>NC_136071.1:177890362-182690362 GCF_964261635.1 Lissotriton helveticus
GGGGGTAATGTAGGTCTGTTTGGGGAGGTCGAGGATGAGTCTGGCCGCAGAGTTCTGTATCGTCTGGAGTCTCTTCAAGAGTTGGGGGTGATTCCTGCGCAGAGCGCGTTGTAGTAGTCCAGCCGGCTGGTGACTAGGACTTGAGTGACAGTTTTCATGGTACTGACTGGGAGCCATCGAAGGTCACTAAGGGCATGCAGATGGTGTGGAATCAGGTGAAGACTGAGTTGATCTGGAATTTCATTGTTAGTTTGCGGTCTATGGGGATGCCAATTTTGTGGGAGTGGTCTGTCTATGTGGGTTAGAGTTCGAGAGGCCACCAGGTGTCATTACACAGGGATGTGTTGCCAAAGATCAGCACTTCCATCTTGTCAGTGTTGAGCTTTAGGCAGTTGGACTTAATCCAGTCGGTGACAGTCATCATGCAGTTGTGGAAGTTGGTCCTCGTGGTGGAGCGAGCTTGGATTAGAGGAAGGCAGAAGATGATTACAGGTGCACCACATCTTTGTCCTGATCATGTTTTTACAATGCATGTATTTTCTTCCTTGCTCATTAATTACATTGGGGTCTTGCTTTTTAAATGTGCAACAGGTTCTGCATTATTTTCAGCCCCTGTGAAAGCTGACAGAGGTGCATTAACAGCTTGCAAATTACTACAACTACATTCTAATTCAGGCTCTCACAGAATCATGCAAACTGGCAATATGGAATGGCAGGGCATCATAAACCAGAAGATGCTGCGACGTTCAGAGTTGGCAAATGCATGAATAATAACGGAGGCAAAAACCAATCAAGCAGGCTCCCGTGGGAATATCCTGCGATAGTTTCCTGGCACTCACTGCGGTTCTACATATCATCTTGTGCATTTCCTTCAATTAAAGTTTGCGGTTTTTGCACTTGGACTTATTTTTGACGTTGCTAAAACCACTTCTAAAAGCAAAAGGCATTATGGAATTATGCATAATAGGCTACGCTCTCCAGGCTTAATTATCAGTTGGAATACTGCTTCCCCATTAATTAAAAAAAGCCAGACAAACACAAACGTCAGGGGCAGTGAGAGGCAGCAGAATTACCCATAACTCTTGGCACTGCTTTGTGTACCGTCCTAACCCAGCACATACTCTTTACTTTTAGTGACTCGGAAATCCCCAGTCGTATATCATAAGTCTATATCACGTGGACTCGCAATAACCCTCACTGATTAGGTTAAAGTTGACCTGGTTGGGCACAGTGCCCAGAAGTGGAACAGGTCTTCTTGAGGCAGTGCTCAAGATAGATTTGCACGTGCAACCGGTGGCTCCTCAGAGGAGCATTGCACCACCTGCGAAAAAAAACCCATTATAATGCAAAGTTATAATTGTATTTTTCCGTACTGCGACACGTTGGTTTTTATTACTGGGTGGGCGGGGCTGGGCCGTGTCACACGGGGAGGAGTGGTCGATGCACCATAAGTTTGCATGACGGTTTGGCCGGCTGTCTTGCGCAGGTAAAACAGTCATGCGCACTTTAGCATTTCTCTGTGTTGTACAACCGAGTGGAGAACTGTCCCAGGCTCACAGTCCCTGTCTGAACCAGGCCGCTCAGACCAAGCACAACACTGCTGTCATGTTATTGACAGCTGCGTCTTGATTGGCTAGGGTAGTCTGTGTGCTTTCTGCTTCTGTGCACTGTTGACAGAAGGACAACGGAGGAGAGGCGGTGGCCGGTAAGTGAATTTTTTTCTCCTCCACACCCTGCTTCACCGTACTATTCAGTAGCAGGCACCACTGTGTGAAACCTAACAAGACTAAGGTCAGCAGTTTACTTAATTTAAGCATTACATGCATTTAATTTCTTTGCTCTTTCTAGCTGCCGTGACATAGTAAACGAGACATACAAGATGGCTCTTGAGATCTTACGAGTCAGGACAGTGCCACCACCCAAGAGACAACCCGGCCTCTACATGAGACTAATCGGGGTCCACCTGGCCGTAAACTGGTACCACAATTGACATATTTGCCGTCCAATGGGCTGCGATTGAGTCAAAACACAAGCAATGAAACTATCCCAGCCAGTGCAATGGCTCTTACCCTGAAGGCCTAATGAAATTGCTACCATGGCACATGCCTTATGCTTTCTAAAGTTTTCACTAGGCATTCAGCTACACAATACCCCATGAGTTCATAGCTTTAATGTTGGGGGAAATTAGGGTCTCACTGGCAGCTATTCTAAAGAGCTGCTTCGATAATAGCAAACAATATCCATTGCATTTCATTGAAACAGACCGGCATGAAAGCATCCTCTACATCATCCTCAACAGCAAACTCCCCATGAAAAGCCAAATCAACGCAGTCTCCTCTACCTGTTCCCTCACTCTTTGCAAGTTCCGTAAGATCTTTAAATGGCTCCAGTCAACATCAGATGAACTGTCACCCAAGCCCGTATCATCAGTTGGCTGGACTATGCAAAACACACTACGCAGGAATCACCTATCACCTCCTAAAGAGACTGCAACCTATACAGAATTCAGCGGCCAGACTCATCCTCCACCTTCTTTAAGTGGACCCACATCACCGCCCACTTCAGGAAGCTCCACTGGCTCCCAATTCAGCAGAGAAGCCAATTCAAGATACTGGTCCACACCCACAAAGCCCTGCTCAACCTTGGACCAGCATACATCAACCAACCTCCAACTGAACTTCCACCAACCCTGTAGACAACTGAGCTCTGCCTCCCTCTCACCCACTGAAGCAACAGCGGAGGACGTTCCTTCTCTACCTTGCACCTTCACCTCTGGACCTCACCCACTCTGCTGGAATTCAGGAAAGGACTAAAGACTTGGCTGTTCAACTGAACCCCCTATGCAGTGAGGTTCACATCACCTGGATACCCTCACGGGTGATAAGCCGTGCTTTACAAGTCGTGTTTGATTGATTGAAAGAGACTGCCCCACTGATAGATGAGCAGACTGGGAGATGCAAACATATTTTTGGGTAAGTGAGAGAGGTATGGCACCAAGGATGGAAAGACAGAGACCCAGACATTATAATGGTGAATAGGCAGCTGGCTGTCCCTATGAGAAGGTCAGAAGAAACACAAATGCCTTACTGAAAAGGGATGATGGGCAAAGCACAAGAGCTTTACTAGAAACATCCTGAATTCCGTGATGAAAGGCAAAGTAGAAATAATTGGATGTTAATCCCCACACAGGGGAACAACGGACAGTAAGTTACAATATTTCATAAAGATAACTACAGGAGAAAAGCCTAAAATGACACCTCCCATGATTCTCTGCATTTTCTATTAAACTATTTAGCAGGTAATGAGAACTGACTGACAATTGTACTCCATCTTCGACAGTAGAGACAACGTCCGAAAAACAATTTAGTTTTTAGGTTTTGCCTATTATCATTCGCTTGCGAATGTAATAGGCGAAAATTCAAGTGCTCGATCGACTAGTCAAACCACTGCAGTTTCTTCACAGTGCATGCGAGTCACCACGTGACCACAAGCCTCTCGTGAACGAGCCCAGCCAGCCCAGCCTCCCTCACACAGCTCCTCCCAGCCATATGGTCGTTCGAGTTGCCCACCCCCTCCCTCTCCAGCGCCTGCCTTCCGTGACTCGCATTAGATCATCAGAGGCAGCCCGGCCCAGCAGGCAGCCCACCCCCCTCCCTCTCCATATGGGCAGCCCACCCCCTCCCTCTCCAGCGCCTGCCTTCTCTCTCGCATCCCCTCACTGGCCCGTTTGTTACTTGTTTGGAAGGATAGTCATATGGGAAGGGCTGCCTGCCGTTTGCTGTTAAGGTATACAAGGGTTTAACACATATTTTGTCGTCTGAAGCATTTTTTCACCAATGTCCTCTTAGTTGCAACACACATCCTGCTATCACCGAGTCCACACAGAACCCCCCGCCCCCATCCGGCTTCCCTCCGCGCATCTGCCTGCCACACTTCTCCTCCCCTCTCGCATTCCCGCCCCCCCACCAGGCTCTCCCGCCCCCATCCGGCTTCCCTCCACGCATCTCCTTTCACCATGCCTGCTTCTATCCCCACACTTCTCCCCTCGCTCGCATTCCCGCAACCCGAACATTGAGGTACACGAAGTTCACCAGTAGGACAACAACCACTATTTCTTTTGCTGCTTCTCTGCTCTTTTGTTCATGCGAGTCTTGTTACTGCTGCTGCCAGGACTTGAATCGGGAGGGCGCAGTACAGGCTCAAGCCCCACAGGCGCTCCCTGGCCCGGGTTGCTGCTCCTGTGTTGTTTTTCCGTGTCTAATGGCGGATCGGTGGTGTTGTGAGCACCGGCATGTAAACAGCTATCAGAAGGAGGGCTTTGGAAGGGTGCGAGTGCCCGTCCTCGGCGTCCACCAGAACATAGTGAGAGGCCTTTAGGAGCGAGGATTAATGCATGCCGCCGCCCCACCCATTCAGGGCGTGGCACGGCTCTCGCCACCACAGAGTGAGATCTCACCATTCGGGTAACAGGCCTGCGCTGAGGGAAATGGCTGCCCACGGCCCTGCACCCTAGCAGTAGGGAGCGGCTCTGGCATACAAGGGCAGGCCTACGCTGAGGGAAATGGCTGCCCACGGCCCTGCACCCTAGCAGTACTCGCATACAAGGGCAGGCCTGCGCTGTGGGAAGTGGCTGCCAACACTGCACTCGGTGCAACACATGCCCGCATGCAAACATGCTCCGAGATGACCGCTACTCCGCCCTGTACACACGGAGGAAGGTGCCACTTTTACCGGCACATGTGTGCAGGCCCAGCTGGGATTACTTGACTGCAGCCCTCCACTGTGCACCCCGACGCAGCACTGGTCTCACCAAGGGACGTAAGAGTCACGCCCACAACCTCAGACACATACACTGCCATGCACACATTCAGGCTTGCATTTTAGCTACCAGTGCAGCTCATTAATTGTCACCGGCTACCTCACTGCCATGATGCCCCCGGAGACACGGCTGTCACAGGAATACGGCCATAACCCATGCAACAGCTTTCAAGCGCACGCCATTGATTGGCTGCCGCATCTTAGCGCCTAGCCCCACTGCTCTCTGTTTACAGTGGGCGCACTAATCTCACTGACAGTGTCCGATACTGCGGCCCAGAGTTCAGCTCCTCTCCCTGCTGCCTTACACACCCTGGAGGCAAATGTATAACCAGAAAACCGTCAACAGGCCCGTCAATGGGTGGCCCCCTATGTCCCCACAAAGCTCGGGGTTCAAGGACGCTACTTGCATCACCCCATCACTGTAACGCTCTCAGTGAGGCAAGACTAGCCTGGGAATGAGATACATAGTCACACTTGCAACTCCTTAAATGAGACACGTACTCATCTGTGTCTGATCTCAGTACCTGCCCAGGCCCTCTTGATGCTAGTGCCTCTCTGCTGCCAGACCTCAGAGCTCTCTCTGCCTAGGTCACGTGGTACCCAGATCGCAGGCATCAACGAGTTATGGAAGGTCTATTCACATCAGGACCAGCAGGCTCTGTAATAGTTCGAGGACGGAAGTCGTGACGACAGAATTTAAGGTGATAACATGGCCGCCTGTGGCCAGGTCTCCCCATGTACCAGTTTAGTGCTTTTTGGGTTTGAATGTCATGGGTTGCACTTGGTAATTCGTGGAAATGCCGAGGCTAAAGGAACTCGAATGTGAAGGAACACCACCAGTGACAAGTCACCACAGAAATACGAGCTTTTTGCACATAGTCAATCGGAAGGGGCCAGTCACGGAGGCCTTACGGACCGTACAGGCGCCAGGGCATTGTTAGTTGATTAATGTGTCGTATGGCGAGAGGGGCACCTTAATATGTCTAGTGGGTTTTAAAGCTGGAAGGCCCCAGACCTCAACGCCCCTCTGAAATGACCTGCTTTGTGCGGGAGACACAAGGACATCTCGCAGGGCATCCCGCGGGGCGACCGGAGAAAACCAGCCGGCTCCGTCGCTGGCAGGTCCAGGCGGCTAGAAAAAACATCTCCAGGCAGAGCACGCTCTTCAAAACCACCCGGGAGCAAAGGGAGGAAAACAAGCCCCCCCGCGGGGAGAAAAAGGCCTTTACAAATAATAACCAAAATGTTTTGGTATAAAGAAGCCAAAGTACAGGCAAAAGTCTGCAAACAGGCTTCGTGTACAATCGAATTCTGAAAGCTCCTTACAAATAAGGCACACGGCTGTGTTTTTTTTCCCCACCTGGGATAAATGGCGCATCTTTTTTCGCCCTTGTCAGCCGGCCTCGCATCCCTTGTAGCGCAAGCTAATTCAGATTCGTTTGTTTCTCCAAAATCTCCGGAAGTGTTCCGATAAAGCTGTCAACGGCCTTTTTAACTGGGCAATGGTTTTTTTAAAGTTGCCCAACAGTTTCAAGGAATTGCCTTGTATCGGGTTACCAAGTGCGGTTACACAGCCAGGCTAAGTTCCTGGCGAACAGCAGCGGGACACTGTATGTGGACACCGAGCATCCACAGAAATCAGTGGAACAACTATGCATGTATTGTAAAATCTATATATACCATGCCTGGAAAATATTTAAAAAGTGCTCCGGCAACCCCTCAGCCTTTTTTTTTTTTATTGATGACTTTACATTTATTGCTCAGAATTGGTTGATAGGTCGTGCATCCTGGAACTTGAGTACACAAATGTCTTTTAGATTACCAATCACACAGGAACTACGAACATTGAGGTCATGTATCGGGCTACTTTAAACCATCTGCAATAAATATGTACATAGATTAATAAACTTTTTTTTCCTATTTTGGTCTTCTACATAATTTTGCACAGGCGAAGCAAGGCGTGGTTCGGTCGTACTACCTTGGTAGGATGGTGGGCATTGCTTATTTATTTTAGAGTTTTATATAGTGCGCTTTCCATGTGTTGATTTCTCTTACATAACAAGCACTGGCGTTGCCAATAGGTTTCGCATTTGGAAAGTTGGAGCTATTGGTTTTGTAAATGACATTTTATATTTATATATTGTTTTTGACAATGCCAATAACGATATATAAATATAAAATGTCATTTACAAACCCAATAGCTCCAACTTTCCAAATGCGAAACCTATTGGCAACGCCAGTGCTTGTTCCTTTTTGAAAGGTATTGCATTGTTATCCAACTCTCCTAAGTCGATTCGTTTACAGTGGATTCGCTTACCCCATTGTGTCCTGGGCAAAGTTGAATTCGGAAGCCATGTAATACTATGCCATAACCAAAGAAAGAAACGTATTTCATGCATCCGTTTCTAAAAAGAAACACACTTTTCCTTTTGTTTCTGCCCTACCACATCTTATAAAATCTTTATTACATACTCTTCGACCTAATGAGACACGCACACTTGGAAACAAAGCCACTGCTCCAATCTGTTACTGGTTACACATACCGCACGATTTATGAGTCACATGTTACTTCCATTTATCTTATGACAAACATACTTTAGAAGCACGTTTCTCACTTTCACCATTTTCCACTGGCATCTTATAGCTTTGAAATCACATTATTCTATTATATAAGCAAAAGCGCAAAGTTAAAGGGCGCATTTTCTTGCATTTTCCAGGAACCGAGAAAAAACATTTCATTTTACATGACTGTTGCATTAATTACACCACTGCTGCTGCTGTAATAGATCTACATAGTGTAATTTGAGTCCTTTAACGTGTTGGGGGATGTAGGCAGTTCACAAAATGGAGGACAGTCCAAGGAAATGTAAATTACATAAAAAAATTGATTAATGGGAAATCCAGAAAGGTTAAAATATATAATCACCCGGGTACAGTTTTTGATTTTGTTAAAAAAAAAATCCCCTCCATGTTTTCTTTGAAAATCTTAATCTGAACTCCTGTCAAGATCCCAATGTCCCCTCTCCTTTGTCGCTTCCTGGTTCTACATATTGGATCCCTTCAATCCGTCTTGGTGTGGTTTTTGCTGCAGATTCTGTACTAGCTTTGCAGCCACACTGTTAAACGTGTACACTTACTCTTGGCTATGTTTTCTCATCGAATACAATTGAGCGATTATCATCTTGTGAACTCTGCTATCACCAGTGTTATGCTTCACTTGGTTCACGCATGCATTATGTACATTCCACAAATACAAAAGGCACCAACAGCATTAATGCCTCGGACTCCACCGTCCCAGAAACAAACAACTATTCGAAGTGGCAGCAATATACCCGTGTGTTGTACTTGATATAACAAAGCTATGCCTTGAAAAATGCCAAGTCCTGCCAGACAGGACAAACCGTGTTGGCCTAGTCTTTGTAAATTGTGGTTCTTTCCTCTGGTGTGACAGCATTCACCATGGGTGATTACAGTAGTCTTTTTGGGGGCGACGAAGGGTGTAAACTAGTGCCCAAGAGTAGCAGCCAGGAGGCGGTGCATAACCAGAAGATTTTTGTTTATAGTGGATAAGTGGTAGTTTTCATTCACAATCAATTTCTACAACTTTATACTTACAGATTTAAGGTAAACAGAAACCAGGCATTCGCGTGCACAAGCCTTCAAGAGTTCAACCAAAAGCGGGGAGGAAGGCATGGTATAATGTGACCGAAACCCAGTGCTCCAAAGTATTTTAAAAACATATTGTCAATTTCAATCTATTGTTTTAACCCATTTGAAGACAACCTGAACAATCACACAGCTATTTCCTCGTGCTTGGTGAAGCCACCTTGTGTGAACCTGCCCTGATAATTGCGGAGCTTGTTACTGTATCATCTATCAGTAAGGAATGTGACAACTAAGAATGAAAAACATGCAGCCACTCTGCAAAATATATTCCGCCTTCTTATACAGAAGCTTTGTGGGGTTTGTTTATCGATGTACTTGTCCAAAAAAAGAAAAAAAGGAGGTAGAGAATGCCCCGCAGTGAACATTTACATTTTGACAAGAGATAGAAGCAAAAAAAGAGTTCAAAAGGTGTGTGAAGAATGCATATGGGCACGATATTTACACAGTATTAGTCAAGTTACTGTGCTTGGATCAATAAAAGTTATAAAATCTCCTAGGAGGCCAAAGTACTAATCATCCAAGCTTCCCTATCTGGCATGCCTCCTGGAAATTACCCTTAAATTTGGGGGCAGCATAAAAATACCAAAAATATTCGAGGAGATCTGGATGTAGCCTTCTAACTATAGTACTCGAGAATTTTGTTGCGAGCCTTGAACGTTTTGGGAGTAATACTGGTATATCGGTGTGCATGCGTAAAATGCGTCTCATGCACCAGAGACTGAGGAGCATTATCAGATGGGCAGCTAGAAAAGGAAGTTAAGTTATCCTATCACCGAGGAGCAAGCGCACAAAATGTACTGTAAGTATCAGTGGTGGCCAGCATGGACCTGGGGTGGCGGGCAAGGGGTAGTAAGAAAAGAAAAAGACACTTAGCTCCATGCCGCTCTCTCTCACGTCGCCTCTCCTGCGCGTCGGCCAAACAGGAAGCTGCAAGGCTCCACAATGCAGAATTGCGATTGGTCTTAGTGCCGAAGGGACTGGGAGCCTGGGAATGTTCTTCACCCAGGTTGTAACACAGCGGCAATGGAGAACATGCTAAGTGCGCATGACTGTTTGGTTGGCCTGAAATAGCCGGCCAAATCATCATGCGAGCTTCAGTGTGCACACCACTCCTTCCCTGCTCTGTGAGCAGAGCAGCCCCACCTTGCCCCATACTATCGAGGCAGCAACAAATAAGATAATACGTTATTATCATTTTATTTTTTCTTTCTTTCACTGCTGCAAAGCAGTGGGGCGACAGTCCTCTGCCTTAGTGGAGGAGCCGCCACTGGTACGCATCTAGCGAGAGCAAGAAGAGCGTTCATTATCAGGGGCGTAGCTTGGTCAATAAGAATGGGGGGGCGGGGGGCTCAGCAGATTTTCCAACAGCCACACAGATATATTTTTAAAGCACATTATATGAGAAGCAGGACAAGAGGGGAGCTTAAGGGCAGTAAAAAGAGGTGTGCAGATTATATGGGGCACTTAATACACAACATCTTTCAAGCCAATCAAGTGTTTAAGGGCTTCAAAAGAGACGAGAGAAAGTGTGTGCTTATGTAAAAATTCCAGGTGAAATCCGACAGACACTTTATCATACTCGACTGAAAGCCCTTGTACCCAACTACTTACTACAGAATACATTTTTTAGGGAGGTGTAACACCCTAAACACCCCCCCTGAAGCCACGCCCCTGTTCATTATGTGCAAGCCAATATCAGAAATGTGTCCAGGCAGCCCTTGCCCGAGTACACACAGTCTAGTATTCTACTACTGAAATATAAAGGGGGGCAAATAGTGCCAAATTAATCTGCAAGATGCCTGATGACCTCAAATCAAGATTAGAAAACATACAGATCTTTAACTGAATATCAATTTTTAGGGTGAAAGCAGCCGGGTTTGCAAGATAGATGCTCTGGAATGCTTGCAAATATTAGCTCGAGCGATGGATTTTTCAACCGGTGCCTTACATTTACAAACATTGTCAGTATCAAGTTTTAATGCACCTTATTTCGTTAACACCTGAAATAACCAGGGAATTTCAACTCGTGGAATAGAACAGTAAGTTAACTTTTGACACAAGTTGTGCAGTGGCAGTTCTCGCTCGCAGTAACCTGTAAACCGAAGAGTGTCCTGAGAGCTAGGCTGCCTCTCGGTTTATATAGGTGCGCTAAATATAGACTGTGACCTCACGGTGAAGACTCACCAGTCACAGATCAGCTGAAACCTGCTCTCCCTCTCTCGCTGAGGGCGGGGTCTTTACTGCCGAGGCAAGTTTCTCTGAATGATTAACAGATTGTTCATCTTTAGTAGTTACAGTTTCAAAATCTTAGAAATGTAGGAGCCCAACATAAGGAAGAGGGGTTCCACCACCGCCACAAAGGTGCCACAACTCCACTAACAGAGATGCTACTCCACTTTCAGTTAACACACAGCACTGTCTACCATTCATGTAGAGCTCAGCTATCAGACACCTTCTGCTTGTAGAGTTGAAACTAGCGGAGGACATCTAACACACAGCATTGGCACACATTTTTCTGATGCGGTGCAGCTTGGCCAAAAGAAACAATGATAACGCATGAGGACAGTGTAATACTGGCTTCATTGCCGTTCACGTAAAAAAAGAAAAAAAAAGTATTAAAGTGAATTATTATTATTGTTTTTAAGCAGAGACGCTGGCAACGATTTGCTGCCCGGTCCTCAAAAAACATAAAAGGACTGCCAGAATGGAACGAGATAGGAAAAACAGACAATTAATGAAGGGTTTATTTGCATTCTATTTTGGTTAAAACTGGAAGAACCTTAGTCAAAAGATGGCATGACACAACTTAGTCTTCATTTTCTATGCCTTCACCCGGCTCTAAATGCCCATCAACAAGAACATCCATTTCAACTTCATGAAAGTTAGGGATTGGAACCATGTATTTAGAGGTCTACCACTGCTAGGAAAACCAAATTAATAAATACTGCATTACAGTAGCTCCGTTAATTAAAACAATTGCACAATGTATTGGATAAGCAAGCATCATTTAGAATCTGAACCCATAATATTGGCTAACTTTACTATTGATCTTTTAACACTTACATTCAGTTTTTAATGACTTTTTTTGTTCTTTTTTAGCAGAAGACTATGTATTACAATCGTTTATAAATTTTAACATTGGTAAATACTATCTTCAAACGGTGGACAAAGGTTTTGGTTTTAATTTCATTAAGTATAAGGCCAGAACTTGAGGATTAATTTCTTCCGGCACCAGTAAAAATATTGGATAAACTGGTGAACATCCAATTGGTCAATTTCTTGGAAATGCAAAACATTCTTCATTGTTTTCTAGCGGCTTTAGACCCAGGCATCCTACAGAGTCTGCACTTCCGAATCCCTAAAGGTCATGTTAGACAGTGGGAAAAATGCTGTGTTGATGCTTTTAGATATGTTGGCAGCCTTCAACAGGATTTGTCACAATATTTTTTCCAACAGCTTACTGACATAAGTATTTGTGGTCGTGCCTTGGCCTGGTGCCAACAGTTCCTTGAAAATAGGAAGCAGACCATTATGTTGGGGCTTTTAGATCAAAGGAAAATTTGCTTAAATACGGTGTCTCCTGGACTCATCTCTTAGTTCCATTCTATTTAATGTGTAAATGTTGCCCCTTATCACTCTAATCAAAAATATTTGGTATTTCAACCGTGTCTTATACGGATAATACCCAACTGATTTTGGCCATGGATAAGAATACCACCAGCTACCAATTAAAGTTTAAAAATGGTTTCTTGGAAGCAGTCAAGTGGATGAACGACAATTTTTTAAAGTGTAATGCCATAAAAACAAAAATCCCCTATTTTGGGACGAATAACCATTTCTCATTTCCTCGGAGTTGTGGCCGGACAATTTTGATAACCATACTCTGCCATCAATGTGGCAAGAAATCTGGGATTCAAGTTTGGCAATGATTTATCTTTTTTACATGTCAACCCTGTGGCAGAGGTCTGTTTTCTGCGATCAAGTCCCTAAAAACGTTTGTTGACTTTCTACCCCTCTAAGCAAGGAAGACAGTCGTCCATGCTCTGATCACCTCAAGACTCAACTACTGCAATAGGCTTCTCTTGGGTCTGCTGATTTACTCGATCTGCAAGCTGCAGCTGGTTCAAAATGCAGCCGTGAGACTGGTACTTAAACTCCCTCATTAAAACTCCACCATAGTGGGGTTGCGGGACCTTCATTAGTTTCCAGCTAAAAAAAGGGATTATTTTTAAATTCCTAACTATCAAACTGGTCCCAAATTCTTCTCAGAACGCTTTGTCCCCTATCTTCCCCAAAGAATTCTAAGATCTGTCAGTTACAACCTTTTGTCCATCCAGAAGTTCAGGTTACAAACCAGGGGGGGAGATTCATATCGGTTCTCGGGACAAAGGCAAGGAACAATCCTTCTCCTTCCACTAAAATAGGATGCCAACTTTGACACTTTTAGGAAGCTTATTAACACTGGACTTTTCACTTGAGCTCAAGTGTTGTATTTTTTATTGTTGTAGGGACAGGACTGCTTTTGTTTCACCTAATTTCAGCGCCAAGATGGCTTTTGGGGTCAATGTTGCCCTTTATAAATGTCTTTTTCATTAATTTTTCATTCAATTAATTGATTAATGTTTTTATTGTATAGCTAGATGTTTTAATTAATCAAAAACATTTAAGCATTACATATTATCTTTCCAACGCCATCCATACGAATTACATAGCCACGTTACAGTCAATGCTATTTATAACATTCCTCATTTCCCTTAAAATTACTGTCTAATCCATTTAATTATGACTTTTTTCACAAATTTATTTCATCCATTTTCTTTTCACATTATTTTGCAGAGCATTTGATTCCCTTTTTTAAAAGACATATTTTATTAGTTTCAACAGTACAAGCAAGTATCAACTGGTACCAAACTAATGGCTATATTCCACTACGTCACAGTGAAGGTTTATGTCATACAGTAGAATCAATTTAACATCACATTAATGATTTGCCCAACATACATGTTCACATACCTTTCGGAGGTTCTGCCCATACCTCCCCGTCCATATCCTTCCACCCCACTCACTACGGCAGACCAGGTTTACGCTTCATTAGTGACTAGCTACCTTTGTCCTCCGACAAGGAGCAGCCACCCCCCTCGGATCCATGAATCAATCCAACAGTCCCACCCATACCTCAATACCCACTTGCGTCCTTAAGAATTTCCTATTTTCAACTACAATCTTACCTTTTCTAAACCCAGACCCTGAAACACTAATAACCGGACTCAGGCAACACATATTTATTCATTTTCATAAGTCTGCATTCCCCAGAAGTCTTACCCAAGTAGAAATGTATGCACACTTGCTGTCCCCTTTTAGCCCCAAGCACACATTTTCATTCTGCTGAACACACATATTACAAGTATTTGCATGTTGCTTCTTGCAACAAATATAGGTAAAGCTAACTGAGCTACAGGTGCTTTTTGTCCAAATGAATCAGAGTTGTTACACAACAAACCAGCAGCGTTCCCTGCACAATTCCATGACCAGTCCTGTGATTGCAAACATCAGAGAAGCAGCTTAGACTCAATAGATAGACTTAGCCATACTAAGACTTGGATATAGCTCAATTTCCAGGAACGAATTTGCAAGCTCAAACAAAATAGTATATGGCCTACTATAATGGGACCTATGTCGTAGACCCCACGGGAGGGCTTGCCTACATCAAATTCCGACTATACAGTTCTAAATTCTGGTAGATGGCAATGTCAAATCCTCCAACTGCAGCAACCAATCAATGCATTCATTCCTCGAGCTTAATGGATTATATGGATCTTTAGAAACAATGGCACATCTACATTTAGTAGAATGCTGCACCATGATATTCCAAATCACTTTTAATGGCAACAGTACTGGGTTGTAATAAAGAAAGCACTGTTAGCTGTCAAGACGTATAATCAGATGTTTGTCCTGGGGAGTGGTCTATGCAAGAGTTCAGCAAGCGCAAGTTAGTGTTAAAATTAAGACCATTCATTTGGGTCTAATGCAGTGTTTCATTTGAACCTGTGGTTTCCAGTGCTCAGTCCCGGCACTTATCTGTCAACACCGGCATTTTAACAGCTTGCCACATGGCAGCGCTGTTTGTGTAATATTGAGATGAGCACAACGACAGTTGTTTAATAATCAAATCAACATTAAAACAACTAAGATCTGTCTCCCAAGCTAGTCTTACAGCTTTGGGAGGCCTCTAACAGTCTGAATCGTCACACTTGTAGCAGAGTGATTGCTAGCAGTTATAAACAAACAATTACAGATTTGTAAAGCGCATCTTAACCCCTAAGGGTATCCAGGCACTGGGGGGCGGGGGGAGGGGTTTAGTGAGCCACTGCCCAGAGTCACATGATGCTTAGCTGCCGCCGGCTCGAACCGTGACCCCCGCACTCCGGAGTCAGACGCTCTGGCCGCTTCTCCACACCTCTCCTCAGCAGTTGTGTATGTATTGTCATTGGCAGCTCTGGCAGTGGCAATGGGTGGTGAAAGCTGGGGTGGTCTCCTAACGAAGGCCCGGTCACTTAATATTTTACAAATTAAGCTCTGGTCCAAAGACAAGTGCTGAGAGCTTATCCATAATGAATGGGGTACTGATGTGCTAACCATTGCTTTGTTGGCTGAGGCCTTCTACAGGAAGCTTGGCATGATGGTACATCATCTCCACAATTAGGCGTCAACGTAAAGTGATCCTGTCTAGCTATTCTAATCATCAAACTCCCAAGATGGCGGTTAGGCTGTAGGCTGTTCATTTACTTCCCATGCTAGCTGTATTTCAGTAGCTAAAATCCCACCCAGCACTTCATCATGCTCATCGTAGGTCTAGAATGTTCTGCTTCATTGGTTTTAGGGTGCTAATAGAGAGGCAAAAAAAGGCCCGCCCTGTCCATTCCTCTGTTGGATTACAATCCTGCCACAGAAAAAGGCATCAAAGACTAATTAACATTTTGTACATCACCCATTTTTTCTTTACAGATTTTCTGATGAGTAGGTTGTACGTTAAAATATTAATTGCCATCATAAAATGCTGCTGCTATCGTCACCCCTCACTCACCAAGGTATTGGGCACACATCTGATATAATAGGCTAAAAAGTATTTTAGCATTAAAAAGAAAAGGGTCGGTATGCCCTCCCTCCTCTAGCAAACCTTTTAGTCTGAAGTAACATCAAAGAGAAATGTACCGCTTAATTAACTTTAAAATAAAGAGAACATAATTTAAGGCAGGTTTGAAATCAAAGCCACCAAAGAGAGAAAGAGTTATTGGAGTGGATGTGTCCACAGACAGGTACGACAGTAAGAGGAGAGCAATAAAACAGAAAAAAACTAAAACATTTCAAATGGATAGAAAGTAAGGGCTGCTCCGATTTTATATTTTTATCTGGCAGGAACCTGTGTATGAGTGCAACAGTGTGAAAGTAGTTCGAGAAAGAGAGGGATGGATCAAATAGTCCAGTGGAATAGGGAAAGCAGGTATGAGTGGAAGGAGATCGGACACTCACCATGGGTTTATTACACTCGAGGAGCATTAACCTTATCCAGGAGTGAAAGGGCAAGAGTGGATAGTGTTAGGAAGCTGGAATCTAAACCAGGAACAGAGCAAGAACTAGGAATCGGAAACACAGAAGTGACAGAAAGGACTGAAAGGTGCAAATGGGAAACCTCAGGGAAATGGACGAGTCCCCAGAATAGAGCCCTGAAGGGTACGACATGGGGAAGATGTTTCCCCCAAATGACGGGTGCAGCGAGAGGGGTAGAAAGACAGCACTAAGACTGTAGAGCTGGACTGGAGCAGAGATCAAGCGAGGGAAGCAGATCACGAAGAATAAGAAGGGAAGAGAGTTCATAGGAACAATCCAAAGCAAACGAACTTTGAGTGAATGAATGTGTTGGTGCAGCCAAAAAAAACAAAGGAGACCGCATGTATTAGGGCAAGAGACGTTCTTAGCAAGGCAACCTATAATGGAGGAATGCTACATTTGCAAGGAAGAATTTGTAAGACACTTTTTCCCAGATAAGACTTTTCTAAACTCTGCTTTTACTGCAATAGTTCACAACAACAAAAAACTGTTACAAGGGCGTTTCACTTCCTCCAATCGACCCCACCTCTAAACCTATGCACTTCTTATTTCCCCTTTACATCTTGTAAACGAGGTCTGTCAGTTCAAGGCATAACCCACACCATCTGTATGAAAGGGAAATGAAACTGGCACAGACAAAGGGAATCAGTCTGATTACATAATCATGTTGTTGACATACATTTCTGAGGAGGTTACATTAGCCTAGAAGGAAAGCTTCTTTTAGGAGGTCAATAATTCGGACTGGTTTCTCAAACACGAAAGCAATATTACCTCTAGATTAAATGACTTCGATCTCCAAGTCCTTGATATTCGCTAACAGATAGGCACCAGAGACTCCATTTCAACGGTTTGCTATTCCTTAGCAAGGATCAAAAAGAACATTTTTGTTGTACACAAGGTCTGGGCTGAGCCCTCAACATCTCCATCAGTTCCTTTGCCAGGACCTGGTCGCCTGCTTTCTACGTATCAGGCTGTTGCACCAAAACTGGATCCACAAAAGCAACAATTACTGGCATCGCAAACGGTGTTGAATTGTCTCTCCTCACGATTTTAGCACTCAATGCTACCAAAAAGCTAAGATGAAGAAGGATGGAAGGATGTTGCCCATGGAATTCGATCCCTTACTCACTTCGTTAAATCGGTTTGCATGTGAGGGCAACGCTAAAAAACACAAACGTTTAAAGGAACTTTGTCGCCTCTGCACAACACAATGAACTCCCTATGCTTCTACTGTCAGTCTTATTTACTTCTCTGTAGCATTCAATATAGTGGGTAATCACACTGTTGGAGCACCTCAGGAAGCCCTTTTCGCCACAAGCACAGCATTTGAGTTAAGCTTACCCTAATGCTGCTTGCTTCGTCTTTTTTCTGTGCTTCAATCTACCTCTACCTTCACTAGCAGGCGTCCATCACATCTCTTCAGTATCCCATTTTTCTCCCGGTTCAAACCACCGCCCTCCAATAGACTATTTACTCCTTCAGATTTGTGATAACCTCTATATGTATGAAACATTTTCCTTCCTATTCTCTTTTCACTCTGGGCCAGAATCTTGGACTGCGTGCCTGGCATGAAGTGCTGGTTTTTCGACAACTCTTGCTGAACACCCCTAAAAGTGAGAATGCTTATAGGCCGATAGCCTCTGCAATAGTTACCAGGTTCTGTTTTCCGGGTTCTCTTACTGCTTCATTCAGAGCAAGGATCTTCAACAGGCTTAAACTTCAACTTGACCACAAAAAGTCAGGCTACCATGGTACTCATACTGACCCTTTGACAAAGGAATACACTTTGCAACATAAACTCTTCATCCACCCCTTCATTGACCTCAAACCTTCTGGCCAGCTGCCAAAATTAGGTCGCTGTATAAACTTTTCCTCTTTGTCTTCAAGGTAGTCCAGTGTGCCTCACATTCATATTTTTCCTGCTACAGCCCCTCTTGAAGCTTGCACTCTAACATCAAGCCTGCTCTACTGTGTCCAACCCCAAAGCACTCCGTTTAGACTCAGATCTTTCAGTCAATAGGATTGTCTCCACTGCAAGACAATGCCAGAAGAGCTGGAGATAAATTTCTTCACCTCTGTTGTTTAATAAAAAATAAAATAAAAAAAACCTTCAAGTCCACCCTTCAAGTTTGGCTAATAACTCAATCATGACTAAATCTGCATTCACAAACCCAATACACAACTTAAAGCCCAACATCCCCTGGTGGTCTATGGAAATATATACCTTTTTAACCTTATACCTACCCATTTTTAGGTTTTGCCTAGGCTGCGTTGGCTCCCGCATCATTCAAATTCCCTTTCTTTCTGTTGATCAGTGCCTCCTCCTGTCTCCAGCATCCTGCTCGGCTTCATGCCTTCGTCATTGCTGTAGAGCTAGGACTAAGTACTACTTCCGGCAGTCAGTGCCCTTCCACTGGCAGAGCACTTGTGTGATACATTTTTTTTTTTTTTTTTACTTTCTATCAGCTGCATCCTATTAGTTGCTTGTCTGGCCCTACCACCACCTCCCTTTCGTCACTGCATGCTCCTTCCACTTTCGTCGCTGGACTGTCCCTCCCACCACCTCGCTTCCGTCACTGTATTTCCCTTTCGCACTGCATTGCTCGTTGCCGCCCAACTGCCTCCGTCATAGATTGTTTTATATGGTGCAAAGTTGACTGGAAGGACTTGGAGAGCTTTACATGAGCGCCAGTAACATTACACATAAAGGACAAAATTTTTACAGGCAAAGGGATAAGCAGTGATTTTCCCATAATCACAGGATGTTGAGCCAGTGCGGAGACTCGAACTCTGTTCCCCAGCTCCAACTCGCACCACTGTATAACATTTTTTTAAAACATTGACCAAGCCAATAAATTCTGCATAGGCGAAACCTACTGGCCATAAGAATAATTTTTTTTATCATTGTTGTCGCCCGCATTTATCACTGCCTCCATGCTATCTATCCAAACTATGGATGATCAAGTGTACAGTATGGGCTACTCGTTTCAGATGTGCTTGTAAAAATACACTAACCCAATCAAATAAAGGCGGCTGAACTATCAGGGTTATATGCTGGAGAGACAAAGATTATAAGAAAGCCACGATTTAGGATTATTATTCAAAGTTAACCTGGCCATATGACAAACAGACAAGTTTCTTGTTCAAGTTTGTAAAGTATACGAAAATATTTGAACCAAAGGATCCGGGGCACTAAGAAATGTTCTAGAACCAAAGATACAACGTTTCAAACTTTATGATTCTTTGGATATATTGGACATTGTTCAATGATGTTCAGATTGTTCACCAAAGATATTAATGCAGTCACGTTTTGAAAATGGTTTTCTGCCTATTACTGAGAACAGGTCTTTTGAAAATAGCATGCCTGAGGGAGTATCCATCTGGTCTGGAGAAAAAAAAACATGTCCATCTTCTCAACCAGGCCTTTCTTACATCTAACTTATGGAAAGACGTGTCTTAACCAAATTAAATTATTTTTACTCACTACATCAAAGCACTGTGGTAACTAATAAACTACTATGGTGCCAAGGATGGCACACCGCCAACTGTAGAATCCTACCCAACTTTGCATTCCAAGAAATCATGCATCTGTAAGTGAGAAGAAACAACACTATTGATATTGGGGATCCTATTGCTTCTAGTGCAAGTAAACTTTGGAATGACAGCCATCTTTCTCCAGCTGAAGAAGGTCCCCACCACAGTTAAGCAATGAAGTTATTGTGTCATTCGGCACACTTTCTTTCAGGATTACTTGGAGTGCTAAGAACATTTCCCCCTGCTCCTAAAAACCCTTTTGTTGACGACGTAAGTCACAAGGGGGGGAAGAGGTTGTCAAAGAATGGAAAGCCTCTAAATTCCAGGGCTCTGAACATCAGCGGTGTCTGAGTTCCAGGTGTGAGCTGCTTTTCAGAGCAGGCTGGGGGGCAAACTTGGGCTTTGTCTGTTTTTCCACATACAGCCAGCGTGTGTCTGAGTGGCCTTCCTGGAGGCAGATGGGCGCTCATAACCTCCCGTTTAGCAACAGGCAGTGGTGTCACTCCCTTTCTCTCGCTGGGCCGGCCCATTAAGGTATGCATACTGAGCGGGGCAGGGGGTCTGAGCAGAAGTGGCCTCACTTGTTTTCAGGTGTGTTTCACCAGTGTAAACTAAACTAATCTGTGCGTTTTTTTTTACCCCCCCCCCCTTTTTTCAATAAAATTTCACCGACACATTGTTTTGAGGAAAGGCAATATGCAAATGTGGGCCACTTTTTTTTCTAGCGTGCCCGGGCCGATTTTTTATTCCAATCCAACCGTGAATAGGGATCATGCAGGTAGTACTATATTGACTAGGGAGGCAATCAAACATATGGTGCGTCTTGAGAGAAGTCCAATCCTCCTCCCAAATGCACACAAAACATTTGAAACAGCCCCTGATTTGATGCTGCCAATCACGAGCTAAATCTCATTTTAAAAGTTGTGCGGCCAAACAGATTGGCTTAGGCTTTGAAACAAGAAATCAGGGAGAGAGGAGGTGGCACAGCAGCTAGAGTTTCTGACTCTGAAGTCAGGTTCGAGTCTCAGCTCAACATCCTGTGATTATGGGGAAATCACCTAACCTCCCCCTTGCCCAAGGACAGCACTTGGATACCCTCACGGGTGATAGGCTGTGCTATATAAATCTACACATTACAGTCGCAGAACCTTCTGCCTTGCACCTGGGTCTGGATGAAAAAAGCAGAATCGGTGCATTTCACACTCACACTGACAGAGTTGCAGGGTGACGGCCATGATGGTGGTTCTTGCTCTGCTAAAAGGGTGAAAATGTCACTCACCTCTGACGGCAAAGCTAAGATTCCATACAGCAATGTTTCTAAATTATATAGAAATGAGACAGGGAGAGTCCATCACTTCACACCACAGCAGTTCGTAGCAACTAAGAATCAACAACTCATTAGTTGCGTCAGCGTCCTGTGTTTCCATGGGAACAGAAAAATGCTTCCCCAAATTCTGGAGAATGTTTAATACACGTACGGGGGCTGAGGCCTCACACACACATATCTCTACTTAGGAACAGAACAAAAGGTGATGGAGAGGTCCTTAAAAGGGGGCTCACCTTTTTCTAGAGGATAAAACATTTAACACATTTGTGCACCGGGATTTTCCTAAGATACAAACTTTGGACAGAAACACGAATAGAAATGAGGGTCTTGGGGATGCCATCTCACTGCTTCTACCACTTGACCCAAGGGACTTGGAGCACTCCAGCTCACATGTAGACAAGAAAACAGGTGTGTATAGTTAACCAGGAAGAATTGAATTACCTTAGCCAGAGTCAGTGTGGCGTGTTTGCTAAATTAAGGATGGACGGGGAAAAATAGTCTTGCCTTCTCTGATGTCCTCATTTTCCAGGTAATTGTGATGTTGTTGGCTAAACAATTTAAGACCAATACACCAAAGTCACAAGATAGTAGAATACAGTGAAATGTATGGACTCCAATTCTGTCGCCGTGGGTGATGTTGGGAAACAAAGACCGCAGAGGTCGATAATGCCTGGATGTAATGGAAAAAAACATTTACAATTACAGATGGTCAAAACTGCTGCAGATGGCTATTCTACACCATATGCAAAGTCTGCCAGAAAGTATGGAACTTCACAGCGTACAACAGAGAATGTGTACACAAAATCCAGAAAGATCATTGCTGAAGATGGGTCATGGGAGACAAACACATGGGTAAAGGGAGCATCACACCACGCAACGTTTCCATCCGCATGGGATAAGCCCCTAGAGAGCCTGGTGAGCAACAAGCACCCCGTACAATTGACAAAGCAACTTGCCCTCTTACAGATTCTCAAACTCGCACATCATTATACAAAGTTCTATACATCACAATAACGGTGTTCTAGTTAACACTGGCATGGGACTAGACTATTGAGTTTCCAAGAAAGGAAAGAGGAACACCTTTAAAAGGCATCCATTAACAAAGATACAAATATAAGAATTGGGTAATTGGTGTGATGTATGAGGAAAACTCTCAGTCGCCCTCCTATGACGATTCATAAGAACAATGGTTTAGTCCACTGAGAATTGCTATTGAGGGTAGCAGTCCATAAAGGAAAGACTGCAAAAGGGGATGTAAAAAGTATGATTGGAGAAGAGCTTGCAACTAGTGCTGACCAACATGGCCTGTCATCTCTTAAGAGTGCTTAGAGGATAAAACAGAGGAAGGAAGCGAAAGGAGGGAGAGCGAGATTTGGCATGCCTGATATTTATTTTCAAAGATCAATGTTTGATAAAGCCAGCGTTCCGGAAAGCGTACCTGTATACAGCTCACTACATAAACTAAGAGTAACTCCAGCCATTCTATTTACCTAGGACCCTCCTCTTCCTCCTCTGGATTCTACTAGAAAGGCTTTCTATCAGATCAGCTTAACTAAGTGAACAAAGTACAGGCTATGAGACATTTGTAGAGTGTACAATGACCTAAGAGAGTTTAGTGAGTTAAGACAACCTAGGAAGAAGTTTAACAATCCTTGTTCTGGGGCACAGGCATGGCAGGAAAAAAATATAAGCATTTGCTAAGCCAGCAGGTCTCGCCTTTGAGATTATTGGCTCTTCCATTGCCTTTTGTTCGTGCTGTACAGCATGAGCATTATCGCTTTTGGCAATGATTTGTAGCCATGCTGAATAGCTGCTGTGCAGCATAGCAAACAAGCATTTGCAATGCAATAGGTCTCGCATTAAGAAAGTGTGAGCTATTGGTATTGTAAATTACATTTTTTTTAATATGTGTTGGCTTTGAAAATATATAAATTAATAGCATTGTTATTCACAAAGCCAATAGCTTACACTTTCCTAATGCGAGTCCTACTGGTTATGGCAATGCTTGTTGGTAGCAAGCAAGGACAGTGCTGTTGTGGTGCTGAGTGATGAAGTGGTTGGGCTGAGTGATGTGGTGGTGTTATTAGAGTGATGTGGTGGTGTTATTAGAGTGATGTGGTGGTGTTATTAGAGTGATGTGGTAGTGTCCCAGAGTGATGTGGTGGTGTCCCAGAGTGATGTGGTGGTGTCCCAGGGTGATGTGGTGGTGTCCCAGGGTGATGTGGTGGTGTCCCAGGGTGATGTGGTGGTGTCCCAGGGTGATGTGGTGGTGTCCCAGGGTGATGTGGTGGGGTCCCAGTGTGATGTGGTGGTGTCCCAGGGTGATGTGGTGGTGCCCCAGAGTGATGTGGTGGTGCCCCAGAGTGATGTGGTGGTGCCCCTGAGTGATGTGGTGGTGCCCCTGAGTGATGTGGTGGTGCCCCTGAGTGATGTGGTGGTGCCCCTGAGTGATGTGGTGGTGCCCCTGAGTGATGTGGTGGTGCCCCTGAGTGGTGTGGTGGTGCCCCTGAGTGGTGTGGTGGTGCCCCTGAGTGGTGTGGTGGTGCCCCTGAGTGATGTGGTGGTGCCCCTCAGTGATGTGGTGGTGCCCCTCAGTGATGTGGTGGTGCCCCTCAGTGATGTGGTGGTGCCCCTCAGTGATGTGGTGGTGCCCCTCAGTGATGTGGTGGTGCCCTTCAGTGATGTGGTGGTGCCCCCCCAGTGATGTGGTGGTGCCCCCGAGTGATGTGGTGGTGCCCCCCAGTGATGTGGTGGTGCCCCCCAGTGATGTGGTGGTGCCCCCCAGTGATGTGGTGGTGCCCCCCAGTGATGTGGTGGTGCCCCTCAGTGATGTGGTGGTGCCCCTCAGTGATGTGGTGGTGCCCCTCAGTGATGTGGTGGTGCCCCTCAGTGATGTGGTGGAGCCCCTCAGTGATGTGAGTGATGTGGTGGTGCCCCTCAGTGATGTGAGTGATGTGGTGGTGCCCCTGAGTGATGTGGTGGTGCCCCTGAGTGATGTGGTGGTGCCCCTGAGTGATGTGGTGGTGCCCCTGAGAGATGTGGTGGTGCCCCTGAGAGATGTGGTGGTGCCTCTCAGTGATGTGTTGGTGCCCCTCAGTGATGTGGTGGTGCCCCTCAGTGATGTGGTGGTGCCCCTCAGTGATGTGGTGGTGCCCCTCAGTGATGTGGTGGTGCCACTGAGTGATGTGGTGGTGCCCCTCAGTGATGTGGTGGTGCCCCTGAGAGATGTGGTGGTGCCTCTCAGTGATGTGGTGGTGCCCCTCAGTGATGTGGTGGTGCCCCTCAGTGATGTGAGTGATGTGGTGGTGCCCCTGAGTGATGTGGTGGTGCCCCTGAGTGATGTGGTGGTGCCCCTGAGTGATGTGGTGGTGCCCCTGAGAGATGTGGTGGTGCCTCTCAGTGATGTGGTGGTGCCCCTCAGTGATGTGGTGGTGCCCCTCAGTGATGTGGTGGGGCCCCTCAGTGATGTGGTGGTGCCCCTCAGTGATGTGGTGGTGCCCCTCAGTGATGTGGTGGTGCCCCTCAGTGATGTGGTGGTGCCCCTCAGTGATGTGGTGGTGCCCCTCAGTGATGTGGTGGTGCCCCTCAGTGATGTGGTGGTGCCCCAGAGTGATGTGGTGGTGCCCCAGAGTGATGTGGTGGTGCCCCAGAGTGATGTGGTGGTGCCCCAGAGTGATGTGGTGGTGTCCCAGAGTGATGTGGTGGTGTGCCCCAAAGTGATGTGGTGGTGTGCCCCAAAGTGATGTGGTGGTGTGCCCCAGAGTGATGTGGTGGTGTCCCAGAGTGATGTGGTGGTGTCCCAGAGTGATGTGGTGGTGTCCCAGAGTGATGTGATGGTGTCCCAGAGTGATGTGGTGGTGTCCCAGAGTGATGTGGTGGTGTCCCAGAGTGATGTGGTGGTGTCCCAGAGTGATGTGGTGGTGTCCCAGAGTGATGTGGTGGTGTCCCAGAGTGATGTGGTGGTGTATTAGAGTGATGTGGTGGTGTATTAGAGTGATGTGGTGGTGTATTAGAGTGATGTGGTGGTGTATTAGAGTGATGTGGTGGTGTATTAGAGTGATGTGGTGGTGCCCCCGAGTGATGTGGTGGTGCCCCCGAGTGATGTGGTGGTGTCCCAGAGTGATGTGGTGGTGTCCCCGAGTGATGTGGTGGTGTCCCCGAGTGATGTGGTGGTGTCCCCGAGTGATGTGGTGGTGTTCCCGAGTGATGTGGTGGTGTTCCCGAGTGATGTGGTGGTGTTCCCGAGTGATGTGGTGGTGTTCCCGAGTGATGTGGTGGTGTCCCAGAGTGATGTGGTGGTGTCCCAGAGTGATGTGGTGGTGTCCCAGAGTGATGTGGTGGTGTCCCAGAGTGATGTGGTGATGTCCCCGAGTGATGTGGTGGTGTCCCCGAGTGATACTTTTTAAATCACATTACATCACCTTCACCAGTACAAAACACAAACCTGCTGCGCTGCAAGTGCAGGCGTCGCAGCACACCGGAACGGCATTCGGCCGATTCGGTGGGGACCCTATGATGAAGCATGTCATCAACCAGGTTGGTGAGTGAGGGTCCTTTAACAAACATCTGTGCGTTTCTTTCATAGTGCTTCAACTGGTCACTCTTTCTTTGTTATTGAGGCTATGTATGTACCACAAGCTAAGTGCATAAGGGCAACAACAGGTGTGCAATTGTCAAGGCAACTGTGGAAGCAACTAGTCCAGTGTGAAATGTCACAAAACAGGGAGGACCGCACCCACACACGATACATGCATGATGTTTGCTGGAGCAAAGTGTACGTTCATCAGTAAACAACACGAGTGATGACGAAAAGCTTAAACAAGTGAAGAGCACGCACTGAACAGAACGTGGGAAGAGAGTCTCAAGGGGGCGTTCATCCCTCGAAAGGTATCGCTATCAGCTGGTTATCCTGCGTGTGATGGAACGTCAGGAATGTAGGAAACGGCCTGATGTGGCGAGACTTCCGCAGTCGGCATGGCTTCCAGGCAAAGTACAGGGCATGAAAAAGAGACTAATGGATAAAGCAATGCACACGAAAAGAACGCATCGGAAAGCGATGTAAGGATATTGTGCCCGCACCCAAGATTACTGTGTTGTTGGCATGTTTGAAAATCAGAAACCTTCGTGCGGAATGCAACAAAGTAATATGCTAGTCAGGATGAAGGAGAGAAAAAAGTGTGGGGGTGGGGCGGAGAGTGGTGCAGCAGCACAGAGACTGAAGCTAAAAATGTTTTAAAAGCTCTCGGCATTGTGGCGCAGGAGCACATTCCTTTGAAGTCTGATGGGGGTGGGGCGGGGGAGCTGCTTCCTTTGAAGTCGGATGCCGAGGCTCAGACAAATGGTGGTGTTCGAGCGGCTTCCTTTCAAGTCTGATGCGGGAGAGCAAATGGTAAGCGCGCGCCCGGCGCACATGCACTGGCCATAATCCGCATTCCAAAGCCCTCTGGCAGCATTTCCTGAAGCCCCTACATAAGTCTCGCCTGAGCAATGCGCAAGTGCATTGGCTCAGGCGAGACCTAAAAATAATAATAACAAAGGGACTATAATACATCCATTGCTAATGCACTTTAAAGGAGTTTAAGCCACACTGCAAAGCATCCGCGCATCTGTACACAAAAAATTGTGAAAGCAAAAAAGCTCTCATAGGTGACACCAATGCTTTGCCAATGTTGGTTAGATCACTGGGTCCCTGCACCAGTCTGGGTGACCAGCTGCGACGGATGGACGTGAACAAAGGTCCAAGAAAGAGAGGGAGGGAGGGTAAGAGAGAGCCAGAGAGAGAGCGAGAGAGAGAGAGAGAGAAAGAGAGAGAGAGAGAAAGAGAATGATAGAAAGAGAATATAGTGAAAGTAGATCTAGATAGATAATCCGATAGATAATTTGTTTTGCAAGGTGCTGCCTGTCTTCTTACACTAACTTTTGAGCGCTGACAGACGGATACAAACAGTTGAGGGCGAGCAGTACATGTGTTTATGTTGCTACAGAGACAGCTCCAGGGATGCAGTGCAAACAGTGATCAATCAGTAACTCTTTTTTGCAAAGAAGGTTTCTCACGAGGGCTCACTCACTTGAATCACAGTAGCTACCTGGCGTCAAAAAATATCCCCAGAAGAAAAGTAAAATAACACCTCGCAGTCTGTGGTTGTTTTGCCTAAAATACCCACCTTGATACCAATTATGGATGCAATTTTCTTAAAAATTGTGACAAAACAGCCAATTGCATGTATTGTCTGCTTTTTTGGCACGTTCACGCACACGTTGAAGAGCTGCAAAATCTTGCATGGATTGTGGGCTTTTCCATCACCACTTGCCCACTGCGGTCTACGTCGTTTTCTCACGTTCGATCAATCCCAGATTGCCTCACTGATTCATAATTACTGGACCCGAGCGCTTGGGCGCCTTATCCAGCGCTTGAGGCATCATAGAACACACATTGGCTGATGTGGTGGTGCGTGCTCACCTTTGTTGGAGAGGACCATGCACTCGTGTGCCGGCGATATCTACACGAACAATGACAACAGGTGGATTTAGAGGGCGAATTTACACCATATCAGCCCTGTCCCTTCATTTGAAATGCAACATGTAAAACATCAGATATTACCATATTATAGCCCGCACCATACACTCCTCTGAGAACTTGCATTCATCAATTGTAGCCATCATGCTCAATTTATCGACCTGCAAGGATGAAAGTGTGAGTCTGCTTTGTACGTATGTTGCAGGTGTTTGGGCTGAGCCGCCACAGAGCATTACAAAGTAGTGAGGGCAGGGTGTGTTGTTTCTTTGGCCTCGCTCTTGGGTAGTAGTTTGTGAGTTTCTTGGGGCAGAGTGGTAAGAGGTGATGGTGCATCGAGAGCTAATGAACTCTCCCGACATGTCCCATGAAGAGTGCAAGGTCCTTTCCTACGAAAGGTGCCTCGTCATGTGTGGGTCCCGTGACTGCAAAGGAGATAAGTTCACATGCCGATGGCATGACGGAGGCCAAGTGCCCTTTGGGATCAGATGGCTCCCCCCGCCTGACTGAGATCAGCATGCCCGGACCCTAGTTATGGTATACTGCCCCGGGAAGTGGCCGCCTCGCCAGCAAGGAGCTGACCGGCTATGGCACTTCCCCCTTACACATCGACATATAATGCCTTTGTTACAGAAAAGCAGCGTATGGCTGCGGTGAGATGCACAGTACAGGTCTGATGTTCACAGGCGCGGTTTAAAGCACACAATCTAACCAGGAACACGGATCGCCCATACAAACATGCATGCAAAAATACTGTCTGTGTGAGATGGTTAGCAGAGTAGATAGATATATGCTTTCAGACGGCATGTTTGTGGGTGCAGATTTATACCATGTCAGTGGGAATATTTGCGAGCAAATGTTATCATGACAAGGTTTTATAATCAACTCCACATTAAAAAAAAATACCTCAATCCCAGCCTGGCGAGGAATATGCACAGGCTCCCTGTCCCCATCTAAGCGCCGATCCACGGCGCTCAGATCAATCACAACGCTACAATGCAGCGTTGTGACTGTCTTAGCGGAACCAATCACAACGTCGCATTGCAGCGTTGTCATTGACTTAAGGATCCCGGGTGCTTCCTGAGGCGAGGTCAGGCGACGCGACCAGCAGGTAGGCTTTCTTTATTTTTTTTATTTTCTAGAAATATTTCTTGATAGACTTGCATCTTGTTTAACTAGGTTGGAAGAAAGGACAATCGCCCCAATACCGTATCTTGGCGAGAGTTTGCATATCAGTTCATGTCTACACACAGGAAGATAACTTTATAAAAAATATTTTAGAGCAGATCTTGACCGAAACAGACCTACCTGTTTCTAGGAAAGCTTCAGATGCACTATTAAAGTGTCGGCCAAACAAATGTCAAAAAGTAAGCTTCTTCCTAAAATGCAAGATCTTGGTTACGCTGGCTTTGAAGATTTAGGTTATGCTGTATTTGGAATGTACTAGCTGCAACCTAATGTGCTGTAAATCATTTGAATAATAAATCCAGATCTACTCGAGGCCAATCAACTAAAATAGCTTGGTTTGAGCTCCACAAAGAAGAGTGTCAATTGGACAAAAATAAACCCCCCCAAACACCAAAGGGAGCAGCAGAGCCTTTCACTGCTCCGATAATAATGATGGCTGAGCATCTGCTGGCGGTGCCTACTCTCTAGGTAAAGTGACGATGCCATTAATGACTTGCCCCACAGTACTGAGGGAGAAATGCAGAATGCTTGCAGACAATGCATCTGCACGTCCATTAGCAAATACCAACTCGCCTAACACCCATGTAAGGGTTCCAGATGGAAACGCAAGCACCCATGGGAACGCCATCTGTCTTCGGCTCGTATTCATCAACCAGGTTTCGTGAAACACAAAAAAACCCTCAACATAAGAATCCCATTTTATAACAATAGCATCCTATCCAAAAATACTGAAACCATAAATGTCAAACACAGCAGGGGTGTAAGCTAAAATGTTTACTGCAAACTGCACCGTCTCACTTCATACTGCTACCCTGGCACGATTTACATTCATAAAGAGTGAGATGGCGGAGCGGATAGGAGGGCCCATTCCATTCTGCTGATCAAAACAGACAATGCAATGTCACAATGTTATACTCGTGCACCCATCCTGAAAGGGATATATCCATCGCTGCTAGTTGCTATGGTACCCATGCAGCAATAAAGAATCAGACATGTCATTCATCAAGAGGCTGTGAACGCTCAGGTACCAAACTGTAGACATGGACTACACAGTTCAGGGATTAAGGCATACTTCATGCTGCCTTGTCCATCTGATGACTGAGGCGAGTAGAGCCTAGAGATAACCCAGGCCAGTGGATGTGACCCTGGATTCACCTACCAATCCCATAGTGACATTCGTTGCCACATTTCACCCGCGCACATAAACCACAAGACCTATGTGCACCTATGCACGAAGAATACCAAACATTGAGTCACCACTACACAGAGCCAAAGAGCCACATCAAACGGACTGGAAATGAGCAGGCATGGACAGCTGGATAGAGGGCCAGACGAAAACGAGTGCAGACTCTCTCTGGAGTGGAAATTAAATTCTAAGGAGAAAAATAACAGAGTGCAGTGTCTGCTCATTCATTCCTTAGCCTCTCAACTGAGAAGTTACTGTTCCAGGTCATGCAATAGTTCACTATGCATGCCTGTCCAGTGGTCAGCAAACAAAATGGAATAGTGAAAATAGGAGCACAAGTAAAAAGATCAGCAGTCGTGGCGGGCCCATCGCAAGGTTACTACATCGGACGCCTGGTTCAAGTCGGTACTCACTCACAAGACATTTTCTTACTTGCCCAGAGGGTTCACCAACTCATTGGTGACAAATCTGAGCATCTCTTGAGGAATGCTGCTAAATGATGGGCGGCAGATGAAGCAGTCATTGAGGGCTGATGAGTGCTGGAGCACATATCTGAAGATGCATGATCAATGCAGAGCGACTGGCACAGTGTGGGAGGCTGCATGGTTACATGTATACTCTTGGAGATTTATGAAAGTAAATGACAGTCACAGTGGTACAAAAAAGAGCTTTTTAAACTATTTTATAAAATGTCAGCATGTTGCAATGTGAGAGGTGAGCTTAGAATAGTATGTTTATATGTCTGATCAGACACCAAGTGAGCCACACTTTCACCATTCTTCAACTTTCAGAAGTTAACGCTGCGCATGAAGCATTTCTGGTTAGACTACATGCCTCCTCGACTATTACTAAATGCACTGGAATTGCAATCTCGTAAGCTAACAACGGCACGCAAGAAAACTTGCAATGTACTAGCCAAAGTCGACCTGTCATTGGAACTCCAAGGCGCAAGAAAAAAGCATAGGAAATTGATATGGCAGGTAAAAAACCAGCAGAGGGAAAAGGATTGGCAATATGTCCACTCAATCATGAGCAATCATAATCAGGCAGACCTATGGAGATACATCAAAAACAAAACAAGCCAAGAACTAGTAAGGAGCAACTCTGTAGTAAATACTCTGGAGTCTGTCTTGAAGTAAGCTAGGTTTATTGCGCAGATAACAGGTTAAGCATCTTCATCAAGGAGCTGGTCAGGAACAACTGACTCAACTCAGAATCTCCAGAGGAGAATAGAACCATGCACATTCTGGAATACAGTGAGGTAAGAAAATACAGGAAACAAAGGTAGGAATAATGTATAACACATCTCCTCTCGCTGAATACAAAAGTACTAGGATAATTAAAGAAAGAAAATATCTAAGAAAATATCTATTAGTAACAGGAAACAATCTATATGTAATACAAGGAAAGTACATGACACAGAGAACACATTTTGTAGTCATTATAAAGAACATGCTTTTGATTCATTTAACTAATTAATTAATCACAACAGTATTCATTAAGATACAAAGGTGGTCTGCGAGACCGTAGACACCTTGAGGATGGTTGGAATTTATCTGAAGTCTCACCACTGGACTGAGCTTCAAGAGCATCACCACCACCACCCCTCCTACACTGGGAAATATCACCAATTGGGGAAAGAGTGTGGGAATCACCCCCACCACCCCTTCCACTTAACCCTCCTACAGAATTAGAAGAAACATGGGAAGGAATAAACATATAACCTGAAGATTCATCATCAGCTTCATGTTGAACCTGAGAAGAATCAGACCTTGAACCATGAGAGCTGATGAAACCAGCTTTCTGATACAAAGCCACCCTTCTTAAATTCCATTTTTCTCCATTGGAAAGTACAACATAGTGAGGGTAAACTATCTTCACGAGAAAAGGGCCTCTAAATTTGGACAAACCCCCAGAAACTCTCCCGGACTTCACTTTCACAAGATCACCCTTATTGATTTTGCTCGAAGCAGATTCCGTTAGTCTCTTAGTAGAAATTACATGTGTCGATGAAGGAGAAGACCCAGGCACAGAATCATCCTTTACCAAGCCCGATTGAGAAACTAAATTCTTGAGCCAAGAAGGGGTCAACTTCGTGCTGGCAACCCTACCTCTCATAATCTCAAAAGGAGATTTGTTCTGAGAACCATGAAGTGTAGTGCAATAGGCATAGACCATCTCGCTAACCAAAACAGAGACAGACGAACTCTTAGATAAAGCCATCTGAATGGTCCCTTTGACTAATCTATTCAGGCGCTCACAGAGTCCATTCCCTTGCGGGTTGTAGAGGGACGTTCTGTGATGAGAAATACCAGAGGCACTAAGAAAAGAACGCATCTCGTGAGAAACTAACTGCGTTCCATTGTCAGTGATGATGACGTTAGGGAAACCCTCCACAAAGAATAAAGATCTTAGGTACTTTATAGTCGTTTCAGTAGTAATGTCTTTCAAAAATTCAACAGACAACCATTTTGAAAAACAGTCCACTACAACTATGGCAAACCTCAGAGATCGGTAACTCGTTCATAGGACCTATAAAATCCAGGCATATAGTATGCCATGGAACTTCAGGAAAAATTAACCCTCCAACTTGAGACCCTGCTGAAACTTTCAACCGCTTTTCACCTACTTTACAAGTAGGACAATCCTCAACCCAGGAAGTAACAGAGGAGTCTATACCTGGCCACCAAAAGTTTAATTTAAGCCTTTGTTGTGTCAATGTTTGTCCCAGATGCCCCTCATGTGCTATGGCAATAAGTTTAGTTCTTAAGTCAGCAGGGGGAACAAATTTGTCTCCGCGCATTACAACATTTTCTTCACACACAGACAATTCGTCAATAATCTTCAAGAAAGGACGAATTGAAACATGCACACAACTTTCCCTTCGTGAACCTAACTTGATCAATTGAATGAATTCTTGTAACACACAATCATTGGACATGGCTTCTACCCAATCCTTATGCGTGAAAGAACTTGCACCAAGAGAGACAACATCGTTAATCCAAGCAATGTTTTCTTCCACACTCTCAAGATGGAATTCATCATCAGACAGATGTCTAGTCGGGACTGCTAATCTAGATAGACAATCAGCCTGAACATTTTTCCAGCTTTGTATGTGAGAGATATCAAATTGATACTCTTGCAGTTTAGAGGCCAATCTTGCTAGCCTTGGGGAACCACAGACTGCACCTCCAGGAGAAAGTATTCTTATAAGTGGCTTATGGTCGGTCTTTAAGTTAAAACGTGTACCCCACAAATAAGTGCGGAAATGGTGTGCGTCCCAGGCGGCAGCCAAAGCCTCTTTCTCAATAACGGAATAATTCCGTTCACTTTGAGAAAGGGTGCGGGAAGCAAACGCAATGGGCCTCTCACCATCCTTATGTGCTTGTATTAGAACAGCGCCAAGACCACACGCGCTCGCATCAACTAACAAAGTAGAGACTTTCTTGGTATCAAACGGTGCCAATACCTTTGCACAGCAAATGGCATCTTTGATATTGTTGAAACATGTGTCCAACTCCTGCCCCCAAATAAACTTAAAACCTTTTTTAAGTAATGCTCTCAAAGGTAATGTTTTTTCAGAAAATTTTTCTACGAATTTTGAATAATATTCAATTAATCCCATGAAGGACCGTAATTGATCCTTGTCGGCTGGACAAGGAGCAGAGCGTATGGCCTCCAAGAGATCTTTTTTAGGCTTCACAGAATAGAACCATGCACATTCTGGAATACAGTGAGGTAAGAAAATACAGGAAACAAAGGTAGGAATAATGTATAACAAACTCCATCACTGAAGCAATATGGTCTTCGCACGTAAACAACCTCTATGTAGTTGATCAAACAGGAGCCTCTCAGCCTGAATACTCACATCCCTCGGATGACTCAGAGGACCGTGCCTCCATATTTACGATTAATAGTATTCAAAAAGTACTAAGCAAAAAAGGATCCTCAGGTACACCTGGTCCGTACGGCCTCCCGGCCCAACTGATCAAAAAAGACTCGTCATTATGGTCTGCAATGCTTCTCTCACTGTTTACAACCTGCACTAAACTCCATCAAGTACCCGACAGCTGGAGAGGTTCAATATTGCACCCCAATTTGTTTTAAAAAGGGCGACAGACTGAATCCCTGTAATTAGCGGCCGATAGCCTTGTTGGATATTGAGGCTAAGATCTATGCAGCTGTACTCCTAAAAGATCTAGAGGCTTGGGCAACAACAAACGCAATAATCCCTTTTTGCCAAACTGGCTTTAGACCCAATTCCTCCACACTGGACAACATAATCACCCTATCCTACCTTGCCCACCAGGCAACAAACCAGAAGACATTAGCACTCTACGCATGTTTTGTGGACTATTCATCTACATTTGATCTGGTAGACAGAGGCTTTCTTTGGAGAAAACTGCAGGCGTGGGGCATTCCCAGCGGCCTCCTCAATGCCATCATATCGCTAAACACAACTACCTGGGTGAGGGTCAGACACTGCGCTAACCAATAAGATCAATAGCATCCAAGGGTTAAAGCAAGGGTGCGTCCTTTCTCCAATGTTGTTTAATTTATACACTAATCTCCCCAAAAGTCGGCAACACAAAGATAACAATATTGCAATACGCGGACGATATCGTCCTCCTCGACAATTCAAAAATAGGATTCCAGAGAGCATTAAACTCTCTCCAGCTATACAATAGTGTAAATAAACTGAAAGTAAATGAAGCAAAAACAAAGGTTGTATCATTTGGAAGGACGCTACAAAAAAGAAAACAATTGGTCCCTGGGTCCCTTAAAAATCTCTGGAGCCAAATCCTATAACTATTTGGGCACATGGTTTTCTGCAAACGGCGCATCAACAACACACAAGCGTCACTTAAAGAACAAGGCAGCGTTCATAATTACAAGACTGTGTCAACTACATGAAGCCCTTGAAAGTCCATCCTCAGCGCCAATTAGAAAGGTACTCAGGGTAGTATTACCATCCGCAATTACCTACAGCTGTGAGGCCTTTCCAGGTCAACTCACCAACACCATCGAAAAATTACATCTAAAAATATACAAAAGAGTGTTCAAATTGCCCTGAATTTGGCCTGGAGGGCATCACATGGTCAAGTATGGGGTATTTTATAAAGTACTATCACAGATGCATCACAGCAACACCGGGTACCCTGAAACTTATTTTGCAAGATATCTTCAAACATAAAATCAATCCATGGTCTACTTACTTAAGGATATCAGCAGAAACTCTACAAATCGACTTGACCCCTTTAAATACTTCTTCATTTACGTTTGCCGCAATAAAAAGTATAATGAAAAAACAGACTAGATTACTTTCCAAGACCATGGACCTGCAAAAAATGAATACCACTCCACCACTAAGGGCCCTGGCAGAGTCATACAACAATGAAAGTCAAGTTGGACATAGGGCACAACCTTACCTCAATTGCACTATAGGGAAAGCCTGTCTGACTAAAATCTTGGCAGTAAGGATGCTGGCATTACAAATCAAAGATGTTAATCCTAACTGGCTGCTGCTTTCTAAAGTAGTCAAGTGTAGACTCTGTGGCTACAAATCAGAATCTCTTAAATTTACTGTGCAGCTGTCCGATCTTGCTTGACTGCCGTCCAACCTTACTAAAGCCACTCTTTTTAATTCACGGCATAAGAACATGCAACCAAGCAATGAACTTGATTTTTAGCACAATGGTCCCCCTCGAACTGGCAAGAATAGGTACATTTTTAGGTCTCGCGCCTGCGATGCATATGGCGAAGCTATATGCCATCGCGCAGGCGCGATACTATTGTTGCCTGGTCTGCTTCCCAGGAGACTGTCACGCGCACGCTCAGAAAAGCGATCGGAGCCGGCCGCGCGCGCGCGTTCCCAATCTCCTGTCTCTCTGGGAAGCACACAAGCAAGCCCAGCAAGCCCCAAGGCATCACGAGCACGTCCCACGTGGGCGCCTACCACGAGGACAACCGCAGCAGCAGGGCAGCCCAGCCGGAGAGCGCGCAGCCCGCAAACTGCAAGCGGAAGCCGGGACAATTATTTGAGGCGCACTAGGTGAGGTACACAAAATGTCAACTGGTCAATTTGATTTGTTGAAATTATTGGAGGCCTGGCCTGCTAAAATTAATGCCTGTTTCGGTGCGTGAGTAATTATTCCCTCCTTCATGTTCGGGTTTTCAAAGATAGTCAGGAGCTGTTTTTATTGAACTATGTTTGTGGGATTTGCAGACACGCTCGAGGAGTTCCTATCCTGAACTCTATAAAAAATCAGGTCCATGAGTTGTATAACAAATACATCACTTGGTTAAATATTTGTAGCTCCCCAAAAAGCATTATCATTTATTGCACTGTTGCACTCCAATCAACAAGGAGTTAAAATGGGAGGCTGGGGACAGCACATATATTGAAAACATGTTCCACATAGACAGAGCTCAAAGTTTAACCTGCGGGTACCTTTATTTAGCCACTTTGCATCGAAACACATTAGAGTAAGAAAAATAATTGTTCTGCACTTTTAATTTAGAGCACCCGGATATCGGATTACTTCATCTTTCTCTGATGGGGCAATGCAACAATTAAACTGTGTTTATTTCTATCTCTTGCTCAGCTCTATTTGTCAAATGCAAATGCAGTCATTGGATGTCTTTTGCACGGATGTGACATCAACAGCCGTTATTCTAAATGGACACATGCTAAATGTCACTTAGCTATTTTCTTGTAGCCTGCAGACAGTATTTGTGAATAGCTGGAAAGTCCAGGCATGAAAACTGCACCCTTCCGTGTCTACTCTAAGCAATATGTGTATTGGGTTGAATGTACCCTGGGCGAGACAAAGTTTGGGATTTTATTTTGCGTTTGAGAAATAGAGTTTGTACCATTTTATTTTCAATCTCTCCGATTAGGACTTTAAAGTAATATCAGATTGAAAAGACAACTTCCATTTTTTTCTTAGGGGATGATTGGATATTCATAAGGCTTCTATACAGACTTTTGATTTGTGTAGTTGATGTTCTTTATTAACTTTTTTTTAAAATACTTTACTTTTGTCTTCTCCAAGAGCAGCTTGGATACCTCAGTCTCCTGCCACTGCCTTGTAAGATGCTGTGAGCACTTTCTGCACAGGCAGAACCCCACACCAGTTTGTGGGTGCAAGTTGTGTGTGTGAATATTAAAATAGCAACTACTTGTTTTTATTTAGGTCTGCTTGTTGCATTTTTTAAGTGCTGAACAGTCGGCATGCATGCGGAACTGCACTTAGTGTCTATCCTGCAGATTTTGGGAATGGTGTGTGTTTACATGCTCTACTTGTTCAGCATATTGGGATCAGTATTAGCTTGTAGAGGATTTTTTAGAGTATATATTATGACAATGCTATTGGTGTTCAGAATAATATTGGTTTAGTTAGTTTGTGCGCACACACACACTGTATACAGTATATTTGCATGTGACCTGTGCATGAGTACAGTATGTGTGTATATTAATAATGTACAGTTATTTTGATGCCCTGCCTGTATAGGGTTTGTACAGTCTGTGTGGCATACTATGCATGCAGATTGTGTTTTCCCTATTTATGTGTTCATTGTCTGTACAGTATAGTGTGATTACATGTCAATGTTCCTAATTTTTCTAGTACATATTGTAAATGAGGCTAGAATATAGTGTAAACGCACTCCCTCAGGCTGCATCATTTTATCTCACTTTGTAGAAATAACATTTGCACAGGAAATGGCGTGCCCCCCTAAAGTGACCCCCAGCCGAGCCTAGCCCAGCCCTACCACTCTCAAACTTCACCAGCCGCCACTGCAACCCGACCCTACGGACACGCGAACCCTATCCCCATGCACTCACTGTGGCACGCACCCTGCCGCCCTCAGCACCCCCACCAGCCGTTCTGCCCCCAGGCCAGCAAACCGTGAAATCCGAACAGGGCAGCGGCCGCGCGCCCCAACACAACCCCCCCCCCCCCGCAAATGTGTATTAATAGGAACGTATTAACTGACATGTGTATTTTGTTAATCTGTTGTGGATAATCAGTATTTGAGATTTAATTTCTTTGGGCTGTGTAAGAAAATGTAATGGTGAACGTATTTATGTGAAACTTGTCATTTCATGTAACATGAGTTATACTTGTGTCGCAATCCGATCATTGGGGTTACGTTCACCACACCACAGTTTTCACACCCATTACGTGTCTGTTGAATGGGAAAAGGACATAGACAATAGACACTTTCGTTCCACTTTGTGCATAGTACTACTTAGCTCACGCATTTTATCCTATCATTCAACCCCGATGCGCAAAGTACCCCAATATATGATAGGCTCAGGAAATGTTTGCGCTCGGCTTTTCTTTTGATCTTTCAAAAAAATTGTTAGCGTGAAATCTATTGACTCTGTAAGGAGTTAAAAGTTGTTGCGCACTGCTGGTCTGGACTTGTATATTTTAAATGCAAAGCTGTTTATGACAAAACCGTCATAATTGCTGCAGACTCTACACTATAAGGCAGACACCTCTCACTTTCTGCAGTTTCAAACATGATGCAGAGTAAAAGACACTGACATTTACAAAATGTTGACTTTTTATGCTTTTAGGCCGGGTTCATTCTTATTTTAATTACATTCCTAGCTATCTAACAACAATAACCTATTACGCTTTTTTAATGTATCAATATTCTTGTATCGGTGATTAACGTAACTAGTGGTATTTTCAATATCTGCATCATCTTTTAATATTTAGATCATGGCTGTGTCTTCTATATAGGATGTTGTTTAACACATACATATAACAGATTTATTTAAATCATTACAATAACTGCAAGAAACAACATCTACTCAAGACATTAATAACTCACAAAATATATCCTTTTTTTCTTTCCCATTTTATTTTAAGTTCTTCTCTCTTTGCCTTTGTACCTCTCATTTTCTTCTTGCCTTACACCACATCCTTTTCTTGTTGTCTTTTTTCTCTTGCCTTTTCCTCTCTCAATTCTGATTTCCTTATTTGTCTCTTTATGCCGTTCTCTGTCATTCTTTTTTCTTCTCCTTTCATTCATTCATTTCACTGTTTCGTTTTTTCTTCCTTTAATTTTCTTCTAATGTATCTTTTTCCTTCACTGCCTTTCTTTTGCTCCTTTCTATATCTATTTATCCTCATTTATTTCTTCTATTTTCATATCCTATCTTTCTCTGCCTTATTTTTCTTTCTCTCTCTTACATGTTTTTCTGCACTCTGTCATCCTTCCCTCTCTGTCTCTTTCTCTCTTCTAATTTTTCTCTCACATTCTCTATCTCTATTTATTTCTCATTCTTTCTCACTTTTGCTGTCTTAGAGCAAAGGGGCAAAAACTAATCCTCAGGGACCACAAATGTACACTTTTTGCAGGACAGCTCATGTGTCATCAATGCTGTGTGCTGCTTGTAGCACGAATAGGGTACTCTAGGGGCAGTACCCTACGCCCTCTATCTATCCATCGCCCTCCCTCTATCTATCCATCGCCCTCCCTCTATCTATCCATCGCCCTCCCTCTATCTATTCATTGCCCTCCCTCTATCTATCCATTGCCCTCCCTCTATCTATCCATCGCCCTCCCTCTATCTATCCATCGCCCTCCCTCTATCTATCCATCGCCCTCCCTCTATCCATCGCCCTCCCTCTATCTATCCATCGCCCTCCCTCTATCTATCCATCGCCCTCCCTCTATCCATCGCCCTCCCTCTATCTATCCATCGCCCTCCCTCTATCTATCCATCGCCCTCCCTCTATCTATCCATCGCCCTCACTCTATCTATCGCACCACCACAGCATCACTCAGCACCACCACAGAATCACTCAGCACCACCACAGAATCACTCAGGACCACCACAGAATCACTCAGCACCACCACAGAATCACTCAGGACCACCACAGAATCACTCAGCACCACCACAGAATCATCACTCAGCACCACCACAGAATCACTCAGCACCACCACAGAATCACTCAGCAACACCACAGAATCACTCAGCACCACCACAGAATCACTCAGCAACACCACAGAATCACTCAGCACCACCACAGAATCACTCAGCAACACCACAGAATCACTCAGCACCACCACAGAATCACTCAGCAACACCACAGAATCACTCAGCACCACCACAGAATCACTCAGCACCACCACAGAATCACTCAGCACCACCACAGAATCACTCAGCACCACCACAGAATCACTCAGCACCACCACAGAATCACTCAGCACCACCACAGAATCACTCCGGGGCACCACAACATCACTATGCGCTACCACAGCATCACAATGCCACAGCATCACTTGTCGCCACCACAACATCAATCTGTGAAACCATTCAACAACAACTAGTTCAAATATGTTCTCTCAATGTTTCAAGCTTTATTACAAATGTCACAAAAAGATGTTCATATTTCACTTCTGTTCTTGGATTTTCATCACAATAAAATACACTGAACATAATCTTCACAAAAGTTATTTACAAAAGTTTAACCTATTGCCATTATAAATCACAATAACTTTCATTTAAGTATTAATTATTTAAAAAATGAGGACATTGTTATTTGTAATATCAATACATTTAAGTCACGTAAATACAACACATATTGCATTACAAATGCTATAGGTGTCACATTTGCGAAAGTTAAAACTATTGGCATTGTGAATGACAAAGCTATTAATTTAGCTATTTTCAAAACCAACACATAAATAAAATATTAGTCATTTACAATACCAATAGCTCAAACTTTCCTGATGCGAGACCTATTGCATTGCAAATGCTTGTTTTAAAGCAGCGCAGGACTTCCTAAAAAACTCCATACATAGCACTGAGATGATTATTAAGTATTAACCCTTAGCCCATGGATAACGGACATTGATGCATAGTAGAGTTAACCTACACCATAATTGAGTCTTCTCTTAGTTGGAACTTTTTTTATTCATTTTATGGAAGGTTTTTTAATTTACTTTTATTCATGATCTTCATAATAGACATGGGAAAGGGAAGATGGCAGAGAGAAAGCCTGTACATCAAGTGCTTCCTTTCCTCGGGCATTGCTTCTGTATAATTATGTTTCTTTTTAAATGTTTTCTATTGTCATGGTTTTAAGTAATCTGCACAATAAACTTTGTATTGACTGACACTGGAATTGCGCAAATCTGCAGCCACTGCACTATCCGCATGATTATGGACTTGCCGCATAATCCACCATCTGATGATGTACTGCAGATTCTAACGCAAAAAAAGTTTCTAGTTCAAACTGATCAACAGTTAAAGAATGTTGCTACATCTGCTTTTGCTGCAGTGACAGGCCCGTGGGAAGGTTTAACTGGTCACCTTTCAGTTAGTGATTGCAGCATTTAAGTGTTAAACTGGTACTAATTTGGTGAAACCTTCGCCCAGTGTTAACATGTAAAAATATCAAAATAATGCAGCAATACTGCCAACAAAGGAGCCGAATATTTAGCCTTTTACCCCATAATGTGGGCCTCTCCTGCTGCATCATTCGAGTGGCCCTTCCTGTCACCTACATGGCGGTCACCCCATAAGTAAACGGCTCCTGATGGCAACTGAGCCGGTACCCAAACCCATGCACACGTGGCCTGAAACTCGAAACCCTATTGTTTTGCTTAATTACAACCGCCAGGGAAAGGGCTTGGCTCCCCTGAGCTCAGAACAAAAGGGGTTAGGTTATTTGTATCTATAGGAACAGATCCTTCCATTAGAGGTAACTTTGTACCACAACAATGCCCAGGCACAACAAAGCCATTAACTGTCTGCCATTAGAGTACATTACACACCTGCCAGAATGGCATAAAAGGGCCCACAGGCGGGGCGAGCATTTGTTCAATTAAATCAGCCCCTGTCGCCCCCGCCCTGCTGCCATCTCACAGCCCAGGGCTGTGACAGTCCCCGCGTCTGTTCAATCACTCGGCGCTCCACACTGCCCCTGGCTACAACGGACTGGGGGTTTCTGGCCAGCTGCCTCCACCGGCGTCATGCTCCAGCTGGCCACCAGGCAACATCTGAGGGGAGGAGCTTCACGCATTTCGGAGTCCCAGGTGCCCTCTTAGTTGCCACAGTAGAAGTTTTAGATTGTAGACATTTCAATTTCTTTTAGACTGAATCTACAACATTTTTACCCAACCTAGTGGACAATATGAAGATTTTGTTACTCACCAACTGTACCCCTCCAACTGATTTTTTACCATTCTTGGGTTTGCAAAGGTCTGCTGCAACTACTGGCTGTTGGCAAGTGTTTAACATGTTCAAGACCACAGCAAACATTTGTAGTCGCGTGAGCACCACACTACTATTCACATATTCTACAGGACCTCTCTAGGCTGTGTAAGTCCTGCGTATATGCTGCACTTTTCATCTTTTCCTGAGAGAGGAATGCTTTTAAATCAAGGAAAAGTGCACAGAATTAACAGCACAGAGCTCTTGAAAGATGTTTTTGCCACACATTGATGCACAACAGCCTCTCAGATCAGAAGAAACAATGATCGCATTAGGTAGAAGTTGTCCACTCCGTTACTGATTCCATCTTATCCTCTGTAGAAGAGACTGGAGAGGTCTTATAGAAAAAGTTACGCACCTAAGGTTACAATAAGTTTGGTCAATACACAGGCTTCCCGCAGATTCCACAATTTATGAATGTCCTTTTCCTCCTGCAATTGCTCTAGCGTCTCCCAGCGGTTTTATCAGCTTCGTCCACAACTCTCCCCGCCGAAGTCATGACAACCGGAGCCCTGGTATCAGATACAGGGACGTATTCCATGCCCCATTGAGGCGTGAGGAGGGGAACCAAGACAGCATCAAAGTACAGAGAAAATCATAGCACATTACAAGTGTGCATACCTTGGGATCTCAGTCACAACACTAACTTTTGCAGCAATATTATGTCAGTCAGTCAGTCAATTATCTTTATTCGATTATTAAAAATCATAAAAGAACGAGCATTATTACATAGCAACATTTCATCAGAACACGAGTTAATACATAATTTTAACAGACAATCAGTATTTAGAAACTCTAAAATCACAATGTACAAAATGAGTTATACGAAAATGTTAAGAATATAAGCATTTAAAATCAGTGAAATAAAAAAGGGAAATCAATATTCAGGAATAAGGTGCCTAGTTCTTGTGCAGTGCTTATTTATGCGTGCTCCTGCAACTAAAAAACTAACAACATGAAAAGCTACTCTTACATTGGGAAGGAGTTGCAGGAACATCAAGGCTGGTTTTACCCGAGTAAAACCTAGGTTGCGCAAAATTGGAAGCAAATATCTTTTTCTAATCTCAGTATAATTGCCGCAGAACATGGTAAAGTGAATCGTGTCCTGGGTGGAAAGGTGATCACAATCACATGGTTCAGCATTATCGGGTCTATTCCATATTTTAAAATTGCCCAGAATTAAGTGGATCAAATCAAAACGGAATCTCGTTAGAAGGAAACGATGATATGGTTTAGTTACCAGGAAAAGGTATGGTTCCATTCCTGGGACAGATGTCAGCAAACAGTGTTTCCTAACCATGGTTTTTTTTAGCTCTATGGCTTCCCTCTCCATAACATATAAATTTGTCAGGGTATTTTTTACTATTTTAAGATCTTCCTGCTTTATCAAATCTGGAGATGAGAAAAGCTCCGGTCGGCCGGCTAAAATTAGCTGCGTTTGTACATATTTTACCCACGGGATGTTTTGGGCTCTGTCCAGTGCTAAACAATCTTTTAAGATGATGTGATTTAATGTAAGCTCCTGGTTAAGCCAAGTTTTCATCCATCCAATAACTGGGGCTAGTTTTAGAATGTCAGTTATATAGCCCAATCCTAGGTCTGTATGTATTGCATAGGTGGAAGTCGATTGGGGGACAGAAAGCAGGGTTCTCAAAAATGTGTTTTCTACTTTCTGGATTTTGTCATGATTAGTGTACCCCCAAATAACAGAACCGTACTGGGCAACAGACAAACATTTTGCTTTATAGACCTTTATAATGCTTTCCATGGGGCGGGCTCCCAGTTTTTTAGCAAAGCCAAGCAACCCTGCTGCCGCTCTTGCAACAGCGTTGCTTTTGACGGAATGCTGGGGGCCCCAAGTGCCCTTTTCATCGAAGGTCACCCCTAAATATGGAAAAGATGGAACTCTCCTGACCTCTTTCCCAGCACAAAATTTTTTTTCGACTTTCTTTTCCTGCCTGCAGCTCCTACAATCATTACGTGAGATTTCTCTGTGTTGGTTTTCATGTCCAACAAGGACATGAAGTCCCCAAAAGATGAAAGGAGTTTATTAAGTGCCACTCCGGAGCATGCCAAAAGGACTGCATCGTCCGCGTACAGGAGGACAGGTATCTTTGTCTCACCTGCACGCGGGATATCGGTGTGGGATGCTGCCAAGACTACCTCGAGATCGTTTATGTAAAGAGTAAAGAGGAGGGGGGCAAGGATACACCCTTGCCTAACCCCCCTCTCTGACTTAAAGTGGCAAGTGCATCTCCCTTCCCTAGTCACTCTGACCGAGGTCATGAGGTCCCTATGTAACTCAGCCAGGTATCCAACCAAAGGGGGGTCAATGCCCATGGCCAAAAGGACCCTCCACAGCTTAGCCCTGTTGACCAGGTCAAAGGCTGAGGAGAGGTCCATAAAGGCCATGTACAGAGAACCCCCCCTTGGCGATTGCGTATTTATTTATGATCAATTCTAGGTTTAGGCACTGGTCTAAGGTTCCTCTTTTGGCTCTAAAACCGTATTGTGCGTTTGATAGGACACCCTTCCCTTCTAAAAGCTGAGTCAGTCTTCCTAAAAGGACTCTTCCCAAGATTTTAACACTGGAATCAATGAGAGAGATTGGCCTATAACAGGCCGGGTTTGTCCTCTGTCCTTTTTTAAAGATCGGTACTATCGTGGACTTGGCCCAACTAGTAGGAAAGATGAGATCCCTTGTAGTATTAAAAATGTTTGTGAGAATCTTGGCACTTAGTTCAGGGGCACTCTTAAAAAAATCTGCGGGAACCCCATCGGGCCCCGGTGCCTTTTTATAGAGTGTGTCATTAATTGCTTTTTTCACCTCCTCTAAACTAAAAGGAGAGATGGTAGTTACTGCTTGTGTGAATGGCATCTCACAGTCTGGAGTGGTATCAGGACAGCTATAGATGTTACTGAAATGTGTCACCCACTGTTCGTCTGGTATAATGCAATCTGCTCTCTGATTCTCTAGTCCCACGAAGTATGGGTGGTTTATTATTGCCCAGAATTTGGCGCTGTCTCTCTGTATATCAGGCAATAATAAATCATTCCAGGCCTCCTTTTTAATCTCAGATTTCCTCACCCTGATAGCATAACTGTATTGTTTCCTCAGTGATGCTATCTGCTCTTTATCTCTAGGTTTATTTTTTAGGGCCTTTAGGAGGATTGAGTGAGCCTTGGAACAATTTGAGTCAAACCATTTGGGGCCCCTGAGCCTGTTAGGCTTTATCTTTACGGTCAGGTCTAGATTGACCTGACGGCAGATAACATTGAAAGCCTCTATCATGGTGGTACCAGAGTTATTATTGTCCAAACAAATGGCAACCTCCCCCTCAACTTTAGCCAGAGTTTCCTGTAAAAAGGTGATTGGGGTTACTTGATCCCATTTCAGTCTACGATTCTGATCTCTTGGGACCAATTCTGTCACACATAAAGCATCAATCTCCCTTTTTCCCAAGACTCCCTGTGATAGGATCTCTAGAATCACAGGGTTATGATCGCTAAAAACTGTAGTTTCTACCTTATAGTTAATAACTTCAGGCAGAATACTAGAAGATAAAAAGATATAGTCTATAATTGTGCCTGTGTCATTGCCCACATATGTTGGTAACCTCGGGCCTGTGGGGCAACTACATGATTCATAGAGGTTAAAAGTTGCTAGGAGCAATTCCAAAGCCTCTCCACGTGATGAGTGTTCGAAATGCGGTGGGGAGGAATAGGGGGAAGATTCCTCGTGTTCCACATGGCAATCCGCATGGCATGGATGGATGTTAAAGTCACCCATAAGGATCACCTCATACCCATGGACACTGTTCTCACTGTGGGTAGACAGGAATTCCTCTAGAGTTGCCAGATGCTCATTTGGGGTTTGACGGACGGGGGAATTATAAAAATTAACAAATAATATAGGCTGAAAGTTTGGTGTAGTTAGTTCAACCGCTAAACAGTTTTTTAAGTTAGATTTAATATGTCTTGGCTTTCCTTGAATATCTAGTGAGATGTATATAGCCAAGCCCCCCTTTGCCCTTCCTGCTTTACTAGGATCTGCAGGTACAGTAAAGTGGGAAAAGCCGTCCAAAGCCAGTCTGTCTGACGTTTCCCAGGTTTCTTGAAAGGCAAGGACGTCGTAGGATCTAATTATGTCCAGCCAATACTTGTCGTTATATTTGGCTCTGAGACCAGCGATATTCCAGCTCATAATTCTACAGACCCTAATACCTGCAGAGTTCCAAAATAATGAACTGGGAGCAGGCTGAGGACCCTCACCATTACTGTCTTGTCTAGGGGAGAGTCAATCGTTTTGGTCCATGAAGGATAACGGGGCATAGCGATTGAACAGTTGAAGGGGCTGTGCAAAAGAATTGTGCTGTACTGAGTGGGAATGGTGGGCTGCTACATTATACCTTGGGTCCTGCCCCCATCTGAGGTTCGAATCCCAATTTCTGTCCCACCCTGGCGCAGGGGTCCTTGGGTAGGTAACATTCTGCTGTTCACCGTAGAAAAACTTTAGGGTTAAGGGAACAACAGTACCCTGTCTGCGTTGGGGAGGGAATAAGTTAGCAAGAATGTTGGGAAGGACGTCTTGATTTGAAAAGCTCACTGCCACACAGTCCCCTTTGAACTTTTTCGGCCGGTTTCCCAACCAGGGGACCCTAGTTGCTGACTTGATTACGCTTGCCAGATAGTACTTTCCCCCTGGTGCTAGCCGCATGTTACTGGTTAACCAGTGTAAGGCCTTGCTTGTGAGAGAAGTGGGACTTTCCGCTGTTCCCCCTTCCAGAGGAGGGACATTTGCTAGAACTAAAACCACTGGTGTGGCTTCAACTATAAATTGTAGGGGGTCCATTGAGTGAACTTGTACTGGGGGGATATTGACCGAAAGGATTCTGTCTGTTGGAGTGTTAACTAATAGAGGACCCTCACTGTTAACAGTCAATGTTGGTGGATGAGGTGGTGAATTCTCTTCTGGCAACTGGTTTCCTACGCCTACGCCTTCACCTACAACCTCTCTAACAACATTTCCCCCTGTGTTATTACTCAAATTTGTAACTAGCGTAGTTATATTTTATACCCCACCTGCAACCATAGTGTGGAGTCCACTCAACTTCTTGACTTCCGCTTGCAGTTTGTCAATTTTTGATATTAGAGGTTTAATAATAGCGTTGATTTTTAACTCAAGAAAATCAGCCATTTTTTCTAAAAAAGCATCCTCAATTGTGTGATTTAATTTATCCTCAACACTATTCACTTGCTTAGACTTTGGGGTAATAGCCCTCTTCCATCTTGTCCCCGATCGTAGCCCGCCCCGCTTTGGTGGATTTTTGGTGCATAATCGTCTTGACCTGGTGGCACGCCCTATAGGCGACTGCTCGTCAGATGAGACGCGAGTCTGTATCTCCTGATCGGAGTCAATATCAATGTCGCTCTCAGCCTCTACATTGGGTGCCTCAGAGGCCGGGGCTACGTTAACAGATGTGCCACTTGTTCCTTGAGAAATAGGGCCGCTAGTTATGACCACGCGATGGACTTCCTTCAGTATGGTGTCATCAGTCAAAGTAGATGCGGAAGGGGACAGACATCGTAAGTCTGGGGATTGGCTCAACCCCAGAGAATCTCTCCTCTGCATATTTATTTTTTTAACAGTCTGGACAAGGTAATTGTCAATAGTGTTTAGCGGGGCTTCCTCAGGTTTTGTAGGCATGTTTACAAAATACACGCAGACTCACTATTGTACAAATAAAATGTCAGGTAGCAAAATCTTAAAGCGATAAGTCTTACTTGAAGAGTGGATCACGCAAATATTTCCTGCAGCGTTTCTGGCCCTGACCCTGCCTACTCCTGCCGATGAGGGCAGTAGAGGGCCCGCCCTTTGCCCGGGCTTGGCCCCGGGCGCTCCCGCGCGCGACTCGCGGGGCGAGAGGACGCAGGCTCCGCTTTCTAGCGCCTCCGGGCGCTCTGCTGACGCGCTCCTGCTGCGCCGCACCTAAGGCTGCTGGGGCTTGTAGGCGGTAGAGGTAGAGGTGCGGGAGTCTCTCGGCGCTCCCGCTCTGCCCGTGTCCTTGCTGCCGCTGTTTGCCGTTTCCCTCACGGCTGGTGTCTCAAGGTAAGCTTTGGTCCCCCGGGCTCCTGGACGCAGGCTCCGCTTTCTAGCGCCTCCGGGCGCTCTGCTGACGCGCTCCTGCTGCGCCGCCGCTAAGGCTGCTGGGGCTTGTAGGCGGTAGAGGTAGAGGTGCGGGAGTCTCTCGGCGCTCCCGCTCTGCCCGTGTCCTTGCTGCCGCTGTTTGCCGTTTCCCTCACGGCTGGTGTCTCAAGGTAAGCTTTGGTCCCCCGGGCTCCTGGACGCAGGCTCCGCTTTCTAGCGCCTCCGGGCGCTCTGCTGACGCGCTCCTGCTGCGCCGCCCCTAAGGCTGCTGGGGCTTGTAGGCGGTAGAGGTAGAGGTGCGGGAGTCTCTCGGCGCTCCCGCTCTGCCCGTGTCCTTGCTGCCGCTGTTTGCCGTTTCCCTCACGGCTGGTGTCTCAAGGTAAGCTTTGGTCCCCCGGGCTCCTGGACGCAGGCTCCGCTTTCTAGCGCCTCCGGGCGCTCTGCTGACGCGCTCCTGCTGCGCCGCCCCTAAGGCTGCTGGGGCTTGTAGGCGGTAGAGGTGCGGGAGTCTCTCGGCGCTCCCGCTCTGCCCGTGTCCTTGCTGCCGCTGTTTGCCGTTTCCCTCACGGCTGGTGTCTCAAGGTAAGCTTTGGTCCCCCGGGCTCCTGGACGCAGGCTCCGCTTTCTAGCGCCTCCGGGCGCTCTGCTGACGCGCTCCTGCTGCGCCGCCCCTAAGGCTGCTGGGGCTTGTAGGCGGTAGAGGTAGAGGTGCGGGAGTCTCTCGGCGCTCCCGCTCTGCCCGTGTCCTTGCTGCCGCTGTTTGCAGTTTCCCTCACGGCTGGTGTCTCAAGGTAAGCTTTGGTCCCCCGGGCTCCTGGACGCAGGCTCCGCTTTCTAGCGCCTCCGGGCGCTCTGCTGACGCGCTCCTGCTGCGCCGCCCCTAAGGCTGCTGGGGCTTGTAGGCGGTAGAGGTAAAGGTGCGGGAGTCTCTCGGCGCTCCCGCTCTGCCCGTGTCCTTGCTGCCGCTGTTTGCCGTTTCCCTCACGGCTGGTGTCTCAAGGTAAGCTTTGGCCCCCCCCCCAATATTATGTATCAACCACAAATATTTCCAAATTTCTTCTGACCAAGATTTTTCATCTGATGAATGAGTCCCAAAGTAATACCCTATGGGAGGTGGAAAGAAGTAGTGTTGATTACCCAAGGAAATCAAGCTTGGGCAAAGTATTCGTTAATGAATGCTTTTGCCATGAGGCAGTAGTGCTGGGCAAGAGTATGCAAGGATGACCACAAGGTTGCCTGGCAGATGTCAAATACTGTACAGCCTTTGGTGAGAGCGGAGTAGCTATGGCCCTAGTGAAGTGACTTAGAATGACCAACGCAAGGTCTTTCTTCGCCAAAGTGTAGCAGATTTTGATGTACAATACGACCCAATACAAAAAGGTGTGTTGGTCCCTGCCTTGCCTTTCCTGGCTCTGGTTAAGCCCTCAAAGAGCTGATAATTCATTTTTCCATTTTGAGTACAGTGGATGCAAAAGGATCCTGCAGCCCCTTATTTGCAACCGCTCCTCGTTTTGGGAAGGAGAAGGCAGAAGAAAGAAAAATAGATGGAAGGATGATGGACTGATTCATGTGAAAAACGGATACTACTTTTGGAAGAAAAGATGGACAGCTACAAAAAAAATGATATTGTTGGAACACCTCGAAATCAGCTCTAACCTAAAAGGTTCACAGACCCTATCGACTTAAGTTTTTGACAATAAGATGATCGTTTTCAAAGTAAGTAATCGAATTGGGCAACTGTGCATTGGCTCGAAAAACATGGATTTCGTTAGAAAAGTCAAGTATAAGGAAAAAGGTTATGCTGTTCCTATAGGATTATAATGCCCTCACACACCCAGTAGGATGTCATGCTTCATCATTGGGCTGCTCCTCGTCAGGTCGGTGGTGCAATACCTGATGGGCATCCTATAGTAGGAGGACTTTAGCAGAGATCTTTTTCCAAGAGCCGTAAGGTGAAGTGGGGGTGAGGGGCCAGATGTGTGTAGATGAATGTTTTGAGTGAATGTAAAATAGGGTTGGGAGTACCAGCGACAACAACTTTAATCAATGGGTCTCCTACCCTAAGTGGCTGTATACTCACATCAACCATATAACTAACTAGTTGAGTACCTGGTAGTACTTGAACTACCCAATAATTAGAATTAACCAGGCTTCAAGAATACCAGGTAGGTCATACACGAGGAGTTCCTCATGAAGTGTGTGCCAGTAGCACGCTGTCTCGAGACCTACTCACTTCTACCGGGTTGATGTGAGTATGCAGCTACGTCACCATGTTAGTTTGAGTTGTAGATAGATTTCTTTTCTGGTCCTGACGAATCGCCCGTAGACTATACACTTGGCGAGAAACATGTTGACCTTTCACTAATAAGAACGCCTAACCCAGACATAAGCTTAGCCTAGCACCTTATTTATTGTTTTTACTTAGGGTAGGACAGATCAGTGGACCTGATCCTCTTCGATCATTCTGGGGTGAATAGAATCAGCTGTGTTATGTATACCTGCACCTTTGACAAAAGCAGAATATGTGGAAACTCATCTAGCAGTAAAGCTGAACTGAACCTAGAGGCATTGCATCCCTTGGGGAACCACTCAGACAGATGATCATGGCACAACACTGAACACTACTTCTCATGGGCCACAAAGAAGAGATCCACATTAATGCATATGCCTATTCAACATACCGTGGTCTGTAGACATTAGCAAAACTCCTATAGGAGGGAGGGGGCACTGGAGGGGGTGCAGTGTTTCAATTATGATCATAGATGGCATTACAATCCTATACCTGAAACAATATCCCCGTTCTTTCAACCTTGATTTCAAAATATAAATGATGAGGTATGCATTCTCAGCGTTTTAATAGAACACCTATTTCTTCATCTCAGGCTTCTCTTAGTTGTAAGAGGTGACTTATAGGTATGTGGGAATGACCACTGTGCAAATTCTCTACCTTGCAGACAGATTAGCTTCACTCCTCAACATCAGTGTGTTGGAGGGAAGGGCAATCAATCGCTCAAGTATTGAACGCCTTTCTTCTGATGGTGAAATCAAGAGTGATTATTATCCACACTTAAGTGAGCTGCAAATTCTTTGCGCCTTTCTTCCATTCACCATATTTCAGGAAACAAGGTGGTACTGTGGGACTCTTCCAACCTTTTTCCAATGATGATGCAAAATTCCATATTCCTACAACAACCTTTCATGCCTACATGCTACATTGGCTGAGGAACCTTTTAAAAAAGTGATGCCACATGCACTTTTTTCTCCCTTTGAAACGGAGGACTTGTATTCCAGTTATGACTGAGAATTTCTTTAGGTAATGATGCTGGCAAAGTTGCTGCAAGGCCACTATTGACAGATGGTTACGCTATGTATCATCTACTGCTGGATTCTCCTGGGGCCTCAGCTCAGTCTGGTGTCCTGGCGCAGTCCATCGTGGTTAGGGTCATCAAATGCGATGATGACCGAGTGTATTGGGCACCAGTTGGTGATCTGATATCAGTTCCCATTTTTATGTTTCTTTGAATCAAATCCAGGGCTCTCAGTGGTTCACTAACAAAACATGTCAGGATTTTGATTGAGACTAGGTCAAGTGCCTCCTCATGAGAGCGGGGATTAAATCCTGTTGCATATGCGACAAGATGTCTCTTTTGAATTCAAATGGTATCTGCATGTGGTCAACCGGGTCAGACCATGACTTCATGGCCTGTGCCCTCCTGTTCCTTGATGCATCTGAAAGCCATCTAGGACCAGGAGACCAAACTGATTCTGGCCAAAGCCCACAAAGTTGCTGAAGCGCTTCACTTCCCCTAAGGTGAGTCTTCTGACAGGGAATGATCTCCAAAAAGATCTTTCCACAAAAAACTGCCATTCATAGGTGGAAATCCATTTTTTGTCTTTATTAATCTCTCTCTGACCCATTTAAAGCCCTAATGTTGTGCTCTTCCTAGTAGTCTATTCCAGAACTTGAAAAAGATGAAGCCAGAAGTCGCATCTCTATCGCCTGATCTTGTGAATGGTCAAACCTCGTGGCTGGTTATATTACAAATATTCACAACGTCTGCTGTACTATCTGAGCACCCAAAATGGTGAGCACGATCCTGTAGATTTTGAGACTTCGGTGGCACAGACATCGGATGCCTCCCTATTTATGCTTCTGTAGGCTCTGGATCAGCGTCTAGAAAAACACTGACCAAAGTGCTGATCTCAGCTCAGTCGGTACCCTCCAATAACGTCACCCAAGATGTGGCCCATAGAACTGATCTCAGCGTCTCTTTCAAAGTCGACTGAAATCATCTATATGGCAAACGGAAAGGTTGAGGCTCGTTTGGAAGGCAAGCCTTTGCCAGAGCATCTTCCTAAGGCCAAGAAATGTTCACCTCATGAAGAATTATTTGGGTCGAATTCTAATACCCTTACTTTGTCCGATGAGGATTATGGCTGTACAGAAAGCGATGAACTTTCTCCCTTATATTACTGATGCTAACATATCTTGATTGTGACACTGCTCCAGAAAGAGATGCTCCTTTCCCCTTTGAAAAGCAGAATAAGTGTAAGTATTAACTTTGGCCTCTGCGGAGGTGAAAGTTAATATTTTGACAGAGTCACTGCAACTTTCCTCTTCAATTGCGGGGCCTTTGCTCCCATTCTGTGAGGCATTATGAAGCTTTGGAAAACCCCTTATAGGCGCACCAATCCAGGGACAGATACCAGATGACAGAGCTCCTTAGTAAGCCCTGAAGTTGTCATCACACCTCTCGCCAGAAAGTCTGATAGTTTGTTTCATCTCAATATTGAACCTGAAGGCATTTTCCATGGCTCCTCCAGACAGAGTCAACCAAGCTGGATTACTGAGATAAAAAGGCTTCATTTCTGTAGGTGTGGGCTACATTTGGCGATGCAGTGTCCTTTTAGGCAACTATGTCCCACATCCTGTGGGAGCAGTACGTTATCAGCTTTCTGGACCATATGAAAAAGCTCTCTTCTGGTTTGGCCAACAATGTTTTGGATACCACCAGCCAAATCTGGAAGAGCTGCCTGGATAATGCAGACATCTTGGCCCCAACCATTAGGAAGCCCATCATGCTGCGCTGCCATGCTTGGATTCCTTGCACTGGATAGTCGGGAGACATCCAACCAATCATCAAGGATAGGACATTTGATGGGAAGCAGAACTCCAGAGACAAGGCCAATTCCTCCCTGAAACGCTCTAAAGATAGGACAGTTATGGTTTGTTCCTTGGGCCTGGCATCCGCAGCATGGTAGTTCCATTAGAATAAAGAAAATGTTGAGGTTATTCCAGGTCAAAGCTGTCCCGGCAGTGACAAACTTTCACAGCCAATCCAGACACCCCAAAAAATGTGTTGTTATTTTCAGAGCAGGAGTGGATCTAGAGGACATGGTCACCAGCAGCAGATACAGTCCCTGCCATCTTCCGCTGACTCTGCTGAATCAAATCCGTTCTTAAGACTCAATCTACCCACCTCTTAAGTCGGCATCAGGTGGGGCTCTTTTTCATCCGTTGAGAGACAATCTCGCAAGGACTACACTTTACGCTTCGCCTCCTCCCCTCTGACCTGCCCTTCTTCCACCAGAACATGCACTGAAGCACACACCAGCATTTACTGATGGGGATAGGTTTGGGCTAGTTGCCTCCAATTGGTCCCAGTGCCCAAGCAGATGGAGATGCAGGGAATAAATGCTAAGCTTCTTTTGGGGTCCACCCTCCATGAACAATACAGGAAGTAACAAAATAATGGGGCAGACAATTCAGTCTAGACTGGATGCCACAGAAGGGGGAGATTAAGTAGGTGAAGCGAGAGTCAATCTTCAGCGAAGAGTGAGAGGGGCAGGAATAAGGCAAAAACACAAACCCAATTGGGCCCTAGGGCCATGCAACTCGGGCAGGATGGGAAAAACAAATTGTGGAGGAACAATCTCAAATATGAGTAGAAGGAAAACAAAGACTGCAAAAAACACAACATTTGGTTAAAAACGTTACTGCGAGTGACAGAATTCGCATCTTTCACGTGGAGCACATCCACAAAAATTCTTTTCAGTGTGAGAGACTGCCACCGCAATATCTGCTTTCCACATCAAACAAATATTATTGTTCTTAGCAAATATGTGTGCTTTATTTATTTTTTTAACTGGTGAAGAACCGGGAGCTTCTCCAAGAATACATTTTTACCATGACAAAACGAAAGCATTGACAAAACCTTAAGGACGGCATCGAAAGCCAGCCCTACTGTATTTGCCAATGCTTGTTTGCATGTCTGTCATTCAAAATTAAGAGGCTATGTTTTCATGAAAATCAAAAAATCTTAATGCACTCACTCAAGACATTATGAGCTGATGTGCCATCGTAACATTCCTCAGTGACAGACTGTTCAATTCACACATACCTAGATGTACACACACACCAGCCATTGGTATGTTTCATGTTGCATACCAGTGTAAAATATAGCAGGAAAACTACTTCCTAGCTTTTCCACGTTGGAAGCGCAAAAGTTAAAACGCAAGTTTAAATACCCATCCTGCTACCCGTTGCAGCTACTTTGTGATTGGCAACATCACTAGTGCTACAGTTCCTCTAAAAGCAGAGCACACTGGCTGCCAAACAGAAACCAATGTTATCGAGAGGCAAGGTTCTGTCTGAAGGCGAGGATTTGCTGCCACCTACTGTCTGCCTCGAGAAATTAATTCATATCATTAGTCACAAAAGATTTCTTAAAACCCTAACACTGGGCCATCATAGTAGCATTCACGCGATTTCAGTTTTCTATAAAAAGCCAATATTTGGTAACATCTTGAATTTATCAAAAATGTTTCACGTTGCACAACAAAGCTGCGCTCTCCGTAAGTATTCCTTTATTTTCGATAACAATTCAATATGATAAATGGATATGTAGGAAGCCATTTACATAAGAGCACTTTATATTCGGCATCTGGAGAACAAATTAGTCCTGTTGCTGTGTGTCAACGAATGCCTTAAGATTCCAGAGACAAATGAGGCAAGAGAAGCAGATACCCAAAGAGGGCATTGCCACAAAGTGATGGAGCCAGTGTACGAGCTACGCTGCAAATAAGAGACCAGCAGGAAATGCATTTACGTTTTTAAACCATTGTATTACTTTTTCCATTTAAAAAACATTTAATAATGCCTCCTGTACAACCATATCAAACAAACAAGAAAAAGTCCAGCCCTGAAAGACGCATTGCTTCTTACAGATCTTCAGCATTGTGACAGAAAGTGAAGAAAAAGATGTTATGGTGCAAGTACACACGAAGAATCAGAATTCAAACGAAAAATCTCACGAGTTTAGACCAATACCAACCCCTCCTGGCATAGGGAAGAGGTTTCCTCCACCAACCACCATTTCACTATTGAAACTCCACGGCGCTCAGAGTACTGCATACACTTAAGGAGGCCCCTCAAAGTCACATGCAAACCAATGCCCCTCCAGGGAGGCTTCACATCATTACCCTTTTACTGGAAGACCAGTCTCAATTCTTCCTAGGCCTGGACGCTTCACTACTGAGCCGCCCTCTGTAGAGGCATCGTATTTTCAGTTTTCCCTCATCGCTCTCCCCTAGAGCCTGATCTCCGGAGCTCGCTACTCTTTACACTTCATTGCTACGTCACTTCTTAGTAGATATTCGTGCTAAGTCTACACAACTGGTGCTAAACATCTTTCATGGGTCTCAGCATTTTTCAGGTCTCATCAATTCAGTCCTACCGCCACCTATGTAAATGTAAATGTAGTTGAGCTTATATAGCGCACAGCTACCCGCAGTGGGTGTCCCGGCGCTTGCTTAGGGAACCCTTCCTGGTATTCCCCTGTGAGATAGCAGGGTATCCACAAGGTGAAAGTCAGGCATCCCGCCGCGAGGGGCCGTTGTGGAGATTAAGCAAGCTATTGCCCAGAGTCGCAGAGTGTGAACCCGTGAGTCGAGGAGGCACCGGGGCGAGAATTATCGAGTCCGTGGAATTTTTAGCCCAAGACCCGCCGAGGCGGGGAATTGAACCCTGGTCCAGGACCGATCTCAGCTTCCGGGTCTGCTGCCTCTAACCCCTGAGCCACACTTCCATAATTAGTTCAACCAGGTGACAAACTTCACAAATTCTTAGGAACCAGAAATGGTACCAGCTGGATGCACGGAGTGTGTCTGTTTTTACTGCTGGAGGACCTCATCTGTTAAGGTACAAACAAGTCCTGCATGCCAAAAAGGAAGGCTGATGATCCCCTCAGGTGTCTCTTGCCTGAAGTTTCAAGACTTTAGCCAAACCTGCTGATGAACGTATAAATGTGGGTTTATTTTCCTGCCAGCAGAGACAACGAGACCCCAGGAGTTCGAAAACAAAATTGCTTCTGTTGGGGACACAATTAAATTGAAAGACATATTGAATACATACAAGGGAGAAATGTATCCCGTGAATGATATATCAAAAAACACACAAACATTGACCACAAAGGAAGAAAAGGTAAATCTTTAGTATTTAGCCTTTTGGCGGATTAATTAAAAAACTGCATTAAGCAAGCTGTTCAAAACGAGACAAAACATGGACTAGGAATACATTAAGCGAATGAGTCGTGACGGAGTGTTAAAATGGTTAAACAAATACAAACCAAATCATACCATTACACAAAACAATACATTCAAAATATCCAATGTACATCACAATAGTCTCTGGAGGATAAATTATTTCTTTGGTTCCTTGGGACTCTGTGCAGACACATATATACAGAACATCGACGTTTCGACCCTAGGTGGAATGCGTTGATTTATGTGCATCAATAGCGGGTCTTCATCAGGACTGTAATGTGGTAGGACAGCCTTAATGGTAGTAGGTGTATCATTCGATAGTTCTTGACCTTTTGGGGATGAGATGGTCGGCCGACTAGCTCCTGCAGCGTGGCACGTGCAAAATTTCTTGAGTCTTTATTTAGGATCCTCAACACCAGCCGGTGTGAAGATCATGAAGGGCGGGGCCGCCGTGGCGACGCTCAAGCGGCAAAAACCGGGACTGTCTCACTCAGTCCGTGTGATTCTCCGAATGAGAGAATTCGGAGAATCACACCGGCTGGTGTTGAGGATCCTAAATAAAGACTCTAAAAATGTTGCGTATCCCAAGCTGCAGGAGTTAGTCGGCCGACAATCTCCTCCCCAAATGGTCAAGCACTATCAAATGATACACCTACTACCATTGAGGCTGTCCTACCACATTCCAGTCCTGATGAAGACCCACTATTGATGCACATAATTCAGCGCATTCCACCTAGGGCCGAAAGGTTGACGTTCTGTATATATATCCGTCTGCACAGAGTCCCAAGGAAGCAAATAAATCATTTATCCTGCAGAGACTATTGTGATGTACATTGGATATTTTGAATTTATTGTTTTGTGTCATTGTATGATTTGGTTTGTATTTGTTTAACCATTTTAACACTCAGTCACCAGTCACGACTCACTCGCTTAGTGTATTCCTAGTCTATGTTTTGTCTTGTTTTGGACAGCTTGCTTAATGCAGTTTTTGAATTATCCACCAAAAGGCTAAATACAAGAGATTTACCTTTTCTTCCTTTGTGGTCAATGTTTGTGTGTTTTTTTGATATATCATTCACGGGATACAGTGCTCCCTTGTATGTATTCAATACGTCTTTCAATTTAATTGGGTCCCAAACAGAACCAATTTTGTTATTTGTATCCCTTACCCAGGTTCTAAGGGTTACAGGTTTACCCCATTACTTTAAATGGCCCAGGACTTCAACAGCTGCTGCTCAGGTGCCTCACTGCCTGGGTAGAGCGCACACTTAGTCTTGCTGGGTACAGCACTTTGTCAATTGCAGGTCTTCACAGTGTCTGGTACCAGGGCCAATATCCCAGAAACACTTCCTCTTGCTGGGAAGACATACAGACCGCCTCACAAGAACATCATTCAACTGTCAAAGCTCTGCTGAACCAGCAGGGAGCGAATCGTGGACTGGAACCCCTTCGTGGATCCTCTGGTGAAGGAAGCTGCACCATGAGCTCCTATGATGGGAATCAACACAGGCACATCTTCTAGTTGGGTCAAAATGGATGGGAATCAACACAGGCACGATTTCTACTTGGGTCATAGTGGATGGGAATCAACACAGGCACATCTACTAGGGTCAGGAGGGATGGGAATCAACACAGGCACGTCTTCTACTTGGGTCAGGAGGGATGGGAATCAACATAGGCACATTTTCTACTTGGGTCAGGGTGGACGGGAATCAACACAGGCACATCTACTTGGATCATAGTGGATAGGAATCAAGACAGGCACATCTACTTGGGTCAGAGTGGATGGGAATCAACACAGGCACGTCTTCTACTTGGGTCAGGGTGAATGGGAATCAACACAGGCACATCTTCTCCTTGGGTTGAAGTGGATGGGAATCAACACAGGCATGTCTTCTACTTGGGTCAACGTGGGTGGAGATCAACAGAGGCACGTCTTCTTCTACTTGGATTAGGGTGGAGGGGAATCAACACAGGCACATCAACTTGGGTCAGAGTGAATGGGAATCAACACAGGCACATCATCTACTTGAGTCAAAGTGGAGGGGGATCAACAAAGGCACATCTACTTGGGCCAGAGTGGGCTGTGCAACTCCTGATTTAGCTGCTCCTCTATTTGGAGTCCTATGAAGGTTTACCTCAAAGATAGGGTCTATAGCCAACAGAGAATCTGTAGGAGAGTAGGGTCTGCAATCCTATGATCACCCAGATTTTTGCTTTTTGCTTCACTGGTTTACGACTTTCCCTGGCTGTGGGCCTGCTAATCAGACCCACAGCCTAGCTGTTCTCTCTATTCCAAATTGTACCCAGGTACTGAATTGGCACTGGGCCCTCTCCAAGTCCCTGTACCCAGGGCTGAGGTGCACCCAGGAGTCTCCCAGGGGCTGAAGCATGTATTATGCCACCCCTGGGCTGACTAACTAAACAGACACAACTGGCTGATTGACAGCTGGGGAAAGGTGGTGTACTCACCCTTTGCTTTAGATATAGTATACCTATATCTAACCCTCAAATGGACACACAGATCTCCTATCAGTCACTCCTATGGCAGGCCTTAACAATCCTGAAGGCAGAGTGCTTGGAATCGTGTGAGATGGTGCTCTGGCATGAGCTGAGCCTGTCTGCGGCTTTCGGGATCTATCCCTTAGCCGTTTCCATGATAGCGTCAGACCATATACTCTTAAGTGCCTTATAATCCTCGCGGTTATGGTAACTTTGGACTGACATTATCTAAACATGTCGTGTAAGGTGTTATACGCTTTGGAATACTACCCCCTCGCCAGTTCTGGTGACGGGGGTAGCATTCCACCCCTCTAGAGGGAGAAGACATGTTGGTAACCTGTAACCCCGGTTAAAGTCAGACATAGCCTTAGCTCCACAAAATGGATGCTGCCACTGAGACACAAGTCTGCCCTCCTGCTGCTGGGAGTCCTCCCAGAGCAGGAGGCAAGGACAAAGGGTTTCCTGTCAGGGGCGGTGCCAGCACCGTCCCAGACAGGATTTTGTGTATCCTAGGTAGGCAGGGCTTTAGAGGAAGGTGACTGCAAGTGGCACCCCGGTGCTCACTGTGCATAGGCCGGCTGGAACCAGTTCCAGGGACACTCCAGCCCCTGGCCTGGGGAAAGCCCGCCAAAGGAGAGGGGTGTAACCACCCCCCTCCTAGTCCCACCCATAGGGCAGGACTTAGTCGCGTGCCAGCCCCCTTTTTCAGGATAAAGGTGGGAACTGGCCCCCTTCCAAATTAGATCATCTTTGAATCCTGAAACTACTTTCTACAAGAAGGAACTCAAGACTCTTCTCAAGATTTCTCCCTTGTGACTAAGGAGTAGTCACCCTGCAGCAGCAGGCACCAACCAAGTATCGCGGTTTGTTGCCAGTCTCTCCTTCGGATCAAGACTGCTCCAGCACGACGAGAACCGGCTTCCCTGGCACCTCTGACCTCAACCTACATCATCAGCCCAGCTGTGATCCGTGGGTGCGACGAGACCTCGAGGGACCGGCCATCTTCAGAACTGCACGACGCTTGTCCAGCACGACTCCCGAGTGACCCTCGACTGAGTGCTTTGGGGTAAGAGAAGCCCCGACCCTGAGCTGCTCCAGCACCGAAGTTCAGCCCCCCTGCATCCACGAGATCTGCGTGGGGCCCTTCTGCTCTTTGCTGCTCACCGCGTTGTCCAGATCACTTGCCCGTTGGCTAGTGACCCCCTCACGACGCTCCACAACGACAAACACCGCTGGTCTGGTTGCTCCAGACTGGCCCTTGCTTCCCTCCTTCAGAGAAGCACCCTGGACCCTCCTGGTCCACTCAAGACGCCATTTTAGGTCCACCGCGTGGGCCTTGCATTTGCCAAGACTTGTTGCCCCAATCCTGGGTCCAGCGACGTCGACAGCAGAGACCTTCGTGGGACAGCTCGCACCTCCATCCTGGTCAACGCCTCCTGGTCCGAGAGACTGCAGAGCCCAGCAGCGCCCAATCACCTGGTCGAGGTGACTTCGTCCGGTGCCACTCTGGTGCCCATCTAATCACTGGCTAGTGATTCAGAACTTGGTCCCCTCTGCTTTCAGGTCTTCCTCTTCCCTGATCCAGGCTTGGATCACCACTAACTTTTCTTCACTGGCCGCCTGCCAGCAACTTCCTCTTCAGGCTCCTGGTTCATCAACGAGGGTTTCCGACGTGACTTCAACCCTATGCAGCCGCAGCCCCTGGGCTAGGTAAACCGAGTACTCCGGTGCTCCAGCATAGTCCAACACTCCTAGTGTTCGGATCCACTCTTGTTTTTGACCCACCTAGTCGGGTTCGCCCGAGAACAGTAACTTTGCAACTGCTAGCCTCCATAGACTTTTTCCCGCCTTACGCGTGAGAGTTCCCACTCTGCACACGACGTCCACAGGCCTCCTGCATCTAATCCCAGTGTTTAGAATTGTAGGCCTAGCGATTCCCGAGTCTAGAAAAGTATTACTTACCTGCTAGCAAGTTCGCATTCCACTTACTGGGTATATGGTTTTTCGTGCCCCTAGGGCATCTGTGTAAATTGTGCGACTTAAAGTATTTTCGTAAGAGTTTTGTTGTGTGCTTAGCTCCCTGACTCATAAAGAGTTCAGGGTAGTCTTGTTATAAATAAATATCTGTTTATTTTCATAACAACTTGTGTAGTGTCCTTTCACTTGGTGTTCAAGGGGTAATGTGATGGTAAAACAGCTGGCTTAACACGCCCTCTAGAGTATTAGCCTTAGACTGCTCGTATCCATGCTACTAGGATAGCTGGTCTATAAGGTTGACTTACAACCAATCATCAATAAGGGTTGTTTGAACTGATACAAAGTGCTCACTAGAATAGTGAACATTATATATCAGGCCAACTTCACACAGAATCCAAAGGGGAAAGAGTCAAAGATCCAGAACCCTCAGGGAGCCCTGCCTTTCGTAGCACCAGGAAGACTGAGCAAGTGTTACTCCTAGGAATGGAGTGGGATCACATACCCCTTTTACTAGTGTGCCTATGGCATTGGAGCAACCTCCCAAAAGACTGGGGTGACTTGCTGGTCAGGCTCTAGGAACCACTATGGTTATGAATCCAACTAAGCTGCAACTTTCATCTCATCAATCAATGACACAGTCAGAGCTGGTTTAATCATGAAGTAAAGGCGCATCAGGAGAAGGACCTGCCTGGACTAGAATGGTGACCGACAACTCGGATAGGAGGAGCTGGCCTCTGACTGCTTGCAGCCAAGTGAGGCTTGGCCCCTGGGAACTAGGGATTTATAATTGCTTGACGTTTCACTGCAACGGCTCTGCAGTAAAACACCAAGAAGGGACTTGCAATATGCCAGGGGCCATCAGCGGTTTCAGACCTCCGGTAGACATAGCTGGACTTCATCTGTCAGTGCAAAGGATTTTACGGAGACGAACATAGGCTGGTCTGCGAAAAGATCTTGCTCCCAGGAGCTTGCTGCACTATTACGGGAACATTATGTCTAGTACCTGGAGGGGGGAAGCGAGGAGGCCCCCACTGCAGCCGCCACGAGTCAATTTTTGCTGACCACAGCGCCGCCGCCCCGGGACTACCTCTCCCGGCAGCCTCAGCGGCGGAGCTGCATTGTGACACCACGAGAGCGCCAGGAGGCGCCTTAAAGCAGCGCTCTGCTCGGCGGAGCGCGGGGAGCCTTACATACCTGGAGGGGGGAAGCGAGGAGGCCCCCACTGCAGCCGCCACCGCCAGGAGTCAATTTTTGCTGACCACAGCGCCGCCGCCCCGGGACTACCTCTCCCGGCAGCCTCAGCGGCGGCGCTGCATTGTGACACCACGAGAGCGCCAGGAGGCGCCTTAAAGCAGCGCTCTGCTCCGCCTCGCGGGACGCCGGGCGAAGCCCGGGCTAAGGGCGGGCCCTCTACGGCCCTCAAAGGCCAGAAGAGGACGGGATGGGCTACCCCACTTGACTTTTCGGTAAGAGGAGGTACTGAGTTGCTTCTTACCCATTGACTATTTTTGTTCACCATCACAGCAATTATGTCCCTCTGGGAGGAACTTAACGCCCTGTGTGGCACAAAGTACATTCCTGATGCATTAACCCCTCCTATTAAGGGTACTAACTCTGATATCTTTAATGATATCCCACGGGACCTAGCGTCACCTTCTAATAAAGAACGCACACCACTAAACACACTGCCCCTGGATCCTAATACTAGAGGGAATCATGACCGTGATATTGTCAATAAGAACTACGTCACTACAAAAAATATGCGCACCAGTCCTACATCATCTCCCTCTAACCTAAGAACTTCAATGGAGGGCACGGTTGCGGACAAAATAGACGACCCTGTGTTGCCCCCCCAACTGCCCCTTCTGGCCCAAATTGAGCAACTGCTATTATCCGTCATCTCACCATTGGTTACGAAAATTAACGACTTGGGGACAGGTTGACTAGTATTGAGGAAATCATTAAAAAGAACTCTCCTCCATCTAATAAAATGGCAACAACTGTCTACCCTAATCATCCCATCTCCCCCGTAAACCCTAAGTCTGTCACATGCAAGAATGGTGAAAATCAATTACAGCCTCTCAACACACTTACCCCAACTGGCCCAAAAGCAATATTAACTTCTAAACTATTAACTGATACAGGGGTCAGATCCACTCTGATAAGAATGCCACACATTAATTTACCCCCTGAAGCCGCCCCATATGTAACTGTCCTCTCTGGGGTTCCCGCACTAAGTCAGGGAACACATGAATTACATCAGGATCTGCTAAATAAGGTAATTTTTTGGTTACAGAAAAATAGACCCTTGCCACCTGAGCTAGATGGTGGAATATTGAGTGTCAGGAGGGTGGGGTGGTTAGGTACGCTGCCCAAAGACATTGCGGGGGATCTGGTGCTTATTAAATTTAAGAACAGGAATGTTGTCTCCTACTTACGACTTTGTCAGTTCACAGATAGTTGTGGCCCCATCTGCATCTGGGACATGCACGATTTTTATCCGAGTCTCCCACACATTCCCTTACAAATACCAACGGTAAGGAAATACCACTTCAGGGGAAGAGGATCTTGTGCTCCTCGTGCAACTAACCTTCCAGCCTTCAATAGATTTGAACTTTTGCCCAGAAATTCTATTAGACCGTACCACAAAGAGGCTACCCATGAGCTCGAGTTTATTTGATAGGGCAGTAAACAAATTACTGACAGAGGTCTGCCTGATGTTCTTCCCCGGCTTCTTAGCTTGTATGTATGACTCTTGTTTTTTACACCTGTCTCACTGATATTGTAACGTTTCCATACTGGTTAGCTGATCTGTTATACCCATTTAATTTTGTTTTTAATACCCGATATTGTAATGAAATATTAAGGTGTTTGTATTTGTATTGTTGTTGCTTTTATGATTTTTAAACTAAAATCGAATAAAGCTAATTTGAATCTGAATCTTGTTCTGCATCCCAGTGCTTACAGATTTCATGGGGTTAACTGAACTACCTGTTCTGGGACAGTCAGCGTGCCAAGCACACTGGACCGTCCTTTATTAACGTTCCTGCTAATTAACTGGCAGAAATAATGCGTGAGAAGGCATGAGATGGCTGAAATTCTGTAGTCCCTTTCCAACTTTTCCAAAGGATGAAATCGAACATTTAGAAAGGGAGTGGGCACCCTTACCCAGCATGTAGCAGGGAGTTCTGGACTGACTTTGTACAGAATGCACCATAAAGAGTGCGGGGCTTACACTGAATGAATGCTCCTCAAACAAAAGCTTATGGGGTTGTGTAGGGCACCAGCTACAAACATAAGGTTGATGACAGAACATGCAGGAATTAAAATTGGAGGAATGCAGCATAGGCTACATGAGCTGGAGGAATTTGGAGGGAGGGGCATCAAAAACTATGTATGCAGACATGCATTGTACTCAAAGTGCACAACTCTGATTTAAGAGCGTTGGAGGCAATTGCAGGCAGAAATACTACCAAAGGCAAAGATTCCCACCGTTTCAGAATACCAGATGGCCAAAATGTGGGACTAACAATGCCTTCTTATTTCAAATTTACCGCATTATCTGCTTTCCTTGTCTCAATCGACCTCTCAAAATCTAGTGTCAATAGAAATCGACAGACAAGGCCAAATAAATGTTTATACTTTGAGCTCGAATATCTTTTGTATTAGTCGTATAGTTAGAACTATATCTAAACCAATGATTTAACCTACATCCTATGGCACCTATCGTGCGTTTTGAAAATCGGATTGTGAAATGTAGGTGTATAGGAGCAAAAAAATGAAAGCCACAAAAATTACAGAGGGATGGATGTTGATTGAAACCTGGAATCTCGCATACCGCACTGACAGAGTTCGAGTCATTTCAAAGGGCAATGCAATCATTCACAGGTCGACGTTGCTTTAGGGAGTGCATTGCTATAGGGAGCGCAGGCTGGGGGAAGTATTTAGAAAGGGTTGACATGCTAGGAATCTTGCTGGATCATCTACTTGCAAAATAGCTTTAATCCAAGGGATTCGGAAATTCATTATTACCAACAAGATGGTACAAAAAGAAACATTCGACCGTGGAAACGAAAAGCTTTGTGAGAAAGACATGCCTCCTTAGAAGAGAGGCAGGGATGGCTATCACCCTGGAGGCACAGGGCTCACCTTTGCAATATGGTGAAAATTCAAACCTCGACAACGGAGTTAGCTTGGTGGGTACGATCTGATATATTGGTGGGCCTTTGCTTGGCCGTTCGCCACAGCCTACATATTTAATTTTGCGTCTCTTCCCCCTGCCCCCACTTTCAATCATTTAACATGTAAGACCATGATCTAAGCGGAAATCTGATTTAAACAAAGCTGACCTAATTTCAAACACATGCATCAATCTGTGACAGCAGCCTTGACCATCGCATTGCATGACTGACCTCAACTTCCGGGAAAGTGGATAGCTTTACAGTGCAAGGGGAGTTCACTTGCAGCGCTGGTACTTACCCCTTCCTGGTCCCCTCTCTGCGGAGCAGAAGAATTTTGAACAATTTACAGCCTGACGAAAGTCAGACTTTCATCATGGCTCTGCAGAATGTCAAAATGCCAAAGCAACTCTAGCGATGGCGTGTACTAGATTACCGATTAGTGGGTGATACAATATTCATCTCATGCTTGTCACCAAGAATCTCCTGCTGGGCGTGCAGAAGGGGTTCACTCTCACATCGTAGTGGAATAGAAGGAATCCCTTTGCTTCACATACTACCAGCATGGGTATAATAACACTGACTGACCCTTCAAGTGCTTAATCATGGACTAGGAAGTGATGCATAAAAATACTCCTGTTCCAGAGAACCAAAGGGCATTACAGCTGGATTTCCTCTTTCCGACTGAACACATGATGCATTTCATTCAACCAATTTGATAATTTCTAGGGAAGCCAATCAGATTGGCCAAGTGCTTTGAATCCTCTATGACAAAAGCGCCACAAAACAGCTCATGGGGGATGGCAGTAAGGGCAATGCATGCGTCTCCATTCGGGTTTCGCTCCTGATTAGTGGAGTGGGATCTTGGGTTACTCTGTTTTTGCTTTGAGTTTTGAAGCTCAAAGTCTTTTTAGGCTTGGTTCCTTGAATTAAAGGTGAAGTTCAGAGCATTTTAGTTTAACATAAAAGTCCCCCTGCTAGTTCTAAGCAGATTTGTTTCAAAGATTCCCTCAACCAGAGACTATTTCTCATCAAATAGTGTGCTTCGGCACCATTGGGGAAAAATATAGTGCCATACACAAGAGTGATCTCAGGCATACCAATATCAAGCACCTTTTCTGCCACAACCAAGAGAGCGGTCAGTGGACTGTAACAGGCTGCCACACAGCCAGAATCATAACATAAACCCTGCGTTATGCAAACCGGTGCTTTAGGAATTTGGAAACGCAACCACCTATTCCCTACAATAGCAGCTGAGGATTATTTCCATCTAGTCCATTTTGTATGAAATATATTTGTTAGAGCATGGGAAGGAAGCAGCAGACATATGGTGACCTCTAGACCGTGGAAGCAGTGACCACCAATGGCCAATCATATTTTTTGTAAACGTAAAACAGGATTGGTCCCATGCACTCATCTTTCACACCTTGGGGCTCTTAAATCTAATGATTTTTGAAACTGCATAGTTTACTACATTTCAGAGACGAGTAAGAACTCCTCTGTCATATTGTGCAATGTAAATTCAAATCCACTCCACCACCATCACTCCAAAGAGTGCCTCTTCTCCACTACTGCCAAGTCTTTGGGAATGACACGCCTGATTGCCCACTACCGCTTAAAGCCTTAAACACTCGATGTATTTTGTGGCATCTGTTAAAGACCATTACAGTAGCTGAACAAATCTGTTGAAGTGCCCTGCTGACAAAAGGAGAGCAGTCACAGAGAGAAAGAGATCTAGAGTGGGCTTGTAGAAAGAGACAGCATTAGGCAAACGCTACCAATAGTGACAGATATTGCCAAGCTGGAACCACGAACATTGACTATGGAGAAGAAGCAGACATCTGAATGGGGTCCTTCAGCCTAGCACGAAGTATCCCTGTGCGAAGGGGGTGAAACACTAAATTATGCCAGAGAAATCTTTCCTAACATTATACAATCAGTCCCATTATTTGCTATAATTATAAGTCTTTGTATTAGCTCAATTATTTAAGACTTAAAATTAAATACACGGCTGATGGTATACGTATTGGGTGCAGTGCTCAAATGAAGATGCTAATAATGCTACCTTTAAAATGAACAACAAAATATTCACGTTAATGCAGCAATGATAACGTAAATCATATGAAGGAAGGGAAAAACACATCCACAGAGGTAAATGTAAGAATCACTGGCTTAATGATGCATGTACCCCAGGAGCTTAGGGATCATGGCACCCACACATGCAGTCGCAATCTGTTTTCTTATAAGAAGCCTACATAACTACATAGAGCCCACTCCAGATTAGGGTGCTTTTAGGCACCTTGTCCACTAAAGCACAAACATCCGAAAAACGCGGTGAACACTGGATTTGCTGCTACAATTAAGATTTCACTTTGCAAGTGAGTAATCTGAAGGAGCACCAATTGTATGTGTGCTGAAGCCTACCATAGAACAACATTTTTTTTATAATAATGTATAGCACATTTCCAACTAAAATTATATGTAAATGGTGTGTGGTTCGGAAGCACTCTAACGGTTGGCCTGTTTGGTGGAGAGGGACAAACAAAATGTACCCTGGATCTGTACCTCTAAGGGCCCACCGCAGCCACATTTTTACCAAAACAAACAGCAATAACTGTCAAAACCCCAGGACACACCACCCCTAAAAGTGGCTAAAAAACCACAATTTTAATAGGAAGGCGTGAAACACTGGAGTACATCAACACCAAGTCTAGTCCCATTTGGAAACCGCGCAGATGAAACGCATCTTGGCTTCTTTCAGGATATGACGTAAAAGGTGCTTTCCACGCGGTATCTCACTGCCGACACCTCGATAAAACAAACATTCGTTTACTGCACGGCTTCTGACTCCTTAAACTGAAGTAACTGCCAACACCGGTGTTCTAGTTGGGTTACCGCAAACTTATTATTAATTCAACGACTGTAAAAAGACAGAAGCGCAGAACAAGCCGAGGGCTCAAGGTCAGAAGCCGTCGAAGGCATTAGCAGGCGCCGGCGTCCCCGGCGCAGCAGTTAAGACTTGTTGACAATTATCAGAGCTGGCAAGCAGAAACTTGCCTCAGCCCGGGAGCGCGTGAGGGGGAGGCTCGCGCCGCCCGCGAGGTTCTCGGAAGGTGAAGCAAACATGGCGTCTTCTCACAGAAACCATGAAATACCGATGCAAGACGCTTCCACTGAGCTCAGGATCTGCAAATGGGCCTGGGTTGTGTTATCATTGATATATTGCACAATCTCTATCGCCCACTGCTATGTTGGGTCCTTCATCACTTTATGTGATGACTTTACAAAAGATTGAGGGGTATCCATCGAAATCCAGAGGGTGATCGGGCTTGTCCAGAACCTGCAATCCGTAGTGTGAATGGAGTAGGTTTGTAATTTAGGCGGGGGTGATGAATGAATTGTTGGCAAATATTCTTGTAGTTTTATTTGCCCTGGGCCTTACCAAATCTTTTCTCGTAGAATAGTTCGCATGCCGACAGCTTGGTAGAAAGACGCAGGCCAGTGTCCAGTGGTCTCCCTAGTGGTGGGTGGTACCAACACCTGCTAAAGTCTTCAATAGCAGCGAGAAAGGTTAGAAGGCCAGATTTATTATTATTAATCTTTTCCAGTTATAAATGAACAGTCTCAAGCAACCAACCAGACTATAATACCATTAGTTACTTATGTTTAATTATTTTTTCTATATGGAAAAGTAGAGCAACAATGAATATACAAATACATACTTAAAATATCAATATGTATCAAAATGAAACACACCAAATCATCATACAAGTTTATATTAACTTAACAGATCAACAGCAAATTCATGAGATGCAAAAATGATATTAATTCGAAAAAAGACCAGCGCCTGTTTGTCTCGTAATCGCTTTTGACCCCCCACCCTCCCAATTACTGTTTCCATCTCAAATAAGTGACAAGGTGTCCACCAGTTCTCCAAGGAGGGTGTGCTGGAAGCCTTCCATCCTCAAGCAATTTCGAATCTAGCTAAATTAAAATAGGGACAGACTAAAAAGGGGCACTCCCCACCACTGGTTACAAGTCAAAAAGGTTGTATTGATCCAAGAGAGAGATAGGGGAGGGGGGAGGGGGGTGGGGTGGGGTGTGTCTGTGTGTGTGTGTTTATGCTTACCTCAAATGCACTTCAAAGAATGCTACCGAGGTGAACATAGCTGTGGCACCCATCTAACATCTCTTCCCCATCTCCAAACCTCCATTCGCATAAGTCTGCATGAGATGCCCATGCTGCTTATGAAGATTCCACATCAAACAAATGATGCAGTCTTTCTAGTCTCCGCTGAGCAGTATGAACAGGGACCTCTTGGGACCAAGGAGATGCTACAGCCTACTAGAAATGGGTTCCGCTGGCACTCTCCAAGAGGAAACCTAAGAAGTTAGATCACAAAAAGGTATCCTAAGTTAAAAAATAATAACTAAGGCTGTGGACTTGTGGCAACCAGTCTTTTTTACCCAGGATACCTTTTTGTGACATTTATTCAAGATGGGAAGACACAGCCTAGTTTTTTCTCTTTGCCAGAGTAGCATTCGAGCGACCTACTGGTCTCTCCTTTGCTATCCTGTGTGGTACTACCTCAGAAGTTTGGCATGATGTTCCTACCACTGCAGAGTACTTCAACTGTCGGACCGCATACAAAAGAAAAACCTAGCTACTGGTTCCCCTCCAATTGTATGAAAGCGGCAGGGCGACTAGGCGGCAGGTGCGAAAAATATGGTGTGCAGCCAGAAGCCAGCAGGATGACCCAGCTCCATTCCAGAGCAAGTGACACACACCGGTCCCGGGATGGATAATTAAGGGAGTGGCTGGGGGCCCCTCAGTGTCCACCACCTCCTTCCACTGAACCTCTCTCTATCAATGTTACTTATATCCCTAAAACAGCCAGTCATCTTGGGCCACTTTTAATCCTCAAACAAGACTGGAAAGGACCCAAGAATCCATTGCGCGACAGTCACTAGCCGATAAAGGCAATCTCATTCCCCTTTCACTGTGAATCACTGCACTCGCGAAAAGAAACCGCATGTGAATCAATACAGGCTGAGGTCACAGGCAGGGCTATCGATTCTCTGGCTGTTTATCTCATTTAGCCTGAAGAGAAGACCGTCATGGCCATTACACACTTCTGCCAGTTTTTACTGCTCCGACACTTGCCCTATCCTTCATAATGGCCTTGTTTCTACATAGACACAATGCACTCTCTTATGGGGGGGATGGGGGCTGATTGAGAACCTTGAAGCATAAGCCCGACTGAAGGACATGTTTGTATGAGTCAAAGAGAGCAGAACAGAGTTCACTCTCTGGAAGGGGAGGTGGGATTCAAAGCAAAGGCGACATCTGAGGTGAACATGGAGAAACTTAAGCCTCACTGACAAAGGAAGGAGTAAAAAAAGCAAAGCTCAGCTTCTCACCAGCGAGCAGGCATGCACAGAGCAACCCCATGCTGACCTTCAGCGACACTTCCTCCACAGAGAGGAAGTGAAGAGAAAGCTGAACGTCCTCGGATAAGGGGCATTTCCTGCTTGCCTAACACGACTCTACAACTCTTCGGAAAACATTTCCCAAATTAGGAAGCAAGTTTCAGCTAAGGCACTGAGCCGGCACGCGCCGTTCACAAGCTGGGTCACATGGTGAGGAACTTCTCTTCTCTAAAACAACCCCACGATCTTTGCATGCAACATGTGTGTGGTTAAAGGCAAGCGGTACTGCAACATCCATAGATACCCAGCATGCACTAGGCCTCTCTTTCAGAGGGAGCTGTCTCTGAATACTCGCTAGACTCCATTAAAGGCCTGTGATCCTGAAACACAGCAGTTTTCTAGCAACCAACCCAACATTGGCAAAGCCAATAGGTTTCACCTTTGGGACCAACTGGCTCCTCCAATCGTTTTTAAGCAATGCAAAACAGTATTTCTGATACTGTGCAGCATGGCTAAAAAATAATATTTCTTTTAAAGCCAAGACTTGGTTGCCCAGACATTTTGTATCTGTGCGCCAACAGAATTTTGTGAAAAAACACAACTGGGTCTTGACTCTTTACTCAGCTAGGCTGAGCCAGTTGAACAAGTTACTTACCTTCGGTAACGATATATCTGTAAGAAACAGTAGTTAGTATTAGATTCCTTACCTTAGAATATCCCCAGGCGTCAGTCTGGATCCGGAAACTTTTGCGTAGCAGTACCCCTGCGCGTCGGTAGGCGTCGTCTGCAGGCGTCCCCTGCGGCTCCGCGTCGTCGGCGTCGTGCGCCGTGATGACGTCGCTGGAGTATATAGACGCCGCCTCCGCGCGCTGACGTCAGTTCTTTGCACACAGCTTTTCCGCGCCAGAACACGCAGAGCCATGTGAGAACCAACACTGGTGCCATTTGAAACTAGGGCCCTGAAAGGGATGTCCCTAACCCTAGGTATCAGTTCGCAGAACGGGGAGGATGGGCGGGGCGGCAAGGAATCTAATACTAACTACTGTTTCTTACAGATATATCGTTACCGAAGGTAAGTAACTTGTTCATCTGAAAGAAACAGGTTAGTATTAGATTCCTTACCTTAGAATAGATACCCCAGCAATACCAACCCCGGTGGTGGGTCTGCGAACCAATACAACCTACACCAGAAAGTCCTGGAGGACCGAACGGCCAAAGAAGCCATCCCTCCGGACTTGACTGTCCAGGCAGTAGTGCCTCGCAAAGGTGTGCAGCGAGGCCCACGTGGCCGCCTGGCAAATGTCCTGCAAAGGGACTCCCCGGCCCAGGGCAGTAGTAGCCGCCGTGGCCCGAGTGGAATGGGCCCTCAGCCCAACAGGAGGCTCCTTCCGAGCCAAAGAGTAGCATGCTTTGATGCACAGGACGACCCACCGAGAGATGGTCCGTTTCTGTACCGCCCTTCCCTTCTTCTCACCCACGTAGCCAACAAACAGTTGGTCATCCACCCGGAACTGGCGTGTGCGATCCATATAGAATGAAAGCGCACGTTTTGGGTCCAGACGATGGAGCCGCTCTTCATCCTTTGAAGGATGCGGAGGCGGGAAGAAGGAGGGCAAGGTGATGGACTGCCCAATGTGAAAAGCAGAGACAACCTTGGGCAGGAAAGAAGGTCTGGTCCGAAGAACCACCTTATCAGGATGAACAGACAAGAAAGGAGGTTGAACAGAAAGAGCCTGGAGCTCACTCACTCTCCTGGCAGAGGTGATGGCTACCAGGAAGGCCGTCTTTAAGGTGAGAAGACGGAGAGGACAGGAATGAAGGGGCTCAAAGGGAGCGCACATCAGGAAAGTCAAAACCAGGTTCAAGTCCCACTGAGGCATCACGAACGGAGCTGGAGGATACATGTGCGTGATGCCCTTTAAGAATCTTAACACAATAGGGGACTTGAACAAAGATGGCTGATCAGGTAGCCTCAAGAAGGCGGAAAGGGCAGAAAGATAGCCCTTGATAGTGCCCAGAGCAGAGCCCTGCTGGGCAAGGGAAAGGAGGAAGAGGAGAACCTCAGATAGAGGGGCAGAAAGGGGATCCACAGCCTTTGCTGTGCACCATGCCACAAATCTGTTCCACCGGCAGGCGTATACCGACTTTGTGGAGGGACGCCTGGCTGCCAGAATGACATCACAGACTTCAGGAGGCAAGTCAAATGGCCTCAACTGTCGCCGCTCAATCTCCACGCATGGAGGTGGAGACTGGACAGGTTCGGGTGGAGGACCGTCCCCTGCTGCTGCGACAGAAGGTCCTCCTGAAGGGGCAGGCGGATCGAGGGACCGACTGTCATGCTGAGTAGCTCGGGATACCAGTACCTTCGAGCCCAGTCCGGAGCCACAAGGATAACTTGGGCCCGGTCGCGCCTGATCTTCTTCAGCACTCTGGGCAGAAGTGGTATAGGCGGAAAGGCGTACAACAGACCGCAACTCCACTCGCGCCGAAAGGCGTCGCCGAGCGAGTGCCGTCTTGGAAACTCCAACGCGCAGAACTGATGACATTGCGCGTTCTCTTCTGTGGCGAATAGATCTAACCAAGGCTCTCCCCATTGCTGAAAGAGGCCTCTCGCCACATCCGAGTTCAGACGCCATTCGTGATCCACCGAGCACCGACGGCTGAGTTCGTCCGCCCTGGCGTTCAGAGAACCTGCCAGGTGTTGAACCGTCAGAGTCACGCCCTGACGTTCCAGCCATTGCCAGAGGCGCAGAGCCTCTTGGCAAAGGGTCCACGACCCCACACCGCCCTGTTTGTTGCAGTACCACATGGCGGTGGTGTTGTCCGTGAACACCTGCACTACACTCCCGTTGACAAAGGGGAGGAATGCCTTCAGTGCCAGGCGAATCGCCCGCAGCTCCAACATGTTGATATGGAGCCGGGACTCCGCCGGAGACCAGAGGCCTCTGATCTCCGCCTCTCCCAAGTGGCCACCCCAGCCTTGGAGGGACGCGTCCGTCACAACCACGTGCTCCGGCTGGGGAAGGGAGAGGGATCTGCCCCTGACCCAATCGCGGTCTGTAAGCCACCACTGCAACTGTCTCGCAGTGCCCTCCGAGATCAGGACATGGTCGGATAGGTTGCCCTGATGCTGGGCCCACTGAAACTTCAGGTCCCACTGCAGAGCCCGCATCCGCCATCTGGCGTGATGCACCAGAAGGATGCAGGAGGCCATCAGCCCCAGAAGCCGCAGCGTCAACCTGACCGAAACCCGGGATAACGGCTGAAAGATGGGAATCAGAGCCTGAATATCCCGGACCCGCCGTTCCGGGGGATAAACCCGAAACTGCGCCGAGTCGAGAACCGCTCCGATGAAAAGGAGCTTTTGAGAGGGACACAGGTGTGATTTCGGCACATTGATGGAAAACCCCAACTCGTGCAGGAGGTCTGCCGTCATCTGAAGGTGGTGGACGACTGTCTGGGGCGAGCCCGCCTTCAACAGCCAGTCGTCGAGGTAGGGGAAGACTGAAACCCCTAACCGGCGCAGATGAGCTGCGACCACCGCCATCACTTTCGTGAACACCCGTGGGGCGCTGGTAAGGCCGAATGGGAGCACGATAAACTGAAAATGCTCGTGGCCTACCGTGAACCGCAGGTAACGCCGGTGGGCCGGCAGGACGGGGATGTGAAAGTACGCATCCTGCAAGTCCAACGCTACCATCCAGTCTTGTGGGTCTAGAGCAGCCAAGACCTGAGCCAAAGTCAACATCTTGAACTTCTCCTTCCGGAGGAAGCCGTTGACGTTCCGTAGATCCAAGATAGGACGCAGGCCTCCCTTGTCCTTCTTGGGTACCAGAAAGTAGTGGGAGTAGCAACCACACCCTACTTCTGGCCCAGGAACGCGCTCGATGGCCCCCTTGGCCAAGAGGGCCGTAACTTCCTCCTGCAGAAGTGTCAAGTGGTCCCCCGACACACGGTGGTTCTGCGGTGGCATGGCTGGAGGAGTGGACTCGAAGGGGAGGGCATAGCCCCTTCGGACAAGCTGCAGCACCCACCTGTCCGATGTTATCGCGCGCCAGCGGGAGTGGTGATGGCGAACCCTGCCACCCACTGGCGTCACGTGAGCCCGAAAGCTCGGACTAGGAAGGCTTGGATGCCGCAGCGGAGGGAGGCGTGGACTGACCACGACGCTGGCCTCTACCGCCACCACGGCGGAAACCACGGGCGCCACCGCGCTGGGGAGCGCTCTGCGCCGCGTGGCTGGCAGCACGTGTGGGACCTCCTCTCCCTTGGCCACGAAAGGGCCGAAACGAACCCGTCTGCTGGCGCTGGGTCTGGGTCGAGAGACCCAAGGACTTGGCCGTGACCCTGGAGTCCTTGAAGCGCTCCAGCGCGTGGTCCGCTTTGTCACCAAATAGGCGACTGCCATCAAATGGCATGTCCATAAGCGTATTTTGGACGTCTGGTGAGAAGTTGGCAGATCTCAGCCAGGCATGGCGACGAATCGCCACCGTAGTGGACATGGCCCGTCCCAGTGAGTCCGTGGTGTCCAGACCACAACGGATCGAGTACCGCGCCGCATCCCGGCCTTCAACAAAGGCCCGGGTGAGCTTGTCCCGCACTTCCTGGGGGCATTGCGGCAAACACTCCTCGACCGTATCCCACAGGGAGTGGGTGTAGCGGCCCAAGAGGCACGCGGTGTTACAAGACCGCAGCCCAGCACTCAAAGAGGAAAACACTTTCTTTCCGAATTGGTCGTACCTCTTTGATTCCCGGTCGGGCGGAGCCGACGGAAATGCGGACTGCGAAGTGGAGGCCTGGATCACCAGACTCTCCGGGGAGGGATGGGTGGACAGGAAGGCAGGGTCGTCCGCGCAGGGACGGTGACGCCTGGCAACGTTCCGGTCAACCGGCGCACCAGAGGCGGGCCTGGACCAGGTGCCCAGAAGGACATCCGTCAGGGCCTCATTAAACGGCAGCAGAGGCTCCTGGGGGCATGACTGCGGTTTAAAAACTTCCGTCAGGATATTCGGTTTGACCTTCGCGACGGGGAGCTCAAGGTGTAAGGCCTTGGCAGCCCTCATCAGGACCACCGAATAGGCAGCACCCGCCTCGGACGCCACAGGGGACGGAGAGACAAACCCAGGGTTGGGCGACTCGTCCAGGCCACTGGCATCACCCAGATCACCTACCCAGTCCACATCGTACTGGCAGGCACGGGATAGAGGGTCCTCAGACCCCTCCCAACCCTCTCCATACTCCTCCTCGTCATACCCATATTCTGGGTCGACGATATAGACATCGGGGTCAACAGGCCCCATCGGCGTCGGGTCCGGCGTCGGCCGACGCCGGTCCGGCTCCGAGTCCGGAGTCGGGGAGGAAAGGGGGGTGGCGCCGCGCGGCGTCGGTGCCGGGGACCCGACGCCGGCCGGAGCCGACGGCGGAGTCGCTGCACCACGCGGGGGCGGTACCATGGGCTGGCCCACAGGAACCGACGCCGGAGAGGCCGGGAGACCAGCCGGCGACGAACCAGAGGGAGCCAGCGGCGCCGGGGCCGGAGCCACCGGCGGCGCCGGGGCAGGAGCACCCGAACCGCTCGGGCCCCCAGACGGGACCGACGGGCCCGCAGGCGCCGAAGGCCCCGCCGGAGAAGACCTCGCCCTCATAGCAATGAGGAAGGCCTCGATCTCCTCACGCGACGCGCCTTCCCCAGGGACCGACAGGTGTGGGGCAGACGGCGTCGGCGACCCATGCGGGACCGCGGGGGTGGGGTCACCCGAGCCCCCGGCCGCAGCACGCGGGCGTCGGGGGGAGTCGGGGGTGCGATGGCGACGCCCCGACTTCTTGTGCTTACCTGACGAGCCGGAGGAATGGTGGCGACTCCCGGAGCGCCCATGGCGGCTCCGCGACCGCTCCCTCGACCGCTCCCTCGACCTCCGACCGGACCGGGACCGCTCTCGACGCGGGGCCGACAACCGGAGTTCGAGAAGCTTGCGGGACCGCTCCCGCCTAGCTTTTCCAGTCAAGGCCCGACAGTCGACGCAGGACTCCACGTCGTGGTCCGCGCCCAGACACCGGAGGCAGAGTCGATGGTGGTCGGTGACCGACATCATGCGGTCGCACTCGTCACAACTCTTGAAACCGGGCATCCTACCGGCACCGTAAAGATCAATCAGTTAACAAAAAACTTGGTCAAAAGACCGGAGTACTGCTCTTCGGATCTGCGCTAACTGGCGCGGAAAAAAGAAGAACTGACGTCAGCGCGCGGAGGCGGCGTCTATATACTCCAGCGACGTCATCACGGCGCACGACGCCGACGACGCGGAGCCGCAGGGGACGCCTGCAGACGACGCCTACCGACGCGCAGGGGTACTGCTACGCAAAAGTTTCCGGATCCAGACTGACGCCTGGGGATATTCTAAGGTAAGGAATCTAATACTAACCTGTTTCTTTCAGATAAACTAACACAACAATACAAAAGCCAATGCTGAGGAGTAATTTAAACCATTTTGACTGGGAGTGTTGAATTTAAACAATCACAACCTGCTGATATTAGCATGAAAAACAAATTTATTTTTATATTTATAACAATTTTTGTTTCAAATTTAGACAAAAGTCTTAGTGCAAGGAGAAACAGTTAAATTCTATATATACAATATATACAACAGTGTCAAGGAAAGAAAAGCATTTTCATACTTCCAACATACATGGCCGTCCAGTCATACAAAGACACATTCACACAAGCAGTTATATAACAACCAATAAACAAAAAAACAGGTAAATCCACGTTTGGGTCATGAGTTAATATGGAAACAATTATTATCGAATGTGCAATTTTAAAGTCTTTTTTGAAAAATCAACAGTCAACATGTATTATTCTGATATTGGTGGAAAGACTTTGTTATTGTCACAAAGCATGTAGACCCAAAAACGGGGATGAGGTGGTCGACGCGTTTCAAACCCCACTCGTTACTGGGGTTCTCCTCAGGACCAATAGATTCTAAAACAAGACAATGAAAGTGTGCTATCAGCAAGGTTCCATACCAAGTAAAACAAGAGACACAGTCCCCGTGAACACACCAGCCTACCTTAACCTGCAAACCACAGCGTATTGAATATTCAATTTTCAAAACCGGCGGCTGATTTGATTGCGCAGCAAGGACGCGTGGCGACTGTGATCTAGACAGAAAAACCGTGATGGTTTCAATTACACGAACTCGCTCCCACTCATACGCTCTATCCTAACCTAATGCTAGGTGGGGCTCTTACCTGGACTGCGACCGGCTAACAACTTGCCGTCGGGTCCATCCTTCTCCTTCTCCCGTGGGGTAGTTGCCGTTACTGTAAAACGAAGGAGACACGTGAGCGGTTCATACGCATGCTGAACCTCGATTCTGCTAGCGGTTGCGAATGGTTTCAGCATACCTGTCAAGCAGATGGCATCCCTCCTGGTTTCCACAAGTCGTTTGGGAGTAATTTTGGAAAACTGGGATTCCTGGGATTCCACTTCCTGGTTTATGAACCCAGAGGGAATTCTGGGACTTGTAGTTCCGCTACCAAAACCGGAGTTTTGGGGAATTGATTGGTGCCTACAGCTTAATTCTTATAGATCTCAGAGATCTCGTTTAATCCTTTACCGGCTGTGTTGAATTTCATGATAAGTAGCGCCTCGCGTTGAGACAATTTAGCGTCCACATCTCCTCCCCTTGGGTCTTTTTCAATTTTCGAAAGAACAGTCCATTTAAACGCATTCTGTTCATGTTTCATTCTAGTCCAGTGATTGACTAGTGGTGCATTTTCCACTCCTCTTTTAATTCTAGATTTATGCTGGATGATCCTGCTTCTAACCTCTTGCGTAGTTTTCCCTATGTATACCAATGGGCACGGGCAAATGATGGCATAAACGACGTTTCTACTTTTACAGTTAGTAAAGGTGTCATGCTTCCAATGGATGTTATCCTTACTGAACACAGAGTCCTCAATTGTGTCGTTACAGCATGTACAAGTTCCGCACTTATGGTGACCTTTGGTAGGGGGAAGTCCAAACAGGCTTTTCAGAGTGGGTGCTTTTGCTTTAGGGAGGGCAGCTCTAACAATATGGTTGGCTACACTTTTTTCTTTTTTGTACGCGAATAATGGAGGTGACAAAAAGTCTTCATGAAGGTCTTTCAACAAATGCCAGTTCGACAAGATCAATTTCTTGTATGGATTAGCTGCTGGGCAGAATGTGGTCACACAAACCAATCTTTTCAGATCTTGTTTAACTCTCTTTTCCAAAAGAGTTTCCCTCGGGGTCCACCAGGCTCTTTTGATGGAATTCTTCAACAACTTTTTAGGGTAACCCCTTTGTATAAGACGCTCTTTAAGGTAGTCAGCATGTTTGAAGTATTCCTCCTTTTTTGAGCAATTTCGGCGTATCCTTAGAAATTGGCCGTAAGGAAGGTTTTGCTTCAAGTTGCGAGGATGGTTACTCGTGAAGTGTAATGCCTTGTTCCTATCAGATGGTTTACGGTGCAAGGTCGTCATTAGTCCCTGTGTGGTGGATTCTATTTTCACGTCCAAGAACGTGATGGATTCGTTAGATGATGTGATGGAAAATTGAATATCAATGGTTCTAGAATTAAACCATGCCACGAATTGGTTTAGTTCCTCCTGGTTCCCTGTCCAAATCAGGAACACGTCATCGATATAACGCATGTAATGTGAAATGTGAGAGCTATATGGGTTGTCATTAGCAATGAATTTCCCTTCATATAGTCCCATAAACATTATGGCCAGCTCTGGAGCAAAGGGGCAACCCATCGCTACCCCTTTTATTTGAAAAAAGAACTCAGAATCAAAAATAAAGAAATTCTTCTATAATGCAAACCGGGATAGTTCAAGGATGAACTCGGTGGGGACTCGAACTGGTCTCTCCCGCCTGTCCAAAAACCAAGCTAGTGTTTCCAAAGCTTGTTCTTGGGGGATTTGCGTGTACAAAGACACGACGTCAAGGGTCACCAGTAGTTGTGTACTACTGTCAAAAGTGACGTTAGCCAAGCGATTCAGAAAAGCAGTGGTGTCTCGCAAGTGGGCTGGAATGTTATCAATAAATGGCTTCAAAAAGAAGTCGATGTATTTAGCGACTGGCTCAAATAGGGAGTCACACCCAGAAATTATAGGGCGACCCGGGGGGTTCATCTCATCTTTGTGCATTTTCGGTAGCACATAAAAAACTGGGGTTCTAGGGTTCTTATTTTGCAAAAATGACAATTCCTTAGGTCCAATTATACCTTGATCAAACCCTTTTTGAATGACGTCAAATAGTTGATTTTTGATTTCTACAGTAGGGTCCTTACCAATGCGTCTGTAGCATTCCTGATTGTCTAGTTGGCGGTGGACCTCATGTTTATATTTGTTTACGTCCCAAATAACTATGGCTCCGCCTTTATCGGCCTGCTTGACCACAATGGTATCATCGTTTTTTATGGCCAGAGAGATGCCCTCCTGGCCATAAAAAACGATGATACCATTGTGGTCAAGCAGGCCGATAAAGGCGGAGCCATAGTTATTTGGGACGTAAACAAATATAAACATGAGGTCCACCGCCAACTAGACAATCAGGAATGCTACAGACGCATTGGTAAGGACCCTACTGTAGAAATCAAAAATCAACTATTTGACGTCATTCAAAAAGGGTTTGATCAAGGTATAATTGGACCTAAGGAATTGTCATTTTTGCAAAATAAGAACCCTAGAACCCCAGTTTTTTATGTGCTACCGAAAATGCACAAAGATGAGATGAACCCCCCGGGTCGCCCTATAATTTCTGGGTGTGACTCCCTATTTGAGCCAGTCGCTAAATACATCGACTTCTTTTTGAAGCCATTTATTGATAACATTCCAGCCCACTTGCGAGACACCACTGCTTTTCTGAATCGCTTGGCTAACGTCACTTTTGACAGTAGTACACAACTACTGGTGACCCTTGACGTCGTGTCTTTGTACACGCAAATCCCCCAAGAACAAGCTTTGGAAACACTAGCTTGGTTTTTGGACAGGCGGGAGAGACCAGTTCGAGTCCCCACCGAGTTCATCCTTGAACTATCCCGGTTTGCATTACAGAAGAATTTCTTTATTTTTGATTCTGAGTTCTTTTTTCAAATAAAAGGGGTAGCGATGGGTTGCCCCTTTGCTCCAGAGCTGGCCATAATGTTTATGGGACTATATGAAGGGAAATTCATTGCTAATGACAACCCATATAGCTCTCACATTTCACATTACATGCGTTATATCGATGACGTGTTCCTGATTTGGACAGGGAACCAGGAGGAACTAAACCAATTCGTGGCATGGTTTAATTCTAGAACCATTGATATTCAATTTTCCATCACATCATCTAACGAATCCATCACGTTCTTGGACGTGAAAATAGAATCCACCACACAGGGACTAATGACGACCTTGCACCGTAAACCATCTGATAGGAACAAGGCATTACACTTCACGAGTAACCATCCTCGCAACTTGAAGCAAAACCTTCCTTACGGCCAATTTCTAAGGATACGCCGAAATTGCTCAAAAAAGGAGGAATACTTCAAACATGCTGACTACCTTAAAGAGCGTCTTATACAAAGGGGTTACCCTAAAAAGTTGTTGAAGAATTCCATCAAAAGAGCCTGGTGGACCCCGAGGGAAACTCTTTTGGAAAAGAGAGTTAAACAAGATCTGAAAAGATTGGTTTGTGTGACCACATTCTGCCCAGCAGCTAATCCATACAAGAAATTGATCTTGTCGAACTGGCATTTGTTGAAAGACCTTCATGAAGACTTTTTGTCACCTCCATTATTCGCGTACAAAAAAGAAAAAAGTGTAGCCAACCATATTGTTAGAGCTGCCCTCCCTAAAGCAAAAGCACCCACTCTGAAAAGCCTGTTTGGACTTCCCCCTACCAAAGGTCACCATAAGTGCGGAACTTGTACATGCTGTAACGACACAATTGAGGACTCTGTGTTCAGTAAGGATAACATCCATTGGAAGCATGACACCTTTACTAACTGTAAAAGTAGAAACGTCGTTTATGCCATCATTTGCCCGTGCCCATTGGTATACATAGGGAAAACTACGCAAGAGGTTAGAAGCAGGATCATCCAGCATAAATCTAGAATTAAAAGAGGAGTGGAAAATGCACCACTAGTCAATCACTGGACTAGAATGAAACATGAACAGAATGCGTTTAAATGGACTGTTCTTTCGAAAATTGAAAAAGACCCAAGGGGAGGAGATGTGGACGCTAAATTGTCTCAACGCGAGGCGCTACTTATCATGAAATTCAACACAGCCGGTAAAGGATTAAACGAGATCTCTGAGATCTATAAGAATTAAGCTGTAGGCACCAATCAATTCCCCAAAACTCCGGTTTTGGTAGCGGAACTACAAGTCCCAGAATTCCCTCTGGGTTCATAAACCAGGAAGTGGAATCCCAGGAATCCCAGTTTTCCAAAATTACTCCCAAACGACTTGTGGAAACCAGGAGGGATGCCATCTGCTTGACAGGTATGCTGAAACCATTCGCAACCGCTAGCAGAATCGAGGTTCAGCATGCGTATGAACCGCTCACGTGTCTCCTTCGTTTTACAGTAACGGCAACTACCCCACGGGAGAAGGAGAAGGATGGACCCGACGGCAAGTTGTTAGCCGGTCGCAGTCCAGGTAAGAGCCCCACCTAGCATTAGGTTAGGATAGAGCGTATGAGTGGGAGCGAGTTCGTGTAATTGAAACCATCACGGTTTTTCTGTCTAGATCACAGTCGCCACGCGTCCTTGCTGCGCAATCAAATCAGCCGCCGGTTTTGAAAATTGAATATTCAATACGCTGTGGTTTGCAGGTTAAGGTAGGCTGGTGTGTTCACGGGGACTGTGTCTCTTGTTTTACTTGGTATGGAACCTTGCTGATAGCACACTTTCATTGTCTTGTTTTAGAATCTATTGGTCCTGAGGAGAACCCCAGTAACGAGTGGGGTTTGAAACGCGTCGACCACCTCATCCCCGTTTTTGGGTCTACATGCTTTGTGACAATAACAAAGTCTTTCCACCAATATCAGAATAATACATGTTGACTGTTGATTTTTCAAAAAAGACTTTAAAATTGCACATTCGATAATAATTGTTTCCATATTAACTCATGACCCAAACGTGGATTTACCTGTTTTTTTGTTTATTGGTTGTTATATAACTGCTTGTGTGAATGTGTCTTTGTATGACTGGACGGCCATGTATGTTGGAAGTATGAAAATGCTTTTCTTTCCTTGACACTGTTGTATATATTGTATATATAGAATTTAACTGTTTCTCCTTGCACTAAGACTTTTGTCTAAATTTGAAACAAAAATTGTTATAAATATAAAAATAAATTTGTTTTTCATGCTAATATCAGCAGGTTGTGATTGTTTAAATTCAACACTCCCAGTCAAAATGGTTTAAATTACTCCTCAGCATTGGCTTTTGTATTGTTGTGTTAACAGAATTTTGTGGGCGCTTTGGATCAGTTAGTAAAAAGATAAAAAAAAAGGAAGTTTAATTTTTATTTGTTTAAAGCATGTCAGAAGGAAGTAACAGAAGGGAGCACAATCAACACTTTAGGACCGGGTGGGGTAAGCAACACAGGGGTCGGGGCAGGGAGGAACAACATGGAGGGAATGAAGAAATGCGAACGGGTGAGAGTGCAACATGCAGCACGGGTGGAGGAGGGCCAAAAAGCGAGAGAGAGAGAGAGAGAGAGAGAGAGAGAGAGAGAGAGAGAGAGAGAGAGAGAGAGAGAGAGAGAGAGAGAGAGAGAGAGAGAGAGAGAGAGAGAGAGAGATGGAGAGAGAGATGGAGAGAGAGATGGAGAGAGAGAGAGACGTGGAGATGTGGGGAGAAACACATGGGCAAGAAAACATCACATGGCAAAGTACATGGCGGCAAGCAAAACACGTAGGTGGGTGTGGAATAACTACAAAGTTGAGAGACAGCAGTACAGAGTGCGAAAAGGGAGCACACTAGGGAGACCACTGGAAAACACATGCCTTCTCATGAAGTGCTTAAGGCTGAAGAAAAAAGTTGTTCAATGCTCATTTCTAGGGAACAAACACAAGTAATTGGGAACACTCCAGGCGAAAGACAGACCCAAAACAGAGAAGGCAAGCCACTGAATAAGAATCGGGCAAATGATAGCGACAGTAAAGCCAGCCAATGGCAAGGAATGGGTGGACTGCAAGCCTGAATGCTCTTCGCAAGTGCACACTATTTCTTTGGATACTAGTCTGCTAGCACAGTCTGTTAGGCTTGACCTAAACAGAACCCTTTCTATAACTATAGCTGTGCAGACTCACCGAGTCAAGGCTAGGATTAAAGGGGCCACTGTGCTAGAATACAATAATCTTCGGAGTTTTTGCCTACAACTTGTTGGATGAAAAACATGGGCTTGCCTCTGTGAATGTGCATTTTTTCACTTCCTGTTTGTGTCTCAACTCTGGGGTGAAAACCTCTGATTGGATAACATGGGCAGTAAAATAAGTGGGTAGATTACAATGATTACCAGCCCTATCCCTAGGATGCTCTCCATCTTTATTTACAACATTTCCCTGGTCTCCTTTCGCCATCAATGCACTAAACAGTAAGTACCCTTTCCATCTTTCCCGTGCCCTCCCGCTGTATTCTCTCACACTCTACATTTTCACCTTCACCCATTGCCCAGACTCCTGCTCTCCAGTGCTGAAGTGCGTGGAAACGTTCTCTGACTCCATCTCCTCAGTGCCAATGTTTTATATGCAAATCACCATCAGCTGAGATGTATGCCTAAAGAGATCACCATATACAGTCAATTATTTAAAACTGTTGCTGCAGGAATAAGACAGCACAGCGGAAAACCATAGATTGTGTGGCAATTATGCCTAATAGGTTACAACACTAATAATGTTTTTATTATTTGTAGTTCATACTGCAATAATATAATTTCTAGGCGCTTTAAAATGACAGTTGTTCCTATTACGCATTTTAAGTACAACAGCAAAATAAAAGGTTCAATTGACCCTGCTGGAAATCGAATGTGTGAACCCAGATCTCAGCGGATATTAATGGCAAACTTTTAGCTCAATGAGCCATCCAGGTGGCAAGTACAATAAGTTGCACAGTTCCACTTCAGCAATTCTCACTAGCCTCTGTTGGCTAAAAGCGAACAGAGTGGCATTCATTATCTAAAAAACGAACGTATCATAGGAATGGACTGCGTTGTGTGCAAATATTCAAAATTATCACTGGTTCATCCTCTGGAGTGACTATTTAGATGGCTAAAATACTACATTCTGAACGTGTTTAATAGGATGTGCTACATTCTGTGGCAAACGTGCAAATGTTACAGCTTCATTTAGTCCCGAGAGTGCAGGCTTACTAGAAGTTGCAGAATCCATGTAGTGCGGAGCTACTAGTCTGCATGGTAAACATCACGACCTTTGTGCAAAGGCCGCCCATCAAGCTCTTGCTGCAAAATTTCAGAATATGATGTTAAAGAAAGGAATAGGGATATAGGGGGTATGTAAACACATTTTTAGGGCTGTACAATGGCTTACATTAACAGCAGCTGTGTCAATCTGTACACTGCTGAGAAGAGCTTGTGTGTTCTGGGCATTCACATAAACCCAAGTGTTACGGCATTTAAGAAAGCACACATTCCAAAGTTAGTGGTAAAATGCACGGCTGCAGCACTCGTTCCCAACATGCTGAACCATGAACTGCAGCAGAACTCCAATCCAACAAGCAGCATTACCACCTTCCACAGCTCGGGGGACCATTAACTTGGGCCAACATACACACAGAACCAGAATGCGAGGAGCGAAACCCATGTAGACAGATAAAATCACAATACAAAGGCCGTCCAGGTGTGGGATCAGTTGTTTTACCCTCCCAAAATAAACTAAGATGAAAGTTGACAAGCGGAAAACTTATTTCAGGAGTTAGTCCCTATTGCCTTTGCACCATAGTAATATATCTGGCTGCAGCAGTATTAGTAATGAATAGAAGGTCCTACTTGGCCACAATAATTTCTCACTGACGTGGCAGGCACAGACTGCACAGAAAACACTAAAGGATGTCTCATTGTGTGAGCTAATGGGGCCATTGACACGTGTATGGTACCGGTTGTATGTTAATGTAGAGATTATTCATTCATTAACAAACAGATAGGGCACCCAGGACTTAGCATGGATTTACATCTCGCTGCAAGCTGCAGCTCTCAGATCCTGCCTGTGCAAGTAGTTACTCCACCCCAAATGGGTGCAAACTAGTAATTCTGCTGTCAAGTGATCTATAAAACAAACCAGCATGCATTCCACAGAGATGACAGGTAACCCTTTACAAGCATGCCCTATGCATCGATAGAAATATTTGTTGACAGAGAAGATTGCTCTGCTGTCTGTCATCCACAGAGAATGGGGTTAAACTTTCACAGGCCTCAGCCAGAGACATTTTAAGGTATGAGCAATTGCCCCGGCGCCCCATTCTTGGGAAAGTGAAGTTTCTCTTTATTTGAGCTCTATCTATTCTGCTTTTCAATTTAAACTCTGCATCTGGAGCCTCATTTTAAGGATTTTTTTGGTCATGGGCAAGTTTTACTTCTGCTTTTGAGTGACTGTTAAAGTTTAACATGAAATGTCAGCACCGTTTGGCATCATGCGGGTTTCCATTAGCAGGAAATGGGTACTAAAATTCAAATCTGTCCCTAACAGGGGCCCCTAAAATATGTCTCCCCCCGTGGACCCCCAGAATGCTGAAGATTAACTGGGCCTTCCTGTGCTACCCGCCGAGGCGGCCTCCACCGCAGCGCCGATCACATCATGGGTTTCCGACTGCAGAGGAAAGAAAAAAGCTGACGTGAGTAATACCTTCCCATCTCCTTTTACGGTAAAAAACTGACACAACTGGGCCCCCAAGCAGTGCAACGAGAAACCACACGAGACGAGACAACAAACGGGCCATGTGTTGTGGTTTCCTTCGAATAGAATGGTGCATGTTCACATCTGTGGCATGCGGACAGAAGGCATCTATCTGCCTGATACACAACAAGCCACCTACTGATAGTCCCAGCAAGACTACTTTATTTTATTCACAGAGAGCGGACATACGCAGGGGAAAGCGAAGCGTTTTCCATGCACATAAGGCATGAAACAGTGTCATGTAACGAGACACATCAGCATCAAGGGCCACAACAGCAGGACAAGCCAGTATGCACATCTTGGAGTCAACAGGATGGGGCACAAGGGCGTCCGGATCCAGAAAATCAAGTTGCAACAGTTGAATTTTGGGATTTCTTCTTAAGTAAAAGACATTAGCATTATGTCTGATGGTCCCAGTGATCTGGGCAGATGTACTAAGCATATAGCGACTGCAGATCCTGCGACTGGCAAACTCAGAGGATGAGCAACGCCAAAATGGTGCTCGAGCACATCCTTATTGCCCTTTGCAAGTCAGAAGAGCACTGAAAGGCTCCCGAGATATCCCAGGGGGGTAGTAACCTATCCACCTCTGGGATAGGTCCCTGGGGAACAGCCTCATCTTTGAGAATCATTTCAGGCAGCATCTGCGGGAGTATGCCGTAGGTCTGAGGACCACTGCATGCCCCCTCCCATTCCCATTTACTCTGAAATATGGTTTTTATTATTATTATTTTTTAATCAGCGCCTGGTCCTTTAATTGAAGCGCTGCTTAAAAGAAAAGAAAATAAGCTTCCTGTTTGGAAAAAAATGATGGTGGTCTGCTGTCCCTTGCAGGCCACCGCTGCTGCATGGGCAGCCTTTCGCGGCCTAATCATTAGGTAGGTCGTGTTGCAACCCTTACAAATGTGCAATTTACGATGCAACTCATTAGTAAATGGGCCGAAATCCACATTGCATACCCTTTAGCAACCAGTCTGTGTCAAACTGCGCGACTACGCTTGCAAACAGGGATAAGCACACCAGGCCCCAGGTTCTAAGATCATAATAACCTTTTTTCGATAAAGACTAGTAGTTCAAGGTATCCATGCTGAACTTAGTTCAGATGCCATTGGCATCTGAACTAAGTTGGAGAAATGTGGCTCACTGATTAGAGCGGCAGACCCTGAGGCAGAGGTCTGGCTCGGGACCAGTGTTCAATCCCCGTCGCGGCAGGGTCTTGGGCTCAATGTCCTTGGACCCGATAATTCTCGCCTCGGTGCCTACTCTAATCATGGGTCCCACTCTGCAACTCTGGGCAATAGCTTGCTTAATCTCCACACCGACCCTAACAACGCTAGGATGCCTGGCTTCACCTTGGGGGTGCCGAGGAGTGGACACCTCACAGGAGCAGGCCAGGAAGGGTTCCACAGCGGTATTCGTACAACGCTTAGACACCTCTGGGTGATAGGTGCTATATAAGTGCAAATTACATTTACATTTACATATCTGCTGCGAAAATTACAGGTGTTGGTTTCTGAAGGATCTTCCCAGACCGATCCAACAGAGCAAGCCTGCCCTCCGGCCCCTGTGAGCACTATAATCAGTAGTCTAAAACTGAAGTAGGTCAGGCACCCAACCAAATTCATAAGTATGGAGACTGTGTATGTTTCACGCGGTTCACGAGGAAGGCTGCACCGGTCTGTGAATCACAGGCCAAACACCCCAGGCAGCGAAGAAACTGAGGCCGCTGATACTGTACAGGCGGCACAAGATCCTATAGTAACCTGCTCGACTTTTCAAAAAGGGTTCTAGGATTTTGGTCTTTCTTGGATGCTTCTCTTTTGAATGGCTTGCAGGAGAAACTCATGTGGGTTGGAAATATATGTGTACCATGGTGCCCCAACACTGAATTATGTAGCATTTTTTAACGCATTTCTGCCACTTTGAAAAGCTACAAATAGCAAAGTTTACCATTATAAAATATATTTGTAATTAATTTAACGACTTGGGAAAGATGAAAGACTCTCTGTCGGTCTTGCCGGGATTCGGATTCCCGACTTCGCATCCGCCAATTAGTTTTTTTTCCCAACACGCAAAAAGAATCAATCGTGAGCTAGAAACAAATTTTATTTTGTTCAAATCTGCAGAATATACAGCAGATGGATTATGTGGCAAATGCGGTAAATATATAATTATACGAAAAAAAGCCACAGCTGCATAATTCCAGTGACCCTGATCATGTATAATGGCTGTATATTAGGAGTCCAATTAACCTACATGCTTTTTATTGCAGAGAGCTCCGGGGCGAGGGGAGGCATGGCTATCATATGGCTAACGATTAGGTTAATATAAAGACAAAAACGCGAGATTCATGGGGTACTAAAGTTCAGAAGTTCCTGTAAAGACTTTGAAGAACTCCAGCATTTAGCCATGAATACGTGTTGATCTCCAGATTGGCATTCAAGATTGAACAAAGAAATACAGGATTGCAAATATGGTTCCAACAGCGAACTAAACGTACAGAAAAAAAGACTGAGCCTATGTTTTCCGAGGACAGGAGACTCAGCAACCATTTTATGCTGACAACAGGTCTATGCAGTTAGTTAAAAAAGTAAAGTATTACAGAACAATGGTGCGTTACTGCAGTTTTCAGCTCCAAAAGAGACAGTGCCAAAGGACAAAGTTCTGTAACATAGAAGTAAGCTCAAAAGATTTAGGATTCAGAATGTGCACATGAATGGAATGTTGATGTTTATGGGTACACAAAACCGAAATAGGATATCTGACTGACTGGGCCTTCTTAAAATCCTCTTGCGGAGAAGTCCTGGCCGGTAGAAATAACACCTGGCGAATAAGAGCAGTAGTTAGCAGACCCCTCTTCACCTCAACAGGCTCACAATCCTATTATTGGCCTAGTCCAAGAAAAAGGATTCTTACCTAGAGATTTTAAGGAAGGACTGAAAACTGCTCTTCAGATGCTAGGATACCGCTGTTGATATCTCCCCGTCTCCTATCCCTGTAAGAGCTGGACCTGGTCATCCAAGCAGGTCACCCACCAGGGCAGGAACTGACGACCATGGTGACGCACCTCGCATAACAGACTCAGAATGGACTCCGGTACCCTCAACGGTACAATTACATTGTGCATATCAATTTAACCATCACAATATACTCTTTAACCCCAATCAATATTTCTAGTTCTGAAATATTCCCTTATATTTCAGGCAAAAAAAATAAAGAATCCTCTAAATAAACAAATACAAAAAGTTATTTGCAATGTAATGTATAAAATAGTGTTGAGAGTATTTTCAGGTCGAACATCCCGATAACGACATCACTTCGCTTCAGAGGCCTATCGGCTTGACTTCATTAATCAGAACATTTCTAATAGAAGGTACATCTTCAGGCAACTGGAAAGTTTACTCCCCTGCTAGTTTTTCTTTTAATAGCTGGTGCATCAATCTTAATATGACGAGCCCCATGGCAACCAGTGAGTCAGCCAGTGAGGTCGCCCACTCACCACTTAGCAGGCTGTGAGACAGCAGTGGAGCTCAGAGGAATAATAAAGAGTGTTGCAAAGATGAGCCAAGGAGGAGAGTGGTACCTATTAGCGCTGCTGGCGCTCTTCGGTGAATGTCAGGAGCCATAGCACATTAGCATTATCACCCGTAAGATGGATCATCTGAGAACTGTCAAAACAGTCCACACACTAAAGCCTCTTCAGATTCAGGTGGAATGTATCTGCAGCAAGGCCATCAACTGCAATCCTACTTGCAGCTACCAAAGGGGGCTACACTAATGTGCAGCCTGTAAGACTCTAGATCCCTAAACACCCACACCAACAGTCAACTCCTGGTAAATTTGAGACAAATCATGAGAAGGTGAGCTCAGTTACAGTAAACTTTGACCTATAAACAGACTACTGGAAATTCTCACCTTCCAGTATACTTTGTCTATCATGCATGAATCCACAGCCACAAGGCAGGACCAAATAAACGGATCCTGTTTTTGTACCTGTCGGAATTCAGTATTAATCTATGGCTATGTTACAACAGAATATGTGTGTAAGCGTGAACAACTTCAAAGCAAAGCTCGCCAATATCCCATCATCGTTTCAACATTTACAGTCAACATTCCTTTGCGTGAGCTATCAGACTCTAGAAGTGTGAGCTTTAACAACTAGGAGGCTACTAGCAGCTACTACTAGGGACAGGCGCGCAACACCCATTGGGCCCACGGGGCTTCAGCCCCCCCCGTCGTGTGTGTCAGCCCGGCGGAGACAGCTTCACGGGCTGGCGACTGTCTAATTGCAGCCGCACCAGAGTACTTAACAGGTATTTAAAAGACCATTTACGTGTAAATTAGGGTTTTGTTGTGTGTTCACCCCTTCTTACAGCCACGCAGTCCGTGGTTGGAAGAATTAGCCCCCCCCCGAAATATTTTCCAGCCCCCCCCCCCCCCCCCCCCCCGAAATTTGGCTCTAGTTGCCCGCCTGACTAGGGAATCGCATGCAAATGAAGGCAAAAGCATTCCCAGCACATTGCCCAACACCTAAAAAAAATAAAGAAATAAAAGAAAAATTGTCCCATTACTTTAGATACCACACACCAGTGGTGGCTGCTGTCATCTGGAAGCAGTAGGGTGTACAAGTTGGGTATGACTTATATAGCAAGAGAAGCAAGCAAGCTTAACGGACAAACATGTGCCCCTGGGTGGTAAACGGTGCATTTTAAAGCAAATTGATTTAGTGAGAAAGCAAGGTTTATAAAGCAGTGGGAACATATAGTCTCGAACTATTAAAAACATGGAAAACTGACCCATATCCTACTGCATTAATGTTCAACAGTTATTGTAATGTGCAAATTGTACAGCACAACTACTTCAGCTCTTTAAAGTGTGTGCTTGTCCAGTGTCTTGCATTGCATGCAGTATCAACCTTAAAAGAAAATACTCTAACCAGGCTTCGGGAAGCACCCACATCTGCTGATTACAATCAGTCATACAGAATAATGTGCAGACAGGTTTTGAAGTGGGATGAAAAAAGTGGGGTCTCTCTAAAAGGAACACATAAAATACATTTCTGTGATTCCCATAGTGTGCCACCTGACCGGTATTTTAGTACCTCTATGAGAGGTTATTGCATCCAGCTATATAACACAATAAAAAGACATTCATCTAAAACCAGTCAGTACGATTAGTTATGTCAATGGTTGTTAACGGTTTAAGATAAATGAGTTTAATAGTGTTTTGTTATAAATAATTAACATTGGAATGGTGGCGGCTCCTCCGCTACAGCGGAAGAGCGTCGCCCTGACTTCTTTCAATAGGAAAAAAAAAATGGTAACGTATCATTATCATAATTTTATTTTTCATATTGAAGTGAGTGGGTGAGGCTGGCCAGAGCAGGGAGAGGAGTGGTTTGTACGCCTTAGAGGCGCATGACTGCTTGGCCGGCCCGAGACAGTCCTGTGCACTTTGCATCTTATCCTCCAGGCTTGCTTTACACAGCCTGGTGAGGAACATGCAAAGCCTCCCAGTACCTGTCTGAGCGCCGTGGTTTGGCACACAGACAAATCACAACACAGCATTGTGATTGGCTATGGGGAGCCTGGGAGCTTCCTGCTGCTGACCAGAGCCAGGAAGAAGAGGATGGAGGAGAGACGCTGCCGGTGGTAACAAGGTAAGTGGCTTTTTCTTTTTTTGTTCCTGTCCCCGCCCCCCGCCTCACCACCTGAGTCCGGTAGCAGCCGCTACTGCATTGGAAATGCTTCAATTCTGAAATTGTGAGCCTGTGAATTAAACATTATTGAGGCCCATGAAAGGCGTACTGGCCTTCAGTTATATGTGCTTTTTTAGGGCTCGGACTCCTCCCCACTGAAAGTGGGAGGAGTTTGAGAACTAATGTTAAAGAAGAAAAAAAAGAAGTATCTCCTAGGGCTTTGGCCGAGACAAATTCCACACATTCCTTAGCGTGTTCTGTCATCTGGCCAGTGATTCGTCTTCGTTGTGTTGTCGTTTTAATAGGCTTGAAGTGATAGGGTAAATGTAGTTTTGTTCCGCCATTTTGGGCATATTTCGTTCGTGCTCGCGCAAAGAAGTACATTAATTATAATTAGGAGCTGTCAGGGTGGCCGTGTAATGCATCCCAGATGGTGTGCGCGCGTTCACCATCTAGCAGTGTGTTTGTCTGGCGCGCGTCCTCCTCACGTGCACACAGGCATAGACGCCGTGTGCGGCTCCTTCCTGCCGGCCCGGGGAGCTGCTCTGCCGCTCTCTGGCTCACCCCCCGTCTCCCCGCCTGATTTAGACATCGGGCACACGTGTCCTTGCTTTTTCAACGGAAGCTGAAGAATCTGTGGAGGAATGGGTCGGGGGATTTTGTGCAACGACCTTAGTGCTCCAGGGCCCCGTGTTTTTCCTGCAGAAGGCATAACGCCATCCCTTCCCCGTGGATCAGGGGTGCTATCAGTCAGAATAAAAAGAGCGCGGAGTCCTCAAGTGACGGACGTGTACTTGGTAATCGGCTGCGCGATTATGCAAACGTTGTATTATCCGGTTTTGTGATGCAGTGCAGGAGAGGCTGAACATACAAATCTTTTACATCCCTTTCCAGCAGATAATGGATGCTCGAATGATCAGAGCAGAGGGAGACACAAACTCACAATTCAAAGCTCATAACTACCCTTGAGTTGTTTATTAGCCGCCACAGATGAGCCGGCAAACAAAAAGCCATTAAGCACCTATTATTTTAAAGCAGGGTGTGCGGTTTTCATCACTTTCTGTGGCTGAATTTTCACTCCCGAGTCCTGTTGGAGATAATTAATTGCTTTCAGCTGAGAGCAGTAATAATGGAATAAATTATCCCCACACTTCTGGTCAGAGGACTAGTCACGCGCCAGCCTCCTTGTTAGAAGGGACTCGTAAGACAGGTGAGAAAAGAAATATGGTACAGTTGGCCAGCACTGTAACATTTTAAATGATGTCATTGACTCGGCAGTCAATCACGCGTCCTGCCTGGAGCACTCTTGTCTTATGATGAATAGCGTTCTCTTCTCAGGAATGTTGAAGTGGGTGGCTACACCTCTTCCCCCCCCCCCCCCCCCAATTTCATGTCGTCTAGCCCTGTTTCACACACAAGTGTATTTGCCTAAGTCACACTTAACATGCAGGAAACGTGGAAAACGGTGCACAAATCCAGAGCACATTCACAAAGACAGGGGTGTCCTAGTTCTCCACGAGGAGAAGTCATTCGCTGAAGCTCTGCCCGTTTAAGTTTTAATTAGTGAGTGCAGAGATGTGAGTGCAGAGTAGTGAGTAGTGAGTAGAGTAGTGAGTAGAGTAGTGAGTAGAGTAGTGAGTAGAGTAGTGAGTAGTAGAGTAGTGAGTAGTGAGTAGAGTAGTTAGTAGTGAGTGCAGAGTAGTGAGTAGTGAGTGCAGAGTAGTGAGTAGTGAGTGCAGAGTAGTGAGTGCAAAGTAGTGAGTGCAGAGATGTGAGTGCAGAGTAGTGAGTAGAGTAGTGAGTAGAGTAGTGAGTAGAGTAGTGAGTGCAGAGATGTGAGTGCAGAGATGTGAGTGCAGAGTGGTGTGTAGAGTAGTGAGTAGTGAGTAGAGTAGTGAGTAGAGTAGTGAGTAGAGTAGTGAGTAGAGTAGTAGAGTAGTGAGTAGAGAGTAGAGTAGTGAGTAGTGAGTAGAGTAGTGAGTAGGGTAGTGAGAAGTGAGTAGAGTAGTGAGTAGTGAGTGCAGAGTAGTGACTAGAGTAGTGAGTTGTGAGTGCAGAGTAGTGAGTAGAGTAGTGAGTAGTGAGTAGAGTAGTGAGTAGAGTGGTGAGTAGAGTAGTGAGTAGTGAGTAGAGTAGTGAGTAGTGAGTAGAGTAGTGAGTAGTGAATAGAGTAGTGAGGTGAGTAGTGAGTAGTGAGTGCAGAGTAGTGAGTAGAGTAGTGAGGTGAGTAGAGTAGAGTAGTGAGTAAAGTAGTGAGTGCAGAGTAGTGAGTAGTGAGAAGAGAGTAGTGAGTAGTGTAGTGAGGTGAGTAGTGAGTAGTGAGTGCAGAGTAGTGAGTAGAGTAGTGAGTTGAGTAGTTAGTAGTGAGTAGAGTAGTGAGTAGAGTAGTGAGGTGAGTAGAGTAGAGTAGTGAGTAAAGTAGTGAGTGCAGAGTAATGAGTAGTGAGTAGAGTAGTGAGTAGAGTAGTGAGTAGAGTAGTGAGTAGTGAGTAGAGTAGTGAGTGGAGAGTAGTGAGTAGTGAGTGCAGAGTAGTGAGTAGTGAGTAGACTAGTGAGTAGAGTAGTGAGTAGAGTAGTGAGTAGAGTAGTGAGTAGTGAGTGCAGAGTAGTGACTAGAGTAGTGAGTAGAGTAGTGAGTGCAGAGTAGTGAGTAGTGAGTGCAGAGTAGTGAGTAGAGTAGTGAGTAGTACATCACAGGCAGCAGCTGTGCAAGCATCTTACACTCACAAGGAGACCACAGGCAGCTGAGGTGCAAGCTTCTCCCACTCACAAGAAGGACATCACAAGCAGCAGCGGTACAAGCTTCTCACACTCACAAGAACGACATCACAGGCAGCAGCAGTGCAAGCTTCTTACACTCACAAGGAGACCACAAGCAGCAGAGGTACAAGCTTCTCACACTCGCAAGAAATACATCACAAGCTGCAGTGGTGCAAGCTTCCCTTACACACTGACAGCAGGTACTGTGCCAAGGCAGCAGCAGCAACAGAGCAAGAGTCCCTTACAAAGAACAGGCACAGCACAGAGATGCTCAATGCAATCTTCTCATACTCACAGGCAGCAGCGGTGCAAGCTTCTCACACTCGCACGAAGGACATCACAGGCAGCAGCTGTGCAAGCTTCTTACACTCACAAGGAGACCACAGGCAGCTGAGGTGCAAGCTTCTCCCACTCACAAGGACATCACAAGCAGCAGTGGTGCAAGCTTCTCACACTCACAAGAACGACATCACAGGCAGCAGCAGTGCAATCTTCTTGCACTCACAAGGAGACCACAGGCAGCAGAGGTGCAAGCTCCTCACACTCACAAGAAGGACATCACAGGCAGTAACGGTGCAATATTCTCACACTCACAAGGAGATCACTGGCAGTACACACCACATGAACACACTCCATAACACATAGCAACAATACATTGGCATTTACAATGCCATTAGCTCAAACTCAAAAAATCCGAGCCCGATTGCATTTCTAATGCTTGTGTTAGATATGTATGCCCTTTTTCTCTGCACATCTTGTACTTCTGCACATCTTGAACCGCATCTCTATCCTCTTCAGCACTCTGTTAATTCTCCCCCGAGTGCACTTCTTGCATCTCCTGTACTTCACCACCACCAAATATACACTGCACTCACGCTCACATTTAGGCACTTTATTTCCTTTAGCCTTGTAAATATTTTGACAGCTGTGTACTCCCTTCACACATTTACACAGAATTTTAATTGCAACTGGAATACATGACCACTTTTCTGTGTGCTCTGGAGAAAGGCCAACCCACTGACGGGCACTTTGCTTTGCCTTTAGCCCAGTGCCATATCTCTCAATTAAAGCACCTCATAAACACCAGGCATGACTCAAAGTATGCACTAAGCAAGAGTAATAAGATGCACGAAAATACTACAGAAACACAACATGATGAAATAGCTAACACTCCTGGGGAATGCAAGATTAAGTAAAACTTGAAATAAGAGAGGAATTAAATTGACAACATGCATTATCTTAATGTTTTTTTACATTCATTGCTCGTAAAGCAATCCATGTGTTTTGGTATTAATTGTAAGGGCATGAAGATGGGGCCAGTTTTAACACTATACAACAGATTATTATACGCACATATTTCTCCCTTTGCACTTGACTTGGGTATTTGGAGTAACTTTGCAAGCGAACAAAAACCCTACTTGTCTTTTGGACAAATTTTGTGGAGGAACAAATACAGCAGCTCCACTTCTAACAGGGCCAACACCCTGCAGCCAGGGCTTAGGTGTCAGTGGGGAAGGTTAGCGTGACCGGGGTCTCAGCACAATATACTTTACAGTTTTTGCATTATAACACTTACCATTACTAAGGACAAGGCACAAAATCACACATGCTTGCATCCAGCTTTACTGTGTGACAAATGGTAAAGGGTGGTATATATGCCTGTGAATGACAGACAGCTGGTCGTATGCAGGGATGGAGAACCAGACGCTTGAAACCATGATGCGGACAGCGTCACTGGTCTACAGTGGATACCACCATAGACTATAATGGCAATGAAGGGCTTTAGAAAGGTAAGCCCTGAGCCATGCGTAACAGTGCAGACAGTTGATTTACTGTTTAGCGTCAGTCTCCTGCTTCAGAGCGGGGCAGGCAGCGCCTGGGACAGACAGCTCAGACTTAAAAACATCGATTTGTTTATCGTATTGTTTCTCTGAATAAACTGACCTTTTCTGAGCTAAATGTGTAGGAATTGAAGAGGGGCACTGCCCCAGAACCCTAATGGAAGACCCGCCCCTATCACACACCTAAATACACACACACACACACACACACACAATATACAGATGTAAACAATAAATACATAAAATAAATATATAATTTTAAAACATTTATATAAACTAGCATTGCACATAATTATATATATCGCTATGTCTGGCTGTACCATAGTGAGAATTGGCCAGGGACTGTAATCATTGAACGCCGCCTCCTCTCCGATAGAAAATGGCCAAGGACAAGGGTGGACCAAAACCTGCTTCTGGTGGCCCTGACCCTGTCCCAAGGGGGAGGGGGCCCAATGCTAAGCGGATACCGCAAGTATCCTACAGGCCATGGATTCCACCAGGCTGGCCAAGAAAGGATAAAGAAGGATGGACGTAACTTTGCTGCACTAAGCTCTGAGAAACACTGTAGATCAAGTGACTAAAGGAGAGGCTAGGAACTCGGAGCTGTAGGACAGTGCAAAGACTTGGATGAGGAGGGACCCGAAGCTACTTCCCACCTCAAGGCTGCAGTTTGAGTGGGTGAAAGATGCTGGAGGATAGATGCACTGTAAAAATATCCGGCTGCTCGCTGTTTCTGGAGGAAGTGTAACACACCTAACAAAGTTTTTTGTACTCCTTGGTTCACTCATGGGCCTCAAACACTGGCACCTCTCCTTGCTTTGTTGTCAAGCCCTTCGACAGAGCTGACAGAGGGACCTCCACCTGTGCTTCACCAAGTCCAACCATAGCCATCCTCCTAAACTTCAAAGACCAGTCTCTATTCTATATGCAACATGAACATAAGGAACAACATTATCTGATTCTAACATCATACTCATCTTCCCAGACTATGCCAGATAAGTGCAACAGCAGTTAAAGTTTCTGATGAGGTAAAACAGGTCCAGAAAGCATTGACGGTAGCCTACATGCTGATGTACCCAGCGAGGCACAACGACCTTTTTTTTTTTTTTAACTCCAAGTGATACTTCTTTGATACTCGGGCACCCACCAGGGACTTGCTGTAGGGGCGGAAAACTACGACTAAAATCTCTATTTTGTGTAGTCTTGAAGAAATTACACAAGGACTGGGATGCCCAGCCCAGAGACTGACGTTGCAGAGTGGGCAGCAGAGAGGGTCTTCTCTGGCACCAATGGAAGGAGCAACAAAATCCAACCCGTCCCCAGATTCTGATACTGTTCATGGACAGCTAAGATTAAGAGAGGAAACGCTGATCACACTTGAGGTGGCGAATGAGACTCGATGGTGTGCCTTACCAGCATCAGTCTGGAACCTACCCTTCCTCTTTGCTGGAAGCTGCTAGACTGCTTGCTATTTTCCACTGTTGTCAGTGTCTTTAGGTACCTTTGTTTGGTTTTTTTTGGTTGTGGGATTATATTAATCTAATTTGGAAGGTGGTGTTGCGGTCAGCAATAGGAATATGGTACTGTTTCTATTGCAGTTTGTTTCAATTTCCTATTCTGGACATAAATGAGAATTCTGAAGCACAGAGAGGTTGGCGGGATGAGGTCATTGGATGGTTACACTTTCACTGAAAGGTTTACAAATTGTTTTGACAATCACAGACACATCCGAGCAGACTACCAAGCACAGATTCACATCTGTCTCCTTACGTAGCAACCGTAGAGGAAACCGGCAAACTTCTCACACTACACCTGGAATGCTAATGGTCTCTTTGAAAAGGTTAAGGGGGTTGTCTTAAGGGCAAACTAAATGTATGCCCTGGATATCCTTTTCCCACAGGAGATGCACCGGATTGGATCAAAGTGCCCTTTCCTGGCAGGGTATTGCTTTTCCCCAGTCCTGCATGCAGGGTTTGAACAAGTCCCTAGTGGGGTTGCCATCCTCTTAAGGTGGAGTCTACTCCAAAGATCAATTGAGGTGTAGCGTGGCTCAGTGGGAAGGTACGGTGCCAAGTTGAGTCTTCTACATGGCATGACCTTAGATAATGATTATGTCCCACCCCAACAACAAACATTCCGAGAGAAGACTGGGTCCTTTAGGCCCACCGTGCTGATTGAATCTGGGCGGGAACCTCTATGAAGTGATGGACAGGGCGCTATACATACCGCATTCACCCACTCGGAACTCGGAAATATTACAGAATTGGCCAAATCTGTGGCGATTTTGAATAATGACACCATTTTCACTCCAATTACAGGGAATGCCCCTGACCAACCTGTTCTTGGTACACGATGCATACATTTGATCCCGGTGCTTCGCCAATCATTCTTTGGTGATGCTTGTATTTGATTGTAGTGGGCAAAGGGATTGGTTGTGGAGGCTCATTGGACACAGACTTTGTGAAGCAGACGAGAGGGGAGGCAGATCTACACTGTGAAGAATATCTGAGCTCAGTAACGTCACCGCCAGTGCTCCGGGAGGTCTTTAAGGTATCAATTAGTGGAAGGGTTATGATACACATTGCTGGAAGTAACACGGGTCAACAGGGAGTGATTGGACTGAACACCCTCCTCCTGAATTTAGAGGCACGTAATGTAGATCCACAGGAACCAGACACCCTTAGGCACATTACTTGTCATAAATTACTGATCAGCAGACCCTGCTAAGGAAGGCCAAGTGAACACGTCTTGTGGAGCAGGACATAGTGGGGAAATACGGCTACTAACCGCCCAATATTGGGTTACTGGATGGGACTAATTTCGAAGAGTGGGCAAATCACAGTCGCACATGTTCGGAGCTGGCTGACAGCAGAGCTATCTCACAGAGCTTCGTAGACCATCTGGATATATACGCTGTGTGATTACGCCCCATCGAACCTGAGCTGAATTAACCCAATTCATTTGATATCCCCATGCAGCACCTAAAACAGACCGACAAAGATGAACTGGAATCGCAAGATGATCCAGAAACAGAGTTTACTAAGGCTCTCTCCCAGTTGAAGAATGAGAAGACTCAGAGTCTCACTGGATAGCAAGCCAAATTTTTTAAACGATAAAGAAAACAGATGCCCTGCTTTAAATACATGTTTGAGACATCCTTGACGGATGCGGTCTGACACAAGAGTCAGAGATTGTGATGATTTTTAAACCAGGTAGTTCACTGAATCTTGTTTTTTGTATTGACCCATCTCCTTCATTATCAATGAGGTTAAGAAATAAGTAAGACCCCAGCTGATCAGTAAGACTTTGTGGTTGATTTTCTGATACAACCTGACTAGAGCAGCTTTATGCCAAGTAGGGCTACATGGCAAAACATCTGCTGACTGCACAATGTCTGGCTCTCTTGAGAGGGGTTTGGCGGGGCAAGAGGCCTTGCTGATTGGCAGACTTTATTAAGACGCTTGACAGAGTCGACTTGCTTCCTCTTTGCTGTCGTCAAGAAAATTAACTTTTTTCCTATGTGAATAAGTTGGATTCAGCTCTTATGCATGTAGCTCACAACCAGTTGGCAGGTCAATGGCATGCTTTCTGAACTGTACCCAATTGGCAGAGGTACTAGGCAGGTATGTTCTAGGTTCTATCCCTCCCTTCTTGTTCAGCCTGACTGCTGCACCACTGGCCGAGTGGCTCAGGGTTGATGTCAATCTTTAGGTAATCGTCTTGTATGCTCGGATGGGAGAACAGTGTCTCCCTCTATGCAGACAATCTGCTGATTTATTTGCAGCACCCAGCTGTGATAGGTCCATGTGCCCAGATCATACTTGACACATTGGCAAGTTCTCTGGCATGGGGTGAAACTAGCCAATGCCTGTAGTCTATCCGGTGCAGGGTGAGTCTGAAGGCCTGTTCTATGCTTTGGGATTGAAAATAGAGATAGAGGGATTTGCTTGCCTTGGTATGTACATCTCTCGGGTGCCAATATCAAGCTGGCAGTTAAATGCTGCCAGGCTCCTGGATGGATCCCAGATGAATCTAGGATTCTCTTGCCCTCTCTCATCATTGAAGGCTGAGAGACCACAGCCAATGTGATCTCCCTCCCAAACTCCCACTCTCATCATTGAAGGCTGAGCGACCACAACCAATGTGATCTCCCTCCCAAACTCATACACAAGCTACAGAACTCTCTCTACAGTATTCTACCGGACTTATTTGCCCAAAGTCATGGTTTATAGTGTTAGTTTAATATGAGCAGTAGAGCTCCTAGAGCATCATTATCTAATTGTTGCAAGTCTCCTTTTGGTGGAGTTCTTGGCTTGGGAGACAAGGTGTCATACTACTGAACCTCATATCAGGAAGTGATAGACATTTAGTTATTTGGCCACCTCACCACAGGCGTGATGGCCCTGTGGAGTAGGCAGAGTAGCAGGTATCATTGGTGCTGGAGGTTCAATGACATTGGGGTCCAGGAGTCTGAGGGACAAAATAAAACCCTATTATGGAGGTTGCACTCATTTCTTGCGTGCACTAGGGCTCAGTGCACCTATGCTGTGCCACTGTGACTTTGGACAGATAGCCCAAGAGAGGGAAACACAGGCACCTTAGCCTAGGCCTTAGAGAGGTGTTGGAAAGGAGAATGGGGGAATTTAACAAGGGTGGAGGAGACTACCCACTTTGCAAGGAATAGCTCTCAATAGTAAGACAAGTGCAATGGCACTGGAACCCAGGAGTGTGACGGGCCAACGGCATCACAATTCTGACCGTCTTACTTTACAATACAGGCAATCGGAAGAGAATTAGAGATGAGGACACCCATGCTGCAAAGAGGCAGGCAGTACATGGAAGCTAATGTTTTCTAAAAGGGACAGAGTCTATTTCAAGATTGGGGTGATGGCCAATCTTAGTGGGGAAGAGGCGAAAGAGCGGAAGCGGGAATAGCCTGCTACTCAGGGCCGGAGCTATCATTAGTGCGTAAGGTGCAGTGGTATTGTGTCCCAGGAGTTTGAGGAGCTCACAAAACCCCAATTATGGGAGTAGAGTTTCTTTTAAAAAAAAAGTGTTTATGTATTTGTTCTTTTAAAAGTCTCACATATAGTGAGAATGATGAGCTACTGAAAATGCACCCTTAAAATGATGTCATAAGCCACACCCCCGCGCTCCTCGCCCCTCCTACTCCTTCAGTATTTCCATAATGTTTTGTAGGTGTGTGGGTGGAGGGGGGGTGGGGGGGGGGTGGAAGGCAGGGGCGACTTCAAAACATTTTGGTAGGGACTTTAATGTTTCCAAGCTGTTTGGACACTATTCTCCATTTTAATAAATGGCTCTTAATGCAATGATAAAATCTGAAGTACTAAGGTGAAACGATTCTGCATGTCAAATTAATACAACTTATCTTATTTGTACATGATATTTATAGCACGGTTTACATGTCAAATATGTTAAGGGCTCGGCGTGTGCATGGGGCGCTTCGAGCGGAGTCAGAACCTTGGCTCTGCTCTTCCCGTTAATATGTTGGCTCACCCACCTCCACTACCAGGCTAGGGGCTATCTGGGGATACACCTCAAAACCATGGATGTACAGAAATAATGATCTTCCCAGTGTGTGATGTGCTACCTGGGCGTGATAAGCAGCACTTAATTTGAGCAGGTGGTTGTAGGTAGGGTCCACCAAAAATAATTATTTAGGACAGACACTTATGTTTCCTCAACAGACTTTGATGCAGAGCAAGAGCGAGAAAACCACAGAAGGGGAAAGCAGGAGGAAAAGAAAGATAGTGCACCCTGACAAATGGAGAAAGCAGGGACGAAAAAGCCCTGCAAGAGTGAGATGAAGAGGCAGAGGTGAATTAATTAAGCATCAGATGGAATCAAGACTACGCTGCATTGGCCTTCGGTGCCACAACCTTCGTTAGCGTCGCCCGGGGATTTCTGGACAAAACTTGGGGCTCCTGTACGTAGCTTTTTGTGTGTGAAAATTAAGCACTTTTGACGACGCTCCCTTCCTCTTCTCGCTGGGTCCACAGTGGAGATGTAGCACCCAATCTTCGTGCATGGAATGTGGGAGCTATGCAATTGACTCATGTTACACTCCAATGTACGATCAGGCAATTTCAATTAATTGCTTATGGAAAAGCTGATGCACTGCGTTTATCTGATAATGTCAATATAATTTGTATATAAAAAAGGCTACTATTAAAATAATACGTCACTTTTAAAATGTACAACTTCTAAAGCAAAAATTCAAATTCGAACTCTTCTATGACAAAGTACATTCTCAAGAATCTACAAATTAAGTTATAACTGTAGAAAAATCCTTTTGACTTCAAAAAAGTATACAATGTATTATCTTAGTATACTATTTTCGGCTAGTCAGTACCTGGCACACAAACTTGGATAATTTCACTCCTATACAGAGCCTAAAATCTTGGGCCCAACGCATCTTAGGAAGCGCTTGAGCGCCATCTAGTGACCGCAGTCCACTATGAGCTTTCCCAGGCAGTTTGCTCATTACCTGGAAAAAGCAGAGCAAGTCTGCAAGACATGACAGCGCCGTAGAGGTGGACGGGCCAATAATAGAAGGCAGAACCAGCGCCGAGGCAAAAGCCCGACATGGCTCAAACAGTCCATTACCGAGCCAACCATGGAAATAGTTCCCATGTAAACGATGCAACAGTGTGGCTGCTGTTCAGCATGACAAAGGTAGTAGTGTGGAGTGCAGTAGGAGTAAATTGGGGTGGAGTGGGACTGAGTGGGGTAGATTGGAGTTCAGTAGATTGGAGAGGGGTAGAGTGGAATGGAGTAGATTGGTGGGAAGCAGTGGGGCAGACTGGAGCGGATTGGAGCATAGTGGGGTAGATTGGACTGCAGAGGGGCAGATTGGAGTAGAGTGGGTTGGACTGGAGTAGACTGGAGTGAGGTGGATTGGGGTAGACTGGAGTGAGGTGGATTGCAGCGAAGTGGGGAACATTGGAGAGGAGTGGGACAGATTAGAGTAGTTTCAGGTAGATTACAGAGGAGTGGAGTGGAGCGGGTTGGACTGGAGTGGGGAACACTAGAGTGGAGTGGCGTAGAGTGTAGTAGTGTAGACTGGAGGGGAGTAGAGTGGGGTAGACTGGAGTGGGGGGACTGGAGTGCAGTAAGGTAGACTGGATTCGAGTGGGGTAGATTGGAGTGGAAGGGGATAAGGGGCGTAGAGTGATGAGGCATAGAGTAAAGTGGTGAATTGGCATGGTGTGGGAGCACACTGCCATTACAGACAAAATATTTGAAATTGAAATGACCACTACATTTGCACAGACATACAGTTTTAATGGCACAAACTATAAAGTACGGAACTGTCTTCACCTAGTGTACTGAAGTTTTTTGATTGCATTCAAATATTTGTTTCCACCACACTTAAGATTAGAAAAAAAAGTAATTTGCACTTTCCTAATTCTGATATATTTGGAAATATCAACCCGGATAATTTTTGTTATGTGGTAGAAAAAACCTTTTGTTTCACTGCAAGATTGTCACATACATTCTCTCACACTTTGAAGTCAGACAAAGTAATGTAAACACCAAGCTCCATGGAAGACAGGGCATGTATTTGACCTCTGTCTTTGAATGCACAGCAAATGTGACACAATAAGAACAAGATATAAAGGCCTCTTTACAGAAAGCGAGAACTTGGAAGGATACGGTAAACAGGAAGTGCTCCACTAGAAGGACAAACTCAAGCTGGACAGCCTAAAACAAATAAAGCTAGCAAACAAAAAGCAAGTAAATGTGAGTTACAAACTACAAAGCAAGTTAATGGTAAGCAAAAGGCGAAATGCATTCCCTGAACAAAGTGCCCGCTGTACCGTAACCCTGCATGAGGCACTTGTTGCCAAACACAGTAAGGTTTGTGAGATAGACCGATGCACTTTCCTTCCGAATATACAGCTGCTCTTCTTCTGTTATGGGACTGCGGGTGACCAGCACCGGTAGCTCTCAATATTTTGAACAGGTGCAGTGCCAAAGCTGGAACTGCACATGACCTGATGTGCATGCATACAAAACCTTTTTAAAGCTGTTGGCATCTGTGCTCCTGTCTAAAGCATAGTTACTTAGGTTGTGGCGAGGCTGTTCCAAATAACAATGACCTGCTAGCTTACTGCTATTTCTCAATATGTGGAAAAACAAAGAATCAATTAAAATAGCACCTAAGCGAGAATGGTGTCAAGCTTTACATATTCACTTGCTATCCATTTATACATTCCTCTCAGTGAGTGAGCACCTGTTCCAGAGATCTGGCTGTAACTTACGCCATTCATGTTCTGTGAGCGATGAAACCTTGTCCAACTCTGCAGTGCTCAATATGTTCTGAGGAAATGGAAGATTGCATTTATTGCCTTGTATGAGAGAGGGAAGCTTGCTTTGGCCAGCCAGAAAGGACACCGACCACTGGTGTGGAAGACTAGGGACCTGAAGGGGAAAAGCCTTGACCCTAGAATTCTGTTTGCAGAGCAGGGAGGATGGGTGGGTTGGTAAAAAGTCTGTAGCTAGATAGAGTCCCTACCAGATTAGGTATTATCGAAGGTAAGTAACGTATTCATCTGATAAAGAATGTACAGTTAGAAGTGTCTATCTTAGAATAGATACCCAAGCAATACTTCCCTGAACAAATTCACATTAGAAAGTACTGCAGGACCGAACAGGCAAAGAGTCCATCCAGATGGACCAAACAGTCCAGGCAGTATTCCTTGGTGAAAATGTGCAGAGAAGCCCACATTGCTGCCTAGCAGATGTCCAGGACCAGAACTCTGCGTGCTAACGCAGTGGTTGCAGGCTTAGATCTGGTGGGATGAGCACGCAAACCCTCGAGGTTGCCTCTAGGCCAGTACGTAGAAAATTTGAATGCAGAGGATGATCCATTAAGAAATGGTCAATTTCTGCACAGCCTTCCCCCACTTGGCTCCGACGTACCCCACAGAGAGTTGGTCGTCCACCCAGAAATCTTTCATACAGTCAAGGTAGAACAACAACGCTCTTTCTGGGTTCAGTTGGAGTCTTCCTTAGGGGGATGTTGAGGAGCATAAAAGAAAGGCAGGGAAATGGACTGGCCTACATGAAAAGAAGTGAAAATTTTCAGCAGAAAGGAATTTCTAGCGCAAAGAATCGGCTTGTCTGGAAAGATGGTTAGGTATGGAAGCTTAGATATAGCCTGAAGCTCACTGACCCTCCCAGGCAGATATTATCAGGATAGCTCCACGACCGTCGCGGTGTAGAACATCGAGTGGCAAGGAGCATGAGGGACCTCTTCCTCAAGGCCTTGTGGTGCCTGACAAGGCAGTCAGCGCAGGTATTCACGTCGTGGTCACGCTCAAGGCACCAGAGGCAAACAAGTTGCGGGTCTGTCACTGCAGCAGGACTTGAAGCCAGCTTTCCTAGTGGACATCCTTGCCACAACAGAAGAATCTAGAAAAACGTTGACAAAAAGTAGAAAAAGGTCAGTCAAAAAAAGACTGGGGGTAGCTTTCCCAGGATCTGGGCTGCCTGGCACGGAAAGAAGAGAACGGACATCAGCGCACTGGGGTGGCGCCTATATAGGCACCAGTCACTTCGGATGTCGTCACCATGCAGACCCAAATTACGCTATCTAACAGCACGCAGACGGACTGCTCACCTGAAAATTTACAGATCCAGTCTGACCCCTGGGGATAATTCTAAGGTAAAGTATCTGTGGCTAGAAGTCACTATCAGATAAAACTTTCATCAGAGAAGGTGGAACAAATGTGATATCCATGCAGGGTCTGATTTGCATAGTGTCCTGTTTTAGAATGGAATAAATAAGACTACAAGCCCAGGAACTCAAAGAAAAAAAACAGAATTGGAGCAGCATATCATGCATGGACCTGGGAAACTTAACAGGCCAGCACTTCCAGCCAATGTTGACATTTTAGCCAAAACCACTTTGCATGCTGGGGTTCTGATTCCATAAGGAAACTCTGAAATGCCAAACTACCATCACCACAATGCAACATGCAGATGGGTAGTGAAAAATATATGTCGGTGATCCATGTCATATTGCCGAAGCACAGAGTTGTAAAATGTCGAATACAATTTAGTTCTTGGATTTCTGCCTTTTTTCTTGTAGGCCACAATGGTTAAACAACCCAGTGGATGAGAGGGAAGATGGTCTTTCAGGTATAAATGCCAGATTTTCCAGCTAATGGGCTAACACTTCTTGGAAAATCAGCATGTTTACGGACCTATTTCCTAAAACAATTTGCGCATCTGCAAGTTACCTGTGCCTAGAGACGCAGAGAAAATAATAATAATTACCTTTAACCACCTCTTCTCGAGCCCATCCCCGGAGTTTTCATAATTTAGGGGGCTCGCTCAGTTCATGCAAGTGCAGCACAGGCCACAAGTGCTGCTCTGCCAAGGTTGCCAGTGGTGACAAGGGTCACTAAACAGACACACAGGTAAGAGCACCTCTTGTAGCACTACTGCCGAGTCAGCAGTACAGTGCAGCAGATAACTAGTACGTACAAGTTCCCAGTGTGTGCTGCTCTATAGTGCATGCATGAAACGGTTATCTAAAGTGACCGCTCCTGGCGCTGCAGAATACAGAGGCTGCCTAATGATTCAAGCTTATGCTTGCTTCTTCCATCATATCCACTTCCTGTCTCCTTATCTCACTCTTGCAGATTCTTTCTCGCCCCCCCCATGTATCCCTTTAGCATTGTTTCCCTACTTTTATCTTTCGCCTTCTTTCTCTCTTTTCCAACTCTTACTATGGGTAAAAGAATGATTATAAGGCCCAGATGTAGGAAATACGTCCTTGGGCCCAGCACCTGCTACAGGTAAGTACAAGATTATAAGAAGCAGGCTCCAATCACTGGACTCTCTTCATAGCTTCCAAAAACCTGAACAGCGACCAATTGTGCTGCAAATATGGTCGAAGAGGGTGCACCGAAGAAAGACCCACCAGGCAATACAACTCTGATTTACGACTGCTCTTTTTTAATCTCCTCTTTTACTTTACTTGACAATTAAAGACTCAGAAAGCTTAGTTACTGTATTGTTTTAAGCAGGTCTAGTAGAGTAGTGTTACAACTGCAGTGATCGTCAACTATGGTTTTCACTTTTGGTCTAGGAGCCTCTACATACCTTTCAGTGTTTACGTGAGGTTATAGTAAGCTATGACTGCAATGAACAAGTTACTTACCTTCGGTAACGCTTTTTCTGGTAGATACAGTATCTGCCTGTGGATTCCTCACCTTGTGAATATCCCCTTGCGTCAGCAACATTCGGAAATTCTTTTGTAGCTTCACGCCGACGTGGACGACGTCACAGAGGCACGGCATCGCGCGCGACTCCGATGACGTCACCGACACCATAATAGGCCCACGTTGGCGTGATGACGTCAGTTCCGCCCTTTTTTCCGTGCCTTCGAGGCACACGGACGGACCGACAATAATAGATATATACACAGTATACAATAGTCAAGATAGCACACACAGTGTAAGGGCAATGCAGTAATTCAAGAAGAATAACATATATACATTAAAACATTGCCATTATCTAAGTTATAAAAGAGTGGACAACGGGGAGGCGGGTGGGCATGTGAGGAATCCACAGGCAGATACTGTATCTACCAGAAAAAGCGTTACCGAAGGTAAGTAACTTGTTCTTCTGATAGATACATCTGCCAGTGGATTCCTCACCTTGTGAATAGAGTCCCACAGCAGTCCCCACTCCCGGAGGAGGGTGTCCACTCTCCTATACCAGAAAATCTTGAAGGACAGAGCGCGCAAAATGGCCGTCCCTCCTCATCTCGCTATCCAAGCAGTAATGCTTTGCAAAAGTGTGGAGGGAGGCCCATGTCGCTACTCTACAAATGTCCTCTACAGGTACACCTCTAGCCAAAGCAGAAGTTGATGACTTTGCTCTAGTAGAATGAGCCCTTATACCCCCTGGAGGTTCCTTACCAGCCAGGGCAGATCTTGATGCATAGAATGATCCATCTTGAGAGTGTGCGCTTGTGCACAGCTCGTCCTTTCTTGCAGCCAGCAAATCCCACAAAGAGCTGGTCATCCACCCGATAGTCTTTAGTTCTATCAACGTAAAAGCTCACGCCCTCTTAGGGTCCAGACAGTGAAGACGCTCCTCCTCCTTAAAAGGGTGAGGGGGAGGATAGAAGGTAGGTAGGGTAATGGACTGTCCTAAATGGAAAGGAGTAACCACCTTAGGCAGAAAAGCAACCCTGGTCCTAAGAACCATTCATTCAGCATCAATGGTCAAGAACGGGGGCATTGAACTAAGAGCTTGAATCTCACTTACCCTCCTTGCCGAGGTAATTGCGACAAGAAAAACAGTCTTAAAAGACAAAAGTCTCAAAGGACACCTGTGTAGAGGTTCAAACGGAGAACCCATTAAATATGTAAGAACCAGGTTCAAGTCCCATTGAGGCACAATAAAGGGAGTAGGAGGAAACATATTTGTTAAACCCTTTAAAAATCTCAATACAACAGGAGATTTAAACAAAGATGGTTGATCCGGTAAACAGATAAAAGCCGATAAAGCTGATAGATAACCCTTTACCGTAGCTACAGCAAAACCTTGCTGCGCCAATGAAAGCGCAAACTGAAGTATTTCTGACAACGAGCTCTCAAAGGATCAACAGAATTCTCTCCACACCAGGATACAAATTTAGACCACCTATATGAATAGATGGACTTGGTGGAGTCACGCCTAGCTGATAAAATGACATCCACCACATCAGGTGGGAGAGAAAAGGAATTCAGGCTGCCCCGTTCAATCTCCAGTCATGAAGGTGTAAGGTCTGGAGGTGGGGGTGTAGAACCTGCCCCTCCATCTGAGAGAGGAGGTCTGCCCTGAATGGGAGACGGAGCGGCGGGCACGAGAAGAGGTGGAGAAGATCTGTGTACCACACCCTTCTTGGCCAATCCGGGGCGATCAATATTACTTGGGCCCGGTCTTGGCGAACCTTCCTCAGAACCCGAGGAATCAAGGGTATGGGAGGAAACGCGTAAAGGAGTTGCGAATCCCAACTCAACTGAAACACGTCCCCCAAGGCTCCCTGCATCGGAAACTGGAGGCTGCAGAATGACGGGCAGTGAGCATTCTCGCGAGTGGCGAACAGGTCCACCTGAGGAGTTCCCCACATCCGAAAGACGTGACGCACTACCTCTGGATGAAGCCTCCACTCGTGGTCGGCTGAGAACTGCCGACTGAGACTGTCTGCACGCACGTTCAGAACTCCGGCCAGATGATTTGCCATCAGACAAACCTGATGATCCTGAACCCAGGACCAGAGATGCAGAGCCTCTCTGCAGAGACACTGCGACCCTACTCCTCCCTGTTTGTTGACATACCACATCGCGGTGGTGTTGTTCGTCAGAACCTGAACCGACCGACCGCGAAGGGAAGGGAGGAAGGTCTTGAGCGCCAAACGTATTGCCCGCAATTCCAGAAGGTTGATGTGAAGCAACCTTTCCTCTGGAGACCAAAGACCCTTGATCTCCAGATCCCCCAGATGAGCACCCCACCCTAGAGTGGACGCATCCGTTATCACTGTGGCCACCGCTGGAGGCAGTTGAAAGGGCTTCCCTTGAGACAGGTTGCCTTCCACTCCCCACCAAGTCAGATCTGCTGCAGCATCCCTGGAGATCCTCACAGACTCCCTGAGATCTCCGTTGTGTTGATACCACTGCCTGCGGAGGCACCACTGGAGCGCCCTCATGTGCCAGCGTGCATGGTTGACCAACAGAATGCAGGAAGCCATCAGACCGAGCAGGCGAAGGACCTTCAGGACTGGAACGACCATTGAAAAATAAAGGAATCAACTCCTGTATGTCGCGAATCCTTTGAGGAGGAGGGAATGCACGACACACAGTTGTGTCCAGTACCGCACCTATGAACAGGTTGCGCTGGGAGTGCACCAGGTGAGATTTGGGTACATTTATCGAAAAACCCAACCTGTGCAACAACTGAGTTGTCTCTTGCAGATGATGGAGCACTATCTCTGGAGACTGCTTTGATCAGCCAATCGTCCAGATAAGGTAATACCGGAATCCCTGACCTTCTGAGATGTGCAGCCACCACAGCCATCATCTTGGTGAAGACTCGAAGCGCAGTAGTAAGACCAAACGGAAGGACCGCAAACTGGTAGTGTTGCGACCCCACCGTGAAACGGAGATACTTCCTGTGCGACTTCAGGATTGGGATGTGAAAATACGCTTCCTGCAAGTCGAGCAACACCATCCAGTCTTCTTCCAGAACCTGAGCAAGGGTGAGCATCTTGAACTTCTCCTGCCTCAGGTAAAGGTTCAAGATCCTGTCATCCAAGATTGGACGAAGCCTGCCATCCTTCATGGGGATCAGGAAATACCGGGAGTAGCACCCCTGACCCCTTTCCTGCTCTGGAACCACCTCTATTGCACCCTTTTTGAACAGTACCTGTACCTCTTCCTGAAGGAGCAACAGATGGTCCTCCGAGCAAAAACCCTGGCAAGGATGGTAATTGGGAGGGAATTCCGGAAAGGGAAGAGCATACCCATTCTCTACGAGATTGAGAACCCAAAGATCTGATGTAACCGATTCCCAATCCCCTAGAAAATAAGTAAGCCGACCCCCTACAGGACCGACATGATCCGGAATGGCGGATCTAGGGCTGCTTTGCTGTTGTAGGTGGCGGGTGGGTATTAGAGGTAGAGGAGGCTTGACGACCACATGGACGACCCCTTTGTCTACCCCTGTAGGACTTGTACAAAGGATTTTGTTGTTGTTGCTGCTGCTGGTTCTGCTTATAGGAACGAAAAGTAGACCTTCCAAAACCCTTGTACTTCTTGGTAAAAGAGCCTCTAGTCTGCAGACCCAAAGATCTTGCTGTCGCCCTGCTATCTTTAAACCTTTCCAAAGGCCTGTGCCATCAAAAGGCAAATCCATCAGAGAAGCCTGAACATCAGTTGAAAACTCGGAAGTCTTTAACCAAGCAGCTCTTCTAGTGGCAATCGAAGACCCCATGATCCTAGCCACAGAGTCCGTCGTGTCCATACCACTTTGTATGACCTGATGAGCTGCAGCCTGTGTGTCAGATACCACTTCACTAAAGATCTTCCTATCCTCCTCAGGAAGCTTAGATGTTAACTGCTTCACTGTGTCCATCAAAGCATGAACATATCTGCCTAGCAGACAAGTAGCATTTGTGGATTTAAGGGCCATACTACCTGACGAAAACACCTTTTTTGCATTTTGATCTTGCTTTTTAGAGTCTTTATCTCCAGGAATCTGGGGAAAAGCACCTGCCGATTTCTTTGAACAAGCAGCCTGGGCCACCAAACTCTCTGGCAGAGGATGAATAGACAAGAATTCAGGATCTCCAGGTGTAACCCTATAGCGTCTTGCATCTGATTTTGACACCGCAGGAGCAGTAAGAGGCCTCCTCCAGACTTCCAATATAGGTTCAGTTAGAGCCTCAGTAAATGGTAGAGTTGGCTCAACCACAGAGGATGGAGAATGGAGAACCTCCGTAAGGATGTTAGACTTATACTCCACAGATGGTCAAATTTAAGAGTTCTGCAGTTTTCTTAATCACCACATGGTAAGGAGCCACATCCTTAGATGGAGTACCAGATACAGCGGGCAACTCCCATTCCGGTGAAAGTTCCAAACCACTTGCATCCTGCAACTCTTCAAAGTAATCCTCCTGATCCTGAAGTTCGCCTTCTTCAACCTCAGGTTCCTCATAATTCCCCTCCTCCATAAGGCGCTGCCCTCTACGCCTCGACCACTCTATCCGAATCGACGTCGTCGGATTCGGTAAAGACTCCGACAGAGTCTGAGCCGGCGTCGAATGAGGAGCTGGAGCTGCCTTTGAATGAGAAGCTATTCAGAAAAGGGGGTGGTGATGAACAGAGTGTCTGAATTAAGCAGACCACTCTTACCCAGTCCAAAGATCAGGGCTTGATCCATCACCGTTATTTAGCTCACTGCCCCATCCCAGCTCAGAACCTGGCTATATGCAAATTAGTCTGTCCCTGGCCCAGTGCATCATGGGAACAGGGCAGACCAAACTACCAAGCCAATTCTTCACCAGAAAGGAGACAAGCTTCCGGGGTCCGGTTTCTGGCATTTCAGCCGTCGTCGGCTCGGCTTGCTTGAATCCTGATGGAGCAGTGAGCAAGGGACTCATGTCGGAGTATACCCTGCCACACCTATAGTGGCCAAAAACGATTCAGAAAAGGGGGTGGTGATGAACAGAGTGTCTGAATTAAGCAGACCACTCTTACCCAGTCCAAAGATCAGGGCTTGATCCATCACCGTTATTTAGCTCACTGCCCCATCCCAGCTCAGAACCTGGCTATATGCAAATATACTGGGTGAGAGTATTCTGCTTAATTCAGAAACTCTGTCCATCACTACCTCTTGTTGTTAAATATTTTGTCCACCCTAAGCGTGGAAGGGTATACTCAGATGTGAGTCCCTTGCTCATTGCACCATCAGGATTCAAGCAAGCCGGGCCGACGACGGCTGACATGCCAGAAACCGGTCCCCGGAAGCTTGTTACCTTCCCAGTGTAAGAATTGGCTTGGTAGTTTGGTTTGCCCTGTTCCCATCATGCACTGGGACAGGAACAGACTAATTTGCATATAGCCAGGTTCTGAACTGGGATGGTGCAGTGAGCTAAAAACGGTGTTGGATCTAGCCCTGATCTCTTGACTGGGTGAGAGTATTCTGCTTAATTCAGAAACTCTGTCCATCACCACCTCTTGTTGTTAAATATTTTGTCCACCCTAAGCGTGGAAGGGTATACTCAGATGTGAGTCCCTTGCTCATTGCACCATCAGGATTCAAGCAAGCCGGGCCGACGACGGCTGAAATGCCAGAAACCGGTCCCCGGAAGCTTGTTTCCTTCCCAGTGTAAGAATTGGCTTGGTAGTTTGGTTTGCCCTGTTCCCATCATGCACTGGGACAGGAACAGACTAATTTGCATATAGCCAGGTTCTGAACTGGGATGGTGCAGTGAGCTAAAAAACGGTGTTGGATCTAGCCCTGATCTCTTGACTGGGTGAGAGTATTCTGCTTAATTCAGAAACTCTGTCCATCACCACCTCTTGTTGTTAAATATTGAATGAGAAGCTGGAACCGGCGGCGAACCTCGATTTTGATCCAGAGGTCACTCCGGAGCCGGCGACGCCGTGTGCGGAGTCGATGACCTCGGTGGAGCCGAGCTATGCCAAGGTGGAATCGGCGCCGGCATAAACGGCAAGAAAGGCGCCGGAGCATAAGTTTGAGGCACGCCCAGATTAAATGACAATGGACCCATGGGACTAGCCGGTGCACCAGAGGGGTACATTGCTCTCGCATATACACCCTACATGGCGTTAAGAAAATGCGAAGGGTCCTGACCTGGACCAGGAAACTGAGGGTACAAACCCACTGGTTGCCCCTGAAGAGGCTGTACCGGATTCGACTCCTCCTGTTCCACTTGTTCCTCGGGTTGGTGTACCGGAGTCGGCGAATCCTGAGGGGCCTCAACTTCCTCTTCGTCATGCACCGAAGACTGGTACGGCTCCGGAGACAGATTCGATTCCGGATTCGGTGTAGGAACCCGAGACTGCAAAGGTGAGGCCTCACCTTCAGGCTTACGAGCCGGAGAGGGAGAAGTCATACCCTTATGATGCCTTCGAGAAGATGACTTATTTTACGAGTCGAGTCCGACTACCTGCCAGAATGGTGTCTCGAACTGTGCTTCTTCTTCTTATGCTTCTTCTTCGAGGAACCCGAAGCATGCCCCGAAGCCCGACTCCGACCTCGACCTCGTCTTCGACTTCTACTTTGACCTCAATCGTCTTGATCTTGACCTCGAAGTCCTCTTGGTATCCTTACCCTTAATTTTGGCAAGAAGGAGTTTCGCCTCTCATTCTCGAAGAGCCTTTGGGTTCATCTTCGAACAGGAACGACAGCCCTTGACGTCGTGATCCGAGCCCAGACACCACAAACAGTCACCATGAGGATCAGTAATGGACATCATCCTGGCACACGAGTCGCATGGCTTAAATCCTGTCTTCTTCGATGACATCTTCGACGGTAGACAACACTCCAAACAGATACAGAACAAAAGTTCACAATAGTAACAAAGTTACTATCCGCACAATAGAAGAAACCGTTAGCGTCGACGACGCGGAAAAAAGGGAACTGGCGTCATCACGCCGGCGTGGGCCTATTATGGTGTCGGTGACGTCATCGGAGTCGCGCACGATGCCGTGCCTCTGTGACGTCGTCCAAGTCGGCGCAAAGCTACAAAAGAATTTCCGAATGTTGCTGACGCAAGGGGATATTAACAAGGTGAGGAATCCACTGGCAGATGTATCTATCAGAAACACTACTTTTACTAGAAAGGTTTTATAAAGCGAGAACATGGCCCGACTGGGTATCAGAGCGCTGTACATAACAAACCATAAAAGAAGTTAAGCAGACATATGGTGATCACATTAGATATAAAATATCAGAGCGTTACAAAGATGAAAGGTAGATTTGTGCTGTAGACATGAAATAAAAGTTAGTTTGGTGACTTCAAGTCTATAGCTGCAGGAAGCTTTTCATGAACAACCCTACTCTGTAGTATTGATTATGCACTGAAGTTACACCAACACATTTACGAAGGAGCACTCACCTGATCATTTATTTATCTCCTTTATGCTAGAGCAGGTATCTAAACACTGAAACAGGCATTCGCATGCACCAACCATGGCTACAGGGCAGGGTGACAAGGGTCTGGCTTTTTTCACGCGGGAGAGTGTGAGACAGCACAGGGCAGTAAATGGACGGCACCAGCTCTAATTGTGAACAGGTGACAGCAGCCACCGACCTCAAGGCCTGCTTCGAGAGCCTGTTCGCATCAAGGACAGTATTCCACCATTACAGCAAGAATTAGATAAACTTCAGTGTTATTACAATGGGTTTAGGTAATAAGAATGGTCTGCGAAGATTGACGTTCTGCGACCCTGTATTATTCTGGGATTGTTCCATGGCACAGACTACTGCAGAGCACAAACAAGGCCTTTACTTGCACAGGTGTATACTAGTTGGGAAGGCAATATCATTCTTGGTACATTATCTCTCATGAAGTTTAACCATGAGATAGTACTTCTAATGGCCACGATTGTACCAGACATTGTGTCTATTGTGCTACTACTATGGGTATAGCACATAGCATTTGTCAGATGGAAAAGATAATACCCATTTTAAGAAGAGTTTCCTTGGTGATTGCCATGGCAACAGCTGAAGTCAAAGTGAAGTTGATAAGACGAAATAACACTGTCCAAAATTGCAAGTAATCTGTAAAATCATGTGACACCCACCAGAAAGGCTCGTACAACAGGCCAATAAGACGTTGAAGGCCCACCATGTGAGATGAAAACCACAGCTTTATATTGAGTGTTTTCATTACACCTATCCATACACAGCTACACCACACTTTATATCGTTAGATATTCATGCTTCGTCATGCATTCAAGGTCCGAGTTTTCTGGACAAACACACTATAAAACACGACAGCAAACAAAATCAAACTCCCCAAAACTTTGCCCCATCATCTGACACCACAACCCTAGGCCAAAAGCAAATTGCTAATTTGGCACAGAAACACATTGGGCAAATGGTGATGTGTTCAAAACTCTCGATTTTTCCCTACTCCAAACATGGCTACAGCACCACTTCTGTTTTACTACAGCAGGTAAAATGTCTCCCATCATCGTTCTACACGCTATGTTGGGCCAATAAAATGAATTACATCCTCCCAAAAAAATAACTTAATGCCACAGCACAACTGCTTGCCCCTCTATTTTAGAAAGTATTTCAACTGAACCACAAATCTTAAAATCACATTTGCTACTCAAGACTGGAAATAATTATGGAATAAGAAGATTGTGCAGCATAAGGTATACCAGGATGTTGTATCTAGTCCTCCTTTCATAGCCACACAAAATATTTTCAGGTACATCATAGCATCAATGTGCTGGTAATCCAACAATATAAGGCTATAACAACATTAAAATTCATTTTTAAGGTCAGCCCAGATCCAAGCTTAATTTCTAATTTAAGTATTTAATAGGACAAATTACTCATCTTCCTAACTCTTTCACACGTATAGTATATCTACCCACAGATTACTCATCTCAAAATACCTTCTAGGCACCCGGCTGGATTCAGAGAATTTCCACTGATAGGTGGCCTTGTGCAGCTTTGCACTGACACCATTTCGCCCCAGAAGCGACGGACCTGAGCCGCATCCAAGCGCTGCCCCTGCAGGCCGACGTCAGTTCCTTGTCTTTTCCATTTCCACACCCTCAAATGAGGAGTGTGAACAATTGTTGACAATAGTTTGGCAATTGGTTGGGACCTCTTCAAATGTTAAAAAGAAGCAAATTCAACCAATGCGGGAGGTAGGAGGACAGTGAGGAGTCTACGGTTAGATGGAATATTTGCCAGAAAAAAGCAAAACTGAAGGTAAGCTACTTGTTCTCCGGATGGATACTTCTAACTACACATTACTCAACTTCGAATGAAAACCAAAGAAGTACGTTCCCAAGGTAGAGGGTCTGAGGAGTGACCTCAAACCAAAAGGGCTTGCAGTATAAAACAGGCAAGGTGTCTTTCACGGGATGCCTGGCTGTCTAGGCAGTAGTGCATCATAAAGGTATGCACCAAATCCCACATTGCAGCTTGCCACACATCAAGAACAGATACTCCTGCACCAAAGCAGTGGTAACAATCTTGACCCTGGTGAAATGGGCCCTCAGACCTTCCAGGGAAGGGGGGTTGCTTCTTGGCAAGTGGATGACTGTCCAGGTCAACAAGTTCCTCTTCTGTACAGCCTACCCCTTCTTTGCTTCAGAAAATTCGACCAAACGCGGACTGTCCAGTCAATGGTCCTGGTATGATCAATGTAAAAATGTAAAAGTTGATGGAGCCTTCCCTCCTCTTTCGAGGTGTGAGGAGGAGAGTGATCAAATGACCAACGTGGAAGGGAGTCACAACTACCAGAAAGCAGGCTGGCCGAGTACTCCGCACCAATTTGTCTGGAAAAAAGGTGGTGTTGGTTGGTTACACTTAACCTGCATGCAGTTCACTTACACGAAAAGCTGATGTAATCGCAACGAGGAATCAGTTTGAGTAAGGAGACACAGCATGCAACTATACATAGGCTCGAACAGCCTACACATGATGACTGCCAAGACCAAGTAAGGTACCACTGGGGCATCACAAAATACTTTTAGAGTGTAGAAGTGTGACAAACCATTAATAAACCAAGTGATATGCACAAGGATGACTGGTCCAATAAATGCTGAAAGGCTAAAATGGTCAACAAATAATCTTTTGCAGTGCCCACTGCAAAGACTTCCTGGGTTCTATGTAAAACAAACAAAAGGACGCCTGACAGTTTCAGCTGTGAGGCTTGAGTGTTTTGGGCACCACACCAAGTTACAAATTTCTCCCAGCACCCCGTATAGGTGATTTCATGCATTGGTGTCTGGCAGCAGGAAGGCCTCCACCACTTTTGAAGGTAAATCGAATGCAGCAAATTGTCGCAGATCAATTTCTTCAAATGGAGGTGTTATTTACAGAGGGTCAGGTGAAGGACCCTGCCCTGTTGCTGCGACAGAAGGTTCTCCCGAAGTGGTAGACAAATTAGTGGACAAAATGCTCATGAGGTCAGGGTACCACTCTCTTCCGACACATTCCAGGGAAATTAGGATGAATTGTGAACACGTGTTCGGGCAGGAGACACAGTTGTGTAGCATGAAGGAGCCTCATTTATCCTTCCAGCCAAATCAGTAATCCAACGTGCTAAACTGTTGAAACTGCATGTTCAACATTGCTGAAAAGATGTAGCCAGGGTTCGCCCTGCTGGTCTTATACAATCTGCTCCACCACGGGATGTAGACACCACCATGTGATGTTCCCAATTAAGTTTGCTTATTTCCTCCGTTCTGGCATTCAGGGATCCTTAAAGATCGGTGTTGACCATAAAGCTGTTCTGGTGTTACAGCCCCCCATAGTTGCAGACTCCTGGTAAAGGACCTAGGAGATCACTTTGCTCTGCTTGTTGCAGTAAAACATGGCGGTAGTGCGGTCTGTGAGAACCTGCACCATCCTCCTATGATGGCAGGAAAACCTTCAGAAACAAACACATGGCCCACATCTCTAACATGTCAATGTGAAGCTGGTCTTCCACTGCAGACCTGAGACCTCTGATCTCCACCACTTCTAGATGACCACCCACAACGCAATAAAAATGTGTCCATCACCCCTTTTAGGTCTGGGTGCAGGATGGAGACTAGCGTGCTGTAGGTCAAATTGTGAACAATCATTCACCACTGCAGTCATTGGGCAGTCTCCTCCAAGATCTGAATGGTATTGGAAAGGCAGCTTTGGTGTTGGGCCCACTCAAGACTTCAGGCTCGACTGCAGGGCTCACCTGTGCCACCTGGCACAATTGAAAAAGAGTATTACGGAGCTAAGCGGCCAGGAAGCCTTAGAGCAAGCCTCACCAGGAGCTATCCAAGACTCGTTGCGGCACAGGAAAAGCCTCGAATTCTACTGTGGCCAGGATCGCCCCAATGAAGGGAAGTCTCTATGAAGGAATCCGGTGTAACTTCACCTCGTTTATGGTAAACCCCCATTTCTCTAACTAGACCGTATAGCACCGGGACGCTCCGTTAAGTAGCTGTGCGCTCTAGAAGTCCATGTACATTATCTTTCTTCGTCTTTCACTTGGACTTCGGCTTACCTAAAGATACCTAATGGGATTAGGAGCAGCTGCAGGAAAAGCCCCGGGTTCCAGACTTGGGGCAGCACATGGATCAAGACCACAACTTCTCTGCTTGGTAGTGAACCTAACCTCCTAGTCTTCAATCGCCTCTGGATGTAATAGGGCACAATTGTCACATGACTGAGTCATGGCTGAAGCCCAGACACACCTTCAACGGTCTATGACATACTTCTGCTTCCTGAAATCACGGCACAGCTTGTTTCTGTCATTTTTGGTTGGAACATCATTCCCAATCACACTATTCAAAGAGTTATTTGGGGTCATCGAAACAATGACAAGGTTGGAGAGCAATCGCCGGATCTGCATCAGAAGGCATAGAGAGAAAGAAACTGACGTAAGCGCGCAGGAGTAGCACTTATAAGAGACTCTCTTCCATCACTTATGGGAGGGTATAGTGCCAGCTTGGAAAAGCACGATACTGGGCCCCTGCCGGAAAAGGCTCTGGATTGAGTCTGGCCAATGGGGGATATTCTAAGGGAAGAATATGTGGCTAGACGTATGCATCAGAAATATTTTGGGTGTACATTTTACGGTAAATGGATTTCCAGGTAGTAACGCAATTAACACCGCAGGCAATGCATTAACCACTAGTGGTACTGGTTCGAGTGAAGGCACACAATACACATGATCCCAGCACAGGGAAGAACATAGTATGGACATGTACATCCAGTTGCCTCACCAAACATTTATAGTATGTCACATACAGAAATGCATCACCAGACAATATTGGTTTTCCTCTCTGTGCTGCGGGTAATCGACAAATGCCACAAGTGGTATTTGCACACTGTTTCTGTAAATGAAGTCCCAGGTCTCTTAGTAAGGCTTCACTATTCACGCTGCAGCATACTGAAAAGCACCCTTAAAACAACACTCTAACACAAGCAGCCAGCATTGCCAGTGCCCAGGAAATAAAGTAACATGATTTTAATCAATCATTTCAAAAGAAGATAAATGAATGCACAGCTGGGATGATCAAACATATTTCTTATGTTGTGCATGGGACTTGCTCTATAGGGAAAAAGTAGAGATAATCTTACTTTACATCTTTCACTCATGCACACAAGTAATATTCACTTGGTTCTGTCTTCAAACAACAAAATGAAAGCTTCGGCATGTAAAGGATCTTCAGTCACTTACCTTTCGGCACCTCGGATTGGGACAGCTGAAACGAGTCACATCTTTGTCTAGAATTGCAGGAAAACTGCACAATGGACACCTGAGGAGAATAGATTAAAAAAAGTCACAACCCTCTCGACTGCTAAATATTGCATTTGCCAATTTATAACCCTCAAGTTCAACTGTACTAAATGAAGAGTACAGTGCATCAGACCCCCTGCTGATCCTGTGACAAATACCGCAGAAATGCAAAATGAGGAGCGCTCTTATCCAAACCACATCCATCTTAAACTACATCCATCTAAGAAGTTTGACTACTGAGGCTAGAAATATGGTGGAAGATGCATTAGAGAATGAATCTCACTTGTCAAGCTGGTTGAAAGAGAAATTAACTGGTGTTCATGTGCGGAGATGTGTTTTCATTGTAGGGGATATTTTGTTGTAGAACAGTTATCCGTTTTTGGTGGTCTGGGTATCGCACATGGACTTGCGTGTCCGAGTATGGCCTGAGAGTGGAACTTTACAGTCTGTGCCCCTTTGTGTTATGCATCAATAGCGGGATGTTTACATTTAATATATAATAATAAAATTAGTTTCTAAAGCGCCTGGTTAGACAAACTAGTTTGTCCCCGCACTGCAGCTAGCCTCCCATTTTGTATTGGTAACAAGGAGACATTCCTATAGGCCATCTTGTTTAGTTTTAGAAACATCCACAGTACCTATTAACTTTTGCGAATGAATACCACACGTGTGGTGCATAGCTGTTAATACATTTATTTGTGAATTGACCACGAAAAAGGAATACGTATACTGAAGGCAATAAACCAGTATTGGCAGAGAAAATAGGTCTCACCTTTGGGACTGATTGGCTTTGCCAATGACTTTTATCCGCACTGTACAGCATCAGCCAGATGCTGTGCAGCACAGATAAAAGGTTGTATGCTAAAACATTTTTCTTAAAGGCGCAATGACGCTGCAATGTCAATTTGTATCCATGCATCCTCTACTTACTTATGCATGCCTACAAAATGCCACTGGTGCCATTTTATTTTAATTTACCGAAAAAAGATTAATCAGTAAATAAAAAAAATAAAAAAATAAAAAGAAGCAGCGCAAATGCTCTACAGATGGGCCATAAGCAAATTGCTACTTGGATCTTTGCCAAAATTAATACATGTATGCCTGAATGAATAAAAGATGGCGGGTGGAAGGGAGGGGAGCAGGCAGGTAGGTGGGTGGAGCAGCACTATAGAGAGATGTGCAAAGGGGGGGAAGGAACACTCGAGGGAGAGAGGGAGAGAGAGAGAGAGAAGCATCCAAGTGGGAAAGTAACAATGGGGTGGGAGAATCACAAGAAAGCAAGAGCAACAAGGGTGTGGGAGAAGCGCAAGAGAGCGAGAGCAACATGGTGGGGCGTGGAGAAGGACACGGGTAAGGGCAACGCAGACCATTGCGAAAGAAAGGGGGGTAGAAAAGTATACGAAGGAAACAGCCGGAAAATACATACATTTTCATGGAGTGCTTAAACAAAAAGAAAAAAATAGTGCCTGAAAAGTAAGCAGTTGAAGGAAAGGACACAGGTAATGAGTCTAAGCTTCAGAGGAGTGGCAAACACAAGAAGAGGAAGGAAAACTCACTCTGCCTAATGAATAGAAAGCAAGCAAATGAGTGACAAAGCCCACGAAAACTAAGTAATGGGCCTGTCAAAGCCCCTTTTAGCAAATAGACAGCTTGCACTGGCTGATAGGTGAGACCTCAAAATGGTACATAGTGAAGGAGAGGGCACTAAGTATACGTTTTATTTGACATGCTGAGAGATCATGGAGCACAGATTGTGTGTACTGAGCAACACTGAATAGTAGCAATAGTACACTTGCCTTGAGTTGCTTCTCGGTAGAGGGCTACATGTGAGCAACTGCTGTGTTAAGAGGTTTACGAGTACATACTATGAATTGTTCACAATGGGTAAGCTGTGGGAGCATGTGCCACAGCGTTCTATATACGTGAATTAAGGGTTTTGTGTTCCCAGTTCATACATGCTCTTTATTATGTGCATCTGTGAAGAGCTGCTTGGGCAATGATGTAGAATACAGTTAACTTGTGATGAGAATGGCAGCGGAGCAGTGTTTAAGGGCTTCTTCGTAGGAAGCAATCCTAACCTGAGGGACTATATGTTGGGATACAGGACAAAACTGTTTATCAACATGATTAAGAAAATAACGAGATCCTATTTCCCCAAACATGAAACTCTGCAGCGGCCTCAGTCCACTGCTTTGATGGATGGCCAATAGTAAACCCTGCAGAACTGAAGGTCATGCCTTATCCTTGAAATACGTAAAGACTTGTAGTGGAGATATACCTCTCTTCAATAAAAACTACTAAAATTAAGAATGTACATACACTAACAGAACCCAAGAGATCGTGCCAACTACAGGCGTACTGCTGGGTACTCGGATACTGAAGTACTTAAAAAATGGATATGCACTATCTTTGAGGAACACCATCCCACATATAACAATACGGATTCCAGGCAACTCTGGCAAGAAAGCTGCCATGATTAAACTGTGTGAATATATGTTGGGGCGAGTGTCATGTATTGAAACTAGACCGGCACATGGCCATCAGCACTTGGGAATATACTCTGACTATAAAAAATGGTCATCTTTAGGCAAGTCTGCATGGACATGAAATGAGGAGAAAGCTAGATTTTCTTCAGTGGGCAGCTAACATCCTTGAACAAGTAAGCTCTTCATTTGCACCCGGTGACACTGCAGTTTTTTTTAACTACTTGTGTCCAGGCATATGGCTTATCTGCTATTGTACGACTATGGCCCTGGCCAGGCATCAGAAAATGATGGTGTACTTTATGCATGCAAAGAACGTTGCTAATGATTCACATAACCTTCCAAGAACTGGTCTAAGTGTCCATGTGCTCCAATGTTTGAAGTTAATTTGAACAAGTCTTTGGATCTTCAAGGAGTTCCCTGAAACCCTCAGATCAATGATTACAGGAAAGATCAGCAAATTATTCCTCATTAAAGCTATATGTTGGGGCGAGTGTCATGTAGTGAAACTAGACCGATTAAAAAGGTTGCGGAGAAATCACCATGATGGAAGTCTCCTCTTCAATATTCTCTTTTCCAGAAAGTAAAACCCCAGAGTCAACACGTCTTCCCTGCATCTATCATGCTAGAAGCAAAAATACATATAGAATTATAGATAGGTCTCTGGGAATAAATAATGGGGGATGTTTTCCACAGAGCGGTTCTGCGTGATAGAGGTTGATCACCGTTAACCAACTATCATTTTAAGTACAGTCCACCCACCCATTAATGCCCTGCTCAGATGAGCAGCGCCGAGGTAGAGTCATGAGTGGAGCCAAACTTAACAAGGAGTACGCCTACAGGATCACAAAAAAAAAAAAACCTTTCCAATATCCTCCCCTAACCTTAATATAAAAAACCACACCTGGATCCCTGCCACTGGGGAGAGGCGAAGGAGGAAAAAAATATAAAATATTATATACAAAAAGAAAAAGACAAACCTGAAAACATATCTATCTGGTGTCCTGCCATCCACAGTGCCTTCTCTTAAACCTTGCCTCTCCTCTCATTCAAATAGATACAAAAATAATGTGGGCTTCTGCCACCCACCCCAACACCCGCTGCTTCTTGCCTCCATCTCTCCACCAAAGCCACGGTGTCCACTCACACAGAGAGAGAGAGACAGCCTAGCAAATAGCAGTTTGTCAGTACAGCATAGTTTCTCCTATTATAGAGAATCTCAGACCCATACGGTGATGGGGAAAACGGTGCTATGACACACCCACCTCACCCGAGTCTGCGGAGACCAGAGAGAGGGGCAGAAAGGCAGGTGAGTTTGCTAACCACCATTTCCCCACTTAGGTCTCTGGGCCCAAAGCATAGCAAAGAATAAGGGGGACGCAAACACTTCCCCCTGTGATTTAAGTACAGAGGTAAACAACTTATGTTTCCCTTCGTTTCTATGAGTTAGCAGCAAATAAGAGTTTGACCTGGTTATTCATGTAGAAGCTTCCAACAGAAGGAATACATAAGACATTCTATTTTCCCTTTGGCACCACTTCAACAATGGAAATTAAAGCCATGTTGGCTAATGCACCTATCATCATGATTAAATAAAAAAAAAAAATCATAAAAAACGACATAAAACCGATTGTTATCGATAGGCTAGTCCTGCTTTCTAATATATACTGCAAAATCTAAGCAAAAATCATAGACCGTTGACAAGTGTGTCAAACTCATCCATTCCAATATGGGTCCAATAAAGTCATAATTCTAGGCCCTTTTGCCATTGTAAAGAAACTCAACCAGTTATAACCTCAACAACGATTAAAGCAATACGCAAAAAACCTTCAACATGGTGTCATGACCAATCCATACAACAGTGTTCCACAAATTTAAAGTTTCAAAAGTTTTCATTAAAATGGCCATGGCATAGAGCTAGCCACCTTAAAGCATTACAGTTGATAGGTTAATTTCACAGGTGTTAACTTGGAGTCAAGTTACAAGACCAGACCACCCTCTACCACCAACATTAATCTTCACTGTACTAAAACCTCCACACAAAGAAATTACACTATAACACAGGGCACTGGCACCCGCACTGATTTGATTTCATATTTATAAAGCGCACTATGCCCTAAGGCATCAAGGCGCTGCCAACAGAAAGAAGCTATCCACAGTAGGGGCACTTACAGACGAGAATAGAACCACGTCTTCAAAATTGTTACAGAAACCCATGTGAGGAGTTAGAGTGGCAATGTGGATCGGCAGTGTATTCCACAATTGGGCATCGCCACCGAAAAGGTGTGCCCCCCCATCTAACCTTCTGAAAAATTGGAACAATCACCTTCCTCAACGGAGAAGATCTGCAAGTAGTGTTGTTGAAAATAGGCCGATGGCTCTCTCTCCATCTCCCAGGATGACACTGCCACACTCCTATTGCCTAATGAATACACCATAGCTTCTGACAGCATTTTAAATAAATTTAAGTTATGGCTCTATCTAAGATGAAGATGGCGGTGCGGAAGGAGCCTCTCCATGTTGTTCCACATTCCGCTGCCTCTGTGGTAATAAAGTCAAACGCTGTTGGGGCACCTCCCAGGTGTGCTGCATGAACCTACAGGTAGAATCTAGCAGTGGTGCAAATGTAAAGTGCATAGTGAACTGGTTTGGAAGATCAGTGAGAGTTGTTAACAGTGCTGCGCTAGACCCTGGGCTGCAGAGTTTGAAGTGAGGTGGCGGCGCACCCCGGAAGTGATCACAAGACAGCAACTGCATTTTAAAGGGGACGGCGCACTATAGAGGAAGGAGCCACCAGGGAGCTTAATAGCAAGATCAGTGCAAAATAAAAGAGTATGACTTACGGCTGCGTAATGGGACAGATTAAAAAAAGGGGAGACCACTGGGAATAGAGATGATCACTCACACAGCAACTGAGGCATGGGCTGCCTTGCTGATCCGCCAGTCATCACGTGCAATCTGCAATTGAAGGAACCTTGGTGGGTAAAGTACCGTAAGAAAGTATCACATAATTGTACTGTAAAATCCTAGTCTGGTACACAGACACACATGAACCATCCTTTAAAAAAAAGATCAGTGGGGCGTTTTATGGAATATGACTCTTCAGTTGTGGTGTGATCAGCTCTCTAAGGACTATATTATCCTGCAGCCTGATAGGCAAGATGCAGGGAAAGAAAATGCCAAAGGAAAGGCGCACACTCCTGCTGATCAAGAATATAAGTGTGAGCTTATCCTTCAATTGTGATAATGAAGGGGAGCTGCTGAGACTCAGTCTATGTTGAAGCATAGGAAATTAAACAAGGCAGGTACCAATGAAGGGTATTTGAACGAAACACTGTGCTCCAGTAGACAGTATGAGCTCCAAAGAAATGGCGATAAAAGCACCTTCTCCCCTTAAGAAAGAAGACCTGAAAGCCTGCCTGGCCAAATTCAACCTTGGTTTGAGAAATCACTAGCAGAAGATCTCCGACTATTCTACAAAGACAGCTGGGCAGGGAAAGAACATATTGAGACATCCCCCAAATCAAAGCCTGGAAACTACTGGCAGCCAGGCCAGGCAGAAAGGCAATGACCAAGCAATTAATGCACACCTCCACTGCACATTTCGAGATCAAAAAGAAATATATTGGAGAAATGAGAGGACCAGGAAAAAAGATCCAGGTGAGAACGGGAACTTATGTCTACTAAGACGATAAAATACGACCTAAATGCCGGAAGCCGGGCCCTCCACTTCCAACACATCTCCCTGTGTAAAGCAGCAGCAAATGAGTTAATTCAGACATGTTATCCAAGAATTAAACAAGAATTGAATTAAGCACAGGGGATAATTCCAACGGGACTGTAGTCCTGGTGGAGGGCACACTAAAGGGGAGTCTGAGTCAACACTTATCACTGTTGTTGTTTGTGACAAACTGGAGGGACAACAGACATGAGGGGAGACCATATAATAAAATAAAGAAACAAGCATTTACAATGCAATAGGTCTCGCAGCATTAAAGTTTGAGTTATTGGCATTGTGTATGACAATGCGTTGCATACATTTTTTAGCAAACTTTGAATTGGTGAGCAGTGACAGTGTGTGCAAGAGTATGCTGTTCTTGAAAGCAGTGTGGTAGAGAGTGCAGGAATTTGGGTGACATGAGATGCTGCAACTTTCATAAGTTCAAGGGCCGGTCTGTAGTTGACCCCAGATGAATGCTGTTGTCGAAGACTGGTTCTGCTATGGAGTCTGCCACCAAAGCCACTCCGGTGAGGATTGCCTTGCTTGCGACAGCCACTGCAGTTATCTACAGGGGAGGAGTCCACCCCATGAAGGCAGGAACGCCACTGATACCCACCACATAGCCCTGACAGCCACTGATCGCCAATAGGTAACTGCAGGGCTGAGCTCCACCTGGGGATGAGAAGGATTGAGAAATGGGGACACACCTAATGCCTCTGTTTTTGAGCAAAGGTCACTGAAGATATTGAACTGAATGCACACTTAATCTTAGAGAACTTTTGAATGTACTGTACTTGGCTCCCTGGTATAGTGGGTACGGTAATAGCAGGATAGAGGATGGTTGCTGGGGAACGAAAGGGAAATGTACCACCTCATGGTTAAAGTACAGCATATGACAACCTAGCATAACCTATTAATTGCATTGGACAGTCCCACACTCCTTCCCTGAGAGGTCTGCGCCCGCTTGCCCTCGCTTTCATAAGAGTAGAAAGGGTTGCACTTGACCCAGTTTGCAGAGCCACGAGAATACCTCATCCTATACAGTGGGACATAATAAAAAGGTTGTGAGAAAGGAGTAAGTTAGTGAGAGAGGTAGGATAGAGGGAACAGACAGAGAGGGAAGAGGTGGGGAGATGAGGTAGTAGGTGAATAATAAAATAAACTGATACGGTATGTAAAGAGAGAGATGTGATGGAAAAAGATGGAGTACTGAGAGATGTGAAGTAGAAATAAGGAAGGAAGATGAAGTAGAGAGTGACAATGTAGAGAGAGGTACAGAGAGATGGAAAGATTTGGAGAGGAGAGGTAATGAGAGAGGTGAGGTTGGAAGAGAGATGAAGCAGACAGAAGAGAGACGAAGTAAGGTGAAATAGAAGAGGGCAGTGAGGTGGTGAGAGAGCAGGGACTTATAGAGGGAACTGAAGGAGGTAGGCGGTAGAAAGAGAGGGGAGCTGGAGCTCGACAGAGGAATCAGGTGCACAGAAATGCTGACATCGGTAGAAAGCACGTCCTCGCTAAATTATCCATTATACTCTGGTAATTTACACCAATTCATGTTATTAAAAATGCCGCAGATTGTGCCAGCATTAAATATCATACTATTTTGTTGCAGTGGTCTGGTTTAAGCAGACAATGTCTCGAGGGGGACAGTTTCAAGTAGAAAATGATACAAGACACATTTTCTCGACAAACCAATCTCTTCACTTGTGTCTACAATTAATTTTGAACAAGAGGTATGCGCTTGCTTCCAATTTACACACATCGTAGCAAAAAGTGCAATTTGGAACATGTATGGATACTATCATGCAATTTCCCAAACATTCATCATAATTTGGGCGAAAAAAAATGGTACAGGTTTACACACTTTTAACTTAGTAGAGAAAGAGTTGCGTTGACGGAGAAGAGGTGAAGTGAGGACAGAGACGTGAAACAAAAGTTGTTCCTACTACCGGAGAGGAGTTAGGCAGGTTGGCACGCAGACTTCTGTGAAGTGGCATGCCCAGCAGACAAATTACAGTATAAGCGATATTTTATGGCAGTTTTATGGCCGGACTTCGAGCTCTGCCAATCACTTTACTGTGGAGCTTCTTAGAGGGTGGGAGCCTGTGGGCTCTGCAGTGGGTGCTCTAATCCACGGTACTACCCGATCAGCGCCTGACTGGGGTTGCAGGGTACCTTGAATATGATCCACTGGGCTGTGTCCACATCAAGGTCAGGCGGAAGGGTCGTTGATGGGCAGGGACAGACACGTGTTTGTCATTAAGGAATAGATCCATGTCGGATTTTCAAGATTACCACCACTGAATATGTAAACGCCAAAACGGTTCCTACTTAGACTCATTGTACATTATTCAACTGGTGAGTCCATTCTGAAAATCCCAACCAGACTCCGCCTTCCCTCGTGGGTGTATAATGTGCAGATCTGAATAGTCACAGACACGTTTACCACTGTACTATTTTCTAGTTGGGGTTGAGCTGCTCTAAACCTGCCGCTTTGGGTCCCTGCCGGTTTGTTTGAGAGGTAGATGGCGGCGGTACTAGAGCGAGACACTCGCAGCACGTGCATTAACCCCCTGCGCTATGTGTCCGGCTGGCGTCAGGCGCTGCTGGATACAGGCTCCGGTGGGTTTACTGCAAGGGCTGTTCGTGTCACCGAGATAGGAGGGGTCGAAGGAGCATAAGAAAGTGAAACAAGGCACAATCACGAAGATGTCTGCTGCAGCTACTCGACCCCGCCGATCTATCCCATCACTGCTTCCGGGATGGGGCTGCCGGTGAAGGATCCGCACTGGGCTCCAGTCGCCGAGTGAGCTCAAGGGGAGGGGCCGAGGGAGGGACCGGAGACACACAGACAGCCACATCCACACACTGGGAGCAGGAGCCCGGCTGTCCAGCTGTGGACCCGCGGACGACGCCTCCCCAGGGACCGGACCAGGAGCCGTGAACATGGAGGCGTCCGACCGGTTCCCCTTCCTCACCCAGATGGACAAGTACAAAGGTAGGAGACGGCCTGAGCTGAGCCTGCAGCAGCCTGGCAGTGGGGAGAGTGGGCACCGTGCAGTGCTTCAGCACTTTTCAATCGATTTGTACTTTTAACATTGTGCGTGCATGATGCTTTCGCGCCTCGTTCAAAAAAAACATAAATCATATATTTGCGATTTGTACTTTTAACATTGTGCGTGCATGATGCTTTCGCGCCTCGTTCAAAACAAACATAAATCATATATTTGCGTTGTAACACAATTGCAGTCTGAAGTTATCAATGAGACGGAAAACACAAGCTTCTCTGGGAAAAGTCAGCTGCTCGTTGCGAGAGGGCAGGGGCTGCCCGCGCATGCGCGCTCCGAGCCCCGGCGCCAAAGCGGAGTGCGGCATCTGAAGTCCCGGGTGGGGGCCCGGGTGAAGACCAGCGCTGCGGAGGAGACACGGAACTGGGGCCCGGGTGAAGACCAGCGCTGCGGAGGAGACACGGAACTGGGGCCCAGGTGAAGACCAGCGCTGCGGAGGAGACATGGAACACGCCGAAAGAGCCCGGTGAGTGGGGGGGGGGGGGGGGGGGGGGGGGGGGGGGGTGTACGCGCGTGTGTCTGTGTGTGTTCGAATGTGTCTGTGCGTGTGTCTGTCTGAGTGCGCGTGGGTCTGCGTGTGTGTGTATGCAGTGTGTGTGTGCCTGTGTGGCTGTGTATGTGCGCATGCGTGAGTGTGGCTGTGTGAGTGTGTTTGCACATGGGAATGAGGCACGAGAGGGGCACGGCGCCGTGCGCGCCCACGAGGTGAAATCTGCGCTCTGCGCTCGTGCCCCTCTCGTGTCTACATTCCCAAATACGGCTGACAATAGGTCTTTCGCTGACGCTCGACCTAAAAACGGAGCCAGATGAGCCAAAGAACACACCAGAAGGCACGGCCTGACTAAGAAAATTGATACCTAGGGAGCTAAAATAAAGGAACAAGGAAAAAATATAATAGCCAGACATGGATTACTGGAATAGACCAGTGATGTCTCACAACCTTAGACCATAATGATGGCCCTATGTGGAGGTGAGATGGGGTGAGGTGAAGAAAGGAACAGTGTTTTGGCTTGCTGTGAGGGTAGAAGATTTGAACGGCTAAAAGATTCGACTGCAGATGGTATAAGTGTTGCTAATGCCTGTCTGCTCTCTGAAGAGGGGCATTGTTGTCACTCCTCTTGGCTGAGCACCAAAAGCACAATTGCCTATAGAAATGTCTAAAGATGGTGTTGCTCACTTTTAGCATTGGGAAATTACATGGCGACACATGGTGCTCATTCATAGAGACAAAAGGCGCTTATAAGGAGGAACCTAGCGACGCCTTCGACGCACGCGGAGCCGCACGACGACGCATGCAGACACGCAGGGGTACTGCTGATGAAAAAACTTTCCGGATCCAGTCTGACGCCTGGGGGTAATTCTAAGGTAAGAAATCTATCACTACGTGTTTCTTTCAGATACAGCACAACACAAAAAGTAAGACTGTTCAAGTAAGACAAAAAAATCTGGTAATATATACTTGACCATGATCAAAGAATTGCATCTTTTGCATAAGGACCAATTATGAATATACCACAATGCATACCTAACGCAGTTCAGGGCATCAGCCTCCAGAAAATTGCAGGGCCTGCCATTTTGTGGAAACAATCTATTAGATAAGATGGAACCAAAGAACTAAGTGATTTAGAAGGGCGTTTTCTCAAAGTCTGATTGACATTCATCAACCATAAATGTGTATACTCGAACAGTCTACGAGTCGTTCCTGAACAATTTGCTAGGAAACAGTAAGTGAACAGAAAAGGTAGATTATCCTGGGTGTGGACTTCAACTTTTGACTGAATCACCTGTTGGGCAGAAGAGTAAAGGGGGTGGAGGTTCATGGTGTAAACTACATTTTCTCTGCATTTGTTTAAAGAACAAGGTCTGAAGGACCTTATACGTAGAGGATAAAGATTATTCCTTCTAACCTCATACATTTAATGCAAACTTCCACATAGCCCACTTTATGGTGTGGCGCCGCAGCTAGGGCGACTGACTCCGGAATCTGGGGATCACGGTTTGATCCCCGGCAGCAGATTAGCCCAGCACCATGTGACTCTGGGCAATAGCTTGCTTAATCTTCCCAACGGCCCCCAGCGCCTAGAGACCCTTACGGGTGATTGTGCGCTTTACAAATGTGGATTATTATTATGCTGCAGTGACTCATTCACACAGAGTCTACTGCCTAGATCTAGGATATCTCTGTGTTAAGCCATCCAAATGTAAAGGTAGAGTGGGAAAAGAGGGGTGTCAGACAACTTGTGAACAAGCTGAACAATCTGGAGCTTATGGGCAGATCTACTGATGGGCACACGCAGGGCAGGGACAGCATGGAGAGCGAAGAATACTTCATGCACAATGAAGGAGTGAATGCATCCTGTACAACTAGATAACTTAAAGGCGGTGCATCAAGTAGTAGCCCCAGAAATTTTAAATAATGCTGGGCAGAAAATAAAGACTAGTTGAAGAGAATCTAATACAGAACCCAAAGAGCTGAAGAGAGGAAAAAGAAAATAACCGGGCTATGACATTGCAAGATTTCAGTGGTCTGAGGTTCAAATTAATCTACTTTGAACAAATAAATTGAAAACATTCTATCAGAAGGGCGAAAAAGAGGGAACACTTCAGGTATGGAGATTGAAAAAAAGAAAAAGACCAAAGCATATGAAGAGCAGATTAAGAGGGGAGATGGAACCTGGGCAATAAGGGAGAGAGAATGCAATTAGCCTTTACCAAGTGCTTTCAGTTCCTATAAGCAATCCCTGAGGGCTACAAGATCGCTCAACAGGATCGCCCTCACAAGCCAGGAGGAGGACACGCTATCCTCTACAAGGAATCCATCAAATGCATAACATCCACATGAAACACCACCCTATTCAAGGAACACCTGCACTTCAAGCTCCAAATCTCTGAAAAATTCACCCTGAATAGAACCCTTGCCTACTGACCACCCAGACCCCATGCCACCTTCACTAACCTCATCACAGACTTTGTCGCTCCACTCACTATCGACTCCAGAGCCTACATTCTCTTCGGAGGCCTCAACTCTCTCCTGGAAGACAGATATGGCCCCCGCTTCACAACACTCCTCGAGAGCTCGAGCAACATCAGGTTGACCCAGGTCGTCAGAGAACCAACACACACCGCAGGACACACACTGGACCCCATCTTCACCAAAAGTGACAGCATGAAACAGAGCTCCACCACACAGCTCACACGGACCGACCACTCCATCATTCACTTCCAAATCAATACACCTCATGTCAACATCACTACCAGGTTCAGTACTCCAAGCTGCAGCTGGAGCAAAACCACAGAAGCAGAATGGCTCAGCGCCCTCAGCACTGATTAGAATAGTCCCACAGACAACCTCGACAAGGATATCAACAACTTCAACAACTGGATCAAGAGCAGCACAGACTCCCTTTAACCCATCAAACCCAACAAGCATAGATCAAACAAGCAGGTCAGCTGGTACAAAGAAGACCTCTGAAACACCCTATAACACTGTAAACAGCATTGCAAAATGTTTTGGGAGGTAACATGGGCGTTACATTTTTAATAAACAACATCACAACAGGCGATTTGAACAAGGACGGTTGTCAGATAAAGGCAGAAAAGAAGAAAGAGCCGCTAAATAAGCTTAATAGCACCCACCGCAAAACCTTGCTGCACCAAAACATTCAACAGCTTTGCTACAGCAGGATTATCACCCTAGGAAACAATGTTGGATCCTGCCTCCCACAGGGTGGATGTGCAGCGCCAAGGAAAACTAAAGAAACTTGCAAGCTGATGCCACATTTGAGGTGAACTGGGAAGATAGGTGTGTCACGGGGTCTCTGAGGACGGCGGTGGGCGGGGACTTTAACAACTTTTCCTTTCCGCCCCGTCCTCAGGATGATTACGGCCCCTTTAATGCAGCATGGTTATCGCCAGCGGAGGAGGAGTCGACTGTGATGACGTCGGGTGTGCCTGACCAACAGGAATCAAGGGAGGCGGATAAGGAAGCCGGCCGGATCCCTACGGCACGAAAGCTGGAGGAAGAAAATGGGAGAAGACGCCGGAGAGGAGCAACCTTCTAGACGAGAGTCCGGGAGAAGAAGGAGACCAGCAGACCGGGAGAACGAGTACGCCTGAAGGCCACCGATACCACGAGCCGCCCTGTCGCACTTCTGGAGAAGTGTGGCTGGACAAGGTACGGGGCCGTCTCAAGGGTCTCTTCTCTTCACAGGGTGGGACGGGGTAGGTGAGGCTTGAGGGAGGTCACGGGACCGTTTGAGTGTGTGGGAACCTCACCCCTCAACACGCTTACTTCCCCCCCAGTCGCAACGTGTTTTCTTGGTAGCGGGCCCTGGTGACTCCTTCACTCCCCTCTTCCCCCTCTTTCAAATCGCAAGTCCCGAACGCAACAGTAATTCCGGGATTGTTCTTTTTCTTTCCTTATGAATGGCGACGCTGGGCGAGAACCCCAGCCAGATGACTGCCTAAGACGTGGAAGGGCCGGAGTCAGGAAGGACTCGAAGACCTGGACTATTTCCCTACTTTTGGGGGTTTTGTTTTGTTATTGTGCTTACCGAACATTGGAGTCTATCTGAGAGAACTCCCCTCCTTATTTACTTTAGAGAGCTGTTGTGCTCCTTAATAAACGCCTACTCAGAACCTTCCGAGTGGACCTCCATCAATAATACTCCAACAACCGACCTGTACCTCCCCCTATTCCACAAGGTGCCTCCATGTTACCTGCCTGACCCCATCCCAGGCTACAAAAGGAATGGGGTGACAGGAGTGGGGTGCCTTGTGATGCCTATATGCCCGCACTCTGGTGTAGCCTTGGAAGGGGTAAAACTGATTAGGACCCTATTGCGCAAAAATTGAAAGGCCCAAAGAAAGCACTATCACCTTACTTTCTATAAAACGTTCTAGGGCAGAATCCAGCACGAAATAGATAGGATCCATCAAAAGTTGCACATCCATAATGTGTCTTCAAATCCCTGTCAAAATCGGTGGCTCACATCCAGGCATGGGGAAAAACACCACACTAGTGCAGACTGCTCGTCCCCAACAATCAATAGTGTCCAGAACAGCAATAAACATATATTACCCTGAATTATGATCATCTTAAATGGTTTGAGCCAAGGAAGCCCCAAACTCCGAGTACAACTGGAAAAAACTTTCTGGCCATGTCCCAGAGGGAATGTCTTTAACAGAATAGTAGGGAAACAGCGTTAACCAACCTCAAAGCTAGGGTGGCAGAAGGGAACATTTGTTTCTCAAACGCCTCAATCATTTTCGACTCTGTGTCTGGCAGAGGGGGGTGGGGGGGGGGGGGGGAGTCCATTGGGGAATTAATTAGGATTGTCTTTGCCCATGGACAGTTGGACAACAGAACTCTCAGTAGTAGAAAATCAGGGTCGCCAGGTGTTGGGTCTGTGGCATCTGCCTACTTGCCTGTTCACCAATGGGCAAGAGCAAGCCTTAGGCCAAGAACCCAAAAGAGTGTCAAATTAGGGCTTTGTTGAATAGGGGGAATGGTTCAGAGGCAGAAGGTCCAGATTGCAGAACTTCTTTAAAGATGTTTATCTTAACTTCAACAGAAGGAAGTTGAAGGTCCAAGACCTCTGCACCATGTTTAATTACCACAGCATTTGTGGCCCAAGGGGGAGGTGGTGATTCAACCCTGTATCAGGAAAATTATCAAGCACACTAGTCTCTTGTAAATCCATATATAAATGGTTTACATCATAACGTGGGGGTAAATCATCAACAATGTCATCTCCGGGTAGAGGTAAACTTTTTTCAGCATTTGAACCAAAGAGGTGTTGGAGCCTCTGAGGATTTATCTGTGGTAGTAGGAGAGTACTGTATGAATCAGGCTGTACGGGAATGGGGTGCACTTGAGTGGAGTCAGAGCGTGACCTCAGGTGGTGACAAGATGAATTCGGATGGGGGTCCGACACTGGAGTTTGCATCCGATAGATCACCCTAAGAAAACAGGTTTGCGGTGGATTGGCACTGTTGAAAAGGGGACCAGCAAGTATGGCAGTGCCAGAATGGAAGTTGGTAGCAGAGTTGGTGCGGAACCAGAGGTAGGTTCCAGGGGCTCAGACTGCTTTGAGAATTAATCTGCCAGCGGAACCAGACTGGAGACCCTTGTGAATCTTTGAAACTCAAAGACATGCCAGACGAAGAAGGAAGAGCGCCAGTAATTTGCAGCATGGCCTACTTAAGCACTTCGATCAGCAGCAGTAGCATCACCAATGGCCTAGAAAACTCAGGGTGCATCAGGTTTACTATGGGATACAATCAATCGGAAATTGGGAGCAAGATCAAGCAGCAGCTTGATGCCCTCGTGACTTCTCTTTAGATAGAGTGCACCACGGTGGTTCAAGAATCGCTTCAGTTTCTTGGTTTTCTCCTAGATTTGGACTTCGATTTACAGGATGACTTTGACCACATAAAAGATGTTGTGGAATCACCTTAGAGAGTGGAAACAGTTTTGCGCTCTTGGTTGGGAGCGCGATCACGGGGTCGTGCCCAGAGTCCAAACACAAAAGACACCCAGGATGACAACTGTTTGACAGTCTGTAGTTCTAAGTGGGGACTTGGTTTCCTAGCGCACTGTAATTCAATTTGAAAAACTCCTCAAACTGACAAATACGGGAGTGGAGCTCCAGATCAGCGTTCGAAATCACAGAAAGAAAGGAACTAGCGTCGGTGCAAAGCGGTGGTGCTTATGTGTGGCTCTCCTCCTCTACATTTTGGGCACAACGAAGCCAATGTGGAGCTGCATGTCGATAGCACTGCTAGGAAATATTCCTGATTTGGCGCTTGGAAAATAATATAAAGTTGAGGAATTTGTAGTTAGAAGTATCCATCAGAAAGAAAAACCATTTGAAGCAGCAGAGGTGTGCATAGCACTAAAAAGAATCCAACAGAATAAAACATATACAATTAAACAATCCCTGTTTAAGTTTTATATCACTTATCTCCCACACATAGAAAAACTGCTGGCAACACTATTCAAAGTATTTACATAGGCATCAGGCCAGTCCCCATTAATGATAGAGGTGGACATCTCATTGATTCCCAAAACAGGCAAGGACCCTGAGGAATGCTCATCCTATAGGTAAATAGACTTTCTAAATACAGATACAAAGATCTAACCAAACTATTAGCAAACAGTAAACTCATTACATGCACAACCTAATGAGTTTAAATCAGGTAGCCTTCATTAGGTGTAAACAAGGGCATGACAATCTTAGAAAGGAGCGCTCCTGGTGCAGCAAATTAAGAAGAAAAAAACACCCAAATATTTTACTTCGTTTGAATGCTAAAAAAGAATTCAGTTGTGCGAGTGCCCGAAAGCCATTTTTAGAGGTTACTGGAGTGGTCCTTGGTATGATGGGGTGACTAATGGCAGGATACAAAGCACCAGGCACACAAAAATTACATTAAATAGCCTTTGTTCAGTGAACACTACTTCACAGAAAAACACAAAAGGGTTACCCACTGTTCCCTCTGTTATTTGCGCTAGTGGTGGGTGGAAAACATCAATCAAAAACAGACGCAAGAGTAGACTTTGGCTAATACCAGCATAAGATCTGCCTCTTTGCAGACAATGTCCTCCTTACTTTGTCTGACATGGAAAGGACTACACCGAAAATATTGAGAGAACTTGATTAATTCAAAGCAGTTTAAAGCCTCAGTGTCAATAGGCATAACATCAGGATCTCCCTTACCAGAAATCTGAATAAGTCGGTATGTTCTTTCCGCCGGCCAATTACGGCAATAAAATATCCAGGCATTCATCTTACTTCAATCTAGGAGAGTGGTACTTCGCCAACTAGCCTCTATTACATAGGCAACGATTTTCAGATTTAACTAAGTGGCTACCCCTTAATGACTGGGACAGATCAATCCCCTCAAAATAGATATGTTTACAGGATACTATATTTCTTTCAGACAATACCAGTTCCTATCCTTGCAGCGGAACTGAAGTCCCTACAGGGCAAACTAATGGACTTTGCCGGGCAGAGGTGAAAACATGCATTAATATTAATACAAATATACTGATTGCCTGGAAGACAGAGGAGCACTGGCATGTCCTGATACTACTAGGATGAGCAGGTAGGATCATAGTGAAATGCAGACTTACGAAATAGGATAAAACAATAGCTTGCAATGGATCAAACGTTCACCCTGCAAACACACAATTCACCCTGCAAGTAAAAAGGCACATTTTCATGTGCACAGACATCCTGCATTCACAAAGGCACACTACTCACATTGTACCCATCCAGATATACTGTCCACTGTATACTCACACAGGCAACTCACTACTCACTAATCACTCTTACAGTTCACCCAGAATGCAGAGGCACACTTTGAACTCACACAAACACACCACTCACCTTGTACTTACAGCACACCAGCCACCTCCCCTCCGGCACACTGTTTACCATGCGCGCAAACGCAAACACACACACACACACACACACACACACACACACACAGCTGTTCATAAGCACACACAAACACCCCCCACTCCCACACGTTCAACATTCACAAAGATCATGCTGCATACACTAAGGCACATCATGCCCTCAAAGGCACACTGCTTACCCTGCCCTCACACAGGCACCACCACTCCGCATAGGTACATCCGACATCTACATATGTGCACACTACACACTCACAGGCACACTGCTAACCCTGCAACCACACAGGAACACTGTTCACCCCATAGTCATAAAGGCACAAGACTCACCATGCAGTCACAGACGCACCACTGGTCATCCTACATGCACACGGACACCGCTCACCCTGCACTCATATGGTTTCAGTGCAACTCTTGCACTCACAAAGCCAAAGCACTTACCCAGCAGTCACACAGGCAGGAGATTCATCCTGCACTCAAACAGGCAAATCTCACAGACATAACTCACTCTGTCCTCATACAAACATGCTCCCCAATCATACAAGCACTCTTTATTGATTCGCCTAGATCGTAGATCTGTTTGTCCATGGCAATACAGATGTCCTTTTCTCAGACAAGGTGGTGCTGAGGATTCGAGTGGCCTTCTTATCTTAAGTCATGACTCACTTCCATGCTGGATGATCAATCTATATTTCAGCGTTTACTCGCCTCACCCACTGGAAGAGGAGATTATACTCCAATCTTTGGACTTCAAAAGGGCTTTATGCTTTTACACAGATCGAGCCAAGAATCATCAATTGGATTTTTTTGTGGGTTTCTCTGAAGTAAAGATAGGGAAGCCCTTGCAGAAAAGGACCTTTCTGAGGTAGATATTTCTCTACGTTAAGATCTACTTCCCACTGGTCAAGAAGCAGCCCAGGAAAAGTAGGAGCGCTCATGCTACCAGGACCAAGCCTGCTTCTACTGCGTTGATGCAAGAAGTGCCTGTCCTTGAAATCTGCCAGCTGCGACATGGGTCTCAGTGTGTATGTTTATGAAGTACATTTCGTTCTGAAGACGTTTTGACGCGAGCCCACTCCAGAGACCCTCCATCTTGGGGAGTTACTTATTTCTTTTGGTCTCTATTATAAGATGAGGATTCTGCAGTTAGAAGAATCAGTCAGAACAACAACTTAGTGTAAATAACACTCTTTCTAGTGGATGCTATAGCCAACCACAGATGATGTTCGGGGACAGCGCGCTCTTCAAACCTGTGTTCTTGGTCTGCTGCTGGGTCTCTGAAGGACCGACTGCAAGGAGTCAATGAATACACTGTTAAATTGAAAAAAACCATAAGTGCACCAAGGGTATGTGACATCTGGTGAGGTGCTATATCAACTTGAGGGACATTATAGCTGCCTCTGCCCCTTCTGGCCCAATGCTTCAAATATGGAATGCAGTTAACAAGGAGTAGCCCTTGAGCGCTTATGCATTCCCTTATATGCCAATTTATGGCATCCCAGCGTTCTCTCTGGCACTGGTGGTAGAGAGCCTTTGCTAAGTAACAGAGAGGTTGCAGATATATAACAGATATGTTTCAGAAACATTGTGATTAAATCCTTCTCACAATGCAATATAGATTTTAAGATACCAGAGACGAACCGCTGCATTATGCGCAATTGTGTCACATGGCGATGCAGCAGAGCAATAGAATTACCAAAACAGAAGATAAGATCCTTCGAAAAATTGTTGGCATCACTCACATCTCAAACAGGCTTAATATTTAAGTTATACACTAATCTGCGCGACACTAAATGAGCTCCTAAATGGGCCTATAAAAAAATAAGTGGTTCAGGAAACTGGATAGAGAGATCTGCTAAGGATTGGGACAATCTAAGGGCAGATATAGACAGGTACTCTTTTTTCATAAAAACAAAGGAATTCTTTTTAAACTTCTCTACACATGGCACTTAAACCCTCCAACGCTCCTCAGAATGTTGCCATCACCCAGCATCTTATGTTGGAGACAGTGTGGTTAGGGAGCCTCTTTCCTTCATATATGGTGGGGATACCCATCCCTTTAACCCTTTTGAAAGGGTGGGTTCAGGCCTTGCAGGAAATACTTGGCTTCCCTATGCCATTCATACCGGCTTTCTTCTTGTTAGTTTTGCTAAACCCAGACCATAAATCCAATGACTCTGCTCCGAGCCCCGGGAATTTCACCACCAAAGTGCACAAGATACCGCAAAAAAAGTACATACCAATGGGATAAGGTGTGCTGCATCCGGAGGATGCTGAGACGACCTGCATGCTACAGAGAAAACTCGGGCAAGCCCGCGGTGCGGAAAGAAAACCAAGATGGCGGCAACCCTCACCGGGACTGCAGGTGCAGCAGAGCATACACTGCAGAGCCCAGAACGCAGCTCACTCCCATCTGGGGACGGAAAAATCTGAAGGTAAGGCAGAGAGGAGGCGAGGTCCAGGCACGGCAGAACTGGCAGGAGCCTTCCTGCCCCAAGAGACGACGAGTGAGGACGACCTGCCGTGCAGCCCAGCACCCAGATGGGAGTGTGCAGTGTGAATGGCGAAGGGCAGGGAGGGAGCTCCCTGGGTTTCTCCAACAGTAACCTCCCGACCGAAACAGGGCACCGGAGGGCCCCAGCTTGACTGTCTCAGAGACTGCCTGACCTTAATTTGGCCCCCAACAGGCCCCAAATACAGCGAGAAGCCAAGCTTTGGATTTGACACAGTGGGAGGAGGAACATGGCCAAAGTATGACGAGCCCTACGGTGGCATAATAGTGACTAGCTGCATGGGCATGAGGGGTGAACCAAAGGACAGCTGGGGACATCTGCTCCCTCGGTGCCCATGCTAATTCGAGTGAACACCCGGTGGCCCGCAGACTCGAATACCTTCGACTGCTGAGAAGAGATCCGCCGCGCCCTAAAGGGTTTCGCCCTGGACACACGGTTGGTTGGGTTGGGGCGGCTCTGCGCTGACCGAGGCCCAAATCCCTATGCCACCAAAAAAGGCTCAAACCAACAGTCTCTAGCTATTGTGCCCCAACTGAAACCAGGGTGGAAAAGGAGGGAGACAAGCAAGCAGCGGGCGTAATGGCACTCACTCGAGAATATCGGCTGGCGTCGCGGAGAGACTTTCAGAAAGAACAGAGAGGATATTAAAGCCGACATCGGCGCCTTGTTTGATGCGTTCCGAGCGGCGATGCAAACCAAACTAGTGGCACTTCAAGCAGATGTGCACTCGGTTGGCACCCGCACCTTAGACCTAAAAAAAAAATGCCAAGAACTAGATGGTCGAATGAGGCCCTTGGAAGAGGGATCCACCAATTTCAACAGTCAATTACGCGCGCCATGCTAAAATGCGAAGACCTTGACAACTGTTCCTGCAGAGACAACCTAGGGGTCAGAGGCCTGGAGAAAGGATGCAAAGGGCCTGACCTGGAGTTATTCATGGTAGGACTTTTCTCCACGGTCCTGGGAGATGTCTGTCCAGAGGTCCAGCTGGAACGAGTACACAGGGTGGGCCCACAGCTACAAAGAGACAACAGGTGCCCAAGGGAGATTCTAGCCAAATTCAGCTCCTTTAAAAACAAGGAAATGGTCCTCAGGAAAGCTAGAAGCAGCGACAAGGTCACATTCCAAGGAGCGACACGCTCCCTCTTTCAGGACGTAGCCCAAGCTGCACTAGCACAAAGACAACAATTCAGCCCGATTACAGATGCTCTAAGGGGACGCCGAATTAAATATAGGTAGACTTACCCTTTTTGCACAACCTCTCTGTTTGACAATAAACAATACCACTTCACAGAATTGGAAGAGGCGGCGGACCTGCTCGGGCTTAAAGACAACTCACCGCAACAGGCAACAACCTCGGGAGAAGAACGTTTGGGACAGGGGACAGAACGACGCTCACCCGGCCCCTAGCAGATACCAAGGAGAGTTGGCAAGAAGACAAAGAGTTGGCAACAACGGAAGCTCTGGCCCCCTGACCCAACTCAGAACCATTTTGCCCCCATATTTGACTATGTAGCCAACGATATAGAGCAAAGTATGGGGCAAAACTGTGGCAGAGTCTCCCTATACCCGAGGGTCTAGGGTTTAAGACTACTTTAGCAGGGAGTACATCTCTTACATTGGGCAGTGATAATTTTGCTCTCTCCAACTCAAAGATGGAAATTTGCTAGACGTTCATTGCCCCCATATGTATGCAAACGGGGCTCTGGAAGCGGAAGTGGACTCTACCCCTGGAGCTACCTAAAGTGAGGTTTTCATATCGCTTCGGGAACTGCTCAGCTCAAAGTTTTTGTTTATATTTTCTGGTAATGTTTTTTACTGTGGTGTCTAAAAATATGGCTTACCTGACTGGTCTATGGGGGGGAAGGGCAGAAGGGGTAGGGGGTAGGGGGAAGGGGAGAAGGGGGGGGGGGGAGCAGGAGTTCAGAGGGATTTGCAGATGAGCCTAGCCATTGGTTGGCTCGCCCAAGCGAAGGTACTGTTTGCCCCATGTTGAATGGCAGTTAATTGCTTGTCATGGAATGAAAGGGGTCTTAATTCCCCCAATAAAAAAGGCAACGCTTGTGGAAATATCTGCTCCACAATATTATTAGCAAGAAGACCCGCACCAGGCAGATTATATATACATTGTACTTTTTGCTCAGTAATGCAATAATGTTAACATAAATAAAACTAGAGCGCTTTCCAAAATGAAGTGAAGTCCAGATCTTGACAGGTATGTAGTAAAGCTTTTTATTCAAAGATAAGCATGGTGTTCAAGATATTGCTAGCAGCCAACGCGTTTCGTCACCACTGTGACTTCTTCAGGGCTAGAAGCAATTATACATAAAACACAAAGTTACAAAATAGAAAGATATTTTTACATACAACATAAAGAGACACACAAACCTTATATACATCATAAAAAGGTTACATTTAAGCATAAAAAATGGTAATTTGCATTAGGCCTAATACAAATACACATTGGTTATTCTATATCTGGAGTCATCGCTATGTCAGGGGACCCCTGTCCATAATTATATTAGACATAATTCAGTTTTGTTACATTTCACTTCACACATTTGGAAAGCATTAAACGATGTCACCAATGCAATGTTTGTGAACATTAGCTTTTCATAGTACTCGAGTATGAGGCTAAAACAGGGAGGAGATTAGCTTCAAAAACTCAACTCAAAATGCTTATAGAGAAAGTACTAACAGTTGTGACTCCTTTTTAACCAGAGATGTCCTACAGCACCCAATAGGGATTCAATATTACGTAGTGGGAAAATAACCACACAATGCTCCTTCGTGTCTCATAATTGTATACTCTTAAGGTCATTGACTCATACATCTCATGTCCCATTTCTAGACTATTTTCTTCTTAGAATAAAGCATTTTCGCATACCTCTACAGGTGATTGAGCTGTAAACCATGCACCTTGCGTCTTTTTGCACCAAAATTTGTCAATCTGTACACCTATAGGGTAGCAGATATGTGCATTAGTTTCCCATGACTGTATACAGGTGATATACTCAGAGTTTATAAAGTTGTCTAGCACTTACAAGATCAGGGAATATGTTCCTTCATTCAATTCCTTGTATTGTTGACTTGATATATCAGTCTTTTCTCTAGCGTGCAGCTTTTAATAGTATTCCCATCTGAATCACCGGGATCTAAAAGTATATAATTCACTTTAGTGCCAGATCCGCACATATACAGGGAAATATTAAGCCCCAATTAGTTGTTACTTACAGTATCAGAGGTAGTATGATGTATTAAATGTAGAGTCTCTCGTTTTCTATCCTCCAAGGTCAATTAGTGTAATTTATAGAACCATCAGAAATTTCTCCATTAGGTGTTAGGCATCTAAAATAACATGCAAAAAGGTGAAATCTTAGATACTCATGGTAGTGATTACATATTATGACTTAGACACTCATGGTAGTGATTGCCTATTATAACATTTCTTGTATATTTCATCTAATTCCATGGTTCTACCTTGGCATGATGGTCTAACAGTACACCTGAGAGGGGTATATTAAGGTACTTGCTATACATAGTCTACAGTACCTTATTTCTTTGTAAAGTTTTTTGTTATATAGTTATAGTAATCAACTACCACTATCTGGTTATCATAACTGTTTCTTGTAATGTGTAGATGGTAGGGCTACGAATATCATTTTGGAAAACAAGCCATGGTAATCAGTTTTCCCCTTATATTTTCAAGAATTTTACCCAACCGGTAAGAACATATTGTAAGCCGGCTGGCCTATTTCTTGATTTTATTTAACAAACCCTGGACACTTTATAGAGTGGTGCTCAGTTTCCCCTCTATATTTGAACAGAATTTTTCTACATGTGTGAAACATATAGTGGGCCGGCTGGTCTTTTTCTTAATTTTGTCTAGCTAACCCTAGGCGCTTTACAGCGTGATGGTCAGTTTCCCCTCTATGTGTATATCAGGTTTGCCCAACGCGACCCGAGTTCTGCATTATCAGACTAGAAATCAGCCCACGCTCCTCCGCATTACTAGTTTGTCAAACCCACAAACTAGGGCGGGAGTTTCCCAAGATAACAAGCCTTAGGGCTAGTGACACGGACGACATCCGGCTATACAAAGTGCTGGCGCTCAAGCGAATCATACAGCATTTGCTCAGTACTTACATTCGCGGTATCCCGGATTCGGATGTATCGTCCCTTCCCAGTGAATCAAAATCGGGCAAGTGAAAATGCCCTTAAATACTCGTGTTCGCGACTGGTTAAGTCTAAAGTTGCAACAGCTGAGCATAGTTGCATCTTGCCGCGTAGGCGGTGTCGGCTCATGCGTCACAGACCTCATAGGAGCCTGGGAGTTGTAGTAGTCGGACTATATATTAATGACACGCCCACAGTGTCTTGTTGATTGGGGATCTCATCTATTTATTACTTCCTATTATTGTACTCATCTAAGTTTTTAAATCTGGCCTCATTATAGAGCTTCATATGGAACGCGGCAGTCCCTATTCATTGTGTTTATTTGTTAATCGCACTACACGATGTTTGTATTGCCGGCATACAATGCCGAAGGGTAATGTAGTTTCTTTCTACTTAGTTACTTTGCCGTGTCCCTGAACTCGCAGTGGGCGGTAGCGCCATTGCGTAGTGGGCATTAGTGCATACTTTCCGTACTAAATGTACTCAAATGTAACTCACAATTCCCAAATGAAGCTGCGCCCTTATTTGAAATGTATCTTAAGGTCTTGCCACACTAAAAAGCCCCATGGGGAGTGTGTTCATCCACAATTATTTTCTGTATTTAGAATGTAGTCACACCCCTGTATTTGATTCCCAGTAAACAGGGCAGAGGGGATATGTAGTTCCTTAGCTTCGGCGCTTCCCCGTGTCCCCTAGCTCGCAAATATACACTAGCGCCTAAGAGTAAGCATGGGAATGTAATTCTCATGTTCATATATTTTTTCTTCTTCTGGCTCGCAAACCACATGCTTCATTATAAAATATGTGGAAAAGCAGTCCTGACCCAAAGGACAGGACTGAATTTACATGGATAAATATTTCTTTTCTCTTGTATCTTCATAATGCGGTTTTGTTTATAGGCAGTGCGTTGTTATTAGGTTCGTTGCTGCCATTAATATCACCACTTAGTAAAGTAGTATTAAAGGACAGGACTGAATTTACATGGATAAGTATTTCTTTTCTCTTGTGTCTTCATAATGCGGATTTATTTATAGGCAGTATGTTGTTATTAGGTTCATTACTGCCATTAATGTCACCTCTCAGTAAATATCCAATTTATGGGTATATTAACTAAGATTGTGAATTAGCAGCCCCACCATAATTTAGCATTGTTTTGGGAAGGTTTTACAGAAAATGATGGAATTCATTTGTGAAATTAAGTCCCTCGGATACCGCCCTCAGACGGCATATCCATTTTGCTTCCATCTGTCGTAATCTCACTGTTCTGTCTCCTCCTCTATTTCCAGCCTGAATGTGATCTATTGCATGGAATTGAATGGCGGTCTGCATTGGATGGGTCTCCGCTATATGTTGTGCAACTGGGGAACGTTCATCTCTTTTTTTAATATCCCTGACATGTTCTTGGATTCTTATTTTGAGTTGTCTGCTGCTACTTCCCACATATATCTTCCCACAGAAGCATTTTAGCACATATATGCAGAAGGTGGTATTGCAGTTCATAAAGGAAAATATGCGGTAATTTTTTGACCGGTTATATTGGAACTCTGTACATCTGTTCATGCCAAATTGGCAGATGTTACAACTTCCACATGTGTGGAAGCCTTTCCCACCACTTGACAACCATACATTTGGCTTGGATTTCCTTTCTTCTATGTAGCTAGGACATAACATGTTTCTGATGGTTTTGCCTTTGCGATAGACCACTTTTGGTCGTACAGAGATGGTACTACATAGGACTGAACTATCCTGTAATATGCCCCAATGTCGTCTCAAAATGTTATAAATATGGCCGCTGTACATACCATATTCTGTTATGAATGCAACCTGAGCTGGTTCAACTCGCTTCTTATTTTGCTTAGAAGACAATGTTTCTGATCGCTTCAGTTTTTTCGCTCTCCTTTCTGCAGCTTTTAGACATGTTTCTGAATACCCTCTTGCTTTGAACTTGCTTTGGATGGTTTCTAGAGATTTCTTAAATGTATCCTCTTCACTGCAATTTCGTCGCGCACGCACCATTTCCCCATATGGAATGGCAGAGATGGTGGTGCTGGGGTGACAGCTATCAGCGCGCAGTACACTGTTGCACGCTGTTTGCTTTTTGTGCATATCACTATGAATTCTGTTTCCAACCACATATAGCTTCAGGTCTAAGTACACAATTTCAGACCTAGAACTACTGGTAGTCAGTTTCACATTGAACGTATTATCGTTTAGATAATTGAAATACTCTATGAATGTTATTTCGCTACCCTTCCATATCAACAGAATATCGTCGATATATCTGACGTAAAAGAGGATATTGTCAACCCATGGTCCTGCATCTGGTCCCCAGGCATGTTCACGTTCGTATAACCCCATAAAGAGGTTCGCATACGATGGTGCCATCCGTGAACCCATAGCTGTACCTTGTAGCTGAAGGAACCACTTGTTTTTGTGCAGGAACGCATTCTGTGTCAAAACCAGTTTGGCCATTTGTATAAGCATATCAGAATGCTGTAGATGACTTGCATTCCTTTTGTACAGATAGTGAGTTAGTGCCCGAATCCCCTGCTCCATTTCTATACATATAGAGTGGTTCCTTCAGCTACAAGGTACAGCTATGGGTTCACGGATGGCACCATCGTATGCGAACCTCTTTATGGGGTTATACGAACGTGAACATGCCTGGGGACCAGATGCAGGACCATGGGTTGACAATATCCTCTTTTACGTCAGATATATCGACGATATTCTGTTGATATGGAAGGGTAGCGAAATAACATTCATAGAGTATTTCAATTATCTAAACGATAATACGTTCAATGTGAAACTGACTACCAGTAGTTCTAGGTCTGAAATTGTGTACTTAGACCTGAAGCTATATGTGGTTGGAAACAGAATTCATAGTGATATGCACAAAAAGCAAACAGCGTGCAACAGTGTACTGCGCGCTGATAGCTGTCACCCCAGCACCACCATCTCTGCCATTCCATATGGGGAAATGGTGCGTGCGCGACGAAATTGCAGTGAAGAGGATACATTTAAGAAATCTCTAGAAACCATCCAAAGCAAGTTCAAAGCAAGAGGGTATTCAGAAACATGTCTAAAAGCTGCAGAAAGGAGAGCGAAAAAACTGAAGCGATCAGAAACATTGTCTTCTAAGCAAAATAAGAAGCGAGTTGAACCAGCTCAGGTTGCATTCATAACAGAATATGGTATGTACAGCGGCCATATTTATAACATTTTGAGACGACATTGGGGCATATTACAGGATAGTTCAGTCCTATGTAGTACCATCTCTGTACGACCAAAAGTGGTCTATCGCAAAGGCAAAACCATCAGAAACATGTTATGTCCTAGCTACATAGAAGAAAGGAAATCCAAGCCAAATGTATGGTTGTCAAGTGGTGGGAAAGGCTTCCACACATGTGGAAGTTGTAACATCTGCCAATTTGGCATGAACAGATGTACAGAGTTCCAATATAACCGGTCAAAAAATTACCGCATATTTTCCTTTATGAACTGCAATACCACCTTCTGCATATATGTGCTAAAATGCTTCTGTGGGAAGATATATGTGGGAAGTAGCAGCAGACAACTCAAAATAAGAATCCAAGAACATGTCAGGGATATTAAAAAAAGAGATGAACGTTCCCCAGTTGCACAACATATAGCGGAGACCCATCCAATGCAGACCGCCATTCAATTCCATGCAATAGATCACATTCAGGCTGGAAATAGAGGAGGAGACAGAACAGTGAGATTACGACAGATGGAAGCAAAATGGATATGCCGTCTGAGGGCGGTATCCGAGGGACTTAATTTCACAAATGAATTCCATCATTTTCTGTAAAACCTTCCCAAAACAATGCTAAATTATGGTGGGGCTGCTAATTCACAATCTTAGTTAATATACCCATAAATTGGATATTTACTGAGAGGTGACATTAATGGCAGTAATGAACCTAATAACAACATACTGCCTATAAATAAATCCGCATTATGAAGACACAAGAGAAAAGAAATACTTATCCATGTAAATTCAGTCCTGTCCTTTAATACTACTTTACTAAGTGGTGATATTAATGGCAGCAACGAACCTAATAACAACGCACTGCCTATAAACAAAACCGCATTATGAAGATACAAGAGAAAAGAAATATTTATCCATGTAAATTCAGTCCTGTCCTTTGGGTCAGGACTGCTTTTCCACATATTTTATAATGAAGCATGTGGTTTGCGAGCCAGAAGAAGAAAAAATATATGAACATGAGAATTACATTCCCATGCTTACTCTTAGGCGCTAGTGTATATTTGCGAGCTAGGGGACACGGGGAAGCGCCGAAGCTAAGGAACTACATATCCCCTCTCCCCTGTTTACTGGGAATCAAATACAGGGGTGTGACTACATTCTAAATACAGAAAATAATTGTGGATGAACACACTCCCCATGGGGCTTTTTAGTGTGGCAAGACCTTAAGATACATTTCAAATAAGGGCGCAGCTTCATTTGGGAATTGTGAGTTACATTTGAGTACATTTAGTACGGAAAGTATGCACTAATGCCCACTACGCAATGGCGCTACCGCCCACTGCGAGTTCAGGGACACGGCAAAGTAACTAAGTAGAAAGAAACTACATTACCCTTCGGCATTGTATGCCGGCAATACAAACATCGTGTAGTGCGATTAACAAATAAACACAATGAATAGGGACTGCCGCGTTCCATATGAAGCTCTATAATGAGGCCAGATTTAAAAACTTAGATGAGTACAATAATAGGAAGTAATAAATAGATGAGATCCCCAATCAACAAGACACTGTGGGCGTGTCATTAATATATAGTCCGACTACTACAACTCCCAGGCTCCTATGAGGTCTGTGACGCATGAGCCGACACCGCCTACGCGGCAAGATGCAACTATGCTCAGCTGTTGCAACTTTAGACTTAACCAGTCGCGAACACGAGTATTTAAGGGCATTTTCACTTGCCCGATTTTGATTCACTGGGAAGGGACGATACATCCGAATCCGGGATACCGCGAATGTAAGTACTGAGCAAATGCTGTATGATTCGCTTGAGCGCCAGCACTTTGTATAGCCGGATGTCGTCCGTGTCACTAGCCCTAAGGCTTGTTATCTTGGGAAACTCCCGCCCTAGTTTGTGGGTTTGACAAACTAGTAATGCGGAGGAGCGTGGGCTGATTTCTAGTCTGATAATGCAGAACTCGGGTCGCGTTGGGCAAACCTGATATACACATAGAGGGGAAACTGACCATCACGCTGTAAAGCGCCTAGGGTTAGCTAGACAAAATTAAGAAAAAGACCAGCCGGCCCACTATATGTTTCACACATGTAGAAAAATTCTGTTCAAATATAGAGGGGAAACTGAGCACCACTCTATAAAGTGTCCAGGGTTTGTTAAATAAAATCAAGAAATAGGCCAGCCGGCTTACAATATGTTCTTACCGGTTGGGTAAAATTCTTGAAAATATAAGGGGAAAACTGATTACCATGGCTTGTTTTCCAAAATGATATTCGTAGCCCTACCATCTACACATTACAAGAAACAGTTATGATAACCAGATAGTGGTAGTTGATTACTATAACTATATAACAAAAAACTTTACAAAGAAATAAGGTACTGTAGACTATGTATAGCAAGTACCTTAATATACCCCTCTCAGGTGTACTGTTAGACCATCATGCCAAGGTAGAACCATGGAATTAGATGAAATATACAAGAAATGTTATAATAGGCAATCACTACCATGAGTGTCTAAGTCATAATATGTAATCACTACCATGAGTATCTAAGATTTCACCTTTTTGCATGTTATTTTAGATGCCTAACACCTAATGGAGAAATTTCTGATGGTTCTATAAATTACACTAATTGACCTTGGAGGATAGAAAACGAGAGACTCTACATTTAATACATCATACTACCTCTGATACTGTAAGTAACAACTAATTGGGTGCTTAATATTTCCCTGTATATGTGCGGATCTGGCACTAAAGTGAATTATATACTTTTAGATCCCGGTGATTCAGATGGGAATACTATTAAAAGCTGCACGCTAGAGAAAAGACTGATATATCAAGTCAACAATACAAGGAATTGAATGAAGGAACATATTCCCTGATCTTGTAAGTGCTAGACAACTTTATAAACTCTGAGTATATCACCTGTATACAGTCATGGGAAACTAATGCACATATCTGCTACCCTATAGGTGTTCAGATTGACAAATTTTGGTGCAAAAAGACGCAAGGTGCATGGTTTACAGCTCAATCACCTGTAGAGGTATGCGAAAATGCTTTATTCTAAGAAGAAAATAGTCTAGAAATGGGACATGAGATGTATGAGTCAATGACCTTAAGAGTATACAATTATGAGACACGAAGGAGCATTGTGTGGTTATTTTCCCACTACGTAATATTGAATCCCTATTGGGTGCTGTAGGACATCTCTGGTTAAAAAGGAGTCACAACTGTTAGTACTTTCTCTATAAGCATTTTGAGTTGAGTTTTTGAAGCTAATCTCCTCCCTGTTTTAGCCTCATACTCGAGTACTATGAAAAGCTAATGTTCACAAACATTGCATTGGTGACATCGTTTAATGCTTTCCAAATGTGTGAAGTGAAATGTAACAAAACTGAATTATGTCTAATATAATTATGGACAGGGGTCCCCTGACATAGCGATGACTCCAGATATAGAATAACCAATGTGTATTTGTATTAGGCCTAATGCAAATTACCATTTTTTATGCTTAAATGTAACCTTTTTATGATGTATATAAGGTTTGTGTGTCTCTTTATGTTGTATGTAAAAATATCTTTCTATTTTGTAACTTTGTGTTTTATGTATAATTGCTTCTAGCCCTGAAGAAGTCACAGTGGTGACGAAACGCGTTGGCTGCTAGCAATATCTTGAACACCATGCTTATCTTTGAATAAAAAGCTTTACTACATACCTGTCAAGATCTGGACTTCACTTCATTTTGGAAAGCGCTCTAGTTTTATTTATGTTAACATTATTGCATTACTGAGCAAAAAGTACAATGTATATATAATCTGCCTGGTGCGGGTCTTCTTGCTATTATTATTGGATGTGATGTTTTCATCATAACTTAGGGGGTGTTTACGGGTAATGCCATCGACCTATACGCACAGGCTACAGAAATACCAGATACGAGACCAAAAATAGTGGAATAGTGTGCAGGCAGTCAATAGCTCTGACCCAATTGAGTTGTGCTCCACAATATTATCCCTGAAAATCCACGTATCATAATATGAGGTAAGCGAGAGTGGAATATATGAAGAGGGAAGCGAATAATAATATATAGGGATAGCGATTGATGCAATCTCCCCATATTATATTTACACTATAGATACACAGGGATGAGAACAACAAATTCCATGAAGATATGATTAGCCACTCTGGTTAAAAGAAGACATTATACCTGCACTACTGTCTTATAAAGATAGACAGATATGCAGTGGAGAGTACGAGAAAGAAAATGATAATAATTATCACTCTCTCGTATTAGATATATAGAAAAATTCACTTTGGGAATATCATCCTTAACACAAGATTTACGTGCTAGTTCACGCTTTATAAGACATCATTAGATCTGTTAAAGGTCAGTAAAAAGGAATAGAATAAAATGATGAAGTGTGTATGTGTGGGGTATGCGTGTGAGCAGATATAAGCATCCGCCGTGTTTTTAGACTAAAATGTAACGCATAGCATAAAGTCTGTGCTTTAAAAAATTATTCAGGTACTGCACATTTGAATATGTATAAGGAAATAACTATTACCAATAGTCTATAAAGCCGTGCTCTCTGGATGTTTTTAGTAAAAATGTGAAGACCTAGAATGATTTTCAATGAAAGTCTCTACAATAGATCGTAATTGCACACATTGTCCATAGGTAGCAAAGTAGCCAGCACTAATGAATGTTTTTCTGCTATGATATAAAGTTCTGTAAAGTTGAAGACAGTCTCGAAATGACCCTTTTTAAAAAAAAAACAATAGCAGTGTTCTGAGGTTTGATAGAATGAAAAGTGTCATCCAGCTAAATGTCTTTTAAATTATTTTTTGTATACACAGAAATAATCAAATCAATTTAAAGAAGTAATCCCATAAGAAACAGTGTCCTGAAGAAGGTGGCCCCACATCTAATGGTTTAAACCACCGAAACGCGTCGACGCCTATGCTAAACAAAGAATCCAAAAAAAACCTGGGAACCTGTAGATACATGGGAATTCCTGTATGGAGTGTCCCACACGAAACATATAGGGCTATTGGATCAAATTAAGGTTGAATAAGAGCATTAGATTTGCTTAGAGAGAAGGGGTAACTACAGTGGTCTATGATTGTTGAAATTTATATGCAGAATATTCTTTGATGATATGAAATGAAATGTTCAAACTGTATCTAAAAACTGTTTAATTAAAACACTATGTATATTTTTTCGGGAATATTTCCTAAATTTTAAATGTTAGGATAAAGAACGTTTTATACCAATAAAAACACTGTAAGCGCTACATTCTAGTCTGAAAATATATTGGGAATAGAAGCTGGCTTAATAAGAGTCCGGTATGAAAGAATGAGAGACTGATGTGAGAATTTATAAGGTCTGTTTCCAGGGATTTCCCTTTAGTCTTAAAATATCTGGGAGATCATCATATCAGGATAGTAGCACTGCAAGAAACCCACCTAAAGAAGAGCGAAGACCTTCACCTGAAACACAAAGCCTATCCATTAATACTCTATTCCTTGACCACCACTAAACAGAATGGGGTCGCCCTCCTTTTCCACTCCTCCAATCACTTCCACCCCCACGACACTAAAATTGACAAAGCAGGGAGGTTTCTTATGATCAAAGGAGCCTTGATGGGACGACCATGCACCATAGCCACGGTGTACGCACCCAACACGAGGCAATCCGATTTTCTCCTCACATTCTTACTGACACTGGAGGGCTTTGCCACGGGGGACATAATCTTACTGGGGAATTTCAATCTTATTTGAGACCCAACCGCAGACACGACTCACCCACACAGATCAGCAGGAGTCTTTAGTAAGCCACTTAAAGCTACTTTGCAACGCAGGGGCCTGATAGACACATGGAGGGTTCTTAATCCCTCAACTCGAGATTACTCATTCTTCTCCCATTTTCACAGATCATACTCCAGGACTGTTCACATTTTTGCTAGTCAAACACTTCACCAGTCGCTTTCTGGGGCCCATTTGTACCAGATATGCCTCTTAGATTACACCCCACTGGAAATACTGATCAACTGGCCGGCCCTGCGCTCTAAACTGGTTAGACAGTACTTTCCCAGGTCGATTAAAGATTTCTTTGCCACTAATGACCCCACAGACACCTCCCATGTGAATAATTGGGAAGCCTTCAAGGCAGTCAAAAGGGGCAAATGTATTACCTTGGCCAACACCTAAAAAAAACCAGACAGGGGAACAGATTTTACTACAGGGGAAGCTACAGGTGGCGGAAAGAGTGCACAAAGATGCTTCATCTATACAAACCCTACAGAAGGTGACGGCATTAAAAGGGAAAATGCAAGCCATATATACCAACAGAGCGGGAAAAAAAACATTTTACGCCTTCAAGCCAGAAGATATAATGGGGCGATAAAATAGGCCCGCTACTGGCGCCACAGTTCAGAGCGAAACAGGAAAAAGAATACGTTAAACAGTCGACGGCGCTGGCATCTTGCACTCGAGCGAAGGGGGAAAGCAAATGCTTTTCGATATTTCTATTGCACACTTTATAGAGCAAAACCATTATCAGAACAGGACCAAACTAGTTATTTAAACTCACTAGAACTTTGACAGGTTTCCCCCGCTACCAATATTGAACTTAGCAAATCTATTTCAACAGAAGAGGTCCAGAAGGCGATAGACGCCCTTAAACTTCAGAAAGCCCTAGTCCCGATGGGCTGAATATCCAGTTTTATCGAACATGTGCATCAGAGTTAACCCCCCACCTGACAAACCTCTTCAATTAAATAGTGGCCACAACAGGTATATCCGACAATGGGGGAAGCTTTAATCACTATAATCCCCAAGGCAGGGAAAGATCCTCAACATAGCCCTCCTAAACTCTATTCCAAAATATTGGCCAGTCGATTAGAAAATGCCCTACCTGCACTAATTCATCCTGACAAATCGGGCTTCATTAAGGGTCAGAAGACCCACGATAATTTAAGCAGGATAATACATTTAATCGTTAAAGTGCAGAAAAAACATATCCCAGCGGCCCTCCTCTAAATAGACGCGGAGAAAGCCTTCGACCTAGTCGATTGGTCCTTCTTAAACCGCACCCTATGCCAATTCAGGTTTAGCAAATCCTTTATAGGAATGGTGCAGGCTAATTATCACTCCCCCAGATCTCGAGTCCAAGTAAATGGAGAAGCCTCAGACTCTTTTCAACACTCGCGAAGTACAAGGCAGGGCAGCCCCCTTTCTCCCATACTCTTCGCCCTCTGCAGCTAACCACTTGCAGCACGGATAAGAGCTAACCCAGACATCCGAGGGGTCAAGTTCCTTTCAGACGAGCACAAAATGTAGCTCTTTGCAGAAGATGTCCTGCTACCCATCACTGACCGTACTGACTGGCTGCCGGCTATTCAGGCCTAACTCAATCATTTCCTAAGGGCCGCAGAATTCAAAGTCAATCTATCTAAATCCTTTCTACTTAATCTGACACAGCTCCAAGAAACTATGGCAGTGGTCGAGGGGACATCTTTTTGCTGCGTAAGCAAAGAAATCACATACCTTGGCATTAAAATAACCCCCAAACTAGCAGTCCTCTACAAAGCTAACTTCCCACCCTTACTGCGACAGCTCACGTCAGACTTTAAAAAATGGGGGTCTGCATTTATTACTTGGCTAGCCAGAAAAAATGAGATCAAGATGAATGTCCTACCCCACCTCCTCTACCTCTTTCAGGGTCTCCTGATCACAGTAGCCAAAGAACTGTTCACGGAATTGTAGAAGATGACCACCAAATTTATCTGGCTGAGGCAAAGGGCTTGTTTAGCTCAGTGACTATTGACCAGACCACGCCTGGAGTAGGGGCTGATCCTACCCAATTTCCTCTTGTACTATAAAGCTGCTCAACTCCGGGTTCTGGCTGAGTGGTCCCTTAGAGCCTCCGATAAACACTGTCTCCATATGGATAGGCAGACCGCGGATAGCTATGGGACCTTCCATGGAAACAGAAGCAAGACAGACTGCCTAATGTATACCTCAGCACCCACACATCCACCACTCTTCAAATATGGGACAACGTCACCAAGACATTGACATTTGCCATCTCCCTACACCCCAATTAATTTCAATCCAGCTTTCCCCCCAGCACTTTTAGAGGGTCCCTTTGATAAATGGAGGGAGGGTGGATGCCTCATGTTAGCCGATGTCTTCAAGCAGGGAGACTGCTTTCCTTTTGTGGAATGCACAGCCCATTTTAAGCTGCCGCCCACAGAAGAACACCATTACTTTCAGCTAAAACATTGGGTGCTACAACCCCAAGAGTGGTTGGCTGCGACCAGGGATTTACTCCCAATTGTGAGATCTGTGCAATCCAGCACTACGACTGATTGAGAGATTTGTGTAATCCAGCATTGCGACTAAGGACTGCATAACATTTTTGTATTCTCTTCTTTTAACGGTGGGTACCCAGACAGCTCCATGACACAGAAGATTTTGAGACGCCTTGTTACCCACCCCCATAGTGGAGAAATGAATATGCTACTTACCAGTATGCATCTGTTCTTGGCATGTAGGGCTGCTAACATTCATATCTTAGCATTAGATGCCTAGTGTTGGGTCCGGATGATCGCACATTGTTGTCCTGGAAGAGTCTTCGAAGTATCCTGAGATAGGTGGCTCCTCCCCTGGACTACAGTGCGCATGGGCATCGGCTCCATCCCCAGATTGTTTTTCGCCATTGTGGCAGAAGATGGAGTGAAAAGTGTAAAGGATGTCCATGCTAATGATTGAATACAATAGTATATCTGCAGCTGCGACAGGCACCGGGGAGGAGGGTGGGCGATATGAATGTTAGCAGCCCTACATGCCAAGAACAGATGCATACTGGTAAGTAGCATATTTAGTTCGAGGCATGTGGGCTGCTAAATTCATATCTTAGCATAGAATACATAGCAGTCCCTCCATCAGCGGCGGTTGCCCGTGCCAGCTGCAGAAACCTGAAAAAGTGTCTTGAGAACAGCCTGTCCTACAGCAGCTTGCTGCTTGGAATGCACATCAACACAGTAGTGTTTTGTAAAGGTATGTGGGGTAACCCACGTGGCTGCTCTGCAAATGTCTTCTAAAGGAATGTTCCCCAGGAAAGCCATGGATGCCCCCAATTTGCGTGTGGAGTGCGCCCTTGGGGGTATCGTTAAAGTGCGCTTGGCCTTTTGATAACAGATTTGGATGCACTTAACAATCCACCTGGCTATTCCTGCTTTGGAAATAGGGTTGCCTTTGTGCTGTGGTGAGAAGGCAACAAAAAGTTGTTTTGTTTTCCTAAAGTGTTGTGTTCTGTCTATGTAGTACATCAACGCCCTCCGTACGTCTAACGTATGGAGCATTCTTTCCGCTACCGTTTGTGGGTTTTGGAAAAATGCCGGCAAGTCAATAGTTTGGTTGAGATGAAACTGTGACACCACCTTCGGAAGGAATTTGGGGATAGTACGTAGCACTACCCTATTTGGATGAATCTGAATGAATGGCTCTTGGATTGTGAGCGCTTGTAGCTCACTAACACGCCTCAGTGACGTAATAGCAATGAGGAAAGCTACTTTCCACGTTAGGAACTGGAGTTCACACGAGTGCAGTGGCTCAAAGGGTGGTCCCATCAGTCTGGTGAGGACCACATTGAGGTTCCACACCGGAGCTGGCGGTGTTCTTGGGGGAATGACTCGTTTCAGACCTTCAAGGAAAGCTTTAATGGCAGGCACCCTGAAGACAGAGAGATGCTGCCTATTCTGAAGATAAGCTGCGATGGCGGATAGATGTATCCGAATAGAAGTGAACGCTAGATTGCACTTGTAAAGATGTAGCAGATAGCAAATGATGTTAGGGATAGATGCATCTAGCGGGTTGATGTCATTGGCTGTACAGTAAATGACAAAACGCTTCCATTTTGCAGCATAGCATGCTCTGGTAGTAGGCTTCCTTGCCTCCTTGATGATGTCCATGCATTCTGGAGGTAGGTGGAGGTATCCAAACTCTAGGACTTCAGGAGCCAGATCGCCAGGTTGAGCTGTTGCGGATCTGGATGCTGAATGTCTCCATGGTTCTGCGTCAAAAGTCTGGGCGTGAGGCGCAGTCTTTGATGCGGTACCACTGAGAGTTCGAGGAACGTGGTGTACCATGCTTGGCACGCCCACGTTGGAGCAACCAGGATGAGAGTCATCGAGTGCTGCCTTAGCTTTCTTGCCACCAGCGGTATCAGAGGGGCTGGCGGAAAAGCGTACGCAAATTTGCCTGACCAGTTCATCCATATCGCATTCCCCTGCGACTGTGGGTGAGGGAACCTGGCGGCAAAGTGTTGGCATTTTGCGTTTTCTTTTGTTGCAAACAGGTCTATCTCCGGATGACCCCACTGCTGGAAGTACGGGTGGAGTACAGATGGGTGTAACTCCCACTCGTGCATTTGATGGCTGTATCTGCTGAGCAGATCCGCCATCTGATTGTCCTTGCCCGGGAGGTGTTCTGCCATGAGGAAGATGTTCCTCTGAATGGCCCACCGCCACATGCCCTGAGCCAGATGAGACAGCTGTGGCGAGTGGGTGCCCCCCTGCTTTTGAATGTAGTACATCGCGGTCATGTTGTCCGTCCGGACTAACACTACCTTGTTGCACAGATGTACAATGAAGGACTTGAGCGCCATGAAGATTGCCATCAGTTCCAGATAGTTGATGTGCATCTTCTGTTGCTGCGTCGTCCATAGTCCCTGCAACTGTGTAAGTGAGCAGATGAGCTCCCCATCCCTGGAGAGATGCGTCCGTTGTCAGGGTAATCTGTGGCACTGGCTCCTGGAACAGTCGGCCCTTGCAAAGGTTGTGTGGAGTCCACCAATGCAGAGAGTCGTATGCCCGACTGGTAACCAACACTAGGTCTGTTAATTGGCCTTGAGCCTGTGTCCACTGATTTGCTAAGCACTCCTGGAGCGGGCGCATATGCAACCGTGCGTGAGGGACTATGAAGATGCAGGAGGCCATCATGCCTATCAACTGCATGAACACTCTCGCTGGAAGTGAGTGTTGTGGTCTGAACTTCTGGATCAGAGACTGCATGCTGTCTATCCTGACTTGGTTTGGTTGAGCCATGGCCGTTAGGGTATTGATCGTCGCACCTAGAAACTGCCGGACATGTGCCGGCTGAAGATGCGACTTTGGGTAGTTCAACGAGAAACCTAGATCGTGAAGGAGGTGAATGGTAGTTGACATGTCCGCGGCGCACTGTTGTTCCGACTTGGCTTGAACGAGCCAGTCGTCCAGGTAGGGGTAGACATGTATGTTCTGCCTCCTGAGGTGCGCTGCTACTGTCGCCAGACACTTGGTAAACACTCTTGGGGCTGTGGTCACTCCGAAGGGTAGGACCTTGAACTGATAATGCCTGCCTTGGATAGTGAACCTGAGGTATCTTCTGTGGGACGGGTGTAGTGGTATGTGGAAATAAGCATCCTTGAGGTCTAAGGTTGCTAAGAAGTCCCCTTGGTTTAACAAGGGAAGAATCTGTTGCAGTGTGAGCATATGGAAATGTTCTGACAGTATATACAGGATGAGGGGACGTAGATCTAGAATGGGTCTGAGAGATCCGTCCTTCTTCGGAATAAGGAAGTACAGGGAATATACCCCTGTGCCTTCCTCCTCTACTGGCACGAGCTCGATTGCGCCTTTTTGCAGCATCACCACTACTTTCTGCTGCAATAAGTGCAAGTGCTTTGCGGACATAGGCCGTTGCCTTGGTGGGATGTTGGGTGGAGTGGATTTTAACTCTAGACAATAACCGTACTGGACAAGTTGTCGCACCCACCTGTCTGTGGTGATGTTTCTCCAGACGGGCAGGAACTGCTGTAGTCTCCCCCCGACAGGTGTTAAGTGGTCGGGGGGCAGTGACAGAGAGTCACTGTTTGCTTGGGGCAGAGGAGCGGGAGTTGTTGTTCCCTCTGCCACGTCCTCTGGTGCTGTTTCCTCGGTAACCCCCCTTGTTCTGTTTGGGGTACGAGGATTGTGCTCCACCTCTAGAGAATTGTGATTGTTGACCCATCTGTCCTCTGGTGACTCCACGTGCACCTGAGCGACGAAAATTGTTGCCACGAAACTGTTGTGATTGTAGGGCCCCCATAGACTTAGCAGTTTCGGTGTCCTTCTTAATTTTTTCTAGGGTGGTGTCCACATCTGGACCAAACAGTCTATCAGGATTGACTGGCTGATTAAGTATGGTTGTCTGAATGTCAGGTTTAAACCCCGATATGCGGAGCCACGCCTGTCGTCTCAGCATGACACTAGTGTTAATGGCCCTAGCTGCTGTGTCTGCGGCATCAAGTGCACACTTTATGGCTGCGTTGGAGATTAGTTTTCCCTCTTCTATAAGCAGTTTGGTGCCCTCTTGAAACTGCGACGGCAGGTGTTCTAAAACCCGCTCTAGGGTGTCGTAATGCGCCCTATCATAACGTGCCAAGAGTGCATGTGTATTTGCAATACGCCAAAAATTGGCAGCCTGTGCAGCTACCCTTTTGCCTCCTGCCTCTAGCACCTTGGACTCCTTATCCGGGGGAGGAGCTTCACCCGTTGTTTGGGAGTTAGCCCTTTTGCGGGCATTTGCGACCACCAGGGAGTCAAGCAGCAACTGTCCCCGAATGTATGCAGGGTCTGCAGGTGCTGGTCTGTACTTCTTTTCGATACGTGGATTGACCACTCTCGCCCTGGTAGGTTCTTTAAAGATGTCCGCAGCATGTTTGAGGACCCCTTTGAGCATAGGCAGTGTCTTTACTGTCCTTTCAGAGACTGAAAAAGTGTCAAATAGAAAGTCTTCTTCTACTGGGTCAGCATGCATGTCCACATCATGATTAGCAGCTGCCCTTTCAATGAGTGCATGAAAACCTGCAGAATCTTCTGTTGGGGATGCACGTGCAGTGAAAGGCTGTGGGTCTTGCCCCACATCTTGGGTGCCTTGGTCACCAATGTCATCATATGAATCCGGCTGTGCATCTGGATCATTGATGGGGAAAGTGTATTGGTCATCTTCAACATATCCCTCACCCTCAGAGTGTTCTGGGGAAGGAGTTGGGCTCCTTCTTGGAGGAGGCTGGATAGGTTCCATGAGGCCTGAAGCGTCTTGAGGAAGCCTTTTTTTCTTCAGGGGGATGACATAGGAGTCCACTGGCTGTGAAGTGATCCTCCTCTTGTAAAGGGTCAATTTGCCCGTGTCTGCGTCGATAAAACGCTCAGAATCCTCTTCAGAGTCGAGTACCCGACTTGAAAGTGCCCCTGCCGTTGAAGAATCCGACTTCTTTGGCGTCGATTTTGTTGAAAAGGCCTTCGGCGTCTCTTTTGGCGGCAGAAGGAAGAGAAGTTTACCCTCAGGCTTCACCGGAATGTCCATCGGCTTCTGTGGCGATGGCATCGGAGCCGGCGTAGCAGAGGCCTTCTCCCTGATTCTCTGTAGTGAAGAGGCGATGGGGGACGCGTCACTTACAGTGGCCTTTGGCGCCGACGAGGTCTTGACCTTGCCCTCAGGTCCGATGTCCCGTTGGCCCTTCTGAGTTTTGGACGATGATGCCGCAGCCGCCGACCCAGAGTCCTTGGACCGATGCGCAGATGTGCCAGTCTTCGATCCGTGTGATTTTGTCGGCTCCGTTTCCACCACGCGTCCGACTAACGGAGTCCCAGTCGGAACCGGAGCCGTGTCGCTGGCTTTGGCGGGCTTTGACGGCGTCGCAGCGGTTGACCCGTGCCGACCACCTTTCTTAGAGGATCCCTCCTCTGGCGCCGATTTCGACCCTGTGGATTCGACAGATTTCTTCGACTTTTGTGGACCGGAGGTCGACGGAGTCGATGAAGCAGCGGGTGTAGTCGTTTTTGGTGGTACGGCCGCCATCTTAGGGTCGCTCGAAACGATAAGTTTCGGTTTCGTTTTCGGGTCGGCCATTTTAGGTGTAGTCGATACCGTAGGTTTCGGTTTCGATACGGGCTGCGCAGCAAGTATGTCCGTGGCCGGGCCTGAAGGCGGGGCCGTGGCTTGCGGTACGGGGTCTTGGGTAAGGCCGACGGGCGATCCCGTGACCCGATCTTGATCTTCGTAACCTTCGGGGCATAGCTCGTCCCCTGAGCTATCTTCCGCGGCCCCATAAATCTCTTCGACGTCCCCTACCTCGTCGACGTATTCAAGGCCTTGACCCACGACTCCGTCGTCGTCTTCCGGATCTGCCTCGACCTCCGTCTCGGGCGGGGAGATTTGAAGATGATGGCTCTGGTCCTCCTCTTCTTGGTCGCCGAAGATGTTTTCTGGATCCGGGGCCGCTTGTCTGGCCTCAAGGCGCACCGCGCGCCGAAGCTTGAGTGTCTTCTTTGACCTGAATCTTGCGCAGGCCCTGCAGTTGTCTTCGTTATGGTCTGGTGAAAGGCATTTGTTACAGACCGGGTGCACGTCGATATGTGGGTATTTGGACCCACAGAGCGGACAGTACTTAAACGGACTCCGCTCCATGCTGGAAAGTTGCGTCGTGTCGCGATGAGAAGGCCTCGATGTCCGAAGAGTGCAAGCACTCCGTTGATTCCGACTCCAAGAGACGGAAGAACTCAAGACCGTGCGCAAACAATACCGACGCAAAGAATACAAAGCCTTTTGGCCGTAAAAAGTTAGTTTTTCTCGGTTCCGACAGAGAGACGTCGAGACCGCATCCGAACCCAATGGCGGAAAAAAACAATCTGGGGATGGAGCCGATGCCCATGTGCACTGTAGTCCAGGGGAGGAGCCACCTATCTCAGGATACTTCGAAGACTCTTCCAGGACAACAATGTGCGATCATCCGGACCCAACATTAGGCGGCGATCTAATGCTAAGATATGAATTTAGCAGCCCACATGCCTCGAACCTGTGGGGTTCCCTATACAAAGACATCAAATATAACCGCTCCATGTTTCTAAGAGAAGCCCATTACAAAATTATGTACAAATGGTATTTACATCCCTAGAAATTACACACCATATTCACAAATACCACAGACAAATGTTGGTGGGCTGTGGGCTGCTGGGAGACTTCCGTCATTATTGGTGGGACTGCCCCTCCATCCAACCTTTCTGGGAAGAAATCCTCTCCAAAATCAAAAAGATTCTGGGGTACCCAATCCCAGATACCATAGAACATTCTCTCCTGGAGGTGCGGGACCCTAGTCTGAAATACCAGACCCATGGGGGCCGTTCCATTATGTGGCTATGTTTAGGGGCGGCCAAGATGGCAATAGCCGCAGCCTGGAAGAAACCGGAGGCCCCCTCCCTTAAGCAATGGCAGGGGCTCTGGTCCTTAAATGGATGACGGATATAGTCGAGGACTCATGTAAGGGTTTCAACTACATCTGGAGTCCCTTTGTGGGTTACCCGTCGGAGGGGTTGCCCCTGTTTGCCTGCAGACCCAGATTGCGAGCCTCCACCTCTTGCAGATAACAGATCAGGCACCAACCTTGGCCTTCCTGGTAGTTGGGACCTCCTGGGTCCCAACAATGCCTCCTTAGAGACTGGCCTTGCTTTCCCTCCTAGCTTTGGCACTTCTTGTCACTGATGAGCTCCTGTGGCCGTGAATGAGGGAGAGAGGGGAAACTCTGGGTCAGACAGTGTAAGTTGCTGTACAGTCCTGTGTCCTAATTGTCACTGCAGACATTCAAAGCGACTATAGTGGGCTCTTTCAATATGGTATACCACCTATGTTGTAGTCACCCTCTCCTGTAGTGTTCCGTGCCATTACCACCATGGTATCCTTGACTTCAATTAATGTGCTAGATTTTGCCTGGGGCACTCATGGGCATAATCGGTGTACTCCTTGGTAGCTCCTATAAGAGATACTGAGATATTAGAAGAAACCTCTACACTTCTGTCAAGTGAAGGTTTGTAACCACTACCAAATGTTGAAATGCATATGCTTTAATGCGAGTTTAATCCGAAGACCAATTCTCAAGAGCCAGAAAAAAAAAGTCTTTACCTACTACACACGATCTGGCTACATTACTTCTGTTTTTTTCATTTTTCCTTTCGGTTTACGAGAGATAATTCTGGTCACTTTTTCTTCACTACTGACTTTTTAAACTTTTTAAAGAAAAATAAACAATATCTGGTAGATATGATAGGCAGACAGGCTACCAAAATGTTTAATATATTTCTTAAAGGAACATATTTTATAAAAAGTGCCACGGTATAACAAGCTTGAGTGAAGTCATTAAATGCTTAGGGTCATCAATGAAGATCCGTTAAAAGAGAATATTAAGAACTCTACAACACCTTCCCACAAAACGACTCAAAGATCATGGATGATTAATGTTGACCCACCTCAATAGTTAGCCATTCATCATCAGTGCCTAAATGCAATTCATTATGTAGAGGCACTACAAAAATTTAACCAGGGACTCAGAAATGCAAAAACCAACAAGGAATCTGACACTGCTAACGAAAAGAGCAGTGTCCAGGGTAAGCAGCGAAGAAATAAATTTGTTTAAAGAATGGGGAAAAGTCCATTTTTAGGTCTGAATACAGAAAGCTTTATGTGGTGGCAGAGCTCATGTTATCAATACTTAAAAAGGAACGGCAAAAAAATAAAAAGTAAGAGTAGACTCAGTCTGTCCACTTGCACCACTGGCTTTTTTTTCGGTAAGACCACTTCAAGCATTTACTAGTGGCGTGCTTTAAATTGTATTAGCCCATGGCATCTGTAGATGTAGACATTTCCATTCAGAGTTTCCAATAGGTGAAGAAGCAAATTGTAGTTTCCTTCCTGCATATGTGCATGGCTCATGCTAATCTTCTAAAGCACACATGCACATAGACGCACTCAAAGTCTTTCCCTTGCACAAGTGTGTACACAGCTATTGGTGTGCAGCTCGTGCCAGTTCGTGCCAGCTAAGTGGGAGGGGGTTACAGCACCAGTGTTGGGTTCAAATCAGTGGGTGGCAACAGACAGGAAACACTTCCTTGTTACAGAAAGATGACAACAGACAGTTTTAGAGAGCAGTGACCCCTGACGAAGGGCCCCAGGAGCCCGAAATGCATTGGTTTTTTTTAATAAACACTGCTTCTGGATCGATACATGCGTCTGTACGTGTTTTTGAAGCGAGGTCTGGATGGGCATATCAAAAACATGAGAAACCCTTGAAAATGGCATTACTTTGAGCGTGTCAAATTAAGTGGACTAAAAAGAAAAGATTGAGAAAGTGGCAGGTTAAATAGAGAAATATGAGAAAAAATGAGGATTGAAATAAGAAGGAAAGAAGCTCTCACATAAGCAGTGCCTTTGGTATGGGGCGAAGAAAGTCGCCCCTGCATAATGGATTCTATTTCAAGTGTCACCTGGGCAAGGCACTCTGCCAAGGATCAAGCAATATCAAGAAATACGGATGAATTTGTTTTGAACATTAAAATAGGAGTGCACTCCCTTCCTTTATGAAGTGTTCCTCCCCTGTTCACAGAACAAACAGCCAATTGTTGGGTGCTCTCACTGTTAAAGTGAGAAGCCTAGCTGTATCTGCTTTGATTCTGCTTATGGCACAGTAAGCAAACAGCTGGTTCTTGTCCTTCGGATGCAGAGATTCGAGAAGAGCACTACAAGATGCTTGGATAATGAATACAAAGTAAACAGATTATTTACCTTTGGCAACTACCCTTCTGGTGGATACTCTATCAAAATAGATTCCTCACCTTTAGAATATTCCCAGGCATCAGAAAAGATCTGAAGATTTTTTCAATAAGCCCCATTCACACCTGTTGGTTGCATTGTTTAGTCCTGAAGTGACTTCACACAGGCCCAGAACTGACAGATTAGAGACATCTAAATCTTTCTTCTTCCACGACCTCAGAAGTGAAGCACTTCAAACAAATTACAGGTGATGTATCAAAATCTAACTTGAAACCTTGTTATTGCAATTGTATTTGCATGGAGCTTACTACCTCTGACGAGGCGACAAATCGGTTTTTGACGAATAACACGCTACTCCGGAACGCAAAAGGATTAGTGGTAGATTACTTTAGGAAAATGTGACTTAATTTGAGTGGTGGGCGTGTGAGTGTTTTTTTGATTGAATAGGATAATGGAGGGCTAAAAGAGGGAAGAGTCTAGAAAGTAACATTTGGGAGATCATAGCAGTAAGATGAATTTTGGGATGAGAAAGGAGAGAAGGAGGAGGAAAGAGTCTCTAGAAAACGGGAAACGTCTAGAAAGGGTTATTTTTGAGATCATAGAAGTAGAGTGAGGTTTGCGATGAGTCAGATATTGGAAGTAGAGGATATATTGACAGATATGTATGTTGAGACAGTAGTGCATTGGAAAAAGCACGTTTTTTATGTCTTCTACAGTAGGACTAAAGTAGTAAATATATAGATACATGACTACATAGAAAAGGTATACATGTATAAAGAAGGCAATATATTGAGATTTAAATTTGTATTGTATCTAAATTTAGACTCAAGTGTTGTACTTGACTCCAATTTATTTGTGTATTTTGTATAACTCAATTCTTTTTATTTGATCATTTCCACAACATTTCAATAGTGAAGCACTTGTAGATAAAATAGTTAAGATAGTATTTACATATTGTGATAAATAAAAGAGACCCATAAGCATCTAATCAAATAACGTATATAAAAACTATGCAGCGACCTATAAACATGCGGAGCGCATATATCGAAAGAAGAACAATCCAAATGCATACGCACACAGACGTGGACACGGACTCTTCGTTAAGCTGGTGCCAATTGTCAAGTTTATTAATACAAAAGGTGCTGTCTCGGACGCGTTTCGGCCACAGCCATTGATATATATATTATATGAATTTCCATTTTAAAAACAACAATTATACATATTTGCACAAAGAATTACATCTCTAGACATGTACTTATAATCAAACTATACATGTTGACATACACACAAATATGTTGTACATTAGTGTTTGAGTATGGTGGTTATGTAGGGAGCCAACTCTTGAATAGTCTTCTGAAAATATGATGGTTATCTGTGGATCGTATATTTGGGGGTAATGAATTCCATAATTTAGCTGCTTGAACAGAGAAAGATGTACCACCTATGGTCGTTTTCTTGCAGGGTGGGGTTTTGAGGTGAGGTGCCAATCTTGAGCGGAGGTTACTTTGTTGAATGTATTTGGCAATTTTATTCCTGATGAAAAGTGGTCCTGTTCCATGTATTGCTTTGTGGGTGATTAATGCAGCTTGAAGGAGGATCTTCTGGCAACTGTTGACCAATGTAGGGCCCTCAAGGCTGGGGAGATGAGGGCTTGTGGCTTTACATGCAGGAGTAGTCTGGCAGCATAGTTCTGAATCCGTTGTAGTCTTTTCATAGTTGATAAAGATGAACCATGGTAGACACTATTGACATAATCAAGTTTAGACCATACAAGAAAGATAGTAGCCTGAACCTTGTGTGAAAATCCCAGGTGGAGGGAAGATGCATCACAGTTTTCATAATAATGAAGCTTGATCTTGCTAATTAGCCTACTTTCGCATTCATTGATAATTTGGAGTCCATGGTAATTCCACATTTTTTACCTCCTTTGAAACTTTAGGAGGTGGTCCAGGCGCAGAGTAGGTTATAATTTTTACATCACCATATGTGAGTATTTCAGCTTTGGAAGCTTTCAATTTGAGACTGCTCCATGCCAGCCACTGATTAACGGCTCTGAGGCAACTGAAGAATTTGAGTTTCCAATGACTTTGGAACTTCCAGTTTAAGGAGTATGTGTGTGTGTTAAGATTGATCAGCAGGATAGCAATGTACACCTTAAGTTATGCAGGCATAGCAGTGGCAGTACCAATAAATGCAATACTGATGTACGCTGTACTCTATGCACGCACAATGATGTCAATACCAATAAATGCAATGATGTTCAGAAGTACATTCCACTAAACAGGGAGGTTGGAGTATAGTGAATAATCTGGACTAAGAAGAGTTTCCACTAGAAAGACTATTACTGAATACAAATCTCTTCTTCCGATAAATCCGTCTAACCTCAGATTCCTCATGTTTAGAATAGATATATGATCAATACCCCCCAAAGGTGGATTGTTGGAGGAGTGGACTTCGATTAGGAAGTCTTCCAGGACTGTGCATGCAAAATGGGTCTCCTGATGGACCAGACAGTCAAGGCATCAGTGTTTCGTGAACATGTGCACGGACACCCACATTGCAGCCTGGCAGAGATCTAAAACAAGCACTATTTTTCCATTGTAGAGGAAGTGGCCATTCCCTTGGTGGAATTAGCCCACAGGTCCCTAGGGGTTCTTTCTTAGCCAGGGTATAGTAGATTTTAATGCAGGGGACCAGACTGTTTAAGTCGCCTTTTTGCACTGCCGTGCCTTTCTTGGCTGCAGGGAACGCCACAGAGAGCTGACCATCCATTCCTAGTGTGTTCAGTGTAGAAACTCAAAACACCCCTCCTCTGGGTGAACAGAGGGGGCCTCTCGTCTTTAGAAAAGATTGAGGGAGCGAAAATTGTCAGCATGGTAACTGATTGATCAAATAGAAGGGCGATACCACTTTTAGCAGGAAAACAGACTGAGTGCTCAGCACCAATTTACTGGGAAGAGGAGGTAGCTATGAGATTTAGAATACACAATAATGGACAACTTACTTACCTTTGGTAATGCCTTATCTTGTGAGAAACATGATCTAGCCGAACATTTCTTACCTTTGAATTTCCCAAGCGCCAGACTGGACCAGCATGATTTTTCTTTGAGCAATACCCTGCGTGCAGATAGATGAAGTCTGTTGGCTCCGTGGGACGTCGTTGTCATGGACCGCGCCGTACTGACCACTACATCACCTTTATAGGCACCACCTTGGTGCACTGATGTCAGTACTTTCCATGCCTGGAGCACTGAGCCATGAAGTGCCCTGATATTGGTATATTTCTGAACAACCAGGAACCTTAAAGGGATCAGCACTGACCCTGGCCCTAGAAAACGGTCTGCAGTACGGGGAGGATGAGTGGGTCGGTAGGAATCTGCAGCAAGATCATGTCTCTACCAGATAAAGCGTTACCGAAGGGAAGTAATTTGTCAGTCTGATATAGACACCTAGCAGCAGATTCCTTAACTTTGAATAGATACCCAAGCAATACCATCTCCGCAGGAGGGACTGCGGACAACTTCAGACCAGGAATCCCTGCAGAACAGTGTGGCCAAAAAGGTCGTCCCTGCAGACTTAACTGTTCAGGCAGTAGTGCTTGGTAAATGTATGCAGGTTTGCACATGTTGCTGCCTGACAAATGTAGAGGTCTGGAACTCCATGTTGCAAAGCCATAGTTGTAGCCTTAGCTCTGGTGGAGTTAGCCCTTAAGCCTTCAGGAGGCTTTTTTTTGGCCAGAGCATAGCACATTTTGATGCAGATGACGACCAATCGAGAGACAGTCCTCTTCTGCACCACACAACCTATCTTTGTTGCAACATACCCCACAAAGAGTTGGAATTCCACCCAGAACTCTTTAGTGCGATCAAGGTAAAAGGACAACACTCTTTTTTTGGCCAAAACGGCGGAGACGTTCCTCTTCTTTAGAGGGATGCGGAGGAGAAAAGTGGGCAAGGTGACACATTGCCCCACATGGAATGGTGTTACCACTTTTGGGAGGAAAGAGGCCCTAGTGTGAAGTACCAATTTGTCAGAGAATATTGTCAGGTAAGGAGACTTGGATGACAAAGCCTGCAAATCGCTAACCCTCCTGGCAGATGGGATTGACACTAAAAATGCGGTCTTGATGGTAAGCAGCCAGAGGGGGGAGTTGTGCCTAGGTTCGAATGGAGCACACATCAGGAGGGGAGAACCAAATTAAGGTCCCACCGAAGCATAATGAAAGGAGAAGGTAGGAACATATGTACAAGATTTTTGAGGAACCTATTTACAACAGTTCATTTAAATAATAAGGTTTGGTCTGGCAGCCTCAGTAAGGCCGAAAGGTACCCTTTGAGAGTGCCCAGTGAGGAGCTCTGCTGGGCAAGGCTCAAAATAAAAAGCAACATTTTAAAAGTGCTGGGCAAGGGTCAAAATAAAAAGCAACATTTTAAAAGGGAAGCAGAAACAGTATCAATAGACCTTTCTGTATAGTATTTAACAAACTTGCTCCACCGGCAGGTATACACGTTCTTGGTGGAGGGTACCCTGGCCACCAAAATAACATTGCAAAGTTCTGGAGGAAGGTCGAATGTTATCAACTGCTGCAGCTCAATCTCCACACAAAAAGGTGTAGAGTTGACAGGTTTGGGTGAAGGACCCTCTCCTGCTGCTGTGACAGAAGATCCTTCCGAAGGGGCAGCCTGATCAGAGGACCGATGCTCAATTGGAGAAGCTCGATATAACAGACTCTCCGTGCCCAGTCCAGAACCATAAGAATGACTTGGGCTCAGTCGCTCCTGATCTTCCTGAGCACTTTGGAAAGAAGTTGTATGGCTGGAAAGGCATATATGAGGCCTGAGCTCTACTTGAGAGGAAAAGCGTCTCAGAGGGAGAGCTGCCTTGGAAACTTCAGCATGCAAAACTGCTGACATTGCGCGTTCTCAGAGGCGAACAGCTTTAATAAAGGCTCTCCACACTGTGAAAGACCTTGCGCCACCTCTAGATGGAGACGCTATTCGCGATCATTTAGGCATAGTCGGACCAGGTGTTCAGAGAACCTGCCAGTTGTTGAACCATCGGGGATATGCCCTGCTTTCCCATCCATGTCCAGAGATGCAGGGTTTCTAGACAAAGGGCCCACAACTCCCACCCTGCCCTGTTTACTGCAGTACGACACCTGGACCATATCTTCCTTGATTGAAGGAAACAAGGCTTTCAATGCAGAACAATTGCTTGGAGCTCTAGCAAGTTGATGTGGATTCCGGATTCCACCGGCGACCTCTGATGTCCCCCTCTCCTACATGACCCCCCCAATCACAGGTGTGACTGTGTGAACGGTAAATCTCGTGCAGCTCCAAGCACCCCCCGAGATCTGGACTAGGTTGGAGAGATTCAACCTGATGCTGCTCCCACTGGAACTTCAAGTGTCACTTCAGGGCCCACATAACCCTTGTCGTTTTTCAGGACCAGTAAGTAGCGGAAATAACAATTACAGCCTGTTTCTGGCACCGGATCCCTCTATATCGCTCCCTTGGCCAAGAGTCCTGACTTCCTCCTGAAGCAAAGTTAGATGATCCTCTATCAGGGAGTGAGGAAGGGGCTGTCTCGAAGGGGAGAGTGTAGCCCCTTTGGACCATATGGAGAACGCACCTGTCTAAAGCGATCTTCAGCTAGTGGTAGACGTGATGGATGATCCTGCCAGCAACTACCTGCCCAGGATCTGGGAGAACAAGACTAGAAAGATTTGGAGTATGTGGCTGCACTGGGATGGGAGGAGGGGGGCAGTATCTGACCAGTCCTCTGGTCGCCTGACCCATGGGTCGGAAGGAGTAGTTTCTGTCCTGTAACTCCAGTTCTGTAGTAGGGATATCTCTGTTATAGTCATAATCTAGGGAATAGTCCCGCCCATGTGCGTGGACCCCAGGGCAATCAAAAATAATCTCTTAAGCTGTCAAAACATGCAGAACTGCATCGACACTTAAGAGAGAATTTAAAGACAGATAATGCAGCCTATCCACAGGCTACACTGTCCAATACTTCAGCTAGAAATTCCACCAAAAACCACAAACAGCACAGCCTGTCCAGGGTTTTCCAAGAGAAAAACCTTGCCTTTAACAGCAAAACCCTCTGGAATGATAGAGAGGAAGAAGTGGACAGACAAGCCCCATAGGCTGCCATTATGTGGCTCAAAACAGGGTACTGTGCCTTTAAGAGAACTTTCCAGAAGCCTCACAGTATCCCAGAATGCACTGCAGGTCCCTTTTACTTTCAGTTCTTTTTGAAGAACTGACACGCCAGACCTGTAGCATTTCTTACATGAATATCTCTCTCCACCGGGGAGGAGGGCGGGCGCTTATGACTAACAGAGATACCCCTACTACAGAGCTGGAGTTACAGGTCAGAAACTACTCCTTCTGTAGTAGGGGATCTCTGTGTATAGTCATAATCTAGTGACTAGAATGGCAAGCCCATCCCCACACCAAAGCGGCGGTGGAGAACAGAGAAAACAACACCACTACTGTGCGAACAGATTTTGCAGCGAAGCCTGCCCAACCTGAACATCTGCCCTGGCATCAGTGTCCAGACAGTAATGCTTAGCAAAGGTATGGATCGACTTCCAAGTGGCCGCCTTGCAGATTTCTGCAATTGGAACATTACGGAGCAAAGCAGTCGTGGCAGCTTTGCCCCTGGTGGAATGAGCCTTAGGTTTACCCCCTAAGGTCTTACTAGCCTTTTGGTAACACAATTGTATACAGGACACAATCCACCTCGAGATGGACTGTTTAGAGGTAGCAAGACCAGTCCTGACTGATCCATAATTGATAAACAATTGGTCTGACCTACGAATATCCTTGGTTTTATCCAGATAAAATTTCAACACCCTTCTAACATCCAGGGAATGCAGGGACCTTTCCGCTGGAGATGAAGGATTCTGAAAAAAAGTAGGTAAAGTTATGGTCTGGTTAACATGGAAATCAGATATAACCTTTGGAAGAAATTTAGGGTGAGTACGCATAACAACCTTAGCAGCATGAAATACAGTATAAGGTTCTTGGCAACACAACGCCTGAATTTCACTCACCCTGCGGGCTGATGTAATGGCCACGAGGAACGCCGCCTTCCAGGACAGGTGCTGCAACGAAGCCTTATGAATAGGTTCAAAAGGCTCCTTCATCAATCTGGACAGCACCACGTTCAATTCCCATGAAGGCGAAGGAAGCCGGACAGGAGGGAACACTTTCTTCAAGCCTTCCAAAAAATCTTTGATCACAGGGATCTGAAAAAAGGAAGTCTGTGAAGGGCATTTCATGTAGGCAGTCAGCGCAGCAAGATGAAACTTAATGGAATAGACATTAAGGCCAGACTGCGCCAGATGTAGAAGATACGGAAGGATGACATCTTCCTTACACGTCGTTGGGTCATAGTTCTTGGACTTACACCAGATGCAAAACCTCTTCCACTTGTAAGCATAAGAAGTCCTAGTGGAAGGTCGCTTAGCCTCCTTCAGTATGTCCATGCAATCTTCAGGTACATTCAAATGGCCATATTGCACTATCTCAGCAGCCATGCCGCCAAACTCAAAGACGAGAGGTTGGGGTGCAACATCTGCCCCCCGAACTTCGTGAGAAGGTCCGGGCCTGCACGGCAGCCGTATGTGAGGAAGGAGAGACCGGTGAAGCAGGTCCGTGACCACCACTGCCTGGGCCATTCCGGGGCAATTAGGATCATCCGCGCCCTGGACTGGGACAGCTTGATGAGCACCGCCGGAATCAGGGGAATGGGTGGAAAAGCGTACAGAAAGCTGTCCGACCAGTTGATCCATAACGCATTCCCCAGCGTCCATGGCTGGTAGTACCTGGAGGCGAAGTCTCGGCATTTGCTGTTTTCGGCGGTGGCGAACAGATCTACGTCTGGAGTCCCCCACCTTGCGAACACTTCTCCTAGTACTTCGTCGTTTATGACCCATTCGTGGTTTTCCTGAATCAGTCTGCTCAGTGCGTCTGCCTGAACATTCTGCACACCTGGTAGATGGGTAGCCGTTATTGTCAGTCCTCTGGCTGGAAGCCAGGGCCAGATCGCCTGCGCCTCCTGCGACAGAGTGCGCGATCTCGACCCCCCCTGCTTGTTGAGGTAATACATCGTGGTCGTATTGTCCGTCTGAACAAGCAGAGAGTTGGTCCGGAAGGACGGATGAAAGGCCTTCAGTGCCAAGTGAACAGCTTGGAGTTCCAGGAAATTGATGAGGTACGTGGACTCCGTTGGGGACCACGTCCTTGAATCTGTAAGTCTCCGGAGTGCGCCCCCCAGCCGTGGAGAGACGCATCCGTCACGATAGTCTGCGTGGGAATGTCCTTGTGGAAGGGAACCCTTTCTGAGGAGATTCTCCGCCGAACACCACCACTTCAGACTGAATAGCATGCAGAGACAGTCGTATCCTGTCGTCCCAAGATCCTTTCCTCTGATCCCACTGATCCTCCAAGCACTCCTGCAATGGTCTCATGTGCAGCCGTGCGTTTGGTGTGAGGAAGATACAAGAGGCCATCGACCCCAGTAGAGAAGACACCGTCCTCACTGTTGTAGATAGAGCGGTCAGAAGAGCCTGAGCCTTCCGAAGGAGTGATAATCGTCTCTCCTCCGAAGGAGACACGCTTGCTGACAGCGTATTGATGGAGGCTCCCAAGTACTGTATGCACTGGACCGGAGTCGGGACAGACTTGGACATGTTTATATGCAGCCCCAACTTGTTCAAGAGAACACACGTCTTCTGGAAGTGCTTTTGAGCTTCCGAGAAGGAGGAGGCCTTGATCAACCAATCGCCCAGGTACGGGTAGACAAACACCTTGTTCTTCCTCAGGTGTGCCGCAACCACCGCCATGCACTTCGAAAATGTTCTGGGCGCAGACTTCAGCCCGAATGGCAGTACTGTGTATTGATAATGATTGGCGCCGACTTGGAATCGCAGGAACTTCCTGTGTTTGTGTGCAATGGGCACATGGAAGTACGCATCCTGTAGGTCTATAGCGCAGAGCCAGTCTCCCTGTTGCAGCTGAGGATAAATCTGATGCGACAGCATGCAAAACTTTTCTCTGCGAATCCACTTGTTTGCTTGCCGCAAATCCAGAATGGGCCTGAACTCGTTCTTGTCCTTCTTGCGAACCAGAAGGAACCAGGAGTACAGACCTCTTCCTCTTTGAGACAGAGGTGCGTCTTCTATCGTCCTTTTCCTTATCAGGATATCGGCCTGCGCCTGGAGCTCGCGCAGTTGAAACTGCGAGCTGACCGGTGGAATATATGGAGGCAGGGACGCTAGGCGCCGAAGAGGGGAGCCCCGAAGGTCCACACCTCGACGCCACTCTCCTACGACCTGGCGCCGAAACCTGTGGAAGTCCCTGCACGAGCCAAGGGATCCGCAGACGTCTCAGGAGGTGGATGAAGGGCCCAAGAAGCCTGCAGAGCCGCAGCATAGGCTGTCATTTGAGCCCTAGTCGCCTCCGTGCCGGGAGACGGCAGGTAGGGAGGCGACAGGCAGGGGCGCATATCCCAGGGGAAGACGGGGCCTGCTGCGGGAGGAGGACAGGGCCTAGGGGACAAACTGAAGTACCTACCAGCTACGTTGCAGACGAAACTCGCGGCTCCTTGCCTCGGAGGTAGGGGACGGATGCTGTGACAACACCGACCTGGACAAGCGCACCAACAGCAACTTCATCCAGCGCTCCCGCCGTGATTTGGGCATAAGGTGCTGGCAGGCGTCGCAACTTTAAGAGTCGTGGTGTCACCCAGGCATCACATGCAAATCTGGTGAGGGTCTGTCACCGACATGGGACGTGCACAAGAGGTACAAGTCTTGAAGCCCGAAGGCATTCGCACACTGTTCCAGTGAACGCCTAGCGTGTAAAGGGATAGAAGGCCTGAAAACAGGTCAGGACAATCCGGATGCACGTTGCACACAGAAAAGAGAAAAAACTGACGTAGGCGTGCCGGGGTCGGACTTATGTATCCTTGCGGACGTCACGAACGCGGATTACGTCAGGGCGGCGTCACGTGGTGCTGTCCCCCCGGCGTGCAGGGATGCTGTGGCAGGAAAGGTTTCCGAATCTAGTCTCACGTCTGCGGATAATTCTACTTTAAGGAATCTGCGGCTAGTATTGTCTATCAGATATAATATTTAATCAAAATCTGGGTGATGCTCTACCAACTGGATTGTGAGACCGGCTTCACTGCTATTTTGTGACTTAAAGGCATTTTCACTTAGCAAGGGTTTAGCTAAGCTAGCTATAGCAGAGATGTCTTCATGTGTCTTACTGTACAAGCTATAACACGCATGATCAGAGCCAAAGTATATGGATGATATGGCTTTTTATTAGTGACATTGGCTTGGCAAATGATAGGAAATTATAAGTGGGTTGCATGGTTGGGCATGTTACTGAAAGTAGGGGATTACTGAATGGGTGATTGTAAAAGGATTAATAAGAAGAATATGTGCTTCAGTGAGTGAATGGACATGGTGGAAAGGAGCCTCATGCCATTCATTTGATTTTGTTGGTGCATCATTTCTTCTTATCCATTCATGCATTAACTAACCCATTCATATATTCAGGGAAGTGGAATTCCTAAAGCCCGACTCCCAGGACATTGCTTGGGGTTAAGGGCAATAAGTTTTCGTGTGAATTTTGTCCTTGGGACAAGTCGGCCCAACACCCTGCAGCACAAACCCTTTGGCTGCCAGTTTGCAGTACCACATTATGGATCAGGGAAGGGCACTGTCTGAAGTGAAGGTAACATTTTCGTCCATATGTTAGTGGTGTTCAAACTTGTATCTATTATTCATATAATTAAAGCCTTCATAATTCGGGTGAGCGCTCTAAGTGTTGGTAAGCTCTGACTGCACTACTGACAGTGGTTCCAGTATTAAAATGTGTACACACGTTTTCAAAGTTTAGCAATATGAGGCTAAGCATAATGCTCCCAGAATGCTCTGATTTAACACAAATATTTGCAGAAGCTTGAAAGCAAGATTGACGATTCTTTCTTTAAAAAAAAAGTTCATTAAAAAATAAAAGCATGAAAAAAAAATACATTTTGCTAAACTACTGTAAAATTTCAGGTACCAATTCTTTGCAGCATCATTTATTAACATGTGTTGATGCATGCTAGTATTTCCCAAAAATATTCATAAAGAAAAATCAGTGTTACCGTTTTCAATAAGATTATGAGAAACAAAAATAAACAAGCATTCGTAAAATCACTAGGTCGGAAATTGGTGGTCAGTGTTTTTGGTTTGTCAATAAGTGAATTGTTTTGGCATGTAAAACCTTATTGGTGTGGGAGCTCTGGGGTCTCACCATTATAACAAACATTGGCAAAAGCAAAAATAGTTTTTGGTCTCAAAAAAGCACACACTGCCACAGTTGTTACTGGCACTGAACAAAACTACTTTGTGTGCCAATATGCTCCTTGTGAAAGATCAGAATGCTGTCACTCACAGTGAAGCCAGCCAATACAGAGAGAGAGAGACTGAATTTTAATGAACGCAAAAGGTCATGTTTAATGCCAGACCAAACTAGGGGGCCAATTATTAAAGAAAGACTCAAAAGTGCACCCATGGTACATTTCCTTGCATTAAGAGCAACTATATGGCTTTCATGAATTCCCAAGAATTTACAGAAGTAGGACAAGAAATAGTACTCCTAGGAAATATTTGTGCACTGCATTTTAGCATGAGCAAATATGCATGTGTAGATTTGCTCAGGCGAAAATCAGAGTGTTTGCAAGTTCACTTTCCCTCCAACCACCTTTTCCCAACTTTGGAAGAAGGGTTACGTCTGCCATTGTCATGAGTACATTTTCAACATTTCTCAGTATGGGAAGATATTAGAGAAGAGTTGCTGAAAACCCTTAAAACATGCATTTAATAGGCTTGCACAGACTCAAAAGGGCATTCTAACCCTGGAACTATTGCTTATCACTACCTTCAGCCACAGTATGTAGATCTGTGGAAATGTGGCAACATAAGAAGATTGCAAGTATTCAAACACTACTATGGTATGAGCCCTGGCATAATCAGAGGGGCTACATCAGAGCTCTTATATATTGAGATTGCTGCCATAATTTGTCGCTGCACTGCATGGCACAAGTGGCTATTGTTACAGGACAAGTAGATTTATGAAGCAACCTGTCCCATGGACAAATAGGTATTTTATTATATTAAATTCCACACCCCTGTATACACGCACTGTTATAAGTCCATCAGATCAGCCATACATCTGTGCATCCAATCACTCATCCATTCATGTACTCATGGATCCACAATCTCCCATTTGCTCTTTAGTACTCACTCAATGATCTGTACCGCCACAGACACATAATTGCCGCCAACCAATGTAGAATCACTTTCATTATTTCTTATAAAGCCAGACTTTACTGGCTTTGCCCATGGCTGTTCAACTGGAATGAGGGAAATTAATTCAACTATTAGCTCCTCAAAACAGTTTAGCTAAGAAGGATATAATAGAAACCCTTAAAGTTTCTCCCTTATAAAATATTTTACGTTACAACATAATTCTGCATAATTTCAGAGCTGCCTATATCAGGTGCAAAACATCAATTTCAGATAAAACATAATTGATCAGTATATATGAAAAATATGGACTTTAATAAAGAATGTAACAAATCAGCAAATGCATCCCAAGCAGAGCACAAACCTGACAAGCTCATCCGCACAGGCAGCAGCGATCTCCTCCTCCGCTTTCCGCTCGTAATACTTGCATAGAATGTTCTCCGGTAACACCTTCTCCAGCTCACTGGTTGGAAAGTCACAAGTGCAAGTGCCATCCATGCAGCTGAGTTCAGACTATATTGAAAAGAAGGGTGCAGGACATATGCAGGTCAGGCACTACCGGGCCACACCAGTTGCCAATCAACTTTATATTGAAGAAGCATCTTCATAAAAGCTTCATACAATGTTATTTTACACTTGTAAGCACCCATTGATTAACATCAGTCTACCAATGCAGTAATAAAGAAGTGAAACTTTAACAGCCCTATTCTAACCCAAACACCGGAGCCAGAAGATATCTATGTGCAACAACGTTATCCGATGAAATTTCAAGACCGTCTTCAACACCATCCATCTACTGAGCTAACAGCAATCACTAGCCAGCATGGTCAGTATTAAAACACAAATCCTGAGCACAGGTTATAGTGAGTTAATCATACAGGTTTTTTTCTTATATATGAAAATTTATCGAGCGTAAGTCATAGTAATGAGACATGGTAGACACGTGTGGATAGTTTATTTTTCGATGTATTGGGACCTCCTGTTCTGGAGGGGTGATTTCAAAACAAAACAACTTAACCAGCCGACATGTGTTTCATCAAGCGAGCCGATAGCTCGTGACTCTTCAGGGCTGTAAGCGGTGCGAGTGTAACAGGTTTGGGTAGCCGGTGATAATTCCAACCCAGCGTTTAACGGATACAATGACCAAGGTAAGTGAGTGAAATTTCACTGGAAAATGAAACAACGGGCGGGTACATCCGTCATTTGGTTGGAAGTCTGAGTGCAGATACCAACAGGAACAGGATCGTGGTGTTTCTCATCAGTGACGATGAGAAACACCACGATCCTACCAAATGACGGATGTACCCGCCCGTTGTTTCATTTTCCAGTGAAATTTCACTCACTTACATTACCTTAATATCTATGTCACCATTAAGTAAGGCCGTATAACCCCATAAGGCAGGATGCTCACATTAAACAGGATGTGCCATATTTATACATTACAAGTCATGAGTAAAAACTTGAACTTGCCGATTTCACTGTAGCAAGGGTGGTGACCCCATAAGCTAACATGGAGTTTCACTAGCCCATATGCTAAGTGCTACCTTCATAATGGGACCTCTGAATATGGCCACTTTGTTGCCAAAACCTCTGGTAGCCATTCCTGACTGTGCAGTCCCTGTCCCTCAAAACCACAGGTTGCCCCCCTGCTAGGAACGGGGAAGCACCCCAGGAACAGGCAACAAAGGTAACTGTTGCTGGAAGGAGGTGTGACGACCTCCAGCAGGATGACAACCGGGCAGTAGCCACAGATGGCCCACCTTCAAAAAGGCTACTGCCTTAGTGAAGCAAATGGCGATCACACCTCCGGCTATCTGCTCATTTGTGTAGGCAAACAGGCTTGCTTCTCCTGCAGAGGGGGAAACCCAGTTGAAGACCAGTGTTCCAGGAGGAGTGGCTCATCATACTGGCTACACCACAGGAGTGTGCCCAGAACTCTACGCAGAGGAAGAAGACCTGAACCATTTTGGATTCAGGCAGAGAACGGTACTCTGGGATTGATTTTACCCAAAACTCCCAAAAATGGGATGGGTTACTCAGTGGGAACTGTTGCCCCAATTCCTAGTGAGTCCTCCCCTCCCACAAACACGAGGATGGCATAAAAGTTACACCCCTGACAGTCCTCAGATCAATACTAGACTGGAAATATGACAGAAGAAGGACGTCCTCGTGCAACTTGGACCCAGCAAAGAGAGGCTTCACCAAAGGCTCACTGCAACTTCTGCTCCCAAGGGACCACAAAGAGGATAGTGTTTGCTGTGCAAACTAGTGGAAAAGAGCTATCCTTGTGCCAAAACAGAAGAAGTGGCTCCAAGACTAGTTGGCTACCCCCATGTTAAGCATAGGGTCTACGCAAGCTAAAGAAGCATACACCCTCAACAGTCCAGCTGTACAGGAAACCAGCCCACCACCAAAGTGCAGCCTGGGAGACAGAGTCATGAGCATAATGAGGTGCTCCCAAGATTGCTGATCCCATGACCGGAGCAGTGTGAACTCTGTGCCCCGGACAAGAAAGATTTACTTACCTGCAAGTATCCCCTGAAACCACTGTAAACGGGAGACTATTTGCCAGTGGCGACAGTACCTACACTCTACTCTGCTGATGCATCATAGGAGCTAGAGTCCTGAGGCCCCGAGACTACCCCAGATGTTAGAGGACCCCAGGTTAATCTCAGGAAGACACACCACACCTGTTCAGTATCTTCAGCATCCTCCATACACAGGACCACTTATTTGCGGAGACCATGATAACTGATAAAAATATAGTGAGGATCATGAGACTGCTGGACCCGATAGGTAACGGTCTCCCTGGACCCAAGAGGTCCCTGTGACTGGCTACTAACCAATTGTGGCCCTTTCAAAAGTTTTAGTAGCCATTCTAACACTGTGGCTCAGGCCGCTAAGCCAAATGCTGAGAATTAATGCATCTTAAAGACTGAACTAGTGCTTTATCATAACTCTGAAAAACATACCTCTGGCTTTTCTTAATAGACACCGAAAAGACAACAATCCATTTAAAGAAAAAAATATACCAATTTTTAAAAATTGACGTCAGATTTTATTGTGTCGTGTGTCTTACTTATTGACCGTTTTATTTATAAATGCTTTAGACTTATTCCTTTGATTAAGCCGGACTGTTCTGTGCCCCAGCTGCTAAGGACTGAGCTAAGAGTTTTTTGAAGAACCTAACTTGACCTGATCGAGATTATGACATTATATGGTGAGATCTCAACACCACCCCACATAATAATTCACATTACTTCAACTATCCATTTTTAGATCAGGTCACTGTGGGGTACAACTCCTGAAAGAGCAGTCTTGTAACCCAAACATCATTTATTGAATCTAAACCTGCTTAGGGTGCGACTTGGACGGAAAATGTTGCTTCCCATTTAAGCATCTGTTTGTAGTGTATAGTGCTAACTTCATGTTCTCTGCATACTTCTGCAATCTAGTGCTGGGCTTGAAAATTTGCAACTTTTTTTCTTCAAATAAGTCTTTCAAGTGACAAGGTACAGCAACTCATCCCTTACCTGGACATTGGCTCCATTGTTAAATTGTTCTTTGCACAGTAAGCAGTCATACTGATGGGGCAGCAGGTAGGATAGCTTGGTGACCATGTGTAAAGTTGTGCGTAACCGGTTACATTTATAAATGAAAGAAGAATATCTGCAGCAACCGCTGGCTCATGGGGATGCTGGCTAGCGCATGTGAATCTACAGCACTAGTTGCTACGAACAGTTGCTTACAGGGTAAGTAACATTTTCAGTGCAAAGCTCCGCATAGACAAAGACTGAACTCCCTTAAGCGGGCAGTCAAGCCAGTGGATGCTGCACATGTTTGAAAAAAAAGTGCTTATGACAGTCTGACCAACGCTACCTTGTTCGCGAGTTAGGACATCCACACAGTAGTGTTTTTGAAATGTGTGTAGATTAGATCATGTAGCTACCTTACATATGTCAGCTAATGGTGTATTACCCTGGAAAGACACAGTGGACCCTTTCTTGTGGTTGCAATGTGGCCTAGGCAAGACAGACAAAGTTCTTTTGGCTTTGAGGTAGCAGGTTTGGCTGCACTTAATCCACACAGCTATATCAAGCATTGAAAAAGGATGATCTTTGTGAGGGTTAGTCAACCAATGAAAAGTTGCTGTGTCTTGTATACAGTGTTGGTCCTGTGAATGTAGTACAGGTGTGGTTTTTTTTAAAATAAAAAGTATGTGAAGAGCCCTCTCTGCTACTGAGTCGGGATGATGGAAAAAGACCAGGAGATCCATAGATTGGTTGAGATGAAAAGTGGAAACTATTTTTGGGAGGAATATGGGGTTGTCCTTAGTACAACAATGTCATCATGAATCTGGAAGAAAAGTTCCTCTAATGTAATGGCAAGTAGCTTGCTAACACACCTTAGGGATGTAATGACGAGGAAGGCGACCTTCCAAGCGAGGAACTATATATGGCATGAGTGTAGAGGTTCAAAAGGAGGGCACAAGAGTCTGGTAAGCACGATATTAAAGTTTGACTGGAGCAAGAGAAACTCTAGGTGGAATTAACCCATTTGAGTCCTTCCATAAAAGACTTGATGACAGGGATTTTAAACAATGAAGAGTGATCCCTGTTCTCCAGGCAGCAGTAGTGGCCAAATGAAGGCATATGAAAGTATAAGCTAGACTAGACTTCTGAAGTAGGAGGTAATAGGCAATATCCTGTACTGAAGGTTTGTGTGAGTCCAGGAGCTTTGAAGTGCAGTAGTGGACAAACTATTTCCATTTGGAAGTTTAACAGGCACGCAAGGTGGGTCTGCAAGCTGCCTCTGTATATACTATACCAAAGTGAGGTATAGTGTGCACAGAGTCCAGTGGAACCCCAAAGGTTGGCAGAGGTAAAAGTAGGTAGCACCTTATTCTCTATTTGTGGTAGTGTGGGTGAGCAGTAAGGCTTTATCAGAGGGTAGTGTTAAGCATTTGTTGTACACACTCAATCAGCAAATGATTGCACACAATCAAAGACTGAACTTCAGACCAATTGGTTTTGTATAAACATATTCTTTTAGTTATTTTATTTCCTAGAACCAAGCCAACCTGGCACAGGTAAGTGATTTATACTTGCAGGAATAATACAGTTGTGAATTGCAGTTGTATATATTCTTTGGTATGGTTGAAGTAGAATTGCTGGTAATGCAATACTTTGAAATATTGTACATATACTTTGTATTGGCTTTCAATAGGATGTCAAGTAAATTACTTTACAGATTACTTTTCTTACACAATGCAGTACACCTTGATACTGCACTAGGACATGTCCTGTAACCAGGTAAGTGAAAGCACTTTGGTCATTTGGTTACAGTTTAAGAGACGTTTATAAATTTTCCAGCTCCACACTTAGAAACTTTTTCATAGAAAAACAATCAATGTTATCCTATGGGGTTAGACTCTGGGCCTCCCAGGGTCGAGGATGCACTCTGAAAGCACCCTCAGCGGCACTAGGGGGGCCTGGTGCCGAGGTCCAATGTTAACCAAAGGGGGATAGGTAGCCTCCGGTTGGTGGCTGCTTACGAGAGGACAGAAAGTTGTGGGAGCAACGCTCCTGGACTTAAGCTCAGGGCAAATGGGGGTTCAAGACAGCACCAAAGGTGCACCCTCAGCGGCACTAGGGCGGCCAGGTGCAGAGTACTGTTTTGGCATCTGGCGCACTGTTACTTTCAACAGGGTTTATCCGGTTTACAAAACACACTGCAGGCTCGGGGAAGAAGGTCTTCTGGGAGCGACCACCCCTTGGAGAGGTAAGTTGGGATGCTGGGGGTCGGTTAGACACAGTCGGTTGTGCCACCCAAGGCCATGGGGCGTCGGGTGCAGGGGTGCCGTTTAGGGTCGGATTTTCTTACCAGTTCCTGGTCGCGGTTGGGGGGACCTTCCGGATTTAGGCTGCAGGTGTTGGCTGTAGGCATGAGGCAGGTCCGGGATCTCGGGTCAGGATCGCCAGGGAGACCTCCTCGCGGAGTTGGGCCACTCAAACTCGGGACAGGGGCGACTGTGCAGAGTCACAGATTTTGTCGGAGCTGGAGTGTGTGGGTGAACAATCCGGTGTACACAGGAGACAGTCTTTTCTTTGGAAGGCAAGGTAGGTTCTCTGGGTTCTTGAGGTTGCTGGCTGCAGGACCCACAGGAGTGTTGCTTGTGCAGGTTCGAGGTGGGGACAGGCCGGTAGGGCTGGGGCCAAGTCAGTGGGCGTCCTTCTCTTCTTCGCTTCGGCATGGCTGTTCGGTCCTTCTTTTCTTGTAGTCGTTTCTTGCCTGCAGAGGCAAAGTTTGGGGGTTCCCCATAATCTATGTTCCCAGAAGTGTGCGCGCCTGGGCGCCCGCGCACCTCTTTCAGCCCGAGCGCGCAGTGTCCTATGTGAAGCGCGCACACAGCAGATCGCCCGAGAGAGTGGTCGCGCCGCCGGGAGTGGCAGGTAAGTTTCCTTTAATAGCAGCCTGTCCACGCATTCAGCAACAAGAAGCTCCTGCACTTGCTGCAATTGTTTTCTTAATGGAGCTCGGCTGGGGGCTGATTGTGGGCCATTGTTGGAAATATTTCTGTTAATTGCAGGGCATGACAGCGCTGCGATTAACAGGAATACTTTCACAAAGGCCCAGAAACAGCCCACAGCCGCGCTCTATTAAGAAATGAAATGCAGCAAGTTTACAAACACAGCGTGTGTTTTACACGTTGTGCTTTTAAACTTGATGCATGTCTTTTGGAGTGCGGCTGCGGGCTGTTTCTGGACCGTTGCGAAATTATTCCAGTTAATCGCAGCGCTGTAATGCGCTGCAATTAACAGAATATTTTCACAAAGGCCCACAATGAGCCCCCAGCCGCACTCCATTAACAAAAAAACATGCATCAATATTAAAAGCACAAAATGTAAAACACACATCGTGCTTTTGAACTTGCTGCATTTCTTTTAGGTATAAGTGTAAATAAATAAATAAGTGTCTCTACAACCAAATTCGAACCTTAACTCTACCCTTCGCCATAGCTGCCAAGGTTTTAGGTTGCTATGTGTGACATTTTCATATTTTTAGTGTAAATAGGAGTGACATTGGAACAACTATGTGTGACATTTTCTCGCAAGCAAAATAAAGTAATGAAAACTAGGGTAACGCAAGTATAAAAACGAACGCCTATTTGAGCAAAGAGAGACTCTAAGGTCTTAAAAACTGCTGCAAAGCACCAGGAATCAGGAGTGTGGTGCATAATTTACAGGAAGCCAGGACGCTATATTAAACTTGACTAGAATACTGCTTATCAACTCTAACATGAACACGATCTCCTCAGCTGCTGCCTAATCACAATAAATTATTAGTCAACAATGGTCAGCTGACTTGGACTCACTACAGCCCCAGCAGACTGCACAGGTTCCTGTGCAAGCCTCAGGAGAGTGAGGCTGAGTCTGGCCCACATAGTTGTTCTTCTAAACAAATTTAATGTAACGTGTGTGTATGTTCATGGTAATTAAATCTTTTTGCGCTGCCCTGTTATTTTGTTTAAAATAATAAAAGCTGCATTCTGTGCAACGTGGCTGGTGCTGACTTTATACAATTGGTTCACCGGTCCTTATATCATTCATGCGCAGCTGTAAATAAAACAGCCACTGGCAGGCTCCAACCAAACACATTCTGCAGACTATCATTGCAGGAGAGGACTGTGCTGTTAGCTGCAGCACACTGTCCGTCTTAAGTGTGTTAACTAAGTCAAGTGAAGTCTGTGTGGCTGCCAGTGCGTGTGTCCTGTCAGTGTACCTTTGGAACTTACTGGAGGAAGGCAAGGCAAGCTATGAAGCACGTAATTTGGAGCATAATCACCTTTGACCCGCAACCGAATTGAACTTATTTAATTGTTTAAATGTATGCCCCTGGCCAAATTTAGAGCCTGGTCGGTCCGCACGGGCAGACACTTAATAAAATTTGCAACTGCCAGCGGCGACCAGGCTAGCGAGAGCCACTCCATTTTCACGTACACGCCGGCCACCTCGGGATCGCCTCTCTCAAGTGGTGTCTTATCCGGCTGGGTTGGGTCTGGTCAGTTGCGACGCGGCCTGCAGAAGGATGGTGGCACTTACTTGGGAAGTAGTCGTAGAGTCCGGAGGAGTGTGGCGCTCTAACAATTGCTTGACACGTGACGCCATCTCTCTGTAAGGCAGTGGCTGCAGGCTCACTTAGGCCGCAAGCCACTGCGCCCTGAGGTAACTTAGGTTTGCCGGCCGGCCGCCTCAATTATAGTCACCCTCCCAGCTCGCAGCCCAGTGAGTCCCCAGCTGGGCTGTCCAGTGACACGCAGACTGTCCTGGCGGCCGCTCGCATCTACCCGGGTGGGTCACTCACTCCTCGAGTCGGGCTCTCAGGTCTGGCATTGTTGAATTGAGGGGGTTAAGTAAAATGGCTGAGTGATAGTGCAAGGAAGCGCCGGTGCGGAGCTGCTTGTAGCAGGCAGCGCGACGCTGCAAGCGCCATATTTGAATACATTTGTGGAGCAGCGCAAAACACTAGGCAACTGGCACTTTCGTTTACAAACTTCCCGGACCGGCTATGGCAGCAGGTGTGACGTCCCTCATGCGCGGCCTCAAGCACACAACATGATTCGAGAAGGTGATACAATGTATAAGTGTGAGTCACCCTGCGAGCAGCTTTAATTTAGGTCAACAGCAAGCTTGCAGGAACCCAGGGCACAGTTAAAGTACGTCAGCAGGTCAGCAAAAAGTGGCGGCAACCATGCAGAAAGAATGCACTCTCTCACACCCATGCATTCTCGAAGTACGCTGAGGTAACCAAACCCTAAGACCTCATGAGCCAAATAGCCAGATTGTCCTATCTGGGACTCAGGTGTTTGATTCTCCCTTTGTCCTGCATAAGAAGGTCCGGCCTGTTGGGGAGCCCCCACCCGGATCATAACGGTTCCCCTGCCCGTACTGGCATGGGCAGGGAAAACGGGTTTTTGCTCTTGCTTGGCGAGAGCAATTTCAAAGCTACCCTCAAGTAAGAGCAAACACGAAGTCTGCTCCCAGATGATGGGAGCTTTCAAAATGCTCCTGCCAGCTGGCAGGGGACTTCAGCTCGGTTTCGGGAAACAGATCTGAATATTGCTCCTGCCCCCGGGGAGCAGTATTTTTTAGCTGTTCGCTGTGGGCGGGAGCAATGCTAGTTCCCCCTGGATGTGGGGAGCCGCTGGGGCCGTGGCGCTCCCCCAACAATTCGCCAATAAGGAGATGGTGGGTTCCCTGGGTGGGCCCAAGACACCCACCAGAGCCAGACCAGCTGTAGCAGGCTTTGGGCATTTTCTCGGGAGGCTGGAAGGGTGGGGGCCGGTTTTGCAGCAGTGACTGCTGTTTTTTTGGTTACTGGGGGCCAGTTTTGCAGCATTGCTGCAATATCAGCCCCCAGTAACAAAAGCAGAAGTACTTCACACTTGCAGCACTCCCCCGAGGGCTGCGTGCCCCGTCCCCATTTACTAATTGGCCAGGCCATGGGGGATGGGGTGCCGAGGGCGGAATTGGCCCAGGGAAGGGGCCTGCATGCCCCACTCATTTACAAAAGGCGCTGGGCTCTGGGAGATGAGGGTCCCAGGGCCCGAAATCGGCCCGGGGAGGGGGGTTGCATGCTCCTTCCCTTTTTACTGTATGTCATGACCCTGGGAGATGGGGTCCCCAGGGCCAAAATCGGCCTGGGTTGGGGAGTTGCAAGCCCCAATTCACCACAACTACAATGGTGTGCCCCGGGGATGGGGGCCTTGGGGGTAAAAGCGGCTCAGACCACAGGTTGGCTGCCTTGAGGGGGGGGGTGAGGGAGTTGGTTGTTAGGCCTGGCCTTAACCCCACTGCGTGCAAGGCGTGTGGTTGGTGGCATGCAGGGTATTGGTGCAGGCCCTGCGGCTAGCCCCCCCCACCGTGCATGCTGAAGACTGTCGCAGTTGGATTAAGGTATGGTAGTTAAATATTACTTTATGCAACAAAAAAACCTAGAAATTCACAGAAAAACAAAGGTTACAGAGACTTTATAGTTAGGAAATATCATTAAAAAAAGTAGAAATTCATTGAAAATACCAACGGTTACAGGGATGTTGTGGTTAGAAAATAGAATTAAACAAACATTAGAAATTCACTAAAAGTCTTCAAATATATATTCTAGAGGTATTCATGCACATCCAAAAGGGGACCGCTCCACCCGACTCTTGGGCTTCTGCCAAGATTGTGGTGTTTCCTAAAAAGGGTAAATCTCTGTTGGGGTCTTATCGACCAATTACTTTAATTTATTGTGATACCAAAATGTATGCCGAAGTATTAGCTACGCGCGTATCTGGTATAATAAAGAAGATTGTGTCATCAGTACAACACAGCTTTATCCTTGGAATGGGAACAACCGATCATATACGTCAGGTAATTACCTTATTTGACATGGCTAAGATCTCAGGAGACCCATTGGCGGTCATACTTCTGGACGCCGAGGAGATGTTCGATAGGGTCTCCTGGCCATATCTATGAACAATAATGGACAAATAAGGATTGGGGCCTGGATATATCAAATTGATTAAAACATTATATATTAACCCTATTGCTAAGATTTCCCTAATTGAGTGAGGAGTGGGGGGAGGGGGGAAGACTGTGGTGAGTCAGGGGGGGGCAAGGCAGGGCTGCCCTTGTTCTTCCCTTCTATTGGGCCTTTGCATTGATCCTCTAATTCAGCGAATTAAAGGTAATTCTTTAATCTTACTATGTGCGTATGAGTGGGAGGGAAACTAAGATCCTGGCGTAAGCGGATGATTTGACAATATTTACACCGGATCCTGTCAGGGCAGTCAGGGAAACTAAACTTGAGGCTGAACAATTTGGCCGAATTGCTGGGTATGGAATTAATTGGGATAAAACTCAGATAATCATAAATTGCAATGTGACGATAGGCGGGTAGGTCCAAATGCAGTGTATCTGGAGGTTAATGTTATGGCAGATACAGATAAAATTGTAGATAGTAATGTAGACCCTTTGATTGATAAAACTAAGGTGGAATTGAGAAAGTGGAATGATCTTAGACTTACTTGGATTGGGAGAAGCAATCTAGTCAAAATTATGTTTTTACACAAAATGTTCTACTTTTTTAGAGCCATACCCTTGGAGGTGAATAAATATTGGTTTAAGGCTTTGGATGGGATAACTGGAGATTGTTGTAGGCTTATGCCGGACCTCGCAGGGCACTGAAGTTTTTAACCCTGCCAAGAGAACAGGGGGTCTGGGCAGTGCCGAATTTTCGACTGTACTACTGGGCCTCGGCCTTGCAACAGATGACTGATTTGCTTTATGGCAAAGGCAAGGTTGTATGCTGTAAGTAATGATACTCCTACATGTAATGAGCTTGCGACTGGGGATGATGCTAGGGGGTACCGGTTTCATCAATTAGCTTTTGGATTTTATAAAAGGGTGAGGTTTGAGACGCTTCTATCTGCGTATCGAGTCTGGTCTAGTGTTGTAAAGAAAGTAGGGATTGGCTGCCTTAGCTTTTATACACCACTTCAAGATAACTCCCTTTTGCCGGATATATTTCATGGTCCCCACATTAGACGCTGGAAAGAGCAGGGACAATCCATCCTTGGGGATTTTTGTGATAAAGGTATAACTACCAGGTTCTCTAGGGTTGATCTGTTAGATATATTAACTGAGTAAAAGAAGTCAATTGGGGCTCTATATAAGATGTTAATCGACAGGATGGGGGACGTTCTGGGCAAGCATGCGGTTCGCTGGCAGTTGGCATTACAAATGGCCATTGGGGACAAACTTTCCTCTTTAGACCTAGCTCGCTCAACCTTTCTGTCTGCCAATTTGCAAGCTCAACACTACAAAACGTGGTTTAACCTCTATATTACACCTACTAAAATCATTAAATGGGGAGGTGTATCTGGCAGGAACTGTCCGCACTGTCAGTTCTATGAGGGGGACCTAGTCCACATGTTTGCGGAATGCCAGTGAAATTTAAAGGACATAAGTTGATTTTTAGAGTCTAGACTGGGTTTGCGTATTGTGGTTACACCCCAATTGATCTTATTAGAGGTTCAAAAGGAGAAAATCCCCCTACTGGCTCAACCTTTTATGTTTCTTTCCATGGCAGTATTAAGCGCCATGAGACCCTTGGGTGATATGTGCGCTTAATAAATATACCTGACTTAGGTTATTTTTAGCAACAGCCTGACTCGATCCTGCCCCTCTATCTCTCAAATAATAATTGGTACGACTTACATCTATCTATCATATTGAAATGGCAGTCTATTCTCAGAAAGGTAGATGGCCTAGGAAAAGAGGACTGCAAATTTGGGCCCCAATAAGGCAATGGATGAGACATACTCTGAGGGTGGAAGGATAAGGCAATCGGGGGTGGAGTAATGTATAGTGCAATATGATTCATTGGGGCATGGGGGTACCACCTTAATGTAATGGGGCTGATACCGGGGCTCCATGTGATTTGGGGTCTTTCTATCTTAATGGTCTGATAAAAATCTTTTAATGGCTATGGAATGTGAAGAATCTCTTTTTTTCTCTGGCTTATTGTTTTTATCTACCAGACTGATTTGTATTTCCGCTGGCTTTGATGGAGGTTGAGGGGAGGGGGTGGTGGGCTGGGTTAATATTTTTTTATTTTTTATTTTCAATAAAGAATAAAAACAATGTTTTAAAAATTCACTTAAAGAACCAAGGTTACAGGGATGTTATAGTTAGCAAATACTTTACACACACAAAACCACAGAAATCCAGCAGTTATAGTTATCTCAAGAAACTACAACTCGCGCCCTCACCATGCACTGCTAATTACCCCACACATTACATCACTCATGACATCTTCTATGATATTATTCATAATACAATTTCAGCATTTGCTGTAAAATTATTGATGAGAAAACTGCATGGTGGGGGTGTGAGTTACAGTTACCTTAGGGCACAAGTTACATTTACTTGACATAACTCGAATTGCTATGGTTTAGTGTGTGTAAATCTGAACCTAACTATAACGTCCCTGAAGCCTTTGGATCTATCTATCTATCTATATCTATATCTATATCTATATATATCTCTATATCTATATCTATATATATCTCTATATCTATATCTCTATATCTATATATCCATGTCTATATATATATATATATATATATATATATATATATATATATATATATATATATATATATTACCTACTGGCGGTCGCCAGTAGGTATATATAGTTAGGATTTTTTCTCTATGGGTTTTTTGAAAATTCTATGTCTAATAACTTTGGCGTTTGTGGACAGAATTGGCTGAAATTTTCAGGAAAATGGCACATTTTGTTTCTGAGCATCCCTTGAAAATTTGGGGGGGGTTCGTCAAGGGGGGGCCGAGAAAAAAGGGGGGTCCCAAAACGTGTTTTTAACATTGAGTTTTCCATAGGGCGGTTGGCCTCACTTTTAGCCCGAACGGCTGAATGGATTTGCACGAAACTTGGCAAAATTGTAGGGACTGGTAGCCCGATGTGCCTTTTGTAGGTCTCAATATATGTGCTCCAGTGGATTTTGAGAAATTAACGTTTAAAAAAAGATATATATCTGTAACAGCGGACCTGGCAGCGTCCCAGGACGCGTACTTTACGCGCAACGGAGCTTTGTGAAGCGAAGCTGATTGGTTCTCCGGCGTCTGTCAACATTCCAAACAGTCCGTAGCGGCCGCCATCTTGTCTCTCGGTAGGATCGAGAGACAAGAGGAGGCCAAAGCGAAGGGGCAAATGACCATAAGGGGGCATAGTACATTGTCGCTCACCCCCTAGGTTTGATGTGGAGGTTTTAAAAGGGCCCCGCGGGGCAAAAAAAAATAAAAATAATAATAATCGAACAGCTGAATGGATTTGCACGAAACTTGGCAAAATTGTAGGGACTGGTAGCCCGATGTGCCTTTGCTAGATCTCAATATATGTGCTCCAGTGGATTTTGAGAAATTAACGTTCAAAAAAAGATATATATCTGTAACAGCGCACCGCTTCGCGTACTTTTCGCGTTACGGAGCTTTGCGAAGCGAAGCTGATTGGCTCTCCGGTGTCTGTAAACATTCCAAACAGTCCGTAGCGGCCGCCATCTTGTCTCTCGGTAGGATCGAACAGCTGAATGGATTTGCACGAAACTTGGCAAAATTGTAGGGACTGGTAGCCCGATGTACCTTTGCTAGGTCTCAATATATGTGCTTCAGTGCATTTTGAGAAATTAACGTTCAGAAACAAGATATATATCTGTAACAGCGCTCCGCTTCGCGGAGATAAAATTATATGTGTATTACCTAGCTGTTGCTAACACCAGTTAGCGACGGCTAGTAGAAGATAGCGACCATCTTGGGCCCCACTTTGCATGTGAGTGATATTTATCACTAATGACATGCAAAGTGGGCATGCCAAGATGTTAGCGACTGGAAACAGTCGCTAACATCGCTATCTCCTATTATCAACTTTTGGAAATATTCGAGATAAGCGCGAATATCTCCAAAAGCTACCACCTGCCCTGAGCAGTTCTTAGCCATGTTATCCAATGGGAGGTGGATAACATGGCTAAGAGCATTAGCTCGGTAATGCATGAATATCGCTGAGTTTTCAGCGATATTAATGCATTGTGGTCGTTTTTTATCGTATTTCCGATAAACCTTGATAATAGCAAGGTTTATCTGCGATAATTTCTGACGGTAAAAAAATCGTTGCTAAGCATCGTTAGGGATAAATATCGCTTAACTTTGGTAATATGCCCCAACGTCTGTTAACGTTCGATTCGAAGGAAATCAGGAAGTGTTGAAAAACATTGTCTGCGCCATCTTGTCTTTTTTCAAATGCCACACTTTTGTCGTGCACGGCAGCCATTTTAGATGCCTTGACCAGACCCACTCTGTGCACGCTGTCGATCCTTAGCATGGCTCCCCACCCTCGCAAGCATCTCCCCCAGGCAGTGGTCACCCCCGCTCTCTGTCTTATGCATGGGTAATAAACCTCCCCCCATCTGCGCTGCTCTTCCCTGAGAATCACACCCTGTGCCCGCCCGACACCTCCCTTTCGCCCTATTCACTACCGCACCCTCTGATACTCCTTTTCCTCTGTGTCCGATTGTCCAGGCTGGTCCTAGGGTATCAGCTAGCCCTGCAGATGTAGTTTATGGCCACAGCTGTAAAGAATCACCCCTCTTCAAAGGAGTTATAGTAGATCAAGGCCCACACTCGATGAGATCCGTCACAGCAGAAGCGTTGCTATTATCTGAAAACCATCCTGTATTGTGATTGGGGAGGGGACCGAGCCTGAAGCGGAAGATTCCAGGGATGACTCTTTGTACATCAAAGTTTTTACAATTATGTGTCACATTAAAAATATATAGCACTCCGACAAAGTAGTAAGATTATAAAACTTTAATAATTTATAAATATATACAAGAAAACAAAAATAGTAATAACATATAAACATTTTTAGGGAAAAACAACGAAGTAGCGGTCGGCTGTGCGAATAGTCCCAACGCAGCACAACGTCCAGATTTCCGGCGTGGGGCGTCGCGGGGGTGGGTCATCAGTAGCAAACTGTTGTGCGAATAGTTCCAAGGCAGCAGAACGCGCTGAAATCTAGATGACACTAAAGTGATGTCTAGTAAGTTGCCACCCAGCAAATAACGGCATGGGGAGTCGCGGGGGGTGGGTCATCAGTAGCAAACTGTTGCGCGAATAGTTCCAAGGCAGCAGAACGATGGCACCAAGGTGATGTCCAGTAAGTTGCCGCACTGGTTTTGGTATCCTACAATGCTGCTCCGAATAACGGCGCGGGGCGCCCCGGGGGAGGCGGTGAACGGGCCTGTCCAGGTGGAGTGTCATCTGTTGTAGTGGGGCGCCCCTTTACCGTTTCAGTTGCCATTCCGTCCGTTTTTGGTCCACTGTGTCAAAAGCCGCAATTCAGCTGAGTTGCGCCCACTCTTGCGGTGCAGCGATAGGCGGCTGTCACAGGACTCTCAAAATGGCGGCAGGCTGTTTCCTTTTTGGGCCTGGTCCACTGAAATGGCCCTGGGACACCTTGGAAATCGGACGCTTGTCTGCTAGGTCTTGGACCCCATTCTCGAAAGCGTCCCCTCCGCCTTGAGAATTCATCAAAAGTTTTGGGGGCTCCGACTCCTGCAGGCTTCTGGTGGGGAGCGGCTGCCATGATTGCTCGCGGAATGACCACGACTGAGCTACGAGATGGTGGTGCTCTCATGCTGACGCCAGCTTCAGTCTGAAACATCCAGAAACAAGGTGGGGCTTTCATCGTTTGGGAAAAAAAAAAAGTTTTCATCCAATGAAAAGTGTTGTTTTTAGGTCACATGATCAAGCCTTCCATCATTAGGAAACCAAAAGTAAAATGAACCAATGAAAAGTTTTATAAACAAGTCACATGACCTGTTATGCGGCATAGGGTGTAAAATGCGGAGAAAATACGTTGGCACGTGAGGCGGCGTCAGTAGCGGACCGATGTGCGAATAGGCCGAAGGCAACACAACGCGCCAAGATCCGGATGGCACCGAGGTGGTGTCCAGCAAGTTGCAGCACTGGTGTGGCCATCCTACAATGCTGAAAGTCGGCGTGGGGCGCCCCGTTGGCACGTGAGGCGGCGTCAGTAGCGGACCGATGTGCGAATAGGCCGAAGGCAACACAACGCGCCAAGATCCGGATGGCACCGAGGTGGTGTCCAGCAAGTTGCAGTACTGGTGTGGCCATCCTACAATGCTGAAAGTCGGCGTGGGGCGCCCCGTTGGCACGTGAGGCGGCGTCAGTAGCGGACCGATGTGCGAATAGGCCGAAGGCAACACAATGCGCCAAGATCCGGATGGCACCGAGGTGGTGTCCAGCAAGTTGCAGCACTGGTGTGGCCATCCTACAATGCTGAAAGTCGGCGTGGGGCGCCCCGTTGGCCTGTGAGTTTGCGTCAGTAGCGGACCGATGTGCGAATAGGCCGAAGGCAGCACAACGCGCCAAGATCCGGATGGCACCGAGGTGGTGTCTAGTAAGTTGCCGCACTGGTGTGGCCATCCAACAATGCTGAAAGTCGGCGTGGGGCGCCCCGTTGGCCTGTGAGTTTGCGTCAGTAGCGGACCGATGTGCGAATAGGCCGAAGGCAGCACAACGCGCCAAGATCCGGATGGCACCGAGGTGGTGTCTAGTAAGTTGCCGCACTGGTGTGGCCATCCAACAATGCTGAAAGTCGGCGTGGGGCGCCCCGTTGGCCTGTGAGTTTGCGTCAGTAGCGGACCGATGTGCGAATAGGCCGAAGGCAGCACAACGCGCCAAGATCCGGATGGCACCGAGGTGGTGTCTAGTAAGTTGCCGCACTGGTGTGGCCATCCTACAATGTTGAAAGTCGGCGTGGGGCGCCCCGTTGGCCTGTGAGATGGCGTCAGTAGCGGACCGATGTGCGAATGGGGCCAAAGGCAGCGCAACAATATTTTCTGAATAGAAGACACCACAAGGCGCTGAGATGCCAAGATCCGGATGGCACCGAGGTGGTGTCTAGTAAGTTGTCGCACTTCTGTGGCCATCCTACAATGTTGAAAGTCGGCGTGGGGCGCCCCGTTGGCCTGTGAGATGGCGTCAGTAGCGGACCGATGTGCGAATGGGGCCAAAGGCAGCGCAACAATATTTTCTGATTTGAAGACACCACAAGGCGCTGAGATGCCAAGATCTGGATGGCACCGAGGTGGTGTCTAGCAAGTTGTGGCACTGGTGTGGCCATCGTACAATGGTAAAAGTCGGCGTGGGGCGCCCTGTTGGCCTGTGAGATGGTGTCAGTAGCGGACTGATGTGTGAATGGGGCCAAAGGCAGCGCAACAATATTTTCTACAATATTTTCGGAGTAGAAGACACCACAAGGCGCTGAGATGCCAAGATCCGGATGGCACCGAGGTGATGTCTAAGTTGCGGACCGATGTGCGAATGGGGCCAAAGGTAGCGTAACAAGATTTTCTGTATGGAAGATACCACTAGGCGTTGAGATGCCAAGATTCGGATGGCACCGAGGTGATGTCTAGCAAGTTGTGCCACTGGTGTGGCCATCGTACAATGGTAAAGGTCGGCGTGGGGCGCCCTATTGGCCTGTGAGATGGTGTCAGTAGCGGACTGATGTGCGAATGGGGCCAAAGGCAGCGCAACAATATTTTCTGACTGACACCACAAGGCGCTGAGATGCCAAGATCCGGATGGCACCGAGGTGATGTCTAAGTTGCGGACTGATGTGCGAATGGGGCCAAAGGCAGCGTAACAATATTTTCTGTATGGAAGATACCACTAGGCGTTGAGATGCCAAGATTCGGATGGCACCGAGGTGATGTCTAGCAAGTTGGTGTGGTCATCCTACAATGCTGAAACTCGGCGTGGGTCACCCCATTAGCCTGTGAGATGGCGTCAGTAGCGGACCGATGTGCGAATAGGCCGAAGGCAGCACAACGCGCCAAGATCCGGATGGCACCGTGGTGGTTTCATAGTTGAGAGGCTCTTCATCTGCAGTGGGGCGCCGAGATCCGGATGGCACCGAGGTGATGTCTAGCAAGTTGCTGTACTGGTGTGGTCATCCTACAATGCTGAAATGTAGTGGGGCGCCCATTTACCGTTTCAGTTGCCATTCAGCTGAGTTTCGGCTGCTCTTGATGCTACAGCGACAGGCGGCTGCAAGAGGACTCTCAAAATGGCGGCCTGTTCTTTGGATTTGGGCCTGGTCCACTAAAATGGCCCTGGGACACCTTAGAACTTGGACGCTCGATTTTTTTTTCCTTTCCTGTACATGCAAAAAAAGGTAAATGCCCGGTACGTTACACGCTTCATCTGCCACGATGAACTCTCCAGAGGAACCGAAAAAAAATATAGTTGTGGTAACTATACCATGCATCGTCATATGGAGAGGTGGCACCAATTAATTATAGTGCTGCATAAAAGAGAGATTTGGAGGAGAACCCCTGACCTGCTAGTACATTCATCAAAGAAGTGGCACTGAGAGCTTCAGAGGCAAGGGAAACGGTCCCAAATATTTAGAAGAACTTTGGAAAGATTAAAATGACATGTTTAGATTGTGGTAAATTAATTTCATGTGGACAGATGAGTGTTACTCTAATAAATACAGCATATGAACATCATCATAGTCGATGGTTGGTAGAGACATTTTGACTATATCCTGGACCTGCCCGTCCTCGCCCAAAATGGCGCCAGAATAAATGGGACTCGTAACTCCTTGTTGTGTACTGGTTGCAGAACCTTGAAATCACGAGATACGTATGCAGTTTTGAAGCACATGGCGGGCGGGGACGAGAATTGATTGAATATTTCGACATCCCTATTGATATTAAGTTCTGATGTGTTATTGATTACTGTACTGTTGAAAGTTCGAATTAACGTCACCCATGGTACTTGCCCGCAAATGTATATCTAGATAATTTTATTGTAACTGGCCCTGTCGTATTTTAATTATAAAATGTACGTCCACCGATTCCGTAACTGTTAGACACCTTAGTTCTTGCAACCTAATGGCCCGCCCGTTACGTTCCTCTACAGTGTAAATGTCTATTCATCATATACGATTACAGTTTGCTCCGTGGCAGGCCCACGTGGTTATAGGCTCGTATTTGTATAATGAAATTTTCACAATAAAGGTTTTTAAAAGAAAACATGGTAGTAGTATATACATTGGTAAAGTTTTTAATAATAGTCACTGTTTTAGAATCATTAAAAGGCAAGTGAAATAAAGCAGACCAATTACATGAAGGGTAAAAGGTATAATACGAAGGAACGCAGTAAAGATAAATGGTCAAGGGCTGTTGTGTTTTCTATTCCTGCAACATAAAGTGATCGATAAGAATCTCATATTCAGGCGTATCGGCGACTAAGACAGCAGGTCGACCCTCTTTTGCTCAACGGCTCCGTCATGGGACGAAGAAACGCTCTTTTTCTCGAAAAAAGAATATATTTTACTTGCAGGACAGTTGTAAAATTTCCGGGAAAGTACATTAGCCTGGAACATTATAACATATATTTAAGAAAAAATAATGTTCGGAAGTAATTAAAAGCGTAATTTTTAGGTGATATGACCAAGGCTTTCATCATTAGAATAAGAAAAGTAAAATGAACCAATGAAAAGTTTTATTAACAAGTCACATGACTTGTTATGCTTACGTTACGCGCTGCGCGCCCCGGATGACTTCCGGATGCGCTAACGCGGCGCGTCATATGACGCATTACGCGACAACGCAGGTCCAGAATATAGTCAAAATGTCTCCACCAACCAGCGGTCGAAACACAACCCCTTTCAGCAGGCTAAATAGTTCTGTTAAATGACAACAGAAGGGACAGGCAACAAGAACCATCAGTCAAAGAGGGGAGGGCTAGTTCTTCTCTACCGGGTTACATTGGGGCGCTACCGGAACTGATCGAATTGGTAGTCTACAGTGTTTCTGGATGTTTCAGACTGAAGCTGGGGTTAGCATGAGAGCAGCACCATTTCGTAGCTCCGTCGTGGCCATTCCGCAACCAATCATGGCAGCCGCTCTTTATCGTTATTTTGGGCGGGGTGGGTGGCGGAGCCGAGCTGTTTTGCAGCCATCATTGTGTGGAGTTCAGTTCATCTCACTAGTTTTGTATTTGTCATGAGGGGTTGTTCCTAATGTTTCTATTTTAGCGAGGTCAAAAAGAGATCCCATTAGTGGCCTACTGATTTTGCTCGATTCCTTTTCTTTTTTTTTAACACGATTTTTCGTTATCTGCAAAGACTAAACAGAGTATTGCGACTCTGTGTTTGTTTGTAAATAGAGAATGAACCAAAGAGAACTAATTCTAAAATAGTAAATACTTGGATAACAATCAATCAAATGGAGAGAGAAGCAGGCACGACGGATTACAACGGGGGCAAAGGCCTGCGTTAACTACCTTTCACTATCTGCAAAGAGAGAGTACTCCTAATAGAAATGAGGGGGGGGGGCACCATTCAAAGCAGATCAGTGTGCATAAACACGAAAATGTTTTCACTTACCACGTACTTGACATTCGACAGCTTATGATATTTGCTATTAAAAAACCATTGAAATTCACTGAAAAAACCATAGGTTATAGACCATATATAGTTAGGAATTAGCATTTACAAAACCTTGAAAATTCACTGAAAAAACCATAGGTTATAGACCATATATAGTTAGGAATTAGCATTTAAAAAACCTTATTTTACTCACACAAAACCATTGAAATTCCATATATAGTTAGTTGCACTAACTATATATCGCGCACCCGCAATCCACTGCTGATCATGTCACATATTACATCATTCATGACATGGTCAGTGACATCACTGATTACATCACTGATGACATCTCAAATGACATCACTGATGACATCACTGATGACATCTCATTTGACATCATTCTTGTGCTAATACGATAAACCTCTTCAGACTCTAATATAACCTTAGATACACTCAGTGTATACAGACACTCACACACTGCCACTCATCCATGGAGTTACTCACACACCCAGTCAGTCATGCAAAGAAACAATCTCACCTCCATTTCTTCAACTATATAGTTAAACACACCTTACTTATTGAAACATATACTAACACATATTTACTCTCTTATACAATCCCTGATACAAGTTCACAATGATCGATACAACCACTCACTCATTCAGTGGCTCTCATGCACAGTTATTTATATATGCCAACTCTCACATGTACTGTGTTTTACATATGTACTTACTATGACATGTAGCATTGAGATATCCATTCACTCATCAATACACTCATGCACACAGTCAACTGCCCATGTAGCTGTTTCCACATGCACTCTTGAACTCATACACCTAGTGAATAAACTGCTCACACATCTATGCATAGAGTCACACACCTTCCAGCCACCCCCACACAAACTCAATCTCCCATAGAAATACTTGGGCAACCAATTAATAACACATATAGCCTCTCGTATAGCTAATGATCAACACATGCAGCAGTTTACAGAACAACAGACATAATGATGCACAAATTAAGACAGTTTAGTCACTAACCCATGCATTCAGTGAGACACATTTAATCACTCACTCATACAGTCAGTCACGCACCTACTAAATCCTTCATCCAGACACTTATACATCCACTCATTCTTCAATATGTAAGACATATTTTAACTTTACAGAAACATACAGTCACTGGATGTTGTCATCAGTGATGTCATCAGTGATGTCATTTGAGATGTCATCAGTGATGTCATCAGTGATGTCACTGACCATGTCATGAATGATGTAATATGTGACATGATCAGCAGTGGATTGCGGGTGCGCGATATATAGTTAGTGCAACTAACTATATATGGAATTTCAATGGTTTTGTGTGAGTAAAATAAGGTTTTTTAAATGCTAATTCCTAACTATATATGGTCTATAACCTATGGTTTTTTCAGTGAATTTTCAAGGTTTTGTAAATGCTAATTCCTAACTATATATGGTCTATAACCTATGGTTTTTTCAGTGAATATATATATATATATATATATATATATATATATATATATATATATATATATATATATATATATATATATCTCGGTGAGTTGTCCCTCAGATAAGCAACACTCGAGACACCAGATTGCTGCATTCAGCTTTTTATTGATATGGATGGTATGATGCTTCTCGATGCAATCAAACAGCTGAGTATGACAGCCGGACGCTTTTCGAATTTCATTTCTTCCTCAGAGGCTGGCAAAACAAAGTGCATGCCAGTATCCATTTCCATTTTATAGCATTTATGATTCACTAAATGGGCTAATTAATGCACAGCATGATGGGAAATGGGGTCCGGAAATCAGTCCACAGATGGATATAGTGTATATATATATATATATATATATATATATATATATATATATATATATATATATACACCAACAAGTGAAATGTACTCGTGTCTATTTATAGCTCTGTTAGCTCAGTCAGTTTTAAGGGGGGGCTTTTTTTCTAAGCAAATTCTGCATACTAAAAAGCTTGAATAATACTTTGTCATAGAATGCAGCCCTGAAGTAGAAACAACTTATCTCTGCATCCCATACACAGATATTTAATGCATAATCAAGAGACCTCTTGCTTAGTGTGATGACTGCACTTGCTCTTAACAAAGCAATATTATTATTATACAGCTGAGGTTCAAACTCGTTGTTATTCCATCTGAGTTCTTGTAGAGTAGAAAGTCCAGCGTTTTATTCTGCTGCTAAACTCTGGCAAACAGACAAGAGAATAAGTGAAGTGCTGCGGTAGAAGGGCGGATTATCTATTTATGTGCCAACAATGCATTATTAACTAGACGGGCTCAGAAAAACGACTTCAAAATCTATGCACATCAGATGAGAAGTAACCGAGGCCTACTTTTGCATTTTCGGCATTGATTAGTCCTCTCAGACTGCTCCGGCAATAGGGGTGACATTTCAATTTACTCGGAGCTAAAGCGGATTGGCATTTTCTAAAAATCCGCAGCATATTGCTATGCTAATCAAGGAATAGCAAGCTGCCTTTCCCATCAATCTTCGCGCGCCCAAGGGCAACAGTGACAAGGCTGCCAGTTTCATCAGGGAATTTTCCATCGAAAGCAAGAGTCTGGAAGGAGAGGATGACAAAGCCACTCGTCAAACTGAGAAATATGGCGAGGCACCCTCCGGTGTGATGAATCTGTTGACTACATTCACTAGGAATTTTCTGGTAACTAAAGCAGTCGAAGCCAGGGCTAGAAATCCGTCTGTTGATATCCCAATTAACCGCTTTTGATGATTTGTATTTGAAAAAGAGTCACGAATAAACATGTCATGTAAAGAATACCATAAAAAGCGTTTTTACAACACGAAGCATTCAGCCCCAGCTTCTCTGCCTCAGCACACCAGACGGCTTATCGTTTCTGTATGGGGCGTCCAATATTAAAATGAACTGCCTGTCACCTCCAAGCTGTTCTGCTTGTCTCTAAATTATGTGGCTGACTGTTATAAGTGAAATGTTGGCAAGTAAGTGCCGGTGCCGAGCACCTGAAACCAATTAGTTCCGGTGCCCAACATCGGAAACCACCGGCTCAAATAAAGCGCTGGCCTAAGGACAGGCTGAGCGAAAAGATAGACATAGGTTGAAGATCAAGGAAATACTTAAGGGTAGCACACAGAAAACAAAACATAAGGCAGAATAAATGGAAGCCACTACAGAGTGCAGGCTTCGGGTCTGATTTATATTTTGGAGGATGGCTCACCACATCACAAATGAGACCGACATCTAGTAAGCCTCGTTACAAGTGTATTAGGATAGAACACGCCTTCCCATCCCATTTATGTCGGAAATTCGGTTAGCAAAACTCCAAAACAGGCCACCGGGCAGACAAGGGCAAGAGAAAGAGGCCTTGGATGGAGTTCAAAATAAACTGTACTGGGTTGAGTGAGAAGGCAGGGAGCGCAGCATAGGCATATCATGGTGCACATGAAAGAGGATAACCCTAAAGATGCGGAACAGGAAATATTAACAGAGTAAACATTTTGCATATGTTAAGGGATGGGAAAAGATGATACAAACAAAAGAGGAGATTTGAATTTGTAAGGAGAGAGGGCTATCAAAGAGTATACCAAAACCGCCAGCAGAGGCGGACAGCGGCAGGGAGGAAATTCAGCGGAGGAGCATAGAGTGGAGGAGCGGGGCACAGAGGAGCTGGGCACAGAGTGGAGTAGGAGGACAGAGTGGAGTAGAGAAGGGCTGCGTGGAGGGGAGTGGGGTGAGATAGACTGGAGTAAAGTGACGTAGAGTGTCATAGTGGCATGAATGGTAAGAGTGTCCTAGAGCAGAATGCCATAGAGTAGAGTGGCCTAGAGTGAGCTGTTGTCTAGTGGTGTGGTGCACAGGGGGGGGTTGTATGACGGAACAATGCAGGGAAATACTCTGCATGCATCTGTCATGAATTTTTTAACCCGCATTTTTTTTTAGCACGCATATGCTTTTATACACATACATACACACACGCACAATGTATTTGTGTGTGTGGGGAGGGGGGTGGTAAAGTACAATGTGGTAAAAATCTTGTTGTAAAGGTTGTTTCCCACAGGGGAGTGGAGTGACAGAGGGTGGGAGTAACAGAGGGTGGGAGTGACAGAGGGTGGGAGTGACAGAGGGTGGGAGTAACAGAGGGTGGAGTGGCAGAGGGTGGAGTGGCAGAGGGTGGAGTGGCAGAGGGTGGAGTGGCAGAGGGTGGAGTGGCAGAGGGTGGAGTGGCAGAGGGTGGAGTGGCAGAGGGTGGAGTGGCAGAGGGTGGAGTGGCAGAGGGTGGAGTGGCAGAGGGTGGAGTGGCAGAGGGTGGATTGCAAAATGTGAACCCAGAAAACATGGTATCAGTCCTGGCTTCCCCACTTGACAAAATTGTGTGATCCTAGGCAATTGGTTGATTTCACTTTGCCTCCCATTTCTTCATTACCACATATGAGACCCCCTTAAAATAGAGTTCAGGATGTATCTGTACAAGACCTTCTCTTGTGTTTTATTAAATAAACTATAATGTTCTTTCAATTCTAGAACAACTAAGGCTGCACACAAGGTGCAACTGACAAATGACTTTGCTTTTAGTTCACTAATGGCATTATTTTCAGAATGGGGGCAGCATGAATGTTTCCAAGATCATTGTTTGAAAACAATCACTGCTAATAAATACCTCCCAATGCAGTGATATAATCTGATCTACTAAGGTAAAACGCTCATGCATGCTAATAAAATAAACTCTTTGCAAACTTTAAAAAAGCGTATCCTGTTTTTCCATGTTTAGTGCAAGATGTCTTTAAAACTGAAGGTGCTCCTAAAGATAAGATGTCTAGGACACCATATTTTCTTTAGTTAATGTGTAAATAACATATGCCTGTTTAAAAAGCATCTTTCTGAATGTTCCTGCTGTCAAGTACACAGCAGACCAGTGCTGCTATTCACCAGGGGGGCTCAATTAAAGGTCAAGAGGGCTGCATGCAGCCCCCAGGCCATACTTTGAGTATGCCTGGAGTATGCCTGGAGTAGAGTGTCAGAGTGGAGTGGTGTAGAGGGACGTCTATGGGTCCAGTTTGTGCCTGCACTTTGGCTCTCAACGAGGACGGCAGCGGCGGAGAGGCAGATCCGCCCGCTCTCACGAGTGCGGCCCAACAACGCGGCGCTCTGGATCGAAACGTCGAGGCCAGCTCCCCTTCCCTCTGGCTTCCTCGCTGGCCCCCTATCTCTCAGCGAGGCGGGTGCAGGGACCGCTATGATCTGGCCCATGACCCGGTGAGTGGCTACTACCATCATCTAGCCCGGCGCTACAGTAAAGAACCCTGGGCCTACGGGCGCGCTGGGCCAAGACGATCACCGGCCTGGAGTGGTGGTGAGCCGGACGGAGGGGTGCCGGAGACGGCGGCAGATTACCCGAGTGCCGAGGCCTGTAGTGCGGCCGTCGCGGCTGCACGAACTGGCGCCCCCTGCTGGGCTGTGACTGCAGGGGGGGCATGCTGTAAACGGGGGAGCTTGTCCACCCCACTCTTGCCCTCCAGCTCTGCGACCTTAGGGGCACCCGGAGAGGGACCGCGACTGGTGCCCAGTACCGAAGGAGGCGACTGGGGGCCGTTAGCGCTGCGGCCCTGGAGAGGGCGGCGGCCCGCGCTGGAAAGTGCTCACTCGTGGTCAGCTGCCTGCTGCTGTGCTGTGGACCGCCGGGGGTCTTTGGGCCCTACACCGCACTGGGGCCCCCATATCATCAACAGCCAAGAGAGTGAGAGCCTGGATATGCCCCCCGCTGAAGGCGGTCCGAGAGTTGTCTGGTGCTCGACTCCCTGTGCTGCCGGTTTGGATCGCGGGGGCACTCCACCGCGGTGGTCTGGTAACCAGAGGCCCGACACCCGCTCCGACGAGGAGTTGAACACGTTGCCGCCCACCCTTCATAGTGAAGTGCAGCAGTTGCTGGTGGGACGGCCCCTGGTGTTGGAAGGACTGGGGCGTCACCTGGACCGAGATAGCGGAGATCCTTGCTGGGGCCGTAGGCAACTACCCCACAATACGGACAGGCCGGCACTACTGCACCCTCTGCCGAATACTGGTTGAGTGCTGCTCGCGGCCCGCTCTCCAAAGTCACCAAGACAGACCGCGCAGATCCCCGGTTTGGTTTGGGAGGCGTCTACTACAACTTAGCACCTGGCGCAGGGGAGAAACAGGTGGGACCAGAGCAGAAGGAGACTGACCTGATGATTTCTTTGCCCCCTGGGACCATGACACTATGTTAAAACCCTGTCTGCATGCTCTATAGATCGAGGGGAGGGGCACCCCTGAACCCCCCCACTGAGTGCAGGTCGAGTGCTGCTTGCGGCCCGGGTCCCTAAGCCAATGGGCTAGGCCGTGCAGATCCCCGGCTTGTGGCGAGCGGAAGGATCGACTTTGCAACTAGGGCCACCTGCCCAACGTTCAGTAGCATCCTCTGGACGTTCTGCCTGCTGGCCCCTCCACAGCTTGCTCTGAACCCCCTGTTGACGACTGGCCCCTCCTGACGGACCTGGGTTCCTCGGGACTCTGGCCCTGCTGTGTCAGTCGCTGGCAGGAGTTGGGAAGCATGTCCAAAGCTCGGAACACCAAGGTGAAACCCCTGAAGGACATCTTTGGCCGCGCACAGTCCACACCGAACATGGCAGCGGCAGCGCCAGAACCCGCGACGCCGAAACAGCTTACGGCCTCTGGGGTTAAGCCCATCACGAAAGCATTCCTGGAGTCGCTCTTTCTCACATTCAGGGAGGATATCCAATCGGTAAAAGCCGAATTCACCACAGAACTGAAAGAGGTGCGCCGGGACGTTGACAATATTGGTGAGCGAGTAGCCACACTCGAGGAGAGGAACAATGTCACATCTACGGAATTGACGACGCTGCGGCAGGAGATCATCAGGTTGCAGGACCAGAACGTGGCTTCCAGTCGAAATGCGGATTAGTTTCAGAACAGCCTGCCTCATCCATAAAGACCTTCACACCGGCAAACCTGAGTACTTGGCAAAAAAACTCACTGAAGCCGGCCAGACCAGAAAACTGAAGAGTTCTAACTCCCTCCTACTCATCCCACCAAAAACTAAAAAAAAAAAAACTACAAAAAACTGCAGACCGATCTTTCACTGGAAGCGCTCCCAAAATTTGGAACTCCATTCCCCCTCACATCAGAACCATTCCCTCCTTTGTAGAATTCAAAAGCCAACTCAAAACCTTGTTCCTCAACCGCTCCCTAGGGATTGGATAGCTTGGGGCAACTAGCGGACTTCGAGCTCGGCTCCAGCACAATGACTTCAAAGGACTCAAGAAAAAAGGGTCCTGCACTACAATATTTTGCTCTCTATTTTTGCGTGCCTATATTGATATGTCACTCTACTATCCTGGATCTGATGATTATTTGTCATGTTCCCATTGTAAAGCGCTCCGATACCCCTGGGTCTGGCCAGCCCTATAGAAAACTTCTTAAATAAAATAAACAAATAAACGTAGATATGCAGCTGCATCTGGAGGACATTGAGAACCGGTCCCGTAGACACAACATCCGTATCCGAGGAGTGTGGAATTCGGACTATACAAAGAATTTGTTCGCCTTCTCCACCGGCCTTTTTAAGCATATACTTGGCGACTCCCACGCGGCAGCAATTGTTCTAGACAGAGCGCTCAGGGTGGGACCGCCTCGCAGCTCTCAGGCACCACCGGCAGATATCTTGGTGTGCGTGCAGGACTTCAAGACTAAGGAAGCTATATTATCTAAGGCAATGTCCCTACACCCGATTTCATTCCAGGTCCACTCCCCGGTACTATATCAGGACCTGGCACTGATCACCCTGCAAAGGCGTAGGCAGTTCCGCCCTGTGACCGACCACCTGAGGCAACAGGGGATTTCATACTCCTAGGGGCACCCATTCCGCCTCATCTTCCGATTTAACAACAAACTGCACCAGATGCGCTCGCTGATGGCCGCCGGCCGCCTGCTGGGCCTAGCACCTCCGACGGAGAAGGACAACGCCGAGGGCCCAAGTGAGGGGCCAGATATCACTCTGTCAGGTTGGCAGCGGCAGACAAGAAGGAGGCGCCCGCGGAGAACACCGGCTTCTGAAATCGCTCAGAGCCAGCGAGATGCGCTGGCCACGGCGGCCCTCGCCAGGGATGGCTCGGAGGCCAAATGAAGACCCAGCGTCTGCTTCCACTTTGGGACCCATCTGCTGCGTCTTTGCCGGGTTCGGGAGGGTGGCAGGGAGGGGGTAGTCTCTCCTCATTGAGGTGTGGCGCCGCGGCCAGGGCGACTGACGCTGGAATCTGGGGACCACGGTTCGATCCCCGGCTCCGGCGGCAGGTTAGCCCAGCACCATGTGACTCTGGGCAATAGCTCGCTTAATCTTCCCGACGGCCCCCAGCGCCTAGAGACCCTTACGGGTGATTGTGCGCTTTACAAATGTGGACTTTACAGACTATGAGCCCCTCGTGGTTGTCACTCCTGTTGTTTTGGGACGACTGAACTTTATTGAGAGACTGTTTTTGATTACATTCTGTTTAGGTTAGGGTGGGCTGGATACTTTTTTGGGTGGGGTTTTGGGGTTTGTCCCCTTTCTCCCCTTTCCCCTTTTTTCGCTTGGGTGTTGCCCCGCTCGTCCACCTCCCCCCCCACCCTTGCGGGGCGCCATGTTTTCACCACTTATGTCCTCTGCCTCTCCCCTCTAGGCCTTGGACTTGCATGCAACTCACCTAGGGTCCGACTTCGCCTATTTCACCCTTATGTAACATGTCGCAGGAACCACTTAAGGTACTTATTCTTAATGTCCGTGGTCTTAATAATCCAATCAAACATAGAGCGGTTCTACACTAGCTAGAGCAGTCAACTGCTGATATTTGTCTCTTGCAAGAGACCCACCTCTTCCCCAGAGACCACCACAGAATGAAATCCCGCGCATTCCCCACAGAACTCTATTCCTCTAATTCTTCCAAATCAGCCGGAGTCGCCATCCTAGTATCCCGCTCCTTCTGGGGTAAGGTTCTTCAAAAAGTAGCTGAGATTAGGGGCCGTCTACTTAGTTACCAGTTTCTAGTAGCAGGGGTGTCCCTTATAGTGGGCTCGGTGTATGCTCCTAACGAGGGTCAGGTGACATTTTTCCACAAGGCACTCACAGTGGCTACAGCCAACTCTGAGCAGCGTCTGCTACTAGGGGGAGATTTAAACGTAGTCTTCGACAACATCGCTGACCGTTCCTGTCAACGCACCTCACAAGTTGGAGCTCTTTGCCAAGTTGAACTAGATCGTGTGCGAGAGCTAGGCCTAACAGACATGTGGCGACACTTTCACCCTCGTAGCCGAGCTTACACATATTACTCAGGGGCACACAAAACATATGCTAGGCTCGATTACCTTCTTAGCTCCTCCCTTTTGCAAACTATGGCAACGGACACTGAGATCCTCACCGCATCCCTTTCCGATCACTCTCCCGTCATGGCCACCTTTCACTTGCCTCACACCCTCCCACCGCTGAGATACTGGCGCCTGCGAAACACGTTATTGGACCGGACTTCCACAGTTACCCAAATTAGTACTGCTATCAAGAACTTCCGGACCACAAACGCTAACCCTGACACATCCCTGGTGACGCAATGGTCTTCCCTTAGAGCCGTCCTGCAGGGGTAGTTCATCGCCATATCCGCGGCCGAGAATGTAGAGCGCAGCCGAAAGCGAGCTGAACTGTCTAAACGGGTAGCAGAATTAGAACAGATGCATCAGCGTACAGAGGCGAAAAAAAACAGATGCATCAGCGTACAGAGGCGAAAAAAAACAGATGCATCAGCGTACGGGGGCGAAAAGGGCTTGGCGTTAACTCTTTGTGGAGCGAAAACAGCTCGCAGCGCTAGATCAGGACAAGGCAGAGTTCTCCGCCCTCCGCCTCTGGCACGCTTATTACGCCTGCGGTAATAAATGCGGCCGCCTCCTGGCCCATAAACTACGGGAGGCGAGACAGCGACAGGGAGTACATGCTATTCGGGACTCGGGGGGGGAGGTGGGGGGCAAGCTCACCTCGGAGGATGCTGACATAGCCGAGGCCTTTTGGGATTTCTAAGCAATCTTGTACTCGGGTGATTCCCTTGATGCCCTACATAGCTCTGACTACCTTGACGCCACGACATTGCCAGCGCTCTTCGAAGCGCAAGCTGACAACCTAGACAGTGATATACGAACGGAGCAAGTTATCGCCACCATCTCACGCCTCCGGCTCGGGAAATCACTGGGACTCTGCAGCGTTCTATAAGACCTTTTGTGGCCAAATTGCCCCCCTGCTGCTAGACCTCTGTAACGCCTTTGCATACACCGGAGTGATCCCTAGGGAAATGCTAGAGGCGTCTATAGTGTTCATCCTCAAGCCTGGTAAGGACAAGACCCTATGCAGCGGCTACAGGCCTATTTCTCTTTTGAATATTGACATAAAGCTTTACACAAGCATTTTAGCGACCCGCCTGGCGCCGTTTCTGCCCCAACTAGTTAAACCAGACCAAGCAGGGTTCATACCACAAAGACAGACCAGCGATAAAACTAAGAGAGTTCTGCACCTTATTGAAAAGGCTTCTCGCACCACAGAGGAATACATGCTACTGCCCATTGATGCAGAAAAAGCGTTTGATAGGGTGCACTGGCCCTATCTTGAGCAGGTCCTGTCTAGGTTCGGCTTCGGGGACAAAATGCGCACACACATTGAATTGTCATCACTCACCGTACGCCACAGTCTGTGTAAACGGCCAGACGTCATCCCGTTTCCCCATAAGCAGAGGTACGAGGCAGGGGTGTCCTCTTCCCCCCCCCTCCTCTTTGCGCTCTATATGGAGCCGCTAGCACAACGCATACGGCAACACCCCCTCATTTCTGGGATCAGGTTCGGTGGAGACATTCATACAGTCAGCCTCTATGCGGACGATCTTCTCCTTTCCCTCTCTGATCCCGTTCAAACATTGAGGGCGCTCTTCACTGAATTGCATAGCTGCGCACAGGCTTCGGGGTTTAAGATTAATATGGACAAGTCCACCGCCCTCGACATCTCCCTCACTCCACACACGCTGCCCCACATTCGGGAAGAACACCCAATGCAATGGTCCTCCTCTACCATACCATATTTAGGAGTACAATTGGGAGCCACGATCCCTGCAACTATTGCAGCCAACTACGACCGACTTCGTACCCACATCCGTACGGAACTGGATCGATGGACACATCACACTTTATCTTGGCTTGGTCGGATAGCGGTGATCAAGAGGACCATACTCCCCCAGATCCCATACCTTTTTCAGACCCTCCCTTTGCGTCCCCCGGCGGGTTGGATCCAACACACCCAATCAGATCTTGCCCGTTTTATTTGGCAGGGCCACAAACCCGATTCAAGCATGCCATAGCGATTTTGCACCCTGAGCGGGGGGAGGGAGTCCCCGACCTACAACTATACTTCTATGCTGCTCAGCTTCGTTACTTGGTGGAGTGGAGTCGCCTTGAGTCCGAGAAACACTGGTTATTCCAGGGTCAGGCGGTGGCCGTTGTGCCCGTGCAAGGTCTTCCCTTCCTCCACAAAACACATGGGCCGCCCAATCTCTATGCTTCCTACATCACGAGTACCACGATGGAGTGCGATCAGCCACGACACATGAACTTACGACATTCCCCTCCCCACTCACACCACTCTTCAACAACCCATACTTCCATCCCGGCACAACCCCTAAAGCCTTTACGCACTGGCGATCCACCCCTTGTAGAGCGCTGGGTCACCTGTTTGATCTGGAGAGAATCATTCCATTCCCACGACTTCGTACGGATTACGGAATGCCCGAAACAGAGCGGCTGTCTTACCTACAGCTTAGACGCTGGGTCCTCCAACCACAAATCGAACCTGGCGCTCAGAGGTTCTTAACTACATATGAGAAGTGGCTTGTTACCAGATCGTCCGACAAGAAACTAATCTCGGCTCTTTACAAGCACTTACTGCTCACTACAGTCTACACGCACAATGCAGGGCGGGAACGATGGGAGAGGGACCTAGGACGCACCCTAACTCAAAAAGAATGGGACAGTATCTATTACAGGGCTAGGCATTCAGCATACCACATAGGCTTCACCGAGACATTGACTAAGGTGGTGACTTATTGGTACTACACGCCTGAGCGTCTCCATCAATTTGATCCCTGTCAGAGTGCTTTGTGCTGGAGAGGTTGTGGGGAGGTGGGCACACTGGAACATCTCTTGAGGAGCTGTAAACATATCCAACCGTACTGGTCCCAAATTTTAGACAAAATTTACTCTCACCTAGACACGCAACTCCGAAGCTTCCCAGCCTATGTCCTTTTAGGCCTACCCAATCCACTGATGTACCCGGCTAAGTCTCGACGAGGTCGACTGATCGCAATCGCCTTGGGGGCAGCTAGCCAGAACATACTTGCGCACTGGCGATCTCCCTAGCCTCCCCCGCATTCAGGATGGCTACAGAGGCTGTGGGTGATACTGGGGATGGAGAAATTGACTCTCACTCCAGAGGGCAGGGGATCGGCGTTCCCAGAATTATGGCGCCCTTTCCCAACGCTGCTTATAACAGAATTCAGAGAACTCACCTGCCCTAGATACCCAAGATTACTGCGTCTGGCAGACACGTCAATCCCACAGGAGAATCCTAAACGCAAGACCCATAGACCGCGATGAATCACATCATGTCTCGCATTTTCAGAGTTCCCTTCCAACTGTATTTACCCTGGTGGACGAGGGGAGGGGGGTGGTGTTGGGTGAGTAGTTGGGGGTTTTCTTTTCCTTTCGCTGTCATCGTATTGTTTCTCTCCGCACTAAGATCTGTTTACTCTTAGGCCCGCTCCAAGCATTTACTGAAGTAATATTGCCCACCGCGGCACTTGTTGTCTGTATCTAACTGCTCCTGAGAGCCGGGGGCCATGTGCTCTGTTTTGTTCTCTGTTTTTGAATCAATAAAAAGATTTAAACTATAAAGTACAGAACACTTGTAATCTATTTTCTTTGTTCCACTTACCTTTCCTGAGCCAAAGACTGCTTCCTGAGCATATCTAATGAGGCACTCCTTGCAGAACAGGTGGCCATCTGCACACTGTGTCAGCTCTTCAAATGCAAACTCTCCATAGCAGCAGCGACACTCAATCATCTGGCCATCCTACAAAACACAAAGACAAAAAATGAATTTAACAATCCTGAATATCAAGTAGCGGCCTAGCCATCACGTGCACAAATGCACGCACAATTGCACTTCCGAGAAACAACAATTAACCCCCAAAAATGTTTCTCTGATAAACCAAAAAAGCCATTTAATGCTGTTCTAATTCGGCTTACACTTACCCATTTACTTTCAACATCAGTAGAATAAAAAAGAAAGCAAAAAAGACAGTACCAGTGAATAGGTTAGCAAAACTTGAATGTAGGCTTAGAACAACAAGGTGGGTGAGATTTCTTCACAGGCAGTATGCTGTCCTGTTTATTTAATAAGTATTTACTAGTTTGTGGTTTAAAAAAGTATTGCTGTAGCCACTGTGGCACCACTCCTAGATGCACTGATTACAGTACGTTCAGGGAGAGCTACGCAATGTCCAGAACACCACAAGGCTAGTCAACCCATATCACCCATATAATGAACTGGTGGAGTTGATTTTCACACACAGCACAGCCTCATGACTGGCATCCACTCGATTAAAAAGCACTATTTTATTATGCTGTATCACACCTGTAGAAAGGTGGAGTATTATGTGATGATGCTGGTTAGGCTTCACCATGTAATATTCTCACAGACCATAAAGATTGTCCTTGGATTCACAATAATAAATCCTTAGGTGAGTCCAGGTAGCGTGGCAAAGAGCAGTCAGGCTTTACTAGAGCAACATGTGTGTAGTATCTTCTCCATGCTGTCGTTTGCGCGCGGACACTCTGTGATGTCAAAGCTAGCGCTGATCTTTGGCTCGCGCTGTAACACACAGAGAAATGACAGTTAGGGTTTGGCGATTAGATCTGTGGTGCTGTGCGTGGACGCACTTAGGCCCTGTCTGTGGGATCAGCACTGTACTTACTCAATAAATACTTCTGGACGGCCACTTTCCGGAGTCCTGACGTTACTACCGTATTTTCCGGCGTATAAGATGACTTTTTAACCCCTTAAGATTTTCTTGAAAGTCGGGGGTCGTCTTATACGCCGGGTGCCAAAGTTGACGGTATGTTTTCATGCGTTTTTTACATAGCGCGGACTTCAGGTGTCAGACCGCTTCTCCGAAAATAAAACAGACAGCGCCGAAGCACCTAAGATGGCGGCCCGACTGCGTTTTTTTACATAGTGCGGACTTCACCCGAAGGTGTCAGACCGCTTCTCAATAGGAAATGCTTAGGGAACAAACACAAGAACGAACGTTACGTAGGCGATGGTGGCACTGTGGAAGTATACACACTGAAAGCGGGAAATAAATTATGGTACCGGTAATCATGCGCATCCAACTGCTTGCACATCCTGAGGCAGACGAGGCAACAGGACGAGGCAGCAGGACGTCCAAAAATAAACGGCAGCGCCGAAGTACCTAAGTTGGCGGCCCCCACTGTGTTACAAGTCTGACACGCCCCCTCTACATGTGCTGATCCCTCTCCTTCCATAAATCTCACGCTCATCGGAAGGAGAGGAGCGTCAGTACCACATGATCTCCTCAGTCCATGAACATAGAAAGGGGACTGTAGAATGTTCCTAATGGCAGTTTTGCAGCAGTTCTTTCTTTCAGTACATTCCTAATGTATTACAAAACACACTACTAAGGTACATTTCTTTTTAAGGTTTTGTTGAATTCTTACATAAGGTAGGTACCTTCTTTTGACACACCTCAAATGCACTATACAGTTTAATAAAGAAAGGAGATGCTTGGAGAGGGCCTGTAGTGTGAGCACAGAGTTTGTATGCCGTGTATGCAGTGTGCACAGGAACGACCGGTACCAGTACCAGTAGAGCACTTGCCGTGATTGGCTGGTTGTTGCAAACAGGAAAGGCAGTCTGGTTAGCAGATATTTACATGTGGTGGTGAAGACAGTACAGCACCAGTACATACAGTACAGTAGGCAAATGGCTGACAGTCAAGAAGCCATCATGGCTCCAGCAGCAGCATGAAGAAAGAAATATGAAGCCAGTTACAAACTTAAAGTTGTAAATTTTGCCATGGAACATAAGAACTGTGCTGCTGCAAGACAATATGGAGTAACAGAAAAGATGGTTCGGGCCTGGAAAGCAAATGAAAAAGCATTAAGGAGTATGCCAAGGGGTAAGTGTGCATTAAGAAGAGGCACCCCACATTGGCCAGAACTCGAAAAACATGTAGCAGACATGGTGAATGAGCATCGCCAAAGCAGTTATGTAGTGACACGAAATAAAATACGTTTGTTTGCACTTCAGTGGGCCAAATCTAACCCAGATCTCAGCAACAGATTTAAGGCCACTGTATCCTGGTGTACTAGATTCTTGGGAAGGCATAATCTGGTATTGAGGCAAAAGACGAAAATTGCACAAAAATTACCTGCAGATCTTGATGCCAAAATACATAGTTTCCATCGCTACGTTATTAAGCTGCGCAATGAACATGGCTATGCGCTAAGTAGTATCGGAAATATGGATGAAACTCCAATGAATTTTGATATGGTTGCAAACAAAACTGTCCATCCAAAAGGTGAAAAAACTATTTTAATAAAAACAACAGGACATGAGAAGTCCAGTTTTACAGTGGTACTTGCATGCACAGCTGATGGCGCCAAACTGAGACCAATGGTTATTTTTAAAAGAAAAAATGCCGAAACTCAAGTTTCCTGTTGGTTGTTTTGTACATGTGAATGAAAAAGGCTGGATGGATGAAGAAGGGGTAAAGCTATGGCTTGATAATGTATGGAGCAGGCGACCAGGTGAACTTCTTCAAAAACGTAGTCTACTGGTGTGGGATATGTTCAGGGCTCATTTAACTCCCAGCACCAAGCAAAGACTGACAAGAATAAAAACAGATGCTGCAGTTATTCCTGGAGGATTGACATCGTTGGTACAGCCACTGGATGTGTGCCTAAACAAGCCATTTAAAGATCGCATTCGAGAACAGTGGGATGAGTGGATGGTTAGCGGTGAAAAAACATTCACAAAAGGAGGAAACATGCGTGCTCCACAGTTGGATGTTTTGTGCAAGTTTGTCATAAAAGCCTGGAATGATATTGATGCAGAAACAGTCATAAAGTCTTTCAAGAAGTGTGGCATATCAAATTCATTAGATGGTATGGAGGATGACTTCTTGTGGCAAGATGAAGAGGAAGCCGAAGCCGAGACCACACCATCTGATACGGAATTACCAGATCCATACGATGACTGCTTCACAGATGTACCACAACATCTCATTGATTTACTTATGAGATCAGATGACGAAGAGGAGGATTTTGAAGGCTTTTAAAGGGAACGTTGGCAAATCCTGTAAAAATCGCTTGGAGTTTAATCCACTTGCACTGTTTTATGTTTACCTTACATGTTTGATGACAAACAGCCTTATGTTTATAAGTGACTGTTTTTCATATGGTTCTAAATAAAAATATCGGGACTAAAGCAATATTCTTTATACAACCAATTTGTTTGAGTTCAGTCTTTGAGTGTGTACAATAAACGCTTAACACTGTCCTCTGATAAAGCCTTACTGCTCACCTACACGGAGGACTAGAATCACTAATAACCCCAAAATAAATTCTCAAAATGGCTATGCAGGACTGCGTTGGACTGCGCTGGAAGTGGGGGTAGTCTTATACGGCGAGTATAGCACGAAACCTACATTTTATCAAGAAAAGTAGGGGGTCGTCTTATACGCCGGGTCGTCTTATACGCCGGAAAATACGGTAAATTCTTTGTGGCGACGATCTTGAATGTGCAAGTAGTGACAAGGCGTTGCAGATTTTCAACCCCCCTTTGACTCCCATTCCTTTGCCCAACAATCCATGGGGAAAAATGGGTATTGATGTTTTAGGACCTTTCCATGTTTTACCTCACCAGTCACGTTTCACCATAGTTTTAGTCGACTACTCGAAGTGGCCTGAAGTTACATTTGTTGCTAAGGCAGACTCAAAGGAAATTGTAGAATTTTTTTAAAGATATTTTTACGTGGGAGGGATTTCCCAAAACCATAGTCTCTGACAATGGTGTTCAATTTGTTTCTTCTGAAGTGGACGCATTTTTAAAGGAATCTTCCATAAGTCATCTCAAGAACTCTCTCTATCACCCACAAACCAATGGTTTGGTTGAATGCTTACACAGGGTGATTGGTGATTGCATACGATGGGCAATTTCACACAAAGTTATACCCATAACGGTGAGGACCAAGCTGTGGTTTTACAGAACCACACCACACTACTTTCCTTGATATTTTCCGATTCTCTACAGTTTATAAAATAACTAAATAAGTCCTAAACATGCATCTAAACACTGCATCTTGAGACCAAAGACCACAAAACTGAAAAAAGCAGAAGGAAGAAGGGACAATGTTTAGTGACATCCCTAAACAACAAAACTCAAGCACAGTAATGTTAGCCCAGTCTTTCTTGATGCTACCTTGTATAACAAAGTTACATTGTTTTGGCCCCTTCAGGAACTAATAAACATTACTCTTTCACTCATCTTTACCTTTCTTTGAATGCACATATTTTGTGGTTGCAAATGTGTTTTTTCAGTGTTTATATTTTTACACCAGTGATGGCTATAATTCCTTTCGGTGGGGATTTATCCGTTATTATAGGTTTAAACCTAAAACCAGATAGCCTACATATATTATAAATAGTGAATTGACCTTGCCAAAAATGGTGAGGGCACAGTTCAGTTCTAACAGTTTACACTACTCCTGCAGCCTGCAATGTGAGGTCTGCTTTGAGTAGTTTACTTGGGTCACTCAGGGTGGCACTAACAGTGCTTCCGGCCCTGGTGACCCCTTTAACACCCATGCCCTGGGTACCATATACTAGGAACTTAAAAGAAGGTTGGAGTATTTTGCCGATTGGGGTTACCAATTCACATATATCAGTTTTATGGAGATAGAACTGGCACTGTTGCCTGGGCAGATGTTCCAGTGCACTTTCACAGTGATCACCTTCATCACTGGAGTAAAAAGTGTGTGAAGGGGATGACTATACAAAAAGGGCCTTTTCCCACATGACCTGTTCCGCATGGTTGACATTTGATGGCCGCATCACACTGCATGCAGTTGATGTCCTTCTATTCCTCTCTGAACACAAGACAAGACTAGCCTACGCTCCTAAAAGCTCTATGCATAGGCCTCCGGTCTACAGGTTAATCATGCAAAGTCCCGTTTCATCCCTCCTGAGAATGTGTCAAGTGGCAGACCACCATACCAGTGCTGCATTTGACATTCTGATACCTGGGCATCCACGCCGCAATCCTTCCTGAGCTGACATGAAATATTAATTTTACTCCTCTGATCTGAAGGATGAATACGGACCCGAAGAGGTGGCAAACCCTGCCCGCTCAACGGGATGGGGATGATTGCTCTCTACAAAATGATGATACTATCAAAGTTTGTATATCTTTTTCAAAATTTCCTGCAGTTGATACCCTGACAGTGGTTCAGGGAGATGGACTCCTTGCCGACCTCCTTTCCCTGGCACAAGCCCAGGACGCAACTGGCTCTTACGAGCTGTCAACGGGCACCATATGATGGCGGTTTGAGCATGGTTAATTTATGCCTCTACTACTTAGCAACTCAGGTTCTGGTTGTAACTGACTGGCTTAACAGGGGTGGCCAGATCCAGCTTATAGGGTGGAACAGATGTTGCTGAAATTTGAGGTTGTACTGGTAATGCTTTACGGTGGCAGAATCCCCAAGAACCTACCAGACAAGACCCGAATTATCTTTCTAAGCTGGCGCGTAGCATTACGACACTCCGGTTGGAACTCCAAACTCAGTCAACAAACTCCATTATGGAGGGGGAGGTGGTCATGCAATACAGCTGGCCTGGAAGGATTTACTCACTGGGATACCATTGGCATTTCCCAGCTGGCACCCAAATATGCTCATTTCAAGAACTTCAGTCAATCTATGCCCTATCACATATACAATTTCATAGGTACTTCAATTGCGGCATGCACTGCAAAAAACATTTCTCCGGTCACAACACTCCCTGAATTCAGTACGCTAGAGGCCAAAATCCTATGGGTGCGCTATTAAAACGGGGTATTTCCCAGATCTAAAGCACATTGGTCATGAAAGCACCCAACACTCTGGCGCACCTGCAGATTCCATGGGAGGAGAGGGTAGGACAACTAGAGGTTGACAATTGGCTCTAGACTATGGCTGGTGCAGACATCCTACCTTCACGATGCCTACCTCTCCCCCAGCTGATTCCAGAAGGCATGCCCTTTCCGAAATGTTTCAGACATCCATATGCTCCTGCAGATTACTATCATATGGTCTGGACTTGTCCTGTTATTGTGAACTACTGAACCGCAATGACTGAGGAACTGTCGGAGGTGCTGGGATGGGAGGTGGAACTCTCACCAAAGTCGTCCTTCCAGGTAATTTTGAGAGCACGGAGGGCACGAGGGCTGATCATGCACTGCTTGGTGTGGCCACTATGTGGCCAAAAGAGTGTGTAGATGGAAATCTTCAAGCCTGCCCTTGAGGTCTCAGTGGCGTTGTGGAGTGGACTGGGGTGCCCAAAAGAAAAAACTGGTATATGAAGCCAGTGGGTGCCCCAAAAAGCATGCCAGGATCTGGAATAAATGGTGGGACCAACTTTGGTCTGGGCTCACTATAATAGGTGTATGATGGATGTTTCCACCCCGGTGCTCTTATTTTAATTTTATTTATTTTGAAGTTTTTATATAGCGCTAGCTCCACCCGAGGGTATCGGAGCGCTTTACATCATCGATGGAAGTACACAATAAAAAACAATCATGGTAGTTGACCAAAACGGGTTATATAGGTGTTAAAACCAATACAAAATACAGGGAATAATATAGGGAAACAATAGTGATTAAAGGCACATATAGGAAGAGATAGAGCAGCAAGTTGCAGGAACCAGAATGTTATTGTAAATAGGAAATTTAATAGAATGTCAAGGAGGATTCAAAGGACATAGATAGTAGGTAGTGGGTGGTAAAGACAGGGGGAGGGGGGGAAAGGGAGGCGACAAGAGGAAAATGGGGGGGTGAATGGGGGAAGGGTGAGTAGTCGAAGGAGGGAGGAGGAGAGGTTGTCAGAAAGGAGATCCGGGATTTAGTTCCCCCAAAATGGAGTGAGAAAAAGAATTTTAAGGTCTTCTTTGAATCTGGGGTAGGAGGGGTTGCATCGAAGGTCTTTGGGTGGGGCATTCCTAATGGTTGTGGCCTTACCAGAGAAGGAGCGGGCTTTTGAAGCAGCTTTTTGAGTAGGGGGGAATGAGAAGGAGAGTGTTGGAGCTTCTCAATGTTCGGGTACAGCCAGCTTTTTTAAGTCTAGTTGAGAGGTAGGATGGGGTCTTCTGGTGAAGGGCTTTGTGAGTAATACAGGCAATTTTATAGGAGGATCTGCCTTCAATGGGGAGCCACTTGAGGGACTTGAGGGCAGGGGAGATGTGGTGCAAGCGTTTACAGTTTGTTGTTAGCCTGGCGGCAAGGTTGAGAACAGATTTGAAGGGGGCCAGGTGGATTTTGGAGGTGCCAGAGAGAAGGGCATTACCATAGTCTATGTTGGATAGAACAAGAGACGCACAAGGTACTTACCTTCGGTAACGATATATCTGTAAGAAACAGTAGTTAGTGTTACCGTAGAATATCCCCAGGTGTCAGACTGGATCCGGAAAGTTTTCGTCAGCAGTACCCCTGCGCGTCACTAGGCGTTGAAGTTCTGTGATTTTGCGTGCTTTTAAAGTGCACGACTTTCTTTTCTAAACATGGGTTTTTGCCATCTGTTGTGACTGCCATCTGGTGTTGCCTTTTACGTAGGCCTCAGAAGTTAGTCTGCGAGCAAAGCAGTCTGACCTTTTGTGGGTCATGTGTACATTAACTAAGGTTTCCTTCGTGCGCTGGAGTTAATTTCAGAAGCTGGCCTTTCACCTGGAATTGACCCTGCCAAGCCAATTTCCCTGCAAGATCGTTATCCACTTTCCCAATCACCATTCAAGACATTTGTTAACTTTTAAGTTTCTTTACGTTTCTGTTATCTTGCACATTATCTGAAACTACTTTTCTTTACTGTTTCTTCATTTCATGGGTTACGCTTTCAATTAAGGGTTTGTCCGGGCCTTCCAGATTATTATTTAGATATGCCTAAATATTAACTTGTGGGTTGGGACACTGTAAAATGAGCTTTACTATATGATGCTGTGTGATGTCATGTATTTTCTATTGGTTGAATTTTGGTGCAGGGGCGTGCATTTTAAATGTACCTTTTTGTGTATAAATAGGGATATCTCGCCTTAGTAAAATTGAGCAGTTTCTTGAGTTGTACACCGTGTGGTATTGCTGGGATTTCTGCTACTAGCTGCAGCTAATAAATTTGATCTCTGACACCACCTAGAAGTATTCCGTGTCTCTGTATACCAAGGCAAGGGAACCTAGAGGACTTTGGGCGTGTCCCGGGCACCGCTGGGTACTTGAAATCCCAGTTCTTCAGTTGGCGCGGCCAACGTGGGACGACTTCAGTGGTACCGGTCCAAGCCCGAAGATTGCGAGGAGCCACGTGAGGAAATTCTGGAGGAGGGCCCCCACTTCATCGACCCCTGCATGTCGACGTGGACCAAAGGTCTTTTCTGCGAGGCTTCCCGCTTTCCAACGGCTACGAAGGACTGCTGCCCTGACTGTCACCTGGTCTTGGACCCTCCAATTGATGTTTGTAAAGCGAGACGATAGACGGTCTTCTGGTGGCGTGACAGATATTTGGTTAAGTATAAGTGGGTCGCTCCCACGACTTTGTTTGTTTTCTTGGTTTTGATTTGGCTGCTGCAGTACCCAAAGCCGAAGGGCTTGTATATTTACGAGTGTATCATTTTTTGATTCCCTTTGACGTTTGAAACCAGACTAGTGAGCAAGATGCTTGGTCTTGGTAAATTTGGTAATTGGTTTGTTTGTGGTAGTCACAGGGATTCCCGATTGGAGGATTCATGTCTGATACCTCCGGTTGGAACTCCGACTTATGAGCTCTATTCAAAACACGGAGTGGGCCCTATTACTTATAATGAAGTATGGGTCCGCTACACTAAAAAGGATGGTGTTTTGCAATGGCCCCCACATGGTAGTTTTGAAACAGAGATTTTAGACAATCTAGAAGTTAAGCTATTTAAGAAGAAAGCCCGGCCGGCAATGTTTGACTCTTTCCGCCTTTGGCGTAAGGAAGCCAAACAGAGAGAAATTAAACAAGCAAAGAGAGATAGGAAAGATAAGAATACGTCAGTACTACAAGCTGCTAGACAGTTTAAGGAAGATGGAGAAGAGCGTGCGAGTGAAGTTTTAGATAGACAGCGTTGTATGGCCATAGATAAATGTTATCCGGCCTTGCCGTCTTCTCCTCCGAAAGTGATGGAAGACCCTTTGATCTCTCATTTACTGAGATTGCCTCCTCCCTATGTGCAGGGTGCTACTGCGCCTCTATTACCCCCGGTTGTTCCACCCTTTGTTGTTCAACCTCCTGCTGTTGTTCAGCCACCCGGTGCTCCACAGATGGTTTTGCCGCCTCCTGCGCAACCCATTCTAGGGTCGCCAGCTTTGCTACCAGCTTTGCCTCAAACTCCTTTGCCTTCTGCTTCTTCGATTTCTACTGTTCTTGTCCCTACATCTTCCTTGCCTCAGAATACTTATTCTCCTGTTCTTATGTCTGCTTCTTCTCCTTCTGTTCGAAAACGAATGACTGAAACTGTTTCTAATTTGTTGTCACCATTGTTTGGGTCACTGAATATGACCCCTGTTTCGGAACGTAGACAGAGTCGTAGTCAGCTTCCTAGTTCTGAAGAACGGACAGTGTTGGATTTGTTGGCTCGTAGGTGGATTTTAAATGCTCCGAGGTATGATTTGCCAGCAGTTATGGATGTTTTCTTTCAGTGGGAACCGCCTAAACAAAGGTATGTATTTTGATGTAATGTGTACTTTTCTGCGTCAGGAATGGGAAGATGAGTGGGGTCCGATTCCGCAGGATGTGCTCGATGTTCAGTCAGAGTTTGCTAAAGGAATGATAGTGGAATCTGATGTTACAGATGCCGTAGAGACGATACTTGCTTTTAGATCTAGGCTTTCGCCTCAGACATTGTATGAACCGGATTCCTCTGTTAGGAGGAAAGTGAAATATTATCCTATGAGAGAAGTTCCTCCTGTATGGAAAGAAGCAGTTCAGGCTAATGTAAATCAGGGTATTCAGGCCGCTCCGGCTCATTTTCAGAGAGTATGGGTACATGTCCCTTGGAAGAGAGAAGAGGTCTTGGCTCTTAAGCAGACCTTACCTGACCCTCGTAAGAATCCTGCTGGTTATTACAAGGAGTTGTCCCAGACAGTTGAAGCGTGTATTATGAATTTAGCTGACATCGATATGTTGATGGGTAATGTAGTCCCTCAACCTTTGTGGGCGAAGATTCGTCATGAGAATCATGCTGCTGAATTAGGTGATACCTGGGCGAATATTGTTGCTGCAGATGGTAGACAGGAGGGAGGTGCTAAACCTGAACCTCTAGTTTCAGAATTACCAGGTAGAATTATTAATTTGATGAAAACGATGATGCCCGCTTTACGAGTGAATTGGGATAAGTTAGCAGCATGTAAGCAGAAGAAAGACGAGAGTGTATCTGATTTCTTCACTAGGTTTGAAGAGACGTTTATTGATCATAGTGGTCAGGATAGGAGTACGGAGGGTGGTCAAAGGTTGTTTGTGGATACATTTGTCTTTAATTTGCTTCCCGAACTTTCTAATAAGTTAAAGGACTCAGAGTTCATGGGCTGTCTCTTCGTCGGCCCAGATATTGGCTACTGCACAATATTACGAGAATAGGGATAAAGATGAGAAGGATAAAGTGGAGAAGAAAACTAAAGAGTTAAAGACGAAAGTTCTTTTGCAGCATGCTTATCCGCCTCGTCAGAATCAGCCTCAGTTTCAGCAGCCTCAACAATTTCAGAGATTGTTACAGAAGCCTGAGCCCTATGCTCCGCGATTCTTTCCTGGTCCTAATCAGTGTGCTTATTGCAGAGAGGAAGGTCATTACAAGAATAGTTGCCCGGCTTTGTTACAGCGTGCGAATGGTGTATCTGGTCAGAGAGGTCATGGTAGTTTTCAGCAAGCTCCTAGGGGTAGGGGACGTGGTGTGTTTCCCCAGAATGAGCGTTCCTCTTCCCTACAGAATTCTGCGAATTATTTTGACAGACAGAATGTTCCGAGTGGTCAGTCTGCCCAGTATTATGTTGAGGATTACTATGTCGAAGGTGAGAGTTCTGGTTATAATGCCAAGAACAAAGTGAGGGAGTAGTGTCAGTTCCAGTAGATCAGAGTGGACCTTATGTTGAAGTGATTACATCAGGTGTGGTAGAACCTTTTCTTTTGGATACTGGTGCGATGAAGAGTTCTATTATGCACTCTAATCTTTCTGGCGCACCTTTGTCTGGCTTGCCCAATGTTTCAGTAGGATTTTCAGGCGCCCCAGTTCGTAATCCGGTTTCTAGTCCTTTGTCCCTTTCCATTGGCCCTTGTGAATTGGAAGCTCCACTTATTTTAACGACTGGTTGTGGTGAGAATCTGTTGGGTTTGGACTTGCTGAAAAGATTGTATGCGACATTGCATTGTTCTCCTTCAGGAGTACAACTTACCCTTGGTAAGAAAGTGATTTCTCCAATGTATTTGTCTAAGGATTGTTTGCCACTGGAATTGCGTTCGCTTCCTGATACACTTTGGGCCACAGGTCCAAATGATGTTGGTCTTTTGCAGATTCCTCTGTATGTTGTTACCCTTAAGTCGAATGCTAGGCTACCTCGTATTCCTCAAATACAAGATCTCGAGTGATGGTGAGAGCTTTTTTAGCGATTGTCTATGATCTGGTTGAGAAGGGTGTAGTTGAAGAAACGAGAGGTAATGTGTGTAACAGTCCTGTTTTGCCTGTCCTTAAACGTACTGATGCTTCTCAGCCACCTGTGTACCGGTTTGCGATCGACCTTCGAGAGGTCAATAAGATAGTCGTGCCACAGTTTCCTGTGGTGCCTGATATCACTGCTTTGTTGACTTTGATTCCTGCTTCGGCAGCTTGGTTTTCTGTCATCGATTTGAAGAATGCTTTCTTCAGTATTCCTATTGCTGAGGAGAGCAGGGATATTTTTGGCTTCTCATTAGGAGGCCGAAGCTTCCGGTTTAAGAGAGCTCCCCAAGGTTATTGTGAAAGTCCCTCCATTCATAGTCAGGCGTTGAAAACTCAGCTTGACGGTTTTGTGTTACCTGTTGGTGCTGATTTGTTGATTACTGCTGATGATGAAAAGATTTGTAAAGAGGCTACTCTTTCTTTGTTGCGGTATTTGTCTGACCTTCATCATAAAGTGTCACCTTCAAAGTTGCAATATTGTCGCCAAGAAGTGACCTACTTAGGTCATCTCTTGTCGAAGGAGGGAAGGAGATTGACCCCAGAACGAATTCAAGCGATTGCACAAATGAATGTGCCATCCACGCAGAGAGAAGTGCGTGCCTTTTTAGGTATCACTTCGTATTGTAGGCAATGGATCCCCAATTTTTCCTTGCTAGCGAAACCTCTGTTGGCATTGACTCTGAAAGATACTTCGCATCCTCTTCCTTGGTCTGACGAATGTCAGAAAAGTTTTTCTGAACTACGCGATGCATTGTGTTTGGCTCCTGTGTTGGGTACTCCAGACTATAGTAAGCCTTTCACGTTGTACGTGCACGAGAGAGAAGGTTGTGCGTTGTCAGTGTTGACACAACCATGTGGGGACAAGCAGCGTCCATGCGCGTATTTTTCAGCAACGTTAGACCCAGTTGCTAAGGCGTTGCCGAGTTGTCTGAGAGCTACAGCTGCAGCGGCTGTTTCTATCCGACAGTCTGCTGGTTTGGTATTGGACAATACGTTGATTGTGATGGTCCCACATGCAGTGGATACCTTATTGAACAGGACTAAGACAGCACCTTACTAGTGCACGTCTTTCAGGTTACGAGTTGACATTGTTGGCTAGTCATGTTCACATTAAAAGATGTAATGTGCTGAATCCAGCTACGTTGTTACCGATCTCTATAGAGACGGATCCTCAGGAACAGCATGATTGTTTTCTTCGGACAGAGGAAGAAATGAAGGCTAGAGTTGACCTGAGGGATACTCCCCTTACGGATGTTGATGGTACCCTATTGGTAGATGGTTCGTGTTTTAAGCTTCCGAATGGTGAAACGACTGCAGCGTATGCTATTACAACTTTACATACAGTTGTTGAGACAGCACGCATACCACAGAATTCTGTGCAAGCAGCAGAGTTGATTGCATTGGCGAGAGCGTGCGTGTTGTCCGAAGGAAAGCGAGTGAATGTCTACACCGATAGCCAGTATTCGTTTGGTGTTGCCCATAGTTTTGGGCGTTTATGGAGAGAGCGTGGGTTCCTTACTTCGCATGGGACAAAAATTCAGCATGGGCAGTTAGTGAATGAACTTTTGGAATCTCTCACTCTCCCAAAGCAGATTGCAATTATGAAGTGTAGTGCGCATAAGAAAGTTGTGGACGGTGTTGGTCGAGGGAATGCGTTTGCGGATGAAGTTGCGAAGGAAACGGCGAAAGACATGAGCCGTATGTATGTTGCAGGCCCAGCTGATTGGGTTATGGCTGGTGGAATGTGCGAAGACACAATAGAAAGTGTGAAAATGATTCAGGCTGAAGCAACTGAGAAAGAAGTGAGTGTTTGGAGAGAGACGACGGGTATGTTGGATTCGACAGGTTGTTGGGTTGAGTTGTCAGAACACCAGCGATGGCTGTTGCCAGATGCGTATGTGCTCCCAGTGGTTACAATGGCTCATGGAATGGCTCACATAAGTTCGAAGGGAATATGCAAGTTGTTGGCTCCAGTTTGTCAGAATGCTGGAATTCCGAAATGTGCAGAGAACGTGGTGAAACATTGTATGATTTGTTTGAAGTATAATTCTGGTAAGGGAACTCCAACTCCAGCTGGTCATTTTGCTCCTCCGACGTATCCGTTTGAAGTGATACAGTTAGACTACATTCACATGGAGAGATGCAATAATTTGAAGTATGTCCTTGTGGTTGTTTGCGCCTTTTCCAGGTGGATAGAGGCCTACCCCTTAAAGGATAATACTGCCTTGTCTACAGCCAAGGTTTTGCTCAAAGAGTACTTCCCTAGGTATGGTTTGCCGAGAATTCAATGGTCGGACAATGGAAGTGAATTTGTGGGTCAAATCATGAAGAAAGTATGTGCTGGTTTGGGAATAAATCAGAAGTTCCATGCAGCGAATCACCTCCAGTCTGCTGGACTTGTTGAATGTTACAATGGTAACTTGAAGCTGAAATTAGCTAAGGTACAAGCAAGCACTGGTCTTACATGGCCGGATGCCTTGCCGGTGGCTCTTTTGTCAACAAGGACGACTGTGCATTCTCGTGTGGGACTTAGCCCATACGAAATAGTTTTTGGTCGTCCTGCGAATGTTTGGGGTGTGCCTCGTCCTAAAGAATACAGCAGTATTGAGTACCCTATGTTGGTGGATTACTTACATGACTTGACTGCTAAATTACGTGTTCTCCACCAACAGGTCTATGACAGTTTGCCGACAGCTACTACAGATCCAGGACATTCAATCCAACCTGGTCAAAACGTCCTCGTCAAGAACTTTCAGCGTACCAAGAACTTGGAACCTAGATGGACTGGTCCTTACTTAGTCCTTTTGGTTACTAGAACCGCTGTTAGAGTAGCTGGCAAAAAGAACTGGGTGCATGCCACCCACTGTAAAAAAGTTCCTTTGCCTTTACCGTATGATCAGTGGGTGAGGGATGATATAGCTGACACAGATTGCGAGAAAGTCCCCAGATTCGTGCCCTTTAGTGATGCTCATTTGACATGGACACGGTCGGAACGCGAAGATGAGGATGTTCTGCAAGCTGCTGTGCCTCCTCATCTAAAGATTGACACCACCAATTTGGAACTTTTTTTTAAGGATTCAACTGTACCTGATAAAGAACGCTACAATCTAAGACCGCGAAAGACTGTACATATGGACAAATAAACGTGAAACTGGAATATTTTTTTTTTAGATAGTGAAGCTCAGCGAACCCCAGCCAGGCCGCCGACAACCTCACGAAGTGGATCAGCAACTGCGCGGACGTACTCGCCCCACTGAAGACCCCGCCCAGCAGACCCGGCAGCAAGAAGGCCCCATGGTTCACCGACGAACTCAGGAGCTCCAAGAAGAACTGCCGAGCCCTCGAGAAAGCCTGGAGAAGGGAGCCAACACCGGACAACATGACCACCCTCAAGCTTGCCACCCGGAAGCACCACCAGCTGATCCGCGACACCAAGAAAACTGCATTCAAGGACCGACTGGACAACAACGCACACAACTGCAAGGAACTCTTCAACATCGTGAAAGAGCTCTCCAACCCCAACGCCGGAAACGGCATCACCCCATCGCAAGAACTCTGCAACTCCCTCGCCTCCTACTTCCACAACAAGATCGCGGACATACACAACAGCTTCAACACCCAACCGACGTACGCCACGCCCGACTCAACCGAACCACCGCCCCCCACCACCACCCTCCGCGCCTGGACTCCTATCAGCACCGAAGACACCGTCCGCACGATGAACTCCATCCACTCCGGATCTCCGACCGACCCTTGCCCTCACCACGTCTTCAACAAGGCCGACGCTGTCATCGCACCCCACCTGCGGGACATCATCAACACCTCATTCGACACCGCCACCTTCCCTGAGAGCTGGAAGCACGCCGAACTCAGCGCTCTACTCAAGAAACCAACAGCGGACCCCACCGAACTGAAGAATTACCGCCCCATCTCGCTCCTCCCGTTTCCAGCCAAAGTCATCGAGAAGACCGTCAACAAGCAGCTGGCCGCCTTCCTTGAGACGAACGGATCCCTCGACCCCTCACAGTCTGGCTTCCGAGCCAACCACAGCACCGAGACCGCCCTCATCGCTGCCACCGATGACATCCGAACCCTGATGGATAACGGAGAAACAGCGGCGCTCATCCTCCTAGACCTCTCCGCGGCCTTCGACACCGTCTGCCACCGCACCCTAGTGCAGCGCCTCTACGACGTCGGAATCCAGGAGAAGGCACTGGAATGGATCATCTCCTTCCTCGACGGAAGAACCCAGAGAGTCCGCCTACCTCCGTACAAATCAAAGGCCACCGAAGTCATCTGCGGCGTACCCCAAGGATCCTCGCTGAGCCCAACCCTCTTCAACGTCTACATGAGCCCCCTCGCGGCCATCGCACGCCAACACAACCTGAACATCATCTCCTACGCCGACGATACCCAGCTGATCCTCTCCCTTACCAACGACCCCGCCGCCGCCAGAGCCAACCTCCACGAAGGAATGAAAGAAGTAGCCGAGTGGATGTCGACCAGCCGCCTGAAGCTGAACTCGGACAAGACGGAAGTCCTCATCCTGGGATCCTCGCCCTCCGCCTGGGACGACTCCTGGTGGCCCCCCGCCCTGGGAACTGCACCCAAACCGACAGACCACGCACGCAACCTGGGCTTCATCCTGGACTCCTCCCTCTCCATGACCAAGCAAGTCAACGCAGTCTCCTCGTCGTGCTTCAACATCCTGCGCATGCTACGGAAAATCTTCCGGTGGATCCCCACCGAGACCAGGAAGACTGTCACCCAGGCCCTCGTCACCAGCCGACTGGACTACGGCAACGCCCTCTACGCTGGAACCACCGCCAAGCTCCAGAAGAGACTCCAACGGATCCAGAACGCCTCAGCCAGACTCATCCTCGACATCCCACGACACAGACACATCTCCGGACACCTAAGAGACCTGCACTGGCTCCCGGTCAACAAGAGAATCACCTTCCGTCTCCTCACCCACGCACACAAAGCCCTACACGATCAAGGCCCGAGCTACCTCAACAACCGCATCAACTTCCACGCTCCCAAACGACACCTCCGATCAGCCAGTCACGCCCTCGCCGCCGTCCCCCGCATCCGAAGAACGACAACAGGAGGAAGGTCCTTCTCCTACCTGGCTGCCAAGACCTGGAACTCCCTCCCGACCGACCTGCGCCTGACCCAAGACCACCTCGCCTTCAGGAAGAAGCTCAAGACCTGGCTGTTCGGGCAGTAGCAGCACCCCCCCCTAGCACCTTGAGACCCTCCGGGTAAGTAGAGCGCTCTATAAATGTCTATGATTGATTGATTGATTGATTGAATTTACACTTTGGCAGATCAAGTAACTTTTTTTTGCTTTTTCCTTTTTCGAGTCACCATCCGGACTCAGCTGCAGGGTCACGGTAGGAAGTTCTTAAGGGGTGAGACACATATTGACACAAGGTCTGTGGTTCAGGGTCGTTAGTGCGATCTTGGCGCACACTTAAGTGAAGAAGTAAAATTTCCGTGAGCAGCACGTTAGAGGATGGAGTTTCTTGAGTCTGAAAAATGTGTTAGGAAAGTGGATTCTAAAAACCGAATATGTATATTGGTTTGTAGCAAATGTTTTTTAATAATGTGTTTTCTTATGCTTGTGAATATTACGTTAGCTTGTGTGGGTTGGATTTTCTATGTCACACAATTGCCACTTACATCTACCTCCCAACCTACTCTTTCTTTTTCTACTGTTTCTCCACATGAGTTTCATACGTTACCTGAACATGAACAGACACGAAGATCAGAATTTGTGAATAATTTGTTTATACAGATGTTGCATCAGCATCAGCTAGTCATAAATACCACCAATTGTTGGGTGTGTGGTCTTATGCTACATACTACAGATAAGGGAATGCCATATTTGGTTTTGCCTTTTTCGCCTAACGGGTCAGTTTGGGCACTCCAATCAATGTTTATCTATGCGAATGAAGCCCCTTCTGTACGTTCTGTCAAAGACAATGCAAGTAATAATGCCTAGATATGGGGAATAGTTGATATGATTAGAGATATCGATGCGTATAACGCTATCCCTAGAGATGAGGTACGAGCATATGTTGTTTGGAATAAGACGACATATAGAGTTAGCTTGACGGAGAAAGAAAGGCAGCGAAGGTCTCCTCCTATTTGGATAATACCCCACCGAGGTCATCTTTGTTTGCAAGGTAATGGTCAGAATCCGAGAGCTCAGCTTGGTAAGAGTGTGTGTGTTCACACATACGTTTATACGTCCCAGAAATCTCCTCCGTTCGTGCCAGCTAAAGGCACATATTTTGTTTGTCACGATAGAGCATACACATGGTTGCCATCTGATTTTTCTGGCACATGTTACGTGGCATTTTTGCTTCCCCCTACATACACTGCTGTTTCCGATTACCATAAGACGAGATATGGTAGAGGTGTAATCGATGCGAAAGATACTGTCGCACAAGAAGCTGGAGACTTCTTTAAGGGTTTCCTACCCTTTTGGGGTCCTATGGCTAATAGTAGGAATATTCGTCAGCTTACGAGAGTGGTTGAGGCCACTATTAATGAGACTGCAGGTGCCCTTAGCAATATTACAGCTGACCTTCAAGCGGATCGCCTTATGACATTACAGAACCGCTTTGTTCTAGATATTATACTTGCAGATAGAGGTGGGGTATGCAAATTGATAGGATCTAGTTGCTGCGTTTTCATACCAGATAAAGCCCCGACAGTGTACCAAGCCATCTCTAGACTACATAAGATCTCTGAGTCTATTCATGTGGACGAAGGAGACTGGTCGTTGATGGGATGGTTATGGGAATTGCTGTCCAAATGGGGATGGAAGATTCTGATGTTCCTTGGTATGGCGTTAGCTATCCTTTTCTCGTGTTGTTTATGCATCCAGTGTGGTCCCGCCATTTGTAGTCTTTGTGCTACGATCTGTGTGAGAAGACCAGTCCAGAGAGAAGTAAAGGATAATAAGATGATGTCACAGCAACACCTTGATGACCTGATGAGAATAGATATAGACCTAGATTCAGATTGACATGAGTTTAGGTTATTGCCTACGTAATGGCAAAAGGAGGGTCTGAGGTTCTGTGATTTTGCGTGCTTTTAAAGTGCACGACTTTCTTTTCTAAACATCTAAACATGGGTTTTTGCCATGCGTCGTGACTGCCATCTGGTGTTGCCTTTTACGTAGGCCTCAGAAGTTAGTCTGCGAGCAAAGCAGTCTGACCTTTTGTGGGTCATGTGTACATTAACTAAGGTTTCCTTCGTGCGCTGGAGTTAATTTCAGAAGCTGGCCTTTCACCTGGAATTGACCCTGCCAAGCCAATTTCCCTGCAAGATCGTTATCCACTTTCCCAATCACCATTCAAGACATTTGTTAACTTTTAAGTTTCTTTACGTTTCTGTTATCTTGCACATTATCTGAAACTACTTTTCTTTACTGTTTCTTCATTTCATGGGTTACGCTTTCAATTAAGGGTTTGTCCGGGCCTTCCAGATTATTATTTAGATATGCCTAAATATTAACTTGTGGGTTGGGACACTGTAAAATGAGCTTTACTATATGATGCTGTGTGAGGTCATGTATTTTCTATTGGTTGAATTTTGGTGCAGGGGCGTGCATTTTAAATGTACCTTTTTGTGTATAAATAGGGATGTCTCGCCTTAGTAAAATTGAGCAGTTTCTTGAGTTGTACACCGTGTGGTATTGCTGGGATTTCTGCTACTAGTTGCAGCTAATAAATTTGATCTGACGCCACCTAGAAGTATTCCGTGTCTCTGTATACCAAGGCAAGGGAACCCAGAGGACTTTGGGCGTGTCCCTGGCGCCGCTGGGTACTTGAAATCCCAGTTCTTCAGCGTCGTCCGCGGCTCTGCGCCCGTCGTCGCGATCGCCGGGATGAAGTCGGAGTACTTAGACACCGCCCTCGCGCGCGGACGTCAGTTCTGTACATAGCTTTCCGCGCCAGGAACGCAGCGCCGTGATAGAAGCAGACACTGGTGCCATGAAACTAGGGCCCTGAAAGGGATGTCATTAACCCTAGATATCGGTTCGCAGGACAGGGAGGATGGGTGGGGCGGTAAGGAATCTAACACTAACTACTGTTTCTTACAGATATATCGTTACCGAAGGTAAGTAAATTGTGCGTCTCTTGTTCTATCCAAGAAACAGGTTAGTGTTAGATTCCTTACCTTAGAATAGATACCCCAGCAATATCAACCCCGGTGGTGGGTCTGCGAACCAAGATCACACCAGAAAGTCCTGGATAACGGAACGGCAGAAAAAGCCATCTCTCCGGACTTGGCGGTCCAGGCAGTAGTGTCTAGCCAATGTGTGCAGCGAGGCCCACGTAGCTGCCTGGCAGATGTCCTGCAAGGGGATTCCCCTACCCAGGGCAGTAGTAGCCGCCTTGGCCCGAGTGGAATGGGCGCGCAGCCCATTAGGAGGCTCCTTTTTTGCCAAGGAGTAACAAACCTTGATACACAAGACGACCCGCCGAGAGATGGTCCGCTTGTGCACCGCCCGTCCCTTCTTTGCACCCACGTAACCAACAAAGAGCTGGTCGTCCACCCGGAACTGGCATGTGCGGTCCAGATAGAATGATCCGCTCCTACGACCCAGCTCCCCTAATCCGCACAACCGCCACGCACCTCCCCATCCCCACGATACTCAAATGCCAGTAGACCCTCCACACTAAACAACAGAATATCCGTCCCGAATAACCTTAGAAAAGTCCCCCTCTCTCTAGTACCCTCTTCCTCCCCTAACAAACCCCGTCTCAAATGCACTCTCCTCAACTGCAGATCAGCTTCCAAGCACTCCTCTGCCATTGCCGATCTCATTCTATCATTGGACCTTGACCTAATCATCTTGATTGAAACCTGGCTAACCGACTCTTCTACACCTATAATGGACATACTGGTTCCCCCCAACTATCACATCATCAGGCTTGACAGGTCTGGCAAGATAGGCGGTGGAATTGCATGCATATACAGGAACAACCTTACGGTCCTGAAAGTCTCTGCACCTTCCCTAGCCTCCCAAACTTCCTGCGAATACATCTGCCTCGATATTATCAGTGAGGGTAAACCGATATGCTCTCTACATGGCATTTACCACCCACCCAGAGACAACCTCACCTTCACCCAACAAATCATGGACATGATCTCAACTAACACCGGAAGACAGCTCACCCAAATATACCTTGGTGACTTCAACCTCCACTGGAATGATCACAATGATGCGGTGGTAAATAGTCTTAAAAATTTCCTCAATGCCATGGACCTCACACAATTATGCAACAGTCCGACTCATGAGAAAGGTTCTATCCTCGACCTTATCATCGCCAAAGAGGACGCTATTCAACTTGAGTCTATCCAACCTTGTGACTGGTCAGACCATCATATCGTCACATTCTTCATCAATGAAAAAGTCAAACTCAACATGACTCAATCCTCCAGACCTAAAATATGGAAAAGAGACTTAAAAAAACTCAACCCATACTCCCTACCCCCGAACAGCCGCGACCTCCTGTTCCCTCCCACGGGCGCAACAGATGTCCAATCCTTGACTGACCACTATCTCAACACCATGACCTCAATAATTAATGAGGCTGCTCCCATGCAGCTAAAAAGAGCTCCCGCTAAAACCTCCAATCCATGGGACGACGGGAGTCTCAATGAAGATAGACGAGCCATGCGAATGGCAGAGCGCACCTGGAGATCAGCTCCCTCTGCACTGCACCTGAAAACCCTGAAGAAAAAGAGAAACGCCTACTTCAGGAAAATAAAGCGCTCAAAAGCAAACTTCTTCAGCCTACAGCTCGATCAAGCAAAAAACGTCCAAGAAAACTGTTCGAGCTAATCAGAACACAAGCCAAGGAACAACCCCAACCGCTCAGTACTGTGGGCAAAGCACCCTCCTGTGAAGACTTTGCCGCTTTCTTTACCCAAAAAACTGATAACATTAAGAGTGACCTCCGCATTGACGCAAGCCTCTACATCACACCCAACTGCATAACACCCACCGAGCTAAAAAACAATGCCTCATGGTCATCCTTTGACACCTACTCCGAAGAAGAAATAGGCAAGCTGCTCAGCACCTTGAAACCCTCTAATCACCTCACGGATCCCCTCCCTGCCAACGCTGTCAAAGATTTCACTGCATGGCTCCTTCCACTGTGGACTAAAATTATCAACAGCTCGCTCCAACAAGGAACAATCCCTGATTCCCTCAAAGTCGGACAAGTCACCCCCTTACTAAAGAAACCTACGGCCGACCCATCCGACCTAAACAACTACCGTCCCATTACCAATATTCCCACTCTCGCCAAACTACTGGAAAAATGCGCACAACTACAGCTAACTAAACACATTGATCAGTTTGATCTCCTCAACGCTCATCAATCAGGCTTCCGAGCAGGACACAGTACGGAAACTGCTATGACCCACATAATTGACGACGCCCTACAAATGCTGGATCGAAACTACACCTGCCTCCTCATCCTTCTTGATCTCTCCTCAGCATTTGACACTGTCAAACATGAGAACTTACTCGAACTTCTGAACACAAGAATGGGTCTATCTGGGACGGTTCTCAAGTGGTTCACTTCCTTCCTACACAACAGGTCTCAGAAATTCAAGAGTAACAACCTGATGTCCTCGCCAATACCTGTTTCGTTAGGTGTCCCCCAAGGATCCTCCCTATCACCAACTTTGTTCAACCTAGTTATGGAACCTCTCACCACCTTGCTACAAGCATCCAATGTTCTTTTTCACATGTACGCAGATGACACCCAATTATATCTCAAACTGCAATCCCCCAATGACATTCTACTCCTGAACTCAACGATCAGAAGCACCCAATCCTGGCTTGCCAACAATCATCTCAAACTCAACGCTCTGAAAACAGAGTTCCTTCTGATCTCACCCCCGCGAAGATCTCTAGCACTCAAACATGGCTTAAACAGCTAACTGCACTCAATGTCCTACCCACCATCGTGGACTCAGCAAAATCTCTAGGCATAACTCTCGACTCCAATCTCAACATGCAGCATCATATCAGCAAGGCTACTAAGGGAGCGAACTTCCAAATCAATACCCTGAGGAAACTCAAACCCTTCTTACCAGCCAAAGACTTCCAAACTGCAGTACAAGCACTAGTAATTCCGAGAATTGAATACGGCAGCATCGCCCTCTGCGGTCTCCCGTTAACCACCACTGCACCCCTAAGAGCCTCTCTAAACGCTGCAGCGAGACTCATCACTGGGTCAAAAAAACACTCGCATATCTCCCCTGACTTGAAATCCTTGAACTGGCTGCCTTTTGAAGCCAGAATACATCTGAAAATCGCATGCTTGACACACAAGGCTGTACACATGAGCTCTCCCGGATACCTCACCCAGAAACTGTCAATCTCTGGCGGCTCTAGATACACCAGAAGCACAAACAATCTCCTGTTAAAACCTCGAAGATTCCGGAAGGAAAAGACGTACAAACGCTCCTTCTCAGGAATGGCACCCAGGATCTGGAACTCACTCCCTCCTGAAATCAGGCTCATCCCCTCCGTCACACTTTTTAAGAAAGAAGTAAAAGCTATTCTCATGGCCAAATACACTTGATCTATTAACTTGAATCTGCACAGTCTCTGCACTGATCTGTATTCTTCTCCCCGACCTATACGACTATGTCTTTTACCTGTATTATTTTGCTCGATCCCTACGATTATGTGTTTTTCATGTATTTTTCATGTATTTATCTGAGCGATCACTACGACATATGCTTTAACTGTATTATTGAATCGCTTACCTGACCATATACATGCAGTATTGATTTTCCTGTGCTGTTATGTTCCCTCACGCACCTACCCATCCCACTTACTACCTATAATATCCATATACTTAAGGACCTGTTAATCATTCTTTTGTTGGTATTCCCTACTTTGTAAAGCGCTCTGATATCTGCAAAGATCTTGTTCGCGCTATATAAAACTTTCAAAATAAATAAATAAATAAATGAGAGCACACGTTTTGGGTCCAGAAGGTGGAGCCTCTCTTTCTCTTTCGAGGGATGCGGATAGAAGGTGGGCAAGGTGACCGACTGCCCGATATGAAAGGCTGCGACCACCTTGGGCAGGAAAGAAGGACGAGTCCTAACAACAACCTTGTCCGGATAGACAGAGAGGAAAGGAGGTTTAGAAGATAGAGCCTGGAGCTCACTCACTCTCCTGAGAGAGGTGATGGCAACCAGGAATGCAGTCTTAAGAGTCAGAAGACGAAGAGGACAGTTATGAAGTGGCTCAAAGGGAGCGCATATCAGATACGTTAGAACAAGATTCAAGTTCCACTGAGGCATCACGAAGGGAACAGGAGGGAACATGTGCATGATGCCTTTCAAGAATCTATTTACAACAGGGGACTTGACTTGAAGAACAAGTTACTTACCTTCGGTAACGATATATCTGTAAGAAACAGTAGTTAGTATTAGATTCCTTACCTTAGAATATCCCCAGGCGTCAGTCTGGATCCGGAAACTTTTGCGTAGCAGTACCCCTGCGCGTCGGTAGGCGTCGTCTGCAGGCGTCCCCTGCGGCTCCGCGTCCGTCGTCAGGCGCCGTGATGACGTCGCTGGAGTATATAGACGCCGCCTCCGCGCGCTGACGTCAGTTCTTTGTACATAGCTTTTCCGCGCCAGAACACGCAGAGCCATGTGAGAACCAACACTGGTGCCATTTGAAACTAGGGCCCTGAAAGGGATGTCCTTAACCCTAGGTATCAGTTCGCAGAACGGGGAGGATGGGCGGGGCGGTAAGGAATCTAATACTAACTACTGTTTCTTACAGATATATCGTTACCGAAGGTAAGTAACTTGTTCATCTGAAAGAAACAGGTTAGTATTAGATTCCTTACCTTAGAATAGATACCCCAGCAATACCAACCCCGGTGGTGGGTCTGCGAACCAATACAACCTACACCAGAAAGTCCTGGAGAACCGAACGGCCAAAGAAGCCATCCCTCCGGACTTGACTGTCCAGGCAGTAGTGCCTCGCAAAGGTGTGCAGCGAGGCCCACGTAGCCGCCTGGCAAATGTCCTGCAAAGGGACTCCCCGGCCCAGGGCAGTAGTAGCCGCCGTGGCCCGAGTGGAATGGGCCCTCAGCCCAACAGGAGGCTCCTTCCGAGCCAAAGAGTAGCACGCTTTGATGCACAGAACGACCCACCGAGAGATGGTCCGTTTATGTACCGCCCGTCCCTTCTTCGCACCCACGTAGCTAACAAACAGTTGGTCATCCACCCGGAACTGGCGTGTGCGATCCATATAAAATGAAAGCGCACGTTTTGGGTCCAGACGATGGAGCCGCTCTTCATCCTTTGAAGGATGCGGAGGCGGGAAGAAGGAGGGTAAGGTGATGGACTGCCCGATGTGAAAAGCAGATACTACTTTGGGCAGGAAAGAAGGTCTAGTTCTCAGAACCACCTTGTCTGGATGAATGGACATGAAAGGAGGTTTGACAGAAAGAGCCTGGAGCTCACTCACTCTCCTGGCAGAGGTGATGGCAACCAGGAAGGCCGTCTTTAAAGTCAGGAGACGGAGAGGACAGGAATGAAGTGGCTCAAAGGGAGCGCACATCAAGAATGTCAGAACCAGGTTCAAGTCCCACTGAGGCATCACGAACGGAACAGGTGGATACATGTGCGTGATGCCCTTCAAGAATCTCGTTACAATAGGGGACTTGAACAAAGAAGGTTGATCAGGCAGCCTTAGAAAGGCCGAAAGGGCAGAAAGGTAGCCCTTGATAGTGCCCAGAGCAGAGCCCTGCTGGGCAAGAGAGAGAAGAAAGAGGAGAACCTCGGAAAGAGGGGCAGAGAGAGGGTCCACAGCCTTTGCTGTGCACCATGCCACAAATCTGTTCCACCGGCAGGCGTATACCGACTTTGTGGAGGGACGCCTGGCTGCCAGAATCACATCACAAACCTCAGGAGGCAAGTCAAATGGCCTCAACTGTCGCCGCTCAATCTCCACGCATGGAGGTGGAGACTGGACAGGTTCGGGTGGAGGACCGTCCCCTGCTGCTGCGACAGAAGGTCCTCCCGAAGGGGCAGGCGGATCGAGGGACCGACTGACATGCTGAGTAGCTCGGGATACCAGTACCTTCGAGCCCAGTCCGGAGCCACAAGGATAACTTGGGCCCGGTCGCGCCTGATCTTCTTCAGCACTCTGGGCAGAAGTGGTATAGGCGGAAAGGCGTACAACAGACCGCAGCTCCACTCGCGCCGAAAGGCGTCGCCGAGCGAGTGCCGTCTTGGAAACTCCAACGCGCAGAACTGATGACATGGCGCGTTCTCTTCTGTGGCGAATAGATCTAACCAAGGCTCTCCCCATTGCAGAAAGAGGCCTTTCGCCACGTCCGAGTTCAGACGCCATTCGTGATCCACCGAGCACCGACGGCTGAGTTCGTCCGCCCTGGCGTTCAGAGAACCTGCCAGGTGTTGAACCGTCAGAGTCACGCCCTGACGTTCCAGCCATTGCCAGAGACGCAGAGCCTCCTGGCAAAGGGTCCACGACCCCACTCCGCCCTGCTTGTTGCAGTACCACATGGCGGTGGTGTTGTCCGTGAACACCTGCACTACACTCCCGTTGACAAAGGGGAGGAATGCCTTCAGTGCTAGGCGAATCGCCCGCAGCTCCAACATGTTGATGTGGAGCCGGGATTCCGCCGGAGACCAGATACCTCTGATCTCCGCCTCTCCCAAGTGGCCTCCCCAGCCCTGGAGGGACGCGTCCGTCACAACTACGTGCTCCGGTTGGGTAAGGGAGAGGGATCTGCCGCTGACCCAATCGAGGTCCGTGAGCCACCACTGCAGCTGTCTCGCAGTGCCCTCCGAGATCAGGACGTGGTCGGACAGGTTGCCCTGATGCTGGGCCCACTGAAACTTCAGGTCCCACTGCAGAGCCCGCATCCGCCACCGGGCGTGATGCACCAGAAGGATGCAGGAAGCCATCAGCCCCAGCAGCCGCAGCGTCAACCTGACCGAAACCCGGGATAACGGCTGAAAGATGGGAATCAAAGCCTGGATATCCCGGATCCGCCGTTCCGGAGGATAAACCCGAAACTGCGCCGAGTCGAGAACCGCTCCGATGAAAAGGAGCTTTTGAGAGGGACACAGGTGTGATTTCGGCACATTGATGGAAAACCCCAGCTCATGCAGGAGGTCTGCCGTCATCTGAAGGTGGTGGACGACTGTCTGGGGCGAGCCCGCCTTCAACAACCAGTCGTCGAGGTAGGGGAAGACTGAAACCCCTAATCGGCGCAGATGAGCTGCGACCACCGCCATCACTTTCGTGAACACCCGTGGGGCGCTGGTAAGGCCGAATGGGAGCACGATAAACTGAAAGTGCTCGTGGCCTACCGTGAACCGCAGGTAACGCCGGTGGGCCGGCAGGACGGGGATGTGAAAATACGCATCCTGCAAGTCCAACGCCACCATCCAGTCTTGTGGGTCTAGAGCAGCCAAGACCTGAGCCAAAGTCAACATCTTGAACTTCTCCTTCCGGAGAAGCCGGTGACGTTCTGTAGATCCAAGATAGGACGGAGGCCCCCCTTGTCCTTCTTGGGTACCAGAAAGTAGTGGGAATAGCAACCACGCCCTACTTCTGGCCCAGGAACGCGCTCGATGGCCCCCTTGGCCAAGAGGGCCGTAACTTCCTCCTGCAGAAGTGTCAAGTGGTCCCCCGACACACGGTGGTTCTGCGGTGGCATGGCTGGAGGAGAGGTCTCGAAGGGGAGGGAGTAGCCCCTTCGGACGAGCTGCAGCACCCACCTGTCCGATGTGATAGAGCGCCAGCGGGAGTGGTGATGGTGAACCCTGCCACCCACTGGCGTCACATGGGCCTGAAAGCACGGACTAGGAGGATTTGGAGGCTGATGCTGCGGGGGGAGGTGTGGTCTGACCTCGCCGTTGTCCCCGACCGCCTCCACGGCGGAATCCACGGCCGCCACCGCGTTGAGAAGTGTTCTGCGGTGCGTGGCTGGCAGCACGTGTGGGACCGCCCCTTCCGTGGCCACGAAAGGAGCGAAACGAACCCGTTTGCTGGCGCTGGGTCGAGAGACCCAAGGACTTGGCCGTGACCCTGGAGTCCTTGAAGCGCTCCAGCGCGTGGTCCGCCTTGTCGCCAAACAGGCGAATGCCATCGAACGGCATGTCCATCAAAGTATTTTGGACATCTACCGAAAAGTTGGCGGATCTCAGCCAGGCGTGGCGACGAATCGCCACCGTCGTGGACATCGCTCTGCCCAGCGAGTCGGTCGTATCAAGACCACACCTGATGGAGTATCTTGCTGCATCTCGGCCTTCAATCATAGCCTTGCCGAGCTTTGCCCGTACCTCCTGCGGGCATTCTGGCAGCAACTCCGCGACCGTATCCCACAGAGAGTGGGTGTAGCGGCCCAAGAGGCATGCGGTGTTGCAAGACCGCAGTCCCAGACTCAGGGACGAGAAGACCTTCTTTCCATATTGGTCGTACCTCTTGGATTCCCGGTTGGGCGTGGCCGACGGGAATGCGGTCTGGGAGGTCGAGGCCTGGATCACCAGACTCTCAGGGGTGGGATGGGTGGACAGGAACTTGGGGTCGTCCGGACAGGCGAACCTGAAGCGGGCCTGGACCACGTGCCCAAAAGAACGTCTGTCAAGGCTTCGTTGAACGGCAGCAGAGGCTCCTGTGGGCATGACTGCGGTTTGAAGACCTCAGTGAGGATGTTAGGCCTCACGACCGCGACGGGGAGCTCAAGGTGTAAGGCCTTGGCAGCCCTCATCAACACCACTGAATAAGCAGCCCCAGCCTCCTGAGCCACAGTAGGAGGCGAGACAAAACCAGGGTTAGGAGAGTCGTCCAGACCACTGGCGTCACCCAAATCACCTGTCCAGTCCACATTGTACTGACACTCACGTGACAGAGGGTCCTCAGACCCCTCCCAAACCTCTCCGTATTCTACATCTTCCCCATATTCGGAGTCAACAATGTAGACCGGCTCCTCGGGGTCCACAGGCCCCATCGGCGTCGGACTCGGCGTCCGGAGTCGGAGAGGTCATGGGGACGGCGCCGCCCGGAGCCGGCCCCGGAGCACCGGCGGCGTCGGAGCACCGGCGCCGCGCGGGGGCGGCGTCGGGGGCAACCCCGATGGAACCGGCGCCGGAGAGGCCGGTAGACCAGCCGGCGTCGACCCTGATGGTCCCTGCGGCGCCAGGGTCGGAGCCGTCGGCGGCGCCGGAGCACCCGACGGCGTCGAGGCAGGAACACCCGAACCGCTAGGACCCCCGGACGGGAGCACAGGGCCCGAAGGCGCCGTAGGCCCCGTCAGAGGAGACAGTGCCCTCATGGCCATAAGGAACTCCTCTATCTCCTCACGCGACGCGCCTTGCCCAGGGACCGCAGGGTATGGAGCAGGCCGCGCCGGCGACTCACGCGGAGCCGCGGGGGTGGGGCCACCCGAACCCCCGGCCGCATCGCGCGCGCGTCGGGGGGGAGTCGGGGGTACGATGACGACGCCCCGACTTCTTGTGTCTCCTACCTGAGGAACCAGAGGAATGGTGACGACTTCCGGAGCGCTCGTGATGGCTCCTCAACCGCTCCCTCGACCGCTCCCTCGACCTCCGGCCGGACCGGGAGCGCTCTCGACGTGGGTCCGACACCCGCAGTTCGAGTAGCTTGCGGGACCGCTCCCGCCTAGCTTTACTCGTCAGGTCCCGGCAATCGACAGAGTCGTCCACGGCGTGGTCGGGGCCCAGACACCGGAGGCAGAGTCGGTGATGATCCGTGACCGACATGGTGCGGTCACAACCGTCACAGTTCTTAAAACCGGGCATCCTACCGGCACCGTAACAATTATTAAAGATTCAAAAACTTTGGTCAAAAGACCGGAGTACTGCACTTCTCGGATCTGCGCTAACTGGCGCGGAAAAAAAACTGACGTCAGCGCGCGGAGGCGGCGTCTATATACTCCAGCGACGTCATCACGGCGCACGACGCCGACGACGGACGCGGAGCCGCAGGGGACGCCTGCAGACGACGCCTACCGACGCGCAGGGGTACTGCTACGCAAAAGTTTCCGGATCCAGACTGACGCCTGGGGATATTCTAAGGTAAGGAATCTACTACTAACCTGTTTCTTTCAGATAAGAGAAGGCTGATCAGGAAACCTTAAAAAGGCTGAAATGGCCGAGAGGTCACACTTGAGAGTGCCCAGAGCAGAGCCCTGCTGGCCAAGACAAAAAAGGAAGAGGAGAACCTCTGAAAGGGGGGAAGAGTGGATCCACAGCCTTTGCTGTGCACCATGCCACAAATTTGTTCCACCTGCAGGCGTATACCGTTTTTGTGGAGGGATGCCTGGCTGCCAGAATCACATCGCAAACTTCAGGAGGCAAGTCAAATGGCCTCAACTGCCGCCGCTCAATCTCCACGCATGTAGGTAGAGACTGGACAGGTTCGGCTGGAGGACCGTCTCCTGCTGCTGAGACAGGAGGTCCTCCTGAAGAGGCAGACGAATCGGAGGATCGACTGACATGCTGAGTAGCTCGGGATACCAGTATCTTCGTGCCCAGTCCGGAGCCACAAGGATGACTTGGGCCCGGTCTCGCCTGATCTTCAGCACTCTGGGCAGAAGTGGTATAGGCGGAAAGGCATACAACAGACCGCAGCTCCACTCGCGACAAAAAGTGTCACCGAGCGAGTGCCCCCTTGGAAATGCCAACGCACAGAACTGATGACATCGCAAGTTCTCTTTGGTGGCGAATAGATCTAACCAAGGCTCTCCCTACTGCCGAAAGAGACCTTGCACTACGTCAGAGTTCAGACGCCATTCGTGATCCATCATGCACCGGCGGCTGAGTTTGTCCACCCTGGCGTTCAGGGACCCTGCCAGGTGTTAAACCACGAGGGTAAAGCCCTGGTGTTCCAGCCATGTCCAGAGGCGCCGAGCCTCCTGACAGAGGGTCCACGACCCCACCCCGCCCGGTTTGTTGCAGTACCACATGTTGATGGTGTTGTCTGTGAACATCTGCACTGCACTTCCCCGGACAGAGGGAAGGAATGCCTTCACTGCAAGTCGGATCGCCCGCAGCTCCAGAAGGTTGATATGGAGCCGGGACTCTGCCGGAGACCAGAGGCCTCGGATCTCCCTTTCTCCCATGTGTCCCAGTAGGGACGCATCTGTCACCACTACGTGCTCCAGTTGGGGAAGGGAGAGAGATCTGCCTCTGACCCAATCGCGGTTTGTGAGCGACCACTGCACCTGGCTCGCAGTGCCCTCCGAGATCAGGACGTGGTCGGACAGGTTGCCCTGATGCTGTGTCCACTGAAACCTCAGGTCCCACTGCAGAGCCCGCATCCGCCACCTGGCGTGATGCACAAGAAGAATACAGGAGGCCATCAGCCCCAGGAGCCGCAGCGTCAACCTGACCGAGACTCTGGATAAAGGCTGAAAGATCGGAATCAGAGCCTGAATATCCCGAACCCACTGTTCGGGGGGATAAACCTGAAACTGCGCTGAATCCAGAACCGCTCCGATGAAAAGGAGCTTCTGAGAGGGGCACAGGTGTGACTTCGGCACGTTGATGGAGAACCCCAGCAAGTGCAGGAGGTCACCAGTAGTCTGGATGTGCGGGACGTCTGTTTTGGACGAGCCTGCCTTCAACAACCAATCGTCGAGATAGGGGGAAGACTGAAACCCCTAATCTGCGCAGATGAGCTGCGACCACCGCCATCTCTTTCGTGAACACCCGTGGGGCGCTGGTAAGGCCGAAGGGGAGAACGGTAAACTGAAAGTGCTCATGGCCCACTGTGAACCGCAGGTAACGCAGGTGGGCCGGCAGGACGGGGATGTGGAAATACGCGTCCTGCAAGTCCAACGCTACCATCCAGTCTTCTGGGTCCAGGGCAGCTAGGACCTGAGCCAAAGTCAGCATCTTGAACTTCTCCTTCCAGAGGAAGCCTTTAACGCTCCGTAGGTCCAAGATAGGGCGTAGACCTCCTTTGCCCTTCTTGGGTACCAGAAAGTAGTGTTAATAGCAACCACGTCCTACTTCTGGCCCAGGAACATGCTCGATGGCTCCCTTGGCCAAGAGGGCCCTAACTTCCTCCTGCAGAAGTTGCAAAAGATCCCCCGACAGGCGGTGGCATGGCTGGAGGGGTTGCCTCGAAGGGGAGGGAGTAGCCCCTTCGCACGATTTGCAGCACCCACCTGTCCAACGTGATGGTACGCCAGTGGAGGAGGTGATGGCGAACCCTGTCCTCAACTGGCGTCGAATGGGCATGAAATGCCGGACTACGAAGGTTTAGAGGCAGGTGCTGCGGGGGCGGGTGTGGACTGACCTTGCCCGTGTCCCCCCGAACCACCACGGGGGTAAACACGTCCGCGACCGCGTTGAGAGTGGTACTGCTGCCTGTGGCTGGCTGGACGTGTGGAGGCGCCCCTTCCTAGGCCACGAAAGGAGCGAAAAGCGGAAGTTTGCTGGTGTTGGCCTAGACCCCAGGACTTGGCCGTAACCTTGGAGTCCTTGAAACGCTCCAGCTCACTGTCCGCCTTGTCGCCAAAGAGGCGAAGGCCATCAAAGGGCATGTCTATGAGGGTGGCCTGGACATCCCCCGAAAAGTTGGCAGACCTCAGCCAGGCGTGGCGGCGAACCGCCACTGTCGTCGCAATCGCCCTACCCAGCGAGTCCGTGGTGTCGAGTCCACACAGTATTGAGTAGCATGCTGCATCACGCCCTTCCACCAGGGCTTAGGTGAGCTCTGCCCGGGTCTCCTCCGGGCACTGTGGCAGCACCTCCACAACCGTAACCCACAAAGAGTGGGTGTAACGGCCCAAAAGGCAGGCAGTGTTGACAGACCACAGCCCCAAACTCAAGGAGGAGAACAGTTTCTTTCCAAACTGATCGTACCTTTTGGATTCCCGATCCGGAGGAGTGGTCGAGAGTGCGGTTTGGGACGTAGAGGCCTGGATCTCCAGGCTCTCGGGGGTGGGGTGAACGGACAGGAAGCAAGGGTCGCCCGGAAGCCGGGCGGTGGCTTCGGCCACGTTCCGATCCACAGGAAGGCCTGTGGAGGGCTTGGACCAGGTGCCCAGACGAACGTCAGTGAGGGCCTCGTTAAACGGCAGTAGAGGCTCTGAGGAGCTTGCTTGCGGTTTGAGCACCTCAGTGAGGAGGTTAGTCCTCACGGCCGCGACAGGGAGCTTAAGAGCCAAGGCCTTAGCCGCCCTAGTCAACACCATGCTGTAAGCAGCCCCCTCCTCCGTAGCCACGGAGGGAGGAGAGACGAATCCAGTGTTGGGCGCAGAGTCCAGACCACTGGCCTCCCCTAGCTCGTCTGGCTCAACTGGCACTGCAGTGCCAGAGGGTCCTCAGACTCCTCACAGGCCTCATCATCCATCTCCTGATAGTCAGGTAAAAATGATGGAGGTCTTAGGTGAATTGCTCACCTGTCGGCGCTGGAGACGGTGCCGGGGGGGGGGCGCCGGTCCGACGCCAGACCCGGACCGGGGCTGGGGACGTCGTCGTCCGGGGACGTCATCGTCCGGGGACGGCGTCGTGGGCGACACCCTCGGGTCAGCGCCAGCGAAGGAGTCGTAAGGTCGACTGGCGACGACCCGGATCCAGGCCTGGATCCTGTGGAGCCCTGCGGCGTCTGGACCAGAGTCGACGACGGCGCCCGGGCCGAAGCACCCGGCGGTGCCAGGGAAGGAGCCGTCAGCCCGCTAGGGCTCCCAGACGGACCCACGGGGCCCGATGGCGCCACGACAGGGTCCGACGGAGGGAAGGGAGTCCTCATGGCCACGAGGAAGTCACTTATCTCCTCCGGCGTCACGTGCAGCCCAGGGACCGGCGGGTGTGGGGCTGGACGCGACGCTTGCGGCTCCGGTGGAGCCGCGTGGGCGGTGTCGCCTGAACCCCCTGCCGCGTCACGGGAGCATCAGGGGGGGAGTCGGAGAGCGATGACATCTCTTCGACTTCTTTTTCGAATGCCTCGACTTACCGGAGGACTTGGAGCCCGACGAGTGGTGGTGACTAGTCGAGCGGCGATGACTGCGGCTCCGCGACCGGTCCCTCGACTTCCTCCTAGATCGGGACCTCGAGCGGCGCGGAGCCGACTGCCGGAGATCGAGCCGCTTACGGGACCGCTCCCGTCCAGCCTTCGAGGTCAAGGCGAGGGCGGCTCTAAGTATTCGGAAGACGTCATCCTGGCGATCACGACGACGGACGCGGAGCCGCAGACGACGCGTAGGGGTACTGCTGACGAAAACTTTCCGGATCCAGTCCTACGCCTGGGGATATTCTAAGGTAAGGAATCTAACACTAACCTGTTTCTTTCAGATTGGATAATTAATTTGAAGTCTTCAGCTGGGATAAAAGGTTTGATTTTTTTGAGATGCCAAAGAATGAAGAGTGCACTTTTTGCAGAGTTCTTGACATGGAAATTTAGTGTCAGTTTTTTGTTGATGGTGATGCCTAGTGATTTAACCGAATCGGCGAGGGAGAGAGAGAGCAGTTTAGCGCATTAAGGTCGGCGATCCATGTTTGGATGGGGAGAGGGTTGTTCTTGGGAGAGAAGAGGATGATCTCAGTTTTGTTAGGGTTGAGTTTCAGATGATTGTTGTGGAACCAGGTTTGGATCTTGTTTAAGGCAGAGTTAAGGTGCAGGATATCAGCATGGGATTTTTATTTTTATAGTACAATTGGGTGTCGTCAGCATATAGGTGGTAGTTGATTTTTTCTTGTTTGAGTATCCGCGTAAGGGGTTCAATAAAGGGGTTAAAGAGCGGGAGAGAGGATGGATCCTTGAGGGACACCAAGGGAGATAGAGGTTGGGCTAGAGAGGCAGTTTTGAATTTTAATTTGTTGGGTTCTATGTTGAAAGTAGGAAGTGAACCAATTAAGGAGAGTGCCACTGAGGCCGAAGCGATTTTTGAGTGTGTTGAGTAGGGTTGGGTGGTACGCTGTGTCAAATTCCGCAGAAAGGTCAAGAAGGATGAGTAGGTAGGTATCACCCTTGTCCAGGGCTAGGTGAATATCATCGACTATGTTGAGAAGCGCAGTTTCCGTGCTGCACCCTTTGCGGAAGCCAGATTGGAGGGGGTCAAGCAGGTTGAACGTTTCAATGTGCTTGTCCAGTTGGAAGAGGGCACATTTTTCCAGGGCTTTGGAGAGGTGGGGGAGGTTGGAGATGGGGCAGAGATTATTAAGGTCGTTGGGGTCAGCTTTGGGACTTTTGGGGATGGGAGTGATTTGCCCGAGTTGAAGGGAGATGGGTACATTCCCTGTTGAGAGGGAGGCATTAAGGATGTTGGTTCAGTAGGGGACGATGACATGTTTGAGATCTTGGATGAGTGCGAAGGGAGAGGATCTTTGGTGTGGGAGGAAGGATTCATTTTGGCTAAAATGTTGAAGACCTCCTGTTCAGATACAGGGTGTAAATTATGCCATGAGGCGTTATTTTTAAGCGGAAGGGAAAAGTGTTCCGGAGGGGTAAGAGCGGGGAGGGGAAGTGTTCAGAGGGGGAGGTGGAAGAGGTGCGGTAATCAGGGGTGGTTGAGGGGTGAGCAAGGGTGGAGTATTGAGGAGAGAGCGGTCTATTTTTGTGATTTTTTCACAGAAAAATGTGGCAATTTCTTTGCATTTGTTAGTGGAGGCTACCGGGTTAAGGGGTGCCGGGGGGGTTTGGTTTCTAATAATGTTGAACAGTTCTCTAGGTCTGTTTTTGACACGAGAGAGTTGAAGACGAAAGAATTATGCTTTCTCTGAGAAGATGTGTTTATTGTAAGAAGATCTCGCAGTTCTAAGGAGGGTAAGAAGGGATGGGGAGGGGTGTTGTCTCCATATTCTTTCCGCCATTATCAGTGAGCGTCTTTATTAAGGTCTAGTGTGAACCAAGATTTAGAAGGGGCATTTTTTTATGTTTTAGTTTTCAGAAGGGCAAGTTGGTCTAACACCTCCGTTACAGTTTTGTTGAAATGCTCCGTGAGATCATTAGCATTTGAAGTGGGGGGGGGGGGGGGGGGCGTAGGGGGGGTGAGACTAAGTTGGGATTGGAGTTTATGTTTCAGTGCGCCAGGTGGGATTTGTTTAAAATTTCTAGCTACGATTGTAGCTTTATTTATTTTTATAGGGGCAGGAGGGGCTGGGGGAGATATTGTGAACAGAATGAGATGGTGGTCAGACCAGTCGATGGGGATGATGTTGGATAGGGATGTAAGATCTGGGTTGGAGAAGATTGCATCTAGGATAGCTCCTTTGGTGTGGGTAGGGGAGAGGCAAAGTTACTTGAGGTCACTGATCTCAAGGAGATTGACGAGGTTGATTGCCGGGTCATTAGGTTCATTCCAGTGGAGGTTGAGATCTCCTAGGAAAAGGTTTTTGAAGCTGGAAAGTAATGATTTAGTAAGGAGGTCGGAGAATTCCTCTGCAAAGGGAAGGGGTTCACCCAGGGGGTGGTAGATGTTATGCATTCGTATAGGGGGGGGGCATTTCATTTTGAGCTCGATGCCTAAGTATTCGAAGGCTGTGTAGTCAGTGTTATTAATGGGGGAGAGTTGAAGTTCTTCTTTAAAAAGGATAGCTAGGCCACCCTCTATTTTTTCAGGTCCATCTCTTCTGAGAATAGAGTAGCCTGGGGGGGACAGAAGGTTGATGATGGGTGTCGAATGGTCTTTGAACCAGGTTTCAGTGAGGATGGCTACACTGAAGACTGAGAAGTTTGGTATCAAACTTCTCAGCACATTAAACCCCCACTGATGCCAGTGTGGGATTTAATGCCTAATGCACGACAGAGGGCAACTTAGAGTTGCCCCCTGAACCCAACCTACAATCCACGTCTGGTCTGAGAGGCTGCCACACAGCAGACATGTTGCTGGACCCCTGGGAAGAGAGCCATTCGCTCTCCTGGGCCTGCAACAATGCACGTCCTGGGCGAGGTGATAGGTCTCCTCCCCCAGGATGGGCAGGGGAAGCTTCAAAGGCATGCCGACTTTGTGAGATTCCCCAGGCCACTTGCTGTACTCAGCTGTACTCAGCAACTGGCCCCCACCAGTTCTGACCCCACTCTGGTGGGAAGACTGGCAGGGAAACCCTTAGTGAGGAAAGGGTTTGTGCCAGCCTGTGCCAACTCCACCCCTCAGGTGGGAGAGCGAGGTGCAGCACGACTCCGGGCTACCGCCATCTTGAAAATAGGGAGCCCTACCCAATCAGAGCTAGGCCCCTGCCCCCCTCCCACAGGAGAGGAGCAGGATAGGGGTGTATTCACCCCAGGACAGGACCTATTGGTCCATGCCCTTTCCCTACTTGTAACACCCCTAAATTTAGTATTTAGGGGCACCCTGAACCTTCCCTTCTCAGATCCTGATTTGAAATCAAGAAAGAAGAACAAGAGGACGGCAACAACTGACTTGCCCCCGCCCTACCGGCCTGTCTATCCTTGAACCTGCTGCTGCTAAACTCCGGCGACTCCTGCGGACAGCAACCTCGAAAACCCCTGAGGACTTGCCTGCCTTGCTTAACTAAAAGACTGGGACTCCCATGAGCTGTGGTTCTGCTCAAACAGCAATACCCCTGGTAACAGCCAGGAACCGCGAATCCAGCACACTCTGCACCCGCCAAGCCCGGCCTGTGCCTGAGTGGACAAAGACCCTGAGGAAGTCCCCCTGGCGATTGTGCCCTGGAATCCAGTGCCCAAGGACTCTCCTCGACGACCCAGACGACACCTGCAGCCTCTCAGCAGGGGACCCCTCCGACCACGACCAGCAGAGGGTAAGATTTCCAAACGTCAAAAGACACCCCTGCACCCGGCGCCCCACGGCCCCCTGTGTCCAACTCCTGGGTGCCTACCTATCCTCCAAGATCCCAACTTACCTCTCGAAGTGTTGGTCGCTCCTGAAGAATCTCCGTCCCCGAGCCTGCAGCCTTTGTTCATCTCCCAAGATCTCCACTGAATAAAATTGAGCGCCCGACGGCTCAAAAACACCCTGCACCTAGCCACCTGAGTGCCCCTGGCAGTGCAACCTTTGTTCTAATCTACTACTCCATGTGACCAGGAGCCCAGATCCCACAGCCGCGTGGCCTGCTTGCCAGCAGCCACCAACCGAAGGCCCCCTGCCTCTCATTGGATAACATTGGGCCTAACTACCTCTGCATCCAGCTGCCCGTGCTGCTGAGGGTGTACCAGCTGTACCTACCCGACCCTGGGAGACCCCTGAGTCTATGCCCAGAACCTTAACTCTGCCAGTCGAGTACTTACCCAAAAGCCGATAACTCACTTTTCTTCCATAGGGTAACATTTACTGGTTTCACTTGGAAATTCTTTTAAGTGCAGAGTTTTGAAACTTTTAAATATTCATCTAAAATCAGCTGAACAACGAATTCAGATTTACTCATCTGTTATCAGGAGAGAACCCAGTGCTGCATCTTTTATCCCAGCACTGACCCTGAAAAGTCATTTTAACCGTACTTACCAGTAACTTGAATTTCCTTCCATAGGAATCCATTTAATGTTTTTAACCAGAAAAGTTTCGAAGTGTCGATTTTCAAAAACTACAAATATTCCTTAAAAATCGCCTGTATGACTTAAACGCATTCTTTCAATTGTTTACAGGAGATGCACCGGGCTGGATCCAGGCTCCAACCCTGAGTTAGAAAAAGTAACGATAACACTACTTACCTGCTAAGTGAATTTCCTCCCATAGGATAACATTGGTGATTCTAGGGGTAAAAGTTTTCAAGTGTCAACTTTTAAAATACAATAATATTCCTTAAAAATCACTACTGTAACCAAAACGCTTTTACTTAACTGTTTACAGGAGATGTCCTAGGACTGAATCTAAGATCCAGTCCTGTGGTTAGAAAAGTAATCCATGAAGTAACTAATTGCATTTATCCAGAAATTCCCATTGAGCTCAATGTTGCATTGTGTTGCCTATTGCAACAACTACTATTGTTATCAAAAAGTCTATTGCCTATTTTGAAATTATTTAACTAAAGTAACTCATTCTGAGAAAGTATATTTTGATTCCTTGTTGGTTCTAAAATTAAAACAACTATATATTTTGGTACAAAACAATTGGCCTAGAGTTCAGTTCTTGAGTGTGTGAAACCATTTGCTGACTGAATGTGAACAACAAATGCTTTACACTGTCCTCTGATACTGCCTTACTGCTCAACCAAGCTACCACTTTAGAGAGTAAGGCTTTATCTAACTTTAGCCTCCGCCAAACCTCTGGGGACTGTGGACTCTAGACACACTGTACCTTACTTTGGTCCAGTGTATATAGTGCCACTTTCTTACAAGATTCCCCAGCAATACCAACCCCGCTGGTGGGTCTGCGAACCAAGATCACACCAGAATGTCACAAAGAACAGAACGGCCAAATACGCCGTCTCTCCTAACTTGACTGTCAAGGCAATAATGCTTAGTAAAAGTGTGCAGCGAGGCCCATGTGGCTGCCTGACTGATGTCATGCAGGGGGACACCACTTCCCAATGCAGTAGTAGCTGCTGTCACCCTGGTAGAATGGGAGCACAACCCCACCGGAGGTTCCTTTTTGGCTAGAGAATAACAGGCTTTTATTCACAAGATGACCCAGCTGGAGATAGTCCTCTTGTGCACAGCTCAGCCTTTCTTGGCCCCTACGTAGCCAACAAAGAGCGGGTCATCCACCCGGAACTGTTGCGTGCGATTCAGGTAAAATGAAAGCGCACGTTTTGAGTTCAGACGGTGGAGCCTCTCTTCCTCTCTGAAAGGGTGCGGAGGCGGAAACAAAGTGGGCAAGGTGATAGTTTGCCCCATGTGGAAGGCAGTGACAACCATTGGCAAGAAGGAAGGAAGAGTGCGAAGCACAACCTTGTCCGGATAAACCGACAGAAAAGGAGGCTTACAGGAAAGAGCCTGGAGCTCACTCACGTGCCTAGCGGAGGTGATGGCAACCAGGAAAGCAGTCTTCAAAGTCAATAAACGAAGAGGTCAGTTGTGAAGTGGCTCAAAAGGAGTGCACATCAAAGAAGTAAGAACCAAATTACGAACGGAATAGGAGTGTAATGCCTTTGAGAAATCTACTTACAACAGGGGACTTGAAAAGAGAAGGCTGATCAGGGAGCCTGAGAAAGGTTGAAATTGCAGAAAGGTAGTAGCCCTTAATAGTGCCCAGAGCAGAGCCCTGCTGGGCCAGAGAAAGGAACAAAAGGACTTCTGAAAGACTGAAAGAGGGGCAGAAAGGGGATCCACAGCTTTTGCTGTGCACCATGCCACAAATTTGTTCCACCTACAAGCGTATACCTATTTAATGGAGGGATTCCTGGCTGCCAGAATTACATCACAGACTTCGGGAGGCAAGTCAAATGAAATCAACTGTCGCAGCTCAATCTCCAAGCATTTAGGTGGAGGCTGGACAGGTTCGGGTGGAGGACTGTCCCCTGCTGCTGCGACAGAAGATCCTCCCGAAGAGGCAGTCGGATCTGCAATCCATGCTCATACTGAGTAGCTCGGGATACCAAACTCTTTGAGCCCAGTCCGCTGCCATAAAAATGACTTGAGCCCGGTCACGCCTGATCTTCAGCACTATGGGTAGAAGTCGTATAGGCGGAAAAGCGTACAGTAGACCACAGCTCAACTTGTAACGAAAATCGGCGTCGAGCAAGTGCCACCTTGGAAATTCTAATGCGCAGAAGAGAGGACATTGCGCTTTCACTTCGGTGGCGAATAGATCTAACCAAGGCTCTCCCCACTGTTGAAAGAGGCCTTGCGCCACCTCCGAGTGAAGACGCCATTCGTGATCCATCATGCACCTGCGGCTGAGTTCGTACACCCTGGCGTTCAAAGAACCTGCCAAGTGTTGAACCGTCAAGGAAATGCCTTGACGTTCCAGCCAGGTCCAGAGACGCAGAGCCTCCTGACACAGGGTCCATGACCCCACCTCGCCCTGCTTGTTGCAATACCACATGGAGGTGGTGTTGTACGTGAACACCTGCACTACTCTCCCCCTGACAGAGGGAAGGAATGCATTCAGTGCAAGTAGGATCGCCCAGAGCTCCAGAAGATTGATATGGAGCCTGGACTCCACTGGAGACCAGAGGTCCCTGATCTATGCCTCTCCCATATGGCCGCCCCATCCCAGGAGGGACTCATCCGTCACCATGGTGTGGTCCGGTTGGGGAAGGGAGAGGGATCTGCTACTGACACATTGTTGGTCCGTGAGCCACCACTGCAACTGCTGTGCAGTGCCCGCCGAGATCTGGACGTGTTCGGACAGCTCCCCTTGATGCTGCACCCACTGGAACTTTACGTCCCACTGCAGAGCCCACATATGCCATTTTGCATGACTGTTCAGCAGGATGCAGGAGGTCATGAGACCCGGCAGCCTCAAGGTTATCCTGACCGAAACCCAGGACAAGGGCTGAAAGTTCGGAATCATAGCCCAAATGTCCCAGACTCGATGCTCGGGAGGATAAACCCGAAACTGCACTGTGTCCAGAACCGCTCCGATAAAGAGGAGCTTCTGAGAGGAAATCAGGTGCGACTTTGGGACGTTGATGGGAGTAACCCAGCAAATGCAGGAGGTCGGCCGTAGTCTGGAGATGAGAGACAACTGCCTGGGGCGAGCCCACATTCAACAGCCAGTCTTCGAGATAGGGGAAGACTGACACCCCTGATCTGCGCAGATGAGCTGCGACCACCGCCATCACTTTCGTGACCACCCGAGGGGCGCTGGTAAGGCCAAAAGGGAGTATGGTGAAATGTAAGTGCTCGTGGCCTACCGTAAACCGCGGTTAACGCCGGTGGGCCAGCAGGACGGGGATATGAAAATAAGCGTCCTGCAAGTCCAACGCTACCAGACAGTCTTGAGGGTCCAGGGCAGACGAGATTTGAGTAAGTGTGAGCTTCTTTAACTTCTCCTTTCGGAGGAAGCGATTGACGTTCCTAAGGTCTAAGAAAGGACGCATGCCTTTGTCCTTCTTTGGAACCAGGAAGTAGTGGGATTAACAACCACGACCTACTTCTGGCGTCGGAACACACTTGATGGCCCCCTTGGCCAAGACCGCCACAACTTCCTGCTGGTGCAGTGCCAAGTGATCCCCCGACATGCGGTGGTACTGAGGTGGCATGGCTGGAGGGGTAGTCTCGAAGGGAAGGGAGTAGCCCCTTCGGACTATCTAACACCCACCTGTCCGAAGTGATGGTGTGCCAGTGGGGGAGGTGATGGCGAATCCTTCCACCCACTGGTGTTTGGTGGGCCTGAAACACCGGACTAGGAAGGTTTGGAGGCAGTGGCGGGAGGGGAGGTGGTGGACTGACCCACCTCTGCAGGTCACACGTCAGCGGCTGCGCTGAGACTGTGGCTGAGCTGAGACTGTTGCTGTGCAGGCCTGTGGCTCTGAAACAAACTTGTTTGGATGCCCCTTCCTTGGCAATGAAAGGAGCAGAAGGAGTAGTGTCTGTCCTGTAACTCCAGTTCTGTAGTAGGGGTATCTCTGTTATAGTCATAATCTAGTGAATAGTCCCGCCCATGTGCGTGGACCCCGGAGCAATCAAAAATAATCTCTTAAGTTGTCAAAACATGCAGAACTGCACAGACACTTAAGAGAGAATTCAAAGACAGATAATGCAGGCTATACTGTCAAGTACTTCAACTGGAAATTCCACCAAAAATCCACAAACAGCACAGCCTGTCCAGATTTCTCCACAGAGAAAAACCTTGCTTTAAACAGCAAAACCCTCTGGAATGATAGAGAGGAAGAAATGGACAGACAAGCCCCATAGGCTGCCATTATGTGGCTCAGAACAGGAAAAATGTGCCTTTAAGAGAACTTTCCAGAAGCCTCACAGTATCCCAGAATGCACTGCAGGTCCCTTTTACTTTCAGTTCTTTTTGAAGGCGTAACACGCCAGACCTGTAGCATATCTTACATGAATATCTCTCTCCACCGGGGAGGAGGGCGGGCGCTTATGACTATAACAGAGATACCCCTACTACGGACCTGGAATTACAGGACAGAAACTACTCCTTCTGTAGTAGGGGATCTCTGTGCATAGTCAATCTAGTGAATAGAATGGCAAGCCCATCCCCACACCAAAGCGGCGGTGGAGAAAAGAGAAACAACACCACTACTGTGCGAAAAGATTTCGCAGCGAAGCCTGCCCAACCTGAGCGTCTGCCCTGGCATCAGTGTCCAGACAGTAATGCTTAGCAAAGGTATGGACCGACCACCAAGTGGCCGCCTTGCAGATTTCTGCAATTGGAACATTACGGAGCAAAGCAGTCGTGGCAGCTTTGCCCCTGGTGGAATGAGCCTTAGGTTTACCCCCTAAGGTCTTATTAGCCTTCTGGTAGCACAATTGTATACAGGACACAATCCACCTCGAGATGGACTGTTTTGTGGTAGCAAGACCAGTCCGGACTGATCCATAATTGATAAACAATTGGTCTGACCTACGAATATCTTTGGTTTTATCCAGATAATTCTGGTAACACAATTGTATACAGGACACAATCCACCTCGAGATGGACTGTTTTGTGGTAGCAAGACCAGTCCGGACTGATCCATAATTGATAAACAATTGGTCTGACCTACGAATATCTTTGGTTTTATCCAGATAAAATTTCAACACCCCTCTGACATCCAGGGAATGCAGAGACCTTTCCGCTGGAGATGAAGGATTCTGAAAAAACGTAGGTCAAGTTATGGTCTGGTTAACATGGAAATCAGATATAACCTTTGGAAGAAATTTAGGGTGAGTACGCATAACTACCGTAGCAGCATGAAATACAGTATAAGGTTCTTGGCAACACAACGCCTGAATTTCACTCACTCTGCGGGCCGATGTAATGGCCACGAGGAACGCCGCCTTCCAGGATAGGTGCTGCAACGAAGCCTTATGAATGGGTTCAAAAGACTCCTTCATCAATCTGGACAGCACCACGTTCAATTCCCATGAAGGCGAAGGAAGCAGGACAGGAGGGAACACTTTCTTCAAGCCTTCCAAAAAATCTTTGATCACAGGGATCTGGAAGAAGGAAGTCTGACAAGGGCATTTCCTGTAGGCAGTCAGCGCAGCAAGATGAACCTTAATGGAATGGACGTTAAGGCCAGACTGCGCCAAATGTAGAAGATACGGAAGGATGACATCTTCCTTACACGTCGTTGGGTCATAATTCTTGGAGTTGCACCAGATGCAAAACCTCTTCCACTTGTAAGTATAGGAAGTCCTAGTGGAATGTCACTTAGCCTCCTACAGTATGTCTATACAATCTTCTGGTAGATTCAAATGGCCATATTGCACTATCTCAGGAGCCATGCTGCCAAACTCAAAGACGAGAGGTTGGGGTGCAACATCTGCCCCCCGAATTCGTGAGAAGGTCCGGCCGACACGGCAGCCATATGTGAGGAAGGAGAGACCGGTGAAGCAGGTCCGTGAACCACCACTGCCTGGGCCATTCCGGGGCAATCAGGATCATCCGCGCCCTGGACTGGGACAGCTTGATGAGCACCGCCGGAATCAGGGGAATGGGTGGAAAAGCGTACAGAAAGCTGTTCGACCAGGTGATCCATAACGCATTCCCCAGCGTCCCCTGCTGGTAGTACCTGGAGGCGAAGTCTCGGCATTTGCTGTTTTCGGCGGTGGCGAACAGATCTACATCTGGAGTCCCCCACCTTGCAAAGACTTCTCTTAGTACTTCGTCGTTTAAGACCCATTTGTGGTTTTCCTGAATCAGTCTGCTCAGTGCGTCGGCCTGAACATTCTGCACACCAGGTAGATGGGTAGCCGTTATCGTCAGTCCTCTGGCTAGAAGCCAGTGCCAGATCGCCTGAGCCTCCTGCAACAGAGTGCGCGATCTCGAACCCCCCTGCTTGTTGAGGTAATACATCGTGGTCGTATTGTCCGTCTGTACAAGCAGAGAGTTGGTCTGGAAGGACGGATGAAAGGCCTTCAGTGCCAAGTGAACAGCTCTGAGTTCCAGGACATTGATGTGATACGTGGACTCCGTCGGGGACCACGTTCCTTGTATCTGTAAGTCTCCGGAGTGCGCCCCCCAGCCGTGGAGAGACGCATCCGTCACGATAGTCTGTGTGGGAATGTCCTTGTGGAAGGGAACCCCTCTGAGGAGATTCTCCGCTGAACACCACCACTTCAGAGACAGTCGTATCTTGTCGACCCAAGATCCTTTCCTCTGATGCCACTGATCCTCCAAGCACTCCTGCAATGGTCTCATGTGCAGCCGTGCGTGTGGCGTGAGGAAGATACAAGAGGCCATCGACCCCAGTAGAGAAGACACCGTCCTCACTGCTGTAGATGGAGCGGTCATAAGAGCCTGAGCCCTCCGAAGGAGTGATAATCGTCTCTCCTCCGAAGGAGACACGCTTGCTGACAGCGTATTGATGGAGGCTCCCAAGTACTGTATGCACTGGACCGGAGTCGGGACAGACTTGGACATGTTGATGTGCAACCCCAGCTTGTTCAAGAGAATGCATGTCTTCTGGAAGTGCGCTTGAGCTTCCGAGGAGGAGGCCTTGATCAACCAATCGTCCAGGTACGGGTAGACAAACACCTTGTTCTTCCTCGGGTGTGCAGCTACCACTGCCATGCACTTCGAGAATGTCCTGGGCGCAGACTTCAGCCCGAATGGCCGTACTGTGTACTGATAATGATTGGCGCCGACTTGGAATCGCAGGAACTTCCTGTGTTTGTGTGCAATGGGCACATGGAAGTACGCATCCTGTAGGTCTATAGCACAGAGCCAGTCTCCCTGTTGCAGCTGAGGATAAATCTGATGCAACGACAGCATGCAAAATTTCTCTCTGCGAATCCACTTGTTTGCTTGTCGCAATGGGCCTGAACTCGTTCTTGTCCTTCTTGCGAACCAGAACGAACCGGGAGTACAGACCTCTTCCCCTTTGAGACAGAGGTACGTCTTCTATCGCCCTTTTCCTTAACAGGATATCGGCCTCCGCCTGGAACTCGCGCAGCTGAAACTGCAAGCTGACCGGAGGAATTGCTGGAGGCGGGCTGGTGAACCGAAGACTGTATCCATTGCAAACAATATTCAGCACCCACTTGTCCCGAGTAATTTTTCTCCACTCTGCCAGAAAAAATTGAACGCTTCCCCCCACCGGAGCGGGTAACGGATGTAGGGGAAGTAACCGCTCAGGGCCGAGACCCAGCCAGGCCTTTGTTCGCCGCTGCGGACTGTTGTCCTCCTCTGCCCTTCTGGCGCTTCTGGAAGGGCCTTCGGAACTGCTGCTGCTGTTGTTGCTGCTGTCCCGAAGGCTGCCCCTGCCCTCTGCCCTGCGCCCCAAACCGTCTCTGGAATGGGCGGTATGTCTTCTTCTCCTTGGGCTTCTCCAGCCCGACGGCCGTCAGGGTCTCGGCCTCCGCCTTCATGCGGGCCATCTCGTCATCCGCATGCTTGCCAAACAGGGTCTCCCCCGAGAAAGGCAGATTGGCCACCCACTGCTGAGCCTCTGGCTTGAGCGATGTAAGGCGAAGCCAAGCGTGGCGTCGTTGGTTGATACCGTGACAATATCCATGCGCCGCCAAAAGAGACACATCAGCAGCCACGCTGATGAGTTGGTTTGACACCAGCATCCCCTCCTTCAGAACCTCTTGAAAGTCCTCTTTCTTCTCCCGGGGAAGGTGCTCAGCGAATTGCTGGAGGGACTCCCATAGGGCACGATCGTACCGCCCTAGCAAGGCCGCGGCACTAGCCGCCTTCATTGCGGTAGATGCCGTCCCACAGACCTTCCTGCCTGCCGAGTCTATCCAGCGACTCTCCTTATCAGGAGGCACTGTAGACGACGGGGTGGTGGCATGCTGTTTCCTAGCAGCCGTCACTATGACAGAGTCCGGTGTCGGATCCATCCGAAGAAAGGCTGGGTCAGAATCCGGGGCCCGGTATTTCTTCAGGAGCCTGGAGGGGGCCGCCTTCGTCACCGCGGGAGTGAGAAACAGCTCCTCGGCTGGCTCTACCAAGCCCGGTATTAGAGGCAGCAAAGGTCGAGACAGGTGCTTTTATGGAGCGTCACGAAAATCACAGACGTCGTAGGTGTAGGCACCGTCACTGTGATGCCCAACTTAGCTGCCCCCCGCAGCAGAACAATCTGGAATGTGACGATGTCATCAACAGGTGACACCCTCGTCCCAGGAGAATCCGACAAAGTCGGCGAGTAGTCTCTGGTCCCTGAAGAGTCCGTGCGGGACCGTGATCTGCGCCTCATGCGGCATCGTCTTGATCTCGTTGACGATCTGTGACGACTCCGTGATCTCCCCCTCCGACCGGAGCGAGAGCGCGATCTCCTTGGCTTCGGGCGCTCTACAGGCCTCACCGGGGTAGGAGTCCGTGGCCTGACCGGGGACCTCGGCTGAGGGGTCCCCTTAGGCGGAGTCGGATATCGCGGCAGCGAAACTGACCTCGGAGGAACCACAGGTGGTCCACCAGCTGGAAGCCGAGGAAGAGGCTGAGGCGGAGGATGATGTGGAGGCGGAAGCGGAGGAGGGGTGGGAGTCCGCGGCGGAGGTTCCTTGGGTAAGGGAGGAGGAGGTGGGGTCGACCTCGGTTTAGGAGGTGTAAACACCTCAGAGTACACCGAGCCCAGTGACTGTCCCTTCTTCTCCGGTGATGGAGTCCCCCATCGGTACATGTCGCCGACTAGAAAGACTCCTGGTGCCAGAACTCCTTCTGCGCCTCTTTGGCTTGGAAGAACGTCGCCCTGACGGCGACCGTCGATCCCTCGACGTCGACCGCCTCCTTTTCGACGGCGAGCACCTCGCCGGCAAACGTCTTCGCCTCGACGGCGACCTCCTTCGCCTCTACAACGAGCGTCTCCTCGACGCCGAACGCTTTGACGTCAAGGATCCCCTCGACGCCGATCTTCTCTTCTTCGCGAACGGAGGCGTCGCCTCGACAGCGAGCGCCGACGCCGTGTCACCTCTCGACGACGATGACGTCTATATTGATACCGTCACCAGTGACGTTGACGGTGGTCTATTCAGTTCCCTCGGCGCCGAGCGTCGACGCCGCTTCGACCCAGAGCCCTGGGGAGACGGGGAACAGACTGCAGTCATCCCGCCGTTGTCGGTGCAATCGACGCCGACGGAGAATGGGGACGCCTGCTGGTCTTCCTGCCCCTGGGGAGCCCCCCAGAGGCCTCAGCATGGGCAGAGGAAGTCTGCCCAGACCCACCTTGTGCCTTCAGTCTTCTGTCTTCCAGGCCTTGGAGCCTGATCTTCATCCCATCTCTCAGGGTCCTGCTGGAGAAGCCCTGGCAAATGTCACACTCCTCTGGGACATGAGATGAGGGAAGGCAGATGATGCACACCTCGTGTGGGTCAGACCTGGCCTTCTGCCTCGAACACTCCGGGCATTTGTCAAATAAAGCAGGCATTTTGACAATAAAAGACAGCCCAGAAACACACACAAGGAAGAAAGCAACAAGTACTTCAAATGAAATACACCCAAACACTTGAAAAAGTGAAAACAAAATCACTAAATAAACCCTTAGAAAGGGAGAACTCAATGCTCCAGGGTCCTGCTAGCAGGAGCCGGAAAACAGAACTGAAAGTAAAAGGGACCTGCAGTGCATTCTGGGATACTGTGAGGCTTCTGGAAAGTTCTCTTAAAGGCACAGTATCCTGTTCTGAGCCACATAATGGCAGCCTATGGGGCTTGTCTGTCCATGTCTTCCTCTCCATCATTCCAGAGGGTTTTGCTGTTTAAAGCAAGGTTTTTCTCTGTGGAGAAATCTGGACAGGCTGTGCGGTTTGTGGATTTTTGGTGGAATTTCTAGTTGAAGTACTGGACATTGTAGCCTGTGGATATAGGCTGCATTATCTGTCTTTAAATTCTCTCTTAAGTGTCTGTGCAGTTCTGCATGTTTTGACAACTTAAGAGATTATTTTTGATTGCTCCCGGGTCCACGCACATGGGCGGGACTATTCACTAGATTATGACTATAACAGAGATTCCCCTACTACAGAAGGAGTGTGCGTGGCCGAAAGGCCTAAGGACTTGGCCGTAGCCCGTGAGTCCTTAAAACGCTCCAACGCAGAATCTGCCTTGTCGCTAAAAAGAGAGTGCCATCAAAGGGCATGTACATCAGAGTGTTCTGGACATCCCCGGAAAGGCCAGTTGTCCTCAGCCAGGCGTGGCTGTGTTGCCACTGTTGTGGAAATCGCCCTGCCCAGCAAGTCTGTGGTGTCAAGGCCACAACGAATTGGGAACTTTGCTACGTCTCTACCCTCAGCAATAGCTTGGGAGAGCACCGTTCGGGCCTCCTCCGGACACTGAGGCAGCACCTGAACAACCGTGTCCCACACAGAATGGGAATAACGCCCCTAGAGGCATGCAGTGTTCACAGACTGCAGCCCTGAACTGGCGGAAGTAAAAACTTTCTCCCTAAACTGTTCCAGTTTCTTGGATTCCCTGTCCGGAGGTGCGGAAGTGAATGCACTTGGGGACGCAGAGGCTTGGCCAACCAAGCTCTCAGGAAAATGGGATCGCCCGGAGTCGGGCAATGGCATTGGGCCACATTCTTATCCACAGGAACCCTTGTTGGGCCTGGACCAGGTGCCGAAAAGAACGTCCGAAAGTGCGTCATTAAAGGGCAGTAGCGGCTCCGTAGAGGAAGACGCTGGCCGGAGCACTTCTGTCAGGAGGTTAGTCCGGACGGCCACTGTAGGGAGCTCGAGGTGTAGAGCCTCGGCTGCTCTATGCAACACCACAGAATATGTATCACCTTCCTCCGTAGCCAAGGTAGGAGACAGTGTGCCAGGTTCTGAAGTAAAATCCAAGTCACCTGCATCCTCCAAATCCTTTTCCCAGTCCAGGTCTAGCTTGCACTGGGCTGCGAGAGGGTCCTCAGACCCCTCCCAGTCCTCCCAAGCCTCCTGGACAGGCGGAAATGAGGGAAGCGGATGGAGAAAGGGATGAAAATTCCATAACGGCGTCGGAATCTGCATCGATCAACACTGGTCCGGCACCGTCTCCGCGTCCAGGTAGGAGCCAGGGCCGGGGGTCGGCCGGGGAGCCGGACGACCTCGGCAGAGGTCGTACGAGGCCAACGGACATCGGCTTGGGATCCATGCATGGATCCATGGGGGTTTCTCGGCGTCAAGACCGGAGTCGTCGACATCGGGGCCAGAGCAGAGGCAGCAGAAGAGCAAGGACCCCCAGTCGGACCCGCAGGGCCCGAAGGCATGCCGACAGGGCCAGATGGCCCAAAGACTCGTGCCATGGCAGACAGGAATTCCTGCAACTGGGCCGGAGTCGCCGATGAACCCGGAAAGGGCAGGTAGGCCATTGGCAACTGCTTAGGCTTAGCCACGGGGTGGCTCCACCCGCACCCTCGGTCATGTTGCGCGAAAGGCTAGGGGTAGGCGAAGAGTGACGACGCTTCTTCAACTTCTTGTGCTTCGCCTTACCTGACTCTGAGTGCTAAGACTTCATCGAACAATGGTGATGGCGGCTCCGTGACCGGTCCTGCGAGCTCCCACAGGACCGGGACCTTGAACGGCGCGGAGCAGACTCCCAGGCCTCCAGCAACTTTCAGGACCGCTCCCGCAAAGTTTTCGGAGCCATGGCCCGGAATTCGGGGCACGAATCGGAGTCGTGGTTGCGTCCCAGGCAGTAGAGACACTCACGGTGCGGGTCTTTCAAGGACATTGTGCGGGGGACAAGCCGTGCAAGACTTAAAACTGGGCATCCCTATACACCAGGAGTTGAAGACTCGAAAAACAGAAAAAGTCCCAAAAATAACTCGGTCAAAAACTGACTGGGGGTACCGCTCTCTCCGGATCGGCGCTTGCTGGCGTGGAAAAAGAAAGAACGGACGTCAGCACGTGTGGGCACATCTAAGTAGCTCCAGCAAAGTCATCTCGGCGACTACGACACCAACGACGCACGCGGAGCCGCAGGACACCGCCTACCGACATGCAGGGGTACTGCTGACGAAAACTTTCCGGATCCAGTCTGACGCCTGGGAACAATTCTAAGGTAAGGAATCTATCACTAACGTGTGTCCATCATTGTTGTGTTTGCAGTTACCGCTCTAAGTGTACTGGGGATGCTCAGACGTGAGTCCCAGGCACTCCACACCACTGGAATCAAGCTAGCCGGGCTGAAGAGAGGTGTTACCTCGAAACCAGGCCGGTCCTCGGATGCTTGTTTCCGTTCTGGGAAGGACATGGCTTTTGTAGTTCGGACTGGACTGTTCCCATGGGGCACAGGGTCAGCGCTGATTTGCATATCGCCATTGTCTAACCCAGGGTGGTGTGGAGTGGAAAAACGATGGATTTGGGCCCAGATCTTTGGACTGGGGTGAATGTGTGACATTGATCCACATTCTGTCCATCATTGTTGTGTTTGCAGTTACCGCTCTAAGTGTACTGGGGATGCTCAGACGTGAGTCCCAGGCACTCCACACCACTGGAATCAAGCTAGCCGGGCTGAAGAGAGGTGTTACCTCGAAACCAGGCCGGTCCTCGGATGCTTGTTTCCGTTCTGGGAAGGACATGGCTTTTGTAGTTCGGACTAGACTGTTCCCATGGGGCACAGGGTCAGCGCTGATTTGCATATCGCCATTGTCTAACCCAGGGTGGTGTGGAGTGGAAAAACGATGGATTTGGGCCCAGATCTTTGGACTGGGGTGAATGTGTGACATTGATCCACATTCTGTCCATCATTGTTGTGTTTGCAGTTACCGCTCTAAGTGTACTGGGGATGCTCAGACGTGAGTCCCAGGCACTCCACACCACTGGAATCAAGCTAGCCGGGCTGAAGAGAGGTGTTACCTCGAAACCGGGCCGGTCCTCGGATGCTTGTTTCCGTTCTGGGAAGGACATGGCTTTTGTAGTTCGGACTGGACTGTTCCCATGGGGCACAGGGTCAGCGCTGATTTGCATATCGCCATTGTCTAACCTAGGGTGGTGTGGAGTGGAAAAACTATGGATTTGGGCCCAGATCTTTGGACTGGGGTGAATGTGTGACATTGATCCACATTCTGTCCATCATTGTTGTGTTTGCAGTTACCGCTCTAAGTGTACTGGGGATGCTCAGACGTGAGTCCCAGGCACTCCACACCACTGGAATCAAGCTAGCCGGGCTGAAGAGAGGTGTTACCTCGAAACCGGGCCGGTCCTCGGATGCTTGTTTCCGTTCTGGGAAGGACATGGCTTTTGTAGTTCGGACTGGACTGTTCCCATGGGGCACAGGGTCAGCGCTGATTTGCATATCGCCATTGTCTAACCCAGGGTGGTGTGGAGTGGAAAAACGATGGATTTGGGCCCAGATCTTTGGACTGGGGTGAATGTGTGACATTGATCCACATTCTGTCCATCATTGTTGTGTTTGCAGTTACCGCTCTAAGTGTACTGGGGATGCTCAGACGTGAGTCCCAGGCACTCCACACCACTGGAATCAAGCTAGCCGGGCTGAAGAGAGGTGTTACCTCGAAACCGGGCCGGTCCTCGGATGCTTGTTTCCGTTCTGGGAAGGACATGGCTTTTGTAGTTCGGACTGGACTGTTCCCATGGGGCACAGGGTCAGCGCTGATTTGCATATCGCCATTGTCTAACCCAGGGTGGTGTGGAGTGGAAAAACGATGGATTTGGGCCCAGATCTTTGGACTGGGGTGAATGTGTGACATTGATCCACATTCTGTCCATCATTGTTGTGTTTGCAGTTACCGCTCTAAGTGTACTGGGGATGCTCAGACGTGAGTCCCAGGCACTCCACACCACTGGAATCAAGCTAGCCGGGCTGAAGAGAGGTGTTACCTCGAAACCGGGCCGGTCCTCGGATGCTTGTTTCCGTTCTGGGAAGGACATGGCTTTTGTAGTTCGGACTGGACTGTTCCCATGGGGCACAGGGTCAGCGCTGATTTGCATATCGCCATTGTCTAACCCAGGGTGGTGTGGAGTGGAAAAACGATGGATTTGGGCCCAGATCTTTGGACTGGGGTGAATGTGTGACATTGATCCACATTCTGTCCATCATTGTTGTGTTTGCAGTTACCGCTCTAAGTGTACTGGGGATGCTCAGACGTGAGTCCCAGGCACTCCACACCACTGGAATCAAGCTAGCCGGGCTGAAGAGAGGTGTTACCTCGAAACCGGGCCGGTCCTCGGATGCTTGTTTCCGTTCTGGGAAGGACATGGCTTTTGTAGTTCGGACTGGACTGTTCCCATGGGGCACAGGGTCAGCGCTGATTTGCATATCGCCATTGTCTAACCCAGTGGGTGTGGAGTGGAAAAACGATGGATTTGGGCCCAGATCTTTGGACTGGGGTGAATGTGTGACATTGATCCACATTCTGTCCATCATTGTTGTGTTTGCAGTTACCGCTCTAAGTGTACTGGGGATGCTCAGACGTGAGTCCCAGGCACTCCACACCACTGGAATCAAGCTAGCCGGGCTGAAGAGAGGTGTTACCTCGAAACCAGGCCGGTCCTCGGATGCTTGTTTCCGTTCTGGGAAGGACATGGCTTTTGTAGTTCGGACTGGACTGTTCCCATGGGGCACAGGGTCAGCGCTGATTTGCATATCGCCATTGTCTAACCCAGGGTGGTGTGGAGTGGAAAAACGATGGATTTGGGCCCAGATCTTTGGACTGGGGTGAATGTGTGACATTGATCCACATTCTGTCCATCATTGTTGTGTTTGCAGTTACCGCTCTAAGTGTACTGGGGATGCTCAGACGTGAGTCCCAGGCACTCCACACCACTGGAATCAAGCTAGCCGGGCTGAAGAGAGGTGTTACCTCGAAACCGGGCCGGTCCTCGGATGCTTGTTTCCGTTCTGGGAAGGACATGGCTTTTGTAGTTCGGACTGGACTGTTCCCATGGGGCACAGGGTCAGCGCTGATTTGCATATCGCCATTGTCTAACCCAGGGTGGTGTGGAGTGGAAAAACGATGGATTTGGGCCCAGATCTTTGGACTGGGTTGAATGTGTGACATTGATCCACATTCTGTCCATCATTGTTGTGTTTGCAGTTACCGCTCTAAGTGTACTGGGGATGCTCAGACGTGAGTCCCAGGCACTCCACACCACTGGAATCAAGCTAGCCGGGCTGAAGAGAGGTGTTACCTCGAAACCGGGCCGGTCCTCGGATGCTTGTTTCCGTTCTGGGAAGGACATGGCTTTTGTAGTTCGGACTGGACTGTTCCCATGGGGCACAGGGTCAGCGCTGATTTGCATATCGCCATTGTCTAACCCAGGGTGGTGTGGAGTGGAAAAACGATGGATTTGGGCCCAGATCTTTGGACTGGGGTGAATGTGTGACATTGATCCACATTCTGTCCATCATTGTTGTGTTTGCAGTTACCGCTCTAAGTGTACTGGGGATGCTCAGACGTGAGTCCCAGGCACTCCACACCACTGGAATCAAGCTAGCCGGGCTGAAGAGAGGTGTTACCTCGAAACCAGGCCGGTCCTCGGATGCTTGTTTCCGTTCTGGGAAGGACATGGCTTTTGTAGTTCGGACTGGACTGTTCCCATGGGGCACAGGGTCAGCGCTGATTTGCATATCGCCATTGTCTAACCCAGGGTGGTGTGGAGTGGAAAAACGATGGATTTGGGCCCAGATCTTTGGACTGGGGTGAATGTGTGACATTGATCCACATTCTGTCCATCATTGTTGTGTTTGCAGTTACCGCTCTAAGTGTACTGGGGATGCTCAGACGTGAGTCCCAGGCACTCCACACAACTGGAATCAAGCTAGCCGGGCTGAAGAGAGGTGTTACCTCGAAACCGGGCCGGTCCTCGGATGCTTGTTTCCGTTCTGGGAAGGACATGGCTTTTGTAGTTCGGACTGGACTGTTCCCATGGGGCACAGGGTCAGCGCTGATTTGCATATCGCCATTGTCTAACCTAGGGTGGTGTGGAGTGGAAAAACGATGGATTTGGGCCCAGATCTTTGGACTGGGGTGAATGTGTGACATTGATCCACATTCTGTCCATCATTGTTGTGTTTGCAGTTACCGCTCTAAGTGTACTGGGGATGCTCAGACGTGAGTCCCAGGCACTCCACACCACTGGAATCAAGCTAGCCGGGCTGAAGAGAGGTGTTACCTCGAAACCGGGCCGGTCCTCGGATGCTTGTTTCCGTTCTGGGAAGGACATGGCTTTTGTAGTTTGGACTGGACTGTTCCCATGGGCACAGGGTCAGCGCTGATTTGCATATCGCCATTGTCTAACCCAGGGTGGTGTGGAGTGGAAAAACGATGGATTTGGGCCCAGATCTTTGGACTGGGGTGAATGTGTGACATTGATCCACATTCTGTCCATCATTGTTGTGTTTGCAGTTACCGCTCTAAGTGTACTGGGGATGCTCAGACGTGAGTCCCAGGCACTCCACACCACTGGAATCAAGCTAGCCGGGCTGAAGAGAGGTGTTACCTCGAAACCGGGCCGGTCCTCGGATGCTTGTTTCCGTTCTGGGAAGGACATGGCTTTTGTAGTTCGGACTGGACTGTTCCCATGGGGCACAGGGTCAGCGCTGATTTGCATATCGCCATTGTCTAACCCAGGGTGGTGTGGAGTGGAAAAACGATGGATTTGGGCCCAGATCTTTGGACTGGGGTGAATGTGTGACATTGATCCACATTCTGTCCATCATTGTTGTGTTTGCAGTTACCGCTCTAAGTGTACTGGGGATGCTCAGACGTGAGTCCCAGGCACTCCACACCACTGGAATCAAGCTAGCCGGGCTGAAGAGAGGTGTTACCTCGAAACCGGGCCGGTCCTCGGATGCTTGTTTCCGTTCTGGGAAGGACATGGCTTTTGTAGTTCGGACTGGACTGTTCCCATGGGGCACAGGGTCAGCGCTGATTTGCATATCGCCATTGTCTAACCTAGGGTGGTGTGGAGTGGAAAAACGATGGATTTGGGCCCAGATCTTTGGACTGGGGTGAATGTGTGACATTGATCCACATTCTGTCCATCATTGTTGTGTTTGCAGTTACCTCTTTCAGATACAGGGAACAACATCGGGAAAACACGTACAAATGTATATTTTTTAATTTATATTATATTCTTTTGTTTGGCATGGTACCCCACTTTTTCCAGGCTGGTGGGACCTGAATCCCCCTCTTTGAACTAAGGAGTAACATTTTATCCATTTTCCTTTTCTTTGATTTAAAACTCCTTTTATATCGTGTCATATGTTATATCTTGTACAAGGTGTTTTTTTATTGACTTCGGGCTTGGTCGGATTGATGTTTTACTTTTAGGACTCAACTGTTGATAAAATGGAATACCAGCCCGCATAGTACTACCCTTAATTCCGTTTTTACAGCAAGGTAGGAAGGAATTCAGAATAATAATAGCTGATAAAGAGGGTCACACTTACATACTTTACTAATTGCACTGTATATGGCCGAGAGGTTTATTTTGGTATTTTCTCCTGCACTGTACGTAATATATGGTTTGATGGTACTCCATATCGTTATGCTATTTGGATTCAGGTTTTGGTATGATGAACTTCAAGTATGTTTTTTTCTTTAACTGCATTGTTTTTCACTTTAAATCTTGGTACTTATCAGTGGAATTCTAAACATGTGTCTATTTTATGTTAAAAAATGCAATACCAATAAAATAATTTAAAAAAAGTTCCTTCAGTAAGGGTCTCAAACATCAAAGAGGTAGAAGTTGTTTTAGACGAAAATGAGATGTGCAGCATACTAATGTCATCAGCCACTGAGATTCTGAAAGGATGAGAGGAAGTCAAATTGGAGATTACTTTCGGATCCTAGATCTAGATGAAGGCCATAAGGAAGGACAATAGCCCCCTTCTACTCTCTCTCTCTTGGAGTGTAGCGCCTAGAAACCTCTGGGTAGTAGAGCGCTTTACAAGTGTCACTAAATTCATTCAAGTATCTCTCGGGGGACGTCTAGATGATTGCCTGAACAAGGTGAATCTTTAAGTGCCTGAAACAGCAGGAATGATGACATACTTCATCCAAATCTATAAATGACCTTCGCCTTGATCTATATTGTGTTCTTGAATGAATGGTGATATTGTGGACCTCCTTTGCATAACAGTGTACGGTGTCAACTGAGTTCTTGAAAATGCTAAACCCCTTGGAGGTGGAATGCCTGGAGATGGAGGTATAAGAGGAGAAGACTCTGCAGGAGTAGTAGTTTGAGATGGAGGAGAAGGTGATAGAGACACAGAAGGTGTTAGAGGAAGAGAAGATGTTATAGGAAGAGGAGGTGGTAAAGTCAGCCGAAGCACTGTGATGGAGAATTCGGTATTTCCAGTACTAGGGTTGCTGGTACGGAAGGTCAGTAGTGCCTTGAATATCGGGGAGTCTGAAATTGTGGGAAACCTCTGCAACTTCATTTTCCACAGGAATTCTACAGACGCCTGTATAGGAACAAAAGATTCAGTGCACATCAATGTTATGTGGTGACTAGATGTTACAGCCAACCCTTAGGTTTTTTTATGCTGAATAGCTCCCTGACGGTGAACTGTACTCAATGGCAATACAGGTAGATATTGTACCTTGCCTCTATGTCATGGTTCTCAATGTCAGCTAGGAACAGCACCATTTTTCATTTTGGGTCTCCTTTTGGATCTTTCCCTGGAGGTGACCTCAGAGGTGTTAATAGAAGCACCGGTAGATAGATTGCCTTTTCCTTGCTCCATTGATCTCTCGGAATATTCAAGTTACTGCAGTCTGCACTGTTCTCGCCCAAAAAGGCAAATCTTTGCTCTATCCTTCAGGCTGCACATAGAAAAGGTCCTGCTATAGTTACACTTGTCAGGAATATGGAAGTCCGTTTGGCAACGACTAAGCAGATCATGGGGATCTGTTTTTGCCATTTCTCTGCTACACGAAGGGCACTTCACAAAAATGTGACATTTTTTGAGAAGAAAGGAAAATATTTTCTTGTAAATAATTACATAAAAGTACTCTCAATCATAAAGGACGTAGGCTAAAATGGCTTACAGAAAGTTTGGAAAGGGAAATATTTCCAAGAGAAACAATGCCAAATAAGGCCAAGCTCAGTGCTCCAGGATCCTGTAACCAGGAGATGGAAAAACGAACGCCACTGACTGAGAGAGCATATAATCAGATACTGGAGAGCTGGGAGCACTTAGAGCCGCAGTATCAGTTTTCAGCCTTACATGGCTGCAGTCTATATGGCTGCATTGCCCTATTGTTTTCCACTTCACCTTAAAAAAAATATTCATAAAAGTTATTTTCCTCGTTACCCAGATCTTTGGTAATATTTATATAATTTTAAACAAGGTAAATAAATGGGAGTGGCCAATAAACCCTGTTTTTACAGACTAACTTGTTTTTACTTCAAATAGGAATACACTACCTTTCTAAAGAAAGGCAAAAATAAGTGCTATGATTTCAACTGTGATTCCCCAGAAGGACTACAGTTGAGCAACCATTCTTTATTTAGAGATGATAATGTGAAATGTGGGTGGGTTGTGTTGGTACATGTCTGTGGGTAAACTGTATGCATTTGTATGTGCACCTGTGTGTGAAGGGTGCCTGTTTGTCAGTATGTTTGTGGTGGGTGTGTGTTTAGGTACATGTGGGCATGTGCGACTGTGTACAACTAGTGAGTTTCTGCAAAGTCTGAAACAATTGTGTCAAATCAGATGTTAAGAGGAACACTTTTCCAATTCTCCGATTCTTAAAAAGTTGTAGAGACCGCTTAAAACAAGAAAAAAAATGTATAAGTAAATTGAATTGGCCATTCCAGCCTGTTTTTATAGATTGCTAAAGCATTTACTTCAAATAATAAGATACATCTTTTTAAAGAAAGTTTAAATCAACAGCATTGGGAGCAGCTAAGACCCAGGAGCAAGATTGATTTCGAACGGCATTCTATTAGAATGAAGGGGGCATCTATACTTTACTAGTTGCAAGTGAAGTCATACACACTCACTTACGGTTTCATTTTTTGTCTCTCTGCACACAAACATCTGATGGCCATCGCCAGAATGAATTAGCCAGAGGAGACCATTTTCAATAAGTCAAGTATGGTCAGAGGCTTACCTTCTGATACTGCTCTTCATTCATCTGAAGGGCGAGAAGAAAATCAGCATGCTGGAGGGAAAAATACAAATATTTAACACACTGTGCAAATGAACTATCTCATTAATAAGCCCTCCCAATCACTTCTGATTCAACTGCTTTTCTCATTATAAATGTAGCCTGGAGGATAATGAAAACTATTTCTTATTTCACTGTATTTTCAACTGTGGTAATTCTGTTGCAGTATGAATTATTTACCAAACCACAATCAGGCAACATCAACCCAATTACAGAGAGGCAATGGTATGTTCCTCCAACCATTGATACAAAATGTTAACTTGTGGAAATTTCCATAGCCCCAGCCCCCACATTTAAATAAAAAGCAAACACCTTTGGGGAAAGTTACATGTTCTAGAGGACAAACTTCCTTTAGTCCTTGTACAGCACATAATGGCTCATAAAAGTGAAGGAACATGAGCTAAAGTGAACCGTGCAGCGGATGTGGCAGCAAATACAGCGCAGAAGCTGTAACCTGACCGCAAACTAAGAAAAATGCAGACTTTTTCATAGCGATCAACAAATTACTTATTTTTGGGATCGCTTATTCTGGTGGATACTGTATCTACCTTCAGATTCCTCCCCTTTTGAATATCCCAGGAGCGAGTCTGGATCTGGCAACATGGCAACTTTTCAATAGGTCTCTAATGCCTCAAAGGGGCACAGACTGCAAGTGGTACTTTGAGATGTCACAGAGGAATAAACCCCCTTGTCGGCCTGCAGACATCAGTTTCCATCCAGATTTAATGCGCCTTTGATGCGAGCGAATAAAACCAACATCTTACATAGAATGGTGCAGTTTTCAGTAATATGACTAGTAAGTAGCAGTCCTATTAGTGTATACAGCCATGCAACAGGGAGGTTGGCGGGTCAGTGAGGAATCTGCAGACTCTACATAGCATCCACCAGAAAAAGTGTCAGCAAAGGTATGTTAACTTGTTCTTCGGATAGATACTTCTTCCTGCAGATTCCTCAGGTTTTGAATACATTTCACAAGCAGTCCAACATCAGGAGACTGGCGCATGACTGATACCAACAAGTCACGGAGAACTGTAAGAAAAGGATTACTTGGGTCCAGTTGAGGCAAATCTTCCTCATGATACGCGGAATCAAGAGTATCGGAGGAAACATGTAGAGAAGCAGAGAGTTCTGCAAGCAGAAAGAGTGCCAAATGCTGCCTGCATCGGATACTGAAGGGCACAGATTTTTGACCAGTCGGCATTCTCCCGAGTGGAAAATAATTCTATCTGAGCAGTCTGCCATAGCTGGAAGATGTTTTGGGCAACCTTGGATGAAGATACCACTTGTAATTGGCCAGACAGCACCGGCTAAGATTGTCCACTCGGACGTTGAGGACTCCAGTCAGATGATTTTCCAGTATGTAAATCTGATGGTTATGAGCCAAGGACTAGAGTTGTAAACCTTCTCTGAAGAGACGATTCAACACCCCTTTCCACCTTGCTTGTTGATGTACTACGTTGTCTATCAATATCTGGGTTGACTGACCGTGAAGAAAAGGAAAAGCTTGAGAGCCAGATGTAGTGCCCACATTTCTAACATATTTATGTGAAATATATGTTATGGCTACCAGAGACCTCTGATCACCAGTTAATCCAGATGAGCCCCTCACCCTACAGTGGTGGCATCTATGATCACTGTTGCCGCAGGACGAGGGTAAAATGCCTTTCACCGAGAAAGGTGGTTGTTCACATGCCACCATTCTAGATCCACTCCGGTGTCCCTGGAGATCTTGACACAGGCTCATAGATTGAGCTGAAATACCTGTCTGCAGGGGTATCACCGAGGGCCCTCATCTGCCAGTGTTCATGGGTGACCAACAGAATGCAGGAGGTTAGGAGACTAAACAAGCATAAGAACGGCAGGGCTAAAATGATCACTACATCCTGAAACACTGGAATCATTGCCTGAATATCTTAAACTCTCTGGGACGAGTAGACTTGACTCGATGGGGCAGCCCCTCTGAACAGGATGTGCTGAAAAGGCACTAGAAGAGATTTGTCTTGCTGATAGAAAAGCCAAGATCAAACAACTGTTGTGTTGTTGTCCACATGTGGCAAACTGCCATTTTATTTATTTATACCATTTATAGAGCACACTGTCACCTAAAAGGTACCCTGGCGCTGGAGAAATGAACAGGGAAACAACAGTTGCATTAGAAGAACAAAGATAGCAGTAGAGATCAGCAGGGAAAAAGCTAGGATTTCAGTATCTTACTGAAGCTTTTGAGATCAGTTGAGTGCATAAGAGGGGTAGGAAGATGATTTCAGAGTTAGGCGCCCCTCACTAAGAAGGCATGCCTTCCCTGTCCCATCTTCTTGTTGATGGTAATACAGACAAGATTGGCAAACGAGGAGTGAAGGCATCTCCCTGGGGTATAATTTTGGAAACCATTCTGAAAATGAATTGGGCCAAGGCCCTGGAGAGACTTAAAGACAATGCATAAGGATTGAAAAGCTATTCTTTTTCTCACCAGGAGCCAATGAAGCACCTTTAGTGCATCAGATGCGGATGATCTTCTAGGCCTATCTAGAGCCAGTTTGGCTGCTTCGACCGGCTGGGAGACTTAAGGGAATGTTTTTGGCTGAGCAACACAGAAGCTCTGTTTTGCCTCCATTAAATTTCAGAGTTTGCATTTAGCCAAGTTACAATGTCCTTCATACAGTTGTGAAAGGTCTTAATCGCTAGCTGATGGTCACTGTCTAGTGATCCAATTAGCTGGGTGTTATCTGCGTAGTTAAGTAATCGTATACAATGGGTTTTGAGAAGGGTCACCAAAGACCTCATATAAAGGTTGAAAAATATAGGGATATGGATCGACCCTCGAGGGACACCATGTTTAACACCCTTGCAGGCAGAGCGATCAGGAGGAAGGCAACAACCTGACAGCACACCAACAAATTGAAGTTCATCCATTTCAGTGCAGTACATCTTATTCCTACCATGGGGAGTCTTTCTAGAAGAATATTGCGATTTACTGTGTCGAAGGCGAAAGAAGTCCAATAAAATCAGGATCGCTGATCAGCCATCGACTAGCATCCAGAGTTCATCCATTGCCATGAATATGGCTGATTCAGTTCCATGCCCAGATCTGAAGCCAAACTGTTCCTTGTCAAGCAAAGTATAGTGTTCCAGGTGATGAGCTAGGTTTTTACTATAATTGCCAGGAATAGCTGGGTCGAGGGAAGGTTTTTTTTTTTTTTTTAAATGTGGGAACAATAGCTTTTTTCCGGATGTGTAGGATTTTGCCAGTATCCACAGATTGGTTACATATCTGTTGGAGCAGCAGGAAGGATTCTTCTATCAAATCTTTTCAAATCCTAGGGGGAACAGGATCAATGGAGAGCCTGAATATATGTAACTAGCTAAAAAGCAGAAGCAGTCGACTGAGATGGTTTCAAACTTCTCATGACTGTATGGAACTATCCGAAAAGTTGGTTAATTCGGATAGACTGCAAGCAGCATGTGGAGGGGTCTCATTGATAGAACAGCTATTCAGAAATGCTCCAGACACAGAAGGATTAGTAAAATGAGGGGAACTGCTGATGTTCTCCAAAACGTTGATTATCTTTTCCTCAAAAAACAGTGCAAGGTTATCACATAACTCCTGAGACAGGGTGATGTACCTTTTCAGGCAGTCTGGATAAGCCACCTCAAGCATGATATCAGACTTTTTTGGCATTGTTGTGTGATGTAAGGATAAAAAAAGCATTGTGGTCTGCTATGGGTGAACTGATAGATAGCTTTCTTATATGTATGTAGGGAGGATTTTAGCTGTGCTTTATCTTCCTCTTAAAGGGATCTGTGCCACTTTCTCTTGCGTTGCTTACATACTACCTTTAGTTGCTTCAAAGAAGGGTTATACCAAGGGCCCGAGTATGCTTTTTCTCAGCTGTAGTGGGATTTCGGAGTCAAGTAGTTTGAGAATCTTTTCCTCCATGATTATATAATTTTCATCTACTGATCTATCTTGAGTAAAAGGGATGGACAGATTAGATAACTCCTTTCGGAAGGATCTGCCTAGTTTGTGCCATGCCCTGTTCATTACCAAAGTGGTTTCTACTTTTTTGGCGGGTCTAAGTTCTTACGTGTACATGGAAAGATATTAAAGCATAGTCATTCTAACAGAGAGGGAGAGTATTTGAGATAAAGACTAACTTTTCTGGGGCAAAAATGAGGTACACGGTATGGCAACTAAATTGGGTAGGGCCAGAAACCATCTGATGTAACCCTAGGATGTTGCAGGAGCTGCAAAATTATTTGTATGAGGAAGAAAGAGGTATCTCTTCTGCCCACATATTAAAATCCCCTAAGACTGGGAAGTTAGAGTGGGCCTATGCCCCATTTGAGATCAGCTTAATTAGGGGGTTTAAGCGGGACGCTGAAAGGCCAGAGGAGTGGAAGCATAAGATTCCTGACAATGCACAACTGTAGTGTAGTTCCTATTATCCCAATAGGCTCTGCGCATTGGAATAATACCTTCAATAGTAAAGGCCTAGACCAGACGTTAACTAGGTCTACTACTGTCGATATTAGACTTAAAGTTTTGGGTTTGCCAGCTAGCTCAGAGTTCACTAGAAACTTTCTCGAATGTTCAGGAAGGAATTAACTTCCCTGATTAGACAAGAAGGGATTTAGTTTCTGACAACCATAGAACATGACAACTTTGCTCTCCCCTAATCAAGAATGTATCTCGAGAGTCGTGTGAACAAAAGGCAATTTATTTTACTCAGTCAGTACGTGCATTCTTAGTCTCATTAGAATGTAGAGAAAAGGAAGAGACGGGCGTGTTCAATAAAAAGGTGTTATTTATTGATCAGTCTCTTTTCTCATACAAGAGAAATGGATCGATATTATTGCAATACTTATAGCTAAGTAAAGTGCATACATTAAAAGCAATAGTATGAAATAAATACTGTAAAAACATTGATATGGTTTCTAAGCCATAAGATGTTTTAAAATGAATAAAATATATTACATACACATATACATTTGATTAAACGTACTCAACTGGTGTTTCTAAATACGCCTACCCCGTGTACCTGACCTAAGCCTAATATGTGGGCGGGAATAGAAAGTTACAGTTTAAGTTAAGTTTGTTTTTGCCAAGTGAATAACTAAAGAATTCTCTGCGAGGGGTTATTCAGTTCTGTACCTGGAATCTAGGTTGAATGAGGGATGGTATCTCCCTCTCTGGTCTCGATATTCCAGGCTGCCTGCGAGGGCTACCCGGAAGCGCCGGTGCTGGATTTCTCGGCAGGAGAAAGCAGCGCGTCTCGTTCTCAGCGCGTCAGGAAGGCGGGGCTGTGCCAGCGGGGTCTGCTCTGCTCTTCGCTTCGGCAAGTATGGCTGCTCCGTCTCGTCACCACCGCGTGTGTTTGCATAGGGCAATATCGGTAATATTTATACCTTTAAGGTGCCGAGATTGACGTAAGGATGGACATAGATACGTCAATAAGGATGTCATACGACTTGCTCGTTAGCACATTCTTTTGCTGAAGTTCTCGGTGAAATCAAAACAATGGCCGCAGGGTTTTGCCCAGGTTGTCATAGGTTTGATTTGTTATGAGAACTCCGTATGCCTTATCAGGGGCTGGAGGAATATCGCTTGTCTAATTAGATCGCAAGCGTTATGACCTAATCAGATAACACGTTGTGTGACTGCGTCAGATAACGGTATCTGCATCATGGGGGTTTTCTGCCTCATGGGCTGACTGCTAGTTAACTTGTTGGTTTGTTTAACCAGAATAGGGTCAGGAATAGGGGGATCGATTCAGAACCTATAGGAATACATCACACCCACTCCACGCTAACTATGGACATATTTACTAATCTATGCATAGTAAAACATACTATAGAGTATAGTGTATACCTTACCACCCCAAAATACATAAATACATAAATGCATTTTGAAATTTTTCAAATATACGGAAGAACTGCAATCATATGTATTGTATGCACTCAAGCTGTAGAATAATGCCAAAGTAATCACGCATTTGTATACATTATTGCTATTTGGTATATGAGAATTTACACATGAAATGGCTCTTAATACAGAAAAAAAAGTTTGAGACCATTCCATCACAGAATAAAATATTTATGAACATACCAGCGGGCAGCTAATGTCTATAAGCTATCTAAAATTTAGAAACCTTAGTTCTCTAAGAATAGTTCTTACTTTAAGCAGAAGATAGTGTCCCGAAAAATATGCAAAAATATTTTGGGGCTGCTGAAAAATTGCTGTCCGTGAACTGGAGGTAAAATTGTTCATGTGACTTTATTTTTAAAGTTGAAGGCCGAATTCAGGGAACGCCGTGTGCGAGCTTGCCCAAAAGTCTATTTCTGCTCTGGTGAGAACATCATATCATTTAGGCTTTCGAAAAAGCTGTCAACAGCTTCCTGGGAAAGTTCCACTAACTCGGAAAAAGGTGTAACCATGCATTCGTGCGCATGATTGTCTCCATTGACATTCTGATTCGCATTGCTGACAGAAGGTCGTACCTGATCGATGCTGCTTTCATCTTGAACTTCACTACCCCTTAATCGTAGTGGTGAAGCTTCCACGAATGCCGTCATCAGGATTGGTAGCCTTTGAGGGCAGCACAAAGCGTGAACCTTGATCGGGCTCAACAATGTTTCTGCATCCATTGGCGCATCCGATTGTGGCGTCAGACAGGTGTCTAACACGCATTCTTCTCCGCATAGCAGACACCTTAATACAGGTAAAACACATCTTTGCCACATTGGTCGAAATGATAGAAACCGGGAGAGTCCCAGGATTTTTGATATCCGGTCCCGGTATCCAATGGCTAGGATTGTTTCTTCCCTTGTCGCAAGAGTTTTGTCTGTGTCATGGGTTGCAATAACGAAAAATAAGGACTAAGAATAGGATTCCTGCAATTAGTCCCAAGATCAGGGGAAGTCCGCCAAAAATCGAATGGACGAAATCTGGAAAAATACCCAGTATGGCTTTGAATGGTGTTAATGCCATCGAAAATACTGTCTTAAATACCTTTGAGACCCCATTGGTATCGGAAATATTTAAGATTTCATTCAGGATTTCTGCGAAATGTATGGGGGAATTAGTTGATAACAATGAATGTATCTCTGCAGTCGTCCTTGCGACTTGTAGATCATACGTTTCTTTTGATGACGTGAGCTTTGTAGGCGTCTGAAGAAGCACTGTTTTCATTCTGCTTAAAGTATCTATTCGAATAGAAGTAATTTTCAAATTGGGCCATGCCCTTGCCTCCCTGTCTGGAAAGGAGCTGGGGAACAATGAGCGTCCACAGCACTTGACCTTCGCAGTCGTAGTTACGAGATAAGGAGTCCCGGGCATAAGACTACAACATCTGCGATCTACAATAAGAATGTAACTCCCATTATAGAGTCTTTGAAAGAATGGTTCTATCTCTGTTGCAGGTGCGCCTTGCTGGTGACATGAAAGGTTGTATGAATTCCCTTCACAGGCTCCATGCAAACTAATTCCGTTACACAGAAGCGTGCCGCTTAGTGACATCGTACAATTATTGCCACTAAGAAACACTTTCAGTCCTTTATTACTGACACATGCATGTGAATAGGGCAGGTTCCATGTTGTTTTAATGTACCCCTTTCCCAATGTCTCGTACATGCCAGCCTGTATATATTTTTGGCAGTATTGAAACCTGAAGGTTGAGATTGGAATATTTATTATCCCATGTATTATCCATTCACTGACAGGTCGTTCTGACATTGTCACTGGTAATCTTTCGAGTTTTTCAATGCTCAAGATTGTATAATCAGCACCCTTTTGTGCCATACTGACTTGTCTATCAGTAAGGTTAAAGATTTGGAATAGTGACGTTGTGTTGATTAAACGCCAAGGCACATAGCCTGAACGTAGATTTTGTAACGTCCAGCCAAGTTGTACAATAGAACGCAATTGAGACTGACCGTGTTGTAGCAACAGTAAGTCTTGCGATAATATGTCGATTGCTGAAGACACAATGCTGTCCAAAGAAAAAATTCTGGAGGACAGAGTCATTAACCCATTGTCCACTACAGAAAGTGATTTTTCCAAATTAATACGGTCAATTTCCCGTATTCTCTCTGCTGTTTCAATTTGAGTAACCTTCCAGGCCTCATTGTATGCTGCATATACAGAGGCTGCTATGAAACGTTTTTGACGCTGTTTGCGCGGTCCCATAATGAAATCACGCAAGTCAGCACCATCAGTAAGTAAAGTTAGGTGTTGCTTAATTTCTGCCAGTGTGGAAGTTTGTAGCCATTGAAGGCATAATTTGCCCACACTGTAGGTGGTTATTATCCCTGGGTGATGTCTTTGAGGATATCTAGGGTCTGGCCTGGTCATTTTGAACCCCTGTGTTTTGTTCAGGAATCTGTCTTGACAGTTATTAGTATCTGTGGGCCAGATCAACCACTGTTTCCAATCTGGATGTGTTCTGTTTTGGTTTAATACATAATTTACGTCTATCTCTTCATCTATAGAGCTATTGCTGCTCATTGTTGGCTTTGGAATAGACGGTTTATTTAAGTCTTTGATTTTGGCTAGGCCAAGACAGGTAGTTTGTTGAACAGTGTCATTTAAAAATATCATTTGTTCTGGGATCATGCAGGCTCTAAACAAAGATTCTATACCCTGTACTTGCCATTCTTTTGTACCCCAAACACTTTTCAATTCAACATTTTTGTCCCAATAATCAAAACCAAAAGTATTCATTTTTTCAAAGAATGAGTCTGAATATATCAATTTTGTGTTTGTTATCATGGTCTTAGTTCCTGTCTTGTTTGACAATTTGAAATAAAATGCTTCAGCATTACTTGTGTTAAAACCTGAAAAGTATGAATATTTGTCATAGAAGGTTCTTGAGCTTCCTTTTGGAGGGGTTGCACAATGTTCCCATTGATTATAATTTTAAACATTTCTAGGTTGTGCAGATCTATGTAAAAAATGGTTACCATAGTGGTTATAACAGTACATACTATCATAATTTGTAGAACCCTGCAAATAATCATGTTTGGTAAATTTAGCAGACATTACTAAGTCAGACATCATATTATTAATGCTTTCGAAGTCCCAATCATCAGCAAATGAGCTTGGTTTTGCAAAGTCACTCAATGAGATCTTAATTTGGTGTGGATATTTCAGGATTTCGACCGGACCATAAATTTCATAGTCAGTGTTGTCCCAGGCTACCCCACCCGGTATCGGATTGGCTGTGAAGTTGACTGAAGAAAGTTCTCTTTTCTCGACGTGTGAAGATGTGTGTGGTTTGAGGATCAAGTTGATTTTCTGACTTGCTGTGTCCATTTTAGCATATTTTCCCTCAATGAAGCGTCCCAAAGTAAGTACCATGATGAGCCAAAGTATGAGGATAAATGCACCAAAACCCACCCAAAATTCGATCCATGGAGAAATCAGATATGTTTCTTTTAGTTGATTCAAAAGTTATTTTGCTTTATCTTTAAAGGTTTTTGATGATGGCTGTGTCTTTGATTCACTGAAGCCTTCAGAGGAATCATCGAAGTTTATGAAGTAGCCGAATGCAGTTCTGTCAATTGTTCCAATTGTTTCTGGATTACTGTTTCTTGCATTTTCGCTTGGTACTTCATTATAGATTGGTGTGTCTCTGCTAAATGTTTTTATTTGGGTTTTCAGAGGTCTGAGTTCTATTGCATTGTTGCATAGTCCTTGTTGTTCTTCTGTAGGCGTTTCGAATGTGATGAGCCTCTTCGTTAGGACCTCTGTACTGGTAGCAAACCTTGGTGTTCGGCTACTTATTGGGAGTCCACTTGGCCTACTGTTTGTTATCGGCCACATGATTGTGGTTTTACCAGGTCGATGGATACAACTCGGTTCTCCTTTTTACCAGCAAGTGGCGGTAGTACAACTGATCTTGTCCCGTTGATAGACAAGACAGGAACTGCTTTTCTGTAAGAAGGCCCAAATTCCTTCTTTACCGCGATCTTTTCCCTGACTAGATCCCCGACTTTTGGAATCCAGACAGGTCTTGCTGGGACAGGTGGTGGTTCTTCAGTGGTTGTTGGCTGTTGTTTCAACTTTATGTTGCTCAGGTCTTTTCTTGTTTTGTTTAAGTCCTGCAAAATAGCCAAACGGTCTTTGATATCAAAGCTTTTTTCTTTCACCACTGAAGTCTGACTATCAATGTCAGAGATCAACATCCTAGTTCCAAATAATAATTCGTACACACTGAATCCCTTCAGAGAATTTCTTGGCAAGTTATTTAGACTACGTTGGACACTTATTAGATGTTTGACACACCCAGCTCCCGAACCTAATACCTTTGCCGTTATAGATTGCTTTATGTCACGGTTTTTTCTTTCAACAATTCCGTTCCCCTCAGGGTGAAATGGACAAGAGTACCGCAATGTCACGCCCATGCTGACCATGGCCTCCTTATAATCTCTAGAGCTAAAAGCAGGACCGTGGTCCGAATGCAGCATGCCAATTGCGTATGTGCCGATAAAGACTCGCAAATCTTTTATAACAGTTCTGGCGTCAGCCGTTCGCTGGGGCCACATCCATATGAATCTCGTGCATGAATCCACTGCGACCAAGATATATTTATAGTTACCGTCCCTTTGTAAGGGACCGCAGTGATCTAGATAAACACAGGCTAATGGTTTATCCGAGATTAGAAGGGGCGTCTGAGCTGGACGTCTCACCGTTGATACTTTCATTTTTTGACAAATTTCACATTCTAGAACATAGTTCTTTGTTTGTCTTCTCATTTGTGGCCACCAGTATCTCTGTTTTAATAATGATACTGTGGCTGAGACGCCAGCATGGATAGAAGCAAGCCCTTCGTGTGCCGCTATTATTAGTCCTAACCTATGTTCCATGTTTGGAATTGCCCTATCCCCCACTCCAGGGATTCGAGCAAAAGGAACATTGTTTGCATCAGTTATGTATGAGTATTTTACTGGAAAGCCTTTCGGGAGTGTTTCTATCGAATCCTTTTCTGAAGCGCTGACAGCTTGTAATATTCCGCTGTATTTTTGTTTTTGACCGGGTGATGGCAGCTACGGAAGCCGTTTGCACAGCTGCCTTCGCGGCCTCATCAGCCAATGAATTCCCTGCAACGTGAACGCCATCACGTTGATGACTCAGTGTGTGTATATCACGCGAGTCTTTGGTAGTTCTTTTTGTAAAAGAACTACTTGTTCCCAGAGCATTTTATGCTTGATTGTGCCTCCTTTTGCATCCTTAAAACCATTTTATAGCCAGATCTGCAAGTATTCATTATAAGACTGAACGCAATAATACGAATCGCACACTATGAGCGTGGGGAATTCTCGATCGGTATTTTCAAGCGCCATCTTGAATGCCAGTAGTTCAGCTCGCTGATCTGTGCAATCTCCTAGAGATTGCGTTTTAGTGAGGGTTGGTTTAAATTTCCCTTCGTGCCAGCGACCTTTAACAATCGCGCACGCAGCACTATAAGCTTGTTTACCCCCGACTGCGGGTTGTGCTGATCCGTCTGTATATATTATACAGCCGTAATGATCTAGAGGCAGAATTTCGGTCGGCGGAGGACATTCAAATTCATATTGGAGAAATTCTTGTGTTTTTAAGTTAGGATCAAATTCGTATGCCACGTCCGTTGCAGCAAGAGAATTAGCCCATTGTATCCATCTAGGATGGAGCGCTTTAGCATTTGGAATGCTTGCCTTTGTTACCGCCTCTAGGGCTGGTATCGGTGTCACGATTATTATTCGTTTACCTTGTGCCAGGGCTCGTTCTTTTGCTATAGCTGTCTGTGTTGCAGTTAGAATTTTTTCCGTAGGGCTAAATTTCATTTCAGCCTTAGTGTACAAGTGTGATTTGAATGCAATTGGTACCTTTTCTCCCTCATTAGAGGTCAGGTATGTGAATCCGCATCTCCCTGGGATGACTCGAATCACAAGATTGCGTGTGTTATCACGTGTTTCTAACTTTGTTTTAATTAGCATGTCTGTTTGTAAGGATCTCAAAATCTCTGTGTTTTTGAGTCCAATTGGATCTTTTAAAATCTGGTTTTATCAGATCATAAAGGGGTTTGACCCTTTCTGCGTAATTTGCAATGTATGTTCTTCCGAAATTTAGGAAGCCTAGAATCGACTGTAGGTTTTTTAGTGTTCTAGGTGCTTGGATTACGGCACATTTCTCTAGGAAATTGTCAGCCAGGCTTTTGCCTTCACTTGATAATTCATATCCTAAGAACAGGACTGTCAGATGGGCAATTCTGGATTTTTTAAAGTTGAATTTGTAACCCTCTGCTGCGAACCCAAGTATTATGGTGTTCACTCTCTTCAAGTGAGTCTCCAAGTCATCATCTGTTAAGTAAATGTCGTCGACATAAGATAATGCTTCATCATCATATATTTGTAGTAATTCTGTTACTCTCGCTGAGAATACTCCCGGGCTGTTCTTGTACCCCTGGGCTAACCGACAGAATTGTTTTTGAGTGCCATTTATTGAGAACGCAGACAAATATCTGCTCTCTGGTGCTATGTTTTGACAAAAGAATCCATTAGAGATGTCTAAGGTTGTTTTGTATTTTTTGCGCACTATGTTATTCATTAGCGCAGCACTATGCGAATTTTGCACTGCAAAAGTTTTGCAACATGTGTTAAGGTGTCGGTAATCCAAAACTAGACGATATGAACTGTCTGGTTTGGAGACCGGAAACAAAGGGTTGTTCATTTGTGAGGTGCAAGTTTCAATCACCCCCTGGTATTCTAGCTGATCTAGTATTTCTTTTACCTGTTTTTTAGCTTCTTGCTTAATTGGGTACTGCCTTTGTGCAGTAGGTTGTGATTTTAACTGGATTTTGTGAGGAGGAGAGTCCTCATCCCATCCCACGTGATTTTTATATAAAGCAGGAGCTAGAGCCACTGCCCACTTTCTAGCAAGTGTATATTTTTTATGAATTGGGATATGATTTGAGAAGGCAGGCATAATTACTTCTTCGCCATGAGGGCAATCCCTGACAAACTCTGGTGGCCAGTCTTTTTCAGCTAGAAGGATATCATAGCCCTTGGAGAGATTATCCCAAAATAGTCCCCTTATTTTTCTAGTCTTATCCCCCTCTATACGCAATGTTATTTCGTATATTTTGTGAGGTTTGCTAACTCTGGTGTCCGCAGTTTCCACTTGAAGGTATTCATTCGTGTCCACTGTCTCCAGATGATTCATAAGGACTTTGCGAGCTATGCTCACTTCTGCTGCGCTGTCTAGCATTGTCTGAGCCCATTCCCCATTTTTCAGTTGTGTCCTCAGAATTCTCGGCATTGTTAACTATTTTAATGGTGGCTACCTTCTTCTTTGGAAATTGTAATTTCTTTTTTAGCTGAGCAGGTTCCTTGTCTTTGGACTTGGCGTGCTCTTCTCTTTGTTCTGATCGTCCTCTTCTTTCCGATTTCTGCGAGGAAGTCTGAAAAGATTGAGAGGGACGTGTATCAATGTCTTGATATCTATCAGGCTTTTTTATATTATCCCGGTTTCTAAGGTTATATCTTTTCCCAGAGGGGTCACTCTGGGGTGACCTGTGTCTTTGGTTCGGAGATTTCTCTCTTCGCCTAGGAGACCTGCCTCTGGACTGGAATTTCTTTTCTTTGGGATTGGATTGTTTGTTTCCATCCCAGCTCTTTTTCTGTGATGTTGAATTATTATTAAAAAATATTTTTTCAGGACTTTCAATCAGTTGTGGTTTTACTGGTATTCCACCTAAACTATCTCTACCTAGTTCCTCATAGGATTTTTCTATGATTCTGGCAATTTCAGCTGGTTGGTCTGCTATATCTGTTTCCTTTAACCTCTGGCGGATCGCCACGTTTGCTGCTTCTCCCTTTATGTTGGCTAATAATATAGCCGAGACCTGCTTGAAGTCTTTTAGTAATTTCATACCAAGAGTTAAAGCGGGTTCTGGACCGTATTCATCTTGAATTTGTTTTAGCACATCTGGTATTACCGAAATGGATGGAACACCGTGCGTTTTTGTGTAGATGGAAGCAAAGACTGTACCCCAAGTGTCACAGTCCTCAATGTGTGGTGCGATTCCCATTGGAAGACAGATAGTCAGAATCCTGTGCTTTTCTAGCGGGGTGGTGTCTGGAAACACCGCCTCTATTTGGGTGATTTTCTGCGCTAGCCAGAATGGTATTTGTGTCCCGTTTAGCCGGTACTTTACCTAGGCAGGACTGGATGTTCTGTGGTGTAATTTTATTTGTGTTCCCCTGGTGAGGGGTCAGCTGTGGGAGTTTAATCGCTGGCTGAATTGTTGAAGTCCGCATCACATACTGGACTAATTGTCTATGTATTTTTATTAATTGTTTTAGCTGTGTTAACAGGTTAGCTGCAGACATCCCGTCGATGTCTGGATGTGGTGTGTATCCGGCTAGGACCGGCCACGTTGCTCCTGGTCTACGTAAAGGACCGAGCCTGGTGATGTGATTGTTATGTTTTAGGGCGCCATCAAATAAGAGCAAATGCTCTTGAAATTTGAGTGGTACTTCCACCTCCTCGAAAGGAGTGTACGTTTCAGGAGGTTCCTCTATTTTGTAATAGTGGAAGTACTTTGTTACAGGATTTGCTGCTGGAAAGTTTATCCATGAATAGTATACCTCTGTCTGCCGATATTCGTGTGCCTCAATTACGAATATGACTGTACCACCTCTAGGTGTCAGTCCATTTTCTATAAGTTTTAAAGTTATAGATTTCCTTTTGATGACCGGGATGAGTATTATATCCGGGTCTGCTTCTTGCATGGTAGCATCCGCTGCCGCGAGTTCAGTTGCTAATCTAACTGTCTCTCTTTCTTCATCACAGTCTACCATTTTACTGACAGGATGGTTATTTCTTTTGTTTGCAGATCAGGTTTCTTATGGAAACAAAGATTAGATGCACAATATTTTGGAACAGTGTATCCTTCAACGTTGACTATACCAAGAACCATACATAGGAGTTCCCTCCTGCGAGGTCTGGCGGATATAACCTTTTACCCACTCCAGACGTCTTTGGAGTATTATGGGAGAAAGGGGTCTGAGTGAGAAAGCACGACTGAGTTACTTTAAATGTCTTACGTTAGTTTTATCGCCCTTTCCAAACGCGTTGGGCGCCATGTAGTGTAGTTCCTATTATCCCAATAGGCTCTGCGCATTGGAATAATACCTTCAATAGTAAAGGCCTAGACCAGACGTTAACTAGGTCTACTGCTGTCGATATTAGACTTAAAGTTTTGGGTTTGCCAGCTAGCTCAGAGTTCACTAGAAACTTTCTCGAATGTTCAGGAAGGAATTAACTTCCCTGATTAGACAAGAAGGGATTTAGTTTCTGACAACCATAGAACATGACAACTTTGCTCTCCCCTAATCAAGAGTGTATCTCGAGAGTCGTGTGAACAAAAGGCAATTTATTTTACTCAGTCAGTACGTGCATTCTTAGTCTCATCAGAATGTAGAGAAAAGGAAGAGACGGGCGTGTTCAATAAAAAGGTGTTATTTATTGATCAGTCTCTTTTCTCATACAAGAGAAATGGATCGATATTATTGCAATACTTATAGCTAAGTAAAGTGCATATATTAAAAGCAATAGTATGAAATAATACTGTAAAAACATTGATATGGTTTCTAAGCCATAAGATGTTTTAAAATGAATAAAATATATTACATACACATATACATTTGATTAAACGTACTCAACTGGTGTTTCAAAATACGCCTACCCCGTGTACCTGACCTAAGCCTAATACGTGGGCGGGAATAGAAAGTTACAGTTTAAGTTAAGTTTGTTTTTGCCAAGTGAATAACTAAAGAATTCTCTGTGAGGGGTTATTCAGTTCTGTACCTGGAATCTAGGTTGAATGAGGGATGGTATCTCTCTCTCTGGTCTCGATATTCCAGGCAGCCTGCGAGGGCTACCCGGAAGCGCCGGTGCTGGATTTCTCGGCAGGAGAAAGCAGCGCGTCTCGTTCTCAGCGCGTCAGGAAGGCGGGGCTGTGCCAGCGGGGTCTGCTCTGCTCTTCGCTTCGGCAAGTATGGCTGCTCCGTCTCGTCACCACCGCGTGTGTTTGCATAGGGCAATATCGGTAATATTTATACCTTTAAGGTGCCGAGATTGACGTAAGGATGTACATAGATACGTCAATAAGGATGTCATACGACTTGCTCGTTAGCACATTCTTTTGCTGAAGTTCTCGGTGAAATCAAAACAATGGCCGCAGGGTTTTGCCCAGGTTGTCATAGGTTTGATTTGTTATGAGAACTCCGTATGCCTTATCAGGGGCTGGAGGAATATCGCTTGTCTAATTAGATCCCAAGCGTTATGACCTAATCAGAGAACACGTTCCTGTGCCGTAGTGTGACTGCGTCAGATAACGGTATCTGCATCATGGGGGTTTTCTGCCTCATGGGCTGACTGCTAGTTAACTTGTTGGTTTGTTTAACCAGAATAGGGTCAGGAATAGGGGGATCGATTCAGAACCTATAGGAATACATCACACAACCTTTCTCCGATTACAGAGAGAAGTCCATATTATCAGGGCCAGGGAGCTTGTCAAGGGTTAGGGACACTAAATTCCAAATTTCCTTAAAAATAATTCCTACCCCCCCACCTCTTTTTATGGTACATAGCTTGTGAAGAATATTGTAACCTGAGGGGCACGCCAAACCAAGGCGAATGGCGGAGTCGGGAGTGGTTCATGTTTCTGTGATAAACAGTATTTCTAGGGTTTTGCTTACCAACAATAGATTAATCTTGTTTGAGTGTTTGACCGGGGACCTTGCATTAGGCTGGCCATATTTCAGAGGAGTGGACTATGTAGACCCATCGGGTAATGTATTCTCCCCATTTAAATTTCTCCTGGGAGGAATGTAATCTTCACGTCGCTTACCGAGAGACAGTAGTTGTTCTCTGGTATAAGTCAGTCTGCCGTCAGGAGATCGAAGGGGTTTGCTAAGAGAACCGGCAGCATGGCTGGCGCTGTGTCATTTCTGGAAAATTGGTTTTCATGAGGCAGTCATCCTGGTAAGGGAAAATCTGTATTCCTGCCTATCTGAGATGCACTGTAGCCACCGCCTTCACCTTTTGAAGACTCAAGATGCCGAAGTCAAGCCAAATGGATCAAGTAGTATAGAGAATAACATCAATGACGCTCCTTCTGCTTTGGGACCAACTGCAGCATGCCCTTAAGTAAGGACCGAAACTCTTGTTAAAGGAAGTCATGAGGGAGCATCTTCGATCAAGGATGAATGGCAGGTGGAAGTCATGTGGGAGTATCTGTGGTCAAGGAGGAATCGGAGGTAGTGATGTTTGGAACGGTAGGGCATACATCCTTTCCACAATCTGTAAAATCCAAAGTTCTGAAGTAATTGTCTTCCATACTTGTGAAAAGGCAAACACCAGTCCTCCAACGGGCTAAGTGTTTGGGCAAGAAGGAACTAGGCTTGCACGAGTGAAATGACTGAGGAATTGGAATACTATGAAGAGGCGGTAGGAAAAGGAACAGCATACTGTCTTCCTCTGCCTCTTTCTCCAAACGAAATGTTTCAGGACCCAGACTGATGCCTGGGATATTCAAAAGGTGAGGAATCTGCAGGTAGAAGTATCCATAATAAACAAGCAGCCTTGAAAGTATAAAACCACCTGATGGTTTTCCTTCTAAATATTAATATACTGTTACTAAAGATGACCGTCATATGGTTTTTATACACAGGGTAGGTGATACATTCCTAATGAGTGAGCGAGCTAAATTAGCTATAATTAGGGCAGATCAAAAGAGGATTGCTCTAGCTCATGCTGCCATCAGTACTACTGAACTACCAGCTTCCGTCTTTTGATTGATTGGCGGATATCATTTTTTGTATAGTAATAGAGGGCATCCTCCACCAAAGGCCTTAGAAGTTGGAGGGGATCCTGTAGCGTCTCACATCTTGTTCTCAGAAATGTGTTTATTTAAAGACTCCTGTTCTTCAAGATTTTTCAAAGTGATTTACAAATTTATTTTTTTGACAGCAAACCTGGAGGGGGCAAATTTTCTACATATAGATTTGGGATCTTCTTAGAACTGTAATACCCTCCCCCCTGTCAATTATGTCAGGGGGAGTTTCCGGTATACCATTTTCAGGGTTAGTAAATCGTGTGACCAGATTTGCCAATTGCCTTGATTTCATCATCTTCAAATGTTTTCTGATATATAGTTTCTCATTCAGTGTCTCATTTGAACATTATTTTTAAAACCTTAGCTCAGGCTAGACTTAATTCCTTAACACATTCGGAGGTTAGGTTTCTTGGGAAATTAGTCCCTTGAATCTAGATCTCTTTACTCCATTTTTTTTTTAACAGCCAATGCTTTTAGCAAATAAAGTGCCTCAAAGATGCACCTTAAACATTTCCAAATGCTTACTACACTCTGTTATTTTATTTATTTCAAAACAAATCCCTAATCACTTTTCTTTTTGACATTTCTATTGCTATTCCTGACTACCTAAAATAGAAAGGTTGGTACACAAACTGTCTCAGGGATATGCTGTGGGCTTGGGGTTTTGGTGCCTCCTGATGGGGCAGCAGTGAGAGGCAGGCAGGGCATGGTGCAAATCATGATCAGTCATTGAAGTCATACTGCAAGATAGTGGGTGCCCTGATCAGCCGCCTTCATCACAGCAATCAGTATCTCACAGGAACCCATCATTACGGGTAGCAGCCAAACCATTATCATGTCCAACTAGATCACAACAGTGGCTGTGAAAAGTTTCCTTCACCTCATCCAGCCAAGCTTGTGCTGGGAGAGTCGGCCCCTGGCAGTGGTAAATACCAGTCAGGAATGGTCATGAAAAGGAGCCCATATTATACAGTAATCTAATTTCATAGGCTCAACTAACAAGGGTAAAGGTGGAGTAAAGAAATTAGTGTTTACTCAGTCACTGACTTGGAAATACACACTTTATTTATATGTGAGCTAGAGGCGAAGATTGCTTTGTGGCTCAGAGGTGATGGCTCACTCAACCAGTATGGAGGAGATAATCTAATGGAAAAGAGGCAATATCAAAGAGTTTTTGTTTAAGTGGTCTTTAAGGTCAAACTATCTGCTCAGAGGTATTGTTGGAAGGGTGCCCTGTAAGCATGGATTGAATTGTGATATTGTTTAATACTAGAGAGCTTGGTGACAAAGTGACAAACTCTGATGGTGGGATTTCCTTAATTACTTCTGGTGCTACCTCCAGCTTCGCGATTATGTAAACCCAGTACATGTACACAAAAAGCTACATGGCAGGTTCAGGTTTTTATTCCATAGCGTTAAAACTCCAGTAAACTTGTTTTGATTGGCACATAAGACTGTTTAAGTTCAAATTTCTTTATGAACATTTGCCGTGATGTACTAATGAGCATATTATAATTGTGACATTCACCAGGGATGAAACCCAAAGGCAAGTTTGCAACATCACATTTCCTTAAAAATAAAACATATAAAACTAAGGCAATGATACATTCCCAACATAAGTACCACCCGCCCACCTTAACTTCTGATTTGTGTTGTTCTAAGATAGTAATCCACATTAAAAGATTGTATCACAGCTGAGGCCTCCCTCCATCTCGTCAAGAGCAGGAGGCGTAGATATTTTGGGCATGTCTATTTGCGAAATTCTTGAGTAAGCATCGACATGGAGGGACCCCCATAGTTTCCCAAAGGAGGCGCCCTGACATGCAAGCGTAAGGGAGATTCTCTCCATTCACAGGATATGCCATAGACGATGCAACCATCCCCGATAAGTGGGCGTTTGTGTTGTACCCCAGGGCAAGAGTATGTTCTAGGTTGCAGCTCCTAAGGCAAGGCCTATTTGTCTGCCACATCTAGATATGAGGGGGTCGGGGAGGCCCAGCAAGGTGTAAGCAGGGAATCTCGGGATCTGCGTGTGGAGGTGTGGATCTATTTAGTGAAGTATCTGTGTCCACTAGGCCTGGAACAGGGGGCAATCCCAAAGGATATGCACCAAGGAGCCAAGTGCCCCTCATCATCTCCAACAGTCAGCTCCACGGTGGGGGTTCATTTTGTGGAGATGAGAAGGAGTGTAATACCAGTGCGTAGCTACCTTGGTTAGGGTTTCAGTAAGAGATATGTTGCATGCTGTGTATCTAGCTCTGTAGTAGATATCTGTCCAATCCTGATCTCGCAACGGTCTACCCAGGTCGCGTTCCCACCTTTGTTGTCGTGCTTTGCACAGGTTTTTGTTATGTTGTATCAAAAGAGAGTATAGGTCTCATGTGAGCAGAGTCAGCCACTTCACATATGGTGTAAGGTGTCTGTGCACATTGGGCTTGTTATTGTGATATAGTAAGCAATGGCATAGTTGCAAGTAGGGGAGTCTTTCGGACTCTGGGATATTTAAGTCCGCGCGGAGTTGGTGGAATGGGAGGATCCCCTTCTCCTCAAACATGGCACATTGAGCAGCACACTGTCCGTCTCCATGATGCGAAGGTGCTTGGGTCAAGCCCGGTGTAAAATCTGGGTTATGGAACAGCAGCATGATGGGGGAGGGAAAGGTTGTTAGGCCACATCTAGTGCTAGTTTGAACCCAAGCCTCCATTGTTGCTCGCGTGACTGGTACAGGTTTGGAGGTCTCTGTGCCAGAGGAAGAAAGGGGACCTTCCACTAGGATATACCTGCCAATGCCCTGCCCTGAAAAAGCCAATCCTTATCTAATTCCGGTTGGTACCATTCTACTAGATATCTCATTTGGGCAGCCCTACAGTAGGAGAGCAAGTTGGGTATGCCCAGACACCCCCCCAGCCAGGACGGGAGGTAACGGAGCTCTTTTCTCATGTGGGGTGTTTTCCCCAACCAGATACATTGCATTATCTCCGATTGTAGTTTGGAGAGCATTACCTTTGGCAGAGCCAGCGAGAGGGTATGGAATAAGTAGAGCGTCCGGGGTAGGATGGTAATTTTTACTGCTGTGATTCTGCCCAGCCAGGATATTTGCAGACCTCTAAAACGGCTCATGTCATTCCTAGCTTGGCTGAGTAGGGATTGATGGTTTATTGAGGAAGTCAGTAGGAGCGTGGGAGCTAGCTTAATCCCCAGGTATGGGAGGGAAGTGTCTAACCCCTGGAGGGGGTATTGTGTTTTAAGGATTCCCTCCAGCTCTGGCGGTAGGGAAAGGTTTAGGGCCTGCTACTTTTCTGCATTGACCCGAATTCCTGAGGCCTGTCTGAAGTCGTGTATTTCGTTCAGGAATGCCGGTAGGGTGCTGGTTGGGTGGTCTAGTGCCATGAGCACATCGTCTGCTAAGAGGCTGACGGTGTGTTGTTCACCCCTAAATAATGCCCAGGTGCTCTGGGGGTTATCCCGGATCTTCTAGGCCAATGGCTCCATCTATGGAGCAAACAACAACGGCGATAGAGGTCACCCCTGGCGTGTACCTCTATTGATTATAAAGGGGGCACAGGTGTGCCGGTCGCCGTGGGTGAGCGGTAACAGTTTAGGATACACGTTCTAAATTTCTCAGCTAGACCAAAGTGGATGAGGACCCGTTCTAGGAATGGCCAGTGCACTCTATCAAAGGCATTTTCTACGTCCATTGTTAACAGCATGAGCGCGCTTTGAACTCAGGAGGCTTTCTTTAAGATAGCCTGCCTCTGGGGGATGAATCCGGCCTGGTCAGGGTCAATAAACGAGGGCATATGGGAATTTAGTCGATTCGCTAGTATGCCTGCGTACAATTTAAGGTCCATGTTTAGCAGCGAGATCGGGCAGTATGATCCATACTGTTTGTCTTTGCCAGGTTTGGGTATTACAATGATCGATGCCATGAGCATAGTGGAAGGTATCCCACCGGGAGTAGCAAAGGTGTTGAATATTGTAGCAAGGATGGGGGCAAGAGCTGGACAAAATGTTTTGTAGAAAATTAAAGAGAATCCATCTGGCTCCAACGCTTTTGCCTTCTTAAGTTGGGAGACAAGACGGCAGAGATTACTTCTTTCCGCCGTATATCTTCGTCTAAGGCCTCTGTTTGATCGGGTGTGAGCCACGATGTGTGTGCTGTCCGGAGATAGGTATCACTGGCTACTGGGTCGAGAGGTTGGTCCTTGTATAGGTGCTTGTAAAACCCCCCAAAGGCATCAGCTATGTCAGAGTCTTTCTTGATGGGCCCTTTGTGCGCAGAGTTTGTTGGCAAGGAGATGTCCGCATTTGTCACCCACCACATAGCAGGAGTGGCGGAGATGGAGCACCACATATTCCGCACGATCCAAGTCTAGAGTGGTGAGCTGTGAGCAAAGTGCTGTCAATTGGGGCCAAATCCTTGGCGCGCCGGTTCATTGGTGGACGCGCTCCAGCTCTGTAATCTGTGTTGAGGGGTCAACTCTTATTTGTTTTCGCAGCTTGCTGTCAGTCGCTGATATAGCTATTAACTCCCCTCTGATAACTGCAATAAGAGCTTTCCTAAGTGTTGCGATAGTAACCTCATGTCTATCGTTCAGAGCGAGAAAAGTAGTTCTAGCATTTTGGATTCGGAAATTACCGTAGGGCAGTTTAGAAGCATGTCATGTAGTCTCCAGTGTCAACGTGACTGTGCCTCTCCCGAGGTCGAGAGCGTGAGGGTAACAGCTGAATGATCAGAGAGCGAAATTGGAAGGATCTCAGGTTTGATAAGAAAGTGCCTAATGTCGCTTGTGCCTAGGAGGTAGTCAAGTCTGGCATACATATTGTGTGTGTGAGAGTAGAAGGTGTAATTGCATGTGTTCGGATGGGACTCTCTCCAAAAGTCATGCAATCCCAAGTCACTGATCCATTCTATCCCACCCCCAGACAACGCCCCGGTTTGATTGTGTCTTTGTGCTGATCTGTCCATGTCAGTGTTCAGGACCAGGTTCAAGTAGCCTCCAGTCAGGACCCCTCGCTCATCTACTGCGTGGGCGTGCCCCGATAAGACTGCTTACAGAACACACTGAAAGCAGGATACTGATACTATATAAATTGCAACGTGCTATGTTTATTACAAATGGCTCTTAGAACCGTCAAATAACTATTCACTGCCCTGAAGAAGCTCATAATGCTATAGGGTGAGAAAAACACTAAATTATCACCAAAGGCACAGATAGATTTGTAAATAAGCTATAGCCCTGTAACGTTGGAGAACGTGCAAAAAAAGGCAACCGATAATCTACCTTAGGCACTTCAACTACACAGTGGATGCTAATTCCAATGTCTGGATTTTCATTTGACCTGATTCACTCATTATACTTTTATTAACAAATTTGTATAGAATGAGCAACATGAATAGCACAAATAAAAATAGGTTACTTACCCTTTAAGCATCAGTTTGTGGCATGTAGTCCTGTAGATTCACATGCTTTGTATACTCCTGCCAGCTAGTGCGGAGTTCGGATGTGCGCAAGTTGTTTTTCTTTGAAGAAGTCTTTCGAGTAACAAGGGAGAGAGACTCCACTTCTTAGTGATAATGCGCATGGGCATCAACCCCATAGATTGTATTCCCGCAGGCCGGTGAGAATGGAGTGTGAAAGTGATTAGTAAAGAGATTTCAATGCATATAAAAAAAGGAAAGAAACTATGATCACAGGTGTAAACCGAGGAGGGTGGGTGCATGTGAATCTACAGCACTACATGCCACAAACAAATGCTTACACGGTAAGTAAGATATTTTGTTCAAGGCATATGTGGCTGTAGATACATATGCTTTGCACAGACTGCAAATCAGTCCTCCTCAGAAACAGTGGTTAACCTGTGGGAGTTGCAGTTGTTTGGAAAAGTGTACATAGCACTTCCTGACCCACATTAGCTTGTCGGTGTGCTAGAACATCCACGCAATAATGCTTAGTGAAAGTGCATGGCTTAGACCATGTAGCTGCTGTGCGTAGGTTAGCTATTAGAAGGTTTGCTAGGAAAGCCATAAATGCTTCCTTCTTTCAAGTAGTGTGTGCACTAAGAGTAAGTAGAGCTCTTTTGGCTTTAGCGTAATAGGTTTGAATGCACTTAACTATCCATCTGGCAATGCCTGATTTGGATATAGTCTTTCCTTTATGAGGTGGTGAGAAAGCAACAAACATTCGTTTAGTATTTTTAAAAGTTTTAATCTCATCAATGTAGTACACGAGAGCTTGTTTGAAATCTAATGTATGAAGAGTTCTCTCTGCAACGGAATCTAGATGAGGGAATAGAATGGTAACTAAATTGATTGCTTGAGGTGGAAATGAGAGACTACCTTTGGAAGGAATATTGGATTGGTGCGGAGGACAACCCTGTCTCTGTGAAGCTGGAAGAAAGGTTCTTCCAAGGTTAATTCCTGGAGCTCACTTACACGGCTAAGTGAGGTAATAGCAATTAAAAATGCCACCTTCCAAGATGGAAATTAAAGGGACTAGATATGAAGGTGCTCAAATGGAGGGCCCAAAAGTTGTGTAAGAACAATGTTAAGATTCAAGAAGGGTGCAGGTGAAACCCGTGATGGAATTACTCTTAAAACCTAGGATTCATCCTGGACTCCTCCCTCACGATGACCAAGCAAGTCAACGCCATCTTATCCTCATGCTTCAACACCCTGCGCATGCTCCGAAATATCTTCCGGTGGATCCCCACTGAGACCAGAAAGACCGTCACCCAGGCCCTCGTGACCAGCCGACTGGACTACGGGAACGCCCTCTACGCAGGAACCACAGCCAAACTCCAGAAAAGGCTCCAGCGCGTACAGAATGCATCCGCACGACTCGTCCTCTAAATCCCTCGCCACAGCCACATATCTGCCCACCTGAGAGGCCTGCACTGTCTTCCAGTCAGCAAAAGGATCACCTTCAGGCTCCTCACCCACGCACACAAAGCGCTCACCAACACGAGCCCGAATACCTCAACAGCCGCCTCAATTTCCACACTCCAACCCGCCAGCTCCGCTCCGCCAGCCTCGCCCTCGCCAGCATACCGCGGATATGCAGAGCCACCACCGGAGGAAGATCATTCTCCTACCTGGCTGCCAAGACATGGAACTCCCTTCCCACCCACCTACGATTGACCCAGGACCATCTCACCTTCAGGAAACACCTCAAGATCTGGCTCTTCCAGCAGACGGTTCGGGCAAATCCAGGACGCCTGTTCACCCTAGTATAAGGAAATATAGCGAGTACATTCCTGTACCCTGGTGATGTACAGGGACAGGCTCTACAGCTCCTTTGCAGCGGAGAGCTTTGACTTCCTGTTGGAGTAGTATTTGATGTTCCAGTGATAGCCTGTGTTTGAGAAGTGGGATGTTGGCAGGTGTGGTAATGAGCTCCGGACAATAGCCTAACCTGCACCAACTTTGGTTAAAGACTTCAGCAAAAACTCAAGTAAGGTTTAAAGTGAAAAGCATTTACCATAATGCTAAGGGATGAACCATGCTGGGAGGTGAAGCAGTGTGCCCCCATCCCCCTTCTGCCAGACAATAGCCAAGTTGGATAATGTCAAACACCCACAGGTCTGATATAATGGTTGCCATGGGGGTAGGAAATGGTGTAAGTGACCTCAGACTGGTGTTATGTGGTCGGGAGGTAACAGTGGGAAGTCAGTTTGTTGGGGGGGGGGGGTGTAGCTCCTGTGGGTAAGCACCCTTTCCTCTACCTCTGGAATTGTTACCTCTATAGAACCCTCTGAAATAACCCAGAGTGGGGGTATGTTGACACTCATTGCGTTGGTACGAGGTGGAGGTGTCAGAAGAGGTTGCTTTGGAACCTCTACAGTAGTTGGGGAGGCGAAAGGAGCCACGGGGAGCAGGTGTCTGGAAGGCCCTCGCTGCTTTTGCCACCTCTGTATTTTTTGATGTTTCCTAATGCACAAGTTACTACTTGTGTAACGATATATCTGTAAGAGACATTAGTTAGTGATAGATTCCTTACCTTAGAATATCCCCAGGCGTCAGACTGGATCTGGAAATTTTTTGCGTAGCAATACCCCTGCGCGCCGGCAGTCGTCGTCCGCGGCTCCGCATCCGTCGTCGGCACCGGAATGACGTCGTCGGAGTACTTAGACGCCGCCCTCGCGCGCTGACGTCAGTTCTGATACACCGCTTTTCCACGCCAGATACGCAGAGCCATGATAGAACCAACACTGGTGCCATGAAACTAGGGCCCTGAAAGGGGATGACCTTAACCCTAGATATCGGTTCGCAGGACGGGGAGGATGGGTGAGTCGGTAAGGAATCTATCACTAACTAATGTCTCTTACAGATCTATCGTTACACAAGTAGTAACTTGTGCATCTGAAAGAGACACGTTAGTGATATATTCCTTACCTTAGAATAGATACCCCAGCAATACCAACCCCGGTGGTGGGTCTGCGAACCAATAATCACACCAGAAAGTCCTGGAGGACGGAACGGCCAAAAAAGCCATCCCTCCGGACTTGACTGTCCAGGCAGTAGTGTCTCGCAAACGTGTGCAGCGAGGCCCACGTAGCTGCCTGACTAATGTCCTGCAAGGGCACTCCTCTGCCTAAGGCAGTCGTAGTCGCCATGGCCCGAGTGGAATGAGCCCTCAGCCCAACAGGGGGTTCCTTCTTAGCCAAGGAGTAACACGCCTGGATGCACAAGATGATCCATCGAGAGATGGTTCGCTTGTGCACCGCCCGTCCCTTCTTAGCGCCCATATAACCAACAAAGAGTTGGTCATCCACCCGGAACTGGCGTGTGCGGTCTAGATAGAATGACAGCGCACCTTTTGGACGATGGAGCCGCTCTTCCTCTTTAAAGGGCTGCGGAGGCGGAAAGAAGGTGGGCAAGGTGATAGACTGCAAGATGTGGAAGGCCGTGACAACCTTGGGCAGGAAAGAGGGTCTTGTCCGCAACACAACCTTGTCCCGATGGACAGAGAGGAAAGGAGGTGTGGAAGAAAGAGCCTGGAGCTCACTCACTCTCCTGGCAGAGGTGATGGCAAGGAAAGCAGTCTTCAAAGTAAGAAGACGGAGAGGACAGTTATGGAGCGGCTCAAAGGGAGCACACATTAGGTAAGTAAGTACAAGGTTCAAGTCCCACTGGGGCATCACGAAAGGAACAGGAGGAAACATGTGTGTGATGCCCTTCAATACCTATTTACAAATGGGGACTTGAACAAAGAAGGCTGATCAGGTAGCCTTAAGAAGGCGGAAAGGGCAGAAAGGTAGCCCTTGATAGTGCCCAGAGCAGAGCCCTGCTGGGCAAGAGAAAGAAGGAAGAGGAGAACCTTAGAAAGGGGTGCAGAGAGAGTATCCACAGCCTTTGCTGTGCACCATGCCACAAATCTGTTCCACCTGCAGGCGTATACCGACTTTGTGGAGGGACGCCTGGCTGCCAGAATGATATTACAGACTTCGGGAGGCAAGTCAAATGGCCTCAACCGTTGCTGCTGTTTGCTGGCGTGGGGCCGAGAGGCCCAAGGACTTGGCCGTAGCCATGGAGTCCTTAAAACGCTCAAGCGCATGGCCTGCCTTGTCGCCAAATAGGCGACGGCCATCAAACGACATGTCCAGAAGGGTAGCCTGGACATCGGCCGAACAGTTGGCGGACCTCAACCAGGCGTGGCGTCGAACTGCCACCGTCGTAGCCATCGCTCTGCCCAGTGAGTCTGTGGTATCCAACCCACACCGGATGGAGTAGCGCGCTGCATCTCGACCCTTCGCAAGGGCTTGGGCGAGTTTAACCCGGGCCTCCCCCGGGCATTGTGGCAGCACGTCCGCGACAGTGTTCCACAGGGTGTAGGTGTAGCGGCCGAAGAGGCATGCGGTCTTGACAGACCGTAGTCCCAAACTCAGGGACGAGAACACTTTCTTGCCGAATTGCTCGTACCTCTTGGATTCCCGATCGGGTGGAGCCGTCGGGAATGAGGTCTGGGAAGTGGAGGCCTGGATGACCAGGAGCTCGGGGTGGGATGGGTGGACAAAAAGCAAGGGTCGCCCGGGGCCGGGCGGTAGCATCTGGCCACGTTCCTATCCACAGGCTGACCTGTGGCGGGCTTGGACCAAATGCCCACAAGAACGTCACACATGGCCTCATTAAACGGCAGCAGAGGCTCAGTGGAGCATGCCTGCGGTTTAAGGACCTCAGTGAGGAGGTTAATCCTCACGGCCGCGACGGGGAGCATCAGGCCCAAGGCCTTGGCTGCCCGCGTCAACACTACACTGTAGGCAGCCCCCTCCTCCATAGCCACGGTGGGAGGGGAGACAAATCCAGTGTCTGGCGAAGTGTCAGTACCACTGGCCTCCCCAAGCTCATATGTCCAGTGTTGAGACTGGCACTCCTGTGCCAGAGGGTCCATAGACCCCTCCCAATCACCCTCATCACCCATTTCCTGAAGTTCAGGGTCAACAGATGGGGCCGGTTCGTGGAAATAGAAATCTCCAAACGACGTCGAGAGCGGCGCCCAGCGGTGCCGCTCCGGCTCCGGAACCGAATCGAAGGGAGGATTGGGGATGGCGCTGACAAGCGGCGCCGGGGATGACACCTGCTGGGCCGGCGAGGTCGGCCGGCGACGACCCGGATCCGGAAGTGGATCTAGTGAGGGCCTGCGGTGCCGGGACTGAAGTCGCTGGCGGCGCCGGGGCCTAACCCCCCTGCGGCGTCGGAGCCGAAGCCCCCGACCCGCCAGGCCCTCCAGCCAGGCCCGGTGGGCCCGAAGGAGCCACGGAACCCAGCTGAGGAGGGAGGGACCTCATGGCCATGAGGTACCTCTCGACCTCCTCCGGCGTTGCATCGTGGCCAGGGACCTGCAGGTGTGGGGCAGGAGGCGGCACCTGCGACTCCGTCTGAGCCGCGTGGGTGGTGTCACCCGAACCCCCGGCCGCGTCGTACGAGCGTCGGGGTGGGTCGGAAGGAACGATGACATCGCTCCGACCTCTCATGCCTCTTACCTGAAGAAGATCCCAACGACCGATGCAGACTCCCGGAGCTACGAGGACTCCGACCCCGCGACCGGTCCTTCGACCTCCTGTGGGACCGGGACCTGGAAAGGCGCGGGGCCGACTGCCGGAGTTCCAGCCGCTTGTGGGACCAACGTCAGGGCCCGGCAGTCTGGGCAGGTGCGGTCGTCGTGGTCGAGGCCTAGACACTGAAGGCACCGGCGATGGCGGTCGGTAACAGACATCAGTCGGTCGCACCTGGAGCAAGGTTTGAAACCGGGCATCCCTACTGGCACCGTAGGAGTCGATATGCTCGAGAAAGAGATGATCAAAAGGATCAAAAAGTTTAGTCAAAAATTGACTAAGGGGTAGAGCTTCTCCGGATCTGCGCAAGCTGGTGCGGAAAAAAGAAGAACTGACGTCAGCGCGCGAGGGCGGCGTCTAAGTACTCAGACGACGTCATTCGGGCGCCAACGACGGACGCGGAGCCGCGGACGCCTGCCCGCGCGCAGGGGTATTGCTACGCAAAAATGTTCCGGATCCAGTCCGACCTCTGGGGATTTTCTAAGGTAAGGAATCTATCATTAACGTCTCTCTTTCAGATAATTTGTCCACCTGAGGCCCAAATAGATGTTCTTTACTGAATGACATGTTCAGCACATTTTGCTGAATCTCTGGGTTGAAACCAGAAATACAGAGCCATGCATGCCTTCGCAACAGGATACTAGTATTTATTCCCCTGGCTGCAGTGTAAGCGGAGTCAAAGGCACAGCAGATGGAGGTGTCTGATATAAGCTTGCCTTCAGAGAAAAGTGTTTGGCCTCACTTCTGGTGCTCATCTGGGAGGTACTGGAGAAGGTCCTCCATCTCGTCCCAGTGAGCATGATCATACTTTGCAAGAAGGTCCATAGAGTTAGCCATATGCCAATGGTAAGGTGATTGTGCTGCAACTTTTTTCCCCACTATAGCTATATATTACATTCCTTTATCGGGTGGCGGGGTATCTCCACTTGCCTGTGAGTTTGCTTGCTCAGGGAGTCTGCTGGAAGTTGGCCCCGGATGTACATGGGGCCAGATGGTGAGATCTTATACTTTTTACCCACCCTGGGTGCTATAACTCTGGCTCTAATAGGGTCATTAACCACTTGGATGCTAAGGGTGTTCAAGGAGCTCCATTGACTTTCCATTGAAATCAATGGAAACTCCATGACGAGTTACCCTTGTCATTAGCGCTGAAGGGGTTAAAGATGTCTTCTCGATGCCTAAGCATGCCCTTCAACATTGGGAGGTATTGTGTGGCTCTCTGAGTGGAAGGAAGTGTTTCTAAGAGGAAATCTTCTTCTAAGGGCTTATTATGTAATTTCTCTTGATCGAAAGAGGCAGCTCTCCCGGTAAGCTCCGGATATGATGAGGAATCATCAGGAGGGGCAGGTCGGGTGGGGTACAGATCCGGGTCTGTGTTCCCTGGTGGGTCTGTATCATAGGTACCCCAGGGGTCGCTATGTGGTGGAGTACCAAAAGTGCCCTGTCCCCCACCATGTCCAGCTGTATCAGAATGTGGAGATTTCCCCCCCCAGAGGTGAAATATGCAGTGGTTCCCCTGTAGAATGTGATGGAGAAGATGAAGCTGGTGGAGGTGGTGAGGGTGAAGCAAGAGGTAAAGGACTGGTGGCCATGACTGCCTTCTTGTAGTGTTTTGCAGGAACCAGTATGTCCAGAGCCACCTGGAAAGACCATTGTCTTTTGCTTTTGGTGGAGGGGGAGGGGCGGGGGTGGAGGAATCCGTGCCGAAGTGCTGGCAAGCATTCGGCCCGTATGAGGCTGGATGACAGTCTGCTTTTGCCTAGCATCTAGCATCTCTTGGAGTCAGTGGAGGATTGGCTACACAGGTCTACCGGAATAAGGCTTACAAATTTCGGGTCCAACAAAGGTTTCTGCACCCAAGTCTGCTTGACATCGAATCTGTGGACATCTGGACATCGACAGTGGAATTCGACTTTTCACCCAAGGGTAGAGGAGACACCGGCTGGCATTCAGAGATCAAAGAGGTCGAAACAAACTGTTTCAGCTTTGGTTGCTTTTTCGACACCGAAATGGAAGGCGGGATGTTTAAAACAGGTGCTTGGTGCTGATCATGGTCAGCTGGCAGGGCCTCTCTATGATGTTCCAGAGGAGTCTTTTGGGCTTATCAAAACTGTGTTGAGGGGCAGGGAGTACCGTACTCACAGAATGCTAGGACGGCGTTATGTCCTCCATCTCCAAGTAGACCTCAAGATCTGATCAAGAACTGCTCCCGATCGAGAACGCCTCTTCCTCCGCAAACATCAGTTGAGGGTGTTGAACTTCTTCCTCCTCAATGTCTTCATGACCAAAAAGGTCTGGAGTGTCCTCTGTGCTCCTCCCAGACATCTCGAACTGACATGCGCAACAGTCTTGAAGGTTTTTGAGTGGCAGGTGTCGCAATCAGCTTCTCGGTCTTCTGGCGAGAGGCAAAGATTACAGATCTGGTGTTAATTGGTCAGCGGGTTCTTGGTGTGGCAGCGAGAACAATAACGGAAAGGCATCCGCTCAATCACCAGCAAGGAATTTTTGGAAAAAGCAATGGAGACTGAAGAAGGCCTCAAAGGGCAAGGTCCTGTGGGGGCCGTGGTGGAAGCAAATCAATGAAATATGTATACCCCGAAACATAAGAATTGAAGACACGATCAAAAGCAATGCAGATGAAGGGTAAGGTAGTGAGCGAGCAGAAAAGAGCACTGTGACTGTGTCGAACCTGAGAGCCAAAAGAAAATAATCTAACAATGGAGTTGATGCCCCTGTACATTATCACTAAGAAGATGAGTCTCTCTCCCTCATGACTCAAAAGACTTCATTGAAAAAAAGCAACTTGCACATATCCGGACCCAACACTGGAAGGCAGGCGTATGCAAAGCATGTGTATCAACGTCACACATGCCTCAAACACACAATTTCACACAGTTTTTTTTATGAAACACTGGTGTTGGACTTGGCACTTTTTCCTACATTTTTTCGCTTTTCACGCCCCCTATTTTAGGATGTCTCCCCCATGGTAGAGAAATGTATAGGCCATGTGCGGTGTGAGATGCCATGTTAAACAGACCCTCCAGGATTTCGTGATTTGCCACGAAATCGTCACTTTTGTAAAAATGCCGCGATTTTTACAAAAGTGCCCGCGAAATCGGCACTGTTGTAGAAATCGCAGCATTTTTACAAAAGATAATGCATGCCGCTATATCCTGGGAGGTCTGACTAGTGTTGCATCGTAGCGCTCAAGTAAGTGTTCCTCAGCGTTTACAGGTATGGCCGATTTTTGTATCCGGGCAACGCGTGCTTATTGTACAAAAAATTCCCAGATATATGTTGAAATGTTCATAAATGCAAGGCGTGGAGCTAGCTTTAAATTCAAGAAAGTCAGTAAAAAACGTGGGGCAAATTCCCACAGCTTATTTAAAGAGCGTAACAAAAACTACCCAGCAATAAAAGCGAACGAGGAGATTGGGTTACTAGGCTCATAACATGGAAGGTTTCGAGGCACTTGGGGCTGCCACCGAACCCTGAGCTTCATATAGGTAATGACGTCCAACGTCTCAGATGGAGGCCGACGTTGGGCAAACGCCGGCGCCTCAAGACAATTAGAAACGGGGAAGGGAGGTCTTCCCCACCTCCCTCCATTAACAGGCAGTCCCCATGTGTGCCCCTTAAAGCTGTAGGTGGCGGCAGAGCCGTGGCTGACAAGGGGGGACGGGGCAAAGAGAAGGAGAGTTACTTCCTTCTACAACTGAACGGCAGGCCATCAAGGCCCCTTGGCCCCTTGTGTGTTTGCAAAGTGTCCCAGCACACACGTATTCGGCGGAGCAGCAACTGCTGGGGGCTGCCAGGGCTTTACTAAGAGCGATGCAGACTCGCATTCATGTCGAAGTCCACCCCCTATTTGCGTAAGAAGAAAAGTGGTGTTCAGTGTCAAGGCGGCCACGTTAACAAAGGTCAGGGACATCAGTTTTTATTCAGCCCTTTTTTTGACTAACTTACTGAAGGTAATGCAATGGTGTGCGCACCTGTAATTCCCCCATTGCAAGAATTCACCCTGGTGAAATGTCGCTTTTAAAATGGAGGCCATGGCTGTGTGTGGTGCCACCTGACTGTGGTGGGTTAGCAGTCTAGATGTTCGGTTCCCAGCCATCCCAGCTTCTGGAGGGAAAGCCTGGCACCTCCCCCTCGGCTCAGGATCAGTCCAGGGGTGCCGACGGACAGAGCGGGCCCTCCAACCCTGAGCAGTGGCCAGGATGAGGTGAGGCTTTCTCCCAAGCATTTTTGGGAAAGAATCCTAAATACTTTATGAAACAGACATCCCCCGTCTGGAAAATCCAATGTACGGTAGGATGTTTGGTATCATTTATTTGTGTTAATTGTTGCTTTTTTCACTAAGCTTAGGTTAAGCTTAATTGCAGTAGTGTTTAAGAGGTCCTGAGGAAAGCCCGGTAGGCTTAACTTTCCTACAATGGCTGAAACATGTTGACCAAATACCAACCTTAATAGACAGTTATTGTGTCAAACTGTCTTACACTCATTTTAATTTTGACAGCATGATTTTCCCTAATAAAGTTTTCCTTAAATCATGGTAGCCAATTTTACATCTCCCTTTTTGATTCTTTTTGCACACATTTATTCTCACTGCAATTTAACATCCCACACCATTCCAAACTGATTTGATTTTTGGTATGATCCATCACTGGTGGTTCCTTGGGTTTGGAGAAGCACATAATTCCAACAGGTGTGTGGCTCCTTAACCGGACCATCTTTGGTTCTATCCCAGATGATGAAGCTCTGCCATATGGGTGGGCTGATGGGATTCATTTCCTTTTTGTTGTACACACTTTACAGGTAGACACAGAGTCCGTCACATTTTTTCTTTGCCCCCATAAGTTGTACAGACCATTGACAGTCCTTTTGTGTTGTTTTGCTCTACTCCTCCCCCTGAGCCAGTTAGAAGCAGTTTCCCCAGAGGCTTCTAGAAGCTTCTGGCACCGTCTGGTAGGTGGGGTGATGGCCATATAAGTAGGGGGGCTGTGCCACCATGTGCTCAGTCAGAGCGTGCCGCCACATGGGACTGTGTGCTGGCCCCTGAGCCCATCTGCACCCCTCCACTGTCCACTGGGCCAGTGAGAGCCCGCTGATGGAGTTCAGGCTGCTGTAGTTCAGGCTGCTGAACCAGGAGGAGTGCCACGTTACAGAGGATGATGGTTCAGAGGAGCTGCTGTCCTGTATTGATGAGTACCCACTGACCGCTGACCTGGCCCAGCACTGCCTGTTTGCTCTCCTGCCCTAGCGCCTCATGAGCGCTACCCCTGGGCCCTGACTGCTCCCTAGTGCCTGGAAAAGAAGAGCGCTTGAGCTGACTGCAAAGGAGCACCTTTGACTCTACCCAGAAGGAGGTGAGGAGCGTGACCTGCTGGCCCAGAGTCTGCTGGTGGGACCTAGCACCTTGGGAGCACTATAATCAAAGTGCCAGTGAAGAAGAGCACTATCTCCTGTCCCAATCTTGCCTGCTGACTAGCGCTTGGTGAGTGCAGTGCTATGTCCCAGCACCAGAGGTGAGGAGTCGATTCCTGCAGCGCTTTATGTTAATTGTGCTCAAGAAAAAGCGGGGACCCAACAGCGCTGTGTGGCCGGGAAGGACTGTGTTGTTTGGAAGCGCCGAGGGGGCCCACCCAGAGTAGTGGCGGCGCTTTGCATGCCTTGGAAGTAAACGGGTGCCCACCCCATGTATTGCCGCGTCTTCGTGTCCTGGTGTTGATTTAAACGAGAGCGCGTACCTACCCCGCGTGAGGACGCTCTGCTGGCGATCATAGTGGGTGCCTACCCCGCTTTATGAAAATTTTACCGCGCGGGTGCCCACCCCGCCGGTCCCTTGCCAATGTAAACAGGAGCCTATCCCGTATTGTCCCTGGCGACAGTCTGCCGTACAGAGGAGTCCCCCGATCATCGCCGCGGCCCAGGAGACGTGAGGGAAGTAGCGCGGGCCTCGCCGCGCTGGGGAGAGAAGAAGCACTATGTCCTTGCGCACCGCCGCGGCTCCAGCGAAGGCCGTGCTAGGCCTGGGACGCGCCAGCAAGCGTTGCTTGGCAACAGGGGCGCCGGCCGCGTCCCCGAGAGCTGCGTCGTGATTGGATCACGGCCCGAGATGAGCTAGGAGCTCGGAGCACCACCAGGAAGTCCTGCCCTGCCGCCGGGAAGGAAGTCAGGCATCATGGAGCCTGATTGTGGGCAGGAGCAGGAAGTGCCAGGAGTTTAGAGCCGGAGGGCTCCACGCGTAAGTCCCGGGGTCCCAGGAGGGGGCCCGGGTGAAGTCCGGCAGGGCGGCGCTGCTGCCGACGGGGCTCTCATGCCCAGAGGAGAGCCCCGCAACTTCAGTGGAAGGAAGACGTTAAGAGCCACCCCGCCTGTCCGTGCCCCACGAGGAGGAGCAACCAACGAGGAGAGACCCGGTGAGTGTGGGGCTCAGTCATTCTGCAGTTGGGGGGGGGCGCGTCGGTGCATATGGTCGGTGCCCGCCCCCGGTGACCGGACTGACTTTACAGGTGCCCTGTCTGTCAGCGGGCACCTGCAACATTGGGCATATTTCTAGTTTCCGAGTCCCGGAAGAGGGGCTCCACCTTAACCAAGACTCAACAGTGCTGTCCACAACTGCCCCGCTGGACAGTGGGCAGTTGTAATTGTGGGCCAGTATTTTGTAATACTAGGTTGGGCCGCTACCACTGGTGTTGAGCCCAGGGGGAGCCTCTAGGCCTAATGCAGGTGTCAGGCCACATGCTAGCGTGTTTGTGCCCAATGTATTTATGCTGGTGGTCATGCCTAATGTGATTCAATGCCTCATGCCGTTATAGAGAGCACATGGGGGTACTGTGATTTTTCCTAAAGGGCATGCCAATGATGATGCCTTATATTTAGGCCCCAGTGCTAGTGTGATTGTGCAGTACGCTGATGGTGTCGCGCCTAGTGTGTTTAAGGCCTAATACTGATGCCGTTGCTAATGCAGTTTGTGCTAATGAGGTTTTTAGGCCCTGTGTTATGCCAAGTACCATGTGCCTGATGCCCCTAAGGGTGCTTAATGGGATGTTGCCCACCAGTATCCCCAGGAGGTTTTAGGGTGATATGGGTAGGCCCATGGTGATTTAGATTCGGGGTTAGTGGCCCGCATGAATATGCTTGACTCTTCATGCGCAGATGTTTAATGCCCCATGTTTATTGCAACTTTAAATACCTAGTGATAGACTTTACCCTTGTCACTTACCCTTCTCTTCATCCGAACTGTACCAGCGATGGTCCTGGCAGTGGCCGGTAGGGCACTGCCCTGTAAATAGTCCCTGAGCAAACTGTTACCTAGGGCCGGCTGCCCCGTTTACATGCAACTGTGATTTCATTCTAGTGTGTTGATATGATAATACACTTACTGTTTTTCACCTAAACTGGTGTGGTCTCTTTTTTTGGGGTGCCTTGTGTGTCGCCTGTGTGTACTGCGTGGATGCTTTGCTCATGTCCTCTGGAGTTTGGCCTGCCCGCTCTGCACCATGCTACTCCATTTCTAACAACTGGCAAATGCAGGTGTATGTTGTAAAAACTCTACGTTTAATTCTGCCCCCCAAAATACATGGCTAATACGTTCCCAATAAGCTGCTTACTGGGTATAAGCAAACGTTGATGGAAGCAGATATCAACAAGTTCCATAATAAAATAAAGGGGGCAGTTTGCTTTGGCCTTGATTCAGTTATGTTGTGGAATACATTCAAAGGACTGGACTGCAATTTGTGGTATTTCAGAGATAATCTACTCTCTACAATTATGCCACTCGTTGTCCTCATACTTAAATATAAGAGCTCCATGGGCAAATATTGACAGGTACCAAAATGCAAAGCTCAATAAAATGTATTCACATGCCTAAAATGTCAGCTTCACAATGCAAAATTAAAACTTGACTCTAAACACGACTTCTCACAGCTTCCCAATTAAAATGGGTCACTGATCACAAACATTTACTTACTTCAGCTATCTCCTTCATTTTCTGTTCATAGAAGTTCAGTTCCTCCTTTACAGAAGAGAAAAGTTTATCTGAATCATAGCTTCTCCAGTGACGCCTTTTGTTCTCCAAAAAGAACATTCGCTTCTCAATTTTCTTCTGCCCTATAGGAGAAAATAGTTTGTAATGAGATCTCTATAACATGAAATCTGCCTGCAACCTAGTAAGTACATTTGGGGAATTTAACAGTATTTGAGCTTTTCTGAGTAAATTTGAAACAATATATTGCAATCTGACTGGGAAATCCTAAACCAACCAAGTTAACAAAATCCAATGATAATTTTTAGGTCTCGCCTACGCAGCTTGCAAGCGCTGCTTTGGAGTGACCTCTTGGAATCACTCCGGGCTTTTGTGGAAACTCATGCATTTTCTGCACGGTTTCCGATGAGCCCTCGTGCGGCGTTTACCATGCATGGGCGAGCAGCGGTGCCATCTGTTTGCAATTATTGCGCCCACCGCTGCTCGCTCCCGTAAGGTAAACACTGTAGATGGACTTTAACTTTTGCAGCCGTGCTGGTCTTTCAGCGCTTGTTTTTTGTTTTTGTTTCCATGCACACCGGCCTCCTTTGCACCGGTAACATTGTTGACACATGTTGTCACAGTTGGGTCTGGCAGGCAGCGCCTCGCTTTGCTCTTTCCCCATTTCTACCTTGCTACTCTGTGGTGTGCTGGCGGCGGTGTGTTGCTTCTGCACATGCCGCTGACAAGAAACCCATCGCTGGAGGTCATTGGCCCTGCTCCAGTGCTGAGTCACAGCCAATTGGTCAAAGCCAAGGAATCTTGGGCTAAGTAGGGCTAGTTTTAGAAATGTATATACGGGGCTGTGACTAACGTTCTCATGTGGACATCCTGCACCGGTGCAGTGACGTAACATTTACCCCCCCGCAGTGCTGGGAGCGCGTCCTCGATGGCTGAAGCGACAGCATGTGCCGCTGTAGGGGCGAAGCTAGTTTACTTGACTTACGAGGGTGACGTGGCTTTGGGTCGTGTCTTTCCCACGGAGCCCCTTCAAACTCAAATGAGTGCAATTTCCCGACCTGTTGACTTTGAATTAGTGGGTCGGTTTTTAAAGCTGTCTTAGTAAAATCCACTACCTCGGGGTGGGTTACCCTAGCAAGTCACATTATACTGCAACCAATTCATCTGCGCTGAACGCACTCAGTTTGCTAATGGGCTGCTTTCAAATTTGACTCTGCCCTCACATAAATGCTGTTTTTAGTGACATGGCTAGAGGAACTTTAGTGCCGTAGGAAGAACTAGTAGACAACCATTTCAAGCCACCCCCTCACTTTCACACTCTGAAACATCTTTTCAGTATACAAAAGCTACATTTGTACTTTCTTTAACATGACTGAATAACTGTAGGCGGTTACAATATTGTAGTTGAAGTGTGCATCTCATGACAATGTTACTTAGATGGTTAGAAATTCTGAATAGAGGCTCAGGTGCTTGTTGCACACGGTGTACTGTACCGTGCCGCTCATGATGGGCTCTTAAGAGCGCTGCAGGACTTTTCACAGGGGCACACCAGGCGGACTGTAGCTCGGAGCCTTTATCATACTGTTAATGCGACAGAGCTGGGCCCAAAGGTATTTAAACTGTTCAGTGATGCTGTAAATATACACAGACTGTTTAATACTAAACACAGCCAGCGCAGCCTTTTCGATGTGATTTTGTGATGCAGACCCACGTTAACGCAGCTGCATGCCTGTGAATTAGTAACTTAAGTAAATGTGCTTAATAAAAAAAAAACATTCTCCTTCTCTCTTTTTTTTTTTTTTTAAAGGAAACGGGCCATGACGCGGCATTAACAATTAAAAGTGGGTTTTACCTAGAGCTCACGGCGGAAATGGTCAAGCCAGTGTTGAACATTTAGGGGTCATAACCGTTGCTAAGGCGCGCCTGTAGAAGCCGGGCCAGCCATGCTTATTTGCACCCCCGCCCCACCAGCGGTGGCAGGCAGGCAGGCAGAATTCTGTTAAAATAGTCAATTTACCTTTCAATAATCACTTGTGCCCTGTAATTCATAGGAAGGTTTCAATAATTCTAAATTAGTCCTTATTCTAGTTACATTTACAAAACTCTTCGGTCTCAGAGTAGAGCAGCGCGTTGTCGCCGGGCCCCTGATCATTGAAGATTGTATAAAGTTGATGATCCGCGTAGTTTCGAGCTTCATCCTCTTTTTGTGAACCTCGGAGCCCCGCGGATAAATCTACTGCATTCTGTACTAAACAAGTTCAGGCCTAATTTAAAATGTCGACGGATATGCAAGGGAATTTTCCCCTCGTTGCGTGCCCAATTTAACCCCTGGAGCTCAGAATTTATTTAATGCTCACTTGCAACATGTGACTCTTCAGAGGGTTCATGCTTGATCGATTTTTCAGTGGTAAACTTCTGAGGTGAAGATCAGCTCTCACCCTATTGGTTGATGACACCCTGCTTAATACACAGTGAAAATCAACATAATGACACAACGTTGTTGAACACGGTCTACTTTTCTAAGTCCCCATAAGAGTTCACAGGGCAACAAAGACTTGTGGACGATGACCCGGAGCTAGGGGGGTGATTGATTGAAGTGAAGTATAGGAAACCTATAAACAAGCATTGGGAGGGAAGGATCAGTATCCCTCCTGCAAAGCTGGTCGTAAGGCGGCAGTGGAGTAAATTACGGTTGGAGGACTTTCATCGTGTCCTCGCTGCAGAGCCATTAGATCCTTTTGTGACTGTTGATACAGGCTACGAGGGGTTCTGCGCGTGGATCTCCAAGGCACTTGATGCCCTTATCCCACTTGCCGCCTGTAAGATCAGTTCAAGGGATTCTAATCCGTGGTACGACTGCGCCTTACGTGCACTCAAGGGTACTTGTAGGCGAGCAGAGAGGGCTTGGCGGAAGGCGTATGACATGGGGAAAAAAGCTATCTATCTCGCCTCCGTCAAATCTTACCATCGGGCTGTTTTCCGTGCTCGGGCAACTTACTATACTGCCGAAGTGGGCAACAGCTCCAACCCCTCTAAAACCATTTTTAAATTGATGAAGGATCTTTTAGTTAAACGTCCCTGTGCTCCGACGACTGGCTCCACAGCTCACTGTGAGGCCCTTGCTGTATTTTTTCAGGATAAGGTCCACAACATCTATAAGACCTTTCCATCTACAGGCCCTCCAGTGGAGTCTCCGACCAACATCTATGGAGAGACCGTCTTGCACGCGCTGCCCCCGTTGACATCGGAAGGGTTTGACATCTTGGCGAAGCAGGTAAAATCTGGGTCCCCCGCTGACCCGCTTAGTGCGACTCTTTTTAGAGATCAGTCGTTTGTGGGACGGACCGTGGTACACTCCTTGATTAACATCTCATTGGAGTCCGGCACGGTTCCCCTGAGCTGGAAGCGGGCGGTGGTTTCTCCCATTCTTAAGAAACCCTCCTTGGACTCAGATAAGCCTGAAAATTATCGGCCTATCTCTTTGCTTCCTTGGCCCACCAAAGTGTTGGAGGCCCATGTCAACAAAGTTCTTTCGGCCCACCTTATCCAGGCTAACATCCTGGACTCCACCCAGAACGGCTTCCGTGCTGGGCACAGCACGGAAACCACCCTTCTCTCCATGGCGGAACATCTTCGCACGGTGATGGATGCGGGGCAGACTGCAGCGCTCGTTCTATTAGACCTGAGCGCTGCGTTTGACACTGTTTCCCATCCTATCCTGCTGCATCGCCTGGAGGAGATTGGGCTGGGTGGCTCTGCCCTCCAGTGGTTCCGTTCCTTCCTCGACGATCGTTTCTTTAGCGTTGCCCTGCCACCGTTCCAGTCCCAATTCCATCCTCTGAATCAGGGGGTCCCGCAAGGCTCCTCGCTGGGTCCCACGTTGTTCAATCTATACGTGAGACCGCTGGCTGAGGTCGTCAAGCAATGGGACATGACTATGGTCTCATATGCTGACGACACTCAGCTAGCGGTTACGATCAGCGGGGATGCGGACCGGGATGCCCCCAGGTTTCAGAGTGGACTTAGGGCAGTGGCAAGCTGGACGAAGAACAACGGTCTCCAGCTCAACGCTAAGAAAACTGAGATCATGATCGTTGGTAGGGGGACGGAACTGTGGGGGGACAGGTGGTGGCCGGCTGAACTAGGGCCGGTCCCCTGTCCGGTCACTGAACTAAAGAACCTGGGAGTATGGATGGACCCGTCGCTCAGTTTTGTGGCCCATTCGAAGAAAATCGCGGCCTGCTGTTTTGGCATTTTGCGGTCGTTACGACCCATTCTGAAGTTCTTTGACCATGGTACTAGGCAGCTGATAGTCCAGGCTACTGTGTTATCTCGCCTGGACTATGCAAGCTCCCTTTTGGTAGGGACCAATGTGGCGGAGACCACCCGCCTCCAGCGCGTGCAGAACGCTGCGGCGAGAGCCATTGTGGGCTTACCTCGAACTAGCTCCGTCTCGGGCACACTGAGATCGTTGCATTGGCTGCCCATCAAGTCACGTATCCAGTTCAAGGTGTTGTGTTGGGCGTTTAAGATCCTGAGGGGAGGGGGTCCGCAAATTCTTGCAGATCTTTTGTCATGGTATGTTCCTACCCGCTCATTGAGATCTGGGGGCCAGGCTCTTGCCGTGATCCCTTGATTTAGGTTGTGTCGAGTTGGTGGCCGATCCTTCCGGGTCAGAGCAGCTGAGCTTTGGAATTCCCTCCCAGTTGAATTGCGGCTGTTGGACGACTTGTTAGCTTTTCGTAAAGCCTTAAAGACTTTTCTCTTTTAATAACTTCCCCCGTTTTTATCTGTTGTGTTCTCTGGAGGTGTTGCATATTTTCCTGCCATGCGCCAGGACGCCCCTTAGCTGGGGCAGCTGTGCGCAATAAAAATATGTGTAACATAACATGTGTAACATAACATAGCCAACAGGTTTCGACTTTGGGACCTTATATGTGTTTAGCCATGCAACAGTTGATGCTGTTGCACCAAGGATATTGTGCTGCATAACTAAATACTTATAAGGTCTCAAAAGCAAGACGTATTAGCTATGCCAATGTTTGTTCAATTTTGAAGACAGCAATGGGAGGCTTGACGTGGAAAAAGTCTCTAGAAAGACTTCAATCAAATATCTGCCTTTAACAATTAGTGAGCTAAGGAAAATGGAAACTCCTGCATCAAAAAATACCAGCTACTTTAGTGTTAACACTCACTGCCGGGGAATTTGCCCATGTCTGCGCAGAAACTTTATTTTTTATAAATAAACCATTTTTTATTGATTTCATGAAGAAAGCAAGACACATCAAAAACCATACAGTGCAAATAAGCTGTGACAAGTGTAGGCGGACAATCTCATATGCAGTTAACATACAGAACTTTGTAACCCATAGTATTCCCACCATTTCCACCAGACCTTTTTGTGTTTTGGCGGTCACCGTCATGCAGCATAGTCTACTTTGTCCAGTTTTGCGCACCAGTCCATAGCTGTGTGCTACGCCGCCACCACTGATGGTGTTGCTGAGTTCCACAGTTGGTCTGTGTCCTTCTTGGCGACCAGTATCCCCAGACACACATGCATTCGGTCACTCCTGCTGCCCCCCAAATCTTCCACCAAGCCATGAAGAGTAATGTGGGGAGATAAGTCAGTAGGCCGACTCAGCACTTGGACCAATGCTTGAAAAATGGCAGTCCAGTATCTCCTGATCGCCGGGCAGGCCCAGTCGCCCGCCTCCGCATTACACTGGTAACATGTGGACGATTGGCGCTGACCTGCCCTCCAAAGCTTCAGTGGTGTCAAGTATGGGGTAAGCAAGAAATTCAACGGAATCAGGGGGCGTGGCCTCATGCCGATGGAGTGATCAGCGCTGCTCTGAGCTCCTCTCGGCCAGGCGCATTCTGGCACCATCCTGACCCCTGGGCAGTAGTCTAAGGGCCTGAAATGTGGGGGTGCACTGCTGAGATCCTTGACGGGCAGCGCACCATCCGATAACTGAACTGCCTTGAACTCGAGCAAAAACTGAATTGACCAAGCTCACTGAACATCAAAATGGAGGCGTCTGATCAGAGTGGGCTCAGCTCTGAGTAGAGACAGAGAAGATAACGGGGTCAGGACTCGGAGGAGGGGGGCCAACCTGACCTGGCCCGTCTCAGGTCTTGCGGCCGACGGTGGTTGCTGACGACCGGCAAGAGGATTGCTGTCCAATCCGGATAGCTACGACACATGCGATAGCGGCACCACTGGGACCAGAGGAAAAGTGACACGGGGCTGGATCCTGGCGCCTGACCTAGGGAAAGACGCTGACCGAGAGGAGTGCTTGCATGACGCCCCCCTTGCTGCCGGACACACCGGGCTGCGAGGACGAACGGGAGGTACATGCAGGTGCGTCCCGACGTCACTCGTTTGTGCCCCAGAGAGAACCGACAAAGCGGGAGAGGGGGCACACACAGAGCCTCACCCGGCCGGAGAAGACTGGGACTGGGCGCGGAGGTCCTGATCACCGAGGCGATCCCATCCGCAGGTGAGAGGGGGTACCAAAGCCGAAGGAAGCAGTCCCATGATCTCTGCACAGCTTACCAGATGAGGCCCAAGGGACGTAATGGGGCCTACTAGACCTGCGGGAAGGCAGAGAGTGCCCTGGAGACAGCCCTCTGCATTAATGAGACCTGATGCGAGGCTGGTCAGCTAGTCTTCTGCTTCTGCAATTGGCAAATCTATTACCCCTGAGGCACCATAGAGCTGCAAGCTTAGGCGGGGCTCCAGTGGCGCGCCGCATGGCGACTGTTGCCACCTCGACCACCTTCTATCAATAAAGCATCTCCAATTGCTGGAGGCCACATAGCATCTGGCAGTAGCAATGGTAATTGAGGCCGCATGAATAAGCTCTACTGAACACCTGAGCGACACAGGGCCAGTAAGTGGAAGGGGCTTGCCTCCTCTGGGCAACGGACCCTAGCCATACACGCCCAGATCCTCTGGCCCACTTGGAGACAACTAGCGTATCTACTGACACAGCCCCCTATGAACTACAGGGGCCGGGACTCTGTACCCCCCCCCCCGGTGAGACACGAAGACAAGAAAGAGCAGGTGACCAAACGGATTGCCAGTTAAATACCCGACCGTTGCCAGAACCCAGGAGAAGATGGGCAAATCCTCATGAAAGAAGGAACAAGACCAAAAGGAGCCGAATACTGCAACAGTAGAGAAGGCAGTGGAACCTCCTCCAGCGAGATCTACTGGTGACCCTACGTTGCAGAACATTCTTCAGGCAATAACCGCCTCTTGAGAAGCACTGGAGCTCAATATTGATACTATTGGCACTGACCTGAATCTTCTCAAGGATGACCATAAAAAGCTGGCAGAACGAGTTACTGTGAATGAGCGCTGGCTAGAAGAACGTCACCCAGCTGTGGCAACGATGCAAAAGCGCCTACAAGCGATGGAAGCCAAAGTGAGAACACCAAAGATCACGGCAAAAGATCCCAAAAAATGCTCACGCCGCAACAACATCGGCTTTGTGGGCCTTCCAGAGAAGAGCGAGGGTACAGACGCAGTGAAATATATGGAGCACTGGCTGCGCACAGATGTAGCTTCCAATGGACTCTCTGGGTTCTTTGCTCTAGAAAGGGCGCGCAGAGAACAGGCAAGATCTCCGCAGCCTGGAGCCCCTCCAAGACCAATGGTGGCAAGATTGCTTTATTACAAAGATCGAGATTGTATATTGGTGCAGGCACGAAAGAAAGAGGTGCTCCAAGTGTAAATGCTACAGTGCACATTTTCCAAGACTTCTCCAGGGAAGTCCAGAGACAGAAACCGTCTTATCAGGAGGCCAGAAAGAAGCTACTACAACTGAACCTCAAGTATGCCATGCTATTCCCGGCAAAATTGAGTCTATGCTATGTTATGTTATAAAATTCTTATCAAACGCACGTACACCAATTGGTTTCATGGCGCTGTTTGTAGGACTTGCCGAACCCAAGTGGAATGTATTCATATGCTTGGGTAAACAACCAAGTCTTAATGGATTTTCTGAAGCTCAGCAGATCAGTGCATGATCTAATTTCCAGGGGAAAGGAATGGCAAAGTCTGGGTGCCAGAGTTGCAAACCTACAGCCCCCTTGTCGCTTCAGCTTGAAGGCGGGAGTTGCCATGAGATGAAGGTGAGATGAGAGTAGGTTACATGAGGGTGTGTACCTTTGAATAAGACCAGACATCCTACTTTAAAGGCGCAGCGCTGGGGGATGGGAAGCCAGTGCAGCTTCCTCAGAAGTGGGGGGACATGTTGTCACCTATGTTGCTGGTGGATCAGTCTGGCCGCTTAATTCTGCACCAACTGTAAACTGTATACCTTTGGTTAAGAATAGTGCCATACCAAGGTAGACTGAGTTTGCGTAGTCTAAGTGGGACATAATCGTAGCTATCACAACGTGTATCAATGCTTCTTGTGTGAGTAGTCTGCTGGTCTTTCTAATCTTCCGTAATTGGAAGAAGCAGGTAGAGATCACAAAGCCAACTTGGGTTTTTAGTGACAGGTCGTTATTTATTGCGACGCCAAGACTTTTGCAGCGGGAGAAGGGGTGGGGGAGGGTCCTAATTCCGTTGGCCAAAGTGTGGGCCCCAAAAGTTGTGACTGCCCCTCGTCAGGACAAGTTCGGTCTTGCCTTGTGTTAGACCTGGCACCATAGGCGTGGGTCTCCCTTCCATTTTTCGCGTTTGTCTCCTCTGTGTTTGCTGATGTTAGACGCTCTGGGCGCTGTGTCACTGCCATTCAGTGCCACAGGGTGAATGCTCCCTACTGTAAATTGACTGTAGGAATTGGTATTCCCATAATTGGCTCATTTGGTTTACCTGTTAGTCCCTAGTAGAGTGCACTGTGCGTGCCCAGGGCTGGTAGACCGAATACTGCTGGTGGGCCTGCAGCACTGATAGCGCCACCCACAGAAGCAGCTTGTAAAGTGTGTCCCAGACCTGCCATTGCAGAGTCTGTGTGCAGTCCAGAACTGCCGTGCTGACTGTGAAGTGAACCCACTTCCCAGTCCCTAAACCTTCCCTTGGCATCATGTCACCCCTATGGCAGGGTGCATTGTATGTGAAAGGTAATACATGCCTTGGTCTGTGTAGCATGTCCTGATAGTGAATTACACTCCATTTAGTTTTTCACTATTGCAAGGCTATCTGTTCCCTTAGGCCAGGATGGGCAGTTTGATTATTACATCTATAATCCTAATTGACCCAAGGAACATGATAAGAAAGTCAAACTTAGTATGCCTGAGCTCACAATATTAAAGTGCATCTTTCAGTGAAGATTATTTTTATATTCTGTGTTTGAAAATACCTCTTTTAGAAAGTAGGTATTTTCTTGCCTAAGCCTTCCAGTGTGCTCTGCTGTTGTGTATTGGCTGTCTGGTTTTGGAGGGACAGGGCAGGCTGAGCCCGACCTGAATTGAATAGAGATCTGCAGTTGGAGTATGGGGAGGGGTGACCCTTTGATCAGAGCAGGGCTGTGCTTGGCAAGGTGAATGATGGCTCCACCTCCCACTCTGCATCTGATGACAGACCCCCCCTCTTCCTGAAAGCCAGGATGCAGCCTTGTAAACAAAGTGCTCCAGGGCGACACCAAACTGGTTCTGGCTGGGTTCAGGGGTTTAGTGACTTTTGAGAACAAAGACTTTTTGGGGTATAAGTAACTGTGCAAAAATCCCTACACGGTGTGTTACTTCTAGATGTCAAGACAAACCTCTGTCCGCGTAACTAGATGGAAAGGATTTTGAAACTTTCAGCCATCTTGCTGAAGCAACTACCCAAGGGTCTGATTTGAGCTTGGATCCTGCTGAAGTCTCAGGGACATTATACTTCACCCATCAGCTGTCTGGATTCCTATTTGAGGGGGATTCTATTCGAAGGTGAGGACTCTGTTGAGAATTCCAGAGCCTCTGGTTCTACTGCGGGGAACGAGGGTTGAAAGTCATCGTATCGTTATAGTGGGCCGCCGCAGCTGAGGAGCTGTTGCCGTTGAAAGCCCGCATTTGTCTGTGTTACCAAAGTCATCGTTATCGATATTGTGGGCGCTGCAGCTGAGGAGCTGTGCCGCTGAGTGCCTGCACTAGTCACCACTTCAAGGACCTTGTTACCACCTGCGTGTGCTGCTGGGTGCCCACCTTTAAGCCCCGTCCCAGGATTATCATGAGTGCACGCCGCGGATTGCTACAGCTGGGAGCTGTGGCCGCTGCAAGTCTGCCTAACATCACCGCGGCTTCCTTGTGAGGCTGCGTGCCGAGCCCCTTTAAATCTCAGGTACATTGTGCATCACCAGGTTGCGTGGACCCCAGCCTCGAACTAAGTCAGTCGACGGCCTTTTTGAGTGCCTTTATTGCTTTTGAAGTGAATCTGTAATTATGTGCATTGTGGCTCCTTGAGAGCTTTCAGCCTTATGTTCAGTCTATATAAAGATAACTATTTTTCTGTAACTACTTGTGTCCGTTTGTAGCGTCCCTCCTGCATTATTGTTTATGGGCATAAATGCTTCACACACTGCCTCTGAGATAGGCATGTCTGCTCGTGCTACGTTATCACAGGGTTGAGCAATGGTTAACAAAGGGTGTAGCCCCTTACTCAGACTTAGGAAGAAGGATCCGTATTTGGACCTCAGCGCCAGCCGCTGCCAACTAGAGATCCCCATTTCTAACACCTGGGTTAAGCTTTACATGGTTATAGTCCATCCAATGGTAGATGTGCAACATGGTAGAATGAAATTCAAAGGCTGATTGAGGTGAGTTATCCATGGTAAACATTAGCTGTAAATCATCAACATAACTGAATGTATCAACTTTCCTTTCCTTGAGGGACCAGATCAGAGGGAGAAGGTAGAGATTAAACAGATGGGGGCTAGCGAGGAACCCTGCGGGACCCCGCAAGTGGTGTTTAATTTTGGTGCCGTGAACTGGGCTGTACGGACTGACCCGGAGTGATCCTCCATGAAGGAACTGATACAACTGAGGCTGAGCCCTGGATGCCTGCCTCTTTGACACGGTCGGCCAAGATACCGTGGTTGACCGTGTCAAAGGCAGCAGAGCGATCCAACAGCATCAGGGCCTGAGGGGTGCCCTTGTTGGCCTTCTTTTGCAGGGAGTCTAGTACCGCCAGTATTACAGTCTCAGTTGAGCGGGCAGGGCGGAACCCAGTTTGGTGTGAATCGAGATCGTTGGATTTTTCAAAGAAATTGAACTAGAGCTGCCCAGAGTCACGCAGAGAACAGCAGATGACATCATCTGAGACCTTCAGTTCACTGGTAACGGGAGGGGGAATACTATAATTGGGCATACTGGGTAAATGTTTCTTTAAAAGATAGTGATGTGGTAAAACATTCACACTACACAGTACTTCATATCTGTACTTCAATAAGCTAGATGGGGACCGGACTATCCGAGAGGCTCACAAGGCCAGGCCACCTTTTTTGTTTTTGCTATCGAGCACCATGAACCTTGTTGTTGACTGTTAATGCGGTTTGGATGGGTGGTGGCGTTCTACCCGTCCTGGGGAGGGGTAGTTGGGATTGTTAGGGGTTAATTTTGAAGCTGGGATTTGAAGAGTCACACGCTCTGAATTAATGTGCTTACTCTAAACAGGCTGAGAAGGGGGCACAGGGGACCATACTGAGAGATGGGAGGAGTCTGTATCCCTTTCAAGACTTAATATGGCTGGACACCTGGCCTACAAGTGCTTGATATGGAATATCAGGGGAATGCACTCTATGGCGAAGCAATATAAAGTATTCTCATTCCTGCATATGAGAGGGGTACTTATAGCGTTACTGCAGGAAAAACACCTCATTGACAAGGAAGGACTAGCGCTGCGACTACGATGGAGGGGCCAGACATTTTCATACCACATACTCTGCATATGCTAGAGGGGTCCTCATATGGATCCAAGCTAGGGTCCTATTCCAATGCATTGACACACTGATAGACAATGAGGGCAGGGATGTGGCAGTGCGGGGATGACTAGAGGTCAAAGAGTTCACAATAGTAAATATATATGCCCCAAATATTGATCAGAGTGGGTTTTTAGAGAACCTATCCCGAAAATTAGCACCGTTCTTAATGGAAGTTACTATCATCAGGGGAGACTTTAATTGCGCAGCCGATGTCTTCCTAGACCGCTCACACCCTCCCTTGTGCGATTCCCAGACAGCCCGCACGGCAAAAATGCGCACAGACTGCCAACGGCAGTGGGGCCTGATGGACTTCTGGAGATGCCTTAACCAGCATGCACAAGACTACTCCTTAGCGGGTGCACGTTCTGCTAGACCTTTTATTCCCCACCCCTGACCTAGCCTGATTGCAATGATAAAATACCTATCCCACTCTATCTCAGATCATAACCCTGTTTGCTACAACTGCAATGGGCCCAGCCCTGTCCATGCCCTCAATACCTACATGGCGGCTCAAATCCGAATCATTGGAAGATTAGGTCTTCCGTGAGTCCATCAGAACTAAAATCACCCAATATTTTCTTGATAACACAGGTACGCCGTCTACCACCCAGCTAGAGTGGGATGCCTTTAGGACAGTGGCACGAAGATACTGCACAGCTGAAACGAATAGTTTTCTTACCTGTCGGTGTAGTTTTGCAGCTTGAAGATCTTTCTGGATTCACTATGCTGTGCATTATTCCGCGGTCTTGTGGTCGGGTCCGGATTCGTAGTCTTTTCCCTTTGGGTGTATTTCCGGTGACGTTGGCATGCTTCCTGCGGAAGCTCCCACTCTTGGGCGCCATCTCCGGGTTCTTTTTTTCCGTGTTTTTTTTTTTTTGTTTCCGAAGTAATGGCAATGTTCTATTTAGTTGGTATTTTACCGCTTTGTACTTTTAAAAGTCCTTTCTTTTGTTAACCACCTCTTCTCTCTCCAGCCTCATCTTTCTGGCGGAGGTGGGTGGGTTCGCTAGTGAATCCAGAAAGATCTTCAAGCTGCAAAACTACACCGACAGGTAAGAAAACTATTCGTTTTGCAGCGTGAATCTTTCTGGATTCACTATGCTGTGCATAGATTTTGTAGCGGTTTCTCATCTCTGTGGCGGCTGGGTGGAAGATGAGCGTTGGGTGTTGAATATGTGCTGTAGCACCTTCTGTCCAACTTGAGCTTCCTTGTTCATTTGTATGTCCACACAGTAGTGCTTCGTGAAAGTGTGCACCGAAGCCCATGTTGCCGCCAGGCATATGTCCTCTATGGGTGTGTTAGCCAGGAAGGCTATTGTAGCGCCCTTCTTCCTAGTGGAGTGGGCACGTGTCCCCTCTGCCAGCTCTTGACCTGCACGCTTGTGGCAGAGTTGTATTGTCTGTGCGATCCATTGTGCAATCGTCTTTTTGGTTACTGCTTTCCCCATGAAGCTGTTTGCGAATGACACAAAGAACTGTTTTGTTTTCCTGTGTCCCTTCGTCCTCTCAATGTAGTGCATGACTGCCCTTCTGGCGTCCAGGGTGTGCAGAGCTCGCTCTGCGCTAGTTGTTGGTTTTTGGAAAAAACTCGGTATCTGTATAGACTGGTTCATGTGAAATTTGGATACCACCTTCGGCATGAAGTGTGGGTCAGTCCTCATCACAACCCTATCATTGTGTATTTGTATGTAGGGTTCTTGTAGCGTCAGCGCTTGAAGCTCGCTTACTCTGCGTAAGGACGTTATTGCAACCAGGAAGGCTGTTTTCATAGTTAGCATCTTTAGGGAGACCTTGTGAAGTGGTTCAAAGGGCTCTTTCATGAGTTCCGTTAGGACTGTGTTCAAGTTCCATGCAGGTGGCGGCACCCGCTTGGGTGGTGCGATCCTTTTCGCTCCTTCCAGGAATCTCTTCACCACTTGTGATGTGAAGAAGCTCCTGCACGTTTCTCTCCTTGTGTAGGCGACTATCGCTGCCAAGTGAACTCTTAGTGAGGATGAACTAAGGTTCCTCTCCAGCAGGTGCGTGAGGTACCTTAGCACTGTGGAGTCCCTCTTCATTTTATTGTGAAGTCTTTCCTGTCTGCACCATATTGTGAATCTTTTCCATTTCGCAACGTAGCACTTCCGAGTGCTAGGCCTTCGTGCCTCCCGAAGGACCCTCAGGGTGCTTTCTGGCAGTCTCAAATGTGCGAACTCTATGTCCTCAGGAGCCACGCTACTAGGCTCATGCTCTCTGGCTCTGGATGTAGTACCTCTCCATTCTGCATGGAGAGTAGGTCTCTCCTCCTGCTGAATCTGTGGGGTGCACACTGTGTCATCTCCATGATCTGCGAGTACCATGTCTGCCTCGCCCACTGTGGTGCGACCAGTACCAGCGTCATGTTGCTCGCTCTGCACTTGCTCAGCACTCTGTGCATCAGTGGTATCGGGGGAAAGGCGTAAGCAAATGTCCTTGACCAATCTATCCATAGGGCATTCCCCAGTGACCCCTCCTCGGGCTGCCTGGATGCGAAGCTTTGGCGTTTTGCATTCTGGCGTTTGGCAAACAGGTCCACGGATGGTGTCCCCCATCTGTCGAACAGGTACCTTGTCTCCTGAGCATTGAGCTCCCACGAGTGGGATGCCGATGTCTGCCTGCTGAGCCAATCGGCTTGTATGTTGTCCTTCCCTGGTAGGTGTATGGCTAGCAGGTCTATCTTGAGAGGGATGGCCCATCTCCATATCTCCTGCGCCAGCGTTGAAAGCGGGGCTGACTGTGTGCCCCCCTGCTTGATGTAGAACATCGCAGTGGTGTTGTCTGTTTGTATCAACACCTTGTGTTTGTACAGTCTTGTTTGAAAGGCTTTCAGTGCAAGGAAGATCGTCTTCAGTTCTAGGTAATTGATGTGCTTTGCCGCATCTGTTGGCGTCCACAGTCCCCTCACCTTGAGTTCCTCCATGTGAGCGCCCCATCCCTTCAGGGATGCGTCTGTGGTGATGGTCACTGTTGGCGTTGGGGGCGTTAGAGGCTTTCCCCTTGTTATGTTCTCCATGGTCCACCATGCCATCTCCTTCTGCACTGCGTGCGTTACAACCACTAGATCCTCCCAACCGCCTGTAGCTTGTGACCATTGCTCCTGTAGCCATTCTTGAAAGGGTCTCATGTGGAGTCGTACATTTGGTACCAGGTGGATGCATGATGCCATCATGCCCATGATCTTGCTCGCAGTCCTCACTGTCCGAGCTTGTCCCTTCCGGTAGAGGAGAGTTTCCTTCACCAGCGCCCTCGCCCTCTTCTCGCTGGGGAACACCTTGCCCTGTAAGGTGTTGATCTGTGCTCCCAGGAAGATCTTGACTTGTTCCGGCTCCATTGATGATTTCTTCCAATGGATGGAGAACCCCAGGCTTATGAGCGGGCTCGTCACTACATGTGCGTGCTGCTTGCATTTCTGGTATGAGTTTGCTTTCACCAGCCAGTCGTCCAGGTAAGGGTATACGTGTATCCCTTGCCTTCGTAGGTGCGCTGCGACTGCTGCGAGGCACTTTGTGAAAACTCTTGGTGCTGATTTTAGTCCGAAGGCCAGTGTCGTGAACTGGTAGTGGCTTTCTCCAATGGTGAACCTGAGCATGTGTTTGTGCTTTCTGTTCATTGGGATGTGCAGGTAGGCGTCTTTGAGGTCTATTGTGACCATGAAGTCCCCGGTCTGCAATTGTGGGAGCACCTCTTGCAGGGAGGTCATTTTGAATTTTTGCGTTCTTATGAATTTGTTCAGGAACCGTAAGTCCAGAATGGGTCTCATTGACTCGTCTACCTTTGGTACCAGGAAGTACGTTGAGTATATTCCTGTGTTTCTTTCCTTGAAGGGTACCCGTTCTATGGCCTGCTTCCGCAGGAGTTCCTTTGCCTCCTCCTGAAGACACTGCAGCTGCTTGCTTGCTAGTGTTTTTCCTTTTGGTTTTCTGCTTGTTGGCCTCCCCTCCAACTCTATGCAGTATCCGAATTGGATAATGTTGAGGATCCATTTGTCTGATGTGATTTCTCTCCACTCTCGGAGGTAAAATCTTAATCTTCCTCCCACTGGTGTTATATGGTCGTAGGTGTCTATTTTGTCCTGACCCCTCTGTACGTGCTGCCCCTTGGGATCTTTTCTGTGGGCGGGCACACGTAGTTTTTTGAAGTCACTTAGAGGCGGGCTGCTGCCCCCCTCTTCTATTTTGTCCCCGTCCATTTCTCCCTCGAAAGGACTGGCCTCTTTGTTGGTACTGCCAGGACTGCTTCTGCTGACCATGCTGAGCCTGCGAGTCTGCCTGGTGCGTTTGCTGGAAAGCCTGGTGTGATGTACCTGGCTGGTTTCCGCCTCTCCTGCCGGGCCTCCGTGACGGGGTGCCCCTCTTGTTCCCTCTGAACTGCAATGCTCCCATGGATCTTGCTGTTTCGTTATCTTTTTTCAGTTGACTGAGCGTTTCGTCAACTGTTGTTCCGAAAAGCGTGTTGCCGTTGAACGGTGTGTTCAGGATGCTGTGTTGCACCTCCGGTTTGAAACCTGAGATCCTGAGCCAGGCGTGCCTCCTTTCCGTGACACCCATCATCATGAGCCTGCTGGCGGTGTCTGCCCCATCCAGGGCCGTCTTAAGGCAAGAATTTGCAGCGTTTTTTCCTTCTTCAACCAGCTTTTCGGCCTTCTGCCTGGCATCCTGGGGCAGGTCCTTCACCAACTGCCCCAGCCCTTCCATGATCTGGTACATGTGCCTGTTTATCAGGGCGTTGGAATTAGCCATGCGCCAGTGGGTCGCGGCATTCCGTTCGATCCTTCTGCCCACCAGATCCATCCTTTTGCTCTCCTTATCCGGTGGCGGACCCGAGGTAGTTGGTACGTTAGCCCTCCTCCTTGCTGTGGCCGTGATAATGGAGTCTGCGGAGACCGTGCCCTGAATGTAGGCCGGGTCCTTTGTGGAATGTTTGTACTTCTTCTCAATTCTGGGAGTTACTGCCTTGCATGTTGCGGGTTCCCTGAATGCTTCCTTCCCCTGAGCCAAGACGCTTTCGAGCATTGGAAGGAACTGGCTCCTCGTTTGTGTTGGGAGCAATGTCTCTAGAAGGAAGTCTGCTTTCTGCTTCTCTTCGTCGAGCTTGAGCTTGAAAGCTGCTGCGGCAGATTGTATCACCGAGTTGTAGGCCCCGATGTCGTCCGGCGGCGAGGGCCTCGAGGGGTAAGTGTCGACCACCTCCTCCGGGCTGTCGGTGTCGACATCTATGTAATCTACCTCCTGTAGGTCAGAGGGTGCCGACTCTGTGTCCGTCCTGCTTTCCTCTTCCTCCCCATAGTTGTAACTATCGTAGGGATTCTCGTACTCCTCCTGGTCGTCGACCACCTCGACGTCCTGGTCTTGTTCCTCGGCGACTTCGGCGATCTCTTCTTCCTCCTCGACCGCCTCCACCACCGGTGGCTTGGTCTTGTGAGGGATCATGAAGGCTTTCATCTTTGCGTCAAAATCTTTCTTCCGCTGCATGATGTTCTCCATTTCGGCCTCGAGGCGCCTTCTCTTCTTCTCCATCTCGGCCGCGTGTTCTGCGTCGGATGGGTCGGCCGTTCTTTTCGGCGGATGGCTCGGCGCCGTGCCGAAGTTTTCGACGTCGAACCGGATTTTGGGTCTCTGGTCGTCGTCGTCAGTTTTGGGTCTTTCTCCCTCGGCGTCGATCGATCCTTTTCGGGGACGATTTTCAACGTTTTCTGCTGATCAGCAGCTCTCGGCGTCGGGGACTCCTTCTCGGAGGATCCGCTGGGCCTGGGAGTAGTCGCGGACGCCGCCTTTTTTGGCGTCGGCGCTTTCGGGGTCTTGCCCTCGATTTTTCTAGACTCAGAGTCTCTCGGGTTCTTGGGGGCCGGAGAGTCTCCTACCTTGTCAGAAGTCTTCGTGTAATCGGTCTCTACGACCGTGTAGCTGTCGTCTTCGGCGGCAGCGTTGTCTTCTTCCTCGGAGGACATCCCCAGCTCGTAGAGGGACGGAGTCGGGGCCTTCCCCTGCAGGGTGGCGTGTGCTACCCTCTGCCTCTCTCTCACACGAAGGGTCTTCGGGGCGAAGGCGGAACAGGCGTTGCAGTCTCCGCTTTCGTGGTTCACCGGTAGGCAAAGGTTGCATACCGGTTGCTGGTCCTTCTGCGCGTACTTGTGGTGGCAGTTACGGCAGAACTTGAACGGCGTGTTGTCCATCATCGAGCGTCCAGGGCCTCCCTGGTTGCGTGTTCGTCGACGGTCGTCGAGGATCTCGATGAAAAACGCCTTCTCCTTGCTGACTGTTCGTCGATGAAGTCCCCTGGAGTCTTCAGATGACTTCTCCTCAGCTTTTCTGTATTTTCTTTCTTCTTTCTCCAAAAATGTCTGGAGCCCAAACGGGAAGGATCCAGACCCGACCGCGGAAAAAAAGAATCTGAAGATGGCGCCCAAGAGTGGGAGCTTCTGCAGGAAGCATGCCGACGTCACCGGAAATACACCCACAGGGGTGTGACGCCGACGCCCACCTGGGCTACAAAAAAAACCCCCAAAAAAACAGAGAAAAGACTACGAATCTGGACCCAACCACAAGACCGCGGAATAATGCACAGCATAGTGAATCCAGAAAGATTCACGCTGCAAAACCAAGGTAGTTAGGCAAACGTTGCTGTGTGATGTAGAAATAGCCGAAAATCACCTGAGAAGCATAGAGGTCCAACAACAGGGCCGGCGTTAGCTTCAACCTGACCTCTTGAAAGCTAAAGAGGCATTAGCAACACAAGTAGAACAGCTGCGGTGCTTTGATTATAAACACTACTTAGACAGGACGCACATGGAGAGAGACAAATCTGGCTCATTATTGGCCTGGCTGGTAAATCTGGATAAGCGGGGCTCACCTGTCATGGAATTGGAAGACAGGGAGGGTACATATACAAGATGGGATTAATGACACATTTGCTAGCTACTACTCAGCACTTTATACTACCTCATACACACAAGGTCTACAAGAGATCTTGCAGCCCTCCCAATGCCACGGGTCACAGAAGACGCGAGGGACCTGGGAGGGGATATTCCAGCACAAGAGATAGCGGCCACCATTAAACATATGACAAGCAACACAAACCCAGGTACGGACGGCCTACCGCCAGAGTTTTATGCTGGCACCTCAACTCGTGAGTCTATAGGTGACTGCTAAAGATACTGGCTACCTCAAGGGAAGCTGTAATAGTTCCCGTTCTGAATTGGCCCATGAAGGTCAACATACCGCCCTTATCGATGCTCAACATAGACTATAAAATAGTAAACCGGATTATGGCCATTCCTTTACTACCCTACATGACCACTCTAATACACCCGGACCAAGCCGGGTTTATCCCGAGCCGTAACACAGTAGGGAACAGTAGGCGACTGCTGCATATCATGAAGACTGACAGAGAGGATCGAGGAAACGCAGCAATATTCGCTATAGATATAGAAAAGGCATTAAACAGCTTAGAGTGGGGATATCTATACCAAGTTATGACATGCATGGGATTGGGAGAGTACTTGATCAGTTGGCAGACCTGCCGCACTCTGAGAGTGGCAGCATTGCACTTCTCAAAATGGTGGCGCTTCCCCGCCTTTTATACTATTTCAACACACTTCCACTCTGAACTTCAGCAACATTTTTGAAAGACCTAGATGCGTGGATCTGGACTTATATATGGGGTGGGAGGGTGAGGGGGGCGGCGGTGGGTGGAGCAGGGCGACGCAAAGTGACGCTCACAACAATACGACGATCGGTAAAGGCAGGTGGGCTGGCAGTCCCCGACTTTGAGACCTATTACATGGCAGCTCAGTTATAATGGCTCGTTAGGGACATCACACAGAGACGAAAACCAGGTGGGGTTCTGCGTGCAGCTGTGCCACCACTCCCCGATCATTTTCGGGTAATCCTTGGAGTAGCTAGATCGTCTTGAGGAGGCTCGCATGAATTTAAGTACAAGGTAGGTGCTGGTGTCTGGGTCTGCAGAAAATGAGGGCTATGGTCTCAATCCCAGGATACCACTAGACATGCTGAGGATGCTACCACATGGAGGCAACTGGGGGACTTGGAGATGTGGGTGGAAGCTGGGGTGACAAAGAAGGGGGATCTCTATAGAGACGCAGAGCTGCTCTCTTTTGAGGAATTCTGAACAGAGTTTGACCTGCCCCGCTGGCATTTCCTATTGCACAGAGTGGCACAACAGCAATCAGCAAGCACTGGCGGAAGAGAACTGCAGAGTGCCTGCAGCAGCAGAGCGGTTATTACATGGCCCTATCACAAGGGACTTTAAAAGCGGGGTCCTGTTTTGTACAAAGCACTGCGCGTAGAGCGGCAGAACCCGCTGGAGAAATTAGGAACTCAATGAAAAACTGACTTAACTGACTTAGCGATCCCGATCCCAACGAAGGACTAGGACAATATACTAGCTGGCGGACCCAGAGTGCCTAGGAATGCGCGCTTCAAAATCATTAACTACTATGTACTGCATAGATCCTATCTGACCCCAGAGCGCATATACAGATACTTCCAAGTGGAAGAGGCGGCTTGCCCACGATGCGGGGAAGAAAGGGTGCATATTCTCCAAATGTTCTGGTCCTGCCCAAGACTGAGTTTTGGGAAGAGGTATTGCACCTACTTGAAGAGACAATCGAGGGAGAGCTACCGCACCCCTGGCCCATTGCTTAATGGGATGGCTCCCCCACCCTAAGGTCAGAGTAGCCAGCAAACTCCAAGATCTGGCGTTTATCCTTGCCAAGCGTAAAATAGCCAGAAACTGTAAAATATCAGGGGCCCCAGCCTGGCCACATAGAAGAGAGAAATTATGAAGTGGACAGACTGTGAAGGGGGAATACTGTTAAGAGAAGCCAGGAGGGGACTGGGGAATATAGAAGTGGCTAGAGCCTGGGAGGCCCTAGCGGAAGCCCCAACCCACCCTGATCCAGAAACCGTGAGGGAACACCTGCGAGATGCCAATAAGAGCTCCATGGGGTATGCACCACCTATAGATATGGACCCCACTGCACAGACCTTACATCATAACCAGTAATCTATTTGAATGATCCAGGACTACCCTAGCCCCTTACCTACACACAGCATCGAAACTTGCTGTACTCAACAAGCACTCACTCCATATATGCTACACACAGCTGACTCACGGGGGAGAATAGAGTTTGAGTTGTGAACTAATATTGTGAATTCAATATTGCATACACCCAGAGATGTATATGAGTAATATGAAAAGTTATGTTTTATCATAGCTGTATTACTAAACCTGGTGTAAATGCAATAAAAATCAATAACATCTGTTTTAAAACGGAATCAGGCGGAACCTAGATGTTATCACCAATTCTCTAGGTGCCATGATGGCCTCTTTCCATTTACTGTCCTCCAAGTGGCCAACTCATGACACCATATGGGCCCTCAAAATGGTAAGTCTGGTGAGTTATTGAAAAGGGCGGGGCAAACACAGGAAATACCACCCTGTCCCAGGAGACCCATGAGCAATTTGGCCTTCAGGGGTCTGAACTCGGGAGCATCCTTATTCTTGGTGAGTAGCTAGGTCATGATGGACCTGCAGGAACCAATACAATTGGGACCAGTATAGGTTCAAGTCTGCCTATAGGTCTTGAAAGGATTGCATATGTTCTCACTGTTAAACATCCCCTAATCTGGAAATGCCATTAAAGTCCCAGGGGCCAAACCGTACCAAGTTAGTCTCTTGGGCCAGCCTGTTCCCACTACAAAGAGCTGTCTGCAGCATGATCTTGCCCACCCATTCGATCCAGCGCAGTGCCGATCTCGACGCCAGGAACACAATTTTAGTGAGGTCAGTTAGGGCACAAGGCAAAGGAGATTCATAGAGCCTATCCACTAAGGTGTCAGTCCTTAGGCATTAATTGAACCTTGTAGACTGGGTCGTCCCCACGACCATGAAGGCAGTCATTGAGGACCAGCAGCTGAGAAGCCCAAAATACAAATGCAAATCCACCACAGCTAGGCCTCCATCAAAGGTAGATTGTACACATTTCCCAAAGACGATGTATGGCACCCGGCCGGCCCAAAGAGTGGAGCGCACTCTAGATTGTATCCCCGTAAACAATTGTTTGGGAAGTGGGTGTGGAAAATTTTGCAGGACATATAAAAGCACAATAACACCATGATCTTAAAAAGAGCCACTATCCCCAGTATATTAAGTGGCAGGCTGTTCCACCTCTCTAGGTCTACCCGCATCTTACGAACTAGTGGCATCAGGTTAAGGGACTAAGCGAGTGCAGGGAGCAGTGATATATAAATGCTTAGATATAAGAAACTCAATCTGTGGAAAGGCACTTAAGTTTCCCTTGCCTTTACTGTCAGAGACACAGTCAGGGGAGCAGGAGCAATGTGTACCAATTGACAAGCTGGCCTGAAGCCCGCCCATATTGTTCTAGCATATAAAACAGCCTCAGTCCTGTGGTCCCCGGGTCAGAAACAAAGAGCAAGACATCACCTGTATATAGTGCTTTCCGATCTTCTATTCGGTCTTTCTCCTCCACCGCCTCTCACCTGGAATCTCTGGACTTGTGCACTGCACCATAACCACGACCCTAAGAGTTCTATAGCCAAGGTGAAAAATAGAGGCGATAGGGGGCACCCTTGTCTGGCCACGCTGTATCAGAAAAGTCTGCGCCAATACCCCAATAACCAGCACCTGTGCAGTGGTGTGGGCATATGATGCCCGCATATGACAAAGCAAGGGAATAAAAAGCTTTTTCAAAATCAAGGAGTAAAAAGTTATAGTCCTCGTGAGCTGCTATCGATATGTCATGCCTGCCTACACCCTCATGCAATCGATCAGTAGATTTGTAGAGCGCTACTCTTCACCTGTGAGGGTATCAAAGCGCTGACAGGGCCCAGTTAATTAGTCGAATAGCCATGTCTTCAGAGACCTTCAGAACTCCGGAAGAGGGGGAGGTCCGTAGATGAAATGTTAGCTCATTCCATGTCTTTGCTGCTAGGTAGGAGAAGGAGCGGCCTGTGCATCTGCTAAGTTGGATGCAAAGGGTGAGGGCTAGAGAAAGGGACCCAGATGTGTCTGGTGGGCTGATGGAAGTTCAGGCGGTGGTTCAAGTAGGCAGGTCCGCAGTTGTGTAGGGCCTTGCATGCATGGGTCAGGAACTTGAACAGGCATATTTTCTGTACAGGGACACAGTGGAGTTCCCTGACGTAGGGGGGTGATGTGGGTTTATCTATGGAGATCTAGGGTGAGTTTGGCTGCAGAGTATTGTATGGTATGGTATGGTATGGTCTGGACTAGTCGTGGGAGGTGCAGATGCAGGGTTGTGTACTACGTTGAGGCATAAAGCCACACTGGTCTAAGCGAATCAGCTTGTGAATGACGTAGAGGAGTCTTTGGCCAAGATCTTGGCGTATAATTTGAGTTTACTATTGATGAGGGAGATGGGGCGGTAAGAGGCACATCCTTGAGAGAGTGACCGGTTGTGTGTAAAACCACTATAGTCACCATGTTTAGCTCATCACGGAAGTAGCTCTTTGCTGTAGCCTGGTTATATAGAGCCAGCAGTTGGGAAAGAAGGACCTGCGGAGTTTCTGATAGTATTCAACCAGAAACCATAGGGGCCTGGTGTTTTGCCAGATTTCATGTCAGATAGAGCCTCATTTAAACCTTCAAGAGTAATCAGCTGTTCTAGCTGAGCTGTCAGGTGCTGGTAGGGTAGAACGTGGTAAATTCACTAACAGTGGAAGGGCAAACTCTCATGGGGCCCCCACGCATTACACATGTAAGGAGCAATAGTAATCCACAAACGCAGATACAATTGCATGGGCTTCCGGAATCTCCCTAGAGCCGGATTCACAATCTATGGCATCAGCTGTGCTGTGTGGCTAATCAATAGAGGAGTTTGCTTGATTTATCTCCCCACCCGTAAATCCTGCTTTGAGATGCCATCCAGCAAAACTGTGCCGTGTCGAGGCAAGTGTTGCCTCAGTGAAGTTCGGTCAATCCCCACCTAGTGTTATTCAGTTTCTTCCTTTCCTGACCACTCTTCCGCCTCTAGTTCCTCCCCATAGTATTGTTTTTGCTCATCTCTTGACCTGAGGTGTAAGTTAGCAATTCCTCGCATGTAAGCTTTACCCGCTGCCCACAGAGACCCGGGTGAATTCACAGAGCCCTAATTCAGGGCAATGTAGGTGTCCAGTGAGAAGAAATCTGTAATCTCATTATTTGTCAGATACCATGCACTAAGACACCCAATCAGGATTCACAACGGGGAGTGGTCTAAAATCCCCATAGGGTGAGGAGTAAATCAGTGGGAAGGACCCAGGGTGGGGGATGTTTGGCATTCAAGGGTCGCTGCTTCATCACCCCTTCCCAAGCCGCTTTGGGAGTATCAAAGAAAAGGTATTTGGAAGCATAAATGACCCCTAAACCAGGCCGGGGAAAGGAGCATATATGCAATGTTCTGCCTGATAGTATGAAGGAAGTGGTCTCCATTTCCATATAAGATTTTGCCGATCAGAGGACGAAGAGGGGCACCCAGAGATTGTTTTGCCACCAGTGATTTGTTGGCCCTTTCGACGATAAAGCAGGACAATAGCGGCCCTTCAGCAATCCAGAACGAAATGCATTGTTCCAAGAATTTCTTCGGGGATACTCCTTCAACCCTCTCAGGAAACCCTATAAATCTCAGGTTGTTCCGTCTGCATCGGTTTTCAGCAACTTCCATATCGTTTTCCAGGGTGCGAGATGCCATCGTCAGAGAGGTCACCCCCGCCTTGAGGAGTCCCCCAAATCAGAAATCCACTCCTCTGCACCAGTCACTCTGTTAACAATGTTGCACAAGACTTGTGCAGAAGGACAACATCTATTCCAAACTCACCAATTTTAGATTACTGTGCCATCCAGGGGATCTGAATGGCTGTAGCATCTTGAAGCATCTGGAGGGCCGAATCTTGACTGGGGAACACCATTACCACCATCAGATTTGGCTGTGGTAGAAAGGGGGTTATAAATGTATCTATTTTCGCTTGTGCGGGAGTCGGGGGAGCTCCCCATCGTCCCATGTTGTCTTGTAGGAGGTAGCGGATCTTCAGGTGCCACAGCACTGCAGGCAGAGCCCTTAATAGGCTGCTCCGCGTCATAAGGGCCACTGACCCGCTTGCACATGCACCTGGCCACCGTCCTGGCGGCACAAGCAGTTGGATTTTGTCCTGCAGCCACTACACAAGAGACGCAATGCAGGGGGACTCAGCCAGGCACTCCCAGTACAGACAGATGCAAGCAGTCAAAGTAGGGTGCTCAGGGCCACAGAAATTCATTTGCCCACAGGGGGCTGGGCGGGCTCTAGGGACCACCCCCAGGATAGCTGGTTGAAGTTTCTACTACCCTTCATGACTAGGCATACTGCGTGTCTCCACAGAGTCTCTAGGTAGAGATTTGGGTGTCAGCCTATCAGGTGAACCAGGCACACTCCAAGGGAAGCCAGGTCACCGACCAGCTTGCGCAGGGACCTACAGGTGGACCTGCCAGCATTTGCAGTCCGACCCTTCGCTGAATCTCCTCTGCGGTGTCACACTACAGAGGTCCGTCTCCGTCAAACCTGCTCCTCCTCGACGCGAGGGGAGATAGGCAGCCAAAGACAGAGGCGCACATGCCTTGAAGCCAGAGATGTGCAGGGCACCCCAGTAACAGGGCAAGCTCCCTAGTCATGATTGAACCGATCTCCCCCACCCTACAGGGCTGCCTAGGGTACCCAGGCTCACCAATGGGACAATGGCCATCGCAGCAGGCCTGGTCTTCTGATCTTCAGGTGCCAGTGCCAGCCGCTGTCCTCATCACACAGTCACCATGCAGTCTTCACCCACCGCCAAGGGAGGATTGCGGCATCTCAGCTGGCATGCTCCGCTGTCCTCGTGCTGGAGTGTGGGTTGCACCGCCCAGCACCACCAGAGACCATAAACTCAGGTAGTATGGCCCCCAAACCAATATGGAGGTGTCTGCTGCCGCCTAGTCTAGGATGGGCCCAAGGGGGCCGAATCGGCAGCCTCGAAGCAGCTATCTAGGCTCCACAGTAGCTCCCCGTGGAGTACAATGTCTCCTATTGCTCTGGGTGTTTGGGAGCTCACGAGTTGCAATAATGACGGAATCTCTACAGGGGAGCCGGGAGCTCACTGAGGCCACGCCCCCGGCGTGCAGGAGATTTTCAAAGAAATTTGGCATTAGGTTATTCAAGTCTATGTACCTCTTTAGTCTCATTGCTTGCACTAATGCAAATTGGTTTTTTCCCTGACACAATAGGGTTTTGTATTGGTGCAAACCCCTCATCAATATCTCATTGCAGGCTGTAGAATTATTTGTTGCATTTCTCAAATGGACAAATATAACTCACAGAGTGCGAACCAGAGAGATTCTGCCCTGAATGTCTGGAGTTCAGCAACACCAAATATGAATGGGTTTTCCTAGGAAATGTAGTCTACATAATCAATTATTTATTAGTAGCACAGATTTACTAAATACATCACCTGATGACAGATATCAAGTTCACAGCTACATGGAAAGTATAAATACTATATATTTTCTAATTCTGTACAACCTAATGAATCTATTGGTGCAGGGTAGACCTCGCTTGACCTCACTGGCTAACTAGTATAGAGTTGAACATAACATCTATAACATTTATAAGACTTTTAGAATGCTTTTTGGAAGGTAATTCCCTTTAATCTCCCTCCCTTGGGGACATGTCGATGCCAAGGCTTGACTGCAATCGATGTTCATCTGAGTCTCCTGGGTTTTGGACTACCAGACACGCATAGGTTCTCTTTTAGTTTGGGCTGCCCAGAGTCAATAAACTGGGTGCAATGCATTTGGGAAATTTTGAAAGCAACTAAAAGTGAAATGTTAGTACTTGCCTTTTGGTAATAGGTATGACACCTGGGCCACACAGAAACATACTCTAACCATATATTAAACATCTACACATCCTAAGGTATCAATGGTTGGGTGACTAGACATCTCTCATCAAGACTGGTTGGGTGGGAGAGCACACTGAACACGAAGTTTGTCAGATTCTTTTATTATTTTTTTCAAAAAATGGTAATTCCCTCCAACACCCTACCATAGGAAATTATCCTTGCCAAAGCCTGACCCACATCAGTGTTCCCTTTGGTTTCCCATGGTGTTGGTGTAAGACCTGTGATTAGTACAAGGATCCACACAATAGACAGAGCATGCTCGATGGGACTTTTCCAAATATGATGTCTGCACTATCAGGGCTGGTTTGGCTGGGACTCAGGGAAACCTACCAACGCCAGCCAATTCTAAACCTGTGGAAGCCATTGTGATGTGGCATATATGAATCAAAACATGTTTGACGATCAGAATTTCCTGCAAATTAAAAAAACAAAGATCACAATTTCTCCAGTGTTTCCTGTGACAGAAAACTCTAGAATGTCTGGCAAAAGGAGCACCATCCAACATTCCAGCATGTCTCCAGATAAAATAAAACGCACCTCACATGTGTGGACGGGCCTAATGCATGGTACAGGAATAGACCAACACTTTTTAACATTGTGAAGAACACTTTGAGAACACACCAATCCCACATGGTCACAGCACTGGCCTATTCCCACCCATTACGATAGGCTTACCCACAGATGTGAAGTCGTTTATTGTTAGAAGTTTGTGAACAATGGGAGAGGGACATTTGCTGCTCATCATAAATTCCAAAACTTTGTGATTTTGAATGTGAAATTCCTCACATTTCTCTATCTGTGAGAGGAGACCTGACATGAGATGTAGTCTTAAATGGAGGTCTGCATAACACACACTTCTTAGCTAGTCACTGGCAATAACTATAACTTGGGTTTGATCTTGATGAATCGATCTCAGAACTCGAGGATTCAAGGTTTGGGAGGAAACAAATACAGAACTGCAAAGTTGTCCCTCAATTGGCATGTGCCTCCTCAAGGATCCTCTCAATAAATACTTGAGAGCAGAACTGCTGTCATTCAGTTTTCTGAGGAGGTGAACAAGTCCACCTGAGGAGTGTCTTGTCAGGGTTGGTGACTGTTTCAATTACCTCTTCTGACTTCGATCCTGTGGAAGAGAAATGGAATGTAGGGATGCATAGCTCCCATTTCCTTTTCTGAACTAATTCTCTCCTAGATTATTATGACAGGCGGCGAGTGACAAGAGCCCCGAAGGGAAAGAGGAATTGGAGAAGAGAGAATTAGATTTCTGCTCATGTTGTTAAGCTCATGTTGTCAACTTACTGGATGTGAGTCTAGGTTCTGTCACAATCGCCCAATGGAATGTGTTTATTCTTTTTCTGGAAGATTAAGGAAACGAATAGTTTTCTTACCTGTCGGTGTAGTTTTGCAGCTTGAAGATCTTTCTGGATTCACTATGCTGTGCATTATTCCGCGGTCTTGTGGTTGGATCCGGAATCGTAGTCTTTTCTTTGTTTTTTGTTTGTTTTTTGTAGCCCAGGTGGGCGTCGGCGTCACCCCTCTGTGGGTGTATTTCCGGTGACGTCGGCATGCTTCCTGCGGAAGCTCCCACTCTTGGGCGCCATCTTCGGATTCTTTTTTCCGTGTTTGTTCTGTTTCCGAAGTTATGGCAATGTTCAATTAAGTCATTGTTACTTTTAACCTTTAAGGTGTTTAGTTTTAGTATTTGTCTCTGTTTTTACCACCCTTTCTCTCTCCAGCCTCATCTTTCTGGCGGAGGTGGGTGGGTTCGCTAGTGAATCCAGAAAGATCTTCAAGCTGCAAAACTATACCGACAGGTAAGAAAACTATTCGTTTTGTAGCGTGAATCTTTCTGGATTCACTATGCTGTGCATAGATTTTGTAGAGGTTTCTCATTTCTGTGGCGGCTGGGTGGAAGATGAGCGTTGGTTATTGAATATGTGTTGAAGCACCTTTTGTCCGACTTGTGCTTCCCTGTTCATCTGTATATCCACGCAGTAGTGCTTCGTGAACGTGTGCACCGAAGCCCATGTTGCCGCCAAGCATATGTCTTCTATGGGTGTGTTAGCCAGGAAGGCTATTGTAGCACCCTTTTTCCTTGTGGAGTGGGCACGTGTCCCCTCTGCTAGTTCTTGTCCTGCTCGCTTGTGGCAGAGCTGTATTGTTTGTGCGATCCATCGTGCAATGGTCTCTTTAGTTACTGCTTTTCCCAGGAAACTGTTGGCGAATGACACAAAGAACTGTTTTGTTTTCCTGTGTCCCTTCGTTCTCTCAATGTAGTGCATGACTGCCCTTCTGGCGTCCAGGGTGTGCAGAGCTCGCTCTGCGCTAGTGGCTGGTTTTTGGAAAAAACTCGGAATCTGTATAGACGGGTTCATGTGGAACTTGGACACCACCTTTGGCATGAAGTGTGAGTCTGTTCTCATCACAACCCTATCATTGTGTATTTGAATGTAGGGTTCTTGTAGTGTTAGTGCCTGAAGTTCGCTTACTCTGCGTAAGGACGTTATTGCAACCAGGAAAGCTGTTTTCATTGTTAGCATCTCTGGGGTGGCTTTGTGAAGTGGTTCAAAAAGGCTCTTTCATGAGTTCCGTTAGGACTATGTTCCAAGTTCCATGCAGGTGGTGGCACCCGTTTTGGTGGTGCGATCCTCTTAGCTCCTTCCAGGAATCTTTTCACCACTTGTGATGTGAAGAAACTCTTGCACGGTTCTCCTCTTGTGTAAGCGACTATCGCTGCCAAGTGAACTCTTAGTGAGGATGAACTAAGGTTCCTCTCCAGCAGGTGCGTGAGGAACCTTAGCACTGTGGAGTCCTTCATTTTATTGTGAAGCTTTTCTCTTCTGCACCACATTGTGAATCTTTTCCACTTCGCAACATAGCACTTCCGAGTGCTGGGTTTTCGTGCCTCCCGAAGAACCCTCAGGGTGCTTTCTGGTAGTTTTAAATGTGCAAACTCTATGTCCTCAGGAGCCATGCCACCAGGCTCAGGCTCTCTGGTTCTAGGTGCAGCACTTCTCCGTTCTGCATGGAGAGTAGGTCTTTTCTTTTGCCGAATTTTTGGGGTGCACACTGTCATCTCCATGATCTGCGAGTACCATGTCTGTCTGGCCCACTGCGGTGCGACCAGTATCCGGGTCATGTTGCTCTTTCTGCATTTGCTGAGCACTCTGTGCATCAGCGGTATCGGGGGAAAAGCGTAAGCAAATGTCCCGGACCAATCTATCCATAGGGCATTCCCCAGGGATCCCTCCTCGGGCTGTCTGGATGCGAAGTTTTGGCATTTTGCATTTTGGCGTGTGGCAAAAAGGTCCACTGACGGTGTTCCCCATCTGTTGAACAGCCACCTTGTCTCTTGTGCATTGAGCTCCCACTCGTGGGATGCTGATGTCTGTCTGCTGAGCCAATCTGCCTGTACGTTGTACTTCCCAGGTAGGTGTATGGCTAGCAGGTCTATCTTGAGTGGGATGGCCCATCTCCATATCGCCTGTGCTAGCTTTGAAAGCATGGCTGACTGTGTCCCACCCTGCTTGTTGATGTAGAACATTGCTGTGGTGTTGTCTGTTTGTATCAATACCCTGTGTTTGTACAGCCTCACTTGGAAAGCTTTCAATGCCAGGAAGATTGTCTTCAATTCCAGGTAATTAATTTGCTTGCTCGCATCTGCTGGCGTCCACAGTCCTCTCACCTTGAGTTCCTCCATGTGAGCGCCCCATCCCTTCAGGGATGCGTCTGTGGTGATGGTCACTGTTGGTGTTGGGGGCATTAGAGGCTTTCCCCATGTTATGTTCTCCATGTTCCACCATGTCATTTCCTTCTGCACTGAGTGCGTTACAACCACTAGATCTTCCCAACGACCTGTAGCTTGTGACCATTGCTCCTGTAGCCATTCTTGAATGGGTCTCATGTGGAGCCGTACATTTGGTACTAGGTGGATGCATGATGCCATCATGCCCATGATCTTGCTCGCAGTCCTCACTGTCCGAGCTTGCCCCTTCTGGTAGAGCTGAGTTTCTTTCACTAGCGCTCTCGCCCTCTTCTCGCTGGGGACCACCTTGCCCTGTAAGGTGTTGATCTGTGCTCCCAGGAAAATCTTCACTTGTTCCGGTTCCATTGAGGATTTCTTCCAATGGATGGAGAACCCCAGGTTTATGAGCGTGGTCGTCACTGTTTGTGCGTGCCGCTTGCATCTCTGGTATGAGTTTGCTTTTACTAACCAGTCGTCCAGGTAAGGATATACGTGTATTCCTTTCCTTCGTAGGTGTGCTGCGACCGCTGCGAGGCACTTTGTGAAGACCCTTGGTGCTGATTTTAGCCCGAAGGCTAGTGTTATGAACTGGTAGTGGTTTTCTCCGATGGTGAATCTGAGCATATGCTTGTGCTTTCTGTTAATTGGGATGTGTAGGTAGGCATCCTTGAGGTCTATTGTGACCATGAAGTCCCCGATTTGCAATTGCGGGAGCACATCTTGCAGGGAGGTCATTTTGAACTTTTGCGTTCTTATGAATCTGTTCAGGAACCTTAGGTCCAGAATGGGTCTCGGTTTCGTCTACTTTTGGTACCAGGAAGTACGTTGAGTATACACCTTTGTTCCTTTCCCTGAAGGGTACTGGTTCTATGGCCTGCTTCTGTAGGAGCTCCTTTGCTTCTTCCTGAAGACACTCTAGTTGTTTGTTTGCTAGTGGTCTTCTTTTTGGTTTTCGGCTTGTTGGCCTCCCCTTCAACTCTATGCAGTATCCGAATTGCATGATGTTGAGAATCCATTTGTCTGATGTGATTTCTCTCCATTTTTGGAGGTAAAATGTTAATCTTCCTCCCACTGGTGTTATGTGGTCGTAAGTTATTAGTTTGTGTAACGCTTGATCCCTCTGTACGTGCTGCACCCTGGGATCTTTTCTGCGGGTGGGCACACAGAGTTTTTTTAAGTCACTTAGAGGCGGGCTGCTGACCCCCTCTTTTATTCTGTCAACGTCCATTTCCTCTCCCTCGAAAGGACTGGCCTCTTGGCTGGTACTGCCAGGACTGCTTATGCTGACCATGCTGAACTTGTGTGTCTGCCTGGTGCGTTTGTTGGAAAGCCTGGTGTGATGTACCTGGCTGGTTTCCACCTCTCCCGCCGGGTCTTCATGACGGGGTGCCCCTTTTGCCACCTCTGAACTGCAATTCTCCCATGGACCTTGCCGTTTCGTTATCCTTTTTCAGTTGGCTGAGCTTCTCGTCAACTGGTGCTCCAAACAAGGTTTCGCCGTTGAACGGTGTGTTCAAGATGCTGTGCTGCACCTCGGGCTTGAAACCTGAAATCCTGAGCCAGGCGTGTCTCCTCTCAGTGATGCCCATCATCATGAGCCTGCTGGAGGTGTCTGCTCCATCCAGGGCAGTCTTGAGGCAAGAATTTGCCCCGTTCTTCTCTTCCTCCTCCAATTTCTCGGCCTTTTGCCTGGAATCTTGGGGCAGGTCTTTCACCAACTGACCAAGCTCCTCCATGATCTGGTACATGTGCCTGTTGATCAGGGCGTTGGAATTCGCCATGCGCCAGTGGGTTGCGGCATTCCGTTCAATCCTTCTGCCCACCAGGTCCATCCTCTTGCTTTCCTTATCTGGAGGTGGCCCAGAAGTAGTGGGCACGTTTGCCCTCTTTCTTGCTGGGGCTGTGATGATGGAGTCTGCTGAGACCGTGCCCTGAATGTAGGGTGGGTCTTTTGACGATTGTTTGTATTTTTTCTCCGTCCTGGGGGTGACCGCCTTGCATGTTGAGGGCTCCTTGAATGCTTCCCTTCCCTGAGCCAAGATGCTGTCGAGCATGGGGAGGTACTGGCTCTTCGTTTGGGTGGGGAGCAGTGTCTCTAGAAGGAAGTCTGCCTTCTGCTGCGCTTCGTCGAGCTTTAGCCTGAATGCCGCTGCGGCAGTCTTTATCACCGAGTTGTAGGCCCCGATGTCATCCGGCGGCGAGGGCCTCGAGGGATATGTGTCAATGGCCTCCTCAGGGCTTAAGGTGTCGACATCCAGATAATCCACATCTTGTGTTTCAGAGGGAGCAGACCCGGGGTCCGTCCTGCTGTCCTCTTCCTCCTCATAGTCGTAACTATAGTAGGGACTCTTCCTCTTCCTGGTCTATTTCCTCGACGTCAGCCGCCTGTTCCTCGGCGTCATAGTCATCCTCCTCAACCACTTCTACAACCTGTGCCTTGGTTTTGTGGGGGATTGTGTAGACCTTCATCTTGGCGGCAAATTCCTTCTTCCGCTGCAAGATGCTTTCCAATTCGGCCTCGAGGCGCCTTTTCTTTTTCACAAAAAACCAAAGGGGAAGCGTAGAGGTTGAGACAGAATCACCCTCCTGAACGGTTTATATACATGAGGATTCTATCAATGTGTGGAGGTGCAAGATATTTTTAAGGATTTTTTAAATTAATTATGGTGAAGTGATGGGCTCTCTCTTAAAGATGAAAAGATGAGAGCACGTGTGCTTGTTTAAAATACCCCTCACACACTAAAAAATCCGTTAGTGTCATGCTTCATCATAGGGGTCTTCCCGTCCCTATAACGGGGCGGGGCGTGCTACGACCAGACGGACTACGCGGGAGCACTATAAATGTGACAGAGCTATGTGTGGGTGCAGTGGTGATACGTGAAGTGTAGGGATCTAACTAGTGAATGCAAAAAAATACAAAAATTAAAAATTCCCTGGCTAGTAGAACAAATACACTTTATTGGTTTCTCTGGCTGGGAATGTTAAAAAGGGGATGTAGGTAGAGCAATTACTGACTACCAAGTCGACATGTTTCATAGGCAGTCCCCTGCTGCCTACTCATCAGGACCAAATAGTGATCCCTACTGTGAATAGCTCAGTTCTATAGAAGTAGGCCTGCTGTCCTACAAATATACCGGCAAAAATAAGCTGGATATTTGTGCTTCAGGGCATGAGCTGGCCCAAGTGAAGCAAAGCACCAACAATCAGTGCCAAAAAAGTGACCATTGGTCTCTGTAAAAGAAAGGGAGGAAAACGAGGGAGAAAGCACAGACATATTCATATTGTCACTACTGGTCATGAAATGTACATCGTTAATTCGCCATGATTATCATAACAATTGCCAATTCAGTAGGATTCGTTATGCTAGGTGCGATTACCTTCACCACAAGTTTAAATGTATTAATCAATATACACCTCTTATTGCTGGACATTATGTCCGACATTTGATCCAGAACCATCCAAATGGACGTGGTTCATTCATAACCCATCACTCATACATTAGTGGCTCAACACATTCATACATCCAATCCCAAAAGCATCGTAAAGGACCCATATATCGTATTTCTCAAGATTGATATTCTATAAGTAATATTAGTGAAGATGGTGGTTGAATACACTCGTTGTATACATACATTTCGGTAATTCTCTCAGTGCCCCATGAGCTGGCAGGAGGAGGAGGATTTGCTCGGTCTACTGAAAAATAAATGTGGCCGCCCCCGCTGTTAGATGTGGTTCGTTCGTTTTTTGGCAGAGAGGTGGCCCTGTGACCCATTTATTAAAGACTCGGGGTCCGAGTCTATCACTTACGTTACCGGCTTTGGCAATTCGCCTGTCATTCCTACCGTCCAGCTCCGAGGATGAGTAGTCACTCGTCTGCCGGTGGGATATATTGTGCCGTTGCCTTCCGTCATGCTCATTGCTTCGCGGGGAACGCCCAAAGTAAAGACTAGAAGGCGCAGTCCTAAGATGGCCGCCGCAGAACGGCCCAATGTGAGGATTGTGATCAATAGTCCTTCTACGCTTACCATGGCTAGCGTGAGGGACCCGTCTTAACTTTAAAAGCGGAATGCAAATTGTATTATCATTCTATACCTCAAAATTAGATGCTTACTAAATAATGTTCATAGGTAAAAATAAAATGTAATATATAATAATATTTTCAGAAAACGAATTATTCTCATATCGGTTTTCATGGTTCAATTATGTCATTCGCCAGGGTCATCTCATCTTAACTGGGTTGGTGCAGCTCAAGGGTCACAGGATATGGTTTGCAGATTCACCAAAAAGCAGATAGTATCAATGTGTATTGATTACATGAGGATAAATTGGTGGTTTCGAAAAAAGCCGTGGCTCACAACTATCCCCAAGGTGTATAATTTACAACAGTGTTTACAGAAAACGAAATGTTTTCATATTAGTTTTCATGGGTTAATTATGTCATTCGCCAGTGTTATCTCATCTTTGCTTGGTTGGTGCAGCCCAAGGGTCACAGGAATTGGCTCGCAGATTCACCAAAAAGCAGATAGTATCAATGTGTATTGATTACATGAGGATGAATTGGTGGTTTCGAACAAAGCCGTGGCTCATAACTCTCCCCAAGTTGTGTCGTCGTTCCATGTTCATGCATATTAGTTACATGGGGTTGGAATGATGGCTTCAAACAGGCCGGGGGTCATAGCTGTCCCCAAGGTATGTCATCGTTCAGTCCCTTTTTATGGGATTGGATGCGAAACACCCATCTCTGTTCTTTTTCCAGAAGGAACCTCTCGTTATTCACTTGCTCTATCACAGTCCAAGATATTTCACCAGGTTTATGGTTCATCTCTAGGTAGTGATTCGTGAGTTTCGTGCTGGTTTTCTTGCATTTTATGGTACTTTTGTGTTCACCTATCCTGATTTTCACTGCCCTGCTTGTCATGCCTACATACTCCAATCCACAGGGGCATGTGATTAGGTAAACCACATTGGTACTATTGCAGTTGCTGAAGCCCCTTTGTTCCCAGGTTGTTCCATCACTAAAGGTCAGATTGTTGCTTTTCTTCGTGAGACAACAGACTTTACAGTTTCCACATGGATGATGACCATGTACAAAGTCAGGGTTCTTTTGCACAGTGTTGCTGTTTGCTTTAGGTCTTGTGTGGACTTCTTTTTCTCCATCTCGACCGCGAGTTCCGCGTCAGATGGCTCGGCCGCTCTTTTCGGCGGTTGGCTCGGTGCCGAGCTGATCCTCGGTGTCGAAGGCTTCGTCGCCGAACTGGATTTCGTGTCTCTGGTCAGCGTCGACCTCGAAGGTGCCTTAGGGTCCTTCTCCCTCGACGTCGAACGATCCTTTTCGGGAACATTTTTCGACGACTTTCGCTGTTCAACAGCCCTCGGCGCCGGGGACTCCTTCTCAGAGGATCCGCTGGGCCTGGATACAGCGCTTTCGAGGTCTTGCCCTTGTTCTTTCGAGACTCAGAGTCTCTCGGGTGTTTAGGGGCCGTAGAGTCTATCTTATCAGAAGTCTTGGTATTATCGGTCTCCACAACCGTTTAGCCGTCGTCTTCGGCGGCGGCGCTGTCCTCTTCCTCGGAAGACATCCCCAGTTCGTGAAGGGATGGAGTCGGGGCTTTGCCCTGCAGGGTGGCGTGCGCTACCCTCTGCCTCGCTCTCACACGAAGGGTCTTCGGGGTGAAGACGGAGCAGGCGTTGCAGTCCTCGCTCCCGTGGTCGACCGGTAGGCAAAGGTTGCAAACCGGGTGCTCGTCCTTCTGCGCGTACTTGTGGTGGCAGTTACGGCAAAACTTAAAGGGCGTGTTGTCCAGCTTGAGCGCTCAGGGGGCCCCCTGGTCGTGCTTTTGTCGACGGGCGTCGAAGTTCTCGAAGTTTTCTCCTTCTCCTTCGTCGGCCCTTGGTTGATGAAGTCTCTTGAGTTGTTTTCCGTCCAATTTCTGTATTCGTCGTCTACTTTCCCCAAAAATGTCTGGAGCCCAAACGGGAACAATCCAGACCCGACCGCGGAAAAAAGAATCTGAAGATGGCGCCCAAGAGTGGGAGCTTCCGCAGGAAGCATGCCGACGTCACCGGAAATACACCCACAGAGGGGTGATGCCGACGCCCACCTGGGCTAAAAAAAAAAAACAAAGAAAAGACTGCGATTCCGCACCCAACCACAAGACCGCGGAATAATGCACAGCATAGTGAATCCAGAAAGATTCACGCTGCAAAACCATGTTTAGTACTCCTTTGGCGAGAGTCTTTTCTCCCATAAAAAAACACCCCTTCCCAACAGCTGCTGTATCTTGGTTTTCCTAGTTTCCCCTCGTGTTTTGTGATGTGTGCTTCCCACAACTCATGCATCGATGAGTTTCCTGAAAAGAGACAAAGTCATTAGCTCCGATTTCTCTGCAATACTGAGGGGAATGTTTATAAAAGATCAGTTACATGCTTTGGCATAAGATACCTTTGGCCTTCTAACCTTAATCTTCCATCACTGTGTAGTGTGTCAGTTTAAAATACAACTTTTCACCACATAACGGAGCATTAAAATTCAAGTTATTTAAGACCACAAAATACTAAGGTACATAACTTATAACTATTGTAACATTGTTCTGGATTCTGTTATTCAAGAATATTCTCTTAAAACTTCACATTAGTTAAAAGTTACTGAACTTAGTCTGAATTTCAAAAAGTCTTCGTCTTTTAGCTGTTAGGCTTCAGTCACCTGTAGGCTAAGTTTAATCCTGTTCCTGTCTTTTGAAGGCCTCACCAGCACTATTTTTCAGATGAATCTGGCTATCCTTTTAAATTTACAAGTATGCTAGTGCGTTACTGCCTCTATCAGTTATTTCAATCCTATTCTAGTTCTTTCGCAAGTACCATGCCGTTGAGCCACACCCAAGATGGCTGCAGACTCTCGCAAGCGCTCAGATCTTGCTGGAATTGTGGCATGTCTATTGCCACTAGTCTTTACTTGTTTCAACCGATTGTAGTCAAGTTGTCACCGGTTTGGACTAGAGTGTATTCAAGTTATTCAGGGGACTGACTCTCCAGACTACCCTGGACTGCACATGTTCCTGGTTCTGAATCCTTTACCCAAGTTGTAAACAGGGCACAGGATTACAACTTAACCCATTACTGCCTAGTCAGCGTGACATTCAGGGACCCAACCAGAGGATTGGCTGTTAACCTGAGTCAAAGACCACAGCCCCAAATCTCTAGAGAAAGGAGTTGAGAACTTACTGCCCCCGTTCCTTATTAATCTACCACATCCTGGCCGTATTATCCGGCAAGATCTCGACAGACCGCTCTCAAATGGAGGGGAGGAAGGCCTCAAGCGTGGGCCGGACTGCACACAGATTTAGCAGGTTGAGGTACCCCTCTTAAGACCAGAAGCTCCTGATCTCCAGATGGACGTTGGGGAGCAGTGAGGAATCTACAGTCTCATTACTGAAAGTAAGTGAGGAAAATGCTACTTACCAGTATGCATCTGTTCTTTGCACGCAGAGCTGTAGATTCGTATACTTGTGCATAGATCGCCATCTGGTGTTGGGCTCGGATGTTTGCACTTTGTTTTTGTCTTGGAAGAAGTCTTTGTGGTCACGAGGTAGGTGACTCCTCCTTAGGACAACAGTGCGCATGGGCATCAACTCCATCTCCAGATTGTTTTGCCAGGGAGGGTTATGGAGTTAGCAAGAAATAGAAAAGGATGTCCATGTGCAATGTATCTAAGTAGGATCATACTAGAACAGATAGAGGTATCCAGGGAGACGGGTGGGTGTATAAGAATCTACAGCTCTACTTGCCAAGAACAGATGCATACTGGTAAGTAGCATTTTTCGTTTGAGGCTTATGAGTTGTAGATCGTATAATTGTGCATAGACTATACAGCAATTACCTCTTTAGCGGTGGCCACCTGTATATATTGCAGTGGTTTGAAAAAGTGTTCTTAAAACAGCCTGGCCCACACAAGCTTGTTGTTTTGCCTGCACATCTACACAGTAGTGTTTTGTGAAGGTGTGTGATGTAGACCAAGTTGCTGCTTTGCAGATGTCATCTAGGGGAATGTTCCATAAGAAAGCCATAGATGCCCCTAGTTTATGTGTGGAGTGAGCTCTAGGGGGAATGGTTAATGTCCGTTTGGCTTTAGCGTACGAGTTACTTGGTAACAATGTATCTGGTGGAGACGATTCTAGCCGCAGTTTCCTTCACATAGAATTATCCCCAGACATGAGACTGGATCCGGTAACTTTTCTGCCACAGCATCCCTGCGTGCCGGGCGACATCACACGGCTCCGCCCAAGCGTCGTCCGCGTATGTGACGTCAGCGAGGTCACATAAGACCCGCCCCGGCACGCCTCCGTCAGGTTTCTTGAGAGAACTTTTCTGCAACTCAATGCGGAACCACCAGATAAAAACCGTGGAAGCATGGGAACAGTGTGCGAAAAGCAGAAAAATTGGAAAGAAACAGTGACTAGCAACACCACAAAGAGTAATGTCAACACCGCAGAACCCAAAGGCAGGGAAAGAAGAAAGAACAAGCAGAGCCCTGCAAGCCACCCTGCCAGCACCTAGACAGCCTCCCACCCCTGTGCCCCAGAGGCAAGGAACATGCGTAAAGGCATGGCACATGTAGTAAACCTGAGCAAGGAAGGGAACCAGTCCCAAGACAGACAGGGACAACAAACCTCCAAGACACCCAAACTTAGAGGGTAACCACCCCCAAGGGACAAGGGCAAGACATGGCCAGCTGACCCTTAATCAGAGGATAGCAATGGAAGGAAGGGAGGGGAGGGAGGACAGGGATAGAAGCAAAGCCCCCACCAAACCTGGAGTAGCCAGAGCAGCAGAGCACCGGAACCCCATCCTGCAAAGAACCAAGGAGGAATGAACCGCCCCCAGACGGAGCCACCTGTCAAAAACAAGGAAAGCACTCACAGGAGAGACAGCCCCCCACCGGGAGGCGAGTACCGAAGATCAACTCAAAGGTCCTCGCAGAATAGGGGAGGCAGGGCGGGTCGTGAAGGAATCTGCGGCTAGAATCGTCTCTACCAGATACATTGTTACTGAAGGTAAGTAACTCGTACATCTGATAGAGACTACTAGCCGCAGATCCCTCCACGTAGAATAGATACCCTAGCAATACCCTCTGGGAAGGAGGGTCTCCGACAGGACCCCACCAGCCAATACAGAACTGAGGGCCCCACAGGGGACCAGATCTGCGGACCAGGTAGAACCTCGTCCCTGCCAGGCACTGGGAATTCCCACAAGCAGAACCCCACTGAATCCAAAGGAAGTAGGAGGGAGAAGAAGGTTGAAGAGGCCCGTACACACCAAGGGCAAGGTCGGAGAGGCCGAAGCACCACACTCCCCCACAAGGCAAACGAGCAGCCGCCCCATGCCAAGACAGGAAGAGCGGAAGAAGAAGCCTAGCGGACCCAAGGAAACGAGGGAAAAGAAGGCGAACCCACTCCAGATGGAGAGCAACCTGCCAGCCAGAACAGCGCTGGCAGTCAAAAGCCGCCAGAAGCAAGAAGAACAGCCCAAGGCCCCAGGAAGGCCAAGCAGGGAGCACCCGGCAAGAGAGAACACAGGATCATCCCAGACATTAGGGCAGGAGCAGGGAGAGGAGGAGATGCCAGGGCACACCACTACCAGCGGCCGCGCACACGACCTCAGGAAGCAAAAGCAACCTAATTACATAAACGGCACAGAGAATAGGCACCCGAAGAGGACCAGAACCCCCTAGCAGAGCGCAAGCCATATGACAACTACCACTACCCCTCATAGGGTACGTTAAGTCCCAAGATATGGGAACCCTCTTTGGAAGAACTTCCACAGCATAGGAAAAACAAAAGAGCCACGGGGAAAAAAACACCCCCGCAGGAGGCTTGACAAACAGCCCAAGCAAATCAGAAGGCCTAATCTCAGGGGCAAGTCTGCGCAACAATCCCGGCAAAGTACGTACACAGAAGCAACAAAAGGGCCGTTCAGCAGCCAACAATGCCAAAGTCTCAAGGAAGGACGCAAATGGCCGACACACACTGCACAGTTAGAACAACCGGCCTAAGAAGGCCCAGAATCAACCCAACTCAGGAGTCACTGAGGAGGGGACGTAGGAGGAAGAGGATGAGGAAGAGGATAAGGTGGAGGCGTTGGATGGCGGAGTGAGCCGGGCATGAAACAACAGGCTGTCATCAAACAGAAGGTTGATGAGTCGCTCCCGAATATTCTTAGGGAACACTCCGTCCCGAAGCCAAGCATGGCGACGAGATCGACTGAGGTAGCCATGGCCCGGCCCAGCACCTCAGATGTCCAGAGCGGAGCGGAGAATAAACGCTGCAAGCTCCCGGCCATCCAAAGCATGATGCCGAAGGCCACCTAACCAGTCTCCGCCGAGTCCCACAAACAGGAGGCCCTAGACAGCACACACAAGGTGTTAAGGGCCCGCAGGACAGCGCTGGTCGAGGCGAACATGCTGCGCCCCCAAGAGTCCAGCCAGCGGGCCTCTCAGGACGGCAGAGTCAACAATGGCGGCAGGGAGTGAAAAGCAGTCCGCACAAGTGGGCTGGCAGCCGAGGGGTGAAGGGAAAGACACGGCAAGTCACGCGGCGCCGGGAGGTGCCGGTGCAGAAGATGTGGAGGCACCGGGTCCCCTGAGGCAGGAAACCTCCAGGCCCCCGTCAAGGAAGAAAGGTGTGAACCTTCAAAGGGAAGTAAGATTTCCCTCCCATTAGAGCCCGGGTGGAGGACCTCCAATAGATGGTCCGCCGGAAAGTGAGCCACCGGATCACCCATGCGCAGGATGCCCACAGCCCTGGACACCGCGTGAGCGAAGGCCGCACCCGCCTCCGTAGGACCCAGCGGCGGAGAAAGCAGCCTTCCGTGGGTGGCGGCTGCAGACTAAGGCGACCGTCCCTGAGGCCAAGCGGGACGGGCAAGGGCCAGACCTGGAAGTCAGAAGGAGCTGAAGAATGAGGGACCAACCGCTCTTCTGACAAACACCTCTGCTTCAGGAAGGGCGGGGAGCCGCCCTTCGACGCGGGTGAAAAAGACACCACACAGCGACCAGTCTCCTGGGAGGATGACACCAATATACAGCCTGCCTCTGGAGAAGCAGGAGCATCCGAAGACGAATCCGCGGTACGACCCCTGCGCGGAGCCGTAGAGTCCACTACCTGAGGCAGGACATCGGCACCATCCTGTGCCCCTGGACAAGGTTCCTCCAAGTCACCCCACACCAGAGACCGGAGCGGAGACCGGAGTGGAGCTGGAGCCAAAACAGGCTACGGGCCGCCACCGGGATGACGCCGACCCAACCCCCGCAGAGGCAGCCACTTGCATGGGGGAACAAGACGGGCCTGGGGAGTGAAATGAAGCCCTCCGCCAGACAGCCGAGAATGAGGCGGAGATCGCTCAGCAACCCATGTGGCGGTGCGAGGGACGATTCAACCTCTGACTTGCCCTCCGACGAGGCAGCCGCCCATAGGGAGGGACGAGAGGGGCCCGGAGTGGGACAAGGGGTCCTCACTCGGCCTCGACCCAAAGCGGGACGAGGAGGGTCCACCGATCCTTGGGCTTCGCACGGTCCAGCACCTGCCGGAGCTGTAGCGGGTCACCTCGGTCTTAGACAGGACCACCTTGTCAAAGGACCGAGAGGGGCTCGGGGATGCGACCCGAGCCCCGGCGATCTCCCGCGACACCACAGGGATTCTTGCGGGAGTTTGCGGCGAGGCAGAGACGTCGTGGCCTGAAGGAGGTACCCCGGAGGAGCCGCACCCCAACAGAACCACATCCTCCAAGCCTGGATTCGAACCAGTCGGCGCCAGAGCCACCGGCGTCACCGCGGAGGGCCCTGCGCAGGGCGAGGGATCCGCTGATGCCCCTGGAGGGGAAGGAGACGCTAGCGAGGCCTGCAAAACCGCCGCATATGTCTGCATTTGGACTCTCGACACCCCAAGACCGGGAAACAGGGGATAGGACGACCCGCGGAACCGTATCACTCGCGGAGTCCACGCCTACCGGCAGGCCGTAAACCAGCCCCCGGGGACAAACTGCGACACTAACGTGACATCGGAGAAGGGCGAGGATGACTACCACAGCTGTATCTGAAGCCGTCCGCCGAAGCAGACTGAAGAGAGGACGTCGACCTGGAGAGACGGGCCGATAGAAGTTTCATCCGGCGCTCCCGCCGCGGCTTCAACTGTTGGCACGCCGCGCAATTAGTGATGACGTGACACCATATACAAATGAGGTGCGAGTCAGTCGCAGACATGAGACGCCCACAAAACGTGCAAGTTTTGAAGTCCGAAGGCATTCGCACACTGTTCTACCAAAAAGAAATGGAAGAAAAGGGGCCCTAAACAGGCCCGTAGCAAGGACCGGATCCGCGTTGCACACAGAAAAGGAAAAAACTGACGTAGGCGCGCCAGGGCCTGGCGGGTCTTATGTGACCTCGCTGACGCCACGGACGCAGACAAAGCCTGGGCGGAGTCGCGTGATGTCGCCACGCCCCCAGCGCGCAGGGATGCTATGTCAAAAAAGTTTCTGGATCCAGTCTCACGCCAGGGGATAATTCTACGTGAAGGAATCTGCGGCTAGTAGTCTCTATCATATATAGCATATTTAGATGCATTTAAAAATCCACCTTGCAATCCCTGTTTTTGAGATAGGATTGCCCTTATGAGGTGGGGAGAAAGCAACAAAAAGTTGTTTAGTCTTTCTAAAGGATTTTGTTCTTTCAATGTAGAAAAGTATCGCTCTTTTCACGTCAAGCGTGTGAAGAGCTCGTTCTGCTACTGAGTCTGGTGGAGGGAAAAACACAGTTCTGGTTAAGGTGGAAAGCAGACACGACTTTAGGTAGAAATTTTGGGTTAGTCCTAAGAACCACTTTGTTATGGTGAATTTGTAGAAATGGTTCTTGTATGGTTAATGCCTGGAGTTCACGGACACTTCTGATAGAAGTGATAGCAACCAGGAAAAAAAATGCTACTTACCAGTATGCATCTGTTCTTGGCATGTAGAGCTGCCGAGTTGTACATTTATGCTTAGATCGCCATCTGGTGTTGGGCTTGGATGATTGCACTTTGTTGTTGTCTTGGAAGAGTCTTTTGTAGTCACGAGATAGGGGACTCCTCCCTTGGACGATAGTGCGAATGGGCATCGACTGCATCTTCAGATTGTTTTTCGCCATGAAGGGAAATGATGGAGTTTATAGGAAATAGATTAGATGTCCATGTAAGTGTATCTAATGAAGATAAAAACTGGACAGATACAGGTCCCGGGGAGGCGGGTGGCGTGTACAACTCTGCAGCTCTACATGCCAAGAACAGATGGATACTGGTAAGTAGCATTTTTCGTTCGAGGCATATGAGCTTCAGATTGTACACTTATGCGTAGACTCTACAGCAGTGTCTCCCCTAGCGGTGGTCACCTGTATGCGTTGCAGTAGTTTGAAAAAAGCGTTTTAAGAACAGCGGGCCTACAGAAGCTTGTTGCTTAGCCTGCACTTCAACACAATAGTGTGTGGTAAAGGTGTGTGGTGTAGACCATGTTGCTGCTTTACCTATGTCATCTAAGGGAATGTTCCCTAAGAATGCCATGTATGCCCCTAGTTTGCGTGTTGAAAGTGCTCTAGGGGGAATTATTAATGTGCGTTTAGCCTTTTGATAGCATATTTGATGCATTTTACTATCCACCTTGCTTTAGAGATGGGGTTACCTTTATGAGGTGCGGAGAAGGCTACAAATAGTTGTTTTGTCTTTCGAAAGGGCTTAGTCCTGTCAATGTAATAAAGCAGGGCTCTTTTGGCGTCTAGTGTGTGAAGAGCTCTCTCTGCCACAGAGTCTGGGTTTTGAAAAAACACCGATAACTCAACTGATTGGTTAAGATGAAAAGCAGAGATTACTTTGGGAAGGAATTTTGGGTTTGTTCTGAGAACCACTTTATTAGAATGTATTTGTAAGAATGGTTCTTGTATGGTTAAAGCCTCGATCTTACTTACCTTTCTAAGAGGTAATTGCAACAAGGAAAGCTACTTTCCATGTGAGGAACTGAAGTTCACATTTATGTAGAGGTTCAAATGGGGGGCCCATGAGCCTGGTAAGAGCAATATTTAAATTCCACACCGGTAAGGGTGGTAGTCTTGGAGGAATTATTTTTTTAAGGCCCTCCATAAAGGCTTTAATTGCAGGTACTCTAAACAATGACAAGTGTTGTCTGTTTTGTAAATAAGACGTAAGTGCGGCTAGATGTAACCGTATGGATGAATATGCTAGATTACATCTTTGTAAATGTAACAAATAACAAATTATGTCCTGGATTGAAGCATCCACTGGATCAATGTTATTGAAGTAGATGACAAATCTTTTCCATTTTGCTGCATAGCAAGCACTAGTAGTAGGGCGTCTGGCTTCTTTAATAATGTTCATACAGTCATGTGGGAGGTTAAGATAACCAAACTCTAGGACTTCAGGAGCCAGATTGCTAGATTCAGTTGACCTGGACTGGGGTGCCTTATCTCTGCATGGTTCTGTGTCAGCAATGTTGAAGAGAGGCGCAATTTTTGGTGTGGAACTACTGATAGTTCTAGTAGTGTTGTGAACCATGGTTGGCATTCCCAAGTGCGAGCCACAGGATGATCTTGAGAGACTTGTTGCCTGATCTTGCGTGCCACTAGGGGAATCAGTGGGAGTGTCCGAAAAGCGTACACAAATGTACCTGACCAGTTCATCCATATCGCATTGCCTTTGGACAATGGGTGTGGAAACCTGGCGGCGAAGGTTGGGCATTTTGCATTTACGTGCGTGGCAAACAGATCTATGTCTGGTTGACCCAAGATTTGGAAAAATGGTTGAAGAACTTGGGGATGAAGTTCCCATTTGTGTATCTGCTGTGTCTGTCGACTTAGCAGATCTGCAATCTGATTGTGAACTCCTGGAATATGTTCTGCCAGAAGGTATATGTTTTGTGGAATGGCCCATCTCCAAATGTTTTGTGCGAGCTGGGACAGCTGCAAAGATCGTGTGCCTCCTTGTTTCTGAATGTAATACATGGCTGTCATGTTGTCCGTCTGGACTAGGACAGTTTTGTGCTGTAGATGTACTTGGAATGATTTTAATGCTAAAAATATTGCCAGTTCTAGGTGACTGATGTGGAGCACTTTCTGTTGAGTGGTCTGAGTGGTCCATTTGCCTTGAATTGTGTGGTTTAGGAGATGGGCTCCCTAGCCGGTGAGTGATGCATCTGCTGTTAGCACTTTGTGGTACCGGATCTAGGAACGCCTGCCCTGTGGACAGGGTTTGTATGTTCCACCACTGCAGACAGCGATGTGTGCGGCCGTCCACCAACACCAGATCTGAAAGTTGTCCTTGAGCCTGGTTCCACAGACGTGCTAGGCTTTCTTGTAAGGGGCGTATCTGAAGTCTTGCATGAGGAACGATAAAGATGCAAGAGGCCATCATTACTCTGACCTGCATGAATACCCTTGCTGAGAAGAAATGGTGTGGTTGAAACCTGCTTATGAGTGTTTGCATGGTGGCTATCCTGGCTGGATTGCGATATGCCAGAGCTCTGGAAGTGTCCAGTGTAGCCCCTAGATACTGATGTATGTGGGAGAGCTGAAGATTCGACTTGAGGTAGTTTATTGTAAATCCCAAGTTGTGAAGCAGCTGGATGGTTTGATGAGTGTGATGAACACACTGGTTGTACGATTTGGCTTTTATTAGCCAGTCGTCGAGATATGGAAAGACATGGCTCTGTTGTCTTCTTAAGTGTGCTGCTACTACCGCAAGGTACTTTGTGAACACTCTGGGTGCAGTGGTCACCCCAAATGGAAGGACTTTGAACTGATAGTGTTGTCCGTCAACTATGAACCATAGATACTTCCTGTGGGCAGGGTGTATGGGAATGTGGAAGTAGGCGTCCTTGAGATCTAGTGTGGCAAGGAAGTCGCCTTGTTGAAGTAGTGGGAGGACTTGTTGGAGGGTGATCATATGAAAATGATCTGACTGTATATAGAGAGATTGAGGGGTCTGATGTGGAGTATTGGCCTTAGAGTACCGTCCTTCTTGGGCATTAGGAAATACAGCGACTTAACACCTGTTCCTTGATGTTGTATTGGAACTATTTCTATTGCATGCTTTTGAAGCAGTGAGAGAACCTCTTGTTTTAAGAGCGTGAGGTGTTCCGTTGACATTGGATGCGGTTTGGGTGGTATAGGGTGCGGGGTTGTTGCAAGTTCTAGGCAGTAACCATACTGGATAATTTGTCTTACCCACTTGTCTGTTGTGATGGAATTCCATACAGGTAGGCACTGTGAGAGTCTCCCTACGACTGGATTGGAATGATCTGGAGGGACTGGGGGGAAGTCACTGTTTATTAGTGGGGGAGAGGCGCGTGTTGTTGTTACCTCGGCCTCTGCCCTTGTTATTATTTCCTCTGTATCCCCCTCTAAAATATCCTCTGCTGGAGGATGTTTGCATGGTGTTTTTGTATGAAGAGGAGGCAGTGTCTGCTCCAATGGTTTTGGATGCTCCTCTATAAAAGGAGCGACGAAAGGAACCAAGTGTAATTGGAGACTGTAATGCGCACATGGATTTTGCAGTCTCAGTGTCCTTTTTCATCTTTTCTTGAGTGCTATCTACAGCCGGTCCAAAGAGTTCTTGATTGAACGGCTGGTTGGGGATAGTTGTTTGTATCTCCTGTTTAAAGCCGGAGATTCGCAACCAGGCATGTCTTCCGAGTGGCAAACTAGTGTTAGTGAACCTAGAGGCTGTGTCAGCTGCATCAAGGGCACATTTGATTGATGGTTTGTGAATGTTTTGCATTCTTGAATTAGATCATTTGCCTGGTCTTTGTATTGATCAGGTAAATGTTGTAACATGTGCTCTAGGTCGTCATAGTGAGCCCTATTATATCTAGCAAGTAATGCTTTTGTGTTGGCTATGCGCCAGTGATTAGCTGCTTGTGCAGCAACTCTCTTGCCAGAGGCGTTTAACAACTTTATCCGGAGGTGGTGCATCACCGGAGGTTTGAGAGTTGGAGCGTTTCCTAGCGTCACTTACGACTAGTGAGTCTAAGGGTAGCTGCCCTTTGATGTAGGTGGGATCAGTGGGGGGCGGGCTTATATTTTTGATCAATTCTGGTATTAAGAATTCTAGCTCTGACGGGTTCTTTGAATATGTCGGGAGCATGTTTAATGACACCCTTTATCATTGGAAGAATTTGAACAGTTTTTTGTGACTGTTCGAAGGTGTTTAGAAGGAAGTCTTTGTCTGCTGGGTCTGAATGCATGGGAAAACCATGGTAGAGAGCAGCTCTATTTAACATTTGAAGTTGACCAAAGCCAATATTGTCATCTGGGGAGATGGTTTTGTTGGATATGGCTGGGGATCAGGTTGGTCTGTGGGATCTATTGGGTGATTATAGTCTTCCCAATCATCCTGTGGTGTATCAGCGTCCGTATCAGGGTCAGTGAAAGGGTCATTGTTACCTCCCCACCCCCTAAATTATAATCATCATCGTGTGGTGGTGATGAATAAGGTGGGAGTTTTGGAGGCTCTGGAGGAGAGACCGGTTTAGGAGGAAGAACAGGCTCAGGAGGAAGGACAGGCTTAGGGGAAGGAACAGGAGAAGAGGGTGTTAAAGGTGAAGTGGCACAGTGCTTTTTCTTTACAGGCACTGCAGGAGTGTTGTGTGGAACAGCATCCACATGTCCTGTTTTTGGGTTTATTTCGAGTTTTTTCTGCTTTGGATCGACAGGATCTGGTCGAAAAAGTTCTTCCTCTTCGGTAACCGCTTTTGGCGCTGACTTTTTCGGGTCCGAACGTGGTTTGGATTTGTACTCCGAAGCCTTAAGAGATGGTTTGGGGTCCTTTGGCTTGGCTATGGAGTCAGAAATCCTTTTCCGTTGAGAGGGCTTGGGTTTCGGAACCGATGGTTGTTTCGGCTTCGAGGTAGTCGGTGCCGATTTGTTTTTGGGAGTAGGTTGATCTCCAGTTTTCGGTGCCGAAGGCGCTTGTGGGACAATAATGTGCGGTTTGCTCGGTCCCGAGCTACCGGAAGGCTTGTCCTTTTTCTTCGGAGCCGGGTCCGGGCTTCTGAAGCATGTTTTCGGTCGCAACTGGGGCCAGCAGGCGAAGTCTTGACCAGGGCCGCCTTTTTTTCGGGTGGAGTTGGAGTAGGGGCAGTTGTCTCACTCGTTGACCAGGAGTGATGTGGTCGTCTGAGTCTGGGTCGTCTGCTTTGGACACGATGTCCAGGTCCTCAGAATCCTCTGGGACATCAGGGCCTTCATCGAAGATGTCCACTCATGCCGGAGCTGCTCGCAGCGCCATGATGTGTCATCGGGCCTGGCGATCACAGATGGTCTTCTTGGATCGAAACAAGGTGCAGGCCTGGCAATTGTTCTCGACGTGCTCGGACGAGAGACACAGGTTACAGACCTTGTGATGGTCCCTGTGGTGGAATTTGGATCCACACTGGGGGCATTTTTGAATGGCTGTAGGTGAATGGCTGTGGGCCCGAATGGCGTCAATAGGCCCAGCGGCCTGAGTCGACGTCTGGAATCGGATGTGTGAGATGGCGTGGAAGATTATGCGATCGAAAACGATACAGTCGAATTGTAGACAGTTTGTGCTTGAGAAATGGTTTGGAAATACGGTACCGAACCGGAGCGCAAAAGTTACATCCGAACCAGAGGGCGTAAAAAAACAATCTGAAGATGGAGTCGATGCCCATGCGCACTATCGTCCAAGGGAGGAGTCACCTATCTCGTGACTACAAAAGACTCTTCCAAGACAACAAAGTGCAAGCATCCGAGCCCAACACCAGATGGCGATCTATGCATAAGTGTACAATCTGAAGCTCATATGCCTCAAACAGCTACTTTCCAGGTGAGAAATTGTAATTCACATTTATGCATAGGTTCAAATGTGGGACCCATGAGTCTGGTAAGTTCCACATTTAAGTTCCATGCTGGAGCGGGTGGAACTCTAGGTGGAATTATTCTTTTAAGTCCTTCTTTAAAAGCTTTGATAGCTGGAACTCTAAACAAAGACAAGTGTTGTCTGTTTTGGAAATAGGCAGCTATGGCAGTGAGATGTAGGATAATGGATGTAAAGGCTAGGTTACATTGTTGTAGATGCGAAAGGTAACGGATGATGTTTTTAATAGAAGCATCTAGTGGGTTGATTTGGTTGTTTGTACAGTAAATTACAAATCTTTTCCACTTTGCGGCATAGCAAGCTCCAGTGGTAGGACGTCTAGCCTCTTTAATGATGTTCATGCAGTCTGGCGGGAGATTGAGGTAGCCAAACTCTAAGATTTCAGGTACCAGATCGCAAGGTTGAGTTTACTGGGATCTGGAGGTCTGATCTCTCCATGGTTCTTAGTGAGAAGCTTGGGTGAGAGGCGTAGCTTTTGATGAGGAACTACTGATAGTTCCAAGAGGGTTGTGAACCATGGCGGTCAGGTCCATGTCGGAGCAATGAGGATCACGGTGAGGGACTGATGTTTGAGCTTCCGAACCACTAGCGGAATGAGCGGGAGAGGCGGAAAATGGTGAGCAGATTTGCCGAACCAGTTCATCCATAGCGCATTGCCTTTGGACAAAGGGTGTGGATACCTGGATGCGAAGCTTGGGCATTTTGTGTTTTGGTGAGTGGCAAACAGGTCTATTTCTGGGTGGCCCCACATTTGGAAGAATGGAAGTAGAACTTGAGGATGAAGTTCCCATTCGTGGATCTGCTGATTTTGGCGACTGAGTAGATCCGCAATTTGATGGTTTACTCCTGGGAGGTGTTCTGCAAGGAGATATGTGTTTTGTGGAAAGGCCCATCTTTGAGCTATGTGTGAAAGCTGCAGAGAGTGTGTCTCCCCCCCCCCCCCCCCTGTTTTTGCATACAACACATTGCTGTCATGTCTGTACGGACTAGGACAGCTTTGCTCATGAGGTGGAGTTGAAAAGATTTTAACACTAGGAAGATTGCTAACAATTCCAGGTCATTTATGTAGAATTATTTTTGTTCAGGGGTCCATATGCCCTGAATGGTATGGCTTTGAAGATGAGCTCCCCAGACGGTGAACAATGCGTCTGTTAGCACTATATGTGGAATCTGGTCGAGGAACGGCCACCCTTTGGAAAAGTTTTGTGTGTTTCACCACTGCAGAGAGCGAGGGGTGCGGTCATTTACCAACACCAGATCTGTTAGCTGACCTTGACCCTGGTTCCACTGACGTGCCAAACACTCCTTTAAGGGAAATGGAGTCTTGCATAAGGGACGATGAGAATGCAAGAGGCCATCATTTCAATTAACTGCATGAACACGTGGGCTGGTAGTGAGTTTTGAGGCTGACATTTTTGTCTTAGAGATTGTCTAGCACTTATCCTGACTGGGTTGGGGTATGCTAGAGCTGTTGAAGTGTCTATTGTTGCCCCTAGATATTGTTGTAAGTTGGATGGTTGGAGGTGGGATTTGGTGAGGTTTACCGTGAATCCCAAGTGGTGAAGCAGTTGGATTGTTTTGTGTGTGTATTGCACCCAGCTGCTGTGTGACTTGGCTTTTATGAGCCAGTTGTCTAGGTAAGGGAAACATGAATGTGCTGTCTTCTTAAGTGGGCTGCAACTACTGCGAGACACTTGCTGAAGACTCTGGGTGCTGTAGTCACCCCGAATGGGAGGACCTTGAACTGGTAGTGTTGACCATCTACCATGAACCCAAGATATTTCCTGTGAGCGGGGTGAATGAGAATATGAAAGTAAGCACTAAGAAAGAGTGTTCCACATGGGCCGTATTATTTTAACACTGATAAATCTCAAATTTAATTTTAATTTTAGAAGAGGTGACAGATGCACAAAATACTATTTAATTATTCTTCAAAGATAAGAAGTTTATTATTTTCATCATTTTCATCTTATAAATACTTTTATATTTTTCAGTAGGGGGTGGGGAGGTAACAATGACCCTTTCACTGTCTGTTTTGCATTTACATAATTATATAGATTGTTTCCTTCTTTTCTTTTTTGGGAAATTGTATGTATCTTTAGAAAATAGTATTGTATTTGTGATAAAATGACTTCTCAAAAAAAATGAAATTATACAGAAAAATATAAAAGTATTTATAAGATGAAAATGATGAAAATAATAAACTTCTTATCTTTGAAGAATAATTAAATAGTATTTTGTGTATCTGTCACCTCTTCTAAAATTAAATTTGAGATTTATATCAGTGTTAAAATAATACGGCCCATGTGGAACACTCTTTCTTAGTGCTAACTTTCTCTGCCCCTCTGTTCCTTGGCCATAATTAATTGTTTGAGGGGGTCCCACCATCTTTACTTTGGCATTCACGGTTTTTTAACCGTGGGATTTTCTGTGTAAATCAAACCTTATATATGTATATTGTGTTTTGTTTATTTTTTGATTTGCTACCTTGCTAGGTTATCACGGTTCTTTTCACAGGAGCTTTCTGTTCTTATGAATTGGTTTCTATTAGGAGATTTCTGTTCTTTAATTCCTTTTTTCATTTTTCTCTTCCTTAGCTTTTCATAATTTTAGTTGCATATATCTATTCCAGAGACGTGAGTATTAATTGTTGATTTTTTGCATGCATATATAGCTGATTCGTATAGATTTGATAATGGACCATCTTCAAACATTTGGCTTTACTGATGATGATTTCAATTCTCTTATGGGCAGGGTTATGGGAGACAGTGTCCCTCGCCCCACACATCAACTGGACAATAGCGAGTGGCAAACCTTACTTAATATGCGTAAAAAACTTCCGACGTATTGAGTCTCACGCATTCTTCATGTTTGAGTACCTGAAGGTGGGTGTAATTCCCTCGGGTTTGAGAGTACGCAATGCCCCTGCATTATTTATCGACATCAGAAAGTTCCTGGAGCGGTGGTCACTTATTTCTAACCGCCGCTCCAGGGACTTGATTGATGTTTATAATAGAAACAGCTAAAGAAATGGCATCTACTCTTTTGCAGGAGATTAACGACCTGGAAGCTAAACTCAACTCATCCATGGCTGTGGATGAAGCAAAGACCTGTCTTGAAAAAATTCAGGCAGAGATGAAAGACTTTGAAACCTATCTCACAAACAAAAAAACAGACCCAGTGCGGGTTCTCATTCCTTGAGACCGATTATCGGACAAGACTACTCTGCCATTTTGATTCCAGTTTTCCTTTTTTCAGTTGTTTTTGTAGTGGATGAAGCATGTGTATGATAGTGTGAGTTGTTGAATGCTTGAGTTTGTTTTTCCAGGGGTCTATTTATTTATTTAATGTATTCTGTGTCTCTGTTTTGCATTTACATAATTATATAGATTTTTTCCTTCTTTTCTTTTTTGGGAAATTGTATATATATCTTTAGAAAATTGTATTGTATTTGTGATAAAATGACTTCTCAAAGAAAATGAAATTATACTGAAAAATATAAAAGTATTTATAAGATGAAAAAGATGAGAATAATAAACTTCTTATCTTTGAAGAATAATTACATAGTATTTTGTGTATCGGTCACTTCTTCTAAAATTACATTTGAGATTTATATCAGTGTTAAAATAATACGGCCCATGTGGAACACTCTTTCTTAGTGCTAACTTTTTCTGCCCCTCTGTTCCTTGGCCATAATTAATTGTTTGAGGGGGTCCCACCATCTTTGCTTTGGAATATGAAAGTAAGTCTTGTTGAAGTAGTGGAAGCACCTGTTGAAGAGTGACCATGTGGAAGTGGTCCGACTGAATGTAGGGGTTTAGCGGTCTGAGGTCCAATATAGGCCTGAGAGAGCCGTCCTTTTTTGGGATTAGAAAATAGAGGGAGTAAAGCACAAGTTACTACTTGTGTAATGATAGATCTGTAAGAGACATTAGTTAGTGATAGATTCCTTACCTTAGAATATTCCCCAGGCGTCAGACTGGATCTGGAAAGTTTTGCTTAGCAGTACTCCTGCACGTCGGTAGATGGCATCATGCGGCTCCGCGTCTGTCACTGGTGTCCTGAGCGCCAAGATGACATCATGGAGACTACTTAGGGGCCACCCATGCGCGCTGACGTCAGTTCTGTACACGACTTTCCGCACCGAAACACAGCCATGCAAGATACTGACCATTGGTGCATAAAACTAGGGCCCTAAAAGGGGATGACCTTAACACTAGTAATCAGTTCGCTGAACGGAGAGGATGAGTTGGGCGGTAAGGAATCTATCACTAACTAATGTCTCTTACATATATATCGTTACACAAGTAGTAACTTGTGCATCTGAAAGACACATTTGTGATAGATTCCTTACCTTAGAGTAGATACCCCAGCAATACCAACCCCGGTGGTGGGTCTGCGAACAGGATTACACCAGAGACGGAGCACAGAACGGCCAAAGAAGCAGTCTCTCCGGACCAGAATGTCAAGGCAGTAGTATTTGGTAAACATGTGCAGCGAGGCCCACGTAGCTGCCTGACAAATGTCCAGCAAGGGAACGCCACGTCCCAAGGCAGTAGTGGCCGCAGTTGCCCTGCTCGAATGGGCACTCAGCCCCACAGTAATGTAATGTAAACCAAATTTATAAAGCACAAACTTATGCCCAGAGACGTCTTGGCGCTATAGTGTTCTGATCAAAAAGGTCAGCAGGGTAGGCATATTGTTAAATGTAAGCAGGAGAACTTTTATTTATCCTGTGTAAAAAGCCACGTTTTTAGTGACTTCCTGAAGCTGAGAAGGGTGGTGGTTGTTTTTAGAGAGAGTGGCAGACTATTCCACAGCATTGCTGTTACCCTGTAAATACTTCTCCCCCCCACCTGTGCTTTTTTTTAAATGGGGGGACCACCATGTTCCTGGCGGAGCATTAGTGCAGTGTTCTTGCTAGAATATACATTTAAAACTTCTCATGAGCCGATCTGGCCCAAGGCCTTGCAGGGACTTAAATGCCAAGCAAAGGGCTTTGAACTTACACCTTTGTCTAACTGGCAACCAGTGTAGTTTTCAGATGGCTTCTTTTGCGGATTCATATTTAGGTATTTTAAAAATGAAGCGGGCTGCAGCATTCTGCAGAATCTGGAGTCTGTTCAGGAGGCCCGATGTCAGGGTAAGATAGAGACCATTACAGTAGTCTATCCGTGTGAGGACCAAAGCCATAGTCGCTGTTTTTAAAAGCTCAGGAGGGTGATACTTTTTGATTTTTGATTTTTCCTAACATCCTTATGTAGCAAAAAGAAACTGATGTTATTTTATTGACTTGCTCTTTAAGTTTTAACTCACTGTCCAACACAAATCTCAGGTTCTATACCTTGGTCGAGGGCGTAGGCAGTGTGTCTAGCTCAGGCAGCCACCAATCTGGTGTCCAGAGAGAGGGTTTATTGCCGAAGATGATCACCTCAGTTTTTGAGGCATTCAACTTTAGACAATTACAATCCATCCAATTGCTCACCTTTTTCATGCTTGAGCTAAAGGCCATATCACTACTATTTCCCCTATTGGTCAAAGACACCACAATTTGGGTGGCGTGACATATAGATTGAAAAGTGTCGGGCTTAGTGCAGATCCCTGTGGAACTCCACATGGCAGGGAGAATTGTCTCGAGACATAGTTGCCCAAAGCAACGTTTTGTTGTCGGTTAGATAAGCATGATTTTATGGGATCCATAGCTGTTTCTTTTAACCCTAGATCTTGGAGCCGGCCGACCAAAATCTCATGGCTGACCGTGCCAAGGGTCACGGAGAGATCAAGCAGCACCAATGCCGCCATCAAAAATTTCACGTATGTCTTCCGTAGCCACAATTAGTGCTGATTCACTGCTAACATGTTTCCTGAATCCGTGTTGTGCATCATCTAAAAAGAGTTTTCTTCTATGTAGGATGAAATTTGTTGATTCATAACTTTCTCTGCCAATTTAGCAGGAAAAGGGAGCAGAAGGAGGCTCCTTATTGGCCAAGGAGTAACATGCTTTGATGCACAGATCGACCCACCGGGAGATGGTCCGTTTGTGCACAGACCGACCTTTTTTGGTGCCCACGTAGCCAACAAAAAGCGGATCATCCACCCGGAACTGCTGTGTATGCTGCAGATAGAATGTGAGCGCACGTTTTGGGTCCAGACGGTGGAGCCTCTCCTCTTCCCTTGAAGGATGCGGAGGCAGAAAGAAGGTGGGCAAAGTGATGGTCTGCCGTATGTGGAAGGGCGTGACAACCTTTGGCAGAAAAGAAGGACGGGTCCTCAAAACCACCTTGTCCGGATGAACAGAAAGGAAAGGAGGTTTGGAAGAAAGGGCCTGGAGCTCACTCACCCTTCTGGCAGTGGTGATAGCAACCAGGAAAGCTGCTTTTAGAGTGAGAAGACGCAAAGGACAGTTATGAAGGGGCTCGAAGGGAGTGCACATCAGAAAAGTCAAGACAAGATTTAAGTCCCATTGAGGCATTATGAAAGGCACAGGAGGAAACTTGTGTGTAATGCCTTTGAGAAAACGGTTAACAACCGGGGACTTAAAAAGAGACGGCTGATATGGAAGCCGTAGAAAGGCAGAGATGGCCGAAAGATAACCTTTGATAGTGCCCAGAGCGGAGCCCTGCTGGGCCAAAGAGAGAAGGAACAGAAGAATCTCAGAAAGAGGAACAGAAAGGGGGTCCACAGCCTTCGCTATGCACCATGCCACAAATCTGTTCCACCTGCAGGCGTATACCTTTTTGGTGGAGGGACGCCTGGCTGCCAAGATAACATCACAGACTTCGGGAGGAAGATTGAGCGGCGACAGTTGACACCTTTCAATCTCCATGCATGGAGTTGGAGGCTGGACAGGTTCGGGTGGAGGAACGTCCCCTGCTGCTGTGACAGAAGATCCTCCCGAAGAGGCAGACGGATCGGGGGATCGATGCTCATACGGAGCCTGATCTTCTTCAGCACTCTGGGCAGAAGTGGCATAGGTGGAAAGGTGTACAACAGACTGCAACTCCACTCGCTACAAAAAGCGTCTCCGAGTGAGTGCAACCATGGAAATTGCAACATGCAGAAGTGATGACATTGCACGTTCTCTTTGGTGGCTAATAGATCTAACCAAGGCTCTCCCCACTGCAGAAAGAGACCTTGCACCACGTCTGAGTTCAGACGTCATTCGTGATCCACCATGCACCGGCGGATAAGTTTATCCGCCCTGGCGTTCAAAGAACCTGTCAGGTGTTGAACCACCAAGGTAATGCCTTGACATTCCAGCGAGGTCCAGAGACGCAGAGCCTCCTGACATAGGGTCCATGACCCCATCCCGCCCTGTTTGTTGCAATACCATATGACGGTGGTGTTGTCCGTGAACACCTGCACTACACTTCCCCAGACAGAGGGAAGGAATGCCTTCAGTGCAAGTCGGATCGCCCGCAGCTCCAAGAAGGTTGATATGGAGCCGGGACTCCGCCGGAGACCAGAGGCCTCCGATCTCCCCCTCTCCCATGTGGCCTCCCCATCCCAGGAGGGACGCATCCGTCACCACTGTGTGCTCAGGTTGGGGAAGGGAGAGGGATCTGCCACTGACCCAATCGCGATTCGTGAGCCACCACTAACTGTCGTGCAGCGCCCTCCGAGATCTGAACGCGATCGGACAGATTGCCATGATGCTGTGCCCACTGGAACTTCAGGTCCCACTGCAGAGTCCGCATATGCCATCTGGCATGCGTCACCAGCAGGATACAGGAGGCCATCGAGCCCAGATGCCGGAGGGTCAGCCTGACAGAAACCCAGGATAGGATAGAGGCTGAAAGAGCGGAATCAGAACCTGAATATACCGGCCCCGCTGCTCGGGAGGATAAACCCGAAACAATGTCGAATCCAGAACCGCTCCGATAAAGGGGAGCTTATGAGAGGGACTCAGGTGCGACACATTGATGGAGAACCCCAGCAAATGCAAGAGGTCGGCCGTAATCTGGAGGTGGGTGACTACTGCCTGGGGCGAGCCCACCTTCAACAGCCAGTCGTCGAGGTAGGGGAAGACTGACACCCTTAACCTGCGCAGAAGAGGAGCGACCACCGCCATCACCTTTGTGAACACCCTTGAGGCACTGGTAAGGCCAAAGGGGAGCACGGCAAACTGAAAATGCTCCGGGCCTACCGTGAACCGCAGGTAGCGCCATTGGGTCGGCAGGATGGGGATGTGAAAATTTGCGCCCTGCAAGTCCAACGCCACCATCCAGTCTCTAGGGCATATTCCACACACCTTGTCAGATCAGTAATTACGTATGATCCAAGATGTATTATTGGGTGCTGAATGGGATCAAGTATTTTAGACACTCTTTTTGACCTATAGTCCCCTATGACCAATGATGGATCATTATGGGCTTTTTACTAAAAAAGAGTCTATAAAATACAGGGTCTCTAGATAGTAATAACCGAAAGAGCCTGATTGGGGGAGAGCGTTTTTCACTACATAATGTGGGAAAGTAGGAGTGTCCTTTATAAATACAGAATGTGCCTTGGAGATTGAACATATGAACGTTTTTTTAATATGTTGAAAGCCCACTTTATTTAACTTAAAACTTTATTGTGACTCTTTGTAGTCACTTTCCCTCTCTAAGATGGCCACCACTCACGATCGACGGATGCCGCCTCCGGATGTTTTCATGCCGGATGGGCGGGGCTAAGATTGCCTTTAAGCCGCGCAGGTGTGTTAACTTTGCTGCCGGAGCTTTTAACATGCCGGTGGGATGCGGCAGGGGTAAGCGGTGTGAAAGCGGTGGAGAGAGGTGCACACTTTTGGATGTTTGCCAAGATTTTAGATACAGAGCTTGATACGCACTGTTAGGTGTGGGGGCATGATTAAAAGACTGCATAGGACCAGTACGGGTATCGGGGGGGATGAAGACATCTAAGTATGCACAGTCCCGGTGTGGTATTGGGACCCGGCATATTACTTCATGTTAGCCATATTGATAAGGGGAGTGTGGTGGCAGACTAGTGGTTTTAAATATTTGCATACTAAATGTTGCTTTGTATAGATGTGGTTGCTAAAGGTCGGCAAGAAAAGGGGGCTTGAAGGGAGTCTGTACACTCCATTCACGAGCGGCTGAATATTGTGTATGGCTGAAAAAATATTTTCATTGCCATAGAGTCATGACACTGAATGAGACATCAAGGAGTAATATGAAATGCCTTGTGTTTATACATCTTTAGGGGGCTAGACATTGGGCAGTCACCCCAGGGGCACGTGATCAGAGGACGCGGGTACCAGTGTGAAGACGGTTGCAGGTACAAGGAGACTTTGCAAACGCTTGGTAAAGATGAGTTTATGTATACTTTATGCAGCAAACTGCTTGGTTAAAAATTGTTTGAATTCATTATGTCTTCTTGTGAGACACATGGAGGTTCACAACTGGCATTCTTTGTATTTTTAACTGTACCATCATAGGTTTTAGGTGAATCTCAAGTGAAGTTGAGAATTGGAACCCCCAACAGCCCTGAAGAAGTTGTGTGATGATTCAGCAACGAAACATGTTGGCAGTACAGAGTTGATTGTGGTTTGATGAAAACCATTTTTAATTGGGGAAGCTTACAGCATTCAATAAAGTTGTGTCAGGCTAGTAAGCTTCACCGGTTTTTAAACGGTTAGAATTACATTTTCAGATTCTCACAGGGGTCCAAAGGGCACTTATAAGAACACTAGGCACTGATACTTCACTTCTATTTTAGTGCTATCTTTCTTTACTATATTGGGTTGAGATTCTTCCAAAAAGGAGAATATACACTTTTCTTTTTCTACACAGAGAGAGAGTAACCTATGATGATAAGTGGGTATGCTGGAGAGTACCAGCCTGTAAGTAGGAGGGGGGGTTTTGTCCTACGGGTCCTGGCTGGACAACTAGATTAATGAAAAAATGAGGTGCCAGGGCTCGAGTTTGAACCACCAAAACTTGTTTATTCAGCTGGTGTCAACCTTCCTTTCAATTAATTTAAGAAGGTATGCATTTGTCATATTTTGAACATTTCAACACATATTTACATTCTCATTCAATACTCATCGGAAGAAACCTTCCTTAAGCTGTGGATGCAGTTTAAAGGCTTTTTACATACATTACAATGTTTAAAGCAATTCAAACGAAAAAACAAATGGAAAAAATTCAGACATGGTTATACTTTGACTTTCAAGAATAAACAACATCTGTAAGTTATGTACACCTAAACTTATTCAGGTACATATGTTAAAATACATTGCCCTATGCTATTATGCGTCTCTTTCCAACAGCCAAATAGCCGACGCGTTTCCAAACCCTTCTCTTAATCAATAGGGTTCTTCATCAGGGCTGGGCTGTGTACCTATGGTGCAAGAATTGAGGGACATTTAGTATCTCCTTTTCCTCTACTTTGGATAATTAGTAAATAGGCTGAGCCTCTAAAAAGTTTTACCTTGTTTGGCGTTAGTGCAGGGCGCTGTTTTCAAAGCGGGGCATCGGGTGAATTTGGATTGTCACCACTATCTAAATTAGGGTGAAGAATGACGATTCTTGTGAATTTTTCAGGAATGCTGTTTGGTTATTAATAAATTGCAGTTAGTAAAGGGCGCTGACACTTACTTGTGACTTGTTTTCGACTAGTTCTCCGCTTATTCAATGCGATATTAGTTGAAAGACTGCAACGTGTTCCGCGGTGATTGTTGTTCTGAACAATTAAAAAATGAGGTGTCAGTTCGTCTACGTTGTTTTGCTCGAATTTTATGTGCGTTTAAAGTTATGACATGCTTACTTGTGCGAGGGGCGGCGGGGGGCCGATATGCTGCTACAGTTATATCAGGTTCCAATTGTGGCGGCGGGTGTATTCAAAGATGAGTCAATGCTCTGTTGGGAAAAGATTTACAACGGAAAGCTCCCGTTACCAATTGGTCGCGTGCTTTCTGTGACTATCATTTCGTTGCGTTTGCGGAGCCCAACCTTACCTTGCTCGATTTACTTTGGATGCCGTCCTCGGGGGTCTGTCTATCGCATAACTCTCACTCCGTTAAGCTGCCGAATGGCTCTCACTCGTTTGGCAGTGTTCAGGGCAGGTTTCTACACCAGCGGTGTGCGATCTCCTATTTAAATATGCCGCTCGGCATTGTGGGATTTGTAGTTTAATGCATAGTTTACGTTTCACCAAAAACATATGTAACAATTAATGATATACAGTGTAGCGCTGGAATTCACATATGCATAATGTCTGTGTTCTGCGCCAGTGGTGGGGGTCACAGGGGGCTCAATAATTGAACCTTTGTAATTCGGACATCTCGTTCAGACCATCCATCACGCAATTAAATTTAAGAATTAAATAAGATTCTTTTTGGAGTAGCATGGCATCGATATTTCCTCCTCTGAGGGGAACTTTCATGGCTTGTAATATTGTCCACATGAAATCTGTCTCTTTATGCTGATGTTCCACAAAGTGCTGTACCATGGGCGCGGACAGCACTTTGTTTTTAATCCTGGATCTGTGTTGAGCTATTCGTTGATTAGCTCTTTGTGTGGTTTTCCCTATATACAACTTGGGGCAAGGGCACATAATTGCATATACGACGTTAGTCGTTTTACAATTTGAGAATCCTTTGTGCATCCATCTCACTTTATTGAATACGAATTCATCACCTTCTATTGTATTGGTGCATGAAGCACACGTACCGCATTTATGATGGCCCATTATGGGTGGTAATTTCCATAATGTGCGTAAGTCAGTTCTTGCTTGGCTGATACCCAAGTCAGCTCTTACTATCTGCTGTGCTATGCTTCTATTCTTCTTTAGGGCAAACAATGGCTCCTCCATTGGAACATCCGAATTCTTAATCAAATGCCAGTTCTTTCTAATGATGGCTTTCAACTTGTTCGTATATGGCCCGAATGTGGCGACACATACTGGCCTTTCCAGGGGTTTAGTTTCTTTTTCGGAGGCCAAAAGTTCCTCTCTTGGGGTGTGCCATGCCCGTATGGTGGAATGTTTTAGTAGTTTGTGAGGATATCCTCTCTGTTTCAACTGATCACTTAATATTTGGGAATGAATCAAAAAATCTTCCTTCCTGGAGCAATTCCTCCGGATTCTCAACATTTGTCCGTACGGCAAATTAGATTTTAAACTTTTGGGGTGGTAGCTTGCGTAATGCAAGATCGTATTCTTGTCTGTATCTTTGCGGTGTAAAGTCGTTGTTAATTTGTTTTCAAAGGGAAAGACCACCACGTCAAGAAAAGTGAGAGATGTTCTGCTGGATGTTATTGTAAATTTGATATCTGGATGTCTGGTGTTGAGCCACTGATGGAATTGGGCAAGCATTTCTTCAGACCCCTTCCATTGACACCAGATGTCATCAATGAAGCGATACCATTTTGAGATGTTCTGCAGAAATGGATTGTTGTGGTAGATGAAACGCTCCTCGTACAGGGCCATGAAGAGCACCGCCATTTCTGGGGCATAAGGACACCCCATGGCGGTGCCCTTCACCTGCACGTAGAAGGTATCCATGAACCGGAAATAGTTCCTTTTGAGTGCTATTCTCGCCAAGTCAATAATGAAGTCTGTGGGGACTCTGTGTGGTCTGGGTCGTGTATTGAGGTAATATTCCATGGCTTCTAAACCCTCCTGTTGGGGAATTTGGGTGTATAGAGAGGTGACATCGAAGGATACCATCAGCTCTTGTTCTCCATCAAATGAGGTCCCTTCGATCTTGTTTATGAAATCCCTTGTGTCTTTGAGATATGACGTTACTTCGAAGAGAAAGGGTTTTAAAAAAACATCCACATACTTTGCTAGTGGTTCCAACAATGAATCACACCCGGAGACTATAGGTCTTCCGGGGGGTTCAGTCAGGCTTTTATGAATTTTCGGTAGAAAATAAATCACAGGAATGCGTGGGCTCTTTTTGTCTAGAAATTGAAACTCTTTGGTTCCTAATATCCCCATGTCGCGACCCTCTGCGAGTTTTGCCTGGATCTCAGCTTGTATCTGTGGAGTTGGATCCTCCTTGACTTCTCTGTACCATTCCGTATTCTTAATCTGGCTATTTGCCTCATCAATATATTTCTGTCTGTCCCAGACCACCAGTGCTCCCCCTTTGTCAGCGGGTTTTAACACTATGGAATCATCTTTACTTAAGTTGTTAAGAGCCATTTGTTGATCTCTACTGATGTTCCTCTTAAGGAACATTTTTTGTTTGCTTAATTGCGTGATGGAGGAAAGAACGACCTGTTCAAAGGCTAATATTTCCTTAGGGATTGAATATGTTGGGGGAACGAATGTGGATTTGTTGGATAGGTTAGAGGGTTCATCAGCTCTGTTATCATCTCTATTGTGAAAGAAGGCTTTGAGTCTTAGTTTTCGACAAAACTCCAAAGCTTCAATTTTTAGATTAGTAAGGTCGGTGTGTGCTGTTGGCACAAATTTTAATCCTAATTCCAATACTGATCTTTCATGGACAGTTAATTCCTTATTGGAAATATTCACTATTGAGGTCGGGCTTACGTTTTGTACTGGGTTCTTCGTGTTCGCATTTCCCATGGTTGGGGCTGTGGTTTGAACCTTACTCGTCCTCTGCCTTCGCCCTTTTCTAAAAAAGGATTTCTTTTGGAAGGTCCCTCTCTGGGGTCCGAATCGTTTGTGGATTCTGAGGATGAACTCTCAGAAAAGGTTGTGAACCTGTTTTTGGACCTCCCCTGGTATTGTGATAGCACTCGTCGGGATTCTGTTTGAGTATAGTAATCCTCCTTCAGGTATGGGTATACTGATTCTAATTTGAAAGCTTTGACGTCTTTGTCGAATTTGTTTGACCTAAAGTTGATGGTGTTGTCTCTAAATGTTGCAATTTCTTTATTGATTTTTTCAAGTAGAGCCTTCGCTTCATCTACAGTATGATTGTCCTCTATGGCCTTGATCAACGCCTCTATTTCCTCCTTTTCTTTATCACAAATTCTCTTGGCAGTTTCAACAGTATGGACCATTAGGTCTCTACTACATTTTGTTGCTATATAACTAAAGCCCTTTTTGTAAAGAGGGTCCTCTGTGAACACCACTGGAACGTTTTTAACTTGCAGGCCCCAAGGAATGGTGCCTGCCTTGAGGTGTTCAAACAAAAAATGCCCGTGTAATTCGGTACGTGTGTGTTTCTTGTGTAATCTTAGCAGTTTATCGCTTTCGTTCTGTTGTTGTGCATTTGTACTGAGTTTTATTGTGGAAAAAGGAGATCCCGACGAGTGCTATCACAATACCAGGGGAGGTCCAAAAACAGGTTCACAACCTTTTCTGAGAGTTCATCCTCAGAATCCACAAACGATTCGGACCCCAGAGAGGGACCTTCCAAAAGAAATCCTTTTTTAGAAAAGGGCGAAGGCAGAGGACGAGTAAGGTTCAAACCACAGCCCCAACCATGGGAAATGCGAACACGAAGAACCCAGTACAAAACGTAAGCCCGACCTCAATAGTGAATATTTCCAATAAGGAATTAACTGTCCATGAAAGATCAGTATTGGAATTAGGATTAAAATTTGTGCCAACAGCACACACCGACCTTACTAATCTAAAAATTGAAGCTTTGGAGTTTTGTCGAAAACTAAGACTCAAAGCCTTCTTTCACAATAGAGATGATAACAGAGCTGATGAACCCTCTAACCTATCCAACAAATCCACATTCGTTCCCCCAACATATTCAATCCCTAAGGAAATATTAGCCTTTGAACAGGTCGTTCTTTCCTCCATCACGCAATTAAGCAAACAAAAAATGTTCCTTAAGAGGAACATCAGTAGAGATCAACAAATGGCTCTTAACAACTTAAGTAAAGATGATTCCATAGTGTTAAAACCCGCTGACAAAGGGGGAGCACTGGTGGTCTGGGACAGACAGAAATATATTGATGAGGCAAATAGCCAGATTAAGAATACGGAATGGTACAGAGAAGTCAAGGAGGATCCAACTCCACAGATACAAGCTGAGATCCAGGCAAAACTCGCAGAGGGTCGCGACATGGGGATATTAGGAACCAAAGAGTTTCAATTTCTAGACAAAAAGAGCCCACGCATTCCTGTGATTTATTTTCTACCGAAAATTCATAAAAGCCTGACTGAACCCCCCGGAAGACCTATAGTCTCCGGGTGTGATTCATTGTTGGAACCACTAGCAAAGTATGTGGATGTTTTTTTAAAACCCTTTCTCTTCGAAGTAACGTCATATCTCAAAGACACAAGGGATTTCATAAACAAGATCGAAGGGACCTCATTTGATGGAGAACAAGAGCTGATGGTATCCTTCGATGTCACCTCTCTATACACCCAAATTCCCCAACAGGAGGGTTTAGAAGCCATGGAATATTACCTCAATACACGACCCAGACCACACAGAGTCCCCACAGACTTCATTATTGACTTGGCGAGAATAGCACTCAAAAGGAACTATTTCCGGTTCATGGATACCTTCTACGTGCAGGTGAAGGGCACCGCCATGGGGTGTCCTTATGCCCCAGAAATGGCGGTGCTCTTCATGGCCCTGTACGAGGAGCGTTTCATCTACCACAACAATCCATTTCTGCAGAACATCTCAAAATGGTATCGCTTCATTGATGACATCTGGTGTCAATGGAAGGGGTCTGAAGAAATGCTTGCCCAATTCCATCAGTGGCTCAACACCAGACATCCAGATATCAAATTTACAATAACATCCAGCAGAACATCTCTCACTTTTCTTGACGTGGTGGTCTTTCCCTTTGAAAACAAATTAACAACGACTTTACACCGCAAAGATACAGACAAGAATACGATCTTGCATTACGCAAGCTACCACCCCAAAAGTTTAAAATCTAATTTGCCGTACGGACAAATGTTGAGAATCCGGAGGAATTGCTCCAGGAAGGAAGATTTTTTGATTCATTCCCAAATATTAAGTGATCAGTTGAAACAGAGAGGATATCCTCACAAACTACTAAAACATTCCACCATACGGGCATGGCACACCCCAAGAGAGGAACTTTTGGCCTCCGAAAAAGAAACTAAACCCCTGGAAAGGCCAGTATGTGTCACCACATTCGGGCCATATACGAACAAGTTGAAAGCCATCATTAGAAAGAACTGGCATTTGATTAAGAATTCGGATGTTCCAATGGAGGAGCCATTGTTTGCCCTAAAGAAGAATAGAAGCATAGCACAGCAGATAGTAAGAGCTGACTTGGGTATCAGCCAAGCAAGAACTGACTTACGCACATTATGGAAATTACCACCCATAATGGGCCATCATAAATGCGGTACGTGTGCTTCATGCACCAATACAATAGAAGGTGATGAATTCGTATTCAATAAAGTGAGATGGATGCACAAAGGATTCTCAAATTGTAAAACGACTAACGTCGTATATGCAATTATGTGCCCTTGCCCCAAGTTGTATATAGGGAAAACCACACAAAGAGCTAATCAACGAATAGCTCAACACAGATCCAGGATTAAAAACAAAGTGCTGTCCGCGCCCATGGTACAGCACTTTGTGGAACATCAGCATAAAGAGACAGATTTCATGTGGACAATATTACAAGCCATGAAAGTTCCCCTCAGAGGAGGAAATATCGATGTCATGCTACTCCAAAAAGAATCTTATTTAATTCTTAAATTTAATTGCGTGATGGATGGTCTGAACGAGATGTCCGAATTACAAAGGTTCAATTATTGAGCCCCCTGTGACCCCCACCACTGGCGCAGAACACAGACATTATGCATATGTGAATTCCAGCGCTACACTGTATATCATTAATTGTTACATATGTTTTTGGTGAAACGTAAACTATGCATTAAACTACAAATCCCACAATGCCGAGCGGCATATTTAAATAGGAGATCGCACACCGCTGGTGTAGAAACCTGCCCTGAACACTGCCAAACGAGTGAGAGCCATTCGGCAGCTTAACGGAGTGAGAGTTATGCGATAGACAGACCCCCGAGGACGGCATCCAAAGTAAATCGAGCAAGGTAAGGTTGGGCTCCGCAAACGCAACGAAATGATAGTCACAGAAAGCACGCGACCAATTGGTAACGGGAGCTTTCCGTTGTAAATCTTTTCCCAACAGAGCATTGACTCATCTTTGAATACACCCGCCGCCACAATTGGAACCTGATATAACTGTAGCAGCATATCGGCCCCCCGCCGCCCCTCGCACAAGTAAGCATGTCATAACTTTAAACGCACATAAAATTCGAGCAAAACAACGTAGACGAACTGACACCTCATTTTTTAATTGTTCAGAACAACAATCACCGCGGAACACGTTGCAGTCTTTCAACTAATATCGCATTGAATAAGCGGAGAACTAGTCGAAAACAAGTCACAAGTAAGTGTCAGCGCCCTTTACTAACTGCAATTTATTAATAACCAAACAGCATTCCTGAAAAATTCACAAGAATCGTCATTCTTCACCCTAATTTAGATAGTGGTGACAATCCAAATTCACCCGATGCCCCGCTTTGAAAACAGCGCCCTGCACTAACGCCAAACAAGGTAAAACTTTTTAGAGGCTCAGCCTATTTACTAATTATCCAAAGTAGAGGAAAAGGAGATACTAAATGTCCCTCAATTCTTGCACCATAGGTACACAGCCCAGCCCTGATGAAGAACCCTATTGATTAAGAGAAGGGTTTGGAAACGCGTCGGCTATTTGGCTGTTGGAAAGAGACGCATAATAGCATAGGGCAATGTATTTTAACATATGTACCTGAATAAGTTTAGGTGTACATAACTTACAGATGTTGTTTATTCTTGAAAGTCAAAGTATAACCATGTCTGAATTTTTTCCATTTGTTTTTTCGTTTGAATTGCTTTAAACATTGTAATGTATGTAAAAAGCCTTTAAACTGCATCCACAGCTTAAGGAAGGTTTCTTCCGATGAGTATTGAATGAGAATGTAAATATGTGTTGAAATGTTCAAAATATGACAAATGCATACCTTCTTAAATTAATTGAAAGGAAGGTTGACACCAGCTGAATAAACAAGTTTTGGTGGTTCAAACTAGGAGAGTACCAGCCAGCAACCCCCTTAGTGTTACTACCGTGAGGTGCTCTCTCCCTCTTCTCTTACTTGTCTTGGTTATTCTTAGGTGGGATTTAGCCGATGATGGATTTTATGACATTATTTCGATACACCATGACATTTTGAGTAGTGATAGGGAACACACTCTAGGAAATTGAAATGTATGGAAACCCTTTTAAGTGTCGTATTTCAAGGACTGGGTGTAATGTAGGCTGGGCCAATTTCTGTTTATAATACATTGAGTGGGGGGCAGCCTGGCCTTTCTTCTCCCCCTGTGGCTCCTATTGTGTTGTTGTTGTTGAGCCAGGACCTGAGCCAGAGTCAGTATCTTGAACTTCTCCTTACGGAGGAAGCGATTGACGTCCCGGAGGTCCAAGATGGGGCACAGACCCCCCTTGTCCTTCTTGGGGACCAGAAAGTAGTGGGAATAACAACCACGTCCTTCTTCTGGCCCAGGAACTCGCTCGATGGCCCCCTTAGCCAGGAGAGTCGAGACTTCCTTATGGAGAAGAGTCAAATGATTCCCAGACATGCAGTGGTCCCGAGGCGGCATGGCCAGAAGGGAGGACAGAAAGGGGAGTGCGTAACCGTGACCGATTATCTGCAGCACCCACTTGTCTGATGTAATTTCGCACCAGTGGTGGAGGATCCTACCACCCATCGGTGTGGGGTGCTCCCTGAAGCTCGGATTAGGAAGGCTTAGAGGTGGAAGCAGCAAGGGTGGAAGTGGACTGACCCACACGCTGGTTACCAGACCCGCCCCTGCGGAATCCACGGCTGGAAGAGCCTGCCTGGGTGCCCCTGCCCTAACCATGAAAGGAACAAAACCCCGGCGTGGCAGTGCTCTTTGTGGAAAGACCCAAAGACTTGGCCGTGACCAGAGAGTCTTTAAAACGCTCCAGGGCATTGTCTGCCTTATCGCCAAAGAGGCGGGAGCCATCAAAGGGCATGTCCATGAGCGAGCTCTGAACATCAGGTGAGAACCCAGTGGAATGCAACCAGGCATGGTGCCGCAACGTCAAAGTCGTGGAAATAGCCCTGCCCAACGAATCCGCGGTGTCTAAACCACAACTGATGGCAAACTTCGCCACATCCTTGCCATCCGCAATCGCTTGGGAAAGGACAGCCAAGACCTCAGCTACCGAATCCCACACTGTGCGGGAGTAACGGCCCAATAAGCAGGTGGTGTTAGCTGACTGCAACCCCAAGCTGGCTAAGGAGAACAACCTCTTGCCGAATTGTTCTAGCCTTTTAGAGTCCTTATCCGGGGGAGCCGTGGGAAAGGCACTCTGCGACGTCGAGGCCTGAATGACCAGGCTCTCAGGCGTGTGGTGAGTGGTAAAGAAGGCGAGGTCGCCGGGCGATGACGCCTGGCGAAGTTTTTATCCACCGGAGCCCCCGAGGCCAGTCGCAACCAGGTGCCCAAGAGGACTTCGGTGAGAGCCTCATTGAAAGGGAGCAGCAGCTCTGACTATGTAGATGCCGTCTGGAGCACCTCCATAAGGAGTTTGGTCTTAAAGGCTACCGTAGGGAGGTCGAGATGGAGAGCATCCGCAACCCGACACAGCACCATGGTATAGGAAGCGCCTTCCTCCATAGTAGGCGGAGGAGAGGCAAACCCCTGGACAGAAGACACATCAAGCTCGCCCGCATCTTGAAGGTCGTCCACCCAATCCTGCTCGGAGTCACATTGCCGGGCAAGGGGGTCCTTGGAGCCGTCCCAGTCCTCGTCCGGCTCCGGAGTAGAGGGATCCAGCTTCGGCGGCAGGGCCGGAGAGGGGGCAAGCGGCGTCGGGAACGGCACCGAAAACTGCGCCGGTCGGGCCGAGCCAGAGCTGTATCCCAATGCAGATCCCAGGCCAGAACGAAATGGTCCGAGAACCGAGGCAGGGGTGGGATAAACGGCACCCAGTGCGGCACCTGTGGCGGAGCCAAGGGCGGCGCCAGGGCCAGAGGCAAAGGCAGCACCGGGGCCAGCGGCGCTGCACCTCGTGGCGCCGGGGCCAGAGGCGCAGGATCCTGTGGCGCCGGTGGCAGAGCCACCAGACCAACAGGATCTGGACACGGGACCGCGGGCCCGAAGGCGTGCCGGCGGGAGCCCAAGGTTCTAAAAAGGCGGTCTATGGCAGCAAGAAACTCTTGCATCTGTTCGGTAGTCGCCGACGGACCTGGGTATAGCGGGTAGGCCGCGGGACACCCCAGCTCTAGAGGAACCGCACCCCTCGTCCGCCTCCGGGGAGCGAGAGGGGGACGTCGGAGAGAGAACACGCTTCTTCAACTTCTTATTATGGCATTGCTTACCGGAATCTGAAGGCGAAGACAGAGTCCAGGGAGCAACGGCTTCGGTCCCGCGAACGGCCCCTAGACATGGAGCGGCGGTGAGAGGAGTGCCTGACCTCCAGCAACTTCCGGCACCGCTCCCGCAAGGCCTTCGGGGCTATGGCTCGACAGTCTCGGGAGTCATGATCGGTCTCCAGGCAGTAGACACACATCGCGGGGGTCCGCCAATGACATGTTACGGCGGCAAGACCCCCTAGACTTAAAGCCGGGCATCCCTACGAGCACCAGGAGACAAGAGGGGGAGACAAAAAGTCTAAAAAAGTAGTCAAAAAATTACTGAGGTACATGCTCAAGCCGGATCTGTGCTTTCGGCGCGGAAAAAGAAAGAACTGACGTCAGTGCGCATGGATGGCGCCTAAGTAGTCTCCGTGAAGTCATCTCGGAGCTCACGACACCAGTGCCGGACGAGGAGCTGCACAACGCCACCTACAGATGTGCAGGGGTACTGCTAAGCAAAACTTTTCTGATCCAGTCTGACGCCTGGGGAATATTCTAAGGTAAGAAATCTATCACTAACGTGTCTCTTTCAGATCCCCTGTGCCTTGGTGAGGGAAGAGGACTGGTTCTATTACATGTTTAGGTCTCGCGTAGCGAATGCAGCACAGCTGCTTCGCTTAGCGAGTCTCTATTGCTGTGGCTTTGGTGCGCAAAGGGAGACAGGAGGTGGCACGCGCTGACAGGCAATGTGCACGCACATGGTTTGTCTCCTCTCTGCCTCCCATTGCGCGCTTGTTTTCCGAGGGAATGCATTCCTCCTCCTGTCCACCGCAACAGAGGCCGGAGGCGTTGTCGGAGATTTATGACTCGAGTGAAACCGAGCCAAACACTCAGCTGATTCGTGGCGCTTTGTCCTGCCAAAATAATTCTCAGACAAATGCATTCACCAAGTGCAGTTACAACTTTTTCAAGGTGTTCGTCGTAATGCAGCAACAAGAGGCAGAGTCTGCGGTTTCTTTAATTTTGTGTGGTTTGTTTCTGGAACAACATGGCTAGGGAGCGTGCCTGCAAACAGGCAGGGCGACAACACCTCCTCAAAGCAACCATTCATTGACAGCACGCCCGCCGCAGGGCTGATTGGTGCCTGCATGCAAAGCAGCGGGCCTTTTAAACCTGAAGGTGGCTTTTCGGAGTGTGAGCGCCGATTTGTACATTAATCTAACGTTGTGCTTTAAGGCAGATTACTATTGTGCTGTGTTCTCACTGCTTTGTTGTTGAAGTTAATATGTGCAGAGTAGCATTGCACGCAGGCTTGGTGAGTTTTTACGGCCAGACACAGGTTACTCTCCCAGCCAAGCAGGTAGTGAAGGGAGGGCAGGGAATTATTCTAGACCGCTGTTTATCTTCTGCCCAACAAGCAAGGCTACTTGTGGTGTTTTATTTGGCTTGTTTGTTGCTCGATCTTCGATGGAGGGTAGTTGGTTGAGCTTAGATTTTGGTACTGCAGTATGGGTGAAGCCAGGCGCGCAACACCCATTGGACTCAAAGTGCTTCAGCACCCCCCCTCGTTTGTGGCAGCCTGGGATGCAACAGCTTCCCGGGCACACACACAGCTGTACCGAGCACTTCACAGGTCTTTTAAAGGCCTTTTGCATGTTAATGAAGCTTCATTGTTGTTTCACCCCTTCTAAGAGCCCCTGCAGCTCCACTCAACATATTGCTTAAAGTTCAGCCCCCACTCTGAAATTTTTTCACAGCCCTCCCCCCGAAATTTGGCTGTAATTGCGCCTGTGGGTGAAGCTCACCCGGGTCCATGCAGTCAGGAAAAGCAGGTTACCAGTCCAGCATTTTCGTTTGATAACCAAACGTCTTCTGGGAGTTGTAGTTCGTGTATGCTACCCTCGGACTAGCACACGAGTTCACAATGATTTGTAAAAGAAAACCCAAGCATTGAAAAAATTGAGTCCTGCATCAAGAAGTGGCAGTTTAAACACCCTCTAAAGTTTTCTAATTTGCAGATAATCGCTTATTTCCATAGCGATATCAGGGCTACCATATGACTCCGTGTCATCAGGACAAACATTTTCCAGTCCTGGATTTTCCATTTACAGATCGCTGCTAGTCCAGCGAGTACCACTGAATAAAACCAACCAGTCTCAGATGGAGTTGTACGGTGAACCCAAGCCCAGGACTGTAAAGGGTGACCGTGGAGATCACATAGGAAGTATTAAAGATGAAAGATGGGAACAGATCGCTATATGGAGGTGGGATGTGTTGTTTCTAGCTTGGGGCTTTCATTTAACAATGCGGTGGAGGGCGGACGGTCAGCAAAGGCCAGATAAAGTATTACAAGCAGGGTGACTAGCCCCGCCCACCTCCCCCGCCTCTCAGTTTCACTGTGCTACTACTGAGGCGAACGCAGGAGAGGAACGTCAGCCCTCGGTTCACCCCAGCCATGTCTGCCGGGGTATCCCTGCTTCTGGTCACCCTATTGGCGAGGTGCGTGGGATGTGAGCTAGTAGATGGACAAACGTGTGCTGTACCAGATATCGCAGGGCTTAATTTGTGCAGGTGGTGAGCACAAGCAGGGTTAAAAAAGAACCTGCTAAAGTGACATTAAGAGGAGTGGTGTGCAGGGTGGTGGAAGAGAGAGGCTAGTCTTAAGAAAAGGTTTGGGCTGACCTCCTGAATATTATTATTCTTATGTTACAAATTATGCACTACATCTGTGTGTATGAGGGAAGTTTGCCTTGCAGCAGCCGGCTGTGTTATTTAAGTAAGAGATGCACCCACTGCAAAATTTGCAAATGTTATTTGCTGACAGCAATTTTTTTTATCCTTTGCACGCTCTACTGTGGAAGTTTTGTTTGTGAAGGACGCTTGCCTAACTGCTGCCTGTGATGTTTCCTACGCTCTACTGTGCTTTGCATACAAGTAAGACTCGAGTCTCCCTCCAGGCACAACACCAGGGCCGGATTCACACAGCTGTCTGCATCCTGTACACATAAGTGATACCACTGCAGAGACGGCAGCGCTTGCACGTGTACAATCAACACAAAATGTATGTGAATTTTTACTAGTCAAAGGACTTATACAGAGATCTGACTTACACCAGCATGATTTAATATCTGTGCTATTAACATCCTTGTTTCCTTCTCTGCTGTCTCAGAGCGGCCAAGCCTTATCCATAGGCATTGACTATTTATGTGGAGGGTGCAGCATAACAAAGGGAGGGTGGCCTCTGTGACTGGAGACAGGTCACAGGGCAAATGCAGGGTCATTTTAGGAAGCGTTTTTGTGCGCTAATGGCACAGCTAATCTCAGAAGGGAGATGGGAAATTATTTTGGTTCCTCGTCCACCCACCCTTGTCCCCGGTGTCTCCCCCACTCCAAAATCTGGGGGGGGGGGGGAGATATCCCCGGCATATCCCACACTTCCTACGCCCATGGATTTCACTCTGTTTTTCACCTCTGCCACATCAAAAGCCTCCCTTTGGATATGTGTTTCTCTGGTCATACAGTATTATACTCACAATTCAATGTTAATTCATGCTACAGACTACATAATATCATTCCCTCTCAAATGTCTCCCTCTCAGGATCTAACTTGGAGTACCAACCGGGATGGGAAGTTCCGATCTCGAGATGACTTTTTTGGAAATAGCGCACATACCCCTCTGGAGCTCTTCTACTACCTACGGCTCAGGGAAGGCTTGAGAGCCTTATTACCTGATTATCCTCATGAACCCCCCAGCTTAGCCCCGCTCACTGTGGTGTTGAGCAGCTCTGATGGCGCACACCTGGTTTCTAAACTGTATAAGTGCATTCGAGAGGAATTACCAGTAGTAACTAGTGCGGCTAGAGCACACTGGGCAGGTGATTTCGGAAGGGATATCACAGATGCACAATGGAAGTACTGCTGCGATTTGTCAGGAGAGGTGATGTCTAGCTGTCGCTTTAAAATCATACATTACAAATTCCTCCATAGGATGTACTACACGCCAGCTCGGAATGAATATGCTACTTACCAGTATGCATCTGTTCTTGGCATGTAGGGCTGCTAACATTCATATCTTAGCATTAGATCGCCGCCTAGTGTTGGGTCCGGATGATCGCACATTGTTGTCCTGGAAGAGTCTTCGAAGTATCCTGAGATAGGTGGCTCCTCCCCTGGACTACAGTGCGCATGGGCATCGGCTTCATCCCCAGATTGTTTTTCGCCATTGTGGCAGAAGATGGAGTGAAAAGTGTAAAGGATGTCCATGCTAATGATTGAATACAATAGTATATCTGCAGCTGCGACAGGCACCGGGGAGGAGGGTGGGCGATATGAATGTTAGCAGCCCTACATGCCAAGAACAGATGCATACTGGTAAGTAGCATATTCAGTTCGAGGCATGTGGGCTTCTAAATTCATATCTTAGCAAAGAATACATAGCAGTCCCTCCATTAGCGGCGGTTGCCTGTGCCAGCTGCAGAAACCTGAAAAAGTGTCTTGAGAACAGCCTGTCCTACAGCAGCTTGCTGCTTGGAATGCACATCAACACAGTAGTGTTTTGTAAAGGTATGTGGGGTAACCCACGTGGCTGCTCTGCAAATGTCTTCTAAAGGAATGTTCCCCAGGAAAGCCATGGATGCCCCCAATTTGCGTGTGGAGTGCGCCCTTGGGGGTATTGTTAAAGTGCGCTTGGCCTTTTGATAACAGATTTGGATGCACTTAACAATCCACCTGGCTATTCCTGCTTTGGAAATAGGGTTGCCTTTGTGCTGTGGTGAGAAGGCAACAAAAAGTTGTTTTGTTTTCCTAAAGTGTTGTGTTCTGTCTATGTAGTACATCAACGCCCTCCGTACGTCTAACGTATGGAGCATTCTTTCCGCAACCGTTTGCGGGTTTTGGAAGAACGCTGGTAAGTCAATAGTTTGGTTGAGATGAAACTGTGACACCACCTTTGGAAGGAACTTGGGGTTAGTACGTAGCACTACCCTATTTGGATGAATCTGAATGAATGGCTCTTGGATTGTGAGCGCTTGCAGCTCACTAACGCGCCTCAGTGACGTAATAGCAATGAGGAAAGCTACTTTCCACGTTAGGAACTGGAGTTCACATGAGTGCAGTGGCTCAAAGGGTGGTCCCATCAGTCTGGTGAGGACCACATTGAGGTTCCACACCGGAGCTGGCGGTGTTCTTGGGGGAATGACTCGTTTCAGACCTTCAAGGAAAGCCTTAATGGCAGGCACCCTGAAGACAGAGAGATGCTGCCTATTCTGAAGATAAGCCGCGATGGCGGATAGATGTATCCGAATGGAAGTGTACGCTAGATTGCACTTGTAAAGATGTAACAGATAGCAAATAATGTTAGGGATAGATGCATCTAGCGGGTTGATGTTATTGGCTGTACAGTAAATGACAAAACGCTTCCATTTTGCAGCATAGCATGCTCTGGTAGTTGGCTTCCTTGCCTCCTTGATGATGTCCATGCATTCTGGAGGTAGGTGAAGGTATCCAAACTCTAGGACTTCAGGAGCCAGATCGCCAGGTTGAGCTGTTGCGGATCTGGATGCTGAATGTCTCCATGGTTCTGCATCAAAAGTCTGGGCGTGAGGCGCAGCCTTTGATGCGGCACCACCGAGAGTTCTAGAAACGTGGTGTACCATGCTTGGCGCGCCCACGTTGGAGCAACTAGGATGAGTGTCACCGAGTGCTGCCTTAGTTTTCTTGCCACCAGCGGTATCAGAGGGGCTGGCGGAAAAGCGTACGCAAATCTGCCTGACCAGTTCATCCATATCGCATTCCCCTGCGACTGTGGGTGAGGGAACCTGGCGGCAAAGTGTTGGCATTTTGCGTTTTCGTTTGTGGCAAACAGGTCTATCTCCGGCTGACCCCACTGCTGGAAGTACGGGCGGAGTACTGATGGGTGTAACTCCCACTCGTGCATTTGATGGCTGTATCTGCTGAGCAGATCCGCCATCTGATTGTCCTTGCCCGGGAGGTGTTCTGCCATGAGGAAAATGTTCCTCTGAATGGCCCACTTCCACATGCCATGAGCCAGATGAGACAGCTGTGGCGAGTGGGTGCCCCCCTGCTTTTGAATGTAGTACATCGCGGTCATGTTGTCCGTCCGGACTAACACTACCTTGTTGCACAGATGTACAATGAAGGACTTGAGTGCCATGAAGATTGCCATCAGTTCCAGATAGTTGATGTGCATCTTCTGTTGCAGCGTCGTCCATAGTCCCTGCACCGTGTAAGTGAGCATATGAGCTCCCCATCCCTGGAGAGATGCGTCCATTGTCAGGATAATCTGTGGCACTGGCTCCTGGAACAGTCGGCCCTTGCAAAGGTTGTGTGGAGTCCACCAATGCAGAGAGTCGTATGCCCGACTGGTAACCAACACTAGGTCTGTCAATTGTCCCTGAGCCTGTGTCCACTGATTTGCTAAGCACTCCTGGAGCGGACGCATATGTAGACGTGCGTGAGGGACTATGAAGATGCAGGAGGCCATCATGCCAATCAGCTGCATGAACACTCTTGCTGGAAGCGAGTGTTGTGGTCTGAACTTTTGGATTAGCGACTGCATGCTGTCTATCCTGATTTGGTTTGGCTGGGCCATGGCCGTCAGGGTATTGATCGTCGCACCTAGAAACTGCCGGACATGCGCCGGCTGAAGATGCGACTTTGGGTAGTTCAACGAGAAGCCCAGATCGTGAAGGAGGTGAATGGTAGTCGACATGTCCGCGGCGCACTGTTGTTCCGACTTGGCTTGAACGAGCCAGTCGTCTAGGTAGGGGTAGACATGGATGTTCTGCCTCCTGAGGTGCGCCGCCACTGTCGCCAGACACTTGGTAAACACTCTTGGGGCTGTGGTCACTCCGAAGGGTAGGACCTTGAACTGATAATGTTTGCCTTGGATAGTGAATCTGAGGTATTTTCTGTGGGACGGGTGTAGTGGAATGTGGAAATAAGCATCCTTGAGGTCTAAGGTTGCTAAGAAGTCCCCTTGTTTTAGCAAGGGAAGAATCTGTTGCAGTGTAAGCATGTGGAAATGTTCTGATAGTATATACAGGTTGAGGGGACGCAGATCTAGAATGGGTCTGAGAGATCCGTCCTTCTTTGGAATAAGGAAGTACAGGGAATATACCCCTGTGCCCTCCTCCTCCACCGGCACGAGCTCGATTGCGCCTTTTTGCAGCATCACCACTACTTCCTGCTGCAATAAGTGCAAATGCTCTGCGGACATAGGCCGTTGCCTTGGTGGAATGTTGGGTGGAGTGGACTTTAACTCTAGACAATAACCGTACTGGACAAGTTGTCGCACCCACCTGTCTGTGGTGATGTTTCTCCAGACGGGCAGGAACTGCTGTAGTCTCCCCCCGACAGGTGTTAAGTGGTCGGGGGGCAGTGACAGAGAGTCACTGTTTGTTTGGGGCAGAGGAGCGGGAGTTGTTATTTCCTTTTCCACGTCCTCTGGTACTGTTTCCTCGGTAACCCCCTCTGTTTTGCTTGGGGTACGAGGATTGTGCTCCGCCTCTGGAGAATTGTGACTGTTGACCCATCTGTCCTCTGGTGACTCCACGTGCACCTGAGCGACGAAAATTGTTGCCACGAAACTGTTGTGATTGTAGGGCCCCCATAGACTTAGCAGTTTCGGTGTCTTTCTTAATTTTTTCTAGTGTGGTGTCCACATCTGGACCAAACAGTCTATCAGGATTGACTGGCTGATTAAGAATGGTTGTCTGAATGTCTGGTTTAAACCCCGATATGCGGAGCCACGCCTGTCGTCTGAGCATGACGCTAGTGTTAATGGCCCTAGCTGCTGTGTCTGCGGCATCAAGTGCACACTTTATGGCTGCGTTGGAAATCAGTTTTCCCTCTTCTATAAGCAGTTTGGTGCCCTCTTGAAACTGCGAAGGCAGGTGTTCTATAACCCGCTCTAGGGTGTCGTAATGCGCCCTATGATAACGTGCCAAGAGTGCTTGTGTATTCGCAATACGCCAAAAATTGGCAGCCTGTGCGGCTACTCTTTTGCCCCCTGCCTCTAGCACTTTGGACTCCTTATCCGGGGGAGGAGCTTCACCCGTTGTTTGGGAGTTGGCCCTTTTGCGGGCATTTGCGACCACCAGGGAGTCAAGCGGCAACTGTCCCCTAATGTATGCAGGGTCTGCAGGTGCTGGTCTGTACTTCTTTTCGATACGTGGATTGACCACTCTCGCCCTGGTAGGTTCCTTAAAGATGTCCGCAGCATGTTTGAGGACCCCTTTGAGCATAGGCAGTGTCTTTACTGTCCGTTCAGAGACTGAAAAAGTGTCAAATAGAAAGTCTTCTTCTACAGGGTCAGCATGCATGTCCACATCATGATTAGCAGCTGCCCGTTCAATGAGTGCATGAAAACCTGCAGAATCTTCTGTTGGGGATGCACGTGCAGTGAAAGGCTGTGGGTCTTGGCCCACATCTTGGGTGCCTTGGTCACCAATGTCATCATATGAATCCGGCTGTGCATCAGTTTCATTGATGGGGAAAGTGTACTGGTCATCTTCAACATATCCTTCACCCTCAGAGTGTTCTGGGGAAGGAGTTGGGCTCCTTCTTGGAGGAGGCTGGATAGGCTCAATGAGGCCTGAAGAGTCTTCAGGAAGCCTTTTTTTCTTTAGGGGGATGACATAGGAGTCCACCGGCTGTGAAGTGATCCTCCTCTTATAAAGGGTCAATTTGCCCGTGTCTGCGTCGATAAAACGCTCCGCATCCTCTTCAGAGTCGAGTACCCGACTTGAAAGTGCCCCCGCCGTCGAAGAATCCGACTTCTTTGGCGTCGATTTTGTTGAGAAGGCCTTCGGCGTCTCTTTCGGCGGCAGAAGGAAGAGAAGTTTACCCGCAGGCTTCACCGGAATGTCCATCGGCTTCTGCGGCGATGGCATCGGAGCCGGCGTAGCAGAGGCCCTCTCCCTGATCCTCTGTAGTGAAGCGGCGACGAGGGACGCGTCACTTACAGCGGCCCTTGGCGCCGACGAGGAGGTCTTTACCTTGCCCTCGGATCCGACGTCCTGTTGGCCCTTCTGAGTCTTGGACGACGATGCCGCAGCCGCCGACCCAGAGTCCTTGGACCGATGCGCAGATGTGCCAGCCTTCGATCCGTGTGATTTTGTCGGAATCCCAGTCGGAACCGGAGCCGTGTCGCCGGCTTTAGCGGGCTTTGACGGCGTCGCATCGGTGGACCCGTGCCGACCACCCTTCTTAGAGCATCCCTCCTCAGGCGCCGACTTCGACCCTGTGGAATCAACAGATTTCTTCGACTTTTGTGGACCGGAGGTCGACGGAGTCGATGCAGCAGCGGGTGTCGTCTTTTTTGGTGGTACGGCCGCCATCTTAGGGTCGTTCGAATCGATAACTTTCGGTTTCGTTTTCGGGTCGGCCATTTTAGGTGTAGTCGATACCGAAGGTTTCAGTTTCGGTTTCGATACGGGCTGCGCAGCAAGTATGTCCGTGGCCGGGCCTGAAGGCGGGGCCGAGGCTTGCGGTACGGGGTCTTGGGTAAGGCCAACAGGCGATCCCGTGACCCGATCTTGATCTTCGTAACCTTTGGGGCATAGCTCGTCCCCTGAGCTATCTTCCGCGGCCCCATAAATCTCTTCGACGTCCCCTACCTCGTCGACGTATTCAAGGCCTTGATCCACGACTCCGTCGTCGTCTTCCGGATCTGCCTCGACCTCCGTCTCGGGCGGGGAGATTTGAAGATGATGGCTCTGGTCCTCCTCTTCTCGGTCGCCGAAGATGTTTTCTGGAGCCGGGGCCGCTTGTCTGGCCTCAAGGCGCACCGCGCGCCGAAGCTTGAGTGTCTTCTTTGACCTGAATTTTGCGCAGGCCCTGCAGTTGTCTTCGTTATGGTCTGGTGAAAGGCATTTGTTACAGACCGGGTGCACGTCGATATGTGGGTATTTGGACCCACAGAGCGGACAGTACTTGAACGGACTCCGCTCCATGCTGGAAAGTTGCGTCGTGTCGCGATGAGAAGGCCTCGATGTCCGAAGAGTGCAAGCACTCCGTTGATTCCGACTCCAAGAGACGGAAGAACTCAAGACCGTGCGCAAACAATACCGACGCAAAGAATACAAGGCCTTTTGGCCGTAAAAAGTTAGTTTTTCTCGGTTCCGACAGAGAGACGTCGAGACCGCATCCGAACCCAATGGCGGAAAAAAACAATCTGGGGATGGAGCCGATGCCAATGCGCACTGTAGTCCAGGGGAGGAGCCACCTATCTCAGGATACTTCGAAGACTCTTCCAGGACAACAATGTGCGATCATCCGGACCCAACACTAGGCGGCGATCTAATGCTAAGATATGAATTTAGCAGCCCACATGCCTCGAACATTTCGGTTCGGGCTCGCCGAATCGGACAGGTGTGAGCGATGCAGTCGGGAGGGAGCGGACTTCTTCCATTTATCATGGACCTGCCCGCAAGTACAGGAATACTGGGCACGGGTCTGTGAGGGCCTGTCCCACATGATAGGTGCTGCGCTGACCCCAGAACCGATGTTGTTCCTTCTAGGCTATACTGCGCAGATAGCACGGACAGTTAGGAAGTTCACTAATGTAGCACTACTGTTGGCACGGAGACACTTAGCATGTAGATGGGGCCGAGGCCGCGCTCCTAAGTTTAAGGTCTGGTTGCACGATATGTTATACTGTCAGGAGCAGTACAGTGTGTTTTCAGAGCTGGTACCTTTACGCTCGAGACCGGCGGACATCTGGGGTCCCCTGCAGGCCTACCTTCTCGCTGAAACATCGCAAGGGGAGGAAGACGCTGACAATACTGACACAACACACACACAGATTATTTGAATGGCTTGGTCTCATTTCACACTTTCTGGCCTGTGCTAGGAAGGGTCTATTGGAGGATTGTTGCAGTGTTAGAGATGTATCCGGTATGGAGCCTCCCCTCCAGAGTCTATGTATTGCTTGACTGATGAACTACCTTTGAAATTTTGGCTGCATGCCTTGCATCGATGTTTTTACAGGCACTGTCTAACACCACTGCATTGACTTGACCTCCCTGGCTATTCTACCATGCTACCTACCTGCATCAAAGTCCCTGATGGAACTGCGTTGTTGTTTAACTAATGTGTAATGCCTCTATCCCCCTGCATTCCAGACTACGGCTGTGATCTCCCGATTCTGTTATGTCATATCACGCTTTCTTGACTGTATATCTTCCTCAATTGCTCCCATAAGGCAATGATCTGAGATGAATGTATTACTTCTCTTGTGTTTTGCTGTTGATTGACCCTCACTACGCTCCCTGAGTATGGTAGTTCAATGCCTCTGATTGCACTAATACATGTGCATCGCTGCCGGCCTTGTATGGTTGTAGGCGCACTGCTGTGTATGAATGCTTGAATGTTAATAAAAGTTTATAATCCAAAAAAAAGAAAAAAAAAAGAAAAACTTGGAGTACCAATAACTGAGTTGTCCCCACCTGCAGGCCTTCTTGCTTAGACCCACTCTCCATCCCCGCCGACATACATGGTTCACACAGTTTGGCTAGCGCCACTGGTGTTACTTACCTTAGCTTCCAGATAGTGTTATATAAAATGGAGTATATTAGCTAGAATACCTAACAGTGAACAATATTATTCACTATTCGCATAATTAAACCAGCATTTTCAATGCAATAGTTCTCCCATTTGCAATAGTTTAAGCTATTGGCATTGTAAATAACAATGTCTTTTATTTATGTTTTAAAAACCAAAACATAAATAAAAGGCATTGTCATTTACAATTCCAATAGCTCTAACTTGCATAAATGAAAAACCTATTGCATTGTAAATGCTTGTTTTGTAATAGAGAGAGAACCTCTTGTTTGAGAAGTTTAAGATGTTCTGTGAACATTGGATGATGTATGGGAGGAATGTTTGGGGGGGTAGAAGTGAGTTCCAGGCCGGAACCACACTGGATAATTTGTCTTACCCACTTGTCTGTTATGATTGAATTCCAGACAGGTAGGAACTGTGATAGACGTCCCCCGACAGGAGTGGAATGATGATGGGGGGGGCGGGGTAGTGGAGGAAAGCCACTCTTGGTGGTAGGGGAAGTGCGGGTGGAGTTTCCCCTGCCCCTTCCTCTATTGTTATTCCCTCTGTATCCTCCCCGAAAATATCCTCTGGATGAGGAGGATTGATTGGGGCTTTTATACGATGAGGTATTTTCTGATGCAGCCGTCTTTGAGCCACCCCTATAAAAGGAGCGACAAAAAGAACCTCTATTAGAGGTTAGTTGTAATGCCCCCATGGCTCTAGCGGTCTCAGTGTCTCTTCATTTTCTCCAATGAAGAATCGACTGTGGGGCCAAAAAGGTGTTGTTGATCAAATGGCTGATTAAGAACTACTGGCTGTACTTCTTGTTGACTCCTGAGATTCAAAGCCAAGCGTGTCAATGTAGCAAAACGCTGGTGTTAATGGCACACGAGGCTGTGTCAGCTGCGTCGAGGGCACATTTGATGGAAGCGTTTGTGATAAGTTCACCCTCTTGAATGAGGTTGTGCGCTTTATCCTTGTATTCGTCTGGTAAGTGATGCATCAGTTTTTCTAGCTCGTCATAGTGAGCTCTATCATACCGCACCAAAAGATCTTGTGCATTGGCAATGTGCAAATGGTTGGCAGTTTGAGATGCGATTCTCTTGCCTGATGCATCTATAAGTTTTGGTTCCTTGTCAGGTGAAGGGGCGTCACCTGTTGTCTGAGAATTTTCCCTTTTCCATGCATTTGAAACAACAAGCGAATCTAAAGGTTCCTGACCCCTGATGTAAATTGAGACTGTAGGAGCTGCTTTATATTTTTTGTCTATTTTTCGCGTCAGCATTCTAGCTCTAACAGGGTCTTTGAATACCTCATTGGCGTGTTTTAACATTTCTTTGAGCATGGGCAGTGTGTTTGTGTTTTTTTGTGAGGGAGCGAAAGTTTCCACTAAGAAATCCTCTTCTAAGAGGTCAGAAGGTAATACCACCCCATAATAATAATAATAATAATAATAATAAAACACTTATAAAGCACCTGGCTGCACAAACTGTGTGTCCCCGCGCTAACTGCTTATAAATCAACCAACGAGGAAGATGCCAGAGAGGGGGTCAAATCAGCTATTTATTTAGGAAATAGGAGAGTTTTGAGTTTTGCCCTAAATATCATTTCGGACGGTTCCATCCGCAATTGAAGGGGGAGATCGTTCCAGTGTTTAGCAGCTAGGGAACGGAAGGATTTACCTCCCATTTTAGCTCTTTTAATGCGGGGAATTTTAAATTGCATTGTTCCTGATGATCTTAGGGCTCTAATCGGTCGATGTATAGCCAGGAGACTTCTCAGGTATATGGGGCCTTTGTTATGGGCTATCCTGTGGGCATAGCAGAGACTTTTGAATATGATTCTCTCCTTGATGGGAAGCCAATGAAGTTTGATTAGGGCAGATTTAATGGAGGTTTTTCTCGAGAGACCTAACACCAGTCGTGCAGCCGCATTTTGAATACATTGGAGCTGGTGTAGGCCTTTGTTATTGAGGCCTATTAAGAGGGCGTTTCCATAGTCCAAATGTGGCGTTATTAAGGCATGGACTATTGTTTTTCTAGCTCCTATAGGAATCAAATCAATGATTTTTCGAAGTATTTTGAGTATGCCAGTGCACTTTCCTGTAGTTTTATTCACTTGGGATTTGCCCGATAGGTCAGAATCTAACATGACTCCCAAGTTTTTTACCACTTTTGCAGGGCTGGGAAGTTTTCCCAATTCACAGGGCCACCATGCATCAGACCAAACAGAGGTTTCCTTTCCCACCACCAATACCTCAGTCTTCTCTCCATTGAGGCGTAGACAGTTATCGTCCATCCAGGTAGCTACTGCCGTCATACAATTTGAGAAGTTGGTGGCATATTCCTTACAGTCCGGTGTGATTTTAAACATGAGTTGAGTATCATCAGCATAGCTAACAATGCCCACCCCAAAATTCCTTACTATGTCAGCCAGGGGTTCCATATAGATGTTGAATAGGGTAGGGCTCAAACTTGAGCCCTGTGGAACCCCATGGCTGACGCTGCGAGGTGATGATCTGAAGGGTGGGCAGTGTAGTTGGAATGATCTCTTGGTAAGGAAAGAGCTGAGCCAGGCGAGTGCTGGGCCTTTTACTCCTAAGTTCGAGAGACGTGATAGCAGCTTTGAGTGCAGCACAGTATCGAATGCTGCACCCAGGTCCAGCATGACCAATGCTGCAGTCTCGCCCTCATCCACCATCATTCGAATACATTCCGTGGAGTACAGAACTGCAGACTCAGTGGAGTATCCTGGCCTGAATCCTGATTGAGAGGGATGGAGTAAGTTCTCTTTTTCTACAAAATCCATGAGTTGTTTGTTTACTACTTTTTCTATGATTTTAGCGCAGTATGGTAGAAGTGAAATGGGTCTTAGGTTATTGAGCTGTGAAATAGGGATGTTAGGTTTTTTTTTTAGCGGTATCACTTGCGCTAATTTCCAAGCTTCTGGAACGAAACATTCCTGGCAGGAAAGAGAGATCATATGGCTAATATGATCAATAAGTGTGTTGTCCATAATGTCCTTACTTTTATCATATGGGCATACATCCCTAGGGGGTCCTGAATGTATACTTTTAGTAATATTAAGTAGATCCTTTTTGTCTGGCGTGGTAAACATGGACAATATCGGGTTTTGAGTGATGGGAGTTTTTATGTCTACATTATCTACTGCGTCAGAGATTTTAGGGAAGGTATCATGGATTTTCTCCACTTTTTCCACAAAAAAGTCAGCGATTTGTTCGCATATTTCTGTGGAATAAGTATCCAGAGTCTCTAAACGGGCAGAATTAGTCAGTTCTTTATAAATGCGGAATAATTCCTTAGTAGGGTGGGCAGCTTCCTCAATTCTAGTATTGAAGAAGATGCTTTTTTCTTCTCGAACCATTTTTTGATATCTTTTTAGTTCGGTTCTGTACTTCAACTTAAGGTCCAGTGCATAGCTCTTTCTCCAATTACGCTCAATTGATTTACATTGGGCTTTCGCAAGTCGGAGTTTCTCCGTAAACCAAGGCTCTGATTTAGAGCGCCTGATGGGGGGTTTAGTAGTCCAGGGGGCTATTTTATCTAGTGCATTTTCTAACCATTGCTCGTAATTATTCCATACCTCTTGTAATGAGTGCCCTACAATAGGAGGTTGTTCATCTAGAAAGCTTTTAAACAGTGCCGGGGTAAACTTTTTCCAGTTGCGGGGCTTTAGCGAGTGGGCTTTAATAAGTGGGCTTTTTTTTTGATTGGTTAAAATCTCACAAGTAACCATGAAATGGTCGGACCACAATAATGGGGTCGGGGGAAGAGGGGAATCAATTCCCTCCCAATTTACAAAAATCGGGTCAAGAAGGTGTACATGTTGGTGGGTGGGGTTGGGGGACATAAGTCTTAAGCCTAATGAGTTAAGCGCGGTTTTTAATAAACATGCTTCTTTAGCGTTGTGGTCTTCAAAATGAAGATTTAAATCTCCCAAAATCATAAGATTTTTATGTCGTATTGCTAGCTGGGTGGCAACTTCTATCAGATGTTTACAAAAAGGTCCAGTAGGACCAGGTGGTCGGTAGATGAGTAAGCCTGTGATAGTGGTGGTGGAATCCAGTTTAATAGAAAAAATGCCACATTCACTATTAGTGATGGCCAGGTTAGTAAAAGTACATTCTAAGTCTTTTTGAAAAATGAGTGCAAGTCCACCACCTCGCTGTTGTTTCTGCCTGTCTATTCTAAGAAGAGTATAGTCATCGGGTATGGCTTCTATGATGTCGGGGAGCGAGGATTCATCCAACCATGTTTCCGTAAGAAACATTGCATCAAGAGCGTTATTTTTCAGCAAGTCGTGAATTTCCATTTTATGCTTTACCATTGACCTGCAGTTTAGCAATGTCATCTTCCGTGTAGCTGTCGGTTCTGGAGTTACATTGGGGGAAGGGAATATCGTATTACATATGGAGCAGGACCTGGGTATTCCTTCAGGTTCTATGGTATGGAGGCAGGAATAATTGGGCTTCTTACCGAGTTTGAGGAGGGCCGGTTTGGAGTAGTAAATCATGTGATTATCCACTGCCAGGGCTGTGTCAGTTATAGGTTCTAAGGAGTCCTGGAGTCCTGCCCCGCGTCCCGCTCGTTCGCGGACGGGCGCAGACGGGCAGGACTCTGGCTTGACTCCGGCGCGCGATCGGTGTGCCCGCAATGCGCGTCCGCTGCGCGGCGCCATTGACGTATGGTTTTATGCTGACTGACGAGCGCCGAGCGCCGTGCAGAGCGAGCCCTCACTAAGATGGCCGCTATCCTTTCTTAGATGACTATGTTGATACCCTCAGATGCCGGCCCGTGATTCGGCCACACCCACAGGGCAAGACACGTAATCTGCCTTTTGGAGTAAGGTAACAGTTCAAATTCAACAATCACCTTAGCTAAGTCTGGCGCTCTGGTACTCAGCGCGCGAACAATTTAATTGTAAGGGGGGAGGGAAAGGACACAAGGGAAACAGTAGCACAAGTTAAAAAGTAAATACAGGGAAAAATATTACAAGCATTTGCAATGCATAAGGTCTCGCATTAGGAAAGTTTGAGCTATTGGTATTGTAAATGACACATTTTTTATATATGTGTTGGTTTTGAAAATAGCAAAAATAATAGCTTTGTCATTTACAATGCCAATAGTTATAACTTGTGACACCTATAGCATTTGTAATGCAATATGTGTTGTATTCACGTGACTTAGATGTATTGATATTACAAATAACAATGGCTTTTAATTTTTTTAATAATTAATACTTAAATAAAAGTTATTGTAATTTATAATGGCAATAGCTTAAACTTTTGTAAATAACTTTTGTGAAGAATATGTTCAGTGTATTTTATTGTGACGAAAATCCAAGAACAGAAGTGAAATACTAACCTCTTTTTGTGACATTTGTAATAAAGCTTGAAACATTGAGAGATCATATTTGACCCAGTTGTTGGTAAATGGTTGCACAGATTGATGCTGTGGTGGGGCTGAGAGATGTTGTGGTGGCGACTAGTGATGCTGTAGCATTCAATGATCCTGTGGTAGCGCATAGTGATGTTGTTGTGCCCCTTAGTGATGCGGTGGTGGTGCTGAGTGATGCTGTGGTGATGCGATAGATAGAGTGAGTGGGATAGATAGATAGAGTGAGGGCGATAGATAGATAGAGGGAGGGCGATAGATAGAGGGCGATAGAGAGATTGAGTGAGCGAGATAGATAGATAGATAGATAGATAGGAGTGAGGGCGATAGATAGCTAGACAGATAGATAGAGTGATGGCGATCAGTATCTAAATAAATAGATAGAATGAGGGCGATAGATCGATAGAAAGATAGATAGAGTGAGGGCAATAGATAGAGTGAGGGCGATAGATAGAGTGAGGGCGATAGATAGATAGATAGAGTGATAGATAGATAGATTGATAGATAGATAGAGTGAGGGCGATAGATAGATAGATAGAGTTAGGGCGATAGATAGATAGAGTGAGGGCGATAGATAGAGTGAGGGCGATAGATAGAGTGAGGGCGATAGATAGAGTGAGGGCGATTAGATAGAGTGAGGGCGATAGATAGAGTGAGGGCGATAGATAGACAGATAGAGTGAGGGCGATAGATCGATAGACAGAGAGTGAGGGCGATAGATAGATAGATAGTTGTGTGTGTGGTTGTGTGTGGTTGTGGTTGTGTGTGTGGTTGTGGTTATGTGTGCGTGGTTGTGTGTGTGTGGTTGTGTGTGTGTGGTTGTGTGTGTTATGCTTTGTTTTTCTATGTTATGTTATGCTATGTTTTGTTGTGTTTGGTATGTTATGTTTTGCTAGGCTATGATATGTTTTGTTTTGTTATGCTATGCTTTGTTATGTTATGCTATGTTTTGTTATGCTATGCAATGTATTGTTTTGCTATTCTATGCTTTGTTTTGTTATGCTATGCTGTTTTGTTATGTTATGCTATGTTTTGTTATGCTATGCAATGTATTGTTTTGCTATTCTATGCTTTGTTTTGTTATGCTATGCTATGTTTTTTTGCTATCCTATGCTTTGTTTTGTTATGCTATGCAATGCTTTGTTGTGTTTGTTATGCTATGCTTTGTTATGCTATGCTATGCTGTGCTGTGTTGTGTTGTGTTGTGTTGTGTTGTGCTATGCTATGCTATGTTTTGTTATGCTATGTTTTGTTATGCTATGTTTTGTTATGCTATGTTTTGTTATGCTATGCTTTGTTATGCTATGCTTTGTTATGCTATGCTTTGTTTTGCTATGCTATGTTTTGTTGTGTTTGATATGCTATGTTTTGCTATGCTATTATATGTTTTGCTATGCTATGTTTTGTTATGCCATGTTTTGTTATGCCATGTTTTGTTATGCCATGTTTTGTTATGCCATGTTTTGTTATGCCATGTTTTGTTAGGCTATGTTTTGTTTTGCTATCCTATGCTTTGTTTTGTTATGCTATGCTCTGTTTAGTTTTGCTATCCTATGCTATGTTGTGTTTTGTTATGCTACGCTATGCTATGGTTTGTTATGCTATGTTTTGTTATGCTATACTATGTTTTGTTATGCTATGCTATGCTTTGTTATGCTTTGTTATGCTATGCTATGCTTTGTTTTGCTATGCTATGTTTTGTTGTGTTTGATATGCTATGTTTTGCTATGCTATTATATGTTTTGCTATGCTATTATATGTTTTGCTATGCCATGTTTTGCTATGCCATGTTTTGTTATGCCATGTTTTGTTATGCCATGTTTTGTTATGCCATGTTTTGTTATGCCATGTTTTGTTAGGCTATGTTTTGTTTTGCTATCCTATGCTTTGTTTTGTTATGCTATGCTCTGTTTAGTTTTGCTATCCTATGCTATGTTGTGTTTTGTTATGCTACGCTATGCTATGGTTTGTTATGCTATGTTTTGTTATGCTATGCTATGCTTTGTTATGCTTTGTTATGCTATGCTTTGTTTTGCTATGCTATGTTTTGTTGTGTTTGATATGCTATGTTTTGCTATGCTATTATATGTTTTGCTATGCCATTATATGTTTTGTTATGCCATGTTTTGTTATGCCATGTTTTGTTATGCCATGTTTTGTTTTGCTATCCTATGCTTTGTTTTGTTATGCTATGCTCTGTTTAGTTTTGCTATCCTATGCTATGTTGTGTTTTGTTATGCTATGCTATGTTGTGTTTTGTTATGCTATGCTATGTTGTGTTTTGTTATGCTATGCTATGTTGTGTTTTGTTATGCTATGCTATGTTGTGTTTTGTTATGCTATGCTATGTTGTGTTTTGTTATGCTATGCTATGTTTTGTTATGCTATGCTATGTTTTGTTATGCTATGCTATGCTATGTTTTGTTGTGTTTTGTTATGCTATTTTTTTGTTATGCTATTTTTTGTTATGCTATGTTTTGTTGTGCTTGGTTATGCTGTGCTTGGTTATGCTGTGCTTGGTTATGCTGTGCTTGGTTATGCTGTGCTTGGTTATGCTGTGCTTGGTTATGCTGTGCTTGGTTATGCTGTGCTTGGTTGTGCTGTGCTTGGTTGTGCTGTGCTTGTGCTGTGCTTGGTTGTGCTGTGCTTGGCTGTGCTTGGTTGTGCTGTGCTTTGCTGTGCTGTGTTTTGCTGTGCTGTGTTTTGCTGTGCTGTGTTTTGCTGTGCTGTGCTGTGTTTTGCTGTGCTGTGTTTTGCTGTGCTGTGTTTTGCTGTGCTGTGCTTTGTTTTGCTGTGCTGTGCTGTGCTGTGCTTTGCTGTGTTTTGCTGTGCTGTGCTGTGTTTTGCTGTGCTGTGTTTTGCTGTGCTGTGTTTTGCTGTGCTGTGTTTTGTTGTGCTGTGTTTTGCTGTGCTGTGCTTTGCTGTGCTGTGTTTTGCTGTGCTGTGCTGTGTTGTGTTTTGCTGTGCTGTGTTTTGCTGTGCTGTGTTGTGTTGTGTTTTGCTGTGCTGTGTTTTGTTGTGCTGTGTTTTGCTGTGCTGTGCTTTGCTGTGCTGTGTTTTGCTGTGCTGTGCTGTGTTGTGTTTTGCTGTGCTGTGTTTTGCTGTGCTGTGTTGTGCTGTGTTTTGCTGTGCTGTGTTTTGCTGTGCTGTGTTTTGCTGTGCTGTGCTGTGCTGTGTTTTGCTGTGCTGTGTTTTGCTGTGCTGTGTTTTGCTGTGTTTTGCTGTGCTGTGTTTTGCTGTGCTGTGTTTTGCTGTGCTGTGTTTTGCTGTGCTGTGTTTTGCTGTGCTGTGTTGTGCTGTGCTGTGCTTTGCTGTGCTGTGTTTTGCTGTGCTGTGTTTTGCTGTGCTGTGTTTTTCTGTGCGGTGCTGTGTTGTGTTTTGCTGTGCTGTGTTTTGCTGTGCTGTGTTTTGCTGTGCTGTGTTTTGCTGTGCTGTGTTTTGCTGTGCTGTGCTGTGTTGTGCTGTGTTTTGCTGTGCTGTGTTTTGCTGTGCTGTGTTTTGCTGTGCTGTGTTTTGCTGTGCTGTGCTGTGTTTTGCTATGCTGTGCTGTGTTTTGCTGTGCTGTGTTTTGCTATGCTGTGCTGTGTTTTGCTGTGCTGTGCTGTGTTTTGCTGTGTTGTGCTGTGCTGTGTTTTGCTGTGCTGTGCTGTGTTTTGCTGTGCTGTGTTGTGTTGTGTTGTGCTGTGCTGTGTTGTGCTGTGCTGTGTTGTGCTGTGCTGTGTTGTGCTGTGCTGTGCTGTGCTGTGTTGTGCTGTGCTGTGCTTTGCTGTGCTGTGCTTTGCTGTGTTTTGCTGTGTTTTGCTGTGCTGTGCTGTGCTGTGCTGTCCTGTGCTGTGTTTTGTTGTGTTGTGCTGTGTTTTGCTGTGCTGTGCTGTGCTGTGTTTTGCTGTGCTGTGCTGTGTTGTGTTTTGCTGTGTTTTGCTGTGTTGTGCTGTGCTGTGCTGTGTTTTGCTGTGCTGTGTTTTGCTGTGCTGTGTTTCGCTGTGCTGTGCTGTGTTGTGTTTTGCTGTGCTGTGTTTTGCTGTGTTTTGCTGTGCTGTGCTGTCCTGTGCTTTGCTGTGCTGTGTTGTGCGGTGCTGTGCTGTTTTGCTGTGCTGTGTTTTGCTGTGCTGTGTTGTGCTGTGCTGTGTTGTGCTGTGTTTTGCTGTGCTGTGCTGTGTTGTGCTGTGCTGTGTTGTGCTGTGCTGTGTTTTGCTGTGCTGTGCTGTGTTTTGCTGTGCTTTGCTGTGCTGTGTTTTGCTGTGTTTTGCTGTGCTGTGCTGTCCTGTGCTGTGTTGTGTTGTGTTGTGTTGTGCTGTGCTGTGCTGTGCTGTCCTGTGCTGTGCTGTCCTGTGTTGTGTTGTGTTGTGCTGTGCTGTGTTGTGCTGTGCTGTGCTGTGCTGTGTTTTGCTGTGCTGTGTTTTGCTGTGCTGTGTTGTGTTGTGTTTTGCTGTGCTGTGCTGTGCTGTATTGTGTTTTGCTGTGCTGTGTTTTGCTGTGCTGTGTTTTGCTGTGCTGTGCTGTGTTTTGCTGTGCTGTGTTTTGCTGTGCTGTGTTTTGCTGTGCTGTGCTTTGTTTTGCTGTGCTGTGCTGTGCTTTGCTGTGTTTTGCTGTGCTGTGCTGTGTTTTGCTGTGCTGTGTTTTGCTGTGCTGTGCTGTGTTTTGCTGTGCTGTGTTTTGTTGTGCTGTGTTTTGCTGTGCTGTGCTTTGCTGTGCTGTGTTTTGCTGTGCTGTGCTGTGTTGTGTTGTGTTTTGCTGTGCTGTGTTTTGCTGTGCTGTGTTGTGTTGTGTTTTGCTGTGCTGTGATGTGTTTTGCTGTGCTGTGATGTGTTTTGCTGTGCTGTGTTGTGCTGTGTTTTGCTGTGCTGTGTTTTGCTGTGCTGTGTTTTGCTGTGCTGTGCTGTGTTTTGCTGTGCTGTGCTGTGTTGTGCTGTGCTGTGTTTTGCTGTGCTGTGTTTTGCTGGGCTGTGTTTTGCTGTGCTGTGTTTTGCTGTGCTGTGTTGTGCTGTGCTGTGTTTTGCTGTGCTGTGCTGTGTTGTGCTGTGCTGTGTTTTGCTGGGCTGTGTTTTGCTGGGCTGTGTTTTGCTGTGCTGTGTTTTGCTGTGCTGTGTTGTGCTGTGCTGTGTTGTGCTGTGCTTTGCTGTGTTTTGCTGTGCTGTGCTGTGTTGTGTTGTGCTGTGCTTTGCTGTGCTGTGTTGTGTTGTGTTTTGCTGTGCTGTGATGTGTTTTGCTGTGCTGTGTTGTGCTGTGTTTTGCTGTGCTGTGTTTTGCTGTGCTGTGTTTTGCTGTGCTGTGCTGTGTTTTGCTGTGCTGTGTTGTGCTGTGCTGTGTTTTGCTGTGCTGTGTTTTGCTGGGCTGTGTTTTGCTGTGCTGTGTTTTGCTGTGCTGTGTTGTGCTGTGCTGTGTTTTGCTGTGCTGTGCTGTGTTGTGCTGTGCTGTGTTTTGCTGTGCTGTGTTTTGCTGGGCTGTGTTTTGCTGTGCTGTGTTTTGCTGTGCTGTGTTGTGCTGTGCTGTGTTGTGCTGTGTTGTGCTGTGTTTTGCTGTGCTGTGTTTTGCTGTGCTGTGCTGTGCTGTGTTTTTCTGTGCTGTGCTGTGTTGTGTTTTGCTGTGCTGTGTTTTGCTGTGCTGTGTTTTGCTGTGCTGTGCTGTGTTTTGCTGTGCTGTGCTGTGTTGTGCTGTGTTTTGCTGTGCTGTGTTTTGCTGTGCTGTGTTTTGCTGTGCTGTGTTTTGCTGTGCTGTGTTTTGCTGTGCTGTGCTGTGTTTTGCTGTGCTGTGTTTTGCTATGCTGTGCTGTGTTTTGCTGTGCTGTGCTGTGTTGTGTTGTGCTGTGCTGTGTTTTGCTGTGCTGTGCTGTGTTTTGCTGTGCTGTGTTGTGTTGTGTTGTGCTGTGTTGTGCTGTGCTGTGTTGTGCTGTGCTGTGTTGTGCTGTGCTGTGCTGTGTTGTGCTGTGTTGTGCTGTGCTGTGCTTTGCTGTGCTGTGCTTTGCTGTGTTTTGCTGTGTTTTGCTGTGCTGTGCTGTGCTGTCCTGTGCTGCGTTTTGTTGTGTTGTGCTGTGTTTTGCTGTGCTGTGTTGTGCTGTGCTGTGTTTTGCTGTGCTGTGCTGTGTTGTGTTTTGCTGTGTTTTGCTGTGCTGTGCTGTGTTGTGCTGTGCTGTGCTGTGTTTTGCTGTGCTGTGTTTTGCTGTGCTGTGTTTTGCTGTGCTGTGTTTCGCTGTGCTGTGCTGTGTTGTGTTTTGCTGTGCTGTGTTTTGCTGTGTTTTGCTGTGCTGTGCTGTCCTGTGCTTTGCTGTGCTGTGTTGTGCGGTGCTGTGCTGTTTTGCTGTGCTGTGTTTTGCTGTGCTGTGTTTTGCTGTGCTGTGTTGTGCTGTGTTTTGCTGTGCTGTGCTGTGCTGTGTTGTGCTGTGCTGTGTTGTGCTGTGCTGTGTTTTGCTGTGCTGTGCTGTGTTTTGCTGTGCTTTGCTGTGCTGTGTTTTGCTGTGTTTTGCTGTGCTGTGCTGTCCTGTGCTGTGTTGTGTTGTGCTGTGTTGTGCTGTGTTGTGTTGTGTTGTGCTGTGCTGTCCTGTGCTGTGTTGTGTTGTGCTGTGCTGTGCTGTCCTGTGCTGTGCTGTGTTGTGTTGTGCTGTGTTGTGTTGTGCTGTGCTGTGTTGTGCTGTGCTGTGCTGTGCTGTGTTTTGCTGTGCTGTGTTGTGTTTTGCTGTGCTGTGCTGTATTGTGTTTTGCTGTGCTGTGTTTTGCTGTGCTGTGTTTTGCTGTGCTGTGTTTTGCTGTGCTGTGCTGTGCTGTGCTTTGCTGTGTTTTGCTGTGCTGTGCTTTGCTGTGTTGTGCTATTTTGCTGTGTTGTGCTGTGCTGTGTTTTGCTGTGCTGTGCTGTGTTTTGCTGTGCTGTGCTGTGTTTTGCTGTGCTGTGTTGTGCTGTGTTTTGCTGTGCTGTGTTGTGTTGTGTTTTGTTTTGCTGTGCTGGTAAGGGTATGTGAGGGGGTATGTGAGGGTGTGTGTGAGGGTGAGGAGGTGTGTGAGGGGTGATGGGGTGAGGGCGTGAGGGTGAGTGTCTCCAATGAATGTAACTGCTTGGCCTTCTTTGAAAATGTTCAGTGCTGCAAATAGAGCATGCCGCCCTAATTATCACAGCATGAGGCCCCAAAGATATAATTATCACAGCATGCAGAGAGCCGCCCCACGCTGCTGGAGCACTCAACTGCACATTAATTATAGTTGAGTGCTCCAGCAGCCTGGGGCGCCTGTTGACATGCTGTGATAAGTGGGTCTCATGCTGTGATAATTGTTGCAGCGCCTGAGGAAGTGGAGACTCCTGCTGGGATAATTGGTCTTGTGGGCCTCAGGAAGTAGAGTTTCATGCTGGGATAATTGGTCTGGCGGGCTTGCAGCGCCTGACGTCCAACAAACGTGCACAAGCTGCTCAACCTTGAAGCGCGTTCACAGACCTGGGTCGGCTCGTGCCCAGGTCTGTATCGGGCTCGTTCACAGCTGTTACTCCCTTGACAGGGAGGAAGGGGACTATAGTCTCGCTGGCGGGAGCGCTTCGCGCTCCAACGCCAGCTCGACCTAAAAAAGGACCTCCCGGCTCAAGCCTCAGGAGTAAAATGCAAGCAGAGGGGAGTACACGTGGTTTCTCTGGTTTTATGCTGACTGACGAGCGCCGAGCGCCGTGCAGAGCGAGCCCTCACTAAGATGGCCGCTATCCTTTCTTAGATGACTATGTTGATACCCTCAGATGCCGGCCCGTGATTCGGCCACACCCACAGGGCAAGACACGTAATCTGCCTTTTGGAGTAAGGTAACAGTTCAAATTCAACAATCACCTTAGCTAAGTCTGGCGCTCTGGTACTCAGCGCGCGAACAATTTAATTGTAAGGGGGGAGGGAAAGGACACAAGGGAAACAGCAGCACAAGTTAAAAAGTAAATACAGGGAAAAATATTAAAAAGGACTTCCCGGCTCAAGCCTCAGGAGTAAAATGCAAGCAGAGGGGAGCACACGTGGTTTCTCTGGTTTTATGCTGACTGACGAGCGCCGAGCGCCGTGCAGAGCGAGCCCTCACTAAGATGGCCGCTATCCTTTCTTAGATGACTATGTTGATACCCTCAGATGCCGGCCCGTGATTCGGCCACACCCACAGGGCAAGACACTTAATCTGCCTTTTGGAGTAAGGTAACAGTTCAAATTCAACAATCACCTTAGCTAAGTCTGGCGCTCTGGTACTCAGCGCGCGAACAATTTAATTGTAAGGGGGGAGGGAAAGGACACAAGGGAAACAGCAGCACAAGTTAAAAAGTAAATACAGGGAAAAATATTAAAAAGGACCTCCCGGCTCAAGCCTCAGGAGTAAAATGCAAGCAGTATTGAGCAGCTCTATAGAGATATAGATCGGGTTCATTAGTATGATCCGGGTCTTTATCATAATCATCCCAGGGGTCTGGGTCCTGTGGAATACTGTCCTGATTATCATCCCCATCCCCATCTCCGTCTTCATCTCTATCTCCATTATTATCACTATCATCCTGTGGCCCAGGTGAAAAACGTGGTGGTGGAGAATTTTCTGGTGAAATTAGCAGATGTGGGTTAAAAGGTGGAGGAGAGGGAGGTATGTAAGGGGGAGAGGGGTTAGTACCCATGTCTTTTTTCTTAAGAGGTATGTGGTAAGTCTTCAGGGTGGTCCAGTTTTTCATTTTTTGGGAAGTGTTGCTCGAAGTTTCCCAGTGTCTGGGTCAATATGCAGCTGTTTTTGCTTCAGATCCAAAGAGTCTTGTGAAGGAAATTCTTGGGATGGATGTTTAGGAGGGCTTCCGTGTTAAACGGCTCGGTGCCCTTAGGTGCGGGTTGTTTCGGCTCAGAGGGCTTGGTTTTCCCCTTTTCCGGATCCGAAGGTTTTTCTTTTGGCTTTGAAACTCTTCAACTGGTTTCGGCTCCAATGCTTTCGGTTTAGCCGGTGTTGGTTCCAAAGCTTTCGGTGGAATCTGCTCCGAAGTCTTTAGTTTATGTGAATCTTTCGGTGCCGAAGAGGTCTTCGGTGCCGACAGTGGAGCACCACTTAGCCTTGTGCTTTGTTGCCGAAGATGTGGGGCCGACACCTGCACGGGGTTGGCTCGATCCCGAGCCGGAGGACTTGTCTTATGTTTCATTGCCGGGCTCGAAGACGGGGCATCTGAAATAGTATCATGGTGTCGACCTGAGCTTGAAGGCGAAAGTGTAACTGGAATCTTTGGTGTTTTTGTGGGCTGTTGGGGCTCGTTACTCACAGTTTGTTGACCTGGAGTGATGTTCGAGTTCTCTTCCATGTCTGAGTCGTCAGCTTCAGACACGGAAATGTGTCGTCCTTCTTCAGCGCCGGGTATGAATTCCTATTTGTCTCCTAAGATATCTGGCACCGGACTAGTGCCGCATCTCATCTCGTGCAGTCTAGCCCTATGGTAACAAATTGTTTTCTTCGATCTGAATGATCGACAGGCCTCGCAGCTGGTTTCTTCGTGCTCCAGGGAGAGGCAGAGGTTACAGACCTTGTGCAAGTCTGTGTGTGGGAACTTCGCACCACACCCGGGGCATTTTTTAAATGGAGTCCATTCCATGGACTGCTGGCGTGGTCAGCACGATTAGGCCTCACGGCCCGCGTCGAAGCGATGATCAAAGTCGTTGGATTTTTTACGATGTGCGTCGAAAGAGAAACTGCGATCCAAAACAATACCGTTGAGTGGTAAGGATTGTGCAAACATCCAAGCCCAACACCAGATGGCGATCCATGCCCAAGTATAAGATCTACAGCTCATATGCATCGAACATTGTTTTTTTGATGGATACTTCTAACAGGATTCCTCGCCTTCTGAATAGATACAATATCAGTACCTTGTTCTGGGTGTGTGAACTAGCTCAGACCAAAAAGTCCTTTAGGAACGTGTGGACAAAATGCCCCTTTCAATGGAGCAGAATGTTGAGGCAGTAGTTCTCTGGGAATGTATGCACTGACACCCATGTAGATATCGGACAAATATCCAGGACAGGCACTCTGCATGCCAGAGCAGTGGCAGCAGGTTTGGCTCTAGTGGAATACACCTGTAAATCTTATGGAGGCTGCTCTTAGTGCACAGAAGATGTTAATGGAGGAAAAAATCCATCTGGAGATGATCTGTTTTGTACTGCCTTGCCCTTCCTCACCCCAGGTGAACTCCACAAACATCTGATCATCCACCCAATGTTCTTTGGTACAACAATATAAAAGCTTAGTGCTCTCTTAGTGTCTAAATGATGGAGTCTATCTTTGTACTTAGTGGGATGCGGTGGAGCAAAGAACATATGAATGGTGTTAGCCTGCCTAACATGAAATGGTGTGACCACTTTCGGCAGAAAGGAAACTCTGGTCTTCAACACCAACGTAACTTTGAAGAATGTTGTATAAGGTGGGTGGACAGAAAGAGCCTGCATCTCGCTTACACGCTAAGTCAATATTATGGTGGTCAAAAAGACCATTTCCAATATCAAAAGTCTTAATGGACATCTGAGCAGTGCCTCAAAAGGAGTGCACAACAAAAACTGAGAACTAAATGTAAGACCCATTGTGGCATCACAAAAGGCTTTGGCTGAAATAAATGCTGCAAAACATTCAAAAATCTCATCACAACAGGGGATTTAAATCAAGGCTAATAAAGCAACTGCAAAAATAAAAACTGAAATCGCAGAAAAACATTCTTTAAAAGTGCCAAAAGCAAGTCCTTACCAGGGTCAGTACAAGCAACAAACCCTTAGACAACTTGGCTTGCAGTGGATCAATTTGGTAGATGGAGCACCAGGTTAAAAAACTATCCCCTGGTTTGCCAAGTGTGCACTGATTTTTTTGAAGTACACCTCGCCAACAAGAGGACATCAATGAAATCTGAAGGAAGATCAACTGCCACGCTCGATCTTAAAGCACAGAGATGTAGATAGCGCAGGCTTGGATGCAGCTACCTGCCCTACTGCTACGACAGAAGATATTCCTGATGCGCCTGCTTAACTGGACGATAGATTCTCTTGCCCAGGAGTCCTGGGTACAACACTGTCCTGGCCCAATCCAGTGCAACTAGGATTACTTGGGGCAGGTCCTTCTGAATCTTTTTGGGGACTCTGTGCAGGAGAGAAAGCAGCATCAAAGGCACACAGGAGGGGCGAGCTCCACTCTAGGCAGAATGCATCTCGAAGAGAGCCTTCTTGGAAAATCGAACGCGCACAAGTGCCGGCATTGCGTGTTTCTGGTGATGGCAAAACATTGAGCATTGGTTCACCCCATTGATGGAAGACGCCCCACATCACCTCTGGCTGCAACTGCCATTTGCAATCTGCTAAGCTTTGGCAGCTGAGTTAGTCTAACTTGCTTGGAGATCTCGCCAAAGGGTTCACCACCAGAGAAATTCCCTGGAGTTAAGCTACTTTCAGGGGCATAGAGCATTCTGGAACATGAATGAGGACCCTATCCTGACCCACTTGTTGTAGTACCAACTGCCAGTGGTATTGTCCATGAATGACCGCACTAGCCTTTCTCTGTTAGTAAAAACACTCATAAACTCCCAAAAAGTGATGTGGACGCTAGCTTCCATGGAAGACCAGAAACCTCGGATTTCCACCTCTCCTACGTTTCATCCGCAACCCAGTAGTAATCCAACCGTAACCACTGTCAAACCTGGGAATGGTAAAGAAATGGGTTTCGGAAGTCTACTGTGAAACCAGGATAATGCAATTCTACAGATTCGCCTGGTGATTGCCCATTGGGCGTTTAGGTCCCACTGCAAAGCCCACATGTGCTATCTGGCATGTTTCACAAAAAGGATGCAAACAACCGAACAGCAGGAGAAACATGCGGACTGAGATTCAGGACAGAGGGTGAAACTTGGGGATCATTGTCCTGGACTCTCCACTCAGGTGGAAAAGCACAAAGCTGTACCATATCCAGAATAGCAGGATGGCTCCGATGAATGGGAGCATAAGCAGAGTTAGGTGTGGCTTTGGCATGTTGATAGTGTACCCAACAATGTTAGATGTAGGCATGTGGACACCCAACTTGCCACTTGCCTGTGGCATCCAGTTCTTGCTTGTTCCAGACTGATCCAGTGACACTGCAGCTGCCTGGGTTTTCCCACTGGGGATTTCCCCGACAGGGTTCTCCCACTCACTGTTCTTCCTGCCAACAGAAGCCCCACACACCCCAGGACCGACTTAATGCAGGCTGCCGAGCCCACGCCACTGGCGCGACAAAGGTCTGGACCATGCCCAGCGCCACAACCCCTGGCTCTCCCATCCCCGAAGATACACCATCACCGAACTCTACACCATCGGACCCGGATACCGCAACAAACACTGCCACTGTGCCGACCAACATTCCTTGGTAGGACCTTTCACCTGCTCTCACTGCCACTTTACCTGCTACTGCACACACACAACTGGCCAGCGACCAGCCTCACCCCAAATACACAACCTGAACAAAAACACCAACTCACATGCACCTTTCTCAATACTCACTACGCAAGCATTCCACTGAATTATGGGACTTCATTGCCACCCTCGCACCAGACAGTCTTCCTCCCTGAGACCTGGCTCAACCCCACATCCGCCCAAACATTGCCACAGTGTTAACCTATAGATATAAAATGACTCACCAGGACTGCACCAACAAGCCGGGAGGAGGAACAGCCATCATCCACAAAGAGACCATGCAGTGTACCACCAACACCACCATCCCCATGGAACATCTTAACTTCAAGCTCCACCAAGATGGCAAGGCAACCATCAGAGCCACCCTCGCATACCGACCCCAAGCCTATGTTCCAGGTTCGACAACATCATTGCAAACTTCATTGCACCCCTAGCCTTAGACTTCAAGGACAACATCTTCGGCAACCTAAATTTCCACATTGATGACCCCAAATGACAAAAACACTGCATACCTCTGACAGTATGAGCAGCCTAGAAATGACCCAAATCATCCACGACCCTACACACCTGAGGGCACAAGCTGGTCCCAATTTTCACCTCCAGTAACAGAGTCAAATAAAGCCATGTCACAGACCTCACATGGACCGATCACTCCATTGTCCACTTTGGCATCTCCAGCCCCCACACCGCCACCCCAAAATTACAAACACCCCCACTGGAGGTTAAACTAAATCCCAGAGACCAGCTGTGAAAACGCCCTAAAAAAATCTAACCCTGCTACCGCCACCAATCCCAATCAGGCTTTTTTCAAAGCCTGGATCACCAAATGTGCAGACAGCATGGTCCCCCTCAAAAGCAACATCCATAGAAAATCCTCCAATAAAGACCAGCTGGTACACCCAAGAACTCAGAACAGTGAAACAGGACAGCAAAACAGTTGGTGAGGAGATGGTGCATCAGCAAGAACACCTCTGACAGGGCAGCCTTCAAGGCCTCCTTCAACCTCAAACACCGCCTGCTGAGAGCAACAAAGAAGACCGCCCTTGCTGCACGCATCGAAACCAGCACCAAGGAACTTTTGAACATTGTTAAAGAATTCTCGAACCCGGCTCCCATCATCACACCTTTAGGAGCTGTGCAACAACCTCGCCCACTTCTTCTGTCACAACAAGATCGCATCCATATACAGAAACTTTAAACCCAACCCACACCTATGAACTTCCTCGACAGATACGCCACCACAGTAAATGACACCTCTCCAACCAGGATACCACCTCCACCATGAAATCCATCCACTCTGGAGCTCCCACAAACCCATGCCCGCACCACATCTTCAACCTCTGAAACCACAAAATCAGCCAGGAACTCTCCACCATACTCAACACCTATTTAACCGCTGCAACATTCCCTGATGCCGGTAAAAATGCCAAAGTCAGACCACCACTCAGAAAACCCTCCGCCGACCCCATCAAACTCAATAACTACTGTCCAAGCTCCTTGCTCCCATTCCCAGTGAAGGAACTTGAAAAGATCATTAACAATCAGCTCATGACACACCTGGAGCAGAACCAGCTACTCAACTCCTACCAATCCGGCTTCAGCAGCAATCCACAGCACCAAAACAGCCCTGATCGCAGCCACCGACATCATCCGAACCCTTCTTGGCCAAGGAGAAACAGCAGCTTTGATCCTCCTCGACCTCTCGGAAGACTTCGACACCATATCCCACTAATCGAAAGACTCCACCATATCGACATCCAAGGGGAAGCACTCAGATGGATCACCTCCTTCCTCACCGGAACAACACAGAGGACCCACCTTTCACCTCTGAACCCAAGGTGATCACCCGCAGTGTTCCCCAGGGCTCATCTCTTAGCCCCACGCTCTTCAACGCATATATGACCCCGCTGGCCAACATCGTCATATCCCAGGGTCTCAACATAATTTCCTATGCAGATGACACCCAACTCACCCACAGACGACTCCACCACCATCAGAATCAACTTCCACAGATGCATGACAAACGTCATTGACTGGATGAAGAACTACCTTCTGCTGTACACAGACAAGACGGAAGTACTCATCTTCGGCAACAGCAGCAACACATGGAGAGAATCCTGGAGGCCATCAGACCTAGGACCCACATCCACTCCCTCTGAACATGCCAGAAACCTCAGAATAATCACGAACAACAAGAACAATATGAAATCACAGATCACCGCTGTCTCCTCCACCTGCTATCCACTCTGCCTATGCTACGTAAGATCTTCAAGTGGCTAAACCCATACACATGAGACGCACCGTGACATAGGCCCTCGTCACCTGCCGAATGGACTACGGCAATGCCATCTATGTAGGAATCGCCACACACCACCTACAGAGACTTCAGATCATACCGAATGCTGCAGTCAGACTCCTTCTCAGGCTTCGTCGACGACCCCACTTCACACCCCACCAGAGGCAACTCCATTGGCTCCCTTAACCGAATAGATGCCAATTCAAGCTGCTGATCCACCCACACAAAGCTCTACACAACAAAGGACCTGTGTACATTAACCATCGCCTGAACTTCCATCAATCATCGAGAAGACTACGCTCCGCTTCCCTTTCAATTGCCCATACTCCCCGCATCTACCAAATCAGAAGTGGAGGACGCTCCTTCTCCCACGTCGTAGCAAAGATTAGGAACAGTCTCCCTATGCAACAGAATGGCCTTCAAGATCTCACTGTTAAAATAAGCCTCAGGGACCTGCAAGTGCCTGGATACCCGATTGGGTGATTAGCCACACTTTATATATGCTGATTGATTGATTAGGAGGTTTGCCGGCGTCACAAAGTGGTCTACGACTGCTTGGGATGAGCAAGTCTTTAAAAGCCAGTCTCCTGGTGCTGGTCAATGGTGCAGAGCGACTTGCCTGTTAACTGGTTGTCTCGAACATAGTTTCGCCCCAATAGCCAAGAGGGCATCAGTGAGGGCCCCATTAAATGGTAATAAAGGTTCTGTCGGCGCCTGACCTCTGTTAGAACATTAGTCTTCACATTCATAGAAGTAGGGCTTTCTTTAGTGCCAGTGCCGGGAGGAGAAACAAGGTGAGTAGCTAGAGAAGTATTCAGACTGCTGCATCTTGTAGTTCTTGCAAAGGGAACCAATGCAGTGGGTGGCTCTGAAATCAAAGTTGGCACCAGAACCAGTGCTGAACCAGAAGCGTATTTTAAAGACACAAACAGCCCAGAGGTTACCCGCCGGTAGAAATCTGACTGGAGACCCTGAGAATCCCTCACGCCAGGAAATGGGCAAGAGGGAACCAGTAATGCTCAGCATGTCCCCCTAAATTCCTCTAATTGCTGTGACGTCGCAGACAGACTAGGGTGGATTGGGAATAGTTCAGGATAAACTGCAATAGAGATTAGGAGCAAGACCGAGTGGAATGTGGATGCCCTTGTGCCCTCTCTGGAGTCAGAGTGGCGGAAAGGGCAGATTCCCACTGGATTTCTTATGCTGCTTCTTCAACTTACGCAAAGACTGACTGCGATGATGGTCTGCCATGTACGCACACCCACAGATAAGTCCAGATTACACACAACTGGATACATTTACAAAATATGTGTGGAGGTCTGAAGCGATAAGGCAGCAATATATTCACCTTGTTCAAATATGAAATCTATGTATGTATACTGGTTCATTTCTTTCCTCCTTTTCCGCTTTCCACTCGATTCCGGAGACATTTCCTGCCATTTCTTAATTGCTTCTGAGAACGCCTGCAATCAAAAGAAAGTACACTTAGTACGCTTCAGAAAACACTAGCAATAGCCAGAAACATTTCATTAAGAGAGACCACCACCATATTTTTGTTAAAGATGAGGCCTACATAGAAAGATGTAGTAAGCACATTTCTTAGATTGGTGCAACTTTAGGGTGACTTTCTTTTGCCACAACAGTACATACACTTTAGAGAGCCAACAGGCTAGCTTGTAATGCAAGAGATGACGGTCAGAAAATTGTAACAAAGTAAGCAAAGTAACAGTATGGATATTCTTTTTCAAAGAAAAGTTTCTCTATCAGATTTTGCACCCTGAAACAATTTGGTATTAAGTGTCTTTCAGAAATGATAATTAACCAAACATTTAGCAGGAGTTTGTTCTGGGAAAAGGGGAAGAATCTTATAACTTTAAGGATATTCAACGCGGATGAAAATTAAACAAAAATTTCCATATTAACAAATCAGTTAAAATCCAAAAGTACTTTTTTCCAACTAAGGATGTAAGACTAAGTTGCTTATTATCGACAGATACACATATTCTGGTTTACTTTGCGATACGTGTAGAAGAACAAGTCACTTACCTTCGGTAACAATATATCTGTAAGAGACTTATATTAGTTATGGACTCCTCACCTGAGAATTACCCCCAGGAGTCAGACTGGATCCGGAGAAATTTTCATCAGCAGTACCCCTGCACGTCGCTAGGTGATTGATGGACAGAATGAGGAACAATGTCATACATTCATCCCAGTACAGAGATCTGGGCCCAAACTCCATCGTTTTTTTGCTCACCATGCCACCATGTCACTTGTGAAAGGGGATGAATGTTTGCATTGTCCAGCATTCCGTCCATCAATTGTTTCTTTTGCAGATGTCGCCCTAAATGGGAAGGGTATGCCCAGAGGTGGGTCCCGTGCTCAGTACACCAGTGGATTCAAGCTAGCCTGGCTGATGAAGGCTGATGCCCTGAAACCGATCCCAGGATGCTTATTTCCGGTCCAGGGAGGACCTGGCTGGCAGATCGGGCTGGACTGTTCCGACAAGGAACGGGGTCAAGACTGATTTGCATATGGGTGGGTCCAAACTGGGGTGGTCTGGTGAGCAAAAGAATGATGGATTAAACCCAGATCCTTGGGACTGGGGGTGAATGTTTGCATTGTCCTGCATTCCGTCCTTCAATTGTTTCTTTTGCACATGTCGAGGGAGAGGCTGGGTTAAACATCGGTTGGGGACACAACCGGCATCAGAGGGGGCAGAGGTATCTCCAATGGATTTGGCATCGGAGGTGTCGTAAGGTCGACCAGCGCCGATACGGATCCAGGCCTGGATCCCTGGGGGCATTGCAGCGCCAGGGCCGTAGGCACCGGCATCGAAGGCCTATAGCCCCCAGCTGAGTCTGTGGGGCCCGATTGCACGCCTGGCGGAGTTGGGCTACCCAAAGATGGAGTGGAGGGCTTCGTAAAAACTACAAAGTTGGTCTGGGGTCACTTCGGCTCCTGGGAAGGGAGGGAAGCTCGGAGTCAACCAAACAGGCTCCGCAGGCGGAGCCGGATGACTTCCTTCCGCATCCTGCATCGCGTCCGCCGATGGGAAGAACATGAAGAGCGACGGTGCTTCTTCGCATTCTTTTTGTGCTTCAACATACCCGAAGACTAAGATTCCGACGATGAGTGGGGGTGATGGCTCTGCGACCGTTACCGCGACACTTCCCTCTCGACTGGGACATCAAGCGGCGCAGAGAGAACTAACAGGTTTCCAGAAGCTTTCAGGACCACTCCAGCAAAGACTTCAGGGCCATAGCCCGACAGTCGGACCACGACTTCGGGGCGTGGTCGCGCTCCAGGCACCAGAGGCACACTAGATGTGGGTCAGTCACAGACATCAGCTTGTGGCAGGAGCCACAAGGCTTGAAGCCGCTCCGCTGATGTGACATCCCTGTGCACCAGGAGTCGAACAACTCGAAAAAGATGCCAACAAAAGGCGAAAAAAAAACAGTAAAAAGTGACTAGAGGTACCACGCTCTCAGAATCTGCACTGGATGGTGCGGAAAAAGAAAGAATGGACGTCAGCGCGCAGGGGCAGCGTCTAAGTAGATACTGTGACAGCAATCATGATGCCAACTACGAACGAGGGGACGATCGACGGCACCTACCGACTCACAGGGGTACTGCTAAAGAAAAATTCTCCAGTTCGAGTCGGACGCCTGGGGGTAATTCTAAGGTAAGGAATCCATAACTAATAGTCCCTTTCAGATCACATGATTTTTAAATTTCAGAACCCAATGGATCTATGCAATAACAAACAACTTGCACTGTATCTAAACTTATCCAAAGGCTCTGAGGAGAAAGGAAAATCAAAAGAACATCCAATGAGACCGTAGGAATTCAAGCAGTGGATGGTAACTTCGCTTTTACTAGATGCCTAAAAAAAAGAGAATATCTTATGTATTAAAACACATTGAAAAGCAGACATGATGGCATGTGCTGCCCCAAAAATGCTAAAAAATAAGTTCACTTGTAATCATTAATTCCAGAGGCTTGACATTTAAAGGTTAACTAATTTTTTGTTCCAGTTGAAGGCATTCACCGAAACGCGTTGACCGTCCTCTTTTGCACTAATGGTGTTGTAAAATAATAAAAATACCTTTACTTTGAAGAATCACTTTTGGATTCCGTTTGTGCTGTGGTGAATTCGAGCTGCTGGACTGTGGACAGGAGCCCGGCTGGTTCGTTCTCTCTTCGACAATTTTAGTGTGCCATAACATTTGTAGTGTGCTAGACTCAAGACATTACTGTTGTATGTGATACGTTTTGTGCATTGATAAGAATACAGCCTGGGATAGGCTTCCTAGAATCCCTGGTACTAAGGACTTTGTCAATTTGCCAACATGAGAAGTAAACCAATTGGAGTGAAACCACCACCGACTGAGTAGTATCTAAGTGAGATACATTTCAGGGATTGATCAAGTCTATGAGATACTACATCGATGATTAGTGGGACCCAGACCCTCTTTAATAGACAGGCACACTCAAGAACACTAGGAACCAATGGATATACTGTAAAGATTTTAAAATTAAAATTCTATCCTAGTACACATAATGTGAATAATAACGGATCAAAAATAACAGAATAGCAGCTGCTACATTTTTAAGCAGTGTGAGCAGCAAAACATATTGCAACATACTAGTTAATTCATATAGCTTTCTTTATGTTAATATTTACATTCCCACACTAACCTCTTGGGCTAACTAACTAACCTTAGCACCAAAGAAAGGGCCTAACTTGAGTGTCAAAGATGGATCACACCCACATACCTATTTTGAACAATGAGGCTAATGTTCAGTCAAACAGCATCACCTGCTGTTCTCATCTGCATTGGCAGCGGGCTGACAAACCCAGCAAGTAGAGGATAAATGAGCCTTTATCAAAAGTAGGCAATAAAATCCAGCAAGGACTCTCTCGTCTTCTGGTACAAACGTTTCTCTCTAAACCATCACACTTTGTCCTTAGTTTATGCAACATTATCTGTTTACTGCGGACCTTTTAAAGTAAACAATTAACAAAAAACTTCCCTGCCAATCTTTCACTTATTTTAATTCTACAGCACCATGCCCTTTATATAATAATAATCAAGAAATTAGATTATCAACTTTCAAAGGACTCTTGCTCATAACTCAAAAATATATATTTATAAAAGCAAATTCATATATTCAAGCATACTTGATTATCATGATGCAATGAATAAAGGCATGAATAGTCATCAATTCTATACTTGTTAATTGACTAAATCAATGTATGCAATTCAGAAAAGAGGAGTAGCTAGGAGGAAACAACATGAACATTTTTTCATCATTAGGTACATAACTGCAGCAGAAAGTTTATTTCTCTTTCTATTAAACATATCCTTCCACACACACCTTAAGAGCCCAAAGTGGCCCTATCCAACAGTTCAAACAAACTTTTGCACAGTCCAGAATGACAACAGCCACACACAGCAAGGCAGCATTTCAAAGCTGTGAAGAGAGGCTTAGAAGTCACGTCACAAAGTCATAGCAATAGTAACCCATAGTAATCGCTTTTATTATACAGAATAGACCAAAACCCACTCCTTGAAAACACTTCCACAGAAGTGCCTACTCCAGCATGCCAGGTATGAGTATTCTCCATCCAATATGTGAAGCGATGCCAAATGAACAGCCGTATAGATTTAAATCACAGAATATATTGGATACAACAGCAGTAACCATCTCTGATCTTATATACAATAACAGTTTCTCAGTTGAGCTACACAGCTTTTCATGAAATATAATGAAGTTGAAAATTAGTGTGGATATTATTCAACAGCAATATTAGTCCATATTTGTGCAAGCTACAGATAATTGCACAGTTTGTTATGACCAGTGTCTGACACCCACTTCATAAAACACTGCCCACCTAATGGGATTATAAGGGGCAAGAACAAATTGAAGAATAATGATAGATTTCAAGATGGTCAAAGGAAAAATTAACTGGATGATACAGGCAGGTGCTTTCGAGAATATATAAATCACACTACACCAGAAGGGTTCTCCAAATCATATAACAAATAGGCCATCTAGGAGGATTATGCAGACTCTGAACATAGCATGGAAGGATATGACTTGAGAGAACTCGTTTCCAGATGATATAGTCAAGGACTTTTGACATTATTGCCAGCTATACAGACCGTCAATAAAACCAGTGCCCCTTTCAAAAAGCCATCATAGGGGACCGGAACTTCAGATTCACCAAGGGCTAGAACTGGAGACTGCCTGAAACACTTTTCCAGAGGATCACTTATATCCCCATACAATAGTTTCCCAAATGGTGAGCAACTACTTTCTCATACTACTTTCAGATCTGAGCTGTGCATGGAAGAAAATATTACTTAGCCGAGATGCTTTACTTGATCACAAGATCACCAAACCTGCAACCGACAGATTGACATTTGTGAACACTTTTTGCACACTATCAAACCAAGTCCAGAAGACAGTACGCAGACATTGGCGCATTTTAAATATTGCTACGGAGAACATCCCGTTGCCACTTTTTGCATTCAAGAGAGGTCCAAGTCTGCGCGATAGCCTTGTACACACCCGGCCAAGGCTACAGTTGAATCAGGATACCAATACCCTCTGGGGGCTTCCCCCGGTACATGCGGTTCATGTAGTGTGTGTCCGCAGACCATCAAGACAGAATCCGTAGACATTGGGACTGACCGACCATGGATTCTTGAAACTCACACTAATTGCAACACAGACCGTGTGATCTATATGATCATATGTCCTTGCTCACTGAGGTACATTGGATACAACTCGCAAAATCAAATTGCGCATCAGTGAGCATAAAAGTACAATACGTTGTAATAAACGTGCTTGACAAATCATTTCCTATCCCAGAAACATCATGCAGATAAGATGAGGTGGTTGATTTTGGAACATCCTATGATTCCTCAGCATGTGACTGACATCTCCAGATTTCTGTTCATCAAGGAACAAAAATGGATTTTCAAGCTTAAAACGGATACAAAAGGCTTAAATGACAACATCCCGTGGGTCTCCATTTAACATGTTTGTGTGTAGTAATTTTAAAACCACTAGTGTTAGTCATGGATGGCATTCCTAATCCCAGCTATTAGGCTCGACTAGCCTATAGTACATCAAATAATGCTGATGCAAAACGTAAACAGTCCCATATCATCAGCGATACATACTAGCAATATCGTCAGGGATAGCGTGTTCTACTTTGACTTTTACACCCTGTCATGACTGTAATTACCATTTTATTATTAGACATGATCAAACATCAGTACCGAGTATTATACTAATTCCAGGGAACCCAATGATATGCAACTGGAGGGTAGCTCTAACATCTTACAATAGTTGACAGCGGTCTACCCGAGTGCTCACACAATTTGATTTTAGTTCAACATCACATACTTAAAGCCTTATATCAATATGTGGAGAGTATTGTGCATTTCGATGCCTAGCCACACAATTGTAAATGCTGCAGCAATGGCGAAGCTTAATAACATTGGCATAATTACTCCCCTATTGATATATTCTCATGTAGCTGATCATGGGGTCAAGGACAGCCCTATAGGGTAAATAAAAGGCACAACATCAGAGTGGTATCACTTACATCACTGATGGCTGAGTACAATCCATATTAATTATCGGTCCCACAAAATGATCACAATTTTTTTTTTTAAGAAAACGGATCATTTATGGAAATTGCGAGGGATGTGGTTTTCACTCGCTTTTCAGGCGGATCGCCACAGTGCTGATGATATACTCAGGGGCATTGATAGGACCACACATCTTGGTAATCTGGGCATTATACATCTGTGAATTGTGGCCCGACATCGTGAATTTTGGCGCAGAATTGCTTTTGCGGAGTTACATATAGATGCCGTGACTTGTTCTGACGCTGCCACTTATTGATCCGAGTGCGCACGCGTAAAAGAATTGCTTTCCTTGAATACGCAAGCGCGCGAGACTAATACTAAGTTTTGAACCTCTATGCTCCTAGTTCTCTCTGTTCACTATTATAAGTTTGACCCTTGTATTAACAACAACATTCTTTTTGTTTTAGGAATGAAGATATAGTTCTTACCTACACACACATGGGAATCATGTCGGGTAGGGTGGTAATAAACCACTGATCTATTTAATTCTTTCATGTGCAAATTATTATGTACAATACATCTTATGGATTGCTTTCCTTACAGTAGCATTTAACAACTACTAGGTCCTGAAGAAAGCCGGGCTAGCTAGCCACACGGCTGAAACTGGTTGACCTCACTATTCGCCAGGAGATAGTGAATTTGTTCCATACTATCAGGCGATCTATTTTATCTCATGGCATTTGGACAATACCTAATAAACCTAATTTTTTTGCCCTTATAATCATTTTTAAACTGCACCAGTTTATCACTCGCACTGCACTCCATCAGTTGTCTCATATCTTGAACAACTACTGTGGCTGAGATTACTGAGAGTATGAGGTCAGGTATCTATTTATGTTAGCAGTGGAGCAACAATTGGCTACATTCGACCCTCCTCTCATAGTCTTCCAAATAACGAAGTTCCGCCAAATGGGTGGGCTGATGGAGACTTCTCACTAGCCAGGTTTTGGGCAAGCTATCTACATCTGGTGAACAGTTTCTTTTGAGCATTCGGGTTTTTTTGTCATACCACCAGACTGACCTTCTCCCTTAATTGTGCAAGAAAATATTACTTACCTGTAATGTCATTTAGCTATTATGGTCATCTTTCATAGCACCACATTCTTGAATACACTGGCAGTGCTATACAATAGGTGAAGAAAATACATCAGTGTAAAAAAAGTAAGAAATATTATGCATCATACATGACAGTCCAGAGCATTTGGTATCTAGACTGATGCACTTTTGATTTGCAAGGGAGCCCTCTGAAGTATGTGGACATTTTGGGTGGTAATCGTTGATAACCAACTGCAAGTAAATTCGTGTTTTGCCCAACAGGTGCACTAACTGTATAACATTTTGCTTGTGCAGTTGATCAAGCACATTCTACAAAGGAGGCATCATGCATCTCCACGTTTATAAACACCATTCATGTATGGGGTATTGAGTTACGATGTAAGAGAGGGTAATGGTGTCTTCACTGTGGGCCTAAGTCAGGGGGGAGGATGGAATTAATGCAATTGGGCCAGACCCTGAGGGGGTGTGGGAGGGGTCCTAGTCACAGACATCGGATGTTCATAAGATTGGAAGGGACTGTAGTCCCTCACGTTGGCATATTATCTGTCTTTGCAAACAGTTTTTCATGGTATTGCTCCCAGGCTTCCCAAAAAGGTGACTCACCTGTTAGTATATTAGAGAATGCCAGGATGTTATCTCTGCAGTCGCCCACTCCAGCAGATGCCACAGCCTGTTCAATACCAACGGGTCCTCCGGGGATTTCCAAGCCATTGCTATACTATGCTTTGCCAGTAGGTAGGCGAGGTTGGGCAATTTTGTGGCATATTTGGTCTTAAATGTGCGAGGTAAAATCCCTAGTATGCACTGCAGGGGATCGGTGAGGAGTGCCTGCTCCATTATGCTTGATAGAAGGGATATCACAGCTCCCCAGAATTGTCCAATCACTGGGCAGGCCTTGTTTGGGCAGGGGCATAGGGAGCATATGGGGAACAGTCACAGACAATTAAATAGGTCAGGGCAAGTAACTAAATTGAGTATACTTTAGGCAGGGGCTCCTAGACACTTTACGGACATATTCTAGAGCGGTGGATCATGGTTTATCCATGAGATTTGGACCCACAGTAATGGACTTTTTGTCTTTGAATGTGTGGAACTTCAGAGCAGGATGTCCAGTAAGGCTCTGTATAACACGGTGATTCGCACAACATACACAAGAATCCTCTGACTAGTGTAAACAAGTTTTTATCCTTGGATAGTCACCCTGACGATAGAAAAAGGCTTGCTTTTGTTTTTAGACCCTCACCCACCCATAGTATTGGCATGCTTCATCGGGTCTCATCTTGGTCCCTAAAAATCAGGAAGTGCTCAACCATATACCAGGGAGAACTTTGGATACTGTGAACCGGGGTCCTCAAAACACATAATAACATTGCCACAAACTAACCAAGCTATCACTTAGTTAAGGATATAATGGTCCTAATAGCTGGACAACATGTTTCTGCCCTATAGCAAACGGTCCACTGGGCCCAGGGCTGTCATCAGAACAACACACTGCCCCTGAACTCATTTCACAACATTCAAACACATACAACAAATCAGGCATGCAAGGTGAGATATTACACGTCTACAGATTGCCATTTTTGGACTTCACACTCTATTAAGGAATCCTATACTATTACGTGAGGAGGAAGTGGGGGGTGGAGTGACCCTGTAATCACACATTCGTCAAGGGGAGCATGCCGTTGGCAAACCTGCTCAGCACCCTGTTCTCCACTAGACTCCACCAAAGAACAAGCCTTTTTCCAAAGACAGGGTGGCTATCATAGGTTAAAACCTCTAACTACTAGGCAGGGGATAGGTTTGTGTGTTGTGCAAATTTAACTTGGGAGAGTGTACTCACCTTCTTATGTATTAAATTGTTCTCTTCTCTTCCCCAGATTAAAGTCTTAAACACCCTTCTCTGGGTTTCTTTGTTGATAACACTGTGATTACCAGTCTACCATTCCCATATGTGAGCACTGTCTGTAAGGGGGGGGGGGGGGGAGGAGGATTTGGGCTCGGTGCGCTCTGACCCCCAGATGATCCCCATAGTGGCAGACTGTGCTTGGTAAGCCAGGAACTAGCTCTCCTCAATGTCATATTGTTCACAGAGCCTTTGGAAAATCAGCAGGGTTTTGTGTACACAGAGATGCCCCAAAGCAGAGAGGGCTGCCTCTGCCCATGGTTGAACATTGTGGTAGGCGAACACTGCGCAAGGACAGCAGCACCCACAGAGGAAGGGGTCGGAGCTAGTGTGACCAGACATCCTGGATTTACCCAGGCAGTCCCGGTTTTCAGAAGATTGTCCTGACGCTTTCCTTAATTTTAAAAACATGTCCCAGTTTTTGGGTCAAGGTCAAGTCCTCCTGCAAAGGAGAAGTGAAGGTATACTCTAGTTAAGTACTTTGTCTCTTGGTAAGTAATTTGTCTGTTTTCAGGCAAGACAGCAGGAGGTAGGCAGCATGCATTCTGCAGCAGAGGGGAAAAAATGGGGAGGAGGGTAGGGGGGATTAAGGTAGAGGTCCTGCTATAGCTAATGTCATGTAAGTGAAGTTTGTAAATGTGGGCACGCATATTGACAAGGCTACACAAAATACAATTGGGACAGACCAATCATAAGTAAGGCCAAAGGTTTTAGTCCTACTTTTATGTCTGTCCTGTCCCAGGTTTTTCTTCTCAAAATCTGACCACCCCAGCTTGAGCGTAATGCGGAGTCTGGATTTGACATACATGTGCCAGTATCGCTTGGCTGTCCTGGACATTCGTCCTACTCGCATGGTGGCTCATCTGGAATCCATCAGCCAGTCCACGTTCGTGAAGCCTCCTAAGTCCAGCTGCACTATCGACTGCTCTGGATCGGGGGTAGCAGAGGGCCACCGCACTGGCCACTGCAATTGAGCCACTGCATAGTAAAGCTCATAGTTAGGCACGCCTAGGCCCCCATGCTCTAGCAAAGCATACCATTTAGTGATCACCATTGTCTTCCAGCTTAACCGGGTTATCAAGTCAGATCGGACTGAAAAAAATACTTGGGCAGATACTGGCAGTGATAAAAATGGATACAGCAATCTAAGAAGCATCAGGATTTTTGCTATTGCCACACTGCCCATCGGGGATAGCAGTAGGGAGTTCTAGAGCACCAGGGATCCATGCATACTAGACACCACGGGCCCTAGATTCCACTGCACAAGGTCAACTTAGAAATGGTAAATGTTTAGCCCTGGGTATTGAAAAGTGTCAGGGCGCCGTTCTAGGATCAGAAGAGGTAGTGCCTCCTTCTCCTGATGGAAGAGTCATCAGGGGAAATGAAAAGGATTTGACATAGTATAGTTTTAAGCCAGAGACTCTTATACAGTCTCCAAGCATTTTCATCACTTGCGACAGATCTCTGCGTACGCCCAGTAGATATACTAGAGCATTGTCCGCATACAGCGAGATGGCTTTCCAAGTTGTGCCACTCTGGATCCCTGAATGCGGGCCCTGCAGTCAGACGGGGCCAGAGAGGTCTCCAGTGCAAAAGCAAATAAGATCAGCAATTGGAGGAATCTCTGTTTGGTACCCATGTTCACCTCAAACGGAGCAGAGATCTCCCTACCTATGCGGAGCAGCCACTGTTGATCCAATGCAGTATTTCCAGGCCAAAACTCACTCGTTACAACTTTTCCTTTAAAAAAAGGACATCCTAGTGTGTCAAAGGCTTTCTCGATGTCAAGGGAGCCTACAAATTATGATGGGTTTGCTCAGGAATTTCCTTCCATAAGTTGGAAGAGAACACTTACATTTAAAAATGTGTTCCTCCCAGGAATTAAACCATTCTGGTCTGTATGAAGTAGAATGGAAAGATTTGGCAACAATCAGCTTGCAACAACTTTCCTGAGGGTCTTACAATCAGTGTTAACGGGCCAGGGTCAAAAAGAACGTGCTGTCCCTGTCCAGTTAGGGAGGACCACCGTGATCGTCGCCTCTCACTTGAATGCCGGCAAAGCACCTCTGTGTCTGGCTGACTGGTATAATTGAAGGAGTTTCAGGGCAAGTGTCATTCTATAGTTGGTGTAAACCTCTTCTGGGAAACAGTCCAGCCCAGGAGTTTCATTACATGCCATCTGATAGATTTCAATGTGGATTTTCTCAATCAAAAGCTGCTCATCTAAGGCATGGCGCTGTAGGCGATTATATATATATGTAACTATAGTAATATTAAAAGATTTTTATTGATGTCAGTGAAAGAGCTAACCCCTTACCCAGTCTCAGATCTAATGGTGGTCGAATGGGACCAGGAAGCCTGTGACCTCAAGAGCCATGCCAGCACTAGTCCTGTCCTATCCCCCGCTGCATGTTGCCTAGTCACGTAGCATGGGTAATCCAGTTTTCATAGCCAGGCGACCAAGGTCTTGTGTTGCTTCCTGAGGGGGGAAATGTCTCCTCTAGTCACCATGCTGATCACCCCTGCCCCGCCCCAAACCCTCAGCCTCCCATATGGAAAACTCCAGGTCTAGGATCTGTGGTCATAATGCTAATTTCACGCCAGGTGTGGTCTTAATACAGATGCCCTGTACCTTGAAGGCCACTCCAGCTCTTTGTCGGAGGCCCTTCACAGTCTTCAAAATAGCTAGTGATATGTGAGCCTATAGTTCAGTGAAAGAATCTATCCTGTACCACTGGTGTGTGTAATTTCTAAGGGGGGAACAGTGCTTGGCATCTGCCCCAGTGTGAAGTAATTTTTAAGGGATTGTGGTCAGAAAGTGTGCGGCCTAAGGATTTGGTGGATGTGGGGCACCATGTTGTAATTCTATAGGAAATGTCAATCCTAGAGTGTAATTGATGGGCTGCTGGAAAGGAGTACTCTGTTGTGGTGGTGTGCACACAGAGCCAAATGTCGTACATGTGTCTGTGGTCAAGCCAGTCTGTAAAGGCATGTGCAGTTCTAGTCACTGTTGTGCCCTGCAGTGTGGGAAAGGAGCAGTCCAGGGAGACATGGTGTACTGCGTTGATGTCTCTTCCCCATATACTTGGCGCTGTCAAGTAGTGCACTAAGGAGGGAGGTAAATTAATTAGGATTTGCTGGCAGGTGGGTATATTGCGACTTTGGCGAATGTCGCTCGGTCACATGTACCCTTCATGACCACATCTTTACCCTTGAGGTCCACCACGTAGCGGTTAATCACCAGAGGCACTGCAGGAACTATGTAGATGAGCAGCCCCATGGCATATGCAGAGTAGGAGATGCCAACGATCTGGCCCCTCTATTGCTATTGTAATTTCAGGAGTTCAATTGCAACCATGTGCTTTTCTTACAAGTATACAATGGAAGTCTGCCTGCACCGCAGGTAGGAATATATTAGGTGGCGCAGCCTGGTGGTGGCCATTTCCCGGATATTCCAGGTCACAATGTTATACATAGGTGAAGACCCCCTTGGGTGTGTCGCCATACTACAACCGTGTTCCTCCTCCCACCTCCCAAATAGGTTAGGCCCCCAAGGTCCATATGTGAGGCGGATCCCTAACCTGTGACATTAATATGACACTATGGCTGCAAGATGAAAAACACAACTATTTCCCCAACGCCCAACTTCAGGCCTAGACAAACTAGCCCACAACCATAAGTAAACTGTAACAAAGAACGTCATATTTAGTTCCATCTGGACTTGAGGAGGATTAATCAGCCCAGAATGAAGGAAGAGTCATGCAGTCTATGCCCTCACAGAAATATAATGTGTTTCCCTCCACTCCCCTTCGGAGGGGAGGGATCCTTTCCTTTTCACTGCAGGACACTCAATGTAATTGGCACACTTTGAAAAGATGCAGGCTTCATGTTCATATTACTTGATCCCACATCATTGGGGTAAGTTCGGGCCCAGAACGTAGCTCAGCTGCAATGTTCTCCAGTGAGTGGTGCACCAGGTTCCGCTTGGGGAGTCAGCTGCAGGATTAGGGGATCTAGTTGCTTGGTTGTGTAAGGATTCTAGTTACGCAACGGCCATGGGGTGCTCGAGAGTCACCTGATCACTCGTCAGTATATTTATGGTCAGCCCTGCCTGACCGTCCCCACACTCGTGGATGTCGCCAACCCGTATCAGTCTGAACAAATTGGGATGCAGAGGACACCAGCCCCCCTTTCCTGACCCCAACCAGCCATCCGCAGACGTTGTGAAGCAGCGTGTGGTGTTAGAATTCTCCACCCATAGCTTGGCTGGGAACATGCGGAAAAATATCAGACCCAGCTGACAAAGTTTCTGTTCAACAGACAGAAAAGAGCCCCTAAGTCGCAGCAACTCTGCAGTATAATCTGGGTAGATGATCACGGTTGTATTATTTACTTGCCCGGGGCCATTGTTTCTGGCAGGTTGTAGAATGTGATTCTGGTCCCGATAGCTGAAGAGGCATGCCCCCACTGGCCACAAAGGAGAGCTTGGGAGAGGGACCATGCCTCAGACTATGTGGGCCCTTTCCACTGAAAAGAATGTGGAGCGTTTGTCGATTAAGAATGTGTGAAGCAACCAATTCTCCCGGAAGAGTCCATGTTGGAACCCTTCTCCCCCTTAAGGAGTCCCACCATGCGGATGTTATCCCGCCGCGACCAGCCCTTCACATCCTCCACCCTGGTACTCAGCAGCAAGACTTCTGGCTGGAGGGCTTTACTATGGGACTGCATTTCTGACATTGAGGGGCCCATCTCACCCAGCATAGATTCATTGGCCTTAACTCTTTCCAGTAGAAGCCCCATATCACTCACCAGTGCATCCAGTTTAGGTTACAACGTGGTTGTCAAATGCCTTGCGGCTTATAGCAAATCATCAAACCTCTCTGTCTGTGTGGCAGGGTGCCATTCACAGCTTATGCAATAGAGGATAGGTGGGGCGGACAGTGCACAGTGTCTCCTTCCAGATCCCCTTCTCGATGCCGCTGCATCACCATTGTTGCTCGCCGAGGAAGTGGAGTTTGCTGGCCTCCCCTAGTGAGTACCCCTCATCTGGGAAAGGACTGAGAATCATGCAGTTGTGTGATGGCATGCAGTGCGCAGCTTCCTAGGACTCTGTCCTCCCCAACTGTCACCTTCTGTTGGCTGGCTGTTTAGTCTGCAGCACTATGCCGGTGGGGGGGGGGGAACAGCAGGGTGTGGTCTGCACATCAAGCAATCTAGACTAAGTACTCCGTGCCCAGGGGGTCGTCAAGTTCTCAACTGTAGTCTAGAGGGTCACCTCCATCTCGGGCCAGAGTGCAGCCCTTAGATATACGGCAGAAAGGATGAGGTCACCATCTTCTTCTACCTTTGCTTCATACCCACTGTTGTTGCAAATGCCTCTTAGGTCAGAGCACACAGAAAGACAGGAATAGGGGGAAGGCTCAGCAATCTCTGGTGTCTGATGTCACTGGGCCACTAAGACACAGCCGTGGAGGCATGTGGCAACAGCAGTCTCCAAAAATCACTGGAGACCGCAGCCCTAACATTGAGTTGATCGTGATCTCTCTGCCAGTGTCGCAGAAGAAGAGCCCATCTGGAAAGGGAGTACTGCATTGTCCCCATGCTTGTGTTGGAGGGTGGGGGTGGGTCAAAACAGCTGCCTACGAATTTCCACCCCCCCCCTGGCTGCTGAAGTGCAACGACGAGCCTGGGCTGTGGTGTGGGCCAAAGCTCAGCAAGAGGGGGCAGCTTCAGGGAAAGCAACAGGCGGTGACTCGTCGTAAGCTCACTTTGGCAGTGCGGCACCCAGCCGGATAGCAATCTGGAATAGGCTGGGTACCAGAGGGTCAGCGCTAGTCTTATTTACTGCAGCCAGGGGTGGAAAGCCATAAGGATTTTGTTGCGCAGACTTGGAGTGCAGAGCTCAGCTACGCCGCATCCGTCCCAATTGCCATCTTGGCTAGGCCACCCAACATGATTTTACACTTCTTATAGAGTGGTCAGCCAATGAAGATTCGTCAAGTAGCTGCCTAATACACTGACAATGCTACTGAGAAATTTTTCCTGAAGGAGGATTTCAGATAACATATCTCTCAAATTAGAAGTTAGAATGTACACAGCCCTTAGGTAACTACCACAGCCAGAAAAATAGGCCTAACACCAGATGTATCTCGTGGGGAAATGTCAGAGAATATGAGAGTTGGATGAATTGGATGAATTAGAATGGAACAAAATTATTGTTAAATACGAATACATGAAAGAATACATAAGAGAAGCACAAGAGAAATGAGGGGACAGTGGCACAAGGTGGACCAGTAATGGCAACAGTGCAAAAGATTGATGAGAAATGGAACAAATGAACAAAAAGATCATCAAAAGCACAATTCGGGTGCCAATCTAAGAAGACTGATAAGAACGAGGAGTTAGGCAACACCCAGATGAGAGGGAAAACTAAGGCTTAATTTTGATAATAGTGCCACTGATGCACAAGATGGTTTGAGTGGGGGAAGTGCCACCCAGTGGATGAGTAAGGGCAAAGAGGCACCATAAGGGAAAGTTGAGTGACACACAATCAATTGGGTGAGGAAGAAGAATGTGGCAGTGGGGAGCCCCAAGCCATATTCTCAAAGGATGAAGGGGCTAAGTTAGATGATGAATCAGAAAGACAAGCAAGGGGAAAAAGGGTAAGGGGTGCAAAGGAGAAGATGGAAGAAAAGAGTAGAAAAAGGGACATAATGGCTGAGAGGATATAAGCAGAAGATGCCCAAGAGGAGATAGCTGAAGATGGATGCAAGCCGTTACAGGTGCATAGCACATTAGAGGTGACCCATGTATAAGTCAGGTGGGATAGAGGGACTGTGCCATAAGACCATCAAGAAAGTGGAAAAAGGCACGAGTTGGATAAAATAGGAGACTGGAGCACACAAAAGATAAGAGGTGCAAGAAGGAAAATAGATTAAAGGAGTGAGCTAGAGATGAACTTGTGAGAGGAGATAGAAAAAATTAGAGGAGTTTAAGACAAAATTTAGATAAGAAAAGAGACAATATGGAAGCACCAAAGTTACATCTAGTGATGTATTTTATGCAGAGGCCGGATACTGCTACGAACCAAGGAGGATCAATGGACTACAGTACCATGCCTTGTTTGTCCTCGTCTTAAATTAATAATTTCATAAATATTTAATGCTGGCTAAATGTCAAGTATTCACTCTAGGCTTCTGTGAAATATAGACTTGCACTTTTTCAATAGGATAGTCCAACATCCAGCTTACCTCACTTTAATGAAAACATGCATATCAAGTTAGTTGTACTTTACACTATACTTACAAAAATCATTAACAAGCATTGGCAATGCTAAAGGGATCTGGCTTTAAAAGAATGTTGTATGGTAATGTGAAGGATTACTAACAGATCTGGATATGTATTTGTGTGGCAGCAAATTACTACAGAATAATATTGGGGTAGGTTAAAAATTCAGGTGCCAAACCTAAAAATCTATGTAGGTTAATGACTGCTCACCTTCCATCTGTTCTGCTGCGAGAGAAGAACACCATAAATTATCTATCTAAGACACTTTAATTGCATTAGACTGTCATGTGTGTTCCCCGATAGTTCAACTTCAGGTAGCTTGATAAATAAACAAAAAAAGGATTGTGGAGAACAAGCACTGTTTTGTGGAAGCACATAACTTCTGCCCAATCTAAACATATACTCTTAGCACCAAACATGTTGGCAGAGCAAAAGCCCCCCTCTCCTGGTGATTCTTTCTCCACCCCCGCTGTCAAGCCAGACAAAAAAAAACCTGATGCCATCACAGTGAGAACAAGTGACAAACCCCTATATATTTGCTACGTTACCGCGTCCACAGCTCAGTTATATCAAATTACATTAATCTATTGTCGTACAGCAATGGAACACAGACATCACCTGACATCATCTAAGAGAAAGTTTATCCACAGACAGGCGGTCAATGCTGTGAATAACCTGCCCAGCTGTCTCTTTCTGGTTCTTGAAGTCACTAGTAGTTTTTGACAAGTCAGGTCATGTAACAGACTACAGACACTAACCTGTAGAATGATAATACTTGGGACAAGAACCCTCTGCTTTGTAGTGTAAACATAAGAAGAGTTTGAATGGACGGGGGGACACCAAACTCTAAATATGTACCATTATACCCAGAACGAGTAGTGTTCTGTGCACAGAATTGATATCGGAGAGAGTCATATCAGGACATTTACAAGAGGGGCATGGCAGATGAGAAGAATCAGGAGCTGTGAAGTGAAAGTGAAACGGTGTATGAAAGTTCAGCTGAAGTGGTAGTATAATGCAGACCACTGGAGGAGAGGATTGTTGCTTAGAAGGTGAAATGTAGAGCCATGAAGAGTCCAACAGAGTAGTAACAGGGCACTATGCGAGGGCCCAGATGAGAGGCGGGATAAAGCCATAAAAAGGGCTCAGCTGCACAAGGCAAGTATTGAAGAAATTTTAGCGCGAAGCATACTGTCCTAGAAAATGGTGCATGCTCACCATCAGCAAAAGGAAAGCATGAAGAAGAAATAAAGCAAAATCTACTTCTTTAGAAATTCTGTACTACTATTTTTATTTTACTAAATACATAAATAAACCAGCAAAGAGAAAAAGAAAAATTCTTCAGTGCTGTCAGCTGCACAAGGTGATTCTTTTTTTGTTTTGATTTTTAAATCTTCGACACATTGCTGGGAGAGAAAACTTTTCAGACACCTCCATCCCAGACAGAGGTCCTTGAATTTGAAACTTTCCTGCCCAGAGGAGCCAGTGGCGGATCTTTACTTGGGCTGCCACAGGCTCACAACGAAAATGAGGTCAGATACATTTTGGACTTTTTGCAATGTCTGGATCTGGTATGGCGGCAAGTTATCTTATATGGTGTTCACTTTTTCCACTAAGGGTTGAAGTCAGCATACTAAACTTGGGTTTCTTACTTGGTTTTAATGGGAACAGAGCTGCAGAAAAAAATGGAAAGGAAAGACAGAATCCGCTTGCTTGAGGTGTTGTAGTCAAAGGTCTAGAATTAATGTTTTGACATTTAATTAGAGACGTTTGTGACACATGCAAGGGTTAATGGCCGGAAAGCCATGTGAAATGCACTGGAACAACTAGTGCTCAAAAACATAAAATATCATGCAACTTTTTTAATAATGGGCCATAACATGACCTCACTCTTTTTCACATTTTTTAACTGTGTAATTTCTCTTCACTAAAGAGAAATATCAGATTATACTTCCCCCTCACTGGCATCTCTAATAGTGGTGTATTAGGGAGATCACTACACAAAATACATAAGCAATAGCAAGTAAGCTGTATTATGCAGTTAAACATGTATTCCACAATCTCAATCTTCCACAACTGACTTTATGGGCTGTATTCTCTTAGGGAAGGTGCAGGTGCTAACAATGCCTTTATCCTCCAGTACGAAATTCTACTGGAGTACTTTTGCATTCTATTAGTTTTGCAAATGCTTTCAACAGAAAACAATCTGATAGTTTTACCAGAAACGATCATCAGCACTCAAACGGCCCTTGCATGTTTCTTAAACTACCATGAAGGTATGAAATCAAGAATTCTAAATAAAGTAAGCATCAGCTACACAGGACAGTGTAAATGTTTGCATTTTAGGGCTTGAACTAGAAAGCTTACCTTTCGTGTTATGGCATAGTGTCCATTAAGCTCGTGTAGCGCCCACTTAATGTCCTGACTGCTGAGCATCTTGAAATCTGCCATAAGAAGATCAGCAGCTTGAAGAAAACATCGCTGATCCACGGGAGCAAGTTTGGAAAAATCAAACAAATCTACCTTTGGCTCCTGAAGGAAGAAAAAGGGAAAGGGGGGGCAAGTTAAGTGAAACATGTTCTGCTTACAGGAATATCATGCAAATAGATCTAACGTGTAACAATGTGTTGGGTCTCATTGGAGAAAGAGGTAATTAATGATAACAATGATGGTCTCTGAACCAACATCATCTACTCAGGCATCGTGCTAGCTAAGGAATGTTTCCATCACTGTCATGGAGCCTATGGAATCTAGTTCTAGTAAATACAGAACCCGCCTAAACCATAGGTATGAAAGCACTGTAGGACAGTACAGATAATCACTGGTATACAGGTAGGCGTTTAAGCATTTTTGAAATTAGTTCCAGCCATAATAAGCCTTGGTTTCTCCACAACACAAAGGCCTGATAGCCGGAACTGCCGCAGTTTTCGTTTAAACAGAATAACATAATTAATTAATGGTCAGCATTTCAGTCCATGACTAGTCTCTCAGCCCATCACTGTCAGATATCAAGTGATGCTTCATTTTGCAACGGGGCCCAAACTTAGGCTGTGGTTGTGGTCTTATTCCTGATCATCAAGCTGGGCTTAAGGCTTCTAAACATCACCACAGACGTTACAGTGTGACAAAGTTGAGAATGCACGGCAAAGAGGGCGTGTTCACATTTCCAGACACCCATAACAGCTCTGGATGCAACATTTTGATCATCTCATCCTCCACTCGTTTAGACTGCAGCTTCCTGGAAGAGGCTGTGGCAATAGCCAATTGACAACCTAATGATCGCCATCATGTCCTGACAACAATGTCTAATTATGGATGTAGATGCTGCATAAGAGGGGTGACAGAGGTGAAACTGAGCACACATTGACTAGAATTCCTTACATTTGACCTAGGCTATTGCATGCAGCATGTCATTGAGTTAAGACTGAGTTACTTCAATTAGCCATCACAGCAAGACATTCCGGTCCACTGTATTGAATGCACTAGACAAATGTAATAACATCAATAAGGCTTTCTGATCTTTAGCAGCTTGATGCAGTAGCTAATCTCTCATATGAAGAAGGAGCTGTGCGCCTCTACCTGGATGGAAATCACATTACTTCTTGGATAGAAGTGAACCAATTGGAAAGTAACTACGTACAGGTTATCTTTGAGTGCACTAGACCCCTCACATGGATGGTATTTGCCTCGGTCAAGGTACCTGTGTTTTTAGATTCAGAGTAATCCAAGATAGTTTCAAACATTTTGAATGACAATCCTCTCTCAAGAAGATGTTTATTATCGTAATAAAAACAATAGCCCCTGTTTGGGTGCACTCTTCAAAGATCACAAGAGCCCTCTGCAAACTGATTGAGGTTTATGTTCTCAATGGCTGATTCACTCCATGAAGAAGAGGTTAACAACGTTCCCCTTACCTCTCACTCCCATCGTATCTAACCCTGATTATTTTGATATCTGTCAGATTTGGACGGTGTCATTCCACTTAAGAACTTAAAACAAGATTATGATAACACAGACTCAGAAAGAATACCCAGCCTTGGGACAAAACAATGTGTCTCCAACAAAGTATTAAAACTATTGGCTAGTAGACAATTGACCACTTTTAACCCCTTCCATGCTGATGACGGCCCCCAGCCGTCATGGCACACAGTGCTTGTGTGCTGATGACGGCTGGGGCCGTCATGACCACGCCCGCGATCGGAATGTCCAGCACAGGAGCGGATTTCCGGCCGCGGGCAAGGGGTTAAAAAATGGTTGCTCACTCAAAAAAAAAATGATTGGAGGTTCTGTCAAAAATTTACAAGCTTCTAGCTCAACCAACCACTAGGGAGAAAATAATATGTCAACGCATATGGGAGGCAGAATAATGCTGTCCCCTCACAGAAACAGAACTGGAGGACATTTTTCACAGGACTCGTTTTACAGCCAGTAGTTCTGAAGATCGAGAGTCAATGACAAAAAACCGACCAAATATTGTTATCCAACCTCCACCGACTCCACAAGTCATGTTGAATGGGGTTTGGAAATATGGGAAGGTTGCTCCCCATTCTCTGGAAATACCCAAACTCAAAAGTTTCTGGGTGGGTGTCCCTGACAATATTGATGGCATCTTCAAACGCATACCTAGATTCCCAGCCTATGTTGTCAGCTTCCCTGCTGCATTTGTTGAAAAAAAGCAGATGGCACTTACTCGGTGTGCTGCTGGCCAGGTGATTACCTTTCTATGCAACACTGACACAGCTCCACAGCACAGGGCTTGGTTATATAACATCTGGGCTATACTGGGCACATAAAAGCTGACAATGTCCTTGGAACAAAGTGAAAGCAGTTTCAAGGAGGTGGTGCTCTGTGATTTCCCTCCTCTCCACTCCAATGAATTGTGCAATGCAGCATAAATGGCCATGACAGACTGGAAGGGATAGGCTATGAGATACACGAGGGGTTCTACTTAGATTATTATTATTTTATCTTATACAGCATCATGCAACCTAAAAAAAAAAGGTATACTTTTGCTAAGTAAATGCGATCATAGTAAAACGATCATGTTTATCGTGAATAAAGACATGTCTTCAAGGCATTAAGAAAAGACAGTTACTGATGTGTGTTCCTCAAAGATGACAGAAAAGAATTTCACATTTTAAAGTCTTTCATTGTTAAAGACCTGCAGCCCGATTCTGCATATTAACATTTAGGGATGTTGACAAGGAAATGCCCTGCCTAGCAAATCATAGGCTAGGATGTTATTAATCTTTCTCTAAAGGTTAATTGTGTAGATCAAGAGGTCTATTTGCAATTCTGTATGTCTGGGAGAGCAAGGAGAAAGGGTTCTTGACCAAGTTCTGAGTCATACCGGCACTTCTTACCTCGCATGCCGCTGGATGTATGTGGATATGCGTTCTTAAAAAAAAATAAAAAGAACAATCTGTAATTGCTTTAATCTCTGGTGAGGAGACAAGTTGTAGACTTAATCGACAAATACCAAAAACTGGTTCTATCTCCTCATGAGACTGTTGAAGGGGTGAAAAACTACAACGCAACTCAGGGTCTGAAGTAGCCGTTGCTACTGAGGAACACTGGAGTTCCAAAGTTGCACCTTTTTTTGTTGGGACAAAATACACACCCTGAAGACAGGAGTCTGTCGTGGATGCTACTAGGGGGTGAAAATTACCAGCACTCAAAACATAAAAAGTGTTCTCTTATCCTCCTATGTCTAGTGGTAAACTACTCAGTACTGGCACAACTCGCTATCTGATCCATAAGTCCATGAGATAGAGTGAGATGATTGGCGAAGTTGAGGGGGTTTCTCGTGAAACACGCTCTAAAGTTCCTTAGTCGGATGGGAAAGAAGCATTCATTTAGTTGAGGAAAGGTATCAAGAGTTTGCTTTTTAGGTTTTTCAAATTGTTCTTCAGTGTTTTCAGTAAACTTCTTTTTAGCCCTACTGTTGACTAGTGTGTAGGGGTAACATTGGATGTCATTAGGTGGTGGTTGGTCAAAGTGTGGGCACTGATAGGTCAAGTGATTATGAGGAACCATGCCACTAAAAGAACCCAGTCTTGCTTATGGCATTTGATGCGGGGGTGCAGACAGTCGCTGTTTGGTGACAAACACAACCATATACTTTGGTTAACATGAAATTTATGACATACTGAGATAACAGAAAACCACCCTTTTCAACCAATACAACCTGATCTACACACACACCCACACGGACACCCACACGCGCACAGTATATATATGTTATACTATTGCATTAATATTTGTGAAACTGCTCCACAAAAATTAGCATTGAGGTACAATGCTCTTACTGACTAAATGGGTATCTTGTAAGGTTCGGTGGTCTGACATTTTTTACATCTAGCAAACTAACATTGCCACAGCATATAACTCTATTCTGATCACATTAAATAACAAAATATACCTAAATCAATTCACTAGTGTCCAATGAACGAAGGACGAGGCAAGTTGAAAAGAACATTAATTTTACAAATCCCTCCATACGTTTCAATTCTATATTAGGAGGCATAGCTGGGAATGAGGGTAGAATCTACACGTTGACGTCTGGACCATCTGCAGCAGATAGAAAAGCGGGTTGCCAGGAGCAAGTCTACCATCTGGGATCCTGTTAATTAAATGCTGGGAAAGTGCCAGGCTTGGGCCAAGAGCTCAGTAGTTTGTCTGTCAGAACTTCATTAAAAAGAGGAAGCGGTCCTGAAGAAATCTGTCCAGGGTGCAGGACTCCAGTCAGCACATTAGTCTGGACTTTGACCTCCAGAAGTTGGAGTTTCAAAACTTCAGCACCCCTTTTTATTACCACAGCAAATAAAACTGACTTATCTGTGGAGAGGCCAGAGTGAGAGTTCAACCCAGTGTCCAGAAAGGAGTCCAACACATTGGCATCCTGAAGGTCCATAAAAAGATTCATCTCATCATAATAGTGGGATGCTTCTTCCTGGTCATCTCCATCACCGTGGTGATGGTCTTCAGATCTGTGCCTCAAGGCTTGGAAAGGATGGAACGGACGTCAGCACATTGTGAAGTGTGCACAGTGGCATGTACAACACCCTTAGCCAGTCCGGGCTTATTAGTGAACACCACTTTGAATTCTGTGACTCGTAGTGTCACTTTTCTTATTATATATCTGGGCTTACAAGCTCCCATACAGCATAAACCAGAATGGAAGGTTACTTAGTTTGAAACACCAGAACAATCTGAATGTATTACATTTGCTATGAAAACAGGATCGAACTGGGACAAAAAATAGGCCCTGGAACCAAAATACAAGTGGCCCGGCTGGCAAACCATACAGCTAAAAAAAAATAGGCTACATTTGCATATCAAGCCAGTTTTGAGCATGTAAAGACATGCTGTATGTGTTTGCTGCATGTGTTTGAGGTAATATCAGGGAAATCAACAGTAAAAACTGTCCCACCTGGACATAGAACAGGTTCACAAATGACAAAAAAACCTGCCCACGCACTCATCTGTCAGACCAGCCCACCGGGGGCTGCCTGATTGCTCTATAAAGCGATACAAAAGGTGATGATGGACGGAGCGTTTGAGCAAATCAAACACTCACCCCCAGTGAACTGATCTGGGTTTAATCCCAAACGAGTCTCCGCCCCTTGGTTTACCGTTGCACTGTCGGCTAAGCGGCAGCAGTGCAAGGTAGCTGAAAGAACTTGGCGGCTAAAATACGACGTGGAGGCGAAGGTGGCTTTTAAGAACATGGTCAAGGAGTATCACCGAGACATCCGCCTAGGTAAGAAAACCTACCTGGCACGGAGGATTGATGCTGCCTCCAACTCCTGCAAGGAGATCTTCTCTATAGTGAGGGAGTTTACATCGCCCCGGATAAACACTGCTGAGGAGAGGCCCTCTGATGCGTGGGCTGCGGATCTTGCTGATTTTCTTACCAGCAAGATCCAACTGATACAGGCTTCTTTCCTGGCGATTATCCCCGAGGAGCGGACTGTCAGTGAGGCCATTCGATCGCCCCTGGCGCTGCCGGGCCCCACATTAGGCGCATTTTCACCTATCTTGGCGCCCGTCTCCTTAGCACTTTTGAGTAACCTGAAGTCCGGCTCGCCCCTGGACCCCTGCCCTGCTAAGACTCTGGCGAAACTGGCTGAGGTTATTAATCCATTGGCCAATCCGTTGCTGAATCTCTCGTTGAGCCAGGGAGTGGTTCCGCAGGCTTGGAAGCAGGCAATGGTCATCCCGCTGCTTAAGAAGCCTGGCCTGGACCCTAAGGCCCCTGTTAACTATCGGCCTATCTCTCTGCTGCCGGCTCTTACGAAGGTTGTTGAGAAGCACGTGCAGACAGTGCTCTCCAACTTTCTAGAGTCGAATGAGATTCTGCATGCCACCCAGTCAGGTTTTCGTCCGGGTCTCAGCACGGAGACTGCGCTCCTTGAGGTCTCCGAAACAATCAAGGGGATCTTGGATTCAGGGGGCAAAGCCATGCTGGTGATGTTGGACTTGTCGGCGGCTTTTGACACCGTTCCCCATGAGGGTCTTCTCATAAGACTCCATGAGATAGGACTTCGGGGAACGGCGTTCAGCTGGTTTTCTTCTTTTCTAGCTGGCCGCCGGCAAACGGTCTGGGCCGCTCCAGATTCCGCCGTGATGCCGCCTTTGGGAGTCGGGGTCCCTCAGGGCTCTATCCTGAGCCCGACCCTCTTTAATATCTTTATGACCCCTTTGGCGGCATTGGCGGAGTCGTTTGGGGCCCGGATCGTATCTTATGCCGACGATACCCAGCTCCTCTTCTCTTGTAAGAGAGGAGAAGACTTTGAGGGGGAGAGTATCCGGGATTGCCTTGGGGCTGTGTTTCAATGGTTCCATCTACACAGCCTCAAGTGCAATCCCGATAAGTCTGAGGTACTCTTCTTCGGGTGCGATGTGGAACCAGAGTGGCAGGCCTGGTGGCCCATTAATATGTCCCCCCCTTTGTGTTCATCCCAACTGGCTAAGAACTTGGGTGTTAAGATGGACACGGGGTTAACAATGAAGGCCCAGATTCTCGGAGTGTCGGGTATGTGTTTCGGCCTCCTGAGGATGTTACGGAGGTTTCTTCCCCTACTATCGGAGGAGCACAGGAGGTTGACTGTGCAGGCCCTGATAGGCTCCAGGTTGGATTATTCTAACGTTCTATACCTGGGCCTGCCAGAGTACCTGCTACAGCGGCTGCAAGTTGTGCAGAACGCTGCGGCGCGAGCTATCTACGGATTGAACAGACGGGCCAGTGCCACGGCTCTGCTCCAGACCTTGCACTGGCTTCCAATCCGTAAGCGGATCGCCTTTAAGACCTTGACTCTGACTTACAAAGCTCTTCATGCGACGGGAGCTAAGTATCTCCAGAGGAGACTCGCCTTCTACCAACCGGCGCGTTCTCTGAGGTCAGAATCCTTACTTCTGGCGACCGTTCCACGAGTGAAGCGAGCACGCCTGGGAGGTCGCTCCTTTGGATTGCTGGCGCCCCAACTGTGGAACTCTCTGCCCCTGTCACTTCGGGGAGCCACTAGTTTATTAGCCTTCAGAAAGGACCTTAAAACGTGGTTATTCTCCCAGTAGGCCCCCTATGTGTGTTGTTTTTCTCTGTATCTGCAATTCTCTCTTTTTTAATGTGTTATGTTAGTTTTACTGCAGCCTTCGTTAATTAAAAGCGCCGGGACACTCTTTTTGAGTAGCCGTGCGCTCTACAAAAGCCATTTTAACATAACATAACATAACATAACAATCCATCACCATTCTTTAGCCCACTCAGCCACCCCAGTTCAGACATGGCTATATGCAAATCAGTTCGACCCTGTGCCTCATGGGAACAGTCCAGCCCGAACTGCCAAGCCATGCCTTCCCTGGACCAGAAACAAGCCTCCTAGGACCGGTTTCTGGCATTTCAGCCGTCTTCAGCCAGGCCTGCTTGAATCCAGTGGCAAAGTGAGCAAGGGACTCACGTCTGAGCATACCCTGCCAACTTATGGCGAAGAAAGCGGTACAAAAGGGGGTGGTGATGGACGGAGCATCTGAACCAATCAAACACTCACACCCAGTCAAAAGATCTGGGTTTAATCCATCACCGTTCTTTAGCCCACTCTGCCACCCCAGTTCAGACATGGCCATATGCAAATCAGTCTGACCCTGTGCCTCATGGGAACAGTCCAGCCCGAACTGCTAAGCCATGCCTTCCCTGGACCAGAAACAAGCCTCCTAGGACCGGTTTCTGGCATTTCAGCCGTCTTCAGCCAGGCCTGCTTGAATCCAGTGGCAAAGTGAGCAAGGGACTCACGTCTGAGCATACCCTGCCAACTTCTGGAGAAGAAAGCGGTACAAAAGGGGGTGGTGATGGACGAAGCATCTGAACCAATCAAACACTCACACCCAGTCAAAAGATCTGGGTTTAATCCATCACCATTCTTTAGCCCACTCAGCCACCCCAGTTCAGACATGGCTATATGCAAATCAGTTCAACCCTGTGCCTCATGGGAACAGTCCAGCCCGAACTGCCAAGCCATGTCTTCCCTGGACCGGAAACAAGCATCCTGGGACCGGTTTCCGATTCATAATCCTCATCAGGCAGGCTATCTTGAATCCAGTAGCCAAGTGAGCAAGGGACTCACGTCTGAGCATACCCTGCCACACTTAGGGCGAACAAAGCGATACAAAAGGGGATGATGGACGGAGCGTTTGAGCAAATCAAACACTCACCCCCAGTCAACTGATCTGGGTTTAATCCATCACCATTCTTTAGCCCACTCAGCCACCCCAGTTCAGACATGGCTATATGCAAATCAGTCCGACCCTGTGCCTCATGGGAACAGTCCAGCCCGAACTGCCAAGCCATGTCTTCCCTGGACCGGAAACAAGCATCCTGGGACCGGTTTCGGATTCATAATCCTCATCAGCCAGGCTATCTTGAATCCAGTGGCCAAGTGAGCAAGGGACTCACGTCTGAGCATACCCTGCGTCCATCACCACCCCCTTTTGTACCGCTTTCTTCGCCATAAGTTGGCAGGGTATGCTCAGACGTGAGTCCCTTGCTCACTTTGCCACTGGATTCAAGCAGGCCTGGCTGAAGACGGCTGAAATGCCAGAAACCGGTCCTAGGAGGCTTGTTTCTGGTCCAGTGAAGGCATGGCTTGGCAGTTCGGGCTGGACTGTTCCCATGAGGCACAGGGTCAGACTGATTTGCATATGGCCGTGTCTGAACTGGGGTGGCAGAGTGGGCTAAAGAACGGTGATGGATTAAACCCAGATCTTTTGACTGGGTGTGAGTGTTTGATTGGTTCAGATGCTTCGTCCATCACCACCCCCTTTTGTACCGCTTTCTTCGCCATGAGTTGGCAGGGTATGCTCAGACGTGAGTCCCTTGCTCACTTTGCCACTGGATTCAATCAGGCCTGGCTGAAGACGGCTGAAATGCCAGAAACCGGTCCTAGGAGGCTTGTTTCTGGTCCAGGGAAGGCAAGGCTTGGCAGTTGGGGCTGCACTGTTCCCATGAGGCACAGGGTCAGACTGATTTGCATATGGCCATGTCTGAACTGTGGTGGCAGAGTGGGCTAAAGAACGGTGATGGATTAAACCCAGATCTTTTGACTGGGTGTGAGTGTTTGATTGGTTCAGATGCTCCGTCCATCACCACCCCCTTTTGTACCGCTTTCTTCGCCATAAGTTGGCAGGGTATGCTCAGACGTGAGACCCTTGCTCTCTTTGCCACTGGATTCAAGCAGGCCTGGCTGAAGACGGCTGAAATGCCAGAAACCGGTCCTAGGAGGCTTGTTTCTGGTCCAGGGAAGGCATGGCTTGGCAGTTCGGGCTACACTGTTCCCATGAGGCACAGGGTCAGACTGATTTGCATATGGCCGTGTCTGAACTGGGGTGGCAGAGTGGGCTAAAGAACGGTGATGGATTAAACCCAGATCTTTTGACTGGGTGTGAGTGTTTGATTGGTTCAGATGCTTCGTCCATCACCACCCCCTTTTGTACCGCTTTCTTCGCCATGAGTTGGCAGGGTATGCTCAGACGTGAGTCCCTTGCTCACTTTGCCACTGGATTCAATCAGGCCTGGCTGAAGACGGCTGAAATGCCAGAAACCGGTCCTAGGAGGCTTGTTTCTGGTCCAGGGAAGGCAAGGCTTGGCAGTTGGGGCTGCACTGTTCCCATGAGGCACAGGGTCAGACTGATTTGCATATGGCCATGTCTGAACTGTGGTGGCAGAGTGGGCTAAAGAACGGTGATGGATTAAACCCAGATCTTTTGACTGGGTGTGAGTGTTTGATTGGTTCAGATGCTCCGTCCATCACCACCCCCTTTTGTACCGCTTTCTTCGCCATAAGTTGGCAGGGTATGCTCAGACGTGAGACCCTTGCTCTCTTTGCCACTGGATTCAAGCAGGCCTGGCTGAAGACGGCTGAAATGCCAGAAACCGGTCCTAGGAGGCTTGTTTCTGGTCCAGGGAAGGCATGGCTTGGCAGTTCGGGCTACACTGTTCCCATGAGGCACAGGGTCAGACTGATTTGCATATGGCCATGTCTGAACTCGGGTGGCAGAGTGGGCTAAAGAACGGTGATGGATTAAACCCAGATCTTTTGACTGGGTGTGAGTGTTTGATTGGTTCAGATGCTCCGTCCATCACCACCCCCTTTCGTACTGATTGCTCTATAGGCAGGGTAAATAGAATTATGCAGCAAATTATGTGGCTGGGTTGAGTAAATTAAGCAGTTATGCGGCTTAATGCAGCACATTTTAGGATAGTATTATGCCATTATTTTGTCATTTGTACACTTGTTAACACTGTCTGGTAATAAGTTTCATCTCATTTGATCCATATTAACACTCAAATATAGCAATAACCAACAAAAAAAGAGACTAGTCAATCTTTGCAAAGGGCCATCCACTTTCCTGCAACATGTGTTACTGCACTTGTAATAACCTTTAACACCTTGAACGCTATGGGGATTTTTCTCCTGTGCTGGGATTCTACAGATACCACTTTACATGACGAGCTGGGCTCGTCATCAGCGTAGCAGGAGGCTACTGCATGACGAGCCCAGCTCGTCATGAGCGTCGAAGGGGTTAAACCGTTTGAGCTAAGAACATTTTTTTTGCTAAAATCTGCAGATTATATAGCAGATATGGATATTGTTGTCAAACGAGGCAAATCTATAATTATGCGAAAAACACCGCAGCCGCACAATCGCATAACTTCAGTGGCCCATCCTATAGGCCAGTCGGACCCTGCATGGAAATCAGTAGGGCAAATCCGAAAAGAAAAATTAAAAACATATATTGTTAGCATCTACTTTTTGATTTTAGCACACTAAAAATCAAAATATGTAATAGAATTGTCTAGACACTGGTTGTCAAACAAATTCTGCTTACTGCTCTGCCCAAAAATAAAACTTTATTGCAATCCAAGAATACTGCTGACCGCAACCAAGACAAAGCAAAATAATGCACAGCATTAGAGTATAAAATGAGCACAGAGGTAGATCAGCACCTTCAGCAACACATCTTATAGTGTTAAGATACTTTGGGGGTAACGGAGGCAGCCATTCATAGCATGCGTGGGGCACTGCTAAGGTTCTCATCAATATCGTTAAACACACACTGAATCTGCTCAAAGCATAGGATGACCAGACTGTTGCCTCCTGCTTTTCATAACAGCATGAAACACCAGACAGAACACAGTGCTATGATGCTGAAACATTGTGGCACTACAGAACGCTCCCAGTGAAATTCATTAAGTTCCCCCAACCTACCGTTGACTCATCCGGGACGGTAAGTAGGATGCTGGCATTGTGTGGGAGCACTGTGCCTTCCTTCTTTGGATAGTCGGGATTTTCGAGAAGAGCATTACAAATTCTACAAATGGAAAAGAACATACCAACATGATGAGAACTTCAATTCAGCTGTTCATAGGCAAGCAAACACAGCACAATTTCACTACATCAGCGAAACTGAAGCATGCATGTGGTATGCGTGGCAAGGGCCCATTGATGCTCAAGACAGAGGAAGATATGATATTTACACAAAATAACCCCAATAAAAGACTTAAAAAAATTGTAGAAGTTAAATGAGTGCCTCAAATGTCCAGCTGAACAAGTTACTTGCCTTCGGTAACGATATATCTGTAAGAAACATAGGTTAGTTATAGATGCCTTACCTTAGAATTGCCCCAAGGCGTCAGACCGGAGCCAGAACGTTTTCATGCATCAGTACCCAGCGCGTCAAAAGGTGGCGTCGGTAGGCTCCGCGTTAGTCGTCGGCATCGCAGCAGCTAGTTAGACGCCGCCCTCGCGCGCGGACGTCAGTTCTGTACACATCTTCCTCGCCAGGAGCGCAGAGCCATGCAAGACAATGACCACTGGTGCACAATACTAGGGCCCTGAACAGAAGTCCTTAATCCTAGAAATGAGTTCGCAGAACGGGGAGGATGGGTGGAGTGGTAGGGAATCTATAACCTATGTTTCTTACCGATATATTGTTACCAAAGGTAAGTTAACTTGTTCATCTGAAAGAAACAGTTACTTATAGATTCCTGAACTTAGAACAGATACCCCAGCAAAACCAACCCCAAAGGTGGGTCTGCAAACCAAGTTCACACCAGTAAGACCTGGAGAACAGAACGGCCAAAGAAGCGGTCTCTCCGGACTTGACGGTCCAGGTAGTAGGGTTTGGCAACCGTGTGCAGCGATGCCCACGTAGCAGCCTGACAGATGTCATTTAGGAGGACTCCTCGTCCCAAAGCAGTAGTAGCTGCTGTCGCCCTGGTGGAATGGGCACGCAGCCCCACTGGAAGCTCTTTCTTTGCCAAAAAATAGCAGGCTTTGATGAACAGAACAACCCACCTGGAGATTGGTCAGTTTGTGCATGGCCCAACCTTTGTTAGCGCCCACGAAACCAACAAAGAGCTGGTCGTCCACCCGGAATTGTTTGGTGCAATCCAAGTAGAAGGAAAGCGCACATTTTGGATCCAGACGGTGGAGCCTTTCTTCCTCTTTCGAAGGGTGCAGAGGCGGAAAAAAGGTGGGCAAAGTGATGGTTTGGCCAATGTGGAAAGAAGTAACCACCTTGGGAAGAAAGGAAGGCCTAGTTCGGAGGGCGACCTCGTCAGGATGAATAGCCAGAAAGGGAGGCTTGGAAGAAAGAGCTTGTAGCTCACTCACCCTGCGCGCAGAGGTGATGGCCACCAGAAAGGCAGTTTTCAAGGTTAAAAGCCTAAGAGGACCGTTGTGTAGCGGCTCAAATGGAGCACACATCAGATAGGTAAGAACCAAGTTCAAGTCCCACTGAGGCATTACGAAGGGAACAGGAGGAAAAAGATGAGTAATGCCCTTAAGGATTCTATTTACTAATGGGGACTTGAAAAGAGAAGGCTGATCCGTAAGCCTAAGGAAGACTAAAATGGCCGACAGTTAGCCCTAAAGAGTGCCGAGAGCAGAGCCCTGCTGGGCCAAAGAAAGGAGGAACAAGAGAACCTCAGAAAGAGGGGCAGAAAGGGGGTCTACAACCTTTGCTGTGCACCATGCCACAAATGTGCTCCATCTGCAGGCGTATACCTTCTTAGTGGAGGGACTGGCTGCCAAGATAACATCGCAGACTTCGTGAGGCAGGTCAAATGATGCCAACAGCCGCTGCTCATTCTCCATGCAAGGAGGTGGAGGCTGGACAGGTTCGGGTGAAGGACCGTCCCCTGCTGCTGCGACAGAAGATCCTCCCGAAGAGGCAGTCTGATTGGAGGATCGATGGCCATGTTGAGCAGCTCGGGAAACCAGACACTTTGTGCCCAATCCGAAGCCACAAGAATGACTTGGGTCGGTCGCGTTTGATTTTCTTCAGCACTCTGGGCATAGGTTGTATAGGCGGAAAGGTGTATACAAGACCGCAACTCCACTCGCGAAGAAAACCGTCGCCTAGTGAGTGCTGCCTTGGAAATTCCAAAGCGCATAATTGCTGACAATGCGTGTTCTCTTCGGTGGGGAAAAGATCTAACCAAGGCTCTCCCTGCTGTTTAAAGAGACCTTGCACCACCTCCGAGTGAAGATGCCATCTGTGATACATCAGGCACCTGCGGCTGAGTTCGTCCGCCCTGGCGTTCAGAGAACCTGCCTGGTGTTGAACCACCAGGGAAATGCCCTGATGTTCCAGCCATGTCCAGAGACAGAGAGCCTCTTGACATAGGTTCCACGACCCCACCCCGCCCTGTTTGTTGCAGTACCACATGGCGGTGGTGGTGTCTGTGAACACCTGCGTAGTGCGGAGGGAAGGAATGCCTTGAGCGCAAGACGAATCGCCTGAAGCTCCAGAAGGTTGATATGGAGCCCGGACTCCACCAGAGACCAGAGGCCTCTGATCTCCACCTCCCCCATGTGGCTGCCCCATCCCAGAAGTGATGCATCGGTCACCACCGTGAACTCTGGTTGAGGAAGGGAGAGGGATCTGCTGTCGACCCAATCCTGGCTTGTGAGCCACCACTACAGTTGGCGTGCAGTGCCCTCTGAGATCTGGACGCAATCGGACAGGTTCCCCTGATGCTGTGCCTACTGAAACTTCAGGTCCCACTGCAGAGCCCGCATATGCCATCTGGCATTATCCACCAGCAGGATGCAGAAGGCCATCAGGCCCAGTAGCCGGAGGGCCATCCTGATCGAAACCCGGGATACGATTGGAATCATAGCACGATTATCCCGGACTCGCTGCACGGGAGGATAGACCCAAAACTTCGTCATGTTTAGAACCGCTCCGATGAAGAGGAGCTTCTGAGAGGGAGTCAGGTGTGACTTGGCCTGTTGATGGAGAACACCAGCGAATGCAGGAGGTTGGCCATAGTCTGGAGGTGAGAGACGACTGCCTGGGGCGAGCCTGCCTTCAACAACCAGTCGTCTAGATAGAGGAAGACTGGAACCCCTGATCTGCGCAAATGAGCTGCGACCACCGCCATCACTTTCGTGAACACCCGAGGAGAGCTGGTAAGGCCAAAGGGGAGCACGGTAAACAAAGTGCTTGTGGCCCACCGTGAACCGCAGGTAACGCCGGTGGGCCGGCAGGACAGGGATGTGAAAATGAGTGTCCTGCAAGTACAACGCTATCATCCAGTCTCCAAGGTCGAGGGCAGACAGGACCTGAGCTAGGGTCAACATTTTGAGCTTCTACTTCTGAGATCCAAGATAGGACGCAGGCCCATGTCCTTCTTGGGCACCAGAAAGTAGTGGGAATAGCAACCACGACCTACTTCTGGGGCAGGAACTCGTTCAATGGCGCCCTTGGCCAAGAGAGCTGTAACTTCCTGTTGGAGCAGGGAAGGATGATCCCCTGACATCCGATGGTACTGAGGAGGCATGGCTGGGGGAGGGGGGGTAGTCTTGAAGGGGAGGGAGTAGTCCCTTCAGACTATCTGCAAAACCCACCTATCCGACGTGATGGTTCGCCAGTGGGGGGAGATGATGGCGAATTCTGCCACCCACTGGCGTGTGATGGGCCTGAAAGGTCGGACTAGGAGGGTTTGGAGGCTGCTGCAGAGGGGGCGGTGGTGGACCGGCCCGCCCGCTGGCCCCCAGAACCCTGTCGGTGGTTCCCACGCCCCCGGCAACGCTGGGGCTGAACAGCTTGCGCCGGCTGGTGGCCCTGGAGGGAATGTAGGCGGGCACCCCTTCCATAGCCATGAAGAGGAAGAAAAGCAGACTGTGCAGGGTATGTGATGGAGAGACCCAGGGACTTGGCCATAGCCCGAGAGTCCTTGAAGCGCTCTATCATACTGTCTGCTTTGTAGCCGAACAGGCGACGGCCAACAAAGGGCATGTCCATCAGAGGATTCTGAACATCCCCAGAAAAGCCAGTTGACCTCAGCCAGGAGTAGCGTCGAAGGGCTACAGACGTTGAAACTGTCCTACCCAGCGAGTCGGTGGTGTCCAGTCCACAGCGAATGGTAACCTTTGCTGCGTCTTTCCCCTCGTTAACTGCACGGGAGACCACAGCCCGGGCCTCCTCCGGGCACTGAGGCAGCACTTCTGCCACCGTATCCCACACAGAGTGGGAATACCGCCCAACAGACATGCAGTGTTTACCGATCGCAGTCCCAAGCTGGAGGAAGAAAACATCTTCCCAAATTGGTCCAGCTTCTTGGACTCCATATCAGGTGGAGTGTTAGGGACGGCGCCTTTGGAAGTTGAGGCTTGGATCACCAAGCTCTCAGGGGTGGGGTGTTGGGAGAGGAAAGTGGGGTCGCCCGGGGTTGGGCGGTGGTGTCGGGCAATCATCCTATCTACAGGAGCCCCTGTGTTGGGCCTGGACCAGGTGCCCAAATGGAGGTCAGTTAGGGCTTCATTGAACGGCAGCAGGGGCTCCAAATAGCTTGCTGCTGGTTGAAGGAACTCTGTCAGGAGGTTGGTCCTGACTGCCACCGTGGGTAGCTCGAGGTGGTATGACACTCCCTCCTCCGTAGCCATGGTAGGAGGAGACAACATGCCTAGGTATGGGGAGGTATCCAGACCACTGGCACCCCCCAGTTCCTCTCTCCAGTCCGGATTATAATCTAACTTGTCTGTTAAAGGGTCACCAGACCCCTCCCAGTCTTCCTCACCCTCCTCTGGCTGCCAATCTGGCTGAAAATGGCCAGGGTGGAACACAGGGACAAAAGTACCCATTGATGCTGGTCCGGCTCCGTGTCCACATCGAGGCGGAAGACGGGGGTTGACGCCGGGAGGGGTCCAGCCGGTGTCGGCTGCGGACGTGGTGCTGGTGAAATAGACGCTGGTGGAGGTGCAACACTTCACAATCCATAAGAGAGAATGAAGGAGGGCGTGATTGTGACATATCAACAGTAGCATAAACAACAGCCCACGCTCGGGCCAGCCCCCTTACACAGATAAACCATAAGCCCACCATTTCCCCCACACTTTCTCGTGTTGTTAAGGACATCCACAAGCCTCGTATATGTTTTTTATAGCTGCGCACACCAGTCCATTCCTGTACGCCAGACTGATAGAGAAGGTGTCGCAGACTGCTTCCATTAGCGCCATACCTCGTTTGGTCACCCAGCAAGCCAGTCCTACAAATAGTCGCTCCTCCACCACCATTGAGGCTACTCTAGGCCACAACCTCAGTAATTTCCCTCTCCACCCGATCCAGAATGGCCCCACCCACAGCAGCTCCAAGCAGAAGGCCAGTAGCAGGTCGTATACAGTGTGCACATATGGAACAAGTATCAGGGAGCGTCTGTTGTATGCGTGAACGAGACAGGCTGCATGGAAGTAATTTATCTAGATCATAGGCAGTCGCACAGAGGGGCCATACAAGCCTCTCACCAATCATCGTCATCTAAGGCTCCCACCCATCCACACACTTCTGGCAAAGGGACTCAAAGTTATCTGGGACATGGAAATGTACAATAGAGTTAGGTGTTCGCTCCCTTCCCAGTACCCTCGCTTCCAGTGGGCTATGTCATGGGATTTGTGTATTGGAACGGAGATGCATTGCCAGGGCGTGTCGCAGCAGGAGAAAACGAACAAACTGCATGTGGTTTAAGACTTAATACTCCTGCAGCTCTTGGAAGGACATCAGCATCATCCCCTTGTAAACACTGCCTAAATATGTGATACCTATATGGTCCCATTGATGGAAAACAGCAGAAAGCCGTGGTACCAAGAGCAACACCACAGAGTGGTGAGTTCGGCTAGCTTGCGGTCCCAGTGAATCAAGTGCAGTGCAAACTTCCAGCAGTATAACACCACCCGGGTGCAGGAGGGCATCTCCCTAGACAACGGGTCACTGTAGAGTGCACCGAATAAGCGTTCAAATCCCATCGTATGGAGTTCCAGGCAATATGCTGGGTGGTCCTACCCTCCTGTAAACCATTGATGGGCATCAGTTGCACAGCCAGGTAGTATGCGTAAATATTGAAGAATCCCAGTCCTCCATCAAAGGGTGATTTGCGTGCCGATGAGAAGGCCACTGTTGTAAAGAAGTACTCCGAGGCAGAGGTGAGTACAAACATCTTTATTCTGTCATCCATTCTCCGTAACTGTCAGGCTAACCAACATTCTAAAGCGAACTCTAATGGAACGTTCCCAGCGAAGGAGGGAAGTGTACTAAATAGGGAGAGGGAAAGAAGAGGAAGATTACAACACATCTCCCTACGGCACCAGAAAAGATGGCTTAGCATTAGGGAAGTGTTTAACCACAAAACCTCAGGGAATACCTGAGGGGGGAACTAGAGGTATGGGGTGCTAGGAGTAGGCAGCCTCCAACGTATACTGTTTAACACAAAAAGAGCCGCTCCCAGTGCGATTTACATTTCAGGCTCCCCTAATTAACATTAGGGGAGCCTGAACAATTGCTGAAAAGAACCAAAGTGTGAATAAACAGCTAGCCTTTATGCCTGGTGGAGGGCTAGCATTACTAATGTCATCCCAGCTGGCAGAGAGGTGTAACTGGGTAAACATCATGTGGCCGGGTGGGGTGGGGTGGGTGCACGCAACTACGCCAACCCAATAGATGGTTAGAATCACAACAGGGGGTTACATTTCCTTAGATAGTATAATGACACGAGGAGTCTCATACATAGAGATAGAGATCACGGACTATGCCTGCGGTCATCCGCTGATGACTAGTGTATAGGTAACTTAGGGGATAGTTGTTTTGACAATCGGATCTCTTCCCCTGATGGAAGCAAAAGGGGTTACTCCTGTTATCAAGTTGGAAGAGGTGTGATATGCCCAAATGCCTTATCTTAAAGTTTTATCCACATCCAGATTGTTGTCAAGAGCTAGTTGAGTGAGACCTTTGATCAAGAGAATTGACTTTTGAACGAGGTCATTGTCCCTGTGGCAATGTAAGGCAGTTTTCTGATGTTCGATGCCCAGCTCCATTAGGAATTCCTTCATTTCAATCGAAGAGAATTTGATACCATTGTTTGTGACTATGGAATCTGGTACACCTTCACATGTGAATGAGTCCCTTAAGAAGTCGATGAGAGTGCTTGTCGAAATGCATGACACAAACTTGTATTTGATCCAATGGGAAGTGTAGTCCAGGAGTACAATCAGAAATCTCTTCTGGACTCCCAAATGATCCGTGGGGCTGATTATTTTCATGGCCAGCTTTGTCCATGGTATACTTAGAACTGCTATTAGATTTTCGGACATGGAACAATTTTTGTCTTCAGGCAAAGTTTTAACGCATTCAGTTTCTGTTAAAGCAGGTAACTGGTCTTGTATTCACCCTTCTACAGGTGCTCTTGAAAAATAGTTTGTAATGATGTTCACCCCAATGGGTCGTACACTGCAGGCAGTACTATTTACATTGTGGCCTTTTTCAGAGGACATTTCAGGATATATATTAAAATTCCTACCGGTTCCCTCCTCTGGCTCCGCAAGAAGGGCTTGTTCTTTATTATTTGGATCGAGCACAATCCCAAACTCCCTTTGATGATGCAAACCCATCAGATTGGAACCTTTGCCAACCATGTACACTTTGCAACATAAAGTTCTCCCGTTGAAATTAATAAGCATCATCGCCATCCCCACTAATGGAATGGTTTCTTTTGAATATCCTACTACAGAAATGTCAGGTTCCAGCATATTGGACTAGAGATATCAAACAGATTGTTTATAACGTCTATATTAATTAAGGTAAAAGGGGAACACGAATCAGCAAACACATCCAGGGGCTTATTATTCAAAAGAATAGAACATTTGGGATATTTAACACATCTGGGATCTTTGGAGTATCCGGGAGAATTTAGAGACGCATGACGGTCATTACTTGGAATACGTTCTTAGTGGACAAGTCCCCTTCACTGTAAACCACTTTCACTTGACTGTTCTCACCATTTTTGCAAACTCTAGCCAGCCCCTTCTTGTTGCATTTTATACATGCGACATTGCGGGCAGTACAACGAACATCATTAGCAAGATGATTGCTGCTGCCACATCTATGACATTAAAACCCTTACGTTTCTCTGACTGATTTGTTAACATTGACTTCTCCAGGACTAACCTTAAGTATCTCGCTATCATTGCAATTGTCCTGTGCACCACTGGTATTGCGAACATTGGCAACAAGCTCATTGGGAGTCTTCATTTCTTTGATACACTTAACAGTGTGCTATATAGATACTGCTATGCTAACAGCCTCTTTTAGGGTAGGGTTTTTTGCCAGGAGCTTTTCTTGTATGCGACTATTATTTGTACACCTGACTAGTTGGTCCCTGATAAGGGAATCAGTGACTTCACCAAAATCACATAACTTGGTTAGGCAGTGTTGTAAAGAAGTACTCTGAGGCAGAGGTGAGTACAAACGTCTTTATTCTGTCATCCACTCTCCATAACTGTCATGCTAACCAACATTCTAAAGCGAACTCTAATGGAACGTTCCAAGAGAAGGGTGGGGGGGGGGGTGGGGGGTGTACCAGAGATGGAAAGAAGAGGAAGATTACAACAGCCACCTAGTGGCGCTTCCCGGCCCAAATAAGGAGATAAGTTTGAAGGTTAGGTAGCGGAACCAATGCATGGGTATGGGGTATGCTAATATATATAGTTACAGGGGAAGATACATTATCTTAAAGAGTGCGCTGCACCCCATCGGGAAGAGTGGCAGTCTGTGCAAACAATGGAAGTCCCAATCAAGTGAAGCGGCCAGGCCCTGGAAATTAAGTTTACATGCTAGGCTCGGGAGGTGGGAAATGTGGACCAGCAGATATTTGAATGAGTTATGCCGCAGTGGAATATTTAGGCACTAGCAATGGCCTTCTGCAACTCCCCTCACTTCCACCAGTACAGATTTGGCCGGGTTAATATTGAGTCCAGAGGCTGCTCCATGGAGGTGAATAATTTCTAAACAGCAGGGACCGGAGCTAGGCAGATCTCCGAGGAACAGCAATAACTGATCGGCCTAGGGGGTACTAGGTTCTTCAAACCCAATCCCCATCTCCACCCACCAACTCGCGTTGAGCAACGGATGAGGCGTGCCAACGGCTCAATGGTAAAAGCAAACAAAAGGGGAGAGTGGGCATCCTGGATACATTTACCGCCGAATTGGGAAGGGAGCCAGTAGTATGCCATGAACTCTGACTCGGGTTGCGGAAGAAGAGGCGGACCATCTTCCGGAAGTCTGGCCCCAGGCTCGCTCGGGCCAGAACGGCCTCCAAGAATTCTCAATAGAGTTGTCAAAGGCTTTAGTCAAGTCGACAAGGAGGGCCAATTTACCCTCCAACTTCTGCGTTTGGGAGAGGGCCACTTGTACTCGTTGGATGCATTTGTTTGTGTGAAAATCTTTATGGCCGCATTGATGAGAGATCACTGGGGAGGAGGCCCTCCTTGGGGATGACCACAATGCTTGCACAATTAAAGTCTGTTGGAAAGACCCCTGACTTATCACTTTGATGTTACTGTTTAAAAGGTGGGGTACGATAATGAAGCAAAATCTTATAGTATTCAATGGGGTACCCATCAGGCGCAGAGGTTTTACCTGACTGGAGCCCAGAAATTGCAGAGTCTACTGCCTCCTCTGTCAGGGGGTTATCTAGGGCCAGGGCCAAAGAATGAGGGATAGATGGCAGCGGGCTATCCCGCAGAATGGAGTTACCCACCTCCAGAGGGGGGCGCCGGAAGGCGTGCATATAAGTCTTGACAGTATGTTACGAAGGCTTGGGCGATCGCAGACAACTTTTCCCTTATGCCACCCATTAGGTCTCGAATAGCCAGTACCACTGGCTAATATAGCAGCTTGCCTGATTTGTTCCCCAATTCATAGACTCTTTGAATGGTGACCCTATAACTTTTCGTGAGTAAAGGTACGGCGTGACGGGAAGAGAGGTGCCAGATCTGATACGCCCTGCAAATAGGGGTATACCCTCCCCGTATTAAGGCCGATTTCTGCTCAGCTCTCCTGCTTCATTCTCGCTAGCGCCAAGTGGCTTCAATAAATATATCAACAAAGAGATTATAATAAATCTGCTGAGCAAGTTAGAACTACACGTAGCAAGTTGTTTACGTGGCGGACCCGTAGAATTAAATCATCTCCCCGGGCGATTTACCGAAGACGAGGTTATTAGCCGACGTGCGATAAACACCACATCTTATCAACCAGGCGTTACACATAATAAACAGTGAAGCGTCAGTATACTACGGAATATAAGCATCAGTCGATATATGTGCAATGGACGGCTACCTGATGAAGGCACGTTTGCCGAAACGCGCGTAATTGACACCTGCCGCACTGCCTCCATCACTCTTACGTCTATCATAGATTATGGATATATAATCATGCTGTTTTGAATGAAATATATGAATAACAAAGTTGAATATAAAATATACAAAACAATAAAAGATTTATGTTTTGATATATATATATATATACATCACGTAATCTTCAAACCTCCACATGCAAGCGGCGAAAGAAGAGGCAGACCCCACGATATCCAGGCACGTTGTATTTATTCACAAGCCTTTCAAAAATGTAACGTTTCGAGTACTGGCGTACTCTTGTTCACACACCACATTTCTTATTTGGAGTTTTCTTTTATGTTTGCAGTTCTGACCCCACCTATGGGCCACACCTACCACACGTGCATCACATAGTTCAGCCTACAGCCTGTGTTGAACAATTTAAAGCCACAGTACATATTTAACATTGCCAGCTGTAATTGCATTGAACACATTTAAAACCGCGTATCAAAAATGAATGCCTGATGTTAATTTCATCATGTTCAATACCAATTCTTGCAAATTTTTGTATATTGCTGTACAAATACTTTTGAGAAAACTTGCATATCTTAACTGCACAAATGCATAAATGATTGTTCATTAAACGATTATTCAAATGATATGCTTAAATGCATAATTCACAACTAAATCAGTTACAATCAAAAATAAAACAATCAAAAAGGATATATATAAGGCATTAAATACAGGTTTTTGTGTTGAATTTGATCACAGTACCGTTGAAAATTGATACAGAGCTTGGCAGAACTTGTGAAAAAAGGAAAATATATCAAGATACACCTCAGTGTATAACCATGATGTTGAGCTACAGTCCTATATATTTATTTAAAATTTATACATAGCATTTGAGGACTATTTACAAAAATTTTTTTTTATATGTGCAGAAAGTGAAAAAAAGTGCTCAACTATATTCACAGTGTAAATGAACCACCTCAAGAAATTTCTTTTAAACCAATGATTATTTAAAAGACTGCCTTGTTCAGAAAACCTGAACAGCCAATTCAGAAACAAAGATCGGACTGCAGATCACCTAAAATGGGTGCATTGTTGTGGATTACATAGTGTTCAAAACGTATATATTTCAATGCTCTGTATTTGATGATATAGCAGCAGAAACCTATCTTATGTTGCATGTGCCCATTACAGAGTGTGTGCGCTTGAACAACATTTCTACAAAAAGTTGTACATATCCTCAGTCGCGTTCAAACCATTGGGTTGTTTGCTGTCGAGCTTGATAATGTACCGCGTTTCCAGTCGGCGTAATAATTTGTCGCGGTCACCACCGCGTCTAAGTGGAGCAACAGCGTCAATTACATAGTATGTAAGACACAACAGATCCCTGTTGTGTCTGCTGTTGAAATGACGCGCCACCGGATAAGCACCATCGTGGTTTACAATGGCACGTAGGTGCTGCAGTATCCTGACATGCACCTGGGCACCGGTACTGCCCACATAGCGCAGTCCGCAGGTGCACGTCAGGACGTAAACCGCAAACTCCGTTCGGCAGTTGTAATTGCCATGAATTGGTATTTCTGTATCAGAGAAAGGAGTGCGGTAATGGGTGATGTTCTGCCCAAATTTACATGCTCGACATGAGGAACATTTGTGGAAGCCTTTGACTCCAGGTAATTCAGGGCTGGATTTGACCAGCTTACTGTGCATGCTAAATGCGATCACTGGTCTATCTGGAGTCATATCACGTAAAACACCATCCGTTTTTAAGACTGCCCAGTGTTTGTTAATTATGGATTTTATTTTGCGGTGCTGTCTGCTGTATGTGGTTATTAACCGAGTCGTATCTGCATTAGCATTGCTGTCAGGAGGTTTGGGTGTCAATAAGGAAACTCTTGATCTTGCCCTACTCTTTTCTAATGCATGGGATAAACAGCTTTTGCTGTATCCCCTTGCCTGGAGTCTGGCTAACATCCCAACGGCTCCTTCCTCAAACTTCTCTTGTGTGTTGCAAATTCTTTTTAAACTCAACAATTCGCCAAGAGGAATGCTGGTTATGACATGCTTGGAATGACCACTGCTGGCATGTAATATACTGTTGCCAGCAGTGGGTTTCCTGTGTAAAGATGTGCCAATCATGTCACCATTAATATTGATGTGAACATCAAGAATTTCAGCAGATGTAGTACTGATGTTAGATGTAAAAAATAAATTGAAATGATTGGTATTAAGTGCGTTGACAAATATTTGAGCACTATTTACATCACCCTTCCATATGCAGAAAATATCATCAATAAAACGCATCCAAAACTTGATGCGTTCAAAACCAGGAATACCAGTCAAGTCCTGCTCCTCCCACAGCCCCACGTGCAAGCACGCGTAGCTGGGGGAGAAGCAGGATCCCATGGCAACACCGCGTATTTGTCTTCAAATATCTTTTCCAAACAAAAAATAGTTGTTGTTGAGGCACCATTGCACCAAGTCACATATCATTTTGTTGTGACTGTAATACGCACAGGATTTATGTCCCAGAAAATGTCTAATCGCCTCAATACCTTGCGTGTGTTTAATGCAGGTGTACAAAGACTCAATGTCCAAAGTAATGATACACCAATTTTCTTGCCATTGTATTGACTCTAACTCGGTCAAAAAGTCCCCTGTATCTTTGATGTAACTTGGCAGCGGTTGGACATGCTCCTGTAAATAAAAGTCAATGTAACGTGAAATATTCTCACCCATACTTCTGATCGCCGAGATGATGGGTCTCCCCGGTGTTGGATTTTGTATTTTATGCACCTTGGGAATAAGATACATATGTGGCATAACCGGATGCTCCACCAAAAGAAAAGCCCATTCAGTAGCTGTAATTAAATTGTTTCTTTTGTACGATAACAGCATCTTTTTAACATTGTCTTTAGCGTGCTTATACTGAACGCCATTGCTTTTTACAATACAATTGGCGTTTCCTAGTAGTCGTTTAGCTTCTTTGATGTATTTATCTTTTTGCCACAAAACAATGTTGCCTCCTTTATCGGAAGAATTCACGATAACCTCTTGATTTTTGGAAAGTTTGGTCATTAAGTTATTGTATTGCTTGGTTTGAAAACTGGTCATATCTTTTCTGGTGTGGATTTGTTTGTTAAGTTTTTTCAAATCCTCGATAATGCAATCATGATAAATGTCCACTGCGTCCTTTGGCATGACGGGGACAAATTTGCTTTTCGGTTTGAAGGGGCTCTCACCAGCACCCTTTTGTAGAATATCAATCTCCCGCAACTCACTCTGTGTATCAGGGACATCCATGGTGGACATTGGTGGGGCTGCTCCTCTGTTCAAATTGCAAAGCGTTATGAGAGTTCTGGCGTCGCTTGCTTGAACCAATGGGGATACATCAATAACATTAGCTACCCCAGTGGTTGTAGATGAATTCGCGTTGGATTTGGATTTGATGGCATAAAACTTCTTCAGTTTTAATTTCCGAATATACATATATATTAGTGTACAGTCTATCTGTTGAAATAAGGTGGTTTCTTTTCTTTTTTCCATTTTTAGTTACTTTGGAGTAATACAAAATAGGTCCACTTTTTAATCAGTACCTAGCTAAATTATTCCTCATTGTATAATTTCCCTATGTTTAGCTAGATGTTAATATAGGGGTCCCTTGTTTCCTAAAAATGGTGACCCTACAGTACAGTGTTCCTTCTTCAAATGAGGCCTGCCATAGCTCAGCACACTTGAGGTCTAGTAGACGCTCCGCTTCCTCCATGGGTCCAACACTCCAGTCGTCGTATTTCCACTCCTAGGTCAATAAACCGCTGCTGCTACGTCGCGTCTTGTCTCCGAACTTAGCTTTTAAGCAATCCTCTCATGGAGGGCTTGCAGGCCACCCTGAGCTTTATTTTTGAGAATACCAAGTACTCATTAGTTTGGAAGTAATTTTGGAGTCTGTCCTCCATGAAGGAGGCATACTCAGGAGCTTCAGGTACCATGCACTAAAGCACCATAGTGCTTTAGTGCATGGTACCGTCTCGGGCTGGATGCCCCATTTCACCGGGAGGGGTGCGTGATCTAACATACTGCGTGGGAGAAGCTGGACGAAGCACAATGCAAGGAGATACATCGCTAGTAGCCACAGCAGGTCAATACTGGCTTCAGTATTATGGGCGGCTGAGCGGCGAGTGCAAGCTCGTGTCGAGTGGTGCCAGGAATAGTACGCATCGCACAGACCCAGGGAGTCAGCCAAAGCTATAAGGCGTGCAGCTCGGGACATCCTCCCAGGGAGAGGTTTGGTGGCTGTACTGCGTTCAGGGTCTGGGAGAGCATTAAAGTCTCCCCCCCACAGCAGTGGTCCCCGGGGGCAGTGTCATCAGTGAGCGTAGCGCTTGGAGTGTGGGCAGTTGCAGAGGGGCGTAGCAGGAGATTAAATTAGATTGTCTAGAGCCATGCAGCCCTCTTTTCCTATGAATCTCACCTGGGTATCCGTGTTTCTCTTCGTAACTGACCGAGGAAGGGATCTATAAAGGAAGAGGGCTACCCATCTGGAGCAGCAAGCAAAGCCTAAGTGAAATACCAAGGAGCGGGCAATGTGTTCACATCAGGTGGGATTCAAGTAAGAAAATTACAGTAGGTTTGTACCTCTTGATATATCGCAAACACAGTAGACCGCTTGATATGGTCTAAACGTCCGTTAGAGTCCCATGAAAGAACATTGATCATGTGGGAAATTCGTGGATAGGTGTAATAATGAGTCAGAATCCACAAGGAGACAGAATTACTCTCAGGCAGAGTCCTCACCTGCAACTCTGCAGCGGTATCGCAAAGTGAGAAAGCTCGCTGACCCAAAACCGAAGGGAAAAACATTAGTTACATAGAAAAACACTTGCCTAAATATCAACAAGACCCTGCATGCTCCAACTCCCCCCCCCCACCCCAAACTTCTCCCTATCGCCCTGACTCAAAACGTGGTAAACCTGGAAAGGCAATAAGAGACAGAAGAGGAACAAAAAGGAAGAGAAGAGACAAAGAAAAGTAATTTAGGGGGTAGTCTGACAGAAGCAGACACACCTCTGAAGGCAGATGCTATTCCTGACAGCGCATGTATGATAGAAACATTCATTACAGTCAATCACCATTGTGTGCTCAGTAATAGAACATAGCGCATATTGCAGCAGCGCTTTTAAACTTGTGTGGTGTGGGTTTTTTTAACTCGGCGCTATTGGCATTGCGCTTGCATTTAACCTACCTTAACTTCCTGGACTTTGTCGCTCCTTAGGCCGGGGAACAGTCAGGCTCACTGGCATTATAATTGTACTCCACCCGCATTCGGCGGGACATAGGTAGTATTAGCGGGTCCGACCGCCATCTTGGGTGGGTTCTGAGGCGAGAGGCACTTCGGGCGCCATCTTGTGTAGGGAAGGGGCTCAGGAGGCGGACCTCCGCATTTTGGTGAGCTTATTTAAGCCACCCTGCTGAGGTCAGTGCAGATTTCACAGCTATCCTGCATATTGCAGCAGCGCTTTTAAACTTGTGTGGTGTGTTTTTTTTTAACTCGGCGCTATTGGCATTGCGCTTGCATTTAACCTACCTTAACTTCCTGGACTTTGTCGCTCCTTAGGCCGGGGAACACTCAGGCTCACTGGCATTATAATTGTACTCCACCCGCATTCGGCGGGACATAGGTAGTATTAGCGGGTCCGACCGCCATCTTGGGTGGGTTCTGAGGCGAGAGGCACTTCGGGCGCCATCTTGTGTAGGGAAGGGGCTCAGGAGGCGGACTTCCGCTCGGCGTAATATACAAAAGGATGGACTCACAGGAGGTGCGCCAGAGGTAAGCCCGTTTGCGCCTGTTCGCGCTACGGGCGCGCTTAGGGCTGCTACCTCCGGCCCCTCGCATCCTCAACGCATAGTCTATTCTCGGTCTGATCTATTAGAGTGCAGACCAAGTCAAGTGCCCGTCGGTCGGCAGGCCACTATTCTTAAGCCTAGCCCTATCTCATGTGGATTGCTTAATGTTCGTTCTTTGTGTAAGCACCACACTGAGATTGCTCTTCTTATCGAGTCCACGGGGCTTGATGTTTTATTTCTAACGGAAACCTGGACCCGGGAGGACTGCGAGGTCGAGCTGGGCTTGGCCTGTCCTCCAGGCTATAAAATCATCCATACCCCTCGTGTGAAGAACCGGGGTGGTGGGATTGGCTGTATTTTCAGAGAGACGTTAGCTCTCTCCCAACTCAGGATTAGAGAGGTACCAGGCTTCGAGCTGATGGGGTTTGCCTTTATAGGCCATGAGAAGACACGCTGCTCAGGGATCTTGTGCTACCGTCCGCCGGGCAGTGCACCCTCCCTACCCGACTTTATTGATCTGATTTATGATCTCTCGAATACCCACTCTAAGTTGGTGGTTTTAGGAGATTTCAATTTGTGGCCGGGCGGTCCATTGGACACTGCCTTTACTACTCTGTGCCAAGCCTGCAATGATATTCAGCTGCAACAGCTCGTTTGCTCTGCCACTCATGGGAAGGGTCATGCCTTGGATCTGATATTTGCTGACGCTCTACTGGTGACGGTGAATGATATCATCTGCCAGTGCTGGACGGACCACTCACTGGTCGTCTTCTCCCTTTATGTGGAGGACTGTGTTTCGGCGGAGGCTGAGACCAGACAGGCCAAGTTGAGCAGGCCCTGGTCACGCCTGTTAAAATCTTAGCCCTTACCAAACCTATTATCGGACAACTTCAGTCTGAGTGACTCGGTTGAGGAGAGCTATACTGGCTTTTGCCGATCCATTTCGAACTCCTTGGACAAGGTGGCACCATTCCGCAGGTCTAGGGGTAGACTGAATCGGGCTTGCCCCTGGTATACGGACGATTTGCGGCAGTTAAAACTGAGCTGTAAACGCGCCGAAAGGGCGTGGAGGAAGCAGTATTCTGACTCGTTGAAGGTCATCTTTAAACAGTCGCTGCAGGTATATAAGGCACAGATCAAGGTGGCTAAGGCGTCCTATTTAGAAGCCACCTTGAATCAGGCTTCCAACAAGTCGCAAGCATTGTTTAAAATTGTTAGGGACCTGACCCACCCTTTATGTGCGACTAATAATGTACCTGCGTCGCAGGCCCTATGTGACTCCTTGGCGAATGCCTTCGAAGAAAAGATTGTTAAAATCTTGGAAGGCTTACAGAGTCCAACACCCATTCCCTTTGAGTTGGAAGTTTCGGAGGAGGCATCTAGCCGACCTCAGCCGAATGGCCATGCTCCTAGTTCGGGAGCTCCGGTGGTCTCATCCAGTCGACCCCAGCTGAATGGTTCTGCTCTCAGTTTGGGAGCTCCGGACGGCTTGCCCAGTCGACCCCAGATGAATGGTATTGCCTCTGGTTTGGGAGCTCTGGATGAATCACCTAGTCGACCCCGAAGGAATGGACCGATCTCTGGTCTAGGAGCTACGACCACGCCATCCAGTCGACCCCAGCTGAGTGGATGTCCCCTCAGTTTGGGAGCTCCGGACGTTGTGCCCAGTCGACCCCAGCTGAGTCGGTTCCCTGCCCCCTCCTTTGAGGAGTTTTGTAGAGTGGCACAAATGGTTTCATCTGGCTCGCCTCTTGACCCATTGCCACCAAAATGTTGGAAAATATTCCAAGGCGAACTCTTTCAGCCTCTGTATTCCATCTGCGTTCAGTCGTTTGATACAGTAACGGTTCCGGAGTGTTGGAAATTGGCAGTGGTGTCCCCTCTCCTGAAGAAATCCACCTTGGACCCCGCCTGCCTATCCAACTACAGGCCGATTTCCTTGCTCCCCTACCCAATTAAGATCATGGAGAAGCTAGTGACCCGCTCTCTTTCTGGCTTCCTGGAAGATAACACCTGGTTCGATGAGGTACAGTTTGGTTTCCGCCCAGCACACGGGACGGAATCGGCGCTGGTGACCGTGCTTGACAACCTACGTTCGCGGGTCGACAGTGGACGGGCAGCCTTTCTGGTGCTGCTCGACATGTCGGCCGCGTTCGACACGGTCTGCCATCGTACCCTCGTCAGGAGACTGGAAGAGTGCGGGATCACGGCGGGTGCAAGGGACTGGCTGATCTCTTATCTGAAAGATCGGCAGCAGGTGGTGGCGCTGCCTCCATTCAGCTCGGAGGCGCGGAGGGTAGGGCAGGGGGTACCACAGGGCTCGGCCATCAGCCCGATACTCTTCAATCTCTACCTCCGTCCTCTGGTCCAACTAATTAAATCCTTTGGTATCTCCGCATGTAACTATGCGGATGATACCCAGTTGGTCTTCTCGCTGGAAGGAAAGGACGCAATTCCGCTGGAGGTCTTTCACCGATGCATGTCGGCCACAGCTGAGTGGCTCCGGTCCAATTCTTTGCAGTTTAACAGCACTAAGACCGAGGTGCTGTACTGTTCTATTGACCGGATTCCTCGGGTACTCCCGGAGCATTTTTGGCCCCCGACCTTTCCTGAGACGGTGGCTGCGGCGGAGTCGGCACGTAATTTGGGGGTGATCTTTGGCCCAAACTTGCAGCTAGATATGCACGTGAATAAGACCATATCCACGTGCATGATGCTGCTTTGTATGCTGCGCAAAGTTCTGCCCCTTCTTCCCGAGCAGGCCAGGCCCGAAGTAGTGCGTGGTACCATCTTGAGTCGTCTTGACTACTGTAACGCGCTACTTCTGGAGGCTCCAAAAACACTGCTGGGGAAGTTACAGCGGGTACAGAACTTGGCTGCTAAGCTAGCTCTTTCCCGCCCCACTCACAGTTCTTCAACAGCAGCCCTACGAGATCTACACTGGCTGCCAGTGCACCTTCGGGTATGCTATAAAGCAGCTTGCTTAGTATTCAGGGCAGTGCATGGTCAAGGACCGGTTCCACTACAGAACATGTTTGTCTGGTATTCCCCGGCGCGTCCTTTACGCTCCTCTTCGGATCATCTGCTGGTGGTACCGAGATTCCAGAGAGTGCGGATGGGGGGCCGCTCGTTCAGTGTCGCGGCGGCCAAGCTCTGGAACTCGCTTCCACCATCTTTAAAAGCCAACGGGACTTCTTTCCGTTTAGAAAAGCCCTGAAAACACATCTTTTCCCCAGGGCTGTTTGAGCAGCGTATGCAGTGATACTGTTGATTTCAAGCGCCAGGATGCCCTTGGGGTGACAGGACAGCGCTATAAAAGTACACCTACATACATACATACTTCGAGAGGGTTTATGTAAGCGGGACACGGCAACGTCACAGCCGCCACAGCCTGTCCCGGCAGCAGCACATGGGGTATCCTGTAGTGGGAAATCGGTCAGAATCAGCAAAGATCATTCAGATGAGTGAGCCACTGGCATGGCGCAAGATCAGAGTTCAGTGTCCCAGCCATCTGTATCTCCATCCCCTAGGGGGCATCCAGCTTCTCGGTCATTGCCCGTTAGGTTTACTTGGATCTCCAAGATCTAGATCGCTTGTTAAGGGGACCACTCGAGAGGGAGGGGGGCCTGGGGGACAAACGGGATCAGCGGGAGCCTCAGAGCGCCACCTCTCCTGGTTTAGGGCCAGTAGATTATGGTCCTCTGTGCTCACTCCCAGGCTTGCTCTGGGGTATTAAAGAAATAGGTGGAGGATTGAAAAATGACCTTAAGACAGGCCAGGAAAAGGAGCATATAGCGTAAATAGAGGGCACAGAACTTCTGCTTTACTTTCTCAAAGGATAGTCATCTCCGCTGCACCTCCCTGATGTAATCTGGAAAAATCACTATGCTAGAGTTCTAGAACCGGAAAGCTGGTTTGCTGCGAGCCATGTGCAAGATACTGTCTCAATGCCAAAAGTTCAGAGTCCTCAATATCACTAGTCGAGGGGGTGCTCCAGTGGGCGAACAGGGAGGCAGTGAACGATGCACCCACTCGATGACCAGAACACTTATGTTATTCATTATTTATAAAGCGCGCAGCTACTCGATAGAGTGTCCCGGCACTCAGCAGAACATGCGTAGAACTGTTACAGGGCAGACTCTCTAGGTGGGTTACTCATGGAATAACCATGTTTGTGTTGTTTCCTAAAGAGCCGTATATCAGTCATTTGTCTGAGTGGAATAGGAAACCCATTCCAAAAGCGGGCCACCTGTACTTGAAAGGAACGGTCGCCTCTGCGAAAGCGGGCAAATTTGGACACAGTCATCAGATGTTGTTGTGACTATCTTAAGTTTCTACCAGGAGTGTAGAAGGACACCCGTTTCCTAATGTAATGGGCTCCTGGGCCATGAAGCGCTTTAAAGGCTAACACAAGGGCCTTAAAATGAATTCTGCTGCGAATGGGAAGCCACTGTAAGTTCTTTAGATAGGGTGAAATCCGTACTCTAGGACCCAATATAAGAATGGCTCTGGCTGCCACATTTTGGATGACCTGGAGTTTGTTCAGAGGATAATACGGGAGGCCCAAATATAGGACATTTACATAGTCCAATCTTGAAGTGATGAGGGCTTGGACCACAGGCCTTCTGTGGGGGAGCGATAGGAGGGGGAAGAAATCACCGGAACATTTTCAGGATGCCATAGCAGATACCTGCTACCGATTGAACTTGGGTTTTCATATCAAGAGAGTCATCAATCTTTACCCCTAGATTTCTCACTACTCCTGCAGATGTCTGAGGGGGTGACATATTGCATGGCCACCATCACCTCCATGCATCATGGATGAATGAGCCAAAGAGAATCACTTAGGATTTCTCAGGGTTGCATTGTAGCTGGTTAAGTCTGAACCAAGCAAAAACCTCGCTTAAGCATTTGTTAATCCTCTCTCCATCAAAATCCTCACCATTTTTACAGGTAAACAACAGCTGAGTATCGTCAGCATTGGATATGATTGTTGCACCACAGGCTTCTGCCAGAGGGGCGAGGGGAGCCTTATACAGATTAAACAGCAACAGGCTTATTCTGGAGCCCTGAGGGACTCAGACTTTCATGGGAGGCAAAAGGGGGGGGGGTCCAAACGTCGGGCTACTATCCTCCAAAAAGGAGGAGAACCATTCTAACAGTGCCGCAAAGGCCACACTCCCCTAATTTCTGGAGGAGTCGGTCATGGGGCACGGTGTCGAAAGCTGCGGACAAATCCAACAAATTCAGAACCGCTCTCCCACCTGTATTGAGGGTCTCTTTGATGGATTCTGAGATCTCGAGTAAAGCCGTCTCCGTACTAAAATTTGCACGGAAACCGATTGACACATATGGAGAAGGTTGTTGGTTTCTGTGAACTCTGATCACAGAGTTCACATATTTTTCTATAGATTTGGCAAAGAAAGGCAGGAGGGAAATGGGTCTGTAGTTAGAGGTTATTGTGGGATCCGCAGTAGGCTTTTTTAAACAAAGGAAGGATTTTAGCCCTCTTCCAGATGGAGGGAACCTCACCACTGCTCAATGACAGATTCAAAACTGCATTAACCTCCGGATTAATAGTCTCCGCCATAGCAGCTAGTATTTTTGCATTTGCAGGGCATGGGTCAGAAGGATAATTTGTCTGCCAGGACCCAACAGTAGAACCAGGATTCGAGCATTTTACCCAGCAGAGGATTGTCAGGGCTTTTGGGAAGGCCCACCAGGTGCAAATTGTTGCACCTGGAGCCGTTCTCAGCATCTTCCACTCTTCGGTGACCACTGCAGTAAAAAACATCAGTTTAGATACATGACGCTTGAGTGTATTTAGCTCGTCTTCCGTAGTAGAGACTTGTGTCTCCACTTAGTTCACATGGACTGCCAACTTCCTCAGATCCTGCCTCACCAGTGAGAGGTCAACTCGAGGCCCATCAGCCCTGGTCTCAACTGCTTCATGCCAGTCCTGTATTGCCTTCAGGATCATCGTGAGATCTGATAAGGGTGGAGATGAGGTCGCGGGTTGCTTGGCTCCTGTCACCTCCCCAGTTCCGTTTGCGGAAGTGGTAAATTTGTCCATTTAGTTTGATCAAATGGCGCCGGAACGGGGGATCCTCTGCCCATCGCAAGGTGTTCTCAAGCCGTTGTGTGAAAAGCGTGCACAAGGACCAGGCAGCACGAGCAGCTCACCCGTCAAGGGCACCCTCTCACATTCACCACAATAAATCGCTGTCTCTCCGTGTTGAATGCAGGGTCCAGAGGCCCGAGTCAGTCGATGGGGAAGAGGGCCAAGCTCTCAGCGGGCACAGGTCCAGTAATGGAAAGGGCAGGTGGCGGCACTCGGCTATGAGACCCCCCCAGTTCGCTGCTGTGCCCCCTCAGATGCAAGCAGGCAGGAATGTCTCAAAGCATTTGCATCTCCCTGGGTGGCTCATAGGAGGTTATTTCAGAGGGTGGCACCGCTCCAGGTACCGGCACTCTCAGCAGTAGGGCCCAGAAACATCGGTCTGGGCCACAGATGTCAGGGCAGCCACAGCGGCGCAAAAACAGGCAACTCAGGTGGGACAATGAAGAATAGAGGAATAGATCGAATGGTTCCCAATCAGGTGCAGCACCAGTCAGGATCAGGGCCACTGCCCCAGTCCGATGTCAGCGCGCCGAGGGCGGAGAGTGTACTTCAGGATCTCACTCCCACCGCAGTGCAGCGGCCTCTCTTCAGTTAGGGGGGGCGGCAGATCGCCAGGCACTGCCCCAGGGCATCCTGGCATTCCACAGGGCCCTGTGGGGCCTCCTTGTGCCAGTCCCTAGGCGAGCACAGACCTAGTATAGGGCCCCGCAGGCTGCCGTGCATGTCGCTGGAAATGCCAGCAGCCCACCCACAGGGCCACGAAGTTGCTCTTCTGCAGGGGTGCAGCCGAGGAGGAGATCCTGTGGCAGGGGGAAAAGGGGGAGGTAGCACCAAGTTTAGTCTCTACCGCCAGTCCAAGCACAGGATGCAACATTAGGCCTCCCCAGTCCGTCGCGTAGTTCAGGGCCGGGGGCTGCCTCTAGCGAGCACCATGTTCCAGGGTTTGGAATTTAATCAAATATCTACGTGTCCATAGGGCAGGTTGCTTCATAAATGTTCTTGTCCTGTAACAAAATCCACTTGCACCTTTGGTGCCATCTAGTGCAGCAACAATTTATGGCAGAAATCTCATTACATAAGAGGTCAGATATAGCCTTTCTGATTGTGCCAGGGCTCATACCATAGTAGTGTTTGAATACTTGCAATCCCCTTATGTTGCCACGTTTCCACAGATCTACATACTGGGGCTGAAAGTAGTGGTAAGCAATAGTTCCAGGGTTACAATGCCCTTTTGAGTCTGAGCAAACCTACTAACTTGCATGTTTTAAGGGTTTTCAACAACTCTTCTCTAATCTTTTCCCATACTGAGAAATGTTGGAAATTTACTCCTGACAATGGCAGACGTAAACCTTCTTCCAGAGTTGGGAAAAAAGTGGTTGGAGGGAAAGTGAACTTGCAAACACTCAGATTTTCGCATGAGCAAATCTACATATGGAAATTTGCTCATGCTAAAATGCAGTTCTCAAATATTTTCTAAATGTACTATTTCTTGTCCTACTTCTGTAAATTCTTGGTTATTCAAGAAAGCAGTATAGCTGCACTTGATGCAAGGACATATACCATGGGTGCACTTTTGAGACGTTCGTTAATAATTGGGCCTCTGATGTGGTCTGGCAATGACAGTGACCTTTTGTGTTTATTACAATTCTGTCTCCCTCTTTGTATCGGCTGGCTTCACTGTGACAGCATTCTGCTCTTTCACAAGGTGCATATCTGCACACGAAGTAGTTTTGTTCAGTTCTAGTAACTACTGTGGCAGTGTTTGCTTTTTAAGACCAAAAAACTATTTTTGTTTTTGCCAATGTTTGTTATAATGGTGAGAGCCCAGCAGCTCCCACACCATTAAGGTTTTACAAAAACCATGCCAAAACATGTCACACATTGAAAAAACTAATAAGTTGACCACCAATTTCAGATCTAATGGCTTCGCCAACGCTTGTTATTTTTGTTTCCCATCATCTTATTGAAACTGGCTACACTGATTTTCCATTATGAATATTTTTGGTAAATACTAGCATGCATCAACACAGGTTACTAAATGATGCTGCAAAGAAATGGTACCTGAAATTTTACAGTAGTTTTGCAAAAATGTTTTTTCCCGCTTTAATTTTTTAATTAACATTTTATTTTGAAAGCAAAAAATCAATTTTGCGGTAAAGATTCTGAAAATATTTGCATCAAATCAGAGAGCATTCTGGGAGCATTATACATAGCCTCATATTGCTAAATTTTGAAAAAGTGTGTGCATATTTTTATATCAGAACTACTGTCAGTAGCGCAGACGGAGCTCACAACATTTACTTCGAGCGCTCACCCTAATAATTAAGGCTTTCAATTAATGAACCATAAATAAATGTTTGAACAGCATTAACATATGGGCAAAAATATTCCCTTAACTGCAGACAGTGCCCTTCACTGATCCATAATGTGGTACTGCAAACTGGCAGCCAAAGGGTTTGTGCTGCAGGAGGTTGGGCCTACTTGTCCCAAGGACACAATACACATGAAAACTTGTTGCCCTTGACCCCAAACAATGTGGCCTGGGCATCGGGCTAAAGGAATTCAACATCCCTGGACTGTTCAGCCGCACTCTCCAGCCGCAACAAGGTCCACAGGTATGGCACCACGTAGGCCCAAGCTGCCTGGTCACGGCATCCACTCCCAGTGACAGGTCGCTTGTTGAACACAGCCCCGTCTTGGTCAGCTCAGCAGGGAACAAAGGCGCACCATAAGAACTACGGGTGCTCTATGTCGCAACGGTGGCTGCCATCTTGCAGAATGCACTGATGAAATGTACCCCGCCGGGCCGTATCTGCTGTCCCCATTAGCCCCACGGGGACATCAATGACAGTCACAGGGGTTCTCTGCCCAGGTAGCTCTTGGGCAATTTTAAACACCCGCTGTCAGGCAGGATAAAGAGGGATGGCAGCCACATGCTGGGAGCTTCCCTAAATCTCGACTGCCTTCTTGACCTCAGTCTTTGAATTCGTCATAGTTTCAATATTAACAAATGGCTTGGTTTCTTTTTCAAATACTCTTAATTCAGGAAACCCAGAACAGAACATAAAGAGAACATGGAAGAGTCAAAATGTAAAGCAAAATCTTTGTGAAAGCCTAATTTTCTTTAAAAAGGACTCAGAACTGAAACAAATGCTAGAATCATTTGTTCTTCACAGGTGCACAGGAAGCAGATTAACTGGCCTCCAGGATAAGGGATCTTGAACAAGACTAATGAACCTTCAGTCTCAAATGCCAGCTGAGTGATAGTAGCAGCGGGTTCCTCCGTCAGTGTTAAAGAACAAGTTACTTACCTTCGGTAACGCTTTTTCTGGTAGATACAGTATCTGCTTGTGGATTCCTCACCTTGTGAATATCCCCCTTGCGGCAGCAACATTCGGAAATTCTTTTGTAGCTTTGTGCCGACGTGGACGACGTCATAGAGGCACGGCATCGCACGCGACTCCGCTGACGTCACCGACACTAAAATAGGCCCGCGCCGGCGTGATGACACCAGTTCCGCCCTTTTTTCCGTGCCTTCGAGGCACACGGACGGATCAATGACAGTAGACATATACACAGTATACGCAGTACAAGTATCAAGGTAACACACACAGTGTGAAGCAAATGCAATAAAACATGTGAAATAAACAACTCCTTGACAATAAAATAAATACTTTACAGTGACTCTGGTATAGAAGAGTGGGCAACGGGGAGGCGGGTGGGTCAGTGAGGAATCCACAGGCAGATACTGTATCTACCAGAAAAAGCGTTACTGAAGGTAAGTAACTTGTTCTTCTGATAGATACATCTGCCAGTGGATTACTCACCTTCTGAATAGAGTCCCACAGCAGTCCCCACTCTCGGAGGGGGGTGTCCACTCCTCTACACCAGAAAATCCTGGAGGACAGAGCGCGCAAAGTGGCCGTCCCTCCTCACCTCAGTGTCCAAGCAATAATGCTTTGCGAAAGTGTGGAGGGAGGCCCAAGTCGCCGCTCTACAAATGGCCTCAACCGGCACACCTCTTGAAAGTGCAGAAGTCGAAGACTTAGCTCTAGTAGAGTGAGCTCTTATACCCTCTGGAAGTTCCTTACTGGCCAAAGAGTAGCAGATTGTTATACAGAGGATGATTCATCTTGAAAGAGTCCTTCTATGTACCGCTCTTCCTTTCTTGCAGCCAGCAAACCCAATGAAGAGCTGGTCATCCATTCAATAGTCTTTAGTTCTATCAATATAAAAAATCACCGCCCTCTTGGGATCCAGACGGTGTAGCCTCTCCTCCTCCTTGGAAGTGTGAGGGGGAGGATAAAAGGAAGGAAGGGTAATAAATTGACCTAGGTGGAAGGGAGACACCACCTTAGGGCGAAAAGCAGCCCTGGTCCTAAGAACCATTCGATCAGCATGAATGGTCAAGAACAGGAGCTTGGAACTAAGAGCTTGAAGCTCACTTACCCTCCTTGCCGAGGTGTTCACAACCAGGAAGACTGTCTTAAAAGACAAAAGCCTCATGGGACACTTGTGCAAGGGTTCGAAGTGAGAACCCATCAAGTAGGTTAATACAATATTGAAATCCCACTGAGGAACAATAAAAGGAGTAGGAGGGAACTTATTTGTGAGGCCCTTCAGAAATCTCAAAACAACAGGAGATTTGAAAAGAGACGGCTGGTCCGGCAAACAGAGAAATGCTGACAATGCCGAAAGATAGCCCTTCACCGTAGCAAAAGCAAAACCTTGCTGCGCCAAAGAAAGAGCAAACTGTAGTATATCAGATAAATGGGCTTTCAAAGGGTCAACAGACTTCTCCCCACACCAAGAGACAAATGTATCCCATCTGTAAGAATAAATGGACTTAGTGGAGTCACGCCTAGCTGATAATATGACATCCACCACATTGTGCGGGAGAGAAAAGGAGTTCAGGTTGCCCCGTTCAATCTCCAGGCATGAAGGTGTAATGTCTGGAGGTTGGGGTGTAGAACCTGCCCCTCCATCTGAGAGAGGAGATCTGCCCTGAACAGGAGACGGAGCGGCGGGCGAGAGGAGAGGTGGAGAAGGTCTGTGTACCACACCCTTCTTGGCCAATCCGGGGCGAGCAAAATAACTTGGGCCCGGTCTTGGCGAATCTTCCTCAGAACCTGAGGAATCAAGGGTATGGGAGGAAACGAGTAAAGGAGTTGTGAGCTCCAACTCAACTGAAACGCATCCCCCAAGGCACCCTGCATCGGAAACTGGAGGCTGCAGAATGACGGGCAGTGAACATTCTCGCGAGTGGCGAACAGGTCCACCTGAGGAGTCCCCCAAATCCGAAAGACGTGACAAACCACCTCCGGGTGAAGCCTCCACTCGTGGTCGGCCGAGAACTGCTGACTGAGACCGTCTGCTCGCACGTTCAGAACTCCGGACAGATTTGCCATCAGACAAATCTGGTGGTCCTGAACCCAGGACCAGAGGCGCAGAGCCTCTCTGCAGAGACACTGAGACCCTACTCCTCCCTGCTTGTTGACATATACCACATCGCGGTGGTGTTGTCCGTCAGGACTTGCACCGACAGACCACGAAGGGAAGGGAGGAAGGCCTTTAGTGCCAAACGAATCGCCCTCAATTCCAGAAGGTTGATGTGAAGCAACCTTTCCTCTGGAGACCAAAGACCCTTGATCTTCAGATCCCCCAGATGAGCACCCCACCCTAGAGTGGAGGCATCCGTGATCACTGTGGCAACCGATGGAGGAAGATGAAAAGGCTTTCCTTGTGACAGATTGCCTTCCACGCTCCACCAAGACAGATCCACTGCAGTTTCTCTGAAGATCCTCACGGACTCCCTGAGATCTCCGTTGTGTTGATACCGCTGCCTGCGGAGGCACCACTGGAGTGCCCTCATGTGCCAGCGTGCATGGTTGACCAACAGAATGCAAGAAGCCATCAGACCGAGCAGGCGAAGGACCTTCAGGACTGGAACGACCGCTCCATTGCAGAATAAAGGAATCATTTCCTGTATGTCGCGAATCCTTTGAGGTGGAGGGAATGCACGACATACAGTTGTGTCCAGTACAGCACCTATGAACAGGTTGCGCTGGGAGGGCACCAGGTGAGACTTGGGTACATTTATCGAAAAACCCAACCGGTACAACAACTGAGTTGTCTCCTGAAGATGCTGGAGCACCTTCTCTGACGACTCTGCCTTGATCAGCCAGTCGTCCAAATAAGGGAATACTGGAATCCCCGACCTTCTGATATGTGCTGCCACCACCGCCATCACCTTGGTGAAGACTCGAGGCGCAGTAGTAATTACAAAAGGAAGGACCGCAAACTGATGGTGTTGCGATCCCACCGTAAAACGGAGATACTTCCGGTGCGACTTCAGGATTGGGATGTGGAAATACGCATCCTGCAAGTCGAGCGACACCATTCCAGTCTTTGTCCAGCAGCGCTTGAAGAACCTGTGCAAGGGTGAGCATCTTGAATTTCTCTCGTTTCAGATAGAGATTTAAGATCCTGAGATCCAGGATTGGACGAAGCCTGCCATCCTTTTTGGGTATCAGAAAATACCGGGAGTAGCACCCTGACCCCTTTCCTGCTCTGGGACCACCTCTATCGCACCCTTTCTTAACAATGTCATCACTTCCTCCTGTAGAAGTAACAGATGTTCCTCTGTGCAAAAACCTTGGCAAGGAGGGTAATCGGGAGGGAATTCCCGAAAGGGAAGGGCATACCCATTTTCTACGAGATTGAGAACCCAAATATCCGATGTAACCGATTCCCAATCCCGTAGAAAGTAGGTAAGCCGACCCCCCACCGGACCCACATGATCCTGAATGGCGGATCTAGGGCTGCTTTTCTGTGGCTGGGGGGTTGGAGGAGGTAGAGGAGGAAGAGGCTTGACGACCTCTAGGCCGAGCCCTTTGTTTTCCCCTATAAGACCTGTACAAGGGATTCTGCTGCTGCTGCTGACCTTGCCGATAGTTGCGAAAGGAAGAGCATCCAAACCCTCTGAACCTCTTGGCCGTAGAAGCTCAGATTTGAAGCCCTAAAGATTTGGTAGTAGCCCTGCTGTCTTTAAATCTTTCTAAGGCTGTATCAGCGTTTTTGCCAAAGAGACCAGATACATCGAACGGCAGATCCAGCAAAGCAGCTTGACCATCTGCTGAAAAGTCCGAAGATTTCAGCCAAGCCGATCTCCTTGTGGCAACCGCAGTGCCCATGATACGTGCCACCGAGTCTGCAGTGCCCAGTCCACTTTGTATTACTTGACGTGCCGCTGCCTGTGTGTCTGACAACACCTCCTCAAAGTCCTTCCTGCTATCATCAGGAATCTTAGGAGCCAAAGAACGCATTGTATCCATAAGGGCATGTACATACCTCCCCATAAGGCAAGTGGCATTAGTTGACTTCAATGCCATACTCGCAGAGGAGAAGGTCTTTTTAGCCACCTGATCTTGCTTTTTGGCATCCTTATCCCCAGGCACCTGAGGAAACGCACTCACAGTCTTTTTAGAACAGGTTGCTTGTATGACCAGACTCTCAGGAGAAGGATGAGACGTCAGAAAAGAATGGTCTTCAGGCGCAACCCTGTACCTTCTCGCCACACTCTTGGAAACCGCCGGTGCGGATAGTGGCTTTTTCCATACCTCCATAATAGGCTCCGTTAAGGCCTCATTAAACGGAAGCAATGGTTCTACCACAGAGCTGGGTGAATGTAAAACTTCCGTTAGAAGATTGGACTTAAACTCCACTGTAGGTAAAGTCAATTGCAGAAGTTCTGCTGCCTTCCTCACCACATGATAAGGCTGGACGTCCTTTGAAGGCGCATCAGAACCAGATGGTAACTCTCACTCTGGAGAAAAATCTAGGCCACTAGCATCAGCTAGATCCTCAAAACAGTCATCCTCCAGTTCACCTTCCTCCATATCAGGATGTGACTCCATATATCTGCGCTCCTCCATAAGGCGCTGTGCCTCTCTCCTGGACCTCTCCTTAACACGCCTCGCCGCCGGATCCACCAACGACTCTGACGGAGCCAGAACCGACGTCGGTATCGAATCCGATGGTCCAGTGGGTTGCCCTTGAGGTAGATCTGGAGCGGGCGACGCCGGTACCGGCATAGACGACCTCGGCGGAGCCAGGTATTGCGATGGCGGCGTCGGAGCCGGCATGAACTGCATGAATGGAGCCGGAGCATAGGAGTGAGGGACTCCTAAATTGAAGGCCAGAGGACCCATGGGACCCGAAGGTGCGCCAGAGGGGTACCACGCCCTTGAGAAGACACCATACATAGCGTTTAAAAATGCTGATGGTCCTGGGCTGGGAAAGGTGGCTGAAGATCCTCAGGCTGGTCTTGTGGAGGGTTCGGATTCGGCTCTTTGACAGGCGCAGAATCCTCATCCACATGAACTTCTTCCTCATCTCGGGCCGGCGACGGTGCCGGAGACGGATTCGAAGCCCGAGTCGGCGACTGTACTTGCGACTCCGAAGGCGAAGCCTCACCTTCCTGATCCGAGACATCCATCGCGACCACCTTGGAACGTACCTTCTTCGGTGACCTCGACCCAGACTCCTTACCAGAATGACGCCGGGACTCATGTCTCTTCTTCTTAGGTCTCCTCCTCGACTTCGAAGCATGGTCTGAAGCGGACTTCGAAGACGAATCCTCTCGAGATCTGGATCTTGACTTCGATCTCGCCCTTCTCGAACGAGATCTCGAAGATTTTCTTCCCTTGTCACCCTTCAGCTTCGCCACCAGAAGTTTGGTCTCTCTTTCCCGCAGGGCCTTCGGGTTCATTTTCCGACAAGATGAACATCCATCCACATCATGGTCAGAGTTTAAGCACCATATGCAGTCCTTGTGCGGGTCCATGATGGACATCATTTTCCCGCACTCCCTGCAGGGCTTGAAGCCGGTCTTCTATGTCGACATCGAGTTGAAACAAAGAAGCAGAAAAGCGAAGATAAAGGCAACAAAGTCACTAAATAGCTACTGAGTTTTCCCGAAACCGTTAGCGTCGACGACGCGGAAAAAAGGGAACTGATGACATCACGCCAGCGTGGGCCTATTGTAGTGTCGGTGAAGTCAGCGGAGTCACGTGCGATGCCGTGCCTCTATGACGTCGTCCAAGTCAATGTCGGCGCGAAACTACAAAAGAATTTCCGAATGTTTCTGATGCAAGGGGGATATCCACAAGGTGAGGAATCCACTGACAGATGTATCTATCAGAAAGGCAGTTTTCTTGCAACAAGGCCTTTGCTTTCATGCAGTACGTGAAATGCAGGAGAAAAAACAAAAACAACCTTTGATTGTCTGCTTCTTGATCCTACCAAAGCAAAAACATCCACCTTCCTGTGCTTTGACAGACAAGTTTGACGTATTGGGGAGAAACACATGGGAAGGCCATGTATTTATGCGATAAGGCAGAACATGAGCCAGAAAGAAAATATGTGCACTCAAGGAGTTGGAATGAGAAAGAAACAAAGCAGTACCATGAACGTGTCTTGGAGGATACAAGTCATCCATTCAAAAGGATGGTAAAGAAGATATCCACTAAGAGGGTGCATACAAAGAGGATGAAGGAAATCCATCAAATAAGATGCAAGCAAATGAGAGACAAAGTCAAAAACTAATAAACAATAGGATACCACAAAGCTCACGAAGTTTCTGATTTGGCCCACAAAACTTAAGGACAAGGGCTGAATGAAATGCTGGATCTTAACAGTTTGATGGAAAATAAGGTATGTGAGAAGAATGTTTAAATGTTTTACACTTTGACTTTTCAAACAAAACTCTGATGGTAATCTGTCAATCAGACTTATGGCAAATATAGTAGAACTTAGCAATAACTTGAAACATAGAACTCTGAAGTTAGAAATGACTGAAGCACCTAACCACCAATAAAGCATTGGGTGCATCATGAAGCTAATCAGCACAGACGTCATGGCTGATGGATATATTTCATTACAATAATTCGAAGAATGGTCCTAACCGCTTCGTAAAAATGCTATTATTTGCAGATAAAATTTGAAGATAAAATGTAGTGCCCCTATCAAGCCAGATCCACTGAAAGGCTGGTTCACAGTCTCATCTGAGTAACAGCCTTGGGCAGCAGCCAGACTGCGGACCCTATCAGGGTTGCTCACAAATGAGGTCTTACATCCTTCTTAGGTCGATAAAATGAGTACCACTGAGATGTGTAACAATAAACATCTGTTATACAGCGCCAAAATGCCTTGGGTGAATGTGCGCTTTACAAAAAACACAGGTTACGCTATGCCCAATGTCAACCTATTCCATTGATGCCATCGCGGCCAGAACCTATAAAACTATGAAAACTGGCATCATTCTTTAGCATATAGCTACTGACAGGCCTGAACTACTCATTCTGATTGTATGGTGGAACGATCTTTCTTTCCCTTACCATGTTCCTTGGATCTTACTAGTGACAAGTGCAAACCTTTTAAATCATTATTCTTATTACATAAAGTACTCCTCCAAACAAGTTGCAAATAAATATGTTAAATGACTGGTAAATTACTCATCATTTTTCTCCAATCTAATATAAAACACTACAAGGGATGGTAACCTTTGCCAACCTGACTATATTTTTGGGTTATGTGCCCCTCTCAACATAGTGAAAATTTAAACTACAGGTCTTGGTAAGTAAAAAGACTTGGAAAAGTTTACAAAATATTTTCTGAAGAGCATGAGGATAAAGAGACCCTTTTTGACTTTCAAAGAAGTCCTAGCCTGATCCACATGATTTCAAAATGAATTTACAAAGGATGCACATTTATTTTACCCAAAGTAAGATTTAGTTCCATTCTTATAACTAATATTTTTTTTATTAGTGTGAGATTTGTGTTCCCCAAAGTGCTTATACGAAGAGCCAGGACTTCATCTTCATGCAGCACTCAAGAAGTGAGGACGAGGCTCTGATGTGTTGACGGAGATCGTTCCATGTCTTGGGTGCAATGCAGGATAATAAGCAGCTTCTAGTTTTTCTTTGCGGATGCAAGGAATATGTGCGAGTGAGTGAGGCAGAGAGTAGGTGTCCAGAGGGTTGATGAAAATCTATGCGGCTGTTTAGGTATTCTGGTCCTGTGTTGTGTAGGGCTTTGTGTGTGTGATAAGTTTGAATTGGTTGCTCTTGTGAATGGGAGCCAGTGAAATTTCCTGAGGTGCGATGTGATGTGGGTGCGATGTGGGAGGTCGAGTACGAAACTGGCAGTGGTGTTCTGGATGGTCTGAAGTGTGTGTGTAGGAGTTGCAATATTTGGGGACCCCCTCTATGAGACCGTGAGGTCAGGGAAAAAGAGGAGAAAGAACATACAATAGTATCAAAGATTTCCCTCATCGACCATATTATTTACATATAGAGATTACTTCACATAATTTGTCAATTCAGTTCAAAAAGTACACCTATAAACACTAAGGTTTATCTCAAAAATACATTTTTATTTATATCAAAAAGTTATTCATTATTTTTTACTTTTTTCTTTTTTGAAATAAGTCCATTTGACAAGTGACAGAATGTAGACCGTAGTCCTACAATACATATGTTCGTTGATACATATTTCTCTTATAGTTCATACTGTTCCTAAAACAACCACATAAAAAAATCCTAATATAACCATATCCCCTTGGATCACTTCATTCATACACATTAATATCAACTCTCATACCACTCCTTTCACTCTCACAGCATCAACGCAAACTATATCAAAACTTGGTACTCAAGAGGTCTCAATAGCAAAGTATGAGACCCAGCACTAGAATGGTCTACGCGCGTTTCGGTGGATTAAATGATGTCCGAAAACCACCTTCTTCAGGACCTCGTGAGATATAACACATGTGGATTCCAGGGGACCTACAAATACATATACAAAATATTAACATAGTGTACTAACATACAGGTGAGATAAAAAATGTATCATTCCATTTGAATTTGTCTAATCCAGACTAATCCGGCCCACAACCACCAAGGAGAGAAAGTGTCATGTGCATGACCTGTTAAATTAGGGAAGTTGGCACAAGATTAACAAACAGGAATTGCTAAGACTAGCTAAACAAATGTCAATATAAGAGACACTATGAATTTGAATACCCCAGCAGTTAACATTTCTCCTTTCCTGTCTGTTACTAACCAGTTTGTGTTGTTACATAAACCTAGCGTATGAGATATTAATTTTCCAATATCCCAATGATGTCGATACTTTTTCAAAGTTATCCGTTTTGAGGTTCGGGGGATCTTGTTAGTAGTTCCTATGATGACAAAATTAAGGAACCACTATTAGTGTACTTATGTCATTTTATTAAAATGGATAACGTGATTTCAAGTAGCGTCATATTACCTACTTGTGCACACAGATTGGGGTCGGCATGTTATCCCAAAGGCCACAGTTCTATTCCAAATTTCTAATAACCAGTAGTAGTGTCATCCTATTCAGGAGAAAATGAATGTGATATTAATAGTCCCTCCTGTTCTCTGATAGTCTCTTATAACTATTTAACCATAACTGTTGATTCTACCAACCTTAGGAATTACGTCTTTTAGGATTCCCATTGGTCAAATCTGATCTGTGGATATTTTCAATGACTCTTAGTAGTCCAAAAATCTCTTGTGCAAAACCTGGAGAGAAATATATATTTACACATAAGTGCTCTATATTAACCTTAGTTAGATATAATGTACCATCTAAAAGATTTATTTCCATAGAAGGGATGCTTTTACCAAATTTTATATCATCTTACTCATAGTGGTTGTTAATTAATGTGAGTTCTTCATGTGCTTCAAAGAAGGGCATGCATTTTTAACACCGAGTCCAGACTCTAGGGAACCCCTATTGCATGCACAGAGAGCAAAGCGGGAGCACAGGGTCCCACCCAAAAACCTTAAGGATAAGGAACCCTAACTCCCACCTACCCCTCTCAGAGTTCAAGGGTGCTTCGTCAAGCATCACTATTTTTACCGTTTTTACCCAATAACGGTAAAAATAGTGATGCTTGACGAAGCACCTTTGAACTCTGAGAGGGGTAGGTGGGAGTTAGGGTTCCTTATCCTTAAGGTTTTTGGGTGGGACCCTGTGCTCCCGCTTTGCTCTCTGTGCATGCAATAGGGGTTCCCTAGAGTCTGGACTCGGTGTTAAAAATGCATGCCCTTCTTTGAAGCACATGAAGAACTCACATTAATTAACAACCACTATGAGTAAGATGATATAAAATTTGGTAAAAGCATCCCTTCTATGGATAAAATCTTTTAGATGGTACATTATATCTAACTAAGGGTAATATAGAGCACTTATGTGTAAATATATATTTCTCTCCAGGTTTTGCACAAGAGATTTTTGGACTACTAAGAGTCATTGAAAATATCCACAGATCCAAACCCGCTCTCCAAGCTCTCCATTGGCTTCCGGTGGAGAAGAGAGTTGAGTTTAAGGCCCTCTCTACGTGCCACCGCATTCTGAGCGGCAAAGCCCCTGTGCCACTTCAGAGTCTGGTGTCCCACTATGAGCCTACCCGCAATTTACGGTCCTCTCAGACGGGACTACTTGTGGTGCCCAGAGTTAGGAAGGCACGGATGGGGGGGAGGTCTTTCAGATACCTTGCTCCCAAGTGCTGGAACGTCTTGCCCCTAGACCTCCGTCTTGAGCCATCAGAGGCCCTGTTCAGAAAAAAATTAAAAACTTACCTTTTTAGCAGGTAGATCCTCGGGAAGGGGGGGATGGCAACTGATCACTTACCATAGCGCGGGGACACGCCTTCTGGCGTCACCAGGCGCTTTAAAAATGTCCAAATAAATAGATCAGATTTGACCAATGGGAATCCTAAAAGACGTAATTCCTAAGGTTGGTAGAATCAACATTTATGGTTAAATAGTTATAAGAGACTATCAGAGAACAGGAGGGACTATTAATATCACATTCATTTTCTCCTGAATAGGATGACACTACTACTGGTTATTAGAAATTTGGAATAGAACTGTGGCCTTTGGGATAACATGCCGACCCCAATCTGTGTGCACAAGTAGGTAATATGACGCTACTTGAAATCACGTTATCCATTTTAATAAAATGACATAAGTACACTAATAGTGGTTCCTTAATTTTGTCATCATAGGAACTACTAACAAGATCCCCCGAACCTCAAAACGGATAACTTTGAAAAAGTATCGACATCATTGGGATATTGGAAAATTAATATCTCATACGCTAGGTTTATGTAACAACACAAACTGGTTAGTAACAGACAGGAAAGGAGAAATGTTAACTGCTGGGGTATTCAAATTCATAGTGTCTCTTATATTGACATTTGTTTAGCTAGTCTTAGCAATTCCTGTTTGTTAATCTTGTGCCAACTTCCCTAATTTAACAGGTCATGCACATGACACTTTCTCTCCTGGGTGGTTGTGGGCCGGATTAGTCTGGATTAGACAAATTCAAATGGAATGATACATTTTTTATCTCACCTGTATGTTAGTACACTATGTTCATATTTTGTATATGTATTTGTAGGTCCCCTGGAATCCACATGTGTTATATCTCACGAGGTCCTGAAGAAGGTGGTTTTCGGACATCATTTAATCCACCGAAACGCGCGTAGACCATTCTAGTGCTGGGTCTCATACTTTGCTATTGAGACCTCTTGAGTACCAAGTTTTGACATAGTTTGCGTTGATGCTGTGAGAGTGAAAGGAGTGGTATGAGAGTTGATATTAATGTGTATGAATGAAGTGATCCAAAGGGATATGGTTATATTAGGATTTTTTTATGTGGTTGTTTTAGGAACAGTATGAACTATAAGAGAAATATGTATCAACGAACATATGTATTGTAGGACTAAGGTCTACATTCTGTCACTTGTCAAATGGACTTATTTCAAAAAAGAAAAGAAAAGTAAAAAATAATGAATAACTTTTTGATATAAATAAAAATGTATTTTTGAGATAAACCTTAGTGTTTATAGGTGTACTTTTTGAACTGAATTGACAAATTATGTGAAGTAATCTCTATATGTAAATAATATGGTCGATGAGGGAAATCTTTGATACTAGTGTGTGTAGGAGTTGTCTGAGGATTCCGGTGTAGAGTGTGTTGCCATACACCATCCTGCTGGTGTTGAGTGCTTGAGTGACGATCTGCCTTGTGTTCTGAGGCAACCATGCGTAGAATGTGGAAGCAGGAGATGCGCTGACATGAGCGGACTTGTTGAGCTTGCTGTCTAGGATGATCTCTAGATTTCTTGCGTGGTTTGTGGGTGTTGGTCCTAACTTAGACGGCCACCATCTTGTCAGAGTTGAGCTGCAGGCAGTGGATTCACATCCAGTCTGCTATCATGGTTATGCAGTTGGTGAAGTTAATCCTGGCGGTGTTTTTAGGTCTCGCCTGTCGATGCGCATGCGCATCGAGCTTGCGAGACTATTGGGGCTTAAACAGTCTTTAACCAAGTTGCAAGGAATCGTGGCGATTCCTTGCAGTGCCCGTGAAATACAAGCTAAATGCGCATGTGCATTGAGCTTAAAAGCGCGTGCACATGCCCCCAGCCGCCTGCTTGCATGTATTTTCCCTCAGCCGCACTCCTCCCACACCCCCGCTCCGCCCCCTCCCCTGCCTGCCGTGTCGCGTTTCTTCAGTTATCTTAGCCGCACTCCAGGCCCCTGCTGCTTTCACACCCTCATGCCGCTCACCCCCTCCCCTGCCCGCCGTTTCGCATTCATCCCCCCTCCCCTTCTCTGCCTTCCCTCCATTCACCCCAGCGCGACTTCTCCTCCCCCCTAATTACATGCCTGCTGTTTACTTCTTTCACGGCAGCTCTCTCGCACATCAAAGGCTGCCCCCCACACCTCGCAACAGACTTCGTTGGCCCCGAGGCAACCAGTTCTGACACACACCAACTTAGAGCTTGACTTGTACTGACCCTGCACCCCAGCAGACATGCAAGCATCAGACATCCACAAGCATCAGACATATATATTCACCCACTCTGCTTCAGTCACCCACTTACACAAATCGCGCCGATACCCCGAGCAGCAGTGCCCGCAATACCGAGCGTTCTGTTATGCCACATCTCTCAGCTTACAGATACCTTCGCTCTTTCTTTTCTTTTCCTCTCAACGTTTCTGCCTCTTACACTCTCTCCTCCAACTCTCCCCCCCTCTCCATTTACTTAAACAAATCTCGCAGATACCCCAAGCAGCAGTGCCCGCACTACCAAGCGTTCTGTTATGCCACATCTCTCAGCTTACAGATCCCTTCGCTCTTTCTTTTCCTCTTCACGTTTCTGCAAATCGTTCTGTTATGCCACATCTCTCAGCCTACAGATCCCTTCGCTCTTTCTTTTCCTCTCAACGTTTCTGCCTCTTTCACTCTCTCTTACAACTCTCTCCCCCCTCTCCATTTACTTCCACAAATCTCGCAGATACCACAAGCAGCAGTGCCCGCACTACCAAGCCTTCTGTTATGCCACATCTCTCAGCTTACATATTCCTTCGCTCTTTCTTTTCCTCTCAACGTTTCTGCCTCTTTCACTCTCTCTTCCAACTCTCTCCCTCCATCTCCATTTACTTACACAAATCTTGGTGAGGGACAGGCAGCAACAGTGCAAGCTTCCCTCACACACAGAGCAGGTACAGCACAGGCAGCAACAGTGCAAGCTTCCATCACACACGGAGCAGGTACAGCACAGGCAACAGCAATGCAAGCTTCCCTCAAACACGGAGCAGGTACAGCACAGGCAGCAACAGTGCAAGCTTCCCTCACACACAGAGCAGGTACAGCACAGGCAACAGCAGTGCAAGCTTCCCTTACACATGGAACAGGTACAGCACAGCCAGCAGCAGTGCAAGCTTCCCTCACACACGGAGCAGGTACAGCACAGGCAGCAACAGTGCAAGCTTCCCTTACACACAGAGCAGGTACAGCACAGGCAGCAACAGTGCAAGCTTCCCTCACACACAGAGCAGGTACAGCACAAATCTCGCAGATACCACGAGCACCAGTGCCAGCACTACCAAGCGTTGTTATGCAACATCTCTCAGCTTAGATTCCTTCGCTCTTTCTTTTCCTCTCAACGTTTCTGCCTCTTTCACTCGCTCTTCCAACTCTCTCCCTCCCTCTCCATTTACTTACACAAATCGCGCAGATACCCCGAGCAGCAGTGCCCGCACTAGCGAGCGTTCTGTTATGCCACATCTCTCAACTAACAGAACCCTTCGCTCTTTCTTTTACTATACACGTTTCTGCCTTTTTCACTCTCTTACAACTCTCTCCCTCCCGCTCCATTTACTTACACAAATGGCGCCGATACCCCGAGCAGCAGTCCCCGCAATACCGACCGTTCTGTTATGCCACATCTCTCAGCTTACAGATACCTTCGCTCTTTCTTTTCTTTTCCTCTCAACGTTTCTGCCTCTTTCACTCTCTCCTCCAACTCTCTCCCCCCTCTCCATTTACTTAAACAAATCTCGCAGATACCCCAAGCAGCAGTGCCCGCACTACCGAGCGTTCAGTCATGCCACATCTCTCAGCTTACAGATTCATTCGCTCTTTCTTTTCCTCTCCACGTTTCTGCCTATTAAACTCTCTCTTCCAACTCTCTCCCTCCCTCTCCATCTACTTACACAAATCTCGCAGATACCCCGAGCAGCAGTGCCAGCACTACCAAGCATTCTGTTATGCCACATCTCTCAGTTTACAGATTCCTTCGCTCTTTCTTTTAAAAGATTTGCATTAACAAAATGTTAAGTACTTCACGTGAAGACTTACAAAAGATATATTATAACCAACAGTTCTTTCTTCTCCTTTCAGATTATTAAAACAACAACGAAAGAAACACAAGTTAAGGTAAATACTACTTTGCCAGTTAGGGGAAAGATTGTCAAAAGTTTATACCTTACAGTCCCCCCAATAAATTAGGTACTCGGTAAAGGTTTTTAATTTAAAATTGGTGCAAACATACTTTTATTATAACATCTAAGATGCATAGATGCTTGAAAGCAAGTTACCATCAAGGGAATAGAAAATTTAATAGCAAATCACAAGGTAAGCAATGCTTACCAAATAGTGTTTTTGCTGTCTTGCACAATTTATGCAAACCAGTAACTACTTGGAACTCTAATGATCTGCATTATATCATGGACCGTGGGGACGCTTTATATCTACAAATGCATTCTATTAACAAAGAAACACTTATGCATCCAGATGACTTGCCAAGGTATATAGACCACAATCAAGAGATATATTCACTCACGCTACGGAACGCTTACTACGGTGATGTCCTTAAACGTTTTGATAAAGTGTACCCAGATATTAGCACAGCATTAAATGTAACTCTTAATAAGCACTGTGGTGTTATACTTTGTATGGATGTATATGTTATAGCAATTTTCAAACATATGCAAACATACTTTGTATTTGATTCACATAGCAGGGACGATGAAGGCATGCCTCATTCTAACGGAACATGTGTTACAATTGCATTTCATTCTTTTGAAGGGCTGATTCAATATGTTGTGAAACTAGCATATCAGTTTACACATCAGGCTGAGCAATGTGTCCAATTTGAATTAACACCAATAGATATAAAAGTCATTCAGAGGAAATCTTTTACTAAAGCACTTACTGTGCACAAGAAAAATAGTCACCTACCGCAAGAAAGAAACATTTGGGTACATACTACTGAATGTACTCCTAATCAGACTATAACATCAACTACAATGTCTTCAGATAATTTACTGAATCAAAGTAAGCCAGGCAATAGCAATTTATCACAATTACCAGCAAATAGTAAATCTATACAGGGAACAAAGAAACACTCTCTGAAAAGAAAAAGGGATTCAAGTACATGTCCACAAAAAGTTGTAAAAAGGAAACAAATTAATGCAGCTGAAGAAGACAATACCAACAGTAAACAAATTGGTCTTGATCAAAACAGACCAAAATTAACGAAGTGTCAAAGGCAGAAATTAGGTAAACAAATCCATACAATTATTAGGAAATTCCACCGTGAAATATTGCATGGGCCAGAATACATTTGTACTCTTTGCAATCAATTGTGGCATAAACCAACGGTGAAAAATACACGCAGTGTTAGCCAATCCGAAATTTTCAGAAAGTGTAACATTAGTAAGAAGAAAACAAATTTAATTTGTATGACTTGCTATTATTACATTCGCAAAGATAAAATACCACCATGTTCAATTCTAAATGGCATGGGGTTCCCAAATGTACCAGCTGAATTAGAATTATATGATTTAGAAGAACGATTAGTTTCACCTAGGATACCATTCTTACAAATTTGGACTCTGCCACGCGGTTTTCAAAAATCGTTATCAGGTGCAGTAGTTAATGTACCTGCAGATGTTATGACAACTGTTACCATTTTACCAAGGCAAATTAATGACGCCATGACAATCCCGTTGAAATTAAAAAGGAAATTAGTCTATAAATCATATACACATTATGAAAATATTAGACCAAATACAGTAAAAAAGGCAGCTACATGGCTAGCTAAAAATAGTACAATGTTTAATGAATATGGTGTTACTATTAACCCTGACTGGGAGTATATACCTCCAGAAATAGAATCTCACAATGAGACTTCGGAGACAAACAATTCATCTGATAGTTCAGACAACATAGAAGCTGGAAATTTGGATACTATGTTAACAAATGAAACTATTACTACTAATTCGGTGAATGTGTTAAGTTTAGCTCCAGCTGAACATAACACGCCAAGAGGTTTATATGAGGATAAAGATTCTGAGTTTTTGGCTTTCCCTACTATTTTTTGTGGTGAACGAAGGCCAAACAATAAGGAAAGGCACATACCGGTACATTATAGTACTATTTGCCAAACAGAGTTAAGAAGTTATGATAGAAGAGTCGCTAAATCTATTAGTAATGTCTTTTTTAAACTGAAGAAATTACATATTAAGCAGATCCACGGTAAAATCAACATTTCCATCAGGGAAAAATTTACAGATGGAAATAAAATAACTGCTAAAGACATAAAATATAATATTGAGAATGTTTTACAGTTTAATGAGGGTTACAAAGTATTAAAAACTATACGCAGTTCACCTCCATATTGGGAAGGTTGCAAAAAAGATATTTTTGCAATGATAAGGCAACTTGGCATACCTACTTTCTTTTTGACTTTATCTGCTGCCGAAACAAAATGGCACCATTTAATAAATATACTATTGAGAGTTAGAAACTTAAAGGAATGCACAGAGGAAGAATTCTTAAACATGTCTTGGGAAACTAAAAGTAAATTAATACAAGAAGATCCGATAACATGTGCAAGACAGTTTGACTATCAAGTTAGGAAATTATTTAATTGTGTTTTGATGAATGGCACTAATCCTATTGGGGAAATAGTAGACTACTTTTACAGAGTCGAATTCCAACAAAGAGGTTCTCCACATATACATGCATTACTCTGGGTAAACAAAGCACCACTGTATGGTGTTTCACCAGTGGAAGAAGTCAATAGCTTCATTGACAAATATATCACTTGTCATAAGTCTGAGAACCCTAGTTTACAACCGTTAATAAATCTACAAAGGCATGGTCATACCAAAAATTGCAGGCGTAAACATCAAAGGACATGCAAATATCAATATCCTAAATACCCAATGTCAACAACGCTTATATTAGAGCCATTAACACTTGAGGCGACAAATAAGCAATGGCAAGATAATATTAAAATAATACATGAAGCTATGAATAGTACTACTTTTAATACACTTTCTTTTGACGAATTTTTAGACTTCATTAAAATGGATGATCACGAATATATTACTTCAATACAAACTAGCTTACAAAAAACAACGATTTTTTTGAAACGAACACCAGCCGAATGCTTCATCAATAACTACAATAGTATTCTTTTAGAAGCTTGGCGAGCAAACATAGACTTGCAGTTTATACTGGACCCTTATGCTTGTGCTGTCTACATTATCTCATATATCAGTAAATCTCAAAGAGGAATTAGCAAACTTCTAGCGCAAGCTGCTAAAGAGGTACCAAGCAATAGTAATGTCAAAGATCAACTTAAACACATAGGAAACAAATTCCTCAACTGCACAGAAATTAGTGCTCAAGAAGCAGCATATCTAATTCTTCAAATACCATTAAGGAAAAGCTCACGATCATTTGTATTTATTAATACTAGCCGTCCAGAAAAAAGAACTTATTTAATGCGTGATATGGAAACGATTAATAACTTGCCAGAAAATTCAACTGACATTCAATGTGAAAATATTATTATAAAGTACTGCAAACGCCCACAATCATTAGAGATGTGCACGTTAGCAGACTATGCAGCTAATTTTAACTATGTGAAGAAAAAAACACATGGGAGAGAAATAAATGATAGCGAAGATTTACTTGCAGAACAAAACTTTTACAGCTCAGATGAGGAAGAATTAGAAATAGCATGTAGTCACGGGAATAAAGAACAGAAACAGAATTATGATTATGCTTTAAATAAGAGCACACAAGGGAAAATAATACGCTTTTGCAGATTTAACAAAAATAATGAACCAGAAGAGTATTATAGAGAGATATTAATGTTGCACTATCCATGGAGGGAAGAACATAAAATACGAATAAACAAGGAAACTTACTATGACAGGTATCTGGAAGTTAAAACATTTGTTGACGCACAACTAAAAATCTATAACAAACAGCATGGAGAAGTTACAAACATTCTTCATAAACAGTGTCATGAAAATGTAATTTCACCTCCTCTATCACCAACAGTAAATATACAGAGAGAAGACCAAAATAATGAAATAAATAATATATATGATTTGGCGCTAGATTTAGGAATTAGAACTACCACCAATGAACAAAGCTCAACTAACGTTTTCTTACCCAATGAGAAATACCAACAACTTATGCAAAACTTAACGGAAGAACAACTACAATTTGTTTACCATCACTTGCATTGGTTTAAAACTACAAGCACTCCATGCTATACTTTGTGCACCGGAGGGGCTGGTGTTGGGAAAAGTTTTGTAATATCTGCACTATATCAAACTTTACTACGTTACTATAACACAAAGGCAGGTGAAAATCCAGACAATGTTTATATCTTACTTACTGCTCCAACTGGAAAGGCTGCCCATAATATTAATGGCAAAACACTGCATAGCACTTTCAAAATACCTGTGTCGCAAAGTTTGACTTATAAACAACTGAGTCATGAACATAGAACTGCTCTACAAATGGAAATGATGCATGTTAGAGTTGTTATTATAGATGAAATTTCAATGGTAGGGCACAATATGTTAAATTTTATACATAACAGGCTACAAGAAATAAAATCTTCTAATGAACCATTTGGAGGCATTTCTATTTTAGCCATTGGTGACTTTTACCAATTAAAACCTGTATTTGACAGATACATTTTTCAGGATTCTACACAGTTGTATGGTCCTTTAAGTGCAAACTTATGGAAAGAACATTTTAAAATTTTTGAATTAACAAAAATTATGCGCCAAAAAGAAGATCTTCAATTTGCTCAACTACTAAACCGGTTGAGAGAAGGCAAGCATACTGAAGAAGATATTTCACAAATTAAGCTAAGGGAAATACACCCTGATGAGAGTCTATTAGAAACAATCCCATATATCATGTCAACTAATAGAGAAGTTAATGAAATTAACCAAAATGTTTTGGAAAAACATAGCAAACATTATCCAGTCTACATAACAGTAGCAAGCGATACCGTAAGTTCTGATTTGTCAGAAAATGTGAAAAAAACAATTCTGAAGCAACTGCCCAAAGATCCACAGAAAACAATGGGCCTTTCACATACATTACACATAGCCTTACAACTTCGTTATGATTTAAGTTGCAATGTGGATGTAAATGATGGTTTAACAAATGGCGCAACTGGTGTGGTACAATTAGTTGAATTGATTAACAATACACCTATTATTGTTTGGTTGTTATTTGAGAATGAGAGTATAGGACAAACAACCAGACAACAATATAAACACTTATATCATTCACAAATTCAAAACACATGGACACCAATACATGCTATAGCTAGACATTTTCAATACACTAAGAAATTTATTACCATTATACGGAAGCAATTTCCTTTACGCCAAGCATCAGCACGGACTATACATCGCACACAAGGTGCAACAATCGAACCACTTTATATACACTTTAATAACAGCAAAATTCATCATTTGCATTATGTTGCTATTAGCAGGGCCAAATCAATACAAAATGTATATGTACAGAATTTTGATGAAGGTAAAATTTTAGTACATCCAAAAGTTAATGATGAAATGCACAGATTAAGGACAGAAATGCCACTTGAAATACATATCCCACAGTTACATACATACACTGCACATTTCAATATAATTGCTCACAATATAAGATCACTACAGAAAAATTTTACTTCTATGATAGCTGATAGGAATATATTGCAAGCAGACATTATTTGCTTAACTGAGATCAACACTACAAGGAAGGCTACAGATAGTGATTTTACGATACAACAATACCATCACATTATATTTGATAAATTTCATATATACAACACTAACCATGGAATGATCATGTACTACAAAAAAAAATTATTTATATTGCCTATTTATGAGACATGAAGGGATAGACATTTTACATTTTACTGTACATATTCATAACACGGATTACCTTATTATTATTTTATACAAACCACCACAAAAAAGTATAACTTCTCTTTTGGATTTTATCAAAAATATTACGGATTTTTACCCCACACACAAATTTATCATTATAGGGGATTTCAATGTGGATCTATCTCAACAAAATTCATACACTAAGCAATTAATTGGATTCTTTGAAGCTAAATTACAATGTAAACAACTCATTTCCAGTTACACAACTAACTACCAATCCATTTTAGATCATATATATACAAATGGAAAACTGCACAACTATGGTACATTAGAATGCTATTACAGTGATCATAAAGCAATATGGGTTTGTATTTAACATGTTATAACGCATTTTATATTTCAGATGATGTCTATTGAAGAACTCAGTAACATTAATACCAATGACAACAAACCATATCAGAAACCCATACGAGTTAATGTAATCAACTGCTCTGGAAAAACTACTTACAAAAATGCAAAACAAGAACAAAAAATTCTATTTCATTTGGCTCTAGCAGATAAAACTGGTACTATGAAATGTACTTGTTATCAAGAAGAATTATACGAGCAAACTCAAAGTAACTGTGGACTACTGATACGCAACTTCATCATCAAAAACAAAACAATTCTAATTACTAAGCAAACAAAAGTTACAAAATTTCCGGCATTGAAAATTGAGGAGGGCCTTATCCAACAAGCGAAGAACATTTTGCATCCGCCTGCACCATCTGCTTCTCCCATTAAGGAAATAAAACGTGCAAGTCTAAAAAGTCTTATGACCGTTTCAGGGACAATATGTGGCGTAAGTATCAACGCAAATATGTCATCATGTCTCAACTAAAAATGCCTAGTTAGCTTACACACACATTACACCTTTGCTAACTTCACTAACAAGCTAAAAATACATAGCATTATACACTCTGTCACACTATGTAGAAAGCACGAAGTCTTTAAACCATAATATGCCAGTGTTTCGCTGTCTACTATAAATACAAGCACTCTCTACAAATCCATATTTGGAAATAAACAATGCTATCTTTTCTAAAGGAGGTTCTGTTGGGTCCTTAAATATGACACCTTAGATTGCCATTCATACAACGCACTATTACGAAGTGTTTTTTCTTTCGGAATTTAATACAATGCTTCTTTGGTGTAGGAAGAGGACGTAAAGACTGTCTTTATCAATGGGGAAGATACTCCACTGAAATCGATTACTTTAAAAGATGCAACAGATGACATCAAAGTGACACTGTGGAGAGAAGCTACACTATTTAACATACATCTTGGAGATTATGTCACGCTAACTCATGTAACTGTCCATGAATTTAATGCACAGAAAATATTGAATACAACGAGGCACAGCAAAATAGAGGTAAGCAGACAAAAAAATTTATTTGCAAATAAGAACTAATATTTCACTAACTATATACAAATTTCTCACTCTCGCACCCACTCTGGACATATCACCCACTTGCATCCTTTCAAGCACTTTCTATCTTTCCAGCACGATGGAGCTTTCAACTACCCTGGCTCTTTCCGCCCACTCTGGCTCTTTCCGCCCACTCTGGTACCTTTCGCCCCCTCGGTACCTTTCGCCCCCTCGGTACCTTTCGCCCCCTCGGTACCTTTCGCCCCCTCGGTACCTTTCGCCCCCTCGGTACCTTTCGCCCCCTCGGTACCTTTCGCCCCCTCGGTACCTTTCGCCCACTCTGTACCTTTCGCCCACTCTGTACCTTTCGCCCACTCTGTACCTTTCGCCCACTCTGTACCTTTCGCCCACTCTGTACCTTTCGCCCACTCTGTACCTTTCGCCCACTCTGTACCTTTCATGCACTCTCTATCACACACACACACTCTTGCTCTCAAACTAAGAATCTCTCTTTCAGACTGGACTTACTAAAACATAAAGTATAAGAATCTAAGGACTAATTGTTGCATTTGTTTGGTCTCAACAGGTAACAGCCCCACCACAGGAAAATATTGACATACAAATTTATGGCGTCGAAAGCACCAAAGATGAAACAAGTATTATAACTATTAGGGTGACAAACACAGACGTTTATCAATCGATGCCAATTCAAAATGACATACTAATTAAATGGTTTATGTTGGATGATGAGGTGGACAACATTGGAAATGCACTTGTACATTATTTGCCACAAACTTGTGAAGTGGTGTTTTGTAATGGGAAAATCATAAACATTGTAAAAGAGAAAGACGATGAAGACATATGTTCCGACTAAAAATCTCATGTTGCCATGATCTCACATTTTTTGTACAAAGTTTCAAAGTAATTATTATTGTTTTTAATAAAAATTAAAAGGTGTGAAATACAAACTTTGAACTTCTTTGGACTTCTTTTGCTAAAGGAAGGATACATACAACTACAACTACACTCAACTAATACAACATAGTCACACACACATAGAACAATCATGCAATAACACACACACTCTGTAGCTTGCGCGAACTCCGATGCTTTAAGCCACTCTGCATCGTTCCGCCACTCTGCATCATTCAGCCACTCTGCATCATTCACCCACTCTGCTTCATTCAACCAATCTGCTTCATTCACACATTCTGCTTCAGTCACCCACTCTGCTTCAGTCACCCACTCTGCTTCAGTCACCCACTCTGCTTCAGTCACCCACTCTGCATCTTGCACCCACTCTGCATCTTGCACCCACTCTGCATCTTGCACCCACTCTGCATCTTGCACCCACTCTGCATCTTGCACCCACTTTTTTATTTCCCTCACACACGGAGCAGGTACAGCACAGGCAGCAGCAGTGCAAGCTTCCCTCACACACGGAGCAGGTACAGCACAGGCAGCAACAGTGCAAGCTTCCCTTACACACAGAGCAGGTACAGCACAGGCAGCAACAGTGCAAGCTTCCCTCACACACAGAGCAGGTACAGCACAGGCAGCTACAGTGCAAGCTTCCCTCACACACGGAGCAGGTACAGCACAGGCAGCAACAGTGCAAGCTTCCCTCACACACAGAGCAGGTACAGCACAGGCAGCAACAGTGCAAGCTTCCCTCACACACAGAGCAGGTACAGCACAGGCAGCAAGAGTGCAATGTTCCCTCACACACAGAGCAGGTACAGCACAGGCAGCAACAGTGCAAGCTTCCATCACACACGGAGCAGGTACAGCACAGGCAACAGCAGTGCAAGCTTCCCTTACACATGGAACAGGTACAGCACCGACAGCAGCAGTGCAAGCTTCCCTCACACACGGAGCAGGTACAGCACAGGCAGCTCTGAACAATGTGCCTGACCTTATTGCAAGGTGAACTATCCCTTTCTTTCTATAAATTGAGATAAGCCTAGTAGTGGATGTGTTAGCTCCTACTACTAGTTTCAGTGTCTATTGTCACATTTACTTTGAACTATACATTCCTAAAGCCATATGTGTGTGTGCCCATTAATCCCTGGTGCTGTACTTCACCGTCCCTCAACCCTTTTCTAGTGAAAAAAGGGGGAGGGGGATTGGCAACGCCTCACGGGAGCAACCACCATGGAGGATGTGTCAAACTGGTACTCGCTTGACTCCCCACTGTATCATCATCAGCAGTTGCCAACCGTAAAAGTAAAGGGGATCAAAACATTGTGCTAAAGAAAACAAAACTCTGTGTAGTGATGTGAATGACCCAACTACGTGATAGGGCCTACCCTCCCGCAGATACCCCAAGCAGCAGTGCCCGCACTACCAAGCGTTCTGTTATGCCACATCTCTCAGGTTACAGATCCCTTCTCTCTTTCTATTCCTCTCCACGTTTCTGCCTCTTTCACTCTCTCTTCCAACTCTCTCACTCCATCTCCATTTACTTACACAAATCTTGGTGATACCCCGAGCAGCAGTGCCCACAATACCGAGCGTTCTGTTATGCCACATCTCTCAGCTTACAGATCCCTTCTCTCTTTCTATTCCTCTCCACGTTTCTGCCTCTTTCACTCTCTCTTCCAACTCTCTCCCTCCCTCTCCAATTACTTACACAAATCTCGCCGATACCCCGAGCAGCAGTGCCCGCACTAGCGAGCGTTCTGTTATGCCACATCTCTCAGCTTACAGATCCCTTCTCTCTTTCTATTCCTCTCCACGTTTCTGCCTCTTTCACTCTCTCTTCCAACTCTCTCCCTCCCTCTCCAATTACTTACACAAATCTCGCCGATACCCCCAGCAGCAGTGCCCGCACTAGCGAGCGTTCTGTTATGCCACATCTCTCAGCTTACAGATCCCTTCGCTCTTTCTTTTCCTCTCAACGTTTCTGCCTCTTTCACTCTCTCTTCCAACTCTCTCCCCCCTCTCCATTTACTTACACAAATCTCGCAGATACCCCAAGCAGCTGTGCCCGCACTACCAAGCCTTCTGTTATGCCACATCTCTCAGCTTACAGATTCCTTCGCTCTTTCTTTTACTCTCCACGTTTCTGCCTCTTTCACTCTCTCTTCCAACTCTCTCCCTCCATCTCCATTTACTTACACAAATCTTGGTGAGGCACAGGCAGCAACAGTCCAAGCTTCCCTCACACACAGAGCAGGTACAGCACAGGCAGCAACAGTGCAAGCTTCCATCACACACGGAGCAGGTACAGCACAGGCAACAGCAATGCAAGCTTCCCTCAAACACGGAGCAGGTACAGCACAGGCAGCAACAGTGCAAGCTTCCATCACACACGGAGCAGGTACAGCACAGGCAGCAGCAATGCAAGCTTCCATCACACACGGAGCAGGTACAGCACAGGCAGCAACAGTGCAAGCTTCCCTCACACACAGAGCAGGTACAGCACAGGCAGCAACAGTGCAAGATTCCATCACACACGGAGCAGGTACAGCACAGGCAACAGCAATGCAAGCTTCCCTCAAACACGGAGCAGGTACAGCACAGGCAGCAACAGTGCAAGCTTCCCTCACACACAGAGCAGGTACAGCACAGGCAGCAACAGTGCAAGCTTCCCTCACACACAGAGCAGGTACAGCACAGGCAGCAACAGTGCAAGCTTCCATCACACACGGAGCAGGTACAGCACAGGCAACAGCAATGCAAGCTTCCCTCAAACACGGAGCAGGTACAGCACAGGCAACAGCAGTGCAAGCTTCCTTTACACATGGAACAGGTACAGCACCGACAGCAGCAGTGCAAGCTTCCCTCACACACGGAGCAGGTACAGCACAGGCAGCACCAGTGCAAGCTTCCCTCACACATAGATCAGGTACAGAACAGGCGGCAGCAGTGCAAGCTTCCCTTACACATGGAACAGGTACAGCACCGACAGCAGCAGTGCAAGCTTCCCTCACACACCGTCACACACCCTCAGCTTCACACAACCTCACTCACCCTCACACACACACACACACACACACACACATACAACAACAAAAGGAAGAATAGAAATAAACTATCCTAATCCACACTCTAACTCCAAGATAGAAATCCGGAGTCCTAATTCACCCTAATAAACTAACAGCCTAATTCACCCTACAAATACACCCTCAAGATACGCAACAGAAAGACATCCTAGAAAATAAAAACCAAAGGAAAAATACGCCATCCTAATGCACCAGCCAAATGAACAATCAAATAAAACTAAACAAAACACAATATAAGTAAAGACTCAAAAAATAGCCTCCTATTCAAAGAAATGATTGTGCATTTAACAGATAGATAAGTTTTATGCCATTTTCTGAGACAAAAACAAATTTTTGCACGCAATTAAAAACAAAGGGGGGCAACGGAGTCGTGCATCAGATACGTTACACGCAAAATCTACTTCCCAAATGTGAGCTACAGCATGCAATGATGTTTATCAGGCTTCAGGTCACCAAACAAAAATTATTCGGACAAAATAACACCAACGAAAGAACGAAGAAATATCTGTCAGGAAGCGAGGACGAGGATGTACAAACACAAAAGTGAAACAGCCTATTTTTAACTGGCGTAATAAACAAGCACTATTCATCCGGGGAATGGGACGGATTAAACACAATTGTCAAGAGTTACACAAAAAGCCGTACGCATATAACAATAGCAGTTCATCACACGGAATTACATCAAATATATAAAACATATTACGCAACTTGGATTCAGCGCTAACATCATCAATAAACATTACATATGTCTCTTAGATTCACAAAACAACGCGTAATACAATTAATACTTTTTAAGTGTACAATATTCATGGCGAAAAGAGTACTTAGAAACTCAAAGAACAGCTCTTGTACGTCAAATAACAAACAACTGCTAATAATACATTACATAACACTTTAAGAAAATAAATACATTACATATCGAAGAATAAAAACAAGACTTTAATTACATTACATAATATTCATTTCGAAATATTAAAAACAAAAAAATACAATGTCAACATTATTAAAAATACACTCCTATTCATTCGTTAACTTAAACATACTATAGGTAGTAAATAAAAACACTTACATATAAATTAAATAAAATAATTACAATCGCTAACAAAATATGTCACTATTTTATTAAATACACTCATAATTATTAACTAATTTATGCATACTATCAATACTACTTTAAATTAGATTAAAAAAACACTTAGAGGAAATCTCTTACCTATCATACGACGCACCAACAGCACACGAACAGGAACACGCCTTCCGCATCCCGCTATTCTCCATGTTCTGGAGAATTCGACCGATTACGTATGCAAATCGGAACGCGACGTCAAAAACGTAGCGCTCCGATTGGCTAAAAAAAATGTCAATCAAAAAAAAGACATAACGGTAGGAAAAATAAAAAAAAACTAGAACGCTAACCTGTTAAATGTAGGTAGCGTTAAGGTGGCGCTTTGCGTCCGACATTTAAATAAAAAATAAAAAAATTCAACCTCAACCCCTAACCCTCAACCCCTCACCCTCAATCACACTCAATCACCCTCAACACATCACCCTCACTCCCCCTCACTCACCCTCAATCACCCTCACCCTCACTCACCCTCACCCTCACTCACCCTCAATCACCCTCACCCTCACTCACCCTCACTCACCCTCACTCACCCTCACTCACCCTCACTCACACTCACCCCCTCACCCTCACTCACCCTCACCTTCACCCTCTCACCCTCAACCCCTCACCCTCACTCACCCTCAACCCCTCACCCTCACTCACCCTCAACCCCTCAACCACCCTCACTCACCCTTACTCACCCTCACTCACCCTCAATCACCCTCACCCTCACTCACCCTCACTCACCCTCACCCTCACTCACCCTCACCCTCATTCACCCTCACCCTCATTCACCCTCACTCACCCTCACCCTCACCCTCACTCACCCTCAACCCCTCACCCTCACTCACCCTCACTCACCCTCACCCTCCCTCAACCCCTCACCCTCACTCACCCTCAACCCCTCAGCCTCCCCCTCACTCACCCTCAACCCCTCACCCTCAACACATCACTCACCCTCACTCTCACTCACCCTCAGTCACCCTCACTCACCCTCAACCCCTCACCCTCACTCTCACTCACCCTCAGTCACCCTCACTCACCCTCAACCCCTCACCCTCACCCTCACTCACCCTCAATCACCCTCACCCTCACTCACCCTCACCCTCAATCACCCTCACCCTCACTCACACTCACCCCCTCACCCTCACTCACCCTCACCTTCACCCTCTCACCCTCAACCCCTCACCCTCACTCACCCTCAACCCCTCACCCTCACTCACCCTCAACCCCTCAACCACCCTCAACCCCTCAACCACCCTCAACCCCTCACCCTCACTCACCCTCACTCACCCCCACCCTCACTCACCCCCACCCTCACTCACCCTCACTCACCCCCACCCTCACTCACACTCACTCACCCTCACCCACACCCTCACTCACCCTCAACACCTCACCCTCAACCCCTCACCCTCACTCACCCTCAACCCCTTACCCTCAATCACCCTCAACCCCTTACCCTCAATCACCCTCACCCTCACTCAGCCTCAACCCCTCACCCTCACTCACCCTCAACCCCTCACCCTCACTCACCCTCAACCCCTCACTCACCCTCAACCCCTCACCCTCACTCACCCTCAACCCCTCACCCTCACCCTCACTCACCCTCACTCACCCTCACTCACCCTCACTCACCCTCACTCACCCTCACCCTCACTCACCCTCAACGCCTCACCCTCACTCACTCTCAACCCCTCACCCTCACTCAACCTCAACCCCTCACCCTCACTCAACCTCAACCCTTCACCCTCACTCACCCTCAACCGTTCACCCTCAACCCCTCACTCACCCTCACTCTCACTCACCCTCACTCTCACTCACCCTCACTCACCCTCAACCCCTCAGCCTCACCCTCACACTCACTCACCCTCAACCCCTCACCCTCACTCACCCTCAACCCCTCACACTCACTCACCCTCAACACCTCACACTCACCCTCAACAGTTCACCCTCAACCCCTCACTCACCCTCACTCACCCTCACTCACCCTCACTCACCCTCACTCACCCTCACCCCCTCACCCTCACTCACCCTCACTCACCCTCACTCACCCTCAACCCCTAACCCTAACTCACCCTCACCCTCACTCACCCTCACTCACCCTCACTCACCCTCACCCTCACTCACCCTCAATCAACCTCACCCTCACTCACCCTCACCCACCCTCACCCTCACTCACCCTCACCCTCACTCACCCTCACCCTCACTCACCCTCAGCCTCACTCACCCTCAACCCCTCACCCTCACTCACCCTCAGCCTCACTCACCCTCAACCCCTCACCCTCACTCACCCTCACCCTCACCCTCACCCTCACTCACCCTCACCCTCCCTCAACCCCTCACCCTCCCTCACCCTCATCCCCTCAGCCTCCCCCTCACTCACCCTCAACCCCTCACCCTCAACACCTCACTCACCCTCACTCTCACTCACCCTCACTCACCCTCACTCACCCTCAACACCTCACCCTCACCCTCACTCGCCCTCAATCACCCTCATCCTCACTCACCCTCACCCTCACTCACCCTCAACCCCTCACCCTCAATCACCCTCAATCACCCTCACCCTCACTCACCCTCAACCCCTCACCCTCACTCACCCTCAACCCCTCACCCTCACTCACCCTCACCCTCCCTCAACTCCTCACCCTCACTCACCCTCATCCCCTCAGCCTCCCCCTCACTCACCCTCAACCCCTCACCCTCAACACCTCACTCACCCTCACTCTCACTCACCCTCAGTCACCCTCAGTCACCCTCAACCCCTCACCCGCCCTCAATCACCCTCACCCTCACTCACCCTCACTCACCCTCAACACCTCACCAATCACCCTCACCCTCACTCACCCTCAACCCCTCACCCTCACCCTCACTCACCCTCACCTTCACCCTCAACCCCTCACCCTCACTCACCCTCAACCCCTCACCCTCACTCACCCTCAACCTCACTCACCCTCACTCACACTCACTCACACTCACTCACCCTCACTCACCCTCACTCACCCTCACTCCCACCCTCACTCACCCTCACTCACCCTCACTCACCCTCACTCACCCTCTCACCCACACTCACTCACCCTCAACACCTCACCCTCACTCACCCTCAACCCCTCACCCTCACCCTCACTCAGCCTCAACCCCTTACCCTCAATCACCCTCACCCTCACTCAGCCTCAACACCTCACCCTCACTCACCCTCAACCCCTCACCCTCACTCACCCTCAACCCCTCACCCTCACTCACCCTCAACCCCTCACCCTCACTCACCCTCAACCCCTCACCCTCACTCACTCTCAACCCCTCACCCTCACTCACCCTCAACACCTCACCCTCACTCACCCTCAACCGTTCACCCTCAACCCCTCACTCACCCTCACTCTCACTCACCCTCACTTACCCTCAACCCCTCAGCCTCACCCTCACTCACCCTCACCCTCACTCACCCTCACTTACCCTCAACCCCTCAGCCTCACTCACCCTCACCCTCACTCACCCTCAACCCCTCACCCTCACTCACCCTCAACCCCTCACACTCACTCACCCTCACCCTCACTCACCCTCAACTCCTCACCCTCACTCAACACCTCAGCCTCACCCTCACTCACCCTCAACGCCTCACCCTCAACCCCTCACCCTCACTCACCCTCACCCTCACTCACCCTCAACACCTCACCCTCAACCCCTCACCCTCAACCCCTCACCCTCACTCACCCTCACAACACATATTGTGTTACAATAGCTGTCACATTTGCGGAAGATAAAACTATCTAGAGATGTAGCATAACGACCAGAGCTGCCATATAAGTCACGTAAATACTAAACATGTTGCATTCCAAATGCTATAGGTGTCACATTTGCAAACGTTATAACTATTGGCATTGTAAATGACAAAGCCATCAATATAGCAATTTTAACATCGCAAAAATAAATAAATTATGTCATTTACAAGAACAATAACTACAACTTTTCTAATGCGATACTTATTGCATTCCAACCCCACTCATCCACGCAACGCCACTCACACACGCAACGCCACTCACACACGCAACGCCACTCACACACGCAACGCCACTCACACACGCAACGCCACTCACACACGCAACGCCACTCACACACGCAACGCCACTCACACACGCAACGCCACTCACACACGCCACTCATCCACGCAACGCCACTCATCCACGCAACGCCACTCATCCACGCAACAGCAATGCAAGCTTCCCTCAAACACGGAGCAGGTACAGCACAGGCAGCAACAGTGCAAGCTTCCATCACACACGGAGCAGGTACAGCACAGGCAACAGCAATGCAAGCTTCCATCACACACGGAGCAGGTACAGCACAGGCAACAGCAATGCAAGCTTCCCTCAAACACGGAGCAGGTACAGCACAGGCAGCAACAGTGCAAGCTTCCCTCACACACAGAGCAGGTACAGCACAGGCAGCAACAGTGCAAGCTTCCCTCACACACAGAGCAGGTACAGCACAGGCAGCAACAGTGCAAGCTTCCATCACACACGGAGCAGGTACAGCACAGGCAGCACCAGTGCAAGCTTCCCTCACACATAGATCAGGTACAGCACAGGCGGCAGCAGTGCAAGCTTCCCTTACACATGGAACAGGTACAGCACCGACAGCAGCAGTGCAAGCTTCCCTCACACACCGTCACACACCCTCAGCTTCACACAACCTCACTCACCCTCACACACACACACACACACACACACACACACACACACACACACACACACACAACAACAACAAAAGGAAGAATAGAAATAAACTATCCTAATCCACACTCTAACTCCAAGATAGAAATCCGGAGTCCTAATTCACCCTAATAAACTAACAGCCTAATTCACCCTACAAATACACCCTCAAGATACGCAACAGAAAGACATCCTAGAAAATAAAAACCAAAGGAAAAATACGCCATCCTAATGCACCAGTCAAATAAACAATCAAATAAAACTAAACAAAACACAATATAAGTAAAGACTCAAAAAATAGCCTCCTATTCCACCCTATTCAAAGAAATGATTGTGCATTTAACAGATAGATAAGTTTTATGCCATTTTCTGAGACAAAAACAAATTTTTGCACGCAATTAAAAACAAAGGGGGGCAACGGAGTCGTGCATCAGATACGTTACACGCAAAATCTACTTCCCAAATGTGAGCTACAGCATGCAATGATGTTTATCAGGCTTCAGGTCACCAAACAAAAATTATTCGGACAAAATAACACCAACAAAAGAACGAAGAAATATCTGTCAGGAAGCGAGGACAAGGATGTACAAACACAAAAGTGAAACAGCCTATTTTTAACTGGCGTAATAAACAAGCACTATTCATCCGGGAAATGGGACGGATTAAACACAATTGTCAAGAGTTACACAAAAAGCCGTACGCATATAACAATAGCAGTTCATCACACGGAATTACATCAAATATAAAAAACATATTACGCAACTTGGATTCAGCGCTAACATCATCAATAAACATTACATATGTCTCTTAGATTCACAAAACAACGCGTAATACAATTAATACTTTTTAAGTGTACAATATTCATGGCGAAAAGAGTACTTAGAAACTCAAAGAACAGCTCTTGTACGTCAAATAACAAACAACTGCTAATAATACATTACATAACACTTTAAGAAAATAAATACATTACATATCGAAGAATAAAAACAAGACTTTAATTACATTACATAATATTCATTTCGAAATATTAAAAACAAAAAAATACAATGTCAACATTATTAAAAATACACTCCTATTCATTCGTTAACTTAAACATACTATAGGTAGTAAATAAAAACACTTACTTACATATAAATTAAATAAATAACTAAAATAATTACAATCGCTAACAAAATATGTCACTATTTTATTAAATACACTCATAATTATTAACTAATTTATGCATACTATCAATACTACTTTAAATTAGATTAAAAAAACACTTAGAGGAAATCTCTTACCTATCATACGACGCACCAACAGCACACGAACAGGAACACGCCTTCCGCATCCCGCTATTCTCCATGTTCTGGAGAATTCGACCGATTACGTATGCAAATCGGAACGCGACGTCAAAAACGTAGCGCTCCGATTGGCTAAAAAAAATGTCAATCAAAAAAAAGACGTAACGGTAGGAAAAATAAAAAAAAACTAGAACGCTAACCTGTTAAATGTAGGTAGCGTTAAGGTGGCGCTTTGCGTCCGACATTTAAATAAAAAAAAAATGTTTCAACCTCAACCCCTCACCCTCAACCCCTCACCCTCAATCACACTCAATCACCCTCAACACATCACCCTCACTCCCCCTCACTCCCCCTCACTCACCCTCACTCACCCTCACTCACCCTCACCCTCACCCTCACTCACCCTCAATCACACTCACCCTCACTCACCCTCACCCTCCCTCACCCTCATTCACCCTCACCCTCATTCACCCTCACCCACCCTCAACCTCACTCACCCTCACCCTCACTCACCCTCACCCTCCCTCAACCCCTCACCCTCACTCACCCTCAACCCCTCAGCCTCCCCCTCACTCACCCTCAACCCCTCACCCTCAACACATCACTCACCCTCACTCTCACTCACCCTCAGTCACCCTCACTCACCCTCAACCCCTCACCCTCACCCTCACTCACCCTCAATCACCCTCACCCTCACTCACCCTCACCCTCACTCACCCTCAACCCCTCACCCTCAATCACCCTCACCCTCACTCACACTCAACCCCTCACCCTCACCTTCACCCTCTCACCCTCAACCCCTCACCCTCACTCACCCTCAACCCCTCAACCCCTCAACCACCCTCACTCACCCTCACTCACCCTCACTCACCCTCACTCACCCTCACTCACCCTCACTCACCCTCACTCACTCACACTCACCCACACTCACCCACACTCACCCTCAGCCTCACCCTCACTCACCCTCAACGCCTCACCCTCAACCCCTCACCCTCAACCCCTCACCCTCACTCACCCTCACCCTCACTCACCCTCAACCCCTCACCCTCAACACCTCACCCTCAACCCCTCACCCTCACTCACCCTCACAACACATATTGTGTTACAATAGCTGTCACATTTGCGGAAGATAAAACTATCTAGAGATGTAGCATAACGACCAGAGCTGCCATATAAGTCACGTAAATACTAAACATGTTGCATTCCAAATGCTATAGGTGTCACATTTGCAAACGTTATAACTATTGGCATTGTAAATGACAAAGCCATCAATATAGCAATTTTAACATCGCAAAAATAAATAAATTATGTCATTTACAAGAACAATAACTACAACTTTTCTAATGCGATACTTATTGCATTCCAACCCCACTCATCCACGCAACGCCACTCACACACGCAATGCCACTCACACACGCAACGCCACTCACACACGCAACGCCACTCACACACGCTACGCCACTCACACACGCTACGCCACTCACACACGCAACGCCACTCACACACGCTACGCCACTCACATACGCAACGCCACTCACATACGCAACGCCACTCACACACGCAACGCCACTCACACACGCCACTCATCCACGCAACGCCACTCATCCACGCAACGCCACTCATCCACGCAACGCCACTCATCCACGCAACGCCACTCATCCACGCAACGCCACTCTTCCATTTGCAAAACGAAAAATGTATAACTATTCTATTGCGAGACCTATTGCATTTCCAATGCTTGTTTTGTATGTTAAGGAGGGGATGAATTGGGTGTCATCAGCGTAGGAGAGGGCGGTGATTTAATGTGATCGGGTGATGTTGTCGAGCGACGTCATGTATATGTTGAAAAGGGTGGGGCTGAGGCACGATCAATTTTTTGGTCCCTGATTTGAAGGGTGGCAGCCTGACCCATTGGGTTCTTCCCATGAGGAAGGAAGAGATCCATTTGAAAGTTGATCCTTGTATGCCAATCTCGAGGAGTCTTCTGATGAAGGTGTTATGGGATACAGTTGGGATGGCTGGAGTGTGGTTGAGCAGGATGAGGGCTGCTGTTTCTCCTTGGTTCATGTGATGTGGGTCAGGGTGGTGCTGTGAGGCAGTGAGGTTGGTGACAGTGGCAGAGGGCGAGGTCAAATCCTTAACAATCAAGAAGATCTTCTAGCAGCTGTTGGGGCTTCCTTCAATGCAGTCCACTAGGGCTTTTCTCTTGGTGCCCTATTTGCTGGTATGCCCAGACGTGGGTCCTGTGCTCTCTATGCCACTGGAGTCAAACTATCCTGGCTGATGAGGGGTGAAACACCGAAACCGGTCCAAGGATGCTAGTTTCCAGTCCAGGGAACACCTGGCCTAGCAGTTTGGGCTACACTGTTCCCATTGGGCGCAGGGTCAAGACTGATTTGCATATGGCTGGGTTCAAACTGGAATGGCATGGAAAGCAAAAAAACGATGGATTTAGGCCCAGATCTCTGTTGTAGGATGAATGTATGACACTGTTCTGCATTCTGTCCATCAATTGTTCTTTTTGTATTTGCTGGTGATAGTGTGATTGCAGCCTTGTAGGTAGTTCTGTCAGTGGTGTCGTGGCTGGCTCTCTATTTCTTTTTAATTATCTACAGTGTGTTTGGTGTCTCGAAGACCTTCTTTGTACCAACTGGTCTGCATGTATGAGCTCTATCCTTGTTGGGTTTAATGGATGCAAGGGAATCCGCAGTTCTTCATCCAGTTGTTGTGTCCTTCTCAAGGCTGTCTGTGGGGCTAGGTTGATCCGTGCTGAAATGTACTAATTCTTAATGTATAGTGTTAAATCATAAAAATTGTAATGCACACAACTGAACAGAAATGGTAAAAAATACACACAGTACTGTCTAATGACTAATCTAGAGAGAAAAAAAACTAAACAAACTTTGACATATCGAATGCATTTTTCGATCAAAATATAGCCCCTGAATCACAGTATCTAACTGCTTTCTCGTTCAACGTTTTTAATTTGTATATATATGATTGGAACAAAGGTAAAAGAATAGTCTTGGGCTTCTTGCATCAAGAATTATGGAGCTGTTAAAAGAAGATCCTATGTTATGTTACTGAGTTTATATAGCTTCTACAACTCACTCCCACAGTAGTACCCCGGCGCTCAAGCCAAAACTGCAGGGGAGAAAGAAAAAAAAAAAAAAAAGAGGGTAATTCTCTAAAAAAAAACCTTAATATAACCACATTTTCAAATGCTTTTTATAAACATTAAGAAGTTTAAACAAGAACTAATCTCACTGGGCAATAAATTGCAGTAAAGTAGGGCCAAGTAGGAGAATTAATGACCACCAGTCCAGGTCGTTCGAATCAGACAATGTCATGCCTGCACTGTATTAGAGGATAGAAGACATCTTCCTGGATGACTGAACCTTACTGTAGTCTGAAGATGTATAGGACCCATACACGGGGGTGTGGGGGGTGGGGTGTGGGTAAGGGTTGGGGGTGGGGTGGGGGTGGGGTTGGGGGTGGGGGTGTGTGTGTGTGTGTGTGTCTGTCTGTCTCACTCAAATAAGTATACAAAAATGCCATGTTTCCTGATTGGGAGGAGGTGTGGGGGGCAGTTTAGTGATCTTAGCAAATGTTTTGAGGGAGAGGCATAGGGACGATTACATAGTAGGCGAGTCGCAGTATTCTGAATCACCAGCAGTCTGTCTAAATGCGCCTCGTTGATAATCTAACCAGCTAGTTAGGAGGGCTTAAGTGATAGTTTTCCTGCAATTGATAGGGAGCCAGGTAAATGTTTTCTAAGCAAGCAAAAACAATACAAAAAAAAGGATCCACAAATCGCTTTCATCTTTTCGGCGGTCGAGAGCTTATCTAGTAAATTACCAAGGTTTTTAACCACCTGTTTTGGAAGGCGGTGGTGGTGGTTGGGGGGGGGGAGGGGATTATCTCTAGCTCACTAGGCCACCAATCATTGGCCCAGTATTCCCTGTTTTTTCCAAATACAATAATTTCGGTCTTACCCCAATTTCACTGCACACCATTCCGTCTCGTCCAGGAGGTAATTTCTACATGCAGTTAAAAAAATCGAATTACAATTACCTCCCTTTCATGGCCAAATGAGATTATTAGCAAGGTGTCATCTGCATATGAAAATATCTCAAATTTGAAAGGTTCCAAAACCTTGGCCAGAGGAGCCACTTTTATTTTTAAGAGCATGCGGCTCAACGCAGAACCTCACACAAGTGTTGGTTCCAATTTTTTACTTAATGGGGAGATGGAAACCTATTGAGTTTGGTCTGTCATAAAGTCCCTCAGCCAGGACAACGCCTGCCCTTGCCCTTCTATCTCATGCAATCTATGAGTTAAGATTGCATGAGATACCATATCAAACGCTGCCGATAGATCCAACAAGATCAGCATAGCTGATCTACTCTAATCCTTGCTAGTTATGATCTTATCCTTAGCAGCCAGGAGAACGGTTGCCATACTATGGGCTGCTCTAAACACTGCTTGTGAGAGTTCCAGAATAGGATCATTCAGTAAATACTGAGTGAGATGATTATTAACCAGTTTCCCCATGATCTTGCTGAGAAATGGTAATAGTGAAATATGAGTAATAATAGGCAAAAATGGAGGGATATGCTGTGGGTTTCTTTAAGATAGGAGAAACATGCTAATTTCCACTTATGTGGCGCATTGGCAGACTTTAGGGATGAGTTAAACAAATCTGGGAGATGTGTTGGTAGCAGCGGCGCAAGGAAAGCAAAACAATGAGCTGGACAGGCATCTTCTGGCGATCCTGAATTGGTATTGTATATTACTTCTTGAACCTCCAATGCAGCAGATTGAATATTAAGTAATTGGCCTGAAGCAATTTATAAAATAAAACCATGCCCGGATTCTATTAATCCGGAGTCGCTTTGTAGGTCAAAGTTATTATACATTTTGTTAACCTTTTCACTAAACTAATGAACCAAAGAGTCACCTAACTCGTGTAAAGCAGTGATTGAAGCCCTACAGGCTTCTGGCTTTGTAAATTAATTTAGCGTCTTCAAGATCTCTATCAGAATTGCCAGGATTTTCAATCTGAACTACCAAAAAGTGCCTCTGTCCTTCTTTCAGCTGTCTATGATAATTGCACAGGCTAATTTATAAGCGTTTCTATCCAGGGAAGTTTTCAACCTGCCCATGCCCTTTCAAGTTTTCTACACTTCTGATTTTCTAATTTATGTTGTTCATTATACCAAACCAGTTGTGTTTTTTCCCACCCACCCTTTAATAGTCTGGAAGGGGCCGGCCACCAAATCAATGCCATAAGGAAAGTTTCATGGAACTATGTGCTGGTCCTTTCTATATCTAAGGGCATCTTCAGGCCTGGGGGTTGAAATGGTTCTTTATGTTAGTCAAAATTATTTTCTTTCAGGGACAACCTAGAGTACAAACTCCTTGTGCTGTGGTTTGGGAGAAGAAGTCAGTGGAATTTCAAATTCGATCAAATAGTGATCAGTCCAAGTGAGGGGAGTTGGATGACTAACTTATTTGAGGAGCATTACTAAATATTAAATCAAGTGTATGGCTGGCAATATGACTTGGGCCTACTACCAGTTGTGACAGGCCAGACATCCTCAAATCTGTCAACAGTAGGTTAACTTTCATATCTGTTGTATTTTCTCTATGATAGTTTAGGTCACCCAGTAACAAAAAATTATCAGACTTTAAAATATATGGGGATACTTTGTCCAGTGACCGGAGACTAAATCATTCTTGGAGCCTGGTGGACGGTAAACTAAGGAGGGAGAGTGTCAAATTTAAATACCACCATCTCTAAATTCATTTCAGATATAAGTTCAGATAACAGATACCACCATCTTACCTGTAAATGAGATTCCTACATCACCTCCTGCTTTATTCTCTTTATCTAATCTCACAAGAGAGTAATTACCAGAAACAGAAATGGTTATTTCCAGAAGGGCCAGATGTAGCCATGTCTATGTAATTAAGCACATTTCTGGGGAATAAGTGTTGAAAAGATCCCAGAGTTATGTAGCACGTTTGGGAATATACCTGGCATTACAATAGATGCTCCTATTAGCAGTCATCTGCGTCTTAGTCCCAGGCACTGGTCGACTCATGTTCTCGACAAAAGGCCCTCTAAGGAATTGGCCTACTCTGGTAGATTGGCTAGTTCCACTGGTGACTAATGTTCGCCCCACCACCACACACAAAAGAAAGTTTCCTTAAATTGCAGGAAAAGGGTTCCAGCAGAGCCTGAAGTATGCCTTGGTGCATCCAGTGGTCTTATGATTGTTGTTGCCTTCTTTCCCTCTAAGGGAGCAGAGTTCCTCCCCTGTATATCCTAATCATACCTCATGTGGGGTAAAAAGGTGCAGGGGCACTGGCGACGGTCAGGTGCAGACAAGCTTGCTTGGGCACACCTTCAGCGTGCCCGCTGTGGGCCCCCCTTTGCACCACTGCAATTTCTGCTCCCTTAAATATGGAGCCCCCAAGTGCGTTGTAGCCACTTGACTGGCCACCTCACTAAAATGGCAAACGTAAATGTTCCAAGATGGTAGTGGCTATTGTCCAAAATGCTCTCTCTGCCAAATGGTAACAACCGTGGTGGACTGGGGGGCTCAGGAACCTTACAATCTTATTAAAAAACTCTGTAGGAAATATGCCCCTAAGGAACCCAGCAAAAACACAGAAAATGATTTTCATTCACCTAATATTCCCAAATGATCTATCCGAGTAATTAAGAAGCCCCAAATACTCAAGTTCAAATCGTATAATATAAATTTCTAATTCTTTTCAAAGCGCGCTTATACCATAAGCATCTTAGTGCCGGGGTTACAAAGGATCTTTCGATAACTGGATGTTAATTGGCAAATAACTGCGTTTTTAAAGCTATCCTAAATTTAAGTAGATTTGGCTGAGATTTCAATTTTAAAGGAAGGTTATTCCAGAGTTTAGCAGCACAGCCTATGAAACCTCTACTGCACTATGTGGTTCGTTTACATTTTCGAAAAGACTAGCATCACAATTATGGTATTCTGTAGCTCATAGGGAATACAGGAAATATTTTTTTATTATTATCCTAAGAGGAAGATGAGGTGAGCACATTGATTGGATCCCAAAATGTCAGCCTGTCAAACATGATACTCAGGATCCCAACTTTCTTAATAGGGATAAGGATTATTCCTAAAACCAAAAGGATGGGTCCTTCCCAACCAGAAGTACCTTAGTCTTCCCTAAGTTTAATATCAAGCAATTTCCCTTCATCAACTCGCCCACTTCCTGCATGCAATCATAAAATCTGAGGGCTGAATCTTGGTTGTCGTTGGAGATAGAAACCCGATATGTGTATCATCTGCATATGACACTAGAGAAAACCCGAACGATTTGATCAATCTGGCTAGAGGTGTAACGTAAATGTTAAAAAGAGTAGGGCTCAAGGATGATCCTTGTGGCACACCACATGGTAAAGAAAAGGGACTAGATAAAAATGCCATTGAGCGCAACAGATTGCTACTTTAAGATCATTTCTCTTGGGCAGAGAGCAAACGTGTTGCCCTTCATCAATACAATGTTTAGATGATGCAGAAGTGCCTTGTGATTGACTGTGTTGAACACTGCCGACAGGTCAAGAAAGGCGAGACACTTTTCCTCGTTTGCCAAGGCTCGTTCTGTCTCCTCAATGGCCACAATCAGTGCTTCCCCCATGCTATGTCCGCTTCTCACCCCTAAGTTGGAGGAGTATGTAAGTAGGTGATTGTCTTGAAAAGGTTAGTTTTGCATTCATTGCCCTTTCCACTACTTTGGCCGGCAAATGGAGATGAGCGATGAGACAGTAACTGCTTTGTTCTAAAGGGTTAAGTGTAGGTTTTTTTATGAGATAATAATGATGCTATTTTCCAGGCCACACACTTCTCTAAACATCTCATTAAAAATCTTAGTGAAATGAGTAGTTATAGTAACTGAGGCCATCTGTAGGATTAGAGGTGGACACGGATCAGACGGTGAGCTTGATCTTACAGAGGACAAGATCCTTTGAACATGCTCTTATGTAAGTGATATAAAGTGAGTCAGCAAATTTGTTTATACCAGGGTCGTGAAACTCGAGTGTTGTAAGAGGTATTAGTAGGGGGACTGAACATAACATACTTATGATTAGACCATGTCAGAGATAATGAGGCAGTAACTGTAAGAAATGGATTGTTTGAATGTATCCCATCAAGGGTATAGTCTGCCAGGTGAGTAGAGTCCTGAACCAGTTGGGTTAAGACCCTACTGGCCAGTGTATCCACTAAATATTCTGTCTCTCTGTCAGCAGAGACCTCAAGATGGAAATTAAAATCACCTAATAAGATAAATTATGGTTGCTGGAGACAGGATTTTAATATTGAACACACAGTTTGCTCAAATATAGCTTTCAGGCCAGGAGGTCGATAAATTAGCACCCTATTGAAGGATTGATTTTTCCAGATTCCGATTTTAAAAGCGGGTAATTCACACTCCTCTCCTAAACAGGCCCCGGTGGTAATGATGGTGCCTTATTGTTACGGTAAACAACCACTAAGCCACATCTCCTTTTCAATAAGCAATCCAATCTAAACCAAGAGTGACCTGAAGGAATTGCTGTGACTAGATCTGGTCCTGAAGTAGAATCTGTCTATGTTTCCGTGACAAATGCTATATCGATTGCTTAATGCTCTAGAAACTCTGCAAATTCAACTTTATTTTTAATTAAAGATCTGACACTGATGAAGGTATAGATAATTCTACGATCTGTTGAATTATTTTCAGAGCTGGTACCATCTACAAGTACACAAGAGGCAGCATTACTCAATATCTACCTGCTAATAGCTAACAGATTATTACAACCCTAAAAGTACAGAATCCATATTAACGACATTATAGGGTTAAAAAAATATTGCAAGCATTTTCCCTACCCGAGATAGGCGATGAGCCCCCTTTGAGCACACCAGTCTTTGGTTAGGTTGTGAAGCAAATTGATGAGAGGTTCTGGTGACAGGAGCGGTCCGGGCCAACCGAGCACACTGGGGTTTGCCTTTGGCACGCCAGTGGCACCTCCCGCCGCGTGTACGCAATATGGTGTTCTCTAAATAGACCACCATCTTGGGGGCGGTTTTTAGCGCATCAAATACCGATAACTGGCAAATCAAAGATAAAATGCATTTTAAACGTAAGTTAAAATCACCCTGCACCATTGCAAAATTTTAATTACAGATGATGACATAACTGATCACCCGACTAGGATGGATAGGTAGAGATGGATACATTGCAGATCTTCTTAACCTGATTTTCAAAACCTACGAGTTATCAAGCTCGGCGAGAGCTTAGCACATGACTTCTCTACAGAAGTGTGCTACTTAAAAAGCCCATAACATATATGGGAAGGCCTAATCACGTTTCTTAACTTCAGCAGAACTTACTTGCTACATTATGCAGAGCGAGGGAACCCACTGCATGAGTTAAAAACTCCTATGTTTTCAGGAAACAATGACACAAAAGCACTCACAGCTATCTTACGTGAACTGCATGTGGACAGGTTACAGATTAAACATTTACAGACAAACGAACCAAGTGATTAGGGTTGCTCCTAGCATTTGAGGCTATACATACGTAGTATACAATGAAAGACAGATGCCATCTGGATGCTTTGAAAGTTGTCTAACACTTCAGTCCTACTGAGAAAATACTCAGCCCAGTACAGAAAGCTATACTGTAACAACACCCTTTGGCACAGGTGAAAACAAGTCATCATAGTTTACTCCAAACCTACACTATGAGCAGAAATAAAAGAAAATATTCCTAATGCACACACTCTACACTTGTGTTGGGTGCGATAACATGTGCATATTCTTTAAATGCTACAGTTCCTGATTCTACTTGAAAGGATCTGACTCAGGCACTTATATTAAGCTGTCTGGACTTCTATAACGGCCTGCTGATTTCTGTTAGTGATACTTCGATCAGCAGACTGCAGGTGGCCCAGAACACAGCGGCGTGACTAGTTCTCAACGTGCCCCCTAGGACTGCCTCCCGTCCTCTTCTCTTGCAGCTTCATTGGCTTCCAATACGTCAACGGGTAAAATTCAAAATTTGGTGTACAATCCATAAGGCGCTCTCTAATCTTGGTCCTATCTATCTTTCAAAGAAATTCATAGCCTACCGTCCCTCTAGGTCTCTCCGATCGGGTACCAAACATCTCTTGGAGGTTCCCTGAGTTAGGAGGGCAAGACTAGGGGGAAAGGCCTTTTTCTACCTTGCCCTAGTTATTGGAATGAGCTCCCCCTGCACTCGAGACAGTGCTCTAACCATCTATAATTTAGGAAGCTGCTTAAGACTCCTCTTTTTCTGGTTCTGATCTTAGCTGCAATTGCACTATACCTATGCTACCCATCCGAAGAGCAGAGAAGTTCCTTCAGGAGTCGATTCTGGTGCTATATAAACAAATAAATAAAGTTGTAAAATTGTCCCTACACTTCAGCAGAAGAATTTTTGCAATATACACAATATTCTCCAATGTTTTACCTATAAACGACTACAAGATCGTGTGCTATACCAACGGCTCTGCACAAATACGGTCATTTATTATACATGACCAGATAAAGTGACCAAAGATGATTCTACTGAAAGTTTATGGTCAAAGATATTGCGAAGAACTGGTAAACTAAAGTGTGAGTCAAGAACCCAAATTTGCTCAATTCAATAAAGATATACATTCTGTAATAAAAACAGGGCATCACATTTTTGGGTTTGTTTAAGGAGGTAGAAAAGTATTAATAAATATAACATAAATACAAATGTACAATTTCCACTTCAAATTATTAAAGAACACCATCATAAGGTTCTACTTACACGTTCAAGTCAAAATATTTTTTCGATAAAATCAATTCCTCTACATACTCCTGCGTAACATCAGGGAATCTTACTTCCTATAAAAAAAAAAGCAAATATATTATTCACTTAAAATAATTTACAACACTTCATCATTTATTTTAACACTCCAAATGAAACTTAATAAGTTCCTGACATGTTGAACCTAAAAGAAATCAATGGAAACTAAAATCTAAGAAGAATTTTTGTATCCATTGTATCAATTTCTCTTCAACAACCAGATAAGAAAATCAAAGGCCCAAAACCAAACACAAAACAAGCATTTGCAATGCAATAGGTCTCGCATTTATGCGTGTTTGAGCTATTGACATTGCAAATAACAATGCCTTTTATTTTTGTTTTCGTTATTAAAACAAATACAAAATCATAACTAAAAGCTATTGTCATTTAAAATGCCAATAGCTCAAACTCGGGTAAATGCGAGACCTATTGGCTATGCCAATGCTTGTTTTATTTCCTTTAAGAAAGATATTTTTTGTACATTAAGAATTGCCATAGATCGATTGTCAGCATTTTCTTACGTACTCACGTAATGCAGCGTCCTGTCAAAGCCAGTTATGGCTCATACTTAAAGAAACAGCTCACCAAGTGCATACCCCTTGGACTTGAGGCACACCACAGACACAGATCCAGACTTGCTTTAGGCATCAAGGTTAAGTTACCGTAACTAACGGCAGACAGGACTAATTTGATATCTTAGTTACAGAATGTTCCTAGCTACCAAATGGATGTATATACGTCATGCACTATTTACCCACCAGCGCTGACAGTAACATAGGAGGGATTTAACCTCTCGGGGTTTGGAACAAAAGATCTGCTGGAGTCCTCTATGCGCTGATGACGCACCACCACTGGAAACCATGTGTACGAGAAATGACCGGTTAAGCAGAACTAAACAATGTCATTACATGCTGAAAAACTCCTCGGAAGAGAAGCTAATTACCCTGTTCAGTGTTGTACTTTCTTGAATTGTGATGTAAACTCAAATAGTTTCGAGAAGTTTCGTGGAATGTTCTCGACGGGTCAGGTACATGGGAATTATAAAACTTTAAAAATTAACACAGTATTTCAGAGCGGTCAGATGGCACTGCGTTATGAGCAGGAGTGTTCTGTGGTGGGGAGGGGCATAGCAAGGCGCTTGGGAGAGCAAGTGAGAGGAAAGCCAGATGGTGCCCGATCGCGCGCTGTAAGGGTGCCGCGAAGAAAGCCAGATGGCGGCTGTGCGCGTGCCTGCGCGCGTAACTGTAAGCTTTAGGCCACAAGCAAAAGCTTGTGGTCGGATTTCTAAAGCCCACTCACTAAATGTCTCGCCAGACCAGCGCATGCACTAGCTCGGGCGAGACCTAAAAAATAAGGAGCGAGGATAGCATTCAGATCCAACCACGATTAGATCGAAGCCAATTTGAGATGGGAGTGTTACGCGCGGTGGCAAAGCTTCCACCCTGAAACAGGAAACAAAACAAGAGCTGCGACCGCGAGACGCGCTCCGTGGCGGGGGAGGGGCGTTCAAGCTCGAGCAAAACAGACAGGCATAGAGCGTGCGGTTACGCGCACAGTTACGAGCAGAGGTCAGATGGCGCCTCTGCTCGTAACTGTGCACGTACCCGCACGCTCTATGCCACTCAAAAAGCTGTGGTCAGCTTTTTAAAGCCCACTCACTAAATGTCTCACCAGAGCACCACATGCGCTGCCTCAGGCAAAACCTAAAAATACAGAATGGGCATTTGCTTGAAATGAACAAAGAGAAAATCGATACTTAACAGAAAATAAAAACAGGGACTCTCTAATCTGGACTCATGAATGAATACTATACTGAAAATATACAGGAACTAAGCACTTCTGAGCATGGTTAAAAGGAACTACAGACAGTTTTTGGGAATATTTGGAGGGAGCTCGAGGGGAATGTTTTTTTTTTAATGCCAGACTGATATGCTTAAGAAAATACATATTGGCAAACCCAGTTCATCTGGCTTTGGCAAGCTAGAGCTATGGTTCATGTTTTTAAATCATTTCTTCTAAGATTATTAGTCAATAATGAACAATTAAGACATCACTGTTTAGAATGTTCTCACTATCTGCTTAGAATAAAAAAAGTTTACATTTAAAAATAAATGAACCACTGCTTTGTTTTTTTCCCAGCAAATTACTAGGGTTTCTTTTATGTAAAGTAAGATCGATTTAGCACACCAAAGGGGAGAGAGGTTGGCATAACGGCTAAGGCGCTCGACCTCGGACCTGGGGAACTTGGTTCGAGTCTCGGTAACGACACCAAAAACCCCCTGTGATTCTGGGCAAATCACTTAATCTCCCCGTGCCGAAAATGAAAGTGTGTCCTCATGTAACGTAACTGGTGCTATGTAAAGCGCTCTGATAACTGATTCGGTTCGGTTCTAGTTCGCGCTATATAAAACTCTGCAAAAAAAAAAAAAAAAAAAAAAAGCTGCAGCTACTGGCAAAAGCCCTACCGTGCATGGGCTTTGATCCGGCATGAAGTTGGACGCACAGTCTAGACCATGGGTACTCACAAACTTTCTCTCGGGGGCCAAATTTACAGTGTGGTTTGTGGCCTAGGGCCGCACCGGAGGGGCGGGGTCAGTGGGGGAGGGGGTGGGGCTAGAGCAAAAAAAAAAAAACTGACCATGAGGTTGTACACATGTCCCTGCAGCGGATGCCTTCGTCCACTGAGGCACCAGTCCCGGCATACACACATCCCTCTCCCTCTGTGTCTCCCTCTCCCTCAGTCTGTCTCCCTCACTGTCTGTCTCCCTCTCCCTCACCCTCACTGTCTGTCTCCCTCACAGTCTCCCTCTCCCTCACTGTCTGTCTCCCTCTGTCTCACTCACTGTCTGTCTGTCTCACTGTCTGTGCCTCACTCACTGTCTGTGCCTCACTCACTGTCTGTGCCTCACTCACTGTCTGTGTCTCACTCACTGTCTGTGTCTCACTCACTGTCTGTGTCTCACTGTCTGTCTGTGTCTCACTGTCTGTCTGTCTCACTCACTGTCTGTCTCACTGTCTGTCTGTCTCACTGTCTGCCCGTCTCACTCACTGTCTGCCCGTCTCACTCTCTGTCTCACTGTCTGTCTGTCTCACTGTCTGTCCCTGTCTCCCGCTCCCTCTTTCACCCTCTGTCTCCCTCCCTCTTTCACTCTCCCTCCCTCTTTCACCCTTGGTCTCCCCCCCTCTGTCTCCCTCCCTCTTTCACCCTCCCTCTCCCTCCCTCTTTCACCCTCGGTCTCCCCCCTCTCTATCTCCCTCCCGGTTTCACCCTCTGTCTCCCTCTCTCGGTCTCACTCTTTCACCCTCTGTCCCCTCCATCTTTCACCCTCTGTCTCTCCCACTCTTACACCCTCTACCTCCCTCCCATTTTCACCCTCGTTCACCCTCTGTCTCCCTCTTTGTATCCCTCGCACTCCCTCCCTCACCCGGTCTCCCTCTCTGTCTCCCTCTTTCACCCTCTGTCGCCCTCCCTCTGTCTCCCTTACTCTCCCTCCCTCTTTCACCCTGTCTCCATCTCCCTCCCTCTGTCTCCCTCTTTCACCCGGTCACCCTGTGCCACCCTGCAGAACTCCACGCCACTGCACTCTATTCTGAAACAATCTACTCCATTCCACAGCACTTTATGCCACTCTGCGTCTCTCCACATCACTGCAATCAACGCTGCTTCCATGGCCGGACCAGCAATTCTGGGCACCGGGCAATCCCCCGGTAGGCCGGATGGTGTGGGGGGCGGTTTTCTCAGAGGGGGGCGGTTTTGCTGAGACCGACCGACGTAACATCACGTGACTCCGTGAGTCCGTCCGTGGAAAAAGGAAGCACAACATTTCAGGCCTGATCAATCATGGGTGGCACTAGCTGGCAACTGTGGAATATAATTGGCAATTTGGCATCGAGTTCAGGCCCGATTGAGTTCTGGGTGCAGGGTCGCAGGCAGGTCCGTCAGTGTCAACGTGATGACGGTGCGTGCAGCCCGCAGATGACACGTTGCGCTCGGTCTATTTTTAGGGTGGGGCTGCCTGGTGAGCCATGCTCCAGAGAAGCCGGGCTGGCGGGCTGGTAGGGGTGTGCGCGGGCGCGTGACACCCTCCTGCGCCTGCGAGTAGACGGCCGCGAGGCGATGCCCATACTGTTGAAGGCTTTCTCTGTACCCAGCCTCGTTGCAGAGTTCCTCTCGCCCCCAAGTCCAATGACTTTCTGCTTTGGGCACCCTTCCTGGTATGCCATTGCCAACTACTGCATTGGGAGCCCCCATGCGGGGGAGCTGTAACCTTTTGGGGTGCCGTGATGCTGTCTTCGAAGCAGCTGGGGTCCCCGAGACCCACCTAGGTCCCAGGGAAAGCAGGAGAGAGAGGCAGCGGTGCAGGAATGCGGGAGGTGTCAGGTATGTAACCGATTAAGAGGTTAGCGGCATTTAGGTGCGACCACCAAATTGACCTGCTTGGCTATGCCCCAGCACCTTGTGATTAATTATTGCGGATAATAATGCCGTAAGCAGCTAGTTCCACTAGGGTTGCATGATCATACCAGGTGGAGGAAATCTGCTCCTAGTGGACTGTATTTGGTTCAACTGGAGTTATTCCAGAGGCCAAATCTGTGCATTGTCCAATTCATTATGCGGCACCTACTACAGGAGGAGACCAGGCCTGTCTGTGTACAGCAGAAAGACCTCGTCGCTCCGATATTTCCTATCCCCTTTCCTCCTTCCGCCTAGATGTGATGACCTCCGTTGTTCTCAGGCCTGGTTGCTCTGCAGGTTGTGCCGAGGCCCCTGGAGACAGACTCAAGTGAATGCATCCGTCACTACCTGACTTTGGGGGGGTTGTCAGGTCAGGTGGCTGGGGCTGGTGGGCACTGTCACCTCCGGCTCGCGAGGCTCCATCACGTCAGTTTCACACTCCGCTTCCAAGCACCCTTCAGATTGGATTATAAAGTACTTGGGAAATCTCATTCATTTAGATACGGCTTCCAGTTCTCTTATTTCTAGTTTGTTTAAGATTTTGGAAGCGGTGTTACCATCGAACAGGCTCCTTCAATATTGTGCAGACAAGCAAGTGTCTGCATATTATGAGTGACCCTGATGTAAGAACTATTAACTGTAAGTGATTTGCCGCTGCTGGAGGCAACTCAGGAGAAGTAAAAGGGTGGAGGTAAAAGCCATGAACGCACTGCCTATAGTGACTGCATCATTTTAACTGTCCAGACTGATTATCAATTACATAACTACTTCCAAAAACAGGTTGGTTTTGGCTCTGGGAAATCCCACTTTAGATGCAAAGAGAGCGCCTGATACACCTACACCAAACAGTGCAACATGCTTCAACAGCCTTGCATTCTGAGCCCATGTATAGAAGTGCGCAACAACACACCTGCTGGTGGTTATAATGTTCCTGCTGGAAAGAGATCAGAGTTTGGGCTAGTGACAGTTTTGACTCATCATAAAGTAGCACAAAGGGTTAATATGTCCGCTGCAAAGAACATGTACCATGCAAATCACATAAACTCAGTCTATAGGAAATAATACAGAAGACGATGTGAATTGCAGGATGTAGGAACCCTATATCATCTATACCGGTAGGCAGTACATTTTAAGAATGTGTGTTCTGGAGAAGCACAAAATCAGGATTTGAAATGTACCTCAGTGGTTGGGGTTGGCTTTACTATGAAGAATATATTTCTACCCAAAACTAACCTTTTTTTAGCAGCATTTGGATAATGAAAAACTGGGGAAAAAATAATGTTCTAGCCTATAGCTTGAAGTTTGCTTGCCAGCTGCCCTTGGATGACAGTTTATTGGTCACTGCGCTATATTAGGATTGTAATGTAGGAACTGCTGGTTACAAAAACATCTAAGTGGAAAAATCAGTAACCCACTGAGCTCTGCACATAAAATACAGTTACACATGTATAATTCATTGTCTCCATATATAACGTATGTGAGTGTGTTGTAAAGTGTTCTCACAACCTGCACTGCCTGGTATGAGTAGCACTATAAAACAAATGCAATGCATGTGAGTGTGGCTATGCAGAGAAGAAGGGCACTGTTGGAGGGTGTTGGCGTGGGATTCCACGAGGAAGGAGATGATGGGGTGTGTCAAACAAGACTGTTGTCCCTGGCGCCAGCACCGCTAAAGACGGCTCTGCCTTATTGTCAGAGTTTACTATTTGTACTCATTTTCACAGGGATTAAAGACTGGGCCCCTGGAATTCAAACCCTTGATCCACTTAGGTGCCTATTTACATGTCACCACTAGCGCAAGCCCTGTCCATAAGGCAGGGTGCAGAGTACAGTGTATTTAAATGGTTTGGCATATACTTTTAAGTTTTATATGTCCCAGAATAGGCGAGACTCAATTGCTACCCTTGTTCTTTGTGTGATTCTTGAACTTTTCACAATCCTATGACTTCAGTGATGTACAGGCAACATTGATGGCAGCACCCACACTCCGAAAAGTGTTCCAGTGCCACTGGCCTGGGTGCCTTTGTGTGAATTGTTCATGCTTTCTTGCCAGGGTGCCGTGTGAGACATTTCCATGCTTTCTGGCTTCCTCAGTGCTTATGTGTGACATAACTTTTCCATGATTTCTGGCCTGGGTGCTTATGTGTGCTATTTCCATAGTTTTCTCAGTGACCTGGAGGCTCATGTGTGACATTTCCATGCTTACTGGTGTAGGTGCTTATGTGACATAAGCACCCAGGACAGGATGTCTGTGATTTATGCCTGGGTATCCTGGTGCTCCATAAGGTAATCCTTTACTATGCTTTAAACTTTAATACAATCTAATATGTAAGGAAAAATGTGTTGAAAAATGCTTTGTTTTGGCCTTTTTGTCGCAAATTGTCTTGGGGGGACAACCCCCCAAACTCCCCCTAGTAGTGGTTGCTCACTGTGCTTGCTTGCTACACACCATGTTGGTGCTGGTCTCACTTCTACTTTGTTCTCTCTGATTCACTTCTTGTGTCTATTTTTGGTGCTCTCTGAAAGAATGTCTATGGGTACATATGACTGGGTGGTTAACCTGGTGCTCTTTAAGGTCATCATCTACTATTTACTGTGCTTTAAAAGTTGATAGAATTGAATATGTAATGAAAAATGTACTGCAAAATTCACCATTTCGGTCTTTTTCCAAAATGTTCCCTCCACACCCCCCTAGTATCTGTCGGGCCCGCGAGATGTGTGCGGTCGCTACGCGCAGGAGGGGGGGCTGATCTAGCAAAATTTGCCAGGGCTGCTTTCAGTTCCCAGTCCGGCCCTGGCTGCTTCACTCTAATCTATGCCACTTCTCTCTACATGCCACTGCACTCTACCCTGCACCACTCCACTTCACTCTACTGTGAAACAATCTACCCTACACCACTGCACTCTACTCTGAAACGTTCTACTCTATGCCACTGCACTGTACGCCACTCTATGCTGCGCCACTCTACTCTAAACCACTGCAATGTACGCCAATTCACTCTACTCCAAACCAATGCACCCTATGCCACTGTAACTACTCCAAGTACTTTGCACCACTGGATTTTATGATGCTATACTCTACATTCTATTCTATGCCACGGCATGCTACATCACTCTACACCATTGCGCTCAACGTCACTGCACTTTACTCTGCACCACTCGACTGTACCATTGGACTCTGCACCACTCAACACCACTGCCCTCTTACCTGAACCATTCCACTCTGCATCCCTCTACTCTATGCCACTTCACTCTACGCTACTCTGCAACATTGCTCTCTGCAACTCTACTCTGTCTCGCTTTACTCCACGTCACTCCCCGCCAAGCCACTCTAATCTACTCTGCACCACTGCACTCTACATCATTTCACTCTACTCTGAAACGATCTACTCCATGCCACTGCAGTCTATTCCACTCTGCACCACTCCACACTGTCACTATTCTACACCGCTGCACTCTATGCCACGGCAATCTACACCAGTGCTCTCTACGCCACTGAACTATGCCAATCTACTTTCCAACACTGCACGCCACTAAACTCTGCACCACTGCACACCACTATACTCTATGCCATTGCACTCTATGCCAATGCATTCCACGCCAATCCTCTATACCACTGCACTCTACCCTGCGACATTCCACTCTACAACACTTCACTCTACTCTGAAACAATCTACTCTGCTCCACAACACAATACGCCAATGCACAATACGCCAATGCAATCAACGCTGTGCCATTCTGCACCACTGTGCGCTACCCTGAACAACTCCACTTTGAAACAATCCATTCCACAACTGCATTCGATGCCACTGCACTTTAAACCACTGCTCCGTATGCCACTGCACCTAAGCCAAATACTTTGCACCACAGCACTTTACGCCACTAGACTACTACATTCTACTCCATGTCCCTCAATGCTATGTCACTTAACACCATTGCACTTTATTTCACTGCACTCTACATCACTCTATTCTACACATCTCTCTATTCTACACTGCACTCTACAGCACTCCTCTCTGAACAACTCTTCTTTGCACCACTCTACGATCCTGCACTCTGCATGATGGCACTCCATGCCCCTGCACTCTACTCTGCGCCGTTCCACTCTACGCCACTCTACTGTACTCTATGCCACTACACTCTACCCTGCACCACTCCACTCTATACCCCCTCACTCTACTGCAATCTACTCTACGCCACTGCTCTATTCTACTGTACGTCCCTCCACTCTATGCCAATGCACTATACACCACTTTAATCAAAACCATGCACTCTATGCCAATTTACTCTGCACCACTGGCTTTATGCCACTTCACTCTAGGCTACTGTACTACATTTCACTCTACGACACTCCAATTCTCGATACTCTATGATGTTCTTCTCTATTAAACTGTGCACCACTGATACTCCACTCTATGCCACTCCACTCTACGATACTCTAATTCACTCTACAACACTACTCTATTATAATGCTCTACACAACTCCCCTATGCCACTCCATGCCACTTTACTCCACTCTATGGCACAGTACTCCATGCCACTCCACACTGACTATCTACTCCGCTCCACGCCACTCGACAACACCGTCTACGCTACTCCACTCTGCTGTACATCACTCCACAACACACTATGCCACTCCACAACACTCTACTCTACTCCCTACACAACACCACAATACTGTACACCAGTGTTTCCCAAACTGTGGTCCGCGGACCCCCAGGGGTCCCCGACACATTCCCAGGGGGTCCGCAGGCAGCAGTTTTAAAAGCACTGCAAAGTATCTTGTATAACTAGACGTTCTCAAAGAACAATAAAAGTGTCAAGATAACGACAGTAATTAATTTCCCTGCTGGAGAGACATGAGAGTTTTGTCCAGTGGCAGCTGTGACTGAACTAATGTAGCACAGAGGGTTAATATGCCTACTGCTAAGATAGTGTACCATGCATTTAAAAAAACAGTATTTGATATGCATAGGTCAGTGGGATACTGCTTTTGTCAGAGAGATTCTTTTGTTACAGTGCAGTTCATAAGTGACAATCGTAATCTAGCACAGTGACCAAAAACGGTCATCAAACAGCTGCTTGCAAACTGCAAGGTACAAGTTCGTGACATGTTTTTTTTCAGTCTCAGTATCCCGATGCTTCTAAAAAAGGTTTATTTGGGTGGAAATACATTTTTATTGTTAAAGTCAATGCTAACCACTGTGTTATGTTCTGAATCCTGAGTTTGGGCTTCTCCAGACCAGCACTCCTTGAGTTTGTGCTTCTCCAGACCAGCCTCCTTGGCTTAACACACTCCACTACTTCAGAAACGCAGGGATGCACCATATTTACAAGAATATGGTTCAGCCCTGCGTTTTCCCTGCGCTGGCGCTATACTTAACAGGGGAAGATTGTTTATGTACAGGAAGGTCCCCTTTCCTGCACATAAACAATCTTGAAATGTCATTTTGTCACTTCTATGTGTGCTGCTTAATGCAGCACACATGAAAGTTACAAAATGTCATATTTTTTAAAGATTGTTGATGTGCAGGAAGGGTCACCTTCCAGAACATAAACAATCCAAGGCGATTTGCAAAAACGAGGAGAAATTAAGCATTTCTCCTTGTTTCGCCAAGTTAAGACCAGGTTTTCCCTGTTCTTAATTTTAGCGCTCCTTCCCATTTACGCTGCTCTTGTAAATAGGGGGCAGTGTCATAATCAATGGGCATTGCATGGGAAACGCCCACCGCAACACCCACTGCCTACCTCTTTCACGCTAAGCATTGTGTGAAAGGGGGTCTTATTTACAAGGAACCGTTAAGCCACATTAAGTGGCTTAACGTTGCCTTGTAAATAAGACAATTCCCCTATCGCCACGGGAACGTCTCAAAAAGTGATGTTCCCATGGTGATAGGGGCTTGTAAATATGCCCCTAAAATCATTAGTAATTCGAGTATTTGTTTTGTGTGCACATGTGTGTTAATTTTTTTACAAATTACTGTTTTAATGTTTGAAATTTAAATCCTACAAATTGTTTGGGGGTCCCCGGCTTCCAGTGGTGACTCAATTGGGGTCCTCAGGAGTCAAAAGTTTGGGAACCACTGCTGTACACTACTCCATGACACTCCACTGCACTCCTCTCCACGCAACTTAACTGTACACCACTCCACTCCACTTTACCCCACTAACTTTTAGCCGTGCTAAACAGCAGCCCTTTTGGTGCACAATATTGCTAAAACATATGGCAAAGCTAATACAATACAATCGTCTTACCCTTACACCTAGCCTTCCAGAGAAAGGCGGGGTTATGCTCACCTGAAAATCTTCAAGTGCCTAGTTGTTGGTTCTAAAGAATCAAGCTTGAGACCAGTCTCTTGAGTGGAAAAAATGCCCACCCACCATTGGCTGTACTGGTATTTCTGAGAGTCTTTGTTGTAACAGATGAACTGCTCACCCCTGATGAGACTGGCACAATAATAAAATTTGGAGCTTAAAATGCTGTACTAATGCTTGCATCCCAGCAAGGCATTCGAAGGTGTCAAGGTCTTATCCAAGACACTTTAGAAAAGGGTGTCCAAAAAGCCTACTCTGATTTTTCATTCACGTATCTCAATTGGCTAGTTCGTCAAGTTTGCATCCACTCTCTTCAGAACTAAGCTAACCTTAACCTTATCGGTTCGCAGAACAGGGAGAATGGGTGGGGCGGCAAGAAATCTAACACTAACTACTGTTTCTTACAGATATATCGTTACCGAAGGTAAGTAACCTGTGCATCTGAAAGAACCGGGTTAGTGTTAGATTCCTTATCTTAGAATAGATACCCCAGCAATACCAACCCCGGTGGTGGGTCTGCGAACCAAGATCACGCCAGAAAGTCCTGGAGAACGGAACGGCCGAAAAAGCCACCTCTCCGGACTTGGCTGACAGATGTCCTGCAAGGGGACTCCCCGACCCAGGGCAGTAATAGCTGCCGTGGCCAGAGTGGAATGGGCGCGCAGCCCAACAGTAGGCTCCTTTTTCGCCAAGGAGTAGCAAACCTTGATGCACAAGACGACCCACCAAGAGATGGTCTGCTTGTGCACCGCCCTTCCCTTCTTAGGGGCCACGTAACCAACAAAGAGCTGGTCGTCCACCCGGAACTGGTGTGTGCGGTCTAGATAGAAGGAGAGCGCACGTTTTGGGTCCAGACGGTGGAGCCTCTCTTCCTCTTTCAAGGGATGCAGAGGCAGAAAGAAGGTGGGCAAGGTGATGGACTGCCCGATATGAAAGGCTGTAACCACCTTGGGCAGGAAAGAGGACGAGTCCTCAGAACATCCTTGTCCGGATGAACAGAGAGGAAAGGAGGTTTAGAAGATAGAGCCCGGAGCTCACTTACTCTCGCGGCAGAGGTGATGGCAACCAGGAATGCAGTTTTAGGAGTCAGAATACGAAGAGGACAGTTATGTAGTGGCTCAAAGGGAGTCGCATCAGATACGTTAGTACAAGATTCAAGTCCCACTGAGGCATCACGAAGGGAACAGGAGGAAACATGTGTGTGATGCCTTTTAAGAATCTATTCACAACAGGGGACTTGAAAAGAGAAGGCTAATCAGGAAGCCTCGAGAAGGCTGAAATGGCCCAGAGGTAGCCCTTGATAGTGCCCAGAGCAGAGCCCTCCTGGGCAAGAGAAAGAAGGAAGAGGAGAACCTCTGAAAGGGGGGCAGAAAGTGGATCCACAGCCTTTGCTGTGCACCATGCCACAAATTTGTTCCACCTGCAAGCGAATACTGATTTTATGGAGGGATGCCTGGCTGCCAGAATCACATCACAGACTTCAGGAGGCAAGTCAAATGGCCTCAACTGTTGCCGCTTAATCTCCACGCATGTAGGTGGAGACTGGACAGGTTCGGGTGGAGGACCATCCCCTGCTGCTGCGACAGAAGGTCCTCCTGAAGAGGCAGACGAATCAGAGGATCGACTGACATGCTGAGTAGCTCGGGATACCATTATCTTCGTGCCCAGTCCGGAGCCACAAGGACGACATGGGCCCAGTCTCGCCTGATCTTCCGCACTCTGGGCAGAAGTGGTACAGGCGGAAAGGCGTACAACAGACCGCAGCTCCACTCGCGACGAAAAGCGTCTCCGAGCAAGTGCCGCCATGGAAATTCCAACACGCAGAACTGATGACATTGCGCATTCTCTTCTGTGACAAATGGATCTAACCAAGGCTCTCCCAAATGCTGAAAGAGACCTTGCGCCACGTCAGAGTTGAGACACCATTCGTGATCCATCATGCACCGACGGCTGAGTTAGTCCGCCCTGGCGTTCAGGGAACCTGCCAGGTGTTGAACCACCAGGGTGATGCCCTGGTGTTCCAGCCATGTCCAGAGGCGCAGAGCCTCCTGACAAAGGGTCCATGACCCCAACCCGCCCTGTTTGTTGCAGTACCACATGGCGGTGGTATTGTCTGTGAACACCTGCACTACACTTACCCGGACAGAGGGAAGGAATGCCTTCAGTGCAACCCGGATTGACCGCAGCTCCAGAGGCCTCTGATCTCCGCATCCCCCATGTGGCCCCCCCAACCCAGGAGGGATGCATCCGTAACCACTACGTGTTCCGGTTGGGGAAGGGAGAGGGATCTGCCACTGACCCAATCGCGGTCCGTGAGCCACTACGGCAAATGTCTCGCAGTGCCCTCCGAGATCAGGACGTGGTCGGACAGGTTGCCCTGATGCTGTACCCACTGAAACTTCAGGTTCCACTGCAGAGCCCGCATCCGCCACCTGGCGTGATGCACCAGTAGGATGCAGGAGCCCATCAGACCCAGGAGCCGCAGCGTCAACCTGACCAAGACCCGGGATAAAGGCTGAAAGATCGGAATCAGAGCCTGAATATCCCGAACCCGCTGCTCGGGGGGATAAACGTGAAACTGCGCAGAGTCCAGAACCGCTCCGATGAAGAGGAGCTTCTGAGAGGGGCACAGGTGCGACTTCGGCAAGTTGATGGAGAACCCCAGCAGTTGCAGGACGTCGACTGTAGTCTGGAGGTGGGAGATGACTGTCTGGGGTGAGCCCGCCTTCAACAACCAGTCGTCGAGATAGGGGAAAACTGGAACCCCTGATCTGCGCAGATGAGCTGCGACCACCGCCATCACTTTCGTGAACACCCGAGGGGCGCTGGTAACTGAAAGTGCTCGTGGTCTACCGTGAGCTACAGGTAATATAATATAATATAATCCACATTTGTAAAGCGCACAATCACCCATAAGGGTCTCTAGGTGCTGGGGGCCGTCGGGAAGATTAAGCAAGCTATTGCCCAGAGTCACATGGTGCTGGGCTAATCTGCCGCCGGTGCCGGGGATCGAACCGTGTTTCCCAGATTCCGGGGTCAGTCGCCCTAGCCGGTGGGCCAGCAGGACAGGGATGTGGAAATAAGCATCCTGCAAGTCCAACACCACCATTCAGTCTCCAGGGTCTAGGGCAGCTAAGACCTGAGCCAATGTCAGCATCTTGAACTTCTCCTTCTGGAAGAAGCCGTTGACGATCCGGAGGTTTAAGATAGGGCGTAGGCCTCCTTTGCCCTTCTTGGGAACCAGAAAATAGTGGGAATAACAAAGACACCCTACTTCTGGCCCAGTAAGGCGCTTGATGGCCCCTTTGGCCAAGAGGGCCATAACTTCCTCTTGTAGAAGTTGCAAGTGATCCCCCGACACGCGGTGGTACTGCGGTGGCATGGCTGGAGGGGTCGCTTCGAAGGGGAGGGAGTAGCCCCTTCAGACGATTTGCAGAACCCACCTGTCCAATGTGATGGTATGCCAGTGGAGGAGGTGATGGCGAACCCTGTCCCCACTGTTCTCGAATGGGCCTGAAAGTTCAGACTAGGAAGGCTTTGAGGCAGATGCTGCGGGAGCGGATGTGGACTGACCCTGCCGTTGTCCCCCAGCACCGCCACGGTGGTTACTGCGACCGCGTTGAGGTTGGTTCTGCGGTCTATGGCTGGCCGGACGTGTGGGGGGTGCCCCTTCCTTGGCCACGAAAGGGGTGAAAATTGGAAGTTTGCTGGCGCTGGCCTAGGCCCAAGGACTTGGCCGTAGCCCTGGAATCCTTAAAACGCTCTAGCGCACTATCCGCTTTCTCGTCAAAGAGGCGACGGCCATCGAAGGGCATGTCCATGAGCGTGGCCTGGACCTCCCCCCAAGAAGTTGGCAGACCTCAGCCAGGCGTGGCGACGAATCGCCACCGTCGTGGAAATCGCCCTGCCCAGCGAGTCCGTGGTGTCAAGTCCACATCGAATTGAGTACCGTGCTGCATCCTACCCTTCCGCCAGGGCTTGGGAGAGCAGTGTCCAGGCCTCCTCCGGACACTGTGGCAGCACGTCCACAACCGTATCCCACAGAGAGTGGGTGTAACGGCCCAAAAGGCAGGCGGTGTTGACAGACCGCAGGCCCAAACTCAGAGAGGAGAACAGTTTCTTCCCAAACTGATCATAACTTTTGGATTCCCGATCCGGAGAAGCGGTCGGGAATGCGGTCTGGGACGTAGAGGCCTGAATCACCAGGCTCTCGGGGTGGGGTGAACGGACGAAAGCAGGAGTCGCCCGGAGCCGGGCGGTGGCGTCCTGTAGAGGGCTTGGACCAGGTGCCCATCAGAACGTCGGTGAGTGCTCAAATAAACAGCAGTAGAGGCTCCGAGGAGCTTGCCTGCAGTTTGAGCACCTCAGTGAGGAGGTTGGTCCTCACGGCCGCGACAGGGAGCTCAAGAGCCAAGGCCTTGGCTGCCCTGTTTGACACCACCTACAAGTAGCCCCCTCCGCCGAAGCCACGGAGGGAAGAAAGATGAATCCAGTGTCAGGCGAAGTGTCCAGACCACTGGCCTCCCCCAGCTCATCTGCCCAGTCCAGCACTGCTGTGCCTGAGGGTCCTCAGACCCCTCCCAGTCCTCCTAGTCATCCATCTGCTGGTAAGCAGGCAAAAATTATGGAGCCGTGTCGTAGGTGAAGTGTTCACCCATCGGCGCCGAGTGGCGCAGTTCTGGGGTCGCACCCGGACCGGGGCTGAAACCAGGGCCGGTGTCGCCCGAAGACGGCACCGGGAGCGACACCATCGGGGTCGGAGCCAGTGGAGGACTCGCGAGGTCGACTGGCAACGACCCGGATTCAGGCCAGGATCCCGTGGGTCCCTGCGGCATCGGGACCAGAGTTGACAACGGCGCCGGAGTACCCGACGGGGCCGGAGCCGCCGGCCCGCAAGGGCTCCCAGTCGGACCCGCGGGCCCGAAGGAGCCTCGACAGAGTCCGACGGAGGGAAGGGACTCCTCATGGCCACGAGGAAATCACGCATCTCCCCCGGTGTCGCATGCAGCGCAGGGACCGGCGTGTATGGAGCTGGACGTGGCACCTGCGGCTCCAGAGGAGCCGCGCGAGCGGTGTTGCCCGAACCCCCGTGCCGCTTCGCGCAAGCATCGGGGGGGGGGGGGGGAGGGGGGAGTCAGAAGAGCGATGACGCTTCTTCAACTTCTTTTTCGACTGCCTTGACTTACCGGAGGACTTGGAGCTCGACGAGTGGTAGTGGCTCGACGAGCGGCGATGACTGCGGCTCCGCGACCGGTCCCTCGAGAGGTGCGGAGCCGACTGCCGGATCTCGAGCAGCTTACGGGACCGCTCCAGTCTAGCCTTCAAGGTCAAGGCCCGGCAGTCGGAGCACGACTTGTCATCATGGTCGGCCGGAGGCAGCAAAGGCACCGACGGTGGGGGTCGGTCACCGACATCAGGCGGTGACAGGCCTCGCAAGGCTTAAAACCAGGCATTCCTAACGGCACCTCAAGTCGAAGTAGACTCGAAATGTGATCAAAAGAGATCAAAAAAGTGATTCAAAAATTTACTAGAGTACTGCTCTTCCCGGATCTGCGCTTGCTGGCTGGGAAAAGAGAAGAACTGACGTCAGCGCGCGAGGGCGGCGTCTAAGTACTCTGACGACGTCATTCCGGCGATCACAACGCCGACTACGGAGGTGGAGCAGCAGACGACGCCTAACGACGCGCAGGGGTAATGCTGACGAAAACTTTCCGGATCCAGCCCGACGCCTGGGGATATTCTAAGGTAAGGAAACTAACACTGACCTGTTTTTTTCAGATCTGTGGACCAGGTAAAACCTCGTACCTGCCAGGCAATGGGAACCCCCACAAGCAGAACCCCACCGACCCGAAGAGGATGTAGGAGGGAGAAGAAGGCTGAAGGGGCCCGTACACTCACAGCAGAGGAACCAAGGGCAAGGTCGGAGAGGGCAGGCACCCCACTCCCCCACAAGGCAACATAGCTTCCGCCCAAAGCCAAGAGAGGAAGAAGAAGCCTAGAGGGCCTCAGGAAACGAGGCGAAAGAAGGCAAACCCACTCCAGATGGAGAGCAACCTGCCAGCCAGAACAGTGCCGGCAGTCAAAGCCGCCAGAAGCAAGAAGAAACAGCCCGAGGACCCAGGTCGACAGAGTAGGCGGCGCCTGGCAAGGGAGAACACAGGATCATCCCAGACCTCAGGACAGGAGCAGGAAGAGGAGGAGATGCCCGGGCACACCACTACGAGCGGCCACGCACACAACCTCAAGGAGCAAAAGCAACCTACACAAACTTCATGGGGAACAGGCACCCGAAGGTGACCAGAACCCTCTGGCAGAGCGCAAGCCATATGACCTAGGGTACGACAAGTCCCAAATTATGGGGACCCTCTTTGGAAGAACTTCGCCAGCAGAGGAACAAACAAAAGAGCCACGGGGAAAAAAAACACCCCCGTGAAAGGCTTGATAAGCAGCCCAAGCAAGCAGAAGGCCTAATCTCAGGGCCAAATCTGCGCAACAACTCCAACACACACACATAATCAACAAAAGGGCAGTCCGGCAGCCAACAATGCCAAAGTCCCAAGGAAGGACGCAAATGGCCAGAAAACACACTCCGCAGCCAGAACAACCGGCCTAAGAAGGCCCAGAATCAACCCGACTCAGGAGTTACTGAGGAGGGGACGGAGGAGGAGGATGATAAGTTAGAGGGGGAAGGAGGAGGACGGAGCACTGCCAAGAGCATCTGGATGGCGGAGTCGGCCGGGGCATGGAACAACATGCTGCTATCAAACGGAAGGCCAAAGAGTCGCTCCCGAATATTCTCAGGGAATACTCCATCCTGAAGCCAAGCGTGGCGACAGAGCGACAGAGGAAGCCATGGTCCGGCCCAGCACCTTTGAGATGTCCGTCGCGGAGAATGAACGCCGCCAGCTTCCGGCCATCCAACGCATGATGCCTTAAGTCCACTTGACCACCCTCCTGGGACGCTGCGGATCCCAGGGACTCAGCCAAGTCCCACAAACAGGAGGAGGCCCAAGCCAGCACACACAAGGTGTTCAGAGTCTGCAGAGCTGGTCGAGGCGAACATGTTGCACCCCCAAGAGTCCAGCCAGAGGACCTCTCGGGATGGCGTAGTCAACAGCGGCGGCAGCGGGGGGAAAGCAGTCTGCAAAAGAGGACTGGAGGCAGAGGGGTGGAGAAAAAGGCACACGGGTCATGCGGCGCCAGGAGATGCCAGTGCAGAAGATGTTGAGGCACCGGGTCCCCTGAGGCAGGATGCCTCCACGGCCCCGTCAAGGAAGAAAGGAGGGAACCTTCAATGGGAAGTAAGATTTCCCTACCACCAGAGCCCTGGTGGAGGACCTCCAGTAGATGGTCTGCTGGAAAGTGAGCCACTGGGTCATCTATAAGCAGGATGCCTACAGCCATAGACACCGCGTGACACGCACCTACCTCCGTAGAGCCCCGCGGCGGGGAGAGCAGCTCCTCCGCGGGCGACGGCTGCAAACTGAGGCAGCCGTCCCCGAGGCCAAGATGGGAGGCCAAGGGTGCAGACCTGGAAGTCAGAAGGAGCCGAAGAATGAGGGACCTGCCGCTCTTCCGACAAACACCTCTGCCTCAGGAAAGGCGGGGAGCCGCCCTTTGACGCAGGTGAAAAAGACACCACACGACAACCAGCCTCCAGGGAGGATGACACCAATATACAGGCTGCCTCTGAAGAAGGAGCATCCGAAGACTAATCCGCGGTACGACCCCTGCATGGAGCGGTAGAGTCAGCTGCCTAAGGCAAGTTGTCGGCACCATCCGGTGTCGCCGGACAAGATTCCTCCAAGTCACCCCGCACCGAAGACCGGAGTGGGGCTGGAGTCGAACAGGCCCAGGGGCAGCGCCGACCTGACCCCCACCGAGGTAGCCATCCGTGTGGGGGAACGAGACGGGCCTGGGGAGTGACACGAAGCCCTCTGCCAGCTGTGCCCAGAATGAGGCGTAGATCGCTCGGCAACCAATGAGGCGGTGCCAGGGACGATTCCACCTCCGACTCACCCCCCCCCATCGAGGCAGCCGCCGGTGGGGAAGGAAGAGAGGGGCCCGGAGTGGGGCGAGGGGTTCTCACCTGGCCTCGACCCGGAGCGGGACGAGGAGGGTTCACCGACCTCTGTGGCTCTGCGCGGTCCAGCAGCTGCCGGTGCCGTAGCGGCATCACCTCAGCCTTAGACAGGACCACCTTGTCAAAGGACCAAGAGGGGCTCGGGATGCGACCCGAGCCCCGGCGACCTCCCACGACACCACAGGGACTCCCGCGGAGTTTGCAGCGAGGCAGAGACGCCGTGGCCTGAAGGAGGTGCCCCAGAGGAGCCACACCCCAACAGCACCACACCCTCCAAGCCTGGATCCGAACCAGTCGGCGCCGGGACCGGAGCCACCGGCGGCACCGCAGAGGGCCCTGGGCAAGGCGAGGGGTCCACCAATGCCCCAGGAGGGGAAGCAGGGGGGAGACACCAGCGAGGCCTGCAAAGCCGCCGCGTATGTCTCCATTTGGACGCCCGACGCTCCAACACCGGGAAACGGTGGATAGGACGACACCTGGGGCTGCAACACCGCAGAGAGTCGACGTCCCCAGCAGGCCAGAATCCAGCCCACGGGGACAAACTGCGACACTTACCCACCGGGGAGCGACGCTCACGTGACCTCGGAGAAGGGCGAGGACGACGACCACAGCCGAACCTGAAGCCGTCTGCCGAAGCAGAACGAGGGGAGGACGTCTACCTAGAGAGATGCGCCAAGAGAAGTTTCATGCGGCGCTCCCGCCGCGACTTCAGCTTCAACTGTTGACAGGCCTCGCAGTCAGTGGCGCCGTGATTCTCCCCAAACACCACATACAAATGTGGTGCGGGTCCATCGCCATCATAAGACGCCCACAAAACGTACAAGTTTTGAAGCCCGAAGGCATTTTCACACTGTTCCACCAAAAGAAATGGAGAAAAAGGGTCCGGAAACAGGCCCGTAGCTAGGACCTGATCCGCGTTGCATGCGGAAAAGGAAAAAAACTGACGTAGGCGCGCCGGGGCGGGTGTTATGTGACCTCGCTGACGTCACGTACGTGGACTATACCGGGGCGGAGTCGCGTGATGTTGCCCTGCTCCCGGTGCGCTGGGATGCTGTGGCAGAAAAGTTTCCAGATCCAGTCTCACGCCTGGGGATAATTCTACGTGAAGGGATCTGCGGCTTGGGGTCTCTATCAGATTATGTGGTTTGTGAAACAGTCTCTCTAATGACAGCCTTGGGAATTCTGCTCACACTCTTATCCAGCGTCCTGCAGTTTGCAATGCACAAATGCTGAAAATGTCATCTGAGGTTATTGAAAGTGCCAGTTGGGCTGACTTTTGTTCGGCCCTAGCAGGAATACAGGTCTCCTTCAGGAAACACTGTGGTGAGGAGAGCCATTTCGAGTTTTTGATTAAAATAAACTCTGTTCCCCTTCACAAAGCGAAGGGCTCTTATTTTAAGGGGACTTTTCCCTTTTCCCTTTTCACTGCAAAAAACTTTTTTGAAGGAGAAAGGGTGTCACTCAGGGTCACAGAGGTGAGATCCTGAAGAAATCCGGGGCATTGCCAATTGCCGGCTGAAACATGTCGACACTTATGCAGTGTGGAGCAGGTGGAATTTCATAAATAGTTACTCTACCTAGCATCCACGATTCCTTTTTAAATTCTGGACGGGGACCTAATATTAAAATTGTAACAAGGATCCCTTGGTACCAGTTTTTAACACCACTGATTCTGCACCACCTTCTAACCTTTGAGGTCTCACTAAGCTTTCACTGTATGTTGTATTGTCTTCCCCTCCCTATTGCTCCACCTCCAGAGTTGGGTGAACACGGAGGTGTGTTAGCATGCCCTATGATGAAGCATGACACAGCTTGCTGTGTGTGAGGGCAGTTTTAAAAGCAAGGTGCGTTTTCCTCCACTCACAATTGGAAACTTTTTTATGTTCTATTTTGACCCCTTTCTTTTTTGTGATTAATATCTGAACGGGAGGTTGAAGGGGGTCCTTTGTTTCCTCTCACCCCTCTGTTCTATTGTGTTTTCTCCTTCAGGAAACACCTGGTGCAACAGCACTACTCACAACATCCCAAGGTAGCCCATACATTTAAAACAATCTAATTACAACATCACAATTATGCAAAAAGAAAACAAAATTCTCAGCTGTTCTTCAGCACAGAAAATTTTTATTTGAAGTTCTTGTTAAGGATGCAGAAATTGGATCGGATGACAGATAAATAGACTAAACGCATAGTCCTCCCTGCCAAACGAGAATTAATTTTAATAAAAAGAAAGAAAAAAAAAGCATGGCATCCCTTATGTGCGATTGCTCGGATATTAGATTAGATCCAATAAAATTTCCATGTGCTCCCTGATGAAAAGAGCTGCAGATCGAAACTTAGCTCACAGGGGAGTCGTTATCTTATATATGAGGACGAGTAACTAAACTGCCCCATAAAAGGTTGGTCAGAAATTATGTTTTTCAGCCGTGTCAACCAATAAGGATTTAAGAACACAAACTGAACTGATTTTGATGAAGGGGAGAAGTAATACCACTTGCTACACACAGAGAAGTTCAGCTTGTATATGGTTAGGTAGGGGAAACAAACTTTGTTTTGGATAGACTGAGCTTCAAAGAAAAGGAGGCCATCTGGCTCACACTTCACAACTGAGGGCGATGCCTATAGATTTGCTACATATTTTGCTTTAAATTACTTCATGCCACATTAAAAAGGAATCATCTTCACTTCGTACAGGCTGTGGATAATAACTGTTGGTGTGTTGTGCGTCTCTCCTTCAAAACCTTCTGGTAATAAAACAATAAAAAAGTATCTGCAAAAACAAAAAAGTAAACAAATGCTGATAATGTTGGGCTTCATTCATTAAAATCTCGATTAAGGTTGCCCCTCCGGTGTAGATAAAGTGAAGGAAAGAGAAAAGGATAAGAATGCTGGGCTTAAGGGCAAGGGATAAATAAACAAGCATTGAAAATGCAATAGGTCTCGCATTTGATTAACTTAAAGCCATCTGCTTTGCTAATGGTATTGTATAGCAAAGCAAATTGCTTTAACTTAATAAAAGGCGAGACCTATAGCTTTTTAAATGCTTGTTCTATTTGTGTAACTCTCCCATGTCCTCTCCCCCTACAATCCTTGCCAAACATTGCTTCTATCTGCACCTGCGACTATCCTAAGTGAGGGAGGGGCAGCCTTGATCTGCTCTGTAAAGCCTTGCCCACCCGGTAGCACCCCTTGTCGTCCATCTGCTCTAAGCAGCTACTGGTTTCTTTACATCAGAGCTCTCCATTTCTTTTAGTTGCACCCAACTTCTTATCCCCCACCCGCGTGACTCCGCTTTGGGATAAAATGGATTTCATGCTGGTCTTTCATGCACCTATCTAATGCTCCTCCTATCGTAGCTGTGATGGCAGCTTTTTGCACCCTCCTCCTTGCCCTGACTCCTTCAGATGACGTGGGTCTGTGCTGTGCATGCCCACCTCTTCCAAATTTGGCTGCATTGAATTCTGCCTTCATCACTGGGAAGCACAGCTGTGGTGCGGCAGCAGTGGCGGCGGCGCGGCAGCAGTTTTCCCAGACTTCACTGGAAACCTCGCCGGCTGGGGCCTCTAGGACTGGAGGCGAGCACCTACTTCTAGGGCTGCAGCTGCGAGTACAATAGGATTCATTTCCCATCTACCGACTCAATTTCCATTCTGTCTCATCCTCTTTCCCCACCAGAGTCAGTGCTGACAGCATCTGTTACACTGCAATGATTACACAGCCGCATTACACTGCACAAACCGAACTACACCCCACCATGTTTGCTGAGCACCCTGTCCAATCACAAAATACAATGCTAGCTATAAATTCGATCAACTATTGAACAAACAGCAGAAACAGTGCAGTTTAAAACTTCTTCAAACACTCTGAGCACACAAACTCAGAAGTCCGGCACTCAGAGAGGTTCCACCACCGAGGCAGCCTTCAGTCAGTCCTGGAGGGCCGTCCAGCCCCCCGCCGTGCGAGGCAACCATCCAATGGGCAGCTTGTCCAATTGTCCTCCAAACCTTCTTGCCACCAACAGATTGCTACAAGCACACAAAATGAAAAGTGTGTATACAGAAAGCTCTGCTTAAACATCCCGCAGTGGTTCGTATTTGCATGAGGTTTAAGAAAGCAGAGGTAGGGTTGGGCAGGGGCCACGAGCTGGCTGTGACTATTCACCATAGAAAATTTAAAGAAAAACAGGCATTGATCTCTTGTCGATATGGGGCCATGTGTTTCCAATTAGAAACACATGGCCCCATAAAGATAAGAAAGTGATTTGCGACACCCGCAAAGCAGACTACCTTGTCCGATCGGAGGTGAAAGGGTGTCAACAAAAAACCTTCATTTCCAATGGCAGGCCACCGTATAGCATAAACGGTGACGCCAGCCAATGGAAATGAGGGGCGGGGCTTAACACCCTTTTCTGAGATCTCTCTCACAAAATTCCTCGCCAGCCTGCAGCGCATGCGCTGCGACGCAGGCGAGACCCAAAAACGTGCAACTTTTAGCAGCAAATGGAGATCCCACCCAAGGGGTAGTACTGCTTGTTCGGTATGTGGCACAGTACAGGAGACAGATGCCAATTTACTCTTTTTTTGCCCCGCATATACCAAACAGCAAAGACATTGGATCGTCGCCTTGTGCAGATGCCTTGGAACAAGGCAACATAAATAATTGTGTATCAGCAGGACAGACACGGGGTCTTGTGTGGTATTCTCAATAGCAACATTTCTAGAATCAGTCTGGCCCATTCGCACTAGAATACTAAAGTAAATGCAAGAATTCAGTCGCTGAGAAAATAAAGTTGAATGTAACAATGATCTTTTAGCTACAGTTGCAGAATCACCAAACATAATAATCCAAGAAACGACCATATTTGGATTTACATAGCATCACCCTCAAACTTATATTTAAAGTGGGAAAGTTTCTATTCAGATTTTATTTACACCTAAAAATGAAATATCTTTTATTGTAGATTTCACCCCTTGGAATTTTTTTTGCTTTGAATGGAGTAGTTTCTTACCTGTAACTCCAGTTCTGTAGTAGGGGTATCTCTGTTATAGTCATAATCTTGTGAATAGTCCCGCTCATGTGCGGGGACCGCGGAGCAATCGAAATAGTCTCTTAAGCGGTCTTCTTCTGCAGTCCTGCATAGATACTTAATAGAAAATCAAGTCAAATAATGCAGCCTAAAACTATAAGGCTACATTGGCCAGCACTTCATCTCGAAGTGAAAAAGATAACCAAATAATATTAAATTTTACACATTCTGTAAAGTTTCACACCTAGAGAAACTCCCCTTCACAAAAATCCTTTATCATGATCGAGAGGAAGGGTTGGACAGACAATCCCCATAGGCTGCCATTATGAGTCTGGAAAAGGGATACCGTGCCTTTAAGGAACTCTCCAGAGACCCTCGGTATCCCAGGATGCACAGCCAAAGGGCTTTTACTTTCAGATCTTTTTTTCCGGCTCCTGCTAGCAGGACCCTGGAGCATTGAGCTCTACCTTTCTTGGTATATCCTCAATTTTTGAAGCTTTTCCAGTGTTTTGAGTGTTTCACTCGACATCTGGGACTTCCTCTTCCAGTTGCTGTCTTTGCCACCTCTTTTCTGTCAAAATACAAGCTTTATTCGACAAGTTCCCTGAGTGTGGTAGGAAGAAGACTAAATCTGACCCCCAGAGAGTGTGCATACTCTGTCTCCCTTCTACCCATGTCCCTGTGATATGGCACTCTTTCTGCAGGAGGACCCTGCGTGACAGAAGATTCGTCTCCTAGGCCTGGAGCAGAGGAGAAATCAAGAACCAGGTGGGACTTCTGGGCATGGAGGGACTCTGTCATCGTCCTCTGCCCGTGCATCGGCCTCTGGGGGGCTCCCCAGTCAAGAAAAGGCCCAGAAAAGGCACCGGTCCAGGTCGACGTCAATGGCTTCGGCGTCGATCTCGGACGAGGTCGACGTTGAGGGCTTCACCGGGGTCGACACACCATCGACGTCGTGATGAGTCCCGAAGAGGCAGGCGCTCGCTGTCGAGGCGACACCGCCGTTCGCCTTCAACATCGACACAAAGAGAGACATCAGAGGTAGACGTCGAGGAGGGAAAATTCGACGTCGAAGAGGAAGTCGAGGCCCACAACGGTGTCTAGTGCCTCTGTGGTCAGCGTCTCATCATCGGCGAGTCTCCGGTCGCGGCGGCGCTCGCGCTCAGAGAGGTCTGCCTCCAGAGCTTCCTCCCAGAGGCCTGCTCGTAAGAAAAGGATAGTCCTTGGCCTTGCTCTGGCTTGAATGGCCTTACATAGGTTGTCGAATATACACATTTTTGAAACGGCCAACAGAAATGAATACATCAGCAAAAGAAATAACTTAACAATGAACATCCACAGAAAGAGTGCATTAAAACTCGTTCACAAAAGAAAGTCAGGCTGGAGCCAGCAAACAATACATACACACACTGGAGTCAAGAATGTAATTCTTCAAACCTACGTCCTCTATTTCCTGTATCTCCCATTTCCTTTAAAATCACAGCCTGGCAAGTGTATAGTGAATTGTTGCAACCCAGGAATCGCCCTAAAAACTTTGAGTCTGTACACCACTTATATGGCATCTCGAGCTCGAGAGTCTCCTTCTCCACCTGCCACTACGAGGGGGGCTGGTCAGTCAGAATGACCTCTGCTGGAATTGAAACACCTGGGGTAGGCTTAGGGCCTGGACTTGGGATGAGGTGTCCTCAATATTAAAATGTTTGTATTATTACTTTCCTTTTTAAAAATCTTTATAAGTTCAGTTGTTGGAGACTTTGTTTCATTTTGGATTTTGTTCTCATTGTTTCTTATTTCATAAGATTGGATTTGGTATGGTAGCATTGTGTAATTTTATCTTTTATGTCTTGGGAAATATTGTATGTGTATACGATTTCTTTTTGTGTTGTATTAATGAAAAAGGAAAAAAAAAAAAAAAAGGAAATCACAGCCTGGCAAAGGCTTTGACATTATGGAAGCACCAATGCATCCATTATCCTCAGTCACTGACACACCCCACACAATCTGCTCCCAAAGAGGGGTACTGCCTCCTGTGCTGCAATGCAAGATTAGATAACTAGGATTTTCTCTTAGCATCCTCATGCAAGACATTTACTTCGTAGTACGGTTAAGTGGGCTCAACGCAACATCGTACAATGCCAGCTGCTTTTTAAACAAGAGTCAGCGTTTCCTTAGGCCCCGACACAATCAACCAAATCGTTCATCTCAAGTTCACAGTTAATTCAGAGCCTCAAAGTTGGTAATACCTGTTCTGCTAAATATAGAAGGCAGGAGCCTTACATGATAGCTTCAGTTGACAAATATGACCCTAGTCAAAACGCAGACTATGTGATTTAAATTGTACAAGAGATGGTTTCCAGTGCAACAAACCCTTTGTTTGTTTTTGACAACAGGGTTGGTCCAAAGGATCAAAGTAATGGAGGTTTGGATCAAGTTATATAAGAGGAAGTATCACAAAATTACTGTGAAGTCACTGTTAGAGCCAGTTAATGGAATAGGTTTTGAGAAGAACCAATGGCCTGAAAGAGCTGATAACGAGAGCACAAGTCGAATTTATTAACTGAAGGCGAGCAGTGCAAACAGTCATTGCCTAGAGTGGATCAGGTGGGTAGGCTGGGAACGAATAGTTTCTTACCCGTCGGTGTAGTTTTGCAGCTTGAAGATCTTTCTGGATTCACTGTGCTGTGCATTATTCCGCGGTCTAGTGGATGGGTCCGGAATCGTAGTCTTTTCTTTGTTTTTTTTGTTTTTTCATAGCCCAGGTGGGCGTCGACGTCCCACCTTTTGGTGTCCTTCCTGTGACGTCGGCATGCTTCCTGCGGAAGCTCCCACCCTTGGGCGCCATCTTCGGATTCTTTTTTCTTTTTCCGTTTGTGTTCTGTTTCCGAATTGTATGGCAATGTTTCGATCTTTCCTTTTACCGCTCTTTCCCTTGAAGTTCCATTAAAGTCTTTTTTTTTGTTTTTGTTTACCACCTCTCTTCTCCAGCCTCATCTTTCTGGCGGAGGTGGGTGGGTTCGCTAGTGAATCCAGAAAGATCTTCAAGCTGCAAAACTACACCGACAGGTAAGAAACTATTCGTTTTGCAGCGTGAATCTTTCTGGATTCACTATGCTGTGCATAGACTTTGTAGCGGTTTGTTGTTATTGTGGCGGCTGGGTGGAAGATGAGCTTGGGTTCTTGAAAATGTGCTGAAGCACCTACTGTCCCACTTGTGCTTCCTTGTTCATTTGTATGTCCACACAGTAGTGTTTTGTAAACGTGTGCACAGAAGCCCATGTTGCCGCCAGGCATATGTCCTGAATGGGAGTGTTTGCCAAGAAGGCAATAGTAGCTCCCTTTTTTCTTGTTGAATGGGCCCGTGGACCTTCTGTCAGTTCTTGGCCCGCTCGTTTGTGGCAGAATTGTATCGCTTGCGCGATCAATCTTGCAATTGTCCCTTTAGTAACAGCTTTGCCCATGAAACTTTCAGCGAATGACACAAACAACTGCTTTGTTTTTCTGTGTTCTTTAGTTCTCTCTATGTAATGCATGACTCCACGTCTCGCGTCCAGAGTGTGCAGTGCCCTTTCAGCTTTTGTTGTTGGTTTTTGGAAGAAACTTGGTATCTGAATAGTCTGGTTGATGTGGAACTTGGACACTACCTTTGGCATAAAGTGTGGGTCCGTTCTCATCACCACCCTATCGTTGTGAATTTGTATGTAGGTTTCCTGTAGCGTTAACGCCTGTAGCTCGCTTACTCTGCGGAGAGAGGTGATTGCCACTAGGAAAGCTGTTTTTAACGTTAGCATCTGTAGAGAGGCTTTATGCATTGGTTCGAAGGGTGCCTTCATGAGTTCTGTCAGTACTATATTGAGGTTCCATGCAGGCGCTGGTAACCTTTTAGGCGGTGCAATCCTTTTTGCACCCTCCAAGAATCTTTTTACAATCATAGAAGTGAAGAAGCTTTTGCCTGTTTCTCCTCTAGTGTAAGCGACAATGGCTGCTATGTGTACCCTTAGCGATGATGAGCTCAGGTTTGTCTCAAGCAGGTGCGTGAGGTACTTAAGCACTGTAGAGTCTCTTGTCATCTTGTTGTGCAGTCTCTCCTTTCTGCACCATAGTGTGAACCTTTTCCATTTGGCCACGTAGCACTTACGTGTGCTTGGTCTTCTTGCCTCTCGAAGTACCCTCAGGGTGCTCTCAGGTAATTTAAGGTGGGCAAATTCTATGTCCTCAGGAGCCAGGCTGCTAGGCTGAGACTTTCCGGCTCTGGATGCAACACCTCTCCGTTTTGCATGGAGAGTAGGTCTTTCCTTCTCCGAAATTTGTGTGGTGCACTCTGTGTCATTTCCATAATCTGCGAATACCATGCTGCCTGGCCCACTGGGGTGCGACCTGTATCAGGGTCATGTTGCTTGTCCTGCACTTGCTGAGCACTTTGTGTATCAGGGGCATCGGCGGAAAGGCGTAGGCAAATATCTTTGACCAGCTTATCCATAGGGCATTCCCCAGGGACACTTCCCCTGGCTGCCTCGATGCGAAGTGTTGGCATTTTGCATTCTGGTGTGTTGCAAACAGGTCTATTGACGGGGTTCCCCACCGGTCGAACAGTTTCTTTATTTCTTGTGCATTTAGCTCCCATTCGTGTGAGGCCGATGTCTGTCTGCTGCGCCAATCTGCTTCCACGTTGTCCTTTCCTGGTAGATGTACTGCCAGTAGATCTATTTTCAGTGGTATAGCCCATTTTCATATTGCCTGCGCTAACTCTGACAGCGGGGCTGATTGTGTTCCTCCCTGCTTATTTATGTAGAACATCGCTGTTGTGTTGTCCGTCTGGATCAACACTGTTTGGTAGGTAGTTGATGTGTTTGACCGCATCCGTTTGTGTCCACAGGCCCCATACTCCGAGTTTTTCCATGTGTGCTCCCCATCCCTTTTGGGATGCGTCTGTGGTGATGGTCACTGTTGGTGTTGGTGGCGTTAGAAGCTTCCCCCTTGTTATGTTTCCTTTGTTCTACCATATCTCCTCGTGCACTGCGTGCGTTACAACCACTAGGTCCTCCCAACACCCTGTCGCTTGTGACCATTGGTCCTGCAGCCACTCCTGGAGTGGTCTCATGTGTAGTCATGCATTTGGTACTATGTGGATGCATGATGCCATCATGCCCATCATTTTGCTCACCGTCCTCACTGTCAGAGCTTGCTTCTTCTGGTAGAGGTGCGCCTCCTTCAACAGGGCCGTCGTTCTCTTCCCGCTGGGGAAAACCTTCCCCTGCACGGTGTTGATCTTTGCCCCCAGAAATATCTTGACCTGTTCTGGGTTTATCGAGGATTTCTTCCAGTGGATGGAGAAACCCAGGGCCATCAGTGTGTCTGTCACTATTTGAGCGTGCTGTTTGCACATGCTGTATGACTTTGCCTTTATTAGCCAATCGTCTAGGTAAGGGTATACGTGTATCCCTTTCCTCCTTAAGTGCGCAGCGACTGCTGCTAGACACTTTGTGAATATCCTTGGTGCTGATTTTAGCCCTTAGGCCAATGCTGTGAATTGATAGTGTTTTGATTTTATTGCAAATCATAGCAGATGTTTGTGCCGTCTGTTTATTGGGATGTGAAGGTAGGCATCTTTGAGGTCTATGGTGACCATGAAGTCCCCTGTTTGAATCTGTGGAAGTACTTCTTGCAGGGATGTCATTTTGAATTTTTGTGTCCTTATGAATTTGTTGAGAAACCTTAGATCCAAGATGGGTCTCATTGTTTCGTCTACCTTGGGTACTAGGAAGTATGTAGAGTACACCCCCTTGTTCATTTCCATGTGAGGTACAGGCTCGATAGCCTCCTTTAGTAGCAGTTCCTCTGCCTCCCTCTGAAGCAGCTCTAGTTCCTGGTTTGCTAGTGCTCTTTTCTTTGGTTTTCTGCTTGGTGGTGTCTTTTCTAACTCTATGCAGTACCCGTAATGTATTGTGTTGATGATCCATTTGTCTGTGGTAATTTTCTTCCACTCCTGGAGAAAACGGTTTAATCATCCTCCCACTGGTGTTACGTGCTTGTGGTTTTTCGGTGTGTGACACTCCTGTTTTTTGTTTTTGTGCTCCACCCTTGGAGTTTTTGGAAGGGTGTGCACTATCAATGTGGCAGAGTCACTTGGAGGTGGTTTGCTGTCCACCTCTCCTGTTGTTTCCACGTCCACTCGCTCTCCCGTGAAAGGACTGGCCCCTATGTTGATATTGCCAGTGCTGTTTTTGCTGGCCTTGTTGCGTATGGGTGTCGCTTTGGTGGGAATGTTGGAAGGACTAATGCGATGTTCCCCCCTCTCCCGTGTGGTCTCCATGACGGGGTCCCTCTCTTTGCTCCCCTGAATTGCAAGGCCCCCATGGATCTTGTGGTGTCGTTATCTTTTTTGAGCTGTGAGAGCTTGTCGTCCACTGGTGCTCCGAACAGTGTTTCACCGTTGAACGGAGTGTTCAGGATGTTGTGTTGCACCTCTGGTTTAAAGCCTGATATTCTGAGCCAGGTTTGTCTTCTTTCTGTGATGCCCAGCATCATAAGTCTGCTGGCAGTGTCTGCACCGTCCAGTGCTGTTTTTAGGCAAGAGTTTGCCAAGTTCTTCCCCTCCTCCACCAGGTGCGAAGCCCTTTGTTGGTATTCCTGAGGGAGGGGTTTCACCAACTGTCCCAGTTCTTCCATTATTTGGTAATGGTGTCTGTTGAGCAGTGCATTGGAATTAGCCATGCGCCAGTGCAAAGCGGCATTGCTTTCGATTTTTCTTCCAGTTAGGTCCATCCTTCTGCTCTCTTTGTCTGGGGGTGGACCTCAAGCAGTTGGTACATTGGCCCTTTTCCTTGCTGCTGCAGTAATGATAGAGTCAGCAGTGACCGTCCCCTGTATGTAGAGTGGGTCCTTTGAGGAGTGTTTGTATTTTTTCTCCGTCCTTGGCGTGACGGGTTTATAAGTCGCAGGCTCCTTGAATGCCTCTCTTCCTTGTCCTTTGATGCTTTCAAGCATTGGGAGTAGTGTCTCTACTAAGAAATCCCCTTTCAGCACCTCCTCCTCGAGCTGGACTCTGAACACTGTTGCTGCGTTCTTGATGCATTCATTATAAAGGCCGATGTAGTCAGGCGGCGAGGGCCTCGCTGGATATGTGTCTACTCCCTCTTCTGGACTCTCAGCTTCAATGTCCTGCCACCCAACCTCCTGTGTATCCTAGTAGGTCGATTCTTGGTATGCCCTCTGGTCGTCATCTCCCTCCTCTTCGTAATAGGGGGTATCATCTTCCGGATACGACAGATCTTCCAAACTCTCTGGTGTTGCTTCGACCTCGAAGTCTTCTCTTCTTCCTTGACCAACTGTACTACCGGTGACTTGGGCCTTGACGGAATTGTGTAACATTTCATTTTTTCGTCGAAATCTTTCTTTCGCTGCAGGATGTTCTCCATCTCTGCCTCGAGTCTCCTCTTTTTTCTTTCCATCTCCGCCGCCTGGTCGGCGTTGAGTGGTTGTGCCGCTCTCTTTGCCGTGCAAGATGGCGTCGAGACAGGTTCGGCGGCGAGACAGGTTTCGGCGGCGAGACAGGTTTCGGCGGCGAGACTGTTCTTGTGCCTTTCGTCGTCGACTTCGAAGTTGTTTTCGGAGTTGAGCGCTCCTTTTCTTGGACTCTTTTCGGCGCCTTTGGCTGGTCGCCGTCCCTCGGCGCCAGGGAGTCCTTCTGTGAGGGTCCGCTGGGCCCGGAAGTCGCTGCGGACCCCGAAGTTTTCGGCGTCGGCGCTTTCGGGGTCTTGCCCTCGTTTTTTCGAGAGTCTTGGGTAGACTGTCGAGAGTCTTTCGGGCCTTTTTGGGGCGTCTAGTCTCCTACCTTTTCTGTAGTCTTCTTTTTATCGGTCTCTGCGACCGTGTAGCCGAGGTCTTCTTCGGCGGCGTAATCCTCCTCGGTCGAGAGCCCGAGGTCTCGAAAGGACGGTGGTTGGCCCTTGCCCTGCATGGTGTAGTTTGCTATTCTTTGCCTCTCTCTCACTCGAAGGGTCTTCGGCGTGAATGCTGAGCAGGCGTTGCAGTCCTTGCTTTTGTAGTCGACCGGCAGGCAGAGGTTACAGACTGGGTGTTGGTCCTTCTGCGCGTACTTGTGGTGGCAGTTGCGGCAGAATTTGACTGGTGTTGTCCATGTCTTGCGTTCAGGGGGCCCCCTGATTGCGCATTCTCCTCTGGACGTTGAATTACGTTGAAATTTTTTCTTTCTTCGTCGTCCTTTCGATGGTGTAGTCTTTCTTCGTCTTTTCAAAAGTTTTTCTTCCAAAAAACTCGATTTTTTCTTCTCTTCTCTCCTGATCTCTGGAGCCCTCTCGGGAACGATCCAGACCCAACGGAGGAAAAAAGAATCTGAAGATGGCGCCCAAGGGTGGGAGCTTCCGCAGGAAGCATGCCGACATCACAGGAAGGACACCAAAAGGTGGGACGTCGACGCCCACTTGGGCTACGAAAAAAACCAAAAAACAAAGAAAAGACTTCGATTCCAGACCCAACCACTAGACCGCGGAATAATGCACAGCATAGTGAATCCAGGAAGATTCACGCTGCAAAAGAATATGTTACTTACCTTCTGTAATGCCTTATCTGGTAGAGACAGTATCTAGCTGCAGGTTCCTTACTTTTGAATTTCTCGGACGTCAGACTGGATCCAGAAGATTTCTACTTCGAGCAATACCCCTGTGCACCAGTAGGTGGTGTTGGTCGGCTCCACAGGGCGTCATCGGCCACACCAGAAGTGACATCTGCGACAAAACCGCAGCGCCATGAAGCGTATTGATATTGGTGTGTTTAAAAACTACGGCCCGAAAGGGAACAACCTTGACCATAGAAACTGGTCTGCAGGGCGGGGAGGATGGGCGAGTCGGTAAGGAATCTGCAGAGAGATACGGTCTCTACCTGATAAGGCGTTAAAGGGAAGTAATTTCTCCATCTTATAGAGACATCCAGCCACAGATTTCTTACCTTTGAATAGATACCCATGCAATACCACCGCTGGAGAAGGGGCTGCAGACAAGTTTAGACTAGAAAATCCAGCAGGACTGAGCGGCTAAAAGGACAGTCCCCGAAGGCTTAACTGTCTAGCCAGTAATGATTGGTAAACGTGTTGCAGGGATACCCACGTTGCTGCCTGACAGATGTCTAGGACTGGGACCCCACATTACAATGTAGTGGTAGCAGCTCTAGCTCTGATTGAACAAGCTCTTAAGCTTTCAGGAGACTGCTTCTTTGCCAGAGCATAGCAAATCTCGATGGAGAATATAACCCATCGGGAGATGAGCTCCTTCTGCACCACCCGACCGTTCTTCTCTCCAACGTACCCCACGAAGAGTTGGTCACCCACCCGGAACTCTTTTGCATGTTCAAGGTAGAAAGACAACGCTCTTTTTGGGTCCAAAAGGTGGAGTCGCTCCTCTTCTTCAGTGGGATGTAGAGAAGCATTGAAAGTGGGCAAGGTGACAGATTGTCCACTCATTTAATTTTTTTACATATTTTATTGATTTTCTGATTAATACAACCTCTTAATCTGTGGTATATATGTTCAAATCGCCGTTGACGTGCCATACATTAGAACTCAATATAAAATAAATAATGATATTATCGACATTGAAGTACCAGTGGTATTGTCGTACAAATTTGACATGTACACTTTCAGAGTGTTACAAGAACCACCGGGACGTCATTTCTTCCAGACATACAGCACAATTTAAACGTCATAATGTATTACACAGTCAGTTCCTACCCCTCTATCTTAACCATAACCCCACCCCACAGACTCAGTTCTGCATGTATATATACGCTTTGTCAGTCAGCACAACAATACTGAACAGTGATAATTGATGGCATAAGTCCGGCAAGTATTTCCTATGTCATAACATAGCATCACAACGTCCCAATCTCTTCATTGTATACTTTTGTTGACAAAATTCGCAATTGAAGATTGCCCCTCTATAACGTCTGTATCTCTGTTGCTTCAAGTTCCTCCAACATCACATTCCATTCCATTGAGAAAGGTTTTTTTCTCAGTCACCTCCGTTCCTCCCTCTGTAACTCTACACTTTCAGCTTTACCTCATCTGACAATTTCATTATACCAGTCTAGCACCGATGACGTTCTGGCCGCTTTACATCTCATGGTTATTGTGCGTTTGGCTAGTATTAGTGCCAAGTTGGCAAATCTATGTGCGGAGTTCCCCTTCTTGGCCCCAGTATGTAATCCTCATATATAGTACTCAAACAACTGACCCCCCCTCTCCCTGGGGCAACCTCATTTAATGTTGTGTACCGTTGTCCAGTAATATGTCAACCGGGGACAAGACCACAGCATATGGAATAAATTTGCATTAGAGACTTGACATCGGGGGCATGCGTCAGCAGTGCCTGGAACCCTCATACTTAGTCTGTGGGGGGTCAGGTATGCACAATGTGCAATCATAAGCTGAATGAATTTAAACTTCGGATTTCGCGATACCTTCCTCGGGTATTTCATCATACTTCAACATTCCTTGTCCGTTAGTTCGCGGCCTAAGATGACATTCCATTTTTCAAGGAGGGTCTGTAATAATATCGCAAAATGTGTTTGAATTCCACGATATAGTCATTTAGTCAAATGACTGCCATTACCCATTAAATATTGCACGTGTACTAATTTGTGTATCGGTGGCTCTGTCCTTTCAGAGACCCATGTGGTCCGAACAGATCTTGTTATATTGGCATGGAGAAGAAATAATTTATTCGGCACTCCCCGTTCCTCACAAATGTATCATGATTCATCAATGTGTTACCTGCAAATAACATGCCCACCGTATCTACGCCTGCTTCTATCCAGGTGGATATACGCTGAATAGTTACGGTCCCTAACAGAAAAGGGAGTCCCAGTAGTGCAATATTGGAGGCAAATGGGGTTAGCCCCCTTGTATATCGCAGCACCTTCTTCCAATACATCAATGGAACTTTTAGAAATGGAGGCGCAGTCGACGGGGGTCTGCTGTTTGGTAGCAGAAGCATGTGGAGCATCCCTCTTTCCCATTCACCCTGGTAATCTACTGCAGGTTCCGTCCTGCAATCCGGTATGCCAACCATTGTAACGGACCTGCGTAATAGTAGGCTATGAAGTCTGAGACACCCAATCCCCTGTGTTTTGTATCTAGTTGCAGTTTTGACAATCCAACAGATTGTCCCACATAAAAAGAGGTTACTATTTTCGGGAGAAAGAGGCTCTAGTGCGGCACCGATTTGTCACAGAACATCGCCAGATAGGGAGGTTTGGAAAAAAGAGCCTGCAGTTTGCTCACCCTCCTGGCAGATTTGATTGCCACACTAAAGGCTCGTTTTATAGTGAGCAGCTGTAGGAGCAGCTGGGGGAGGCAAACGTGAAAGGGGCAGAAAGGAGCACACATTAGAAAGGTAAAAAACGAATTAAGGTCCCACTGAGGCATAATGAAGGGGGGAGGTGGTAACAACTGTAACAAGGCCTTTTAGGAATCTATGTACAATGGGTGAAAAAAAGCACACAAAAAAAAAGAAGAGGTTGGTCTAGCAGCCTCTGGAAAGCAGATAAAGCAGACAAATACCCTTTCAAGGAGCCAGGAGGAGAGCTCTTCTGGGGAAAGAGACAAAATAAAAGGTAACATATCAGAAAGGGAAGCAGAAAGTTGATAGACTGCTCTGTACAATATATTACAAATTTCTTCCATCGGCAGGCGTATTCCATCTTAGTGGAGGAACGCCTTGCTGCCAGAATAACTTACAAACTTCGAGAGGAAGGTCAAAAGCCAACCAACTGCCGCCACTCAATCTCCACGCAAGAAGGCGTAAAGTTGCCGGGATCGGGAGGAGAACCGTCTCCTGCTGCTGCGACAGAAGATCCTCCGAAGGGGTAGCCTGATCGGAAGAGTGATGCTCATTTACAGAAGCGCAGAAATGCCAGACTCTCCGCACCCAGTAAGGAACAACAAGAATTATTTGAACCAAATCATTCCTGATCTTCTTGAGAACTCTGGGCAGTTGTGGTATGGGTGGAAAGGCATACAGGAGGCCTGAGCTCCTATCAAGACGAAAAGTGTCTCAGAGCGAGAGCTACTTAAGAAACTCCAACATGCGAAACTGGGGACATTGTGAATTCTCCGCGGAAGCAAACAGATCTAACCAAGGCTTTCCTCACTGCTGAAAGAGACCTTGCACCACCTAAGGATGGAGACGCAATTTGTGATCCGCTAGGCATTGACAGCTAAGTTTGCCCGAGCTAGGGTTCAGGGAACCTGCCAGGTATTGAACGTCCAGATATATGCCCTGCTGTTCCAGCCATGTCCAGAGACGCAGGGCCTTTTGGCAGTCTACAACCCCACTCCACCCTGCTTGTTGCAGTACCACATGGCGGTGGTGTTGTCTGTGAACACTAGAACTAGCCTTCCTTTGATGGAGGGAAGAATGGCTTTCAACGCCAATCGGATCACTCTGAACTCCAGCATGTTGATTCCACTGGAGACCAAAGTCCTCTGATATCCACCTCTCCCAGATGGCTGCCCCATCCCAGAAGTGATGCATCTGTCACTACTATGAGATCTGGTTGGGGAAGGGAGAGCTGCCACAGCCATCACAGCAGGTCTAGTGCAGTTCCCTACAAGATCTGGACCATGTCGGAAAGATTTCACTGAAGCTGCGCCCACTTGAACTTCTGGTTCCACTGCAGAGCCTGCATAGGTCATCTGACATGTACCACCAGGAGGCCATGAGGCTCAGCAGCCTCAGTCTCATTCTCACCGAAATCCAGGATAGAGGATGAAACATCGGTAAAATAGCCTGAATATTCTGGACTCGCCGCTCTGGAGGATAGGCCCGAAACTGCACTGCATCCAGAACAGCATCTATAAAATGGAGCATCTGAGAGGGAGTTCAGCACGCTGATACTGAAATTACGTGAATGCAAAAGGTCCGCCATGGTCCGAAGGTGAGAGATAACAGCCTAAGATCAATCAATCAATCAATCAATCAATCACGGCATTTATAGAGCGCGCTACTCACCCGGGAGGGTCTCAAGGCGCTTGGGGGAATGGGTCTGCTACTGCTCGAACAGCCAGGTCTTGAGCTGCCTTCTGAAGGACAGATGGTGGTGGGTTCGCCGAAGGTGGGTGGGGAGGGTGTTCCAGGTCTTGGCTGCCAGGTAGGAGAAGGATCTTCCTCCGGCGGTGGCTTTGTGGATGCGTGGTACGGTGGCTAGGGCGTGGCTGGTTGATCGTAGCTGGCGGGTGGGCATGTAGAAGGTCATGCGGTCGTTGATGTACTTGGGGCCCAGGTCGTGGAGGGCCTTGTGTGCGTGGGTGAGGAGTCTGAACGTGATCCTCTTGCTGACAGGGAGCCAGTGCAGGTCTCTCAGGTGTCCGGTGATGTGGCTGTGTCGTGGGATGTCCAGGATGAGTCGTGCGGAGGCGTTCTGGATGCGCTGGAGTCTTTTTTGAAGTTTGGCTGTGGTTCCGGCGTAGAGGGTGTTCCCGTAGTCCAGGCGGCTGGTGACGAGTGCCTGGGTGGCGGTCTTCCTGGTTTCAGTGGGGATCCATTTGAAGATCTTGCGGAGCATGGGCAGGGTGTTGAAGCATGAAGATGAGACGGCGTTGACTTGTCTGGTCATCGACAGGGAGGAGTCCAGGATGAAGCCCAGGTTGCGTGCGTGGTCTGTTGGCTTGGGGGTGGTGCCGAGGGCCGGGGGCCACTAGGAGTCGTCCCAGGCGGAGGGTGATGATCCCAGGATGAGGACTTCCGTCTTGTCTGAGTTCAGTTTGAGGCGGCTGTTCCTCATCCAGTCGGCGACGTCTTTCATCCCTTCGTGTAGGTTGGCTCTGGCGGTGGTGGGTGTAGGAAGGTGGATATCCGACTATGGTTGCCCCCAACTTTTTGCCTTGTGTTTTGCTGGTTTTTTACTTAGTTGGCCTGGCTTCCTGCTCTCTCTGTTAAAATGGACTCCATGTACTTTAGGTGCATGTACCAATTGGTACTGGGCCACCTTATCAGTCCCTGTACAGTATACCTTCGGTATCCAGGGCATAGGTGTACCCAGGGCCTACCAGGGGCTGAAGCATGTATTATGCCACCCCTGGCTGGCCATCTAAATCGGACACAACTGGCTGCATGACAGCTGGGGCAAGGTGGTGTAAACACCCTTTGCTATAGATATAGTATACCTATATCTAACCCTAAAATGGACACATATATTCCTATCAGTCACTCCTATGGAAGGCCTTATCAATCCTGAAGGCAGAGTGCTTGGAATTATGTGAGATGGTGCTCTGGCATGAGCTGAGCCTGTTTGCAGCTTGCGGAACCAAGACCTAATAGCTGTTCCATGATAACGCTATACCATATACTCTTAAGTGCATTATCTACCTCGCGGTAAAATGCTAACTCTGGTATAACATTATCAAAACATGTCGAGTAAGGTGTCATACGATTTGGAATACTACCCCCTCGCCAATTCTGGCGACGGGGGTAGCATTCCACCCTTCTAGAGGGACACGACATGTATGTAACTGTGAACCCCGGTTAAAGTTAACTCGAGCCTCAGCATCACAAAATGGATGCTGCCACCACAGACACAAGTCTGACCTCCTGCTGCTGGGAGTCCTTCCAGCGAGGATGGCTTGGACAAAGGGTTTCCTGCTTTGGGAGGTGCTAGCACCACCCCAGACAGGATTTTGTGTATTGAGGTAGGGAGGCCTGAAAGGAATGAGACATGCCTGGGGCACACAAGGTGCCCTGTGCATACACCAGTTCAAACCAGTTGCTGGGGCATCCCAGCCCCAGCTCTGGCGGGAAACCGGACAAAGGATAGGGGGTGTAACCACCCCCCTTCCTGGTCACACCCAGGGGAGGGACCTAGTCAGTAGTGCAGCCCCCTTTAGGAGAAAAGGTAGGAGCTGGTCCCATTCCAAATTAGATTATCCTGAACTATTCTACAAGAAGAAACTCTGGCCTTCGACGTTCTGCTCCACAGAAGACTCAAGAATCTCCCTTGTGGACAAGGAGTGTCCACCCTGCAACTGCAGGCACCATCAAGCGTCCAGCGGCTTCACTTTGTCGTCTTCCCTCGAGGATCCAGACTTCAGAGCCCGACGAGACCCGGATTCCCAGACCTCTCCGACCTCAACCTGCATCTACAGCAAAGCTGAGAACCGTGGGTGCGACGAGACACGTGGGACCGGCCATCTTGAACGAACCTGCACTTCGCTTCCAGCACAACTCCCGAGGTAAACTCGACCAAGTGCTTTGGGGACTGAGAAACCCCAACCCCGAGCAGCCCCTGCACCGAAGATCAGCCCTCCAGCATCCACGAGATCTGCGTGGGGCCCTTCTGCTTGGTTCCTGCTCGACGCGTTGTCTGGTCACTTGCCGGCTGGCTAGTGGCCTCCCAGACGACGAACCTTTGAATTTTCACTGCTGATCTGGTTGCTCCAGATTGGCCCTTGCTCCCTTCCAAAAGAGGGGCACCCCGGACTCTCCTAGTCCGCACCAGACGCTTTCTTCACTCACCGCGTGGGTTGCCTTTGCCAAGGCCTGTTGCCTCCAATCCCGGATCCAACACCGCCGACAGCGAAAGCCTGCGTGGGACAGCTCGTGCCTCCATCCTGGTCGTCGAAGACACCTCCTGGTCCACGTGGCTGCAGAGTCAAGCGTCCACTCTTCACCTGATCGCGATGACGACATCTGGTTCCTTCCTGGTTCCACTCCAGTCACTGGCTAGTGACTGTGAACATTGTCCCCTCTGCTTTCAGGTCTCCTTCTTCAACAATCCACCCTTGGATTGCACCGGACATCTTCCTCCTGGTCGCCTGCAGCATCTTTTCTTTCAGGCTCCATTGACTTCAACGCGAGAACCCGACGCACTTTGACACCTATGCACCCGCAGGTGAGGTAACGAGAGCATTTCGGTGCTCAAGGGTAGTTTAACTGTCCTAGTGTCCAGTTCCACAGTCGTTTTAGTGCTACCTAGTCAGGATTGCCCGTACTCACCTTTAACTTGAAGTGTACTCTCCATAGACGTTGTTACGCATCTCGCGTGTGAGTTCACACTCTGCACACGCGTTCCGTGGGCCTTCTAGTACTTACCTGAAGTTAGTATAGCGTGGTCCCATCGATCCTACAGTCTCTGGACAGCTCCATTCCGATTATCGACTTTCACATTCCACTTACTTAGTATATGGTTTGTCGTGCCCCTAGGGCACCATTGTAATTTTGTGCGACTTGTAGTATTTTTCGTAAGAGATTGTCATGTGCTTAGCCCTCTGACCTCAAAGAGTTCAGAGGTGTTATTAATAAATATACAGTTTATTTTCATAACAACCTGTGTGGTGTCCTTTCACTGGTATTCAAGGGGTTATATTGTGGTAAAACAGCTGGCTTCAAATGCCAAAAGAGTTTAGCCTAAGACTGCTTTGTCCATGCTACCATTAGGATAGCTGGTCTATAAGGTTGACTTACAACCAATCACCATAAGGGTTGTTTGGACTGATACAAGGTGATCACTAGAACTAGTGAGCATCATATATCAGGCCAACTTCTCACAGTGGGGTCGCTGGTGAGGGAGAGGATCAGCTGGGTGTCGTCGGCGTAGGAGATAATGTTGAGGTTGTGTTGGTGTGCGATGGCTGCGAGTGGGCTCATGTATTTTTTTTTTTTAAATATGTTTTTATTGCAGAATTATTGACAAAACATCGGGATAAGTCAACCATCATATCCTCCACAGTACGAGGCACTATGCGTTGTTAAAGTAGTACACAGCCCTTCAGCCCACATCCCGGAGGCCGGGCGGCGCAACAACAAGGTCCAGCAAAAGGTCGCCATGTGCACCTCAGAGGGAATTCTGGTCAACAACATAATTAAGTATCTGCTTTTCTACCCACCAAATTCCCCCCCCCCCCCCCAGTTACCACCTGATAGAATCATCCCCTCCGTGCGGGCGGCGCCAGGACCTACAGGAACTGTGTTAACAGGTCTCCGCTAGTGCACTCCTATGTCGACCATCTGTTGCTGCTTAACAACATCTACACCACGGGAACCCATGTGTATTGCCCTGCGCCCCTCTCCCGTAATTATCAGCTATAGTTCCTTTCGCCGGCATCCCTCCTATTGCTATCGAGGTAACCTAATAACGCCCCTGCCCCCCTCCCTCCCCCCAACTGCTGCTGATGTGGGTTGTGGCTGTGGGTTTTTGGACAGAAGGGCTCGTTATCAATCGAAATTATGCATTCGTTCCTCCAAGCCTCTTGGAACCTCATTCTCCAGATGTCCCTCCTCCTCATCCTCTGCCAAGTAGTCGCGCAAAGCCTGCACAATCATCTCCCAAGCCCTAGCCATCTCCAGGCTCTTCTCATTACCCGTTCTGGTAGCTTGCCGCATTCTTATCACACTCTCACATCTAGACCATTTTAACAACTCATTTGTCCATCTCTTAACTGAGGGGCCCTCTTTGGATTTCCAGCGCCACGTAATCTCTCTCTGGGCCAGCATGAGTCCCAAATCAATAAACTTGCTCGTAATTTTCGTTTTTGCTGTGTGGGGGAACCAAAGCAGCAGGCACGCCGCCATGTCTAACTCCACCTCTCTATCCGTAATCGCGTTCAGAAGCTCGCCCACCTCGGGCCAGTATGTTCCCAGCCTTGGGCAACCCCATAACAAATGATCCAGCTCAACCGCGAGTGCTGAGCATCTCGGGCACGCCGCATCCCGTACCCGAAAGTGCCGTCAGAGTTTCCCCGGGGTCAGATAGGCTCTATGCAATATGAAAAAATGCACCTGCTGGAAACTGGCGTTCCTACTACCCTTCCACGTCCGTTTCAAAATGTGTCCCCAAACTGTATCTGGAATGGGTTTGCCTATGCTTTCCTCCCACTTTATCTTCAGCGCAGTGAGCGGTTCCAGCCCCTCGTTCAACATTCGAGTGGAGACAAGTCACCGCCTTGACTGTGCCCGCAGCCATCACCACATACTGGCATGCCATAGTCGTGTCCGGTTCCACCAGTCCTATCCTCCAGTGTTTTTGTATTGCCGCGGAGACTGCCGCGTGCATGAGGTAGCCCCCTTCTGGGAGACCGAATTGGTCTTGCAGAACCCCAAATGGAGCCAACATCCCTTCCACATATAGGTCCCCTACCACTTGCAGACCCAACTCCTCCCATTCGGACAATGGAGACCAATCGCCTCCGTGCGGCAGCGCCGTCAACATCCCGAGAGGAATCTCCGGCGCATATGGTCGAGTGATCCTTGCTCTCTTCAGGCTCCTGTGCCAGCACAACCGGAGGGTTTTCTCTTCAAGGGTGAGCTCACTCAATTCAAATTTCTGTTGCATAACTATGTAGGATAGGACGTGTCTCTGGATACCTTTCCCGCGTTCCTGGTCTGGGCCTCTAAATTCTCTCGCGACGTTCTGTGTCAAAACCTGGAGCTGGGCCGCTAGGTAATACAATTCAAAATCAGGAACCGCCATCCCTCCCTCAAGTTTGGGTCTGGTCAAAGTGTGCAACGCCACTCTGCGTCTGCCATGTCCCCAAAGGAAACCAATAATCATTGACCTCAAGTCATTGAAGATCCGCTGAGGGATCCAGATCGGTAATGTTCGGAAATAATATAGCAGCCGTGGTAGAGCCACCATTTTTAACAATGCCACTCGGCCCTGCACCGATAGAGGAAGGGAGGCCCAGAAGGACATACATCCCCGCAGCCCCCGTACGCAGCGACCTATATTACCTTCTAGCAGACTTGCAGCGTCGTGGTAAACTCTGACTCCTAGATAGGTGAAGCACTTGTCTTCCCAGACCATATCCACTGTAAGAGGAGGATATGGCACATCCGTCCGCAACGGAAAAACACAAGTTTTATTCCAGTTTACCTTGAGGCCTGACAATTCACCAAAGCATGACAGCATCTCTACGGCCCCCCTAAGAGCCACTTCTGTATCCTCCAAATATAGCAACAGATCATCCGCATACAGTGAGATATAATGAGTATCTTCACCACATCCAACTCCATTATACAATTCTCCCGTTCTCGCCTGCGCCGCCAGCGGTTCTATCGCGAGAGCGAACAGGAGGGGAGATAGCGAGCAGCCCTGCCTCGTCCCTCTACACACCGAGTAAGCGGATGATATAATAGATCCCAGTCGCACCCTGGCAGTGGCAGAGGAGTAGAGAACCCTTGTCCATCGCCCAAAGCCTCCACCCAGGCCGAACCTCTCTAGCACCCCATCGAGATAATGCCACTCAAGGCTGTCAAAAGCCTTCTCAATATCCACCGATAGTACTGCTGATGTAAGGTCCGAGCCTAAGGCGCTGTGTAGTATACGGATCAGCCGACAGATGTTAACGGATGTGTTCCTAGTAGGAATGAACCCTGCCTGGTCCCCGTGTACCAGCGTTGTCATGTGTGGCAGTAATCTAGTGGCCAGAATACGGCTCAAGATCTTGTAGTCCACCGTCAGCATAGACAGGGGTCTATACGACGTCACATCCAAGGCCTCCCTACCAGGTTTCAGCAGCGGCACCACTAGCGCTTCCCTCATTGAACTGGGCAGGTGCCCTAGGGTCATGGCTTCGGAGTACACCACTAATAGCTTTGGTGCCAAAACATCAATGTACTACACATAAAATTCAACCGGCAGGCCGTCCACCCCTGGCGTCTTGTTTCTAGCCATCTGCTTGATGGCCACCCGAATCTCCGATAACGTTATGGGGCCGCCCAGGACCTTCCCCGTTTCGTCATCTAGCGCCGGGAGCTGAACAGTGTCTAGGTAGTCGCCTATTGCAGAGGTTTCCGCTTCCAACTGACTCTCATAAAGGCTCGTATAATACATCTGAAAGAGCTTCAATACCGCAGTTTGTGAGTAGACCACCTCCCCTGACTCCGTTCTAATGCTCATGATCGGGCAACCCCTAGGCTCCGGGTTAGCAAGTTTCGCAAGTAGTGTGCCCACCCTGTCTCTTTCCCCATGCACCTTAGTGAGGTATAGCTTGTAATCATAGCATCGCAGTCTCTCTGTTTCTTTCGCCTCCAGTAGCTGGCCCTGCAGGTCCGGTCGCTCAGGCCTACGCTGTTCGAGATCTCGCAACACACATTCCGCCTTCCCCAAATCGGCCAAGACAGTCGTCCTCGCATTCGAAAAGCTGCCCATACAGATACCTCTCACCACCACCTTCATCGCATCCCATTCAATCGACCTCGTGGCGGCTGACCCCTCGTTCTCACCAAAGTAATGCTCGATGCCCTGTTGGACCGTGTCACTAAACACCAAGTCCTCTAGTGTGTCATGCCGCAGCCTCCACGTCGGGACCGCTGACCTCGTCCGCTGCCATCGCACTGCCACCAGTAAGGGATTGTGGTCCGAGATGGTTCTGGCAAGGTACTCCGTGTGCGTTATCATGGCAGCTAGGGGGCCGCTACACAGGACGGAATCTATCCTGACATGTAATGCATGTAGTGTTGAGAAGAAGGAGTAGTCCCTAACATCAGGATGTTGTTCCCTCCACACGTCTACAAGGCCCCATCTCACTTGCCAATCCTTCCTATGTGCTGCCAGTCTACGCACTGGGGAGTCGGCCAATGGCGGGTGCGATCTATCCCACGTCACGTCAATGATTGAATTAAAATCCCCACCCAATATAATGGGGCCCGCGCGAGGGGGCTCATGTAGACGTTGAAGAGGGTTGGACTGAGGGAAGATCCTTGTGGTACGCCGCAGATGACTTCGGTGGCCTCGGATCTGAACGGGGGGAGGCGGACTCTCTGGGTTCTTCCGGCGAGGAATGAGATCATCCACTCCAGTGCTTTCTCTCGGATCCCGGTGTTGCTGAGGCGCTTCACTAGGGTGCGGTGGCAGACTGTGTCGAACGCCGCAGAGAGGTCCAAGAGGATGAGGGCCGCTGTTTCCCCGTTGTCGATCAGGGTTCTGATGTCGTCGGTGGCTGCGATTAGGGCGGTCTCGGTGCTGTGGTTGGCCCGGGACCCGGACTGCGAGGGGTCGAGGGATCCGTTCGTCTCGAGGAAGGCGGCAAGCTGTCTGTTGACGGTCTTCTCGATGACTTTGGCCGGAAAAGGAAGGAGCAAGATGGGACGGTAGTTCTTGAGGTCGGTGGTGTCCGCCGTTGGTTTCTTCAGGAGGGCGGTCAGCTCGGCGTGCTTCCAGCTCTCCGGGAAGGTGGCGGTGTGGAAGGAGGAGTTGATGTCCCGGAGATGGGGTGCAATGATGGCGTCGGCTTTGTTGAAGACGTGGTGTGGGCAGGGGTCGGTTGGTGATCCGGAGTGGATGGAGTTCATCGTGCGGGTGGTGTCTTTGGTCCTGAGCGGGGTCCAGTTGCAGAGGGTGGTGGTGGCGGGCGTTGGTTCGGTGATAGGGTGCGCGGTCTGTGCGTCGAAGCTCTTGTGTATGTCGGCGATCTTGCGGTGGAAGAACGCGGCGAGTGAGTAGCAGAGGTTTTGCGAGGGAGTGATGTCGTTGTTTCCGGCGTTGGAGTTGGAGAACTCTTTGACGATGCTGAAAAGTTCCTTGCTGTCCTGGGCGTTGTTGATGAGCCTGCCTTCAACAGCCAGTTGTCGAGATCGGGGAAGGCTGGCACCCCGGATCTCCACAGATGAGCTGAGACCACCGCCTCATCTTGGTGAACGCTCAAGGGGCGCTGGTAAGGCCAAAAGGGAGCACGGTGAACTTAAAGTGCTCATAGCCTTGAGTATTCATGCATTGTTTTATGTTTTGACCCATTTGAAAAATGCAATAAAAAAAAGTGCTCCTAGCCCACCGTGAATCCTAGGTAACACCTGTGGGTAGGCATGACAGGAATGTGAAAATATCCGTCCTGCAAGTCCAACGCTACCATCCAGTCTCCTGTGTCTAGAGCAGACAAGACCGGAGCCAACATGAGCATCTTAGATTTCTTTTTTGGGAAGTAGTTGAGGGCTCGTGGGTCTAGAGTAGGACGAAGTGCTTTTTTCCTTTTTTGGGACCAGAAAGGAGTGGGAATAGTAACCACAGCCCACGTCTGGCACAAGAACCCTCTCTATGGCTCCCTTGGCCAAGAGAGCCATGACCTCCACCTGGAGGAAAAGGAGGGATGGTCTCAAACAGGAGGGAGTAGCCCCGTCGGATACTCTGGAGAACCCACCTGTCCGAAGTAAGGTTTTGCCAGTAGTGGAGGTAATGGCGGATCCAGATACCAACTGAATGCCTGTGTTTTTGAAGGGCAAGACTAGGAGGTCTTGGAGGCTGAAGGTGGCGGGTGTGAAGGCTGAAGCTGGCAGGGGGAGAGGGGTGGCTGGACCGGACCTCAGCCTTTCCGACCCATGCCGGTGTCTGTGCAGGGTTTGTGAAACTTGTGCAGCCCAGTGGCTGGGGCAGTTGAAAGCCCATTCCATAGCCGTGGAAGGCAGACTGGGGGCAGGAGGCAGCTGAGAGGCCCAAGGACTTGGCCGTAGCCCATGAGTCCTTAAGGCGCTCCTGCGCCATGTCTGTCTCTTCTCCAAAGAGACGGGTGCCATCCAAAGGGCATGTCCATGAGTGAAGCATGGACATCCCCTGAAAAGGCAGATTTTCTCAGCCAGGCGCAGCATGAAAACAAGTTACTTACCTGTAACTTTGGTTCCCCACTATTGGTAACTTTCATAGATTCCCATGCTTTGTATCATTCCCCGTCGCCGGATGGGAGCCTCGGTAAATAGAAAATACCATAGCAGTAGGTACAAAAGAGAAACCTATGCCTAGGCCTCATCTCATTTTGTAGCCTATCCGCCTCTTTTTGTAAAAGAGACCAAAAAAGTTGCAACAACCAATCAGAATAGCCTCACCCCATAGAACCTTCCTGAGAGAGCCTCAGAGCCTCAGATTGTCGTAGCCGGTGTGTAACAGTAACTACATCTGTAAAAGGCTGAGCTTTTCCCAGGGGAGGAGGGTGGGTGCATGGGAATCTATGAAAGTTACCAATACTGGGGAACCAAAGTTACAGATAAGTAACTTGTTTTCTTGCCCCAGTATTGGAACTTTCATAGATTCCCATGCTTTGTATCAGAGTAGCTAGCAGTAAGCAATAACAGCACATTTTGTTACATGAGCATCAATACATCCTATCACACTTGATATCATAGGAAACAAACATAACCTGCCACCATTGAAAGGAAAACAGTATGCGATACAAAATGTGCAATATAGGAAGGAAGGATTGTAGGAAAAGCTCACCTGTCACTGAAAAAGATTTCTCAGGACTGCCTGTCCAACTGGAGCTTCGCTTCCAATTGAAGAGTCCAAGCAGTAATGCTTCGTGAATGTGTGGGTACTGCTCCACGTAGCTGCTCTACAAATGTCTCTGATCGGGACTCCTGCGAAAAGGGCCACAGATGATGACTGATCTTGTCGAATAAGCCCGAACACGTCTTTCCAGCGGTTTGCCCGCTTCTTGGTGACAAAAAAGGATTGCATTGGAAATCCAATGAGAGATGCCTTGTTTTGAAAGCGGAAACCCCTTCCGCGGAGCACTGTAGGAAATAAAGACTTGGGATGATTTCCTGAAGCTTTTTGTGCGTTCCAGATAAAACTTCAAACATCTCTGGACATCCAAGGAATGTAACGACCTTTCTGCTGGAGAAGTTGGTCGAGGGAAAAAAGATTTTAGAACCACCGGCTCATTCAAATGGAAATCCGTCGGGACCTTTGGAATAAACTTTGGATTTGTTCCAAGGATTAGAATGTCTCTCTTGAACTGCATTAAAGGTTCCACAATAGTGAGTGCTTGGAGCTCACCTATTCTCCTAGCCGATGTTAAGGCTAAAAGAAGAGCCAGCTTCCATGAAAGAAATTTAAGATCCTCTCTGTCAATCAGCTCAAATGGGGTTCTCATGAGATGAGCCAGAACTAAGTTAAGCTGCCAGACCGGAGGCGGCGGCCGGACTGGAGGAAAAACTCTGAAGAGTCCTTTTAGGAATTGCTTCATAATTCTTGCCGACCAAAGAGATGGACCTGAGGATGTCCGCCTGAATCTAGAGATAGCCGCCAAATGTACTTTGACAGAGGAATGAGCCAGACCTGATTTAACCAGAGAAAGAATGTAAGGTAAGATCTGATGCGAAGCTGAAGTATATGGATGCAGATTCTGCCGTTGGCACCAGAGACAGAACCTTTTCCATTTCGCCCGGTAAGTTATTCGTACTTGGGGCACGAGCCTGAGACAGGATTTTTTTACACTCCTTAGTAAGGTTCAAATTCTGGAATTCTCTGTGCTCAAGAGCCACGCTGTCAATTGGAGTGGGCCCGGACGTGGATGTAGCACTTGACCTGGAGACATTGTCAAAAGGGACGGTATGGGCCGTAGGTGAATTGGCTGATCTTGAGAGAGTAGGAGAAGCTCCGTGAACCAGAACTGCCGAGGCCACGCTGGTGCGATCAAAATCATTTTGCAAGGTTCCACCTTGAGTTTCCTGATCAGTCTCGGAATTAGGGGTATCGGAGGAAAGGCGAAAACAAATGAAAGAGCATTCCCCAATGACCCTTGATGGTGATCCCTGCTTGCGTAGAATTGGCATTTCTTGTTTTCTGGTGATGCAAACAGGTGTATGGTCGGAGTACCCCAAACTAAGAATACCTCCACGAGAATGTCCTGATCCAATTTCCACTCGTCACTGATTGACTTTTGACGACTCAATGCATCTGCTGTTGTATTGAGTGAACCTGCAAGGTGTTCCGCTGTAAGAAAAATCTTGTGGAGAATCGCCCAGTTCCAAATTTCTTGAGCTTCTCTTGAAAGAATCTGGGATCGTGTCCCGCCTGGTTCGTTTATATAGTGCATGGCCGTTGTATTTTCCGTGGGAACCAGCACTGTGCGATTTTGAACTCTCGGAAGGAATGCTTGTACAGCTAAGTGAATTGCCCTGAGTTCTAGCAGATTGATGTGGAACTTGCGCTGTTCGGGCGTTCAATGACCGCTCACGTGCAACTCCTGCAACACTGCTCCCCAGCCTTCCAGTGAGGCGTCTGTGGTCAGAACCATGGGAGATGGAGAGCTTGAAAGTTAAACCCTTTGAGATATTGTCCTTTATCGTCCACCAGTTGCTTGCTTTTCTCATTACTGGTGTCACTGTTATCCTGTCGTCGAATGAGCCTTTCACCTGGCACCATTGTTTGTCCAGTTGCTCTTGTAGTGGACGCATTCGAAGCCTGCAGTGTGGAATTAATGGTATACAAGATGCGATCGATCCTAGCAGGGACTTGTAGAGATGGACTGATACAGATTTCCTCTTTTGTAAGAGACGAGCGGATAGAATAAGTCTTTTCTGTCCTTCCTCCGAAGGGAAAGCTTTGCAGCGATTCGTATCCAGAATGGAACCCAGAAACCTGGCCGACCTGGAAGGGAGAAGGACCGATTTGGACTTGTTGAGTTGGAGACCCAGTTGGTTGAAAAGTTGAATGCAGCTTTTGACTGCCTTGGAAGCTGCCTGAAAGGATTGAGCTTTTATCAACCAATCGTCTAGGTAGGGAAAGACCTCTAGGGATTGCCTTCTGAGAAACGCTGCCACTGGGGCAAGAACTTTTGTAAATATCCGTGGTGCGGACCTGAGACCAAAAAAGGAAGCACCTTTAATTGAAAGTGGCTCTTGGCTACTGTGAAGCGTAGGTATCGCCTGTGAGCTGGATGGATCAGTACATGGAAGTACGCATCCTCGAGGTCCAGAGTTGCCATGTAATCCCCTGGATTTAGAAGACGTAGAATGTCCTGAAGGGTGACCATTCTGAATAACAGCTTTATGAGATAGGTGTTGAGCTCCCTTAGATCTAATATTGGACGCCACTTCTCCTCCGTCTTGCGAACCAGGAAGAACCTGGAGTAAAAACCTTTCCCTCTTTGAGAGTGAGGTACAGGTTCTATCGCCCCCTTGATGAATAACTGGTGGACTTCGAGACGTAGAAGTCGCAGATGTTTTGCCTCGGTGGTGCGAGGAGCTCTGGAAGGAGGAAGCTGTTGAAATACCAACGTGTGGCCAAACCGAATGATATGCAGGACCCACTGGTTTGATGTAATGATCCCCCAGCTGCGCAGACAATGAGAAATCCTGCCCCCACTGATGTTACCGGAGGGGAAGGAACAGTAGAAAGAGCCAGAAGGCCGCTATTGTCTCTTAGATGAATCTCTGCCCTGGCCACCTTGACGGCCTCTTGTTGGATGCCGAGAGAAAGAAGCAGATTGGCCCTGCCTTTGTGAGTACTGAGGCCTGTAGGTTTGAGATGATTGGGAATACGAGGAATAACGTTGTTGGTATCCTTTTCTATTTGAATAACCCTTGCCTTTCGCTCCTCGGAATGGCACCATACGGTATTGAAGCGTGCCTAAGGACCTGGCTGTTTCCGTGTCCTTCTTGATATCCTGTAAGGCATCATCTATGTGCTTTCCAAAAAGCATATCACCATCAAAAGGCAAATCCAATATTTTGTTTTGCACTTCAGGGCGACACCAGGTAGCCCAAAGCCAGCCCTGTCTCTTGAGGACAGCCGAACCTGCTAAAGCTCTAAAAGCCGTTGTGGCGATGTCCATGGCGCAGTCAATTATTTCCGCGGAAGATCACTCTCCTTTTAATATCTTCCTTGCATCCACCTTAACACTCTCCGGTAACGGGTCTACAAACGGAGACATATCGCACCACATTTGGCGATCGTATCGTCCTAAAATTGCAAGTGCATTGGAGGCACGAACCAGGAGGCTTGACATTGACGAGAATCTTTTGCCGACATTGTCCAGGCGTCTACCCTCTTTATCCGGTGGAGAGGCCAGAGGAGCCGAAGGGTTCTTAGACTTCCTCTGTGCCGCCTGGGAGATCACAGAGTCCGGCTTTAGTTGACCAACTAGGCACGCTGGACTATCATCAGTACTTTTTCTCCAGCCGCGGTAGGACTGGAATGACGGTTGCTGGAGACTGCATGACCTTCACTCCCTCAGACCAAACATGCTCTATGATGGGAATAGAGCGGATGGATTTTCTGTATGGCTCTTTGAAATCATAAAGAAAGCAGTCCGATTGAACCGTTGGAACTGGCAGGCCAAACGGTTTTGAAGCCCTTTCCATGAGGTTATGGAAACCACCGATGTCAGCTGGTGGTGAATCTACCGGATCCGGTGAAGGTGAAGGTGGATCCGGGATAATGAACTTGTTCCATTCTCTATTCGGATCCGGGACCTCTGTCACATTTCCTCCATCATCTGAGGAATCGTCATCATTGTCCCCATACACTTGCCCTGATGTTAATCCTTGTCGATCCTCCGCAGGTTCTTGATCTCTTGGCTAAACCTCAGATGAAGTGGAAGGTGGCAATGGTGGAGGGGGCGTCTGAATGGTTTCAGGAGTTTGGGAATGAAACCTTCTTCTGTAGTCCATTAACATCATTTGCAGGTCAGTTATCAGAGCAGAGGGTATCGAAACCATACCCTGTTGAGATTGCTCTTGAATTCTTTCTCTGGGAGGAGGCGGACGCACTTCTTCGTAGTAGCCTTCTGAATCAGAATCCTGGTATTTTACGTGGAGCTGCGATGGACTGTAAGCATCTCCATAAGGACCATCGTCGTCATAATCATCTTCCTCCTCTGAAAACTCCTCCTCTAAAAGCAAGGCAGGAGGCAAGGGTGTCAGTCTTCGTGGGGACGTCATATCCGGTGTTATCTGGCGTCTTCTTATTGAAATTCTTACTTTTTGCACCGTCGACGAGATCGTCGTCGCCGATGGGGTAGTCGACGATTTCGCCATCGACAGAGCCAAAACCATTGTCGACGGAGGCAAAATCGTTGACGGCATCGTCGACTAGCTCGTCGTCAGAATCAAAGCAGACGTCGTCATTGCCGTCGTCGACGTTGTCTTTGCCATCGTTGACACCACCGTCGGCGTCATCCTCGTCGAGGATATTAATCTCGTCGACGATGAAGAGAGTGATCGTCCAGTCGTCGAGGCTGTCGTCGTCGCCGGTCCTGTTGACGAGGCAGAAACGGGTGATTAAAGGATTTTCGCCGTTGACGTACCTGAAGATGTCACCGTCGACGAGAGGGTTTTCTTGTCAGACTTCGAATCCTGAGGTAGGGAACTAGGTCTTTTAAAACCTTTTGGTTTCCCAGTAGGTGGAGAGATAACAGAAGGCTCTTGTGACCCCTTCTGAGAAGAAACCACCTCAGAAATCAATCCCACTTTCTCATTTGCACCTCGGTGAGGAGATTTTCGGGGACTAGACCTACAAGACCTATCAGAGGCCTTTTGAGAGGTCTTAGAAGGAGGCTCAGCAGATGTTGAAGGGGAAGAACTACCCCTCTTTTTAGATCTTCTTGAAGAGGAAGCCGAAGAGGAATCTTCACTGTCACTGGTAATGACCTCCTTTCTAAACTTCATCTTTTGCAGCCATGTCAGAAGTCTTCCTTCTCTGTCCCTCAATGTTTTAGTAGATTAGGTCCTGCAAATCTTACATTCCGTAGCTTTGTGGTCCGGGTACAAGCAATAAATACAATCTGTATGCTTGACATCCACATACAGACGCTTCATTGAGCAGGTAGCACAAGCCTTGAACAAGGCTTTCTTCTCTTTATCCAACATCTTTGTAGAAAATTAAGGTTGTTTTGATACTGTAGAAAGAAAATTGAGCAGACCTCAGAGGAGACTCCCTTAGCACAACGTGCAGTAGAAAATCTGAGGCTGAGGCTCTCTCAGGAAGGTTCTATGGGGTGAGGCTATTGTTGTTGCAACTTTTTTGGTCTCTTTTACAAAAAGAGGCGGATAGGCTACAAAATGAGATGAGGCCTAGGCTTCTCTTTTGTACCTACTGCTATGGTATTTTCTATTTACCGAGGCTCCCATTCCGACGACGGGGAATGATACAAAGCATGGGAATCTAAGAAAGTTCCAATACTGGGGCAACTAACACCCACCGTCATAGAATTTGCTCTGCCCAGTTAATCTGTGTGTCTAAGCCACATGGAATAGCAAACTTATCTGCATCTCTCCAGTCTGTTATGGCTTCGGAGAGGAGGACCCTGCTCTCCTCAGGGAACCATGGCAGCACTTACACAACTGTTTTCCACAGAAAGTGGGAATAATGGCCCAATAAGCATGTGGTTTTCCACTGACTGCAATGCAAGGCTGGCCGAAGAAAAAAAAATTCTTGCCCCAACTGTCCAGCCTCTTGGATTCCTGGTCTGGGGGAGGGGCAGAGAATGCACCATAGGAAGTTGCGGCATGGACCACCAAGCTCTCTGGGGTGGGTGAGCTGGGAGGGTAGTGAGGAAGTCTGGGTAGCCTGGGGCAAAGCAGTGGCGGCAGGAGATCGTCTTGTTCACTGGAGTCCCTGTGCTGGGTTTGAAGCAGGTTCCCAGAAGGAAGTCCGTGAGGGCTTCGTTGAATGAGAGCAAGGATTCTGAAGAGGAAGCCGCCGGTTGTAGCAGCTTGGTCAAGAGGGTAATCCTGACCGTCACTGTGGTGAGCTGAAGGTCAAGGACATTAGCTGCTCTACACACCACCATTGCATAAGATGCACCCTCCTCCATGGCCTCGGTAGTAGGAGAAAACATGACAGTGTCCAGGGAGGTATACAGACCACTGAGCTCATCCAATTCCTCATACCAGTCAATTTCCTCATAAGGTTAGTCTTCTAAAGGGCCCAGCGACCCCTCTCAATCATCCCAATGCTAGCCATCCAGGAAAAGTTTAGGATAGACACTGGTAAGAATCGTCAAGAATCAGAATAGGGGCGGGGGGGGCGGCGGGGGGTACCGGGAGCATCGGCGTCAGAACCAGTAATGGGGAAGGTCGTAGTGGTACGACCAAAGCCAGTATGGATCCATCTCCGGATCCATGGGGGGTGGGGAGTGTAGATTGGCACTGGAGCTGCCAGCACATAACCACATAGGTCCCCCCTGACAACTAAGGCGCGACGTAGGGGTCAAGCAGCTCAAAAATAAGGCACATGACCGGATAAAACTCCTTTAGTTGAACAGGGGTCCACCTGCCTCCCAGAAAAGCGGGGAGACAAAGTCGGCCAAAGTACAGGTTCCAGAGAACAAGGCTTTGAGCGGTGATGTTCTTTTGTCGTACCTGCCGACAGATGGGGAGAAATTGAAGCAAACTTCGATTTCTTGTGTTTTTCTGTGTCTCTTAGCTGAATACCCCGACAACACTGACTGGGGTGAAGAAGACCTGGAACTCTTGGGGTGATACCGGGACCTTACTCTCGAGCATGACTATGTTCTCCGAGGAGTCGGGCATGGCGTCTAATGCCGGGCCACGATCACCTTTAGTGACCATTCCCACAAAGCCCTCATGCCATGGCCCGGCAGTCGCAGCATGACTTGGGGAGTCATGGTCGCCCCCAGCACCATAGGCAGACCAAATGGGGGTCAGTCACAGACATTGCGTGATGACAAGCGCCACGCGGCTTGAACCCCGAAGTCTTACTAGAAGACATTCCTACACACCAAAAAGTGGTCGACAAAAGGTCGAAAAATACAATTAAAAAGTGACAGATTGTGGTTCTTTTCACATATCAGCACTTGACTGGCACAAAAACTAAAGAACGGACGTCAGCGTGCCGAGGTCGCGCCTATAGGTGATGCAGACGTCACATTTGGCGTGGACGATGCAAACATTCACTGAGCCAACTGACGTCACCTACTGGCATAAAGGGGTATTGCTCAAATAAAAATCTTCCAGATCCAGTCAGATGCCTGGGAAATTCAAAGAGAAGGAATCTGCCGCTAGATGTCTATCAGATAAGGCCTCAAATGCAGACAAATAAAACAGAACATTTGTTCGGAAAACTTAGTACCTCAATGCAAATTTTAATATTGACCATTTCATTTACACAGTGTTACAACCATAACATTTATGTAGTAAAAAAGGAGCTAAAACATGCATTCTCATTTGCCTTGGTGACTCAGAGAGGTAGAACACCTACCGTTTCTTTAACTAGTAGTGAAATCTGCTCCTTATCAGGCACATTGGCAACTTCTTCACCATTTGGGGATTCAGGTTCATGTGGTGCTTGATCAGGGAAGGCTGGACCAGGCTGTTCATTTTCTAGTCCTTCTGGATTTAAGCCTTGTTCTTCTTGGGGAAAAGTAAACAGTGATAAAGCAGGGCCTAATGGGACATTATGGAGTGGGTCCGGTTGCAAAAATGGTGAGATAATTTCAGGGAACAGCCTTTTTACAACCCCTTGTTTCACCTCTTGTTCTTGCTTGGGATAAGTATGATCACTAACAATATCTGGCTCAAGGACACGAGGCTGGAGATGAGAAGGAAGACGGAGCCAGCTGTTGTCTGCTACAATCTGTTCTTCCCTAGCACCAGTTTGTTCTAGTTCTGGATTTGCTATTGGCTGGTTGGGGATGTAATTACTAAGTTCCAATGGGACGTCAGCTTTTTCCAGTTTAATGATGTCATTCAGGACGTGATTTTGTCTGTCTATATGTACAGGTGGGAAGAAACTTGGCTTAGCTTTAAAAATGTGTTCCCTATTTCCCAGTCGAAGATTGGATTGCCCTGCAAGTTGGTGATCCTGGTCTTTGCTTGTCCCAGCACCATCCTCTGTTGGATGAATTGGCCTCCTGTGCACAGGTAAGAGCTTTCGAGGATCTTCTCCTTCCTTAGACTTGATAGAATTACGCCACAGTGCTGCAGGTTTGATGACGTTTGGTCGTAAGGCTTTCTGTTTATGCACCTGAAAATGAAAATAAATTACAATCAGTCACAGTTGGAGTGGCAGATTTTGCTATGATATATACATCTTTGATCTAACATTCTCTATTGTAAACCAAGTGGTCCATTTCATGTTACATGTTTAGGCCTGGCGTTAGTCAACACATTTTGATTTTACTACAAGGATATAAACAACCTAAATACAAGGGTTTTCAACTAGCCCTCTCCATCCAATAGCCTGTTGTGCTTTTCTCTTCCACCAGTTATAGCACACAGCATGGGGCACAGGATCAACCCACTTCAGTTACTGGGTAACTACTGCGAGTGATGGCACTCTGTTCTTTTACAAAAGTGCATATAAGCACACATACTAGTTTGTTTCAGTACTAGGGACTACTTTGACAATGTATTCTTTTTATTGCTTATAGCCATTTAAAAAAAAAAATGGTGCAGGTTCAGCAGTATCCAGAACAATGATGTTTTACAAAAACAATGGCTAACAAAACAAGCACTGACCAGTCCAGAAGGCAGGTAACCCCAAACCTACTAGCTTTGTCAAAGCTTGCCCTTATCCTTCATAGTCAAGCCCTGATGTGTGCTTGTATGACCCAGGAGAACAGCCTTCTTGCAAGAGATTAAAACTTAGGCCATGAAAGTATTCTTCAATTTTGAATTGTATAACAAGATAAGTATGAACATTTCTTTTTAAAGCACCCAATGTAAAATGATACGCGTATCTCTTGAGTAGAAGACGGCTTCAAAGTCCATGATTTTAACTGTGCAAAAGCCATCAAATTACCCCCTGCAGATTTTAACACCATAAATTTCGGAAAGAAGGTAAAGAGTACAAACATAACTAAATTACCAAAGGGTCTTAAGGCTTAAACTGTTAACTAAAACGATCTATTCATATAGGATTTAACACTAGAGGGCATATACACACAGTTCTAAAACTGCTTGACATTTGAGATGGTTTTAAAACCTATTATTAATCATACCCAATTCAAATCCACGTTATTTTCTTCCCTTCTTAAGATGTGCATTGTCATAATAGAAAATAAAAATATATACGGTTTCTGAATATATAAAAATAGGAAAATTGTTTATCTTGTGCATATATCAAAATGCATATTCTGTATATAAAGGATAACTCAAAAATAGTAATTAGTTAAAAAAAGGCATCTTTTGAGCTTTCAAAAACAGAGGTTAAATAAAAAGCTTAAAAAAAATTCCCATTAGTTTTTCTAGTTAAGCAATTACTGCCAAGGTTGCTAAAGGATTGTTTTAGTATTTTTATGACTGACTATTTAAATTCACACAACAACGTTATTTATTTATAACAAACAGACAAAACCCTGAATTCAGTAAAGAGTACAATTTGTAGATTGCCATACATTAACTTTATTACCCATTATTCTAAAAATAAAACATATCGGACAATGTTGACATCTACAAATATACTTTATTCATTTATATGAATGAAGGCAATATTTAACTTTCATTTTATCCTTCAATTACAATATCACTCAGTATTCAGTGTCTGAGAACAACCCTAAAAACAAGCAAGGAAATCCTTTTTCACAATATATCATCATCACTCATTTGCATGTAAATTATGATTTGGTTCCCAAAGTGAACTAAAAGTAAAATTTTGAAACTAAGGTAAACATGCAAGTTGACAGAACGGCCATTTGTCTCTATAGCAAACACTGTGATTAAGTGAGTTTTTGGGAAGTTTGGCAGTCATATTGAGACTACAATATCACTACTGAAATTACAAATGATATTTCATAAGAGACCATCCTGCAAAAGTGATATTTTCATTGGTCCAGGCCCCGGATAAATAGGTTGCTACAGATTTTGCGCACTATCGCACATTTCTGATTAGCAACACAGGTCTCATTAATCTAGCAATGTGTTGATTCTAGAGAAGCAAGCTTTTCCTGCCCATAATGTTTATTGTACTACAGCATACGTCACAAAGCATAATAGACCAGAGACATGGCAAAGAAGTCCTAATCAAATTGGAGACTAGGGTTGCTCTGCAGTCTTACTACTCGAAGGTGACTTCTAACAAGTCTATGTTCTTAACCTAATTTTTCCAGTACTGATCTATCAACCAGACCTGAGAAGATGACTCATGGGTTACTAAAGGGAAGGTGAGCTGACAAACTTAATACAGAGACATAATAAGCTCACAAATATTTCAATTAATTAAAGGTTCAATTTAAAATTAATTTAATAGTACTCTAGCATTTTAGTATGCTCTACATTTAAAATATATGCAATTAATTTACATTAATATTTAAGAAAAACGTTTGCTATTTTTTTCTCTACATTTACCATAAAGAGATCACATAATCCGGTCGAGATGTTTATAGAGGACTATAGGGGCAATTCATGTTGATTTTGAAACAATGTTTATAACGCGTCATAATAAATTAGTGAAAATTTGTATGCAATTTAAAATTAGCTTTATATATGTATTTTAAATGTAGAATTAAAAACCTACTTGAGCACAACTAACTTAATTTTGAATTAAGGCTTTAATTCATTTAAATGAAAAAATACTTTTCTCGACTTTAAATTAAAAAATAAATTTACACATAGTAAAGAAAATGGCTTTATTATGCATTAATTAAAAGGGTTGTATAGAATTTATTAAATGGAGTTTAATTATATTTTGATAACAATGTTACATTAAGTAATACATTCAAAAATTTGAGGCAGAGGCTGTTTTCTAGGGCCGGTTTCGGTCGATTTTGTTACAGAGGGCCAATATTGCCCGCCCCGGTAGCATAAACTGCCCCACAAGAACCCAAAACCCCCACCCACCCTAGCAACCCACCGGGTAAATGCCAGGTGCCCGCTAGGGTGAGTCCGGCCCGGAGTAAAATAGGGACAAGGTTTCCTTTAGAAATTCTATTAAAAGACTGTCAGCAAAGGGCTGTAGCTTAGGTCTTCCTAAGACACACAAACTATGGACGGCATGCAGAACAAATCAAACATTCATCCCCAGTCAAGAGATCTGGGTTAAATCCACTGTTCTTTTGCTCACAATGCCACCCCAGTTTAGACCCAGCCATATGCAAATCAGCCTTGACCCTGCTCCTCATGGGAACAGTCAACCGAATTGCTAAGCCAGGTCTTCCCTAGACCAGAAACAAGCATCCTGGGACTGGTTTCAGGGTATCGCCCCTCATCATCTAGACTAGATTGAATCTAGGGGTAGAGTGAGTCCGGGCGCACTACCTTTTGGTGGACAGTAGGAGTGAGAAGTAGAACTGCACTGTTGTTGTTCAAGGTGAGGATTGTTTGCAGGAAAGGTCTGCCCTTTTGCATGCCTGTCTTAGATTGCTGTATCAGGAAGGCTGATGACCAACAGGTGCAGAGAGCTTGCATCTCATTGTGCCAATGCCTTGTGTATTCCTGTTTGGAGCTAGCCCCATGCTACCTGCTGTGAGAATTGTCAATCTGCATAAAGCCTGTCTGGACAGCAGCCTGGATATAGCACTGAAAAAAAACATTGACAAACCAGTTCTGAAGCATAGGGCAGGAGATCAACATCTGCTGTCTGGTAAATGTGTATAAAAGTATTTTTCAAAACACCCGCTTTGCTACAGTATCAAGTTCTCCTTGACAAAGGGAGGGAGTGCTGCACAGAATACTTTAAGACAGTCTGTGCAACCAAGGCTGGTGTCTGTCTAGCAGCAATTCTTCCAGAGGTGAAGGGGGCTGGTGTCTGTCTAGCAGCAATTTTTCCAGATGTGAAGGGACAGCCATTGAAGTGTGCATGTTCTGCTGGAGGAGTGGCTGGTCTGCCTATAGAGCATACAAGTCATTTTGCTTACCTGCTGAGAGAGAAAATGAGGGTGCCTGGCCCTGCAGGAGGAGAGACAGTCCAATTTGTTTCTGCTGTCAGGAGGCCAAATACACCTTCAAGGTGGTCCTTCTATATGTTAAGGGCTCTATGGTGCCACAATGCTACCTGGCAGAATGGTCATCAGATACCTAGTTGTTTGGTATCCTAGCCTTCTGGGATCCTGTCCTTGAGCAAGAGATTGTGGCAGCATTGATCTTAAGAGCCATAGACCTCTGGTAATATGGATATGTGCTTGCATGAGGACACTTTTGCTCTACCACAGTTTGGGAACCCCCCCCCCCCACACACACACACCCGCAATATATGTATATATTCAGCTTCGCCTTCAGGTCGCAACTCGGTGCTGCGGCTCGCAAGTGTGATCTCGCGTTTAACTGGTTCAACGCCCAAAAGAAACGTCACGCACACTGGAGAGATTATCAATGAGTTTATTTCATAAGCAACCACAACCAACAAACTGCCCAACACATTTCGGCCCCTGGCCTCAGTCTTTAAAACAAAACAAAAAATTATTTTAGCGTGGATTTGCAGATCCGTCCGTGAGTCTGCGGCAAAATTGAAAATAAAAAAATGATTTTTAACCGCAGTGGGGCCAGCTTCAAGCAGAGTCCCAAGATGGCTGCCAACACTTCCTGGTTGAAGTGTTGGCAGGCAATCAAATTTTAGTAGGATTGGCGAGTTCACTACAAGGACTCGAATCCCCAGATATCTATAATTTTTCAGTTAGATATCTCAAACTACTGAACGGATTTACACCAAATCACAAAAAGTACACTTTGTGGACCAACATCTAGCTTATCTGACAAATTTGGTGTAACTCCGTTCAGCAATTCAGGCTGTAGTCATGTACAAAAAATGAAAAAGCCCTATAGACATAACATGGGGAAAACGCATTGTGGGACCCCTCTTATTTCTCGGCCCCCGCCTGATGGATCACCCCAAATTTTCAACACAGCAGCTGAAGCAAAAAGGGGAAGTTTTGTGAAATGTTCGTAGAGATTCGTCAAGCGGGCCAAAGTTATTAGCAAAACAAACAATTTTGCAATGAAAACTTTGGTCCTAACTATAACTACCTACTGACGACTGGCAGAAGGTATTACATACATACATTCATACGTACGTTTAGCAAAGCAGTCAAGAATTTTGCGCACTCTCACTATCTAGCTTTCTGCCAAATTTGGTGTTATTCCATTCAATGGTTTGGGCTGTAGTCATGTTCAGAAAATACAATATCTCCATAGACATAGAATAGGGAAAAGGGTTTTGGGACCCCCCACCCCCTTTTTCTCGACCCCCACTTGGTGGATCAACCTGAAAGCTTCAATATAGCAGCTGAGCCAACCACAGTACACGTTTTGAACATTTAGTAAAGATTCATCAAGCAATGCCAAAGATATTGGCAAAAGAAAAAATAATTCTTCCTATGAAAAATAAAGTTCTAACTATAACTACCCAATGGCTACTGCCAGTATGGGGGGGGGGGGGGGCGGCGCCACTGCCAGTTGCAGAGAAAAGAAAGAGAGAAAAAAAGAGAAGAGAGAGAGAGAGAAAAGAGAAAAAGAGAAAGAAAAAGAGAAAAGAGAAAAAGAGAAAGAAAAAGAGAAAAGAGAAAAAGAGAAAAGAGAAAGAAAAAGAGAAAGAGAAAGAGAAAGAGAAAGAGAAAGAGAAAGAGAAAGAAAAAGAGCACGAGAGAGAAAGAGCGAAGAGAGATGAGAGCGACCATATATACATACCTACACACAAATATACATACACACACACGCGAAAAAACAAAGGGACATTACATTTTGGTTCAGATTTTACACACACAAAACTATAGAAATCCAGCTGTTCGAGTTATTAAAAGTAACGATAACTCGTGCACAAAGGTAACTAGAACTTGCATCCTGGCCATGCGCAGGGTCCTCATCAAAATTTTATTGTAAATACAACAGTGATATTATCAATGATGTCATACAAAGTGTCATGAGTGATGTAATAACTGGGGTAATAAGCAGTGCATGGAGAGGGCGTGAGTTATAGTTACCTTAGGTTGTGAGTTATAGTTATCTTAGGGCACGAGTTATAGTTACTTCAAATAACAAACTAGAACATTTAAATTTCTATGGTTTTGTGTGTGTGTAAAGTCTGAACCCAACTATAACGTCCCTGTAACCTTTGTTTTTTAGTGAATTTCTAGTTTTTTTTTTTAATTTCCCAACTATAACATCTGTCACTTTCTAGTCTAGATTTTTTTTTTTAACGTTAATTAAAATGCCCATCACAATTTATTGCGGGGGAGGGAGAGCAGGAAGAAGGGCTTTGCACAGTTTTTCCCCTACCCAAGCTTGCTGCTCCCGCTCCCTCATCCTCCTTGCCATCCATTGTCCAGGTTCATGCCCCTGCTCCCTCATTACAGCCCTGTGTGCCAGTTGTTCTCCCACTGCCCTTCCCGCCTGCCATGAACTGCCAGCTTGCTGCCCCATCCATCTCCTCCCTACCTTCTATTGTCAGAGTCCATGCACAAGCCCACTTCCTCCTGCCCTGCATGGTCCAATGTGATGCCACTGCCCACCATTTAGCTTGATGTCCCTGCCCACTTCCCCTGCACTCCGTTGTCCAATTCTATGCCCCATTATTGCCCTCCTGCTTAAACCTATGTGCTTAGCGTGCTGCCCCTACGCTCCATTGCACCTGCTACTGCCACCTTCTGCCCTCTGCGTCTGCTATATTCCCATGGCTTCCCTTGCCTGCCCATAATGGTTGGTTTGTTGGCCATGCAACCTTTCTCCCTGCCCTCCATGGTCCATTGTGTTGCCACTTTCCCTCCGGCCTGCCCATCATGGTCAACTGGTTGCCTCTGCACAACCCTCCCTGACCGCAATTATCGGAGTCCGTGGCCCTGACATCTGCCTCCCCACAGCATTCTAATTAACAATTAGACTACTAACATTCTATATATTAGAAAAATGTGGAACACTTGAAGTCATCTTGATGTAATCAAAGCTGTAATACCTAAAGCATTTCCTTTAGAAATGATAAAAACTAGAGGCTCTTATTCCAATACAAATTATGGTTAGTGTTGTATATTACTAAAATGAGGGCATTTTTTCTGAGTTCTCAAATAGCGAAAAAGATCTTTTAAATTATTTGCTAACTTGATGTTTTTTAACCAGTTGATCACTTGATTATATTTTGCGTTATGGCCACAGCCGCAGACTTTGCAACTGGGAAACCAGGTCCTTGTTTCAGCGTCAGCTCGACATCCTGTGATTCTGGGCAAATCACTTAATCTCCCCATGCCTAAAGCCCAAAAGAAATGTGGCCTAGTGTAATGTAACTAATGCTCATGTAAACCACTCCAATACCTTCAGTTCAAGTCTGCGCTATATAAAACTGGAAAAAAAAAAAAAAAAATAAGTTTTGTACACATATCATTGGGTTATACTTGGGCTACATTTGAGCTCTTCTCTCTTTGATGGCCATCCTGGGGGGACTAATTTGTTATGAAGCTCCCTAATCTCCTCATGTACTGCAGTATCCTCAGTAGAAAATGCTTGCACTTTTCCACTTTGATTCCATCAAGATGGCAGTCAGAGTTGCATAAATTTAGAATGTAAGCACTCTAGTTGCACATCAGAACCTTGTAGTAAACTGCTGATCACCAGGGAGTTAACTGGCTGGCTGCTGCTGGTGTTGAAAGTGCATGTTTCAGTCTACATGTCAGAATATTAGAACTTGGCGGTTTTATAATTAATAGCTTCTTCTAGTCGTGTTTTTTCTCAGGGTATACAAGCGCTTAATAAATGTTATTAACATAACAATAGATGTTTTCGCATAGTTTCTTTGCAAACCACTCTTTTCCATAATGAACTGCAAATATAATGCCCAATCTATTTAGTGTGTGTGTATACTATATATATATATTCATATTCACTAAAAAAACATAGGTTTCAGGCACGTTATAGTTAGGAATTAGCATTTAAAAAACCTTAGAAATTCACTGAAAAAACCATAGGTTTCAGGGGCGTTCTAGTTAGCTGGACATTTCACTCGTACAAAACCATTGAAATTCCCCCGTTATAGTTAGTTCAGCTAACTATACTCGCGCGCCGGCAATGCACTACTGGTGACGTCACATATTACATCACTCATGACATGGTCAGTGACATAACTCATGAATTTCAAAGGTTTTTAAAATAATTTCTAAATATGCCTACAGAGATAGGACATGTTAAGAAAGAAGAGAAAAAGCAGAGTAAGAAAAAAAGGAAATGCAGAAAGAAGCACCAGAAGTCCTCAAAGACGAAGAAAAGTACAGAAGAAGGAAAACGTGCAGAAAGAACAAACAGAAGAGCAGAAAGAAGCCTTATTGCAAAATCATTCTGTACCCTCAATTTTTTTTCAGACGGATACTGGTGGTAACGGAGTCTGACTAACCGGTCCTAGAGCCAGTGCTATGTTAAAAGACACTTAAAATACAGTGAAAACACCTACATACACTAGGGAACACTATGCGTTGGGGTCCCCCTGTGATTAGCAGGACCTCCTCTAAGCCCCTAGTATATAATAGGGCAGGGGGATTAAAACTACCTCTTAAAACGCGCCACAGGGCGTGTTTGGACAAGTCATCTCAGGCCCGTCCCCTCCCTTCATCACTGTCCAAACACGCTCTGTGGCCATTTTAAGTTGGGAGATTAAGCCCCATTGAATCCAGAGGGTCCCTAGGGTCCAACTAGCCCACTAGGTACCTCCAGTAATCGCCTCGTAGCTGCGTTGCAGAGAAGTATAAAAAGTGCCACGGCCTGGACCACCTCTGCAACGCAGCGGCGCTTACTGGAAGCAATTGTTGTGCTAGTTAGCCCCCAGGGGCACTCAGGATTTAAGGGGAATTATTTCCCCAACTTAAAACGTGCCACAGGGAGTGTTTGCACACGTCACGTCAGGCCCCATCCCCTCCCTTCCCCACTGTGTAAACACGCACTGTGGCAGTTAGGAGAATACGTCCCCTTGAATCATGAGGGTCCCTAGGGGAAAATTACCTAACTAGGTACCTCCAGTAAGCGCCATTGCAGAGAGGTGTAAAAAGGGGCACGGCCTGCACCACCTCTCTGCAACGCAGTCCAGTGGCACTTACTGAAAGCACCTGGTGGGCTAGTTGGCCCCCAGGGTCCCTCAGGATTGAAGGGGAATTATTTCTCCAACTTAAAACGCGCCACAGGGCGTGTTTGCACACGTCACCTCACGCCCCGTCCCCTCACCACTGTGTAAACGCGGCCTGTGGCCATTCTAAATTGAGAGATTAAATCCCCTTGAATCCTAAAGGTCCCTAGGCTCAAACTAGCCCACTAGGTACCTCCAGTAAGCGCCAAAGAGCTGCGTTGCAGAGAGCTGTAAAAAGGGGCGTGGCCTCTGAACACCTGTCTGCAACGCAGCTCCCTGGCACATACTGGAGATACCGGTTGGGCTAATTGGCCCTCTGGGACCCTCCGTATTGAAAGAGAATTAATTCCCTAACTTACAACTCACCACAGGCGCATTTGCACAATGGCGAAGGAAGGGGGCATGGCCTGAGGTGACATGTCTGCAAACACGCCCTGTGGAGCGTTTTAAGTTGGAGAATTAATTCCTCCTCAATCCTGAGGGTCCCTGGGAGCCAACTAGCCCACCAGGTACCTCACGTATGCGCCAGAGAGCTGCGTGGCAGAGATGTGTTCAGAGGCCACGCCCTTTTTTACAACACTCTGCAACACAGCTCCATGGCGCTTACTGGAGTTACCTAGTGGGCTAGTTGGCCCCCAGGGACCCTCAGGATTGAAGAGGTATTAATTCCTCAACTTAAAACGTGCCTCAGGGCATGTTTGCAGACATGTCACCACAGGCCCCGCCCCCTCCCTTCACCACTGTGCAAACGCACCCCGTGGTGCGTTTAAAGTTGGGGGATAAACTCCCCTTGAATACTGAGGGTCCCTGGGGTGCAACTAGCCCACCAGCTACCTCCATTAAGCGCCACAGAGTTGTGTTGCAGAGAGGTGTAAAAAGGGGCGTGGCCTCATAACACCTCTGCAACGCAGCCCCCTGGCACATACTGGAGGTTCCTGGTGGGCTAGTTTGGCCCCAAGGACCCCCCAGTCCTCTAGGGGAATTCGTTCCCCATCTGCAAACGTGCCAGGGGCGTGTTTGCAGACTGCAGGTTTTTTTTTTTTTTTTTTTTTAAGAAGGGGGGCTGTGTAGCCCCCCCCTTCTTTTTCTAATTTTTTAGCTCTGGGGACCCCATCCCCCAGGGCCTGCCCCCTAATTTATTTATTAAATTGAAAAATTCAGGAAGGGGAGCGCGTGGCCCTCCTCCAGAGGCCATAATCAGCCCCGAAGACCTTATCCCCCGGGGCATGGCCCTTTTTTTTTTTTAATCTTTATCATATGGAGGGGGGCTGCCTTGCCCCCTTCCTTAGGCCATTTATCGCCCCGGTGAACCAATCCCCCAGGGGCCGGCCTGTGTTTATTCATTTTTTCTATATACATTTTTTACATTATGGGGAGGGGGGCCTCGTGGCCCCTCCCTCCCGGGCCACTAATAGCCCCGGGGACCCCATTCCCCGGGGCTGGCCCTCTCCGTTGGGGACCGTGGGGGGGAGGGGTCCCCAATCCCCCCACGGTCCCGCTGTTTCCCCGCGTCCTGCGGAAGCCGGCATTGCTTTTCCACAGGGGGAGCTGAATCTAAGATGCTGCTCCCCCTGTGGAAAAGCAATTTGCAATGTCACTGACCATGTCATGAATGATGTAATATGTGACATCATCAGCAGTGGATTGCGGGCGCACAAGTTATAGTTAGTACAACTAACTATAACAGGGGAATTTCAATTGTTTTATATGAGTGAAATGTCTAGCTAACTAGAACACCCCTGAAACCTATGGTTTTTTCATTGAATTCCTTTTTTTTTTTAATGCTAATTCCTAACTATAACAGGTGTGAAACCTATGTTTTTTTTCAGTGAATTTCCAAGGTTTTTTTAAATGATAATTTTTGGATATATTTATTGTTATTTTTTTGAATATTTTTTAACTACTTTTTAAAAATCTTTACTTTTAGAAATGTTATTTTTTAATTACATTTCACATTTTTTTTTAGATTAAAATGAATTTTTATTTTATATTGTTTATAATGTACTTAAATTATTATTATTTTTTATTTGTATTATTTTTTTTCTCATTTTAGGGTCGCTGTCTAGGATCCACGTAGGGTGTGCGACGGGTACAACTTTTCCAACGCGTTTGCTATGCGACTTCGTCGCGACTCCTGACGCATATGCGAGATGTACGTATTACGCCACTTCCTGGGACATCTTCTGTAAACAGATGAGTAAAAGCGTTTTGGTTACAGTAGTGATTTTTAGGGAATATTATTGTATTTTAAAATTTGACAATGAGATATTATATCCGAATCCCATCTGTGTGTCTACCCCCTAGGCGTAGCCTTCACTTTCCGCATGCATGTTTGTGGTAGCACATGCGTGTTAATGTTGCACATGCGCACAATACGTCCCACCATCTGGCCGTGTACTCCTAACGTATTTCATTTTATTTGCGCATGCTCAATTACAACATGCCCAATCAAAGCTCTCACACCGAGTGACATCATGCTCAACCAATCATCGTTCTGCAAAGCATTTATAACCTTCCAACCTTCTCGCACTTTTCCTATTCCGCAGTCACAGCCATTGATAGTGTTCGTATCCACTTCTTCCTAGGTGAGCACTTTTTAAGGGTAATTAAGTTAATTAATCTGAACGATCTTTAAGTACCGCATAAATGCAAATTTTTGTTCGATTTGGCAATTCTGTTTTTAAGCACGCTTTCCTGCTTTTTTATATTGTTAAAGTTGACTTTGTAACCTTTGTTTCTATCCAAAACACTTAATCCTGCTGCGTTTCTTTAATTTGCCAACCACCACGTGGCCGCTCCAGCAGCAGTGTGCTAAGTGTTGTTCGAGTTAATGCGATTTAGTTTTTCTCGTGTAAGTACTGCGTTACGTGCCCCATGCACTGCAAAAATAATGTTTTCAGCAATAGTGTATTTTAGCACGGTTTCCAGCTCTTGTATGTCGAATAACTTGCCTTGATGGCCGTTGTTTCTGGGAAAATCAAATTTAAATCTGCCGCCTTTCATTATTTAAGTAGTGCTCCACGTGCTGCTTCCTCCCCATGCACTGCACATGTAATCGATTGGCCAATGTTGTATTTTAGCACACTCTCCATATTTTTTATTAACGTTAAACTTGATTTGCTTTCCTTTCTTCTGTGCAAATAACTTAATCCTGCTGCGTTTCTTTAATTTGCCAAGCGCCACGTGGCCACTCCAGCAGCAGTGTGCTACGTGTTATTCGAGTTAATGCGATTTAGTTTTTCTCGTGTAAGTACTGCGTTACGTGCCCCATGCATTGCAAAAATAATGTTTTCGGCAATAGTGTATTTTAGCACGGTTTCCAGCTCTTGTATGTCGAATAACTTGCCTTGATGGCCGTTGTTTCTGGGCAAATCAAATTTAAATCTGCTGCCTTTCATTATTTAAGTAGTGCGCCACGTGCTGCTTCCTCCCCATGCACTGCACATGTAATCGATTGGCTAATGTTGTATTTTAGCACACTCTCCATATTTTTTTTATTAACGTTAAACTTGATTTGCTTTCCTTTCTTCTGTGCAAATAACTTAATCCTGCTGCATTTATTTAATTTGCCAAGCGCCACGTGGCTGTTCCCGCAGCAGTGTGCTATGTGCTGTTGAAGTTAATGCGAAGTAGTTTTCCTAGTGTAAATAGTGCGTAACTTGCCCCATGCATTGCAAAAGTAATGTTTTCTGCAATAGTGTATTTTAGCACAGTTTCAAGCTCTTTTATATCAAATAACTTGCCTTGGTAGCCGTTGTTTCTGGGCAAATTGGTTAATCCTGCCGCCTTTCATTTTTTAATTAGTGCACCACGTGCTGCTTCCTCCCCATGCACTGCGCATGTAATCGATTGCCTAATGTTGAATTTTAGCACGCTCTCCATGTTTTTTAATAACACTAAACTTGTATTTGCCCCTGTTCTAGTTCATTATACAGATGTGTCAAACATGGGACGTAATGGTCGCCACAAGCTGTGTATTCCTGCCCATGCACTATCCCAGATAGAGGTCAACAGCTCGACACACCAGATCCACTGACTGCTCTCCATATGCTGTCAGCCGAAAATTACAATAGACCTAATAGAGTTATCAGATTTGACTCTAACATTTCATGATAGAAAATGTATAATACTCTAGTGGTGTCATAAACTTCGGATTACTCGGTACCTTGTTTTGGCTTTGAATGTTTTTTTTATAAAAAAGCACAGCTTAAATTTTGAACATAGTATAGTTCGATATTTCCATTAGGTTTGTGAATTTAAAATTATGTTTGTTATCTTGCCACTACAAATTGTTTTGAACAGTTGTGACTGTCTTATGTACACGATGGGTAAAACCCTGAAAACATGTAAAAAATATTGCAAATTAACTTTACAATTTTTACCATTGCTGTTATGATGCGCTAATGTTCATCTTTATACATTTAAAGTCTTTTTAAACTTTCTATACTGTATGCAGCCAAAAAGATTCACAAATGTTAACGTATAACGTCAAAGTAATCTGCCACTAAAAAGCTGGCACCTGTATCGAACTAAACACTAATTAGGAAAGGGTACTTCCAATTTCGTAAAAAATATAAACTATACAAATAGTTATTTTAAATATGAGAAGAAAAGTGTGTGAAAGGGTGATGTTATTCAACTCCACATTAAGTTAGTAACAATTACCAATCATAACATCTTTCTTTTACTATCTTATAGATGTAGAGCTTCAGGGTGCATTATGTCCCAGCACGTGGTGAAAAACACACTGGTGACCGAAAGTTGAGCTTCAAATATTCTTTGCAGTCACTCTCCCTTCCTCTCTCCTTTGATAGAAAAAAATTACACACAATGTTAACTTCCTTTTTATCTTACAGGTTGTGTTTCACAAATTGGCGTTCCCCACCAACACCTCTAAAACGTAACATTCGAGGATTCTGCGATGATGCTTGGCCATCGTAACAACGTTTGAGAAGGCTGCTACGACACGTTGTGCACCCTCTTTGAATCACGCCAATGGCACAACGTGAGCAAAAAATGCTTGTTTCCGAAACAACGACAAATCATTTGTGAAAGGAGACAGTGGGTAGGGTACAGAAGCTTCACTGCGTAGGAATGTACAATTACCTCCGAGCAGTGACAATAGATCGATTACAACATTCTTTGAGGCAAATCTACAAGCCCCTTGCGCCACTTTTGTATGTACTATACTATGACTAACTCTATATACTATATTTCAGATCACTTAACTGGAGGGTGCACCATGCACCAGCACGTGCTTGGACACACAACCAAGGCAAAATGGTGAGCTACGAGTATTTTCTCCACTATTAACTGCTCCATCTATAACTTTCTCTCGCTCACAGTTTTAATTTTGTTTTCTCTCTTTCTTTCTCTCTCACATCGTTTGTTTCTCTTTTAAAGTTATGGACGCTGCTGTCCACTCTTCCGTGTACAACCAAAGATGAGTTCAAGTTCTGAACTCTGTTGGTCAGTGTATACATAAGGGAAGCAGAGCGGCCTAGATATACAATGCCTCCGATTAAATGCATTAGAAATAAAAGACCTTATTTACAAGTCCCTTGCGCCTCTTTTGCTTCACTTTCAACATGAGAAAAGTAACACAAAAGTGGCGCAAGAGTATTGTAAATAAGCCCTAAACAATATTGTCCTGTATAATAACTTGTTCTCTCATCTAATTCTGTCTCATGTCTGAATCATTTTAAAGACCTGTTGATCTGGAATGTAAATCTGACGCAGTAGGCACTTCCATACAGACACGCTTGAACGCAATCCTATAAGACAAGTGAAATTTATCAGGCACACTGCACAAGTTAAAATAAGAAAATATCTTCAAGTGTTAATTTGACTTGTAATGTTCACCTCATTTAGTCACATCGATCTAATTTTAAACACTCATTTTCTTTTTGATTTGCAGATTACCTACCGTACTTCTTTTGGAGTCCATATAACATTTTGTTTATTATATTTTGTTAAAGTTATGTTTCTAGGTATTTATTGTATTATCTTTACGTTTCCAGTTATTTATTGTTTTAATAAAAGTTAAAAAAAATACACGTCTTTTTTTCGGGGGAGAGGATGGGGGAGTGATCCCCAATAGAAATGATATTTATAATTTGAAGTATATTTCTGTGGCTAACTCTTTACCAGAGTTTATACCTACGACTAACGGTTCCTATGGAAAAGTTTAAAATCTCCAGCACAGTAACTTTTTTCCATTACCAACATAGTGTGCTGAACTTCTAACCTCTGTGCTCACTTAAGTGTTCCATGAACTGTTACTATGGTAACAGGCAGAAAGCCATTTGGGGGTAGGGTTGAAAGGTACTGGCTGTACAGAAACTGTTATAATTTCCCAGGATCCTCTACATGACAGAGGAAAGCAAAGTAAAACAAAACATTGTGTACACTTGCACCACTTTCGCGTCCAAGACCCCCCCCCCCCTGCAAAATTAGAATTGTGTGGGCCTCAGCGACCCCCCTCAAACTCCGGGAACCACCAACCCCGGAAAATTTGTGTATTGTGTAAGGCAGACTGCGTGGCACTTCGCCTGGTGCCCTCAAGAGTCCTGGACACCGCCACGCCCCAGGGCCGGCTCATGCAGTGTCACACCCCCAGGACACTGCTGTTTGCTCCCACTCGGTCATTAACTTAGAGCCCCAGAGGGTGGCGGTGCCCCGGGACAGTGTATGGGAGATTGGAACCCCCGGGGACTAATAACCTTTAAACCGCAGGTGCCCACGCTTTGTTTTTTTTCCTTTTGTCGCCGAAATGCGCGGATCCTACACGCATCGGGCGATTTTTTATTTATTTATTTATTTATTTATTTATTTTGGCCTAGACAGACCCCCCCAGGATATTGCGGCATAGATTTGCAAATTTAGCGGCACAAAAATGGAAATTTAGCGGCACAAAAATGGAAATTTAGCGGCATTTTTGCGGCCTTCATTTTACTTGAAATCATTCCTTTTCAGCCTTAAATCAATGCCAACTGATTTAGCAGAGTTTTCCACTGTGAAATAGGCATGTTTACAATCTTTGTTGCTCTACAGAAGCACAGCTCCAATCTGCACCTCGTGAGAGAGGTCCCTATTTCTCCCTGGGGTGTTCTAGCACCCTTGTATTCACCCCTGCCGAGGCACCGCTGCCTCCTGGACCCTTCCAGAATGTGCTACACCTGTGGGCCAAGAGGAGTGTTTGCCTCAGGGACAGAGTGAGTTTTCTTCTATACCAATCTGCAAGTCTCCATCTGCACATGACTTAGGTTTGGAATGAAGTCCACAATTAAGTAACAGCAGAGGGGTGTGTTCAGGGTTTTAACTGCTTCAGCGCTACCGCGTTTACCTGCTGTGCGCTGAAAAAGTAATAAATGGCTTGTTTGTGACAAAGCCAGCTCGTCATGAGCGCAGGGCAGGTAACGCCCATGACGAGCTGGCTTTGTCATTAGCGTCGAAGTGGTTAAGTAGGATGAAAAAACTGGGGGTCTCCCACAGGGGCGTGGCCCATGTAATTAAGGGCCTGGCTTAAAACACTTATGCTAAAAATCTGAACTTAGTATAGTGTGCTGCCCCAAATGGTATTTTGCTGCTTCTGTCCATTCATCCAGATTTATAACACAAAGTGGCCATGTAATTGATGACCTGCATATGTCTGCACTCCAGCGCTCCCTTCTGATAGTTATTCTGCCGCAGAAGGCTCCCATGGCTGGAAATTTACTTGCTCTCTCATTAATCGAAATGGGAATTTGTAATACAAACGTCGCTTGGCCAGAAGGAAGCAGAATATGGACGGCGGCAAGTAGTGACGTGTGCGCGCACAGCCAATTAAAGGGCATTGTTTGTTTTGCTGTCTCCTGGCAGACACTTTTTTGTAAATATCGCAGCCAAAATTGTATATATTGCGGCCATTGTGCTAGTCCCTATTCCACCCATCACATCGCAGCATGCCTTTATATTGTTAATAATGTATTTTTAGGTCTCGGCTGAGCCAGCGCGCATGCGCTGCTCTGCGAGGCTTTTAGTAAAGGCTTTTCCACGCTAAACACACGCTCGTGTGTGTGCTTTTGTTTTTTAGCACTTGCAATTGGCCTTTGCATGTGTCTTTCTAAGAAAGACAGCAGGCAATTGGTCCAAGGTGGGGCATGACCCGCCTTCTCTGTGCCCTGGCCTAGCCTTCTCAGAAGCGAGCAGTGACCCAGTTGCATTCCTTAAATTGTTTTCGGTGCGCATCTGTTACCAATTAGCGCGTTCGCGGTTGCCGCGCTGCCCCGTTTGTTGTTTCAGCTGGGCTGTGGCAAAGGATACAAATACCGGTTTATCAATTCAATTAGGTCTTACTCCGAACATTTTTTCAGGTAAACATGTGCAACTGCTGATGGGCCGACAATTAACAGTAAACTTGCGTAAGGTGAGCTTTAAATGCCCTTGTTGATTATTGCCTTTTAGACGCTGACAGGATAATCTTAGACTGTGTAAAAACGCCACTATCAGGCCAGCTGTTCCTACCACAGACACAGGCACTTGCAAGAGACCCTGCAAGGGAATGCCACATCTGACTGGCAGACACAATATCTCAGCCCTGTCTGCTTTAGAAAAACATTTCCTTTGTACAAAAAGATAAAATAAGAGGAGGTGTTAGAAAGCACATGCATGTATGTCTCTTGTGAGTGCCATTCATGAAAATCAACGTAAGTGAATTACATTAGCCAGAAATCCCATTTATATAATTGAAACGTCTTTTTAAAAAAAATGGGTGAGAGGCCTTCGGTTTGCTAATGGGCATCACGCTAAGAGAGACTCCCAATCTTCCCCACCTCACAAACCTTAATAGAAAAGTGGTTCCGCAGTGTTGGTTTGTAGAAGGACTTATTATGTCTACAGAATTATATGAATCCAGTCAGTGCTAGGGGGCGCTCGGCTGATTCTAAAGCGTGTTTTTCAAACACTTGGCAGAGAGTCTAGAAAACAAAGAGGGTTCCCGTTATTGCTTAACGATTCTATGCGAACAGAATTTTAGTCCAACGAAGTTCGCCTCAGCTAGGTGCAGCTCAACCAAAAGGTTTAGGGAGCGGTCTGTTAAATAGAATCTCGGGCTTCTTTTCAGATTCCACGTTTCGAGAGGATGTGGTCTCACGGCTAGACTGCAGACTTTGGAGTTGGGAAAATAAGGTTCGAGCCTCGGATTCGAATCCACATCCTGTGATTCTAGCCAAATCACTTATTATCCCCATGCCTACCAAAACAAAAAGAAACAAGCATTGGCATAGCCAATAGATCTCGCCTTTGGGACCTGCTGCATAACTAAATATTTACGAGGTCCCAAAGGCGAGACCTATTGGCTATGCCAATGCTTGCTTTTGTATAGCATGGCACACCACTGTGACTGCCGCGCCTTTGGTTTATATGCGGTCACATGTTTTTTTTTGTTTTTTGTTTTTATTATCAATTTACTTTTTGGTTGTTGTATTGAAACTCCCTATGCTGTGCTTTCACATCAATAGAGGTCACACCCCTATCTTTAGTCAAGCCATGTCCAAAGAAAGGTCCGCAGCCGCTATTAAAGTGAAACTGCTGCGTGAGGCGCTTTTACCAAAAAAAGCATTTGTTTGGCAACTTGACAAACAAATGCTTTTTTTTTTTTGTAAAAGCGCCCAATACCGTACTTTCACTTTAATAGCTGCCGAGGACCTTTATTTAGACACGGCTCATCTAAAGAAAGGGGCATGGCCTCTATTAACTTGAAAGCGCGGCATGGGGCACTTGTAAACAAGCATTTGCCATGCAATAGGTCTCGCATTTACAAGAGTTTGAGCTATTGACATTGTAAATGACAATGCCAATAGCTCAAAACTATCACAGATGTAAGACCCATTGCATTGCAAACACGTGCTATAAAACTTTTAAAAAGCGTTAGGAGAGAGCGTGTCCTGCCTGCAACTGCAGGCAGGACATAGAAAATAGTGCTTGGAGGCTGTAATTAAAGCCTACCGAGCAACACGACATGTAACGGGGTGTCGCCGAGAGAGGTTACAAAATGAGACAAGGCGGTACTAAGGAGGGACTACTAAGCCTTTTGACCAATGAACAGCTACAGTTTACAGTGGCCAATGAAAAATGTGGGAGGAGCGTCAAGTCCCTAACTCAATACAGCATGCTTTGCAGCGCATGCTTTGCAGCGCATGCGCTGCCCAGACTCCACTCAAAAATAAAAATGAAAGCACTTCCCTATATTAACTACATAGCTTTTAAGCTGTGAACCATCTGCCGCTGCGCACAGCCGAAAGCTGTTTGCATGAGGAGTTAGGTGCCCTCCATAAAATGGAGATTAAGTCTGGCAGAGGGACTCATTCTTGCACAGGGGTTAGTACAAGGATTGCTGGGTCTGTGGTAGAAAAGGGTCAAAGGTTTATAGAAGAGTATAAAAATTAGTGGCCACAGGGGTATTTAAGAACTTCACTGGTCGCCTTATGAGGCAGGTGGATCTCTGCTCATCCTAATGATTGCTTCTAGAGGAACAAGAGGAAGACAACTTAAACATTCTTAGAATTTCTGACTCCCTGCATCTTGTTTTAAGAGCAAAGGAAGCTGTTAAAAGGGGTGACCAATTTATGGTCTTAAAAAGAAAGCAATGAAAAAAAAAAAATCAGCGGTTCATCTCATGCTTTACATGCCAAGGACATAGAAAGTAATAGGAAGCCTTTCATCCTTTCAACTATCAGCACAAATACCTAAAATACAAAGTCTAAAGAAGACAAGAAGCTCTAGCACACACCACATCTATTCTTGTCCTAGAGACAGCCAATCTGAGCATTATAGGTGATCTTAATTTACATCTGGAATGCCCTGACTCCCAGGATATCAAACTTTTTGGGAGACATGGATGCCTGCCAACTAACTCAGCTAGTTGAGGGACCATCACATCTTGCGGGCCACTTAAACGATCCAATATTTTCTAATATCCTATCAAAGTCCACACCCCACTCCCTCTGACTTGGACAGATCATTTTCTCATCCCTATGTGCCTTGGTCTTGTCGGGGCGCCTTTGCGGACCTCTCATCAGCCTTCGATGAGGGGTCCCTGGCACAAACTGGACGCATCAACCTTTGTGTCCACCCTAAAATCGTCACGCCCCGATTGGCCCATTGATTTGGAGGCAGCTGATAGCGCTTTTAGGGGTTGGATGAACAATTGTTATTTACCTGTAAACAGGTGGTTCTCCAGTAATGGTGTCTTTCATAGATTAACATGCTTGAATTTTCCCAGTCGTCGAAGTGGGAGCCCTACGGTAAATAAAATAGCAATAACATACTAATAACATATGTATGTAAATACATAACACATAAAATATATACTAGAAAAACATAGCAAATACTCAAAAAACAATTCCTACATAGGAATACATGGAGAGAGAGAAAACACTTGTAACATATTCCTGTCATTATGTTAGTCCAAACTACAGCCAATCAGGCGCCAGCACACTTCAAGAACCTTCTCCTCAGAGCTCAGTCCCTCATATTTTCGTAGCACAAGAGTGACAAAAGAGTCGATGAGGAGAAGCGAGCCTCTGAGGGGAGGTGGGTGGGTCGCATGTTAATCTATGAAAGACACCAATACTGGAGAACCACCTGTTTACAGGTAAGTAACAATTGTTCTTCTCCAGTATTAGGGTGTCTTTCATAGATTCACATGCTTGAATAGAATAGAGAGCAGTAACAGCCGAAGAGGCCCGAATTGCCATGCAACAGCATGGAGAAAGTCAATGAGACAATAATACAGTCATGGAAGAACTGATAGCAATCATATAAAACCATAATGGAGGAGGGAAGACAGAGGCTCACCTTAGTTAAAAAGATGACAAAGTACTGCCTGTCCCACTGCTGTATCCACCTCGTTGATGGCATCCAGGCAGTAGTGTTTCGTGAACTTGTGCCTTTTGGACCACGTGGCTGCTCGGCAGATCTGATGAAGCGGCACACCAGCAAACATGGCGGTAGAGGATGACATCGCCCTGGTGGAATGAGCCCTCACTGAAGACTGTAGAGGCTTGCTGATGGCAGAAGACAATGGCTGAAGAAATCCAACGTGCAATAGTTGGTTTGGTAACAGAGCGCCCTTTACGCATGCGTCCATAGGCAATGAACAGTTGATCGGACCTGCGAAAGGGGGCTGTCCTGTTGATGTAAAATTTAAGGCACCCCTTGATGTCCAAAGAGTGCAGTCATTGCTCTGCCGGAGATGGAGGATCGGCAAAGAAGGTTTTCAAGAAAACAGGTTCATTTAGATGGAAATCCGTAGGCACCTTTGGCAAAAAAGTTGGGTTGGTGCGAAGCACCACACAGTCCGATTTGAATTGGAGAAAAGGAGGTTTAATAGTGAAAGCGTGAAGATCACTCACGCGACGAGATGATGTCAGAGCAAGGAGAAGGGCTACTTTCCAAGTCAAAAACTTTAAGTCCACCCTATGGATAGGCTCGAATGGCGCCTTCATTAGTTGAGCCAAGACGACATTGAGATGCCAAGTGGGAGGAGGATGCCGAAGAGGTGGGAACTTCCGGAACAGTCCTTTGAAAAACTGACGAATAACTCTGGAAGAGCAGAGAGAGGAGGAGCCATCCTGCCTGAAACAATAGATTGCCGCCATGAAAACCCTCAAAGTAGCATGGGAAAGCCCAGATTGAGCCAGGTGCAGAAAGAACGGAAGTAGCTGCTCCGGAGTAGAATGGATAGGATGGATATTAGCAGCCGCGCACCAATGACAGAACCTCTTCCATTTGAGCTTGTAGTTCTTAATGGTAGACGGAGCTCTGGCCTGAGAGAGAATGTCTCTGCATTCCGGCGAAATATTTAAATGCGCAAATTCAAGTGCTTAGGTTCCAGGCCGACAATTTGAGAGAGGAGGGTTCGGATGGCAAATCTGACCCTTGTCCATCGTGAGAAGGTCTGCTCGAGGATGGAGGAGGATGGGCTCGCACTGGGACAGAAGGAGCAACTCCGAGACCCACGCCTGTCGGGACCATCTGCGGGCGATCAGGAGAATGTGGCACTGCTGCCTCTGAATCTTCCACAGCACACGAGGCACCAGAGGAATCAGAGGAAATGCGTAGGCGAATAGATCGCACCAATTCATCAAAAGGGCATTCCGGCACGACCCGTGGTGGGGATGCCAACTTGCGTAAGATGGGCATTTCCGGTTCTCCAGGGTTGCAAAGAGATCCAGAGACGGACGACCCCACCGTTGAAAAAGGAGGTCGAGAGTTGGCTGATGCTACTCCCACTCGTGGGTCGACGACGTGGATCTGCTGAGGGAATCCGCTAGGATGCTGGAGACGCCTGGTAGATGCACCGTCGACAGGGTAACTTGATGACGGACTGCCCAATCCCAGATCGACTGAGCCAGCCGAGACAACAGTGGAGACTTGGTTCCGCCCTGCTTGTTGACATAGTGCATACTGGTGGTATGGTCCGTCTGAATGAGCACAGACTCCCTTTGAACCACAGGATGAAACGACTTGAGTGCCAGAAAAATGGCCATCAACTCCAGCCAGTTGATGTGCCAAGAATGCTGAAGCATAGACCATTTGCCCTTGATGGAGAGGCCTTGAAGGTGAGCACCCCAGCCTTCTAAGGAGGCGTCCGTTGTTAGCGTGAGTTCCGGCGTGGTGGAGAGGAAAGAAGTTCCCGTTGGATGGTTGCGCCCACCACCGGAGAGCTACTCATGCGAGCGGTGACACCGACGAGGTAGTTGAAAGAACCGGTGACCTGACGCCACTAAGTCCAATTCCTCCTGAATGGGGCGAGTCCGCAGCCTGCAATTTGAGATCAGTGCAATACAAGACGATGCCATCCCCAGAAATGACTTTAAGATCCGGAATGAAACGGACTGTTTTGGCCGAATCAGAGACACCAAGCGGAGGATTTTTTGTTGACGCCCTTGGGATACGAATGCCTGTGCAAGCGTCGTGCCTAAAGTGGCTCCCAGAAAGTTCCTGCGTGGAGCCGGGGCGACCTGGGACTTGTCGGCATTGATGGCGAGGCAGAGAGATCGAAACACGTCCTGACAAAGGTGAGTGTCTTGAAGCAGCTGTGTGCGAGACTGACTTGAGGAGGCAGTCGTCCAGATAAGGAAAGATTTGGACGCCTTGGAGACACAGGTAAGCCACCACTGGAGCCAATACTTTCATGAAGACACGAGGGGCGGATCGGAGGCCGAAAGGCAACACCTTGAACTGGAAATTTCTCCGCCCCACCCGGAAGCGCAAGTACTTCCGATGCTGTGGAAGAATTGGAACATGGAAGTAAGCATCCTGGAGGTCGATGGTGGTCATGAAGTCGCCCATGGAGAGAAGACGCAAGATCTCCAGTAGTGTAAGCATGCGGAAGGATTGGCTCTTGAGATACCTGTTGAGTGCTCGCAAATCCAGGATCGGTCGCCAGTCTCCCGTCTTCTTGAGTATTAGGAAAAAACGGGAATAGAATCTCTTTCCCCTCTGAGACTTGGGAACCACTTCGACGGCACCTTTTTGAATTAGAAGAGGAACTTGATGGAAAAGCTCCTTGAGGTGGGGAGGAGGCGGGCCAGACGGTGGAGTGGGAGGAGGAATCTGGATGAACTCTAGAGCATGGCCCTTCGCCACAATGTCCAGAACCCAGCGGTCCGAGGTGATGGAGGACCACTGAGAAAAGAACAGGGAGATTCGTCCTCCAACATTGGGGGGGATACACAAGTCATTGCTGTTTGGGAGTAGATCCTCTATATAAGGATTTTCCCCTGTAGGATTTGGACGACTGCTGTTGGGTGGACTGCTGTTGGCTGGCGGAGTAATGTTGATTACCTTGGTGGTAGGAGCGATATTGTCAAGAAGCCAGTGGTCCACAGGAGTCGATGCTGGTCCCAACGCCCCTCCACCTCAGTTGCCGCCCAACATTAAATATTGTAGCAACCCCTGACGTAGAAGGGAAGGGGGATTGGATAAAACAATAAAATTGAGAGAGAGACAACCTATGGCGATGGATACGACACCTCTTCTGGTTCTGTCTGGCCCTCGAGTAATGTCCTGCAGGGAAAGAGATAAATGTACTACACTGTATACCAACTTATAATACTCTATTATCACTTGTGAACTAATCTTACCCCAAAACCATAGGTTATAGCTGTTCTCTCTGAAGGGGATATTGCCTCTCTGAATCTGTAGTACTGTAATTAAACGATATCATACATTAGTACATTCCTAAACGTTTTTTTTTTTATATTTGGACTTTTAAACATGAGTGTTGGAATTCAATTACCTGTCACAGATTCAGACGCCTCTTATAATTATCTTCAACTGTTAGGCTTCTGTGAACTGCCCTAGTTAAAACTGTCACCAAGGAGTTATTAGAAGTTCTTTTTAAAGTAACCGGAAAATAAGAAGAAATACGAGTTCTGCATCACTCTAACAAAATGGGAAAGTTAAAGTTGCCGTTTTCTAGTAGGAGTAATGAGAACTATTAATTGCTCCAATAAACAGTCTCTGAAATTTCAATAAAGGTTGACAAGAAACAGGTGCTGAATTAGTTTCCGCTCCGTGTGGAAATATTCCTGGGAAAGTTCACAGTCTTTAAATAACAAGATGTCCTTACTTGTATCCCTCGTTGCGCATGCGATAGCTACAAATCTAGGTTTGTTGAAGAAACTCGATATAACCTGAACACTGGAAAAATGCTGCTGCTCCCGGTCAGAATACAGTTGAAGTGCGCAGATTAAAATCGAAGCGCGCGCTTCATGCAGCTGCGAGTCGCGTGACATTAAACACTAGAGCAGCAACCCTGGTGCTTATCACGGCGCCACGCACTCGCCATTTTCAGACCCTGTGCTCTGATACTGAGCAGTACAAAAATAGAGGTGTAGGGTCCTCCAACTGACCAACCTGGACCTCAATAGTTGAGAAACAGAACAAAATGGCTGATCATGAAAATTGAAACCAAAGTATGTAACCACACAACCAATAAGTTTTGTGTAGCCCAGGGTTAAGACATTCCCAACAACTTGCGTATTTTTCAAAAGCAACTTTTATATTATTCCATAAAAAATGGCATCAAATAGACACTCCGTCACAACAGTTAGTGCAAAAACTTTGAAAAATATATACACATATATACAACAAATATCTGTACATCACATTGAAGGCAACATACACTTGAAAAAATGATGAATGACAATATAATACAATTATTGTAATGACACCAACATCAATATGCAAAATAAATTCAAAGGCATACGTTTGCAAGATGAACACTTTTTATGCAAATCAAAACAGAAATAAACCAGTCCTTTGGTAATGGCATGTGAACAGGACGGACACTAAGGTGGAATGGCCTGCCTGTCACACAACGCCTGTGAATAGTAATTTATAAGGAGTCGCAGGTAGGGCCCACAGAATTGGTATGAATTTGTCCCTAGCTGCACCCTCCGTTCTTAACACAGGCTGGGGGTCAACGCGTTTCGAACCTCGTTTGTTCTAGGTTCTCCTCAGGACGAGGACTGGATAAGTGATTGCCTTCTCAGCCAACACGTTGACTGCGTGGAGAGAAGGGGAAACACCGGAATAATTCTGGTTATGGTGTCGAAAGGTGCCGCGGAGTGGGGCGCCTTGGGCGAGCTGTGTTATTGAGCACGGACTCACATCATCGCTTGCTGATGTATTATTCAAATGGAGAAGGCTGCACCCGTCGTGCGCTGTTCAGAGGGAACGGGCCGCACTGCTTGCTCAAGCTAGCGAAGGGGAATCAATCTCTCGCTGTCTGCTGCACCCGTCGTGTGCTGTTTAGGAGGGACGGGCCGCACTGCTTACTCAAGCTGGCGGAGGGGAATCAATCTCTCGCTGTTTAGAGCCTTTCGTAGGTGAGTCCGCGATGTTGGTCTGCTCTGATACTGAGCAAGCACCGTCGCAGGAAATAACCAGACACCACATGACGTTTCTTCCAATGCCGATGTTTTAAAGGTTTTTGTCTGAGAAGGCTTTTCTTGTTGAAATATCTGTCCATGTAAACTGCAGCCAGAGTGGTCTTGACAGATATTGAGTGTTTCCTCCACGAAAAGTTGAGGTGCCACGTCCGCGAGCACCACGAAAAGGCTGCTTCCGAAACTGTAAAGTCCCCAATGAGCGAGCAGTATCAGTGTCCTTCTTAATGGACTGTAATACCTTTCATTTTGGACATTTGTAAAGCACCTGGAAGTACGCCCACCGGCGTGTCCCCGCGCTATGATAAGTGAGAGCTAACAGTCCGCCCACCCTCCTACCAGACATCTACCTGCTAAATAAAAGAGTTTTAAGTTTTTTCCTAAAAATGGTTTCAGACGGTTCCAATCGCAAATATAGGGGTAGAGCATTCCAGCACTTGGCAGCCAGGTATCTGAAGGATCTACCACCCATACGTGCTTTCCTTACTCTTGGCACCGTCAAAAGACCCGTGCAGGAAGAGCGAAGATTGCGCGTGGGCTCGTACCCGGTGACCAGGCTTCTAAGCAAAGCAGGGGCTTTGCCATTCAGGATACGATGGCAGGTGGTTAGAGATTTAAATCCCACCCTGCTAGCAACTGGAAGCCAGTGAAGTGCGTGAAGCGCTGTTTTGGAAGGAGACCTCCTAGGGAGCCTCAATACCAAGCGAGCGGCTGCCTTCTGCAGCACCTGGAGGCGTTTGATGACTTTTCCCGTGGCACCCAGATATAGCAGATTTCCATAATCAAGGCGGGATGTCACCAGGGTATGCACCAGCGTTCTACGAGCTGCAAGCGGGAGTAGATCTAACACCTTTTTTTAAGTTTTCAGAACGCCGAAGCATACCCCAGCCACCCGGCCGACCTGGGTGTCAAAGGTCAGGCCAGTATCCAACCAGACCCCAAGATTCCTAGCCTCCTGACAAGGAATTGGAGTCTCCCCCAAGCAAGGAGGCCACCAAGCCGACGACCAAGCAGCCGGCGACCCTCCCACAATCAGCACCTCGGTCTTGCTACCGTTAAGCTTTAAACAGTTGGCGGACATCCAGGTTGCCAGATCTTTCATGCAGTTTCTGAAATTGTCAGCCGCAAGACCTGGGGTGCGCGAGAGGGAGATAGCCAGCTGCGTGTCGTCGGCATAGGACACTAGGCGCAAACCGTATTTCTCAACGATTGCTGCCAATGGGGAGACATAAAGGTTGAACAGGGTTGGGCTCAGGGACGAACCCTGAGGCACTCCCTGGCCCAGCCCAATCTCCCTCGAATAGCAGTCACCCAGACGAACCTGGAAGCGTCTGTCAGTTAGGAAAGATCTTATCCACCCAAGCGCTGCTCCTGAAACTCCTGCTTCATTCAGACACTGTAGCAAGATGGAATGTGCTACAGTGTCGAATGCAGCGCTAAGGTCCAAGAGGATCAAAGCCATGGTCTGGCCTTCATCCACACCCTGTCGCAGAGCCTCTACTGCCATAAGAAGAGCTGACTCCGTCGAATGGCGGGGGCGGAAGCCAAACTGAGAATCGTGGAGCAGAAAGGTGTCGTCCACGTATTTCATCAGCTGGAGATTCGCTATTTTTTCCGCTACCATTGCCATATAAGGTAGGAGGGAAATAGGGCGCAAGTTCTCAAGTTTATCAAATCTGACATTAGCTTTCTTTTGCAGCGGGAGAACAATTGCTGGCTTCCACGCAGCGGGAACAGTCTGCGTCTCGTAAGATGTATTTACCAGATGACGTATGTATGGTTCGAGAACGTCTAGACTTCCCCTTAGTCGTCTGGGTGTAGTGGGGTCCCTAGGTGAGCCAGATTGTATGGATCCGCAAATGCGGATGAGGTCCTCAGTCGGGGGGGTGGTAAAACTGGACAGCCGCTGTTTCCCTATTACCTTAGTTGTTTCCAGAGGCTTAGAAATCTGATCTGGCTGCTGTGAGAAGGTGGCGTAAATTGTTGCTACCTTGTTAGCAAAAAACTCTGCTATCCGGTCGCAACCTTCCACCGTGCAGAGTTCCTCAGGCACCACTGCAGGCTTCCCTACCGAGAGTGTTTTATAGATTAGGAATAGTTCTTTGGTAGAGTTTTCCGCTTCCGTAATCCTAATACTAAAATATAAAGTTTTGGCTTTCCTAATCAGCCTATGGTAGATGCGCCTTTTAGCTGTGTACTCTGCTTTCGCATGTACCGTAAGGGTTTTCCTCCATTGTCGTTCTGCGTGCTTACATACCACTTTAGCTGCTTGTACCTCCTCATCATACCATGGTGCCGTGCTCTGCACCCGGCCACCCTCTCTTGTTATGCCAAGTGGAGCCACCTGGTCCAGGACCTCCACGATAAGCTGATCAAAGTTTGTATTTATGGCTTCCACTCCCACTCACCCTTGAAGACCTTTCTCCGTGAGGACTTGATTAAATTTAGTTTGGGAAAAATTCATCCATCGTCGTCTAGGATGTTTAGCGGCCGACGGTATCACCGGCCGAGCTCCCTGGGTATAGATCAGAAAGGGTAACAGGTGGTGATCTGTCCAGGGAATAGGGATAGGATCAGCAACTTCTACCTGTTCCCAATTTGCAAAAATCGGGTCCAGTGTGTGGCCTAGATGGTGAGTAGGCTTTAGAACTTTCTGCTCAAAATGAAGTGCTTTCATGTTTTGCTGGAATTCACTGGCTGCTTTATCTGTGGGATCGTCAAGGTGAAGATTGAGATCACCCAGTACCAGGTATTTGTCAACTCGCACTGCAGCCTCAGTTATTCCCTCAAATAGGCTCTCACTGAATCTTGCTGCAGTGCCAGGCGGCCTGTAAATCAGTAGGCCCTTCAAAGTGCAGTTGCCATTGACCGAGATGGAGAAGGCACCGACTTCCCCACCCACGATCTTGGCCTGCTCCAGTTGACATTGGAGACCCTGTCTAGCTATGATGGCTATCCCACCACCTCTTCCTATCTCCCTATCTAGCCTCAATAGGGAGTAACCCGCAGGAATAGCAACGAGGACCTCAGGCATGGAATCCTGGTCTAGTCACGTTTCCGTGATAAAGACCAGGTCCCATTGTTTATTACTGAGGAGATCATCTACATGTGCCCCAAAAAGCGACTCGCCGTCATCCGGCATATCTAGGATTTATGCCTGTACCTCCAGGCGGAAAGAGGTGGACCGTAACAACCCTGCCTCCGCAAGATCGCTGCCCCAGCAAGCTGACGAAAGCCAGTGCACGCAATGTCAACTGCGCAGTCGATAATTTCCTCCGATGTTCTCTCTCCGTCCTGCAGAATCTTCAAGGCTTCCGCCTTGGAAGCGTCTGGGATGAGGGCCACCAGGGCAGACAAGTCCGACCACATCTGGCGGTCGTAGCGGCCTAAGATGGCTAAGGCATTAGCCGCTCTCACCGTAGTGGATGCCATTGTGGAGAACTTGCGACCAATAGCGTCCAGGTGACGACCCTCCTGATCCGGAGGAGCCGTAATTGGAGAAGCCGGATTACGTGAACGACGTTGCGCAGCTTGAGTGACCACTGAGTCTGGTTTTGGATGAGCAACAAGGCACGCTGGAGATCCGATGGGCGCCTTATATTTTTTCTCAAGGCGAGGCAGTTGTGCTGGTTGTGAATTTGGCATTTCCATCAATTTCACCCCTTCAGTCCATATGAAATCTATGATGGGTATAGTGTGGACTTGTTTCAATGGGTGATTTTTAAAATCATAGAGGAAACAGTCCTTCTCCCTCTGGACTCTGGGCAGCTTAAAACGCTGGGCCGCTCTATCCCTCAGCTGATGGAAACTTGCAATGTCCACCGGAGGCGAATTCACGGGCTCCACCGGAGGAGGGGAAGGCGTCTGAATTTGATAGTCGTCCCACTCAGCCATGTGGGTGGTGTCGTCATCATCGTTATGTTGAACTTCTCCATCTTCCCGTTCTGGAATGACGTAGTCATCATCAACAGGGTACACAGTAGTGTGTATTATAACCGACGTCTGAACTTGAGGAGAAGGCGTTGGTGGCTGTGGTGGTGGAACAGCGACAGGAGCCGCCGCAGGCGCATGAGGCACAGGCGAGCCCTGTTGAGAGGGCGGAAAACGCCGGTTGTAGTCATCCAACATATGAAGAGATTTGACATGAGCGACAAAGGCAGTGTTGCAGTTGGAACCTGCACAGAATGTTCCTCTACCGGAGAAAATTGGTCGTCATCATCATCACCATAATCCTGGCACTTGATCATTAAATCCGAAGGACTGCGTGCCACTCTGAAGGAATCATCCACATCATTGTCAGAGTCAGAGTCCTGCTCAGAGCCCGTGGCAAACCTGGGCGAGGGAGGCTGTGGATCTGGGATGGACATCTGGTCAACTGGCAGCTTACGACGATGGTGCAAGGGGTCGACGGCGGAGGAGTCAGACCCGGTGGGTGAAAAAGGCACCAAAGGCATGGAGGCAAAAGATGAAGGAACAAACGTCAACGTCGACGGTGCCGACAACGATGATGGTACAGGCGTCGACGGAGTCGCTGTAGAAGGATCCACTGTCGACGGAACCATCGTAGACGGTAAGCTAGTCGACTAAGTCATTGTCGTTGATGAAGCCCCAGTCGACGGACTTGTCGTCGACGGGACCGACGACTAAGAAGATTTCTTGTGAGCTTTCGTCGACGATGATTTTGCTGACGACTAAGCAGATTTCTTCGTCGACGACGAGGCAATAGGTATCGTCGACGGGACAGTCTTTAAGCTAATCGATACCTTAGTCGACATGGAAGACATAGACGTTGCCGTCGATGACGATCCGGAGGCTGATGTCGTCATCCGGAGACGGCAGATCTAGTCGTCGGGATGATCGTCGACGGAGAAACATGTTTCAGAGCAGAAACATGATGGGAGGCAGCAGAAGACGCCGGAGAGCCAGGTCTCGTGGGCGTAGGCGCAGTAGGAGGTGGTGAGGACACCGCAGGAGCCACAGATAGTGAGAGTTTCTTCCTTTTTAGAAAAGGAGAAGGCATATCCTGCACACTACTACGCTTGGAGGCTGCTTTTGAAGGTCTAGATTGTAGGCTTTCTGCATCCGCCAGTGCCGAATCCTTATCTTTAAGTCTCTGAAGCCAAAGGAGGAGACGGCCTTCTCTGTCCTTAAGGGTCTTAGTAGAGAAAGTTCTGCAAAACTTGCATTTACCAACCTCATGGTCGGGATAAAGACAATAAATGCACTTCTTGTGGGGGTCCTCAGAGTAAAGATGCAATTTCCCACAAGAAGAACAATGTCTAAATAAAGACTTCTTACTTGAAGACATGCTGAGAAGACAGGAAAACTTGAAGTTAAGAAAACTGAGCAGAGGTCAGGGAGACTCCCTTCACACGATGTGCGGTAGAAAACCTGAGGGACTGAGCTCTGAGGAGAAGGTTCTGGAAGGGTGCTGGCGCCTGATTGGCTGTAGTTTGGACTAACATAATGATAGGAATATGTTACAAGTATTTTCTCTCTCTCCATGTATTCCTATGTAGGAATTGTTTAAGTATTTGCTATGTTTTTCTAGTATATATTTTATGTGTTATGTATTTACATACATATGTTATTAGTATGTTATTGCTATTTTATTTACCGTGGGACTCCCACTTCGACGACGGGGAATAATCGAGCATGTGAATCTATGAAAGACACCCTAATACTGGAGAATAACAACTCTCTCGATCACTGTATTCCAAAGAAACTGACCAGTGCCAAGAGTAACACAAGTCCCTGGTGCTGGAAAAGAAACATCGTAAAATTTTAGAATGAATCTGGAGGCGCACCTATGACCCCATTGCAAAAAAAATCAATAGGAAGGCTATTAACACCTACCACAAATTAGTTCATTAGACTAAAGCCGCGTTCTATACAAAATCGGATCACATCGAGTTCCAACCCCTCTAAAACTTTCTTCTCTCTTATGAATGATATGATAAAACCTCTGGCAGGAACTAACAAGATCATATCCACCAACTTGCACTGCGAATCACTGGCACGTTATTTCATCAATAAAGTAGAGTGCATTTACAACGCACTAGACTAGAGGATGGACGCCTCCAAATCCTGGGCGGTCACTAGTTTACCAGATCTCCCTTACTCTCTTCAAGACCTACCTTCTTTGACTCTTAAAGACTTGGAAGTCCTGGCAGCTAAGGTGAAATCAGGCTCTCCTGACAATCCAGTAAAACCGGACGCCGTCAGGAAATTCCAGCACTGTCTTATGACTGAGGGTAGGGAACCGATTAATAGATCACTTCAGTTGTCAAACATACCCAAATCATGTAAGCATGCCAAGGTTATCCTCCTGCTGAAATAGCCAGCACTAAATGCATCTCTCCCGAGAACTTTCTGCCAATTTCTCTGCTCCCATATTTGGCCAAGATTATGGAGTCCCATGTTAACATCACCCTGGCCAAATATCTGGAAGCTAATATGAGATTTTGGACAGATCACAAAATGGGTTCTGGCTTAGACATAGTAGGGAATCCGCTCTTCTGGCGGCTACAGAGCAGCTGAGGGCAACGTTGGATGAGGGCAACACTTTGGCACTTATTTTACTCTGAGTGCTGCCTTCGACACGGTCTCCCATAAGATTCTGCTTCAACGACTTGGGGAGATCGGGTTCAGAGGCAAGGCCTTGGCCTGGTTTGCGTCTTTTCTATATGAACGCTCCTTTCAGATCCACGCCCCCTCCCTATTTGTTCAGCATCTATTCACTCAGCAGTGGTGTCCCCCAAGGCTCTACCCTGAGCCCTACGTTGTTCAACGTGTATGTCCGCCCTCCTGGCCAAAGCTCGGAATATTAATATGATATTGTATGCTGACGATACGCAATTGATATTCACCTTTTCCAACAATCTGGATCTAGACCCACAGAAATTCCACGAAGATGTTTTGGCCATCTCAGACTGGATGGCGGATAACAATTAACAACTCAACTCAACTCCTCGAAAACGAGGTTGCTCCTGGTAGGTCGCGATACCCATTAATGGGACTATCATTGGTGGCCTGCGGCCCTGGGCACCCCTCCCTAACCAAAAAGTGTAGTGAAGAACTTGGGGGTCTTGATGGACAACGCCCTCTCATTCGAGCTTCACGCCAAAAAGGTGGCAGGTACATGCTTCGGCCACCTACGCGGTCTGAAACCCATTCTGGGGTTTTTCGTTGCTTCCACTCGACAAGTGATTATTCAATCAGTGGTTCAGTCGAGTCTTGACTATTGTAATGGACTTCTACTTGATGTGAATAAAACTGTCACTAAGAGACTCCAACGGGCAAAGAATGTGGCTGCCAGCATTCTCCTTGCCCTCCCTAAGCACGGTCACACTTCCCATCTTCTGCTCCATCTTCATTGCCTGCCAATTGAACAGACAATCCAGTTTACAACTCTCTGCACCACTCATAAGATCCTACACGGCCAGGGTCCCCTGATACTGCAGGGGCTTTGTACATCGTATGTTCCAGTGCAAGCACTGCACTCCGCAGACCTGCATCTGGTTTGCACTCCCCGGGTACGTGGTGGTAGAGCCGGGGGGCACTCTTTTAGGGTTTTGGCCCCAGCACTATGGAACTCCATTCCACTTGCTGCATGTATCACACAAGATCATTGGGCATTTAGAAAACAGATTAAAACCTGGCTGTTTTCGTCCATTAGCTTTACTCTCCTTGGCATCTCTTCCGCTAGGCGCTGGGACGCCCCGGTGCTGGGGCAGCCATGCGCTATACAAAAGTGTAAAACAAAAAAAACAACGCAAACGAGAAAAAAAAAAATAGAGAAAATTAAAGTAGAAATGCAGAAATCAAAGGTCTACAAATATGGAAGAGTCACATGCCCAGAAGTCTCCAAACAGAAAAAAAAAATTTTAAACGACAAGGATCTACTGAAATGATACGAAAATAGATCATAGAATATAAATATGAGTGGAAACATATCTTATAAGATAACTATAGACCATTAAGAGTCTGTTATTTAATAATTGTATCATAAATCCAGCAATACAAAAATGTGTTGTCACTGCTCTCCAAAAACAAATATCGATCTGTTCTCACTGGGGCATTGACATTTTGATTGCAAATTTCACCACTTATCCATTACAGTTCAACTGCAGATTTCATATATCCTAAATCACAATAGGAGATATCTACTGCAGGTAAATATGTGGTAAACATTTTCTACCATTAAGCATTAGTGTACACATCCTGCTTAGTCTCCCATCATTAAGACTAGCACTACTGGTTTGTTAGCAGCTAAATATTTACACATCATAATACCGCAGTAGGTTTTCAAAGAATAGTCTCTTCTTTGAAAGTCTACACTTTGCCTTGAGACAGTTTGAGAGTGAAATCCACAGGCAGCGAAAGGGAGCCTTCAGCTGGTCTCACCATCAATTAAGTTTCAGAGGCAAATTTATATTCACAGAGGTGTGGCGGCCACAAAGAAAACCATGATTTGCTCTGTAGAAACCCTCTAACTAAGCATTGTGTTAAAAATCGTTTTAGCAGAGATTATGCCATCTGCTAACATGTTGAAAAGATTTGCATATAGCATGTTCTTGCACGTTTTTATGGAGCACAATTAAATTTGTCTGTCCCCATTGAGTGGGTATGGTCTCAGTCACCCAAACACCTGCGAAAGAAAAAAAATAGATCACTTAGTGTTGAGAAAACACTTACAGATCTGGGCAGGAGAAGCGGCGGAAAATCGCATAAGAGAAGAGTAAGTCAATAAGAGGTTACACATTAGCCCCAATGCTCCTTCTTGGGTCCAGGAGCGGTAGCACAGCAGTGTGAAGGGATTTGGAAAAAGATCCACTATGGAGTCTCATACTTTCTGCAAATTCAATAAAAATCAGAGGAGACACATTGACGTCGTGGAATGGGTGACAGATCCGCTTTAAATGATCTGCTTACACAATCTGAACTCCTTAAATGTGGAAAGCGGACAGAGTAAATAAAAATTGCAGATTGGAGCAGATAAGAGTGGAAGATATGCATCCTCCGTCAGTGACAATATGACTTTGCTACAGTGTTGCTGGTTTCGATCAACATGGTCTGGCCTAAAATATACAGACAGGACAAGAGGGCTCTAAATACTGCTTCTTGTTACTTTCAATTCGAAGAATGATGAATTTCTGACTAAAGTCACCGACCATAAATGACTCCATCCTATTTTACAGGTATTTCTGATGATGATCACCTGAGAAGCTCAGAATTCCTTCCTTTTCCTTCCGGTTCACTTACCTATGTAGTTTGTCCTGGACTAAAGGGGACACTGAAGTCAACATGTCCTAGTACTGAGAAACCAAAGGCCAAAAATTGCAGTTGTCTGACCAGAGGACTTAAGTACAGGAGCTGCGGAAACCACAAATACACCGGACGTCACTGGAAAAAGAAAAGAAACCAAATGCGTGGTCACGTAAACATCTACACAATACTCTGAAACTAGAGCCCTACCACGCCCCAGTGATTAAAAAACCGACAATAATCTATTGCACTAAAAGCCACTCCCTGGCAGGATTACTGCACTGAGCCAGAAACATTGGATAGGTGAAATCTCAATTTTGGCTGCACTCCGATGAGTAAAGGACTAACATTCTTTGGATGTCTGGAATCATACCTCTATGCATTCCAGATCCTAAATTGGTTTCAAATGTGACTTTTTAACAGGGATCAGAAATCCCGGTTTTTCCAGAAGACAAACTATGACAATGTCTTGAAATTCCCCTGCTGCCGGGCTAGGAATGGGCTAGCCAATAATCCAAGTAGAGGTGTAGCAATCTTGAGTTGGGAACAAGTGCAACTAATGGAGGTAGCACCTCCTGAATATATTCTCTCAGCATCAGCGGAAGGCCTAGATGAGACCTTTGAATTCAGAATCCCAGGTATCTTTCACGAGCTGGGTGAATCGGCAAAGTACAGACAGGTATCCTCGGTGCCTACAACTGCCATCCATTCTTTTGGAGATATCAGCGAAATAATGCACTTAAAAGTTTCTTTTTGAAGTGGATCTGGCATGAGACGTTGAGCCCCTAGAAGTCGACAGTCTGTATGAAGTCTCCTGAATGTTTTCCAACTAGAAAAACTGATGAATACATTACTATGCCTTGTTCCAATAAAAGGTACTGGAACTATAGCACACTTTCAGCACAAATCTGACACTCCCTGCAAAAGAACCGCTCTATGAGCCAGGTCTCCGGGCAATCGGTTAGAATTCTAAATCTGGAAGGGTCTCCAAAAACTCCAGACGAACGATTACTACCAATACTCAGGCATTTGTGATGGAGGATTCAAGTCCTCTGCTGGAACTTAGAAGAGGGTGTAGCATAGGCAGGGCTGAAGGGAGAAGAATTGGAGCTCTGAACAATCATAACTATTCACTTTCATTACTTTAGGTGGCATTTTCTGGAAACAAAATAGTGAAAATCTTCTATTGGCTTCGAATGAAGTTTAACATGATTTCTGATTTTTAAAGTGTTTGCCGATCTTCTAACTGACTTCCAAAAAGATGACAACTATGAAAAGGTAGACAATCAATCAAACCTTGCCTTCTAAACCCTTCCAGCCATCCAATGTTTGAGTAGGTTGGATATTGTGCAACAACATTGACTACAGTCGTAAAGGCAGATGCCTTGAGTATATCACAGGATATATTTGACAAAAAGTTGCCTGGTGTACTACGCCTCTAGCCTCCTCCTATACCATACCACCCATCCTCTCTCCTCCCACTTGCGCCATAGCAGCTCTTGCTCATGTTTATGTCCTGCCTCGAGCAGGTGGTAAATGTGGGTGGTAATACCCACAGAAAAGAAAAAAACATGCATAATTCTGCAGGTTTTTCCACATTACATGGAGCTAAACTTTTATCTGCAAGGTACTTATGAGAGGTTTCTACATGCGACAAATTTTTCAGGTTGTATTTACCAACCCAGCAGTATTGTGCAATTCTTAATTTGAGCCGTAAAAAGGCTGGTAGAATGTCAGAAGTGGTTGTTCTGGCTTGGAATGCCTTGTGGGTCTGCGTAGACACACACACAAACACACACACACGTACACGATTACATATATTTACACCTACTTCTCTCTAATATCGGTCAACACTTTAAAGGGCTGGAAAATGACTCCTAATAAATTCATGGGTAAAACGTTATTGAAGTGGGTTATAAGTGAAATCGCAATTGCTCAGCAGGTTTTCACATGAACATATATAAGTCTGACAGAGCAGAGAGCTAGCAAGAGTGGAAGAGGCTCTGTGTTGCCTGCATGTGATAAAGTGCCACTCAAAGTGTCAGACAGGAGTCCTGCAAATGTTATATACATGGTAATAATAAGCTCATTGAACACTTTACAGCCCTGACCCTTCAGTCAAAGGAATGAAGGCAATACTTCCAACTTTTGGCGAAGCTATCCTCAACCTCCATCGTGTGCCATGCCCAGCCAGGTGAATCCAAATGGATCCCACTACCTTTAGTACTCAGACTCCCACAAACAGAGTCCGACTACCATACAAAAACAAGTATCAGAGGCTTACTGTACGCACAAGCCATATACACAGGATATCAACGAAATGCTATTGGTCTTACTTAACAGTGGAACTTTACATAGAGGTGTCATAAGGCCATAATTTCCTTCACACAATTAAAAAGACCTGGTCACGCCATACATTATCAACCTTTAACCCAGAGCAGGAACAGTCTACTATTCATTATGACAGCAGGCTTGGTGAGCCCCTACCAGTCACAAGACCTGTCCTTGACCTGGTGGCGACAGGGACTGGCCTCAGCCTCTGCACTCACAATCTATTAGCATGATGCCAGGGCCAAAATATAATTCCAGATACCAGCGCCACATGCAGTCAGGCACTCCAGGCAGCTGAACACATCTGTAATACCATGCAGAGGACATTCCTTTCCAAACACACGTAGACATTTACCACCAAGTGAAATATCTGCAAGATTAAATTGTATGCATTAGATTCTCCATGAAATCTAGGTATGTTGTAGAACTCCTGGAACCCTTTGTACACAAAGTGAAAAATATATAATCGCTTTTTAGCAAAGTAATCTTATAAGAGATTATACATACATAATTGTATAGAAAATTGTACTCTAAATCACAATTTATAAAGAAAACTGGTTGCTGATCACCAGTGGAAATTACAAACTCTTTACCCCCAAATAAAGAAGAATGTTTTTATCCAATACCTTTCTCCTGTCCTACTTTCACATATTAAAGTTGTGTATTTGCTTTTAAACATAAGTATTTAAATGTGAGCAATTTTTCTGACACTTAAACCTGCCTTTGCCAACACCCCCCTCAAAATCTTTTTTTCTGTGACTGGTTGAAATTCCAAATTATAAGTTCCAGGGCATGAAGACAAGAAAAAAAACTACTTTAGACAGAAGTGTAAAGAAAGTATTAGTCAACACAGACGCTCATGCACTCTTCAATCAACTTCATATTCCCTTAGATTACTTTTTGAATATTGCACAATACTGAAGCAACTGACCTCAAGGATCACTACATCCTCCTCGTCATCCTCTTCATCTTCTTCACGGTTCTCTGCTATAGTGCATGTCGTTACTGACATTTCCTCATCAGAGTCATCCGATATTGTAATAAGGCCGTCCTCCCTGTGATTTATCCAGTCTATAAGACAGAAACGATCAAAGTTGCTTGCAGGATTCACAAACTGAGGATACGTCATCTTTAACTTGGGACACTACAACGCTACATCATAAGAGACATCGACAAATCATAATAACTTGAATAATTTTACACCCCCAAACCCCATTAGGCAGCAAAGAAACACGAAGAGACTTCATTAAGACTCCAGTTATTATTTTATTTTTTTAGGACTCGCCTACTAGCCAGCGCATGCCTGGTCTGCTCTAGGGTGTACTGTTAGCTTATAGTGAACTTAGAGCCGGGCCATTGCTTAACATTGGCTGTTTTCACTGTCACTCATTCGTGTGCTTCTCATTCATAAACTGTGTGAGCTTTTATTGCTCTTCTTGTGTTTGTCCCTGTCCTGAAGCATTGACATATTATTGTGTCCTTCCACTGCTCGCTTTTTCAGGCATTACTTTGTGATTTTTTGTTTAAGTACTTGAAGATAGTGCATGTGTTTTCCAGCTGTTCCCATTGTGTGCTTTTCTGTACCATCAGCCATGCTTAATGTTTTGCTCTCTCACTCCAATGTTCTTCTCCCCCGCCGCCCCAAGTTGCCTTCTGACCTATGTGCTTTCTGCCCATGAGCTTCAGGTTTCTGTCTTTTGCCAGTCGGATCACCCAACCATCGCCCCGGTGATGCTACCGTCCACTGTGTTACTTTTCTCCCACTATGCATCTCCCCCTTCAAGTTGGTTCTCCACAACCTTCTTTAAAATGAAAAAAAATTACAGAAGGTTTATTTATTTTAGTTATTGATTAAACTGAGACTGGTAAGTAAAAAGAAAAATTAATGGGTAAGTCATTATGTAGGTGCAGCATCTGCAATGCGCATGCCTACAAAATGCTAGCCACGACAATAGTATTTTTTTTTTAATTCTATAGCAATGCATCACAACAATGGTGATGCTGTGCCACATGGTTAAGACCACTGTCGAAGCCAATAGTTCCCAGGGGTGAGACCTACTGCTTTGCCAATGTTTTTTATTTGCAGAGTCCCAAATCAGAAGCAGTTGGAGAAGAAGGGGGTCCTTAATTACACGTAAAGCTCTCCCTTTTGGATGTGCACCCACACAGGTCTGCACTTAATCAGACATTGTGCAGGATAGGCGAGCGTTTCACTCGATTTCCATGCTTTGCAAACTTACTCCACCCAAGCCTCTTCCTACCAAAGCACAGTACTTCCACAATGCACCGGTGACAGGGCATAGCTGAGAGGGAATGAAGGAATGCAAATGAGGTGTCAAGTAGAAATGCACCAGAAACATAATACAAGTCTAGATACCTATTTTTACAGCTTCTCCATGTATACTTTAATTCTATTTTTCCAATCTTCTCATCCTTGTTTCTACTGCTCACATTAGCTCTACTTAAGTATTTTTAAACAGTTAAATATGTTCCTTTGTCATAGCTTACTGTCCTTCTGTTACTACTTTTCAGTCATTTCATACCTTTTGTCCTCCTGATTTTCTATCACATCATTCGGTGCAGCCATCTTAGTCTCTATGCACAAAGGCAATCTAAGAGGTCTTTGTTTTCACAAGTGAAGGTGCCTCGGAAGCCACAGCAGCCTAATTAACACTGTAGGGGTTGCAGTGGTGGGACAAAGGCAAGCCTGTCTGTACACCAGGCAGACGGCAGATTCTGTCTCCAACACGTTCATCTTCTGGTAAGCAGATACAAGCTTCTTTCACTTTAAAATTTCCCAGTGTCACATTTCCTAAAAGTCTTAGGAGTCCTATTCCTGATCACTCAAGTCCATTGTTTTAACAACTCTTACATTCACCTTCATTTAACAAGCACTCAGCTCGATAGCCACATCCCTTCCCTTAATAGGACTGTGCTCCATTATGAGAAGCGAAGTCAGCAGACCAACCTAAAGTTCCTTGAGAACTGTTGAACTTCATGTCCAAGATAAAACACATTTAGAGGAAGACACAGAATTGCCAATATTGCAGCAAGAGGCACCTGGATTTCAGCCTAGGGCGGAAAGACTTCCCATTAGAAGTGCTGGACTCTGGGTTGCCCCAAACATGGTGCAGCCAGTGTTGCCTACCTTTAATGGTGTTGCAGGGTGTAGAGTGAATACGGAAAACTTTTTGGCTATACATTTCTTTGTTATTTATGGACATGTTTTTGGATTGTTGAGCAGACTAATTTGTATGCTGAATAGTATTTGAGGGACAACAGTGCCAGACTTAAGCCCCCCTCTAGAGCTACCCAGCGGACTCCAACAGATCTGGATGAGTAGAAGAAGAATTTGAGATTAACTTTGATGGGCCAGATACGGAAGCGAACGCTGTCTTCATACTGGCCTACTAGTCCCTTGATGGCAACAGCTATAATTCCTGCAGCTATGAGACATAATTGGTAGTTGCTTCTTCTTCGGATGGTGCATTTTGTTGATAATGCATTACCATTGCACAAGATCACCCTGATTGTGACGTCTTTTTAAGGTACGGCCTGTCCTTGATTACTTTGTAGAGCGATTTCCAGAGATCTATGTTCCAGGAAAAGAAATAGCTGTGGAGGAGTATTTGGTCCTGTTCAAGGGCCACTTAGTTTTTGGCAGTCCATTCCTAGTAAGAGGGCATGTTATGAAATTAAGATGCATATGCTGTCTGAGAGTAGTACTCGATAGGTCTATAATTTCAGGGTGTACATCGGTAGGGATTACAGTATTGACCCCACCTGGTTGTCCGTCCACTTTTGGAGTTAATGAGAAAATTGTGTGGGACCTTGGTAGAGGACATTTTAACAAAGGTCACCATTTATAGGTAGTTAACTTTTACATCTGTGTGCAATTGTTGAGAGAATTGCTCAAAGTGGGCACTGTTACTTGTGGCACAATCCACTCTAACCGTAAAGGTTACCCAAAAGAGCCTGTTTGTTAAAAATTTGAGAAGTGACAGTGCAGTACCTAGCATAGCGATGAGGTTCTAGCTGTGAAAGTTTCTGACAGGAGAGATGTCTACATGCCGACTCGCATTCATGATGAAAATACTCCACCTGTAACTGATTGGGATGAGGTTGCTGAAGTGTGCAAACCAATATGCATTTTAGACTAAAATAAGTACATGGGTGGTGTAAAAAGAGTAGATCAGAGGTTGGAACCTTACACTACTGTTCATAAGGTGTATATTTGGTATATGAAATTGGCTATCCATTATTCAATGCGTTGTTGTATTCAAGGATTTTTCTCCAGAGTCAAAGATGACATTTGTTCAGTTTCAGCAGTCTCGGATAGGCAACCTTGTTGTAGTCAAAAAGGTTAGAGTTCCTAGAGAAACCGTGGAGAATGTGGCTAGATTGAAAGATCTACAATAAGCAAATGGAGAGAGTAAAGGGATTTTATCCACCAAAGTGGACGGACAAGTACTCCTGGTCCCCTAGGCTAGGTATTTGTATAACAAAACAAGCATTAGAAATGCAATCGGGCTCGGATTTATTTGAGTTTGAGCTAATGGCATTGTAAATGCCAATGTATTGTTGCTATGTGTTATGGAGTGTGTTCATGTGGTGTGTACTGCCAGTGATCTCCTTGTGAGTGTGAGAATATTGCACTGTTACTGCCTGTGATGTCCTTCTTGTGAGTGTGAGAAGCTTGCACCTCTGCTGCCTGTGGTCTCCTTGTGAGTGTGAGAAGCTTGCACCGCTGCTGCTTGTGATGTCCTACTCACTACTCACTACTCTGCACTCACTACTCACTACTCGGCACTCACTACTCACTACTCTGCCCTCACTACTCACTACTCTGCACTCACTACTCTGCACTCACTACTCTGCACTCACTACTCTGCACTCACTACTCTGCACTCACTACTCTGCACTCACTACTCTGCACTCACTACTCACTACTCTACTCACTACTCACTACTCTACTCACTACTCTACTCACTACTCTACTCACTACTCTACTCACTACTCTGCACTCTCTACTCACTACTCTGCACTCTCTACTCACTACTCTGCACTCACTACTCACTACTCTACTCACTACTCAACTCACTACTCTGCACTCTCTACTCACTACTCTGCACTCACTACTCACTACTCTACTCACTACTCAACTCACTACTCTGCACTCTCTACTCACTACTCACTACTCTGCACTCACTACTCTACTCACTACTCACTACTCTGCACTCACTACTCTACTCACTACTCACTACTCTGCACTCACTACTCACTACTCTGCACTCACTACTCTGCACTCACTACTCACTACTCTACTCACTACTCACTATACTCACTACTCACTATACTCACTACTCTACTCACTACTCACTATACTCACTACTCTACTCACTACTCACTACACTCACTACTCTACTCACTACACTCACTACTCTACTCACTACTCACTATACTCACTACTCTACTCACTACTGTACTATACTCACTACTCTACTCACTACTCTACTCTACTCACTACTCTACTCACTACTCTACTCTACTCACTACTCTACTCACTACTCACTATACTCACTACTCACTACTCACTATACTCACTACTCTACTCACTCCTCACTACTCTGCCCTCACTACTCTGCCCTCACTACTCTGCCCTCACTACTCTGCCCTCACTACTCTGCCCTCACTACTCTGCCCTCACTACTCTGCCCTCACTACTCTGCCCTCACTACTCTGCCCTCACTACTCTGCCCTCACTACTCTGAACACTGCACTCACTACTCTGAACACTCTGCACTCACTACTCTGAACACTCTGCACTCACTACTCTGAACACTCTGCACTCACTACTCTGAACACTGCACTCACTACTCTGAACACTCTGAACACTCTGCACTCACTACTCTGAACACTCTGAACACTCTGCACTCACTACTCTGAACACTCTGAACACTCTGCACTCACTACTCTGAACACTCTGAACACTCTGCACTCACTACTCTGAACACTCTGAACACTCTGCACTCACTACTCTGAACACTCTGAACACTCTGCACTCACTACTCTGCACTCACTACTCTGAACACTCTGCACTCACTACTCTGCACTCACTACTCTGAACACTCTGCACTCACTACTCTGCACTCACTACTCACTACTCACTACTCTGGACTCACTACTCTGGACTCACTACTCTGGACTCACTACTCTGGACTCACTACTCTGGACTCACTACTCTGGACTCACTACTCTGGACTCACTACTCTGGACTCACTACTCTGGACTCACTAATGCATGGTTAAATAATACGTAATTAAAAAGAACACATTTCATTTAAATGACCAAAATGTGCTCTTAAGTCTCGAGTGCAGTGTCAAGTGATAGCATGTCTCCTAATTTAGTGCCAGCTTTCTCACCTTACTATTTGGCAATGATTCAGGCTTCCTGTTCTCGTTTGTTTGTTGTGCTGTTAGACTAGGTTTTGCAACATTTGGCCCCATCACTTGCATTGTTCACATCCTGGCTCATCTTTATATTTAAACGTGTGCTGAAGGATAATTTTCCTACCCATGAGTTGCAACAAAGTCCGGGAAGCTTTGGAAGCGCTCTCTCGCCCAAAGAGACACCCATTTCTTAGCGCTGGTCCCTTTAAAAAGTGGATTAAAATAACTTCCACGGCTCCTGCTAAATTCAGGAATAGTTTGCAAGGCGCTTTAGCGAACTTTCAATTGGTGACAGTATTGAGCAGGGATGGTTCCCCTCCGATGTGCGCATTGACATCCTTTTCAATAATTCCTCCTTCCTTCCTCCCTGGTGACATCAAGGATGCGATCCATCAAGGTTCGCCATTGAAACAAAAGAGGGCTAACACTTTTTAAAGAGCACACGTGAGGTGCTAACAGTGAAGAAAGTGATTAATAATGACAGAAAATGCCTGCCGCGTTATCGATGTGAGTACGTGTCCCTTTTATTTTCGCCGCTGCATTGTGAGTTAGGTAAATAGCGCCTTCCTGGTGATCGATTTGTTAGCTGTGTTTCCAGCTGTGATTTAAGTAGATGTTACAGAATGGCAGCTGCAACAGCACGAAGACAAGCAATTCATTAAACGGAACACCACCATGGCTTCGCAAAACAAGCATTTACAATGCAATGGTTTTGCCTTTGTTAAAGTTAGAGCTATTGGCATTGCTCTTGACATTTTTTTTAATTTTTTTTTAACATAAATGAATGGCATTGTCATTTACAATAGCAGGGCAGGGCACAGGGAAGGGGGGCAAGGAGAGACGAAGGAGAGCTGCGGGCTCAGGGAAGAGGGGCGAGGAGAGAGGAAGGAGAGCTGCGGGCTCTTGTTGTAATGCTTGCATGGATGAGTTGGTGGATGCATGCATGGGTGCATGCATGGATGGGTGTATGGTCACCGGTGAGGGTCACAGGGCACAGGTGTCAGAGCTGAGGGCACGGGTGAGGGCAGAGGGGTGTGAGCTGAGGGCAGAGGGGTGTGAGTTGAGGGCAGAGGGGTCAGAGCTGAGGGCAGAGGGGTGAGAGCTGAGGGCAGAGGGGTGAGAGCTGAGGGCAGAGGAGTGAGAGCTGAGGGCAGAGGAGTGAGAGCTGAGGGCAGAGGAGTGAGAGCTGAGGGCAGAGGAGTGAGAGCTGAGGGCAGAGGGCTGAGAGCTGAGGGCACAGGGTTGAGAGCTGAGGGCACAGGGTTGAGAGCTGAGTGCACAGGGTTGAGAGGTGAGTGCACAGGGTTGAGAGCTGAGTGCACAGGGTTGAGAGCTGAGTGCACAGGGTTGAGAGCTGAGTGCACAGGGTTGAGAGCTGAGTGCACAGGGTTGAGAGCTGAGTGCACAGGGGTGGGAGCTGAGGGCACAGGGGTAAAGAGCTGAGGGCACAGGGGTAAAGAGCTGAGGGCACAGGGGTAAAGAGCTGAGGGCACAGGGGTAAAGAGCTGAGGGAACAGGATGCTCCTGTTCAGAACCGGTGAGACCTGGCCCACTTAAAGACCTGCTTACCCCCCTATGTTCATGGGATATGTAGTCTGTGTTGTTTTTTCTTTATTATGTTCTTTAAAGGCTGGTGATTTAATAAAGCGAAGAAAGTAATGCATATTCCACACCTCGTACTGGCTGAAACAACATAAATTGCAGTATAAGAGAGGGAGGCGGTATGCAACCTGGTCGGGAGTAGATCATGGGCACCCAAAGTGGCGAAAGTGAGCAAAGAGAGCGCTCACTTTCCTGCCAGTAAAGGAAGCTGTGCCACTGGGCGAAATTATCCCAATTGGCCATCCAGGAGGGAGAATGTGATGCACTGAAGCTGCGCCGAATTCGAGCACAACCAGACAGCTGAACGGAAACGTAGACAACCACTTGCACTCACCCCAACGGAGCGGCTGCAGGAAGTGAGTGAATCTTTTCGTAAAATGGAGACTTCTGGTCAGTGCTACATGGGTGTGATCAGCCTTAGTGGCCAATTTGTTAGCAGAGAGTACAGCCAGGTTTATTAAACATAAAAGCACTGGGCTTCTGTTGCTGCATAGGGGCACCAGTGAACTATCTTTGCAAGCACCACAGCGACCGATGGGCCACAGTTGTTCAAATACAAGTCCAGGAATGAACATGTTTGTGACTAATTGCTTTACATCCTGGCACTCGCTGAATCTAATTAAACAATCAACCTTGAATTTAGGCACAAATTAAATCAACGGAAAATAGGGGTATCTCTTAGAATAGTGTACGTATTACGGGTCAGTGTTACGATTGTCACCCAGCAACATTAGTCTTAGCATACCCATTGTGTCAAGACAAGCGATTCACGGAATAAATTCCCCAGGAAAAAACAAATATAAATCAACGGAGTACCTCAAAATTAAACCACTAGTGTACATTCTCGTCACTCAGAGGAACTACAACAAGCTGTCTGTGCTTCAGCTGATGTGCCGATCCTATGTAGTGCTGCGCTGCCTCGGAGCGCTATACGGCGGCAGCGCTGTGATGAGCATCAAGTGTCGGCGCTAATGCTGCAGCTGGGACTGAGGCTCCCCGGCCGGCGCTGGAGTTTATCCACAGTCCAGCTTGCCTCTGACTGGCTGCCGACAGAACCCCTGTATTGTGACGTCACGCGGAGCTTTCCCGGCTAATGTGCCGGTCAGTGGCACTGGCCGTTGCAGCCTGCCGGGCAGGTCCCGCCTCCCCAGCGAGAGTGTCGACATGCCAGTTACTGGGTATTATTACAGTTTGAAACAAATATAGTTAAGGCGGGCTGAGGCGGTTATATACGATGCGGGTCATCTGTCTGTGACTGGATGAACTACGATGCTTAAATCCGCCCAGCTTTCTCTCGTTATTCAGTTACCCCCGATAGTGAAGTCGGCTTAATAACTACTAAGTGGAGCCCTGCAACGTGCTATTGTTACTTAGTACTTGTAACTGTGCAATGGCACCATCACCATGCTTTAAGAACAGGAGATTGCCTAGCGAGATGTATATGGCCTTATTTGTAATAGTAAAACCTGAAACTACTAGTCCCAGACTGCAAAGCGTCCTCTCCTAAAACATTAGAATCATTGGAAGGTGGAAAACAAAACTGCATGGTCCAGTATGCACATTAGTTCCCCGGACTCATCACAGCTTTCTCCGCCATGCATTCAAGAAGCTAGGGCAAGGTCTTTATTCCTACAGGGTCAGGTGAATCGTACAGTATGTGAATGTACTCCACCAAAAAGCTCACCTGAATTTGCTGGCGCAATTGTTCAGTTGGTGGCGAGCAATACCTCCGCCTAAAGTGCAGCCAAGTGTGCAAAAGTAAAAGCCCCACTTTTGCGGCCAGCAGCAACATCGCGTGGCCTGGGATTAGCGTCCCCATACAGACGCATCAGTGTAGCCCACACTCACCGTGGTTGAAGCTCTGCAGCAGCATCCTCTCTACCCAGCTGACCACTGCCTCCCTGCGCTCCCCGGAGGCCTGGCTAATGCGGGCTGTGGGTCGGCCAGACCACTGTAACGTGCAGCGATTTGCTCAACCGATGCGCCGGGAACTTACTCTGAGAAATGGAAAGGTAAGGAAAGTGCAGGAAGGAAATGAGAGGCTGTTGTGAAACCAGGAAGAGAGCACGTCATCGCGTGCACAATATCTGAGGGCTTGAAAAATGTACCAAAGCTGACGAAAAAAGTAACCCAGTCTGGGACAGCAAACAATAGTGATGCAGGGAGAGGCAAGTGTCGACCACGGGAGAGAACTGGAGTGCGCCAGGGTGGGGGGAGTGGGGGACACACAGCAGTAAACCGCGGTCCGGACCCCACCACAACGAGAGAAGAATGAGGGAGTGTATATGGCAATCTCCGCGCATAGGCTCTCACCAAAATCTGAACGTGTATTGTTCAACCGCTAATTTTTACTGTTAGAGTGTAAGGGGAAGCAGGACAACGTGAACAGCCAGGACAGGGGCTTTGGCAATGGCGGCGGTATTATCTCACAAATGAACAAGCAACGAGGCACTGGCTACTTCAGAGTAGGGTCGATTCCTTTTCCAGCTGGGCACCTGAAAACACTCAACGGAGAGTGAAAGGGGAGGGGGGGCGGGAACGGGCACACTGGGAGGGGGGCAGAACGGACACATGGGGAGGGGGGCGGAACAGACACGGACATGGGGAGGGGGGGGCGGGAAACAGAGCTCACGAGCCAACGAGCACACGACACGGCGGAACCGACAAATTAAACAAAAAAAAGAAATTATATAAAAAAAAAATGCTCCTTACCTGATCGCCTCGTGGGAACTCGAATCTTGCAGCCAACTCCAACAACAAACACTTGTAAAAAGACGAAAACGGGCCGCCTGAAAAAAAAAAAAATAACACACCCACCGCCGCGATGACGATCCGAAGTGGGTGGAGAGGGAAAAAATGTCGGGAACGCCCCCGAATCTGGTCCGAGATTGACGGACAGAGCCTTCTCCCAATGGCTAGCCTCCATTTATGGAGCTAGCCAATGGGAGGAGGGGGCGGATACCCGACCCCACAGAGAAATTACATAAGATTTTGCTAGCGCATGCGTACTTCGTACGCATTTTGCTAGGCAAAACCTAAAAAGTCACTCTTGGCAATTTCCCCTTACACACATCCATGAACCATGGCACCAGAGATCCTTCACGCTTGTGCCCGTTCCACAGCGCGCCCGACAAACGCACTGCTCGATGGTGAACGCGCGCACACCATCTGGAATGCATTACACGGCCACCCTGACAGCTCCTAATTAAGATTAATAAGTCTGCCGTGCGCGTAACCACAGACAATATGCCATGCAACTGAAAGAAATGACGGACGAAAAGTAAATATAGCCTATCACGTCAAGGCTACTAAATAGACAGCACAGCGAAGACGAATCACTAGGCAGATGCCATAAAAAACGGCGGCGCGCACTAAAGAATGTGCCAGCCAGAACCCCTTTCAGAATTCTTTTTTTTTCGAACACATAAGAGCTCGGAAGCTCCGCCCCCACTTCGTGGTGACGTAGGCCCGAGCCCTAAAAAGGAGAAGTACCACCTAAAAAATGCTCAAAGAGCGATTTTGGTGGGATGATTTTCTAATGCAACACAAGGAAGAGAGTCCTTCATTGGTTTTTAATAAACCCCTCACTCACCGACCTGGTCGGTGACATGCTTCATCATCGGGGCCACCTTGACAGCCGAGTGCCATCAAGGTGTGCTGCGACACCTGAAATATAGTGGAGCTGGTATATGAGTGATGAGTGCAAGAAAAAGTAGGTGTGTTAAAAATTGTCCTGGTATGGCTTATAAAATTGAAAGATCGCCACTTTCCTCACCACATTCTTCTCATGGTTGAAAAAGCTTTCTCGATAAGAAATGTAGTCTGTGCCTGAAGAGGTATCCGGAAGCAAAGTTGTATGTACTGCCCCGGTAATCCTTCTAAGCTTGGGCTGTGTGTGCCAACGTTTTAAATTGTACCACATGTAAAGTAGTTTTTGGGTGCAACCGTGAGAGTAAAAGTAAACTGACTGGTTTGTATTGTTTTATAATTTTTGTTCAGATTTAATGGTTGGCATTAGTGTGATGCATTTAGCTAGAGGTGCTGCGCTTGTAGTTGCAATGTTGCATCTACTTCAAATTGGCTTCGGCTTTCTTTTTTGTATAAACAAAATGTGATGGTGTGTGCAGACTTGGCTGGCAGTGTGCTAGTAGTGACTTGCTGCTAGTCACTACACACACTGCTAGCCAAACGCCAGTGCACCAACTCCATCAACCGCCAGCCATTGTGACTGCTCTGTCAGTCATGTGGGCAAATGAAATTGACGGGCCCTTGAATGGTATGGTCTGTTGATGTGAGTGTTGTAATGCGCTGGGCCCACGGCTGGTAGTGTGAATGTTCTTGTGTGTCACGTATGAAAGGTGAGAAAATGGCCTGTAAAGAGAATGGTGCCTAGCAGCTGCTTCACAGTTCACCAGCTGCGAGTCATTGTTATTAAAAGTTGATTTTTATTTTTGTGAAATCTCTTTAATAAAATATACACTGTTGACTACAATATGCTGATCCATAGACTTAAGAGTCTGGGAGTGACGGGTGGTGTCATTACATGGATGCAGTCCTTAGAAGAAAGGTCCTTTCAGGTCTTTGAAGGAGACATCTCCAAACTCATGTCCCTCAGTTGTGGTGTGCCCCAGGGATCCTCCCTGAGCCCATCACGGTTTAATGTCTACATGAGTCCATTGGCAGAGATAGTCCGTCCACCATTTGGCATAAAAATCGTTACCTACGCCGATGACTCAGCTCGTGGTGGCTTAAACCATTCACAAAATTCATCTGGCGGCCTAGGAAGTTGCCTAAAGGAGGTAGCCAAATGGATGGAGCTGTCTTGCCGAAAACTCAATGGGGACAAGACTGAGCTTATGCTCCTCGGTAGCTCACCAACTTTCAACTCAGAGCTGCTTTGGCCTAATTGTCTTGGCCCTGCTCCAGAACCAAAAAAACAGATTAAAAGCCTGGGCATCTGGCTGGATCGTTCTCGGAGTTTTAACTATCAGGCGGCAAAACTATCGGCCACGTGTTATGGCCTGCTGAGGATGCTCCACAAAATACTCCCTCTCCTCCCGTTCCAGGCAAGACGAATTATGGTCCATGCTCTTATCCTATCTTGTCTGGACATTGGGAACGCCCTCTATTTAGGAGCCTCCCCCAATCCACAATCTCAAAGCTCCAGATCCTCCAAAATTGTGCAGCTCGCCTGCTCCTTCAGATCCCTTACCGGCAATCTGCAAAAACCGCACTGAGGAGCCTTCACTGGCTGTCTATCAGGGAGAGAATAAAATTCAAGGCTATGTGTAAGTCCTTATGGGGGAATGGATCGACAATCAGTCGATCTATTCTCGCCCCCTTACCACCCAAACACAAATCTCCGTTCAGCGTCCCTCTCTCTCGCCATGCTCCCAAAAATAAAGAGCTAGATGTGGCGGGCGTTCCTTCTCCTACAACTCTGCTAAGTTATGGAGCGCTCTCCCCCCACATACGGGGGAGCCCAACTTGCTGCCTTTCCGGAAACTCCTCAAAACCTGTTTTTTCCAAAACTCCACTAAATCATGGGCCCTCACTGTCCGCGTCTGACTTCAAGTGCTGGGATGCCCCAGGGTAGCTATGCACTCTACAAATGCTTTTTCATTCATACATTTTGCACCTTTCACTCCCCCTCAGGCCAAAGCCAACCAGTATGTTTCTACTTGAGGAATAGATGGATGGGCAGTAAAGTGTCTTTCATGTCTTTCTCTGCCATGGTGTACATTATCTCTAGGAAAATTCTACCAATTCTAGATATTTTCGTAAACTAAAAACCCAAGGGAGTACTGGGTGGTGTGCCTCTCGTGGATCCTAACAATGTCACATATTTTCCTAACATTACTGTGCCATATTCTCCCAGAATCAAAAAGAACTACAAATGTCCTACCACCCAGAGATTAACAACTCGCTGCGATATTCCCTCAATATCTACACATCTTTGGCCCTTTTCATGTCACAGGCACTTGGTCCACCCACACAAGTGACGTACCATTTTATTCTGGAGTCTGAGGGGGAACACTGGGTGGTAGGAAATTTGTGTCAACAAGGTGATCTCATTTGGAAATGTGAGGAAAATTTCACTTTTTTATTAAATTTGAGGTTTGCAGAGGATTCTAGGTAGGAAAACGTTGGGACATCTACGCAAGCCACACCTCCCTGGACTCGCACAGGTGTCTAGTTTTCAGAAATGTCTGAGCTTGGTAGTATTCCCCAGATGGCCACCGCGCCCAGGACCAACAAATGCAGGTAACTGACTCCCTTGCAAAACCAGGTAGTTTTGGGATCGATAATTGTGAGGTCTCCACAATATGTTTTAGGCCATTTCCTGTTGCGGGCACTAGGCCCATCCACACAAGTGTGGTACCATTTTTATCTGGAGGCTTGGAGGAATGCTGGGTGGGTGGAAGTTTGCGGCACCCTGCAGATTCCTGAACTTTCCATCACAGAAATGTGAGGAAAATTTATTTGTTTAGACAAATATTGAGGTTTGCATGGGGTTCTGGGTAACAGAACCTGGTGAGAGCCACATAAGTCACCCAATCCGAGATTCCCTGAGTTTCTAGTTTTCAAAAATGTACAGGTTTGCTAGGTTTCCCTAGGTACTGGCTGAGCAAGGGCTCCAAATCTAAGGCTAAGCACAATTCAAAAGAATCATTTACAATGCAATGGTCTCTACATTGTTAAAGTAAGAGCTATTGGCATTGCTCATGACATTAATTTTTATTTATGTTTTTGTTTTTAAAACATAAATTAATGGCATTGCCATTTACAATACCAATAGCTTAATCGCTCGCAAATGCAAGACCCATTTAATTTGCACCCACACACAGAGCCACACACACAGCCACACACACACAAAGCCACACACACACACAGCCACACACACACACAGATCCACACACACACAGATCCACACACACACAGATCCACACACACACAGATCCACACACACACAGAGCCACACACACACAGAGCCACACACACACAGAGCCACACACACACAGAGCCACACACACACACACAGAGCCACACACACACACACACACACAGAGCCACACACACAGAGCCACACACACAGAGCCACACACACAGAGCCACACACACAGAGCCACACACACAGAGCCACACACACAGAGCCACACACACACACAGAGCCACACGCAGAGCCACACGCACACACAGAGCCACACGCACACACAGAGCCACACGCACACACACAGAGCCACACACACACAGAGCCACACACACACAGAGCCACACACACACACACAGAGCCACACACACACACAGAGCCACACACACACAGAGCCACACACACACACAGAGCCACACACACACAGCCACACACGCGCACACACAGCCACACACAGAGCCACACGCACACACAGAGCCACACGCACACACAGAGCCACACGCACACACAGAGCCACACGCACACACAGAGCCACACGCACACACAGAGCCACACGCAGAGCCACACGCACACACAGAGCCACACGCAGAGCCACACGCACACACAGAGCCACGCGCAGAGCCACACGCACACACAGAGCCACGCGCAGAGCCACGCGCACACACAGAGCCACGCGCACACACAGAGCCACGCGCACACACAGAGCCACACGCACACACAGAGCCACACGCACACACAGAGCCACACGCACCCAGCTTCAGGTTCCAAGAGAACGTACAGTCTTTGGAATCCCTAAATGTGCCACACAAAAACTGATGGCTTGAAAGAGAGTCCTCTGCAGAACCCACTGGAGGGTGCTGGGTTCTGAGGCAAAAAGAGATGGTGGTGGTATTGACAAAGTGCTGCCAAAGAATAGATGCCCAAATTATCATGCAGGATGCTTAGGGTCAATGGACACTGACTAAAGGCTTGACAATGTCCACCTGGTCTTAGAACTGCCACGGATGAGCAATAAGATCAGTGCCAGGACCAATACGTGTGTAGTCTTTGGTTGCAAGTGCCAAGGAGTAAATCCACAACGGTATGTACTGTCCCTTTAGGCTTGCTGGAGTAGTCTTTTGTAGGTGCGAGAGAAGCCGATTGAGTGGGACAAGTGGTGTTGGTAAACAAGAAGGGGATGGAGCACATCTACAGGCGTTATCATGGAGTTCTTAGTGCTGCACTACATACATTGTAAGGAGGAAAGATAGGAACAACCACACTGGTGTACATCATCCACTCACAGAACCCAAAAGAAATCTGGTAACAGCATCCTTCCTGCACTGGGGCCTAAGCATAGCTAACAGAGTAAGGAGGACTACAAAACTAGCTGCTGCTAGTCAGATGTGGAACACAATCCTTACCGGTCTCCCATAAAAGCCAGGTTTCGTGAGAGGGGAATAGCAAGGGAAGATGAGTAGCAGATGACGTGCCAGTACCAACAGACTGTGAAAGAGCGGAGCTTGTCGTCATCCCTGCAAATCTGCTGTCAAGGCCTGCTTCTCCAAGATCTGAATCTTCATGGAGGATGTCAGAGACACAATCCTAGGAATGATCAGGGCAACATCCCAATAGGTGATCTTGGAGGTAAATTCAGAAATGGTTGGTTCCTTCCAGTGTATCAAGTCATTGGGCCTCTAGTGGGTTTTTGTGGGATTCGAAAGAGCAATGTAAAGATGTAAAGCCTCTAGAATAAACTGATAAGACAATGTGTCTACCGCTGGCCTTTCCAATAAAGTCCTAGAAAGAATGCTCAAAATCGCTCTGAATATTCAGGGAGCATACTGACAAACTCCACCAAGGAACCATTCTCCATGAACCAAGTTTATAGCAAATGCATTCGCATGCACTTCATAGAAATTACCATGAGTGTAATGATCCCAAATACTGCAAATATATAGAAAGAGGAATACACACCAACTCTTCTGCTCCAAGGAAATGGCTAAAGCCAATGTCCAATGGCACAAGGACGTCAAAGCGAGTATTGGAAAAGGTAACCGTGTTTGTAAAAGCTTCTTCACTATTTGAAGTGTGCTTTATGCATTGGTGAGGGAATGAATGGGAGAGTGTGTGCACTGATGATGAATGAATAAGCATGGAACTGCATTGATGACAAGATGAACTAGTGAGAATGTAAATGAATGCAGGGACAACAGCAGTGTGGAGGGGCCAGGTGAGCATGGTGGGATTGGGTCAGTATAGATAGGGCAGTGTATGGTCGACAGTTTGAGTGCTGGGTGAGTGACTGAGCGCACGGATGGAAAAGTGAGGGGATATATGGGCTGCTGGACTAGTGGGTGAGAGCATGAATGGATGAGCATGGTCTAATAAGTACAACTCCCTGAGGTCTACCTTGTCCAGCTTTCTGGTGGTGATATTGCTATAGGGAGCACACAACGAGTACCTGTGCAAAAGTATAGTCACCCAAGTACAAAGGGTGCTACAAGGAAACAAACACCCAACTAGTAGCATTAAAACACATGCACAAGACAAAGTAATTCAAATCGGAAGTACACAGTCTCCTGAGGCAGACGTGCATGAAACTAGATCCTCCAACAATAGTACCCATCAGCAGGGACACAAGGGACTAGGAACCACACAATATTAAGGGGCCATTTGAAGATGTGGGCCATGGTGTATATTAAAAATAACAATATCATGGTCGGCTGGCCTTCAGCATAGCCAATTAAGTAATTCTAGAAGTACCAATTTTGTAATCAATCTCCAAAAGTGCCACTTGGTTGTAGCATGCATGTAAATGTTGGTTGTCACCGGAATGTCTATTAAACTTCACAAATTGCTTGTAATCAAGTGGTTGCCAAAGAGAACAACGTTTTTTCTTCTAATGAAAATTGATGCTATCCTTAAACAAAAAACCTCTAGAACCCCTAGGAGAGGCAACAAAGCAGCTCCAATGGGAAAAAAATAAACAAGAGAAAGGGCTGTGAGGTGTTCTGTACTCTGGTGAGGATGTAACCACTGCATCATCAATAGAATGCTGACAATGGAATGGAGAGACGGATTCCAGTTGGAGATATCACGAAGAGCTGACCTTTGAGCAGCTTCTGGTGTGGAGGAGGTCTCAGTTTTTTGTGAACCTAATAAAAGGGTTTTGGACTTTTGCTGCTGGTGTAAAAGACTCAGTTGGATCCTAACAGATTACTTATACCCTATCACCAATGTCGAATACAACTGCACAAACGCAATTCTGGCGGCAGAGATGCCACACAATAGCAAGAAAAGACACCTTAGTACCCACAGGATCAACCTACAGAAACCATGTCCTGGTGTGTCAAAAAAATTCAAACCCATGGCAGAGAGGAAACTACAAACAAAAAGCCAGAAAACGCTATATTAAACTATTTAATTATGTTTTGCTAAATTTCATCGAAGTTGATGAAACAAAATTACTATTAGTCAAGCAAGATACGGCAAACCACTTTTTTTGCTATTTGAACACAAAGTCATACCGCCTACATGACTGCTACGCAACATACCAGCAAAAGAGTGGCCAGGAAAGAAAATGTCTGATACATTTTTGGGTCACAATTGTCTCCTGTATGTGAAAATAACGCAAAATGGCATAATGCAAAATTGAGTTTTGCCTATTTCGCGTAATGCAAAATTCAGGAATTTCGTCAAAGGAATTTCCATTTTTTTCCAGGCTTAGCTTACTTAACACCATTGTTAAATTCTTAACTCCCATACAAACTTTTAAGTTTACGGGACTTGCCAAGAGGTGCCCGCTAAATGCCAACAGATTAGCTCTCTAATTAGCCAATTTTGGAACAATAACACTTTCCACCACGTTTTGGGCCAACGCGTAGAAACTGCAAACAAAAAATGATAGAGGCAATTACAATGTGGCATTACACATCACTAAGAAAAGTCAAGGACAAGCTGCTCGAGTTAAAGTCAGATCTAATTTTAAGGGAAGCACTAACCAACAAGCATTGCCAATTTCAATAATTTTGATTCCTCTATACTGAGAAGGTTTTCAGCAAGCTTCACTAACATGCAAAATAAGTGCAGCACGAACAGGTAAAAATCAGGAGGCGATAGCAGCAGCTCAAGATTGTACGGAAATAGTTTATAAAAAGCAGACTACGTACAATTTGGGCAACACAGGAATGTCAGGCAGAAGTGCATACTTATTCAGACACAGAACAGTTACTCAAGTGCGAACTCCCCTTGCATACAAAGCATATTAAATGCCTATGATGTGGAACTGCCAGCATCCACAGAGAGAGGGGAAAAGAGAAGGGAAATAAGGAAAAGAGAGTGGAGGGTAGGAAAACGAACGAGGGGGCAGGAGAGCAAGCACAATGAGGGGGGCAGGGGGCAGAAAAGCAAGCACAACGCGGAAGCACAAACCCCTTACCAGCGTTATCCAAGTTGCGGGCCGCGACCAGGAGAGACTCAGCGCCGGCTCCAGAGGGATGCATGCTGCACTCGCTGCCCCTCCTCCTTTCACTCCCTCTCTGGTGCTTAACATGGCGGCCGGACTGAGGAGCGGGAGAGGGAGGGAGGGAGCTATGTGGAGAGGAGGCAGAGTCTGCTCATGCTGCCTGCACGCACCAGTCGGCCCTCTGATTGGTTAATAAGGACCACCAATCAGAGAGCTGACTTGGGCGTACAGGCAGCGTGATGAGCGACTGCTCTCTGCCGATGACGTCAGGGAGAGAAAGAACACCAAAAACACCCCCCCGAATCCCTTCTCGAACTGAGTGACGCCCCTCTCCTCCAATGGCTGGCCTCCGTTTAGGAAGCCAGCCAATGGAGAAGAGGGGCGTGTTCAAGCCCCCATACATAAAAAACATAAAATCTCGCCAGCGAGACTGTGCAAGCGCAGCCGTCGCTAGGCCGAGACCTAAAAAGGATCATTTTTCCATGGAAAAATGTGATATGTACACGTTGCGTTTTGGGCCGTTTCCGGTCGCAGGCACCAGGCCTACCAACACAAGTGATGTCCCACTTATATTAGGAGACTCAGGCGAAATCAAAAGAGAAGAATAAATGTTATTACCAATTGTCTTTCTCTGCATTTGTGCCTTCCAAATGTAAGACCATGTGTAAAAATAAGTAATTTTGAAAAATGCCCTGTAATTCACATGCTGGTATGAGTACCCACAAATTCAGAGATGTGCAGATAACCATTGCTTCTAAACTCCATATCTTGTGCCCATTACAGAAATACATAAGTTTCCTTGATACCTGTTTTTCACTCTTTATATTTCACCAAATGAATGGATGTATACCAGATCCACAATGAAAAACCACAGAAAGGTGCAGCACGATTATTGGCTCTGGGTACCTCGGCTTCTTGGGAACGTACAAGCCCTATATATCCCTACAACCTGAACGGTCAAGCGGGTATATTGCTTTCGAAAATATGCCATAGCTATAAGTTGTTACAGGTGAAGATGTAGGCACAAATGGCTTTTTTCAAATCAATTAAAAAGTTTTAGTTCAACTGTTACTTTCTACAGGAAAACTTTGAAGGATATACACAAATGACCCCTTGCTGAATTCAGAAGTTTGTCTACTTTTCAGAAATGTACAGCTTTCAGGGATCCATTTTTGGTTTCACAGCCATTTCTACCACTTACTGGAAGGAGACTAAAAGCACAAAAAATAGGACAAACAGGCCATGTCCCAGTGAAATGCCAAAACGGTCTGAAATATTGGTTGACAAATGTCTGCTGGTTCCTGAAAGCTGGAAAGATGTGGATTTTAGCACTGCAAACCCTTTGTTGATAACATCTGCAGGGAGGAAAAACAGACACTTTCATCTGCAGCACCTTTTCCCCCAAAAACGTACAGTTTAGCTGTAGTTTTGCTAATTTCTTAGTCCCCTCCAAGGAAATCTACAAACCCTGGGTACCTTTAGAATCCTCAGGATGTTGGAAAAAAGGAAGAAAATTTGGTGTGGATACCTTATGTGGACAAAAGGCTATGGGGTCTAAGAGCGAACTACCCCAAAAAAACTGGAAAAAAAAGGCCTGGCAGTGAAAGGGTTAATAGTGTTGTCATCTCACTTTATTTTCTTCCATATGACAGCTTCCAATCCTGCCACTGCTAAATCAATTTCTAATCTAGTGTGTCTGAAAAGGTTACAACCAACTCTCTCTAATTACCATATCCAATGACTTGCTGCATTATCAAACTCCTTACTCATCCACAAAGAGGCTTTTTTCTACGCTGGGTTTTTATGTTCAAGGTTACCAACTCACACCCACTTGGCTCCATGGTATTCTTTAAACTAAAAGAGATGAAACAGGCTAACCGATGGGTGGAGAAAAATGAAAAGCAAAGAAGGGCATAAGTTAAGGACCAATATTTCTGGAGCACAATTACAGAAAAGCCTAAAACAATTCAAAACTCTAAGTTCACTTAATGTGCCTTAAATCCTGCTTGTATTGTATTCATTGTAGAGCCACACAACAGGTTTGCACCCACCTCAAATCACTCTCATCAATGAAAGAAGAATTCAGCAAATTACGAAAGCCATAGCAAACTAGCATTCCGCTTTGTTCTAGATCAGGTGCCTCCAACCAGTCGATCACTCGCTACCAGTATCTCTCAGATACCTTAAGAGTAGCTCACAGATTTGTGTTCATTTTTAACTAAGCACAGGGTGATATTTTCTTTTAAAAACTTAAGGGAAGAGTGTGTTTATCCCACATTATTATAATCAGTCTGCAGATAGCAGGGCCTGATAATGATCAGTGCTCGGTCGGATATGAGACCCAGGCTGGGGCTGTCTGGGGGTTGATGTGAAGAATTGAAGTATATAACTCTTAAATAAAAGCCATGGTCAACTCAATATTGGATGGTAACAAAAGGATGTTTCTTAAAGCTTTTAATTGGGATAAAATTTAAATGAAAAGTTACCTTAGTGATTTCAATGTGTCGCATTTACAAACAGCAGGCCTCTTGCTTCTAATGGGCAGCAGACCCTGTGCCATATGTAGAACTGAAAAATGCAGTAATTTTTTTTTATTTTTTTTAATGGAAGAACTTTGAAGTGCAGGACAATGTTTAATTTTTTTAACATTTCGCTGAACATTTTTCTGAACTTTAAATTTCTCTCCATTTAAAAAAATGGTTCTAGGTTTGTGTTATACATGTAATGGTACCACATATTGAGATGGTACCACATATTGAGATGTTATGTCCTGTTCCACAAGTACATATGATTCAGGCTCTTAGTTACTCATACACATACATTTCATTCATATGCACACATGTTCATACATCCCCAAAGGCCACACAATCACCGACACACATGGCAGCCCTGTCTTAGCGCAACTAGTCAACGTATTTTTTTCAGACCATAGTATCTGGCTCTATGGACTTTTGCCTTAAAGTCCATAAAGCTGGGCGTGGGGGTGCCTTCTGTAGCTGGCAAGGATTTGCACCGATCAGAAGTAGCTCTCACTACAAAATAGGTTGGAGGCCCAATCTAGATATTTGCAAAGCGTACTCTCATCCTCAAGGGTATCTGGTGCGTTGGTAGATATTGAGAGAATCGAAACCTAAGAGGAATGAAAACAGTAAGCCATTATCAACAAGCATTTGCAATGCAATAGATCTCGCATTATTACAAGTTGGAGCTTCTGGCAAAGTAGATGACACTGTTTTTTTAAAATTATATTTATTGTTTGCAGTGGAGTGATAATTTGACATATATGCAATTACACTACTGCAGGAGACAAAATCGGAAGAGCACATATGGAAGCACTACCTGAATATTATATGCACGCTAAACTTGAGAGCATTATGTTACAAGCAGCTAGCTAGGCAGGGTGCTGCGAAAGAGGCTTGATCTGCAATAGTCAGCCAACTGAGAGCTCTTGCACTCAAAACACCAGGCCAACACATGACCATGTGAGACACAGCGGAAGCGGCCTTTCAGCGATGTGATCTTCTGCATCCATAGACATGAGACTTGTGTGACCCTTAGGAAGGAGGTTTGTCCTAGCGAAGGTTTGCTGTAGTTCAGCTTAACTGAGGCCAACACAAAGAAAAATGTCCAAGCTTGACCCAAGTGGTTATCTAAAAGTTACTCACCATAAGGATTCTGCATATAATGCAGCACAAATGGTTGACACACTTATGGGACCGAATGACAAACAGATCACTTTGCTATTAAAAGTCATAATTTGTGCATTATGGGGAAATACAAAATATACACTTATGCTGCATCTATAAAATAAACAAAGCATTAGCAAAATTAAAAAAAGCATTGGAAATGCAATAGGTCTCGCATTTGCTTGAGTTAGAGCTATTGCCATTGTAAATGGCAATGTGTTTTACCGCAATGTGTTTTACCCATGCATAATGTGATGTGTAGTGGAATTATGTGTATTGAATTTGAATGAGTTGTGTGGAGTGGAATTGTGTGTTGTTGTGGAGTGGATTTGTGTATTGGAAATATGTGGTATGGTGTGCAGTGGAATTATGGGGCTAGTAATTATGTGGTATTGGAGGTGTGTGGAGTGGAATTGTGTGTTGTGGAGTGGAGATATGTGAAATTGTATTTTGTGTTGTGGACTGTTATGTAGTGTAATTCAATTATGTGGTGTGTTGTTGAATTTTGGGTGCTGTGCCACTAGGGATTGAGAGCTATACCATTGCTACACATTACATTATGCCGTCTGATTTACCATTCACACCTTATTGTAGTTTATTAAAGAAGGGTTGGAGAAGGAAGGAGGTGTGAAAACTGAAAGAAACATTTCTGCTAGTGTTGTAAACGGCAATGCATAGCAGAAAAGATCACTATGGGGTGCCTAATACCTGAAGGAGGAGTTTGATGAATAAGGTGTTTAAAATGAATTGCTGTGTTGAATAAGGAGCCACTGCCCCATACTAAGCAGTGGAAATTACAAAATACTAACAGCATAACAAACAAAACCGACATCAACAACAATGGGGCTGATAAATAATAGGTATAATATAAATCGGTTTTACAAAAGAAACCTCAAAGAAACATAAAAACTCTTCATGACAATGGGAGCTAGAAAAACCCGTTTATTCCGCTATGTGGCAGCAGTGCCGCAATTATAATGTTGGTCTCTTCGAAAAGTCTGCGAGAAGCTCCTGTGTAAAGCACCGAGTGGCCGGGCACTTGGTGGCGTATCACGAGTGTGCCCTCCTGTGGGATTTTAATTTAGTTTTCAGAAATTACGCACACAGGTTATACAGATAAGATTGTGTCTGGCTTTCTTTTTATGTTCTCCTTTGTGTGAGAGTCCTTGCCCTAATTATCACCATGATTACATCACTCGACGTTCCACCATACGCCCATGCACACATGTTGACATCACAGAAAAATCGCCTTACATGCTAAGGGAGCGGGTACAAGTAAAAATAAACAAGTGGCTTCTAACCCATTTGGCATCATGAACAATTAAGATCATGACATTAAAGAAGGACCACTTTGGACGGTGGCCAGCTGTGGCCTCCCCAACCCAGCTCTTCATCAAAAAACAAACCTGTGGGCTGCAGTAGTGTCATTGCATAACTCCAGCAGGAGCTGTGAGGCGTGCATTTTACAGCACTGCACAACCTTAAGGAACTTAGTGGCAGTTCATGTATATTATGAGCCTGTGAGGGTAAAACGTTCACTTCACATGCTTCAGGACATGTCTGCCTCGAAGCGCCTCCAGGCAAAGGACACAGACTGCCTCGGAATGCAGGAGACCGTGATAGTGAACGGAGGAGGCCTGTCCTGCGCGAAGTTGGAGATGGCCTGGCGAGGCCTCCTCTGGCAATCGAATCTTTTGGTCTGGAGTCTTGTCCTTCCTGTTAGGCTGAGGACCCTCTATTATTAGGACCCCCAGGTGTCGTTGGAGATGTCATCTGGTTCCTGCCTCACGCATACTGCACTTGGCACTGTAGAGACCGAGCTGAGGGCATTGATTGTAAGAGCCACTCTGCTCTCTCCCGAGTCCGGCTTTGAAGTAACTCTTCCTAGAAAGTTCCACTGCATTATACACTCCTGTGCACTCACCACTAGCCAATCAAACGACAGCTTTACTGACAGTGATCCAAGAACTCATTCTTTTATCAGTTCATGCATCACTCTTGCTTCCTGGCGGATAGTGCAGGAGAATGTTTGCTTCCTCCCAGGCCTCCAACCTCGCGGCTTGCCTCGTGCTCGGCAAACAGTGCACCTTTGACATCAGTCCTTGGTTCCTGCACTCGCACGTACCTGTGGGATCGGGAAGGTAGGCCTAAAATGCATGAAGCGACACAAAAGCGAACTGCATGCTCCGTGCAACAGAAGAAAGCAACTGATTGGAGGGCAGTAAGTTATGAAAGAGTGAGCGGAGAAGGCAAAAAAGAGCACATGCCCTCTAAAAGGTAAGGAGTTTTATGGAATGTACAGATTGGGGAAATGTATAGAACAGTAAGAGAAAGTAAACAAGGGAACTGGGGAAGAGACCAAAAACTTCTGAGAGAGAAAATACGGACACACGGCACAGGCTGGCAGAGAAAGCACAACAGAGAACACCATCGGAGTAAGAGCACAGAGAGAGACAGAATAGAGTGGTGAGACAAGGTACATACAATGAGAGACAAGCGGCAGAGAAAGCGTTTGCTTTCACTTCCGCTTGAAAAGCAAAGAAGCCCAAGAGGGGTGTATGTGCGCGCCACTGCGAGCCATGTGCTTTCAATTATCGCGTCCGTGTCTGGGCACAATAATTGAAACCACATGGCCTATTGGTGTCTATTACGCGCACCAAGCACGTAAAAGACACCAATAGGCCATGGGCAGAGCAATGCGCCCACCTTTGGCCAATCGCGTGCATTCTTTTATACAAAAAGGCGAACGCACAGGCCAATCGGGTAGCACAAAAGGAAAAGCACACGCACGAGCATGTGCGATTCCTAGGTCCGTGCTAAAACCCTGTCTTTCCCTTACTAAATGTCTCGCGCTGCCATAGCAATGTCAGTACAGCGCTTCATTCGCCAGTCTAGTCTCCCGCGGAAGATCGATTCACCGCCCCCTCCGCCATCACGCTAAGATTCACATCGGCGTGCCCAAGAACCACTCTACTTTCATTCACACGCTTGACATCGAGGGAATTCAGGATGCATTTTGGGAATCTACTATCCCCCAGTACCTGATTGCCCCCGACATACCCCACCGTTCTTTGTAAAGTGGGTTTAATCCGGCTGCCAGACGCACTGCGTCCAGCCCCACAATCCTGATGATCCCAATTACCAGGGATCGAAACGCCGTCGACTTCCCAGCGATAATTTAGGCGCCCCTTATCCAGTGGCTGTCAGAAAACAGAAAATTTGAAGAATTGAATTGTTTGAATATTATGCTGTTTTCATGCACTGTATATAATTCTTCACATTTCACCTTGCGCCGTCCACGCGGTTTTTCACTGTCACTTGCGTCGCCGTAGTGCCACCCACCTTTGCACTCGTGCACCCAGTACAACTTTGGGCTGTTACCGGTTATTGACTAATTGCAGTGCTGTTACTAACTGTGATTGCGTTTGTCCTACATTCAAATCGTTTTGATATGCCGATATAAATGATGTCTTGAACACATGATAACTTAATTGAGTCTCCTTGTTTCCTTTTGGATAATACTGTATAGATATCCTATCTAATCGTCTATGAATAATACCAGTTGGGATATTGTTATTTGTATATATCTTCTTACCCCAATCCCAACAAGGTTGATAGGTTTTCACTCCTGTTTCCTCTACACTAGCGTGAGCAGTGCAGCGCACTGCAACACTAGGCGCGAGACCTTAAAAGGGAGCTTGTACTCAAGGGATCCGGAATAAGGTGGGAGTGATTCCAAATCTTAGCAGCAAAGTAGAAAAAAGAACATCCATTCTAGAAAGTAGAACTTTGATGGAAGGAGAAGACACTGCAAGGAGGGTCGGAGGCAGCGTGTAAGGGAGTAAAGAGTACATATCTGGTGGGGACATACAGAGCCATGTTGCTGCATGACGTGGTGCATAATGGATAAGGAATTAAATATTATGTGATTGGACTACAAAGCCAATGAAGAGAAGAGCAAATTGCAGAAATGTGAGCCAGACATCAGAGTTGAAAAATAAGACTAGCTGATACATTCTGAATACAGGTGAGGTGCACCAGAAAGTAGGACAGTAGTAAGAGAGAGAATTTAAAAAATGAATATGAGACAGAACAGTCACCGGAACAACTGGATATTGTAACCAGAAGGAATTATCTTGCAGAGCAGACAAAGTTGAAGAAAGCCGGAGGAAGTGATCTTCCTAATTTGAGAAAGGGACAGACATTCCCAAAACAGAAAGCCCAGAGGCCACATGGACTGGTGGAGAGCCGAAGTCAGGTCATCAGTCAGTAGACCAGTCTAGGGAGGTAAGCCCCACAACAAGGATCTTTGGCCTGTCGATTTTGAGAAAGGTAGAACCCATCTAACATACTATTCCTGCCAGGCAATTAAGGAATTCAGAAGTGTGTCTACTTTTCAGAAATGGACCGCTTTCAGGGATCCATTTTTGGTTTCACAGCCATTTCTACCACTTACTGGAAGGAGACTAAAAGCACAAAAAATAGGACAAACAGGCCATGTCCCAGTGAAATGCCAAAACGGTCGGAAATATTGGTTGACAAATGTCTGCTGGTTCCTGAAAGCTGGAAAGATGTGGATTTTAGCACTGCAAACCCTTTGTTGATAACATCTGCAGGGAGGAAAAACAGACACTTTCATCTGCAGCACCTTTTCCCCCAAAAACGTACAGTTTAGCTGTAGTTTTGCTAATTTCTTAGTCCCCTCCAAGGAAATCTACAAACCCTGGGTACCTTTAGAATCCTCAGGATGTTGGAAAAAAGGAAGAAAATTTGGTGTGGATACCTTATGTGGACAAAAGGCTATGGGGTCTAAGAGCGAACTACCCCAAAAAAACTGGAAAAAAAAGGCCTGGCAGTGAAAGGGTTAATAGTGTTGTCATCTCACTTTATTTTCTTCCATATGACAGCTTCCAATCCTGCCACTGCTAAATCAATTTCTAATCTAGTGTGTCTGAAAAGGTTACAACCAACTCTCTCTAATTACCATATCCAATGACTTGCTGCATTATGAAACTCCTTACTCATCCACAAAGAGGCTTTTTTCTACGCTGGGTTTTTATGTTCAAGGTTACCAACTCACACCCACTTGGCTCCATGGTATTCTTTAAACTAAAAGAGATGAAACAGGCTAACCGATGGGTGGAGAAAAATGAAAAGCAACGAAGGGCATAAGTTAAGGACCAATATTTCTGGAGCACAATTACAGAAAAGCCTAAAACAATTCAAAACTCTAAGTTCACTTAATGTGCCTTAAATCCTGCTTGTATTGTATTCATTGTAGAGCCACACAACAGGTTTGCACCCACCTCAAATCACTCTCATCAATGAAAGAAGAATTCAGCAAATTACGAAAGCCATAGCAAACTAGCATTCCGCTTTGTTCTAGATCAGGTGCCTCCAACCAGTCGATCACTCGCTACCAGTATCTCTCAGATACCTTAAGAGTAGCTCACAGATTTGTGTTCATTTTTAACTAAGCACAGGGTGATATTTTCTTTTAAAAACTTAAGGGAAGAGTGTGTTTATCCCACATTATTATAATCAGTCTGCAGATAGCAGGGCCTGATAATGATCAGTGCTCGGTCGGATATGAGACCCAGGCTGGGGCTGTCTGGGGGTTGATGTGAAGAATTGAAGTATATAACTCTTAAATAAAAGCCATGGTCAACTCAATATTGGATGGTAACAAAAGGATGTTTCTTAAAGCTTTTAATTGGGATAAAATTTAAATGAAAAGTTACCTTAGTGATTTCAATGTGTCGCATTTACAAACAGCAGGCCTCTTGCTTCTAATGGGCAGCAGACCCTGTGCCACATGTAGAACTGAAAAATGCAGTAATTGTCTTTTTTTTTTTTTTTTTTTTTAAATGGAAGAACTTTGAAGTGCAGGACAATGTTTAATTTTTTTAACATTTCGCTGAACATTTTTCTGAACTTTAAATTTCTCTCCATTTAAAAAATATGGTTCTAGGTTTGTGTTATACATGTAATGGTACCACATATTGAGATGGTACCACATATTGAGATGTTATGTCCTGTTCCACAAGTACATATGATTCAGGCTTTTAGTTACTCATACACATACATTTCATTCATATGCACACATGTTCATACATCCCCAAAGGCCACACAATCACCGACACACATGGCAGTCCTGTCTTAGCGCAACTAGTCAACGTATTTTTTTCAGACCATAGTATCTGGCTCTATGGACTTTTGCCTTAAAGTCCATAAAGCTGGGCGTGGGGGCGCCTTCTGTAGCTGGCAAGGATTTGCACCGATCAGAAGTAGCTCTCACTACAAAATAGGTTGGAGGCCCAATCTAGATATTTGCAAAGCGTACGCTCATCCTCAAGGGTATCTGGTGCGTTGGTAGATATTGAGAGAATCGAAACCTAAGAGGAATGAAAACAGTAAGGTTTAAAGCCATTATCAACAAGCATTTGCAATGCAATAGGTCTCGCATTATTACAAGTTGGAGCTTCTGGCAAAGTAGATGACACTGTTTTTTTAAAATTATATTTATTGTTTGCAGTGGAGTGATAATTTGACATATATGCAATTACACTACTGCAGGAGACAAAATCGGAAGAGCACATATGGAAGCACTACCTGAATATTATATGCACGCTAAACTTGAGAGCATTATGTTACAAGCAGCTAGCTAGGCAGGGTGCTGCGAAAGAGGCTTGATCTGCAATAGTCGGCCAACTGAGAGCTCTTGCACTCAAAACACCAGGCCAACACATGACCATGTGAGACACAGCGGAAGCGGCCTTTCAGCGATGTGATCTTCTGCACCCATAGACATGAGACTTGTGTGACCCTTAGGAAGGAGGTTTGTCCTAGCGAAGGTTTGCTGTAGTTCAGCTTAACTGAGGCAAACACAAAGAAAAATGTCCAAGCTTGACCCAAGTGGTTATCTAAAAGTTACTCACCATAAGGATTCTGCATATAATGCAGCACAAATGGTTGACACACTTATGGGACCGAATGACAAACAGATCACTTTGCTATTAAAAGTCATAATTTGCGCATTATGGGGAAATACAACATATACACTTATGCTGCATCTATAAAATAAACAAAGCATTAGCAAAATTAAAAAAGCATTGGAAATGCAATAGGTCTCGCATTTGCTTGAGTTAGAGCTATTGCCATTGTAAATGGCAATGTGTTTTACCCATGCATAATGTGATGTGTAGTGGAATTCAATTATGTGGTGTGTTGTTGAATTTTGGGTGCTGTGCCACTAGGGATTGAGAGCTATACCATTGCTACACATTACATTATGCCGTCTGATTTACCATTCACACCTTATTGTAGTTTATTAAAGAAGAGTTGGAGAAGGAAGGAGGTGTGAAAACTGACAGAAACATTTCTGCTAGTGTTGTAAATGGCAATGCATAGCAGAAAAGATCACTATGGGGTGCCTAATACCTGAAGGAGGAGTTTGATGAATAAGGTGTTTAAAATGAATTGCTGTGTTGAATAAGGAGTCACTGCCCCATACTAAGCAGTGGAAATTACAAAATACTAACAGCATAACAAACAAAACCGACATCAACAACAATGGGGCTGATAAATAGGTATATTATAAATCGGTTTTACAAAAGAAACCTCAAAGAAACATAAAAACTCTTCATGACAATGGGAGCTAGAAAAACCTGTTTATTCCGCTATGTGGCAGCAGTGCCGCAATTATAATGTTGGTCTCTTCGAAAAGTCTGCGAGATGCTCCTGTGTAAAGCACCGAGTGGCCGGGCACTTGGTGGCGTATCACGAGTGTGCCCTCCTGTGGGATTTTAATTTAGTTTTCAGAAATTACGCACACAGGTTATACAGATAAGATTGTGTCTGGCTTTCTTTTTATGTTCTCCTTTGTGTGAGAGTCCTTTCCCAAATGATCACCATGATTACATCACTCGACGTTCCACCATACGCCCATGCACACATGTTGACATCACAGAAAAATCGCCTTACATGCTAAGGGAGCGGGTACATGTAAAAGTAAACAAGTGGCTTCTAACCCATTTGGCATCATGAACAATTAAGATCATGACATTAAAGAAGGACCACTTTGGACGGTGGCCAGCTGTGGCCTCCCCAACCCAGCTCTTGATCAAAAAACAAACCTGTGGGCTGCAGTAGTGTCATTGCATAACTCCAGCAGGAGCTGTGAGGCGTGCATTTTACAGCACTGCACAACCTTAAGGAACTTAGTGGCAGTTCATGTATATTATGAGCCTGTGAGGGTAAAACGTTCACTTCACATGCTTCAGGACATGTCTGCCTCGAAGCGCCTCCAGGCAAAGGACACAGACTGCCTCGGAATGCAGGAGACCGTGATAGTGAACGGAGGAGGCCTGTCCTGCGCGAAGTTGGAGATGGCCTGGCGAGGCCTCCTCTGGCAATCGAATCTTTTGGTCTTGAGTCTTGTCCTTCCTGTTAGGCTGAGGACCCTCTATTATTAGGACCCCCAGGTGTCGTTGGAGATGTCATCTGGTTCCTGCCTCACGCATACTGCACATGGCACTGTAGAGACCGAGCTGAGGGCATTGATTGTAAGAGCCACTCTGCTCTCTCCAGAGTCCGGCTTTGAAGTAACTCTTCCTAGAAAGTTCCACTGCATTATACACTCCTGTGCACTCACCACTAGCCAATCAAACGACAGCTTTACTGACAGTGATCCAAGAACTCATTCTTTTATCAGTTCATGCATCACTCTTGCTTCCTGGCGGATAGTGCAGGAGAATGTTTGCTTCCTCCCAGGCCTCCAACCTCGCGGCTTGCCTCGTGCTCGGCAAACAGTGCACCTTTGACATCAGTCCTTGGTTCCTGCACTCGCACGTAACTGTGGGATCGGGAAGGTAGGCCTAAAATGCATGAAGCGACACAAAAGCGAACTTCATGCTCCGTGCAACAGAAGAAAGCAACTGATTGGAGGGCAGTAAGTTATGAAAGAGTGAGCGGAGAAGGCAAAAAAGAGCACATGCCCTCGAAAAGGTAAGGAGTTTTATGGAATGTACAGATTGGGGAAATGTATAGAACAGTAAGAGAAAGTAAACAAGGGAACTGGGGAAGAGACCAAAAACTTCTGAGAGAGAGAAAATACGGACACACGGCACAGGCTGGCAGAGAAAGCACAACAGAGAACACCATCGGAGTAAGAGCACAGAGAGAGACAGAATAGAGTGGTGAGACAAGGTACATACAATGAGAGACAAGCGGCAGAGAAAGCGTTTGCTTTCACTTCCGCTTGAAAAGCAAAGAAGCCCAAGAGGGGTGTATGTGCGCGCCACTGCGAGCCATGTGCTTTCAATTATCGCGTCCGTGTCTGGGCACAATAATTGAAACCAAATGGCCTATTGGTGTCTATTACGCGCACCAAGCACGTAAAAGACACCAATAGGCCATGGGCAGAGCAATGCGCCCACCTTTGGCCAATCGCGTGCATTCTTTTATACAAAGAGGCGAACGCACAGGCCAATCGGGTAGCAAAAAAGGAAAAGCACACGCACGAGCATGTGCGATTCCTAGGTCCGTGCTAAAACCCTGTTTTTCCCTTACTAAATGTCTAGCGCTGCCATAGCAATGTCAGTACAGCGCTTCATTCGCCAGTCTAGTCTCCCGCGGAAGATCAATTCACCGCCCCCTCCGCCATCACGCTAAGATTCACATCGGCGTGCCCAAGAAACACTCTACTTTCATTCACACGCTTGACATCGAGGGAATTCAGGATGCATTTTGGGAATCTACTATTCCCCAGTACCTGATTGCCCCCGACATACCCCACCGTTCTTTGTAACGTGGGTTTAATCCAGCTGCCAGACGCACTGCGTCCAGCCCCACAATCCTGATGATCCCAATTACCAGGGATCGAAACGCCGTCGACTTCCCAGCGATAATTTAGGCGCCCCTTATCCAGTGGCTGTCAGAAAACAGAACATTTGAAGAATTGAATTGTTTGAATATTATGCTGTTTTCATGCACTGTATATAATTCTTCACATTTCACCTTGCGCCGTCCACGCGGTTATTCACTGTCACTTGCGTCGCCGTAGTGCCACCCACCTTTGCACTCGTGCACCCAGTACAACTTTGGGCTGTTACCTGTTATTGACTAATTGCAGTGCTGTTACTAACTGTGATTGCGTTTGTCCTACATTCAAATCGTTTTGATACGCCGATATAAATGATGTCTTGAACACATATGATAACTTAATTGAGTCTCCTTGTTTCCTTTTGGATAATACTGTATAGATATCCTATCTAATCGTCTATGAATAATACCAGTTGGGATATTGTTATTTGTATATATCTTCTTACCCCAATCCCAACAAGGTTGATAGGTTTTCACTCCTGTTTCCTCTACACTAGCGTGAGCAGTGCAGCGCACTGCAAAACTAGGCGCGAGACCTTAAAAGGGAGCTTGTACTCAAGGGATCCGGAATAAGGTGGGAGTGATTCCAAATCTTAGCAGCAAAGTAGAAAAAAGAACATCCATTCTAGAAAGTAGAACTTTGATGGAGGCAGCGTGTAAGGGAGTAAAGAGTACATATCTGGTGGGGACATACAGAGCCATGTTGCTGCATGACGTGGTGCATAATGGATAAGGAATTAAATATTATGTGATTGGACTACAAAGCCAATGAAGAGAAGAGCAAATTGCAGAAATGTGAGCCAGACATCAGAGTTGAAAAATAAGACTAGCTGATACATTCTGAATACAGGTGAGGTGCACCAGAAAGTAGGACAGTAGTAAGAGAGAGAATTTAAAAAATGAATATGAGACAGAACAGTCACCGGAACAACTGGATATTGTAACCAGAAGGAATTATCTTGCAGAGCAGACAAAGTTGAAGAAAGCCGGAGGAAGTGATCTTCCTAATTTGAGAAAGGGACAGACATTCCCAAAACAGAAAGCCCAGAGGCCACATGGACTGGTGGAGAGCCGAAGTCAGGTCATCAGTCAGTAGACCAGTCTAGGGAGGTAAGCCCCACAACAAGGATCTTTGGCCTGTCGATTTTGAGAAAGGTAGAACCCATCTAACATACTATTCCTGCCAGGCAATTAAGGAATTGGCACAGTTAGTACAGTATGTGCAGTCTAGTCTGCCCATGATTAGACCATCCCCATGCATCTGTATAAAACTTGACAAACAGTGTTAGGATCTCAAGCTATTTTCTCACTAAACCACTCCATCCTTGAGTTAATTACCACTGTCAAGCCATCCATCAATTGATGACCCTTGCACTTTGTTCTATCACTAAATTACTTGTTCTGGAAAAAGTGTTTGAAAAAATGTGCTGTCACATCAGCAACTTTTTCTGAAAAATCTGCGTTTAGCCACAGCCATCTCACTGCAACCACCCTTGTAGTCTTTTGGGACAACACTTTTAGGATGATGAACAAAGAGGGGCTGCTTGATGGGTATGCTAAACTTTTCTGAGACATTCAGTATCGGGATCATGGTATCTTGTTAAACAGGCTTTGCATGTGCTATCAGTAGATCATTTCACCTTACAATTGTTTAGCCCTCCGACTGGTTCCACAAAACTTTCATAGATCAGTACACCTCTAAGGAAATGGCTTCAACATGCGAGGTCTCTTAAGGATCTCTACTATCACCAATTATTTTTTTTAACATTTACCATGCCAAACCATTTGGCACCTTTGCCAAAAAGCCTCTTTGCATTCAATAATACACCACTGACACACATGTGTACATAGGTACTCTACTGTCTTGTGCACCCTTTAAACCCTTCAATTGGTTCTCACTAGGATTGAGGAGTGGGTGGCCCAATAACAGCCTTCATTCATCTCAATCTGGATGTTAAAGCTCAATATCGTTGGATGCAACTAGAGAATCATATTTGATCTCTCTATTCCAGACATGTTTGGTCATAAACTAGCTGCAACTATAAAAGTTTTTAAAAACCTATCTTTTTACTGCTGATCCATCACTTAAAACTCAGGTGAGCATGGTAATCATCTGCTTCTTCCACGTCATCCAGAAACTGAGATCCATCCTCCACAGTTCTCTCTGGGATAGACATTCAAAGTTGTAGGCACCACCACCAACTAATGGTTTGAATATTCTAACTGGTTATACAAAAGAAATCACAACATATACAATTTTTAGCCAGCAAATGTCACTGAATGATTAAGTGTGTCTCATTAATGGTCTCTCGATTAGGAGCACATTACACATACCAGGTAATTTCACTGGCTGTGGGAGAGAATACTGCTCAAATTTAAGGTATCATGTTAGGTGCTTGACCAACCTGCCAACAAAGTACTTCAAAGACAAAATCCATCATCATGCTCCAACAAGAGATCTGTGGAGCAGTGATCTCGATCTTCAGACAATTCTTCAAATTCAACTACTTTCCTTTTTCATAAACACCCGGCTTCTGTAACTCATTCTCTCACACACACTCTCACTCTGCCATTTCAGGAGTTAAAAAATAAATCTCAGTAAACAGCTGACTTTTTAGACACGCTGCAAGGCACTTCGTTCCAAAGGCAGTGTGTGTGCTAAAAATGCATTGGTTTAAGTTTAAGAGACGCAAAGAATTAAGGGCTAGATGTAGGTAATTGTAATCTAGCGATTCGAAAATACCGAATTTTACCGATTCGGTATTTTCGAATCGGTAAATGCAATGTAGATAAAAAGTTGGTAAAAAATTACAAATCGTTAAGATTCGGTATTTACAGATTCGGTAATTGCCATTCATTCCTATGGGCCTGGAGGCCCATGGGAATTAATGTCAATTACCGAATCGGTAAATACCGATTCGGTAAAATAGGGAAAGAGTCATGGGTGGCAGGGTGGCACTTTGACACCCTGTTGCACCCCTGAATAGTGCTGGTGTGCACATGTGGCATACATACATGCCCTAAGGGCATGCATGTCTGTCACATGGCACAGGTGTAAATGCACAGATTTGCATTTACAGAGGAATTCCATATTTACCACCAACTAATAGTTGGTGGTGAATAACGAATCCTTAAAGCACAAAAGCACTCATTAAAGTGCTTCCTACATCTCATTTACCGATTCGGTAAATACCGAATCGGTAAATGATGATTCGGTAAATACCGAAAATCGGTAAATACCGATTCGTTATTTACCGAATCGGTAAATATACCACCTACATCTGAAAAGGCTGTTACCGGTAACGGCCGATTTCGGCCGTTACCGACCGGTAATGGCCTTCCTACATCTGGCCCAAAGATTCTTAAGAACTAAGAGAGCACCTATAAAATATGAATATTAACACTAAGGAAAATTCTCACTTCTTTAATGCCGGAATAAAGCAAACCGGTAGGAAGTGACCAGTTAGCTTCCACAAAGTCAGAAGCAGTTGTAAATACCAAATGCAACATTTTAGTGTCCATTTATTTATTTGAGCTAGAAACAAAATGTTTTTCTTGAAATCTGCAAATTAGATATTGGATCATGCAGCACATCCATAATTACACAGGAATTGCTACAGCATCACATAATTCCAGTAGCCCACACCTTACTGCAAACTAGAACCAGTTAGTACTGTATTAGATCTAGTAAGCGCTATACAAATGCAATTACAAGCTATACAAATGCAATTCCAATACAATAAAATATCCGCAGTGCCCCCCAGTTGTAAGGTTAGTGAATAAAGCATGTAGCTTTTTGTTTGAAGCAAGTTCTATTCTCACCAGACCGACCAAAAAACAAAAACAAAAACTGGTTTAGTTTAATGCCTTACGGCTAGCTTCAACCAGATATTTTGCATTACAATATCAATCCCTCTTTTGAGTATTACATTTTGTATTTCTGTGACGACTGCTATGCACTTTGGTAGAAGCTGCACCTCCTAAATGAGCCTATAGGATAAAAGAAAGGGTGAATGTACTCACCATTCCCTCTGTGACCATTGAAATTATTCAACTGTATCACCTCCTCATTTCCACCAGCTTCAGCCATTTTCAACCGCATTCATGCATGTATGCGTTTATCGGTTAGCAACAACAGAAAATTAATGAATGCCGTTTCAAAAAATCCTGAAAACGAAAGCAAGAACGTTAATTGAAAACTAGTCTAGGATCATGCTCTCAGACCAAACACAAAAGTTTAAATTCAAGGTTGAATTTCAAAGCTAACTTTGTTTAGAATCTCTAAAGCGTATGTTAGATACAGCATGTGCTAGTTATTCTGTAATACAACCCAACACCCAGTATGCAACACAATACGCAATATGTTCGATGCAATATACTTGGTATTCAGATCAATGACCAACAAGCATTTGGACATGGATCATGTTATCAGTCACCATTTTTCACCTTCTTGCCAATCACAAGATCCAATCACCACTTTCATTTCAATAAATCAAGATACTAGCAATACTCAAATCAGAAGGACACTTGTACTTTGAAACTGCCTCTTGTAAATGTAAATGTGTGATTACTTGTAAAGCGCACTGCCGCCCTACTCAGGGCATCCTGGCGCTGTATACCGCTGTGGAACCCTTCCTGGTTTTCCCTGTGAGATGCCCCCTACTGGGTACCCCCAAGGTGGAACCAGGCATCCCAGCGCCACCGGGGCCGTTGTGGAGATTAAGCAAGCTATTGCCCAGAGTTGCAGAGTGGGACCCATGATTAGAGTAGGCACCAATGCGAGACTTGTCGAGTCCGCGGACATTGAGCCCGATCCCTGCCGCGTCGGGAATTGAACCCTGGTCCCAGGCCAGACCTCTGCATCAGTGTCTGCCGCCTCTAACCAGTGAGCCACACTTCTCCACTAATGGGCATCCTGGAATATTCACACCCATGTAAAAGTACTCAACTTTAAAAATACAGGGTCAATTGATTGACACTTCTAATTTGCGACAGGAGAGTACATGATAAGCGAGATATCTGAAGGTTGAAATTTGTTATCGTGAATTGTCATTGGTCTGAAATCTCGAACTGCCTAAGAATGGGTAAAGTTATGCATTAGGTGGTCGGCTGTTGCCTTACAACTGTACTGCCGTCTTATTCTTAATCAAATAAGCTTAAGAGGCCCCCTGATATACTGTAGGCAGGGGAACAGGGGAGAGTACACTGAAACAATCAACAAAAGAAATTCCCCCTGACACTGATGGCTTGAAAACAAAATGTCTCGCTATTCACTGGGACAAATGTTCCCACAAACAGACCAAACCACCCTAATAATTAAACTAATATGCATAAGTTGATAAATCAACTGCTGTGGCCAATAGAAATTTTTGTTACACAACTTTGGATTTAAATATTAAAATGTAATACATTCATGTTTAAAGAAAAACTTCAATAGATGTGCTCTAGTAACTTTCTTTACTGTCACTTCCAGCTCCTCCTTTCAGCATCAGACAAGCTGGTAGTACACAATAACACACTGTACAATAAGCACACAATAAGACACAATACAAATGTCTCTGTCTGGTCAGATATTGTCTAAGCAAGTTACTGCACACCCCTTATAATCGTAGGACAGACATTTTATCCCAAACTCCACTCTCATTCTTTTCCCCACCTTCATTACTCCCAAATAATTACTGCCATCCCACTGTAATTTAGTTTGATGGAGCCCTGCGGTACATTCAACAAGATCCTAAAGAACATCCTCTTAAGCCATAATCACCCCCAATAATTGCACCTGGATAGGCACAGAGTGCACCAGTAGCATAGTGATCTGCCTCTGGAACTGTAGAGTTAATGTATTCTCTGCAAATTGAGTTAATACGTACGATTTTGTACTGTTGTACTCCCACTAACATCATGGTTTTCTGTATACGGTCATCTTTTCAACTTCTGCGTACACATCTTGTCAAGTTGCTCTCAGCAACTAAGTATAAAATAAACACTGTCTGGTGTTATGGTCCAGCGATAGGTGCATGTGCTGTACACGTATAAACTCAAGACGAATTACATTTTAAATTAACACATCCACACACAAAAAAACGTTTTACTTAGGTTTTCATTTTTTCCCCAGTTATAAAACACTTCAGGGTGAAAAATTAAACTACATTCTGCCACTTGAGACACCCTCTCAATGGGACTTATATATCACGATAGGCTTAAATGCTCCACCATGGAACTCCGGATACCTTTATGGCTTGTGCAGCCTTTGGCGTTACAATCACACTATGTGCACGGGACATAATGCTTGACCAGAACAAACATGGAATGTTATACATGTAAATACTGTTCCCAGTTTCTTGAAATCATGGCTTGAAAAAAACAGAACGTTTAAACCTATTTTGAATACTTTTCTATTCTGTCTGATGATAGTGCTCTTCCAGAGTGGATATTTCTTTCTCTATTCTTTAAAGATTTATCCAATAAATTCTACAATCTTCTTCCAAAGATAATTTAGGGTCTCACATCCATCAAAGGTTCATTTACCACACAAGAATAATTAACATTCCTTCCTTCCACTCTCTACCAGGCATGACAGAATATCCACAACGGGAACTGAAAGTGTAAAATATTTTCATACTTCCGTTTATCACAAGCTTCCCAAATATTGAAGCATAAATATGTAACTGGGGAAACATTTACAATCCAGCAATTTAACATTAAAATATGGTGTCGACGTCAGAGTTGGAGGGAGAATGGGTGAACACTTGTGCTTCTTTTAGGTCGAGCCTGGGCAGCGCATGTGCTGCTCTGCGAGGCATGCTGTATTCAGGTAGGAACTTGAAGCTCAGACTATACTTTGCACTGGCTTGTGTCATTGTCAACTGTAAGTGTTCATTGGTCAATAGACTTAGTAGTCCCTCCTTAGTACCACCTTCTCTCATTTTCTAACCTCCCATGGCGACCCCCCCCCCGTTGTGTGTTGTTACTCAGTAGGCTTTGATTACAGCCTCCAAGCACTATTTTCTCAATTAGTTTTGTCCTGCACGCTCTCTAAAAAATTTTTTTTTTTATTCGTATAGCACAAACACATTTGCAATGCAATAGGTCTCGCATGTATGAGAGTTTAAGTATTAACATTGTAAACGACAATGCCTTGTATCTATTTTAAAAACAACACATAAATAAAAGGCATGGTCATTTAAAATGCCAATAGCTCAAACGCTCATAAATGCGAGACCCTTTGCATTGCAAATGCTAGTTTCAATTTTGAGCGTGGAACACCTCATTGACCCAAGATGAACTGACACACCCAGAATACAGCTTTTAATTATCAGCAACATCAGCTAAGAGATTGGAGCTAATGTCACAAGAAAGTCAGACGAGTATGAACTAGGTGTATTTCACACCAGTGCAGCGTAGAATATCAAAAAATAGTTTCTGCCTCATCAAATTCAAGAGATAGCTAGCAATCGTAGAAGGTCACACCCTCGGCCCCCAAATTGATTGGAGCCATTTCATGAAACAGACTCAATGATGATTATTGTAGGTACTGGTAATGAACTACAAGAAAACCAATACCAATGGGTGAGAGTCTCCAGACTAACAATGATATTTCTATAGGACTGTATCTGTGATGTGTATTCACAATATGCAATAACTGGGTCATTTAATATAAGAAGCCATTGCATGGAGTACAGCATTATGTTAGAAAACATGACTAAGCAGGCACTCTGGATACTGACAGGACGTAGAACTCTGCTAGCTTTTTGTATCATATAGATAGCTAGATCAAGTCACTTTTTTGGGTTGGGGGGGGGGGCATTAGATTTTTCTGCTAACAGAGAATGTAGCTGTTAGGCCAGAGAGTCGGCCATTATCAGTTAAAGATTTGTTACTTAAACAACAACAATCAAGAACAAGCAAAATAGGTCCAAAGGCATTATATTGAGGGAATGTAGTACATCCTGACTTAAGGATCTTGCAACTGCAGCATTTGGGGTGTGTCTCTTGATGGTCCTGAAGGCTCTGGTGGCTTCAGGGGTTGTCTAGAGATTATTCCATGCGCCACTTGCAATACATAACTGGAGGCCACGGAATTGGGGCGGGGTGTAATTTTTTGCTGAAGATAGATTAGAAATTGTATGAGCCAAAAGGTAAAGAAATCCAAGAAACCTGGATCACAGATGAAGTTTGCACTCACAGTTTCAATGCATTCAATTGGTCTGTAATTAATGTTGAACAAGGATTGTCTAACAAGGGTATTGCAGACTTAAGACAACTAAAGAGATCTTACACTTACAAAGATAATCAATAGAAATGCTAAATTTGACTAGGACTATGTTAAACGGTTGGTGGTGCCTCTTGCAAAGGAAATATTGTTGATTCATATTTATGTATCACCAGTAAATAGTACTGTACTAGAAGAGCTGAATAATTTTGTTCTCCCCGATAAAATCTACATAATCTGTAACAGAATAAAGTTAACACAAAATGTATTGGTCATGCTGGTAGCTCAAATATACTGGCGTATTTGGACAAAAGATAAGGATAGGATGGTGGGTGAATTAGGTTAAATACTAATTTTACAGACAGTGAACAGGAAAGAAAGTGATGTCAGGAGGGCCTACCTTTAGCTTTCAGAGTTCTCAGATGGTTATGACTAGGTTTTGGTTATACTGAAGATCTCTCTTTAAGAGAGGGAGAATTGGAAAGCGATCTCTACCACAAGAATTATCCCTGCATGTATCCCAAGCCATATTCTTGATTCACAACAGATCTTTTTTTGTAAAGGCATGCTAAAGTATGTCAGACAGAAGACCTCTTTTACGTAGGAGATGATGATTTGTGTTGATTACAGTCAAGCTTGAGATAGTGAGTAGTACGAAGGAATGTTAGTAAACTTAGATTATACAGCTAGGACAATCGCTTATGCTCGGATGAAATGTGGAGGAAAACGGATGGGATATCTTGTATGAAAGGGATATTGTTACAGCTTCAAGATGGCAAAATACAAATTTATGTGAAGTTTGAGCCAGAAAAGTCAAGCACCGGCTCAAATTCAAACATTACAAAATATAAATACGTTTCAGACTCGCAAAGCTGCATACTTTTGAGATATGAAAAATTGTAATGGTGTGATATGGGCTCACTTGGTAGAAAAATCAGAGTCAAAGGAGACTCAGTTTGAGAAGCCAAATGGCATACATACTCTGGTATCTTATGTGTGGAGGATAGGGTCTACAATAAACAGTGGGACATCTTAGAGAGATTATTTGATCAAGTCACGCTAACAGCAGAGGGAGAAACACTTGCCAATATGATGCCCTTCTTGAAGACAAATAATGTGTCAGCAAACACCTCAAAAGCACAGAGCTCTTATTGCAAATCAAATAGTTTTGCTGAAGGATTTTTACATTTGTAACCAATCTCTGCTTCTACTAGTCAGATGGTATTTGGAGCACTAGTGGGAGGATATTTGACATGATTTATAAGAATATTGAAAAGGATATCGCCCAATAAGTGCTTGGCTTACAACTTTCCCACACGCAACAGGAAAGCTCTAACAAGGTACATCTTGAAGGCTCTAAAAGCTTAAGAAGTCAAAACGAATAACTGGCTTAGATAAAGAGCAATTGACTACTATCAATTGCATGGCATTAGCAAGGCATGGGATACAAAATTGCAGTGCCTGAAAGCTAGACTATTTACAATGTTTATGGAACTATCCACTTACTTTAGTAAGAGAATGGAGTATGGGGTGGTAGGTGATGGCCGCCAATGACTTTAGTTACTAGTGGAACTTCATAAGGATGCTTTGGTTTGCCTACAGATCAAAGGTAACCCGATGATGAATGGTACTGGTGTTAATTTTTCTAGTTACATCACCCTTTAAATATCATTAGGACATCCCAACTCCCAACACCTTGCCCACAAGCTGGTGCAAGATGTCTTGCTATGTCAAGGACAAAATTATGATTTGGGCTCCGAAGCGTCATGTTACATCTAGACATGTATTGTTTGACTTTTTCAATTTGATCGAATTTGCACAAAACTATGGCCGCAATGCATTTAATGTAAGAACAAAGTCAATCATTAATACCTTCATATATAGAAGATGAATGTGACGAACATATACTTTTATAAGAGAGTCGATTTCACCCATTACAAACCTGTCAGTTGAAAATGAAGAGGTGAGGGACTGAGTCACAGAAAAGAACTACAGCTATGGAGCAGTACTGCAAATGTATTACTTGCTAAGTAGCACACACACACACACACACACACTCTCTGATTGCAAACGTAGTAAGAATGGACAAGCAAGGAGGGGCGTGGCCTGCGGAGGTGCGAAATGGCCGCAAGCTCCGTCGGCAGAGAATCAATCCTACATAAAACTGCGTGCCTGGAGAGCTGTTGCAGTGCTAAACACATTCCCAAGACTAGCCCGGAAAGCAGAGAATCAAGTGAGCCAACGTGTGCCCCTGCGATCAGATCTGGGTACGAGTGGTGAGCCCCGGTGGAGGGGAGCCCAGCTGCGCACATCGGAGTCGCTGGTGTGTGGGCCGGCAGCACGAGTAATTGAGCCCGTGGCGCTCCATGTGGGGATGGCCGCGCGCGAGGCATTTGGCCAACTCCATAATCGGGAGTCGGTGAAGGGCACCAGAGTAAAGAAGCAGAGGTGCCGGCTAGCTAAATAGCATTGGGCTACGCTGCCTTGGCGTCAACAGGGAGGCGCAATTTCGAAGGAACAGATAAAGGTGCGGATGGGAGCAGTGCAGACCCAGAGTCTATGTGGGTGTCCAGCTGGCTTCCCGAGCCGTAGTCGAGGGTTGGAGAGGCAGCGCTGGGACCCCAGGCCGCTCGAGGCACGAGCAGGGAAATTGTTGGGTGTACCAAAAGCAGGTCGCCTGGCTGGGTGGATCGGAGCTGGGCGCGAGACCAGAGCCCAGCTATAGCGAGCGCTACAGACATGTGAGAGGGACTGCTCTCTGTGCCCGAAGTGACCAGCAGCTTTGTCTTGACACTTTCAGGTCCTGGGAATCGTCAACATGCACCATAGGGCAAGCGCAGGAGTGCAGGGCACGGAGGTGGGCCAATACACGGTGATGCACTTTATTTTGTGGGGCCCAGCGGGTGCGCTCTGCTCGCAGGGGCCCTTACTATCTGGTGTCCAAACCTGGTACAGCATAGGATCTAGAGGCTTTCGATTCGGGGCGGATGCATTGGGCTGGCGGGGGCCTGGCAGCTAGGCCGGAGCTTATCCCATAAACGGCCCTGTGTAGCCTCTGTTGACTGTTGGTTCCCTTCATGTTTATGGTGTGAAGGAAGACGTGTCATTGGCGCAACAGATTAGAGGCTGACCTGGTCCGCGTGGACTGCCTGCGCTGCGTCCCGCCTGAGGGCTTTGCAGAAGACACTTGCAAACAGGACGCAAAGCAGCCGAAGCGGACCTTCGACCATAGGAGAACCACGAGACTCATGGAGTCCGATCCAGAGATCAGCACGGAGAGGCCGCCAGAGTCACAGACGGAAGACCAAGGGAGAGAATCTGCGCACCTTAATGTTGGAGATGAGATTTAGCATTCGGAACATTAAAACCAAGCTGGATACACTGACTACCCAACTGGACGCTGTTAAAACTCAGGTGGGATCGCACGAAACCCGTCTCGATGTACTTGAAAACCGGGCCTCAGACTTCCAAGAGTTCTAAGTTGAGACCATGGAACAGCTACTACATATGGACAAAGGACAAAGTGTTGGGCATCATTGGTGCCAAGAACGAGGATCTAGAGGCTTGGTCCCGCCACAATAATCTGCGAAATACAGCCTACCGGAGACGCCGGCCATCGCCAAGATGGAGACCTACATAGCAGATTTGCTTCGAGAGCTCTTTGATCCCAACCTATCCGCGGTATTCGCGGTGGAGCAAGCTCACCGTGCCTTGGGTCCCAAACCCCCGGTCGGAGCTCCATCCAGACCCATCCTGGCCAGGATCTTAAACTACCAGGACCTTGATCATATCCGGAGCCTGGCCCGAGAGAAGGGGATTATCACACACAAAGGAAATATTTTCATTCTACCCAGACTTCACGCCCGCTGTGTAGGCACATATTCCCTATTCGCTACTATACCCCGCTAAGCTCAAAGTCACTCACGATGGAACTGCACATTTCTTCACGGATGCAAAGTCCGCCTTAAAATTTGCTAAACACATTGGTGGGAAGAAGTCCAAACAAGGCCCCCATTCTGCGGACTCCACCAAGGCCAGGTGGAGTGACAATGACTGAGAGGTTCCAGTTCAGATACGTCACTTGCCGGAGTTGCTATGTACTTCGATGGGTTGGGGCCCGTGAGGCTTTTATAGTGTTGTTTTTTTAGTTTTTTTAAAAACTGATTTGTGTTCCAGTTCTATCTGATACAGGGGTTTGGTGTCACTTAAAATGCTTACGAGCCAGGCATGGCCGGTTACGCAGTGCCCCGAGTTGGGCTGGGGCCTTCAAGTTTCTTACTGTTTTGGGATTCACGGCTCGGCTATGCTCCCGAACTGCTTGTTACGGTGTGTTGGTATCATTTAAACTTCTTGTGAGACAGGCACGGCTCTCTGCATTTCTCTTGGCCACCTGTGACTGCAGGGGTGTACGCTGGTGGTCGTTCTCCCCTATGGGAGAGCTCCTATTGCTGTTTTCTACTTTAGGATGTTTGGGACGGGTTTTCTACAACCTGATTGGGGGGCTGGAGTGGGAGGTGGGTTGGGGGGAGGGGTTGATGTTATGTTTTTAGTCAGAACATTGCTATACAGTTTAGCCAACTGCAACTGGGTACCACCGACCATGGTAATGCGTTTCGTTCCTACTGTAATTTTACACTATATTCTGTTCACCACCATATGACCAGTTTAGATTTTTTAACATGGAACATCCGAGGGCTGAATGATGGCAGGAAATCCAGGCTTGTCCACTCATATTTGCTAAGACAGCACATAGATATATGCATGTTGCAGGAAACGCACCTACATTTTACACCCTCTCCCAGGCTGAAGCACAGTAGATGGGGCTCAGGGTACTCATCCATTTACTCAAACTACTCTAGGGGGTGGCCCTGTTGGTCAGCCGTGGTCTGGACTGGAAGGAAAGTGAATTACAAGTTGACTCAGAGGGTAGATGCATCATAATACTGGGTACTCTAGGCAGGATACCGGTTGTGAAAGTTGCAGTATATGGCCCTAATGTTGATTCTCCTGGCTTTTTTCAAGATATATGGGCCAAAGTGAGAGCGGCAAATTGTGACACCATTATCTGGGAGGAGACTTTAAAGAAATACTAAAAGACGATTTGGATCGGATAGGGCTTTCTCGAAAATTCCACTCCTCAGCTAGCACAGCATTGAATGCCATTTTAGACGGCAACCTGGTTGATACTTGGAGACGCAGTCACCCACTGGCCAAGGAGGGGACGTGTATATCTGAACACCATAGAGCGTGGTCACGATTAGACTTCTGGTTGGTGTCCCGTGATGTGGCTACGTGGACCAGTGAGGTCTCACATCTTGCTAGATCCCTGTCGGACCATGCACCTTGTCTTTTGCGATTGATGCTTCCCAACTCAATTTCACGTATGTTTACTTGGCGGTTGCCGCCAGATGCCCTTTTAGACAATGCTTTTAAGGAAGAAATCAGAGGGGATATCACGGACTATTTTACCCTTAACGCTGGATCGGTTGACACAGAGGCCTCTTTATGCGAGGCTTTTAAGACTGTAATCAGGGGTAATTGGATAGCCCGGCAGGCTGGAGTATTGAAGGCTATACGGGGTCGCTTGCAACTTTAGAAAACCAGAACAAGGAGCTGGAAACAGTTTTATTCCTCTATTGACCCCATGATGCGGGCCCTTTTGAAAGAGAATCTGCTGGAATTTGAGGTGGGGCACAGCACAAAGTAATATTTTTAGGGAAACACGCTCAGGTCAAAAGATACAGGGAGGGGGACAGGTCGGGGAGGACTCTACTGGCAATGCTTTGTGCCCCACGGTCCGCTGGTTACATAACTGAGCTGAAAGGTACACAACAGTCTTTCATAAGAGGCCCAAAAAATATTTTAGACGAGTTTTCCAGTTTCTACTCTGAACTATACACTACTACCCAGGACTCTAGTCCAGAGGGCCTGTTACCCTTTCTTGATTCACTAGAACTACTCTGGTTGAGTTGGGGCATAGGGAATATGTGGACATCCCCTTCACGGTGGATGATGTCAACCGGGTCATCAAGAGCTTACCACTGGATAAGGCGCCCGGGTCGGACAGTTTAACCACTGCATTCTATAAGGCTTATGTAGAAGAGTTTGCGCCGCACTGAACAGCATTATATGAAGAGGCTCAGGCCTCTGCCATTTTACTACGGTCAATGCGCAAGGCAATTATAATTACCTTGTTGAAACCCTGGAAGCTGAGAATGAATTGGACTCCTAGAGACCGTAGTCTTTAATAAATGTGGAAGTGAACATATTGGCGAAGCTGGTCGGAAATAGTTTAAACCCCACCTTCCATTGATTGCTCGCCCAGATCAATCAGGATTTATCCCCGGTAGGTCTACCTCCCAAAACCTCAGGGCCCTCTTAGCAGTACAGCACTATTTACACCCCGATTTGCAAGCCGCTGCAGACTTCCAGGGTGCTACAAAAGCATTTGACGCGCTTGAATGGCCGTATCTATTTGCAGTTCTGAGTCGCATGGGGTTCAGTCCGTTGTTTATTAGTCCAATTTGTCTGCTCTACACACGGCCATAGGCACAGATCCGAGTGAATGGTCTGCTGTTGCTACCGTTTGAATCTCCGAGGAACAAGGCATGGATGCCCACTGTCCCCTCTGCTCTTCGCAATAGCGATGTAGTCGTTAGCTGCACAAATTAGGCAACACCACACCGCCAGGGGGATTGGGTTTAGCACGAGGAGCCTTCTAATCTCACTATATGCTGATGACATCACATTGTACATAACTGACTTGGCGACAGACCTTGCTCCACTACTTTGGGAATTCATTAAATTTGGGGGGGCCTCTGGTATCTCCAGTAATTGGGCCAAATCAGTTATCTTTCCTTTAACAGACGCCACTACCCCAGCTCCTACCGAGTTTACTCTTAAATAGGCAGACGAACCTGTGATGTAGCTGGGCATATGGCTCAGTAAAAATATGCAAGACATGTGGGACATGAACTATGGGCACGCAAGAACATGGCTAGAAGGGAGCGTGGGCTATGCTCCCGCTCTCCCTTGCCGGGAAAATAGCATTGGTCAAGATGGTGGTACTGCCGAAATGTCTATTTATTCGTAAACATTCCTATACCCCTCACGCAAGCCTTTTTAAAATCTCTTAGATCCTACTGGTCTCGTTGGTCTGGGCGGGCGGACAAGCATGTGTCTTTTGGGACCTATTGACACGTCCCCTGCGCCAGGGCGATCTGGGAGCCCCGGACATGCATTTGTATGCATGGAGCGCTCAGGCTCAGTTTCTACACCACTGGGTACACCAGACTTCTTTTCAACCTCAAGCGGTTGTGGAGAAGGATGCTGCAGGACCGGTCACCCTGCTCGCATTATATCAGACCTACAAGTGACCCAGAGACAGCATAGACACAGTTGAAACCCTGCGGTGGGCGTGGAATGAGTTACGGTAAAGAGCCAGCATTCCTATTCTATATGCCCAGTCCATACCTCTGGTGCACAACCCTATGTTGCCCAACATGGGCGGGGGTATCAGCAAGACATTAGCACAAAAAATGAGTCTCGTACTTTTGCAGACCTCTATCCAGAGGAGATATTTCGGCCCCCACCGGTCTCAGTGGAAGGGCAGAATGTGCCTTTTTCCGAACTTTTCGTATATTACAAACTTCGGGCTGCATGTAGGTCTTTACATGACACTTTACCGAACTCCCCACCAACCCTGCTTTTATTGGAGAACATGCTCAAATCGGACTCGCCACACAGACTAATTACACAGATCTGCAATCACATGCAAAACTCGGCCCCCCTGACACAGCCACGGACATTCCAGGGATGGAATGAAGAACTACCAATTCCATTCACGGAGGAACAATGGGCTTACTGTTGTAGCCAACGCACGGCTCTGTCTCCTAACTATAAACTTACCTTAATACACTAAGTTCCTGAATAGATTTTATAGGACACCTTCCAGTTTACATCGCATGGGACTGAAAGGGGATGACAGCTGTTAGAGATGTGGTTTCACTCCTGCTACTTTTTTTTTTTTTTTTAACATATGGCATGGAGCTGTCCACGGCCGACATTATTTTCGTGCAACATATTCACTACGATCCATCAGATAATAGGTGCCCTTGACGATCCCAACCCCTTGCAGAGCTTGTTGGGTTATGTGAAGGATACGCCAGTTAATGTCCGAAAACTCCACGCGTTATTACTCCTATTTGCTAAACGTCAAGTAGCCATGCACTGGGGGTGAAAGGGGGCTCCTTTTAAAAAAGATTGGATTCGAGAGGTCACATTTGGGCATTCACAATTGACCACCTTTTGGGAATTGATGCCTTCAGCGTCCAGGCCCAGGGATATAAGGGAACCTTTTGTGACCTGGGCCCGGGAGCATCAGGAGGCTGACGGAGATACGCCGGTGGTGTCTATAGCTTTTTAAACCAGCACAAGCAGCCTGGGGTGGGCGGGAAACGGGGGCGGCGGATTGTTATAAACCGCTCACTGTTTCTATGCAGCAGAGATTAACTTTCTATGCACAGCCTGGAGGGGGATGGTGTGGATTTTTAAAACCGTCATTTGGGGTTTAGCAGATGCTTTTTGAAGTATGATGAATCTCAATCCTTTCATGTACTAAGCAGAGGAACGTACACGCATGGAATAACATTTGTAATTGACATGATATGTGGATGTATAGACAACTATATATCGATCAGCAACTGGCTTGTTTGTAATGTTTGTATTATTGTTTTAAAATGCCAATGCAAAAAAATTGTAGAGTCCTCTCCAACTTTTTGTGGGAGCTGCCTAGAGTATGTGGTTAGAAACATGAGTTGGGGTACTGAAAAAACAAAAGAGAATTTGGGTGAAGAAACTACAAAGTTAGTTATATACAGCAATATATGCCGTCACATGTTTCAACAGGAGAACAGACTTTCACCCAAATTTAAAGTGAGGAAACCTTTTGAGGGCTTGGACACAAACCTAGCATGAGCTCAGCACCTTTTCGCTATCAAACATGTTTTTTTACTTCAGTTGACATGAACTCTCTGATGCAGAAACCCATTCCAGTGAATCAGCCATGAAAGAAGCAGTATTGATCGCAAGTAGAATATTCATTGTTTTTTATTTATAAAGTGTTTTCAAAAGTACAATGAAGAAAGTTCTATTTAAATATCAGTAAAAACAATTGAAATAAAGCTATATTGTAGAATTACTCAAGGTGCTTTACAGTGGTTCATGTTGCCTTCTACAATTCTTCTTACTTCTTTTGCCACATAAAAAAAACTTAGTCCAGGAAAAATTAAAGCTCCTCAAAAACAAAGTTATTTAATGCAGAAACATTGATCATTAAAAATAAATCATTAAAAAGTAGTTAAAAATTAAATAAGCAGAGAGTGAAAGAGAATCTGCAAAGAGGATGAAACAGGAAAACTAGAATGACTGTAAACAAAGAAAACGTTGGTTTTTCACATTATGAGGCATCTACAGTACCCATATTTAAACTCACTTTCTCATGTGTCAACATCTTATGCTGTAGTCCCCCCCGCTATATTATTTCCTCACTGTATCCCTTAAATGTGGTCTACGAGGATTACTTATCCTTAAAAGCCATTAAAATGTCCTTCATACAAGCCAAACAAACCATAACTACTCAACTGTCTTCCTTCTGTCTGCAGCGAAAACAAGATCGATTGTTAAACTGCTGAAGTTGTCAATTTAGGGCCCATATTTTTTCCACTATAGTTAGTTTAGGAAAGATATCTTGAAGAGTAATCTCTCTATGCCTGAACTTCTCACAGCGTGTGCCCCTTCTGTACTAGTAGAGAATACCACACATTCTTTCTTTTGTTGAGGTTTGTTTACTCCTCGATTATGATGCTGGCTTGTGATGTGTTTTTTTTAGGAGGGGAACGGCTGAGATGAGCTTTGTACATCATCAATTATGCTGTGCACCACAGAAGAAGCAGTAAGATGTTCTAACACCCCCCCCTTTCAAGAGTATATTCATGGATTGTCAGCACACCATTGCAGGCTTTCCAGTTGCCTTTCTTGCAAGCAAAGAACAAGTCTGGCTGCAGACTTGGAGTGAAATTATTAACCCCCAAGTGAGATGCTACAGACACTGCCAGGCTCTATAGATGCATTTTCATTTAACACATCTCGTATAAGGAAGCGCCCAGACAACTGATAGTTCAGGCACACTTCACTGAGACGGGTCGCTTTAGCCTCTCATTATTTCATCAAGGTCCTTCAACAGCACCAACAGTCCACGAAGTATTAAAGTTTGGCCGTCTGCGGTTTTCCAGCCTTGATTTTTCGGGCAGCCGAACGGTGGTTGGTTGCGGTGACCAGTAGTAGTAGTTTTGAATACAACAGCTAATCTTCTAAAAGTTCTTCACCAGAACTTGTACAGCACTCATCCAAAGTGTACTAAGTCGCCCACCTGCTCTTATCCTTGCAGATGCACTTAATTTTGACTATTCACACTGACCAGATGAAGAGGGACTGACAGACCAATTTAAATCTTTATTTGCTTCCTCTACGGTGGAAACATTTGTGTTCTTTAACAAAATGGGGAACTGGGCATGCCACATCTACGGGAGATTTTTCATGAGGCAGCTCATGACTCCATTGTGTGATCTTTATTGTAACTAGAGGTAATGGTGAGTTGTCCTGAAAAATGTCTTACAAGTCCCATTTGTCGCAGATTTTGGCTAACTTCCCCTTTGCAGCTAATATACCTTACATGAGCCTGAAAAAGTAGTCTCGTACTTAGTATTAGAAGCAAGGTATTGAATGGATGATTCGGTTTTGTGAAAACAACTACTGGGTTCTATCAGAGACCAGCTCAGAGGGATCAGTAATCTGGAGAGGGTCTTAGAGCACATGGACATATTTCTCAAATGTTACTATCGGCTACCACAGTGCTGCCGCCACATGTGCACATTGGTCTGCAGTGGCGTCGCCCATTCTCTGCTTCATGTAGCTTGGCTACGGCTAATTTCTGCTCTTCATCTAATGCAGCAAATTGTTACCAATTGGAAAGTATAGCACTGGATCACAGCAGAGATGTTTGAAGAAATGAGGGAAGTGGGGAACTGCTCAATCCATTTTCCCAGCACCCTCCCCCCCACACCCAAGTAAAGTAATGGCAAGGTCAGACAGTAATGACAGTGCATAGATTAAAAACAATTTCATTTGACAGACAGGCACGCCTGCTTAATAGGCGCCATGTTTGTACATCTGGCCTGTAGAATTTTAACCCTCCTACTTTCAGGCAGATGTGGCAGATACATAAAAAAATATTTTGTCAATTGCCTTTCTCCTTACTTCAACTCATCTTTAACCTTACCCCTCCTCTTAACTGCTCTCTCTCTACCCATTTGATACCTCTAAATACAAACCTCTTCTCGCTCTCCCTCACCTCTCCCTAAATAGACCTCTCCCTACACTGTTGTCTATTTCACAAACTTAAATTTCTCTACCACACTGTGCCTAGCTCTACATCTCTACTTCTTCTACTTTAACGCTCTCTACTTTTGAACCTCTCCGTACCTCACTGATTTGTTCCCATCACACCTCCCAGTATCGCTCATACATCTACTTCAACTTACTCAACCTCATCTTGCATTACCTCACATCTACCTCCAACTTAGCCGCCTTTTCATCGCACAACTCGTTACCTCACCTTTCTACCCCATTTCTATGTCAAATCTCTCCTTACATTTTCTTTGTCTCACCTATATTGCTCTCTGAAATGAAATGACACAGATTTATTTAAAGCACATTTACCTCAAGGCACCAACCGAAGGAGAGCTCCGAAGAAAAAAGACAAAGTAAAATTCTCCTATCCGATAGGAAAATTCCTAGCCATTAGTTAAAGGATGAAAAGCCAGGTCTTCAATGCTTTTCCGAAAGCTTCTGTGTTTCTGCAAATCACTGATAGCTCGTGGAAGAGGATTTCACAATTTTTCTGCGGCCACAGACAAGGCCCAGCCTCCCAAGATTGTAGCTGGCACACTGAAGCAGTCTAGCGGTGATATATCTCTGGTACATCCTAGTCAGTCCGCTGGGCCCAATATTTTGCACCGCCCTATGAACAATGCATAAAGCCTTAAAGGCAATGCATTTATTCACCAGTGGTCAATGCAATTTTTAAGATCCCCGCCAAGACTGATAGATGCTTAGGAATTTTAAGTATCATTACTGCTGCAGGATTCTGTACAGCAATTGCTGATTTATTGATCCCCAAATAAAGTACAATGCAATAGTCTAACCTAGAAGAAATCACAGCAAGAACTACCTGCTTGTGTGCTTTCAGAGGGATATTAGGGAACTCCTTCCTCAAGGTCCTAATAAATGAATGATCAAAAAACAAGTGGATACAGTATGACTAACCTGAAGGTCAAACAATAGCTTTTTGGCGGAGTCTGCCAGGATAGGCAATTCCCCTAATATGTCTAGCCACCAGGAATTATTCCAGATGGAAGGTTGCTTGCCAAATGTTGTGTTGCCATTCAGTCTAAGATAGTTGCTACTGCCTGCATACATTTAATAAAATTGCCAGCTGTGGCATCCCTATCTTTAGTGATGGACACAATTGTTTGTGTGTCATCAGCAAAGGATAGGGCCTGCAGTCTATAGGACTGTATCTGCTTAGCCAATGGAGAGACGGAGATTAAAAAGAGTCTGGCTCAGGGAGGATCCCTCAGACACCCCATATGACAGGAAGATGGGATCAGAACTGAAGTGGTTCATAACAACAACAGTTTGTGACCTATCCTTCAGTAAGCATGCTAACAGATCTAATGCAGCCCCAGCATCCTGGGACCGGTTTCGTAGTAACACCCCTCATCGGCCAGGCTGGCTTGAATCCAGGGGCAAAGTGAGCAAGGGACCCAAGTCTAGGAATACCCTGCCAACTTAGGGCGAACAAATCAAACACAAGGAGATGATGGACGGAGCGCCGAAACTTTTAAGACACTCACCCCCAGTCACAGAGCTGGGTTGAATCCATCATCATTCTTTAACTCACTTCACCACCCCAGTTTAGACCCAGCTATATGCAAATCAGTCTTGACCGTGTGCCTCATGGGAACAGTCCAGCCAGAACTGCCAAGCCAGGTCTTCCCAGGACCGGAAACAAGCATCGTGGGACCAGTTTGGAGGTAACACCCCTCCTCAGCCAAGCTAGTTTTGCTGCACAGCTTTGATTGTAAAAGATATGTAGCACATGCTGATGCGGAGCGGGATAAGTCTGGGGCATAACTAGCATGGTTGGCTAACTCAGCGAGGCGGGCACGATCATAGTGGAGCTTCACGGCACTGATGGAGAAATCCATTATATACAGCTGGGATTAATAATCAGTCCTTGGCTTAATACACCGACTTGTACCAGAGCAAAGTGGCACCTAGCGGGGAGGCCATTCAAGACTTTTTGGAGAGGGTGGATCTTCCGGCATTAGATAGGGAACGGGCTGAGCTGTTGGGACAGGACATCACTATAGGGGAAGTTTGTGGAGCAATCAAGCATATGGCCTGAAGAAAGGCCCCTGGGGTGGATGGCCTGCCTGAGGAGTTTTATAGTACATATGTTGATCTTCTGGCTCCTCAGCTAGTAACATTATATAACACCACACAAAAGGAGCGCCTTTTATCAGCCACTACTCGTGAAGCAGTAATTATAGCACTTTTAAAACCGGGAAAACTTCCCCATGACAAGACGGCTTATCGTCCATTGTCAATGCGGACTACAGACTAAGATTTTAAGTCGGATATTGGCGACCCGTTTGCTTCCGTAAATGGTGCAATTAGTACATATGGATCAAGCGGGGTTTATACTGTCCCAGAATACAGAATATGTGGCACCTCCTTAATATTTTGGATACTGATATGTATCTCAAGCCCTCCGCTGCTGTATTGGCAATACATATTGAGAAGGCTTTTGACAGCTTGGAATGGCCATACTAGTTTCAAGTTATGCGGCACCTGGGGGATGATTTTGTAGACTGGACAGCTCCCTTATATCGCCAGTTTACAGCGCGGGTTAAAACAGGCGGGATAATTTTGGATGCCTGTGCTGTGGGCCGGGGAACGAGACAGGGGTTCCCCCTATCCCCCCTACTGTTCGCCCTGGCTATGGAGCCGCTGGCAGCCCAGGCCAGGACGGGCTTACATTATCAGGGACTTCGAGTGTGGGAACAAGTTTACCGCATCGCACTTTATGCTAACGACCTCCTTATGTTTTTGGCGGACACGGAAGACGCTCTTCGGGGTGCTAAAACTCTGTTGGCTGACCTTGGCGCCATTGCTGGTCTTAAAGTAAACTGGACAAAGACTTGTTTGTTTCCTACAGCGCCAACGACTGAAAATCCACTGACAACGCAGGGAATACAATGGGGGTGTCAATGCCCGACGTACCTCGGTACCCGCATTTAGTATACCCAACCCAACTTTTTGGAGGGTAACGTGGGCAGGACCATTAGGGGGTTCAAGGGCTGTATCGAGTTTTGGGGCAAGCTTCCTCTCTCGGTAGCCGGGCAGGTGGCCTTTCTTAAGATGATACCACTCCCCCGTCCATTGTATTATTTTAGAATGCTGCCTATTTGGATCCCAGCCCCTATTTTTAAGCAGCTTCGATTAATGATGGTCGGGTTTCTCTGGACCTCTGGCAGGCAGAGGGGGCACTTAACACACTGATGAGACCGAGGACGGAGGGTGGTTTGGCAGTCTAGGCTATGAAACCTACTATTTAGCTGCGCAGTTGTAGTGGCTTACTCAGATGTTTGCACTGACATTTCGGGCCCCACCTGATATGGATGGGAATCAATCTCCTAGACTGACACGGTCACAATTGATATTACAGGTGCCACTCCCGACCTCCTCCCTCACTCGAGAAATGGTGACTTTTAAGCTCTGCTGGAACAGAAGCCAACACTGAGCACGCATTGCGCGGCCATATGCCCCCGAGATCCCGCTGGTAATGTGCACTGCCTTGCCACATGGGGCGATTAGGGGGGGGCTGACTGACTAGGCGGCGAGGGGCCTGACCACCATGGGAGACCTATACGCAGATGGCGCTGTACTTCCTTATGAGGCATTGCAAGACAGTTTTGAGCTGGCCCGAGGGGACTACTTGATGCATATAGCACTCATGCCGGCCATTCAAGCACATTGCAAGGAGGGACTGAGAGATCCTCCAACCTCAATGGCTTATCAATACGAACTTATGGCAGCGGGTACCATTAAGGCGGTTACGTGCCTGTACCGTCGAATGCCACACAAGAAACTCACCCCTCTGTGCTCCCTGCGACAAAAATGGGAGGCAGATTTGGGAGCGGAAATCCCTGAGGAAGCATGGGCGGGTCTAGTGGAACGCGCATAGAAAAGTAGGAGGAACACGCCCTTCCAACTGGTACTTTTTTTTATATATTCCACATGGCTTATCTTACACCAGCTAACATTAACCAGCAGTTTAAAGTGAATTCGGCAATGTGCCTGCGCTGCAGTACAGTGGGAGCATATTTCTCACACATGATGTGGGGGTGTCCTCAGCTGGGAACGTATTGGAAAGAGGTGGTAACACTACTGCAGGATGTCACGATTAGAGACATGGAACCCACCATAGGCCTCTGTTTGCTACACTGGTTTCCTCTCACCTTCAAGAACAAGGTAATGAGCAAATTCATAGATTTTGGGCTTTTGCTGGCAAAGAGGGAAATCACAACTCACTAGAAGGCCAAGAAGGGTCCTAGCTATCGGAGAAGGCAAGCCGAATTTCTTAAGTGGGCGGAATGCGAAGGGACTACGAGACTGCAGCTGGCGACCCGCACAAACAGCGAAAAGGCAATAGAGATGGCAAGGGCCTGGGGGGCATTGGTGGTATTATAAAAAATACCCGTGACAAACTCTGATTTGGATTCGGGCGCACCAGCACTGGATGTGTCGCCTTGAGGATGTGCCTTATCTTGGGGAGATGGGCACTCTGGTATCTTGTTTGGGGGCTACCCCTGGCAGACTAGCACTGTCATTGCTTGATGCTATATTTTTGATTAATGTCAATGCAGCTGACTCACGTACTCATGAATAAATGAATGTAGTTGTTAAGCCAATAGGGTGGGGGGGATACAGGGGAGGGGTGGGAGTTTGCATTTAAGCAATACCAGGTTCATGACGAGAGAGCATATATACATCTTCCTTTTGACAAGAGATTATTGTGATTGAATCGACATGATGGGGGTCAGGGACATGTAGATAGCAGTTTCCGGGGGCTGCGAGTTCTAGCGATATGAACATTTACCTGCTGTTCGTAACTGTCCTAGTTCATGATACGCCTCATTGCATGCTAACCTGATTGCATAATTATTTGCATATTGAATATATGTGCGTTTGTATTAAAACAATAAATATATATTAAAAAAATAATAATCAGCCAAGCTAGCTTGAATCCAGTGGCAAAGTGAGCAAAAAGTGGGTCCCTTGCTTGCTGTGCTACTGAAATAAAGCTAGCCTGGCTGGTGAGGGGTGAAACCTCGACACCTGTCCTGAGATGGTCGTTTCCGGTCCAGGAACGACCTGGCCTGGCAGTTTGGGCTGGACTGTTCCAATGAGCAACAGGCTCAAAACTGATTTGCATATGACTGGGTCTGAACCGGGGTAGCATAGTGCGCTAAAGAACGATGATGGATTCAACGCAGATGTGACTGGGGGAGAGTGCCTGAAAAGTTTCAGCGCTCAGTCAATCATCTTGTTGCGTTTTCTATGTTCACTCTAAGTGGCCCAGGGCATGCCAGGCGCGTGTCCCCTGCCCGTATGCCACTGGATTCAAGGTAGTGAGGAAATCGTAACTGCGCTGTCCTCTTTCCATGGCCATGTATTTCACAATCACATGACCTACCTGATCTTGCAGCCCTTTAAAAGCAGCGAGATGGCGTCCAATCGTTGCTTGGTTTCTTCGCATGTCGGAGTTTCATTCCTGGTCCTGTTTCCGGTTTCCAGTGTGCTGGCCTTTCCTTGACTTCCGAGGCTCACGGGCTCGTGAGCCTTCGTGTATTGGAGTTTTTTGCTTTCCCCCTTCGTATTTTTGTTCTTGGATTCCTGGCTTTATTGTGACTGTGTGTATTCTTTGGAGAACTATCGCTGTTTGCCCTTCCCTATTGCCGCCTGTCCTCCTGACTTCCCCTGCCCATTCCCGATCGGAACCTGTGGTGATTTACACGTGGCTGCGTGTTGTGCTGGTTCCGCGTTACTTCCTGGTTCTTTTCTATCCTGTCCACATCATTGTGTGGTACTTGGGCGCTTTCACGAAGCCCGGTTTGTGTGTCGGACGGTAGCTCTGCTGTCCGCGTTAAGTACATTACCCATTTGATTGTTTAGCTCGTGATTGAGCTGGGTTTTTTTTATGTCGTTTTCAAAGACTTTTCCCCCCGATTTTTGTCCGTATACTTCCTTGCCTTGACAACCTCTACGAGCTCTAAGGGGATCCTTGACGGAAGTTACACCATCCTGGGCATTTAACATTATCTAGTGAGGTAAGGAGGTTGTGTTGTGAATCCGGTGTTTGTGCATGGTCATGGAAATGGGCTCATTACATGGTTGTTAATTTGGGACCCCTATGTGAGTGGGCTAATATTGTGCTCTTTTATTTTAGGCACTGTAGCTGGGTGGTGTCCAATGGTGAATTGAGACTAGCACATCCCTTGAGCAGAAGGTGTTCTGTTATTTTGACTTTCCCACCCCCTCCCTGTGCCCAGTGGTTTTGCACCTTGTTTTATATTGGTGTGCGTCACTTGGGTAGAGGTAGTGGACTGGGCTTATCCTCGTTCCCGCAGTGTATTGGGCGAAGAGCGGTGGTGAAAACCGACAGAAAACCAAGCCCACGAACATTATTGAACAGCCCGATCGAGGATGGATGAGTCATTGAATCCAACGGGTGGTGCCCCTGGTGTCCTCACTCTGCAGGATATAATGGGAGCCATTACATCCTTACAATCTCAGGTTCAGGATTTGAGACAAGAGAATTTGGGGTTAAGACAGGAGTTGAGTGCAGTAAAGGCTAGGGATCAGTCCCAGGTCAGGATCCTGTTGTACAGCCTGCAACTTTTCAGTATGAGAGAGGGGCTGGACAGAGTACTAGTGCTGGGGCACCCATAGCAGTTACGGTCACGACTACGGTTCCTGTGCCTTCGGCAGCCCCCGAGAGGTTTTCAGGAGATAGCGAGAACTTTAGCACTTTTATGAACCAGTGCCATTTACATTTTATGTGTAGGCCTAACGCTTTCCCTGATGACTCTGCAAAGGTTGCCTTTATAATATCATACTTGGCTGGTACAGCTGCGTTGTGGGCAGTCCCTCTTGTGGATAATGATGATCGGGTACTGTATAATTATCCTGCTTTTAAGGAACAAATGAGGGGATTGTTTGCCAAGCATGCATTTATGCAGGCCAGCGATGCTGAGCTGCTGAAGTTACGGCAGGGACGACAGGATTTACTTTCATACATTTCCTCATTCAATCGGCTTGTGTCTGAAACTCAGTGGCCCATGGCAAAGAGAACCTCTTTGTTTTATCAAGGTTTATGTGAGGACCTAAAAGATATAGTGTCGCAGGTGGTAGATCCCCTGGATGATTGTGCTGCATTTAATGATTTAGTGGTCAAGTTGAACCATAGGTTGTCTGAACGACGTGGTGAACGGAATCGATTTCAGTCATCTAGGGGAGGGGATGTCAAACCAGAGGTAAAACATCCTGGGGAACCAAAGGCTGCTCCTGAACCTATGGAGATAGGGGGGGTAAGAGGACCTTTGTCTAATGAGGAAAAGAAAAGTAGGAGGGATGGTAACCTATGTTTGTATTGCGGCCAAGGGGGTCATTATGCTCGGGAGTGCACCGTGAAACCATCAAGTGCCAGTTGGAAAAAGGAGGTGGGCTGCATTGAACAGGTAGGGGAATTCCCGATTGTGGATGAGTGCCATATGTCTTATGAAGTGTCAGGTGCCGTGGAACGGATTGCAAGGCATTTCCTCATTTCCGCCTGTTTGGTGATTTCGGATAGCAATAGAGCAAGTGTGTCTGTATTACTGGATTCAGGCGCGACTGGTAATTTCATTGATATTTCTTTGGCCGAGGCATTACGGATACCTTGTGTCTACAAGGAACAGCCTGAACCCGTTCGGGCGATTGATGGAACAGAATTAACGTCTGGGTCCATAACACGACAAACAGAACCGTTGTGATTACTTTGTGATAATGGACATTCTGAGTCCATCTGTTTTGATTTGATTGATGCCCTGTCGTTTGGTGTGGTATTAGGAGTACCGTGGCTTCAGATGCACAATCCGAAGATCGATTGGGTTAGGCGTACGGTGACTCTTGATTCCGCTCATTGTCTTAAACATTGTTATCAGGATGCTACTGACTGGGTATCACCATTGACTTGCGCAGTGGGTGACGTTGTGATTGTGCCCTCCCCTTATGCTGCTTTTGGAGAGTTATTTGATGAGGGCAATGCTAGGGGCCTTCCTCCCCATCGAGATAATGGACATTCTGAGTCCATCTGTTTTGATTTGAATGATGCCCTGTCCTTTGGTGTGGTATTAGGAGTACCATGGCTTCAGATGCACAATCCGAAGATCGATTGGGTTAGGCGTACGGTGACTCTTGATTCCGCTCATTGTCTTAAACATTGTTATCAGGATGCTACTGACTGGGTATCACCATTGACTTGCGCAGTGGGTGACGTTGTGATTGTGCCCTCCCCTTATGCTGCTTTTGGAGAATTATTTGATGAGGGCAATGCTAGGGGCCTTCCTCCCCATCGCCCTTATGATTGTAAGATCGATCTTCTACCTGGTGCTACGTTGCCATGTAGTCGCATATATGCACTTTCAGGGCCTGAAGAGTTGAATTTGAAGGAATATATAGATGAAATGTTAGCAAAGGGGTTCATCCGTCCATCTTCCTCGCCAGTGTCTTCCGCCATCTTTTTTATACCAAAAAAGGAGGGTACATTGCGGGCATGTGTGGACTACCGTGCCCTTAATAAAGTAACGGTGAAGAATAAGTACCCTCTCCCGTTAATTCCAGTGTTGTTAGATCAACTGACGAAAGCTACGGTATTCACAAAGTTGGACCTGCGAGGAGCATATCATCTCATCCGAATCCGTACTGGGGATGAATGGAAAACCGCTTTTAAAACTAAGTTTGGTTTGTTTGAGTACTGCGTTATGCCTTTTGGTTTGTGTAATACTCCGGCAGCCTTTCAGTTTTTCATTAATGAGGTTTTAAGGGAATATTTGGATGTCACTGTTATTGTTTAGATCAATGACATTCTGATATTCTCCGAAACTATCGATGAGCATGAATCCCATGTGACTCAGGTATTACAAAGATTAAAGGAGCATCAATTGTTTGTCAAATTAGAGAAGTGCCAGTTTCATGTCTCCAAGGTTCAAGACACTAGTTTGGAGCAGATTTGTGTAGTAGTCTTGTCAGTGGAGGAATGAAAGGATTCACCTAAGGACATCCCTCTACCCTACTTCATTACCCACATTACAAATACTTCCTAGTAAGAAAGGAGATCCAAGTATATTTTTAGTTTTGGGCCGATTTTTAAACCATGCTAAAACCATAAGCATTCCAAAGAATAGGCTTTCCTTGTGGACTGAAACTCCAATCACCACCACATCCAACCCACAATTTTCAAATGAAAAAAGCTTTCAACAAAATGTTGGATAACATGTTAAAATGGTTGGTAATAGTTTGCACCGACATAGTAATATCAGTCATAATTTAGAACAGGAATAACCAATTTCCTCGAAGTCCACAAACCAAACTAACTATCCACCACTTCTGTTAAATGGTTGTGACTCACAACATTGTAGGAATCATTCATAAGTTCCTACAGATTCACTCTGCTGAGAAATGGCCAACCAGAAAATTTCATCTATACATTACACGAAGACTTTGCTAGTTTTCGAAGTTGTCCGATAGCTTTATGCAGCAATGAGGGCCCATTTTCTTTGACATAACATTATAAAATTGGCCAGAAATTACAATTCTTTTTAGATCCAAAATGTGTCCTGACCACCTACTCCAATGAAGCTATAAATCTGCTCCACTGGTAAATTGGTAAGCATTTTGTTGGACTACTGATCAATCCAGCATTTCCAAGTGTCTACTCAAATTGTCTATTCAAGTTACAGGTCAGACTTGATATTTAAATTCAAACCTCTGACAACTGCTTGTGAGATAAACAGTATATTTAATTAATTCTGTTCACTGGCATCTAAAGACTTCATTTTAATACAATACCACAATTAATGATATGCAGGAGTAACATCATACCCAGGCTTAGCCGCTCCGTTCCCAACTACATTAGTTCAACTGCAAGGGCCTTCAACAGGGATTGGGTACAGAAGGGAGCACATTTTGGAGGGGATGCAGCAGCACTACAGAAACGTGTGTGGCAACTGAGATGCCTTTACAAATCATGCCACCAAGTAGAACTCTCGCCCGTGATCTGAAGAGATGACAAGATGGTGCCACAAGTTTTTGGAGAGAGACTATCAGCTAGAAACCAGCCCTGGACAAGTATAATGTGAAGATGGAGACTGGGGTGGTGATCGCAACACATTGCACCAACTGCAGCACACATCTCGACACTGCTACACCATACTATCTACCCTTGTCATATTGTACTGGTAAATAATTTTGGTATGTAAAAAATGCACATTGTGATAAATTGGTGTGGAGTGAAATGAGGAAGGGTACTTCATGTTATTTTTTTAGTGTAAGGAAAATAATCAATTCTTCAAATGTATTTTCTATTAAGTCTAACAACAGTCAGTTAATTACATTTACCATACCAATACAGTTATGTTCAACGTAAAACCCTGTGCTTATGTAAACATATTAACTGAGGTCATGAATGTAACTTGTACAGGCCAGGTCTTATTAGTGAGCAAGAGATACTGTTCACCATAGAGTTAGCCTTTAGGCTATTTCTTTAGATAGGCCTTTAAAGTGGTGAGATAGCGCTGGTTTTAAAAATTAGCAGAAGAGACCAGACTCAAAAGAACTTACTTTTTGGGAATACCCTTTCATTAGGAGTCCTTTATTGCTCCATTTTGCATATGGCAATATGTATAGGGCCAAGGAATTTACCAAAAAATAGATTCTATTGCACAGCTACATGATTGGGAATCTCTTACCCAATTGAAGAAGAATCGGGTCAACATATCGCTTCACTGCACAATAATGACCGAATACTTGCAGGCAAAAGCAGCACCTAAGGACCGGATTGTATTCCAATGAAAAACAGATCTTCACAACGACATTGCATTCCGCAAGGAATGGTCATAAATAGTTTGGAAATGCACAAGGGAACGCTAGCGCTCATCATCAACACAGCCAAGAAAATTCTTGGAAGCTGTGGTTATACAGATCCAAAAAAGCGAGAATAACTTGAAAACAATGGTACAGATCAGAACATTCAATAAGAAACTGTAGGACATTAACAAAAATATGGAACATATGGAGTTTTTCTCTTTATTAAAAACTAACGAACTACGCAAAGATATTCTCAAGTTCAGCCATTAAGTATCCTTTCCATGTACAATGGACGAATACTGCACCACCAATCCTAGATATCCCCAGGGTCAGAAACATGGAGGAATAACGAGACCAACACCGTAGAAATTGCCATTTTGCTCAGATGAAAGGCACAGCAGTAGTGATGGGGGTAAAGTCAATTCTCCCATTCCCCACATGATACAACTAAGCTAACAATGTGAGTTTTGACCAAATAATTACCAACATTTTCCACCCAAATTCCCTTATTCAGCACCTAGATATATTTTGGGACGAGGCAGAGGAAAACAAAAAGACAATATCAGAGTGCAGTGGACTGAGGAACCACAATTGGTAATAAGGAGCACAGGAAGGGGGCAAGCAAGACAACAACTTAGTTGTAAATCTCAGTCTGGTAGTGTTGATTGAGCACGAATCAAACAATCTCAATAAAGGAGTTAACTTTTAAGAACTCCCAAATAGGACAAATTCAGTCTCTGATGCGAATCAGAACACTTTATGTATAGTAAAAATAAAATTGTTCTTTCAGGGGAACATTGACCATGGATTGACTACACAGAATTCAGGACCCTGGAATAAATCCACCTTTATATCTCCAACTCCGCCCACACTAGCGGACGTATTGGCATTTGAACAGGCAAGAATCCACAAAGTGGAATGTCTCCACATTATACAGGATAGGTTGTAGTATAACCTATCACATAAAGAATGTATGGCATTAAAATCATTTGAAAACAATAATGACTTGATCATAAAATTGAAGACAAGGGTGGTGCCAATGTGGTAATGCCCAGGGAGATGTAGGACACTAAATATAAATGCTGCCTATCAGATAATAAAAGTTATGAGATATTAGTAACAGGGCATACCCCTAGACTTAGAGCTACTGTGCAAAGTAAAACGAAAGAAGTATTGCATTAGGATGGATTCCTGGAAATGAGGCAGAATTCCTTGTGGGAGAAGAACCACAAACTGCAGAGTTTTATTCACTGCCAAAATGTCATAAAATGTGTCCCCGCCATAAGTTAGGCTAATAGTTTCAGGTGTCCACGCCATACTGGAACCTCTCGCAGTTTTGTGATTGGTTCCTTAGACCATTGGTTAAAAAGATGCCCTCGTATTTGAAGGAGACAAAGACATCCTCTGTCTTTTATGTTATACTAGCATTAATGAGAACAGTGATTTACTTATTACAATGGATATCGAAGCACTTTACACTGTAAACCCCAGAAAATTACCCTTAAGCTAGTATAGGGCATCCTTAGGAATTCCATGCATAACACTATTACCCCTGTACACTTTTTCATGGAATGTGTCAGGATAGCCCTTATGGAGAACTTCTTTTAATATTAAAACACATTTTATCACCAGATTCAGAGGACATCCATGGGTAGTGCTTTCGCCTATAGTCTGGCATGCTCATAAGTCCACCAATTTGAGCGTGACCACATATTCAATGAGACAAATCCTTTCAACGGCCATATGAAATATAGCGGAGGTACATTGATGATGTACTGGTAATATGTTGAGGTGACAATACAGAGGCACTTAGGTTTGTTGAATGGGTGAACTGCGATTCTTTTTTTAAATCAATTTACACCACTGAGCCTAAATGAACACCTTTCTTGATCTGGAAATCGAGATCAAAAAAGGACACAGACCAAAGACTTCAAAAAGCAAACTGACAAAAATGTACTTTTATGTTTTGAAAGTTTCCATCTAGACTTTTACATGAAAATCTTCCCTTTGGACAATATTTACATATGTAACGTAATTGCTGCAGTATGGAGACATTTAACCAACAAGATGATGCACTAACTGCATCGCCCAGCTCGCTGTGTACTACTTGCTATAATCTGTGCTGTGCTTCTTTTTTTTAAACCTGCAAATTGGAAACAAATGGTTTTTAAAAAAAAAAAAAAGAATTTACCTTGGGGTAATTTTCCTGTAGCTCGATGATTCACGAGCGAGGCAGGACTGTCAGCGGATTCCCTCAGCCAATCACAGTGCAGGCGGGGCGGAGTTTAGGCTGCCAGCGGCTATTTCTCTGCCGATCGCAGCGCGGGAATTGTTACTTTGTTTTATGATCTCCCAGCTCGCTGTGTGCTACTTGCTATAATCTGTGTTGTGCTTATTTTTTTTTTAAAACCTGCAAATTGGAAACTAATGTTTTTTAAAAAAGAATTTACCATGGGGTAATTTTCCTCTAACTCGCTGATTCACGAGCGAGGCAGGACCGGCTACTGTCAGCTGATTCCCTCAGCTAATCACAGTGCAGGCGGGGCGGAGCATAGGCTGCCAGCGGCTATTTAATGTCGATCACATCGCGGGAGCGCAGCGGACGCGCAAAGCGGGTGTGCCGGCGGCGCGCCAAAGGCAAGCCCGTCTGCACACGTCCGCGCCTGTATGGAGCCTGGGGTCGGTCACTATGCCCAAAACACAATCCATTACAGCATTACTGAACTATTGGCACTGCACAAACTGCCCTCCACTCTTGACACCCTGACTTATTCTACTTTACAATCTCAGGGAATCTTGCAACTTAGAACAACATTCCCCGAAATAGCTACTTTTCAAACAGCAACTCCCTTCCAGACTCTGGAGCATAATGGCGCTCGAAAGCTTTCTGTCATATACCTAAATAAACGTTCTCTGGTCAAGCACCAATTAGACATCTTCTTGTTGCTCAAATTTGAACAACCAGACTTCCTATTTCTTACAGAAACCTGGTTATCTCAGGAATTCTCCCCTGACATCCTAGCTGCTCTCCCTTCTGATTATCACATCATTCAAGCTAACCGCCCTCAGGGTAAAGTGGGCGGAGGAGTAGCTATCATTACCCTCCATGACTGTAAATACTCTACGCTTCCCTCTTTAACTCTACCCTCTGTGGTCAATTTAGTGCTCAAACTTAAATGCGTACCGATCACGACACCGTTGGTTTGTGTCCTACTCTACAGGCCCCCTCAAAGGATGCCCTTGCTCCCTCATTCTTTGGGTGAACAGGTTGCGCACTTAGTCACCACCCACGGGAAGGTCATGCTGATTGGGGACTTTAACTATTGGGCCAATGAATAATCGGATGGTCCCCAATCGGCTGAACTTAGTGAGTTACTCTCTGGACTAAATCTGGTGCAATAAGTTACCACGGCCACTCACATCAAGGGACATACCCTTGATCAGATCTGGACTGTTAATATAGCCATGTCCCCCGTATCTGTATCTCCATGCACCTGGTCTGACCACTATATAATTAAATTTACAATTTTTGATAATTTCCCTAATAAATCATCTTGTCAAGGAGGAGGTACTCGCAGAAATTGGAATATAAGTGATAAAACACTATTCCTTGATTCACTTACTAATTCTCTCCCCCCCGTCAATTCTTCCAACAACCAGGCTGACAAACAGCTTATTTGCTGGTTGTTGGCCACTAGCAATAAATTTGCGCCCCTCAAGAAAGTACATGCCCCTCGCCATCATGACGCTCATAAGTGGTTCTCTGACGAGCTAAAATCTCAAAATTAGCCTTACGGCAATTAGAAAGAACTTGAAGACGCAAGTACCTTCCTGAAGACAAACGCCTCTATATAAATTCGATGAAGATTTATTAAAAAATCAATTTTGACCGCCAAAGCAACATATTTCTCCTCTAAAATTGTGTCCACTTCTAATCGTACAAAAGAGATTTTTTTCTATAGTATATGAGCTATCTAATCCTGACAAAATCTCTATCAAACCTGTCCCCTCGCAAAAGTTCTGCAACTCCTTGAACTCCTTTATCGACAAAATTGCAATGATAACGGCCAGCATTCCGTTCTGTAATAACCTGCCGCTCAGCCCTACTGTCGTCCAAAACCATAGCACCTTTAAGCAATTTCCAAGCATCACCGAGCTTGCTTTTGTGGACTTGCTTTCTAAGATCAAGACAGGCTCTCCCACCGACTGTTGTCCCCCCAGTATTTTGAAAGAAATGTTCACTACCCTTCCCAGTCCTGCACTCCATCTCCTGAATCAGTCACTATCCCAGGGCACTGTCCCAACTCCCTTCAAGGAGGCCATTGTCATTCCCCTCTTGAAGTCGGGGGCTGACCCTCAATTGTTAACAAATTATCGCCCTATCTCTCTACTTCCCTACCTTGCCAAGTTTCTGGAAACTCAGGTCACGAGATGCCTTACTGAGTTCTTAGAAGATTCTGAATTCCTTGACTCCAACCAGGCAGGGTTTCGCCCGGCTCACTCCACCGAGGCAGTGATTCTCACAGTTTTAGACTCTTCGTGACAGGGTTGTCGCTGGTTCTCCGCAGGCCCTTGTCCTGCTGGACCTCTCCGCTGCTTTTGACACGGTCATCACTGGACCTGCCCTTGGCTGGATTATCTCCTTTTTGGAGAATCGATCACAGGCAGTCAGGACAGCACCTTTCATCGCTCCCAGAGTGAGCATCTCCTGCGGAGTCCCTCAGAGCTCCTCGCTCTCTCCCCTGTTATATAATCTGTACCTCCTTCCTTTTGTCCGAGCTTTGAAAGAACGCAAAGTCTGCACCTTCAATTATGCAGACGATTTTCCACTCCTCTTCCCCATCAGTAACTCCTTTGAGTCTGTTCACACTTTCCAGTCCACCATGCTGTTCATCAGTCAGTGGATGAACAGCAATCATCTTAAGCTTAATCCGGACAAGACAGAGTTAGTCCTCACTAGTGGCATTATTAAGAACCCCTGGGGCTCTCATTTCTGGGAACTTGGCCAAGCTCCCTCGCCATCAACCACAGCCAAGAGCCTGGGGGGTCATCATCAGCCAGGACCTCACAATGAAGGCTCAGGTAGGGTCAGTGATCTCTACCTGCTTTTTCCAACTTAGGAACATAAAAAAGATCTGCAGGTTCCTTACCTATGAAGCTTGAATCCAGGTGATTCTTGCTATGGTTATGTCTCATGTTGACTATGCCAATTCACTTTACTATGGCATTCCCCTCTATCTTTCCAAACATTTACAACTGGTTCAAAACCAGGCGGCTCGCTTGATTACTCGTCAACCCAGACATCTCCATATTACCCCCCTCCTGAAACAACTCCATTGGCTCCCAATAATCCAGCGTTGCGCCTTTAAGGTCGGGTGCCTCATTTTTAAATCCCTCAATGGGAAAAGTCCTAAATTTGTGAACAATCTGATTCAAAAGCATGTTCTCATGCGTAACCTTCGTTCAGCACACAAGCAACTTCTGTCTCTGCCTTCCTACATACTAAAGCGCATTGGTGGTGCCAGGTTTGCTGTCCTGGCCCCCATGTTCTGGAACTCTCTCCCCTCCGAAATACGCTTCTGTCCCACTCTTCTTAGTTTTAGAAGTTATCTTAAAGCTTGGCTATTTTGTCAGGCCTTCTAATCGCGCACTCGGATTTGGGTTCTGAAAACATTGTAGCACCAAGAAACCTCCTCGGTGTATGCGCGCTTTATACATTTATTTTAGCATAACTAACTAGCAAACTCACAGCCGCCCCACACCTAAAAAAAGAATAACTAAGAAAGAAAAGAAACGCACTTACAATTATAACCGGGACTCTCTGTACTTGTATTATTTATGTGCCCAGGCTCAATTTGCACACTACTGTTTTCCCCTTTGCCCTTTATTCCACACTTGGCGGTGGAGGCGGATGATATGGCTCCTGATCATTTAGTGGCATTTATTTCTAAGGCAAGTACTAACTATCCATTTAAGGACATGTGCACTGCGGACTGTACAGCACAGGCATGGCGCGCTATGGCAAAACGCGCAGGTAGACATCCTGTATATGCCCCGGCTCTTCCATTAGCACATCATCCTAACATTTCGGTGACCCATGACAAAAGGGCGTTGGAAATACTGGCAAATATGGGTATAGTTACAATGGGCAGCGCCTACCCGGATGGCACTTTGGTTTTGATAGAGGCGCTACGTGACCGCGATCCCTGTTTATTAATGTCAACTTTCACATATTATAGACTACGGGAGGCTCTCAAGGCCTTTAATGACAGAAAACCCACAGAACCAGTTACTTTGAGCCCGCTACAAACGTTATTGGCAGGCCCATTGCGAGGTAAGTTAGTCACCCGACTATATACACCACGCTATCTAACACTTCACCTATTTCTAGCAAGGTACGGGAGCGGTGGGAACAGGCATTGGGTAATGCTCTTAGCGAGGAGGAATAGGAGTTCAGCTGCTCCAAGACTAGACTACTGACGGCCAATTGCAATCTAAGCGTAATTCATTTTAAATACTTACAGCAGTTATATTATACTCCCCTACAGTTACATAAGTATGGCTTGAGAGAGACTGTTAGATGCAAAAGGTGTGGGGCACAGGAGGTTGATTTCATTCATCTAGCATGAGATTGTGTTGGGGTCAATGACTTCTGGGTGTTGGTTACACAAGCATTAACCGTCATGATGTTGGAGGAAGTAGATTGCACCCCACAGATTTGCTTGCTGGGGTTGGTGAAGTGCTTAAAACCAGAGAATAGACAGCTGGTGCGGATTGCATTACTACTGGCCAAGAGAAAAGTAGCACAGTCATGGGACGGTAAAAAGGTACCTAACTTTTAAAACTGGTTACAAGACATGGTTTTTGCCGAGATCAACTGGCATGCTATGCCGAAGAACTTCCAGCACCGTCTAGACCTAAGGATGTTTGGTCTCCACTAACGGCCTTTTTACTGTCTAACCCTCAGGATGTCACAGACGACATGGGTTCGCCCAAGAGAACTTTGTGATGAAGCGTACGAAGGTGTTGATTTAATGCAATGAATATATTTGAACGATGGTATACTGTAAATTCAATATATCCTGTTGTCACAGGCGTTTTATTGTTGTGTGTAATTCGCATATGTTGTATGTTTCTGGAAACGTGAAAATAAATAAAAAATAAAACAATTATAACCGGGACTCTCTTTTGGAAACACACTTGAAAGAACAAAAGGACAGACTAATGCGTGTGACTATCTTATTACCCATGTCTAACAAAGTTACTAAGATCATCAGAAAACATTGGAGTATCATCTGTAGAGCCAGGAACACCTAGAGCCTCCCCTTGGTCTCCTACAAATGGGTAGCTACATTAGGTACAAGTTGGTGCAAACTAATAAAAGCGATTCTTCTACAGCAGTTGATAACACATTATGGGGGTTACCACACATAACAGGTCACTATGCCTGAGGTAGATGTTCTGTGTGCTCATTCACAGGAACTACAAAGTAGACTGATCCAAGTATGGAGAAACTGTAGGTCCCTATACATTTTTTTTAAAGCACACTACTTGCAATAATGAGAATGTACTATACATGATAACCTGCTTGTGTGTCTTATGAATGGGGGACGACCTCATGCAAAATACACATTAGATACAACCGAGCATCGCATTAATATAAGATGCAAGAAAAGCTATCCCAAAAGGACAGACAATTTTGTAATAAAGAACAATACGGAAAATGATATCAAGTGAGCGGTCTTTAAGAAAGTGACCATGATAATAACACCTTACAGATTTTATTTTATAAAGAACAACAATGGGTGTACCATTTGAAGGCAAACATTGATGGCCTTAATGATTATATACCATGGCTACAGGTCACACCCAGACAATTTAGCGGAGTTTCTCAACTACATATAATACTTTGGCTCCTTTTTCTATCCATCTGCTAATTCATAGCCCACCAAGACACTATGTGTAGATCAACGGGGTATCATACAATGATGATTCCACATTTCTGTACTTTTTTCCTCTTCACATACCTATGCACTCACTCTCTGTAATGAGACATTGGTTAGCATATGCAGACGTACATTGGTAAGACTCAGCCAGTAACAAGAATTCCCACACTCTGCTTCCCAGTTCTAATATCAAGATCCAGTAACGTAGAACAGACATTGATTTCAAAGCAGACTGATATTTCATTAGGCACTTACAATAACATAATCATGAATTATTTTGGTGCAAATAACCATTTTCCGGATACTTCTTTGCAAACAATAATTTGTTTTAAATCATCTGTATAGATCAGATCATACTTGGACGGCTCCCTAATCGCGGAGAGCATCAGCATTACATTTCCCAGCAGCCCCGCGTCGATAGGACATGCCGCGCGTCATACGCCAGAGACACATGAAGCGAACACACCTGTGAGCTGAAGTGAAATGCTTTTAAGTGTTGCACCACCACCAGCACAATGAACATCCAGAGGGTTTGTTTAGAAAGCTTAGGTATTCCAGAGGGAAAATACCTTTGCCAAAGTAAGTGCCAGAGACTCACGATGGTTGTACACATTCCCCTTTCTCTTTTAAAACCACCATTCTGCTAACTTACTAAGCCATCTCTGTAGATTATTTATCTGTAGTGTGACTACAAGGGTTTTCCCTGCAAACTTCTTCAAGGGGCCCTCATTAGAATGAGTTGGGGCAAGACTCCATTACTGTATGAATGAACATGCGTTTTTTGTTTTACTCAAGGAATTACAATGTGGAGTTTTCACATGCATGACATGAACTTTACAAACATTTACTAAGAGCATGAAAGCATTAAATTATTTACTATGTTCTTTGTCTTTATTATCATTTGTAATGTTTTGTTCCATTTAGGTCGCCAGTTAAGTATTGTTATTATTTATGATTTGCTACACTGTATGTTGTTCATACCTTACAGGACCAAAAACTCTGCAACTTGAGCGAACTTTGTCCTACAGAACTGTACTAATAGGTATAGTGTGCCTGTTAATAAATTAATGTACGTGATTGTAGTAGAGTTAGGTCATTATACAGGCTGAAACACGTTGACCTTTTCAGATGTAGGAATAATAGGTAGTCCCATGCATCGCCACATTTTTTAATCATCCCTTAGGTCCACCCATAATAAAAGGAAGTCCTTGGGTCAGGGCAAAGGAGTTTTTAGATACGCTAAATTCTGGTTCCACATATACCCACCTGAAAAGTACCCCTCACAACAACAAAGAGCGATTCACCACTAGAATTTTCTCTGGTGAATGAGACCTGGCCAATGATGAAGCATAACACCGAGAAGGGGTGCGTGATGCCATGCTTTTCATTTTTTTGTGAATCACTTAGTCATATACATATCGGAAATTGCAATATGGATCAATAAACTACTTCTAATAAAACAAAAAGTCCCCAAAAGAGTGCTCCTTTTGAGATTGGTCACTTTTGCTTATGGTTGCTTGTCGTATAGATAGGGAAGACAGAGACAGCCCTTTTTCTTCTCATGCCCTAGAATCTTCTTCCACATGACAAAATTAGGTGTTTGTGTTTAGATTTCCAAAATTAGTGCCAAAAGCTTCTGACTAGATGTGGTCAGCAAAATCAAACAAGCAAGCGATAATATTTGTACCAGTCAACCTCAAGCCTCTGTACACGGAGGGTTGATGGCTTGCTTCCATCTTAGAGTTCGGAGGGCCCTATGGAACAAATTATAAATCAAAGTCAAAACCAGGACCTAAAGTCTAGGCTGTATTGGAAGACTATGGGAAACGGGTGATGAGAACACAAGTGGGGGCTTCAAATATCTAAAGAACGGTAAGACTTTGTATTTGCTGAAGCCTTTTAATTAGAAATTTCATAGCTCCTGAAAATAAGGCAGCCTCTTAATGCAGGCACCCAGAACTACTGTTGATACTAAAGTTGTAGCTTTTGCATGCAAATACGGCCTATTTTTGTTTAAAATATAGATTGATTAATTAGCTCTTGGTTACATAAACTGGTTTTTAATGGGGATGCAAATACAAGGTGGACCTAAATGTTTTATCCTGCAATATTTTTGAGTATCTGAATCACTTATAAAATGTCTAGAATCACTTCCCGATTTAAATGAAGCATTGCCCTAGCCACATACATCTTTACTTCCCCTGTATTTGGGGATCGGCCAATTTGTGACCATCCAATATTGGATAGAAGTGAACACTTGATTACATTTTTATTTTTTTGTTTTCATTGACACTTGTGAGAGATGAGTGGGAGGACTAAGGTACACCACATCTGGAATGTGTCCAGACAGCCATAGACTCCAGCTACCGAAAATCAATATGAGTTAGTGTATCTTAACCCATTGCTTGAGGTTTGCTCGCTTCTGCTGCTCCAGTAAGGTGCGTTAGTAAAAAAATCATGATCTACAGTATTGAACGACGCTGTCAAAACAAGTGGCACAGAGCCAACAGGATTCTGTTCTATTTGTCAGCCGTTCGGATTAGTTGTTCCCCAATGACGACGAAACCTACTTCTTTTCACCTGACAGGTCTGAAGCCTGAAAATCCCCCAGCAAGCTATGCACCACTTGACGATTTGAAAGCTAAATCAGTAAGTTTCTTGTGTAGGATTTTTTCCCAGGAAGGAGACACTGAACATAGACAATGGCTTTCTAGGCAAGTATGATCTAGCGGCATGTTACCGAGGTAGGATTCTTTAAAACATTTATGGGTGTGATCATTAATATCCCAGGTGAAACAGGTTTACTTTAGAAGCCATCCCAGAGTCATTGGATGATCATCCAACTACCTTAGAAGTCATTTACACGTCATCAGACATCATCAAGCTCTTGAAGTCATCAGCAAGCTGCAGAAGCTCAGCCTGATGATTTGAGGATGACTTGAAAATGAGTATCTGATGACTTCAGAAGGTGTCATTATTCCTGATGATGACTTGTAAATGACTCTCCGATAACTTTACAAGATGACATTGTTTCTGATGACTTTGGGGTTATTTGAAAATAAGCATCTGAATACTTCAAAGGTACTATTGTGTTTTCAATAAGATGTTTTTGCGTCTGGTGATTTTAACAGGAATTGTTTGTCTATTTAAAGAGCACGTCCACCACTTTGGTTTCAGTTTTCCAGAAAAATGCAAACTGTTGGATGATTGCACAATGAATCGCAGATAAACGTCTGACCTCCTGCAGCTGGGAGCCCCAAAACGCAAACACACCCTGAACCCCCAAATTAACCCTTGCACCCCAAAACCCAAACACACACTGAACCCCAATATTAACCCTTGCACCCCAAAACCCAAACACACCCTGAACACCAATATTAACCCTGGCACCACAAAACCCAAACACACCCTGAACCCCCAAATTAACCCTGGCACCCCAAAACCCAAACACACCCTAAACCCTAAAATTAACCCTGACACCCCAAAACCCAAACACACCCCGAACCCCCAAATTAACCCTTGCACCCCAAACCCAAACACACCCTAAACCCTAAAATTAACCCTGGCACCCCAAAACTCAAACACACCCTGAACCCCCAAATTAACCCTTGCACACCAAACCCAAACACACCCTAAACCCTAATATTAACCTGTGTACCCTAAAACCCAAACACACCCTAAACCCGAACACTAACCCTGGCACCCCAAAACCCAAACAACCTGAACCCCCAAATTAACCCTTGCACCCCAAAACCCAAACACACCCTGACCCCCAAATTAACCCTTGCACACCAAACACAAACACACCCTAAACCCTAATATTAACCCTTGTACCCTAAAACTCAAACACACCCTAAACCCTAAAATTAACCCTCACACCCCAAACCCAAACATGCTCTAAACCCTTAAATTACACCTGGCCCCCCAAAACACAAACCCACCCTCAACCCTAAAATGACCATGTACGCCCTAAAATCCAAAAGCCCTACAAACCACCAAACTTTTTATGAATGCGGAATGCCGGGAGGCGCTGCTGTGATATGATACTTTCTGTACCCCCAGGCTGCACTTCCTTCATAGAGTATTTCCATAAACACATAGTTTAGTGGAATACGATTGTTAGACTCTTTAAACAACTGCGGACAGACCTGCTCATGGCCCGAGGAATAGGTGTTGCAAAGGAAAACAAGCTTTGTCGTCATGGTGACTGCCGAATTCACTCCATCACAATACTAAAATACATTTTTAAAAAGCACAGCTGCCTCGAACACATTGCCAAAATCACCTACTGTAAACCATCAGTCTGCCGGCTGGCTGGGACTCGAACCGCAGATCCTCAATGGAGAGCAGCTCTCTCACCTTTTCATATACCGGAAGCCGGTGGATTCCTCTAGCAAAAGCCTACGCACATCCGCGAGCGCCGGAAGTGACGTCATTGTTCTGCGGCAAGAACGAAGGCTGCCGTGAGTGCAATGGCCATTAAAGGGACAGGTGGATTGGCATCGGTCTCTTTATTTTTCTAACTCCACTTCCTTCATCGATTCCAGCGTATACTCAGGTAAGTGCTGCAGCTGTTAAAAAAGAGCAGCATCGATCCTCCGCTCTCGGTCCCAGCTGCTCAATTTCCGTCCCAGACCAGCTTCCGAAAGCACGAGTTTTCATTAAGGGCGCAAATTCAGACGCAGCTCCCTGCATGTGTGTGCTTCGTACGTGTTAAAATGAATGCCTGCGTTGCAATGTGTGTGTATTATGTGTGTTTGATGTTTGTCTGTATCAGCCTGCCTGCTTGTTGAACATGCACTTTTTGTGTTTGAGCATGTGTATTTTTGTGTATGTGTGACGTAGTGCGTGCCTGTGTAAGTTGTGGAAAATTGCAAAAAGCCTAAAAAATGCGTTTTACAGCAAGTTCTTCGCCGTAAGGAAAAATAAATTACTGCCCGTATATTGTAGGTCCCATGTTGGTTCCAAGTGCACCTACGTGTATTCAAGATTCTCGACCAAATGGAACAGTTTTCGATCTACTGAAAAGTTGTCAATCAAAGAAGGCTAAACACATTTATTTATGTGAATATTGTATATTGTTGAGCATTACTTGTGTCCTTGCAACTTGTAGTGAGCTTTCATTACTAAATGAATGTGTGCTCTATTGATGAATTCTGGTCACGTTCCCCAAGCTGTGTAGTGTGCAGAGCAGCACATCTTCTAAAACACTGGCAGTTTTCATGGATGCGTTTCAAAGCATAAGGATAAATGCTTCAAATAACTTAGCCGTTGTAATGCTGGTTCCTTATTTTGTTTGCTATTTGTGTAATTGAAAGGCCTGGTTGCCTGTGGCGATTGAGGTTTACGCCCTATTTAGGAAACGTAGTCCGACGCATTCCTACATCTTGCAATATCTACTTTTGCAAAACAGGCTATCATTCTGGTTTCGTTCCATGTGCATGCAATGTTTTTAACTCGTTTGTATATATTATTGAGACGGGGCCAATTACGTATTCCCTGTTTGCGCTAATTTACCTTGACCGCTAAGATATCTGTAAAAATGAAGCAGGTCTTGTTACATCTGCAACTATCGATCCCAGCCATATATTATCCAGTTACAACCTGACCTACTGCTAAAGTACTGAGGCAGAGGGATCGAGCCCTGAGATAAATCACATTAATATTTCCTATTCTCTCTCTCTCTTTCGCGCTCTCTCTCTCTCTCCTTCGCGCTCTCTCGCTTCTAGCATTCAACTGCCTCGAATCATGTGTTAAATATTTATAAGGTTAAAGCACGCACAAGTTGCAGTAACTCGTGCCTTCCCCATTGATTGCGATCTTATAAGAGGTTTCCCCATGCCCTCTTCTCGTTTGAACTGCGGGTACTGCATGTGTCAACGAGGTATGGGATCCCTTTATGTTAAATTGCATCTCTTACCAAACTTCCAAACACCTCTGGCAAAACACTTATAAGGTCCCAGAGGGGAGACCTATTGGCTATGCCAATGCTTTTGCTTTATGTATTTGCCATTGTAATGCCTTTTGTTTAATTTATAAAGCCATTACATATTGCACAATTAACGTACAATACTACTAGCAAAGCTAATATCTTTAGCTTAATAAAAGGTGAAACCTATTGAATTTTTAAGGCATGTCCTTTCATGTTGGGGGGTGCCGGTGGGCAGAGGGTCGCAGGCATCTGACTCTCTATGCATCTGTGGGGATAGGTAACTCGATTTCCTGTCACAAACCCCAGTGTGAAAGATCACTTATTTATAGTTCTTCTATTTCTCTCATAATGCCTCTACTTTGCTATTACTATTTGTCCTGAGCAGCAAGACCTAAGCATACACTCTGGCTCTCCAAAAATAAAGTTGATTATTAGGTAATTTCCTCAATGGCCTTCAGTGCATGCTCAAACACTTCTTTGTAGTCCAACATCTAGGCATATTAGATAGAAATTGCACCAGGTCCGTGTACCTTTTGGGGTGCTTTTCTCCAATTAAATCTGTTAATCAGTTTGATATGCTTTGTATTTTACCTCTGAAACTTAAACCACACACAAACTAATTCCTGATTTTTATATCTAGCAGGACATAATCATGGCTTCATTCAACGTCCTGTTTTTCACTTGCGATCAGTCTGTGTGTGTTCGAAAAGATGGTGACTTCCTGCTTTTGGACAATCCCGGGGAAGTTCTTTGTAAATGGCTGGTCGAAAATGTAGATGAAGCTGGTCGGCCTATCACCGAAGAGAGAGATTTTAACCGCATGCGTGCGGCCGCTATTTTTGTGCTGCGCTGCTTTTTTCAAAAAGCCGCGTTACATGACGAGCTGAGCTCGTCATCAGCGTGCGAGCGGCACAACTCATGACGAGCTCAGCTCGTAATGACCGCAGAAGGGGTTAAAGCTATGATTCTGTTCCAATCATCTGGTAAGCACAATAAGTAAACCTTTATAATAAGTTTGCAACTGCAGGATAACGGTACAAATTACCAACCTGTTTCAGTAAAGACCTACATTTGTGATTAATCCAATAATGGACAGTAAAAATGAACATGCATGTCCCCACATATGCCTTGGATTGCTCTCCAGAGACAAATGTAACACTTATGAAAAGGACTGAAACGTTTAGCTTGTGACACTACTATAAGGTAGCCATTTTTGGATAAACTATTTTATTAGGCAACTTTTTTCAGGAGGTTCAAGTTCAGGCTTACAATGTGTACTGTCTATTAAGGAAAACTTACTTACTTGGTTATGGATAGATTGTACATTTGTCCTTTATTATCAATACCTCTTTATTCATATATTATGGCTAGAGCGTGAAGATATATTGCAAGTGGTCAATGTGTTCTTTTCTGTTTTGAAGTTTATATGTAAATATATATTTTTTTCTCTTGCTTTTTTTAGTGAAGAAACTGTCTAATGATTCAGGATATTTATCAAGAGATAATTGCAAGCTATTCTGGCACAACAGAGGGTCTAAAACAGGTGTTACTTCAAAGGGCACTGGAGAAAAAGCAGATGTTAATGGACTGTGGCAATCGGGGAAGCGCTGGTAGACTTAAGAGGGTGTTACGCGAACTACAAGAGGAAGAAATTGCAGAGAAAAGATGCAAGGACAAAAAAGCCAAGCAGAGTGGACTGGATTATATAAGGGTTTGTAACAAAGCACAACTTCTCAGCCTGGTGATGCAAGTTCGCGGATGAATTTGCAGAAACTTGAAAACCTGGCCCTTTTAGCAGGGATGGCTAGTGTCCTTCATCAAAAATCCACAACTAAAAATGACGCATCAGACCGTGAAAATTAACTTGTCTTGGAGTCCCCGCTTAAATCCAAATATCAAGGACAAAAACATGCCTCCCTTTCACCACGTCATTCTAGAGTAATCAACACTCATTCTGAAAATATAATGGGGCCATTCTGATGTAATCAATAGCCATCCTGAAGCTGTCATAGGGTCATCCAGGAATAATCCACACTCATCCAGAAATTGTCATGGGATCATTCCAGAGTAATCCACTTCCATCCTGGAGCGGTTAGAGGATCATCCTGGAATAATTGACAGTCATCCTTAAATTAGCTAGAACCCATCCTGGAGTAATTCTCTCTCATCCTGAAGTTGTCAATTAGTATTCGTGGAGTTGTAAAAGGTAATCACTCCCTGCCAGTAGAAGTCATCAGAACACCATCCTACTGTAGTTTTTGTGATGAGTCTAGGTTCGTCATCACATTTACATTTTTTGTCCTACAGGCATACTTCAGGATGACTTCCCCCAGATAATTGCAGGAATAGCCTGACTGTAATCATCAGATGAGTCCAGAATGACTCCAGGATGATCTTCCTTTTTGACATGGGATATTAGTGTATGATTTGAATGACTGTGAGCGACTTTCACTTTTTGTTAGTTAAAGAAGAGAGCCCTAGGTCTCTTAGGCAAGTAGTGGCATTCATAGTGTTGGCAATGCTACAGGTCACTTTCTCAGTTCTTAATGCAAAATATTGAGAAGATAATAATTGTCTCTTTCGGCGAGCTTCGGCACGCGTCCTGGGTGCACCGTGAAGAGAACAAGTGTGAGCCGCGAATGCACTGCCACTTGAATGAAGCACTTATTTGCTCTGCCTTCTTAAAGAATGTTAGGTGCACGTAGGTGATCTTTGTTACAGATATCTCTTCATGACTCCTTCAGTTACTCATCTACAAAGATAATTGGTGTTTCTCTATGTCCTTGTGCAGAAATGATTAAAATGCTATACCAAAATTATGATTTTTAAATATGATCTGTCCAGGTTGAACACCAGTGTGCAGAAAGAGCACACCTCACTAAAATGAAACTAGAAATGCAAAATCACTTCACCGTAGAACAGGTGAGCACCTGTTCGATACTTACACGGACCGTCCGTGAATTCTGCCTACTGTCCATCGTCCGGTGTTGATCTTTTAACGGATGTCAATTGTCCGTAATTTTTAATACTTCCGGGTCGCACTACAACCTATCCCACGGTTCTACATACTCCTGGAGTCATCTGGGATTGGGAGGTGCTGCTGATGTGTAAAATAGCCTATGATTGGAGCATTGAGTGGGACTTCCGCCAATCGTAGTACACAGCATAGAAAGCAAAGCTATGGTTTGTTGTTGATTCCGCACGTGCTTCTCTCCAGCCGCTCTCTTACAGGCTGTGGAAGCCGCCCAGTTTGAAGCGAGCTTCGTTACCTTGGTTAAGGGGTTTTCTAATTTTAGTCGGTAACGGACCTGTTTTTATTCAGCCTGTCCCAGAGCGGGGATGTTAGGCTAGCCTGTGGCTCGAATTTCAGGATGGGAGGAACGATAAAGAGCGTGGTATGGCCAGAGTGAACGATAGTTGGACCTCTCACGGGTATGTTCGTAACGGGTACTCCTCCGTGCAAGACCTTTGGCTGCTGCCCCCATTCCCGGGTTTTGGGATATGCGTGGCAGCCTTAAGGGACGTTGTCGGGGCATGTAGTGTACGGGGTAACAGTTCTCTGAGGCACAATGAATGTTCTGTTTAGAAGCAGTGGTTCTTGTGGCACCCTGCCGCAGCATTGACCTGCTTTCTCGCACGCCATCCATCGTAGCAGACTACAGAGGCACCCTGTTCGAATAAAGAAACGGACTGGGCGCACGCGCACCCACCCTATTTATTGCCGCGACTCCAATCTCTGTCGTCAGTACACTAATACGGGTATGTGCCCTCACAACGTTACACTGATGACGAAGGGTCAAATGAATTGAGCACTGCTCAAATTAATCCAAATTTCCCTATACTATTGATGTAGAGCAGATACCAATAATTGATCAGGGATCAATATTCAAAAACATCACTCTACAATGGCCCATACACATTCATCCAGAATCCCTGATGCGCTGTGGTCAATGTATACGAGCATTCAATTCTTTTTTAACATAGATTAAAATGAAACCACCTAACTACCTTTACATCCACTTTCCTTCCACTTGTTCGATGGACCAATTAGTTGAATAGTTGATGGCAATGAAATCTACTAGCTTACTGTGATGGTTTTAGTATATAGTTTCTGTAAGCAATGTGTTGTAAATAGCTCTATATGTTTAGGCTATTTTCCCTGTTTCTTATGTAGAACTTTAGTGTGTTCCTGATGTTATGATTCCACTTAGAATTCCTATGCAGTCAGTTGGTGCTTGGCCAGATGGTGTTCTGCTGGTTTATTCTGTGCTGCGAATAAACTTGATCTTTACAAGTTTCTACCTGCTTCATTCATCATTATACTTTACTACATTTTGGCGACAAGGACTTTAACTCGTATCTGGCCACTTATGAGATAATCAACGGTTACTGCTTCTCTGCGTGACCTGTATCCTGAACTGTTGCCATAGCATCCTTTAACGCCTCTCGTGCAACCTGTTTCCTAGCGCGATCTCTACAACGTGAAAATACGTCATTTCGTACTTGACATTTCACCTTTCCGACGCTGCTCGTCACACGCTTGCAGCCATCTTTAATCTTCAGTATCTCTGGAGATTCAACGAGTCAGTGCGATCTTCTGGTATTACTGCCTACGGGCATTGGCACTTTTCTGGAAATTACAACAATATATTTGAAACTTCGATTTACTGTATTTTAAACACTGTTGGTGTGGAGATTTCCTTCTACGTCTCAATGTTTTCAACGCTGGAAATATAAGTAAGACTATTAGCCTCATTCAAAATATTCATTTATTTTACCTTTGGCTTTAATATATTTTATTATATTAATTTTAGTCTTTATTTTACATGGGTAATTATGTCACAACAAGTTAATGTGGCACTCCCACCTCAGTTTCTTAGCGAACCTGGAAATCCCTCTACTGCCTGGGAAGATTGGATTGTTATGTTTTACAATTCTATTGAGGCATTAGATGGGGAGGATTTTTCTCCAAAAAGGAAAAAGGCACTTTTGATGACAACTTTGGGTAAGGAAGGTCAGCAAATTTTTAAATACTTACCTCGTTTTACCTTCTGGTTCGCAATCTCCTCTTGATGAATTTAAAGAGGCAATCGCTAGACTTGAGACCAGATTTGCTAAAGAGGAAAATCTTGTTTTGCAAAGATTTAAGTTTTACAAAAACAAACCGCGTGAAGATGAATCTATTGATGACTTTGTCGCACGTTTGCGAGAACTCTCTGTGAAATGTAGTTTTGGACAGATGACGGATGAACTCATTCGGGATCAACTGATTGTTCAGTGTAACAATCGGAAAATACAGGAACGTTTATGGGCTGCAAAGAACCCCACTTTAAAACTTGCTATTGAACTTGCGAAAATTGTAGAGGAAAGTGAAAAATGTATGAAAGAATTACAAAAAAGTGGTCTTGATCTTAAAGTTGCTGAGATTTCCAATAAGGTGGTTGTCTCTAGTGACAACAGTGATAGTGAAAGTTTTGCTGTTGCTCTTGTTAGGAAAAAAGGCTATGCTTTACACAAAAAAATACGAGTCAACGGTACACCAAATCACAACCTAAGGTGTGTTCGAGGTGTGGTAGCAATACCCATACTTCTGATGCGAAATTTTGTTTCGCTAATAATAAGGAATGTTTAAAATGTGGCAAACAGGGTCACTTTGCTAAGATGTGTAAAAATAGAAGCAGTTCTAGAGTGACTGTTGTGAATGAGTATTGTGAGTTGAATCGCGATGTCAACAAATTACTTGTACTGCAGGATTCTGTTTGTGCTTGTCAAGACAAAAGAGAGAATTCCCATGGCTGATTTTATTATTGACAACAAGACTATCAGTCTTATGGTTGACACTGGTTCTAAATGGACCATTATTCCTATGTCTTTAGTAAAACAGCTCTGGGGTCAAAAAACTTTGTTAGATTGTGATATTTTTCCCTCTGGTTATCAGGGAGAGAAAATAGACCTTCTTGGGTATTTTGAGAGTGAAATTCTTTTTAAAAACAGATCTACACATGGTAAAGTTTATATTTCTGTGAATGGACCAGCTATTTTAGGTCGTATTCATCAGTATGATCTCCACATTGTGGTAAATCCCAGAGCAGAGGAACCCGTAATGGTCGTGGATGATTCTACTGTGAATGACATTCTGTTAAATTTTAACAATGTGTTTAGAGAACAACTAGGAGAATTACAAGGCTATTCTCATAGGATTATGTTGAAAGAAGGTAGTATCCCTGTTCAGCATAAGGCAAGAAGGGTGCCATTTGCAGTGAGGAAAGAAGTTAAAACTGTTCTGGAAGAAATGCTTCAGGGCGCGATTATTGAGCCTGTGGAAGCATCCCCGTGGATTTCTCCTGTGGTTATTTCCCAGAAGCCTGATAACAAAATCAGATTTTGTGTGGACCGTAGGTCACTAAATAAGTGTGTTGTTGCAGATGTTTTTCCATTGCCAAATATTGGGGAGCTGGTCTCTACCTTGAAAGGGGCTAAATTCTTTAGCAAACTTGATCTCAAACATGCTTATCACCAGATTCGACTTGAAGAGGGGTCTAAACATCTGACTGCTTTTATTACTGGTGAAGGATCCTTTCAGTTTACTAGATTACCCTTCGGGCTGCTTTCAGCCGCTAGTGTCTTTCAGAGAATGGTTTCTGAAGTTTTTAAAGGGATAGAGAATGTCATCTATTTTCAGGATGATATATTAATTTTTGGCGACTCCATTGAAGAACATAATAATGTCCTTCAATGTTTGTTATGCAGAATTGATGAAGCTGGCCTTACTTTACGAAAGGAGAAGTGTGCATTTTTTGTTACTGAGATTGAGTATTTGGGTTTTTCTCTCTCAGCTGATGGTGTAAAACCTAAAAGGAATTTATTGGAGGCAATTGAACTGGCTCCTTCTCCTGTAGATAAAGATCAATTGCGGTCCTTTATGGGCTTAATTGAATTCTATTCCAAATTTGTGAAGGACTTTTCTAGTAAGACTACTCCATTGAGGAGCTTACTTAAACAAGCATTTACAATGCAACGGTTTCGCCTTTGGAAAAGTTAGAGCTATTGGCATTGTAAATGACAATATATAAATATAAAATGTCATTTACAAAACCAATAGCTCCAACTTTCCAAATGCGAAACCTATTGGCAACGCCAGTGCTTGTCTTGTTTTGGGAGGAGGGTGGCTTGGGGGCGGGGTGGGGTGGGGTTCAAAAGTGCTTGTAGGTACTTCTCGGCAAGAGACCCCCGCCCGTCTTCACACGGTGAGCTAGTCTTTAAAGTTGGCAGGTATGATATCGAGTGAGGTGCAGCTTTCTCCGATTACAGCCTCGAAATCTGTAACGCCATGTACAATCACCAGCCGGACGATCAAGAACAAACCTAAATAACACACAAGAATGCAAAGGGAAAGAATTCCATGGCAGACCAATCGCTGTGGCCGGATATAAGCCACGCATTCTGCATTCTTCACATGACAAGACGCAAAAAATAAGTATCAACAAAGAACAAAAGCAGGGTCACACATAGCTGCCAAGGTTTCAGATTGCTATGTGTGACATTTTCATAATTTAAGTGTAATTATCAGTGACATTTCAACAACTATGAGTGACACTTTCTTGCGAGCAAAATCAAGCAACGAAGAGGATAGAAACTTATACATATCATAAATTACACCCATTTAAACAAAGTGACTGCGCCAGAAAAGGCACATTTTCACAGCATAGGAAGTTAATGCACTGGTAGGAGATCATGACTTACACCATTACCTCCAAGTTTTCAGATTGGTTGTGTATGACATTGCCATTGTTTCAATGCACTTCTGAGTGGCAATGAACTGCAAATGAGTGAAACTGACAGTAATATTGAAAAAGCTACAATACAAGAATCTTCAAACTATTGAGAAGTGAGAAGGTTTAAAAATTACTTGAAACTAATGCAAAACTCCTGAAAACCGCTTTCTGAGTTGATTATATAAAACAGTTGAGGCACCATTGTTCATCTTAAGTAAGTAACTCTAATGTATCAGCCAGTATAAACAGAGCTAAAGGAGACGTGTTTTGCATATGTTGCACTCTCCGTCCATTTAAGCTTGCTCCCATAATTATTTTTTATCCGAACAAAAATCATGAGTTTATCCCAGCACACCCATGCACGCACGACAGGCCCACAAATAGACTAAAATAAACACACCATATATTTACTGACCTGCTGTCTCGAGACTGGCGGCGAAACAGCAACGGAAGGGAAAGCTGCAACCTGTAACATGATCCTGTCTCAGGGGTAAAATCACCATGATCTCCGCTGTCTGTTGTACCCAGTGGGCGCTAACAATACCAAGTGACACAAGGACAGTAGTTTCGACTTTATTGAAGCTCTGGACCGGCCCGCCCATCCAGTGCCCATTTATCCACTGACTCACTCACTGACGGACACTACTGCTACCCCCCCCCCCCCTTTCCTCCCCCCCCCCCCCAGGCTTCATCTCTACTGTGCAGTTCTGCGGTCAAAAGGGATGAGCAGCAGCCTAATATCATAAGCATATGCTAAGTCAAATCACAGCTGATCATGGCGTCTACTCTAACGCCCGCGCTTTCACTCTGCTATTTATGCATGAAAAGTCTTGTTAACAGTTTAGGCCTAGGAGATCAGATTACTTTACTGAAATGAGCCCGAGCCGACAGCAATTGCGGATGCAAGCTGTACTAAAGTGGCACCGGCGTGGACTTTCACTTACTTATAGAGTGACGACCCGACTGCTGGTCACTTACTACACTGCTGCCCAGCCACGATGTGCACTCTGCCTGTCTTCATGATCCAGGCAGCTGCTGGCCAATGAAATGAAAGGGGACCACCAGGACGGGTACAATTAATCGCGGACAGACACCCTTGTTCTGTCGGGTCAGGTCGATTTGGCAGAATTAGGTGGCACTGTCGGGCAGCTAATGAGGTGGAGCATATTGTGAAGTAAAATAGTTCACGCGACGGTTCTTCTTTTAGGGTTTATGCAGCCATCGTCGCCATTATTGTGAAGTGAAATAGTTCACTTAGGATTTATTTAAATCCTTTTATTAATAGCATAAACCCTAGTGACAGCAAGAAAGTGCGGACGCAGCCGCCTGTCGCTCTTCTTCCAGGACTCACTGGTCCCAACCTCCACAGTTCCATATAGAATGTACAAAGGAACACACAAGTACATTCAGTACCTAACACTCATCTGATAATGCCTGCACGTGTTGCGCTCGAGTCAGGCAGGGCCCGGCTCAAGACACAACAGAGCAGTCATACACTATCTGCACCGCATCTGACTTCAGGAGGCCTGTCCTATCACCACAGACCCACAAACCGGGAGGGGGGACAGGCTCACGGAGAGCGGGAGGGGGGAGGGGGACGGGCACACAGAGAGCGGGAGGGGGGACAGGCTCACGGAGAGCGAGAGGGGGCAGGGGGGACGGGCTCACGGAGAGCGGGAGGGGGGACGGGCACACGGAGAGCGGGAGGGGGGACGGCGGGAGGGGGGACACGGAGGAAGGCAGGACCACACGGAGAACGGGAGGGGGGACGGCGGGAGGAGGGACACGGAGGAAGGCAGGACAGCAGCAAGCACTCACCAGAGGTCGGGGCAAATGATAAAATGAAAGGCGGCCCAAAAAAAAACACACAACACGCCCCCAGCCGCATTACGTGTCCAAAGGGGCTTGATGAGAAAAACATACAAGGAACGCCCACGAGTCGCCTCGCCGGATGACGGACGCCTCTGTTTGCCAATGGCTAGCATCCATTTATGGAGCTAGCCAATGGGAAACAGAGGCGGTCCGAACAGCCATACTGTGACAAAAGTTTTCGATCTGGGAGGGGCACTGCGTGCCCTCGCCAGGTCGAAACCTAAAAAGGAGTGAAATTTTCATGGACCAATGAGCAGAAAACTTGTTTTAATTTAGTTAAAACTGAACTCTCTTCTGCTAATGTTCTCACACCATTTGATATCAAGCGTTCTTCAATTCTAATGGTAGACGCTAGTGGTGTCGGTTTGGGTGCTGTACTTCTTCAGCGGCATGGGAATGAAGAAAAAACCATTGCTTTTGCTTCTAGAACTTTAACTGTGTCGAATGTAATTATTCCGTAATTGAGCGTGAAGCTCTTGCTGCCGTGTGGGGTACCTAATATTTCAGGACCTACTTATGGGGTACTAGATTTGTGTTGCGCTCTGATCACAAACCTTTAGTAAATATTTTGGCTCCTGGTGGTACTGGGAAGGGCTCACCCAGATTGGCCAGATTGGCGTCACGTCTACAAGATTTTCAGTTTGATGTGCAGTTTGTTCAGGGATGGAAAAATATTCAGGCTGACTGTCTATCCCGTTTGCCCATTCAGTCCAAAATTTGTGGGAGTTCATTGGTGGAGACTCAAGATGATTGTGCGATTGCTTTTACTCAGGATGTTTTGTTTCTTTGTGCCGAGTCGTTTTCGTTTGATGAGTGGTCTACAGGAATGGAGAGTGATGTTGTATTAAAGCAAGTTATTGATCTAATCATTAAGGGATCTAGGAGGGAGAGTACTGTTGAGCCCTCTGTGAGACCTTTTATTAGGGTTTTAGATGAATTGTCTCTTTCTGATAGCAATGTTTTAATGAGAGGTGACAGGTTTATTCCTCCTTATTCACTGAGAAAGAAAATACTTGATTTAGCTCATGAGGGACATCTGGGCCAGACTCTCACTCAACGAAGGGTTAAGGAAAATTTTTGGTGGCCGTCTATTGATGCTGACGCTGTGGAGTGTGTGGTGCATTGTAGTTTTTGTAAGGAGGGTGAGAAACGTTCGAAGGTGGTTGGATCTCAGAATGAAGGTAACATTTCTTTAGAGAATCTTCCTTGGCACACTTTTTGTCTGGATTTTATTGGGCCTATAAATGAGTTGCCTTTCAATCAGCGTTTTGCTATTGTAGTTATTGATTGTTTTTCTAAGTGGCTCACTGTTCGTTTTGTCAGAGAAATCACTACTGACTCTACAATCACCTTTTTGGAAAGTGTTTTTCTGGATGAGAGTTTTCCTTCCCTGTTAATAACAGATAATGGTACACAATTAACATCTGGGGAAATGGTTTTATTTTTAAAAGAGTGTGGAATTCACCATCATCGGACCAGTCTGTATAACCCACAGAGCAATGGTATGTGTGAGAGGGTCAATAGGTTGATTAAGGGGATTATACAGATGTCTGTTGAGTTTGGTTGTTTTTCTAACGATAAAGTTCAAGAACTTGTTTGGGCCTATCGTTCAACTCCCCACAAACATGAGTGTAAATCTCCTTTTGAGTTGATGCGTGGCCGTCCTCCTGTAACTACGTTAACACCTTCTTGGTTAAGGAATCAGGACAAAGCTTCTCCTGTGAAGTCTTCCTTGGATAGTGTTTCTTTACCAATTTCCGTGGGGGATTTGGTCACGGTAAAGCCTGGAAGATTTTCTAAGGGTCTTTCGAAATTTAGAGGTCCTTTTTGTGTAAAGCGGGTTTTTCCTCATTGTGTTCTTCTTGACAATGGAGAGAAGTGGAATTTCAGAAGGGTAGCTTTGTACAAGACTCATTCTGATGTGGCTGTGAAGGGTACCCTACCTTTCTCTGTCTCCTCCAGCTATGGTTATATGTTATCTGCCCATTGTGACTTGAATTCTTGTTCTCAATCCAGCGTAAGGGGGGAGGTGAGTAGTGGTGATGCTTCTACTTCTTTCTACTCAGGGGATGGTGTTTCTATTCCTGCACCCTCTTACTCAGGTGATACTGCCTCTACTTCTACACCTTCATTTTCGGGTGAGGCAGTCTCTACGAGTAATAATGTTTTTAGAAGTGCACGTTCTCGTCGTCCACCTGTCTACCAAAGTGATTACATTCATTACTTGTTCTATTGCTTTTCATTTTTTGTTTTATGGATTTAAGGGAGGGAGATATGTTGTAAATAGCTTTATATGTTTAGTCTGTTTTCCCTGTTTCTTATGTAGAACTTTAGTGTGTTCCTGATGTTATGATTCCACTTAGAATTCCTATGCAGTCAGTTCGTGCTTGGCCAGATGGTGTTCTGCTGGTTTATTCTGTGCTGCGAATAAACTTGATCTTTACAAGTTTCTACCTGCTTGATTCATCATTATACTTTACTACACAATGCTGTATTTCCCTGATGTTATTATTAATGTAATTACATTCTTGGTTTCACTCGCACATGGAGTGTGCATCCTCGGAGGTTCGATCAGTTGCTGACCGAGCCTCTGAGGGTACGACGCTCCTGGATGTGGCTGTTGTACTTACTTTGAATAACTCTTTATTCTTCGCTGGAAAACGTCTTCCTGTCTTTGACCTTCAAACATAACACTTACCAACCATTTAGTCCATTAAATGATCACAGACTCTCTGTAAAGTTTTTGGTCACAAAATCCAAATACTGAATCTCACGAAAGGAGAAATTTATATATGTAAATTAATACAAACTCATCCGAAACAAAACAATGACTATTCAATAAAGGAGTGGATAGAGTAAGAGATAAAAGTTTCAGCAAAAATATATGCGAAACGTAATACATCTGACTGAGGGGATAGATGAAGAGACAATAGTTTCATCTGATAATACATATCAAATATATAATTGATGGAATGGATAGGTGGAGAGACAAAAGTTTTAGAGACAAATTACATCAATATTTAGATTCTGAGAACGATCTAGCCTAAGTACAAATCTATCGGTCTGTAGGAAAACCACCCTCTCGGCCTAGGAGATGGTGGGGGTTCCTCGAACCAGAATCAAGGAACAAAGGATATACGGATCAGGACAGGTCAGGAACAGCTAGGCCTCTCTGCAAACTGACGGACAGTGACGCATCTCCCCTCTTTCTCTCCTGCCAGCATAAGCTCTAACCACACCCCTAAAGGCACCCCAATTATACTCTAAAATTGACTTGTCCATCCCACAATTGTTGCAATCTAACAACAAACTCTCAACAGGTTTGGTGGATTTGGGAGGTGACGTTTGTCACACTACCAGGACTTCACCTTTAATTCCACAAATCCATTGTTTATATTAGTTCCTAGGGTTTGAGTCTTAGTTTGTTCTCACTTTCTCCACACAAGATACAAAATGTAACATTTTCTTTTCACAAATATCATCCACAGAGTGCATCTCCGGTCCCACGCCTGGGTACAACATTTGGCAGTCGTTTGACATTCTGGCCTTCACCCTTCTTACGTCATCTGCGGTGCATAGCGCGTCTTGTCTTGCCTCATGACAGAACTGATTCACTCCTTGAAGCTCCCCCTCCCACATTAGCTAAGTTTAGGAAGATGGCTACTTCATTCAGCACACTAAAGTAAATTAAAATGAACATTTATTAATTATATGATAATGTAACCCCCCACTCTTTACCTCCCACCTTGCACTGTCCCCATTAATGTTACCTGGCATGAGCTTAGTGCAAAAAGTCGCATTAATAGTTACTTCAAAGTAGGATGCAACATGCAAAACACGGATGCACATGCGGCCTATTGATGCAACTTCATTTTCTTCCAAAATACATGTATTATTACAATATTATTTATTTATTTGTTATGTCATACGCAAAGCAGTTTCACGTTCATGTTGTGTGTACGTTAGTTTTTCTACAATTACTTACTGTTAGTACGTATTATCGGGGTATTCGAGCAGGTTTAATTTTTGCGAAACCCTGCTCCATCACTATTATTTACTTAAAGCAGTTTTATATAGCGCAAACTTTACAAAAGGTGTCGGTGCTTTACAAAAGAACCAGGTAAGTAACAAAAGGTACACAAGTTAGACTAAACAAGCTAACTAGTTACATATATACAGTTAGAAAGCTACACAAGATAGGCTGAGCACGCGAATAAGTTACATATATTCAGTTACAACGCTAACAAGTTGCATATTTATATTGTAAAAAATAAAAGGTGTCAGTGTTCGGTCAAAACAGGAGTAAAATACATATTTGCAAAGTTGACCTCATGTGAGCATTAGATGGCCGCAAGGATCAAGAAATTAGTCGAATTATTCCAGGAAGTGCCTTTGGAGGAGGATAATTTGAAGATTTTTGTTGAAGGTCTGGAAAGAGGTGGTGGTTCGGAGGGATGGAGGAAGTGTGTTCAAGATTCTGGCCGCATTACTTTTGAAGGTAGGAGGTTTGAGCAGTAAATTTTCCACATTGCGCGAAGGTCTGGAGCCTCCTGAGATTTTGAGTTTATTAGCCAGATAGTGTGAGGTGGAGGTGTGCAAGGCTTTGTAGGTGATACAAAGAAACACAAGGGAACCCTACTCACAAAGAACCAGGGTAGTTACTGTATGTCATTGAACCGCTCAGGCGCCTGGTGGAACGTACGCTTAAGCGGCTGCACTCGTTGAAAACTGCTCATTGAAGCAGATTCTCCATTGTGGGTAACACGGTTATACCCCTTGTAAATCCATTGAAATCACAGCCTCATCAGTACTCCAGGAGAAGCACTGTTAACAGGCAGCGGCATCCACCGTGCCTCGCAACCAGTTGCCAGCCCTTCCCTTCCTGCCTCACACTGAGCACCCGGCTGGGTCCAGTGTGAGTATTCTTTTTACCTTATTCACACACCGGTGTTCTTCATGAATTACACGTGGCTGCGCATATTGTTCCTTAATCGTTCAGATGTCCCTACATTATTAGGTCCTGAAGAGACCCCACACCCGCAGAGGGTTCGAAACGCGTCGACTAAAAAGAGAAACAAATCACCACACCAGCATTGTTTATTGAATACAGTGTTTGGATAAATAACTATTATTTTTATTGATCGTCTCTCATAAGAAGGAACCCAAATTCTATATATCACTGTTGTCACAAGTCCTCTCTTTTCTGTTTTTTGGTTCCAATACACACTGGGGACACAAAGCCCCATTTCTTTGTATATATGTGAAAACTATTTGAACAACTGTTATAAATTGTAAATATTCAATCAAACTGTATTCGGTCTCCTCTCTGTCTGACATCCATACGATCCACTTTTGAATGCCATTGCGCAGTATATTTATCATCATATTTATATGATTGTTTGCCACGTAAACCACTGTTTCTTGACATATTGTGGGTGATACAGGCAGTCTTGTAAATGGACCTTGCTTCGATAGGAAGCCAGCGAAGAGACAACAGTATGGGTGTGATGTGATAATTTCTTTTAGCCGCATATACGAAGCGAGCTGCTGAGTGTAGGATGGATTTTAGAGGGGAAAGGTGGGATTTGGGGAGGCCAGCAAGGAGAGAGTTGAAGTAGTCCAATCTGGTAAGAACCAATGATTGGACCAAGGTTTTTAGGTCTTGCTCAGGAAAGAAAGCACCAAACTCCCCAAAGAAGGCACAGTTGGTAGCGTACATTCTTGGCGATGGTATTGATATGGGATTGTAAGTTGAGCCTTTTGTCTAGGATGATGCTTAGAGGTTTGGTACTGTCAACAATGATAGGTTTGTTGTTGAGAATGTTCAGTTTGTTCGTCCAAAATTGGATACGAGGAGGAGATAGTGAGGTCGAGAGGAGAAGGAATTCTGTTTTGGAAGGATTCAGTATTAGTTGATGAGTTGACAGCCAGTGGTGGATGGAGTTTTAGAGAGGTGTTGAGGATTGAAATGTCATGAGTGGAAGATACCTTTAGGTGGATTTGGGTGTCATCCGCATATAAGCGACAATGGATCCCAGATTTGTTTGGGAGCCATTGAAGTGGAGAGACAATTTACTATTTTGATCATCTGGGATCTGCCCAAGAGGAAGGATTCAGACCATTTGAGCACTTTGCCTTCAAAACCCACTCTTAGCTTTAAAGTGTTCAAAAGAGTTTTGTGATTAACAGTGTCAAAGACTGCAGTTAGGTCAAGAAGGATCAGGAGACAAGATTCACCAGAGTCAAGTACTCGCAGGGCATCATCGATCACTTGAAGTAGGGCGGTTTCGGTACTGAAGCCTTGGGTAAAACCCGATTGGAATTCGTCAAGGAGGGAGTTGACCTTGATATGTTGGGAAAGTTTCTTTGCACCCGAAAATCTGAAATTTTAGCTAGAAAAGGCAGGTTGGTGATAGGGCGGAAGTTGTTGAGATGTTTCGCATCAGCAGAGGGTTTCAGAAGAATTGGGGTACCCTATCCTGTTTTGAGGGCAGCAGGAAGGAAGCCTTGGTTGAGGAAGAGGTTTATCAGGCTGGTCCAGTAGGAGAGTGCGTGGGTGTAAAAGTCAATGGCAATGTTGCTGGGGTCGATGGAATGATTAGAGGGTTTAGTTTCTAGAATGTTTTTAAGGAGGACTGTTTTGGTGATGTCAAAGTTATGCTACAGGGCTAAGGATTTGCAGTCCTCAGGGGGTAGGATGGGTCACCTGATCCACAAGTGATTTTACATTTTCATCAAAGAATACTTCAAATTCTGCGGCTGTCTTAGGGGTGGTCGTCAGATAGATGTTGGTGCTTTTGATAAGGTTGAATAACTTTTTAGGTCTATTTTTGGCAGAATCTAGGAGGGTTCTGAAGTGCATCTATTTTTCAGGGAAGATGTGTTTGTAGTAACAAAATCTTGCGAGGTGGAGATTGGGAAGATTGGTGGTGGAAGGAGAATGTCTCCATAGTTTCTCAAGGTTCCTCAAGTGTTTTTTTTTTCTTCGTAGAGGGATTGGGTCTTTTCTTTTTACTTTGCAGGGGAGCAACATAACAATTACAGCTGATAGAATGTTGAGACATTGGGTGATCAAGTCGTTGACATCAGAGTAGGGGTCTATACTGGAAGTGAACTCATAGCTGTGTTGCACAAAATGTCACGGTTGATGTTTTCGGTGTTCCGGAACCAGGTAGTAGTCCTTTTAGGTTGGCCAAGGGTTACAGAATGAGATGCGTGCAGAGAGAAGGGGATGAGGAAGTGGTCAGACCAGTCTACTGGTATAGGAATCAACACACGTTATTGTGCATGTTTTGTTTACCAGTCCAATTGTTACGCTATTTCTTGTCATTTAAATCACTATGATACCCACTTGGGTCATGTTCAAGCTATAAAACACTTTATAAATAAATAAATAAATATCTACTTTGGAGATAACAAGGTCAAGAATGAAGCCCTTGGAGTGAGTCGGTTTTGTGTTATTCTGAACAAGATCATTTCCTAAGAGAAAAGTGACAAGCCTGTTGGCTGCTGAGTCTTCCAGATTGCCCCAGTGAAGATTGAAGTCTCCAGTAAAAACTAGTTTGTCGCTTTGTGAGTATTGGTTGCTCGCAAAGTCAGTGAATTCCTCTATGAATGCGGAGCTGTCACCAGGTGGGTGATTGATGGTGTGAAACCTCACAGGGGAGTTTTACTGTATTTGAAGCTCCAGAGAAAGGCATTCGAAGGAGCTGAGCGAGCATTTGGGAAAAGCTTTGAGATGAGGGGAGTTCTTGAAAATAACTGCTACACCTCCCCCGACTTAATCTTCTCTATCATTCCTGAGAATGGAATAGTCCGTGGGGAGCAGAAGATCGGAAGAAGTATGACAAGTGTTGTTGAGCCAGGTCTCAGTGAGGAAAAGTATACCCAGGCTGTAAATATTAATGATGTCTGAAATTTCCAGCATTTGTTTGTTCACCGGATCTACAGTTGTGCAGCAGACAACGAGCCTCTGAGATGACTGTTTTGGTGAAGGGGGAGTCAGGGCTTTTAGGGGTGATATGGATAATGTTCCTGAGAATAGGTGAGTGGATTTAAGATGGTCGATGTTTGGTGTGGTTGACGGAGATGGTTGGTATAGTGCAGTGATTAGTGCTAGCTGGAAAGGAGGTGTGGGGGTTGGAGTTCGAAGAACTGTAGCTAGCAAGAGCACCGGGTGGTGGTTATAGAAAGTGTAAAGTTCTGCTAGGTTAGGGCAGGGGAGGAGGAGGTTGTCCTAAGGAGATAGTGGTTCTGTAGTATTTGGGGGGGGTGGTGGAAGGAAATGAAAGGGGCTTTCCCAGGATTCATAAAAAAGGGAGAGGGGTGGGAGAAGAAGGGAGGGTAGGATAAGAAGGGAGAGCATAAGGTGGAAAAGTCACTGTGAGAGCTTGGAAGTCAGGATGTTGTGAAAGATGGATTGGAAAGGGGAGTGGTTAACCTGGCGAGGGAGGAGGTTTCTATGGAATTCCAGGCTGGTATAGGGGTGTAGTTGAGGGAGCAGGCCATTGGCTGGGAAGGAGTGTTGAGGGTAGCATTCCAGATGGCGAAGGTGGGATTGGGGGAGAGAAAGCTGTGCCTCAAGGGAGGACTGCAAACTGGTGTCCTGAAGGGTAAGGTAGAATTTAGGAAGGAGTTAGATGAAGTCTGCGAAATGGTGTTCCGGTGGATATGGGGAGGCAAGAGCGAATTGAGGGAAGAGTTAGATGAGGAGTCTGGAGAGATCGGAATGCCATGTTGAAATCTAGACTGTGGCATAAACATCATCGGCGCCATCTTGTCCTTTTTACGTGTGCATAAGCAGCAGCCATTTTGTTTGCCAGGGCCTCTCTGCCCACTACCGATAGCCAGCGCGTCTCCCCCTTCACTCCCCGCCTCGCAAGCATCCCCCGCGCTCTGACAGCCCCCGATCTCTCCTGCCTGGGCCATAAAACGCACCTCCAGCGCGACCCTGCCCCAGAGCCACGTCCCGCACGGAACCCTCGCACTCCTTTCCTCTCTTTCACACGTACAGGCCTTTGATAACCTCTTCCCCCTCGTCCATTGTCCGAACCGTTCCCAGACCACCACCTAGCCTTGCAGCTGTAGTTTATTGCCCCTACAGTAGGAACTCACCCCGCATCAAAGGAGCGGGGATTAATCAACACCTTCGGCACCCCTAGATCCGACTGATCGCCCACTTTTCCCGTTCCCAGCGGAATGTCCAGCTGCGCGATAGCCATCACATGCTGAGATCGGGGTGGGAACTCTACTGTAGATGTGTGTGGGAACGGACATGAACCGGGGATTCCAAGGAGGTCTTCCTTTACTTCAAAGACACATTATTGATGCAATGTACGTAATAAAGTAATAAACTTGTGTATAAGAGGCCAGGCCTCAGAGATGCAGTTAGAGCACCTCGAGAAGATACCCTGTTGTCTGATTTGACGTTTTCTGCTCCGTCGGAATAAACTCCTGTTTCCTGCCTTCCAGTCTCCAGCGCCTGCCTCTTTGTTTGGTAATCTCGAATGGTATGAGAGGCGGCTAACGCCGGGCAAATATTGAAGGGTTCTTGGTCGAATTCGGCCCTACCTTTCTACAATTGGCGCCCAACGTGGGCCCATCAGCGACACGTGGATCCAGTGGGAGAGGTCCTGACGACAGTGTGAACGACTGCAACGATCGGGAAGAGCTCCTGCCCGATAGACCCTCGTCTGGCAGCTGATCATCCGAACTTCACCGTTTCTGAGCAGACCTCACTCGAGCGATCTACGGTCCTGACTGGGAACCATCAGGAGTGCCACAGCAATTACGGAGAATAGAGGACGATCGTGCGCTGGAAGCGGAAGACGAGAAACCGTCCATGCGGTCCGGGTAAGGTCGTGTAACGCGACGAATTGCGAATTGATTGTTTGATTGTTTGAAAATACTAGTATTACTCATTTGATTGTTTCTGAGAGATTCTCTATTTGCAAACAAGCACAGAGTCGCCATACTCTGTTTAGTCTTTGCAGATAGTAAAGGGTAGGTAACGCAGGCTTTTTCCCCCTTTGTAACCCGTCGTGCCTATTTTCCTCTCCATTTGATTGATTGTTATCCAAGCATTTACTGCTTCGGAATTGGTTCTCTTTGGATCATTCTCTATTCACAAATAAGCACAGAGTCGCAATACTCTGTTTAGTCCTTGTGAATAGTGAAGGGTAGGTAACGCAGGCTTTTGCCCCCGTTGTAATCCGTCGTGCCTATTTTTATCCCTCATTTGATTGATTGTTTGACCGAACATTGATCGTTCGGAATTGGTTCTCTTTGGATCATTCTCTATTCACAAATAAGCACAGAGTCGCAATACTCTGTTTAGTCCTTGCGGATAGTGAAGGATAGGTAGTGCAGACTTTTGTCCCCTTTGTAACCCGTCATGCCTATTTTTGCCCCGTTTGTTGGTAGTTGGTACAGCCCGGACCGCTTATTAGAGGTGAACCATCCGGCTCCACTGGAGGGCACCCCTAATAAGGACATGTTTACTAAATATGGACTAGTCGCCGTGGCTTACAGTAAGCTGTGGCATAAATACACGAGAAAGGATCGGGAAAGTCAGTGGCCACTGATAGGATCCTTTGATAACGATAAAATAAACGCACTAGGAACAGCCCTCTATAACAATAAGACACCACCCACTATGCTCGATAGCTTCGGCATATGGCGCAAAGAAACAGAACAGCGGAAAAAGAGAAATTAAGTCAGATTAGAAAAGGAATTACGAAAAGCAGCTCACCTAGCCGCTAACAAATTGAAAGAAGAAATAAAAGAAAGAGAGGATACCAAGCTAAAACAAGATTCCGAATCATCGGGCCAGTGTCCCGTTAGGACACCCTCTACCCTGAGCTGCCTTCAAAACAGCGAACGAACGATGATTTGCTATTAGGTCCCCCGATCATCTACATGCCCCCTCCATATGCCCCGTCCCAACCCTTAGCGCAACACCCGCAACCCCCAACGACAGGCGAGAATAGTGCTAAAGCTTCGGTCCTCGTGGCCTCTGCGCCGACCGAACCCCTCGTACCCAGCGAAGCACGAGCAGCGACTTCAGATGATCCCGAAGCTGGGAAGAAAGACCCTGCGAGATCGAATAGATTAAGTAAGGATGAACGAGCTGGGATCGATAAGATTGTAAAGACACTAGTGGTGCGAAAGGAAAGTGAGGATTATATAACGGATATGTACCATACATATGCCAATAGCCACAGGCGACACTTTGTCGTACGCCTTTGTTACCATACCCTTAATGCCTATGAAGACTGCTACCAAGGAAAAGGCCCTGAAAACCTAACGACTCTGTAAAGAAAAGTTGATGTCGGAGATGGGGACGAGTGTGATGTGACGAACCTCTTCACGCGTACGCTTGAAGTTTTCCGCCACCTCACGGAACAGAAACCAGAGACTAACACCACGACTCCTGCGGTAACTGAGGCCGGAGTAGAAAAAATTGACACAATGATGCCCATAAAGGAGGCCGCTCCCTATTGGGTTCCCCCACGAGGACAGGGAACACACGACGATATTAACCACCAAGATGCGAGAGGGAGGGTAGTTTACAACTGGGTTTACCAACCATGGGATCGGCAAGACATCCTGCCTTTCCGAAAGTCCTTGCCTGATCTGCGAAAGAACCCCACAGCCTTCTATACAGAATTAGCCACCGCTCTGGGTTCAACGATTATGACCCTAGCGGATATCGATGTGTTTTTCGGGCTATGTCTGCCAGCTGATGTGTGGAAGCAAATCCGGAAAGTCGACCTACTTGAGCTGTTCGGACATACCTGGATACAACTCGGTAATGTTGACAAACAACGGGAGCCGGGACAGAAACCTTTGAAGGCCATTCTAGACTTATCAGATAAGATTGTGCAGAAATTAAAAACCCTAGTTCCAGAAAAGAAGGTGGACTGGTCGATAGTAACGGCCTGTCGCCAGAAACCCCAGGAAGACGTATCAGAATACTTCTCCCGGTTTGAAACGGTGTTCTCCGATTACAGCGGCCAGGACATGACCACTGCGACCGGACATCACCTGTTTGTCCAGAACTATGTGAAAGGCCTGACGCCAGAAGTCTCGCAGAAACTACAGACTAGCGAGAGTAGTTGGGCGGCCTCCAAGCCCGCAGCTATCCTTCAGATGGCTCAATACTATGAGCGACAAAAGAACGAGAACGATCAAGCGACTGAGAAGAAGAAAAAGGACTTGAAAGAGAGGGTGATGATTGCTCAGTTGCAAGGGGTGACTATAGGAAGGGAACAGTATAGAGGAAACTACCAGTCGAATGCTCCCAGAAATCCACCCCCTAGAGACCGCACACCTGCACCCGGCGTTCCACGAACAGACCTCGATGAGGACCAGTGTGCATTTTGCAAAAGATATGGCCACTGGAAGTCTCAATGTCCAGTTCTGCAAGAAGCACTCAGAAATAAAGACACAAGAGACGTAGCGGGCGGGCCGAGAAATAAAGGACAGGGACGGGGGCACACAAGCGACACCAACAATGACAGACCTGGCAGACCGAACACGTTTGACCGTCCCCGACAGAATCAGTGCCAACAGTCTGACTGCGACAATGCCCACGACTTCGCATAGGACTGCCAAGGGCAAGGAAGGGATCCAGTCGAGCTCTATGTTGACCAGCAAGGCCCTTATGTCACCGCTAAGGTTCTAGGTACGAAGTCTCCATTTCTGGTAGATACTGGTGCAACACGTAGTGCGTTGTCTAAACGATTGATTCCCAGGGCACCCTTGTCTGGCTCACATGTGACATCAATAGGTTTTGATGGAACGCCCTCCACTAATCCTTTGTCCACACCGATCTCTTTTAACTTGGACAATAACACCACTGACACAACATTTTTGCTCTCCTCCAACACCCCCGACGCCATTATGGGACTTGACTTATTGAAACATTTTCGAGCTACTATTAGGTGTTCACAAGATGGAGTTCGAGTCATTCTGTACGACAACCCAACGCTGCTCGGGTCCTGTCGCGCACAACGCATGTTTTCTATCCCTGACGCTGACTTGTCCTTACTCGACACCCTACCCCTGTACCTATGGGCAAAGGCCGACTCGGACGTAGGACGCATGATGATAGACCCTGTGCACATAACTGTTCGACAGGACGCAATGCTCCCAAAACTTCCACAGTATCGGATATCGCCCGAGGGCGAGAAGGCATTGGTAAAAATCATCCAGTCCCTGGTAGACGCAGGAGTGGTAGAAGAAGTAGTTAGCAATGTTTGCAACAGCCCTATCCTACCCATTATAAAGAAGCAGGGTGAGGGAGATGAAAAAGCGTACCGCTTCATCATCGACCTACGAGAAGTCAACAAAGTGGTTGTACCCCAGTACCCTGTAGTCTCAGACATCACCACCATTCTGACCCTGATTCCTTCCACTGCCACCACCTTCACGGTAATCGACCTCAAGAATGCATTCTTCTCCATCCCCATTCACTCGGACAGCCGCTACCTTTTCGGCTTCACTTTAAAATCCCGCTCATACAGATTTTGCAGAGCACCCCAGGGCTACACTGAAAGTCCAAGCATCTACAGCCAGGCCCTCAAGAAACAGCTGGATGCAGTCCAATTGCCGGATGGAGTGGTGGTGTTGATACAGTACGTCGATGATATCCTTTTGGCGGCCGACACCACTCCACTTGCAGTCACAGCTACCATCCAACTCCTGCACTTCCTCGCGGAAAATGGCCACAAGGTCTCCAAGAAGAAGTTACAATTCTGCCAACCTCAAGTCACTTACCTAGGCCACCTCTTGTCCAAAGACGGGAGAAAGCTCACACCCGATCGAATACAGGCTATTCTAGAGACCCCTATCCCTAAAACCCCGAAGCAAGTCCGTTCTTTGGTAGGCCTCACCTCCTTCTGCCGACAATGGTTGCCAAATTTCAGCCTCATTGTGAAACCACTACTTTCCCTACTGGCTAAAGATGTCCCCTTCCCGCTCCCTTGGACCCCTGAATGTCAATCCTCCTTCCAGAAACTACGAGACGCCCTTTGTTCAGCGCCCGTCCTAGGAACCCCTGATTATACAAAACCCTTCTCTCTCTCTACACTCACGAAAGGGAGGGATGCGCTTTGTCTGTCCTGACTCAGTCCATTGGCCCCAAACAACGACCATGTGCCTATTTCTCTGCCACTCTTGACCCTGTAGCAAGAGCTTTGCCTGCCTGCCTTCGAGCAGTCGCCGCTGCTGCTGTCTCTATCAGACAAAGTGAGGGAATCGTACTCTCGAATTCCCTCACGGTACTAGTGCCTCATGCTGTTGACACCGTCCTAAACCAGACCAAGACACAACACCTGACCAGCGCGTGACTGACTGGGTACGAACTGACACTGCTCGCACCTCACATCACGCTGAAACGATGCACCACACTGAACCCAGCCCCCTTGCTGCCTCTGCCTGAAAACGATCCCGATGTGCCCCAATACATGACTGTGTGACCCTCACGGACGAACAGACTAGGAGTAGAGTTGACCTCCGAGACACTGCCTTCCCAAACCCTGACGGAGAGCTATGGGTAGACGGCTCTTGCATTAAACTCCCCGACGGCACCACCTCAGCTGCCTATGCAGTTACCACAGCCCGAACTGTAGTTGAAACCGCCCACATCACGCAACGATCCGCCCAGGCGGCAGAACTGATTGCCCTCACACGAGCATGTATCCTAGCAAAGGGGACGAAAGCAAACATTTACACGGACAGCCAGTATGCCTTCGGAGTGGTTCATCATTTTGGGCTCTTATGGAAGGAGAGGGGATTTCTGACATCTCATGGCACGCCCATCCTGCACGGAGATCTAGTCTCCGCTCTGACTGAAGCGGTTCTCCTCCCCAAACGACTTGCCGTAATCAAATGCAATGCACACAAAAAGGTGACAGACATCATTGGACAGGGAAATGCACTGGCCGACATCACTGCCCGAACCACAGCCGAGAACAGGACGACGACTCGCATGTACGTGACTAGGTCACAAGCAGAAAAATGGACGGACGCTAGGGAAACTATTAAGGACATCCAAATGGCCAGCTCACCACAAGAATTGACTGAATGGGCAAGGGTGGGATTAAAGGATGATGAAGGCTGCTGGCGGACAAAGGACACGAACAAATGGTTGCTACCCAACTCGTACCTGATCCCCCATACTGACGATGGCCCATTCCCCTGCACACATAGGATCTGCCCCTATGGCCGAACTTGTCTCCCGAGTTTGGCATAACGATAAAATTACAGACTCAGCCAAACGATTAGTCCAGCAATGTCTAGTCTGCCTGCAACACAACCCTGGGAAAGGAACTGTCGTACCCCGGGGAGGGTTTGGGGTCCCCAACCATCCATTTGAAGTCCTACAGATGGACTATATCCAGTTAGAGAGATGTCAAGGACTGAAGTATGTACTTGTTGTTGTGTGCGCTTTTAGCAAGTGGGTGGAAGCCTACCCGACGCGTGACAACACTGCTATCGCCACTGCAAAAGTACTACTGAAAGAGTTCTTCCCTCGCTACGGCCTTTGCCGTATTTTATGGAGTGACAATGGCCCCCATTTTGTATCCGAGGTTATCCAGCTCATCCTGAAAGGACTGGGGGTACAACAGAAATTCCACGCAGTTTTTCACCCCCAATCTGCTGGACTGGTTGAGCGGCACAATGCCACATTGAAACTAAAACTGGCGAAAATAGTGGCTACCACAGGACTAAAATGGCCAGACGCTCTCCCCCTAGCATTGCTGTCAATGCGTTCCACCCCCACCAAACACCACTTGACCCCTTACGAGGTCGTTTTCGGCCGGCCCATGAGTATCTGGTCCGCACCCAAACTGACATCTATTCACGACGTCCCGGACGTCCTAATGTCTGGCTACCTGTATAACCTAACTAAAACACTGTCTGTTATTCATCATCAGGTGCTGCAGGCCATCCCCGATGCTTCCAGGGGCCCCGGACATACCATCCAGCCTGGAGATTTTGTCCTGATTCGGAACTTCCAACGGGAGAAGAGTCTGGAACCCCGCTGGACGGGCCCCTGGCAAGTCTTGATCACCACCTGAACAGCTCTTCGAGTGGAGGGGAAGCGAAATTGGCTGCACACACATCATTGCAAGAAAATCTCTCCGGCCCTGACGTCGACCGAAGACGTGAGCACCCAGGAAGAGCTCCTGAACAAAGACCGACCATCCCTGAGCTGCTACCCTGAAACAGAGACACTCGAATTGGCGAAATTCCCTGATCCCACTGTACCATCCAGAGAAGGGTATAACCTGCGACGAAAGGAGGGAGCTTCGGTTAAGTAGACCACTGACTAAGTTATCATTCTCAGAGCGGCGGCCTAACACTACAAAGGCTGCCAGGAGGGAAACCAAACGAAGTCTGTGGTTCTGCCCACTACTGAGCACCTTGAAGATGATGGAAGCGCCCGATACGAAGATGATGGAAGCGACCGGACATCCGAAGACCCGCTACAGGAACCCAAAAACTGACAGTTTGCACAGCTCAAAGACTATTGCTCTTCTTATCACCCTTCTCTTTTGCCTCCTCCTCATGACTACCTTCTGGATCGTGGAAGAGAACGCACCGGCTCATAAGACATTTCTAACGACTGCACAGCCTACCACCATAAAAGAACACTACCTGGTCTCTCTTTCACCTCAAATCCAAGAAAGGCGTAAGGAGTTCTGGAACAACTCCTTCGTACAGTTGCTGCACCAACACAACCTTGCTGCAAATGCCACGAATTGCTGGATCTGTGGGTTGATACCACATGCCACCGGACATTCCATCCCCTTCATCCCTTCACCTTTCTCTGTTCATGGCTCCTGCCTTGCCTGGCTGATCCTCTTGCAAGAGAGCTACAGAGACAATGTCACTTCCAGCGAAACTATGTCACACTTTTATCATGGAGTCTGACTGAACAAAACCGGGAGAGCTGCTGCTCCTTTTTGCCCTCTATCCTCCAATGCCTCTGTTCACATGGACATCCCCGCTAAAGAAATGGTGGAGATGCAAATATTCAACAATCCAGCCAGACCCACCTTCTCCTACCTCCGAAAACGAACAGCTGCCACCCTGACTGTGGCCCTATCTGTCGTCAATGTCTCGGGTCTCGTATGCATCACAGGCCATGGGACACAAATGGTGGGCCACAGCACTTGCCGCATCACCAGAACTTTGTACTCATCCGACCCACCCTCTTTTGTCACCTCCCCAAACATGTACTTCGTCTGTGGTACAAAGGCCTCCACCTGGCTCCCAAAGGGCTGGGGAGGTACCTGCTACATACCCTTCATCCTTCCTCCAACCTATGTGGCTCCGGCAAACCATCACCGACAGAGACGAGCAAAGGACATCGAGCAGGCCGACTCCACTGGAGCACAATTCTTGGATGCAATGAAAGGACTTGTTCCACTTCGGGGTCCGATGGCGAACAGTCGTGCCATTCGACATTTATCCCAGGCAGTCGAGACAACGATGAACATTACAGCTGGTATCCTCACAAACAATACAGCCGAGCTTCAGGCGGTCCGTCTGGTGGCTCTTCAAAACCGCCTTGTTCTAGATGTGGTTCTGGCGGACCGTGGAGGAGCATGTCGTATCATCGGGTCCAGCTGTTGTACCTACATACCAGACAATTCACCCTCCGTTTACAAGGCCATCGAACACCTCCACAGACTTTCCTCAGAAGTTCATCAGGAACAAGAAGAATGGTCGTTGGGAAGTTGGTTCTGGAGTACTGTAAAGGACTGGGGGTGGAGGTTATTCATGATCATATTGATACCGATTGTCGTAATATGTGGATTCTGCCTGGGTATTCAATGCTTGCCACCTCTGTGTTCACTTTTTGCTAACTGTATTTGCCCTAAGACTCTGGACTTTGAAACTGAGCACATGAAAGCTTTATATGACATTGAAATACGAAATATAATGGGGATAGACGTAAATTGACAAGCTGGCTAGATATGTTGAAAAGGGAGGACTGTTGAAATCTAGACTGTGGCATAAACATCATCGGTGCCATCTTGTCCTTTTTACGTGCGCATAAGCAGCAGCCATTTTGTTTGCCAGGGCCTCTCTGCCCACTACCGATAGCCAGCGCGTCTCCCCCCTTCACTCCCCGGCCTCGCAAGCATCCCCCGCGCTCTGACAGCCCCCGATCTCTCCTGCCTGGGCCATAAAACGTACCTCCAGTGCGACCCTGCCCCAGAGCCACGTCCCGCACAGAACCCTCGCACTCCTTTCCTCTCTTTCACACGTACGGGCCTTTGATAACCTCTTCCCCCTCGTCCATTGTCCGAACCGTTCCCAGACCACCAACTAGCCTTGCAGCTGTAGTTTATTGCCCCTACAGTAGGAACTCACCCCGCATCAAAGGAGCGGGGATTAATCAACACCTTCGGCACCCCTAGATCCGACTGATCGCCCACTTTTCCCGTTCCCAGTGGAATGTCCAGCTGCGCGATAGCCATCACATGCTGAGATCGGGGTGGGAACTCTACTGTAGATGTGTGTGGGAACGGACATGAACCGGGGATTCCGAGGAGGTCTTCCTTTACTTCAAAGACACATTATTGATGCAATGTACGTAATAAAGTAATAAACTTGTGTATAAGAGGCCAGGCCTCAGAGATGCAGTTAGAGCACCTCGAGAAGATACCCTGTTGTCTGATTTGACGTGTTCTGCTCCGTCGGAATAAACTCCTGTTTCTTGCCTTCCAGTCTCCAGCGCCTGCCTCTTTGTTTGGTAATCTCGAATGGTATGAGAGGCGGCTAACGCCGGGCAAATATTGAAGGGTTCTTGGTCGAATTCGGCCCTACCTTTCTACAGCCAGGGATAGAAATAAGTGGTCGAAAAGAGAGCGATAAGTGTCTTTGACTGGGAACAGGACTTTGCCATTGTGTAAAGTGAGATAGTGAGTGAGCCATCGAAACAAGCTGAAAGGGATATTTTTAGTTGGTATCCATGTGGGATGGAGGAGGAGGAAGTAACGTTTAGGGAATTATTGGAAATGGTGGTCCAGGATGAGATGTTGCGGGTGAAGAACATGAGGTTGGTTTTGAGCCTCCCATAACGACCACTATGGTATTGGTCCACAAAAAGGTAATCAGGAAATTGTTCAAGGGCGTTGTGTTTGAACCTTTTTGCTGATGCTTTGGACAAATTGGGGTGCGGGGGGGGAATAATCTTGAAACAGTTGGCTCCAGCCCTCACTCGTTTGGACGACATATTTGTAAGATTGAGAGGGTGAAGTGAGGGAGATGTCGGGGATGGAGAGAATGCCACAAATGAAGTGAAGGCGAGTAGAAGCAGAAGGAGATGGCACATTATTCGGGAAGAATTAAGTAAGAAAGGTGATATGAGGGGAAGGGCGAGGAGTAGAACCCATTGAAGATAAGTTTCAAGTGAATTTTTTTATTTGCATAGTTGCTGAAAACCATTGCAACATTTAAAAATAGCCAGTAGAGCTGGTGTTGTACCCCAGTAAAACCAATATTACACATACTAAAAATGCTGTACAGTGATTAAAAATAGGCGGTATGGCCTTTGGAATGAATCAGTGATTCACATAGTAATGTGCAGTGCGGTCATTAAAATGCATTATTAAAACCAGGAAAACACGTAGTAAGGTGCTGTGTAGTGCGTACATGTTTGGCAGTGACTGCTAACACATTAGGCACCTACTAAAAAAATGTATGTGCTAAAAAGGGTGCTCTTGAAACTTGAACATTGAAGATAAGGGCAAGATGATGAAGCTGAGCCTCCAGGGCAAGAAACTTAACAGTTTGGGCATGTTGCTTCAGCTAATCTTCTGCAGAGTAGGAATAGGGGGTCACAGGAAGAGTCTTAGGGAAAGACCATTGACTAATCCACTAATCCTTTTGGGTCTCAGAGTAGTGTGCTACTCGCCGAAAAACGGTTTGACCCCTTGCCGGGGAAATTAAGTGCTGTATAATTTCAATTACCACTGGCCGCAGAGAGAGACTGATGAGGCTGCACCAGGGCGGCCAGACTAGTCCCCTGAGAATCCCACCCCCCCCTCCCTCCCAGTAGAGGCCAGCAGCGCTGCCCTGGCATTGCAGCACCAACTGCTCTTATCTGAACTCCGAAGAAAAGGCCGTTCGTATCTTACCTCCTAACCTGCTAGTAGAAAGTGGCATAACAAGCCTTACACTGCATTGAGCAAAACCACCTCTTGCACCCAACGAGGCCCTGCTGCTTTCCTGGGACAGCGGTTGAAGTACATAAAGAAAAGTATGTGTAGTAAACACGCTGGAATCAGCCAATTGCCTTGAGAATATTTAATTAGGATTACATGGATATAGGGCCAGCATAGTAATCATCTGGCTACTACAGACACCATCTCAAGAATGACCATTATACATTCCAAAGTAACCAAGCATCACTGGTGCAATCTTAAAGCAACACTGCACATAAAATTAGTGATTAGCATCACAGATTACTACATTACCTTCTCTTCTTACACAACAATATATATATATATAAAGAACAAACTAATGTTCTAACAATATACATGAAAGTAGTCACCAGTGATGACTACCCAAAACTTTAAAATTAAAACTATAATTAATCTCTATGCCTAATAGGTTTAACAATTGAACGTGAGCTCTTTCTGGAAAGAGTATTAGAGACTAACTCTTTATCACTCTTAGAAAATTGTTTGTGGTTGGAATAATTAACTTTAGCAACTTTACCCAAATTCCACCAAAATCCTCCATCAATTTGAATAGCATTACCTACTATTTTCAGAACTTTCACAGGAGGACCAAATTTACTTTCCCCTTTGTTGACACGAATGGATTTCCTGATTCTAACATAATCACCAACATTCAAAGTGCTCAATTTTGACCCTTTCTTAGTGTCAAAACTCAACTTTTGTTTCTCTTGAGTGACAGATGCACTTTCTTTAACAAAATACATTAACTTCTCTATATCAAATTCATTTTTAACCCAATTAGACATCCAACCTGGACGAAAAGACGTATTTGGTTTCCTTCCTCTCATCAGCTCGAAAGGGGAAACTTTCATTGAAGAGTGAGAAGTAGTTCTATAAAACCAAATCCTGCTGTTAAGCGATTTAGCAACATCACAATTTCTAGCCTTTGCCCATTTCACATAATCACCCACCACTCTATTCATTCTCTCCACAAGCCCATTTCCTTGAGGATGATTTAGAGAACTTCTGCTGTGTTTGACCCCAGAGATGGACAATAAATCTTCAAATTCTTTAGAGAAAAATTGTTTCCCATTATCAGAAACAAGAATTTCCGAAAAACCTTCTCTGCGCCATACTTCACTCAAGAAATCAAAAATAGCCTTCGAATCAACATCCTTGACTAACTTAAACTCAGGCCATTTTGAAGCATAATCAATCATAACCAAAATAAACCTTGCACCTCCACTGAGAGTTATGTAGGGTCCCATAACATCAATTTCAACCTTTTGCCACGGATGATCAGGACATTCCACTCGAATTAGTGGAGGAACACAGGTTTTGAAAGACTTGTCAGATGTTTTGCAGATGTTGCAGTCCATGACGAATTAATTGACCTCTGCATCCATACCCGGCCACCAAAATGTATCACGGATACGGCGCTTGGTAAAAGAAGATCCTAAATGTCCCTCATGAGCCCTAATTAAGATACCTTTCCTAAAAACATGTTGTGGGATTAGTTTGTCATTGCGTAAAAAAATATCGTCTTCCACCGACAACTCATCCTCAATCTTTAAAAATGGTTGACGAGGAGGAGAGAACCTTTTCTCTTGGCCATCCAGACTTAATAAAGTTGCAAACCTCTTGAAGAATATTATTGTCAAAAGCCAACCTCCACTCCTCTTCAGAACAAAATTTAAGTTCTGGAATGCCCACACCAGCAACAAGACAGTCTTCGCAATCTTCATCAAAGGAAACCTTGAAAGAAAATCCGCTCTTCCATTCCTACCACCCAAAATATGCTTAACGTCAAAATAATATTGCAATAATCTGCTCACCATACGCATGATCCTAGGAGTAGAACACTTAGTTATTGTTCCACTTAAAATATGAACCAACGGCTTATGGTATGTTTGTAAAAAAAAAGTTTGCCCCACACATATGAACAAAATTTATCAATAGCCCATGCGCAAGCCAAAAGTTCCTTTTCTATAACTGAATATTGCAATTCAGGAGCTCGTAGAACCCTGGAAGCAAAACCAATTCTTCTCTTAACACCATCCTCTAATTGGGTCATGGTGGCTCCTAAGCCCACTTGACTAGCATCAACTGTCAAACAACAAGGAAGACTTGGATCAAAGGGCTTTAAGACAGAACTCTGACTCAGACTGTCTTTAACTTTTTTAAAAGCCATGACGCATTCATCACCACACAAATTTGCTTCCCTTCTTCAATAAATTACTAATGGGCCTAAAAATGGTAGTATAGTGAGGTATAAATCTGGAGTAATACTCACAGAGACCTAAAAGAGACTTCACACCTGTTTTATCTGTGGGAGTGGCGGCATTAGAAACAGCCTCTAACAAACCAGGTCTTGGTTTAATTCCATCTTGAGTAAGAATGTGCCCTAAATATTCGACTTCAGTGCAACATTTTTAAAATTTCTCTAACTTCAGAACAAATCCATGCTCTTGAAAAAGACACAAAACATTATGCAAGATTTTGTCATGCGACTGAGAATCTTTTGCGAAAATAAGTACGTCATCATGAAAAACCAGCACTCCGTCAACTCCTCTGAGAATATTATTCATCACACGTTGAAACACCGACGCAGCGGATGCCAATCCAAATGGCATACGTCTGTATTGAAACGTCCCCAGAGGAGAGACGAAAGCTGTGAGATGTCGTGATTCTGGGTGTAATTCAATCTGGTGATAGGCGCTAGCTAGGTCCAGTTTGGTAAAAATGTTAGAACCCTTGGTAGACGCAAGGAGATCTTGGATTTTAGGTAAGGGATGTGAGTCAACCCAAATTTCTTTATTCACTGACCTCAAATCCACACAGATGCGAAGTTGACAACCCCTCTTCCTGGCAACGACCAAAGGGATGGCTCTGTAGGCTCAAAAACACCCTTTTCACACAGTTGTTTTGGTTCAATATCTAAATCTTCTTTTACACTATAAGGTTCACCCCTCAAATTATGCTTGACTGGCAACGACCCATCCTTGACAATTATTTTGTGTTTAAATCCCTTTATTTTCCCAAGTTCCCCACTAAAAACAGAGGGAAACTCCTTTTTAAGAGACTGAACCTCATCATCGCAATCAACAAGAACTGGGTCTTTGGTTCCTGGTCTCAAAATCTTGAAAAGACCTTGATGAAACCATCCTAAAATATCTAGACCTTTAATGGCAACATATATTTTACCCCTAATCCTTCTCCCCTTAAAACACAATTCATCTTCAAAGTAGCCTAAAAGATCAATTTTCCGGCCTTCGTATGACACTGGTGTACGGTCAGGAGGAAGAAGAGGTTGTGTGCCCTTCCATGTTTCATCAAAACGTTTCTGTGTTATCATGGTTATCTTTGCACCCAAATCAATCAGAAGTTTTATACATTTAGATCCATCCTGAATATCTACTATGGGATCAACACAATCTTTAGGATCTCCTTCGACCACTTCTTTATGCATAAGATCAGTAACAACAGAGACAACTTCACTATCTGATGAAGAATCTGAATCAACCATGCATACAGTAGGTTTTTTTAAACTCTTTTGCCCTTGTCCCTTTTAATTTGAGACATACCTTGGCGAAATGTCCAACTCTTTACAATAGTTACATGTAACATTGGAAGCTGGACAACGTGACCCTTTAGGATGAGACAAGTTACCACATCTTATGCAAACATTAGAATCTGTAGTATTAGTTTTAAAAGGTTTGGAAGACTTGGGCTGGTTTGAAAAACTGGACTTAACTGGTTTTTTAAAAGTCTTAACTGTAGAATTGAGATTTATGGCATTTATAGGCTCAACAACTTTCTCTTCCAAATCCTTTAAAGAAACTATGGAAATTTCAATGCTCTTAGCTATTTTTATAGTTTTGTCTAAAGAAGGAGCGCTCATAGAGAGTAATTTTTGTCTTATGCTCTTATCTTTACAATGACACACAAATTGGTCTCTTATAAGTTGGTCAGTGAAGTTCTCAAATTTACAACCACCAGCCAATTTCCTTAAAGTAGATATATAAGAATCAAACAACAAGAGAGTGTTAAAACGAGTGACAAATGCAATAAACAAATTCCAAATCAGGACGCTATTAAATCCCAGAAAGGCAATTATATATAGTAGGAAAAATAAAAGAAAAAATAGAGTGCACGTGCTCAAAAGTCTAGCTAGAAGAACCCTCAGGCTCCAATAGAACATTGGTAGCCGGTTGTCTTCATTGGGTCCTTTTTATTAGCTAGAGAAAGTGATGGTGAGTTAAAAAGAGTATGGACCACTCCTCAAAATTACTTTAATAAGAGGGTGGCTCTAACTCCCTTAAAAACAGTGAGTGAAAAATATAATTAATTTTTCTGGACTAAAAGAAGGTTTATACAATGAACCCTTCAGTCCACTTCAACAAGTGAAAGAAAAGAAATAATAAAAGAATACGGTCAACATGTTTCTGCTTTAAGAGCGGTAGTTCAGCTCAGCATTCTTCAGGACCTAGAAATACACTATTCAACCACTCAGTTACCAGAGCACGCTAAAGCGCTCGGACCTGAGCAGTGGACAAGTGGAACCATACGACCTGCAGTTGTCGAGGCTCCTTTTAGGAAAATTCTTCTCGAGATCATTAACCTCCTTGTTGTAGCTTTTTATGCTCTCCATGCTTTTACTGACTCTGTGTAGGCAGTTGATACATAATGCCTGATGATATAAAGGGGTTTGAAATACAAACAGCTTTATCAACGTTTTTTGTTCCTCCTCTGGTTAATTCACCAAAGGAACAATTCTTTCAACTAATAAATGAGTTGAACTTAGTATAGTTGTGCACGTATAATAAGTCTACCTGTGTGGATGTATGCTTCTAAGAGTTCGCATTGTGGATACGTTATTGTGTTTATTTCATCCCTGTAGATTTTGATTGTTCCCCTACAACAAGGAGGTTAATGATCTCGAGAAGAATTTTCCTAAAAGGAGCCTCGACAACTGCAGGTCGTATGGTTCCACTTGTCCACTGCTCAGGTCCGAGCGCTTTAGCGTGCTCTGGTAACTGAGTGGTTGAATAGTGTATTTCTAGGTCCTGAAGAATGCTGAGCTGAACTACCGCTCTTAAAGCAGAAACATGTTGACCGTATTCTTTTATTATTTCTTTTCTTTCACTTGTTGAAGTGGACTGAAGGGTTCATTGTATAAACCTTCTTTTAGTCCAGAAAAATTAATTATATTTTTCACTCACTGTTTTTAAGGGAGTTAGAGCCACCCTCTTATTAAAGTAATTTTGAGGAGTGGTCCATACTCTTTTTAACTCACCATCACTTTCTCTAGCTAATAAAAAGGACCCAATGAAGACAACCGGCTACCAATGTTCTATTGGAGCCTGAGGGTTCTTCTAGCTAGACTTTTGAGCACGTGCACTCTATTTTTTCTTTTATTTTTCCTACTATATATAATTGCCTTTCTGGGATTTAATAGCGTCCTGATTTGGAATTTGTTTATTGCATTTGTCACTCGTTTTAACACTCTCTTGTTGTTTGGTATATGGATTTATGAGGGGCATGAGAGTGTTTCCCTTCTGGCCCTTGCTCTCTTGTTGATGAAGCTATTCTAGCAGCGCGCAGCTGCGAGAGTTATTTTAACATAGCCACACATTTTCAGTAATTTTGTTGCATTTAAGCAGTGCATTGTTTTACACCTATTGCAATGGAGGCGTCGGGCCTTTCATACTCCAGAGAGGAGGCTGATGCAATATTAAATGACACTTCCCTCTTTGCTGATCCCCTAGTCGCTCAAGCAATATCCCAGACTACTGACTGGGATAAGCTTGGTGAACAAAAGAAAAACAGAATTAGAGCGATTCTGCATGGAACTATGATGAGGGAATACCTTACTAATAACATGGCCCCGAAGGGACTTTTGGTTACTAATGCACCACGCATTTTTTTAGAGGACAGTGTCTTCCGCAAGGAATGGGCTCAAATAGCCTGGCACTGTACTCATGACTGGGCTATTCTTATCATTAAGACGGCGATGCGCCTTTCTGAGGCCCTGTTAATAGAGATTCAGGCTACAGAAGCCCATATTAAAGCAACGGTTACAGGTTACAAAAAGAAGCTTGAGGAGTTTAACAAGGAGCTTAATGAATACAAAGAAAACCTCGCACAGTCAAAGGTAGCCAAATTCCAAAAAGATTTAAAAAGATGGTCTTATGACAAAACCTATCCCTATGCTGCCCCAGATTATGCTCCCCCAACACGTATCAATGAAGACCCTGATACTTCAGCAAACTCAGACTCGAGTAATTCCAGCACTGGTAGCAGAGGGAATAAACAACGGGGCAGAGGTAGAGGTAGACAAAATTATGGCCATTATAACCATCAATGGTTCCCTTACCCACAACAAGGACCTGGAGGTCCCTATCCGGACCCCTTTAACCAGCCACCATTTCCACCGCAATTTGGTTGGAATCCACATTTTGCTCCCCCGCCACAACAATTCCACCAGAATATGTATCCGCAGCCTTTTTTAGGGTTTGGCCGGAGAGGCAGGGGGAAGAGACGAACAGGCAACCAGGTTCATTGGGGATCCACGGAAACGGTGGGAGACAACACACGGAGCAAGGCCCAGGAACAGAGGGCGGGACCGAGCAATCAACAAGTTTGATAACCAACTTATCCAAGGTTGTTCTTACTACAGATGAAACTAGATTGTTGGAAAAAGGTCTCGGTTTCATACCAAGCCCTAGCCTGGATCGCTTTAAATTGAGATGTGAACTGGGAGAGTTTTTTAGGAAACTCAGATTAAAATCCTTTTTTGAACAACAGAATGCAAATATTCCAACTACATCGAGTGATACTAATTTCAAAAGGAAATCCAATTTCACTCCTCCAACTCACCTGATACCGGCCGATATAATAACTTTTGAACAGGCGGTGTCTCGTGAAGTGGAGACTTTGATTGAACCTACCTCCTTTAAAAATCTAACAGCCGGGGAATACAGAGCTATAAAATCCCTGCAAGAGAACCAAGAAGTTGTAATAAAAAGTGCCGATAAAGGGGGTGGCATAGTGATTCAGGATGCCACGGCCTATGATGCCGAATGTAAACGGCTTCTTAGTGACAGTGCTAGTTACACTGTGCTCCAACAAGACCCTTCTCCTTTCCTTAAAGACGAAATCTTAGAGCTGGTTTCCACTGCGGAAAGAGATGGATATATCACCAAACAGGAAGCAGATTTCCTTACAAATTCAGAAGACAAAATCCCTTACTTTTACACCCTTCCCAAAACTCATAAAAACCGCATACCACCGCCGGGAAGACCTATAGTGTCAGGGATTGGATCCCAATTGGAACCACTTTCCCAGTATTGTGATTTTTTCTTCAAACCCTTAATTCAGGCTACAAGCACCTACATTAAGGACACTAAGAGTCTCCTTTCCATGTTACTAAATGTACAACTCCCAGAGGAACCTTGTTACCTAGTGTCCCTTGACATTGAGAGTTTGTATACTTGCATTCCGCAGGACGCAACTCTCAAGGTATTGGCAGACATTCTGGACCAAACCACATGGTCGTATAATACTTCTAAGACCTTTGTGATAGACTGTGCTACCTTGGCATTGAAACGGAATTTTTTCCAGTATCAAGACACCTTTTACCTACAGAGGACTGGTACCTCGATGGGTAGTACCTTTGCTCCCAGTATAGCAGGGTTGTATGTATATAACTTTGAAAAAACGCACATCTTGACAAATGCCAACCCCTATGCAGCCAATGTAATCCTGTGGCAGAGGTACATTGACGATGTGCTTTTGATCTGGAAAGGGCATGAAGAAAGCTTACTAGCTTTTTTCGATTGGGTAAACACCTGTGATCCCCATTTAAGATTTACACACCAATATGATTCCAATTCCATTGTCTTCCTTGATGTCACACTCACCAAAACTGGGAACCGACTAACCAGTAAAACTTACTACAAACCAACTAGCAGGAACAGCCTTCTACACTTTTCCAGCTTCCATCCGCGTTCATTACGCGAGAATCTCCCTTTTGGGCAATATCTACGAGTACGTAGAAATTGTAGTAGTGTTGCTGATTTCAACAAACAAGCAGATGACCTCACAAAAAAACTAGAACATAGAGGTTACCCTAGAAAAATCTTACAAACTAGTCGGAAGAGAGCCAGAAATAACAACAGGGAAGCATTACTGGAAGACAATGTAAAAGAAAGTGATTCTCAGGTCCCTTTGACTTGTGTTACTACTTATAGTAACATATCTAATTCTGTAAGTCGGTGTATCGGTAAACACTGGCAAATTCTGACGAGTAATGGCAGAAATTGGCAGAAACCATTATTCTCGTACAAAAAAGAAAGAAGCTTGCGAGATGCCTTGGTGCACACCCGTCCAAGAATTAACCAACACAAACATGACGAGACTGTTTTGAATGCCTGGGGTTTGCCACCTGTTACTGGTCATTTTCCCTGCGGGGGATGTAGTGTGTGCCATCTTACATCCCCTACAAAAACATTACAACTAGAAGAAGGCAAGATATGGCACCTACGAGGTCATACCAATTGTAATTCAAGTAACGTAATCTACTTGATTACATGCCCCTGCGGTTTAAGATACGTTGGGATGACCACTCGAAAAATTAAAACAAGGATAGGAGAACATCGCAGTAACATCCGGTGTGGCAGAAATACTACTAAGCTGACTACTCATTTCCTTGAGAAAGCCCATTGCCCGAATGATGTGAAATGGGTAATAATTGAACAACTGAGTACCGCTGACGAGGGGAAATTGTATGAAAAGGAGCAACGATGGGTATATCGTCTATCTACTTACAATAATGGTTTAAATGATGACGTCCCGTGGGGATCAGTCATGCACAGATAGACCTTCTGCCCATGTCGGTAAAACTTACAGTCCCTGCCTGCCTTAATGCTCCATGAATTTCCTTTTCCCACTAGTATGGGAATAATAACGATGGATTCCCTGGGATAGGGGTGAAAGATTTACCTAATCAGGACGGGTCACACATTAGATTTTAAATATCTTATTATCTATGGCCCTAGCCTAATTAGTTTTTGTTTGGTTTTTCACTGTAGTATGGGAGTAAACGAACATATCTGGCCCCCACATGACTTTTCCCCCCTTTCTTCCTCACGTGTATTGTTTGATTGCAACTGCTGCACGGGACCGCGCAGACGATTGCATGGACACCTGTGGGGTGTGGACATGTCCGCAAAAGGTATTCCATTCATCATACTGTACATGTGTAAATTTTGGCTTCAGAGCGTGTCTGTAAGTAAATGTAAATAAACGGACGCCTTTAATAAAGATGACACAATCACGTCGGACACGTGATCTAGAGAACCGCCCCTGACGTTTCACGCGTCTTCCACGCTTACTTCAATCGCGTCTCCACTTCCGCGTTTACTAATTCGGGCGGCGGATGTGGTCGCTTGTAGGTGTTGAAGCGGGGAGCCGTTTGGCGACAAGTAAGTCCCTTGAAAGTTTAAACGCTGGTTTATTGATTATAATTTAACGGGACCGGCAGGTCTCATTTACTTATCCAGCCCGTTTTTCTTCTCTGTTGGCTTAACTCCATTCAGATACCAAACGTGAAGATTTCCCTCTGCCGCTATGCCCATGGGGCACTACACCTCGTAAAACTATGTGAGTGTGGGACTGACTACTCCTTCTTTTGAGTGTTTCTGTGCTACGTACACTCCTTGCAAGGGTGCCTCCTAGCCTATTTTTTAAAAAAAACTGGTTGAAATAAGCACTGCTTTTTATGCTCTCCATGCTTTTACTGACTCTGTGTAGGCAGTTGATACATAATGCCTGATGATATAAAGGGGTTTGAAATACAAACAGCTTTATCAACGTTTTTTGTTCCTCCTCTGGTTAATTCACCAAAGGAACAATTCTTTCAACTAATAAATGAGTTGAACTTAGTATAGTTGTGCACGTATAATAAGTCTACCTGTGTGGATGTATGCTTCTAAGAGTTCGCATTGTGGATACGTTATTGTGTTTATTTCATCCCTGTAGATTTTGATTGTTCCCCTACAACAAGGAGGTTAATGATCTCGAGAAGAATTTTCCTAAAAGGAGCCTCGACAACTGCAGGTCGTATGGTTCCACTTGTCCACTGCTCAGGTCCGAGCGCTTTAGCGTGCTCTGGTAACTGAGTGGTTGAATAGTGTATTTCTAGGTCCTGAAGAATGCTGAGCTGAACTACCGCTCTTAAAGCAGAAACATGTTGACCGTATTCTTTTATTATTTCTTTTCTTTCACTTGTTGAAGTGGACTGAAGGGTTCATTGTATAAACCTTCTTTTAGTCCAGAAAAATTAATTATATTTTTCACTCATTGTTTTTAAGGGAGTTAGAGCCACCCTCTTATTAAAGTAATTTTGAGGAGTGGTCCATACTCTTTTTAACTCACCATCACTTTCTCTAGCTAATAAAAAGGACCCAATGAAGACAACCGGCTACCAATGTTCTATTGGAGCCTGAGGGTTCTTCTAGCTAGACTTTTGAGCACGTGCACTCTATTTTTTCTTTTTTTTTTCCTACTATATATAATTGCCTTTCTGGGATTTAATAGCGTCCTGATTTGGAATTTGTTTATTGCATTTGTCACTCGTTTTAACACTCTCTTGTTGTTTGGTATATGGATTTATGAGGGGCATGAGAGTGTTTCCCTTCTGGCCCTTGCTCTCTTGTTGATGAAGCGATATATAAGAATCAACATCTTCGTTATCTGTTTGTTTCCTCTTAAAAAACTTGTGTCTCAGAACTATGAGGCTGGGTTGCTTGTCAAAACGAAGTTTAAGTTTTTGTACATTCTCCAAGTACACATCATTTAAAGCAGGATCACCTGCAGGAAGTTCAGGAAGATGTTTGAAAACATACCCCCCTTCATAACCAAGAGAGTGTAAAAGTAAGTATTTTTTTCTGTCTGCAGCATATCTGGCTGCACCTATTGCCCCAAGATATGTTTCAAAAGCATCATGCCATACTTCCCACCTTATTGTAGGTTCACCAGGACTGTCAAGGAAAGATGGTGGAGGATTAACAGATTGTAAAGTGCACATATTATATAAAGCTTGAACAACAAAAAAAAGTTGATGATTTGCCCAAAAGTACAAATGTTTGACCAAATTATAAATTAGCAAATTTTCTTAAAAATGTTAAACCAAGATATAAATTGACATAAATTACAGTTTGTAGAAATCTCTAAGTAACACTTAAACAAAACCTACTAGGTCTTATTATGAGTTAATTACAACTTATGAAATATAGGCTGTGTGTATCAGCGATGAATACTATTCTTGATGTCAGTATCCACTTGACACACAACTAAGCTCTGTGCATCATCGATAAAATGTGACTTTAATATGAACAGCTGTGTGTATCAGCGGAGAACAATATTAAATGTTTAAAACATTCAGTCTCTTTTAACTAAAGAACGATGAAAGATGATCAATACTGTGCGTATCAGTGAAACACCTCTTTTAAATGTGGAAGGATGACGCACATAAATTGCTGTGCGTATCAGCGAAGAAGAACACAATGTTTGAAGATATGCTCTGACACGCTTGAAGATACACTCTGACACGCTTCTTTCCTATTGCCGGTAGATTGAATGACACAATGCATTTCAGTTGCTAGGAAACAAATAACCAATCGAAGAAAATGGAGATCGTGACGTTGTTTGCCAGCAACCAATAGCCTTGCTTGAAGAACGATGACGACAACAATAAGCAGCCAATGAGAATAGAGTTGACGTTTAGTAGCAGCCAATAGTAAAGAATGTACTCTAGCTTGTGGTATTACATGTAGAAAACTTCATGGAACACAAGCAAGAAAAGAATGGAGCTGCGTAGCTTAGTCAAGACAAACGTCACAGGTAAAGACAGTTGATGGCAAGTTAATGTCGATACTTTTTAAATGATGCATCTGATGTATCCAAGATAAAAATGAGTAGTCTCCTCAGGAAATGATGATAATAAGGAATTTATTGAGAAGCAGATAAGATCTCCTGTTGAGCCCACGCCAACCGCTGCACTGGAATCACAGGAATGCCTAGGCATAGGATTCCACATTCCAGTGCATGCGGCGGAGTAAACATTTACAAGCACGAGGATACAACACATCCTCCTTTCTAGAAAAGAAAAGAATTAACCACAACATAAGATTCATACAGGCAAACCATGAAAGAAAATTTGATAACAGTTTGATGACTAGCTATTAATGAAAGAAATTACATAACAGTTTGACGGTAGAAAATCATATACCAACATTGTAGTCTTTGTGCCAAGTAGGAGGTCTCCTCAGACGGGGAGAACTCATACCACGGGTGTGAGTGGGAACTGGCTGATGAGTATGAGAGAAAGCAGGACGGCGACATGAACTGGAAAAAGAAAATGAGGTCCCTGGTTGATTTGGAGGGAGGGAACTACTAAGGTGAGGCGGAACTCTGACAACCTTGGAGAGGCTCCAAACATTTCCATCAGACAACTCCACAACTTGCCTACCTACTCTAACTACTAATAATGGGTCAGAAAAATGTGATACACCAGATCTAAGAAAACCAGACTTCCTCACACGTACCCAATCACCAACCTTGCATGGATTGTTGGAAGTTGCAGGCACCACCGGAGCACAGCGTCTGACACGCTTACCATCTACTAGATCCCACATCCAGGGTTGGCTTAAGTTACACACACCTTTCCTCCCCCTCATTTTTTCAAAAGGAGACAGATCACCATCGGACTTAGGAGTATTCCGATAACTCCACAGAAGTTTTCTAACAGCCTCGTAGCAATTCTCACCATTGCATACAGCAAGTTGTAAACCCTCCTTGAGCACCCTGATCCACCGTTCTACCATGCCGTTACCTTGAGGATAATATACTGAAGAACGTTTGTGTAATATACCATGGTTGCTGCAAAAAGTTTCCATCTCTGCAGAGGTGAACTGTGTGCCATTATCAGACAGGATGGAAGTAGGGAAACTTTCTTTTTCAAAGACTGATTTTAAAAAATCGATAACTACTCTAGAAGATACATGGGGTACGAATTTCACTTCTGGCCAGCTGGAGAACTGGTCTATCAACACTATAGTATAAACCGGACTATGACCTAAAGACATCGGACCAGCAATATCTACCGAAACACACTCCCAGGGTTTTGAAGGTCTCGAGACAGAATCATGTTGATATTTTATGGGTTTCTGTGATTTATCACTCACACAACATTCAACGCAAGATCTTACTTTTTCCTCAATCAACCTGTCGACCCCAGGCCACCAAAATTCACTCCTTATTCTCCTCTTCATGCTGGACATGCCCGGATGACCCTCATGTGCCATGTCTAGAATAGTGTTCCTCAAACTGTGCGGCACAACCAAAAGCAAACCCCTCAATAAAATTTCACCCTGGATGGATAATTCTTGAGCTACATGGAAGTACGGTAATACATTAGGGGATAAACTGTTCTTGGAAGGCCAACCATTTTTGACAAAAGACAGGACATCCAAGTAGTCACGATCATTACCACAAGCCAAAACCCAATCATCTTCACGGATGCACCCATTGGAGACTTCGCAAATTGATACCACTTTGTCAGGATCATCATCAGGAGCAACATGATTATCATCTTCTACAGGTAATCTAGAAAGAAAGTCAGCTAGAACATTCTTTGCACCGGGAATATATTCAACAGAGAAATTAAAATCCTGTAACTTGTACTGCCATCTTGCAATTCTGGAAGTGGCTTTACTACATCCCTTGGTCGTAAAAAGATCTACAAGGGGACGATGGTCAGAGCGTACAACAAAATCTGTGCCGTATACATATCTGCGAAAGTACTCTATACCCCACCAGCAAGCTAATGCTTCTTTTTCAAGAGTGGAATATTTCGTTTCAGCACCCCGTAACGGTCTTGATGCGAAAGCAATTGTGACCAGAACACCGTTTTGCTTCTGCATCAGAACCGCCCCAATGCCAACGTTACTTGCATCTGTGACAATAAATGATTTACAATTGGTGTCAAACGGGGATAAGGCGGGAGCAGAAATAATAAATTTTTTTTAATAAAATTAAATTGACATTTGCAATTGTCATCCCAAATAAATTGTTGTTGGTTTTTCATCAATTTACGTAAGTGAGAAGTTTTATCAGAGAAAGTTGGAATGAACTTGGCATAATACTCTGCTAAGCCGAGGAAGGATCTGAGTTGATCCTTGTTAACAGGTTCAGGTGCATTTTCTATCGCCTTAATTAAACTAAATTTGGGAGAGATGCCCTCTTTACTGATGGAATGGCCCAGGTAATCTACAGAGTTTTTTCCAAATTTGCACTTTTCCTTGGTCAAAGTAAGACCATTGTCTTGTAAAATGGACAGGACTTTAAATAAAATTTCAGAGTGTTCACATTCGTCCTTGCCGAAAACCAAGATGTCGTCCTGAAAATATAATACATTAGAGACATTCTTAAACATGTTGTGCATTACTCGCTGAAACACTGAGGATGCGGACACTAATCCGAAAGGCATTCTTTTATATCTGTATGCACCCTCAGTGGTTATGAACGAAGTCAGATGTTTACTATCATCATGAAGAGCTATCTGATGGTATGCGTTAGATAAATCCAATGTGGTGAAGATAGATGCATCCTTAAGTTTAGAGAACATCTCTCCAATATTGGGTAGAGGATGTCTATCAACCCACACATTGGAATTTAAATCGCGCATATCCACACAAAGACGAATTTTCCCATTGGGTTTGTGGGCAACGACTACAGGCGAAAGCCACTCAGAGGATTCGATTTCCTCAATTACATCTAAATCACATAATCTCTGAAGTTCTTTTTTAACAGATTCACGTAAGGCTAAAGGTATGTTGTGTACCTTGGGAATGGCATTATGTTTAAGAATGATTTTGTGTTTAAAATTTTTAAGCAAACCCAAATTGGGGGAAAAGACTTGCGGAAACATAGTTTCCCATTTGTCGTCGGAGGTAACATCAACCGAATTAATGAAATCAGAATATCCCAAAACTTGATCAGGATGATTGGGATCTAGTTTCATCATTAATTCTCTTTGTTGTGGCCAACCCAATAGGCATGACCCATCTTTGGCAACATATACTTTAGCATGTATTGATTTGCCCTTAAATGACAAAGTGGAGGGAAAGTACCCAAATACCTCAATGGGTTTTTTACCATATCCCCTTAATTTTATGTCAGAGGGAAATAAAGATATGACATCTGGAAATTCTTTTAACACATCATCCCCAATTAAGGTGTACTTAGCACCAGAGTCTGCCATGACTTTTATAGATTTGGATCCAATTTGGAGCATGCAGAAAGGTGAGTCTTTTTTTTCTTCACCAACTTCATAGATGGTGCAAACATCATCGTATTCGTCGTCATCAATGTCTACTGGTTGAACCTCCGAGAATCTGGGACGTCTAGAATTTGGATTAGAATATTTTGATCTGTTGCGACTTTTGCACATTCTAGCGAAATGACCTCTAGACTTACAGTAGTTGCAAAATTGTCCTATGGCGGGACATCTCTTGTCTGTTGCCACGTGGCCTGGAAAACCACATTTGAAACAAACCACCTCTTTTCTGATATTTTGATGTGAGGTAGAAGGAAACATCGGTTTGTTGGAAGGAAATTCAGATGGATTTTTCTTGACATTTTGAACAACAGAGATATTGGGTTTTTCCAAAGAAGATTCTTTAGACTTTTTATCGGATAATTCTTTGATGCCCAATTTCATATCTTCAAATCGGTGTGCAATGTCAAGTGCCTTAGAGAGTGATAAATCTTTTGCATCGAGCAATTTCTCTTGGAGTTTCACATCAGAGACGTTATGTACAAGCTGGTCTCTTACCATTTGATCATGGAATTGTTGATAGTTGCACTTGGCAGCCAAAATCCTTAAATCCTTGACAAATGAATCAATTGGTTCAATGGGAAGTTGTTGTCTACTGAGAAATTTATGACGTGCCACGACTTCATTGACCTTTTTGATAAACTGTCTATCAAGCTGCATAATAGCATTTTCATAAACGTCGGCTTCTTCTTCGGAGGAATTGTCTAAAGTCAGGGGAGGAAGATGAGAAAGAACCTGTCTTCCTTCTGCACCAAGTGAATGTTTGAGGATGGCGAGTTTGCGTTTGTCGGTATAATTCTCACCCCCAATGGCCTCTAGGTATGCTTCAAAACCTTCACGCCACTGTTTCCATTCTAAGGGTGGTTCACCAGGACTCGCCAAAAATGGAGGAGGAGCATTGAAACCCTCCATGAATTCGGCTCTGAATTATGGAATATGAATAAAAATGGTGAAATAATATTTGATGTTAATATAATGTGTTTTGGAACTAGAGGCAGTGATGTCACAAACAACTGTGACAGAAGTTCTTGAATAAAATTTTTTTTTTTTTTTTTTTTTTTTTAGAGAGAGAGAGTCATTGTGACATATTTGAAGTCTTTAGTAGGATTGAAGGTCGAATTTCCTTGAAGGAGGGCTTTGTGACGTCACAAAGGTGGATGAGTAATCAGCCTAAGAATGTCCCCGTGTTGACGCAGCTTGCTTGTGCTGACGCTGCCAGGCTGGAATGCGGAGCTCTGTTTCCTCGCGCTGGGATTAGTGTTCTGAGCGCGTGACGTTGCGCATGCGTTAACTCGCGCACATAGAAAAAAAAGAGGATACACAAAAGAGGATAAAATTGAATACAGTCTCACCGCTTGCTCAGAGAAGAGCGGGATTTTCAGCAAAGTGTCCTTGAATTCATGACGAGCGCTCCGCTAAGCCGATGAAGGATTTTCAGCATGCGACGATGTCAACGGTAATCTTGGTCCGGGGTTACCGGGGCTGTGGGCTCATTAAGTCGCGTAGGTTCGTTTCCACCAAGTCGCCAGTGATGTATCCAAGATAAAAATGTGTAGTCTCCTCAGGAAATGATGATAATAAGGAATTTATTGAGAAGCAGATAAGATCTCCTGTTGAGCCCACGCCAACTGCTGCACTGGAATCACAGGAATGCCTAGGCATAGGATTCCACATTCCAGTGCATGCGGCGGAGTAAACATTTACAAGCACGAGGATACAACAGCATCCTAGGAAAATCTGCCGTAAAATAGTAAAATGTGCCCTTTATTTTTTAAAACGTTTCGATGATCCAACATGAAGCGACAACACACCAAACGATCGTAGGATCAATAGCAGAAGGCAATATGTGAAATAAAAACGACCCTACCGTGGTTTTGTTGAAAATGCTTCTTTCTTGGAAGTAGACGAAGTATAGGTATGGTAATGCGACCATAAATTAAAGATGACAGCAAATGCTGTAGAATCACGCAGTAAGTAGTCTTGAATGTCTTTCTTTGAAGAATAAAATTTGCCAAGCTTAACTAAAAAAGCTAAGCTGTGGTAAGGCACGCAGGTTCATCCATGTAATCCGCTCCGTCGCCAATAAAATGTAGTAAACACGCTGGAATCAGCCAATTGTTTTGAGAATATTTAATTAGGATTACATGGATATAGAGCCAGCATAGTAATCATCTGGCTACTACAGACACCATCTCAAGAATGACCATTATACATTCCAAAGTAACCAAGCATCACTGGTACAATCTTAAAGCAACACTGCACATAAAATAAGTGATTAGCATCACAGATTACTACAGTATCTTAAGTACAAAGGGGTTGGAGTCAGCGAGTGTGTGTGCGGGTCAGAGAGGTGGCTAAACACTCAAAATATTCTTTCTATTTTGCTGACCTTCCACCTACAGGTACATGTATATAAGATGTGATGTACACAATTTAAATGAAAAATAAATGCAACCTAAATTTACTTCTGCTGAGTATATATCTTTTGTGGTAGTAAAGCTTGGTTGGTTTATGTGATCACTTCAGACCAGGGTGTAACTGGACAGCCCTGATTTGAATCCTGATTGGTGGAGTGGGGAAGTAGTGATGTGTATTTATAGTACTAAGAGGTCTAAGCCTGTGATAGAAAGCAATGTGAATATACAAACCATTGATTTAAAAAAATGTATTGCGCACACACTATAAGATAGGTTGCATGCAGTATAAATAGGCTGTAGCAAAAAGACTGGGTTTACATGTTTATAGTGCTTTCAAAAGTTGTATTGTTAATAAACTGAGTGTACCTAGTAAACATCTTTTTATGGGTTTCAATTGAAAGTGCATATTCCAGACTTTATCATTTAAAGCCCCAAGCAGACTTTTGATTTGCCAATTAAGAAATTGCACATATTTACATTATTGTCATATAGTAGAGCTCCTTGAGAGAATACTTGTTTCTTCTTTAGCTGCCTTTGACTTCTATTTGTTAGAGGAGACCCTTCTCCACTTCCAACCTGTGGTACCTCAATAGTTCAGGAACAGTGTGTTTTAAATAAAAAAAAAAGTGAACTGTTTTGATTAAATTAATAATCTTGGGATGTTGTTCCACTACAATCTCTGCCCTGGGCCAGGACTGTTTGAAACCCCGGCTTGCTTTCTGGCAGAAGAGAAACCACTCAACCCAGAACTGAAATGGGCATATGATGTGCCCAGAGCTGGTCCTTTGAAGGACTAGCATGTCCTTCCTGACTCTGCCATAGCAGTGAATGCAGGTCTGTAATTTGCCTCCGGTGCATTCTTCAAAAATGTCATTCTTCGCTTCTGGCCTAAACCCTGCTGCCAGGCTGACATGCAACTAATCAGACGTTCGCATTCAACTCTATGGGTAAGCGCGCCAATTATCACCTGCTACACAAGCACAGTTTAAAGAGGAAGGCGACAGCAACTAAACCCCAAGCAGGAGATAGCCTTCTCAAGCAGTAACTCTCTTAAGGTGCTATGCTTTCTTACCTCAGTTTCGGTTACATCTAGGTGAGTCCTTCCCTCAACAAGCCCTACGTGCTATCTTCCAAAGTAAACCATCTAATTTATGAAATCTCCGATACATGTGCGTTGTATAAGTTCCAACCAAGGGCGTAACAAGCACCCCCGCAGCCCGTACGGGGGAGCCCCACTCTCCAGTAAATGAAGGGCCACCCTCAGCTCTTCTGTAGAGAGCTGTGAGAGAGAGGCTTGCTCTAAAGCACTCCTATCTCTTTCTAAAGCAGCGGCTGCAATGTGCAGCTGGCTTGGAGCTCCTCTGGTGACCCAGGACTGAAGAGAAACAAAGTATCAACTTACATTGAAAAAGTATGGGGGTGGGGGCCACAGAGATAGCATTTACAGCAGGGTACTGCTCCTTAGAGGCAGCACAGAGCTGACTTGAAAGTTTGAAGCACCAGAAACAGGATCTGCTGGGAGGCATTGGAAGCAAGGGCGTAAGCAGTGCATGGGGGCCTCCAGGCTTCCCTACACGTGAAGGGGTCTAGGGCCCCCTCGGCCCCACACTGAAGAGAATGCTGGAGCACAGGCCTGAGCAATGCACACCAGTTCTGTTTAGCTTCAGCCTTTCTTTGGGCAGGTAGCAGTGTTCTGAAGATCTTGCACACTAAAAAGAAACAGTTGCAATTTATAGCTTTTGTTTTTTGCTTCTGTACAGAGGCCTGGAAGCAAAGGCACCCCAGGATTTATCTGGGAATCAGAGTGCTGGACTGCAGAAAGAAACAGTCTACAGAGCAGCGTCCATGAGAAAGTCAAAAGGAAGTTCAAAGGAAGAAGAAATGCTGGGAGGGAGAGACATATGATAGAACTCTGTTTGTGAATGTATGTGCACACAAAGGTGCTTAACGCCCACCTTCCCCCATGCTGCAGGAGGCCCCAGGACCCCTCAGCCATGCACCTTGCTTGTCCTGATATTCAGCTGACAGCAACTTGCTCTGTTCTTTGTGCAGAAACATTGCAAAAGGTTGACACTGCTCTGAAGAAATGTAAGTAACACTTTATTGTTATATTTTAGGAAGCCACTAATTCTACATGAAGCCAGACCAGGGTATTTTAATTGCAGGAGTGGGTGAAGGGCTCTTGCAGAAGGCCTGGAAGGATGATTAAAGCAAATTTCAGTGTTTGACTGCGGACCCACCCACATCCAGCCTGCACCCTCAGTAAGAGTCCATTATCAGAGTCAGACTACAGAGGTGGCAAGCAGCGAAGAGCAAAAGGGTCTCATGGGTCCTGCATCAGCCTTCTCCCTGGCCACGTTGGCATCCCTCAGCTGCTGAAGGGCTGTGATTCCTGGGGATTAAAGAAGTAATGAGGCTAGCGCTGGACTAACTGGGGGTCACCCAAACAGATGACTCCACCAACAGCCCATTTCTTTCTACCTTGATGTAATAAAGGGAGACATGGAGTAACAGGCAGGCCCTGGGGGTATTGGGCAGATGCCATAGCGTTCATTATGCCTCATCACCTGGTCACACCAGACTTAACAAAACCCCAGAAGCCCCCACTTGTTCCCCTGCAAGTACTAAACAAAGGCAACTGTTTTAACAATGCCTGACAGCGGATGGAATCTGGATATGAGTGACTCCCTGCATTGCTTCGTCTTGCTTTTGAGAGGTAGGTTCTGCTGCCCCCCCCTCAAAAAAATGAGATCGGACCAAGTAAATGCACCTACCTGCTTTAGGGTTTCCTACCTCAAGCAGAATTACATTTAGCGCAGATGTGAATTGCAGATGTTGCTCTGGGATGGAGACGAGAGCCAAGCCAGGTTCTGATCCGGTGACTCTTGCAGTGGCACTGTCGGCTCAGACTGTCAGTGCCTAGGTATTATAGCGGGGTGGCCCTATGGCTCAGAGCCCTGGCCTGCAGCTCTATCCCAATGATCCTCTGAATAGTGGACATTGCTCCTTTTACATGTATGTTTTTCCTCCATAAATATTGAAAGCTGGGTGAGAAAGACGGGACAGGCTTTCTGTTTTTCAAACTGCACTGCACTTCCTTTAAAATGTATGTTTTTCATGTTGTAGGAAAGCACTGAAAACTTGTGTTAAAGCTCTCAGAGCTCTGCTCCTCGAAATAAAGCAAACATTTAAAATATCATAGTCCCGCTGCATTCAATGTACTTATTCCTTGTGTCTTCCCATTTCCTTTCAAATCTCTATGCCCAACACAACATCCCTCTTTTTTTTTTTTAGGTCGAGCTGGTGTAAGCAGCGCGAAGCCTCTATTGTGAGCGACTTGCTGTGGAAGTGGGACAGGAGATGGGCATGCGCATTGCGATTTGAGCATGTGTATGCGCTGGTACACCCACGCGCTGTGCACATCTCCTGTCCCGCTTCCAGAGCAAGTCAGCCTCTCGCAATCGTGCGCACACACACGCGCACACACAGCCTCACATGCGCACACACACACACAGCCACACACACACAGCCACACACACACAGCCACACACACACACACACACTCACACACACACACTCACACACCCGCCCCCCCTCTCTCTAAGCCCCACTCACCTGGCTCTTTTGTTGCGACTCCCCTGGTGTCATCTGCATCACCTGGCACACGCGGGGCACTCCCTCATGCATGGGAGCCCCGCGTCACCACTGCTCCTCTGGGCCAGCCACTCCGTGGGCGCGGACTTCCCGCAGAAGGCGGAAGTCCCACCCCACGACGGGCTTGACGCTCCCGAACTTCAGGTTTTCGCCCACAGGAGGAAGCCTATTAGTTGATTTTTTTATCCTTAAATGTCTGTTTATCAATCCAAAATATGATTTTAAATTATTTACAAAATGTTCTACAGTAAAAGCTTGCAAATCACACATTCGAAATTGTATAGCCAAATTGTAAAATAAATTGATATTTATTTTAAGCAAAATTTCGTTTGTGTGCCTTAGAGTCCAATGATTAATTTGGCCTAGGCTATTATGGGAAAATATTATTTGTAAAGTAAATTTTGGAAACGATATCTTGGAAAACAATGTTACCATAAAAACGCCTGAGGTTAATGAATCGTTCCAAAACTTGTGTTCTTGTGACATCAATAATAACATGCAAAGCAGGGTTGTAAGAAATTGTTATTGTTGTCGAATCAGTGTTCCAGTTCTATCTGCCTGTCTGTCTGCATCTAGTTCTCTTCTTGAAATGTTCTTTGTGTTGGGCTGAATTAATACTGATAGCGGTTTGAATTGCGGTCCTTTTAAGACATAAAAAACACAGTGCCCACTTTAGTTTGGAAAAGTCTTTCCCTTTATTGAAAGGATTTTGTTACACAGTGAAAAACGGCACAATTTTCATAATATTTTTCATTTGATGAACAAAAACGTGCTTACATTTTCAGTATCTTGCGTTTAAAAAAGGCCTCACTCCAGATCGGACCTACCTCGTCTGGCATTTCATTGAACTTGTTTTTGCAGGTGTATGAAGGAATGTGTGTACTATAAACGTGTCACGTGTCAACACATTCACCTGGTCTATCTTTGTGGCAGTGTAACCAGGGACGTATCTACCGATAGTGCAGCACATGCAGTGACACCAGGGCCCAAAGCCCTGAGAGGCCCGTGGTAAATGCTGTCTTTTAATACCTCAACAGCAGTAAAATGGGACATTTTTCTTGCTTGAACCTGGGTCCAAGGCATCATTGCTAAGCTACTAAGCGTAACGGAATGTTTATTCACCTGGTCTGGCTTTGCAGCAATGTAATGGAATGTTTATTCCATAAAGGTGTATCACGTGACACTGTATTCACCATTGTGCCTTTGCAGCGCATAACAGAATGTTTATTCCATAAAGGTGTATCAGGTCGCACCCCATTCACATGGTCTGTCTTTGCAGCAGTGCAACAGAAAGTTCTTCCATAAAGGTGTATCACGTGACACTGTATTTGCCTGGTCTACCTTAACAGCAGGGTAACGGAATGTTTATTCCATAAAGGTGTATCACGTCGCACCACATTCACCTGGTCTGTCTTTGCAGCAGTGCAACAGAATGTTTCTTCCATAAAGGTGTATCACATGACACTGTATTCACCGCGTGTGCCTTCGCAGCATTATAACGGAATTCACCATTTTCACCAGGTCTGTCTTTGCAGTAGTGCAATGGAATGTTTATTCATTATAGTGCATCAACTGACATCGTATTCAACTTCTCTTCAAGGCATCATGATGGAATGTTTATTCCATCTAGGTGTATGACGTAGCATTGCACTAAAAACGTCTTTAATGAGCCGTGATGGAATGTTTATTGCACAAATCTGCATGACTCTGCTTAGATATAGTAGTGCTGCAGTTACATTTTAAATTTAACATACAGTGACCGACTTCCCAGTACAGTGACAACGTAAATGCAACACATGCCTGGAATGTGTCAATGGTGCTACGCAAGATACAAACCTCGGTTGTGGTACCTTGTTGTGTGACCTCCTTGAAAGTTGAAACTGGACCTTAGCTTGCTTCCTCTAGGTTTTAATATCCTGAAATGGACCATCAATTCTGCAAGCCTCTGCCTTATCCTGGCCAAAGTCAAAACAGTTGTGATAGAAAGTCCTGGGTGGCCTAGAAGACCCTGCTTAAACATGCATCCCATGATCTTTGTAAATTATTTCATATTGTTATTACTTTTTAAAAAACATTTTATCCTGTGGATTACTTGATCTCCATTATCTCCTAACATGTAGTTCCCATCCTGCTTTCTTTCCTACCCTCTCTCTAGCTGCTACTATGATGTACTGTTCTTCTGTGATTCTCCCATATAGTCCCCTTCATGCACTGTGAATGACCCTCATTTCAGGTAATCATACTCTCTAGACAGCATCTGCTCAGAGGTGGTCACTCTTGACTCTCCATACCCCCATTCTCATTCTAGCTCTTTTATTTCTTTCTGTTTTCCCTTTCTTGTTGTCTTCGCTTTCCCATAAATGTCCCTCCTTTTTAGGTTGAGCCTATCCCATTCCGCAGGAAAGCTAAACCAGCCGGCGGATTTCAACAAGTGCATGTGATCGTGAACGCGCATCCGCCTGCTGGTTTAGCTTTCCTGATGCATCTCTAACCGTCACTTCAAAGGGATCCGCTCCGCCCCCTGCTTGCTGCACGCGCTTATCATCCAGCGCGCAAAGCGCGTCCACACCAAATCCATCTGTTGCTTCCCCCAGCGGGCTCGGCCTCACTTACTTCTCCAATTTCAACAAAAGGAGACATTTCTTATTAAATTTCTCTTCAAGGACTAGTGCCTGGCCCAATGGAGACATCTAGTAGCAGCACCTTTGTGAAAGACGCTTCATTTATTTTCTACATTACATTATGCGTACATAATTAGCTAGAATGCTTCTTCATGAATGCAGATACTCTTACTACGTTTTCCTGCATGAGGGGTCGCAAAGCACTGAATTATTCCATTGAGAGTTGCAAGATGACGGGAATGCTCGCTTGATGCCCCTTCACCTCGTGAGTCACAAGAACATAGAAATGTGCCTTGCAAATCACAATGACCATAGTGAATCACAATGCACTTTTGTACCCTGAAAACCAACACTTTCCTTTGTAAAGGCAGCTTAGCTGCCATGAAAAAGCTAGTGCATTCATATGTTTGTGTGCTAGAGTAGTGTGCTTTTAAAACTGCAATATTTTACTTTATGCCAAATCCAAAACTCATTCGGAACACATTAATTAGATTCCAATTAGGGAAAGCTTTTCAAAGTTGAAAAATGACAAGAAGTAATAAAAGGAAAGTTCAGCACCACTTTTAAGGTGCCCAGAAAAACTCAAACAATGCCAAAATGTACATTGATGATGGCGCCAGCCCAGGTTCATCTGCTGGTGGTCAAACCTCCATTAAAGGTTTCTCACGGAGAAGGCTCGGTGCATGGGTTTGATGGCTTTATTTGTCTATAGTTACACGCATTAATACAGCTATCCAGGACATGCTTACGGTACAAAACGCACACAGAAACTAGCGTGTCCAAGTACATGCAAACACCCTTTACATTCGAAAAGAAAATAAACAATATTTAGAGTAAATGAATATGTTGCATGTAAAAACACGGCGAGGGTAACCTGACGCCGGCTCACGAGCCTTCATCAGTGTCTGTAGAGGCCGAGGCATACCTTCCCATCAGCTGGGCAGATTTTCACACGCCCTCGAGAACCCGAGAAGCGCCACTCCGATGCCCTGTAATTGTGCTGCGCCGGCCTAATCCGTTTGCTGTAATGCTCCGATAAGCAGAAACAGCGCCTACAATGGCATGCCTTACATTCTACTAACAAGGTGGGTCTAACATTTCCACTGACCACCTAGCTTCAGGGTGAAAGGAAAAACGTGCGGTTTTTGTAGAGGTAACTGTTGTTTCGTTATTCAAAGTAAATCAAGCATCGAAGTACACGTCCAAAGCCAAGAGGCCTTCAAGGCATGCGTGACTGGTGACACTTGTCATTCACCAGTAACATGCCCTTTCTACGCATTCGTGCCACTAAACATAGATTCTGTTTCATTTACACCAAGGTGTTTATTTGTCTTTCGAAGTGAATAATCGTGCAACGTCAGGAAAGTAAAGTAAAGTCCTTAGTCGCGTGGTAGTATTACACCACGAAACAGACTGCACAGAATTGGCCCATAAACTCAGAAGCCACTGAGCCCCAGTCCTCAAAAGAGAGACGTGGCATTGTTTAATATAACACAGGCCTCCGTTCGCTTCACGACGCTGTAATAAATTATCAAATAATTATGGCTTCAAAACTAAACTAAGCAATAAGTGATGAATATTTTTAAGCCCAGCCATTAGTAATCTTGACTGTAATCAAGTTCAGACTTGCCAAAGTGCTATTTTTTGTTTTAATGATAACAAAAAGTTTGCAAGAGGTTGTTTTAATGATAACGAGAAACCCATTGGATAAAGTTTTGAATTAGTTTCAACTGACAAAGAACAATTCATAATATGATTTTGAAAAGCTGAACATAATTATTTTGTGAATTACTAACGTACATTAACAGGTAGGAATAGGACATTTCCACAGACAGATAGAAAGGACAAAACTGAGCAGGAGATGAACTCTTGGAATACAAAATTAAACGTCCTGGGTCACTTTTCCAGTTTAGGTCTGGCCTACAGACAGGTTTAAGTAAATGTCTCTGCTTTTGAAAAAAAAACACAAAATAATAATAAAGCACTTTCAACCATTCTTTTTTGAAGTGTCACTCACATTCTAATCACCCCACAATATATAACGAGAGGGGCAGTGTTTCTGCCTTCTTCAGCCATTGCCTTACTTAATGTCAATGAACCCACACCACACAATTACACTCTACTGAACACAACATACACTCCACACAATACCACTCAGTGCCACATAATTATATTGTACATAATTACACTGCGCTCTATGCAACATACACTCCAAATACCACTGAGTGCCACATAATTACAAACCACATAATTACACTCTACTGAATGCAACACACACTCCACACAATACCACTCAGTGCCACATACTTATATGCTACATAATTACAATGCAACATACACTCCAAACAATACCACTCAGTGCCACATAATTACACGCCACACAATTACACTCTACTGAATACACCATACACTCCTCATAATACCACTCAGTGCCACATAATTTCACACCACATAATTACACTGCACTCAACGCAACATACACTCCAAATACCACTCAGTGCAACATAATTTTATGCTATATCTTTACACTTCGCTCAACGCAACATACACTCCAAATACCACTCAGTGCCACATAATTACACGCCACATAATTACTCTATCGCCCTCACTCTGTATGTCTATCTATATCTCTGTCTGTCTATCGCCCTCACTCTATCTATCTATCGCCCTCACTTGATCTATCGCCCTCACTCGATCTATCTATTGCCCTCACTCTATCTATCGCCCTCACTCTATTTATCGCCCTCACTCTATTTATCTCCCTCACTCTATCTATCGCCCTCACTCTATCTATCTATCGCCCTCACTCTATCTATCGCCCTCACTCTATCTATCTGTCTATCTATCTATCGCCCTTACTCTATCTATCTATCGCCCTTACTCTATCTATCTATCGTCCTCACTCTATCTATCGCCCTCACTCTATCTGTCTATCTATCTATCGCCCTTACTCTATCTGTCTATCTATCGCCATCACTCTATCTATCTATCGCCCTCACTCTATCTATCTATCTATCGCCCTCCCTCTATCTATCGCCCTCCCTCTATCGCCCTCCCTCTATCTATCGCCCTCCCTCTATCTATCGCCCTCCCTCTATCTATCTATCGCACTCACTTTATCTTTCTATCGCACTCACTCTATCTATCTATTGCATCACCGCAGCATCACTCAGCACCACCACAGCATCACTCAGGGGCACTACAACATCACTATGCGCTCCCACAGCATCACTGAATGCCACAGCATCACTCAGCGTCACCACAGCATCAATCTGTGCAACCATTCAACAACAACTGGGTCAAATATGTTCTCTCAATGTTTCAAGCTTTATTACAAATGTCACAAAAAGGTGTTAATATTTCACTTCTGTTCTTGGATTTTGTCACAATAAAATACACTGAACATAATCTTCACAAAAGTTATTTACAAAAGTTTACGCTATTGCCATTATAAATTACAATAACTTTTATTTGAGTATTAATTATTGATAAAAAATAAAAGCCATTGTTATATCAATACATCTAAGTCACGTAAATACAACACATATTGCATTACAAATGCTATAGGTGTCACATTTGCGAAAGTTATAACTATTGGCATTGTAAATGACAAAGCTATTAATTTCGCTATTTTCAAAACCAACACATAAATTAAAAAATTGTCATTTACAATACCAATAGCTCAAACTTTCCTAATGCGAGACCTATTGCATTGCAAATACTTGTTACCCTTACCTCTCTGTCCTTTTTCTCACTCATTCCTTTTCCTCTTTGCCAACTGTCCTGACATTCTAAGTAGTCTTTCTCTCTCTTTATCCCTAACTCTTTCACTTACTCTCTCTCGTACACATTATTTAAGAGTGCTCCTTCATTACTCACTAACTGTCTATACCCACTTTTTGTTATGACTGTCCTTCTCGATCTCCTTTTAATTCTCTTTCCTTGACTGTATCATCTTACATCCTCTTTCAGTGTCTCTTTCCTCTTATACATCGATTATGGCCTGCTGTCTCTCACTATTTTACTGCTCCTATTTTCTTGCAGCTTCTTTCCTCCTGTATTGTTTCTCTACAATGACGGTCACTCTCTCCTGGCAGTCTCCACCTCCTACAGCAGCCTCCTCTATATGAATGTGTTTGGTCTAACTATGATTCTAACTCATGCTCTGCAATACATCTTTCATTATGTTACCTTGATTGTTAATTTTTGTTTCCCCCCTCCACTCTTTTCCCTTGTATTAGTTCCTTGGCTCATCTGATTGGTGTTTGGAGCGTTGCGGAATAAATTAGTGTGCCAGTTAACTGTCACTGTGCTTAATGGCAGGGGCGAAACAATAGCCCCCGCAGCGCTGGGAGGTCCGAGCTCCAGGGGGCCCTCTCTGGCGCAGTGCAGCGGGCTCCTGCTCTGAGACAGGCCCAGACTGGCATTACCTGGGGTTTTGTGGGACCGGTTTTGTTACGGGGCGATTTTCTTATTGGGGATCTATATTACATCAAGCCACCTGACCCATCCAAGGTGTTTGGCGCAGCCTAAATGCCAGCTTTAGAAGTAGCTTTCTATCAAAAAAGAGTTTGGCCCATATGGACAGAAGTGGGGTAAGGGCCCAAGATACTTTGAGAAACAAAAAGGAACCCACACTTCACATTTAACACGATGCAATTTTGGTTGAAAAAGAAGATAAACAAAATTTAATATGTTTATCCTGGCAATTAATTGCCTCGTTTTTATTCAATAAAAATCTTTTGTTGACTATTCATAAAGTCTAGAGAAATGACATTGCCTTTCATGTACTAGCCATAAATGTCGCGATGTTTACTTGGTACAACACAACACAGAAAATTAAATCAAAATTCAGTATACAATGTGCAAGAAATTTGAATCAAAATTACATATACAATGTGCAAACATATAAATATTGTGCAAAAAAGTGATACCATATCTCACAACAAGGAGAGAAGAAAAAAATTCGAAATATATTTCAATCAAAACATAATGGATGCTTATTCACAAATATTTGACCATCAAACAGACTATCAGTGTGTCTGTTGAAAGCACCACCACCATTCTGTAGAAGTGCTAGTAGGCTACAAGTTCCTAAGCAATTTAACTATGATTCCGGACTAAGGACTTGATCCTGTTTGCCTACACGTTTCGAGTTTGGGAGGGTTCTTCACAAACTCTCATCAGGGCCAAATGAATTCTTTCCCTCGATTCTTAGACCTCAGAGGACTTGAGGTAAGTTCTGCTCTTCCAAAGCAACATTCATGAATTCGTGGAGTCTGTGGGTATTTCTGAATTAAAATGAGGGGAGCCTGTTGGGTTCCTGCTATTTCCTATTTTCTAATCTGGAAGTTTTCGCCACTCGTTTTTTTGAAGTATGCGTTTGTGTCTCGCATTCGTGATGGGGGCGGCTCACGGGCCTCTCAAGAACGTCTTCGTTTACTGAATTTCAAAAAGTATGTCCGGTGACTCTTGTTGCTGCACCCAGGTACGGGGATCCTGAGGGTTTGGCTCGCCTTCCACTTCCTCATTCCATCACACAGAGGGAGTCAAGCAAGCCCAGCTGAAGACGGCTGTAATGCTAGAAACCGGTCCTGGGAAGCTTGATTCCGGTCCAGGGAAGACATGGCTTGGCAGTTCGGGCTGAACTGTTCCCATGAGGCACAGGGTCAGACTGATTTGCATATGGCCATGTCTGAGCTGGGGTGGCGGAGTGAGCTAAAGAATGGTGATGGATTAAACCCAGATCAGTTGACTGGGGGTGAGTGTTTGTATTGTCAACGCTCCGTCCATCATCACCTTTGGTTTTTCCCTGTATTTTCTACAGCGCAATGTCTGCCTTTCCCTCATAATGCAGTCTTGAAGTGGTCCTTGTCATTGCCAAGGATTAAAAAATACACAATGTAGCTATTTTGAGAACAACTGACTAAGGATGCTATGGTTTGCTACCAAGTTAGTAATATGTCAGTTCAAATACGCAAGCTACCATTGACTGTTATATTTATTAGAAAGAGATACTTTCTCCAGCATGTGTGTGTTCTTGACTCCACATTGCCAGTGCAGCCCATGCCATTGACAGGAAGTGTGGGTGGACATATTTATGATATAGTTTCACAGTGGCTGAAAGTATTGATAATGTGGTCATAATAGTAAGAAGCATATTAGTAAGATGAATTTTATTGACATCATACAGCACCTTGAGACCCTCACGGGTGAGTAGCTCGCTTTATAAAACCTCTGATTGATTGATTGATATTTGATTACAATTAGTTTTTTTTAAAAGTGACCTTTTTTCAGAAAAGCGTTTTAAAAACAAATCCTGACTGTAATGCCCTGGGTTGCATGGGTGAGGCTGCCTTATGTGTTAGTTAGTTAGGCAGGACTTTCGGAAGCCTGATTTCTTGGATGACCCTATAAGGGGCATGACTCCATATTTGAGTGCATGCCTCAGACCAGCCCTGTTTGAGGTTGCACCATTGTTGTTTTTAACACGAGACAGAGTGTAGTAGATTGTTTGATGAAAGTGTGACTCTAAATATGATTTTAAAAACGTTAAAAATCTGTGATCCTGCTGTTTATAATAAAAGGTTATATTAAACATAAAACTGTGAGCAACATTGTAAGAATTGGACCACCTTATAAGAGCTGGTATGTCATTTATGTTGGGTTCTGGTATAATCAAATTGCATGATTTGTTATGTTGTTCAATAGTATGGTGTGCCAAGTTTTTCTATGTGTTACGTTGTTATGTTTTTATATTGTGTTAAGGTACCGGGCTGTGATACGGCATACCATTGTTGAGTTAAAGAGTGCTGAAGGCAGATAGAGGTCTACTTAAGTGCACTAAGACACACGAGGGAAGGGGGTGGGCACAAGAAGGTTTATAGAGCCACTCCCTTGCATGGGTGAAGGGCACCATCCGGCAGTTTTCCAGCTGCATCGCCAGCTCCTGTGAGACATATTTCCACCTGAGCAGGAAGTGGACCCAGAACCTCTTTGCATTTTTCCTCTTTGGAGGTTCCGTATTTCTCTTCTCAGGGAGAGGTGGTGGGAAAGAGTTGCTTCTATTGGAATGTTTTCAGTGCCTGCCAGCCCCCAGTTGTGCAGGCTGCTTTCCAAATGAGGCTTGATGGGAGGTAGGCTCAGCCTGGCCTGTTTCCTCTCTCCTGATATCCTGCTTCCAGTTGTGTGATGGGCCTTGACCAGCTCTGACACAGCAGCTAGATCGGACCCTCCGTGCAGATGATTGCTGTGGCTCTTCTTGTTCGGATCCTCAAGACCACATGTGGCTTCTGTCTGCCACTCACGCTCTCCCCTCAGATGCCAAACATTACTGACAAAACAGTGATCTTTGATGGGAAACATGCAAAAGAAAGGCATACCGATTTAGTTGTTCTTCTCTGGTGTATATTTTATGTTCTCTGTAAGAATGTGGGTATGACTGGGTATCCCAATGCACTGTAAGGTCATCATTTACTATGTTTTAAAAGTTAATACATTTGGATATACACTAAAAAATATGTTGTATAATGCACAGCTTTTGCCATAAAAAAATATTCATGGGGTAGAACACCCCGCCCACTTGCAATAGTCAGGCTGGCTCACTACGTACCAGAGCATAGAGGAACTGGTCTGACAAAATATGCCAGGGTTGGGTTCCCAGTCCGGCCCTGGCCTGAGAGCTCCTGACTGGGTCCAGAGCATGGGGAGCCCCCTCCATGTACTTTGCAGGGAGGCCCCCTCAAGTGTTGTTATGCAACTGGTACCAACATGTGTGCAACGCCGATTGGGCTCAAAGGGCTTCAACCCCCACACGTTGTGTGTGTCAGCCCGGGCTGAGAGCTTCCCGGGCACATACAGCCACACCGAGTACTTCACAGATCATTAAAAGACCATTTACTTATTAACAAGGCTTTGTTGTTCTTTCACCCCTTCTTAGAGCCCCTGCATCTTCACTCTGCCGATTGCTTGCTGGAAGAATTAGCCCCTGCCCCTCCCCCCCCCCCTCCCGAAATGTCACTCTAGTTGTGCCTCTGAGTGCCAACTATCTATCTGTGCATTCATCATTCTCACACCGCTATTTCCATAACAGACGTTTATTATTTATTATATGCCCTGATCTTAAACTACACACAACACTGCCACATTTGTTTCCGCCGTAATACAACTTCAAGAGCTGCAGTAGAGTGTTGTTAAGTGACACTGCACTTCCACTCCATTATTTGTGATTTTCAGTTCACCCCAACTCCAAGTTCTTAATCACGATAGATGCTTCTGCCCTCATGCTGGTAATATATAAACGCTCATTCTGTGATCAAGATACATGAAAAAGAAAATGACCACTAGATGGCAGGCTTTCATTCTGCTTGATCGATCTTTAACATCATAACATGAACTATATACCGAGCGCGCTGCAAACGGCGAACACCCATTACAACGATGAGAGAACATCGCGGGTGCATTACAACGCACATTTTACATCGTGGGAACCTTTACAATGCAGGCTTTTACATCGCGTATGCTGTCACATCGCGGGGATTTTACATCGCGCATGTGTGTATATCCGTTAAGTGTTCGTAATGGGTGTTCGACAATACCACATAACAATTCTGCAGTTACATTTTGATGGAGAATTAATGCACGCGCGAAACACCTCTTTGGTGTAAACTATTTTAGTCAAAGCAAACTAGATTTTAATTGGAGCATTTCAGAGCCCTGCTGTGATGATTCCTCAAGCAAACTAGAATCTAGCATTGCATTGCATGCAGTACAGCAACGACTTAACCCCACAAATAAACACTGCTGAACATGAAATCACAAGTATTTCGACATCTGCTCTGAAGCTGCCGACTACAGTGGGCAATTCCACTCGTATGACTGTTGCAGTATTTGTGCAGCTAAGGGTGTGAGAGTGGCCATATTTCTGTGAGGCTGGAGGTGACACCGCAAAAGTTAGTGATTGGCAATACACATTTACCTGTTAGGGCAATTCGGAAGGGTTTTGCGTTGTCATTTCACATTCCTGAAGTTACTGCTGTAAGGTGCACCTCAATAATCCCATGTAGGCAGCCCTTTCTATTACAGGTCTGGCAGCCACTCAGCTCTGTCGGTGCACCTCAATATTCCCATGGTTATAGCAGCTTTCTATTACAGTTCTGGCAGCCGCACAGCTCAGTTGGTGCACCTCAATATTCCCATGTACGCAGCCCTTTCTATTACAGGTCTGGCAGCCGCACAGCTCCGTCGGTGCACCTTAATATTCCCATGTACGCAGCCCTTTCTATTACAGTTGTGGCAGCCGCCCAGCTCCGTCGGTGCACCTCAATATTCCCATGTACGCAGGCCTTTCTATTACAGGTCTGGCAGCCGCTCAGCTCTGTCTGTGCACCTCCATATTCCCATGTACGCAGCCCTTTCTATTACAGGTCTGGCAGCCGCACAGCTCCGTCGGTGCACCTCAATATTCCCATGTACGCAGCCCTTTCTATTACAGGTCTGGCAGCCGCACAGCTCCGTCGGTGCACCTCAATATTCCCATGTACGCAGCCCTTTCTATTACAGGTCTGGCAGCCGCTCAGCTCTGTCTGTGCACCTCCATATTCCCATGTACCCAGCCCTTTCTAATACAGTTCTGGCAGCTGCACAGCTCTGTCGGTGTACCTCAATATTCCCATGTACGCCGCCGTTTCTATTCCAATTGCAGAGCTCGGTGCACCTACATTCTTTCACGCAGCAACCCTTGCTATTCCAGTACTGAGGTACATCGCTCTGCCTCAGTATTCAGCCTGTCTTGCAGCAACCGTTAGTATTCCAGTACTAGCATCCAGACAGTTCTGCATATGGGCACCAGTCTTGTTTGCAGCTGCTGTTTCTAGTTCTGTGCGACGGCCACACATCTCTGCTTATGCACCCGCTATCCTTTCCCACAGCAGCTCTTTTTCTTTTTATATTTCTCTTTATTAAAATTTTTAGAAAACAAACAGCAAGGCAAAAAAAAACACATTACATACTGTATCGATTCCATATCGGGGAAGGAAAAACAATTCAAAATAATCAACAATCAAAGTAGGAAAGGAGGAGGGGAGGGCAGGACAATGGTAAAGCAAATATAAAACAATAAGTGGAACGTGGAGTTAGGGGGAAGGTAAGACGTCAGGAATATCTTCGACAGGTGGTGTACATATATCTCCACGATAGGCATTCCAGGCACCCCATACTCTGCCCCATTTCCGAGGTCGGCCCCGGGCCAAGTACACCGTTTTTTCTCTAAACATACACCAGTCCATGTTTTCTTTCCATGCCGAGACCGTAGGCGGTCTCGGGGACCCCCATATTTGAGCAATATCCCTTTTAGCAATCATAGCTCCCAGGGTCACCCACCGAGTTTGCGCTACATTATGGTCAGTGGGCTCCCACACATTCAATAAACAACGTCTTGCCTCCGGCAAGAGGGCAATCCCGGTCACTTAGTTCATTACCTCATGCACTTCTTTCCAAAAAACTGCAACCTCACAGCACTCCCAAATAATATGGAGGAAAGTCCCTACATGCCCGATCCTCGCTTACACAGACCATCATCAGAAAAACCCATGTGGACAAGACGAGGGCCCGTGACATAAACCCTATGCAGAATCTTTAGTTGTACTAACCGGAGACGAGCTGGGATCGCGACCTCCCTCGGAGAGGAGATCGCAGATTGCCAGTCTTCGTCATCTAGCTCAAGGCCGTCACGTGTCCACAAGTCCCGAAGACGCAACAGGAGGTCTGATCTATCGTTAATTAACTTTTTGTACACAGCAGCTCTTTTGATTCCAGTACTAGCCCCCAACCATTTGATTCTGTGTGTCCCAATGCGGTGGTCAGTACAATAACAGTACTGCCACCCACACAGCTGTGCTTATGTACTGCAATCCTGTCCTGCAGCAGCCCGACCATTTCCATGACTGGGACACAAATGGATGTGTCTCAGCTGAGGGCCAACAACCTACTATGTACTGCAATCCTGTCCTGCAGCAGCCCGACCTTCTCCATGACTGGGACACAAATGGATGTGTCTCAGCTGAGGGGCCCCAACCTGCTCAGCAGCAGCCCTTTCTCCTCTAGTACTGGCACCGACACAGCTCTCCTGAGGTACCTCATTGTTTCTGCATCAGTCCTTGCTCTTCAGTATGTGAGCCCCTGCGTTTCTTTTGCTGCGGAATGATCTCCACCTTGCCTTTCATTCAGCTGCCCTTGAGACTCCAGTGACAACTGTCCCACAGTTTTCGTAACACTGGGCCACCTACCGTCTCACACCAATGCGGGCAGGAATCAGCATAAACTGAAGGTCCCTGTGACCCGCGCACCGCCAGAAGTGTCAGTAAAAGGACGTGTTACCTGTTACCGGGGTCCTATCAGCCTCTCCTGGAGGGCAGTGGGCGACAAAGCACCTGTCACCAAGGATGGATGAGGGTCAAGCCAGAGAGCCGCCGCCCAGCGGCCTCCGCGGGGCTCCCTGCTCCTCTTTCATATTTACAGCTTCTTCTACGTCTCTTTCAATCTCCCCACCCCCAAAACAGATGCCCTCCTCCCAGTCTCAACCTTTAAACATGTTCTCCAAGCAATGGCGCGGGATCAAACTCATTACAGGGAGTTTACGAGCCAAAACGAGAAACCATTACGCGTTGTAATGGCGTGCGCTCTTTCGGTATGCGTCCTAATGGATTTTGCCATAGGGTAAACACCATTGGCGTTGAAACGCCATGCAGTGGAAAAACGTGCGAAGTAATAGTCATTGCGATGTGGAGGCTGCGTGCTAAAAGCGCGTGTTGTAACTGTTGGCGATGTATTGTCATACATCTCAAATCACACATAGGCAGTTCTCCGCATTGTCCTACTATCAACAAGAGATGTATGTCCAAAAAGTGGGACATTTTCAATCTGTTTGTAAAAGTGCAAAAAAATCATCCAGGGTTACCAGAATTGAAGTCTCGGAAGATGTTCACAGCTGCTCTGAGAAACTTAGTAATGTAGTTCTGACAATTGAATGCAACACAGTGTTTGAAGTATGCAATGTAGAGGGTCCATGGTGTGATGTCACAAATGGAGATGTACCACTTCAAGTCCTGGCTGACTCTGGGTCACCAATCACAATCTTATCTAATGTCACTTTTCAGGAGAAATGGAAAGATTCTGTGATACTTTCTCAAACAGACGTAAACCCCAAAGCATTTGGGGAAACTGAGATTGATATGCTTGGTTATTTTAAGAAAAAAGTAGTGTTCTTGGGTCGACATGCCATCACTAAAGTGTATGTGGCAACTAAAGGAAGAAACATATTAGGCTGGCCAGATTTCGCAAGAATATGACTATCTAAAACCTGGGTTGGTTAATCCTGTGTTCTCAGTGATGTTCCAGAAGGTTATGTGAAGGATCACGTGTATTGTAGGTACTGCAGATTCTAACAACTCTTCCTTCCCAGGTACTTTCTCAGACATTGATACTATTATCAGCCAGTTCACCACAGTTTTTTCTGATAAAGTGGGGACCGTAATAGTTTTGAACACCCTATTCATTTGAAACCAGATGCTCGGCCTGATGTACATAAGGTCCAACCTTTGCCTCTGACTCTCAGGCAATGAATTGAAAAAAGGTTTTGAAAACGTTTTGTTTTTAGGGACTATTTGTACCTTGTGATTCCTCTTCATGAATGTCTCCCGTTGAAAAAAATCTGGGGAGGTTAGACGTTGTGCTCTCTTAACAGCAACATTGTTGTAGACTGCCATCCCCTTCCCAAAATTCATGACGTGGTCAGCCTATCACCAAATTCCCCTAAGTGTTAAGTCTCAGGAATGTACAACTTTCATGACCCCATTTGGTGCATTTAAGTACCTCAGTCTGCTATTTGGTTTGGCCTCTGCTACTAACGTCTTCTAGAAACCTATGCACATCCTCTTCAAAGATATGCCTAGAGTCCAAGCTTACCAGGATGACATTCTGGTGTTCTGTAGCAGTCGGGAGTCCCATAATGACACCCTATCTCAAATTCTTACAAAGTTGTGCAGTGCTGGAATGACCATTAGACGTTGGAAATGTAAGTTTGTTGTTCAGAAACTTGAATATTTAGGACACATTTTATACCCAGAAGGTATTAAGCCCAAATTTTCTTTAATCAAAGCAATATGTGATGCTGCCCCACCTAATGATAAGGATGCCTTACGTTTGTTGTGGGGCTTGGCTGAATATTATGCTTGGTTTGTACATGGATATGCTCAGACAGTAGAACCTCTGAGAACATTGCTAAACAAGCATTTACAATGTAACGGTCTCGCCTTTGCAAAAGTTAGAGCTATTGGCATTGTAAATGACAACATTTTTATTTATGTGTTGGTTTTGAAACAGATAAATAAATGGCATTGTCATTTACAATGCCAATAGCTTAATCTCTTGCAAATGCGAGACCTATTGCTTTTGCACCCACACACACACACACACACACACAGTGCCACATGCACCCACACACACACAGAGCCACACACACACACACACACACACACACACAGAACCCCACACACACACAGAACCCCACACACAGAACCCCCCGCACACCGACCGAACCCCCCACAAACAGAACCCCACACAGACAGACAGAACCCCACACACACAGACAGAACCCCCCACAAGCTGCCATATTGGAGAGTCGGCCCGCAAATGTCTCCGTGGAGTAGGCCGCGTCGCGGAGCTCGTGGGAAATGAAGTCCTAAGCGAGGGCTGAGTCTATGCCCTGTGAATGGCACCGTCAGAAACGAAAAGTACTTATCCCAGGATCCTTTGCGTAGTCTGTCGAATCCCTTTGCATGGTGGGAAATGTGGTTTGAGTGCCTCACTGAGGTTTGCTTTCTGGGAACTATTCCTAGATCACATCGGGCTCTTAAACAGAAGACATTGCTCGTAGGACATAATGGCAAAATAATGGGAAACAGTTCCAACAACAAGCACTCACCCGAGGACGATTTTTGGACGATTTCTTCCGGCGGGCGGCGGTCGGGGGAAATGAGTAAACGCCTACCTCCGAATGACGGAGAGAAAAGGGGCGGGACTTAAAAAAGACCCAGAAACGCACACGAATCGCGTCGTGACGGGGGAAAGAGTAATTGACACACATCTCTTCCAATGGCTAGCCTCCATTTATGGATCTAGCCAATGGAAGAGAGAGGCGGGTTAAAGCCCCATACTGGAGATCAAAAGATTTCGCCTGTGCGACACTGCTGCGCAGTGAACGCCAGGCGAAACCTAAAAAGGGTGCTAAGTTCAGTTGGAACAATGATTCACATAGCACTTTTGACAAAGTCCTACACCGAATCGAGTATTCCCCAGCGTTGCAACCTTTTCAGGATGGCTGCAAATGCTTTGTGAATTTGGATGCAAGTTTGTCTGGACTTCATGCTGTGCTTGGACAATGTTATAAAAAAGGGTGGTCGATTACAAAACAATTAAACATTCCATTACTCAAATATAAAGGTACACACTCAAAATGAGTATCATGTAGACTGAATTTAATTCAGCTTTCTGCAAAGATTCTGCAAAGATTTCCTATAGTCTCACATATATTATATTTCATATTCATACAATACATGGTAAATTACGTACAGTTCTTCAATTAGTGCTCGGTGATTGTCAGAGAAGAAAGGAAATTTAAAGGAGGGTAGGGTGTGTTTGGAAAAGAATAAGGGACAAAGAAAAGGAATTGTGTCCTATAAACAATTCTGTCTTATTCACAGAGCATTTCTAGTCCTGTTACAGATCACTGTTGTTCCCTAGAAACACACTATACACGGGGGCTACGTTTAGCAAATTTTCAATAGGGCGTGTATGTGTTGATGGTGTTGTCGACGTTTCGACCCCCAGGGTAAGGGCGGGTGAATCCTCAGTTTGGGGTCTTCCTCAGGACAATTAAAAACAGTGACATTGAGCACCTAGGAAAACAGAAATGTGTATCACTAGATAGAATCATTTGAAGTTTAAAAAAACAGGGCACCAATCACGGTGTACCTACATGTACAGGCGTTCGGGTGATGTCCCTTCTGAATTAGGACTCGCGCCTGTAGAGTTGTTCTATAGAGGAAATAAATTAGAGGAAATAACGTGCTTGGACAATGGGTTGGTGGTAAGGAACATACCATTGCATTCACTTCCAGGACACTGCAACCTGTTAAGATGTGATTCAGCACTGTTGAACGAGAGGCACTAGCATGCGTCTGGGCGTACACAAGTTCAGATCATACATTTGGGGACGCAAATTTGAGGTGTATACAGATCACAATTCATTAATGTACATTCTTAATGGTGCCAGAACAAATAAGGCTTCTGCCAGGTAGTGTGCTTGTTATCCACATTACAGGAGTACCATTTTGTTATAATAATAATAATAATCCTCATTTGTAAAGTGCACGATCACCCGTAAGGGTCTCTAGGCGCTGGGGGCCGTCGGGGTGATTAAGCGAGCTATTGCCCAGAGTCACATGGTGCTGGGCTAACCTGCCGCCGGAGCCAGGGATCGAACCCTGATCTCCAGATTCCAGCGTCAGTCGCCCTGGCCCTGGCCGCGGCTGAAAGAATTTTAGAGCAGATTGCTTGTCGCGTATATCACTCGAATCTGAACAGAGTGAAATGGAGGATACAGAATATGTTGTAGTGGCAGTGGATGCAGTCCTGGAGTGTGCACCAATTTCTGAAGTGACTATGTGGTTAGTGTATTCCAAAACTCCCATCCTCATTAACCCCTTCCCTGCGGCGGTAATTCAGCCGCGGTGCAGGGAATTAATTAGGGGGCGTAACCTCTTGCGTGCGCAGGACGGCCCCCGGCCGTCCTACCTCACGCTGGGCGTGTGCTCAGGACGGCCGGAGACCCTCCGAACTCCGCCCAGTAATGAAGTCTTCCTCACAGGTGGGGAATTTGTGCTGCGCTTGGGAATCAGTGGAGTTCGGACAGCCTCCGGCTGTCCTAAACACACGCCCAACGTGACATAGGGCGGCTGGGGGCCGTCCTGAGCACACAAGGGGTTAAAGTCAAAGAGTTCATTACTAAGACCTGGCCAGATAGTAGAACTCTGGTGAGATAAAAAGTTTTTCCTTTGTGGCTACTGAACTCTCGGTTGTTGAAAAGGTGGTGATGCGTCATGACCTCTCCGTTCACCCAGTACGTTTTCAGACCGTGCATTGTGAACACCTAGGGATTACCCAAAAATATCAGCATCTTAAATAGTACTATTGATGGCCTCCTCTGGAAAATCAAGTTTGGACCATTATTGAGAGTTGTGCGAAATGTTTACTATCTGACAAGCACTGGAAAACCCTCAACACGCCCCTGCATCCTGTGCCACTTCCCAAAGACCCCTGGGACAAAGTTGGTCTTGACTTCTCTGGTCCCTATGAGGTGTTACCTATTGGAAACAAATTTGGAATTTTAATGGTGGACTACTTTTCGGAATAGATGTTTTATTGGTTTTGTGATGGTCCCACAACCGACAATGCCATTAAAATTCTAGAACATGTTTTCAAGTTGGGAAGACCACCAAAATCAATTGGCACCGACAATGGTACCCATTTTCTATCACAACGTATGTGTAAATTCCTAGAGCACAATGACATTCAACATCTTAAAGTGGCTTTATATTCACCCTCCTCGAGAGAGCGAGGCTAACATTTCCCCTCATCTGCAACTTGAATACCTTCTCAAAGTCTGCAGTTTAACCACAGGCACTGAATTAGCATCTGCATAGAAATGGTTACTAGTTTTTTCAGATTTGTTATCAAAAGTCACCAATTGAAAAATATGGCAATTGTGCTCCTGGCCCGAAAGTAATGAAGCAACGGAGGGCACATTTTCTCAGCGAAACAAGAAGTAGATGAAATAGATGTTGCGTTGGCGTTATTAAGACTACATTTCAGATCTATATTAATATGAAAGTTCTGCTCAAAATCAATTCCTTATCCTTTCGGGAAAATTGTCTGAAGAATGCCAACAATGGTAAAACAAAACAAACATTTAACCAACAGTCTCCTGCTATGTAATTAAATTAGCACCCTATGCTAAGACCAGGGAGATACTTGTTCACTTATCATTTCAGTTGTTCAATTTTAGGTTACACATTCTACAAGGAAGGCTAAAGCACATATTAATTAGTGTTCACTTCAGTGAACATCTTACTTAACAACTGAAGCTAAATTGGCAATGTACAGGCTCACAACTAACCTTTTGGGGAGGTCTCCTGCCGTGAACATTTTTGTTCACCCTCCTAAAGCCAATTGCTTCCTGTAGAATTGGTCGTGTGGTGGCACATCTCATAAAGAAAAACTGCAGTTCTCTCAAATAATGTGAAGCTGCAGTGCAGACTTCAATGCACTAGCTACCACAAACAACATACTTCATCATTATTGCGGACTCTGTTTGCGAGATATGCTGAAATCGGATTACCTGGGCTACCACTAACACCTGAGGTCACCTTCCTCATACATATGTTGTAGGTCTGTGCGTTTGCCTATATATAATATGTGAGAAGTTAGCCTGGCATATGATGTCCACTAGTTCTAGTGGGCACCTGGCACAAGTCTAATCGACCCTTATTGATGGTGGTTGTAAAGTCAACCTTATAGAAAGCTATCCTAGGGGTAGTAATGGCGAGCAGTCTTCAGGCTAAGACTTCAGAGAGCGAATTCAGCTAGTTATTTTACCAATTATAATCCCTTGAGTACCAAATGAAAGCACACCACACAAGGTATATATCATATATATATATGTATTTATTCTAAACACAACCCCTCTGCACTCTCTATGAGGTCAGAGGTAAAAGTACAATACAAGGAACTTAATTAGCATACGATAAGTTGCACAGTATACGTTTTGCCCTAGGGGCCTCACAAACCATATACTAAAATAGTGGTATAAGAACCACGTGAAAAATAGAAAGCAGGCATGGGGCCTGTGAAATCGCTGGGGCTACTCAGGACAACCAAGGGTAAGGATGTAGGAGGCCCAGGGGAGACGCGTGCAGTGTCTGAACACAGCTGCGGGTTACCATTGACTTTCTATGGGAAACAAACAAGCTACAATTTTACAATTTAAGGACACTTCTAAATGAACTACGATGGAACGCTTTTAGACTTAGACACCAGGAGGGCCAATACCCTCGAGACTAGCAGAGTACTTGTGTTACCTCACCCATGGAAGCCGGGTGCATAGGTCTCTTTTGGTGTCGGGTTTCGTCGTCGATTTCAATGGAGATCTGCAAAGAAGTGCTGCAGGCAACCAGAGGAAAAGTGTACAGGTGGATCCAAGAGTGGATCAAACATCTGAAGAACCTGAAAGTAGAGGAGACAGAGTCTGGGTCACTTGCCAGTGATCAGGGCGGCGATAGAAAGATGCCACCAGATGTCGGGTGATTTCAGGTGAAAAGGTGAAGTTTGTCTCCTCAGCCACGAGGACCAGAAGGCGTCGACGATGACCAGGAGCTGGATTCGAGCTGTCCCACGAAGGATCTAGTTAACTGCGTCGTCGGTATCTAGATTGGACCCAACAAGCCTTGGCAAATGCAACCCACGCAGGATGTCGAGATTGGCTTCGGTTCCAGACCATCAAGGTCTGTGGAACTTCTCCTTTGCAGGGAAGTTGGAGCAAGCCTGGAGCAACCAGGAAAGCAAGTTAAAACAAAGGATTGTCTTCTTGGGGGCTCACTAGCCAACGGACTAAGAACCGCAAAGACACGTTGAGCGGAAATGCACAAAGCGGGCCACGGGCCACTCGGGGAGTGTGGGGCAAAAGGTGCACGAATTTGGGGCTTCAAGCTCCCCAATGCACAACTTCGGGATACCTCGGGAAGTCGATGCAGGTAGCAAAATGCAGGATGTCCAGGAATTCCGGTCCCGTGTTTCTCGTTTCCGCCACAGGTCTCAGCTTTGCTGTGAGCGAAGGTCGGGGTCAGAGATGTCTGGAAGTCCGTGTCCTGTGTAGTAGATTCTTCGGGATCCGGAGGGAGCCTCGAAAATGCAGACCGGCAAAGATGCTGTTGGTGCCTGTTTGAACAGGGTGGTTGTTCCTTGACCACAAGGGAGATTTCTTCCGTCTTCCAGTCGATATGGAATGTCGAAGGTCCAGGATATATGTTGCAGAGTTTCGTCCAGGGTAATCTAAAGTCCTAGGGACTGGGGTTCTATACTTATAGTAAGTTTAGAGGTTGGACTAACTCTAAGGTACCTCCTATGGGTGGACTTGGGGTGGGGGAGGTTAAACCCCTTCCCCTTTGTCACGCCAAAGCTGGGGCTGAGTGCCCCAGCAACTGGTTTGAACTGGGAAATGCATGGAGCACCTAGTGTGCCCCAGGCAGTGTCTGAAAAGCATTCACTGAATGCAACCCTCCCTGCCCCAATACACTAAAGCCTGTCTGGGGAGGTGCCAGCAGCTCCATGGACAGGAAACCTATTGTCCAGGCCTCCCCTGCCGGAGTTTCGTCCAGCAGCAGAGGGGCAGACTCGTGTCTGTGGCAGCAGCATCCATTTTGTGATGCTGGGGCTCTGTTTAACTTTAACCTAGTAAACCATGTCTTCTCCCTCTAGAAGGGTGGAATGCTACCCCCGCCGCCAGGACTGGCAGGGGGGTAGTATTCCAAAGTGTTTGACACCTTACACGACATGTTTTGATAAAGCCAAACCAAAGTCAGCATTAACCCTGAGCATTATAATGCACTTAAGAGTATATGGTATGCCTATATCATAGAACAGCTATAAGGAGATGGTTCCAAAAGCTGCAGAGGGGCTCAGCTCATGCTAGGGCACCCTCTCACATGAAACCAAGCACTCTGCCTACAAGATTGTCAAGGCCTGCCATAGAAGTGACTTACAGGTGTATATGTGTCTATATGTATATGTATATATATATATATATATATATATTCACTGAAAAAACCATAGGTTATAGACCATATATAGTTAGGAATTAGCATTTACAAAACCTTGAAAATTCACTGAAAAAACCATAGGTTATAGACCATATATAGTCAGGAATTAGCATTTAAAAAACCTTATTTTACTCACACAAAACCATTGAAATTCCATATATAGTTAGTTGCACTAACTATATATCGCGCACCCGCAATCCACTGCTGATGATGTCACATATTACATCATTCATGACATGGTCAGTGACATCACTGATGACATCACTGATGACAACATCCAGTGATTATGTGTTTCTGTAAAGTTTAAATATGTTTTACATATTGAAGAATGAGTGGATGTATAAGTGTCTGAATGAAGGTTTTAGTAGGTGCGTGATTGACTGTATGAGTGAGTGATTAAATGCGTCTTACTGAATGCACGGGTTAGTGACTAAACTGTCTGAAAGTGTGCATCAGTATGTCTGTTGTTGTGCAAGCTGCTGCATGTGTTGATCAGTAGCTATATAAGTAGCTATATGGGTTATTGATTGGTTGCACAAGTATTTGTATGGGAGACTGAGTGTGTGTATGGCTGGCTGGGAGGTGTGTGACTCTGTGCAAATCAATGTGTACTTGTATCAGTGATTCTATAAGAGAGTAACTATGTGTTAGTATATGTTTCAAAAATGTAAGGTGTTCTGTGTTTAACTGTATAGATGAGAAAATGGAAGTGTGATTGATTCTTTTCAGGACTGACTAGGTGTGTGAGTAACTCCATGGATGAGTGGCAGAGTGTGAGTGTCTGTATAGGTGTATGAGTGCATATGATAGTGTTGTAAAGATGAGTGATTGTATGTATGAATGATTGTATGAGTGAATGTGTGTGTAGACATAGGAATCAGTGAGTGCGTATGTAGTAACTAGTATTGGTGTGTCAATGGTTTCAAAAATGATACTCTCTATTTAACACTGGGTGTAACGGAGGTTATATTACAGTGTGAGGAGATGCATTGTATTATCACATGAATGATATCATCAGTGATGTGATCATTGATGTCAAGTGAGATGTCATCAGTGATGTCATCAGTGATGTCACTGACCATGTCATGAATGATGTAATATGTGACATCATCAGCAGTGGATTGCGGGTGCGCGATATATAGTTAGTGCAACTAACTATATATGGAATTTCAATGGTTTTGTGTGAGTAAAATAAGGTTTTTTAAATGCTAATTCCTAACTATATATGGTCTATAACCTATGGTTTTTTCAGTGAATTTTCAAGGTTTTGTAAATGCTAATTCCTAACTATATATGGTCTATAACCTATGGTTTTTTCAGTGAATTTCAATGGTTTTTTAATAGCAAATATCATAATGCTGTCGAATGTCAAGTACGTGGTAAGTAAAAACATTTTCGTGTTTATGCACACTGATCTGCTTTGAATGCTGCCCCCCACCCCTCATTTCTATTAGGAGTACTCTCTCTTTGCAGATAGTGAAGGGTAGTTAACGCAGCCCTTTGCCCCCTTTGTAATCCGTCGTGCCTGCTTCTCTCTCCATTTGATTGATTGTTCTCTTTGGTTCATTCTCTATTTACAAACCAGCACAGAGTCAAAATACTCTGTTTAGTCTTTGCAGATAGCGAAAAACCGTGTAAAAAAACAAAAGGAATCGAGCAAAATCAGTAGGCCACTAATGGGATCTCTTTTTGACCTCGCTAAAATAGAAACATTAGGAACAACCTGTTGAAAATAGCAATGCGTATGTACATAAGCGGCGTTCATTTGTGTTCACAGTACCCCTTGTTGATTGTTTGAATCGAGCATTGAATTGTTCGAAGTTGGTTCTCTTAAGGATCTTCTCTGCCTGCAAACGAGGAAGAATAGGAATATTCTCTCTCCCTTTGCAGATAGTGAAGGGTAGGTAACGCAAGCCTTTAACACGTCGTACCTATTTCATTCCTCATTGATTGATTGATTGTCCGAACATTGACTGTTTGGGAATTAGTTCTTTTTGGAGGTATTCCCTGTTTGCAAATAAACGTAGGAAAATCTTTGCAAGTAGTGAAAGGGTACGTAATGCGGACCTTTCTCCCCCGTTGTAATCTGTCATGCCTATCTACTCCCCACTGATTGATGCACCTGTTTCACCCGGACCATTTACTAGACATACGTCATCTGGCCCGACCAGAGAGCACCCCTAGTGAAAAGGACATATGCAATAATAACGAAGTGATCACTGTATCCTGTTAACAGAAACTTTAGCATGAAACAACCTGGAAAGAAAAGAATAGGAAATCGAAAATCAGTAGGCCACTGATGAACATGAACTTTTATTAAACAACGAACAAAGAAACGATAACATAACGTAATGATAAAACCTATTAATGTCCTAGAAACAAGAAAACGTTAGAAATATGCCAGTGGTGAGAGACCAGAAAAACAGTAAGAGAAACCAAATCACCCCTCGCTGTCCCACCGCCTGCCACGCCAAAAAAATCGATAGACTAGGGAAAATGCAAGTCAGTAGAACATCCGCCCCCACTCTGGAAACTTCCAAGGTGGGGCAGGGTTCCGGCTACGCCCAGCCGGGAGCAGCCCATATAAGGCAGGTCCTGCTGCCACGCCTCGGCCAGGAGATCCTAACGTAGGGTGTAGCCGGAGGAGAGGCCGAGACCAGCGGGACCCGGCCAGGGGATTGCCTTTACAACGCTGAACAGTTGCAGGGGGGGGGGAATGTCTCCTCGACCCTCCCCTCTCTCTCCCAGTCCGGCCGCGGTGGCCCTTGAGAGTTGCAGGTAGTCCCGCCACATGCTCTTCCGGTCCGGCCACCAACGGTCGGGGGGCCGAGGCCGACGGGATCCGGCTGCAGCCAATAAACCAAGAAACCCGTTCATGGGGCCAGAGCCAGGGGCGTCCGGCCGACATCTACCGGAAGCCCGGCCCGAAGACGGACGGGACACTTCTTCTTTCTTGTATAATTGCTGCAACAACCCTGGGGGGGGATGTCTTGCACATGCCTCCGACCCCCCCCCCCTCGTCCTCATCGCCTGGTCCGGCCATAACAAATCTCAAGCGAGACGCCGTGGGGTGCACTGGGAGGGAGAGACGGTGCGAACAGGCCTCTCCCGCCTCCCCAGGTGGAGGCTTCCCAGCTGCACCCTCAGCGCTCCAGGCGCCCGGAAAAGGGTTCTTCCACTGTGGCCATGCTGCAACGTCTCGCCCGGCAGGGTGGAGCCCGTCCGCTCATTTGACCCCGCGATCGCCAGTAGCTACCGAACTCTCAAAATGGCGGTCGACCTGGCAAGAGCGGGCCCAGCATAAAGAAATGGCCCGGTCACTGGTTGACTCCACCACCGTAGTCCTCCACGACCTTGAAGATTCTAGAGAAGCCGCGGGAGTCTCCGACCCCCGATGGGGAATGACTGCCATGATCACCCGTGGAGTGACGAAACTGTATCCGCGGGACGTCGGCGCCAGCCTCACTTTGAATTACTAGAATCCTGCAGACCTCACTTCCGGTGAAAGCACAGTGTGACCCGGTAGGAAAAATTGTTGCACCCCCTCCCCTTTTTGACTGATAGTTCAAACCACCGATCCTTTCCTTTGCCCTTTTAACGGAACTTTGGACTGCCTCCCCCTCTTTTACATTTTCTAGAGAAAACAAAACATTAACCACTACAATAACATAGCAGTTGACACCAGAATTGTTTTCAAATTGAAAACCAACAACATCTTCAACAGAATCCTTTTTGTTTCTGCTGTGACCCTGCTACAGCACAGGCATTGTCCCCAGCAGTAATTCTGCAATGCCGGTAAGAATAGCTGTGGTGCCTACTGGACTCACTCACCCCCGCGGCGCCCCACGCCGTTTTTTGCTGGGCGGCAACTTGCTAGACATCACTTTCGTGCCATCTAGATTTCAGCGCGTTCTGCTGCCTTGGAACTATTCGCACAACAGACCGCTACTGACAAGAATATTTCATTATTGGTGCTGTCAATTTCAATAAATCTATTGGATAATTCAAAAGAAATTGCCACGGTCTCTTCGTTGTTTAAATGTTTTTACTGTTTTTGTTTTGTTGTATATATTTATATGTTATTAAAGTTTTATATTCCTACTACTTTGTTGGAGTGCTATATATTTTTAATGTGACACATAATTGTAAAAACTTTGATGTACAAAGAGTGATTCCTGGAATCTTCCGCTTCAGGCTCGGTCCCCTCCCCAATCACAATACAGGATAGTTTTCAGATAGTAGGAACACGTGTGGTGTGACGGATCTCATCGGGTGTGGGCCTTGATCTACTATAACTCCTTTGAAGAGGGGTGATTCTTTACAGCTGGGGCCATAAACTACATCTGCAGGGCTAGCTGATAGCCTGGACAATCGGACACAGAGGAAGAGGAGTGTCAGAGGGTGCGGTAGTGAATAGGGCGAAAGGGAGGTGTCGGGCGGGCACAGTGTGATTCTCAGGGAAGAGCAGCGCAGATGGGGGGAGGTTTATTGCCCATGCATAAGACAGAGAGCGGGGGTGACCAGTGCCTGGGGAAGATGCTTGCGAGGGTGAGGAGCCATGCTACGAATCGACAGCGTGCAGAGAGTGGGTCTGGTCAAGACATCTAAAATGGCTGCCGTGCACGACAAAAGTGTGGCATTTCAAAAAAGGCAAGATGGCGCAGACAATGTTTTTCAACACTTCCTCATTTCCTTCGAATCGAACGTTAACAGACGTTGGGGCATATTACCAAAGTTAAGCGATATTTATCGCTAACGATGCTTACCAACGAATTTTTTACCGCTAAGCATCATCAGAAATTATCGAAGATAAACCTTGCTATTATCAAGGTTTATCACAAATGCGATAATAAACGGCCGCAATGCATGAATATCGCTAAAAACTCAGCGATATTCATACATTACCGAGCTAATGCTCTTAGCCATGTTATCCACCTCCCATTGGATAACATGGCTAAGAACTGCTCAGGGCAGGTGTTACTTTTTGGAGATATTCGCGCTTAGCGCGAATATCTCCAAAAGTTGGTAATAGGAGATAGATATCTTGCATGTTGTAATGCAAGTTATTGTGGTATATGGAACTCATACCATAATCTCTCAGGAAAGCAGAAACTGATCCTTTTGGGACCGCCTAAAAAGGCCTAGGGGGTGAGGAGTACTCTACTTTGCCCCCTTTTCACGTTCCGAACTATTTTATTTTACTCTCTTCTGTAATTACACAAAATAGCAGCGATAAGATGCATCGGAGACACACAGTGAGAGAAAGGAGGCCGGAGATGAAGAAGAGATGTCAAATACACATTGGAGATAATATAGTGGCAGAAGGGAAGTAAATATGAGTAAACTTACCATGTAACATAAAAATGTTGCACTCTATACTATAAGTCTCATTTTATACTACAATCACTTCGCTACAACCTCATAAATTAAAAATAAAAATGAATAATGTCTCAAACAATCTTTGATTTCTAAATATAAATTTATTCTTCAGAATTTTCTAAATTTGAAAGAACTAGTAACATGTCCTCATCAGCAATGTCCTCATGAAAAGTCTCCAATAATGATTCTTGTAACTCTATGGTCTCCAAACACTCGATAAATTCGCCATCAAGAGATTGATCAAAAAAATCATTCAAGTCATCTCCTCCTTCTGACAATATTTCATTATTGGTGCTGTCAATTTCAATCAATGTAGTGGAATCATTCAAGTCATCTCCTCGTGACAATATTTCATTATTGGTGCTCTCAATTTCAATCAATGTAGTGGAATCATTCAAGTCATCTCCTCCTTGTGACAATATTTCATTATTGGTGCTGTCCATTTCAATCAATCTAATGGAATCATACAAGTCATGTCCTCCTTGTGACAATATTTCATTATTGGTGCTCTCAATTTCAATCAATGTAGTGGACAATTCAAAAGAAATTGCCACGGTCTCTTCATTGTGAGCCATTTTATTTTGAAATTGCTTGCTGTAAATTGCAGAAAAAAATAATCACTTTCATTTATCGTTTTTAGTAATACATAATATAAAACTAACTTTATCAAGTATTTAGTATAACAGAAGGACTGCAAATAAATAACAGAAAACATTTTTCAAATTATCTTCAAGTGTACAACATAGTTCCCCTTACAAATTAACAACTCACCTTTTTAAAAGTAGGAAAAGTGTTAGTACTGTGTAAATCAAACACCAGAAATTCACCACCAAAAATTCCTCACAAATGTACCTCAGACAGTAGTATCACAAAATGGCTGTGGTTTCCTCTCATTTGACATATATACATAACCAATTAACTTTCATCACACACAAATACAAAACCAAAGTAACATTTTAATTGGTTCTAAATTTCAACACTTTCAAATGTGTTTTCCCCATGCAATTTTCCATAGGACATTTACATACGTCTACAGCCTGAATGGCTGAACGAAATTACACCAAACTTGACAAAATGGTACATCAAACCTAAGAGGTCAGGAAGGATCTACTATGCCCCCTTATGGTCATTTCCCCCTTCGCTTTGGCCTCCTCTTGTCTCTCAATCCTACCGAGAGACAAGATGGCGGCCGCTACGGACTGTTTGGAATGTTGACAGACGCCGGAGAACCAATCAGCTTCGCAAAGCTCCGTAACGCGAAAAGTACGCGAAGCGGAGCGCTGTTACAGATATATATCTTTTTTTGAACGTTAATTTCTCAAAATCCACTGGAGCACATATATTGAGACCTAGCAAAGGCACATCGGGCTACCAGTCCCTAATATTTTGCCAAGTTTCGTGCAAATCCATTCAGCCGTTCGATTATTATTTTTTTTTTTTTTTTTTGCCCCGCGGAGCCCTTTTAAAACCTCCACATCAAACGTAGGGGGTCAGCGAGGATCTACTATTCCCCCTTATGGTCATTTGCCCCTTCGCTTTGGCCTCCTCTTGTCTCTCGATCCTACCGAGAGACAAGATGGCGGCCGCTACGGACTGTTTGGAATGTTGACAGACGCCGGAGAACCAATCAGCTTCGCTTCACAAAGCTCCGTTGCGCGAAAAGTCCGCGAACCAGAGCGCTGCCCGGTCCGCTGTTACAGATATATATCTTTTTTTAAACGTTAATTTCTCAAAATCCACTGGAGCACATATATTGAGACCTACAAAAGGCACATCGGGCTACCAGTCCCTACAATTTTGCCAAGTTTCGTGCAAATCCATTCAGCCGTTCGGGCTAAAAGTGAGGCCAACCGCCCTATGGAAAACTCAATGTTAAAAACACGTTTTGGGACCCCCCTTTTTTCTCGGCCCCCACTGGACGAACCCCCCCCCAAATTTTCAAGGGCTGCTCAGAAACAAAATGTGCCATTTTCCTGAAAATTTCAGCCAATTCCGTCCACAAACGCCAAAGTTATTAGACATAGAATTTTCAAAAAACCCATAGAGAAAAAATCCTAACTATATATACCTACTGGCGACCGCCAGTAGGTAATATATATATATATATATATATATATATATATATACTATATCTAAGTAAGGGGTGATCACCACCTTACCCAGGCTGTGTGAACAGACCTGTGGTGTCAGTTTGGAAGGCAAACCTGGGGTGGCACAATACATGCTGCAGCCCCTGTTAGGCCTAGGGTGCACCTATGCCCTGGGTACCTATGGTACACTATACAGGGGCTCACAAGGGTGACCCAGTAACCAATCTGGTATGTACCTAAAGTACATGGTATCAATGTAGAGAAAGAACAGCTTGGCTGTGGGCCTGATTAGCAGGTCCACAGCCACACTAAAGTTGAAAAACCAGAGAATCACAGCAAAAAGTGGGGGTAACATAGGAAGCAGACCCTACTCTCCTACATAATATACAAACATACAATCTGTGTATACATTGTACTTGGTAAATACAGGTATACAACACACTTAATCCTACTAGCTAGCATGTTTTGCATGTGTGAATATATGAAAGACCAATACTGTAAGCTGTAATATATATATGTATATATATATATATATATATATATATATATATGTAACGTAAAAAGAGAGGGGCCGCGGTTCAATTCCTTCAGTGTGTGTTTATTATACAAGCAGCTAAACAAAGCTCGGCGCGTTTTGGTGCGTACCGCACCTTGCTCACGTGAGCAAGATGTGGCGAGCTCCGAAAGGTGTTGGATATCAGGAGGGGACTGTTGGTGCATTGAAGGGGTTCGTTACCCTACTGCAGGCTCTCCGTCACAAGAGGTGGGAAATTCAGCGATTGCGGTTGTGGAGTAATATATATCCAGAAATATGATTGCGGATGCAACAATCCTTGACAAACACTCAACCTCATGTCTGGTGAACCCATTAGGTACTATACCCTGGATGAGCTATGGCACTGTATATTTGGAATAGTATCTAGATAAAGTTAGTTAAAACAAATTGAAACTTTATTCACAAAAAGGAGATGACACTGTATAAACATGCCTCTGAGATTTAATACGATCATCAGAATTCACTGTATGCAACTAATTGAGAATGAAAAATAACTCCATGGTTATGTTTCACGTCAAGATTTGGTTCTTTTCGCTAAAATCCATACCACTTTTTGTATGGGTTAATTGAATTGCCACGTCGTCATTGACGTCTACTGCTGTATCTTTAAGAACCCCATGACCCTGCAAGGGTCATGTGATAAAGACCACAGCTGTGGTCCAAATGCGTCTTTCTGCCGAATGAAGATGCAATTTTGCTGATAAAGTGGGCTTGTGAGTTAATGGATTGCGTTTGATTCAGTACGAGGAATATTCAGAAATATATATAAGTGTGTGTGTGTGTATCCAAACTCTGCTGCCGATGGCAAAAGATTGAGTGGCACTCACGATTTAGTTGGCAATTAGTATTTATTGTTGCACGCAATATTGGCAATTAACCAACGCATTTCGGTCCATTTTTAGCCTTGATCAAGGGGGAATGCAAAGTGTCTTATAGCGTTAATTGTGCCCAAATTTAATTGTCCTTTCTTCATTTGTGTTCCCTCTTGGATCAACAATTGCAAGGTATACTAATACTTGCAGACGTTAAGTTTGTAGATTGCTTTAATTCCGCCCTTCGGTGGGTAAATCTTCCACATTTCATTTTTCATTGTCACCTGCAGCTTTTGTTTCTGCCCTTCAGTGGGTAATTTTTCCACATTTCATTATTCATTATCACCTGCAATTCAAATTTCGGAGGCACTTTAGCCGTTTCCACAGGTCGCATTTTGCCACTTCATTATTTAAAGCCCTCCAGTGGGCTATATTGCTGCAGGACTTGTAATACTGTTCAACATGCCAAATCGTTCAGTTTCTCCTGACTTATCAAAGGCCAACGCCCCAATTGAATACTGATTGCCAACTAAATCATGAGTGCGACTCAATCTGTTACCATCAGCAGAGGTGTTTGGATACATTAATAGTGTCTTGGTCCTGCATGACCTGCACCTCCAAGGAACAAAAAGCTCCATATTGCCCACAGAGTACCTCGGAGGTTGTGTGTGGGTATATATATATATATATATTATCTACTGGCGGTCGCCAGTAGATAGTTATAGTTAGGACCTAGTTTCCATAGGAAATCCGCAACATTCTATTGGGAATAACTTTGGCGCTGGTGGACGAATCTTCGCGAATTTCTCAAAGAAGATGGCCCGCTCCGCTCCGCTCCTTCCCTGAAAGTTTCGGGGGGATTTGTAAAGCGGGGGCCGAGATAAAAGGGGGGTCCCAAAACGTGTTTTCCCCATGTTAATTTCCATAGGGCGGTTGGCCTCACTTTTAGCCCGAACGGCTGAATGGATTTCCACCAAACTTGGCAAAATTGTAGGGACTGGTAGCCCGATGTGCCTTTGCTATGTCTCAAGACATGTGCTCCAGTGGTTTTTACGAAAATTAACTTTGAAAAATTTATATTGGGCTACATTGGGCTATATATATGTTAGAGCCCAAATGTAGCCCAATGTAGCCCAAAGATGGCCACCAGAGACAAAAAAAACAAATGTAGCCCAAATATCAGCCAGATGTAGCCCAACTATAGCCCAATGACAGAATGTCCCAGAGTGTTCTAAAGAACAACTAGAGCGCTAACAGTCTTATTTATGACAAAAGTATGGCACACCTGAAGTCATCTTGATTGGAATAAAGTGTTAACACTTAAAACATTTAATTTGCAAAGGAACAAAATGAGGGGGTTCATTTTGCCATAGAAATTATGATTAGTGCTGAAGAAAGAAAAATTAGGGCACATTTTGAGTGACTTCTCAAATCCTCTTATATTTCATTAAAAAAATTCTGATATGCAGTCTCCCAAGATGGCCACCAGAGTCAAAAGAGCCCAAATGTAGCCCAAATATCAGCCAGATGTAGCCCAACTATAGCCCAATGACAGAATGTCCCAGAGTGTTCTAAAGAACAACTAGAACGCTAACAGTCTTACTTATGACAAAAGTATGGCACACCTGAAGTCATCTTGATTGGAATAAAGTGGTAACACTTAATACATTTAATTTGAAAAGGAACAACATGAGGGGTTTCATTTTGCCATAGAAATTGTCTGTCAACACTAGCACAAGATGGATGCCAACAATTCCTGGTTAGAAGTGTTGACAGCCAATGAGCATGCAGCTTTCTCGGAAAGACATGCTGATTGGCTGCCACTGTCCAAACCAGGAAGTGTTGGCAGCCATATTGTGCCTTGTTAGAACCAAGGCACAAGAAAGCATTGTAACAAAGGTGTGAAACTCGCAAAGGGGCCAGAGTAGAAGCACCCTCACCCCCACCCCCTATGCCTGCTCAGGGGGTCCCACAAAGACCCCCAAGGCCCCCCCCCCCAATTTTTTTTGAATACTCGCGATTTCCATAGGAAATCCGCAACATTCTATTGGGAATAACTTTGACGCCGAATGAGGGATCTGCCTGTAATTTTCCTTAACTTTGCCTCGCTGCGCTCCGCTCCTTCCCTGAAAGTTTCGGGGGGATCCGTCAAGCGGGGGCCGAGATAAAAGGGGGATCCCAAAATGTGTTTTCCCCATGTTAATTTCCATAGGGCGGTTGGACTCACTTTTAGCCCGAACGGCTGAATGGATTTCCACCAAACTTGGCAAAATTGTAGGGACTGGTACCCCGATGTGCCTTTGCTATGTCTCAAGATATATGCTCCAGTGGTTTTTACGAAAATTAACTTTGAAAAATTTATATTGGGCTACATTGGGCTATATATATGTTAGAGCCCAAATGTAGCCCAATGTAGCCCAAAGATGGCCACCAGAGACAAAAAAAAACAAATGTAGCCCAAATATAGTATTACATAAATATACAATACAAAATTCATTACAAAAAGTATTATATTACATAGCTATAGAGATTTGATATTAAAAAACCTTTGAAATTCACTGAAAAAAACCATAGGTTTCACACCAGTTATAGTTAGGAATTAGCATTTAAAAAACCTATGAAATTCACTGAAAAAAACATAGGTTTCACACCAGATATAGTTAGGAATTAGCATTTAAAAAACCTATTAAATTCACTGAAAAAACCATAGGTTTCACACCAGTTATAGTTAGCTGGAAATTTAACTTGCATAAAACCATTGAAATTCCCACGTTATAGTTAGTTGGACTCACTATAACTTGCGCGTGCAATGCACTGCACTGCTGATGACGTCACATATTACATCACTCATGACATGGTCAGTGACATCACTCATGACATCACTGATGACATCATCCTTGTGACAGAGTGACAGACCTCCTTTCACTGTAATGTAACCCTTGAAACACATATTTAAAAAGAGAAACTAAAATTTAAAAAAAAATGGAGATACCCATACCATTTACAAAAACCAATTGAATAATTCCACCATCTATATACACATCCAGTCATTCACCAACAGTTCTATATGGTCACTCATACATATACTCACTCAACATATGTAGTGATACACCTATACATCCTGTTACACACCGACAGTCATCCAAAAGTTACTCTCACACATACTCACACATGCAAATAAACTATTAAACATCCATTAATTTGCATATACAGCTATACACACACTACCACCTTACTTCTAAGGAAACACACATACTTACTCTCTTAAACAATCACTTATATAAACACATACTTATTTAAACAGGAACTCTTACAATCTCTTACTCTCACATATACTCACTTACATACATCAATATTCACATATACTAGATTAAAACATATGTAGTTACTGATAAAGACAATAGTAAGACAGTCATTCACTCACTAACACACACATATACACACTCATCCACCCATACAGTCCTGCACATATGCTGTTTTTAAAACACATACAGAGAGTCAGTCATTCATGCATCTATGTGCTAAGTAATACCCCCCCCAAACCATACAAATACTCATACTGATACTAAAAAAACATCTAATAACCCATATACATACACATGTAGCTACTCACCAACACATGCAGCCACTTATACACAAAGTGAAACACTAATACATATATTTAAATATTTAAACATTACTCACTAATATATGTTTTCACTAAGGTACAATTAATAAGCCAGTTACCAATCACATTTTTAAAAAAAACCACATCCATTTATACACTTATTTAAACATTTATTCTACTGTCAACTTAAACAAAAACATATATAAAACATATTTATTTTACAGAAAGACACACATTCACTGGATGGTGTCATCAGTGATGTCATGAGTGTTGTCACTGACCATGTCATGAGTGATGTAATATGTGACGTCATCAGCAGTGCATTGCACGCGCAAGTTATAGTGAGTCCAACTAATTATAACGTGGGAATTTCAATGGTTTTATGCGAGTAAAATTTCCAGCTAACTATAACTGGTGTGAAACCTATGGTTTTTTCAGTGAATTTAATAGGTTTTTTAAATGCTGATTCCTAACTATAACTGGTGTGAAACCTATGTTTTTTTCAGTGAATATATATATATATATATATCCTAGTGGCAGTCTCCTCTAGGTAGTTGTAGTGTCCTTGTCAATGCCTAGTTTCCATAGGAAAAGCAGTTTTTGTTTTGCTAATAACTTTGGTGATTAATCTTCATGAAATTTTCAAAACTAGTTTGCCACTTCGGCCGCTGTCTGGAAAGTTTTGCGGTGATTCAACTTGTGATGGGCAGAGGAAAAGGTTGGGTCCCAAAACGCATTTTCCCCATGCAATTTTCCACAGGAGTTTTATACATGATCACCGCCCGAACCCCTGAACGAATTACACCAGATTTGGAAGAAGGATAGATCTTGGTCCAGAAAGAGTGCTTTTGTAACTTGGTGTAAATCTGTTCAGTAGTTTTGGAGTTATTAAAGGAAAAAGATTTATGCATATCTAGAGACGAGGATGCACCTCAGTGGATCCACGTGCCAACAGCAATGCCATGATTGTCTGGACACAACCCGAGAGGAAATTTACTTCCGCCATTTTGTGCATTGGGACTTGGCTCAGGGGGGGTAATACAATGTAAAAAGGATATAAGGGGTCAGGGTCAACATACCCTGACTCCATGGGACTGATGAAGGCGGTCTGTAAAGGACCCCTCATGGGCAAGAAATTGTCCCAAATGCTTTTTTTTGGGGGGGGGGTGGGGGTGCATGAGGATCCTAGGCACTCAGTATGTCCCCTGTATGAATCCGCAGCGAATCCAGACCCCAAATACAAAAAAATACACCCACTTACAGACACAGTCACACAACCACTCACATCTATACATGCAATCACACCCATACAGTCACTGATATATCCACTCAGAGAACCAATCACCCACCCTCACAGCCATACACACCCATACAAACACTTAGCAAATCACAGATCCATACAGCCACTTATATGCCAACTCATACACCCATACAGCAAAACCACTGACCCAACCCACAGACCCATGCTGCTGCTGTGGAGAAGCGTGGCTCAGTGGTTAGAGGCGGCAGACCCGGAAGCTGAGATCGGCCGTGGACCAGGGTTCGATTCCCCGCCTCGGCGGGTCTCGGGCTAAAAAAATACCACGGACTCGACAATTCTCGCTCTGGTGCCTACCCGACTCACGGGGTCACACTCTGCGACTCTGGGCAATAGCTTGCTTAATCTCCACTACGGCCCCTCGCGGCGGGATGCCTGGCTTTCACCTTGTGGATACCCGGCCGGGGTATCTCACAGGGGAATACCAGGACGGGTTCCCTAAGCAAGCGCCTTGAGACCCCTGGGTGATTCGTGCGCTATATAAATCAAAATACATTTACATTTGCTCAGACACCCACTCACACACCCATCCATCACACACACATCCACACAGCCATTCATACAACCATGCAACCTCATTCGCCCACTCAGACCCAGAAAACCACTCACCCACATACAGTCACTCACACATCCATACAGTCACTGATACATCCACTCAGAGAACCACTGACACCCACTCACAGACTCGCACAGGCACACACACACACTCATACGATCAATAATAAGGGACCAACATAGAGTATATTACATTGTGGATTAAATGGTTAGTTTCAGTACAGGCACTCACACCCAAATAGACAATCAGAAACCGCCACTGTGTGAATCCATGACAGTTCTGCAGATCCAGACACCAACAATAAATGCACCAACTCACAGACACTCTCACACCTCCACACTACCACTCACACTTCCATAGGCACTGATACTTCCACTCAGAGAACCACTCGAACACCGACCACACGGTTGCACACCCAGTAACACAACCACTCACACACCCATACACCCACTGACAGACCCATACAGCTTGTCACACACCCATACAGCCACTTACGCACCCACTCACAAACCCAGAAAACAACTCACACACAGACACTCACACGCCCATATAGTCACTGATACATCCACTCAGAGAACCACTGGCACACCCACCTACAGACCCACACAGGTACTCGCACACACTCACACACCCACTTACACAAAAGTCAAAGCGAATAATAGATATGTTCACAGCGGACGACACGAAAACTAATATGATTGGCTCTCTTCAGATTTAAGTCGCCTCGGCCTCAGTGCATTGGACAGTGCTAGCTGCAAGAGGCTCATCCGAAGCTTAGAAAGTCTGCAGTCGTGTTTACTATTTATTTATTTATTTATTTAATGTGATTTACTATAGCGCGAACATTACCCGAAGGTGTCAGAGCGCTTTACAAAAGAACCAGTTGCGATACATAAGGATTTAGGATTACATGAATTACATAAAAGATACAAACGGGAAAAAAATTGCAAATGTACAGTTGTAAAGTCACACAGGGAAGAGATACAAATAGAAACAAGCATTTACAATGCAATGGTTTTGCCTTTGGAAAAGTTAGAGCTATTGGCATTGTAAATGACAAAATTTGTATTTATGTATTGGTTATCATTTTGAAAACAGATAAATAAATGGCATTGTCATTTACATTGCCATTAGCTTAATCTCTCGCAAATGTGAGACCTATTGTACCCTACGGACAAGCTCAGCAGACAGCAATTACTACCACACACACACACCCAGAGACACAGACACACACACCCAGAGACACAGACACACACACCCAGAGCCACAGACACACACACACACACACACACCCAGAGCCACACACACACACACCCAGAGCCACACACACACACACCCAGAGCCACACACACACACACCCAGAGCCACACACACACACACACAGAGCCACACACACACACACCCAGAGCCACACACACACACACCCAGAGCCACACACACACACACCCAGAGCCACACACATACCCAGAGCCACACACACACCCAGAGTCACACACACACACACACCCAGAGCCACACACACACACCCAGAGACACACACACACACCCAGAGCCCCACACACACACACCCAGAGCCCCCCACACACCCTAAGCCCCCCCACACACCCAAAGCCCCCCCACACACCCAGAGGCCCCCCACACACCCAGAGCCCCCCCACACACCCAGACCCCCCCCACACACCCAGAGCCACACACACACACACACACACACCCAGAGCCACATACACACACCCAGAGCCCCCCCACACACCCAGAGCCCCCCACACACACACCCAGAGCCACACACACACACCCAGAGACACACACACACACCCAGAGCCCCACACACACACACCCAGAGCCCCCCACACACCCAGAGCCCCCACATACCCAGAGCCCCCCACACACCCAGAGCCCCCCCACACACCCAGAGCCCCCCCACACACCCAGAGCCCCCCCACACACCCAGAGCCCCCCCACACACCCAGAGCCCCCCCACACACACAGAGCCACACACACACACACCCACACACACACCCAGAGCCACATACACACACCCAGAGCCCCCCCCACCCCCAGAGCCCCCCACACACACAACCAGAGCCACACACACACACCCAGAGCCACACACACACACACCCAGAGCCACACACACACACACACCCAGAGCCACACACACACACCCGGAGCCACACACACACACACCCAGAGCCACACACACACACACCCAGAGCCACACAGACACACACACCCAGAGCCACACACACCCAGAGCCACACACACACACACACACCCAGAGCCACACACACACACACACACACCCAGAGCCACACACACACCCAGAGCCACACACACCTACATCACCGTAGCCTGGCTGGTGGTTGTGTCAGCAGGGGGGAGACGGCGAAGGAGACAAGAATGGGGGCAATCAAACAAAACTAAAGACGCCTCTCTGGTCACCCACGCTCCACGGTAACACCATCCCTACACAAGGCACAGCCCATGACCCACTGTGCCAGCCACGCGCTCCGCATGCTGCAGAGCGCTAAGAGCCCCCGCCTCCTCGGCGGAGTACGCAGCGCTACATAAAGGCTACAGTAGAATGCAATACAAACAGCTGCATGAGAGGCACGCGGCTGCCGCCGCCCAACACAAGGGTGCCCTGCGGGGAGCGCGTGGGGGCCACAGGGGCACACAAGGGGCGGCAGTATTCAGAGCCTGGCTTGAGTTTCGTCTCACTTTTCCTGCCAACGGCGTGGCACGGCTTGGAAGCCGTGTGAAGGAGAAGCCACCCCGGGATCGGGTTCCCACTCCGAGGAGGGGCCGAGACATCACTCTGGGCGCTAGGCGCTTCAACTGTGCCCGAGAGACGGGAGGAATGCCCAGAGAGGTGCGGCAGGCCGCGTCCTGCCCAACACGGGACCACCGAGGGCCGGGCTGGGCCTAGGCCCGGTGCAATGGGAGACACGGGGCACTTCTCAGAGAGCGCCTACAGCCGTCAGAGTCTGACACTTGGCGCTACGCCCGAGTGAGAGTCAAGCACTCAGTGCACATAAGGCTGCGCTGATGGGGCAGGTAGACATGGGCTGGCGTCCCGCCCACCTGGAACCGAGGGCAGACTGCGCACAGAGGTCTTCAGGATGGGGGGATTAGGGGGCACGCACAGAGATTATCACATCCCATATATAATGCTCGTCTCAGCGCCAGGATCCCCTCGCGGGTAACATGACCCCTCTGACTCCAGTCCATTATGGGCGCCTAGATCCGTAAGCGCTTCAAGGCAGCGCTATACACGTGCACAACACTTAATACAGAAACGTCGCTACGAACGTGTAACGATGGACTGGCGGTCGTAGGTCAAGACATCTCCATCCGACCCCTCTAGGACTGCAGTGTGACTCTCACAGCTCCAGGACTGCAGTGTGACTCTCACAGCTCCTCTCACAGCTCCAGGGCTGCAGTGTTCACAGCTCCAGGACTGGAAGGAACGGGGAGAAATGCCGCGGCTGCGTGATCAGCGAGAAGGCATCGGACTAAGAGGGGGGTTGAAGGAACGGGGAGAAATGCCGCGGCTGCGTGTCCTCGGCTCTGGCAGGGCAGGGAGAGGCTGCAGGAGGTTCCTGATGAGAAAGGAGCATTACGTGAACCCACCCGCTCGTCCTAGCTGCTAGAAAAAAATGGCGGCCGCAAACAACCTGAAAAGAAAAAAAAAGGAAACTCCCACAATGGACCCACCTCTTCGTGACGGCAAAAAAAGGGGCAGGATGAGAAAAACATCGCCGGAACGCCCACGAATCGCCTCGGACCATGATGGACAGATCTCACTTCCAATGGCTAGCCTCCATTTATGGAGCTAGCCAATGGAAGTGAGAGGCGTGACAAAGGCACCATACGCTTCTCAAAAGTTTTCGCCTGCGCGAACGCTGCTGCGCAGCGGACGCCAGGCAAAACCTAAAAATTGCAAATGTACAAGTGTAAAGTCACTCAGGGAAGAGATACAAATGGATAAACTCTAAGAATCTCATAGGAATGGTAGTGAGTAAGGTCTGTTTTCCACGGTAACATCTCTGACGTGACAGCGGTAGGTGTGAACAAGGCGCTCCAGCACCCTCAGCGTTTGGCTCCAGGTCTCCAAAATGCTTTTATCAACTTGCTTTTTTATTACAACCATTTGTCTCCAAACCTTCTAAGCACGAAACAACATCTAGCACTGAACTCCTACCGATGGTAAAATACAGCCATCGCTTTGGTGAAGAGGGCCACTCACCCACTGGCCCGGTGCCACTGCACCTCCTGCACTTATGGTTGCTGCACTGCTGCTGAACCCAGCTCATTAACACTCATGTTATTGATCTTTAAAGTTTGAGAGGCTACGGTGCGCCCTTCGGCCAGTGTTACACCCTGGTATATACATGGGCGGTGAGTTACCGTGAACCCCCTGTCTGCCAACCGGACATCCCTTCATAGAGTGCTTGCCGTGGCTTCCTAAGTAACAGCTTGTGGCTCAGTGTGCTACTGCAGTCACTGCAGGGACCCATAGTCACAGGTTTGTCTCTCAGTGGCCCACTCATCTTCTGATCCTTCCTAGGCCAATAAAATGAGAATCATTGACATGGACACAGTGTGCAGCTGTTATCCGTCCCCATGACACCTTTCAAGGTTAGCACATGTACAGTTCATCCATGTTCTTGGGCTTCTGTGATAAAGATGGTTTCTTATTCATTCATTGTTTTTCACGTTTTTTTAAACAATGTAGCATACAAACTGTTCTTCCTTGCTAAGAATATGCTGTCTTGCTACCCGAATTGTTTATAACTGCTTTAGGATGCAAACTCATGTTCGGTGTTTTGTTTCTGACAGAAACGGGGTGTTTTGATTGTAGCACCCTATTTACATGGGATTGGTTGTATTAAGGGGCTGCGGTCACTCTACAATTTTAACTGAGGGTATCCCCTAGGGTGAATATTGAGCAATACAAACAGTCCAGTTATATTCCATAGACCAACTAAATGCACTCCTCTGCTTAATTTAGGCTGGTGTTTGAAGGTGGTGGTCACCAGTGGCGGCTGCTATGGAACAGGGGTGGTGAGGTGGGGGCTCAAAAAAGAAAAATAGATCACTTACCTGTGAACGGCCACCGCCTCTCCCCCATACTCTTCTCTTCCTGACTTCTGGCAGCACGGAAGCTCACAGACTCCCTGACTCCCCTAAGCCAATCAGGATGCTTATGTCACCATTATGACAGCAGCATCGTGATTGGTCTGAGTGGCTTGTTTGGCTGCGCAGGCAGTGCCTGGTACAGTTCTCCACCCGGCTGTTCAGCCCAGCCAGGTGGGGAAATGTTAAGTGCTCATGTCTGTCTTGCCGGCCGGCCAAAAATTGTCATTGTATTGTATTGTAATTGCATTTATATAGCGCTTACTACCCCTGACGAGGCGTCAAATCGCTTTTTCGGCGAGTAGCACGCTACTCCGGGACCCATAGAGGATTAGTGTTGAATTAGTATAGTGAAACATGCAAGTACATTTTAGGTGGTGGATAGGTTAGTCGGTTATTTGGATTTGGAATGATAGCAGAAGGATATAGGAGGAAATAAGGTTTGTATTTATATAGCGCTTGTTACCCCTGATGGAGTGTTGAAGCACGCTATTCAGGAAGCCCATAAATGATTAGTAGTGAATTGATATGGTGAAATATGAAAGTAATTTCAGTGGTGGATATTAGTCAGTTATTTGGAGTGAGAAGGATAGCGGAGGGATAAAAGGGGAAGGAAGGTTTGCATTCATATAGCACTTGTTACCCCTGATGGATGTTGAATCGCTTTTCTGGCGAGCAGCACGCCACTCCGGAACCCATAAAGGATTAGTGTTGAAAATTAGTACAGTAAAATATGAAGTTATTTGAGTGGATATGTTATTCAGTTATTTGGGTAGAGAAGTGTGTGTGGCGGGATAGTGAAGGGAAAGCGGTTTCCTCAGCGGAGGAGCAGCCCTGGTGGTCACCACACTTATTTTCGGGTCTTCACAAAATAAGTATTGAGTTCCGTCGCGTGGGTCCTTGGATCCAAATGCTGGGTATTAGGACCAAATTCAGGTCATAGGCGATGTCCTCAAAAGGAGATTTAGACCCTCACCCAACAAAGTGGTATGCCTCATCATCGGGTCTGCTCTATGCTGGGCGGGCACTGCAATGCCCGAAGGACCCCTCGGGGGGGCTACCGGAGATCCTTTCTCTGCCACCAACAGCAGCCCTTTGTTTTGGGGGCAACAAGTGGTAGCAGACTGGATCTGGAAGAGTTGGGTTTAAAATGAATGAAAAGCATTGATTCAGAAATCCTTTATTCTCTATGGACGCTCTTGTTAACTGTTAAAAACAGAGGCGAACTCATGAGGCAACCATGAACCTCGGAGTTCACAAAGGATCAACATGTTTCGTGCCGCGTGTGCCCACATAGGGGTCAATGACAATTCATCAGGACCATCATATATAGCCTAATCTACTAAGATGTGCGAGTAAGGTCGAGCAATGTGTATAGAATGAGGTATACTACCTCTATTATTTCCCCTGATTGGGAAGTTTATTCTTTATACATTAAAGGCCTGGAATATCAAAATGTTTTCCTAATCCTCCCTTACCAGTATTACCTTATTATATGTACATTCAAGTGTCATAGGCTTCAAATCACTTGCAATTTGAGGGACCGGATACCTTTCATGTTTATGACCGACTATTCTGTCATGACACTATACATAAGGCCCTTAGAAGTATCAGTAGCCAAAACTGCACATTTCCAGCCACAAGAATAAGTGTGCTCTTAACCCACTGAGTTTCCACACAGATGTGAGTAGACAGTGCAATAATCCACTTCGGCAAAGATTACAAGCACATCTTTAGATATATGCACCAAGCCGTAAGGGCTCATGGGGCCAGAGCCCACCAATAATTTATCTTATAAGCAGGGGCGTGGCTTGGGGGGCGGTGTCTTTCCCCAATAAATGTATGTTCTGATAAATAGTTGGGTACACGTGCTTTCATTCGGGTATGGTGTCTGTTTTCACCAGGAATGTTTACATTCACACAGACTAAAACGCACAATACCCTCCCTCTCTCTCATTTTGAAAGTCCTAAAACATGTCGGTTATTTTACAAAAATATTGTGTTTTCTTTCTTACTACTCCCTCTAATCCGCATTCCTCTCCCTTTTCACTTCACCCTCTCTCATGCACCCCGCTTGTCCTATAATGCATTATAGTAGTAATCAAGGGAGGAACAATGAGCTGTTTGAGAGGTTCAGCACCCATGTTTCTAGGTACATTTAAAGTTTAAACACAAAAGAGGGGTGCTGTTCGACGGCTCGACAAGGAGCGCCCTATGATGAAGCATGATACCCTCCTGGGTGTGCGAGGGCCCTCAGATCTGATCATTGGGATTCCCTCTCCAGGTCTTGTGTTCAGTTCCCCGGATCCATCCTTGTGTGCCTCTCCCCATGGGAACAGCACCCCTCTTTTGTTCTATGACCTAGTTATATGCAAATATGATTGTTGGGAAAATCTGACGCTCCCCCCCAATCTTACTCACTAAGCTACACCCCAGGTTAAGAGCCCAAAAGTCAACTCTGGATGTTTCAATTTTTTTTATCCTTACTGGATCTGCCTGACCCTCTTTGTCCTGCCAGGCACCTATTGCTGAAAAACCGCTATTTAAAAGATCAACTTTACATATGTAACATGGACAAACTTAAGGCTGCATTTCCCAACCAATTCTCTCTTGCCAGAGAATGAAAAATCATTATAACATTATATGCACCACTTTTGTTTTACTCCTCATATAATGGATCTTTTTATACGTAAAAAGCAATTGTACCTTGCCTTTGTAAAGTTTGTTTCTCAACATTGACTGTAAAGGATGGTGTGATTCAGCTGTGACTGCCCTTCTTGTGATGAAGTGATGTATTTTTCTTTGCTAATTAAACCCCAACCTATCCCTTTAGGATGTGTTCCTTACTTCCTGGGTTTCAGGAGAGGGCTTCTTGTGTAGCACGGTACAAGAGTAATAAATCGCCTGATTAATCACCGGTAATCTTCATTACTCCTAGCCCTAATGGTCCTTGTCCCAGTCATAACAATCTGATGTGAGCAACCCCTCCAACACATAAATCCAGAGACAGTGCTGGCCTGCCTCTTTGTTGGTCGCCATAAATAGGGCTGCCTTTTCGGCACCCTCCTGGAAAAACTAAAGCCCATAGGCCAGGGTTAGTAGTGACTGGGGCGAGTAGGAGAAATGAAGATTGCTGCCAGATAATCAGAGCAACCCTGCATATAACTCACCCTCATGCCAGTCCTGCCAATTGGAGACTAACACAGATTAAAATAAAAAAATGTGTTTGTTTTGTGTAGCGCAAACTCGACCCGAAGGTATCAGAGCGCTTTTCTGTACCATTGCGTTTGTTTGCCGGCTAGACTATGCACGCCAGTTATAATAGGTTTTCTCACGTACTTGTTCCTATATTTATGTCTACCCTGGTTTAGCTAATTAGGAATGCTGCTAATGACTTATGGGTAGTATATCGTTGTGTGATTGACACATGCACCGTCATTGATTTTCTCTCCAGAGCGGTGCCCTCTTCCTGAGCTGTCACCAGGTTGAGGTGGAGTCCCTTACCCAGCAGTAGCGGGTAAAAACCTTTTTCTTGGTTTCACACTTGGATATTTATATAATTACAAGAGCCACTGGTTACATACCACTCTCGTATAGGTTGTATATCTTTGATTTACTGGTTCTCGTCCCATTAGGTACAGTCACCTTCTGAAGCAGACGAACCATGAACATAATTGGTTCTTGTATCCTTTTTTGATTTTTCACTAAAGCACTTAAGCAGCAGCATCTTAAAAGGTCCTGATGAAAGCCTTGCCCAATTGAGGGGCATTTCGGCTGAAACATGTTGATCACTATTTTCCACCACACACATGGGGTTTAAATCCATACCGCATGTGCACTGTTTTTAATCCTGGCAGTGAGTACATCTGAATAAAGCTGACATTTTGTGCTCGCTAGCTAGTTTTACTCTCACATTCCTTATGTTATATATATACTATTTTTCTTTGCGCTGCGCCCTCCCTAACACTGTATTTCTCATCACTTGTGGATTTAGAATATCCTGGTTGAGTAGACACCAAAAACATCCCTGAGCTCCTCCCTCTCAGAGAGGGGGATGTAGCCCTCAAATGAACTAGGTTTTTCCTTTTAGAGGAGAATCCCAAATGATGAAGCATGTCACCTCTGCTGAGTGAGGGATTTCGTCCTAAAAAGGGAATTTCTCACAGCTAGGTCTGTGTGTTATAGTCTGTGGCTTTTTTGTATTTCTTCACCTACTCTAAATACAACTCCCTCTCTTTCTTCTTGCTTAAAGTAGACCCAAGGATTTTACATTTGTTTTTGCGCTTTACATGTGCACCAGTTGTGTTACAGACGGACAATTCATTTTGCTAGGCACGGGGAGATTAAGTGATTTGCCCAAAATCGCAGGATGTTGAGCGTCCCGCCAAAACTCGAACCCGGTTCCCCAGCTTCAAGGCCGTCCGCTCTAGCCGATTGGCCCTTCATGTAAAGAGGAAATCCCATCCAGCACACCAATAGTGCTGCATCCTGTCTTTAATCAAATAAACAGTTTGCTGAATGAATCATGAAGAATGCAAATGATGACATCATCCCCAAAATGTATGTTGTCCCCACCCAGACAATGAAGTGTGAAACAAATGGGTTCTGAGAAGTCTGGGATGCTCGGCAGATTTCAGAGATGGATATTCCTGGAGGAACAATCCTGTATGCCAGAGGGAAGTGGAATGTCTGCCAAGGAGGATGAAAAGCAATCATGGATCCAACCCATCTGATGAAGGAAAGAGAGGAAGCGTTCCTTCCTGCCCAGACATCCCAAAGGAATGAGCAGATGGTCAGATATTCTACAAGGCTTGGAAAGCTCAAAGCAAACTAGAATTGCTCTGCAAACATCCAAGGAGTATTGAGACTTTTCATCTTTCGAAGAAAGAGGAAAGAAAGAAGGAAGAAACACCTCCTGAGAGCAGTGGAAGAAGAAACCTTAGAAAGAAACAGTCCGGATGCAGCCTGGTCCTACTGCACAGAAGGGTTGTTTGCTCACCTATATGTCACCCAGAGGCCGCCACTACGAAACGTACCACATTCATACTTAAAAATTTGACATTCTCCTCAGATATTGTTGCAGAGATGATATTAAAGCAGTCTTTTATTGCTGACAACTGACACACTAGGTAAGTAAGTATGGGTTTTATAGCGCTCGAATGCCGAGGCGTCTTGGTGCTGGAGAAAACACAGAAGAAAGGAGAAACCGAAAAAGGCAAAATCAACTCCTAAATTGGAAAGAGTCAAGTTTTTAGTGAACCCCAGAATTTAGACCGAACCGGTTGTGACCTCATATTCAAAGGCAGCTTATTCCAGAGTTTGGGAGATTGAAACAGCCAGACTCAGTTTCAATCCGCCCCATAAGAGTTGCAAAATAGGAAAAAGTTACAGGATAGAGGTGAAATTTCATCTGATGCACACCACTTTTGAACAAGCATTGGCAAGGCCACATGATCGAGCCTATGTGAGATTTATTGTCTTTGGTAAAGTGGCGTAGAGTGACATTATGTAGCGTGGCATTGTGAGGAGTGGGGTGGCATATGTGAGGCACGGAGTGGCATTGTGAGGCGTGGAGTGACTGTCCTGTGGAGTTGAGTAGAGTGGTATTGTGTGGCATGAAGTGGAATTGTGTCGAGTAAAGTGGAATTGTGTGGCACTGAGTGGAGTTAAATTGTGTGACATTGTGTGTTATACAGTAAAGTGGAACTGTGTGGAGTGGAATTGTGCTGCATTGAATGGAAATTTGTGTCTATGTGTGAAGTGGAGTGAAATTGTGCTGCATTGTTTAAAGTGGAGTGGAACTGTGTGGCATTATGTGGAGTGAAAATGTATGGAGTGGAGTGTGAGTGTGTGGAGGTGAATTGGGTGGAATGGAGTGGATTGGAGTGGTATTATGTGGTGGCATTGTGTGAAGTGATGTGGAATTGTAGCAAGTGGAGTGGCCTGGAATTGTGTGGCATAGTGGGGGGTGGAGAAGAGTGTAAGTATGTGTCATTGTGTGCCGTGGAGTGGAATTGTGTTGCATTGTGTGGCAAATGAGTGGTATTGTGTGGAGTGGAATTATGTGGAGTACACACAAACATCTGTTGCCCTCTGTCCACCCTCTAAAATGTAGTGCAGCAGTTATATTTCATCAGAGCTGCTCAGATGGTTGTTTTAAGCTTGGTGCGATACTCCGGGCTGGCAGATCTGATGAATTTTTTCGCAGCATTTAAAAAAAAAACTTTTTGAACAGGCATGCTGTTTTGATGGAAAAGGGTTCAAAATCTGTACGTAGTGTTAGAAATTAAAATTCAAGCTTGCATATTGTTTTTACAGAGTAGGATGTTTGCAAACAGATTCAATTATAGCAATGAAATGCAACTTGTGAGTTGCACACTGCAGATGTTAAGGAAACAACAGCAACTGGTGATTAATGAAGAAAATACAGGTTTCAGCATAAGGTAGAGCCTGAGCATAGCAGCAAATACGAGAATAGACAAGATGGGTGAGTTTACAAGGGCATTTTAGGAATGGTAGCTTAATTCTGTAAACTGAATGAGAAAACGCTGGGAAGGGGCAAGTGGGAGCACAAGGAGGAGGGGAAGAAGAAACACTACCTCAATCAATGAGCGAGCAGCAGGCAGACACTATTCAATATTGTTTGAACCTGTGCTTGGTCCATGCTCCTTAGAAGAAACAGGAAATGACGCACCACACACACTGACCAATTAGGAGGCATCAAAGAAAAGTGACAATGAAGTCAATGATTTGTAAGCAGTGGGTGGGCTCCAAGCCCTTTATTGCTAACAATAACCCTCCCAGCAGACAGCACATGCACTGTGGGCAGGTGAGGCCTACAACTGCCCAGTGTCTGTAATAGTACTTGAGACTCGAAGGATGTCTTGAAAGTTGCATTGCTTGTGCTATGTGACTCAGAAGATCCTGTCTATGGAGTTTCAATCTTTCAACCTCCAAATAAATAAGGCCAGATTCTGGGGAGGAACGTCCCTCTAAGACTAGAGCAGAGATTAAATAAGACGCAAGGGTTATGGGTGCTTGGGCGTGCAGGAGGGCGGTGCTTAATTTGTAAAAGAAATAAGTGCCAGGGCTCTAGTCAGGAGGCTTCTGCAGCTTGCACCACACATTGCCACTGCCAGCGATGCCAATGATAGTACCTACACATCTACTAACCAGCACACTGCTACAAGTTTGTCAGTTCAGCCTATTCTAGGCCCCCAAAGCTATAAAAATAGATTGGGCGGCAGGTATTAGTTGTTTTTAGTGCATACTGAATGAATAAATAATTGCTGTTCTGCTCATCTATAAATTATACAAACAGCGCCCCCACGTGGCAGTTGTCATAAGTGCCGATGTCGACAATTAAGTGCCGGTGCCGAGCACCATAAATCACAGGCTCAAATTAAGCACTGCAAATGGTCCAAAATGGGACCTTTACGATCACCATCATTGCCTATCTCTGAATTCTTGCCAGTAATTGAGGAATTGGTAGAACTGGCAGAATGGCATACAGTCTGTTGGGGCCAAGTAGAGGACAGAGCATCTTTCCTCCAGGCTGTCAACTGCTGGAAATGGGACAAAAACATCACAACCAAAGTCCTCTCCATGGAGGCAAATGAGGTCAAGATTGGAATCCCGAAACCCTTGCTAATCAACTTAAAGATCTGACAGTGAAAGGACAGGTCCTGGTACTGGAGAAAAATCATAATCCAGCTGAGTCTACCTCCTCAATTATTGCTTTAGCCTTAGATGTGAACTCCTTATATGGAAATAACGTTTTTTTCTGCCCAACACCCCATTTGCAGCCCCAGGAGGCCGTGAGATGAAGATCTAGGATCTGATGTATGAAAATGTAGTGAGTCTCAAACCAGTCAAAAACTGGTTTGCAGCCGTTAAATAGGGTGTTGTTGGTCTACAAATAATTGCTAGTGGTCTATTTCTTAAAAGTGCAAACAAACAAGTTAAAATTTCCTTTTTTTGCGATACAACGTACTTAATTTCTAATCGTGATTACCAAATGGCAGATAACTATTACGTTGTACTAAGCATTCACAAATATGTCATAGCAGAGCATTTTGCGCATAAAATACCACATATCAGGTGGTAAATAGGTGCAAAGTATAAAACGAGGTCCAAAACGCATTACCGTCTTTCACAATGACTGTAATCGATGCATAATCCTGGAGACCAATACAGAAGGAGAGAGGATTTTCAGGCAGTGGGTGACTCTATTTGACCAAAGAAATGAGGAGGTTTATGTTAGGTAAATGTTTTGCCAGCAGCCCATTCTATTGATTTGTCAAATGGAACCCTATACAATGCAGGCCAACACAACACAACACAGTTGTGCTATTCCTACCCACATTCAGGGCTTGTGTACCTTACACCTTTGAGCATCTGGTATCTACGAACACACTGTTGCAATTGGGATATATCAATTTGCCTTATGGTGGTTTAATCCTCTTGATGCACTATTGGCAAGAGCACATTGTGTTTCTAAGTACCCTTGCTGAGTCGGAAACAACAAAAGTCCAATTCTATGCAGTAGCTCATTTTTATTTTCACCAAGTGATTGAATGTGTAAACAGTACACATGTTATAATAGGTCCACCCTCTGGAACAGAGTATCTGTATCGCAATAGACAAAGTCGCTTGTCTGATTACATACCTAGTTGCCGATGCCCGGGAAGCACTCATTGTACTTACATATTTAGACACCTTGGACTATATGGGTGACTAGCAAGAGGACAGCTTGGATACAGATGACTGTAGTTGATTGTTCTTTTAATATAACATTAGTGGCCACATTTATTTTAGTTTTAATTTCTAGAAAAAAGGTTTGTTAAATTTCAGATGGCAGTGCATATACATTAAGGCTTTGGGTAAAGACATTGTGGTGTTGTGGACACTAGACCAACATACTGGATCAATGACCACACGGACACTGGGTATGCAGTACTGGAAGAGGCCTTGAGCACATGTACCCGGACCCTTTTATTGGCAGGGTCACGTCACTTGTGACGCCTGTGATGGATGGGTGTAGAGTGCATGTGTGTACAGCCCTCAAGGGAGTGGCTGAAAATACCTGTCCCTGCTGAAACACTAGAACGTGTTCAGCAGGACACTACAGACCACATACTTTCATCCCCAAACACCTAGACAAATGAGGTACAATGCTGCTTATAAACAAACCACTAGAATGTGTTCAGCAGGACACTAAATTCCTCCTAAACTTTATTGAAGAAACAAAACAAACACCAGTTCAATCTGTCGGGGCAAACAACAATCAATTAAACACTGCAGGGTCCATCAGCCTCACGATGCGGGCAGCGGGAAGACAGCAGACATGGGACTGGTGATTCTGGCTGCAGCAGGACAATCTGCTTGCACTCATTATTTACCCTGAGTGATTCAGGACACGAATGCTGGCTTGGAGACATCGGTAGCATACCAGTGTGAACATGTCCTCCGGTCGGAAGTTGCTCGAACTCGCTCACGTTGAGGATGGTTTGTGGTGGGTTCTAACAGTTCATAAAACAGAGTGCATCTTGAGCATGGTTAGAGTCCAGGTTGAAAGATCACAAAGGTGTTGCTTTATCGACTGAAGTCTCTATTAGACGACTTTGCTATATCCTGTAATCTGGCAATGAGGCAGTATCACGTCCAACTCTCCTGCCTGTGGAGGCCCCTTGTTGTTGTTGCTACAGGACTGCTTGTGGGCTGTGCTGGGGCTGCTTGTGTGCCGACTGGGGGGCAGCTGCAAGTCCACCGATGAGCCAGTACCTAGTCGCTCCCACAAACCTCCGGGTGGATGAGTCTCGGTCAAGACATGCTCTCACTAACCGCAGTTCAGGTGTAAGCCAGGTTAGGAGGGAGTTTCTGGTTCTTCTTGTTGGCAGGTGTGGCAAAGGTGTAGGACTCCAGTCCATTGGTACTCTAAATATGGTAGTGTTTGACGCATTTTGACGAAGACTGGCTTTATGGCAATTGCAGCCGTGTGGTGAATCAAGACAACAGTTGGTGATCACTTGCCATGATGGTTCCAGGCCTTCGTTTTTGAGTAGATCACCAAGAGTGGGGGTGGCCAGGTGCTTCCATTTCCTTTGGGGAGGCATCTGCATCCTTGCACTTGGACTTCTTGGGCTATTAAGACGTCGTGACAGTGGTGTGATGAACACGCTGTGAAACGTGAGGCATGAGACACTGTTCGTGCATTCTTGCGGCTTACTCTCGGTTTCCCGCTGGGTGGTCGCCAGGTCATTCTCTGATTGTCACCCACTTGCTGTTGGTGTGCTGGGATGTGCTCCTTTAGCAGCTCAAGTTCTCTTCAACGTCCGGCCAGGCCACTCATGACTTTCCTTACTGAACTTGATTGGTCGTCAGATTCTCAGCTGTTCATGTTCCTGTGCCACACGGGGTGTATGCATGTGCTGTTCTCTCTTCGTTGAGAGGGCGCACCTCCCCCAGGAGCTGGTGGCAGCACACATGAGCGATTTGTTGGTGTCGTATTAGAGGGGCACTTTTCTCTCCCCTGTTTGCCAGAAACACAGGTTAGCCGGCCCAGGATAGCAGACAGGCATGCTTCGGGTATTTACAATATAAAGCTCCGACGTGCAGGAGCTGTAACGGCGCACTTCAAACAGTGTGGGCGCCTTATGCTGGTGGCGGCCCTTCACCCTCCTTTCGTATTTGCCACTCACTTCTTTTTGTGCCAGGCAGGGGTTGCAGAGGCATGAGTATGGGGCAGCAGCCGAGGCCCTACTGGTATGAGCCGATGAACATGTTGGGTGACAACTCCTTGCCTTGTCCGGCTCCGGTGACTGTCACGCTGGCAGCAGGTGTCAGGTGCCTCTCATTATGGCTATCCTTCCCTTCTTGTGAGGAATTTCTGGCAGCAACACACACGGGTCAGACCCGCTCGTCGCCAATGTGGTGTTGTGGGCACTAGGCCCACATACTGGATCAATGACCACATGGACACCGGGTGTGCAGTACTCGAACTGGCCTCGAGCACGTGCACCCGGGCTCTTTTATTGGCAGAGTCCCCTCACTTGTGACGGCTTTTGATGGATAGATGTGGGGTGCATGTGAGTCCAGCCGTCAAGGGCGTAGCTGGAAGTACCTGTGCCTGCTGAAACACTAGAATGTGTTCAGCAGGACACTACAGACCACATACTTTCATCCCCAAACACCTAGACAAATGAGGTACAATGCTGCTTATAAACAAACCAGAAGCATTATAGAGTAGACATTCGGTTTACTCAAAGGCAGATTCTAATGTCTGCATTCAGTGGGGTGGTTCTACAGCATGATCCAGAAACGTACTGTAAAATCATAGCTGCTTTTGCTAAGTTACATAGTCTGGCCATTCATAAGAGACTTCCTATGGACCCTGCCAATGAGGAATCTGATGATGAAAATGATGTCCCCTCTTTATTACCATCTCCAGGATGCTGCGAGAGCTGCAGAAGGACGTGCGAGCAGGGATGATGTCACTAATTCTTACTTTTATGATAAACTTCACATACAGTTGTTTTTCGGTGGCCTCTATAAAAGATATGGAGATCTTACAAAGAGCTTCCCAAGTTCAGAGACACACTTCTCCACAAGAATTTCAAGTTGTCGCTCACTAAATTTGCACTTCCTCTTCCTGCCAACCTTCTCATGTGTCTGGACATGTTGAGTAGAAAACATGCTGTCAGGGACATAAGTCTGTTTCTGCTGTGCAGCTGAAAGTAAATGTACCACCTGAAATGGATGATGTCATAACTTGCTGCCAGTGCGAAAGTCCTAATCCGCGACTTATACAGATTTACATATTCCGATTCAGCATTCAAAAGTAATGAATGCTTACAAATGGCTATTTGCCTACTTGAATTGTGCCTAACTTATATTCAGCGATTCCTCATTTGCTGATCGGCATTTGTCGCAATTAAGGAATAGCTAAATATCCTTTTTGTACATTTGGCCCCTTCAGTCTTTTGGCAAGGGAGTACATATTTTATACAAACTTTCTTTGGCTTATCTAGGTTGTTTCTCGAATTTTGATTCTCCTGAATGAACCAAACTGTTGACACAGTACCTTGTTCTTCCCTGGAATTGCATACATCCAGTTGTTATGTTATGTTAAGTGTTGTTCTAGCAAGGGGAGAAAAGCCATGCCTTCAAGGCTTTCCGACAAGCCAAAATGTTAGGCAAGGCTTTGACATACAAGGGAGGGGCATTTCAGGCATTTGATGCTCCGAGCACAAAGCATTTGCCACCCACCCCAGTTCAATTATCACCATATTGTCGGAGGGAACTAAAACTGTCCTCTCTTTGATTAAGAGCCAGGAGGTTTTGAGAGCTTTTAAAACCCCTGGCCAGGTCTCTCAGTTTTGGAAGACCTCCCGCTGTATCAAAGGGGCCAGCTGCCTTGAATTGGCATCAAGCCCAGAGCAGGGCCGGACTGGGAACCGAAATCGGCCCTGGCAAAGTGCTCAGCCGGACCCCCTCTACCCTGGGGGTGTGACCGCACTCTTTGCCGGGGCCGGTTTTCGTCCGAATTTGTTACAGGGCCGTTTTTGCAGCTATGCTGCAAAAAACGGCCCCTTGGGGCCCAAAACCGGCCCCCACCCATGCAGCCGACCGGGGGATTGCCCGGTGCCTACAACGGCCAGTCCGGGCCTGGCCCAGAGTAGCCTACCAGCCCAACACACTAGCATCCGTTCTTACCGATACTGGGAGTTAGGGGTTGAGTGGCACAACTCTCGATAGCTGTGGAATATACAATCACCATGGTAACCAGCAACGATGATGGGTAACTACCGGTAAGTATAAGTTGAGTTGTTGGTAAGCAAGACTGCGGTGTTTTGGCAGACTCACCAGGAGAGGGCGCAAGTGAAGTCTGGCCAATAGAACAGTAAATATGTCTACTTAAAATTAGCAAAACCCCCACTGGAGTTGTGCTCCTGGTCAAGAGGTCTTGCAATAAGTTCTGCAGTTTCTTCTCCCTGTCTGAAGAAGGCAGCCCGATCTCCGGTCGAGTTCAGAATTTCATCCTAATATAGGCACCTTCCTGAGCTGATAGTATAGTGAATTTTGTCAACTTGAGAAGCCCACCAATTGTCCAGATATGGAAAAAGTATTATCCTTTGTTAATGTAGCAATGAGACAATCAGAACTAAGGGCCTGATTATGAGTTTGGAGCAGCGGAGCTGGTGCAACGCCGCATCCGCTGTGCCAAACCCGTGCAAGACCACCCAAGGACTGCTGACCATATTACAAGTTGGAAATGCACAACTCGTAATACGGTCAGCAGTTGTTTCCTATTCCCATGCTGTGCCTGGAAAACAATTCAGAAAAGGGGGTGGTGATGAACAGAGTGTCTGAATTAAGCAGACCACTCTTACCCAGTCCAAAGATCAGGGCTTGATCGTTCACAGTTTTTTAGCTCACTGCACCATCCCAGCTCAGAACCTGGCTACATGCAAATTAGTCTGTTCCTGTCCCAGTGCATGATGGGAACAGGGCAAACCAAACTACCAAGCCAATTCTTATACTGGGAAGGAAACAAGCTTCCGGGGACCGGTTTCTGGCATTTCAGCCGTCGTCGGCCCGGCTTGCTTGAATCCTGATGGTGCAATGAGCAAGGGACTCACATCTGAGTATACCCTTCCACGCTTATGGTGGACAAAATGATTCAGAAAAGGGGGTGGCGATGAACAGAGTGTCTACATTAAGCAGACCACTCTTACCCAGTCCAAAGATCAGGGCTTGATCCATCACCGTTTTTTAGCTTACTGCACCATCCCAGCTCAGAACCTGGCTACATGCAAATTAGTCTGTTCCTGTCCCAGTACATGATGGGAACAGGGAAAACCAAACTACCAAGCCAATTCTTATACTGGGAAGGAAACAAGCTTCCGGGGACCGGTTTCTGGCATTTCAGCCGTCGTCGGCCCGGCTTGCTTGAATCCTGATGGTGCAATGAGCAAGGGACTCACATCTGAGTATACCCTTCCACGCTTGTGGTGGACAAAATGATTCAGAAAAGGGGGTGGTGAGGAACAGAGTGTCTGAATTAAGCAGACCACTCTTACCCAGTCCAAAGATCAGGGCTTGATCCATCACCGTTTTTTAGCTCACTGCACCATCCCAGCTCAGAACCTGGCTACATGCAAATTAGTCTGTACCTGTCCCAGTGCATGATGGGAACAGGGCAAACCAAACTACCAAGCCAATTCTTATACTGGGAAGGAAACAAGCTTCCGGGGACCGGTTTCTGGCATTTCAGCCGTCGTCGGCCCGGCTTGCTTGAATCCTGATGGTGCAATGAGCAAGGGACTCACATCTGAGTATACCCTTCCACACTTATGGTGGACAAAATGATTCAGAAAAGGGGGTGGTGATGAACAGAGTGTCTGAATTAAGCAGACCACTCTTACCCAGTCCAAAGATCAGGGCTTGTTCCATCACCGTTTTTTAGCTCACTGCACCATCCCAGCTCAGAACCTGGCTACATGCAAATTAGTCTGTTCCTGTCCCGGTGCATGATGGGAACAGGGCAAACCAAACTACCAAGCCAATTCTTATACTGGGAAGGAAACAAGCTTCCGGGGACCAGTTTCTGGCATTTCAGCCGTCGTCGGCCCGGCTTGCTTGAATCCTGATGGTGCAATGAGCAAGCTAAATAACGGTGATGGATCAAGCCCTGATCTTTGGACTGGGTAAGAGTGGTCTGCTTAATTCAGACATTCTGTTCATCACCACCCCCTTTTCTGAATCGTTTTTGGCCACTATAGGTGTGGCAGGGTATACTCAGACATGAGTCCCTTGCTCACGGCTCCATCAGGATTCAAGCAAGCCGGGCCGAGGACGGCTGAAATGCCAGAAACCGGTCCCCGGAAGCTTGTCTCCTTTCTGGTGAAGAATTGGCTTGGTAGTTTGGTCTGCCCTGTTCCCATGATGCACTGTGCCAGGGACAGACTAATTTGCATATAGCCAGGTTCTGAGCTGGGATGGGGCAGTGAGCTAAATAACGGTGATGGATCAAGCCCTGATCTTTGGACTGGGTAAGAGTGGTCTGCTTAATTCAGACACTCTGTTCATCACCACCCCTTTTTCTGAATCGTTTTTGGCCACTATAGGTGTGGCAGGGTATACTCAGACATGAGTCCCTTGCTCACTGCTCCATCAGGATTCAAGCAAGCCGGGCCGACGACGGCTGAAATGCCAGAAACCGGTCCCCGGAAGCTTGTCTCCTTTCTGGTGAAGAATTGGCTTGGTAGTTTGGTCTGCCCTGTTCCCATGATGCACTGGGCCAGGGACAAACTTAATTGCATATAGCCAGGTTCTGAGCTGGGATGGGGCAGTGAGCTAAATAACGGTGATGGATCAAGCCCTGATCTTTGGACTGGGTAAGAGTGGTCTGCTTAATTCAGACACTCTGTTCATCACCACCCCCTTTTCTGAATCGTGCCTGGAAAACAGGCACCGCAATGGGAACAGCAAAAATGTTCCAGTACGGCATTGTCGTGGACGCCCATGCCATGCTGGAAATTTGTGGGGGTACAGACAGGGGGGCATATGTTGTGCTCCCCTGAATGTATCCCCATGGAGGGGGCATGTGGTACCCTGTAGGGCCCCCTTTGTTCCTGCACTGCCAGCCTTTTCATAGCAAGCTCTGCCATAAAAAGGCTGGCTGTCCAGGAACTCGTAATATGCTGAGCGGGATGTATGACGGTACAACGCTTACCGTTACAACGCGTACCTTTACGACGCAGGTTTAACAACGCGAGTCGTTACAACGACTTGCATTGGGGGGCAGTGGATAGTGAATAGTTTAATTTACTATTCCAACTCCAGTCCCCGTGGATAGTAGGGAAGGTGTTGGATAGTAAATTAAACTATCCCCTATCCTAGAGCGCCCTCCAGTGAAAGTCGTTGTAACGACTTTCGTTGTAAATCCTGCGTTGTAACGGTTCCGTTGTAAAGGATGTTTCCCCGCTGAGCGGGACTGTGCCAGTCACCGCTCAGCATATTGCGTTGTGGCGCTCCTGCACCACCGCCTAGGGAACAACTGTTCCCTGGTGCAGCCGACGGTGCACCGTCTCATCGAGTTAAGAAGTCGTAATGCGGCGGATGGTGGACCGCCACTGCGAGTCTGGTGGTCGGAAGATCCCCAGACTCGTAATCAGGCCCTAAGACTTTTGTAGAAACTACGATCCGAGGCTTACGGTTAGGGCCTGCAATTGAAAATTAAGGCCTTCAACTGAAAACACAGGGTAGCACCATGAAATTGGAATACACAGACAAACTGCCATCAGATCTGGGGTGATCCGAAAATACCATTGGAGACGGAAAGGAATTGTCCACCGCATAGTTTCCATCCTGATTGGTTATGTGATCCACTTGTTCATCTTCCTGTGGTATATCGCTAGGTAACAGCCCTGTGAGGCTTAGGAATCCTGAAAGACTTTTAAATATACGTCCTGACCCCTCTTATTCCAGGGCACTAGCTTGGTGGCAAACTTGCCCAATAAATCTTGAAGGGCTTTTTAGTGCCCATCTTGTTCTTTGGTTGTGCGTGAGGCTATAGTGTCATGATGACAACTTCGCAGCATAACCTGACGGGACAAAGTAGAGGGCTCGTATGTCTGAAATAGATGCTTCTGAGTTCGGCAGAAACTGACTATCTTCCTCTGACTGGTCCATGGGGAAACGGACCAGCACAATCAGGAGTGCTGGTTTTGATTCCAGCGGTGAATTGTTATGACGTCTCTTAAATTTCGAATTTGCCTTGTCACTTTCATGCCCTCTGAACCCTTGTAATGACTGTAGCTTCTGAGACGTTTAGCAAAAAATAGACTTATTTTGATTAGAAGAATACTTTTTTGTTTGTTTCCTCATGAACAAAGAAGCTAGACATTTTTTGGAAAGTCCAGTGAATGCAGCCTTCCAAATCTATCCCAAGAAATGGGTCCCGGTCAAGGGCAAGCAAAGGGCAGCCATTCTTTTGGGACGAAGCTTTGTGGGGATCCTTTATTAATATATTCCGTCCAGCGGCTGTTTATGAAGCAGAGGTTCAAGCAGCTGCTGAAACCCCATCAAAGACCACACCAGACAAACTTCAACGTGTTTCTTTGAACTGTCAATAAGAGCTAAACATTCCGAGGGCTCCTCGACTGCTTCAAAAAGCGCTTCGAAATCCGTCAGTAAAGACTATGCGGAATACACTGCATAGATTGGTGCTGTTTATAGCTAGATGTGCACCGGAATGAGCGTTGCAGAGAGCCGAATCTAACTAATACTGCTCAATTTGTGTTAGTGTTTACAGATGCTCTTGGCACGGAAAAACATTTCTTAACACCGGCATATAATTATCATCATTCACCACATGGTGGCGATGTCTAGCTTTGTTTTAACAGAATACTTCAGCAAAGTGTTTAATATAAATCTACTTTAAAAGAAAAATGCCAGAGTGACCAGGCCATTCTTAGAGCTTTCAGTGACGTGGAATGTTCCAAATTGGCACCTACATAGGAGAAGGATGGCTAATAGGTGGTAATGGCCACCAGTGGAAGTTACATTCAGAAAAAAGTTGTACATGAATGAAAGAATTCCTAAAGTAAATATATGCAGAGAAGTAATATTTGAATTTGATTACACTAGAGATGTTCGCAAGTCCACACATGCTAAAAAAACCTCCAAATGTCTCCATAGGTTCATTTTTAATAGCATTACAGTCTTTTTTTTTTTTTATTTTTTTTTTTTTTTTTATTGACAGGATTCAAAAAATACAGTGGTAGTACATTCATACATTATCCATAACTCTGGTGAAAATAAAGTAGAGTTAAAGGAATAGAGGAAAGAAAAATTACAAAAATGATAAATGGAGATTATAAAGACAATTCAAAAATAACATAAGCTAAAACTTTAAGCAAAGACAAATAATTTCATACACAGTATAGCTTTAGCAAGTTATCTCCACTACTGGTACTTCAGAAAAGTGTTTCCAGATCCTTTCTTTTCTAACAAGGGTTTTCGGGCCACGATATTTAGCTAGTGATAGTTCCAAAGTTCTAATTTCGCTAACCAAAGCCAGCCATTCCGCTACATTTGGGGGATCCTTAGAAATCCAGGCCCTTGCTATAGTTAATCTTGCACAAGAAAGCAAAATCGTAGTAAGGTCCCTATTCGGAGAGTTGGGCTCTTGCATATCAAGTAAAACCAGATGCACTGTAATTTCAGGTATCATTACCGCATTGTTTTTTAAATAGTCCGTTATACCATTCCAAAAGGTAGAGAGTGCGGGACAAGAGAATAGCATATGGTCGATTCCAGCAGCTTGCATATTGCATTTAGGGCATTTAGTTTTGTCAGAGAGCAAGTTCCCTTGCGACCATAGGGATATTCTTTGTGGTGTGTAGTACAACTCAGTAATTGTCCTATACAATTGCATTCTAAGATTAGAAGAGTGTACTATATCACTTAGGTGAGTTAAAGCATTTCCAATCAGTGTTGAATTTACATCCAGATTTAATCTACGGGACCATCTAGCTGCAATTATAGTAGTATTTTCCCCTTTGTCTTTACTCAACAATTGATATCCCAATTTTATTAGCGACTTGGTTTTAACCGAGTAAATACATTCACAAATATCTGATTGTATAACTTCCGTTATTTTCATTTTGTTAAGGAAGAAGTCTCTTAGTTGTCTATATTTGAAGTGCATATCATTAGTAACACCATTTGTGATTTTCAAGTATTCAAAATCGATCAAACCATTACTTCCATAGAGATCTCCTAGCGTGTTTATTCCGTGTCTTATCCAGCGATTCCCCATCCCATCCGAGAGAGCAGCCGGAAGACCAGGATTGCTCCATAATCGAAGCTCGGCATTGTAAAACGAACTTTTGCTAGTAAGCAAGATTTTGTCCCAAATTTTAATCGCATGTTTGGCAGTCTTAAATTTGACCCGCTTGTAGTAATTTGGATCATGAGTGCGCAGTAGAAATTGATTAGAATCAGCACCTAGCATAAATTGGTGAAAAAATAAAGATGTCTCATTTTTTAATAAACTCCTAACTCGAAAAAAAAGGAAGCTAAAAAATACAGATTGAAATCTGGAAAAGCAAGTCCCCCTTTAGAAGTGGGTAGTGCCAGAAATTTGATGGCCCTTCGTGCTTTTTTGTAGCCCCATATAAAGTTACTGCATATACTATCAAGCCTTTTAAAAAAAGTTTTATTGGGTTGTAGTGGTATAGCTCTAAACAAATAAAGTAATTTAGGTAGTATTTTCATCTTTATCAGATTGAGTCGACCAATTAAGCTGAGAGGGATTTTATGCCATTTCTTGAAACTTTTAGTAGTTTCAATTAAAAATGAATCATAGTTTAATTCCAGAATCTTCCCCACTTTTGCAGTTAGTTTAATTCCTAAGTAGACCGCTTCTTTACAGGTATTATAAATATGCACATCGGGAGTATAGTTAACTATAATTTGAGTTTTACTCACATTCAATTTGTACCCGGAGATTCTACCATAATTTTGTGGTTCATTAATAATTTCTGGCATAGCATTATTAATGTCTGTTGTATAGATTGCTATGTCATCGGCAAAGGCAGTTATTTTTAGAGTTATGCCCCCATGGTTCACTGGAGAAATGTTGGCTTGATCATTAAGTGCATTTAAAAAGGGTTCTAAAGAAAGAGCAAAAAGTAATGGGGAAAGGGGACATCCTTGTCTCGTGCCTCTTGCGATCTTAAAGTTAGCTGAATCTTTGCCTCCGTAACTTATCATTGCCTGTGGTTCGTCGTAAAGTGACTTAACCCAATCTAGATAACACCCAGATATTCCCATTTTGTTTAATACAGCCCACAGATATTCCCACCCCACTCGGTCAAATGCTTTTTCTGCATCTAACATAATCATACCGAGTGGGGTGTGGGTAGTTCCTGCTACATCAAAAGCTGTTATTGAAGTATTGACGTGCATAGTGGTGTCTCTACCCATTACAAAACCATGTTGTTGAAGGTTAACAATCTTAGGCATTAAAGGGGCTAAACGGTTGGCAAGGATTTTAGCAAAAATTTTTACGGCAGAATTAAGTAAAGAAATTGGCCGATATGATCCACATTCTTTTTCAGGTTTCCCCTTTTTCAAAAAAAATATAATTTTGGCGATTTTCCATGAAAGTGGAGCTTGTTTGGAAACAATAATTGAATTGATCACTTTCTCTAGTAGAGGCAACAGCTCTTGGGCACATAGTTTGTAAATTTCCACGGGTAAGCTATCTTCCCCTACCGCCTTCCCCGAGGGCAGATTGTCAATTGCGAGTTTTATTTCCTCTAGTGTTATCTTTGAGTTTAAATGTTGCAGTACATCAAAATTTAGCGCCCGAGGAGGGGTTAGATATCTATCAAGATACTGTAAAATATCCGCTGTAGTCGGAATCGCCTCGGGTGTATATAGTTGCTGGTAAAACTTAACAAATTGTTTCAGTATTTGGTCTTCTTGCGCATAGGTGATTGAATCTGATCCTATTATTTCCTTAATTTTAGTTTTGGCTTTCCTATCTGCAGTTTTAAAAGCTAATATCTTCCCAATGCGGTCGCCGCCTTCGTACTGGTCTAATTTGTACTTTTGCATTTTGGATATAAATCTTTCCCTCAATCTTTTTTTTAGTCCAGCTTGTAGTTCTGCCAAAATGAGCCTAATCCCCTCAATGTTATCTTTAGAGTGCCGTGTTGCGTCAGCGAGTAGTGTTTCCATATCTAGTATCTTAGATGTTAATTTTTTATTATTTTTAAGACTCTCCGCGTTTAGCCTGAATACATATTGTTGAACAAACCCCCTAATACAACATTTACATGTATCCCATACAGTATTTATATTGGCCGAGTTAATGTTTAATGAGATAAACTCCTGTATATATTGTTTGATTGATGAAGTAAAACTAGTATCAACAAGTAAGTGTCTTGGGAAGGTAAATTTGCGAGTTGTTTTTTGATTTTGACCCTTAATGTTAACTTCTATTAGCAGGGGATTGTGATCGGAAGTAACTTTGGGGCAGATTTCAATCACGCAGTTCTCTAAAATTAAATCAGATGTCCATATCATATCGATTCTAGAGCAGGATTTGTGCGGTGCGGAGTAATAGGTGAAGCCTGCCAACTGAGGATGTTTACACCGCCAAACATCTTTGAGGTTATTCAACCTTGCTAATTCTAAAATAGCTGCTCTTACTTTACGCATTCTTTTATAATTACTTTGGCGAGTGGAGTCTACTTTGTAATCGATCGCACAATTGAAATCCCCAGCGATAATGATTTCTCCCTCCCATTCAAGTAGTTCAATACTTAACTCTTCGAAAACTCTGGGATCATCAATATTTGGCCCGTATATTACACATAATACCAGTTTCACATTATCGCCTTGCATCTGCGCGATTGCCCACCTTCCCCGAGCATCTGAGGTAGTTTTAATAGTTTCTAATGGAGCTCCTTTTTGTTTTAGAATAGCTACCCCCCTAATAGTTTCATTTAAAGTAGAGCATACAACCAATTCGTATCTCAATTGAGATAGTAATTTACGATCTTGATATTTGATATGAGTCTCTGACATCAAGACTATATTGGGGTTGTTTAATAGCATTACAGTCAAGGTCATTAACTCCACAGAGCAGCCCTCATTATGTGTGGCCTGGTAATCCCGTTCTGAGAAAAAATTACCGAAATGTAGTGAAAAAGTGATACAATGTTATTGCATCGATCATCCCAGGTGCAGTGACCCCTTATGTTTTTTACTGGGGACAAATAATCACCTTCACTGGGAGGACTTTCCTCTCTATAAAAAGCCGCCTGGAGTTATAGGGTTATGTGTGGAAATTGTTGCATTAACACCGGTTTCTTCACATGGGAGACCCGTAGTTGTGGTCTCCATGTACCAGGGCAGTGGACGTCAAACTTTTTCATGCCCTTCTATCCCCCCTCCTCACCCCCCCCCCCCCGCAGCGGAAGAAAATCAGGCCCTCCCCTTCACGTTTTTCACTATTATACTTTTACCATTTAAAAAAATGCAATTAAATACATGGTTGCCAAACATTCTATTCCAGGCAGAACTTACTAACTAGTAAAAGTGTTCACAGTGTGATCATTAGAAAAGGGAGGGGGGAGGGGTTGAAGAACTTTTGGAGCACCTTCCCTTTTGACACCTTTTCCCAGCCAAGATATAAATGACAGAAGATGTTAGTGTTGGATAAGTAAATGGGGTGGGGGAGGTGTCAGACTGCAAGGAGAGGTTACACACAGGGAGAAGCTGTGATTTATGCATGCAGGTTGCGTAGACCGGTGAGGAAGGCTAGGTGTTGCAGGGGTGGTGACTTGGAAGAATAGTTTAGGATTCCTAAGGAGGGACTTTGGGGGTAGGCTTGTTCTTCTTTCCATGTGTGCTGCATTCGGCTGCACACAAGGAGAGAGGAAAAAACCTGCCAGGATTATTTTTGTGCAGGACAGTGCCCCTCCCTGCACAAATACAATCCTGCCGGCAACACAGGCACCCTTGCACCATGGTGCAAGGGTGCTGCATTGGCCTTAGGCTGCCGAAAGGGCACCAGCGCAGGGGGGAAAGGACAGGAATGCACTGTATTGGATAAATACAGTGCATTCCTGCCTTTTACTTTGACGTAGGGCAGCGCAGCAAGGTGACTTGCTGTGCTGCCCTACACCAAAATCCCATAAAGGCCCCTAGTAATAACATTCGGGCCTAGGTTTACTAACATTTTGCATAGTGGTTGCACCAATTTGCTTGCGCAACCAAAGCGCACAATGCTAGGAGAAATTATCAAAGTCACCTTGCATGCTTTGTAAAAAAAAAAGTAACAGCGCCTTGCTCTGCATTGCGTGACACTGCACCCTGTAGATATTAAAGGGGTGGAGCATCAGCTTTCCTATTCATCTATCCATGTATTTGGATGCAAACCCAGATTTACTAAAGGCAGGAGACTTAGGTTTGTGCCAGAATTGTGCCCCTACCCAAGATAGGCGTAACGAGCAGAAACATCTTAATTTCTCCTTATTACTTCCTCTTTCGATGTGCTCTGAATTTTGCAGCACACATCGAATGAGGTATATGCTGCTAAGGATTATTTTTCACACAGAAAGGCATCCCTTCCTGAACAAAAGCAATCCTGTCCACAATGCAGGCACCCTTCTGCCATGGCTTTAGGGTGTCTGGGATGGCGATGGAGAGCCACAAGTGAGCCAGAGCTGGCAGAGAGCTACACTACCCCGCATCATTGTGAATATATGGCACAGTTCAGCTCACTCACTTTCACACAATGCAGAGCAGCAAATTGCCCTTCTGCACTGCGTTGCATGCAGTGCTTAATTTGTAAAATATGAAGTGCCAGGGCTCTGACCAAGAGGCCACTGCAGCTTGCACCACCCATCGCCACTGTCATCTCTGTCAAAACAACTACTGACCATCTCTCTCACATGTGAATGTGACAGTTCAGATTATTCCAGATCGCCAAATTTAAAGGAACGACTGGGGAGGCTGGGATTGCTTTTTGTATATTGTTTTCCTAAACTACTGTTATACTGTTCATCTCTAAATTACATGAGCAGCACCATCTGGTGGCTGACTGCCCTAAGTGTGGTCTTGACAATTAGGTGCCGGTGCCGAGCACCGGAAAACCTATTAAGTGCCAGTGCTCAGCACCGGAAAGCTCCGGCCCAAATTAAGCACTGGTTGCATGACATGTTAACGGACATTCCCCAGGATGTAAAATAGCGAGAGAAAGAGATACCCATTTAGTGGCTGAATTGCACAAAGTGAAACCAGAAAACCTGAGAAAAATCTCAGAATGTAGCCCACGTGACAACTGACTTGCTTCTTAGTTCTCTACTGGAGTTGTCACCATGACAGTGGAGCATGTTAAAAAATGATCACTTTTTATAAATATTTCTCACAGCACTTGGTAACATAATCTGATGTACTAACATGAAAAGCTTTGTCATTTAAATAAATAAACCTTTCGAATTTTCCAGAGAATTTATAGTATGTTTACATAATGTTTATTGCATGGTTTACATGGAATGGAAAATACTTTCAGGATTCAGCTGACTCATGCACGCGCTCTTGAAGCCAAGTCAGGCCCTTTGTCTCATCTTTGAGTAGCTTCTCCCTGCTAATTTGTTGGATCGCCCACTTCTAGTTTTCAGATGGTTTCTAAAATTGCAGTGGTTATGTTCTGCTCTTTGGGTGGGATTCACGAGTTTGGGGCCTTGAACTACTCCAGTGATCTACCTCAGTGTTCCTTTCATCTGAAAGCATCATGTTAGGGAAGGTACAGGTTGCCTTATCAAAGTTTCCTGGTGGGGTACAGTGATGCTTGAAAGGTGTAAGTGAGAAATCTGCATGATTGTGCTTGGTAATCTTTTTTTAGGTCTCGCGACCTGCGTTGCACTGTGCAGCAGTGCACCCGCAGGTCGCGAGACCTCTAGTAGATGAAAAACGGGGAATTCGAACTGACCTGGAATCGCACACGCTCGTGCGTGTGCATTTCCTTTTCAGCTACCCCATTGGCCTTAGCGTGCCTCTTTTAATGAAAGACTGCACGCTATTGGCCAAAGGCGGGCACAATGCTCCGCCCATGGCGTATTGGTGTCTATTACGCACTTGGTGCACGTAATAGACACCAATAGGCCGTCACGTGGTTTTAATTATCGTGCACGGGCGCGATAATTTAAAGCACGTCTCCTGTGGCACGCGCGCACCACTCAGCAGGATTGTTCATTTTCATTTTTGGATCCATTTCTCAGGGAAGCAACGGCTGACGTCTTGTTTTATTGAGCGGCTTCTCACTGAGGTTAGTTTGGTAACAATACATGTAACAGTGTGTGTGTATATATATATATATATATATATAGTCTTGGTAAAATTAATCCCCCCCTTAACTGTAGTCCCTCACTTCTTCCAAGTGACTAAGAATACTGCACAGAACTGCCTCTAGCTCGTCAAGTGGGAGGGGAGGTCCAACTGTTATACTTCAATAAAAGTCACAAAGAAATGGCTGTTTGCTGGTCACGCTTGTGCTGCATCCTGCGTACTTCAGTTGCATGGTTCTCTGGCACCCTGCAGGTAACCTTCAGGGAAGCTGCCCTGATTGGAAACTACCCCATCCCCAAAAGAAAAAGAAACAGCTTATTAGTGAGGAAGGTGTCAAGGATGCACTGACTCCTGGCGTTTGTGTGCAGGCAGCAGTCCACGATTTTACAGACACTCATTCTTCGACACTGATGTTTGATTTCCTGCCAACACTCCAACTCTCACTCACTCAGTCTCCTACATTCACGCTCACTCTCCTATTCCTATTCTTACTACTAGACTCTCTCTCGTGCACTCTTACTCTCTTCAACTCTCACTCTTGTTTTTTTTGGTGCTTACACATTCCTAATGGCCCACCTGGGTGCCTCTCCTCGCTTCCGCTGAGGTTCTGGACTTTTTAGAGTCCAGAGGTGTCAGGGAAACAACACCCAAAAGACCCCTGAGTTCCTTCCTGTCTCGGTGCACAAATAAACAGAGACACGGGCTTCTCGATGGTGGCGTCAGAGACCAAGGTTTATTTACTGCAGGGATACAGAAGTCACAGGAACCACACAAAGGCAGATTCTAGGAGACTGTTCGAATTGTACAAAGTGGGTGGCTCCTTATATACATGGAAAATGACTTTAGGCAACATTGTTAAAATATCTTCCATGCCTAGCCCGGTATCCCAAACAAAACAATAAACATATACCAACGATAATTATTTGCAAGTTTCCAGTATTCGATCAAGTCTTCATGTCAGTTTTCTATTCATAGATCGATCCGCCTCATCGTAAAAAATGTTTCCTCCCCATAGTAAAAGCCCAGAAGGAAAGGAGCAGAGCCAGGTGTAGAAGATAGAAAAGCAGGATAAGAGATGCTTGTGGGTCATAAAACGGGCACGGCTACTGTCTTCGGCCTCCTAATCGTGATCAGGCCAACGAACACGAGAACCAGTATAACAGGACTGGCTTCAGGCAAGGGAGGCAGCTTCTGCCAAGTCACGCAGCATCAGCCTTCCTGAACTAAAGCCTACGTGTCCCTAACAAGGTGATTCAGCTGGGGTCAACGTTCGTCCATTGGCTATGTGAGGGCAAGAAACAAAATGGACGCCGTATCTAAAATGGATGCCGTGTGTTTTCAACAGAATGCCCTATTTCTCAGTGTATCCGTGCTAGTAGCACAGCGAAAACACTGCCACATATATAATGGATCATTTACGGTTCACTGGTACCAAAATCGTGTCAGTACTACGATACTGAAAACACGGGTTCGGATCGCTACAGAACCTCAGACCGTCCTTTTGCCCTTACACAGGCAATAACTCACTCTATGTCAGAGTTTGCCCTTACACAGGCAATAACTCACTCTATGTCAGAGTCTATCTCTATATTCATTAAGTTACTGATATGGTGCTGGAGCATCATTCTATCTCGTAACGTCTCTCCCGAAACAGGCGGCCTTCTTACGCATGTTGCGGCACAGTGGCCACATAAGGCAGGACCACACTGATTATTATTTATTATTTAACGATTTGTAGAGCGCCTGGTGACCCGGAGGCATCCCCGCGCTGTAAGGACTTGTGATGACCAAGGGGGGAGAGGAGGTCCTATTTGGGAAACAAGAGAGTTTTCAATTTTTTGCGGAAGAGAAGGTGGCAGGGTTCCAGCCGCAAGCAGCGTGGGAGCGAGTTCCAGCCTGAGGATGCTTTCACTGTGAAGCGTCGACCGCCAGTGCGAACCTTCCTGAATCTTGGGACGTTGGCCAGGTGCTCATTGTCCGAGCGCAGGAGTCTGGATGCCTTGTAAGGAGTGACCATGTCTCTCAAGATCGAAGGGCCTAGGCCGTTGAGGAGTTTGTGGGCGATGCACATAGCCTTAAATTCTATCCTCTGTCGCACTGGGAGCCAGTGTAGGGCCTTGAGCGCTGGTCTGGCAGAGGTTCTGTTGGGAAGGCTCATTAGTAGCCGAGCAGCCGCATTTTGAGTGCGCTGAAGTTTTGCCAGGGTAGATTCTGGGGCTCCTAGATAGACGGCGTTACTGTAGTCCAGACGCGCAAGGATCAAGCCTTGGACCAGGAGTTTCCTCGATGGAGGAGGGAGTAACGGAAGGATCTTCCGGATGGAACGCATGAGTCCGAAGCAGGTTCCTGCTGTTTTAGCTGCCTGGGTCTTCATGGATAGTTCAGGTTCGAGCCAGACTCCTAAAGTCTTAATTTCCTTCTTCGGGGTGGGTACCTCGCCAAAAACATCAGGCCAGACCGAAGGAGGAATAGTCGCCCATTTCTTACCCATAAGCATGACTTCGGTTTTAGATCCGTTGAGCTTAAGTGATGAATCACTCATCCAGTGGTGGATTTCCTGGAGGCAGTTCAACAGATTGTCTGGGCGGTGGTCAAGATGTGAGAGTGAGAGGACCAATTGCGTGTCATCCGCGTAGCTCACTATCTTGATCCTGAATGGGGCAACTACATCCTCCAGCGGGGCCATATAGGCGTTAAACAAAGTGGGGCTTAGCGAAGACCCTTGGGGGACTCCGCTAGAAAGAGGGAGTGAGGCTGAGCGGGAATTGCCGTCCCAGACCTGGAACGAGCGGCCTGATAGGAAAGATTCTATCCAGGCAAGCGCGGTGCCCCCGAGTCCTGCCCTGGCCAGCCGGTGGATCAAAACACGGTGATTCACCGTGTCAAAGGCTGCACTAAGGTCCAGGAGGATCACTGCCACTGACCCTCCTGAATCTAAGATGCACCTTGCCTCCTCGATGACTGCGAGGAGGGCGGTGTCCGTGCCGTGGCCAGGACGAAACCCAGTCTGGGACCGACGCAGAAGGTTGTTGGATTAGAAGATAGAAAAGCAGGATAAGAGATGCTTGTGGGTCATAAAACGGGCACGGCTACTGTCTTCGGCCTCCTAATCGTGATCAGGCCAACGAACACGAGAACCAGTATAACAGGACTGGCTTCAGGCAAGGGAGGCAGCTTCTGCCAAGTCACGCAGCATCAGCCTTCCTGAACTAAAGCCTACGTGTCCCTAACAAGGTGATTCAGCTGGGGTCAACGTTCGTCCATTGGCTATGTGAGGGCAAGAAACAAAATGGACGCCGTATCTAAAATGGATGCCGTGTGTTTTCAACAGAATGCCCTATTTCTCAGTGTATCCGTGCTAGTAGCACAGCGAAAACACTGCCACATATATAATGGATCATTTACGGTTCACTGGTACCAAAATCGTGTCAGTACTACGATACCGAAAACACGGGTTCGGATCGCTACAGAACCTCAGACCGTCCTTTTGCCCTTACACAGGCAATAACTCACTCTTTGTCAGAGTCTATCTCTATATTCATTAAGTTACTGATATGGTGCTGGAGCATCATTCTATCTCGAAACGTCTCTCCCGAAACAGGCGGCCTTCTTACGCATGTTGCGGCACAGTGGCCACATAAGGCAGGACCACACTGAACAACGAGACAGCATGAGAATAGGAACAACAACACAACACCAATGACCATCAGAACCTTCCATCCCCACGCAGATAACAGATTCCAAAGCCATCCCATCAGCGACCAATCACCTTTATCTACGTGAATAGAGTCAGCGATCTTGTGTAACTTAGAAATGGCCTCGTACACTGTTGGAGCATTATTAGGAATAAAAACACAGCAACTCGATTGGATCATCTTACATACTCCACCTCGATCTGCAAGTATTACGTCAAGAACCATACGGTTCTGCAACGTCATGAGGCGATCCGCCTGGAGCTCAGCTGTCAGGTTACTAAGGGCACTGACAGTTTCAGTAATAGTGGATTCAACTACCTGTGTTAGTTGACGCAAGTTCCTACTATTGGCCATGGGCCTTCAGAACGGAAGGAAACCCTTAAAAAAATCTCCTGCTTCTTGGCCAGCAGTATCTTCTTTGTCGAAGACACCTCTCACAACTCTAGTCTTGTGATAATCCGGTGCAGCAGTGTATGTCGGAGGTAACAGTCGGGCAATATAACAGGAGCCTGAAAAGTCAGCCGGCAGCCATGTATATGCTCTGTCTTGGCAGACAAAATAGGTACCCTTAGCAGCTAAGAATGCAGGGGAAAACTGTGCTGGAAAAACATACGTTTCAGTACAGTCACTCTTCCCTAGCTGAGCTCTCGGGTTCCTCCCATTCCCTTGCAAACAGACTTGACCTTGGTGGGGTACGACCCAAATCGGAGTCGAGCTCTTACGCTTGTTCTCACCCAAACTAATGCCATACTCCGTAGCATTCCAACCCATATAAACTCGCAACTCATCCTTGGGAACAAGCGGAGTGTCATTGACATCACTAACCATGTCAGTAATTCCCTTTACCAAGGCTCTATTAGCAGAGTTATACCTAGTGGAACGCGGAGGTCGCGGGGGATAGGTCTCAAGAGCATAAACGAACATGGTCTGAAATGCCCAAAATGATCCATTATAACTAAAGGACAGAACCAGATAGGGGATACCCTTGTCCATGGTATGTGGTATCAGACCGCACACCCAGCAGTTCGTTGTATTTACTAACAGTTGGTGTTGGTGCAAGAGCTGAATGAAAGTGTTATTTATAAACTCAGAGCATCGAGCTTGCTCATGTGCAGGAAAAGGGTGAAAAGAATGAAGAGAAACAATAGTCAGAGAAACAGAAACATTGGGAGGTACTGTAGATGTAACCGGTGCAAGAATTAACTGGATACCGAAAACAATTCCGCCCACCAAAGTTATTAAAACAGTCAAAAATGCCAGAGCACATTGCATTATGAAACATTTGCTATGCAGAATTTTATACAATTTTGTCTTGCGAGTATTGATAACGTTAACTCGTCGCAGTTCAGGAAGCTCCATCTTCTACAGCCGTTCGCAATCGGATGATTTGTATCTGTTAAAAAATGCCTCCATCTACCCTGGGAGTTCCCAAAATAAACCGAAGAAACCGACCTTGTGTCTGGTGCCCTGCAAGTTAAACTAGGCACACGTTACGACCCTACGGCAACCCAGATGGCAAGGTTAAGAAAACAAAAAATTCATGAGCAAAACTTCCTGACTGAAAATAATATGGTAAGATCAATCAGTTTTCAAATAGACAAGTACTTATGCAATGTTATTGGTTCATAGAATGAGAACGCAAGTTGTAACGGAATTTTTCAGGTTGTGTCTGATCTCGAAACAACGGATTTGAAGATGCAGCAATGTTCAAATCCACAGGTGGCAAATGTTCACTTTGTGCAGTGCTCTGTTCAGGGTTCAAAGAAACAGTTCCTGGTGCGGTGTCAGAGTTCTGTGTTTCAGTTTGTCTGTCCGTTGTATACTCTGCATCGCTGAAAGGGACAAGCCTAGGAACAGGTTCGGTCTCAGAAACACCAATTCCCTGTCTAACCCAACTGTCATAGGGGAGTGGGAGAGGCACACGCTTCGTATGGGTAGCGTGCACCCACTTTTTCCTGCCGGCTAGGCGTACAGCAGTTTTTGTGGCCAGGAGCACTTGAAAAGGACCAACAAATCTTGGCTTAAGGTTTCGGGTTCGTCCAAAATTCCTTATGAGAACAAAATCCCCGGGTTTCAGTGCGTGTCCTGGACCCTCTGGCGGCTTAGGCAAGGTTTCAAATACCTGTTGATGAATAAGACTCAATTTAGCAGTCAGGTCAAAAAGGTAATCAATCAACATTGGATATTCGATCCGATTGAATTCCTTGGGCCTCAGAACTCCCCAAACATTAGCAGGGCGACCAAACACAATCTCATATGGGCTAAGCCCTACTCGAGAGTGTACAGTTGCTCTGGTAGACAGTAAGGCCAAAGGCAGTGCATCTGGCCAAGATAAACCAGTGGAAGCTTGGATTTTAGCAAGTTTCAGCTTCAAGGTACCATTGTACCCATCAACCAAACCTGCTGACTGTGGATGATTCGCACTGTGGAATTTTTGCTTAATTCCCAAACCTGCACACACTCTTTGCATAACTTTCCCTACAAACTCACTTCCATTGTCCGACCATACAATCCGTGGCATGCCGTACCTTGGGAAATATTCTTTGAGGAGAATTTTGGCAGTGGACAGGGCAGTGTTATCCTTTAACGGATAGGCTTCAATCCATCTCGAAAATGCACAGACTACCACTAGGACATATTTGAGGTTGTTACACCTGTCCATGTGGATAAAATCTAACTGGATCACTTCAAAGGGACAAGAAGGGGGAGCAAAATTACCAGCTGGGGTTGGGGTTCCCTTGCCAGGATTATGCATCAGGCATACCATGCAATTTTTCACCACTCTCTCCGCACACTTAGCAATCCCATCATTCTTCCATACGGGAGCTAACATCTTACTGATACCTTTCGTACTGATGTGCGCTATTCCATGAGCCATCGTAACCACCGCAAGTACATACGCATCAGGCAACATCCATCGCTGATGCTCTGACAAATCAATCCAACATCCATTCAAATCCAATTTACCCATTTTCTCCTTCCATGCATTCCTCTCACTTTCAGTAGCTTCATTCTTCATTCAGGAGGAAGTACAAACGTATCTTCTTGGACTGCCTTTACACTTTCAATCGTATTCTCGCACATCCCTGATTCAGCAATCCATCTTGCAGACATTGCAACATACATTCGACTCATCATATTCTTGGCCGTCTCCTTAGCGACCTCATCTGCGAACGCATTCCCACGACCAACGTCATCCGTAACCTTTCGATGGGCACTGCATTTCACAATCGCAACTTCCTTTGGTAAGGTCAGAGATTCCAACAGGTCATTGACTAATTGTCCATGTTGGATCTTAGTCCCATGGGACGTAAAGAAACCTCTTTCCTTCCACAAACGACCGAAACTGTGTGCTACGCCGAAGGCATATTGACTATCAGTAAACACATTCACTCTCTTTCCCTCAGCTAAAACACACGCTCTCGTCAATGCAATTAATTCTGCAGCTTGGGCAGAATTCTGACTCACTCTTGCAGTCTCAACAATCGTGCTCAAAGTCGTAACTGCGTACGCACTAGTCACATCACCATTCTGGAGTTTAAAACAAGATCCGTCCACATACAAAATACCATCTGGATCTAGTAATGGAGTATCTTTTAAATCAATCCGTCCTTTTGTCTCTTCCTCAGTTCTGAAGCAACAATCATGGGGTTCCAAATCACTCGACTCCTGAGTAGTCGGCAACAGTGTTGCTGGATTCAATATGCTGCATCGCTTAATCTGAATGTGACTTGCCAAAAGCGTCAGCTCATAGCCTGATAGTCTAGCACTGGTGAGGTGCTGAGTTTTCGTTCGATTCATGAGTGTATCCACGGCATGTGGGACCATGACTACTAACATTTTGTTCATGACCAATCCAGCAGACTGTCGAATGGACACTGCAGCTGCTGCTGTAGCTCTCAAACAACTTGGCAATGCTCTGGCTACCGGATCTAATGTCGATGAGAAATACGCACAAGGTCGTTGCTTGTCACCGAATTGTTGCGTCAAAACACTCAACGCGCAACCCTCTCTTTCATGGACATATAGTGTAAACGGCTTACTGTAGTCAGGAGTACCCAACACAGGAGCTGAACACAACGCATCAAGCAAATCAGAGAAGCTCTGCTGACATTCATCAGACCATGGCAAAGGACTCTGAGCACCTTTTCCAGTCAGAGCCACCAATGGTTTTGCCATAAGAGAAAAATTTGGGATCCATTGTCTGCAATATGACGTAATACCCAAAAACGCACGCACTTCTCTCTGTGTGCTTGGTACAGTCATCTGCGAAATTGCTTTAATTCTCTCTGGGGTCAACCTTCTTCCCTCTTTTGACAAAAGATGACCTAAATAGGTCACTTCTTGGCAACAATATTGCAGTTTAGAAGGTGACACCTTGTGATGTAAGTCTGATAAATGATGCAGCAAAGAAATTGTAGCTGTTTTGCACATTTCCTCGTCATCAGCAGCCACTAAGAGATCGTCTACATATTGGATAAGAGCAGCACCAGGAGGAAGTACAAACGTATCTAAATTACTTTTTAACGCTTGGCTGTAAATCGAAGGGCTCTCACAATAACCTTGTGGAGCGCGTTTGAATCTGAAGCTACGACCACCTAAGGAGAAACCAAAAATATCCCTACTGCCTTCGGCTATCGGAATGCTGAAGAAGGCATTCTTCAAGTCAATCACTGAAAACCACGTAGCTGAAGCAGGAATTAATGTAAGTAATGCAGGGATATCCGGGACCACAGGAAGGTGCGGAACCACAATTTTATTAACTTCTCTAAGGTCAATCACTAATCTGTAGACTGGAGGTTTGGAAGGATCAGTGCGTTTCAAAATCGGCAAAACAGGACTGTTGCATACATTTCCTCTAGTTTCTTCTATCACATCTTTCTGTATCAAGTCCTGCACGATCAGTAAAAGCGCACATTCACCTTCATTTGAAATCCGATACTGTGGGATTCGTGGAAATCTAACATTCGCCTTCAAACTCACCACATAAGGAGGAATTTCCAAAAGACCTACATCGTTAGGACCAGTTGCCCAAAGGGTATCAGGGAGAGAACGCAGCACCGGTGGGAGCTTATCCATTGACAAATACATTGGAGAGATCACTCTCTTACCCAACGTGAGCTGTACCCCTGAAGGAGAGCAGTACAATGTCGCATGCAGGCGTTTTAACAGATCTAGACCAAGCAGATTCTCATTACAACCAGTCGTTAGAATAAGGGGTGCTTCTAGATGACATGGTCCAACAGAAATGGACAAAGGACCAGAAACAGGGTTGTGAACAGGGGCGCCTGAGAATCCTACCGAAATGTTGGTTAAGCCAGACAAAGGTGCGCCAGGGAGTTTCGCATGCATAATTGAACTTTTTGCCGCACCAGTATCCAACAGAAACGGTTCAATCACACCTGATGTAGCTACTGCGACATAAGGTCCACTCTGATCGACTGGAACTGATACTACTCCCTCTCTTTGCCTATGGCTGTCCTAGTACTCACTTTGCTGTACGTCTCCATTACCCTCATAATAATCTTCAACATGATATTGTTGAGATCTACCCGATGGCACATTCTGCTGATCATTAGAGGAACGATCAGTCTGTGGAGGCACAGCACCGCGTCCTCTGCCTCTAGGAGCTTGCATGAAACCACCACGGCCTCTCGGAGCGGGGACACCGCTAGTTTGTGGATGCAGAACTGGACACTCATTCTTATAATGACCCTCCTTTTTACAATAGGCACACTGATTCCATGCTAACTGTTGTCGTGGAATACTATAATCAAACCTTTGGGACATTCCTTGCTGGAACTGTGGCTGTTGCTGAAACTGGGGTCGCTGCTGTGAATCTGACTGATTCGAGCGAGGCGGATACGCCTGTTGCAAAAGAACTTTAGTTTTCAAGTCTTTCGTCTTCTTCTCTGACTTTTCCTTCTCTTCTTTTTCTCTATTTTCGTAATACTGAGCAGTTGCAAGTATCTGTGCTGTCGTCGATACCGCCCATGCACTCTCAGAATCCTTCAACTTATTACTTAATTCAGGCAATAAATTAAACACAAACTTGTCGACAAACAATCTCTGGCCTCCCTCAGTACTCATATCTTGACCACTGTGGTCTACGAAAGTCTCTTCAAATCTGGTGAAGAAATCAGAGACACTTTCAACCTTCTTTTGCTTGCATGCTGATAATTTATCCCAGTTGACACGTAACGCCGGCATCAGAGTTTTCATCAGATTGATTATTCTGCCAGGCAAAGCAGCGATCAGGGGCTCAGGTTTAGCACCACCAATTTGTTGTGCATCTGCCGCTACAATAGCTGGCCAATCACCTCCTAAGGCAACTTGATGATCCTCATGGCAAATTTTGGCCCAAATAGGCTGTGGCACTACATTGCCGAAAAGCATTTCAATGTCTGCCAAATTCATGACACAAGCTTGAACTGTCTGGGTCAACTCTTTATAATAACCAGCAGGATTCTTACGCGGGTCTGGCAATGTCTGTTTTACTGCTAAAACTTCAGCCCGTTTCCACGGAATGTGTATCCACACTCTCTGAAACTGTGCTGGAGCTGCTTGAATACCAAGATTCGCATTAGCTTGAACTGCTTCGCGCCATATCGGCGGAACTTCCCTCATCGGATACTGACCTCACTTCTTCCTAGTAATCGGAGAACCATCTGAGTCCCTTAGTGATCGAAGAGGAGAATCAAACCTGTATGCTAAATTCAGTTCTATCGCTTCCTTTACGTCCGGACCCACTATCATTCCTGCAGCGAATCTTTGCTGAGTATATATCAAATCAGCGGGAACTGAATCCAAGTAATCATCATCCCATTCCTCACGCAAAAGGGAACACATCACATCAAATACGTATCGCTGAGTTGGTTCATTCCATTGCATAAACGTATCCAACACCTTTTGTGCATCGTATTTCACAGTTTTCGAAACCCACCTAAGAGCTGTCGAATCTAACATTTCTCGTTCCTGGGGACCAGGAAGCTGACTACGTCTCTGTGTAGAGTCAGAAACGGGGGTCTTAATTAAAGACCTGTAAAAAGGGGTTAAAATATTAGTTACAGAGTCAGTTATTTTCCGACGAACAGAAAGCGGAGTCAGAATGTTTACAGAGGTCGGGGACAAGGAAGCTGGAGCAGATGAAATTGTAAGGGTAGGAGTAGTGGGCAAAGTAGTTTGCGAAACGACAGGCACAGGCGGAATAGGCAACCCAGGAAGAGGGGGTGCTGGAGGAACATTAACCACAGGAAGGACAGGAGCTTGGATCAAAAGAGGAGGAACAACTATTCCAGGCTGACCAACAGCCGGTTGTACAACAGGTGGCAACTGTGGTGCCGTAACACCCTGTGCATACCGTGGAGGTGATCTCAAAAGATAAGACAACAGGGGATCCTTTTCGGGGTCCTCTGCTGGCTTTGCAGGACACGATGGCAAGGCAGGGTAGCACTTGTCAATCGCCAAATTATGCTCTCTATTCCCTACCTCTATTGCTTTTTCAGTCTCGTTGACATGCAACTGCCTAGCAGACTGCATTAAAGTCAAACTTTTCTCTTTCTGTTCCTTTTTCATTTTTCTTATTTCTCTCTGTCTGGCTTCCTTACGCCAAAAACGAAAAGAATCAAACATTGCCGGCCGGGCTTTCTTCTTAAATAATTTCACTTCCAGGTTATCTAGAATTTCAGTTTCGAAGCTACCATGTGGTGGCCAACTAAGGACACCATCTTTCCTGGTGTATCGGACCCACACTTCATTGTAAGTGATAGGACCCACACCATGTTTACAGTAGAGCTCATACGTTGGAGTTCCAATCGGAGGAACCGGACACGAGTCCTCCAACCGGGAATCCCTGTTGCAACTTAACCAGGACAGGAAACAATTACTACGACTAGCCATTACAAATTAAAGACAATATTCTAACCAAATGTGCAAAGAACTTAGGCCTACCAAGAGCATCCAAATGAACCAATACCAAAAACCAAAGATTATCTTTGGCAAGAGCAACCAGTGATAATCTACAAAAGCAACTAAGAGTATCCAAAACAAGCGTATCCAGAAAACAAAAGGATTATCCGTACAACAGCAACCAATGATAAATCCTTACAAGAGCAACCAAGAGCAACCAAACTGGGTGCGACCCACTTAATACTTAACTGAAATGTCGAAGACGTCACCAAGGAGAACCCGTCTACGTCTCGCCGTACTAAGGTCTGCACCTGAGGTCCAAGACAGGGCGACAGTCAGGGCAGCGGTCCTCTGTAGCCGTATGGTAACGGGAACCCTCGTGGAAGAGATCATCGGGCCACTTTTACGACATGCAGGGATCGATGAAGTGGGGTACCTCCCTCCGGAATCTTCACACGAAGCTCCTCGAAATCTTCAGGCTTTGGACCGGTACCAGTTGACGTTGCCCCACGTTTGGCGCCAAAATGAGGTTCTGGACTTTTTAGAGTCCAGAGGTGTCAGGGAAACAACACCCAAAAGACCCCTGAGTTCCTTCCTGTCTCGGTGCACAAATAAACAGAGACACAGGCTTCTCGATGGTGGCGTCAGAGACCAAGGTTTATTTACTGCAGGCGTACAGAAGTCACAGGAACCACACAAAGGCAGATTCTAGGAGACTGTTCGAATTGTACAAAGTGGGTCGCTCCTTATATACATGGAAAATAACTTTACGCAACATTGTTAAAATATCTTCCATGCCTAGCCCGGTATCCCAAACAAAAAAATTAACATATACCAACGATAATTATTTGCAAGTTTCCAGTAATCGATCAAGTCTTCATGTCAGTTTTCTATTCATAGATCGATCCGCCTCATCGTAAAAAATGTTTCCTCCCCATAGTAAAAGCCCAGAAGGAAAGGAGCAGAGCCAGGTGTAGAAGATAGAAAAGCAGGATAAGAGATGCTTGTGGGTCATAAAACGGGCACGGCTACTGTCTTCGGCCTCCTAATTGTGATCAGGCCAAGGAACACGAGAACCAGTATAACAGGACTGGCTTCGGGCAAGGGAGGCAGCTTCTGCCAAGTCACGCAGCATCAGCCTTCCTGAACTAAAGCCTATGTGTCCCTAACAAGGTGATTCAGCTGGGGTCAACGTTCGTCCATTGGCTATGTGAGGGCAAGAAACAAAATGGACGCCGTATCTAAAATGGATGCCGTGTGTTTTCAACAGAATGCCCTATTTCTCAGTGTATCCGTGCTAGTAGCACAGCGAAAACACTGCCACATATATAATGGATCATTTACGGTTCACTGGTACCAAAATCGTGTCAGTACTACGATACCGAAAACACGGGTTCGGATCGCTACAGAACCTCACCGCCCCTACTCCAGCCTCGGAGCACGCGTGTACGGCGGACATGACCAGACCTATTGCATTTCCAATGCTTATGTAACATGTAAGCGTTCTTACCAGAATGTCGGTGTTGACGTGTTACAACATAGAGCTGCAGGCTGCGATGCATTATATTTTTATGACAAGGAGTAAAACGCTTCTTGTGTAGGGAGTAACTCCACTGCTGCCATGGTTTCATTTTCATTTAAAAAGGAGGCAGACTCTGCTATGGCCACCCACACTTCGCAAACACATCCCCGAGCAGCTGCTGCTTGTTTTTTTTTGTTGCTTGTTTTTTTTTATACATTAAATAATGGTTCTTAATAGGCTACTTATCTGCATGTAGTCAAACGTCGCCCATGTGGCTCTGTCTGGCTCTTTTCTGCCCAAGTGAGCGACGACTGAAGTACAGTCGAAAGTGTGTAGGCTGCGAGTTGGACGATTATACAACGTGCTCCCCGACGCACTGGGAAAAAGCACCACAAAGTGGAATTCGGACACTTGTTCCAGTTATTGTGAATGTTACTGCTGCACCATCATTGTATGGAATAAGCTGCTGGCAAGCATCTGCAACAAGATAAACTACCTTTCTATCCCAATACAACTATTTTTTTTATCCATTCTCCATCTCCCTATTAATTCGGCTAGGAAGTGTTTTGGGGTTATTCAGTTAACAGAACGGTGACATACAGCGTAGTTAATTCATGTAGTGTGTTATCTAGGAAACCTGAATCGATATTCCTATTTTATGCCCTTGTCCGGTTATAATCAATAATATCCATACAACGGCATAATAATCATATCCATAATTCAGTCGTAGCACATGCTGTCACATTAAGCAAGGCTACTTCTCCGGCCCCCTAGTAAGCACACCGAGTTCTCTAAACAAAACCAAGCCTCCAGCAACCTGGGAAATCCCCCTTGCCTTTGTTTTGATTTCGTCCTAGAACACCAGTAAAGCACTGTAAGATTGGCCAGTTCTTAGTGACATCTTTATTGACGTCTTATGTCCAACCTTACGTCAAACCCAGGCACCTTTCAGGTATAAATATACCAACGTTGCCGTAAGCAAACACACGGTGGTAATTCTGGAGCAGAGCAGCTATCTACTTCCGAAAGACCAGCTGATGCGAGAGCCCACGGACGCTGCCCCTCCTCTCTTGACGCGCTGAGAAAGACGCTGTCTTTTCTCCTGCAGAGAAATCCAGCTCCGGCATTTCCAGCCTACCCTTGCGGGTTTCTGGGATTTCGAGTCCTGAAAGAGAGATACCAGACCTCCTGCTTTCTATTACCCAGGTACGGAACTGACTAAACCCTTACAGAGAATTCTTGAGTCAGATTCTTGGCAAAACAAACTTAACTTAAACTGCTACTTACTTACTCCTTCCCACGTATTAGGCTTAGGTCAGGTACACCGGGGTAGGAGTATTTAGAAGCACCAGTTGAGTACGATTAGTCAATGTATATATGTATGTATATATTTTATCTATTTTAAAGTATCATATGGCTAAGAAACCATATCAATGCTTTTACAGTATTATTTTATAATCCTCCTTTTACTGTACGCACTTTACTTTACCATGAGCATTTCAATCGTGGCAATTCATTTCTCTTGCATGAGGAAGAAGACTGCTCAATAAATAACACCTTTTATTGAAAACGCCGGTCTCTCTTTTCTCTGCATTCTGGTGAAACTAAGTATGCACATTTGACTGAGTGAAATAGCTGTCTTTTGTTTTCACACAACTCTAGAGATATACTCTTATTCAGGGAGAGCAAAGTTGTCATGTTTTATGGTTGTCAGAAGCTAGTCTATCTTGTCTATCCAGGGAGGTTAAACTCCTCCTCGTTTATTAGAGAAAGTTTCTAGGGACCTCTGAGCTAGCTGGCAAACCTTAAGTCTAATATAGTCAGTAGAGACCTAGATAACCTCAGTCCTACGTCTACACTGCTGAATATATTATTCCAATGCGCAGAGCCTATTGGGAACATAGGAACTACACTACATGGCGCCCAACGTTTGGTAAGGCGATAAATCTAACGCAGGACGTTAGAGTAACTCAGTCGTGCTTTTTCACACAGACCCTTTTTTCCCAATAAATCCTCCAAAAGACGTCTGGAGTGGGTAAAAGGTTAAAAATCCGCCGGAACTTAGTAGGAAGAGATTTCTATGTATAGTTTTTGGTTTAGTCAACGTTGAAGGATACAGTGTTCCAAAAATATTGTGCACCTAATCTTTGTTTCCTTGAAACCTGATCTGCAACAAAAACCTTTCTGTCAGTAAAAAATGGCAGAAAGTGAAGAAGAAAGGGAGACAGCTAGAATAGCAGCTCAACTCCTAGAGGATGACACTAGTCTCCTGCAGACCGACCCGAATGCTATACTCATTCCGGTCAACATAAGAAAAACTATAACTCTTAAACTAATAGAGAATGGACTAACATCGAGAGGTGGTATAGTCGTATTCGTAATTGAGGCACATGAATATCGGCAGACAGAGGTATTCTATTGATGGATAAACTTTCCAGCAGCAAACGCTGTAACACACGAATTCCACTATTACAAAATAGAGGAACCTCCGGAAGAGTACACTCCTTTCGAGGAGGTGGAAATCCCATTAAAATACCAAGAGCACCTGCTCTGGTTTAAAGGCGCCCTAAAACATAATAATCACATCACCAGGCTCGGTCCACTAGGTAGACCAGGAGCAACGTGGCCGGTTCTAGCCAGCTACACACCACATCCAGACATTGAAAAAATGTCAATACCAGAACTTTTTGCACAGCTAAAACAACTGATTAAAATTCATAGACAATTAGTCCAATATGTAATGCGGACTACAACAGTCCAACCAGCTATTAACATTCCACAGCTGACCCCTCATCAGGGAACACAAACAAAATTACACCACAGAACATACAATCATGTCTGGGTAAAGTACCGATAAAACGGGAACAAATTCCATTCTGGTTAGCACAAAAAATCACTCAAATAGAGGCAGTATTTCCGGATACTACCCCTACTGAGAAACACAGAATTCTGACTATCTGCCTTCCAATGGGGATCGCACCACATGTGGAGGACTGTGACACTTGGGGCACAGTCTTTGCTTCCATTTACACAAAAACACATGGTGTTCCGTCCATGGCGGTAATACCCAATGTGCTAAGACAGATTCAAAATGAATACGGTCCAGAACCTGCTTTAACTCTGGGTATGAAATTACTAAAAGACTTCAAGCAGGTCTCGGCTATATTATTAGCCAACATAAAAGGGGAAGCAGCATCTGTGGCAATCCGCCAGAAATTGAAAGAAACAGATATAGCAGAACAACCATTTGAACTTGCCAGAATCATAGAAAAATCCTAGGAAGAACTAGGAAGAGATAGTTTGAGTGGGAAACCCGTAAAACCCCAACTAACTGAAAATCCTGAAAAGATATTTATTAAAAATAATCTAAACACTCCAAAAAAGAGCTGGGATGGAAATAAACAATCCACTCCCAAAGAAAAAAGATTCCACCCCAGAGGAAGGTCTCCTCGGCGGAGAGAAAGATCTCCGGACCAAGGACACAAGTCTCCCCAGAGGGAGCCCTCTGAGAAAAGATACAACCTTAGAAATAGGGATAATCTTAAGAAACCTGATAGATATCAAGATATTGATACACGTCCCTCTCGATCTTTTCAGACTTCCTCGCAGAAATCGGAAAGAAGAGGACGGTCAGAACAAAGGGAAGAGCACGTCAAGTCCAAAGACAAAGAACCTGCTCATCAAAGTAAAAAATTACAATTTCCAAGAAAGAAGGTAGCCAGCATTAAAATAATCAAACGTGCAGAGGATACTGAGGACACAGCTGAAAAACGGAGAGTGGACCCAGACAGTGCTAGACAGCGCAGCAGAAGTGACCATAGCTCGCAAGATCCTGATGAATCATCTGGAGACAGTGGACACGAATGAATACATTCAAGTGGAAACTGCAGACAGCAGAGTTAGCAAACCTCATAAAATATACGAGATAACATTACGTATAGAGGGAGATAAGACTAGGAAAATAAGGGGTCTATTTTGGGATAACATTTCCCAAGGCTATGACATCCTTTTAACTGAAAAGGACTGGCCACCAGAGTTTGTAAGGGAGTGCCCTCGTGGCGAAGAAATGATTATGCCTGCCTTTTCAAATCACATTCCAATTCATAAAAAATATACACTTGCAAGAAAGTGGGCAGTAGCCCAAGCGCCTGCACTATATAAAAATCATGTAGGATGGGATGAGGACTCTCCTCCTCACAAAATCCAATTCAAATGTCAACCAACTGCACAAAGGCAGTACCCAATTAAGCAAGAAGCAAAAAAACAGGTCAGGAAGATCTTAGATCAACCTGAATACCAGGGGGTGATTGAAACATGCACCTCACAAATGAACAATCCTTTGTTTCCTGTCTCCAAGCCAGACGATTCATATCGTCTAGTTTTGGACTACAGGCACCTTAACTCATGTTGCAAGACATTTGCAGTACAAAACTCACACAGTGCAGCACTAATGAATAACATCATGCGCAAAAAATACAAAACAACATTAGACATCTCTAATGGATTCTTTTGTCAAAGCATTGCACCTGAAAGCAGGTATTTGACTGCTTTCTCAATAATGGGCTCGCAGGAAATTTCTGTCGACTTCCACATGGGTTCAAGAATAGCCCAGGATTATTCTCAGCGAGAGTAACAGAGTTACTACAAATGTATGATGACGAGGCATTATCTTATGTCGATGACATCTATCTAACAGATGATGACTTGGATACTCACTTGAAAAGAGTGAACACCATAATACTTGGGTTCGCAGCAGAGGGTTACAAATTCAACTTTAAAAAATCACGAATTGCCCATCTGACTGTCCTGTTTTTAGGATATGAATTATCAAGTGAAGGCAAAAGCCTAGCAGACCATTTCTTAGAGAAGTGTGCTGTACTCCAAGCACCAAAAACGCTGAGGAACTTACAATCAATACTAGGTTTCCTGAATTTCGGAAGAACATACATTCTAAATTATGCAGAGAGGGTTAAACCTCTGTATGAATTAATAAAACCAGATTTTAAACCAATCAATTGGACTCAAAAACACACAGAAATTTTGAGATCATTGCAAACAGACATGTTAGCTAAAACAAAATTGCAAACTCGCGACAACACACGCAACCTTGTAATCCGAGTCATCCCAGGAAGATGCGGATTCACGTACCTGACCTCTAATGAGGGAGAAAAGTACCAATAGCATACAAATCACACTTGTACTCACAAGCTGAAAAAACATTCAGTCTTGCGAAAAATGTTGTAAATGCGGTTCAAACAGCTGTAGCAAAAGAAAGAGCCCGGGCCCAAGGCAGATGGATTACTGTTTTAACAGCAGAATCAGCCTTCGAGGCATTAACAAGCCCATGTATTTTAACTACCATGGCATTAGATCCAAAATGGATACAATGGGAAAATTCTCTTGCTACAGAAAAAGTGAAATACTATTTTGACCCGGAAATGAAAAAATTGAAATATCTGACATATGAAAAAGAATATCCTCTGCCTGACGACATTCTGCCCATACAACTTTACGCCTGCGTAATATACACAAACAGTTATGCAGAACCCTCAGTTTGGGGAAAACAAGCTTATAACGCTACGTGCGAGGTTGTCAAATGCCGGTGGCGCGGAGGTAAATTGAGACCACTGGTAACAATGTCACAATCTGTAAAAGACAATTCAGGTCAACAAACTGAATTAATAGCTTTAAATATGGCGCTCGACATTGCCGATCGCGAATTCCCGACACTAATAGTGTGCGATTCGCATTCCTGCGTCAAATCATACAATGAAGACTTGCAGAAATGGGTTGAAAACGGTTACAAAGATGACACAGGTGCCACAATTAAGCAAAAATCGCTTTGGGAACAAGTAGTTCTTGTAAAGAAAGAACTACAAAAGACTCACGTGATACATACACTGAGTCATCAGCGTGATGGCGTTCACGCTGCAGGGAATTCATTGGCTGAAACAGTCACAGCGGAAGCAGCTAATCCGGCTTCCGTAGCCACAAAAAAGCGTTCAAAAAAATACATAGACGGGGAAACCATGCTGGCGGTAAAAACGTCTTCAAAAGGCGACTGTGCAGCATTACCCATGAAATATCCACTCGATTATACATACATAATCGATGCAAACTCCGTTCCTTTTGCTCGAATCCCTGGAGTGGGGGATAGAGTGATTCCAAACACGAACAGGAGAGTCTTGCTAATAGCAGACGCACACATGGGTGAAGGTCTAGGGCACCGAAGGATCAAGGAATCTCTGACAGAATTACAATCAGAATACTGGTGGCCGGGAATGAGCCTGCAACATTACAAATTTGTAATGAGCTGTCAAAACTGCAACAGAGATCGCAGTGGCGAACCGGCCGAGGTAGTGCCAGAACACCTAATAGAAAGCATAAAACAGGAAACATGCGTCCCTATGTATATTATTTAAGACTAGATTCACATAAAATGTAGACACCAGCGCTCGGCTGACGCCAGAACTGTTATAAAAGATTTGTGAGTCTATATCGGCACATACGCAATTGGCATGCTACATTCAGACCATGGTCCTGCTTTTAGCTCTCGAGCTTATAAGGAGGCCATGACCAGCATGGGCATTGCATTGCGGTATTCTTGTCCCTTCCATCCTGAGGGAAATGGGATTGTGGAAAGAAAAAACATAAAGCAATCTATAACGGCGAGGGTATTAGGTACGGGTACTGGGTGGGTCCAACATTTAACAAGTGTCCAACGTAGTCTTAACAATCTGCCAAGAAATTCTCTAAAAGGTTTCAGTCCGTATGAACTATTGTTCGGTACTAGAATGCATATTCAGGACTTAGATAGTCAGACTTCAGTGGTAGAAGAAAAATGCTTTGATATCAAAGATCGTTTGGCTATTTTACAGGACTTAAATGAAACAAGAAAAGACTTGAGCAACGTAAAGCTAAAACAGCAGCCAACAGCCACTGAAGAGAAACCACCTGTCCCAGCAAGGTCTGTCTGGATTCCAAAGATTGGGGATCTGGTCAGAGAGAAGATCGCGGTGAAGAAGGAATTTGGGCCTTCTTACAGAAAAGCAGTACCTGTCTTAGCTGTCAACGGAACAAGATCAGTTGTACTACCGCCCCTTGCTGGTAAAAAGGAGAACCAAGTTGTATCCATCGACCTGGTAAAACCACAATCATGTGGCCAATAATAAGTAGTAGGCCCAGTGGACTCCCAAGATGTAGCAGAAGACCAAATCTTGCTACAATCCAAGAGGTTCAAACTGAGAGACTAATCACATTTGATAAACCTGCAGTGATTAAAAAGGGACTATGCAATAATGCCATGGAACTTGTGCCTCTTGAAACCCAAATTGCAACAGTTCATCAAGAAACACCTGTCTACAACGATGTAGCCACAGACTATGCTAATGAAACAAAGAAAATTCCAAAAGCAAATGAAAATCCGGAAGCGATTCCAACAATTGACAGAACTGCATCGGGCTACTTCATCAATTTCGATGACTTTTCTGAGGATCCAAGCGAGCCTGAAGAACAGCCAACAACAAAATCTTTTTTTTTTTTTTTTTTTTGTAAAACATGTTTTTTTTTATTGTATTCAAAGTTTTCCAGAAAAGCAAGAGGAGGTAGGGAAAGAAGGGGAACAAAGTAAGGAAATAGGCGACAACTCCGCCACAAATCCCACACAGGGGACTGTAATACGCATTGGAAATAAAAGCAGTGAGTGACCAATAATGGTAGAGGCCCCAGCTAATGAAGTTCAGCCGTAATGTTAATGCCGTCTCAAATGTTCACAGCAAACTGTCCGAGGACGGTAGAAGATGGGCACCATATGCTATAGAAGTCCTGAGTCCCCGGGGGCTAAACAGGGTCGCAACAAGGAACATAAACCAAACCCCAACTGGTTTCCCTCCCACCCCCCACCCACCCCCAGTGGTGACGACATAAACACTCTCACAACGTAGTAAGCTGGGAAGTCATGCATACCGTTCATACTTGGAACAAGTGTAGTGCACGTAGCGTGGGCGGGCATACCGCAGACGGTAGTCCAGATGACAAAAAGCGGACTAGTGGTCCCCAACGAAAAAGGAAATTCTTAAAGTCGCCCAAAAAGATGTCCGCCATTCTCTCCATGCTCAAAAGTCCCCATAGCCTGGAGTGCCACAGTGATACCTCCGGGGCGTGTGGTTTCTTCCATGCCGCCGCCAATGTGAGCTTAGCCGCCCCTAGGCACAGCCATTGAATACGTTTGTCTGCCTTAGTCTGGTGCTCCAACATTGGATCCCGGAGACCCAGTAGCACATGGGCCACTGAGTCTGAGATCGGGTATCCCAATATCTCCTTGATGTGGGAGAGTATCTCCGTCCAGAAGGGGCGAATGATTGGGCAATCCCACCAAATATGGTGAAAGTCTCCCAGTAGGCCACAACCCCTTCAGCATCTATCCGAAGATGTAGGGAAGATGCGATGGAGTCTGGACGGATATAAATACCAATCATACATGGTTTTCAAATGGGCGTCCCTAAGGCGCACAGAGTGGTTATGCGCCGCTATATCCTTCCAGAGGTGCTTCCATTCTGTATCAGAGATGTCTCGGTCCAGGAGAACCTCCCAACGCTCCATGTATCGAGGGCGCGGGGCGACCGCAGTGTTCAGAAGCAGGCCATATAAGAAGGATATTTCCCCCCGCATCGCAGACGTGCGAAGCAGGAAGGACTCGAAAGGGGAAAGCGGCCGAGTAGCGGCCTCGCAAACTCCCGCCGAGGTCGCCCAGTGATGAAGCTGAGCATGGTGAAAGCGTTCCGTGATCGGAAGTCCATAATCGCGCATGCAGTTGTGGAATGTGAGGGGAACGCTCCCATGAAACAAGTGCGTAAGTGCTCGACATCCACCTTCACGCAACTGAACAAAATCTTTTAAAGACAAAGCAAAAGAACTCTTTCATGAACTAAAAGAAACCTATCTGATTTCTCCATGGATTGAATTTTGGATTGTGTTAGGTGTACTTTTCCTCCTGCTTTGGCTCATCATGGTTCTTTGTTTGGGAAAATTAATTGAGGGAAAATATAGTACATTGGACACAGCAAGTCAGAACATCAACTTGGTCCTAAAGCCACACAAGTCATCTCACATCGAGAAAAGAGAACTATCATCCGTGAATGTCACAACCAATCCAATACCCGGTGGGGTAGCTTGGGACAAAACAGATTACGATATTTATGGCCCGGTCGAGCTCTTGAAGTATCCACACCAGTTCAAAATTTCATTGAGTGACTTTGTAAAACCGAGCACATTCTCTGATGATTGGGACTTTGAAAGTATTAATGATATGATGTCAGTTTAAGTAATGTCAGCAAAATTTACAGAACATGATTACTTGCAGGGTTCACCTAATTATGACGAATTGTAATGCTACAACCACTTTGCGCATCACTATTTGCAAAAATCTGCTCAACCTAGAAATGTTTTAAATTATAATCAAAGGGAACATTGTGCAACTCCACCAAAAGGTAGTTCAAAAACATTCTATGAGAAATTCTCATACTTCTCAGGGTTTAACACAAGTGAAGCAGAAGTCTTTTATTTCAAAATGTTAAATAAGACAGGAATGAAAACAATGCTGACAAACACTAAATTAATCTATTCAGAAGCATTTTATGAAAAAATGACTACATTTGTTTTTGATTTTTGGAAAAACAATATTGAAACAAAAACAATCTGGGGCACAAAAGATTGGCAGGTCCAAGGTATAGAATCTTTATTTAGAGCCTGCATGATCCCAGAACAAATTATATTCTTGAATGATACCATTCAACAGACAACCTGTCTTGGCCTAGCCAAAATTAAAGACTTGAACAAACCGTCTATTCCAAAGCCAACACCTGACAATAATAGCACTACAGATGTTGAGATAGACGTATCCCATATTTTTAACCAAAAGAGAACACATCCTGATTGGAAAAAATGGTTGATCTGGCCCACAGACACAAATAACTGTCAAGATAGATTCCTGAACAAAATACAGGGGGTTCAAATTGACCAGGCCAGACCCTAGATACTCCCAGAGACAACATCCAGGGATAGTAACAACATACAGTGTAGGAAAACTCTGCCTCGAATGGCTACACACATCCACACTGGCAGAAATTAAGCAACACTTGACTTTACTTAAAGACGGTGCTGACTTGCGTGATTTCATAATGGGACCACGCAAACAGCGTCAAAAACGTTTCATAGCGGCCGGTATATATGCAGCTTACAACGAAGCTTGGAAAATAATGCAAATTGAAACAGCAGAAAAAATATGGGAAATTGACTGTATACATTTGGAAAAATCACTTTCTGTTGTGGACAATGGGTTAATGACTCTGTCTTTCAGAATATATTCACTGGACAGTATTGTATCATCTGCTATAGATATAATAGAACTGGACTTGTTAATGTTACAACATGGTCAGTCCCAATTACGTTCTATTGTACAGCTTGTTGGACGTTAAAAAATCTGCGTTCAGGCTACGTGCCTTGGCTTTTAATCAACACAACGTCATTATTCTCTATCTTTAACCTTACTGATACACAAATCAGCTTGGCACAGAAAGGAGCGGAATATACAATTCTGAGCATTGAAAAACTTGAGAGATTACCATTGACAATGTCAGAACGACCCGTCATTGAATGGATAATACACGGAATAATAACTATTCCGATAACAACTTTCAAATTTAAATTCTGTCAAGAATATATACCAGCAGGCCAGTATGAAAGGTTGGGTAAAGGGTACATTAAGTCATCATGGAAATTACCTTACACACACACATATTATAGAGAAAAGGAACAGAATGTATTTCTTAGTAGTAATAATTGTAAACAATCACTAAGTGGTATACTTCTGTGTCAAGGTATTAACCTGCATGGGGCCTGTGAGGGGACTTAAAATAACCTTTCATGTCACCAGCTTGGCACACCAGCAACTCGAATAGAGCCATTCTTTAGACGGCTTTGTAACGGGAGCTATATTCTAATAGTGGACCACAGATGTTGTGGCATGGTGCCAGGAAAAGCTTATCTAGTTAGCGTTAGTTCCATGGTCACTTGCTGTATGCAAGTATTGTTTCCAAACAGCACTCCAGACAGGGAGGAAAACATTTGGCCATTTTTTAATATCTCTTCTATTCGAATTGATACTTTAAGCAGAATAAAGTCTGTCCTTTTGCAGACAACTGTGCCCTTGACGTCATCAAAAGAAACGTATGATCTGCAAGTCGCAAGGACAACAGCAGAGATACATAGCCTTTTATCAGCAAATTGCCCCCTACATTTCGCAGAAATGTTAAGCCAAATCCTAAATAAGTCCGAAACTGGAGGTATCCCGCATGTATTTAAGACAATTTTTTCGGGACTGTTAACACCCTTCACAACAGTTCTGGGCATTTTTCCTAATTTTGTCCATTCTGTCTTTGATGGCCTACCACTCCTGTTGGGACTCGTAGCAGGCATTTTATTTTTGATTATCCTGCTTCGTTATGGCAAGCCAAAACGCAGACAAGACTGCAGCAACAATGGAAGAAACGATCCTAGCTATACGCTATCGGGACCGCATAACTAAAGTCCTTGGATTAGCCCGGCTAAAAGATCTGAATATGACCTGGTTTCTTTCATTCAGACCCATCTGGCAGAATTGTATCTTACCTGTGCTTCGATGTATGCTATGCGGAGAAGAATGCGTGTTGGACGTCTGTCTTACACTACAATCAGAAGTACCATTGGATACAGATACTTTGCTAAGTCCTGTAACGGCTCATGCATCGTGTTGTCCCCAGCGGTTACCCATCCTGATGACGGCATTCGTTGAGACGTCACCACTGCGATTAAAGGGTAGTGAAATACGAGATGAGAGCAACGTCACCCAGGTACGACCTTCTGTGAGCACTGCTGATCCTGTCATCGATGATAGCAATCATGCTCACGACTGCACAGTTGCGGCATTTTCCAACTTGGTCGAACTTTCACCTGAAGCGGTAAACCACTTTTTTGAAAGTCTGTCTGAAATGATGTTTTCCCCCGAACAAAAAGAATAACTTTAAAGCAAACTAGTACACAGCGTTCTCTGAACTCTGAATTCGGCCTTCGGCTTTGATAAACAAAAGCTACTGAACATATTTGGAACTATATATTTTTCTCTCTCTCCCCTGAAACCGAAATTATTTTTTTTCCCGATTCCAAAATATTTACTTTTTGGCACATGTACTCTGCTTAAAGTAGAACTATTCTTAGAGAACAGAGCTTCTATTTTAGGACCTCTAAAGACAATATATCACGTCTAGCACATTTACAGCAACTGTATTTATATGTGATGGAATGGTCTCGCACCTTTTTTCTGTATTAAGAGCCATTTCATGTGTAAATTTCGCAAATCATTCATGCTGATATATATATGCATACTTTTTAATTAATGATTACACTGCTTGAAACACGTACAGTACTTATAATCATTTTCATGTATTTCGCATACACCATTTCAAATGCAAAAATGTATTTTGGGGTGGGTTAGTATACACGTGCACCTTTTATGTTTACTATTGCTTAAGTTTTAGTAATGATGGACATTAATTCGTGGAGTGTGTGTAGTGTGTTATCTAGGAAACCTGAATCAATATTCCTATTTTATGCCCTTGTCCGGCTATAATCAATAATATCCATACAACGGCATAATAATCATATCCTTAATTCAGTCGTAGCACATGCTGTCACATTAAGCAAGGCTACTTCTCCGGCCCCCTAGTAAGCACACCGAGTTCTCTAAACAAAACAAAGCCTCCAGCAACCTGGGAAATCCCCCTTGCCTTTGTTTTGATTTCGTCCTAGAACTCCAGTAAAGCACTGTAAGAACGGCCAGTTCTTAGTGACATCTTTATTGACGTCTTATGTCCAACCTTACGTCAAACCCAGGCACCTTTCAGGTATAAATATACCAACGTTGCCTTAAGCAAACACACGGTGGTAATTCTGGAGCAGAGCAGCTATCTACTTCCGAAAGCCCAGCTGATGCGAGAGCCCACGGACGCTGCCCCTCCTCTTTTGACGCGCTGAGAAAGACGCTGTCTTTTCTCCTGCCGAGAAATCCAGCTCCGGCGTTTCCAGCCTACCCTTGCAGGTTGCTGGGATATCGAGTCCTGAAAGAGAGATACCGGACCTCCTGCTTTCTATTACCCAGGTACGGAACTGACTAAACCCTTACAGAGAATTCTTGAGTCAGATTCTTGGCAAAACAAACTTAACTTAAACTGCTACTTACTTACTCCTTCCCACGTATTAGGCTTAGGTCAGGTACACCGAGGTAGGCGTATTTAGAAGCACCAGTTGAGTACGATTAGTCAATGTATATATATATATGTATATATTTGATCTATTTTAAAGTATCATATGGCTAAGAAACCATATCAATGCTTTTACAGTATTATTTTATAATCCTCCTTTTACTGTACGCACTTTACTTTACCATGAGCATTTCAATCGTGGCAATTCATTTCTCTTGCATGAGGAAGAAGACTGCTCAATAAATAACACCTTTTATTGAAAACGCCCGTCTCTCTTTTCTCTGCATTCTGGTGAAACTAAGTACGCACATTTGACTGAGTGAAATAGCTGTCTTTTGTTTTCACACGACTCTAGAGATATACTCTTATTCAGGGAGAGCAAAGTTGTCATGTTTTATGGTTGTCAAAAGCGAATCCCTTCTTGTCTATCCAGGGAGGTTAAACTCCTCCTCGTTTATTCGAGAAAGTTTCTAGTGACCTCTGAGCTAGCTGGCAAACCTTAAGTCTAATATAGTCAGTAGAGACCTAGATAACCTCAGTCCTACGTCTACACTGCTGAATAAATTATTACAATGCGCAGAGCCTATTGGGAATATAGGAACTACACTACACTGCTGCCATGGTTTCATTTTCATTTAAAAAGGAGGCAGACTCTGCTATGGCCACCCACACTTCGCAAACACATCCTCGAGCAGCTGCTGCTTGTTTTCTTTTGTTGCTTGTTTTTTTTTTTACATTAAATAATGTTTCTTAATAGGCTGCTTATCTGCATGTAGTCAAACTTCGCCCATGTGGCTCTGTCTGGCTCTTTTCTGCCCAAGTGAGCGACGACTGAAGTGCACTCGAAAGTGTGTAGGCTGCCAGTTAGGACGATTATACAACGTGCTCCCCGACACACTGGGAAAAGCACCACAAAGTGGAATTCGGACACTTGTTTCAGTTATTGTGAATGTTACTGCTGCACCATCATTGTATGGAATAAGCTGCTGGCAAGCATCTGCAACAAGATAAACTACCTTTCTATCCCAATACAACTATTTTTTTTATCCATTCTCCATCTCCCTATTAATTCGGCTAGGAAGTGTTTTGGGGTGATTCAGTTAACAGAACGGTGACATACAGCGTAGTTAATTCATTCATCTGAATGTGCTGTGAATGCTGATTTCAACCGCTCACACACCTCTGCGTCCATAACTTTGAGCTTTGTTTTTTGCTGGATTTGAGAGGTAATTTCTCTATATCGGCCACGTTCATCAGGCATGTTGGAGTGCGATCCACACCTTTGTTCTGGACTTTATCCTCCAGGTCGCTAAGTTCAGGTATGCCCATCTGCCACCAAAACATTGGCTATCATCAATGCCCATGAAGCGCTTCGGCAGCAAGAGGGCAAAAAACGCAAGGACCAGAGCAGTAGTACAGAGTGGCGCCAGTCTGAACCCCAGGTGTTTGATATCAAGGTCAAATATGTCAATGTGGGAAGGATTGACTTAGCCTTTCATCCTCCTGAGTTTATAATGCAATTGTCATATTCAATCAATTAAAAGTAGAGAATTTGACCGAACATGTCAATTCATGGTTTGGAAAGGACATTACATGCACGAGTACGGAGATGCTTATTATTGTGTCTAGTTAGGCTTTGCTGAATCTCTAAGAAAGCAAGTAAAGATCAATCCAGTTTAAAAAACAAAAATAATTTGGTACAATAAGAGCCCTGTGCTTACCACTGTTCTTTCATCCTTCCATGGAATGGAGCACGTCTGTTGCTTCTTTACCTACTCATGTTGCGTGTTGCAGGGTGCAGTACCATATGTGGCCAAAAGAGGTCCTGTGGGACCTCTTTTGGCCACACATGGTACTGCACCCTGGCTAGGTAAAGAAGCATTTGCAATGCAATCGGTCTCTCATTTGTTAAAGTTAGAGCTGTTGGCGTTTAAAAATGACAATGGTTTTTACTTTTGCTTTATTATACCAATGGCAATAGAGCTCTGAAAATAGCATTACTCAACTGCAAATAAAACAACAAAAGAAAAAACATTGTCATTTTCAACGCCAACAGCTCTAACTTTAACAAATGCGAGACCTATTGCATTGCAAATGCTTGTTTTATACAGGACCTGCTCATATAAAGTCACCTTTCCATGCTTCAAGGTTCTGAATTTATCTTCCTCAGAATGAGCCGAGCTGGCAATGTGGGGATTCCAATCACTTCTGCTCTCTACTGATCAAGGGCTAAACCCAGAAACACATGTCTTGAGATAACAGCACAACTTTGGTGAAAAACGACAGCAACTTTGAAGTAACCAATACTGCATTTGCTGGAATGCAATGGGGTGAACTGTGCTGGGATGAGAGGCAGTGTGCTCCCTTCCCTCTTGGATTCCAATCAGTGACGATCTTGTTGCAGGTCAGCTTATCCATCACTGAACTATCTAATCAACTCTATGAGGGAAGCTATCCAGAAACAAGCAGACCCTGCACTTCCAAGTCATGCCAATTTAAGTTATACTGCTCTGCATCTGTTTTTGTAACCACCAAAAGGGTGTATTGCTAGCTCTAAAATAAAGGTTCTTAACCATTTGACTACTGTTGACCACCCCCACTGAAATATTATTGGAATATGGGAACCCTCACTAAGTCATTAGTGGAAGGTGATCATACCGGCCTAAGCAATTTCCATGATTTGAACCTCAAAACAATACACAAACATCCCAAAACAAGTACCCATGTATACATATGCAAGTATGCATCAAACAAATACACAAATGAAATATTTTACTCAATTCACAAATACAGAAAATCTAAAATGTAATATCGATGGGAAAGTTGGAGCTTTTCTAAATTTGTTTTTTAATTCTAAAGGATGAAGCCATATGCTAAATTCTAGCAGTTATCGCCTTGTCTTTCTTGCCGCTAGTTCATGCTCTCTCTTTTGTGGCGCATCAATTGAGGCTACCGTCATCCATACTGTATTCTGTTTTCTGTATTTGCGCTGCTCCAAAGAATCGAGCTAAGGATACCAATGTAAGCTTTGGTCTCCAATTTAAAATTCCTTCATGCTTAGGTTTTGCAGACAGCCAAGGGTCGGAGACCACAGGTTAAAAACAGCTACTCCAAAGCACAAATACCTCGTTTTTGAACAAACAAGTTGCGCAATGTTGGTACCACCGAATCGGATTGCCTTTAGATAATTTCCACCCTGGAAGAAAAATGGAGGAGTTGATGGAAAGAGCTCTGAAGCCCTTAGACAACACTTTGACAACCCTTGCAAATGGATGGAACAAAACCTTAAGGACCCCTCTTTCAAGGTTCAGTAAACAGGGTCCATCCACCTCTTGCCATCCTTGTGCCCAATCTCCTGCCTCCACAGGGCCTCAGAGATCTGAGATATTCCACAAGTTCACAGACCAGGAGGTTCTTGATGTTGCCTATAGGGCTATCCCAGCTGTGAAACAAAATGTACAGTCTCAAACCTTACACGAGAGCTACATTCTTGCTTACACAGCTCTGCCAGTCTGATGGCTAGGGCAGAAGCACCATCCCGCAAGTAAAACTGCTACTAATGCTTGTATCTTTAAACATCACAAAGGTCAATGAATGAGCTGCCTGGATCACTCCAATAGTCCCTAAATGCTAGAAACAGCACACTTGAAAAACAGCCCCTTTAATTCCTTTCTGCACCTATTTTACCTGTTCTCTGATGGATGCTAAATCATTGCAAGGTGCAGCTCAGTTACTGGCTCTGTGTACCTTGGGTTCTTGGTGAACCTACAAGCCCTATATATCCCGCAACCAGAAGGGTCCAGCGGACATAATGGTATTGCTTTTGAAAATGTGCCATAGTTAGAAGAAGTTACAGATGACAATGTAGACACAAATGGCTGTTTTTTTCAACTAAATTTCAATGTTTTTTTTTCATTTCAACTGTTACTATCTATAGAAAAACTTGAAGGATCTATACAAATGCGCCCTTGCTGAATTCATAACTTTGTCTACTTGTCATGAATGTATAGCTAAATGCTAAATTAGTGAGTTTCAAAACTAAGATTTCTCTTGGGTTGTTTTGATTACTTGTATTTGTTTCAATTGTGCAGCAAATCAGGCTTATGCATTAGTGTATTAAAGTGTAGCCTTAAAGTGTAGTCTCATTGAGTAGCTCTATGTCTATTTATTCTTCATGTCTCACTCTCCTTGCCTGTCTTTTAAAACAGTGTGACCCTCCTCAAGAACTCTGTGCTTAATGCTCTTTATTGAATCACCTGTGTATTGAAAGCACAAACATATGGTATATGCTCCTTTATTCAATAGCAAAGAAATTATCTGGGGCATTCACATGGATAATGTCAGGCCATTCATGCTAGAACTAGAACTGTGATATTACTGTGCATTTGGATTTAAATGCGAAATAACTAGCAGAAATTCATGTATCTGTCATCAGTCACTGTCTCTTCATACCTGTTCTCTATTTCTCATCTTTCAGCATTGTCATCACTTCCCTGTCAGCTCTTTCTCGCTTGTTTCCTATATCATTACCATCTCTCTCACCGGCTTCTCTTCTTTTAGCTGTCCCTTTTCATGTTTCTCTTTATCAACTCTCTCTCACATATATTTCTCCTTTGGGTGTCTTTCTTGCCCGTCTCTTTATAGCTTCCATCACCAGTCTCCCACCTTTGTCGCACTGACGATGGTCAGTCTCTGTTTCCCCTTTCTCTGTCTCTATATCAACTCTCTAACTCCCTGCTATCTCCTCGGCCTCTCTCTGCTGTCTCTCTCTCCTTTTCAACCGTATATTTCTCACCACTCCCTCCACAGCCCACCCTCTTATTCATGTGTCTTTTAACCCTTCTTTCACCTGCCTCTCCCTCTTTCTCTGAGTTCTTTCACACCTGTCTGCCTCTTTTTCCCCTTTCCCACACACTTGTCTTCCACTCTCTCACTGTCTCTCTGAATTGTCTCCTAACAACCTCGCCCCACCATTTTTCTTTTTCCGCTGTTCCTCTCTCTATCACTTTTTTTCTCACACTAGTCTCACCCTTTATTTCTGTCGCTCTTACTACCTCTTTCTCATCTCTCGAGCGCTGGGACACTGCTCTGGAGTAGCTGTGCACTTTATAATTGTTTTCATTCCTTCATTCATCTCTCTGTATACTTCTAAACTCTCTCAAATATTGCCCCCTCTCACACTATTGAATTCTATTGCTCAAACACTACTCGCCTCCCCTCTCTCAGCTGTCTGTCATCTATCTCTCACTCTCTCTCTATCTCTGTCTCTCTCTCTTTCTTTCTTCCTTTGTTCTGCTTTTTTCTCTCCCCTGATCATCAACCCCTATCCTCTCTCTCTCCATCTAGCTCCCTCTCTGCTGATTTTCTTACTCCTCTCACATGCTCATGGACAGACAGAGACATAGAGACACCGTGTGCCCGCCACAGCAGCACAATACATTATTTTGCAACTTTGTAACATTCTGCTCTTGCTCTGGCTGCATAATGTTCTTCATGCCTTCCTATACTGCAAAGATAGCTGGGGGGCACCTTAGAGCACAGCTTTCAGGACACAAATTTTGCCATTGGCATACCCTCCTTTTAGCCTATTGTGGCTAACATAAGTGCAGCCTTTATTGCTTAAAGGTAAGGTCTATACAATTCTAAAGGCATCACTCATCAATCAAAGGGAAACAAAAAAAAACACAAGAATAACCAATAGTATATCATCATAAAAGATATCTGGTATCGGGAAATGAAATACTAGGATGAGCATGATCACAGAAGTAGTGCAGCATACTATAGGGCAGGAAATGCACAGGCAACAAGTAAAAGAACAACCCCTGAAATACCTACTAAGACAATAATTAATCTCTGGGTGTGAGGCACCCTCCTTTTTGACTAATAGAAGCATATGTTCTCGGGGTACCATTTCTCTATAACACTATGTCATGATCGGACTACTTACATCACAGTTTAAGTCATGAGCATGAATTAATGCAAATAATATCAAACTGTCACTATCAGGGAAAACACCCTATATAATTCTATACTGAGGGCTCACTTGCATTATCAGCGAGGACCTATATCTAACATCCATGAAGTAGATCTATATCGGGCTGAGAAATGTTTTTTTACTAAACTACTCAAAGTATACTAACCCTCACAGCTACTTCCATAGGGCAAGAATACAAGCAACAGTGTTCCACCCCTGTGTGTGTATGAAGGCAATGACCCACACAACCAATAATTTGCAGTACTATAAATAACATGTGTCTGGTGCTACATTTGAATACTACATCATCCTAATGAACTTCCCAGTGCTCCTCTTCGTGAGGAGCTAGGGTACCAATGACATTCTCAGGTGGCGTTGGAATAACACCCATGAGGGTATGCGCCAAGCAACAAGAAACTAATTCTCTAAAGAGAAATATGAAAGCAATAGTTAGGATACAAACAAACACAATATTAGATTTGTAGACCATGAGAACCAAATGAGATCAGGGACATCTGGACAAGGAGCCGCAGAGGCTGCTCCTCCTGGCGAATAGGAACATTCAAAGAGACTCATTTTCCTAGCTAAAAGTCCAAAACTAAACTAAAATGTATTAAAAAATCACAGTCACTCCGAAGCCAGCCAGAGGGGTTCTTCACCCTCAAAAGGGATCTTCTCCCTGTGTCCGTTAAAGTCTCACAGGCAGGCTTCTATTGTTCGTTCCCTAATCCCACGACGGAGTCGCACAGCTTTTGCAACTCAGGAGCACTAAATCCGGGCCCAGGCGCAATCCTAGTGTCCCAGTAGACAATGTCTCGACAGTGCACCAGGGCTCTTACCAGCAGTCCATCCCTAACACTTAACTATTCTTCAGCACTGTTCTCCTCTAATCCCTATCTCAGCCCTTCTTCCAGTGCTCAGTTCTCCTTCTTCTCCTTTCTGGGCTGCAGTTTATAACGAGTGCTCCCTCGCACCTCTGGATCTGTGAACAGAATGGGGGCAGACGTTTGCTCACTGTGATCAGGAGAGGCCTCACCACTTGCAATCAGAGCCGGCCTCTCCTCTCTTTGATCCGGCTCCTCACCCCTCAGCAAAGCATCCGAGAAGGGTATGTACCGAGGAACTTCTTCACTTTCATCGTCAGCGATGCCGTTTCTCACCCATTCGTCATATGGCAGTGGCAGGGGAACGCGCCTTGCGGCCCTGGAGTGCGTTGCGAGTGGTGAGGAGCACTTGCCTCGGCTCCGACCACCTTGGATCCAAGCAGGACTTCCGCTGGTACTTCTTGACGACAACCCAATCCCCGCGTTGTATGGTGTGTCCTTTCCCCTCCGGCAGCGGCTTCAGGGTGTCTGCTACCTGCTGATGAACAGAACGGAGATCTTTAGTCAAAGCATATGAATAAAATTCTATTTCAAAGAAACCAAATGCGGTCTATTCTGTGCTCTCATATCGCTCTACCAATGTCAATTTGAAGGTGAACACCTCCCAGGCCCATCAATAAATTTGTGCACTGACAATAGGTAATACATTACATATCTGACTTTTCGCTGTATTACCTGTGGACGGACGTATGCATTTACTGAATTCTAAGAGAAGAAGAAAAAATAAAACAAAACAGACATGTTGTATTACCGTATTTGCACTTGAGAAACAGCAAAAAGGGAAGTTCAAACCGCTATTTCTATAGCGAGCACACAGCGTCTACTTTGTGAACCTTCACTGTTGTGCAAAACTTCAAACACTTCTAATATTCTTTTTCTTACTCAAAACAACTATATTTTTGCTCATGACCATGCTCACATATTATAGATGCAGCAGGAAACTAACTTCTACAAAGCTTTAATTTCTAAAAAATATTTTGCTGAGGATCACACAAGCATCTTTCACATTTCTCACTATTTAGACCATGTAACATTTTGTGTAGGGGAAAACCTGTTCACTAGCTCTAATAGGGATTGTCAGCTCAACTATGCAGGCTAACTGATAAGAGACTTGTACACCTTTACTTAGTGCTGCACAATAATGATGTTGTTACCTAGGAATGTGAAGCAAAACAACAACAAAAAAGTACAAAAGTACCGACCTATTGTTCCCTTCAAAGGTCAAATAAGGAAACACTAGTCTGGGGCTACCAGTCCTTTCATCCCTTTCATCCCTATCCAATTAAAATAATCCTCTAATAAAGACTATCAGTTTATTTTCACAGACTATCTAATAAAGAACTAGCAATGTACTTGCAAGACTACAATAATGGTATTATCACCCAACACTTGTAGAACAAAACTACCCACATCTAATTCCCCTTTTAGATCAAAGCAAGACAGGCTAATAAAAATTTGAGAAGAGGAGGAAGCAATATACATGTTACCTAATTTTAATTTATAAGAGAGCTAGCGGGGAGCTAGCTTCCAGCGGGGAGCTAGCCTCCTCCCCCAGTTTGACAGGAGGAAATTTGAAACATATTTCACTTCAGTCAACACCACCAACCCCCGGGTGTAGCACTGAGCATAAACAAAATTATAGGAGATACATAGCACTTTTGAGAGGGCTAGAACGCCTTTTAGCACATGTACAAATGTCATTGCCACAAAATGATGTATATGCCTATTAATATCTAATACAATGTAACTAAGGAAAATTCATTATAATTATTTATCTATTACAAAACACACTATTTCTTTTTGAGGCCTTTTATTCCCATGAAGGAGTAAGGAAAAGGAAATGGGACTGGGACACAGCTAAAGTCCCCCCTAACTAGGCACTATGCGACATTCATTAGGGAAATGGCGGCAAAAGGAAAACCTATAAAAGAACAAAAATTACTTAGGTGGTGGTCAGGCTTGTGACACAACACCACGAGTACACCGTAGAACTCTTGCATTTCTCATCTATACCATTTGACCAAATAGACATACACTGCTGAAGTGTTGTCTGTGGAATTTAGGGACCAGAACAAATTCCCCACAGAGGAGCTTGTACTAGTATCAAAAATAGAATTGTCAAAACAATACAAAACAGAAACATACATAAAATAAAAATAAGCATACCAAGGCAGCAGGTATACTTGCCGTGCTAAGCACAGAAAGCATAAACAAATCACAGTAACACATGCAAAGAAGCTGTGACACACAACACGATGCCATGCATTTCATGCACAGTGAGCCTGCGGCCCAAAACCCAGCATGCTGGCCTGCTTAATTTGTCAGGCTTAAGATCGATCAGCATACCTACCCCGCAGAACAGAACAAGCAATGCACAATAAGCCAAAGAAAACATAAAACACACAATATAGGTACCTGCGTATAACATAAAATAATACGCAATAATACATATACCAAACACAAAGGCCACAAAAGGAAAACACAATATTAGTTACTCAAAGGACTATATTTTTCTCATGCATGTCATGCATTATGCAGTGTCAATGCACACTTAATCTGTCCAGTACAAAGCTGCATCAATACTCACCGTAACACACAGATAAAAATATTTCCCATTGCACTGAAACGAAACAAATCAAACCACAAAAAAACAACAACACACAAAATATTGGACAAAAAGGCAACCATTTAGTAAAAATACCTTCTACAAATACTTACCTTAAAACATGTGCTTGGAGCTCATTCACACCTGTTCATATATATTATCTATCATCACCCTATATATACTAACTGTTCACTTTCCGTTCTGAAAACCCTGTCTGCTGTTTTAGACAAGAAACAGACTTAACCTCTTTAACCGTTAGCCAAAAAGATAAAACATTTAGCAGCATTGAAAATCACGTGACAATCTTGTAATGACATTTAATGCAGCATCAAAAAGGGAAAAAGATATACATTTACTTTTCACATCTTTCTCTTGTCTAAATGGGCCTTTTTATAAGCAATGCAATTTCTCATCTTTAAACAAAAAGGGCGCCATCTCACTACATTTAATCCTGTTGCCAACTGTATATTCTCACCCCCAGAACATACTAAATACTCCAGTGCACACTAGCAGACATTTGCACAAAACACACACTCTGTACCTCCACTCAGCGGGTGGGGCACTGGGCCCACTGCAATGGTGTTCCATGGACAAACTGCATACAATACTGTTACACACATATATACATTCCCACCAGGCCGCTCCTGTGAGCAACACAATCAATATCCTTTACCTAATAGGCGCTATGCATTTACCTACCCTCGCATGATCAGTACTCTCCACTAGGGATCCACTAGCAAAGTCACTAATCAGTATGCCAATCAGAGACCCCCCAACTCAATAATTATTTAAATAGAAAGCTTTTATACTATGACATGGACCAACAGTGAAACAAAAAAAATATCAACAACAAAATGGACACAACAGACAACCAATAAATCTCTTTTTCTCTGTGCCTTTAAACTGCACACAAATCAGTCACTTATTCTGAATACTATTCAAACAATAGGAGTAACATCTGCATCTGAAACACTCACTAATATATTTAGTAAATTATTTTTTCTCAAAACAATCCATCTTTTCTCAGACTAGGCCATTGTAAAGTGTAATTCTCTATGTCCAAATACAATAATCTGTTGAAAGTTATTCATAATTTTGTTCCTAATACTAAATCACATGTGTTCTGAACAACTGCATTATACTTTAGTCTGAACCAGCAGCAGTTTGCACTCATCATTATGCAGACTCGCTCCAAATTCATAATTCACATGGCTCCGACTGTGTATCTCTGCCTGTCTGTGCCAAGAGCTGAGCCTCCTAGCCCCCCCTCACAATCTGCTGCCTGTGCTCTGCGAACCCATTGGAATGGTGCTGATAACACCAAGGTCACATCTGCTCTGCTCTGCATCTATTTTACCTTTTCTAATTAACCCTTCCAGAACGGAATAAAAATTCACACACTGAAACACATCCACTGAACAGGTCATGTTTAAAACTAACTGAACAACTCCTGCTCTCCACCTCCTTTTGAGGCCCACTTTTGCAGTTCAGAAATGCATCTTTTTAATCTTAGTATCTAGTTCTCTGCTTCTTTCTTTTAGGACTGGGTCAGTTTAGTGCCTACATATCGCGCCAGGATACTCTGTAGTAGCAGAGCGCGTAATAAAATACTTTATAACATAACATAACATCTCTCACAGTCTTCCAAGAGCTAAGAATTCTGGGCTGCTAGCCAGCCTTCCAGCCTTTCTGGCCCTCCACCAAGGCCAAAATCTGCCTCGCGCTCTGCCCTCCTCGTTCTGGCGCTGACAACGCCAATAAGCCTTCCTAACTCTTTCTAACATGCAATAATTAACCCTATTTTAAAAAACAACATTTCTCTTTTTTTTCACTTTCTAACTTTACACTCTTTCTACATTTTATTAATATACATTCTAATTACTGGTAATCAAATCCTTATTCTTTTCTTCATCTTCTACTGTTCACAAATTAAGGGGATGAAAGAAACCAAATTAAATAAATTCCAAACACATTTTTTTTTTTAAAAAGGCCACAGTGTTTTTTTTCTCATTCTTTTCTTTTCTGAGAGCCAGGCACAACCATCTCAGGTAGCTCACAAGGACCAGACAATCTAACTCATGCAACAAGACGCACTCACTTCATTCAAACAAACATTTACACAAACAAAAGGCAGCCCACAGACTGCTCTCAAACCAAACCAATGATAACCAAATCAAACATATTACATGAAATTCATACCCCATCCTCTTAATCACTGTTCACATTGGCTCACTGAGCTATTAAAAGAAACTGTAAATGGGAATAACTTGCAAATTCCAAATGGACACATTTTGTCTTCTTTTAAAACTAAACTTTTGATCTGTCCATATTCTGGGCTATCCTCTCATCTGTCTTTGCTGAACCTCTTTCTGCCACAACCTTAGGGAATCAAACATGCTCTGACAGCTGTGCCTAGCAAACAATCTCTCCTGCAAGTAATCTATCTTAGCTGCATCAAAAATATTAAACAAAATCGGGATAAATCCATATTCAAATACATCTCAAAATTCAAAGAGTCTTCTACAGGAGCAGGTTGGCTCTCGGCCAATTTTGACATCAGTTGAACTGCAGCAACACCCAAAACATCGCAACTTAATGAAACGCGGCATCTTGCACACTCAATCAAACACCACCAAACTCACTCAATCAGACACCGCCAAAGAACCCACACATACCCAGACACAAAAGAACCAAGCAACTATCTCCACACACAACCACTTACAACCGCACACGCACACGCACACGCACGTCCTATGCATTGAGTCCCTGCCAAACACGTGTTACCATAATGGGACAAGGCCCGTCGACCAAGTCCTGGGGAACCTGGACCCTACCGCAGTCCGAACAGTACACTAACTGTTCTGAGGTTGGAGGACACATCCGCCACCCGGGCGGCACTACAGACCGTTGCGCACTTTACCCCGGAAGATCTGGGACTCTTCCATCAAAACACTCACACTAGGGGTTTGGGTCCTTTCCCAGTATTTAACCGTGATGAGCCACACTCCAGTCTCAGTACCACCCGGTCGGATGCTCTAAAACAGACATCCATCCAATACCCCCATCACCAATAGTCTGTCCGAGTGCCACTTGCACTCTGAGTTCCCCGGAGCACACTAGCCCCAGGAGCACACCGGCTCCTCCAATCACCAGAGACACACCGGTCTCAGAGACACACCGGTCTCATAGAGCATCCCAGCTCCCTCAATCAACAGTCGGACCACTCACCTTCTGCTCGCAGAACCGACATCCACCGTTCTCCACCCTTCGGCAGCTGGGACCAACACGGTCAGCTCCAAAGTCCCACCTTCCGGACCCCGGCGCAGGATCATGAACCGGGACCTCTCCCGATTAGCAGGGTGGGGCAGCGCTGCGAGAACCAAGCTCGGCATCAAAGTGGGTACCCAGACCCACCGTGCCGACCAGAGGGTCCCCGGCCTTCTGCTACCCACTTACGGGTGAGAAAGATCCTTATCGCGGAGTTCCTGTTCGGGCGCCATCTGATAAGCGTGGCTCAAATCCACCTGAGCGACTTACCTCACTCATCTATCATTCTCATATAATAAGCCAGCCGAACAGTGGAGAAGAATTAGAAATATATTTATTAGGCCATAAGAATCATCTGCAGATGGGCCCCGTCAAGTCTACACCCCAGGGAGTGCACGAGAGGACTGACCCATCCCATCAGGACAATACATTATAACATAGCATGGCAGGGTAAAGACACGCCCAGACTGGAAAAGTACTGGGCTCAGCAGAGGGCGAACAATAGCCTCACACAAGAGGCTTCTGCACCTGCAAAAGAAACATTCTCTCTCAAGGCCACGGAGCCGAGACTCGGCTTCTCCAGACATGGAAACATTTCTGCAAGAAAAATACCCAAGGCGAGAGATGCTGAACCCAGGGATTTTCTGCTCATAAGGGAGGGGGGAAAACTGTACCATGAGATATTGGAGCTGCAGAGCAAATGTCAGCATCAGAAGTCTCTCTCTGCCATAGACAAGCCTCTCTCTCTTATGAGAGAAGTTGAAGCTTGCATATTACAAAAATAGCTCAGTGGGTTGCAGCACATGAAGGATAAGCTGTAACTGCATATTGGTTAGACACATTAGGCTAACATATCCATAACATCATAAGAACATTCTGCAACAGGAAAATTACTATCTATCAAAATATAAAGAGTGAAAAATAGGTATCAAGGAAACCTATGTATTTCTAAAATGGGCACAAGATATGGAGTTTAGAAGCAATGGTTATTTATACACCTCTGAATTTGTGGGTACCCATTCTAGCATATGAATTAGAGGGCAGTTCTCAAAATGACTTCTTTTTTACACACTGTCTTTCATTTGAAAGGCACAATTCCAGAGAAAGATATTTGATAACTACACTTGTTCTACTATTATGTGTTTCCCTAAGTCTCCCGATAAAATGGTAACTTACTTGTGTTGGAAGGCCTAGTGCCTAAGACAGAAAATTACCCCAAACACAGCGCTGAGTAATCACATTTTTCCACTGAAACCGGACCTTTTTTGCAATGTGCCTAGCTGTGGATTTGGGACTCTAGCTCAGCTGACACCTAGGGAAACCTAGCAAACGTATACATGTTTTAAAGTTAGACAGCCAGGGAAATCCAGGGTGGGGTGACTTGTGTGGCTCTTACCAGGTTCTGTTAACCAGAATCCCTTGCACACCTCATAACTTGTCTAAAAAATACTTATTTGCTCACATTTCTTTGATGGAAAGTTCTGTAATCTGTGGGAAGCCACAAACTTCTGCCCACCTGCAATTCCCCCAAGTCTCCTGATAAAAATGGTACCTCACTAGTGTGGTCAGGTCTATTGTCTGCAACAGGAAACGGCCAAAAACCCAATGTTGGACTTTGCCCTTTTTGCAGGGTCATCCCTGAACTTTTTTGCCTTCCTCCTGTATTTTGTCTGACCTGTTTTTGTTGGTTTTAGGACTCTGGGCGGGCACTTTACCACTGCTGATCAGTGCTAAAGTGCATATGCTCTCCCTATTGTAAATTTCTGTATGAATTAGTGATTCCATAATTGGATGGTTTGGTTTACTTGTCATACCCTAGTACAGTGCACTGAGTGTGCCCAGGGCTTGTGAACCAAATGCTGCTAGTGGGCTTGCAGCACTGGTTGTGCCACCCACAGAAGCAGCCTGTAAAATTGTGTCTAAGGTCTGCCATTCCAGAGCCTGCGTGCAGTCTGGTACTGCCATGCTGACTGGGCAAGTGCATTCACTTGCCAGTGCCTAAACCTTCTCTATTCTTTATATCAGACACCCCTATGGTAGACCCAAGGGCAGTGTGCATTGTAAGTATAAGGTAGGACATGCCCTGGTGTGTGTGTGTGGCATGTCCTAATAGTGAATTACAGCCATCTTCGTTTTTCACTATTGCAAGGCTACCTGTTCTCTATAGGCCAGAATGGGCAGTTAGAATATTACATCTTATAATCCTAACTGACTCAGGGAACATGGTAGAAATTTGAGTTTAGTATGCCTGAACTCAGAATGATAAAATACATATTTAGTGAAGTTGCTTTTACCATTCTGTGTTTGAAAATACCACTTTTAGAATGTAGGTATTTTCTTGTCTAACTATCCAAAGCCTGCCTCTGCTAAGTTGTATATTCCTTGTCTGGAGTTTGAGTGACAGGGCTGGGGGATTCCAGTAGACAGAATGAGTCAGCCCAGTGGTGAATAGGGAGATCTGCATCTAGATGGGTGGGAGGAGTTGCACCTGAGACCTGAATTCTAACCTGCACGCACTTTCACCCTCCTGAGGCGGAAGCCGGGAGGTCTCTTGCCTTCTCTGAATTTTAATCTGATTTTAAAAACTGAAATTGTGTAATTTTGTACTTTGTTGCACCTGATCGCAATAGGTGTTTGTGACCCCCCTGTTGACCCCCCTTGCGCTCAATAGTGCCTTAGACCCCTGTCACCCCCTCCTCTCTCGATCCGGACCTGCTCTCGGCCGAGTGTTGACGCCGAGAGCAGAGCACCGGTTTTGGCGGCCATCTTGGGTCAGGCTGTAATTTGTGACGCGATTCCAAGCGCCATAAAAGGGACGCGAAGGGAGAGTGCCGGTAATTCTAACCTGCACGCACTTTCACCCTCCTGAGGCAGAAGCCGGGAGGTCTCTTGCCTTCTCTGAATTTTAATCTGATTTTAAAAACTGAAATTGTGTAATTTTGTACTTTGTTGCACCTGATCGCAATAGGTGTTTGTGACCCCCCTGTTGACCCCCCTTGCGCTCAATAGTGCCTTAGACCCCTGTCACCCCCTCCTCTCTCGATCCGGACCTGCTCTCGGCCGAGTGTTGACGCCGAGAGCAGAGCACCGGTTTTGGCGGCCATCTTGGGTCAGGCTGTAATTTGTGACGCGATTCCAAGCGCCATAAAAGGGACGCGAAGGGAGAGTGCCGGTAATTCTAACCTGCACGCACTTTCACCCTCCTGAGGCGGAAGCCGGGAGGTCTCTTGCCTTCTCTGAATTTTAATCTGATTTTAAAAATTGAAATTGTGTAATTTTGTACTTTGTTGCACCTGATCGCAATAGGTGTTTGTGACCCCCCTGTTGACCCCCCTTGCGCTCAATAGTGCCTTAGACCCCTGTCACCCCCTCCTCTCTCGATCCGGACCTGCTCTCGGCCGAGTGTTGACGCCGAGAGCAGAGCACCGGTTTTGGCGGCCATCTTGGGTCAGGCTGTAATTTGTGACGCGATTCCAAGCGCCATAAAAACGGGCAGAGATGACTCCGCGCAGCGGACGCGATCAGCGGGCGCGCCGGATCTGCGCCGGAGTCGTGCCAGAGTCCTGCCCGTCTGCGCCCGTCTGCGCACGACCGGGCACAGGGCTTAGGGACTCTGGTACACGCACCTGCTATTCCTCAGGGGATCTCCTAGTATTGAAATCTGACAGCTATATACTATCTCCCGTTATATGTGCCACTTTAGAGGAATTTAACATCTTGCACATACCTAGCTGTAAGAACCCTAGCCCTCCACCCCCCCTTAAGCTAGCTACCCTTAATACCAGGTCATTGCAGAAACATCACCTGGAAATCTACACCCTTTTACAAGACAAGACTATTGATATCCTGACACTCACCGAAACTTGGTTGAGTGATGCCTCTTCCCCGGATATCATCGCCGCCCTTCCTAGTGGGTATGATATGATCTGGCACAACCGACCAGAGGGGGCCCGAGGTGGGGGTGTAGCAACGATCTTTAAAAGGCAGTTTACGGTAACTAAAATCTTATCGGAGACCATAAATACCGTCGACATATTAGGGATAAAAATCACTATGAACAACTCCTGTTTTACTATCCTAACAGTGTATTGCCCACCCCAAAGTACCTCAAAATTCAACGACCTCTTTTTCCCTATATTATCAGACTTATGCACACGTTACAAAAGCATCCTGGTAACTGGCGATTTCAATGTCCACTGGGATAAAAGCGATCAAGATCCGCTAGCCCAGAAATTACAGACTACTATGACCTCTCTTGGTTTAGTACAACTTGTGGAAGCTCCAACCCACAAAAAAGGCCATATTCTTGATCTTATCTGGTCTTCCATGCCAAAGGCGGCCATTACAAGTATTACACCCTGTATCTGGTCGGATCACCACCTAATACTGTACGACATACCGCTAATCAATTCCCAGGCTAAACTCCCTCTAAAAACTAAAAAAGTGCGCCAATGGAAAAAAGTGAACTCTGACACCCTGGCCAAAACTCTGCCCAAATACAAACAGAATTCCATAGTCTCCCAAGGTGATACTGACCTTGACTCAATGTATGATGCGATAACGACTACTCTCAGGAAATCAATCGATGAGCTAGCCCCCGAAAAGGTACAAAGAGTAAAGGGTGCAGAGAAAGGAGCCCCTTGGTTCACCCAAAGTTTACGCGAACATAAAAGAAAACTCCGCTGCCTCGAAAGATGCTGGAGGAAATCCAGAAAGGACACTGATAGGGAACTATATAGAATATCGTTTCAAACATACAAAAAGTTTATCATCTTAGCTAAGAAGGACTACTACGAGACACGCATAAACAACGCCACAAACATCCAGAGAGAAACCTTTCAAATCCTGAAAGAGCTAAGTGTGAAGGAGGAAAAGATCGACATCTCGATCAACTGTGATACCTTTCAAGGATATTTCCTCGAAAAAGTTGCGATTATCTTGTCTGATATTAAGAAGGATAATCCAGTCTCACACATCGAACAACTGCCTCCTTTAAATCCCTCAACCCCTATCTTTACTAGATTCCCCGAAATTGACCCTACCATCCTGAGACAACTTGTAGCATCCACCAAGTCAGGCTCCCCTGCCGAACCGTGCCCACCCGATATCCTCCGACTAGCAATCCCGATCCTAGAGGATCAGATCTTAGACCTCTTAAACACTTCACTAGCTACTGGCGCATTACCAACCTCCTTTAAAGAGGCACGCGTCAGACCCCTGTTAAAAAAGCCCGGGGCAGATCCATCCAGCCTGAAGAACTACAGGCCTATCTCCCAGCTGCCATTTCTGTCAAAAGTGTTGGAGCAGCACATGCTAAAATCTTTGTCATCCCTCCTGGAATCTCACCATCTTCTCCAGGAGCGGCAAGCTGGTTTTCGTGCCCACCATAGCACAGAATTGGTAATGCTGTCTGTGCTGGACGAGCTTAGATGCATGGCTGACAGTAAAAAGCCAAGCGCCCTGATATTATTAGACCTTTCAGCGGCGTTTGATACTGTCAGCCATGCATTGCTTCTGGGCAGACTGGCTCGGTTTGGGATAGGAGAGCAAGCCCTCGAATGGCTAGCAGCCTTCTTATCTGGGAGGACGCAGAGAATCCAGGTAGCAGATCAGGTCTCCGATGGGGGTGCCTTATCTTGTGGAGTCCCGCAGGGCTCTGCGCTCTCTCCACTCCTATTCAACTTGTACTTACAGCCATTGATAGAGTCCCTGGCAAATATGAACTGTAAAGTTTTTAACTATGCCGATGATACTCCGCTGCTGCTGAGTATCGACAATACACCATCGGCTCAGTCCATGGCCCAAGACATATTACGATTTACAGTAAACTGGATGTCGTCCAATTTATTGAAAATCAACCCAGATAAAACGGAGGTTCTCGTAGTTTCAACCTTGACCTCCCCCTGGAATGATTTGTTTTGGCCACAAGAACTCGGACCCACTCCAAAACCGTGTCCTAGCGTTAAGAGCCTCGGCATGAAAATCGATCAGGAACTCTCGATGGCTAACCAAGTGTCCGCTGTAGTTGGTTCTTGTACCAATTTAATCAGGAAACTGCGGAAGCTTGTTCCCTTACTCTCACGGAATATGCTTCGAACCATTGTCTCAGCCACAATAGTGTCTAGAATCGATTATGGCAATGCGCTATACCTTGGCCTCCCAAAAAACCTATCCAACCGTCTTCAGGTCACTCTGAATGACGCAGCGCGCCTGATATTTGGAGTGCCAAGGCGGACTCATGCTTCCCCTTTGCTCTATAGGCTTCATTGGTTGCCTATAATACAAAGAGTTGAATTTAAGAGCATGTGCATCTGCCACAAAGCAATCCACGGACAGGCGCCAGCTTATATAAAAGAGAGACTTGAAATATACGAACCTAAGCGCGCCCTGCGATCATCCGGTTCTTTCCTGCTGTCCTGCCCACGCTTTAAGCTGGCAACTAAAGGAGGCAGATCCTTTTCAGTTCAGGCTCCGATCATCTGGAATAAGCTACCGGAGGCGCTTCGCAGAGAGTCCATCCTTCTCCACTTCAGGAAGTCCTTGAAGACTCTACTCTTCAAAGACGCATTTACTTCCTAGTATTTGGTTATTAGCTCCAGAATCTCTCATATATTCATCTTGTTTCTTGTTGCTGCACTTGGTTAGTAGCGCTTTGAGACCTGTCGGTGAGTTGGCGCGATACAAAACCCAGTTACAAATTACAAATTACAAATAGGGCTGTGCCTGCCTTCCACAATGCTGGCTCCACCTCCTGTGGTGCAGCTGATGCCTCTGCCCTGCACTGTGAAAGAAGAGAAGGAATCATGTCAACAAAGTGCTCCAGGACTGTGCTTTCCCTCCACAATGCTGGATCCACCTCCTGTGGGGCATCTGATGTATCTACCCTGCACTGTGAAAGGAAAGAAGGAGTCTTGTCAACAGAGTGCTCCAGAACTGGTTTGGACTGGGCAAGGGCCCATCTGCCCTCAGAGGACAAAGGATTTTGGGGTATAAATATTGGGACTTTGATCCCAAGAAATTAGATCACTTCTGGACTACAAGAAGAAACCTCTGCTGAGGAGAGGAACCTGAAGAAGCAGAGGAGAGACTATTCCTAAGCTGAAGAGCTGCTTAGGGGATTGGCCTGCAGTGGTTGCCTGACTGCCAAAGAGAGGAGAAAGAACTTTGTGTGCTTTACTTTCAACTTGTGAAGTATCTCCAAGGGCTTGGAAAAGAGTTTGCCTCCTGCTGAAGTCTCAGGGACAACAGACTTCACTCCCCAGGGTTCTTTGGAAGTGCCTGCTGCTGTTTTGGGCCTTCTGAAGGACTGCGTGTCGCAAGGAGCTGGAAGCGCGACTGAACGAGGAAGAAGCGTGTCCCCGTCGCTGCTGCTGCCGTCGCATCTCTGAACAAGGGTGTCGCCGCTGCAGCTGATGCATTGAGTCGAGACTTCTCGCATCATCGGAGAAGCGTGCCACATCTGGAAGATCTTCACGTCTTTATTTCTTTGCACCGGAACTCTGCCGCATTTCCATCGCTGCAACATTGCTTGTTGTGGAAGTGCAACGCATCGTAAGGTACATTGACGCAAAGTGTTGAATTTAAGAACTGAACAGAACTAAGTTAAAACTACTATTTTAAGTATAGTATTTGAATTTTTGACGTTTGTGGTATTGTATTAAGTCTATATAAAGAATACTTATTTTTAATATACAACTGTGTGGTGTCCATCTGTAGTGTTGTCACTGAATTACTGTATGTGGTCACAAATGCTTTACACACTGCCTCTGAGATAAGCCTGTCTGCTCGTGCCAATCTACCAAGGGGGTGAGCAGGGGTTATTTTAGGAGTGTACCCCCTTACCCTGACTAGAGGCAAGGGTCCCTATTTGTCACAAGTACCTACTTGTGCCAACTAGAGACCCCCAAATCTAACACCCAACATTGGCACTTCACATTTTTCCATTGAAAACTGACCTTTTTTTGCAATGTGCCTACCTGTGGATTTTGGGCCCAAGCTCAGCCGGAACCCATAAGGAAACCTAGCAAACCTGTAAATTTTTTAGAACTAAATACCCAGGGGAATCCAGGATGGTGTGACTTGTGTGGCTCTCACCAGATTCCGTTACCCAGAATATCTTGCAAACCTCAAAAGTTGTCTAAAAAACACATTTTCTGCAAATATCTGTGATAGAAAGTTCTGGAATCTGCGGGGAGCTGCAAACTGCCTTCTACCCATCATTCCCCCAAGTCTCCTAATAGAAATGGTACCTCACTTGTGTGGGTAGGCCTTATGCCAGCAACAAGAAACAGCTCAAACTGCAATGTGGGCACATCACATTTTGCCACTGAAAACGGACCAGTTTTTTGCAATGTGCTCAGCTGTGGATTTTGGGCCCTAACTCAGCCGGCTCCTAAGAAACCTATCCAACCTCTCCATGTTTGACAACTAGACACCTAGGGCTATCCCGGTTGTGCTGACTTGCATTGCTCTCACCACGTTGTTTTACCCAGAAACTCTTGCAAGCCTCAAAGGTAAACCAAAAAACTGATTTTCTTCACAATTTTGGGGATGGACTGTTCTAGAATCTATGGGAAACCTCAAACTTCCATCCAAGTCTCCCAGTAAAAATGCAACCTCACTTGTGTGGGTGGGCCAAGTGGGTGGGCAAGTGACTGCGACAGAGAAAAGGCCCAAAATGTATTGTGGAAACATCAAAATGATGTATCACAAAACAACCTGGTTTTGCAAGGGGGTGGAACCTGCGTTTTTGGTGCCCTACTCGGCAGCCAACCAGGGGAAATCTACTAAACCCAGATGTAAACAAGACACCTGGGGGGTCCAGGGAGGTGTGGCTTTCATAGATCACCCCATTTTCTTACTCCGTATTCACCGCAAACCTCAAATTTAGCTGGAAAATAAAATTTTCCTCACATTTCTGTGTGGGAAAGTTGTGCAATCACAGCCCTGGCATAAATTTCCTACCACCCAGCGTTCCCCTAAGTCTCTCAATAAAAATGATACCTCACATGCTGTTTTTGTGAAGACTGTTTCTCTCCTTGCCGCGACAGTACAGAGCTGTTTTTGCATCGCCAAAGAAGGTCTATCAAAAACCTCACCCACCCCACCCCTGGACAAGCGCAGTTTATTAAGATCTCTTCAAAAATTAAATTTGCTTTGAAATAGTTGCATTAGTTGCCAAATCTTTGACACTTTCATAATCTAGTTCTACAATATTTGTCAACCTCTTCTTGTGTTCATAAACACAGGGAGAGATGCAAAAAAATGGTTTCTTTTGTATCCCGGCAATGCACAGCCAAAGTCCCACGGGTGTGTTATGTCCCTTCTTTGCTTCAAAGCGGTGATTTATTTGGTTCCCCTCTTCTAGCCAAAGGGCATGGGAATTTAGTCCCCTCATCCTTGTGAAAGGTGGAGTTGTATTTGGTAACATAAATCTCACTGTGCGTAAGAGTGAAGGCATTTTTTTAGCCCTTTTGAATTTTCCAAGCCATTCAGTATACAGTAGCACCCCACCTTACCTAAGGACTTGGGGATTCTAAAAGAAAAGGAACATGGGTAAATGGTTTCCAAAAACACCCAACCACACCCTAAGGAAAATGTCCCATTGTTTTATCTCGCTAACACTAGGGAGAGATTTAAAGAATGCTTTTATTTTATAGACTGACATGTCCTTGCCCATGAGACAAGGAGGTATTTTTTTATGTCTCCTTCTTACCCAAACGTAAAGAGTATTGTAAGGCAGGTGAGTAAAGCAGTGAATGTTCCAGCCCTTGGTCAAGTAAGGAGGGGAAGAAGTAACTATCCTCCCCCTCTTTGGAAAGGTAGGGGTGGAGGCAATAAACTAAACTTGCCATGAGGCGAATAAGGGGCTCCAGCAAATATCCTCCCTCACTTTGTCCAGGAGTGTGTGTGTGGCTTAAACCCTCCCCCACATGCTTTTGGGCAAGTCCAGGGGTGAGAATATTCCCCAGTTAGTTCCTTAGCTTGGGACAATTTCTTTCTTTTTTGCTATTTGATAGGGTTGTAATAGAGGTATCACCATTTTCATCAACATAGACTATATATGTATAAGAAAAAAACATAAAGACTGTGGAGACCCAGTGGGCAACTTAAGAAGTGCCGGCAATGTTAACATCCTTCTGATTCCAGCAGAGTATATGTTTCCATAAGAAAGTCCCCTCTAATATGGCAGAGATGCACTGACAGGCCCGTTTGGGGTGGAGACAGCATTTACCCAGCAGAACTGAAAACACCTTGCCTTCCAACTGTGCATTTTGTTGGGTTTATTTACTCTTGTACAAGTTTGCATGCTATCTTCCATGGGTATGCACCTTTCTTGTTTTGGTCACTCTCTTCAGTTTCCTTCTCATGATATCCTGCTTACTCTGAACTTTATCTAGTTTCCTACCACTATGAGTCACTTCCTGGGGTGACACTGCTGCCATCTCCACCTCTACTCTAAGCCCACTTCTGGAGTGTTTACTCACACTGTGGGTGATGCCTGGACCTTAGCCTACTGGGGTGAGTACTATATATCAACTTGGCAGAATCCACGAGTATTGCTTTTCCAATTGATATCCACATAATAACATACTGTGTCTCACCATATGTGGTGGACAACAACAGAGAGAGTAGCAGTCCTAAGAAGTCTGTGGGGCCCTGTTGATGTTTCTCTCATCATTATCCTTCTTCCCCTTTTCCCTCAGAGTTTAATACTTAGTGCGTGTTCTATTGAGTACTAGTAGTCAGAGGAAAGGATTTGCATCTGCATCCATACCACACAATTCTGATAGTGTTGAAACAACTTTCAACAGATAAATGCCTACCTATGTTGTTTGGTGTGGATGTTATTCTTTTTATAGTGGGATGTTAAAAAAGGTATCTTACTGTGCATGTGTTTGCCCTGTAGAATCAGCAGAACTGAGGCGCACTTACCCATCGCAACACAGTGAGCATCGTATGAATAAGATGGGAGCCACGCGGAACCCAGAGCAGACGCTCTTCCAGACAATTGTCATTGAGCCAAAAACATCAAAGGCAACTTGAAATGATGAGGACTCCAGATGATAGAATAGGCAGTTTAAGCAGATTTTAGGACTAAAAGTACCACCGTGCAACTGCCAAACTGGCAACAAATAGAAACCTCAATGGAAAAAACATTCTAATAGAATTTCCACTGGATACTTTCCCCACTCAGCTTGTCTAGCAACTATACGAAAGAAAAAAAATACCATATTATAATACAACCTCTGTCACAAACCCAAAAGGGTCCAGTGGTCAACAAACCTATACTTCTTTCTAATACCTACTTAGGTTGGTTCAGAAAGAATAATAATTTTCTTTTCATTTCATATGTAATAACTCACAGGCCCTTTTATGTCTAAAGCCCTCTTAACCCACAGTCAGTCATGGTACCTTGTCTGTGGATAAAGGCAATTTTCTGACTGCCCTATCTTTATGACTTGCTGCATAACTAAACCAGTTCTATTTTCCATAGAACACTTTATTGGCATTTTGAGAAGAGTAAACAACAATAGTATGCTTCATAAAGATAGAACAGCCATATATATTAAGACAAAGCATAGTAAGATATTTCCACTTGTCTTGAGTATGCTCACATGGTATCTGAAAAGGGGCCTCAGTCAATATTATTATGTTGTTCCATCCATTGGCCCCAGATACAATCATGTTTTTTTCAGGCAGCCACATGCCTCAACAGTCAGCTTTTCCAGGATTCTTCAACGGTCAAGTCCCAACCTTCTCTTAGAGATATATGGAGCTTTAGGCGCTTTCCAATTTTGTGTGGTATCCAGACACAGTCTCACAAATGTTTTGGCTTTTCTGTTCAAATCCAGCTCCTCTATCACATTCATTCTTGTCTGCCTGGGGGGTGTAAAGAAACAAATATGGTTCTTAATGTTTAAATCCACACCTCGTTCTCTTATACAAGGGGTCCCTCAGGGCTCTATACTGAGCCCAACGTTGTTTAATCTGTATATGGAACCCCTTGCTAGGATGGTGGAATCCTATGGGGTGGATATTGTGTCATATGCCGATGACACCCAACTGGTGGTCACCCTATCTCATAACCCAGTGGAGACTGCAGATAATTTCTCTGCTTGTCTTGTGGCACTCACCGGCTGGATGAAGACCAATTGCCTTCGCCTCAACAGGAATAAAACAGAACTTTTAGTAATTGGTTCTTCTCCTTCGATTTGGACGTCGGCCTGGTGGCCTTCTGACCTGGGTCCTACACCTATTCCTTCTGATACGGTGAAGAACTTGGGGGTTCTCTTGGACAATAACCTCTCATATTCCCAACATATTGGAAATGTGGCGGGTAAATGCTATGGCATACTAAAGGTTCTACATAAAATCCTAGACCTACTACCCATCACAGCGAGGAAAACATTAGTGCATGCCATGGTCACTTCTCATCTTGACTATGGGAACTCTTTGCTATGTGACCCAAGTAAAAAAGGCCTGAACCAACTCCAATGTGTCCAAAATGCGGCTGCCAGGCTTGTCTTGAACCTGCCTAGGAAGTCGTCTGGGAAACGTGCTTTACAGACCTTGCACTGGCTCCCCATTCGGGAACGTATTCGGTTTAAAGCCATGTGCATGACCCATCGTATTGCACAGGGCAAAGGCCCGGTCTGCCTCCAAAAGATGCTGACTATATACCGTCCCAAACACCTTTTGAGATCTATGGGTAGCATGCAATTTTTGGTTCCCCGTATCCGTAAGCACGGATGGGGGGGTCGTTCTTTTAGGTATTTAGCCAGCAAACAATGGAACGAACTCCCCATTGAACTTCGGATGGAACCTTCGGAAACGCTGTTCCGGCTCGAAATTAAGACCCATTTGTTCCCTAAAGACTAGAATTGAGGGGTCCTTGTCCTTCCTGTCCCCTTCCCTCTCTGTGGGTCTGTGTTCAGGAGTCCTTGTGGACTGCATCCACAGCGCGGGGACACACTGTTTCTCTAGTGTAACCAGGCGCTTTACAAATGTTTTTATTATTATTAATGTTCTATTCTACTTGTAAGTCAAATCACAGACACCAGTTTGACTCCCTTACCTTACTTTATTTTTACTTGGTTGCACAGGTTACATCCACTATACATTTGGCACCCAGCCAAGCCCCACCTGTTCCTTACTTCCCAAAACATGCTTGACTCCAAAGATTTATCAACTTCCATGGGCCACCTAAACACTCCTTGGTTCTTCAGAAAACATGATGCTTGATCTTGCACTCCACAATCCTCCAGTTCTTCCTGACTTAATCCTACAGCCTCTATCATCAGAACTCAAATTCCTTGACTCTAGCATCTAATAATGGGATCCTCAGGGAAGTGTTTCTCCCGTCTTGCAGGTAAATGCACAAAGACTAAGCCTGGGCAGAGTTCCGCTACGTGGTACTCCGCAAAGTGGCAAAAAAAATTTACCGTGCTACGCGGAGGTAAGCAAACAGCGGAGTGTGTTAGGGTGATGCAGTTTGCGGTGATTTTCAGTGCCAGGTGTTTTCCCGTGCTGGAAAATCAGCGCAAACTGCACTTTGCGCAGTGCAAGAAGGTGCTGCTTTCTTTCCGCTGCTTGGGTAGAGTTTCTACGTGAGGGGCAGCTTTCTCAACACTAACAGAAGGTTTCTCAATGCGAGCGGTCGCAAGCATCTGAGATCACTCATATTGAGTAATCCAACTGTCCACGTTGAGAAATCTCGCCGGTAGGTTGATTTTCCTCGCTTGCCAACTAGACATTGAAGAGTGCGAGCAAGGAAAAATCTCACGGGAAGTGTATTTTCCTCACACGCACTCGCTAACTTGCCATTGACAAGCGCAAGTGAGGAAAAAAACTCTGCTCTGCTTTCCGTAGCGGAGTTTTGCGAAACTCCGCGACCTACATGTACGCGGAGTGCAGAAAATTCCACAAACTCCGCAAGCAGAGCGGAGTTCACGGCCCAGGCTTAACAAAGACTACAAAAGGCTACCTTTAGCAAAAATGTGGTTATAGATTTACAATATGAAAACTATTGACATTACATCTCCTAAAAAGACGATGGTAATAGTAGCAGGGGCGGCACCTTCAATAAGGCAGAGGAGTGTCAACCCACTACTTTAAAACAGTGCAAATGAAAAATAAAATCATAAAAACATTATCATCATTTAATTTTTTGTATTTCAGTTGCACTTCAGCCAACCAGGTTGTTATTTATTTTATTTATTTATTTTGAAAGTTTTATATAGCGCGGACAAGATCTTTGCAGATATCAGAGCGCTTTACATAGAGGGGTACATGAGGGAGCATAGTCAGACAGATATATCAATAGATCAAACAGTACAAGTAGGTGGCTGCAAAGCCAATCATGTGAGTAATAAGATAACAATACAAATAAGCAAAGGGGTCAAACATGTAGTACAGATCGGTGCATAGTATTAACAGAGTTCGAGATAATAGTTCAAGTGTATTTAGCCATGAGGATAGCTTTTACTTCATTTTTAAAGAGTGTAGTGGAAGAGATAAGCCTGGTTTCGGGAGGGAGTGAGTTCCAGATCCTAGGCGCCATTCCTGAGAAGGAGCGCTTATATGTTTTTTCCTTCCGGAATCTTCGAGGTTTCAGCAGAAGATTGTTTGTCCCTCTAGTGTTTCTAGCTCCGCCAGAGATTGTCAGTTTCTGAGCGAGGTAGCCGGGTGAGTTTAGGTGTACCGCCTTGTGTGTCATGCAGGCGATTTTCAGATGAATTCTGGCTTCAAAAGGCAGCCAATTCAGGGATTTCAAGTCAGGGGTGATATGGGAATGCTTTTTTGATCCAGTGATGAGTCTCGCTGCAGCGTTTAGAGAAGCTCTTAGGGGTGCGTTAGGGGGAGGGGGAGTCCGCAGAGGGCGATGCTGCCGTATTCAATTCGGGGGATGACTAGTGCTTGTACTGCGGTTTGGAAGTCTTTGGTTGGGAGAAAGGGTTTGAGTTTCCTCAGAGTATTGATCTGGAAGTTTGCTCCCTTTGTTGCCTTGCTGATATGTTGCTGCATGTTGAGATTGGTGTCAAGTGTTATGCCTAAAGATTTTGCTGAGTCCACGATGGTGGGTTGGACATTGAGTGCGGTTAGGTGTTTAAGCCAAATTTGAGTGGTGGAGATCTTCACTGGAGGTGAGATCAGAAGGAACTCCGTTTTCAGGGCATTGAGTTTGAGATGATTATCGGCAAGCCAGGATTGGGTGCATCTGATCGTTGAGTTCAAGAGCAAGATGTCTTTGGGGGACTGTAATTTGAGATAAAGTTAAGTGTCATCAGCGTACATGTGAAAGTGTACATTGGATGCTTGTAGCAGGGTAGTGAGAGGGTCCATGACTAGGTTGAACAGAGTTGGGGATAGCGAGGATCCTTGGGGGACGCCTAGCGTTACAGGTATTGGCGAGGACATCAGGTTATTGCTCTTGAATTTCTGCGACCTGTTGTGAAGAAAGGAAGTGAACCACTTGAGAACAGTTCTAGTAAATTCTCATGTTTAACGGTTTCAAATGCTGAAGAGAGATCAAGAAGGATGAGGAGGCAGGTGTCGTTTTGGTCTAGCATTTGAAGTGCGTCGTCAATTATGTGAGTCATAGCAGTTTCTGTACTGTGCCCTGCTCGGAAGCCTGACTGGTGAGGGTTGAGGAGATCAAATTGTTCAATGTGTTTAGTCAGTTGTAGTTGTGCGCATTTTTCCAGCAGTTTGGCGAGAGTGGGGATATTGGTAATGGGACGGTAATTGTTGAGGTCAGAGGGGTCAGCTGTAGGTTTCTTTAGTAGAGGTGTGACTTGACCAACTTTGAGGGAGTCAGGTATGCTTCCTTGTTGGAGAGAACTGTTGATAATTTTAGTCCAGAGAGGGAGAAGCAGAGGGGTAAAGTCTTTTACTGCGGTACCAGGAAGGGGGTCCGTGAGGTGATTGGATGGTTTCAGGGTGCTGAGCAGTTTGCCAATTTCTTTTTCCGAGTATGTGCCAAAGGTTGACCATGTAGCCTTGTTTTTTGGTTCAGTAGGTGCTAGGCACTGGGGTTTGGAGTAGAGGCTTGCGTCAATGAGGAAATTAGGGCAGGGTGGAGTCGGGCTCCTCTAACGTCGAGGGAGGATGAGTTATGGCCGCACCTTAAGTGCACATGAAGGTTTGGCTGGCCGTCTCGGGTGGTCAAACCGTCATGCCCACTGCGCGTGTTCTCCCCAGGCTGTATTATACAGTCGGGTTGAGAACATGGCCAGCCTCCAAGCCCCTATCTGAGCGCCTATCCATGGCACTCAGACCAATCACAACGCTGCTGTAAAGCAGTGTTGTGATTGGTCAGGGGATTCTTGGAGGCTGTGTTCTTCCTGGTTCCTGAGTTGAAGGAGAGACAGCGGCTGGTGACGGCGACCCCAGGAAAGATTTATTTTCTTTCCTAAGACCAGCCTCCGCCACTGTTTCCTACTAGCCTCCACTGAGTGATAGCATGACTTGAGTCGCAAAAACATTGGCTTTAAGATCAGAGGCTTTAACCACTATGCCATAATTGCCACCGTGTTGTCTGGAGTGAAAACATATTTATGATATATGATCTGAAAATAGAATTATATGATGCTTTATAAATGACTGCAAGAGAAAAACGACAAAATTGAGTGGCAGATGTACAACCGTTTTTTGTGGTCGCAAAGGGAAATTCTGCCCGTTTGCAACTGCAAAAAAGATTTGCCCAATGTACTAACCATGTTTTGCGAGTCATTAACCTATTAGTGACTCGCAAAATATGGTTAGCGACTCGCTATTAGGAAGGGGGTGCCATGTGCGTCCCTTCCTAATAGCGAGTCCATAACCTATGTATGTATGTTTTGCGACCGCAATTGTGATCGCAAAACACTTGCAGGCTACCACCCTTCTCAAAAGGGTGGTAAGCCACCCACAATCAGGACGGGGTCCCTAGGGGGCCCCTTCCCCTTTCTGAAGGTGCACATATAATTTTTTAAGAGTAGGCAGTGGTCCCAGGGACCACTGCCTGCCCTGGGACCACAGCCTGCCCTTAAAAAATGAAACTGAAAAGTTAAATTTTTCTTTTTTAAATGCATCCTGTTTTCCTTTAAAGAAAACGAGCTGCATTAAAAAAAACCTGCTTTATTTAAAAAGCAGTCACAGACTTGGGGGTCTGCTGACCTCAGCAGGCCACCATACCTGTGAGTGCGAGCCATTCCCAATGGGCTTGCAAATTGCGACAGCCTCATGAATATTAATGAGGAATGCAATCTTTGACCCCATTCGGAATTGCAAACAGTGTCTGAGATACTGTTGTACATTCATTTTTGTAGTCGCAGTTTCTCGCAATTTGCGACTCGCAAAGATGAATGGTCGTACATCTGGCCCTTAGAGAATAGGAGCTGAACAGGTGAGTGAGTAGTGTAAAGAGAAAAAAGGGGGATTTTATTATTTAATCCATAATATATTTTAAGTTAATATTTCCTTAACAAATGAATGACCAAAATATTTGTTTATCAATAAAAATATATATATTTATATATTCCTAGTCTTCTCCCCTTAACAAAAAGTGTAGACATATTAAGGCATCATGAAAACTATTATCATTATGCCTATTTGAGAGATCCTGGAAATAATGTCTGAATGGCCATACCTTCAAGGAGACATAGGATCCTGGCTACAACTTGTCCTCGGCTGTAAATCTACATACAATCTTAAAGCGGAATTAAATGAGATTCCATAGGCGACTATAAAGTCACTATTCTCCCTGTTAATAAAAAATCTGGGTATATTTGTGTATTATGAAAGCTACTGACATTTCACTCAATAAAGATATACTAGATCCAAACTATCATTGATTAGAACTGAAAATGGAGCTTGAACCCTTAAACTGAGAGCCTTGGACCTTAAGCACTGCACCACAAGTAACATAGAGCTAGGATGCCTTGAATTCAGTTGTTAATTTAAAAAAAATAATAGGTGCAGAGGCTCTTGTCAGGAGGCAGCTTCCACCAGCCCATTTCTCTTGTTGGCGCCTCCTAAAACAGAACCAACTTCTAACCATGAAAGTGGGGAAAGGATGTGGCACAATGGCCAAAGCTGCCAACTTCGGAGCTGGGGAACCAGGTTTGAGTCTCAGCGTCGGCTCAGCATCCCGTTATTTTGGACCAATCACTTAATCTCCCCATAAATGAATGTGTCCTTAACTAATGCTTCTGAAAAGCCACAGTTTGATGAAGTGCCGGTGCTGAGCACCGGAAACCACCGGCTCACTTTAAGCACTGCTTAAAATATAATTTGACAAAGGATCCTAAAAGGGATTTCAATGAGGTATCATAGATGAATGCAAGCTAACTCTTTTCCCTTTGACAAAAATTGAACCCTTGCACTTATTTGGGAGGTCCTTCAAACACAATATGATTGACCAGGTCTTCAAACTGACCCATAACCTTGTGGAGTTAACGATTGTGCCTGAGTGAAATTGTAATAGCTACAGCCATTTTTTCACTCACTGTTAACCAGTGCTACCAAGTCACGTCTGTTCCTGATGCCAAAGCCTCATCCTAATGCCTGGCTTTGTAGATGCAAAATTCTTGAATAGATTGCTCAGCTCTGAAAGTTTACATTGATGTATCATTTTGAAGATCGTTTATGTACTATCCCATGATGTCACCTGACCTACATGTTTTTGTTTCATCTCATGATCTCCATTGGAGCCCTGTGTATAAAAATATATACATTTGTATTCTGTACTTGTGTGCGTTAGCTTTATGCTCATGGGGTACAAGTGGATCCCGTTGTCACCTCGCTCTGTGATTGAAGACTAATTTTATATTTGTTAATACAAATTTTTCAGAACCAAATCAGTGTGGGCCCAGATTTCTTTGACATTCTTCAGACAGAATATGAGCTACATTCACGGAATGTAAACTGTAAATGACACATTTTTTTTTTTTTTTTTATTTATTTTTTTTTTTTATTTTTTTTTTTTAAAAAACCTTTATTTGAGTATGCAATAAAATACAAGGATGGGCCTACAACCACACGGGCCAGCCGCTAAAGAGGAGAAAATACACAATATACACTTCCGTAGCGGTAACGATCAATCGTCAATGCAATACTCCATATAATATACAGAACAAAAACAGATTTTGTTTTATAAAAAAGAACAGACACACAAAAAAGGCGAAAGTGTATTACTGAAGGTCAGCCCAAAGGACGGGAGGGGACAGCAACAAAAATGGAATCAAAGCTATAAGCTCCAAAGAGCCCGGATGGGGGGGGGGGACGGGGCACGAAGGAGAAAAAGAAGGGGGGGGGGGGAGCCGGAAAACCAGCACAACCCCTATATGCAAGGTTCCAAGAACGCTCGCCTAAGGAGACCGGGAAAGCTCAATGTCATCCACAAGGGGAGGAGTACAGATGGCACCACGATATTCATTCCATTGACCCCACACCCTAGTCCATGCCCTGGGTCTGCCCCTAGCCACGTAGACAGTCTTCTCACGGAACATAGACCAATCCATGTTGTCTTCCCATTTCGATAGTTCAGGGGGCTTGGAGGCCCCCCAAAGTTGAGCAATATCTCGCTTCGCAACCATATAACCCAGGGTGGCCCACCTAGTCTGGGCCACCGAGCAGTCAGTGGGCTCCCAAACATTCAAAAGACAACGACGAGGTTCCGGACACAAGGACACCCCTGTCACCACAGCCATAACCTCAAGCACAGCCGTCCAGTAAGCAACCACCATCGGGCATTCCCAAAGAATATGTAGGAAAGTCGCACTCAAACCACATCCACGCTTACACAACCCATCGGAAGAAAAACCCATCACAAGCAAACGAGGTCCCGTAACATACACCCGATGAAGGATCTTCAATTGGACCAAACGGAGACGAGCCGGGATAGCCACCTCTTTAGGAGAAGAGAGGGCCGACTGCCAATCCTCGTCATCAAGCTCCAAACCATCACGAACCCACGCCTCCCGAAGTCGGACCAACAGATCAGTCCGATTATTAATCAGTTTCTTATAAATCAGGGAGATAGTGCTGTCAGGAAGATGTCCGTCAAGGACACGGTCTTCAAGGGGGGAAGAATCAGGCGGAATCTCACCAGGAGCAAATACAGCGGTCAAGGCGTGCCTAACCTGTAGGTATCGAAAGAATTCCCGACCACTCAAGCCATATTCAGCCTGGAGGGCCTGAAATGTTCGCACAGAGCCCTTGGAATACACATCTCCCACTTTAGAAATTCCAATCATGTCCCAGCGATCGAAACCCTTGGTAGACCAAAGACCGCCCAGACGTTCGGAAGCATAAAGCGGCGTGGCTAACGTCAAGCGATCCTCACAGCCCAGGCTCCGAGTCGCGGCCCGCCACACCGCCAAAGCAATCGACGTAGGACCCACAAGATGGCGCCCAGCAGGGCGAGAGTAAAGCACTCTGTTAAAGTCACCTCCCGGAAGCTGAAGTCTATCCATCTCAAACGCCGGATTACTACCCGGCGAGAACATGATGTGGTTGATAGCGGACAAGTGCGAGGCCCAATAATACCTCTTAATATCGGGGAGTGCAATGCCACCGTCATACCAAGGAATGGAAAGCTTAGCAAGAGCAATACGCGGGCGTCCATCCCAGACAAGTTGTCTCTGAAGGGTCTCAATCTCCCGAAAATAGGACTGAGGGACAGGATCATAATAATTCTGGAGAGCGTAAAGAAACCTCGGTAACGACATCATCTTAAACAGGGCTGCCCGACCAAGGGGAGACAAGGGAAGCCTGCGCCAACGAGCAACGTCCAAACGCAGTCGAAGCAACGGAGGAAGGAGATTACGATCAAAGCGAAGAGACGAGTCCAGAGTAACGAAAACTCCCAAGTATTTGAAACCATCCCGGGCCACCTGAAGAGGGAGCCTGCTCGGTAATGGAGGCAAGACACCAGACAAAACATACACACAGGACTTGGTCCAATTGATTACGAGGCCCGAGTTAGCACCAAAGGACACAAGAACGTCAAATAAAACAGATAAAGACTTACGAGGGGAGGTAAGATACAAGAGGATATCGTCCGCATAGAGCGAGACTCGGTCCTCGAAGTCCGGGGCCCAACGGATCCCTTTAAGGGACGGTTCCCAGCGGAGCCAGGCCGCCAACGGCTCAAGGGCGATCGCAAACAGTAGCGGGGACAAGGGGCAACCCTGGCGGGTGCCCCTGCCCAGGGGGAAGGGAGCAGACACCCTACCATTCACAACAACCTGCGCCAAAGGTTCCGCATACAATAACTTAATCCAGCTAATAAACTCGCACCCGAAACCGAATTTCTCAAGAGTCGCCCATAAATAAGGCCACTCCACAGTATCAAAGGCCATGGAGGCATCCAAGGACGCCAAAATGGCCGGTTCAGTCAGTAGCCCCGCCCTCGCTATCACGCCGTGAAGACGACGTAGATTCAAAGCAGTGTTGCGAAGCGGGATAAAACCAGATTGATCGGGATGAACTAAGTCCCCAAGAACCGATAGGAGTCGGGTCGCCAAAAGTTTCGCCAGAACCTTGGGTTCAACATTTAACAGGGAGATGGGTCTATATGAGGAACAAAGGTCGCGAGGTTTACCGTCTTTAGGGATGACGACTATCGTCGCCAAACGCTGATCATAGGGAAGGAGGTTACGCTCACGTGATTCCAAAAACATATCGCGGAGATATGGCGCTATTTTATTGGGTCGCAACTTGTACAACTCAATAGCCAAACCATTTGGACCCAACGCCTTGCCCGAACGGAGCGAACGAATGGCAGTAGCTATTTCATCAACCGTAAAGGGGGAGTCCAAAGCGATACGGTCCAAATCAGAGACACAGGGCAATGCAATATCACGCAAAAGGAGGCGAGAGTCAGCCACATCCCTCACAGACACAGGAGCATACACAACACGGAAATGTTCCGCAAAACGATCCACAATGGCGATCGGATCAATCACATTCTCACCACTCGCAGACTGAATCACAGGCACCACACGATTAGCTCTTTCTTTCTTGTCCAACCACGCCAGGAGTTTACCGGCCTTATCACCAACATCATACAATCTGCCTTGTTGCTCACGAAACATCACTTTTGCAGCGTCAGTAACTAGGGATTTATATGCAAACTGTTTTAGACCCAGGGCATGAAGTTTCTCAGGCGTGACACCAGTACCCAACTCGTCCTCCAAGGCAGAAATTTCCCCCTCGAGGTCCACTACCTCCCTCTTCCCGGCTTTCTTAGCTTCAACAATCAAAGAAAGGGCCTGTCCACGAATCACAGTTTTGAAGGCTTCCCACAGGGACACCGCCGAAGGGACCGACCCCTCGTTTTCCAGGAAATAAGCATCTATGGACTTGAGCAAGAGGGCACGAGTCTCAGGGGAGGAGAGATACCATGGGTTAATGGGAGCCACTCGGCCTACTGCCTCTATCCCAACCTCAAAACGAAGCCAGAGCGGCGAGTGGTCAGAGATGCCCCTTGGCAAATGTATAATCTCACGGACCGCCGACGACTGGGCAGCGGGCATCAGGAAATAATCTAGCCGAGATAGGCTACCATGGGCACCAGAGTGAAAAGTGTATTGAAGCTGAGTAGGATGTAACAATCGCCAGCAGTCCACAAGGCCAAAAGTATCCAAAAACCCACCCAACCAACGCTGGGCATGCGGGGTATCCCTGGGGGGATGGCGATCGTGAAGGCCAGAAAGCACTGAATTAAAGTCACCGGCAAGAAAGAGTACACTATCAGGAAGGTCCAACAAGACACGGCCTAAATCAGTGAAAGTAGCAGTTTGCAAGCCTGGGGGGACATAAACATTAAAGAGGGACAGGGTGCGGCCCTCATATCTACCCACCAGAACAATATATCTCCCACGATCATCCCGAATCACCTCATCTATCGCCAGAGGGAGGGAGTTACGAACAAGGATACCCACACCCCTGGATCCTGAAGTAAACCCCGAGTGTGCCACAAGGCTGTAGCCCCATCTATTCATTGCATTACATACATTCCCAATCAAATGGGTCTCTTGCAGGAAAACAATGTCCGGTGACAAACGTCGTATATATTTCAACACCACACTGCGCTTGATGCGATCTCCCAGGCCATTAACGTTCCAGGAAACAAATTTCAACCCCCTACCCCCCATCCCACCCACCCGAGCCAGGACCCCCCATCCAAGAGCTAGACATCAGAAACATCAGTAAAGACAGAAGCAATTCGCCTTGAAAACAACACACAAAAAAATAAGAACTTCCCATCCCCCCTCCCCCAAGCTGAAAGGAAACACCCCCCACCCTGCACCCCTGCAAAAAGCTAAAGAGCCACCCCAACCTGCAGTGTGCCTGTCGCCCCATAACCCCTAGTCTACACAAAGACCCCGGAGGAGGAAAGGTCTCCGTTCCACCCGCCCCCAGACTACAGTAAGAGCAAGAATCAACACACAAAAAATAAATAATCACATTGCAGAGGTACGCCGGCCACCACTCCTGGGAACGTATTCAAAACGAGACATCAGAGTCAAACAATCAGATCTCCACACCACCTTCGGCACCACCAGGGTGAGCGGCAGACTCAGTCTCAGGAGGACGGTCAGGCAAGGAGTTCAGCCAGTCATTAACAGCATCCGGTCTATCAAAGAACAGAGTACGCTCATTATACTCGACACGAAGTCTGGTGGGGAAAAGCATAGCATAGCGTAGACCCCGATCTCGAAGACGTTTCTTAGCACCACGAAACTCCATCCGTTGTCTCTGAACCTGTTGGGAGAAGTCCGGGTAGAAGTTCACTGTGGCATTCTCGAAGGCCACCGGGCCCTTCACCCGTGAGGCCTGCAGGATAGCGTCCCGATCCCTATAATGAAACAGTTTAGCCACAATAGGCCTTGGCGGAGCACCCGGCTTAACTTTGCCCCCCGGGACACGATGTGCGCGTTCAACCGTGAAAAATTTGGTAAGCCCGGAGGGGGCAAGATGGTTTAAAATCAGACCCTCAACCAGGAGATCAACAGAGTGGGGTTCAGGGTTTTCCGGTACACCAACCAGGCGAACATTGCAGCGACGTGCCCTGTTTTCAAAATCCTCCAGGCGTCGGGTCATGAAGTCGTTCACCCGACGAAGATTCCCAACCTCTGTCTGGAGCTCCGAGACGTCTTTCGTGAGGCTAGATGATTTAATATCCAATGACTGCACCCTCTCATTCGTCTTGCCGAGATCAGCACGAATCAGATTCACCTCAATGGCCACGGTGTCAAGTTTGTGGGCCAAGGCCTCGTACTGAAGGCCGGTGGATTCCCTCACTCCCGAGATGGCGCCCATGATATCCTGTAGGGAAGGCTCCGCCGACTCTTCCAAAATTCGTTCAGACGCCGTACTGTGGCCAGGTAGGGCAGCTCCGGGGGACCCCTTAGATTGAGTATAACGGTCCATGACGTTCGTCTGAACCGGCGCTCCGCGCAGAGGTGTTTTCGTCTTGCGCGTTTCTCTGTCCCCTCTGCCCGCCATTTTGAAGATGCGTCACGGGACAAGCCACCAGGGTCGACGGGCCAAACACCCAAAACTCAGGATCAAAAGTACACCAAAAAGAAGGGCTCAACTCGGGAGGAGGCCACCAAACCAGCAAATAGACAAGAGGAAAGCCCCGTGTCCGAACTGTCTCCAAGTCTCAGCCAAGCGCGATACGCACACTCGTGGCACAGGTCGAGACAGAATCGAAACCGAAACTCAGGAAGGGGGTCTCACAAGGCCAGATCTCCTGCCGTTGTTGTTCAATTCCAGGACGGCCACAGATCTGCACCCCGTCCCGGGCGCACCTCAAGGGCGGAGCCCAAAAGTTCAGACCACCATAGCTCAGGAGTACGAGATCCAAAGCAAATTCCGAAAAGTGCCAGGGTAATCAGCCAAACGTCCTCTACTTGAATTCTTACAAGAAATCAGGATCTAGTCAGGATAAATCGCCGGGAGCGGCGAGGGTCCGGAGAGCGCTGTGCTCAAGCGGCCATCACGGATGCCCGCCAAGCTCCTCCTAATGACACATTTTTAAGCTGGCTGTAAACATAGTTATGATGTAAAATAAAACTCATTAGGTGGTAACATAAATCTTACAACAAAACAATTGAACATATTACTGAAATAAAAGAAATATTAACTTTTGGCTTATTTGAGAGTTCATCTTAAATCCTGCGATTGACCAGACCTTCAAGGAAGCACAGAACCATTTAACTGTGAAACTTTACCCAATAATCATGGAGCAGAGACCGTGAGACCTCAACTGCTAGACCAATAATGGAGCTCTACTGAAAATGGTGAAAACATAATTATGACATACTATCCTACAAAGAAATGATATCAAGCTCCCTAGGTGACTGAAAGCTAGCCCATTAACAATAAAAGGATGTTTTTTCCAATCAAAGGTCTATTAACTTTTGAATAATTTGTGATATTGTGAAAAAAAACTTGAGATTAAGCATATATGCTTGAAACACTGGGCCTGAACTCTTAATCTTGAAGTTATGTCTCACAGACATTAAAAAAAACTAGGCCACTGGTGCCATTTTAGGTATATGATAATTCGTTTTGTTAGTGTTCTCATGTAGCACACTAGCAAGCATGGGCTTTTAGACAGTTACCTATAACTAGGGAATTTCAGTGCTTTTTGGTTTTAAAACAGTAGTGCTTTTTCAGTGAATTTCTAAGTTTTTTTAAACATAAGTTAAAATCTTGCTACCTTTTTCACGTATAACTCGACTTTAAACCTTGCGTTTTTTCAGTGAATTTGTGTTTTTGACTTAAAGTAATCTCTCATTACAATAGGTTTGTGCCAAACACACCTGTGGTATCCTTCATTGTGCTACTTGCTTGACTTTTAGAATGTTGTCTTTAGAATGGTATGATGTAGTTATGTTGATGTTCTATTTGGGGCCAGTAATGAGTCAGTTACTGCCTGCCTGTGTCTTCTGTGGATGAGATCCTTTCTTCATGAGATACAAATAAAGAAACCTTTATTTCATTAATCTACTTCTCCTGGATTCCTTCTTCTTCACATTGGCGACGAGGACCGGATTGAAGACTTATCTTTCAACTATCAATATCTATGTTGTAGAAGATTAAAGTCTACTTTGGAAATCTCTCAAAAGGATCTCAACACCAAGCCTCATTTTAAGGTACTTTGCGCAACTTTAAACAACTTTAAACTTTACATAGGGCACTGAATAAGTTTTAAAAGAAGATTTTACATTCTTTTGATAATTTTCTTGCCCTTTCTTCGTGTTTTACTTTTCTTGCGCTTTTCAAAATTTTATTTCATCTCTATGAACAGTGCCGACTTCTCCTGCGAGGCTTGTGAGACTTTGTTCTCTTGTTTATTTTATTAAGACACGGCAGAGCAATTGAAAGCTCATTAACCCCATAGAAGTGTTAGACATCTGAGCTCTAACAAGTGAAAGCAAAAATTGAAAGCTCATTAACCCCATAGAAGTGTTAGACATCTGAGCTCTAACAACTGAAAGCAAAAAAAAAACGGCAAATGTTTCTGAGCTCTAGCAACTGAAAGCGGCAAAAGCGGCAAATGTTTCTTTAATTGGAGTGTTTGTATACACATTAGAAGACTAGCGACTAGTGGCTGAATCGTTTTGATTAACAGTGAAACTTATATTCGTATTCTGCCTTGGAGTGTAACAAACTTGTAAGGATGCATCTTTTAAAAAATCATCTTTAACTACCTTCATTCGCGTGTCCTCTGCTCTCGTGTTCAGTCACGCTCCAAACGCTGTAGCTCATGTCGTCATTGCGTTACTATACACTGTACACATGCTTCCAACAACGCTAGGTCAACGCTGCGTTCCATTTCTGCGTTCCAACTCCTCTGCGTTGCACTCCAACTACGTCATATTCTCAGACCTTCTTCCTTGGCAACGCTTGTCTTTGCTTGACTACGCCGCATCGGAGTGAGGCCTACTTGGAGACGCTCCCCTTGCCGAGTTGCTTTTCTCCTGACAGACTTGGATAGGAAAAGGAGTTGCTTTCCTCCTGACAGACTTGGATAAGAAAAGGACGTAAGAAGGTAGCAACATCTACTTTAAAATTCTCGTACATTTTGGACTTTTGGATTCTCAAAGTATTTTTTATTTTGTCTTCACGTCGTGGGATTTGGAGCCTTTCATTTGTGTGTCTACGCTGATACACTCAGCTATACTAGTGTGTTTATTCTGATATTCTCAGTCCTTTTATAAGTTACTTATTGTAACACTGATGCTGAATATAATTCGTATGCCTTCTAATTATTATTTCCTTACAGGTCCATGGATGTAATCACTTTAATGTGTTCGTTCTTTGATTTACTTAGTAGTGTTTTGTTCTATTTTATTTCGCTAAGATGGTCATCAGTTACTTGTACTGGAGTTATCCTCAAATTTTGTCTAGTTAATCTCATTACCCTGAAATTATATCATTTTGTTTTGTTTTCTCCTCACATTTTCTTTTACTTTCTTGAAAGAAATGCAGAACGTTACAGCTGCGCCTTTTTTCCTATCAAAACCAGGTGATCCACCTATTCGCTGGTCCAAATGGAAAAAAGTATTTCTAAATTATGCAAGGGTGTGTGGTACATCTCTCTCTGCTGAAAGGAAATCTGCACTTTTAATGCACTGTTTGGGCTCTGAGGGGCAAGAGGTATTTGAACATCTGCCTGAATTGACTACTGAGGAGGCAAACAATCTAAATGAATTCGAGATTAATTAAAAAAAACTAGACAAGCATTACCTGCCAAAGGTAAGTACCATCTTAGAAAGGTACCACTTTGGTAGGCGCATGCAGAAAGATGATGAGTCAATAGAGACGTATGTCACGGCTTTACGCAAATTAGCTGCTACTTGTAAGTTCGATGACACTCTAGAGGTAAGACTACGTGATCAATTCATGTTAGGATGTTGTTTGGAGAAAGTTAAAGACGAGCTATGGCAGAAAGACGATCCAGATTTGAATGAGGTCATCACTATAGCCAAAAGATTAGAACATTCTCTTGCTTGTGTAAAAGTTTTTAAGAAAGAAAAGGAAACATCTGAAGATAAGGTCTTATTTGTTGAAAAAAAAAGTCTTTTGAAAAGCCAGACTCTAGAACAACACCTAAATCTACCAAGAAACTGTCTAACTTCACTCCTTCTTCTTCTAATTTCTCGAGACCTTCCACTAGTTCCAAACTGAAGTGCTTCCGTTGTAATGCCTCTGACCATCTAGCCAATGATAGTTCTTGCCCTGCTTTATCTTCAAAATGTAGTAAGTGCGGTAAGGTTGGGCATTACTCGAAGGCTTGCAGGTCTCAAATAAATAAGAAGAATAGGCAAGTAAAAGAAGTTTTAATTGATGAAGATTCTGATTCTGACTCTGATGAATTACATTGTGGGGAAATTTCCTTATCTGGTGAGAAAAAGTGTAAAGGTGCCATTGATGTGGTGCGTATTGATAATTGTGAAGTCAAGATGTTATTTGACTCTGGAGCAAAAATTACTTTAATACCCAAAACTTTCTTTGACAAAAATCTTCATGGAAAGGTGAAAGTCTTGTAGCAGGGTTTCTGTTCTCCCACAGAACTGTGCACAGAGGATTGGAACCTCAGCGAATTAGGGTGACCCAAAACTCACCTTAGTACCCAACAAACCCCTTACCGAGCTAGCTACAGTGTCTCATTGGTCATAACCAACTCCCAATGTTTAGACAAACCAGAACATGAACTCACCAACCTCAGGTTACGTGGAACACATGAGCACTCTTTCGTTATACAATCATTACAAACCAGAACATGGAGTAAAGAAGAACTCGTGAGCATTTGAAATGTTTATTTACTAATGCCGTCTTCTCAGGCGCAGTATCTTAGATAATACAAGTAAACATATTAACAGCAACAAAGCTACAAGCATAGTTACTAGTCCATAGAAAGCGAATGGTGACAGCATGTTACCATGCTGTAAATCAATAAGGGTTAACCACACTTATTTCACACCCTCCCTAACTCGCATATTATATTAATAGCTAAGAAGGTCTCTTTGGGTTGTATTAGGGCGGGCCCATACCTCAGGATCCTAGAATGAAGAGATCACATCAGCATACACCAGCTCTCTCTGCATGCGAACAGCATCAAGTGTCTTTTTGTGCCTCAAGCAAAGTAATATAAAAACCCGCCTCAAGCCCAAAGTTGCCAGAAGCTGCACTTATGTTATGTCTATGAAGGCGCGAAGATCAGACCTCATAACAATTCTGTATCGTGTTGTTCCTGAAGCTTCAGCACTCTCTGTACAGACATAGTTTATTAAGCAAAGCTGATATCAGAGTAATAACATATTATTCTCATGTAAACCACAACGAACTACTAGGTTGAAAGCTAAATCAACAATTAAGTGTCGTGTGCAGAAGCAGCAAAAGGAAGAATGGCGTTTAAACATTTAATGAGCCTATGCTAACATAACACATTATAAAGATATACAGTAGCTATATGACACCCCCCCCATGATCCGAGGACGGATAAGATAAGATAAGATAAGGGCAACTTCATGAAAGCAGAGTTCAAGAACTGTGAGCCATGAATGTACTGTAAAAAATGTTTTAATATTTTGCTCAAGTCAATAGGACTGGGAAATTGATCAATGTACGAAAAATCGCAAAATATGCAAGCTGAAAGTCAAATATCCGGAAAGAAATTATGGAAAAGTTTTTAGGACAAGACCGTATATGCAAAATATGCAGCAACAGCCTCCAGCATGAAATCACCGTCTTCATCAGAAAACAGTTCAGCCATCCAATTCAAAAGTGGAAAAGAACATACGTGTTCCCCAAGTATCGGAGCCTCTATTACCATCAGAGGACAACTCGGTGGGTTCTCCAGAAAGCTCAGTTCCAAGAAATCCTGCGCTGCCGTGAATATATCCCAGAGACCCATTAGTCCATGCACCGCTGCTATTGCCATAATCCTCTCGTCAGAACAAACCAACTCGTGAGTAGTGATAGGACTCATCAGCTGATTAAAATCGACGCCAGGAGAAACCGGCCCGCAGAGACACAAATCAATGGCCCAATCAGGCAGTGAAACACAGGCTGGACACAGGTGAAGTAGGAAAATCGAAACGATAATCCATATGCCGTGCTTAAAATCGCAAGCGGCAGTGTGCCAAAATATTCAATCATTCGGTTGCGAAACAGCGGCAGCAGAGGCTGGGCCGCTTCTTCCACATGTGGGGCATCCATATTTAAGGAAGCAGAGAACAACTAGGACGCCTGCCGCTAGTGCTAGTAAAACCGGGAATCCACCAAACAGACTCGAGAAAATGGAATGAAAGAAACTAGGGATTACTCCAAATATTTTTTCAAATGAAGTCACAAGGCCGCTGCTAACTGCTTTAAAAAAATGCGCTAGCCCAGATGTCGAGGACGCGTTAAAGATAGAATGTATCATTTCGCCAAAATGCAACGGTAAATCAGTATTTAAAAGGGCCTGAACCTCGGTCCGGTTGTTAGCTATGTGAAGCACGAAAGTTTCCCGAGCCGAACTCAAGGCCACTTCTTTCTGGGACAATAGAGCCCTCAGTCTAGTCATGCCGTTGAACTCTGCCTTCAAGGTTGGTATGCATGGCCAAATGGAAACCTCCCTATTTTCATGTGTGGGTGGGTACAGGACATTTCTGCAGCAAACGACACGTTCACTTACTGTTACCACATAAGCTACACCTTTAATTAACCCGCAACAATCTTCATTATTCAAAAGTAAATAACTTCCATTCCCTAACAAGGTAAAAGTCGGGGTAATTGCTGGTACAGGAGTGCCTTTTAAAACACAGGCCAAGTTTGGTTGGTCCTGATTGCAAGAACCGTGTAATTGTATGTGTCTACACATTAACGAATGATCTGGAGTCTCTGTACATTCCTCCCCATTCAGATAAACTTCTTGGCCGTCCCTCAAACATCTATAACTGAAAGGAAGGGACCATACTTCATGGAGAAAACCACTACCCAAAGGCTCATAGCGACCTATGGCAACATATTTCATACAGTTAGTAAATTTATACAAAGCAAAAGGTAATGTTAACAGACCGTGGATAAGCCACGTTGCAGCTGAGGCTTCTGCCACAGAAAAAGGCAAGGATTCCAATTTCTCAATATGTAACATAGAAAAAGAAGCATCTCGCATAGAAAGCAAGCGTTGTTTGTCAGTCAAATTAAAGGGTGCAAAGAGAGAGGACACGTTCATGTAGCCCCATGGCACCTTGCCAGATTTAAGCGTTTGCAGGGTCCATGCAAATTGCATGATAGAACGTAATTGATTCTGACCATGGTACAAAACAGATACCTCATCAATATCCACTACAGAAGACACAATGTTATCTAAAGTGTAAATGCGTGAAGAAAGCATGTTAATACTATTGTCTACCACTGCAAGGTCTTTCTCTAGATTTGCTTGATCTATAGCCCTAAGTCGTGTTGCAGCCTGAATCTGCGATGTTTTCCATATTTCATTGTACACAGCATATATCCATCTTTTCGACCTACCACTAGCCGGGCCTTTTATGAAATCATTTAAATCTACATCATCATTCAGTTTTGCAAGATGTAATTTAACTTTAGATAATTTAGAATGCTTCAGCCAAGTTTGACATAATTTACCCACAGAGTAAGTTGTGACAGAATGCCCAGTTTCAAAACGTGAATCTGGTTTAACCTGAGCAAAGCCGTCAGACAAACCCAGAAAACGGCGCTGGCACGAATCAGCACTCTTGTGCCACACTAGCCAACCTTTAGGGTCTATACTGGATATGTTAAAAGAAGAATTCCGCAACAGGGTCTGTAATTCTCTAATCGAAAATTGAGTATGATTACTCCAGCCTGAATATTCCTCTAACTCGGGGACAGAAGGAAAATTTCGTTTTTTAGCAGTAGCCAATCCAACGCATGTCGTTTGTGAAATAGTAGAATTCAAAAACAAAATCTGATTAGGGATGAGACATGCACGGTGCAAAGCCTCAGCGCCTTGTACCTGCCAGTCCTTAGAACCCCAAACTGATTTTAGGTCAATTATTTCCTTCCATACTTCATAACCGCCAATAGCCAGCTGATCAAGAAAGGACTTCGAATACAATAGTTTTGTATCGGTAAGTCTAACCTTGGATATAGGCTTCTGTGTCATTTTGAAATAAAAGGACTCGGGATTACACTGATTGAAGTCAGTAAAATATGTGTACTTTTTCAAAAAAGTACTTGAACTGCCTTGTATAGGAGGCGGACAATGCTCCCATTGTGTATAATTCACAGTATTCCTTCTGGATGTCGTTTTATGTAAGAAGTGATTGCCAAAATGTTGAAAGCAAAATAAATCACCATAATTAGCAGATTCTAAATATAAATCTTCAGCATCAAAGACAGCATAGTATTTCAAATCAGAAAATAAAGACTCTACGGCCTGAACATCCCAATCATCAGAACGTATGTTTTGCTTCACCACATCCCCCATATTAACTCTAAGCACGTTAGGGACATTAACAACTTCCGTAGGGCCATGAATTTGAAATCGAACGGCATCCCACACGATCCCATCAAGGACAGGCCAAGCAGTGATGTTAACAAATGTTAAGTCTCTTCTCAGTCTATGTGCAGAATGCGATGAGGAAAGGGGGGCCAAAGTTCCATTGAGATGGCGAATGCATGTTCTTTCCTCGACATAGTGTCTGTTCACCAACCGGAAAAAATAAAACACAAAACCAATTGACATAAAAAGATATATCGAAAAAAGCACCAGCCAGATATATGTCCAAGGGGGAATCAAAAAATGTTTTTTGAATAAGGTAGCATAAACTGCAAAACGAGAGGGTTTCTTCGAGGCAAGGGAAACAGAGTCAAATGAAAATCTGGATTCCGTGGCTAAACGTGCTTGCAGGTCAGGCATGGACAAATCAGTGGGATATGTATAGTCTATTTCATTTTGATCCGCACCTGGCAAAGTACTCAATAAAGGACTGGAAATCGCAGGTAATTCAATGGCCACTTCTGATTCATGATTAAAAGCAGTGGGCACAACTGAATTTCTCACAATGGAAGGACAGGAAACTGCTGGTGTCATACTAAGAAGAATCGGCCACTCTGTGTATCTTGACATTGTCAATTGAAATAAACCTGTTTTCCTTACGACCAGGAAGCGGTGGTAAAATGACTGTTCTTGTGCCCTTCACTCCAAGGACTGGAACCGGAGCTCGATAGGACGGACCAAATTCTTTTTTGTTATCGATCTTCTCACGAACCAGTTCTCCAACTTGGGGTAGCCAGCCGACTACCGGGCTCTGCAATGCAACATCCGACGTGGAGGGCAAATGTTCCTTTGCAAGACCGTCTCTGGTCTTTTGTAGATTCTGTAAAACATTGCAATGTTCATCTGCGTCAAAGGAAGTGGCGCGAATCACACAGTCTAGACCGTCAAGGTCAGGGACGTACATCTTGATGCCAAAGAGCATTTCGTATGGGGTCCGCCCACCCAGAGACCTTCTAGGGAGATTATTAAGCGCACGCTGCACGCCATTGAGGTGGGTCAGCCAGTTTCTGCCAGTGCCTATAACTCGAGCTGTCAAAGATTGCTTTAAATCACGGTTCATTCGCTCCACTACACTGTTACCCTCAGGTCTGTAGGGAGACGAAAACTTGACTTTGACCCCCAACGAAGTCATGGCATCCTTATACGCCTTAGAGGCGAAAGCCGGACCCTGATCTGAATGGAAGGTACCACAGGCAAAAATCCCTACAAAGACACGCAAATCTCTAATGACAGTCCGTGAATCAGCGCTGCAATGGGGCCATACCCACACAAAGCGTGTGCATGAGTCAACTGCTACTAAGATGTACTTATACGCAGTATCAGATGAAAAAGGACCGCAGTGATCCAAATAAACACAACCTAGTGGTTTATTAGAAATGTACAACTGTGTCTGTGGCGGACGCGTGGCAGTTGAAGGTTTAATCTGCTGACAAATGTCACAAAGAAGGACATAATCACGCGTCTGTTTGTACAGTCCCCTCCAACAGAAGCGTTGTTGTAATTGACTTACAGTGGCCGAGACGCCCGCATGCGCAGACGCCACACCTTCATGTGCCGCTGTAATTAAGTCAGCTCTGCGATCCGAGTTGGGAATCAAACGTTCTCCAACATCAGGAATTTTCACAAAAGGAACCTTTTCGGGACTTAAGTGGTATGTGTACTTTGAAGGGAATCCAGTAGGATGTTTACCTCCCTTCTCAGTGGCAGCAACAGCCGCCAAGATTTCACTATCAATCTTAGTTTTGGACCTAGTAACTGCTGCAACCAAGTATGTAGATACTGCTGATTTCGCCGCCTCATCAGCAAGCGAGTTACCAACAGCGTGAACCCCAATACGCTGGTGGCCAAGAGTATGAATCACATAAACGAGCGGCAACTTAGCCTTAAGTTCTGCCACTCGAACCCAGATCATCTTGTGTTTTATTGTGCTACCCTTGGAATCACGAAATTCATTCTGAATCCAAAAAAACACGTTTTCATTGTAAGACTGGACACAGTAATAAGAATCACTCACAATAAGAGTAGTAACACTATGATCAGCATACTCCAACGCTAGTAAGAGAGCACGAAGCTCTGCCAATTGTGCGGTGCAATCCCCCAGTGGCAACGTGTGCACTTCCCTGGAGATGAACTCATCATTCAACATAGCACCGACCACAATGGCGCATGCGGAAACGTAGGCGTGTTTAGAGCCATGCGCAACCTGCGCCGAACCATCAGTGTATATGATGCAATGGAAGTCCTCCAAAGGTCGCATGGCCAGCGGAGCAGGGTGAACGAACTTATACTGCAAGAACTCCTGCGACCGTAATGAGGCGTCAAAAATAAACGTGACATCCGTGGACGTCAAGGACGCAGCCCATTGAATCCACCGAGGGTGCAAAGCTTTTGAATTTGGTACACTGGCTTTCGTGACTGCCTCCAAATGAGGACAGGGTGTTACAACCAACATGCGTTTCCCCTGTGACAGAGGTCGTTCTTTAAGAATCGCCATCTGCACAGCTGTTAAAACCTTTTCCACAGTGGGAAACCGCATTTCAGCCGAAGTGTACAAGTGCGACTTGTAAGCAATAGGTACTGTGTCTCCTTCATTAAAAGTGAGGTACGTGAAACCCACTGTCCCAGGGACAATCCTTATCACCAGGTTTGTGTGGTTATCACGAGTCAGTAAGAATTTAGAAGCGAGCAGATCAGCCTGCAAGGACTGCAAGATGGCTGAGTGCTCAGGCAGCCAGCATGATTTGGAAAAAGTAGGTTGTATCAAAGCATACAGAGGCTTGATACGCTGGGCATATTCCGGAATGTATGTCCTTCAAAAATTTAAAAAGCCCAGTAAAGATTGTAATTTTTTCAGGGTAGTAGGAGCGCGCAACTGAGCGCATTTCTCCAAGAAGTGAGGAGCCAAACCTCTACCTTCATTGTTGAGCTCATAGCCCAGGACCAACACTGTGTACTCAGCAATGTGCGATTTTGCAAAGTTAAATTTGTAACCCATATCTGCAAAGTTACAAATAATTGAATTTACCCGACACAGATGCATCCAAATGTCTTCGTCTGTGAGATAGATGTCATCCACATACGAGCAAGCATCCTGGTCGAGAGCCTCCAAAATAGAGACTATGCGTGCAGTAAACACACCAGGACTATTCTTATAGCCCATTGGGAGACGCCGGAATTGTTTTTGGACCCCAGCGCACGTAAAACTGGTCCATTGGGAGCTAAAGCTGTCCAATCTGTGGGCATAGAAACCGTTGGATATGTCAAGCGTTGTCTTAAAACGCTTACGCACGAGACTATCCACAAGGGCAGAGCCGTGAGTATTCTGTACTGCGCAGTTACGGCAATGCGAGTTCAAATGCCGGTTATCCAATACCAAACGATATGATCCGTCAGGCTTGGTCACAGTAAAAAGAGGATTATTCATCGGTGACACACAAGTTTCAATAACTCCCTGATATTCCAATTGTTCAAGGATTTCCGCGACGGAAGCTTTGGCTTCACGCCGAATGGGATATTGAGGTTGAGGCTGCGGCTGAGACCGCAACGGAATTTCGTGGCATGGGGACAATTTATCCCAACCACATTGGTTACGGTACAGAGCCGGTGCGAGAGCCCGAGCCCACTCTTCTGCAAAATGCTGCGCATGCTCTTTCGAGACAGTGTTCGCGAAACTGGGGAGGATTACCTCCTCCCCTCGCGGCGCCGCGAGCACAAAAGGTGGGGGCCAGTCAGCCTCCGAAAGCAAATATCATACGTAGAAGACAGATTTTCCCAAAACACCCCTTTTACGGTACGCTGTATGTCACCTTCAATTAACAGGACAATTTCATAAAGTCTTTCAGGGGGAGCAAGTCTTGTATCTGCTGTTTCTATTACAACGTAGACATCAGTCGCTGTCACCCTCAGTAGTGGACGCAGCGCCTCTCTGACTATGGTAATCTCCGCCGCGCTGTCCAGCAAGGTCAGAGCCCACGTCAGATTCTGAAGCCGCGTTCTCACTATCTGTGGCATATCGATGCGCTGTTAAGGCTGCGACTTTCTTTTTCGCAAACTGCGGTCTCTTTGGCGTAGAATCCTCCTGCTTCCAAGCGCCTTCTGTCTGGCGGGGCTGGCCACGTCCTTGTTGGCCACCATGTCCCCGTCCGCCTCCTCCTCCACCGGTCTTCGGCGCCGATGAGTCCTGAAAGGAACGAGGAGAGCGTTGATCAGAAACCTGAAATCGATCAGGTGATTTAATCATCGCGCGATCGCGCAAATCATAAACTTTCTCAGCCGGCGCAGGGACCTGTGACGCAGGATATGATTCCTGAGTCTGCTGTTGTTGCTTCCCCTGTTTCTGTTTCTGAGGCCAATTCTGTTTTTTGGACTTTGGTTGTATATCTGCCGCAGCAGACTGCACTTGTGGTTGTTTCTTCTCCTTAACCGCGAAGTACTTCAAACCCTTACTTGTGCGACCGATAGTTTTATAAGCGGCCACCACAATCTTTGCCAACTGGCGGGGCTTTTCGGCATCGGGTAACGCCGCCAATGCATTAAAAACCTGGAAGTTCACAGCATCTCCCTTGATGTTGGAGAGTATGAGATCACTTACAATCTCAAAAGAACCACACAGGCGCATACCCAATTCAACCGCTGCCACTGGACCGTGATCATCTTGAACACGTTTTATGATCGTAGGCAGTACAGCCATAGATGGGGTGCCGAAACACCTCGCATAAACAGCCGCAAAAGTTTTACCCCAACTTTCACAGTCAACGAGTTCGGGAGTGATATCCTTAGGTAAAGTAACCGTCAACATTCTATGTTTATCAGCAGGAGTAGAATTTGGAAACACGGCTTCCAGTTGGTCAAATTTCTCGGCCAGCCAAAAAGGAAAATCATCTTTATTATCAGGGCGTTGACCAAAAACCGAATTTACCATAACCGGATTGAGCCGTAAACCACCACGTTCCGTTTGAACGGCCGGACCCCCCGGGGGTCCACCCGGGAGATGACGACCTATGTATTGCATTAATGCACGAATCACAGCAATCGAGACAACATGTAGTCTGCGAATATCCGCAAGGGGACAAGCGCCGTGATTCGGGTGCGGGGTGAAGCCACGCCACCCAAAGCAGGCCAATTTGTACCTGGAATGGACAGTGGACCTAACCTCGCAGCGGACAAAGAGTGGGGGAGGGCGCCATCAAACCAAACGCGATGCTGCCAATGATCAATAGGTATTTCCAGTGCCCTGTACGGGGTGTATTCAGCCGGTACAGGGGAGGGTGTGTAGGTGTGGAACACACCAGAAGTTGCGTCCACTGCCGGAAACGTTACCCATGAGTAAAACAGTTCGAACGGGTATGCCGGATCTGCACACACCACAAAAATCACAGCCATGCCCTCCAACGGGACCTGGTATGTCTGTAGATGGGTGCGCACCGCAATGCGACTATGCTGCGCAATGGCCACAGCCACAGCCATGATTTCACCGGAACCACAGAAAAACAAAGTCAACTTTGTAGCACAACTGGGTAGTAATTCAAAGAAACTGTTTTAGATAGAATCAAGCTTGAAAAGACCTATTTCAAAAAATAGGTAGGTTTCACCGACACCGTTTTCCGGAAACGACAGTGAAGGGGTTAAGGTTTGAACGATATACTACTCGAGTGTCATGATATAAGTCCACCAACGTATGGGCGCCATGTAGCAGGGTTTCTGTTCTCCCACAGAACTGTGCACAGAGGATTGGAACCTCAGCGAATTAGGGTGACCCAAAACTCACCTTAGTACCCAACAAACCCCTTACCGAGCTAGCTACAGTGTCTCATTGGTCATAACCAACTCCCAATGTTTAGACAAACCAGAACATGAACTCACCAACCTCAGTTTACGTGGAACACATGAGCACTCTTTCGTTATACAATCATTACAAACCAGAACATGGAGTAAAGAAGAACTCGTGAGCATTTGAAATGTTTATTTACTAATGCCGCCTTCTCAGGCGCAGTATCTTAGATAATACAAGTAAACATATTAACGGCAACAAAGCTACAAGCATAGTTACTAGTCCATAGAAAGCGAATGGTGACAGCATGTTACCATGCTGTAAATCAATAAGGGTTAACCACACTTATTTCTCACCCTCCCTAACTCGCATATTATATTAATAGCTAAGAAGGTCTCTTTGGGTTGTATTAGGGCGGGCCCATACCTCAGGATCCTAGAATGAAGAGATCACATCAGCATACACCAGCTTTCTCTGCATGCGAACAGCATCAAGTGTCTTTTTGTGCCTCAAGCAAAGTAATATAAAAACCCGCCTCAAGCCCAAAGTTGGCAGAAGCTGCACTTATGTTATGTCTATGAAGGCGCGAAGATCAGACCTCATAACAATTCTGTATCGTGTTGTTCCTGAAGCTTCAGCACTCTCTGTACAGACATAGTTTATTAAGCAAAGCTGATATCAGAGTAATAACATATTATTCTCATGTAAACCACAACAAACTACTAGGTTGAAAGCTAAATCAACAATTAAGTGTCGTGTGCAGAAGCAGCAAAAGGAAGAATGGCGTTTAAACATTTAATGAGCCTATGCTAACTTAACACATTAAAAGATATACAGTAGCTATATGACACCCCCCCATGATCCGAGGACGGATAAGATAAGATAAGATAAGGGCAACTTCATGAAAGCAGAGTTCAAGAACTGTGAGCCATGAATGTACTGTAAATTTTTTTTTAATATTTTGCTCAAGTCAATAGGACTGGGAAATTGATCAATGTACGAAAAATCGCAAAATATGTAAGCTGAAAGTCAAATATCCGGAAAGAAATTATGGAAAAGTTTTTAGGACAAGACCGTATAAGCAAAATATGCAGCAACAGCCTCCAGCATGAAATCACCGTCTTCATCAGAAAACAGTTCAGCCATCCAATTCAAAAGTGGAAAAGAACATACGTGTTCCCCAAGTATCGGAGCCTCTATTACCATCAGAGGACAACTCGGTGGGTTCTCCAGAAAGCTCAGTTCCAAGAAATCCTGCGCTGCCGTGAATATATCCCAGAGACCCATTAGTCCATGCACCGCTGCTACTGCCATAATCCTCTCGTCAGAACAAACCAACTCGTGAGTAGTGATAGGACTCATCAGCTGATTAAAATCGACGCCAGGAGAAACCCGCCCGCAGAGACACAAATCAATGGCCCAATCAGGCAGTGAAACACAGGCTGGACACAGGTGAAGTAGGAAAATCGAAACGATAATCCATATGCCGTGCTTAAAATCGCAAGCGGCAGTGTGCCAAAATATTCAATCATTCGGTTGCGAAACAGCGGCAGCAGAGGCTGGGCCGCTTCTTCCACATGTGGGGCATCCATATTTAAGGAAGCAGAGAACAACTAGGACGCCTGCCGCTAGTGCTAGTAAAACCGGGAATCCACCAAACAGACTCGAGAAAATGGAATGAAAGAAACTAGGGATTACTCCAAATATTTTTTCAAATGAAGTCACAAGGCCGCTGCTAACTGCTTTAAAAAAATGCGCTAGCCCAGATGTCGAGGACGCGTTAAAGATAGAATGTATCATTTCGCCAAAATGCAACGGTAAATCAGTATTTAAAAGGGCCTGAACCTCGGTCCGGTTGTTAGCTATGTGAAGCACGAAAGTTTCCCGAGCCGAACTCAAGGCCACTTCTTTCTGGGACAATAGAGCCCTCAGTCTAGTCATGCCGTTGAACTCTGCCTTCAAGGTTGGTATGCATGGCCAAATGGAAACCTCCCTATTTTCATGTGTGGGTGGGTACAGGACATTTCTGCAGCAAACGACACGTTCACTTACTGTTACCACATAAGCTACACCTTTAATTAACCCGCAACAATCTTCATTATTCAAAAGTAAATAACTTCCATTCCCTAACAAGGTAAAAGTCGGGGTAATTGCTGGTACAGGAGTGCCTTTTAAAACACAGGCCAAGTTTGGTTGGTCCTGATTGCAAGAACCGTGTAATTGTATGTGTCTACACATTAACGAATGATCTGGAGTCTCTGTACATTCCTCCCCATTCAGATAAACTTCTTGGCCGTCCCTCAAACATCTATAACTGAAAGGAAGGGACCATACTTCATGGAGAAAACCACTACCCAAAGGCTCATAGCGACCTATGGCAACATATTTCATACAGTTAGTAAATTTATACAAAGCAAAAGGTAATGTTAACAGACCGTGGATAAGCCACGTTGCAGCTGAGGCTTCTGCCACAGAAAAAGGCAAGGATTCCAATTTCTCAATATGTAACATAGAAAAAGAAGCATCTCGCATACAAAGCAAGCGTTGTTTGTCAGTCAAATTAAAGGGTGCAAAGAGAGAGGACACGTTCATGTAGCCCCATGGCACCTTGCCAGATTTAAGCGTTTGCAGGGTCCATGCAAATTGCATGATAGAACGTAATTGATTCTGACCATGGTACAAAACAGATACCTCATCATGCACAATATCCACTACAGAAGACACAATGTTATCTAAAGTGTAAATGCGTGAAGAAAGCATGTTAATACTATTGTCTACCACTGCAAGGACTTTCTCTAGATTTGCTTGATCTATAGCCCTAAGTCGTGTTGCAGCCTCAATCTGCGATGTTTTCCATATTTCATTGTACACAGCATATATCCATCTTTTCGACTTACCACTAGCCGGGCCTTTTATAAAATCATTTAAATCTACATCATCATTCAGTTTTGCAAGATGTAATTTAACTTTAGATAATTTAGAATGCTTCAGCCAAGTTTGACATAATTTACCCACAGAGTAAGTTGTGACAGAATGCCCAGTTTCAAAACGTGAATCTGGTTTAACCTGAGCAAAGCCGTCAGACAAACCCAGAAAACGGCGCTGGCACGAATCAGCACTCTTGTGCCACACTAGCCAACCTTTAGGGTCTCTACTGGATATGTTAAAAGAAGAATTCCGCAACAGGGTCTGTAATTCTCTAATCGAAAATTGAGTATGATTATTCCAGCCTGAATATTCCTCTAACTCGGGGACAGAAGGAAAATTTAGTTTTATAGCAGTAGCCAATCCAAAGCATGTCGTTTGTGAAATAGTAGAATTCAAAAACAAAATCTGATTAGGGATGAGACATGCACGGTGCAAAGCCTCAGCGCCTTGTACCTGCCAGTCCTTAGAACCCCAAACTGATTTTAGGTCAATTATTTCCTTCCATACTTCATAACCGCCAATAGCCAGCTGATCAAGAAAGGACTTCGAATACAATAGTTTTGTATCGGTAAGTCTAACCTTGGATATAGGCTTCTGTGTCATTTTGAAATAAAAGGACTCGGGATTAGACTGATTGAAGTCAGTAAAATATGTGTACTTTTTCAAAAAAGTACTTGAACTGCCTTGTATAGGAGCCGGACAATGCTTCCATTGTGTATAATTCACAGTATTCCTTCTGGATGTCGTTTTATGTAAGAAGTGATTGCCAAAATGTTGAAAGCAAAATAAATCACCATAATTAGCAGATTCTAAATATAAATCTTCAGCATCAAAGACAGCATAGTATTTCAAATCAGAAAATAAAGGCTCTACTGCCTGAACATCCCAATCATCAGAACGTATGTTTTGCTTCACCACATCCCTCATATTAACTCTAAGCACGTTAGGGACATTAACAACTTCCGTAGGGCCATGAATTTGAAATCGAACGGCATCCCACACGATCCCATCAAGGACAGGCCAAGCAGTGATGTTAACAAATGTTAAGTCTCTTCTCAGTCTATGTGCAGAATGCGATGAGGAAAGGGGGGCCAAAGTTCCATTGAGATGGCGAATGCATGTTCTTTCCTCGACATAGTGTCCGTTCACCAACCGGAAAAAATAAAACACAAAACCAATTGACATAAAAAGATATATCGAAAAAACCACCAGCCAGATATATGTCCAAGGGGGAATCAAAAAATGTTTTTTGAATAAGGTAGCATAAACTGCAAAATGAGAGGGTTTCTTCGAGGCAAGGGAAACAGAGTCAAATGAAAATCTGGATTCCGTGGCTAAACGTGCTTGCAGGTCAGGCATGGACAAATCAGTGGGATATGTATAGTCTATTTCATTTTGATCCGCACCTGGCAAAGTACTCAATAAAGGACTGGAAATCGCAGGTAATTCAATGGCCACTTCTGATTCATGATTAAAAGCAGTGGGCACACTGAATTTCTCACAACGGAAGGACAGGAAACTGCTGGTGTCATACTAAGAAGAATCGGCCACTCTGTGTATCTTGACATTGTCAATTGAAATAAACCTGTTTTCCTTATGACCAGGAAGCGGTGGTAAAATGACTGTTCTTGTGCCCTTTACTCCAAGGACTGGAACCGGAGCTCGATAGGACGGACCAAATTCTTTTTTGTTATCGATCTTCTCACGAACCAGTTCTCCAACTTGGGGTAGCCAGCCGACTACCGGGCTCTGCAATGCAACATCCGACGTGGAGGGCAAATGTTCCTTTGCAAGACCGTCTCTGGTTTTTGTAGATTCTGTAAAACATTGCAATGTTCATCTGCGTCAAAGGAAGTGGCGCGAATCACACAGTCTAGACCGTCAAGGTCAGGGACGTACATCTTGATGCCAAAGAGCATTTCGTATGGGGTCCGCCCACCCAGAGACCTTCTAGGGAGATTATTAAGCGCACGCTGCACGCCATTGAGGTGGGTCAACCAGTTTCTGCCAGTGCCTATAACTCGAGCTGTCAAAGATTGCTTTAAATCACGGTTCATTCGCTCCACTACACTGTTACCCTCAGGTCTGTAGGGAGACGAAAACTTGACTTTGACCCCCAACGAAGTCATGGCATCCTTATACGCCTTAGAGGCGAAAGCCGGACCCTGATCCGAATGGAAGGTACCACAGGCAAAAATCCCTACAAAGACACGCAAATCTCTAATGACAGTCCGTGAATCAGCGCTGCGATGGGGCCATACCCACACAAAGCGTGTGCATGAGTCAACTGCTACTAAGATGTACTTATACGCAGTATCAGATGAAAAAGGACCGCAGTGATCCAAATAAACACAACCTAGTGGTTTATTAGAAATGTACAACTGTGTCTGTGGCGGACGCTTGGCAGTTGAAGGTTTAATCTGCTGACAAATGTCACAAAGAAGGACATAATCACGCGTCTGTTTGTACAGTCCCCGCCACCAGAAGCGTTGTTGTAATTGACTTACAGTGGCCGAGACGCCCGCATGCGCAGACGCCACACCTTCATGTGCCGCTGTAATTAAGTCAGCTCTGCAATCCGAGTTGGGAATCAAACGTTCTCCAACATCAGGAATTTTCACAAAAGGAACCTTTTCGGGACTTAAGTGGTATGTGTACTTCGAAGGGAATCCAGTAGGATGTTTACCTCCCTTCTCAGTGGCAGCAACAGCCGCCAAGATTTCACTATCAATCTTAGTTTTGGACCTAGTAACTGCTGCAACCAAGTATGTAGATACTGCTGATTTCGCCGCCTCATCAGCAAGCGAGTTACCAACAGCGTGAACCCCAATACGCTGGTGGCCAAGAGTATGAATCACATAAACGAGCAGCAACTTAGCCTTAAGTTCCGCCACTCGAACCCAGATCATCTTGTGTTTTATTGTGCTACCCTTGGAATCACGAAATTCATTCTGAATCTAAAAGAACAAGTTTTCATTGTAAGACTGGACACAGTAATAAGAATCACTCACAATAAGAGTAGTAACACTAGGATCAGCGTACTCCAACGCTAGTAAGAGAGCACGAAGCTCTGCCAATTGTGCGGTGCAATCCCCCAGTGGCAACGTGTGCACTTCCCTGGAGATGAACTCATCATTCAACATAGCACCGACCACAATGGCGCATGCGGAAACGTAGGCGTGTTTAGAGCCATGCGCAACCTGCGCCGAACCATCAGTGTATATGATGCAATGGAAGTCCTCCAAAGGTCGCATGGCCAGCGGAGCAGGGTGAACGAACTCATACTGCAAGAACTCCTGCGACCGTAATGAGGCGTCAAAAATAAACGTGACATCCGTGGACGTCAAGGACGCAGCCCATTGAATCCACCGAGGGTGCAAAGCTTTTGAATTTGGTACACTGGCTTTCGTGACTGCCTCCAAATGAGGACAGGGTGTTACAACCAACATGCGTTTCCCCTGTGACAGAGCTCGTTCTTTAAGAATCGCCATCTGCACAGCTGTTAAAACCTTTTCCACAGTGGGAAACCGCATTTCAGCCGAAGTGTACAAGTGCGACTTGTAAGCAATAGGTACTGTGTCTCCTTCATTAAAAGTGAGGTACGTGAAACCCACTGTCCCAGGGACAATCCTTATCACCAGGTTTGTGTGGTTATCACGAGTCAGTAAGAATTTAGAAGCGAGCAGATCAGCCTGCAAGGACTGCAAGATGGCTGAGTGCTCAGGCAGCCAGCATGATTTGGAAAAAGTAGGTTGTATCAAAGCATACAGAGGCTTGATACGCTGGGCATATTCCGGAATGTATGTCCTTCAAAAATTTAAAAAGCCCAGTAAAGATTGTAATTTTTTCAGTGTAGTAGGAGCGCGCAACTGAGCGCATTTCTCCAAGAAGTGAGGAGCCAAACCTCTACCTTCATTGTTGAGCTCATAGCCCAGGACCAACACTGTGTACTCAGCAATGTGCGATTTTGCAAAGTTAAATTTGTAACCCATATCTGCAAAGTTACAAATAATTGAATTTACCCGACACAGATGCATCCAAATGTCTTCGTCTGTGAGATAGATGTCATCCACATACGAGCAAGCATCCTGGTCGAGAGCCTACAAAATAGAGACTATGCGTGCAGTAAACACACCAGGACTATTCTTATAGCCCATTGGGAGACGCCGGAATTGTTTTTGGACCCCAGCGCTCGTAAAACTGGTCCATTGGGAGCTAAAGCTGTCCAATCTGTGGGCATAGAAACCGTTGGATATGTCAAGCGTTGTCTTAAAACGCTTACGCACGAGACTATCCACAAGGGCAGAGCCGTGAGTATTCTGTACTGCGCAGTTACGGCAATGCGAGTTCAAATGCCGGTAATCCAATACCAAACGATATGATCCGTCAGGCTTGGTCACAGTAAAAAGAGGATTATTCATCGGTGACACACAAGTTTCAATAACTCCCTGATATTCCAATTGTTCAAGGATTTCCGCGACGGAAGCTTTGGCTTCACGCCGAATGGGATATTGAGGTTGAGGCTGCGGCTGAGACCGCAACGGAATTTCGTGGCATGGGGACAATTTATCCCAACCACATTGGTTACGGTACAGAGCCGGTGCGAGAGCCCGAGCCCACTCTTCTGCAAAATGCTGCGCATGCTCTTTCGAGACAGTGTTCGCGAAACTGGGGAGGATTACCTCCTCCCCTCGCAGCGCCGCGAGCACAAAAGGTGGGGGCCAGTCAGCCTCCGAAAGCAAATATCATACGTAGAAGACAGATTTTCCCAAAACACCCCTTTTACGGTACGCTGTATGTCACCTTCAATTAACAGGACAATTTCATAAAGTCTTTCAGGGGGAGCAAGTCTCGTATCTGCTGTTTCTATTACAACGTAGACATCAGTCGCTGTCACCCTCAGTAGTGGACGCAGCGCCTCTCTGACTATGGTAATCTCCGCCGCGCTGTCCAGCAAGGTCAGAGCCCACGTCAGATTCTGAAGCCGCGTTCTCACTATCTGTGGTGTGGAAAAGTAAATTTTGCCATGTTATATGTGCCTACGTGTTCCCCATATTATGCTATATGTGCATGATCGATATGCATGTATCCCCCTATGATCGATTAAAGACGCAATTATAGTTGTGTCCATCTCTAGTATGCCAGTTTCCAGTCCTCGTGAAAACAACGAATATTAGGCCTATGTAAACCTATGTTGCCACATTTTACAGTGTGCACGTTAATTCATTGAATTGTCCCCGTTTCTAGGCCTCAAAAGGGCCCGGACACCAGATTCAGCTTCTGTCTCCTGAACCCTCTCCGAGGAGCGATACAGCCCCCACCTGTATCCCTGACCCTTCACTTACTTCCTGCCTCACAGTGCCCTGCCCGGCTCTGCCTGCCAGTCTGCCAAGAGTATGTTATGCTTCCAGTTATCAGTCCAGCCCTCCTTCTCTGCATTCCTAAGCTATTAAATCGCATCAATAGTTTCCGTCATGGTCTAGCCTTTATGTCTCCATGTAAGAGAAATACTGTATTAATATTCATAGAATATTCCTAGCAGACGCAACACATGTAGAATTATGCACGCACCAGTCTTAATGTCAAGTAGCCTTTGCCCTGATAACTTTTGGATTCTATCAATATGTACTCCAAACACCAGATACTAGATATGCCTTAGGTACATGTCGCTCTGACACTCGAGACTTTAGTCTCCTCTTCTAGCGCAGAAGTCATAGCCCCCAGTTCTCCTTGGTAACACGTCATTGCCCGTTTGCGCGCACCACTAGGTTAGAGGTCCCAGCTGCTCAGGTAGCCCCCTCCATGTTTCCGCCCCGTTTATGACACTTCTGTTACGCTTACATCACATGTCTATGTTTACGCCCTGTACACGCCTTCTTGTTACATCATTTTGCCCTTATCTTTCGCGACTGTTACGAGTCACGCCTACTGTATTGAATGTAATGCAATTGTTTTGATATATATACTGTGCACCGATATTAAAAGTTGCTAGCCACTTTCCAGATCCTGTCCCCGGCAGCTGCCTTCATTCCCCTCCCGTACAGGCTGTCCTGTTTCCTGTCCTTTATGTCTGATTAAAGCCTGTCGACTCAAGATACCTCGAATCCTGACTCTTATTTATTGAGCTACCTGTTTTATTGATTATACTGAAAAATAGTACCGGTAATTAATTATTTATTTACCACATAATGGCGCCCGAATAGGGACTTGCCCTTTCCCCACGCGCCGGAGAAGCCACGCAGGCCCCCTGATCCTCTGCAGCCGTGACGGAACCATACCGTGCACGTGCAGATATTTCTGCTTCAAGTATCCCTCAGGCCCACGGAGGAGACGGAGGTTGCGGTCCAGCATCCAGACGAGGCGGTGAGGAACGCGGCGAGTCCCGACCAGAGCCCAAGCCGAGAGTTCAAGGTCCGAGGTATCCGGAGGCCCACCTGTAACTGAAGTCCGAAGTTCATAGTCCGTCGTTGTAGCAGTCCAGTCCAGTCCGAGGCCTTCCGTTCTTGCTGCCCGGTGAGTACCGTTGCTGGGGTAGTATCTAGACAGGGTCAATTAATTTGTCTCTGGTCCGTGGGTTTGGGTACACAGATCCAACACGAAGTGTCCACCTAGGTGGATGCGGGTCCGACGTGTCTCTTTATGGGACCGGTAAGTTTCGTGCTGTTTTAGCAGTGCATCTAATCAGTCCAGTAAGTTCTGTTCTCGAGAAATCCATGTGTTTCTGTCCGAACTAGTATTCTAAATGTTATTCCATGTGTGTTTCAATGTCGTGGTATGAGTGATTTGTTTTTCCAGTCATTATTGTGTTTATCGTGTATTGTATTGTGTCCAGATTTCAGCCTAGACAATGCCTCTGTTCTCCAAGTTACGTCAGTTAAAGACCCGAAAAGGGTTACTAGAGGAAGCCGTTCCTGTCCCGCCTAGGGACAGTCCAGGTCATTTTATGTATCACAAGCATGGCTTAAGTGCCATATTATATCTAGACTTGTGGGTGGATTACACCAAGGAATTAGAAGAGAAATATAGATGGCCCATGTCAGGTACATGGGATGCCGAGTGCATCATGCGAGTAGAAGAAGCATTATGGAAAAAGAAAGCCAGACAGTCCCAGAAAGATGCCATCGAGTTATGGCGCAAAGAATCTCATAGAAGAATAGAAAAAGAAATCAGAAAAACAGAATTAAGTAAGGAATCTTCAGAAAAAGCCCAAGAAAGGGAATTAATCGAAGTAGGTGAACGAGTTAAAGCATAACATACAGTCAGACAGACAGAGAAATGCCCTTATTAAGGGTATGTATCCTCTTCTTGCCGAGGGCTTGCCAAAAGCAACCCCGGAAGCACCATGTAATTTTCCGCCGCCATTAGTTCCGATTAAGCTACGTCACAAACCGACCGCAGCTGATATTTTTCTCTCGTCCTATTTGGACGACACAGTCCCAGAATATGCAAATCCTGTTCCGCCAGCTCCCGTAAATAATGTAATTCCTGTTCCTCCAGCCACCGGGGCACCCGTTGCAGTACCTGTCACGGTACCCCCGGTTCAGCCTACAGTACATGTACCAGCTACATCAGTCACTCTGCCAGCACGTACAATACCCGTTAACGATTCTAGTCTAGGGGCCACGGGGGGAAGTCCTCCCGGAACCCCGCCTCAACATAGACGTATGACGATACTTGAGTTACATGAACGAGCGTTACAGCGTTCGCCAAAAAATCAGACATTTGCAGACATCAAGCGAGCACTTACAGAATGCCGTTATGATCCAGTTTCAGGCGATGATAATATGGTCATATATTCATTGCGTGTAAGACGGGTTACCGAATATTTGGACACCCTGCCTAATATGAAAGGTTATCTAGACAGAATATATCGTTTTATCCGTACAGGAGTAGATCCAGAAAGTATTGGCGACGCCATGGTTCAAAGAAAAGTCGAGATTCAGCTCATGCTTTTAAAGTTTTTAATTAATTGTTTAATACGAGAACAAGATTATCCGGATAAAGATCCGGAAGAAATGAAAGTCCTGACCAGGTGGAGTGACCACATAGCCGAGGGAAGACACAAGACACAGAACTGTATAGAGAGTATGTACAAGAAAATTCGTAGGGAAATAATAAAGATACACGAGAAACGAGAAGAAGCACAAGTAACGGAGAAAGAAGACGACTCTTCTAATGAAGAGGTAGCCGACGATAATCCCTCCAGAATAGCGTATGTAGGTAGAACTAGACTTTCCGACCGACATTCACGTCTAAATCACAAGAAAGTTTTCCCTCCTCCAGTACCAGAACAAGGTTCTCTTGAACTAGTATTTCAAGCTACCGATCACATTCTGAAATCACGAATCGGTTATAGTGAACTTAGTACCATGCATGAACAAGAACTAGCCCGATCAGCAGTCCGATGGACTACTGACTCTACCACTTTTCCAGATGAAATAGTGGCACAAATGTTTCTGAAACTGCCCCCAGTCGAGCAGCGACTGGTGGGTATGTATATGATCCAACACCTCATTACACTATATGAGGGACAGCATTCTGATCCAGGTCCTTTACATGATGTACTGAACGAGTTACTCCAGTACAGATGGAAAGGTCTAGGTACTGATTTAATTAGTATCATTCTAGAACAGCGCCACAAATACCGAACGTTTCTGAACCCACATTTTGTTCATGTCTCACCTCCAGAAAGTAAATCGTTTTACATAGATAGACAGCATCCGTTACGAGAAGTACACCCAGTTAGGACAGCGGGTGGTGATCTAGAACGAGTATTTGTTTACACCCCTATCACAAAGATGGAACTCTTAGAGATGAAAAAGTTAATTCCTTGTCACGATAAAGATCCAGCAGGGTTCCATCGAGAATTAAAAGACATGCTCCGTATGGGAGAATACACGTATCCTGATATCATTAAAATGTTAAAGGTCCTGTTGCCCGCAGGGATATATGAAAAACTCAAGGAAAAAGAATGGGAGGTGGGAGAGAAAAAGATTGATTGGACAGCTCTAGAAGCTGAAGACACTTCACGAGTACCAGGTATCGGTCTTGGGGGTAAAGTTAAAGAATTGCCCGAGTTATTGATACAGGTTTTGCCAAGGTTATTAGCAACGAAAAAGGAAGATTGGGATGCAATCTCAGCTTGTAAACAGAAACAAGATGAAGACACTAGTGATTTTTATTCTAGATTTGAAAAATGTTTTATTATTAACAGTGGTCTGAAAACGAGTAGTGAATCGTACCCTCATCTTTTTGTTACCAAACTAGTCGAGAATTCAAGTCCACAAGTTAAAAATCGAGTTTTGAAAGTCGAAAGTAGTTGGCAAGCTAATACTCCGTCACAAATGCTCCAGATGCTCCAGTATCACCAGAACAGAATCAGGGAAGAGCAAGAACACGAAAGGAGACGTATGAAAGATACGAAAATGAAAGTATTAGTTGCACAATCTGTTCGACAAGACAGTCAGAAGAGGGGTCCGAATCAAGCCAGTCATCCTGCAGCTCCCGTTAAAGGGACTTGCAATTACTGTAAACAGCCAGGTCATTTTATAAACGAGTGTGCAGTTCTGAAACATAACATAGCTACTGGTAAGACTAAAGAAAGACCACGTCCGCCTAGACAAGAACAAGTTTCACAGACTTCTCAGCCACCCCAGAATGCACAACAGACAGTTCCAGTATCGCAGCCTATCACTGCAACACAGCATGTTACACAGCAGATGTACCAGTATGCTCAGACAGAGTATCCAGAGTATCAACAGTATTCATGAAACAGCCTAGAGAGGGAGGTAGGCTTGCCTCTCATCGAGATACCTGTAGATCAAGAGGGTCCCTATGTACACAGTCAAGTATTAGGGAAAGACAGAAAGTTTCTGATTGATACAGGGGCAAGTAGGACTACTATCAGTCATGACGAGGTTCCAGGGGCTCCGCTCTCAGGCTCTAGAAATGTTTCCCTTGGATTTTCAGGAAAGCCGATTGTTAATGAAATTTCAAAACCAGTTATTCTAGAGGTTGGTCCATTGTCCCGAACCACTGATTTGTTACTCACGAAATCATGTCCAGAAAATTTGTTAGGCATCAAGACACTAAAAGAATTAGGTGCAGTAATTTGCTGCTCCCCAGAAGGGGTCCGACTGTTTTTGAGAGACTTTAAAGGTCATTATGTATTACGTGATTTTGATCCAAGATTATTGAATGTACCTCAGCATTTATGGGCGCAGGGTCCAACTGATGTAGGGTGTATGCATATCACACCCCATCGTGTGACTCTCAAGCAAGGTATAGTTTTGCCACGAATCAGACAGTACAGATTGCCACCTGAGGCTGTAGCAGCCTTATCCAAAATCATTGACGAACTTATTGCTCAAGGAGTGGTTGTAGAAACTGACTCCAATGTATGTAATTCTCCTATCATTCCAGTCCTGAAACGTACTGATCCAAGTGCACCTCCAGTATATCGATTAGTGATTGACCTTCGAGAGCTTAATAAATGTATCATACCGCAGTATCCAGTAGTCCCAGACATTTCGTCACTTTTGACAGCCATTGATTCTGAAGCTACATTTTTCACAGTTATCGATCTCAAGAACGCATTTTTCAGTGTCCCCATACATCCAGACAGCCAGTACCTTTTCGGTTTTTGTTTAAATGGAAGAAGCTATAAATTCACACGAGCTCCTCAAGGTTTCACAGAAAGTCCTAGTATTTACAGTCAAGCACTTAAGAGACAACTAGACAATATTCACATGCCAACTGACACTGCCCTGCTCCAGTATGTCGATGATCTACTGATCACAGCCCGTTCTGAACGTGACTGCGAGCGAGCGTCGCTTACAGTTCTGTATTTTCTGGCCGACCAGGGGCACAAGGTGTCCCCTTCCAAATTACAATTCTGTGTCCAGCAAGTGGTCTACTTAGGACACTTACTGTCCAAGTGGGGTAGGCAGTTGACACCAGACCGTATCCAGTTAATAGCGAGTCTTCCACAGCCCAAGACACAGAAGGAGGTACGAGCTTTTATTGGCCTTACTTCTTATTGCAGACAATGGATTCCTCAGTATGCATTTCTAGCCAAGCCACTGATACAGTTAACGACACAGGAGGCAGCCGTATCGACTGTCCTCCCTTGGACCCAGGAACATACACTTGTCTTTAATGAGTTAAAGAAAGCCTTATGTCAAGCACCTGTTCTAGCAACACCGAACTATAGTAAGCCTTTTACACTTTTTGTCACAGAACGTGATGGTACTGCATTATCTGTTCTCACACAAGACCAAGCAGGACAATACAAGCCTTGTGCTTATTTTTCGAGCACATTAGATCCAGTAGCCCAGGCGCTGCCTGCGTGCCTCAAGTCAGTTGCAGCCACAGCTCTAGCGATCAGACAAAGTGATTCCATAGTGTTAGGACATTCCCTGACAGTACAAGTTCCACACTCCGTGGAAGTTCTTTTAAACCGAACCCAGACTCAGCACTTGACCATTGCACGTTTGACAGGTTATGAATTGACACTATTCCAGCCACACATAGAAATCAGACGCTGCAACATTCTAAATCCTGCTACACTGTTACCGTCAGTTACTTCAAATCCGGCCACACATGACTGTGTGGAAGTGGTCAACACTATGACAAAGCCAAGACAAGACCTGACAGACATTGCATTACCTAATCCAGACCTGACACTTTATGTGGATGGTTCATGTATGAGAACAAGTACAGGAGAACTAGTAGCCGCGTATGCAGTGACTACTGACACCGAAGTTATAGAAACACATCGTATTGACACCCTGTCTGCTCAAGCAGCAGAGCTAGTCGCTCTGACCCAAGCCTGCATACGTGCCAAGAACCTAAAAGTAAACATATACACAGATTCACGTTACGCATTCGGAGTCGTACACGACTTTGGAGTGCTCTGGCAGGAGAGAGGTTTCATGACTTCTCATGGAACCAAGATTCAGCATGGTCTCCTCATTCAAGCTCTGTTAGATGCAATACATTTACCGACAGCTATCTCTATCATGAAGTGCAAGGCACATACGAAAGTCACTGATATTATTTCCCAAGGTAACGATCTAGCAGATCGAACAGCCAAGCTTACAGCTCAGACTCCAGATATTCCAGTTAACACGACACAGACACGCACTCTAGATTCGACTACTTGTATGACAGTTAAGGACCCTACACAAGATGTCATAGACATACAGTCACATGCTACCCCAGATGAAATCAAGAAATGGTCCGAACAAGGAGGGGTCCAGACAGATCAAGGATGGATGACGAAGGGAAAAGCCACATGGTTTCTCCCCGACTCTATGGTTCAAGTCATTATCAATACCGCACATAGTCCAGCACATCTAGGAGAAAAAGCTATGTTAGACAGTATTCAGAACCTTTGGTTCAACAAGCACTTACGAGCTGCAGCCAAACAGAAAGTCCGTACCTGTATGATATGTTGTCAGTTTAATCCAGGTAAAAGTGTCCCGGTGGAACAAGGTGGATTCCAACCTCCTGACCACCCTTTTGAAGTCCTCCAGATGGATTATATTCAGATGGAGTGATGTCGAGGTTTCAAGTATGTCCTCGTAGTTGTATGCGCTCTGTCCAGGTGGACAGAAGCATATCCAGTCCCAGATTACACAGCTGCGACCACTGCCAGGCAGTTGGTTCGTGAATTCTTTCCCCGCTATGGACTCCCTAGGGTCGTGTATTCAGATAACGGCCAGCCATTCTCATCCGAGCTTATGAAACATGTTTCCCTTCTGTTAGGGTACCAGTGGAAGTTCCATTGTGTACGCCATCCAGAAGCAGCCGGTCTCGTAGAGAGACATAATCAGACTCTGAAAATTCGCATTGCAAAAGTATGTAAAGAAAAAGGTGTAGACTGGCTAGTAGCCCTGCCAGTTGCTTTGTTTTTTATGAGGATGGTCGCACATTCCAGATCAGGTCTGTCCCCGTATGAGGTCGTATTCGGCCGCCCCCCAAACATGTGGGGTACACCTAGACCCCGCAGTATTACAGATGTTTCCAGTAATATGCTGACAGATTACCTAGCTTCCTTGATGTCTGCCCTACACTCTTGTCGTTCACAGGTTGCCGCCGCATTTCCAGACAACACCGAGGTGAAACCGCATGAGGTCATTCCAGGCGACCTGGTGTTGGTGCGGAATTTTGATCGTTCAAGTCCGCTGGAGCCCCGCTGGAAGGAGCCCCGCCTCGTATTGCTTACAACAAGGACCGCCGTAAAGCTCAAGGGGAGAAAAGGATGAGTCCACCTGACCCACGTAAAGAAATTCCATGGACTACCAGAAAAGACATTTGCTAAGGACTACCTCATTCCTACAGACTGCCTAAAAACAGACTCTGAACTAAAAGTCCCCCTGTTAGAGAAAACTCCGCAACAGGAGTATAAAGAGAAGCTCCGGTCTAGTAAAATAAGTCAGCCAGTTTAATTGTCTAAGTCCCTCTCGGGTGAAACGGTTAGACAGGTTCCTGACATGTATGAGATAGACCCACACAGTGAGAGAGTTAGTCAAAACTCTAAAAGATGTATTATTATTCTAAGTTTCTTCTTATTTTTGAGTGTTATGGTTACCTGCACAAGTTATGCTTTACATTTATGTTTTCCAGTTTCACATGTAAATATGTTTTCTAATGCCACAGTAGAGCACACATTTAGTGATCTGCCTCCTCACGAGTTATCCTATCGTCTTGCCATGCGAAATAACACATTCATCCGAATGTTGCATTTTTCCCACCAGACCAGCAATGCCACTAATTGTTGGGTGTGTGGTCGACTCCCCCCTTTCCAGACACCGAAGGGAGTTCTGCCACTCTTTCCTTATCCGTTTTCACATAATGGTTCGTGTGGAGCATGGTCCACGTTAACGTCATCCTCCAATGATATGTCCCTTCTGAATAGAACATGTTTTCCAGACAAGCAAGGTCTTTCCCATAGAACAGGGTTAGATCTAGAAAATGAAGTGTATGATTTAGGTAATTATTCTTCGAATTTCATGGTCCTGAATGTTCAGTCCGATACTACTCCAGATTTACCTGCTATTTCAGTACTACCAGTCAAAGGCGAATTATGTGTCAGAAAGAATGGTTCCGCACATGTAGGACATAGTGATTGTACTACTACTGTCGAGTATAGTGACAGTGGGAAATCTACTTTCAAAGCCTCACGTCATTCTTATTTTGTTTGTGGTCAGACCGCATATGTTCGTCTGCCCCTCGATTGGGATGGAACATGTTACATTGCCTTCCTACTGCCACCAGTTTTTCTCGCCCCATCTGATTATCACAGAAACACACATCTAGTACACGTCAGACATAGAAGGGAGATCGAGTCCCCAATTGTCGATCAAACTGAAACTACTCTAGAACAGTATCAAGATTTTAATAAAGGTTTCTTCTTCTTTATAGGACCTATCCAGAATAGTAAGTTAATACGTAGGTTAACCAGAACCCTTGAAGCAGTAGTGAATGAGACTACTTCTGCTCTAGGTAACTTAACTGAAGAGCAATCTGCTATGAGATTTGTCGTGCTCCAAAATCGTCTCGTTCTTGACGTCATACTGGCCGATAGAGGAGGAGCATGTAGAGTCATCGGATCTAGTTGCTGCATTTTCATTTCTAATAACGCGCCGTCTGTTTATTCAGCTATAACCAGACTTCATAAAATTGCCCATCAGTTACACCAGAATCCAGGCACCTGGACATGGTCCGGTTGGCTCTGGAGTATTATATCTGCCTGGGGATGGAAAGTATTGTCATTCCTAGGTATAGCAGTAATGGTCATATTCAGTTGCTGCCTCTGTATACAATGTGGCCCTGCGATTTGCGGCATGTGTGCTACCTCTTGTATTCCTAGTCCTAAATCCCGTTCCAAGACAATTCGAGACGAGCAAATGATGCTATATGAAATGATAGATGGTATCATGAATATTGATGTTTCCTGATGGAAAAGTAGGGCACAAGGAGGGAATGTGGAAAAGTAAATTTTGCCATGTTATATGTGCCTACGTGTTCCCCATATTATGCTATATGTGCATGATCGATATGCATGTATCCCCCTATGATCGATTAAAGACGCAATTATAGTTGTGTCCATCTCTAGTATGCCAGTTTCCAGTCCTCGTGAAAACAACGAATATTAGGCCTATGTAAACCTATGTTGCCACATTTTACAGTGTGCACGTTAATTCATTGAATTGGCCCCGTTTCTAGGCCTCAAAAGGGCCCGGACACCAGATTCAGCTTCTGTCTCCTGAACCCTCTCCGAGGAGCGATACAGCCCCCACCTGTATCCCTGACCCTTCACTTACTTCCTGCCTCACAGTGCCCGGCCCGGCCTGGCTCTGCCTGCCAGTCTGCCAAGAGTATGTTATGCTTCTAGTTATCAGTCCAGCCCTCCTTCTCTGCATTCCTAAGCTACTGAATCGCATCAATAGTTTCCGTCATGGTCTAGCCTTTATGTCTCCATGTAAGAGAAATACTGTATTAATATTCATAGAATATTCCTAGCACACGCAACACATGTAGAATTATGCACGCACCAGTCTTAATGTCAAGTAGCCTTTGCCCTGATAACTTTTGGATTCTATCAATATGTACTCCAAACACCAGATACTAGATATGCCTTAGGTATATGTCGCTCTGACACTCGAGACTTTAGTCTCCTCTTCTAGCGCAGAAGTCATAGCCCCCAGTTCTCCTTGGTAACACGTCATTGCCCGTTTGCGCGCACCACTAGGTTAGAGGTCCCAGCTGCTCAGGTAGCCCCCTCCATGTTTCCGCCCCGTTTATGACACTTCTGTTACGCTTACATCACATGTCTATGTTTACGCCCTGTACACGCCTTCTTGTTACATCATTTTGCCCTTATCTTTCGCGACTGTTACGAGTCACGCCTACTGTATTGAATGTAATGCAATTGTTTTGATATATATACTGTGCACCGATATTAAAAGTTGCTAGCCACTTTCCAGATCCTGCCCCCGGCAGCTGCCTTCATTCCCCTCCCGTACAGGCTGTCCTGTTTCCTGTCCTTTATGTCTGATTAAAGCCTGTCGACTCAAGATACCTCGAATCCTGACTCTTATTTATTGAGCTACCTGTTTTATTGATTATACTGAAAAATAGTACCGGTAATTAATTATTTATTTACCACAGTGGCATATCGATGCGCTGTTAAGGCTGCGACTTTCTTTTTCGCAAACTGCGGTCTCTTTGGCGTAGAATCCTCCTGCTTCCAAGCGCCTTCTGTCTGGCGGGGCTGGCCACGTCCTTGTTGGCCACCATGTCCCCGTCCGCCTCCTCCTCCACCGGTCTTCGGCGCCGATGAGTCCTGAAAGGAACGAGGAGAGCGTTGATCAGAAACCTGAAATCGATCAGGTGATTTAATCATCGCGCGATCGCGCAAATCATAAACTTTCTCAGCCGGCGCAGGGACCTGTGACGCAGGATATGATTCCTGAGTCTGCTGTTGTTGCTTCCCCTGTTTCTGTTTCTGAGGCCAATTCTGTTTTTTGGACTTTGGTTGTATATCTGCCGCAGCAGACTGCACTTGTGGTTGTTTCTTCTCCTTAACCGCGAAGTACTTCAAACCCTTACTTGTGCGACCGATAGTTTTATAAGCGGCCACCACAATCTTTGCCAACTGGCGGGGCTTTTCGGCATCGGGTAACGCCGCCAATGCATTAAAAACCTGGAAGTTCACAGCATCTCCCTTGATGTTGGAGAGTATGAGATCACTTACAATCTCAAAAGAACCACACAGGCGCATACCCAATTCAACCGCTGCCACTGGACCGTGATCATCTTGAACACGTTTTATGATCGTAGGCAGTACAGCCATAGATGGGGTGCCGAAACACCTCGCATAAACAGCCGCAAAAGTTTTACCCCAACTTTCACAGTCAACGAGTTCGGGAGTGATATCCTTAGGTAAAGTAACCGTCAACATTCTATGTTTATCAGCAGGAGTAGAATTTGGAAACACGGCTTCCAGTTGGTCAAATTTCTCGGCCAGCCAAAAAGGAAAATCATCTTTATTATCAGGGCGTTGACCAAAAACCGAATTTACCATAACCGGATTGAGCCGTAAACCACCACGTTCCGTTTGAACGGCCGGACCCCCCGGGGGTCCACCCGGGAGATGACGACCTATGTATTGCATTAATGCACGAATCACAGCAATCGAGACAACATGTAGTCTGCGAATATCCGCAAGGGGACAAGCGCCGTGATTCGGGTGCGGGGTGAAGCCACGCCACCCAAAGCAGGCCAATTTGTACCTGGAATGGACAGTGGACCTAACCTCGCAGCGGACAAAGAGTGGGGGAGGGCGCCATCAAACCAAACGCGATGCTGCCAATGATCAATAGGTATTTCCAGTGCCCTGTACGGGGTGTATTCAGCCGGTACAGGGGAGGGTGTGTAGGTGTGGAACACACCAGAAGTTGCGTCCACTGCCGGAAACGTTACCCATGAGTAAAACAGTTCGAACGGGTATGCCGGATCCGCACACACCACAAAAATCACAGCCATGCCCTCCAACGGGACCTGGTATGTCTGTAGATGGGTGCGCACCGCAATGCGACTATGCTGCGCAATGGCCACAGCCACAGCCATGATTTCACCGGAACCACAGAAAAACAAAGTCAACTTTGTAGCACAACTGGGTAGTAATTCAAAGAAACCGTTTTAGATAGAATCAAGCTTGAAAAGACCTATTTCAAAAAATAGGTAGGTTTCACCGACACCGTTTTCCGGAAACGACAGTGAAGGGGTTAAGGTTTGAACGATATACTACTCGAGTGTCATGATATAAGTCCACCAACGTATGGGCGCCATGTAGCAGGGTTTCTGTTCTCCCACAGAACTGTGCACAGAGGATTGGAACCTCAGCGAATTAGGGTGACCCAAAACTCACCTTAGTACCCAACAAACCCCTTACCGAGCTAGCTACAGTGTCTCATTGGTCATAACCAACTCCCAATGTTTAGACAAACCAGAACATGAACTCACCAACCTCAGGTTACGTGGAACACATGAGCACTCTTTCGTTATACAATCATTACAAACCAGAACATGGAGTAAAGAAGAACTCGTGAGCATTTGAAATGTTTATTTACTAATGCCGCCTTCTCAGGCGCAGTATCTTAGATAATACAAGTAAACATATTAACAGCAACAAAGCTACAAGCATAGTTACTAGTCCATAGAAAGCGAATGGTGACAGCATGTTACCATGCTGTAAATCAATAAGGGTTAACCACACTTATTTCTCACCCTCCCTAACTCGCATATTATATTAATAGCTAAGAAGGTCTCTTTGGGTTGTATTAGGGCGGGCCCATACCTCAGGATCCTAGAATGAAGAGATCACATCAGCATACACCAGCTCTCTCTGCATGCGAACAGCATCAAGTGTCTTTTTGTGCCTCAAGCAAAGTAATATAAAAACCCGCCTCAAGCCCAAAGTTGGCAGAAGCTGCACTTATGTTATGTCTATGAAGGCGCGAAGATCAGACCTCATAACAATTCTGTATCGTGTTGTTCCTGAAGCTTCAGCACTCTCTGTACAGACATAGTTTATTAAGCAAAGCTGATATCAGAGTAATAACATATTATTCTCATGTAAACCACAACGAACTACTAGGTTGAAAGCTAAATCAACAATTAAGTGTCGTGTGCAGAAGCAGCAAAAGGAAGAATGGCGTTTAAACATTTAATGAGCCTATGCTAACTTAACACATTATAAAGATATACAGTAGCTATATGACACCCCCCCATGATCCGAGGACGGATAAGATAAGATAAGGGCAACTTCATGAAAGCAGAGTTCAAGAACTGTGAGCCATGAATGTACTGTACATTTTTTTTTAATATTTTGCTCAAGTCAATAGGACTGGGAAATTGATCAATGTACGAAAAATCGCAAAATATGCATGCTGAAAGTCAAATATCCGGAAAGAAATTATGGAAAAGTTTTTAGGACAAGACCGTATAAGCAAAATATGCAGCAACAGCCTCCAGCATGAAATCACCGTCTTCATCAGAAAACAGTTCAGCCATCCAATTCAAAAGTGGAAAAGAACATACGTGTTCCCCAAGTATCGGAGCCTCTATTACCATCAGAGGACAACTCGGTGGGTTCTCCAGAAAGCTCAGTTCCAAGAAATCCTGCGCTGCCGTGAATATATCCCAGAGACCCATTAGTCCATGCACCGCTGCTATTGCCATAATCCTCTCGTCAGAACAAACCAACTCGTGAGTAGTGATAGGACTCATCAGCTGATTAAAATCGACGCCAGGAGAAACCGGCCCGCAGAGACACAAATCAATGGCCCAATCAAAATCACAGCTCAGGCAGTGAAACACAGGCTGGACACAGGTGAAGTAGGAAAATCGAAACGATAATCCATATGCCGTGCTTAAAATCGCAAGCGGCAGTGTGCCCAAATATTCAATCATTCGTTGCGAAACAGCGGCAGCAGAGGCTGGGCCGCTTCTTCCACATGTGGGGCATCCATATTTAAGGAAGCAGAGAACAACTAGGACGCCTGCCGCTAGTGCTAGTAAAACCGGGAATCCACCAAACAGACTCGAGAAAATGGAATGAAAGAAACTAGGGATTACTCCAAATATTTTTTCAAATGAAGTCACAAGGCCGCTGCTAACTGCTTTAAAAAAATGCGCTAGCCCAGATGTCGAGGACGCGTTAAAGATAGAATGTATCATTTCGCCAAAATGCAACGGTAAATCAGTATTTAAAAGGGCCTGAACCTCGGTCCGGGTGTTAGCTATGTGAAGCACGAAAGTTTCCCGAGCCGAACTCAAGGCCACTTCTTTCTGGGACAATAGAGCCCTCAGTCTAGTCATGCCGTTGAACTCTGCCTTCAAGGTTGGTATGCATGGCCAAATGGAAACCTCCCTATTTTCATGTGTGGGTGGGTACAGGACATTTCTGCAGCAAACGACACGTTCACTTACTGTTACCACATAAGCTACACCTTTAATTAACCCGCAACAATCTTCATTATTCAAAAGTAAATAACTTCCATTCCCTAACAAGGTAAAAGTCGGGGTAATTGCTGGTACAGGAGTGCCTTTTAAAACACAGGCCAAGTTTGGTTGGTCCTGATTGCAAGAACCGTGTAATTGTATGTGTCTACACATTAACGAATGATCTGGAGTCTCTGTACATTCCTCCCCATTCAGATAAACTTCTTGGCCGTCCCTCAAACATCTATAACTGAAAGGAAGGGACCATACTTCATGGAGAAAACCACTACCCAAAGGCTCATAGCGACCTATGGCAACATATTTCATACAGTTAGTAAATTTATACAAAGCAAAAGGTAATGTTAACAGACCGTGGATAAGCCACGTTGCAGCTGAGGCTTCTGCCACAGAAAAAGGCAAGGATTCCAATTTCTCAATATGTAACATAGAAAAAGAAGCATCTCGCATAGAAAGCAAGCGTTGTTTGTCAGTCAAATTAAAGGGTGCAAAGAGAGAGGACACGTTCATGTAGCCCCATGGCACCTTGCCAGATTTAAGCGTTTGCAGGGTCCATGCAAATTGCATGATAGAACGTAATTGATTCTGACCATGGTACAAAACAGATACCTCATCAATATCCACTACAGAAGACACAATGTTATCTAAAGTGTAAATGCGTGAAGAAAGCATGTTAATACTATTGTCTACCACTGCAAGGTCTTTCTCTAGATTTGCTTGATCTATAGCCCTAAGTCGTGTTGCAGCCTGAATCTGCGATGTTTTCCATATTTCATTGTACACAGCATATATCCATCTTTTCGACCTACCACTAGCCGGGCCTTTTATGAAATCATTTAAATCTACATCATCATTCAGTTTTGCAAGATGTAATTTAACTTTAGATAATTTAGAATGCTTCAGCCAAGTTTGACATAATTTACCCACAGAGTAAGTTGTGACAGAATGCCCAGTTTCAAAACGTGAATCTGGTTTAACCTGAGCAAAGCCGTCAGACAAACCCAGAAAACGGCGCTGGCACGAATCAGCACTCCTGTGCCACACTAGCCAACCTTTAGGGTCTCTACTGGATATGTTAAAAGAAGAATTCCGCAACAGGGTCTGTAATTCTCTAATCGAAAATTGAGTATGATTACTCCAGCCTGAATATTCCTCTAACTCGGGGACAGAAGGAAAATTTAGTTTTTTAGCAGTAGCCAATCCAAAGCATGTCGTTTGTGAAATAGTAGAATTCAAAAACAAAATCTGATTAGGGATGAGACATGCACGGTGCAAAGCCTCAGCACCTTGTACCTGCCAGTCCTTAGAACCCCAAACTGATTTTAGGTCAATTATTTCCTTCCATACTTCATAACCGCCAATAGCCAGCTGATCAAGAAAGGACTTCGAATACAATAATTTTGTATCGGTAAGTCTAACCTTGGATATAGGCTTCTGTGTCATTTTGAAATAAAAGGACTCGGGATTAGACTGATTGAAGTCAGTAAAATATGTGTACTTTTTCAAAAAAGTACTTGAACTGCCTTGTATAGGAGCCGGACAATGCTTCCATTGTGTATAATTCACAGTATTCCTTCTGGATGTCGTTTTATGTAAGAAGTGATTGCCAAAATGTTGAAAGCAAAATAAATCACCATAATTAGCAGATTCTAAATATAAATCTTCAGCATCAAAGACAGCATAGTATTTCAAATCAGAAAATAAAGGCTCTACGGCCTGAACATCCCAATCATCAGAACGTATGTTTTGCTTCACCACATCCCTCATATTAACTCTAAGCACGTTAGGGACATTAACAACTTCCGTAGGGCCATGAATTTGAAATCGAACGGCATCCCACACGATCCCATCAAGGACAGGCCAAGCAGTGATGTTAACAAATGTTAAGTCTCTTCTCAGTCTATGTGCAGAATGCGATGAGGAAAGGGGGGCCAAAGTTCCATTGAGATGGCGAATGCATGTTCTTTCCTCGACATAGTGTCCGTTCACCAACCGGAAAAAATAAAACACAAAACCAATTGACATAAAAAGATATATCGAAAAAACCACCAGCCAGATATATGTCCAAGGGGGAATCAAAAAATGTTTTTTGAATAAGGTAGCATAAACTGCAAAACGAGAGGGTTTCTTCGAGGCAAGGGAAACAGAGTCAAATGAAAATCTGGATTCCGTGGCTAAACGTGCTTGCAGGTCAGGCATGGACAAATCAGTGGGATATGTATAGTCTATTTCATTTTGATCCGCACCTGGCAAAGTACTCAATAAAGGACTGGAAATCGCAGGTAATTCAATGGCCACTTCTGATTCATGATTAAAAGCAGTGGGCACAACTGAATTTCTCACAATGGAAGGACAGGAAACTGCTGGTGTCATACTAAGAAGAATCGGCCACTCTGTGTATCTTGACATTGTCAATTGAAATAAACCTGTTTTCCTTACGACCAGGAAGCGGTGGTAAAATGACTGTTCTTGTGCCCTTCACTCCAAGGACTGGAACCGGAGCTCGAGAGGACGGACCAAATTCTTTTTTGTTATCGATCTTCTCACGAACCAGTTCTCCAACTTGGGGTAGCCAGCCGACTACCGGGCTCTGCAATGCAACATCCGACGTGGAGGGCAAATGTTCCTTTGCAAGACCGTCTCTGGTCTTTTGTAGATTCTGTAAAACATTGCAATGTTCATCTGCGTCAAAGGAAGTGGCGCGAATCACACAGTCTAGACCGTCAAGGTCAGGGACGTACATCTTGATGCCAAAGAGCATTTCGTATGGGGTCCGCCCACCCAGAGACCTTCTAGGGAGATTATTAAGCGCACGCTGCACGCCATTGAAGTGGGTCAGCCAGTTTCTGCCAGTGCCTATAACTCGAGCTGTCAAAGATTGCTTTAAATCACGGTTCATTCGCTCCACTACACTGTTGCCCTCAGGTCTGTAGGGAGACGAAAACTTGACTTTGACCCCCAACGAAGTCATGGCATCCTTATACGCCTTAGAGGCGAAAGCCGGACCCTGATCCGAATGGAAGGTACCACAGGCAAAAATCCCTACAAAGACACGCAAATCTCTAATGACAGTCCGTGAATCAGCGCTGCGATGGGGCCATACCCACACAAAGCGTGTGCATGAGTCAACTGCTACTAAGATGTACTTATACGCAGTATCAGATGAAAAAGGACCGCAGTGATCCAAATAAACACAACCTAGTGGTTTATTAGAAATGTACAACTGTGTCTGTGGCGGACGCGTGGCAGTTGAAGGTTTAATCTGCTGACAAATGTCACAAAGAAGGACATAATCACGCGTCTGTTTGTACAGTCCCCGCCACCAGAAGCGTTGTTGTAATTGACTTACAGTGGCCGAGACGCCCGCATGCGCAGACGCCACACCTTCATGTGTCGCTGTAATTAAGTCAGCTCTGCGATCCGAGTTGGGAATCAAACGTTCTCCAACATCAGGAATTTTCACAAAAGGAACCTTTTCGGGACTTAAGTGGTATGTGTACTTCGAAGGGAATCCAGTAGGATGTTTACCTCCCTTCTCAGTGGCAGCAACAGTCGCCAAGATTTCACTATCAATCTTAGTTTTGGACCAAGTAACTGCTGCAACCAAGTATGTAGATACTGCTGATTTCGCCGCCTCATCAGCAAGCGAGATACCAACAGCGTGAACCCCAATACGCTGGTGGCCAAGAGTATGAATCACATAAACGAGCGGCAACTTAGCCTTAAGTTCTGCCACTCGAACCCAGATCATCTTGTGTTTTATTGTGCTACCCTTGGAATCACGAAATTCATTCTGAATCCAAAAGAACAAGTTTTCATTGTAAGACTGGACACAGTAATAAGAATCACTCACAATAAGAGTAGTAACACTAGGATCAGCGTACTCCAACGCTAGTAAGAGAGCACGAAGCTCTGCCAATTGTGCGGTGCAATCCCCCAGTGGCAACGTGTGCACTTCCCTGGAGATGAACTCATCATTCAACATAGCACCGACCACAATGGCGCATGCGGAAACGTAGGCGTGTTTAGAGCCATGCGCAACCTGCGCCGAACCATCAGTGTATATGATGCAATGGAAGTCCTCCAAAGGTCGCATGGCCAGCGGAGCAGGGTGAACGAACTCATACTGCAAGAACTCCTGCGACCGTAATGAGGCGTCAAAAATAAACGTGACATCCGTGGACGTCAAGGACGCAGCCCATTGAATCCACCGAGGGTGCAAAGCTTTTGAATTTGGTACACTGGCTTTCGTGACTGCCTCCAAATGAGGACAGGGTGTTACAACCAACATGCGTTTCCCCTGTGACAGAGCTCGTTCTTTAAGAATCGCCATATGCACAGCTGTTAAAACCTTTTCCACAGTGGGAAACCGCATTTCAGCCGAAGTGTACAAGTGCGACTTGTAAGCAATAGGTACTGTGTCTCCTTCATTAAAAGTGAGGTACGTGAAACCCACTGTCCCAGGGACAATCCTTATCACCAGGTTTGTGTGGTTATCACGAGTCAGTAAGAATTTAGAAGCGAGCAGATCAGCCTGCAAGGACTGCAAGATGGCTGAGTGCTCAGGCAGCCAGCATGATTTGGAAAAAGTAGGTTGTATCAAAGCATACAGAGGCTTGATACGCTGGGCATATTCCGGAATGTATGTCCTTCCAAAATTTAAAAAGCCCAGTAAAGATTGTAATTTTTTCAGTGTAGTAGGAGCGCGCAACTGAGCGCATTTCTCCAAGAAGTGATGAGCCAAACCTCTACCTTCATTGTTGAGCTCATAGCCCAGGACCAACACTGTGTACTCAGCAATGTGCGATTTTGCAAAGTTAAATTTGTAACCCATATCTGCAAAGTTACAAATAATTGAATTTACCCGACACAGATGCATCCAAATGTCTTCGTCTGTGAGATAGATGTCATCCACATACGAGCAAGCATCCTGGTCGAGAGCCTCCAAAATAGAGACTATGCGTGCAGTAAACACACCAGGACTATTCTTATAGCCCATTGGGAGACGCCGGAATTGTTTTTGGACCCCAGCGCACGTAAAACTGGTCCATTGGGAGCTAAAGCTGTCCAATCTGTGGGCATAGAAACCGTTGGATATGTCAAGCGTTGTCTTAAAACGCTTACGCACGAGACTATCCACAAGGGCAGAGCCGTGAGTATTCTGAACTGCGCAGTTATGGCAATGCGAGTTCAAATGCTGGTAATCCAATACCAAACGATATGATCCGTCAGGCTTGGTCACAGTAAAAAGAGGATTATTCATCGGTGTGTAATATGTGACATCATCAGCAGTGCATTGCGGGCGCGCGAGTTATAGTGAGTCCAACTAACTATAATGTGGGAATTTCAATGGTTTTATGTCAGTAAAATTTCCAGCTAACTATAACTGGTGTGAAACCTATGGTTTTTTCAGTGAAATTAATATGTTTTTTAAATGCTAATTCCTAACTATAACTGGTGTGAAACCTATGTTTTTTTCAGTGAATTTCATAGGTTTTTTAAATGCTAATTCCTAACTATAACTGGTGTGAAACCTATGTTTTTTTCAGTGAATTTCATAGGTTTTGTAAATGCTAATTCCTAACTATAAATAGGGCCTCAAACCTATGATTTTCAGTGAATTTCAAAGGTTTTTTAATAGCAAATCTCTATAGCTATGAAATATAATATTTTTAATAATGAATTTTATATTGTATATTTATGTAATACTATTTTTTTTGTAATGTATATTTTTCCCTTTTTTTTTGCCCTGGGGCGCTCCCGGTGCGCGTACCGGTGAGCGCACCGGTAAGCGCAGTTGCGGCGCGCCCCGGTGCGCGTACCGGTGAGCGTCCCGTTAGCGCTATTGCCACGAACGAAAACATCATCGTGACGTATCGCGTAGTAGCGTGATGCGTCTTATGACGCACGGCATAAGCGCACCCGGAAGCGCCCGAGCGCATACGATCGCGCAACGTAAGCGCCCCCGGGCGCGACCCGACACGCTTACGCTACGCGCCTTGGGGCGCGCCCCCGGGCGCGTAGCATAAGCGCGTTGGGTCATGTGACCTGAAAATAACACTTTTCATTGGTTCAGAACAGTTTTGGTTTCCAAATGATTAAAGCCCGGGTCATGTGACCTGAAAATAACACTTTTCATTGGTTCAGAACAGTTTTGTTTTCCAAATGATGAAAGCCCCACCTTTTTTCCTCATTCTCACTTTGTTCTTTGAGTGAGGAAGACCTGCTTCTATTCATTGAGAAGTGGCTACAGTAACAGCAGCAGCAGGAGCATCTGCACCACCACCACCACCACCACCACCACCACAAGGACCACCACAACACCACATTGGTGGTGAAGAAGAAGAGGAGGAGGAGGAGGAGGAGAGGCAGTTCCTGCCTGAAGATAATACCCCATATAAACCTAAGGAGCACTTTGTGTGGGAGTTTCTTAAAATCCCAAGGGGTGCAAAGAAAGTAAATGCTGCAAAGGTGACATGTCTCATCTGTGGCACTGTACTTTCCAGGGGGAACCCTGCAAAAAAATATTCATTTGGGAACCATACAATGCTTCGCCACATGCAACGCAAGCACCCCAACAACAATGCTGCGGCAGAGGTCAGAGAACTGACCAGAAACCCTCCCCAATCTTCTCCGAGCACCTCCAAACAACCCACTCCATCGGGTCCAGAGACAAAGGAGATGGTCCCAAACATCCAACGCCAGTTTGGAGATTACAAAATTGTTTGTATATTTTGTGGGACTACAATTTCTTATGGGGAGCAAAGCATCAAACTCATCAACCGTGCTGGAGACAACCACAACTGCAGAAAAAAACCTTAATTTTTTCATGATTATTTTTGCTCCAGTTTAGCCGTTTACAATTCCCTGTTTTTTTTTGTTCCCATAAAAACTACAAAAAAATATAAAATTGTTCATAAAAGCCAAAAAAAGTAAAAAATGTTCAAAAAAACAATAAAAAAATATAAAACAACAAAAAGAATAAAAAAAACAGTTCTTTTTAGAACTACCTCTAATTTTTAAAAAAATGCTACATTTTTATAAAACTCTGTCATTTTCTTTTCTCCAGGGTACGCTCCCCCCGCGTAAATCGAAAAAAAACATTTTGTTTTGCCCCGCGGGGCCCTTTTATGGCCCCCACATCAAACCTAGGGGGTCAGGGGGGGTTTACCCTGCCCCCTTTTGGTCATTTCCCCCTTTGTTTTTGCCACCTCTTGTGTCTCGATCCAAACGAGACACAAGATGGCGGCCGCTCCGGACTGTTTGGAATGTTGACAGACACCCGAGAGCCAATCAGCTTTTCGCTCGCGAACTCGCGTAGCGCGCTGGTACGCGCCCCGGTGCGCGTACCGGTGCGCGCTTATAGATATATATATTTTTTTGAACCTAAATTACTCAAAATCCACTGGAGCACATATCTTGAGACATAGCAAAGGCACATCGGGCTACCAGTCCCTACAATTTTGCCAAGTTTGGTGGAAATCCATTCAGCCGTTCGGGTTAAAAGTGAGTCCAACCGCCCTATGGAAATTAACAAGGGGAAAACACGTTTTGAGACCCCCTTTTATCTCAGCCCCCGCTTGACGAATCCCCCCCAAACTTTCAAGGAAGGAGCGGAGCGGAGCTGGCCATTTTCTTGGAGAAATTCAGCCAATTCCGTCCATCAACGCCAAAGTTATTCCCAATAGAATGTTGCGGATTTCCTATGGAAACTAGGTCCTAACTATAACTACCTACTGGCGACCGCCAGTAGGTAATATATATATATATATATATATGCACGAAAACTCCAAACACCACCTCCGATCCCAACTCGGAACGGCGAAGCAAGCAGGAGACGAACCACCAGGATAAATTAAAGGTTTTCTTTATTGCATTTTCAGCTGGGTTGAAGGGCAAGACGCGTTTCGGGCTGGAACAGCCCTTGTTCACATGCAAAAGACCCAATGTAACTTTTTACTTTTTATAATGCCAGTGATCTTCCTGCAACCCGCCTCTAAACTAGTCATGTGACCATAGAGATAGAAAACATACTGTCTGATGTGCAAAATACGCCAATAGAAACACTGCATGAAAATATAACATGTGTTAACATTGTAGTAAAGAACATAATTAGTTAAATCGTGACAATTGATGATAACAGGATAAATCCGTACTTTTCTAATGTAGGTAACAAGGCGTTGTATTATTGCATGACGCGTTTCAGCTTTCGCTTTCATCAGATGCTGTTCCTTTTATGTCGCCGCTGACACTGCAGTCCTGAGTGTATTTGTATACTAGCCAATCAAAGTAGAAATTGGCACACCTGAGCTTCATTAGGGAGAAGTCGCTTGGATAGTTCAGCATGTGGAGACTGCAACTCCCAGTATGCAGTTGGTTCGTGTCACCGTGTTGCGGTCAGCGATCCTAATAGCCAAATTCTTTGCATGTCTCTAATTGAGGCTGGCTAGAAGCGTAGTCAGGTTTAAGGATTGCAGTGTGTTTCTCAGCAAGAGAGAGGCTTTTAAATCCGCACCTCTAGCCTTGCCGTCACCGTGGGTTGCAGGTCCGGGACATCACTAAAGTAAAGATGTCACTCTATGTGTTCATGGACTTTCCGTGAAAGCAGAGTCTCGGTTACCACTGGGAAGCAGGGCAGTCTGGGTAAGTGCCATTATACCTGAGACGCTTGAGGAGGGGCCACCCTTGCGCGTTATGGCTCCGCGCTAAATACAAAAAACAGGCTTCCTTCCTTCAAAGTGGACCAGGAGGTACGGCAGATTAAAAGCAAGTTTTCTTTGTTGAAAGGTTTTTGCATGACACGTTTCAGCTTTCGCTTTCATCAGATGCTGTTCCTTTCATGTCGCCACTGACACTGCAGTCCTGAGTGTATTTGTATACTGGCCCATCTAAAGTAGAAATTGGCACACCTGAGCTTCATTAGGGAGGAGTCGCTTAGATAGCTCAGCATGTGGAGACTGCAACTCCCAGTATGCAGTTGGTTTGTGTCACCGTAGTGCTTTTTCAGTGAATTTCTAAGTTTTTTTAAACATAAGTTAAAATCTTGCTACCTTTTTCACATATAACTCCACTTTAAACCTTGTGTTTTTTCAGTGAATTTGTGTTTTTGACTTAAAGTAATCTCTCATTACAATAGGTTTGTGCCAAACACACCCATTGGTGGCCAACCCCCTCAGTGCATGGCCTTTGATGGTGAATGGCGCAGCGTTTGCTGCAGGGCCTGGTGTGCCGCCATAACTCCATGGGCAGCCAACCCTCTGAAAGCTGTCACAAGGCCTGAGACACCCACCTCTCGTTCTCCCTTTATATGTATGTATATATATATATATGTATGTATATATATATATATATATATATATCCAATTGCAACTCTAACGTGCAGCAATGCACACACAGAGCAAAAGGGACAACTTGATCAGCTTAGTGCTAGTAAATCGCTTTATTCTTCAGTTCAGTGCAAGTCAGTCAGACACGTTTCGGCCAACGCAGTGGCTTTGGTCACATGTCTGCACTACGTGAAAATAATACTTTTATTGGCTAGCAGTTGCTCACATGATTTCCGGTCACCACCACACATGACATGGAAAGAGATTAAATACTATACTTTACTCAATGTGATAAAACAAATCACAACGATAACTATTTAAAAGGCATTATAGTGTTCCAAATTGTTTAGTTAAATAGTGGTATAAAAATATTCTTTGTATAATAACTTAAACATCCCTCTAAAACTTAGCTTTGAATAAAACATTCCTTTAAATACACAAATAAAATTAGTTACAATGCTGACATATGGTAGAAAAAATGTAGTACCTCCATTAGGAACTATTAATAAAAACACCATATTAAACAGAAGTTACTTGTACAAAAATCTCGTTTCATATTTGAATAGTGGCTATAAACCTGTGCAAATACAGCAATATAAACTACATTATAGCTATATGACAGGATTATCATGATAGTTGTATCATTGACTTCTATGTTTAGCGGAGCCAATGTGCGAATATAAAGTGCAAAGTGAAAGTGTCAAAAGTGCAAAATTAAAAACATCACGTCATGGCATTTGAATGCATATGCAGTTCATTGATAGAATTCCTAGAGAGACTAAATTTAGTTACTGAATATTTGCATAGTAGTGATACCACTATTAGACACATCTGTCGCCATGTATGCCAAAAGGGTTGATCGGGTCTACGGTAAGTACAGGCAGCATTACATGTTGTATCTGAGTTACAGGAAATTATGTAAATCTTCCCCAATGTTTAAGCCTTGGGGGTACTTGGTGTCGAACTCAACTATATATCTAGATTCAAGTTGCCTCCGTTTTTTCTCACGATTCCCACCTCTCTTGTTACTAGGAACAGCGTTGATCACAAAGTACTGGAAATTATCTAGATTTTTACTATGTTCCCGTTTAAAGTGTCGCGCCACTGGGTATGCTGGATCAGAATGATCAATTGCACGTAAATGCTGTAATATACGTACATACACCTGTAACTTGGTGCTGCCAACGTATTTGAGCCCACACCCGCACTGGAGAACGTAGACCGCATGGTCTGTTCTGCAAGAATAGTGGTCTTTAAAATTGCAACATTTTGTGTTAAATGCACTATGGTAGGAGGTGGTGTTAATTCCAAACTTGCAAGCACGGCAAGTGCTGCTTTTAAAAGAGCCTTTTTTCGGGGCTAACCAGTTGGCTTTTACATTCTTATTACTGCATTCAGGGCTAGTCTTCACAAGGTCGTTATGCATAGAATGGGCTTTTCTAAACGTAAGATTGGGTCTGTCAGGTAGGATTTGTCTCAATGTGGTGTCTGTTAAGACAATTGGCCACTGTGCACTAATGATGGATTTGATAGCATTGGCTTGTTTACTGTAGGTGGTAATGAGTCTGCACGGTTCAGGCTCTAGATTAATGGTAGTGTCCGTCTCCAATGCAGGTTCAACTAGAGACGCCTCTGGGGGAATTTTCCCTTTGCTACCTATCAGTATGGACACTCTATCTTTTGAGTTAGCCATCATAATAGCCATGTCCAAGTTTCTTGGTTTGTACCCTCTTTCTAGGAACCTCTGCTTAGCTGCTTGTTGGTAATATATAAGGTCTTGGTTAGAACTACATGCCCTGTGAATGCGTAAAAACACCCCGTATGGTATACTAGTGATGGTATGCTGTGGGTGGAAACTGGTAACATGCAACAATGTGTTCCCAGCTGTGGGTTTCCTATAAAGGCATGTTTCTATTTTGTTGTCTTTAATGTACACCCTGATGTCAAGGAAGTTGGCCATGGTGTTAATGCGATGTAAAATTCTAATTCATTTCATTTATGTTGATATTGTGTACAAATAATTTGGCTTGGTTTTCAGTGCCCCGCCAAATTATGAAGACGTCATCAATGTATCGCCACCACTTGATAAAATGATTGGACCAAATTTGGCTATGTTGTACCTGTAGAACATGCTCCTCCCACCAGCCACATGGAGACAGGCGTTGCTAGGGGAGAAGCACGCTCCCATAGCCACGCCTTGCATTTGTTGATATACGGTTCCATCAAACATGAACGCGTTATTTGTTAGACACCACCTAATCATTTTGAGTAACATGCAGTTGTGGTGCTACATAGTTATGGTTTTTTTACTGAGGTAATGCTTGACTGCCTTTAGCCCGCCTACATGTCTGATACTGGTATACAGGCAGTGATGTCTAAAGTAAGCAATAAATACTCATCAGACCAACTTTGTGAACTCAATTTGTGTAAAAAATCATTGGTGTCTCGTATATATGTAGATAAATTAATAACGTGTTCCTGCAGGTAAAAATCAACATATTTTGAAGTACATTAAAAAATAATGTTTTTAGAGGAGATAATCGGTCTCCCAGGAATCGGTTTCACCCCTGTTAGAGTTAAACTAATTTCCAGTAACTAGAGAGTTAGACTAATTTCCAGACTAATTTCCAGTAACTATAACTTGTGCCCTAAGGTAACTATAACTCACACCCCTGCCATGCAGTTTTCACATCAATAATTTCACTGTAAGTGTTGTAGTGATAAAATCAATGAGGCTATAGAAGATGTCATCAATGGTGTAATATGTAAGATAATTAGCTGTGCTTGGTGAGGGTGCTAATTATAGATACCTTAGGGCATGAGTTATAGTTACTTGAAATAACTCTAAGTACAACAGCTGAATTTCTATGGGTTTTGCATGTGTAAATTCAGAACCTAATTATAATGTTCCTGTAATCTTTGTTTTTTTCTGTGAATTTCTAAGGTTTTTTTAAATGCTATTTCTATCTATAACAGCCCTGTAAGCTTTGTTTTTTTCAGTGAATTCCTATGCTTTTGTTTAATGCAGTGGGGTTACCTGCAGCCAGGTTAAGCAGCCAACCCCCCACATGCTGCCAATCCCACGCTGCACACAGCCTTTGGCTATGCACAGACAGCGATTGGCCGCAGGGTTAGCTTGCAGCCAGGCCCTGCAGCCAACCCCAGCATGCATCCAGCCCCACACCGCACGTGGCCTTTGTGTCTGAGTGGGTCTGTGTGTGGGAGCATGAGTGGGTGATGCGAGTGGGTTCATGAGTCTCTGAGTGGGTCTGTGAATGGGTGGGTGAGTGTCTGAGTGGGTCTGTGAATGGGTGTGTGAGTGTGTGAGTAGCTGTGTGAAAGCTGTGTGGGTCTGTGAGTGGGTGTGTGTGTGGTTTTGAGTGTCTGTGAATGGGTGTTCACTGCCCCTCTTGTCACCTCCAGTTAAGTGTCACACAGCAGGATTGCTGAGAGGTTGTCGGAAGCCACACACTGTTTCTCTACCACTCTGGATTGCTGCACTTCATTTAATTATGCCCCTGGGTGACCCAGGTCTGGGGGACAATAAATGAAAATGATGAGGGGACCGCCACTCCCCGGGGCTGAATCACCAAAATGTGGGGGGCCATGTAGCCCCCTCGCAGCCCCATGGACCGCCACCTCTCCGGGACTATATGTAAATTAAAATGTGTGGGCGGTCTTGAGCCCCCCATGCAGGCCTGGGAACGCCATCCCCTGAGGCTAAAATCTTGGAGTGTGGAGGGGCCACACGACCCCCACATTCCCAGGGACTGCCACCTCCCTGGGGCTATATTTCATAAAGATGCGTGGGGGGTCTCGGAATTGGGAGACTCGGGCGGGGAGAGGCTCAGTCTCGGGGCAGCATGACACATAATGACCCACTATAAGAAGTTGATGGCTTAGACACTATCTCATGCCCTTTAATTTTTCTTTCTGACCAAGATTAGGTAAACAGAAGTCACCCAACAACGGACCCGGCAGCGAAAGGGGGGTGGGGGGGCTACAATGCTTAAATGCGGGGGGGGCCATGTGCCCCCCTGCTGTCCCGGGACCACCACCACCCCAGGGCTATTTTTAAGCTGGGAAGGGGGCCGCGCTCCTGGAGCCATAAATGGCCCTAGGGACCACAAACCCCCTAGGGCTGGCTCCAGCAATGTCCAGGGGTGCCCACCCTGGGACATTGCAGTTTGCTATGGGATCCCACCACCCCATGGCAAACTGGTGTGCTCCGCTTTAAACAAGTGAGAGCATTTTGCTCTTGCTTGTTCAAAGCAGAGCACACTTTGCTTTTTACACCCAGGGAGCTGCATGTCAGCAGATCTCTGAGTGTAAAAAGTAACGCCGGCTCCCGCAGGAGGGACTGCGGGGGCCTTCAGCCGTTATAGTTATCTGAGTTAACTATAAGTTGCACACCCGCAATGCACTGCTTATGACCTCACATATTACATCACTTATGACATGGTCAGTGACAACACTCATGACATCACTGATGACATCTCTAATGACATCACTGATGTCTTTGAGGTAGGCATGTCCCCCAGTAAGTCTGACCACCAAGAGACATCCCAAATGAAGTGGGCCCCACCGAATAGAAAGATCTCAGTTTTGTCTGCATTTAGTTTCAGACACTAACTGGTCATCCATCCTGCCACTTCGGAAAAGCACTCATGTTTATTGCCTCGGATTTCATCTTGTTTCTCAGTCAGATAATTAATCAACTGTGTATCATCAGCATAAGAGCAGACCTCAAAGCCCAATTTCCTCATAACGTTTGTTAGTGGAGCCATATAAACATTAAAAAGAGTAGGGCTCAAAGAAGAGCATTGTAGAGATCCACATTCAGAATTGTGAGAACGGGATCTAAAAGTGGGCAGCCAATGTGTGTATGATTTATTCTTTAAAAAAGAACCAAACCATTGAAGGGCTTTAGAATGTATGCCAATATCAAAAAGAGAGTATCAAATGCTGCTGAAAGGACTTTCCCTAATCTAATGTCATCCAACACAGCTAACAATGTGGACTCTGTACTATTTTTTTTTTTTTTAAATCTTTTTATTGAATTCAAATAACAAGAAACATAGAAATAAAACAAAAGCAAGGCAAAACAGTACAAATGTGTCACTTCGTTGCTGGGGGGGTTACATATGCAAATCAAATGTCAGAAGAATACGATGATTGAGGGGGGGGGGAGGAGACAAGAAGCAAACAAGACATCTAAACTCCTACGGAGGAAACGTCAGGTTGGGAGGATGACAAGTCAGTATCCAGTTCCAGACGGGGGGGAGTACATATATCACCACGGTATGCGTTCCATTGAGTCCAAATTTTCCCCCATGTGCGGGGCGTGCCACGGGAAACATAAACAGTCTTCTCCCTAAACATGCACCAGTCCATGTTCTGTTGCCACACCAGAACTGTCGGCGGCCTCTGGGCTCCCCATAACTGGGCAATGTCTCTCTTGGCAATCATATTACCCAAGGTCACCCATCGAAGCTGCGCCTGGTCATAATCATTCGGCTCCCAGACATTCAACAGACATCTCCGCGCTTCAGGCAATGATTGCACACTCGTGACCTCACTCATAACTTCATGCTGTAGAGTCCAATAGCGTAGCACAGCAGGACATTCCCAAATAATATGGAGAAACGTGCCCACCATACCACAGCCGCGCCTGCACAATCCATCCGCCGAGAATCCCATACGTACCAGACGGGGACCAGTCACATATACCCTATGAAGAATTTTGAGCTGGACAAACCGGAGGCGTGCCGGGATAGCCACCTCCTTCGGGGAAGAGATCGCAGCCTGCCAGTCTTCATCATCGAGTTCTAGACCATCATGAGTCCATAACTCCCGAAGGCTATCCAGTAGGTCAATTCTGGTTTTAATGAACTTTTTATAGATGAGCGAGATCGTGCTATCAGGGACGTATCCATCCAGTATCCTATCTTCAAGCGGGGACGCCTCCGGAATATCCGAACCCAGGGGAAATACAGACAGGACCGCATGTCGGACTTGTGCATACTGAAAGGATTCTCTATCATTCAGGTCGTACTCAACTTTCAGCTCCTCAAACGTCTTGACTCTACCCTTGATCCATACATCATTAACCCTGCTGATACCGATCACATCCCACCTATCAAAACCCTTCGACTTCCAGAGGGAGCCAAGTTTTTCCGACACAAAAAGCGGAGTAGCACGGGTTTTGCTTGTCAGCCCATCCCATAGCCGCTGTAGCACGATACCACACCTGCACCGCTGTCTTAGTGGGGCCCGTGAGAGATCTGCCGGCAGATTTCGCGTACAGAGCCCTGTTATAATCTCTACCGGGCAGTAGCCATTTATCTATCTCAAAAGCCGGGTTCGGCAAAGGAGCGTAAGTGCCGTGGTTGATGGCCCCCAGCTGAGAGGCCCAATAGTAGCGACGAATGTCCGGGAGTGCAACGCCCCATCGTACCAAAGGAGCGTCAGCTTTGAAAGGGCAATACGAGAACGGCCCCCCATATCAATTGTCTTTGAAGACTGTCAATCTCCCGAAAGTAACTGGCTGGTACAATGTCAAGCGTGTTTTGAAGCGCATAAAGAAACCGTGGGAGCGACATCATCTTAAATAGCGCCGCTCGTCCCAGAGGAGAAGAGGGAGCCTACCCCATGCAGTCACATCAGCACGGAGGCGCTGAAGAGGGGGCAGCAAATTGCGTTCATAACGAAGCACAGGGTCCAAGGTGATAAAAATACCCAGGTACTTGAATCCCTCCAGCTCTACCGAGATAGGGCAGCCACGAGGCAGGAGAGGAGCCCCGCCGGAGAGGACATAGACGCAAGACTTTGACCAGTTGATGACAAGACCGGAGTTTTTACGGAAAGAAGTCAAAACGTCGAAAAGGACGATCAACGACTTTCGAGGCGAAGTAAGATACAAAAGTATGTCGTCTGCGTATAGGGATATACGATCCTCAAACTCCGGAGTCCATCTAATGCCCCTCAGAGACGGCTCCCATCTCAGCCAGGCCGCCAGCGGCTCCAAAGCTAGGGCAAACAAAAGAGGGGACAAGGGGCAGCCCTGGCGCGTTCCCCTGCCGAGAGCAAAGGGGGTCGAGACACGCCCGTTCACCACCACTTGGGCTAAGGGGTCAGCGTAAAGCAATTTCACCCAGTCAATAAATGTGGGGCCGAAACCGAATTTAGAGAGAACCGCCCAAAGATATGGCCACTCCAGCGTGTCAAACGCCATGGTGGCGTCCAAAGACGCCAAGATGGCCGGTTCACGCAGGGTCTCCGCCCGCGCAAGGACGCCATGCAGGCGCCGAAGGTTCAATGCCGTGTTGCGGTGAGGTATAAATCCGGATTGGTCCGGGTGAACCAGATCGCCTATAACCGAGACCAGACGATTGGCAAGTACTTTGGCCAGGATCTTCGGTTCAGCGTTAATCAGAGATATGGGCCTGAAGGAGTCGCAGCGGTCACGTGGCTTACCATCCTTATGAATAACCACTATGGAAGCCAATCTTTGGTCAGGAGGGAGAGAGCCCGTCCCCAGTGATTCTAAAAACATCGACCGTAGATACGGGGCTATCACATCCGGACGGAGCTTGTAAAACTCAATGGGGAGCACATTAGGGCCCGAGGCCTTCCCCGAGCGAACCGAGCGTATGGCAGTCGCGATCTCCTCAACCGTAGGCGGAGCCTCCAGGAGATCCCTTTCAGGGTCGGACAAGCATGGCAGCGAGATATCCCGCAGAAGCAAGTGGGAGTCATGTTCAGGCCTATCGGACACAGGGGAGTACACTTCCCGAAAATAATCAGCGAAACATTCAACAATATCAGCAGGGTCAGTGATACGCACGTCATTCAAGTCAACAATCACGGGGACAACCCGACTCGCACAGTCCCTCCTATCCAGCCAAGCAAGCAATTTACCTGCCTTATCTCCCACATCATACAAACATCCCTGCTGTTCCCTGCTCATCTCTTTCGCCGCGTCAGTCACCAACGCTCTATAGTCAAGTTGTTTCAGACCCAAAAGGTGCAGCCTCTCCGGGGTGACCTCGGACTCCAACTCCCCCTCAAGAACAGTGATTTCATGTTCAAGACGGACAACCTCCTCCAGCCTACATCTCTTAACATTGCCGATCAAGGAAAGGGCCTGACCCCGAATAACAGTTTTGTATGCTTCCCACAACGAGACAGAGGAGGACACAGAACCCACATTTTCAGCAAAGTATTGGTCAATCGTTTTAATCAGTTCCGTTCTGACCTTGGGATCACGGAGATACCACAGGTTTATCTGGGCCACTCTACCCTCCGACCCCACATGCGCGTCCACGACCAACCATAGTGGGGAATGATCCGAGATACCCCTAGCAAGATGTTTCACCTCCCTTATGGAGGAGGCCTGGGAGGAGGGCATCAACACGTAATCCAGTCTCGAAAGACTGCCGTGGGCCCCAGAGTGGAAGGTATATTGCAAGTGCCCAGGGTGAAGCAGGCGCCAGCAGTCAGTAAGCCCCAGAGCCTCCAGGAAGTCCCCCAACCAGGAATGAGACTTTGCAAGTAAACGGGGAGGGTAACGATCACACATCCTTGACAATACAGAGTTGAAATCCCCACCCACCACAAGCAAACCCTCGAGGAATCCCAAGATCACCCTTCCCAGGTCGGCATAGGTAGTAGTCTGGAGACCGGGCGGTACGTAGACGGAGAGCAGTGTGACAACCCTCCGCTCCCAGCGCCCCACAATGGCGGCGTATCGTCCCCTATCATCCAGGATAATATCATCAACAGCAAGAGGGAGGGAGTGTCGAATCAGAATGCCCACCCCCCTGGAGCCAGAAGTGAAACCTGAGTGCGCAATGAGACGATAGCCACGCCTATTCATTGCAAGGCACGTATTGCCAAGCAAGTGCGTCTCCTGGAGCAAAGCCACATCAGGGGACAAACGTCGGAGCAGCTGCATAACTATACCCCGCTTGATCCTATCTCCCAACCCATTAACGTTCCAACACAGTAACCTCAGTCCCCTACCCCCATCCCAGAGGCCACCCCCATCCCCCCCCACACCAGACGCGACACTGTAAAACAGAAGATCATCGATACTATACCTTGATAACAACAAAGAAACGTAAACTGCCCCCCCAACCCCTCAATCAACCTCATACATCACACCCCCTACCCCGCACCTCTGCGTAAGACTCAAAAGCCACCCCAACTTGCAGTGTGCCTGTCGCCCCAACATACAACTATTCTACGAAAAGAACCCCAGAGGAGGAAGACTCACCCAACCCCCACCCACACCCCGATCAGACAACATGTTCGGGAGTCGATTTCCCCCCTATTCCTGCTCCACAGGGCCACCCTCTGCTCCACCGGAGTGTCCCGAAAGATCAGATAGATCCGTCCCGGGGGCAGCGTGTCCAGCCAGTCACTTGCCGCTCCAGGATGATCAAAGAAAAATGTTCGGTCATTGTAAACCACAGGTAGCCGGGCCGGGAAAAGCATAGCATATTTCATATCTCTGTTCCTCAGTCTCTTTTTCACCCCCTGGAATCCAAGCCTCTGTTTCTGAACCTGCTGGGTGAAGTCCGGGTAGAAACTAACTGCGGTGTTTTCATAAGCCGTAGGACCAGATAGGCGAGAAGCTTGCAGGATCGCATCCCTGTCCCGAAAGTTAAAGATCCGGGCAATGAAGGGACGCGGAGTGGCTCCCAGCTTAGGCGGGCCACCCGGGATCCTATGTGCACGTTCTACTGCAAAAAACTTGCTGAGGCCCTTGGGCGCTAGATGATTCAAGACTAAGTCCTCCACCAGTAGGTCCACCGGTGATGCCTCCAACGTCTCCGGGACCCCAACCAGACGGACGTTGTTCCGTCGTGCACGGCCCTCAAAATCATCCAAGCGGCGAGAGAGGTAGTCACGGGCGGATCGCAGGTTACCGACCTCTGCCTGTAAGTCGGAGACGTCAGTAACAAGACTTGATGTCTTTAGATCGAGGGATTTGACCTTCTCATTAGTCTTCGCAAGATCAGCCCTGATCAGGGTAACATCGATTGCAACCGTGTCCAACTTGTGGGTCAGGGCTTCATACTGTTGACCCAGTGTGGCCTTCATCCCGGCAATGGCGCCCATGACATCTCTCAGCGATAGATCTTCACCCATCAGGGAGTCTTCTCCAACATTGGCCTGGGGTTTAGTCGATCCGCCCGGAGAGCCCTTAGCGAGGGTATATCTGTCCATAACATTAGACTGCACGGGACCCCCTCGTAGCGCCGGTTTGGTCTTGCGTTTTTCTCCCTCAGGCTTGGCGGCCATTTTAGGTCGTGCTCCCCGGAGGGTATTCTGAGACCTAGTGAAAATGGCTACACTCGATGCGCCCGCAGCAATGTGGAGAATAAGATGAGGACCTACCGCCAGGCAAGGAGTAGTGAACGGCCGGAACGCCAGACGGTGTTTCTTGGTTAGGTGGAGAGCAATAAACCAGGGAGGTCGAGGCAAAGTCAAAGGGGCCTAAGCACGAGAAACAAAACTGAAAGTAGAAGACCGGGCAAGGGAGAATCACAAGATCTGTTGTTGTTCAATTACTGTCCGGCTGGCAGCAAAACCAAGCCCGGGGCAGTACCATGGAGCAGGCCGGAAATGTTCAAAAGTCCATATCTCCGGCTCCCGGGGTCCAAATCGAAATCTGAAAACGGAGCAATGATCAGCAGGGCCGCGCCAATAAGAACCCGTCCTCTAAGTCAGGATAGGGTACAGGATAATCGGTGGAGGTGGCAAAGGTCCGGGAGCTCTAAGCTCACGCGACCATCTTGGGTGCGCGCTAAGCTCCTCCCCTCTGTACTATTTATAGATCGGAAACTGGTCTGTGAAGGATCCAATATGTTATTATATTAAAAAAAATGTTAATTGCCTATTTACCAATTGTTCCTGAACTTTTTGCATATATGGATGGAGCGATATCAGCTGTGTTTGTAAAAGATGGAGGAATCAGTTCCAGGTATTCTGGCTAGGGGTGGGAGTGTCGCTTCTTTACAAACCTTTGGATAAGTTGCCTCTGCAAGGGATTGGTTAAAAATTTGAATAAAATGGGGGCACAGTTTAGAGGCTATCCAAAAGTACATAAAATGGGGACATGGATCCAGAGGAGAATTGAATTTGACCTCCATCATCAGCTTCGAGAATTTTTCTTCTGTGAATTGATCAAAGACTCCCAGATAGGTTATGGCATTTGGGTCGGGACTCATAGAAAACCAAGGAGATTTCTCTAGATGGTTGGGCCGGGAAAATATGAATATATCTTTTCAGTTTTATCAGAAAAGTAATTTTTGATTGCTTCACTGTGAGCTTCAGTAGGGAGAATTGATTGAGATAAATGAGTCGGCTGAGCAAGTTCTTTCACAATTTACAACAATTCTTTGAAGGAGATGCTGTTTTCCTCAAATCCATTGACAAAATAATCCTTCTTAGCTCTCCTAAGAGCTTTATGATATTGATCCAGTTCTACCTTATATTTTAGATGGTCTGTTTTATTTCTTGAAAACCTCCACTTCTGTTCGAGGCTTTTTCATTTCCATTTAGTTAATCTGAGTTCCGTAGTGTACCATTTTTCAGAAGGCTGGCTTCTAACACATTTATTAACTTTCAAAGGAGCACATTGATCTAATGAACTTAAAATCACTGCATTTAAAGATTCAATCTGTTTGCAGAGAGGTTTCTCCTTCTCATCCAGGGGAAGAATTAAAGTATTGGAGAACATTTCCCCAGTTATGCGTCTCCAGAGTCTCTCCCCAGGATTGAAGAGGGGTCTACCAAATGATTCTTATCATTAGGAAGTGTGACTGAGAATGTAATTAGAAAATGGCCCATTCAAATTAATGGAACAGTAGCATCTTTTTTTACATTGGAGAATAGGAGCTCTAATGTATAACCTGCTCTGTGCATAGGGCCAATAATCCATTGCTTGTGTTTGAGTATGCTCATGTCATTCTCCAGTTGCTTACATACCTCATCCTCGTCTTTCTTTTCAAAGTGTAAGTTAAAATCGCCAGTAACTTAATAATGAACATGCTTTACACTTAATGATGGTAATTGTGCAAGAAGGTTGTTAGTTAGATGTAGGTCATAACCATGAGGTTTGTAAAGAAAAGTGCCTCCAAACAACCTTCGTTCTTTGTGGGCTAGCTGGAAGGCTAAGATTTCGCAGCCCTTAGACATGGAGTTAAGCTCCACCGAGCATGTGAGGGATTCTTTAAAGAAAATGGACATATCCACTCCTGGGCGGTCATTCCTATCAGAGCTCAAAATCTTATATCCTACAGGTATGGCAGCTGAACTTTCCGGTACTATGGATACCTTAAGCCAGGTTTCAGTATTAAATATCAGATCTGATTTAGAGGCTGAGATCAAGTCCCAGATCTCAATGCAATGTTTTGGCAAGGAGCTGGCATTAAAATACAAACAACTTAAAGTAGTCTCTGTATCAGGCTTTGGTCCATACTCAAGAGGCTCCTTAACTGGCCAGTCATCCCATTTGCATTTGAGACATGAGAATAGCCTTCTCTCATTCCTGGGGATCTTTTCCAACACAGTGACTCATTATGGATAAGGGGATTATTACATTTCAAAAGTGTCTCTTGTGAGTAGGTGATTACCTGTATATTTTACTGGAACCGGCAGGGTTCATGGCCCCTGGGCCCATTCAGGCATGGACGGGCACAGACAGACTTCCCTTAGGTGCACCTTTGGCACGCTGGCAGCAGCCGCTGCGTGCATCTGCTGCATGGCCGCATAGCATCCTCGTTTTTATAGCCCCCCCTTATGAGGAGGGTGACCAAACTCTAAGTTATCTGTGGAATGAGGACCATTAATTGACAGCCAACTCACAGATTATAAATCAAATTAACGTACACCACAATTAAGACCATGCTGTAGAAAGAAAGGATAGCAACTGGGAGACCCAGCTTCCTGAAGAAGTTAAGTCGAGTTAGGAGTATGCAGACCAAGTGCTCGGCTAAAGCAACACAGAATAAAAGAAACAAAACCTGATGTTCTGATATGCTTGCTGATTCTCCCTACAACATATTTAAATTGTCCGGACAGTGGCACTGTTTAAATGGAAGTACCAACAGGACTCAATAATAGACTCAGACAGATTTAGATTAATTTGGTTATTGTATTAAAGAATCAAAAATCATTAAAATGAGCACTTTCTTAAGGACTTCAGTCAAAAATATCAAAGCTTGCATAAAAGCACCCACCATTTAGGCAAATCTTTATCAAGTGGCTATAAAATCTCATTGCGAAGTTACAGAGTCCCACTACCCTTTAAGGCAGAAGGACGGTTCAAATTTCTAACAGCTCAGGAACTACAAAAAGGGGGAAAAATTAGGCTTAAAGTCCATTAGGGGTGAGTCAATTAGCTTAGAGCTAAAGATATAGTGGAAAGTTGAAAAATAGAAATGGTTCAGTAAAGAAAGTCTCAGTCCATCAGCTACTGACTGTAGCATCAACGAACAATCCAAAAGCAAAGATCGATCACCATAGCATCCTCTTTCACTGGGGGAGAAAAAAGTATGACGTTGCCCCTTGTTTGAGGTTTCCTTGTTTCTAGAGTTTTTAGCAATTTCCAGTGGTGTGGTGTGGCATCACACCACCATCGAAAGATCATCACATGTCCATGTTCACATCATGTCACCTAAGATGGTTGAAATATCAAGCTGGTTTCCCATGCGCATAATGAGAAATGAGAAATTGTGTGTCCACACAAGCCTATTATCAAATAAAAAGACACAAAGTAGTCTGTCCATAGTCTTAGCTGAAATTTTATTCCCACAGAAATACTGCACTGTGAACGTTGAAGAAACATTGAGGAATGTCAGGGGAAAACTTATACGGACAAAATAAGTAATAGTTCACTTGTAAAGAAAGAGCTATTGTATTAAATTAGGGGAAATGTCATCACTATAGAAAAAAAGTATTTTGAAAAGGCCTTTAAGTTAGCATTGCATGTTGAAATGAAATGAGCTCTAAACCAACATCAAATATAATGAAACTAAATCAATTCAAATAAAGAGTAAGAATATTTTCACAAATTATTATCACATCGAAATGGCTAATGTTAGAAATGCCTTACTACTACAATTTTTCACAATATTCATATAAATGCACGATTTCCTAATTTCATCCTGCAAAATTCGTTTTTAATATTGCATAAACTATTAAGTCTCTAATATCATATTAGGATCACTGAAAGAATATCGACTGAAAGAATATCGACCATCAAAAATATCGTTGAGAAAATATCGACAGTCAAAATATCGAGTTTCTATCTACAAACAAGTAAGTACAAAAATATTGAGTTAAAAATATCGTTTACAAAAATATAGTTGTAAAAAATATCGTATTTACTAAAAACAGTGTTAAATTAAATTAATATTAATAATTAATTACTAAAATATACTTAAAATTACTTAAATTAACTTATAATAATTAAATAATTAATGAAAGTTAAATAAATATTTTTTTATTTCATATTTATTAAACATATATATATAGTAATAAAATATAATAAAATAATAACCAAAAACTGAAAACTGACCCTGAACCCTAAAAATACCCCTTTACCCAAAAACTGAAAACTGACCCTGAACCCTAAAAATACCCCTTTACCCAAAAACTGAAAACTGACCCTGAACCCTAAAAATACCCCTTTGCCCAAAAACTGAAAACTGACCCTGAACCCTAAAAATACCCCTTTACCCAAAAACCCAAAACTGACCCTGAACCCTAAAAATACCCCTTTACCCAAAAACCCCAAACTAACCCTGAACCCTAAAAATACCCCTTTACCCAAAAACCCAAAACTGACCCTGAACCCTAAAAATAAAAACGATATTACTTCACTTACCTTAAAAACGATATTACTTCACTTACCTTAAAAACGATATTTTGGCTGTCGATATTCTGTCCTGTCGATATTTTCCCCAAACGATATTTTGGAGTCGATATTTTCCCCAAACGATATTTTGGAGTCGATATTATGTCTGTGTACCATCATATTACAAAATATCAAGCTTCTACTTCATTGCTACACATTCTTGCACCGACTTTTCTAACTGATACATTCTCAGCAAAGAGCATTTAAAAACACTAGGCAACTTCAAGTTGCATCACATTTTTCATCAATATACATTAATAAGCAATATGTCATTAAAAAGCCATTATCGCAACTCGTTTATATGTATTAGTGTTGTCTTATATATGTGATCTTCACTTTTCAAAGCATGCTTTTCCAGTGCTTCTACTAGGCTTGTCTCTTTCTCATGTATCACTGTGCCTTCTGTGTATAAACATATCCTGTGTTATAATTTTTAAATCATGTCACATCACCGCTAACCTAAGGGTACATTGAGAAAGCTCTACTAATTATATACTCTGAAGGGAGGTGGCTAAAACTGTGTATGTCTATGAATTGTGAGCTGTGTGGGTATCTGTGATGGGAAGAATATGACATGAGAGTGTAGTAGAAATGTACCCGTAAAATAGAGGATTATCAAAGTTCTTTTTTCAAAGTTCAAAAATCTTTATTTCGGTAAAAATTTACCATAAAAGGCCATCATATAAAACAATTCATTTAAATGATTTATGCAGTAGATTATAAAATTCATAAAAACGATACTAAAAAGGAATCCATATAAAGTAAAGACAGATCCGTACTCAGTCTATGTTTTGAGGTATTTCCTTCTGATGGACCAAAGGGCGCCCAAGTACTTGGCCATAGTGAACACAATATGGTCTGACAAATCAGTTTTTAGGACTCTAAAGGCGGGCAGGCACTTCTTGAATCCCAGATTCCTATATAGGGGGATAATCCAGTGCCTACGAATCCCATGATAAACTGGACAGAAAAAGAGGATGTGGAGCTCACTTTCGTCCGAATTTCTGCATGCTGGGCAGGTACTACTTGGATCATGGCTCCATTTGGTTGTAAAAGTTCTGATGGGGAGAGAGCCATGTCTCCACTGGAGATATAATTTTCTCAGTACAAGAGGATACATTTTATCTAGAGTAGGTTCCATGTTGTAATTCACCTTATGGGAGAAAAAGAAAGCTGTCAGGGACCCGAGATGTTGGTGGTTGAGTATCAGGGAAAGTTTGCATTCTCGGTATGTCCTGGCTAGATCCTTTTTAGAAAGGATGTGGCACTTGTTCTGGGGGTCAGACCACATAGTTGAGAGACCTAAGGCCTCCAGTTCTAATTTAATAAAATTAAGCCATTTGATTTTTCCGGTGCCTGGAGTGGCAAGAACCTCCCGAAGTCCTTCCCTGTAACTGGCCAATTCTGGAGTTGTCCATATTCTACGCCAGAAGGCCAGTGGGCGTAGAGCCAGGTCCTCATCAAGCGGGTTATAGCTTATAACCTTGCCTAACATTGGGATTTACAGGAAGAGCAGGCTGTATATTATATCAGCGTAAATTGTGAATAGTACACAGTCATTTAAGGCTGAGATAGAGATGCAGTCTTCTTTCGGGAAGAGGTGAGTAGATATTTCTACCCTGACTTGGTGAATGCCATCTGGGTGGTGGTCTCTGCACAGGTGTAGTTGGAAATCTACGTGAGTGGAGTGGAGATCTCCACATGTTAATTTCCCTCTGTGGGTCTGGCTTATAGTTATAGCATAGCATCTAAAAGTGAAATTGTAAAAAATGTGGTGACATTTTTACAATATATGAACTATTGACTTTTACATAATTAGAGATATTCTTGAAACACTCAAGATAGAATGTATCATCAAAAATACGCAGGAGCTAAATCATTAAGGGGCATATTACCAAGCAGGTTTCGGCCGCTAAGCGGCGATAATTCTATCACCCTATTAGCAAGCTGTCGCTAACTGATGTTAGCGACAGCTTTTAGGCGATAGCGAGCGGTTTGGGGTCCGCTTTGCATGTCAGCGATGTTTATTGCTAATGACATGCAAAGTGGGCGTACCCAACCAGTTAGCGACTGAAAGCAGTCGCTAACGTCACTATTGCCTATTAGGCGTAGTGATGGAAATATTCGCGCTAAGCGCGAATATCTCCAAATACTAACACCTGCCCAGACCAGTTCTTAGCCATGTTATCCAATGGGAGGTGAATAACATGGCTAAGAGCATTTCGTCGCTAATGCGTGAATATCGCTGTATTCTCAGCGATATTCACGAATTTCGCCGCTATCGCTGGATATTTTAGCACAATGGAGAAAAACGTTGCTAATAGCATGTTTTCTCCGCTAACATATCCAGCGATAGGCAGCGATAAAAAAAATGCGCTAAGCACATTTAGTGATAAATATCGCTATTCCTTGGTAATATGCCCCCAAGTTTCGAATTACGTCATAGATCCCAGTCTGCTGGACCTAGTCAGATGCTCTTTTGATATGGGTGAGAACATAGTTATAGCATACAATACAAAGAATATAATTCTATGGGATGCCATAGGTGACTGTAAGTGACCTCTTTCCCTCTCTCACAAAAATCTTGTAATGTTTTTGTGACATGAAAACTATGGGGCAGATTTACAAGCCCCATGCGCCACTTCTACGTCATTTTTAACATGGGAAAAATTAAGCAAAAGTTAGCGCAAGGGGCTTGTAAATAAGCCCCTATATACTTATCACTTATGGGAAACTGTTCAAGTAGCCTTTAAGGTAGCCACTAGGCTGTGGGATTTAAACACTTGACCTTCACAAAGCAAGTCAGAAAACCCTAACCCATAGGTCACAGGTTACTCTACGTTGGGGTGATGGAAAACATCACTTTGACATGCAATTCAGAAATAGAATGTCATGAAGGTCCATGGCTGAATGCAACAAAATTCTTCTCCCATCTACATACATAGGGGGCGATTAGGATGGCGGTGAATCCGCATCCTCCGGGCCAGCGGAAGCCACCGCCGGCCTGGAGGATGCGGATTCACCGCCGCGGCCACAGAAAACACCCACCGCCAGATTAGGATGGCGGTGGGATTGCGGTGGGACCAGCGGCGGACGGCAGATCCGCGGTGTGTGTAGGGCTATTTGGTGACGGTGTCTGCAAGACACCGTCAGCCAAATTAGGATGTGTGGTGTAACATACTTTTCCACGGCGGCTTTTCCGCCGTGGAAAAGCATGTGGTCTTTGGTGTTTGGGGGCCCGCAACGGGCCCCCAGGGTGTTGGGGGGCACATGTGGGGTACCTATGGTACCCCCCAGCATTTACATGCACAAAGCGGCAGGCACCGCGCGGTGCCTGCCGCTTTGTGCATGTAAATGTAAAACATGCGTTTTTAACCCTGCGGCGGGTGCTGCTTCAAGCAGCACCCGCCGCAAGGTTAAAGATACAGGATGTGACCGCCAGGGTGGCGGTCACATCCTAATTGCACCGGAGGGACCGCCACTGCCCCTGCGGATGGTCCCTCCACCTCGGGGGTGGCGGACGGACGCAGGTCCGTCCGCCATCCTAATAGGCCCCATAGTTTGCAATATCAAGATTCTGTGATTCAACGTGCTTTCCAGCAGAAGGACATGGCGATAGTATGATTTTAACCCATACTCATCAGAATGACAGTCAGAGGTGTTTGAGAAAAAATACTGATTTTTCTGATTGAGACAAAACCTCTGAAACCGACAACAAAATTTAAATGCGCATCTTGCATATGTGTAGAAAAACAACATTGAGAATAAGTGAAGTTGAACAATCCAGCACCGTAAAAGTGCGCTTGGTTAATTAGAGAATGCTAGAGTCAATAAACATAGTGATTTTGAGATGAATTTTTATAACTGATTACTTATATTTCTTTCAAAGATGGCGTGAAAATGAAACATGAAAACGATTTGACAACATATATCGGTGCAAAACTATTACCATGTTTGAACTTTAACATTTAAGTATAGATGCATAATATGTGGATTCCAGGTTTATGAAAATAATTTTGGTCAAATGCTTTTTAAAAGTATTTTACATGTTACTACTTGCACTAGTGGGCCATAATCACAGCTGCATTTCTGTGTATGAATCACGGACAAACATTACAGAATGCTTATATATGATATATTTGAGTGATTTTACAATGCTTTTCAACATAAACTAAGAGTTTTACAGTAAACGAAATATGAGTTTAAAAGATGTTTGAATTAACTTTTCTCTTTAGGCAGTGTATTTTCCATGGCCTGATGCAATGAACTTTGACACGTTTTTAAATGTTGCCTATTTGTTCTGAGCATGCCACATTTCTTAAAGGCATAACGGGCACCTTTTCTAATTCTCTTTTGTGTGGATTACATGGACAAAGCAATAATGTTAAAGCTTTTTGTCAACAAACCTGTGAGTATGCAATGTAATGTTCTTCTCATGATTCTTATGAGAAAATATCCTGGAGTATTAATTTGTACCTGCTAAAGAGAACGGTCATCAACGTCATGATGACAAATATGCACTATCAAGACTATTGGATTTAGGAGGCGTGAGCTCCCTTGCTTCTTCTTTGGTTTTGGCTGCCTGAGGACTCTTTGGTGATGTTCTTTAGAACTGTGGCCGCTGCCATCGCTCCATCACTTCCTTGACTCTATTCTGCCTGCCGAACTATCTTGTTTCCCTCTTACCTTATGCTAAAGAAGTAATCTGCTGGACTACCTGGAGCTGTTTGGTGAGAATCCAGACCTGAACCTTTGATTAATGCTCCATTTCCTTTTTTCCTATACTTATGAACTTTCCCCTAGCGGACTTTAACTTGATTCCTGAGTCCCTTTGGGAGATTTCCTAATAAACTGTCCTTTACCGTGGAAACCAATCATTGTATTCTTTGATTTAATTGACTAAACGTTTAGATTTTTACTGCATGCATTAGTATGCATGACAGAATTGCTAAAGATGTTACTTATTTGTATTAATTTTGAAGCTCTAACACAATAATGCATTACTTTTTAAGATCTATTGTAAATCATTTATTTGAGATGTCATGTTCTTTCTTTAAAACTGCGCTTGGGCGTTGGCTACCAATGAATGGTCCTGGTTGGGTAGAACAGCAGTGGGTTATCCTAGATTCCATCCCTTACTATGACGAAGAAAGGACCTTCAGGGGACCAATGCCACTGTGGTAAAGTATAGAAATAAGATTGTGAAAATTCAGCCTCTATTGAGTCTGTTGAAAACAGTTATGACATACGGTACACAAATGAAATTCTGTTTGGCTCCATAGGTGACTGCACAATGACAGATACGCAGTTGAAAGACAGGGGGGGATGGAGAGTGACAGATAGATTATGTGTTATATTCGTACATGGTACATTATAAATTAACATTTTCTCAGAGATTCCCAAAAGTTAATGCCTATCAATTACAAAAACAGTCTATATATTTTTTCTCGTAAATATTGTCTGTTTCCCTTTAACAAATAACGTGGAAATACTGCGGCAATCAGAAACTTATCATGTCTTCACATGTTTGCAAGCAGATACTGGAGCATTTCAACAACAACACTTGAAGCTTTACCATTCAGAAGGAGAGTCATGTATTTTAGCACTAGACTAGAAGTGAGGCTGTACTTAAGTTGATTGAAAACGTTTGTGTCACATATGATTCAAAATGGAATCTAATGATGCAATCTGGTTACACACATGAAAGCTGATGACTTTGCATGTAGAAGGTGGATGATTGAGCCACATTTTGATTGAAAGGCCTTTAAGAAGGAACAAGACAATGTTGGCAGAGGAACTTAAATCATGAGTCTTCACAGTGGGAGTCAGATACCCTAACTACTAGGACAGTGTTTTCTAACCTGGGCTCCGAGGAACCCTGAGGGTCCATGAGGCCTACTCAGGGAGTCCACGGGTGTGTTACAAAATTAAATAATACAATGAATACATTCAAATAATAAAGTATACACAAATAAAGAAGCAACAATGAAAATGTGAATACTTTTCTATAATTGATTGTGAATTAAATCAATATTTACATATTTGAGCATTTGTTTGCTGTTTACGTGCTTTTGCATTTTTGTACATTGTTTTGATGCTTAAATCATAGAAATTGCTTAAGCTGGGGATTCCCAGCTTCGCAAGAATGACTCAGTGGGTGTCCCCGGTTTCCAGTAATGATTATGGGGGGGTTCACAGTAACCCTGGGCGAAGCACTACGCTACGCTTGCATAGTTTGCGAAGTTTGCGCTACTTCGCACTACGCAAATTGCACGTAGCACAGTGCAAACACAAACACGCGTAGCATAGCATAGCATAGTGCAGCAGTAATTTTTTGCTTGCTCGCGGTCCTCAACGGCAAGTTGGTGACCGCGAGCGAGCAAAATGAAATCCCGGCGAGACTTTTTCCTCGTTTGCGATCAGCAACATCAAGTTGCCGATCGCGAGCGTGGAAAATAAACCTCCCGGCGAGATTCTCAACACGGGGCGGTCAGGTTTCTCATTGCGAGTGGTCGCGTATGCTCTCGAACGCTCGCGATGAGAAACTACCAGTCCGCTGCAGTAAACGACTGCTTGCACTGTGCAAGATGCGGTTTGCACTGATTGCACATTGCCGACAAGCATCTGGCACTGTGCAATCAGTGCGAACAGCATTTTGCACAGTGCACTACGCAGTTCGCGTAGCTACGCGTAGCTCGTGTAGTGCGAAGTGCACTTTGCGTAGCTATGCGTAGTGCTACTTCGCGAACTACGCCCAGGGTTACTTCACAGAAGTCAAAAGGAGAAGAACCGCTGCATTAGGCCACAAGCTGCATTAGGCCACAAGCTGCACTGAGCTGGGTAAAAACATATTTATGATACATATTCAAGAACAACTGTAGGAGGATCTATATGTCACTGCCAGGTGACTGTTCTCCCATTTATGAAAACATGTATTTGTACAATGAAGACGGATGACCTCTCAGATGTTAGAAGGATCATGAAAACACCTTTTTTTTGGTAATACCTGTGACCAGGCAAAGGGCTAGAGGGACTGCAAGTTTGAAACTTTAAGCACTAATACATAACAGAAGCTTTAACTGCTTAGTCAACACGTGGCGATGGCACAGGGTCCTAAAATGCAATTCACTGAATCTGCAAAGGTGAATGCAAACAAATTCATCTCCCATTAATGAAATCATTATATATACGTTTAAAATATGAAAACAGTAATATTCCCCTTATTTTTGTGATGCCCGAAATAAATTGTGAAAGAACAGGGGGCGGGGAGAAAGAGAGAGGAGGGGGATGGGGAAAGGGAGAGAGCAGGCGGAGACACATTTGGGTAATATGAAGTGTGATAGCTTTTCACCTATTTGAGATATTCTTGAAATAGCATGTAATTGAGCATGCCCTCAAGCTGATACGGGACTATATCAAGTTTGGAACTTGAACCTATCAGAAAGTAACATACCTAAACCACTAAGCCATAAGTGAGGCCATGTGAGCTTCATCAAGACATATACAACATATCAACCAAAAATGGAATTTGACATGGCCCCATCGGTGACTATAAGCTAACTACTCTCTTCTTCCATTAATAGCAACATTGGTTATATGTGCGTGCATAAGGAAGTCTTCTGACAATGCACTTTTTAGAGAAATCATTGTACTATGTTTATAACTGAGGTCACAAGGGCCCAAGTAAAGCTTCAATAAACAGGATGGGCACATAGTTATCACATAAGATCCAAAATGGAATTAAATCAGGCTCAATAGGTGACTGAAAGCGAACTCCCTATGCAACAAGAGCGCTATCAACTTTTCACTTATTTGCGAGATTCTTTTCACTTACTTGAGAGATTCTTGAAAAACCTTGAGATTGAACACACCGTCAACCAGGCTATGGACCATTGCAGCAGAAGTAGCACATAATTCCTCAACTTTCAGACTGAGCGAGAGAGAGAGAGAGAGAGAGAGAGAGAGAGACCTTAGCCCCTAGGCCACATGTGACCATCTACTGGGCTTGATGAAGATATAGTTGTGACATTAGAAAATTAAATTGAGTGAGGTTCAGTAGATTACTTTACTTTAAACTAACACTCCTCCAATGAACAAAGAGTAACACCTTGTGATTGGTCAGGCATTTTACACAAGTTCAGGGTGACAGTGAGACTTGAGCCAGTAACCTTCAGAGAGCAAGTCAGGGCCCCTAACCTCCAGATCAAAAGCCACACTCTGTTGGGCTGTCTTAAAACATAACTATGACAGAAGATCCAAATAATGGAATTCAATGAGGCTACAAGGTGACTGCAAGTTCGCGTCTTGCATTAATAATACATATTTGACATATAGTTGTAATATGAAAACTATCACCACTTTATTGGGAGATCCCTGAAACACCTTCTGATTTAGTATGCCTTAAAGTATACATAGAACTATGGAAGCAGGAAGTCATGAGCCCTTCCTTTGCAGAATGAGACACAGCATCCCTAACCACTTGGCCACAAGTGATGCTCTGTAATGCTGGGTGAATTATCTATAGTCATGAAATACAATCTAAAAATGGAATTCAGAGAGGATCTATAAAAGTCTGCAAACTGACAACTATATCATTTAGAAAACAGGAGCTCACCAGGGGAAAGAGAGAGAAAGAGATATGGTATATATATTCCACGGCAGAGAACATAAATGTGACCCAGTAGCATGTGGTATTAGAGTACCTGAACTAATAAACACAAATGCATTCATTTCTGCAGTGCAAAGGACAACTTTGAGTTTATTACCAAAGTATAGCAATAGTGGCATTAGAAAAACACCGATTACTGCTTCATAGACTCACAGACAGCATGTAACAATCGACCCAGGAAAACAACCATCCCAATAATCATGAGGCCTCTGCAATGTGATTTCACCTGGCTGCCCAAATGTAACTTATTGAATAGACGTTCTGGCTAAATATCTTTTGTTAAAACAAATGTACATGAAAACATATACATTGCTGCTTAGAGTATAATATGCTATTTATTCCCGTTGTTGGGAGAGGGGAGGGGCATTATGACTCAATAGAGGCTTGTGTTCAGAAAATGATATTTAGTGAGGCTTTATAGGCACTACATGCTAACTCCTCACTCATTTAAAAATGTAGACTTTTGTTGCAATACAGAGACTATTAACTTTTCACTCTGTTGCAGGATTCTTGAAACACCTTCTTGTGATTGACCAGACCTTTAAAATAAACACAAGACTATGTCAAGAGTACTTAACTTTCAGACAGAGAGTCAGAGATCCAAACCACTGAGTCAAGAGTGATGCTCCCTTGATGTGTGAGGATCTGAAATATAGAAAGATAGATAGATAGATAGATAGATAGATAGATAGATAGATAGATATATAGATATCATTTTTATTGTTTCAAGTTATTAAAAACCATCACAATATAATTTAATGTGAAACATGCTATCCTCCGCATGAAGAAATGCGTGAATGGTTGTATCTAACACGCACCAACGTTGCATGTCAAGATAATATGACATTTCCCGGTTGCATTCCCAAAACCATAACTTGATATTCCATATTTTTTCACCAGTGTCACAAATTTAGCAGATGCAGAATAAGTTTCATTTAAAACAAAATAGTTTCCTTGAGGAAGCATAGGGGGCTCTGAGGAGTATGTTGGGCTATCTCGCTTAAAAATACAACACAATATTATGTACTTGTCAGTGGTGAATACATCTTTTCAAATGGTTCTGTGTGCAGAGGTTTTTAATGTATTTAATTAAAACCATGAGACATTTTGCAAGTTATGTATTTGAATTCTCTTTTCAAAGCCTGAAGCAATTTTCCATGATTAATTGCTTCCTTTTAAGCCTCTAGCATTTTTTATATTTAATTTACACAATGCCATTCGAAATGGAAAAGAAAATGAATGTGAAAAATCAGTCAATTAGGAACCAGGAAATGAAGGAAGTGCTTTTGCAGGATACTAGGTGCACGGTTAGCTTTATGTTGTTAAATTGCTTGAAAGAAGATGGAATGGGGGTTGTTAATATTCTCAAAGTATATGGTTTGTTAGCTATTACAATATGCACAGACAAATAATGATGGGAAAGGCCCTTAAATTCCAGCAGGGTAAAGATTGATGCCTTGCACTACCATGTTGCTAGCATCATTTAGTAAATGTCTGCTCATCACTGTGGTCCACGGGTGTGAAAAATCAAGCTATGTTAACTATGGCAGAATAGTCGTCCGAGACTCTATCATCAGAGAAGGAAGTTGGCCAGCTTCATGATTTTGTTGGTGATAAATTAGTAAAAACTGTAATTCAATGCTCCAGGCAACATTGCATAGGTTGTATCTGTTGAGTTTAATTGTGTATACTAATATTTTGGAGCACACTATTATAATGTACTATTATTTTGAAAGATTTGTCACTGCTCCTAAAGCATCTGCGCTGTCAATCAGTAGCTGTTGGAATGTGGCATCAACACTCCAAGGAGAATGAATGGATTCCTGTGTTGTCCATTTTTCAAGTCCATCATGGCCAGGAGGATCGGCCCACCTAGTAGTAAAACATAACATAACACGTGTATTTGTGAAGTACTCGTATCACCCAAGGGTATCAAGGAATTGAATAATAGATGTTTAGTGTCGCCCAACTCAATGGTCCTCATTTTATCGACCTCAGATGGATAAAAGGCTGAGTGGCCCTGCGGGGATTTGAACCTGTGACAATGAGGTCAAACACAGGACCCTATAGTGGGCACATTAGTCAACTAAGCCACCAGATCATCTGTACTGTCTGCACTGTGACGTAATCAATGCTGCCGAAAAATTCTCATTTTGTGGCCATGCTGCATCGATTTCTGGAACAGAATCCTGGGTGTAAAATAAAATTATGAAACGGGCCGCGCAGGGACAGCGCTGCAGCCTCCAGACTTGCGCTATTTTGTCCACCTTCCTCCCACTTCCGCCCCAAACGTAGTCTTAGGTAATTAATATGGCCCTAAATTAGACCGCCTAGAATTTTACAACAAGCTTTTTAACTATTGTAGGATCAGCCCTGGCATGATGTTCAGGGGTGGGTCCACAACAAAATCCAGACCTGGTTTCAAATTGGCTGCTGTCTTAAGGGAGGTGATGCACTGTTATGCTGTGGTTGGTGTATGGTAAAGCAAATGTGGTGGTAGTACATCCACTCTCCTTCCAAGCATTATGGCAAGCTTCTTCCTCAAGATTTGATGACATTTATTTTTTTACCATAGTTGGATAGACTGGATAGACTGGCTTGGGGAAGGTGTAATGCATCCTCAAAATCTCTCTGATCGTGAAGACTTTCATTTTTCCCACTGGTTCTTAGGGTTTCTTCTGCTTGAATTATTCTCTTGCCCTGACTGAGTTGTGTTTCTTCCCCAGATATAGCGCCGGGACGCCCCTTTGCTGGGGCAGCTGCGCGCTTTAAAAATGGAAATAACATAACATAACATAACATCATGGTCTTGTTTAAGCTGGCTTTAAAACACCTTGCTCATTTCATCCCTTTAACTTGAGATTTAAGGTGACGTTCTCCCAGATCTTGTGTTCCAGACTTATCAACCGATTTAAACTCCAAGTTCATTATGGATACAGGACTTCTGAAATGCCATCCGTTCACAATTTGGGTACATTTAAAGTTTACACAAGATGTGTTTGTTGTCGGAAGGTGAGATTCTAAAGTTCATTCAAAGTGACTTGGAGAAGGTTGAAAGTGGCCAAAAATTATAGTTTGAGGATTCCAAAGGTTAAGGAACTTTAGGACACACATTGGAATGGGAGAAAACATTTGATGAGATTAAGTTTTCATCTATAAATGATTTACATTGACAGTCTCTGAAGTGTATACACCAAGAATGTCTGTCTCTTCAATAGTCCAAAATGAGTGTGCTTAATGGATGAATGATTTTACTGAAGTGGGGGCAAGAGTAGAAATCAGGGAGAATTGGAGATTATGGCACCAATGCCAGCAACTCTTTCACAAGTTATAAAGTCAAGATCTGGGTATCTATTATGACCACCTCGCGACATATTAGATCTCTACAGAATTGGTTGAAGTGAATGAAAGGGCAATTCTCGCCCTCATCAGTGGCTCAGTTTGTGGATCCATAAAAGACATAAACATGGAGGAAGGTCATGGGACTGAATTGGCTTCTCCCCAAATGTTTTACACCGTTTGGATAAACCCTTGCTCTGAAGGGGTAAGTGACATTCGAGGAGGTTCTTAAATCCAAACACTTGCTTCTGTCAATGAGGCAGATAACAGTGCAACCTAAACCCAAAAAAGACAGCAAAGAGTATGGGTCTTTTCAACATGTTTAACTAAGAAACAAGGATGCCAAGGTATTAGTAAATGTGGTGGCCTGCATGATCATGCCCTAAGTCAATAGACCACACACTAGAACCAAAAAAAGCCTTGTTTTTGGAAGGGACTCTAGCTGAAAGTTTCAATGGGGCCTGGATGCCAAGAAGGCATATGAAGGAATGACATAGGGTTGCTTATTCAGTGATGGCACATTTAGAGGTTTGGCAATATTTTGCAGCTTTAAGAGTTTTACTCTAGACTGAACCAAAAGCTGTGGTACTGGTGAATAGTGCCTCATCTCTGGCAATGGATTAGCAGAGGTATGAGGTAAGGATGCCCTAAATTCTCTCCTGTTTTTCTCTTTGGCTATTGAGAAGGTAACCAATGCATGCAGGAAGGCACTGGCCAATAGAGACATCTGTGTGGGAAGTTGAGACTTTTATTCACTTTTATGGAGATGATTTTCTCTACATTAGTTTATAGAGCTGAGAGTTAATCTGCCCCTTGGCACTCATCACTGTGGAACAGTTTGGTTTGGTTCCTGTGCTCCAGATCAACTAGTTTAAAACTGCAGAGTTTCTTATCAGCACTCTGAATGCTGCCATGATGGTGGGGTTGTCCTTCCAAGGGCCCGTCCGCATGTTGAAATATATTTGGTTACCTCTTTAGTGCAGAGGATGTGACCTCATGGTTCTGTGTACTACCTCTAGAGCCTGAAGGACGTGGAGGTCATGTCCTTCCACACCTCCTCAGTGGTTCTACTGCTGCTGCCAGTTGCCTTTTAGTCCCTCTGTGGAGAGCTGATCAGGCGAATGACCCCAGTATAAATACCCAGGAGTGCTGAGAGTCTTCTAGATGACTGGGTCATTGTTTTGATTTGAAAAAATGTCATACCTGTGTGGGGCTGCACTTCCGAAATCCTCATACCAGCAGCCCTTTGGTCAGCTTGGAGAGTTGTACCCCAATTAGACCTCTAAGCGACTGAAAGGCCCACCAGACAGCAATGAATTGTATTTGTAAATGATCAAATAAAGGTATGGTGTTAGGGTCCAGCCTCTCCTGGTATGGGGCCAAAGCCCTCATCTCCTCAGGCTAGCAGGCCTCTCACCTGCCCCGCGAGGGGACGGGTAGATTTGGGAGTTTTTCTGAATTCGCATTTTCGGAGATTGAAAGCTCCTCTATTCGGCAGTCATTTTATTTTTGAATATCCCAAAAAATCTAAGGAGTGAGGACTGGCCTCCACTGGCATAAGAATGCAACCCAGCCTCTCAGCCCAGCGCTCCTCCGACCCCTGTGGTGACTGTAGTGGGAGTGTTATCACACTGTGTCATTCACAGGGGCTAAAAGGCCCACTAGGCAACTGTATTGCTTGATTGGCCAGATCAATGCATGGATTGGAGGCTAGCCCCTCCACCACGGACAGCACCCTCTAGCTCACCCTCAGGCTAGATATTCTTTCAGCCACCCGTGAACAGGCTGAGCCGTTTTATGCCAATCAGCCCTTTAAAGGGGGAACGATGATGTCCTCTAAACACTGGGAAATCTGATTTTAGAGTAACCAGAATAATGTATTAACTAGAGATCTGGCCAATCCTTGCAGGCTGCTCCTCAATCAGTAGCATTTTCAGCTCGGCTGGAGGCGACTAGAGTGTTTTTGCCAATCTGCCACCCCAGGGAGGGTGAAAGGCCCACTAAACACTAAAGTATTATATTTCTGAATGGAGTGGGGCAGACCCGGAGCGGCATGTGGCTGCACCTTCATTTTCTCAGACTAGTAACCCTTTCTGCCCTACTTGAGAGTGTCTGTGGGGGTGTTAATAGGGATTCTGACCATTTCGTCAATCATTGTCTGGTGTGGAGTGTGAAGAAGGCAGCTGGAGCTGTTTCTCCAGCACTGCAGCAACACAAACCTGTGATTCTGGAAGTGATGAGAAGCGGGAGGTAGCACTTATCAGAGTAGACCACATGTTTAGGCAACTAGCTTCCTTCTTGTGCTATTATTGGTTATAGGAGAGCAAGAGAAGGTTGGGTTACAGTTTGTTTGTCTGCATGCGCATTTTGTGTGCGCGCTCCTGGTGGTTGCTTTCCCTTGATATCTGGTGGTCTCCATCCCTATTAATCACTTGCCGCCCTCCCATCAGTCTGCTCTGACATATGCTGTTCCTTCTTCACTTATTGGGGGTATGCTATGATTAGGTACATTGGTACCACAACAATGTCAGGTGTTGGTTGAGGCTCTGCCTCTCGTGAGTCACTGCCTCTACCAACACCCAAAAATGGTAATAAAATACACTCTGCACACCTCCAAATAATGTGCATGTTTGAGTATGTGAGTGTGTGTGTGTGTGTGTGTGCGCATGTGTGGCTTACATTCTGTCACTAACCTTAGTAAGGAAACATGTTTTAGATCCATACCTCCTTAGCCACCAGGCACACTAGGCAAGTGAGAGAAAAGTAGAATTATGGTGAGGATGGGTTTGGCTCAGTGTAATGACGATTACCAGGAAGTAAGGGGGGTGATGCCTCATTATCCTGCTCCCTCACCACGGTCCTGATCCTTGTGGACATAATAAACAGTCAGCTGGGCTTTCAACCACATGACAAAGCAAAAAAACAGATGGTTACTACAACAAAACATTAATGTGCATGGACATACTTGATCTCCAGCAGCCACTGAACTTTGCAAAGTTATTCCAAACATGGCTCCTGACTTCCGACAAAGTGGTAATAAGTGACAGACTTGTTGGGCAACACTAAGGTTGCTCATACTCACCGGAGAGGTTTTTATGGCCTTGTCCAGGGGACTGCCATGGCCATGGCAGAATGAAATACCATGGTGACAATGATGGGCATCTGATCCTTCTGATGGACTAGTCAGGTGGCTATGCAAATTCATCTGTTTTGGCTGTTGATGGATGGCTTCCTAACATGTTGACTAAGCCCAAAGTTTAGATAAAGGTGATGACATTCATGAAAGGAGGAAATGTGAAATAAGTAGAGCCTCAACTCTTGACCAACATCCAATATTGACCTGTTGTCCCTTGTGCATTTGGATCATGAGATTGGATTTGTAGATAAACTCAAAACCTTTACCGAGAGACAGATAGGTCATCTGATCAAAATATCTGTACCATAAACAATAATAACTGGGATACAATTGTACCAAGGTTTTCAACATTTTGCATCAATTGTGTTGTTGCCATTGTATTTTGATTGTAATCATGATTGGTTAGTGGCCCGAAACAAGACAGTGGGGCCGAGCACTTCTAGTGTATTGAGGGGATCCGCTTCTGTGGGATAATACTATTCTGTTGATTCCTGTGAGTTGTTATAGTGATTGTTGCTGTAAACAGTGTTTTATTAACCGTGAAGTGATCACAAATACACTGGGAGTCACAATTATTGGCTGGAGAGTCAGTTTGCAAGTGCCCTCTCAAATGATTACATTGGCATTTTGTGGTCATCAGATTATGGAGGTAACAATGACTCCAATCACTGTAATGATCATTACCTGTAACCTGTGAGCATAAGGGCGTTATTCGGATTCCCTGATGATATGGGTGGTAATTCTTGTGCCGAGTTACTGATACCACAGGTACCTGTACCTCCATGAGGGATTATTGGCTGGTTTCAAGTGGAGCCCTACAGGTTCTCTGAGAATTACTGAATCTAAAGATATTTGAACCTTCCCTCTCTGTATTACACCGGCAGACACAATTTTCTTCTAGCAGGTGGAGTCTCCAGGTAAAACACGTGGGACCATTATTCCTATGAGCTGTTAACCTCTGTTAATGCCCCCATCAGAATTATTGAAGACCTTGTAATGATGATTTGACTAGGGTTTTCAATGTTGATACTTTGCGTTTTATGTACCATTTATTTCTTACAGTTCAGTTTGGTTTTGACTGATATTATTGTATGGTTTCATAAAAAGTGAGTTCCTCTGGCTAAGTAACAAGTCTGGATGGGCATCTATTCTTTATTTAGATTGGAATGGCTGTGGTTTAGTTTATATAGTCTAAGCCTTCACAGTACCTCTCAGGATCAAGGGTCCTATACAGCTAAGGAGTGCTTGGAAGCCCTCTTCTCCATCATGGAACAAACACCTTGCATCTTGCTGGTCAGTATGAAACACAACTATTCAAACGTTTGATAATGCAAATTTGTTTTCTCAACTTCATGGAAATGGGAAATAAACTATCAATACAGATCATGAAGATAAAAGTGGTTATCAGTAAATTAGAATATTTCAACCTGTACTCCTTGGAAACCTGGTTGAGAAGGTCATCCAATCTGCTTGCAGGATAGGCCATTGTATTTGTCAAATATATATATTTCCAAAAAGGTCGTGGGTGGCTGGTGTGCAGCCAGACAGCCAGGGGTGCCAGTAAGGCACCCACGCCTGTTTCAAATATCTCAACTTTTGCTGCGTATGCTTCAATGAAACAGCACCCTGGGCACTGTCCCAAGGAGAACATGGCACAGATATATATATATATATATATATATATATATATATATATATATATATATATATATATATATATATGTATATATATATATATGTATATATATATATATATGTATGAGCTATACAAAATCAAACAAAACCAGACAAAAAACAACTTTTCTTTGAAAGAAAAACTGATCATAAGAAATCTCTCTGAAGATAAAAAAATAGAGATAAAGCCAGCAGACAAGGGTGGAAACATCATCATCATAGACAAAATAGATTACGCAGAGGAAGCACAACGTCAACTGCAGGACAAAAACTGCTATGAGCTCCTGAACCAAGATCCAACTGCAGACTTACAAAAAGAAATTACCGAATTATTAAAGACTTGGACTGATGCGGGCCTCATAAGTGATGATGAACAAAAATATATGACAAATACATTTCCAACTCTACCCACATTCTATTGCCTCCCAAAAATCCATAAAAACAGCCAGAAACCACCAGGGAGGCCAATAGTTTCGGCAAACAATTCATTGTTAGAAGGAATGTCAAATTACATCGACCAATTCCTAGCTCCTCTGGTGAGAGATCTCCCATCATTCATAAAGGATACTACTGACCTTCTAAAACAACTAGAAAAAATTGTCTGGAAACCTTCTTTTAAACTAATCACAATGGATGTGACATCATTGTACACGAACATCGAGCACACCATTGGGATGAATGCATGCAGATACTATTTGGGAAAAAGGAACATAAGATACAAAGAACATAATGAATTGCTAAATCACATGATCTTCTTATGCCTACATAACAACTACTTCCTATTTGACAAAAACATCTTTAAACAAACACAGGGATGTGCCGTGGGCTTTTCTTTTTCACCAAATTACGCCATTCTTACTATGGGTTGGTATGAACAAAATGAGGCCTGGAAAACAGAAAACTATGCGTCGAAAAAGAGGACGATACTATGGCTCAGTTTCATAGACGAACTTTTCATAATATGGGACGGTGAACAAACAGATTTTGAACAATACTTTGAAAAACTAAACAACACACCCACAAATCTGAAGTTCACGTACGAAATAAGCAGCAACCGGGTAGTGTTCCTGGACACAGAAATATACATTGAGAACAACTGCCTCGAAACTACACTACACTGGAAGAAGACTGCAACCAACTCTGTACTACATGGACAAAGCTTCCATGAGGACAAACTAAAAAGAAGTATCCCATATGGAGAATTTCTCCGCATAAAAAGAAATTGTTCTAAAAACTCAGAATTCCTCAAACACAGCCTGGAGGCCTCAAATAGATTCATAAAAAGAAAATACCAACCGAACAATGTGAAAAAATGCCTCAAAAAAGTAATTGAAACGGACAGAAAAGAAATCCTACACAAAGTCCAAGAGACCAAAACTGACACTAAAATCAGATTAATAACATCATACAATGCGGAAAAGGGAACATTAATGAAAATAATCAAAAAACACTGGGGTATTCTACGGACAGATTCAACTCTATCAAAAATCATTGGAGAACATCCGCATGTAACCTTCCGCAGAGCAAAAAATCTGGGTGACCAATTAGTCCACAGCCACTTCCAAAAATCTCCCAATGCAAATTGGATGCACCGTGAGGGTTTTTGGCCGTGCAAACAATGCAAGGTTTGCCGAATTGCATCACCGACAAAAGAACTCTCTATGTTTGGAGGAAAAAAATGGAAAATAAAACAACATCTGACGTGCAAAAGCATGTTCGTAGTTTATATGGTGACATGCCCCTGCGCCAAAAGTTACATCGGCAGCACAATCTTTGAGGCAAAGAAAAGAATCCTTGAACATACAAGAGCTGTCACTCATCAAGACCAGTCCAATGCAATCGCCAAACACATGATACAGCACCACAACAACAACTGGGAAACCCTCAAATACTGCGCAATTGACGAGCTCAGAAAGAGGAGGAAATCGAAGAAAGGCATTGAGACAAAATGAATCAAAACACATTATCAGTTTCAGGACCCTCGAGCCATACGGCCTCAACCAGACGGAAGAACTACATGTACATTTGTAATCTGTCCTCAAACTGACAGCAACAGCAAACCGCAAAATTGATGTAATTCACAAAGACTTCATGGGATCCACTCACCAGAGAGAAAGAACCGTGACAACTACTGAGAGATATAAAGATCAAACATGATCAACCCGAGAGTATTGTGAAATTGCTCACCAGTGAGCAAAAACCATGAAAACATTCACGGATGTGAATGACAGTCACTACTGACTCAAAAACAAGAACTTTGATATAAACATCGTTCTAATTATTTTGTTATGTCTGCAAAATCCAAACAGTTGCATTTTATTGTAAATTGAGCACATTAACACTTGTTCACATGAAAAACTACGTTACCCACAATGCAATGCATTTTCACTGTAAAGTTTTTTCACTGTGCACTGAAATAAAAGTAGGCTCGTGTTAGAGCTCAACACCCGTGATCAAGCCTTCGGCTGAAGGCGAAACGCGTTGGGTTAGGACGAGTATGCTGAAATAAAAGCAGTTGGTCTAAACTGAAACAACCTGAGTGAGTTCCTCCTTACCGGTTTTCAGCCGGTATTCTTGTGTGCAAATTTCACGACTGGTTCTGTCGTTTAAGGCGGGCACCACGCCACTATCAAGAGCGCCGGCGTTTTACACAGAACCAAACCAAGAAAAAAATAAATATATATATATATATACCCAACAAAACAGGTCAGCCCACAAGGTTGAAGTAAAGCCACACGAAGTTTAATGGGCACATTCGAAATTTGCATCCATTTCACCGCTTGCCAGCAGATACAAACACAATTGCAGTCTTTCAAAATAATCATCTGCCTGACGCGTTTCAGGATCGTCTCATCCTTTCTTTAGAGGCATAGTTGAGAAGAGTAAGGAGCAGCTTTTTTTTGCGCACTTAAATAGATATTCCTAACACCTGCCACAATGGGCGTGGAGTTGCGCAAAGCCTTCTGGACAATGCAGTGCGCTGAAAGTCCTCCCCAAGTGGGGTAGCTTCTCAAATCTTACAAATGAAACATGTATTAGAGTTCCAAGTGGATAGAAATACCACCAAAGGTGCTGTCTGCCTCGCTTTCCAGCAGCGAAACAGTGCCACAAACCATTATCATCCTGTCCTGGCACTGTTTGTCTTTGTTCCGTGTTGCAGGCAAAATCTGTCAGCCTGCACGGACCCGCCTCCAAGCAGTGGGCAATACTTCACGGCTGGGCAACAGCCGTCAAAACATCCAACAAAACAGGTCAGCCCACAAGGTTGAAGTAAAGCCACACAAAGTTTAATCGGAACATTCGAAATTAGCATCCATTTCACCGCTTGCCACCAGATACAAACACAATTGGAGTCTTTCAAAATAATCATCTGCCTGACGTGTTTCAGGATCGTCTCATCCTTTCTTCAGAGGCATAGTTGAGAAGAGTAAGAAGCAGCTTTTTTTCGCGTACTTAAATAGATATTCCTAACACCAGCCACAGTGGGTGTGGCGTTGCGCAAAGCCTTCTAGATAATGCAGTGCGCTGAAAGTCCTCCCCAAGTGGGGTAGCTTCTCAAATCTTACAAATGAAACCTTTATTAGAGTTCAAAGTGGATAGAAATGCCACCAAAGGTGCTATATATGTGTGTGTGTGTGTGTCTGTCGATGACTGTTTCCCTTTGGAAAATTATGGATTGTAGTTATGAAAGCCACTGCCCAATAACTAGCATTGTTTTTGTTACAATGAGTAGTAATTGTTTGGTTTAATACGCAGTTGTATTGCACTCACATCTTTGTGCATATATGGCGCTATAAAGGCGAGCAATATCGTATGATGCATGGTCAGCTGAGGCAGGTAACCCTTCAGATGCCGAATGAAGGTGTTTTGTATAAGAGGTGGCGCAATCTCGCATGGAAATGCTGGCCAGAGGTGGTTGCTCTCAGCGGGGTTGGCATGGCAGACTTCAAGGGAGATGGCTCTTTGAGCAGACACTGAGGGCCTAGTGTTGTAAAGAGCTGTAATGTCCTGCCCAAAATGTCACTTTTAGCAGTCTGTGGTGGTCGGAGAAGCACAGGGAAAGCAGCTAGGACTAGGGTATAGCAGGAGTACTGTGATTCAGGGACGGGAGGAGAACCAAGATAAGCACATGATTTACAGCCTTCAGCTGAGTGTGTTGGGAATACCCAAAAATATAACAATCCTGAAACACGAGCCGAGGCAAAAGAAAAAAGTAGTTTGACAAACATATGATATACTCGCTACTAGTGGAGTGATAGTGTACTTTGACGCTACTCTCGGGGAGGGATAAACCCTAAAGGATGATTGACATATGCATGCGATAAACAAACAGAAAGGAAGAATAGCAGAGTGACAATGGAAATAACAAATAGCAAGCCTATGGGAGGGCGGTAGGCCCACAGAGTGAATACTGCATGTCTCGAAGAGACAGGACATGCACTGCCTAGGCTCAACCTAAAAATGAAAAACAAACAGAGGTAGGTGTGGGTTCTCTCTGAAAGTCTGCCTGGAGTTGAGTTCTACATTTCAGTTGTACCATGTGAAGCCTGTAACTCTGTCAGGCTTGCCCAGACCTTTGTTTAGTTACCCCCACTGTTCCTTATAACCTGCGCGCCTGTGCGCCCGCGCACCTGTTAAATCTGAGTGCGCAGTGACCTCTTTGAAGCATGCACACCACCAGAGGCAAGTATTCATGTTAATCGCAGCGCCCTGTAGAAGCATGATGGGTGCTGCAATTAACATGAATACTTGAAGAAAAGCAGACAATCTGCCCCCCTCCGCGCTCCATCAAGAAAAGGCGGGCAGCAAGCTTAAAAGCACAATGTGTGCTTTCACAATCATTAACATACATTAGTGATTGTGAAAGCACATGTCGTGCTATTAAGCTTGCTGTCTGCCTTTTCTTCACAGAGCGCAGCAGTTTCTGTGCCTTTTTGAAAGTTTTTATGTTGAAGGCAGCCCCTTGCTTAAGCATGTAGGGAGCTGCAATTAACAAGAAAACTTCCTAAAAGGCACGCAATTTGCCGCGCTCTATTAACAAAAGGCAGGCAGCAAGCCTAACAGCACAAGTGTGCTTTCACAATCACTAATATGTATTAGTGACTGTGAAAGCACACGTAGTGCAGTTGTGCTTGCTGCCTGCCTTTTCTTCACAGAGCGCTGCAGTTTGTGTGCCTTTTTGAAAGTTTTTATGTTAAATGAAGCCCCTTGCTTAAGCATGTAGGGAGCTGCAATTAACAAGAAAACTTTCAAAAAGGCACCCAATTTGCTGCGCTCTATTAACAAAAGGCAGGCAGCAAGCCTAACAGCATAAGTGTGCTTTTACAATCATTAATATGTATTAGTGATTGTGAAAGCACATGTGGTGCAGTTGTGCTTGCTGCCTGCCTTTTCTTCACAGAGCGCAGCAGTTTGTGTGCCTTTTTGAAGGTTTTTATGTTAAATGCAGCCTGAGCATAAGCAAGTCGGGAGCTGCAAATTAACATGAACACTCTAAAAAAGGCACACTATCTGCTGCACACTATTAACAAAAGGCACGAAGCACAACATGTGCTTTCACAATCTCTAATATATATTAGGGATTGTGAAGTGCTGTTAGGCTTGCTGTGTGCCTTTTGTAGATAGGGCGAACAGAATTTTAGAGCCAAAAACTGGACATTTCACTCAAACAGAAAATGGACTACACATAGCTGCCAAGGTTTCAGATTGCTATGTGTGACATTATCAAAACTTCAGTGCAATCAGGGTACAAGTCCTAAAAAAAAAGAAGTGGGGGGACTAACCTAGTTAGGCAGTATGCAAGTGACATCACGGTGCACAACATCACGGAGCGCAGCATCACACATGGCATCACAGGAATTGACATCACACATGGCATCACAGGAATTGACATAATAGAAAGTGGCATCAACGCCACGACTTTACAGGAAGTGACATCAGATCTAAAGACTTCACATATATGTTCGGCGGGTCTTTCATGTGTACGTTTGAGAGCATTGCGAGGATAATAGCACAGTGAGCTATGGAAGAGGCTATGTGACTTCTACACCTCGCAATCTCCCAGTTTTACATTACACATCCTGTACATTAATTTACAAACTTATATAACTTATTGTACATGTAATATGCACGTGTTGATGTAAAGCACGTTGACACCCTGCATTGGAATGGGTAGGGCTATATAAGAAAAAATAGTGCTACTTAAATTATTTCAACGCCACCTCAGACGAAGTAAGTTCCATATAAATGCATTAGCACAGGTGCACCATATAACAAATTGGACAACGTATCATATAAAATACATGTCCACAAAATATTCTTCAAAAAATGTCTTCCTTTATTCAATGGAGTCAGGATGATTAATAAAGGATATAAAAGATGCTTCTGTTTTTCAGGATATTATATAAAAAATGATGTTTAGTTCCTTGGAATGGAAGCATTGGATGAGCAAGAATGTATAACTCCCAGTTTTATTAATCCTAATTCCAGGTAAGGAAAATAAGAAGTGTGCAAGAATAATTGCACAGTTCTGTAACTGACCAGTGCTGGTCTCCGTGTGGTGAGGACTGCCCCGACTGACTCTGGTTGGTTATCTTATTTCCCTTACCTGGAATTAGGATTAATAAAACTGGGAGTTATACATTCTTGCTCGTCCAATGCTTCCATTCCAAGGCACTAAACATAATTTCTTATATAATATCTTGAAAAACGGAAGCATCTTTTATATCCTTGAATGATGGCTTAACTATTCTAGATAAATATTATAGTGAAGATCTGTTTGCCCTGAAGAAGTCCTTATGATAAGGACGAAACGTGTCGGCTGTATCACAATTATCCTGACTATGTTTTAACGACTCCATTGAATAAAGGAAGACATTTTTTGAAGAATATTTTGTGGATATGTATTTTATATAATCCATTGTCCAATTTGTTATGTGGTGCACCTGTGCTTATGAGTAACAATTGCTAAACTCCTGTATGGGAATTACACTGTGACAGTGGGTGTTTTTCAGTGTGCACACTTGTTTTCTGGGTAATTCCACACCATGTATATATTGATTAGGGATAGTGAGTTAGGTGCAGAGGCCCATGGGGTTCCACTGTTTAATCTATTTCTATTCTTCCAGTGCATGCATATCTCCTAACCAGGGACTGCAGGGAGTGAAAAGCTGCCTCTCTTAAGTAAGTGTGAAGAGCTAACAAGGTTTGAGCCTTTGTTTCCCCTCCGCTTGATTTACATCAGGTTTGAGGCTCCTGACTGCTCACAGCGAAGACACTCGAACAAAAGGAGGCCTGATGACCCCTCAAATTTCGCCTTTGTTATGGGCCCAGCAGGAGTCTTAAATAAGAAAGCCCCGTCCCCGCCTGGACGTTGTTGCTTGTTGCAGATGGAAAGCAGACAACATTCAGGTGCTGCTGAAAGTGTCCCAGTGTTTGAAATTACACCAGGACGAGTTCAGAACATTATTTAGTGGGGCCCAAATTCTTGGCAGGGTGGACCCCATTCACCCTGTGAAAAAAGTGGATGGACGCCATCCACCCACTTGAACCCCCGACTCGTGCCCACAGTGCAATTATGAGTGACATTTCAACGGCTTTGAATGACACTTTCTTGAGAGCAAATTCAGCCTTATTCTACCCAGTAAACTAGAACCCCATTCCCAATATGAACATACCTGCCCCACACAGTGCATTCAAACATCACACAGCCATTAGAGCTAACTACATTCATATCCACCGGAACCAACCTGCTCCTTCGCAGTCCATCTTAACCACATTCACATCTGCAGTGTTCAGCTCACCTGTGCCAAGCAAGATTCAGGCCAGGTTGGGATGGGGTTAGGGGTAATTGGTGTTGCTTTGCTGATTATTGCAGGATAGAGGCCAGGCCTGCCTTTCAGGACTGGCCTCAGATAGTATGGTGCTTCGTTATGGGTATTTAACAAAAGTGATAGCAAGGGATACATTGTTACATTAAAAGACTTTTAATGGTGAAAATGCTTTTGAATACTGTATCCTTTTTGTTTGTTGTAAGTTGCAAACCTGTCTTAAGACCCTTCATGTGGTGCTGTATGTGTAGAAATACACTGTCTTTTCACTTTATTAAGCAAATGTTTGAGTGATATTTGCACTGATATTTGTCGCTGCACCCACACATGCGGTTGGGTTCTTGGCGCACATAGCCTTGGCTGCAGCTCACAGAGACCTTATACTGCAGCACACAGAAGAAAAATATTAGAGGGAACATTGGTTAACACCATTGATTGCCTTTACTGAAGTTGTTGACCTTTTCTGGAAAATTCATATTGCCTCTTTGTTGTATAAGGAATGTAGGTGTTCCCAACATTAAAATACAGTACCCTGCCTTCTCTTAAATCTAATTTGTATTTTTTGTCTAGTAAGACTTCTTGTTTCAACCGTGAGTTGATATATTATAGGTGTATTCTTTTAAGATGGGCTAGAGTCTTAGCATCTCAAAGATTTAGAAACAAAACAACCTTTGATGTAAAATGAGAGCAATAAATAAATAACCTTCAAGGAGTTCAATTGCACAACATAAAACCCGGAAACCTGAGATTAATCACTGCGTCCGCGCTTGACTAAATTATCAATCACAGCTTTCACAGCTTTCACAGCTTCCACGCTTGGCTAAATTGTGCAATACTAGGCAATTTACTTATTTCACTGTGCAAAGTTACATCTTAAGGATTTGTAAGGCCCTGATCAATACATATTTTGGGGTCTCCTGTTTGGGGAGCAATTTTCTATGTATTACTCCTGCTCAGCTAATTTAAGGCTTGAGAAGCCAAGCAATAGTGAATTGTATGTTAAATCTTCATCAAGAGGGGCATGGAAAATCAGTCAAAAGCTCAAGCTACCTTCTGTCCATTCATAAGTCCAATAGTACTAATCCAAAGTTTGAACAAAGGCATTTTGGTTTGGATCTAGTGTTTTGTACTTGTTACCTTTTATCTCAACCTGAGTGTCTAACCAGCTTATTACATCTATTGTGGGAAACCTATACTAAAGGTGACTTGTTATACATTTAGTGCTTAATACTAAAGTAATACATACACTCATCATGCTTGAAATTGCACTTTTAGGGACTCGTTATGATGGCAGTATACCCACCACCGATAGGCTGTCTGTGGCGGGTTCACGGCCATCGTGAGGCCTTTTTCCACCCGCCATATTATGGTGGCGAGCGGTACCATGGCAGTCGGAAACACCGACCGCCACGTATCCGACAGGCTCCTTGAGCCCGCCAGTAGTGCGGATGCGGTACGGAATGAGTTGAGCATATACTCCTCCTTAATTGACATATATTTTAATAATCAAGAAAAAATCCTCTTTGAGTTAAAAAAAAACAACAATTTGTATTCTTTTTATATTATTTTATTGATCAAACATATTGGTTGCATCCTTATATTATCAAAGTGTTGTTTGGATTACATTGTAGATACTGCAACAGCCAGATACTGAAACAGCCGATATGTGTTTCGCCATCAGTGGTCAGTGAGACCAGGGCTTTTTCAAGGCTTCGCAGTGCATTAGTGAATCACTGTAATATCCTTTAGACATACTGAATAATGTGTCAGTCTTCAAGCAAACATAATACATATAGATATTTCTATTCTAGTTGAGAACAGCAGTCCTGGGTTAATCCCGCATTGCGACGTGGTGCTTGCAATGTGGGATCCTGAATGGCTCTGCGGACCCTGCCGCCCCCCCACCCCCTTCCGCGGGAGCCGGCATTGCTTTGATACCCAGGGAGGTGCCAACATGCAGCTACCTGGATCCCAAAGCAATATGTCTATTTCCCTGATCACTTCAGAGCGGGCAGGGAACCAGACACATGCTCTGCTTTCAGCAAGCGTGAGCAGAAAATGCTCTTGCTTACTGAAAGCAGAGCACTGGTTTGTTCTGGCTTGGTGGGAGATTTGTGCCCCAGGAAAGTGGCGGACCTCAGGGCAGTGGGAGTGGCCTTACGGCCTCCCTCACATTTTTCTAAATAAAATACATGTGCCCCTGGGGAGGTGGCAGTCCCCGGGTCTCCATGGGGGAGCGGAGCCCCCATGCATTATTATTTAACTTAGCCCCAAGGTGGTGGCAGTTCCGGGGCTGTGGGGACCATTTCTCTGGTGTCTAGCTGAAGTGGGTTACAAGTTCATCATAATGTCTTTTACCATCAAAAAATCCTACTCCGCGTTCCGTTGTAGTTGGTACAGATGAAAAGACATACAGATCAACCCACTCTTGGCAGCCGTGTTGGCTTCACTGCATGGACCGCCGTTTCTATGCATAAAAAGTAACCCAGTTGGGCAATGGATTTGTTTGATTGATTTGAAAGTGCGACAACCACATGGGTTAAATATTAATTTCCAAACCACATGTTCCAGAATGCTTTGCAACTACTCACCTAAGGCCAATAAAAGGATTGTGACATTTAAAATGGTGGTTTGGAGTTGCTTGTAGCACGTATCAAAGGCAGCTTGTGATCTAGGATGTTAATCATCCGAAATGCGTTAGAAGATGTGCCTGTTCATGGAATTGCAGCTCGTCATTGTTCCAGGTTTTAACGTGAGTGTAGGCTTTGTTCTTTGAACAAACCTTTTATGCATATATATTTTCTCTGAAAAAACAAAGGTTACAGGGACGTTACATTTAGGCTGGCATTTCTCGTACAAAACCAGAGAAATTCAGCAGTTATAGTTAGCTGAGCTAACTATAACTCACACCCCTGCAATGTGCATCGCCTGACATATTACACTATTCATGACATGGTCAGTGACATCACTGATGACATCTCAAATGATGACTTCATCCAGTGACTGTGAGTGTTTTTTAAATGTTTATGAGTTTTAAATATATACACCAAGGTGCATTGATAAATCAATGGATTTATAAGTGCCTGTATCAATGATTCAGTAGGTGCATGACTGACTGTATAAGTGAGTTATTAGGTGTCTCAGTGAATGTATGGGCCACTGACTAGGTTGCCTGAATGTCTGTATCAGTCTGTCAGATAGTGTCTTAGCACTTGTATGGGTGATTGATTGGTTGTCTGAGTACCTCTATGGGTGTATGCATGTCTGTGTGGGTGGGTGAGAGGGTGTGTGAGTGCCTACATGGATGAGTGAGTGGGCGAGTCAGTGGGTGTATTGGTTAGTGAGTATGTAACTTAAGGGCTGTATAAGTGACTGAGTGTGTGTATGGCTGGTGGTGAGTGTATGGAGGTGTCATTGGTATATGGGTGAGTAAGTGGATATGTTGTAGTCACTGTATGGGTTAGTGAGTGCATGTGTGAGGGGCTGTATGGGTGAGTGAGTATGTGTTAGTATCTGTGTGACATGGTGAGTGGGTGTGTGTATAACTGTATCGGAGAGTATATGGCTGTATGATTGTCTCTATAGGTGAGTAGATGTGTGAGTAGCTCTATGAGTGACTCAGTGTGTGAGTGGCTGTATGGCTTTATGGGTGGATATATCAGTGGCTGTATTAGTGAGTGAGTTGGTATATGAGTGGTTGTATGGGGAACAGAGTGGAAGTGTGTGTAGACCTATGAATCAGTGAGTGGGTTTGTAAGTACTGATATCGCTGTATCAATGGTTTTGAGAATGGTAGTGTGGAAGTTGGGGTGGGTGTATGACAGGTTATATTGGGGTGTGAGTAGGTGCATCAGAGATTCTATGGATGATGTCATAAGTGATGTCATCAGAGATGTCTCTTGAGATGACACCAGTGATGTCACTGACCATGTCATGAGTGATGTAATATGTGAGGTGAAAAGCAGTGCTTTGCAGGGGTGAAAGTTATAGTTAGCTCAGCTAACTATGACTCCTGAATTTCTCTGTGGTTGTACAAGTGAAAAGTCAGCCTAACTATAACATCCCTGTAACCTATGTTTTTTCAGTGAATTTCTATGTTTTTTGTTAAATTCTATTTCCTGAATATAACGCCCCTGTAACCTTTGTTTTTTCCAGTGGATTTCTAAGATTTTTAAAATTTCTTAATTGTAACGTCCTTTTTTAAAAGTGAGCCTGTAAAATTGTTGTATTTTCTTTCTATAATTTGATATTTTATATGATATTTATATTATATAACCCATTTTCTTTGATTTGGTATGTGTTTATCAGAAAGTACATTAATAACTGGTTTTTTGTTTAACAATTTTTTGAGTTGGCACAACAGTGTCGCATTTACTGTGGAGAATCTGTGATCAGCAAATGTATTTCACATACTGAAAAATAAACGTAAATTTTTTTTAAATAAAGTTTAAGTCTAAATATTTAGCAAGATACTGCTTTTACTTTTCTATCTGTGATCAATTTAGGAGAAAACCACCTTTAAAAAAATTATATTTGCGATACCAACGCCGTCGTGGTAATGTTGGTAGTCCCGAAGAGCGCATTGTTTGTACAAAGTGTAAAACACATATATAGACATATTCTACAGTATATTTAACAGTAGAGATTTATTAGTGTACTTTTCAAACTTGTATTTTTACAGTGAGTTTCCAGAAAACTCGTTTTTAAAGCCTATTGTCCATTTTCGCTGTGAGACTGGGCATCGCAATGATATAAGTAGCCGCGACCACCACAAATACATCACGAAAAAACAAAACAAATGCAGACATTCAATAGCCACCACCACATTCAAAACTTATAACTGCAAAATGGATTATAACCAACACAGTCAACACATTACTATCTAAATGACTGTATATTAGCATGTACTACTCCCTTAATATCTCTATAACACAGTGCATAATTTATTCAGTGCAATCTATGACTGCATGCATCACTAAGTCTCTCATTCACTGTATAAGTATTTGAAGGAGTCTGTGAGAAGGTGCATCAGTCTTTCAATACTTCTCTAATAAAATGCGTGACTGCCTCAGTACATCTATGAGTGGATACATCAGTGTCACAATGGATCTGTGATTCATTAAGTAAGGCTCTCACTCAATCTGTGAGTAGGTGTATGAGTGCCTTTGTGCATTTGTAGGTAAGTATATCACTGTCTGTCTCATATGAAAGGATGCTTTTGACTAGGCTCAGACTTAATTTGTTTCATAGACTAGTAGCCTTCCCGCAAATGAACATCTGGGAAGGAAAATTGACTTTATGCCCCTGTGATGAGACCTCGGCACAAACATGTATGCTTACGATACTGTTCTGTAAATATCATCTCCCCCATAGGAAAATCTGGCTATTTCCATTACTAAAAGCCTGGGGTTTCAGACAATGTCGTCCGGCCATGATTTCTTTGCAGATGCTAGGTTCTGAGCGCACCTGTTACCATATATTGAACTATTTAAAATGTATTATCAGACACCGAAAGAATCTGTAAAAAACCTTTTTTGTGTGACCTATTTTTATCCTGTAAATTTTATACTGTTGCTTTTATGGTTTTATAATGACAAAAACCGAATAAAGAAATTATTATTATATCACTGTCTGACTGGATCTGTGGGTGGATACATGAGTGTCTAAGTGGGTGTCTGAGTGGGTGAGTGAATGGGTGCATGAGTGTCTGAGTGGATCTGTGAGTGAGTGCATGAGTCTCTCAGTGGGTCTATGACTGGCAGCTTGAGTGTCTGAGTGGTTTTGTCTTTGGGAGCGTGGGTATCTGAGTGTGACTGTGAGTGGGTACATGAGTCTCTGAGTATATAACTGACTGGGTGCATAAGTATCTGAGTAGGTCTATGACTGGTTGTGTGAGTGACTACATTGGTGTGTGGTGTCTAAGTGGGTCCATGAGTGGATGCATGAGTGTCTGAGTGGATCTGTGAGTGGGTGTATGAGTGTCTCAATGGGTCTGTGAGTAAGGGCATAACTCTCTGAGTGGATGGGTGGGTGGGTGCATGCATGACTGTCTGAGTGGGTCTGTGACTGGGAGGGCGAGTGTCTAGGTGGCTCTGTGAGTGGATACATAAGCCTTGACTGGGTGAGATAGTGGGTGTGTATATATCTGAGTGAGTTTGTGAGTAGGTGTGTGAGTTTCTGAGTGTATGTGTGAGTGAGTTACTGAGTCCTTAAGTCTCTGAGAGGGTCTGTGACTGAGTGTGTGAGTGACTGCATGGGTGTGTGAAAGGGTGTATGGGTGTCTGAGTGTATCTGTGATTGGGTGTATGAGTTTCTCAGTGTGTCTGTGAGGACATACATAAGTGCCTGAGTGGTTCTGTCAGTGGGTGTGTGGGTCTCTGAGTGGGACTGTGAGTGGGTACATGAGTCTCTGAGTGTACAACTGTCTGGGTGCATACGTCTCTGAGTAGGTCTATGACTGGCTGTGTGACTGAATGCATGGGTATGTGAGTGGGTCCATGAGTGTCTGAGTGGATCTGTGAGTGGGTGTATTGGTGTCTCAATGGGTCTGTGAGTGAGAGCATACCTCTCTGAGTGGATGAGTGAATGGGTGCACGCATGAGTGTCTGAGTGGGTCTGTGACTGGTAGGGCAAGTGTCTGGGTGGCTCTGTGAGTGGATACATAAGCCTTTACTGGGTGAGTGAGTGGGTGTGTATATATCTGAGTGAGTTTGTGAGTGGGTGTGTGAGTTTCTGAGTGTATGAGTTACTGAGTCCATAAGTCTCCGAGAGAGTCTTGGAATAAGTGTGTGAGTGACTGCATGGATGTGTGAATAGGTGTATGAGTGTCTGAGTATATCTGTGAGTGGGTATATGAGTGTCTCAGTGTGTCTGTGAGGACATACATAAGTGTGTGAGTGGGTCTGTAAGTGGATGCATGAGTCTCTGAGTGGGTCTGTACATGGGTGCATGAGTGCTCATGTGGGTCTGTGAGTGGATTTAAGAGTCTCTAAGTGGGAATGAAACTGTATGCATGAGTCTATGATTATGTCTCTAAGAAGGTGCATGAGTCTCTGAGTGGATCTGTACATGGATGCATCACTCTCCAAGTGAGTCTGTAAATGGGTGCCTGAGTACATAATGGCTATGTGAGTGGGTACATGAGCATCTGAGTGGGTATGTGACTGAATGTATAGATGTGTGAGTGAGTATGTGAATGGGTGTATAAGTGTGTGCCACAGATTGGATCTGTGACTGGGAGGGTGAGTGTCTGGGTGGCTCTGTGAGTGGATGCATAAGCCTTGAATGGGTGAGTGAGTGGGTGCATATATATCTGAGTGAGTTTGTGAGTGGGTGAGTGAGTTTCTGCGTGTATGAGTGAGTGAGTGATTGAGTCCATAAGTCTCTGAGAGAATCTGTGAATGAGTGTGTGAATGACTGCATGGGTGTGTGATGGGCGTGTGTGTCTGAGTATATCTGTGAGTGGGTATATGAGTGTCTTAGTGTGTCTGTGAGGACATACTTAAGTGTGTGAGTGGGTCTGTAAGTGGGTGCATGAGTTTCTGAGTAGGTCTATACATGGGTGTGTGACTCTCCCAGTGAGTCTGTAAGTGGGTACATGCGTATCTGAGTGGGTCTGTGAGTGGGTGCATGAGTGCCCAGGTGGGTCTGAGAGTTTGTGTAAGAGTCTCTAAGTTGGAATGAGATGGTATGCATGAGTCTATGAGTGGGTCTCTAAGTAGGTGCATGAGTCTCTGAGTGGGTCTGTACATGGGTGCATCACTCTCCAAGTGAGTCTATAAATGGGCACATGAGTACCTGAATGTGTATGTGACTGGGTGCATGAGCATCTGAGTGGGTATGTGACTGAATGTATAAATGTGTGAGAGGGTATATGAATGGGTGTATAAGTGTCTGAGTGAGTTTGTGAGTGCATACATGAGTGTGTGACAGTGGCAGGCGCATGTGTACAAATATATATATTTTTTTATATATTTTCACTAATATTCGCAAAGACATGGCAATAGCTGAGATGTTCCTACAACCATACACAATGTGGGGCCGTGCTGGCGATTGTGGCATCTTTGCGAATATCGTGTGCAATAAAAAAAATCAATGTTGGACACCTCGTGTATCACTAACAAAACCATTTCTCAAACATAGGGTCAGAGTATCTCCCCCTGATGCCTTATGTGGGCTTTCACAAAAATGTTCAGCTTCCGGAACCCTCCCTGGACGAAAAAATGGTGGCCGCAATTTTCTATTCAGGTTGTGTCAAGCCAATCAAAGCATTCCTGTTGGTGTGCGCATCCACTATTAATCACAAAACCACAGTGAAATATCTGCAGTCAGAGATATACCTATAATTTGTGGTCTGAATTTCTCAAAAACTACCGGACAGATTTGCACCAAATAACAAAAAGCACAATGTGCGTAGCAACATCTATCTTTTTGCCAAATTTGGTGTAATTCGGTCCAGCGTTCCAATGGGAATTAGCATTACAAACACACTCTTTTTTCGCATCCCTTTTTCACGGTCCCCACTGCTTGGATCACCCCCAAACTTTCCATAACAACAGTTCCAACTTTGACACTTTTTTTTGTGAAAATTTCATGAAGATTGGTCAAACAACGCCAAAGTTTTAGGCAAGTCAAAAAATGCTTTTCCTATGGAAACTAGGTCCTAAGTGTGTGTGTGTATATATATAGAATAGAATAGAATAGATGTAAACTTGTAAAGCGCGATTTGCTGCCCGGAGGCATCCAAGCGCTAGAGTAATTAGAACCTACCAGAGAACAGAGGAGGAGGAAACTAGGGTTAAAGGGGAGAATTAAAAAGGAAGGTCTTTAATTGTTTACGAAACACAGAAAGGTTGGGATTGGCTCGGAGATGTAGTGGCAGGATGTTCCAAGTTCTGGACGCATTGTGGGCGAACGTCCTGCCGCCTGATCTGGATCTTTTTATTCTCGGAGCCACTGCTAGAAAGGTCTGGCTGGAGCGGAGGCTTCTGTTGGGAATGTAGTGAGTAACTAGGTCGCGAGTAATGATGGGGCCTGTGTCCCAGAAAGCTTGGTGGGCTATGCACATTGCCTTAAAAAGAACTCTCTGCCGAACCGGTAGCCAGTGAAGGCTAACCAGTCCAGCCCTCACTGATTGTCTACGAGGGATCTTGAGCAGTAAATGCGCTGCGCAGTTCTGCACTATCTGCAGTCTGCGCAGGGTGTACTCTGGGGCTCCGAGATAGAGCACATTGTTAAAATCAAGGCGTGAGTGTATAAGACCTTGTATAGCTACCTGTTTGGCTTCCATGGGAAGGAGGGGAAAGATTTTATTTAACATCCTCATGATGCCAAAACAGGTGGCAGATAGTTTTGTGGCCTGAACGTTGAAGGACAGAGATCTGTCCAGCCACACTCCAAGGCTCTTGATATTGTTTTTGGGGGCTGGAGGGGGACCCAGACACGGAGGCCACAAGGAACGGGGGAGGCCAAGATCTGAGGGGCCTAGGAGCATCAGCTCCGTTTTGTCCCCATTCAACTTGAGGGATGATGAGGACATCCAAGTTTTCACCTCCTCTAGGCATTCTCTAAGCCCACCTGGCGCAGGCCGGCTTGCCTCCTGCGCCAGTGAGACCACCAGCTGCGTGTCGTCCGCATAAGAGATGATCTTAACCCCGAATGGGCGGACGACCTCAGCCAGTGGCCTCATATACATGTTGAAGAGTGCGGGGCTCAGAGAGGAGCCCTGCGGAACTCCGCACTTTAGAGGTCTGCTAGAGGACACAGACTCCCCCTCAAAGACTCTAAAGGATCTGTCCTCCAGAAAGGACTTAAACCATAACCAGGCTTTGTCCTTAATCCCGGCGCAGGACAGACGGTCCAGTAGGGTGTCATGACTGACCGTGTCAAATGCCGCGCTTAGATCAAGGAGGATCACTGCCACTGATCCTCCTTGATCCAGGATTTTTCTAGCTTCCTCGGTGACCATGAGGAGAGCGGTCTCAGTCCCGTGTTTCGGTCTGAAGCCCGTCTGGGTGGGGTCTAGTAAGTGATGATTTTCCAGGAAGTTCACTAGCTGTTGATTGATATGTTTTTATAAGACCTTGCTCACCCATGGGAGTAGGGAGATGGGACGGTAGTTACCCAAGTCAGACGGTCTAAATTGGGTTTCTTGAGTAACGACCTGACCATAGCCTGTTTCCAGACGGTCGGAACAGTGCTGGAGGTAATGGATGCATTTAGTACCTCCCTAATAATAGGCAAGGTGATCTGGGAGGCAGCCATTATTACGTCAGGTGGAGCAGGATCGTCCGGTGAGCCGGATTTGACACTGTGCGCTAGTGATTCAAGGGTAGTGGGGTCTAGTAGGGGAAAATGGGTCAGGGTGGGTTGAGGTAGATAGGGGGGGGGGAGCCGGGGGGTTGATCGGTTGGATTGAGGAGTTGATTTTTTTAAGGGGGAAGGCCGAGTAAATAGTGTTTACTTTCTGGTAGAAGAACTCAGCAACGTTATTGCAATGAGTGACGGATTTTTCGGCATGCAGCGCAGGGGGGGATTCGTTAGCTTTTTGATGATCTGGAAAATCTCCTTAGGTTTAGACTTGGCCCGCAATATTCTATCGGAGAAATAGGTGGCCTGGGCTGCTTTTATTTGAGCTTTGTACTCGCCGATAGATTCTCGGTAGCGGGTTTTATTGTCTGCCGAGTCATCTAAACGCCAGCGTCTTTCCGACCTTCTACATAGACGTTTCTTGTCCCTCAGAGCCTGCGTGTACCAAGGGGCAGTTTTGTGGGAGCGCTTCAGCGTAGTCTTGCTCATTGGGAGAGTTGCGTCAAGGGTTTGAGTGACCCAGTTGACATAGGCCTGATTTGCTAGGACAGGATCCTCCTGATCATGGGGTTGGGAGCTGGCAAGTTTGATAGACCAGTTATCAACCTCGAGACGGGACCAGGCTCGCCTGAGCCTAGAAGTAGGGGCATGTGACACTGGTTTGAGCGATGTCCAGCTGATAGGGACCAGGAAGAGGTCTGTCCAAGGCAGATGGATTAATGGGCCGGCTAAGAGAACAGGACAGTTGCTGAAAACAGAGTCCAGCAGGTGGCCTTTAACGTGAGTAGGAGTAGTGACACGTTGGGTGAGTTGCAGGGCTGCTAGATCGTCTGCCAAGGTGGCGGCTGTGTGGTCAGAAGGGGAGTCAAAATGAAGATTGAAGTCGCCTAGCAGAGTAAAATTAGAGGTGGTGCTGACTCTATCGGCCACACTTGAGGGTAGTTTTTCATGGAACTGATTCGAGGGGCCGGGAGGGCGGTAAATAAGAGTACCTGAGAAGCAACTATTGGGCGAGAGTTCGATGTTAAAGCTAAGACTCTCACAATCCGGGATGGTTTCAGAGGCGATACGGCAGTGATATTGTTCCTTATAAATGATGGCCAGGCCTCCTCCTCTCCCTTTAGGTCGGTCTTGCCGGTGATTTGGAAACCTGACGGGAGAGTATCTACTACAGCGGGATCGGACTCAGAGGTAAGCCAGGTTTCTGTCAGGAACAATATGTCAGGAGTGTGTTCCTCTAATAAAAGTGCCATTTCAGCGCTGTGCTTTGGCAGGGAGCGACAGTTCAGTAGGAACATGCGAAAGTCGTGTGTGGGTTCAGAGCTAGGTATGGGCTTAAGGGGGAGAAGGCAGTTGGGGCAGATTTGTGGCAGAGCATCGGCTTGAAAAATATGCCGAGTGCAAAAGCTGGCAGAAGGCCTAAGGCCATAGAGGGTTTCCATGTTGTAGCATCTGTGCTCTAATGGCTGAGATGCAGGGGAGGTGGCCCAGGGCCCGGACTCGGCGCGGACGAGCGCAGACGAGCTTGCCTTATGCGCGCCTTCGGCGCGCAATCGTCGCGCCCGCTGCGCTCGTCCTCTGCGCTTCCGGAACATGCACATTTTTGTACGGAGGGGACAATGCATGTATATATAAAAACGAATGTATGTCTGTCAGCCAGTTTGTCCTTTATGCATGACTACACCATTCATCCGATCGCCATGAAACTTTGTGAAGTTGTTGAGTACACTCCCGCGAAGGTTTCCGGCATAACATTTTTGTAAATATCGGCCCCCGAGGGCCCTCATAATCTTTAGAATATCACGCGGAATTACAAAAATCATCAGTGGCTCAGTGCACGTGCTATATTAGCAGCTACGAACAACGATGTAAATGGCATCAATTTCAGCATTCAAAACGGAATACCAGGCGAAGCGACAACCTATAAGTCCATCGATACTGTGCTGAATCAAGACGAAGTTGTCAATTACCCAACGGAATTCTTGAATTCACTGAATTTGCCCGGTATGCCACCGCACATTTTGACATTGAAAATTGGCGTGCCTATCATTCTTCTCCAAAACATCAATCCACCACGACTTTGCAACGGTACAAGACTTTTGGTGAAAAAGATGATTAACAATGTCATCGAAGCTACAATTTTGAATGGGCAATTCAAGGGGGAAGATGTACTGTTGCCACGTATTCCAATGATCCCAACATATATGCCATTTGAATTCAAAAGTTTACAGTTTCCGATGCGACTCGCTTTTGCAATGACCATCAACAAAGCACAAGGACAATCGCTGCAAGTGTGTGGGTTCCATTTGGAGAATCCGTGCTTCTCACATGGACAACTGTATGTGGCCAGCTCACGCGTCGGAAAACCTTCTGATTTATTCGTGTACGCACCGGACGGAAAAACAAAAAATATCGTGTATCCACAAGCACTCGAATAAATAAATAGAATTAAAACGACACTTTGAAATGTTTTCCATATTAAAATGAATAAGTTTCAATAAAAATGACACAATGTAAATTGAATGTCATCATAACAAGTTTCCTTGAATTTCCTTTCTTCTGAGATCGCAGCAACGCGCGACGGGTAAGCTAGTATATATATATATATATATATAAACACACCTCCTGGTACACAATCCTCTTGGCGAGAAAAACCAGAGCCGAGGCAGCAATCTGTGCTCAACGTGTTTATTGGCAACGATTAACACCTAATGCATTTCGAAGTTTCCTCACTTCTTTCTCACGGGTTAGGTTACAATGTAGCCATTCTTTTTTTAAAGGTACATAGTATTTCCTAACGTGCACGTGATTAATAAACATAAAAAAGGTACTGTGTTGCACTGACTGTTCGTTCTTTTGATTTCAATAAAGATTAACAAAAATCTCATTCATTTAAAGAAGTGCAGTAACCAAGATGATAATAATGTCAGCATGTTTTAACAGACTTATAAACAAATGAATTCTTAACCGATTCGTAACCCCCTCTTGTTTTTTATTTTTGATATTGAATCAGCTTTGTAAATCCAACAATTATGCCCCAGTGGGCGCACTGTATTGCGGCATCTTGTTTTCATTCAGTCTCAAATACCAGATCGATTCAATGATTCAAACAATTCTGCCCTAGTGGGCTAGTAAAAAAACACAATAATGACATTTCGATTCACTTGTGCTAATTCAAGCCCCTCGTGAACTGCACAGTGAACATAATTCAGCCCAAGTGGGCATAATGCTCCAGAAATGTCTACGTCTTTCAATCTTCACATCTAAAAGATAGAAAGTGCCACATTTTAATATCCAAACAAAAATGTCGGTGCTAATTACATATAAAACCATTAAAATCCAAGAATTGCATTTTTTAGTTTTTTAGATGAGGCAGCACAAATACATTTCTACAGAGTGGCTTACAGATGAACTGAAAGTTCCTCATCCAAATTAAGACCTTCAGGATGTATGGTATTATACTTGATAATAAGTTTGGATTCAAGTCTCCTTAACTCCACAATTCTATTCCCTCCCCTTATCTTATGTGGGATACAATCAAGCACAAAGAATTTCAAGAAATCTGGATTCTGGTTATGTGTTGCAGCAAAATGGCGCGCGATAGGGTATTGTTGATTTCGATTTTTAATGGCCCTTAAGTGTTCAAGCACTTTGATCTTGGCCTTATGCACCGTGCTACCTATATAAAATTTATTGCACGGGCATTTCAAGGCGTAAATAGCATATTCAGTGTTGCACCCAACATGTTTCATTATCTTGTGTGGGGCTCTTTCTGTTGATATTTTGAGATTCTTTCAATTCTCACTGTGATTGCAAGCTTTACACTTATTGCAGATAAAAAAGCCCTGAATCTCATTGCTCTTTTTCTTCTCTTTAATTAAGCAGGTACTGAGTGTGTCTTTTAAAGATTTGGCCTTCCTGAAAGTCAGAGATGGATTATCGCCTACCACTTCATCAAAATCTTTGTCTGTTTTGAGGATGTTCCAAAATTTCTTTAGACTCCTCCTCACTTCCCATGACTGACAATTATAGTCAGAAATAAATCCGATTTGTTCTTTGTTCTCTCTATGTTTAGGTATGAACAGTTCATTTCGGTTCAGCTTATCAGATTTCAGCTCTGCCTGTTGGATCACATCCTTGCTTATCCCCTTTCAAGGAACCTTCGTGTCATTACTTCTTTTTCTTTCTGATACCTAGATTCTGTGCTGCAAATGCAATACCTCTTTGCTCTTATCAGCTCACCAAAGGGAATGCTACGGATTAAGTTTGTCGTGACAACTTCCCGCATGCAGCAGGCTATTGCCCGCTGTTTCCTTTCGAAACAGAACACTGGTAAGTTTGTTCTGTGATATAGTAGGTATTAGATCAAGGAAGTCTATGCTGTTTCTTCTTATGTGTCTTGTAAACTGTAAATTAAGAGAGTTGTCATTGAGAAGAATTTCAAATTCCCTTGCTTGTTGTTCTGCACCATTCCAAATGCAGAAGATATCGTCAATGTAGCGGGACCAGAGGACGACGTGGTAATTGAATTGGGAGATGTCATTCACCACTTGCTTCTCCCACCAGCCCAGGTATAAACCTGCGAAGGCTCTGGTTTTTCTCGCCAAGAGGATTGTGTACCAGGAGGTGTGTTTATATTATGGGGGTTGCGACCCCGCCGTAGCAAGTGGCTCGGACACGCAAAAAACTGGTGATTTCATATATATATATATATATATATATATATATATATATATATATATATATATATATATATATAACAAGCTTCAAACACCAACCAGTTGCACTCTCGAGTGGGTGCACACAAAAACGGGGGTGTGCCCGTATCTTAAATACGCTCCAAAATTCCAGGAAGATCAATCCACAAGGAAAGTAGCACACACAGGGGAGGTTCCACAAAGATTTATTTAAGAGAACCAAGTTGCTGTTGGTTCTCTTAAATAAATCTTTGTGGAACCTCCCCTGTGTGTGCTACTTTCCTTGTGGATTGATCTTCCTGGAATTTTGGAGCGTATATATATATATATATATATATATATATATATATATATATATATATATATATATATATATATATATATGATTCTCACCCCGCACAGCGGCCGCTGTGCGAATGCACTTCCAATCCAGCCTCTCACAGAATCCAACCAGAAAAGTGCGTATGCTCAAATTAAACTTTTATCCATTTCAGTTCCAGCATGCTATCAACGGAAATTGTGGAACAAACCCAACGCGTTTCAGCGACCAACACTTGCCTATATATATATTATAGTTAAAACCGTGTTTCTATTCAAAAAGCGTTTTTTCTTTTCCCAATAACTTTGGCGCCCGTTGACGAATCTTCGCGAAATTTTCAAAACTAGTGGCCCGCTCCGGTCTGCTCCTATCTCCGGGGTGATTTTGCAAGCGTGGGCCGAGAAAAAAGGGGGGTCCCAAAATGTGTTTTCCCCATGTTAATTCCCATATGAAACTTTAGACACGGCTACAGCCCGAACTGCTGAATGGAATTATACCAAATTTGGCACAAAGGTAGCCCTTGTCTCAGAAAGAACTCTTTTTCTTAAATGGTGTAAATCCATTCAGTAGTTGGTGAGAAAATCAAAAAATAAAAGTTTAGATATTTAGAGGCATGGAGGATCCGCGCACCCTCCCGATCACGAGCTGCATTCTAATTAGCTGTCAACACTTCAAACCAGGAAGTGTTGGCAGCCATCTTGTGCCTCGGTAGACCCGAGTGTTGAAGGGAAGGGGCGGGGCCTGAGGTGACATGTGTGGCAACACGCCCTGTGGCGCGTTCTAAGTTGGGGAATGAATTCCCCTTTAATCCTGAGGGCCCCTGGGGGCCAACTAGGCCACCAGGTACCTCCAGTAAGCCTCACAGGCCTGCGTTGCAGAGAGGGGGTCCAGGCCATGCCCCTTTTTACACCTCTCTGCAACACAGCTATGTGGCACTCACTGGAGGTACCTGGTGGGTTATTTGGACCCCAAGGACCCTCAGGATTCAAGGGGGATTCACTGGGGGTCCCTGGGGGCCAACCAGCCCACCAGGTACCTCCAGTAAGCGCCACAGTGCTGCATTGCAGAGAGGTGGTCCAGGCCATGCCCCTTTTAACACCTCTCTGCAAGCAGCCCTGTGGCACTTACTGGAGGTACCTGGTGGGCTAGTTGGACGCCAGGGACCCTCAGGATTCAAGGGGACTTTATCCCCCAACTTAAAACGCACCACGGGGCACGTTTGCACAGTGGTGAAGGGAAGGGGCGGGGCCTGAGGTGACATGTGTGCAAACATGCCCTGTGGTGCTTTTAAAGTTGGGGAAGTAATTTCCTTTCAATTCTGAGGGCCCCTGGGGGCCAACTAGCCCACCTGGTGGTTCCAGAAAGCATCACTATGCTGCGTTGCAGAGAGGTGGTCCAGGCCATGCCCCTTTTTACACCTCTCTGCAACGCAGTTCTGTGGCGCTTACTGGAAGTACCTGGTGGGCTAGTTGGACCCCAGGGACCCTCAGGATTCAAGGGGACTTAATCCACAACTTACAATGTACCACGGGGCACGTTTGCAGAGTGGTGGAGTAAGGGAGCATGGCCTTTGTCTAACTCTCACCAATCCCACTGCGTGGGGCTTACTGGAGGTAAAAGGTAGGCTAGTTGGCCCCTAAAGGACCCCCAGCAGTGAAGGGGATTTCAATCCCCATCTAAGAGCGTGCCAGGGACCACGTTTGTGGAGTGGTGGGCAAAGTGGGCATGGCCTGGTACGAGTACTCACCAATGCTGCTGTGTGGGACTGACTGAAGGTAATAGTTTGGGAAGTTGGCCCCCAAGTTGTGCTTGGGGGCCAACTACCCCTCTTGTTACCTCCAGTAAGTCCCACACAGTGGGTTTGCTAAGACGTCTTCGGAGGCCATGGCCCCCTTTCTCTACCACTCTGCAAACGTGCCTTGTGGCAGTCTACGGGATGGGGATGAAGTCCAATTTAGTCATGAGGGAGTTTGGGGGCCAAGGATCCCTCCTGGTCCCTCCTGTAAGTCCTACACAGCAGAATTCCTGAGCGTTGGTTGGACATGCAGCACCCTTTCCCCACCACTCTGCAAACGCGACTACTAAAGTAGCAAATTTCTGCTCCTCTGACTTAGAGGTAGTTTTAATCCCCTTGCCCTATTATGTACTAGGGGCTTGCAGAGGAGGTAATGCTAATTACAGGGGTCCACAGCGCATAGTGTTCCCTAGTGTATGTAGGTGTTTTTACTGTATTCTAAGTGTCTTTTAGCATAGACCTGGCTCTAGGCCCAGTTAGTCAGAGTCACTTACCACCCGTACCCGTCAGAAAAGGTTGCGGGCACAGGATGATTTTGCAACAAGGTCTCTTTCTGCTCCTCTGTTGGTTCTTTCTGAACATGTCTTGCTTCTTCTTGCACTTTTCTTCGTCTTGTGGACTTCTGTTGCTTCTTTCTGCATTTCTTTTGCTTCTTTCTGTGCTTTTTTTCTTCTTTCTTCACATGTCATACCTCTGTAGGCATAGTTAGGAACTAGCATTTAAAAAAGCCTTTGAAATTCACTTAACAAACCATAGGTTTCAGGCATGTTATAATTAGAAATTAGCATTTAAAAAACCTTTGAAATTCACTGAAAAAAACATACGTTTCAGGCACGTTATAGTTAGAAATTAACATTTAAAAAATCTTAGAAATTCACCGAAAAAACCATAGGTTTCAGGGACGTTATAGTTAGTTGGACATTTCACTCATACAAAACCATAGAAACTCCCTCGTCATAGTTAGTTCAGCTAACTATAACTTGCGCTCCCGCAATGCACTGCTGATGACATCACATATTACATCACTCATGACAAGGTAAGTGACATCACTGATGACATCACTGATGACATCTCAAATTACATCACTGATGACATCATCCTTGTGATAGAGTGGCAGACCTCCTCTCACTCTAATATAACCTTTGATACACACACTCTAAAATATAAGCTACCATTTTCAAAACAATGGACACACCAATACCAGTTACAACATACCCATTCACTAATTCCAAGATCTACCCATACATCCACTCATTCACCACAAGTCCTATACCCGTTGAACCCCTGTACCCTCGTGTACGCCATCGCTCCCGTGCACCCTTACCTCCAGTCTGTCCCTCTGACCCCTAACACCTACGGGGTGTCCTTTAACTGTAGCTCCAGGCATTACCATAATGCACAGTATTGAGGCGCACAACCCTTGCGTCACAGGGTGCCCCAGTACACTTCCGTAACCCCTGCATGTGCATTGTGCCCATAACTCCCTAACGCCCCCTGGGACCGCCTGCACGTCCATGCGCTCACTTAACTGTAAATCTTTGCAACCCCAGGAGAACCTTCCAACCCCCCCACCACCACCTTGGCACCGGGTACCCTGTCTGCCCCAGGGATGCCTGGGACTCCATGTACCCCTCAATTATCGTTAATACCCTGCGACACCCACTGTGTGCCTGTAACCACCCAGATGTCTCCGCAGCCCTGTGAGCCTTGGCATGCTCCGTGAACACCCGGAGCCCTTTCCTCCACTCGCTCCCTCAGCTCATCTCACCTGTATGTGGCTGTAACCTTCTGCCACCCGTGTACATCATGAGGCGCCCTGCATACGGCTGATAAGAGGAATGTACCTTTGCCTCTGCACACTGTATCGTCCAAGCAAGCCTTGGACTCCCCCATCACCCTGGATGGAGGGTCCCGGGTAGAGAGGGCCGCAGGGGCCGGATGCCCATCCAGGGGGTCTCAGCGGATCTAGGTGCCCGGGCAGCGGGGGCTGCGGAAAGGCTAGAGCAGGCCACCGGGGGGACCTGCTCCCTTTGGGAAATGGGCAGAGATAGAGAAGGAATGAAAACTAGAATCTTTAATGAGGTTTATTTAACAGTTTTCAGCATGTGGCTCGGATTTCCGAACAGAATGGTCGCCTTTTATCGTTTTCTGTAAACTCTCCCCCTTACTGGACGGGGAGAGGCGGTGTGTCCACCCAGGGTGGAGGATTCAGGGGGCGAGAACAAGACCCGCTGAAGTCGGAGATTGTGGGACATCGACTTCATAAATCAACACTGGATTAGGAGCAGAAACACCTCATGGGCCCCTCTTTACGCTGTTAAACTGTCGTGCAATCAACGGTGCTCCCAAGACCTAAACGCACACATTACAGAGGCGCGGTGATTTAAAGCGCCCTGAGGCTGGAGGAATACTGGAAGGCGCTGTCCTACACAACGAGGAAACCAAAATAAAAAAAAAACAGGTAAGGTCCTGTAAAAAAAAAAAACACCCGCGAGTGGTGCGCGCACGCCACTGCGAGCAAATGTCTTCAATTATCGCGGCCGTGTCTGGCCGCGATAATTGAAGACATATGGGCTTTGGTGCGCGTAACAGACACCAATAGGCCATAGGTGGAGCACCGCGACTGCCCATGGCCTTTTGCGTGTTCTGTTAAAAAACAGCATGCACGCAAAGCCCAATCAAAATGGACCTAGGAAATAATATGCACGAGCTGTGTGGAATTTCCAGGTCCATTTTTGAAACCCTACTAAAAGGGCTTTTCGCTACGTTTCGCTTGCGAGCCCTTAAAAGGGGCCCACATTTATGAATTGCACCTTTTCTCAAAACACTGCTTCAGTGTTTTAAGTATTCTAAAAAAGGGGGGGGTTCTCTGAAAGAGGCATGTTTTGTTAGCTTCACTGAGATGTAAAAAGTGCAAATGTTGCTAGGACTCTTTGTGCACGGATTAGTGCACAGTGGTGAACCACACCTGAATATAAGTGAGGCCACTTCTGCTAAGTCCCCCTTCTCAACCCGCATACAATAATGTGCCGTCCCAGCGCGAGACCCGGAATGACACCTCCGCCCCGTTGGTAAAAGGAAGGTAATAGAGGCCCATCTGCCTCCAGAAAGGCTGCTCGGGCCCCCACTAGGCCACTGAGGGCATCTGAAAAGCACTGACTCAGCCTACATTGGCTCACAGCTGCAACTTCCCCTCCACGACCCTGATCCTGTTAAGGCGGACGAAAACTTCAGGAGCTGGCTTGTCAGCTCACTGGATGTAGTTCTGCCGAAGAAAAGAATCGAGAAAAAGGGCAGAGGGTCCAAATCCTCCTGGTACACCCCGGAACTTAGGGCTCAAAGGAAAAAGTGTAAGAGACTTGAGCGTATCTGGAGGAAGGACTGGGCTGATCACAGTAAGATAACCTTCCGGGTGGCGATTAGAGCCTATAAAGTCTCTCTCAAGAATGCCAAGAGTGCATTCTTTGAAGAGAGAATTAGAACATCCTCCAATTCATCGAGAGAAACTTTTCAGATCATCAAGGAATTATTAAAGATCCCTGACCCCCCTCTGGCCCCGGACATCTTGGGTGTGAAATGTAATCAGCTTGCGGTGTTCTTTGATTCTAAAATTCAGAACATTTTAAAAACCCTGCCGCGATTAGGGGACACTCCAGACTTGAGTAACAAGTCTCATACATATGGCCCACAGATGAATACTTTGCTCCAGTTGCAGTGGAAGATGTGGAAAAAAGCCTATTAGCTATGAAAAGCGGATCGCCGAGTGATCCCGCACCAATGTACATTCTTAAACAGGTTTTTACCACCCTATCACCTCCTGCCACTGGTTTAATCAATGCCTCGCTCTGTCAAGGCACTGTTCCTCCCAGCTGGAAAGACGAGATTGTAAAAGCTTTACTAAAAAAGCCTCAGATGGATCCCACAGAACTGGCCAATTTTAGACCCATATCACTGTTACCAGGACTTAGTAAGATAGCGGAGAAGATGGTGAATCAGCAACTATCCTCTTTTCTGAAATCTAACGAGCTACTTCGGAGCTCGCAGACAGGTTTCCGACCTGGTCAGGGAACAGAAACGGCCCTAATTGCAGTTATGGAAGAGACGAGGTGCATTCTGGACTCAGGAGGATCAGTGGCGGTGATCCTCCTGGACCTGAGTGCAGCCTTTGATACGGTTAACCACCGTATCTTAATTCAGCGCCTATCTAACATCAGATTCTCAGGCATGGCATTGGCATGGTTAACTTCCTTCATTAATAATCGGACCTATCAAGTCTGGGAAGGAAATACACGATCAAGTCTGATCCCCCTCCAGTGTGGTGTACCGCAGGGCTCCTCGTTGAGCCCTACCTTATTCAGCGTGTACATGTCCCCACTGGAGGAGGTTGTCGCTCCATTCAGGATAAAAATAGTGAGCTATGCCGACGACACCCAACTTGTCGTCTCACTTACGGGACCAAAGTTCTGGAACCCTTCATTCATGCCTTGCCAAAATACATGCGTGGATGAGTAAGTCTGCTCTCAAACTTAATGGCTCAAAAACTGAGCTAATGCTCCTGGGGCATAAGATGACATCACTGCCTGATGCCATTTGGCCGGCCTGTATGGGTGATCCCCCGCCTCCTAAAAGTGAAATCAAAAGTTTGGGAGTGTGGATTGATCAGGACCTTTCATTTAAAGTTCAAGTCAAGAAAACTGCTGGCATCTGTTTTGGCTTGCTTCGTTCAGCCCGTAAGGTCCTTCCCCTTCTTCCCGCCCCCTCTAAGAAACTTCTGATTCAGGGATTGATCCTTTCAAGGTTGGACTTCAGCAACGCCTTATATTTGGGCGCTCCTGAAGCTACTATCAATAAGCTACAATACATACAGAATTCAGCAGCCAGGCTGCTAACAGGTACTCGAGCAAGGTCATCAGCAAAACCAGCCCTTAGATTGCTGCACTGGCTGCCTGTCCGCGAAAGGATAAAGTTTAAATCACTCTGTATTGTTCACAAATCATTACAAGGCAAGGGTCCCCCTATTCTGAAAGACCTAGTGCTCCCTAATAAAGCTAATAGGCCCCTTCGCTCAGACTATGAGTGTCGAGCCAAAGTCCACAGAGCGAAAAAGGCGTGATCAGGTGGTCGGCGGTTTTCCATCAATGCAGCAACCCTGTGGAATTCCTTACCACTTAAACTCCGTGCTGAACCTAGCCTTCTTTGCTTTCGAAAGCTCCTAAAAACATTTCTGTTCCCTCAGGGCCTTTAACTCCACCCCCTGTCTTCAGTAGTCTGGGTTCTTCAGTGCTGGGACGCTCCAGGGTAACCACGCGCTTTATAAATCTGCATCCAATCCAATCCAATCCACTTAGCCGGCTCATTACCCAATGGCCTGCCTTAGCAATCCGACCCTGCTCCAAATGCATCAGACCAGTAGGTGCCCTGCAGACAAACCTCTCTTGTACATGTTTTAATAGATATAATTACAGTGGCGGCCAGTATTTACCGGGGGGAGGAGGAGGGGTGTAAATCAAAATAATAAATACATTTTTTTTAAACGTAGCTCTAGCGGGCCACCCAGCTGGTTGCTGCCTCTCGCTGGAAGCAGGAACCAGGAAGCACCCAGGCTCCTGACCCCTTAGTAATCACAACACTGCAAAGCCATGGTTCAGTGCTCAGACGGGGAATGGAGTCCTGGCTATGTCCTGCACCCAGGCCGTAATGCAGCTTGGGTGTAAAACATGCAAAGTTCGCATGACTGTTATGGTTGGTTCAAGAGGGCCAGCCAAACAGTTATGCGCACTTTAGAGTGGAGCCACCACTCCTCCTCCTGGTCCCTGCTCTGGCAGTCCATCCCCGCCCACACCAGGAAATGGAAAACTAAAATGATAATAACGTTGGTCATTATCATTTTAGTTTTCCTTTAATTAATGCTCGCAGAGCAGTGGGGCGACGCTCCTCCATCTTTGCGGAGGAGCCACACCTGATAACAACCATGAATGTTTCTAAGTTCGTGTTCAGAACTGCTCACTTGTAATAAAGTTACATAACGGGTGTTGCACGATTTACATGGCAAGTATGTAGATGGCTCGTGTTATGGTTCTTAAAACCAGGCTCTTGTCTCAGCTCTGCTCAGACGCCTCTATTAATGTGCTGTTTTTCAAAAACATCTACGCAGCCACTATCGACTCGCATGGCATTTCCTCCTCAAGTTGCCTTTAGGTAAAGGCAGTCCTTTAAATGGGCCAGTACTCACCGGTACTGAGTACCAGCACTTCTCAGGTTTACCGCTCTGAGTACCGGCACTTCTCCGCTGCCAAGGAGCGTACCGGTACTCATCAAAGACAGGCTCATTGTTGCTTTGGCGCACGTGGACGAACGAGGCTGTCTGACAGCCAAAGCGCCTCTGTAGCCCAAGCGGAGCCACCTTCAAACTATTCAGCGGGGCTCATCTACATAATGTCCGGTATCACAACCACGCTGTGTTTGACAGAGCAGGGTCCGTTCAGGCCCTGCGCTGTCAATCACATTCACACCATTGTGTGCATTTGTGCACACTCTCGAATCCAGGCATCCCACTGACTGCAGCAATAGCAGCAATTAAGAAAGCCACAGGAGATAAGGGGTGTAAAATGGTCTTTATCCCACCTGAGTGTTTTGTGTGACTGTCTGTCTGCTTGTGTCTGGGTGTTTGCCTGCTTGTGTGCGCATGTTTGGGTGTGTGTGAGAGAAAAGCGAGTGAAAGAGGGAGAGAATCCAGACACTAGGGATGGATTTTAAAGGACATTCTGGAATGTTTTGTGTGAGCATTGCTGCTTGTTGCTGTGAGTGTGCAATCAAAAATATAGAAGTATTAAGCCACATAGTAGAAGTGTCTTATATGTCTTGTATTTAGCCCCGCCCCTAGCCCCGCCCACTTGCTACACTCATAGCTCATTTTAAGAGTACCTGCAAAAATTTTTTTCACATTTAACACCTTGACCGCGGCGCCGATTCCGCCCCTGTGCTGGACATTCCAGAACAGGGCGTGGTCGTGACGGAACCGTTCCGTCATCAGCACAGCTCAGCCGTGACTGATGACGGAACGGTTCAGTCACCAGCATCGAAGGTGTTAAAGCACTGGATAAAGGTAGTCTTTCCTCAGTTTCCAGTTACGTCACTCCCCAGCTCGTTTTCAACGACGGCCATTTCCAAAGAATACAATTACAGTTTGTTTCGCTTCAGCTCTGTTGTCCTTGGGAATTAAATACATCCTAACTCCACCATTCCGCAGTGCCAGTTTGCAACCGACTGGCAGATTTGTCTTCAGGCCTTCGCAAGGAGACAATATTTTATTTAACTCCTTTTCCGGGAACTGTCTCCGTTGTCCTCCAAGCGCATATATTTCTTAGATGATGACTTATTGCTCCAGAAGCAGTCCAAATCCCGAGAAAAATGATTTTAAATATGAGAAAAAAAGTGAAGTCTGCGGGGAAAGCTAAGAAATGTATCAACTTCACAATGTCAATCTACTGGCAAAAAATGATTCGCCAGCATAAAAACTGTTAAAATCTCTTGCATTCACTCCCACAGCAAAACAGAGACACACCCACCCACATACACACACACACACATTTTACACCATCACACATCTAAGTGCTTGATACATTCAGTCATAGCGGGTAGTAGAGAGTCATTTCTGATTGGTGGCGTCCTATGAAAGACTCCGCACGCTGCAGCCCCCTGAGGAGCTGTGCCCCTAATTACTGAAACTGCCCTGCAGTATATCAGAACCTCACTAAATACAAGGAGACAGATTTACAAGCCCTTTGGGCCTCTTTGCGCCGCCATTGCGTCACTTTTTGTGACGCAACGGTGGCGCAAACAATGCACCCCATTTACAATGTGACGCATCTAGGGAGATGCGTCACATTGTAAAGCCCTGCGTCACATTATACCTGTGTCAGGTATAATGTATGCAGGGGGCGTTCCCAAGCAGGAAAGCCTCGTAAAAGTGACGTAGTGAAATCTACAAGATTTCACTGCCTCACTTTTAGGACGCCACTGCGTCAAAACCTTACGCCTGCTTGGAGCATGCATAAGGAGTGATGCAGTGTCGTGGGAATAGGCCACAAAATGCATTGCTGGAGTTGCGTCGTGCTTGCGACACGACTCCAGCAATGCGTGACTTTTGCCCCAACAGATGCGTCCAAATTTCGGACGCATCTGTCAATCCATCCACCATGGTACACCATGCAAATGCAGCTCATCCATGGTGGAGCAAGCATTTTTTAGGGTGGCGCAAGGAAAGTGACGCATCGCTATAGATACATCACTTTCTTGTAAATTTGCCCCAAGGAATGTTCCTAGTCTATGGTGATAGCTGCTGCGTTGGCCCCCATTTCGTAGGCTATGGTCATTCCTCCTGTCATTCTGCTGCTGTTGCAAGCTTTCACTCCACCTAAAGGTTTAGAGCCCAATTCACAAAAGTAACCTTAGACCTGAAGTCCAAGTTTAGACCCGAGGTCTTATTTTAGACCTGAAGACTTCGTTTAGATCTAAAGTCTATCTTTAGAAATAAAGTCTAAAGGGAATAATTACAAGGTCCATGCACCACCGGAGTGTCACTTTTTTTGACGCTCTGGTGGCACACAATGCTAAGACATAGTTACAAGGCCACTCAAAGCCACTCTGTGCCTACCTTTTTAGGCCTTGCAAATATAGCTCCATTTCACCTTCACTCTGCATGAAAGGGCCATTCTATGGGTGTTGCTGTGGGTGTTCCGACGCAACACCAATGGATTCTGATACAGTCCCAGATTTACACGGTTTCGTGAACCTGGGAATCTGTCAGATTCAAACGCCTCCCCATGGGAAGCGTTAAAGTGGGCTACAAGGGAAAAAAAACTCTATTTCTCCTTGTGTTTTGCTCTCCCCAGGTGTGCTGCATTCTGCAGCACACATAGAAGGCGGAAAATGACATCAATTATTGTTTTTGAACAGGAAGGTGTCCCTTCTTGCACAAAAACAATCACCCCTGCAACTCAGGGACCCTTGCACAATGTGCCAGCACAGAGGAAATCACAGGGATGCATCTTATTGCTGTAAATATGACGCATCCTTGCACTTTCCTAATGACGCAGCTCGGCTCAGCAAGGTGGCTTGCAATGCTGCGTCATTTTCTAGAAAATAGGCCCCTAAGTGTAGATCTGAAGTTTAAGGTTAGACCTGAAGTCTAAGTTTAGATCTGTAGTCTAAACTTAGACTTCAGGTCTAAACTTAGACTTTAGGTGTAAAGTTATACTTTAGGTCTAAACTTAGGGTACGATTCACGAAGGCAATTCTTGACAAAAATTTTGGTGTAACACTACAGTCAACACTGAGGAAAGCGCAAAGTGTGAACTGCATGTACTATGATGCAAAGGTGCAAACTTTTCTGGGATATGATGTAGTGTCCAGCAACACCCTTTCTCCTGCCCAAACTGAATTTTATGACCTCCTCTGCTATTTATCACATGTTCCTAATGTTCTTTTTGGTAAAAATTGCATTCTGCCCCATTGATTACCGTCTTCCGGCCCGAGCCGGAGAGTACGGCCCGAGCCTGAGGGTACAGCTGGAGCTGGAGAGGACGGCCCGGGTACCGAGCATATGGCCCAAGCTGGAAATTCCGGCTCGACTGCAGACGTAAAGATTCGACTCTTAAATGACCTCTGTGAATACCAAAAGTCGTAAAGTTAGACTTTTGTCTCAGTTTGCCTTTATGAATCGGGCCCATAGACTTTAGGTGTAAAGTTAGACTTTAGGTCTTAAGTTAGACTTCGGGTCTAAAGTTTGGACTTTAAGTCTAAACTTAGACTTCAGGTGCATGTTTACCTTTGTGAATCAGGCCGCCCTTAGAGATCTATGCACATTTTTAAAAACGCCCAAATTGTATGAATGGTTTAAAATTTTCAAAATCTGCTGAGACCAAGGAATCTGCTTGTTTCAAATGGATCGAGAGTGTCCGTGGTTCAATTAGTCTTATGACATGCAACTGACGATTTTCGAGGATGCGGGGAAAACATTCGATGTAAGGCCTGACTTGCTGACCAGTAATTTCATCCTTGTTCATCATCAACATCATCATCAACATTCAGTACCGGTTTGTGTCATATTACCCTGGGATGAAATTAAAATGTCCTCACTGTTCTGATTTACATGAAGTTGAATGAGGAACAACCTATTGGTTTAGAGTTTTGCTACCTAATTTTGAGAGATTTTCCCTTTTTCCAACATTTTTTCTTTTAGGAGTGGGCAAATTTAATGTCAAAATAAGCGCAAAAACTCATTTATGCCCGATTGACATTATCAACCAGCACATAATGAGCAGCTTAGTGGAAGTGGAGGGATGTATTTTAAGATGTGTGATTTCCATGTCCCACGCTCTCAAACAACGGAAAGTAATCACTATTTGGTCAACACGTTAAAGATTTTCATGCCGTCACCTTGTCTAGGTGAGGCAACCAGAAACTGGCTCTCTAAGCCATGATAAAGAAAAAGATCCCCCGAAAGAAGAGTTAGGAAATCAATTAAGATTAAGTTAGATGATGCTTATCAAAGAAACAGGGAGTCAATTGTTTTTAATGAGCTACTGAGCACTGGATAGAAAGGAGGAGATTGAAAAGAGTCTCGGATATAAAATTGATTGACAATGTTGTTGAGTCTGGTATTTGTTTTTCATTCCAAGAAGAAAGGAATCAATAAAGAGATTTGTTTTCCTTATTATAAAGCATACACACAGTGATTGTGTGATCTACGCGCGTAGAGCTGGGGTCATGACATGCTCTATTTAGGCTTATTTTCCGTGTATCACATGCCCATCTATTATTCATTTCTCTGTCTTCTTTTCTGCTGTTTAGAATGATTGGGTTTCCTATTTCATTTTATATCAATGTATGCAAATGACATAAGGTTGGGAGCACACTGCCCAGCATACCAGCACACAATTTGCCTAGATGCATTGTAGTAAATGCATTGCATGATAACTCTGTCTTTCGTTGGAAGCCTTTAGTAGTCTCTGTTGTTGGTGCAAATTTGCAAAATCACTTTGTGATTAGCCATTGACATGCACAAACAAAACAAACTTAATGACAAGTGATTCTCACTTTGCACTAAGTAAACTCAGGTTCATAAAGTGAAAACTATCAAAGAGGGTCATTTTGTAGTGTACGCATGCTTACAGAGGCTGGTTACTCTGCATAATTTTACACTGCAGAGCAAGGGATGCTGTAATGTCTCACACCACAAAGGGATTATGAAAACGATCACATCACACCCATCTCATTAATATTAATCTTGCCGGAATCAGCTTGCAGCTCATTGCGAATAGAGGCTCTGCGGTGCAAGGGCATTGTGAATTCTTCGCACTACACTGAGAGATGGTGGTCTCAGCACCATGCACAAAGTGCTCTGCCAGTGCTTAATTTGTGACAGTGGTTTTCAGTGCTTGGCACTGCTCTTAGGGGCTGATTTCAATGTCGGGCAGAACCGACTTAGTCGCGGGACTGACCGAAACCCGGTCGGCGGTCCCACCCGCCTAATTAGGATGCCAACGAACACTGTTTGCTCTCTTTCGTACATTTTACTATGTTAATGTTAATGTTAATGTTAATGTTAATATGAATTTATTAAGCGCTCGTTCGCCCGGGGGCTTCATGGCGCTATAGAAAGGAACACAACACGCCAATTAAAAGTAGAGATGAAGCGGCTCAGCAGTACGCCTGGGAGAAAAGCCAGGTTTTAAGGGAGTGTCTGAAACTGAGGATATTATCGCTCAGTTTTAATTGAGGGGGGAGAGAGTTCCAGAAGGTAGCTGCAAGATGGTCAAAGCAGCAACCTCCGATACGCTTCCTCTTGTAAGATGGGACGATCAGAAGGGATTTGTGAATGGACCGGAGATTACGGGAAGGATTGTACCTGTTGAATAGATCTCTAATAAATAGAGGGCCAGAGTCATGTAAAGACTTAAATAGAATACACCCGGTTTTAAAAGCTACTATGGGAGCATGCATTACAGCTGTAAACCGGCTGTAATGCATGCTCTCATAGGGAAGCTGTAATGCATGCTCTCATGGGGAAATGGGAGGTGTGGTACATCCCTGCATCCCGTGTCAGGCACCTAAAGGGGTGCAGGGATCAACAGGGGGTACCACAGGTGCCCCCTCAGCCCCAACTGGAGGCTGCACACCCAAGAGGGCCCTGTGGGCCCCAAACACGCTTTCTGACATGGTTTCCACGTTGGACTGGCTGGAATGGAAACCATGCTGGAAACCATGCATCATAATCTCAGGGGCGTAAAGGTCCCCCCTTTCAATTACTGGCCAGCTTCCGACTGGCCGACGCTAGTGAGAATGACTGTCTGGTTTACTTTCTGACCGCCCCCTAGATCATAATTAGGGGGTCGGAAAGTAAACTGAGCAGCCTATTATGATGCGGCCCTGAAGGCTCCGACCATCGGTCGATGTCTTTAAGGGCCGAATTATAATTGGTCCCTTAATTGTCAACACCAATGCTTGTGACAGTCTGCCACAAGGTGGCGCAGTTTGAATAATTTGAAGAAGACCACAACAACAGTTAATTTTTAATCCAATATACATTAAAATTACTATTACCCACCGCCCAAGACGTTCTCATAGCTTTGGGGGCCTGGAATAGTCCAAATTGTCACACTTGTAGGAGTGTGATGGTTAGTAGTTGTGTTGTTAGTATTATTGGCAGCATGGCAGGGGTGTGGTGCAAGCTGCAGGGGCCTCCTGAAGAGAGTTTTGGCACCTATTTGTTTTACAAATCAAGCACTGCAGCTGCCTCTTTTGTGTATGAGGTCCCAGGCTGATTGTCCATCTCACTATTTTGGGGGAAGACCTCAAAGTGTATATACATGCCCCCGCCTCATGCTAGAGCCTACCCAACCCGTTTCAGTGTATAGTTTCAGATTAGTTAAGGGAAGTTGCATAATTGAAGTAGGCTGTGCAGCAGTGTTAGACTTCAGTGCAAGACCTCAATACTCAATTACCTTGTTTTGCACAAAAATCAAAAGTACAAACCTATCCCTGTTTAAAAGAAAAAAAAAAGGATCTCACCTGCTTTCAACCTCTTTTTCGGACACATGAATGAAACTGGAAAGCCTGCATTCCCTGATCAAATTGTTTGCTGTGATCAAGACATTTGGTCACTCTTCGGGTGATAGACAGGTTAGTTTGTCTCCATTCCGATTCGATGCATAGTGTGTTTGCTGTGCCTGCTAGGCTGTGTTTCACTGTTATAATTACAACTATGACCCTACAACTCCCAGCATGAATAGTGGTGTTACCTTGAAAGCAGTGGTGACTGGTGACATTTGAAAGTGGTGCGGCGTAAAACAATTGTCGTACAGCACTGTAGCGAACAAGCTTGAATCACCTACGGGGGGGGGTTCGAGATTTTTTTTTTAAAAGAGTGGGCAAATGGTGCATTTTCAAGCAAATTTGAGAAAGCAGGAAGGTTAATAAAGCAATTGTGAATCTGTTCTAACAAAGACAGTGACTGGCAAAACTGTCAGTCCAATCAGATGCATATCAGATGCCGGCCTACCACGTGCTCTGTCCCACTGTGTGCTATTCTTTCACTATTCTTTGTACTAAACTGAGCTGGTATTCCTTCAATTCCAAAGGTCCCTAGTATTCCAAAGAAAAATTCAACTCATCCATCAAAACAGTGCAAGACTTAAATTCTCCTGTGTGGGACAAACAGGAAGGAAAACACTGAATCAAGATGAGACAACTGAGATAGATGGTAGAGCCACCCAGTCATGTGCAAGGGGCTGACTTAAGCCCATGTTAAGTTCATGTCATGTATGGAGACGAGAAGTTTAGGCCCTTTCCATACCAGTGCGTGAAGCTAAATGTGTGAACATTCCTATGAGCAGTGTCCACCTTTTTGTCTGAAAGGGTACATTTGGTAGCAGCTTCTTTTGCAACATATGTTTTGCTGTTACATAAAAATAAAGGAACAGGGAGCGGGAAGGGTGCAACCTTTGACCTCTCACAAGACCCTGTTTCTGAACATCAGCTTACTCCACATCTGGGTAACAAATTCCCTGTGACCCTTAGGGGCTCCAGGGATGGGCCCCTATACAATAAATATTACTGCTGACATCCACTGGAAAGGACTGAGCCAAAGGCAAATCATTTACATAGCACTTCTGAACAGTTAATTTTTGCTCGCATCCGTGCGGCCTTTTTTCCAAATTGGCGAAAGCACGTACTGTAAAAACTCCACTGGTTATCTGTCATAAAGGCCACAAAATAAGAGTAGGAAAAACATGCTTTTACTTACAAATCCGCAGCACACTCTAGAAAGCTTCAGCCATGAACAGTGACAACTACAGAAGAGACTAGGGGTCATATGTATCAACATACAGTTTTGCGATTCCTAAATAGCGATTTTTAAGGAATCGCTATTTAGAAATCGCAAAATGGTATTTATGTAGGAAATCGCTTCTTTTTAGCGATTCCTTAACATTCCTAAATTGCGAATAGCAAATTGCTAATCGCAATTTTCCCATTCATTTCTATGAAGGGGACATTTGCCATTAGCAATTTGCTAATCGCAAATTGCGAATATTTTCAAGGGTGCAGGAGTGTCACAAGAACACCCTGCTGCCCCCCTGAAAATGACATGTGTGGGCATATGGCGCACATACATGCCCTAAGGGCATGTATGAGCGTCATATGGCACCTTTGTATTTTAAAAAAATTGCTTTTTGAAAAGAATTCGCAACTTACCACCAACTAGAAGTTGGTGGTAATTTGCGAATCCTTATGGGCATTTTTTTTTGATACATTACATTTAAGGAATCGCAAAATTTGCGATTCCTTAAGTGCAATCGCAAAATAAGGAATGGCAAATTTTGCGATTCCTTATTTTGCTGCCAAATTGTTTCATACATACCATTTAGCAAATTAGCATTTGCGAATTTCGGCCTTTGCGAATGCTAATTTGCTTGATACATATGGCCCTAGTACCCTTGCACAATCTTAGGAAACAAAACCTACATTGACACTCTAATGCTAACAGAGCACCTCAACTCCGAGCAGGCACTCATCACTCTACCCGGCCCGCAACCCAACGCTGCACGAGCATCACTGCACAAGGCAAACGAGCAAACAATACACAGAAAATCAAACACTACTGAAGCAGTCCAGCGCAATAACCTATACAATTCTGTGCATGCATTTGTGCTATGTTTGGTGCCCTTGTGATTTCTCAGTTGGGATGCCCCTGCCTCCGTGCTAGCCATCACCCCGAAAACGTGCAACACATCCTCACCGATGTTATGCCATTCCCCAGTGCTTGCTTTCTGTCCCCAGATAGGAGGACCCGTTGCACAAGCACCCGCTTCCACTCATGTGCAAGGTCCATGCTCATGAGTGCACCCCTCGCATGGTCATTCCTTGACCCTTCAGACACTCTGCATTCCCTTCCGCTCTTACACAGGGAGTATTTTATGTGTGCCCTACTGGTGTATATCTTAATTTCCTGTTTACAGGCATGTGTCCGTGTACATCTTTTTAGGTCTCGCCTGTCGATGCGCATGCGCATCGAGCAAGCGAGACTATAGGGGCTCATCCACACTTTATCTAACTTGCAAGGAATCGTGGCGATTCCTTGCAGTGCCCGTGACTTTTAAGCTCAATGCGCATGTGCATTGAGCTTAAAAGCGCGTGCACAGCCGCCCGCATTCCTCCGACACCTTTGAAGTGAAGCTTAGCTTCACTTCAAAGGCCCGGCTTGTTCACACCCACATGCCGCTCTGCCCCGCTCCGCCCCCTCCCCTGAGTCATCCTGCCTGCCCCTTCCCGCCGTGTCGCATTTCTCCTCCCCCCTCCCCCCTCCCCTCTCTTCCGTCCGTCCGTCTTGTTTTCTTTCTCTCCTGCCTCTCCTCGCCAATGTCTTTCTACTTGTAACCCCATTCCATCACTCGCCTCACTCTTCCCTTGTCACCCCACTCTCTCCCTTGTTATCCTTTGGGCTTAACTCAAGGCTTTTCTTTCATGTTTCCGTCTGCTTTTTTTGTGTTTTTACATGGCCCTTCTTTATGCCCTTGTTTGCTCCATTCATTGATGGGTGTTTGTGCGAGTACATTTGTGGAATTCCTCGGTCAGGCACGTAGTTTGGCATTGCCTGCTTGGGCTGTGGGTGGAACACTCAAAGCTGCTCGGTTTTCGACTGTCAATTTATGTAGACTTTGAATATTGGTTTTAAATTTAAAATGCTGCCGTTGACCATGTTGTGGCCATTCTGTGTATGACCGTTGGGAAGTCTTCTTGTAACTCTTTAGGTTCACCAGAGAGAATTTCCGTTACAAGAAATCCTTATTTAAAACCCCTATTGTCAGCCACAACTTGAATCCATCTTGCTTATTTCGCTGTATACTATAAAGCAATTAATTGTATGAACTGGGCGGTCCTTATGAAACAATACTTTTTGGTTAGGGGCTCCCTTTGATAATGCCGTGCTTTCCGCCGTCAGCACCACGCGCGGTAGTGGTTTTATTCTGTAAAATCCACTGGAATCTGCTCCCTTCTTCTGAAGTCTGGCAGTCTGCACTTCTGTCATGCTCTTTTGTGTTTCCTCCATGAAACGTGCATCTGTGTTGACTTTGAGGGCCAGATGTGTGAACTTGCGGTTTTACAATGCGATAAGAGGCTTCGAACACGTTACCACCCAGCTGACTGCCCCCATGAGCCCCTTGCACACACATTCTGTGTCTCCAGTTGTCATGGGCGCGGCTCCACGAAGCTGGTGTCGAACATGTGTGGGTCTCGGGAAGCCGTGTGTGCTGGCAAGTTCATTAATGCCAGGGTGGACTGCAGCTTGTTCGGGAAGCCCGCTGCTGCTTTTCATTCGGTGGAATTTTTTGTGGACGTTTTTTTCCGAAGGTGAAATGAGGGCTTTGTCGCAAGGTCGCCACTGTTTGGAAAAAAAGCCTTTAGAGAAAGCGTGTCACATTCCTTTACAGAACCGGTTGCAGAAGTCGTTTTGTCGCCTGCAACCTCTTCCTGCTCTGAGAATCTAACCAGGGAAACTCGGTTCCTTAAATTGCGATCATATTTTTCCTTATAAGGAAGTCTCTGCCTGTTCGTAAGATTTTGAAACCCTGCTTGTTGACTGTCAAGCGGGCTGTATAGGCTCTCTGAAAGAGTCAAGTGGCTGGAGGTCATCGGTATAGACATGCTGGATTAGCCCCTAGTCCTTGCTCAAATTAGTGTTTTCAGAATACAGCGGGGAACACTAAACCTTTATGACCATACATGATGGCTTGGGTTCTAAATATTAGCAGTGATGGAATTTGATTGCGATCAGGAGGCTGCCTGTAGATACTCGGTAGCGCTCTCCTTTATGTACTGTTCACAATCACAAGCAGGCTCTGTTCTGCAAGGTGCCGGGGGACCTTCCTGCAGCCCACGCGTTTCTAAAATGTCAGTTCCGTAGGTGTTTCCGACAGCCCTCCCCGCGGCTCACAGCACGTAACTTTCCTTAAGGGATGTTGTTTATCTCGTGTTTTGTTTTCTTTTTATAGGGATATGTTTTTATGCATTTATGACAAGGTCTCGTGGCGGTGTCACCTCGCATCCCAAAATACCTACCCCCTCACCCTCAACCCCTCACCCTCACTCACCCTCACCCTCACTCACCCTCAACCCCTCACCCACCCTCAACCCCTCACCCTCAATCCCTCACCCTCACTCACCCTCAACCCCTCACCCTCACTCACCCTCACCCACACTCACCCTCACCCACACTCACCCTCACCCACACTCACCCTCACTCACCCTCACCCTCACTCACCCTCAACCCCTCACTCACCCTCACTCACCCTCAACCCCTCACCTACCCTCACCCTCACTCACCCTCAACCCCTCATCCTCACCCTCACTCACCCTCAACACCTCACCCTCACTCACCCTCAACCCCTCACCCTCACTCACCCTCAACCCCTCACCCCCTCACTCACCCTCACTCTCACTCATCCTCACTCACCCTCAATCCCTCACCCTCACTCACCCTCACTCACCCTCAACCCCTCACCCTCACTCACCCTCACCCTCACCTTCACTCACCCTCAACCCCTCACCCTCACTCACCCTCAACGCCTCACCCTCAATCACCCTCACTCACCCTCAACGCCTCACCCTCAATCACCCTCAACCCCTCACCCTCACCCACCTTCACTCACCCTCACCCTCACCCACCCTCAACCCCTCACCCTCACCCACCCTCAACCCCTCATCCTCACTCACCCTCAACCCCTCACCCCCTCACCCTCACTCACCCTCACCTTCACTCACCCTCAACCCCTCACCCTCACTCACCCTCAACGCCTCACCCTCAATCTTCCTCACTCACCCTCAACGCCTCACCCTCAATCACCCTCAACCCCTCACCCTCACCCACCTTCACTCACCCTCACCCTCACCCACCCTCAACCCCTCACCCTCACCCACCCTCAACCCCTCATCCTCACTCACCCTCAACCCCTCACCCTCACTCACCCTCAACCCCTCACCCTCACTCACCCCCACTCACCCTCAACCCCTCACCCTCAACCCGTCACCCTCACTCACCCTCACCCACCCTCAACCCCTCACCCACCCTCAACCCCTCACCCTCAACCCCTCACCCTCAATCCCTCACCCACACTCACCCACACTCACCCACACTCACCCACACTCACCCACACTCACCCACACTCACCCTCACTCACCCTCACTCACCTTCACCCTCACTCACCTTCAACCCCTCACCCCCACTCACCCTCAACCCCTCAACCCCTCACCCTCCCTCACCCTCATTCACCCTCAACCTCACTCACCCTCAACCCCTCACCCTCACTCACCCTCAACCCCTCACCCTCAACCCCTCACCCTCAACCCCTCACCCTCAATCCCTCACCCTCAAACCCTCACCCACACTCACCCACACTCACCCACACTCACCCACACTCACCCCCACTCACCCCCACTCACCCTCACACTCACCCACCCTCACCCACCCTCACCCTCACTCACCCTCACTCACCCTCACCCTCATGCTAAAGATTTACAAAAAAACCCATTAACAATTCTAAAAGCACTAACTCTAATGCTGCGAGACCTATTGCATTTCTAATGCTTGTTTATCAGTGCATGTCTTCCACGCATGTCCACATCACCCCTGAATGCGCACGCCTCTGATTAAGCGCGTTATGTGCCTGGCTTCACTCTTTCTAAATGTCACTTTGCAGTGGCAGACGTGATGAGAAGTTAAAGGAAGCAAACTAATTTTTTTCTCCTGCATTATTTTTTCTATGTTATTAACTTTGCAGAGGGGAAAAATAATAAGTCATAGAGAAAGGGGAAAAATAATAGCAGTCATAGAGAAACGGGAAGAAAGTCAGTCTTTCAGACAGGCGCTTATTGAAAGGTGGGACCAGTAGTAATACAACGTCAGGCGAGGAGTGCGGCAGTCAGCACCACTGGAGCCTGGCGAGTGACACCCCCTGCACCCAGGAAGGACTTCACCATTTTATTTTTAAATTCGGCTTCGTTATAGAGGGGAACGCTTGCTGCCAAGGACGCATCCTTTCTTTCTCCCTCTCACCACCCACCCACACTCTATTAGCCCCATCCCCTCCAACAAACAACTTGACACTAGTGATGAGGACCGACCGTGACACTAATTACTCACGAGTCACTCTCCGAGGATTTTGTTGCCATTCAAATCACTCACTCTTACTTTTTCACAGGAGCAGGATGGATCGGATCTACACCACGAGGTCCACGACTGTAACTACACGCAGCGCAGGCCTGTGTACACGACACACAACAACACAGGCACAGCGTGTCGTGGCGGTGAGGCGGGAGTGAAGTCGGACATCTGCTGCCTGCGCACGAGGCGAGCCCCTAGACTAGAGATTGAGAACAGCACGGCGCGCGCGTCCCGAAATGGCCAATCACTGCATGGCTTCATATGAAGTCACACAGTGATTGGCCATATGCAGTGCGGCTGAGGCAGTGTGCCACCACCCACGTGCGGCATCCAATAATGGATTGCCTGCCCTTCTGCGCGGTGGACCAGCCAATCCTGGTGCTGCATGCAACCCCGGGGGCTGCGGCACAGCTAAAGCAGCACCCCCTTGGTCCCTCTCTAAGGGGAACTTCAATCAGGTAGTGTATGCGCATGCTCGGGCTAGTTACAGCCCAAACATTCACTTGCGCAGGACTGCTGCAGCTGAGTGTGGACTGTCACTCAAGCTGCAGCAGGCCAGTCCCACCTCCTGCGCATTCCGGATTAAGTCGGTGTGTCCCGGCTGGTAGCGCTGCGGCGCTGCGGCACTGCGGCTTATAACATTCATGATTGATCATTGCAATATTTTTAGTGTGCTCTTGACGACGTGACGATGCGTCCATGTGGCTTAGTGGGGCTATGCCCCTACGCCCCAATGGACGCACAGCGCCTGCTTGAAAGCCAGAAGGTTGAAGGTGGCACGGGAGCCATGTAGCCTCTTGTCTAATGCAAACAGAACAATTGATGGACAGAATGCTGAACAATGTCATTATACATTCACCCCAGTACATAGATCTGGGCCTAAATCCATTGTTTTTTGCTCCCCATGCCATTCCAGTTTAGACCGGGCCATATGCAAATCAGTCCTGACCCTGTGTCCCATGGGAACAGTCCAGCTGAACTGCCAAGCCAGGTCCCTCCTGGACTGGAAAAAAGCATTCTGAGATCGGTTTTGGGATTTCCCCCCTCATCAGCCAGGCTAGCTTGATTCTAGTGGCATGGAGTGCACAGGACCCATGTCTGGGTATTCCTTTCCCACTCTGTGTGACAAAGGCAAAAAAAAACAATTAACCGATGGATGGAATGCTGACCAATGTCAAAATCTCACTACCAGTCAGAGATCTGGGCCTAAATGCATTGTTTTGTTGCTCACCATGCCACCCCAGTTTTGACCCAGCCATATGCAAATCAGTCTTGACCCTGCGCCCCATGGGAATATTTTAGTCCGAACTGCCAAGCCAGGCCTTCCCTGGACCGGAAACAAGCATACTGGAACAGGTTTCAGGGTTTCACCCCATATCAGCCAGGCTAGCTTGACTCCAGTGGCATGGAGAGCAAAGGTCCCACGTCTGGGCATACCCGTCCCACTCAGGGTGACAAATGCAAACATAATAGCTAGAAAGCCAAAGGTTCCATAGAGAGGCCTACGTGAAAGCCCACAGAATAAAGCAATACTTCATGGTCTACCACAGTATCTTAAAACATTTTTCCTCCACAACTCTAAACAGTGCCCAAGCACTGATGTCTGCAGTGGCTGTCTAAAGTCAAAGAGGTATATTTAGTAAGTTGCAATAAAACTCCTGCATTGAAATGTGACAGTGAGTGCAGGTATATTAGTGATATCTCTGTGTAAAAAACTGTATGAATTTTGATAACCAACTTGTTATTCCTGAAACGAAACATACAAGAGATGAGTACCTGAAATATATGTTCACCAACACTTCTCAGGTGGAGCATATCTACTTCAAGCTTATTCATTATACACTCTCTGTGGAAGATGAATTATACGGCCAGATTAAGATTATGGTGGACAGGTTACTCAATCACAAGCGTGATGGATATCCGGTCGACCTTAATAGTAGTGCAATATATCCTACGGCACTTGTAATAAGAAGGAAGGGATTTACATCACATTGTGATAGAGCAATTTCTCCGCCGGACTCTAAATCAGGCCTATAGTTTCTACTTTATTCTTGTGTTACTGGAAGGTAACTGGCAAACGATAATATTCTGTAAATCTTATTTTTAAAACTCCAAAAGCTTAGGTGTAATTCTATAGGCATAGCAAGAGTAACATAACGTAAGAATCCTTCCTGTCTGTCACAGAATAAACCTCAAATGTAATGTGACCACTGAGCAGTCTTTGGAAAAGTTCAATTGAATGGTTAAAATAGTTCAGAGTTCATTTTCACCACACATATGGACTTTCAGAATACTTCTCTGTATTCTCAATGTCTTTCAAACAACTCTAAAGGAAACAACTGTTTTTGCACAGATAATTGTAGATAGCCATAGCAAAGTCCTGGCTGCAGCAATACTGCCTAGCAAGGAGGGAAGTTACACCCAGATATCCAAGATGGCTTCCGCATCTCCAATTTGAGAGCTCATTGCCTGCTGGGAAATGTAGTTTGTAGGTTCCCCTTTGCATTGTGTGTTCTCCACACATGCAAAGCCTCACTCCAGACAGTGCTGTCACTCTGAAAGGACTACCAGACTTTTCTTCCCAGAGGTATTCTCAACACAAGAAGGTTTGCAATATAGATCCTCCGCATTTGCCAAGAATCAAGCGATAAGCTATACCTGCGGCGATGCTTCCTACATACAGTCTGACTTTCTGAATTATTTGAATTACATTGACCATAAATCAAATTATATTGGACATTTTGCATTGTGCAAAACTGCAGAAATTACGCCATTGCTCCACGTTTCATAATTAAGTGCTGTTCACTCCAAAATGTTACTGCTAGTGATCAAATATAAAGTGAATGGCCAGAACACGAGCGTCTGTTCTCGCACAATTTGTATTATTTTGATCTATTTTTAAAGTGCAAAATGTGTCAAAAATTGATGGAAGGATGCATTTCACACTCAAATAAAGCACTAAATAATAGATTTCCATTTGATGTAATTTTGCATAATTTCCCCGTAATTTAGCATGATTACACAACAGCAAATTTTGCACACCCCTACTTAAGAACTCTTAATATCCAGAAGTTCCTTACAAGTGAACATGTAATTGAATCCTGGAGGTGCTTTTTTCTTTTTAAAGGAAATTAAGCGACGGGGTGGACCTGTACAGTATTCTGATCTCTCTGAGATGCAAATCCTCTCACAGTATACCAAGAAGCATGTGTCTCAACAATTAAAGGAAACACAAGGCCAAATCTGCCTCTTTTGACCAGACAAAAGCTGCTGCTTTCATTGTCAAGGAATATATTTTTTCGGCCCACCACAGTCCCTCCACGGACAATGTATCAATGCTTAACTTTTAAAGGTCCTAGGTTTACTTCTAGTTTTATTCAATGCAAGTGTTTTTTTAAGGTTCAGAAGAGGGTAAGGGTATGGGTAGTACATGGTTTTTAGGGTTCATGGATTGGTAACAAGGTGCCTTATTAAGATGGTGGTAGGACGAGCGTCCGACCGACATCGTTGTGGGATGGTAACTGCCCGACTAGTAGTCAGCGTTTCCAACCAACATATTACGATGTGACCGATGTGTAGGCGGTCGAAAACAAACCCTTTTCTATTGCGGTTTGTGCAGCGGCCTAGAAAACGGCAGCAGCACAAGCTCCAATTGAAAAGGGCATGTTTGCAAACATCCATGCACCGTGTATCAGGTACCATGTGATTGCTGGTACACGTTGCATTGATATTTGGGGGGGCACCACATGTACCCCCCATACCCCATAGGGGAGGCCCACCATGGGACCACCATGAACAGGCAGTCCGAAAGGGATATACTAACCTGGACGTTGGTGCCTGCACCAACACCTCCTCCATTGTAGGGATTAGGAATCCTATTGCCTTCCCGATGGGCTCCTTGAGCCTGTTGGAGGTGGTGGTCTTTACCCACGCCAAACTAGTTCTGACTGCCGGAATCAAAATCCGGCGGTCGGACCGATGGCATAAATGTCGGTGGGACCTCCAACGATGGCCTGTTGGTGGTGGTCCCACCTACATCGTAAGGATGCCAAAATGAAGTAGTAGGGATTTTAAGTGGGTGTTTAGGGTTTAGGGATTGGCAAGGGTATGGGATAGTAAGAGGTTTTTAGGGTTCAGCTGTGGGTAAGGGCATGGGGTAGTAAGGATTTCATAGGGGTTTTTAGGGTTCCGGGATGGGTGAGGGTATGGGATAAAAGGGTAAATGAAAAACAGTAGTGGTGATAGAAAACAGTATATATTTAAAATTTCATTTCCTTTAATAAAAGTTGGGCTTGAGTAATTCACAGAAAGAAAACGATACAGTACAATACAATATTATATAATATAATAAAATATAATATTTAACATATATATATATATATTTTAAAGAGGGTATGGAATTACAGGGCTTTGATGGACCCCCACATATATATCACAGAGTCGTAGCCACCACTATGCAGTTATACTTAGGACAATTCCCTTAGGAGGAGGGTTTTTTGTTTTGCTAATAACTTTGGCAACATTTGACGAATCTGCACAAAACATTTTTTCTTCATAAAAAGGTTAATCCACTTCAGCTACCGCATAGACATCTTTGCGCTGATATGTCAAGTGGAGCCAAGAAAAAGTGGAGGGAGAATCCCAAAAGTGAGATTTCCCATGTTAATTCTCAAGGAAACCTTTCTCTTCCATACAGAAAAGGTTGAATGGAATTACACCAAATTTGACAAAAAAAAAACAATTTTACTCAGAAAGTGGGCCTTTTTGTGATTTGCTCTAAATATGTTCAGCCATTTTCGAGAACTTAGCATTGATGGTGCATGAAGCAGTCAAAAAGTTCAATACATCTGATCTGTTGGTGTCCAGATATGTGCTGATTAGCCACTTTAAAGTGGAGTAATCAATCCTGATTGGATTACCATAACATGATCAATATGTTCTGGCAGCCATTACAGGACTCATGGATATGGTGCCTGCATCCTGAAAATTAATAAAGAGTATATAAAGGGGCAGGTTGATCACACTCTGACCCAGATGGGCATATGAGGGTGTTCCAAGGGATTAGCTGACCACAACATGTTGAGGCAACTATTACAGGCACCTGGGACATGGTCGCCTTTGAAATACATTGTATTGAAAGCCTGATTAAAGGGCTACAAAAAGTAACATTTATGAAGGGCGATAACAGATATTAGACACAATATAAATTATTTGTTGGTGGTGTTATACTCATTTCAGAATTCTCAGGTTATTTTAGCCTGTGAAAAACGCTGACACTTTTTCTGGATTTAAGGAACCATGTTTGAGAACAAAGTATTAAAAATGTTTTCCCACATGCTTTTCTCCTAGAGTATATGGAAGGTGATCCAGAAGCTGAAATGAGAACACATTTTCTATTAGTGCACACTATCTTCCTCAGCCATGTGGGATCTAAATTTGATACTCAGAGTCAAACATTTACTTCCAGCAGCAAGGGAAGCCCATCAGTTGATGTCCTAGAGTTCTACTGTACTTTACCACAGTGTTCTAATAAACAACTAAAGCCCTAACATTCTGTATTTATAACAAACGTGTGGCACACATGGGCGCCATCTTAATGAGGTCAAAGCAGTAAACCTTAAAGCATGTCCTTTAGAAATGAATGAAATGATCAGGTTGATTTTGGCAGAGAAATTATGGTTAGTGCTCTAGAAAGCCTTATTTATAAGTTCTCACATATCTTCTTCATATATGTCAATACAACATTCTGAAGTGCAGAAGAAAGTATGTGCTTCCTACATCAGTAGCAGTGTCTTATTTAACTCCCTAGTGATGAACTGCAGCTTTGCCAGAGAGTTTGAATGAACAACCAGAGGACTAATATTTTGACTCTATGACAAAAGTGTGGCACACCTGAATGCCAACTTGATGGGATCAAAGCTGTAAGACTGAAATAAATTTTCTGCAGAGGTTACTGCAGTAAACGAGTAAGATATGGAGTTTATTTTTCTTATAGAAATGATGGTTAGTTCTCAGCCGCGGCCTGTGGAGGGAGTTACGGTGGGGCAGGGAGGCGGGGAGGGGGAGGGGCAGGGTGGAGGGTGCTAAAAACCGGCATATGGATAATTGCAGGTAAGTACACAATTTAATTAATAAAACGTTTTATTCGTTTTATTAATTAAATTGTGTACTTACCTGCAATTATCTATATACCAGTTTCTAGCACCATCCACCCTGCCCCTACCCCTCCCCGTCTCCCTGCCCCACCGTAACTCCCTCCACGGGCCGCGGCTGTTAGTTCTCCAGAAAGCTAAAATAAGAACACATATCTGAGTCCTCAAATATCTTCCTCATCCATTCAGCAAAACATTCTGACATGCAGAATCAACCTTATACTTCCAACACCCAGCAACCCCATTATGCCCTGCATATGACCTCGCATATTACATCACTCATGCCATGTTAAATCATATGGGATAAGAGAGAAAATAGAGACACTGGACTCACCAATCTGACTTGTCACATCAGAGGTCAGCAAAGGGTAATGAGCTGTTTAAAGGCCATAAAAGATATCTTCATTAACTGATCCCACTCATTTTGCACTGTATTGTAAAAGATAATAGAGCTCCCTTAATGATATCTCTGTGGAACAAACTCTTTGCACTTTGATGCAGAACTTGTTATTCCTGAAATGAAACCTACAACAGATGAGTATCTGGATAACTGCCTCAAGTTTCATTACTATGCACTCTCTTATGGAAGACACGTTATAGTTTCTACTTGACCTGTGTGCCTCTGTAAAGTAATTCACAAACATAATTACACTGTAATTCCTAACTTGTCACCTCAAATAAAAATTACTGGAACTCTGAGTACCTTATGCATAATCATGAATGCTTAACATTTGCAACGCAGGTCTGACTGAAGAAGCCTTCGTGTTTATCACAGGTTATGCTTAGGTGATTCCAATAATCCTACAATTTTAGAAAATATCAAGTTATATGTTGAAATAATTCCAAAAGCATTTTCACAAGACAATTAGACTTTTAGAATACTTTTCTGTATTCCCAATGTCCCTGAAACAACACCTTCAGCAGTGGCAGCTGGCGACAATTAAAAGTGATGGGGCGAGCAAACCTACTGGCACTCAGAGAAACGAGCAATGCCTTTAGGCTCCGTGCCAAAGCTCTTAATACTGTTTCATTATAAACAGTGTTTAGAACGAGCCATGACTGAGAGCTCTGGAGTGGAGGGTGAAGGCAGTGTAAGTTTCTCACAATGCTTATCAGTGGGTGCCAACTGCCTAGTCAAGTAAAATGTAACAAAACGCAGGCATGCAATTAACAGTAACCTATGCCTAGATGCATCATTGAGAATTGCATTCGCAAACGGTGCGAATCACAATTTTCGGCCGTTTGCGAATGCAATTCTCAAATTTTGGATGCTTCATGCTTTCCGCAATTTTAGGAATCGCAACCATGTTGCGATTTCTAAAATTGCGATTGCATTTAAGAAATCGCAATTTGAGATTTCTTAAATGCAATGCATGATCATTTTAAAATTGCGAATTCGCAATTTGGAAGGGGTAAATTAGCATGAAGTTGAACTTCATGCTAATTTACACAAAACTTTCAAACATGCCCAAGTTACATATTTGAAACTTTTAATTTACACACACACATGTCCTTGGGGCATGTGTGTGTGTAAATGGATCTTAATGTTAAATTTCAGGGGTGCAGGGATGGGTTCTTTGGACCCCCCTGCACCCTTGAAATTGCATTCACATTTTGCGATTTGCAAAATGAAATTCGCAAAATTTGAATGCCTTCCCAATAATTCCTATGGGCCTTTTGGCCTATAGGAATCAATGGGAAGGGTTTCCTTAATTGCGATTCGCAAATTGTGAATCCCAATTAAGGAAAAATACTGAATCGCAAAAAAATTGCGAATTTTTCATGCATTGCCATTTGCGATTTCTAAATTGCGATTCCTTAATTTTCGCAATTTAGGAATCGCAAACGGCAACAATGATGCATCTACCCATAAATTGCTGTCATGCATTGCAATAATGTTTTTCATTTAAAACTTTTAACATATTTAAATATAAATATAAAAGTTAAATATTTAAAAAGTAAAATGAAATCTTCACTTACCCACTGGTTGCACGTCCTCCTGTCCTGGTGTTCTTCTCCAGTCATCCCAGTGCGGGGCCCCAGTCAACTCACCTAACTAATCCGGATGCTACTTTCATGCTCTTAACAAACATGAGAGAAGCAGCAGGATTGGTTGGAGTGGGCTGGCTCTGCGCTCATTTTGGAACTGGTGACCTGTGCGTCCTCTCCACCCTGCTGTTTAAGACAGTTTGGTTGGAGAGGCTTAAAGTGTGCATGTGAGGCTGGCTGTCACAAGGCAGCTGGTCAAAGTGACATGCACACTCTAAACTGCTGTAGCCAGCCCCATCACTCCTCCCTGCAAATAATCAGCAGCCATGGCCCTGGCGCACCCGGCCCAACCTCACTCTCAGCTCGGCTTGGCAGAGGAAAAAATAAAATGGTAGTAAAGTCATTTTATTTTTCATTTTTGTTGCGCCCACAGCAGGGGGGCGATGCTCCTCTGACCAAATGGAGAAACCACGCTGACCATCAGAAAGCAACACTAGCATATAATGTAATAAGCTAGATTACCAAGGCTAGGTCCTGGCTGCAACAACATAGTAAAAACACTCTGATTTAGATAGGGTCTGAGGCAATTTTTAAAGACCTAGCATGGATAAATTACCCTAGTACACCACACTTATACATCAAAAATATTCACGGGTCTGGAATCAGTAATTTGAACATTAAGAAGACTAGAACAAAACAATATGTGCGCCAACTTCCTAAACTAAGGCCGCTAACACAAAAAGCCCTATTCACGAGGACGGATTCCCATCACTCACCAATGGTGACATGCTTCATCATCTGGGTTTCCTCTCAGTGTCACACTAGTGGCATTCAGGGCTACAACCCTTTCAGAGGGAAAGGGGAGCCCGACGTTGTTTTATTAAGGCTTATCAGTGAGACACTAAACTCCTAACTGGACCTCCAGATGTGAGTGGTTGAATTGTGTGGGAAAGAAATGCAGTGCACTATGATATGGTGATAAGTGAATCTAAAAAGTTACATCAGGAACATGATGGAAAGTTTCATTCACAATACATGCTCTCTAAATGAAATAAGTTATGTCACATTGTACTGTGCTCCGAGAAAACTGGGGAGAGGAGATTCTCAGGGTGACATTGATTGGGAGGTGGAGAGAGTAGGAGCAGGGTGAACAAAATACTAAAATCTGCATCCATTTTAATAAAATGCTACACGAAAATGTGGCATAACTAACCTATATTATTAATCATACTTCTAAAGATTACCATTACTTCGTATCAAGTGTGACATCATTAATTCCCCTGTGAATTTTCCAGTATGAAGACATCAGTGAATAATGCTAGGATGTATGGGGTACATTGTAAGTATATTGTACATATCTCAGTTCAGTGGCTTCAGTGTGTGGCTTAGGCCAGTATTGAAGTGAACTGCATGAGCCCTGGGGTATCAGCACATGGCAAGGGTATTTTTGAACTCTCACATCCCAACCCCGATTGACTTGGGAAAGGCCCATCAAAGGGTGCACTTTTTATCACACCAACTATATTTAGACTTTACAGCTATCAGATTTCATTGTGAGTGATGAAGAATGTCTAAATATAATTGTTGCCCTCAAAAATGGGAATACCATGCTGATTTTGGTAGCTATCACGCCAAAATCCACGTTTCATTGTTTACTGGGAATTTTCCCATGTCAAGTTTGGTAGATTTGATCTACCAAAGTTTACCTTGAGGAAAAATGTGAGGGTTCTGTGCTTTTCGTATAACACGTGATTTGCACAGGTGTGGAATATGGTGGAATAAGATGTTACTGCACATACTCCAATTTTTGATTATTCTTAGAAATGGCTTGGTGCTATAAACATTTAAAAAGACAATCTTGTTTATGAATTATCCATTATGGGCTACCGCTAGTCATGCTATGTTGAATCTGTGGTTTTGCTAATTGTGTGTGCGCATAAAATGTATAGAGAAACCCCTGGTTTATGTTGAGTAATGTGACTTTTATTTTTCTGATGAAAACTTTGTCCATTTCAACCCGGCAAAATAAACCTTTTGCCATGCCCAAAACTTCCTTTTTAATACAGGTAAGTTACCCCTACTGTAGTCCCTAAATAGCCCTTAGGGCAGACTGAAGTGTATTTAAAAAGGTGGACATTTACTTTTATTTTTTACATGCCCTGAAAGTGAAAAACGATTAAATGTGTTTTTCACTACTGCAAGGCTTACCTCTACGATAGGATGACATTGGGTTATATTATTACATTTATTAAGTGCTAATTTTCAGTTGGGAGCAGGTAGGAGTATTGAGTTTGGTGTCTACAGAATTGTAATTTAAAACCCTCTTTAATAGTAAACTCGGATTTTGAGTCACAAGTCTGAAAATGACACTTTTGAAAGGTGACATTTTCTATTTCCAACCATTTGGTGCCTACAGCTTTATTCTGGGTCACATGGTTAGGTGTAGCTGGCATTTGGTCTTTGTGCATTCCACTCAGACAGCGAGATATTGGGGGAATAAGTGTTGGCAGGATTTACCATCTGTGACTTGATATGGGGGAGGAGCTGTCAATTACCACACTTATACATCACAAAGTCAATGCTTCAGCACACTCACGAAGGGTTTCACACTAGTCTTTTGTGCCCCAGACAAGTTGGGGCCAGGGCAGGGTTGAAGAAAATTCCAAACAACTCTGGCAGTGGAACACACTAGAAACCTCTCCTACTTCAAAGCTGGCACCAAGTATAACTATTGGACCCTCATACCTAACTCTTCAGTACACCTCTGGACTTGTGCAAGACTCAGGACTGCTGTGCTGTTCTGCTGCAAGGACTGATAGTCTGCTGTGCTGATGCTTGAATGAGAAGGACAGGACCTATATCTTGAACCAACGATCACTATGGTGACTCCAAGGGCTAGTAGGCTGGCCTCCTAATCAGAGCCTCAGGGACAAAAAGGGCTCCAACCACACTCAACCCTGCACCTGGACTCTGCCTGCTGTGATTCCTGCCCCCAGGTGGTGCCCTCTCAGCCCTGGATCCTTGGAAGTGGGCCTGAAGATGCTCTGCCAGCCCAGCTGTAGTCCCTGTTGGACTAACACGGAGTGAAGCGAAGTCCCACAGAGCCCCTCGCCACAGCTGCAGGCCTCATCAGAAGCGACGGCAATAAAATGCAAAACCTTGTCATACAGATGCCAACTTAATCAGAACAGATACACTGTGATGCAAAGCCCCGCCAAGCTTCAATGTACAGCTGACCAGAACAGGTGCAGAGCAACGCAAAGCCCCGGAAAGCTTGGCCACATAGATTTATCGGAGCCGACTTCAGATCCCACAAAGTCTTGCAAACCAAGGCCATACAGACCACATAGCAAGGACATAAGGTACTTTGTTCAGCTGCCCTAACTTGGTCGCTGTATCCAGCCTGCACTCCATAGGGGTCGGCCTGTTCGTGTGACATCGTCCCAGTCCCGTGCTACCAGATAACCACAGTTTGCACTTTGTGCTTTTTAGGCACTGTTTTAACTTAAGTCTCAAAAATTGCATACCTCTGGCTCTACTAATTGGATTTTTGTTGATTTTGTCTCAAATAATGTATTGCATTTTACTCTGTTCTTCTAAATTGGTGTGGGATCTTTCTTGCGTTGTGTTTCATTTTACACATTACCTCTAAGTCTAGCTTGGATGTTTTTGGGCCAAGCTACCACAGGGTTAAGCAGAGGTAAATTTGTGGTTTGCTTGTATTTCACCCTGCCAAGGATTGTGGTTGCTACTTAACTAGGGTTTTACCCCCTCAGCCAGTAACCCAATGTCCTAAGGAATCTCTCTCTCTCTCTCTCTCTCTCTCTCTCTCTCATTCTCTCTCTCTTTCTCTCTCTCTCTCTCTCTCTCTCTCTCTCTCTCTCTCTCTCTCTCTCTATATATATATATATATATATATATATATATATGTATATATTCAAAACAGGTCTCCACAAGAATCTCAACAATCTAAGGAGAAGAAGGATAAGCAGCACAACCAGGTATCAGCAGCTCAGTGAGTTTATTAGGTTTATCAAAAAGTTGACAACCATTAGTGCACAACAAAGACCAACGCGTTTCGTCCAAAGCCTTCAACAAGGTCATATAGTTCATGTGTTTAGACAATCTTTTTAAAGGAAAATCTCCCTCCAAAATCGGTTTCTCAATTTAAAGGTATATATATAGTTTTATATCCATTTCTGTTTTCCAACATCTTTTTAAAAAAAAATATTTTGTGCCACACAGAATTTCAGATAGTAACAACAACAACAAGTGGTATATATTTATGTCTATTTATAAAACACACAATTTAAAATTAAGAACATTAAAACCCTCTGTAAATGTGAAGGCATTTGAAATTTGAGGCAAAAAAATAGGTGGTGTGCTTGACTGACTTCATTAGCAGAGAAAGTAGAGCAAATACAATCTAGTAAGGATGATCGGTGAACTGAAGCACCGGTTTGTCCCAACAAAAGGAGAGCATGCATTAAGAGCAAAAAGGATTAAATGATATGCTAAAAACTATTTAAAATTGAAATTTAGATTTTTGCTTTTTGTATTAAATACAATATGTTTCAAATTTTTGAATTTGTTTAATTTATGGTGGTTTCTGTAATGTTTTGAGGTTCAAGTCGTAGAAATTGCTTAGGGGGCGTTCCTTTGCTCTCTGCAGTGAATCAGTGTAGGTCCACCAAAGTCCACCAAAGTCAGAAGATTAAGAACCACTATCATAGACTATTCTCAGCCATGTAATTCTTTAGTTATTACATTAAACATTAGATTGGGTACAGTTTTCCGTATGCCAAGTTGTGTGTTGTAAATCACCTCAAAGGTGAGTGGGAGACAGTAATGCCACAAATCTTCTCTTGACAGCTTTGATTTTCTGTGGGAACAGTGATAAAACTAGGTTCAAGTGCAATTGAGACCTGCCATACAGACTTGCAGACTGAAGGACATGAAATACCTCTAATTGCAGTGACTTAGTATTTGAGTGGTCACAATAGCTACAGGTAAAGAAACTTATCACAATCATGTAATTCCTGAAGGTTTATAGCCAATCCTTCGTGATGTATTTGCTTGTGCCCAATCCCAGTAGACACATTGAGCTGTTAGTCATGCAGTTGTAGCCTGTGTAAAAATCCAGTTGCCTGTGTGCTGCCTCATTTGATTTAATGAAGTAGCTGCAACAGCCTGCATTTGGGCCGAAAAGGGGAGGGGCAGCACAGACCACAGACGTACTACCTGGATGACTTTTTCCTGGTGGAACTGCCCGGTTCGGCGGACTGCCAGAAACAGCTGTACAGTTTAACAGAGCTCATGAGCTACCTGGGTGTGCCCCTGGCACCAGAGAAGACACAAGGTCCCAGCACAGTGCTGTCATTTCTGGGAATAGAGCTAGACCCGGTGACCATGGAGGCACGCTTGCCGGGGGACAAGAATGTGCACATGCTGTTGTTGGCGAAACAGAAGGTGACGGTGCGTGAGGTGCAGGTTCTCTTAGGGCATTTGAACTTTGGGTGCCAAGTGGTGCGGGCGGGGCGCACTTTCTGTAGGCGTTTGGGGTTGTCCCTGTCCGGTTTGACACTGCCGCATCATCACCTGCGCTTGTCGGCGGGTACGAAAGAGGAATTGCGCATGTGGCGAGCGTTTTTGGAGCGCTTTAACGGTATCCCTATGGCTCCCCCAGAAGAGTGGGAATGGAACGTGACCATCACCTCAGATGCGGCGGGGGTAGGCTGTTTCGGCCTGTACTGGCAGGGGAGGTGGTGCGCGGAGGTCTGGCCACCACATTGGCAGTACGAGGGAGGAGCATCGCGTTCCTGGAAATGTTCCCACTAGTGGTGGCAGTGATGGTGTGGGCGCTGGAGCTAGCGCACAAAAAGGTGATATTCAAGGTGGACAACATGTCGGTGGTACATGTCGTCATTCGGCAGTCCACCAGGGATCCACACGTGCTCAAGTTGTTGAGGGTTTTTGTACTGCAATGTTTGGAACATGACATTTTGTTTCAAGCCCGTCATGTGCCGGGGGTGTACAATGACATTGCGGATGCTTTGTCTCGTTCACAGTGGCAGAGGTTCCATAGGTTAGCCACGGAGGCAGACGAATGAAAGACGCCGGTGCCAGCGGGGCTGTAGTCAGTAGGAGAGAAAGGGTCGTACAGCTGGTAAGAGGGTCTGTGGCCGCTTCTACATGGAAGGTGTATGAGCAGGCATGGCAAGAATTTCTGGACAGCGGCGCAGGGCAACATGACAGCCGATGGGTGCTGGGCGAACAGGTAGTACAGTTTATTTTGGCAATGATAGACAGGGGATGTCAAAAGTGACGATTGCAGGGAAACTGTCGGCCATAGCTTTTCATGGGGAAGATGTTGTGGGGAAGATGTGGTGGGGCTATGCACTGTCAGCGGGGGAATTGGGTGCACGTCTATTGGAAGGATGGGTGCGGGAAAGGGGTACCAAGGCCCTTCAGCGCCATACCATTACGACAGGTATTCTTGGCAGCTTGATACGGCTCATGCTGAATATCTGCCACAAACGGGAAGAGGTCACTTTGTTTTCCACAATCATGTCATGGATGTATTTCGGGGCATTTTGGGTGTCGGAGCTAGTAGGGCCAAGAGGTAAGCAGGGGTTGCAATGGGGGGAGGAGGAATTGCGGTCCAGGGAAGTGGCGGTCCTGTTACGGTGCTCGAAGACCGACCAAAGGGGGTGGGGAAGTGGGGTGTCATGGGACTGGTGATGGAGCGTGCTGTGTGCCCAGCTGTATGGGGGGGGGGAGTTGGCGTCCGGGGTGAGTGCGTGGCCAGGGAGGTTTGTCGCCGGGCCGACGGTAGAGGGGTGACTGTGGCTCAGCTGCTTTGGGTTCTTCGTCTTGCCCTGCACATTATGGGTGAGGACCCCAGACTTTTTGGGACGCACTCTTTTTGCTTAGGAGCTGCGACGGATGCAGCGCGAAAAGGGTGGGGGAGGGAGGAACTCCTGCATCTGGGGCGGTGGAAATCGGACTGCTACAAGACATACATCAGGTTGAGGGGTTGCGGGATGGAGGAGGAGGAGGCCTAATGTGCTGTTCTCTTGTCTTACATTTGTGTCTTTTCAGGTGTGGTGGCGGGGCCAGACATAGCAGGACTGTACATCCTCATTTTAGGACATTCTTTTGTGAAGCGAGCGGAGCAATCCGAATGTGATAAGATCAGGAATCTCAATTTAGAATTGGATCCTAGGCTTGTCAGTTGTCATTGGCAGGGAAAAGGGGGCATGAGGTGGCGCGAGCTATTTCCGGCATTAAATAAGGTGGTTAGGGGAGGTATTTTCCTGGATGTCCTAGCCATTCACTTAGGGGAGAACGATCTGGTGCAATGCAAGGGCGTGGCGTTGATGAAACAAATGAAGCGGGATTTACTGGAGATTCGGCGGCAGTGGGCAGGTTGCCATATAATATGGTCTGAATTTATACCTCGGAGGATTTGGAGAGGGGCCGAGTGGCCGGCAGCTATAGATAGGGCACGTAGGAAAATCAACAAGGACATGAGAATTTTTTGCGACAAGGAGGGGTTTGGGAGGATGGAGCACCCGGAGCTGCGTTATGCTGCAGTATATTTCTTTAGGGAAGATGGGGTGCATTTGTGCCGATATGGCATGGAACTTTGCGTAGTGCAGCTGAAGGAGGCTTTTGACTGGTCGATAAAATCGGTATATACCCCCAGGTATATATAGTTGGTGTGATAAAAAGTGCACCATTTGATGGGCCTTTCCCAAGTCAATCGGGGTTGGGATGTGAGAGTTCAAAAATACCCTTGCCATGTGCTGATACCCCAGGGCTCATGCAGTTCACTTCAATACTGGCCTAAGCCACACACTGAAGCCACTGAACTGAGATATGTACAATATACTTACAATGTACCCCATACATCCTAGCATTATTCACTGATGTCTTCATACTGGAAAATTCACAGGGGAATTAATGATGTCACACTTGATACGAAGTAATGGTAATCTTTAGAAGTATGATTAATAATATAGGTTAGTTATGCCACATTTTCGTGTAGCATTTTATTAAAATGGATGCAGATTTTAGTATTTTGTTCACCCTGCTCCTACTCTCTCCACCTCCCAATCAATGTCACCCTGAGAATCTCCTCTCCCCAGTTTTCTCGGAGCACAGTACAATGTGACATAACTTATTTCATTTAGAGAGCATGTATTGTGAATGAAACTTTCCATCATGTTCCTGATGTAACTTTTTAGATTCACTTATCACCATATCATAGTGCACTGCATTTCTTTCCCACACAATTCAACCACTCACATCTGGAGGTCCAGTTAGGAGTTTAGTGTCTCACTGATAAGCCTTAATAAAACATGACTGTGTTCGTAACTTAACTGCATCGATCTCATTGCACAATATCAAGTCACCGCTAACATGTCAGCAGAGACTTTGAGAGACAGGGAGGCGGCGGCAGATGTGCTTTACTCTAACCTCCCTACTGTAATTAACAAACAGGGAGTCAACAAAGCCGCGTCCAATACCGCTGAAAATACGGATGAAGATAAAATCAGAGCTGCCATGAAACGCCTTGAGAAATGCTTGCGGCAAGAACTCACCAAATGGTGGGAACATAAATCCCTCACCAAGTACCTGAAGGAGGGGCTGGTGCCCCGTGGTCTTCGCATTCTCTTAGCTCCGAGCTCCGAAAATCCTAATCCGGACATGCTAAAGGAATGGGGGCAAACCAATCTTGAGTCCTCCAGCAAATTAATACAAGTACTTGTGAAATACGCTGTGATTGACAGAGAAGACATAATGAAGGAAATAGACGGCATAAATGAATTGCTTTGCACGTTTGAACCCAACGATTTAATTGGGAAGCTACGGAAAGAGATTGACGACCGTCTGAAACAACAAGAGGAGAAAAACCAAAAATCGCAAAATATACAAATTCGCCCGTGACAAGGAGGACTATGCCCAAGGGCGAATTTTCACATTTGCTAAGAAGTACGAAAATGCTAAGAAGACAAGATTGGCACAGCAGGCATCAAAAAAACCTGCTTCCTCTACTGAGACCCCAGTGGCTGCCTCCACCTCAGCAGGCATTGGCGTGGTATCTGAGAACAGCGACAATGAATCCCTCACAAGCAGTTCGTCATGGGAGAGCAGAGGCGAAAAATCAATGGATACACAAACAGCGATTTTGAATCTTGGGGAAGAGGTTGATTTTTTATGCTCGGATCGGCTGCAAACATTGAGACCCAGAAATCGGAGACAGCAGCCGCAAAGCAAGGAAAACGAGCAAGTGCAAACAAACGCCGAAGAGAACGCCGTAAAAAGCAAAAAATCACCAAAAAAGCCAAAGAGGCAATACTGGCGAAAAAGGAAGTAATGGACAATGTAATTATCAATTTATCCACCATTGTACTGACTGAAGCAGAAAAACAGCTTCTAAGTTTGGGGCTTACTTATTGTCCTGTGTCCGACTTTAGCTACACCAAAACACGTGTAGACATTTTTCTTTATATTCGTAAGTTAAAGCTCATGAAGTTTTTCAACATTAAGGAGGGCAATAAAAACAATCTTTCAAAGCAACCTGAAATTGCATCAACCTCGAGCTCGTTCAATGTCCCGGCTGGAGACACCAGAGCTTTTTTGACAATACATCAATTGGCAATGAATGATGCGCCGGTTGCTGAGGATGTGTCAACACAGGGTGAACTCCATGCAGCACAAATACCACAGGTAGGAATGAATTTAAGTCCATTCAAACCAAAATCAAGTTTCATCCCAATTATGCCCCGTGACTCAATAGATACATTTCACGATATGGTCATCGAAGATTTGAAACAACTTTACCATAAAGTGAAACACAGAAAGAGATACAGAAGCAGTAGAGAACAGGCTTACACAACTTTGGTTAATAAGTTAAGCAAGGACCAAAGTATCATAGTCACCATGGCAGACAAAGGCGGTAACGTCGTGATTTGGCCGCAGAAAGACTATTTTGATGAAGCAATGCTGCAATTAAACAATGGGACCTGCTACATGAGAACTACTATAAGATCGTATAACGAATCAAAAGAGGTCCTTAAAAAACTATTGTTTAAATGGAAAAGGGAAAACATGTTGTCCAAACAGGAATTTGACTTTTTAAATGTGGAAAATCCAGTACTGCCCAAACTATATCTTTTGCCCAAGGTGCACAAAATGGTGAGCCCCACCCCTGGCAGGCCCATCATCTCTGCTATCTCCAGTGTGGCTGAGCATATTGGGGAATACATTGATTACTTCCTTCAAAGTTTGGTGCAAGCATTGCCAACCTATATTAAGGACACTGGCCACTTTCTTAATAAGATCAAAAATGTTCCCTGGAGTGATGAACTACTATTAATCACCCTAGATATAGAATCACTCTATACCAGTATTAATCATCAAACTGGGCTTAGAGCGCTTGAACACTTCTTAGGAACTAGATCCATCAGTTGCTACAAACATAATAAGATGCTGATAGAATTGACAAATTGGTGTTTGCGTCACAATTATTTTATGTTTGGTAAGGAAATATATCTGCAACAGAGAGGGGTGGCGGTGGGTGCCTGCTTCTCCCCCAGCTACGCGTGTTTACACGTGGGCTGGTGGGAGGAGCAGGTCCTTAACATCACTTACAATGATATTATGGCGAACAATGTATTGCACTGGATGCGATTCATTGATGATGTTTTTTTGGTGTGGAGGGAGGATCAGACAAGTGCAGAAAATTTTATAAAATCACTCAATGTCAATGATGAAAATCTACATTTTACATCACACATCAATCAAGTAGAGGCAGATTTCCTTGATGTTAAGATATTTGTAAAAAATGGCAAATTATGCACTAAATTACATCGCAAGAGTACTGCCGGCAATAGTACACTCCATGCCAGCAGCTCCCACCCCCGTCACACCATTGACAATATCCCCTTTGGTGAGCTATTGAGGCTCAAACGAATCTGCAGCACTGATGAAGATTATGAACTTTGTGCTGCAGAAGCCCTCAATAGATTTCGAGGGAGGGGTTATAAAGAATCCGTCTTGAAGCAATCCATTGAGAAAGCTAAGAACAGACCCAGGGACTCTCTTTTATCTAATTCAGAATCCATCATGGAGAAAACATCAGATTCAGACATCAGTGCACCTAGACTGATATTGACATTTAATAGACAGGAACGCAAAATTCGGTCTATTATTAACCAAAGGTGGCCGGCTTTAAAAACTGACTTGGTGCTGGCACCTAGAATAGCGGCAGGACCCAACATCACATATAGGAAAGGCGTAAGTTTGAGAACCCAGCTGAGCAGAGATTTTCCTGAAGTGATTAAAAAAGACAATTGGATGGTTAAGCCTGGCTTCATCCGTTGTTCTAGCTGCAGAGCTTGTAAGTTCGGGGTTAACACTACCACGTACTTCACACCCTTCAGGCCTGATCCAGTGGAAATTAAGGGCAAACATAACTGCAAAACTGAGTTTGCAGTTTATGTTCTGACATGCACCTGTGGCTTAAGATATGTTGGCAGCACACGCCAACAGGTGCATGTCAGAATTTTGCAACACCTGCGAGCTATCGTCAATAACGACAGCACATACCCCGTGGCTCGACATTTTAAAGCTATTCACCATAACAACCTTGAATGCCTGACATATTTTGTCATAGCCTCCATACCCAAACCTATCAGGGGAGGGGACAGGGATCTTATGCTTAGGAGATTGGAATCTCAGTTTATCCTAGAACTGGACAGTCGTTTTCCTAACGGTCTTAACACAACTGAAGACCTCCATGTATTCCTGTAAAAACCATTTGTTGACCTTGATATATCTGGTTTAAAGCTTTCCTGCCATTACCCGCCCCCCTTTCCTCTCTTGAAGTCTCTTTATGAAATATATGTTTAATTTCATCTTTTTAATTTTGGCACATATGTTTGGAATCGGGTAAGAGTTCTTCTCTCACTCACCATTCATATTGGAAGAACACCATTTAGGATTTCTTCCATATTTTTCCCTCTGGGGGCACACATAATTTTGGATTCTCTATAGCACTTTAACATTGACACAGATAAAGGGGGCATGATGATAAGCAGTGGCAAGGCTTTTTCGTATTGTACGATTTACTTCAGTGACCATACATGAATAGAATACAAAATCATGATGGATATATAAAGCATTCATGCTGATATCAGATAAGTTCCTTATCTAACGAATTAGAGACAGTGCACAACCATGCATATACACCAGGTCTTAGCTAAAGAGCATGTATAAATACCTCTTTATGCACAGAGTGTTTTTGTTTACACATTCTAGTCATTGACTATTTAAACAACGTTGCACTTTATGATGATGGCACTTTAATGCATTTCTGTTTGCACTATTATTGCATCTTTTGCACAAATTTGCTGGTTGCGATATTTGCACATTGTCTCTGTTGCGTGTTTTTTTATAAAAATGAATAATATATTTTTATAAACCAAAACGTATTTATTTTTTTAAATATAAAATAAATTGTAATATCATCGTGATTTTAACATGATCATGCATTTATGCTGTTATAACTTTCATGTAATGATTCTTCATGGCAGTGATTTAGAGAAAAAAGACTGCTTAAGCCTAAGATATGTAGTGTGTCTTTTATGTTTACTACCACGTGGTTGTGAAAAAAATGCCCGGGAAAACTATTTGCATTTAAGCTATTGTGATTGTACTGACTAACGATCTGTGAACAAGGGCGGATGCCCGAAACGCGTAGGATCTGGTGGCTTGAGCGCTAATAAATTGTTTTTTTGGCCCATGACGAACGTTGGAGTGGCGTAGCTTCTTTTCGAGATTGCTGCGGCGGCGGCTGCGATAATTACAGGAGAGAGCTTCACTCTGTGCATATATATATATATATATATATATATATATATATATATATATGTATATATTCAAAACAGGTCTCCACAAGAATCTCAACAATCTAAGGAGAAGAAGGAAAAGCAGCACAACCAGGTATCAGCAGCTCAGTGAGTTTATTAGGTTTATCAAAAAGTTGACAACCATTAGTGCACAACAAAGACCAACGCGTTTCGTCCAAAGCCTTCAACAAGGTCATATAGTTCATGTGTTTAGACAATCTTTTTAAAGGAAAATCTCCCTCCAAAATCGGTTTCTCAATTTAAAGGTATATATATAGTTTTATATCCATTTCTGTTTTCCACCATCTTTTTAAAAAAAAATATTTTGTGCCACACAGAATTTCAGATAGTAACAACAACAACAAGTGGTATATATTTATGTCTATTTATAAAACACACAATTTAAAATTAAGAACATTAAAACCCTCTGTAAATGTGAAGGCATTTGAAATTTGAGGCAAAAAAATAGGTGGTGTGCTTGACTGACTTCATTAGCAGAGAAAGTAGAGCAAATACAATCTAGTAAGGATGATCGGTGAACTGAAGCACCGGTTTGTCCCAACAAAAGGAGAGCATGCATTAAGAGCAAAAAGGATTAAATGATATGCTAAAAACTATTTAAAATTGAAATTTAGATTTTTGCTTTTTGTATTAAATACAATATGTTTCTAATTTTTGCATTTGTTTAATTTATGGTGGTTTCTGTAATGTTTTGAGGTTCAAGTCGTAGAAATTGCTTAGGGGGCGTTCCTTTGCTCTCTGCAGTGAATCAGTGTAGGTCCACCAAAGTCCACCAAAGTCAGAAGATTAAGAACCACTATCATAGACTATTCTCAGCCATGTAATTCTTTAGTTATTACATTAAACATTAGATTGGGTACAGTTTTCCGTATGCCAAGTTGTGTGTTGTAAATCACCACAAAGGTGAGTGGGAGACAGTAATGCCACAAATCTTCTCTTGACAGCTTTGATTTTCTGTGGGAACAGTGATAAAACTAGGTTCAAGTGCAATTGAGACCTGCCATACAGACTTGCAGACTGAAGGACATTAAATACCTCTAATTGCAGTGACTTAGTATTTGAGTGGTCACAATAGCTACAGGTAAAGAAACTTATCACAATCATGTAATTCCTGAAGGTTTATAGCCAATCCTTCGTGATGTATTTGCTTGTGCCCAATCCCAGTAGACACATTGAGCTGTTAGTCATGCAGTTGTAGCCTGTGTAAAAATCCAGTTGCCTGTGTGCTGCCTCATTTGATTTAATGAAGTAGCTGCAACAGCCTGCATTTGGGCCGAAAAGGGGAGGGGCAGCACAGACCACAGACTAGCTGGTTGGTGTGAAAAAGGCCGCTTTATTGGAAACAGGTGTACCTTACAAACAACATCCCTTGGCCTGTGCCGTACCCAACTAATCCTCCCTAAATATTGTCTTCCTACCTTACCCCGCACCCCCTCCCCTAAACATGTTCCCCCTGCAACAATTATAAACACAACTTGCCATTCCTAATTTCTCTACACCTACCTAGGTAAACTTCTTATGTTCCTTCATAACTGTAAGCAACTTTATTATATCCCAAATGACCTAGGAAAAACGCCCCTGTCAACATAGCACACCACACCAGCACCTGTTCCAGCGACAAGCCCATACAAAATTCACCCCCCCCCGATGCACCTGCTCCCAAGCAAAACAACCTGAAGGGAAACGATTTGGCTAACCAAGACAATCCGGCAAGAAACCCTGAAAAATTGTTTTTAAAAAAGGAAAAAATTCTAGGGTGGGCGGGAGGGAAGAAAGAAGCCCAGAGACCTCCCACACCGGCTGTCGTGTCACAACCACCAAAATGGTGGCTCATGACACTAAATGGCCGGTTATAAACCCTTGCAGCCCAAAACCAGCCCAGCCCAACCAGCCCAAAAACAGCCCAAATAGCCCAACCAGCCCCCGGGTCCCGCTGCCACCCCACGGCCCAAATCTCCCCGGGGGGCAGGCCTCCCACTGGTCGGCCGCACCCCCAAAGCCCTATTGGGCCGAAAAGGGGAGGGGCAGCACAGACTATTGACTAGCTGGTTGGTGTGAAAAAGGCTGCTTTAATGGAAACAGGTGCACCTTACAAACAACATCCCTTGGTCTGTGCCGTACAAAACTAATCCTTACCAAATATTGTCTTCCTACCTTACCCCCACCCCATCCCCTAAACATGTCCCCCCCCCTGCAACAATTATAAATACAACTTGCCATTCCTCACTTCTCTACACCTACCTAACTAAGTAAACTTCTTATGTTCCTTCATAACTGTAAACAACATCATTATATCCCGACTGAACTAGGAAAAACACCACTCGAAAGTCATCCCTGCCGGCTTTCGACCCCCCGTTAGGCTTCCTGACGTTTCGGGTACCTGCGCACACCTATCGACCAGTCAAAAGCCTCCTTCAGCTGCACTATGCAAAGTTCCATGCCATATCGGCACAAATGCACCCCATCTTCCCTAAAGAAATATACTGCAGCATAACGCAGCTCCGGGTGCTCCATCCTCCCAAACCCCTCCTTGTCGCAAAAAATTCTCATGTCCTTGTTGATTTTCCTACGTGCCCTATCTATAGCTGCCGGCCACTCGGCCCCTCTCCAAATCCTCAGAGGTATAAATTCAGACCATATTATATGGCAACCTGCCCACTGCCGCCGAATCTCCAGTAAATCCCGCTTCATTTGTTTCATCAACGCCACGCCCTTGCATTGCACCAGATCGTTCTCCCCTAAGTGAATGGCTAGGACATCCAGGAAAATACCTCCCCTAACCACCTTATTTAATGCCGGAAATAGCTCGCGCCACCTCATGCCCCCTTTTCCCTGCCAATGACAACTGACAAGCCTAGGATCCAATTATAAATTGAGATTCCTGATCTTATCACATTCGGATTGCTCCGCTCGCTTCACAAAAGAATGTCCTAAAATGAGGATGTACAGTCCTGCTATGTCTGGCCCCGCCACCACACCTGAAAAGACACAAATGTAAGACAAGAGAACAGCACATTAGGCCTCCTCCTCCTCCATCCCGCAACCCCTCAACCTGATGTATGTCTTGTAGCAGTCCGATTTCCACCGCCCCAGATGCAGGAGTTCCTCCCTCCCCCACCCTTTTCGCGCTGCATCCGTCGCAGCTCCTAAGCAAAAAGAGTGCGTCCCAAAAAGTCTGGGGTCCTCACCCATAATGTGCAGGGCAAGACGAAGAACCCAAAGCAGCTGAGCCACAGTCACCCCTCTACCGTCGGCCCGGCGACAAACCTCCCTGGCCACGCACTCGCCCCGGACGCCAACTCCCCCCCCCCATACAGCTGGGCACACAGCACGCTCCATCACCAGTCCCATGACACCCCACTTCCCCACCCCCTTTGGTCGGTCTTCGAGCACCGTAACAGGACCGCCACTTCCCTGGACCGCAATTCCTCCTCCCCCCATTGCAACCCCTGCTTACCTCTTGGCCCTACTAGCTCCGACACCCAAAATGCCCCGAAATACATCCATGACATGATTGTGGAAAACAAAGTGACCTCTTCCCGTTTGTGGCAGATATTCAGCATGAGCCGTATCAAGCTGCCAAGAATACCTGTCGTAATGGTATGGCGCTGAAGGGCCTTGGTACCCCTTTCCCGCACCCATCCTTCCAATAGACGTGCACCCAATTCCCCCGCTGACAGTGCATAGCCCCACCACATCTTCCCCACAACATCTTCCCCATGAAAAGCTATGGCCGACAGTTTCCCTGCAATCGTCACTTTTGACATCCCCTGTCTATCATTGCCAAAATAAACTGTACTACCTGTTCGCCCAGCACCCATCGGCTGTCATGTTGCCCTGCGCCGCTGTCCAGAAATTCTTGCCATGCCTGCTCATACACCTTCCATGTAGAAGCGGCCACAGACCCTCTTACCAGCTGTACGACCTTTTCTCTCCTACTGACCACAGCCCCGCTGGCACCGGCGTCTTTCATTCGTCTGCCTCCGTGGCTAACCTATGGAACCTCTGCCACTGTGAACGAGACAAAGCATCCGCAATGTCATTGTACACCCCCGGCACATGACGGGCTTGAAACAAAATGTCATGTTCCAAACATTGCAGTACAAAAACCCTCAACAACTTGAGCACGTGTGGATCCCTGGTGGACTGCCGAATGACGACATGTACCACCGACATGTTGTCCACCTTGAATATCACCTTTTTGTGCGCTAGCTCCAGCGCCCACACCATCACTGCCACCACTAGTGGGAACATTTCCAGGAACGCGATGCTCCTCCCTCGTACTGCCAATGTGGTGGCCAGACCTCCGCGCACCACCTCCCCTGCCAGTACAGGCCGAAACAGCCTACCCCCGCCGCATCTGAGGTGATGGTCACGTTCCATTCCCACTCTTCCGGGGGAGCCATAGGGATACCGTTAAAGCGCTCCAAAAACGCTCGCCACATGCGCAATTCCTCTTTCGTACCCGCCGACAAGCGCAGGTGATGATGCGGCAGTGTCAAACCGGACAGGGACAACCCCAAACGCCTACAGAAAGTGCGCCCCGCCCGCACCACTTGGCACCCAAAGTTCAAATGCCCTAAGAGAACCTGCACCTCACGCACAGTCACCTTCTGTTTCGCCAACAACAGCATGTGCACATTCTTGTCCCCCGGCAAGCGTGCCTCCATGGTCACTGGGTCTAGCTCTATTCCCAGAAATGACAGCACTGTGCTGGGGCCTTGTGTCTTCTCTGGTGCCAGGGGCACACCCAGGTAGCTCATGAGCTCTGTTAAACTGTACAGCTGTTTCTGGCAGTCCGCCGAACCGGGCAGTCCCACCAGGAAAAAGTCATCCAGGTAGTGCGTCACCGTCTCTTTGCCCGTGCACCACGAAAAAACCCACTGTAGGAAGGTACTGAAACGTTCAAACAAAGCGCACGAAATTGAACATCCCATGGGCAAAGCTTTGTCGACAAAGATGGACCCATTGACCTGAATCCCGAGCAGTTGGTAATTCTCTGGTTGTACCGGTAACAGCCGGAAAGCCGACTTGATGTCACATTCAGCCATGAGGGCCTCTGTCCCCAATGTCTCAACCAAACGTCGCGCCACATCCACTGAGGAGTAAGACACCGACGACAGCTCGGCCGCTATGTAATCATTGACCGATGTCCCCTCCTGCAACGACAGATGCTGAATCAGTCAATGCTGACAGGATCTTTCTTCGGCACCACCCCTATGGGAGAGATGATCAGGTTCCGAATAGACGTCTCTTGAAAAGGGTCTGCCATCCGCCCCTCCTGTACCTCCTTGCCCAGTTTTTCCCGCACCACCGTCTTATGCATATTGGAAGATTTCAGGTTTTCAGCCCACCTGGCAATTCTCGGACCCTCGTACCCCAGCCAGAAACCCTCCTGAAACCCTTGCTGTAGCAGCCCCACGTCTTCGGTCCGTGGGTAAGACGCTAAGAAGGTTTCCAGCCACTCCTGTTTAACTGGCATATGAGCCTTTTCCCAAAGGCCCCTGTCCTCCCCTACCTCCCCTATCCCCTGACTGCTGCTCCATCAATGCAGACTGCTGGCCCTGACCTCCACCTGCCATCCCCCAGCATTGCACCACTGGGTGGTGCTTTGCGCATTTGGAACATTTCAGCCGTAACTTGCAATATTGCCTTATACAAGCGCCCATGTAGTCCCAACACGCCCCACCGCGGCACCGACAGTATTCTCTCCCTGTCCAACCCCACCACGGGTGGGGTGGGTTGGAAAGGGGCGGGGCGCAAGCAGTAAACCTCTGGCCGTGTATATTGTTTTACCGAACTTTGACCCCCCCATTGTCTGCTGATATAGATCCTAATCGATTTCCCCCCATTTTGCCTCCGGGTCCCAGGCCAAACGCGCTCTGAACTCCTCGTCGTAATGTATGTGACCTTCGCCCGCCGTATCACGTCCATGTATTTAAAAAGCGCGACCGACCTTTCCGGGTCCTTGTCGCAGTACAACTGGCAAAGATCAAGAAACCCGCCGACCAGTTCTCAATGTTCAAGGGGACCCGGGGTCGCCTGGCCAACTCAAGCTCTTCTTCCGTAGACCCTTCTTTTGCCGTCAGCTCCCGATGCCAGAGATTGAAAATATCCACGTACTCCCCCTTCCATATCTTCTCCTTGGTAGCCAACGACAAGTGTGCCCACAAGGGCTTCGCAATGCCCATGTACTGCAGCTTGCATACTGGCACATCGTGGCTCTCCTTACTGTCCTTACCCTCCTTGCGTGTCCGCCCCACCTTTGTGCCCGGGTCCCCGCTCCTGTTTGGACCCACTTCTTCCGGTCCCACCCCTGATTCCCTTACGTACATGCCTTTATTCAAACGTGCTCCTCCATCGTCCCCACCTCGCATCCGTGCCTACCGATACCCTGACCTGTGGGGCTCCGCCCGCTTCGCACCCCGCTCCGTGCCGCACCTTACCTGGTGTCAAGGACGGCGTCCGCACTGGATCCCGCCGCCTAACAAGTTGAGCAGGAGGGGCTGTCACTCTGTCTGCCTTGGGTCTTGGGCGAGCACCGCCGCAGCGACGCCACTCGATGCGCGTCGCAGGGGCCTCACCTTGATCTCAGGCTGCAATATATCAATACGGCACACATGCTCCAGCAAGCGGATGGCCTCCAGCACGCGGGGGTCATCGAACTGTGCCATTGCGGCCCGCAAGGTCCCATGCAGGTAAGCCCACTCTCTCAAACGCCGCACGCCGCTGCTGCCCACACGTTCCTGATGACACGATGCTACAAACCAGGGAACCGCCCGCCACTCCAAGACACCAAAACCGCCATGAAAGAGTCAGAAGCCAAGAAAAAAGCCCAGAGACCTCCCACACCGGCTGTCGTGTCACGACCATCAAAATGGTGGCTTGTGACACGAAATGGCCGGCAGTGTTGCCAGATTTTGAGCCCAAAGACCCTCAAGTATAAGCCCAAATTAAGCCCAACGCAGACCAGTTTCAGTCCAAAAACCAGCCCAAAGTCGAAACTCTCAAATTTTGCTAGAGTAGTCTTCAGAAAACATTTTAAGGACAAATCTAAATTCTATTCAATATGCAGATAGTGGGGGGAGGGTTACTGGGCACCTGTGTTAATAACTACTCATTTTGAAACCCAGTCACCACTTTTACTTTTCATCTGGTAATTCTGTCACCACAGAACCAAACCTGAACCTGGCATTCATGAATTACCTCTAGCTAGATACACATACATTAATACATCCACGCATGAAACATAAAAAACTCACAAAACTTACCTTAGCTACAGCTCTCCGAGAGGGAAGCCTCAGAGGTCCCACAAGGGTTGGGACTGCTGCCTTCCCTAATTGGCTGATTGGAAGGCAGTAGTCCCAACCTTATCACAGAGTGGGATGGGGTCAGTGATACTTCTGACGTCACCCCACTCTGTGACTAGGTGCCACTGTGACACTATGCCCTTTGTACTTCAGGGCTTAAAACTGAAGCGCCCAGGTCCGAGTCAATCAGTGGCACTCTCCTTCATTACAAGGGGAAGGGCCTCAAGGCACTTTTGCCAGACTGAGGACATGCACACAGGGCTGTGAAATTCCTCAACCTGGCAAAGCTCAGGCAGCCAGGAGTCTGCACATTTAGCGCATGTCCAGCTCCTGCCTGCCTGAACAAGAGGAGTGTCTGTAAGGCTGGCCTTTGTTCCGCCCCAACACCCATTGATTTTGACGCTGCACCCTATTTACAAGGGTGACGTAATTAGGAGGCAGTGCCAAAATTAGGACCAGGGAAAACCTGGACTTTACATGGCGAAGCAAGGACAAATGCTTAATTTCTCCTTGCTTTTTATGTTTTCTATGTGTGCTGCACTGTGCAGCACACATAAAAACAGCAAATTGCCATGAATGATTGTTCATGTGCAGGAAGGTGTCCCTTCCATGAACAATCATTTAAAAACAGATGATTTACAACTTCTATGTGTGCTGCACAATGCAGGACACAGAAGTTACATTTCGCCACTCTGGATTGTTTATGTGCAGGAAGAGACACCTTCCTGCAAATAAACAATCATTCCCTCCACGCTAGCACCCTTGTACCATGGTGCAAGGCTGCCTACATTGGCGCTAGGCAGCTGAGTTTAGCGCCAGTGCTAGGCAAAATGCAGGGATGCGCCGTACCATTGTAAATACGGCGCATTCCTGCATTTTCAGAAAGGCGGAGCGTGGCTTTAGCCATGTTTGCTTAATTCCACGCTTCGCCATTCCCTTGTTAATCTGCCCCTTAGTTTGGTGTGCGTGCAAATCCTGCATTGCCGATCCCTGATGAGGTGCACTACTCATGCTGAAACAAGGCCAATGGAGGCATCAATGGGTGAGGCGGACTGGCCTCTAGGGTCCTGTGACCTTAGTGACTGAGTCACTGCTGCGCTAGGGTGTGCTGCTTTGTAGGCCTGCCTGCAAGAAGACTGGAGGTGAACTTCAGTATCGATTGTGGTGGACAGGCCTGCAAGGTACTAAGACACCAGGGCTTCTAAAGGTCTAGCTGGGGTTTTTTAGGTTTACCATGGGAATGTGCTCCCTCAGGAGAGTGGTCTGGTGGACTGTTCGTGAAGGCTGAAGCTGGTTCCCCAGTACCAAATTCGGCAGCTCTGGCGTAGTGCCACATCCCCCAATGAACACCATACTATTTCACTGAGACACTCGCACTACCTTCAGCTACAACCCAATTGTGCCCTGCTATATATACCTGCATGCGACTCAATTCAAATTATGCATAAGGGTATTATGTTGCCTGTAAAAAAAAGTGCCTTCCTGGAAAAAGCAAACCCTCATGTGGATGCAAGATAAAGTAAAGCATGTGAAAAGTAAGTAGAACAACATGGTGACCTTAACACTTTTATACTCATTATTCAGAAATCAAGAGTGTTTTTGACTGAAACTTTAAGCACCACTACAGATCCCTGGAGGGGCCAGTATCACGGTCCATTGCTTATCTCCTTATGAACCGTGAGCAGTATGGTTTAAAAAGACTACATTTCTGAACACAGAGCCGTGGTACGTATTTTATAAACTAAAATAAGGAAAATAAGTGGATATGGATCACATTAATCGGTTTCCACTCCACCCATCAACCAGGTATTGCAGTACCTCCCGGAATGGTGCACCTCATCACCCAGGGAAAACAATGCTGTTCAAAGAAAGAAGAGCAAACAAAAAGTAGGGCTTCGCTGGCAAACTCTGTAAAGTGGCACTACTGTGTTTGGGTGTTAATATAACTAATCTGGCCACTTTGTGAATGCTCTGTAATGCTTTAGTTATTTATTTTTCGAATTTTGAACCCAGAGTGTGCAAATAAGATGATCAGAAGGCCAGAGTTCGAAACATATGGGTAAAGATGGGTGGATGTAAGGCAGTGGAATACATTTATAGACTTTTTTCCTAGCTACTTCATCTGTTCCACATAAGCTAGCAAGGGGTTTGAGGTAGAAGAGCTTACTCAGTTTAGTATGCATAAAGTCCGGGATTATTAATTGAGGTGATCTGATGTTTATTTCTACCAGCCGATGACTCTCGTTTTGAATCTCCTCCACAGGCACCTGGCACCAGTTTTTTTCTAGACCCTTTAATGGATATCCAAAGTGCTCTGCTCAGGACATTGAAAATGTATATTTTGCAGTATTTTTGAAAAGATGTCTCCCCACAAACATTTCAGGATTTAAACCACACTGATCCTGTCTCAAGCAGATGTTCCTTTTTGTCTGCCTGTGGTGCAAAGTTGTGCAAGAAATGTGGCCTCAATCAAAGTAAGGCTATCAAGGAGCAAGAGGCCCGAGGCTGCACTATGGAACAGAAAAATGTCAGAAACACTTCCAACAAAATTGTTTCTTTCTTTTTTGGATCCATTTCACAAGGGAACAAATGAAGCAAAGTAGAAGAAACAGACGGTGAGACGAAGCACCGTTTCAGCGAGAGAGACAGAAAGAGACGGGGCAGCTGACAGCGGCAGATCAGGAAAAGTGGATATTCCGACCACTAAATAAATCCTATCTTAATACACTGGCACCTAAAGAACCACCGCAACAGAAGCAGGCTGCACGATCGGACCCCGACTAGTCCTTGCCGCGCCTGAGACTCCTCTTCCGTGTACTGTGTGCGTCCAGAAAACCAAATGAAAAAGTAAAAAAAAAATGACGACAGGCTGCCCCCTCGCAAGACCATTGGTCTATTCTCTGTGGGGGCAGGCCATCAACAAGAAGCAGAGACCTCATACGTAGCATATTCACGCTATGAATGATTGACGGCTCTATTACCGATTCTCTGTGGGTGCCGCACAACCACTTATTTTGCGCACACTAGGACAAATGTCTCCCAATTTCCCGCAACCTGCCAGCGTAGTTTTTTCCCGCACAAATGGGAAAAATGTCGCCCAATTTTGCAGGAAAATGCCCAATCTGGCAACACTGATGGCCGGTTATAAACCCTTGCAGCCCAAAACTAGCCCAGCCCAAGCCAACCAGCCCAAAAATAGCCCAAATAGCCCAACCAGCCCCCGGGTCCTGCTGCTCCCCCTCGGCCCAAAACCCCGTTTTTGGGCCTGGTCGGCCACCCCCCCAAAGCCCTAGTCTTCCTCCTGCATTTGTGTATGCATATCCTGGTCTCCATTTCCAGGATTTGGGTTTCGAGGGCGTCCACTGCCTTGGTGTGTGTGGTAACATATCTAATTTTTAAATTGTGGCTTTTGCACATACAATTTCTCACAGGTGTCACATGTGGTTGGAGTGCTTTATTTTAAGCCTGAATTTCTATGCTATGTTCAAAGCTTTTTGCTGTGTCATGTATGCCATTATTTGTTATTTGGTGTTTGATTTTCTGTGACTTAAGCTTTGTGGAATTTAGGTAGGATTGTTGTTTCTTTTGAATCCATAAGATATTAAATTTGTATGTGTCTTTTGTATTTGTTGAGTGTGTTCTTGTTAATCACATGTGGGTTGTTACTGTTGTGATGGGTTGATAGTTGATTTACATGTTGTTTTATTTTCCAGTGAATTAACTTTAGGTTACTTCTGCTGAACATGGGAGTCCTGGGAAGGGGCCAAAAGGTCAGAGGGGACCCCCACCTCCAGCACGCTGGGCATGCAGCAGTATGGACAAGAGGCAGCGAGGACGGTGACGAGGGCCAGAAGATGGCGCCTGTAGCCAGGAAGGCAGCAGCCAACGGGTCTGAATCAGGCAAGGAGGAAGGCAACAATGCAGACAATGGTGAGACATAAACAAAAAGTGGCGCAGCATCAGGGGCTCAATGGGGTGATGCGGCACTGCCAGGGGGTGGGTCATCCATAGGGGGATTAGCAAACTATGCCATGCAGTAGGAGTAATGAACTCCACATTACAGGGGCAGCTAGGCCACATGGGCACCATGGGGTGGGATACAGCTGGGCAGGCCATGTCACACGGGGCAGGGTTTAGGCCAGCAGGTCCAAGGGCATGGCGTCAGACCTTGCCTCCCCTCCCAGCAGTATCATGGCGGCAATGGCCAGGGAAATGGGGCCCCACGCTTCCAGGCTACCCCCATTCAGCTATAAGATCTAGACTGTGGTTCCCTCGAAGCGGGCTCAAAGAAAGGGTAGCGAAGTTAAAGAGGGAGATACCCCAGTGGGCGAGAGAGACTCAGGTAACCAGCGAGGAGGAGTACAAAAGCTGGGGAGGCCAACAATGAGGAGACCTCTACAAGGATCAAAGAGCCAGCTCTGCCCAGGGGTACTGATCAGTGGTCGAAGTGGGGGAAAAAAAGTTGGGGAACTGTGGGTGGAGAATCAGAGGGCGGGAATAACCTGTGGACTGGATCAGTGGGCGGAATCAGAGGTGTGGCCAGAAAGAGCAAAACATCCCAATTTTTAGTATTTGCTTGGTATTTCACTGACCATTTACAACTTATTACACTATTAAATTCAACCAAGGGATACACATGTTTATTAAAGTTTGAATATGAGTTATTGACATTAAAATGTATTCACAAAGTGGGATACGTTTCCAATCAAAGAATGTCCCAAATACACTTAAAAGTGGAAGTACAAGCCATTTGTCTCCGAGCCATGCCGTTTCTGTCATCAGCACTTCTCCTCCCCTTTTCCACAAGAGCAGTTCAAACATGAATGACAAAATATCCCAGTTTGCAAATAATACACCATCTGCTGCATAATCTGATGATTTTAACTAATAAATTGTTTGTAGCTCAAATGGATCAAAAGTTACAAAAGAAATGTGACTTGTGTTGCTGCGAAGTGGAGGGACCTTTGCAAACGTTGACTGGTAACCTTTCTCACTGCTGCATTTGACTGTTACACTGGTACTAATAAGGCAAAATATTTACAGAGACATTTAATATGTATAAAAATGTCAAAATAATAAAGTATCAGAAAATATACTGCATGATGCTGCAGACTTTTTGTTTGCTGCATAATTCTGTCAACACTGTGGCACAATTATGTTCTCTCTTGCTGCATAACTTTACTTGCCCCAAAGCAGGCAGCACATGTTAAAAGTGCTTGTGCATGGAGCAGAGAGGCCGTTAAGTTTGCAAACTTAGGGGTATATGATCAAGAATGGCGTTAAAAATGATCGCCGTTTTTGCGGCAGAAAACTGCCGCTAAAGCGCCGATAATGGGCCTGATAATATGCCCTTGAAGTTCCAATAGAAGTCCATGTTCTGGTGTAAACATGGGCTTATATTGGAATTCTCCAAGGCATATTGTCAAGCCCATTATCGCCGCTTTAGCGTCAGTTTTCTGCCGCTAAACCGGCGATAATTTTAACGCCGTTCTCGATAATATGCCCCTCAGTTTGGTGTGCATGCAAATCCTGCATTGCCGATCCTGGTGGGTTTCACTACTAATGCTGAAACAAGGCCAATTGAGGTACCAGTGGGTGAGGCAGACTGACCTTAAGGGTCATGTGACCAAGTCACTGTCATTCTGGGGTGTGTTGCTTCGTTAGCCTGCCTGCAAGACTGGAGGTGAACTTCAGCATGGATTGTGGTGGACAGGCCTTCAAGGATAACCCACACTTGCTACTGCTAGGGCTTACCTTCTGGTGACACCAGGGCGTCCACAGTCTAGCTGGGCCTTTTAAGGTCAAGCATGGATATGTGCTCCCTCAGGAGAGTGGTCTGGTTGAGTGGTCATGAAGGCTGAACTTGGATCCCTAGACCCAAATTCGGCAGCACTGGCCATAGTGCCACATCCTCTGCCACACTGAACACCATACTGCCCCACTGAGAGAAACTCGCACTGCCTTCAGCTATAACCCAGTTGGGCTGCGCTATGAACACCTGGATGTGACTCAATTCAAATTATGCACTAGAGAAGTAATATGCTGCCTAAAAAAAGTAATACCTTCTTGGGAAAATCAATTACTAATAGGGAATGCAAGATTAAGTAAAACATGTGAAATGTAAGCATGAACAATGTGGTCTTAAAAGGGCGCAACACGGAGAAATGCTTTATTTCTCCTTGTTTTTGCTGTTTTTATGTGTGCTGCATTGTGCAGCACACACAAAAACAGCAAAACCCCATGCATGATTGTTTATGTACAGTAAGGTGTTCCTTCCAGCACATAAACAGTCATTTAAAAAATTAAACGTTGCAACTTCTATTTGTGCTGCACAAAGCAGAACAAATAGAAGTTACAAATCACCATTTAAGTTTGTTAATGTGCAGGAAGGTATACCTTCCTGCACATAAACAATCATTTCGCCACAACGCAGGCCCCCTTTTCACTATGGCGCAAGGGTAACTGCATTGGCGATAGGCAGCTGAAATTATCACCAGCGCAGGGGGAAACGCAGGGCTGCACCATATTGTTGTAAAGCAGCCCTGGATTTCAGAAGTGGCGGAGCGCTGTGTTAAGCCAAGAAGGCTAACACTGTGCTCTCTCACTTCTTTGTAAATATGCCCCGTTGTTTAAAGAAAGACGACAAAACAAAAGTGGCACTTCACTGGCAAACTCTATAAAGGGGCCCTAATGTGTTTAGGTGGGAATAAAACCAATCTGGCCACTTTGCGACCACTCTGACTTGCTTTATTCAGTTATTTTTAGTATTTTGAACCCTTTTTCTCTCCGCCCTGAGGCTGCCATTTGGAATAGAAAAATGTAATAAAAGGCATTGTGGCATGCTATGCCAGTATTTCTTCTCTGTTAGGTCTATTTTTATGTAAATTTGTATTAGTAAGACTATTGGTTCTCTTCATGTTCTAGTTCGGAACTCTGTTGAGTCTGTTTGAACTCTATTGGTCTTCATGCTCCTGGGCCCTTGGTACCCGCACTTTATCTTCAGCCTACAAATAAAGAACTACTAAATTCTTTATGAGAAGCGTCTTCAATACATTAGAGACATTTGCAGCAAAAGGGTTTCTTTCTTTCTTTTGATCCGTTTCACAGGGGAACAAATAAAGGGAAGAGAGAGTAAGAGCTGTTTCTTAAAGTCACGGAGCGAGACAAAAAAGAGGCAATAAGGGGAAGGCGTGAGATAGATGGGGCAGCTGCCAGCGGCAGAGCGTAAGTGGACACTGTCCTTGTCTTCCCTGGGCAAGAAGGAAGAGAGACAGAGTCCTTTTACCACGCGTACCGTTACCACGCAGGTTTTACAACTCAAGTCGTTACAACGACTTGCGTTGGGGGCGCTGGATAGTGGAATAGTTTAATTTACTATTCCAACTCCAGTCCCCGTGGATAGTAGGGAAGGTGTTGGATAGTACATTAAACTATTCCCTATCCTACAGCGCCCTCCAGCGCAAGTCGTTGTAACAACTTTCATTGTAAAACCTGCGTGGTAACGGTACCGCGTTGTAAAAGTTTCGTTGTAAAGGATGTTCCCCGAACAGCCGTGAATGGCCGAGACTTATCTATAAGCTTTCGCTATTTGTGTTTTCCTGGGACACATTTCTAAAAACAGAAAAGTAGGGGAACGGATTGCCAAGATTTTAAGAATTAGGGGCACGCTGTGTCGTTCCAATCCCGCCCACTTCGATCACTGGTACTGACCACGAAAATGTCTGGACTGGGGGAGGGCCGTCAAGGGGTGCAGAAGGAGAAGCCGCTAGTAAATACATCGGAACTTCCCCGGTGGACCCTCCCATTCTAGCATGGGAGAAAGGCCTGGCCAGTCTCGTCCCACTGGAGGTAAAAAAAGGAATTTGGCACAAAGGATTTATAGACATATTCTTTTTATTGGAAGTGCACAAGGCAGGGTTGGATCTGACAGTGCATGACAAAAAGGACGAGGACAGGCGGGATGGGTGTAAGCTGAGAGTTAAGAGGACTATTGAGAACTTGTTACGGGCCTTCAGAACCCTCTCATGTGTATTTGTGTAAAAATTCCCTCAAAGTGCAGTTGCACTCTTCCTGCATGAGCAGAAGGTACACAAGGCCCAACAGAAGTATCAAGGGGAACACTTGGTTCAGGTATGACAAGGGATTTAGGGGAAAAATGCAGACCTTGCCTGTGATAGACTGGGACCATCAGGACAAGGAGGGATTCACACGAGAGCCAACATTCCACACATTAGGGCAAAAAAGGGAGACAGAAGGGGATTCGCCAAGGCAGCAAATCGAAGACCTTCTTTAGGGGGAAGCCCGAGGGAGGGTGCAACACTTCCTCCTGGAAGTATGATAAGGACGAATGCAAGTGGGGACAGGCCTGCAAAATCAAACAAGCATGCAGTAACTGCGGCAGACCACGCAAGAATGTCAAAGAGACAAGGGATAGCAAAGGCACTAAAAAAAAGGGTAGTGGAAGGTCGCCAATAGCAAACCTGAGTTCGATCGCCTCTCTTCCCATGCTCATAAAGAAGGCAGGATTGATACGGCAATCGAGCAATTACCCAAAGCACACAAAGAAGCAGCTGCTGGCACATGGATTCACTATGGACTTCTCTATTCCATATCAGGGTTTATGCTACAACACCTTAATCTAGACCTGAAGTCTGTCCAAATGAACCCGGTGGTCACTAGGCAGAAGATAGACAAGGAAGTCAGTCTAGGCAGGGTCATGGGGCTCTTCCCTGAACCACCTCTCGATAATGTCATAGTCTCCCCACTTGGCTTGATGCAAAAGAAGGAGGAAGGGCAGTATAGGCTGATTCACCACTTGTCACACCCCTTGGGCGAAACGGTAAATGATTGGCTAGACCAAGAGAGCTGCTCGGTATCATATGCGACCCTGGATGAAGCCATTGTTTTGATGAAAGCCAGAGGTAAAGGGCCGCTTTTAATGAACTCAGACATCAAGTGAGCCTTCCACCTTCGACCAGTGTACTCAGACAGCTACCACCTGCTGGGAATTTACCTCAGGGCAGTTATTATTATGACAAGTGCCTCTCCATGTGTTTCAGGATCTTGTGTCTTACTTTGAAACTTTCCGAAGTTTCATCTAACAGGAGTTGGGGGTTCACCACCCAGCAGGGGCGTGGGTACACTACCTCAATGATTTCCTCTTCATTGGGGGCCCAGACACCACCTAGTGCAAACACCTCCTGGGACACTTTGTGGCACTGGCCAGGGAATTGGGGGTTCCACCGGCACAGGAAAAAACAGAGGGCCCTGTCACTCGGTTATCCTTCCTGAGGATCGAGTTAGACACAAAGGGAGGCATATGTAGGTTGCCTCCAGCCAAATTAGAAGAACTAGAGTGACAAGGCAGTACTAGGCGAAATGCAGCAACTGCTAGGCAAACGGAATTTGGCAAGCCACGTGATTCCAGCTGGGAGACTATTTGTAAGGTGCCTGGCATGGTTGACCATGGACTATCAAAACGGCACCACAGCATGAGGCTCAACCGAGGGGTGAAAGATGACCCCAGGCAGTGGGAGGAATTTCTGGAGGGGTTCAACGGCACTTTGATGTGGCGAGAACCCTAAGTGACAGCAGTGCAACTAGAATTGTTCACAGATGCAGCAGGGGACGAGGCTTCAGGACCATACTGGGGTCACCATGGGCAGTGGCCAACTGGCCAAAGCAATGGCATGCATCAGGGATAAACAGGAGCATCATGGTGCTTGAACTCTTTCCCATCGTAGTCGCGTTTGCAGTATGGGAATAGCAACTTGCCAACAGGCAAAGCACGTTATGGGTGGACAATCATATGGTGGCCCAAGCCCTGAATCTAGATGCAGCGCGCTGCCCATTCATGTTATGCTTGCTTTGACATCTGGTCAGGTATCAACTTAGGTCAATCATAGCCAGAAATAACCCAGGGTGTGAAAAAGCAGTAGCTGATGCAGTGTCTTGTTTTCAGTGGCAGAAATTCAGAACACTGAGTCGATCAGAGACCACGATACCTGAGAACCCCATTGTGGACCTGTATCTTAGATCAATCGGATCGCACCTACTTCTGTGACGATCATCAGTACTGTCTGACACCGGATCCACTGCTGTGGACCTTGAGTGTTGCCTTATTCAGGCTCGCGAACCCAGCGAACTAGCTGTGGGATTCATTATTGTGTTTTTAACTAAAAGGCATGTATGAATTGTCCTGAAGATGAACTCTGTATTCTGTTAAGGGGTTCGAAACGTCGTCGACCTGTGTACACTATATGCCTACAATTGCATCGTATAATTTGAAGCAATAGTGTATTTTCAAACTATGTCTGTATAACATGTATAAAAAACAGACTGCTCTAACTTGCCTTTACACCCACCCCCTTGTTTGTTTGCCCATAATGTGTTAGTTGGGCACCGGCTGGTGTCCAACTTGTGTTCACACTAAAAAAAATTATGTACTCTGGAATATCCAAAAATTAAAACTGTCCGGCTGGACAAAGAATATAGTAACTATCTAGTCTATATTTATCACCTTCTTTCTAATTTATAGTGGTTAGGGACCGTTGTCCTTGAAAAAAACGAAATTCAGAACACTGGCACCGCACGCAGACCCCACCATGACTCTGGTTCCTGACCAAGTGTGGAGCCTGGTATATATGACCTGACAATGCTGGTGGAGAATGCCTTTGCTCCAAAAACAGCCACAAAATATTGTATGTGCTGGGGGACATTCCAAAGGGTGACCGTCCCTCAAGAGCATCGTGGGGCGACAAGCAGCGATGTAGAGGCATTCATACATTGGGCCTTCTCAAGGGGAATGTCTAAGGCATGGGCACCAACACACATTAATTCGGTGTCCTATTATGTGAAGCTCGCAACAGGGAATTATCCGGCCGGTACTTTCTACTGCAGGGCAGCCTTGAAAGGGTGGGCCGGCTGCAACCAACGCATAAGAACAGGAGGCACCCCATTGATTTTGACATACTGCAAGGGCTGCTCAAAGGATTGCATAGTGTATGCGGGCAAAAATAGGAAGTCACACTCTTTAAGGAGGCATTTACGCTGGCGTTCTTCAGGGCCTACAGAGTTATCAAATTAGTTGCTTTTAAGTACAATCCAGGATCAGTGACCTTAAGAGTGGAGGATTTATGCATGGGCAAGAGGCACATCATAATATACATATTCTGTTCCAAGATGGATCAGGAAGCCAAGGGCAAGTACACACACCTAGATTGCCTGGAGGACAGCGACTTCTGCCCAGTACTCCTCATGTATACCAGAAGGAAGAAGAGCAAGATTGGTGCCCACTCTTCAGACACAGAGTGGTTTCTTTTCTTAGCTACTTTCAGTTCAACGCAATCCTCAGGCTGGCACTGTGCAGGTCAGGCCTCCGTCCCATGAAATTTGGGTCACACTCATTCCGCATAGGCACAGCAAGGAGAGCGGCACTGGATCGGCTTAGCAGGACTTTGGGCCTCGGGCACATTCAGAGGATACATCCGGCCCACAACAGGCTCTCTGGGACATGGGCGTAGAGTGTGGATTCTGGGACATTCTTACGTCATGAGGGCCCAGCAGTGGCGTTGACACAGAAGACCTACAAAGGGCTCTGGTTGCAAAACACAGCCGTGATATGGCTGGGCAGGTCGTGTATGAAATGCGAGCAGTTGCTACCTGCCATCCAACACACGCTGCACCGTTTCGGGAAAACAGATGCAGTAGTAGTTCACCTCTGGGAATGACTTGACAAACGTGGGAAGAAGGTACCTGCTAGAGGCTATGATATCCGGCCTCATGGCAACTCTCAGGCTAATTCACCCAGCTGAGTTGGTCTGGTCTGAAATCATAGTTCGCTGTGAATGGGGGGGGGGAGCGTGGAAATGTCCAGGCAAAAGCTGAACATCTCTATGACTAAGGCATACAAAAAGGGGTGGGGTTATGCATGACATGGGCTAATTAATCCAAAATCCCAGGGGTAATATGAGGCAGAAAGAGTCTGCCTGACCGGGGTAGGGATGGTTCTGTTTGTTATGTTATGTTAGTGGGTTTTCTAAAGCGCACGGCTGCCCCAGCGAAGGGGCGTCCCGGCGCTGCCAAATCTGAATACCACAACATACTCTATCTACTCAACATAGTGGGGGTGCTGGAACAGCTGGGTTTTAGCTAAAAAAACCAAGAGGGAAAGGGAGAGCTGCCTGAGGTCGAGTAACCACAGGCAGCGTGGCAAAGACAGCACAGAAGCACAGCTAGGACGCGAGCAAAAGTTCATAAAGAGGAGCCGCTCAAGTAGGTATCCTTGGGATGGCTTACGGCAGGGGAATGGGGGGAACAGGCGAATGGTCAGTGAAAGGGATCAGCACAGTGCGGTCACGGCATTTGCAGCCTAGGCCAGGCACAGAGCCGCCCACACAGATCGCGACAGCAAAGTGAAGCCTAGGGACAGCATAGGTGCTAGTTGCCCACAAGGAAGAGAGGTTGTCGCGCAAGGCTCTGTCAGAGGGTGCTGTCAAGGCAATGGATTAAACAAACCCAGTTGTAACAATAACAGGCGTACAAGAAGGGTGATTTTTTTGATGTGTTCTGTTGATACTTGACTTGTGAATAAACTGTCGCCATTTTGCACCAACAGGAGACTACTGTGTGTAATTTAAGGTACAGAAGCCCACAGAGGGACACTCACCCGTCTGGGAGGCGCTTAACCTGTCGCAAAAATCCAGTTGCCTCTGTGCTGCCTTATTTAATGAAGTAGCTGCAAAAGCCTGCATGTGTCCCTCCTTCTTTTGTGTATGTATACCCCGGTCTCCATTTGCAAGAATTGGGTTTTCAAGGGTATCCACTGTTTTGGTGGGTGGTTGTGATGACATATCTAATTTTTAAACTGTGCCTCTTGCACAGAGGATGTCCTACAGATGTCTCATATGGTTGAAGTACTTATTTTTTAAGACTGAATTTCTTTGCTAACTTCAAGGCTTTTGCTTTGTTACTTACACCATTCTTTGTTATTTGGTGTTTGATTTTCTGTGCCTTAAGCTTTTGTTGAATTTGTGTAAGATTGTTGTTTCTTTTGAAGCCATAAAACATTGAGGGCCTTATTTATGAAACCCTGAGTCACATTTACGCCACTATTGCGTCACATATTGTGATGTTGTGGCGGCATCAATAATGCGCCACATTGCTAGATATTTAAAAAGTGACAAATCTAGGCAGATGCTTCACTTCGTAAACCCCTGCACTACATTATACCTGCGTCAGGTATAATGTATGCAGGGTGGGAGTTCCCCAGCATCAAAGCCTCATAGTAAGATTTCAGTGCACCACTTCTAGGATGCCATTGCCCCAAAACCTTACACCTGCCTCATGGCAGGCGTAAGGGTGACACAGGCGCTTTCACATGGGGCTTGCCGCATGTGAAAGGATCAATTGCTCCAGTTGCGTCTGTTTTCAGACATACCCCAGCAAAGCGTCACTTTTGCGGCTACAGATACGTTAGTAATACTGACATATCTGAACTCCTTGCAACATGATGCACCATACTGTAAATACGGCACATCCACTGTGTCACAAGGAGAGCGCACTGAGAAGTGTTGTATCACTGCTCTGTCGCAGCGATGCAACACTTCTCATAAATAAGGCCCTAAATAAGTATGTGTCTTTTGTATTTACTGTGTTTGTTCTTGTTAATTGCATGTGGGTTGCTGCTGTTGTGATGGGTTGATAGTTGAATTACATGTTGTGTTTTCCCCTAGTAAATTAACTTTATATTACTTGTGCGTGGGTTTTTCTTCTTGTGCTCAAGTGCAATAGTAATCAGCAGGGAAAAGCGAATTCATGTAAATGAACAGCAATCATCACCTAGGTCCCACATCCTTTTGTGTTGGTTATTACTTTGTAATTTTCTGCTCCATGTGGGCTTGTTTGACTTGCTAATGCCCTTATTAGGTGATTGTACTGGCTATTTGTTATAAATTCTTCTTGGGGGAGGAGGGGTTAAAATCAACATTTTACCATCTAGTGTTTCCCACAATGTATATATCTGCATCTAAATGAAAAGGAATTCACATTTTAACATTCTGAAATGCTTTGTAAAGAAAACAACTGCTTTCATTAAAGATTGTGGAGTTCTCTCAGCTTCTGCGCATTACAGTCTTTTTAGATAGCTGTGCTGGAATTAGCTTGACAGCTTAAAAGCATACATGGGACAAAGTATTCTATATTGGTGATGCAATATTTTAAAGTTTGCAAGTCACTGCAGAGTTCTATAAGGATATATAGGAACAAGGCCGAAGAACAATCCGCTATAATGCATGGAACATCAAGGTGACTTTCAATATACTTGTAAAGCATGGCAGAGGGTATTTTATTCCTTATATTACTTAGACACATCATTAAAATTCCCCAACAACTTTAAACTCTTAGACAGCTGCGCTTTCACAGGAAAGAGATAGTATTGTTGCAGATATGTGGAATGAATGTAGAATTTGTAGTGCGACATATAACACACCAACAAATAGCTAGTAATTTGTTGCAAATATATTTATACAGCTTAATGCAAGTCATTGTACATAAAAGTTCAGAATGTGTTATAATGTGTAATGCGAATTAGTAAGCATGATGCAAAAGAGCTGTAAAATGAGTACTCCTTTTCATTGTGTAAAAATTGGTTGCATTTCTGCTCCATGACCTGCCTTTCATATTAGAAAAAGCTAGAGCAGCTGTGAAACTGAGGCCCTAACGGCACTATTGTGCCACCTGAAAGTCACTTTTTAGACATTCGGTGGCGCAATGTGCCACTGGCATATTTACAAGGCCAGGTAAAGCCACGTTACTTGGCTTTTCATGGCCTTATAAATATGTGCCCCAGTCACGCTGAAAACTGTGTGAAAGGGGCATTTCATGGTTGTTGCTGGGGGCGTACTAGGCAACATCCATGGCTTTTTGACACTGCCCCAGATTAGCAAAGCATCGTAAGTCTGAGGCAACACCAAAAACGTACGCCTGCCCAGGGGAGGCATAAGGTAGGCACAATGAGGAGATATATCTTTATTTCTCCTTGTTTCTCCTCTTTCAATGTGTGCTGCAGAATAGGAAGAGCAAAAAGCCTCCTGTGAGAGTTTTGTGCTGGAAGGTTTCCCTTCCTGCACAAAAATAATCATCCCTACAACACAGACACCCTTGCACCATGGTGCAAAGGTGCCTGCATTGGCGCACGCCAGCCCATTGTGCGCGGCACAGGGGAAAACGACAGGAATGCGCAGTATCTAATAGATTCTGCGCATTCCTGCCCTTTTCGTTTGTCGTAGGGCAGTGTAGCGGCAAGGCCTGCTGCGCTGCCCTATGGTAAAAAACCCCAAAATAAGGCCCTGAGTATGCACATCCACTAGTTTCATCCCCGAGTGCGATATGTATAAGTTGCGGCCGGGTATTTGGTGCCAGACCGACATACTGTGTCTCTAATGTCCCCTGCATAGTAAACGGGCACACACCACTGCCAGTCTGCATGTGAAACTTGCATCTTGACTTTTTATTTGACTTTGGCAGCATTCTAATCTTTCGTATGTGCAGAGGCCTAGCCCTGTCCCTGCTAATGCAAGGGCCAGAACCTGTTCGGTGACATAGAGGGGGGGACAAAGATTGTCCTCATAGAGGCAATAGGACTACTGTCCATGCCAGGGTAAAGTCGCTTAAAGCAGTGGTGGCAGCATACTGAGTTTTTGTGAATCATTACTGTGACCAGACTTTTTTCTCTGTTTCTCGGAGAGAGAGACCCACTGATTCCTTAGTTGTGAAGGTTAAGTTGTTATATAAGCCCCAGACCTTGTGCTGTCACCCTGTGTGCATGTCAAGAGTGTGCATGCAAGCACATGTATGGTAGTAGGACTCAGGGTGTAGAGGGGTTTGAGTTCTTGGACAAGCAATGTCTTTATTGATTGCCCAAGGATTACCTGGCACAAGGTGGAGCGTGGATACAGCTTCCCTTGAAGTGGAAGAGCATTGACTGTGTTCCTGTGGCTGGAGGATTAGGATCCATGCACTGATCTTAGGGAGGATGGAAACAAAACTATTGTTAGAAATGTAATCAGGTCCTTGCTAGCAAAAGGCAGCTGATTAGTCATTCCTTAGCACTGCCATTTGGTAGATGGCAGGGGGTGAGGTTTGGGACTAAAGTTTCTATTGTTCAAGGTGAGGAAGTTTCTAGAAAGGGCCTGCCCTTCTGTCTGTCCCTGATTACTGCTTCAAGAAGGCCGACGACAGCCAGGTACGGAGATCTCACAGTTCTCTGTGCCTTTGTTTTGTATACTCCTACTTGGAGCCAGCATCACTGATAACTGAAGTGAGAGCTATCACCTTGCGCAAAGACTGTGTCATAAAATGACATCTGAAAGAAAACCAACCGTATAGTAACCGTTTCTTAAACTTTAGCAGTGATCCAGATTCCCTGTTTTGAAAATGAGTACAAATGTCGGGCTGAAACCACCTACTTTCTTCCAGTTTCCAGTTCATCGTCTAGGATGGGAGTGTTCTGCAAAATACCGGAAGGACTGCTCTGTAACCAGGGCTGGTGTCTGTGTGGCAGCAAGTCTCCCAGAGGTAAGTGAACATCCTCTCAAGTCTGCACTTTTGGCTTGAGGAGCTGATGGTCATTCTAGAGTCTAGAATCCTGCTTGACTGCTGAGGAAAGAAAAGAATATGCCTGGTCCTGTGGGAGGAGATGCAAAATATTTTCTGTTGTGAGGAACACCACAGGAAGCAGACGTCCCAAAAGAAGCAAAGCTAAAAACAACTAATATTACGAAGTGGCAAAGGTTATGCCCAGACGTGGCTCTTGTGCACACTGTGCCACTGAAACCAAGCTACACTTGACTGAAGAGCCTCAATCAGGGTGGAACCAGTCTTAAGTTGCTTGTGTTCCAGTTCAGGAAAGACAGACCTGGCAGTTTGACCAAGACTGATTTGCAGAGGGCTGGGTCAAAACTGAGCTGGCATGATGGGCAAAAGAATGATGGGCTGGAATGCTACCTCGAGCGATTGCCAGTGGTTAGACTTATTGCAAGCTTCTCTTATCACCTTTTGTGTGTTTCATGTGCCTGAGAAGCATCTGATAGAAAAACAACCCGAGCTTAACTGGTTCTGAAACCTTGAACAGAGGATCCAGATCCCCTGCTTAGAAAATGAGTGCAAATGTTGGACTGAAACCACCCGCTTTGTTACACAGTTTCAAGTTCATCATCAAGAATAGGAGTGTTTTGCACTAAACGCAAAGGACTGCTCTAAAACCAGGGCTGGAGTCTGTGTGGCAGCCACTCTCCCAGATGTGAGGAAACATCCCCTGAAATTTGCACTTTCGGCTGGATTAGCCGGTGCTCATCCTAGAGTCTAGAATCCTGCTTGACTGACGAACAAACTTGAAGGAGTGTGCCTGGTCCTGCAGGAGGAGAGAATGTCCAGGAGGAGATGCTTAATATGTTTCTAGTGTGAGGAACAACCACAGGAGGCAGACATCCCAAATGTAAGTGAAGCTAGAAGGGACTCATATAATGAAGGGGTCCCCCGGTCTCCGTGAACGGTGCTTTCTGTGAATTGCACCAACACTTTAAATTGCAAAGCACGGGAGTGTTAGTAACTGTCTGCTCTGTGCTTAAGAGACTGGTGCTGCCTCTGGTGAAGTTAGAGTTGGAGATTCCTTATCATTAATGATGCACAAGCTCTATTCGGCCTGGTGGCTACAACTGCTGAAGGCACCCACCCTCTGATGACTGATATATATAAGCATAATGTGGTAGCAGGGTAGTCATGAACCCCCTGCTTTAGTATGTATGGGCCTTGTTTGTCTGCAACTGGCAGACAAAAGCTCATAATTAACCAAAGAAAGAAGGGTTGATAGAAAAGGAAAAGAAGGATGGAAGATTAAAAGGAAGGATGGGTGAAAGAATGGGTGAAAGGGTGGATGGGTAAAAGGATGCATGGGTTGGTGAAAGGGTGGGTTGATGAAAGGATGCATGAGTGGGTGATAGGTTGAATGGGTGAAAGGATTGATGAGTGGCAGAAAAGATAGGTGAAAGAACGCATGTGTGGATGAAAGGATGAGTGAAAGGGTGGGTGAGTGAAAAGATGCATGAGTTGGTGAAAGGATGGGTGAAAGGGTGGATTGATCAAAGGATATGTGGGTGGTTGATAGGTTGAATGGGTGAAAGGATTTCTGAGTGGCAGAAAAGATAGGTGAAAGAACGCATGTGTGGGTGGATGGGTGAAAGGATGCATGTGTGAATGCAAAGATGGATAAAAGGGTAAAAGTGTGCGTGGGTGATAGGATGGGTGAGAGTGTGGATGGGTGAAAGGATGTATGGTTGGGTGAAAGGATGAATAGGAAGCTGCATGGTTGAAAGGATGGATGGGTGAAAGGGTGGATAGGTGAAAGGATGGGTTAAAGGGTGGATGGATGGATGCATTCATGGATGGAATGGTGAAAGACTGAATGATGGATGAAAGAATGAATGGATGACAGAATAAAAAGGTGAAATGGTGGATATCAGTGGGTGGATGGAAGGGTGAAAGGACGCATGTTTGGTCGTCCTTTCTTCATTCCATCAGAGCTTTGGTTCAAAGTGGAGAGTATTTTAATGTTTTGACTACTCCCTTGTGTAGTAGTATAAAAACTCCTATTTCACAATGAACCGTGACACCCATAAATAAATAAATATATATATATATATATATATATATATATATATATATATATATATATATATATATATATATATATATATATATATATATATATATTAAATCCAAGCCAAACTTTGTTTCAAAAATGAGGCATGAGGCGCTGACTCCGTGAATCATAATCCAAACGATATTTAATTGCTCAGTAGCTGCATAGACGCGTTTCGGCGGCTTGCTCCCGCCTTGTTCACTACATCTGCATGAACATTTGTGTAAACTATATATAACCATACATGTTACATGTTTTAGTGGACATTTTCTTGTTACAAACGTTTCCATTGGTTAAGGGTTGTTGTGGATACCACATATTGTCATGTATTCCTATCGGTTCTGAATCGATCCCCCTATTCCTGACCCTATTCTAGTTAAACAAACCAACAAGTTAACTAGCAGTCAGCCCATGAGGCAGAAAACCCCCATGATGCAGATACCGTTATCTGACGCAGTCACACTACGGCACAGGAACGTGTTATCTGATTAGGTCATAACGCTTGCGATCTAATTAGACAAGCGATATTCCTCCAGTCCCTGATAAGGCATACGGAGTTCTCATAACAAATCAAACCTATGACAACCTGGGCAAAACCCTACGGCCATTGTTTTGATTTCACCGAGAACTTTAGTAAAAGAATGTGCTAACGAGCAAGTCGTATGACATCTTTATTGACGTATCTATGTCCATCCTTACGTCAATCTCGGCACCTTAAAGGTATAAATATTACCGATCTTGCCCTATGCAAACACACGCGTGGTGACGAGACGGAGCAGCCATACTTGCCGAAGCCGAGAGCAGAGCAGACCCCGCTGGCAGCAGCCCCGCCTTTCTGACGCGCTGAGAGAAGCTGCTTTCTCCTGCCGAGAGACCCAGCACCGGCGCTTCCGGGTAGCCCTGGCAGGCAGCCTGGAATATCGAGACCAGAGAAAGAGATACCATTCCTCATTCATCCTAAACTTCCAGGTACAGAACTGAATAACCCCTCACAGAGAATTCTTTAGTTATTCACTTGGCAAAAACAAACTTAACTTAAACTGTAACTTTCTATTCCCGCCCACGTATTAGACTTAGGTCAGGTACACGGGGTAGGCGTATCTAGAAACACCAGTTGAGTACGTTTAGTCAAATGTATATGTGTATGTAAATATATTTTATTCATTTTAAAACATCTTATGGCTTAGAAACCATATCAATGTTTTTACAGTATTATTTTATACTATTGCTTTTAATGTATGCACTTTACTTAGCTATAAGTATTGCAATAATATCGATCCATTTCTCTTGTATGAGAAAAGAGACTGATCAATAAATAACATCTTTTTATTGAACACGCCCGTCTCTTCCTTTTCTCTACATTCTGATGAGACTAAGAATGCACGTACTGACTGAGTAAAATAATTTGCCTTTTGTTCACACGACTCTCGAGATTGACTCTTGATTAGGGGAGAGCAAAGTTGTCATGTTCTATGGTTGTCAGAAACTAAATCCCTTCTTGTCTAATCAGGGAAGTTAATTCCTCCTTGAACATTCGAGAAAGTTTCTAGCGAACTCTGAGCTATGCTGGCAAACCCAAAACTTAAGTCTAGTATCGACAGTAGTAGACCTAGTTAACGTCTGGCCTAGGCCTTTACTGCTGTAGGTATTATTCCAATGCGCAGAGCCTATTGGGAAGATAGGAACTACACTACAATATGACTCACATAGATTGACATAGAAGAGTTGCATGACTTGACACATTTTTGACTCATGGTAGTCTTTTTACCCTTTATCTGCCATTATTGTTTGGAAACATGGATTGTTTAGAAAACATTTAAATAACTCTACAAATTATAAAATACATTCTCAGTGTGTAATACACATCACAACCTTGTGTTAAGACATTTTTTAGCCCTTAAATTCAAAACAACCAAGTGCACCCACACTGGTACCGGGTTTATAAATAAAAAACGTTCTATTGCGTCATACCTACTGTTCCACCGCGCTAGTGAGCTAAAATGGCTAGTTGAGGATATTACAATTAGAAGTTAGAATTTACGCGGGCACAGTCACGAGTTATTTCTAAACATTATGCAGCATACACCTGACAGTACAGTCTTAATAATGCGAGTATCGTACTCCTTAGTTAAAGCTTAATACTATGATATGCTTCCTCCAGTGTTATGGAGTACTCATGGCTCTACCTTTTAATAATTCCGGCCATACTTGCTTAATTTTGCAAACGCGAGATAACCTGCGATGGACACTGTCGATCTCCACCGATTTGGCTCCGTTTCACAATCCTCTGAACCGTGAACAAGCGACTGTTGTTGCGAAACGCGTTGGTTTTTGTGCTTGTGTTGGAGTATTGACGATTTGAATAAAGAACTTGGGAAATAATTGCTTCCGTGAGTGCGGACTCATTCCCTTGATGAAAGGGAGTTGGATAAAATATATATGTATATATATATATATATAATTCACTGAAAAAACCATAGGTTATAGACCATATATAGTTAGGAATTAGCATTTAAAAAACCTTATTTTACTCACACAAAACCATTGAAATTCCATATATAGTTAGTTGTACTAACTATATATCGCGCACCCGCAATCCACTGCTGATCATGTCACATATTACATCATTCATGACATGGTCAGTGACATCACTGATGACATCACTGATGACATCTCAAATGACATCACTGATGACATCACTGATGACATCTCAAATGACATCACTGATGACATCACTGATGACATCTCATTTGACATTACTGATCACATCACTGATGATATCATTCATGTGATAATACGATGAACCTCTTCAGACTCCAATATAACCTTAGATACACTCAGTGTAAACAGACACTCACAGACTGTCACTCATCCATGGAGTTACTTACACACCTAGTCAGTCATGCAAAGAATCAATCACACCTCCATTTTCACAACTAAACAGTTATACACACCTTACTTATTCAAACATATACTAAAACATATTTACTCACTTATACAATCCTGGATACAAGTTCACAATGATCCATACAGCCACTCACACATTCACTGGCTCTTATGCACAGTTATTTATATATGTCAACTCTCACATGTACTGTATTTTACATATGTACTTACTTTGACATGTAGCACTGAGATATCTATTCACTCACCAATACAGTCATGCACACAGTCAACCGCCCATACAGCTGTTTCCACATGCACTTTTGAACCCATACATCTATGCACAGAGTCACACACCTCCCAGCCACCCACACACACACTCAGTGTCCCATACAAATGCTTGGGCAACCAATCAATAACCCATATAGTTACTCATATAGCTACTGATCAACAAATGCAGCATTTTACAGAAGAACAGACATAATGATGCACAAATTAAGACAGTTTAGTCACTAACCCATGCACTCAGTGAGACACATTTAACCACTCACTCATACAGTCAGTCATGCACCTACTAAATTCTTCATCCAGACACTTATACATCCACTCATTCTTAAATATGTAAGACATATTTTAACTTTACAGAAAAACACAGTCACTGGATGTTGTCATCAGTGATGTCATCAGTGATGTCATTTGAGATGTCATCAGTGATGTCATCAGTGATGTCATTTGAGATGTCATCAGTGATGTCATCAGTGATGTCACTGACCATGTCATGAATGATGTAATATGTGACATGATCAGCAGTGGATTGCGGGTGCGCGATATATAGTTAGTACAACTAACTATATATGGAATTTCAATGGTTTTGTGTGAGTAAAATAAGGTTTTTTAAATGCTAATTCCTAACTATATATGGTCTATAACCTATGGTTTTTTCAGTGAATTTCATTGGTTTTTTAAAAGCTAATATCTACAGCTGTAAAATGTATTCTTCTTTAAATCCAAAAATATATTTTATATGTTTATTAATAAATTTTTTTAAATATTTTTTTTGTTTCGCTCCCGGTCCGCTAACCGGGAAGCTTCCCGTTAGCTCAATTCGATTCCGCGATCCGGTCCGCGAACCGGTAACAAATCAACATAGTGACGGTATCGCGTTGCCGCGTAATGCGTCTTATGACGTACTGCGTTAGCGCACCCGGAAGTGCCCCGAGCCCGGACCGAGGCGCGAAACGCAACTCCCCGGAAGCGATCCCCGGCGCGAAAGCGCGACGTATCGCGCTGCCGCGAAATGCGTCTTGTGACGTATCGCGTTAGCGCACCCGGAAGTGTCCCGGGGCGCGGACCGCGGCGCGAAGGGGAGCGACCCGGAAGCTAACCGGGGAGCGTTCCGCAGCGCGTAACATGAGCGTGAGAGGTCATGTGACTTGTTAATAAAACTTTTCATTGGTTCATTTCACTTTTAGTTTCATAATTATGGAAGGCTAGGTCATGTGACCTAAAAATAACACTTTTCATTGGTTGAGAAGTATTGTTTTTTCCAAATGATGAAAACCACTCCTTCTTTCCTCACTCTGACTTTCATTATTGTGAGAGGAAGACCTATTTTGCTTCTTGGAAGACCTATTTTGATTGTATGAAAATGGCTTCACTGATTGCTTCAGCTGGTGCACCCCCACCACCACCTCCACCTCCTCATGGGAAGAGAGGACCACCTCCCCAGGTGGTTACCAACACTGAGGAGGAAGACGAAGAGATGGATGAGGAGGGAGAACAACCACAATTCCTGGAAGAGTTGCCCCGGGTTTCAAGAAAGAAACCCAGTTTCATCTGGCAGTTTTTTTCCATCCCTCGTGGCCAAAAAAAGGTCAATGCCAGGTACGCAACATGCCTCATATGCAAGGAACAATTGTCCAGAGGGACGGACAAAAAATACAGCTATGGTAATCATACCATGCATAGGCACATGACGAGGAAACATCCCCTTAATTACAGCCGGGCGGAATTAAGGGATATGATGGACAATCCTCGACCAACTCCTGTGGCGAGACCAACAACATCGGTTTCTTTATCACCAGAGGAGGCACGGGAAACTGTGCCAAATATCCAACCAAATCTTGGGCATATGATCCACTTATGTATGCACTGTCGTGCATTAATAGCTTGTGGCAACATGAGCATCAATGCACTGAACCTGGCGTATGAACACCATGATTGCCCTAACCGCCCCCAGTAATTTTTTTTTGCTCCTGTTGAGCCCTTTTCAACGCCTGTTTTTTGTTGTTTCCCCCCCACAAAAAAAACAAAAAAATATAAAATCGTTCAAAAAATACAAAAAAAACAAAAAATGTTCAAAAAATAAAAAAAAAATATAAAACAACAAAAATATAAAAAAAAAGTTCTTTTCAGAACTACCTTCCCTTTCCCAAAAAATTGCTACAATGTTTAGCACTCTGGCAAGCTCTATTTCTTTTGGTTCGCTCCCGGGTTAGCTTCCCGGTACGCGGACCGGGAGCTAACCAAAAAAAATTTTTTTTTTTTTAAAAAAGTGTAAGTATAAGGAAAGTAAACAGAGAGTGATGTTTCAAGAAAGACAGCTATAGGGAGTAAAGAAGAGATACTGTTTAATAGATCTATTTACCAAAGAACAGACAGAAGAGGGTATAATTGTGAAAAACAAAATAGATAACGAAGTGAAAGAAAAACAAGCATTGGCATAGCCAATAGGTATCGACTTTGGGACCTTCTAAGTATTTAGTTATGCAGCATAATATCCTTGGTGCAGCAACATCAACTTAAGGTCCGCGAACCGAGGCGCTCAACGGTTCGCGTACCGGGTCGCTCCCTGGGAAGATAAAGGAAATAAAAAATAATCAAAAAATCCAACAATCAATTAACATACAGCATTTGAAAAGACTATCATTCATTTTTCATTGTAGTACGCTCCCCAGAACGCTTCCCGGTTCGCGGACCGGGCGCTAACCACGAAAAAAAACAAAATTTTTTTTAAATTTTTTTTTGCCCCGCGGGGCCCCTTTAAAACCTCCACATTAAACCTAGGGGGTCAGCGAGGATCTACTATGCCCCCTTATAGTTATTTCCCCCTTTGTTTTGTCCTCCTCTTGTCTCTCGATCCTACCGAGAGACAAGATGGCGGCCGCTCCGGACTGTTTAGAATGTTGACAGACACCGGAGAGCCAATCAGCTTCGCTACGCGAAGTTCCGGTACGCTTAAGGTCCGCGAACCGGGGCGCTGCCCGGTCCGCGCTTACAGATATATATCTTTTTTTGAACGTTAATTTCTCAAAATCCACTGCAGCACATATATTGAGACCTACAAAAGGCACATCGGGCTACCAGTCCCTACAATTTAGCCAAGTTTCGTGCAAATCCATTCAGCCGTTCGGGCTAAAAGTGAGGCTAACCGCCCTATGGAAAACTCAATGTTAAAAACACGTTTTGGGACCCCCCTTTTTTCTCGGCCCCCCCTGGACGAACCCCCCCCAAATTTTCAGGGGCTGCTCAGAAACAAAATGTTCCATTTTCCAGAAAATTTCAGCCAATTCCGTCCACAAACGCCAAAGTTATTAGACATAGAATTTTCAAAAATCCCATAGGGAAAAAATCCTAACTATATATACCTACTGGCGACCGCCAGTAGGTAATATATATATATATATATATATATTACATTGCCCTACTAGCAGATTATTTCTGACTATTTCTATTTTAAGGCAATTAGGAGTTAGGCAATGACTCGTGTTTTCTAGACAAATCTGGTTGGTATCCCTGGGTCAAACAGGGCAAATTACGAGCTATCACATCCGAGTGAGTCTTTCCTTAGAGGTTTGCAAATACCCAATGCAGAAACCTGATTGCCTTGTAAGAACCTCGCCTGACAGCGAAGAAGGACTACCAATAAAGGAAAGTGATACCGCAGACATTTCTGACTGACCTGCAATAAAAACCACGTCCCTCGTCAGTCAGTATTGCTGGACAGGTAATAAAGCAAGAGGCCCCTGGGACATGAGCAGGACAAGCTTCACTTTTACTGTCTGCACTATAGGCGCTCCAAGGGTGGAGGCGAGCTCCCCCCAATTAGATCTACATGTCTTGTCTCTTATTGACCATACCTGCATGAGTGGAAAGAACTGCTGGCCCTTTCTTAATCAATACATTAACAATGAGCTGATTAGATAGTCAGATACTGAGTTGTTATCTAGGTTTCACAATCTGCCACACTTCTTTCATCTCCTCTGTGTGTACGTCATCAAATCCCAAAGCGAACTAGAGCTGGGGGAAGAAGGCGAGGGCTTCAGTTTTATAGACAATAAAGGACTCTTCCAAAAGAGGCTGACTCGTGTTCAGTCGTGTCTTGTTCAGTGCTTCACATTGTCAGGTAATATACGGTATCGATTAGCTGCTCCTCTTTAATTTGATAGGGAAGTAATCAGTGCTTAATTTGTCAAATATTAAGCGCCAGAGCTCAAGGTACGACTCACTGCAACTTGCATGCCCACCTCATTTTTTTAACTGCAGGTTTAAGTTCAAGTTTTAAAAAATTTTAAAGCTATATTACATAGTTTAATAGTGCACTAATGGATGCTGCTTAAAAAAACACAGACACAGTGCCATCAAGACGTGGTTTCTCATAAATATGCAAAGGTGTTTACAAATAAGTGCCATCGCCGAGTACTGGAAAACACCGGTACAAATAAAGCACTGGAAGTAATCAGCCGTTCTAGGCAGGGATGCAACACATTTTATGGAAGAGTGCCTGCACTTCTGTATAGCACACAGGTACTCATATTAGTGAGCATCAGCACTTTTACATTTCAATTTCAAGCACTGGTCTTACATCCGCAGTGAGAACCAGAAATTACCTCGTAGCGTATGGCCCCATCACCCAGTGAGCCCACATTTTCAAAATGGTGGTTTAATTACATTTTATTTCATTACATTTGCATAGTGCTACATGTCGCCGAAGAGCTTCAGAGCATTTGTAACAAGATGACATCAATGAGGCAGGAAAGGGAACGCAATAGACAGCAGTAGGTCAAGCTACAATAATCTTGGGCAATGTTAATCCCTCTAGGGGAACTGGAGGGCTCCTTCAAATTCTTTCCCTCAGGATGCATATCTATTTTTTTTACTTGTTGCCTTTCTGAAGGGTACCTCATTCTTTCATAAATGATATTGATCTTAAAACATTGTGGGCCATATGTATGAATACGTTTTCCCATAGACACAGAATGGGTAAAACCCTTTGATACATCTGCCTCTGTATGGACCACGGGGCCTCGTGTATGGTGTATCACAGTCACAAAGTCTGTGATTCACAAAAACAAGGGGTTTGCAAGGCAAACATCCTTCCTCGATGTATCAAAGCACATTTACAAGTTAGAAAAGTCCTTCCCAATCATATAAGTGCTTTTGGGATACTTATAAATTGGAGTGGGCATGATGGAGATATCCCCTTCCTCCATATTATTTAAACAAGACAAGGGAACCCAGGGCGCAATATGCTAAGGACCTTGGGTAGGTACTTATTTTCAAAGACAGTGGTCCTTAGACAGAAAGGAAATTTTCAAAAAAAAAATATAGACTAAATAGAACTATATTATTCCAAGAAATGTCCAGCCAGACAATTTATTATCTTGATGGAAATTATCACGAGGAAATAAAACACAAAGTGTGATGACCGTGGGACACCAGCCGATGTCCGACTAACACATTCGGGGGACACAAACAAGAAGGGAAAATAGTAGGCAAAATCGGGTCATCTGAATATCATAAATCATAAAACAGATAATCTACAATATACACATATGCATGAACAATTTTTGTCAGCTATGCATTTCCCATAGACACAGAATGGGTAAAACCCTTTGATACATCTGCCTCTGTATGGACCTGTAATTCGTATCATCAGATTATCCTACCAGGGCACCGTTTCCGCTGACCATTTCAATAATTTCCTTGGCCCCACTCATTGACTATTGCTCAATATTACATTCCGCGCTGAATTCCTTTCAGCTCCATTCCACCGTTGGTACAACTTTGAGTGTTATTTCTTTAGGCAATTATTCTCTGTCCTGAGGATGAACCGATATATTGTATGGTTTGAAACGTCGTCGACCTAAATGCACTGAATGCATAGCTGGCAAAAATTGTTCATGCATATGTGTATATTGTGGATTATCTGTTTTATGATTTATGATATTCAGATGACCCGATTTTGCCTACTATTTTCCCTTCTTGTTTGTGTCCCACGAGTGTGTTAGTCGGACATCGGCTGGTGTCCCACGGTCATCACACTTTGTGTTTTATTTCCTCGTGATAATTTCCATCAAGATAATAAATTGTCCGGCTGGACATTTCTTGGAATAATATAGTTCTATTTTGTCTATATTTATTTGTTGAAAATTTCCTTTCTGTCTAAGGACCACTGTCTTTTTTTTTTCACAACAAATTTTTATTGGTAGGGTCAGGCAAGAAATACGCGTGGCTCCCCACATTCAGGAGAACACCACCAAACATCATGTTACTAGTGCAGCACAGTACCAAGTGACCAATCAACCAGTCAAGAAAAATAGATACAGAGGAACATCTCCATGCCTTCTCCACCCTTATAAGCCCCAACTACCCACTCCTCCCAACTCCATCCCAGTGTCCCACCCCACCCCTTTGCACGCGTGTATAAACCGCCGCTGTGTCACAGCATGATATAAGATTCGTAGCAAAATGCAAGGACTAGCCCATAGCATACTTCTAGAGATCTTCTTCCAGTTCCGCTGGAGGGTCAAGAGTCAGCCCCCTATACTCAGCCCACCTCTTCCATATCTTGAAATGTTTGCGGGGGCAACCGCGTGCTTCAAAGATCGGCCGCTCCAGGCCCATGCAAAAGTCCAGTCCGGCCTTCCAAGCACACAGGGGGGGGCCCTCACATCTTTCCACGCCCGGGCCAGGTCTCTTTTGGCCACCACTAGACCTAGGAGCAGCAGGTGACGTTTATATATGTTTCCACCAACCCCCTCTAAGATGTGCAGTAGGCCTAGGCGATGGGTGCGAGGAAGGGTCCAACACAGCACTTCCAACAGGCAGCCCCACACACCTCTCCAGAAACCTACCAGCCTCGGGCACGACCATAGCGTATGAAGCAAACCGCCCACTGCGAGTTGACTTGTTGGAACCACCGGGGTGTAATCGGATAGGGATGATTCTGCAATTGGTAGAGGAGACGCGGGAGCGCCACCATCTTAAAAATCGCGGACCTGCCAAATATAGAGAGGGGCATTCGAGACCAGGTCTTGACATCTGACTGTACTCGATCCCAAACCGGCACCACATTGCGCTCCCATGCAATGTCCGCCGATCTTGACAGGAACACCCCCAAGTACCTCAGGCCATGCGTAGCCACTTGAAGCCCCAGTGTCCAGGGATCTGTCACATCGCCGCCATCCAGTACCCAGAGGGTGGATTTACGCAGATTCAAATAGAGACCTGAGACTTCCCCAAAGACTTGCATAATTTCCAATACGCGCGGGCCCGAGCGCTGCAGATCGGTAAGAAAGAAGAGGACATCATCCGCGTAAAGCGCAATTCTATCGGTTAAGCTGTCATTCCACACGAACCCCCGCATTTGCGCATCAATACGTACCCAGGCGGCCAACGGCTCCATAAGGAGAGCAAACAGATAGGGGGAGAGCGGGCATCCCTGTCGAGTCCCTCGACCAATTGGGAATGTCTCCGACACCGCCCCTGCAACCCGCACCGAAGCCGTATTGTCAGTGTATAGTAGCTTAACATAGGACAGGAAGACCGGGCCTAGATTTAGCCGGGGCAGTAGTGCAAACAGGTACGTCCAGCTGACAGAGTCAAAGGCTTTATTAATGTCAGCTAGCAATAAAGCCGCCCGCTCCCCCTTAGCTCCCATTGCGTCAATCGCCGCCTGCGCGCGTCTGATGTTATGGCGCGTCGCCCTATGAGGCATGAACCCCGCCTGATCCGGATGCACTAAGTCTGTTATGTATGGGGACAGACGATTCGCCAAAGCCTTAGCCAGAACTTTAGCTTCAAGATTGAGCAGTGAAATGGGGCGATATGAGTCATGCCTCTCTGGGGGCCTACCTGGCTTCTGAAAAACCACGATTTCGGCATGCCTCCAGTCCCGGGGCAGTGTGCCCTGGTCGCGCGCAGCCTCAAGCGCACGGTGATAATGGGGCCCCAGCTGTATATGAAACTTTTTGAAGAACTCACTCGGGTAGCCACTCGGACCAGGGGCTTTCCCCGTATTAAGCTGTCCCAGGGCATCGCCCAGTTCCTCAGCCGAAATAGGCACATCTAGGGCCTTCCTGGTTTCCTCAGACACTGCCTTGGGGGGCAGGTCCTCAATAAATTTAGTCACCTCGTCCGCGGACAGGCGGTCGCATGGGGTGTATTGGGCAGCATAGTAAGCAGCAAAACTCGCCGCCAGTTCGATTGGATCAGTAATGACCTCACCGTCGGCAGACGTGAGTCCTGGCAGCTCAAGCGGCTGGAGATGGCGTTGGCAGAGTCTATGAAGCATCGTACACGACTTGTCCCCCCACTGGTATATTCTACTACGTGTGGCCAGCCACGCCTGTCTAGCCTCATCAAGCAGGACAGATGCATAGGTCTGCTGAGCCTGAAGAAGAAGTCGCAACCCGGCATCATCACCCCCTGCGCGATACTGCCCTTCTAATGTTTCTACCTGTGTGGCCGCGTCTGCGATCCCTTCCCGCCGCTTCCGACGCGCCGCGGCGCACCACGCAATATCTACTCCACGGATAGTGGGCTTCATGGCTTCCCACACCACCCCGGCATCTATGTCCCCTACAAGATTCTCCCGCCAGTAGAAGTCCAGCGCCTCCCGTATGTGCGTCACGTAGGCCGGCTGCTGTAGATGCCATGAGGACATCCTCCATCGAAACGGTTGGCGTTGTCGGCGGAGTTCCACCCTAATGGAAACCGGGGAGTGGTCGGACAGACCCCTAGGCAGGATGTCAGCACTCTTCACCCTACACAAGCACCCGCTAGGCACAAACACACAGTCTAATCTCGAGTAGGAGCCATGCACAGCAGAGACATAGGTATATTCACAAGCGGAAGGATGCATATGTCTCCAAGTATCCGACCAGCCTAGTCCCTCAATCATAGCATGCAATCTGGTGCGGGTGGAGGGGGGGCAATGTCAATCACGTCTCGGCGCCGCTGGCGATCCACACTCGCATCCATCACATCATTCCAATCACCACCAACTATCGCTAGAGAATCAGGGATGTCCTCCCATACTGTGAAAAGTTTCTCAGCCAGGGCCCATTGTAGAGGGGGGGGGGCATAGACACTCCCAAAGACCACTGATTCAGTGCCCACCATGCCTCTGACAAAGAGAAATCGACCCTGCGGGTCAACCCACTGTTTCTCATGGACGTATGCCACCCTGCGATGAATCAGAATGGCTACTCCCCTAGAACCCCGGGCAAAACCGGCATGGAACACCTGGTGGTAGCCAAACCTCTGCAGGCCCAGCACCTTCGAGCCCATCATGTGCGTTTCTTGGAGCAATAAAATGTCAGCACCCTCATTTTTCCCCCATTGCAACACAGCACCCCGCTTGATCTTGTCAAGCATCCCCCTGACATTCCATGTGATCACCCGTAGAGACGCCTCGGGGAGTCTATGAGTTCTATCAGCCATAATCCAGCGGGACCCATTCAACAGAGCGTCCTCGCCATTGCCACTTACCACGCACAGTAGAGAACACTACAGCAAAACACACGTGCAATCCCACCCTCCCGCCCCAGAACCCCAACAGAACCCGATGAGCAACCCTCGTCCCTCCTTGAACCCCAGAACTAACCATCAATTGAACATCACCACAGTCTCGATCAAAGTGCAGTCCCAACTCAGTGGCCTCGTCTCCAGCCACCCGCACCCCTCCGCCCCCCACCCTATACCTCAAAAAACTATGAAGTACCTGTCGCGGCATGAGTGACCCAGGGTCCAGAACAGAGAGTCCTGAGCCAGCCATGCCAATGGATCCCAACACCCCCGAAACAGTAATCTCATCCCTCCCCCCCTAAACCTCCCACATTCGTAGGAGAACAGTAGCCCCTTATGTGCAACCCCCAAACCCCCACACCCAATTCCTTTTTTTACGTTCAGTGAACAGTCGCAAGTAATCTTAAGGCAGCTCCGACGCCGCCAGTCTATCGAGCCTGAGTGCCCGTACTCCCAAGGCCAAGACCTGCAGTTACCAATGGTCAGAGGAGCATAGAATCATCAGATCCTGCCATTATCCACTTCGGACTGGTCCGATTCTTCGGCCCTACCACCGGCCTGGGCGTCACTGAGGGAGGCCGACCGCTTGCGCGACCTGGAACGTCGGTTTCTCCTGGGCTTGGGCCGCTCCTGTGACACCTCCCCCGAGGGCCCCAGATTCAGCCCCGGCTGGGGATTCGGCCGGACCCTCACTGTCTCATCGGTCCATTTGAAGAGGTCTTCCGGAGTATCGAAGAACAGAGTACGTGATTGAAAAATCACCCTCAGGCGCGCTGGGTACAACAGAGAGTACTGGAGTTTAAGGCCGCGCAGTTTCGCCTTGGCGTTCGTGAAGGATTGGCGCTGCTGCTGAACTAGCTTTGTGTAGTCGGGGAAGATCATAATTTTACGATTTTCGTAAAGGAGGGAGTCCCTGGATCTCGCTTCCCGAAGAATAACATCCCTGTCATGATAGTTCAGCAGTCTGGCGATCACTGCCCTAGGCCGCTCACCCTCCGGCGGCATCTGCGACAGGGCGCGGTGCGCGCGTTCAATAACAAAGCAAGTAGATAAGGCCTCTGGGGGTAGCCAGGTCTCCAGCCACTGCGTAAGAAATTGTTCCATGTTACCCTTCTCGCATCGCTCCGGAAAACCAACGAAGCGGAGGTTGTTGCGGCGTGCTCGCCCTTCAGCGTCCTCCACCCGAAGCGCCAGGCCACGTTGCGCCGTTTCCATTGCCGCCATTTTCTTCTTAAGTGCGCCGACATCGTCCTCTACGACCGACACCCTGGATTCAGTCTCGGTGATCCGTGCCACAGCATTCCGCAAGTCCTGACGCAAGAGGGTGACATCTGCGCCCACCGCTCCTATCTTGGCATCGATCGCATCCCTTGATTGGGTAATGGCCGCCATCAACGCCGCGTTGTCCGGTCCACCTCCTTGTTGCTGGCCACCTCCTGACGACCCAGGGCCCCCACCAGGCCCGGTGAACTTGTCGAACGTCACCTGTTTGGTAGAACCGCCACCTCCCCTGGTCATGGCTGCAAGTCTCTCGTGGACTGACCACTGGCCCCCACAACCAAGCAGATCCGGGGAGAGTCGTATGACGGCAGCTGGACACTCAGCGGGGCCCGGATAACTGTAACTGTGGCGATGCCCCGTGGCCAAGTAAGGTCCAGACAGGCCCCGAGACCAGCGCTCCCCCCGCCGACAATCAGAGACCCCCGAACCCCCGCGGGCAGTGTGGCGACCCTTCTACACCGCTCCCGGATTGCACAGCGTACAATCCCCAGCAGGGCCCGGGGGGGGGGGGGGGGGGGGAAGGTACTCACGGTCAGTCCCTGGGCTCCCGGCAGGCCAAGACGCCCCAAGCTGCATGCCGCCGTCCAGCCACCGCCCAGGCCTCCAGGGCAGGTGTGCTCCGGGCACCACCGGGCAACAGCAGGTATGAGCGCGGGGCCGATCTATGAGGGCGCGCAAAGTTCAAGGCCCAGGCTGCAGCCCAATCCCAAGACCACGGAGCAGGCAAAGTTATGGCGCCAGGAACGCACACCCCTCACGCAGGGCCCCAGAAGGAGAGCCACCGATCGTCTCTCAGCCCCAGGGCAGCAGAAGTGCAGCGGCGGTGGGCGGGCCAGCCGATCCACCCACAGGCCGGTCAGTCGGGGGCCGCCAAAATCGAGGCCCCGGCGCCTCCCGGGGATACCAGGCCACAAATGTCCGACACCGGCCTCCTCGCGTCCAAGCACAGACGCAGGTATTCACCAACCGCCGTCAGCCACAGGGTCCACAGGCCGTAGACCACTGCAAGTCGTCCTCCGTGTAGGGGCAGTAGGGAGGGTCACTGCCAGGCACAGCGTCGAGGCCCCGTCTGACTTCGGAGGCGGCAGCAGTCCCCAGCGAGCCCCAGGAGGGAGTCGCAAGACTCGAGGCCCCCGGCCCGGCCGGCTCCACCAGGCCACAGCGTACGGCATAGCGAGTCCGCGCCCCTCCGGATCCCCAGCGTCTCGCCGGGCTCTCGGGGAGAAAGCGCCTGTTATGCTGAGTCCCGCTGGGCTGATTCAGTGCCAGGCAAGCGGCCGGGCGGTCCCGCCGCACTGGTAGCTCCGGCCCCGGGTGCGCCAAAATCGAGTCCCCTGCTTCCTAGGGGAGCACCGGGCCGCACACCCCTCGCCGTCACCTCAGGTGCAATCCAGACGCCCGGGGCTCCGCCGACCCCACCGGAGGAATGCAGGCACTTGCAGCAGCGATCGCCTCACTTTGGGCGTGATGGAGAGGTTCGGGGATCAGGATAAGTGCCGGATAAGTCGCGGGCAAGCGGGAGCTCTAGAAAGCTGCGACCGCCATTGCCGCTCGCCAAGCCACGCCCCCCAAGGACCACTGTCTTTGAAAATAAATCCCCTTCCTCCATGGCATTTGAAATTAAATGTTTTAATGGTTTATGACTTCAATCACCCTCGCAAGCAGGCAGCATCCAGGGGACCACTAAATGACAGGGTACTGGAACTAGGGATGTGGCAGGAGCTGCAGCATCTTCAGACCTGGAGGTTGTTCTAAAAGATAATTGAAAAGAAGAAGGTCTTTCAATCAATTTACTTTTCACTGCAGCATTAGCTGTTTGTTCAAATGTAGTGATTTTTCAATGGTAATACAAATGTACAACTGACAACAAAGTATACAAATGGCCAACTGAAAACAAAGGATACAAATGGCCAACAGAAAGCAAAATATACAAATGGTCAACTGAAAATAAAGTATACAAACAGGCAACAGAAAACAAAGTATAAAAGTGGGCAACTAAAAACAAAGTATACAAACGGGAAACAGAAAACAAAGTGTACAAATGGGCAACTGAAAACAAAGTATACAAACGGGAAACAGAAAACAAAGTGTACAAATGGGCAACTGAAAATAAAGTATACAAACAGGCAACAGAAACAAGTATACAAACGGGCAACAGAAAACAAAGTGTACAAATGGGCAACTGGTAATAAAGTATACAAACAGGCAACAGAAAGTAAAGTATACAAATGGGAAAAAAAATAAAGTATACAAACGGGCAACAGAAAACAAAGTGTACAAATGGGCAACTGAAAATAAAGTATACAAACAGGCCACAGAAAACAAAGTATTACAATGGGCAACTAAAAACAAAGTATACAACTAGCAAACTGAAAATAAAGTATACAAATGTCCAACAGAAAGCAAAGTATACAAATGGTCAACTGAAAACAAATTATACAAATGGCTAATTGAAATGCAGTCACATTGGAGAGGTAAAATGAACAGCTTGCATACTTTTGAATGCTATGACAAAATTTCAGTGGGCAGTTTTGATACCATTCAAGTAGGTAAAGGGAGCACAAATTAAATTCAATGTATCTGAAAAGCTGACTCTCTACTTTCAAAGAAGGGGTGGGCAAACCCTTCTCTGAAATTAGAATAATAATTGGCTTAAATGCAGATGAGATTCACCCAGATACAAGCATTAATCTGAATCCTGCAACAAAAAACAAACCAAATGTAAGTAAGCCCCCATACTTTCCAACAGAATATAACACAGCACCTACAGCATTAAACGACCAAAAAGATCATATAGAGGTTAAAATAGTCTTTGAAGACTTTAAAGTTCCAACAAAGTGAAATAATAGAAATAATTTGGATTGAGAAGCCCAGCTTCAATGGTGCTATCAATGTGCTTAGCTATCACATCGTGGAAGTATTGTCTTCTCTGAAGCCCCAAAGAAACAGAATTCCAACATCCAGACACAGAGAACTCGACTGACTAGAACTTGGCCATAAACGTTAAGGGGAAGCCTCCTAGGTTGGCAGGGCACAAGTCCTAAAAAAAGAAGTGGGGGGATGCTGACGTCATGACAGGAAGTGATGTCACGAAAGGTATCTTGCACCATCAGCCTCATTGCCTCCCCTCGCTTACCCCTCAGATGCGATTGCATCAGAGAAGCCAGCGCGTGAGCAGCGTTCTGAATGGGCTCCGATCTCACCCCAGAGAGGCCAAAGAGTGAATGTGTGGCTCCATTTGCTCCAGTTATCGAGCTTCCGGTAAAATAAGTGAGGGGACGCTGTCCACCCGCCTGGTACCCCGACTCGAGCCCTGTTGGTTTAGTATAAAATCCATACTTCTGTCTTTGAAGGTGACCCGCATACCACAATAAATGAGTAATATTCATGTATTGAATTATCTGAATGAACACAAAATTCTGGCTCTACAAGATATATGGACAGCAACACCATAGTTGATCCCTGGTTGTAAGTATGGGCAAAATTTGAGAATTCGCGGTCCACGAATTCGTGCGAAATGGCAAAAAAAATCTGCGAGTTAGCGAATTTTCCCACGAACTCGTGGATTTTTTTGCCATTTGCACAAATATGTGACCACGTGTGCCTCTAACTTTGCCAGCACGCCAAAAGGCGCCGAGGTCCCTTGAGTGAGCTGCCCAATATAGTGGGGACGGGCGGGAAGACGTTTCATACCGCTAGTGTGTGGTGGACGGGGCCAAACGGGCGGGGCTTCTATGCGAGTTCACATGCATCTTGTTTACAAAAGGGTCAGAGACCGAGCAGAGCAGCAGATGAGGAGAAAGCAGCCTCCTGGTCACAGGAGCTACACGGGGATGGCGCTCGGGAAACTCATGGATGCAAAAATACGTTTGGCACAGGACCCCAGAATCCTTCAGATGTCCAAGATAGCTCTGCTGCGCATGTTGGTACAAAGCCATTCTGATCCTGCTCAGTGAGTTCAGGCGCATGCAGCTGCTGCTGCTGGACAATGTCCCATCTCATATTAAACTGCCCCGTAAAGGCATATGCTGGCACTGGGCAGTAGGGTGCAGTGGCATGCGGGTGCTGCACGCCTGGTACATGCGCACACCGGTTGCAGGGGGGACACATGTTTATTGGTGATGTGTAGCAAGTTATGACTTTACATTTTGACTGCACCAGACGGTGGTACCACCTACATGGATCAGGAGCATCCAGGCACCAGACTTCATGGTGCAAGAGCATAATGGTGCTCTGCGGTACGCGTATATATGTACTGGGGGCAGGGGGGCACTTAACACAATGTGTGCTCACACCCAGAGGGCTCCCAGGCAATTGAGCACGAATGATTTTCACACTGGGAGGGCTCCGGGGCAGTTCAGTAGCACGGGGGCTCACAACCCCTGGGCAACTCAGCAGCGCGGGGCTCACACCCACAGGCTCCCGGGCAGTTTAGCAGCGCCACCCTCTGGTTCATCACTGCCACCCTCTGGTTCATCACTGCCACCCTCTGGTTCACCACTGTCACCCTCTGGTTCATCACTGTCACCCTCTGGTTCATCACTGCCACCCTCTGGTTCATCACAGCACCCTTTGGTTCATCACAGCCACCCTCTGGTTCATCACAGCCACCCTCTGGCTCACCAGTACCACCCTCTGGTTCATCACTGCCACCCTCTGGTTCACCACTGCCACCCTCTGGTTCACCACTGTCACCCTCTGGTTCATCACTGCCACCCTCTGGTTCATCACAGCACCCTCTGGTTCATCACAGCACCCTCTGGTTCACCACTGCTTCACCACTGTCACCCTCTGGTTCATCACTGCCACCCTCTGGTTCATCACAGCACCCTCTGGTTCACCACTGCCACCCTCTGATTCATCACTGCCACCCTCTGGTTCACCACTGCCACCCTCTGGTTCACCACTGCCACCCTCTGGTTCATCACTGCCACCCTCTGGTTCACCACTGCCACCCTCTGGTTCACCACTGCACCTTCTGGTTCATCACAGCACCCTCTGGTTCACCACTGTAGATAATGGGGAGAAAGCACACCTGCCCAGCCAGCCTCAACCGAGACAAATTAATTCGGGGCTGGTTAATGTGTTACTGAATTTGAGCTTCAAGTCCGGCACCCGCTTCCTTATCTGTAAGTGCTTCCTGTTGTGCCATACTTGTAACTATTCTCTGTCCCTGCTTCGAGGGTCAGAGCAGGGTCAGAGAATAGTTGCAAGTAGGCAACGAACTCTGGAGGCGCCACTCAGGAAGCACTTACAGGGTTACAGCAGGTGCCCAAGTTGAAGTTAATTTCTTTGTAACCATTTTGTAAATGGTTACAAAGAAATTAGCTTCAACTTGGGCACCTGCTGTAACCCTGTAAGTGCTTCCTGGAAAAAATGTGTCCCACTCGCGGATTCGCGGATTTTTCCGCAATTTCGCGAGATTCGCGGATCGCGAAATTGCGGAAAATCAGCAAATTCCGTGAGGGGAACGAATTTTCGGCCCATACTTATCTGGTTGCACAAATCATACCAAATGTGGCAGCCTGAAGACCGGCTCAAGAAATAGTAGCTGGCTTCAGATAGCAAATAGAATAGAAAAATGCCTTAAAACTAAAGTGTGGGATAATATTCCGGAAAACATCTTGACAAGCGATATCATCCTGTTGGAAAATTCTCTTTTGAGGATGATGAATGTCTATTTTCAACAAAAGTATCTAAAAAGGCTTTTTCGCTCTCCTGTGTTCCATGAGTTCACATGTGAACAAATGCACGGAATTAACACCTGTTGTCATTATATGCGGAGATTTCAACTGCCAAATGGATGAATGGGGCAACGACTCGGAGGAAACTATTGAATTGAAAACTGTATTAGATAGTCCCTCTGTGCAACATCAGCTTCCCAAAAAAGACCCATGGGGCTTAGGATTGCAACACTTCTGCTTCAAAGAAGGACTGATTTCAGGCTAAAATTAACATGAAAGGCAGCCTCAACACAAACTTTCAGTTACTGGGGAAACCAAATGGTAATCAATTATAACCTTCTTGGGACAGAGAACTGATTCAGAACTGAAAATCGGGGGTACATTGCAGATTGGAAAGCCACTACAATGCACTCCTATTGCATGTCATACAAGAAGTCGACAACTCTTGGTAATTTGGTGGTCAAGTGAGGGTCAGGTAGAACCAAGAACTAGAAACCAAACTAAATGAATGACTAATTGACACCGAGACTGGAAAACTTACCACAAGCCTAAAAGACAATCTTGATGAAGAATGAATTTGGCTGTCCTGTTAGGAAAACATTTTGACATCCCTACTTCAGCGTGCGCAAAGATCTTCAGGCCTAAACAAAAAAATCAAACAAAAGAACCACCAACAACATAGGTTGGTTTGACAAAGATTGCAAATCTTTCAAAGAACGACTGAAATTCTTTGTATGGTCAGAGGCAGCTGCTGAAGAAATCATGAAAGCAAGAATCAATTTATAAACCATTTGTTAGACCTGGCACCTTGGCGTGTCTCCCTTCCATTTTTGCTGTTGCCTCATGTGTTTTAGCTGATGTTAGATGCTTTGGGCACTGTGCCACTGCTGTCCAGTGCCACAGTGCAAGTGCTCCCTATTGTAAATTGATGTATGGATTAGTGGTTCCATGATTGGCTAATTTGGTTTACTGGCCAGACCCTAGTACAGTGCGCTGAGTGTGCCCAGGGCTTGTAAACCAAATGCTGCTAGTGGGCTTGCAGCACTGTTTGTGCCATCCACAGAAGCAGCCTGTAAAAGTGTGTCTCAGGTCTGCCATTGCAGAGACTGTGTGCAGTCTGGTACTGCCATGCTGACGGGGCAAGTGCACACACTTGCCAGTCCCTAAATCTTCCCTTTTCTTCATATCAGACACCCCTATGGTAGGCCCAAGGGCAGTGTGCATTGTAAGTATGAGGTAGGACATTCCCTGGTGTGTGTGGCATGTCCTAATAGTGAATTACAGCCATTTCCGTTGTTCACTATTGCAAGGCTTACTGTTCTCCACAGGCCAGTATGGGCAGTTAGATTATTACATTTTATAATCCTAATTGACTCAGGGAACATGGTAGAAATTCGAGTTTAGTATGCCTGAACTCAGAATGATAAAATACATCTTTTAGTGAAGTTGGTTTTAACATTCTGTGTTTGAAAATACTACTTTTAGAAAGTAGGTATTTTCTTGTCTAACTATCCAAGCCTGCCTCTGCTAGGTTCTGTATTCCTAGTCTGGAGTTTGAGTGACAGGACTGGGGGATTCCAGGGGTCAGGGAGAGTCAGCCCAGTGGTGAATAGAGAGACCTGCATCTAGATGGGAGGGAGGAGCTGCACCTGGGACCTGAATAGGGCTGTGCCTTCCCTCCACAATGCTGGCTCCACTTCCTGTGGTGCGTCTGATGTCTCTGCCCTGCACTGTGGAAGGAGAGAAGGAGTCATGTGAACAGAGTGCTCCAGGGCTGTGCCTTCTCTCCACAATGCTGGCTCCACCTCCTGTGGTGCTTCTGATGTTTCTGCCCTGCAATGTGAAAGGAAGGAAGGAGTCATGTCAACAGAGTGTTCCAGAATTGGTTTGGACTAGGCAAAGGCCCCTCTGCCCTCAGAGGACAAAGGATTTTGGGGTATAAGCATTGGGACCCTGATCCCAAGAATTTAGATCACTTTTGGACAACAAGAAGAAACCTTTGTTGAGGAGTGGAACCAGAGAGACTGAGGAGAGACTATCCCCAAGCTGAAGTGCTGCTTGGGGGATTGGCCTGCAGTGGTTGCCTTACTGCCAAAGGAAGGAGAAAGGAACTTTGTGTACATTTCATCAACTTGTAAGGATCTCCAAGGGCTAGGAACAGAGCATGCCTCTTGCTGAAGTCTCAGGGACAACAGACTTCACCTACCAGCTCCCCAAGAGTTCTCTGGAAGTGCCTGCAGTTGTGCTGGACTTTTTGAGGACTTGCGTGTCGCAAGGAGCTGGAAGCACGACTCCGCAACAGAAAGCATGTCGCCAAACTGCCGCTGCCGCTTTACAACATGACAAAAAACACAGTTGATGGACAGAATGTAGAACAATGTCATACATTCACCCCAGTACAAGGATCTGGGCCTAAATCCATCGTTTTTTTGCACTCCACACCACCCTGGGTTAGACACTGGCTATATGCAAATCAGCTCTGACCCTGTGCCTCATGGGAACAGTCCAGTCCGAACTACCAAGCCATGTCTTTCCCAGACCGGAATCAAGCATCCAAGGACCGGTTTCTGGCTATCAGCCTTCATTCAGCCTGGATAGCTTGACTCCAGTGGTGTGGAGAGCCTGGGACTCACGTCTGAGCATACCCAGCCCACTCGGGGTGAAAATTGCAAAAAACACAGTTGATGGACAGAATGTAGAACAATGTCATACATTCACCCCAGTACAAGGATCTGGGCCTAAATCCATCGTTTTTTTGCACTCCACACCACCCTGGGTTAGACACTGGCTATATGCAAATCAGCTCTGACCCTGTGCCTCATGGGAACAGTCCAGTCCGAACTACCAAGCCATGTCTTTCCCAGACTGGAATCAAGCATCCAAGGACCGGTTTCTGGCTATCAGCCTTCATTCAGCCTGGATAGCTTGACTCCAGTGGTGTGGAGAGCCTGGGACTCACGTCTGAGCATACCCAGCCCACTCGGGGTGAAAATTGCAAAAAACACAGTTGATGGACAGAATGTAGAACAATGTCATACATTCACCCCAGTACAAGGATCTGGGCCTAAATCCATCGTTTTTTTGCACTCCACACCACCCTGGGTTAGACACTGGCTATATGCAAATCAGCTCTGACCCTGTGCCTCATGGGGACAGTCCAGTCCGAACTACCAAGCCATGTCTTTCCCAGACCGGAATCAAGCATCCAAGGACCGGTTTCTGGCTATCAGCCTTCATTCAGCCTGGATAGCTTGACTCCAGTGGTGTGGAGAGCCTGGGACTCACGTCTGAGCATACCCAGCCCACTCGGGGTGAAAATTGCTAAAAAACACAGTTGATGGACAGAATGTAGAACAATGTCATACATTCACCCCAGTACAAGGATCTGGGCCTAAATCCATCGTTTTTTTGCACTCCACACCACCCTGGGTTAGACACTGGCTATATGCAAATCAGCTCTGACCCTGTGCCTCATGGGAACAGTCCAGTCCGAACTACCAAGCCATGTCTTTCCCAGACCGGAATCAAGCATCCAAGGACCGGTTTCTGGCTATCAGCCTTCATTCAGCCTGGATAGCTTGACTCCAGTGGTGTGGAGAGCCTGGGACTCACGTCTGAGCATACCCAGCCCACTCGGGGTGAAAATTGCAAAAAACACAGTTGATGGACAGAATGTAGAACAATGTCATACATTCAGTCCAGTCCGAACTACCAAGCCATGTCTTTCCCAGACCGGAATCAAGCACAGGGTCAGAGCTGATTTGCATATAGCCAGTGTCTAACCCAGGGTGGTGTGGAGTGCAAAAAAACGATGGATTTAGGCCCAGATCTTTGTACTGGGGTGAATGTATGACACTGTTCTACATTCTGTCCATCAACTGTGTTTTTTGCAGCTTTACAACATGAAGCGCCTCGTATCGCTGGAGAAGAGGATCGACGTCGCAGCAGAAGCTGCTGCATCACCGGGAAGCATGTCGCAGGAGAAGAGGATCAACGTCGCATCAGACGCTGCCGCATCTCCAAGAAGCATGTCGCAGGACCTGTCGCGGCTCATTGCTGGAGAAGAGGAACGGCGTTGCAGCAGACGCCACCGCATCACCGGAAGAGTGTCACAGGGCCTGTCGCGTCTCGCATCATTATGGAAGCAACTCGCATCGCCAGGAGAGAGGATCGACATCGCAGCAGACGCCGCCGCATCACTGTGAAGCGTGTCGCAGGGCCTGTTGCAGCTCGCATCGTGTAAAGCATCTCGCATCGCTGGAGAAGAGGATCGACGTCGCAGCAGAGGCCGCTGCATCACCGGGAAGCATGTTGCATCAAGAAGAAATCGCTATCTTTATTTCTTTGCACCAGATCTTCAACGCACCACCGTCCTTGCGTGTAAGGGACTGCCGCATCACCTTCCCTGCAACACTTTTGTTGCCCTGCGTGTCGCATCTTATGGTACAGTAACTCAAAGTGACGCATTTTAAGATCTAAAGAGAACTAAGCTAATTCTACCAGTTTATGTACAGTATTGTGGATTCTTGTCGTTTGTGGTCTTGTGATAAGTCTATATAAAGAATACTTATTTTGGATATGAATCCTGTTTGGTGTCCATCTGTAGTGTTGTCATTTGATTACTGTATGTGTTCACAAATGCTTCACACACTGCCTCTGAGATAAGCCTGTCTGCTTGTGCCAAGCTACCAAGGGGGTGAGCAGGGGTTATTTTAGGAGTGTACCCCCTTACCCTGACTAGCGGCAAGGGTCCCTATTTGTCACAAGTACTTACCTGTGCCAACTAGAGACCCCCAAATCTAAGACCATTAATTAGGAAAAACAGGCATATGCCTTGCAAAACCATGGCTCACATTAGAAAATGCAACTCCAGAGAAAGATCCCCAGTCTTTCGGCAGGAAATTGGTGAAGGGGCAAAATATTTCTGAAGAAGGCTGGATCAACCCATTCACCACTGTATTTGGCTCCGTAAACCAACTGCCCAAGCATGATTCTATAGCATTCTCCAAGACACCGCTTGATGAAATTGAGACAGAGGAGGAGTTAACCACTAGAAGAGTACTGTTGGAAGAATTTGTTATAGAATATAAGATGCTGACAACTATAAAGTAACTTGTCAAAGGTTCTAACATGGTATCAGCATAGTTGTTATAAACGCTGCTCAGAATGGTGCCAAAAAATCTTTTCGCTTATGTTTATAGAGATCACATTGACATTGTCCTCCCTCTTGGCAGAACAGTGTAATCACCCCACAGTACAAAAATGGTGCTAAATGTGATCCAGACTCATACAGACCCATCATCTTCATAGACATTCACTGCAAAATGTTCAGAGCTTTAGAAGCATGGATCCAAACACAAAACATCTTAAACCAAATCCAAGGAGGTTTCAGATGGAGCCTCTCCATCACTGATCAGATATCCAACTCCCTGCATATATCTCAAAAGTGCAGCACAACAACAACAAGTATGCCCTATGTAGCCTTTCTGGATCTCATTGCAGCTTTTGACCACATACCAAGGCGGAGACTCTGGAAAAATCTGCTAGATATAAGCCAGTATTATTATCCCCAATAAGAATGCTGATCTGAATACTAATTCTGAGGTCAGGCTCATCCAGAACTGTCTTCTCACTAAACAATTTGCCGCAGTCAGTGAAGTAAAACAAGGCTGGATACTTGCTCCTCTACTATTCTTCCTATATACAATGAATCTTATAGGGAGGTCTTGAAAGCAACTCAGATGTACCAGCAACAAATAACGTTCCAGTATCTGCTCTCTTTTATGCAGATGACCCCTTCTTGACTGCCCAGACCGCAAAAGGCGAGGTGAGTATTGCCAAGTGAATAGACAGAATATCCAAAAGACTAAAAATAAGGTTTTCAGAACCAATCAGAAAGACAATAAGTCTTCTACAATACCGACACAAACTGGAAGAAGTAAACTCCTTCATTTATTTGGGCTTAAATGTCTCAAAGTACCCCGAATGGAATCTGCATATTAACAAGGAGATAGAGAAACCAGAACCCTCCCTAAATGCAGTTCCAGGGATTCCTCAAATCAATGCACCTCATTTTTTAGGGCTCGGCATCGAGCCCTATTGCAGTTGAGTTAGCTCTCAAGGGAGGACAGAGCGGTGCACAAGCCTACCAGGGTCTGTGGACGCGCACACACACAGGCAGACAGGCAGGCACACATAGACGGAGAGACAGACAGACAGACACACGCACGCACACACACACACACGCACATACGCACACACACACACACGCTCCCTCCCTCTCTGCCCACTCCCTCTCTGCCGCCCCCCCTCTACCCCCACTCACCGGGCTCTTTCCCTTCCGCAGCGGGTCAGTCACGGCAGCAGGCAGGCTTGGTGTCTTCTCCGGCGATCTTCAGCTGATGTGCACGCCCACGCTGCGTCTCGTGCGCGCCCACCACGCTGTTTCGCGCCCGTTGATGCTCAGCTTGTGATTACTACTCCTTCTAACCCGGATTTTAAATGACTATTTCTTGGTTCTCTAACTCCACTCTGTTGATTCATAACAAACTGATATTCAGCACATTTCACAGTCTCGCTTTTGCTTCTCATAAATACAATAAGATTATTTTAAGCAAATGTCTACCCTTCATTTGGTCCTGTCCCTTTTATGCTTCGGACTGTAGAGTTTTAGAAAGTGTGGTGGAAGATTCCATGATATCGGCGGCGCCAACAGTGCGGAACCTGGGTGTCATAGACATAGAAAAAGACTGCCCATGTGCCAACCTGTGTGCTGAGTGCAGAGTGTGAGTGCAGAGTGTGGGTGCAGAGAGAGTGTGCAGAGTAGTGAGTAGTGAGTGCAGAGTAGTGAGTGCAGAGTGCAGAGTAGTGAGTAGTGAGGGCAGAGTAGTGAGTAGTGAGTGCAGAGTAGTGAGTGCAGAGAGTAGTGAGTGCAGAGTAGTGAGTGCAGAGTGCAGAGTAGTGAGTGCAGAGTGCAGAGTAGTGAGTGCAGAGTGCAGAGTAGTGAGTAGTGAGTGCAGAGTAGTGAGTGCAGAGTAGTGAGTGCAGAGTAGTGAGTAGTGAGTGCAGAGTAGTGAGTAGTGAGTGCAGAGTAGTGAGTGCAGAGTAGTGAGTAGTGAGTGCAGAGTAGTGAGTAGTGAGTGCAGAGTAGTGAGTAGTGAGTGCAGAGTAGTGAGTGCAGAGTAGTGAGTGCAGAGTAGTGAGTAGTGAGTGCAGAGTAGTGAGTGCAGAGTAGTGAGTGCAGAGTAGTGAGTGCAGAGTAGTGAGTGCAGAGTAGTGAGTAGTGAGTGCAGAGTAGTGAGTGCAGAGTAGTGAGTAGTGAGTGCAGAGCAGTGAGTGCAGAGGAGTGAGGGCAGAGTAGTGAGTAGTGAGTGCAGAGTAGTGAGTGCAGAGTAGTGAGTAGTGAGTGCAGAGTAGTGAGTGCAGAGTAGTGAGTAGTGAGTGCAGAGTAGTGAGTGGTGAGTAGTGAGTGCAGAGTAGTGAGTAGTGAGTGCAGAGTAGTGAGTAGTGAGTAGTGAGTGCAGAGTAGTGAGTGCAGAGTAGTGAGTAGTGAGTAGTGAGTGCAGAGTAGTGAGTAGTGAGTGCAGAGTAGTGAGTGCAGAGTAGTGAGTAGTGAGTACAGAGTAGTGAGTAGTGAGTGCAGAGTAGTGAGTAGTGAGTGCAGAGTAGTGAGTGCAGAGTAGTGAGTAGTGAGTGCAGAGTAGTGAGTAGTGAGTGCAGAGTAGTGAGTAGTGAGTGCAGAGTAGTGAGTAGTGAGTGCAGAGTAGTGCGCAGTGAGTAGTGAGTGCAGAGTAGTGAGTAGTGAGTGCAGAGTAGTGAGTGCAGAGTAGTGAGTAGTGAGTGCAGAGTAGTGAGTAGTGAGTGCAGAGTAGTGAGTAGTGAGTAGAGAGTAGTGAGTAGTGAGGGCAGAGTAGTGAGTAGTGAGTGCAGAGTAGTGAGTAGTGAGTGCAGAGTAGTGAGTAGTGAGTGCAGAGTAGTGTGTGCAGAGTAGTGAGTGCAGAGTAGTGAGTAGTGAGTGCAGAGTAGTGAGTAGTGAGTGAAGAGTAGTGAGTAGTGAGTGCAGAGTAGTGAGTAGTGAGTGCAGAGTAGTGAGTGCAGAGTAGTGAGTAGTGAGTGCAGAGTAGTGAGTAGTGAGTGGAGAGTAGTGAGTAGTGAGTGCAGAGTAGTGAGTGCAGAGTAGTGAGTGCAGAGTAGTGAGTAGTGAGTGCAGAGTAGTGAGTAGTGAGTGCAGAGTAGTGAGTGCAGAGTAGTGAGTAGTGAGTGCAGAGTAGTGAGTAGTGAGTGCAGAGTAGTGAGTAGTGAGTGCAGAGTAGTGAGTGCAGAGTAGTGAGTGCAGAGTAGTGAGTAGTGAGTGCAGAGTAGTGAGTGCAGAGTAGTGAGTAGTGAGTGCAGAGTAGTGAGTGCAGAGTAGTGAGTAGTGAGTGCAGAGCAGTGAGTGCAGAGTAGTGAGGGCAGAGTAGTGAGTAGTGAGTGCAGAGTAGTGAGTGCAGAGTAGTGAGTAGTGAGTGCAGAGTAGTGAGTGCAGAGTAGTGAGTAGTGAGTGCAGAGTAGTGAGTGGTGAGTAGTGAGTGCAGAGTAGTGAGTAGTGAGTGCAGAGTAGTGAGTAGTGAGTAGTGAGTGCAGAGTAGTGAGTGCAGAGTAGTGAGTAGTGAGTAGTGAGTGCAGAGTAGTGAGTAGTGAGTGCAGAGTAGTGAGTGCAGAGTAGTGAGTAGTGAGTACAGAGTAGTGAGTGCAGAGTAGTGAGTAGTGAGTGCAGAGTAGTGAGTGCAGAGTAGTGAGTAGTGAGTGCAGAGTAGTGAGTAGTGAGTGCAGAGTAGTGAGTAGTGAGTGCAGAGTAGTGAGTAGTGAGTGCAGAGTAGTGCGCAGTGAGTAGTGAGTGCAGAGTAGTGAGTAGTGAGTGCAGAGTAGTGAGTGCAGAGTAGTGAGTAGTGAGTGCAGAGTAGTGAGTAGTGAGTGCAGAGTAGTGAGTAGTGAGTAGAGAGTAGTGAGTAGTGAGGGCAGAGTAGTGAGTAGTGAGTGCAGAGTAGTGAGTAGTGAGTGCAGAGTAGTGAGTAGTGAGTGCAGAGTAGTGTGTGCAGAGTAGTGAGTGCAGAGTAGTGAGTAGTGAGTGCAGAGTAGTGAGTAGTGAGTGAAGAGTAGTGAGTAGTGAGTGCAGAGTAGTGAGTAGTGAGTGCAGAGTAGTGAGTGCAGAGTAGTGAGTAGTGAGTGCAGAGTAGTGAGTAGTGAGTGGAGAGTAGTGAGTAGTGAGTGCAGAGTAGTGAGTGCAGAGTAGTGAGTGCAGAGTAGTGAGTAGTGAGTGCAGAGTAGTGAGTAGTGAGTGCAGAGTAGTGAGTAGTGAGTGCAGAGTAGTGAGTAGTGAGTGCAGAGTAGTGAGTAGTGAGTGCAGAGTAGTGAGTGCAGAGTAGTGAGTGCAGAGTAGTGAGTGCAGAGTAGTGAGTGCAGAGTAGTGAGTGCAGATTAGTGAGTGCAGAGTAGTGAGTAGTGAGTGCAGAGTAGTGAGTAGTGAGTAGTGAGTGCAGAGTAGTGATTGCAGAGTAGTGAGTAGTGAGTAGTGAGTGCAGAGTAGTGATTGCAGAGTAGTGAGTAATGAGTGCAGAGTAGTGAGTAGTGAGTGCAGAGTAGTGAGTGCAGAGTAGTGAGTGCAGAGTAGTGAGTGCAGAGTAATGAGTGCAGAGTAGTGAGGGCAGAGTAGTGAGTGCAGAGTAGTGAGTAGTGAGTAGTGAGTGCAGACTAGTGAGTAGTGAGTGCAGAGTAGTGAGTGCAGAGTAGTGAGTGCAGAGTAGTGAGTGCAGAGTAGTGAGTGCAGAGTAGTGAGTGCAGAGTAGTGATTAGTGAGTAGTGAGTGCAGAGTAGTGAGTGCAGAGTAGTGAGTGCAGAGTAGTGAGTAGTGAGTAGTGAGTGCAGAGTAGTGAGTAGTGAGTGCAGAGTAGTGAGTAGTGAGTGCAGAGTAGAGAGTGCAGAGTAGTGAGTAGTGAGTGCAGAGTAGTGAGTGCAGAGTGCAGAGTAGTGAGTAGTGGTAGTGAGTGCAGAGTAGTGAGTGCAGAGTGAGTGCAGAGTAGTGAGTAGTGAGTGCAGAGTAGTGAGTAGTGAGTGCAGAGTAGTGATTAGTGAGTGCAGAGCAGTGAGTAGTGAGTGCAGAGTAGTGAGCAGTGAGTAGTGAGTGCAGAGTAGTGAGTGCAGAGTAGTGAGTAGTGAGTGCAGAGTAGTGAGTGCAGAGTAGTGAGTAGTGAGTGCAGAGTAGTGAGTAGTGAGTGCAGAGTAGTGAGCAGTGAGTGCAGAGTAGTGAGCAGTGAGTAGTGAGTGCAGAGTAGTGAGTGCAGAGTAGTGAGTAGTGAGTGCAGAGTAGTGAGTAGTGAGTGCAGAGTAGTGAGCAGTGAGTAGTGAGTGCAGAGTAGTGAGTGCAGAGTAGTGAGTGCAGAGTAGTGAGTGCAGAGTAGTGAGTAGTGAGTGCAGAGTAGTGAGTAGTGAGTGCAGAGTAGTGAGTAGTGAGTAGAGAGTGTAGACTAGTGAGTAGTGAGTGCAGAGTAGTGAGTAGTGAGTGCAGAGTAGTGAGTAGTGAGTACAGAGTAGTGAGTAGTGAGTGCAGAGTAGTGAGTAGTGAGTGCAGAGTAGTGAGTAGCGAGTGCAGAGTAGTGAGTGCAGAGTAGTGAGTGCAGAGTAGTGAGTGCAGAGTGCAGAGTAGTGAGTGCAGAGTGCAGAGTAGTGAGTGCAGAGTGCAGAGTAGTGAGTAGTGAGTGCAGAGTAGTGAGTGCAGAGTAGTGAGTGCAGAGTAGTGAGTGCAGAGTAGTGAGTGCAGAGTGCAGAGTAGTGAGTAGTGAGTGCAGAGTAGTGAGTAGTGAGTGCAGAGTAGTGAGTGCAGAGTAGTGAGTGCAGAGAGTAGTGAGTGCAGAGTAGTGAGTGCAGAGTGCAGAGTAGTGAGTGCAGAGTGCAGAGTAGTGAGTGCAGAGTGCAGAGTAGTGAGTAGTGAGTGCAGAGTAGTGAGTGCAGAGTAGTGAGTAGTGAGTGCAGAGTAGTGAGTGCAGAGTAGTGAGTAGTGAGTGCAGAGTAGTGAGTGCAGAGTAGTGAGTAGTGAGTGCAGAGTAGTGAGTAGTGAGTGCAGAGTAGTGAGTAGTGAGTGCAGAGTAGTGAGTGCAGAGTAGTGAGTGCAGAGTAGTGAGTAGTGAGTAGTGAGTGCAGAGTAGTGAGTGCAGAGTAGTGAGTGCAGAGTAGTGAGTGCAGAGTAGTGAGTAGTGAGTGCAGAGTAGTGAGTAGTGAGTGCAGAGGTAGTGAGTGCAGAGTAGTGAGTGCAGAGTAGTGAGTGCAGAGTAGTGAGTAGTGAGTGCAGAGTAGTGAGTGCAGAGTAGTGAGTAGTGAGTGCAGAGTAGTGAGTGCAGAGTAGTGAGTAGTGAGTGCAGAGTAGTGAGTGGTGAGTAGGGAGGGCAGAGTAGTGAGTAGTGAGTGCAGAGTAGTGAGTAGTGAGTGCAGAGTAGTGAGTGCAGAGTAGTGAGTAGTGAGTAGTGAGTGCAGAGTAGTGAGTAGTGAGTGCAGAGTAGTGAGTGCAGAGTAGTGAGTAGTGAGTACAGAGTAGTGAGTAGTGAGTGCAGAGTAGTGAGTAGTGAGTGCAGAGTAGTGAGTGCAGGGTAGTGAGTAGTGAGTGCAGAGTAGTGAGTAGTGAGTGCAGAGTAGTGAGTAGTGAGTGCAGAGTAGTGAGTAGTGAGTGCAGAGTAGTGCGCAGTGAGTAGTGAGTGCAGAGTAGTGAGTAGTGAGTGCAGAGTAGTGAGTGCAGAGTAGTGAGTAGTGAGTGCAGAGTAGTGAGTAGTGAGTGCAGAGTAGTGAGTAGTGAGTAGAGAGTAGTGAGTAGTGAGTAGTGAGGGCAGAGTAGTGAGTAGTGAGTGCAGAGTAGTGAGTAGTGAGTGCAGAGTAGTGAGTAGTGAGTGCAGAGTAGTGTGTGCAGAGTAGTGAGTGCAGAGTAGTGAGTAGTGAGTGCAGAGTAGTGAGTAGTGAGTGAAGAGTAGTGAGTAGTGAGTGCAGAGTAGTGAGTAGTGAGTGCAGAGTAGTGAGTGCAGAGTAGTGAGTAGTGAGTGCAGAGTAGTGAGTAGTGAGTGGAGAGTAGTGAGTAGTGACTGCAGAGTAGTGAGTGCAGAGTAGTGAGTGCAGAGTAGTGAGTAGTGAGTGCAGAGTAGTGAGTAGTGAGTGCAGAGTAGTGAGTAGTGAGTAGTGAGTGCAGAGTAGTGAGTAGTGAGTGCAGAGTAGTGAGTAGTGAGTGCAGAGTAGTAAGTAGTGAGTGCAGAGTAGTGAGTGCAGAGTAGTGAGTGCAGAGTAGTGAGTGCAGAGTAGTGAGTGCAGAGTAGTGAGTGCAGATTAGTGAGTGCAGAGTAGTGAGTAGTGAGTGCAGAGTAGTGAGTAGTGAGTAGTGAGTGCAGAGTAGTGATTGCAGAGTAGTGAATAGTGAGTAGTGAGTGCAGAGTAGTGATTGCAGAGTAGTGAGTAATGAGTGCAGAGTAGTGAGTAGTGAGTGCAGAGTAGTGAGTGCAGAGTAGTGAGTGCAGAGTAGTGAGTGCAGAGTAATGAGTGCAGAGTAGTGAGTGCAGAGTAGTGAGTGCAGAGTAGTGAGTAGTGAGTAGTGAGTGCAGACTAGTGAGTAGTGAGTGCAGAGTAGTGAGTGCAGAGTAGTGAGTAGTGAGTAGTGAGTGCAGAGTAGTGATTGCAGAGTAGTGAGTGCAGAGTAGTGAGTAGTGAGTGCAGAGTAGTGAGTGCAGAGTAGTGAGTGCAGAGTAGTGAGTGCAGAGTAGTGAGTGCAGAGTAGTGATTAGTGAGTAGTGAGTGCAGAGTAGTGAGTGCAGAGTAGTGAGTAGTGAGTAGTGAGTGCAGAGTAGTGAGTAGTGAGTGCAGAGTAGTGAGTAGTGAGTGCAGAGTAGAGAGTGCAGAGTAGTGAGTGCAGAGTAGTGAGTGCAGAGTAGTGAGTGCAGAGTGCAGAGTAGTGAGTAGTGGTAGTGAGTGCAGAGTAGTGAGTGCAGAGTGAGTGCAGAGTAGTGAGTAGTGAGTGCAGAGTAGTGAGTAGTGAGTGCAGAGTAGTGATTAGTGAGTGCAGAGCAGTGAGTAGTGAGTGCAGAGTAGTGAGCAGTGAGTAGTGAGTGCAGAGTAGTGAGTGCAGAGTAGTGAGTAGTGAGTGCAGAGTAGTGAGTGCAGAGTAGTGAGTAGTGAGTGCAGAGTAGTGAGTAGTGAGTGCAGAGTAGTGAGCAGTGAGTGCAGAGTAGTGAGCAGTGAGTAGTGAGTGCAGAGTAGTGAGTGCAGAGTAGTGAGTAGTGAGTGCAGAGTAGTGAGTAGTGAGTGCAGAGTAGTGAGCAGTGAGTAGTGAGTGCAGAGTAGTGAGTGCAGAGTAGTGAGTGCAGAGTAGTGAGTGCAGAGTAGTGAGTGCAGAGTAGTGAGTAGTGAGTGCAGAGTAGTGAGTAGTGAGTGCAGAGTAGTGAGTAGTGAGTAGTAAGTGCAGACTAGTGAGTAGTGAGTGCAGAGTAGTGAGTGCAGAGTAGTGAGTAGTGAGTACAGAGTAGTGAGTAGTGAGTGCAGAGTAGTGAGTAGTGAGTGCAGAGTAGTGAGTAGCGAGTGCAGAGTAGTGAGTGCAGAGTAGTGAGTGCAGAGTAGTGAGTGCAGAGTAGTGAGTAGTGAGTGCAGAGTAGTGAGTAGTGAGTGCAGAGTAGTGAGTAGTGAGTGCAGAGTAGTGAGTGCAGAGTAGTGAGTAGTGAGTGCAGAGTAGTGAGTGCAGAGTAGTGAGTAGTGAGTGCAGAGTAGTGAGTGCAGAGTAGTGAGTAGTGAGTAGTGAGTGCAGAGTAGTGAGTAGTGAGGGCAGAGTAGTGAGTAGTGAGGGCAGAGTAGTGAGTAGTGAGTGCAGAGTAGTGAGTAGTGAGTGCAGAGTAGTGAGTGCAGAGTAGTGTGTGCAGAGTAGTGAGTGCAGAGTAGTAAGTAGTGAGTGCAGAGTAGTGAGCAGTGAGTAGTGAGTGCAGAGTAGTGAGTAGTGAGTACAGAGTAGTGAGTAGTGAGTGCAGAGTAGTGTGTGCAGAGTAGTGAGTGCTGAGTAGTGAGTAGTGAGTGCAGAGTAGTGAGTAGTGAGTGCAGAGTAGTGAGTAGTGAGTGCAGAGTAGTGAGTAGTGAGTAGTGAGTGGAGAGTAGTGAGTAGTGAGTGCAGAGTAGTGAGTGCAGAGTAGTGAGTAGTGAGTGCAGAGTAGTGAGTAGTGAGTGCAGAGTAGTGAGTAGTGAGTGCAGAGTAGTGAGTGCAGAGTAGTGAGTGCAGAGTAGTGAGTGCAGAGTAGTGAGTAGTGAGTGCAGAGTAGTGATTGCAGAGTAGTGAGAAGTGAGTAGTGAGTGCAGAGTAGTGATTGCAGAGTAGTGAGTAGTGAGTGCAGAGTAGTGAGTAGTGAGTGCAGAGTAGTGAGTGCAGAGTAGTGAGTGCAGAGTAGTGAGTGCAGAGTAGTGAGTGCAGAGTAGTGAGTGTAGAGTAGTGAGTAGTGAGTAGTGAGTGCAGACTAGTGAGTAGTGAGTGCAGAGTAGTGAGTGCAGAGTAGTGAGTAGTGAGTAGTGAGTGCAGAGTAGTGAGTAGTGAGTGCAGAGTAGTGAGTGCAGAGTAGTGAGTGCAGAGTAGTGAGTGCAGAGTAGTGAGTGCAGAGTAGTGAGTAGTGAGTAGTGAGTGCAGAGTAGTGAGTGCAGAGTAGTGAGTGCAGAGTAATGAGTAGTGAGTAGTGAGTGCAGAGTAGTGAGTAGTGAGTGCAGAGTAGTGAGTAGTGAGTGCAGAGTAGAGAGTGAAGAGTAGTGAGTAGTGAGTGCAGAGTAGTGAGTGCAGAGTAGTGAGTGCAGAGTAGTGAGTGCAGAGTGCAGAGTAGTGAGTAGTGGTAGTGAGTGCAGAGTAGTGAGTGCAGAGTGAGTGCAGAGTAGTGAGTAGTGAGTGCAGAGTAGTGAGTGCAGAGTAGTGAGTAGTGAGTGCAGAGTAGTGAGTAGTGAGTGCAGAGTAGTGAGCAGTGAGTGCAGAGTAGTGAGCAGTGGGTAGTGAGTGCAGAGTAGTGAGTGCAGAGTAGTGAGTAGTGAGTGCAGAGTAGTGAGTAGTGAGTGCAGAGTAGTGAGCAGTGAGTAGTGAGTGCAGAGTAGTGAGTGCAGAGTAGTGAGTGCAGAGTAGTGAGTAGTGAGTGCAGAGTAGTGAGTAGTGAGTAGTGAGTGCAGAGTAGTGAGTAGTGAGTGCAGAGGTAGTGAGTGCAGAGTAGTGAGTGCAGAGTAGTGAGTAGTGAGTGCAGAGTAGTGAGTGCAGAGTAGTGAGTAGTGAGTGCAGAGTAGTAAGTGCAGAGTAGTGAGTAGTGAGTGCAGAGTAGTGAGTGGTGAGTAGTGAGTGCAGAGTAGTGAGTAGTGAGTGCAGAGTAGTGAGTAGTGAGTGCAGAGTAGTGAGTGCAGAGTAGTGAGTAGTGAGTAGTGAGTGCAGAGTAGTGAGTAGTGAGTGCAGAGTAGTGAGTGCAGAGTAGTGAGTAGTGAGTACAGAGTAGTGAGTAGTGAGTGCAGAGTAGTGAGTAGTGAGTGCAGAGTAGTGAGTGCAGGGTAGTGAGTAGTGAGTGCAGAGTAGTGAGTAGTGAGTGCAGAGTAGTGAGTAGTGAGTGCAGAGTAGTGAGTAGTGAGTGCAGAGTAGTGCGCAGTGAGTAGTGAGTGCAGAGTAGTGAGTAGTGAGTGCAGAGTAGTGAGTGCAGAGTAGTGAGTAGTGAGTGCAGAGTAGTGAGTAGTGAGTGCAGAGTAGTGAGTAGTGAGTAGAGAGTAGTGAGTAGTGAGTAGTGAGGGCAGAGTAGTGAGTAGTGAGTGCAGAGTAGTGAGTAGTGAGTGCAGAGTAGTGAGTAGTGAGTGCAGAGTAGTGTGTGCAGAGTAGTGAGTGCAGAGTAGTGAGTAGTGAGTGCAGAGTAGTGAGTAGTGAGTGAAGAGTAGTGAGTAGTGAGTGCAGAGTAGTGAGTAGTGAGTGCAGAGTAGTGAGTGCAGAGTAGTGAGTAGTGAGTGCAGAGTAGTGAGTAGTGAGTGGAGAGTAGTGAGTAGTGAGTGCAGAGTAGTGAGTGCAGAGTAGTGAGTGCAGAGTAGTGAGTAGTGAGTGCAGAGTAGTGAGTAGTGAGTGCAGAGTAGTGAGTAGTGAGTAGTGAGTGCAGAGTAGTGAGTAGTGAGTGCAGAGTAGTGAGTAGTGAGTGCAGAGTAGTGAGTAGTGAGTGCAGAGTAGTGAGTGCAGAGTAGTGAGTGCAGAGTAGTGAGTGCAGAGTAGTGAGTGCAGATTAGTGAGTGCAGAGTAGTGAGTAGTGAGTGCAGAGTAGTGAGTAGTGAGTAGTGAGTGCAGAGTAGTGATTGCAGAGTAGTGAGTAGTGAGTAGTGAGTGCAGAGTAGTGATTGCAGAGTAGTGAGTAATGAGTGCAGAGTAGTGAGTAGTGAGTGCAGAGTAGTGAGTGCAGAGTAGTGAGTGCAGAGTAGTGAGTGCAGAGTAGTGAGTGCAGAGTAGTGAGTGCAGAGTAGTGAGTAGTGAGTAGTGAGTGCAGACTAGTGAGTAGTGAGTGCAGAGTAGTGAGTGCAGAGTAGTGAGTAGTGAGTAGTGAGTGCAGAGTAGTGATTGCAGAGTAGTGAGTGCAGAGTAGTGAGTAGTGAGTGCAGAGTAGTGAGTGCCGAGTAGTGAGTGCAGAGTAGTGAGTGCAGAGTAGTGAGTGCAGAGTAGTGATTAGTGAGTAGTGAGTGCAGAGTAGTGAGTGCAGAGTAGTGAGTAGTGAGTAGTGAGTGCAGAGTAGTGAGTAGTGAGTGCAGAGTAGTGAGTAGTGAGTGCAGAGTAGAGAGTGCAGAGTAGTGAGTAGTGAGTGCAGAGTAGTGAGTGCAGAGTAGTGAGTGCAGAGTGCAGAGTAGTGAGTAGTGGTAGTGAGTGCAGAGTAGTGAGTGCAGAGTAGTGAGTAGTGAGTGCAGAGTAGTGAGTAGTGAGTGCAGAGTAGTGATTAGTGAGTGCAGAGCAGTGAGTAGTGAGTGCAGAGTAGTGAGCAGTGAGTAGTGAGTGCAGAGTAGTGAGTGCAGAGTAGTGAGTAGTGAGTGCAGAGTAGTGAGTGCAGAGTAGTGAGTAGTGAGTGCAGAGTAGTGAGTAGTGAGTGCAGAGTAGTGAGCAGTGAGTGCAGAGTAGTGAGCAGTGAGTAGTGAGTGCAGAGTAGTGAGTGCAGAGTAGTGAGTAGTGAGTGCAGAGTAGTGAGTAGTGAGTGCAGAGTAGTGAGCAGTGAGTAGTGAGTGCAGAGTAGTGAGTGCAGAGTAGTGAGTGCAGAGTAGTGAGTGCAGAGTAGTGAGTAGTGAGTGCAGAGTAGTGAGTAGTGAGTGCAGAGTAGTGAGTAGTGAGTAGTAAGTGCAGACTAGTGAGTAGTGAGTGCAGAGTAGTGAGTAGTGAGTTCAGAGTAGTGAGTAGTGAGTACAGAGTAGTGAGTAGTGAGTGCAGAGTAGTGAGTAGTGAGTGCAGAGTAGTGAGTAGCGAGTGCAGAGTAGTGAGTGCAGAGTAGTGAGTGCAGAGTAGTGAGTGCAGAGTAGTGAGTAGTGAGTGCAGAGTAGTGAGTAGTGAGTGCAGAGTAGTGAGTAGTGAGTGCAGAGTAGTGAGTGCAGAGTAGTGAGTAGTGAGTGCAGAGTAGTGAGTGCAGAGTAGTGAGTAGTGAGTGCAGAGTAGTGAGTGCAGAGTAGTGAGTAGTGAGTAGTGAGTGCAGAGTAGTGAGTAGTGAGGGCAGAGTAGTGAGTAGTGAGGGCAGAGTAGTGAGTAGTGAGTGCAGAGTAGTGAGTAGTGAGTGCAGAGTAGTGAGTGCAGAGTAGTGTGTGCAGAGTAGTGAGTGCAGAGTAGTAAGTAGTGAGTGCAGAGTAGTGAGCAGTGAGTAGTGAGTGCAGAGTAGTGAGTAGTGAGTGCAGAGTAGTGAGTAGTGAGTGCAGAGTAGTGTGTGCAGAGTAGTGAGTGCTGAGTAGTGAGTAGTGAGTGCAGAGTAGTGAGTAGTGAGTGCAGAGTAGTGAGTAGTGAGTGCAGAGTAGTGAGTAGTGAGTAGTGAGTGGAGAGTAGTGAGTAGTGAGTGCAGAGTAGTGAGTGCAGAGTAGTGAGTAGTGAGTGCAGAGTAGTGAGTAGTGAGTGCAGAGTAGTGAGTAGTGAGTGCAGAGTAGTGAGTGCAGAGTAGTGAGTGCAGAGTAGTGAGTGCAGAGTAGTGAGTAGTGAGTGCAGAGTAGTGATTGCAGAGTAGTGAGAAGTGAGTAGTGAGTGCAGAGTAGTGATTGCAGAGTAGTGAGTAGTGAGTGCAGAGTAGTGAGTGCAGAGTAGTGAGTGCAGAGTAGTGAGTGCAGAGTAGTGAGTGCAGAGTAGTGAGTGTAGAGTAGTGAGTAGTGAGTAGTGAGTGCAGACTAGTGAGTAGTGAGTGCAGAGTAGTGAGTGCAGAGTAGTGAGTAGTGAGTAGTGAGTGCAGAGTAGTGAGTAGTGAGTGCAGAGTAGTGAGTGCAGAGTAGTGAGTGCAGAGTAGTGAGTGCAGAGTAGTGAGTGCAGAGTAGTGAGTAGTGAGTAGTGAGTGCAGAGTAGTGAGTGCAGAGTAGTGAGTGCAGAGTAATGAGTAGTGAGTAGTGAGTGCAGAGTAGTGAGTAGTGAGTGCAGAGTAGTGAGTAGTGAGTGCAGAGTAGAGAGTGAAGAGTAGTGAGTAGTGAGTGCAGAGTAGTGAGTGCAGAGTAGTGAGTGCAGAGTAGTGAGTGCAGAGTGCAGAGTAGTGAGTAGTGGTAGTGAGTGCAGAGTAGTGAGTGCAGAGTGAGTGCAGAGTAGTGAGTAGTGAGTGCAGAGTAGTGAGTGCAGAGTAGTGAGTAGTGAGTGCAGTGCAGTGAGTAGTGAGTGCAGAGTAGTGAGCAGTGAGTAGTGAGTGCAGAGTAGTGAGTGCAGAGTAGTGAGTAGTGAGTGCAGAGTAGTGAGTGCAGAGTAGTGAGTAGTGAGTGCAGAGTAGTGAGTAGTGAGTGCAGAGTAGTGAGCAGTGAATGCAGAGTAGTGAGCAGTGGGTAGTGAGTGCAGAGTAGTGAGTGCAGAGTAGTGAGTAGTGAGTGCAGAGTAGTGAGTAGTGAGTGCAGAGTAGTGAGCAGTGAGTAGTGAGTGCAGAGTAGTGAGTGCAGAGTAGTGAGTGCAGAGTAGTGAGTAGTGAGTGCAGAGTAGTGAGTAGTGAGTAGTGAGTGCAGAGTAGTGAGTAGTGAGTAGTGAGTGCAGAGTAGTGAGTAGTGAGTGCAGAGTAGTGAGTAATGAGTGCAGAGTAGTGAGTAGTGAGTACAGAGTAGTGAGTAGTGAGTGCAGAGTAGTGAGTAGTGAGTGCAGAGTAGTGAGTAATGAGTGCAGAGTAGTGAGTAGTGAGTACAGAGTAGTGAGTAGTGAGTGCAGAGTAGTGAGTAGTGAGTGCAGAGTAGTGAGTAGCGAGTGCAGAGTAGTGAGTGCAGAGCAGTGAGTGCAGAGTAGTGAGTGCAGAGTAGTGAGTAGTGAGTGCAGAGTAGTGAGTAGTGAGTGCAGAGTAGTGAGTAGTGAGTGCAGAGTAGTGAGTAGTGAGTGCAGAGTAGTGAGTGCAGAGTAGTGAGTAGTGAGTGCAGAGTAGTGAGTGCAGAGTAGTGAGTAGTGAGTGCAGAGTAGTGAGTGCAGAGTAGTGAGTAGTGAGGGCAGAGTAGTGAGTAGTGAGGGCAGAGTAGTGAGTAGTGAGTAGTGAGTGCAGAGTAGTGAGTGCAGAGTAGTGTGTGCAGAGTAGTGAGTGCAGAGTAGTAAGTAGTGAGTGCAGAGTAGTGAGCAGTGAGTAGTGAGTGCAGAGTAGTGAGTAGTGAGTGCAGAGTAGTGAGTGCAGAGTAGTGAGTGCAGAGTAGTGAGTGCAGAGTAGTGAGTGCAGAGTAGTGAGTAGTGAGTGCAGAGTAGTGAGTAGTGAGTGCAGACTAGTGAGTGCAGAGTAGTGAGTGCAGAGTAGTGAGTGCAGAGTAGTGAGTAGTGAGTGCAGAGTAGTGAGTAGTGAGTGCAGAGTAGTGAGTAGTGAGTGCAGAGTAGTGAGTGCAGAGTAGTGAGTGCAGAGTAGTGAGTAGTGAGTGCAGAGTAGTGAGTAGTGAGTGCAGAGTAGTGAGTAGTGAGTAGTGAGTGCAGAGTAGTGAGTAGTGAGGGCTGAGTAGTGAGTAGTGAGTGCAGAGTAGTGAGTAGTGAGTGCAGAGTAGTGAGTAGTGAATGCAGAGTAGTGAGTAGTGAGTGCAGAGTAGTGTGTGCAGAGTAGTGAGTGCTGAGTAGTGAGTGCAGAGTAGTGAGTAGTGAGTGCAGAGTAGTGAGTAGTGAGTGCAGAGTAGTGAGTGCTGAGTAGTGAGTGCAGAGTAGTGAGTGCAGAGTAGTGAGTAGTGAGTGCAGAGTAGTGTGTGCAGAGTAGTGAGTGCTGAGTAGTGAGTGCAGAGTAGTGAGTAGTGAGTGCAGAGTAGTGAGTAGTGAGTAGTGAGTGCAGAGTAGTGAGTAGTGAGTAGTGAGTGCAGAGTAGTGAGTGCAGAGTAATGAGTAGTGAGTGCAGAGTAGTGTGTGCAGAGAAGTGAGTGCTGAGTAGTGAGTGCAGAGTAGTGAGTAGTGAGTGCAGAGTAGTGAGTAGTGAGTAGTGAGTGCAGAGTAGTGAGTAGTGAGTAGTGAGTAGTGAGTAGTGAGTAGTGAGTGCAGAGTAGTGTGTGCAGAGTAGTGAGTGCTGAGTAGTGAGTGCAGAATAGTGAGTAGTGAGTGCTGAGTAGTGAGTGCAGAGTAGTGAGTAGTGAGTGCAGAGTAGTGAGTGCAGAGTAGTGAGTAGTGAGTGCAGAGTAGTGAGTAGTGAGTGCAGAGTAGTGAGTGCAGAGTAGTGAGTGCAGAGTAGTGAGTAGTGAGTAGTGAGTGGAGAGTAGTGAGTAGTGAGTAGTGAGTGCAGAGTAGTGAGTAGTGAGTGCAGAGTAGTGAGTAGTGAGTGCAGAGTAGTGAGTAGTGAGTGCAGAGTAGTGAGCAGTGAGTAGTGAGTGCAGAGTAGTGAGTAGTGAGTGCAGAGTAGTGAGTGCAGAGTAGTGAGTGCAGAGTAGTGAGTTGTGAGTGCAGAGTAGTGAGTGCAGAGTAGTGAGTAGTGAGTGCAGAGTAGTGAGTAGTGAGTGCAGAGTAGTGAGTAGTGAGTGCAGAGTAGTGAGTAGTGAGGGCAGAGTAGTGAGTAGTGAGTGCAGAGTAGTGAGTAGTGAGTGCAGAGTAGTGAGTAGTGAGTGCAGAGTAGTGTGTGCAGAGTAGTGAGTGCTGAGTAGTGAGTGCAGAGTAGTGAGTAGTGAGTGCAGAGTAGTGAGTAGTGAGTGCAGAGTAGTGAGTGCAGAGTAGTGAGTGCAGAGTAGTGAGTAGTGAGTGCAGAGTAGTGTGTGCAGAGTAGTGAGTGCTGAGTAGTGAGTGCAGAGTAGTGAGTAGTGAGTGCAGAGTAGTGAGTAGTGAGTAGTGAGTGCAGAGTAGTGAGTAGTGAGTGCAGAGTAGTGTGTGCAGAGTAGTGAGTGCTGAGTAGTGAGTGCAGAGTAGTGAGTAGTGAGTGCAGAGTAGTGAGTAGTGAGTAGTGAGTAGTGAGTGCAGACTAGTGAGTAGTGAGTGCAGAGTAGTGAGTGCAGAGTAGTGAGTAGTGAGTGCAGAGTTGTGAGTAGTGAGTGCAGAGTAGTGAGTAGTGAGTGCAGAGTAGTGAGTAGTGAGTTCAGAGTAGTGAGTAATGAGTGCAGAGTAGTGAATAGTGAGTAGTGAGTGCAGAGCAGTGAGTAGTGAGTGCAGAGTAGTGAGTGAAGAGTAGTGAGTGCAGATTAGTGAGTGCAGAGTAGTGAGTGCAGAGTAGTGAGTAGTGAGTAGTGAGTGCAGAGTAGTGATTGCAGAGTAGTGAGTGCAGAGTAGTGATTGCAGAGTAGTGAGTAGTGAGTGCAGAGTAGTGAGTAGTGAGTGCAGAGTAGTGAGTGCAGAGTAGTGAGTGCAGAGTAGTGAGTGCTGAGTAGTGAGTGCAGAGTAGTGAGTGCAGAGTAGTGAGTAGTGAGTGCAGAGTAGTGAGTAGTGAGTGCAGAGTAGTGAGTAGTGAGGGCAGAGTTGTGAGTAGTGAGTGCAGAGTAGTGAGTAGTGAGTGCAGAGTAGTGAGTAGTGAGTGCAGAGTAGTGTGTGCAGAGTAGTGAGTGCTGAGTAGTGAGTGCAGAGTAGTGAGTAGTGAGTGCAGAGTAGTGAGTAGTGAGTGCAGAGTAGTGAGTGCAGAGTAGTGAGTGCAGAGTAGTGAGTAGTGAGTGCAGAGTAGTGTGTGCAGAGTAGTGAGTGCTGAGTAGTGAGTGCAGAGTAGTGAGTAGTGAGTGCAGAGTAGTGAGTAGTGAGTAGTGAGTGCAGAGTGCAGAGTAGTGAGTAGTGAGTGCAGAGTAGTGTGTGCAGAGTAGTGAGTGCTGAGTAGTGAGTGCAGAGTAGTGAGTAGTGAGTGCAGAGTAGTGAGTAGTGAGTAGTGAGTAGTGAGTGCAGACTAGTGAGTAGTGAGTGCAGAGTAGTGAGTGCAGAGTAGTGAGTAGTGAGTGCAGAGTTGTGAGTAGTGAGTGCAGAGTAGTGAGTAGTGAGTGCAGAGTAGTGAGTAGTGAGTGCAGAGTAGTGAGTAATGAGTGCAGAGTAGTGAATAGTGAGTAGTGAGTGCAGAGCAGTGAGTAGTGAGTGCAGAGTAGTGAGTGAAGAGTAGTGAGTGCAGATTAGTGAGTGCAGAGTAGTGAGTGCAGAGTAGTGAGTAGTGAGTAGTGAGTGCAGAGTAGTGATTGCAGAGTAGTGAGTGCAGAGTAGTGATTGCAGAGTAGTGAGTAGTGAGTGCAGAGTAGTGAGTAGTGAGTGCAGAGTAGTGAGTGCAGAGTAGTGAGTGCAGAGTAGTGAGTGCTGAGTAGTGAGTGCAGAGTAGTGAGTAGTGAGTGCAGAGTAGTGAGTGCTGAGTAGTGAGTGCAGAGTAGTGAGTAGTGAGTGCAGAGTAGTGAGTAGTGAGTAGTGAGTGCAGAGTAGTGAGTAGTGAGTGCAGAGTAGTGAGTGCAGAGTAGTGAGTGCAGGTGCAGAGTGAGTGTGCAGAGAAGTGAGTGCAGGTGCAGAGCAGTGAGTGCAGGTGCAGAGTGAGTGTGCAGAGCAGTGAGTGCAGGTGCAGAGCAGTGAGTGCAGGTGCAGAGCGGTGTGTGCTGTTGAGTGCAGAGTGCTGTTTATTGGCAATGTAAATGACAATGCCATTTATTTATGATTTAAAGTAAAAAAAAGAAATGTCATGAGCAATGCCAATAGCTCTACCTTTAATGATGCCGAGATCATTGCATTGTAAATGCTTGTTTGTCTATGTTGATAAAGTAGCCCAGGTTAAGATAGAACGTCAAATCACCCATAGAGTTGAATTATGGGTCTTGGACACAAAAAAAACATTCAAATATGATGCCATGAGAGAAAAAATGTTAAAAGCTTACTATCAACAGAATTTCCTATTGATGAATTAGAGGCAGACGTTATATATACTTCCATATTAAGCATCTTAATAACATCTTAAACTAGACCAACAATCTTCCTTTGTTTCTTGCTGGGAGAAAGAAGTAAAATGCATTGGTCTAGTTTCAATCTGAAGTTCATGTCAGTGCAAAGAATAATCGTGAATGTTCATCAGCAATGTATTTCTCAGGAAATGGACAAAACTTGCAAAAACTCTTGAGAACATTCGCCCAACCGGGCGAGCAAGACTATTTGATGTTTTGCTAAAAGCTCAACCTTACTTGGCAAAACTTATAAATCATATGGAAAAAACTCTTTGCACTAGGCGTTCTCTCTCTGAACTCTATGGTAAAAATGAAATCAATCTATCGCAGCAAATTGCCTTTGTAGTGAAACTAAAGACATGCATCACTCTCTGTGAAGATGTGCGCTCTTTGATAATATCACAGGAAGTATTATCAAATACATCTTAGAAAAGGAACATCGTAATCCGACCGTGAATGTATTTCTTATTAGTAAGTGATTTCTTTGAGGATGTACTAGACTGACCGGTAAATACTTGGGGCCTCATTTATGAAAAGTGACGCATCGCTGGGTGAAAACAGCGATGCGTCACTTTTCACTGCGCCCTCCTTGCACCACCAATGATGCGTCATATTTACGGTATGACGCATCATTGCACAAGGAGTTACAGATACGTCAGTATTTCTGACGTATCTGTATGGCGCAAAAGTGGCGCATTGCTGGAGTGTGTCACAAAAGTGACGCAACTCCAGCAATGTATCCTTTCACAGGGGGCAAGCCCCATGTGAAAGGGCCTGCATCAGTGTTACGCCTGCTGTGAGGCAGGCGTTAGAAATTGACGCATTTGTGTCCTAGAAGTGGCGCAGTGAAATCACATAGATTTCACTGCGTCACTTCTACGACCCTTTCTTGCGTCAATACGCCCCCTTGCATACATTATACCTGGCGCAGGTATAATATGGCGCAGGGGTTTACAAAGTGACGCATCTACCTAGATGCGTCACTTTGTAAATATGGAGCAACAAGGCGCATTTTTTACGCCACTGGTGCGTCACAAAAAGTGATGCACCAGCGGCGTGAAAGTGACGCATAGCCTCATAAATGAGGCCCCAGGTTACAAGCTGGGACCTTAGAAAATATAATATGAGAAAAAAAGTATAAACTAAACAAGGTTCCTCCAGTGTCACACCCTGGAAGGGTAATTAAATGTACAGGCTGTTTTTATACTGGCTGTTGCATATTTAGCTAGTATGTCTTGTTATATTAGGTGATCATGGGCAGCATTTAATGTCTGCTGTTTTAATATTGTGTGTTGCAGGTATTTATTGTGCACTGATAAAATAAACGCAAACATAAACTCAATGGTAATCAAGAAGAGCCCGGTGAACAACGTTTAACAAACCACTTGATTGTCATGTATACTTACATTATGTGGTTTCAAAAATTATGGCATTTGCTAAGAAACTTTTATCGCTATTCTGCACGGGTGCTATGGCGGATGAAAAAAAGAGGCAGATGAAAGGCACCAATGAAAAAATAAATATATCCTTCTTAAAGTTTACCAATATTAAAAATGCCGTTCATTTTGTTCTGACCAGGGAGTGGCCGATGTCCCAGGTATACCTACCCCTCCCCACAAAACCATCAATGCCAGTGAGAAAGCCTGAGACCCGCTATTTTGGGTTTGAGTCATAAGACCCCCGGCAATAATTAGTTCATACACACAAAACATTTTATATATAAACATTTTGCACAGTAACCACATTATTTACATCTTGCTTATAAGTGAGACCTAGCCTTAACAGGTACTCTAATACATGGTAAGCATGGGCGTAAAATCTGTTCCGTTCGCGGAATTTGCGGATTTTCTGCAATTTCGGGGTCCGCAAATCTCGCGAAATTGCAGACAAATCCGCGAAATCGCGTTCGGGACGGATTTTCAAAAACTGAAGTACATGAAGCACTTACAGGGTTACAGCAGGTGCCCAAGTTGAAGCTAATTTCTTTGTAACCATTTACAAAATGGTTACAAAGAAATTAACTTCAACTTGGGCACCTGCTGTAACCCTGTAAGTGCTCCCTGAGCAGCGCCTCCAGAGTTGTTGCCTACTTGCAACTATTCTCTGACCCTGCTCTGATCCTCGAAGCCGGGTCAGAGAATAGTTACAAGTATGGCACAATGCTCCAGGCTGTCACAAAAATCAAACCACAACAGGAAGCACTTACAGATAAGGAAGCAGGTGCCGGACTTGAAGCTCAAATTCAGTAACACATTAACCAGCCCCCGGTTGAGGCTGGGCAGGTGTGCTTTCTCCCCATAATCTACAGTGGTGAACCAGAGAGTGCTGTGATGAACCAGAAGGTGCAGTTGTGAACCAGAGGGTGCTGTGATGAACCAGAGGGTGGCAGTGGTGAACCAGAGGGTGGCAGTGGTGAACCAGAGGGTGCTGTGATGAACCAGAGAGTGGCAGTGATGAACCAGAGGGTGGCAGTGATGAACCAGAGGGTGACAGTGATGAACCAGAGGGTGGCAGTGGTGATCCAGAGGGTGGCAGTGATGAACCAGAGGGTGGCAGTGGTGAACCAGAGGGTGTCAGTGGTGAACCAGAGGGTGGCAGTGGAGAACCAGAGGGTGCTGTGATGAACCAGAGGGTGGCAGTGATGAACCAGAGGGTGACAGTGATGAACCAGAGGGTGGCAGTGATGAACCAGAGGGTGGCAGTGGTGAACCAGAGGGTGACAGTGATGAACCAGAGGGTGGCAGTGGTGAACCAGAGGGTGGCAATGATGAACCAGAGGGGGGCAGTGGTGAACCAGAGGGTGGCAGTGATGAACCAGAGGGTGGCAGTGGTGAACCAGAGGGTGGCAGTGATGAACCAGAGGGTGGCAGTGGTGAAACAGAGGGTGGCAGTGGTGAACCAGAGGGTGGCAGTGATGAACCAGAGGGTGGCAGTGATGAACCAGAGGGTGGCAGTGGTGAACCAGAGGGTGGCAGTGGTGAACCAGAGGGTGGCAGTGATGAACCAGAGGGTGGCATTGGTGAACCAGAGGGTGACAGTGGTGAACCAGAGGGTGCTGTGATGAACCAGATGGTGGCAGGGGTGAAACAGATGGTGCCAGTAGTGAAACAGAGGGTGGCAGTGGTGAGCCAGAGGGTGCTGTGATGAACCAGAGGGTGACAGTGGTGAACCAGAGGGTGGCAGTGGTGAACCAGAGGGTGGCAGTGATGAACCAGAGGATAGCAGTGATGAACCAGAGGGTGTCAGGGGTGAACCAGAGGGTGGCAGTGATGAAACAGAGGGTGGCAGTGATGAACAAGAGGGTGGCAGTGATGAACCAGAGGGTGACAGTAATGATCCAGAGGGTGGCAGTGGTGAACCAGAGGGTGGCAGTGATTAACAAGAGGGTGGCAGTGATGAACCAGAGGGTGGCAGTGGTGAACCAGAGGGTGCTGTGATGAACCAGAGGGTGGCAGTGATGAACCAGAGGGTGGAAGTGGTGAACCAGAGGGAGCTGTGATGAACCAGAGGGTGGCAGTGATGAACCAGAGGGTGGCAGTGGTGAACCAGAGGGTGCTGTGATGAACCAGAGGATGGCAGTGATCAACCAGAGGGTGGCAGTCGTGAACCAGAGGGTGGCAGTGATGAACCAGAGGATGGCAGTGGTGAACCAGAGGGTGCTGTGATGAACCGGAGGGTGGCAGTGATGAACCAGAGGGTGACAGAGATGGACAGGAGGGTGGCAGTGGTGAACTAGAGGGTGGCAGTGATGAACCAGAGGGTGGCAGTGGTGAACCAGAGGGTGGCAGTGGTGAACCAGAGGGTGACAGTGATGAACCGGAGGGTGGCAGTGGTGAACCAGAGGGTGGCAGTGATGAACCAGAGGGTGGCAGTGGTGAACCAGAGGATGGCATTGATGAAACAGAGGGTGGCAGTGATGAACCAGATGGTGGCAGGGTTGAACCAGAGGGTAGCAGTGGTGAACCAGAGGATGGCAGTGGTGAACCAGAGGGTGGCAGTTGTGAACCAGAGGGTGGCAGTGATGAACCAGAGGGTGGCAATGATGAACCAGAGGGTGGCAGTGGTAAACCAGAGGGTGACAGTGGTGAACTAGAGGGTGCTGTGATGAACCAGAGGGTGGCAGGTGTGAACCAGAGGGTGGCAGTGATGAACCAGAGGGTGGCAGTGATGAACCAGAGGGTGACAGTGGTGAACCAGAGGGTGACAGTGGTGAACCAGAGGGTGCTGTGATGAACCAGATGGTGGCAGGGGAGAACTAGAGGGTGTCAGTGGTGAACCAGAGGGTGTCAGTGGTGAACCAGAGGGTGGCAGTGGTGAACCAGAGGTGGCAGTGATGACCCAGAGGGGGCAGTGATGAACCAGAGGGTCGCAGGGGTGAACCCGAGGGTGCTGTGATGAACCAGAGGGTGGCAGTGATGAACCAGAGGGTGGTAGTGGTGAACCAGAGGGTGGCAGTGATGAACCAGAGGGCGACAGTGATGATCCAGAGGGTGGCAGTGGTGAACCAGAGGGTGGCAGTGATGAACTAGAGGGTGGCAATGATGAACTAGAGGGTGGCAGTGGTGAACCAGAGGGTGCTGTGAAAAACCAGAGGGTGGCAGTGATGAACCAGAGGGTGGCAGTGGTGAACCAGAGGATGCTGTGATGAACCAGAGGATGGCAGCGATGAACCACAGGGTGGCAGTCATGAACCAGTGGGTGGCAGTGATGAACCAGAGGGTGGCAGTGATGAACCAGAGGGTGGCAGTGGTGAACCATAGGGGGCTGAGATGAACCAGAGGGTGGCAGTGATGAACCAGAGGGTGACAGTGATTATCCAGAGGGTGGCAGTGGCAAACCAGAGGGTGGCAGTGATGAACCAGAGGGTGGCAGTGATGATCCAGAGGGTGGCAGTGATGAACAAGAGGGTGGCAGTAATGATCCAGAGGGTGGCAGTGGTGAACCAGAGGGTGGCAGTAATGAACAAGAGGGTGGCAGTGATGAACCAGAGGGTGGCAGTGGTGAACCAGAGGGTGCTGTGATGAACCAGAGGGTGGCAGTGATGAACCAGAGGGTGGAAGTGGTGAACCAGAGGGAGCTGTGATGAACCGGAGGGCGTCAGTGATGAACCAGATGGTGGCAGGGGTGAACCAGATGGTGCCAGTAGTGAAGCAGAGGGTGGCAGTGGTGAGCCAGAGGGTGCTGTGATGAACCAGAGGGTGACAGTGGTGAACCAGAGGGTGGCAGTGGTGAACCAGAGGGTGGCAGTGATGAACCAGAGGATAGCAGTGATGAAACAGAGGGTGGCAGGGGTGAACCAGAGTGTGCTGTGATGAACCAGAGGGTGGCAGTGATGAAACAGAGGGTGGCAGTGATGAACAAGAGGGTGGCAGTGATGAACCAGAGGGTGACAGTAATGATCCAGAGGGTGGCAGTGGTGAACCAGAGGGTGGCAGTGATGAACAAGAGGGTGGCAGTGATGAACCAGAGGGTGGCAGTGGTGAACTAGAGGGTGCTGTGATGAACCAGAGGGTGGCAGTGATGAACCAGAGGGTGGAAGTGGTGAACCAGAGGGAGCTGTGATGAACCAGAGGGCGGCAGTGATGAACCAGAGGGTGGCAGTGGTGAACCAGAGGGTGCTGTGATGAACCAGAGGACGGCAGTGATCAACCAGAGGGTGGCAGTCGTGAACCAGAGGGTGGCAGTGATGAACCAGAGGGTGGCAGTGGTGAACCAGAGGATGGCATTGGTGAACCAGAGGGTGGCAGGTGTGAACCAGAGGGTGGCAGTGATGAACCAGAGGGTGGCACTGATGAACCAGAGGGTGACAGTGGTGAACCAGAGGGTGACAGTGGTGAACCAGAGGGTGCTGTGATGAACCAGATGGTGGCAGGGGTGAACTAGAGGGTGTCAGTGGTGAACCAGAGGGTGTGAGTGGTGAACCAGAGGGTGGCAGTGGTGAACCAGAGGGTGGCAGTGATGACCCAGAGGGGGCAGTGATGAACCAGAGGGTCGCAGGGGTGAACCCGAGGGTGCTGTGATGAACCAGAGGGTGGCAGTGATGAACCAGAGGGTGGCAGTGGTGAACCAGATGGTGGCAGTGATGAACCAGAGGGTGACAGTGATGATCCAGAGGGTGGCAGTGGTGAACCAGAGGGTGGCAGTGATGAACTAGAGGGTGGCAGTGATGAACCAGAGGGTGGCAGTGGTGAACCAGAGGGTGCTGTGAAGAACCAGAGGGTGGCAGTGATGAACCAGAGGGTGGAAGTGGTGAACCAGAGTGAGCTGTGATGGACCAGAGGGTGGCAGTGATGAACCAGAGGGTGGCAGTGGTGAACCAGAGGATGCTGTGATGAACCAGAGGATGGCAGCAATGAACCAGAGGGTGGCAGTCATGAACCAGTGGGTGGCAGTGATGAACCAGAGGGTGGCAGTGATGAACCAGAGGGTGGCAGTGGTGAACCATAGGGGGCTGTGATGAACCAGAGGGTGGCAGTGATGAACCAGAGGGTGACAGTGATTATCCAGAGGGTGGCAGTGGCAAACCAGAGGGTGGCAGTGATGAACCAGAGGGTGGCAGTGATGATCCAGAGGGTGACAGTGGTGAACCAGAGGGTGGCAGTAATGAGCCAGAGGGTGGCAGTGGTGAACCAGAGGGTGGCAGTGATGAACCAGAGGGTGGCAGTGATGAACCAGAGGGTGGCAGTGGTGAACCAGAGGGTGCTGTGATGAACCGGAGGGTGCAAGTGATGAACCAGAGGGTGGAAGTGGTGAACCAGAGGGAGCTGTGATGAACCAGAGGGCGGCAGTGATGAACCAGATGGTGGCAGGGGTGAACCAGATTGTGCCAGTAGTGAAGCAGAGGGTGGCAGTGGTGAGCCAGAGGGTGCTGTGATGAACCAGAGGGTGACAGTGGTGAACCAGAGGGTGGCAGTGGTGAACCAGAGGGTGGCAGTGATGAACCAGAGGATAGCAGTGATGAACCAGATGGTGGCAGGGGTGAACCAGAGTGTGCTGTGATGAACCAGAGGGTGGCAGTGATGAAACAGAGGGTGGCAGTGATTAACAAGAGGGTGGCAGTGATGAACCAGAGGGTGACAGTAATGATCCAGAGGGTGGCAGTGGTGAACCAGAGGGTGGCAGTGATGAACAAGAGGGTGGCAGTGATGAACCAGAGGGTGGCAGTGGTGAACCAGAGGGTGCTGTGATGAACCAGAGGGTGGCAGTGATGAACCAGAGGGTGGAAGTGGTGAACCAGAGGGAGCTGTGATGAACCAGAGGGCGGCAGTGATGAACCAGAGGGTGGCAGTGGTGAACCAGAGGGTGCTGTGATGAACCAGAGGACGGCAGTGATCAACCAGAGGGTGGCAGTCGTGAACCAGAGGGTGGCAGTGATGAACCAGAGGGTGGCAGTGATGAACCAGAGGATGGCAGTGGTGAACCAGAGGGTGCTGTGATGAACCGGAGGGTGGCAGTGATGAACCAGAGGGTGACAGAGATGGACCAGAGGGTGGCAGTGGTGAACTAGAGGGTGGCAGTGATGAACCAGAGGGTGGCAGTGGTGAACCAGAGGGTGACAGTGATGAACCGGAGGGTGGCAGTGGTGAACCAGAGGGTGGCAGTGATGAACCAGAGGGTGGCAGTGGTGAACCAGAGGGTGGCAGTGATGAACCAGAGGGTGGCAGTGATGACCCAGATGGCGGCAGGGTTGAAACAGAGGGTAGCGTGGTGAGCCAGAGGATGGCAGTGGTGAACCAGAGGGTGGCAGTTGTGAACCAGAGGGTGGCAGTGATGAACCAGAGGGTGGCAATGATGAACCAGAGGGTGGCAGTGGTAAACCAGAGGGTGACAGTGGTGAACCAGAGGGTGCTGTGATGAACCAGATGGTGGCAGGGGTGAACCCGAAGGTGGCAGTGGTGAACCAGAGGATGGCAGTGGTGAACCAGAGGGTGGCAGGTGTGAACCAGAGGGTGGCAGTGATGAACCAGAGGGTGGCACTGATGAACCAGAGGGTGACAGTGGTGAACCAGAGGCTGACAGTGGTGAACCAGAGGGTGCTGTGATGAACCAGATGGTGGCAGGGGTGAACTAGAGGGTGTCAGTGGTGAACCAGAGGGTGTGAGTGGTGAACCAGAGGGTGGCAGTGGTGAACCAGAGGGTGGCAGTGATGACCCAGAGGGGGCAGTGATGAACCAGAGGGTCGCAGGGGTGAACCCGAGGGTGCTCTGATGAACCAGAGGGTGGCAGTGATGAACCAGAGGGTGGCAGTGGTGAACCAGATGGTGGCAGTGATGAACCAGAGGGTGACAGTGATGATCCAGAGGGTGGCAGTGGTGAACCAGAGGGTGGCAGTGATGAACTAGAGGGTGGCAGTGATGAACCAGAGGGTGGCAGTGGTGAACCAGAGGGTGCTGTGAAGAACCAGAGGGTGGCAGTGATGAACCAGAGGGTGGAAGTGGTGAACCAGAGTGAGCTGTGATGAACCAGAGGGTGGCAGTGATGAACCAGAGGGTGGCAGTGGTGAACCAGAGGATGCTGTGATGAACCAGAGGATGGCAGCGATGAACCAGAGGGTGGCAGTCATGAACCAGTGGGTGGCAGTGATGAACCAGAGGGTGGCAGTGATGAACCAGAGGGTGGCAGTGGTGAACCATAGGGGGCTGTGATGAACCAGAGGGTGGCAGTGATGAACCAGAGGGTGACAGTGATTATCCAGAGGGTGGCAGTGGCAAACCAGAGGGTGGCAGTGATGAACCAGAGGGTGGCAGTGATGATCCAGAGGGTGACAGTGGTGAACCAGAGGGTGGCAGTAATGAGCCAGAGGGTGGCAGTGGTGAACCAGAGGGTGGCAGTGATGAACCAGAGGGTGGCAGTGATGAACCAGAGGCTGGCAGTGGTGAACCAGAGGGTGCTGTGATGAACCAGAGGGTGGCAGTGATGAACCAGAGGGTGGAAGTGGTGAACCAGAGGGAGCTGTGATGAACCAGAGGGCGGCAGTGATGAACCAGAGGGTGGCAGTGGTGAACCAGAGGGTGCTGTGATGAACCAGAGGATGGCAGTGATCAACCAGAGGGTGGCAGTCGTGAACCAGAGGGTGGCAGTGATGAACCAGAGGGTGGCAGTGATGAACCAGAGGATGGCAGTGGTGAACCAGAGGGTGCTGTGATGAACCGGAGGGTGGCAGTGATGAACCAGAGGGCGACAGAGATGGACCAGAGGGTGGCAGTGGTGAACTAGAGGGTGGCAGTGATGAACGAGAGGGTGGCAGTGGTGAACCAGAGGGTGGCAGTGATGAACCAGAGGGTGGCAGTGGTGAACCAGAGGGTGGCAGTGATGAACCAGAGGGTGGCAGGGTTGAACCAGAGGGTAGCAGTGGTGAACCAGAGGATGGCAGTGGTGAACCAGAGGGTGGCAGTTGTGAACCAGAGGGTGGCAGTGATGAACCAGAGGGTGGCAATGATGAACCAGAGGGTGGCAGTGGTAAACCAGAGGGTGACAGTGGTGAACCAGAGGGTGCTGTGATGAACCAGATGGTGGCAGGGGTGAACCAGAAGGTGGCAGTGGTGAACCAGAGGATGGCAGTGGTGAACCAGAGGGTGGCAGTTGTGAACCAGAGGGTGGCAGTGATGAACCAGAGGGTGGCAATGATGAACCAGAGGGTGGCAGTGGTAAACCAGAGGGTGACAGTGATGAACCAGAGGGTGCTGTGATGAACCAGATGGTGGCAGGGGTGAACCAGAAGGTGGCAGTGGTGAACCAGAGGATGGCAGTGGTGAACCAGAGGGTGGCAGGTGTGAACCAGAGGGTGGCAGTGATGAACCAGAGGGTGGCAGTGATGAACCAGAGGGTGAAAGTGGTGAACCAGAGGGGACTGTGATGAACCAGATGGTGGCAGGGGTGAACTAGAGGGTGTCAGTGGTGACCCAGAGGGTGTCAGTGGTGAACCAGAGGGTGGCAGTGGTGAACCAGAGGGTGGCAGTGATGAACCAGAGGGTGACAGTGATGAACCAGAGGGTGACAGTGGTGAACCAGAGGGTGGCAGTGGTGAACCAGAGGGTGGCAGTGATGAACCAGAGGGTGGCAGTGATGAACCAGAGGGTGGCACTGCTAAACTGCCTGGGAGCCCTGTGGGTGTGAGCTCCTGCGCTGCTGAGCTGCCCAGGGGCTGTGAGCCCACGTGCTACTGAACTGCCCCGCCGCCCAGTGGGTGTGAGCCCCCTTGCTGCTGAACTGCCCCGGAGCCCTCTCAGTGTGAAAATCATTCGTGTTCAATTGCCTGGAAGCCCTCTGGGTGTGAGCACACATTGTGCTAAGTGTCCCCCTGCTCCCAGTATATATATACCCATACAGCACAGCACCATTATGCTCTTGCACCATGAAGTCTGGTGCCTGGATGCTCCTGACCCGTGTAGGTGGTACCACCTTCTGGTGCAGTCAAAATGTAAAGTCATAACTTGCTACACAGCACCAATAAACACGTGTCCCCCCTGGCACCGGTATGCGCATGTACCAGGCGTGGAGCACCCGCATGCCACTGCACCCTACTGCCCAGCGCCAGCGTATGCCTGTAAGGGGCAGATTAGTATGAGATGGGACATTGTCCAGCAGCAGCAGCTGCATGCGCCTGAACCCACTGAGCAGGATCAGAATGGCTTTGTACCAACACGCGCAGCAGAGCTATCTTGGACATCTGAAGGATTCTGGGGTCCTGTGCCAAACGTATTTTTGCATCCATGAGTTTCCCTAGCACCATCCCAGTGTAGCTCCTGTGACCAGGAGGCTGCCTTCTCCTCATCTGCTGCTCTGCTCGGTCTCTGACCCTTTATAAACAAGATGCATGTGAACTCGCATAGAAACCCCGCCCGTTTGGCCCCATCCACCACACAGTGAGCTGTGATGAACCAGAGGGTGGCAGTGATGAACCAGAGGGTGGCAGTGGTGAACCAGAGGATGCTGTGATGTGTGGTAAATAAATAATTAATTACCGGTTCTATTTTTCAGGATACTCTATAAACAGATAGCTCAATAAATAAGAGTCAAGATTCGAGGTAGCTGGAGTTTACAGGCTTTAATCAGGCATAACAGGACAGGAACAGGACAGCCTGCATGGGAATAGGATGGCAGCTGCCGGGGACAGGATCTGGGAATGACTAGCAACTTTTAATATGGGTGCACAATATATATATACTTAAACAGATACATTACATTCAATACAGTAGGCGTAGCAGTAGGCGTGGTTTGTAACAGTCGCGAAAGATAAGGCAGAAAGTAGGTGTAACAAGAGGCGTGTACAGGGCGTATACATAGACATGTGATATGAACGTAACAGAATATGTCATAAATGGGGCGGAAACATGGAGGGGGCTACCTGAGCAGCTGGGACCTCTAACCTAGTAGTGCGCGCAAACTGGCAATGACGTGTTACCAGGGAGAACTGGGGGCTATGACTTCTGTGCTAGAAGAGGAGACTAAAGTCTGGAGTGTCAGAGCGACATGTACCCAGGCATATCTAGTATCTGATGTTTGGAGAACATATTGATAGAATCCAAAAGTTATCAGGGCAAAGGCTACTCGATACTGAGACTGGTGCATGCATTATTCTACATGTAGTGCGGGTGCTAGGAGTATTCTATGAATATTAATACAGTATTTCTCTTACATGGAGACATAAAGGCTAGACCATGACGGAAACTATTGATGCGATTCAGTAGCTCAGATATGCAGAGAAGGAGGGCTGGACTGATAACTAGAAGCATAACATACTCTTGGCAGACTGAGAGACAGAGCCAGGCCGGGCCGGGCACTGCGAGGCATGAAGTAAGTGAAGGGTCAGGGATACAGGTGGGGCTGTATCGCTCCTCGGAGAGGGTTCAGGAGACAGGAGCTGAATCTGAGTCCGGGCCCTTTTGAGGCCTAGAAACGGAGACAATTCAATGAATTAACGTGCACACTGTAAAATGTGGCAACGTAGGTTTACATAGGCCTGATACTCGTAGCTATCACGAGAACTGGAAACTAGCATACTAGAGATGGACACAACTATAATTGCGTCTTTAATCGATCAGAGAGGAATACATATGCATATCGATCATGCACATATAACATAGGATGGGGAACACGTAGGCACATATAACATGGCAAAATTTACTTTTCCACATTCCCTCCTTGTGCCCTACGTTTCCATCAGGAAACATCAATATTCATGATACCATCTATCATTTCATATAGCATCATTTGCTCGTCTCGAATTGTCTTGGAACGGGATTTAGGACTGGGAATACAAGAGGTAGCACAAATGCCGCAAATCGCAGGGCCACATTGTATACAGAGGCAGCAACTGAATATGATCATTACTGCAATACCTAGGAATGACAATACTTTCCATCCCCAGGCGGATATAATACTCCAGAGCCAACCGGACCATGTCCAGGTGCCTGGATTCTGGTGTAACTGATGGGCAATTTTATGAAGTCTGGTTATAGCTGAATAAACAGACGGTGCGTTATTAGGAATGAAAATGCAGCAACTAGATCCGATGACTCTACATGCTCCTCCTCTATCGGCCAGTATGACGTCAAGAACGAGACGATTTTGGAGCACGACAAATCTCATAGCAGATTGCTCTTCAGTTAAGTTACCTAGAGCAGAAATAGTCTCATTCACTACTGCTTCAAGGGTTCTGGTTAACCTACGGATTAGCTTACTATTCTGGACAGGTCCTATAAAGAAGAAGAAACCTTTATTGAAATCTTGATATTGTTCTAGAGTAGTTTCAGTTTGATCGACAATCGGGGACTCGATCTCCCTTTTATGTCTGACGTGTACTAGATGTGTGTTTCTGTGATAATCAGATGGGGCTAGAAAAACTGGTGGCAGTAGGAAGGCAATGTAACATGTTCCATCCCAATCGAGGGGCAGACGAACATATGCGGTCTGACCACAAACAAAATAAGAATGACGTGAGGCTTTGAAAATAGATTTCCCATTGTCACTATACTTGACAGTAGTAGTACAATCACTATGTCCTACATGTGCGGAACCATTCTTTCTGACACATAATTCGCCTTTGACTGGTAGTACTGAAATAGCAGGCAAATCTGGAGTAGTATCAGACTGAACATTCAGGACCATAAAATTCGAAGAATAATTACCTAAATCATAAACTTCATTTTCTAGATCTAACCCTGTTCCATGGGAGAGACCTTGCTTGTCTGGAAAACATGTTCTATTCAGAAGGGACATATCATTGGAGGATGACGTTAACGTGGACCATGCTCCACACGAACCATTATGTGAAAACGGATAAGGAAAGAGTGGCAGAACTCCCTCCGGTGTCTGGAAAGGGGGGAGTCGACCACACACCCAACAATTAGTGGCCTTGCTGGTCTGGTGTGAATAGTGTAACATTCTGATGAATGTATTATTTCGCATAGCAAGACGATAGGATAGCTCGTGAGGAGGCAGATCACTAAATGTGTGCTCTACTGTAGCATTAACAAACTTATTTACATGTGAAATTGGAAAACATAAATGTAATGCATAACTTGTGCAGGTGACCATAAGACTCACATATAATAAAAAACTTAGAACAATGATACATCGTATAGAGTTTTGACTAACTCTCTCACTATGGGGGTCTATCTCATACATGTCAGAAACCTGTCTAACCGTTTCACCCGAGAGGGACTTAGACAATTAAACTGGCTGACTTATTTTACTAGACCTGAGTTTCAATTTATACTCCTGCTGCGGAGTTTCCTCTAACAGGGGAGGCTTGAGTTCAGAATTAAGTTCAGAGTCTGTTTTTAGGCAGTCTTTAGAAATGTTCTTTGCAAATGTCTTTTCACGAATTCCATGGAATTTCTTGATATGGGACAGATGGACCCATCCCTTGCGGCCTTCCAACTTGACTGCAGTCCTTGTGGTTAACAAGACTAGACGTGGCTCCTTCCAACGGGGCTCCAGCGGACTTGAACGATCAAAGTTCCTGACCAATACGAGGTCGCCTGGAATGACCTCATGCGGTTTCACTTCAGTATTGTCTGGAAATGCGGCGGCAACCTGTGAACGACAAGAGTGTAGGGCAGACATCAAGGAAGCTAGGTAATCTGTCAGCATATTACTGGAAACATCTGTAATACTGCGGGGTCTAGGTGTACCCCACATGTTTGGGGGGCGGCCAAATACGACCTCATACGGGGACAGACCTGATCTGGAATGTGCAACCATCCTCATGTAGAATAGAGCAACTGGCAGGGCAACTAGCCAGTCTACACCTTTCTCTTTACATATTTTGGCAATGCGAATTTTCAGGGTCTGATTATGTCTCTCTACGAGACCGGCTGCTTCAGGATGGCGCACACAATGGAACTTCCACTGGTACCCTAATAGAAGGGAAACATGTTTCATAAGTTCAGATGAGAATGGCTGGCCGTTATCTGAATACACGACCCTAGGGAGTCCATAGCGGGGAAAGAATTCACAAACCAACTGCTTGGCAGTGGTCGCGGCTGTGTAATCTGGGACTGGATATGCTTCTGTCCACCTGGACAAAGCGCATAAAACTACGAGGACATACTTAAAACCTCGACATCGCTCCATCTGAATATAATCCATCTGGAGGACTTCAAAAGGGTGGTCAGGAGGTTGGAATCCACCTTGTTCCACCGGGACACTTTTACCTGGATTGAATTGACAACATATCATACAGGTACGGACTTTCTGCTGTGCTGCAGCTCGTAAATGCTTGTTGAACCAAAGGTTCTGAATACTATCTAACATAGCTTTTTCTCCTAGATGTGCTGGACTATGTGCGGTATTAATAATGACTTGAACCATAGAGTCGGGGAGAAACCATGTGGCTTTTACCTTCGTCACCCATCCATGATCTGTCTGGACCCCTCCTTGTTCGGACCATTTCTTAATTTCTTCGGGAGTAGCATGCAACTGTATGTCTATGACATCTTGTGTAGGATCCTTAACTGTCATACAAGTAGTCGGGTCTGGAGTGAGTGTCAGTGTCGTGTTAACTGGAATGTCTGGAGTCTGAGCTGTAAGTTTGGCTGTTCGATCTGCTAGATCGTTACCTTGGGAAATGATGTCAGTAACTTTCGTATGTGCTTTGCACTTCATGATAGCGATAGCTGTCGGTAAATGTATTGCATCTAACAGAGCTTGAATAAGGAGACCATGCTGAATCTTGGTTCCATGAGAAGTCATGAAACCTCTTTCTTGCCAGAGTACTCCAAAGTCGTGAACGACTCCGAATGCCTAACGTGAATCTGTGTATATGTTTACTTTCAGGTTCTTGGCACGTATGCAGGCTTGGGTCAGAGCAATTAGCTCTGCTGCTTGAGCAGACAGGGTGTCAATACGATGTGTTTCTATAACTTCGGTTTTAGTAGTCACTGCATACGCGGCTACTAGTTCTCCTGTACTTGTTCTCATACATGAACCATCCACATAAAGTGTCAGGTCGGGATTAGGTAATGCAATGTCTGTCAGGTCTTGTCTTGGCTTGGTCATAGTGTTAACTACTTCCACACAGTCGTGTGTGGCAGGATTTGAAGTAACTGACGGCAACAATGTAGCAGGATTTAGAATGTTGCAGCGTCTGATTTCTATGTGTGGCTGGAACAGTGTCAGTTCATAACCTGTTAAACGTGCAATTGTCAAGTGCTGAGTCTGTGTTCGGTTTAAAAGAACTTCCACGGAGTGTGGAACTTGTACTGTCAGGGAGTGTCCTAACACTATGGAATCACTTTGTCTGATAGCTAGAGCTGTGGCTGCAACTGACTTGAGGCACGCAGGCAAAGCCTGGGCTACTGGATCTAATGTGCTCGAAAAATAAGCACAGGGCTTGTACTGTCCTGCTTGATCTTGTGTGAGAACAGATAATGCAGTACCATCACGTTCTGTAACAAAAAGTGTAAAAGGCTTACTGTAGTTCGGTGTTGCTAGAACAGGTGCTTGGCATAAGGCTTTCTTTAATTCATTAAAAACAAGTGTATGTTCCTGGGTCCAAGGGAGGACAGTCGATACGGCTGCCTCCTGTGTCGTTAACTGTATCAGTGGCTTAGCTAGAAATGCATACTGAGGAATCCATTGTCTGCAGTAAGAAGTGAGGCCAATAAAAGCTCGTACCTCCTTCTGTGTCTTGGGCTGTGGAAGACTCGCTATTAACTGGATACGGTCTGGTGTCAACTGCCTACCCTACTTGGACAGTAAGTGGCCTAAGTAGATCACTTGCTGGACACAGAATTGAAGCTTCGAAAGGGACACCTTGTGCCCCTGCTCGGCCAGAAAATACAGGACTGTAAGTGACGCACGCTCGCAGTCACGTTCAGAACGGGCTGTGATCAGTAGATCATCGACATACTGGAGCAGGGCAGTGTCAGTTGGCATGTCAATATTGTCTAGTTGTCTCTTAAGTGCTTGACTGTAAATACTAGGGCTTTCTGTGAAACCTTGAGGAGCTCGTGTGAATTTATAGCTCCTCCCATTTAAACAAAAACCGAAAAGGTACTGGCTGTCTGGATGAATGGGAACACTGAAAAATGCGTTCTTGAGGTCGATAACAGTGAAGAACGTAGCTTCAGAATCAATGGCTGTCAATAGGGATGAAATATCTGGGACTACTGGGTACTGAGGTATGATACATTTATTAAGTTCTCGAAGGTCAATCACTAATCGATATACTGGAGATGTATTTGGATCAGTACGTTTCATGACTGGAATGATAGGAGAATTACATACATTGGAGTCAGTTTCTACAACCACTCCTTGAGCAATAAGCTCGTCAATAATTTTGGATAAGGCTGCTACAGCCTCAGGTGGCAATCTGTACTGTCTGATTCGTGGCAAAACTATACCTTGCTTGAGAGTCACACGATGGGGTGTGATTTGCATAAAACCTACATCAGTTGGACCTTGCGCCCATAAATGCTGCGGTACATTCAAAAGTCTTGGATCAAAATCACGTAATACATAGTGACCTTTAAAGTCTCTTAAAAACAATCGGACTCCTTCTGGGGAACAGCATATCACTGCACCTAATTCTTTTAACGTCTTAATGCCTAATACATTTTCTGGACATGCTTTCGTGAGTAACAAATCAGTAGTTCGGGACAATGGACCAACTTCTAGAGTAACTGGTTTTGAAATTTCATTAACTATAGGCTTTCCTGAAAATCCAAGGGAAACATTTCTAGAGCCTGAGAGCGGAGCCCCTGGAACCTCGTCATGACTGATAGTAGTCCTACTTGCCCCTGTATCAATCAGAAACTTTCTGTCTTTCCCTAATACTTGACTGTGTACGTAGGGACCCTCTTGATCTACAGGTATCTTGATGAGAGGCAAGCCTACCTCCCTCTCTAGGCTGTTTCATGAATACTGTTGATAATCTGGATACTCTGACTGAGCATACTGGTACATCTGCTGTGTAACATGCTGTGTTGCAGCGATAGGCTGCGGTACTGGAACTGTCTGTTGTGCATTCTGTGGTGACTGAGAAGTCTGTGAAACTTGTTCTTGTCTAGGCGGACGTGGTCTTTCTTTAGTCTTACCAGTAGCTATGTTGTGTTTCAGAACTGCACACTCGTTTATAAAATGACCTGGCTGTTTACAGTAATTGCAAGTCCCTTTAACGGGAGCTGCAGGATGACTGGCTTGATTCGGACCCCTCTTCTGACTGTCTTGTGGAACAGATTGTGCAACTAATACTTTCATTTTCGTGTCTTTCATACGTCTCCTTTCGTGTTCTTGCTCTTCCCTGATTCTGTTCTGGTGATACTGGAGCATCTGAAGCATTTGTGACGGAGTATTAGCTTGCCAGGTACTTTCGACTTTCAAAACTCGATTTTTAACTTGTGGACTTGAATTCTCGACTAGTTTAGTAACAAAAAGATGAGGGTATGACTCGCTACTCGTCTTCAGACCACTGTTAATAATAAAACATTTTTCAAATCTAGAATAAAAATCACTAGTATCTTCATCCTGTTTCTGTTTACATGCTGAGATTGCATCCCAATCTTCCTTTTTCGTGGCTAGTAACCTTGGCAAAACTTGTATCAATAACTCGGCCAATTCTTTGCATTTGTCCCCAAGACCGGTACCTGGTACTCGTATATTATCTTCAGCTTCTAAAGCTGTCCAATCAATCTTTTTCTCTCCCACCTCCCATTCTTTTTCCTTGAGTTTTTCATATACCCCTGCGGGCAACAGGACCTTTAGCATTTTAATTATATCTGGATACGTGTATTCTCCCATACGGAGCATGTCTTTTAATTCTCGATAGAACCCTGCTGGATCTTTGTCGTGACAGGGAATTAATTTCTTCATCTCTAAGAGTTCCATTTTTGTAATGGGGGTGTAAACAAATACTCGTTCTAGTCCACCACCCGTTCCTCTAACTGGATGTACTTCTCGTAACGGATGCTGTCTATCTATGTAGAATGGTTTACTTCCTGGAGGTGAGACGTGAACAAAATGCGGATTCAGAAACGTTCTATATTTGTGGCGTTGTTCTAGAATGACACTAATTAAATCGGTACCTAGACCTCTCCATCTATATTGGAGTAACTCGTTCAGAACATCATGTAACGGACCTGGATCAGAATGTTGTCCCTCATACAGTGTAATGAGGTGCTGGATCATATACATACCCACCAGTCGCTGCTCGGCTGGGGGCAGTTTCAGAAACATTTGTGCCACTATTTCGTCTGGAAAAGTGGTAGAATCAGTAGTCCATCGGACTGCTGATCGGACTAGTTCTTGTTCATGCATGGTACTAAGTTCACTATAACCGATTCGTGATTTCAGAATGTGATCGGTAGCTTGAAATACTTGCTCGAGAGAACCTTGTTCTGGTGCTGGAGGAGGAAAGACTTTCTTGTGTTCTAGGCGTGAATGTCGGTCGGGAAGTCTAGTTTTACCTACATACGCTATTCTGGTGGGATTCTCGTCGTCTACCTCTTCAGTATCAGTGTCGTCTTCTTTCTCGGACACTTGTACTGCTTTGCGTTTCTCGTGTAACCTTATTATTTCCTTACGAATTTTCTTGTACATACTCTCTATACTACATAGTGTCTTGTGTCTTCCCTCGGCTATATGATCACTCCACCTTGTCAGGACTTTCATTTCGGTCGGATCTTTATCTGGATAATCTTGTTCCCTTATTAAACAATTTATCAGAAACTTTAGAAGCATGAGCTGAGTCTCAGCTTTCCTTTGAGACATGGCTTCGCCAATACTTTCTGGGTCTGTTCCTGTACGGATGAAACGATATATTCTGTCTAGATCTTCTTTCATATCCGGTAGGGTGTCCAAATACTCGGTTACCCGTCTTACACGCAATGAATATATGACCATATCACTATTTCCTGGGACTGGGTCATAACGGCATTTAGTGAGAGCTCGCTTGATATCTGCAACGGACTGGGGTTTGGGCGTACGCTGTAACGCACGTTCATGTAGCTCAAGTAACGTTACACGTTTGTGTTGGGGCGGGGTACGAGGAGGATCTCCCCCCGCGGCTCCTAAACTAGAGTCGTCGACGGGTATCGTACGGGCTGGGAGAGTGACGGATGTAGCGGGTACTTGTACTGTAGGCTGGACCGGGGGAACTGTAACAGGTGCTGTAACATTAACTGGACCCACGGGGCCAGCGACTGGAGGAACAGAAATTACATTATTTACGGGAGCTGGCGGAACAGGATTAGCATATTCGGGGACTGTGTCGTCCAAGTAGGACGAGAGAAAAATATCAGCTGCGGTCGGTTTGTGACGTAGCTTAATCGGAACTAATGGCGGCGGGAAATTACTGGATGCTTCCGGGGTTGCTTTCGGCAAGCCCTCGGCAAGAAGAGGATACATACCCTTAATAAGGGCATTTCTCTGTCTGTCTGACTGTTCGGCTTTAACTCGTTCACCTATTTCGATTAATTCCCTTTCTTGGGCTCTTTCTGAGGATTCCCTACTTAACTCTGTTTTTCTGATTTCTTTTTCTGTTCTTTTATGAGATTCTTTGCGCCATAACTCGATGGCACCTTTCTGGGACTGTCTGGCTTTCTTTTTCCATAATGCTTCTTCTACTCGCATGATGCACTCGGCATCCCATGTACCTGATACAGACCATCTATATTTCTCTTCTAGATCTTTAGTATACTCGACCCATAAGTCTAGATATAATATGGCACTTATGCCATGCTTATGATACATAAAATGACCTGGTCTGTCCCTAGGCGGGACAGGAACTGCTTCTTCGAGCAGACCTTTTCTGGTTTTTAACTGACGTAACTTCGAGAACAGAGGCATGACTTAGACTGGAATCTAGACACAATACAATACACAATAAACACAATAATAACTTGAAAACAAATCACTCATACCACGACATTGAAAACACATGAAATAACATTTAAAATAACAGTTCGAACAGAATACTACCTGGAATACTGAGAACAGAAACACATGAATTTCTCGAGAACAGAACTTACTGGAATGACTAGATGCACTGCTAAAACAGTACGAAACTTACCGGTCTCATAAAGAGACACGTCAGGACCCGCATCCACCTAGGTGGACACTTCGTGTTGGATCTGTGTACCCAAACCCACGGACCAGAGACAAATTAATTGACCCTGTCTAGATACTACCCCAGCAATGGTACTCACCGAGCAGCAAGAACGGAAGGCCTCGGACTGGACTGGACTGCTACGACGACGGACGGACGAACTTCGGACTTCAGTTACAGGTGGGCCTCTGGATACCTCGGACCTTGGACTCTCGGCTTGGGCTCTGGTCGGGACTCGCCGCGTTCCTCCACCGCCTCGTCTGGATGCTGGACCGCAACCTCCGTCTCCTCCGTGGGCCTGAGGGATACTTGAAGCAGAAATATCTGCACGTGGCCGGTATGGTTCCGTCACGGCTGCAGAGGATCAGGGGGCCTGCGTGGCTTCTCCGGCGCGTGGGGAAAGGGCAAGTCCCTATTCGGGCGCCATTATGTGGTAAATAAATAATTAATTAGCGGTTCTATTTTTCAGGATACTCTATAAACAGATAGCTCAATAAATAAGAGTCAAGATTCGAGGTAGCTGGAGTTTACAGGCTTTAATCAGGCATAACAGGACAGGAACAGGACAGCCTGCATGGGAATAGGATGGCAGCTGCCGGGGACAGGATCTGGGAATGACTAGCAACTTTTAATATGGGTGCACAATATATATATACTTAAACAGATACATTACATTCAATACAGTAGGCGTAGCAGTAGGCGTGGTTTGTAACAGTCGCGAAAGATAAGGCAGAAAGTAGGTGTAACAAGAGGCGTGTACAGGGCGTATACATAGACATGTGATATGAACGTAACAGAATATGTCATAAATGGGGCGGAAACATGGCGGGGGCTACCTGAGCAGCTGGGACCTCTAACCTAGTAGTGCGCGCAAACTGGCAATGACGTGTTACCAGGGAGAACTGGGGGCTATGACTTCTGTGCTAGAAGAGGAGACTAAAGTCTGGAGTGTCAGAGCGACATGTACCCAGGCATATCTAGTATCTGATGTTTGGAGAACATATTGATAGAATCCAAAAGTTATCAGGGCAAAGGCTACTCGATACTGAGACTGGTGCATGCATTATTCTACATGTAGTGCGGGTGCTAGGAGTATTCTATGAATATTAATACAGTATTTCTCTTACATGGAGACATAAAGGCTAGACCATGACGGAAACTATTGATGCGATTCAGTAGCTCAGGAATGCAGAGAAGGAGGGCTGGACTGATAACTAGAAGCATAACATACTCTTGGCAGACTGAGAGACAGAGCCAGGCCGGGCCGGGCACTGCGAGGCATGAAGTAAGTGAAGGGTCAGGGATACAGGTGGGGCTGTATCGCTCCTCGGAGAGGGTTCAGGAGACAGGAGCTGAATCTGAGTCCGGGCCCTTTTGAGGCCTAGAAACGGTGACAATTCAATGAACTAACGTGCACACTGTAAAATGTGGCAACGTAGGTTTACATAGGCCTGATACTCGTAGCTATCACGAGAACTGGAAACTAGCATACTAGAGATGGACACAACTATAATTGCGTCTTTAATCGATCAGAGAGGAATACATATGCATATCGATCATGCACATATAACATAGGATGGGGAACACGTAGGCACATATAACATGGCAAAATTTACTTTTCCACAGATGAACCAGAGGATGGCAGCGATGAACCAGAGGGTGGCAGTCATGAACCAGTGGGTGGCAGTGATGAACCAGAGGGTGGCAGTGATGAACCAGAGGGTGGCAGTGGTGAACCATATGGGGCTGTGATGAACCAGAGGGTGGCAGTGATGAACCAGAGGGTGACAGTGATTATCCAGAGGGTGGCAGTGGCAAAACAGAGGGTGGCCGTAATGAACCAGAGGGTGGCAGTGATGATCCAGAGGGTGGCAGTGGTGAACCAGAGGGTGGCAGTAATGAGCCAGAGGGTGGCAGTGGTGAACCAGAGGGTGGCAGTGATGAACCAGAGGGTGACAGTGATGAACCAGAGGGTGGCAGTGGTGAACCAGAGGGTGGCAGTGATGAACCAGAGGATGACAGTGATGAACCAGAGGGTGGCAGTGATGAACCAGAGGGTGGGAGTGGTGAACTAGAGGGTGACAGTGATGAACCAGAGGATGGCAGTGATTAACCAGAGGGTGGCAGTGGTGAACCAGAGGGTGCTGTGATGAAACAGAGGGTGGCAGTGATGAACCAGAGGGTGACAGTGATGAACCAGAGGGTGGCAGTGGTGACCCAGAGGGTGCTGTGATGAACCAGAGGGTGGCAGTGATGAACCAGAGGGTGACAGTGATGAACCAGAGGGTGACAGTGGTGAACCAGAGGGTGGCAGTGGTGAACCAGAGGGTGGCAGTGATGAACCAGAGGGTGGCAGTGATGAACCAGAGGGTGGCACTGCTAAACTGCCTGGGAGCCCTGTGGGTGTGAGCTCCTGCGCTGCTGAGCTGCCATGGGGCTGTGAGCCCACGTGCTACTGAACTGCCCCGCCGCCCAGTGGGTGTGAGCCCCCGTGCTGCTGAACTGCCCCGGAGCCCTCTCAGTGTGAAAATCATTTGTGTTCAATTGCCTGGAAGCCCTCTGGGTGTGAGCACACATTGTGCTAAGTGTCCCCCTGCTCCCAGTATATATATACCCATACAGCACAGCACCATTATGCTCTTGCACCATGAAGTCTGGTGCCTGGATGCTCCTGATCCGTGTAGGTGGTACCACCGTCTGGTGCAGTCAAAATGTAAAGTCATAACTTGCTACACAGCACCAATAAACACGTGTCCCCCCTGGCACCGGTATGCGCATGTACCAGGCGTGGAGCACCCGCATGCCACTGCACCCTACTGCCCAGCGCCAGCGTATGCCTGTAAGTGGCAGATTAGTATGAGATGGGACATTGTCCAGCAGCAGCAGCTGCATGCGCCTGAACCCACTGAGCAGGATCAGAATGGCTTTGTACCAACACGCGCAGCAGAGCTATCTTGGACATCTGAAGGATTCTGGGGTCCTGTGCCAAACGTATTTTTGCATCCATGAGTTTCCCTAGCACCATCCCAGTGTAGCTCCTGTGACCAGGAGGCTGCCTTCTCCTCATCTGCTGCTCTGCTCGGTCTCTGACCCTTTATAAACAAGATGCATGTGAACTCGCATAGAAACCCCGCCCGTTTGGCCCCATCCACCACACACTAGCGGTATGAAACGTCTTCCCGCCCGTCCCCACCATAATGGCCGCTCACTCAAGGGACCTCGGCGCCTTTTTGCGCGGTGGCAAAGTTACAGGCACACGTGGTCACATATTTGTGCAAATGGCACAAAAATCCGCGAGTTCGCTGGAAAATTCGCGAACTCGCTGACTTTTTTTGCAATTTCGCATGAATTCGCTGATTGCGAATTCGCAAATTTCGCCCATACTTATGGGAGTCACCTAACCATAACTATTTTGTACCTGTGCCACCCACAAACCATAACCATTCCGAGTGAGATCATGACTGGTTCTGTGTCCCTTCCTTTTAAATCCCCCCGTCTAGGGGATGGGCCTCTCCTTATGGTAAGACCCCACCTTCCCTCTCCTGTACTGCATTGTATTGGGAACTCTCCCATCTCAGGAGCACTTGTGCAGGGGGCCAAGCTGCCCTTAAGACACCTACCTCGGGGATCCGCTACACCCAAATTTCTTGGCCCCCTAAGGCCTGTGTTAGGGGGTGGTTGACAGGTAAGAGCTGCATGTCAGCCACATTCACCAACCCTGTGGCACTTCAACCTCTTTTCAACTTGCTGCTAGTACCCCTTGGAGGGCCCAGTGACACTGAAATTATTTTAGTATAAAAAGATGCCGTAAAGGGACCCTAAGTCTCCCCACAAACCGTGACCTCACAGGCTAGCATAGTTCCCATATTACCTGCCCCCTCCCCCACATAACATACAAATTGGCCTAGCCAGGCCCACAAGCTCTCCAGAAACCTCACATTACCTCCTTCCGGCATGTGTACCCCATCTTTTAAGAAAAAACAGCTCGCCCTTGCAGTTTCCGTGAGGTATAGATGCTAAACTAGTTGTGTTCAACAACTTACCAACCTTCCTGATAAACCATTTCACAGACTTATTGAGGGCCCTGACCAACTTATCCAACTTTTCAGTTCAATGTTGGAGCAAGCTACTCTTGGACTTCTTTGCAAGCCAACAAATTTCTGAGACCCCAAGCTCAATTAAACTTTTCATCCAGAACACGGCCGCAAGACTGGTCGTCGACCTGCCAAGACACTGCCACATCTCCCAGCACCTGTGCACACTCCACTGGCTCCCCATCGAAGCTAGAGTCACCTTCAAGATGCTCACCCACACCCACAAGGCCCTCCACGACACCGGACCAGCATACCTGACCAGCCGACTCAAATTCAACGCACCCCAGAGGACCTTACAATCTGCCCAGCACTCCTACGCTGTGGTCCCCCACACCAGAAAGACCAGATCAGGAGGCCACTCCTTCTCCTTCCCCGTGGCCCGAGCCTGGAATGCCCTGCCGCTCCACCTCAGACAGACAACATCGCTCCCCATCTTCACTAGAAACCTCAAAAACATAGCTCATCGACAGACCCCCCCCTTGATGGGGTGAGCTGGTAAACCCCCCCTACCAGTGCCTTGAGACCCTTATGGGTGAGTAGTCGCGCTTAACAAACGCCTGATTGATTGATTGACCCTAGCTCTGCCAAGAAATTGACTCCCAAATGCACGATTACCATCTCTGGATGCAGAAACCTCTGGCGCAACATTCGGTCCAATGTAATTTTCAAGTTGCCTACACACAGTCCCCCTTGACCGCTGCAAGTCAGCTGCTATCTGGGCTTTCTTGGCTGTGACCCGTATTCACCTGGAAAATAAAAGCCATTGCACGCTTCACATAAAGGTGGCCCAACACCAGCACATCTGCAACACCTCTTTCTCCTATGTTGACAGAAGGCAATGACGTACCCAGCAGCCGCATCACTTATCATGTACTCCACCTGCATTGTAAGGATGGGAAAATGAATGGCAGAATATGTTCAATCTCACAAAGCGCTTGTAACCGTCAGACATCCAACAGCCTATGCTTTGACTGCTTGTCCTGCCAACCCTATGCCTGCACCCACGGTGGCTGCATCAATCCGAAATTAATGCAAATCATATTCCGCAAGATCTAACCCTCTTGCCACCATGGCTTTACTGAGAACCTTGGAAAATTGGGAGCTTGTTAGTGGCATCCCGTCCTCATGAAGCCACAAGGGAGGGCCAACAGCCCCTTGTGCCCGGTGTGCCATAAAGGTTGCAAGATTTCCTAGCGGGTGGCACTTGTTCCCTGGGGCCCTGTGAAGCAGTATGTGGTCTCACCTACCCCTCTGGTTGGTCTTAGAATGGGTAATGGTGACCGCCAAAAATCCATGTGTACATTGAATATCTGCCAGCTGCCAACCACTGCTTCTATCCTTCTTGTTCTTTTGCCACAAGCTCCTCTACCCTTATTGCCCCAATGAGCGACAGGAAGAAAGCTGCCCTAAACAGCCGAACCTCAGCTGGTGGCTGCTCACCTTCTCAAATCTGATCATGATCCTCTCCAGTTTCAACATATCTATGTGGCTCCTGGAATCCTGCCTGCATCCCTCCAACCTCCACCAGCCCTTCAACCCCCTTTGCACCAGAAAAACATTGTCCCTTCTATATAGCCTAGCATCTTAGTAAAGGAGACAATTGCAGCAGTATGGTATTTAGTGCAAGACGCAGGTAACCCCTTGCCTCTCAAGGCCAGGGCTTTAAGTGGGATGAAAAAACTGGGGGGTCTCTCAGAGGGGCGTGGCCAGTGTAATTAGGGGCGTGGTTTTAAAACACGCTAAAAATCTGTTTAGCATAGTGTGCTGACTGACTTGTATTTTGCTGTTTCTGTCATTGCATCCAGATATATGATACAACAAGTAACATCAAACTTACAACAAGTAAGGACTATTGGCTTTGTCAATGGTTATTAGTTGCATAAGATAAATAAGCTGCAACTATGGCTTGTTACGTATAATATTGAAAAAGCTGCCAATTAAAGCCCTGGTGACCCTACCACAGTGTTGCTGCTCTTGCATTTCAGAAAAAGAAGGGAAATCCAGAAATAAAATGACTCTTTAAAGGATTTCCCTTCCCCTATAATGCTCACCTGTTATGACGCCATGCCGTAACTTCTCCATTAGTTAGAAGTGAGCAGTGTGGGCAGCGCACATCGATGTCCTTGCTATCTCGAAAAGGGGTCTCTGTTTTGCGTCCTGTCACTTTTTTGCGGACTGAGGTGACAGCAAACTGCTGTCACTGCAGTCCGGAAAAAAACGGACTGCCTGTGCCAGGGCTCAAAACAGAGCCCGATAGAGACCCGTTTCGAGTCCCTCTTTAAAAAACTGCCGGTGCTCAGACCCCTTGAGACCCGGCCCACTTTATGGTCTGGGACTACTGACCACCCCCTCCCTGTCTTGTGCACCACAATCATCAAACCTTAAATCAATTAGACATGCAAGGAGTTTTCTTTGGAAGGCAGGGGGTCTCACGAACCCCCGGCCGTATTTATTAAAACATGAAAACAAAACAAAAATTGTTGAAATAAACAATATTTACACAATCATTATTATGCAAAATTCTGACATTAGATTTACAAGCAATGTATACAGGTATCGAAGGGCTAACCTTAACATGTCTAATACAGCGTGTTTCCTAACCAAATCTAACATCCTACGTATGAATTTTGCATACCTAGCATTTTTGGGCCTACGGCAAGGTCGCTAACCGGTGTCCGATCCTTATTACCTAGCTATGCCGTCACGTATGAGTGCGCATGCGCAGAGGGCCCGTTTACCGGGAGAGTACTTCCCTCCTCCCGGTTACCCCGTACGCTCCATGAACCCCATTAATCAAAAGAGGGGCCCTTTCACTCTGTGCCATTTAATGACGACATAGTGTACGTGCGGGGTGGCTAACCAGCCCAAAGAAAGCGTGACTCTCTCCCGCACCCATCCAACCAAGCGGATATCCCGCCCCTGGAGTTCTAGGAGAGACCATTGGCCCCTCCCCCTGGGCGACCCCATTCAAGAATGGTGACACCCCCAAAGGACCTTAAATTGACTGCTCACCGATCATGACCTTACCGCCTGACCAAGGACTACAATAAATACGACAATTATGACACTTGTGACCGGGAAAAAAGCCTGAGGAAAAAACAAGTACCCCAAACTTTAATGTACACAAGATTGCTCACGTTCAATACTACAGCCTGTAAGCGGGAAAAAAGGCCTAAGGAAAAAAATCCACACCAACAATATTTACAGAGAAAATTGCACCATAATCGGTAAGACCGACCAACACACAAACCAAGATTCCGCTTCAGGGGCTGGTGGGTGGGAAAATTATTCAGCCCCTTGGTGGGGGCACGGAGCGGGCCTGGAGAGCGCGGGGGCAAGAGGGCGCCTCCCGCGCTTTCCCGGCCTTTTAACCCTACTGGGGGGATGGGGGCAGACCAGTTCCCACTGGTCCGCCCCCCGGGCTCCTCCCCTTTGACCCGGAAGCAATCCGATTGCTTCCGGGTCAAACGCGGGAGCCGGCACCAATCGGTGGTGGGGCGCGTCCGCCGCGTCATCAAGACGCGGCAAAGGGGCACGCCCCACCACCGAGGATGCAGGGGAAGGAGAGGCCGGTGCCCCGCCATACGTGCGAGGGGGCCGAGCAGCCCCCCCTTTCCTAAAGCCCTGCCCAAGGCCTTCAAGAACTGTGATTACAGACTCGGTTGAACACCCCTTCACCAACACCCTCTTTTTCCTGAAACCTGCGATATGTATAGTTCCAAGAAACATGGCTGTTCTGTGCAGAGATACATGGATCCATCCACTCGCACTAACAAGAAGAATATGCTCAATCAACATAACAGAATTCAAGACACTCTATATTATGCATCTTTAATGTGACTTCTCTGCCCTAAACTAAGTAAAACGCCTATGTTACTGGACCTAATGAAAAACAGCTTTTTTGAAAAAACGTAGCAACGAGTCGAACACACCAAGGACATCACCGTGCAAAGAAACACTTAACTCATAGCTCCCCCTAGAGGCGTATCAGCCCTCGCAGGGAGAATACATTCTAAGATATGGTGTAAACACCACCACCAAATCGCTTGAATTGAACAGATTTTTCAGTACTGAAAGACACCTCGAAATATGCAGGAGCGATAGGAAGAGCATTTGACATTCGAACTAGCCCACTCCCGGACCATTTACTTATAAAAAGATTTACAAGCGAAAGTACCGTTGTTGATGGATTGACAACATACGGGGTGAAAAAAGGCATCCACCATTGGCAACTCATTATATCAGCAGTGGTTGGTCACTCCCCAAATTGTAATCCCTCATTCTCAGTGGTGGATTAATTTGCGCATGAAAGGTGTGACATCCTACCAAGGGGGTTGGTCCCATTGGTTCAGCAGGTACTAAGGCCTACCAAACCCAACCTTCACTGCCCCCAGTAGGGTGTGGGGTCTTCTTTTACCAACATCAAAACTCATGGCATCCTTGCTACGCTACTGAGCACTACACCCCTGCAGCGCCAGGTGATGCAGAATTCTACCATAACGCACGGTCCCCGCGTGCTGTTGCCCTCAATGCAATATTGCAAATATCGAATGGCGGTGAGCAGGAAAGCCGTGTACCTGCCTGCTATTCCTTTATCTCAAGATGGAGCTGAAAAGTCTGACCAGTTGCTACCAGGCAGCCTTGTTGAATATTTTACAAGACTGTCTAGCACACTTGTTATTTCTATAAGCATGTTACATGTATCAGCATGTGAATCTTTTGTGCCTCAGAATCGTGTTGCAACTGTGTTGGAACAGTTTTGTTTGATTACTGTGGTATGCAGCAAGGTATGTTGTCCCACTGGTAGCACTGTGGAGGCGGCAACACCGAACTGACAGCTTAATTTTACCTGTATTCTGCCTTGGCACCAGCTCCTGGGAAAGACCATGAGCTGATGCGAGCCACTGGGCACAGTATCAAGCAGTAAAGCCAAGCCAGAGAAAGTCTAGTGCACCATGAGCAGGGGCAACAGACTGTCTCTACAAACTCCAATCCCTGTGCTGGTACGACGAAGAGGAGCCAGCGCAAAATAGGTCAGATGACCCTTCAATGCACCAATGCAACTTGGCATTGTTATACCTTTGTCGTGATGCACTGTGGCGTGATAGCCAGTAAGAGCTCCCAACGGGCCGAGTGCACCTTCAAGAGATTTGAGATGTAGGTATCCAAATACCGGTCGGTAACGGACGAAAATACCGATTTTCGGCCGTTACCGACCGGTATTTGGATACTGAGATGTAGGGCATCTCCAAATACAGATTCGGTAATTTTACCGAATCGGTAAATTTACCGATTCGGTAAATTTACCGATTCGGTATAATTACCGAATCTGTATTTTGAGATGTAGGTGGCACTGTAAACAGTGCCACAGGGCTTTAAGGATTCGTTATTTACCACCAACTATTAGTTGGTGGTAAATAACGAATACCTGTGTATATGCAAATCTGTGCATGTACACCTGTGCCATGTGACAGACATACATGCCCTTAGGGCATGTATGTGTGCCACATGGCACACAAGCACTAATCAGGGGTGCAACAGGGTGTCAAAGTGCCACCCTGCCACCCTTGACTTTTTCGGTATTTACCGAATCGATAATTACCGATTCGGTAATTGACATTCATTCCTATGGGCCTGGAGGCCCATAGGCATGAATGGCAATTACCGAATCAGTAAATACCGACTAGGTAATTACCGAATCGTACCGATTCTGTAAAAAATACCGAATTATTGCCTACATCTAATTTACCGATTCTAAAATACTGAATCGGTAAAATTCGGTATTTTAGAATCGGTAAAAAAGATTTACCTACATCTAGCCCTTGGTCTTTAAGGCAGGGCTGACACCGGATTTCATTCTCTAAGGTCAACAAATTTACCGCATGCAGCCGGGCCAAGTGCAACGTATAATATAGCCAACCATGTGGGTATGAAAACACACAGGGATGCGCTACTAAAGAAACATGCAATAGTACCCTGCTGACCACATTGTAAAGTTAAAAGGTACAAGCAATCTATGGCTGCAAAATAAAGCAGCCCCCACACATAAAATAAATAAAACCTTCACAGTCACTTCAGAAAGTTTGTTACCCTGCCAGTGCCTGCACTGATGTGCGCCCAGAGGTGATGCCCTTATTACATGAAGTCATTGAATGGACCTCTGCTCTACAGCTCCAGCCCAGCTCTGCTTTCAGTGCAATAGGGTAAAGCCTTCAGACATGGCTTCTTAATGAAAATGCTGCTCCTTTTCTCAACAGCACAATTCGCACAAAGACAATCTATAGTGAGAATGAATGAACATTTCAATAGAGGCACATACATATTTGAACTGTACAAACAATGTGAGGAGGACTCTAGCTGTATTCCAGATATCAGGTCACTACACCCAGGGGACCGGTCAGCATGGCAAACAACTTTTACCAGCATTGTTAAGACATGCCTAAACACCCTAACAAGTCTAAAGACCATAGAAGCAATTATATTCTTCGCTTCGGGATAAAAAGCCACCCCCCCCACCCTCCAGGATATGAGAATGTATTTATTTATGCTATTTTATATAGCGTGAACTTTACCCGAAGGTGTCAGAGCGCTTTACATAGGATCCAGTTGAAGACATAAGGACTGACGGTTACATGCATAAAAAGATTGCAAATTTTTGCATTACATAAGAACCAGTTGAAGGCATACGGATTTAGGATTACATGCGTTACAAAAAAGGTACAAACAGAAAAAATTGCAAATGTACAAGAGATAAAATCACACAAGGAGGATATACAAATGGATATACTCTAGGCCTATACTAGTGATATCTCTATCAACATAGGGAGGGGATACACATGGATATATTCTAACAGTCACATAGGAGACTAGTCGTAGGAGTTATCTCTAAATACATAGGGAAGGGATACACATGGATATACTCTAAGAGTCATACAGGAGACTAGTCGTAGGAGTTATCTCTAAATACATAGGGAAGGGAAACACATGGATATACTCTAAGAGTCATATAGGAGACTAGTCGTTAGAGTTATATCTATATACACAGGGAAGGGATACACATGGATATACTCTAAGAGTCACATAGGAATGGTGGAGAGCACAACGGTCTACAGCATATACTAGTGATTAGAGTTATCTCTATATACATAGGGAACGGCTACGAATGGATATACTCTAAGAGTCACATAGGAATGGTAGAGAGAACAAAGGTCTACTGCATATACTAGTGATTAGAGTTATCTCTATATACATAGGGAAGGGATACACATGGATATACTCTAAGAGTCACATAGGAATGGTAGAGCGTACAATGGTCTACTGCATATACTAGTGATTAGAGTTATCTCTATATACTTAGGGAAGGGATACACATGGATATACTCTAAGGGTCACATAGGAATGGTGGAGAGCACAACGGTCTACTGCATATACTAGTGATTAGAGTTATCTCTATATACATAGGGAAGGGATATGAATGGATATACTCTAAGAGTCACATAGGAATGGTAGAGAGCACAACGGTCTACTGCATATACTAGTGATTAGAGTTATCTCTATATACATAGGGAAGGGAAAGGACTGGATATACTCTAAGAGTCACAGAGAAGGGCAGGCACGTGAGATAAACGATAGAGGGAAGCATATAGTGGTGAATAAGACAGTGAGGAGTGTGTCAGAGGCAACAGGAGAGACAATAGGAAAGTCGAAAGGACAGAGGGGGGGTCAGAGATCGCTAAAATGGCGGAGGAGAAAGGTAGAAGAAGAGGCAAGTCATACAGAGAAAATGGCGGGGAGCACAAAGGTCCAAGTCCGAAAGTCCAGGAAGAGGGCTGACATAGCCAGCAGGTCCAGGGGGAGAAGGGCAGTCCGCAGTAAAGTCACAGCCTCATCGTTCAAGAGGAGCTGGGGCAGAGGAGATCAATTGTGTGTGGGTTCATCCGCCCTGGCATGCGTTGGTGTCCCTGGAGCCTGTGGCTGCCGGTCGTAGGAAGCGTGTCCCCAAGGGCGCCATCTTGGAGTCAGGCACCGTTGGCGCGAAGCAGCGCGGTCAGCAAGGGGGGGGGGGGCACATCTCTGCCCTCTGGCCCAGGCTCGTCGGTCACGGAGAGCGGAGGTATGGCCCCCGGAGCTGGTGAGTGAAGATGGTCTCGAGGCGGCGCCGTCGTCAGCAGAGGGCGCCGCCGTCAATCACCGGCCCTTTCTGGTGTGCCCCAGGAATACCGCAGAGTCTCAGCGGGTGGCAGCGGGGGACGCGGCTAGAGCCCTACGTACCGCTCGCGTGTCCAGCGCCTGTCAGACTCGCCCCCGGCAGGACGCCATAGGCTCCGCTCCTCGTCATTGTTGAGCCCGGGCTGGTAAAGGACTGGTAACGGCTGAGAACAATTAGAAGCTCCCACCTGATCGCCACAAAGTAATGTGAATTAACAAAAAAATGATCAAACTGCACTGGATCGCAATGGCGGCTGGCAACTACTGTGAGTGGGAGGGGGGCGTACCGATTACATTAAATAAATAAAGTCAAAAGTTACATACTGTGCAGCAGCTGTACTCCTCGCCCCGGTCCTCTTCTTCTTTGTGACGTCAGGGATCCACTCAGCTCCCATAACCAATCCTGGCGCTTACGAGCCAGGATTGGAGGAAGCCGCTTCTGTCGGGCACTGGAGGCCTGCACTTGCTCTCAACCCAGTTGTCCTAAGACAGCCAGCCAAAAGGACATGCACCCTTTAAACAGAGTACAGGCAGCCGTCTGCCCACCACTCCGCCCTGCTGCCACTGAGCAGGTCCCATCACATCCTGACATTCAGTTTGTGATGGGGTGACAAAAAATAAAATAGCGAATTAACTTCATTACCATTTTATTTTCCGTTTTAGGGGGCATTTCAGTGGGGCCACACTCCCCCCCAAAAATGGAGGACCCGCCCTTGCTGGATCGATCGCAAACAACCGCCACAGATATTGTAGTATCTATACCACTTTGCCTATGCCCTGTTAGGCTCACGCAAATACCACAGTATCCGGAAAAAAATCATTGAGCAGTGGTAAATATATAAAATGTCAGTCACAAGACCTTGCCAGCTCCTACCCCTTGCAATAACGTTGTAGGGCGTTAACCTATGCCCTCACCATTTGACGGTCCCTCCCCTTTTGGCCTCTATTTTCAGACATTTAATGCTGGGACAGCTGGTTCCCATTAATAGATAGAGGACCGGTTAAAGGTAGAGGCAGACAGCCAGTCGGCAACTGAAACCAGACCAGACTGAAGTTGGTCATGAAGACACCCATATAAAAATTTAAGTATGTTCTTTTTGTTTTTCACAAATTTTAGCAGAGTGACAAGACATTGGTCCTGAAGAATGCTACGAACCCCTGGTCACCTGACAGAAACATGTTGACCTAGTCAGATAGGGAACATCCCTACCCCTATTGTTACACTGTTTTTAACTCCATCCATTGGGGATACTCAAATAAAAAAATAATTCCCCATATAAGGTGCTTTTAATACACTTTTGATATTATTTACCACTCTGCCCCTCACTCACATATTACATTGGAGAACAAAACACCTCACGCTCCTCTCCTGAGGGAGACTTGTAGCCCACACAGTGCACCTTGCGGGCACTGTGTGCAAGAGGGAACCCAATGATGAAGCATGTCACCCTATGGGTAAGTGAGGGTTCTCGTCTTTAAAAAGCAAATGCCCTTTATCTTAGTTTTGTTTATACACACCCGTGTTCACATTCTAGCTAACGAAACCATCGGGTTACCTTTTGTGTGTATTATAGAAGTGGAGTGGTACCACGGAAGGTTATAATCCCTCAGATAGAGACCTTGTTGTGATATAATATAAAGTCACTAGACCTTGCCAGCTCCTATTCCTTGCAATAACGTTGTAGGGCGTTAACCTATGCCCTCACCATTTGACGGTGCCAACCTTAAAGCTGCAACGTGATAATAATGAAACATTTCTTGTAACCGACGATGCATATGACAGATGAAAACCTTTCATAGAGCCACAAAATAACTCATGACACAAATGACTAACTTGAAAACCCACAGATTGACACGTTTTGCAAAATAGCTCTCGGGCCTTTGAACAGGACATCAACTCGCTGTGCTACCGCACGTTGGGGCATATTAGCAAGAACCTCATTAAAATTATCGCCGCTAAAACGGCAATAATGGGCTTGCTAATATGCGTTATAGAATTCCAATAGAAGCCCAGGTTAGACGTGCAGGACATCTACCCTGGGCTTCTAATGGAATTCTATAACGCATATTAGCAAGCCCATTATCGCCATTTTAGTGGCAGTTTCCTGCCGCTAAAACAGCAATAATGTTAATGAGGTTCTTGCTAATATGCCCCGTTATCCTTCCGGTCCGATCTACAGAACCCACCAAGCCTGGCAGGTCCCCTGAGAGCACTTCGGGGCATATTTGCAACAGGCAGCGATAATTATCGCTGACCTTGTATACCGCAGTATTTTCTATCGCCAGGATATTTCGCCAGGCTAGCGTTGTATTAACAACGTTTAGTGCCATGGCGATGAATATTCCAGCAATAGCACCCTTTTCCAAAGAACTTAGCTGTTTTTCAGCGATGTTCCATGTAAACGGCGATATGCTTGATAATACTACCCTGTGGTCGTATTACATGAATCCGCCTCACATGTTAGGTATGCCTCAGTCAGGAATTTAACAGACGTTAAATTCCTGCGTTAAGGCATACTTAGCACGATTAAAATAATCGCTTCCCCGCGTTGTAGATATCGCGAAGGTGCCTTCCCGATATTTACCCATGTTGTCTCCACAGACACGCCTACTTTGCATCTCATTAGCGATGCGAAATTAGGCGTGCTGGAAACGGGAGCAAAATCAGCAAACATGGGATAGTGTGTCTTTGCTGATGAGACGATAAAATTATCATCGCTTTTCGGCCGAAAACTTCCGCAAAAGCGGCGATAATTTTATATCACTGCCTTGTTAATATGCCCCTTGGTTGTTTTATAACCCACGCTCCTGATCAGGAGATACAGAGAAAGCGGCCTCCTTCCGTCTGCGTAACTCGCAGGAGATTCGCCTGCCTCAGCGCGCTGTTCATGTCGGCGTCTGTATGAAAAACAGAAAAACAAACTGTAAATTTAAGCCCTGCCCACCCAGTCCTTTGTGGCCACCATCAGTAAAGGAATGAGGTTGGGGTGCTCAAATGGCTCTACTTTGATCTGAAAAGTCAAATTAAAGTGAACATTCGTCCTCTTGCTCTCGTCACATTTCGATGAAGGAAGTGCATGTTGTGTCATAAAATGGGGCCAGCGGTGACCACCTCTGTCCTCTAGCGGCTTCGAGCACTTGTCCAGTAACCCAGTAAACACTTCACTCAGCTGTCCGACAGGGGCGGCCTTAGGCATGTGCAAGCTGTGCACCTGCACAGGGCCACCAAACCCCAGGGGCCACCATGCCAATATATATCCTTAATATAATAATCCTCTGAGGATGGATACATATTTGCGTGGCGGCCACTGGCAGGAATTCGGCGGCCTCCGGCTCAGTTCCACTTCCAAACACGCTGACCCAACGCCCCCGCCCCCCCTTCACTGGCCTCTGTGCTCCGCCCCGCCCTGACCCCCTCTTCCGGGGCCCCCTACCTACGCTCCCTGCCCAGGGCCACCACGAGCCTAGAGTCGCCCCTGCGTCCGAGCACCGGGTTGACCGTATCACAGCAAAGTGCCTTTGTAGTGAAACTAAAGACACCCTTCATGTTCTTTGAAGATGTGTCCTCTTTGATATTATCAGAGGAAGTACTATCAAATGCATCTTAGAAAAAGAACATCCTGAATCCGAATATGAATTTATTTTCTTTTTAGTAAGTGATTTCTTTGAGGATGTACTAGACTGACCAGAAAATTCTTGGTTAAAAGATGGGACATAAGAGAAAATAATATGAGAAAAAAAGTATAAACTCAACAAGATTCCCCCAGTGTCCCACCCTGGAAGGCCAATTCACTGTATGGTCTGTTTTTATACTGGGTGCTGCATGTTTGGCCAGGATGTCTCATTATATAACGTGATTATGGGCAGTATTTGTGTCTGTTGTTTTAATATGGTGTGTTGCAGATATTCATTGTGCTCTGATAAAATAAACAAAACGTAAACTCAATGGTAATTAAGAAGAGCTCAGAGAACAACCTTTAACAAACCAGTTCACATTTGATTGTCAGGTATGTTTACATTATGTGGTTTCAAGAATTCTGGCATTTGCTAAGAAGCTTTCATTACTATTCTGCACTGGTGCCATGGCGGGTGAAAATATGAGGCACATGAAAGGCACCAATGCAGAAATAAATATATCCTCTATAAAGTTTACAATATGAAGAATGACACATTTTGTTATAGCCTGGGAGTGGCTGATGACCCAGGGATACCTACCCCTCCCCACAAAACCATCAGTGCCAGTGACAAAGCCTCTTTTTGCGTTAGGGTTCATAAGACCCCCGGGCGTTTTTTTACACAGATAAAACATTTTGCACAGTAACCACATTATTTACATGTCCTTTACAAGTGAAACCTAGCCTTACCAGATACTCTTGTACATGGGAGTCACCTAACCATAACTAGTTTGTTCCTGTGCAACCCACAAAGCATATCCATTCCAAGTGAGATCATGACTTGTTCTGTGTCCCTCCCTCTTAAACCCCCCGCCCGCAGGATGGGTTCTTCCTTATGGGAGGGCGCCACCTTTCCTCTCCCATACGTACCATATCATATCATTCCGGGAGCTCTCCCGCAGTGCGAGCCAATTGTGCTGCGCTTAGGATACACCCAAATTCCTTGTCCCCAAGGGCCTGTGCTAGCTCGTGCCAAGTACGCCTGTGGGGGTGGTTGACAGGTAAATGTTGTGTGTCAGTGACAGCCACAACCCCCCTCCAGTGCAACCTCTTTTCGATTTGCTGCCAGCACCCCTTGGAGCATGGGTACTCACAAAAATGTTCCAAGGGGCCACGAAATATGGTCGTTGAGGTCACGAGTGCCGCATTGATGGCAGCGGGATGGGAGTGGGGCTTTGTGGGCTAGGTGCAAGGTGGACACTTTGGGTAAGGGAAACATGTACATAGTGTGGTCAGTGAGTCATGGAGTTCTTTTGAGGTTTTAAGTCCACACTGCCCTCTAAATTAATCCCCTAGTCTCTAGAAGAGTCATAGATTTGACAATACTGTGCTAAGCAATTTCTGAATCGCCATCCCTTTACAAACCTTCTCTACTTACTATCACAATCTCGGGAGAGTCAAGTGTAAAAAAAGAAGTAAATTAATTGTAGATTTGAAATGAAATAAAATTGCGCAATGTGAAACCAAAAGACCTATGATCAATCCCGGCTTCCCACCTTGACCAAATTGTGTGATCCTATGCAATTGTTTTATTTCACTTTGCCTGATTTTCTTTTTAATTCACATGTAAGATCACCTCGAAATATAGGTGTTCAGGATATACATGATACAAAACCTTCTAATGTGTTCGGTTTAATAAACTATATTATTGTCCATATATAGTTCGAACCCAAGCCACCCAGAGGGTTTGATAGGACAACTGGCTTACACCAAGGCCCCCCGTCTCCGCTCGCTTTCCCAACACAATCCTTACCCCTTTCAGATGTGATTGCGCGCCTGGTTGATATATCTCTCCAGTTGCACTGTCTCTCTACTGAACTACATAACTTGAAAGCCCTCTCAATTGATCTTTTACCGATGATCAGCTCCTTCTTCACCTCTGCAAATCTGCCCAGAGCCCCCCTAGGAGCTGTGATTGTATGGGCCAGCCTTTAGCCTCCTCTGTCACAAAAACCATACCCCTACCTAATGCGCCCTCCCGCCCCAGAAAATTTGAGACCTACCTGATGTCCAATGAGCTCTGACCTTCACAACTCATACTTTAACAGCTCAAACTCCAACATCCAGCTGAAACAAATACAAACCATCCATTCTAATCCGAACCGAGAACCTCCCCACAAGATTGGAGTCATCAATAAAGACAACCTCACGAGAGTGAAAGTCATCCAGTCTCCTTCCTTTATAAATCCGTTACGACTTAATTGTGTTCTACTCAATTGCAGGTCAGCTAGTAAACACGCCTCCGATATCTTCAACCTCATCCAAAACAATGACTTAGACATTATCATCTTCACTGAACTTCGCTAAATCCCGCCTCCACTCCTATCTTAGACTTCCTAGTACCTCCAGCGCACTACATAATTATACTTGACAGACCTCGGAAGCTTGGTGGTGGCCTAGCTTGTATTTACAGGAACACACTCTCGATTTCTCACATGGAGTCCTCTTCGCCCTCCGCCTGTGAATACCTTTGTCTCAGCATCTCAAGTAATAACCTGCCGGTTTGCAAACTCCACACTTTTTATCACCCCCGGGAGACAATCTCCCTTTCAACAAGCAACTAATGGAAATCATCTCTGGTAATGTCGACTCAGCCGTGTCCCAAATCTTCCTAGGTGACTTCAACCTTCACTGGTCCAGCCCCAAGGACCTTGCGGTAAATTGCCTTAAATCATTCTTAAATGATCAAGACCTGATTCAGCACTGTGATATCATATCCATTGATCTCGCCTCTAAGGAGGCTCTCCTGCCATCCTCAGGGTCCGCATCACACCTTGACCTATTAGAAAAATGCATACCTACTAGCCTGAGAACTAAGAACAATGCATCATCGGGCACCTTTACCCCTTTCAGTGAAAAAGACATCTACAAGATTCATCAGAATAAAAACCCATCCAACCACTTCAATGACCTGCTGCCATTTTCAAAGAAATCAAGAATGTACTCATCCCCACCTGGACAAGAATTGTAAAAGCTTCCCTATCACAAGGCATGGTCCCTGACTGCCTAAAAGCAGCTCAGGTGTCACCTATACTAAAAAAAACTAACGCAGATAAAGATGACTTCAATAACTTCCGCCCTAACTACAACATCCCCACTCTAGTTAAACTCCTAGGAAAATACTTACAATCCCAACTTTGTGCACACATAGAAAACTTCCAACTCCTAGATCAGCATCAATCTGGTTTCGGAAGGGGTACAGTACTGAGTGGGATCTCGTTCACGTTATGGATGATATCTTAAAAATGCTTGACCAAAATGAGTCATGCCTCCTAATCCTCCTTGACTTTTTCTCAGCATTCGACACAGTTAATCATGACAACTTCCTTGAAGAATAGAATGGGTTTCTCTGGTCAGGTGCTACAATGGTTCAGTTCCTTCCTCCACCACAGATCACAAAGAGTCAAGGTAAACCACTCCCTCTCCCAGGCCCCTCCAGTACTCATGGGTGTCACCCAAGGATCAGCCCTATCTCCTATCCTCTTCAACCTTTTCTTGGAACCATTAGCTTATTCTCTAAATTCTATGAACATTCTTTTCCATATGTATGCGTCGATACGCAACTTTATCTGAAAATCTCATCTCCGGATGACATTCATCTCACCTAACTCTACCCTTATGTCTACGCAAAATTGGTCAACGGAAACCCATCACCTGCTCAACAGCTCCAAAACGGAATTCCTTCTTATTTAGCCTCCAAACCACATCCCCAAACTAGACATTTGGTTAAATCACGTCACTGCTTTCAACTGCACCCCTCTCCTCATAGACACTGCCAAATCCCTCGGAATCACCCTGGGCTATCACCTGAATATGAAAAACCACATCAGCAATGTGTGTAAGGGAGTTAATCACTTGATGAGGACACTTAGAAACATCAAACCATTCCTCCCACAAACCGACTTCAAGCAGGTGGTCCAAGCGCTTGTCTTGCCGAGGCTTGACTACGGCAGCGCTACTCTCTGTGGCCTTCCCAAATACACCCTGGCTCCACTGAGGGCATCACTGAACACTGCAGCTAGATTGGTGGCTGGTACCAAACAAAATAAGCACATATCCCCAGTCGTAAAATCTCTTAAATGGTTGCCCTACGAAGCTAGACTTCAGTTAAAGATTGCTGTTCTGGTGCACAAAGCTCTGCATCTCAATACTCCCAGATACCTAGCGCAAAAGCTTGAATTATCATGTGGTGGTAGATCCTTCAAGAAGGGCTAACATTTTCCTCCGGAAACCACTCATCCTTAGCAAAAAGAGAACTTGTCACCGAGCCTTCTCCGCTGCGGCCTTAAAGATATGGAACTCTCTTCCACCGGAAATTTACAGAATCTCCTCAACGGCTGCTTTCAAACTGGAAGCCAAAAGAGTCCTAATGAATACATTTTTACCGTATTTGGGCTAGGTTTCTCCTGCTCAAAGCTAGTGATCCTACATTCACTGTAAAAAAATGTGATGCTGTTCTTTATTACCGCATAGCGTGCCTTGCTCCGTAGCCTGCTACATACCTGTTTCTTGTATTACTCATCCTGTCTTATTTGCCTTGTAATTATGTGATTATTCCTTGTTTATTTCTTTTTGTATTCTTACTCGATGTCGTCATTGCTCTTATGTCCTTCCTTCCATCTTTTTTTTTTGTAAAGCGCTCTGATATCCTTCAGGATCTTGTACGCGCTATATAAAACTTTATAAATAAATAAACTGACTTGCCTCTTCGTTCACTATTAGCATTGTTGTCCGGGTGGGAGGAGACATGAATGCTACTACGTTCTGTTTTAAAACTATCACTTAAAAAAAATTCTTCTAAATGCACTGATACAATCTTAAGTAATAAGGTGAAACACTTCTGCATGTTAATGAAAAAACATTTAGAATTTGGAAGAGGCTTTGTCATTTTTATTCACATTTGTTACAAGATATCTTAAAAATCTATGTGTTCCGAAAGTTAAGTGGTGAAGGATACCTCTTTTTGCTTCTGTTCTTTTACTTCAGTTATCTTGTACATAAAAACTTGCCCGTTTATTTACCATTTTTCTGAAAGTTAGTTCTTTCTTAAGTAAACAGCAGCCCAGGGCTGCTATTCACCAGGGGCCGCATGTGAATGTCTTGAGGGCTGCAATCGGCCCTAGGCCTACTTTGAGTATCACTGCCTTGGAGGGTCCTATCACGCTGATGTTATTTTGTTATAAAAGGATGCGATAAATGGACCCCAAGTGTCCCCACCAATCATGACCTCACCCACCAACCTGCATTAATGCATTAATATGTCAAATCTAATCACGACATACATTGAATGCTAGAGAGAAAAAAAGTGTTAATCATGACATTTAGGGGCAGATGTGATTTTGTGAGTCTTTAATTGCGACTCGCAATTAAAAACTCGCAAAATCAAATGTACTGATGTGTCTGGGACACATGTAGCAGTTCCCAAATGGGTCACAAATGGACCCGCCTCATCAATATTCATGAGGCAGGTCGCACTTTGCGACTCATTGGGAATGGCCACAATCACAGGGATAGTGGCCTGCTGGTGTCAGCAGACCACCATGTCTGTGATTGTTTTTTAATAAAGCAATATTTTCTGTTCTTGTTGTAATGCAGCCCATTTTCTTTAAAAGAAAACTGGATACATTTCTAAAATAAAAATGAAAAGCTACCTTTTAATTTTTTAAGAGTAGGCAGTGGTCCATTGGACCACTGCCTACTGTTAAAAAATGTTGGCGCCCACATTCATAAAGGGGAAGGTGTTCCTTGGGGACTCCTTCCCGTTTGGAATGGGTTACCACCAACTTGAAGTTGGTGGTAAATGCAACTGCTTTACGACCGTATTACTGGTTGCAAAACATACCAACATACCAGTGCGATTGCTATTAGGACGGGACGCCCTTAACATGCCTCTTCCTAATAAAGTCTTGCAAACCCTATTTTGCAAGTTGGCAATAGGTTACTGACTCACAAAAAAGGGTTGGTACATGCCAAAAGGCATTTTACTGGTCGCAAACGGCCCAATGGGCCATTTGTGAGCTGTAAAATGCTTTGTACATCTGGCCCTAAACAACCCCAATAGCTTCTGCCAATCCGGATTCAATTCCTGGAGAGAAAAAGGGGGGGGTGGGGTGGGTTCAATTCAAAACAACCACACCCCTACACCCCCTGCTCTGGGGGTGGGGAAAACAACTCACAGCCTGTGCGCTCCCAGAGGGCCGGGCGTGAGTCACGGCCATCAGCCGACCGGGTTGGGGCCTCAGTGTCGGAGGTGGGGCATCTGTGCTCCAGGGTGTGGCGGAGAGTGAAACCAAGATTACTGCGACTTCTACGGTGAGCAGAAACCAAGAGACCTGCCAGCCACGTCACAGCTCCTTTTAAGGGGCATGGCTATGACCACCACAACCTTGTAACGCCATTAGTGCTTCCGGCCAGCGCCCAAGAGGGCAATCCTCGCCGGCCAACCCCAGGCCCTGGGTGAGTGCTGCGAACCTCCGGCAGTCTTCCGGCTTCCTGCCATATCGCCAGATCTCTTGAGTTGGGAGAGCCTTTGTAATTAGTTGTGAAGTGTAGTGGCAGGCAAGTTTCAAAGTAGGGTGAAATCAATGCACATTTAATTTACTCTTGTGCGCTAGCATGCTTAACGCCTTAACCGCGACGGACATTCTGCCGTGGTGCGGGCGTTCCATTGAGTGGGCAGGGCCGCGTCAGCCAACGGACGTGCGCAGCACTACGGAGGTAGTGCTTGCGACGGCTGTTGGCCGACAGAAGCAGCGAAGGCATTAAAAGCACTCTAATTTACTAATCATCGTTTTTAAAACGCTCAATTTTTGCATACAAAATTACATAGTTTATCCAAATACTTGAGACTATCACGTCATAATGCACCATTAAATTACTTTTTTGCAAAAAAGGCTTGCACAACCATTGTGTTCCCCACCTCCTTCTCTCCCACAAGCAAAAAATCCCCACTTAAAGTTTTTTTCTAATTTGCTGCACGGGCTCATTCAGGAACATCATGACGGTTTAGAACCCCTGTAATGTATGTTAGCTTTTGCCTCTAGTTCAGTCAGAACATTTTTCCAGAACCACTGACTGCACATTTCCTCAGGCGTGCTCCCAGAGTTTATACATGTTTTTTTTTTTTTAAAGCAGCACTCCTCACTTTATTGGACATGGGCTGCTTTATAAATATAAAATGTTTCTCCTTTAGGAAGTCAAATGCACGGTCAGAGGTCTGCTGGTTATTGCAAGCCTTGATATCCAAATTCACAGCAAATCATATGGAGGTCGCAAACTGCGAATTGACAATTAGCCATACGACCTATTAAAACATATGCTGTAACAAATTGCCTTCCCATTCCCACACCAGTCGGTATGAAATTTGCACGTCCCTGGTTTCAGAATGGTAACAGTACTTCAGGCCCTCAGCTCTGTCCAAGTAGGGGCTTAGGTCTTTCAGGTGCTAGGAGCCAAGCTTTTCTCAGTATTATTCATCCAGTCAAGGGAGTAGCCAGACATTATAACATACTCCCCACTTTGAACTAAAGCTCTGATGGCACTAAGCAAGCGATGCAAGTGAGCCCAAGCCACCCTAGAAGAGCTCACTTGTCTCGTCCATCCATGCATCTATCCATTCATCCTTCCACCTCTCCACCGATAGCCACTATTCCACCTATACATTCTGTCATGCATTCATTTTTTCAGGCTTCATTCTTCCCCATTCTATCCATCCATCGAATTATCCATTCATCCAGCCACCCTGCCATCCATCATTCCATCCATCCATGCACTTTGCCATTCATCCACTCTGCCAACCATCCATCCATTCACTAACTCTTTCATCCATCCATTCATCTCTCCATTCTGCCATCTATCCGCACTGCTATCCATCATCCACTCTGCCATCCACCCATTCATCCATTCTGACATCTATCCATCCATTCACTCTTCCATCTATCTTCTCTGGCAACCTCCATCCATACATACATCCACCCACTCAGTCATCCATCCATCCAATCTGCCATTGATTCATCTGTCCATCCACTCTGTCATCCATTCACTCATTGACCCACTCTGCCATTTATTCACTCATCATTTCACCCACTCATTCAGCCATCCATCCACCCCTTTACTCTGTCATTCTTTCACCTGTCCATCCATCTATCCATTTACACACTCATCCATCAACCAATCTCTTTACTCTGCCATCCTTCACCTGTCCATTCACATATCTATCCATTAATTTGCCACCCATCCATCCATTCATCCATCCGTCCATCCATCCATCCAACCCTTAGCTCGGCCATTCTTTCACATGTCCATCCACCTATCCACTCATTTTGTGCATCCTTTCATCCACTCGCCCTTCTACTCACTCATTCATCCATGCACTCATACATCCATCCTTCCTTTCTTTCACCCTTCCGTCTGTTAAATATTCAATCTTTCCCTTTTCCATTTACTCATCTTTCTTTCTTCCTTTCTCATGTTTGCTCTTCTATTGAGGCTGTATTACATTATTGCGTTAAGTACAAGCTTTTCTCTGCTGAGTTGCAGACAGAATAGGAACATAACGGAGCACAGCCCCAGCTGTAGCTGCTGAAGCGGGGGTTCACAACACCCCTACATCCAGTGGACATTTCTGCACCGGCCAGAGCGGTGAGCCTTTTCCTACTCTTAGTGATTAACTAGTATTGGTTTGTGGTTGACTTGCACCCCATAATTTTGATAGTAATTTTAACTAAGCCATCAGCTAACAAACTGGTCAGACTGCATCTTTAGGTGTAAAACTATCTTTGATTTAATCAATCAGGGTTGGATGGTAATGAAAAATCCCGAAGGACGTGCTAAATCTGCAATAGAATCCACCAGTGGAAATCCCTTTAATAGAGAGATAGCATAGTTATTTGAAATCTGGCAATTTTGACCTTCATGAAGTTGGCCTAAGCATCCCTACTTTGACAGGTTTCTTCTGAACAGGTTCTCTGTCCATGGGAGATCTTGATCTTTGTCGAAGGCAGGCAGTCCTCCCAATACTTAAGAGGTCGCTGGGCTGCAGGACTGGTCGCCTTTTGGCGCAAGATCGTCGGGGGCTGCAGACAGGCTGGTAGGGTTGGGGTCAAGTCAGTTGGTGTCTGCAGTCTTCTTTGCTGGTGCGATGCTGTAGTGTCCAGCTCTTCTTAGGTTGTCAGGAATCTGATCTCAGGGTCTAGGAGTGCCACCTAAATACTAGATTTAGGGGCGTTACAGGGAAGTGACAGGTAGGGACCAATGGCTCTCTCATCTTGAGTGTCTACTTTGAAACCACTATTATGCCATCCTCTTGTGGGAAGGGACATTGCCTTAGCCCTGATTGGATAAGTCCCACCATCTTCAAGATGGTGGGCACTGAACAATGTTCTTCACTTTGCCTCCAGGACCCAAGGGGTGGAGTTGGCGAACTAAGTTTTCCTGCCGGTTCTCCTGACAAAAGTGGGGGTTAGAACCGGGAGCTGTCATCTGCTGCTAGCAGCAGAGGCTGGGGGCACATTACAAAGGCAGCAAGGCCTTTGAAGCTTCCTTCTCGAGCACTGTGCTCTTCCTGGGGGAGGAGGTGTGACACAACTGCCCAGGATGGGCTTTGTTTCTGCCCTCAGAGAGCAGGGGCTCTCAACCCAGGGGTCCAGAAACATGTCTGGTGGTGGCAGGCTGCCTAAACCCAGTCAGAGACCACACCAGGATTGCTAGGTTTTCAGGGGGACCTCTGAGGTGCCCTCTGGGTACATGTTTCAATAAATCCAACACTGGCATCAGTGTGGGTTTATTAAGAGAAGATCTTTGGTACCAAACATTACTCGGTTCAGTGAAGCCATCATGGTGCTGGGGAACTTAAGTTGTGAAGTTTCAAGCCCATGTACTCTTTATGACTTCTCTGGAACTTACAATATTAATAATAGACTTAAATATTGTAGGGGCACATCTACTCATGCAGATATGCCCCATAGCTGCCAAGGTTTCAAATTGAGATGTGTGACATTTTCATATTTTCAGGGTTATTATGAGTGACATTGATTGACTACGAGTGATACTTTCTCATGAGCAAAATCATGCAATATATAGGGGGAAACATAAATATAAGAAATTACACCCAACAAGAAATTGTAAGAAGATCTTAAAACTGCTATAAAGCACCGGGCATAAAAGAAAGACCAGAGTCTGGGAAGGGGAGAGCAGAGTTATAGGAATTATGAGAGTGCTGTCATCAGTCTGAGCTAGCAGAGCCCCAAGCTCACTGCAGAACATCTGTGGCATGGAGAGGGAAGTAAAGAGTGTGGGTGTGGTGGGAAAGCTTGGATTTTTGTAAGATACACGTTGTAACCCCTGATAGCATGGGGTGGGGGGAATGAGAAAAAGGGGGCTAGCTGGCAAACTATGGAGTTTTTGTGGCCTTTTCCAGTGACAGGATAGATCTGTCTTAGATCTTTCACAATTCGACATTTTGCACTTTTTTGTTAAAAGGTCATTTTAGGTCGCATTTCGCAAACTACTGATATTTCCATTTTAAATGGTACATCCCACTAGGAGAAATACAAAGCAAAACATTATAGGTGGCCATGAGTGGGAGCCAGTTTACCTTGAGGTGAAAGGGCAGCGATACGCTCAGTGCGAACTCCTGTTCGTCCATGATGCAACTTAGAGGCTGCAGACAGCACGTACCCAGCACTGAATTTGGGCAAGACAACCTGACAGACAGCTGAGGCATACACCTACAGTCCCGGCCACCTGCCAACAGCCTCCGTGACAATGGCAGAACTATACCGGCTGGCAGGCAGCGGATGATCTGGCACTACGCGTTTAAGTTAAAAGCAAATTATTTGCAGATTAACATTTTAAAACCCTAGCACACACTGCCTAACTGACACTTACTTGTGAGCCGTTGCAATTTGGGTTTACAGGCCAGCCGCCTGCATCCTTAAGGTCCTGGCCTGTCACTCCCTCGGCAAACGCACGTTGACCGCCCGAGCTCAGACTCATTCACTTAGGCTCAGCAGCAGGAACAGCTGAGCTGCACAGTGTGGGCTCCAGCGGCTGCGGGCCCGTGGGTTGAGCCCGGCGGCCGCGGGGTCATTGATATTAATTTACAGCGTGCTGCCATGATTTCACGCACTCTTAGCCAAGCAGGCTTCCCCCAAAAGTGACGTCCTGGGGCACGTGCCTATTGGATACCGCCTCCTGACGTCAGAATGAATGCTGCGCGGCAGCTGCCGAAATCTTCTCCCTTTATTAAAACAATGTGGCAGTTTAGTGAATTAGCAGCAGCTAGCCAGCCTCCAAGCCTGTCTGGAGCAGCACTCTGCCACTCCTTTATTTCAGTCAGCATTACCAGCACTACCGTGGCTTAAAAGCAAGGCAGGCACTGTGCCTGTTATGCGTAACTTTGCATTTCAGTGCGATAATGCGGACCACCGCACTGAAATGTGCTAGTCTAACGCCTGATGCATGCCACTTGGCAGAGCTGATGCCCACACCTGAGATATAGTGCCCCCTGTCTTAGGGCCCGTAAGACCGCAAGAGGGGTGACTTACCTATCTAGACCTTAGGCAGTGCTGCTTGGGATGGCACACAGTGGAGTGCCATTTTGATCTTGTCGTTTTCACTGCACCAAGGCATGAAGTCTGCAGTGGCAGCTAGAATGGCCTTGGTGAGGGGTCCCTAGGAGACCCTCTTCAGTCCCAATGCCCTTGGTACCAGGAATACCATTTTCTAGGTACTTACATGGGGGTCCGAAGTGAAGCCAATTGTAGAATAGTTTTTAAGGAAAGAGCATTGGTACTTCTAATCTGGACAGCAGAGATCCAGTAATCTACAATCAAAGTTGCATCAAAAGCCAGGCAAACAGTGGGTGTACTGCAAAAGAAACCCACTTTCCTGCAAGAGGGATGTGCTAGAGCAGTTAAACCGGTCAGCTCAATTCTCAATTGGAAGCTTCTTGAGGTGCTCTTTCTCACACATGATGTGATCGCGCTTGTAAGAGTCAGGAAATCTCCCCAGAGGTAATTGTACTATTTAAAAGCTTTGGCTTTGAGTGAGATCCTCTAATAAGTGCCTCCAAAATTAGGTTAAACAAGATATCTGATGGATCTTGAGTCGAGGTAACCAATGAAGCCTATACTTCAAAGGCTCAAGTATCCGATGGGACAGAAAGATGGGTGTACTCGTAGGGGCGATTCACAAAGGGCCTTCTCATGGCAGAGAGCCCGCAGTTCTGGTGGTGGCCCCACAATGGAAAACTGCAGTACTGGGATCCCGCCATGAAGGCAGGGCCTCCGCCACTAGGGCGGTGGCCCTTTGTGAATAGGTCCCTAAATACGCACTTGAAGGCCAAGGAAGAATTGTTACTTGAACTCCACAGTGGTGAGGCTTTCATCATTCTCATTGTCGTTTTGCACCTTGAGTTTGGCATGTGGTGAACTGAGGAGGCGACGTTGATCACCCCTTATAATATCATGCATTGTTATGTGACAAGAGCAAAGGCTGATCGCTTTTGGTCGCTCCTGAAGAAATGATCCTTTGAACTGCCTTAGTTTAGCAGTGCGTACCTTGGTTGTTCAGTTGTGCCCATTTTTCTAAGTTCAAAGTCTTACTAAAAGCACACAGTTACAAAACTATTATTTATGTTGATGATAAACTACATTGATTGGTTGAAAAAAATGCCCCCAGTATCTTTTTGACTAGAACTTAGGGGCATATTTACAAGCCCCTATCACCACAGGAACGTCACTTTTAACGACGTTCCTGTGGCGATAGAGGTTTTGCCTTATTTACAAGGCGGCGTTAAGCCACTTAGCTTGTAATTAAGGCACCCTTTCACACTATACTTAGCATGAAATGGGTGGGCAATGGGTGTTGCGGTGGATGTTCCAGCGCAACACCCATTGATTTTGATGCTGCTCCCTAATTACAAGGGTGGCATAAATAGGAGGCAGCGCCAAAATTAAGACCAGGGAAAGCCAAGTCTTAACATGGCGAAACGAGGAGAAATGCTTTATTTCGCCTTGTTTTTGCTGTTTCTATGTGTGCTGCATTGTGCAGCACACATAGAAACAGCAAAATGCCATGAATTATAGTTTATGTGCAGGAAGGTGTCCCTTCCGCACATAAGCAATCATTAAAAAAATTATGATTTGCAACTTCTATGTGTGCTGCACAAAGAGGCACACATAGAAGTTTCAAATCACCATCTGTGATTGTTTATGTGCAGGAAGGGACACCTTCCTGCACAAACAATCCTTCCCCTCAATGCAGGCACCCTTGCACTATGGTGCCAGGTGCCTGCGTTGGCGCTAGGCATCTAAATTTAGTGCCATCGCTAGGGAAAGCGCACAGATATACTGTACCATTGTAAATATGGCGCATCCCTGTGATTCGGGAATGGCGGAGTTGGCGTTAGTATTTTGTGCTTAATGCCACGCTTTGCCATATCCTTGTAAATATGCCCCTTAGTTTTCCGCTTCCTGCATTTGTTGACTTATCTCTTATTGCCCAGGCCTGCTTCATCTCCCATATTTATCACTCTTATCACATAAAGGGCGGGTGTGGATATTCTTTTTACGAACATTTCTGCTTATAAATAAATTGAGCACCTATTTTATACTACTTTTGAATTGCTTGCTCTGTGTTTGTTTCTTATTCCTGAAAATTAATTCCTTTTTTATTGAACAGATCATTATCTTCGTGTTGATCAACAGGCACTCTCTTCTCTTGACACATCTAAGGGAGATTTCAATTTAGATTGGATTAACCCCACAACTATGCAGCTGAAGACACTTAAAGCCTTTACCAACACCGAAGAGATTTTCAATCCAGTCTGGACCCCATTCCTAATAAAGGTAGATTGATTAACTGATTGTTTTCCATCATTCTTTTAAGTTACTTGTCCTTCCGCTGAAAACCTGGTGTTCGTTCACGTCGTTCTGTTTATTTATCACTCCACCGAGACTTTTTAGGGAAGGTTCGGTGTTGAAATGGTAACTTTTTTAACCTATGTAAATTCTATTTATTTCAATCTTTTCAATCCCAATGAAGCATTGAGTACTTTGAATGAATTATATTTTGGAGGTTGACAAAGCGGTGCACTTCCAGACCTCGTTTACCAAACCGGTAGCTACCAGCCACTTGTTTCTAGTGTGATGCCGCAAAGACTTAGGAACGAAGATTATGTCTTTCTCTAAATTTATAGAGAAATTTCGGAAAAGAAGGGCAATTTCCAGGCACTGGGTTACTGACAAAGCCCCTTCTTGTTGTCTCAGAGTCTCAACCTGGAGAGAGCGGGAGGAGTTTGGAATGGAGACATCCGAGAGACACCTCCTGGGGTTATTAGAACAGACCAGGCAAACCATACACTCAAACACACCTCATTGGAAACTCTGTGCACCCTTAATGTTTTGGGGGGAGTAAAGAGGGATTTTAGAATCAGTTGAATATATTTCAAAGCTGACTAATAATGCTATTTCGCTGTTATGGTATGTTATGTTATTTGAGTTTATATAGCGCACAGCTGCCTCAGCAGAGAGGCGTCCCAGCGCTGCCAGCGTCACAAAGAACCAAGAGGCTAAGGGACCAAACAGGTAGGCACACAAAACATACAACAGGGCTGTAGCATCCTCCTACAATAAACACAGACACATGTGTTTCTCTAAACTGGAGCTTTATTCATTGCCTCTTACTCCTGCCCTGTCCCTACACTAACTAACTATTTCCTGCGTCCACTCCTCCTCTTCCTCTGGCCCCCTAGCTCCTCCCACTCCCAACTGCTGGTGTGCTAACTTCAAAACATCTCCCCCCTTTGTGACAAAACAAACAAAACATACTGACTTCTCAGTCCATCTCCTCGATCAGTCTCTTGGGTGGACGTATGTCACGATGAGGTCGTGGCGACCTGGCTCTCAGACTATTGGTACTCAGTGTCTCACTGACCGGAGCAGTGGCAGTGTTCTCATGATCATTTGAATGCGGTTCTTCCGCTCTGGGATTGTCCGTTTCACTCATCATGGTTCTTGAAGTGTCTTGTGGCAGTTTCTTAAAGTGCGAGATGTTTCTCGTGACTCGCCGCTGCTCGGACTCTGCAGTCACCATAGTCCCTTTCCTTCTTGTGACCACCAGTGGTTCGTCTTTGAATGGGCAGTCAGTCTTTTTCTGCGTTTCTTGCTTGACGATAACATGGTCCCCTTCGTGTAATGATAATGACCTCGCTCTTCTCCGGTGGTCTGCGTAGGCCTTCATTTTTCCTTTGTTGCGTTCATCAGTGGCTCTTATTTCACGCGGGTCTTTCTCAGATGATGATGCTTCCAAGGCTCCATCCCACGTTGGAATGCGATTCCTCATGGGGCGTCCCAGCATGAGGGTCGCCGGGCATTGGCCAGTCGTTGCGTGAGGAGTTGTACGATAAGCTCGAAGGACTTCATTGAGTGCTGTTTGCATGTCTCTCCCTTCCACGGTGGCATGTTGGAAGGTCTTTTTGAGCGTGGCCATGAATCTCTCAATTGTCCCATTTGCCTGTGGCCAGAGGGGCGTGATCCTGCGGTGATGAAAGTCTAAGTGTTTCGCAAAAGCTGCAAAGTCATTTCCGTTGAAAGGAGGCCCATTGTCTGATTTAACTATCTTGGGAACTCCCCACGTTGCAAAGACCTCATCGAGTACTTTAAGAGTACTGGCAGTGTTCGTGGATGGCACAAAACAGGCAATGGGGTATCTGGAATACTCATCAATGATGGCCAGTACATATTTGCCCGATGACAAGGGTCCATAAAAGTCTATGGCGATCTCTTGCCACACACCACTGGGCAGGGTGGTCATATGTAATGGTGCTGGAGGATCGCTCTTGCTAGTGAGTTGACAGAGATGGCAATCCTTCAAGGTGGCTTCCACTAGTTGATCGAGGAACGGAAACCACACTCGTTCCCTTAGTGCTCGTTTGGTCGACACGATTCCTCGATGCCCTTCATGTGCCAGAGCAACCACTCCTTGTCTCAGTTGAGTGGGAATTACAATCCTCTGATCTCGCAACAGTATGCCATCAGTTGTGACATACCCGCATCGGTAGCATTTTCTCACTCTTTCCGATCGTTTCTCCTTCATCCATGGTTCTCGACGTTGATATCTTGATTGCTCTTGACGGGAAGACGTGTGCGACCTCCATTGTTTGTCTCTTGAGCTTCTTCGACCGTTATCTTTGGCGTGCACACGTCGCACCTGTTCATGACTCCCTTTGTGTTCCGTTTCCATGACGGCTGCGTACTTCTCCGCCTGATCATAAGCTCGTGTCATTTCTTCTATTTCATCCAATCCATGTGCTTTTCTCAGCAGGCGCCTCCTAAGTTGATCCGAATGACATCCGTCTATTATTTGAGATTTGATGGCGGCATCTGTAGAAAAAGAGTCAAATTCACAGTATTTGGCTAGTCTCCGCAGACGTACCATGAATGCACTCATGGGCTCATCCTTCCCTTGCCTAGCGGAGTGGAATGTGTGGCGTTCGTAGTCTACATTTCGCTTGTGAAGAAACTTTTTATTTAGAACCTCGCATGCTTTAACATAAGTATCCACGTCGGTGGCAGGAAGGTCTTTGAGTATTTTGACTATCTCTCGCCCCGCCAGGTTGCGCAGAGCAATCAGCTTCTTTTTTTCGTCAGTGATATCCGAGCCTTCAATGTAATCCTCAAACTCTTCTAGCCACTCTTGCCACTTGGGGCCCATGTTTCCTTCCGTTGTCACTTTGATAGGTGCGGGTGCCCGCAAGAGCGATCCACTTGGTGGCAGTGGAGCGTCGTCTTCGTCAGCCATTTTTCAGCAATCTCACTTGACCCACTTGGCTTCGCCAATGCTTGTTTAATTTGCCAATGCTTGTTTCTTTCAGTCGCCAATGCTTGTTTACTTGACCAATGCTTGTTTTGCTTTCACTCGCCAATGCTTGTTCTCTTTGCCAATGCTTGTTTCTTTCAGTCGCCAATGCTTGTTTCTTTCAGTCGCCAATGCTTGTTTCTTTCAGTCGCCAATGCTTGCTTTCTTTCCCAGCGCCTGACTTCAAAATGGCCGCCGTTACTGCAGGCACACACGAGGGTGGCTCTCCAGGCTCATTCACTCGGGGGTACTCAGGACTCACCGGCGGTCGGCTTCTGGGGCAGTCCACGCCAGGATTCACTCCTCCACAGTCACCAAGGACATCAGGTGAGATCGGGGTGGGCTCCCGGCTCGCCTCCGCAATTCCCGCTTCTGTTTCGCCGATGACCCTCCAAACCTCACGCATCGGGCGTGAGGTTTTCCGACGTCCGATGTTGCCCGGGCTCAGATTGCAGCGCTCTCAGCAGCGCTTGCTGGCGGCACGTTGTGGACGCCGTCCACACCTCTGGGGCACTCCTTCTATTTCTCTGGGCACTCCACAGGGTCGGAGTGGGCTCCCGATACCTGCACACCGGCTCTGCACCGGGGACACACGCTTCCAGCGTGAACCGCTCTTTCAGCGCGACGGACTGCTTTACTCTCAAGCAGTGCAGCGCTCGTTTCTTTGGCTCCTCTGCTCCCTCACAGACTTTGGGGTCACTCTCCACAGCTGCAGGCCTCGACCTCCGGGCGGCAGCGTGGTTCTACTCAGCAGCGTTTTCCCAGCTGCTTGGGACAGGACGTCTTCGTGAGGCTTTACACACAGTGGGGCTTGCTGAATCCCATCCTCGTCGCCAGCTGTAGCATCCTGCTACAATAAACACAGACACATGTGTTTCTCTAAACTGGAGCTTTATTCATTGCCTCTTACTCCTGCCCTGTCCCTACACTAACTAACTATTTCCTGCGTCCACTCCTCCTCTTCCTCTGGCCCCCTAGCTCCTCCCACTCCCAACTGCTGGTGTGCTAACTTCACAACAAGGGCGATAAAAGGCTAACTAAAGGGGAAGAGAAAAGTTTTGATAGCTTTAGATTAAGTTTATCTCTAAATAGGAAGGGGTTCTTCTTCCCCGAAAAGTAGCAACTGTACCTCTTTAAGACTAACATTGTATTAACTGAAAGAAGTGGATGGAACAGCAATATGTAATGATATGCTTTTGGAAAATTTCAATAAAAAGATTGTTGATAAAAAAATGCTTTAGTGTCAACAAATTCAGGAATTATCTTTTCGAAATCTGCGTTACTCTGAACAACTACAGCATGAAGCACCATGTTTTGTTTTCCATAATTCCAAAAGCACAGATGTATAGACTATCTTAAAGCTCTTTTCAAGGTTTGTGGGTATGAATCGGAGGCAAACCCATTGACTTCTACCTAAGGGTACATCTAATCCTCACATCAGCAATGGCACATGTGCAAAGAAGTGAAAACAAGTTTACACTCAAACAAACAAAATAGGCGGTTGCCCTACGTCAAACAGAATTTGCATGGGAAGAAAGATGGGCATGTTAGGGACAGTGGAGGAAATTAGTTTGAAAACAAAATTTGATATGTGTATATATATATATATATATATATATATATATATATATATATATATATATATTAGTCATCCTATGTAGAGGAAAGCGTGCTTACAAAATGCTTATGAAATAATATATTTAAAATATTATTGTATTAGGCATTTACTCTTGTATGTGTCCCTTTAGTAAGGCCTCAAAGCCTTTTCTCCCAACTCTTGCTTATGGCTTGATAGACATTTATTATAATATTTTGCCTATCACCAGCAACTTGCTTAAGAATGTGTTAACTTCAAACATGTGTTTCATTCAGTTCCCTCACCCGATGTTAGGTCATTTACCTTAATACAATGCGGCATGATGTGATTGTTATAATAAATAATGATTTAGGCATTTTATGTATGCTTCATCAGAATAATATTGCTAGTTTGCCTCCGCATCTCTGACAGGCCTTTGTCTTCATACTGAAACTCATAGCGCATCTTTTAGCTTAGGTAAGAAGGTTCTCATGAGAACTATCCTCCATATAATAAAGTCCTGAAACAATGTTTAATACTATAGAGGCGTGAATATTTACAGTGGAAATCGGGAGAAGAGACGTTGGAAGTTGATAACACATCGGATAAGCATTTTCATTGGCTAAAGGAGCTAATATCTAACAGAGTTTCAATACATTATTGTGTGGTTTAGGAGTGTTTCTCACTAGGGAGAGGAGTTCCCGATGCGAGACCAAGAAACCAATATCTATCTCCCCTGCCTTGCGCCTCTTCTACTGGTGAGTTGATCTTTTGTTTTCTTCCCAACAGCTACTGTTAAAGGTGATTTATTTCCTTTTATCTAATATCCTTTTCCTAATCTATGCAACTGCAGAGATCATTACATCATCGACGGTTGCTACTGCAGCTGTAGGGTACTCAGCTGAGTTTCCAGAACAACTCTTTATGGGAAGTTCTTCTTTTATTCTCACTCTTCCTCGTTTCCAAAAAGGACGCCTCATCAGTTCTACTTAGAATAGGTTGGGTACCCTGATTAGTTTAGTGATATTTTCCTTTATGGAACCCTGTGTATTGGTTTATGCTGTCAATAATCAATCTTTTACAGATACTTTTGTAAACTGACTAATCTGAATAAAGATGATAAAACAATATTAATCCTTTAAGATAAACAAAGGTGTTGAAAACCTCACCAACCTCTCATCATTGACTGGGCATTTAAAATTCTAAATGTCGATGATATATGCATAGTTTATGGTTTTGTTCCATCTTAAATTCCCAAACGGTGTCAAAGGTCGATTGATCTTTCAAGAGCCATCAGGATTTCCCAAGGACGAAGTCTGTATGTTGGGTGTTTAATCTTAAAACCATACTTGGCTAATCCTCAGACCCCCCCCAACAGTAGCACTCTTGCAGGTTTCTGTTTTCTCCCACTTGTGAAATGTTTTCTGTCTTTCTCTTTCTCCTTTTTTTCCCCTTTGTAAGTTTTCCCCCACTCTTCCTCTAGGCAAATATCCGATGAGGAGACAAAGTGCCGGTCTCCAAAAATGAGTACCGGTGGACCACACCAGCAACCACTGGCTTAAATTAAGCACAGTTTACAGGGGCTTTTCACACAGAACATTTCTTCCATTGGTCTTTTGTTATGTCATCCACATTTTGTTTGCCCACAGCAACATACAGAATGGGGTAAAGGATCAACACACTTCAAGCATTGGCTTACTTAACTGTGAGTGAGTATTCTGCTCTTTCACAAGGTGCACATCCACACAAAATGTAGTTCAGTGTCAGGGGCTTCTATGGCAATGCATGCTTTTTCTGGACAAAACATGTTTGCCTTTAGCCAATGTTTTTATTTTTTTCTATAAAAATGAGAGCCAGCAGCTCCCCAACAACATGGAACGTTTCCAAAAAACATGGCAAAACAAGCACTGTCAAAGTCAAAATGCTGGCAACCAAAGATCAACCTCTTGGGTCTGCCACTGCTTGTTAAAAGTTTCTTGTTTGACTCCTTTGAAATTCAAACAGAATTAACAGTTGTAGCTTCATTAGTTCAACATCATATTTCCTACATACATCTTTGTAGATTAGTTTGGTCTAGCTTGACAGAGATCAGGGCCGGACTGGCCATAGCGGGCACCGGGCAGTTCCCTGGTGGGCCGGAGGGGTGAAGGCCGGTATTGCGCCTTGGTGGCCGGTTTTGTCACTGGGGGCCAGTTTTGCAGCAGTGCTGCAATATCGGCCCACTGTACCAAAAGCAGCAATTCTAGCTAGCACCTACGCCCCCCCCCGTCACCCAGACTCACCTCCCCCCTCCCACCGGCCAAGGCTGGTTGCTGTTCCCAGCCTCTGGCCCAGGCCCAGATGAGTATTTCTCTCTCACCTTCTGCTGCTTTGTGTATCAGTCCGCCCTCACTGGAGTGCTGGGAACGTGATGGACTGGTTTACATTTCAAAAATATTCCGAATCATCAAACAATAAGTTATTTATCTCATAGATGCATCACATTTCAAAGAGCGAGTATTTTACATCATAAAATTACTCTGAATCATCTCGCACACATTTTGTATCTCACATATGCATTGGACACAGAAAGCAATCGTTTTTGTTTTGTCTTTTTTCAGTGCAACGGTCTTTTTAAATCTTTTAGTAAAAAATCGAAATACAAGCTAGAGCTATTGGTTTTGCCAATGCTTGTCTTTAAGATGCACCTCAAGAACAGTATCCCTGGAGTGCTGCGGCCCAGCAGTTGCTTTGGTGAAGTGGTGCACCAGCACAAGCATAGGCTCCCCTGAAATTTAAGAGCAAAATAAAAAGAAATAACACAAGCGAGTGCTTGCAAAACGGCGCAGTTTTTTGTTGGAATTGCGCAATTTTATTTTTTGACTGATGCTTCGGAAGGAACAGGTGAAACTGGCCAATTAATAATTCAAGAGAAGATTTTCTCTGATGGACGAAATTTAGAGATAGGCTTTAAGTCCTTCGGCGAGGGAAGGATGCTGTCTAATTCCACTTGGTTTAATGAAAGCGGCTGGATGTCAGGAATGTACCCGCTGGCACACACATCTGTCACCTCTCCCTGAGAGGTCCTTTTCCCTGAAGTAAAAAAAGAATTACACTTATTTTTCTATCATAAATATAATAGATACAGTTTCTAAACTGACAGATGAAATATATTTATAGGCGAAATGGAAAAAATACTGCAGGTTTCAAATTATTGACTTTAACAATTATTGTGTTTTCAATGGGGAAGGGGCAAGAGGGGGCAATCAGTCCTGGTAAAATAAAATTAGTGGATTGCCTTTTCGTCGTTTGGTGAATTTGCCTTTAGAAACGTTACCGTCAAACGAGAGGGTGTGGGCGGGGATGAAATAAAAACTAGCGGCGGCTAACTCAGGTAAGCGTGTCGGAGCAGGGGGCGGGACCTGGTGGGAGCGCACGGAAGTCGACAGACGACGGAATAAGTATAATTAAATAAATAAATAAATAATACAAATTCCATCATCTGTCGACCTCCCCCCTGCCACACCCTGCCCCGCTCCACGACGCTTACCTGAGCCACCTGCCGCTGATGACCTGGCAAAAAAACAGAAAGCGTGAACCGGAAAGGCAAAATGCCTGTTCCTTAATATGTAATAAAATGTCATAAGATCAACGTTAGGGTTTGAAACTAAAGGAGAGCACATGTAAAAGATAGATACATTTCAGCAGGTCAGTGGTGCACTCCCCACACATGCTATCTGTCAAACTAACCCTTGAGCAGGTTTCTCCAACGAGTAACTCGTCAGCTAGTGGTAGCTCTAGACCTACATGTGAGTAGCTCTCCTGTGTGCAGTTCAGCCTACGAAATTAGTTGCTTTTACTCGATTGCATTAATATATGTGTACCAATGTTGAGTGCGCCATTTGAGATGAAAATAGGTGCATTTTCAGAACTCTTTAGCTGATGTTTCAAGAAAAACGGCTGAATCTTCAAAACATATTTGGGAAGACGTTTTACTAATATCACAAAATTTGGTGCCAGGGGCATTTCATATATCACTGATATGTAATTCCCATACTGAGACATTCACAATTGATCAACACCTTTTTTACGTTACTGTTGGCAATCCCGCCTGACGTACTGAGGTACTGCTGGTAATCTTGCATGTGGTGGCCACTAATATAATTGTGTCTGGTTTGGTCACAATTACAACACTAATAATAGTAGTAGCTCAGGATGATTTACATTGGGTATAAGTAGCTCTTGTTAAAGAAAATGTTGGAGGCCCCTGCTCTAAGGTTCCTCTAAACTCAAGTTTGGTTTAAAAAAGTGATTGATGGATCATCTTTTCATGGTTCCTTAAACATTGACTTGCTGTATTAATGGCACTATCCTGTACTTTGTACATTCTAATCTTGGCTGACATTTTGACATAGGCGAACACATGGAGATGATGAAACTTTTCAGACACTCACAAATCTGGGTTGAATCCATCATCATTCTTTAGCTCAGTTTGCCACCCCAGTTCAGACACAGCTATATGCAAATCAGTCTTGACCCTGTGCCTCATGGGAACAGTCCAGCCCGAACTGCCAAGCCATGTCTTCCCTGGACCAGAAACAAGCATCCTGGGACCGGTTTCGGGCTAACACGCCTCATCAGCCAGGCTAGCTTGAAGCCAGTGGCGAAGTAAGTAAGAGACCCACATCAGGCCATACCCTGCCAATTTAGGGCAAACAAAGCAAACACAAGGAGATGATGGACGGAGCACTGAAACTTTTCAGACACTCACCCCTGGTCACAAATCTGGGTTGAATCCATCATCATTCTTTCTTTATTATTTATTTATTTATTTATTAGAAAGTTTTATATAGCGCGAACGTGACCCTTGGGTATCAGAGCGCTTCACAGAATACATATACATGAGGTAGATTAGAGATAAAGCATACATATACATGAGGTAGATTAGCAATACACTTCACATAACGTTACCATGAAGGGGATGAGGTAGGTGGGTAGGTTATAGTTCCATATATTAGGTGTAACCTACTGCTACAATTCACATCACAATGCCCTACCGGACTGAGGTAGGTAAATTATAACTCTAAGTAGAAAGCGTAACACACTGATAAGATGTAGATTCGGCATATGTCAATCACGAGCTATATTCTGAACTATGTACACTAGTTTTTTAAAGAATCGGTTAGTATTACCACCGGGATTACATAATGCTATACTTTCAACCTGCGTCTTTCCCCAAGTTGACATAAATGCTATAACTGTTCTTCGGTATCCTACTAAATTGCGTGCTAAATTCCTGTATAGACCATACTGATTTGGCTTTGATTGTGCAGTCTTCTTCTAGTTCTAATCGAGTGTAGCGCCTCTGGGTTGAATACTGCTTACTGTACGTTGTTTCTATTTTCCATCCGCCGCTCCGTGTAGGCACCTTCCAGATGAGGTGGCGTTGGAGCCCGTATTCGACTATGTAAGGAACTTACTCATTAGGAAGATCTTAGCTTCCTTTTTGAATGCAGAAATGTTAGTAATTTTCCTGATTTTTTCTTTAGCTCACTTCGCCACCCCAGTTCAGACACAGTTATATGCAAATCAGTCTTGACCATGTGCCTCATGGGAACAGTCCAGCCCGAACTGCCAAGCCATGTTTTCCCTGGACCGGAAACAAGCATCCTGGGACTGTTTTCAGGGTAACACCCCATATCAGCCAAGCTAGTTTGATTCCAGTGACATAGGTGACTATAACTCGCCAATTAGAATGACTTAGGTGGTAAGCAAAGTTGAGTCCTCCAATCTGTGCCTGATATTCTCTTTGCTGCCGCAGTTCCTTCTTTGAGCAACTGTGGTGTGGTTAGCTCCATGTATACCTGCCTCAGTCAATTCTGCCAATACGAAGAGCTGAGGAGCTCTTTTTTTGCTTTACGTGTAACTGGGTTCAAGGTAAATGGAGAATTAAGAACGGCTCACTACATACAAAATATGATGCCGATGGGTAAGAGGCTTCTAATGCGGTGGATCAGTGTATAGGGTTATTGTTCCACAAATGCTTTGCAAAATTGGAACACTTTAGAGGGAAAAAATACTTTTGCACACCTATGGGCACCAATCCCTGAGGTCCCTGCAAGGCTCATTGTAAGCCTGATCTTGTACTCGGGCACAAGTCAAGACTGTGTGTCCCCAGCAACACATAGTACAGGCTATACCCACTTGGAATTAACAGCTTGAGATGTTAGGTCCTAGGTGACCTCTACTAAGGGGCACCACCTATGAAGTTTCTCTAGGCTCAACAGAGTACAACGTGATTCCAGTTAAGTCTTCCTGTATAGGAAGCCTGGATGTCTTATGCAGGGCTCAATGCACCCTCTCCTTGCTTCTGACCCAATGCTAAATTCTCTTCATCAAGAGTGCATCCTAACGGTACCCTTCTCCGGGGTCTATGTGGCCCTTGCAGGGCATAGTATTTGCTTGATCTCTCCCTTTGGTCTAGGGCAAACTTGGATGTCCTATCCAGCAACTTGGTGAACCAGTCCTCATCCTAATTAGCAGCTTCACTTGGTTGTTATGGAAACCTGCAGAGGCCTGCCACCGTACTGGATCTGGGTACATGAGTTGTAATACTCCTTCAACCCCCAACCGTGTGTCTCTCAACTTATACCACAAAACACAATCTTATAGTTGGTTACTGCTCCAATTACAGGTCAAGATGTAGCAAGAAAGCACCTTCTTTTCCAGTAATGCATTGTGCTCTTCTCAGTCTTGACAAAGTCAATGTGTATGTATCTGTTCAGTGGTCTTTAATGCAGCTGGCCAAGGAGCAAAACATACAATCACACTTTACACATATCTGTTCTTGGATCATGGATCCATTGGGTCATGGTTCATGGAGATTGAGTACTGCAGTCCTGCTGGAGCGTGAGATGCTGCAACCTTCAATTATGTTTCTAATATGGAGCCATTAATCCCATTGTACTGTTCACAATGTGACTACTGATCTCACATGCAGATTTTACTGTAATTTACTTTATTGTGCAGCTGTGGATGACATCAATAAACTAATTTAATAGTCCTAGAAATATTTATTGACCCTTCTCTCTCAAGTTAAATCGTACATAAACAGAAATGCTACTCATTTACTCTGCTGATTCCTCACATTGGGTTTGCTTCTTGCTACAGGAAATCTTTCTCCATGGGTTATGTCACACCATAGTTCCACACTAAATCACTCCAGTTCATCTTGGAATATAATCAGAAGCTCCAAAGTTTTTTCAAAAATCAATTTCACTTACCTTGTCTGAAAGCTTGAAGCCAGATATGGAACCAATGGTTTTACCTTATGTATAATGGCAAGGCCTTACTTACAGGATCTCCAAAATTTTCATTCCTTCTTTCAAATCAGTACTTCATTGTGCTGCAGCCTCCTGTCACACAGGCCAAAAGATCTGATCACATTATAATGTTGTAAATGATACTCCAGTGGATTTCCTTGAAGCCTGAATAACTTAGACAGTATGTTGCATGCCCTTAGACAGTATGTTGAATGACATATGAAGCACTTCACCTAGTCCAGCCCCATCATCTAGATGACAAGCTAACCATTATTGGAGGCTAAGATCCAAATGGAGTAAATCAGGTCTCCTGTCTAGTTCTGTGAATGAATTAGATAAGTTATCTAAAATAAGCCTTCACTTACTTTACCTCAAAAACATTCAAACTACTGCCTGAAGAGATCTGTCTAGAAATGTTGTCTCCTGGACAGTCAATGTTTAACCCACTGACATACACTTCATTAAAATTTGGAAGTCTTCCAGATAAACATTGCTAAATGTCACAAAAGATTCCAACAGCCTTAAAAAGCTTTTTGAAAAATATTGTGAAGATAAATGCAGGTGTTAGTGGCAAAAATGTTTTTGAAGCAAATACATGTTACAACTGCTTTAATCTAAATATTGCATGTAAAGATCATATAATACAAGTCAAAGGCTGGCTATCCGAAGGATGTTCATTGTACGATGAGAGAAAATTGAAATTGATTACCCTCAATTAGTGCTTTACCATATAAAAAAATCTCCGAAATCAGCAGTAGTTATAGTGTAACACAGTGACTACTCTAAAGAGGACCAGCCAGCAAAGAGAGGCCCACATGGTTAAATGCTCGAGAGCTATATAGGTAAATTAGGATGTAAAATTTCTCTTGTCGTGCCACCTGAAAGAAACACTACAAGATGTGAAACAGTCCTTTGGTACCCTTGCTCCAACCAAACTACTACACTGAAAGATGAGAAATCATCCAACGGGTTACTTGTAATGATTAAGGAGTTTGGATAGGTGGGTAGATCATAGTCCTAGAACTTCCCAAGTCTAATGCAGTAGGGAGCCCCGATTCATGATTAGGGTTACAGGTATCTTTAACATACAAAGACTAATAAAACTAAAATATTACAGAGATGTAACAAAATGAAACTAGTGCTGCAGTACATTGAATATTTGTAGGAACATCGGTTTGTTACATTAATAGGTGAGAAAATGAAGATTCTGAAAATTCACAGAAAAGCAAAATGAAGGAACAGAATATTAATTAGTATGGTTGTTAAAAACTAATGCATATCTCCGAAGGCAGCGAAATAGAGGCAATGAAAAATAGGGATTATTAGAAAAAAATTGCAGATGGTTTGAAAAACCCAAAGTAGCAGTTGTCTAGATTATTGAATCAATGGTTAGAGTTGTCTTAGGCTTCAACTCAAATAAACACAAATTGCAACCATTGCATCTATCATTACTATATACCTTGGTTTGTTCTTACATTTTGAGAACTCAGTGCAGACAGTGGTTTCTTTAAATAGACAGTTTTTGTCAAATAATAGAGAACAATAAAATCAAATGTTTGCTGACAACGCCGAGCACAGATGGTTATTGATAATCTTATTGAAGAAATCCGTCAGCATTTTCGAATCAGGTGATAAACATTTCAGAAGTTGGAATAGGAATAGTATTAATACCAGCTAAGTTCATTCTCACTAAGATGATCAAATTGTCTGCATTTCTTTTCCTACACAAAGTTTTATCAATAAAATCCATTCAAATTTACAGAAGAGTTCCAGTCATTAGTCAACAGGACAACTATTTTAGAGCATAATTCATAGACTGAGATCTGCCCAACTATAAAATATATTTCTGAGAAGTTCACCAGATGAGATCAACAAATTCAATACTGGAAATATTAAGACAAGAAGATCTTCCTGAGATAGAGCTCTTTCTACCACTATAGGCACATCAATCTATGCCAGGCACTGTTTTGTCTTTAGAGGAGGTATGAGTTGTACGCAAATTTTTTTTTGAGATTACACCTCCAAAAAGAGCAACTTAATTTTGAAGCAGTACAGGGCAGAACCCTCACCAGGTAGCAATGCTTTCTCCATAATTATATCACGTCAGTGCTCATCTATAGAAGGCTAGATCTTAAGACTTGGGATAAGCATGAAACTGGCTTTGAGTATATGCTTAACAACACTCTGGGCCCGATTCACAGAACTAACTTAAGACAAAATCCTAAACTTACTACTTTTGGTATTCACAGAAGTTAGGATTTTGTCTTAAGTTTGTCTTAAGACAGACTTAAGACAAAATCCTAACTTAAGTCTGTCTTAAGTCTGTCTTAAGACAAAATCCTAACTTCTGTGAATACCAAAAGTAGTAAGTTTAGGATTTTGTCTTAAGTTAGTTCTGTGAATCGGGCCCTGTGTTCTTAGTGATTTATCAAAAGTACTCCCACATTAAATCCACTGTTAATGATCACATTATTTTGCAATGGGTGAAGTTTCTGGGACTAAATGAATACAAAGAGGATATGTGGAATAAATCAGTTTATTTGTGCAGAAGGTTTTGATAGCTACACACATTTTGTATTTACAGATTTTCCTCCTTTTCCAACTTTATTGAATCTGAAGATTTTGGCTGAGGGGATAATTTAAAATGTTTTAGATATAAAAAGAAAGCGGTTGTTACAGACCTACCACCAGTTGTGCCGAAATGTTTGCTATTATTTATTCTCTATTTGCTCCTTATGGCCTTCAACTGAAGTGAGTGTTCTGTGGTTTGTCCGGACTACACTGAATTGTAATGCATTGCAGTGCTCTATTTCATTAATCATCAGAAAGTTGTAAGATTATTCCTTCATTGTGTAGGGTGGCAATAATTAAAGCTTTCTGGGAATGTGGATAGAGCTGTGGGTTGATCCTAATAAGAGGGGTGCTTCTCAAGCACTTATAGATCATTGAGAAATGTTGGTATTTAAGCATCTTCCAGTGTCTTTCTTAGCATGTGTATTGTGAAAAGCACCTCTCTGATACAAATGTTTTACTTGATAAACAGTGTGTCTTGTTTTCAGTTCCTATTTGTTTTGAATTCCCATAGGGTTTTGTCAGTGATTTCCAGTCTTTTCAAAATTTGTAAAATTCAGTGATTATCAGTGTCTACACATTTGTGTGCCATTAAAAAACTCAGTGACTGTCTTTCTTCCAGTGCTTCTTGATAATTTTGTTTTTATACCTGCTTGCTTTGCATACCAACCTTGCTGAAACACCTTTAAAGCTTATGAGATTCTACAGGAGCATGCACCAATACACAATGGTAATCCCTAAGATTACCATCTCAGTGTAACAAGTATCCTGTACTTAAGGACAATGTTTAGATTAACGCATCACTTGTGTGAATTGCAAACATGTTCTGGTTTATGAACAACACAATATGGCATTCTGTCAACCATGTGTTTTAGAAAGCTAAAATGTGCTCATATGCTTTGGTGTATGTAGTCTTGTTTTGAGGTTTCAAAGTGTGGCACAGCAACCACGTTTCTCCCTGAACAGACCTTTAGTAAACTCCATATGAGCATTGGTTGAGCCTGTTCTAACCAAAAATGGATTTCATAGCAGGACATGGAGCAGCATAAAAGAGGGAAAGCAATTTCAAGGCAAAACAATAGACACTGCAATTAAATAAACAAGTTCTGTATAAACACTGTCTAGAGTATTGTGCACTGGTGCTGTCTCCCAAGAACCAGGGCAAGCGTTTTTAGGTTTCGTCTTGCCGAAAGCTGCGCAAGCAGACTTTCGCGCAAGGCGAAAACTTTTGTTTACTAGTATGGACAAAAGTCCAGCCTCTCACTTCCATTGGCTAGCTCCATAAATGGAGGCTAGCCATTGGAAGTGAGATCTGTCAGTTATGGTCCGAGGCGATTCGTGGGCGTTCCGGGGATGTTTTTCTCATCCTGCCCCTTTTAGCACGTCATGCGGCTGTGGGCGGATGTTATTGAAATCGGAGTGAGGACGCGTGATTGAGAAATGTTTCTGCACAGCTGTGCATTCCAGTCTCCAAAGACTTCAGTGCCTCGGGTTCACTCACGCCTCACCAACAGGAGCGAGAATATCAGCCCGACCTTAAATACCAAGACCGAAATCAAGCTCTCAGTTGAGAAACTGTGCACAGAGGAAAAATAGTTTGATTGGTGCAAATGACATAAAAAATAAACTTAGCTCGATTACTTCAAATATAGAATTCGTATTATTGTAGATACAATATAAGTGACTAGGGGCTATTAGAACCTCAAAAACCTTACAGTCTGTTGAGTTGAATAATTAACACTTATTGTTCAAACTCAAAGTACTCATTTGATGAGCAGGGGAAGAATATGAAAGGCGGAATCAGACCTGCTATTATTCGAACTGTGACCTCACTCTCCAAACAGATCCCTGCAGAGCCAGCTCACACCAATGAATGAGTCTTTGCCTTGCGCGTCATTACCAGGTCTTTACCTCACTCTCAGAGCGGCGAGGCAGCAAGTTAGGCTGCAGCGTCTCGTATGTTCAGGAGGTGTGTAAGTTACCTTCAAGCTGATTAGAAAAACCGAAAGAACAGGGGCAGGTCTTTGTGATGGCAGACCCCCGATCATCAAGAAGTTGCATCCAGGAGCAGCTATCCATTCCTAGAAGCGGGAGGGGCAGCTTAGAAAGAGGCCTTGGGGCACATCAGCAGACTGCCATCATTGCCACGTTCACTGAACAGAGGATTGTCTCAGCCATGCCTACAAGGGAGGGCGCACAGGTGCTTTAAGTCGTCAGCGTGTTCAAGCATTATGTGAACTGAAGTTCTTCCAAAATTTCACCAGCCAGACCCAAACAATGAGATTGTGTTTTTTCAAGCCCAAGTTGACCTTTTCAGAAAACAGCTGCTGAGCGGTCAGAGCAGCCAATGCAGGCTATGCCACAACCTGCAGATTTTCCAGGTCTTGCATACTGACAGTTATTAGCAGTCTGGTTGTGGAAGGCCTCAAGGGGACCATGTCAAAAACGTACATTATTTACTATTGTTTGGCTCTGCTGTCACTCATTTACTTGCATCTTTTTTGATGGCGTGCTTTCCTCTTCTTGTTTGCCCCTCCCCAGAGGATAGCCTCCTTACTGTCCCTTTGATAGGATGACCTGTAAGCTTCCACCACTTACATTTAGGGGGACTCAACTGCTTCTTCCGCAGTGAAGATGGGGCTCTCAGCTGCTGAGAGTGATAGTGCCGGGCAAATACCACAGTCTGCTGAGAGAGTCGCACGTTACTGTAGACGTATTTGCATTTGCATAAGCTAGCGAGCGCTTGTGTTATGTAGCGCTGCGGTTCCTTCCAGCGCTACATTACATCCCTTTCAGGAGGAGTACGGATTGAAGAAAACACTTTGCTGAGCGTTGATGCGGTCACACCGATGTCAGGGCGGAAGGGCGTGTTTGTAGCAGTTCTCAGGAGAATGCTTCAGTGTTTTCATTTTAGAGATTTAACTCTCTTTCACAGAAATTTCGTGCAATAATCACGTTATACTAATACGTGTTACTGTAGTGCTTCACTTGCCAATATTGGATGTGCCCTCTGCTGTGCCCGGGTAGCTCAGTTTAACGGTATTGATTATCTCGACCTCTGAAGGATAAACGGCTCAGATGTTCTTGTGAGCTGTATGCGCCGATGTAACTTGGGGACACCCGCTGCCGGTCTGGGAAGCCTGCGAGAGATTGGAGGGGACATGTCGTGGCGTCGGACAGGAGTCCGGTTTAGTGACCAGCGGTGCCTGGGCTGTGTGGATTTTGGCTTGCAGTTACGGTTTCACCGTTTCCAATTAGCGCCTCCAAATACATGTTGAGGATCGGTCAGGAATGTCCCCCCCCAACAGTCCTCGGTAGCACAAATAAAGCTATGCCTCACACAGAGCCCCAGCTGCACCTCCTCTCTCAATGGGAGGTGTTTTATCGAGCAAAGGACAGCAGCAACCGAAGCACGTGTTAATCCCGGCACAAACCAGGCGCTTGCGCTGTAAATCATGGGCATTAATATTTACCAATTTTAACTGTATTGTTTATCTCGATCTCAGAGTGCTAGGGAGTGCAGAGTGACTGCAGAGTGCTAGGGAGTGCAGAGTGCTAGCGAGTACTAGGGAGTGCAGAGTGACTGCAGAGTGCTAGCGAGTGCTAGGGAGTGCAGAGTGCTAGGGAGTGCTAGGGACTGCAGAGTGCTAGGGAGTGCAGAGTGACTGCAGAGTGCTAGCGAGTACTAGGGAGTGCAGAGTGACTGCAGAGTGCTAGCGAGTGCTAGGGAGTGCAGAGTGCTAGGGAGTGCAGAGTGCTAGGGAGTGCAGAGTGCTAGGGAGTGCTAGGGATTGCAGAGTGCTAGGGAGTGCAGAGTGCTAGGGAGCGCAGAGTGCTAGGGAGTGCAAGGGAGTGCAGAGTGCTAGGGAGTGCAGAGTGCTAGGGAGTGCAGAGTGCTAGGGAGTGCCAGGGAGTGCAGAGTGCTAGGGAGTGCAGAGTGCTAGGGAGTGCAGAGTGCTAGGGAGTGCAGAGTGACTGCAGAGTGCTAGTGAGTGCAGAGTGACTGCAGAGTGCTAGCGAGTACTAGGGAGTGCAGAGTGACTGCAGAGTGCTAGCGAGTGCTAGGGAGTGCAGAGTGCTAGGGAGTGCTAGGGAGTGCAGAGTGCTAGGGAGTGCAGAGTGCTAGGGAGTGCAGAGTGCTAGGGAGTGCTAGGGATTGCAGAGTGCTAGGGAGTGCAGAGTGCTAGGGAGTGCAGAGTGCTAGGGAGTGCAAGGAAGTGCAGAGTGCTAGGGAGTGCAGAGTGCTAGGGAGTGCCAGGGAGTGCAGAGTGCTAGGGAGTGCAGAGTGCTAGGGAGTGCTAGGGAGTGCAGAGTGCTAGGGAGTGCAGAGTGCTAGGGAGTGCAGGGGAGTGCAGAGTGCTAGGGAGTGCAGCGTGCTAGGGAGTGCAGAGTGCTAGGGAGTGCAAGGGAGTGCAAGGGAGTGCAGAGTGCTAGGGAGTGCAGAGTGCTAGGGAGTGCAGAGTGCTAGGGAGTGCAAGGGAGTGCAGAGTGCTAGGGAGTGCAGAGTGCTAGGGAGTGCAGAGTGCTAGGGGAGTGCAGAGTGCTAGGGGAGTGCAGAGTGCTAGGGAGTGCTAGGGAGTGCAGAGTGCTAGGGAGTGCAGAGTGCTAGGGAGTGCTAGGGAGTGCAGAGTGCTAGGGAGTGCAGAGTGCTAGGGAGTGCAGGGTGCTAGGGAGTGCTAGGGAGTGCTAGGGAGTGCAGAGTGCTAGGGAGTGCAGAGTGCTAGGGAGTGCAGAGTGCTAGGGAGTGCAGAGTGCTAGGGAGTGTAGAGTGCTAGGGGAGTGCAGAGTGCTAGGGGAGTGCAGAGTGCTAGGGGAGTGCAGAGTGCTAGGGAGTGCAGAGTGCTAGGGGAGTGCAGAGTGCTAGGGAGTGCTAGGGAGGGCAGTGTGCTAGGGAGTGCAGAGTGCTAGGGAGTGCAGAGTGCTAGGGAGTGCAGAGTGCTAGGGAGTGCAGAGTGCTAGGGAGTGCAAGGGAGTGCAGAGTGTTAGGGAGTGCAGAGTGCTAGGGGAGTGCAGAGTGCTAGGGAGTGCTAGGGAGGGCAGAGTGCTAGGGAGTGCAGAGTGCTAGGGAGTGCAGAGTGTTAGGGAGTGCAGAGTGCTAGGGAGTGCAGAGTGCTAGGGAGTGCAGAGTGCTAGGGAGTGCAGAGTGCTAGGGAGTGCAGAGTGCTAGGGAGTGTCAGGGAGTGCAGAGTGCCAGGGAGTGCAGAGTGCTAGGGAGTGCAGAGTGCTAGGGAGTGCAGAGTGCTAGGGAGTGCAGAGTGCTAGGGAGTGCAGAGTGCTAGAGAGTGCAGAGTGCTAGGGAGTGCTAGGGAGTGCAGAGTGCTAGGGGGTGCAGAGTGCTAGGGAGTGCAGAGTGCTAGGGAGTGCTAGGGAGTGCAGAGTGCTAGGGAGTGCAAGGGAGTGCAGAGTGCTAGGGAGTGCAGAGTGCTAGGGAGTGCAGAGTGCTAGGGAGTGCAGAGTGCTAGGGGAGTGCAGAGTGCTAGGGGAGTGCAGAGTGCTAGGGGAGTGCAGAGTGCTAGGGGAGTGCAGAGTGCTAGGAGAGTGCAGAGTGCTAGGGGAGTGCAGAGTGCTAGGGAGTGCAGCGTGCTAGGGGAGTGCAGAGTGCTAGGGAGTGCTAGGGAGGGCAGTGTGCTAGGGAGTGCAGAGTGCTAGGGAGTGCAGAGTGCTAGGGAGTGCAGAGTGCTAGGGAGTGCAGAGTGCTAGGGAGTGCAGAGTGCTAGGGAGTGCAAGGGAGTGCAGAGTGCTAGGGAGTGCAGAGTGCTAGGGAGTGCAGAGTGCTAGGGAGTGCAGAGTGCCAGGGAGTGCAGAGTGCTAGGGAGTGCAGAGTGCTAGGGAGTGCAGAGTGCTAGGGAGTGCCAGGGAGTGCAGAGTGCTAGGGAGTGCAGAGTGCTAGGGAGTGCTAGGGAGTGCAGAGTGCTAGGGAGTGCAGAGTGCTAGGGAGTGCAGAGCGCTAGGGAGTGCAAGGGAGTGCAGAGTGCTAGGGAGTGCAGAGTGCTAGGGAGTGCAGAGTGCTAGGGAGTGCAGAGTGCTAGGGAGTGCAGAGTGCTAGGGAGTGCTAGGGAGTGCAGAGTGCTAGGGAGTGCAGAGTGCTAGGGAGTGCAGAGTGCTAGGGAGTGCAGAGTGCTAGGGAGTGCAGAGTGCTAGGGAGTGCTAGGGAGTGCAGAGTGCTAGGGAGTGCAGAGTGCTAGGGAGTGCAAGGGAGTGCAGAGTGCTAGGGGAGTGCAGAGTGCTAGGGAGTGCAGAGTGCTAGGGAGTGCAGAGTGCTAGGGAGTGCAGAGTGCTAGGGGAGTGCAGAGTGCTAGGGGAGTGCAGAGTGCTAGGGAGTGCTAGGGAGGGCAGAGTGCTAGGGAGTGCAGAGTGCTAGGGAGTGCAGAGTGCTAGGGAGTGCAGAGTGCTAGGGAGTGCAAGGGAGTGCAGAGTGCAAGGGAGTGCAGAGTGCTCGGGAGTGCAGAGTACTAGGGAGTGCTAGGGAGTGCAGAGTGCTAGGGAGTGCAGAGTGCTAGGGAGTGCTAGGGAGTGCAGAGTGCTAGGGAGTGCAGAGTGCTAGGGAGTGCGGAGTGCAGAGTGCCAGGGAGTGCAGAGTGCCAGGGAGTGCAGAATGCCAGGGAGTGCAGAGTGCTAGGGGAGTGCAGAGTGCTAGGGAGTGCTAGGGAGTGCAGAGTGCTAGGGAGTGCAGAGTGCTAGGGAGTGCAGAGTGCTAGGGAGTGCAGAGTGCTAGGGAGTGCAGAGTGCTAGGGAGTGCAGAGTGCTAGGGAGTGCAGAGTGACTGCAGAGATTAAGCTAATGGCAATGTAAATGACAATGCCATTTATTTATCTGTTTTCAAAACCAACACATAAATACAAATGTTGTCATTTACAATGCCAATAGGTCTAACATTTCCAAAGGCGAAACCATTGCATTGTAAATGCTTGTTAGGTGGTTGTTGTCTTCTTCTCAACCAGAAAATAACTGCACCTTCTAAGCAGAACATTGTCAAGCTAAAATGTCTGCTATAAGGCAGAAAACACACATTAAATGCAACACGTGCTGGAATCACCTGAGGTAAGTATTCACTGTAAGATCCCTTATGAAATATTTTAAGTTACTTAAGAAATGATCAAAGCATTGCATCTAAGGAAGCACTCTGCATGGGAATAGTCACGAAAAGCTCACTCTGGGGATGTATGCCTATTAGTACCTCCTGCACCAACCCTGAATCTATAATGTTGTCTGGAGAGGTGAATTAGACAAGGTGACGCTGGTAGTTGAAGACACTCCAATCTTCAATTAAGAAAACCTTGCTCAGCACCTAATTTTACAAAGGAGTTGAGGCACCATCTGATCATTAAAACATTTGAAATGAAGGAATTCCTGATCTTCAGGAACTAGAAACAGAGCAGTGTGTATACAATTGTACATTACCACTTCAAGGAACTGTTCCTAAACTACACCGTTCATTCATATTTTCACAAAACAAATGATGAGAAAACAAGTCTTCCACTACAGAGATAATTTCACATACTTCTGCCCAATCAAATACTACTCTGATGTGCACAGATTAATTTAATTAACTCTAACAAAAACCTTTTACATCTTCCAAAATATATTTTGCCTTGTATATGTATTAAAAGTGCTGTAAATACAATATTTTGCATACTTTAATGGTATTTCTTATTTTTAATAAAATAATTCTTAAACTGCTTTTTCACTTTTTTTCCAAAAACAAATATATGTTTTGCCGTTGTCCATTGGTGTATATATATATCTATCTCTCTCTCTCTCTTTCTCTCTCTCTCTCTCTCTATATATATATATATGTAATATTACCTACTGGCGGTCGCCAGTAGGTATATATAGTTAGGATTTTTTCTCTATGGGATTTTTGAAAATTCTATGTCGAATAACTTTGGCGTTTGAGGACGGAATTGGCTGAAATTTTCAGGAAAATGGCACATTTTGTTTCTGAGCAACCCCTGAAAATTTGGGGGGGGGTTCGTCAAGGGGGGGCCGAGAAAAAATGGGGGTCCCAAAACGTGTTTTTCCCATGCAATTTTCCATAGGGCGGTTGGCCTCACTTTTAGCTCGAACGGCTGAATGGATTTTCACGAAACTTGGCAAAATTGTAGGGACTGGTAGCCCGATGTGCCTTTGCTAGGTCTCAATATATGTGCTCCAGTGGATTTTGAGAAATTAACGTTCCAAAAAATATATATATCTGTAAGCGCGCTCCGGGCAGCGACCGGTTCGCGTACCTGACGCGTAACGGAACTTCGCGAAGCGAAGCTGATTGGCTCTTCGGTGTCTGTCAACATTCTAAACAGTCCGGAGCGGCCGCCATCTTCTTTCGGTAGGATCGAGAGACATGAGGAGGCCAAAACAAAGGGGGAAATGACCATAAGGGGGCATAGTACATCCTCCCTGACCCCCTAGGTTTGATGTGGAGGCTTTAAAAGGGCCCTGCGGGGCAAAAAAAAAAAAAAAAAATTGTTTTTTTTGCGTGGGGAGCGCCCGGTACGCGCACCGGGAAGCGGTCTGGGAAGCGTACTATAAGGAAAAAAGAATGATAGACTATGATATTTTGAAATATTGTATGTTTATTGATTGTTCTTTTTGTTGTGTTTTTTTGTTTTTTTTATTTAAGTAGCAGTATTTATGATTATTAAATATAAATTTATTTTTGTGATTGTGCACAGTATACTATAAGTCTGACTTTACATTATAATCAATTTGGTACTAGTTTATGAATTACATGTAAAAATGATTAAAGACTCAAACAATTTTTTAATATTAAATATAATTTTATTTCTGATTCTTTTTCAAAATTTAATAGAACGTCTAACATTTGACTGTCCGATATGTCTTCTTTTTGACTGAACATAACTTCCCACATTTGACCGTCCTCATATTGAAGTAAGAAATCCACAGATTCTACACATTGTAGAAGTTCATGGTCTCGTGATTCATCCATGAATTCCAAGTGAATGGGATCAATGATTTCCTCATTGTTCATCTCTAGGACAATTTCAAAGGAAACGTTCTGTTCTCCTTCCATTTTTGTGCTGAAATTTGCATAAAAAATAAATATATCACTAGAGATAGGGCACTGTTGGGTTTAAGTTCAGACAGGTACTTTTGAGGCGTGAAGTAGTACTGTTAAAAAGTGCCTGTGAAAAAGCCTAAGTAAATTCATAATTATACCACAGAAACCTAAATCAATCCATAATTATAATAAACAAGCCTTTCTCAATGTCTAACTCTTACAGAGGGATAGTATATAACTATCTGAAAATGTTTTCAAATTTATAAAATAACATCTTACCTTTTAAAAACAAGTTTAAGTTGTGAGTGAAAATGATCTTGCAATGTAGTTCAGGAAGTAGTAGTCAAAATGGCTGTGTTTCTCTCTCTTTTTTTATATATATTCAGGTACATAACCAATCAAATGTGAGGTAAAAAAAGTAGAAAATGAAAGTAACATTTTAATTGGTTGTCAATTCCAACACTTCAGATGTGTTTTTGTGCAGTAATTTACCTCAGGGTATTTAGAGAGGTCTACAGGCTAAATGGCTAAATGGAATTTCAATCAAATTTGTGAAAATGGTAGGGATTGGTATGTAGTATGAGCTAATCTATATTTGGTGAAAGTGTCTCCAGTCGTTTTTCTGTAAATTACTTTCCCACCTTTTTCAATTGAGCGCTACCCGGTGAGCGCCCCGGTACGCGAACCGGCAGCGTTACGGGAGTCCTCCATTTTGTATTACGGTAGAATTGAGATACAAGATGGAGGGCAAAAAATGTTCAGAATGGGTAGAAGGGGGCACGGTAGACGTATCCTGACCCCCTAGGATTTCTGAGGGTGGCTGAGGAGGTCCATATGTGCGAAAAAGAAACATTTTTTTAAAAATGTTCGCGCGGTTAGCGTCCGGTGCGCGTACCGGGTAGCGCTCCAGGAAGCGTAAATTGTGAAAATTTGTAAAAAAAAGTTACATTTAAAATTTGTTTATGGTGATCATAGTTAGGGTAGCTCTGAGAAGAGCTTTTGGGTTTATGGTAGATTTAGGTACTTATAAGTAGGTACCAATGCACAGTCTTAAATTCAGAATGAAAATTCTGTTCCCCTCATCTGAGAAGTGAACTCCATCTCCTCTGTAGATATCTTGCATGTAGTAACGCAAGTTATTGTTGTACATGGAGCCCATTCCATGGTCTCTCATGTAAGCTGAAACAGACTTATTTACATGCTTCCTCGATTTCTCAATTTGTGGACAAAATTGGTTCAACCACCTCCATTTCTGTCTTTGGCATATATTTGAATATACCAAGGCAGTTTGAGGAAAAAGTGCCATCAATTGGTCAAAGGTGTCCTTTAAAAGCATTTCCAGACCTACCCCAGTCAAAGTGCCCAAGTCATTACCTCCACAGTGCACAATTAACAGGTCAGGTTTTGGCAAATGCAAAAAGGTTTTCACCAATGGTATCAATTGGTGACATTTTAATCCTCTGTGGCCAATCCACTTAATTTCCACATTTTGTAAATTGAGGTTAGGTAAATTTCTGTTATCAGCATACCTTTGAGCCCAGTAGATGTAACTATGTCCAACAATCCAAACAGAAAACATGGTGAGAGAAGGTTCTGCGGCAGTCAGATGAAGTGTGGCAATGAAATGGCAGTTGAAAAAATAAGAGTTTAAAATGAAAAAAACTGTGGAGTTTCTGTGTTAATGAAGCAGTAGCAGTGATTGGTGGATTTTGATTGCTGAAAACAGAAAGTTAGGGTGCATGGATGAGTTCTTTGAAAGATGTAATTTGAATGGTCAAGAAAAAATCATTTAATGGAAGATTGCACTGGATATGCAGGTGTACTGAGAGTTCAGAGTTCAAATGAAACATTGTTGTGTGAACTTGCAAACATCAGAGGTCTTTCAGGAGGTGGTTGCTATGCAAAAAAGGCAGAAAGGGCAGAGGGGGGAAGGGTGTTGATTTGAAAAAAGTGAGGGAAGAGTTTTGATTGGGTGACATGAGAGATATGTGTGATGAATTACAGCATTTCTGTGCCATTGTTGGTTGCAGCCTCTGGAGTGCATACCTTTTGCTCTGCTAAAGACAAATTGGTGTGTGTCTGAGACTGTTTTGAAACTCATAAAATATTTGCTAAGGTGAGAAAAGATTCATTTAATTTAAATAGAGAATAGTATGCTTTAGGGATAAATTTATGAAGAAAGTTGTGTATTTAAAATGTTGCTTTGTGTGAAGTGTTTTACAAATAGATTTAGTTTCTTTGAGTTTCATAGCCATGTTAAAAGTGACGCAAAAGTGGTGGAAGGGTCTTACAAAAATGCTTTCATGTGTCTTAAGGCATTTTAACTCACTTCCCATGAATGTAGGAATATAATTGCTTTACAAGATGTTTTTAAAAACGTTTTTTGAAATCAATTAGGTTTCTTGATATGTACTGCTAGAGTTTCATAGGTTGCTTGGGGCATATTTACAAGGCTTTTGAGTTTCTTTAATGTAATTTTTCCCATTTTATTTTAAGACATTTCCTTGTGGTGCAAGGTCCTTGTAAATACGCCCCCATCTGTGCTTGGCAAATTTAGATTTTGATTCTTTGAGTTACATAGCCATGTTAAAAGTAACGCAAAAATGATGCAAGGGCCTTAAAAAAACGATTTCATGTGTCTTAGGGCATTTTAACTCACTTCCCCATGAATGTAGGAATATAATTGCTTTACAAGATGTGTTTAAAAACGTTTTTTAAATCAATTAGGTTTCTTGATATGTACTGCTAGAGTTTCATAGGTTGCTTGGGGCATATTTACAAGGCCTTTGAGTCTCTCTGATGTTATTTTTCCCATTTTAATTTAAGACCTTTCCCCGTGGTGCAAGGTCCTTGTAAATACGCCCCCATCTGTGCTTGGCAAATTTAGATTTTGATTCTTTGAGTTACATAGCGATGTTAAAAGTGACCCAAAAATGGTGCAAGGGCCTTAAAAAACGCTTTCATGTGTTTTAGGGCATTTTAAGTCATTTCCCGATGAATGTAGGTATATAATTGATTTAGATGATGTGTTTAAAAACGTTTTTTGAAATCAATTAGGTTTCTGGATATGTAGTGGTAGAGTTTCATAGGTTGCTTGGGGCATATTTATAAGGCCTTTGAGTGTCTCTGATGTTATTTTTCCCATTTAAATTTAAGACCTTTCCCCATGGTGCAAGGTCCTTGTAAATACGCCCCCATCTGTGCTTCGCAAATTTAGATTTTGATTCTTTTAGTTATATAGCCATGTTAAAAGTGACCCAAAAATGGTGCAAGGGCCTTAAAAAAACGCTTTCATGTGTCTTAGGGCATTTTAAGTCACTTCCCCATGAATGTAGGAATATAGTTGCTTTACAAGATGTTTTTAAAAACGTTTTTTGAAATCAATTAGGTTTCTTGATATGTACTGCTAGAGTTTCATAGGTTGCTTGGGGTATATTTACAAGGCCTTTGAGCTCCTTTGATGTTATTTTTCCCATTTTAATTTAAGACATTTCCCCGTGGTGGAAGGTCCTTGTAAATACACCCCTATGTGTGCTTGGCAAATTTAGATTTTGATTCTTTGAGTTATATAGCCATGTTCCATATAGTGCTCACCTTCTGCGTAGTCTTTGATATGCTAGACTCCATCTGCACAATGAGATACCTAAGCAAAGGAAACACAGGTGATGTGATTGTGAAATGAGGAAAAGAAATTCCAAATTTTTCAATTACATCACCTGTGTTTTCTAACTTTACGAATGACATTGTGCAGATGAGGCTTAGGCCTGTACACAGACACAAAAGAGGTCTGGCCTTTGTTCAAGAGTGAAGTGGACATGACTTGCTTCAATGGTAGGCCTGTACATGTATTATCTCCTCTGTACTCTTCAACAAGCTTAAATTTCATCTGCAACCCTGAGTAGGCCTCACCTCAAACAAACCTCTGAATAGGCCACACCTTATCGTCATCCTGAATCAATCATTTAAAATGTTAGGGACAGATTTATATTTCTATTTTTTGAACGGTTTTATATATTTTTTGTTTTTTTTGGGGGGGGGGGGGAAACGAAAACGATTCATTGTAAAGGGCTCAACAGGAGCAACAAAAAAAGAAGATAATTTATTTTCTGAATCGTCCTGAACAAACATGATTATCAATTGCTAAGTTGATTAAAGTGATGCTACTTTCTCTGTAGCAAATCAACTGACCGCAACGTACGCACACTTGTTTGACTGCCCCAAACCTCATCTGTATATTTGGGACCATCTCCCTCGCCTCTGGTCCCGTCACTTCCTCTACAACTGATCTTCTGGCCACAGAAGGAGGATTATCTTGCAGGTCACGTAGCTGCGCAGCACTGTAGTTGTTAGGATGCCACCTGTCCATATGGCGATGCATTGCATAATTGCCGTAACTATATTTTTTATCTGTCCCTCTGGACAAATCTTTCTTACAGATAAGGCAAGTTACGTACCGGGCATTGACTTTTTTTTGGCCCCGGGGATATTTAAAAAATTGCCAAATAAAGTTTTCTTTGACATGAGACCTCCTGGGCTCCTCAGGCAAAAACTGCCTCCTCTCCTGCTCTTCCTCTTCTTCCTCTTCTTCCTCCTCTTGCTGAATGATAACTTCAGCAGGTGGTCCTCTCTTCCTAGGAGGTGGTGGTGGTGGTGGGGATGCACCAGCTGAAGCTACTAATGAAGCCATTGCTCAGTGATGACAAAAGGTTTTCCTCTCACAAAGATGAAAGTCAGAGTGAGAAAACAAGGAGGGGTTTTCATCATTTGGGAAAAACAATAGTTCTAAACCAATGAAAAGTGTTACTTTTAGGTCACATGACCTAGCCTTACATCATTAGGAAACCAAAAGTGAAATGAACCAATGAAAAGTGTTATTAACAAGTCACATGACCTGTTGTGTTTACGTTACGCGCTTCGCGCCGCGTCCCGGATCGCTTCCGGGAAGCTGCGCTTCGCGCCTCGCTTCGCGCCTCGCTTCGCGCCTCGCTTCGCGTACCGGTTCACTTCCGGGTACGCTAACGCGGCGCGTCATATGACGTATCACGCAACAACGCGATACGTCACGCTGTCGCGACGCGTCACGATGTTGTTTTCTAACGTGACAGTTGCGCGAACGGAACGTTTACTGGTTCGCGGACCGGATCGCGGCATTAAATTGAGCTAACGGAAAGCTAACCGGTTCGCGGACCGGGAGCGAACTAAAAAAAAAAAAAAAAAAATGTATTAATAAACATATAAAATATATTTTTTGATTTAAAGAAGAATACATTTTAAAGCTTTTGATATTTGCTATTAAAAAAACCATTGAAATTCACTGAAAAAACCATAGGTTATAGACCATATATAGTTAGGAATTAGCATTTACAAAACCTTGAAAATTCACAGAAAAAACCATAGGTTATAGACCATATATAGTTAGGAATTAGCATTTAAAAAACCTTTTTTTACTCACACAAAACCATTGAAATTCCATATATAGTTAGTTGTACTAACTATATATCGCGCACCCGCAATCCACTGCTGATCATGTCACATATTACATCATTCATGACATGGTCAGTGACATCACTGATGACATCACTGATGACATCTCAAATGACATCACTGATGACATCACTGATGACATCTCAAATGACATCACTGATTACATCACTGATGACATCTCAAATGACAACACTGATGACATCACTGATGACATCACTGATGACATCTCAAATGACATCACTGATAACATCACTGATGACATCTCATTTGACATTACTGATCACATCACTGATGACATCATTCATATGATAATACGATGAACCTCTTCAGACTCTAATATAACCTTAGATACACTCAGTGTAAACAGACACTCACAGACTGTCACTCATCCATGGAGTTACTCACACACCTAGTCAGTCATGCAAAGAATCAATCCCACCTCCATTTCCTCAACTATACAGTTATACACACCTTACTTATTCAAACATATAGTAACACATATTTACTCTCTTATACAATCCGTGATACAAATTCACAATGATCCATACAGCCACTCACACATTCACTGGCTCTTTTGCACAGTTATTTACATATGTCAACTGTCACATGTACTGTGTTTTACATATGTACTTACTTTGACATGTAGCACTGAGATATCCATTCACTCACCAATACACTCATGCACACAGTCAACCGCCCATACAGTTGTTTCCATATACACGTTTGAACCCATACATCTAGTGAATCAACTGCTTACACATGTATGCACAGAGTCATACACCTCCCAGCCACCCACACACACACTCAGTCTCCCATACAAATACTTGGGCAAACAATCAATAATCCATATAGTTACTCATATAGCTAATGATCAACACATGCAGCAGATTACAGAACAACAGACACAATGATGCACAAATTAAGACAGTTTAGTCACTAACTTATGCACTCAGTAAGACACATTTAATCACTCACTCATATAGTCAATCAAGCACCTACTAAAACCTTCATTCAGACACTTATACATCCACTCATTCTTCAATATATAAAACATATTTAAACTTTACAGAAACACACAGTCACTGGATGATGTCATCAGTGATGCCATCAGTGATGTCATCAGTGATGTCATTTGAGATGTCATCAGTGATGTCATCAGTGATGTCACTGACCATGTCATGAATGATGTAATATGTGACATAATCAGCAGTGGATTGCGGGTGCGCGATATATAGTTAGTACAACTAACTATATATGGAATTTCAATGGTTTTGTGTGAGTAAAAAAAGGTTTTTTAAATGCTAATTCCTAACTATATATGGTCTATAACCTATGTTTTTTTCTGTGAATTTTCAAGGTTTTGTAAATGCTAATTCCTAACTATATATGGTCTATAACCTATGGTTTTTTCAGTGAATATATATATATATATATATATATATATATGTAATATATATATATATATATATATATATATATATATATATATATATATATATATATATATATATATATATATATATATATATATATATATAGTAGTCTAGAAATCTCCAAAAACTGGATGGATCACATTACAGGATTCAAGAAGTGCCAAACCTGTAAGGCTTGTCGCCATGGGATTAATAAGACACACTTCTCAAGTCCCTTCATGGAAAAACCACTTGCCATTAATAAAAGACTCACATGCAAGACCGAGTATGTAGTATATGTTTTGCAGTGTCCCTGTGGGCTTCAATATGTGGGCAGTACACGCTTGCCCGCCCACAAGCGGATTTTGCAACATATCAGGGCAATATCCGGAAAGGATCAGACTTACCCAGTGGCCAGGCACTTTGAATCTGTACATAATAGTGACCCCAGTAGCCTACAATATTTTCTCGTTGATTCAATTTTGCCTCTTAAAAGAGGCGGAAATAGGGATGCCAAGCTGCGCCTGTTGGAGACGAGATATATTCTAGAGCTTAATAGCAAGAGTCCTGGAGGTTTAAATGCCAGTGAGGATATGTACACCTGCCTCTAATATCTGATATCCAGTTCCTGTAGCACTTTAATCATGTAAATAGTCCTACTAGTATGAGTTCCTCTGAAGGGTTTTTGTTTCGAGACCAGAATCTGTAGCCTGCTAAAATCTGTAGTAGGTTTTTAAACATTAGCACTTGCACTTTCATTTGACTAATTTGAAATCTCTGCAGTATCCCAAAAAGGGTTTTTTAGTATAGGTCCTAATGAATTGGGTTTTAAACTGTGTTTGTTGTGAATTGTCTTTGTTTTAACACCCACATGGGTTAAATGTCAACAACAGTGAGAACTATGTTTGGCTTCTTACACGGTCAATATAATATTGAAATTTTTCTTTATATATGGTGTAAATAGTTTATATGTAAATGTAATGTATATATATGAATTTTCGGATTGGGTTTGGACTTTCAAACTAAAATGTGAATATATGAATTTTATCATAAGCATATATTTATTTAGTGATAACCCAGGGATTTTCTAAATTATGTTTACTTTTTTTAACCTTACGGGCACTATGCCCTTGACTGACGCTGTAACTACGGAGTCTTTTCTCACTGTTCATGCTTCACACTAACACAGCTGAACCCACTCAAACATCTGATCTATATATGCCCTTGTTTGTGTTCATGTCACGCTATGTGATCAAGCCTCGTTGTTGGAGGCGAAACGCGTCATGGTGGATTGCAGGTTATAATTTTGGCACAAATAAAGCACTGAAAACTGCACGTATGCGGTGGTTTCGCTCTTTTTCGTTGTCCTGCGAGAAGCAGCTGTGAATAGCGACTTTCTGGATATATATATATATATATTCTAAAGAACAACTAGAACGCTAACAGTCTTACTTATGACACAAGTATGGCACACCTGAAGTCATCTTGATTGGAATAAAGTGGTAACACTTAATACGTTTAATTTGAAAAAGGAACAAAATGAGGGGTTTCATATTTCAATATTATATTGACCGTGTAAGAAGCCAAACATAGTTCTCACTGTTGTTGACATTTAACCCATGTGGGTGTTAAAACAAAGACAATTCACAATTGTATATATATATATACAATTTCAATGGCAAAATGAAACCCCTCATTTTGTTCCTTTTTCAAATTAAACGTATTAAGTGTTACCACTTTATTCCAATCAAGATGACTTCAGGTGTGCCATACTTGTGTCATAAGTAAGACTGTTAGCGTTCTAGTTGTTCTTTAGAACACTCTGGGACATTCTGTCATTGGGCTATAGTTGGGCTACATCTGGCTGATATTTGGGCTACCTTTGTTTTTTTTGTCTCTGGTGGCCATCTTTGGGCTACATTGGGCTACATTTGGGCTCTAACATATATATAGCCCAATGTAACCCAACTCTCAGGGCTGCATTGATTCCACATTCCAAATGGAATCTTCACTCATGATGCTTTTTGAAAATTCAGCTGTGTCATCTGTGCAGCCACTGAGCTTACCATCTTGAAACTACCTGAGGAAGGCGGAAGCTGAAACGTTGTAGTGGAAATATATTTTTGTTGTTTGGTGAATCTATCTGTTTGAGTCACTTCTTTCTTATATATTTTATTTCTTTGTGACTCAGTGTATCCTTTGGGATCCAGATTTTTGCCCTGGCTGGCTGTTGTTTTCTTGTGATCCTTCATCTTCAAGTACACTATTTTTGGGATTACAAACCTGTATCCTCCCTGGATCCGACTCTCAAGCCAGAAGCAACCACCATGTCAAGAACAAATCTACATCCTAGATATGCGCTGTTCATCCAGGAGAAAATCAGTAAGTGCCAATTTACAATAGCACATTTACAAATCTATAAAAAACTTAACATCTATCCTATGGGGTTGGAGATTAAGTCTAAGCTACCTTTTAAACTAACTAGTTGTGAATGGTCCGCTACATGGAATATTGTACTCCATAACTCATCAATGGCCCTACTATTGGTATCTATTAAAATAACCATTCAAAAAATGCAGATGCTTAAAGCAAAGCTACAAAAAGAACTGGAACTTTTAAAGAACACAAAAAGTGACTCTGAAGTGGCACACATACTACAGAGGATTGCAGTAGTAAAAAAGATGACTGCCAGGAATTCTATTAAAATTAAATCTGAAAAACTAAAAAGAGATATGTTAAGATTTCATATACCTCCTCTTCCAACTAACCACTTCGTAAATCATTCTGTTTTTGGAGATTTTCTTGTCAGTGTAAGCCCTGTGAATAAACAGCATAAAAAGAACAGAAGATTTATCAGACAAAAAAGACTGCAAAGCATCAGCCAACTTCAACCCTTCCAGACATCTGACTCAGTTATTGACTTGACTGGAGGGCTCCTATCACCAGGTGAATTGAACCTCTTGAGCAAAGGCCTCTATTTCTGTCCTGTACCGAAGGACCATAATGCAGCCAACATGATGAGAGACCTAAAAACCTTCGAGAGAAGATGCAGACTCGCAGAATACTTTTACAATAATTCTAATGTTGGTCAGCCAAGCTACCTTCCAGATCCATTTAAGAAGTTCCGTCATCCTAAATCATGGACTCCTCAATGTGGTAGAAATCCTGTCCTTGATACATATATTTTATCCATCAACAAACACATCAAGGAATCAACACCTAAAAGGATTTTTGATAACATTAGCAAAGAAGAAAGAAAAGCTCTCCACCTCCTTCAACAGAGAATGGATGTCATTATAAAACAGGCAGACAAAGGTGGTGCAGTGGTTGCCATGAAAGTAAGTGATTATATTGAGGAAGGAATGAGACAACTAATGGATACCAACACTTACAAACCTTTAGAAACGGATCCCACTGAAGATTTGAACAAAGAAATTAAAAATATGATTGTAAAGTACAGATGCTTAAACCTCATTGATGAAACAACAGCAGATATACTTGTTCATCCCCAACCAAGACCTGGGAGATTTTATATGCTTCCCAAAATTCACAAAATAAACAATCCTGGCCGTCCCATCATCTCTGGCAATGACACCGCCACTGAGAGACTATCTTTATTTGTTGACCTGCACCTCCAGCCCATTGTACAGGAACTTCCATCATTTGTTAAAGATACCAGTCACTTCCTTCAGATTATTGAAAAATTAAACCAAACCCACACATTTGATGATGAAACTCTTCTGGCTACATTTGATGTTACATCATTATACACCAATATACCACATGAGGATGGGCTTATGGCGTTATCTGAAGCTCTTAATAAAAGAACTGTGAAAAAACCATCAACAAATGTACTCACCAACTTTGCTAGAGTCATCCTTAAATCCAACAATTTTACATTCAATGGAAAACACTATCTGCAGATACAAGGTACTTCCATGGGTACTCGGATGGCTCCATCCTATGCAAATATCTTCATGGGCAAACTAGAGAACAGTATACTTGCTACTTCTAGCATCAAACCACTGATATGGCTAAGATACATTGATGACATATTTATAATATGGAATGCAGGAAGTAGAACATTGGAACAATTTACAGCTAATATCAACAATATCCATCCTACCATCAAATTTACCAGCAGCAATACCAAACAGAAGCATCATCTCCCTTTTCTGGATGTGCTAGTCACCATTCATGAACACAAAATTACAACTGATCTGTACCACAAGCCTACAGATGCTCATTTGTATCTAAACTGGACTTCATGTCACCCTCATCACACTAAACTGAGCATCATCTACAGCCAAGCACTCAGAATAAGACGCATCTGCAGCAATGAGGAAACCTGTAAAAGACCATCTACAGGAGCTTGCTACATTATTTAGAAGGCGAGGCTATCCTCTGCATATCATACAGCAACAAATTGACAAGTCTTTGCAGTTACCCAGAGAAGCACTTATTTGGAATACCAGCGCCAGAAACAAAAGTGACAGAACTCCATTTGTAGTTGACTATCATCATCAGCTCCCAACTACAGAAATATAATGCAAAAAACATTTCCCTTACTGTCCACTTGTGAAAAATTGCAAAAGGTTTTTCCAAAACCGCCAGTCATTGCTTACCGCAGAGCTCCAAATTTACGATCTCTTATTGTGAGAGCTGAAATCAAGCAAGCTGTAACAAATGCAGGGGTTCATTGCTGTGACTCTAAAAGATGCATCACGTGTGAATACCTTTTACAAACATCATCAGTTACTAGTTATGTTACCAGAAGAACCTATGCAATAAGGCAGCATCTAACATGTCGCTCAACATGCATTATTTATGTGATTCAGTGCCAACGGCAAAGCTGTAAAAAACAATATGTAGGCCAAACAGTGAATGACCTCCGCACACGATTCAGGAACCACAAATCAGCAATAATTAATAAGAAAATTGACCAGCCTGTAGCCAATCATTTTAACCTTGTGGATCATTCACTATCAGATTTGAAGATTTTCCCTGTAGAACATGTCTCAAAGGAAGAACTACTGGACTCCAAGGAAAACTTCTGGATGTACCGTTTAAAATCATTGCATCCAGATGGACTGAACATTACTGACAATACAACCTGATTAATGCATATCTCAAGAACTCTCAGGGCTGCATTGATTCCACATTCCAAATGGAATCTTCACTCATGATGCTTTTTGAAAATTCAGCTGTGTCATCTGTGCAGCCACTGAGCTTACCATCTTGAAACTACCTGAGGAAGGCGGAAGCTGAAACGTTGTAGTGGAAATATATTTTTGTTGTTTGGTGAATCTATCTGTTTGAGTCACTTCTTTCTTATATATATATATATATATATATATATATATATATATATATATATATATATATATATATATATATATGTATGTATATATATATATATATATATATATATATATATATATATATTACCTACTGGCGGTTGCCAGTAGGTAGTTATAGTCAGGATTGTTTTCTATAGGAAATCCGCAACATTCTATTGGGAATAACTTTGGCGCCGATTGAGGAATCTGCCTGTAATTTTCCTTAAATTTGCCTCGCTGTGCTCCGCTCCTTCCCTGAAAGTTTGGGGGGGATTCATCAATTGGGGGCCGAGATAAAAGGGGGTCCCAAAACGTGTTTTCCCCATGTTAATTTCCATAGGGCGGTTGGACTCAATTTTAGCCCGAACGGCTGAATGGATTTCCACAAAACTTGGCAAAATTGTAGGGACTGGTAGCCCGATGTGCCTTTGCTATGTCTCAAGATATGTGCTCCAGTGGATTTTGAGTAATTTAGGTTAAAAAAAATATATATATCTGGGCGGAGCCTAACCACACATCTGATCTGATTGGCTGTATATATATATATATTACCTACTGCCGGTTGCCAGTAGGTAGTTATAGTCAGGATTGTTTTCTATAGGAAATCCGCAACATTCTATTGGGAATAACTTTGGCGCCGATTGAGGAATCTGCCTGTAATTTTCCTTAAATTTGCCTCGCTGTGCTCCGCTCCTTCCCTGAAAGTTTGGGGGGGATTCATCAATTGGGGGCCGAGATAAAAGGGGGTCCCAAAACGTGTTTTCCCCATGTTAATTTCCATAGGGCGGTTGGACTCAATTTTAGCCCGAACGGCTGAATGGATTTCCACAAAACTTGGCAAAATTGTAGGGACTGGTAGCCCGATGTGCCTTTGCTATGTCTCAAGATATGTGCTCCAGTGGATTTTGAGTAATTTAGGTTAAAAAAAATATATATATCTGGGCGGAGCCTAACCACACATCTGATCTGATTGGCTGTCAGCACTTCATCCAAGAAGTGTTGTCAGCCATCTTGGGACCAATATACATGATAGCACCTCATTAAAAAGCATTGTAGTTAATAGAGGGTTTTAGGACTTTAGTTACATTATAAATCATTTGTTGATGGTACCATACTCATTTTAGGAATTGTGGTGTGTTCTAAGGTGATTTTACCATGTGAAAAAGCCTTCTGCTGTGATATCATGAATCATGTCTGAAAGAAAACTAATATCTCATGATTTTTCCACAGTGGTTTGGAAGGGGATCTATTCTATAAGCTAAACTGAAAGCATATTTTCTGTAAATTCACATTATCTTTCTCAGTCATGTGAGAATGAAGTCTGACATTCTCAGTAATACATGTACATCCAACAAGGACAGCGACTGTCAGTTGATTCCTTTGTGTTCTACTGCAGCCTCCTAGAGTGTTCTAAAGAACAACTAGAGCGCTAACAGTCCTACTTATTACCAAGGTATAGCACACCTGAAGCCATCGTGATGGGAATAAAGTGGTTACTCTTAAAACATTTAATTTAAAAAGGAACAAAATGAGGGGATATATTATGCCAGAGAAAGTATTATTAGTGCTGCAGAAAGAAAAATTAGGGCACATTTTGAGTGACTTCTCAAATCCTCTTCTATTTCATGAAAAAATTCTGACATGCAGTCTCCCAAGATGGCCACCAGAGACAAAAGAGGCCAAATGTAACCCAAATATCACCCAGATGTAGCCCAAGTATAGCCCAATGACAGAATGTCCCAGAGTGTTCTAAAGAACAACTAGAGCGCTAACAGTCCTACTTATTACAAAGGTATGGCACACCTGAAGCCATCTTGATTGGAATAAAGTGGTAACTCTTAAAACATTTAATTTAAAAAGGAACAAAATGAGGGGGTATATTTTGCCATAGAAAGTATGATTAGTGCTGCAGAAAGAAAAATTAGTGCACATTTTGAGTGACTTCTCAAATCCTCTTCAATTTCATAAAAACATTCTGACATACAGTCTCCCAAGATGGCCACCAGAGACAAAAGAGCCTAAATGTAGCCCAAATATCACCCAGATCTAGCCCAAGTATAGCCCAATGACAGAATGTCCCAGAGTGTTCTAAAGAACAACTAGAGCGCTAACAGTCTTACTTATGACAAAAGTATGGCACACCAGAAGCCATCTTGATTGGAATGAAGTGGTAAGTCTGAAAACATTTAATTTAAAAAGGAACAAAATGAGGGGGTTCATTTTGCCATAGAAAGTATGATTAGTGCTTCAGAAAGAAAAATTAGGGATCATTTTGAGTGACTTCTCAAATCCTCTTCTATTTCATTAAAAAAATTCTGACATGCAGACTGAAACATGCACTTTGAATACCAGCAGCAGACTTCCCTGGTGAGCAGTAGCTTTACTACAGTGATCTAATGAGCAACTAGAGTGCTAACATTGAGAATTTATGGCAAATGTGTGACACATCTGAATGCCTTCTTGATGGAACCAAAGTAAACAAGCATTGAAAATGCAATAGATCTCGCCCTCGTTTAACCACTTGCATGCTAATGACAAGGTGAACTCGTCATGAGGCACACTGGAGCTGTGCTCATGGCAAGATCAACTCGCCATGTATAATGGGATTCATAAAAATGCAGCACAGGAGGGGAAAACCCCTTAGCAGCCAAGTGGTTAAGTTAAAGCCATTCTGTTTGTAATGAGGTGGCTTTTTAGCTTTGCTTTTATTAGTGTTTTTTAAACTTTCATGTAAATAACATGCATCTGTATGCATATATGTATATGTATGCATGCATTTATATTTGTATTTATATAGATATACAGATTATATATGTTTATATATGTATGTGTATATATATATATATATATATATATATATACACATATATATACACATACATATATTACCTACTGGCGGTCGCCAGTAGGTAGTTATAGTTAGGACCTAGTTTCCATAGTAAATCCGCAACATTCTATTGAGAATAACTTTGGCGCCGGTGGACGAATCTTTGCGAATTTCTCAAAGAAGATGGCCTGCTCTGCTCCGCTCCTTCCCTGGAAGTTTGGGGGGGATTCGTCAAGTGGGGGCTGAGATAAAAGGGGGGTCCCAATACGTGTTTTCCCCATGTTATTTTCCATAGGACGTTTAGACACGGCTACAGCTCGAACGGCTGAATGGATTTATAAGAAATTTGGTAGAAAGGTAGAGTCCGGCTCGCAGATTACGCTTTTCTTTGAATGGTGTAAATCTGTTCAGTAGTTGCTGAGAAAATTAACTTTGAAAAAATATATATTGGGCTACATTGGGCTATATATATGTTAGAGCCCAAATGTAGCCCAATGTAGCCCAATGTAGCCCAAAGATGGCCACCAGAGACAAAAAAAAACAAATGTAGCCCAAATATCAGCCAGATGTAGCCCAACTATAGCCCAATGACAGAATGTCCCAGAGTGTTCTAAAGAACAACTAGAGCGCTAACAGTCTTACTTATGACAAAAGTATGGCACACCTGAAGTCATCTTGATTGGAATAAAGTGTTAACACTTAAAACATTTAATTTGCAAAGGAACAAAATGAGGGGGTTCATTTTGCCATAGATATTATGATTAGTGCTGAAGAAAGAAAAATTAGGGCACACTTTGAGTGACTTCTCAAATCCTCTTATATTTCATAAAAAAAATTCTGATATGCAGTCTCCCAAGATGGCCACCAGAGACAAAAGAGCCCAAATGTAGCCCAAATATCAGCCAGATGTAGCCCAACTATAGCCCAATGACAGAATGTTCCAGAGTGTTCTAAAGAACAACTAGAACGCTAACAGTCTTACTTATGACAAAAGTATGGTACACCTGAAGTCATCTTGATTGGAATAAAGTGGTAACACTTAATACATTTAATTTGAAAAGGAACTAAATGAGGGGTTTCATTTTGCCATAGAAATTGTATATATATATATATATATATTTTCACTGAAAAATCCATAGGTTTTAAACACGTTATAGTTAGGAAGTAGCATTTAAAAAACCTATGAAATTCACTGAAAAAACCATAGGTTTTACACACGTTATAGTTAGGAAATAGCATTTACAAAACCTATGAAATTCACTGAAAAAACCATAGGTTTGACACCAGTTATAGTTAGCTGGAAATTTTACTCGCATAAAACCAACGAAATGCCCACGTTATAGTTAGTTGGACTCACTATAACTTGCGCGTGCGATGCACTGCTGATGATGTCACATATTACATCACTCATGACATGGTCAGTGACATCAGTCAGTAATGTTATTGTATTATATTATGTACTTTTTCATCTATGTTTGTTTTGTTTTATAGTATCTTAGTTGTTCTATTCGAAGAAAGTGTTTTTATAAGTTTTAATTATACAACAAAAACCTAAACAATTTAATTAATAATTAACAAAAATATTTTCATAATTATAAAAATGGTTAATAATTATTTATTAGGTAGGTATTCTTTTGATATTTAATTTATTTAAGTCAGGTTTTAGTTTGATTTTTTATCTTTTTTTGTGGTAGTATTCTAGCTATTGTTTCAAGGTAGTGTAGGCCTTGGTTAATTGTAAATAGTCACACATTTCTTGCTAGCTTTTGTTGCATTTGTTTGGATACTTTTGGTTTCAATTGTGTTAGGGATTGTTCTAGCCTTAGTTCCTGGTAGTTTTGTTCTTTTTTAAGCATTTTTTGATATTGGTCGAGTGTTGGGTGTTTTCTCCCAAGTGTTCCTTGGAAGGAATTGTCACCCTTCCACTGCATTGTTTTTGCTTCTTGAGAGATGGTACTGACATTCAATCGTGGGATGTGAAATTTCGTTTGATACCTGTGTCCTGATCATTGCAGAAGGCCAACAGAGTCTTCGAAATAGTCCATTATTGGTGAAAGTTTGTGTTCATTATTTTGGTAGTAAGGGGATTCTATTAGCATGTTGTAGTGTTTGGTTTCTTCTGTAACAAAGATGTGGGCTAATGCTATATATTTTTGACTTCAAAGAATAATTTTGCAATTGTATCCTATACTAAGCGTTGATTTTTGTAGGCGCCTCCATGTACTATGATTTACGTGGTACTAGCACCCTTGTATTTCTGTGTGCGGGTCAATGTTTAAGATAGTAGAAATAAAAGCTTGTTTAAAATCAATATTTTGGGGTATTGTATTTATTTGGATTTGTTTGAATAATATTAGAAGCACATTATGAGTTGCACTTTGCCTCTTTGGCAGCAGTACACATATCAAAGGGTTATTTATGTTATGGTATTTTCCATGGATAATGTATATTTGTGTAAATGGTGCTGGACATGGTTTAACTATGCCATCCATCATCCATGTGTTGCACTGTGTTAGGATTAATTAATATTAGATGGATAGACAATCATTCTTTAGTCATTGCTACAACTGTTATGCAGTAAGAAATCTTGGTTAGTATGTGCTATCTTTAAATGCTGAGGAATTTCCTATTCGTCAAAAGTTCTGTGTGCCCTTGGTATTTATCGAGGGATTCTCCTTTTTGTACTTATTAGCCTTTTTAGGTTTTCCATAGCCGGCAGTTGCCCGGTCGCATCTTCAGGACCTTGGAGAATTATATTGTTTTAATAAAGTTCTTGTGGACTCTTTTGAGCTTGTGCTTGCGTCTCTCAAGTGCTGTAGGATGTTCCTATCTTGAATTTCAATCACGTTTTGGAGAGTGATTATGTTCCTTCACATTTTTACAATATATTCTTTGGTGGTGGCTCTGAAATAGTAGGCATTGAAATAATATTTAGTTCATATCCAATCCGTCCATTCTCTTGAAGAGCTTTCTGTGCTATTGAAGTATCCCTAATAACTTAATAGTAGTTTCTCTTTTGTGATTTGATTAATGTTGTAGTTTCGGACATTATTTCTGTAGATTACAGAATGATTCAAATCAATGTTACTTCTATGTGTATTTTAAGTTATTTAAACATTAGTGTTATATTTTTAGAACATGTTTTACATTATGGGCCTGATTACGATGCCGGTCGGATGGCAGAAGAAGGACCTCCTGACTAGGAGTTGACGGTCTCGCTGCCCGCATTACGATGTGACGGCTTTCACAGCAGTCACAATGTGCATATTTTGTATTACGGCGGGTGCTGCTGGCTGCAGCACACACTGCAATACAAAATATACATATTTAAAACATCCCTGCACTATGTAGCAGGCACCATGCGGTGCCTGCCACATGATGAAGGGATGTTTAGGGGGTACCATAAGTGCCCCCCAGGCCTCCTTTCGGAGGGCCAGTGGGGAAGAATGGCCCTCGAGGGGCCCCAAAAGTCACATTCCGCCTGCCTCTTTATGGCAGGCTAACTGCTGTGAATAGCGCAAGCGGAAAGGGACATTGTAATCCCTACGGCTGTGCCTGAGCAGGCACTGCCACCATTGTAGGGATTACTGTTCCTCCCAGAATCGCAGCTGACGGTTCGCCCGCCAAATGCCTTCATCCGCTGAATCCTAATGCGGTGGGCGGACCTGCATGAGCCGATGGGGGTAGGACCGCCATCATAATCAGGCCCTAAGTTCTTACAATTTTGATTTTTGTCTTTTTTTTAGTATGTTGGTTCTTTGGTATTAGGAAGATTGTTCTTTTCTTTGTTTTCATTCTGTTGAGAAATACAGTTATTTTTGTTTATTTCATATTTTGTTAAATATTTTTTAAGTATTGCAACTAATGTTTAAGTATACTTTTATATTTTTATACTCAAAATTATTTTTGTGTTTCTTGTATTATATTATTTCACAGGTTACCTGGATTGGTTATCTTTGTGCGTTGTTTCATAGCACTGCTACGTGTTTTTTGGAGATGTAATTTTAAAGCAATTGTCATTTATTTTAGTGTACTAAATATTTAATTTATATTTGTACTTAAGCTTCAGTTAATTTATGATTTGGTACTTTCTAATGGAGGGGCTTTTTTCTGGAGGGTGTTGCAACCTTATAGTTTTGTGTCTTCAGTTGGACAGAGTGATTCTTTGCAACAATTGTGACTTTTTTCACCAGTAGTTGGCTGCATGTTTTGCTTCCTTCTTGTTTATATGTAAAAGTGTTTCCAGTTTTTAAATTGTTTCAAATGTAATTTCAGTTTTTTCTGGTTTAATAGTTTGAAGCCTCTTTCCTACTTTAGGTGGTAAACGCTCAATCTGTTTTTTTCGGGTATTTCTGCATTTTTCATTTATCTCTGTTTATTTATGTCTATTAAAAGAAATAATTATAAGTATATATATTTTTGAATGATTTTAGAGATATTTTTGTTATTTGTGTTTTTTGTCATGTGCCCTAAGTTTTATTGTAATCATGATATTTAGTATTTCTGTATCTTTATTTTCAATATTTAGGGCAATATTTTGCACTCAATATTTTTGTTTTGGAGCTTTATGTGTAGGATGGAGATTTTCGTATCCTCAATATTTTGACAATATTTGTATATGTTGATATTATTTATGACAACTTTATTTCATAGAAGAGTAATTTGTGATCTATGTCTTTGGGTATTTGCAATGTGCTAGAGTTGATTTACATGGAAGAATATTCCAAACATTGCGGTTAGTGTGGCTATTCAGTTCTTCGGGAGTAGACATGTCGAGTGAGGTGTAATGGTGTCTGTTAGGAGACCTGTCTGAAGAGAAGAGTGCTTGTAGAAAAGACAGTGATGGAGAGTGTGTTTTGTAGAATGTGTCGTTGTATTCAGAGGACCCAGCTTTAATTTGATGTGAAGCAGTTTATTTTGGGGAATGGATTGGAGATGTGTGCTCGATCTAGTCAGCAGTAAGTGGCTGTGTAGAATTATGAGTTGAGTAAGCACATCTTTCTTGGGAGGCTTGCCCATTGGTGATTTAGTTCATCTTCAGAGTGTCAGCTGTTATGCTGTTGTGGTGCAGCTAGACTGAACTGGAAAGTTTGTTGACAGAAGGACTCTGCATTGAAGGCCGGTGGTGGTCATAATCTGAATGGCAGCTCGCTTGATACTTCACAGTATTTCAGTCTGTTTGATTGTAGGAGTAAGTTTTTTCTAGGTTATGGTCCAGGCTGCACTGATGGGATGTGTTGATAGTAATAGGAAGACTGGGTGTGTAAGAGACAATACTTGTGATAAATCAATAGATATGATAAGAATGGTATTAGTGTTAATGTTTCTAGCGTAGTAGATGCTTTTAGGACTCTTCGGAGCATCAAATACTGTGGTGAAGGTATGGAGGTTGATATCCAAGACTAGGATCTTGACCTTTTCATTTTCATACAGGGTGATGTGTAAATCACATGGCTCTTTATAGAACCTGAAATAGTAAATGTTTGCCCACAAATAAAATGTGTTCTTTGAGACTTTGGGCCCGATGTAGGTAAAAGTCATTTACCGATTTTAAAATACCGATTTATACCGAATCGGTATTCTGAAATCGGTAAATGATATGTAGATAAAAAAAATCGTAAAAATACCGAATCGGTAACAATCGGTATCGTGTTTCTACACCTACCGATTCGGTTACACTCGAATCGGTATTTCCCGATTCGGTATGTCCCGATTCGGTATATCCCGAATCGGTAGATACCCAATCGGTAGATACCGAATCGGTAATGGCAATACAACCGTATGGGCCAAAGGCCCATAGGAAAGCATTGTCAAAACCGAATTGGTATTTCCCGATTCGGTATTTCCCGATTCGGTATTTCCCGAATCGGTAGATACCGAATCGGTAAATACCGATTCGGTAAACACGTGATCGGCAAACAAGGAAGTGAAACTAATGAAAGCAGCCAATGAGGTGGAAGCAACCTCCCCCACCCTAGCAGGGAGTGGCTACCCAGGCAGGTGCAACTGATCAGAACTTTCTGGAAAGGAAGCCAGAGCTGAACAGGGAGAGTGAGCAGCAGACAGAGTTTTGGGAGTACTGTGTACACAGTCAAAATGGCAAGCAGCTCTGAGAGCCAGAAGGCTGACAGGAAGAGAAAGGTCAAGTTCAGCAGCTTGGAGCTGAAAGTATTGGTGGAGGAGGTGGTGATGGTACACAGGCAGCTGTATGGGAGGCTGTCCCTCACAGTCCCAGAGTCAACGAAGAGGAACCTGTGGAGTGCCATCAGCGAGAGGGTGAATGCAGTTGAAATTACCCCCAGGACCATGGATGACCTCAAGAAGAGGTTCTATGACATCAGGAGCCTCACCAAGAGGAAACTGGCGGAGATCAGCAAGCAGGCAGGACTGACCGGTGGCGGCAGGAACCCCGCGCCCCCCCTCACTGAACTGGAGGAACTGGTATCGACAACTATCGAGAGGGAGAGTGTGGTCGGAGTTGGGGACCTGGACAGCTCAGCCAAAGCTAAAGGTAAGAAGCATGCACAGCATGACACACCCTACCAGACACCTCCCCATTGGCCCCCATGTACAGCCAAACCCCAGTCCAGTACTGCTAGCAATATAAATGTGCAATTCATGATGGGAAATGTAGCCAGATAATGTAGGAACATTTTACAGTGCACATGACACTGCAATGCACCTTAAGAAATAATCTGAGTAATGAAATTGACATGTGCAATGCATTTATTGTAGTGACAGGAAGACATTTCCACTCAGTTGACAAATGCTAATTTATTCCTAGGGCCACCATCAGGTAGTGGAGCAGCAGCTGCACAAGTCTCAGCACCAGCAACAGCAGACAGTGTGGTGGCAGGGCCAAGCAGCATGGCTGAGTCGCAGGAGGTGGAGGACAGCAGCGAGACTGCAATTGAGGATGACTCAGGACGTTCCCTCTTGTTTCCCCACTCCCCCCAATTATCGCAATCCCCAACACTCCAGTTCTCCCCAGAGGACTCACCCACACGGTCCCAGCCAGCACCTGCCACAGCTACAGCCAGGAGGATTTATGTGGCCCCATTGTCCATCATGGAGGAGCTGCGGGTCAGGCACCAGATCCCACACCTGTCACACCTGTGGCACAGCAGCCCATACAGCAGACCAGCACCGAACGCCGCCGTCCACGCACTTCCAGCAGTGGCAGTGCTATTCCATCACGGGAGGGCAGCGTCTTCCAAGGGCTAGAGGGGAGCATGGTCCGGATACAGCGGATGCAGGTCAAATCCATCCTTGCTTGTCACCGCCAATTGCGACAGCACAACCTGCAGATGGGGGAGTTGACAAAGGGGATTGTTGACTTAGTTGCAACCAACCGGGAAATAGCCACAGGTATGGGCAGAATGACAACTGCCATGACACAGCTGTGTGCAAAGTTAGACCAACATGAGCACATACGGCGCAGGGATGCCCGAGTACAGAACCGGGCCATTAACAGGCTTGCGGCATCAACAGCCCTGCTATGCTGCCGAGGGGCAAATATGGAGGAGTGCCTCACTAATAACACTGCTGAGGTGACCAGGGGCATGGCCCGCATCACCAGTGCCATGGAGGCACTAATTATTTCTAACACTGTTGTGAATCCTGCCCTGGACGTGGCAGAGGCTGGGGACAGCAGCAGCCGCAGCAGTCCTGCCAGCGCAGTGTCCGCGCCGCGCCGGAGCACCAGGCGCTCGGCAGAGGCAGCCGGACATGCAGAAGGGGGGGAGCCGCATCCCAGTGGGTCTGCAAAGCGCAGCAAGAAATGAGACTGCCAGTGTGGGTGAGGCAACCAGGCCCATTTCCTGACCACATATTGTTGTTTTCTGTTCATTTGTTGCACATCAGTGCTGTGACGTTATACCGAAAATTAAAAATGGCATTTCTTCACATTCACAACGTGTCTGTGCATCTGTACTCACTCAGAAATAGTTGTCTGTTATCTCCTCACGTCTGTACCTCCCATCACTTGGTGTAGACACTCCAGCAGGTTGTGTTAGTGGCACAGCTATGTCATCGTCAGGGTCCTCGTAGTCAGACAACTCTACCTCTGTGCCCTTCTTGACCGCAAGGTTGTGCAACATTGCACATACAGCAATTATCTTGCAGCAGGTGATGGGGTATATTGTCTTGCACCTCCGCTCTTGTGCAGGCATCTGAACCTGCTTTTCCAGATGCCGAAGGTCCCTTCGACTACATTCCTTGTGCTTTTGTGCGCACGATTATACCTCCTTTGGCTGGGTGTTGAGGGGTTGAGGTAGGGGGTGAGAATGAATGAGCGGAGGGCATATGCACTGTCGCCTAGAAGAAAAAGGGGTAACATTACTCACATGCATACATGTACTTCACACTGCTATTTAGGTTATGGGGGTCTGACACTGTGTCTTACCTAGGAGGTATCCTTCACCGAATTCCCCTGCTGTCAGCCGTGCATAAATTCCGCTATTCTGAAAGATGTAGGAGTCATGGGTACTCCCTGGAAATTTTGCTACCACGTCAGTGATTACACACTTGGCATTGCAAATCACCTGCACATTTATGGTGTGCGTTGACTTCCGATTACGGTATATGTATTCCGTGTCAGCAGGGGGACAAATCGGAATGTGAGTGCCATCTATGCAGCCAATGATGTGGGGGAATCTTGCCATCTGGTAGAAGTCTGCTTTTGTCTGTACCAGTTCTGCATGGGTTGCAGGGAAGGAAATGTATTGGTCCATCCTTTGTATCATGGCGTCTAGGAACTTGTGGAAGAACCGGGACAGGCAGCTCTGGCTCACCCCTCCTACCGCAGCTACTGCACTTTGATAGCTGCCAGACGCAAGCAGGTGTAGGCTGCATAGCACCTGCACGTGCACTGGGATTGCGTGTGCCCTTGGGGTGGGGTGCTGCAACAGGGGTTGGAGGTCCCTAATGAGCTCTAAGATGGTCTCTGGGTCCAGCCTGTACCTCTGTAGGATTTCAGCATCTGTCTGCATGAACAGGGTGATCCGCTGTCTATACACCTGCTCCTACTATGTAAAGAAACAGGAGCCCCCTGGTGCGAATAGCAATCCTGGGTCAGGGTAGAGAATATATGTAAACAAAAAATTCCCAGGCATGCACAAACATTACTAGCATGTACACATGCAGATAGAATTATCTACAAGAACATTAGGCAACTGCTTTCTCCAATAAACTTGGTTTTAATTTCTTTTTGGATATTCATAAAAAATCATACGATAAAAATGTATTACAATGTTCAGGGGAAATGCAAACTTCATTGTAAATATACATAATTTGTCATGGTTAAAACTTCATTGGACACTATAAACATTGATGGTGTCCTGTATACACATGCTCCTGTCTCAGCCATTCCCTCTCTCCATCCTGCTGTAGCCGTAGCCGTCTTGCTATGACATAAAAAGCTGCCATGGTGCAAGCAGAAATGCATTTTGGGTCCTTTTTTATAGGTTGCACCTGGTTACCACCTGATTCCAATCTATGGTAACTACCGATTCTTAAATACAGAAATTGAGGCTAAATCGGTATTGCAGAGCTTTCCTACATCTCAATCTTCAGTTTTTCACACAGAATCGGTTTTATACCGAATCGGTAATTTTTCCGATTCTGTGTTTTTCCGATTCGGTATTCTTCCGATTCGGTGATTTTTCCGATTCCCGATTTTTTACCGATTCGGTTTGTTACCGATTCGGTATATTTGCCGAATCGGGGTAATTTCCGATTCGGTATTCTGACGAATCGGTATCTTTTCCGATTCGGTATATTCAACGATTCGGCCGGTTTTGGGACTGCTACATCCCGAGGGCTCGATACCGATCGGTAACGGCCGAAAATGCCGATTTTCGGCCGTTACCGACCGACCTACATCGGGCCCTAAATGAATACGTGAAATTCCTTAGAAAATGCAACTAGGCCAATTTCAATTGAACTCAGTATGACTGAGACTATGATATGACATTTGTAACTGAGTTGGGTTTCCAGTTTGGATGGCAGGGCTCAGAGCTGTGATATTTTGAAGAGTTTTTGGAGAGGCCTAGGATGAAAGGGCTTTCTGAGCTATTGTTACTTGCATCGTATAGTTTGATTTGATATGAAGAACACTTTGTTCTAGGTTTGGTGGCCATAACAAGATCACACAAAAAATGTGTAGGCTACTCTTGAGGGACAGATTCTGCATGGCATTTAAACAGTGACGTGAACCTTTATGATCAAATTTCTCCCCCCTGAGTTTTATTTATCACTTCATGGATATGAACTTTGTCTATCATTTGACCATCCAGTAGATCTTTATTGACCTATTTTCTATCTCTCATCTGGTTACACTGATGTTTTGAATAAGGTGAATAATACCTTCTGTGTAACCGTCTTTCGGGAGGATTTGTTCACGTGCATTTACTTATGATCATTGTATTATGGGATGCCTGATTTTATTGGACGTGTGAGTATGTGTGGTTATGAATTCGGATGTCTGACTTTCTGAGTGTGTGTGATGTGGGATGTGCTCAATGTTTACTTTATTTTTATTCATATCTAAAAGCAAAAATTGTTAAACTGACAATAACAAAACGTTTTGATATAATTTATTAATTCATATATGGTATGGTCACATTTATAGGCCTGTGTTCTTAGTTGATTATGAATTAGTGATTTATTGCTCCATATGATATGCACAGGTAGAGAATTTGTCTTTTGAGTGTATTACAGATTCTGCATGGGACAACTGCAATTTGAACAGGGGTATCATTCAGTGGAGAGAAAAATAAGGCAATAGGATGTGTGAAAAGAGTGCATCAGTATGATCTATTGTTTGCATGACTGCACTTTAAGGTGCAAGATCAGTATACAAGAGGAAAACCTTTAGGAGCACAAACTACATGTATATGTTAAATCACTTTTTGGTGCAAAACCTCCCTTGGTGCAAAGTAAACAGAATTAGATTATATTTATGTGCTAAATCACACGAAGGTGCAATTTCAACAGGAGTGTGTTAGCATGCTTAGGTGCACGTTTAAAAGAACAAACCACACTTAGGATTAAAAACACAGGTAATATTTCAGTTAAAAATCGCCTTTGTTGAAACATCCTTTCGTGAAACATCAACAGGAGCGTGGTGGCACTTTTGGAAGCACAGGCCACATTTAAGAGCAAAAACACGTGTATATGGAAATTCAGCCTTGGTGCCATGGTGTGGAAACACTCTTGGTGGAAAAACATATTTAGGAGAAAAAGCATATATAGGTGCAAAATCACATGTATGTGCAAATTCATCCTTCCTGCAACCTTTATTGAGTGTAGAAACAATTTTAGGGGCAAAAATTCATTTAAGAGGAAAAGTCATAGGGAGGTGAGCAAACACAATTAGATGCAAAGTCACTCCTGGTGCAAAGTGAGGAATGTGCTATCACACTCAGGCACAAAATCACTCAGAACAGAGTGAACATGTGGTTGAAAGAAATCACATTGGATGCTAATGGTGTTTATCAGGATGACATCTCATTTAGCTGACAAGTGCAAATATAGACTTGGTGCTCCATCAGCCCATGCGTAGGACACTTTTACGAGCATAATCCACATTGAGGTACAAAATCACATCTCTGTGCAAAATCACTTTTAGGTAAAAAGAAATAACCTTTTGTACAAAGTAAGCAGGTTTGAGGTCTCACATTTAGGCCCATGTTTACATTAAGAAGCGCAATCACAGCTGTAAAATTGCCCTTGGTACAGTGGTAGCAGGAGTGTGGAAACCATTTATGAATACAAATCACATTTGGGTGGAAAAACTCACCTTCGTGATAATTTATATTTGATGTACATTGGTGCAGCATAAACAGGAGCTTGGAAACCGTTTTAAGATTATAAATATGCCTTCATTGTAGTACCCTGGCGTAAGCCTACAACAGCCTATGACTTGAACACTGAGGGGCCCATTAGGATGTCGGGCGGATTGCCCCCGCCAGGCTGGCGGTAGCCACCGCCAGCCTGGCGGGGGCAATCCGTCCGACATCCTCACTCGTTTCCCCCCGCCATATTAGTATGGCGGGAGGACCTCGGCGGACGAAAAGACCGTCCGCCGCTTTTCCGCCCCAGTCGCCTTGCGGCCGGGGCGGAAAAGGAATATTATGGTGACGGTGTCTATCAGACACTGCCAGCCATATTAGCATGGGCATTTTACAATGCCTTTCCGTGGCGGCATTGCATGCGGTCTTCACTTTCGGGGCCTCCTGTGGGCCCCCAAAGTGAAGGAGGGGTGGGGGTGCACACAGGTACCCCCCTGCATTTGCATATACAATGCGGTAGGCACCGCGCGGTGCCTGCCGCATTGTGTATGCAAATGCATACATGCATTTATGGCATTGTGGTGGGCGGTGCAGAGAGAACCGCCCGCCCCAATGTTATAAATGCAGGATGCGGCCGGCACTGTGGTGGCCGCATCCTAATACCACCCACGGGACCTCCGCCCTTATGGCGGGCGGTCCCAATCCCCGTCAGGATGGCAGGCGGGCAAAGTCCGCCCGCCATCCTAATGACCCCCTGAATCTTAGGCATAATTGTGCCTAGAAGATTATATTACATTTTTAATAATTCTAACAGATCAGAATGGCAAGCAGTAATCGTTAAGTGTAGATTATAGTACAAGTAGGCATTTATTTTCACTTGCACCAAAAAGACTACTAGGTAGCAAAAGCTTGGGGAAGCAGTTAAGGTATATAATACTCCAATGTCAGGGGGAGACGAAAACGACCATAAGCCTTTATTGGAAAAAGGAAGACGCGCCTCCTATTTCATTATAGAATTATAGGCTGTGGTTGATACTGATCCTAGAATGTCTAACAAGTCATGTACACCACATTATAGATTTTGAAACCAAATGGAGATTGTTACTAGATTTTATGGGAAGTGAGGCCAGGGCAATGGCATGCCCCCACTAGATGAAGTGCCACAGACAGGGTTGTTTGAAAACTTGATTGCAAAGAGTGAATGAATATAAGGTGACGTCCACGCATAATATCTGGGTCTATGTCTGTCTGGTTGATGTAAAACATCTATAGGATATGAAGGCGAATTATATCCACTCTAGGGGGAGGGAGGGAGCTATGTTAAAAGTAGCAGAAGGTCTCAGGAGAATTTACACAGAGTTTACTAAATTATATGGAAATACCCTGAAAAATGTTTAAGGATAGTTGGACATGTTATATATGTAAATGTTAATAAAAACATTTGCCAAAAATGGGGAATAAAATAAGGATGTCAACACGGAAACACTGAATCCAGCATGGTCTTTTCCATTCATGTTCTTTTCCATTCCAGCTGCAAAATTCCAAATGGCGCAGGGTCGGGAATACTACAAGGCAGTGGTACTTACTAAATCCAAAGCATGTATGTCATGTTTATCACAGTGAATTACTTTAATAAACGTCTGAATTAACCGTTCTATTTTTAGTATTCCCTGACGCATATTCACTCGGGATCCGAAGTCTCGCCAGTACATTCACAGGTGTCAAGAAACAGCCACGTGCCACATAAACAGAAGGAAATGTATTTACCTGTGGTAATGGAAAATAACAGCTAAGATGCAGGACTCGCAGCATTTGATTAGTGAACAGGGTCCTATAATACGAGGTTTTACTTGCAGTTAGTCAGAGGTCAGAGAGCAGCAGATGCTCGAATGCATGTTCGTGAAATAATATGTATTTTCCGCCGACGTTCGCACCCCATGTTCATACAAAACCATTAAAATAAACAATGCACTTCTCTGTTTAGATTAACTCTATCATTTCAATATTTTAGACAATAACGTATACCGGATGCATAGCATCTCTCTCCGAAGGTTAGTGCTTGCTGTAGTGCAACACACGTCAACCAGCGGGAATATTCTCAGTGTCACTAAGCAGGGGACAATGGCGGGAACGCCGTATGCTACCTTGGTGGTAAAATGAAGGCCTCGGCTCTAGCGGTGACAATATAAATAGATGCGTTCCTGACTTTAGTGCCAATATCGGCCCATGCCCCGGACCGCTCCTCCTCCAACTTTCCCAAATAACAGACACCACACTATGATTTGTTGGAGAAAGTTGTTGCAGCTTTATTAGCATGTACATTATGCCAACATGTTGGGTTATCTTACGGGCGATCCAAGAGCAGGCCGCCTCTCGCGACCCGCCCACCTGGTGAGCCATAACCCCCGTGGTGTTAACCGCGGGGCGTTGTCAGTTTTGGGGGAAGGTCTAACCCCTCCCCTCGGCGGACCTCTATTCCGCCCCTTACTCACGCCCCTCCCCCTCCGGGGGGCGGAGTGTTGTAGGCAACCCCCGGTTGCTCAGGTCTACAACCGCCCGAAGGACTAACGGGGCACCGTCACTCCTCCAGGATCCATCCCAGCGTGGATCTCCCTGGAGATAATTTGCTCTCGCACCCTTCTGGTGCTCCTGTAGAGGGTACCCTTCTGTACCTTCCTGCATTGGATCGCCCTGTAACTCCGCCTGCAACACAAAAGACAGTAATATTAGTAGCAACACGCCCCCCCCTTACTGCCCGAAAGCAGGGTAAGCGGAAGGGCGGGCAAAAAGCGCACGGGCAGCCACTGTCCGAAGTCCACGGGGGAAAGGGGGGGGAGGGTCAGCTCGCCACCGCGTCCAGGAACAAAGAGGGTGCTTGACCCTCACCCCTGGGTCATATAGCCTATCTTGCCCCTCCCCCTGGACGAAGGAAGTGACATCACAGGGGGACCATCTGGTCCCCCCAACACTAGACCGCTCATGGGTCTGTGCCATCCTCTGGCACTAAGGGTGGCCGCCCTCGTAGGTGGCCACCTTTGGAGGCCCGGGGCAGCCAGTCATAGTGCCAATATCGGCCCATACCCCGGACCGCTCCTCCTCCAACTTTCCCAAATAACAGACACCACACTAGGATTTGTTGGAGAAAGTTGTTGCAGCTTTTTTAGCATGTACATTATGCCAACATGTTGGGTTATCTTACGGGCGATCCAAGAGCAGGCCGTCTCTCGCGACCCGCCCACCTGGTGAGCCATAACCCCCAGTGGTGTTAACCGCGAGGCATTGTCAGTTTTGGGGGAAGGTCTAACCCCTCCCCTCGGCGGACCTCTATTCCGCCCCTTACTCACGCCCCTCCCCCTCCGGGGGGCGGAGTGTTGTAGGCAACCCCCGGTTGCTCAGGTCTACAACCGCCCGAAGGACTAACGGGCGCCGTCACTCCTCCAGGATCCATCCCAGCGTGGATCTCCCTGGGGATAATTTGCTCTCGCACCCTTCCGGTGCTCCTGTAGAGGGTACCCTTCTGTACCTTCTTGAATTGGATCGCCCTGTAACTCTGCCATGGCTCTGAGTGCAGCAGCCGCCTCCCAGAGTCCCCCTACATACTAGCTACCTCTTAGTTACAACCTGCTGCTACCAGCGCTTCCGCTATATCAAGCAGAAAGCTCGCCATCCTTACATTGGCTAAATGAACACCATCTTCATCAAAGCACCCAGTGCATTTAGTACGTAGCAAACCATGTCTTATGAAGCCAAATCCCCTTTGCTTAAAGCTACTCCAATGTATGTCGAGCGACACTATCCACCATATCCTTGTCGCCCAAAGATCTAGTGACCTACAGCCTGTGCATTCCCAGACCTTCCTGGATAAAGCAAGGACATGTCCTCCCATCCTCTGGACAGCAGTGCTGCCCAGCAACCAAACTCCCTTATCAGTTCTGCCGCTCCTCCGGGCTAAGAACTGTAACAATAAAGTCCCAGAACTTCTCAACTGACTGCAAACTGTGCTCTGGAGATGTCCTTCTTAGTGCTCCACGCCCCCCAGTCTTTTCCTATTATGGACAGCTGTGTTGCCCAGCAACCAAAAGCCCCTATCCGGTCAGCCGGTCTACTACCTGTCAAATTGTGTCCCCTGTCTGGCTTCTGGCCTCTCAACCCTTACTTTAGACATACCGGGGTTAAACCCCATCTATAAAGGGCCAGCCAGCCGGCTCACTCCCACAAAGCCAACCCTACTGTTAGCTGACAATCTCCTCGAATGCTTCGCCTAACTGAAGCGACAGGAACCTTCAATCCATTTCGAACAGGGGAAAAGGCGTAAACCTATGAGTAAAGTCCCTGAACCTATCAATTATGCCCGCAAACTGCATTCTGGGGTTGTCTGAAATGGAACCCTGTCCCCACCATTTCTGCACTTTAAAGGCAAAATCGCCCCCTCCTGGAATTAACTCACTCACACCCCTTGATCCAGAAAGGCAGATATTATAAGTAGCCCATACCTAGCATATATTTCCAACATTAACCAGGGTTCTGCAGAAAATTTGCCTGCTTGACTGCCAAGTGTGTATTGCACCTATGCGGCTATGAATTTCTTCCACTCCGTTTCCGGCCGCCACGCTGCTGACCTTGCCCGCCCTATCCCTGGGTGAACTAAACAGAGCCACACCGTTACCCCTGTGCCCAACCACCGCTGCTAAGATGGTTCCCTACCGAACCAGTGAAATAGATGCTGTACCATGCCTATACTCGTGGTGTAGCACCCATTGACCCATACAGAACTTGACAAGCCCAGGAGCAAGCCTGATATGGTTATCCCAGGTCCCTGCTGCGCCCGCCTTACCCTAAAGAGCTCTCTAAATACGGATCATTACCCAACAGAAATGACCCATCCGAATATAACTCACAGTGTGTCAGAAGAAGCTAACCCGGCCCCCCATAAGGCTAAAAGGATGCCCCGGGCCACCTTTGGTGAGCAGAGGCGCCATCTGGCTTTCCTCTCTCGTCATGGTGCACGCACGTCGCACACCTTTGGTGGCCCGGGGCAGCCAGTCAATGTGTGCAGTGACGCCCTCAAACCTCTAGAGGCCATAAGCCACGCGGTGAACTGCAGGAAGAAACTCGACTTCCGGGATTCAAAGTGTTTCGCACCAGGGACCTCCCTGAGCTATACGGGGAAGGCGCATTTGCAGCTGACATTTACAACCTCTGAGCGCAGCAGAAGGGGCTAACACATACACAGGGCACAAGTTCTAAAAAAAGAAGTGGGGGACTAACCTAGTTAATCAGAATGCAAGTGGCATCACAGCACGTGACATCATTAGGGTGACCAAGTGGCATGGGTGCAAATTCAGGACAGTGAGTGTAAAAATTCAGGACGAAGGGTCAAAATTCAGGACAAAAATTCAGGACAGAAGGTCAAAATTCAGGACAAAATTTGGCAACAAAAGGTATGTTTTATAGACACAGAGGAGGTGGCGCAATAGTATACAAGTAAGTAAATAGGCAACCAACATAAGTACAAGCCAAAATAAGTTTATATTAGGTTGAGATTCCGTGCACTTCACGTTTTTAGGTCTCGCCTGAGCCAGCGCATGCGCTGCTCTGCGAGACATTTAGTAAGTGGGCTTTTAAAAGTCCTACCACAGTTTTTTGGCTGGGATAGAGCGTGCGGTTGCGCGCACAATGACGAGCAGAGACGCCATCTGGCTTTCCTCTCTCGTCATGGTGCACGCACGTCGCACACCACTTGCCAGCCTGCTTAAATTTTTGCCAGCGCGCACGCACCACTTCTGGTGCTTTTTTCCCTTTTAGCGCGCGCACAGAACTCCCGGGCTTGTTTTCGCGCACGCACGCACCACTCCCATGCTTGTTTCCCTGATGCTCTGCTCCGCTGTGCCCTTTTCAAGAGGTAAATTAGAAGCATGATTTATGTGACCCGAGATTTGTTAATTGTTTACAGAGTGAAAGCTCTTTCTCTCCTTATCTTGTCTCTCCCTAGCTTCGCAACCCCTCCCCTTATTTGCCTCCCTTTTTCTCCCTCCCTCCCCATCTTTCCTCAATATCATTCTACCTCTTACGCCATATCTTATTATCTTACTCTCCTACCACCTTTCTTCTTTCTCCTGCTCCGTTTTCTCCCTCCTCTCTCCGTTTCCCTAGTTGACATGGCTCCAACCAGTGTTGTGAAAGCTTTACAGATTCTCAGCTATGAAAACAGTTTAAGTATCATGAGTTTTATCTCCTGTCTATGTTTTCTGTTCCCTTTCCTCCTTTCTGTGCCTCACTTGTTCCAGTCTTTTCTCTCCCGCTCTCTTCACACTCCCACACTCTTCCCTACCATCAGCCATCCCCTCTCATCCACTTTCTCTCCCCTCACCCCACTCCCCCGAGACGCCACCTCATCCTTGCGGATCGCTGTGCGGTTTCCAGTCATCCTCCGCCAGGTTGGCATTAATTACCAGCGTGTGCCAAATATCTTTGTAATTGGGAGCCTGCGTGCGACAGTGGCCTTGCTGCCAGCCCTCCCGCCCCAACCCCCGCAGGCCTCCTCTTCTGCCCTGCGTTGAATGAGGCAGCTCGCTGGACCCGCTCCAAAGCGCCTCCCCTCCCCTGATGCCAGGCGCTATAATGAAGGCTTGTATGGAAGCGCCTAAGCGTGGACAAGGAGCCCAACTCTGCAGTCAAGTCTGCGTTGTGGGACAGAGAGCTGCCCAGCCCGGTGACCCGCCATCTTGGTCGTCCTGTTCAGGAAATTACTGGTGGGGCCTAGTCAAGGGAGTAGCCAAAATATTAAAATCCCCCCCACTTTGAACCAAAAATCTTATGGCACCATGCAAACTAAACAAGTCATTACGACAATCCTCAGAAGAGCTCGCTTGTCTATTCCATCCATGCATCTACCATTCATCCTTCCCTCCACCTGCTGATATCCACAATGTCACCTTTATATTCTGTTGTGCATTTAATCTTTCATTCATCATTCAGTCTTTCACCATTCTGTCCATCCACCCATCCATCACTCCTTTCACTCATCCATCCTTCCATATGTATACCCTTTCACTACATTCATCCTTGCACTCTAGCGATCTTACCTTACACTCATCCACCTACCCTTTCACTCAGCAATCTAATCATCCATCCTTTCTCTCATCCTTCCACCCAACCACTCATCCATCCATTTACCCTTTAGTTCACCCATCCACTCACTCATCCGTGCTGTCACTCATCCATCCACCCTCCCTTCCACTCATACATCCATTCTTTTAATCATCTATCCACCCTTTAATTCTTCCATTCACCCTCCCTTTCACTCATTTATTTACCCTTTAATTCATCCATCCTTTCAATCATTCAGCCATATTTTCATTCTTCCATCCATTTGCTCATCCATCCACCCGTTCACTCATTCCATCCATCAATCTATCGACGTTCTTTTACTCGGCCATCCATCCTTTCACTCAGCCATCCACCCTTTCACTCATCTATTCCCAACCACCCACCCTCCCTTTCACTCATCCATTCCCACCCACCCACCCTCCCTTTCACTAATCCATTCCCACCCACCCACCCTCCCTTTCACTAATCCATTCCCACCCACCCACCCACCCTCCCTTTCACTCATCCATTCCCACCCACACACCCTCCCTTTCACTCATCCATTCCCACCCACACACCCTCCCTTTCACTCATCCATTCCCATCCACCCTCCCTTTCACTAATCCATTCACACCCACTCTCCCTTTCACTCATCCATCCTTGCATCCATTTGTTTACCTACTCATCCACCCTTTCATCCATCCATTCATCCACACATTCACCCTTTCATCCACCTACCTTCCCTTTCATTCATCCATTCTTTCACTTATCCGTCCATCTACAATTGTATCCATCATACTTCTAATCCCCCTTTCACTCACACACCTACACTTCAGTCATTTCACTCACTCAACCAACCACCCACCCTTTCACATTAAGTAGAGCCCAAATCACGAACTCCACCCATGCCCCTGGCCTAGTGCTGAAATTGAAACAATGAAATCAGGGGCCCAAAGTTTTTTGAATGCTGGAGGGAAGGATACCAAAGCTGCCTGGTCTTGATTTCACCTCCTACATACATGCCAATCGACCCGCTTCAGGCGGTAGACTCCTGATTCTTAAAGCAAAATGTGATTTCATTTTAGCGATCTCCTGCCTGAAATTGCCTCCGCTTCAATAGAAGTCAATGGGGAAAATGCTTTTCTAAATCTCCACCTTCCTTTACATCAATGGTGGCAAATACGCTCATACCTCTTTATACCGCCACCATACACTTCTGCCTCTGTATCTCACACTTACAAATTATTTTTCATCCCTCCTTTCTCCCTTGTCATTGTATTCCAGCCGTTAGGGCGGGGCCATCCTGCTGAGCGTCACTGTCAGGGAGGAGTGTTTATAAGTGTTTCACTATGCAACAGTTGGTGTTGTTGCACCAAGGATATTCTGCTGCATAACTAATTACTTATAAGGTCCCAAAAGCGAGACCTATTGGCTCTGTCAATGCTTGTTCAGTATGCGCGCAGCTTTGAGCAACTGTGCAGGTCTGTTTGTTGTATTTCATAGGATTTAAGAATGTTGAAGCTCTAGGGAATGGCAAAGCTAGCACATATTTAGGCAATGGCGGTTATCAAAATAAAACAATTGATAAAAGCATCCTCCTTAATATTTTGCAATTAAACTTTTACAAACATCTTCTTACAACCAACTTTGCACCGTTTCCCCAAGGAATTCCACTTACAGTACTCCAGTAAATCAAGACCTTTTGTTTGCTCTCTTTCATCCTAATTGTGGCGATAATCGCGCTGCTATACTACCTTGATCTTGAAGCTATTTTGGCCTGTGGGATTTGCTGAATCTTTCAGTGATAGGACAACTTGGCAAAGATGAATGCAAGAAGCGAATGTTGGCAGTAGTTTTACATGCAATTATGAAATGGTAGGCAAACTATAAAATGGATATGCAGCTCATGGGGCAGATTAATATATTGGATCCACAGGTAGAGAAATGGCACTTGACAGTGAAACGTTTTTTTGCATTACCTTTTAGATGCAGAACTAAATATGTAAAGAAAGCAACACTTCTGTAAACCTATCGCATCTCAGGTGTTTCAAAATTGTGTATGTGTCCTAATCTGTTAAGCTTGTGACTTGCTTTCAAAACAATAGAGCTTTTTTGTTGCTTCACTTAGTATAAAACATCTGTGAGATAGCATGCCTTCTTACATTCACGTTCACAAAATATCACTTCATTGTCTCATTTGTTATGTTATGTTATGTTATATACATTTTTATAGCGCACGGCTGCCCCAGCAAAGGGGCGTCCCGGCGCTTAGGACAAGTAAAAGCATAACACAACCACACAACAGGGGCATACAAACAGAAATCAAAGAACCTAGGATACGGAAGGGAACAAGTGGGACATCCAAACCGAGAAACTCAAGATAGCCACAAGAAGCAAGTCAGAGAGATCAATGAAGGGGGGGGCATGGGCAGTGAGCCAATATAATATAGCAAACATTTCGAGAAAAGCCTGCCCACGTGCAGTTACAGTAGAAATAGGAAATCTTTCACTTCAGGCAGCGTAACATGAACTCAGCAATTAACACCCATTTCGCATTCAAGCAGCCTTTACATGTGCAGAAGATTAACTACTTTCCCGCATTTCCATTTCTTTAAAGCAGCCCGGCCCCCTGGCTTCCCCTCCCACTGAATCACTTCACAGGAGGCCCCACTACCTTCTGCTGAGCCATCTCACCTTCTGAAAATACTTGTCCTTTAGCATCAAGGCTAAAATTACGGACAAATGCCGTCCGTGGAAACTTCCTTCACGGACAACGGACATTATGGTAAATTCACGGACAGTCCGTGAAATTTACGGACGGTTGGTCACCCTGGACATCACTGTGTGTGACATCGCCGCGCGTGACATCACGGCACGTGACATCACAGGAAGTGGCATTATAAGAAGTGACATCAGAACTTAAGACCACATGTGCAGGTTTAGCAGGTCTATCATGAGTACATTGGAGCACATTTCGAGTACACAGGGAAACCCTCCTGATTTAGGCAGAAGATTCACACTTTTGAAAGCTACACATAAAACAATGTTGCCTTTTGTCAGTGTAAACTTCCTCTACCCATAGTTCTTTACAAGAAAAATAAATTCTTTCAATGCCTCTTCAGGGGTAGTAAGTACTATATAAATTACATTTATTCTGTGTAAATACAGGGAAAGACCAACGCATCTGACATTCTTACGTTGCATGCATATCTCCTAAACAGGGACTGAACAAAGTGAAAAGCTGCCTCTCTTAAGGATGTGTGAAGTGCTACCAAGGTGTGAGCCTTTGTTTCCCCTCTGCTTCATTGGCATCTAGGTGTGAGGCTCCTGACTGCTTCCAGCCAGGAGACTGAACAAAAGGAGGCCTAATGACCCCTCAGATTCGGCCCAGCAGGAGTCTGAACTAAGAAAGCCCCCTCCCGCCTGCACGTTGTTGAGATCGAAAGCAGACAACAACGTGCAGGCGCTGCTGAATGTGTCCATGTGTTTGCAAATTACACCAGGACGAATTCAGCCTGTTTTTCAGTGGGGCCCAACTTCTAGGCAGGGTGGTGGCGTCCACCCTGTGAAAAAAGTGGGTGGACGCCGTCCACCCCGTGTAACCCTGACTCGTGCCCTGCATATACATATATTCGCTACTGTGGGTAGACGCCTTGTTAGTAGCAGATTTACGACGTTTCAGCGATACACAAATATCCCACATCCCAGAGTACTCCTAAAGTCATATTTTTCCAAGTTTATGTAACATGAACGAATTGGAAAATTTGCATATGGAAATAGTGAGAGGAACGGACGCATAATACATTTGAAGCACGCATGTTCAGACCTTCCTGAGGCAGCACTTAATATGCAGTTCTTGAGTCTAAAGTAGACTTATAAAAGACTGGATATCACAAACACTTGATTGGGAGGGAGGGGGGCAAGCCAAACCAATACCCATTTGTGTGTGAAAAAGGCCGCTTTATTGAAACAGGTGCATATTCCAAATATCCAACTGGCAACTCCTTTTCAAAACTAAAGCTTCGCTATACATTGAATAGCTGACCCCTGATCCCCCCCCGCCCCTACGATCCCATCAACCGCACCGCACTCACTCCTGCACACCACCTATGCCTGTCGCTGAAGGTCTTTACCTTCCTTTCTATCAATTCTAAATATGTCTCCATCCCCACTGTGATGTAGTTAGCTAATCTGCTGTGCCAGTGATGCACTAAAACTTCCCAGTGGTGGAAAGCTGCCCTTTTAACAATGCAAAGGCGAGCAATCCGCCTCGAAGCAGCAGGTATGCCTCCCTTCTCGCGTGCTGTGAACCGGGGCCTGTGTTGTGCTAATCCGCTAAATCGTACCAATTTCCTGCTAAGTTATATGATGGAAGGAGAAAGGAACATTCCGCACTGACAGGTAAGCTGGTTGTCAATGTTTCCAAAGATATCTCACTGAAAGTGCTTTTGCTTGCAAGGCCTGCTGGTATGAGATTATCTTATTTGGGAGTTAATTCAAGATCATTATGGCATTTCAGCCTAGAAACAACGATCTCTCTGTGGATCAATTCTGCACTTACATTGGTAACATGAGTCATCTTGTGCATGTGTGCTCTTATGTGCTACTGGATGAGTACATGGATGCAGACAAATGGTTCAGGGAATGAATCCACAGAGTAGCAGCAACTCGCCACATGCACCAGCTCTGGGACTGGAAATGCCCTCACAAAGTTTTCCTTGCGTTAGGCCTATGGGGTTGTGTCTGAACTGCATATATGTTCTTACAAAAACCCCGGAGCCCAGGATCTAAGTTAGAAGGGCTTCATGTTTTAAACTACTTTCAGACTATGCATATTTAACCAGAACAGAGGTCCGAGCTCAGCTGATCGAACCTCAAAGTCCTTCCAACTAACATGAAGTTACCAATTTGCAGTTAATCATATCTGATGCCTTAGGGCCATTATTATGAGTTTGGCGGTCTGATGGACTGCCATATTTCCGGTGGTGGTCCGACTGCCCTATTACAAGTAGGACAGTTGGACCACCATAGGACCGCTGCTGCCACCAGGGAGCCACAATCCCTGGTGGTCTTGCAGTGGTCTGAGGCCCCTAATATGCTGGTGGTGCCACTGCAGCCCCTCCAAACATATTAGTAGTTTCCTCACCACCGCCACAGTTTTATGTGTCACGGTGCAGAAATGAAGTTGCCTTTGCACCAGGAGATGCATGCAGGGTGGCACATGGTGTTGACCCCTGTATGCATGCAACCCCAGTTCCTGCAGGTCACAGACTTAATAGGCCATGCCCTGCAGGAACTGCCTTTGACGCTCCCAATGCAGTGCCTTTTTCAGAGACATCGCAGTGCGACCGCCAAAGAACCGCTCACCAGACACACAAAAAGTTGTATTTTGGCAGGCGCTTTCTTATGACTTTGGTGACTTTGGAGCGGGGCGGCGGAATGGCAGCCCGCTCCAAGACCGCCAAAGTCATAATAAGGCCCTTCGGCAGTTCATAATGGCCAACAATACCTTGAAGTGCAGATCACTGATTTGGTCCTCGGTCTGTTTCAAACTCATCAATTCCCTTGAACCACGCCTTCAAATATCACATTGTCTTCAACCTAGTCAAGTAATACTTGAGTTAGTTCCATTATACTGCCTCAAAGTCCACTACATCAAAGTATCACTACATTGATGCCACTACCTCCACAAGAACTACTTCAACTCTCTCTCCACATTGATCTTTTTAATCAAAGCAAAATTAATTTCTTTAATTCATTTTAATTATGTTAATTAACTTGATGCAAAGCTTAATTGTAACTCTAGCTCTAAATGAGGGCAAATTAGTTTAAATACAATTATTATTCTTAATTATAACCCTCAAATGAATCGTAACCCTAAGGCTTAATCAATATAAAATAAAATAAAATAATTATCCTAATCATTATCATATTATCAATTCTAGCCCTTAAATAACTTTACTTAAATGTAAATAAATTAAACGAAATAATTGATCTTAACCTTACTTGATTTTAATTATATTAAAATGTATAAGTAGTGAATAAATAAATTATCTTAATGTACCCTAATTCCGAGCAATAATCCTGTATTCATTGCAATGTAATTAAATTAATTTAAATAATTAAAAAATCTGTAAATTAATTTTAATAATTAAGTTAAATTAAATAAGTGCCCCAACTATGATAATTACACCAAATCCAATGACATTGAATAAATGTAAACGTTATCCTAATCCTAACGATTAAAGTTAAAGGAACAGTAAGATATGATATGTTAAGCATAACCCTAAAGTATTCTACATTAAATTACGTTAAATCAAATAATTTAATATAACCCATACTTAAGTTAAATGAAAGTCATCTACATTTAAAGTAAATAAGTAAGTTTAACTCTTATTTGAAACCAAATTATATTAAATTAACGCTTACCCTTTAATGAATGTACCTTGGCATTTCAATAAATGCTATTATACATGCCTAAATCAATGTAGTGACATTCTCTGTAGTGGTAACATCGATGTAGTGTCTAGTCGAAATAGTAATCCTGGTGGGGTGCAGATTCACCCTTGCAAAGGATTCAAGGTAGCTCTTTTCAGGAACAACTTCTCCAGAGAGATTTGTGACGGTTGACCCGTTTCAAGAGATAATGACATCAACACGGATGACCATCACCATGGTTGATTTTACCCCAGGAAAAGTCTTTGGTGGAAGTTCCTAAACGTTCTATCCCCGGCGGGTCCTTCACTGGTTGGTTCATCAATTATCCATTGGCAGGTAGTGCAATTCCTAGTTCGTTCTTAGGCCACTGTCTAACTGGTGATAATCAAGAGGAGCAGTTGTTTGACAAAATGACTGCTTTCTCAAGTCATCATTTCTTGTATGCTCAGCTACGGGACCATCTGTGAAAGGGAAGTGATTCGGAGCAGGTTGATAGGAACATTCCACTGCCCCATTTCCTCTTTCCTCCAGATATAGCAATGCAAGAGATGGCCCACTGTAGCAGGCTCTACCGGCCTTTAAAGGCATGCTCGGCTTAAGCCTTTAACAAGAGCCTGGGCCTTTAATGGCCGGTAGAGCCTGCTATGGACAGCTCTAAGGATATTCGTAAATTCCCTTAGAGGGCAGAATGTTCTAATTAGCAAAACAAAGGCCTCACAGAGCCCGAGGGGGTTGAAATTCCCCGGGCTCCGTGAGGCCTTTGTTCAACATTGGAATGTTGATACTCCGGGCTTCTACTTGCCATTAGAAACCCAAAGCACTCCATTGTTTTCAACAGAACTCCCAACATTCCTATGTTCTAATACAGTTACTCCTAGAGGCGACAGCCTGCATTGTAAGAAGGGGGTTTGACAGCTAGGGTAGGCCATAAATCAATGTTTGTGAGGACCTGAAACTGTAGCTCTAGACATACATAGGTTCAATAACGAGGCTGTTAATGGAAATCTCATATCCTTTACTTTGATTAAATATAAAGTATGCATAATACAGTAAAGAATTACTGGTAAACTAGTAAGAAAGCTCTGGAGGTTGGCAAACGCACTACTAAATCTGGGTGTAACGGCAGCCACATTTTGGAATATTACCTTGACATCTCAGCATTTCATTCTTCTGAGGTCGATAAAATAGGAAACATTAATCTGGCTGACACTACTGTGTATTTTATTGGGTTATGACACTGCAAAGCAAAGTCCGTGAAGATGTTGCATAACATACAAGTCATTACTCATTTATGTAAAGAGAAATACGTACAAATAAGGCTCATGGATACTGTGTAACTTAATGACAAGCTAGCTTGATATGTAACATTTAAAACATATACTTTTTTCTCAAATGTTACAAGCTCACTGTGCTCTTAAATGTATAATTTGCCTAATTTTCTAAATATGTCTTTAGCTCAAAAAGTACCCCCAGAACCCTGTTTTAAATACTGTTCAGTTTTAACCAACGGTATAGGGGAAAGTGTCGTAACTGTACCATTTGCAGTTATTGTTACCACATTTTCCCACAACTTTCTTCGGGGACAACCATGACACCCCAGTAAGGCATTCTTTAAATAATATTAGCTTTTCAAAGGTGTAACGTGGCCATTGAGTTTTTATATATAACATTTGCCATTGATGTAACCAATGTATGGGGGAGAGGTGTGGCGCAAAGTCCAGGGCGGCTGACTCTGGAGCACTGGGCTCACGGTTTGATTCCCGGCGGCAGCTCAGCCCAGCACCATGTGGCTCGCGTAATCTTACCGGCATCCCCAAGTGCCTTGAGACCCTTAGAGGTGATTAGTTTGCGCATTAAAAATACTGTGTTATTCAGGTACCTTGAAGGAGAGAGGCCCAGAATGATCCTTTGACCTTTCCCCAAGTTTAACCACTGTTTGGGGACTCTGGGCTTAAAATGGCCATTTACCAAATTTTGCCTCAGAACTTCTTTGGGAGAGGCCTAAGGGGAGTCCCAAAGTCCACTTACATATGTTTTAGGTTCACAATTGTACTTCAGGCAATCACTTAGTGAAAACCGCAATCTACACCCCATTCTTAATTGATTCAAAATTGTTTAGACTTAGCATGCTTTATTAAGTATAACTTGGTACACATTAGTTGAGGGGCAATAAAACAATAATCAAAAAACACAAAATGAAAAATCACACTGATATGTATCCCTGTAGTTTTTTTTCAAATCTTGTAAGGTACTAGGTTCCCCCATCCTTGCCCTGAATACCCATCATGATGTTATCACTAGGGCTCTTCCCTACAAAACAAATACTTCTAGCTTTGCCCACGCCCCTTAAACACCCTGTTTCCCAATTCTGGATTTTCCACAGTACCCCTGCTTTGTTCCATGTGCTGGATTTCCCTTTCAATGTATTCACTCCAGTCTGCCAGGGGAAAAGGACTTCCTGTTTAAATTACATCCCCTTTCCATGCCTACCACCACTCTAAGGGCAGCACTGGACATCTGGGGCAGTATTGTGTATATGGCGAATTGCCCCACTTGGCTCCCTGGCGCGCACTTGCATCCATGTGCATGGTGCAGACTGGGAAAGTGAGGCATATCCCAACCAAATCCTCTTACGAAGTTCAGAAATATTGAAATATTCTGCAGTATGTCTACCCTCCCAGAATCTAGAATATCACACCCCAGAGCGGCTCCACTTTAGGAAAGAGTTGAAGATGCACCTCTTTAACCCCTTCGCTGTGGGGGTTGTTCCCCCGCTGTGCTGGGGGGGAGGGGGGCGTGCACAGCGCCCCCATGCTCATGACAAGCACAGCGGGGGAATTCTCCCCGCACCTGAGCGTTCCACGGGCCATGACGTGCTGAGCTGGTCATGAGCACCGGAGCGCCGTGGCTCATGACGAGCTCAGCTCGCCATGACCGTTGAAGAGGTTAAAGAACACATAATGATACATTAACAGTCCAATAACCTATTACCGCTCCTGTTACTTGTTGACTTTATTCTATTGTATTGTACTCTAGTGCTGCATTTATATAGGGCTTACTATGTCTTTGTCGGGTACTGAAGCACTGGCCTACATGAGCAGCAAGCTACACCACGCTCAGGGCCGGACTGGCTCCCGGGCGCTTTGGCATGCTGCCGAGCTGGGGGCTGATTTCGTCGATGGGGGCCTGCGTGTGCTGAACGAAATTTGTTTTGCTTTGTTTATTTCGAAGCACATGCAGGTCTCCATCAACTAAATTAGCCCCCACCGCAGTGACATCAGCCCCCAGCTCGGCAGCATGCCAAAACGCCCAGTACCCAGTCCGGCCCTGACCATGCTGGATGTGTAGGTGGAAGTTGCTGTCTGCAGAGGCGGTTCCTCCATTGGAGCAGTGGAACTTTGCCTTCAACACTGCTCGGCCTAAAGTGTCAAAAATGAAATGGCATCAACATTATTTTATTACCATTTTTTTGTGCACTTTCTGCCAGCAAACGGAGTGTGAGGGCAGGGCGGGTCCAGGGTGTCACTGCTGCCTATGATTGGCAGCAGTGAGTTGTAGCCACTTAAGATTGCATTGCGCATGTTGGTTTGGCCTTCTACCTCGGTACTGCAAAATCGGCATGCGCAATCCAAACCTCGCCAACCTGGCTGTCTTGGACATCTGGGTTGGAGAGCAGGCGCAGGCCTACAGTGCCTTTTGGAGGGTAGAGTCAGCCCGCTTCGGCCAATCAAGATGCTTTTGAGCAGCGTCTTGATTGGATGAGAGTGTTGGCTGTGGGCTTCGTGCTCGGATGACATCCTGCAGAGCAACGAGGACGCACTGCAGAACATCGAGCGGCAGTGTAAGTTAAGTGATTTTTTAATGCGTGATACTTATGTTAATGTCTATACTACTGTTTATTTGCTGTGTATTATGTGTATGTGTTATGTGTATATGTGTGTATATATATATATATATATATATATATATATATATATATATATATATATATATATATATATATAAAAAATTGTCATCAACACACACAGGCCTTTATCAGGCTGAAATGACGAGGAGCAGACCCAAATTTGCTGGTGCAAAGCTAAAGTGGATTTATTGTGCCCAGCACATCCGCCATGACGCGTTTCGCTTCTTCACCTATATATATGTGTGTGTGTGTGTGTGTGTATGTTATATTCAGTATGTGTATTTGTTATTTGTATATTTTCTGTGCCCCCTTCATGTGATTTGCCACCAACCGCCACTGTCTGTCTGTTGTGTTAGCCTCTGTGGCAGATGTTTCCATGTTGTGCCTGTTGACCACAAGATGCAGTTATCGAGTTCTGGGACGCAGTGCTTAGCAGTGTGTTGGAAGATGAGGTGTGAGAAAGCACTAATGTAAAACCACAATTATATCCTTTGCTTCTACTGGGACATTACTGTTATTCTGTTCTCGTCACAACAGAAAGGAGAAAGATGCACAATGAGAGCAACACATTCTTCTAGGGTATGGAACAGAAAAGCGCTAACTGATCCAGGCACCCAAAGGGGGAGAATGACACAGAACAGTTACGTATGGAGATGTCTTTGCTCAGCTCTGGTGGCATCATTGGCAAATATTTAATGCACATGCAGTGCTTAATTTGAGCCGGTGGATTCTAGTGCTCATCAACACCAGCGCTTTCATGAGCACCAGTTAAGAATACATTCATTTACAGGAGATTACGTGATTTGCCTAGAATCACAGGATGTTGAGCTGACACCGAGACTCGAACCTGGGGGCATATTATCAAGACGGGAGATAAAATGATCGCCGCTTTATCGGCAGAAAACTGCCGATAAAGCGGCGATAATGGGCTTGATAATGTGCTCTATGGAATTCCAATCGAAGCCCATGTTAGATGTGAAGACATAATATGCCCCCTAGTTTTCAGCTCTGAAATCAGCAGCTCTAGCCATTATGCCACATTCTATTCCCAACTTGATGATTAGTAGTTGGTTCTTTTTTAGGCGGCACGAACAGAAGAAATGGACTGGCGACGAGAGACCCAACAATCTTTTTTGTTTTTACACAAACTAACCACTGTGTGCATGCCAGGGTTTACATGGTATGTGTTCTGAAACCATTATTTCATCATCTCGGCATCAGGAGGCGCCTACAGATGCAGTCATAGCTTGTTGGAACAGGCAGACCCTCAGATGTTAGGGCGTTTTATAAAATTCATGGGTTTTGGACTCTGTAAATTCCACTGATTCTTCATGCTATTATGTGCTTTTATGACTCACTGACAGTTTGTGAACTTCACTGTGATCATAAAAATTTTATACAGAATTTTTATTGCCCGCCTCCCGTATGGCTATCATTGCTCTACTTTCTGTCATGAAGGCCACAGTTGGAGGCTTGGCATGGTTTTATCATTTTGCTTTTCTAATAGTTTTGATTAATCATGCAGATAGAATCTATTATTTACAACAAATCAGATGCTCCCTGAGCAGACACGAGCTTACGCATGCACAGGGAACAATGCAGTAGTGAATGACAAACCAGCTGTTTGAAGCTGCAGGTCAATCTTCCAGGAAACAGCAAATCTGAGCTAAAAAGGGGGGCTTCCTGGAGGATTCCTGGGACCCTCTTCCACTCCTTCTAAGAAGTGCAGTTCGGTGGTGGGAGGTGGTACCACCTTGAGGGTGATACAGCCAGGGTGCCTCCAAGCAGCTTCTTTGCCTCCACGCTCACATCTGTAATATAGAGCAGTTACTGGAAAAAAGTGTTTCTTCATTTGCATGGAGCCACATCCCCATGCAAAAGAGAGCATGGCCCCTTAAGATCGCTCCAGAGCAGGGTTCTCCAATGTCGGTCCTGGAGGGCCGGATCCATGCAAGAATTTTAGCATATCCACATGTAGATCAATTTAGTTATCCTAAACTCTGGCATGGATCCGGTTCTCCAGGACCGACATTGGAGAACCCTGCTCTAGAGTACATCTAGCACCGGCTCGATCTGAACTAAGATAGGGCTGCACACATGTCTGTGGCCCGTTTTGTTAATCCAAACTACCCCAGGGGTGCAGAAAGCTGGTACACATGCCCGCCACCCCTGTGTAAGAGGGACCGTCCGCATGGGCAGCGGCGGTCCCTCCATGGCAATTAGGATGTGACCGCCACCCTGGCGGTCACATCCTGTATTTTTTACATTGCGGCGGGTGCTGCTTGAAGCAGCACCCGCCGCAATGTAAAAAATGAAAGCAGTGCATTTGCATGCACAAAGCGGCAGGCACCGTACGGTGCCTGCCGCTTCGTGCACGCAAAGGCAGGGGGGTACCGTAGGTACCCCCCATGTGCACCCCCTTCACCCAGGGGGCCTGCTACGGGCCCCCGAGGTGAAGATCCACATGCTTTTCCTCGGCGGAGAATCCGCCGCGGAAAAGCATATTTGCACAGCCATCCTAATATGTCTGGCGGTGTCTGAGACAACACGCCACCATATTAGGCCTTTTCCGCCGCGGTTGTAAGCCAACCGCGGCGGAACAGCGGCGGACAGAAACCAGGACCCACCAGCCATCCTAATGTGGCGGTGGGTCTTTGGTGGGTCCGCAGAGGATTTTCCGCATCCTCCGGGCCGGCGGTGGCTTCCGCCGGCCCGGAGGATGCGGAAAATCCTCCATCGTAATGTGCCCCTTAGTGTAATACCCCCACCGTTCAGGTACCAGACTGTCTTTTCATGTGCCTGTCTCAGTGTCATGGTTGGTGTCTTCCAGTTCAAGTTTAGTGTGTTTCTATCTCAGGGTGTGGTTCTCTCTCTTCCACTCTCAGTGTAACCCTTCCCTGGTCTCCCTAGTCCAATATCAGCATATCATTCTTTCCCTCTCACCATTTATTTGTCTTACAGTCAGTATCCGCACGTTTTACGTTTGGTGTCTGGGTCCTATATTTGGTGTGCACATGTGTGTGCTGGTGTGCTTTTGCTCCAGTATACATATGTCCATGTGCGCTGTCAGTCTCCCTGTGACAGCGTGTCCTTCTGCCTCTGTTAGTGTGTTCCTATCCTAGGCCATCTTTTCCCATCCTAGTGACGGCGTGCTGCTGCTCTCAGTGATTGCTTGTCTCAACGCCTTCGTCTTCTGTCAATGTATCCATTTCAGTGTCACCTTGTAACTTAGTCAGGTTTCAGTACCCTTGGACACACACGAAGGAAGGCGTGGAAGTACAAGGTGTGAGCTGGTGACATTGGCAGCGTCGGATTGGTAACACGGGCACTCGGGCCAGGCCCGGACTGGCCGTTGTTTGCACCGGGCAATCCCCCGGTCGGCCGCAAGGGTGGGGGCCGGTTTTGGGCCCTGGGGGCCGTTTTTGTTGCAGAGCCGGTTTTGCAGCATAGCTGCAAAATCGGCCCTGTAACAAAATCGGCTGAAGAGCGGCCCTGGCAAAGCGCTCGCCCCCCTAAAGCCCGGGGGGCGGGGGGGCCGGCCAAGCACTTTGCCAGGGCCGGTTTTGGTTCCCAGTCCGGCCCTGACTCGGGCAATGCCCGAGGGGCCAGTATCCGAATTCCAGCTGTGGTTTGCTTTTTTGAGCAGCCTAGAGGGCCGATCTGGGCAGTTTCTGTGTTGTTCGAGGGCGCCAGTGGCCCAGGGGGTGCCTGAGTGGCCTTTCTGGAGGTGGATGGGCGCTCATTACCTCCCTTTGATCAACCGCAGAGGTGGCACTCATTTTCTCTTGCTGCGCTGGCCCATTAATATATATATATATGTGCATATTCAGCGGGGGCAGAGGGCCTGAGCAAAAGTGGCCTCACTTGTTTTTCAGGTGTGTTTCACCAGTGTAAACTAATCCGTGCATTTTTTTAAACCCCGCCCCCTTTTTTTAAATAAAATTTCGCCGCAGCTGTGTTTTACGAGGCAATATGCAAATGTGGGCCACTTTTTTTGCGTGCCCGGGACGATTTTTTATCTCAATCCAACCCTACATTGGATGAGGGAAACACAACAGTGTTGGTGTGGTATGTTGGTGTTGAGAAGAGTAAGAGAGGAGGGGCCAAAGTGATAAAGAGTACAGGGGTATGAGATTACAAAGTCGTTAGAAGTTGGTGTGAGGCCTGGGCCAAAACTTTATGTCCTGCCCGCTGGAAACTTATGTGGTGCCCCCTGGAAAGAGAAAACAAGGTTTCTGGCACCATCTACTGGTGTGACCACACAAGCTGCCTCTTTATTAATGGATACAGCAGGCTTGCTTGTAATTAAAAATATATAAATAGATGTTGCTGAAAAAAGACCGGGGTCCTGGAAATTGTGGGGCCTAGGGCATAATGGCTCCTCTGTCCCCTGCATTTGATAGATATATTTTTTTTAAATTATGTATTTTGTACCTTTTTCAACTTTAACATATAATACGCAAATGTGCAGAGTGTGTCTGATTCACGTTTAGACTGACTATAGCTAATGAATGCTTGCATTTAAAAATTGCTGACGTTTAGTTGTTATCTTGCTTCACATAACATGTCTTTCTTTTCCAATTGAAACTTACTTCACATGTACCGTCATGATGTGTCCTTGGTTTTCCATTCTCAGGTGAAATTGTTTTCATTTCCGTGATCCTTTTAGAATGGGTTATCAAGCTTTTGAATGCTCCTGCAGGGTACGCTTAATCTAATGTATCTCATTATGTTGCAGATAACTGTATGCTAAAGTACGCTTAGAGTAGCCTCATTGTGTAGGAGCTTGAGAAAGTCATAAGTTTAGAATATGTGTGTGTGCCTTAACCTGATTGGTCCTTCATATAGAAATCAAGTGATGGGTATCAAATGATAGAATTGTGTGATTCAAAGTATTGCAACATAGCCATGAACTCTCTGCCACTTTCTTTGCCTGACTTTTAGCCAGAGTCACCTTTTCCTGACTTACTAGCAGTCTTTCCCTACCTAAGCAGAGTAGGGTGGTCTCTTTATGCGATAACTAATTTGTTTACCTTTCTTTTTTGAGACAACTTTAGAATAGCTTGTAAATGTTTCATGACTTTGAATTGCTTTGAACCATAACACTGACTAATGCATTCATGCAGCATTTATTGATGTATAGTTAATTTGCTGATTTGAATTTATAACTTTGCTAATCCTGTAATAAACCTATATGGTTTGAAACTGCTAGAGCACTGAGCCGTCGGTCCTAATTTCACTGCAACTGACCTTTTTAGTTGCCTATGGAAAAAAGGGAGTTGACATCATCCACAGGTTCAATTTACAGTGTAACCAATTTGGCCACACATTGAGGACCCAAAGTCGGTAAATCAGATTAAGTATGGGTTTATTACAATTTATTTTTTATATAACCACATTTTATTAGGCTTAACAGTACAAGGCATCATCCACTGATAGTAACAAATAAGTGGTATCATATTTCTGGACCCAATCATTGAATATGGACATTTACCCATAATAGTTACACACTTTCCATTAGCAGTCAAGTTAAGTACACCATTCACCCCATATTTTCTCCTGTTTTCGGGGGCATCCAAGAGCTTTGTAAATTAGTTGAACTTGGCGCGGGAACCAATCAACACCTCTCTTCCAAACCACCAGGGAGGGAGATTCTGGACTTTTCCAGTAGCGAGCGATGTCTCGCTTGGCCACAAAGGATGCAATCCCCATGAAAGTCCTCTCTGAGTGGGACTCACCAACTCTCTCCAAGAGACTCAAGAGTGCCTTCCGGGGGCCCAATTCAATTTGGTGGTCTGACCTCTGAGATCTCTCCCCCACCCCACTCTTAAAGGAAGTCAAGACCAGGCACGACCAGGCCGCATAATAAAAATGAAGCGGCCAGGGCAGAGCAGCATGCACATACTGCCTGGTCTGCACGCCCCATTCGTTGTAGTTGTTGAGGGGACAGATATTTTGCATGTAGATATTTGATCCGAACCATCTGCAAACATGAGCAAAATGCCAGTTCCCTTGGGGCTAGACATTCCTCCTGCCATCCCTCGTCATCCACTTCGCCCACCCTGCCCTCCCATTTGCGACAGAACTGCAAGAAAAGATCTGCCGTGTTGATCATTAGGGATGATAAAGCCAGAGATTGCATCCCTGCCCAGACGACCCATCATGAGTTTTGCCTCAAGGGGGCTATATTCAGGGATCTGTGCATCTGCCAGGAGGTGAGCAAGCAGAGCATGACGAAGCTGGAGATAACGCACAAATTGTGTATGAGAAAGGCTGTATTGATCCTGCAGTTCCTGGAAGGATATCAGAACTCCCTGCTGGTGAATGTCACCCAGGCACGTCATACCTATGCGATCCCACTGAGAACATTCCGCAAGGCCCCCCACCTGGCATAGCCAGGTACCACGCCACACGGGTGTCACGTCTGTGAGGTGGCAAGTTCATCGAGTGAGGAAATGGCCGCTCTGTAACAAAGCAGCATCACTTGTGTGCAGGAAGGTGTCATGGAGGGCAGAGAACTGCCATAGAGTAGATTGAGAAGCAAATTGAGGCCTCCAAGGTGGAGTTCAAGATGATATGCAGGATCATGACAGCCCCCGGTAAACCATTCATTCACAGGGACGAGGTGTGCTGCAAGATGGGACCTGTAGAGATCCAGGACGCTGAGACCTCCAACAAACTGTGATTTGCGAGCCAAGCAGAAAGCCACACAATGTTGCCCACCATTCCAGACAAAGGATGTCAATTTCAAAGTTAAGAGCAAAACCACGTACGGGGAATATGATAAGGGTAATTCAGTAGAACATATAGATTTCAGGTTAAACACATCAGTTTAAACACAGCAATGCACCCCATCAGGTTAAATGGCAGGTGGCTCCACTTGTGTAGGTCGCGGTCCAGCATTGATGCAAGACGGTGAAAGTTAAGAGACCAGGCCGGGTCTGTAACGCAGGAGACGTGAATCACTAAGTACATGAAGGAGTCCCATTCGGTAGGGATATCAAATCATCACTGTCTCTCTGCCACATTACCAGCCACTGTTAGCAGAACAGATTTGCTAGCATTAACACACAAGCCAGATGCCTCTGCGTAAAGTCGGAGAATCTCAAGGCATCTAGGACCTGATGCCTGTGGCTCACTAAGGAAAAACAGGCCATCATCCGCATACAGGGCAACACTGTCTTCCATGCCCCCCCCCAATCACCAGCCTGGAACCCCCACATTGCATCTCAGCAGTCTTGCCAGCAGCTCTATGGCAAGGTTGAAGAGCAGGGGGCAGCCTGGCGCATTCCCCTGCAAATCGGAAAAAGCTGCTGAAAGGATCCCATTCACCCAAACCTGAGCAGTGGCTGTATTGTACAGCAGCCCCACCGGTCTACGAAAAAGTCTGTCTATTGGAGCACAGCCTCAAGAAAGACCAGAATAACCTTTTGGAAATCAACTAGGGGGACAGTCACATCATCCCCTAGGTGGTGTGCTTGAGAGAGAATAGATCCCTATGGGGAGAATAGGGGTGGTTCCACCTCAAGTATATCCTCCAAAATCTATACAACACAAAAGAGAGACTTGAGGGTGTTTAAAGTCAACTAGGTCGTATTAGGTTTCTATTGACACCTCCTGGTTGTGGGTCATCAAAAGAACATGCCAAGAAAAAAAGCAGGACCCAGTGTATTGTCTTGAGCATATCTTTATAAGAACTCCAACAGTTAGATTAGCTTCCCTCGGTTGAGCCCACTGGGGTGGCATTGCTCCTACCCCGGTGTAAGAGGTTGTCAAATGATGAAGCATGCATCCATAAATTGAGGGTGAGACGACTTCTCAAAAATCTTTTGATGACACAAACCAGAAGAAGTCAATGGAACCCTAACAGGACCTAGTTGACTCTAAATACCCTCAAGTCTCTCTTATGTGTTGTATAATGTGTTTGAGAGAGAGCCAGTTGCACCCTCTGAATACAGTGGTGGGTGCTCCTACCTGGCATAAAGCTGTATTGGTCCGGGTGTATAAGGTATGTGAGAGTTTGACTAAGCCCGGTCGCAAGCACCTTCGCAAAGATTTTGATGTCTGTGTTGATGAGGGAGATCAGGCGATATGAGGAGGAACATTCTGCAGAATGTCCGCCTTAGATAGGACTACAATGATGACAATATCAAGGTTTAGGGGAAAGGAGCCGTGCTTCAGTCCTACTGTATAAAGGGCCAATAGATGCTGAGTCGAGAGATCACAATACCGTTTGAAAAATGATATGGGGTCTTACCAGAGTGAAGATCAGATATTGCTTGCCCAATTTCCTCTACAGATAATGGCAGGTCCAGTTCTCTGACCAATGAGGGTGGGTTAGATGGTAGGGGGATATCTTCAAGAAGGAGGAGACAGCTCACCTGGAGGAGTCAGGCGTGACACGTACAGTATCTGATAATAGGTCGCAAACGTTTGAGCAATTGCGGGTAGTACCTCACATAGGACGCCGGAGGCATCTTTAATAGCTGGAACCACCCTGTTAGAGACCTCCAGAGTTGCTATCCAATATAGTTATTTGCCCAATTTACCTCCCGAGGTGTGTGCTCTCTGGGTAGATGCCCGCTAGCCTTGCTGCACCTCCTCTAGAGAGACCTGATGCAGTTTGGTACTCACCATCAGCCACTCCCGATTCAGAGCCACCCACTTACCGCTCCAAATCAAGGATCTGATTCTCCAGCTCCACCAACTGTGCCTGCCGTTGCTGCTCTTTATGTCACACATACCCTTTTAGATGATTCCACAATGTGGGTTTGCTCGTCACCCATAATGTCCCCATGGAGAGCACAGAGCCCTGATTGATTATGAAGAAGGTGTGTATCTCCTCCTCCACAGAATCTGCGCAGTCTTGGTCAGTCAGATGCCACACATTAAATTTCCACATTGGTCCAAGGGAGCTTGTGGGAACACCCCAGTCAAGAAGAAGAGGAGCGTGATCTGATATGCCTCTTGGTAGGATCCGGATATGCTGCACCTGCAGCAAGTCACATGCTGGCAACCAGAGAAGATACATTCTGGATTCGATTTTGTGGGCTGCAGACAGGTGTGTGTAAGAGTACTGTGCAGGGTTCCAAGAACAGCAAGCGTCACAGAGATCTATGGAGTCCACCCAGGAAGTGAGACTTGCAGAATGTGTCCGCCTGCCCTGGGTGTGGGGTGTCCAATGGGTCCTGCTTGGGGTCGAGAACTGTGTTAAAATTCTCACTGATCATGGTTGTTGCATGAGGGTAAACTGCAATCAAGGATTGGAATGCTCACAGTGTGGATTGCAAGAGTTGTGGAGGGACATAATAGGGAATACTCATTTACTCTCCCCTGAGGCAAAATAGCCGGGGGTTCTATTCTCTATCCCTTGCTATAAGCGCGCTGACACTGCGAGAATTGCTTGCACTGATTTGCACAGACTTTTAAAAAACTGTATAATATTTTAATTGGCGCAATTTTATGTTGTGTAATTATAGTTGGCCCGAGTGCAGGATCAAGCTAGCACCGAGGCGTGTTTCACTTACCCCCCATCCCGGCGTGGCCGATTAGGGGCTGACGACGCGGGACAGGGGCGCCATCTTGGAGGGAGGAAGGGTTGGCGGTCCAGTGGCAGGACGCCTCCCACCCTCCTCGGCAGGATATAAAATGATGGGGTCATTCCGTCCGCGCAGCGGGCGGGCGCAGCGGGCGCGCCAAAGGTGCGCCAAAGGCGCGCCAAAGGCGTGCCCGTCTGCGCCCGTCCGCGCCAGTCACGGGCCTAGGGCCACCCCCCCTGGCCAAACAGCTCAGGTAAGCCTCATTTCATACCCGTGCTCAGCACTGACCGATCTACTCCCACAAATCTCAGAAAACTGTATAAGACACAGCCCTGAGTCCCTGCTATCCAAAACAGTATTACACTGTAAACATTGTCAAACGTTTACTCTCATATTAAATACAAAAGCAGGTAGTGACAGCCTGAAACACACAAACCAAATCTTCACGCTGGCTCTGATTAATGTGCGTTCATTACCCAAGCACAGGCAAGAGGTAGCAGATGTACTCACCGATAGGAACATTGATATAATGTTCCTGACGGAGACATGGCTGGATAAAGCCTCTGACCCAGACCTCGTAATAGCTGTTCCACAGGGATACAAATGCTACAGACTAGATAGAATGGGAAAAAGAGGTGGTGGGGTTGCAATAATCGCCCGTGACTTTTTTAAAATCCGCACCACAGCTATACCTTCAAAGGCATGTGAAGCACTTCAATTTGATATTTATTTCACACCCTCGTATAATTTTAAAGGTATATTATTTTATAGAAGACCAGAAACCCGGGCAGATTTCCTGACAGAAATACTCACCATCTTAGAAACCTCAGGCATTGATAACTCGATAACCCTCCTAGGTGATTTCAATTTTCATTTGGAATGTGGCGAAGACAAGGATACTATATCCTTGCAATCTGAAATGGAGATCTTCGGTTTATCTCAGCTGGTGAAAGGACCCACCCATAATGCAGGCCATACCTTAGATGGTATCTTCACCAACCTGGACAATATATTAATAACTGAGGTTTTACCCATGGCCTGGTCAGATCATTATCTGGTTTTGGCAACCATTCAAATTAACAAAGCCACAACCACCTTTATACCTCCTTTACGACATAGGTTCAAGGTCTGGAAAGATATCAGCATCCCCTGCTTCAAGGAGGCGCTACTAAACTCTACCCCCAAATGGGCAACTGACCCAGTTACTGTTATAGAACAATATCACACATGGGTAGGCCAGGCGGCAGACGAACTGGTACCTGAAAAAAGAATGTCCAGAAACAGAAGTTCCCCCTCAGCTCCTTGGTATACTGAAGAGCTTAGAAAACTGAAACAACAATGCAGAAATAAAGAAAGAATCTGGAGGAAGAAATATGATATTGAGGATAAGATAATGTACAATGAAATCTTAACTCAATACAAACATCGAATTATAGAAGTTCTATACAGAGCAAATCGAAAATGCAAAAAACTCGAATAAAAAGCTTTTCGAAATAACTAAACATCTCACGGGATGTGCCCCAGATCTCAATCCTCCTTGCTCACAAGAGTTTTGCAACTCATTAGCAGCATTTTTCTTCACCAAAGTAAATGATATATTTTCAGCATTTAACCAAGGCGAAGATCAAGGGATTATGAAAACAAATATCCCCTCTTCAAGTAATACCTTCACCTGCTTTGCAGAGGTAACAAATGACAATGTCCTGGACATTGTGAAAACAATTAAATCCGGATCAGCTCTGGATCCATGCCCCCTAAACACCCTTCGGTCACTAATAGACGTTGTAATCCCTGCTATTACTCAAATGATCAATCTTATGTTTTGCACAGGAATCTTTCCCAACCAACTGAAAAAAACGCTACTTAAGCCACTTTTGAAGAAAGCAGGCCTGGATAAAGCAGAACTTAAAAATTATAGGCCTATAGCGAATCTACCTTTTATTGCTAAAGTAATTGAAAAGGCCATGAACATTCAACTTGCGGGATTCATCGAGCAACACCATCTGCTCGATGAAACTCAGTTCGGCTTCCGCAAGTTTCATGGGACGGAAACAGCCCTCATTAAGGCAGCTGACGACATCCGATTAATCAGAGACCAGGGCGGAACGGCACTACTCGTGCTCTTAGATCTCTCAGCTGCCTTCGACACGGTTGACCATAAGATCTTAGTCAACCGTGTTGAAATGATGGGCGTACAAGGCCTAGCAAAAGATCTAATAGCATCATTTCTGGCAGAGAGATCCCAGGCAGTCATACTGGGCCAATACGAATCTGCTGAACTATCATTACCATGTGGGGTACCTCAAGGTTCATCCCTTAGTCCGACACTATTTAATATCTATGTGTCGGACCTTGCTAACACCATCAAAGCACACGGGATGAACCTTACCTCATATGCGGATGATACTCAGCTGATATTGGCCGTCAGAAATGATGGGGAAACTGTAGCGGAAAATTTCAAGACAGGTATGCTGGCCATTGGAAAATGGATGGCAGCAAACTGCTTGAAATTAAATTCCGACAAAACTGAGGTGGTCACCTTTGGCCACCTCAGTCCCAGTTGGTCCCCTACTTGGTGGCCATCATCCTTCGGAGCAGTACCTGAACCGGTCACGAAGGTGAGAAACTTGGGTGTCATCTTCGATGATAACCTAAATTTCATGGCCCATGCCAATCAAACTGCCTCTAATGCCTTCTATAAACTACGATTGGTAAAGAAGATTATGCCTTTCCTCCCCACTAATGTGGGAAAGACATTGGTCAGCGCAATGGTCCTATCAGCACTGGACTACTGCAATGGCTTGTTTGCAAATGCCCAAGTTAAGACAATTAAGAAATTACAAACAATCCAAAATGCAGCAGCCAGACTTCTCCTCAATATTCCCAAATTCAAACCTATATCCGAATCCTTGAGAAGTCTCCACTGGTTACCTGTTAGGAACCGAATTAAATTTAAGACGTTATGTATCGTCTATAAGGCACTTCACCATCAAGCCCCTCAATTCCTGTGCGACCACCTTGTCCCGTACATCCCTAATCGAATGCTACGTTCTGCAGGACATAATGACCTGGTAGTGCCACGGACTAGATTGGTCAATTGGGGAGACAGACGTTTCCTAGCTGCCGCCCCAAGATTGTGGAACACGCTTCCACAGACAATAAGATCAAGCCCAAATTTACTGTCCTTCAGGAAGAAAGTAAAAACCTGGCTATTCAACCTCTGAAAACCTGTATAGATCAAATAGGAGGGTAACACAGTACAGCGCCGAGATGCCTGCGGGCAGTTGTTCGCGCTTAATAAATGCCAAAAATAAATAAATAAATAAATGTGGCTATGCTGATTAGCGCTCAGGCACCCCTCAACACTCCTGCATCACTGCACGAGGTCCTCATGAACATCAGATACCGCTATTGGGAAGGTTTTGTGTAAGAGTATCAAAACCCCTCCCAAGCCTCTAAAGTAGTCCACATGGTACACACAGTCATACCCAAAGCACCCAGGAAAGAGCATCAAGCTCCTAGGAGATGTGTCTCCTGAAGCAGGACCATGTCTGATTTGTATCTCTTAACATATTGCAGAACCGCAGATTGGTTAGTGCGCCCAAGAGCCCATTTACATTCCAGGAAATGATTCTAACCATTTGGGAGTTGGGCTAGCAAGTGGTGGGGCCAGTCCCGGTTCCCCACAAGTGGGGTTGGGACGATGGCCATCACTGCAAGATTCTACCCAGAGGTGAAAACTAATACAGCAGAGACATTGTGCGGTGAGGACCTGTAAAGTAAACAGTTCAAAATACCATATCTATCTAAAACAACATGCCCCCCCCACACCACCTCCCCTCCTCATACTTCCACCCTGGAAGCATCTGTCATCCCTATCAAGAACATACATAAGTTGAGGGCAAAAACACACGGTCAGGAGCTTCATCCACCCATGTAAGGATAATCTTGACTGACCGCAACATCTAACAAGTTTGTGATGGGTTTTACGATACAACCATTGAGAAAGGAACACCCCATACCCTCAATCAGTTCAGCAGTCCAGCCAATAGATATACGTTACCACCTCCAGGGCGACCTTGATTTCCGGCCTCCCAGTGCAAGGCCCTTTTCGTGTCTCTAATGGTGTCCACCAGGCATCTAGGTCAGTGAGCCCGGTAGGCTTTCAGTGGATTTGAAGAGCAGCAGAGTATCGGTGAGAGAGGCCTCCTGATCAGCAGGGTGCAGTAATCCAGTCCCTGGAGCTGGACCTGATGAGGCTCGTTGCTCGCCCCATGTCAGCCCTGTCCTGCGGGATCTGGTAGGTCTTTTGGGTGGCACTCAGGTGGGAAATGGCAGATGGGGCTCCCCTGTTTCAGACTCCTTCGGGATCTCTGAGCCTCGCATGTGGATTGGTCTTTGCTCCGTCTCCCATTACCAGGCATGCTTGGGCTGTCAAAGAAATAGGGTGAGGGAGCAAATATGTCTTTGAGCTGGGCCGGAAAGAGGAGCATGGAGTGGATGTTAAGTGCCTGGAGTTTTAGTTTGACCTTCTCAAATGAGCAACAGTGCTGCTGGACCACCCTGGTGTAATCTGGAAAGATCAGAATTTTTTGTGTTGGTATGTCTCAAGTCTGGTTGAGTTTGGGCCTCTCAGATGATGGTGTCTCACTCTCCTTGGTTGAGGATGTGTGCCAACACAGGGCGGAGAGAGGCCCCTAGGGGAGATGTTTTGGTCATGGCTCGGTGCGAAGCTCCACCACAAAACAGCGGGATAGCGTATCAGCTGGATTCCAGGATAGGAACCACTCCACCAAAAGATTGGCCATCCTGAAGCCCTCGATCCCTTCTGGCAGGCTAATCAGGTGCAGATTATTTCACCTTGAGTGATTCTCATCGTCCTCCGCTCACTTGCCGAGAACCGCCACTGTGGACAGCAATTGGGAGACCTGCCATTTCAGAGTCGGAACGTCATCTTCGGTCGTTGAGATCCGCACATCGGCCTCAGTAACTCTCTCCTCCACTTTACAGAGATCCTGCCGCATGAGGAAGAGGTTGACATGGACGCCCTCTACTTTGGATTCAACCTCCTTCCTGGAATTTCGGATTGCTTTGAGGATGGCTACAGAGGATTGGGTCGGGGTACCAGCAGGGACTCCCCCGCTGCACCCCTTGTGTGAGGTGCTGAAGTGGTGTACTGAGCTTTTTTAGTTGTGCCTGCCTTCGTCTGTGGGGGTTTATTGTGGCCCATCTTCAGGTATAAGGGGGCCAGCAAGACAGACGTCTGGGGGCTAGCTCACCTGCCACAGGGCAGCATCAGCGGTCCACTCCAGCAAGTTCAGGGGGGCTGATCCCAGATGGTGTGGGAAGTCCCTTGTGCAATGACAGCAAGGTGAGGCTGGATAGCCAGGTAGCTCTAAAGGCGTGTGTACCTGACCCGCTTGCCCCGAGGCACCACACATAGTCTGCCACTGGTGATCCCGGGTTCCCCTGAGGAGCAGGGTCCCAGCGTTGTGCAGACAGGAATGCCCGGGCAAGAAGGGCAGCCAAACTCCAGGCAGAGGCCCCCGCAGTGCACAACAGCAGATGTGGGGAGCAACAGTTGCGTGGGTCAGACCACTCTAGGACATAAATTCCCCAGGTACTCGGGGCAAACACACACTCCAGAGAGTGCCAGTCCAGGGACACTGGGATGTTACTGCATAGGGGGTCTCCTGAAGAAATTGAGTCCAGTGGGTTAGTAGGTATCACTCAGGCAGTGGGGGATCAGAAGCGCCCCATGGGGTACACCACGGCCAGCACCATCAGGCGCTCCTTCACAACAGCGGAGTCCTCATGCCAGGTCCCCCAGTTAGGCAGAGTGCAGTTATGTACTTCTCCCAACAGTCCCACCGGCACTGCAATATTCAGTTGTTGGGCCGTAGGGCACTCCCCAGACGCCCTGCATTCACTGGTCAGGCAGGTTCCAAATGCTGGCTTGTATATTAGGAGCCATCCATTGAGGGCTATTCCGCTTGCAGGCACAGTTCTTATGGGGGAGACAGTTTGGCAGTCTCATTCTGCCATCTATCTGAATCAAGAGCTGGGGAGGAGGGCACCAGCAGAGAACACAGTGTGGGCCTTCTACCTCTGCACAGTGAGATTGCAATGCCTAGGGTACGAAAAGTCGTGAGGCCGACTGGATGCACCTCAGCCGCTTCTCACAGGGGTAAGGCCATACCGAAGCTCCGTCCTGTCCCGCCATCCCCGCATCAGCTTCATGCAACTGCAAAGGGGACACAACTCTCACCGTGGGTACAGGCAGCCAGTAAACAACCTCAGGTGGGCCTGTGTGGCAGGCCTGGGAGTTCTGAGGGATCACTCATTGGTCTCTGAGTAGCACCACCGCAGCTGCCATTTTGACCCCTCCCCTCACAATGCGTTGGTTGTGTTTCACAGTCTTTGGCAGTCCATCGATTGCGATAAATGGCTCAGGGGAAACCCACTGCATCTCAGTTGTGGGGGGGGGGTTCAGGAGGAGGGGTTCCAATTGGTGCTGTAAGGCAGGATGTTTGATGATCTGTTAACATCCGACCGTCATCTAACCTCCATGGCCACGTCCCATGTTATTTACAATTTTAAAGCCAGACTGATGTACACAAGTCTTATGAATATGTAGTAAAAATGCAGAATCACTACTGACAGGCCAAATCATCTCACAAAGTTTGGCCTCAATAACATGAAACATACAAGGAATTCGGTGGTAGCAGCAGAGAAAATAAGGAATAAAATCTGATGATCAGAATAAGATTTGCGAAGCCCTTGCCTATTAAACTTGAGGAAATCTAAATTTCCTAAACTAAGTCTGAATTAAAAGCACTGATAGAAGAAACCCTAATCAGATCTGGTAATGTAGGAAGGTGTGAGTATAGCCAAACTTCTGTAGAGGTTCTTCAAATATAAAGCCACACAACAGAGATCTTGTGAAGAGGTCCATACCCCTCTGAGTCTAAAAGGAATCTGACTAAAGCTGAAGTGTGACCAACAATTAAACCCCACAAAAGAACATTTGAGAGTCCCATATCATGTGTGTCATTACTTTCCACCTTCGCACAGGACAAACTTAGCAACTACCCTTAAAACTCCATTCCTTTGGTCCGCATAACAGAAATCCCTTGAATTCCTCCTGTCTCCCAATTCTACACAGGCAGTAGTGCTCCCTTTGTTTGTTAAGTCTTGACCATGCCAAAAGTACTCCTCCTGAATCTCACTATCTCTTACATACAATGTGCTTTTCTCTATTCATGAGATCATACGACTGCACCTTCAGAGAGAAAACATTGCAACCCAAGCAAACTTCTCATTGAAGGTTAAACATTAAGAAATCCATATGTTTAGGGTCATTGGTCAAGTTTATGTGGCAAGATTTAGTACACGTTTAAATCCATGATTTTGGATACATATACAATATAGATGCAGAGTACTATTTGAATGAATACATGATTACATGAGTCCATATTATTCAAACCACACAAATGCAGATATACATGGGAGCTGCAATTCGACGTTACTGGAAGGAAAACATTAGTATGCACACTTGTATAAATATTAAGATTACACCATAAATGCACTTTCTGTAGCTGTTCAATGCACCACATCACATTAATGTTATTGACTACATGAGGCCATTTGGGGAGAGGATGTAGCCTAACGGCTAGGATGGTCTACCTCAAATCTGGGGAACCGGATCAGAGTCTCTGCAACAACGACGCTCAACATCCTGTAATTCTGGGCAAATCACTTAATCTCCCTGTGCCTACCAAAAATGAATGTGTCTTTGTGTAATGTAACTGGTGCTCATGTAAAGCGCTCTGTACCCAATACCCTTGGGTCAAATTCGCGCTATATCAAACTCCAGAAGAAAAAAAAGTGCAAATATGTATGTGGACTGGTCAAAAATAAAAGGGTGGAACCAAAATTACGCTGCTCCAAAACCGAATCACTCTCTTGTCTTCTTTGAGGATCCTAATGTGCTTCGCACTATTGAAATGTATACAATTTTAATGTTTAGCCTTAGTTGGAATGAAAGTAACATCAGAAAGAGCTTCATGAACCTAAAAATGCTCCAGAATTTGCACGAAGCAGAGCGCTCCATCACCTCTGAGGGATCTGGCACTTTGTTCTTTCAGTGACTATTGCTGTCAAGCCCTGTTCACAGATTGGTTCTCTTAGATGGCCAAGCAGTTTTTTTTTTGGATAACTGCGCGCAGACATCTGGTTGTCCTTTCTAGCACGAGCCACAAGGTCATATAAACTAGATCAGATGACCCTGATTGGGTTATTAGAACCCTGCTTCATCCGCAGAGCATTGGGGGAGCAGGACAGGCAGGGAAAATGTTCACAAATCAATCCACGACAAGGGGAAGAGTGGAAACTGAGCCATCTCACTTGGCACAGGAAGGAAAACTGATAAAAAAAAGTGCACTTTGAGCAAGCACTTGTATTATGGTGTCCTTGAGAAAAACAACTAGACAATATAATGCATGGATAAAAAAAATCTTCAGCCTGTTATCTTTGGTTCATAAACTTTAGCAAGATGAAGCTTTTATGATTTCAGAATGTATAGAACCTGAACTAGCTCTCAGCATCTCTTGTTTACCAAGACAGGCCTCCCTTGGGGCGCCTTGCTCGTACAACGCACAAACTAACGCTGCCGGAGAGCTGCCCCTCACCCCGGCCATGCTTACATATTACGAGCAGAGGCTTTTAAGAGGGCAAATGAAGGTTGTGGGGGGTGGGGGTGGGGGAGGTTGGTTCACAAAGTATCTTTGCGAGAATGAGACGCTCGCTGCCAGCTCATCGAGCACCGAAACCTACAGTACAGCGTATGTGGTATTTACCATTAACTTCCCCTTTGTTAGTGAACGAAAGTGCAGATCAAAGAAACTGACTTAAGAAAACTCTCTCCTCCCACTGAATGGAGAATATGGAATGCGTCATTGAAAGAGCGCAACCTATCCCTGACCCTGACGTCCATGGGGGAGAATAAAGGAGAGAGGTTCTGATGGAAGTTCAAGCGGAACTAAGGAGAGAAGATGCCCGAAATAAGCTGCACGCTTTTAGCATAAAGCAGCTGAAGCATGAATCAATGTCCGAGCAAAAAAACGGTTAGAGCGCGAGACACAATATGTATCAGTGACAAAGCATCTTCCCTAAATTCAGGACTGAACAGAACATGCATGCTAATGTGTCCCCTTTCATCTCTGGCATCCTGCCAGCGAGGGCCTCGTGTTCCATCTTCGAGAACAGTCTGATCTGACTACGGTGGTCGACAGGTTTCCACACACTGGTGCCCAGAGTAAAAACAAGCATTGAAAATGCAATAGGTCTCGCAATAGAAGAGTTTTACATTTTTCGTTTTGCAAATGGATGAGTGGCGTTGCGTGGATGAGTGGCGTTGCGTGGATGAGTGGCGTTGCGTGGATGAGTGGCGTTGCGTGGGTGAGTGGCGTTGCGTGTGTGAGTGGCGTTGCGTGTGTGAGTGACGTTGCGTGGGTGAGTGGCGTTGCGTGTGTGAGTGGCGTTGCGTGGGTGAGTGGCGTTGCATGGGTGAGTGGCGTTGCGTGGGTGAGTGGCGTTGCGTGGGTGAGTGGCGTTGCGTGGGTGAGTGGCGTTGCGTGGGTGAGTGGCGTTGCGTGGTTGAGTGAATGGTTAGCTGTTGCTTATGCGACGTATAGCACTTAATACTAAAGTAGGCAGACCTTAGCCTTTGTGAGAATAATAGCAAAATAAAAATAAAAACCAGATCAAGTCAAGGACGCAAACGGCACCATGCTATTGTTTATTTACTCAGATGATTTGCATAAAAATGTAACTTGTGAGCACGTTTCTCTAACTCTCCAATAATCCCATTACAACACTTTGCACAAATGAGATTGGGACTCATCCTTCCGAAGTCGAGAAAAATGTGCAACGCTGTGTTGTAGTTAAATAGCATCTACGAATCACTGAGATGTGAAGCCGCAAACCAGGGCAGATCTAACTTTACAAAACGAGTTGTTTGTAGTACCCTGAAGCACTTCACATCAGCTAGTTGCAAAACAACACGTTAACCCGATATTAAATTGGCCAATTGCAGAATATTGCACAATACCAGCACGAGGTGTGTCCCAGGGGTTGAATTCATGGAGAAGGTTAAAAGGAACTGCAGTGAAACACTTCCCTACGAAGCCACTGTACTTGGGGTGGATTTAAACTAGAGGATAGCTGAAAGGGTTCGGGGGCTGCTGCAGAGAACAGCCTGCTGCCGGAAGCTTCTGAGGTTTAGCTGCAAAAGAGCAGAGGCCGCTGAATTAAGCAGTCCCGAGTAAGGTAGTAATATCTAAATGTGGCCAAAATAATGGTTAGGTTTTCATAGGTCTCAAATTGCCCATCACACGTGGGAGTAGTACGCCCGGTTGTAGTGTTCACTCTTATTTTTTTTAAGCAGGAAAGAAGGTTCAGTGAGTTGGACATTCGTCGCTGAAACGTGCGGTGATGTGAAGCTACCTGGCCTCTCTTAAACTGGGTAACAATCACACATGGCATTTACAGGTATTTGGAAATGGCACGTGTGGCGTGCAGCACTAGATAAACAAGGCAGTCAGAGAGGAGGGTGACGGGGGGGGGACAAAATGAGAGGGGAAGGAGAGGAGGACACGGAGACATTGGCGTAATAAATACAGAGCATTATAAAAACAAGGCAGGGAGAGAGGAGGGTGAGTGGAGGGAAAAATGAGAGGGGGAGGAGAGGAGGACACGCAGACATTGGCGTATAGAGAAAGAGACGTACAACATGGCTGCCTAAAGTGCGTTTATGTCAGTATCCGGATTTAAATGGGTGACAAAGGCTCCCGGCATTTCTGAAAACACGCAAAATGTTTCAAATAAGGTGTACGAGTCATTGCGCAGTGGTGACATGGCTCAACAAGGACCTCACTATTTAAGGCAAATGACTTGGATCCAGGCTTCTTTCTTCCGCAAATGCAAACATAGAACGCCATACATGATGACTTCAGTCGGGACATTTTGAGCCAGCACTTACAATGTTAAAAAAAAAGGTGAAAATCGGCCGGGAAATGCTCTCGGCATTGTGTGGGCGTGGGCGCATTCCTTTGAAGTGTGAAGCAGGGGGCGGGAGAGTGGTTCCCTTTGAAGTGAAGCTCTAAACAACATGCAAATGTAACCCCTTGTTCATCACCCTGCGTGTGATTAAACGTTTGTCCTAAAAGAGGTGCGTGCACCCAGGAAGAGTACAGAAAATACAGTGTGAGGTTTAAAATGGATCAGGAAAAAAGAAACAAACTAGGGAAGGAAAGAAACGGAATGTGAAAGGAAAGAGAAAAAGAATAAAGGAAAGAGCAGAGGGAAAATCCAAGACGGAGGGAAGGCAGAGAAGGGGAGGGGGGAGGAGAAATGCGACACGGCGGGCAGGGGAGGGGGCGGAGCGGGGAGAGCGGCCTTTGAAGCGCACTTTACACGGCCGGCCGGCAGTGAAACTGAAAGCACGGCCGGCCGGCCGTGAAAGCCTTTGATGACGCAGCAGGGGGAACAGACGGCGAGAGGGTGTGAAAGCAGCAGGGGCAGGCAGGCGGCTGGGGGCATGTGCACGCGCTTTTAAGCGCATGCGCATTAAGCTTGTATTTCACGGGCACTGCAAGGAATCGCCACGATTCCTTGCAAGTTGGTTAAAGACTGTTTAAGCCCCAATAGTCTCGCAAGCTCGATGCGCATGCGCATCGACAGGCGAGACCTAAAAAAAGGCCCTCCTCAGGAGGCTACCGCAGTTTGCTCCACACATTGTTACTGTGCTTACACAACTCCTAACCATCACACTGGTACAAGTGTGACAATTCAGACTGTTTGAGGCCGCCAAAGTGTTATGAATGGCGTGGGTGGCAGGTATTATTTATTTTTAATGTATATTTAATTAACAAACAAATGTTTTTTCTGCTCATCTTTAAGTTGCACAAAGAGTGCCACCATGTGGCAGCTGTCATAAGTGCAGGTTCCAGCAATTTCGTGCCGGCAATTAAGTGCCAGTGCTGACCACCCTAAACCACTGGTTCAAATTAAGCACTGGCACAATTCAAGGGTTCCGCAGTGCCAGATTCATAAATAGGCCCATGGAGGGTTAGGCTCATTAGCACAGGGTCCTTCTTTTATTTCAAGAACCTTAAGCCATAAGCAAATGATGAAATAACTTTGCCTGTGAGCCTGCTCCATATTACTGACCAATGTGCATGGGGAAAAAGGTTCTTGAAGCTCAACAGCACTTTAGCCCGCTGTGTGGTGGCAAGAACGGCCACAGGGGCCAATGTGGGTCACCCTATTGTGACCAAGTTTATGATCTGAAACCTGCTCTACTTCTCAGCTGCAAGTGGTCTCTGTCCTACTTGCAAAGGCAGGCCATGGGTGTCCCTGCAAGGACAGTGACACATCAGCAGGGCCAGCTCTGACGATTTTTGTGTGTGGTTACCATGTACCTAGGAAACTTAGAGCAGTTCTAAAGGCGGACATCAAAGTGGGTGCTGTCTCTGGCTGCACCCATCCGCATCAGGGCCTACATGCCCCCGGTGCAGTTATGAATCAGATTTTACTGTTTCAGGGGGGAGGAAGTGTAGACTGGTTATCCTTTTTGATCTCTCTGCTTCTTTTGTTACTGTGTTCCGCGCAGTCCTTACTTCTAGATAACATGAGGCTGGAATACGAGCAGGGCCAGACTGAGAACCACAACCGGCCCTGGTAAAGTGCTCAGCCGGCCCCCCCACCCCACTGGGGGAGGGTTGAAGGGGCCGCCGAGCTCTTTGCCGAGGCCAGTTTTCGGCTGATTTTGGTACAGGGCCTACTTTGCAGCTATGCTGCAAAAACGGCTGTGTAACAAAACGGCCCCCCGGTGCCCAAAATCGGTCCCCACCCGTGCGGCGCACCGGGAGATTGCCCGGTGCCCGCTATGGCCAATCCGGCCCTGAATACGAGCAAAAGCACTATGTTGACTCCAGTGCTTAATTCGTAAAACAATGAGTGCCGAATCCCAAAGCCCTGCTCTACTCTACTCAGAAGCCTTTGACTGGTACTATTAAAGTGTACACACACCGAATACGAAGGCTGCGTATTCGGCGCCTTGTTAATCCACTACCAGACACTCCTGGCCACTTTATATCACTCTTGCAGATTCATGCTTTCTTCCATTGTGAAAGTTTTGCTGTCTTCCTCTGTTTTCCCCCTTTATGTGTTTTACATTTTCTTGCTCTCTGTAAATGTGTGATGAGGAAATATGAAGCTGGTCCCCAAAAATGAGTGCCAGTGTGCCCCACAAGCAACCACCTGCCCAGTTTAAGCACTGCTTGGCTCATATTGCTTTTGTTTTCTGAACAACAAAGCCCAGGCTTCAGCTGCTCCCTTTATTTAATCTACATTTAAATCCCTTCCCTGTTGCCTTCAAAGGGGCCCTGACCCTCCCTCAGTCCCACTCTCTTCAACACATATAACGCTCTCCATGAAAAACAAAGTAGACCATTTAGCCTTAAGTTTTTATCTTATGCCAATGACATCCAACTCATCCTCAGAATAGATGCCCCTACTCTGCCCCCCTCTCCCTAGCGCACAAAATATGCTGTCATGTGCCACAGACACACCTTTGCACTATAGTGCAAGGGTGTCTTTGTGAGTCTAACATAAGTTTTGTACTGGAAGGGAAAACTTCCAGGACAAAATACCATGCTTAGACTAACTTGAAACCTTTTCCCACATTGTATATGTGCTGTACAGTGCAGCACACATACAAAGTCAGAAAAGATAGATAGGAAAAATGAAAGCATTTCATCTTCATAGTGCATATGTGAAATGGGCTGTATTTTGTCACACTAAACCCTGTCTACTTTTTTAAGTAAATAGGGTTTAGAGTCAGAAACCTTGGGTGGCTGCATGGGAACTCGTGATGGAGCAAGAATTCGCACGTTACGCGGCTTGCTCTTACTCATGAACCTCGAATAACCTATAACCATGTAATTCAACCTGTTTGTCTTACTAATTTCCCTGTATTTTGACATTTGGGGTGTCCTAGAGACGCTTGCATATGTGTTTACTAACTCAATAACGATTGTTCCTAAAATGGCCGCTGCTTGGCGGGTTTTCTTTCTGCGCATGCGTTAGTCACACTCACGTGACGTGACGCACTTGCAGTTCTGGAGGGAAACTTTGCGCTTGCGCACTTGCTTTTAAGATGGCTGTCTGTGTTCTCACATGGTGAAGCTTGCGCAAACGTTTTAACGTTGTTGTCTGTCTGCTCTAAAACACTCACGCAATAGTATATTATAAGTAAAGGGGTCTAGAGTAGCTATTCATGGTATACAGTGAATTCATTTATTTCTGTGTTTTAATTTGTTTTCGCTTACTTTTCATGTACCACGTTCTTGAGGGTGCGAGCCGCACATGAATCCATCTTGAAAAACTCTATTGCGCATGTCACCCTGGCAGAGGGAAGACAACCTTGAACAGTGGAGCACAGCCAGCTGGCAGCCACAGTCAAGATGCTCCTGAGAACGTGACCTGTGACCCAGCAGGATGGAGCTGAACTGTCCTGCAATTGATACAATTGTTATGTTTTCATTGTATTCTGTAGAGAATCTCATGGGAACCCCAAATTTGCTAGGCGGTCCCAGAGAATGCAAATGCAAATGCAGGCTTGAAGAGAGTTAATGTGATTGGTGTGTTGACCTAGCCTACTTAGGGACCAATCGAAATTGGGGATTCTGACACTTGCAACATTTGGGGGGTGGTACACTGACCCGAAAACAGTATAACTAGCCTAGGTTTAGCTAGAGAAATTGTCCGACTTGTCCGAATAGCTGACCTGTCACTGACCCAACGCACTCAATAGGTGACTGAATTCAGAGCGCTGCGGAGCACCCTGTCCGAAATATACCATAGACTCGAGAGGTTTTACTAAACCTTAAGTGCTGGCGGAGCACTTTGCTGGGGAGTTCGATAACGCAATCGGGGTTCTGGCCGATAGCTGCAGAGAGGGTGGAGCGCAGGCGTTGCTTCCAAACTGCGGGTGCTGGTCGTTCCTTGGTGGTCCTGTCCTGATCCTAATCTGGTTTTCCTGTCCTGTCCTGGGGTGTCCATTCTGCACCTGCTGTCCCATTGATGACTGTCCTTCCTTGGGGTTTTTCCTGTCCTTGACTGATCCGTGGCCAGGGTTGGTCTTCACACCATTCTAGGTAAATATATAGTGCTGAAAATCTGTACTGCACTTTCTATTTTCTGTCTTTTGCTTTAATAAAGACATACTCTTGCGCATAATTGATTTTCCATGCTTTCGCAAAGCTACTGAATGAAAGCTCATACGTTATTTCTGTTTTCTAGCATGTTCCTATGTTACCCTCCCTTTAAGTACAACTCTTCATACCGTTTATGAAATATAGATGTGGTTTATAATCTTCCCTTTCCGAGTGGATTGAAGATAGGTTCCTAGAACTATAGCGTGTTCTTTTTCTCTACCCTTCCTATAGATGAATAGGATTTTTCCCAAACTCGTATTCAACTTTGAAGTATTTCCCAGTAGTAAAATTCTAGTTTGTGTCTAATATTGCCCATCTAGAGTTATTTAATCTTACATTTCATCTCTGCAAGTTTGATTAGCATGTTTCTTGTTCTTATCTTTCATTAGACTCATAAATGGTTGCCCTGATATATTTTTTATATGGATATGTGCTGTTCGTTATTTTGATTATTGATTGCCTTTTAGTTGTAAACTGTATGCTTTCCGAATCTGAATTCTAGATAAAACTTTAAAACTTCCCAGTAGTCTGTGGTCATTTAATGAAAGTATAAGAGTATATGTTGGTATTTTGGTTGTCTGCCTTTCTTTCACAGCTAGCTCCCTGATCCGTTGTGGTCATAGGTACCCGTAACAGTGGATTGGTAAGTCGGGTACAGGTAGAAATAAATAGGAAGGAACCAAGGATTACTGGTAGTACAGTGTAAGGTCGCCCGATTAATATACATGATAAAATTGGAAAAATATATGGGCCCGGTACGTGTATGGTGAAATTATTGGCCGGGTGACCTGCGATCTCTATCAGTAATTTTCTGGTAGCAGAGCTATGGTTAGGGACTAGTTAAAGTTAGGTAGGACTAGTTAAGGTAGTTAGATAGGTCAGATGCTGCTATAAAAAAGATTTTGCTGCTAAAAACGTTCGAACGTATTTACAAATGTGTTATTGCTTTTGAAAATTATGAAATGTTTTAAATTGTTTTTCTTATTGTTATATTGATTTATGTATTAACCCACTCGTTAGTAATTGTTTAGTGTTTGTCTGGAATCCCCGGGGAATTGAATAGCGGGTGGTAAAGAGAATCCACGCCGTGGTGAGGTCACTGGCTCTAGGAAAATTAGTGCAGGTTAGGCAAAACTGGAAGCACTAATTAGGGTTTCTGAATATATGTCTGAATAAATGATAGCAACGAGTTCGCTGGCAAAACTTCTATTGTGATATACCCTAGTAAGGGTCACACTGGAAGGAGTAGCAGGATTGTCGGAGCTTGGGTGATAGCAAAGAGGTTCGCTAGTGAAACTTTTAGACTTAGTATATATCCCGGAAAGAAGTGGATGAGTCAAAGAAGTAACAGGTTCCTTAATGCTTGAGTGAAGGGTAGGCAGAAGAGTTCTACTCGTAGTAATTGAAAAGTAAATGGAAGTAGTTTGCTTGCAGTGAAACATAATCTTTCCTTTTCTAGACACTCGAGTACAGTGGCGAATGTGTTTTCGTTGTTAAATAACTAAAAGCACTTGCACTTTAAGAGAGAAATTAAGTTTCCGTTACCTTGTGAGGGAGGGAGTCAGTTGCGGAGCTGCTCTGACGTCACTCTGTGCCCTGCTGGTATTGGTCAGAACAGCGGGTGTGTAGTGGAGCTGAAGTTGTAAAGGAGGGGTGAGTGCCGAAGCGTGAGAACCTGTCTCGCGAAAGGCTGCGCACCCATTGGTCGAGATTATTTGAACCCGTGCACTTGATTGGTTGCACGAAAATAAAAGGCGCATTTGGATTGGGAGTGATTTGTAAACAAAGTCGCTCGCAGAAGTCGTATGTGGCATATGTATAGACCGAATACTAGACCTGATCCACGACATTTAGGGTTTGAAAACGATCAGTGGAAAGGGCATAACACTAGCATCATGTACGGGAATAAGAGAAAATTGTCCCTTGTAAATAAAGTGAAGAATTACTTCAAAAAGGACCAACCTATAAAAACTAGAGAAGGTGTTGTCATTCCGCCACCTAATACTCCCGCATCTTTCATGATGTTTGATAAAGGGTACCACTCACGTGTATGGTTGGAAAATTGGGCGGAATACACAAAAGACGACGGAATTTTGGCTTTTCCGTTAGAAGGTACATTTAATGGTAGAATTCTATTTAATTTGAGAACCCGAATGAATGACTTACATCCCAGACCTAGATTAATGCAGTACGAAGCATTAGAGGAAGTGGAGATCGAGGCTTTTGAGAGAGACAAGCCCCGATTGGACAAAGGGCTAACAAAATTTTATCCGAAGTTAAAACAAGAGACCCGTGATAAAAAGATGAAACAGTGGAGGCAGAATATGATTGTGGAAGGATTGTTTCCAATGATGCCAATGGGTGGTCCTGGGGGAGAGAAAAAGACAGAAAAATGCAAACATTGGGTGCCCCTTGGGGAGTCGGATGATGAATTATTAGATGACATGTTTATGAAAAGTCTGCCTCCTTATAATGAAGGACCCAGATCATCTAGTGTAGGGGATACCTCCCAACGTCCCCCGTGTCAGGAAGGGAGTGGATCTGGAAACCCAAGAGATAGCTGTCAAATACCTTCCTATAGCGAGGGCCTAGGACTTATAGGTGCCGGAGGCACCTGTCTAAGACCACCATTTAGTGGGGAATCAAGATATTCAGGTGACCGAGATTTCGGTTCAAGACCTCCTTATGAGGGAGGACCGAGAGCCTTAAATACAGGAAGCTGTTTCCCAAAACCTAATTATGGTGAAGGACCAAGTACGACGAATGCCACTGCCCCGAGTTGTGCTCCAACTTTGACTCCGCAAGTATTGCATGAGAAATCCCTAGAACGGTTATTGGAGGAAACCGAGCGAGAGGCTCTAGCCAAACAGAGAACCGAGATCATTCAGAAACTCTCCCAGTTAAATACAAGCCCCGAAGCCTTGACAATCCCAGTAACTATTGGACCTGTTGTTCCTTTGTATGGGGATATACAAGTGAGTCCACAAGCCCCAATTATTTCCCCGACTATAGTACAGCCTCGAAGAGAGCCCTTAATTGTAGATGATCAGACAAGTGAGTGTGAATCTGAAGCTTCTTTAATGGATTTGCCGATTAGGAACTCAGGAAGGAGTTTGCAGAAGAGACATAATCCTTTCAATACGAGAGAGATTCAAATGGAATCAACTTCAGGTACCAAAAGTGTCACATTGGTAACTCCTGAAGAGATTGAGAGATGGAGTCGAGAATTAGAGAGACAGACTCCTCAGTCAAAACCTTTAGACATCTACAAGCTGAGAATAGAAATGGTTGAACTGACGGCCGGAAATGTGGGGTTAGACAGATTAAATACCTTTTCCGAGGAAGAGCTGCTGTTTATCGGCAAGAGTCTTACCCGTAATACCAGAGTGCTCCATGAGAAATTAACAGACACTGCAGCTAGTATGGGAATAGATATTTCCAAATCAAAGCCATTACAAAAGCCCTACAGAGCAGATTTCTCAGACAAGGATCTGGAAAATATGAATGTGTCAGGAAAGAAGGTTCAGATCAAAGAATTGTTGACCGTGTTGCAAAAATGGGGAGATGTAGAAAAGTGGAAAGCCAGGTGGGCAAAGAAAAAGGAAGAGGTTAGGTCCAAACAGCCGACTTCAGAATTTGCTTTAAGGGAAGCAGACAAGCCCGAACAGTTATACCCCATGCGAGAGGTGCCAGGTGGGAAGTACGTGCACGTTCCATGGTCCAGACAGGATATTGTGTCCTTTACAAATGACTTTCCAAAATTGCGAGAAAAGCCTGTGGAATGGTACAGGCAAGGGGAAAGGTTTGTTAAGGTGCAAAAATGCCTATGGAAAGACTTGGATGGGTTTTTCGACATAGTGGTGGCTGTGGATTTATGGACCGAATGTAAAATTGCCGTTGATTGGCCTAATAAAGAATACACGAGGGACCCTGCTACAGGAGCTCCCTCTGATGAGGTGATGAGAAAATACGACCAGGTCATGTTACACCTAAAGAAAAAGGTGCCTGCAAAGGAAACTGATTGGACCAAGATAGATAGAACCACGCAGGAAAGGGATGAGACTGTGCACTCCTTCTATGAAAGACTGTTACAGGTGTTTAAAACGTACAGCCGTATAGATAATATCGAGATGAAGGATATGACCCACTTCATTTACAGGTTTGTAAAGGGTTTAAAACCTGAAATTTGTCAGTGGATCAAAGACAATAAAATCGGTTGGCAGTCAAAGAAAATAGATGAAGTCTTGCGATACGCAAAGTATTGCGAGGACGAGATGGCAGACAAGCGAAAGGCTCTGAAGGAAAAGGTTATGTGGGCACAGGTAAAACTAGCGGAACAGCAGAAAAAACAATTAGGTAAAATGAATAAAAATTCCCAAAATCAAGGTTCTGGGGGAGGAGGGAAGCCAAGAGTGAAAATGAGTCGAGAGGAAGCCAAAAAGAAATTTCCCTGTCACCAGTGCGGAGAAATCGGGCACTGGAGAGACGAGTGTCCATATTTACAGAATGGTAACCTCCAAAACACTGATTTAAATCCACAGACGCAGAATGAAAGACCAAGAAAGACCCAGCAACAGGTAAAGGCGAGTCAGTTGCCCCGTGCACCTAAACCGAATTATAAAGGGAAAACACCGCAGGGTGATGACATAGAGATCTGGGGAGGAAATGAGGATAGAAATGCAGGAACTTCGCAATTTCTGTTGAATGACACTTTTTTCTGTGACGAACAGTACTGATGGGGCCTGAGGGGGGAGGAGTGCGTGCTTGGCGCCTCCTTTCCGGTAGACCAGTCTGGGCCATACATTGAAGGAAAGGTTGAAGGCAATGATGTCACCTTTCTGTTGGACACTGGTGCTACCCGTTCTACTGTAAGAACAGCAGACGTTCCAAACCTACCCCTCTCGGGAGAAGCAATCCAAGTAGTGGGTGTATCTAATCAATTGATTAGTACCCCAGTTACTGAGCCCATGGAGATTACAATAGGAAACTTCAAAGAAATGCATAGATTTGTAGTTTGTGATACCAGTCCAGTAAACTTACTGGGACGTGATTTGTTGTGTAAAATGAATTGCACCATCTTTTGCACACCAAAAGGCGTCGAAATTCAAACCCCAGACGAAGATGGAATATATAAGTTAATGTTAATCAGACCTGACTCAGAAATTAAACAGTTGACTATACAAGACTTACCCGAAGAACTCCAAAAGACAGTGAAACCAGAAGTATGGGACTTTACTGGAAAGGATGTAGGTCTAATGGCAAATGTAGACCCCATCAAAATAGCCATGAAAGAAAATGCAGTTTACCCCAATACCAAGCCATACAAAATGAGTGTAGAAGTTAGAGCAGGAGTTGAAATTGAAATAAAAAGACTATTGGAAGCAAACATCGTACAAGAAGTGATGAGTAGCCCGTGTAACTCACCCATAATTGGAATCAAGAAACCTAGTGGCAAGTACAGGGTAGTGCAGGACCTGAGAAAGGTAAACAAAATAGTTGTTCCTTGCTGTCCTATTGTTCCTACCCCAAGATATTAGGGCTTGTCCCACGCTACTTCAATTTCGCAAGAAATTGAAGACTTGGCTGTTTAATAAATAAACAGCTAAGTGACTCCAGGTTTAGAATTATCATTAGAGCAAGGCAGTTTCACCAAGCCGGCAAGATTATTCAGCGCCAAGACACCTGAGGGTATATGCTGCGCTTTACAAGTACCAATAAATAAATAAATAAATAAATAAATAAGTGATTCTGTATCAGATCCCTTGGGATGCTGAATGGTTCACCGTGATTGACCTATGTCATGCATTCTTTTCCATTCCTTTACATCCAGATAGCAAATTTCTTTGCTCATTTGCTTTCGACAGTCACGTGTTCGTTTGGAATCGCGTCCCCCAGGGGTACACTGAAAGCCCCTCGATCTTTAATCAGATTTTGAAAAAGTGCCTTGAATCTTTAACTTTACCTGGAAACTCAGTTTTGTTGCAATATATAGATGACCTCTTGGTGGCGTCTAAGAGTCAGAAAGACTGTGTTGTTGACACCATTGCCCTTCTGAACCATCTGGGTGAAGGAGGACATAAAGTATCACCTGACAAACTTCAGTTCTGTACCAAGTCAGTAAAATATCTGGGGCACCAGATAGAAAAAGGCATCAGGAAGGTTACTTCAGAGAGAGTCAGAATAATTCGAAACATGCAGTTACCCCGTACTCAGAAAGAAGTTAGAATGTTCCTTGGAGTCGTAGGCTACTGCAGGCAATGGATTGTGGGGTTTGCAGTCCTATCAAAGCCTTTAATAAAAATGACAAAGAAAGGAGCAAAGGACCCAGTGGAATGGGATGAGGAGAGCATGACAGCATTTACTAAATTACGGGAATGTCTGTGTACAGCCCCTGCTTTAGGCATGCCTGACTATTCTAAGGAATTTTCATTGTTTTGTGGCACACGAGACAATTGTGCGTTGTCGGTCCTAACCCAAGCCCATGGTTTGACTAGATGTCCAGTGGCATATTTTTCTGCCACTTTAGATCCAGTGGCTGCTGGATTACCTGGATGTCTGAAAGCTGTAGCTGCAACTTGCACACGTCTTGAGCAAAGTGAATCCATTATTATGGGACATCCTGTAACTGTGTATGTTCCACATGCAGTTGTAATCTTACTGACAAGAACTAAAACTCAGTACCTCACCCTTAGTCGGCTGACTAAGTATGAAAGGATCCTTGTAGGTGCTGCAAATGTAGTCATTACTCGGTGTAACATATTGAACCCAGCAACCTTGTTGCCTGAGTCACTGATTGCAGAAGCAAAGGGAGAGGTCGAGCATGACTGCATTGACCTAACTGAGTTCAGTACTAAACCACGCCCAGATATCAAAGAAATGCCCCTGCCTGTAGAAGATTGCGAGCTGTTTGTAGATGGCTCATGTCTGAGACACGAACTTGTAGGCCTAAGTGCTGCTTATGCTGTAGTCACGGTAAAACGCACTATAAAAGCATCCTGTTTATTTGGAGTGAAGTCTGCACAAGTAGCCGAATTGATTGCTTTGACAAGGGCCTGTAAAATTGGGAAAAACAAAGAAATAACAGTATATACTGACAGTCAATACTGTTATGGGGTTGTGCATGACTTCGGCCAATTGTGGCTACAAAGAGAGTTCCTGACTTCATCAGGTACTCCTATCAGAAATGGAAAAGTTGTAGTGTGTTTATCCAGGTACCTATATCGATACTACTATTTCTGACCCTTGTCCAGTTAATAATTCATTAATATCCATACAACGGCAAAGAATCCCGTTTTCAGATTAAGTCATAGCGCATGCTGTCACATTGAGCAAGCACTATTCCTCCAGCCCCCTAGAAAGCACACCGAGTTCTCAAAACAAACCAAACCTCCAGCAAACCTGGGAAATCCCCCATAGCTATTGTTTTGATTTCGTTCGAGAACTCCTGTAAAGAATGCAAGAACGACCAGTTCTTATGACATCCTTACTGACGTATTATGTCCATCCTTACGTCAAACACGGCACCTTTCAGGTATAAATATACCGACGACGCCCTAAGCAAAGACACGGTGGTGATAAGCTTGGAGCAGCGCTACTTGCCGGAGAGCCCAGCTGATGCAGGAAGCCCACGGACGCTGCCCCTCCCTTTTGACGCGCTGAGAGAGACGCTGTCTTTTCTCCTGCCGAGAAATCCAGCCTCCGGCGTTTCCGGCTTACCTTCCCGGGTAACTGGGATATCGAGTCCTGAGAAAGAGATACCAGCCCTCCTACCTTCTAAATCCCAGGTACTGAACTGACTAACCCCTTACAGAGAATTCTTGAGTCAGATTCTTGGCAAAACAAACTTAACTTAAACTGCTACTTATTTACTCCCTCCCACGTATTAGGCTCAGGTCAGGTACACCGGGGTAGGCGTAGTTAGAAGCACCAGTTGAGTACGATTAGTCAATGTATATACGTATGTATATTTTTTATCCATTTTAAAGTATCATATGGCTAAGAAACCATATCAATGCTTTTACAGTATTATTTTATAATCCTGCTTTTACTGTATGCACTTTACTTAACCTTAAATATTGCAACTGTAGCGATTCATTTCTCTTGTATGAGAAAAAGAGACCGATCAATAAATAACACCTTTTATTGAACACGCCCATCTCTTCTTTCTGTACAATCTGGTGGAACTAAGTATGCACGTACTGACTGAGTAAAATGATTGTCTTTTGTTTTCACACGACTCTAGAGATATACTCTTGATTAGGGAGAGCAAAGTTGTCATGTTCTATGGTTGTCAGAAACAAAATCCCTTCTTGTCTATCCAGGGAGGTTAAACTCCTCCTCGCCTATTCGAGAAAGTTTCTAGTGAACTCTGAGCTAGCTGGCACACAAAACTTTAAGTCTAATATCGTCAGTAGAAGACCTAGTTAACCTCTGTCCTACGTCTATACTATTGAAGATATTATTCCAATGCGCAGAGCCTATTGGGAATATAGGAACTACACTACATGGCGCCCAACGTTTGGTAAGGCGATAAAACTAACGCAAGACATTAGAGTAACTCAGTCGTGCTTTTCCACACAGACCCTTTCTCCCATAAAAAACTCCAAAGACGTCTGGAGTGGGTCAAAGGTTAAATCCGCCAAACTTAGTAGGAGGAGACTCCTATGTATAGTTTTTGGTTTATTCAACGTTGAAGGATACACTGTTCCAAAATCATTGTGCACCTAATCTTTGTTTCCGTGAAAACCTGATCTGCAACAAAAATCTTCTCGTCAGTAAAATGTCAGACAATGAAGAAGATAGGGAGACAGCTAGAATAGCAGCTCAACTCCTAGCGGATGACACAAGTCTCCTACAGCAAGACCCGGATGCAATACTCATCCCGGTCAGCATAAGAAAAACTATAACTTTAAAACTTATAGAAAATGCACTGACATATTTGTAATTGAGATACACGATTATAGGCAGACAGAGGTATTCTATTCATGGATAAACTTTCCAGCAGCAAATGCTGTAACAAAGGAGTTCCACTATTACAAAATAGAGGAACCACCGGATGAGTACACTCCTTTCGAGGAGGTGGAAATACCACTCAAATACCAAGAGCACCTGCTCTGGTTTAAAGGCGCCCTAAAACATAATGATCACATCACCAGGCTCGGTCCACTAGGTAGACCAGGAGCAATGTGGCCGGTTCTAGCCAGCTACACACCATATCCAGACATTGAAAAAATGTCAATACCAGAACGTTTAGTACAGCTAAAACAACTGATTAAAATACACAGACAATTAGTCCAATATGTAATGCGGACTTCAACAGTCCAAACAGCTATTAAAATTCCACAGCTGACCCCTCATCAGGGGAACACAAATAAAATCACACCACAGAACATACAGTCCTGTCTAGGTAAAGTACCCATTAAAAGGGAACAAATTCCATTCTGGTTAGCACAGAAAATCACTCAAATAGAGGCAGTATTTCCAGATACCACCCCTGTTGAGAAACACAGAATTCTGACTATCTGTCTTCCAATGGGGATCGCACCACATGTGGAAGACTGTGACACTTGGGGCACAGTCTTTGCTTCCATTTACACAAAAACACATGGTGTCCCGTCCATGTCAGTAATACCAGAAGTGCTAAAACAGATTCAAAGTGAATACGGTCCAGAACCTGCTTTAACTCTGGGTATGAAATTACTGAAAGACTTCAAGCAGGTTTCGGCAATATTACTAGCCAATATAAAGGGGGAAGCAGCAACTGTGGCAATCCGCCAAAGGTTGAAAGAAACAGATATAGCAGACCAACCATTTGAACTTGCCAGAATCATAGAAAAATCCTATGAAGAACTAGGAAGAGATAGTTTGGGTGGAAAACCAGTGAAACCCCAACTAACAGAAAATCCTGAAAAGATATTTATTAAAAATAAACTGAACACTCCAAAAAAGAGCTGGGATGGAAATAAACAATCCACTCCCAAAGAGAAAAAATTCCAGTCCAGAGGAAGGTCTCCACGGCGGAGAGAAAGATCTCCAGACCAAGGACACAAGTCTCCCCAGAGGGAGCCCTCTGAGAAAAAATACAACCTTAGAAATAGGGATAATTTGAAGAAACCTGATAGATATCAAGATATTGATACACGTCCATCTCGATCTTTTCAGACTTCCTCGCAGAAATCGGAAAGAAGAGGACGGTCAGAACACAGGGACGAGCACGTCAAGTCCAAAGACAAGGAACCTGCTCATCAAAATAAAAAGTTACAATTTCCAAAGAAGAAGGTAGCCAGTATTAAAGTAATCAAACATGCCGAGGATACTGAGGACACAACTGAAAAACGGAGAGTGGGCTCAGACAATGCTAGACAGCGCAGCAGAAGTGAGCATAGCTCGCAAGATCCTGATGAATCATCTGGAGACAGTGGACACGAATGAATACATTCAGGTGGAAACTGCAGATACCAGAGTTAGCAAACCTCATAAAATATATGAAATAACATTACGTATAGAGGGAGATAAGACTAGGAAAATAAGGGGTCTATTTTGGGATAATCTCTCCAAGGGTTATGACATCCTTCTAGCTGAAAAAGACTGGCCACCAGAGTTTGTCAGGGAGTGCCCTCATGGCGAAGAAATGATTATGCCTGCCTTCTCAAATCACATTCCAATTCATAAAAAATACACGCTTGCAAGAAAATGGGCAGTAGCCCAAGCACCTGCATTATATAAAAATCATGTGGGATGGGATGAGGACTCACCTCCTCACAAAATCCAGTTAAAATCTCAGCCAACTGCACAAAGACAGTACCCAATTAAGCAAGAAGCTAAAAAACAGGTCAGGGAGATCTTAGATCAACTTGAATACCAGGGGGTGATTGAAACTTGCACCTCACAAATGAACAATTCTTTGTTTCCTGTCTCCAAGCCAGATGATTCATATCGTCTAGTTTTGGACTACAGACACCTTAACTCATGTTGCAAAACATTTGCAGTACAAAACTCACACAGTGCAGCACTAATGAATAGCATAGTGCGCAAAAAATACAAAACAACATTAGACATCTCTAATGGATTCTTTTGTCAAAATATAGCACCAGAAAGCAGATATTTGACCGCTTTCTCAATAAATGGCTCGCAAAAAATTTCTGTCGTTTGCCACAGGGGTTCAAGAACAGCCCAGGATTATTCTCAGCTAGAGTAACAGAGTTACTACAAATGTATGATGATGAGGCATTATCTTATGTCGACGACATCTATCTAACAGATGATGACTTGGATACTCACTTGAAAAGAGTGAACACCATCATACTTGGGTTCGCAGCAGAGGGTTACAAATTCAACTTCAAAAAGTCTAGAATTGCCAATCTAACTGTCCTGTTTTTAGGATATGAATTATCAAGTGAAGGCAAAAGCCTGGCAGAAAATTTCCTAGAGAAATGTGCTGTAATCCAAGCACCAAGAACGCTGAAAAACTTACAATCAATTCTAGGTTTCCTGAATTTCGGAAGAACTTACATTATAAATTACGCGGAGAGGGTTAAACCTCTCTATGACTTAATAAGACCAGATTTTAAAAGAATCAATTGGACTGAAAAACACACAGAAATTTTGAGATCTTTACAAACAGACATGTTAGTTAAAACAAAACTACAAACACGCGATAACACACGCAACCTTGTGATTCGAGTCATCCCACGAAGATGCGGATTCACATACCTAACCTCTAATGAGGGAGAAACGGTACCAATAGCTTACAAATCACATTTGTACACAGAAGCTGAAAAAACATTCAGCATAAAGGAAAACATTGTTCATGCGGTTCAAACAGCTGTAGCAAGAGAAAGATACCAAGCTGACGGCAGACAGATTACAGTCAGAACAGCAGAATCGGCCTTTGAGGCATTAACAAGCCCATGTAATTTACCTACTATGGCATTAAATCCAAAATGGATACAATGGGAGAATTCTCTTGCTACAGACAGAGTGAAATACTATTTTGACCCGGAATTGAAAACATTAAATAATCTTGAATATGAAAGAGAATACCCTCTGCCTAGCGATATTCTGCCCATACAACTTTACGCCTGCGTAATATACACAAACAGTTATGCAGAACCCTCGGTTTGGGGAAAACAAGCCTACAAAGCCACATGCGAGATTGTAAAAGACGTGTGGCGCGGAGGTAAATTGAGACCTCTGTTTACAAAAACACACTCAGTGGAAAATAATTCAGAACAACAGACTGAAATAATAGCATTAAAAATGGCGCTAGATAATACCGATCGCGAATTCCCGACACTAATAGTGTGCGATTCGTATTACTGCGTCAAATCATACAACGAAGACTTGCAGAAATGGGTTCGAAACGGTTACAAAGATGACACAGGTGCCACAATAAAGCAAAAATCGTTTTGGGAACAAGTAGTTATTGTACAGAAAGAACCACAAAAGGCTCACGTGATACACTCACTGAGTCATCAGTGTGATGGCGTTCACGCTGCAGGGAATTTATTGGCTGAGACAGCCACAGCGGAAGCAACTAAACCGGCTTCCGTAGCTACAAAAAAGCGTTCAGGAAAATACATTGACGGGGAAACAATGCTTGTGGTAAAAACGTCATCAAAAGGCGACCGCTCAGCGCTACCCATCAACTATCCACTCAATTATACATACATAATCGATGCGAACTCTGTTCCTTTTGCTCAAATCCCTGGAGTGGGGGATAGGGTAATTCCAAACAGGAACAGGAGAGGCTTTTTAATACAAGAAGCACATATGGGATTAGGTTTAAGGCATCAGACAATCAAAGAATCTTTAACAGAATTAAAATCAGAATACTGGTGGCCGGGGATGAGCGTGGATAATCACAAATTTGCAAAAAATTGTGAAAACTGCAACAGAGATCGCAGTGGCGAACCGGCTGAGGTAGTGCCAGAACACATAATAGAAAGCATAAAGCGATCTATTCGCATGATTAAACAAGAAACATGCGTCCCAATGTATATTATTTGAGACAATCGTCACTTAAAATGTAGACCCCAGCTCTCGGCTGACGTCTGAACTGTTATAAAAAGATTTGCGAGTCTATAATGGCATATGCGCATGGGGCATGCTACATTCTGACAATTGCCCTGCTTTTAGCTCTCGAGCTTATGGGGGGTATATGGCCAGCATGGGCATTGCATTGCGGGACTCTTATCACTTCCTTCCTTAGGGAAACGGGATGGTGTAAAGAAAAAACCAAGGCATAAAGCAATCTATAACGGCAAAGGTATTAGGTTCGGGAGCTGGGTGGGTCAAACATTTAATAAGTGTCCAACGTAGTCTTAATAATCTGCCAAGAAATTCTCTGAGACGTCTCAGTCCGTACGAACTATTGTTTGGGACTAGAATGCTAATCCAGGACCTCGATAGTCAAACTTCAGTGGTTAAAGAAAAATGCTTTGATATCAAAGATCGTTTGGCTATTTTACAGGACTTAAATGAAAAAAGAAAAGACCTGAGCAACATAAAGTTGAAGCAACAGCCAACAGCCACTGAAGAGAAACCACCTGTCCCAGCAAGGCCTGTCTGGATTCCAAAAATCGGGGATCTGGTCAGAGAGAAGATCACGGTAAAGAAGGAATTTGGGCCTTCTTACAGAAAAGCAGTATCTGTCTTGTCTATCAACGGGACAAGATCAGATGTATTACCGCCCCTTGCTGGTAAAAAGGAGAACCGAGTTGTATCCATCGACCTGGTTAAACCACAATCATGTCGCCGATAACAAGTAGTAGGCCAAGTGGACTCCCAAGAAGTAGTAGAACACCAACGTTTGCTACAAATACAGAGGTTCAAACTGAGAGACTAATCACAATTGATAAACCTACAGTGAATCAACAAGGACTATGCAACAAAGCAATGGAACGTAAACCTCTTGAAACCCAAATCAAAATCTTACATCAAGAAAAACCAATCTACAATGATGTACCTGCTGACTATGCTAATGAAACAAAGAAAATTCAAAAAGCAAAAAAGAATCCAGAAGCAATTGAAACAATTGACAGAACAGCATCAGGCTACTTCATCAACTTCGATGATTTTTCTGAAGATCCAAGTGAACTTGAGGAACAGCCAACAACAAAAACTTTTAAAGACAAAGCAAAGGAACTCTTTCATCAACTTCAAGAAACATATCTAATTTCTCCATGGATTGAACTTTGGGTGGCACAAGGTGTATTTATCCTCATACTTTGGCTCATCATGGTACTATGCTTGGGACATTTCATTGAAGGAAAATATGTTACAATGGACACAGCAAGTCAGAATATCATCTTGGTCCTGAAACCACACAAGTCTTCACACATCGAGAAAAGAGAACTTTCTTCAGTAAACTTCACAGCCAATCCTATACCCGGTGGGGTAGCATGGGACAAAACTGATTACGAAATCGATGGTCCGGTTGAGCTCCTGAAGTATCCTCATCAATTCAAGATTTCATTAAGTGACTTTGTAAAACCAAGCACATTCACTGATGATTGGGACTTTGAAAGTATTAATGATATGATGTCAGATCTAGTGATGTCAGCTAAATTTACAGAACATGATTATTTACAGGGTTCATCTAATTATGACCAGATGTATTGTTACAACCACTATGGTCACCATTATCTGCATAAATCTGCTCAACCCAGAATTTTTTTTAATTATAATCAATGGGAACATTGTGCTACTCCACCAAAAGGTAGCTCAAAAACATTTTATAAAATGTTTTCTTATTTCTCGGGGTTTAACACAAGTGATGCAGAAACCTTTTATTTCAAATTGTTAAATAAGACAGGAATGAAAACCATGCTTACAAACACAAAATTTATCTATTCAGAGACATTTTTTGAAAAAATGAAAACATTCGGTTTTGATTTCTGGAACAAAAATATTGAAACGAAGACAATCTGGGGTACAAAAGATTGGCAAGTGCAAGGTTTAGAATCATTATTTAGAGCCTGCATGATCCCAGAACAAATTATATTTTTGAATGATACAATTCAACAAACAACCTGTCTTGGCCTAGCCAAAATTAAAGACTTAAATAAACCGTCTATTCCAAAACCAACACCCGACAGTAATAGCACTGCAGATGTTGAGATAGACGTATCCCATATTTTAAACCAAAACAGAACACATCCTGATTGGAAGAAATGGTTGATCTGGCCCACAGACACAAATAACTGTCAAGATAGATTCCTTAACAAAAAACAGGGGTTCACATTGACCAGGCCAGACCCTAGATACTCCCAGAGACAACATCCAGGGATTATAACTACATACAGTGTAGGGAAACTCTGCCTCGAATGGCTACGAACATCCACACTGGCAGAAATTAAGCAACACTTGACTTTACTTAAAGAAGGTGCTGACTTGCGTGATTTCATTTTGGACCACGCAAACAGCGTCAAAAACGTTTCATAGCGGCCTCTATATATGCAGCTTACAACGAAGCTTGGAAAGTAACTCAAATTGAAACAGCAGAGAAAATACGGGAAATTGACCGTGTTAATTTGGAAAAATCGCTTTCTGTTGTGGACAATGGGTTAATGACTCTGTCTTCCAGAATATATTCACTGGACAGTATTGTATCATCTGCAATCGATATAATAGAACAAGACTTACTGATGTTGCAACACGGTCAGTCCCAATTGTGTTCTATTGTACAGCTTGGCTGGACGTTACAAAATCTGCGTTCAGGCTACGTGCCTTGGCGTTTAATCAACACAACGTCACTATTCACTATCTTTAACCTTACTGATACACAAATCAGCTTGGCACAAAAGGGTGCAGAGTATACAATTCTGAGCATTGAAAAACTTGAGAGATTACCATTGACAATGTCAGAACGACCTGTCATTGAATGGATAATACATGGAATCATAACTATTCCGATAACGACTTTCCAATTTCGATACTGCCAAAAATATATACAGGCAGGCCAGTATGAAAGGTTGGGTAAAGGATACATTAAGTCAACATGGAACTTACCTTATACACACACATGTTACAGTAATAAAGGACAGAGTGTATTTCTTAGTGGTAATAATTGTGAAAAATCACTAAGTGGTATACTTCTGTGTCAGGGCATAAGTTTACATGGGGCCTGCGAGGGGACTTCAAATAACCTTTCATGCCACCAGCTCGGCACACCTGCAGCGCAAATAGAACCATTCTTTAGAAGGCTTTCTAACGGGAGCTATATTCTAATTGTGGATCACAGATGTTGTGGCTTGCTGCCAGGAAAACCTTATCTAGTAAGCGTGACTTCCATGGTCATTTGCTGTGAGCGAGTATTGTTTCCGAATGACACTCCAGACAGGGAGGGAAAAATTTGGCCCAGTTTGAATATCTCTTCTATTCGAATTGATACTTTAAGCAGAATGAAGACTGTGCTCCTACAGACGCCAACCCATTTGACGTCATCAAAAGAAACGTATGATCTCCAAGTTGCAAGGACAACTGGAGAGATACATGCATTGTTATCAACAAATTGCCCCCTACACTTCGCAGAAATGCTAAACGAAATCTTCTGATACAAATGGTATCGCGAGTATATTTAAGACCGTTTTTTCTGGACTGTTAACACCATTCAAAGCAGTCCTGGGTATTTTTCCAAATTTCGTCCATTCCATCTTTGGCGGACTTCCACTCCTGTTGGGACTCGTAGCAGGCATCATATTTTTGCTACTCTTGCTTCGTTATGGCAAGCCATGTCACAGACAAGACTCCAGCAACAATGGAAGAAACGATCCTAGCTATACGCTACTGGGACCGCATAACTAAAGTCCTTGGCTTAGCCCGGCTACGAGATCTAAATATGACCTGGTTTCTTTCATTCAGACCCATATGGCAGAATTGTGTCTTAACTGTATTAAGATGCAGGCTATGTGGCGAAGAATGCGTGTTGGACACCTGTCTTACACTACAATCAGAAGTACCATTGGATGCAGACACTTTGTTGAGTCCAGTAAAGGCTCATGCATTGTGCTGTCCCCAGCGGCTACCTATCCTGATGACGGCATTCGTGGAGACTTCACCACTACGATTGAAGGGTAGTGAAGTACAGGATGAGAGCAGCATCAACCAGGTACGACCTTCTGTAAGCAGTGCTGATCTAAACATCACTGAAAGCGAACATGCTCATGACTGCATGGTAGCGACATTTTCCACCTTGGTCGAACTTTCACCAGAAGCGGTAGACTGTTTTTTCGAGAGTCTGTCTGGAATGATGTTTTCACCCGAACAGAGAGAATAACTTTAAACAAACGAACACACAGCGTTCCCTGAACTCTGAATTTGGCCTTCAGCTTTGGGAAAACAAAGCTACTGTGAACTATTTTTTCTCTCTTCTCCCCTGACAAGCGGAAACTTTTCTCTTTTTGGCACTTGTCTTCTGCTTACAGTAGACCTATTCTTAGAGAACAGAGCTTCTATTTTTATGAACTCCAGAGACATTAAATCAACCTCTAGCTTATTTACAAATTATTGTATTTATATGTGATGAGATGGTCTAAAACCTTTTTTCTGTATTAAGAGCCATTTCATGTGTAATTTTCGCAAATCATTCATGCTGATATAAATGTGCATCTCTTTTTTGAATGATTATACTGCTTGAATGCATACAGTACCTATACTCATTTTCGTGTATTTCGCATATGCATTTTTTCAAATGCAAAAATTTTATTTTGGGGTGGTTCGGTATACACATGCACTATTAGTTTTGTTTACTATTGCTTAGTTAGTAAATATGGACATAAAAGCGTGGATTGGGTGTAGTGTGTTTATCTAGGTACCTATATCGATACTCCTATTTCTGACCCTTGTCCAGTTAATAATTCATTAATATCCATACAACGGCACAGAATCCCGTTTTCAGATTAAGTCATAGCGCATGCTGTCACATTGAGCAAGCACTATTCCTCCAGCCCCCTAGAAAGCACACCGAGTTCTCAAAACAAACCAAACCTCCTGCAAACCTGGGAAATCCCCCGTAGCTATTGTTTTGATTTTGTTCGAGAACTCCTGTAAAGAATGCAAGAACGACCAGTTCTTATGACATCCTTACTGACGTATTATGTCCATCCTTACGTCAAACACGGCACCTTTCAGGTATAAATATACCGACGCCGCCCTAAGCAAAGAACGGTGGTGATAAGCTTGGAGCAGCGCTACTTGCCGGAGAGCCCAGCTGATGCAGGAAGCCCATGGACGCTGCCCCTCCCTTTTGACGCGCTGAGAGAGACGCTGTCTTTTCTCCTGCCGAGAAATCCAGCCTCCGGCGTTTTCGGCTTACCTTCGCGGGTAACTGGGATATCGAGTCCTGAGAAAGAGATACCAGCCCTCCTACCTTCTAAATCCCAGGTACTGAACTGACTAACCCCTTACAGAGAATTCTTGAGTCAGATTCTTGGCAAAACAAACTTAACTTAAACTGCTACTTATTTACTCCCTCCCACGTATTAGGCTCAGGTCAGGTACACCGGGGTAGGCGTAGTTAGAAGCACCAGTTGAGTACGATTAGTCAATGTATATATGTATGTTTATCTTTTATCCATTTTAAAGTATCATATGGCTAAGAAACCATATCAATGCTTTTACAGTATTATTTTATAATCCTGCTTTTACTGTATGCACTTTACTTAACCTTAAATATTGCAACTGTAGCGATTCATTTCTCTTGTATGAGAAAAAGAGACTGATCAATAAATAACACCTTTTATTGAACACGCCCATCTCTTCTTTCTCTACAATCTGGTGGACCTAAGTATGCACGTACTGACTGAGTAAAATGATTGTCTTTTGTTTTCACACGACTCTAGAGATATACTCTTGATTAGGGAGAGCAAAGTTGTCATGTTCTATGGTTGTCAGAAACTAAATCCCTTCTTGTCTATCCAGGGAGGTTAAACTCCTCCTCGCCTATTCGAGAAAGTTTCTAGTGAACTCTGAGCTAGCTGGCACACAAAACTTTAAGTCTAATATCGTTAGTAGAAGACCTAGTTAACCTCTGTCCCACGTCTATACTATTGAAGATATTATTCCAATGCGCAGAGCCTATTGGGAATATAGGAACTACACTACAAAGTTGTACAAGAATTACTGGATGCAATCCAGTTACCAAAAGAATTGGCAGTGGTAAAATGTGCTGCTCACAAATCTGGCACTGATCATGTGACAGTGGGAAATAGATATGCTGATGAAGTGGCCCAACATTGTGCCAGACATCGAATGTCTGTAAATATTAAGTTGGGGGGATATGGAAACAGCTGCCAACTTATGGTGTTTGAAGAGGTGCCTACATGGGAGGAATTGAGAGATTGGCAGTATGCTGCACCACCAAAGGAAAATGGAGAAAGCTTGGTTGTCGACAGAGAAGTGAGGATGGTATCATTGTGGGCCCTGACAGTATGCCTGTGTTGCCTAGACGCTTGCTTGCTTCTATGGCCAGATTGATGCATGGAGATGCACACGTTGACAGGGATGCCATGGTTCTGGTTTTCCAACAAACATGGTACAACCCGAAGTTCAGGAAAGTAGCAGAGTCACTTTGCCAGAGGTGTTTGACATGTCAGAAGTTCAACGCTGGGAAGAGAACAGTAGTTGAATTGGGAAAAATTGGGAAATCAGGAGGTCCCTTTGTAAGATTACAAATAGACTTCATCCAGTTGCCCCTTTGTAAAGGAATGAGATACGTCCTTGTCATTGTCTCCCTGTTTTCAAAATGGGTAGAAGCCTATCCAGCCAAAAAGAATGACGCCATAACTGTAGCTAAATTGTTACTGCAGGAACTAATACCTAGGTACGGGGTTCCAGTCACAATTGAATCAGATAGAGGTGGGCATTTCCAGAATGAGGTAATCGATCAGCTCTGTAAAGCATTAAAGATTACACAAAAACTGCACTGTGCATATCGTCCAGAGGTTTCTGGAGTGGTGGAACAAATAAATGGCACCATCAAATCGAGATTAGGAAAGATGTGTGGATCCACTGGTATGAACTGGATAGATGCTTTGCCTCTTGTTCTGATGGGAATCCGAAGTATTCCAGACCGAAAAACAGGCCTGAGCCCCCATGAAATCCTGATGGGAAGAGTGATGAGACAGGCATGGGTACCAGGATACAAACTGTTAAGCATTTCTGATGATTTGGTACTTGAATACTGCAAGCAACTAGGTGACCAAGTGCGTTCTATCTCTCGCCAGATTGGGGAGGACGCCGTCGCCAATCCAACAACTCCAGTCCATACATTGGTTCCAGGTGACTGGGTTGTACTCAAGAAACATACTCGTTCAAATTGCCTTGCACCGAAGTGGGGACAACAACGCCAAGTAATACTGGTGACCACGACAGCGGTGAAGTGTGCCGGCGTCCCAAAGTGGATCCATGCCAGCCATACCAAGAAGGTAATAAGAGACGAAGAGAAGACTGACGCTGAAGGTTGCCCAGCTGAGGAGTCTCCAGACGTGGGTTCCGAAGTAGCTGATGAAGAACAACCGAGCACCAGTCAAGATGAGTGGATACCCATAATCGACCTGACCGATGACCCAATCAGAACAAGACGTCAAACCTACGCAGACAGAGAGTGGAATAGAGAGGACGAGACAGGAATAGGAGAGGACAATCAGATTATCGAAATCCAGGTAAAATCTGAAGGAGAAGAAGATCAGATAGGGACAGAACAAGTAATCGACACACCTCCACAAACTCCTGAGATTGAAAAGGGACAGACAGAAATTAGGGTGAAAGTTCAAGCGGAAAAAAATCAAAGGTTCGAAGTGCTTGAACAGGACCAGATAGAATTAGAAGAACGTGTTCAGGACACAGAAATAGAAACACCCAAAAGTCAAACCCAGTCTACACCTGAACAAGGCCAGCTTGGCGACCAGGCAGAAGAAACAGATACAAGACCTGGGACTAGTCAGACAGGAAGAGAAGAAGCAGAAGCAGAAGTGCCACAAACCAGTGAGAATAAAAGAGCATTAGAAGAAAGCCAAACTACAGTGCCAGCTAAAAGACTAAAGAAAAAGAAACATACTGAACCAAGGTTTATTAAAAGACTGAGACTGAGACTAAAAACAGTAGAAGAAAACCTTGAACAAAGAAGACAAAGTTCCCGAATAGCAAAGCAAACTGGAGAGAGCTCCAAAAGAAGGAGTGATCGAATAAAAAGACTGAACGAAAAATATCAAGATCCTGAATGGACTTATTTAGTGTTGGAGGAATTTGAAGATCTTGATATAACTGACGAAAGTGACGAAGAACAGACAGCTGATCAGTCTGCCGAAGAAGACGAACCAACTTGAAGTTGCTCAGTGTAAGCTACCTGTGCAAAGTTACAAAGAGGGGTTGAGAACTTCTTCTGAGCAAAAATGTCTGATTCAAGTGTGAATGGAAGGCCTAGACGTAATTGTTGTAAAACATGCTGCAAAGTATGCATATGTAGTGTAGCTATAGTGTTAATATTATGGATAGGACTAACAGTTTTTATTCCTTATATGGTGAGCAAAAACACTAATATTGACCCTACACAGACTGTGACAAAAGACACTGAAGAACTGACAACACGAAGTGTAGAAAGACGTGAGAAAACACTTAGCCTCAGACAAACAAGACCAGACTTAGAAGCACCAGATGAGGAAGGACTACACTATCACGGAATCAAGAACCAGACTCATCTAAATGTATTCGCTAACCTTTTAGTACATTACGTAGAAACTATGGAGATAGAAGACTGTTATGTTTGCATGAAGCTACCTACTTCTGTAGCTGAAGGCGTGACTTATCATCACCTGCCCTTGACTTATGGAATTTCCTGTAGTATTTTAGCTAGTTTATTTTACAAAAAAGGACCGTTACAGTACTACTACTCAAACTCTGACGTAATATTTTCTGAACTTCCTATACATGGAAATCTGAATCCTGTACATACTAAAAGTGACGTTACACGTTATATGGGAGAATACTTCCTGACTATAGGTACCATAGATTTAGGTGAAGCACACAGAGATAACTTGACCTGTTCATTACATGAACAAGAGAAAATGTTTTTAAACATGGCAGAGAAAAGAAGGGAAAGTTTCCAAAGAAAGGCAAATGACAAAAGGCAGAAAACTCCTAAATGGGCTGAAAACATGGAAAGCACCTCAAATGGTGGGAGTGGTCCTTCTTTGTTGCTGGATTTCGAGAGAAAAGGGAAACTCTGTCTTCACCGTGAAAAGACTAGTTATTATAATAACATTTTCATTGGTTCCAGTCAATGTGAGCACAATTACAAGGTAATTGGAGGTTGGGGTTTCAAAAATGGGTCAGAACCTGTGTTTCCCGGAATTTATTATATATGTGGAAACAAGGCTTATTTCAAATTGCCGGATTACTGGTATGGAAGCTGCTACTTTGGCATTGTCTTCCCGAAAATATACCATGTGAATGAAATTGCTGGAAGCAGTGAAAACACTAATGGCTTAGTGCGTAGTAAGAGGGAAAGCGTAGGTGAAATAATGGGTAGTATTTTTAGTGCTCTGATACCTGGAGTGGGAGTGGTTCTGAACACACACAGAATTTGCAAATTGTCTACAGTAGTGGATCGGTTAGCTACTGACACTGCTAGTGGATTTCTGATGGTCAATACCGAAATTGTTGCGATCAGATCTATGGTTTTACAGAACAGACTTGCGCTTGATACATTATTAGCAAAAGAGGGCGGAGTCTGCCGGATGTTGAAAGCGCAACATTGTTGCACTTACATACCGGATAAAACTGTACAAATAAAAAAGTATGTGAGGAACATCACAAAGTTGGAAAAAGAACTCAAACCACTGGAGGTTGACAGTGCCTGGAAGAGACTCACTGATGGTCTCTCCTCTGTAGGTCATTGGTTTTCTAGTTTAGGTAAAGGTTTGTTGTTTAAGGTATTGATGCCAATTGCCATAATAGGGTTTATTATATTCCTTATATTTGTCTGTTGCAAATGCCGCCAACACCAAAAGAAATATACTGTGAATAAGAGAGGTGTGAAAAGGAGTGTGGATGAACTTGAACTAGAAGAACAGAATAATCAGATTTACAAAAGGGTGAAAAATTCTCACCCTACCAAAGACGTTAAAGAAAAATTGAACCGAATGTTGGAAGAAATTGAAATGTACAAAGTGTGAAAGAAAAGTTGGCATCTGATTCCATTAGTTATGATGATAGTAAATATCATCAAAGAGGGGATTGATTGAGCAAGAATTCGCACGTTACGCGGCTTGCTCTTACTCATGAACCTCGAATAACCTATAACCATGTAATTCAACCTGTTTGTCTTACTAATTTCCCTGTATTCTGACATTTGGGGTGTCCTAGAGACGCTTGCATATGTGTTTACTAACTCAATAACGATTGTTCCTAAAATGGCCGCTGCTTGGCAGGTTTTCTTTCTGCGCATGCGTTAGTCACACTCACGTGACGTGACGCACTTGCAGTTCTGGTGGGAAACTTTGCGCTTGCGCACTTGCTTTTAAGATGGCTGTGTGTGTTCTCACATGGTGAAGCTTGCGCAAATGTTTTATGTTGTTGTCTGTCTGCTCTAAAACACTCACGCAATAGTATATTATAAGTAAAGGGGTCTAGAGTAGCTATTCATGGTATACAGTGAATTCATTTATTTCTGTGTTTTAATTTGTTTTCGCTTACTTTTCATGTACCACGTTCTTGAGGGTGCGAGCCGCACATGAATCCATCTTGAAAAACTCTATTGCGCATGTCACCCTGGCAGAGGGAAGACAACCTTGAACAGTGGAGCACAGCCAGCTGGCAGCCACAGTCAAGATGCTCCTGAGAACGTGACCTGCGACCCAGCAGGATGGAGCTGAACTGTCCTGCAATTGATACAATTGTTATGTTTTCATTGTATTCTGTAGAGAATCTAATGGGAACCCCAAATTTGCTAGGCGGTCCCAGAGAATGCAAATGCAGGCTTGAAGAGAGTTAATGTGATTGGTGTGTTGACCTAGCCTACTCAGGGACCAATCGAAATTGGGGATTCTGACACTTGCAACATTTGGGGGGTGGTACACTGACCCGAAAACAGTATAACTAGCCTAGGTTTAGCTAGAGAAATTGTCCGACTTGTCCGAATAGCTGACCTGTCACTGACCCAACGCACTCAATAGGTGACTGAATACAGAGCGCTGTGGAGCACCCTGTCTGAAATATACCATAGACTCGAGAGGTTTTACTAAACCTTAAGTGCTGGCGGAGCACTTTGCTGGGGAGTTCGATAACCCAATCGTGGTTCTGGCTGATAGCTGCAGAGAGGGTGGAGCGCAGGCGTTGCTTCCAAACTGCGGGTGCTGGTCGTTCCTTCGTGGTCCTGTTCCTGATCCTAATCTGGTTTTCCTGTCCTGTCCTGGGGTGTCCATTCTGCACCTGCTTTCCCATTGATGACTGTCCTTCCTTGGGGTTTTTCCTGTCCTTGACTGATCCGTGGCCAGGGTTGGTCTTCACACCATTATAGGTAAATATATAGTGCTGAAAATCCATACTGCACTTTCTATTTTCTGTCTTTTGCTTTAATAAAGACATACTCTTGCGCATAATTGATTTTCCATGCTTTCACAAAGCTACTGAATGAAAGCTCATACGTTATTTCTGTTTTCTAGCATGTTCCAATGTTACCCTCCCTTTAAGTACAACTCTTCATACCGTTTATGAAATATAGATGTGGTTTATAATCTTCCCTTTCCGAGTGGATTGAAGATAGGTTCCTAGAACTATAGCGTGTTCTTTTTCTCTACCCTTCCTATAGATGTATAGGATTTTTCCCAAACTCGTATTCAACTTTGAAGTATTTCCCAGTAGTAAAATTCTAGTTTGTGTCTAAGATTGCCCATCTAGAGTTATTTAATCTTACATTTCATCTCTGCAAGTTTGATTAGCATGTTTCTTGTTCTTATCTTTCATTAGACTCATAAATGGTTGCCCTGATATATTTTTTATATGGATATGTGCTGTTCGTTATTTTGATTATTGATTGCCTTTTAGTTGTAAACTGTATGCTTTCCGAATCTGAATTCTAGATAAAACTTTAAAACATCCCAGTAGTCTGTGGTCATTTAATGAAAGTATAAGAGTATATGTTGGTATTTTGGTTGTCTGCCTTTCTTTCACAGCTAGCTCCCTGATCCGTTGTGGTCATAGGTACCCGTAACAGTGGATTGGTAAGTCGGGTACAGGTAGAAATAAATAGGAAGGAACCAAGGATTACTGGTAGTAGAGTGTAAGGTCGCCCGATTAATATACATGATAAAATTGGAAAAATATATGGGCCCGGTACGTGTATGGTGAAATTATTGGCCGGTGACCTGCGATCTCTATCACTCGGGTGGATTTAAAGCCTGAGCTGGTTTTGAGCATGTAATAATGAGAGATCTGGCTGAATTCAATGTGAAGCATGTACGAAATTGACAAACTTACTCAATTGTCCGTCAAAGGCAAGGCAGGAATTTGCATACGGAAGGATTGCACTGCAGAAAAATATCTAGTCTGGTACAAATTGATACTTTATTGACAGGTTTCCATTCTGAGAGGACTCAGATTTCTAATTCCCATGCTTTTTTTTTTTTTTACACACTTCGAACGTTGCATGCTGCCCGCCTGCTAATGTTGTGTGGCGCCTCGTCAAGGGTATGAGGCTGCTAAATAAATGGAACTTCAATACAATGGGTATGTATCCCTTAACCCCTTCGGTGCTGATGACGGTCCCCGTCCGTCATGCACCGCGGTGGGCATGTGCTGATGACGGCTGGGGGCTGTCATGAACCCGCCCACTACGGAAAGCGCCGCACAGGCGCAGAATCGCGCCCGCGCCCAAGGGGTTAAAATCAGAAGATTCCATCCGCATACAGAACCTCCAATGGGGAAAGAAGGCCGATAAAGAGGGGGGGCAAAAAGCAGATGCATGAAATTAAAAGGAATAGGGGTGGGGTGGCAGCAATTATTTCAATTACTGGCAAGAAAAACACGGTTGGTCAACGATAAATAAATAGAAAGCCCTGCCCTTTATAACTGTCCATCAGCGACTCAGAGGACATCAGAGGGAATTTCTCCCCAGCTGCATTGCTTGTAAGTCTGTTCTCTCCACACAAGTACAAAATGTACATCAAATGCGTTTGAAGGAAAGCCAGCATTTACCTGCAACGCAATAGAAAGTCAGTTTTACATTCCTCCCTGAGAGACATGTGACCGTTGCCAGAGGAACTGATTGATTCTGCCTCACTAATGCACTTTACTACTAGTTTCTTCCTTGTGGATACCAATTACAATGGAACTACTCTTGGGCAATTCACTGCATCCTGGCACTTTTCACCTCTAATAATAGCATCTGAGTACTTCTTTCTTTGCCCTTTGATTTTCTTAAATTGTTTCAAAGACATGGTTCTCACAAACATTTTCAGAGACGCCAAAACGTATGGTCTATGGTCTGATCGAGGACCGTATTGATGCCAGCAGGGTGGTGGTCAGGGGGGGTGAGGTGTAAGGTGGGCATAGGGTGACTGAATCATGTACATGGTGTGGATTGTAAAATATGGAGCTGTTTTGAGGGTTTCATTCAATACCACCCCCTAGATTACAGAGTTGGCAGTACTGTGTTACACTGTATCTGAGTCACAATCACTCTGCTGCACTCAGGAGTAAGCCATCTTTACTTGCTGTCACTACCAAGACCAGAGTACAAAGAAAGTAACTTGATCATTGAATTGAAGTTAAATGGAACTCCAGGCCTCATAATCTCTTTATGCCTTTAAGCTCTTAACTATACACATTTAGAGTGCTGAAAAACAGGGAGGCTAATTTACAAACCCCTTGCAACCGCCGGTCCGTCACTATTAAAATTGGGAAAAGTGACGTACTAAATGCGCCCCAGGGTCAGTTAAGGTAGCAAACGCTCGAAAAAATCTTTGAGAAGCACCCCCCCACCCACACACACAAACTGTGTAATTCACTGAGATGGACAGACACAAACATCTAACTTCCACTGCCAAATGTGGTGCAGTGGAAATGATTTAGCCATGGCACTAGGAGATTTGAAGTTTAATCCTAGCAAAAAAATATGCTGGTTGTGACCTCTGTATTAAAAGTCTGAACAGGTTCCACAACACTGGGCCATTTACTTGATGAGAATAATCCTTGAGTCTCACTAATGGAACCACCCACTAACAAGTTGTTGTACAATGTGCAAGATAAAAACTATTGAACCAAAAACATGGGCTTATGAACCCCAACCTCCCCTTTCAACGAATTGTGTGTTCTTGGGAAGTCATTTTTGGACATATTTTGCCACCCCACTCTCCGTTATAAGGTCGAGCCTCAGCAGTGCGTGCTCTGGTCTGCAAGGCATGCTGTATTCAGGTAGGGACTTGAAGCACCACCAAGTCTCCTCCCATATTTTTCATTGGCTTGTGTCATTGTCCACTGTAAACTGTGGCGGTTTTTTGGTGAATAGGCTTAGTAGTTCCTCCTTATTATCGCCTTGGCTCGTTTTGTAACTCCGCATGGCGACACCCTTTGTAACCTGTGTTGTTACTTGGTAGGCTTCAATTACAGTGTCCGAGCACTACTTTCTCAAATAGCTTTGTCCTGCCTGCACATGCTCTCTCTTAATGCTTTTAAAAAAAATATACAGCACGGGCATTGAAGGCATTTGCAATGCAATAGGTTTCGCATTTGCGAGAGTTTAAGTTATTGGCATTATAATTCACAGTGCCTTTTATTTATCTGTTTTAAAAACAACACATTAAATAAAAGGCATTGTCGTTTAAAATTTTGTTTGGAAAAAAGGGGAACCCCTTTATATCAAATGAACTTGCTATACATAGGGAAGTAAACTGATTTGTTTTGAATCTACTGCATTGCCTCTGTGAATACTTGTCTTATGCTTTGATGTTTTTAATGGAAAAAATGTATAATAATAGCAATGTCTGAGATTAATTTTGCACATTAGATAAACAAGAGAAACATTGATTCCAAAAATATATCAAAAAAATAATATATATTTTTATATAACATAAAATCAATCAATAAAATGATAATAGTTTTCCAATTTGTGTGACCAGTTTCTGGTATGTGGGTCCTTTATAACCCAGTCTCACCTAGATCATGTGTTTGTATTCAATTAATTGAGTAACTTGGCTATTGTCGTTTACAATGCCAAAAGCTTAAACTCTCATAAATGCGAGACCTATTGCATGGCAAATGCTTATCTTTACAGAGAGAGAGAGGAAGAAAATCTAACTAAAGGTAGTCAGCATGTGATATGAAAACAGGACTGTAACCCAACAATCATTTGATTTTATAAATGGGGAGAGAAAGACCAGTCTCGCATTCCACTCACTAAAATGTGGTGCGGGGAGAAAGTTATGGAGCTTGAACCAAGGATTCATGCACTGTGGGGTTGGTACTCCTGCTTCACCAAATTCTTTGATCATGTCTAAATCATGTCCCTCCTATGCTTTTTCCATCTTAATTGCCATTGTGTGATAGAGGTGGGCAAGCCACTGAAGGCTTGAGCCGAATGCTTGGTTCTGGCTTAGCTCAGGCTTCTTTTCTTCTCTTGATCCCAAACTGGCCGAGCCCTTGAGTGGATCACGTCCACCACCCATGATTTAAATTCATGCACCAAGAATATAAAGACAAAGTATTAACATTTGCAGTACAATGAGAGAACGAGATACTCGTCTAGTGACTTACTTGCATAATGTGAAACCAGTGAATCTGGGCTCACTCCCAGTTTTCCTGCTTGACAAACTGTGTGATACTAGGCAATAGTTTCATTTATCCTTGAATCCTTTTACTTCATATTGCATGAGTGAGTTTAGGATGCGCAATGTCCAAAAACGTCTCTTGATTTAATAGACTAATATTGTTCTATGTGTAGAAAAAACCTAGGTCATATACAACTGACTTGCCACTTGACTTACTAATGACATTGTCTTTAGAGATTAGGAGGGCTTGAACATTTCTACGTTCATGTTATAAAACTATCTCTTCCGGTAAATGGGTCCTCAATGAAATTATATAATCTGACGCCCTAAGGTGCAAAAGATTTCACATTGTATTTTTGTATTGTAATTGCATTTATATAGCGCTTACTGCCCCTGACGCGGCATCAAAGCGCTCTTTTGGTGAGTAGCACGCTACTCTGGGACCTATAGAGGGTTAGTGTTGAATCAGTATAGTGAAACATGCAAGTACATTTTAAGTGGTGGATAGGTTAGTGTTGGAAATGGGATCCCCGGCTGGCCAGGGCGTTCGCCAAAGTCAGTCAGAGACCACCACACCCAAGTCAGGGCAAGGGAGTTACACGCCAAGATAACCCCTACTCACCCTCTAGGTAACGTGGCGCGAGCAGCAAGGCTAAACTTGGAGGCGATGTAGGCTAAGTATTTGCGCACGCACCCCAGCAACAACCACCAAAGGCCCACCACAAAGGAAACTCCACACAAGGTTATATAAAAATAGCCTTTGTATTACACCAAAACACATTTAGATAAAACACACACTTTACAATGTGCCAGAGGCACGGGCAGAATTTACAAGGGATTATTTACAAGACAGGGCCACCTGGACCACTGTCAGGAATCAGAAGTAGCACTTTCAGAAATAATACTTTCAGAAATAAAGCAATACCTTCAGTAATAAAGCAATACTTTCAGTAATAGCACTTTAGCAATACCTTCAGTAATAAAGCAATACTTTCAGTAATAGCATACAACCAGTCATTACTGGTAACAGGGCCTCACTAGCACCACCTGTACTAGGGAGAAAACAACCACCTACACGTCACACTACCTGTAGGGGTGCAAAAGCAACACACATGATGTCGTAACATTCAGAGGTGTAAAAGGACAAAGAGAACACATGATGAATAATCTACCCATTCAGAGGTGTAAGCAAAATACATGATGCCGTAACATTCAGAGGTGTAAAGGCACATGACGCATAATCAATACATTCAGAGGTGCAGAACAAATACCAATTTCCCCAAACTCACCAGTCACCAGTCCAACATAACCCCCTTCCAGCCAAAACGCAGGGGAGACCAATCACCACCGTGATGGACTTCCCTGCTTGGGGCGATAGAACACGGACGCAGGCCCGCAACTGCAGGGACACCCTCCTGTTCTACGCCACGGTGAACCCATGGGATTCCTTCTAAACACACTGTCTGGACCAACTGGGCTACCCCACTGGTACTCCCAAGCTGTCCACGGCCAGGACCAGGCCCTAGGCCACCCAGATACCACTGGTCCATGCCCATCCACAGAGTGGGGGGTAGTAACCCCTGGCCTACAATAGCCATTCTCCACTCCCTTTCTCAGTCTAGTTCCAACTACCACTGATCCTTCAACCTAGGGTCCGCACCCTCAGGCTGACCAGAGGTCACAGTCAGGAATGCCCCACCCTACCTCTATTTCTGAAGCACCCTCCAGAACACAACTCTCCCACCAGTTTAGGACCTGCCTTCCTCAGCAGCAGTGACCACAGTCAGACCACCACCAGAACGGTGTAGCGAGGCGTTGCACGCCGCGGTGCCCCCCAGTTGCGGTGCATCCTATGGCTCGTAGACGGCGTCGAGACGACGTCGGTGAGCGCAGAGGCGGCGTTGCTCGAGGGGGACGTTGCTCAGTGCGGTGCCTACAGGACACCAGGGTGGTCATGACTGAGTCACAGCTCCCTTAACTGGTTTACCACCTGGGATTCAAATTCACCGGATGCACAGGGGTCAGACTTCCTCTGACCCCCTTCCAGAGTTCTGCACCCTCCCACTGTAGAACAGGGTCCCTCCACTTAAGGTAGGCCCCACCTGCTCTCAGGGTAGTACCACAACACTCAGCCAAGAACCCTAAAGATCCCTGCTAGGCCTGTACCACCCCTTCTGGGAAACACAGGGTCTCTTCACTTAAGATGAGCCCCACCTGTGTTCACAGGGGTACCCCTAGAAGACAAACCGGCCAGGACACTGGCTACAGTCGCCCTGCCGTCCAGGACAGGCAACACCTGACCCTGGCTCCCCAACCTAGGGATGCTACCCTTTGGTTAGATGCCTGGCGCACCAGGACTTCTACAAGTTGGAAACAAAAATCTAAGACTTTCTCTCCTCCTTCAGCAGCAAGGCAACCACTGCAGGTCAATACCCCATACAGCTTACCCGGTTCCTTCTCATCAGGCAGGAGTTCCCTCTTGTAACTTCAGGACACTACATACAGTTGCCCTTACGTCCAGATCCGGAAACACCGGCTACTGGCTCCCCAACCAAGGGACGTACCTCTTTGGTCAGATGCCTGGCGCACCAGGACTTCCTTGAGGGTGACACAACTAATGTGTCGTGTACAAGTCTGCCTGACACTCAGGACAGAAGTGGCATCACCATGGTCACTCACTGGCGACACAACCCTTCTGGTTGGCCCCTGACCCACTGGTTCTTCCACTGGGGAACCTATCCCCCTCGCACCCCTCCATCTGGACTTCTGCACCCTCCCAACTGGAGCGGTACTGCCAGACACCAGAACTACTGGAACCCTGGTTACAGAGGTTCCACGTTCTCCAGACACTCTGGAAGATCCTCCTCAAATGACCTATTGGTACAGCCTAGGCCCCCGACCTGATGTTCCCTTCAGAAACACTCCAGGCCCTGACACTGGGTTTCGGGCACCTGGAGACATGCAGTCCCACCCACTCCTTCTCCTCTTGAGACAGGACGTGAGCCCCTACACCGAGACCTAGCTGGGCTACACTGAACCTCTTCCACCACGCTGGGCTGGAAGACACCTCAGACACTCCTTTTGGAATCACTCCATCCCCTATGCCTCTCTCCTCCCAGAACATTACCAACTCCAAAATTCTGTCTCTCAACAGACCACAGAAATCAAAAAGCAGGCTCCACTATCTGCAGACGTTCTTGGGAAAAGTTCAACACACAGGACTTAGGTATCTGAACAAAACTAGCATTCAGCAAGCTCCCCATCCAGAGAACTCACAAACCCATCCAGTGCCACACACCATTCATCCACACACACCCCTCCCCAGACTGGTAAGGCAGTTTCTACCACCCCTGACTTCTCAACCTGACCACACTTGACACAGGTACCATTACTCCAGGGCGGGGACGGGGGACACATGCACTGGACACACTTATGCTGCCACCACTGGATCCCACCCTTCTGGTGAATCCAGAAAACACACTGCACTTAGGGGGATGATCTACCCTCCCGAGCTAGGGACACCTAACTCAAAGTGCACAAGAAACACATTTCCACAGAAATGACATTTTTAGCAAACTCCATACAATAATCCCCAAAATGTTTTTATCTAAAATGCAGAGTTTTGTGGTGCAGCCAGCTGCTACTAAGGTACAACGCAAACACAAATCCTTATCCCACCGCTTGCCGCCAATGTTGGAAATGGGATCCCCGGCTGGCCAGGGCGTTCGCCAAAGTCAGTCAGAGACCACCACACCCAAGTCAGGGCAAGGGAGTTACACGCCAAGATAACCCCTACTCACCCTCTAGGTAACGTGGCGCGAGCAGCAAGGCTAAACTTGGAGGCGATGTAGGCTAAGTATTTGCGCACGCACCCCAGCAACAACCACCAAAGGCCCACCACAAAGGAAACTCCACACAAGGTTATATAAAAATAGCCTTTGTATTACACCAAAACACATTTAGATAAAACACACACTTTACAATGTGCCAGAGGCACGGGCAGAATTTACAAGGGATTATTTACAAGACAGGGCCACCTGGACCACTGTCAGGAGTAGCACTTTCAGAAATAATACTTTCAGAAATAAAGCAATACCTTCAGTAATAAAGCAATACTTTCAGTAATAGCACTTTAGCAATACCTTCAGTAATAAAGCAATACTTTCAGTAATAGCATACAACCAGTCATTACTGGTAACAGGGCCTCACTAGCACCACCTGTACTAGGGAGAAAACAACCACCTACACGTCACACTACCTGTAGGGGTGCAAAAGCAACACACATGATGTCGTAACATTCAGAGGTGTAAAAGGACAAAGAGAACACATGATGAATAATCTACCCATTCAGAGGTGTAAGCAAAATACATGATGCCGTAACATTCAGAGGTGTAAAGGCACATGACGCATAATCAATACATTCAGAGGTGCAGAACAAATACCAATTTCCCCAAACTCACCAGTCACCACCTGTGACTGTCCCGGTGTCCCAATGTCAGGGCCTAAACGTGGCAGTTGCCCACAAAGTGCTGGGCAACTGGAGCAGGGAAAGTTAGCGCAAAGTTGGAGCCTCTCTGGGCTCAAAGAACCACCACTGTGGCACTGGTGAGCCTCTCTCAGGCTCTCTTACACAAGTAAGGGGGCTGCTGAGCCTCTCAGGGCTCCAGCAACAAAAGGTGCAGCCTCGCTGGGCTGTGGGGTCCCTCGCTCTGGGGACCCAAAGCAGTGATGTTCGCCAAGAGCCACGCTGGGCTCTAAATCAACTGGTGCCCCCGGGGCACCTCGTGGCTCCAAAACGTGGAGATGCCCCCTGAGCCCTCAGGCTCGAAACACACGGGCGCCTCTCTTTGGGAGTCCCCCCTCTGGGGACTCGACGTGATTGTGGGGCGCTCAGAGCCTCTCAGGGCTCGTGAAGTAAAGAAATGCCCCCGGAGCCCTCAGCCTCCAACAACACATAGGCGCGAGGTCGCGCTACAGAGAGGGGGCGGGGCGGACACCGGCAAGGTGTCCCGACGCTCCCCCCCTCCTCTGCAGGCACCTACCGGTCTGGCGCTGGGCTTTCCAGCGGCGGCGGGTCTCTCCCGCTGGTCCCGGGGCTCTCCTCTCCTCTCGGGGAGCCTCGGCAGGCTCTCTCGCGGCTCGGCGGGGGAGGCGGGACTTCCGGTCGGCCTTTCTGGGGCCGCACTCTGATTGGCCAGCCGGCCCAGTGCTTCCGGGTCGTCGCGGGCAGCGCGGCGGCCCGTTTTCGGCAGGCAGGCGGCTTCCCAGGATCCGAGGAGTGGGCTCCCTCGTGAATCCAACAAATCGGCACTTGGGCAAAATAATACGGCAATGAGCGGGGTGGCACCCGCGCCGTCCAACCACCACACGGGGCGATCGGAGGCCGGGTGGGCACCGGCCTCTGCAGACCACAGCGCTCCCAAGCGCTGCAGGCAAAAATAAGCGCTCGTAAGCGCTAAACAGCAGCAAAAAGCGCTCCCAAGCGCTAGGCAGGCAATCTCAGCGCTCCCAGCGCTAGAGGGGCAACAAAGCGCTCTCAAGCGCTACAGGGGAAATCCAAAGCGCTCCCAGGTGCTAGGGCAACAGCAAGTCCTTCAGGGGCCCATCAGCAAGCCAGGGGCTGGGCAGGGCTCAGGGAGGCAAGCCATCCCTGAGCCCAAGCAGCAGCCCGCCCCTGGCAGATTCAAGCAGCAAACAAGAACATTTTCATGGGGTCACAGCCCCTCTTTTATACACCTTTTCCCTTTGTCTTTAGGTGCAGGGTGGGGGCAGAACCAGTCGCAGCTGGTTCTGGAGCACTCTTGATGGCCCAACCACCCATTCTATTCACTGGCAGGGCTTGGGTCATCAGTCACACCACAGGGGGGCGGAGCCAGCATTGTGTGGGGAAAACCCAGCCCATCCAGGACACAGGTACACTCCTCCCACACATCACTCATGCTAATCTCCCACTCACCACCGGGGCAGACCCACACAGACTTCCTGGAGCCTGGCATCCCAGCCAGCTCCAGCCAATCACACGCCAGCACCCTCACAGCACACGTACAGCCATGTCTAGAAATGACGCTTCGCTACTAGACACATACATGCTGCATACACCATCTCGCAGCATTCACTCTCACGAGTTCACACACACCAGACTCAAGCCTGTACACCCCACGCATCAGGAACTACCAGGGACACATACATTCCCCATGCATTCCTATGGGCGGGCAGGCTTAGCTCAGCACATGCACTCAGAGTGCGCACGCACTTTCCACTGGGACACAGTGAAAGTGCGCAGTATCCAAAAATCACCATCTCCAGGTCACCATTTCAAGAAAAAGTCTAGGGGTGAACCTGCCCTAAGGGCCAAAGTCCAACAGTTAGTCAGAGTTTTGGATTTGGAATGATAGCAGAAGGACAGAGGGTGACAAAGGTTTGTATTTACATAGCACTTGTTACCCCTGATGGGGTGTTGAAGCTCGCTATTCAGGAAGCCCATAAAGGATTTGTGGTGAATTAATATAGTGAAGTATGAAGTAATTTCGATGGTGGATGTTAGTCAGTTTTTTGGAGTGAGAAGGTTAGCAGAGGGATAAAAGGGGAAGAAAGGTTTGCATTCATATAGCACTTGTTACTCCTGATGGGTGTTTTAGAGAAATACACTTTTATTTACTTCGAAAGAGACGTCATTATATTGTTCCATGTTTGTTGCAGGATGTCTTTAAACATGAAGGTGTTCCTTAACATAAGTGGTGCAGGACACATTTTGTGCTTCTTTTCCTTTACTTCAGTTAATGTCAATACATGTTTGCCTGTAATTTAACATATGACTGACTGTTTGTGTCCTGTCCAAGAAACCGCAGTTCAGTGCTGCTATTCACCGGACGGCCACACTTAGGGGCTTATTTACAAGCCCCTAGCGCCGCCGGTAGGTCACTTTTTCCCATGTTAAAAGAGACACAAGGTGGCGCAAGAGGCTTGTAAATAAGCCCCTTAAAGTTTACGCGGGTCGCATGCGTCCGCGGGACGAACAATGAGTATCTGTGCTCCAAGATACCCTGCATCTTCGAAATATCAAATGCATCTTCGTCAATGGGCTTAAGGGAATGCAATAAATATGTTTACACTTTTTGCTTATTAAATCTCTTCGACTCAGCGTCAAATGTTTTACACAATATTTACCAGTATAAATCTGTTTACCAGATCTGCAGATGACAGTTAAATCTGTTTACCAGATCCGCAGATGACAGAACAGTATTTTTTGGTTATTATCTACATAATAAAACAGCAGGCCATCATTTACGAATGGCCGGAACTGCGAGGGAAGATATTTGGACCGAAAATTGCGATTCTGAAATATTTGTTTATTTATTTGAAGAGTTTTATATAGCCCTGGCTAGACCTGGCAATATCAGAGCGCTTTACATGAGGTCAAGTGGGTTACAAGTTACATGAGGACAAGTGAGATACAAGTTACATCAGTTACAGGGTTCCACAGTACAACGACATATAAAAGACATTCAGCTAGATTCATGAAAGGGCCGTTTTGCGAGTCTTTAATAGCGATTCATAAGGAATCGCTATTAAGGACTTGCAAAACGGGATTCATGTAGGAATTGCTAAATAAATTGCGATTCCTACACATTCCTTATTTGCGATTAGCAAATTGCTAATCGCAAATAAGGAATAACTCCCCATTCATTCCTATGGGCCTAAAGGAATGAATGGGGAGTTATTCCTTGTTTGCGATTAGCAATTTGCTAATCGCAAATAAGGATGCGATTTCAAGGGTGCCAGGGGTGTCCAAAGTTATAGGAAGAACAGGAGGAAACCCATAAACCACGTTGGGATGGGTAAGTTATGTAAACAAAACAACAATTCCCAACAGGTATTATTGAGAGACAATTTCAATTATGCATGCTTAAAGGCATTACTGAGAACAGAGACAAGGAGTCAAATTGGATTTTGAAGAAAGGTGGTATTATTCACCAAGGACAAGGGGTATTGGATGTACATTTACAGTTTGGAACAGCACTGTAAAGATTAGATCTTGTGACAACCCAGTGGCACTTGGTGCAAGGTGCTATATACAGTTTGAAGTGAAATAAAAAAGTGCAAGTGCTTAAAAGAACAGCATTTGGTGGCGCATAGAATATATTGTATACATCAAATACAGCTTCAATTACAGTACAAGTTACAGTCACTTGGAAAGAGTTAGTTTCTTGTAAGAGCTGAATGTGTCATATGCGTCTTTTAATTCAAGCTGTGTGGTCGACGGCGTTTCGATCCCCTTTGGTCGGGATCGTCATCAGGACGGGGTTGTCGATAAGTACAGTGCTGTGGAAGGAGGAAGGGAAGAGTGAGTGTGGTTCACCTGGGGGGCGGGAAGTGAGGGTGCAGCAGCACTCAAAGGGTCTAACTCGTAAAGGTATTCTGTGTTTAGGGAATGGTGGTGGTGGTGGTGGCCAGAAAGGGAAGAAGAGTGAGATTGGGGGTGCCTATTGGGAAGGTGGGGCAAAAGTCTAGGTGGGATCGTGTTCCACAATATTAAATAATTGGATGAACACTTACAGGAAGCCAAGCAGGGATGCGTGGCTTGTGGCATTCGGGGGAACTGTGTGCCGGTAACTGGAGGAAAAATGGTAGGTATAAGTTTAAGCACGCTTGTGTGAGAGTAAACAATGGCGCGGGGGGTATTTATACCTGGTCGCGGTAAGGTCCTGGGTCTGCTCACGTAGTTGGGCAGCGTCTGTATGAAGGGAGACAGATAGCGCGCGGTCAATGAGGAGAAATGCCACCGTTGAGGAACAGGCGTGCAATTGAGCAGCGCGAGCTAAGGGCGTAGTCTCTGTCCAAGAGAGAGGCTCTTACCTGAAGATTTAAGGGCACAGAAGGCGGGGGCTCATCTGGCGAGGTCAGTCAGCGGTGAATGCGATAACAGACCGCATCTGCACCGTGTACTTGGAGATATGAAGGATGCCGCGAGGAGGGGGCGGGGAAGTGGGCGTGTGCCGGGGGCGGGATCTGCGACTGAATGCAGATGTGTCGCGAGGTGATTGGAGTAGTGCTGCGGGGTGGGCGGGGTCAGGACGGGGAGGCGAACGGTTCCTATGGAAACCGGAGAAACAGGAAGTGTCAGAGCCAGGACGGACACATTGGAGAAGGGCGCTTGGTAGCGGGGCACATGATTGGACAAAAATGCGTTAGTTACATATCAGAGTAAACGCAAAGAAACCCTTATACAATAACCGTTTGGCACATTGGTAAATCAGCTGGCGCTTAGAGGGAAAGTTCTGGGTTACGTTGTAATGTTCCGCAACACAGATTCACAAGGTATTACAAGTCAATTAAAAAAGGTTTAACACAAAATAGGTCAAGGTATGAAACCGGGTGGTTAATTACAAAGTCACATTATGGGTGGGACAAACCTCTTATATGAAGAGGGAACTAAATTTCAGAGCAGTGGTCAATCATCAGGTTACGGTACAGGGATAGTATTATCTTAGACCATTTGTGTTGACCCAGGGCGTGTAAACAGGAGGGGAAAGGGCAAGGAAGGGGGTTAGATGGAAATAGTACTGGTCCATTCGTCAAGGGTGTTGAGCCCATGATTCACCGAGTCCACCCTCGCGATCCATTTACATTCGGCTCTGTTGAGCAGGGCAGTCATGTTACCTCCTCTGAGGGGTAAGGTGGGTTTCTCAATGACTTGCCATTTGAGATCCGAGTCCGTGTGAGAGTGCTCAATGAAATGTGAGACCAGGGGTGCTGTAAGTACCTTGCAGTTGATTCTGCTCTTGTGTTGTATGATCCGCAGTTTCACCATTTGGGTTGTCTGGCCGATGTAGATCAGGTCGCATGGGCATCGGATAGCGTAAATAACGTTTTGGGTCTTGCAGTTGGACTGATGGGTGAGGTGGTGTGTCTGGTCTTTGTATTTGAATTCCTTGGTGTTAAATGTCAACTCGCACACGCTGCAGGATTGGCATTTGAAATGCCCGATGACCGGGGGCAGGCCCCATGCCGCTGTGATGGTGTTTTTTTCGGTGTTGGAAGTAGGCCAAGTAATGGCACGAACGAGGTGGTTGGCAATGTTGTTGCCTCTCTTGTATGAGAACAATGGTGGTTCATTGAATTGTTCTTCTGATCGTAGTACAGTCCAGTTCTTTTTGATTATTTTGGCTACTTTATTGCTGTCTGGGCTGAAAACTGAGACAAAGGGAATCCTCTTCAAAGTAGCTTTGTTGAGATTTGGCTTCAGTAGATCCTCCCGGTGGTTGTACCATGCCCTTTTCTTGGCCTGTTTAACCAGCCGTCTGGGGTATCCCCTGTTGATCAATTTGGAGCCTAAGATGTCTGCTTCTCTAAAGTAATCCTTTCTCCATTTGCAATTTCTCCGGATGCGGAGGAATTGGCCAAATGGGAGACCATCGCGTAGGCCTCTGGGGTGGTTACTTGAGTAGTGCAACAAGGTGTTGCGTTCAGTTGGTTTGCGGTACAGTACAGTTCCAATTTTTCCTTCCTCCGCATGTATTGTAACATCAAGGAAGTGTAGATCGTTGGGTTTTGTTTCGTGCGTGAATTTAAGGTGTTCCTGGGAAGAATTTAGCCAGTCAATGCACGGCTGTAGAGAGTTAGCTGAGCCATTCCAAAATAGTAAAATATCGTCGATGTATCGACGCCACAGGTGGATTTGGGGTCGATGTGGATTGATTTGGTTGAGGAACAGTGATTTCTCAAGAGCATGTACATAGAGGATGGCAAAATTTGGAGCAAAGCAAGCCCCCATCGCTACTCCCTTGATTTGTAGGTAGTAGGTATTCTTGTACATAAAGTAATTGTTTTGGAGTGCCACTCTTAGAAGGTCCATAATGAAATCAGTAGGAATCTTGGATGGTTGTGGTCTGGAGTTAAGAAGATTTTTGATTACCTCGAGTCCTTCACAGTGGGGAATGTTCGTGTAGAGGGACTCGATGTCCAGACTGGCCATGATTTGATTGTCCATATCGAACGGTTGGTCTTCGATCGTGTTAATTAGATCCATCGTGTCCCGGATGTAGGTGTCTGTGATGGGTACAAACTCTTTAATCATAGAGTCCACATATTTGCCAAGGGGTTCCAAGATGGAGCCGCACCCTGATACAATCGGGCGTCCAGGAGGGTTTCTGGCATCTTTATGTATTTTGGGAAGTACGTAAAGGATCGGGGTCCTAGGGTGTTGGTTGTTCAAGAACTCAAATTCTTTTTTGGTGATGATGTTGTTGTCCCTTGCTGAGGTAGTTATGGAGAGAATCTTTTGTCTAATGTCTGTTAATGGATCTTTAGTCAAAGCACGGTAATGGTCGTGGTTCGTGAGTTGTCGTTCCACCTCTCGATCATATTCGGTGTTGTTGAGGACAACAATACCTCCTCCCTTGTCCGCGGGTTTGATGACTATTCCCGGATTATTTTGGAGAGTGGTAAGTGCTTCTTTTTCTTCTCGTGGCAGGTTGTAGGGGACGTAGCGTGGAGAGGTCTTGAGTTCCATAACTTCTTTAAGGACCAGTTTTTCAAAGGTCAAAATTTCGGGTGGCATATGGTGCGAAGGAGGATTAAAGGTAGAGGGGGGGCGAAATGGGGAAACTTCTACCCAATTGGTGTCTGGTTTGTCCGAGAAGAAGTATTTTAGTCTGATTCTTCTGAAGAATTTCAGGAGGCTGGCTTGGAGATCCAGGAAATTCGTTCTAACCGTTGGCACGAAGGAGAGACCACGTGACAGAAGTTTGGTTTCTAGTGGGGTCAGATTGTGGTCCGACAGGTTGAAGATGGGGATGGACGTTACTGTATTTGTGGTTCCCATGTTCATTGTTGTGGTTGTCCCCACTGGTAGTACCGGTTGCGGGTTTGCCTGTTGCCCGGTGTTGGAGGTTGGTACTGCTTGGCCCTCGTTTGACGATTTTGTGGTTGTGGATGTTGGCCGCGACCTCGGCCCCGTCCTAAAAAACCGGGTGGGAGTAGTGGCTGTGGGCCGGAGGTGCTGGCGTCTGTGTCTTCACCTGAGCTGTTTGAGGAGACGGAGAAGGTAACACGCTGATTGTTTCTGTAACGGCCCCAGTTTTGTGATCTAGGCTGGTTCTGATGTGTATTATAGAACTCCTCGTTTAGATAAGGGTATGTGTTTTCATTCTTATAGTTTTTGATATCTTTCTCAATTTTATTGATCTTCTTGTTGACCTCGAAGGTGTTAAAGGTTGCAATAGAGTTGTGTATTTTTTCCAGGAGGTTTTTTGCGTCAGTGATGGTAGAATCTTCTAGGATGCGTTTTTCCAGCTCTTCAATTTCTTGAAGTTCTTGGCGGCTATGTTCTATCGCTGTGTCTATTCCCAAGACCATCCAGTGGCGAGAGCAGGTCGTCGCTAGGTGGCTAAAGCTGACTCGAAATTTGGGGTCCTGTGTGAATATAGCCGGGGTGTTCCGGATTTGTAGGCCTAGAGGAATTACACCAGACCGTAGGTAATCTGTAAGCATACGTGCATGTAGATCCGTTCTGATCTGTTTCTTCTTTAGTTTCTCCAGTTGGTCCAAAAGGACTCGGGAAGAGTTGGGGGTGGTGGGGGTCGATGTAGACTGTTGCGGGCCTGACAATAATGAGGGCCCCGTAAGTCTAGATTGGATATATTCCTCTGAGTAAGTGAGGGACTCCTTGGACATCTTGTACAGGCCAGGGGGTCCTGGGCAGATGTGTACCTAAATTAATGAGGTAAACTGGATCGAGTACACAGAGGTACTCCTCTCGCAGCGGGCAGGCTGCTCCTAATAGTTATAGGAAGAACAGGAGGAAACCCATAAACCACGTTGGGATGGGTAAGTTATGTAAACAAAAAAACAATTCCCAACAGGTATTATTGAGAGACAATTTCAATTATGCATGCTTAAAGGCATTACTGAGAACAGAGACAAGGAGTCAAATTGGATTTTGAAGAAAGGTGGTATTATTCACCAAGGACAAGGGGTATTGGATGTACATTTACAGTTTGGAACAGCACTGTAAAGATTAGATCTTGTGACAACCCAGTGGCACTTGGTGCAAGGTGCTATATACAGTTTGAAGTGAAATAAAAAAGTGCAAGTGCTTAAAAGAACAGCATTTGGTGGCGCATAGAATATATTGTATACATCAAATACAGCTTCAATTACAGTACAAGTTACAGTCACTTGGAAAGAGTTAGTTTCTTGTAAGAGCTGAATGTGTCATATGCGTCTTTTAATTCAAGCTGTGTGGTCGACGGCGTTTCGATCCCCTTTGGTCGGGATCGTCATCAGGACGGGGTTGTCGATAAGTACAGTGCTGTGGAAGGAGGAAGGGAAGAGTGAGTGTGGTTCACCTGGGGGGCGGGAAGTGAGGGTGCAGCAGCACTCAAAGGGTCTAACTCGTAAAGGTATACTGTGTTTAGGGAATGGTGGTGGTGGTGGTGGCCAGAAAGGGAAGAAGAGTGAGATTGGGGGTGCCTATTGGGAAGGTGGGGCAAAAGTCTAGGTGGGATCGTGTTCCACAATATTAAATAATTGGATGAACACTTACAGGAAGCCAAGCAGGGATGCGTGGCTTGTGGCATTCGGGGGAACTGTGCGCCGGTAACTGGAGGAAAAATGGTAGGTATAAGTTTAAGCACGCTTGTGTGAGAGTAAACAATGGCGCGGGGGGTATTTATACCTGGTCGCGGTAAGGTCCTGGGTCTGCTCACGTAGTTGGGCAGCGTCTGTATGAAGGGAGACAGATAGCGCGCGGTCAATGAGGAGAAATGCCACCGTTGAGGAACAGGCGTGCAATTGAGCAGCGCGAGCTAAGGGCGTAGTCTCTGTCCAAGAGAGAGGTTCTTACCTGAAGATTTAAGGGCACAGAAGGCGGGGGCTCATCTGGCGAGGTCAGTCAGCGGTGAATGCGATAACAGACCGCATCTGCACCGTGTACTTGGAGATATGAAGGATGCCGCGAGGAGGGGGCGGGGAAGTGGGCGTGTGCCGGGGGATTTACCAATGTGCCAAACGGTTATTGTATAAGGGTTTCTTTGCGTTTACTCTGATATGTAACTAACGCATTTTTGTCCAATCATGTGCCCCGCTACCAAGCGCCCTTCTCCAATGTGTCCGTCCTGGCTCTGACACTTCCTGTTTCTCCGGTTTCCATAGGAACCGTTCGCCTCCCCGTCCTGACCCCGCCCACCCCGCAGCACTACTCCAATCACCTCGCGACACATCTGCATTCAGTCGCAGATCCCGCCCCCGGCACACGCCCACTTCCCCGCCCCCTCCTCGCGGCATCCTTCATATCTCCAAGTACACGGTGCAGATGCGGTCTGTTATCGCATTCACCGCTGACTGACCTCGCCAGATGAGCCCCCGCCTTCTGTGCCCTTAAATCTTCAGGTAAGAGCCTCTCTCTTGGACAGAGACTACGCCCTTAGCTCGCGCTGCTCAATTGCACGCCTGTTCCTCAACGGTGGCATTTCTCCTCATTGACCGCGCGCTATCTGTCTCCCTTCATACAGACGCTGCCCAACTACGTGAGCAGACCCAGGACCTTACCGCGACCAGGTATAAATACCCCCCGCGCCATTGTTTACTCTCACACAAGCGTGCTTAAACTTATACCTACCATTTTTCCTCCAGTTACCGGCGCACAGTTCCCCCGAATGCCACAAGCCACGCATCCCTGCTTGGCTTCCTGTAAGTGTTCATCCAATTATTTAATATTGTGGAACACGATCCCACCTAGACTTTTGCCCCACCTTCCCAATAGGCACCCCCAATCTCACTCTTCTTCCCTTTCTGGCCACCACCACCACCACCATTCCCTAAACACAGTATACCTTTACGAGTTAGACCCTTTGAGTGCTGCTGCACCCTCACTTCCCGCCCCCCAGGTGAACCACACTCACTCTTCCCTTCCTCCTTCCACAGCACTGTACTTATCGACAACCCCGTCCTGATGACGATCCCGACCAAAGGGGATCGAAACGCCGTCGACCACACAGCTTGAATTAAAAGACGCATATGACACATTCAGCTCTTACAAGAAACTAACTCTTTCCAAGTGACTGTAACTTGTACTGTAATTGAAGCTGTATTTGATGTATACAATATATTCTATGCGCCACCAAATGCTGTTCTTTTAAGCACTTGCACTTTTTTATTTCACTTCAAACTGTATATAGCACCTTGCACCAAGTGCCACTGGGTTGTCACAAGATCTAATCTTTACAGTGCTGTTCCAAACTGTAAATGTACATCCAATACCCCTTGTCCTTGGTGAATAATACCACCTTTCTTCAAAATCCAATTTGACTCCTTGTCTCTGTTCTCAGTAATGCCTTTAAGCATGCATAATTGAAATTGTCTCTCAATAATACCTGTTGGGAATTGTTTTTTTGTTTACATAACTTACCCATCCCAACGTGGTTTATGGGTTTCCTCCTGTTCTTCCTATAACTATTAGGAGCAGCCTGCCCGCTGCGAGAGGAGTACCTCTGTGTACTCGATCCAGTTTACCTCATTAATTTAGGTACACATCTGCCCAGGACCCCCTGGCCTGTACAAGATGTCCAAGGAGTCCCTCACTTACTCAGAGGAATATATCCAATCTAGACTTACGGGGCCCTCATTATTGTCAGGCCCGCAACAGTCTACATCGACCCCCACCACCCCCAACTCTTCCCGAGTCCTTTTGGACCAACTGGAGAAACTAAAGAAGAAACAGATCAGAACGGATCTACATGCACGTATGCTTACAGATTACCTACGGTCTGGTGTAATTCCTCTAGGCCTACAAATCCGGAACACCCCGGCTATATTCACACAGGACCCCAAATTTCGAGTCAGCTTTAGCCACCTAGCGACGACCTGCTCTCGCCACTGGATGGTCTTGGGAATAGACACAGCGATAGAACATAGCCGCCAAGAACTTCAAGAAATTGAAGAGCTGGAAAAACGCATCCTAGAAGATTCTACCATCACTGACGCAAAAAACCTCCTGGAAAAAATACACAACTCTATTGCAACCTTTAACACCTTCGAGGTCAACAAGAAGATCAATAAAATTGAGAAAGATATCAAAAACTATAAGAATGAAAACACATACCCTTATCTAAACGAGGAGTTCTATAATACACATCAGAACCAGCCTAGATCACAAAACTGGGGCCGTTACAGAAACAATCAGCGTGTTACCTTCTCCGTCTCCTCAAACAGCTCAGGTGAAGACACAGACGCCAGCACCTCCGGCCCACAGCCACTACTCCCACCCGGTTTTTTAGGACGGGGCCGAGGTCGCGGCCAACATCCACAACCACAAAATCGTCAAACGAGGGCCAAGCAGTACCAACCTCCAACACCGGGCAACAGGCAAACCCGCAACCGGTACTACCAGTGGGGACAACCACAACAATGAACATGGGAACCACAAATACAGTAACGTCCATCCCCATCTTCAACCTGTCGGACCACAATCTGACCCCACTAGAAACCAAACTTCTGTCACGTGGTCTCTCCTTCGTGCCAACGGTTAGAACGAATTTCCTGGATCTCCAAGCCAGCCTCCTGAAATTCTTCAGAAGAATCAGACTAAAATACTTCTTCTCGGACAAACCAGACACCAATTGGGTAGAAGTTTCCCCATTTCGCCCCCCCTCTACCTTTAATCCTCCTTCGCACCATATGCCACCCGAAATTTTGACCTTTGAAAAACTGGTCCTTAAAGAAGTTATGGAACTCAAGACCTCTCCACGCTACGTCCCCTACAACCTGCCACGAGAAGAAAAAGAAGCACTTACCACTCTCCAAAATAATCCGGGAATAGTCATCAAACCCGCGGACAAGGGAGGAGGTATTGTTGTCCTCAACAACACCGAATATGATCGAGAGGTGGAACGACAACTCACGAACCACGACCATTACCGTGCTTTGACTAAAGATCCATTAACAGACATTAGACAAAAGATTCTCTCCATAACTACCTCAGCAAGGGACAACAACATCATCACCAAAAAAGAATTTGAGTTCTTGAACAACCAACACCCTAGGACCCCGATCCTTTACGTACTTCCCAAAATACATAAAGATGCCAGAAACCCTCCTGGACGCCCGATTGTATCAGGGTGCGGCTCCATCTTGGAACCCCTTGGCAAATATGTGGACTCTATGATTAAAGAGTTTGTACCCATCACAGACACCTACATCCGGGACACGATGGATCTAATTAACACGATCGAAGACCAACCGTTCGATATGGACAATCAAATCATGGCCAGTCTGGACATCGAGTCCCTCTACACGAACATTCCCCACTGTGAAGGACTCGAGGTAATCAAAAATCTTCTTAACTCCAGACCACAACCATCCAAGATTCCTACTGATTTCATTATGGACCTTCTAAGAGTGGCACTCCAAAACAATTACTTTATGTACAAGAATACCTACTACCTACAAATCAAGGGAGTAGCGATGGGGGCTTGCTTTGCTCCAAATTTTGCCATCCTCTATGTACATGCTCTTGAGAAATCACTGTTCCTCAACCAAATCAATCCACATCGACCCCAAATCCACCTGTGGCGTCGATACATCGACGATATTTTACTATTTTGGAATGGCTCAGCTAACTCTCTACAGCCGTGCATTGACTGGCTAAATTCTTCCCAGGAACACCTTAAATTCACGCACGAAACAAAACCCAACGATCTACACTTCCTTGATGTTACAATACATGCGGAGGAAGGAAAAATTGGAACTGTACTGTACCGCAAACCAACTGAACGCAACACCTTGTTGCACTACTCAAGTAACCACCCCAGAGGCCTACGCGATGGTCTCCCATTTGACCAATTCCTCCGCATCCGGAGAAATTGCAAATGGAGAAAGGATTACTTTAGAGAAGCAGACATCTTAGGCTCCAAATTGATCAACAGGGGATACCCCAGACGGCTGGTTAAACAGGCCAAGAAAAGGGCATGGTACAACCACCGGGAGGATCTACTGAAACCAAATCTCAACAAAGCTACTTTGAAGAGGATTCCCTTTGTCTCAGTTTTCAGCCCAGACAGCAATAAAGTAGCCAAAATAATCAAAAAGAACTGGACTGTACTACGATCAGAAGAACAATTCAATGAACCACCATTGTTCTCATACAAGAGAGGCAACAACATTGCCAACCACCTCGTTCGTGCCATTACTTGGCCTACTTCCAACACCGAAAAAAACACCATCACAGCGGCATGGGGCCTGCCCCCGGTCATCGGGCATTTCAAATGCCAATCCTGCAGCGTGTGCGAGTTGACATTTAACACCAAGGAATTCAAATACAAAGACCAGACACACCACCTCACCCATCAGTCCAACTGCAAGACCCAAAACGTTATTTACGCTATCCGATGCCCATGCGACCTGATCTACATCGGCCAGACAACCCAAATGGTGAAACTGCGGATCATACAACACAAGAGCAGAATCAACTGCAAGGTACTTACAGCACCCCTGGTCTCACATTTCATTGAGCACTCTCACACGGACTCGGATCTCAAATGGCAAGTCATTGAGAAACCCACCTTACCCCTCAGAGGAGGTAACATGACTGCCCTGCTCAACAGAGCCGAATGTAAATGGATCGCGAGGGTGGACTCGGTGAATCATGGGCTCAACACCCTTGACGAATGGACCAGTACTATTTCCATCTAACCCCCTTCCTTGCCCTTTCCCCTCCTGTTTACACGCCCTGGGTCAACACAAATGGTCTAAGATAATATTATCCCTGTACCGTAACCTGATGATTGACCACTGCTCTGAAATTTAGTTCCCTCTTCATATAAGAGGTTTGTCCCACCCATAATGTGACTTTGTAATTAACCACCCGGTTTCATACCTTGACCTATTTTGTGTTAAACCTTTTTTAATTGACTTGTAATACCTTGTGAATCTGTGTTGCGGAACATTACAACGTAACCCAGAACTTTCCCTCTAAGCGCCAGCTGATTTACCAATGTGCCAAACGGTTATTGTATAAGGGTTTCTTTGCGTTTACTCTGATATGTAACTAACGCATTTTTGTCCAATCATGTGCCCCGCTACCAAGCGCCCTTCTCCAATGTGTCCGTCCTGGCTCTGACACTTCCTGTTTCTCCGGTTTCCATAGGAACCGTTCGCCTCCCCGTCCTGACCCCGCCCACCCCGCAGCACTACTCCAATCACCTCGCGACACATCTGCATTCAGTCGCAGATCCCGCCCCCGGCACACGCCCACTTCCCCGCCCCCTCCTCGCGGCATCCTTCATATCTCCAAGTACACGGTGCAGATGCGGTCTGTTATCGCATTCACCGCTGACTGACCTCGCCAGATGAGCCCCCGCCTTCTGTGCCCTTAAATCTTCAGGTAAGAGCCTCTCTCTTGGACAGAGACTACGCCCTTAGCTCGCGCTGCTCAATTGCACGCCTGTTCCTCAACGGTGGCATTTTTCCTCATTGACCGCGCGCTATCTGTCTCCCTTCATACAGACGCTGCCCAACTACGTGAGCAGACCCAGGACCTTACCGCGACCAGGTATAAATACCCCCCGCGCCATTGTTTACTCTCACACAAGCGTGCTTAAACTTATACCTACCATTTTTCCTCCAGTTACCGGCGCACAGTTCCCCCGAATGCCACAAGCCACGCATCCCTGCTTGGCTTCCTGTAAGTGTTCATCCAATTATTTAATATTGTGGAACACGATCCCACCTAGACTTTTGCCCCACCTTCCCAATAGGCACCCCCAATCTCACTCTTCTTCCCTTTCTGGCCACCACCACCACCACCATTCCCTAAACACAGTATACCTTTACGAGTTAGACCCTTTGAGTGCTGCTGCACCCTCACTTCCCGCCCCCCAGGTGAACCACACTCACTCTTCCCTTCCTCCTTCCACAGCACTGTACTTATCGACAACCCCGTCCTGATGACGATCCCGACCAAAGGGGATCGAAACGCCGTCGACCACACAGCTTGAATTAAAAGACGCATATGACACATTCAGCTCTTACAAGAAACTAACTCTTTCCAAGTGACTGTAACTTGTACTGTAATTGAAGCTGTATTTGATGTATACAATATATTCTATGCGCCACCAAATGCTGTTCTTTTAAGCACTTGCACTTTTTTATTTCACTTCAAACTGTATATAGCACCTCGCACCAAGTGCCACTGGGTTGTCACAAGATCTAATCTTTACAGTGCTGTTCCAAACTGTAAATGTACATCCAATACCCCTTGTCCTTGGTGAATAATACCACCTTTCTTCAAAATCCAATTTGACTCCTTGTCTCTGTTCTCAGTAATGCCTTTAAGCATGCATAATTGAAATTGTCTCTCAATAATACCTGTTGGGAATTGTTTTTTTGTTTACAGGGGTGTCCAAAGGACACCCTGTAGCACCTCTGAAATGAAAATTTACACAGGTGTTGCGCACACACATGTCCAAAGGACATGTGTGTGTGTAACATGCAAAAGAAAAAAATGCACTAAAGTACTTTAATCTATTTTTTTGCTATTTACCACGAAGTCAGACTTTGTGGTAAATAGCGGCCAAATATTGCGAATTCGCAATTTAAAATTGGTTGATGAATTGCATTTAAGGAATCTCAAATAGAGATTCCTTAAATGCAATTCCTCGCACAATAGCGAATTCTATAATAGCGATTATTGCATTTGGGATGATGAATCCCAAATGCAATAATTGCGCTCGCAAAGGGCCAGTTTCTCAGAATCTGGCCCTTTGCGAGCCGATTTTCATTTCATGAATCTGGCCGTTTGTTACGCGGTCGGATACCAACTACACCTTGATTTGATATTTATCCATATGCCTGATCGGTTTTTGGACCAGCCATTTGCAAACTTCAGAACGCAGCGAGGTGTCTTCTGCAAGGACAAATGCCTAAATGCTGTGAAGATGTGATAGGTTAGCTGAGTTACGATTCGGCGAACATGGGCTTCGAACCAAGCTGACACCTGGTCGGATCCATACCTATTTGGCAGATTCGGCCCAATTCACAAATATTTTCTAGCCACTTCCATTTTAGGCGCAGGGGCCATGATTTACAAGTGCTAATTCGCTTGTGTAATTCACAAAACATAAACGTATACCATAAATCGATTTACATACATGTTTTTAGACGTGCACTGTGTAATGTTACATGTAAATAAATCTACCTTGCTTTTTAGACGCTTGCTTTTGGACAGACCTACCTGTTCCATTGACTCTGTGTTGGAGTGCTTAATCATAATAACATCAACAATAATACTAATCTCCTCCCAGGAGAAGGGTGTGGACATTTTATGGCATTTACACAATTTCTGGATAAAGTTCTAACCTATAGCAGAGTCGACCTCCAACCTTTTGATATTTTTGGTGGAGAAATAAACATTTCCACCAGTTAGTTTACATCTGGATTTAGCATTTGCTTCAGAAAAAGAGTCATTAGTACCAAATGCCAAAATATCTTTATTCTTTCCTGGGCATGTCCTCTCAATGACTGTGCAAAAAACACAGTTGATGGACAGAATGTAGAACAATGTCATACATTCACCCCAGTACAAGGATCTGGGCCTAAATCCATCGTTTTTTTGCACTCCACACCACCCTGGGTTAGACACTGGCTATATGCAAATCAGCTCTGACCCTGTGCCTCATGGGAACAGTCCAGTCCGAACGACCAAGCCATGTCTTTCCCAGACCGGAATCAAGCATCCAAGGACCGGTTTCTGGCTATCAGCCTTCTTCAGCCTGGATAGCTTGACTCCAGTGGTGTGGGGAGCCTGGGACTCACGTCTGAGCATCCCCAGCCCACTTGGGGTGAAATTGCAAAAAACACAGTGGATGGACAGAATGTAGAACAATGTCATACATTCACCCCAGTACAAGGATCTGGGCCTAAATCCATCGTTTTTTTGCACTCCACACCACCCTGGGTTAGACACTGGCTATATGCAAATCAGCTCTGACCCTGTGCCTCATGGGAACAGTCCAGTCCGAACTACCAAGCCATGTCTTTCCCAGACCGGAATCAAGCATCCAAGGACCGGTTTCTGGCTATCAGCCTTCTTCAGCCTGGATAGCTTGACTCCAGTGGTGTGGAGAGCCTGGGACTCACGTCTGAGCATCCACAGCCCACTTGGGGTGAAATTGCAAAAAACACAGTTGATGGACAGAATGTAGACCAATGTCATACATTCACCCCAGTACAAGGATCTGGGCCTAAATCCATCGTTTTTTTGCACTCCACACCACCCTGGGTTAGACACTGGCTATATGCAAATCAGCTCTGACCCTGTGCCTCATGGGAACAGTCCAGTCCGAAGTACCAAGCCATGTCTTTCCCAGACCGGAATCAAGCATCCAAGGACCGGTTTCTGGCTATCAGCCTTCTTCAGCCTGGATAGCTTGACTCCAGTGGTGTGGAGAGCCTGGGACTCACGTCTGAGCATCCCCAGCCCACTTGGGGTGAAATTGCAAAAAACACAGTTGATGGACAGAATGTAGAACAATGTCATACATTCACCCCAGTACAAGGATCTGGGCCTAAATCCATCGTTTTTTTGCACTCCACACCACCCTGGGTTAGACACTGGCTATATGCAAATCAGCTCTGACCCTGTGCCTCATGGGAACAGTCCAGTCCGAACTACCAAGCCATGTCTTTCCCAGACCGGAATCAAGCATCCAAGGACCGGTTTCTGGCTATCAGCCTTCTTCAGCCTGGATAGCTTGACTCCAGTGGTGTGGAGAGCCTGGGACTCACGTCTGAGCATCCCCAGCCCACTTGGGGTGAAATTGCAAAAAACACAGTTGATGGACAGAATGTAGAACAATGTCACACATTCACCTCAGTACAAGGATCTGGGCCTAAATCCATCGTTTCTTTGCACTCCACACCACCCTGGGTTAGACACTGGCTATATGCAAATCAGCTCTGACCCTGTGCCTCATGGGAACAGTCCAGTCCGAACTACCAAGCCATGTCTTTCCCAGACCGGAATCAAGCATCCAAGGACCGGTTTCTGGCTATCAGCCTTCTTCAGCCTGGATAGCTTGACTCCAGTGGTGTGGAGAGCCTGGGACTCACATCTGAGCATCCCCAGCCCACATGGGGTGAAATTGCAAAAAACACAGTTGATGGACAGAATGTAGAACAATGTCATACATTCACCCCAGTACAAGGATCTGGGCCTAAATCCATCGTTTTTTTGCACTCCACACCACCCTGGGTTAGACACTGGCTATATGCAAATCAGCTCTGACCCTGTGCCTCATGGGAACAGTCCAGTCCGAACTACCAAGCCATGTCTTTCCCAGACCGGAATCAAGCATCCAAGGACCGGTTTCTGGCTATCAGCCTTCTTCAGCCTGGATAGCTTGACTCCAGTGGTGTGGAGAGCCTGGGACTCACGTCTGAGCATCCCCAGCCCACTTGGGGTGAAATTGCAAAAAACACAGTTGTTCAGGCGCTCCGTCCATCATCCCCTTTTGTATCGCTTTGTTCGCCCTAAGTGTGGCAGGGTATGCTCAGACGTGAGTCCCTTGTTCACTTGGCCACTGGATTCAAGATAGCCTGGCTGATGAGGATTATGAATCCGAAACCGGTCCCAGGATGCTTGTTTCCGGTCCAGGGAAGACATGGCTTGGCAGTTCGGGCTGGACTGTTCCCATAAGGCACAGGGTCAGACTGATTTGCATATAGCCATGTCTGAACTGGGGTGGCTGAGTGAACTAAAGAATGGTGATGGATTAAACCCGGATCAGTTGACTGGGGGTGAGTGTTTGATTTGTTCAGGCGCTCCGTCCATCATCCCCTTTTGTATCGCTTTGTTCGCCCTAAGTGTGGCAGGGTATGCTCAGACGTGAGTCCCTTGTTCACTTGGCCACTGGATTCAAGATAGCCTGGCTGATGAGGATTATGAATCCGAAACCGGTCCCAGGATGCTTGTTTCCGGTCCAGGGAAGACATGGCTTGGCTCCCATAAGGCACAGGGTCAGACTGATTTGCATATAGCCATGTCTGAACTGGGGTGGCTGAGTGAACTAAAGAATGGTGATGGATTAAACCCGGATCAGTTGACTGGGGGTGAGTGTTTGATTTGTTCAGGCGCTCCGTCCATCATCCCCTTTTGTATCGCTTTGTTCGCCCTAAGTGTGGCAGGGTATGCTCAGACGTGAGTCCCTTGTTCACTTGGCCACTGGATTCAAGATAGCCTGGCTGATGAGGATTATGAATCCGAAACCGGTCCCAGGATGCTTGTTTCCGGTCCAGGGAAGACATGGCTTGGCAGTTCGGGCTGGACTGTTCCCATAAGGCACAGGGTCAGACTGATTTGCATATAGCCATGTCTGAACTGGGGTGGCTGAGTGAACTAAAGAATGGTGACGGATTAAACCCGGATCAGTTGACTGGGGGTGAGTGTTTGATTTGTTCAGGCGCTCCGTCCATCATCCCCTTTTGTATCGCTTTGTTCGCCCTAAGTGTGGCAGGGTATGCTCAGACGTGAGTCCCTTGTTCACTTGGCCACTGGATTCAAGATAGCCTGGCTGATGAGGATTATGAATCCGAAACCGGTCCCAGGATGCTTGTTTCCGGTCCAGGGAAGACATGGCTTGGCAGTTCGGGCTGGACTGTTCCCATAAGGCACAGGGTCAGACTGATTTGCATATAGCCATGTCTGAACTGGGGTGGCTGAGTGAACTAAAGAATGGTGATGGATTAAACCCGGATCAGTTGACTGGGGGTGAGTGTTTGATTTGTTCAGGCGCTCCTTCCATCATCCCCTTTTGTATCGCTTTGTTCGCCCTAAGTGTGGCAGGGTATGCTCAGACGTGAGTCCCTTGTTCACTTGGCCACTGGATTCAAGATAGCCTGGCTGATGAGGATTATGAATCCGAAACCGGTCCCAGGATGCTTGTTTCCGGTCCAGGGAAGACATGGCTTGGCAGTTCGGGCTGGACTGTTCCCATAAGGCATAGGGTCAGACTGATTTGCATATAGCCATGTCTGAACTGGGGTGGCTGAGTGAACTAAAGAATGGTGATGGATTAAACCCGGATCAGTTGACTGGGGGTGAGTGTTTGATTTGTTCAGGCGCTCCGTCCATCATCCCCTTTTGTATCGCTTTGTTCGCCCTAAGTGTGGCAGGGTATGCTCAGACGTGAGTCCCTTGTTCACTTGGCCACTGGATTCAAGATAGCCTGGCTGATGAGGATTATGAATCCGAAACCGGTCCCAGGATGCTTGTTTCCGGTCCAGGGAAGACATGGCTTGGCAGTTCGGGCTGGACTGTTCTCATAAGGCATAGGGTCAGACTGATTTGCATATAGCCATGTCTGAACTGGGGTGGCTGAGTGAACTAAAGAATGGTGATGGATTAAACCCGGATCAGTTGACTGGGGGTGAGTGTTTGATTTGTTCAGGCGCTCCGTCCATCATCCCCTTTTGTATCGCTTTGTTCGCCCTAAGTGTGGCAGGGTATGCTCAGACGTGAGTCCCTTGTTCACTTGGCCACTGGATTCAAGATAGCCTGGCTGATGAGGATTATGAATCCGAAACCGGTCCCAGGATGCTTGTTTCCGGTCCAGGGAAGACATGGCTTGGCAGTTCGGGCTGGACTGTTCCCATAAGGCACAGGGTCAGACTGATTTGCATATAGCCATGTCTGAACTGGGGTGGCTGAGTGAACTAAAGAATGGTGATGGATTAAACCCGGATCAGTTGACTGGGGGTGAGTGTTTGATTTGTTCAGGCGCTCCGTCCATCATCCCCTTTTGTATCGCTTTGTTCGCCCTAAATTTGGCAGGGTATGCTCAGACGTGAGTCCCTTGTTCACTTGGCCACTGGATTCAAGATAGCCTGGCTGATGAGGATTATGAATCCGAAACTGGTCCCAGGATGCTTGTTTCCGGTCCAGGGAAGACATGGCTTGGCAGTTCGGGCTGGACTGTTCCCATAAGGCACAGGGTCAGACTGATTTGCATATAGCCATGTCTGAACTGGGGTGGCTGAGTGAACTAAAGAATGGTGATGGATTAAACCCGGATCAGTTGACTGGGGGTGAGTGTTTGATTTGTTCAGGCGCTCCGTCCATCATCCCCTTTTGTATCGCTTTGTTCGCCCTAAGTGTGGCAGGGTATGCTCAGACGTGAGTCCCTTGTTCACTTGGCCACTGGATTCAAGATAGCCTGGCTGATGAGGATTATGAATCCGAAACCGGTCCCAGGATGCTTGTTTCCGGTCCAGGGAAGACATGGCTTGGCAGTTCGGGCTGGACTGTTCCCATAAGGCACAGGGTCAGACTGATTTGCATATAGCCATGTCTGAACTGGGGTGGCTGAGTGAACTAAAGAATGGTGATGGATTAAACCCGGATCAGTTGACTGGGGGTGAGTGTTTGATTTGTTCAGGCGCTCCGTCCATCATCCCCTTTTATATCGCTTTGTTTGCCCTAAGTGTGGCAGGGTATGCTCAGACGTGAGTCCCTTGTTCACTTGGCCACTGGATTCAAGATAGCCTGGCTGATGAGGATTATGAATCCGAAACCGGTCCCAGGATGCCTGTTTCCGGTCCAGGGAAGACATGGCTTGGCAGTTCGGGCTGGACTGTTCCCATAAGGCACAGGGTCAGACTGATTTGCGTATAGCCATGTCTGAACTGGGGTGGCTGAGTGAACTAAAGAATGGTGATGGATTAAACCCGGATCAGTTGACTGGGGGTGAGTGTTTGATTTGTTCAGGCGCTCCGTCCATCATCCCCTTTTGTATCGCTCTCAATGACTGTAGCACACGCGGGCAGGGTATCCGTGGGCATTTCACAAGTAAGACCATGCAAAAGTGTCTTAAATCCACTAGCAGTGGCAACTTGTTATTAAGGGCAATGGACCTCTGCCGTTTGCTTTCTGTCTCTTTATTATTATTCTAATAGGGAATAATAGTTTATTATAGACACATGCTTATTATATAATTATTATTGAAAACTTCTGAGGGCTTCTGGGGTTGAAGGCCAAGCAGCAGTCTGAGGCAAACTGTGACATTTATGGGATTGCTAGCATATGTGCATGAGCGGGCCTGCACCAGGCATCAGACAGACTGTTCATGGCTGGTAGTCAAAGAAATACAGAAGCACATGAAGAAGTCCAAAATCATACAAATGTACTCAAGAGACATTGTTGGAGACAATCAGAGTTGGAGTTGACTTTTTCTTCCCACAGCATTTCACATTCCTTATGTCAAATGTAATTTCCAATACAGACAGGCAGCCGACACGTGTTTCGTCACAGAGACATTTTCCAGGATGAAAATAGTGGAATGGAAGCAAGCCAATGAGTGAGTACACCGCAACATGGTGCCTCACTGTAAACGTCAACGTAACTAACCCACAAGTTTGTAGGCGAGCAAAAAAGGGTAAAGGGAAGCTCTGATAAGCATATATAGTGACAGCATGACACACAGTGCCACACACACACGGTGCGAGTGAGAGTGAATGTAACTATGAGTGAGAATGAGTGTGTGAGAGGGAGTGAGTGAAAGTGAATATGAGTGAATGGGAAATAAAGAGTTAGAGGAAGAGTGGATAAGTGAGGGTGAGTGACTGAATCTTGATAAGTAAGAGTGAGTGAAATTGGATGAGTGTGAATGAAGTAGAGTGAATGATAAAAAATAAGATTGAGTATGTGGGAGTAGGAATGTGTTTCAGTGAGTGAATGTAAGTGAGCATGAGTGATAGAGAATGTGTTTGTGTGTGAGTATGTTTGCTTTGTGAGTTAGCCATTGACCCTGGCATACTGGAGGCAATTCACAACCGACACCTGGGACAAAACTCTAGCACTGGCATACTATAGTTGTTTTTTTTGGCATAAGTGGCACCGTTGGCACAATACAGCCTATGGCATACTATAAGTATTACTTGGCATATTGGACAATGCAGTGATAAAGATCTGCACCCCAAGCTCCACAGGATGATTTTCTTATGAGTTACTGATGAGAAGAGATAGTAAATAACCCTAGAGCAAGGGACCAGGGTGCAGAGGGGCACTGGGCACATAAGATAGCACTTGAATGTTCTCTAATAGAATACACTGTCCACCAATGAGGGTGAACAGAATGATATCCATCACTCACACTACAGATCTAAATTACTTCATAGAGAAAGATAATGCACCACAGACACCCATTTCAAAATGGCGGTGTTGGCATACTGGAGGTGATTATTCACGTATACTCCACCCGTGGCAAAATGCTGTCCCAGGCACAATGGAGGTCATAATTGATATGTTGGCACCCACTCAAAGCACTTTTTTTTTTAAATCAAAGAGAGCATCAGGCTTCATTGGCTTGCTACGACATGAAAGTACTTATATTTAAGGACAGTCTTTTAAGCAGACATTGATTTTTTGCAAAGTTATGTTAAAATATGCCTTAAAAAGCACTATTTGCCATATCTTTTTCAGAATGCACTTTGGGCCACTGAGAAGAAGTTGAGTTTACACACTGGGTAAGACCCACCGACAACTGCCTTCTAGCCCATAAAATATATGAGACTAGGAGTGGGGTCAATGAGGAGTTGGAGAGCTGCAGATAGCAAGAGATAATTGAATTTATGGTTACAGAAGTACCAATAAAGATACTCTGGCTGTTGATTCTCTTTGAGCATCCACTGCAGATTGAGTCCAGATGGACCCAGATAAACATCTGTGCTTTGCTTCTGGCTCCTTATTAGATCCACATAGATCAACGGATGCTCCACTTAAGCTGTACTGCTCATACACAAAGCTTAAATACCAATTACTGTCAATTACATGAACAGTTTGACATCTCCATTATGTGTCCATCTCTTTAACGACCATGGATTAGTGATTATCAAGGTATCTTGGACAGGAGGATGAAGGAAAATGTTGTGCACCTACTTGAAAGCACTTACTTTGAGCTAATTTGCTCTGAGGGCCTTGTCAGCCTCATCGTAGCAAAAGACTGTAATCAAAGGAAGAGCAGGGCAGGCTGAAGAAACACTTGTAAGATAACGAGATCTTAAAATACGCAGCTGCGGCTGAGCCAAAGGTCTGACCTTTAGGAACTCTCTCCTAATAGGTAATTGGAGATCCTACCGCAAGGCAAAGCAGGGAATCACACATTTGTATCCTTACACCTCTTAGCTCTTACACCTCATCTTTCCTGCTGGAGCATTTAACAAAAAACACTCAAAACTTCTCTGATGGGCCATTTTTTTTAGCAGACAGAGGATCCAATTCACAGATTTTTTGAAGGTGTGAGTAAAACTAGTGACTGGAAAAAACATACTTTGCACATGGGTAATTAACACATGGTTCACAAAGCCAGAAGGGCCTCATTCACCAAGGTTTTCCAAGTTGCAGTAGCACTTACAGGTGAAAAAATCTGTAATTAAGGCAGGAGTAGCTAACATGTGAATCCAAAAGCTAGAAATATCTTAGTTATGCATGCAGAACATTAAGAACATTAAAGTTACTCCTATGTAATGTGGGTAATTTAGTATTGTATAACTCACAAATGAGTAGAGTGAGTAAATCTGGTTAATAGGGGGTATTAGGGGTAATGCCTTAAAAAAAGTGCTGGCATGAGTGTGATCAGGTAAATGCAAGGCAAATTGTGTGGACAGCCACCAAGTCAGACACTCAGCGAGATTTACAAAATGTTTGCAAAGCACTTGCAGAACTTATGGTCACATTTTCCTTACACCTAAATGTACCTAGATAGGTTGAATGAAAGCTAGGCCGAAGTGTTCCACTCAATACAAAGATCCACAAGATGCGTCTATGAAAGTGGGACAGTACGAGACAAGTATTGTAATATCAAAAAATAAGCAGGGAGAGCCTTCTGGCAAAATTGTATGATTCTATATAGAAGTCAAAAAAATTGACTTATATAAATATCATATCCACTACATAGTCTACCAGGATACCAATATGGCAAGTACATATTTACTATTCTTAATTCTTCATCTGTCTTTCTATACGTACTATCCAGAGAAGAGGTTGAAGTCGATGTACTGGATGCAATATTTTTGTTATGTGCTATATATATCTCACGCGAGATAGTGAAGGTATACATCTGACACTATGGTTTAAATCCTGTCAGAAATCTATAATAAACCTACCTAAATCAGGACAACCAATCCATCAAAAAGTTCCAAGACATTAAGGCTGTTGGGAAGGTATTTCCGTTGGCTGGGCCATCTAGGCTCCGCCTTCGGAAACACAGTGGTTCTCTGCCTATAAATGTGGTGTGGAGCCCGAATTTGGTGGGCTAGAGTATCCATCAGTGGCGGCTCGCACAGGTAACGCTGTGGGGCGGGTTGGGGGCAGGTCTGGGTGGGGGGTAGTGGCTGGGTGGGGGTAGTGGAGTTTGACATACGACGGGAAAGTGGAGAGCAAAGGATTAAATAAATAAAAGCACTTACCTTGCGCTTGCAGCATTTTCGACTCGGCGATGCTGCAAGCTCAAGGTAAGTGCTTTATTCATTTATTTCTTTGCTCTCGACTTTCCCGTCGTATTTCGAACTCCCTTACCCCCCACCCTGGCCCGCTGCACCGCCCCACAGCATTACCTGTGCAAGCTGCCACTGGTATCCATTGGTTATTGTCCGATCCAATGCTACCATCCAACATAAAATTAAGGCATTAGGCCTATTTCTCTAATCTTGAATGTATTTAAATTATTAGGTGGTATCTTAATATTTCTACTGTACCCTTTTTATGTTAAACTATTTTCCAAATGAATGACACAGCTATCTACATGGACACTGAAGCTACCGTATTTTCTAGTAAAGACAGTATAAAAACTTTTATTTCTTGAAGTATTGTGTCCTTGGTGAGGGAAGGTTTTAAGGGACTCGGCATCTAGGCGGCCATGACAGTCAAATACAATCAGAGATATGCAGATGACATCATTCAAAGTACCACCGCAGTGTATGACTTTGGGCAATAATCATGTTGATAACACATGTCGTACAGTGGAGTAGAGTGGAGTGTTTAGGTAAGTATCTGCTTTAGGACCGTCGTATGCCTTTCTGGCACTACTGGTTTATACTCCAATATAAAACAATTCATTGCTCTAGTGGAAGAAGTAATTGAAGGCATGCAGAATATACACATTATTAAACTCTACTTACACACTACAGATATGAAGATGCTTTGTACATCCAGGACAGATAAGACAAAGTTGATCCAGAGCCATCCATGCTTTGCTTCACCCTCTACATACTTCCCTATAAATCAAGGATCTTCCTACCCTCCTCCAAATACACTAAAGGAGTTTATCAATGACTGTTTAGATACCGGAACAAGTTAACAATCCTTGACTTTCTCTCCTGCTCTTTGAGATGACCACCTGGGGATCATTACAGAGGGTTCCTTGGTTGATGACAAACAATCAATTTAATATGAGTCTGGCCAAAGCTACTTGAGTTTGATCCTCTTTGCTTTAAAGGCCACATTCACCTAATTATAGGATAAGGTTGGAGATAGCTCAAAACTAAAAGGCTGGAAAACCCAAGTTGGATGTGTGGAAGACTCGAGTGCTACTTAGCCAAAGGAGTCTTCTCAAGAAATACTCCAATAGTTAGCAGTTCCTGGTCCATGAACAAGCGAGCCAATGGCACACACATGCGTAGACCCCTCCCTCTCGCATGTATAGGATTTAAGGCTTGAAGGCAGAGGCTGGGCCAACCACATAGACTACGTTTTGTGTAATTTAAGTTTGGGCCTGTGCATTTTCCACTTTGTATAGATACAGAAGTCATCAGTTCAAGTGCTAGGTCAGTTTGTTGTTGCTCTGTATTACTATCTTTGTCAATAACTCATAGCATCATTTTGTACAAACTATGTTTACAACACATCCACCAATAGGGCTGGTTTCACATTCCAGATTCAGATTAGTAATAGAGGAGGTACTTGCTAGTCCAAAACCCATGGCTGGGACTTGCTCTATATTTCACAGGGCATTTTCCCACAAGGCTTGAAGGGTGTTGGCTAGTTTGGTTCAAATGGGGTTTTAGTGCTGGGGCTGGGAGGACGACTGCCTGTTGAAAGTGCTTTACAACCAATTGCTAAACAGAGGCTTTTAAAGCGTGCGCACCTATCAGTGATCGGTGCTTATCTGCACAAACTTTACCAAGCAGTGGCATAGTTAGTAGTTCTTGACTATGCAAGAGCTATTGGCTTTGCCAATATGTTTCAGCCATGTTTTACACCAGCGCAGCTGCTGTGCAGCATGGCTAAAAGTTAGTGGGGTAAAGGAGAGTGACATGGAGTGGAGTGTCGTAAAGTGGAGTAAAGTGGAGTGGCATGAAGTGGCATGGAGTGGTGTACAGTAGAGTTGAGTGGTGTAGAGTGGGGTAAAGTGGGGTGTCATGGAGTGGTGTGGACTGGTGTAAGGTGTTGTGGAGTGTCATGGAATACTGAAGTCATGGTGTACAGTGTCAGAGTGGAAGGGAGTAGAATGGAGTAGTGTTGAGTGGAGTAGAGTGGAGTAGAGTGGCATAGTCGAGTAGAGTGTTGTAGAGCGGAGTGGCAAGGAGTGGAGTGTAGTAGAGTGGAGTGGCATAGAGGATACTGCGCAGAGTGGAGTAGAGTGTTGTAAAGTGACTTAGAGTGTAGTAGATTGTTGTGGAGTGGAATAGGGTGGAGTAGTGTAGGAGATTGGAATGGCATAGAGTGGAGAAGAGTGTTGTAGAGTTGATAGGCGTAGAGTAGAGTGGAGTGGCATAGAGTGTCATTGAGTTAAAGTGCATAGAATGGAGTGGCGTAGAGTGGAGTAGTGGAGTGGAGTAGAGTGGAGTAGTGTGTCATAGAATACAGTGGAGTAAAGTGGCATGGAGTGGCATAGAGGGAGTTGCGTAGAGCATCATAGAGTGGAGTAGTCTTGTTCAGTGGAGTAGAGTGTTGTAGACTGGAGTGGCATAGAGTGGATTAGAGTGGCATAGAGTGGAGTAAAGTTTAATGGTGTGAGCATCATATAGTCTAGTATAGTAAAATGGAGTGTCATGAAGTAGAGTAGAGTGGCTTTGACTGAAGTGGCGTAAAACACACTGGTGCAGAGTAGATTGCTGTAGAGTGCACTGGCTTTGACTAAAGTGGTGTAGAGTGCATTGGTGTAGAGTAGAGTGCAGTGGTTTGGTGCAGTGTTGATTGCAGTGTTGTAGAGTACTGTGGCTTAAAGTTGAATGTTTCAGAGTAGAGTGAAGTGACGTAGAGTGGATAAGTGCAGGGTAGAGTGCAGGGGCATAGAGTGGAGTGGTGTAGAGTGCAGTAGCATGGAGTGCAGTGGTGCAGAATAGATTAGAGTGGAGTTGAGTGATGCAGAGTGTAGTGGCATAAAATGCACTGGCATAGAGTGCAGTGGAGTGGAGTGGAGTTGAGTGTTGCAGAGTAGAGTGCAGTGGTGTAGAGGGCAGGGGCATGGAGTGCAGTAGCATAGAGTAGAGAGACGTAGAATAGAGTGGTGCAGAGAGCAGTGGCGTATAGTGCAGTAGTGCAGAGTAGAGTAGAGCGGAGTAGAGTGCAATGGTGTAGAGTGCGGTGGCATAGCATGCAGTGGCATAGAGTGCAGCGGTGCAGAGTAGAGTGGAATTGATATCAGTGGCAGAAAGTGTAGTCTTGTAGAATAGAGTGTCATAGAGTGCAGCGGCGTAGAGTAGTGAAGATTAGATTTGAGTGACATAGAGTGATGCAGGGTGTAGTGGCATAGAGTGCATTAGTGTAGAGTGCAGTAGAGTGGTGTAGAGTTGAGTGGTGCAAAGTAGAGTGCAATGAGTGTAGTGCTATAGAGTTCAGTGGTATAGCACACAGTGATGCAGAGTAGAATAGAGTGGCGTGGAGTGCAGGGACATAGAGCACAATGGTGCAAAGTGGCATAGTGTGCAGTGGCATAGAGTGCAGTGGTGCAGAGTAGAGTGGTGCTGAGTTCAGTAGTGGAGGTGCACTCTTGCAAAGTAGAGTGGCATAAAGTGCAGTGATATAACGTGCAGTGGTGTAGAAAAGAGTAGTGCAGAGTAGAGTGGTGCAGAGTAGAGTGGTGCAGAGAGCAGTTGCATAGAGTACAGTAGTGCAGAATAGAATAGAGTGGTGTAGAGTCCTGTGCTGTAGAGCATACTGGTGCAGAGTGGCATAGAGTGCAGTGGTGTAGAGTGCAGTGGCATAGTGTTGTAGAGTACAGTGGAGTAGAGTGCAGTAGTGCAGGGTAGTAGTCATAGAGTGCTGTGGCTTAGAGCTTTGGCTTTGGGTAAAGAGCTATTGAGTGCATTGGCATACAGTGTCGTGCTTTAGAGTAGAGTGGTGTAGGGTAGAGCAGTGCAGAGTAAAGTAGAGTGGCGCAGCGTAGAGTGCAGTTGCATAGAGTGCAGTGGCATAGAGTAATTGTTTCAGAGTAGAGGGAAGTGGCATAGAGTGGAGTGGTTCAGGGTACAGTGGAGTGGTTCAGGATAGATTGCAGTGGCATAGAGTAGTGGTGTAGAGTGTATTGGGATAAAGTGCATTGGCATACAGTGTATTGGTTTTAAGTAAAGTGGTGTAGAGTGTGTTAGCATTGAGTGCAGTGGTGTGAAGTGCAGTGGCATAGAATAGTGGTGTGGAGTGATGCTGGGTAGATTGCAATGGCACAGAGTGGAGTGGCGTAGAGTGGAGTGGCGTAGAGTGCATTGGAGTAAAGTGGCAGAGGGTAGATTGATGCAGAGTAAAGTGCAGTGGCATAGAGTGCAGTAGCATAGAGTGCTGTGGCATAGAGTAGAGTTGTATATACTTCAGCGGCCAAGAGTGCAGTGTTGCAGAGTAAACTGTGGTAGAGTGCATTTGTGTATAGTAGCAGGACATAGAATGCTTTGGCGTGGAGGGCAGTGGCATAGCGTGGTGCAGAGTAAAGTGGCATAGAGAGTAATATTGTAGAGTACAGTGGTAAAGAGTGGAATGGAGTGGCGTATAAAGCAGTGGTGTAAAGTGTTGCAGAGTTGAGTATAGTAATGTAGAGTGCAGTGGTGCAGAGTAGATTGGTATAGAGTGCATTGGTTTTGAGTAAAGTAGGATAGAGTGCATTGGTGTAGAGTGCATTGGTGCAGAGTAGATGGCAGTGGTGTAGAGTAGAGTGGAGTGGCGCAGAGTGGAATAGCACTGAGTGGATAGGTGCTGAGTGCAGTGGGGCCAAGTGCAGTGGTGCTGAGTGTAGTGGTGCAGAGTAGAATATTTCAGAATAGAGTGGAGTGGTTCGTGGTAGAGTACAGTGGCGTACAGTAGAGTGGCAATGAGTGCAGAGCAGATTAGAGTGGATTGGCAGAGTGCACTGGCATAGAGTGGATGTGTACAGAGTAGAGTGCATTGGTGTAGAGTGCAGTGGCACAGAGTGCAATATTGCAGAGTAGAGTGGCAGTGAGTGGTGCAGAGTGCAGTGGCGAAGAGTACAGTGGTACATTGTAGAGTAGTGTAGGATAGAGTGCATTCACATAGAGTGGAGTGCTGTACAAAGGCGTAGAGTGAAGTGGCATGGAGGGGTGCAGAGTAGATAGCAGTGACTCAGTGTTGAGTGGTGAGGAGTGGAGTGGCACAGTGTGTAGTAGTGCAGATAGACTGCAGTGGTTTGGAGTGGTTCAGAGTAGAGAGTGGACAGACATCACATCTTCAAATGAAACGACCCTTACATTTGCACAGACCTACATTTTTACTGAAAAAAATATACAGCGCATAAACGAGAATGTGTGAAAAGGTCCTCACCTAGTGTATTAATTTGTTTTGATCGTGTTAAAATATTTATTTCCACTCACTTCAGAATTTCCAAAAATATGCTTCATTTGAGCTTTCCTAATTCTGATATATTCTGAAATATCTGCACTGTTTATTTACAGACAGATACATTTCCTTGTGTGCTACAATAAAACATTGGCAGCCTTCCTCAAGCACACCCCCAGTAGTCAGCATGATTGTCACATAAATCCTCTCACTTTGAAGTCAGAGAACGAAAAGTAAACACCAAGCTCCCTTGAAGACAGAGCTTGACATTAGACCTCTGTCTTTGAATGCACACACAGCAAATGTGACAAGATATGATCAATATTTAAAGGCCTGTTTACAGAAATAGAGTACTGGTGGAAGAATACAGTGAATAGGGTTTGGACAATGGAAGGGATGAACTCAAGCTGGACAGCCTAAATCAAATAGAGCCAGCGAATAGAAAGAAAGGAAATGTAATTTACAAACCACAAAGCCAGTGGTAAGCAATAGGCGAAATGCATTCCCAGAGAAGCTTTCCGAATGTTCCCATGATGTTGTTAGCAAACCAGGGAGCTGTGCTGTCTGGTAGGCTTTGACCTAAAAATCCTTTGTTTTTGCAGTTGGTTTTATAGTCTGTAGGCCTATCATAACGAGTGATGAGAGGCAAAGCTGATCCTTTCTACATACTACACATGAGACAAAAATATCAGGTTTTTTAAAAATGTTGAAGGAAATTAAGTGAATTGCTGTCATAGGAAATTAGACCAAAGTTATATTTCTGAAAACTTCACCCTGAACGGAACTCTCTCCTACCAGCCACCCGGACCACAAGCCACCTTTACCAAAATAATCACTGACTTCATTGCGCCGCTCATCATGGACTCCAGAGCCTAAATTCTCCACAGTGACCTCAACTTTCACTTGGATGACCAAAACAACCCCTGCTCCACAGCACTACTTGAAGGTTTGTGTAACATCGGACTCACCCAGCTCATCACAGAACCAACACACACCACAGAAAACACACTGGACCCTATCTTCACCACAAGCGACAGCATCAAATACAACTCCACCACACAGCTGACATGGACCAACCACTCCATCATCCACTTCCAAGTCGACACACCTCAAGTCAACCCCTACCAGGCTCAGCATTCCAAGCCGCAGCAGGGGCAAAAAGACAGAAGCAGACTGGTTTAGCGCCTTCAGCACGAATCAGTCTAGCCCCACAGACAACCTTGACAAGAACATCAACAACTTCAACAACTGAATCAAGAACTGTGCGGACTCTCTCACACCAATGTAACTCAACAAGAATAGTAGATCAAACAAGCAGGCCAGTTGGTACACAGAAGACCTCCGAGACACAAAAAGACACTGTAAACAGCTAGAAAGAAAATGGAGAGACAGCCATAATACAACTGATAGAACTACCTACAAGGCTACACTCAGACGCTATCACCAGCAAATGAGAGACACAAAGCAAAAAGCACCAGTGGACCGCTTCGAAGGAAGCTCTAACAGCTGAAAGGACATCTTCTCCATCATCAAGGATTTCACCTCTCCCTCGGCTACTGCCAACAACATTGCTGCCTCCCAACAACTCTGCAACAATGTATCCAAACCTCTTACACAACAAAATTCCACACACCAAACCAACCCCAGAGCACTAATCGCTAACTAACCCACCTCCATTCAAGACGGCCATCTGACCAAATGGACAACCCTCACCAGAAACGATACAGCAGCAATTATGCAGACCATCCCCTCAAGGGCCCTAATGGACCCATGCCCCTACCACATCTACAACCTGGGAACATCACCAATCGCCAATCACCACCACCCTAACCCTCATCATAAATACCTCCATCACATCCGCCACTTTTATGGAAACTTGCAGAAATCAGCCCCCTCCTCAAAAAGCCCACAGCTAACCCGAATCAACGGAGCAACTTCCGATACCTCTCCCTGCTCCTCAATCAGGATTCAGAAAGAACCACAGCACCGAAACAGCACTTATTGTGACCACTGATGACATTTGAAACATTCTGAACCAAGAAAACAGCGGCCCTCATCATGCTCGACCACCTCTGCAGCCTTCGACACTGTCTCTCACAACACCATCACCAGAAGACTCCATGAGATTAGTATACAAGGATCCTCTTTCAAAATGATTCTGTTCCTTCCTCACGTGAAGAACCCAAAGGGTCAGGCTGTCACCCTTCACATCAGAGACCAAGAAACTGATATGCAATGTCCCACAGGGATCGTCCCTCAGCCTCACCCTTTTCAACAAATACATGACACCACTCACTAACATCATCTGATCACAAGATATCACCGTAAACTCCTACGCCGATGACACCCAACTCATCCTCTCTCTGATGGACTAGACAAACACCATCACAACCAAGTTCACCATCTGCATGACCATGGTAGCAAATTGGATGCAAACCATCTGCGTGAAGCTCAACTCCGACAAGAATGGACATACTGGTCTTCGGCAACAATACCTGCCCAGAGGACTCCACCAACACTCACACCCATGCAAGAAATTTAGAGATCATCCTAGACAACAAGCTCAACATGACAGTTCAAGTCAACACAGTGTGCACCTCCTGCTTCCACATCTTATGCATGCTGCAAAAGATCTTCAAATGGTTGCCTCAGAATACTAGATGGACCGTTACACAAGCACTCATCACCAGCAGGCTGGACTATGGCCAAATCCATGAACAACTCCCACATGGACAGCAGACCATCCAGAACACCATCTCAAGACTCATACTCAACCTCAAACGCTACACCCACATAACACCGCACCTCAGAAAGCTTCACTGGCTTCTCATTCACAAACGCAGCCAATTCAAACATCAATGCACAAGTTCAAAGCCCTACACAACACAGGAACAGAATACCTGAACAGTTGCATATATTTTCACAAACCCAGCAGACACTTATGCTCTACCTCACTCTCACTCACTCCCTGCATCCTCAAAAACAAAACAAGGTCACTCATTCGCCTATATAGCATTCAAGATATGGAACGACCTCCCGCAACACATCGGAAACTCTTCCTCACTTCTTGTATTTCGCAAGATGCTGGAGACCGGGCTATTCATATAAACAACTTGGGACCACACACCCACACACCTGCTCAAGCACTTTGATACCCCTTTGGTTGATTATTGTGCTGTACAAATTAACATTACATGTAACATGACAGAACATATCAGGCACATAGTGTTTGCCCGATGCTGGGTTTGTGCTGTCCTGTGATAGCACACAATCCCTTGGCTCTCGTCATCCTGAGCCCTTAGTCAGAGGCATAGTTATCAATGGTGCAGCATGTTCAGTGGCCTGGAAGGCTGTACTTTACTACCTAGGGGGCGATTTTCCTTACTTATACTAGGGCCTATCACACCATGGCTACACCACAATCCTTATGTGCACCTGGGACACAACGATGTTCAATCTGTCAAATAATGTATTTATTAATATATGGACCAGGCATAATCACACCTTTTTTAGGGGTTTTGAATAGGATTAGAGCTCTGTGGAATACAAAATTTCCTAGCAGAACGTATCCCACAATGTATCAAAGAGCAAGTTAAAAAGGATGCCCCTTGGGTCTGGAATTGAACTTCTAATCTTCCAGGCGGTTTAATGCACAGGTCATGGAATGGCTATCCTGGCGTGTTTGGGGTTCAGAAACATAACATGGTGAATTTAGGGCACAATGTGTGTTATGAGATGGCAATGACTTACAGTCTTGGGATGATGGCCCAAAACATTCCTGGTATGAATAATTATGTATGAAGGAGAAGGATGACATCCTACATTAAGCAAGTGACACACTTGGATAGGAATTAAAGGGAAAAAAACATAAAATATGAGGGTTTTGTTACTGTCACTTGCAATACACAAACCCCTATAGAAGCATGTGTATGTGGTAAGCAGCGGGTGCATCAGTCTATTCCACATACTAAGGCAGAGCTGTAGGGAAAGTTCATCAATGTGATTCTTCTGCAGGACAGCATGGATTTTTCTCTACTAAAGGCATATACCTCTTTTTGTGGCTGGACTGGCCATATTGGGCACCAAGCATTTTCCCAGGAGGCAAGAAGGGCGATGGCTGCTTTTGGTGCTTAGGGCCATGGAGGCTGCTGCCTGCCAAACACACTTTAAAATCAATTGCAAAAACAAAGGGTTTTAAAGACAGGTGCTGCTTCGCGCAACCATATGGACCTCCAAAGCGACCCACAACAGCAGGAAGAAAATATCTCAGCTGCCCAATCCTCTACAGCCATAAAAAGCTTCATCCTGTGGCAAACATCCTCCAAGGGCTACACATTTCATTTATCAATCCTTCCCTTGAAGGCCGGACAGGCCTGTTATTCCACCGGGCATTTCCCCGGTTGGCTGGAGCCCTTGGAGGACGGTTCTGAAAGCCCAGGGCCACTCCCGGTGGCTCTGTCAATTCCCCCATCCCACTGAGGTGGAGTGCATCAGGCATGGAGCTTTCAAGGGAGAGAGGAACGGAGAGAGGGGGAAGCTAGGAACGGCCAGAAAGGTAGAAGAGCGAGAGGGGAGAAGTAGAGAAAGAGAAATGATGGATGTAAAAAGAAAGGTTGCAGGAGGAGACGATGAGTGGGGCTGGTTTTGAGATTTTTGCCAGCGCTGTTGTTGGTTTCCCCGGCTCGTCCTTCTTTTCTTCCATTCTCAGCAGTCAAGATGCATGAGCATCACCCCACAGAAAAAAATCAAATGATAATAAAAACCATGTTATTATAATTGTATTTGTCAGTACTGGCTCTGTTATGTTTCTTTTAGGTGCGGGGTGGGGCGGGGCGGGCTGGGCTGCCCACAGAGCAGAGGGAGGAGTGGTGGGCACTTTCTAAGGACGCATGGTGGTTTGCCGGCCGTCTTGGGCCGGCCAAACAGTTATGCGCACTTTGCATGTTCGCCGCCCAGCTGTATTCCACACACCTGTCAGAGCACCGAACCATGCTGCTCAGAACAATCACTACGCTGATGTCATGCTGATGACAGAGGTAGCGGCTGCTACCGGGCATCAGTGTTGGGGCAGGGCGGGAGAGGTTGAGTGGGGTGTTTAAAAAAAAAGATAGAAAAACAAAAAAGAAATAAAACTTACCTTACCGGCGGCTGCATCTCCTCCGCCTTTTTTGCAGACGTAGGAACTGGAAGCACCCAGGCTCCCTCCCCTAAGTCAATCACAGTGCTGCAATGCAGCCTTGTGATTGGTCTGAGCGGTGTAGCTCGGCGCGCAGACGCAGAATGGGAGGCTGAGCATGTTCCTCACCAGGCTGTGTATTACAGCCCGGTGGGTAACATGCACCGTGTGCAGGACTGTATTGCTGGCCCAAGGCTGGCGACCAAGCAGTCATGTGCACTTGGGAGTCCCACCACTCCTCCCCTGCTCTGTGGGCAGCCCAGGCACGTCCCACTCCTGGAGATTGCTAGGTAAAAATAAAATGTTAGTAACCTGGCATTATTATCATTTTATTTTTCTTGTGGGGTGACGCTTCTCCGCCATATCGGAAGAGCCACCACTGGATGACAGCAGCGTCGTGATTGGCTTAGGGGAGTCTAGGAGCCTGTGTGCTTCCTGCGTTGACCAAAGAGGATGGAGGAGAGGCCGCTTCCAGTAAGTAAGTGAAATTTTCTTTTTTTTAAACCCCCTCCCTGCCTTACCACTACTGCCCCCTATCAGCCGCTACTGATTATCAGTCCTTGCCTTGGCCCCAGCTCACAACTTTTGAGGCCACACAGTAGCTTCCCATAACACAGCACCTCTAGTAAGTTAGTGCATGCTGAGCAAGATGCATTGTACTTATTTTAAATGTGCCTGGTTCTTTTACCCAGTGATAGAAAACTGAAATAGGTTCTAATAAGGTATAGCACTGGTAACAGGGAATCCATTGAAGAGTGACAAAACTAGAAGAAATCGAAAGGATAGTTTATGGCAGCCAAACAATGCAGACAGAGAAGCTATCATGTGGGGGGGGGGGGGCATTGAGAGAAAGCAGTCTGGTGACGCATGAATGCACTGAGACTGCAGTACATCGAAACTAACTGTAATCAAGGACGGAAGATACAATAGAAAGCCAGAAGAGTTACTGTGATGAAGAAAAGCAGAAAGCGGGAAAACTAATGAAGGATGCAGCAGAGAGCGAGAATAAGAGAGCAGAAGTTTGGCAAATAAAGAATAGATATATGACAATGTGCGCCGTATTATGCAAAAGAATGCCTGTGCGCTCCTTGTTGTTCCCACCATGATTGGACATTGCGGAGCACAGCTAAGTCAGCATTTACTATGCTTTGAAAGTTATGGTATTTGAATATACAATGAAAAATGTGTTGTAAAATGCACCATTTTACCACTATTTTGTTAAAAATATTTTTGTTTTTTTGCAGGGAGAATCTCGCCAGAAGAAATATTAACAGTCCTTACGGTGGGTGGACATGCTTGCTGTGATTACCCGCTACCTGCAGTATGGAGGCTGGCCTGACAAAATTTGCCAGGACTGCTTTTGGTTCTCACTCCAGCCCTGCAAGACACCATCTGCAAAATGTATTCTATGAGCTTAAAGATAGCATACAAACGATCCCAAAGGGGCGTCCCCTCAATTGCAAGCAGTCAAGTTCAGTGGGAAATAGGACTCACTATGGGAGTATGCTACATGCAGTGCTTAATGTTGGAAAAAAAAGTGACAGGGCCCTTATCAGGAGGCCAGTGCGATTGCACCACCCGTTGCCCCTGTCAAAGCTGCCAATGACAGTACCAACACAACTACTAACCATCACACTCCTAGAAGTGTGACAATTGAGACTATTCCAGGCGCCCAGCACTAGAAGAATGGCTTGGGTGGCAGGTATTAGTCCGTTTTAAAGTATATTGAATTAATAAATAACTATTGTTCTGCTCATTTCTAAATTAGGCAGACAGCGCCACCATGTGGCAGACTGTGATATGTGCAGGTGTTCACAATTAATTGTCGGGCTGAGCCCCGGAAACCACTGGCTCAAATTAAGCATTGCGTGCAAGAGATTTCCCAGGATACTCAGCGCATGTCAATCACCCATGAAGTGTCAGGCTTTTTATGCTCTCTAGGAGAAGGTGAAGGGGCACTAAGTTTTTTTAATGTTTTTATTTGGAGGTGTTTATAAAGCACTACTAACTTCCAAAAAATAGACTCAAAGCCCTAAGATTAGGGTGGTAAATGATGTGCCTTATAGGCTCTACGTGGTGGAAACTGTAACACAGCATCCCAGTGATGAGTATCTTGGTCCCCTTCTAAATCAGAGCAAGTCATGAGAGTCGTAACTGACTTTTATGGCGAGCTCTACTCACCAAAGTCATCAGAGAGAGCCCAAGCGAATAGTTCGCTGGAGGGCATCTCGAAGACACTGGATCTGGTAGAGAGAGAGGGCCTGAAGGCACCCTTCACCTTGGCCGCTACGACCTCCAAGAGAGGCAGGATGCCTGGAAATGACAGTCTCCCAGTGGAACTTTATGTCGTACTGTGAGACCTGATGGGGTCGGACTTGCTGGACCTCTACGAGGAAATGGTGGGCAAGGGCAGTATGCCGCAATTTCTGCCAGAGGGTATGATAACACTTTTGCACAAGAAGAAGGGAGATAGAGAAGACCTCAAGAACTGGAGGCCCATCTCTCTCCTCAATGCAGACTACAAAATTCTCGCAAAGGTGATGGCCAACCGCCTTAAGAAGGTAATAGTGGAGATAGTCCACCCAGACCAGACTTGTGGGATACCGGGTCAGTAAATTGTGGACAGCCTGGCCCTGGTCCGGGACATGATCGAATACGTCAAGAGCCGCAAGGTTCCAACAGCCTTGGTCAGCATGGATCAGGAAAAGGTGTTCAACCGTGTTTCCCATGAGTTCATAGACCGGACAGTCAGGGCACTGGGGCTGGGAGACTTCTTCTGTGACGTGGTGACTACAATGTATAGAGATATCTCTAGCACGGTGTTGGTTAACGGCTGGAAAACTGACCCCTTCCCCGTCCTGTCAGGCGTCAGGCAAGGTTGTCCGCTCTTCCCTCTTCTGTTCATCTGCGTGATTGAAATCACCGCCAAATGCATCAGACAGAACGTCAGAGGAGTGATAGCCCCAAGAAGCAACGGAAAGGGCGAAGTGAAGTGTTCCCTCTACATGGACGACGTCTCAGTCTTCTGCACGGACGAACCATCTGTGAGAGAACTGGAGAGGACTTGTATCAAGTTTGGAAAGACATCAGGAGCAAAGATCAACAGTGCCAAGTCGGAAACCTTACTCTTCGGACTCTGGACCCCTACCAGAGATTCACTGCCATGTCCCATCAAGCAGGACTTCCTGAAGATCCTTGGAGTCTAGTTCGGCGGAGAACATGCAGCGGAGAAGACGTGGGAAATGAGACTGGCGAAGACAAGGCAGAAGCTGGAACTCTGGAGCCTCTGGAAGCTAGCAATCAAAGGGAAGTCTTTGGTCCTGCGGAACGAGACCCTGCCAGTGCTCCAGTACGATGTCCAAGTATGGCCTTTGCAGTTCCGCACGGCCAGGGCCATCATGAGAATGATCTTCTACTTCATCTGGAGCTCAAAGATGGGCAGGGTAAAGAGGGAGGTGATGTTCAAGAACAACGACAAGGGAGGGCCAGACTTCACCACCATCCTGAGGGGAATCTTCGTGTGCCACTGCATGAGGAGCACCCTGAGGACCAAAGACGAGAGCTACGCCGGCTTTCTGATGGCACCATTCTTCTTGTTGCCAAAGTGGAGGCACCTCAGATGGCAGAGTGGGTCAGCACCGTCCCGTACAACTGGGAAAGTGGAGACGTTTTTTAAGGAGTTCGGGCTAGAGGCTGCTGACCCGCCACATGGACCCAGAAGCTTGTCCAATGCCAGATATGAGCAAAGGACATCAGCGAACCGATCGGCACCCTCCCCTCTGCCACAGCGGACCACGTATAGGGAAACGTCGCATCCAAGAGCCTGACCAACCAGCACAAAAACATCACCTGAATGGCCATCCATGGAGGACTTCCCATGAGAGCCTTCATGCATGCAAGATGACTCTACCAATGCAAGTCCTGCCCTAGAGGGTGCATTGCAGAGGAGACAACATACCATCTCTTCTGAGAGTGTGCGTACAAACAGGACCTGCTGAAGGCCCTTGGCACAGAGCTTAGGGCCTGAATACCTACGCCCTGCATCACAGTGGACTCTGTGATGCATGGTTTGTTCCCAGGGACACACACACTGAGTGACCTCCAGAACTGCTGGAGGCTCCTGTGCTGTTTTAAAGATGTTCTTCTGTTTTTCTGTTTTACAGAAACCGCCTGGTAGTAGGGAAGAAGGAGACATCGACCCTGGCATGCCATAAGATGATCAACAGCCTCCTACGCGACTACGCAGCACTGGGCGGATCAGATGAAGACAGCGACGATGAATCCTGAGGATCCAAAGGGGTCCTCTTGTACCCTCACATGGGGGCCCTGAAAGGCTCAGGTAATGAAGATGATGACGACAGCTGCGGACCCAAGGGGTCCCCCTGCCCTTGTCCCAGGGAGGGGGGTGGGGGGGTGGAGATGCCACTAATCAGTTTTTGCCCTGTTTTCCCCACACCCAGGAACTGGTCAGTGAAGAGGAGATGAGAAGGCGTAAGATGACAGGTGGAGTAAATGTAATTATTTACTGTATGTATTTGACTAACGTGACCTTTTTCCTTCCCAGGTAAAAGGTCAATGAGATAGCTTATGTACTTGTTGTCAAGTTTGCTACTAACGACTTACGATTAAAATAGGGCTTTGTGGAAGGTGACAATAGATGTATCTGTACCAGAGATGAGGCCCTAACATGGGTTAGGAAAAAAAAGAGTGCCTGTACATCTGGGGGTCTGGGACCCACATGAGGAGGAATGCAAACTGAGAATGACCCTTCCTTCAAAGGTCAGATGGCTTGAAGCACATCCTGGCAGAGTGGCAGGTAGATCCACCGGCCCACGATGGGCAAAGCCAATGGAGTAGCAAGGATATCATAGGCCCTTATGGAAGCCCCAAAAAATGGTGATCCCAACCCCTGATTAAGTATGAAAAGGCAACCAAAACTACGTGCAGGGTGCCCCGTGCAACCCTGGGCCACGCAGCCACTGAGCAGACTGCATTAATGTGTCCTGTGCCCCTACAATGGGCACTGCATGCATTTTCAGTAAGCAGCATATACCCAGAGTGTCCTGCTGAAGATTTTCTAAGAAACAGAATGGGGCCCATAATAACATCAATAGGACCTTACACAGGCAGAGAACTACCTACAAATTTTACTAGTTTAAAACATGCATATCAATGTTTATGAATCCCTTCGTTCTCCAACATTTAAAATGCATTGATGTGTGGCTTGTAGAATGTTTTCCGTGATTATTTGTTTAAACGTTTATTAAATATATAATTCAGACTTAAGTAAAAATATAGATATATTGTGCTCTGTTTTTGCCTTTTTTTTCTGTTTCCCTTTCTTCCATTGGCTTGTCATATCTGCCTGCTCTGTTATGTCTTTTCTCCCTTTTGTTCCTACCTTATTTTGAAGAGAATGTCTGGCTTTAGCGATAGTGGCGACCAGTGTAACAATATTTGTTGACATAACCACTTACCAGCTCCTGCACAGAGAACTTCCAACTGTGCCCCTCATCTCTCCAGAGCCCTTCTCTCAGATTGAATTTCTGTTGTAGAGCTTCTTATCATAATGTAGGGTGTCTAGGTGCTTTCTATCACACACTTATATCGTATAGAGGCAATGAATGAATCAATTAATCTACTCAGATTTATAAAGCGCGGCTACTCACCCGCGAGGGTATCCAGGCGCTAGTCATCATACAAGCGTGTAAGTCAAGTGTGTGTCACTCAGAATGTCTACACATTTAGACATCTGAAGGGACCGCATTAACTATCTTAGCTTTCCTTGAGGAACAATGCATTTCCCACAGAGAACTTTAAATAAAATGTATTTTTCATTTAAGACATGTGCCTTACAGGTTATATGCATATCCTTGTAGATGAAATGTAAACAAAATAGTTACAGAACATTAAGGGCCAGATGTAGGTAAATTTTATTTTCCGACCTCTTAAATACCGAGTCATACCGACTCGGTATTTCAGAATCGGAAAATGAGATGTAGATAAAAAATCGGTAACAAATACCGACTCGGAATCAGTCGGTAATCGTAATCGGTATTTACCGAGTCGGAATATACCTACACGGTAAAATCCGATACGGAAAAACCCAAACTTATCCACCGGTTCCATGGCCCATAGGAATGAATGGCAAGTCCCGACTCGGAAAATACCGAGTCGGAAAAAACCGACCCGGTATTTACCGTGTCGGTAATATCCGTCTCAGAATTTGAAACTGACAAACATGTGAGCCTGTGAACCAATCAGGTACTCCAACCACACCCAGATCCAAAGCCACAGGGGAACTAACCAATCAGATCCAAGCACCACACCCCAGTACCTGGGACAGGCCACGCCCATGCAGGTGCAGAAACCAACAGTCAGGAGAGCAGGAGGACAGAGTGTGGAGCAGCCTTTCCTGAGTCAAACAACACTGCAAGATGGAGAGTCAGGAGGCACAGAGAGATGCTGCAGAGCGCAAAAGGAAGCAGAAGTTCAGCCAGGAAGAACTGCAGGTGCTAATTTCCGAGATTGTAAGACATGACGGCAAAATTTTCGGGAAGCAAACTCTGCATGTTGCAGAATCTATCAAACGCAGCACCTGGTTGGAAATACAAGGCAAGGTAAATGCCATTGGTGTCACCCACCGTGACCTTGAAGACCTGAAAAAACGGTGGTATGACATCCGCATCATCACAAAGAAAAAACTTGCTGCCCACCGCAAGGAAAGTGCTGCAACAGGGGGAGGAAGAAACAGAGCCCCTAGACTCAGCGACATCGAGGAGATGGTGGCATCCACCCTTGAGAAGGAATGCATTCACGGCATCGGAGACGCAGACAGCTCAGCAAGAGGAGCAAAGAAACCAGGTAAGATGCAAGTACATTATCATTTACCCATTTACCTATTCCCCTCACAGGACAAATCAGACTCCACAACAGGTTTAACTAATGCCCTGCAATGCATCCTGGGAAATGTAGTCATGTGTAGATACCTCAGAGCAGTCAGCGTGCATTGCAGCAAGGGGAGCAACAGACAACTAGCATAGGCAAATGAGAGACAGCTAAAAGTGCAATAGAAGTGTTTTTTATCATAAGACACAGGTGAACAACTCCACTGACACAATGTCCATGTCTGTCCACAGGAGAGTCAATGCGCAGCACAGCAGAGGTTAGAGAGAAGAGGAGGGAAGGAGCCGGACCAAGCACATCACACGGAGGGAAGGACCAAGAGCAGGCAGCCCCGATACCTGAGGAGGCAACAGCACAAAATCCACAATCCCCTCTCCTATTCGGTAGTCAGGACACAGGAGCGGCTGAACAATCACCCACCCCCACAACACCATCCCCAGTGCTGGGAAGGGTAAGGTGCCATGATGTGCCCCCTCGCAGAATACTGGTAACATCATCGGAGGAGGAGGTGGAGGGTGACACACAGGACAGAGGCAACACCGAGCAGCAGCCCACTCCCAAAGTCACGCGGGCCAGTGTCCGAGGGCGACGGCCACGGGAGGTAGAGGATGTGCGTCAAGTTCAGGGTGTCTTCTGCGGACTGGAGGCCACCATGGTGAAAGTGCAGCGCCTGCAGGCTAAAACGATGATGGGGGTTCAGAGGCAAACACGCACTACAAATAACAAACTGGAAGCAGTAGGCAAGGGCATAGGGGAAATGGCAGAAAGCATGCAATCTATGGCGTCAGGAATATCTGATATTACACAGTGCATGACTGTCCTGTGTGACAAATTGGACAGGGACCATTTAGAGAGACGCAAGGCCCGTGTGGATGTGCGTCAGCAAACAAAGGCCCTGAACAGGTTAGCCACTGCTACCACTGTGCTGTGCAGACGGTCAGTGACGATGCAGGATGCCATAGTGCAGTGCTGCAACAATTTAACTGAAGGTATGGCCAGGATGATATGGAGCTCGTGCTCGCGCATCAGACTGGCACTGGAGGCGACACTTGTGCTGCGGAAAGCGAGGGGTCCACCAGCAGGAGTGGTGCAAGCACTCCTGTGCAAGACTTACGGAGGAGTGGCAGGCGTCGGGGAAGTGTGACAGGCCAGAGTGAGAACATTGATTCACAGCCACAGCAGCCCCGCCCTGTGGCCCGTGCCCACAAACAATGACTTTGCCCTCCACCCGAGGCTGTAGTCACGGTGGTGTTAACCGTGACAACACACTCATGGAGTGTTTGATATTGTGAGCCCAATGTGAGCTATCAATGGTGTGGCGTAGTGAAAATTAAACTACTTACACAAAGTTACATTCATGCCTGTGTCTCTTTACTCACTCAGAAATATTGTTGTGTAACCTCTTCCCGTCTCATTCTCCCATCTGTAGCTGCTGCTGCCACCGTAGCATGGGGCTCTGCCTCCTCTGGGTCGTCATCGATGTCCTCATGATATGTGATCTCCACCTCTGTGCCTTCCTTGGTGGCGAGATTATGTAACATTGCACAGGTCGCTATTATTTTGCAGCAGATGATAGGGGTGTACTGCCGTGCACCTCCACTCTTGTGGAGGCAGCGAAACCTGCTCTTAAGGAGTCCAAATGTGCGCTCAACAACGTTTCGTGTAGATCTGTGAGCCACATTGTATCGCCTTTCACTCCTGGTGGATGGGTTGAGGTAGGGAGTGAGCACAAAGGACCGCAGGGCATATGCACTGTCGCCTAGGGGGGAGAAAGATAGACATTAATTGCAAGTACATGAGACGTAGATCTGATGTGAGTGTCATGGTGTGTCATTGTGATTTACCTAGCAGGTATCCATTTCCAAATTCTCCGGCAAGTAGGCGTGTGTATATTCCACTATTCTGGAATATATAAGAATCATGGGTACTTCCGGGGAACTTGGCTACGATGTCAGTGATGAGGTTCCCTGCATTACATATGACCTGGACGTTGATGGAGTGCGTCGATTTGCGATTCCTGTAAATGTGCTCTGTGGCTGCAGGTGGACAGAGTGGGACGTGGGTGCCATCGATGCAGCCTATCACGTGAGGGAAGTGTGCCAGTTGATAGAAGTCTGTCTTGGTTTTTGCTAATTCTGCTGGTGTTACAGGGAAAGAAATATAATGCCCCATCCTCTGCATCATGGCGTCAAGAAACCTCCTGAAGAAGCGGGACAGGCAGCCCTGGGACACGCCACCCACTGCAGCTATCACACTCTGGTAGCTCCCTGAGGCCAGCAGGTATAAGCTACATAGCACCTGGACATGGGGTGGGATGGCATGGGCCCTGGGTGGTCCAGGAGTGGGTGTAGGTCCCTGATCAATTCCTTGATGGTGTCTGGGTGTAGCCTGTACCTCTGCAGTATTTCAGGCTCTGTCAGTTGGAACAGTGTTATCCTCTGCCTGTACACTTGTTCATCCCTTTGCCATTCTCTCTCTCCTGCTGCCTGTAGTCTCTGCCGTCTTGCTATGATGTAAAAAGCCGCCATCATGGGTCCTGAGGTGCATTTTGGGACTTTTTTTATAGCCCTCCCTTGGTTACCACCTGCTTTCAATCCATGGTAAATACCGACTCAAAAATACCGTTTTTCTGCAGAATCGGTATTTTTGGGCTTACCTACATCTCCAAGGCCATTTTTTACTGTTTCTTATTTTCCGAGTCGGAAAATACGAACTCGGTATTTATGAATACGGTAGATTCCGCCACGGTAATTTTACCGTTTCATTATTACCGAGTAGGTATGTTTCCGATCTCGTGTTTTCCGAATCGGATATTTATGATCTCCTACATCTCATTTCCTGGATTCCGGTCGGTAACGGCCGATTTTACTGTTTTTCGGCCGTTACCGACTGGTAAACGCCTACCTACACCTGGCCCTTAGTTCTTTTTAGCTACGTGCCTGATACTTCTCCCACATTCACTGACCCCACCCCCATTCCCAGGATCTCAGTTCCCAAACTTTTTAACACTGGAACAACTGATTCGGTCTTGCATTAACCTTTTGTTTTGAGTATTATTGTATCTTTTCTTCCCCTATTTAACACGATTTTGATGTTCTAATACTGGGACCACTGTAATATATACTGCCTTGCACCCAGGTCCCAGGGATTTTGTGTTTACCCTTTATTTGTAACCCAAACTTTTTTTGGGCCGCTCTACCGCTGCTCACAAGTCAATGAACTGCTCCAGGATGAAGAGCATAGCAAGGGCATATCAAAGATTGTTTCTTAAAATCTGTGCACCATATTCATGTGAGTCACTGAGAAACGCTGCCGCCTGCAGAGATAAAACAAGAGAGGTACTGAGTCATCATACTCTGCTCACTGACAATATAGCAGTGAGCTGAGGGGGGCTGTAAAATGGCATGACACAAGTTTAGTGCCTGATGCAGGGGCACTGGACACACCACCCTAGTGCTGGCACCGTTGATGGTATATATTACCAGCAATCTGCAGCACTAACAGGTTGCACCATCTGCACAAAGAAACACAAATTCAGTCTCCACATCACACACATTGGGTCGGTCCCTACACTGGGGAAGGAGGGTAGCATGCATGCCAGCACTGTATACACATCTACACAAAGGGGGACATTAGGATGTCTGGCGGATTGCCTCTGCCAGGCTGGCGGAGGCAATCCGCCAGACATCCTAATGTCCCCCTATTACAATGGCGGGGGGGGGGGGGACACCGCAGCGGGAGAAAGCACAGCCCGCCTGTTTTCCGCCCCGGTCGCCCTGCGGCCGGGGCGGAAAATGATTAATATGGTGGCGGTGTCTATTAGACACTGCCAGCCATATTAACATGGGCTGTGTGTCATGCTTTTCCGCGGCGGCAATGTCGCCATGGAAAGGCAGGCGGTGTTCACTCTGGGGGCTTGCGGGCCCCCAGAGTGAAGCAGAGTGGGGACATGCACACGGGGGGTACTTGTGGTACCCCCCCCACATGTACATAAACAAAGCGGCAGGCATGTATTGTGTATTGTGGCGGGCGGTGCAGAGAGCACCGCCCCCCACAATACTAAAAATACAGGATGTGCTCGCCACTGTGGCGGGCACATCCTAATACCCCCCACGGGACCCCCGCCCTCATGGCGGGCGGTCCCATTTACCACGAGGATGGCAGGCGGGCAAAGTCCGCCCGCCATCCTAATGAGGCCCATAATGTTCAGGAACTTTCGAGTTCTTTGTTGTGTGCCACCTACATGTCGAGTGCCCGTTTTGAATGCCCTAAAGAAGTTCACTGTCGTGAATGAAACGCGTTGGCTGAAGCTGAAGCTGTAACAATTTGAATATGAGTAATGAAAACATAATAACTTTTTTGGATACAAATTAAAGAAGAAACAAAGAAAATTGAACAATTGATTTGGATTTTTTTTTTACAGGGTGCGCCGATATATAAATATATGCAATTTTGGTATCTGCACCACAGAGAAATCCAGGAGTGGCAGCTACTAATAGGGTCTGCACCACACATACTTTTAGGGACACATGGGGGCTGTGCAAGCCATTCTACATGTCACTCTGCATCTATTCGGACAAAAATAGTATTTCTGTCCCTCCTCATATCTCCAGACAGGCATTGCCTTTCTCACTTCCTCTTGTATTTCAGAAAAAAAAAAATCTAAAATCTCTGGCATGATTGCCTCGCTGTGCCGCCTTATGCCCAGGTGTTTTCTGTAAATGTCCTTTATCATTTTGCTTCTACCTCATGACTCCCGAATCTAAGACCCTTTGAGTCTCAGAATATGGGCCGCCAGGGCAAGGGCGCTGGTCAGGTCCAGGACTGATTACTGTGTGGCACTGTGTACGACCAAAGAAGACGAGCAGCTCCTAATCCAGGAAAGGCTTTAGAACCTAGGCACAATTATTTTTTATTTACGGAGTTTTATATAGTGCAAACTTTATCCAAAGGTATTGGGTATCAGAGCGCTTTACACGAGCACCAGTTGGGTTACATGAGAACACATTCATTTTTGGGCATGGTGAGATTTAGTGATTTGCCCAGAATCACAGGATGTTGCATGTCCTTGCCGAGACTCGAACCCAGTTCCCCAGATTTGAGGTTGACCGTCCTAGCCATTGGGCCAACTCATCTCCCCAATTGATATGGGATTAGGCCCTCAAGGACAAAAAAAGAGGACATAAAATAGACAATCAATCGGTACGTTCTTGAACAAATGACCAAAAGTCACAACCAAATGGCAGGACTGTAATAGCTTCTAAAAGGGAAGTAATCAAGTGATAGTGCCTAAAATTATAGAAATGAGCATGAAAATGTACATGTATACAAGAAACTCTACCCAACTGGTTTGATCACCTGGTGTGCTGCCATACAAGGGTCTCTCTGTTTGCAGTGAATCCAAAGACCCTTCATGGAGGACAAAGGAGTGTTCGTGGTGTGAGTGAGGCTGAGTGCCTGGTTCAGAGCCTCTTTTGATGGCATGAGTTGAGGGTGCCTGCTTGAGAGTCTCTTTGTGAGTGGCAGTGCATGCTTGAAACAAGAACATCTTGGTTGTTAAGTGTACGTGAGATGCAGCTGGATGGCATTTCGGCCCCTAATCCCTGGGTAGGGGATGGTAGAAGGATGGGGCCTACTTGGTGGTCCCTGGAAGAGGGGAATCTTCCAACTGAGGATCGACAGCACATTTGGGGACCCAAGACCTGGAGGGTGGAGCACTAAGGTGGCTTAAGCCTCAAGCCGTCACACTCCCCAGGGCAACCCTGATGCTTACTCATCTCTCTCTGCAGCCTGCGAGAACCAGATAGAGATGATGCAGCACCAGCGACCATAGACTAAACTCAAACTCTGTGAGTAAGTGGGTAATTTACAGATACACACACACACACATATCTGCCGCTTTTGCCTGTGAACAAGGATAGAAAAATATCTGAAACGCGTAAGGCTGATGTAATTATTTCCGTGAAGCTGTGAACTGCGCTGCAGCCTTTCTATGGATTGTACTGGTGAAGAGTGCGTCCTAAAGCTTGGGCACTTGTGGAACTGAATTAATGCACGGCAGTCCTGCCGTGGGGACTGCACCACCGCTGGAGAGTGAGTGGTCCAGTGGGCGCCTATGTGGGAAGCCCGTGATCGGTTCATCAGTTTGGCAGTTAGTATGTGCAGTGCATCTGAGCAGCTCACGAGGAGCCCACTAATGGCTGAATTGTATATTATTGAAAAGTGGCAGTATCAGTTTGACTATGAACTGTTGGTATATTTGGACTACTGATCCCAGGATGCTATTGTAACATCACGTGTTGCCTCACCTGCTGGCAATAAAGAGATACTGGTGACGTAAACAGAAGTCCTTTGCCTTATATCTGCTGCCGCTTTTGCCTGTGAACAAGGATAGAAAAATATCTGAAACGCGTAAGGCTGATGTAATTATTTCCGTGAAGCTGTGAACTGCGCTGTAGCCTTTATATGGATTGTACTGGTGAAGAGTGCGTCCTAAAGCTTGGGCACTTGTGGAACTGAATTAATGCACGGCAGTCCTGCCGTGGGGACTGCACCACCACTGGAGAGTGAGCGGTCCAGTGGGTGCCTATGTGGGAAGCCCGTGATCGGTTCATCAGTTTGGCAGTTAGTATGTGCAGTGCATCTGAGCAGCTCACGAGGAGCCCACTAATGGCTGAATTGTATATTATTGAAAAGTGGCAGTATCAGTTTGACTATGAACTGTTGGTATATTTGGACTACTGATCCCAGGATGCTATTGTAACATCACGTGTTGCCTCACCTGCTGGCAATAAAGAGATACTGGTGACGTAAACAGAAGTCCTTTGCCTTATATCTGCTGCCGCTTTTGCTTGTGAACAAGGATAGAAAAATATCTGAAACGCGTAAGGCTGATGTAATTATTTCCGTGAAGCTGTGAACTGCGCTGCAACCTTTATATGGATTGTACTGGTGAAGAGTGCGTCCTAAAGCTTGGGCACTTGTGGAACTGAATATATATATATATATATATATATATATATATATATATATATATATATATATTCCTGCTCCAACTCCTCCGTCTAAAGACAAAGAATTCTCCGCACTCTGGGGTAAATTTGCCAACAGTTGCTTTATTGCAATGACAGACGCCCTCGCGTTTCGGCAGATTGCCTTTCTCAATGTCAATGACCCTCTTGCAACATCCTGTTTTTAACAATTAGTCAGGTAGAGGAAGGACTACAGGCCAACCGGTAATAGCCAGCGCCATCTTAGAGTGGTACATATTTACATATTTACAAGTAGATTTGTATTGCAAACATGTTTTGTGATTCAGTTTTTCTCAAAACATGTCCATCCACCCTTCACATAAGTCTTTTAGGTAGGTGATATGTACAAAGATTTATAACAACATCACAAGCACTTTCCTCGTGCTGTTATCCAATTGACTCATGTCATAACGCGAAAAAATTAAGCCGTGTATATATATATATATATAGCTAGATAGCTAGATTGATAGATAGCTAGATAGCTAGATAGCTAGATAGCTAAATAGCTAGCTAGATAGATAGATAGATAGATAGATAGATAGATAGCTAGATTGATTGATGGCTAGATAGCTAGATTGATAGATAGATAGATAGATAGATAGATAGATAGATAGATAGATAGATAGATAGATAGATAGATAGATAGATAGATAGATAGATAGATAGATAGATAGATAGATAGATAGATAGATATCTAGATAGCTAGATAGATAGCTAGATTGATAGATAGCTAGATAGCTAGATTGCTAGATTGATAGATAGCTAGATAGCTAGATAGCTAGATAGCTAGATAGATAGCTAGATTGATAGATAGCTAGATAGCTGGATAGCTAGATAGCTAGATTGATTGATAGATAGCTATCTAGCTAGATAGCTAGATTGATAGATAGTTAGATAGCTAGATAGCTAGATAGCTAGATTGATAGATAGCTAGATAGCTAGATTGATAGATTGATATATATATATATATATATATATATATATATATATATATATATATATATTTAAATATATATACACACACAAACACATATATATTCAATAAAAAAAGATTTAAGGATAAATTATAGTTAGGAAAACACTATTTATTCCTTACATACTAAAAAAAAACTTAAATTACACATACATTAAAAATTCTAAAGTTATACCTTAAATGTATAATTTATGCACCGCTTTCAAATTATTAAAACTTGTGCACCTCCATACACAGTGTAGTGATCTCAGTAGGCGTACTACATTACCTGTAACTCACGCCTTCTTGGTGCACTGCTTATATCCTTTCATATTACATCATTTATACCATCTGAAATCATAACATTTATAGCAACACGTGCCATAGCAAATCAATATCCTTTGTGAGAAGACAGAGCATTGTAGAGTGGTGAGTTACAGTTAAAGTAGTTGAAGAGTATTTATTGTTTCACTAATAAATTGGCACAATTTGATGAATCTTCACAAAACCGCACAAAAAAAGTTCAACAACTTCAGCTTCTTCCTGGAAAGTTTCAGGGTGATTTGCCAAGAGGGGGCTGAGAAAAGGGGGCTCCCAAGATGTATTTTCTACATGCAATTTCCAAAAGAACTTTAGACACCAATACATAAAAAATGGGCAAAGAATTACACCAAGTCTGTCAGAAAGCTAGATCTTTACTCTGAAAGAGTGCTTTATAGGTTTAGCCTGCTCAGTGCTTGTGCTGTGCTGTGCTTGTGAAACCTCTTGTAAATGAAAAAAAACTTAAAAGGGGCTTGGAGCCCACCCATTACTTACCATTTGTTACCATTGGTTGTCTCTGATGTCACTCTCCTTTTCTTGCTTCTGATTGGTCACACCTCCTGTTTGCCTCCTGCTTCCTCCTGGATCTTTGAGTCTTCGCGACCTTGCAATGGAACCTGGACCAAGTACAGTTTCCTGTGACCAGTACCCTACCACTGGCCTCTGGCTCCTGCAGATACACTAACGAGCAGGGTGGTGGCAGATCTCTGTTTTGTTTGTTGTGTTAGCACAGATTGCGAGGGGATCCTCCTCTGGACGCTACCGGCCACTGTGAAACGCTTGACTGCATTTGATTTTAAAAATGTATCTGTCACCCATGCAATTGAATCACTAATTGTATTTTTAAAAATCCACTCGCTTAACTCACCTTTGTGTTGCACTATTCCCACCCTTAGCCCCGTTCCATCGCGGCTCTGTGCCGTTTGCGTGGATGGCAGGGTCAGCTCCATTGCGCCTCAGCGCTGGCTCTCCAATCACAACGGAGCTAGTGTCTCAGCTGGGGGCGGGGCTCAGGATTTAAGTCGAAGCATCAGCGAGCCACTCGACTAACGAGCAGGGTGGTGGCAGCTCTCTGTTTTGTTTGTTGTGTTAGCACAGATTGCGAGGGGATCCTCCTCTGGACGCTACCGGCCACTGTGAAACGCTTGACTGCATTTGATTTTAAAAATTTATCTGTCACCCATGCAATTGAATCACTAATTGTATTTTTAAAAATCCACTCGCTTAACTCACCTTTGTGTTGCACTATTCCCACCCTTAGCCCCGTTCCATCGCGGCTCTGTGCCGTTTGCGTGGAGGGCAGGGTCAGCTCCATTGCGCCTCAGCGCTGGCTCTCCAATCACAACGGAGCTAGTGTCTCAGCTGGGGGCGGGGCTCAGGATTTAAAATGGCCACCCGGAAGCGCAGCGGGAGCGCCGTCTCCGCGCCGAAGCCGCGCCAAAGGGGTGCCAGTCTGCGCCAGTCCGCGCTGGTTCCGTGCTGCGTGTCACCTCCTCTGCCCACCACTCACCCCAACAAACTTCTAAGGTAATTACCTATCCCAGGTCACAGCTCCTGACCATAGGCAACAGATTTCAGGACAAGAAATGCACCCACTTTGATTTTGGTTCATTGTATAATTCCTTACACTCCGTCTGTTCCAATTGCGCGTTCACAACCACATCATCCATCTCCCAGCACCCCTTGGCTGCACCCTCAGGAGATGACAGCGCTACATATATAAGCTGCATTCTGATAAACACACGCTCTCTCATAAAACACAGGAATGACGTCGCAGAACTAATAACCAGCCAAAATATCGACATCATGTTTATTACTGAGACCTGGGCAGACCTTGCATCTGGCCCGGATTTCAACATCGCTACTCCAGCTGGCTATCAAGTAACAAGACTAGATAGGTCATCAGGGAAAAGAGGGGGGGGGCTGGCTATTATACATCGAGCTAAGCTAGCCTTAAAAACCGAACCGCTTGATTACAGCTGTGCGGAAGCCCTTGCCTTTACGATTTCTCTTTCTCCCACACAAACTTTTAAAGGAACCCTCCTCTATCGACCACCCACCTCACGTACGCTCTTCCTAAAATCTCTCAATCCTTTATTAGAACCAGTAGCCGCTAATCAGGACTACACCATAAAGGGAGATTTTAACTTCCATTTGGAGAATGCGAACGATAAGGACTCGCGTACGCTGATCTCTGACTTTCTGGCCGCTGGTTTAGAACAGCAGATCACTACAGCCACCCATCAAGCGGGGCACACTTTAGATGCCTTATTTACCAACAATGCCCACATTACCCTTTCTACAGTACTCCCTCTTACCTGGACAGATCACCTAGCTGTCAAATTCACAATTTTAGTTAAATCTCATAAGAATCTCTCCACTAGCACCTGCCCTTCGATCCTATGTCGCAACTGGAAAAACATTGATGTCACTGCCCTACATAACATCCTGGAATCTTCGATACCCGAAGATCGACCCGATCCCCACGAAGCCTCTCAGAACTATCAACGCTGGCTACTTAAGGCATTAGATCACCTAGCTCCCCAAAAAAAATGCAGCCAAACCGCGTCAAACCTTCTGCGGCCTGGTTCTCGGAGTCATTACGGCTCGAGAGACAACGCTGCAGAAACTTGGAGCGGCGTTGGCACAGGAACTATGCCAACCCCGACCGAGAGACCTACAAGAACGCGTTGACTAGCTACAGAAAGCTGATCACTGCGGAAAAATGCGCCTTCTACAGTACACAAATAGAAAACGCTCTCAACTCTAACAGACAACTCTATCAGGTGGTAAAAGACCTAGCCAATCCTCCTGCCCCACCTTCCGTCGAACCATCCCAATCATTCTGCAATAAGGTGGCAGACTTCTTTCAGGCCAAGGTTAACGATATTTTCGAATAAATTCACCACAACACCGACCGCAGATGGAGTCTCTCTGGAGACTCTTCCTCGGCCACTAAAACCAATCTTAGAGGCTTTTACACCACCTGCATCTATGATGGAATTCATAAATACTGTTAAGTCAGGATCCCCACTGGACCCCTGCCCCCCACGTATCATCAAATCAGTATCTGACTTAATCGCCCCAGTACTTACCAACATCTGCCAAGCCATATTTCAGACAGGTGTATTTCCCGCAATCTGGAAAAAGGCAACTGTAACACCACTTCTGAAAAAACCCGCATTAAACCCCTCAGAGCCCAAAAACTACCGTCCAATTGCCTCTCTCCCCATCCCTCAAAAATAATCGAAAAGGTAATAAACCAACAGCTGTCGACCTTTATTGACCAGAACGATCTGCTTGACAACACGCAGTTCGGGTTTAGGAAGGGCCATGGGACAGAGACAGCTCTAATGAAAGCGGCAGAAGAGGTCAGGATCATCATGGACAGGGGCGGCGCTGCTATCCTAATACTCCTGGATCTATCCGCGGCCTTCGACACGGTCGATCATTCTATCCTGATCGACCGTGTCGCCGCCCTTGGCATTCAGGGCAGGGCCAGAGCAACGCTAGCATCCTTTCTGGCCAACAGGATACAGTCCGTAAAGATGGGAAATTTCAGCTCCCCTGATTTCTCTCTCCCGTGTGGTGTCCCCCAGGGCTCCTCGCTAAGTCCGACACTTTTCAACATCTACGTGTCGGACTTGGCGAGGGTAATTAAGTCATTTGGCATAGGGCTAACATCGTACGCCGATGACACACAGTTGGTCCTGGAGATACACAAAAACGGAGAAGCTGTGGCAGCGAATTTTCAGGCAGGCATGAAGGCCATCAGTACATGGATGAACCGGAATTGCCTAAAGCTAAATTCCGACAAGACGGAGGTATTGGTTTTTGGTGAACTGACTCCGTCTTGGTCTCCGGTCTGGTGGCCTTCGGAACTGGGTATGCCTCCATTGCCAGTAGCCAAGGTGAAAAACTTGGGCGTGCTTTTTGACAGCAAGCTTACGTTCCTTAGTCACGCCAACGCCGTGGTTTCGGCCTCTTTTTTCACTTTGAGAATGGTGAAGAAACTGCTCCCTTTTCTTCCTCCCACTGCTGGCAAAACTTTAATGTCCTCCTTGGTACTATCCAAGGTGGACTACTGCAATGGCCTACTGCTCAATGCACAGGAACAAGTGGTGAGCAAGCTACAGCTTGTTCAAAATGCCGCTGCAAGGATCCTCATGGGGATTCCAAAACATGCCTCTATCTCTCCTACAATTCGAGAGCTTCACTGGCTACCTATAAGAAGTAGGATAAAGTTCAAGGCCATGTGTATCACTTACAAGGCGTTGAAAAATAATGGTCCCGACTTTTTTAAAAGCGCTTTTAAAATCTACAAACCCAGTCGAACATTGCGGTCATCTACTGCCCAACAGCTCCAAATTCCTCCAACAAAAAAGGTAACATGGGGAGACAGACGTTTTGTAGTGGCTGCATCAAAACTATGGAACCAGGTTCCCTCTCAGATTAAGGAACACACCTTGCTGTTTTCCTTTCGAAAACATCTTAAAACCTGGCTCTTCAACCAGTAACATCTTTATAACCCTCGCAATCTGCAAACACTAGCGCCGAGACACCGTAAGGTATTTGTGCACTTTAGAAATTTTAAAAATAAATAAATAAATACACATTTTGTGGAATCTGAGAAGCCTTGGCACATTACAATGCACTGTAGTCCCTCCTCTTGCTATAATGTCTGAGAAGAAGGCATTGAGTATCTGACCTTCATCCAACAGGCCAGTATGTCTGTGATCTCCTCATACCACCTAAGCAAAAATGTCATAATCTCATAACAAAACAATCTCCCTCTAAAACTTCAATTGCTTGCTGTGCTCTTCCTCCCATCTCTGCGAGATGGTCTGCCATTCATCATTTGACCCAACACTTGGCGGTGTCTCTGGTAACAGTGTTAAAAAATATAAAATTTAAAGAAAAGAGCTGCTCCTTTAGATGCACTGCCACCTCTCATCTTAGCATATCACGGTAGAAGGGCTGATCTGTAATCAATTCAAACAATCACTGAGGAAACTGTACTTCCTCTAAAACAGCAGTTGTAATCTGCACAGCTTTCTCTCCTCTCCTCATAGGGTGGGCGGAATTTGCGTAGTCGCGCTACGCAAAGCTCTGTGAAACGGTAAAAAATCTCAGCGAGCACACAAAAGTTCCGCAAACATGCGGAATTGCTTGTTCCACCCGCTCGCGATGCGAAATTCCACAAATTCCGCGAGCGGAACGGAATTTACCGCCCAGGCCTAGGTAGCATATAATCATTTCAAACCGCCATGAAAGAAACTGAGCACCTCTAGAAGAGCAGCCTCGTAACTTGACTTCTCTCTGTGAATCTTCCAAGAAAGGCTGGCATTTCGTCATTTTAAATAGTGGCAGAGGAATCTGAACTCGCTCTAACAGAACCATTTAATATTCACAGTGATCTGTTTTTGCCGCATATTACCCGAGAAAGGTTGGCATTTCAAACGATCATTGAGGTACCCGGAGATTCATCTGTCTGGACAGCCTTTTCACAGGCGCACTGCCATATCTTATCTGCGCACATCCTCAGAGAGGGCGCAGCATTTTATCATTTTAAAGTTTTCAATTACAATGCAGCCATAATGCACACTACGAACGCTCCTCACAGCTTCCGAGAAGGAACGTTACTCAATCATATAAACAGTCTCAGTGTATCTGAGGTTTCTTGAGCTTTTAAACATGCCTGTGATAAGGTCTACTCGCCGCTTCGGAGTTTCATCAACTAAGAACTCTCTGGGTACGCAAATATCTACCCATAGTGGTCACTGTCTGGGGTAGAAGCTTTAGGTCCAGAGCAAGTGGGAAATCGCGTGCTCGACCTCGGAGAGATAAAAGGCTGAGCTGGCACTGCTGGACGATCGAAATCTTAACCAGCAGAGTTACATTAAAAAAGTCTGGTACCTTGAGTATTGTTTCCAGCACAGACACTTGTCCTCTGTGAAATTAATATTTTTCCCCGGAAATTGGAAGCGGGCTGGGTAGAATGGAAGGCACCTATCGCTTCAGAACTCGGATGTGTGCATTTAGCTCCTTCACACGTCTACAGCTTCCCGTGTCAAATGTGAACACGAATCGCCTTGTTGGATGTGTGCTACTACCTAGCTCGTTTGTTCGTATGACCCCTACCATATATGTGCACACACCCTTACTCCATGTGAGAACTCACCCTACCGCATGTGTGCACTCAACCCTACCGCATGTGTGCACTCAACCCTACCGCATGTGTGCACTCAACCCTACCGCATGTTAGCACTCACCCTACCGCGTGCGCATTCACCCTTACCGCATGTATGAAACTCACCCTTACCGCATGTATGCATTCACCCTTACCACATGTGCGCATTTACCTCGACCGCATCTGCGCATTTATAATTATCCTACAGCAGGTGCGCACTCACCTCTACCTAGGGTGACCAACTGGCATGGTTGTAAATTCAGGACAGTGAGTGTAAAAATTCAGGACAAAGGGTCAAAATTCAGGACAAAAATTCAGGATGGAAGGTCAAAATTCAGGACAAAAATTCAGGACAAAGGTACGTTCTACAGACACTACGAAGGAGGTCTCGCAATGGTATATTACAGGCAAGGCACCAAAAGGGCATGAACCCCGACCACACAGCCCTGAAGTGTCTAGTTTGTGCAAGCTCAAAAGACTCTCCATTCTTAAGAACTGTTGTCTGGCTCTACTGTACTCTGGTCTCCACATCTCTGCACTTGAGATCAGATAGTAGAGAACGGAGAATAAGTATTCCTCAGAAGTTCTGTGGGACTGTCATTTTTCTGTGGGTAGCCACTCCCCAGAGAATTCTGACTGTCTTTGTCTACAGTTCTCAACCAGAAACACAACCTTATTTGCCTTGCATCCGACCTAAATGATAAAACTGTGATGTTGTTGAAGGAAATAGCCACAAGAGCAGCACTCCCACCCACAGTACTTGGAACCTTGGAGCGCCCATCCCTTGACATAGAATTTCCCACAGAAGTGTTCTTGAACTCCCTTGACATAGAATTTCCCACAGAAGTGTTCTTGAACTTTCAGGATTTTGCCATGGGCATCATTTATGGGTGCAACGGTGACCCCCTGGTCTCAGCGGAGTAAGAGCGGTGTCAGAAACAGGAGTGATACAAAGCTCCAATGAGCCTAGTTTACTTTCTGTACCTCTCACCTACATTATTTAAAAGTAAAGTCATGAACGTTCAAACCAGCAGCAGGTTGTAAGCTGAGCTACACACTTGCAAAACAATTATTTATTTCTGAAAGTGGAACCAACCCTAGTAAAAGGTAGTCTCTGTCACTCCTCCCCCCGCCCCCCCCCGAGGGCATGAAGGGAGCCAGAAATAAGAAGTACAGCAGAGTTGGAGAAATGGGTAAAAAAGAAAAGCTATGAGGGGAAAATACGTAAGGAAGAGCATGAAGAGGACACTAAAGAGAGACAGGTGACAGACTGAAAGAGAGAGGGATTAAATACATAAGAGAATTGCGACAGATGTTAGTTAAAAATAGACGTGAAAAAGAATGAGGCAGGTGACAGCGGTAGGTGATATGCACATATACAGGTGACAAAGAGACAGCCAAGAATCAGAGAGAGACGGAAAAGTGGCGATATGGGATGATAGTATGAGAGTTGTGATCTACATAGAGGCAGATGCCGAAGAGAGACAGGAAGAGAGGAGAGACAGATGTGAGAGAGGTGCGATAAAGAGAGGTTATAAAGATTGCTGAAAGGGTGTGGTAGTAGACAGGTGAGAAAGTACAGATGACAGAAGGGAGACAATTGAGAGTGGTTAGAAAAAACAGCTGGGGAGAGGCAGGAAGGAGGAAAGGTGAGAGGTATGGACCTGATATAAGACTACTGCGAACGAGACAGACAAGGGGTTATAAGAGAGGTGGAAGACAGGTCAAATAGGTGAAAAAGTGATAGAATAGGTAAGAAAGTCAGTTGAGACTCCTTCAGTTACAGATCTGCAAAACGGCATCAAATATTTTCGCCCAACCACATCCAAGTGACAGGGAATTCTACTAGAGCCGAGTGGTGCCCACCGGAACAGTTTTTTTCATATATTGTTTTTAAATCTAGACAAACTATCATCCGCTCAATAGCTGATAAAGGACACACCAAGGCTGGATGAGTAAGCATCATTTGTTCACTGCTAGGCTGAACATCTTCACCTTTAGAGACGAAAAAAACATTGATGAGGTTTCTTGAATCATAAACATCATGTACCGAATAACACGCTGTGATCTGGATATAATATTTTGCTCCCGTTCTCAGGAAGACTAAGGGGCCCATTTCATGTTAGATGGGATATTGTTCTCCAGATTTCAGCTTTATTGGGTGCAGAAATGCAGACAGTAAAAACAAATGTGTTTCTGCATAGCTGCCAAGATTTCTGATTGCTTATGTGTGGCATTTTCATAATCTCTGTGAAATTATGAGTGACATTCAACAACTATGAGTGACACATTCTCGCGAGGAAAATCAAGCAATGTAGACAAAGTAAACCTATAAATATCAGAAATTACACCCATTTGAGCAACGAGAAACCCACAGCTGCCAAGCTTTCAGGTTGTGACATTTTGAGTGACACTGTATCAAGAGCTGAAAATAGCAGTTACATCCCTGAAATGAGATGTTTCTGAAATTATCCCTTTTGTGCTATCTAATGGTCTCAAAACGGTTTCAAATATGAACAACTCATGGAGATTCTTTCACCTACTTCCGATGTCTTTTTCTCCCTCACAGTATGATGATAGAGTGTATATACATGGCTAGGCACAGGACATAAAAGTCAGAATTGCATATTGCACTAGCACTAACAGAGAGCAGATGGTTCCAATGGGGCCACCTTGCATGGCTTGAACATAACGTAAACACAAGTCACCAAATTGACAATTAAGACCTCAATCCCGCAAAATGATCCCCCAGTTAGGAGAGATGTCCTAGTGGCTATACATGCATTAAAAGAGAAAACCAGTGTGATAGGTTTATCTAAAACTGACTTTTTTAGCCATCAGTGTGAACATGTATTCTGGGACTTGCAGTTTCACTTTTCATGTGGGCTGTTGTCTAAAAACTGCAACTCACTGCATTTGCATCACTTGATTCATTCTGAGTAAAACATGATCCAAGCTAAGAAGGGGTGTTGGGTGCATGCAGCATAGTCCCACCTTGTACCTCTAGCTATGGCCTTAAGCAGTACATGCATCAGTGGTAAATCAAAATACATGCACCAGTGGCCCCTTACATTACATGCATCCATAGTCCCTTGCATTACATGTATCTGTGGCTCTTCAAGGTACATACATTAGTGGTCGAGCAGTTCTGAGGATTAATATTACTCCTACAAAATCAAATCAAATGGATGAGTGGAAAAAAGGCTGAACATCAACTTAAATAAATCACCTAAAAATCAGGTGGGCTCACCATTATCAGTGATTAAATGACGAGTAAATACTCCTTAGAATTATCATTTTGAACAACTGTTCTATCTGCCATGAAGCACACTTACTGCAACACAATGTATTATAGGCTATTGCCTTTGTAAGCTTTGGCACAACACCAACTTGCGTAAGTTGGCTAATAAATTAATTTGGCACTAAAAATGTGGCAAATACAAACCTGTCTTCAGATAATAAGTTTTAAGCCTGGTACAAAACTTCTGCTGAATCTATCCACTCTTGACTTTGAAATATTAGTAAGCATTTTACCTTTAATGGTCCAAAAACTGCACCATGTCCTAGAGCTCTTATTTCACTGGGAGCATGAGGGTCTTTCTATATGCTCTGTAGCATCTAAATACCCAGGGATGGCTTTTGGGCGTTTTGTAAATGGAGTTGTAACTGCCTCTCGTGCTCACAGAGAGGGGCGAGTCTAGTCCTTTCCTCCTTCCTCTGAAGTAAGATCCCCAAGGCATGTTTAACTTGAAGTAACGTCTATCGGTGAAGGCGAGTGATTATACAAAAACCCATCACTTGGCCGATGGTGCTAGAAGAGCCTTTATTGGTGTACTTCTGCATAATTGCAGGTCCTAACCGAAACGAGTGCCGGATACAACTTACTAAACATGGAACTTGCTCTGCTTTCCGATTTCCGTCCTTAAATAAAGTTACAAAGCTCAAAAAAGTGATATTGCTTTGTTGTTAGAGGTGGGAACTAATCACTATCAACTTCCAAAGAATCATTCTCTACACTCTGCCTGGAGTGCCAGCCGACTTCTGTTGAATGTGCAGGCACAAGGCCTCGAATCGGGACACATGTAAAATTAAACTTGGTAATTCCATATTAAACATGACTTACCCGATTTCGGAGTCAGACCCAATAACTCGTGACTCCTTGTAATTGGGAAAGTCATTAACTTCGGCCCAGTATCCCATCACCTCGTTAACAAGCATTCCTCTTATCTAAAGAATGAGGCGTAGTTTGAAGGGTTAAAGGGCGAGAGAAAGCGAGAGAGAGCCTAGCAAAGAGTACACTAGGGGAAATTGTGAAAACAATTGGTTGTCATACAAAATCAGCAAAATTACGGACAAATGGCGTCCGTTAAAGATGTTGTCATGGACAACGGACAGAGGGTGAAAATTACGGACTGCCCGTGAAATTTACGGACGGTTGGTCACCCTACCTCTACCACGTGTGCATTCACCCCCATCCTAGTCTCCCTGTCTGTTCTTTTTCCCATCACCCCTTCCCTTCTCCCACAGTCTTCTTTTTCCCCACCCTCTTCCCGATGTCTGCTTTTTTTCCTCACCCTCCCGCCCTACTCCAGCTGCTGGTTCTTTTCACCCCTGCCCTTCTCCTGCAGTTGTTCTATATCTTCCTGCTGTCTGTTTTTTCCCCACTCCCCTCCCTACTCCCGAAGTCCGCTCTTTGTTACCCACCCTCCTCCCTCGTGTTGCTTGTTCCTCAACCCTCCTGCGCTGTTTTAGACCTATTGCACAGCAGCAAAAGCTGCTGTGCAAAATTGGAGCCCCTTTGAGATGGCTAGTTGGCCAGGGGGACTGGGAGGCTTGTTGAGCGCCAGGCTCTAATGTGATTATGTGGTGCTGGGAAATTTATTTCATCTGGTATGACTTACGCACCCTGTCCTGGTTACCTCGAAGTTTGGTTGGTATGACTTTGAGATTGTCTTGCATATTATGGTTTATGCTATTGAGATTATGGTCCACCCTGTGCTTTATACCCCTAATGTTAGTGATACCTAGGAGGTTAGGGGCATACACTGCGTTTGGCGCCCGGTGTGATGCTGTGCATAATGTGGTTTTTGTTGCGGGCGAATGCTGGGCACAGTGATTGCAGGTGGTTGCTGGTTGTACGTTTGTGATCTGTTTTGCTTTTGCTGGGTTCGCTTTGTGATGGTTATGACGGTGGTCCAGTTGGCCCTGTCATGTGTAAACAATTCCCTTGTGGATATGATCTAGTGCCAGGTGGCACCATGTATAGTATGTGATTACCTAGGTAAAGGGCCCATCAAATATGAGCGGAATCATTGAGACTCCCAAGCAGTAAAGTCTTCTCAACTATTGGAATTTGTGCCCCCATCTTCTCCTGCCCTGAAGTAACAACCTGTTCCTTATTGCCTTACTTCCCGGAATGCTCGTTAGTTCAGATATCTTCACCCGACACCTGGAATATGTGCCCCCTTTCTGTACTTATACTTCTCCTCACCACCGCTTTCCTAGTAACACCCTTCTCATATCCCCATCACCCTCCTCCTTCTCATTTTCCCTACATGGCCACCACTCAAGTTAAGTCTGGAATTAATTGCTACAAAATCATTTATCCTCCTTACCTGACTAAAGCTGCAGCACAACCATTCAAAAATAACACCTTGGAATGTTTTCCTGATTCCCTTTTTGTTGATCAATTTTACAATGGTCGTTATGGGAGGCTCAAAAACAATTTCATTTTTTTTCACTCACGACATCCCCTCTTGGTCCACCAGCTTATATAATTCCCTTAACGTCACCTCTTCCTCCTCTATCCCTCATGGGAAACAGCTAAAAATGTCCCCCTCTGCGCGTTTCAACGGCTCCCTCACTATCACACTCTATAACACCGGTACTGTCAAGATCCAAGCCAAAGACACATGTCTCTCTCTCTCTCTGACCACCTCTTCCCTTCCCTTCTCTCCCCGCTGCGACCGGGTTTCCGTTGACTCATCATCTAGCTCTACCCATTACTCCCTCTCTCAGCCCCTAACCCCCCACACTGCAATAGGCTGCACCCTCGGGAGGCACAGGTCGACCCTTTTCCCTCCCCCTCCCCTGTGCCCTCCTCTCCCATTCTTTCCCCCCTAACAGTATGCCCCCCTCTTCATCACTTCAGCCGGACCTCCAGCTAATCTGCTCATCGGCCAATCTGCACAATCCAACCTCATCTCCTCCCCCCTTTTCCTACTTGCCACCCCCTTTTTAGTCCACCTCTCCTCCAACCTTCCCCCCTAGTTAACTTTCGTTACGTCCCCCTTATTCCCCCCTCTCCTCCTCTTCTCTTTCCCCTCCTCCCCTCGCTTTGTACCCCGATTGCTCCACAAACCCATTGCATCTCTCCCTTTCCTTTTCCCTTCCTCGGGCCTAGCAGAACCACTTCCTTTCTTCAATTTCCCTATCTCCCAACCCCCCTCACTCCGCCAGATGCACGTTCCCTCACAGCCTCCTCATCTAGCATACAGGACCTCTCCAACCCCCTCCCCACGCTTCCTCCCAAACCTCCTTCATTCCTATGTCTCCACAAACTCCTCCCCTCTCCCTCCGCCCCACGGCCTCGCTCCTCACCTACCTCCCCCTAATTATGTCCTTAATTCCTATCCTTCTTGCAACGCCAACAAAGACAACTCTCCTCTCACCTCTGATGCACCAATGCCCGCTCTCAACCACCACCTTTCCCCACCTCTGAACCCTATACCACCAATTCCCCTCCCGTCCCCCGACTTCCCCCTGCCTTCCACCGCCAATTGCACCCCCTCCTGTTTCCATCGAGCCACCCAACATGCGTGCCCTGCCCTACTCTCTCTGGAAAATAAGCTAGGCTCTCTCATCATCTCCATCTCCCAACCTGGCGCTACCATTTCACTTCTAAGCTCCAAGATTTCCACTTTTCCATACACCTCAATTCCCTTGGAAAACACTCACCTTCCCACGGGATGCACCTCGCCCCCACACCCCATAATAGCAAAGCATAACCTGTCGTCTGCAAACATTGCAAACTCACACAAGCCCTCAAAAGCCACCCTTCTTCCACTTTCATCTCCAAGTAGCCCTACTATCTACACTATTCTGACCATCTCCTCTGTCAGAACCTCTCATCCATCTAAACCCTCCCGAGCACCCTCGTATAAGCACAACATCCCTATCACCCCTCATAGCCCAAGTGCCCCATCACCAAAACAGTCTCGACAGAGCTGCGCTGTCTGCTCCACAACTGCAGATCTGCAATAAAACACAAGCTTGAAATCTCCGACACCATCATACTTCACAATATTGACATGCTCTTCCTCACAGAGACCTGGTTCAACGATACCTCTCACTCTGTTTGATCTCCTTGTACCCGCAGGCTATTCTATATTTCGAAAGGACAGAATTGACAAAGTTGGGGGAGGTGTTGCAGTCATCTTTAGAAACTCCCTTCAACTCAAGGCTTTTCCTAACAGCTCCTTCCGCACTTTTGAATGCCTATCCCTTGAACTTCAATTGCACCACCGCTCACCCCTCAGATTCCATGCCATTTACCATCCACCTTTTAGCAGCCCCTCATTTATGGAGGAACTCACTGACTTCATTAGCGACCAATACTCGCAAAGTGACATTCAGATCTTTGTGGGTGACTTCAATCTCCACTGGTGCTCGTCTCAAGACTCTTCTGCAACTTTGCTGGCCACCTTCCTCTCTGCAAACGATCTTATGCAACACTGCACAGAATCAACACACTCTAAGGGCTCAATCCTGGACCTTGTTATTTCAAAAACAGGCATGCTTACTATCGCTACCCCTATCCATGTTGACTGGTCTGACCACTTCCTCATCCCATTCTCTCTTCACCTATCACACTCTATAACTCTCAGCCAACCTTAGAGGGCTACCTCCTGGGTCTGTGGCACTAAAAATATTGACCTTGGTACCTTCTGTGAATCAGCTTTGCTATCACTCCCAAGGCTAGACCCGAACCTAGATGTTAACAAACTCACCTCCCAATGCCTCACACTCCTTGCAGTCGAAATCAATAACATCGCTCCTCTCCAAGGCAAAAAGAAAAGGCCCACTCCCTCAGCACCTTGGTTCAACAAATCCCTCCATGAAGAAAGGAAGCACCTAAGAAACAATGGAGACAAGCGCCCTCCACCGATAATTTGGCCACGCTTCGTTCAGCAAGATCCGTGTACCACAAGCACATCTTCCTTGGAAAAGCGACGTACTTCAGAAACCTTCTCGACTCAGCCAAAAATAGACCCAAAAAACTATTCAATCTCATCAAGAATCCAAACTGTTCTCCCCCATCCTCCAAGGTGGAGGATTCTACAAAGAAAGCAGCTGAATTCGCTATATTCTTTGGCGAAAAATTGAAACCACTTGTGGATCAGGTCAGTCATCCTACCCCTCCAGAGGAGCGCAAATCCCTAGCCATTTGGCAGAACTTTGACCCCATCTCCGAAGATGCCCTCCTCAAATGCATCCTCAAAACAAAGCCCTCCAACCATTCTCTTGACCCCATCCCTAGTGCCATTGACATTGACTTCTATACCCATTCTCTGTCCTATTGGACCACTTTGGTTAACCTCTCCCTCTGTCAAGGCTCCCTTCCTGTTTCCTTCAAAACTGGGCAGGTCACCCCTCTGCTTAAAAAACCCACTGCTGATGCGAACAACCTCAACAACTTACGCCCCATCACTGACCTACCTTTTCTTGCGAAAATCACAGAAAGATGTGTAGCGAAAAAACTCTCTCGTCATATAAAGGACAATGATCTTCTTGACAATTTCCAGTCAGGCTTCATTCAAAACTGCAGCACTGAAACAGCCCTGCTGCAAGTGATTGATGACGCGCTGCTTGTCTTCTTATTCTCCTTGACCTTTCTGCAGCCTTTGACACTGTCAATCACAACACTCTCCTTAACACTCTTCAACAGAGAATGGGCATGGTGGGCACTGTGCTTAAATGGTTTGCTTCCTTCCTCTCTGATATATCCCAAATGATCAAAATAGCGAATAGTCTTTCATCTCCTTTGGCGGTAGGTCAAGGTGTTCCTCGAGGCTCTATACTTGCACCCACATTGTTCAATCTCTATTTAGAACCTTTGGGAAATTTCCTAAGTAAATCCGGGATCCACTATCATCTCTATGCGGACGACACTGAAATCTACTTTAAGGTTGCCTCCACTCACAATCTCTCCATCCAAAGGTCTACTCTCGACTCCATTCAAAACTGAATGTTAACTCATCAACTAATTCTGAATCCCTCTAAAACTGAATTCCTCCTCCTCTCCTCCTCACTTTCTCCTCCCCCGGTTCAATCATGGATGGATCAGATGGATCTACTTAACAATAAACCCATCATTGTTGACAGCACAAAATCCCTTGGTGTCATACTCAACACAAAACTTAATCTACTCTCCCACATTAATTTCATTGCAAAGTCTGCTCGATACCAACTGCGCCTTCTTTGGAGGATTTGTCGCTTCTTCCCGGAGCATGACCTTAAAACCCTGGTCCAATCGCTGGTTCTCTCCAGACTGGACTACTGCAACACTCTTCTTACTGGCCTCCCCAAATCCCACCTGTCCCCCCTTAAATCTGTTCTCCATTCAGCAGCTCATTTCATATAGGGGGCCAAAAGAAGCGACCACATCACACCTATTTTATCCACCCTCCGTTGGCTTCCCATCGAGGCAAGATCTATCTACAAGACTGCCTGTATCACCCACAAAGCCTTGCACTCCTCCTCTCCTCGCTACCTGGTGAATAAACAAACTCTCTGGAGGCTCTAGACCATCATGTAATGCGGAAAATCTTTTGCTTGAACCTCCCACTTTCAAGAAGGAAAGATCGATGGACAAATCCTTTTCAGGCAACGCAGTGAGAATCTGGAACTCACTTCCGCCTCAGCTCCGGACCACCACCTCTTCCCAGGCCTTCAAAACTGACCTCAAAGCTCTCCTCCTTCAAAGACACTTCCAAACCTAATTCACGCCCTCTCTAATATCTGAAGGAAGTCCCTCCTTTATAGGAAATTCTGTTCTACATGACTAGAATTGCCTTCCCAATGTGTTCTTGTGGTTTGAGAGTCTGCCATTTATTGAAGTAATATACTTCTACTTGTATTGTGTACTCCTTTGTAGCATGCACACGTCACTTTCCCTCTTGTAATGTATCGTTTACTACCTCTTGTATTTTGTTTGCTTTTGATACTTGCACAATTGCCACCATTGCCTCATGTAACATAACGTTTGTTCTTGTGTTTTGAGTATCTGTCATTTAGTGCAGTATTATACCTCTATTTGTTCTTTGAACACTTTTGTAACATACACACATGTCACTTTTTTTCCTTTTGTAACATATCGTTTGCTACCTCTTGTATTTTGTTTGCTTTTGATACATGCACAATTGTCACTATTGCCTTATGTAACGTAACGTTTGCTCTTGTAACATGCTGACTTGTAATTTTTCCTCATGTTCTACTACTGTTCCTATTGTGAAGCGCTCTGACACCTTCGGGTAAAGTCCACGCTATATAAAAATGCATTAAATAAATAAATAAAGGTAATTTTTTATTTTAAGCCAAGTTGCACTGACTTTTAGAGTTTTAGGAATACTCTCCAACATTTTCTGACACTTTGCCTTAATGAAGTTTCCTGTAATTCATAAGATCGCATTGAAGTACCCCACACGGAGCTCCTATCCCTGCTGGAGGAGGTTGCTACCTGCCGCTGCATTTTTCCGGGTAAGCGGGTGTTGAGAAAGGGTTGTCCTGGTTGCGGAAGGCGTCTTGCCGGCTCCCATGTCCTATCCCCCGCAACTCTGCCGATTTACAACCATTGCTCTCTGCTAAATACCAGGTCGCTTAGTAGACATTCGTTGGATATTTACAATCTGCTGACGGAGTGCAAGCCGTTATGCCTTTTTCTAACTGAGACCTGGCTGGGGGAAAGCTCGGGCCCTGACTTAATGACTGCTATTCCCACGACTATGTCATCGTCAGAAAGTATAGGGTCACAGGCAGAGGCGGTGGGGTCGCTCTGGTAGTCGACAAGCGCTTTTCCTGCGCCATTCTTCCTACTGAAAACATTTCGGGTTGTGAATCCTTGGGTTTTAACCTCTCCCTTTCTCCCCATCAAGCTTGTGTTGGACTCTTAATATACAGGCCACCGGGACCCACAGGCCTCTTTTTTGAGGAACTACAGGCTGCTCTCTCGGTATTGTGTTTAAAATCAGAACACTGTATACTGCTGGGAGATTTTAATTTGCATATGGATGTTGGGAGTGACACTGATGTGATTAAAATGTGGGGCATTACAGCTCCTCTTGGGCTACTACCCCATATTTCTGGTCCCACGCACAATAAAGGGCACACTCTCGATCAAGTCTTTTCTACAAACTCTATTCCTGTCTTATGGTCTGACCATTACTTAATACATTTTTTCATCCCCCCTATTATATCCACCTCTTCAAGGCCGTTGGAAGGCTCTAGGAGGACTGCCCGGGCATTTCATCGGGTGTCCTCTGAAATGTTGGAATCTGCACTCTCTCTACACCCTTGTATAATGTCTGGCATTCTAGAGGAGGATCTGGATGTGTTACATAGGTGGCTTGTCGACAGATTTGAAGAGCTGGCTCCTAAGGTTATTTCCAGTAAAACTAATAGGCGCGCTTCTGCCCCGTGGTTTACTCCCTTTCTCTGTGAGTTGCCTAGAGAGTGCAAAAAAGCTGAAAGGGCTTGGAGACGCCGGTATGACCCCTGCAACAAAAATAAATACAGGGAATCCACTAGGCTCTATCACCGCCATATCATGGCTGAGAAAAAAGCCTATTATTTTTTTATTTTTTTTTATTTTTTTGCAGAGTTTTATATAGCGTGAACTAGAACCGAACCGAATCAGTTATCAGAGCGCTTTACATAGCACCAGTTACTTACATGAGGACACACTTTCATTTTTTTTAGGCACGGGGAGATTAAGTGATTTGCCCAGAATCACAGGGGGTTTTTGGCGTCGTTACAGAGACTCGAACCCAGATCCCCAGGTCCGAGGTCGAGCGCCTTAGCCGTTAGGCCAACCCCTCTCCCCTTTCTGACAAAAGGATAGAGGATGCAGCAAATACGAGTAAGGAAATCTTCCGCATTGTGAATGATTTTATCTCCCCTACCGCGGTCTTGCCATCTCACTCCCACATTGAAACCTGGATCTGTCAACTAGCACTTTTTTTTGCCACCAAAATTAAAACCATTCAAGACACTTTTCCCCCCCTTAGTTTAGTACCTACTCCTATAGTGAGTCTTTCTAAATCTCCATCTTTGATATCGGAAGGCCCTTTTATGTTTGACTTTCCACCTATATCTCTTTCTGCTTCACTAGACTCTCTGGTCAAGCTTAAGTCCGGCTCCCCGCAGGATCCTTGCCCCGCAAAGTGTCTTGGTAGAGTAGCCCCTGCCATAAATTCTTTGCTCAACCCGGTGCTCAATATGTCTTTGAGCACGGGAGTGGTCCCCCGGGCTTGGAAACATGCCCTGATCTTGCCGCTCATTAAGAAACCCAATCTGGACCCATTAGTTCACGCTAACTACAGGCCGATTTCCCTTCTCCCAGCCTTGGCTAAGGTAGTGGAGAAGCATGTGCACATCTCCCTTTCTAACTTCATCGAGAGTAATAATATTCTCCACGATACTCAGTCGGGTTTTCGGGCCAACATGAGTATGGAGACTGCTCTTCTTGAGGTTACTGATGCCATCAGGCAGGTATTAGACTCTGGAGGAAAGGCCATTTTAGTTATGCTGGATTTGTCGGCGGCATTCGACACCGTTCCCCATGACGGTCTCCTTTTAAGACTCTGGGAGATTGGAGTACGTGGAACGGTGCTGAAATGGTTTGAGTCATTTCTGGCCGGCCGCCGGGAAACGGTCTGGGCGCCACCTTTTTCCGCCATCATGCCGCCGCTGGAGGTGGGGGTGCCTCAGGGCTCTATTTTAAGCCCCACCCTTTTTAATATCTATATGGCCCCTCTGGCGGCGGTGGCGGTGGCGGAATCGTTTGGTGCCCAGATCGGATCCTACGCTGATGACACCCAGCTTCTTTTTACATGCTCGAAGGGCTCTGACTTTGATGGTACACAGATCAGAAGCTGTCTGGGGGCAGTCTTCGACTGGTTTAGATGGTACAGCCTTAAATGTAATTCCGATAAATCGGAGTTGCTATTTTTTGGCTGTCCGCCTGATCCTAGGTGGAAGGCTTGGTGGCCTTTGGACATGTACCCTCCGGCAGATGTCTCTACCAAAGCAAAAAATTTGGGTTTTCAGATAGACGATGCTCTCTCTTTTGGGCCTCAGATCCAGGAGCTTTCTGGTAATTGTTTTGGCATCCTTAAAATGTTAAGGAAATTCCTCCCTATCCTGTCCCTTGACCATAGAAAGACCACTGCACAGGCATTGATAGGCTCACGTCTAGATTATGCTAATGTGCTCTACTTGGGATTGCCAAAATTTCTGATGTCACGCCTCCAGATGGTGCAAAACTCCGCCGCAAGGGCCATTTATGGCCTTCAGCGAAGAGTGAGCGCATCGGAGTTGCTTAAAAAACTCCACTGGCTACCTGTCGAAAGAAGGATTACTTTTAAGGCTCTTACCCTTGCTTTTAAAGCGCTTCACCAGTTTGGGGCCAGATATTTAAGGAGGCGTCTGACATTCTATGTCCCTTCTAGAAGTCTTAGATCGTCCTATTTGGCCATGGCTTCTGTACCTTCCATCAGGCGGGTGAGAGTTGGAGGACGCTCCTTTCGATGCTTGGCTCCGCGATGTTGGAATTCTCTGCCTGTCTCGCTTAGTAAAATCAGCAATCTGTTGGTCTTCAGGAAGGAGCTGAAAACATGGCTTTTCACCCAGTAAGTCCCTCTGTTTCTTGCCCTGCATTTGGCCCTGGTCTCTTTTTCGGGTTTTTGTCAAAGCGCCGGGACACTCCCCGGAGTAGCCGTGTGCTACAAAAGACCCGTTTTAACATAACATAACATAACATAATACTGTATATATGTGTACTATTGAGTAGTATGTCGGTCGTAGAGGAGATTTCGTTCTGTTTTGGCGTCAATTGTAATATGATTTCCTTAAATGGCCAGCCGATTCACGGCCTTATATGTTATCTTATTGAGTAACACACACAATAGGAATAAAACATTTACTAAAAGAAGGGTTTGTGATATACGATGCACCATTGTAAATATTGTGGTAAATGTCGAGCAAATAATCATATCCAAATGACATGGGCTTTATTGTATATGTTTGTGTATATTCCCCGTAGAACATTGAGTTATCAAATGTAAGCACGATGAAATTTTACTGATGCAAAGTTGATTCATGCGATGGAGACATAAGTACTTTTGACTATGTTAAGATGGCCGACAACTCCCTCATTAAACTCATACGTTCTGTTAACACTGGGTTTGGCTTTTCTTGGAAGGAAGTCCAACTTTGGAGCATTAATATATATATATATATATATATATATATATATATATATATATATATATAAATATATATATATATATATATATATATATACCACGCCCCCTTTGTCCACCACTCTGCAAACATGCTTCCTGGCACACTACTGGTTGGGGAATTTAGTCCCCTTGGATGCTGAGGGTCTTTGTGGGCCCAAAACCCCTCCTGGTATCTCGAGTAAATCCCACACTGTGGGATTCCTAAGAGTAGTTCGGAGTCCCCACCCCTTTCTACACCACTCTGCAAACGCGACTACTAGTTAGGAAAAACAATCGAAATTTACTGAAAAAAACTAAAGTTACAGGGATGTTATAGTAAGAAAATAGAATTTGAAAAAATTAGAAATTCACTTAAAAAAACAAAGGTTACAGGGACATTACAGTTAGGAAATAGAATTTTTTTTAAAAATTAGAAATTCACTTAAAAAAACAAAGGTTACAGGGACATTACAGTTAGGAAATAGAATTTTTTTTAAAACATAGAAATTCACTGAAAAAAACAAATGTTACAGGTATGTTAAAGTTAGGCTCAGATTTCACTCATACAAAACCATAGAAATTCAGCAGTTAAAGTTACCTGAGCTATCCATAACTTATGCCCCCACAGTGCAATGCTTATTACCTCACATATTACATAATTCATGACATGGTCAGTGACATAACTGATGACATCTCAAATGACATTACTGATGACATCATCCACAGAACCACTCAAACCCCATACAACATCTCATAGCCCCACTCACACAACCAGTAACCTACCCATTCACGGACCTATACATGTACTCACAGAGCCAGTCCCTCATCCATAGAGCCAGTCAGACACCTACTGACTCACTCATAAGACCACTCAGTATTCATACAACCAGACAATCACCCATACATCCACTCACACAGCCACACACTCACCCATCATGCTACTCACATGCCTACTTATTCACCTATACAGCCACTCACACGCACACTCACACACCCACGCAACCACTAGTATATCCATTCCCATATCCATACAAGCACTCACACATCTGCTCAATCACCCAAACAGCCATTCACACAGACACTCACTCTCTAATAACGCTGCGCACTTAACCAAACACCCAGCTCACTTAACCAAACACCCACTCAAACACCCATGCCCTCACCCATACAGCTACTTACACACCCAGTCACTCCATCATACAGCTATTCACACACCCAGTAGCTCATCCATAATCACTCACCCACTCACTCACCCAACCATAAAGCCACTCAAACGCTATGTAACATTTATTGTATTTATCTCCTCTGACCCCTTTGTCATGCAATTGTTCTGTTTTGATATTTGTATATATTGCCTATATTACAATTATTACCTGCCTCCATCCTTTTGTAAAGTGCTCTGATATCCTTTGGGATCTTGTTCGCGCTATATAAAACTTTATAAATAAATGAATAAAAATCAGCTAGTCACTCACCCATATAGCCATTGACACACCCATTCTCTCACCAATACAGTCACTCACACTGCCACTCACTGATCCACACAGCTACTCACACACTCACTTATACACCCATACAGCCACTCCTACACCCACTCAAACATCCACATAGCCACTCACACAACCACTCACACACAGATACAAAGTCTTACAGATTCCTCACATAATATATGTTAGAAATAGTATCACACATTACTAGTAAAGAAAGTATACTATTTTCACTTTTGTAGTACCTTGTTATATATATGTTTAACACTCAAACTTTAAAAAAACACTCACACTCACTGGATGATGTTATCAGTGATGTCATTTGAGATGTAATCAGTGATGTCATTGACTATGTCATGAGTGATGTAATATGTGAGGTCATAAGAAGTGGATTGTGGGGGCGTAAGTTATAGTTAGCTCAGGAAACAATAACTACTAAATTTCTGATTTATAAAAATCAATATAATTTCCTACAACATAAATAAAACTAAGAAGTGTCCAAGAAGGTCAAAGAAGGTCAAAGTTTACCAACCACTTTAGTTGGGTCGGAGCTACAATTGTTATAGAAAGGTGTAACGATTAGTAGCAGTTGCACAACGTTGGATAGCTGGTGTTACAGTGAGCAGTCAAAATACAAAACATTACATATCGACCCACACTAATATCGAGTTGTTAATATCGAAGGGACAGGTTATCGATGTTAAGAATATCGATGGACAGAATATCGACCCTAAGGTAAGTAATATCGATTTTTTTTCATATCGATGTAAGTAATATCGAAGTTAGTAATATCAATATCAAATATATCGATGTTACTAATATCTATGTTACTAATATCGATATTTATATTATTGTTATGTATTTTATTATGTATTTAATATGTATGTGTTGTATGTTTTCTGTTAAGTGTTCTACTGGTTTTACAATATATGTATACACTTTTTATATGTTAATAATGTTTTTGAAGTCAATTTTGTGTTTTAGTACTGTAGCAGGTTGTGGGTTTATAGGGGAATAGGGTGGGAAGTAATTTCAATATACTAAATTAATTATTAATTTTGAGGAAGTATACATTAATTTTAATTCATTTTTGCGTTTAAGTTATGTAGTGGGTTATGGGTTTATAGGGGAATAGGGTGGGAAGTAATTTAATTATAATAAATTAATTAATCATTTTTAGGAATTATTAAATATTTTGAATTTTTTTTTGAGTTTTAGTTCTGTAGCGGGTTGTGGGTTTATAGGGGAATAGGGTGGGAAGTAATTTAATTGTAATTAAGTAATAATTGATTTTCATTTATTGTTATTGATAATTAAATTATTGTTAATGAATTATTGATTGGTAATACATTTTTATTATTGATAATTAATTTTTATTATTTGATTAATTGATCATTATGTTAAGTGTAGTATTTTATTATTGGAGTGTGTTGTGCGTTTATAGGGGAATAATGTTGGAAGTAATTGAAATCTAATTGGTAATTATTGTTTAATACTTATTATTTATGGTAATTACATTTTAATAAATAATGTGTTTTGTTATGAAAATATTGTATTGTTCAATATTTATTATTTGGTGATTAATTTTTATTAATTATTATTTATTGGTATTCATTATTAATTTATTGTTAATTAAGTATTCATTGGTAATTATGTTTTTAATAATTATTTATTGATATTTGTAAATAATTTAGTTATTTAATAATTAAATCATTAAATATTTTCAAAAATTATTCTATTTATTAGTATGTTATTTTTATCTTCTAAGCTATCCAACACTTTCCCTACCTGTTGCACTCTCTGGAGTTGGAATAGTAATTTTGACCCTTACGCTATCCAACACTTTCCCTACTGTTGCACTCACTGGATTGGGAACAGTAATTTTTACCCTCCCGCTATCGAACGCTTTCCTTACTGTTGCACTCACTGGAGCGGGAATAGTAATTTTTACTCCTACGCTATCCAACACTTTCCCTACTGTTCCACTCTCTGGAGTGGGAATAGTCATTTTTACCCCTAAGCTAACCAACGCTTTCCCTACTGTTGCACTCTCTGGAGTGAGAATAGTAATTTTTACCCATACGCTATCCAACACTTTCCCTATTGTTGCACTCTCTGGAGTGGAAATAGTAATTTATAATAATAATAATAATAATAATAATAATAATAATAATAATAATAGGCACATTTATAAAGCGCATGTTTACACTCGTCCAGTTTGTCCCCGCGCTGCGATGTAACTGCACAGATTTCCACACCCGGCACCTCCCTCACTAGTTATCCCGGGGGAAAAGATAAGTTTTCAAATTTTTCCTGAACAAGCTCTCCCGGGCCTCCATCCGGAGATACAAGGGGAGTCTACTCCAGTGCTGGGCAACCAGCAGGCGGAAGCAGCGTCCGCCCATCATAGTTCTCTTTATAGCTGGAACGCACACCAAACCCACCCCACCTGATCTCAGCTGGTGTGTAGGGACATAGGGGGTGAGTAGCTCCGACAGATAGCAGGGGTCAGTCCCATGTATAATACGATGACATACACACAGTGCCTTAAACAGGACTCTCGCCCTTATCGACAGCCAGTGGAGTGCAGCCCGCGCTGTCTTCGCAGAGGCCCTCCTCGGGCGTATAAGAACCAAACGTGCTGCTGCGTTCTGCACCCCCTGGAGTCTGAGCATACACTTAGGGGTCGATTCCGATCCTGTAAAAAGCGCTCCGAATCATCCTACGGAGCATTTTTTTCCGTACGAATCGTACCCGTAACCGTCCCCGTACGAACGACGTAGTACGATCCACACCCAATGCAGCTATCCGTACGAATCGTACCAGGGACCGTACGAATAGATTCCCGTACGAATCGCCCTCGGAACCCGCTGTACATGACGTTTGTACGGTTCGCGGCTGCTTTTTATGACCCGGCAAGTACGATCCATGTTGGGTACGCTCCGTACGACCCTTTTTCTACGGGAGCTGGAAACTGCAGTAAAATCAGAGTTTGCCCCAAAACAGGTACGGAACGGCCCCCCCCAGGGTATGGCGTGTACCCCCCCATGATCGCAGGGGTATGTGCGGTACCCCTGCGATCATGGGTGGTATGTGCCGTACACCCAGCATACATGGGGTACATGCCGTACCCCATGTACGCTGTGTGTACGGCATGTACCCCATGTACGCTGGGTGTATGGCACGTACCCCCCATGATCGCAGGGGTACGGCGCGTACCCCTACGATCATGGAGTGTACGCGCCATACGGTGTGTATTTGATTGTGCGCTTTTCCGTACGAATCGCCCTTACCTGACGTGGACCGTACGACTCGCGTCCGGGTACCCCGGTCGGGATCGTAATCGTCGGGTCGTACGGTGTCTGTACGAGTCGTACGGAAACGGCTCCGGATGTGAGTCGTATGGACGGTGATTTTTAACGGATCGGAATCGACCCCTTAGTCGTAGCCCCCAGATAAAGAATATTACCATGATCCAGGCGCGATGTCACCAGGGCATGGACCATGGTCTTCCTGGCTGCAGTCAGTAGCATACCCAGGGTTTTTGTGATGGACCCTCAGGACTCCAAAACAGGCGCCTGCCACCCGCCTGGTTTGGTACTCAAAGGAGAGCCTTGTGTCCAGCCACACCCCCAGATTCTTTGTCTGAGCGCAGGGGACAGCCGTAGTCCCCAAACTCTGGGGCCAGCAGGCAGATGACCATACCGACTGGGCTCTCCCCACCCCAAGCACCTCGGTCTTATTGCAATTCGACTTCAGGCAGTTATTAGCCATCCATGCGGCAAGTTCTTGCAGGCACGCCACGAAGTTGGAGGATGCCGTATCCGGTGCCTGGGTAAGGGAGACCACCAGCTGCGTGTCATCGGCATTGGACACAACCCTGATCCCAAACCCATCAACAATCTCCGCTAGAGGAGCCACGTAGAGATTGAACAGGGTTGGGCTCAGGGTCGATCCCTGCGGTACCCCCTGTCTTAATTTGATGACTTTCGAGTAATGGGAGCCCTGCCTCACCTGGAAGCTACGCCCAGACAAAAAAGATTTCATCCAGCTCAGGGCACTGTCCGACACACCACCTTTTCTCAAACACTGCACCAGAGTGTAATGGGCAGCAGTGTCAAAGGCGGCACTTAAATCCAACAGGATCAAGGCTGCCGTCTGACCCGCATACACATATTGCCTGATGGTTTCAGTGGCAAAGAGCAAGGTTGAGTAGCAAGCTCAGAATCCGGACTGAGTGGGATGCAGGAGGTTAAACTCCCAATATGCGCTGTCAGATGCATATTTACCACTTTCTCCGCGACCTTGGCAAAATACGGTAAACGAGATATGGGGCGAAGATAACCCAGTTCATCTGGGCCAATATGAGGCTTCTTGGGGAGCGGTAGGGCCACAGCTTCCTTCCAGCATCCTGGTACTGTGCAAGTCCTAAAAGAAGTCTCCACCAGGTGTCTAATATATGGCTCCAGGATATCCAGGCTCCCTTTCAGCACTTTAGGGGGCACCGGGTCTCTAGGAGAACCCAATTTTATACTAATACAGATTTTAATTAGCTCTTCTGGGTGGGGCATGGTAAAACTCTTCAACCCTTTGCCCTCCCAGGCATACTTTATCTCCTCCGTCACCTCCTCTCCTACTTGGGCGGAGTCAGGGAAGGTGGAGTATATTTTCTCCACTTTGTCAGAGAATAAATCTGCCACACAGTTGCATAGCTCTTCTGAGCCCACAACGGGAGCAGCTGACGTAGATAAGGAAGATATCTCCTTATAAACCCTAAACAGTTCCCGTGTAGAGTTGCCCGCCGATCCAATTCTCTCCAGATAGTACACTGCCTTTGCTCTTCTAATGAGCCCATGGTAGCTCTTCAGTGCCTCTGTATACTCCCTCCTCCCCTGGTCAGAGAAGTCTTTCCTCCACCGCCTTTCCAGGCGTTTACATTCTGCTTTTGCCGTTCTCAAGGCGTCTGAAAACCAAGGAGCAGATTTATGTGCTTTACCCTGTAATTTTTGTGACGAGGGGGCGGTGCTGTCCAGGGCCTCCGTAATCCACCTGTCCAAGTTTATGCACACCCTTTCAGCATCTGTGCCACCAGGTAGGCCCCCCAGCGAAAGGGCGCTACTGAACTTTCCCTGCGAGAAGCCCACCCATCTCCGACACACTATGCCCCTTTATACTTTCTCCCGTGTCTTTTGCCCCGGCAATCTCATAGCAAAAGGGACCAAGAAATGGTCTGTCCATACAACAGGGAGAGGGGGATAAAACAGCTATATCCTCCCAATTCGCAAAAAGAAGGTCGAGCAGATGGCCCCTAAGATGGGTGGGGGAGTCTGATATTAACCTAAGTTGGAGAGTGGCCATTTCCTGACAAAGTGTAAAGAGAAAAACGCATTTGATAATACAACTAGGGAACAGACCAATATGTAAAGCACAAAAATCAATTAAAAATTTAACAAATTCAATTTATTAATAAAATTACAGTTTCAAATTTTAAAAAACATAATCGCTACAATGTTATTAAAAGATACACAAAATTATGTATGAAAGAAATATTCGTGACACAATTATACAAGAAAAATACATAAGACGTAGGTGGCAAACAATACAATTTATCGTAGGTGGCAAACAATACAATTTATCGACGCGCGTTTCGGCGTTGTCAGAACGCCTTCATCAGGAGCCACATTCAATCTAGTGAACACTGGATGGGTGCTCTCTATTGGTTCTGGATAAAATCCAACATCTGTTTTCTTAACGGTACTCTGAGTCACCTGGTTAAAAAGTTTTGGTCATATATATTAAAAAGTGTCGGTGTCGACGCGATCACGACCCAAAATTCTGCTGTAATACCGATATGATTACAACGTGCAAAAACACTGGCAAGGCGAGCCGTGGCTTCAACCTGTCAAGAGCCAAATAGGTCACAATCTGTGGTGTTTTGGTAGCGTCTCGCAGCCGTTGGTATCTATGTGTCAATTCCCGGGATATAAGGAATGCAAGCCGCAACTTCAGCCTGTGAAGCCCCAGGGAAGTATCCGTCTCTTTAGATCTATAGCTGCGTATCACAGCCGTTGATTTACACGTCTTTCTTCCGAAAAAGATAAGATTCGGTCCGTGTCTTCAACCTGCGCCAGGGAAATCTCAGTCTCTTTAGATCTATAGCGGCGTGTAACAGCCGTTGATTTGCACGTGTTTCTTCCGAAAAAGATAAAGTTCGGTCCGTGTCTTCAACCTGCGGGCGCCGCGCAAAAGGTCTCGATCGGCGTCCCGCAGCCGTTGGAAAAGGATGGTATTCATTTCCTGACAAAGTTCACCCGTCGCCGTACAACAAGCATCATCAAAATGCAAATTAAGATCACCCAGCACTAAAAGTTTATCATACCGTAGTGCCGGTTGAGTAAGGTAGTCCATCAAACTAGAGGAAAAGCGATTAGGGGGGCCAGGAGATCTGTAGATCAAAAGCCCTTTCACAATATAGTTCGGGCCCACCTTAATCGTAAAGATCCCTGCCTCACTATCGACAATAGCGATAGACTCGAGGGTGCATTGAATGTGATGCTTGAAAATGATTTGCTACTCCGCCACCTGTGCCGGAAGCTCTATCTATCCTGGTGATCGCATAGCCCCTGGGTAGTGCCAATAAGATCTCTGGCGCCGACTCCTCGTCCAGCCAAGTCTCAGAGAGAAGCATTACGTCTACCTGACCATTTAAGAGCTGGTTGTAGACCTCCAGTCTGTGTTTCCTAAGTGACCGGCAATTCAGCAAACAGCAGTTCAAATGAGATTTTTTCTCATCCACCTCACTCCTCACACTAAATTTGAAAGAGCAATGCCTGCAATCCCTTCTCTTACTGCCTCCCGCCAAGCTGTGTCTGCACAGACCCGCAATAGGGGGGCGCAGAGCAAGCAATTCCAGGGAGCTATACTGTCGCTTTACTACGGCACAACCAGGGGTTCTGGGCCCGGGCCCCATCCGGCCGCGGACGGGCACAGACGGGCTTGCCTTTGGCACGCCAGCGGCGCGCCCGCAGCGCGCATCCACTGTGCGGTCACTGGGACATCTGATTAAATAGCTACCTGTTCCCCGCAACTAGACCGCTAACCGGTCGACCGGAAGTGCCTGGCTCTCCCTACCCCGCCCTCCACGGAACAGTACAGGAGTGAGGATTTAGCCCAGGTCACCGTAGCCACAAGGAGGTAAGACTGCCCCCAACACTCGCCACACGCAGTATGCACAATTAAAATGCCAGAGATTATAAATCAATTGCACAGGATTCGTACGTTTATTACCCTACGCTATCCAACACTTCCCTTACTGTTGTTTTTTTAAAAGTTGGAATAGTAGTTTTATTCCCTCTACTATTTAATATTCTTTGTATTATTTTAGCTAATGTAGTATATAATTGATTTTAAGAATATTGAAAGTAAATTTTATTTTTTTAATTTGTTATACATAATTATTTAATTTGTATTTATGTTATTGTTTATGTCTATAGATGTATTTATAATTTACAATATTTTTTAATAATGTATAAATTATTAAAATAATTATCAAAACGTATTATTGAGTAAGTATATATATTATATATTATATGTATATGTTTAATTAATGTTTTATTAAATTATATATATATTACTTATTCATTTTAAACATAAAATATTTTTAACTGTTTATTTTATTTATAAGTATTATTTAGTTTATTTAACATCTTTTTTTTAACAAAAAAACCAATATTTTTAATACGGATATTTTTGACATCAATATTTTTTTTCCAATATTTTTGTACTTACCATGTTGTAGATAGGATGTCGATATTCTTGACACCGATATTTTTGCTCTGATATTTTTGTAGGTCGATTTTTTGACCTTCGATATTTTTGTCAGTGATTCGTGTTACTGCTCTGAGACCCAAAAGTTCTAAATATTGGGCATAATAGCATTTTTACATTAATTCAATAGTAGAGGGCAGATGTACACAAAAAATGGAGCATTAATTCAGCCACAGCACCACAAAGTAATCAAGATAAACATATGAATTCAGTCTGTGGCCGTGGATATCTTATCTCTGCTTTCAGAGATAAGAGAAATTGAGTTCTCAAGTTTTTAGCAGAAATGTGCATTTTCCACAGATTATTCAGATAAGGACGTGACACCTGTGAGAAGTTGGCCGAGTATAGGCTGTCCACTAAATAAATTGAGCACCTTGCACCATCCAAACGACCCTTATGATGTATGAGGTCAAAGATCACCTTTAGAAAGCTATCCTAGTGGTAGCTGTGGAGAGCAGCCTTCATGCTTAGGGGGTCATTAGGTGGCGGGCGGACAAAGTCCACCCTCCATCCTATCGGAGAATGGGACCACCCGCCATTGGTGCGGGGGTCCCGTTGGTGGAATTAGAATGCGCCCACCATACTGGCGGGCGCATCCTGCTTTCATGACATTGCAGCGAGCGGTGCTCTCAGCACTGCCCGCTGCAATGCCAAGAAGGTATGTTGTGCATTTCCATGCACAATGTGGCAGGCACCGTTTGGTGCCTGCCATGTTGTGCATGGAACTGCAGCGGGTTACCATAGGTACCCCCCATGTGCACCCCCCACCCACCAGAATCCCCCCCAATTGCGAAAACGCCTGCTTTTCTGTGGCGGCGTTGCAGCCACCGAAAGGCACAACCACGCATATATGGATGGTGGTGTCTCCCAGACACCGCCACCATGTTAGCAGCTTTTCCGCCCGGTAGACTCTGCGACCGGGCGGAAAACCAGCGGCCAGTCTTTCCGTCCGCCGGGGTCTCTCCCCATGGTAATGTGGCGGGGGGGAATCCTAAGAGGGTGGAGGTCTTTAGTGGGCAGATTGCCACTGCCATATGGGCACACAATACCTTATCAAAGAAAGAATCGTAAGTAGCACAATACACAGTGGGCTCCAGGGGGAGACCAAACCATATACTAACATAGTGGAATAGGAACCACGGCTTGGATAGAGACAGTGCCTAGAGCACGTAGAATCACTGGGACCCCAAGGAACCACCCAAGGTGAGTACATAGGGACCCCACGGAGGACGTGTGCAGTGTGGAAACACAACAGCGTGCTTCGTACAACTCTATGGGAAAGTCACGGTTGGAGTTTTACAGTTTAAGAAACTTCTAGGTGGACTTCGAGGAAACCCTTTGGAACTTAAGAGGTTGGAGAGCCACCCACCCGTGGATTCCAAAGTACCCGAGTTTCCTTTCCCAGGGAAGCCGGGTGCATAGGCCTGAAGTGGTGTGGGAAACCGCTGTCATTCTCAATGGAGGGCTGCAAAGAAGTGCTGGTGCTGTGAAAGTTAAAAGTGTTCATAAGAATCTAAGGGTGGATTTGTGATGGGAGGAAACTAAAAGCATAGGGGACAGAGTCTGGGTCACTTCAGAGTGATCAGGGGCTTGGGAGATGAATGCCCACCGATGTCAGGTGCTTCAGGTGCGAAGAAGGGATGCTTGACTCTGCAGCCACGAGGACCAGGAGATGTCGAGGATGACCAAGAGCCAAATTCCAGCTGTCCCACAAAGGATATCGCTTGCTGAGGAGTAAGTGTTTGGCTGGAGCACCAACAAGCCTTGGCAACAACAACCCACACAGGAATTTCCAGCAGGTTATGGTATACACCAGTATGGTCCAGGGGACTCACACTGCAAGAGAGTCAGGGCATGTCTGGAGCAACCAGGAAATCTCAACAGAATTCAAGATGACCCTCAGGAGGACGCACAGACCGAATGACAAAGAGGCCAGAGGGGACCTCGAGCAAGATCACAAAGTACCAGCCCATGGAGCACTCGGTGTGAGGAGGCTGGAGTTCTTTGGTGGAAATACTACTCAGGATCAGGACTACTTGGAGTCCAATGCACAAGTACAGGAATTGCCAACAAGCATATGCACTTGCAAATAGATGCGGTGCACAGGGGTTCGGGTTATGCAATTCCCACAAGAGATACTGGCCTCAAAGTTGCTGAGAGGGCAGATCAACCACATGGACCTTGAAAACCCACATCCTTCATTGCTGGAGCCTTTGGATTCCCAAGGAACTTAGGATCAGCAGACCGGTCAGTTGCATTACAGTGCCTATGAATGCAGGGGAGTGACTCCTTCACCCCAAGGGAGATTCTTCAGTTGTCCTGATTGCACCACAGGTCCTGCACAGAGCCTGTATGGAGAAAGGGCACAGACAAAGAGACAGAGAAGGAGACAAAGTCGGGATCAGTCGAAGTCCAGCGAAGTCCAGAGTGTCCAGGCGGTCGAAGGTCAGTGGTTTCTTCTTGTAGAATCTTGTCAACATAAAATATAAGGTTCTGTAGTCAGGTAAGCCCTTAAGTACCCACGGGAGAGGGTTGAACAGGGGACCCTCCTAGGGGAGGGTTAGGACAGGGGGGAGGTTACTCTCATGTCTGTTGTCCAGTTTCACGCCAGAGCAGGAGCCAACAGCTCCCAGAACGGGTTTGAGCTGGACTATGCACAGGGACACCAAATGTGCCCCCAGCGTAGACTTTCTGGCACTCTCAGAGTGCACCCACCCATCCCCAATACACTAAAACCTGTCTGGGAGGTGGTCATACCTCCCTGTGACAGGATGCCTATTGTGCTGCCTTCCTCTGCTCGAGCTTGGCTCAGCAGAAGGAGGGCAGAAATGTGTTTTTGGTCGGCAGCATACATTTTGTGCTGACCGGGTCAAGAAGGCTGGCAACGGATAGACCAGTGACCCCACAAAGCTTGTTTCAGAAGGGTGGAATCATACCTCTCACACTGGTTACTGGTGTGGAGGTATGATTCCAAGGTGTTTGATACCAAACACCACATGTTTTTTTTCAGCTGTTTTAAAGCTAGCATGTACCATGAGGTTATAATGCACCTCTACCTATATGTCTGGCTTAGTCACAGACAACCCGGGAGAATGGTCTCTGAAGGCTGCAGAGGGGCCTGCTATAGGGGTGACTTATAAGTTTTAAGTGTAGTGACCTATAGATATAGTGAACCTATATCTAAAGTAAGTGATGTAAGCACCAGCTTACACAGGCTGCAGTAGCAGACCTGTAGTTTCAATTTGCATTACCTCTCATGGGTGGCATAGTGCATGCTTCAGCCCATGGGAGGCCTCTGAGGTACCTATGCCCTCGGTACATGGGTACCATATACTAGGGACTTATAAGGGTACCCCAGTATCCAATCTCGAGTGTACCAAAGTACATGCATACCAGTTTAGGGAGAAAGAAGATAGCCTGGGGTCCTGATTAGCAGCATCCCAGTCAGACTAGTCAAAAACCAGCGAAAGACAAGGCAAAAAGTGGTGGTTACCATGCAGTCAGATCCTACTTCCAACAGCATCAATGGGAAATATGTTACATTTTTGAATTGTGCTTTTTTAGGTTAATTAAAATTGTATTTGGTGTGCTTTTTGGTAGGCTCTACCTAAAAAGAGACTGTTCATAGGTACAAGAAGGGACGTCTCACGAACAGGCCCGGCCTGGCCGTAGCGGGCACCGGGCAATCCCCCGGTGCACCGCACGGGTGGGGGCCGGTTTTGGGCCCCTGGGGCCGATTTTGTTACAGGGCTGTTTTTGCAGCATAGCTCCACGCTGTAACAAAATCGGCCGAAAACCGGCCCCGGCAAAGAGCTCGGCGGCACCCACAACCCCCCCGGGGGAAGAGGAGGAGGGGGGCGTGGGGTGGCCGAGCACTTTGCCAGGCCCGGTTTTGGTTCCCAGTCCGGCCCTGCTCACGAAGAGAGATAGAAAACAGGGGATGTGGCTGGGATAAGCTCCAGGTCATAAGACCTGAGTTAGGTAAATGAAACCTCCCTGCTGTAAAGAACCAGGACCTTTTCTTTTCATGGGTAGGTATCAGGAGTCTGTCTGAGAGGTACACTTGCCTTACTTTCGTATGGACTGGGACGAGGTGGGTGATGAGATGGTAACTTCCATGTTCTCACATGCAGAGGCATTTGCCTCATGTGTAGATGCACATCATGTACAAATGTAGGAAATGGAATGCCTCCCTTTGTGAGCAATTGCATTTTTAATGTTTTTCTCCCCAGGGCAAATATTTTCTCCCCTGTGAAATTCATCACCTCTCCACCACTACAAAATTAGGAAGTTTTCGTTCCCAATCTCGAAGGGGATTTACCTCTGCCCTTGACGAGGGAAATCGGATCTTTTTCACGGTGCGAATGGGGCAGAAAGAGAAGTTTATATAAGTTTGAGGTTTGCACAAACTTTCAGGGCATTCTATCCTTGAAATGCTCATTCCTCACTGACTATCTACCTCTGGATGTAGATTTAGTCACACAAAAATATTTGCATGAGTTCTTTTCCGATCAAACTTTTTTTGAATTACAAAACTGTTTCAGTACTAATACAAGAGTTATTTGGACTTAATACGCAGAATGATTTAGCAGTTGTGACCTTTGAATGTGGTTGACAGTTTCTCCGCGTCTGCCCCGTTGCTCGCCAGGCCCTCACCTTGCCAGGCGGTCACCTTTCCCGCCCAGCGATGCTCATGAGAAACCTTTTCCTGGACTGAAGTTGACATTCTGAGTGCGATGACCTTCTCTGGGAGTGATATCAGGCTCATAAAGTTACTGAAGGGTATAATTTAGCTCCACGCCTCAAAAACTCTGACCTGGAGAGGGACATTTGCACAGAGGCAGGGTGATTAATACAGCTGGCAGGGCAGGCTGGCCGGTGAGGCCATTCAGTCTCAGCTCGCGGATTTTACCTTCGGGCCATCCATAAAGGCCATAAACGTCTGTGCCCCTGGACGTGAAACAAAGCGATGCTACCTGTGTCACACATGAACTGAAACAGAATGGGAAGTGCACTTCTAACATAGTCACCTGCAAATAAAATATAATTCCGCTGTATGCAAATGAGGGGAGCATGTTTGAGACACAGAATGACGAATGACAGCAATAAAATGAGAGGCCTTTTATGTGATATTTTTATGATTGTTATTTGACTGCTGGAACTAAGCCCCAAGCTAGAGTACCCTACTTAGCATTTCCATTCCATTCCAAAACTTTTTTTCAGTCTCATGGACCATAAAAGTACATAACCATAAAAATCCATAAAAGGGGATATACACAAGTAGATCATAAATAATACATAACCATACAGTTAATTCCTATACCAGCAAAAGGAACTATACAATTTAAGAGCTTTTAGCCATGATAAAGGGCATTTCCAAATCTTCCTAATCAAGGTCCTGGTCTTATGATATAGTACAGTGCAATCACATGTTCAAAAACGTAATTCATCAATAGATGTTATTCATAAAACAATTAAAATTGGAAGAATAAATACAGGGGTAAAAAGAATGGGATCGATGTAGGTTGCTAAGACCGGGATTGCTACTATAAAAAGGTCCACCGTGCACGCCACATTGTGATTAGGAAACGAGATACAGCGAAGACAATGGGGGCCTGGGTGTCGTACTTTAGAACTCTAAGTGCCTCGGCACAATGTACGAAGACTAAATTCTTACAAAGTTGAATGAGCCAACGCTGCCGGGGTAATAAGTAGCCGGGGCAGAAAAAAAGAACATGTAGCTCTGTCTCTTCCTTATAACTACAGGCAGGACATCCTCCAGATTGAGTTTTGTACCATTTATTTGAAAAGGCACAGAGCTGTAGGATCCCAAATCTAAACTGTACATACAATTTCCTTGCCAGAATTGGTTGTATCACATCCAGGAAAGATTCCATGGCATACTCATGTTTAATTAATAAATATGTGGCTGTCAAATGGCTTTAGGACGAGCTTTCCTGAATGTTTGCAAGTTCATAACTCCTAAAGGATTTTACCAATTCCATCCACAAGATTAGAGGGCACGATACCTCAGGAGTGCACCATAGACCGGCTTTACCCAGTTTGTTTCAGACATCCTGTATGTATACAAGCCAAGGTATTTTGCTGGTGCCCGGGAGACTCATCAACTCTTTGAGCTCAGATCGATAGGTGGCCAGTTCCGGGGTCACCCATAACCGCCGCCAGAAAGTTACGTGTCTAAGAGCGATCTCTTCGTTAATGGACCTTGTTAGAAATGGGGGTCTCTAGTTAGCAAGGGTTTGCACCTCTGTCCAAATAGAGACCCTTCTTCCTAGTCAGGATAAGGGAGTTACACTCCTAAAATAACCCCTGTTCACCCCCTTGGTAGCTTGGCACGAGCAGTCAGGCTTATCTTAGAGGCAGTGTGTGAAGCATTTGCACATTACCAACAGTAATACAGTGTAAGCACTACAAAAGGACACCACACCAGTTTAGAAAAATATCCAACATTTTAATATACTTAAGACAAGACCAAAAACAATAAAAAAATCCACAATACTGTACTTTAAAATATTTAGTTATCAAAAGTGCTTAAAAAAAAAAGTTCCTTGATGTCGATAGTTCCGTCAGGGGCTATCACAGCGTCGTGCACAAACAAATTCAAACAGTTCTGGCTGTCCGCGCCATTGCAGGCCAGCTACGGTGTCAGGAAGACCCGCAAACAGTACCTTTTAGAAATCCAGGGCGTCAGGGACCTCTCGTTCAGCTTCCGAATGCAAGGTGTCCGCAGGCGTCGGTTCTGGAGGTCGGTGCAGGAGTCGTCTGGGCCTCTAAAGTCACACTCGTTGCAAATCGAACTCCTCTCTGTTGAAGTCAGGAGCGCTGGCGTCGGCCGGCGTCAAGTGGGGGAACATCCTTTTCGGCGCGGATGTTACCCCGCAGTACTTTTAGAACGCATCCTTTACAACGCAAGTCGTAACCACGACTTGCGCTGGAGGGCGCTAGAGGATAAAGACTAGTAAATTTACTATTCCAACACCTTCCCTAGTATCCACGGGGACTGGTGTTAGAATAGTAAATTATAATATTTACTATCCGCGCCCCCAACGCAAGTCGTGGTTACGACTTGCGTCGTAAAAGACGCGTCGTAAAAGCACGCGTTGTGACGGTACGCGTCGTACCGTCATACATCCGTCGAGTGCTGTGGTGCGAAGTGCAGCGGTGCAGCGTGCAGTGCCCTCAGGTCACGGTGCAAGCAGCTGCTCAGTGGCTGCATCAGATGGCAGCATCAGTGAGACCAGGGTCGCGGTGCAAAGTGAATGCGGTCCTCGTCGCGGTGCAGGCAGGTGGCGGTGCAAGCAGTGGCATTGTCATTGCGGAAGCGCTGTTGTCGGCTGATGAACTGTAGTCGATGGCACCGGCATCGGCAGACCAAGGCTGCGGTGTGGGATGAGAGCAGTGCGTCATGTAAATTTACGAGTGGTGCCCTCGAAACATGGTGCAAGCAGCGGCGTCAATTTCGGCATGGAGTGTCATCATCGGAGAGGCCAAGGTGTCGTCGTGAAGCGAGGCGGTGCGGAGTGCGGTGCCCACAGGTCACGTGCGAGCAGTGGCTCGGTGGCAGCATCAGCAGGTGTTGCCAGTGAGACCAGGGTCGCAGTGTGGCGTTGCGGCGGTGCCCTCGATGGTCCCTTCAGGACACGGAGTCGGCAGCGACGTCGTAGTCGGCGTTGGGTTACTTTTTCTTCTGCTGCAGCACAAAACACACAGTCCCCAGTACTGAGGGCAGAAGAGCTTGAAGTCTTTGCTGTTCCTGAGACTTCTTGAACAGGGGGCACGCTCTACCTCGGGCCCTTGAAGGAACTCACAGAAGTAGATTTCAGAAAGTTCAGTCCAGTCCTTTCACTGTCCAAGACAGAAGCCGCCACTGCAGGCCAACACAGCAAAGCACACAGCAAAATGGTAGTTCCTCCTCACAGCTTCTCCAGCTCTTCTTTTTGGCAGTCTTCTTGGTCCAAAAGAGTTCTAAAGTTCAGGAGTCTGGGCCCCAATATTTGTGTCCCAAAATCCTTTGATCTCTTAGGCAGAGTGTCTGTGCCCAGCCAAAAACAGTTCTGCCTTCTCTGGTGTGGCTTCCTGGCAGGAGGTGGAGACGGCATTGTCAGAGGCAGACCAGGCCCATTCAGGTGCAAGGAAATCTCCTACCCCTACTCTAAATGCAGCCCAGGTCTATTCAGCCCTTTCCTGACCCACCTACACTAACCGGAGCCACTTCTGCTCCCCAGCCTCTGACATCCAAAACCCAGACAGACAATCCACAAACCCAGCAGAGGCACACTGGATGGTTAGGCAAGAAAATACCTACTTTCTAAACGTGGTATTTTCAAACACAGAATGTAAAAATCACCTTTACTAAAAGATGCATCTTTAGATTCTGAGTTCAGGCATACTAAACTTCATTTTTCTACCCAGTTCCCAGGACCAGTTATGTTTATAAGATGTTATAAACTAACTCCCCATTCTGTCATATGGGGAACAGGTAGCCTTGCAATAGTGAAAAATTGGCAGTAATTCACTATCAGGACATGCCACACATACCAGGGCATGTCCTACCTTTCACATACACTGCACCCTGGCCACTGAGGTACCTTGGGCCTACCTTAGGGGTGACTGACATGTAAGAAAAGTGAAGGTTAGGGCCTGGCAAGTGGGTGCACTTGCCAAGTCGACATGGCAGTACCAGACTGCACACAGGCTCTGCAATGGCAGGCTGGAGTTACATTTATGGGCTGTTTGGGTAGGTGGCACAATCCAGTGCTGCAGCCCACCAACGCGACACTAAAGGGGATGATGGACGGAGCGCTTGAGCAAATTAAATACTCACCCCCAGTCAACTGACCTGGGTTTAATCCATCATCATTCTTTAGCTCACTCCACCACCCCAGTTCAGACATGGCCATATGCAAATCAGTCTGACCCTGTGCCTCATGGGAACAGTCCAGCCCGAACTGCCAAGCCATGTCTTCCCTGGACCCGAAACAAGCATCCTGGGACCGGTGAGCAAAAAAACGATGGATTTAGGCCCAGATCTCTGTACTGGGGTGAATGTATGACATTGTTCTGCATCCTGTCCATCAACTGTTGTTTTTGCATTTGTCACCCCGAGTGGGACAGGTATGCTCAGACGTGAGTCCTGTGCTCTCCATGCCATTGGAATCAAGCTACCCTGGCTGATGAGGGCTGAAAGCCCGAAACCGGTCCTAGGATGCTTGTTTCCAGCCCAGGGAGAACCTGGCTTGCAAGTTCGGGCTGGACTGTTCCCATGGAGCATAGGGTCAAGACTGATTTGCACATGGCTAGGTTCAAACTGGAATGGCACGGTGAGCAAAAACCCGATGGATTTAGGCCCAGATCTCTGTACTGGAGTGAAGGTATGACATTGTTCTGCATTCTGTCCATCAACTGTTGTGTTTAGGTCTGGGCCTGCTAATGCGCTTGCGCATTGCTGGCCGAGATTATAGTAATTGGGCAAAAGAACAGTCTATCAACGGCGGATTACACCCAGTTCATGTGTGACAGGCACGTGGACGAGGCCAGCCACGTCACAACCCACCATTTGGAGCCTCCCATCACACTTCAAAGGCTGCTTCTCCCCCGCCCCCGGCATCAGACTTCAGAGGAATGCGCTCGCGCTCCCCCCCCAGAGCAATGCTGAGAGCTTTTTTTTGTTCTCTTTCCCGCAAGCTTTTACCACGTCTCAAGGCCGTACTTTCACGGCCGTGTCTCTCTCTTTCACAGCCAATGCTTGTTTACTTCGTCTCCCCCTAACCCCAACACTCCGAGATCGCTGTTATTTTTTATTTTTTTTTATTAGTAGATCCCGTGATTTGTGTATTTAAATTAGTAGTTTAGTAGATTTTCTAAGAATCACTTAACGTTGAGCCAACGCCTAGGCTCGAACTCTGGTCTCCAGCTCTCTAGTCGGTAAAACTGTTTCAGCACAACAGCCACGTCACAACCCACCATTTGGAGCCTCGCATCACACTTCAAAGGCTGCCCCCCCCCCCCCCCCCCCCCCCCCCCCCCCCCCCCAGCAATGCCGAGAGCTTTTTTTTGTTCTCATTCCCGCAAGCTTTCACCACGTCTCAAGGCCGCACTTTCACGGCCGTGTCTCTTTCACGGCCAATGCTTGTTAATTATTATTTATAAAGCAGCCCTCCACTCCCTGTAGGAATAGGAGCCACACTGCCAAAAGATCACAAAGTGCTACTGCACTCTTTATAGCTACTTTTATAGCTACATAGGCCGCCCTGCAAACTTTGTAGAGCCTCTAAGGGTGCCTATATGACCACATAAAAACCCTTTCCCACATATTTGGGAAGGCTTCCTTCCGCGTACTCTGGATGGCACACACTACAGTTAATAAAGACCTGTGATATAGGTACTCAGACCCGCCGCACTAAGGGCAGTTTGAACCCCCTCCACCCTACAATGTTACCAAAGCTTTCAGGACTTCTTTTGCGGCACCTCTCACCTGTTTTCAATGCACTAAAGTGCCCAAAGCCCCCGGGTTGTAGCTCCCGCTGTATACACATATTCCATTATCTCCTTTAACATATTTATAACCCCGCGCCGCATTTCGACGCGCAGCTGTGACTTTATTTTTCTCAGGGACACTTTAACCTATTTCATGTTTTATCGCGGAGCGTGACTCTATGCCCGGGGCTAGGAAGGCTGCGCAACCTGCGCCGTGCTCGTCTTTTTTGTCTGTTAAATGTGCATGTAGCTCAGTAGGTTAGCAAGCCTGCTGCAGATGCGTATCTCTTATTTTCAGTTTTGGGCACGGGTTTAAACTGTCTTTCGGTTCCACGTGTAATTTCTCCTGCTTTCACGTTGATAAGAGCTCTGGTAACAGCCCATAAACAACCTATGCTGTTGCTGGGGCCTTATTACTTATGCTTGTGCCAGTTTTCACAGAGCCTTTGACAAATGTGCTTTGTCAAGATAAGCACAGCTTTTATAGGTTCCTTTTCTTCCGCTCTAAGAATTCCTTGTGTGCTCTTTAGAAGTGGAGTGTGTGTGTGTGTGGGGGGGGGGGGGGGGGGGTCGGGGAGGGGGGGGTTATCACCCTTCCGTCCGTTTGCCTCAACACCTTTTGCAGATGTCAGCCGCATCTGATTCTGGGTTAGAACTGTTTGCTGAAATATTTACCGTTTGCGATAAATTCAGTGGTTGTTTTACCGTTAGTTTTATTAATTGTATCTGCTTGTTTGATTACGATAATATTGCTGTCAATAGATGTGTGACTGTCGATTACAGACATTTTGCAGAGAATATGTTTGCTTTACGCAACATCCATGAACAATGTTATTTTAGATGTAAAATAGTAACTTACATGTGAGAAATGGGGGAGGAGGGGTGCTACAGAGATTACATACAGTGATATTATTTTAAGATAACCCGCCCCCGCCTTTCCCCGTGCAGCTGTGACTGTGTAATGCTTAGGGACACTTTAACCTAGTTTGTTTTTTCCTCTAACGTGACTGTGAGCCCAGGGCTAGGAAGGATGCGCTACCTGACCCGCGCTGTTCTTTTGTGTCCGTTAAATATGCATATAGCTCAGTAGGTTATAGTGCCTGCTGCAAATGCGTGTGTCTGTGATTTTCTGTGTACCTAACCCATGTGTCCTCTGTACAAACAGGACACACATCGTCTTTTAATTATTATTTATAAAGCAGCCCTCCACTTCCTGTAGGAACAGGGGCCACACTGCCAAATGAGCACAAAGTGCTGCTGCACTCCTTATAGCTACTTTTATGGCTACATATTCCAACCTACAAACTTTGTAGAGTCTCTGACTACCGGTGCCTATATGACCACATAAAAACCCTTTCCCACATATTTGGGAAGGCTTCCTTCCGTATACTCTGGATGGCACACACTACAGTTTATAAAGACCCTGTGCGCTGTATTTAGATGCCCTCTGCCTGCAGGCTCGGGCATAAACAGGGCATTTCAAACACTGCTGAAGAAAGGAACACAACCACACACAAAACCACACACACACAACCACACACACAACCACACATGCACACACACAACCACACACAGACAACCACACACACACACAAAACCACACACACAACCACAACCACACATACAACCACAGACACACAACCACACACACAACCACACACACAACCACGCACACAACCACACCCACACAACCACACACAACCACACACACTCAACCACACACACTCCCACACACAACCACACAAAACCACACAATCACAACCACACATATAACCACACATATAACCACACATACAACCACACATATAACCACACATACAACCACACACACAACCACACACAACCACACACACACAACCACACACATACAACCACACATACACACAACTACACACTAACCCAACCACACACAACCACACACACACAACCACACACACAACCACATACACAACCACACACACAACACCTAACATCTATAGGATATGAAGGCGAATTATATCCACTCTAGGGGGAGGGAGCTATGTTAAAAGTAGCAGAAGGTCTCAGGAGAATTTACACTGAGTTTCATTATATATGGCAATACCCTGAACAGTGTTTAAGGATAGTCGGACATGTTATATATGTAAAAGTTAATTTTAAAAAATTGCCAAACATGGGGAATAAAATAAGGATGTCAACACGAAAACACTGAATCCAGCATGGTCTTTTAAATTCATGTTCTTTTCCATTCCTGTTCTTTTCCATTCCAGCTGCAAAATTCCAAATGGCGCAGGGTCGGGTATACTACAAGGCAGTGGTACTTACTAAATCCCACGCATGTATGTCATGTTTTTCACAGTGAATTACTTTAATAAATGTCTGAATGAACCGTTCTATTTTTAGTATTCCCTGACGCATATTCCCTCGGGATCTGAAGTCTCGTCAGTACATTCACAGGTGTCAAGAAACAGCCACGTGCCACATAAACAGAAGTAAATGTATTTACCTGTAGTAATGGAAAATAACAGCTAAGATGCAGGACTCGCAGCGTTTGATTAGTGAACAGGATCCTATAATACGAGGTTTTACTTGCAGTTAGTCATAGGTCAGGGAGCAGCCGGTGCTCGAATGCATGTTCGTGAAATAAAATGTATTTTCCGCCGACGTTAGCGCCCCATGTTCATACAGAACCATTAAAATAAACAATGCACTTCTCTGTTTAGATTAACTCTATCATTTCAATATTTTAGACAATAACGAATACCGGATGCATAGCATCTCTCTCCGAAGGTTAGTGCTTGCTGCAGTGCAAGACACGTCACTCAGCGCCCTGCGGGAAGGGGGGCTTGGGGGAGGGAGCTGACCGAAGGGAGGTCCCCTCCCCCGGGCGTTTTGGGAGGGCTGCGAGGGGTCCATTAGAAAGTAGTAGAACTTTCGAGAATTGGGCTGGTCTAGTAGGTTTTGACCAGCCCAAATATAAATTTAGGTTACTCCGCCCCCTAGCCACCATTTTAGGTTTGGTGACCTGGTGGCTAGGACGGCTGTTAGCGTTTTTTGTGACTGGAATTAATTGTGAAGTTGTTTGGGTAGCTTTATTTAGTGTTGCTGTTTTATTGCTTCCATGGAGGATTATCGCGTTTTAGAAGCAATGCGGCTTCTATCTGAAGCAGGTCGCATGGACCTGGTGGTGGGAGGGGGGCCGGCGCGCCCTCAGCGCCAGGCCTCTGCTGGCGTGTCTGCGGCTGTACTGGCGTGCTCATCGCCGAAGAAGAGACAAGCGGGGCAGGTAAGCGAAAGGGGCCGGTCCCGTACGAGGAAACCGGCCCCCCTGGGCATGCGCGTCTGGCGTTTAGTGAGGTGGAGGCTCCGGCAGGGCCCGGCGCTTCAGGTAAGGGCGGGAGGGCGACGCGTGTGGCTCCTGCGCTTTCAGTGGGAGTTGCGGTGGGGGCGGGGGGAGCACCGGGCATGTCTGGCGCTTCGAAGAGACAGGCGCTTGAGTCAGGGGGCGCGCTGCTTTTTCCCCCGGCGGTGCGCGCGGGCGGTGTGGCTCGCATTGAAGCGTTACCTTCGGTTTCTACTTCAGCGGGAAGGCGGGGGAGGGGGGGCCGGGGAGGGGGCAAGAGGCGCTCCGCATCTGACCCGCTGCTCGAGCGGCGGTCGCAGCCGGTGGAAGTGCTCTCTGCGCGAGGAGCGCGCAGAGGCTCTGTTCAGTTCGCATTACAGGGGGCATGCAGGGAGCAGGTGGAACCTATTGTAAATGTTAATGAGCTGGTTGTAGCGGAGTCTCAGTTTGCGATTGAGACAGGCTCACGAGTTGTGTTATCCCCCTCTGGACTTTAATGCCAGAACCTCATGCTGGAGAGAGGAGGGTTTCAAGCAGATTGGTATCAGGTGAGGTGGAAGGCTCTGGGGGCTTTGTGCTTCGTGGTGTTCAGGTAGTTTCTTCACATGATGCTGGTACTGCTATGGTGGATGTGGAGGGTAATGTGGGCAGCCCTTTATTGTTTTCCACTCCTGGTTCTTCGGTGGGTGCTGCTTTGTCTGTAGGGGGGAGTTCCAGGGGAGAGGGGGAGTGGGCTCAAGTAGGGGAAGGATGTTCAGTTTCTGGCGCTGCTCTGGCCTTGGAGGGCTCTCAGCTTGAGGCTGCTGGGGCTTTTGGGTTTTTTGATGTGGATGACCGTTTTCAGAGGGGAGATGGGGGCATGTCACAGGTGGGGCATGGAGCCTTCTCTTGTTCTGTCACTAGCGCAGGTCATGTGGATGGGGCAGGGAGGTTGGGGATTGAAGGGGCAGTGGGGGGTGATGCTGTAGGGGTGTCGCATCCTGTTGTCAGGAGTTTGGAGGGTGTTGTGTTGCCTGGTACGGTGCCCCAGCCTGACGGGGTTTGAGGCATTTTAGTGGCTGGCCGGTACAGGGACCTTTGGGGGCTGTTCCTTATGGGCAGGTAGGTGCAGGTGGCCCCTATTTGATGTTTGGTTCTCCGGGGTGGGAACATTTTGGTGCTGCAGGTTTGGCGCAGCGTGGTTTACGGAAGGATGGTGTGGGGCAAGTTTGGGGTTCAAGGGCTCCTGCTCGTGTTTCTTCAGCGGTGGCGGTTGGTAATTTGGATTGCAGTGAAGATGATGAGATGATAGGCGACTCTCCGGTCAGGGAGGTGCCTGCGAGGAGGGTTAGGGGGCGTTCTCTGGATAGGGGGCAGGGCACGTTTGTGGGTGCTAATAGGCAGGAGATGAGGGCTGTGTCAGGTGTTGTAGCCGTGGATCCTAGTACACCAGTCCAAACTTTTTCTTTTCAGGACAGGGATAGGTGCGCCGGTCCAGACTTGGTAGGGCGTGGTCCAGTCCAATTTCGCCAAGGTGAAGTGACGAGAATGCCTAGCGCGGCCCTCTCTGTTCCAACGAGGGAACCCGACGCGGTCAGCACACGAGGGTCCGGCGTGGCCCCGCTGGCCCCGACGAATAGCAGGTATAGGTGGTCCACCTTACCGTCGGCTATGGAGCCACAGAGTCAGCGCCAGGGGAGGTACGGGCGTGTACAGTCTGCTCCCCCTCATGGAATTGCTACACAAAACTTAAAATGTAATATGGCTGATGTTGGGTTAGGTAAGACCCGTGGTGTGGTGTTTCCTGCTGAACTTGATTCAGTGGTTCTGGATTATGATGAAGATAGTCCCGAAGAAGGAGAGTTGCGGGACGTGGAAGGGGGGTACCCTCTCATGTTTCTGGTAGTGTTTTTCAGGCTCCAGCGGTGCAAAGACAAGTAAAGGAGAGACGAGAACGCGGCCCGTCAGTCAGGGCGCCTCCAAGACGAGATACATTGGTATCGGCACCACAGGCTGGGCCTGCGAGAGTGGTCTCTTTGTTACCAGGTGAGCAGCTGGCTACACAGGCCAAACCAACTATGGTGTCTGTGGGCACAGGTGGGACAGAGGATGTTGGGGTTGGTGAGGGGCGGTTGGTAAAGGGACGTTATGTTAAAGACACGGCTGTGGGCACTGATGAGGTTTTGGACATTACAGGTAAAGTTGAAAGTAGTACTGGCACAGAGGCCTCAGGTGGTGCAAAGGAGCCATTGGCTAGCAAAGAATTGAAAATTAAAAAATTGCCTTATATGGGAGTTACGAAGCCTTTGGGTGCCCATTTAATGTTGAGTACAAAAGAGCGAATTTGGAAGGGTGAATATGTGGAACTCCTTAAGCTGCTACACCGTGAAGTCAGGTCCAAAGAAGGGTCCAAAGAGGAAGAATTTGAGCTTGCAAAACGACCTAGAGTTCCGTTAACCATTGAGAATTGGACGGCTGCGTTCCTTATATATGCAAGTGTGTACTGTGAAAAATTCCCAGAGCGCAGCGTGTCTCTATTTAAATACATGGATGTTATACGTAAGGCGCAGCTTACTGGGGGCGGGTTTGCTTGGTCCCAATATGACGAGGAGTTCAGGGCTAGGATGGCTTGGGATCCAGAGGCCAAGTTGGGGGAACTGGGCACTGATTTATGGCAGCACACTATGGGGCCGGCTTCGGGGGTAAGATGATTTTTACAGCCAGTGGTCTCCCCTTAATTTACCGGCCCTTTCAGGGCAAGCCCACCAGGGGAGGGGTGGGAAGTAGCTCAAACACACAGCCTGCAGTTGGCACGTGCTGGGAGTTTAATAAAGGTTTCTGTACTAGAGAGTACTGTAAATTCAGACATGAATGCTCAGGTTGTGGTAAGAGACACCCCTTGTCTAGATGCTGGGAGAACAAGCCAGCAAGAGGTCAACAGGGGGCGCAGTCAGGTACAGGGGGTTCGGGGACGTCCCAACAGTCTTCAGGGGGTAGGGGATTTAGAGGTAATCGGGGTTCTGGGCCCAAGGGCTCATACACCGGTTAACTTGGAAAAGTTGCGCCTTGCACTTCAAGATTATGATGATGAGGCTGTGAAAGGGGAATTGTTGGAAGGTTTTGAATTTGGATTTCGTTTGGGTTACATGGGTTCCAGACAAAGGAGATGGTCTGCTAATTTGAAATCAGCGTCTGAGTATGGCGCAGTGGTACAAGACAAATTAAACAAAGAAGTACGTGAAGGAAGGATGGCAGGCCCTTTTCATGATTGGCCGATCCAGAATTTGATAATATCACCGGTTGGAGTAGTCCCTAAAAAAGATCCGGGACAATTTAGGCTTATTCAGCACTTGTCATGGCCGGAGGGGTCGTCTGTGAACGATTTTATTGACCCTGATTCTACTTCGGTCTCTTATTCCTCAGTTGACGTGGCCATGTCACTTGTTGTGACCGCGGGCGCAGCTGCTGAGATGTCTAAGTGTGACATTAAGTCTGCCTTCCGGCTGCTGCCTGTCCATCCAGATGACTGGTGTCTGCTGGGCATACAATTTTCAGGAAGATGGTATGTGGATAAGGCATTGCCGATGGGTTGCTCCATATCCTGTGCTCTTTTTGAGCGTTTCAGTACCTTTCTACAATGGTACTTTACTCATCGGTCTGGTCACTCATTGGTAACGCACTACCTAGATGACTTCTTCTTTGTCGGGTCCCCGGGCTCCACGGAGTGCCAGGATGCTCTGGACACCTTCCAAGGGCTTATGGAGGATCTCGGAGTTCCTTTGGCTCCAGAGAAAACTGTGGGTCCTGCTACTGTCTTGTCCTTTTTGGGAATTGAAATCGATTCAGTGGCAATGCGGGCTCGCTTGCCAGAAGACAAGAAAGTAAAGATGCTGGAGTTGCTTGAAAACATGTTGTCAAAACGGAAAGTAATGGTGAGAGATATTCAGGTGCTGCTAGGTCACCTCAATTTCGCGTGCAGGGTGGTGAGAGCAGGGAGAACTTTTTGTCGCAGATTAGGCAGGACCCTTGCAGGCCAACATTTGCCTCACCACCGTGTTCGCTTGTCTGCTGGTGTCAAAGAGGATTTGAGAATGTGGAAATGTTTTCTCTCTTCTTTTAATGGGGTACCTTTGGTTCAGGATGTTGACTTCCAATGGGATGTACAAATGTTTTCTGATGCGGCAGGTAGTGAGGGATTTGGCTTGTACTGGAATGGGAGATGGTGTGCAGAACGGTGGCCGGATGTGTGGTTGATTGGTGGTCGGAGCATAACCTTTTTGGAGCTTTTCCCTTTACTGGTGGCTTTGACTCTGTGGGGGAGGCCTTGGCACACAAAAAGGTGCTGTTTCGTGTGGACAACATGGCTGTGGTGGAAATTGTTAATCGACAGTCTGCCAGAGATGAACAGGTATTGAAGCTCATGAGAGTCTTCGTGCTGGGCTGTTTGAGACACGACATTCACTTTCGTGCTTTGCACATTCCTGGGGTGGACAATGACATTGCGGATGCTTTGTCTCGTTCACAGTGGGGGAGATTCCGTGGACTGGCCAGGGAGGCGGACAGATCACCAACACCGATGCCGGATCATCTGTGGCACGTAGGCAACGTCGGGTCTTACAATTGGTGGTAGGATCTCTATCTGTGTCTACACGTTCAGCATATTCTCTGGCTTGGAGGGAATTTCTGGAGTCCGGCGCTTGCAGGCGTGAGGAGGTTTGGCGTCGTTCTGAGGATGTGGTGAAATTCATTCTAGATCTCATGGATAAAGGCCTAACTAGAGTCACTATTGCTGGAAAACTGGCAGGAATAGCTTTCATGGGTAAGTTGGTGTGGGGTTATTCTCCTTCGGCGGGTGAGATTGGCAGGAGAATGCTTGAGGGATGGGCTAGGGAACAAGGTCATTCCAGCAGAGCAAGGGCCCCGTTATCTTGGCAGATGCTGGCTCGGTTGATAGCTATTTTGCCTTCGGTTTGTTCAGATGATTTTGAGTCTTGCTTGTTCTCGATGTTAATGGCATTTATGTTTTTTGGAGCTTTCAGGGTGTTGGAGTTGTTGGGCTCAAAATGTAAGCCTGGAATTTGTTGGCGTGATGTTTTTTGTTCTGAGGAGGGGGTACATGTTTGGTTAGCTAGTTCCAAAACCGATCAGAAGCATTTGGGAAAAGGAGTGTGGTTAGAAGCGCGCTCTCCTATAATCACTTGCCCTTTGCTTTTGGCCCGGCGCTGGCGCTCTTTATCAGGGGGTGGTGATGGGGCTCTTGTTTTCCAGCATATTAATTACACTCCTGTTACAGCATACCAATTGCGCATGGTTTTGCGCAAGGCACTACAACACTTGGGTCTGGATGGGAATTTATATGGTACACATTCTTTTCGAATTGGTGCTGCAACTGAAGCCTTTAATAGAGGATGGACGCCACGGGACATCATGAGGTTGGGGCGTTGGTCTTCTAACTGTTTTCAGCGTTACGTGAGAAGCCAAGCGGAGGAGGCGCTTGCGTCATCTTCCTTTTCATAAGCATTAACTATGTTTTCTTTTGTAGGATCTGTCGCTGGGCCCCGTTCTCCAGTGGTGACGGTCTGGATAGTTGGGCATTCCTTCGTGAAATGGGCCCGAGTTCAGGCGGCGCAGAGTTACTTCGGAGAGCTTTTGGGTTTTAATGCTCAAATGTTTAACATCGTTTGGAAGGGGAAAGGTGGTATGCTCTGGAGAGAGTTAATTCCATGGCTCAACAGCAATATGGTGGGTGGGCTTTGTCCTGACATTTTGGTGATTCATTTAGGAGAGAACGACCTCTGTACCACGAAGGGTGTTGTGTTGTTGCGGGCTATCAAAAAAGATTTGGGTTTACTTAAAGAATTTTGGGCTGGTTGCCACGTTTTTTGGACTGAACTAATTCCGCGTAGGATCTGGAGAGGAGCGGTAAACCCCAGAGCTGTAGACAGAGCCAGGAAAAATGTGAATTCCGAGGTTTCTAGATGTTGCAGGTCGCTTGGTTTCAGCAGGATTTCTCATAGAGAGATACGCTTTGAGACAGTGGGGTTTTTCAGGGATGATGGGGTTCATCTCTCTAAAATTGGGATGGACCTATATTTGTTGGAGCTGCGCGAAGTTTTGGCACGATCGCTGTCGATGCAGCGTTAACTTTTCTTAGTCTCTGCTTCTATTTTCCTAGGTTGGGGGGGCAGAAAGGGGGGTGGTGTAGTTTTCCTCCCCCCCCCTGCCTTTCTGGGTGGCGGGGTTTTTGTTGTTTCGCTGCTGTTTATTGTAAAGTTTTGGTGAGTATTGGGCTGATTCATTGATTGACAGTTAAAGGGGAAGTTGGTCATTGCTTGACCGTTCAGGTTTTGGGGGGTATTGACAGGGGTGTAGGGTCAGGCAGGCTTTTGGTTATAGAGGGCCTGGTTTTCATTATGTGATGGGGATTGTTGATGACGTAATAGGTTAAGTGATGACGTAATAATTTAATGGATGATGTAATGCTTTATTCATGATATTATGTTTATAATGTTATTGTAATGTTTAATGCTGTATTGTTGGGTGGGGGAGGGGCCAAAGAAATTTAGGGGAGGGGGTGGGGTCGGGGGCTTGAAGTTATTTATTTATTTAGTGAGGTCTAGGTTTGTCAGGCTTTGCCAGGTTTTAAATATTGTAATGTGCACCTGTTTCCTAATAAAGCGGCCTTTTTCACACTCAAATATTCTGGTCTACTTTTCTCCCTCACCCCTCGCCCTCCCCCCCAACATTCGCAGTGTTACCAAGCAGGGCATGGGCATCCGCAGAATTTTTTCCAGGGGGGGGCAAAACGTTAACGTCATTACGGAGCAGTCCAAGGGGTTGAAACGTCACCTCACCTCGCTGCAAAATCAGCTATTTATAGCCCGCGGCCGCAAGGACCTGGACATGCTATCTTTATGACTTACTGTCTCTCTTCAACTTCAAGCTTGGGAGCAGGCAAGCCCGGACCTTCAATCTCTCTCTAATCTTGCCGGGCGGCCATGGCTGAGTTTGGAGGAGTGTGTGAACACAAGGAGAGAAACAGAGGAGCTGAAGGAGTAACAGCCAGGTGACAGTCTGCGTAGAGTTTTGTAGCAACAATAGCAGAGAGGGTGATGTATGTACGTGTTGTGGGCACTCATAGCTCGTTCAAATCAGAAAGGGGCCGTTAGAAAGCCAAACCTGCCCCATAGAGGGTTCGACAGTGGCCTAAATGAGTTTGAGGCAGATCGATGTGGAGGCAGGCGACAACAGTTTAACTCGACAGCTGGGAAGGCCTTATGATGAAGCACAGACTTGAAAGCCTCTAAACACTGGCTTCAAACAGGGCCCGTGTTTGGACCCGCTGGCAGGAGAGGGCAGATTATTCCCAAATAACAAGGAATCATTTCAGAGTGCCGCAGCCGCTCAGGAGGAAAGGCATTGGGATCCGAGGAGGCCGGGGCTTCCCTCGTGCACGCACGGTGAGAGATGTGTTTTGTGCAGAGCCCCGGAGATAGCATCGTGCGTGTGTCCGTGCCACGCGCTGGTCCCAGCACAGACGCCACGCGCAAGCAATGAATGCATCCTGCCACGCAGGCACCATAATCTTCCCGGACCCAAACCTGCCCTTAACCAACAAAGGCAGCGAGTGAACCAGTAAGACCTAAGCTGATGCCTGGAAAGGTCGTGAACCCCTAAACCGTCTTCAGATAATACACACAAACCATTCATTTTTGATGAGATGAAACACATTTCAGATGGATGCAGTCCGGCAGGGAGGCAAAAACCATGTCTTCCACCTGTTTACTTGCCTGCTGTAACACTACAGATCATGTAGGTCGTCATCCACAATTACGCATACGTGTAACAGCTTCAGCCTCAGTTATGTATACGTGTGACACTATATACACCATGTAAATCTTCATTTATGATTACCCATGCGTCCAACACTACAGCCCATGTAGGTCTTAAGCCGCGAATATCCATCCATACGTGTAACACTACGTACCAACTATGTATGTCTAGAGCAGCGATTACGCATACGTGTAACACTACAGACCATATAGGTCTTCAGACATGACTACCCATATGTGTAACACTACATACAGTGTAAGTCTACAGCTGCAAATTATGCATTTGTGTAACACTACAGACCATTTAGGTATTCAGGCACGATTGCGCATGTGTGGTATCCCAGACCTTTTCTGAATTCTGTTAAAGGTTCTGCTCTACTTCATCAAAATGTCTTTTTTTAGTTCAAGACTCACGCATAAACTATCTATCCAAAAGTTTTCCATACCAGCTGAGACAGTAAAAACACATTCGATCTTTTATACCCAAACCAGAAAAAAAATATCTGTCCAATTTCTTGTTATTTCACATGTTCACTATGAAAACCCCTTGCAAATGTTTGACTGGCTCCCTCAGATCAGCGTTTCCCTATGTAGCGCGCCTTTTATCCGGTGCTAAAAAGTTTAATCAAATGACGACCGTACCCAGTTCTAACCTCTCCGAATTGGCGCCTCTGGGATTTTATAAGCATTCAGAAGCACTGCTGCTCGCGACCCCGAAATATCTTGCACAAGCAAATCAAAATCTCTAGTGGTACTATAGATCTCAGAATCAAAAACTTACTGTGTCACAAAGTCTTTACTTCCAGGAAATTCTCTGAGTCTTACTTGCAGACCTTCGCTAGTTGAAAAATGCTACTCGGAACGGTCAGCCGCCGTTTTCCCGAATTCCTGCTTGGTGGGCTGACCTGCTCCTAATATTGACGGTGTCACGGCCCTGGCCTGGAAACACCACTGTGTGGGTGGGGGCTGTGTGTGTGACCTTAAGGGCGGGCGCGCCCGGCGCAGTACTTTGCAGCGTAGGATAGGTGGCGCACCAGGCGCAGCACTCTCCGTCATGATGTCATAGGGATTTGGTGCTGCTGCCTGCTGGCCTAAAATGATACAATGAAGAGGCCTGCTTACAAAATTAAAACTTCCGACTTCCGAAGTTCCGATCATCTGTCCATTATTTGTAACAATCATGGAAATTAAAATGGAAAATAAATGCCACACTGACTCACCACCACCACGGCACTGCACCAAACATTGCAGGCCGTTGATCCAGGGGGGGGCAAGTGCCCCCCCTTGCCCCTACCTGCGGACGCCCATGAAGCAGGGGACAATGGCGGGAACGCCGTATGCTACTTTGGTGGTAAAATGAAGGCCTCGGCTCTAGCGGTGACAATATAAATAGATGCGTTCCTGACTGATGTGTGCAGTGACGTCCTCAAACCACTAGAGGCCATAAGCCACGCGGTGAACTGCAGGAAGAAACTGGACTTCGTGGATTCAAAGTGTTTCGCATCAGGGACGACCCTGAGCTATGCGAGGAAGGCGCATTTGCAGCTGACATTTACAATCTCTGAGCGCAGCAGAAGGGGCAAACACATACACATGGCACAAGTTCTAAAAAAAGAAGTTGGGGGACTAACCTAGTTAATCAGAATGCAAGTGGCATCACAACACGTGACATCACTAGGGTGACCAAGTGGCATGGGTGCAAATTCAGGACGGTGAGTGTAAAAATTCAGGACGAAGGGTCAAAATTCAGGACAAAATTTGGCAACAAAAGGTATGTTTTATAGACACAGAGGAGGTGGCACAATAGTATACAAGTAAGTAAATAGGCAACCAACATAAGTACAAGTCAAAATAAGTTTATATTAGGTTGAGATACCGTGCACTTCACATTTTTAGGTCTCGCCTGAGCCAGCGCATGTGCTGCGCTGCGAGACATTTAGTAAGTGGGCTTTTAAAAGTCCTACCACAGTTTTTTGGCTGGGATAGAGCGTGCGTTTACGTGCACAATGCACACTGGGGGAGGAAGGGGCGCAGTGGGCCAGGATCTTGTCCACCCAGGTTCCCCCCAGGAGTCACTACTGTCCCTGCTTGAGGGCACGCAGGTTACGCCCCATGTAAGTAATACATTGGTAGTCGACTGGTGATTCTGAGCAGAGTAGGTAGTTCCTGTGCAAGAATGAGTTGTTTTCTCTCTTACAACAACTGATGAGTCTGGGCTATTTGTTGTTTACTAAGAAATAAATTGGGGTGCTCTCTCGATTAGCATTGGCAGGGTGGGGGCAAATACTGCATCCCCTGTGACAGATAGTAATGCGTTGTCTTAAACAAATGGTGTGTCTGGGCACACCATGCATCCTTGTGCAATATTGGAATGAGTCTTTTCTACATCAACTGGTGTGCAAGTAATGGGACTGATACTGGCAATCGAGTTAGCAATAGGCTTACCGGTCAGTGCTGGTTTATGGGCGTTTTTCATGGTTGTGATCTTTCTTTCAGAAACGCTTGGGTTTTACGTGATATTGGTCAAACCACGCCTTGGAGCAGGACAATCAGATCAAGTACACAGGCGCCATTCTGACAAGGACAGGTGGGAACGTAAGCAGGAATTGCCAGGGCTTGCTCCGGGTTAGGAGGGTAAGCCTTCAGGGGATGCCCCCAGGCTTTTCGGACTGACTCTGGACAATTGTTATACCCTGCTCCATCTGAGCTACGTCAGTTTCATACCTACCAGGCAGTGTGTCCCCCAAAGTATCGTACATATGTCTGTCTCACACATGCACACTGCGAGATCGAGTTATCCCACAAGGGCGGCCCAATCCATGGTATTCTTAGGTTCTTGCGGGCAAATGTTAGTAATTACTGTAAGGGGTCTCCCGCATCCTCATTGTTTTATTGCCAGCAATAAAGGTCATTCCGAGCCTTAAGGTCTCTCATAATGCATCGAAGAGATGGAAATGTCACACAGGGCAATCGAGACCGGGCGGACATGGGTGGGGGCGGCTAGCTCTCAGCTGGCTAGGCAAGGAGGCTATCGCTCTTCAAGGGTAGCTTAGCGGCTAGGGCGGCCGACTCTGAAGCTGGAGACCCAGGTTATAGTCCGGCGAAAGGCTCAGAATTAAATAATGGGCGCCTCTGTAATGCGACTGGTGCGATTGTAAAGCACTCTGATCCCCTGATGGAGTTTGCGCTATTTAGTAGCTTCTTTAAGTTAGACAACTAAGAAGCATGCAGTAAGCAAACAGTTGGCCTGGTTGAAGATGTGTGCTTCATGTCTAGATGGGGGCAGGCAATAACAGTCTCAATGCAAACTACAAGGTTCACACGCAGTGGAGGGCCCTGGGCTAGGTGCACCAGTAAGCGTACGGCCTGAGTTGATTTAATTAGTGGTTATTCAGGCTAGGGTGGGGAGTTCGTAGGCGGTATTTACATGCCTGAATGTGCATAGTGAGAAAGTAATAGTGTCCCAAGTTGCCCAACTGGATTACATCTGAACAGGGCGCGTGTCTAATGGCCGCCTGGGATCCAACCAATGCCCCATAGGGTAACTGGTCATGAGCCTGACGGGATAGCTACCCTGCACGGTACTGGAAGGGAGATTGTCCAAGTAGATCTCTAAAGAGCCTTCAATGCATGAGGGGGACAATTAGTGGCATGCCAAGAGAGGTAAGCTTTGCAGCTAGGGGCAGGACACCTGGGTAGATAGCTTAGCGGAATGCACAGGCAGGTGATTTCAACAAGGGCCTAACTAAGCTTGCTGCCAGGCAGGGGCTTACACAACTAAGGTGATTACATTAAGGTTGCAGGCATGCACCAAGAAACGGATGCACAAGCCCACCGCCCATAAGATATCCCAACCCAGATAATAACACCGGCGCTAGAGCCAGAAGGGCAGGATAGTCCCCAAGGTGGGAGATGGCCATTGTGCGCCTCGCAGGTCAGGGACAGCCGCTCACACTAGCTGGAGTCGCAAAGGGGATAAAGGGTGCTGGGCCCAAAATCCCCATCACGAGTCAGTGGGGGAGAGTAGGCAGTGAGGCTAGGGCTTATAGGGCCGCAGAGGATGAAACAGCTTCGGCAGGGACACTGAGGGGTTCCCAGCGAATCCACCATGAAGTGGGCTATAGCTAGACATGTGACCCACCATTGGTAGTGCGACACCATTACTGGTATAAGTATCCAGGGTCACAGGTGGATAGCAGGGTCCGGCCATCTGTAGGTTGGCACTTCACGAAAGGTGCAATGTCTTAAGAGGGACACCTTGCACTATTCCTTCAGACCTGTTGTGTCGCCATTGTCAGGGGCGCCAGGGATATTTGAACATAAACATGAAGTTGTCTGGTCAATGCGGCAAAGACGGGATGGATATGTTCCTCCTGGATGTGCAGGATGCCCGTGAAACTGTGGGATGCAAGTAGGGAACACAGATGCGGGGGGCTCTGTCATCGACGGTAGCCTCCTTCAGAGCTGTGGCGGAGTTACAGGGTGATCTGGAGGCAGACGGGTAGAGTAAGGGCACCTCTGCGGGAGACCGGTACAGTAAGGGTACCTCTGCCTGGCACAGTAAGGGTGCCTGAGCCAAAGACCTGGAGCCGCAGGAGGTTCCGGGAAACCGCGACGGTGCCCCTTTAGTCCTTCGGGCGGTTGGGGGGCCAGAACCAACCGGGGGTGTGCCATACCGCTCCGCCCTGAAAGGGGCGGGAGTATAAGATGAGGATCTACAAGGTGCTGCACTGTCCGGGCTTCGACCCACCGTGCTGGCTGGCTCATTAGGCGGGCGTGGCAACGAGGGGCTGCCTGCCCTGGATCGCCTGTAAGATAACCCACTAAAACATCATACGTTTGTTCTATGAAAATAAACCTGCTGCAGTTCTTTACCATAACAATGTGTCCTGTGTAATCATTATATGAGCAAGTGTATACAATGCAATGAGGAGCGGATGACGGTGTGGGCACTAGGCGCATTTGCAGCTGACATTTACAAACTCTGAGCGCAGCAGAAGGGGCTAACACATACACATGGCACAAGTTCTAAAAAAAGAAGTGGGGGGACTAACTTAGTTAATCAGAATGCAAGTGCCCTCACAACACGTGACATCACTAGGGTGACCAAGTGGCATGGGTGCAAATTCAGGACGGTGAGTGTAAAAATTCAGGACGAAGGGTCAAAATTCAGGACAAAATTTGGCAACAAAAGGTATGTTTTATAGACACAGAGGAGGTGGCGCAATAGTATACAAGTTAGTAAATAGGCAACCAACATAAGTACAAGTCAAAATAAGTTTATATTAGGTTGAGATACCATGCACTTCACGTTTTTAGGTCTCGCCTGAGCCAGCACATGCGCTGCTCTGCGAGACATTTAGTAAGTGGGCTTTTAAAAGTCCTACCACAGTTTTTTGGCTGGGATAGAGCGTGCGGTTACGCACACAATGACGAGCAGAGGCGCCATCTGGCTTTCCTCTCTCGTCATGGTGCACGCACGTCGCACACCACTCGCCAGCCTGCTTATATTTTTGCCAGCGCGCGCACCACTTCTGGTGCTTTTTTCTTTTCTTTTAGCGCGTGCACAGAACTCCCGGGTTTGTTTTCGCGCACGCACGCACGCACCGCTCCCGTGCTTGTTTCCCTGATGCTCTGCTCCGCTGTGCCCTTTTCAAGAGGTAAATTAGAAGCATGATTTATGTGGCCCGAGATTTGTTAATTGTTTACAGAGTGAAAGCTCTTTCTCTCCTTATCTTGTCTCTTCCTAGCTTCGCAACCACTCCCCTTATTTGCCTCCCTTTTTCTCCCTCACTCCCTATCTTTCCTCACTATCATTCTACCTCTCACGCCATATCTTATTATCTTAATCTCCTACCACCTTTCTTCTTTCTCCTGCTCCGTTTCCCTAGTTGACATGGCTCCAACCAGTGTTGTGAAAGCTTTACAGATTCTCAGCTATGAAAACAGTTTAGTATCATGAGTTTTATCTCCTGTCTATGTTTTCTGTTCCCTTTCCTCCTTTGTGTGCCTCACTCGTTCCAGTCTTTTCTCTCCCGCTCTCCTCACACTCCCACACTCTTCCCCACCATCAGCCATCCCCTCTCACCCACTTTCTCTCCCCTCACCCCACTCCCCCGAGACGCCACCTCATCCTTGCGGGTCGCTGTGGGGTTTCCAGTCATCCTCCGCCATGTTGGCATTAATTGCCAGGGTGTGCCAAATATCTTTGTAATTGGGAGCTTGCGTGCGACAGTGGCCTTGCTGCCAGCCCTCCTGCCCCCACCCCCGCAGGCCTCCTCTTCTGCCCTGCGTTGAATGAGTCAGATGCTGGACCCGCTCCAAAGCGCCTCCCTTCCCCTGGTGCCAGGCGCTATAATGAAGGCTTGTATGCAGTGTGGGACAGAGACCTGTCCAGCCCGGTGCTCCGCCATCTTGGTCGTCCTGTTCAGGAAATTACTGGTGGAGCCTAGTCAAGGGAGTAGCAAAAATATTAAAATCCCCCCCACTTTGAACCAAAAATCTTATGGCTCCATGCAAACTAAACAAGTCATTACGACAATCCTCAGAAGAGCTCTCTTGTCTATTCCATCCATGCATCTATCCATTCATCCTTCCCTCCACCTGCTGATATCCACAATGTCACCTTTATATTCTGTTGTGCATTTAATCTTTCATCCATCATTCAGTCTTTCACCATTCTGTCCATCCACCCATCTATATCCAAACCTATGCATCCATCTCCAAGCCCATCCATCCATCACTCCTTTCACTCATCCATCCTTCCATATGTATACCCTTTCACTAAATTCATCCTTGCACTCTAGCCATCTTACCTTACACTCATCCACCTACCCTTTCACTCAGCAATCCAATCATCCATCCTTTCTCTCATCCTTCCACCCAACCACTCATCCATCCATTTACCCTTTAATTCACCCATCCACTCACTCATCCGTGCTGTCACTCATCCATCCACCCTCCCTTCCACTCATCCATCCATTCTTTAAATCATCCATCCACCCTTTAATTCTTCCATTCACCCTCCCTTTCACTCATTTATTTACCCTTTAATTCATCCATCCTTTCAATCATTCAGCCATATTTTCATTCTTCCATACTTTTGCTCATCCATCCACCCGTTCACTCATCCGATCCATCAATCCATCGACCCTCTTTTACTCGGCCATCCATCCTTTCACTCAGCCATCCACCCTTTCACTCATCTATTCCCAACCACCCACCCTCCCTTTCACTCATCCATTCCCATCCACCCACCCTCCCTTTCACTCATCCATTCCCACCCACCCACCCTCCCTTTCACTCATCCATTCCCACCCACACACCCTCCATTTCACTCATCCATTCCCACCCACCCTCCCTTTCACTCATCCATTCCCACCCACCCTCCCTTTCACTCATCCATTCCCACCCACTCTCCCTTTCACTCATCCATCCTTGCGTCCATTTGTTTACTTACCCATCCACCCTTTCATCCATCCATTCATCCACACATTCACCCTTTCATCCACCTACCTTCCATTTCATTCATCCATTCTTTCACTTATCCGTCCATCCACAATTGTATCCATCATCCTTCTAATCCCCCTTTCACTCACACACCTACACTTCAGTCATTTCACTCACTCAACCAACCACCCACCCTTTCACATTAAGTAGAGCCCAAATCACAAACTCCATCCATGCCCCTGGCCTAGTGCTGAAATTGAAACAATGAAATCAGGGGCCCAAAGTTTTTTGAATGCTGGAGGGAAGGATACCAAAGCTGTCTGGTCTTGATTTCACCTCCTACATACATGCCAATCGACCCGCTTCAGGCGGTAGACTCCTGATTCTTAAAGCAAAATGTGATTTCATTTTAGCGATCTCCTGCCTGAAATTGCCTCTGCTTCAATAGAAGTCAATGGGGAAAATGCGTTCCCCCGATTTGCTTTTCTAAATCTCCACTTTCCTTTACTTCAATGGTGGCAAATACGCTCATACCTCTTTATACCGCCACCTTACACTTCTGCCTCTGTATCTCACACTTAAAAATTATTTTTCATCCCTCCTTTCTCCCTTGTCATTGTAATGCAGCCGATAGGGCGGGGCCATCCTGCTGAGCATCACTATCAGGGAGGAGTGTTTATAAGTGTTTCACTATGCAACAGTTGGTGTTGTTGCACCAAGGATATTCTGCTGCATAACTAATTACTTATAAGGTCCCAAAAGCGAGACCTATTGGCTCTGTCAATGCTTGTTCAGTATGCGTGCTGCTTTGAGCAACTGTGCAGGTCTGTTTGTTGTATTTCATAGGATTTAAGAATGTTGAAGCTCTAGGTAATGGCAAAGCTAGCACATATTTAGGCAATGGCGGTTATCAAAATAAAACAATTGATAAAAGCACCCTCCTTAATATTTTGCGGTAAACAACCTTTACAACGAAACTTATACAACGCACTACCATTACAACGCGGTCATTACAACGCAAACCATTACAACGCATTGCGCTGGGGGGCGCTCTAGGATAGGGAATAGGTTAATTTACTATCCAATAAGACTGAGCTTGTCCTGATTGGCGGCTCATCCAGCCCTTAGTCCTCTGCTTTCTGGCCCCCCTCTCTTGGTCCCCCTCCCACCCCGGTTGCCTCCGTCAAAACATTGGGCATTAAGGTCAGCCAGGACCTGTCCATGCATGGCCAGGTCAGTGCTGTAGTATCTTCCTGTTTTCTTTCCCTTCGGTTGATCCGAAAAATCTCTCGTTTCTTTTCTCTTGAATCCCTTAAAATTATTATTTCTGCCCTCATCACTCCCCGCCTGGATTATGGAAACAGCTTGTTCGTGGGCATCCCGGCCTACGAAACTCGCCGCCTCCAAGCAATCCAAAACCAGGTTGCCCGTCTCATCTTTCACTTGCCCAAAACTCATCACATCACTCCTGTCCTCAAATCCCTTCACTGGTTACCCATTCTGCAGAGATCCTTGTTCAAACTAGGTTGCCTTGTTTACCGGGCCCTTGGTCGCTCTGCACCGCCGTTCATCAACTCTCTTATCTCCTCTCACACCCCTGTCCGCACTCTCCGCTCATCTTCTTCTGCCCTTCTCACGGTCCCCCGTTTCCGCAAAACTCGCACTGGTGGGTCTAGATTTTCTGTTCTTGCACCCCGGTTTTGGAATTCCCTCCCTCTCTCTATGCATTCTATTCCTATCTTTTCACACTTCCGCAAAGCGCTCAAAACATTCTTGTTTGCCTTGGTCTACTCCTGTTAACCCTCCCTGGACTCGTTTGTTCTGCTCCCCAGACCACTCAGCGCCAGGAAGCCGTTTGGCCATCGTGCGCTCTATAAATAATTTCATTCATTCATTCAATAACCTTCCCTAGTGTCCACGGGGACTGGAGTTGGAATAGTAAATTAAACTATTCACTATCCAACACCCAAAAGCACTATGCGTTGTAATGGATTGTGATATAAAAACCGCGTTGTAAAAGCAGGCGTTGTAATAGCCTGCGTTGTAACGTCATACATCCATATTTTGCAATTAAACTTTTACAAACATCTTCTTACAACCAACCTTGCACCATTTCCCCAAGGAATTCCACTTACAGTACTCCAGTAGATCAAGACCTTTTGTTTGCTCTCTTACATCCTAATTGTGGAGATAATCGTGCTGCTATACTACCTTGATCTTGAAGCTATTTTGGCCTGTGGGTTTTGCTGAAACTTTCAGTGATAGGACAACTTTGCAAAGATGAATGCAAGAAGTGAATGTTGGCAGTAGTTTTACATGCAATTGTGAAATGGTAGGCAAACTATAAAATGGATATGCAGCTCATGGGGCAGATAAATATATTGAATCCACAGGTAGAGAAATGGCACTTGACAGTGAAACTTTTTTTGCATTACCTTTTAGATGCAGAACTAAATATGTAAAGAAAGCAACACTTCTGTAAACCTATCGCATCTCAGGTGTTTCAAAATTGTGTATGTGTCCTAATCTGTTAAGCTTGTGACTTGCTTTCAAAACAATAGAGTTTTTTTGTTGCTTCCCTTAGTATAAAACATCTGTGAGATAGCATGCCTTCTTACATTCACGTTCACAACATATCACTTCATTGTCTCATTTAAAGTAGGACATCCAAACCGAGAAACTCAAGATAGCCACAAGAAGCAAGTCAGAGAGATCAATGAAGGGAGGACATGGGCAGTGAGCCAATATAATATAGCAAACATTTCGAGAAAAGCCTCCCCATGTGCAGTTCCAGCAGAAATAGGAAATCTTTCACTTCAGGCAGCGTAACATGAACTCAGCAATTAACACCCATTTTGCATTCAAGCAGCTTTTACATGTGCAGATTAACTACTTGCCCGCATTTCCATTTCTTTAGAGCAGCCTGGCCCCCTGGCTTCCCCTCTCGCTGAATCACTTCACAGGAGGCCCCACTACCTTCTGCTGAGCCATCTCAACTTCTGAAAATACTTGTCCTTTAGCACCAAGGCTAAAATTACGGACAAATGCCGTCCGTGGAAAATTCCTTCATGGACAACGGACATTATGGTAAATTTACGGACAGTCCGTGAAATTTACGGACGGTTGGTCACCCTGGACATTACTGTGTGTGACATCGCCGCGCGTGACATCACGGCGCGTGACATCACAGGAAGTGGAATTATAAGAAGTGACATCAGAACTTAAGACCACATGTGCAGGTTTAGCAGGTCTATCATGAGTACATTGGAGCACATTTCGAGTACACAGGGAAACCCTCCTGATTTAGGCAGAAGATTCACACTTTTGAAAGCTACACATAAAACAATGTTGCATTTTGTCAGTGTAAACTTCCTCTGCCCATAGTTCTTTACAAGAAAAATAAATTATTTCAATGCCTCTTCAGGGGTAGTAAGCACTATATAAATTACATTTATTCTGTGTAAATACAGGGAAAGACCAACGCATCTGACATTCTTACGTTGCATACATATCTCCTAAACAGGGACTGAACAAAGTGAAAAGCTGCCTCTCTTAAGGATGTGTGAAGTGCTACCAAGGTGTGAGCCTTTGTTTCACCTCCGCTTCATTGGCATCTAGGTGTGAGGCTCCTGACTGCTTCCAGCCAGGAGACTGAACAAAAGGAGGCCTAATGACCCCTCAGATTCGGCCCAGCAGGAGTCTGAACTAAGAAAGCCCCCTCCCGCCTGCACATTGTTGAGATCGAAAGCAGACAACAACGTGCAGGCGCTGCTGAATGTGTCCAGGTGTTTGTAAATTACACCAGGACGAATTCAGCCTGTTTTTCAGTGGGGCCCAACTTCTAGGCAGGGTGGACGGCGTCCACCCTGTGAAAAACGTGGGTGGACGCCGTCCACCCCGTGTACCCCTAACTCGTGCCCTGCATATACATGTATTCGCTACTGTGGGAAGACGCCTTGTTAGTAGCAGATTTACGACGTTTTAGCGATACACAAATATCCCACATCCCAGAGTACTCCTAAAGTCATATTTTCCAAGTTTATGTAACATGAACCAATTGGCAAATTTGCATATGGAAATAGTGAGAGGAAAGGACGCATAATACATTTGAAGCACGCATGTTCAGACCTTCCTAAGGCAGCACTTAATAAGCGGTTCTTGAGTCTAAAGTAGACTTATAAAAGACTGGATATCACAAACACTTGATTGGGAGGGAGGGAGGCAAGCCAAACCAAGACCCATTTGTGTGTGAAAAAGGCCGCTTTATTGAAACAGGTGCATATTACAAAATATCCAACTGGCAACTCCCTTACAAAACTAAAGCTTCGCTATACATTGAATAGCTGACCCCTGATCCCCCCCGCCCCTACGATCCCATCAACCGCACCGCACTCACTCCTGCACACCACCTATGCCTGTCACTGAAGGTCTTTACCTTCCTTTCTATCAATTCTAAATATGTCTCCATCCCCACTGTGATGTAGTTAGCTAATCTGCTGTGCCAGTGATGCACTAAAACTTCCCAGTGGTGGAAAGCTGCCCTTTTAACAATGCAAAGGCGAGCAATCCGCCTCGAAGCAGCAGGTATGCCTTCCTTCTCGCGTGCTGTGAACCGGGGCCTGTGTTGTGCTAATCCGCTAAGTCGTACCAATTTCCTGCTAAGTGATATATATGGAAGGAGAAAGGAACATTCCGCACTGACAGGTAAGCTGGTTGTCAATGTTTCCAAAGATATCTCACTTAAAGTGTTTTTGCTTGCAAGGCCTGCTGGTATGAGATTATCTTATTTGGGAGTTAATTCAAGATCATTATGGCATTTCAGCCTAGAAACAACGATCTCTCTGTGGATCAATTCTGCACTTACATTGGTAACATGAGTCATCTTGTTCATGTGTGCTCGTATGTGCTACTGGATGAGTACATGGATGCAGACAAATGGTTCAGGGGATGAATCCACAGAGTAGCAGCAACTCGCCACATGCACCAGCTCTGGGACTGGAAATGCCCTCACAAGGTTTTCCTTGAGTTAGGCCTATGGGGCTGTGTCTGAACTGCATATATGTTCTTACAAAAACCCAGGAGCCCAGGATCTAAGTTAGAAGGGCTTCATGTTTAAAACTACTTTCAGACTATGCATATTTAAGAAGAACAGAGGTCCGAGCTCTGCTGATCGAACCACAAAGTCCTTCCAACTAACATGAAGTTACCAATTTGCAGTTAATCATATCTGATGCCTTAGGACCATTATTATGAGTTTGGTGGTCTGATGGACTGCCATATCTCCGGTGGTGGTCCGACTACCCTATTACAAGTAGGACGGTCGGACCACCATAGGACCGCTGCTGCCACCAGGGATCCACAATCCCTGGTGGTCTTGCAGTGATCTTAGGCCCCTAATATGCTGGTGGTGCCGCTGCAGCCCCTCCAAACATATTAGTAGTTTCCTCACCACCGCCACAGTTTTACGTGTCACGGTGCAGAAATGAAGTTGCCTTTGCACCACGAGATGCATGCAGGGTGGCACATGGTGTTGACCCCTGTATGCATGCAACCCCAGTTCCTGCAGGTCGCAGACTTGATAGCCCATGCCCTGCAGGAACTACCTTTGACGCTCCCAATGCAGTGCCTTTTTCATAGACATTGCAGTGCGACCGCCAAAGAACCGCTCACCAGAGACACAAAAAGTTGTATTCTGGCAGGCGCTTTCTTATGACTTTGGTGACTTTGGAGCAGGGCGGCGGAATGGGAGCCCGCTCCAAGACCGCCAAAGTCATAATAAGGCCCTTTGGCAGTTCATAATGGCCAACAATACCTTGAAGTGCAGATCACTGATTTGGTCCTCGGTCTGTTTCAAACTCATCAATTCCCTTGAACCACGCCTTCAAATATCACATTGCCTTCAACCTAGTCAAGTAATCCTTGAGTTAGTTCCATTACACTGCCTCAAAGTCTACTACAGCAAAGTAACACTACATTGATGCCACTACCTCCACAAGAACTACTTCAACTCTCTATCCACATTGATCTTTTTAATCAAAGCAAAATTAATTTCTTTAATTCATTTTAATTATGTTAATTAACTTGATGCAAAGCTTAATTGTAACTCTAGCTCTAAATGAAGGTAAATTCATTTAAATACAATTATTATTCTTAATTATAACCCTCAAATGAATCGTAACCCTAAGGCTTAACCAATATAAAATAAAATAAAATAATTATCCTAATCATTATCATATTATCAATCCTAGCCCTTAAATAACTTTACTTAAATGTAAATAAATCAGATGAAATAATTAATCTTAACCTTACTTGATTTTAATTATATTAAAATGTATAAGTAGTGAATAAATAAATTATCTTAATGTCCCCTAATTCCGACCCATAATCCATTATTCATTGCAATGTAATTAAATTAATTTAAATAATTAAAAAATCTGTAAATTAATTTTAATTAATTAAGTTAAATTAAATAAGTGTCCCCAACCCCGATCATTACACCAAATCCAATGACATTGAATAAATGTAAACGCTATCCTAATCCTAACGATTAAAGTTAAAGGAACAGTAACATATAATGTTAAGTGTAACCCTAAAGTATTCTACAATAAATTACGTTAAATCAAATAATTTAATATAACCCATACTTAAGTTAAATGAAAGTCATCTACATTTAAAGTAATTAAGTAAGTTTAACTCTTATTTGAAACCAAATTATATTAAATTAACCCTTACCCTTTAATGAATGTACCTTGGCATTTCAATAAATGCTATTATACATGCCTAAATCAATGTAGTGACATTCTCTGTAGTGGTAACATCGATGTAGTGTCTAGTCGAAATAGTAATCCTGGTGGGGTGCAGATTCACCCTTGCGAAGGATTCAAGGTAGTTCTTTTCAGGAACATCTTCTCCAGAGAGATTTGTGACGTTGACCCGTTTCAAGTGATAATGACATCAACACGGATTACCATCACCATGGTTGATTTTACCCCAGCAAAAGTCTTTAGTGGAAGTTCCTGAACTTTCTATCCCCGGCGGGTCCTTCACTAGTTGGTTCATCAATTATCCATTGGCAGGTAGTGCAATTCCTAGTTCGTTCTTAAGCCACTGTCTAACTAGGGATAATCAAGAGGGGCAGTTGTTTGACAAAATGACTGTTTCTCCAGTCATCATTTCTTGTATGCTCAGCTAGGGGACCATCTGTGAAAGGGAGGTGATTCGGAGCAGGTTGATAGGAACATTCCACTGCCCCATTTCCTCTTTCCTCCAGATATAGCAATGCAAGAGACTATAGCCTTAGGGCCCACTGTAGCAGGATCTACCGGCCATTAAAGGCATGCTCGGCTTGAGCCTTTAACAAGAGCCTGGGCCTTTAATGGCCGGTAGAGCCTTCTATGGACAGCTCTAAAGCTATTCGTAAATTCCCTTAGAGGGCAGAATGTTCTAACTAGCAAAACAAAGGCCTCACAGAGACCAAGGGGGTTGAAATCCCCCCCCCCCGGGCTCCATGAGGCCTTTGTTAAACATTAAAATGTTGATACTCAGGGATTCTACCGGCCATTAGAAGCCCGAAGCACTCCATTGTTTTCAATAGAACTCCCAACAGTCCAATGTTCTAATACAGTTACTCCCAGCAGCGACAGCCTGCATTGTAAGAAGGGGGTTTGACAGCTAGGGGAGGCCTTAAATCAATGTTTGGGAGGACCTGAGACTGTAGCTCTAGACATACATAGGTTCAATAACGAGGCTATTAATGGAAAGCTCAAATCCTTTACTTTGATTAAATATAAAGTATGCATATTACAGTAAAGAATTACTGGTAAACTAGCTTTGGGGGTTGGCGAACGTACTACTAAATCTGGATGAAACTGGCAGCCACATTTTGGAATATCAACTTGACATCTCAGCATTTCATTCTTCTGAGGTCGATAAAATAGAAAGCATTAATCTGGCTAACAATACTATGTATTTTATAGGGTTATGGCACTGCAAAGCAAACTCCGTGAAGATGTTGCATAAAATACAAGTTATTACTCATTTATGTAGAGAGAAAGTCGTACAAATAAGGCTCATGGATGCTGTGTAAATTAATGACAGACTATCTTGCTATGTCAAATTTAAAACATATACTTTTTTCTCAAATGTTACAAGCCCACTGTGCTCTTAAATGTATAATTTGCCTAATTTTCTAAATATGTCTATAGCTCACAAAGTACCCCCAGAACCCTGATTTAAATACTGTTCAGTTTTCACCAACGGTATAGGGGAAAGTGTCGAAACTCTACTATTTGCAGTTATTGTTACCACATTTTCCCACAACTTTCTACGGGGACAACCATGACACCCCAGTAAGGCATTCTTTAAATAATGTTAGCTTTTCAAAGGTGTAACGTGGCCATTGAGTTTTTGTATATAACATTTGCCATTGATGTAACCAATGTATGGGGGAGAGGTGTGGCGCAAAGTCCAGGGCGGCTGACTCTGGAGCACTGGGCTCACGGTTTGATTCCCGGCGGCAGCTCAGCCCAGCACCATGTGGCTCGCGTAATCTTACCGGCAGCCCCAAGTGCCATGAGACCCTTAGAGGTGATTAGTTTGCGCATTAAAAATACTGTGTTATTCAGGTACCTTGAAGGAGAGAGGTCCAGAATGATCCTTTGACCTTTCCCCAAGTTTAACCAATGTTTGGGGACTTTGGGCTTAAAATGGCCATTTACCAAATTTTGCCTCAGAACTTCTTTGGGAGAGGCCTAAGGGGAGTCCCAAAGTCCACTTACATATGTTTTAGGTTCACAATTGTACTTCAAGCAATCACTTAGTGAAAACCGCCATCTACACCCCAATCTTAATTGATTCAAAATTGTTTAGACTTAGCATGCTTTATAAAGTATAACTTGGTACACATTAGTTGAGGGGCAATAAAACAATAATCAAAAAACACAAAATGAAAAATCACACTGATATGTATCCCTGTAGTTTTTTTCAAAACTTGAAAGGTACTAGGTTCCCCCATCCTTGCCCTGAATACCCATCATGATGTTATCACTAGGGCTCTTCCCTACAAAACAAATACTTCTAGCTTTGCCCACGCCCCTTACACACCCTGTTTCCCAATACTGGATTTTCCACAGTCCCCCTGCTGTGTTCCATGTGCTGGATTTCCCTTTCAATTTATTCACTCCAGTCTGCCAGGGAAAGAGGACTTCCTGTTCAAATTACATCCCCTTTTCATGCCTACCACCACCCTAAGGACAGCACTGGACATCTGGGGCAGTATTGTGTATATGGCGAATTGCCCCGCTTGGCACCCTGGCACGCACTTGCATCCATGTGCATGGTGCTGACTGGGGAAGTGAGCCATATCCCAACCAAATCCTCTTACGAAGTTCAGAAATATTGAAATCCTCTGCAGTATGTCTACCCTCCCAGAATCTAGAATATCACACCCCAGAGCGGCTCCCATTTAGGAAAGAGTTGAAGATGCACCTCTTTAAAGAACACATAATGATACATTAACAGTCCAATAACCTATTACCGCTCCTGTTACTTGTTGACTTTATTCTATTGTATTGTACTCTAGTGCAGCATTTATATAGTGCTTACTAGGTCTTAGTCGGGTACTGAAGCACTGGCCTACATGAGCAGCAAGCTACACCACCGGACTGGCTACTGGGCGCTTTGGCATGCTGTCGAGCTGGGGGCTGATTTCGTTGATGGGGGCCTGCGTGTGCTGAACAAAATTTGTTTTGCTTTGTTTATTTCGAAGCACATGCAGGTCTCCATCAGCGAAATTAGCCCCCATCGCAGTGACATCAGCCCCCAGCTTGGCAGCATGCCAAAACGCCCAGTACCCAGTCCGGCCCTGACCATGCTGGATGTGTAGGTGGAAGTTGCTGTCTGCAGAGGCGGTTCCTCCATTGGGGCAGTGGAACTTCGCCTTCAACACTGTTCGGCCTAAAGTGTCAAAAATGAAATGGCATTAACAGGGCGGGTCCAGGGTGTCACTGCTGCCTATGATTGGCAGCAGTGAGTTGTAGCCACTTAAGATTTCATTGCGCATGTTGGTTTGGCCTTCTACCTCGGTACTGCAAAATCGGCATGCGCAATCCAAACCTCTCCAACCTGGCCATCTTGGGCAGCTGGGTTGGAGAGCAGGCGCAGGCCTACAGTGCCTTTTGGAAAGTTGAGTCAGCCTGCTTCAGCCAATCAAGATGCTTTTGAGCAGCGTCTTGATTGGATGAGAGTGTGGGCTGTGGGCTTCGTGCTCGGATGACATCCTGCAGAGCAACGAGGACGTACTGCAGAACATCCAGCGGCAGTGTAAGTTAAGTGATTTTTTAATGCGTGATACTTATGTTAATGTCTATACTATTGTTTATTTGCTGTGTATTATGTGTATGTGTTATGTGTATATGTATATATATATATGTATATAAATATACTAGCAGCCCGTCCCGACGTTGTCCGGGTATGAATTGCTGCTGGCCAGTAGTATTTTGTTTTGTAGGATTTCGTTTTGATAGCATTTCTTATCTGTGACAGGCCTGTGAAACGCTCAGATTCACAGTGCACTGCTGATGCACTTAAGAGTGCGCGTTCAGTAGTGTGTGAACTCGAGTTTCCCTACTTTATTTTTCCCTGCAATATTATATAGCATAAACTCGACAACATGGCACGAGCACAATTTACATTACAGAAGAACACATTCATTTGTGGTAGGCACGGGGAGACAAAGCAATTTGCCTGGAATCACAGGATGTTGAGCTGATGCCAAGATTCAAACGTAGCTCCTCACCTCTAAAGTTCGCAATTCTAGAACTTGTGGCGGGGGGTGTGTCTAAAAGTGTATGTCGTGCTGGCCATCAATGAGAGAGACCTGTGCATTTTTCAAATCAGTGGTGAAAAAATATGAGTATGTTGCTGGAGATGTGGGCCACCGTGCCACCAATGTACTTTGAGTCAGGGCAGGTGCCTAAATCATGGAAAGAGGCAGTGGTTCTGCCTTTGAGGAAAAAAACTAATGTCAGTATGGAAAAACTTGATAACCTTCGCCCCATTTCGCTTCTCCCGTACTTTGCAAATATTGCTGGAAAAGGCAGTCAATAAACAACTTTCAGAGCATATTGAGGCTAATGGCCTGCTACACTCCACCCAGTCGGGTTTTCGAGCCCTCCACTCCACCGAGTCAGCACTCCTCTTGTCAACTGAAAGCCTGAGGAAACACGCGGATGATGGGCAAACAGGGGCACTGATCCTGCTTGACCTGAGTGCCGCGTTCGACACCGTGGCTCGCCACACTCTGCTACGGTGTCTAAAGAGGGGAGGAGTGGTGGGAAAAGCATGGGAATGGCTGGAATCATTTCTAGCAGACCGCAGCTTCCAAGTGGCACAGGGTCCCTTACGATCGAACAAAATTGATCTAAAACAGGGAGTACCCCAGGGATCCAGTCTCAGCCCCACTCTCTTCAATTTGTATGTAGCTCCGGTTGCAGACATCACTGACAGATTTGGGGTAGAAGTAGTATCTTATGCTGATGACACGCAATTGGTGGCGACACTGACACAACCTAAGGAGCAGTGCGCCACCAATTTTAATGCGTGTATGCAGGAACTCGCCGCGTGGATGGCCGAGAACTGCCTTAAATTGAACGGAAATAAAACGGAGGTGCTGATCGTGGGCAGGGCCCCCTCAGTATGGACCTCGGCATGGTGGCCCTCCATGCTGGGCAATCTACCCACTCCCAGCAATCCAGTGAAAAACCTTGGTATCTGGCTGGACAATAAAATATCGTTCGAGCACCAGACCAAACAAGTGGCAGGCACTTGCTTTGGAATGCTGAGGATCCTCAGAAAAACCTTGAACCTCCTACCACAGTCGGCCAGACAGACCCTAATCCATGCCTTAATTACATCCAGACTGGATTATGGAAATGTCTTGTACTTGGGCGCCAGCGCCAAGTGCCTACAGAGGCTGCAGCGCGTTCAGAACGCGGCGGCCCACCTGATTCTGATGCTCCCTAAGAGAGCGTCAGCTAAGAAGGCACTTAAAACTCTGCACTGGCTGCCAATCAAGGAACGGGTGGTTTTTAAAGCACTCTGTGTAGGACACCGGATCCTACAGAGGAAGGGCCCTACGTACCTTCACAATATGCTTGTACCTTACCTCCCGACGCGCCAACTGAGATCAAGTGGAACCGTGCGAGTCCAGGTGCCAAAATTCACCAAAGCAAGAATGGGGGGACGATCCTTTAGAGTCATGACTGCTACTCACTGGAACAAACTCCCACAGAGGTTACGACTTGAAACATCTGAAGCAGCTTTCCGCAAAGAGCTAAAAACCATACTGTTTCCCACTAACTAACTAACGCGCATGGGGCTGCCCAGAACTCTGTTCTCCAGTCTGTCACTCAGCGCGGGGACACACTAGCTAGTGTAACCAGGCGCTTTATAAGCTTCATATAAATAAATAAATAAATAAATGTACTTCCCGGGGGAGGGTAAACACCCATTATTCCGCAACTTTCTTTCCGCATACCATCACTCCGCATACTTTCATTACGAAAGTACCATGACTCCGCAATGCTATTATAACACATGGCATTACATTTCATATGCTTTTACCACGCATACATTTACAACGAAATTCGTTGTAAATGCATGAATGGTAAAAGCATGTTTTTTTAATGTTTGGATAAGGTAAAGTATGGGTATAGGGGTATATGTTTTGGGGTACTGAGGTATAAGTTTTGGGGTGTTTGGGTATTTTGAGGGTTGAGATATAGTTTTGGGTTATGGGGTCAGGGGTAGTTTTAGGGTTTAGGGATAGGTATGGGTTTTGGGGTACAGGGGTATTTTTAGGGTTCAGGGCTAGGTTTGGGTTTTGGAGTACAGGGGTATTTTTAGGGTTCAGAGGTAAGTTTGGGTTTTGGGGTCAGGGGTATTTTAAGGGTTCAGGGCTAGGTTTGGGTTTTGGGGTACAGGGGTATTTTAAGGGTTCAGGGCTAGGTTTGGGTTTTGGGGTACAGGGGTATTTTTAGGGTTCAGGGCTAGGTTTGATTGTTGGGGGTACAGGGGTATTTTTGGGTTCAGGGGTAGGTTTGGGTTTTGGGGTACAGGGTTATTTTGATGGTTCAGGGCTAGGTTTGGGTTTTGGGGTACAGGGGTATTTTTAGGGTTCAGGGATAGGTTTGGGTTTTGGGGTGCAGGGGTATTTTAGGGTTCAAGTGTAGGTGTAGGTTTGGGTTTTGGGGTACAGGGGTATTTATAGGGTTCAGGGCTAGGTTTGGGGGTACAGGGGTATTGTTAGGGTTCAGGGGTAGGTTTGGGTTTGAGGTACAGGGGTATTTATAGGGTTCAGGGCTAGGTTTGGGTTTTGGGGTACAGGGGTATTTTTAGGGTTTGGGATAGGTTTGGGTTTTGGGGTACAGGGTATATTTATAGGGTTAAGATGGGTTAGTGTTTAAGGGTGTTGGGGTATTTTAAGGAGTAAGGGTGGGTTATGATTATGGGGTGCAGGGGTGTTTAAAGGGAGCAGGGTGGACACCCGGAGCTGGAATGTACAGAACCTTTGAAGAAAAAACAATGAAATATTGGGCACACCGCTCCCTTTTTTTTTCCGTAATTCCGTGCCTCGCACACGCCCACACCCACAGCACACGATATGAGACATGGCATGAAGGGCGGAACGTACCAGACGCCCCCAGCGTTTGTCACGCCCCCAGCACACGCCCACAGCACAACGCAGACACGCCCACAAGGGACTACTTTGCTGGCACGGTTCGTTTACCTTTTAAATCTATATGGTGGGCATCTGCATAGCCTATGTCCTTCTGCTGCAACTGCCCTTTCCAACGCTGTATTGGGTGTTGTGATTGGTGCTGTGGTCCCCGAGATTGCCCGCCTCTCTCTTTATTATATTAGTATAGATATATATATATATATATATATGTGTGTGTGTGTGTGTGTATATGTTATATTCAGTATGTGTATTTGTTATTTGTATATTTTCTGTGCCCCCTTCATGTGATTTGCCACCAACCGCCACTGACTGTCTGTTGTGTTATCCTCTCCTCTGTGGCAGATGTTTCCATGTTGTGCCTGTTGACCACAAGATGCAGTTATCGAGTTCTGGGACGCAGTGCTTAGCAGTGTGTTGGATGATGAGGTGTTGGAAAACACTAATGTAAAACCACAATTATATCCTTTGCTTCTACTGGGACATTACTGTTATTCTGTTCTCGTCACAACAGAAAGGAGAAAGATGCACAATGAGAGCAACACATTGTTCTAGGGTATGGAACAGCAAAGCGCTAACTGATCCAGGCACCCAAAGGGGGAGAATGACACAGAACAGTTACGTATGGAGATGTCTTTGCTCAGCTCTGGTGGCATCATTGGCAAATATTTAATGCACATGCAGTGCTTAATTTGAGCCGGTGGATTCTAGTGCTCACCAACACCAGCGCTTTTCATGAGCACCAGTTAAGAATACATTCATTTACAGGAGATTACGTGATTTGCCTAGAATCCCAGGATGTTGAGCTGACACCGAGACTCGAATCTGGGGGCATATTATCAAGACAGGAGATAAAATTAGCGCCGCTTGCCGATAAAGCGGCAATAATGGGCTTCATAATATGCTCTATGGAATTCCAATCGAAGTCCATGTTAGATGTGAAGATAATTTTATCTCCTGTCTTGATAATATACCCAGTAGTTTTCAGCTCTGAAATCAGCAGCTCTAGCCATTATGCCACATTCCATTCCCAACTTGATGATTAGTAGTTGGTTCTTTTTTAGGCGGCGCGAACAGAAGAAATGGGCTGGCGACGAGAGACCAAACACTCTTTTTTGTTTTTACACAAACTAACCACTGTGTGCATGCCCGGGTTTAGATGGTATGTGTTCTGAAACCATTATTTCATCATCTCGGCATCAGGAGGCGCATACAGATGCAGTCATAGCTTGTTGGAACAGGCAGACCCTCAGATGTCAGGGCGTTTTATAAAATTCATGGATTTTGGACTCTGTAAATTCCACTGATTCTTCATGCTATTATGTGCTTTTATGACTCACTGACAGTTTGTGAACTTCACTGTGATCATAAAAATTTTATACAGAATTTTTATTGCCCGCCTCCCGTATGGCTATCATTGCTCTACTTTCTGTCATGAAGGCCACAGTTGGAGGCTTGGCATGGTTTTATCATTTTGCTTTTCTAATAGTTTTGATTAATCATGCAGATAGAATCTATTATTTACAACAAATCAGATGCTCCCTGAGCAGACACGAGCTTACGCATGCACAGGGAACAATGCATTAGTGAATGACAAACCAGCTGTTTGAAGCTGCAGGTCAATCTTGCAGGCAACAGCAGACCTGAGCTAAAAAGGGGGGCTTCCTGGAGGATTCCTGGGACCCTCTTCCACTCCTTCTAAGAAGTGCAGTTCGGTGGTGGGAGGTGGTACCACCTTGAAGGTGATGCAGCCAGGGTGCCTCCAAGCAGCTTCTTTGCCTCCACGCTCACATCTGTAATATGGAGCAGTTACTGGAAAAAAGTGTTTCTTCATTTGCATGGAGCCACATCCCCATGCAAAAGAGAGCATGGCCCCTTAAGATCGCTCCAGAGCAGGGTTCTCCAATGTCGGTCCTGGAGGGCCGGATCCATGCAAGAATTTTAGCATATCCACATGTAGATCAATTTAGTTATCCTAAACTCTGGCATGGATCCGGTTCTCCAGGATGGACATTGGAGAACCCTGCTCTAGAGTACATCTAGCACCGGCTCGATCTGAACTAAGATAGGGCTGCACACATGTCTGTGGCCCGTTTTGTTAATCCAAACTACCCCAGGGGTGCAGAAAGCTGGTACACATGCCCGCCACCCCTGTGTAAGAGGGACCGTCCGCATGGGCAGCGGCGGTCCCTCCATGGCAATTAGGATGTGACCGCCACCCTGGCGGTCACATCCTGTATTTTTTACATTGCGGCGGGTGCTGCTTGAAGCAGCACCCGCCGCAATGTAAAAAATGAAAGCAGTGCATTTGCATGCACAAAGCGGCAGGCACCGTACAGTGCCTGCCGCTTCGTGCACGCAAAGGCAGGGGGGTACCGTAGGTACCCCCCATGTGCACCCCCACCCCCCCTTCACCCAGGGGGCCTGCTACGGGCCCCCGAGGTGAAGATCCACATGCTTTTCCTCGGCGGAGAATCCGCCGCGGAAAAGCATATTTGCACAGCCATCCTAATATGTCTGGCGGTGTCTGAGACAACACGCCACCATATTAGGCCTTTTCCGCCGCGGTTGTAAGCCAACCGCGGCGGAAAAGCGGCGGACAGAAACCAGGACCCACCAGCCATCCTAATGTGGCGGTGGGTCTTTGGTGGGCCTGCAGAGGATTTTCCGCATCCTCCGGGCCGGCGGTGGCTTCCGCCGGCCCGGAGGATGCGGAAAATCCTCCATCGTAATGTGCCCCTTAGTGTAATACCCCCACCGTTCAGGTACCAGACTGCCTTTTCATGTGCCTGTCTCAGTGTCATGGTTGGTGTCTTCCAGTTCAAGTTTAGTGTGTTTCTATCTCAGGGTGTGGTTCTCTCTCTTCCACTCTCAGTGTAACCCTTCCCTGGTCTCCCTAGTCCAATATCAGCATATCATTCTTTCCCTCTCACCATTTATTTGTCTTACAGTCAGTATCCGCACGTTTTACGTTTGGTGTCTGGGTCCTATATTTGGTGTGCACATGTGTGTGCTGGTGTGCTTTTGCTCCAGTATACATATGTCCATGTGCGCTGTCAGTCTCCCTGTGACAGCGTGTCCTTCTGCCTCTGTTAGTGTGTTCCTATCCTAGTATCCTAGGCCATCTTTTCCCATCCTAGTGACGGCGTGCTGCTGCTCTCAGTGATTGCTTGTCTCAACGCCTTCGTCTTCTGTCAATGTATCCATTTCAGTGTCACCTTGTAACTTAGTCAGGTTTCAGTACCCTTGGACACACACGAAGGAAGGCGTGGAAGTACAAGGTGTGAGCTGGTGACATTGGCAGCGTCGGTTTGGTAACACGGGCACTCGGGCCAGGCCCGGACTGGCCGTTGTTTGCACCGGGCAATCCCCCGGTCGGCCGCAAGGGTGGGGGCCGGTTTTGGGCCCTGGGGGCCGTTTTTGTTGTCGAGCCGGTTTTGCAGCAGAGCTGCAAAATCGGCCCTGTAACAAAATCGGCTGAAGAGCGGCCCTGGCAAAGCGCTCGCCCCCCTCCCGCCCGGGGGGCGGGGGGCCGGCCAAGCACTTTGCCAGGGCCGGTTTTGGTTCCCAGTCCGGCCCTGACTCGGGCAATGCCCGAGGGGCCAGTATCCGAATTCCAGCTGTGGTTTGCTTTTTTGAGCAGCCTAGAGGGCCGATCTGGGCAGTTTCTGTGTTGTTCGAGGGCGCCAGTGGCCCAGGGGGTGCCTGAGTGGCCTTTCTGGAGGTGGATGGGCGCTCATTACCTCCCTTTGATCAACCGCAGAGGTGGCACTCCTTTTCTCTTGCTGCGCTGGCCCATTAATATATATATATATGTGCATATCCAGCGGGGGCAGAGGGCCTGAGCAAAAGTGGCCTCACTTGTTTTTCAGGTGTGTTTCACCAGTGTAAACTAATCCGTGCATTTTTTTTAAACCCCGCCCCCTTTTTTAAAATAAAATTTCGCCGCAGCTGTGTTTTACGAGGCAATATGCAAATGTGGGCCACTTTTTTTGCGTGCCCGGGACGATTTTTTATCTCAATCCAACCCTACATTGGATGAGGGAAACACAACAGTGTTGGTGTGGTATGTTGGTGTTGAGAAGAGTAAGAGAGGAGGGGCCAAAGTGATAAAGAGTACAGGGGCATGAGATTAGATTACAAAGTCGTTAGAAGTTGGTGTGAGGCCTGGGCCAAAACTTAATGTCCTGCCCGCTGGAAACTTATGTGGTGCCCCCTGGAAAGAGAAAACAAGGTTTCTGGCACCATCTAGTGGTGTGACCACACACGCTGCCTCTTTATTAATGGATACAGCAGGCTTGCTTGTAATTAAAAATATATAAATAGATGTTGCTGAAAAAAGACCGGGGTCCTGGAAATTGTGGGGCCTAGGGCATAATGGCTCCTCTGTCCCCTGCATTTGATAGATATATTTTTTTTAAATTATGTATTTTGTACCTTTTTCAACTTTAACATATAATACGCAAATGTGCAGAGTGTGTCTGATTCACGTTTAGACTGACTATAGCTAATGAATGCCTGCATTTAAAAATGGCTGACGTTTAGTTGTTATCTTGCTTCACATAACATGTCTTTCTTTTCCAATTGAAACTTACTTCACATGTACCGTCATGATGTGTCCTTGGTTTTCCATTCTCATCTGAAATTGTTTTCATTTCCGTGATCCTTTTAGAATGGGTTATCAAGCTTTTGAATGCTCCTGCAGGGTACGCTTAGTCTAATGTATCTCATTATGTTGCAGATAACTGTATGCTAAAGTACTCTTAGAGTAGCCTCATTGTGTAGGAGCTTGAGAAAGTCATAAGTTTAGAATGTGTGTGTGCCTTAACCTGATTGGTCCTTCATATAGAAATCAAGTGATGGGTATCAAATGATAGAATTGTGTGATTCAAAGTATTGCAACATAGCCATGAACTCTCTGCCACTTTCTTTGCCTGACTTTTAGCCAGAGTCACCTTTTCCTGACTTACTAGCAGTCTTTCCCTACCTAAGCAGAGTAGGGTGGTCTCTTTATGCGATAACTGATTTGTTTACCTTTCTTTTTTGAGACAACTTTAGAATAGCTTGTCTTTGTTTCATGACTTTGAATTGCTTTGAACCATAACACTGACTAATGCATTCATGCAGCATTTATTGATGTATAGTTAATTTGCTGATTTGAATTTATAACTTTGCTAATCCTGTAATAAACCTATATGGTTTGAAACTGCTAGAGCACTGAGCCGTCTGTCCTAATTTCACTGCAACTGACCTTTTTAGCTGCCTATGGAAAAAAGGGAGTTGACATCATCCACAGGTTCAATTTACAGTGCAACCAATTTGGCCACACATTGAGGACCCAAAGTCGGTAAATCAGATTAAGTATGGGTTTATTACAATTTATTTTTTATATAACCACATTTTATTAGGTTTAACAGTACAAGGCATCATCCACTGATAGTAACAAATAAGTGGTATCATATTTCTGGACCCAATCATTGAATATGGACATTTACCCATAATAGTTACACACTTTCCATTAGCAGTCAAGTTAAGTACACCATTCACCCCATATTTTCTCCTGTTTTCGGGGGCATCCAAGAGCTTCGTAAATTAGTTGAACTTGGCGCGGGAACCAATCAACACCTCTCTTCCAAACCACCAGGGAGGGAGATTCTGGACTTTTCCAGTAGCGAGCGATGTCTCGCTTGGCCACTAAGGATGCTATCCCCATGAAAGTCCTCTCTGAGTGGGACTCACCAACTCTCTCCAAGAGACTCGAGTGCCTCCCGGGGCCCAATTCAATTTGGTGGCCTGACCTCTGAGATCTCTCGCCCACCCCACTCTTAAAGGAAGTCAAGACCAGGCACGGCCAGGCCGCATAATAAAAATGAAGCGGCCGGGGCAGAGCAGCATGCATATACAGCCTGGTCTGCACGCTCCATTCGTTGTAGTCGTTGAGGGGACAGATATTTTGCGTGTAGATATTTAATCCGGAACATCTGCAAACATGAGCCAAATGCCAGTTCCTTTGGGGCTAGACATTCCTCCTGCCACCCCTCGTCATCCACTTCGCCCACCCTGCCCTCCCATTTGCGACAGAACTGCAAAAAAAGATCTGCCGTGTTGATCATTAGGGAATGATAAAGCCAGAGATTGCATCCCTGCCCAGACGACCCATCATGAGTTTTGCCTCAAGGGGGCTATATACAGGGATCTGTGCATCTGCCAGGAGGTGAGCAAGCAAAGCATGCCGAAGCTGGAGATAACGGAAGAATTGTGTATGAGAAAGGCCATATTGCTCCTGCAGTTCCTGAAAAGACATCAGAGCCCCCTGCTGGTGAATATCACCCAGGCACGTCATACCTATGCGATCCCACTGAGAACAGCCCGCAAGGTCCCCCACCTGGCATAGCCAGGTACCACGCCACACGGGCGTCACGTCTGTGGGGTGGCAAGTTCATCAAGTGAGGAAATGGCCGCTCTGTAACAAAGCAGCATCACTCGAGTGCAGGAAGGTGTCATGGTGGGCAGAGAACTGCCATAGAGTAGATTGAGAAGCAAATTGAGGCATACAAAGTGGAGTTCAAGATGATATGCAGGATCATGACGGCCCCCGGTAAACCATTCATTCACAGGGACTAGGTGGGCTGCAAGATGGTACCTGTAGAGATCCAGGACGCTGAGACCGCCAACAAACTGTGATTTGCGAGCCAAGGAGAAAGCCACACAATGTTGCCCACCATTCCAGACAAAGGATTTCAATTTCGAAGTTAAGAGCAAAACCACGTACGGGGAATATGATAAGGGTAATTCAGTAGAACATATAGATTCAGGTTAAACTCATCATTTTAACACAGCAATGCACCCCATCAGGTTAAATGGCAGGTGGCTCCACTTGTGTAGGTCGCGGTCCAGCACTGATGCAAGACGGTGAAAGGTAAGAGACCAGGCCGGGTCTATAACGCAGGAGACGTGAATCACTAAGTACATGAAGGAGTCCCGTTTGGCAGGGATATCAACTCATCACTGTCTCTCTGCCACATTACCAGCCACTGTTAGCAGAACAGATTTGCTGGCACTAACACACAAGCCAGATGCCTCTGCGTAAAGTTGGAGAATCTCAAGGCATCTAGGACCTGATGCCTGTGGCTCACTAAGGAAAAACAGGCCATCATCCGCATACAGGGCAACACTGTCTTCCAAGCCCCCCTCCCATTCGCCAGCCTGGAACCCGCACATTGCATCGCATCAGTCTTGCCAGCAGCTCTATGGCAAGGTTGAAGAGCAGGGGGCAGCCTGGCGCATTCCCCTGCAAATCGGAAAAAGCTGCTGAAAGGATCCCATTCACCCAAACCTGAGCAGTGGCTGTATTGTACAGCAGCCCCACCGGTCTACGAAAAAGTCCGTCTATTGGAGCACAGCCTCAAGAAAGACCAGAATAACCTTTTGGAAATCAACTAGGGGGACAGTCACATCATCCCCTAGGTGGTGTGCTTGAGAGAGAATAGATCCCTATGGGGAGAATAGGGGCGGTTCCACCTCAAGTATATCCTCCAAAATCTATACAACACAAAAGAGGGACTTGAGGGTGTTTAAAGTCAACTAGGTCGTGTTAGGTTTCTATTGACACCTCCTGGTTGTGGGTCATCAAAAGAACATGCCAAGAAAAAAAGCAGGACCCAGTGTATTGTCTTGAGCATATATTTATAAGAACTACAATAGTTAGATTAGCTTCTCTTGGTTGAGCCCACTGGGGTGGCATTGCTCCTACCCCGGTGTGAGAGGTTGTCAAATGATGAAGCATGCATCGATAAATTGAGGGTGAGACGACTTCTCAAAAATCTTTTGATGACACAAACCAGAAGAAGTCAATGGAAACCTAATAGGACCTAGTTGACTCTAAATACCCTCAAGTCTCTCTTATGTGTTGTATAATGTGTTTGAGAGAGAGCCAGTTGCACCCTCTGAATACAGTGGTGGGTGCTCCTACCTGGCATAAAGCTGTATTGGTCCGGGTGTATGAGGTATGTGAGAGTTTGACTAAGCCTTGTCGCAAGCACCTTCGCAAAGATTTTGATGTCTGTGTTGATGAGGGAGATCAGGCGATATGAGGAGGAACATTCTGCAGAATGTCCGCCTTAGGTAGGACTACAATGATGGCAATACCAAGGTTTAGGGGAAAGGAGCCGTGCTTCAGTCCACTGTATAAAGGGCCAATAGATGCTGAGTCGAGAGATCACAATACCGTTTGAAAAATGATATGGGGTCTTACCAGAGTGAAGATCAGATATTGCTTGCCCAATTTCCTCTACAGATAATGGCAGGTCCAGTTCTCTGGCCAATGAGGGTGGGGTAGATGGTAGGGGGATATCTCCAAGAAGGAGGAGACAGCTCACCTGGAGGAGTCAGGCGTGACACGTACAGTATCTGATAATAGGTCGCAAACGTTTGAGCAATTGCGGGTAGTACCTCACATAGGACGCCGGAGGCATCTTTAATAGCTGGAACCACCCTGTGAGAGACCTCCAGAGTTGCTAGCCAATATAGTTATTTGCCCAATTTACCTCCCGAGGTGTGTGTTCTCTGGGTAGATGCCCGCTAGCCTTGCTGCACCTCCTCTAGAGAGACCTGATGCAGTTTGGTACTCACCATCAGCCACTCCCGATTCAGAGCCACCCGCTTACCGCTCCAAATCAAGGATCTGATTCTCCAGCTCCACCAACTGTGCCTGCCGTTGCTGCTCTTTATGTCACACATACCCTTTTAGATGATTCCGCAATGTGGGTTTGCTCGTCACCCATAAGGTCCCCGTGGAGAGCACAGAGCCCTGATTGATTATGAAGGTGTGTATCTCCTCCTCCACAGAATCTGTGCAGTCTTGGTCAGTCAGATGCCACACATTAAATTTCCACATTGGACCAAGGGAGCTTGTGGGAACACCCCAGTCAAGAAGAAGAGGAGCGTGATCTGATATGCCTCTTGGTAGGATCCGGATATGCTGCACCTGTAGCAAGTCACATGCTGGCAACCAGAGAAGATAAATTCTGGATTCGATTTTGTGGGCTGCAGACAGGTGTGTGTAAGAGTGCTGTGCAGGGTTCCAAGAGCGGCAAGCATCACAGAGATCTATGGAGTCCACCCAGGAAGTGAGGCTTGCAGAATGTGTCAGCCTGCCCTGGGTGTGGGGTGTCCAATGTGTCCTGCTTGGGGTCGAGAACTGTGTTAAAATTCCCACTGATCATGGTTGCCGCATGTGGGTGAACTGCAATCAAGGATTGGAATGCTCACAGTGTGGATTGCAAGAGTTGTGGAGGGACATAATAGGGAATGCGGCTATGCTGATTAGCCCTCAGGCACACCTCAACACTCCTGCACCACTCCCGGGGGTCTTAATGAACATCAGACACCGCTATTGGGAAGGTTTTGTGTAAGAGTATCAAAACTCCTCCCGAGCCTCTAGAGTAGTCCACATGGTACACACAGTCATACCCATAGCACCCAGGAAAGAGCATCAAGCTCCTAGGAGATGTGTCTCCTGAAGCAGGACCATGTCTGATTTGTATCTCTTAACATATTGCAGAACCGCAGATTGGTTAATGCGTCCAAGAGACCATTTACATTCCAGAAAATTATTCTAACCATTTGGGAGTTGGGCTAGCAAGTGGTGTGGCCAGTCCAGGTTCCCCACAAGTGGGGCTGGGACGATGGCCATCACTGCAAGATTCTACCCAGAGGTGAAAACGAATACAGCAGAGACATTGTGGGGTGAGGACTGTGAGAAGTTGGCCTGGTATATGATGTTCACTTTTCTAGAGAACACCTTGCACCAGTCCAAACAACCCTTATGGGGATGGTTGTAAGTCAACCTTATAGACCAGCTATCCTAGTGGTAGCGCGGACAGAACAGTCTTAGGCTAAAAGACTCTTGAGGGCGTGTAAAGCCAGCTGTTTTACCATAGGTAACCCCTTGAATATCAAATGAAAGGACACCACACAGGATATATATAAAATATATATGTATTTATTTAGTAACACACTCCTCTGAACTCTTTATGAGATCAGAGGCCAAAGCACATAACAAGTTACTTAATCAGAATACTTTAAGTTGCACAATTTACAGTTAGGCCCTAGGAGCGAAGCAAACCATATATTAAGAAAGTGGTATAATTACCACGTCACGAGAAAAGGAAAGGCCTAGGGCCTAGGGAATCGCTGGGGCTAAACTATCTGAACCTTAGTTTAGAAGTAGGAGGCCCACAGGCGGCGTGTGCAGTGTCTTTACACACACGCGAGAGTCAATGTTAAGTCAATGGGAACTTAAGAGTTAGATAAAGAAGGATTTAGGACACTTTCGGTTTAGCTAGGAGGAAACCACTAAAAACCTAGACACTTGGATAGTCAATACCCTTGGGAGCACCAAAGTACTCGCGTTACCTCACCCACAGGAAGCGGGTGCATAGGTGTGAAGATGTGTCGGGTTTCGCCGTTGAAGCCTATGGAGACCTGGAGGAAAGATGCTGCAGGCGACCAGGAGGAAGATGTCCGGGTGGATCCAAGGGTGGATCGAGGATGAAGAAGACCTGAAAGCAGAGGGGACAGAGTCTGGGTCACTAGCCAGTGACCGGGTGGAACCAGGAAGGAACCAGCCGACGTCGAGGAGCAATCAGGTGCTGTCGTGAAGCTTGTCTCTTCAGCCACGCGGACCAGGAGGCGTCGAGGACAACCAGATGCTGAAGAGGAGCTGTCCCACAAAGGTTCTCGCAGATGGAGGGGTTGACTGCCGGATTGGAGTCAACAAGCCTTGGCAAAGGCAACCCATGCAGGATTCAAAGAAGGCTTCTGATTCAGACCAGCAAGGTCTGAGGTGCCTCACCTTTGCAGGGAGGCATGGGCCAGCCTGGAGCAACCAGACCAGCGAGTTGATTCAAAAGGATTGTCGTCACAGAGGCTACTAGCCAACGGGCCAGCAACCGGACAACGTGTCGACCAGAACACAAGCAGAAGGGCCCCATGCAGAACTTGTGGAGTGTGGAGGGCTGATCTTTGTTGCAGGTGGAGCTCGGATTTGGGGCTTCTCAATCCCCAGTGCACAGCTGCGAGGATACCTCAGGAGCTGCACAGTTAGCAAGTCGTAGACTTTTCAAGATGTCCGGTCCCACGTGTCTCGTCTCCTCCACGGATCTCACCTATTCTGCAGACGTGAAGAGAGGGTCAGAGAGGTCTGGAAGTCTGGGTCTTGTCAGGCTCTGTGCTCGGGTCCCGGCGGGAGCATCGACAAAGCAAGCCGTTGATTTGCTGGATGGTGCCTGGTTGCCCAGGGTGGTCACTCCTTGGCCACAAGGGAGATTCTTCAGTCTTCAGGTTCAGCAGAACGTCTAAGGTCCAGAGTTTTGTTTCAAGTTTCAGTTCAGGATGAAATCTAAAGTCCTGGGGCTCAGCTCCTACCTTTATACAACTAAAAGGGGCTGGATTACTTTCTAGGTCCCTCCTATGGGTGGTTACACCCCCTTTCCTTTGTCCAGTTTCGCGCCAGAGCTGGGGCTGGAGTGCCCCAGCAACCGGTTTGAACTGGGGTATGCGTGGAGCACCTAGTGTGCCCCAGGCAGTGTCTCATTCTATTCAGCCCTCCCTGTCCCAATACACAAAGTCCTGTCTTGGGTGGTGCTCACACCTCCGTGACTGGAAGGACTCCCAGCAGCAGGAGGTCAGACTTGTGTCTGTGGCAGCAGCATCCATTTTGTGACGCTGGGGCTCTGGTTAACTTTAACCGGGATAGTCAGCAACAACATGTCTTCTCCCTCTAGAAGGGTAGAATGCTACCCCCGTCGCCAGAATTGGCAAGGGGGTAGTATTCCAAAGCGTATGACACCTTACACAACATGTTTAGATAAAGCCAAACCAAAGTTAGCATTTAACCGCGAGGTTCATAATGCACTTAAGAGTATATGGTATGGCAATATCATAGAACAGCTATAAGGACATGGTTCCGAAAGCTGCAGATAGGCTCAGCTCATGCTAGAGCTTCATCTCACACATAACCAAGCACTCTGCCTCCAGGATTGTTAAGGCCTGCCATAGGAGTGACTTATAGGTTACTATGTGTCTACATATAAGGTAGGTATAGGGATACTATACCTAAGCAAGGGATGATTACACGGCCTTGCCCCAGCTGAGTGATCAGCCAGTTGTGTCAATTTAGGTGGCCAGCCAGGGGTGGCATAATATATGCTGCAGCCCCTGGTAGGCCTTGGTTACACCTATGCCCTTAGTACCCAGGGTACACTTCTACAGGGGCTGACAAGGTGAACCAATTTCCAATTTGGTATGTACCTACAGTACATGGAGTCCATTTTACAGAGAGAGCAGCTAGCCTGGGGTCCTGAATAGCAGGATCCCAGGCCAACTAAGTCGAAAACCAGCTAAACACTAGGCAAAAAGTTGGGGGTAACCATAGTCAGGTATCCACCTTCCTACAAGGACCTGTAAAGAAAACAGTTCAAAATACAAGATCGATCTAAAACAACATGCCCCCACACCACCTCCCCTCCTCATACTTTTACCCTGGAAGCATCTGTCATCCCTATAAAGAACATACATAAGTTGAGGGCAAAAACACACGGTCAGGAGCTTCATCCACCCATGTAAGGGTAATCTTGCCTGACCGCAATATCTAACAAGTTTGTGATGGGTTTTACGATACAACCATTAAGAAAGGAACACCCCACACCCTCAATCAGTTCAGCAGTCCAGCCAATAGATATACGTTACCACCTCCAGGGCGGCCTTGATTTCCGGCCTCCCAGTGCAAGGCCCTTTTCGTGTCTCTAAGGGTGTCAACCAGGCATCTAGGTCAGTGAGCCCAGCAGGCTTTCAGTGGATTTGAAGAGCAGCAGAGTATCAGTGAAGGAGGCCTCCTGATCAGCAGGGCGCAGTAATCCAGTCCCTGGAGCTGGCCCTGATGAGGCTCGTTGCTCGCCCCATGTCAGCCCTGTCCTGCGGGATCTGGTAGGTCTTTTGGGAGGCACTCAAGTGGGAAATGGCAGATGGGGCTCCCCTGTTTCAGACTCAGTATCTCTGAGCCTCGCATGTGGATTGGTCTTTGCTCCGTCTCCCATTACCAGGCATGCTCGGGCTGTCAAAGAAATAGGGTGAGGGAGCAAATATGTCTTTGAGCTGGGCCGGAAAGAGGAGCATGGAGTGGATGTTAAGTGCCTGGAGTTTTAGTTTGACCTTCTCAAATGAGCAACATTGCTGCTGGACCACCCTGGTGTAATCTGGAAAGATCAGAATTTGCGTTGGTATGTCTCAAGTATGGTTGAATTTGGGCCTCTCAGATGATGGTGTCCCACTCTCTGTGGTTGAGGATGTGTGCCAACACAGGGCGGGGAGAGGCCCCTAGGGGAGATCTTTTGGTCCTGGCTCGGTGCGCTGCTCCACATCAAAACAGCGGGATAGCTTATCAGCTGGATTCCAGGATAGGAACCACTCCATCAGAAGATTGGCCATCCTGAAGCCCTCGATCCCTTCTGGCAGGCTAATGAGGTGCAGATTATTTCACCTTGAATGATTCTCAACGTCCTCCGCTCACTTGCAGAGAACCGCCACTGTGGACAGCAATTGGGAGACCTGACATTTCAGAGTCGGAACGTAATCTTCGGTCGTGGAGATCCGCACATCGGTCTCAGTAACTCTCTCCGCTACTTTACAGAGATTCTGCCGCATGAGGAAGAGGTTGACATGGACGTCCTCTACTTTGGATTCAACCTCCTTCCAGGAAACTTTGATTGCTTTGAGGATGGCTACAGAGGATTGGGTCGGGGTACCAGCAGGGACTCCCCCGCTGCACCCCTGGTGTGAGGTGCTGAAGTGGTCTACTGAGCTTTTTTAGTTTTGCCTGCCTTCGACTGTGGGGGTTTATTGTGGCCCATCTTCAGGTATAAGGGGGCCAGCATGACAGACGTCTGGGGGCTAGCTCACCTGCCATAGGGCAGCATCAGCGGTACACTCCAGCAAGTTCAGGGGGGCTGATCCCAGATGGTGTGGGAAGTCCCTTGTGCAGTGACAGCAAGGTGAGACAGGATAGCCAGGTAGCTCTAAAGGCGTGTGGAGCTGAACCGCTTGCCCCGAGGCAGCACACATAGTCTGCCACTGGTGATCCTTCCTGGGTTCCCCTGAGGAGAAGGGTCCCAGCGTTGTGCAGACAGGGATGCCCGGGCAAGAAGGGCAGCCAAACTCCAGGCAGAGGCCCCCGCAGCGCACAACAGCAGATGTGGGGAGCAACAGTTGCGTGGGTCAGACCACTCTAGGACATAAATGCCCCAGGTACTCGGGGCAAACACACACTCCAGCGAGTGCCAGTCCAGGGACACTGGGATGTTACTGCATAGGGGGGATCTCCTGAAGAAATTGAGTCCAGTGGGTTGGTAGGTATCACTCAGGCAGTTGGGGATCAGAAGCGCCCCATGGGGGACACCACGGCCAGCACCATCAGGCGCTCCTCCACAACAGCGGAGTCCTCATGCCAGGTCCCCCAGTCAGGCAGAGTGCAGTTATGTACTACTCCCAACAGTTCGAGCGGCACTGCAATATTCAGTTGTTGGGCCGTAGGGCACTCCCCTAGACACCCTGCATTCACTGGTCAAGCAGGTTCAAAATGCTGGCCTATATACTTGGAGCCATCCATTGAGGGCTATTCCCCTTGCAGGCACAGTTCTTATGGGGGAGACAGTTTGGCAGTCTCACTCTGCCCTCTATCTAAATCAAGAGCTGGGGAGGAGGGCACCAGCAGAGAACACAGTGTGGGCCTTCTACCTCTGCACAGTGAGATTTCAATGCCTGCGGTACGATAAGTCGTGAGGCTGACTGGATGCACCTCAGCCGCTTCTCACAGGGGTAAGGCCATACCGAAGCTCCGTCCTGTCCCTCCGTCCCTGCATCAGCTTCATGCAACTACAAAGGGGACACAACTCGCACTGTGGGTACAGGCAGCCAGTAAAAAACCTCTGGTGGGCCTGTGTGGCAGGCCTGGGAATTCTGAGAGATCACTCATTGGTCTCTGAGTAGCACCACCGCAGCTGCCATTTTGACCCCTCACCTCACAATGTGTTGGTTGTGTTTCACAGTCTTTGGCAGTCCATCGATTGCGATAAAGGGCTCAGGGGATACCCACTGCATCTCAGTTGTGGGGGGGGGGTTCAGGAGGAGGGATTCTAATTGGTGCTGTAAGGCAGGATGTTTGATGGTTACGGTCGGGCAACAGGAACTCTGTTAACATCCGACCGTCATCTAGCCTCCATGGCCACGCCCCATGTTATTTACAATTTTAAAGCCAGACTGATGTACACAAGTCTTATGAATATATTGTAAAAATGCAGAATCACTACTGACAGGCCAAATCGTCTCACAAAGTTTGGCCTCAATAACATGAAACATACAAGGAATTCGGTGGTAGCAGCAGAGACAATAAGGAATAAAATCTAATGATCAGAATAAGTTCTGCGAAGCTCTTGCCTATTAAACTTGAGGAAATCTAAATTTCCTAAACTAAGTCTGAATTAAAAGTACTGATAGAAGAAACCCTAATCAGATCTGGTAATGTAGGAAGGCGTGAGTATAGCCGAACTTCTGTAGAGGTTCTTCAAATATAAAACACAACAGAGATCTCGTGAAGAGGTTCATACCCCTCTGAGTCTAAAAGGAATCTGAGTAAAGCTGAAGTGTGACCAACAATTAAACCCCACAAAAGAACATTTGAGAATCCCATATCATGTGTGTCATTACTTTCCACCTTCGCACAGGACAAACTTGGCAACTACCCTTGAAACTCCTTTCCTTTGGTCCGCATAAGAGAAATCCCTTGGATTCCTCCAGTCTCCCAATTCTGCACAGGCAGTAGTGCTCCCTTTGTTTGTTAAGTCTTTTTGACCTTGCCAAAAGTACTCCTCCTGAATCTCACTATCTCTTACATACATTGTGCCTTTCTCTATTCATGAGATCATACGACTGCACCTTCAGAGGAGAGAAAACATTGCAACCCAAGCAAAGTTCTCATTGAAGGTTAAACATTAAGAAATCCATATGTTTAGGGTCATTGGTCAAGTTTACGTGGCAAGCATTTAGTACACGTTTAAATCCATGATTTTGGATACATCTATCTATACTAATATAATAAAGAGAGAGCCCAAACCTTTGAGGCGGGTAATCTCAGGAACCACAGCACCAATCACAACACCCAATACAGCGTTGGAAAGGGCTGTTGCAGCAGAAGGACATAGGCTATGCAGACGCCCACAATATACATTTAAAAGGTAAAAGAACCGTGCCAGCAAAGTAGTCCCTTGTGGGCGTGTCTGCGTTGTGCTGTGGGCGTGTACTGGGGGCGTGACAAACGCTGGGGGCGTGTGGTACATTCCGCCCTTCATGCCATGTCTCATATCGTGTGCTGTGGGCGTGTGCTGGGGGCGTGGGTGTGTGCGGGGCACTGGATTACGGGAAAAAAGCGAGCGTTGTGCCCAATATTTCATTGTTTTTTCTTCCCAGGTTCTGTACATTCCAGCTCCGGGTGACCACCCTTCTCCCTTTAAATACCCCTGCACCCCATAATCATAACCCACCCTTGCTCTTTAAAATACCCCAACACCCTTAAACACTAACCCATCTTAACCCTATAAATATACCCTTACCCCAAAACCCAAACCTATCCCTAAACCCTAGAAATACCCCTGTACCCCAAAACCCAAACCTAGCCCTGAACCCTATAAATACCCCTGTACCTCAAACCCAAACCTACCCTTGAATCCTAACAATACCCCTGTACCCCAAAACCCAAACCTAGCCCTGAACCCTAAAAATACCCCTGTAACCCAAAACCCAAACCTACCCCTGAAACCTAAAATACCCCTGTACCCCAAAACCCAAACCTAGCCCTGAACCCTTAAAATACCCATGTACCCCAAAACCCACACCTACCCCTGAACCCTAAAATACCCCTGTACCCCAAAACCCAAACCTAGCCCTGAACCATAAAAATACCCCTGTACCCCAAAACCCAAACCCCAAACCTAGCCCTGAACCCTAAAAATACCCCTGTACCCCAAAACCCAAACCTAGCCCTGAACACTTAAAATACCCCTGTACCCCAAAACCCAAACCTACTCCTGAACCCTAAAAATACCCCTATACCCCAAAACCCAAACCTAGCCCTAAACCCTAAAAATACCCCTGTACCTCAAAACCCATACCTATCCCTAAACCCTCAAACTACCCCTGTACCCCATAACCCAAAACTATACCTGAACCCTTAAAATACCCAAGCACCCCAAAACTTATACCTAAGTACCCCAAAACATATACCACTATACCCATACTTACCATATCGAAACGTTTAAAAAAACCATGCTTTTACCATTCATGCATTACAACGAATTTTGTTGTAAATGTATGCGTGGTAAAAGCATATAAAATGTAATGCCATGCGTTATAATGGCATTGCGGAGTCATGGTACTTTCGTAATGAAAGTATGCGGAGTGATGGTATGCGGAAAGAAAGTTGCGGAATAATGGGTGTTTACCCTCCCCCGGGAAGTACATTGGCGGCACGGCGGCCCACATCTCCAGCAACATACTCATATTTTTTCACCACCGATTTGAAAAATGCACAGGTCTCTCTCATTGACGGCCAGCACCGACATACACTTTTTGACACACCTCCCGCCACAAGTTCTAGAATTGCGAACTTTAGAGCTGGGGAGCTACGTTCGAATCTCGGCATCAGCTCAACATCCTGTGATTCCAGGCAAATCGCTTTGTCTCCCTGTGCCTACCACAAATGAATGTGTTCTTCTGTAATGTAAATTGTGCTCATGCCTTGTTGTCGAGTTTGCGCTATATAATATTGCAAGGAAAAATAAAGTAGGGAAACTCGAGTTCACCCACTACTGAACGCGCACTCTTAAGTGCATCAGCAGTGCACTGTGAATCGAAGCGTTTCACAGGCCTGTCACAGATAAGAAATGCTATCAAAATGAAATCCTACATAACAATATACTACTGGCCGGCAGCAATTCATTCCTGGACAACGTCGGGACGGGCTGCTAGTATACAATATAGATGCAGAGTACTATTCAAATTAATACATGATTATATGAGTCCATATTATTCAAACCACACAAATGCAGATATATATGGGAGCTGCAATTCGATGTTAATGGAAGGAAAACATTAGTATGCACACTTGTATAAATGTTAAGATTACAACATAAATGCAGTTTCTGTAGCTGTTCAATGCACCACATCACATTAATGTTATTGACTACATGAGGCCATTTGGGGAGAGGATGTAGCCTAATGACTAGGATGGTCGACCTCAAATCTGGGGAACCGGGTCAGAGTCTCTGCAACAACGACGCTCAACATCCTGTGATTCTAGGCAAATCATTTAATATCCCTGTGCCTATCAAAAATGAATGTGTCTTTGTGTAATGTAACTGGTGCTCATGTAAAGCGCTCTGTACCCAATACCCTCGGGAGTTCGCGATATATATCAAACTCCAGAAGAAAAAAAAAGTGCAAATATGTATGTGAACTGGTCCAAAAAAAAAGGGTGGAGCCAAAATTACGCTGCTCCATAACCGAATCAATCTCTTGTCTTCTTTGAGGATCCTAATTTGCGTCGCACTATTTAAATGTATAAAATGTTAATGTCTAGCCTTAGTTGGAATGAAAGTAACATCAGAGAGAGCTTTATGAACCTAAAAATGCTTCAGAATTTGCACGAAGCAGAGAGCTCCATCACCTCTGAGGAGTCTGGGATCTGGCACTTTGGGGCATATGTAGGTAGCCGTTTGCGATTCGCAAATGCCGAAATTCAGTGAATTTCGGCGTTTGCGAATTGCAAACGGCGTTTTGATATGTAGGTGCATATTAGCAAAATAAGGAATCATAAAAATTGCGATTCCTTATTTTGCTCAAGCATTTAAGGAATCGCAATTTTACGATTCCTTAAATGCTATGTAGGAGTCAATTAAAAAATGTGATTCAGGCTTAAGGAATCGCAAAATACCACCTACTCCAAGTAGATGGTATTTAGCGATTTCCTTTAAAATGCATTTAAAAAAAATTCAACGTGCCATGTGGCGCACAGACATGCCCTTAGGGTATGTCTGTGCGCCACATGTACTTACAGGCACATTCCAGGGGTGCTACAGGTGTCCTTTGGACACCCTGGCACCCTTGGAATTGCGATTCTCAAATTGCGATTTTCTCATAGAAAATCGCAATTTGAGAATGTATCCCCCTTCATTCCTATGGCCTCTTGGCCCATAGGAATGAATGGGACACTCATTCCTTAATTGCGATTCGCAATTTGCTAATCGCAATTAAGGAATATTAGGTAATCGCAAAAAAATTGCTAATTATTACCTACATTCCATTTTGCGATTCTCAAATAGCGATTCCTTAAAAATCGCTATTTGGGAATCGCAAAATGGAAATTACCTACATATGCCCCTTAGTTCTTTCAGTGACTATTACTGTCAAGCCCTGTTCACAGATTGGTTCTCTTAGATGGCCAAGCAGTTTTTTTGGATAACTGCGCGCAGACATCTGGTTGTCCTTTCTAGCACGAGCCACAAGGTCATATAGACTAGATCAGATGACCCTGATTGGGTTATTAGAACCCTGCTTCATCCCAGTGCATTTTGGGAGCAGGACAGGCAGGGAAAATGTTCACAAATCAATCCGCGACAAGGGGAAGAGTGGAAACTGAGCCATCTCACTTGGCACAGGAAGGAAAAAAATGAGAAAAAAGGTCTCTTTGAGCAAGCACTTGTATTATGGTGTCCTTGAGAAAAACAACTAGACAATATAATGCATGCATAAAAAAAATCTTCAGCCTGTTATCTTTGGTTCATAAACTTTAGCCAGATGAACCTTTTATGATTTCAGAATGTATAGAACCTGAACTAGCTCTTAGCATCTCTTGTTTACCAAGACAGGCCTCCTTTGGGGCGCCTTGCTCTGTACAACGCACAACCTAACGCTGCCGGAGAGCTGCCCCTCACCCCGGCCATGCTTACATATTACGAGCGGAGGCTTTTAAGAGGGCAAATGAAGGTTGGGGGTGGGGGTGAGGGTAGGTTGGTTCACAAAGTATCTTTGCGAGAATGAGACGCTCGCTGTCAGCTCATCGAGCACCGAAACCTACAGTACAGCGTATGTGGTATTTACCATTAACTTCCCCTTTGTTAGTGAACGAAAGTGCAGATCAAAGAAACTGACTTAAGAAAACTCTCTCCTCCCACTGATGGTGACCTTCTGCGCTAACTCTGACACTGCGGGGACACTTTGTTTGTTTGCCTTCCCTCGCCTCCTACCTCCGACCTTCTCCGACCTTCTCTCCTCGCCGCGCCCGCTGCGCGGAAGCCGCTTCGGGGGAGGACCATCCCACCAACGCTGCCAGCTGCTTGCTCAACCGAGCCCGAGGATCATCAGTGGTGTAGAGAGGCTGCGGGGGAGTAGCGCGGCAGAGACTCACTTTCCCAGGAGTCCCTGCCTGACCAAGCAACATCCGGTCAGCGCCCCCTGCGTGCCCCGCCCACACACGCCCTACCATCTATATCACCAGGAGTGAAACCGCCCTGCGGGACGCGGGGCGGGACGCCCGGGGCTTAGCCCGGGCAAAGGGCGGGCCATCTATGGCCGTCCGTGGACTACCGAGGACTGGACGGACCCACCCTCTAACTTTTACTTCTCTACAACAAGTAGGATTTCCTCGATATGTATTATAATGTTATTTTATAATCGATTCGCAGCATACATTGACTCTCGTTCTGCTTAGCTGTTAACAAACATCTTCTCCTACCTCCCGTAATAAGCACATAATCCCTAAAAACATGTCTACAAGGGGCAGCAGGAGCAAGACTGCCGCCGGGGCGGCTACACTGATAGGTCCACTAGATAGCTTTATCACACGTACCACTGATGCTATCGATCTTAGCATCTCATTATTACAACGAAGGGTATCCCGGGAGTTGGAGTTTGCGAAATGCTCTTCTTTGGGAAGCATTAAATCAGCCAGAACACCAGGCTATGTGGATACCCTGAGAGTGGAAGACACCAACGACATTGTAGACGTACCTCACATTTTATCGAATGAGGTAAATTTATCAGTATCGGACACAAGTACTAATTGTGAGCTGGACAGTGATTTAGAAAGATCTCCCCTTCTTAATGTGGCTTTGACTCCTGAACTAGTGGAGGTCACTTACGAGAATGCCTCGGGGGACACACAGGGGGGGGCAATTTCAAAAACAGCTGTATCTTCTATGCAACCTTTGCCACCGACTCATAAGAAATGTAAACGCCCGAGAGGGAAAAAAGGTAAAGCCACGTTGGCTGACGTACATCAACAATACGAGTCTCGTAATATAAATATCAGTCACGCATCTAGAGATAAGCTTGATAACAATATAGACTGTGATCACCTGATCGAGCAAATCGGGGACCTTCTGAGCATATACTTATCACCAGTTGAAACCAGGCTCGCTCGATTAGAGAAGAGAATCGAAGAACTGGTATCTTTAAATAAAAACATTCCCCCCGCCCCTCCCCTTAACGTGGCTGGACCACAAAAAGTAAAATCCAATGATAACAAAATAGTGTTGCCTCAACCAAAAGCTACAACTGGTGGAGTTGCTGAGACAGTACAAAAGAAAATAGCTAATAAACCAACTCCAGCAATCCACCCTGCACCAGCAATGAGCCTTCCCTCAATGACCAGCAGTACTCACCCTAGAAAACCTCAAATTGTTTCGAAACACGCGTCGCAAACCCCCATTCGAACCAGAAACATGACGGCAACAACACTCCATTCTAAGATTCCCTCCGAATTTCCTTATAAAGCTAAGCAAATTCCTCCATGTATCACCTTACCGCCAGAATGTGGAGCCTCTGTACTTGTGTTAGTTAATGTACCTATACTTAACCAAGAACAGTCAGAAACTGTTCGATCACTAAAAAACAAAATCCTTTACTGGCTTTTGTCAAATTGTAACTTTCCAACGGAATGTGCGGGGGAGATCACCCATGTACAGAGAGTGGGATGGATAGGCCCTTTACGAAAAAATTTTGAGGGCGTCTGTGTAACACTTAACTTCAGAAACCCTCAATGGGCAGAGAAGACTCTTGCCAATGCCCCCCCACCCGCTACATGGGAATTTAACACTACCTTGCTTCCCCTGGGTTACTTCTATAGGCACTTGCTCCCATCAACTTCAAGCATACCGCCCAACCCTAAGATTCCTTCCTATGATAGGCATTTTTTCCCAGAAATGAAGACCCCCTTCCCTCAACAAAATTCCAACTTTGCTTACCCCACAGGATTAGCACAATGGCACCGGAGTCAAACTTGCTTGCTTCCACCGATTCGTCCCTATCGTCCCTATCTCTCTAATACTCTTCACCAGGATTATGGGGATAATCGATGGTTCCAAGCTGCTCAACTGCCAACTACCTCTTATAATATTCCCACTTACAATAGATATAATGCATTTTCCGGCTTAGACAACAATGATTGACTTATAACCCGCATAACCAACTGGGAAGATGCACTTACCTTAGAATTAGAGGAGAACTCACAACCTGGGGGTATATCTATGTCAGTCTCATCGGGGCCCTCTGAAAAAGAGGACGTTTTGAACACACCATCTGATCCTATTAGCTCTGACACATTGAGTCATGCAGATAACTTACTTACTGTCATAGACCCAAGTCACAGTAGGTCAAAACTACATTTTACATTTTGGAATATTGCTGGCTTAGCACATGAATATAGCAATCCCAACTTTTTGATCCAACTGGATTCAAGTGCTATTATCTGTCTCCAGGAGACTTGGGCCATCACGCCCATACACATAGCGGGCTTTAAAACATTTTGGTCCCCCGCAACGAAATCTCGCTCGGGCAGAAATAGTGCCGGTCTCGCCACTTATATTCTAAATACCATACAAATGGAGGATATTGTACCCCTAATAATAAAAGATAACTTCCAAATCATAATTTTAAAAAGGAGAAAACAAGAAGTATATATACTAGTTAATTTTTATAACAATCTGCCGCAAATTAATTTGTTAACTACTCTTACTGAGATTGCAGCAGTATTACAAGAACAAACTATAAAATACGCAAAAAATGCATGCATAATAATTTGGGGGGGAGATTTTAATCTCCATTTATGTAGGAACAGCAATAATAGTAAATGTGGTATCACCGATGAGGAGGATAACGGTATAACTCATTTTACACACTCCATTGAAGGCGAGAAATTGAATGAGGTCATGGCCGAACTAGAGCTAGGTTTCTTAAATGAAAAAAAAATTCTCCTGCTCCCTTTATGCCAACTTTCAATGGAAGAGGCCTAACAAGTCTGATAGATTATATACTAATTTCACCCCTGAACGGGATAGATATCGAACTGTTTGAAGTGGCAAAAAATCCATTGAGCGATCATTTTCCAATTGTTGTATCCCTCGTGGAAAATAGATCTCATAAACCCACTAACGTTATGGCCGTTTTAGCCCAACAAGAACTTGCAGTTGGCTCACAGAATGGCTATACTTTAAAATGGGGGAAAATCGACAAGGAAGCTATAACTAATAAAATAGTCAATCAATGTTGTGCCGAAATTACGAACTGTCTTGACCCTAATCTACAGCCAAAGGAGGTCATAAACAGTTTTAATGCCGTTTTAAAAAATATACACAAAGAGCTAACTAGGACTTGTAAGCAAAAGTCCGAAACAGACCAAAATAATAGTTGGTTCAATTCGGCATGTACAAAGGCACACATAAGATTAAAACAGGCCTTGAATAAGGATAATAGGGACAGAGCCGAGGTTGGCAGATTAAGGAAAGAGTATGCTGTAGTGATTAGGCTAAGAAAACAAGGATTAAAAGCCGATTTATGGAACCGCCTCAGCAAAAGTACAGAGTTGAAGGATAGCGCAATGTTTTGGCACATAATAAGGTCACCGTTTTTAGCAAATAAAAATGAAACACCCTCCATCGACGTCGCTATAAGCGTAGATGAATGGGTGACTTATTTTTCGAAAGTTTTTAGCAAAGACATCTCGGTAGTTACTGACTGCCCAGTCCCTCTAACACAGGTCACATACCCAATAAATTTACAATTTTCCCATGAGGAGGTCCAACTGGCATTAAAAAACTCAAAAACTGGAAAAGCCCCTGGGCCTGATGGGGTGCCAGCTGATGTTTTTAAACACCTACCAGACCTCTGGTCCCCCATATTGACCAATGTCTTAAACGCCACATTAAAGGTAGGGCTATTAGATTCCTGGAAGTCATCGATATTGGTCCCGATTTACAAGAAAGGGGATCGAAACACCCCGTCTTGTTACAGGCCTATCTCCCTCCTGGACTCGCTTGGGAAGATGGCAGGGCGGATCCTTCTCAATCGACTCCAGGAGTGGGCAACCGATCAAGGAGTAATATCAGATATACAATATGGCTTTCGGGAAGGCCTAGGAACAGTGGACCAAGCACTTAATCTTTCCCTCCTAGCGGGTAAATACATGGAGGCTAAGGGGTCCACACTTTACATGGTCTACGTCGACCTATCAGCGGCGTTTGACTGTGTAACACACTCAGCATTATGGAACATAGTGCTGCAAATGGGTGTTGACCCAGCGATTGTTGATTTTCTCCGTGAAATGTATACAGGAACCACAGGTAGGGTAAGATTCGGGACCAAGGGGGAACTTACTGGAAGCTTTAGGGTGGAAAAGGGGGTCAGACAGGGTTGCGTGCTGGCCCCCTTTTTATTTACTGTCTACACTAATGGACTGGAGGCAGTTATGCTTCATGGCAGTAAAGATTTACCTATAATAGCTCGTCGCCAGATAACCGCATTGCTATATGCCGATGATGCCGTTATTTTAGCAAGAACCCCAAACGAGCTCCAATGTGCATTAGACAGATACTGTGCGTTTATGGCCACTTTGAATCTGAACTTAAACGCTAAGAAAACTTACTCCATGCAGGCTGGCAAGGGGCTTGGGAAACATAGAAGGTTGTTTGTAAAAGGTGAACCACTAGATAGAACAACAACCTACCCATACTTGGGGGTAGTAATAGATGAGAAATTTAAATGGAACCCAGCTGTCAATGCCAGGAAATTGACTTTCCTTAGGGAAACTGTTTCATTAAAAGCATTTTCACAAAGGTTGGGCCAACGTCCAATACAAGAAATAATAAAAATATATAACGCAAAATGCATATCTACGGCAATATACGGGGCGGGAATATGGGGTTTTGTAAATGTGGATGCTATTCAAAAGATTGAGAACTCCTTTTTAAGATACTTACTTGCGGTCCCAAGGAGTAGCTCCACATATGCATGTCACACAGAACTGGGACTAGACTACATAACAGACATTATAAAACTACAGCCAGTAATGCTGTGGCGTAGAATATGGGTCACAGATCAATGCCATCTAACGAGATCCATCATTGAAGACATTTTGAGCCTTGACCAATGTAAAAAAATCAAATGGCTAGCCTTTGTCAAAGCAACATTAGAGGACTTGGGCTATAAAAAATACTTTGACTACCCGTCCAGGATAAATGAAATTTCTAAGACGGATCTAAAAAAGGAATGTCTTGCACATCTGAGACAGCTACGCTTAGTAACAGAGATTCATAAACAATCTGTACAACAAGCTATACTAGTGCAGACTCTCTTTGCATCGGAACCTTATTTGTCTTTTAATCTAACCCAATTTGAAAAAATGCTGCTAACTCGTTTAAGGTTTGATATGTTTCATGTGCTAGTTTCTTTTCCAAACCAAAATGATTGGGTGTCAACACGGGCATGTTGTCCGTGTGATCTGGTATCCACACAATCAACAATACACACTATTTTATTCTGTAAATTCTTTGTAGAACCCCGTAGTCGCTGGATACTCCCCATTTTAAAATTCTGGGGGCTACGCCAATGCCGTCCTGCATTTTTGGCACTCCAATACTTAGAAAATGAAAAATATGCCAAAGCGATTGTACGTTTTCTTAAATTTTGTATCCAACATCGTCGCAACCTTTGAATTTTCCTGTCCAGGAGCAAGAAAAAGAAGGTGTACAAATCTTTAGGTTCTCGGATGTATGATATATTAGACGTCATATCTTGTTGTTTCTTAACTGAGATGTTTTTCTTAAATTAATTCTTCTTTTAAGCTGTTTTTATCATTTTAAAACTGTGATTTTATTATATGATTAACTTTGTAAATCGTATTTTATGAACTTTTATGGTGTTCCTAACAAATGAACTACCGAATAAAGTATTTTTGAATTGAATTGAATTGATTTCAGAATGTATAGAACCTGAACTAGCTCTTAGCATCTCGTGTTTACCAAGACAGGCCTCCCTTGGGGCGCCTTGCTCTGTACAACGCACAACCTAACGCTGCCGGAGAGCTGCCCCTCACCCCGGCCATGCTTACATATTACGAGCGGAGGCTTTTAAGAGGGCAAATGAAGGTTGGGGGTGGGGGTGAGGGTAGGTTGGTTCACAAAGTATCTTTGCGAGAATGAGACGCTCGCTGTCAGCTCATCGAGCACCGAAACCTACAGTACAGCGTATGTGGTATTTACCATTAACTTCCCCTTTGTTAGTGAACGAAAGTGCAGATCAAAGAAACTGACTTAAGAAAACTCTCTCCTCCCACTGAATGGAGAATATGGAATGCGTCATTGAAAGAGCGCAACCTATCCCTGACGTCCATGGGGGAGAATGAAGGAGAGAGGTTCTGATGGAAGTTCAAGCGGAACTAAGGAGAGAAGATGCCCGAAATAAGCTGCACGCTTTTAGCATAAAGCAGCTGAAGCATGAATCAATGTCCGAGCAAAAAAAACGGTTAGAGCGCGAGACACAATATGTATCAGTGACAAAGCATCTTCCCTAAATTCAGGACTGAACAGAACATGCATGCTAATGTGTCCCCTTTCATCTCTGGCATCCTGTCAGCCAGGGCCTCGTGTTCCATCTTTGAGAACAGTCTGATCTGACTACGGTGGCCGACAGGTTTCCACACACTGGTGCCCAGAGTAAAAAAAAAAGTCCCTCCTCAGGAGGACACCGCAGTTTGCTCCACACATTGCTACTGTGCTTACACAACTCCTAACCATCACACTGGTACAAGTGTGACAATTCAGACTGTTTGAGGCCGCCAAAGCTTTATGAATGGCGTGGGTGGCAGGTATTATTTATTTTTAATGTATATTTAATTAGCAAACAAGTGTTTTTCTGCTCATCTTTAAATTACACAAAGAGTGCCACCATGTGGCAGCTGTCATAAGTGCAGGTTCTAGCAATTACTTGCGGGAATTAAGTGCCAGTGCTGACCACCGTAAACCACTGGCTCAAATTAAGCACTGGCACAATTCAAGGATTCCGCAGTGCCGGATTCATAAATAGGCCCATGGAGGGTTAGGCTCATTAGCACAGGGTCGTTCTTTTATTTCAAGAACCTTTAGCCATTAGCAAATTATGAAATACCTTTGCCTGTGAGCCTGCTCCATATTACTGACCAATGTGCATGGGAAAAGGTCCTTGAAGCTCAACAGCACTTTAGCCCGCTGTGTGGTGGCAACAACGGCCACAGGGGCCAATGTGAGTCACCCTATTGTGACCACGTTTGTGATCTGAAATCTGCTCTACTTCTCAGCTGCAAGTGGTCTCTGTCCTACTTGCAAAGGCAGGCCATGGGTGTCCCTGCAAGGACAGTGACACATCAGCAGGGTCAGCTCTGATGATTTTTGTCAATCAATCAATCAATCAATCATGGCATTTGTATAGTGCGCTACTCACCCGGAAGGGTCTCAAGGCACTGGGGGAGGGTACTTTACTGCACGAACAGCCAGGTCTTGAGTTGCTTCCTGAAGGAAAGATGGTCCTGGGTCAGCCGAAGGTGGATGGGGAGGGAGTTCCAAGTCTTGGCTGCCAGGTAGGAGAAGGATCTTCCTCCGGCAGTGGCTCTGCGGATGCGTGGTACGGGGGCGAGGGCGAGGCTGGTCGATCGTAGCTGGCGGGTGGGCGTGTAGAAGGTCAGGCGGTCGTTGAGGTACTTGGGGCCCCGGTCGTGGAGAGCCTTGTGTGCGTGGGTGAGGAGCCTGAACGTGATCCTCTTGCTGACGGGGAGCCAGTGCAGGTCTCTCAGGTGGCCGGAGATGTGGCTGTGTCGGGGGATGTCCAGGACGAGTCGTGCGGAGGCGTTCTGGATGCGTTGGAGTCTTTTCTGCAGTTTGGCTGTGGTTCCGGCGTAGAGGGTGTTCCCATAGTCCAGTCGGCTGGTGACGAGTGCCTGGGTGACGGTCTTCCTGGTCTCGATGGGGATCCATCGGAAGATCTTACGGAGCATACGCAGGGTGTTGAAGCACGATGAGGAGACGGCGTTGACTTGTCTGGTCATCGAGAGGGAGGAGTCCAGGATGAAGCCCAGGTTGCGTGCGTGGTCCGTTGGCTTGGGAGTGGTGCCCAGGGCAGGGGGCCACCAGGAGTCGTCCCAGGCGGAGGGCGATGATCCCAGGATGAGAACTTTCATCTTTTCTGAGTTCAGTTTCAGGCGGCTGTTCTTCATCCACTCGGCGACGTCTTTCATCCCTTCGTGTAGGCTGGTTCTGGCGGGGTCGTTGGTGAGGGAGAGGATCAGCTGGGTGTCGTCGGCATAGGAGATGATGTTGAGGTCGTGTTGGCGTGCGATGGCTGCGAGGGGGCTCACACACTTGTGTGTGGTCACCATGTACACAGGCAACTGAGAGCAGTTCTAAAGGCAGACATCAAAGTGGGTGCTGTCTCTGGTTGTCTCTGGCTGCACCCATCCGCATCAGGGCCTACATGCCCCCGGTGCAGTTATGAATCAGCTGTTTCAGGGGGGAGGAAGTGTAGACTGGTTATCCTTTTTGATCTCTCTGCTTCTTTTGTTACTGTGTTCCACGCAGTCCTTACTTCTAGATAACATGAGGCTGGAATACGAGCAGGGCCAGACTGAGAACCACAACCGGCCCTGGCAAAGTGTTCAGCCGGCCCCCCCTCCCCACTGGGGGAGGGTTGAAGGTGCTGCCGAGCTCTTTGCCGAGGCCAGTTTTTGGCTGATTTTGGTACAGGGCCTACTTTGCAGCTATGCTGCAAAAACGGCAGTGTAACAAAACGGCCCCCACGGGCCCAAAATTGGTCCCCACCCGTGCGGCGCACCGGGAGATTGCCCGTTGCCCGCTATGGCCAATCTGGCCCTGAATACGAGCAAAAGCACTATGTTGACTCCAGTGCTTAATTCGTAAAACAATGAGTGCCGAATCCCAAAGCTCTGCTCTACTCTACTCAGAAACCTTTGACTGGTACTATTAAAATGTACACACACCGAATACGAAGGCTGCGTATTCGGCGCCTTGTTAATCCACTACCAGACACTCCTGGCCACTTTATATCACTCTTGCAGATTCCTGCTTTCTTCCATTGTGGAAGTTTTGCTGTCTTCCTCTGTTTTCCCCCTTTATGTGTTTTTCATTTTCTTGCTCTCTGTAAATGTGTGATGAGGAAATATGAAGCTGGTCCCCAAAAATGAGTGCCAGTGTGCCCCACAAGCAACCACCTGCCCAGTTTAAGCACTGCTTGACTCATATTGCTTTTGTTTTCTGAACAACAGAGCCCAGGCTTCAGCTGCTCCCTTTTTTCAATCTACATTTAAATCCCTTCCCTGTTGCCTTCAAAGGGGCCCTCAGTCCCACTCTCTTCAACACATATAACGCTCTCCATGAAAAACAAATTAGACCATTTAGCCTTAAGTTTATATCTTATGCCAATGACATCCATCTCACCCTCAGAATATATGCCACTACTCTGCTCCCCTCTCCCTAGTGCACAAAATATGCTGTCATGTGCCACAGACACACCTTTGCACTATAGTGCAAGGGTGTCTTCGTGAGTCTAACATAAGTTTTGTACTGGAAGGGAAAACTTCCAGGACAAAATACCATGCTTAGACTAACTTGAAATCTTTTCCCACATTGTATATGTGCTGTACAGTGCAGCGCACATACAAAGTCAGAAAAGATAGGAAAAATGAAAGCATTTCTTCTTCATAGTGCATATGTGAAATGGGCTGTATTTTGTCACACTAAACCCTGTCTACTTTTTTAAGTAAATAGGGTTTAGAGTCAGAAACCTTGGGTGGCTGCATGGGAACTCACGTGGATTTAAAGCCTAAGCTGGGTTTGAGCATGTAATAATGAGAGATCTGGCTGATTTCAATGTGAAGCATGTACGAAACTGACAAACTTACTCAATTGTGCGTCAAAGGCAAGGCAAGAGATTGCATACGGAAGGATTGTTCTGCAGAAAAATATCTAGTCTGATACGAATTGATACTTTATTGACAGGTTTCCATTCTGAGAGGACTCGGATTTCCAATTCCCATGCTTTTTTTTTTTACCCACTTCGAGCGTTGCATGCTGCCCGCCTGCTAATGTTGTGTGGCGCCTCGTCAAGGGTATGAGGCTGCTAAATAAATGGAACTACAATACAATGGGTATCCCTTAACCCCATCGGTGCTGATGACGGTCCCCGTCTGTCATGAACCGCGGTGGGCGTGTGCTGATGACGGCTGGGGGCTGTCATGGACCCGCCCACTACGGAAAACGCCGCACAGGCGCAGAATCGCGCCCGTGCCCAAGGGGTTAAAATCAGAAGATTCCATCCGCATACAGAACCTCCAATGGGGAAAGGAGGCCGATAAAGAGGGGGGCAAAAAGCAGATGCATGAAATTAAAAGGAATAGGGGTGGGGTGGCAGCAAATATTTCAATTACTGGCAAGAAAAACACGGTTGGTCAACGATAGATAAATAAAAAGCCATGCCCTTTATAACTGTCCATCAGCGACTCAGAGGACATCAGAGGGAATTTCTCCCAAGCTGCATTGCTTGTAAGTCTGTTCTTTCCACACAAGTACAAAATGTACATCAAATGCGTTTGAAGGAAAGCCGGCATTCACCTGCAACGCAATAGCAAGTCAGTTTTACATTCCTCCCTGAGAGACATGTGACCGTTGCCAGAGGAACTGATTGATTCTGCCTCACTAATGCACTTTACTACTAGTTTCTTCCTTGTGGCTACCACTTACAATGGACCTACTCTCTGGCAATACACTGCATCCTCGCACTTTTCGCCTCTAATAATAGCTTCTGAGTACTTCCGGTTTCTTTGCCCTTTGATTTTCTTAAATTGTTTCAAAGACATGGTTCTCACAAACGTTTTCAGAGAGGCCAAAACATATGGTCTATGGTCTGATCGAGGACCGCATTGATGCCAGTAGGGTGGTGATCAGGGGGGTAAGGTGTAAGGTGGGCTCAGGGTGACTGAATCATATACTCTGTGTTGTTTTCTTGTTCTTTTCATGGATGCCTTTTTTTGTGAATGAGTGCCTACTCAGATTAACATCAACACTAATAATAATCTCCTCCCAGAAGAAGGGTGTGGACATTTTATGGCATTTATACAAGTTCTGGATAAAGTTCTAAACTATAACAGAGTCGATGTGGTTGAATTTCTCCAACGTTTTGATATTTTTGGTGGACAAGTAAAAATTTCCACCAGTCAGTTTACATTTGGATTTAGCATTTGCTTCAGAAAAAGAGTCATTAGTACCAAATGCCAAAATATCTTTATTCTTTCCTGGGAATGTCCTCTCAAAGACGATAGCACACGTGGGCCTTTCACAAGTAAGACCATGCAAAAGTGTCATAAATCCACTAGCAGCGGCGACTTGTTATTAAGGGCAATGGATCTCTGCCCTTTCCTTTCTGTCTCTTTTTTATCATACTAATAGGGAATAATAGTTTATTATAGACACATGCTTATTATGTAATTATTATTGAAAACTGCTGAGGGCTTCTGGGGTTGAAGGCCAAGCAGCAGTCTGAGGCAAACTGTGACATCTATAGGATTGCTTGTGCTAACGCGGGATTACTGGTTACTAATTATCTTACCAAATCCCATTTCCTGTCGACTGAATCGTTGGTACCTGTCTTGAGTAAAAGGTAATCTCACAATAAACAATCAATTTAAGAACTTACACCACTCTAAATGACCACTGACCAAAATTAAGTTTTAAAGATTTAATATAAAATCAAAGATAACTGAAGATACAAACTTCTCAAGATGAGATTCAAAAGGTATATCGGAATCACTATGAACATGAACTTCTTGAATAGTCTGAGTCTGAAGAACAAAATAATAAGTACAAGTTCGAATACCATCAGGGTTGCTAAAATGGATACAAGTTGCAACCTCAAAGTCATTACAGAAAAGAAAATTAAAGTTAGTCTGTCCCTACACTACACTAAATGACATCCCTACTTAGCAAGATCTTAACCCTCTAGGTGTCAGCCGTGGTGATTTCCTAAGAAGATCACGCACTTCTCTTTGTCTCTTCTCTGATAATGGGTCTCTCCTGATCAGCCTATCTGCCTACCCATCCGCTTCCTTAGGCTCCCAAAATCATCTGCTCTGCTTTCCTCCCGGGTCACTTTCCCTAATACCAAATCACATTTCCAATAGAAACGCCCCTTGGGACGCCCCTCACGTGGTACATCTTTCCGCGGCAAACTCCATGATGGTACTCTTGAAGACCCTCGTTAAAGTTGACCTTGGTTCCCAGGCAGCTTCTTCAGTGCGCTGATACCCCCTGAAATTCCTGGAAACTCCTACAGGCCTGCGCAAGGCGCCACTGAACAAAGTCCCTTTCATTCGAGCTGATTAGGACCCTCGCACCTGCATACAGCTCTTCCTGCAGTGGGCCTCAAATTCCAGACTTCACCATATCTTAGGCCATAAAACACTCTCAGAGCTTCATACTGGACACCTCACGACCTCTCCTCTAACGAGCACATGACGATTTGAACTACATGACATTATCGGCTCTGGCCTACTTGATTTACATGCAGCAGGTTCCTGCACTCTTAAAACGTTAACTTGATTTAAACAGCAAACATTCTTAACTAGCATACGTTTCTAAAATAACACATCTATAAAGCACATACTTTTAACCCTAAGTTCAATAGTACATTTTGAAAGAACCATGTCAACCTTGTCTCACATTATTTTAGCAGCACGTTTAGATTTGCTTGTGAATTGCCATGAGGCCTACACAAAATACTGGGTTTTTAGAGTTACATTCAACTCTTACATTATTCCTTTAACATGAGAACATGAGGTTTTCATATTCATCCCAAACATTTCTACATTAATCTCACACAGTTATGATTATTGTTACTCTACTTAAACATTCTATGCATTTCACCACTGAATATAAGACACTCTGTGTATTTCACTTCTAAATATAAGACACTCTGTGTATTTCACTTCTAAATATATAAACACTCTGGTGCAAAGTACATGTTAACTAACTACGTGCTTGTAAATATGGCGTACTTATACATTTTTTTTCAAACTTGTGCTCTCTCAGTCCCCCCTTTGATGACCTTTAGGGGTCATCATCACCCTGACACTAAAAATGTAGAACCTTCAAAGTGAAGTCAGGACAGTACCACTTCTTTTCATACTCTCTAATGCTTTCAGACTCTTATATTGGGTGTCCTGCATCGCTGTCAACTCTTCTTCCTGTTTCTTCATAGCTCTCTGTAACCTATTTGCTCTATACCATTGATACAAACGCACCAAACCCCACAAAGTGATTACACAAATCACTACTATGATGATGGGTTTCAATATGTACCAAACGATACCCTTTCCTAAGTTGGCAAACCAACTTCCAACTTTACCCATTCCATGGCCTACTTTTTCCCACACATTTACCTTTGCCAGGTCCTCAATTTCGTAGTGTATGGCAGTGATGTTTTGTATATACTTCTCTAGAGGCTTTGAATTGTCTGGAATGTAAGTACAGCATTCCTGTACCTTCAAGGCCCTACAGACTCCTCCCTCTTTTGCTAACAGAACATCTAAAGCAAGTCGGTTCTGAAGAACCATTGCCCTAATCGATTGCATCTCCCCCTCTATCAGCATCAAGGATCTTGCAGTACTGGCAGACAGTCTATCTACGACTGTAGCTAACCTCCTGATCTTAATGTCATTCATTATCAATCCTAAGAAAGGGAATGCAGCACCTATTACATCTCCGATTACTTCTGCTGCACCCAGCCCTCGCTTCCATCTAGTTGATATTTCTTTCTTAGGCGTGTCTAAATTCTCAACATGATATATTTTAGGGAAGACAACAGCCAGATAGCATGATCCGTACCAATTATCTGGTAACTTCACATAGGCATATTTTCCACATACAAAATATACATTTGGTATTGCTTGCATCCCTTTCATGAAGTTCTTAGAGTAGTACTCCAATTGAAAAGCATGTTCGCAATTTACTTGTCCTACATAAACGTTTTCATAGTAGGAGTAACTCCTGTGAATGCACAGTTTCCCCCGTTTCTCCTTATCCAAAGCAATTGGACCAATACTACCTTTTCGTTGTTGTGCCCTTTCCTCCTTGGTCCAATCTGTTTCTCCTTGTCCTGATGCCTTCAATGCCTTCTGCTTTCTGTATCTAGTATCTACCTGAGCTATAAACTTTTTCTCAACTTCTGATATTTGACAAGTCAGATTGTTGTTTCGAGCATGTGAAGTATCTAACGTTCTCCATGGAATAAACCATTTGTGTAACCTGTCTTCGCTTTTGTAGTAGTCCCATTTGTTCAAATGCTTGAAATTCGGAACCTCTGGCAATGTCGAGTCGAAATTCGAGAAGTAATACTCAAATCCGTCTCGTCCATAAAACATACTTAACAATAAACTGCACGTTATTCCATATGTCAACGGGAGATGATGGTATTTGATACCCTCCTCCACCGAAATTGGTAACTGCATACATACATAGCAGTCCTTTACCTCCATGGCATCAACATATTCATAAAGCAACTTAGCATAAGCATTTGACTTGTAATTCCCCTGTGATTCATCCATGTGTAACCTTTTTACTTCTGCATCTAACAACGCTTTGTCTTTCTCATTGATGTTTCCCTTCTCCTTAATAATGGTAGTTCTCGGTGTTGACACTCCCTTATCCTCCTTAACTGTGGTTCCATCCCCTTCGTGTCCCGCTAGGAATGAAACAGTTACCACTAAAATTATAAGAGAAACCACTACTCCTAAAAATGTAACAGCTATACATTTTGCCCTGCGGTTCGGGTTGCCAGCCTCCATGTTTTCAAACAGTGTAGTTTTCTTTCTTCTAGCATTCACTTCCTCTTCTTTTCAAACAAAGTCTTTCTCTCTTGCAATGTCTTTCTTGGAACACTTGGAAGCTTGACAATTTGTTTCCGCAAAACAGTTCAAAGTCCAGTAGAAAATAGACAACCCTAGCCCTTCTCCATCCACTAAAATGAAACCCCTATCACTTTTCTTCTTCCACTCGGCGCTAGGTTATCTTGCAACAATTCACAATCTCTTTTCAAAAGTCTTATTTTCGTCTGAAGTTATGTATGACTCAAGGAGTGACACTACTTCTTCATAAATGTCCATCCGAAGTATCATTCCCTCAGGTTCTGGACAGTTCGTACCACACCATGGAAAGTCAACCTTTTCTAGGATTATTCTCCTTATTTCGCTCAAGACAAGTGGACGGACGAAATTGAGAGTTAGCGTTTTTTCAATTTCCAATCCTGGTACTATCAGTTCTATATCCACAATTACAAAGGGGTCCGTTCTAATCAAGATCACTTTCTTCACTTTTCCAGATCTGCACCCCTTTGAAGACATTCGTAGTATGGTTTTAGTCCACAACAATAAGTACTCCTAGCAATTCTACTACTCGTTCAAGCATTTCCAAACGAAGAAGAGTTCCCTCCAATATTGGATATCGTGAACAGCAAACTGGAAACTCAACTGTCTCTAAAAGCAATTTTCTTATTCCACTCAGGAGAGCAGGATGAACGATGTTGAGTGTCAGCAACCTTTCGGTCTCCGCTCCTGGCAGTAGAAACTTTATTTGCACTGTGATGATCGGGTCAGTTCTGATCAGTTCCACTTCCCTGATCCTCCCTGTTCTGTGTCTCCCAGACATCTGCAACAAGGTAGGTCCAGTCGGGAGTAGAGTATCTTCTGCTAGGCACTCGCACCCTACTTGATCTTCTAAGACCCTCCTCGGCTTGATCCTGGATATCTTCTTCTGGATCTGAGTCTTCGGATATAGGAGTAAGCGTTTCTTCTTGGGCCGACCTCAAACTTAGCCTTCTTCTTCTTGTTGGCCAAGTGGCAGCTCCAAGCCTTATTCTCCTATTCCTTGTCCTCCCACTTGGTTCTTGATCGCTCCGATACGGATCTGAGTCTGAGTCGTATTCACTTCTGCTCTCTCCTTCAGTTGCGTCTTCTGTCTCACTGCCGTCCTGCCTTCGCTCTTCTTCTGAATCCGATGCGTTCCCAACTTCTTCCGACACCCCCTCAGCTGCCTCAATCCCTTCTTGCGACTCTTCTTCCACTTCCGGGCTTTCGTCTGGGATGGGAGCTGTTCCTTCTAGAGGTGCTGGAACTCTTCTAGTATGGGATGCATGGATCCAATTTGGCAGCCCCCCGCACTTCACCGCGGTGTTCGTGATCAGGATTACCTGAAAGGGCCCACGCCAGCGAACATCTAGGCAGTTCTTCCGGACGTGTTTTTTAACCAGGACCCAGTCCCCTGGGTTCAGGTCATGACACAGGTTCCTCGCTGTTGGAACTTCAGCCGCATGCACCTGAAGGGACACAGAATGGATGGCGTCAGACAGTCCTTTACAATAATCCAAGATCAGATCATCTGTAATATTCAATAGAGCAGTAGTTGGAACTGTAGGAAGTCTCATGGCCCTCCCCATCAGGATCTCGTGGGGAGAGAGACCTGTCCTCCTATCAGGTGTGCTGCGCATGCTCATGAGCACCAATGGAAGAGCATCTGGCCAACTCAAAGATGTGGATGCCACTACTTTAGCCAATCTATTCTTCAAAGTGCCATTCACTTGTTCCACAATTCCTGAAGCTTCTGGTCGATAACTACAATGCAGCTTTTGATCGATATTCAGTGTGGAGCACAACATCTTCACTATTTCGCTGTTAAAATGTTTTCCTCTGTCCGATTCCAAAGAGGCAGGCACCCCGAAGCGCGGTATCAACTCCCTGAGCAGCAATTTAGCCACTGTGAGTGTATCGCACCTACGTGTAGGGTACGCCTCAACCCATCTGGAAAATACGCATACAATCACCAACACATACCGAAGGCGATTGACTCTTGGCATTTCGATGAAATCTAGTTGCATTCTATTGAAAGGCCCCCCTGACCTCCCAATGTGACTCAGTGTGACTGGTGTTCGTTTGCCTACGTTCAGTTGTTGGCAGGTAACACATCGCTTACATACTGATTCTGCTGCTATTCTGAATTTCGGGCAATACCAAGTCTGCCTAAAAACTCTCATCATAGCATCCCTTCCTAGATGTACTGGACCATGTATTTCTCTCGCCATGGGATTAGCTAATTCTTCAGGTAACACAGCTCTCCCATCTGCTGAAACCCAAAAATCCATTTCACTTCGCACACAGCCTGCTATTTCCCATGCCTTTTTCTCTTTTTCAGGTGCGTTCTCCTGCATTATTCTTAAATCCTCCCAAGTGTCTACAGTTTCTAACATCATACTTAATTCTGTCTTTTCTTCTGCACCTTCTATTTCCACCTTTGAGAAAGAATAACTTTGTTCCGCACAATAGCGTGCGACTTCATCAGCATATCTATTACCTTGTGACACAAAATCTGTATTCTTAGTATGAGCTACACACTTCACTACTGCAATATCAACAGGACCTTGTAATGCTTCTATCAGCAATCGCACAAATTCTCCATTTCGAATGGGCGAACCAGAGGAGGTCATGTAACCCCTCTGAGACCACAACTGCCCGAAATCATGAACCACACCGAAACCATATTGGCTGTCCGTGTAGATGGTGACTCTCTTTCCATTTCCTGCTATGCAGGCACGAGTTAGGGCAATAATCTCTGCTACCTGTGCGGAATGTACTCCTTCCAGGCAAGCGGCTTCCACAACTTCAGTAATGGTACAAACAGCATAAGCTGCTCTCAACCGACCAGTATCGTCTCTTAAACATGAGCCATCAACAAAGTAAATTTCATCGGGGTCAGACAATGGCTCATCCACAATATCTGGTCTGGGTTTCGTGCATAGTTCAGTCACATCAAGGCAATCGTGGTCTTCACATCCTTCGCCTTCTATTACCGAAGGTAATGGCATCAAAGTAGCAGGATTCAAGACAGAGCATCTCCTGAGAGTCACGTTTTCTGCGGCAAGTATAACTTGCTCATAACGCGTGAGCCTACTATTGGTCAGATGCTGCGTCTTCGTCCTGGTCATTAACAATTCAACTGAATGTGGTACATACACCACTACTGGATGTCCCATTACAATACTTTCGCTCCTTTCAATGCTGACACCCGTTGCAGCAACGGATTTGAGACATCCGGGCAACGCTGCGGCTACTGGATCTAATGTAGCCGAAAAATATGCAACTGGTCTACGGGCATTACCGTGGGTCTGTGCCAAGACTGACAAAGCACATCCCTCTCTCTCACAGCAATAGAGTGAAAACGACTTTTCATAATCTGGCATTCCCAGAGCCGGAGCACGACATAAATCGTCTCTCAGCTGTAAGAACGCCACCAGACATTCTTCATCCCATGGTACCGGATCACTCACCTCCTTGTGCGTCAGTTTCTGTAAGGGCTTTGCTTTCAGTGAAAAGTTAACTATCCACTGTCGGCAGTAACCCACCATTCCTAGGAACATTCTAACTTCTCTCTGTGTTGTAGGCGCATTCATTTTCATTATCGCCTCAATCCTCTCTGGGGACACCTTACGTTTCCCTTTTTCTAACCTGTGCCCTAGATACTGTACTTCTGTCAAACAATACTGTAACTTGCTCGGAGATACCTTATGTCCATTTTCAGCTAAATGATTCAGTAAGGCAATTGAATCTACTTTACAAGCTTCCTCTGTTTCTGACGCAACAAGTAGGTCATCTATGTACTGTACCAGAACCGAGTTCTGTGGCAGTACTAGATTCTCAAGATTCTTCTTCAACAACTGATTAAAGATGGATGGACTGTCTGTGAATCCTTGTGGGATTCGACACCATGTTAGAACGCGATCTTCCATTTTAAACGCAAAAAGGTACCTGCTCTCTTCATCCAATGGGATCGAAAAGAAAGCCTGACAAAGATCTATCACTGTGAACCATTCTGCTTGACATGGTATTTGAAACAATATTACTGATGGATTCGGTACCACGGGACAACATGAAACGACTATGTTGTTAATTTTCCGTAAATCCTGAACTATCCTAAACTTCCCGCTAGGTTTCTGCAAACCCATAATCGGGGAGTTACAAGGACTGCCCACGATTTCCTTCAGTATTCCCTGCTGTATCATTGACTCGATCACAGGCTTTATTCCCGCAATCGTTTCCTGGGACAATTTGTATTGAGGCGTTCTTGGAAACTCAACATTTGGTTTTACCAGAATTTTTACCGGTTCTACCCCTTTAATCAATCCTATATCTTCTCCTGTGAAATCCCACACCTCTGACGCCACTGCATCTCTTAAGTCTTGTGGAAGATCTTCTACAGTCAGAGTAGGATATAGTTCTACACAGAATTTTGAATTGGCCACCTTAAAGGTAGCATCATCGTCGGTAGTCTGTACCTCCACTCCTTGTGGGGTGCAGTATATGGTGCAATTCAATTTGCATAACAAATCCCTACCTAACAGACATACCGGACTCGAGTCACAAACCACAAACTGATGTTCGTTCATGTGGTTTCCAATTTTCACAGACACTGGTTCTGTCAAGGGACTAGTCATTCTTTTATTTGCGACTCCTACCACTTGAATTGTTTCCCCTGACATTGGCAAGTCTGGAACTACCGCTGATCTCAGAGTCGAACGAGTAGCCCCAGTGTCCACTAAGAACGTAGTGGGACACCCTGCCACTTCTGCCTCAACAAATGGCCCTCTCTGGTCCACTTCTAGAACTGCCCCGAGGGTACAGTCCTCTTCACTGCTCACCCGTTGTCCTGTCAAAGGATCAATGTAATAACATTTTTCTTCCTCGATAAACAGAGGCATTTGTTTAAAGACCTTTCCTCCAGCTGCTATCTTCGGTGGCTGTGGGAATTGGGCCCGTGGAGCCGAAGTCCCCCCTTTGGCCACCTTACTACTTGGGACTGTCACTTTTTGCACTGGGTCTTCTTGGACCTGCTCTTCTACTTCTTGCTCTCCGTTTTCAGGGTTAAAGGGACACTCGCGTCGCCAATGCCCCACCTGATGACACAGATGACACTTTGTCGTTTTCTTTAAAGTGGCAAAGTCTATCCTAGGTCTCTGCCCTTCTTCATTATCTTTGTTCTGACCATTTGGTTTTCGTCCCATCCCCTGCTTCTGCTGGCCACCCTTCCCAGCGGACTGCATTTGCACCACCATCAATTTCTCCTTTAGATTCTTGGCTTTAGAATCTATCTCGTCACTGCAGTACCTCGCATATCGTAAAATTTCATCTAGTGGTTTGTTCTGCCAACAGATTAAATGTTGCTGTATCATCAAACAAATATCAGGTCTCAACCCCAATACAAACTTTGACACGAACTGCCCTATGTCTTTGGGATCCATTACATCTAGTCCACTGTATTGCTTGAATGTTTTCAACAATCTTTCATAAAACTCGTGAACTGTCTCCTTGGGTTCCTGCCTTGTTCGGTCTATTTTTACCCAATCTATATCCTGTGGTGGTACCTTATCTTTCAGCCATGCTATTACCCTTTCATACTTTCGCATGACAATCTCAGATGGTCCATTTGTTCGAACATCCCTCAATGGTTCAGCATTTGGCCATTCGACACTAGTCTTACAAGGGGTCCACAAATCAGATGGGACCACGATGTCAAACAACGTGTTCAAATCTATCCACAATACTTTCGAGATTTTAACAAACCTCTCTACCTGCTTATACCACTCGACTGGGTTGTCCCGCAACTTCGGAAATGAGTTGGTAAATGCGGCTAAGTCTCCTCTACTCCAGGGCACATGTACATAATTTCCATTTGATATTTCTCGCAAAGGGAATGCCTCCATCTGCATTACCCTTCCCTCAGGGGTCATCACATTTGTACTTCGCCTAACTGTGCCCTTTTTCGACCACCTTTCTTCCCATTTATCCAGTTCTCTCCACACTCTTATCCCTGTTACCAACTCTCTTATGTGTGTTTTTAATCCAGTAGTTCTCTTCTCATCTAGATCTTGGTCTGCGTACTGTAATCTGTGGTTGCTCTGCAATGCCCTTGTCCTAGACAAATCCACGGCATACTTGTCTGCCAAATCAGTCAGTTTTTCATGAAACGCTCTAGCTTTCCTAGTAATATCCTTTGCCATGAACAATAACTCATCCTGTTCATACAATTCTATCCTTTCCAAAGGCAATGTTCCATCTATTATCTCATCAACATCTGATTTTAAACTGGTAACATCAAGCCTTTTTGCCTTTATTTCAGCTTTCAAGACACTCAATTTAGCTCCTCCATTTGCATCTCTCCCATCCCAGCTCCGAGATCTACGTTTAGGTATTGGTGAATTATAGGGAGTCCTCCCCTGTTCCCATCTCTCTAGATCCCATGCCTTTCCGTCTTCTCGGGGTGGGTGGTGAAACACTCCTTCATGCCTCATAGCCCCTCTCTCCCCTTCTGGGCTAGTTTCACGGGATGCAGGGTAAGGTGTTCCCTTACTCCCTCTTTCTTCCCTACTTCCCTGTGATTCTTGATTACTTGAAGCATGACGGGACCTGTCACTATTCTCCTTCCTCCAATGTTGGACATCTTCCCCAAGCGTATGATGAAGGCACCTAAACCTATTCTGAAAATTCCGTACCGCCTCATCTCCTCCGTTCCCCCAGAGACGGGACATTTCCTCACATTCTACAATCCTAGTATTTTGTTCCGGCTGTTCTCTCTGATTTGTAGGACCTGCATCCCCCCTATTCTCTTGACTTTGGCCTTCCCGGCCCTGACTACTCTCGCTGGCCCCACAATGAGATACAGTCCCGTTTCCCCTGCTTTCCCACTCTGGTTCCGTTCTTGTCCTGTTACTCGGAGATACTATGGACCCGTCCCATTCCCTCAAATCAGCTCTTAACTCTGAAAAAGATCTTGGCCGCGGTCCCCTTAGATCCATTGGTCCTCTCGGACCTCCCTGTTCTGAATTGGGACCGACAGTTGTGTCTAATGGGGTGTTCCACGTTACCGAACCTGGTAATTGTTTCCATGCATTCGTCACATTATTCCTCCTTTCCATCTCAATCCTTTCCCTATCCAATTGCCTTTGTTGTTCCCCTCTATCTCTCTCAGAATTATAGATCGAAACTATGGGTCCTATGGTAACAGGCACTTGAAGAGCGTCTGGCAATCCCACAGACTCAACCCTTTCTGTGGTTGGCGTTTTCTGCACCACAAACCTTCCCACTACACTCTGTACAGTGTTGTTTGGAGGTGTTTCTCCGCCTTTGCTAGGTGTCCATTCCGATATAGGGAGTGGTGTATATCCCTCTATCTCATTCCCATCTTCCCTTGCGAGCCCTCTATCTTCTATCAAACCCACTCTCGGAGGTGGTCTATCCATTAACAATCTGTTTATCAGATTGTCCTCCGACTCGCTTTCCTCGTCTTCTTCCATGAGGTTTCCTCCTCCTGACACCTCCCTCATCGGATACATCTTCTCCACCTCAATAGTCTGTACCCTCCAACGCTTTTCCTCCTCATCCCATTTGGAATCTCGCACTGCCCTTACCGATCGCGTCAGCCTTTGTTGACGCCTGTTCAAATTTCGGTCGTGTGCAGCCTTAATCCATGCATTAAGAGCCTCAAACTGTGTTGGTCTAGGTGAAGGTTTCAATGAGGACATGGTTGCTTTTAGCCGATGTAACACCTCTAACTTAAACGTTCCATACTTCGGGAACTGCATTTCCTCATTTCCTTCCGTAAGCTTATTCCAAGCCCCAATCCACAATATCGTATGCAGCCCAACATTCGTTGCCATATAATGAGCTGGCGTACCCTCTGGGGGAGCCTCTTCCCCGTAATAATGTTCACTTCGTTTACGTTTAAAAATCCCTTTCAAACACTTAAAACACTTCATGATTTCTCTTTTCTCCGCGTTTGTTTACTTCCTGATGATATTCCACCAATCTCGGCGCCGTTCTCACTAACTGGCCTATCCGTACGCGACTTTCCTCCGACGTCACTCTAGCCGCCCAACCAGAGCGCGGTTCTAGCTAACGTCACACCAACCGCTCAATCACAGCGCGGCTCTAGCCGACGTCACCCGTCCCCCTTCGCAGCAGTTCCCCTCCTTTCTCAGCTCGTCTCCTCGGTCATGCACGCATCCCATTCATACTCTGAAAAATGATTACTTCCGTCCAAGCGATCACCTTTCTTTGACTGTACGCCCACAGTCTTTCTGTAGTTGTCACCCTAACTTGGCGAATGTCTTTCCGATTACTTCCAGACAATCGCCTTCTCCGATAGGTTACTCACACACAGTAACTTTCGACCAGCGTCCGTTACTCACACACTCACTCTTACACTCCCCCTATCTTGGATCCACGGCGGTCAATGGTACCTCGTGACCTCCGTACTATGGTCGACAACTACCCTGGATGTTCGATACACCCAAAACCACTTAAGCTCTGGCCTGAACTTAAGATTTCACCAGTTCACCCGTTTACCAGGTTACCAGTTTACCAGGTTGCGCGCGCTCACAACCTTCTCTCACTCACACTACAGGCATTCAACTCCGCCAGACATTACAATACAAATACAACACAAAACACCGCAATCTGTTCACGCATGACCCTTTTTATACTCACTCTCCGATACTGCTGCTTTTCTCGCACCGTCTGCACCTTTCGGCACACGATTCTTCCGCTGCTCGTCTCTCGACGTCTCGGGCCTTGGGGTAAACTAACCTCTCTAGATTACCTTCCTCAAGAAGATAACCATCCTCACTCTGCTACCAACTGCTAACGCGGGATTACTGGTTACTAATTATCTTACCAAATCCCATTTCCTGTCGACTGAATCGTTGGTACCTGTCTTGAGTAAAAGGTAATCTCACAATAAACAATCAATTTAAGAACTTACACCACTCTAAATGACCACTGACCAAAATTAAGTTTTAAAGATTTAATATAAAATCAAAGATAACTGAAGATACAAACTTCTCAAGATGAGATTCAAAAGGTATATCGGAATCACTATGAACATGAACTTCTTGAATAGTCTGAGTCTGAAGAACAAAATAATAAGTACAAGTTCGAATACCATCAGGGTTGCTAAAATGGATACAAGTTGCAACCTCAAAGTCATTACAGAAAAGAAAATTAAAGTTAGTCTGTCCCTACACTACACTAAATGACATCCCTACTTAGCAAGATCTTAACCCTCTAGGTGTCAGCCGTGGTGATTTCCTAAGAAGATCACGCACTTCTCTTTGTCTCTTCTCTGATAATGGGTCTCTCCTGATCAGCCTATCTGCCTACCCATCCGCTTCCTTAGGCTCCCAAAATCATCTGCTCTGCTTTCCTCCCGGGTCACTTTCCCTAATACCAAATCACATTTCCAATAGAAACGCCCCTTGGGACGCCCCTCACGTGGTACATCTTTCCGCGGCAAACTCCATGATGGTACTCTTGAAGACCCTCGTTAAAGTTGACCTTGGTTCCCAGGCAGCTTCTTCAGTGCGCTGATACCCCCTGAAATTCCTGGAAACTCCTACAGGCCTGCGCAAGGCGCCACTGAACAAAGTCCCTTTCATTCGAGCTGATTAGGACCCTCGCACCTGCATACAGCTCTTCCTGCAGTGGGCCTCAAATTCCAGACTTCACCATATCTTAGGCCATAAAACACTCTCAGAGCTTCATACTGGACACCTCACGACCTCTCCTCTAACGAGCACATGACGATTTGAACTACATGACATTATCGGCTCTGGCCTACTTGATTTACATGCAGCAGGTTCCTGCACTCTTAAAACGTTAACTTGATTTAAACAGCAAACATTCTTAACTAGCATACGTTTCTAAAATAACACATCTATAAAGCACATACTTTTAACCCTAAGTTCAATAGTACATTTTGAAAGAACCATGTCAACCTTGTCTCACATTATTTTAGCAGCACGTTTAGATTTGCTTGTGAATTGCCATGAGGCCTACACAAAATACTGGGTTTTTAGAGTTACATTCAACTCTTACATTATTCCTTTAACATGAGAACATGAGGTTTTCATATTCATCCCAAACATTTCTACATTAATCTCACACAGTTATGATTATTGTTACTCTACTTAAACATTCTATGCATTTCACCACTGAATATAAGACACTCTGTGTATTTCACTTCTAAATATAAGACACTCTGTGTATTTCACTTCTAAATATATAAACACTCTGGTGCAAAGTACATGTTAACTAACTACGTGCTTGTAAATATGGCGTACTTATACATTTTTTTTCAAACTTGTGCTCTCTCACTTGCATATGTGCATGAGCGGGCCTGCACCAGGCATCAGACAGACTGTTCATGGTTGGTAGTCAAAGAAATACAGAAGCACATGAAGAAGTCCAAAATCATACAAATGTACTCAAGAGACATTGTTGGAGACAAGCTGTTGGAGACAAGCAGAGTTGGAGTTGACTTTTTCTTTCCACAGCATTTCACATTCCTTATGTCAAATTTAATTTCCAATACAGACAGGCAGCCGACACGTGTTTCGTCACAGAGACCTTTTCCAGGCTGAAAATAGTGGTATGGAAGCCAGTCAAAGTCAAAGTCAAAAAGCTTTATTTCGATAAAATTTCATTATCATAAAAGCAAGTTTAAAAAGAATTGATAGTTGATAAAATTAGTAAGACATATCCAGTTGATAACAACAAATGTAACATTTGCTAAAATTAATATAGTTTAAGAAAGAATTAAACAAAGTTTTTAAGCTTTCTGGCTCGAATAGCCCAAGCCCAGAATAGAAATTTGGCTAGGGCACAGACATAGGGTACATGACTGTCCGAAACAAGTATCCTGATTGCCACATCGTGGCTCCTGGTTCCCAGTTGCCGGCACAGATTCTTCAGCCAAACCCTTCTTGGATTGGCATATTCGCTACAGACAAATAGGAAATGGGCCAATGTCTCTGGATGGGCTAGGCATGAAGGACACAGGTCGGTTTTGTAAGGACAGGAATTCCATGTTTTAGTAAAAGTGTTCAATGGCAAGGTACCCGTTCTGAATTTAAAATACAAAGACCGGGCAAACGGTTTCCCGATTATATCTAAATAGGGTTCTCGCATGGGAATGTCTTTAAACTTCAGGAAATCCTCAGTAAGCCTGCCAATAGATTTGCTAGAATGCCTTTGGGAACAGATCCAATCCCAATAAAGGTTTTTAAGTACTTGTTTTGGTGGAGAAGATCTACTTGACCAAAAGTCCAAAAGGCCCAAGTTCAACAGTAAAGATTTCATGTCTGTTAACCATTTGACTCTGGCCCAATGTGGTGACGCCATTATTTCCTCCAGGCCTCTGGCGTAGGCACTAAGTTCCTCTACCCGCCAAATGCGGGCCCATAACAAAAGAGGGCGAAATTTCGCAATTTCGCCAATCTGGGTACAGCCAAAGTCCATAAATAAAGGTAAAAGTGGGGTACTTTGAGGGAGGGACATTATTTGTCTGCAGAAATTATTCTCAGATTTTTGAAGAGCTACTGAAGATGCAAAGCCCCAAAGTTCGGCTCCGTAGAGTGCAGAGCTGACACCCTTGGCGGCATAGATCTCTAGGACTGTTCCTATTGGTTTCAACGAACTGGAACGTTGCTCCCTCAATAGGGCACCTGTGATCCTTTTATGATTTAGCAGCATCTTGTCTAAATGAGGAGTCCAATCCATTTTGTCTGAAATGCGTATCCCTAAGTAGTCAAATACTTTCACCCTTTCCAGGGTCTCAGTGTTTAAGATAGGGGGACGCACTTGCTGTTTGGGGGGGTTAAGAACAAGGTATTTTGTTTTGTTGGTGTTTATAACCAGACCCCGATCAGTACAAAAGGATTGGAAATTATCCAAGAGTTTCTGTAGTCCCATAGGTGTTTTAGAGATTAGGAGCGTGTCGTCCGCAAAGAGAAGGGTCGGTACACGAACCCCCGCCAGGGATGGTTCGTCAGATGGAAATTTCAGTAAATGCTCAACCACCCCATTGATGTACAAGGAGAAAAGGGTGGGAGCCAGAACACAGCCCTGGCGGACCCCTCTCTCGACCGGAATACAGCCCGTTTTCTCCCCTCCAGAACCCCACCTGATTTGGGCAAAGCTGTCCTGATGGAGCCTAACTAGTAGGGATAGTAGATACTGTGGAAGCCCCATATTGGCCAGGACCCTCCATAGCAAGTCCCGGGGGACAAGGTCAAAGGCAGTCTTTAGGTCGATAAAGGCGAGATAAAGACTGCCCTTGCCTATCACTACCACCTTCCAGTAGATCATCATAAGCCTGAAGGCCTGCTCTATCGTACCAGTGCCTACTCTAAAACCGGCCTGGAAGTCGGTAAGTATTTTATTTTCATCTACCCAGTTAAGTATCCTGAGTAGAATAACTTTACCAACAACTTTTTGACTTACATCTAGCAAGCTGATCGGCCTATAATTGGACGGGTCATCCCTTGGGCCTTTCTTATGGATGGGAACTACCTCTGCCCCCTTCCATGACGCAGGAATGGGGGCACCCCTACAGATGGCTAGAAGGAGGGAGTGGATTGATTTGCCCCAAGTAGCAACATCGGATTTTAACAGGTCCCCCGGGATGCCATCAGGTCCTGCAGCTTTCTGTGGAATGATAGAATTAATAGCATATTCTACTTCCTTCTGTGTGAATTCAGGATCACTGGGGAGAAGAATATAATTAATATAAGGGGAGGATTGTGCAGACCCTCTCCCGTTCAAATCATTATAGCAGGAATAAAGTTTGGCAAAATGGGCCTCCCATACCTGCCCCGAAATATTGCAGGTTATGAGATCGGAATCCGGTCTATTTCGTGCCCTTATGGCGTCCCAAAAGGATTTGGAGTCTTTTTTCAAACTGGCTTCCTTAAGGGTTAGCCAGTAAGCATCCTCCCACTCCCTTTTAGCAACCTGCAAGGCCTTTTTATGGTCTCTTCTAGCAATTTGGATTAGTGCAGGGGACTTCCCTTTAACTGCCTCTATTAGGCGGGATTTGGCCTTCCTGCATGTTGCCGAATACCAACCGTGTTTGCCTTTAGCTTTTGGTAAAGGATTTTGTTTCCCTGGGGGCAATTGGACCCAAAAAAGGTCCCCTATGATTTTTACAGCAGTTTCAAATGTAGCGGTGGCCATGTCTGCTGCTATAGTTAGGTCAATCGAGCCAATTTCGGCTTGCATGACCTTAGCCACTTCATCTATTGCTGATAGTTTATCGACATTACACATAATCTTACTCCACTTTAGGCGCCTGCCACAAGTGGCAACAGTAGTCCCCTGTTGGCGGCTCAAAGGGACTGGCGATACTTTGGTGGGCCAAGGATTTTTTAAAGATAGAGAGAGTGGGTTGTGGTCGCTCTCTATGGTATTGGTGATAACCATGTCGTCAACATGGCTCCAGAGGCCCCTGTCCAGCAGAATATAATCGATCCGTGTGCATTGACCAACTCTGTTAAATGTCGGAGCACCCTGCAAGTCCGATCGAGTGCGGCCGTTGGCAGCTCTTAAGCCAAACTCCAATGTGAGTGCATTTAGGTGGATTGCACTGCGAGTCCAGCGTTTGATGGGGGGAATAGAGAGGGTAGGAATACCCCATCTACTGTCCTCCTCTCCTAGGTCTGATACTCCTTCTAGGGGAAGTGGTTCATATGTACAATTAAAATCCCCTGCTACTAAGATATGCCCAGGTCCACTCTGCTCTCCTAGCTGTGCCTCGAGCTCCAGCATTGTAGGTGAAATACACCCGTTTTTGGTTCCCCTAATATATACATTATAGAGGTCAAGAATCATGCTTCCCCGTAAGCCCAATAGTGAGACACCAAGAATATCCGGGGTTCTTGGCTTCTTGGTGATTATCCTACAATTTAGGAGGACACTTATCCAAATAATAAGCCCCCCCGATGGCCGCCCCTTCCCTACCTTGGATTTTACTGCTGGAGTAAAAATAGTGACAAACCCCACTCGATGTAATGGTTCAATGGCCCATGTCTCTTGAAATATACAAATTGTATGGGCATCGACCAGGGCATTCCACTCTGGGAGGCCTAACTTCCTTGAAATCCCGGCAAGGTTCCAACTAAGGATCTTTAACTTGCCCTGTGGTGAGTTTCCATCTTGGATCACAGTGCCTTGGTGGTTACATGGATCACCGCTGTCCCTAGTTGATATGGGTGATAGCACCTCTAAGTTAATAGGGAAAGATGTCTCCGGCACAGGATCCTTCATACTGATGTTAACACTAGGGAGGTTAGCATCTAATCCTCCTTTAGGGAAAAGTCAATCAACCTCATCCAGAACACAGAACCTATTTGGGTGGGCAAACTGTGTATAGGAAGGGTTGGAAGACAGAGATGGAGACGGATCCTGCCATGGCTGTTGCCATTGCTGATTAGTAAATAGTGGCTGAGGAGGTTGTTGCCACTGCTGAGTAGGTTGGAAAAGAGGAGGAGGTAAGGGGTAAAAGGGTTGTTGCCACTGAAAACCAGCATGATGTGGGACAAAAGATGGAAAATTGGGCGGTTGTTGCCAATGGTTAGAGGCATATTGAGGGGGACATGCAGGCCCTTGATTTCTTGGTCGATGGAAGTTGGGTCTTGTCGAGTTGGGGAGGAAGTAAGATAGGGGGAGTGGTTTAATCTGGGTGGCTGGGCCGCTGTTAGGGGCACTACAAATAAAAGTCGCAGCCCCCACATCCCTAAAGTTGACAGTAATTACATCCCCTGATATTGTTTTCTTACTCCTACCCACCCAATCGCCTCTACGCACAGTAAGAATTTCCCCACTCATACTACTGGGTAATGGTCTATGTATTTGAAGCCACTGGGCACATTTATTTCTAAGCTCTACATAAGTCTCTCTAACTCCTTCCTTCAGTGGGGGGACAGCAGTCAGCACAACCACAAAAGGGGAAACTTCTGGTGGCAGACTAATAGACTTAAAACGAGTCTGCCTTGGCTTAGGGGCTTCAGAATTATTAGTAGCATGGGGGGCTGGGATATTCGTGGATTTCCCTTTAGGGTCCGAGACTTGGGAAGTGATAGATTTTAATCCAGCAGCTGGTTGCTGGGCGGATAAAGAGTTGCTCACTACTTTTGGTGGTGGTTGAGCAAGATTTTTCACAGAGTGGAGATGATGTGTTGCTGATTGTTCTATGGAAGCAATCCAATGAGTGAGTACACCGCAACATGGTGCCTCACTGTAAACGTCAACGTAACTAGCCCACATCTTTGTGGGCGACCAGATAAAGGTAAAGGGAAGCTCTGATAAGCATATATAGTGACAGCATGACACACAGTGCCACACACACACGGTGCGAGTGAGAGTGAATGTAACTATGAGTGAGAATGAGTGTGTGAGAGGGAGCGAGTGCAAGTGAATATGAGTGAATGGGAAATAAAGAGTTAGAGTAAGAGTGGATAAGTGAGGGTGAGTGACTGAATCTTGATAAGTAAGAGTGAGTGAAATTGGATAAGTGTGAATGAAGTAGAGTGAATGATAGAAAATAAGATTGAGTATGTGGGAGTGGGAATGTGTTTCAGTGAGTGAATGTAAGGGAGCATGAGTGATATGGAATGTGTTTGTGTGTGAGTATGTTCAGTTTGTGAGTTAGCCATTGGCCCTGGCATACTGGAGGCAATTCACAACCGACACCTGGGACAAAACTCTAGCACTGGCATACTATAGTTGTTTTTTTTTGGCATAAGTGGCACCGTTGGCACAATACAGCCCATGGCATACTATAAGTATTACTTGGCATATTGGACAATGTGGTGATAAAGATCTGCACCCCAAGCTCCACAGGATGATTTTCTTATGAGTTACTGATGAGAAGAGATAGTAAATAATCCTTGAGCAAGGGACTAGGGTGCAGAGGGGCACTCGGCACATAAGTTAGCACTTGAATGTTCTCTAATAGAATACACTGTCCACCAATAAGGGTGAACAGAATGATATCCATCACTCACACTACAGATCTAAATTACTTCATAGAGAAAGATAATGCACCACAGACACCCATTTCAAAATGACGATGTTGGCATACTACAGGTGATTATTTACGTATACTCCACCCGTGGCAAAATGCTGGCCCAGGCACATTGGAGGTCATAATTGATATGTTGGCACCCACCCAAAGCACTTTTTTTAAAAATCAAAGAGAGCATCAGGCTTCATTGACTTGCTACCACATGAAAGTACTTATATTTAAGGACAGTCTTTTAAGCAGACATTGATTTTTTGCAAAGTTATGTTAAAATATGCCTTAAAAAGCACTATTTGGCATATTTTTTTCAGAATGCACTTTGGGCAACTGAGAAGAAGTTGAGCTTACACACTGGGTAAGACCCACTGACAACTGCCTTCTATCCCATAAAATATATGAGACTAGGAGTGGGGTCAAGGAGGAGTTGGAGAGCTGCAGATAGCAAGAGATAATTGAATTTATGGTTACAGAAGTACCAATAAAGATACTCTGGCTGTTGATTCTCTTTGAGCATCCACTGCAGATTGAGTCCAGATGGACCCAGATAAACATCTGTGCTTTGCTTCTGGCTCCTAATTAGATCCACATAGATCAACGGACGCTCCACTTAAGCTGTACTGCTCACACACAAAGCCTAAATACCAATTACTGTCAATTACATGAACAGTTTGACATCTCCATTCTGTGTCCATCTCTTTAACGACCATGGATTAGTGATTAGCAAGGTATCTTGGACATGAGGATGAAGGAAAATGTTGTGTACCTACTTGCAAGCACTTACTTTGAGCTAATTTGCTCTGAGGGCCTTGTCAGCCTCATTGTAGCAAAAGACTGTAATCAAAGGAAGAGCAGACTGAAGAAACACTTGTAAGATAACAAGCTCTTAAAATACGCAGCTGTGGCTGAGCCAAAGGTCTGGCCTTTAGGAACTCTCTTGTAATAGGTAATTGGAGATCCTACCCCAAGGCAAAGCAGGGAATCACACATTTGTATCCTTACACCTCTTAGTTCTTATACCTCATCTTTCCTGCTGGAGCATTTAACAAAAAACACTCACAACTTCTCTGATTGGTCTTTTTTTTTTTGCAGACACAGGATCCAATTCACAGATTTTTTGAAGGTGTGAGGAAAACTAGTGACTGGAAAAAAATACATACTTTGCACATGGGTAATTAACACATGATTCACAAAGCCAGAAGGGCCTCACTCACCAAGGTTTTCCAAGTTGCAGTCGCACCTATAGCTGGAAAAATCTGCAATTGAGGCAGGAGTAGCTAACATGTGAATCCAAAATCTAGAAATATCTAAGTTGTGCATGCAGAATATAAAGAACTTCAACGTTACTCCCATGTAATGTAGGTAATTTTCATTGTACAACTCACGAATGAGTAGATAGTGAGTAAGTCTAATGAACTGGGGTTACTAGGGGTAATGCCTTAAAAAAAGTGCTGGCATAAGTGTGATCAGGTAAATGCAAGGCAAATTGTGTGGACAGCTACAAAGTCAGACATTTAGCGAGATTTATAAAATGTTTGCAAAGCACTTGCAGAACTTATGGTCACATTTTCCTTACACACTAAATATGCCTAGATAGGTTGAATGAAAGCTAGGTTGAAGTGTTCCACTCAATAAAAAGATCCACAAGATGCGTGTAAGAAAGTGGGACAGTATGAGGCAAGTATTGTAATATCAAAAAATAAGCAAGGCGAACCTTCTGGCAAAATTGTATGATTCTATATAGAAGTCAAAAAAATTGACTTCTATAAATTTCATATCCACTACATGGTCTACCAGGAATTCATCATTATGGCAAGTACATATTTTCAATTCTTAATTCTTCATCTGTCTTCCTATACTTACCATCCAGTGAAGAGGTTAAGTAGATGTACTGGATGCAATATTTTTGTAATGCGGTGTATATATAACTCATACGAGATAGTGAAGGTATACATCTGACACTATGGTTTTAATCCTGTCAGAAATGTATAATAAGACTACTTAAATCAGGACAAACAATCCATCAAAAAGTTCTAAGACATTTACAGGCACATGCATCAAGGTGGGATTTTGCGAGTCCTTAATTGCGATAGTTAGGGAATCGCAATTAAGGACTCGCAAAAGCCTATGCATGTAGGAATCGCTGTAAAAATAGCGATTCCTACACATTCCTTATTTGCAACTCGCAAATTGTGAGTCGCAAATAAGGAATGGCTTCCCATTCATTCCTATGGGCCTACAGGCCCATAGGAATGAATGGGAAATTGCGCATGCAATTTCAGGCTGCAAGGGTATCGAAAAGACACCCTGTTGCACCCCTGAAATTGATCTGTGCACATATGTTGCGCACACAAATGCCCTAAGGGCATGTGTGTGTTCAACATGAAACTTTGAAAAATACACCATAGTGCATTTTTCAAAGTTTTTGCAAATTTCCATGAATTTCAACTTCATGGTAATTTGCGCACCCTATTAGCGAAATCGCGAATGTTTTTACTTTAATGCTTTGCATTTAAGGAATCTCAATTTGCGATTCCTTAGATGCAAATGCAATTTAAGTAATCACAATTTAGAGATTACTTAAATTGCAATTTTTGCATTTGGGATGATGCATCCCAAATGCAAAAATGCCAGTCGCAAAGGGGCAGATTCCGAGAATCTGACCGTTTGCGACCGTTTTTTCTTTTGATGCATGTGTCTGTTAGGCTGTTGGGAAGGTATTTCCAATAGCTGAGCCATCTAGGCTCTGCTATCGGAAACAGTGGTTCTCTACCTATAAATGTGGTGTGGAGCCAGAATTTGGTGGGATAGAGGATCCATCAGTGGCGGCTCGCACGGATAACGCTGTGGGACGGGGTGGGGAGGGGCCTGGGTGACGGGTAGTGGCTGGGTGGGGGGGTGGTGGAGTTTGACATAAGACGGGAAAGATGAGAGCAAATAATTAAATAAATAAAAGCACTTACCTTGCGCTTGCAGCATCGTCGACTAAGCGATGCTGCAAGCTCAAGGTAAGTCCTTTTATTAATTTATTTCTTTGCTCTCCACTTTCTCGTCATATGTAGAAGTCCACTACCTCCCCCGCCCAGCCCCGCCGCACCGCCCACAGCATTACCTGTGCAAGCCGCCACTGGGATCCATTGGTTATTGTCCGATCCAATGCTACCATCCAACATAAAATTGAAACATTAGGCCTATTTCTCTAATCTTGAATGTATTTAATTTATTAGGTGGTATCTTAATATTTCTACTGTACCCTTTTTATGTTAAACTATTTTCCAAATGTATGACACAGCTATCTAAATGGACACTAAAGCTACCGTATTTTCTAGTAAAGACACTACAAAAGCTTTTATTTCTTGTGTCCTCGGTGAGGGAAGGTTTTAAGGGACTCAGCATCTAGGCGGCCATGATAGTCAAATACAACCAGAGATGTGCAGATGACACCATTCAAAGTGCCACAGCAGTATATGACTTTGGGCAATAACCACGTTGATAATACATGTCGTACAGTGGAGTAGAGTGGAGTGTTTTGGTAAGTAGCTGCTTTAGGACCGTTGTATGCCTTTCTGGCACTACTGGTTTGCACTCCAATATAACACAATTCATTGCTGTAGTGGGAGGAAGTAATTGAAGGTATGCAGAATACTTACACACTACAGATATGAAGATGCTTTGTACATCCAGGACAGATAAGACAAAGTGGATCCAGAGCCATCCATGCTTTGCTTCACCCTCTACATATTTCCATATAAACCAAGGATCTTCCTACCCTCCTCCAAATACACTAAAGGAGTTTATCAATGACTGTTTAGATACCGGAACAAGTTAACAATCCTCCACTTTCTCTCCTGCTCTTTGAGATGACCACCTGGTGATCATTACAGAGGGTTCCTTGGTTGATGACAAATAATCAATTTAATATGAGTCTGGCCAAAGCTACTTGAGTTTGATCCTCTTTGCTTTAAAGGCCACATTCACATAATTATAGAATAAGGTTGGAGATAGCTCAAAACTAAAAGGCTGGAGAACCCAAGTTGGATGTGTGGAAGACTCGAGTGCTACTTAGCCAGAGGAGTGTTCACAAGAAATACTCCAATAACAGGCAGTTAGTGGTTCCTGGTCCATGAACAAGTGAGCCAATGGCCCACACATGTGTAGACCCCTCGCTCTCGCATTTATAGGATTTAAGGCTTGAAGGCAGAGGATGGGCCAACAACATAGTCTACGTTTTGTGTAGTTTAAGTTTGGGCCTGTGCATTTGCCACTTTGTATAGATACAGAAGTCATCAGTTCAAGTGCTAGGTCAGTTTGCTGTTGCTCTGTATTACTATCTTTGTCAACAACTCATAGCATCATTTTGTACAAGCTATACTTACAACACATCCGCCAATAGGGCTGCTTTCACATTCCAGGGACAGGTTAGTCATAGAGGAGGCACTTGCTAGTCCAAGACCCATGGCTGGGACTGGCTCTGCATTTCACAGGGCATTTTCCCCCAAGGCTTGAAGGGTGTTGGCTAGTTTGGTTCAAATGGGGTTTAAGCGCTGGGGCTGGGAGGACGACTGCCTGTTGAAAGTGCTTTAAAACCAATTGCTAAAACAGAGGCTTTTAAAGCGTGCGCACCAATCTGTGATCAGTGCTTATCTGCACAAACTTTAACAAGCAGTGGCATAGCCAGTATTTCTTGACTATGCAAGAGCTATTGGCTTTGCCAATATGTTTCAGCCATGTTTCACGCCAGCGTGGCTGCTGTGCAGCCTGGCTAAAAGTTAATGGGGTTAAGGAGAGTGACGTGGAGTGGAGTGTCGTAAAGTGGAGTAAAGTGGAGTGGCATGGAGTCGTGTACAGTAGAGTTGAGTGGTGTGGAGTGGAGTAAAGTGGGGTGTCACGGAGTGGTATGGAATGGTGAAAGGTGCTGTGGAGTGTCATGGAGTAGTGAAGTCATGGTGTAGAGTGTCATAGAGTGGAAGGGAGTAGAATGGAGTAGTGTTGAGTGGAGTGGAGTAGAGTGTCAGAGTCGAGTAGAATGTTGCAGAGTGGAGTGGCAAGGAGTGTTGTGGAGTGGTATGGAGTAGAGTGGATGGCATAGAGGATGCTGCGTAGAGTGGAGTAGAGTGTTGTAGAGTGACTTGGAGTGTAGTAGATTGTTGTGGAGTGGCATAGGGTGGAGTAGGGTAGGAGATTGGAATGTCATAGAGTGGAGAAGAGTGTTGTAGAGGCGAGAGTAGAGTGGCATAGAGTGTCATTGAGTTGAATTGCATAGAATGGAGTGTCGTAGAGTGGAGTGGAGTAGAGTGGAGTAGTGTGTCATAGAATACAGTGAAGTAAAGTGGCATGGAGTGGCATAGATGGAGTTGCGTAGAGCATCATAGAGTGGAGTAGTGTTGTTCAGTGGCATAGAGTGAAGTAGAGTGTTGTAGACGGGAGTGGCATAAAGTGGATTAGAGTGACATAGAGTGGCGTAGAATTTAATGGAGTGAGCATTATAGAGTCTAGTATTGTAAAATGGAGTGTCATGGAGTAGAGTAGAGTGGCCTTGACTGAAGTGGCGTAAAACTCACTGGTGCACAGTAGATTGCCGTAGAGTGCACTGCCTTTGAGTAAAGTGGTGTAGAGTGCATTGGTGTAGAGTAGCGGGCAGTGCCGATTGCAGTGTTGTAGAGTGCTGTGGCATAGAGTAGAATGTTTCAGAGTAGAGTGAAATGGCGTAGAGTGGATAAGTGCAGGGTAGAGTTCAAGGGCATAGAGTGGAGTGGTGTAGAGTGCAGTGGCATGGAGTGCAGTGGTGCAGAATAGATTAGAGTGGAATTGAGTGATGCTGAGTGTAGTGGCATTGAATGCACTGGCATAGAGTGCAGTAGAGTGGAGTAGAGTTGAGTGTAACAGAGTTGAGTGCATTGGTGTACAGTGCAGTGCCATGTAGTGCAGTGGCATAGAGTGCAGGGGCATAAAGTAGAGAGACATAGAGTAGAGTAGTGCAGAGAGCAGTGGCGTAGAGTACAGTAGTGCAGAGTGGAAAGGAGCGGAGTAGAGTGCAGTGACGTAGAGTGCAATGATGTAGAGTGGGGTGGCATAGCATGAAGTGGCATAGAGTGCAGCAGTGCAGAGTAGAGTGGCATTGATATCAGTGGTGGAAAGTATAGTCTTGTAGGGTAGAGTGTCCTAGAGTGCAGCAACGTAGAGTAGTGAAGAGTAGATATGAGTGATGTGGAGTGATGCAGTGTGTAGTGGCATAGAGTGCATTAGTGTAGAGTGCAGTAGAGTGGTGTAGAGTTGAGTGGTGCAGAGTAGAGTGCAATGGTGTAGAGTGTAGTGCTTTAGAGTGCAGTGGCATAGAGTGCAGTGGCATAGCATACAGTGATGCAGAGTAGAATAGAGTGGCATTGAGTGCAGGGACATAGAGCACAATGGTGCAGAGTGGCATAGTGTGCAGTGGCGTAGAGTGGAGTGGTGCAGAGTAGAGTGGTGCTGAGTTCAGTATTGGAGGTGCACTCTTGCAAAGTAGAGTGGCATAAAGTGTAGTGACATAAGGTGCAGTGGTGTAGAGTAGAGTAGTGCAGAGTAGAGTGGTGCAGAGTAGAGTGGTGCAGAGAGCTGTGGCATAGAGTACAGTAGTGCAGAATAGAATAGAGTGGTGTAGAGTCCTGTGAAGTAGAGCATAATGGTGAACAGTGGCATAGAATGCAGTGGTGTAGAGTGCAGTGGCATAGAGTGTTGCAGAGTAGAGTACAGTGGAGTAGAGTGCAGTAGTTCAAGGTAGAAGGCATAGAGTGCTGTGGATTAGAGCATTGGCTTTGGGTAAAGAGGTGTTAAGTACATTGGCATACAGTGTAGTGCTTTAGAGTAGAGTGGCGTAGGGTAGAGCAGTGCAGAGCAAAGTAGAGTGGTGCAGCGTAGAGTGCAGTTACATAAAGTGCAGTGGCATAGAGTAGATTGTTTCAGAGTAGAGTGAAGTGGCATAGAGTGGAGTGATGCAGGATAGATTGCAGTGGAATATAGTAGTGGTGCAGAGTATATTGGGATAAAGTGCATTGGCATATAGTGTATTGGTTTTAAGTAAAGTGGTGTAGAATGTGTTGGCGTTGAGTGCAGTGGTGTGGAGTGCAGCAGCATAGAAAATAGTTGTGTGGAATGACACTGGGCAGATTGCAATGGCACGGAGTGGAGTGGCGTAGAGTGGAATGGCGTTGAGTGCATTGGAAAAAAGTGGCAGAGGGTAGATTGTTGCAGAGTAAAGTGCTGTGGCACAGAGTGCAGTAGCATAGAGTGCTGTGGCATACACTAGAGTTGGATAGATTTCAGCGGCCGAGAGTGCAGTGTTGCAGAGTAAACTGTAATAGAGTGCAGTTGTTTATAGTAGCAGGACATAGAATGCATTGGCGTGGAATGCAGTGGCATAGAGTGGTGCAGAGAAAAGTGGCATAGAGAGTAATATTGTAGAGTACAGTGGTAAAGAGTGGAATAGAGTGGTGTATAACGCAGTGGTGTAAAGTGTAGCAGAGTTGAGTATAGTAGAGTAGAGTGTAGTGGTGCAGAGTGGATTGGTGTAGAATGTATTGGTTTTGAGTAAAGTAGGATAGAGTGCATTGGTGTAGAGTGCATTGGCGCAGAGTAGAGGTCAGTGGTGTAGAGTAGAGTGGAGTGGCACAGAGTGGAATAGCACTGAAGGCGCTGAGTGCAGTGGTGCTGAGTGTAATGGTGTAGAGTAGATTATTTCAGAGTAGAGTGGAGTGGTTTGTGGTAGAATACAGTGGCATACAGTAGAGTGGCAATGAGTGCAGAGCAGATTAGAGTCGATAGGCAGAGTGCACTGGGATAGAGTGGAGGTGTACAGAGTAGAGTGCATTGGCGTAGAGTGCAGTGGCACAGAGTGCAATATTGCAGAGTAGAGTGGCAGTGGAGTGGTGCAGAGTGCAGTGGCGAAGAGTGCAGTGGAGCATAGTAGAGTAGTGTAGGATAGAGTGCATTCACATAGAGTGGAGTGGTGTACAGAGGCGTAGAGTGAAGTGGCATGGAGTGGTGTAGAGTAAATAGCAGTGACGCAGGTTTGAGTGGCGAGGAGTGGAGTGGCACAGTGTGTAGTAGTGCAGATAGTCTACAGTAGTTTGGAGCGGATCAGAGTAGAGAGGAGTAGGATAAAGTGAAGTATGCATGGTGTGGTAGCATACTGCCATTACAGACATCACATCTTCAAATGAAATGGCCCTTACATTTGCACAGACCTACATTTCTACTGAAACAAATATACAGCACACAAACGAGAATGTGTGAAAAGGTCATCACCTAGTGTATTAATTTGTTTTGATTGTGTTAAAATATTTATTTCCACCACATTTCAGAATTTCCAAAAATGTGCTTAATGTGTGCTTTCCTAATTCTGATATATTCTGAAATATCTGCACTGTTTATTTACAGACAGATACATTTTCTTGTGTGCTAAAAAAACCATTGTACAGCCTTCCTCAAGCACACCCCCAGTAGTCAGCATGATTGTCAAATAAATCCTCTCACTTTGAAGTCAGAGAAAGAAAAGTAAACACCAAGCTCCCTTGAAGACAGAGCTTGACATTTGACCTCTGTCTTTGAATGCACACACAGCAAATGTGACAAGATATGATCAATATTTAAAGGCATGTTTACAGAAATAGAGTACTGGCGGAAGAATACAGTAAATAGGGTTTGGGCAATGGAAGGTGTTGGACTTGGCCCTTTCTGCAGGGTCATCCCTGAACTTTTTGCCTACCTTCGGTATTTTGTCTGACCTGTTTTGTTGGTTTTATGACTCTGGGCACTTTACCACTCCTGATCAGTGCTAAAGTGCATATGCTCTCCCTATTGTAAATTGATGTATGGATTAGTGACTCCATGATTGGCTGATTTGGTTTACTTGACAGACCCTAGTACAGTGCACTGCGTGAGCCCAGGGCTTGTAAATAAAATGCTGCTGGTGGGCTTGCAGCACTGGTTGTGCCACCCATAGAAGAAGCTTGTAAAGTGTGTCTCAGGTCTGCCATTGCAGAGCCTGTGTGCAGTCTGGTACTGCCATGTTGACTGGGCAAGTGCATCCACTTGCCAGCCCCTACACCTTCCCTTTTCTTCATATCAGTTACCCCTAGGTAGGCCCAAGGGCAGGGTGCATTGTAAGTATAAGGTAGGACATGCCCTGATGTGTGTGGCATGTCCTGATAGTGAATGACAGCCATTTTCGTTTTTCACTATTTCATGGCTAGCTGTTCCCCATGGCCAGAATGGGCAGTTTGTTTCTAACATCTTATAACCCTAACTGACTCATGGAACTCGGTAGAAAATCTAGTTTAGAATGCCTGAACTCAGAATGATAAAATACATCTTTTAGTGAAGTTGGTTTTAACATTCGGTGTTTGAAAATACCACTTTTAGAAAGTAAGTATTTTCTTGCCTAACTATTCCAAGCCTGCCTCTGTTAGGTTGTGTATTCCTTGTCTGGAGTTTAGTGACAGGGGCTGGGGGATTCCAGGAGACAGGGCGAGTCAGCACAGGGCTGAATAGAGCTATCTGCAGGTGGATGGGTGGGAGGAGATGCACCTAGGACCTGAATAGGGCTGCGTCTTCCCTCCACAATGCTGGCTTCACCTCCTGTGGTGCATCTGATGTCCCTGGCCTACACTGTGAAAGGAAAGAAAGAGTCATGTAAACAAAGTGCTCCAAGACTGACCAGAACTGGTTTGGATTAGGCAAAGGCCTCTCTGCCTTCAGAGAACAAAGAGAAAATTAATATAAAAGAGGGGACCCAAACCCCAGAACTTTAGATCACTTTGGCAAACAAGAAGAACCTTTGCTGAGGAGAGGAACCAGAGGAACTGAAGAGGAGACTATCCCTAAGCTGAGTGCTGTTTGGGGGATTGGCCTGCAGTGGTTGCCTAACTGCCAAAGAAAGGAGAAACAACTTTTGGCTACTTTCAACTCAACTTGGAAAGGATCTCCAAGGGCTTGAAATAGAGCTCGCCTCCTGCTGGAGTCTCAAGGACAAAATACTTCACCAACCAGCACCACAAGAGTTATTTGGAAGTGCCTGCTGTTGTGTTGGGCCTACTGAGGGACTGCGTGTCGCCAGGAGCTGGAAGCGAGACTCACAAAGAAGGAGCATGTCGCCACCATAGCCGCTGTCGTCGCATCACTGGAGAAGGGTGTCGCCACTGTCGCTTCGCCTTGCATCGCCGGAGAAGAGTGTTGCCATCGCATCAGATGCCGTTGCATCATCGGAGAGGCGTGTCGCCACCGCAGCCGCTGTTGTCGCATCACTGAAGAAGGGTGCCGTCGCATCGCTGAAGCGTCTCGCATCCCCGGAGAAGAGAGTCGCCATCGCATCAGATGCCGTCGCATCACCGGAGTAGCGTGTCGCAGGGCCTGTCGCGGCTCAGAAGAATCGTTGAGTCGCCGCACGGCCGTCGTGCATGCACGCATCGTGTCGCATCAAGAAGAAGACGCCATGTTGTTCATTGCACCGGATCTTCATCGCATCACGGCGCTGTTAGTCGCATCAGCAGTAAGAAATTGGCGCATCACCTCCCCACACCGAGAAGAACCGACGCATCCCCTACGCATCAGTAGGAACCCAACGCATCACGTTCTTGGTGTAAGGAACCGACACATCACCTTCCCTGCAACTCTTTTGTTGTATAGCGTTACGCATCCAAAGGTACATTGAACTCAACGTGTCGCATTTTACATCTAAAGAGAACAAAGCTATTTCTCCCATTTTTAAGTACAATTTTGTGGATTTTTGTTGTTTGTGGTCTTGTGTTAAGTCTATATAAAAATACTTATTTTTATACTACAACTTGTGTGGTGTCCATCTGCGTGTTGTCACTGGGTTACTGTATGTGTTCACAAATGCTTCACACACTGCCTCTGAGATAAGCCTGTCTGCTTGTGCCAAGCTACCAAGGGGGTGAGCAGAGGTTGTTTTAGGAGTGTACCCCCTTACCTTGACTAGACACAAGGGTCCCTATTTGGTCAAAGGTACCTACCTCTGCCAACTAGAGACCCCAAAATCTAACAGAACGGATGAACTCAAACTGGCCAGCCTAAAACAATTAGAGCCAGCAAATAGAAAGCAAGCAAATGCGATTTACAAACCACAAAGCCAGTGGTAAGCAATAGGGGGAATGCATTCCCAGGGAAGCTTTCCGAATGTACCCATGATTTTGTTAGCAAACCAGGGAGCTGTGCTGTCTTGTAGGCTTTGACCTATAAAGCATTTGTTTTTGCAGTTGGTTTTATAGTCTGTAGGCCTATCATAACGAGTGATGAGAAGCACTGCTGATCCTTTCTACATAATACACCTGAGACAAAAATGTTGAAGGAAATGAAGTGAATTGCTGTCACAGGAGATTAGAACGAGGTTATATTTCTGAAAACTTCACCCTGAATGGAACTCTCTCCTACCAGCCACCCGGACCACAAGCCACCTTTATCAAACTAATCACTGACTTCGTTGCGGCGCTCATCATGGACTCCAGAGCCTACATTCTCCACAGTGACCTCAACTTTCATCTGGAAGACCAAAACAACCCCTGCTCCACAGCACTACTTGAAAGTTTGCGTAACATCGGACTCACCCAGCTCATCACAGAACCAACACACACCACAGGAAACACACTGGACCCTATCTTCACCACAAGCGACAGCATCAAATACAACTCCACCACACAGCTGACATGGACCATTCACGCCATCATCCACTTCCAAGGCGACATACCTCAAGTCTCAGCATTCCAAGCCGCGGCAGGGGCAAAAAGACAGAAGCAGACTGGCTTAGTGCCTTCAGCACAGATCAATCTAGCCCCACAGACAACCTTAACAAGAGCATCAACAACTTCAACAACTGGATCAAGTACCGAGGGGACTCTCTCACACCCATGTAACTCAACAAGAATAGTAGATCAAACAAGCAGGCCAGTTGGTACACAGAAGACCTCCGAGACACAAAAAGACACTGTAAACAGCTAGAAAGGAAATGGAGAGACAGCCATAATACAACTGATAGAACTACCTGCAAGGCTACACTCTGACCCTATCACCAGCAAATGAGAGACACAAAGCAAAAAGCACTAGTGGACCACTTCGAAGGAAGCTCCAACAGCTGTAAGGACATCTTCTCCATCATCAAGGATTTCACCTCGCCCTCAGCTACTGTCAACAACATTGCTGCCTCCCAACAACTCTGCAACAATTTATCCAACTTCTTCCACAACAAAATTCCACATACCAAACCAACCCCAGAGCACTAATCGCTAACTGACCCACCTCAATCCAAGACGGCCATCTGACCAAATGGACAACCCTCACCAGAAACGACACTGCAGCAATCATGCAGACCATCCACTCAGGGGCCCTAATGGACCCATGCCCCTACCACATCTACAACCTGGGAACATCACCAATCAGCACCTCCCTAACCCACATCATAAATACCTCCATCACATCCGCCACATTTCCGGAGGAATGGAAACTTGCAGATATCAGCCCCCTCCTCAAAAAGCCCACAGCTAACCAGAATCAACTGAGCAACTTCTGATACATCTCCCTGCTCCCCTACCCAGCCAAAGTGATTGAGAAGGCCATCAACAAGCCGCTCACAACCCACCTCGAACTTCACCTTCTTCTAGACAACACTCAATCAGGATTCAGAAAGAACAACAGCACCGAAACCGCACCTACTGCAACCTTTGATGACATTTGAAACTTCTGGACCAAGGAGAAACAGCGGTCCTCATCATGTTCGACCACCTCCGCAGCCTTCGACACTGTCTCCCACAACATCATCATCAGAAGACTCCACAAGATTAGCATACAAGGATCCTCTTTCAAAATGATTCTGTTCCTTCCTCACGTGAAGAACCCAAAGGGTCAGGCTGTCACCCTTCACATCAGAGACCAAGAAACTGATATGCAATGTCCTACAGGGATCGTCCCTCAGCCTCACCCTTTTCAACATATACATGACACCGCTCACTAACATCATCTGATCCCAAGATATCACCGTCAAGTCCTACGCCGATGACACCCAACTCATCGTCTCTCTGATGAACAAGACAAACACCATCACACCCAAGTTCACCATCTGCATGACCATGGTAGCAAACTGGATGCAAACCATCTGCGTGAAGCTCCACTCCGACAACAATGGACATACTGGTCTTCGGCAACAAGACCTCCCCATGGGATTCCACCAACACTCACACCCACGCAAGAAATTTAGAGGTCATCCTACACAACAAGCTCAACATGACAGTTCCAGTCAACACACGGTGCACCTCCTGCTTCCACATCCTATGCATGCTGCAAAAGATCTTCAAATGGTTGCCTTAGAACACTAGATGGAGCGTTACACAAGCACTCATCACCAGCAGGCTGGACTACGGCCAAATCTCTGAAGAGCACCCAAATGGACTGCAGACCATCCAGAACACCATCTCAAGGGAAAACATCCTTTACGACGCAACTTTCACTACGTAGTACCTTTAGAACGCAGGTTTTACAACTAAAGTCATTACAACGAATTGCGCTGGGGGGCGCTGCAGGATAGGGAATAGTTTAATTTACTATCCAAAACCTTCCCTACTATCCACGGGGACTGGAGTTGGAATAGTAAATGAAACTATTCAACTATCCAGCACAACCCCAACGCAACCCCAATGCAAGTCGTTGTAACGACTTGCGTTGTAAAACCTGCGTTGTAAAGGCATGCGTAGTAAAAGCATGCGTTATGATGACATACATCCGTCTCAAGACTCATACTCAACCTCCCACGCTACACCCACATAACACCGCACCTCAGAAAGCTTCACTGGCTTCTCATTCACAAACGCAGCCAATTCAAACATCAATGCACAAGTTCAAAGCCCTACACAACACAGGAACAGAATACCTGAACAGTTGCATATATTTTCACCAACCCACCAGACACTTATGCTCTACCTCACTCTCACTCACTCCCTGCATCCGCAAAAACAAAACAAGGTCACTCATTCACCTATATAGCATTCAAGATATGGAATGACCTCCCGCAACACAATAGAAACTCTTCCTCACATCTTGTATTTCGCAAGATGCTGGAGACAGGGCTATTCATATAAACAACTTGGGACCACACACCTGCTCAAGTACTTGGATACCCCTTTGGTTGATTATTGTGCTGTACAAATTAACATTACACGTAACATGACAGAACATATCAGGCACATAGTGTTTGCCTGATGCAGGGTTTGTGCTGTCCTGTGATAGCACACAATCCCTTGGCTCTCGTCATCCTGAGCCCTTAGCCAGAGGCATAGTTATCAATGGTGCAGCATGTTCAGTGGCCTGGAAGGCTGTACTTTACTACCTAGGGGGCGATTTTTCTTACTTAGACTAGGGCCTATCACACGATGGCTACACTACGATCCTTATGTGCACCTGGGACACAACGATGTTCAATCTGTCAAATAATGTATTTATTAATATATGGACCAGGCATAATCACACCTTTTTTTAGGGGTTTTGAATAGGATTAGAGCTCTGTGGAATACAAAATTTCCTAGCAGAACGTATCCCACAATGTATCAAAGAGCAAGTTAAAAAGGATGCCCCTTGGGTCTGGAATTGAACTCCTAATCTTCTAGGCGCTATAATGCACAGGCCATGGAATGGCTATCCTGGCGTGTTTGGGGTTCAGAAACATAACATTGTGAATTTAGGGCACGATATGTGTTATGAGATGGCAATGACTTACAGTCTTGGGATGATGGCCCAAAACATTCCTGTTATGAACAATGATGTATGAAGGAGAAAGATGACATCCTACATTAAGCAAGTGACACACTTGGATAGGAATTAAAGGGAAAAAAACATAAAATATGAGGGTTTTGTTACTGTCACTTGCAATACACAAACCCCTATAGAAGCATGTGTATGTGGTAAGCAGCGGGTGCATCAGTCTATTCCACATACTAAGGCAGAGCTGTAGGGAAAGTTCATCAATGTGATTCTTCTGCAGGACAGCATGGATTTTTCTCTACTAAAGGCATATACCTCTTTTTGTGGCTGGACTGGCCATATTGGGCACCAAGCATTTTCCCAGGAGGCAAGAAGGGCGATGGCTGCTTTTGGTGCTTAGGGCAATGGAGGCTGCTGCCTGCCAAACACACTTTAAAATCAATTGCAAAAACAAAGGGTTTTAAAGACAGGTGCTGCTTCGCACAACCATATGGACCTCCAAAGCGACCCACAACAGCAGGAAGAAAATATCTCAGCTGCCCAATCCTCTACAGCCATAAAAAGCTTCATCCTGTGGCAAACATCCTCCAAGGGCTACACATTTCATTTATCAATCCTTCCCTTGAAGGCCGGACAGGCCTGTTATTCCACCGGGCATTTCCCCGGTTGGCTGGAGCCCTTGGAGGACGGTTTTGAAAGCCCAGGGCCACTCCCGGTGGCTCTGTCACTTCCCTACCCCACAGAGGTGGAGTGCATCAGGCATGGAGCTTTCAAGGGAGAGAGGAAGGGAGAGAGAAAGGGGGAAGCTAGGGAGGAACTACCAGAAAGGGAGAAGAGCAAGAGGGGAGAAGTAGAGAAAGAGAAATGATGGATGTAAAAAGAAAGGTTGCGGGAGGAGACGATGAGTGGGGCTGGTTTTGAGAATTTTGCCAGCGCTGTTGTTGGTTTCCCCGGCTTGTCCTTCTTTTCTTCCATTCTCAGCAGTCAAGGTGTATGAGCATCAACCCACAGAAAAAAGTCAAATGATAATAACACCATGTTATTATAATTTTATTTGTCAGTACTGGCTCTGTTATGTTTCTTTTAGGTGCGGGGTGGGGCGGGGCGGGCTGGGCTGCCTACAGAGCAGAGGGAGGAGTGGTGGGCACTTTCTAAGGACGCATGGCGGTTTGCCGGCCGTCTTGGGCCGACCAAACAGTTATACGCACTTTGCATGTTCCCCGCCCAGCTGTATTCCACAGCCTGTTGGGGAACATGCACAGGCTTTCACCTGTCTGAGCACCGAACCAGGCTGCTCAGAACAATCACTACGCTGATGTCATGCTGATGACAGAGGTAGCGGCTGCTACCGGGCATCAGTGTTGGGGCAGGGCGGGAGAGGTTGAGTGGGGTGTTTAAAAAGAAAAAAGAAACAAAACTTACCTTACCAGCGGCCGCATCTCCTCCGCCTTTTTTGCAGACGCAGGAACTGGAAGCACCCAGGCTCCATCCCCTAAGCCAATCACAGTGCTGCAATGCAGCCTTGTGATTGGTCTTAGCGCTATAGCTCGGCGCGCAGATGGAGAATGGGAGGCTGAGCATGTTCCTCACCATGCTGTGTATTACAGCCCAGTGGGTAACATGCACAGTGTGCAGGACTGTTTTGCTGGCCCAAGACTGGCGACCAAGCAGTCATGCACACTCGGGGAGTCCCGCCACTCCTCCTGTGCTCTGTGGGCAGCCCAGCCACGCCCCGCATCTGGAGATTGCTAGGTAAAAATAAAATGATAATAACCTGGCATTATTATCATTTTATTTTTCTTGTGGGGCGACGCTCCTCCACCATAGCAGAGGAACCACCACTGGATGACAGCAGCATCGTGTTTGGCTTAGTGGAGTCTAGGAGCCTGTGTGCTTCCTGCGTTGACCAAAGAGGATGGAGGAGAGGCCGCATCCAGTAAGTAAGTGAATTTTTTTTTAACCCTGGGCGGGCAACTTCGCTACGTCCACAAAGTGGGCGTAGTGTTGCCTACTTCGCCCTTTGCAAAGTAGGCGAAGCAGGCAACACTACGCCCACTTCGTGGGTGTAGCGAAGTTGCCCGCCACCCGCCTCCCTCCCACCCTCCCTAAATGCATTAAAAGAAGTTATAAATGAATTATAAAACCACTTACCTTGTCCGCCGCGTCCCCGGGGCTCCCGCTCGTCATAGCGCCGCCGGCGCCGCCGTCTTAGATACTAATGCGCATGCGCGGGCGGCCGCGCATGCGCATTACTATCCAGGACGCGCGCGCCGGCGGCGCGATGACGAGCGGGAGCCCCGGGGACGCGGCGGACAAGGTAAGTGTTTTTATAATTCATTTATAACTTCTTTTAAAGAATTTAGGGAGGGCGGGAGAGAGGCGGGTGGCGCGTAGTGGGGCTACGCGAAGTGCGCGGGTGGGCGTAGTTTTTTGCCCACTTCGTGTAGCTTCGCGAAGCCCCACTACGCCCAGGGTTAATTTTTTTTAAACCCCCCCTCCCTGCCTCACCACTACTGTCCCCTATCAGCCGCTACTGATTATCAGTCCTTGCCTTGTGCCCCGCTCACAACTTTTGAGGGCACACAGTAGCTTCCCATAACACAGCACCTCTACTAAGTTAGTGCACGCTGAGCCAGATGAATTGTACTTATTTTAAATGTGCCTGGTTCTTTTACCCAGTGATAGAAAACTGAAATAGGTTCTAATTATGTATAGCACCGGGAACAGGGAATCCATTGAAGAGTGACAAAGCCAGAAGAAATCGAAAGGATAGTTTATGGCAGCCAAACAATGCATATAGAGAAGCTATCATGTGGGGGGCATTGAGAGAAAGCAGTCTGGTGACGCATGAATGCACTGAGAATGCAGTACATCGAAACTAACCAGAAATCAAGGACGGGAGATACAATAGAAAGCAAGAAGAGTTACTGTGATGAAGAAAAGCAGTACAAGGGAAAATTAATGAAGGATGCAGCAGAGAGTGAGAATGAGAGAGCAGAAGTGTGGCAAATAAAGAATAGATGTTGTTGTGTTTCTATCTAGGACCCTAATTCGATATTCCCGATTTATGCCCTTATATGGTTATAATAAATAATCTATACTACTATTATAAAGAGAGAACACACACCTTTGAGCCAGGTAAACTCGGGAACCACAGCGTCAATCCACACACCCGATACATTGTAGAAATTGTCAGGGTGTGCAGATGGACATAGGCTATAAAAAAAACCAAAAACGTACATTTCAAAATATAACTTTTAAAAAAAAGTAGTGCGCTGAAAGTAGCGCCGGCCGCGACGCTGCTCTGGCCGCGACGTAGCGCTGGCCGCGACGTGCGTGATGACAAGGAGGAGCGGCGGACATGGAGCGGCGGTGAAGTGAGGAGCGCGGGTAGAAGCGGCGGCTCAGGTGCGTCATGGTGAAGAGGAGCGGCGGACATGGAGCGGCGGTGAAGTGAAGATCGCGGGAAGGAGCGGCAGCTCAGGTAAAGTAAAGGCTCATTGAAATCAGGGCGGGAGGGAGTCAGGGCGGGAGGGAGTCGGGGCGGGAGGGAGTCGGGCGGGAGGGGGGCGGGAGCGGGTGTGCACAGAGGGACAGGCGGGAGGAGTGGGGGCGGGGGGGAGTCGGGGCGGGAGGGGGTCGGGCGGGAGCGGGTGTACGCAAGCATCAAATGCTGCCCCCAGCCCCTTTCTGCCCCAGGCAACGCTGGGGCAGGCTGCTAGTATCCTTATAAAGGCATAAGAATCATATCCATATTTAGTAATAATCCATGCAGTCCAAATACGGCAAGGCTACACCCCTAGACTCCTAGAAAGTACAACGCGTTCTTTAAACAAACCAAGCCTCCAGCAGCCTGGGAAATCCCCCTGCTCTTGTTTTGATTTGCACAAGAACTCCTAGAGTCCAGCAAGAACTGTTAGTTCTTAGTGACGTCTTATGTCCAACCTTACGTCAAACCCGGCACCTTCCAGGTATAAATATACCAATGTTGCCTTAAGCAAACACACAGTGGTTTGGAGCAGAGCGGCTATCTACTTACCCGAAGCCCAGCTGATGCGAGAAGCCGAAGGAAGCCGCCCCTCCCTTTTGACGCTCTGAGAGAGACGCTGTCTTTTTCTCCAGCCGAGAAAATCCAGCTCCGGTGTTTCCAGTCACCCTTGCGGGTTGCTGGGAGATCGAGTCCTGAGAGAGAGATACAAGACCTCCTACATTCTATTACCAAGGTATGGAGCTGACTAAACCCTTAAGAGATTTCTTGATTCAGATTCTAGGCAAAAAAACAACTTAACTTAAACTGCAACTTACTTACTCCTTCCCACGTATTAGGCTTAGGTCAGGTACACCGGGATAGGCGTATCTTAGAAGCACCAGTTGAGTACGTTAGTCAATGTTTTTATGTATGTATATATTTTATTCGTTTTAAAGAATCATATGGCTAAGAAACCATATCAATGCTTTTACAGTATTATTTCATAATACTGTACGCACTTTACTTCATGATAAGTATTGCAATTGTGGCAATTCATTTCTCTTGCATGAGAAAGAAGACTGCTCAATAAATAACACCTTTTATTGAAAACGCCCGTCTCTCTATTTCTCTGCACTCTAGTGAAACTAAGTATGCACGATTGACTGAGTGAAATAACCGTCTATTGTTTTCACACAACTCTAGAGATACACTCTTTATTCTGAGGGAGCAAAGTTGTCATGTTTATGCGGTTGTCAGAAACTAATCCCTTCTTGTCTAAATCAGGACGGTTAACTCTTTCCTGAACATTCGAGAAAGTTTCTAGTGACCTCTGAGCTAGCTGGCAAAACTAATTAAGTCTAATATAGTCAGTAGAGACCTAGTCGACCTCAATCCTACGTCTACACTGCTGTTTATATTATTCCAATGCGCAGAGCCTATTGGGAATATAGGAACTACACTACATGACGCCCAACGTTTGGTAAGGCGATAATCTAACGCAAGACACTAGAGTAACTCAGTCGTGCTTTTTCAGACAGACCCCTTTTCCCGTAAAAACTCCAATAGACGCCTGGAGTGGGTAAAAGGTTAAAATCCGCTGGAACTTAGTAGGAAGAGATCCCTATGTATTAGTTTTTGGTTTAGTCAACGTTGAAGGATACAGTGTTCCGAAATATTGTGCACCTAATCTTTGTTTCCTTGAAACTTGCTCTGCAACAAAGCTTTCTGTTAGTAAAAAATGACGGAAAGTGACGATGAAAGGGTGAAAGCTAGAATAGCAGCTCAACTCCTAGCGGATGACACAAGTCTCCAAGACAATGACCCGAATGCTATAATCATTCCGGTAAATGTAAGAAAAACTATAACTAAAAAACTTATAGAAAATGGAGTATCATCACGAGGTGGTACAGTCATATTCGTGGTAGAGGCCCATGAATATCGGCAGACAGAGGTATTCTATTCATGGATACAATTTCCAGCAGCACATGCTGTAACACACGAATTCCACTATTACAAAATAGAGGAACCTCCGGATGTATACGCTCCTTTCGAGGATGTTGAAATTCCACTAACTTACCAAGAGCACCTGCTCTGGTTTAATGGCGTCCTAAAACATCAAAATCACATCACCAGGCTCGGTCCACTAGGTAGACCAGGAGCCACATGGCCGGTTCTAGCCAGCTACACGCCAGAATCCGACATAGAAAAAATGTCAAGCGAAGAACTTTTAGTTAAAATAAAAGAATTAACAAAAGCATATAGAGAATTAGTTCAATTGACAATTGACGATACAAAATACCTGCAGAAACTGAAAGAAACAGATAGAGCAGAACAACCTTTTGCCAGAATCATAGAAAAATCCCATGAAGAACTAGGAAGAGATAGTTTGGGTGGGAAACCACTAAAACCACAACTAATTGAAAATCCTGAAAAAACCTTTATTACAAATAATCTAAACACTCCAAAAAAGAGTTGGGATGGTAATAAACAATCCACTCCCAGAGAAAAACGTTTTCAGTCCAGAGGAAGGTCTCCTCAGCGGAGAGATAGATCTCCAGAAAGAGGAAACACGTCTCCCCAAAGGGAGCCCTCTGAGAAAAGATACAACCTTAGAGATAGGGATAAATTGACAAAACCTGACAGATATCAAGATATTGATACACGTCACTCTCGATCTTTTCAGAATTCCTCACAGAAATCGGAAAGAAGAGGACGGTCAGAACACAAGGAAGAGCACGTCAAGTCCAAAGACAAGGAACCTCATCAAAGTAAAAAATTACAATATCCAAGAAAGAAGGTAGCCAGTATTAAAATAAAACATGGCGAGGATACTGAGGACACAACTGAAAAACGGAGAGTGGGCCCAGACAGTGCTAGACAGCGCAGCAGAAGTAACCATAGTTCGCAAGATCCTGATGAATCTTCTGGAGACAGTGGACACGAATGAATACATTCAGATGGAAACTGCAGACTCCAGAGTTAGCAAACCCTATAAATTATACGAGATAACATTGCGTATAGAGGGGGACAAAACTAGGAAAGTAAGGGGTCCCTTTTGGGACGACTTATCTAAAGGCTATGATATCCTGTTAGCTTAAAAAGACTGTCCACCAGAGTTTGTCAGGGAGTGCCCTCATGGCGAAGAAATGATTATGCCTGCCTTCTCAAATCATATTCCAATTCATAAAAAACACATTTGCAAGAAAATGGGCAGTAGCCCAAGCCCCTGCATTATATAAAAATCATGTAGGATGGGATGAGGATTCTCCTCCTCACAAAATCCAGTTAAAAAGTCAACCCACTGCACAAAGGCACTACCCAGTTAAACAAGAAGCTAAAAAACAAGTCAGGGAGATCTTAGATCAACTTGAATACCAGGGGCGATTGAAACATGCACCTCACAAATGAACAATGCTTTGTTTCCTGTCTCCAAGCCAGACGATTCATATCGTCTAGTTTTGGACTACAGACATTTAAACTCCTCTTGCAAAACATTTGCAGTACAAAACTCACACAGTGCAGCACTAATGAATAACATCGTGCGCAAAAAATATAAAACGACATTAGATATCTCTAATGGATTCTTTTGTCAAAACATAGCACCTGAAAGCAGGTATTTGACCGCTTTCTCAATAATGGGGTCACAAAAACAATTCTGTCGACTCCCACAGGGATTCAAGAATAGCCCAGGATTATTCTCAGCAAGGGTAACAGAGTTACTACAAATATATGATGATGAGGCATTATCCTATGTCGATGACATCTATCTCACAGATGATGACCTGGAGACACACTTGAAAAGAGTGAACACCATAATACTTGGGTTCGCAGCTGAGGGGTACTTTAAAAAGTCACAAATTGCTCATCTAACTGTCCTGTTTTTAGGATATGAATTATCAAGTGAAGGCAAAAGCCTAGCAGACAACTTCTTAGAGAAGTGTGCTGTACTCCAAGCACCAAAATTGCTGAAGAACTTACAATCAATACTAGGTTTCCTGAATTTCGGAAGAACATACATTCTAAATTATGCAGAGAAGGTTAAACCTCTCTATGAATTAATAAAACCTGATTTCAAAACAATCAATTGGACTCAGAAACACACAGAAATTTTAAGATCATTACAGACAGACATGTTATCTAAAACAAAATTGCAAACACGCGAAAACGTACTCAACCTTGTAATCCGAGTCATCCCAGGAAGATGCGGATTCACGTACCTAACCTCTAATGAGGGAGAAACGGTACCATTAGCTTACAAATCACACTTGTACACACAAGCTGAAATAAAATTCAGTTCAACTGAAAAGATCCTAATAGCGGTTCAAACTGCTGTAGCAAAAGAAAGAGCCCAAGCACAAGGCAGAAGGATATCTGTTTTAACAGCAGAATCAGCCCTTGAGGCATTAACAAGCCCACGCAATCTGAATGCTGTGGCACTAGATCCAAAATGGATACAATGGGACAATTCTCTTGCTGCAGAAGACGTGAAGCTCTATTTTGACCCGAAAATGAAAAAACTAGAAGATCTAGAATATGAACAAGAATATCCTCTGCAAATCGAAATTCTGCCTCTCGAACAATACACATGTGTAATCTACATGGACAGATTTGCACAACACTACGATGTAGAAGAAAAACCCTACAATGCAGCGTGCGCGATTGTTAAAGGTCGCTGGCGCTTTGGTAGATTCAGACCAATAATCACAAAAACTGAATCACTCAGAAATTGCTCAGCTCAGCGAGCTGAAATAAGATCTTTAAAGGCGGCGCTTGAAAATGCCGATCGCGAATTCCCCACACTAATAGTGTGTGATTCGCATTACTGCGTCAAGTCTTACAATAATGACATGCAGACATGGATAAAAAATGGTTACAAAGATGACACAGGAGCCCCAATAAAGCATAAAAAGCTTTGGGAACAAGTAGTTCTTTTGCAGAAAGAACTACAAAAGACGCACGTGATACATACACTGAGTCATCAACGTGATGGCGTTCACGTTGCAGGGAATTCATTGGCTAACAGAGCCACAGCGGAAGCGGTTCAACCGGCTTCCGTAGCCACAAAAAAGCGTTCTTAAAAACACATAGACGGAGAAACCATGCTGGCGGTAAAAGCCTTGTTAAAAGGCGACTATGCAGCATTACCTCTCGGCTATCCACTCAATAATACATACATAATTGATGCAAACTCCGTTCCTTTTGCTCAAATCCCTGGAGTGGGGGATAGAGTAATTCCAAACACGAACAGGAGAGTCTTCTTGATTGAAGGCGCGCACATGGGATTGGGTCTAAGGCACCAAGAGATTGTGAAATCTCTAAAAGAATTACAATCAGAATACTGGTGGCCGGGGATGAGCCTGCAAAATTACAAATTTGCAAAGGATTGTCCAAACTGCAACAGAGATCGCAGTCATGAACCCGACCAGACAACTGCCAAGACACCGTTATTAGAAAGCATCAGACTATCTATGCACAAAAATCCAGCAGGATAAATGCGTTCCCATAATTAATAAGACTAGATTCACTTAAAGATGTAGGCCCCAGCGCTCGGCTGACGCCAGAACTGTTATACAAAGATTTGCGAGTCTTTATCGGCACATACGCCATTGGCATGCTACATTCTGACCAAGGTCCTGCGTTTAGCTCTCGAGCTTACAAAGAGGCCATGACCAGCATGGGCATTGCATTGCGGTACTCTTCTCCCTTCCATCCTGAGGGAAATGCGGTAGTGGAAAGAAAAAAACGTGACATAAAGCAATCTATAACGGCGAGGGTATTAGGTTCGGGTGATGGGTGGGTCAAACATTTAACAAGTGTCCAACGTAGTCTTAACAATCTGCCAAGAAATTCTCTGAAAGGTTTCACTCCCTACGAACTATTGTTCGGGACTAGAATGCACATTCATGACTTAGATAGTCACACTTCAGTGGTAGACGAAAAAGCCTTTGATATCAAAGACTGTTTGGCTGTGGGGGGCGTGGCCGAGGAGGAGACCAAGATGGCCGCCTCTTGCTGAAGCTCCGCCGGTCCGGGGACTTAACGCCCGAGTAATGCGGTAACCAACTATCCTGCAGTGCATCCAAACCCACGATTCTGTACAATATCCTCTGCAGCACGACGGATGCAAATTTGGTGAAGGTGGCGGCAGCGGACCCGAAGTTACGGCGACCCGACCAGTGGCCGGTCGAGGCGCGAGAGTCCGAGGTGGCGCGGAGCGAAGGTAGGGCGAGCTGCGCGTGGGGCGCCTAGGTGGCCAGCGGGGACCGACCGCGGTGGTATCCGCGCTCTGAGGGCTCGGCTCCGTGGCGGGCCTGTTGCTACCCGGCTCCCCTTGGGCGGCGCTGAGCGCCGGACTCGCTTTCGGGCCTTGCGGCCTTGGGGGCGGGCTTAAGCCGGGAGCTCCATTAGGGCCGCGGCGGGGACGTGGTCCCGGCGCTGGGGGCGGATTGCTTGGCGGTTGGCCTGTGGGGCTGCTCTGGGTGCTGCTGACGCCGGCGCTGCCCGGCCCCGTCTCTGCGGCGCTACCGGCCTCCCCCTGCCCCCCGGGGCGCCTGTGAGGGGACAAACGACACGCCGCCTGGCCTGACAGATCACGAGGGTGCCCGAGAGAGCAGCTGCTTGTTCGCCTGGCCCGCAGCCCACAGTGCGCCCCTCCTTGCCACCTGGGACTCGGACCAGGCTGAGACCTGACTAGCCTCCACCGAGGGTGGACAATCCATTGCCCTGCACATCACCACGGCCATATTGGACAGCACTGGTACGAGGGAACGCGTAAACACGCAAGGTCCTAGGCGGGTGGCCCTGCAGCACGGCCGCAATGGGAAAACGCGACCTGAATCAGCGTAAACTGAACTTTGCTGGAGCCTCCCTTCCCGTCGCTGACCCCCCACTGGAGGCCCGAATGGAGGCGACGGGGGGTGAAGACCGAGAGGATGCCACTTCCCTCATGACAGCCATGATGACGGAGATGAGGGCTGGTTTCAAGGCGCTAGATGGGCGATTTGATACTCTGGAGCGCCGCATGGCAGACATGGGCTCCAAGATCCAGGCACACGACCGCCGACTGGACCTGGTGGAATCCAGGATTTCAGATGTGGAAGACGGCGCGACGAAATCCCTAAAGAGACTGGAAAGAGTGGAGAGGATCCTCAAGGAAGTCGCCATCAAGAACGAGGATCTCGAAGCCCGGGGACGAAGAAACAACGTGCGCATTATTGGCATGGCGGAGACGACGCAAACTGGCCGGATGGACACGTTTGTCGAACAGTTGCTTATTGATCTCTTTGGCCGCGACTCCTTCACTCAGGGATTTGTGGTAGAACGCGCCCACAGATCGCTAGGGCCCCGGGCCAGAACAGGTCTCCCGCCGCGCCCAATCATTGCTCGCCTCATGAACTTCAGAGACCGGGACACTGTCCTCCGGGCGGCGCGAGATCGTGGTGTGGTGACATGGCAGGGCAACACACTCTCCTTCTTTCCTGATTTCACCTTCACGGTCCAGGAGGCGCGCAAAAAGTTTAATGGAGTTAAAGCCACACTCCGGAATCTTGGCCTTCGCTACGGAATGCTCTACCCAGCTAGACTTAAAGTGGACATTGATGGCAGGCCCCGCATCTTTGAAACACCGTCGGAGGCCCAGGAATTTTGCCAACATTTCAAGCGACGTGACGAGGGCCCGTCCCGGTCAGAGACACATCCGCCGGCCTCCCCGGTCAGAAATGCTTCCCAGGCCAGCGAGGATTTATTTGCCGAGACGGGCAATGGCTGAACATCATATCTAGACATTTTGGGCTGAAACTTTACTCTTGTTGCCTCCCGGGCGCCCAGACTGGTTTGGTTACACAAGCTCAGATTCTCCAATATTGTTCACTCCCCGACCGGCGTGGCGTTGCCACACCCCATGGCGGATGCCACTGTTGTCTTACTACTCATTTTCTTATTGCAGCTGAGCTATACTTTGTCAATGTACTTTGCAACCCTGTGTTTTGTTAGGCTCGCTGCATGGTTCATGGGGATATGCCTCCCTGGGTTGTTTGGAGGCTGGGTGGGGGGAGGGGGTGGGGAAGGTTTTTCGGTTAGTTTGCTATCATTCTACACTCAGATCGCAAGCACACACCACATTCCATCGCACGTATCAGTAGACCCTGACACACCCTGGATCGGACATATAGGCACAAACTCTCATGGCTAGACAGCCCAGGCGAGATGACTCATCCCTGATTACCCTGATGTCATGGAATATCAGGGGTCTGAATGACACGAGGAAACGCAGACAGGTCTTCAACTATCTAGACAGGCATACAGTCGACATTGCATTTCTTCAAGAAACACACCTGAGTCCTGCAGGGTCCCAGCCCCTAGCCAGAAGCTGGGGTTCGCACCGCTTCTTCTCAGACTTTAGCAGATACTCAAGGGGGGTGGCCATCTTGGTACATAAACGAATACCCTTCATACTGCACTCCACGATAGGAGACCCGGAGGGCCGTTACTTGGTGGTGACGGGCTCAATGTTTCATCAGACGGTTACCCTGGTAAATGTGTATGGCCCCAATACTGACACCCCTGCCTTCTTTCAAGACCTACAGACGAAACTAATCACGATAGCTGCTGGCCAAATACTTGTCGGAGGAGATTTTAATTTACTCCTTAACCCCACACGTGACGGGACTTCGGCTGCCGCAGACACTAGGAAGCACTCCAGACCGGTCCTGGTTGACATTTGTGATAACTACTCCCTCATAGACATCGAAGCTAGACTGCCCGGGGAGTCCCCGGAGTACACACACCATTCCAGCTTCCATAACACTTGGACGAGACTAGATTACTGGCTGCTCTCCCCTGGCGTGGCTAAATGGGTGACGTCACACACTACGCTGCCACGTACATTGTCGGACCACTCCCCAGTGACGATACGACTGGGTATCCCACGACCTGGCGGCTTTGAACGGCAATGGCGATCCCCCGGTAAGGCCCTCGCTGACACGGTGTTCACCGAAACAATCCGAACTGCCATAATTGACTATTTTGAACTAAACACGGGGTCAGTAGAAACACATGCAACCTTGTGGGAGGGGTTTAAGGCCACTATCAGGGGGGTATGCATTGCTACACATGTGGGAGTCCTGCGCTCGATTAGAACCACACTTACACGCATTGAGAACGACATCCCTACTGCTGGAGTTTCGGGAAGCGGCCGATAGGGAACTACACTTCCTAGCCACACAACACTCGGCACGGCAATATGGGGAGGGAGATAGACCCGGGAGGCTGCTGGGGCACCTACTCCGCCCACCGAGACAGGCGCAATACATAACGGGAATAGCGGCCCCAGACAGAACACTACTACACACCACCCCCGATATCTCCCACACCTTCTTAACCTACTATACAACACTCTACTCCTCGTCCATAGCCACTGACCTACGTGTCCAAGGCTCTTACCTTGACGAAATTGCACTGGTCTTTCTGGAGAGACACATGCAAGAGTTCCTCGCACACCCGATAACAACCGACTCCGTAGTGGAAGCCATAGACGCCCTAAGTGGCTCAGCTGCTCCAGGTCTAGATGGCTTCTCGGCCGATTTTTACAAGGCCTACAAGGAGGAACTGGTGCCGGAGTTAATAGAGGTCTATGCTGAGGCTCTAGAGATGGGTGTTTTACCCCCCACGTTTAGAGAAGCGGTAATCATATTGCTCCCGAAGCCCGGAAAAGACCCGACCCTCTGTGGCTCCTATAGGCCCCTTTCGCTATTGAACACAGACTATAAAATCTTGGCGAAAATAGTGGCCACATGGCTGGCCCTATTAATGGAATTCATCATATCCCCCGCTCACTCGGGGTTCGTGCCACATCGATCCACCTCGTTGAATCTACGTACCTTATTCGCAGTGATTCACCGGGTAGACCCCAACATCCCGGCAGCCGCAGTACTTTTAGACGCTGAAAAAGCGTTCGACTCCCTAGAGTGGCCCTTTTTCCTATCAATTATGAGACGGATGGGCATGCCGGAATGTTTTGTCTCCACAGTGGCGTTGCTATATACTAAGCCCATGGCTCGTATACGCCTGAATGGCACCATCACAGAGGCGTTCTCCCTGTCCAGAGGCACGAGACAGGGGTGTCCATTGTCCCCCTTGTTATTCATATTGGCGATGGACCCACTGGTCCGTCACTTCCAGGAAAACCACAGCTTTCGGGGCCTACATTTCCGCACCGGTCCTCTGCTTGCGTCGTTGTATGCGGATGATTTAATACTCTATATCCGTGCACCAGCCGTAAACTTGGCACCGCTTTTAGCAGAAATTACGCGGTTTGGCACCTACTCAGGGCTGCGCATGAACTGGCGCAAATCCCTCATTTTCCCGCTGACCGCCGCCGCTACACCCTGGGACTGCGAGTACCCGCTGGAGTGGTGTGAATATTCGGTGAAATACTTGGGTATACACGTCCATCTTAACACTGTGGACATTATTCGGCTCAACTATGGCAGAGCACTAGATTTTTTGGAAGATAACATTGACAAATGGCTCCGGCTGCCGCTATCTATGGTGGGACGCATTGCTATAATGAAAATGGTGGTACTGCCCCGATTTTTGTATTTATTTAATAACATTCCAATACCCCTGACTAAGATATTTTTCACGCAGCTGCGAACGTTGCTGCTACGGTTGATATGGGGCAACAAAACCCCTCGAGTCACGTGGCACATTTTGACCCTGCCCTATGAGAGGGGTGGCCTGGGGGTACCCGATTTTTATCTGTATTTTTTGGCAGCACAATGTTCCTTCGCATATCCATGGTTCCACCCAGATGCGCGCATACTATACTTGAAACCAGAGGCGGACCTGGTGTTACCACACTCCTTGGCTACACTGCTCCCGAAGGGAATCCCACGCGACCCTCAAGATATCCAAACGGTATCTTCCACATGCTGGGCGTGGGAGAAACTCCGTAAGCTACTACAACTTGATATACTCTACTCCCTACTCCTCCCTCTCCCTAATGCCCACTGGCTTCCGATCACTGGCGAAACGGTGGTGCGTAATACACTCTCCAAGTTCGGCTTAACCACAGTGGGTGACCTGTTCCCAGACGGACATGCCTGTAGTCTGACGGAAGATCCCCGCTTTCTGGACCGCAACTTCATGGACTCCTTTGTACTGTCCCGACTGCGATCCTTGTTGCGGGCTACATTTCCCACCTTCCCACTGGCTCCAGAGGAGGTGCATCCTCTGACTACTGTCATCCAACATCCAACAGGGGCACACATGGTTGCTAAAATTTACAGACTTAGCATCGCAGCCACTCCTGCAGCAGATGCGAAGATCCGCCTGGCTTGGGAAAAGGATCTGGGGAAGCAGATCTCGGATGTAGAATGGGCTCAGTGCTGCGCTGTAACCAAAAAGGTGTCATTAAACACCCGGCACAAGCTCATTCATTTTAAATTCCATAGGCGTTTGTACTACACCCCTGCTTTGGCCCACAGGATAGACCCCTCCCGCTCCCCTAATTGGCCAAAGTGTAAAACTGTAGGTGCTGATTTTGCTCATCTATCATGGACATGCCCCCGACTACGAGACTACTGGCTACAGGTACACAACACATTTGGTAAAATACTAGGTGTCCCCCTGACTCCGGCCCCCGAAATTGCTTTGTTGGGCTATGTGACGAACTTTCCACTAGCAGTTCGTAGACTTGCAACGCTGGGCTTCTTGTTGGCTAAGCGGGAGGTGGCCTTGCTTTGGTGCTCCGCGAGAAGCCCGACGGTGAAATCCTGGTTAAAGAGCTTGGCCTCCAGCAATGTTAACTGTGTCGAATACTCCTCCACCATCCCTACATCATCTAGACCCTTGGACATATGGGGGCCATACCGCACATACGTTGCCAAGCTCACTGCGGAGCGCCAGGCGCAATTGGACAATCAACTGTACCCAGAAGGAGTGGGCTAGCGTGTGCTGATGTCACACCTTATGCGCTGCTACTGAACACTGCTGGTATGTGTCGGGTGGGAATGTTATTGAGACCGGGGCTATTTGTTGGCTGTGATCCGCTGCTGTGGACGACCCCATTCCCTTTAGATTTTACATTTGTTCTTGCACAGAGGGCTGTCAATCTGGGTGTCTGGCATTGTATGATGATGTGTGTTTTCTCCATTGCTGATGGTTTATGTGCGATGCTTCTGAAAATGATAAATAAAGTTTAAAAAAAAAAAGACTGTTTGGCTGTTTTACAGGACTTAAATGAAACAAGAAGAAGTCTGAGTAATATAAAGTTAAAGCCAACAGCCACTGAAGAAAAAACACCTGTCCCAGCAAGACCTGTCTGGATTCTAAAGATTGGGGATCTAGTCAAAGAGAAGTTCGCGGTGAAGAAGGAATTTGGGCCTTCTTACAGAAAAGCAGTACCTGTCTTAGCTATCAGCGGAACAAGTTCAGTTGTACTACCGCCCCTTGCTGGTAAAAAGGAGAACCAAGTTGTATCCATCGACCTGGTAAAGCCACAATCATGTGGCCAATAATAAGTAGTAGGCCCAGTGGACTCCCAAGAAATAGCAGAAGACCAAATCTTGCTACAATCCAAGAGGTTCAAACTGAGAGACTAATCACATTTGATAAACATGCAGTGAATAAAAAAAGGACTATGCAACAAAGCCATGGAACTTGTGCCTCTTGAAACCCAAATTGCAACAGTTCGTCAAGACACACCTGTCTACAACGATGTAGCCTCAGACTATGCTAATGAAACAAAGAAAAATCCAAAAGCAAATGAAAATCCGGAAGCAATTCCAACAATTGACAGAACTGCATCTGGCTACTTCATCAATTTCGATGACTTTTCTGAAGATCCAAGCGAGCATGAAGAAACGCCAGCAACAAAAACTTTCAAAGACAAAGTAACTGAACTTTTTCACCAACTAAAAGAAACATATCTGATTTCACCATGGATTAAATTTTGGATTGTGTTAGGTGTACTTTTCCTCCTACTTTGGCTCATCATGGTTCTATGTTTGGGAAAATTAATTGAAGGAAATTATAGTACAATGGACACAGCAAGTCAGAACATCAACTTGGTCCTAAAGCCTCACAGATCCTCTCACATCGAGAAAAGAGACCTGTCATCAGTGAACATCACAGCCAATCCAATACCCAGTGGGGTAGCATGGGACAAAACTGATTATGACATTTATGGCCCGATTGAGCTCTTGAAATATCCACACCAGTTTAATGTTTCCTTAAGTGACTTTGTGACACCAAGTACTTTCTCTGATGATTGGGACTTTGAAAACATTAATAATATGATGTCAGATTTAGTAATGTCAGCTAAATTCACAGAACATGATTATTTACAGGGTTCGTCAAATTATGAAGAGTTATATTGTTATAATCATTTTGGTCATCACTATTTGCATAAATCCGCTCAACCTAGAAATGTTTTTACTTATAACCAATGGGAACATTCTCCAACTCCGCTAAAAGGCAGCTCGAAAACATATTATGAGAAATTCCAATACTTCTCAGGGTTTAACAACAGTGATCCAGAAACTTTTTATTTTAAAATGATAAATAAGACAGGAATGAAAACAATGTTGACAAATACTAAATTGATTTATTCTGAAAAATTTTATGACAAAAAGTCTACATTTGGTTTTGAATTTTGGAAAAATAACATTGACACAAAAACCATCTGGGGTTCAAAAGAATGGCAGGTACAAGGTCTAGAAGCATTATTTAGAGCCTGCATGATCCCAGAACAGATAATATTCCTGAATGACACAATTCAGCAAACGACCTGTCTTGGTTTAGCCAAGATAAAAGACTTAAATAAACCGTCTATTCCAAAGCCCATACCTGATAGTAATAGCACTACAGATGTTGAGATAGACGTATACCATATTTTACACCAAAACAGAACAAATCCTGATTGGAAAAAATGGTTGATCTGGCCCACAGACACTAATAACTGTCAAGATTGATTCCTGAACAAAATACAGGGGTTAAAACAGAACAGGCCAGACCCAAGGTACTCCCAGAGACAACATCCAGGGATAGTTACAACATACAGTGTAGGGAAACTATGCCTCGAATGGCTACAGAAATCCACACTGGCTGAAATTAAGCAACACTTATCTTTACTTAAAGACAGTGCTGACTTGCGTGATTTCAAACTGGGACCACGCAAACAGCGTCAAAACGTTTCATGTACGCCGGTATATACGCTGCTTACAACGAAGCTTGGAAAGTAACACAAATTGAAACTGCAGAAAAAATACGAGAAATTGATAGTATTCATTTGGAAAAATCACTTTCTGTAGTGGACAATGGGTTAATGACTCTGTCCTCCAGAGTATATTCACTGGACAGCATTGTATCATCTGCTATTGATATAATAGAGCAGGACTTACTAATGTTACAACATGGTCAGTCCCAATTGCGTTCTATTGTACAACTTGGCTGGACGTTGCAAAACCTGCGTTCAGGCTACGTGCCATGGCGTCTAATCAACATAACGTCATTATTTTCTATCTTTAACCTTACTGATAAACAAATCAGTTTGGCGCAAAAAGGAGCAGACTATACGATTCTGAGCATTGAAAAACTTGAGAGATTACCATTGACAATGTCAGAGAGACCTGTCATTGAATGGATAATACACGGAACAATTACAATTCCGATAACAACTTTCCAGTTTAAGTATTGCCAAAAATATATACCAGCAGGCCTGTATGAAAGGTTGGGTAAAGGATACATCAAGTCAACATGGAATTTACCTTATACACACAAATGTTATAGTGAAGGGAAAAAATAGGTATTTCTTAGTGGTAACAATTGTAAAAAATCACTAAGCGTTACACTTCTGTGTCAAGGTATTACCTTGCATGGAGCCTGCGAGGGTTCATCAAACAACCTTTCATGTCACCTGTATGGCACGCCTGCAACACAGATAGAGCCATTCTTTAGACAGCTTTCCAATGGCAGCTATGTTCTAATAAGTGACCACAGCTGTTGTGGCATGGTGCCAGGAAAAGCCTATCTCGTGAGCGTTACTTCCATGGTCACTTGCTGTATGCAAGTATTGTGTCCAAACAGCAATCCAGACATGGAGGTGGCAATATGGCCTTCTTTGAATATCTCTTCTATTCGAATTGATACTTTAAGCAGAATAAAGTCAATTCTTTTACAGACAACTGTGCCTTTAACCTCGTCCAAAGAAACGTATGATCTGCAAGTTGCAAGGACAGCGGCAGTGATACATTCCCTATTATCAACAAATTGCCCCGTGCATTTCGTAGAAATGTTAGGTCAAATCTTAAACATGTCTGATACCAGTGGCTTCGCACATGTATTTAAGACATTTTTTTCGGGACTGTTAGCACCCTTTGGAACAGTTCTGGGCATATTCCCGAATTTTGTTCATTCATTTTTCGGCGGCCTGCCTCTTCTTTTGGGACTTGTAGCAGGAATTTTATTTTTGATCCTTCTGCTCCGATATGGCAAGCCAAGCAACAGACAAAGCTCCAGCTACAATGGGGGAGACGATCCTAGCTATACGCTACCGAGACAAAATCACTAAAATCCTCGGATTTGCCCGGCTAAGAGATCTAAGTACAACTTGGTTTCTTTCATTCAGACCAATCTGGCAAGATTGCATCTTACCTGTGCTTCGATGTATGCTATGCGGAGAAGAATGCGTGTTGGACATCTGTCTTACACTACCATCAGCAGTACCAATGGATATAGATACCTTGCTTGCTCCGGTAACGGCTCATGCATCGTGTTGTCCCCAGCGGCTACCTATTCTGATGACGTCATTCGTTGAGACTTCACCACTACGAGTAGGTGGCGGTGGAGTACGAGATGAAAGCAGCACCACACAGGTACAACCTTCTGTGAGCATTGCTGATCCTGACATCGATGATAGCAATCATTCTCACATATGCCCTGTTACAGCATTTTCGAACTTGGTTGAACTTTCACCTGATCTTGTAGACCAATTTTTTGCGAGCCTCTCTGATATGATGTTCTCCCCTGAACAACGAGAATAACTTTTAAAAACAAAGAGCACACAGCGTTCCCTGAACTCTGAATTCAGCCTTCAGTTTTTGATAAACAGAACTACTGAAAACATTTGGAAATATTTTTTTCCCCTGAAAGCTAAATTATTTTTTTTTCACTTTCAAAATATTTACCTTTTTTCTGGCACATGGTATTCTGCTTAAAGTAGAACTATTCTTAGAGAACAGAGCTTCTAATTTAGGAACTCTAGAGACAATATTTTACCTCAGCCTCTAGCACATGTACAGCATTTGTATAAATATGTGATGAAATGGTCTCGACCTTCTTTTCTGTATTTAGAGCCATTTCATGTGTAATTTTCGCAATTCATTCAGCTGATATATATATCCATTTAACTGAATGATACCACTGCTTGAAAAACGTACAGTACCAATACTCATTTTCGTGTATTTACCATACACCATTTCAAATGCGAATTATGTATTTTGGGGTGGGTTGGAAAACACACATACATCGTTATATATTTAATATTGCTTAGTTTTTAGTAATGATGGACATTAGTACGTGGAGTGATTGTTGTGTTTCTATCTAGGACCCTAATTCGATATTCCCGATGCATGCCCTTATATGGTTATAATAAATAATATCCTTATAAAGGCATAAGAATCATATCCATATTTAGTAATAGCTCATGCAGTCCAAATACGGCAAGGCTACTCCCCTAGACTCCTAGAAAGTACAACACGTTCTTTAAACAAACCAAGCCTCCAGCAGCCCGGGAAATCCCCCTGCTCTTGTTTTGATTTGCACAAGAACTCCTAGAGTCCAGCAAGAACTGTTCGTTCTTAGTGACGTCTTATGTCCAACCTTACGTCAAACCCGGCACCTTCCAGGTATAAATATACCAACGTTGCCTTAAGCAAACACACGGTGGTTTGGAGCATAGCGGCTATCTACTTACCCGAAGCCCAGCTGATGCGAGAAGCCGAAGGAAGCCGCCCCTCCCTTTTGATGCACTGAGAGAGACGCTGTCTTTTTCTCCAGCCGAGAAAATCCAGCTCCGGTGTTTCCAGTCACCCTTGCGGGTTGCTGGGAGATCGAGTCCTGAGAGAGAGATACAAGACCTCCTACATTCTATTACCAAGGTACGGAGCTGACTAAACCCTTAAGAGATTTCTTGATTCAGATTCTTGGCAAAAAACCAACTTAACTTAAACTGCAACTTACTTACTCCTTCCCACGTATTAGGCTTAGGTCAGGTACACCGGGGTAGGCGTATCGTAGAAGCACCAGTTGAGTACGTTAGTCAATGTTTTTATGTATGTATATATTTTATCCATTTTAAAGTATCATATGGCTAAGAAACCATATCAATGCTTTTACAGTATTATTTCATAATACTCCTTTTACTGTACGCACTTTACTTCATGATAAGTATTGCAATTGTGGCAATTCATTTCTCTTGCATGAGAAAGAAGACTGCTCAATAAATAACACCTTTTATTGAAAACGCCCGTCTCTCTATTTCTCTGCACTCTGGTGAAACTTAGTATGCACGATTGACTGAGTGAAATAACCGTCTATTGTTTTCACACGACTCTAGAGATACACTCTTTATTCTGAGGGAGCAAAGTTGTCATGTTTATGCGGTTGTCAGAAACTAATCCCTTCTTGTCTAAATCAGGACGGTTAACTCTTTCCTGAACATTCGAGAAAGTTTCTAGTGACCTCTGAGCTAGCTGGCAAAACTAATTAAGTCTAATATAGTCAGTAGAGACCTAGTCGACCTCAGTCCTACGTCTACACTGCTGTTTATATTATTCCAATGCACAGAGCCTATTGGGAATATAGGAACTACACTAGAAGTGTATTGAAAACAATGCATATAGAGAAGCTATCATGTGGGGGGCATTGAGAGAAAGCAGTCTGGTGACGCATGAATGCACTGAGACGGCAGTACATCGAAACTAACCAGAAATCAAGGACGGGAGATACAATAGAAAGCAAGAAGAGTTACTGTGATGAAGAAAAGCAGTACTAGGGAAAATTAATGAAGGATGCAGCAGAGAGTGAGAATAAGAGAGCAGAAGAGTGGCAATTAAAGAATAGATGTATGACAATGTACGCTGTGTTGTGCAAAAGAATCACTGGACGTCGCAGAGCACAGCTAAGTCAGCATTTACTATGCTTTTAAAGTTATGGTATTTGGATATACAATGAAAAATGTGTTGTAAAATGCACCATTTTACCACCATTTTCTTAAAAATTGTTTTTTTGTTTTCGGGGAGAACCTCGCTAGAAGAAATATTAACTGTCCTTACGGTGGGTGGACATGCTTGCTGCGATTACCCGCTACCTGCAGTATGGAGGCTGGCCTGACAAAATTTGCCAGGACTGCTTTTGGTTCTCAGTCCAGCCCTGCATGACACCATTTGCAAAATCAATTCTACAAGCTTAAAGATAGCTTACAAACAATCCCAAAGGGGCGTCCCCTCAATTGCAAGCACGCACGTTCAGTGGGAAGTAGCACTCACTATGGGAGTATGCTACATGCAGTGCTTAATGTTGGGAAAAAAAGTGCCAGGGCCCTTATCAGGTGGCCAGTGCGAGTGCACGACCCGTTGCCCCTGTCAAAGCTGCCAATGACAGTACCAACACAACTACTAACCATCACACTCCTAGAAGTGTGACAATTGAGACTATTCCAGGCGCCCAACACCAGAAGAATGGTTTGGGTGGCAGGTATTAGTCAGTTTTAATGTATATTGAATTAATAAATAACTATTGTTCTGCTCATTTCGAAATTAGGCAGACAGCGCCACCATGTGGCAGACTATGATATGTGCAGGTGTTCACAATTAATTGTCGGGCTGAGCACCGGAAACCACTGGCTCAAATTAAGCATTGCGTGCAAGAGATTTCCCAGGATACTGAGCGCATGTCAATCACCCATGAAGTGTCAGGCTTTTTATGCTCTCTAGGAGAAGGTGAAGGGGCACTAAGTTTTTTAATGTTTTTATTTGGAGGTGTTTATAAAGCACTACTAACTTCCATAAAATAGACTCAAAGCCCTAAGATTAGGGTGGTAAATGACGTGCCTTATAGGCTCTACGTGGTGGAAACTGTAACACAGCATCCCAGTGGTGAGTATCTTAGTCCCCTTCTAAATCAGAGCAAGTCATGAGAGTCGTAACCGACTTTTATGGCGAGCTCTACTCACCAAAGTCATCAGAGAGAGCCCAAGCGAATAGTTCGCTGGAGGGCATCTCGAAGACACTGGGTCTGGTAGAGAGAGAGGGCCTGAAGGCACCCTTCACCTTGATCGCTACGACCTCCAAGAGAGGCAAGATGCCTGGAAAGGACAGTCTCCCAGTGGAACTTTATGTCGTACTGTGAGACCTGATCGGGTCGGACTTGCTGGATCTCTACGAGGAAATGGTGGGCAAGGGCAGTATGCCGCAATTTCTGCGAGAGGGTATAATAACACTTTTGCACAAGAAGAAGGGAGATAGAGAAGAACTCAAGAACTGGAGGCCCATCTCTCTCCTCAATGCAGACTACAAAATTCTCGCAAAGGTGATGGCCAACCGCCTCAAGAAGGTAATAGTGGAGATAGTCCACCCAGACCAGACTTGTGGGATACCAGGTCAGCAAATTGTGGACAGCCTGGCCCTGGTCCGGGACATGATCGAGTACGTCAAGAGCCGCAAGGTTCCAATAGCCTTGGTCAGCATGGATCAGGAAAAGGTGTTCAACTGTGTTTCCCATGAGTTAGTAGACCGGACAGTCAGAGCACTGGGGCTGGGAGACTTCTTCTGTGACGTGGTGACAACAATGTATAGAGATATCTCTAGCACGGGGTTGGTTAACGGCTGGAAAACTGACCCCTTCCCTGTCCAGTCAGGCGTCAGGCAAGGTTGTCCGCTCTTTCCTCTTCTGTTCATCTGCGTGATTGAACTCGCTGCCAAATGCATCAGACAAAACGTCAGAGGAGTGATAGCCCCAAGAAGCAACGGAAAGGGCGAAGTGAAGTGTTCCTTCTACATGGACGACGTCTCAGTCTTCTGCACGGACGAACCATCTGTGAGAGAACTGGAGAGGACTTGTATCACGTTTGGAAAGACATCAGGAGCAAAGATCAACAGTGCCAAGTCGGAAACCTTACTCTTCGGACACTGGACCCCTACCAGAGATTCACTGCCATGTCCCATCAAGCAGGACTTCCTGAAGATCCTTGGAGTCTAGTTCGGCGGAGAACATGCAGCGGAGAAGACGTGGGAAATGAGACTGGCGAAGACAAGGCAAAAGCTGGAACTCTGGAGCCTCTGGAAGCTAGCAATCAAAGGGAAGTCTTTGGTCCTGCGGAACGAGACCCTGCCAGTGCTCTAGTACGATGTCCAAGTATGGCCTTTGCAGTACCGCACGGCCAGGGCCATCATGAGAATGATCTTCTACTTCATCTGGAGCTCAAAGATGGGCAGGGTAAAGAGGGAGATGATGTTCAAGAACAACGACAAGGGAGGGCCAGACTTCACCACCATCCTGAGGGGAATCTTTGTGTGCCACTGCATGAGGAGCACCCTGAGGACCAAAGACGAGAGCTACGCTGGCTTTCTGATGGCACCATTCTTCTTGTTGCCAAAGTGGAGGCGCCTCAGATGGCAGAGTGGGTCAGCGCCGTCCCGTACAACTGGGCGACCCTGTGGTTCTACAAGGAAGTGGAGACGTTTTTTAAGGAGTTCGGGCTAGAGGCTGCTGCCCCGCCACATGGACCCAGAAGCTTGTCCAATGCCAGATACGAGTAAAGGACATCAGCGAACCGATCGGCGCCCTCCCCTCTGCCACAGCAGACCATGTGTAGGGAAACGTTGCATCCAAGAGCCTTATCAACCAGCACAAAAACATTGCCTGAATGGCCATCCATGGAGGACTTCCCATGAGAGCCTTGATGCACGCAAGATGACTCAACCAATGCAAGTCCTGCCCTAGAGGGTGCATTGCAGACGAGACGACATACCATCTCTTCTGGGAGTGTGCGTACAAACAGGACCTGCTGAAGGCCCTTGGCACAGAGCTTAAGGCCTGAATACCTACGCCCTGCATCACAACGGTATGGTTTGTTCCCAGGGACACACACACTGAGCGACCTCCAGAACTGCTGGAGGCTCCTGTGCTGTTTTAAAGATGTTCTTCTGTTTTTCAGTTTTACAGAAACCGCCTGGTAGTAGGGACGAAGGAGACATCGACCCTGGTATGCCATAAGATGATCAGCAGCCTTCTATGCGACTACGCAGCACTGGACGGATCAGATGAAGACAGCGACGATGAATCCTGAGGACCCCTCTTGTACCCTCACATGGGGGGCCCTGAAAGGCTCATGGAATAAAGATGATGACGACAGCTGCGGACCAAGGGGTCCCCCTGCCCTTGTCCTGGGGGGGGAGGGGGGGGGGAGGGGGGGGGCGGAGATGCCACTAATCAGTTTTTGCCCAGTTTTCCTCACGCCCAGGAACTGGTCAGTGAAGAGGAGACGAGAAGGCGTAAGAAGACAGGTGGAGTAAATGTAGTTATTTACTGTACATATTTGACTAACGTGACCTTTTTCCTTCCCAGGTAAAAGGTCAATGGGATAGCTTATGCACTTGTTGTCAAGTTTGTTACTAACGACTTACGATTAAAATAGGGCTTTGTTGAAGGTGACAATAGATGTATCTGTACCAGAGATGAGGCTAGGAAAAAAAAGAGTGCCTGTACATCTAGGGGTCTGGGACCCACATGAGGAGGAATGCAAACTGAGAATGACCCTTCCTTCAAAGGTCAGATGGCTTGAAGCACATCCTGGCAGAGTGGCAGGTAGATCCACCAGCCCACGATGGGCAAGGCCAATGGAGTAGCAAGGATATCATAGGCCCTTATGGAAGCCCCAAAAAATGGTGATCCCAACCCCTGATTAAGTATGAAAAGGCAACCAAAACTACGTGCAGGGTGCCCCGTGCAACCCTGGGCCACGCAGCCACTGAGCAGACTGCATTAATGTGTCCTGTGCCCCTACAATGGGCACTGCATGCATTTTCAGTAAGCAGCATATACCCAGAGTGTGCTGCTGAAGATTTTCTAAGAAACAGAATGGGGCCCATAATAACATCAATAGGACCTTACACAGGCAGAGAACTACCTACAACTTTTACTAGTTTAAAACATGCATATCAATGTTTATGAATCCCTTCGTTCTCCAACATTTAAAATGCATTGATGTGTGGCTTGTAGAATGTTTTCCGTGATTATTTGTTTAAACGTTTATTAAATATATAATTCAGACTTAAGTAAAAATATAGATATATTGTGCTCTGTTTTTGCCTTTTTTTTCTGTTTCCCTTTCTTCCATTGGCTTGTGATATCTGACTGCTCTGTTATGTCTTTTCTCCCTTTTGTTCCTACCTTATTTTGAAGAGAATGTCTGGCTTTAGCGATAGTGGCGACCAGTGTAACAATATTTGTTGACATAACCACTTACCAGCTCCTGCACAGAGAACTTCCAACTGTGACCCTCATCTCTCCAGAGCCCTTCTCTCAGATTGAATTTCTGTTGTAGAGCTTCTTATCATAATGTAGGGTGTCTAGGTGCTTTCTATCACACACTTATATCGTATAGAGGCAATGAATGAATCAATTAATCTACTCAGATTTATAAAGCGCGGCTACTCACCCGCGAGGGTATCCAGGCGCTAGTCATCATACAAGCGTGTAAGCCAAGTGTGTGTCACTCAGAATGTCTACACATTTAGACATCTGAAGGGACCGCATTAACTATCTTAGCTTTCCTTGAGGAACAATGCATTTCCCACAGAGAACTTTAAATAAAATGTATTTTTCATTTAAGACATGTGCCTTACAGGTTATATGCATATCCTTGTAGATGAAATGTAAACAAAATAGTTACAGAACATTTAGTTCTTTTTAGCTACGTGCCTGATACTTCTCCCACATTCACTGACCCCACCCCTATTCCCAGGATCTCAGTTCCCAAACTTTTTAACACTGGAACAACGGATTCGGTCTTGCGTTAACCTTTTGTTTTGAGTATTATTGTATCTGGTCCTCCCCTATTTAACACGATTTTGATGTTCTACTACTGGGACCACTGTAATATATACTGCCTTGCACCAAGGTCACAGGGATTTTGGGTTTACCCTTTATTTGCAACCCAAACTTTTTTTGGGCCGCTCTACTTCTGCTCACAAGTCAATAAACTGCTCCAGGATGATATGGCCGGGATGCCCGCCACCCCCTCCCAACACACATCCCCAAGGATGGGAAGTCGGACAATCGTTGAACTTTTGGAAGACGGGAGGGAGTCACCCTCCCAGCCGTATTTATTAAAATATGAAACAAAATTTAAAATATTAAATTAAAAGTTTCATCATTATGCATTATGTACAATTTGACATTTATTACATTTCGATGCAGTCATGTACTTTTGGCTAACATCCTGAAAATGCATACACTCTAATTCAAATTGTACATCCTAGCATTAAGGGCCAACGGCAAGGTCTTAACCGGTGTCAGATCCCTACTACAAACTCCCGCCCTCACCGTGTGAGCGGCGCATGCGCAGAGGGCTCTACCCTCATTGCCAACTGTAACTTCCCTTGTCGTGGTGGGGGCCCCCTTTCGACTCGACGCCATCTTAAGGGTCGTCCGAGTTCCCGTATGAGGTCTCTGTAGGAAGGACAGCGTGGACTCTCCCCCCCACCCCATACTCTCTATCCGCCGTTGCGGATATCCGGCCCCCGGGAAATTAGTCAGGAGGGGCATTTAACCGCCTCCCCCCCTGGGAGGGGCCCATGGCCATCTCCCCCTAGGCGCCCCATCCTTAGTGGGTGCCGCCTCCCCGTGGAAGGGGCCAATGGCCGTCTTCCCCCGGGCGCTCCCATCCATTTTGGGTGGCGCCCCACTCTAGGGACCTTTAAATTCCTGCTCACCGATCATGACCTTACCGCCCGACAAATAAATACGACAGTTGTTTACCTACTAAAAAAGAAAAAATTCCACATCATCTTACTGCTATTACTGATCATTCCTGCAAGAAGAAATTTCTCCAATGCAAACCATATTTACATTCTCAACATTCCTTTATTCGCTCTACCAAGGAACAGGAAAGGCCTATACTTTCATCACTCAGAGAACTTTATTTTCTCCAATCATTTGCTATCAGGGGCTGGTGGGTGGGTCAAAATTGCTGCTTGTTCCGTCGAGGGCTCACGAGCAACGAGTGGGTGCAGCCTTCCGATCCGAGGAACAAGAGGACGATCTTCTGGGTTCCCGCTCCTTTATCCTTCTGCGGGAGGGCATGTACCAGTCCCTGATACGCCTACTGGGCGTGGTCTTCCTTCGAGGTGTCTAGGACAACCCCTCTCGGGCGGGGGAAGGCGCGCTCCGGCTATGCCGCTTTGGGCATACCAGCCAGGCCACGCCCACCCCGCCCAAAAATGGCTTCCCGGGAGGTTCGGGCCCCCATCCATACGTTCGGGGGGACCGAGCGGTCGCCCCTTTCCATATGGCCGGGATGCCCGCCACCCCCTCCCAACACACATCCCCAAGGATGGGAAGTCGGACAATCGTTGAACTTTTGGAAGACGGAAGGGAGTCACCCGCCCGGCCGTATTTATTAAAATATGAAACAAAATTTAAAACATTAAATTAAAAGTTTCATCATTATGCATTATGTACGATTTGACATTTATTACATTTCGATGCAGTCATGTACTTTTGGCTAACATCCTGAAAATGCATACACTCTAATTCAAATTGTACATCCTAGCATTAAGGGCCAACGGCAAGGTCTTAACCGGTGTCAGATCCCTACTACAAACTCCCGCCCTCACCGTGTGAGCGGCGCATGCGCAGAGGGCTCTACCCTCATTGCCAACTGTAACTTCCCTTGTCGTGGTGGGGGCCCCCTTTCTACTCGACGCCATCTTAAGGGTCGTCCGAGTTCCCGTATGAGGTCTCTGTAGGAAGGACAATGTGGACTCTCCCCCCCACCCCATACTCTCTATCCGCCGTCGCGGATATCCGGCCCCCGGGAAATTAGTCAGGAGGGGCATTTAACCGCCTCCCCCCCTGGGAGGGGCCCATGGCCATCTCCCCCTAGGCGCCCCATCCTTAGTGGGTGCCGCCTCCCCGTGGAAGGGGCCAATGGCCGTCTTCCCCCGGGCGCTCCCATCCATTGTGGGTGGCGCCCCGCTCTAGGGACCTTTAAATTCCTGCTCACCGATCATGACCTTACCACCACAGACCGGATAGTTGACCGACTATCCGGTCCCCCCAACTCCTCCTATAGGTCATACTTCCTCAAACCCTCAGCCATGCAACCAAATCTCCTATTAGTAAATCATTCCCCTCCCTGGACAGGTGAACCCCATCGTACAGATACATATGGTCACCCCGGATACACCCATGAGGAATGACATGCAACTGTGCAGAACGGAACAGTCTATTAATCTTATTATTGACCCGTTTAACTGAATGGTTCAGAGCTGACACCGAAAGGCCCCCTTGCCACCTCCTTCTAGGAATCATGTGGGACCAGGCAATCGTGCACCCCGGGACTCTTTTAGCCAACCAGCTAACAGCCGACAAGATTCGTTCAAGTAACACTCGTCTACCCAGTGTCACCAAATCGTTTCCACCCAGGTGTACTATGACTATAGATGGCGGTGACCTATACCGCCCTAAAAGTCCCTCGAAAAATGACTCAAATTTGTCAAAATTGAGCCCACCTTTCCCATGGAAAGCCACTCTGAACCCGTATTCCCCAGGTGCGTGAATCGCGTCACCTTCCTTGAATACGTCACCGGCGCGCCTCACGTATGAGTGGCCCACGACCCATACCATCCTCTCCCCAGTCGGTGATCTCTGACCGCTGGTCTCTTGATGTAGGGTCGACCTCCAATTCCGCCCTGCATGGCAAGCCCGCGAAACTGCAAAGTAAACAAAAGACAGAAAACGTGAGTGCATGTCAATTGATCACTTACAACATGTGCAATCGCACATACCTCTTAAAGCAATTCGAGGACCAACGGCCCAATTGTTTCACTTCCTCGGCACTCTGACCCCTGGCTGTAGCCTCAGTAGCAGCCCCTATCCTAAAGGAGTGGGTCCCAAAATTGCACGGGTCCATGCCCGCGTCAGCGATTGCCAGTGCCAGCACCCTCTGAAACTGAAATCTCGTCAGTGGGGTGCCATCCTTGTGTCGGAGCAAGCTCCCCCCCCAAGCGGCCGCTCTCAGCGCCAAATAGTCTTCCACACACTTCAACGGGCAGACGGGGGACCCTCGCTTGCGCCGTACGACCACACTATCTCCCATAGCTCCCTGGTCGGTCTTGGACCTGGCTATCATGATTACCATTGAATCACCCCTTATCTGGATGTGATCCCTGCACAAACCTCCCTCCATATCTCTCTTGTTCCTTGCGACAAGCTCGCTCACCCTCATGGCCCCATGGAATGCCAATGTGAACGCTGCCCGGAACAGAACTGCTTCGTAATGGGAGGAACACGTCTCGTCCAGCTTTGCTAAAAGCAGAGACAGTCTGTCTAAGCCAATCGGGTGCCTCGTATCTCTCTTGCAACCCTCAAGGCGCTGCCAGCCGCGAAGGGCTTTCCTCACCAAAAAAGACCCTGTAGGGTCTTTTATGCCGTGTACCTGGGCCATGAATGAAATGGCCGCCCTATGCCTACCGGCCGTTGCCACTGATCGGCCCTCCCTGTGTAGTGCAACCAGGTACCCCAGGAAGGATTCCTCCTGCCCCCAATGCAGACTCCCCACAGGACCCAAATATGTGCAATAAGAACGAAACGCTCCTTCGTATGCTTTCCTTGTCCTGGGGGCTAGACTCGCTGCCACGAGGTCTTGTAATCCGAGGCACCGATTAGCCACATTGCTTCTGGGAAAGGTGCTGCCTCTAAGTCTGCTGTGGGCAGATAACCCCTGAATGCCTGCATACGTGAACGAGAGAGTGCATCAGCCGCATGATTCAGTACACCTGGCACATGTTTCGCCCTGAACAGTACATTCAATCTCATGCACAGCAGCACAATCTCTTTCAACAATCTCAACATCATTTTGCAGCGTGCTGCCTGTCGGTTAATGCAATCTACGACAGTCATATTGTCGGACCAAAACACCACTGAGCGGCCCCTGAAGTCATCGGCCCATGTCATCAGAGCAACCCAGATGGGGAATAACTCCAGGAACCCAATGTTACCTGTGAGGCCGTCGGAGTGCCACCATGTTGGCCATGTTTGTGCCGACCATCGATCACCCAAGATGGCGCCAAAACCCACGCTCCCTGCCGAGTCGGTCCATAGACCCAATTCCTCCGAAGACTCTGGCGGGGAGCTCCAGACGACTCGACCGTTGAAGTCCGCCAGAAATGCCAACCAAATACGCATATCCTGGCGAACCTCTCCAGACAGTCTCGTACGGTGGTGAGCCTCTTTGAGACCACCCATAGCCTGCGCGATAGAGCGCGAAAACGGGCGGGCCATAGGAATCACCCTTAAGGCAAAATTAAGCTGACCCACTGTTCGTTGTAACTGGTGCAGGGTCACTTTCTCCCCACCCAGGCATTGCCTCAAGGAAGCCCGGAACTTGGTCACTTTGTCTACTGGTAGTCGGAAACACCCCTCCACAGAATCGAGCTCAATACCCAGAAACTCCAGTGAAGTAGATGGTCCGACCGTCTTACCTGGTGCCAATGGGACACCGAATTCATTCATGAGGATGCAGAAATCATACAGCGCCTGTGCGCAATTCATATCATCGGCTGCCCCCAAAAACAGAAAATCATCCAGATAATGCATAACATGTCTATGCCCTGTGGCCTCTGTAAATGCCCATTCCAAAAAACAGCTAAACATCTCAAAATATGCACATGAAATGGAACAACCCATGGGCATGCATTTGTCCATGTAATAATTTCCCTGAAATGCAAAACCTAGCAGGCGCTGATCCTGCGGGTGCACCGGAAGCAACCGGAATGCTGATTCGATATCACATTTCGCCATCAGCGCCCCAGGGCCTAGGTGGTTCAACATGGCCACGGCATCGTCGAACGATGCATATCGTACCGAACAAACTTCTGGGTCTATGGCATCATTCACCGAGGATCCCCTGGGAGCAGAAAGGTTATGTATGAGTCTAAACTCCCCCGGATCTTTCTTCGGGACAACCCCTAACGGGGAACATATGAAATCGGCCAACGGCGGGCAGGAAAAGGGGCCAGCCACTCGTCCGAAACTGACTTCTTTTGCTATTTTCTTTTCTGCCACGCTTGGGTTGTGCTGTACCGATAACTGGTTTCTACAAAAGGAATTCCCCCGAACTTCCCCCACCGGGATGTGGAAGCCATGTGAGAATCCCTTCCTCAACACCCCAGCGGACACATGATCAGGGTATTTGTTTAACCACGGAATCATAACCATTAGATCAACTGGTGTAGGCAATCGGTTACAAAGGTCCACCTCACTCCTGCTTAGGTCCTCCTTTTCCACCCGTCCCGCCATTCTTTGATCTACATGCACTTTCCGGGTGTGAGGAATTCCCACAGCCGGCACACACATGCTTAAACTTGCATGTCCCCTGTGGTCTGTTACAATTGCCTCGATTGAAGCCCCAACAGACCCCTCCTTGTCCGCCCTTCTCGCCAACTCTAGGCTGATAGCCCCCACCTGTGCCTGCTCGAAAGGGCACCCCGGGCTTTTGGCGGACAACTCCGGACCCGCCCCCGCCTGGCGAGGACGTACCTGTCGCCCCTGGCAGGAGTTGCTTGTGCCATGACACCGAGTCCAAACAATCCCAAGACAGAGAAGCATCATATTCCTTTGCTTTACGGAACTTCATGTCATAGCCTTTCCATTCTTCCCCCTCATACATTGAATAAAAATCCACAATGCGATTCTGATAGCAAACCAACTCAGTCATAACATCAGGTTTACGTTCCCCCATAACTGCGGTAAATATAGAGAAGGCCTTAACCCAGTTCGTCACTGTCTCTTCCACCCTGAACTCGGCCATCTTGGCGCGCCATACACTAGGGTGCCACAAATCTTTCTGCGTTTTAGCATACTCCATCTCACGATGGTCCGTTAACAATGAAAACATGTTGACATACTTGTCTCCCTATATTAACTCTTTCGTGGCCAAGGGAACGTGCTGTGCAACCTTTTCCCGCCTAGAGGGTATCGAGCCCTCCCCCACCATTGGCAATGCGAGCTTACCCGGATCGGCTATTGTTGCCGCCACCTTCTCTTGACCAGCTGCTGGTACTCCTGGCGCCACCTGTGGGGGAACAAGAGGAACACTCGCTTTCGCGACATCTCTCGATTGCCACAACTGCTTCATTAACACTCTGGCCTCTTCGGCCGGATCTCCCGGGGTCGCTGTGCCCCCCACCTTTGTTTTAAGCCATGCGGTCAACTGAGCGGCCAATTCTGGGGGCATTTCATCATCCTCGGTCGAGGTGATCACCACTGGGATAGGCTGGCCTAAAACTGGTTCCTGCACCGGGTTACCAGCCGGTACTAGGGGAGCGATGGGCGGCACCACTGGTGCCGGGACCCCCCACCGAGACTGCCCTTTCTTTGACCCGCTTCCCTCTTAACCTGGGAACCACTCCCGGCAAGGCCGGGCCTATTACCTTTTTCGGCTGACCTGGGTCGTTCATTGTAGCCAATTGCTTCTTTACCTCCGCCAAACCTCTACCGAGCGATTGGACTTGACCGAGCTTTCGGTCCATACACGCCATCCGGTTCGACAACAGGCGTAACATCTTCTCCATCTCGGAACCCTTTCCTGCTTGCTTGCTAGGCATGGTTTCGAGTCCTCCGCCTTTGGTCGATCCACGAGGTCTTGAAATCCGTGTCGAAACTGAAAGATAAAAACAGGATTACGACGTTCAAAATTGCTGCTTGTTCCGTCGAGGGCTCACGAGCAACGAGTGGGTGCAGCCTTCCGATCCGAGGAACAAGAGGACGATCTTCTGGGTTCCTGCTCCTTTATCCTTCTGCGGGAGGGCGTGTACCCATCCCTGATACGCCTACTGGGCGTGGTCTTCCTTCGAGGTGTCTAGGACAACCCCTCTCGGGCGGGGGAAGGCGCGCTCCGGCTACGCCGCTTTGGGCATACCAGCCGGGCCACGCCCACCCCGCCCAAAAATGGCTTCCCGGGAGGTTCGGGCCCCCATCCATACGTTAGGGGAGACCGAGCGGTCGCCCCTTTCCAAGAGCATAGCAAGGGCATATCAAAGATTGTTTCTTAAAATCTGTGTAGCATATTCATGTGAGTCACTGAGAAAGGATGCGCAGATAAGACAAGAGAGCTACTGAGTCATCATACTCAGCTCACTGACAATATAGTAGTGAGCTGAGGGGGGCTGGAAAATGGCATTACACAAGTTTAGTGCCTGATGCAGGGGCACTGGACACACCACCCTAGTGCTGGCACCGTTGATGGTATATATTGCCAGCAATCTGCAGCACTAACAGGTTGCACCATCTGCACAAAGAAACACAAATTCAGTCCCCACATCACACACATTGGGTCGGTCCCTACCCTGGGGAAGGAGGGTAGCAGGCATGCCAGCACTGTATACACATCTACACAAAATGTTCAGGAATTTTCGAGATCTTTGTTGTGTGCCACTTACCTGTCGAGTGCCCGTTTGGATGTGGGAAACGGCTTCCGGTGTCCACGATGGGATTGGCCTAATCCTGAATATGAGGATCTAGGCATAAATTATGCATTTTTGAAACTACTTATTGAAGAATCATTTCTTCAGTAGATAGACAAAGATACTGGAATTTGGTGTTTTTGGAATGCACAATGGATTATTGTCCGTAAAATTGGAACGCCCTGAAGAAGTTCACTGTCGTGAATGAAACGCGTTGGCTGAAGCTGTAACAATTTGAATACGAGTAATGAAAACATAAAAACTTTTTGAAATACAAATTAAAGATGAAACAAAGAAAATTGAACAATTGATTTGGATTTTTTTTTTTTTACAGGGTGCGCCGATATATATTTATGCAATTTTGGTATCTGCACCACAGAGGTATCCAGGAGTGGCAGCTACTAATAGGGTCTGCACCACACATATTTTTAGGGACACATGGGGGCTGTGCAAGCCATTCTACATGTCACTCTGCAACTATTCGGACAAAAATAGTATTTCTGTCCCTCCTCATATCTCCAGACAGGCATTGCCTTTCTCACTTCCTTTTGTGTTTCAGAAAAAACTATTCTACAATCTTTGGCATGATTGCCTCGCTGTGCCGCCTTATGCACAGGTGTTTTCTGTAAATGTCCTTTATCATTTTGCTTCTACCTCATGACTCCCGAATCTAAGACCCTTTGAGTCTCAGAATATGAGCCGCCAGGGCAAAAGCGCTGGTCAGTTCCAGGACTGATTACTGTGTGGCACTTTGTACGACCCAAGAAGATGAGCAGCTCCTAATCCAGGAAAGGCTTCAGAACCTAGGCACAATGATTTTTTATTTACGGAGTTTTATATAGTTTTATATAGTGCAAATATCAGAGCGCTTTACACAAGCACCAGTTGCGTTACATGAGAACACATTCATCTTTGTTAGGCATGGGGAGATTAGGTGATTTGCCCAGAATCACAGGATGTTGCATGTCCTTGCCGAGACTCGAACCCGGTTCCCCAGATTTGAGGTTGACCGCCCTAGCCATTAGGCCAACTCATCTCCCCAATTGATATGGGATTAGGCCCTCAAGGACAAAAAAAGAGGACATGAAATAGATAATCAATAGGTACGTTCTTGAACAAATGACCAAAAGTCACAACCAACTGGCAGGACTGTAATATCTTCCAAAAGGGAAGTAATCAAGGTAATAGTGCCTAAAATTATAAACTCTACCCAACAGGTTTGATCACCTGGAGTGCTGCCATACAAGGGTCTCTCTCTTTGCAGTGAATCCCAAAACCCTTCATGGATGGAGGACAAAGGAGTGTTTGTGGTGTGAGTGAGGCTGAGTGCCTGGTTCAGAGCCTCTTTTGATGGCATGAGTTGAAGGTGTCTGCTCGAGAGTCTCTTCGTGAGTGGCAGTGCATGCTTGAAACAAGAACATATAGTTTGTTGAGGGTACGTGAGATGCAGCTGGATGGCATTTCGGCCCCAAATCCCTGGGTAGCAGATGGTAGAAGGATGGGGCCTACTTGGTGGTCCCTGGAAGAGGGGAATCTTCCAACTGAGGATCGACAGCACATTTGCGGACCCAAGACCTGGAGGGTGGAGCACTAAGGTGGCTTAAGCCTCAAGCTGTCACACTCCCCAGGGCAAACCTGATGCTTACTCATCTCATCTCTGCAGCCTGCGAGAACCAGCTAGAGATGATGCAGCACCAGCGATCATAGACTAAACTCAAACTCTGTGAGTAAGTGGGTAACTTACAGATACACACACACACACACACACATATCTATATTATATATATATTTATATATAAATATATATACACACACAAACACAGATATATATTCAATAAAAAAAGATTTAAGGATAAATTATAGTTAGGAAAACAATATTTATTCGTTCTATACAAAAAAAACTTAAATTACACATACATTAGAAATTTTAAAGTTATACCTTAAATGTATAATGTATGCACCACTTTCAAATTATTAAAACGTGTGCACCTCCATACACAGTGTAGTGAACTCAGTAGGCATACTCAGGCCCGGACAGGCCGTTGCGGGCACCGGGCAATCCCCCGGTGCGCCGCAAGGGTGGGGGCCGGTTTTGGGCTCTGGGGGCCGGTTTTGTTACAGGGCCGTTTTTGCAGCATAGCCGGTCGAAAACCGGCCCCGGCAAAGAGCTCGGTCGTACCCCCAGGGGGCCGGCCAAGCACTTTGCCAGGGCCGGTTTTGGTTGTCAGTCCGGCCCTGGGCATACTACATTACCTGTAACTCACGCCTTCTTGGTGCACTGCTTATATCCTTTCATATTACATCATTTATACCATCTGAAATCATAACATTTATAACAACATGTGTCATAGCAAATCAATATCCTTTGTGAGAAGACAGCGCATGGTAGAGTGGTGAGTTGCTGTTAAAGTCGAAGAGTATTTCTTGTTTCACTAATAAATTGGCACAATTTGATGAATCTTCACAAAACCGCACAAAAAAAAGTTCAACAACTTCAGCTTCTTCCTGGAAAGTTTCAGGGTGATTTGCCAAGAGGGGGCTGAGAAAAGGGGGCTCCCAAGATGTATTTTCTACATGCAATTTCCAAAAGAACTTTAGACACCAATACATAAAAAATGGGCAAAGAATTACACCAAGTCTGTCAAAAGCTAGATCTTTACTCTAAAAGAGTGCTTTATAGGTTTAGCCTGCTCAGTGCTTGTGCTGTGCTTGTGAAACCTCTTGTAAATGAAAAAAAACTTAAAAGGGGCTTGGAGCCCACCCATTACTTACCATTTGTTACCATTATTATTGCAGGTTTATATAGCGCTAGGAATCGACTCCCGGAGGAGTATCTCCACGCTTCGACCGCTGGGGAACCCGTCCTGGCTCACCCTGAGAGATGGTCCCTGATGGGTATCTCTAGGTGCGACCAAGCATCCCCGGCGGTCTGAGGGGGCCGTTGTGAAGATGAGGCAAGCTGATGCCCAGAGTTGCCGAGTGTGGTTTCTGACTAGAGTAGGCACCGAGGCGAGAATTATCGAGTCTGCTGACCCTGGTCCACGACCCTGCCGCGTCGGGAATCGAACCCTGGTCCCGGGCCGTTCTCTGCTTACGGGTCTGCCGCCTCTAACCAGTGAGCCACACTTCTCCATTGGTTGTCTCTGATGTCACTCTCCTTTTCTTGCTTCTGATTGGTCACACCTCCTGTTTGCCTGCTGCTTCCTCCTGGATCTTTGAGTCTTCGCGACCTTGCAATGGAGCCTGGACCAAGTACAGCTTCCTGTGACCAGTATCCTACCACTGGCCTCTGGCTCCTGCAGATACACATTTTGTGGAATCTGAGAAGCCTTGGCACATTACAATGCACTGTAGTCCCTCCTCTTGCTATAATGTCTGAGAAGAAGGCATTGAGTATCTGACCTTCATCCAACAGGCCAGTATGTCTGTGATCTCCTCATACCACCTAAGCAAAAATGTCATAATCTCATAACAAAACAATCTCCCTCTAAAACTTCAATTGCTTGCTGTGCTCTTCCTCCCATCTCTGCGAGATGGTCTGCCATTCCATCATATGACCCAACTCTTGGCAGTGTCTCTGGTAACAGAGCTAAAAAATATAAAATTTAAAGAAAAGAGCTGTGCCTTTATATGCACTGCCACCTCTCCTCTTAGCATATCACGGTAGAAGGGCTGATCTGTAATCAATTCAAACAATCACTGAGGAAACTGGACTCCCTCTAAAACAGCAGTTGTAATCTGCACAGCTTTCTCTCCTCTCCTCATATCATAGGGGTGGGCGGAATTTGAGTAGTCGCGCTACACAAAGCTCTGTGAAACGGTAAAAAATCTCAGCGAGCACACAAAAGTTCCGCAAACATGCGGAATTGCTTGTTCCACCCGCTCGCGATGCGAAATTCCGCAAATTCCACGAGCGGAACGGAATTTACCGCCCTGGCCTAGGTAGCATATCATCATTTCAAACCACCATGAAAGAAACTGAGCTACCTCTAGCAGAGCAGCCTTCTAACTTGACTTCTCTCTGTGAATCTTCCAAGAAAGGCTGGCATTTCATCATTTTAAATAGCGGCAGAGGAATCTGAACTCGCTCTAACAGAACCATTTAATATGCACAGTGATTTGTTTTTGTCGCATATTATCCGAGAAAGGTTGGCATTTCGAACGATCATTGAGGTACCCGGAGATTCATCTGTCTGGACAGCCTTTTCACAGGCGCACTGCCATATCTTATCTGCGCACATCCTCAGAGAGGGCGCAGCATTTTATCATTTTAAAGTTTTCAATTACAATGCAGCCATAATGCACACTACGAACGCTCCTCACAGCTTCCGAGAAGGAAAGTTACTCCATCATATAAACAGTCTCGGTGTATCTGAGGTTTCTTAAGCTTTTAAACATGCCTGTGATAAGGTCTCCTTGCCGCTTCGGAGTTTCATCAACTAAGAACTCTCTGGGTACGCTAATATCTACCCATAGTGGTCACTGTCTGGGGTAGAAGCTTTAGGTCCACAGCAAGTGGGAAATCGCGTCCTCGACCTCGGAGAGATAAAAGGCGGAGCTGGACATTAAAAAAGTCTGGTACCTTGAGTATTGTTTCCAGCACAGACACTTGTCCTCTGTGAAATTAATATTTTTTTCTGGCAATTGGAAGCGGGCTGGGTAGAATGGAATGCACCAATCGCTTAGAACTCGGATGTGTGCATTTAGCTCCTTCACACGTCTACAGCTTCCCATGTCAAATGTGAACACGAATCGCCTTGTTGGATGCGTGCTACTACCTAGCTCGTTTGTTCGTATGACCCCTACTATATGTACACACCCCTACTCCATGTGAGAACTCACCCTACCGCATGTGTGCACTCAACCCTACCGCATGTTAGCACTCACCCTACCGCGTGCACATTCACCCTTACCGCATGTATGAAACTCACCCTTACCACATGTATGCATTCACCCTTACCACATGTGCGCATTTACCTCGACCGCATCTGCACATTTATACTTATCCTACAGCAGGTGCGCACTCACCTCTACCTAGGGTGACCAACTGGCATGGTTGTAAATTCAGGAAAGTGAGTGTAAAAATTCAGGACAAAGGGTCAAAATTCAGGACAAAAATTCAGAACGGAAGGTCAAAATTCAGGACAAAAATTCAGGACGGAAGGTCAAAATTCAGGACAAAAATTCAGGATGCAAGGTCAAAATTCAGGACAAAAATTCGGGACAAAGGTACATTCTACAGACACTACGAAGGAGGTCTCTCAATGGTATATTACAGGCAAGGCACCAAAAGGGCATGAACCCCGTCCACCCAGCCCTGAAGTGTCTAGTTTGTGCAAGCTCAAAAGACTCTCCATTCTTAAGAACTGTTGTTTGGCTCTACTGTACTCTGGTCTCCACATCTCTGCACTTGAAATCAGATAGTAGAGAACGGAGAATAAGTATTCCTCAGAAGTTCTGTGGGACTGTCATTTTTCTGTGGGTAGCCACTCCCCAGAGAATTCTGACTGTCTTTGTCTACAGTTCTCAACCAGAAACACAACCTTATTTGCCTTGCATCCGACCTAAATGATAAAACTGTGATGTTGTTGAAGGAAATAGCCACAAGAGCAGCACTCCCACCCACAGTACTTGGAACCTTGGAGCGCCCATCCCTTGACATAGAATTTCCCGCAGAAGTGTTCTTGAACTCCCTTGACATAGAATTTCCCACAGAAGTGTTCTTGAACTTTCAGGATTTTGCCATGGGCATCATTTATGGGTGCAACGGTGACCCCCTGGTCTCAGCGGAGTAAGAGTGGTGTCAGAAACAGGAGTGATACAAAGCTCCAATGAGCCTAGTTTACTTTCTGTACCTCTCACCTACATTATTTAAAAGTAAAGTCATGAAAGTTCTAACCAGTAGCAGGTTGTAAGCTTAGCTACACACTTGCAAAACAATTATTTATTTCTGAAAGTGGAACCAACCCTAGTAAAAGGTAGTCTCTGTCACTCCTCCACCCCCCGAGGGCATGAAGGGAGCCAGAAATAAGAAGTACAGCAGAGTTGGAGAAATGGGTAAAAAAGAAAAGCTATGAGGGGAAAATACGTAAGGAAGAGCATGAAGAGGACACTAAAGAGAGACAGGTGACAGACTGAAAGAGAGAGAAATTAAATACATAAGAGAATGGCGACAGATGTTAGTTAAAAATAGACGTGAAAAAGAATGAGGCAGGTGACAGCGGTAGGTGATATGCACATATACAGGTGACAAAGAGACAGCCAAGAATCAGAGAGAGACGGAAAAGTGGCGATATGGGATGATAGTATGAGAGTTGTGATCTACATAGAGGCAGATGCCGAAGAGAGACAGGAAGAGAGGAGAGACAGATGTGAGAGAGGTGCGATAAAGAGAGGTTATAAAGACCGCTGAAAGGGTGTGGTAGTAGACAGGTGAGAAAGTACAGATGACAGAAGGGAGACAATTGAGAGTGGTTAGAAAAAACAGCTGGGGAGAGGCAGGAAGGAGGAAAGGTGAGAGGTATGGACCTGATATAAGACTACTGCGAACGAGACAGACAAGGGGTTATAAGAGAGGTGGAAGACAGGTCAAATAGGTGAAAAAGTGATAGAATAGGTAAGAAAGTCAGTTGAGACTCCTTCAGTTACAGATCTGCAAAACGGCATCAAATATTTTCGCCCAACCACATCCAAGTGACAGGGAATTCTACTAGAGCCGAGTGGTGCCCACCGGAACAGTTTTTTTCATATATTGTTTTTAAATCTAGACAAACTATCATCCGCTCAATAGCTGATAAAGGACACACCAAGGCTGGATGAGTAAGCATCATTTGTTCACTGCTAGGCTGAACATCTTCACCTTTAGAGACGAAAAAAACATTGATGAGGTTTCTTGAATCATAAACATCATGTACCGAATAACACGCTGTGATCTGGATATAATATTTTGCTCCCGTTCTCAGGAAGACTAAGGGGCCCATTTCATGTTAGATGGGATATTGTTCTCCAGATTTCAGCTTTATTGGGTGCAGAAATGCAGACAGTAAAAACAAATGTGTTTCTGCATAGCTGCCAAGATTTCTGATTGCTTATGTGTGGCATTTTCATAATCTCTGTGAAATTATGAGTGACATTCAACAACTATGAGTGACACATTCTCGCGAGGAAAATCAAGCAATGTAGACAAAGTAAACCTATAAATATCAGAAATTACACCCATTTGAGCAACGAGAAACCCACAGCTGCCAAGCTTTCAGGTTGTGACATTTTGAGTGACACTGTATCAAGAGCTGAAAATAGCAGTTACATCCCTGAAATGAGATGTTTCTGAAATTATCCCTTTTGTGCTATCTAATGGTCTCAAAACGGTTTCAAATATGAACAACTCATGGAGATTCTTTCACCTACTTCCGATGTCTTTTTCTCCCTCACAGTATGATGATAGAGTGTATATACATGGCTAGGCACAGGACATAAAAGTCAGAATTGCATATTGCACTAGCACTAACAGAGAGCAGATGGTTCCAATGGGGCCACCTTGCATGGCTTGAACATAACGTAAACACAAGTCACCAAATTGACAATTAAGACCTCAATCCCGCAAAATGATCCCCCAGTTAGGAGAGATGTCCTAGTGGCTATACATGCATTAAAAGAGAAAACCAGTGTGATAGGTTTATCTAAAACTGACTTTTTTAGCCAGCAGTGTGAACATGTATTCTGGGACTTGCAGTTTCACTTTTCATGTGGGCTGTTGTCTAAAAACTGCAACTCACTGCATTTGCATCACTTGATTCATTCTGAGTAAAACATGATCCAAGCTAAGAAGGGGTGTTGGGTGCATGCAGCATAGTCCCACCTTGTACCTCTAGCTATGGCCTTAAGCAGTACATGCATCAGTGGTAAATCAAAATACATGCACCAGTGGCCCCTTACATTACATGCATCCATAGTCCCTTGCATTACATGTATCTGTGGCTCTTCAAGTTACATACATTAGTGGTCGAGCAGTTCTGAGGATTAATATTACTCCTACAAAATCAAATCAAATGGATGAGTGGAAAAAAGGCTGAACATCAACTTAAATAAATCACCTAAAAATCAGGTGGGCTCACCATTATCAGTGATTAAATGACGAGTAAATACTCCTTAGAATTATCATTTTGAACAACTGTTCTATCTGCCATGAAGCACACTTACTGCAACACAATGTATTATAGGCTATTGCCTTTGTAAGCTTTGGCACAACACCAACTTGCGTAAGTTGGCTAATAAATTAATTTGGCACTAAAAATGTGGCAAATACAAACCTGTCTTCAGATAATAAGTTTTAAGCCTGGTACAAAACTTCTGCTGAATCTATCCACTCTTGACTTTGAAATATTAGTAAGCATTTTACCTTTAATGGTCCAAAAACTGCACCATGTCCTAGAGCTCTTATTTCACTGGGAGCATGAGGGTCTTTCTATATGCACTGTAGCATCTAAATACCCAGGGATGGCTTTTGGGCGTTTTGTAAATGGAGTTGTAACTGCCTCTCGTGCTCACAGAGAGGGGCGAGTCTAGTCCTTTCCTCCTTCCTCTGAAGAAAGATCCCGAGGCATGTTAACTTGACGTAAGGTCTATCGGTGAAGGCAAGTGATTATACAAAAACCCATCACTTGGCCGATTCTGCTAGAAGAGCCTTTATTGGTGTACTTCTGCATAATTGCAGGTCCAAACCGAAACGAGTGGTGGATACAACTTACTAAACATGGAACTTGCTCTGCTTTCCGATTTCCGTCCTTAAATAAAGTTACAAAGCTCAAAAAAGTGATATTGCTTTGTTGTTAGAGGTGGGAACTAATCACTATCAACTTCCAAAGAATCATTCTCTACACTCTGCCTGGAGTGCCAGCCGACTTCTGTTGAATGTGCAGGCACAAGGCCTCGAATCGGGACACATGTAAAATTAAACTTGGTAATTCCATATTAAACATGACTTACCCGATTTCGGAGTCAGACCCAATAACTCGTGACTCCTTGTAATTGGGAAAGTGAGTCGTCATTAACTTCGGCCCAGTATCCCATCACCTCGTTAACAAGCATTCCTCTTATCTAAAGAATGAGGCGTAGTTTGAAGGGTTAAAGGGCGAGAGAAAGCGAGAGAGAGCCTAGCAAAGAGTACACTAGGGGAAATTGTGAAAACAATTGGTTGTCATACAAAATCAGCAAAATTACGGACAAATGGCGTCCGTTAAAGATGTTGTCATGGACAACGGACAGAGGGTGAAAATTACGGACTGCCCGTGAAATTTACGGACGGTTGGTCACCCTACCTCTACCACGTGTGCATTCACCCCCATCCTAGTCTCCCTGTCTGTTCTTTTTCCCATCACCCCTTCCCTTCTCCCACAGTCTTCTTTTTCCCCACCCTCTTCCCGATGTCTGCTTTTTTTCCTCACCCTCCCGCCCTACTCCAGCTGCTGGTTCTTTTCACCCCTGCCCTTCTCCTGCAGTTGTTCTATATCTTCCTGCTGTCTGTTTTTTCCCCACTCCCCTCCCTACTCCCGAAGTCCGCTCTTTGTTACCCACCCTCCTCCCTCGTGTTGCTTGTTCCTCAACCCTCCTGCGCTGTTTTAGACCTATTGCACAGCAGCAAAAGCTGCTGTGCAAAATTGGAGCCCCTTTGAGATGGCTAGTTGGCCAGGGGGACTGGGAGGCTTGTTGAGCGCCAGGCTCTAATGTGATTATGTGGTGCTGGGAAATTTATTTCATCTGGTATGACTTACGCACCCTGTCCTGGTTACCTCGAAGTTTGGTTGGTATGACTTTGAGATTGTCTTGCATATTATGGTTTATGCTATTGAGATTATGGTCCACCCTGTGCTTTATACCCCTAATGTTAGTGATACCTAGGAGGTTAGGGGCATACACTGCGTTTGGCGCCCGGTGTGATTCTGTGCATAATGTGGTTTTTGTTGCGGGCGGATGCTGGGCACAGTGATTGCAGGTGGTTGCTGGTTGTACGTTTGTGATCTGTTTTGCTTTTGCTGGGTTCGCTTTGTGATGGTTATGACGGTGGTCCAGTTGGCCCTGTCATGTGTAAACAATTCCCTTGTGGATATGATCTAGTGCCAGGTGGCACCATGTATAGTATGTGATTACCTAGGTAAAGGGCCCATCAAATATGAGCGGAATCATTGAGACTCCCAAGCAGTAAAGTCTTCTCAACTATTGGAATTTGTGCCCCCATCTTCTCCTGCCCTGAAGTAACAACCTGTTCCTTATTGCCTTACTTCCCGGAATGCTCGTTAGTTCAGATATCTTCACCCGACACCTGGAATATGTGCCCCCTTTCTGTACTTATACTTCTCCTCACCACCGCTTTCCTAGTAACACCCTTCTCATATCCCCATCACCCTCCTCCTTCTCATTTTCCCTACATGGCCACCACTCAAGTTAAGTCTGGAATTAATTGCTACAAAATCATTTATCCTCCTTACCTGACTAAAGCTGCAGCACAACCATTCAAAAATAACACCTTGGAATGTTTTCCTGATTCCCTTTTTGTTGATCAATTTTACAATGGTCGTTATGGGAGGCTCAAAAACAATTTCATTTTTTTTCACTCACGACATCCCCTCTTGGTCCACCAGCTTATATAATTCCCTTAACGTCACCTCTTCCTCCTCTATCCCTCATGGGAAACAGCTAAAAATGTCCCCCTCTGCGCGTTTCAACGGCTCCCTCACTATCACATTCTATAACACCGGTACTGTCAAGATCCAAGCCAAAGACACATGTCTCTCTCTCTCTCTGACCACCTCTTCCCTTCCCTTCTCTCCCCGCTGCGACCGGGTTTCCGTTGACTCATCATCTAGCTCTACCCATTACTCCCTCTCTCAGCCCCTAACCCCCCACACTGCAATAGGCTGCACCCTCGGGAGGCACAGGTCGACCCTTTTCCCTCCCCCTCCCCTGTGCCCTCCTCTCCCATTCTTTCCCCCCTAACAGTATGCCCCCCTCTTCATCACTTCAGCCGGACCTCCAGCTAATCTGCTCATCGGCCAATCTGCACAATCCAACCTCATCTCCTCCCCCCTTTTCCTACTTGCCACCCCCTTTTTAGTCCACCTCTCCTCCAACCTTCCCCCCTAGTTAACTTTCGTTACGTCCCCCTTATTCCCCCCTCTCCTCCTCTTCTCTTTCCCCTCCTCCCCTCGCTTTGTACCCCGATTGCTCCACAAACCCATTGCATCTCTCCCTTTCCTTTTCCCTTCCTCGGGCCTAGCAGAACCACTTCCTTTCTTCAATTTCCCTATCTCCCAACCCCCCTCACTCCGCCAGATGCACGTTCCCTCACAGCCTCCTCATCTAGCATACAGGACCTCTCCAACCCCCTCCCCACGCTTCCTCCCAAACCTCCTTCATTCCTATGTCTCCACAAACTCCTCCCCTCTCCCTCCGCCCCACGGCCTCGCTCCTCACCTACCTCCCCCTAATTATGTCCTTAATTCCTATCCTTCTTGCAACGCCAACAAAGACAACTCTCCTCTCACCTCTGATGCACCAATGCCCGCTCTCAACCACCACCTTTCCCCACCTTTCCCCACCTCTGAACCCTATACCACCAATTCCCCTCCCGTCCCCCGACTTCCCCCTGCCTTCCACCGCCAATTGCACCCCCTCCTGTTTCCATCGAGCCACCCAACATGCGTGCCCTGCCCTACTCTCTCTGGAAAATAAGCTAGGCTCTCTCATCATCTCCATCTCCCAACCTGGCGCTACCATTTCACTTCTAAGCTCCAAGATTTCCACTTTTCCATACACCTCAATTCCCTTGGAAAACACTCACCTTCCCACGGGATGCACCTCGCCCCCACACCCCATAATAGCAAAGCATAACCTGTCGTCTGCAAACATTGCAAACTCACACAAGCCCTCAAAAGCCACCCTTCTTCCACTTTCATCTCCAAGTAGCCCTACTATCTACACTATTCTGACCATCTCCTCTGTCAGAACCTCTCATCCATCTAAACCCTCCCGAGCACCCTCGTATAAGCACAACATCCCTATCACCCCTCATAGCCCAAGTGCCCCATCACCAAAACAGTCTCGACAGAGCTGCGCTGTCTGCTCCACAACTGCAGATCTGCAATAAAACACAAGCTTGAAATCTCCGACACCATCATACTTCACAATATTGACATGCTCTTCCTCACAGAGACCTGGTTCAACGATACCTCTCACTCTGTTTGATCTCCTTGTACCCGCAGGCTATTCTATATTTCGAAAGGACAGAATTGACAAAGTTGGGGGAGGTGTTGCAGTCATCTTTAGAAACTCCCTTCAACTCAAGGCTTTTCCTAACAGCTCCTTCCGCACTTTTGAATGCCTATCCCTTGAACTTCAATTGCACCACCGCTCACCCCTCAGATTCCATGCCATTTACCATCCACCTTTTAGCAGCCCCTCATTTATGGAGGAACTCACTGACTTCATTAGCGACCAATACTCGCAAAGTGACATTCAGATCTTTGTGGGTGACTTCAATCTCCACTGGTGCTCGTCTCAAGACTCTTCTGCAACTTTGCTGGCCACCTTCCTCTCTGCAAACGATCTTATGCAACACTGCACAGAATCAACACACTCTAAGGGCTCAATCCTGGACCTTGTTATTTCAAAAACAGGCATGCTTACTATCGCTACCCCTATCCATGTTGACTGGTCTGACCACTTCCTCATCCCATTCTCTCTTCACCTATCACACTCTATAACTCTCAGCCAACCTTAGAGGGCTACCTCCTGGGTCTGTGGCACTAAAAATATTGACCTTGGTACCTTCTGTGAATCAGCTTTGCTATCACTCCCAAGGCTAGACCCGAACCTAGATGTTAACAAACTCACCTCCCAATGCCTCACACTCCTTGCAGTCGAAATCAATAACATCGCTCCTCTCCAAGGCAAAAAGAAAAGGCCCACTCCCTCAGCACCTTGGTTCAACAAATCCCTCCATGAAGAAAGGAAGCACCTAAGAAACAATGGAGACAAGCGCCCTCCACCGATAATTTGGCCACGCTTCGTTCAGCAAGATCCGTGTACCACAAGCACATCTTCCTTGGAAAAGCGACGTACTTCAGAAACCTTCTCGACTCAGCCAAAAATAGACCCAAAAAACTATTCAATCTCATCAAGAATCCAAACTGTTCTCCCCCATCCTCCAAGGTGGAGGATTCTACAAAGAAAGCAGCTGAATTCGCTATATTCTTTGGCGAAAAATTGAAACCACTTGTGGATCAGGTCAGTCATCCTACCCCTCCAGAGGAGCGCAAAATCCCTAGCCATTTGGCAGAACTTTGACCCCATCTCCGAAGATGCCCTCCTCAAATGCATCCTCAAAACAAAGCCCTCCAACCATTCTCTTGACCCCATCCCTAGTGCCATTGACATTGACTTCTATACCCATTCTCTGTCCTATTGGACCACTTTGGTTAACCTCTCCCTCTGTCAAGGCTCCCTTCCTGTTTCCTTCAAAACTGGGCAGGTCACCCCTCTGCTTAAAAAACCCACTGCTGATGCGAACAACCTCAACAACTTACGCCCCATCACTGACCTACCTTTTCTTGCGAAAATCACAGAAAGATGTGTAGCGAAAAAACTCTCTCGTCATATAAAGGACAATGATCTTCTTGACAATTTCCAGTCAGGCTTCATTCAAAACTGCAGCACTGAAACAGCCCTGCTGCAAGTGATTGATGACGCGCTGCTTGTCTTCTTATTCTCCTTGACCTTTCTGCAGCCTTTGACACTGTCAATCACAACACTCTCCTTAACACTCTTCAACAGAGAATGGGCATGGTGGGCACTGTGCTTAAATGGTTTGCTTCCTTCCTCTCTGATATATCCCAAATGATCAAAATAGCGAATAGTCTTTCATCTCCTTTGGCGGTAGGTCAAGGTGTTCCTCGAGGCTCTATACTTGCACCCACATTGTTCAATCTCTATTTAGAACCTTTGGGAAATTTCCTAAGTAAATCCGGGATCCACTATCATCTCTATGCGGACGACACTGAAATCTACTTTAAGGTTGCCTCCACTCACAATCTCTCCATCCAAAGGTCTACTCTCGACTCCATTCAAAACTGAATGTTAACTCATCAACTAATTCTGAATCCCTCTAAAACTGAATTCCTCCTCCTCTCCTCCTCACTTTCTCCTCCCCCGGTTCAATCATGGATGGATCAGATGGATCTACTTAACAATAAACCCATCATTGTTGACAGCACAAAATCCCTTGGTGTCATACTCAACACAAAACTTAATCTACTCTCCCACATTAATTTCATTGCAAAGTCTGCTCGATACCAACTGCGCCTTCTTTGGAGGATTTGTCGCTTCTTCCCGGAGCATGACCTTAAAACCCTGGTCCAATCGCTGGTTCTCTCCAGACTGGACTACTGCAACACTCTTCTTACTGGCCTCCCCAAATCCCACCTGTCCCCCCTTAAATCTGTTCTCCATTCAGCAGCTCATTTCATATAGGGGGCCAAAAGAAGCGACCACATCACACCTATTTTATCCACCCTCCGTTGGCTTCCCATCGAGGCAAGATCTATCTACAAGACTGCCTGTATCACCCACAAAGCCTTGCACTCCTCCTCTCCTCGCTACCTGGTGAATAAACAAACTCTCTGGAGGCTCTAGACCATCATGTAATGCGGAAAATCTTTTGCTTGAACCTCCCACTTTCAAGAAGGAAAGATCGATGGACAAATCCTTTTCAGGCAACGCAGTGAGAATCTGGAACTCACTTCCACCTCAGCTCCGGACCACCACCTCTTCCCAGGCCTTCAAAACTGACCTCAAAGCTCTCCTCCTTCAAAGACACTTCCAAACCTAATTCACGCCCTCTCTAATATCTGAAGGAAGTCCCTCCTTTATAGGAAATTCTGTTCTACATGACTAGAATTGCCTTCCCAATATGTTCTTGTGGTTTGAGAGTCTGCCATTTATTGAAGTAATATACTTCTACTTGTATTGTGTACTCCTTTGTAGCATGCACACGTCACTTTCCCTCTTGTAATGTATCGTTTACTACCTCTTGTATTTTGTTTGCTTTTGATACTTGCACAATTGCCACCATTGCCTCATGTAACATAACGTTTGTTCTTGTGTTTTGAGTATCTGTCATTTAGTGCAGTATTATACCTCTATTTGTTCTTTGAACACTTTTGTAACATACACACGTCACTTTTTTTCCTTTTGTAACATATCGTTTGCTACCTCTTGTATTTTCGTTGCTTTTGATACATGCACAATTGTCACTATTGCCTTATGTAACGTAACGTTTGCTCTTGTAACATGCTGACTTGTAATTTTTCCTCATGTTCTACTACTGTTCCTATTGTGAAGCGCTCTGACACCTTCGGGTAAAGTCCACGCTATATAAAAATGCATTAAATAAATAAATAAAGGTAATTTTTTATTTTAAGCCAAGTTGCACTGACTTTTAGAGTTTTAGGAATACTCTCCAACATTTTCTGACACTTTGCCTTAATGAAGTTTCCTGTAATTCATAAGATCGCATTGAAGTACCCCACACGGAGCTCCTATCCCTGCTGGAGGAGGTTGCTACCTGCCGCTGCATTTTTCAGGGTAAGCGGGTGTTGAGAAAGGGTTGTCCTGGTTGCGGAAGGCGTCTTGCCGGCTCCCATGTCCTATCCCCCGCAACTCTGCCGATTTACAACCATTGCTCTCTGCTAAATACCAGGTCGCTTAGTAGACATTCGTTGGATATTTACAATCTGCTGACGGAGTGCAAGCCGTTATGCCTTTTTCTAACTGAGACCTGGCTGGGGGAAAGCTCGGGCCCTGACTTAATGACTGCTATTCCCACGACTATGTCATCGTCAGAAAGTATAGGGTCACAGGCAGAGGCGGTGGGGTCGCTCTGGTAGTCGACAAGCGCTTTTCCTGCGCCATTCTTCCTACTGAAAACATTTCGGGTTGTGAATCCTTGGGTTTTAACCTCTCCCTTTCTCCCCATCAAGCTTGTGTTGGACTCTTAATATACAGGCCACCGGGACCCACAGGCCTCTTTTTTGAGGAACTACAGGCTGCTCTCTCGGTATTGTGTTTAAAATCAGAACACTGTATACTGCTGGGAGATTTTAATTTGCATATGGATGTTGGGAGTGACACTGATGTGATTAAAATGTGGGGCATTACAGCTCCTCTTGGGCTACTACCCCATATTTCTGGTCCCACGCACAATAAAGGGCACACTCTCGATCAAGTCTTTTCTACAAACTCTATTCCTGTCTTATGGTCTGACCATTACTTAATACATTTTTTCATCCCCCCTATTATATCCACCTCTTCAAGGCCGTTGGAAGGCTCTAGGAGGACTGCCCGGGCATTTCATCGGGTGTCCTCTGAAATGTTGGAATCTGCACTCTCTCTACACCCTTGTATAATGTCTGGCATTCTAGAGGAGGATCTGGATGTGTTACATAGGTGGCTTGTCGACAGATTTGAAGAGCTGGCTCCTAAGGTTATTTCCAGTAAAACTAATAGGCGCGCTTCTGCCCCGTGGTTTACTCCCTTTCTCTGTGAGTTGCCTAGAGAGTGCAAAAAAGCTGAAAGGGCTTGGAGACGCCGGTATGACCCCTGCAACAAAAATAAATACAGGGAATCCACTAGGCTCTATCACCGCCATATCATGGCTGAGAAAAAAGCCTATTATTTTTTTTTATTTTTTTGCAGAGTTTTATATAGCGTGAACTAGAACCGAACCGAATCAGTTATCAGAGCGCTTTACATAGCACCAGTTACTTACATGAGGACACACTTTCATTTTTTTTAGGCACGGGGAGATTAAGTGATTTGCCCAGAATCACAGGGGGTTTTTGGCGTCGTTACAGAGACTCGAACCCAGATCCCCAGGTCCGAGGTCGAGCGCCTTAGCCGTTAGGCCAACCCCTCTCCCCTTTCTGACAAAAGGATAGAGGATGCAGCAAATACGAGTAAGGAAATCTTCCGCATTGTGAATGATTTTATCTCCCCTACCGCGGTCTTGCCATCTCACTCCCACATTGAAACCTGGATCTGTCAACTAGCACTTTTTTTTGCCACCAAAATTAAAACCATTCAAGACACTTTTCCCCCCCTTAGTTTAGTACCTACTCCTATAGTGAGTCTTTCTAAATCTCCATCTTTGATATCGGAAGGCCCTTTTATGTTTGACTTTCCACCTATATCTCTTTCTGCTTCACTAGACTCTCTGGTCAAGCTTAAGTCCGGCTCCCCGCAGGATCCTTGCCCCGCAAAGTGTCTTGGTAGAGTAGCCCCTGCCATAAATTCTTTGCTCAACCCGGTGCTCAATATGTCTTTGAGCACGGGAGTGGTCCCCCGGGCTTGGAAACATGCCCTGATCTTGCCGCTCATTAAGAAACCCAATCTGGACCCATTAGTTCACGCTAACTACAGGCCGATTTCCCTTCTCCCAGCCTTGGCTAAGGTAGTGGAGAAGCATGTGCACATCTCCCTTTCTAACTTCATCGAGAGTAATAATATTCTCCACGATACTCAGTCGGGTTTTCGGGCCAACATGAGTATGGAGACTGCTCTTCTTGAGGTTACTGATGCCATCAGGCAGGTATTAGACTCTGGAGGAAAGGCCATTTTAGTTATGCTGGATTTGTCGGCGGCATTCGACACCGTTCCCCATGACGGTCTCCTTTTAAGACTCTGGGAGATTGGAGTACGTGGAACGGTGCTGAAATGGTTTGAGTCATTTCTGGCCGGCCGCCGGGAAACGGTCTGGGCGCCACCTTTTTCCGCCATCATGCCGCCGCTGGAGGTGGGGGTGCCTCAGGGCTCTATTTTAAGCCCCACCCTTTTTAATATCTATATGGCCCCTCTGGCGGCGGTGGCGGTGGCGGAATCGTTTGGTGCCCAGATCGGATCCTACGCTGATGACACCCAGCTTCTTTTTACATGCTCGAAGGGCTCTGACTTTGATGGTACACAGATCAGAAGCTGTCTGGGGGCAGTCTTCGACTGGTTTAGATGGTACAGCCTTAAATGTAATTCCGATAAATCGGAGTTGCTATTTTTTGGCTGTCCGCCTGATCCTAGGTGGAAGGCTTGGTGGCCTTTGGACATGTACCCTCCGGCAGATGTCTCTACCAAAGCAAAAAATTTGGGTTTTCAGATAGACGATGCTCTCTCTTTTGGGCCTCAGATCCAGGAGCTTTCTGGTAATTGTTTTGGCATCCTTAAAATGTTAAGGAAATTCCTCCCTATCCTGTCCCTTGACCATAGAAAGACCACTGCACAGGCATTGATAGGCTCACGTCTAGATTATGCTAATGTGCTCTACTTGGGATTGCCAAAATTTCTGATGTCACGCCTCCAGATGGTGCAAAACTCCGCCGCAAGGGCCATTTATGGCCTTCAGCGAAGAGTGAGCGCATCGGAGTTGCTTAAAAAACTCCACTGGCTACCTGTCGAAAGAAGGATTACTTTTAAGGCTCTTACCCTTGCTTTTAAAGCGCTTCACCAGTTTGGGGCCAGATATTTAAGGAGGCGTCTGACATTCTATGTCCCTTCTAGAAGTCTTAGATCGTCCTATTTGGCCATGGCTTCTGTACCTTCCATCAGGCGGGTGAGAGTTGGAGGACGCTCCTTTCGATGCTTGGCTCCGCGATGTTGGAATTCTCTGCCTGTCTCGCTTAGTAAAATCAGCAATCTGTTGGTCTTCAGGAAGGAGCTGAAAACATGGCTTTTCACCCAGTAAGTCCCTCTGTTTCTTGCCCTGCATTTGGCCCTGGTCTCTTTTTCGGGTTTTTGTCAAAGCGCCGGGACACTCCCCGGAGTAGCCGTGTGCTACAAAAGACCCGTTTTAACATAACATAACATAACATAATACTGTATATATGTGTACTATTGAGTAGTATGTCGGTCGTAGAGGAGTTTTCGTTCTGTTTTGGCGTCAATTGTAATATGATTTCCTTAAATGGCCAGCCGATTCACGGCCTTATATGTTATCTTATTGAGTAACACACACAATAGGAATAAAACATTTACTAAAAGAAGGGTTTGTGATATACGATGCACCATTGTAAATATTGTGGTAAATGTCGAGCAAATAATCATATCCAAATGACATGGGCTTTATTGTATATGTTTGTGTATATTCCCCGTAGAACATTGAGTTATCAAATGTAAGCACGATGAAATTTTACTGATGCAAAGTTGATTCATGCGATGGAGACATAAGTACTTTTGACTATGTTAAGATGGCCGACAACTCCCTCATTAAACTCATACGTTCTGTTAACACTGGGTTTGGCTTTTCTTGGAAGGAAGTCCAACTTTGGAGCATTAATATATATATATATATATATATATATATATATATATATATATATATAAATATATATATATATATATATATATATATACCACGCCCCCTTTGTCCACCACTCTGCAAACATGCTTCCTGGCACACTACTGGTTGGGGAATTTAGTCCCCTTGGATGCTGAGGGTCTTTGTGGGCCCAAAACCCCTCCTGGTATCTCGAGTAAATCCCACACTGTGGGATTCCTAAGAGTAGTTCGGAGTCCCCACCCCTTTCTACACCACTCTGCAAACGCGACTACTAGTTAGGAAAAACAATCGAAATTTACTGAAAAAAACTAAAGTTACAGGGATGTTATAGTAAGAAAATAGAATTTGAAAAAATTAGAAATTCACTTAAAAAAACAAAGGTTACAGGGACATTACAGTTAGGAAATAGAATTTTTTTTAAAAATTAGAAATTCACTTAAAAAAACAAAGGTTACAGGGACATTACAGTTAGGAAATAGAATTTTTTTTAAAACATAGAAATTCACTGAAAAAAACAAATGTTACAGGTATGTTAAAGTTAGGCTCAGATTTCACTCATACAAAACCATAGAAATTCAGCAGTTAAAGTTACCTGAGCTATCCATAACTTATGCCCCCACAGTGCAATGCTTATTACCTCACATATTACATAATTCATGACATGGTCAGTGACATAACTGATGACATCTCAAATGACATTACTGATGACATCATCCACAGAACCACTCAAACCCCATACAACATCTCATAGCCCCACTCACACAACCAGTAACCTACCCATTCACGGACCTATACATGTACTCACAGAGCCAGTCCCTCATCCATAGAGCCAGTCAGACACCTACTGACTCACTCATAAGACCACTCAGTATTCATACAACCAGACAATCACCCATACATCCACTCACACAGCCACACACTCACCCATCATGCTACTCACATGCCTACTTATTCACCTATACAGCCACTCACACGCACACTCACACACCCACGCAACCACTAGTATATCCATTCCCATATCCATACAAGCACTCACACATCTGCTCAATCACCCAAACAGCCATTCACACAGACACTCACTCTCTAATAACGCTGCGCACTTAACCAAACACCCAGCTCACTTAACCAAACACCCACTCAAACACCCATGCCCTCACCCATACAGCTACTTACACACCCAGTCACTCCATCATACAGCTATTCACACACCCAGTAGCTCATCCATAATCACTCACCCACTCACTCACCCAACCATAAAGCCACTCAAACGCTATGTAACATTTATTGTATTTATCTCCTCTGACCCCTTTGTCATGCAATTGTTCTGTTTTGATATTTGTATATATTGCCTATATTACAATTATTACCTGCCTCCATCCTTTTGTAAAGTGCTCTGATATCCTTTGGGATCTTGTTCGCGCTATATAAAACTTTATAAATAAATGAATAAAAATCAGCTAGTCACTCACCCATATAGCCATTGACACACCCATTCTCTCACCAATACAGTCACTCACACTGCCACTCACTGATCCACACAGCTACTCACACACTCACTTATACACCCATACAGCCACTCCTACACCCACTCAAACATCCACATAGCCACTCACACAACCACTCACACACAGATACAAAGTCTTACAGATTCCTCACATAATATATGTTAGAAATAGTATCACACATTACTAGTAAAGAAAGTATACTATTTTCACTTTTGTAGTACCTTGTTATATATATGTTTAACACTCAAACTTTAAAAAAACACTCACACTCACTGGATGATGTTATCAGTGATGTCATTTGAGATGTAATCAGTGATGTCATTGACTATGTCATGAGTGATGTAATATGTGAGGTCATAAGAAGTGGATTGTGGGGGCGTAAGTTATAGTTAGCTCAGGAAACAATAACTACTAAATTTCTGATTTATAAAAATCAATATAATTTCCTACAACATAAATAAAACTAAGAAGTGTCCAAGAAGGTCAAAGAAGGTCAAAGTTTACCAACCACTTTAGTTGGGTCGGAGCTACAATTGTTATAGAAAGGTGTAACGATTAGTAGCAGTTGCACAACGTTGGATAGCTGGTGTTACAGTGAGCAGTCAAAATACAAAACATTACATATCGACCCACACTAATATCGAGTTGTTAATATCGAAGGGACAGGTTATCGATGTTAAGAATATCGATGGACAGAATATCGACCCTAAGGTAAGTAATATCGATTTTTTTTCATATCGATGTAAGTAATATCGAAGTTAGTAATATCAATATCAAATATATCGATGTTACTAATATCTATGTTACTAATATCGATATTTATATTATTGTTATGTATTTTATTATGTATTTAATATGTATGTGTTGTATGTTTTCTGTTAAGTGTTCTACTGGTTTTACAATATATGTATACACTTTTTATATGTTAATAATGTTTTTGAAGTCAATTTTGTGTTTTAGTACTGTAGCAGGTTGTGGGTTTATAGGGGAATAGGGTGGGAAGTAATTTCAATATACTAAATTAATTATTAATTTTGAGGAAGTATACATTAATTTTAATTCATTTTTGCGTTTAAGTTATGTAGTGGGTTATGGGTTTATAGGGGAATAGGGTGGGAAGTAATTTAATTATAATAAATTAATTAATCATTTTTAGGAATTATTAAATATTTTGAATTTTTTTTTGAGTTTTAGTTCTGTAGCGGGTTGTGGGTTTATAGGGGAATAGGGTGGGAAGTAATTTAATTGTAATTAAGTAATAATTGATTTTCATTTATTGTTATTGATAATTAAATTATTGTTAATGAATTATTGATTGGTAATACATTTTTATTATTGATAATTAATTTTTATTATTTGATTAATTGATCATTATGTTAAGTGTAGTATTTTATTATTGGAGTGTGTTGTGCGTTTATAGGGGAATAATGTTGGAAGTAATTGAAATCTAATTGGTAATTATTGTTTAATACTTATTATTTATGGTAATTACATTTTAATAAATAATGTGTTTTGTTATGAAAATATTGTATTGTTCAATATTTATTATTTGGTGATTAATTTTTATTAATTATTATTTATTGGTATTCATTATTAATTTATTGTTAATTAATTATTCATTGGTAATTATGTTTTTAATAATTATTTATTGATATTTGTAAATAATTTAGTTATTTAATAATTAAATCATTAAATATTTTCAAAAATTATTCTATTTATTAGTATGTTATTTTTATCTTCTAAGCTATCCAACACTTTCCCTACCTGTTGCACTCTCTGGAGTTGGAATAGTAATTTTGACCCTTACGCTATCCAACACTTTCCCTACTGTTGCACTCACTGGATTGGGAACAGTAATTTTTACCCTCCCGCTATCGAACGCTTTCCTTACTGTTGCACTCACTGGAGCGGGAATAGTAATTTTTACTCCTACGCTATCCAACACTTTCCCTACTGTTCCACTCTCTGGAGTGGGAATAGTCATTTTTACCCCTAAGCTAACCAACGCTTTCCCTACTGTTGCACTCTCTGGAGTGAGAATAGTAATTTTTACCCATACGCTATCCAACACTTTCCCTATTGTTGCACTCTCTGGAGTGGAAATAGTAATTTATAATAATAATAATAATAATAATAATAATAATAATAATAATAATAATAGGCACATTTATAAAGCGCATGTTTACACTCGTCCAGTTTGTCCCCGCGCTGCGATGTAACTGCACAGATTTCCACACCCGGCACCTCCCTCACTAGTTATCCCGGGGGAAAAGATAAGTTTTCAAATTTTTCCTGAACAAGCTCTCCCGGGCCTCCATCCGGAGATACAAGGGGAGTCTACTCCAGTGCTGGGCAACCAGCAGGCGGAAGCAGCGTCCGCCCATCATAGTTCTCTTTATAGCTGGAACGCACACCAAACCCACCCCACCTGATCTCAGCTGGTGTGTAGGGACATAGGGGGTGAGTAGCTCCGACAGATAGCAGGGGTCAGTCCCATGTATAATACGATGACATACACACAGTGCCTTAAACAGGACTCTCGCCCTTATCGACAGCCAGTGGAGTGCAGCCCGCGCTGTCTTCGCAGAGGCCCTCCTCGGGCGTATAAGAACCAAACGTGCTGCTGCGTTCTGCACCCCCTGGAGTCTGAGCATACACTTAGGGGTCGATTCCGATCCTGTAAAAAGCGCTCCGAATCATCCTACGGAGCATTTTTTTCCGTACGAATCGTACCCGTAACCGTCCCCGTACGAACGACGTAGTACGATCCACACCCAATGCAGCTATCCGTACGAATCGTACCAGGGACCGTACGAATAGATTCCCGTACGAATCGCCCTCGGAACCCGCTGTACATGACGTTTGTACGGTTCGCGGCTGCTTTTTATGACCCGGCAAGTACGATCCATGTTGGGTACGCTCCGTACGACCCTGTTTCTACGGGAGCTGGAAACTGCAGTAAAATCAGAGTTTGCCCCAAAACAGGTACGGAACGGCCCCCCCCAGGGTATGGCGTGTACCCCCCCATGATCGCAGGGGTATGTGCGGTACCCCTGCGATCATGGGTGGTATGTGCCGTACACCCAGCATACATGGGGTACATGCCGTACCCCATGTACGCTGTGTGTACGGCATGTACCCCATGTACGCTGGGTGTATGGCACGTACCCCCCATGATCGCAGGGGTACGGCGCGTATCCCTACGATCATGGAGTGTACGCGCCATACGGTGTGTATTTGATTGTGCGCTTTTCCGTACGAATCGCCCTTACCTGACGTGGACCGTACGACTCGCGTCCGGGTACCCCGGTCGGGATCGTAATCGTCGGGTCGTACGGTGTCTGTACGAGTCGTACGGAAACGGCTCCGGATGTGAGTCGTATGGACGGTGATTTTTAACGGATCGGAATCGACCCCTTAGTCGTAGCCCCCAGATAAAGAATATTACCATGATCCAGGCGCGATGTCACCAGGGCATGGACCATGGTCTTCCTGGCTGCAGTCAGTAGCATACCCAGGGTTTTTGTGATGGACCCTCAGGACTCCAAAACAGGCGCCTGCCACCCGCCTGGTTTGGTACTCAAAGGAGAGCCTTGTGTCCAGCCACACCCCCAGATTCTTTGTCTGAGCGCAGGGGACAGCCGTAGTCCCCAAACTCTGGGGCCAGCAGGCAGATGACCATACCGACTGGGCTCTCCCCACCCCAAGCACCTCGGTCTTATTGCAATTCGACTTCAGGCAGTTATTAGCCATCCATGCGGCAAGTTCTTGCAGGCACGCCACGAAGTTGGAGGATGCCGTATCCGGTGCCTGGGTAAGGGAGACCACCAGCTGCGTGTCATCGGCATTGGACACAACCCTGATCCCAAACCCATCAACAATCTCCGCTAGAGGAGCCACGTAGAGATTGAACAGGGTTGGGCTCAGGGTCGATCCCTGCGGTACCCCCTGTCTTAATTTGATGACTTTCGAGTAATGGGAGCCCTGCCTCACCTGGAAGCTACGCCCAGACAAAAAAGATTTCATCCAGCTCAGGGCACTGTCCGACACACCACCTTTTCTCAAACACTGCACCAGAGTGTAATGGGCAGCAGTGTCAAAGGCGGCACTTAAATCCAACAGGATCAAGGCTGCCGTCTGACCCGCATACACATATTGCCTGATGGTTTCAGTGGCAAAGAGCAAGGTTGAGTAGCAAGCTCAGAATCCGGACTGAGTGGGATGCAGGAGGTTAAACTCCCAATATGCGCTGTCAGATGCATATTTACCACTTTCTCCGCGACCTTGGCAAAATACGGTAAACGAGATATGGGGCGAAGATAACCCAGTTCATCTGGGCCAATATGAGGCTTCTTGGGGAGCGGTAGGGCCACAGCTTCCTTCCAGCATCCTGGTACTGTGCAAGTCCTAAAAGAAGTCTCCACCAGGTGTCTAATATATGGCTCCAGGATATCCAGGCTCCCTTTCAGCACTTTAGGGGGCACCGGGTCTCTAGGAGAACCCAATTTTATACTAATACAGATTTTAATTAGCTCTTCTGGGTGGGGCATGGTAAAACTCTTCAACCCTTTGCCCTCCCAGGCATACTTTATCTCCTCCGTCACCTCCTCTCCTACTTGGGCGGAGTCAGGGAAGGTGGAGTATATTTTCTCCACTTTGTCAGAGAATAAATCTGCCACACAGTTGCATAGCTCTTCTGAGCCCACAACGGGAGCAGCTGACGTAGATAAGGAAGATATCTCCTTATAAACCCTAAACAGTTCCCGTGTAGAGTTGCCCGCCGATCCAATTCTCTCCAGATAGTACACTGCCTTTGCTCTTCTAATGAGCCCATGGTAGCTCTTCAGTGCCTCTGTATACTCCCTCCTCCCCTGGTCAGAGAAGTCTTTCCTCCACCGCCTTTCCAGGCGTTTACATTCTGCTTTTGCCGTTCTCAAGGCGTCTGAAAACCAAGGAGCAGATTTATGTGCTTTACCCTGTAATTTTTGTGACGAGGGGGCGGTGCTGTCCAGGGCCTCCGTAATCCACCTGTCCAAGTTTATGCACACCCTTTCAGCATCTGTGCCACCAGGTAGGCCCCCCAGCGAAAGGGCGCTACTGAACTTTCCCTGCGAGAAGCCCACCCATCTCCGACACACTATGCCCCTTTATACTTTCTCCCGTGTCTTTTGCCCCGGCAATCTCATAGCAAAAGGGACCAAGAAATGGTCTGTCCATACAACAGGGAGAGGGGGATAAAACAGCTATATCCTCCCAATTCGCAAAAAGAAGGTCGAGCAGATGGCCCCTAAGATGGGTGGGGGAGTCTGATATTAACCTAAGTTGGAGAGTGGCCATTTCCTGACAAAGTTCACCCGTCGCCGTACAACAAGCATCATCAAAATGCAAATTAAGATCACCCAGCACTAAAAGTTTATCATACCGTAGTGCCGGTTGAGTAAGGTAGTCCATCAAACTAGAGGAAAAGCGATTAGGGGGGCCAGGAGATCTGTAGATCAAAAGCCCTTTCACAATATAGTTCGGGCCCACCTTAATCGTAAAGATCCCTGCCTCACTATCGACAATAGCGATAGACTCGAGGGTGCATTGAATGTGATGCTTGAAAATGATTTGCCACTCCGCCACCTGTGCCGGAAGCTCTATCTATCCTGGTGATCGCATAGCCCCTGGGTAGTGCCAATAAGATCTCTGGCGCCGACTCCTCGTCCAGCCAAGTCTCAGAGAGAAGCATTACGTCTACCTGACCATTTAAGAGCTGGTTGTAGACCTCCAGTCTGTGTTTCCTAAGTGACCGGCAATTCAGCAAACAGCAGTTCAAATGAGATTTTTTCTCATCCACCTCACTCCTCACACTAAATTTGAAAGAGCAATGCCTGCAATCCCTTCTCTTACTGCCTCCCGCCAAGCTGTGTCTGCACAGACCCGCAATAGGGGGGCGCAGAGCAAGCAATTCCAGGGAGCTATACTGTCGCTTTACTACGGCACAACCAGGGGTTCTGGGCCCGGGCCCCATCCGGCCGCGGACGGGCACAGACGGGCTTGCCTTTGGCACGCCAGCGGCGCGCCCGCAGCGCGCATCCACTGTGCGGTCACTGGGACATCTGATTAAATAGCTACCTGTTCCCCGCAACTAGACCGCTAACCGGTCGACCGGAAGTGCCTGGCTCTCCCTACCCCGCCCTCCACGGAACAGTACAGGAGTGAGGATTTAGCCCAGGTCACCGTAGCCACAAGGAGGTAAGACTGCCCCCAACACTCGCCACACGCAGTATGCACAATTAAAATGCCAGAGATTATAAATCAATTGCACAGGATTCGTACGTTTATTACCCTACGCTATCCAACACTTCCCTTACTGTTGTTTTTTTAAAAGTTGGAATAGTAGTTTTATTCCCTCTACTATTTAATATTCTTTGTATTATTTTAGCTAATGTAGTATATAATTGATTTTAAGAATATTGAAAGTAAATTTTATTTTTTTAATTTGTTATACATAATTATTTAATTTGTATTTATGTTATTGTTTATGTCTATAGATGTATTTATAATTTACAATATTTTTTAATAATGTATAAATTATTAAAATAATTATCAAAACGTATTATTGAGTAAGTATATATATTATATATTATATGTATATGTTTAATTAATGTTTTATTAAATTATATATATATTACTTATTCATTTTAAACATAAAATATTTTTAACTGTTTATTTTATTTATAAGTATTATTTAGTTTATTTAACATCTTTTTTTTAACAAAAAAACCAATATTTTTAATACGGATATTTTTGACATCAATATTTTTTTTCCAATATTTTTGTACTTACCATGTTGTAGATAGGATGTCGATATTCTTGACACCGATATTTTTGCTCTGATATTTTTGTAGGTCGATTTTTTGACCTTCGATATTTTTGTCAGTGATTCGTGTTACTGCTCTGAGACCCAAAAGTTCTAAATATTGGGCATAATAGCATTTTTACATTAATTCAATAGTAGAGGGCAGATGTACACAAAAAATGGAGCATTAATTCAGCCACAGCACCACAAAGTAATCAAGATAAACATATGAATTCAGTCTGTGGCCGTGGATATCTTATCTCTGCTTTCAGAGATAAGAGAAATTGAGTTCTCAAGTTTTTAGCAGAAATGTGCATTTTCCACAGATTATTCAGATAAGGACGTGACACCTGTGAGAAGTTGGCCGAGTATAGGCTGTCCACTAAATAAATTGAGCACCTTGCACCATCCAAACGACCCTTATGATGTATGAGGTCAAAGATCACCTTTAGAAAGCTATCCTAGTGGTAGCTGTGGAGAGCAGCCTTCATGCTTAGGGGGTCATTAGGTGGCGGGCGGACAAAGTCCACCCTCCATCCTATCGGAGAATGGGACCACCCGCCATTGGTGCGGGGGTCCGGTTGGTGGAATTAGAATGCGCCCACCATACTGGCGGGCGCATCCTGCTTTCATGACATTGCAGCGAGCGGTGCTCTCAGCACTGCCCGCTGCAATGCCAAGAAGGTATGTTGTGCATTTCCATGCACAATGTGGCAGGCACCGTTTGGTGCCTGCCATGTTGTGCATGGAACTGCAGCGGGTTACCATAGGTACCCCCCATGTGCACCCCCCACCCACCAGAATCCCCCCCAATTGCGAAAACGCCTGCTTTTCTGTGGCGGCGTTGCAGCCACCGAAAGGCACAACCACGCATATATGGATGGTGGTGTCTCCCAGACACCGCCACCATGTTAGCAGCTTTTCCGCCCGGTAGACTCTGCGACCGGGCGGAAAACCAGCGGCCAGTCTTTCCGTCCGCCGGGGTCTCTCCCCATGGTAATGTGGCGGGGGGGAATCCTAAGAGGGTGGAGGTCTTTAGTGGGCAGATTGCCACTGCCACATGGGCACACAATACCTTATCAAAGAAAGAATCGTAAGTAGCACAATACACAGTGGGCTCCAGGGGGAGACCAAACCATATACTAACATAGTGGAATAGGAACCACGGCTTGGATAGAGACAGTGCCTAGAGCACGTAGAATCACTGGGACCCCAAGGAACCACCCAAGGTGAGTACATAGGGACCCCACGGAGGACGTGTGCAGTGTGGAAACACAACAGCGTGCTTCGTACAACTCTATGGGAAAGTCACGGTTGGAGTTTTACAGTTTAAGAAACTTCTAGGTGGACTTCGAGGAAACCCTTTGGAACTTAAGAGGTTGGAGAGCCACCCACCCGTGGATTCCAAAGTACCCGAGTTTCCTTTCCCAGGGAAGCCGGGTGCATAGGCCTGAAGTGGTGTGGGAAACCGCTGTCATTCTCAATGGAGGGCTGCAAAGAAGTGCTGGTGCTGTGAAAGTTAAAAGTGTTCGTAAGAATCTAAGGGTGGATTTGTGATGGGAGGAAACTAAAAGCATAGGGGACAGAGTCTGGGTCACTTCAGAGTGATCAGGGGCTTGGGAGATGAATGCCCACCGATGTCAGGTGCTTCAGGTGCGAAGAAGGGATGCTTGACTCTGCAGCCACGAGGACCAGGAGATGTCGAGGATGACCAAGAGCCAAATTCCAGCTGTCCCACAAAGGATATCGCTTGCTGAGGAGTAAGTGTTTGGCTGGAGCACCAACAAGCCTTGGCAACAACAACCCACACAGGAATTTCCAGCAGGTTATGGTATACACCAGTATGGTCCAGGGGACTCACACTGCAAGAGAGTCAGGGCATGTCTGGAGCAACCAGGAAATCTCAACAGAATTCAAGATGACCCTCAGGAGGACGCACAGACCGAATGACAAAGAGGCCAGAGGGGACCTCGAGCAAGATCACAAAGTACCAGCCCATGGAGCACTCGGTGTGAGGAGGCTGGAGTTCTTTGGTGGAAATACTACTCAGGATCAGGACTACTTGGAGTCCAATGCACAAGTACAGGAATTGCCAACAAGCATATGCACTTGCAAATAGATGCGGTGCACAGGGGTTCGGGTTATGCAATTCCCACAAGAGATACTGGCCTCAAAGTTGCTGAGAGGGCAGATCAACCACATGGACCTTGAAAACCCACATCCTTCATTGCTGGAGCCTTTGGATTCCCAAGGAACTTAGGATCAGCAGACCGGTCAGTTGCATTACAGTGCCTATGAATGCAGGGGAGTGACTCCTTCACCCCAAGGGAGATTCTTCAGTTGTCCTGATTGCACCACAGGTCCTGCACAGAGCCTGTATGGAGAAAGGGCACAGACAAAGAGACAGAGAAGGAGACAAAGTCGGGATCAGTCGAAGTCCAGCGAAGTCCAGAGTGTCCAGGCGGTCGAAGGTCAGTGGTTTCTTCTTGTAGAATCTTGTCAACATAAAATATAAGGTTCTGTAGTCAGGTAAGCCCTTAAGTACCCACGGGAGAGGGTTGAACAGGGGACCCTCCTAGGGGAGGGTTAGGACAGGGGGGAGGTTACTCTCATGTCTGTTGTCCAGTTTCACGCCAGAGCAGGAGCCAACAGCTCCCAGAACGGGTTTGAGCTGGACTATGCACAGGGACACCAAATGTGCCCCCAGCGTAGACTTTCTGGCACTCTCAGAGTGCACCCACCCATCCCCAATACACTAAAACCTGTCTGGGAGGTGGTCATACCTCCCTGTGACAGGATGCCTATTGTGCTGCCTTCCTCTGCTCGAGCTTGGCTCAGCAGAAGGAGGGCAGAAATGTGTTTTTGGTCGGCAGCATACATTTTGTGCTGACCGGGTCAAGAAGGCTGGCAACGGATAGACCAGTGACCCCACAAAGCTTGTTTCAGAAGGGTGGAATCATACCTCTCACACTGGTTACTGGTGTGGAGGTATGATTCCAAGGTGTTTGATACCAAACACCACATGTTTTTTTTCAGCTGTTTTAAAGCTAGCATGTACCATGAGGTTATAATGCACCTCTACCTATATGTCTGGCTTAGTCACAGACAACCCGGGAGAATGGTCTCTGAAGGCTGCAGAGGGGCCTGCTATAGGGGTGACTTATAAGTTTTAAGTGTAGTGACCTATAGATATAGTGAACCTATATCTAAAGTAAGTGATGTAAGCACCAGCTTACACAGGCTGCAGTAGCAGACCTGTAGTTTCAATTTGCATTACCTCTCATGGGTGGCATAGTGCATGCTTCAGCCCATGGGAGGCCTCTGAGGTACCTATGCCCTCGGTACATGGGTACCATATACTAGGGACTTATAAGGGTACCCCAGTATCCAATCTCGAGTGTACCAAAGTACATGCATACCAGTTTAGGGAGAAAGAAGATAGCCTGGGGTCCTGATTAGCAGCATCCCAGTCAGACTAGTCAAAAACCAGCGAAAGACAAGGCAAAAAGTGGTGGTTACCATGCAGTCAGATCCTACTTCCAACAGCATCAATGGGAAATATGTTACATTTTTGAATTGTGCTTTTTTAGGTTAATTAAAATTGTATTTGGTGTGCTTTTTGGTAGGCTCTACCTAAAAAGAGACTGTTCATAGGTACAAGAAGGGACGTCTCACGAACAGGCCCGGCCTGGCCGTAGCGGGCACCGGGCAATCCCCCGGTGCACCGCACGGGTGGGGGCCGGTTTTGGGCCCCTGGGGCCGATTTTGTTACAGGGCTGTTTTTGCAGCATAGCTCCACGCTGTAACAAAATCGGCCGAAAACCGGCCCCGGCAAAGAGCTCGGCGGCACCCACAACCCCCCCGGGGGAAGAGGAGGAGGGGGGCGTGGGGTGGCCGAGCACTTTGCCAGGCCCGGTTTTGGTTCCCAGTCCGGCCCTGCTCACGAAGAGAGATAGAAAACAGGGGATGTGGCTGGGATAAGCTCCAGGTCATAAGACCTGAGTTAGGTAAATGAAACCTCCCTGCTGTAAAGAACCAGGACCTTTTCTTTTCATGGGTAGGTATCAGGAGTCTGTCTGAGAGGTACACTTGCCTTACTTTCGTATGGACTGGGACGAGGTGGGTGATGAGATGGTAACTTCCATGTTCTCACATGCAGAGGCATTTGCCTCATGTGTAGATGCACATCATGTACAAATGTAGGAAATGGAATGCCTCCCTTTGTGAGCAATTGCATTTTTAATGTTTTTCTCCCCAGGGCAAATATTTTCTCCCCTGTGAAATTCATCACCTCTCCACCACTACAAAATTAGGAAGTTTTCGTTCCCAATCTCGAAGGGGATTTACCTCTGCCCTTGACGAGGGAAATCGGATCTTTTTCACGGTGCGAATGGGGCAGAAAGAGAAGTTTATATAAGTTTGAGGTTTGCACAAACTTTCAGGGCATTCTATCCTTGAAATGCTCATTCCTCACTGACTATCTACCTCTGGATGTAGATTTAGTCACACAAAAATATTTGCATGAGTTCTTTTCCGATCAAACTTTTTTTGAATTACAAAACTGTTTCAGTACTAATACAAGAGTTATTTGGACTTAATACGCAGAATGATTTAGCAGTTGTGACCTTTGAATGTGGTTGACAGTTTCTCCGCGTCTGCCCCGTTGCTCGCCAGGCCCTCACCTTGCCAGGCGGTCACCTTTCCCGCCCAGCGATGCTCATGAGAAACCTTTTCCTGGACTGAAGTTGACATTCTGAGTGCGATGACCTTCTCTGGGAGTGATATCAGGCTCATAAAGTTACTGAAGGGTATAATTTAGCTCCACGCCTCAAAAACTCTGACCTGGAGAGGGACATTTGCACAGAGGCAGGGTGATTAATACAGCTGGCAGGGCAGGCTGGCCGGTGAGGCCATTCAGTCTCAGCTCGCGGATTTTACCTTCGGGCCATCCATAAAGGCCATAAACGTCTGTGCCCCTGGACGTGAAACAAAGCGATGCTACCTGTGTCACACATGAACTGAAACAGAATGGGAAGTGCACTTCTAACATAGTCACCTGCAAATAAAATATAATTCCGCTGTATGCAAATGAGGGGAGCATGTTTGAGACACAGAATGACGAATGACAGCAATAAAATGAGAGGCCTTTTATGTGATATTTTTATGATTGTTATTTGACTGCTGGAACTAAGCCCCAAGCTAGAGTACCCTACTTAGCATTTCCATTCCATTCCAAAACTTTTTTTCAGTCTCATGGACCATAAAAGTACATAACCATAAAAATCCATAAAAGGGGATATACACAAGTAGATCATAAATAATACATAACCATACAGTTAATTCCTATACCAGCAAAAGGAACTATACAATTTAAGAGCTTTTAGCCATGATAAAGGGCATTTCCAAATCTTCCTAATCAAGGTCCTGGTCTTATGATATAGTACAGTGCAATCACATGTTCAAAAACGTAATTCATCAATAGATGTTATTCATAAAACAATTAAAATTGGAAGAATAAATACAGGGGTAAAAAGAATGGGATCGATGTAGGTTGCTAAGACCGGGATTGCTACTATAAAAAGGTCCACCGTGCACGCCACATTGTGATTAGGAAACGAGATACAGCGAAGACAATGGGGGCCTGGGTGTCGTACTTTAGAACTCTAAGTGCCTCGGCACAATGTACGAAGACTAAATTCTTACAAAGTTGAATGAGCCAACGCTGCCGGGGTAATAAGTAGCCGGGGCAGAAAAAAAGAACATGTAGCTCTGTCTCTTCCTTATAACTACAGGCAGGACATCCTCCAGATTGAGTTTTGTACCATTTATTTGAAAAGGCACAGAGCTGTAGGATCCCAAATCTAAACTGTACATACAATTTCCTTGCCAGAATTGGTTGTATCACATCCAGGAAAGATTCCATGGCATACTCATGTTTAATTAATAAATATGTGGCTGTCAAATGGCTTTAGGACGAGCTTTCCTGAATGTTTGCAAGTTCATAACTCCTAAAGGATTTTACCAATTCCATCCACAAGATTAGAGGGCACGATACCTCAGGAGTGCACCATAGACCGGCTTTACCCAGTTTGTTTCAGACATCCTGTATGTATACAAGCCAAGGTATTTTGCTGGTGCCCGGGAGACTCATCAACTCTTTGAGCTCAGATCGATAGGTGGCCAGTTCCGGGGTCACCCATAACCGCCGCCAGAAAGTTACGTGTCTAAGAGCGATCTCTTCGTTAATGGACCTTGTTAGAAATGGGGGTCTCTAGTTAGCAAGGGTTTGCACCTCTGTCCAAATAGAGACCCTTCTTCCTAGTCAGGATAAGGGAGTTACACTCCTAAAATAACCCCTGTTCACCCCCTTGGTAGCTTGGCACGAGCAGTCAGGCTTATCTTAGAGGCAGTGTGTGAAGCATTTGCACATAACCAACAGTAATACAGTGTAAGCACTACAAAAGGACACCACACCAGTTTAGAAAAATATCCAACATTTTAATATACTTAAGACAAGACCAAAAACAATAAAAAAATCCACAATACTGTACTTTAAAATATTTAGTTATCAAAAGTGCTTAAAAAAAAAAGTTCCTTGATGTCGATAGTTCCGTCAGGGGCTATCACAGCGTCGTGCACAAACAAATTCAAACAGTTCTGGCTGTCCGCGCCATTGCAGGCCAGCTACGGTGTCAGGAAGACCCGCAAACAGTACCTTTTAGAAATCCAGGGCGTCAGGGACCTCTCGTTCAGCTTCCGAATGCAAGGTGTCCGCAGGCGTCGGTTCTGGAGGTCGGTGCAGGAGTCGTCTGGGCCTCTAAAGTCACACTCGTTGCAAATCGAACTCCTCTCTGTTGAAGTCAGGAGCGCTGGCGTCGAGTGGGGGAACATCCTTTTCGGCGCGGATGTTACCCCGCAGTACTTTTAGAACGCATCCTTTACAACGCAAGTCGTAACCACGACTTGCGCTGGAGGGCGCTAGAGGATAAAGACTAGTAAATTTACTATTCCAACACCTTCCCTAGTATCCACGGGGACTGGTGTTAGAATAGTAAATTATAATATTTACTATCCGCGCCCCCAACGCAAGTCGTGGTTACGACTTGCGTCGTAAAAGACGCGTCGTAAAAGCACGCGTTGTGACGGTACGCGTCGTACCGTCATACATCCGTCGAGTGCTGTGGTGCGAAGTGCAGCGGTGCAGCGTGCAGTGCCCTCAGGTCACGGTGCAAGCAGCTGCTCAGTGGCTGCATCAGATGGCAGCATCAGTGAGACCAGGGTCGCGGTGCAAAGTGAATGCGGTCCTCGTCGCGGTGCAGGCAGGTGGCGGTGCAAGCAGTGGCATTGTCATTGCGGAAGCGCTGTTGTCGGCTGATGAACTGTAGTCGATGGCACCGGCATCGGCAGACCAAGGCTGCGGTGTGGGATGAGAGCAGTGCGTCATGTAAATTTACGAGTGGTGCCCTCGAAACATGGTGCAAGCAGCGGCGTCAATTTCGGCATGGAGTGTCATCATCGGAGAGGCCAAGGTGTCGTCGTGAAGCGAGGCGGTGCGGAGTGCGGTGCCCACAGGTCACGTGCGAGCAGTGGCTCGGTGGCAGCATCAGCAGGTGTTGCCAGTGAGACCAGGGTCGCAGTGTGGCGTTGCGGCGGTGCCCTCGATGGTCCCTTCAGGACACGGAGTCGGCAGCGACGTCGTAGTCGGCGTTGGGTTACTTTTTCTTCTGCTGCAGCACAAAACACACAGTCCCCAGTACTGAGGGCAGAAGAGCTTGAAGTCTTTGCTGTTCCTGAGACTTCTTGAACAGGGGGCACGCTCTACCTCGGGCCCTTGAAGGAACTCACAGAAGTAGATTTCAGAAAGTTCAGTCCAGTCCTTTCACTGTCCAAGACAGAAGCCGCCACTGCAGGCCAACACAGCAAAGCACACAGCAAAATGGTAGTTCCTCCTCACAGCTTCTCCAGCTCTTCTTTTTGGCAGTCTTCTTGGTCCAAAAGAGTTCTAAAGTTCAGGAGTCTGGGCCCCAATATTTGTATCCCAAAATCCTTTGATCTCTTAGGCAGAGTGTCTGTGCCCAGCCAAAAACAGTTCTGCCTTCTCTGGTGTGGCTTCCTGGCAGGAGGTGGAGACGGCATTGTCAGAGGCAGACCAGGCCCATTCAGGTGCAAGGAAATCTCCTACCCCTACTCTAAATGCAGCCCAGGTCTATTCAGCCCTTTCCTGACCCACCTACACTAACCGGAGCCACTTCTGCTCCCCAGCCTCTGACATCCAAAACCCAGACAGACAATCCACAAACCCAGCAGAGGCACACTGGATGGTTAGGCAAGAAAATACCTACTTTCTAAACGTGGTATTTTCAAACACAGAATGTAAAAATCACCTTTACTAAAAGATGCATCTTTAGATTCTGAGTTCAGGCATACTAAACTTCATTTTTCTACCCAGTTCCCAGGACCAGTTATGTTTATAAGATGTTATAAACTAACTCCCCATTCTGTCATATGGGGAACAGGTAGCCTTGCAATAGTGAAAAATTGGCAGTAATTCACTATCAGGACATGCCACACATACCAGGGCATGTCCTACCTTTCACATACACTGCACCCTGGCCACTGAGGTACCTTGGGCCTACCTTAGGGGTGACTGACATGTAAGAAAAGTGAAGGTTAGGGCCTGGCAAGTGGGTGCACTTGCCAAGTCGACATGGCAGTACCAGACTGCACACAGGCTCTGCAATGGCAGGCTGGAGTTACATTTATGGGCTGTTTGGGTAGGTGGCACAATCCAGTGCTGCAGCCCACCAACGCGACACTAAAGGGGATGATGGACGGAGCGCTTGAGCAAATTAAATACTCACCCCCAGTCAACTGACCTGGGTTTAATCCATCATCATTCTTTAGCTCACTCCACCACCCCAGTTCAGACATGGCCATATGCAAATCAGTCTGACCCTGTGCCTCATGGGAACAGTCCAGCCCGAACTGCCAAGCCATGTCTTCCCTGGACCCGAAACAAGCATCCTGGGACCGGTGAGCAAAAAAACGATGGATTTAGGCCCAGATCTCTGTACTGGGGTGAATGTATGACATTGTTCTGCATCCTGTCCATCAACTGTTGTTTTTGCATTTGTCACCCCGAGTGGGACAGGTATGCTCAGACGTGAGTCCTGTGCTCTCCATGCCATTGGAATCAAGCTACCCTGGCTGATGAGGGCTGAAAGCCCGAAACCGGTCCTAGGATGCTTGTTTCCAGCCCAGGGAGAACCTGGCTTGCAAGTTCGGGCTGGACTGTTCCCATGGAGCATAGGGTCAAGACTGATTTGCACATGGCTAGGTTCAAACTGGAATGGCACGGTGAGCAAAAACCCGATGGATTTAGGCCCAGATCTCTGTACTGGAGTGAAGGTATGACATTGTTCTGCATTCTGTCCATCAACTGTTGTGTTTAGGTCTGGGCCTGCTAATGCGCTTGCGCATTGCTGGCCGAGATTATAGTAATTGGGCAAAAGAACAGTCTATCAACGGCGGATTACACCCAGTTCATGTGTGACAGGCACGTGGACGAGGCCAGCCACGTCACAACCCACCATTTGGAGCCTCCCATCACACTTCAAAGGCTGCTTCTCCCCCGCCCCCGGCATCAGACTTCAGAGGAATGCGCTCGCGCTCCCCCCCCCCAGAGCAATGCTGAGAGCTTTTTTTTGTTCTCTTTCCCGCAAGCTTTTACCACGTCTCAAGGCCGTACTTTCACGGCCGTGTCTCTCTCTTTCACAGCCAATGCTTGTTTACTTCGTCTCCCCCTAACCCCAACACTCCGAGATCGCTGTTATTTTTTATTTTTTTTTATTAGTAGATCCCGTGATTTGTGTATTTAAATTAGTAGTTTAGTAGATTTTCTAAGAATCACTTAACGTTGAGCCAACGCCTAGGCTCGAACTCTGGTCTCCAGCTCTCTAGTCGGTAAAACTGTTTCAGCACAACAGCCACGTCACAACCCACCATTTGGAGCCTCGCATCACACTTCAAAGGCTGCCCCCCCCCCCCCCCAGCAATGCCGAGAGCTTTTTTTTGTTCTCATTCCCGCAAGCTTTCACCACGTCTCAAGGCCGCACTTTCACGGCCGTGTCTCTTTCACGGCCAATGCTTGTTAATTATTATTTATAAAGCAGCCCTCCACTCCCTGTAGGAATAGGAGCCACACTGCCAAAAGATCACAAAGTGCTACTGCACTCTTTATAGCTACTTTTATAGCTACATAGGCCGCCCTGCAAACTTTGTAGAGCCTCTAAGGGTGCCTATATGACCACATAAAAACCCTTTCCCACATATTTGGGAAGGCTTCCTTCCGCGTACTCTGGATGGCACACACTACAGTTAATAAAGACCTGTGATATAGGTACTCAGACCCGCCGCACTAAGGGCAGTTTGAACCCCCTCCACCCTACAATGTTACCAAAGCTTTCAGGACTTCTTTTGCGGCACCTCTCACCTGTTTTCAATGCACTAAAGTGCCCAAAGCCCCCGGGTTGTAGCTCCCGCTGTATACACATATTCCATTATCTCCTTTAACATATTTATAACCCCGCGCCGCATTTCGACGCGCAGCTGTGACTTTATTTTTCTCAGGGACACTTTAACCTATTTCATGTTTTATCGCGGAGCGTGACTCTATGCCCGGGGCTAGGAAGGCTGCGCAACCTGCGCCGTGCTCGTCTTTTTTGTCTGTTAAATGTGCATGTAGCTCAGTAGGTTAGCAAGCCTGCTGCAGATGCGTATCTCTTATTTTCAGTTTTGGGCACGGGTTTAAACTGTCTTTCGGTTCCACGTGTAATTTCTCCTGCTTTCACGTTGATAAGAGCTCTGGTAACAGCCCATAAACAACCTATGCTGTTGCTGGGGCCTTATTACTTATGCTTGTGCCAGTTTTCACAGAGCCTTTGACAAATGTGCTTTGTCAAGATAAGCACAGCTTTTATAGGTTCCTTTTCTTCCGCTCTAAGAATTCCTTGTGTGCTCTTTAGAAGTGGAGTGTGTGTGTGTGGGGGGGGGGGGGGGGGGGGGGGGGTCGGGAGAGGGGGTTATCACCCTTCCGTCCGTTTGCCTCAACACCTTTTGCAGATGTCAGCCGCATCTGATTCTGGGTTAGAACTGTTTGCTGAAATATTTACCGTTTGCGATAAATTCAGTGGTTGTTTTACCGTTAGTTTTATTAATTGTATCTGCTTGTTTGATTACGATAATATTGCTGTCAATAGATGTGTGACTGTCGATTACAGACATTTTGCAGAGAATATGTTTGCTTTACGCAACATCCATGAACAATGTTATTTTAGATGTAAAATAGTAACTTACATGTGAGAAATGGGGGAGGAGGGGTGCTACAGAGATTACATACAGTGATATTATTTTAAGATAACCCGCCCCCGCCTTTCCCCGTGCAGCTGTGACTGTGTAATGCTTAGGGACACTTTAACCTAGTTTGTTTTTTCCTCTAACGTGACTGTGAGCCCAGGGCTAGGAAGGATGCGCTACCTGACCCGCGCTGTTCTTTTGTGTCCGTTAAATATGCATATAGCTCAGTAGGTTATAGTGCCTGCTGCAAATGCGTGTGTCTGTGATTTTCTGTGTACCTAACCCATGTGTCCTCTGTACAAACGGGACACACATCGTCTTTTAATTATTATTTATAAAGCAGCCCTCCACTTCCTGTAGGAACAGGGGCCACACTGCCAAATGAGCACAAAGTGCTGCTGCACTCCTTATAGCTACTTTTATAGCTACATATTCCAACCTACAAACTTTGTAGAGTCTCTGACTACCGGTGCCTATATGACCACATAAAAACCCTTTCCCACATATTTGGGAAGGCTTCCTTCCGTATACTCTGGATGGCACACACTACAGTTTATAAAGACCCTGTGCGCTGTATTTAGATGCCCTCTGCCTGCAGGCTCGGGCATAAACAGGGCATTTCAAACACTGCTGAAGAAAGGAACACAACCACACACAAAACCACACACACACAACCACACACACAACCACACATGCACACACACAACCACACACAGACAACCACACACACACACAAAACCACACACACAACCACAACCACACATACAACCACAGACACACAACCACACACACAACCACACACACAACCACGCACACAACCACACCCACACAACCACACACAACCACACACACTCAACCACACACACTCCCACACACAACCACACAAAACCACACAATCACAACCACACATATAACCACACATATAACCACACATACAACCACACATATAACCACACATACAACCACACACACAACCACACACAACCACACACACACAACCACACACATACAACCACACATACACACAACTACACACTAACCCAACCACACACAACCACACACACACAACCACACACACAACCACATACACAACCACACACACAACACCTAACCACACATACACACAACCACACACCCAACCACACAACCAAACACACAACCACACACAAAGACACACACAACCACACACACAACCACGCACACACACAACCACGCACACAACCACACACAACCACACACATAACCACACCCACACCCACACAACAACACACAACCACACACACTCCCACACACACAACAACACACACACAAAACCACACACAATCACACATACAACCACACATACAACCACACACACAACCACACACACCCACATACACAACCACACACACACAACTACACACACACCCAACCACACCCAACCACACACACCCAACCACACACACACACACAACCACACACACAACCACACACACAACACCTAACCACACATACACACAACCACATACACAAAGACACACACAACACACACACACAACCATGCGCACACACACACACAACCACAAGCACACACAACCACACACACCCACACACAACCACACACACAACCACAAACACAACACACACAACCACAACCACACACACAACCCTCCACACACAACCACACACACACAACCACACACACACAACCACACACACAACCACAAACACAACCACACACACACAAGCAACCACACACACACAACCACACACATACAACCACACATACAACCCCACACAACTACACCCACAACCACACACAATCAGTGCACGCTTTCACCAGGCACACACACACCACTAGCCGTCACCACCAGCCGTCAGTGCACGCTTTTTTACCAGGCACACACCACCAGCCGTCAGTGCACGCTTTCACCAGGGACACACACCACCAGCCGTCAGTGCACACTTCCACCAGGCACACACCCCACCAGCTGGCAGTGCACACTTCTACCAGGCACACACACCACCAGCCATCAGTGCACAAGTTCTACAGGCACACACACCATTAGCCGTCAGTGTACACATCAATTGTTAACGCATCCACAATTAACTATTGTAGCAATCGCAGTATGGGGCACTTTACTTTTAAACATATTCATCTAAAGCGCAGCATGCCACCATTGCTACAAAAATAAATACACATTTTTTTGGCCTACAATTTATAGACTTTTGTTGCAATTGATGTTGCAATATTTAGCAATGCCAATAGCTCAAACTTAATTAATGCGAGACCTATTGCATTGCAAATGCTTGTTGCATTTGTCACCCCAAGTAGGACGGGCATGCTCAGACGTGAGTCCCGTGCTCTCCATGCCACTGGAATCAAGCTATCCTGGCTGATGAGGGCTGAAAGCCCGAAACCAGTCCTAGGATGCTTGTTTCCAGTCCAGGGAGGACCTGGCTTGGCAGTTCGGGCTGGACTGTTTCCATGGGGCACAGGGTCAAGACTGATTTGCATATGGCTAGGTTCAAACTGGAATGGCAGGGTGAGCAAAAAAACCATTGATTTAGGCCCAGATCTCTGTACTGGGGTGAATGTATGACATTGTTCTGCATCCTGTCCTTCAAGTGTTGTTTTTGCAGCCCACCAACAGCATTTGATTTACAGGCCCTGGCACACGCAGTGCACTTTACTAGGGACTGACACATAAATCAAACAAGGCAATCATGGAAACACCAATCCACAACACATTTTACCACAGGAGCACTTGCACTTTGCCACTGATCAGCAGTGAGAAAAGTGCGCAGAACACTAAGCCAGCACAAACAGAGTCAAAAGTGGGAGGTCAGAAAGCAAAAACTCAGGGGACACATGCCAAAAGATGCCAAGTCTAACAGGCCTAATGCCCAGATCCAGGTGTAATGGGGTGAGGGCTGTACTTGCGGGGAGAACTAGCAACTGCCTCATAAAATTCAGGTATTCTGTCAAAGTGACACCTAGATAGTCAAAGACCGACACTCTTTCAAGCCTGGTGCCGTTCAGAAGGGGGTTAGCACGAGACTTCTTGGCAGGATTGAAAACCATAAATTTGGTCTTCAATGTATCGATTTCCAACCCGCTCATTTTACAGAAGACAGCAAAGCTATTGAGAATCCAATGCATTCCCATAGGCGACTTAGGGCTAGATGTAGGTAATTCTAATTTACCGACTCATAAATACCGAATTTTACCAATTCTGTATTTATGAATCGGTAAATTAGAAGGAGGGAGATGTAGGTAAATAATTTTTTTGAATTACCGATTCTGTAAAATTCGGTATTTACCGAATCGGTAAATACCGATTCGGTATTGCCCATTGATTCCTATGGGCCATGAATAAAATAAATACCGAATCCTGCAAGGGTGCAGGGGGTGTCACTTTGACACCCTCTAGCACCCCAAGTACAGGCATGTGTAACATGTGGCACACATACATGCCCTAAGGGCATATCTGTGTGTCACATTGCACAGGTGTGCAGGCACAGATGTGCATGCACACCTGAATTCGGTATTTTACCACCCAATAGGATTGGGTGGTAAAATACCAACTCTTAAGGGCCTGTGGCACTCTTTGAAGTGCCACCTACATCTCATTTACAGAATCGGTAAATTTACCGATTCGGTATTTTACCGATTCTGTATATTTACCGAATCGGTAAATTTACAGATTCTGTAAATGAGATGCCCCCTACGTGCCAAATCCTAAATACCGGTCGGTAACGGCCGAAATCGGCCGTTACCGACCGGTATTTGGGCTCCTACATCTGGCCCGTGGAGACTAGAAGGGTGTCATCAGCAAACAGCATCGCTGGGACCTTGCCTGTCGTTAATCTAGGGGCATCATTGTCCTTGACCTTTATGATTTGGTCAACAAGTGCATTAATAAATAAACAAAATAATGTAGGTGCAAGTATGCAACCCTGCCGTACCCCTTTGTTGAGCATAGAGCATGGGGGTTAATTCACCATATTTCCCATATCTTACTTGGGCAAAGTAACCTACATGGAGGCTCATAAGAATACTAAGGAGGCAGGGGGAATCCCCAAATCTCTGAGTACATCCCATAGAGTCCCTTGGTACAAGATCAAACATTTCAGTTGAGTTCTTGACAGAACAAGAATATGTTAAGCCTCAAAGGTGTCTTCTATTGAAAAGGTTCAAGTCAGAAAAACTTCAACTAATAGCGTTTATGTTACGTTACGTTATGTTACGCTATGCTATGTTATGTTATGTCAAGCCATGTTTGGTGCATTGGTATAGGCCTTCCCACTGTTTGTATGGTCTAGGAGTGATTTTGGAATCAGACTTTTCTTTACAATGTATCTGTCAGGGACTATATTGGTGGTGATAGGCAAAGGAGTGGCCAGAAAATTAAAGTGCCCCTCACTTTGAATGAAAGCTCTTAAGTCACCAAGCAATTCATCGCGACCCTCCCCAGAAGAGCGCTCTTATCTCTTCCATCCAAGCATCTATCCATTCATCCTCTCATCCTTCCATCTACTTACTGATATTCACCACTTCACCTTTATATTCTTCCACCCAGTCAATTGTTCATCCATCATTCAGTCTTTCACTATTCCGTCCATCTGTTCACCCATTCATATCCAAACCTATCCATCTATCTCCAAACATATCCATCAAACTTATTCATCCAGTTCGAAACCCATCAATTCATCCATTCTTGTAGCCATCCATCCCCCAGTCCACTCTTTCAGTCATCCATCCCTGCATCCACCCTTTCACTGATCCATCCTTTCAATCATCTTTTCATTCTTTCACATATCCATCTATCCACCCTTTCCCTCCATTGATCCATCCACCCTTTCACTCCATCGACCCCTCTTCCCTTTCACTCATCCACCAATTCAGCGTTTTATTCAGTTATTCATCTCTTCCTTCCTTTATCCTCCCATCATCCCACACTTATCAATCCATTCATTTAGGATTTCACTCATCCATCCATCTATTCACTCACTTATCCCTCCATCCAACCTTTCACCGATCTGTCCATCTGTTCACCGTTTCACTCATTCATCACTCTTCCCTTTCATCCATCCGTCATCTACCCTCCCTTTCACTCATAAATCCATTCTTCACTCATTCATCTTTACATCCATCCTTTCACTTATTCATCCATACTTTCACTCATCCATACATTTATCCTTTCGCTCATCCATCCATCCACACTTTCACAATGTCCATCCAGCCATTCTTTCACTACATTCATCCTCCCTTTCACTCATCCATCCATCCACCTTTTCACTCAGCCATTCATCATTTCACTCATTCAGCCACCCTTCCACCATCCATTCGTCCATCCACTCATCCATTCACCCTTTCACTCATTCATCCATCCTTTTACTTACTCACCCATCCTTTCATGCTAATTATTAGCCTTTGTCAGCCGAGCTGCAGACAGAAGAGGCCTATCACGAACTCCACCCCTGTTATTGTTGCTGAAGCGAGGGGTTCACAATGCTCCTGTTTATACCTATCCATCCATCTCCAAACTATCTATCAAACCTATCAATCCACCCACCTATCCATTCATCCATCTATTAATCCTTTCACTCATCATACTTTAGTCCTCCCATCACTCCTCTATCCATCCACCCTTTCACTCAGCCATCCATTGCTTAATTTTTCCATCGATCCACCCATATATCCATCCGTCCCTGTAGCCTGTCATTCATCCATCCCTCCATTACCCTTTCACTCATCTATCCATCCATCCTCCTTTTCACTCATCCATTTATTCGTTCAATCATCCGCACTTTCACTCATCCATCCATCCATCCACCTTTTCACTCATCCATTCATCTGCACACTCACCCACCTACCCTTTCATGTTAATTATTGGTGTTTATCTTCTGAGCTGCAGACAGAAGAGTCCCACCCGCTGTAGCTGCTAAAGCAGGGGATTCACAACAATAATAATAATAATACACCCTTGCTGAGGGGAGTTCCTCAGAATCACTGTGGTTCATCTTGGACCCCCAGGCAGGCCTTAGGGCTAAGATAACAAATACAACACTGGCAGGTAGAGGTGCTGTGCATCCTTGCAGTAGTTAAGCGCCTGTGGATAACTTCTGGCCACGACCAGCCTTCCTGGCCTCAGCAAGTCATGTCTTATCAGATACATTTTCGGTGAAAAATCGGTAAATGCACTGTCAACATGCAAATAAAGCAAATATCCATCTCAACCCAGTTCAGAGTAAGCGACACCCGAGATACACCATGCCTGCCCCTGCTGAACAGATATTCCTACAAAAAGATGTGGATTATCAACCTCAAGCTGTGTGGAAAGCGTTTTCTAAAGCAGCACAATGTCACCTGCCGGCCACTTTGCTCTGATCCAGAGCCCGATCATGAAGATCAGCTAGATGCTTACAAAGATGTATGTGGTATTTCTGTGGCACAAACCTAGCCAATAGGCAGCGTAGCACTGTAGAAGGTCAAAGGCAAGCTTAAACTCAGTGACTAATAGGAGAGGAGCGGTACAAAAGGGGGTGGTGATGGACGGAGCATCTGAACCAATCAAACACTCACACCCAGTCAAAAGATCTGGGTTTGACCCATCACCGTTCTTTAGCCCACTCTGCCACCCCAGTTCAGACATGGCTATATGCAACTCAGTCTGACCCTGTGCCTCATGTGAACAGTCTAGCCCGAACTGCGAAACCATGCCTTCCCTGGACCGGAAACAAGCTTCCGAGGACCGGTTTCTGCCATTACAGCCGTCTTCAGCCCGGCTTGCTTGAATCCAGTGGCAAAGTGAGCAAGGGACTCACGTCTGAGCATACCCTGCCAACTTAGGGCGAACAAACAAAAAACAAAGGTGGTGATGGACGGAGCGTTGACAATACAAACACTCACCCCCAGTCAACTGATCTGGGTTTAATCCATCACCGTTCTTTAGCTCACTCCGCCACCCCAGTTCAGACATGGCCATATGCAAATCAGTCTGACCCTGTGCCTCATGGGAACAGTCCAGCCCGAACTGCCAAACCATGCCTTCCCTGGACTGGAAACAAGCTTCCGAGGACCGGTTTCTGGCATTACAGTCGTCTTCAGCCCGGCTTGCTTGAATCCAGTGGCAAAGTGAGCAAGGGACTCACGTCTGAGCATACCCTGCCACACTTATGGCGGCCAAAAGCGGTACAAAAGGGGGTGGTGATGTACGGAGCATCTGAACCAATCAAACACTCACACCCAGTCAAAAGATCTGGGTTTGACCGATCACCGTTCTTTAGCCCACTCTGCCACCCCATTTCGCCCTAAGTTGGCAGTGTATGCTCAGACGTGAGTCCCTTGCTCACTTTGCCACTGGAGTCAAGCAAGCCCGGCTGAAGGCGGCTGTAATGCCAGAAACCGGTCCTGGGAAGCTTGATTCCGGTCTAGGGAAGACATGGCTTGGCAGTTCGGGCTGGACTGTTCCCATGAGGCACAGGGTCAGACTGATTTGCATATGGCCATGTCTGAACTGGGGTGGCGGAGTGAGCTAAAGAACGGTGATGGATTAAACCCAGATCAGTTGACTGGGGGTGAGTGTTTGTATTGTCAACGCTCCGTCCATCACCACCTTTGGTTTTAATTGGAGAGGAGGCCTGTTTATGGGCAGTTAATGCATTGTGATGCAGTATTCTTTAAAGAGGTGAGTCTTCAACTCTTTCAAAACTGGAGCAGCGTTGGGACGGTCCTGATGGCTAAGGGGATGTTGCTCCAGGCCCTGGGTGCATAGATGGAAAAGGGTTGCTGCCTTCTTTAGTCTTTTTAGCATTTCTTAGTCTGTAGTCTGATGGTGTCCTGGCTGCGGTTGTGCAGAGAGTCAACAAAGTTGGTGAACTTATCTGAAAGATAAGCGGGGGTGCAGGTCATGAAGGCTTTGTGAATGATGCAGCTGGTTTTGAAGATGTTGTGGGTTGGCGAGGGGAGCCAATGGAGTTCCATCAGAATGGGGGTGATATGATCACAGGTGGCAGATTTTTTATTTTTTGAGTTCTACGCTTAGGACGCACAGTCGTTTCTTATGCGGAGGGGGCTCAGGGTCCATAGGAAAAACACCTTGTTTATGTACAAGATGAAATGAGACCTATATAATTTGATCTTGAACAACATAAACGTTTTACTGTGGTCAGTATAATTGAGGCATGTTTTGTCTCTAACTGAAAAAAGCTTCTAAGAATTATGTGTGTAAGGTGTTAGCAGTGCTTTAAATGGAAATACAGACGTGTTGGCCCTCTCTATTCACAGTTCCTATTTGCTTCTGAGAAGTGCTGGTACTTTCCCATTAAATGTATTACCGCCGCAGGCACTCGGTACCAGACAGTACCTGTCTATTAAAAATAACGCGTGTTGGCATATTTTGCAAAATTACTCAAAAGGCTGTGCGGGTGACACGACAGGGCATATTAATCAAAAACAACATTAAATGTGTTTTTAGAATAAAAAGCGGAGAGACTTGGCATTGCCTCGCGCCCTGCTGCTGCCCGGAGGTCTCACCGATGCCATGCGCCTTTGGACCGAGGTGAGGAGCGGAAGTGACGCATGGACGCCGCCTGATGAGGAAACCAGACGTAGAGGAGGCGAGGCGGCATTGAACAAGAACAGATTGCCCGGCTCTCTGGGGTGGAAGGAATGCGCTGCTGAGGACAGGACCACGGGAGAGGGAAGGACTCAGCTGTGCGTTTCATTATGAACGCGGATGAGGCACAGACTCCTGTCAGACTTGGACATCCAGCAGCCCTCTCACCTCAGGAATGGTGGGGCTGTGCCATCACCATTAAAGAAGGCAAATGTTAAAAACATGTATAAATATAAAGGGATAATAGAGAGAAAAAGGCCAAGTATAATCGGGGGACGTTGTGAACGTGGGCGAGTGCACCAATTGTGAAAGTTAATACCTCACAACTGTGCACGTTTCGGGGGCTATTTACTAAGATTTAACACAGAGTTTGTATCACAAAAGTGACAGCATTTTTTTACTAATATACTTTCTAGCGCTAAACTTATTTCGTGCTGGAAAACACTCGAAAGTAGCACAAAGCACATTACTTAGTGCCAATGGGACATACAATGGGGGGTGCACGTGTACTCCCATGACACCACCCAAGGTCACGAGATACTGTTTTGCATTAGATCTTGAATTCATTCAAAATTCATCCAGGAGCCACTAGAGAGCTTTCAAGACTGGCTTAACTTGGCAACGTTACCGTTGCAAAACAATAAGGGCAGGCACTTTGTGTGTGTCTGATTTTCACTCATTGCAGTCTGGTGATTAAGGGCCAGATGTACTAACATTTTTTGCGGGCGCAAATGGGTTTTAGACCTGTTTGCGACCGCAAACAACGTGTGGCCCATGTACTAATCCTATCTTGCGAGTTGCAAATCAATTCGCGACTTGCATAATAGGATTAGCAAATCGCTATTAGGAAAGGGCGTTCCAGGGGCATCCTTTTCTAATAGCAACTCCTGAAGCTATGTATGACTGTTTTGCGACTGCAATAGGTTGCAAAACAGTCGCAGTTTACCAATCACTCGCAGACGGGAACGGGTCTCCAGGGGACCCTTTTTCCTTTGTGAGTGGCTCTGAAAATATTTTTTAAGGGCAGGCAGTGGTCCCAGGGACCACTGCCTGCCCTTAAAAAGTGAAACTGAAAAGTTTCATTTTTATTTTTTAAATGCATCCCGTTTTCCTTTAAGGGAAACGGGCTGCATTAAAAAAAACTATTTTTTAATTTAAAAGCAGTCCCACACATGGTGGTCTGTTGACCCCAGCAGACAATCATCCCTGCCATTCTCAATGGGGTAGCAAATTGCGAAAGCCTGATTAATACCCATGAGGCATGCAATTTGCGACCCCATTGGGAATCGCAAACAGTGTCTCAGACACTGTTGTGCATCCCAATTTGCGAGTCAGAGATTGCGAGTCGCTAATGCGACGCAATTTGCAACTTGCAAATTGGTGAGTCGTACATCTGGCCCTATGTTTTTATAGGCAGGTGCATGCAATATTTTGCACTAGTCCAATAGGCCATGACTGAAAGCATGTTTAGCTCTCTTCAGTGCTTTATTTGGGTGTTTGGGGGGATTCTCTGAAGGAGAGAGAGTTTGAGGTAAGTTTCCTTGAATACTGCATTGATTTGTGGGGTGCAGTTGAAGTCCAAGTCGAAACAGATTCCCATATTTCTGACCTGTTGTGAAGATGTAGCAGCTTTGCTCAGATTAGAAAACCATCTGAAAGAAGTATACTGAACTTACCCGGCCTACAAATAGGTCTTCAGACTTAGATCTGTTCAGACAAAGATAACCTTCCATCCCACAGGAAACTCTAAGGAACCCTGCAGCCAACGGACTGAGGGGTCACCAGCCTTCCACCCCACAGGGAACTGGAAGGGACTCTGCAGCCAACGGGCAGAGGGGCCGCCATCCCCACAGGAAACTGGAGGGAATCCTGTAGACCACTAGCAGAGATGTCAGCAGCCCTACACCCCACAGGAATCTGAAAGGAACCCTGCAGCCCACGGGCATAGGGGCTACAAACCTCCACCCACAGCTAACTGGAAGGAATCCTGCAATCCACGGGCAGAGGGGCCACCAGCCCTCCACCCCACAGAAAAGAACCATGCGGTGCATGGGCAGAGGGACCACCAGCCCTTCACCCCACAGGAAGGAACCATGCGGTCCACGGGAAGAGGGGCCACCAGCCCTCCACCCCACAGGAAGGAACCATTCGGTCAGAGGGCCACCAGCCCTCCACCCCACAGGAAGGAACCATGCAGTCTACGGGCAGAGGGCCAGCAACCCTCCACCCCACAGGAAGGAACCATGGAACCCACGCGTAGAGGGGCCAGCAGCAATCCACCCCACAGGAAGGAACCATGTGGTCTACGGGCAGAGGGCCAGCAGCCCACCAGCCCTCAGGAAGGAACCATGCGGTCCACGTGCACAGGGGCCAACAGCCCTCCACTCCACGGGAAGGCACCATGGGACCCACGCGCAGAGGAGCCAGCAGCCCTCGACCCCACATGAAACTGGAAAGGACTCTGCAGCTCACCCTGCTCCCTTATGGACAGGGGGGGGGCACTCCTCTTCCCCTCAGGAACACAGGAAATAGCGGAAACCCGGTAGGTCACCCCTTCCCTAGGAGCAATTACCCAGGGCCCTTGCAGGAGAAACTACCCCTCAGTAGCTCTCTATAGCAAATACCCCTGTGCCACCCTTCTGCCCCATATAGAGAAGGGCAATCCCCCACCATTAGGAAGAAGATGCCCCAGCTGCCCACAGCTCACGCACCCTCTCCTGTTGTTGCTCTTGCCCTGGGTGCATCTTGCCATGTTGAGATGGTTTCTATCGATGCCCACGACCTGGGTCCGCCATTTTGTTGATTCTTGTCCTTTCCTTTGGTCCCTTGGATTCCATCCTGCTGACCTTCAGACATTTCACTTACGCTGGACTGCCTTATCTCTTTCTCCCCCTCGGTACCCCTCTCTCCTCTCACCAATCTCAGCCTCCAACTCTTCTCCCCCACATACCCCTTTTTATTTTAATTTTTTAAGTTTATTTTTTTATTTCTCTTTTCACTCTGTAAATATGTGATATATACTTGTCTAAGCCGAATCGCTGGTAAAATGGAATCCTGAGAAAATCTACTATTTGTATATATAAGTATATAGAGATAACTCTAACCACTAGTATATGTAGTAGACCTTTGTACTCACTACCATTCCTATGTGATTCTTAGAGTTTATCCATTTGTATCTCTTCCTTGAGTGACTTTACAACTTGTACATTTGCATTTTTTTCTATTTGTATCTCTTCCCTGTGTGACTTTACAACTTGTACATTTGCAATTTTTTTTCCTGTTTGTATCTTTTATGTAACTCATGTAATCTGAAGCCTTTATGTATCGCAACTGGTTCTTTTGTAAAGCGCTCTGACACCTTCGGGTAATGTTCGTGCTATAGGAAATCGCATTTAATAAATAAAATAAAAATAAAACATCCAAAATACATATGGTCTACGCTCTCCATAGGGTTTAACAAATCTATCATGGCACCCCTGATTCACTGCTCTTCCACTTCAGAATTGAGTAGAGCATGGTGTGCAACTGGGTACTGGAGAATGGCACGTGGCCAACACCACTCCATGTAATAGTTACTGAGTGAAAAAAACACACAGAAGTGAAAGCCTGGCCTCAGCGTCTGTGTAGAACTTCAAATCCCCGCTACACTACACTACACCCTTCTACACCAACATTCCACTAAAAGTCTGCAAAAACTCTACCACACCCCCAAATCCAGCTAGGTATCATTGGATAAACTGGTAAAACATTAGCTAAACTTCAGCCCTGCTGTGGCCCTGCCACTCTGCTGGAAACATTTCGTTTTAAGCCAGATGGCTTTCATAACAGAATTGAACTTTTACAGCAATGACTGTTGTTGCTTCAGATCTGCATTCACCGTCTTCACTTCAATAGTTGCTTACCTCTGCAAAAGTGAACATATTGACCCCTCAAACCCTGGACACCTGGGTGATCAATGCTGTTAATTTCAATACGCATAAAAGTATAGGGAAGTGGGTGGACTCCATTGCATTTCAGTAGGCAGCAGCACCCACAGCCTGTCTGCCAAGCTCCCAAAAGCAACTCACAAGACCCTACATCCATCTGTTCCATCCCTACCAATACACAAGTAGGTCATTTAAATAAGAAATGCATCTGCTTGTCCTGTCCCACCCCACGGCTGGGGGCAATCGTGAAAGGACATGTTGATATTATCCCTACAATCCCTGGTCCTCCATGTGCATCTTCTCCCCAACTTACTTAAATGCTGTCTTCTTCTGGCTTCCTACACCATTCATTGTACACTTATGAGCCATCGCTGTTCTTGTTACTCAAATGAAATGTTATCACTTCTTACACATGAGGTTTACTCTTTGCTAGCGTATACTTCATGATGACAGGAACCTAAACTCCAATTAAAAATGCTGTCTGCATCTGCTTCTTCATTGGCATCTTCTCGGAGTCCACCCACTCGTCCTCAGACTTGCATGTACATTTCTGATCTCCATCCTAAGGCAGCACAAACAAATTGAAATACTGCAGCTTGTTCCTCAATGCTTGGTGCATGTGCTCCTCCTCACTGAATATCTGTCTCTCCTCACTAAATTATTTCATCTTTGGAATTTCTCAGCTCTCCTCTTCTTCCCTTTGATTTCCTTGTCCACCTCCCGATGCTTGCTCATTTGCTTCTATTCTACGGTGAGGTGGAATTGCCTATTTATCAACTGAATGTTAGCAGTGGCTGCAGCTGCAAGGAGAGACTTTTTTTCAAGGAAACCTTGCAACAATGTCTAGTTTCCGTACTAACGAGTTAAGTTCATAAAGTAACTTTAACTAGTGCTTCCAAGCTCAGAATGCTGCAAATGAAAGCATTGTCTTCAAGTGGATGTTGCAAAGATGGGCTGTTGAGAGAGCAGAGCCCGACTTGCTCCACAGAAATGCTAAGGAGAGAAGGATATATAAGCTTTCCACAATTAGCGTAGACCACGGAGAGAGACCAGGTCCTGGGAGACATGCTGTCTCTCAAGATACTTAACTGACCACCCGACGGTCAGCAGTAGGAATGCTGGAGGGTGAGGGGGCATTGCATGACCAAGCAACAAAGTGCGCACTAACTTTTTCTCATCTATCTCTGTTTCTCTTTTGTCTTCAATTGGACCAGTGTGCTCCCGCTCTGCACGTCGCTCTGCATCTTGGGCCATCACGAACATCATCGCAGCCGCCTGTAGTCCAGGGGCCACATAGGTTCATGCCTAACTCACCTGACCCTGGTACTATGTGCTTGTTGGCAGCTCTGCTTGGGGGCCGCTGTTGCTGCAGCTGAGGGGGCTGCTTTGATGTGAGCATTGTGTTTTCTTTTGTGCAGTTTTGCTGCCACTTCGGGTTGGCTACCTTTGCTGGAGCAGTGTTTTGGGGGCATTTTTAAGGCTGCATGCTTTGGGGAAAGGAGGTCTATTGCCCATTAGCAGCTCGTGTTGACCGTGGGGCGAGTTGCCTATTGATGCTTTGGGTGAAGGGCTTGTTTCCTGCTCCTATTGTCCTATTGTGTTAGTGAGCATTTTGTGGGCTGTTTTTTTTTCCTCAATGTTAGTAGTTCTCAACAAGTTTGCACCAGTTCTTGGATGTGGGGCAATTTTTGCCAGTAGGCTCACAGAGTTTCGTTAGTTTTCGTTAGCTGCGAGGTTAGGTTTGTGGGCAGCAGTATTGGTGGCATTGTGTTTTTTCTGTGCGGGCAGAGCAGGATAGCAGGGTGTGCAGGGTGCCTTAGACTGAGATTCCTACCTATTTAGTCAGTTGCATTGTGAGCTAGTAAGTTTCGTTTTCTTAAGCTGCCACTATGTTTGGAGCGTGGAAAGGTCCAAGCACTCGAGGACCAAGGTGGTCTTGGAGACCCTGATCCGTTGGCCATCGTTTTGCCAGGAAGACCGACGCTCCGACTGACCCCGACCCTTCCCCCCTGGAATGTGATCGAGCATATCGCTGACGCGTTTACCCAAGGCGCCAGATTGATGGACTGCCTGGTTACTTAACCAATTCCTCCCTCCCTGCCCTGACTCATTCGGTAGGGCTCACTCGGCTATAGAGGCTTTTATTCTTTAGGCATTATTAGTGGAGCGTCAGTCGGAGTCGGAGTCAGTCGGAGCGTCGGTCTACCTGGCAAAGCGATGGCCATCGCTTTACCAGGAAGACCGACTCTCTGACTGACCCGGACCCTTCCCCCCTGGAACGCGATCGAGCATATTGCTGACGCGTTTACCCAAGGCGCCAGATTGTTGGACTGCCTGGTTACTTAACCAATTCATCCCTCCCTGCCCTGACTCATTCGGTAGGGCTCACTCGGCTATAGAGGCTTTTATTCTTTAGGCATTATTAATGTCCTGATGATGATCCCCATGATTATATAGTGGGATCGAAACGCCGTCGACTTCTCTGTGCACCATATACAAAAAATCGTATACTATGTGTTATATAGCTGTAATGGTGCCACTGGAATTTCTCTTATAAATATCAACCACAGGAATCTGTAGCTTTTTGCCTAAAAGCCCTGCTCTGTTTGTGATTCTCTTCACCATGCCAATTTGTATGTGTTAGGGTACAGGCTTGTGCCCCACTACGAAGAACTGTTGAAGGAATTTTGTTTCTTACATTTTTCAACCAAGTAAAAGATTGCGACCTCTGTCCGGCTGGACATGTCATAACGAATATAGTATCCATTGTATCTATATTGATTGCTTTGTGAATATTTCTTGTGCATGGGACCACTGTTGTTCTCAAAAATATGTTCCCCGAGGTCCTGTGCTGACTCGTTTGGGCGCCCTTGTTGACCTTTAAACTGGCCTAAAGGTTAAGCATCATCATACCAGACTGTTTCGTGAGGTTGGCAAGATATAAGACTCTGTCATTTCTGCCAGACTTCAATAGGACGGTGGTGTGGCCTGGATAACCCAATAGCAGTGAGAAGCTAGGTCTGTTCACCGATGCAGCAGGTAGTGAGGATTTTGGAGCCATCTTGGGATCACATGGTGTGCACAGTGGTGGCCCCAGGAGTGGGTGCAATCTGGGCTGGTTAACAATATACTTTTTTGAAAAAGAGATCTATACACCGGGTTATGTGTGTGTTTTATCTAAAATGCGTCACAAATTGTTTTATAGATTGATTGACAACATGGTGAAGAAATGTATGAAAATCTATTTTATTATCTTTTTCATAAATATTTGATGAATTTTTTTTCCCCCTTTTTTTTTTTTTCTCCCCCTCTTTTTTTAACTCATATACATTTTATACATATCCATCAAATTCAATACAAATATCCGCGACCCCCAGCTTTATTGTGGATATTTGTATTGAATTTGATGGATATGTATAAAATGTATATGAGTTAAAAAAAGAGGGGGAGAAAAAAAAAAAGGGGGAAAAAAATTCATCAAATATTTATGAAAAAGATAATAAAATAGATTTTCATACATTTCTTCACCATGTTGTCAATCAATCTATAAAACAATTTGTGACGCATTTTAGATAAAACACACACATAACCCGGTGTATAGATCTCTTTTTCAAAAAAGTGCAATTTCCCTACTAGGGTTTATCCAATAAGGTAGGGGCCTCTTTCTTCCAAAAACACCGGTTAACAATATAGGCTTCCTTGAATTGTTCTCTATATTGGTAGTACTCTCTATTTGGCCAGATCAGTTCCACAATCAATCAGTCGTGTTCTGGTCTGATAATATGACTGTGGTTGAGTGCATTAATCAGCAATCTACAAAGTGCAAGATGATTCTAAGGCTGTTAAAGGGGATTTTTTTGTCATGTCTGAAACTGAATATGCTGCTTAAAGCCAAGCATGTACCGGGCATCTTAAACAATGCAGCTGATGCATTATCTTGTTTCAAGATGCAGGCTTTCAGGTTCCACCACCCAGGAGCAGCAAATTCTTCTACGTCATTCCTGTACCATCTGTGGCAGGTTGGTGCCCCAGCTTCCCGGACGTTGTAGCAGCCAGCTTAGCTCCCAGGACCAGGCGGGCTTATGAACGTGCATTCAGCACTTACTACAACTTCTTGGGGCAGGCAGGGGCTGGGTCTTGGTTTACCTCTGCGTGAGTTATGGGATTCCTGGGAGCTCTTCCGGGCAAGGGGCGCTCAGTAGCTTCTGCCTGGCACCACATAGCTGCAATTTCCTTTTTCACAAGAATGCTGGGGTACATTGACGGGACAAGGTCCTTCCTGGTCAGAGGGCCATGATGTGATGGGGTCACCTGGAAGTCTCTAAGCCAGATGCAAGGTGACCCATTGATGCGGGCAAATTAGCTGATTCTGGGGTCACTGGGGACAATCTGTAGGTCACTGGAAAAGGTCAGTTTATTTAAGGCAGCGTTTGCCCTTGCCTGTGATGGTGCTTTATGGATGGGCTTGCTTGTAGCCATGAACAAGAAGGACATTGGCAGGGGACTGCAACCTGCAGACGTCCACTGGTTGGATGGGCATGGGTCAAAATGGACCAGGCCGGAAAGGGTGACCACATCCTGCTGCATAGGGCCCCAGGTAAGACTTGCTGCCCAGTTGAGAGTTTGGAGGTGTTCTTGGCCGGCCGCATACGGGGTGTGATGGGGCCTTTACTGGTCCATGATGATGAGACCCCTCTAACTAGGTATCAACTTTGCAGAATCCTTCACAGGGCCTGCGGGTCGTGGGCTATGACCCCCTCGGAGTTTGGGTCACCACTCCTTTAAGATTAGGGGGGCCACTGTAGCAGTGTCAATTGGGCTCTCTGGTGCAGAAGTACACAGGATTGGCAGGCGGTCTTTGGATTGCTACAAGAGCTACATGAGTCTGCATATGTTATAACAGCAGTGCAAATTCCCTGATCCCTCTCTTCTTCTCTCCTACTTGTGCAGGCTGTTGGAGTGGTGAGTTCAATGAGCAGCTGGAAGTCTTGGTGGCCTCTGACCACACTGAGATGGCCGGGTTTACAGATGTTTGGGTCCTAGGCCATTCCTATATCCGGCGCACAAAGGAGGCCTATCTTGCAGGTGATTTCTCGTTCAGAGGACAGCAGCTGGTTACCGCCTGTAATTATATGGCTGAGGGGGCTTGCAGCTTGCTCAACTGAGGACTGATTTGGACATAATGTTACCCAAAGGGGTCACGCCCCCTGGGTCATCATACTGCACCTGTGTGGCAACGATTTGCTGCATGTTGGTCATTAGACGGCTGTTGGAATTTTTGATAACTGAAATGGCTGGTGGTCGTCAAATGAATCTGTGCTTTGAATCATTCAGTGAAATGTGTGAATAACAAAGTTAGCAAACTGTCCAGATGATCTAAGCTGACTTCCATCCCTCATAGTTTCATAAAAGGTGAGTGTTTTTTCTTGCAGGACGGAGTGCACGTATTGAAGATAAGGAATGATATGTTCCTTGAGAATGTTTTGGCTTGGCTCGCGCATCACCATCGGTAGAGGAACAGCCTGGGTGGGAGGGAGGCCAGATAGTAGGGGAACTATGGTCTTGAGGTGGTTGAAGTCATGAATGGGGGTCAATTATGCATTCATTACCTTTTCTTACATTTGCACGACAGCGGGGTCACGGGCGCCACCCAAGGGGTGCTGAGAGGAGGCGGAATGGAGGATACAGGGGCGTGGAGGGTTGTGAGCGATGGCTGGCATCCGGCCCTTCTGGCCAACCACCCGCGCCTGCGCAATGGGCATGAGCATTGCACTGGCTCTTGGGGGGGAGAATTGAGATGGGGTAGGGGTTCCCCGATGTAGGTACCATAGAGGGCAGACAGGCCCATTTAACAGGTGTACCCCAGAGAGGGGATGCAATGCAGGTGAGTGGGATCCTCCCCTAAAGGAGGGATGCACCACAGGTCATTGGGTGGAAAGGCTGGGAATGGACCGGGGGGATTTCACGAGAACCAATCATGATCGCACTTGAGGCATGAATTTAGATACAAAGGAACATGTCTAGTGGTAGGAAGACAATGTTTAGTGTCTCTGTTAAGGTTAGGTATGCATCACCATGTGTAAATAAAGCTGTAAATATAAAAAGGTTACTGCGTATGAAATCGTGGAAATGCTGTGTGTTTGTCTGTTAATAATGTTTATAATAAAATACGGCTGGGGTTTACAATCCCTAATCCAAAGAATTATACAAAGTTCATGTCTTCGGGAAGGGGGAGGGACGAATGGACATGGCTGGGTGTGGGGCTGAAGCGAAAAGCCTCAGCTATGCCAGGCATGTTACCTGTCTGGTTTCCTTCTCCCCACGGACCCAAAAGTCAACTTTGTGGGATAGGAATATCAACCTGGTGGCACATTCCCAAAAATTCACAACAGTTTATCCGTATGACATGTGTTTGCAAACATTCTGTTTTGCCTAATGGTCCAAAGTCACCCAGAGCAGGAGCTTCTTGTGTCACCATCAGTGGAATGTAGAAGCTAGTGCGTAGTGGAATTAGAATGTATTGCCAGTGAGTTTGGAGTCGGTGCTAGCACTTGTAGTGGTAAGGGGTGGAGGTCATGAGCTGAATCTGTTTTGTCAGTGACCCTGAACATGCCTATCAATACATAGGTCTGAGTAGCTCTTAGTTTTGACCCATACCCACTCCTCTCACAGGTTTATCCTAAGAGACGTCTCTGTTTACTGAGACCATAATCTACGTTTCAGTGGCCCAAACTTCCTTCTTGAGTCTGAGAGCTGTGGGTGAGATGGCGAACCTGTGGTAGTTAGTGCCCATGTGAGTCATCAGCATGTTCTATTTGTCTTTATTGAGGTACCATGCCGTTCTCCTGATGTGACACCAACACTCAGGTAGGGAGGATAGAAAGAGAATACTGATTTATTTTATGAGCAGGAAGTTGTATGTAGCCATGAAAGCACCCATTGTAGCAGATAGAGAATATTGGAAAGGTATTGAGTATACAAAAATAATTTATTCCTGAATTGGTAATTTTTCCCAGTCATAGATTTAACGAAGTTTGAAGGTGAGTTCAGATGTGTCTAACCATGACTAATTAAATGTAGTACTGTAATGGGAAATATGACCCTAAGATGGAGGTTGACTTTAGGAATAAGTGAGCTATTTAAAACTTACTCTGTTAGAAATTGGGTTTCTGGTTGGCAGAGGTATGCACCCTGTCCAAGCACAAACCACATCCTAGTCAGGGTAAGTCAGATGCACACCATAAATTTACCTATGCGCACCCTCTGGTAGCTTTACTCAGAGCAGACAGGCTTAACTTAGGAAGCAATGTGTAAAGTATTTGTGCAGCAGTAGTAGCACAGTGAAAACACACCACCACAAAAAAACTACAAACCAGTTAAGACATTTTTATTATTATGTATAATATTATTTTATTTTTATTTTTATTTTTATGAACAAACAAGATCAAAAGGACAAAACTCCAATAAGTATAACCGGAGTTCAGAATTTGTGAAGAATAAATGAAATTGTAATGCTTAAAAGCTTAAAGCGCCAACTTGGGCTATCTGTTCGCGCTGTACTGAGGTAAATCCAAAAGTTAAAGGCCGAGTGCAATTGACTGGTGATCGGGAACAGGGGCCAGCCTTCGCCCACTAAAAAGCACCTTAGATGCGTCGTCGAAAGAGTCGAGATGCGGGAAGCAAGGAGGTGATGCATCCTCGTCGAACTGCTGGATGGAAGGTGATGTGTCAACATTGAGCCATGCAAAGTCGGAGATGCATCGGAAACTGATGATGCGCGGCGGCTATTCAATGTCTGCAGTCCGCGCAGCAATGGCGATGTGTTGAGGGGATGCACCTGTTCTGATCGGTGCAACATCATCAATGCTTGGATTTTGGCAGTTTAGCACTTGATACCCACTTCCAAGAGTCCAGGACTGGATTGGCATGACTTGGCAGGGCAAGACTTGCAGCAAGCAAAGTCCAGATGCTGTTGCAGGTTGAGGATAAGTCTTTCATGTCCCTGAGACTTAGAACAGAGGGCAAGCCAGCATGCCCTTGGAGTCAGCACTCTGGGTTCAAGTGAAGTGGATCTAGTCCTTTGTCAGTAAGGGCAGAGGGTAGCAGGCAGCAGGGCAGCACAGCAGAAGAACTATAGTTACTTACCTGTAAACTGTGGTTCTCCAGTATTGGTGTCTTTCATAGATTCACATGCTTGAATATCCCCCGTCGTCGAAGTGGGAGTCCCACGGTACATAAAATAGTAGTATATATGCATGTATATATGAAAAATATAACTAATAAAAAATATACATACATATAGTGCAGTAAATTGTAAATTCCAAAAGTACCATAGAACACAATAGGCCCATTGAAAAGCCTAAGGGAGAACTCACTTTAGTAGCATATCAGAGTCATTATGTGTTGGATCACATTCCAGCCAATCAGGCTGTAGCCTCCTCTAGAACCTTCTCCTCAGAAGCCCAAGTCCTCAGATTTTCGTAGCACAGAGTAAGTAAAAGTGCCTGAGGAGAAGAGAGCCTCTGAGGGGAGGATGGGAGGGTCGCATGTGAATCTATGAAAGACACCAATACTGGAGAACCACAGTTTACAGGTAAGTAACTATAGTTCTTCTCCAGTATTAGGGGTGTCTTTCATAGATTCACATGCTTGAATAGAGTAGAAAGCAGTAAATGATCACATAAGTCATAAAGGTAATACATCAAGCAAAGAAGGTAAATATATATGGTAATAAGCAATAAATACCAAAACATTATTACTAGAAAACAAAACCTTTATGACTGGAGGTGGGTAGCAACAGAGGCTCACCTTTACTGGAAAAGATTCCGCAGCACCGCTTGACCCACTGCCGCATCCGCGGCGTCTGTTGATTGCAGGCAGTAGTGCTTAGTAAAAGTATGGCTGCTCGACCAAGTAGCAGCTCTGCAGATCTGGTGTAAGGGTACCCCCGCAAAAAGGGCAGCCGAAGTAGACACTGCTCTAGTTGAATGAGCTCGAACAGGAGCAGGAAGGGGCTTTCCAGCCCGTTGGTGGCAGAAGGATATGGTAGAGGAGATCCACCTGGTTATAGTCTGCTTGGTAACAGGTTGTCCTTTGCAAGTTGGACCATATGCCACAAACAATTGATCAGATTTTCTGATAGGTGCAGTTCGTTGAATGTAGAATTTGAGACAACGTTTCAAATCTAATGAATGCAATGACCGCTCAGCTGGAGTTTGCGGAGCAGGAAAGAAAGTTTTCAGAATTACAGGTTCGTTGAGATGAAAGTCACTGGGAACCTTCGGGATGAACTTAGGATTAGTTCGTAATGTCACAGCCTCTTTGGAGAATTTTAGGAAAGGAGGCTGTATGGTAAACGCCTGGATGTCACTGACACGTCTTGAGGACGTTAAGGCGAGTAAAAGAGCAACTTTCCACGTGAGAAATTTAAGAGTGGCCGAGTGAATAGGTTCAAATGGTGGTAGAAGTAGTTGAGACAAGACCAAATTCAAACGCCAGGCAGGCGGAGGGCGACGGATAGGTGGAAACATCCTAAAGAGGCCCTTGTAAAATTGTTTAATGATCCTTGAAGAACATAAGGATGTGGAACCATCATGGCGGAAACGGGAAATCGCCGCCAGAAACACTTTAAGAGTTGAGTGGGACAGACCTGATTTTGCCAGGGATAAAAAGAAAGGTAAAATTTGTTCAGGTTTTGCAGTCATTGGATCCAAATCCTTGGAGCGGCACCAGACACAGAAACGTTTCCACTTGAGTTGGTACGTTTTAATGGTGGAGGGAGCGCGAGCCCGCGCTAACACCTCCCTGCAGTCCTTGTCAATAGTTAAACGTGCAAATTCATTGTACTCAGGTTCCAGGCATGGAGTTGAAGGTATGCTGGATCCGGATGACAAATTTGTCCCTGCTGCATCGTGAGGAGGTGCGGCAGAGGATGGAGTGGCAACGGATCGGACTGCGAGAAGAGGAGCAGGTCCGTGAACCATGGACGTCTCGGCCATTTGGGTGCGATCAGAATGATGCGACAAGGTTGGAACCTCATCCTGTGTAACAAACGAGGGATCAGAGGAAGTGGAGGGAAAGCATAGATGAAATCGTTCGACCAATCGATCGAAAATGCATTCCCGCTCGACTCTCTGTGGGGATGCCGACTTGCGAAGTGTGGGCATTTCTTGTTGACAGCAGTCGCGAAAAGATCCATCCGTGGCTGGCCCCACCGCCGGAAGATGTACTCGACCGTGGGCTGATTGAGTTCCCACTCGTGATTGTCTGATGACGCTCGGCTGAGTGAATCCGCCAGAACATTGGCCACGCCTGGCACGTGAATGGCTGTGAGATGAATTTGACGTTGGATCGCCCAATCCCATATTTCTTGTGCCAGTTGAGAAAGTGGAAGAGACCTCGTGCCGGCCTGCTTGTTGAGGTAGTGCATGCTGGTGGTGTTGTCCGTCCTCACCAGCAAAGTGTGTCCCCGCACTAACCTTTGGAAAGATTTGAGGGCTAAGAAAATCGCCAAGAGTTCCAGACGATTGATGTGCCAAGTTCGTTGTATTGCTGTCCACTTCCCTTTCACAGACATGCCGTCGAGATGCGCTCCCCAGCCTTCGAGAGACGCGTCTGTTGTAAGCGTCAGAGTTGGGGGTTCGTCCTGGAATGAACGGCCTGCCGATATGTGTGGAGGGTGAGCCCACCACTCCAGTGCTTTCTGTATGCGAGGTGTTAAAAGGATCTTGTCCTCGAAGGACCCCGACACCTGTTTCCACTGCCTGTCCAGTTCCTCCTGGAGAGTCCTCATGTGCAATCTGCAATTTGGAATGAGGTGGATGCACGAGGATGCCATGCCAAGGAATGATTTGAACATTCAGACAGAAACGGACAGTTTTGATTGGAGGGAGCGCACCATCATTAACATGCGGTCCTGTCTTTCCTGGGAAACGTACACTTTTCCCTGCCGAGAATCTAGCAAGGCTCCGAGAAAATTTCTCCGTTGCGAAGGTTGAAAGTGTGACTTCTGGCAATTGATTGAAAGCCCCAAGGCGTGGAAAAGGGAGACGCAAACTTGAGTGTGCTGCTCCGTCTGGTGAAAAGTGTTTGCCTTGATGAGGCAGTCGTCCAGGTATGGGTAAAATTGGATACCTTGGAGACGTAGGAAGGCAGCTACGGGGGCCAAGATTTTGGTAAAAACTCTTGGTGCCGAGCGGAGGCCGAATGGCAAGACTTTGAATTGGAAGTGTAGCTGTCCGACCGTGAAGCGGAGATACTTCCTGTGTCTGGGGTGGATTGGCACATGGAAGTAAGCGTCCTGAAGGTCGATTGTGGAATAGAACTCGTTTGGATTGAGAAAATTCAGAATTTGGATCAGGGTTAACATCTGAAAAGTTTTTGAAATTAGAAATTTGTTTAGAGCTCGTAGATCCAATATTGGACGCCATTCCCCCGACTTCTTCTTGACCAAGAAAAAGCGGGAATAGAACCCCTTGCCGCGTTGACCTTGCGGCACTAGTTCGATGGCTCCTTTTTTGATCATTAAATTCACCTGGGCCAGAAGGTCCTTGAAATGAGGGGGTGGTGGTCCCGAAGGTGGATGATTGGGTGGGAATTTTGTGAATTCCAGGGTATGTCCTTTGGATATAACGTCCAGGACCCATTGGTCGGAGGTGATTGTAGACCATTTGTAAAAGTATTTCGAGATGCGACCTCCAAGATGTACGGTCGGCAAAAGGAAGGGTCTGAGGCAGTCACTGCTTTTTGGTGTTTGATCCACCTCTATAAGTGGATTTCCTTTGATAAGGCCTGGAGGTGGATTGTCGAGTTTGAGATTGATAGGCACCCCGCTGTCTGTTATCGTTGTAGGTGTTGAATGAACGATATTGACTTGAGCCACGAAAAGTAGAGGAGCCTCCGCCTCTACCCCGTGCACCCCGAAAAGGCCGTTTCTTGTATTGTAGGCTCGCCAGGGATTTCGCAGTGTCAGTGTCCTTTTTTATTGCCTCAAGGGCATCATCCACATGTTTGCCAAACAATAATTCTCCGTTATAAGGTAAATCTAGGACTCTTGCCTGTACCTCAGGACGGAAAGTGGTAGAGCGCAGCCAGCCTTGACGCCTCAAGACTGCAGCCCCCGCCAATTGTCGAAATCCCGTGGAGGAAATATCGAGTGCACACTCAATGATTTCGGAAGAAATCAACTCTCCCTCGTGAATAATCGCCTGTGCTTCTGTCCGGATTGCCTCAGGCAGCTGAGGAATCAATGCAGCAATCTCGGACCACATCTGGCGGTCATAACGGCCCAGTATAGCCAGAGTGTTTGCCGCCCTCACTGTAGTAGCCGCCATGGTCGTGAATTTCTTTCCTATGGAATCCAATTTGCGGCCTTCCTGATCAGGAGGAGACGTGAGTGGCGTAGCAGGATTGCGCGATCTTTTTTGCACAGCCTGAGTAATTACCGAATCTGCCTTCGGTTGAGACACTAAGCAGGCCGGAGAAGACGCCGGTGCTTTGTATTTCCTGTCCAATCTGGGTAAGACCGCAGGAACAGAATTGGGACGTTCCATCAATTTAAGGCCTTCCTTCCAAATATATTCCACGATTGGTATAGTGTGGGATTGCCTCTGTGAGATGTCTTTAAAGTCATATAGAAAGCAATCACTTTCATGCTGTTGTTGTTCGACTTTGAGATGAAACCGTTTTGTAGCCCGGATCATCAAATTGTGGAAATGTGCCATGTCCACTGGAGGCGAATGTAGAGGCGAGGTGGGCGGAGTGGAAGGTGTTTGAGCCCTATAATCGTCCCACTCAGCCATGCCGGCGTCATTGTCGTCGTCATCTGTGTTGTGAGGATCCGGATCCTCATATCCAGTGTCAGGGCGAGTACCATCCGGTGAAGCCGGTGAAACTGGTGTAGGTGCCTGAGGAAGTTGCGGTTGAGGCTGCGGAGGAGGCAGTGGTGCTGGAGAAGCAGGAGTAGAAGAAGGAAACCTGCGGTTATAATCATCCAGCATGTGCTGAAGGTTCATCACCAAGGACAGAGGTATCTGGGTAACAGGCTCTGAAGGCACCGGTTCGGACGTATCAACAGGAAACAAGTCAGTCCCATCTTCGACATTGTCCACCACCTCACCCTCGTCACTATATTCCTGGCACTTAATGTTCAAATCCGAAGGACTTGTTGCCTGTTTAAATAATTCTTCCACTTCCGAATCGTTTCCGGATTCTTCCCCACCAGACTGGAATAATTTGTCTGGGAGACGAGCACCACCCCTCACAGGACTCAGTTGGATGAGTGGAATGGTCCGCAAAGAAGAAGCAGTAACCACTGTGTAGATGGAAGCCGTCTTCGGTAGAGGTTGGTGCGACGCCAACGAGCCCGTTGGCGTAAATGCGGCACCGTCAGCAACGTCCTGAGGCGACTTGGACGGGATTTTCTTCGTCGACGAGGATTCCTTGCCCGTCGACGAGCCCGTCGACGGGAGCGGGACTTTGTTCGTCGACGAGAGTGAAGCTTTGACCGTCGACGACGAAGGCGTCGACGGTATGGAAGTCGTCGACGAGGCCGTCGACGAAGTAATGCTGGCCGACAGAGACGTCGTCGACGGGGGCACCGTCGACGGGCCCGTCGACGGGGTGCTGGGTGGAGGCTTGGTCTTCGTCGACGATGGATGCGCCGACAAAGGATGCGTCGACGGCTTCGTCGTCGACGGGGCGCTGAGTGGAGGCTTGGTTTTTGTCGACGGTGTATGCGTCGACGGCGTCGTCGACGGCTTCGTCGTCGACGGTCTATCCTTGCCGGTCGTCGACGAGATCTTCACCACTGAAGAGATGGGTCTCACCTTCGAGGTCGCCGTCGACGAGGTGGTCGTCGTCGACGTAGCGCCGGTGGACATGGAACATGTCGTCGTCGACGTGGAGGTGGTAGAAATGGATTTCGTCGACGGTGAAGACGTCGACGGGCGCGTCGACGAGCCCGTCGACGAGCCAAAACCAGATTTCTTACTGGTAGGTAAGGCTTTGGGCGCAGACGTCAGAGAACCAGGTCCCGTAGACGTGCCCTGAAGCGAATCCTGTGGGGAGACAATCCTAGAGGACTCCAACAGTCTCCTCTTCTTGAGAAAAGGAGAAGGAGCCTCGGTCTCAGACCCACGCTTCTGAGAGGACTTTGAAGCAAAAGATGACAGGCTCTCCACATCTGAAACCACAGACTCCGAAGTTCTCAACTTCTGTAGCCACAGAAGGAGACGGGCCTCTCTATCTCTCAGAGTCTTAGGAGGGAAAGTACGACAGTACTTACAGTTTTTCACCTCATGGTCTGGGTAGAGACAGTAAATGCATTTACTGTGTGGATCCTCGTGGAAAAGGCGCAGTTTACCACATGAAGGGCAGGCTTTAAACAGAGATTTCTTGTTTGAAGACATTTTCTTGAAGAAAAAACAGGTAAAGTTGAAGAAAACTGAGCAGAGCTCAGGGAGACTCCCTTCACACGACGTGCGGTAGAAAATCTGAGGACTTGGGCTTCTGAGGAGAAGGTTCTAGAGGAGGCTACAGCCTGATTGGCTGGAATGTGATCCAACACATAATGACTCTGATATGCTACTAAAGTGAGTTCTCCCTTAGGCTTTTCAATGGGCCTATTGTGTTCTATGGTACTTTTGGAATTTACAATTTACTGCACTATATGTATGTATATTTTTTATTAGTTATATTTTTCATATATACATGCATATATACTACTATTTTATGTACCGTGGGACTCCCACTTCGACGACGGGGGATATTCAAGCATGTGAATCTATGAAAGACACCCCTAATACTGGAGAAAAGCAGTTCTTCCAGAGCAGCAGTCCAGCACAGTGGCAGTCATTCCTTCAAGCTGAGTTCTTCACAGGTCCAGTTGTGTACTGATTTGATGAGGTCAGAGACCCAGTACTTATACCCAGTGGTGCCTCTGAAGTGAGGGTGACTTCAAAGAAGGGCTTTGAAGTGTAGAGAGGTCCTCCCTCTCAGCTCTGGTTCCAGACTCATTCCAGGGGAGTATGCAGCCCTTTGTGTGGGGACAGGATACTGCCTATTCAAGTGTGTCAGCTTCTCCCTTCCATCCTGCCCAGGATGACCCATCAGGTTGTGGATGGCCACTCAGTCACACCTAAGCTCCCTTTGTGCGTGGCTGTCTAGAATCGCAGGGGTCTCCAACCTTTCCTGTAACTCGAGCTACTTATGTTAAATGTAACTAATCCCAAGCTACTGCTATAATTAGTTTTGTAAGGGTGATCAAACCAGACTCAATTACATTAGGGGCCACCATATGCAAGATTACTACAGTGGTCACCACAGTTCATCAGGCAGGATTGCCAACAGTAACGTAAAAAAGTTGTTTATCAGTTTTGAATGTCTCAGTATGGGTATTACATAGCAGTGATAGCTGAAATGCCACTGACACCAAAGTTTGTGATATTAATAATGTCTTCTCAAAGCCATATGATTTATCACTCAAATATCAGCTTTAAAATGTTTTGAAAATTGGGCCATGTTTCGCGAAACATCAGCTAATGAGTTCTGAAAATACACCCATTTTCATCTCAAATGCACAAACTCAGTTTTGGTACACATATATTTATGCAATCAAGTAAAAGCGTCTAATTTAGTTGGCTAAGCTGCATGCAGGAAAGCTACTCACATGTAGGTGGAGAGCTACCATCAGCTCACAAGCTACATGTTGGAGAAGCATGGTCTAGAAGCAATATACAAAGTCTAGCTGTCACCCAACCCAGAAGAGTATTGGAAACAAGCTGGAGGCACACAGGGCTAAGAGCAGAAAAATGACATTATCAAAAGTGAACACAAGGATATGATGGACGGAGTGCTGAAACTTTTCAGGCACTCACCCTCAGTCACAGATCTGGGTTGAATCCATCATCGTTCTTTAGCTCACTTCGCCACCCCAGTTCAGACACAGCTATATGCAAATCAGTCTTGGCCCTGTGCCTTATGGGAACAGTCCAGCCCGAACTGCCAAGCCATGCCTTCCCTGGACCAGAAACAAGCATCCTGGGACCAGTTTCGGGGTATCACCCCTCTTCAGCCAGGCAAGCTTGAATCCAGTGGCAAAGTAAGCAAAGGACCCACATCTGGACATACCCTGCCAACTTAGGGCAAAGAAAGCAAACACAAGGAGCTGATGGACGGAGTGCTGAACCTTTTCAGACACTTGCCCCTTGTCACAGATCTGGGTTGAATACATCATCGTTCTTTAGCTCACTTCGCCACCCCAGTTCATACACAGCTATATGCAAATCAGTCTTAGCCCTGTGTCTTATGGGAACAGTCCAGCCCGAACTGCCAGGCCATGTCTTCCCTGGACCAGAAACAAGCATCCTGGGACCGGTTTCGAGGTAACACCCCTCTTCAGCCAGGCTAGCTTGAATCCAGTGTCAAAGTGAGAAAGGGACCCAAGCCTGGGCATACTCTGCCAACTTAGGGCGAGCAAAGCAAACACAAGAAGATGATGGATGGAGTGCTGAACTTTTCAGACACTCACCCCCAGTCACAGATCTGGGTTGACTCCATCATCGTTCTTTAGCGCACTTCGCCACCCCAGTTCAGACACAGCTGTATGCAAATCAGTCTTGACCCTGTGCCTTATGGGAACAGTCCAGCCTGAACTGCCAGGCCATGTCTTCCCTGGACCAGAAACAAGCATCCTGGGACCGGTTTCGAGGTAACACCCCTCTTCAGCCAGGCTAGCTTGAATCCAGTGTCAAAGTGAGAAAGGGACCCAAGCCTGGGCATACTCTGCCAACTTAGGGCGAGCAAAGCAAACACAAGAAGATGATGGATGGAGTGCTGAACTTTTCAGACACTCACCCCCAGTCACAGATCTGGGTTGACTCCATCATCGTTCTTTAGCGCACTTCGCCACCCCAGTTCAGACACAGCTGTATGCAAATCAGTCTTGACCCTGTGCCTTAAGGGAACAGTCCAGCCTGAACTGCCAGGCCATGTCTTCACTGGACCGGAACCACTAGGCCATGGGGCTGCGTCCCTAGTTGGCTCTTACAGGTCGTATGTGATCATACACAAACCTGGCTTACCAGGTCATGAATTAGCAATGTAATAGGACTATACACAAGAAATACTTCAAAACGAAAGGTTCTGCATTAAAAGCAGCCCTGGAGCCCCGAACATTCTGGGTGGCGATAATCTCCCATGGGAGTCATCGCAGTACTTCGGTGAAATCCAAATTTGAACACAAGATCTGAGACAATTGCTGGCACTTAAATACCGTATTTTATCAACTCTTTTATTCTATAAGAAAATGTTTTTTTCTTTTCCTTTTTAATCTGTATTGCAATGGTTTTAGTTAACTTATGCAAATAAACTTAATTCATTCATTCACCTTGGCATGGGCATTCTCTATTCTATAACATTAGCACATCAGCCGTTGTGAACACTATGGGCCAGATGTAGGTAAATTCAATTTAGCGAGCCCTTAATAGCGATTTTTACCGAATCGCTATTAAGGACTCGCTAAATTGAATGGAGGTAGGAATCGCTAAAATATTAGGGATTCCTTAATATTCCTTAATAACGAATCGGTAATTGAGATTCGTTAATTAGGAATACCTAGCCATTCATTCCTATGGGCTAAAAGGTCCATAGGAATGAATGGGAAGATATTCACTATTTGCGATTCGGTATTAAGGAATCTGAAATAGCGGGAGCTATTTCAAGGGTGCCAGGGTGTCAAAAGGACACCCTGTTTCACCCCTAAAATGTGCATGTGTGCACATGTGGCGCACATACATGCCTAAGGGCATGGATGTGTGCAACATGGCACTTTTAAAAAAGCAAAAAAGTGCTCTTTTAAAGGAAATTACTAATTACCACCAACTTGAAGTTGGTGGTAATTAGCGATTCCTTAACCCCTTCGCTGCTAGGCCTTTTCCCCTCCTGTGCTAAGCCTTTTTTTGGCGATTTGGGGTAGTGCGCGCTTAGGCCCCTGTAACTTTTTGACCACATAAGGTATCCACGCCAAATTTGCGTCCTTTTCTTCCAACATCATAGGGATTCTAAAAGTGCCCAGGGTTTGTGGATTCCTTTGAAGGGGTCCCAGAAATTAAGCAAAATACAGTGAAATCTTTTTTTTTTCAGAAAAATGGGAAAAACGGGCTGCAAATGAAAGCCTCTGGGTTTTTCCCTGCAAATGTTATCAAAAAAGGGTTTGTGGGGCTGAAATCTCCATTTTCTCAGCTTTTAGGGAATGACAGTCTTTTGTCAGAGAACCAACATTTTTCACACAGTTTTGGCATTTTTCTAGGACATAGCCGATTTTTGCTATTTTTAGAGCTTTCAACCTCCTTCCAGTTAATGGTAGAAATGAGTTTGAAAGCAATAATGGATCATGGAAAGCTGTACAATTCCGAAAAGTAGACAAAATTCTGAATTCAGAAAGGGGTCATTTGTCTAAATCCATGAAGGTTTCTTTATAGAAACTAACAGTTAAATATTGGAATAATTGAACATTTGTTAAAAAAAAACAGCCTTTTGTCTCAACGTTTTCACCTATAACTTCTTGTAATTTTGACAGCTCTTGGAAAGCAATGTACCGTTACATTTGTTAGACCTTCCTGGTTGTGGGGATATATAGGACTTGTAGTTTCACCAAGAACCCGACGAACCCAGATCCAAACACTGAGCAGCAACTTGCAATGGTATTTTTTTATTTACTGGGTATAGAGCACTTATTCTTGGAAAATGTATATGTGGAAAAATCGGTATGAAAGACACCTATGTATTTCTGAATTGGGTACAAAGTATAGAGTTTAGAAACAGTATATAATTGCACATTTTCAAAATTGGGAATACTCATACTAGCATGAGAATTATTGGTCATTTTTGAAAAAGAATTTTTTTTTTACACAATGTCTTTAATTGGGAAGGGAGAAATGCATGAAAACTCAATTGGTAATAACAGTTGATTTACAAATCTGAATTACCCTAAGTCTCCTCACTTGTGTGGGTCGGCCTTGCGGCTGCGACAGGAAACGGCGCACAATGCAACGTGGTCACACCTCAATTTTGCAGTTAAAAATTGACCCTTTTATGGCAAAGTGCCTACCAGTAATTTTTGCACCCTAGCTCTGCCGGCACCTAGGGAAACCTAGCAAACCTATACATTTTTGAAAACTAGACACCCAGGGGAATTCATGATGGGGTGATTCGACTGCCTACCACCAGGTTCTGTTACCCAGAATCCCTTGCAAAGCTAAGAAATTGACAAAAAAACGCATTTTCCTCACATTTCTGTGGTGGAAAGTTCTGGAATCTGCGTGGATCAACAAATTTCCACCCACTCAGCATTCCCCCGGGTCTCCCAAAAACAATGCTACCTCACTTGCCTGGGTCTGCCTAGTGCCTGCGACAGGAAACAGCGCAAAACGCAACGTGGTCGCACCTCAATTTCGCAGTGAAATTGTGCCCTTTTTGGGGAAAGAGACTACCTGAAGTTTTTGCACCCTAGCTCTGCCAGCACCTAGGGAAACCTAGCAAACCTATACATTTTTGAAAACTAGACACCCAGGGGAATGCAGGATAGGGTGACTCGACTGCCTACCACCAGGTTCTGTTACCCAGAATCCCTTTCAAAGCTAATAAATTTACAAAAAAACGCATTTTCCTCACATTTCTGTGGTGGAAAGTTCTGGAATCTGCGTGGATCAACAAATTTCCACCCACCCAGCGTTTCCCCGGGTCTCCTGAAAAAAATGCTACCTCACTTGTCTGGCTCTGCCTAGTGCCTGCGACAGGAAACAGCGCAAAACGCAACGTGATCGCACCTCAATTTCGCAGTGAAATCGTGCCCTTTTTGGGGAAAGAGACTACCTGTAGTTTTGCACCCTAGCTCTGCCGGCACCTAGGGAAACCTAGCAACCCTATACATTTTTGAAAACTAGGCACCCAGGGGAATTCAGGATGGTGTGACTCGACTGCCTACAACCAGGTTCTGTTACCCAGAATCCCTTTCAAAGCTAAGAAATTGACAAAAAAAATGCATTTTCCTCACATTTCTGTGGTGGAAAGTTCTGGAACCTGCGTGGATCTACGAATTTCCTTGCACCCAGCGTTCCTCCGGGTCTCCTGAAAACAATGCTACCTCACTTGCCTGGGTCTGCCTTGTGCCTGCGACAGGAAACAGCGCAAAACGCAACGTGGTCGTACTTCAATTTCGCAGTGAAATTGTGCCCTTTTTGGGGAAAGAGACTACCTTTTGTTTTTGAACCCTAGCTCTGCGGGCACCTAGGGAAACCTAGCGCACCTATACATTTTTGAAAACTAGACACCCAGGGAAAATCAGGATGGGGTGACTCGACTGCCTACCACCAGGTTCTGTTACCCAGAATCCCTTGCAAAGCTAAGAAATTGACAAAAGAAACGCATTTTCCTCACATTTCTGTGGTGGAAAGTTCTGGAATCTGCGTGGATCAACACATTTCCACGCACCCAGCGTTCCCCCGGGTCTCATGAAAAAAATGGTACCTCACTTGCCTGGGTCTGCCTAGGGCCTGCGGCAGGAAACAGCGCAAAACGCAACATGGTCGCACCTCAATTTCGTAGTGAAATCGTGCCCTTTTTGGGCAAAGATACTACCTTTTGTTTTTGAACCCTAGCTCTGCCGGCACCTAGGTAAACCTAGCAAACCTATACATTTTTGAAAACTAGACATCCAGGGAAATTCAGGATGGGGTGACTCGACTGCATACCACCAGGTTCTGTTACCCAGAATCCCTTGCAAAGCTAAGAAATTGACAAAAAAAACTCATTTTCCTCACATTTCTGTGGTGGAAAGATCTGGAATCTGCGTGGATCAACAAATTTCCACCCACCCAGCGTTCCCCCGGGTCTCCCGATAAAAATGCTACCTCACTTGCCTGGGTCTGCCTAGTGCCTGCGTCAGGAAACAGCGCAAAACGCAACGTGGTCGCACCTCAATTTCGCAGTGAAATCGTGCCCTTTTTGAGGAAAGAGACTACCTGTAGTTTTTGCACCCTAGCTCTGCCGGCACCTAGGGAAACCTAGCAAACCTATACATTTTTGAGAACTAGACACCCAGGGGAATTCAGGATGGGGTGACTCGACTGCCCACAACCAGGTTCTATTACCCAGAATCCCTTTCAAAGCTAAGAAATTGACAAGAAAAACGCATTTTCCTCACATTTCTGTGGTGGAAAGTTCTGGAATCTGCGTGGATCAACAAATTTCTACCCACCCAGCGTTTCCCCGGGTCTCCTGAAAACAATGCTACCTCACTTGCCTGGGCCTGCCTAGTGCCTGCGACAGGAAACAGCGCAAAACGCAACGTGGTCGCACCTCAATTTCGCAGTGAAATTGTGTCCTTTTTGGGGAAAGAGACTACCTTTTGTTTTTGAACCCTAGCTCTGCCGGCACCTAGGGAAACCTAGCAAACCTATACATTTTTTAAAACTAGACACCCAGGGGAATTCAGGATGGGGTGACTCGACTGCCTACCACCAGGTTCGTTTACCCAGAATCCCCTGCAAAGCTAAGAAATTGACAAAAAGAACTAATTTTCCTCACATTTCTGTGGTGGAAAGTTCTGGAATCTGCATGGATCAACAAATTTCCACCCAACCAGCGTTCCCCTGGGTCTCCCGATAAAAATGCTACCTCACTTGCCTGGGTCTGCCTAGTGCCTGTGACAGGAAACAGCGCAAAACGCAACGTGGTCGCACCTCAATTTCGCAGTGAAATCGTGCCCTTTTTGGGCAAAGAGACTACCTTTTGTTTTTGAACCCTAGCTCTGCCAGCACCTAGGGAAACCTAGCAAACCTATACATTTTTTAAAACTAGACACCCAGGGAAATTAAGGATGGGGTGACTCGACTCCCTACCACCAGGTTTTAGTACCCAGAATCCCTTGCAAAGCTAAGAAATTGACAAAAAAAATGCACTTTCCTCACATTTCTGTGGTGGAAAGTTCTGGAATCTGCGTGGAGCAACAAATTTCCACCCACCCAGCGTTCCCCCGGGTCTCCCAATAAAAATGCTACCTCACTTGCCTGGGTCTGCCTAGTGCCTGCGACAGGAAACAGCGCAAAACGCAACGTGGTCGCACCTCAATTTCGCAGTGAAATCGTGCCCTTTTTGGGGAAAGAGACTACCTGTAGTTTCTTAGCCCTAGCTCTGCTGGCACCTACGGAAACCTAGCAAATCTATACATTTTTGAAAACTAGACACCCAGGGGAATTTACGATGGCGTGACTCGACTGCCTACCACCAGGTTCTCTTACCCAGAATCCCTTGCAAAGCTAAGAAATTGACAAACAAAACGCATTTTCCTCACATTACTGTTGTGGAAAGTTCTGGAATCTGTGTGGATCAACAAATTTCCACCCACCCAGCGTTCCCCCGGGTCTCCCAAAAAAAATGGTACCTCACTTGCCTGGGTCTGCCTAGTGGCTGCGACAGGAAACAGCGCAAAACGCAACGTGGTCGCACCTCAATTTCGCAGTGAAATCGTGCCCTTTTTGGGCAAAAAGACTACATTTTGTTTTTGAACCCTAGCTCTGCCGGCACTTAGGGAAACCTAGCAAACCTATAAATTTTTGAAAACTAGACACCCAGGGGAATTCACGATGGCGTGACTCGACTGCCTACCACCAGGTTCTCTTACCCAGAATCCCTTGCAAAGCTAAGAAATTGAGAAAAAAAATGCATTTTCCTCACATTTCTGTTGTGGAAAGTTCTGGAATCTGTGTGGATCAACAAATTTCCACCCACCCAGCGTTCCCCTAGGTCTCAAAAAAAAAATGGTACCTCACTTGCGTGGGTAGGCATAGTGGCTGCAACAGGAAAAGGCCCAATTCGTATGGTGGAGAATTTAAAATACCCTATAGCAAAATCACCTTGATTTTTGGGGGGGCACCTGAGTTTTTGGCCCGGGGCTCAGCGGCCATCTTTGGAAACTACCAAACCCAAACAGTTCTGAAAACTAAACACCCGGGGGAGTCCAGGGAGGTATGGCATGCGTGGGTCCCCCAATGTTTTCCTACCCAGAATTCCTTGCAAACCTTAAAATTAGGTAAAAAAAATCACGTTTCCAAACTTTTTTGCGTGGGATCTCCGTGCCTGCAAAAATGTCCTACCACCCAGCGTTCCCCTTGTTATGCCGAGTAAAATGATACCTCACTTGTGTGGGTGCCCCAAAGCAGAACTGGCTAAAAATGAATTTTTAAAAAATGTAGTATTTAGGTTTGACAAATTAAGCACCCCACCTTAGTCACAAGCCTTTGGCCCACCAACACAAGTGAGGTACTATTTTACTCGGGAGATCAAGGGGAATGCTGGGTGGTAGGACATTTGTGCCGGCAGGGAGATCCCACCCAAAATGTATGGAAAAGTGTTTCTTTTAACATAAATTTAAGGTTTGCAGGGATTTCTGGTTGGGAAAACATTGGGGGACCCATGCATGCCATACCTCACTGGACTCCCCCGGGTGTCTAGTTTTCAGAACTGTTTGGGTTTGGTAGTTTCCAAAGATGCCCGCCAAGCCCTGGACCAAAAACCCATGGGAACCCCATTGCAAAACCAAATAGTTTTGAATGATTTAAGTTTTCAATTTGAGATCGTGCGATTCTCGGGACAATATCGCATGGAAATTGTGACAGACAATTTAAAGTTTGCAGGAGATTGTGGATAAAAACAACAATAGAATTCACCAGAAAGACATGACCATATACTACCATGGTTTAACAATAATATCTAAATTTAGTAAGTTATTTATAGCTATAATGTACACCTTAACAAAGTTACTAAAAAGTCAAACATTCAAGTACGGCTATCTATTAGTCAAAGACACACACATACAGGTTGGATTTGGCACGAGGGCGAGTGATGGTTCAGTACATAACATTTTATTAACAAGATATTTCAAAAAAATGAAATGCTCTGTCAATAAATAAATGCATAAAAACCGAACCAGTGACTCGCAACTCGTGAGCTGTAAAGCCACGACAAGGCACCAACCGTTTTACAGGCCATTCATGCACCTTTCATACCTGATACAAACCAGACCATTGACACCATCCGGAAGGAAAAGCAACACATTACAACAATCACACTAAGGGACAAGGTACACCCTACTGCAGAAAGAGAAAAAAAGACAAATGTTACTGCACAGCCATCTAATCTGCAAGCACACACACATACTGGTTGGATTTGCCACGAGGGTGAGTGATGATTCAGTACATACATTTGTATTCGCAAGTAATTTCACAAAAATGAAATACACTGTGTATAATTGAAAGTATGATTAACTGAACCACTGACTAAAAGCTTGTGAGCTGTAAAGCCACGTCAAGGCACCTACCTCTTTACAGGCCATTCATACACCATTCGTACGTGTGACACATACAAAACATTCACACCGCCAGCCGCGGACCCATCACATTTCAACACACACACCAGCAAACAGCGCCATTCAAGGGCCCATCACTTTCACACGCCCACATTTCTGACACTGCAACTACACAACATGATGGACTGCGTGGAGTGTCACTCAACTAGCAGTGTGTGTAGTGACCAACAGAAAGTAACTACTCTCACACCGCCAGCCGAGCTCCAGTCCACCCACACCACCATCCAAGCACCAGACCATGCACACCGCCAGCCAAACACCACTCAGCGCACACCGACAGCCAAATACAACTCCGTGCACAAACAACCAAGTACCACTCCATGCACACCACCAGCCAAGCGCCACTCCATACACACCGCCAGCCAAGCACCACTCCGTGCACAGACAGCCAAGTACCACTCCACACACACCATCCAGCCAAGCGCCACTCCACACACACCGCCAGCCAAGCACCACACCGTGCACAGACAGCCAAGTACCACTCCACACACACCATCCAGCCAAGCGCCACTCCACACACACCGCCAGCCAAGCACCACTCCGTGCACAGACAGCCAAGTACCACTCCACGTTACCACCAGCCAAGCGCCACTCCACACACACCGCCAGCCAAGCACCACTCCGTGCACAGACAGCAAAGTACCACTCCACACACACCATCCAGCCAAGCGCCACTCCACACACACCGCCAGCCAAGCACCACTCCGTGCAGACAGCCAAGTACCACTTCACGCACACCACCAGCCAAGCGCCACTCCACACACACCGCCAGCCAAGTACCACTCCGTGCACAGACAGCCAAGTACCACTCCACACACACCACCCAGCCAAGCGCCACTCCACACACACCGTCAGCCAAGCACCACTCCGTGCACAGACAGCCAAGTACCACTCCACGCACACCACCAGCCAAGTGCCACTCCACACACACCGCCAGCCAAGCACCACTCCACACACACCGCCAGCCAAGCACCACTCCATGCACAGACAGCCAAGTACCACTCCACACACACCATCCAGCCAAGCGCCACTCCACACACACCGCCAGCCAAGCACCACTCCGTGCACAGACAGCCAAGTACCACTCCACGCACACCACCAACCAAGCGCCACTCCACACACACCGCCAGCCAAGCACCACTCCGTGCACAGACAGCCAAGTACCACTCCACACACACCATCCAGCCAAGCGCCACTCCACACACACCGCCAGCCAAGCGCCACTCCACACACACCACTAGCCAAGCACCACTCCACACACACCACCAGCCAAGCACCACACCACACACACCACCAGCCAAGCGCCAGTCCACGCAGCCCGCCAGCCAACCACCAGTGCACGCACACCACCAGCCAAGCACCAATCCTTGCACTCCACCAGCCAAGCACCATCCACTCACACCGCCAGCCAAGCACCTAACCATGCATTCCGCCAGCCAAACAAAAATCCACACACACCACCCGCAAAACACCAATCCATGCACTCTGCCAGCCAGGCACCAGTCCACGCACACCACCAGCCAAGCGCCAGTCCACACACATCGCCATCCAAGCACCAGCCTGCACACACCACAAACACATTTAGAAGTCTTTTTTTCAAAATAACACTAAACAAATGGAAATACCTACAAATCAGCTAACACAAATTCTAAAACTAAACACATTGCACTAATGCCAATCCTTGAAACAAACTAAAAATTTTTACAGAATACAGACCAGGCAATTCACTTTACAGCTCATTAAAACTCCCGAGACTTCTTTTGCGTGTGGTACGATTTAAAACAAGCTGACACACATAATCCAGGCTTAGAAGGACAGTCAGGGCAGTACATACGAGACTCCTTCCGCACGCCTCTTCGCCAACAGACTCTGCATCTTCTAGCCGGAAAGTCTCTTGCGGAAATGGGAGGAATGTATTCAGGAAAGTGGCGATCTTTTAATCTAGCCACATCCTCCACCACTCCAAATCTAGGAACACTTGCCTGCTCCACTAGTACAAGGCTGCCTATTATAGACTCCTGAAACTTAACAAAAGGCATCTTCGACTCAGGACAAAACTTCTGGTACACAACAAATGCATTAAAGGATGCCAAGTGGAACAGATGGATAGCCAACTTCTTGTACCAAACGTAAGCCTTTCGAAGAGCAGCATAAGGTTCCAACCTCTGATCTACTCTGTCAACACCACCCATGTACTTATTGTAAGCTAAAATGCACACAGGTTTGCGCACTTCAGCACCCTGAGCCCAAACAGGCACAGGTACAGTACTTTCATCATGGATAGTAGTCAGCATGTACACATCTCTCTTGTCAGAAAACTTCACAGCTAGAAGCACCCCACATTGCAATGCACTAGACTGTCCCCGCACAAGCCTTTTGCAAACAAGTTCCTTTGGGAAACCTTTACGGTTACAGCGCATTGTGCCACAAGCAACTGTGCCCACTTTGGCCAACTCCTTGAACAACCGCACACCAGTGTAGAAGTTATCTACATATAAATGGTGGCCTTTGTTAAATAATCCTCTACCTAGTTCCCACACAATTTTCTCAGTCACTCCAAAAGTGGAAGGACAACCAGGAGGGTTAATGCTGGACTCCTTACCAGTGTACACCCTGACATTGTAGACATATCCAGTCTCACTGTCACACAGCATATACAGTTTGATTCCATAGTGGCCCTCTTACTAGGAATGTATTGCATAAAAACCAAGCGGCCCTTGAACAATAGCAAAGACTCATCCACTGCAATTTCTTTACCAGGGGCAAAGATCTCAGAAAAACGATCAACAAAGTGATCAAGGACAGGCCGAATTTTAAACAGACGGTCACAATCAGGGTGATCGCGTGGCAACGCTAAACCATTATCAACAAAATGCATCATCCGAAGAAGAAGCATATACCGATCACGACTTCTGGAAATATAGCTGTTGCCATCAAGGGACTAGTGGACCAATATGAAGACATTGATGGCTTCCTTAGCAAGCCCATCAAAAAAGTTAATCCCAAAAACTTCTTCATCTCTTTAACATTTGTGGGAGTCCACCGGGTAGCTCTAGAATGGGTCTTAAGGCTGGCACTGCTGTCCCTCAAAAACTGTTCTGCATACAAATTAGTTTGCTCAACAATCTCTTGCAAAAACACATCGTCAAAAAACAACTGAAAAAAATTTATTGGCAGAAAATTCTCAGTATTCACTCTACACCCAGGAACACCAGTAAACTCTGGCAATGCCGGCTGCACCATGCCAGGGGGAACCCAGAAGCCATCCCTATCAACGGGGGGAGCAGCCACCCCAGCCTGCAGCCCAGAAGCCTCTGGCTGCTGTTCACCAACGGGAAGCCTAACAGCCACAGATACTTCTGGCTGCACAACACCAACAGAAAACATAGCATCCCCAGAGGGCTCTTCCTGCACTACACCAACGGGAAGCCTAGCAGCCTGAGATGCTTCTTGCTGCACTACACCACCGGGACACCAAGCAGGCCCAGATGCCTCTTGCCGCTCTACACCAATGGGAAGCCTAACAGCCCCAGATGCCTCTTGCTGCACTACACTAACAGGATGACTAACAGCACCAGATGCCTCTTGGCGCACCACAGCAATGTGAAGCCTTTTGGGCGCAGGCTGCAGCCCACATGCCTCTTGCCGACATAAAAAGAAAGGAAACCTTGCGGCCCTAGGCAGCAGCACAGATGCCTCTTGGCCCACTACCGGCATATCAATGTCCTCCTCTACCATAGGCACTTCATCAGCACTAGAAGAAGATTCATCATCCGATGATTCCATGCGAAGAGAAAACTCACTGCCTGAATCTTCTGCCCCTACCTCTGAGTCCGAATCAGAGTCAGTCTCTGAACCATGGTCAGAGGAAGACTCAAAAAGCAAACCAAGAACCTGCTGAGCAGTAATCCTGCGACTAGCCATTATCCTTACAAAGCAAGAAGACTGCACACACAAGTGAACAACAACCTACACTGTGCAAAGTAAGAAGTAAACAAGGTAAGGCTTTCACACAAAGATCTATACAATCCGAAACAATTTCACTCTTACAAAATCTAGCAACACTCACCAGCACCTACTCTGCTGAGACACAGCAAAAAGAAGTGATATCCCACTAGAAAGAGAGAAAAAAATTACACATTAGAAAACAAAGTGCACATCAAGCACTAATGCAGAAAAAAACACAGAGCCACACAAACTGCTATAAGTACACCTTTTTCAAAAAGACAATCATCTAGGGAAAGTAGTACAAAATACATTCACTTACCAAGCACATGCAACTACTCAAGCTGCAAAACCAGCAAAACCAGCAGTAACAGAACCGCAACCTACAAGAATCCAAACAGCAAAAGCCTGGAACAAGACAAAAATAGAGAAGAAAAAAAAATTACTACCACATTTCACAAACAATATAACAATTAAAAAAACAACACACAAATTTGCCCCCCAAATTTACATTCGCCCAGATGGGCCATCAAATAGGGCTTAGACCAATTGGTATTAGGTGAGGGTTTCCATCAAGACACTAGTTAATTTTTTGAAAGTTTTTTACTGCCGGACCCCTTTGGTGTCAGTCGGTCTTTTGGTCCTAACAGTACCCCCCTCACACGGGGCAGTAAGAACAAAAAAAGACCAACTAGCACCAAGGGAGGCGGTCAGTAAAAAACAACCAAAAATATAAGCAACATTGGAAGCAAGCCTTGCCCAAGGGCTCACTTCCACACCCTACAAAACTCAATTCCTAGGGCCTAGTGGGCCAAAAAACAGAAATAAAAAGGGCCAATTCGTCCCCAGGGGGGTGGGGGTGAAGCAGAAAAACAAACCTAAAACAAGTTCCCTCTAAGAAGCAAACCTTGCCCAAGGGGTAGCCGCCATTACAAAAAAAACAATCCCTGTTGCCTAGTGGCATTTTCTGCCCCCCCCCCTGGGGGCAGAAAAGGGCAAAAAAAGGGCCTATTTGCCCCCAGGGGGGGCAGAAAAATGAAAAGATATTCACAGGCCGCCTGGAAGCGACCCTTGCCCAAGGGGTCGCTTCCTAAAAACTAAATTTCCAATTCCCTGGTGCAAGTGGGGATTTTCTGCCCCTCCCCGGGGGCAAAACGGCCCAAAAAATGGGCCAATTTGCCCCCAGGGGGGACAGAAAATCAAGAACGTAATTTATGGCCACCAGGAAGCGACCCTTACCCAAGGGGTCGCTTCCAAAATAGAAACATTGCGCCAAAAAAACAAACCTGGTGCTAGTGGGTAATTTCTGCCCCCCCCCCTGCTGGGTGCAAAACGGCCGAAAAAATGGGCCGATTTGCCCCCAGGGGGGGGGCAGAAAAACAAAAAGATATTCACAGGCCGCCTGGAAGCGACCCTTGCCCAAGGGGTCGCTTCCTAAAAACTAAATTTCCAATTCCCTGGTGCAAGTGGGGATTTTCTGCCCCCCCCGGGGGCAAAACGGCCCAAAAAATGGGCCAATTTGCCCCCAGGGGGGACAGAAAATCAAGAACATAATTTATGGCCACCAGGAAGCGACCCTTACCCAAGGGGTCGCTTCCAAAATAGAAACATTGCGCCAAAAAAACAAACCTGGTGCTAGTGGGTAATTTCTGCCCCCTCCCCCCCCCCTGGGTGCAAAACGGCCGAAAAAATTGGCCGATTTGCCCCCAGGGGGGGCAGAAAAACAAAAAGATATTCACAGGCCGCCTGGAAGCGACCCTTGCCCAAGGGGTCGCTTCCTAAAAACTAAATTTACAATTCCCTGGAGCTAGTGGGGATTTTTTGCCCCCCCGGGGGGCAAAACGGCCAAAAAAACGGGCGGGTTTGTCCCCAGGGGGGACAGAAAATCAAAAACATAATTTAGTGCCACCAGGAAGCGACCCTTACCCAAGGGGTCGCTTCCAAAATAAAAACAGTGCTCACAAAAATAAACCCTGGTGCTAGTGGGGAATTTCTGCCCCCCCCCCCTGGGGGCAAAACGGCCGAAAAAATGGGCCGATTTGCCCCCAGGCGGGGCAGAAAAATGAAAAGATAGTCACAGGCCCCCTGGAAGTGACCCTTGCCCAAGGGGTCGCTTCCTGTAAACAAAATTTAAATCCCTGGTGCTAGTGGTGGGCATTTCCGCCGCACGATCGCGACGCTGTGCGCGATTGTGAGGCAGAAATGCCCTGCAAAGAGACATCAGGGGAGAGGAAAATCTCTTTCCTCTCCCCTGATGCCTCTTTGCGGCCCCAAACCCCCCCCAGACTCGAGAAACTCACCTTGCTCGATGGCGCGCAGGAAGCAAATGGCTTCCCGAGCGCTAGGGAATCTCTGATGATGTCAGCGCGCGCTGTGCGCGCTGACGTCATCAGGGATTCCCATGGGGAGGGGCGGGGGAGGCAGCGGAAAGTGTTCCGCTGCCATCCCCGAGCTAAAAACGAAAATCGAAGAACCTCGGGGGGAGCGCCAGCGCTTCTCCCGAGGGTGGGGCTCATGACGAGCTGGGCTCGTCATCAGCGCACGACCGGTGTGCACCATGACGGGCCCAGCTCGTCATCAGCCCCGAAGGGGTTAAGGCTGAAGTGCACTTTTTTTGTGCCACTTATATTGCATTTAAGGAATCGCAATTTCCGATTCCTTAAATGCAAGAGCAAAATAAGGAATCACAATTTTCCAATTACTTATTTTGCAAGTAGGTTTAAACTCACCTACATTGCTCTCAGCCAAATACCAGTCGGTAATGCTAAAATTCTGCGAATTTCTGCCTTACCGCTCGGTATTTGGCCACCTACATCTGGCCCTAAATAAATACTTATAATTTACCAAAAAGCCAACAGGTCTCCCTTTTGCAAGATCAATTGGCTTTGTCAATGTTATATTAGCCATATTATACAGCAGTACTCGCTTCAGTGCAGCATAACTGAAAACAATTTTTTAAAAGCGCTATAATGCGGACACCTCTGGCTATGTCATACAGCTGTTTTACATTACTTTCAGTCATTTGCAACATGTCTTTAAACATTTGCAAACCAATAAATCTCACATAGGCAAGACCTATTGGCGTTTCCAGTGCTTGTTTTGCTTGTATTCATCTAACTTATTTAGCTCACTAGCAATGCGTATTTATGATTGACTTCAAACATTTACATTTAGGAAGCTGGATATATTTGCTTTTGGTACTTTTTTCAGTGTCACTCTGAAACATTCAGATTAAAAAAGAGGTAACAAAAAACAAGCAGCACATTGAAAATACACTTTGCCAGTCTTGTAGATTGAAAGGGTTTTAGATATCGGCACAGTTGAGACCCTGTCAGATGAAATACCGATTTCCCCTATCCACTGCTCTCCTTTCTAGGTTAATATTGATTTCCAGACTCCCAGGTCGATTAGATCTCAGACACTGGGAGAATGAAACCTCATCTCCTGTTTTCACCACACAGAGCCATTACTAGGGATGCACTTTGTGCACTGTAGGATATTGTGCCCTTGTGGCTATTTGTGACGAAATCTAGGATGGTGTGCTGCACAAGTCACAAATACATCTGCAAAAAGCAGAATGAATCATTCGCCCCTGCATTTAGCACAGAGGCGCTTGCACCTGTAACCTTTTCGTGCTACCTTTCTAAAAGAGAGGCAATAATTATTTGTGCCTTTAACCTTGAAATGCCCTCAGTTTCATCGCCTTGCTATGACTCTGATTTCTGCTATTACAGCTTTTTGTATTTCCCAGTGTGGCCTAGTATTACATTCAATTGTAAGCTCTGGGAACCCCAATGGAGAAAATATGGTACAGTACAAATATAGAAAATAAGAAACCATGAACTGGGCCTGTAAAACCGTATCCCACAGTCTATATTTTTCTTCAACGAGACAGGGGTGTTAGTGAAACTGATTACAGCAGAGAGCTGTACAATTTGATCTAGTATGAAAGCAACCTACGATGAAAGCAATAATGCAATGTTGTCAAGCTTGGAATTCTGTAACAGAGCATGTGCAACATAAGTTATCCTAGGATGTGTAGGTTTCCTCAGACAGGACCTGAATTGCAGAACCATGTATAAGATTCATTACTAACTAGGATCACATACTAATATAGTATTTTTAAATACATGTATCCCAGCACTTATATATTGCTCTAAGGTTGCACTCTCAGCTAAAGAACCTGCGACAGTATTCAAAAACTGAAGCTCCCCATTTATTAGACTTTCATCCATGTCATGGTGGGAATCATGTTGGAAATTCAAGAGTACGTCAGGAGTAAGCCATGCTCACTCAAAGAACCACCTCTGTCGATCGCGAAATGTTATCATAAAATACCTAGGGGCATATATATATATATAATTGTTGTTGCGTCGCCCGTGTGCCACACAAGGGGGCGCAGGAGCGATGCAACAACAATGTCAGATTTATCCAGCCACGCAAACCTACTGTGCGAGGCGCTGGGTGGCTTGATAAATCCAGAGTATCGCAATACAGCACAGATTGATGTGTTGCGTTACTGTACCCCACGGAGGCGTCCCATGGGTGGAGCGTGGGTGTTCCCACGCCTCCACCCATGGATTTTGGGGCATTCCCAGATTTACCATTACTGGTAGCCCTGGGAATGCGTCCGAATGCTACGCTTACGCAGGTGAGGCATGACAAAGAGAAATATCTTTATTTCTCCTCGTTGTTTTCTCTTTCTATATGTGCTGCATCTGTGGTATCCCTTCCTTCACAAAAGCAATCCATCTTACAACGCAGGCACCCTTGTACCATGGTGGCAGCGTGCCGCATTGGCGCTAGGCAGCCAAGAGTGCACCACGCATCAGAAAGACAGGAATGTGCCGTGTGATATTAAATATGGTGCATTCCTGCCCTTTAACTTTCACGCAGCGTAGCAAGATGGCTTGCTGCATTGCGCTGAGTGACAATTTGATAAATGTACCCCTTAGCGTCTCACATTTCTGTGGTTCATATTAGGACTGCCAAGTCTTTTGAGTATTAATATTTGTAGGTTGTGGTGACTGTTCAGAAGCTCCAGGGGGAGTGATATGAACTATTTTTATACTTATTAACTCAATGATTCCCGCACGTGTCTTGTTTGCGCTATATAAAACCTTCAAATAAATAAATAAATGTGTTGCTACTAAGCAACCACTTTTAAAAGCTGTGGAACATTGCACTTAGCAATGCAATATGTTCCTCCCTTAAATGAACAGAGGAAGTTTTTGAAATTAAAGACTCTGGGCCTCTCTCTGAGAGCCCCACTGTTTGATACCACACCAAATACCCAACAGAGTAAACATCGATACTGAGGTGTGCAATATTTACTGGGTGTGGCATTACAGCATCATTATGAGACCCGTCCCTCGAATGGGGGATAAACTTGCCAAATATGTGTGAGGGGAAAAGTACAGTATTACTTAACATGTTGCAATTCCGCCTCTGTTGTTTACCTCTCATATTTAGCAACAAAAGTCTGATAATCAAGCATTGGCAAATCCAAAAGTTAGGGCGGCAAAAATACTAACACAACTGTTCGCTAAAACATTAATAGAAAGCCTGCTGCAGTGAAAATACAAATCAACTACAACTGCTTTATTTATAGAATGAAAAGATCAGATAAAACCTTCATTGGTGAGGAGTCTGTGTACTTTTGAGATGAAAATACCCCCCCCCCCCACCACCCCTCCCCAGCTTTAAAATGCAAACACTACGCAGAAGGAGACATAATACACCAGGCAGCCAATGGGCAAAAGCCCACTTTATGCATACTTTAAAGAACTGATGATAGGTCATGTAAATATTGCACTTGCAAGCCAGGTCTAAAAAACACTAACGCCTCATCAGAGTCTGCCCTTACCCTGCATACCCCAACTGGATGTGACATCTGAGGACTGTCCTTTAACTCTGAGATCGAGAGACTAGTTTTGAAACCTGAAGGTCTGCACCAAGCATGCAGTCTAACCGACTTGGGACTACTGACCATTTCTTCAGTTGTCAACTTTAAGTGGTAGTAGCAGGGTGCTGTTTTTTATAGTACAAACACTAAACAGACCTTTTCCGCTGATTAAGTAGGAGTGTTGCACCTATTGGTCAGACTCATCTATATTTCCACTTGTATAAGACATCCAGACGTTTGCACTGACATCCTGTGTGCATGTTGAGCTTGTGTTGTGTAAAGCATGCACAGTAGCAGGTCTTCATGTAGATGTGCGTGTGAGTTTGTTGACACTGTTGGGATCCATTTTGGATTGGCCCCGGTTTTACAAAACACAAGATGGATGTTATGGAACAACCACCCCATACAGTAGAAATGTATTGCCTCTTTCCTGAGCAGAAGGGAGTAAACCTGGACACTGAAGTGCTGGAGGATGGGGACAGGGCTTCCTATAGAAATTATCTGGTGAAATTCAGGCAGGGGATTGCTGATTAGTCCTTCCAAAGCACTAACATTTGTGTTAATGGTAGAGGAAGGGGAGTGAGTTAGTAGATTCTGTTGCTGGAGGGAGGGAAGCATCAAAGTAGGGTCCTAAAATGTTGTCTCTTCCTGGCCACTACTTCAGAGTTGCTGAAGACATTCATGTGCAGAAGTTTCACACAACATTGGGCTCATGTGGTGGGTACTCCTGCCTGGAGCCAGCATCTTCACTACCTACTGAAAGAGCTGTCTCCTTTACAAATAATGGGGCTTATTTAGAAGGCCCCTGCGCAACCGTTGGGTCTCTTTTTTGGACGCACTAGCGGCGCACTGTGCTGCCCCATATTTACAAGGACACTTAAAGCCACCCTGTGTGGCTTTTCCTTTCCTTTATTTATTTATTTATTTATAAAGTTTTATATAGCGCGAACAAGACTAAATATGGCCCCTTTACACGCAACACTTTGTGTGAAAGGGGCGTCCCATTGGTGTTGCGTGGGTATTCCCACGCAACACCCATGGATTGTGCCACATTCCCAGATTTACAGCATTTTGTAAACCTGGGGATGTGTCAGAATCCTAAGCCTCCCCAGGGGAGGCATAGGAGAGGCACAACGAGGAGAAATCATTTTATTTCTCCACATATTTTCCTCTTTCTATGCGGCTGCATTCTGCAGCACACGTAGAAAGAGGAAAATCCCATCAATGATTGTTTTTGTTCAGGAAGGCGTCCCTTCCTGCACATGGTTTGTCCTCTTTCTATGCATGCTGCATTCTGCAGCACACATAGAAAGAGGAACATCCCATCAATGATTGTTTTTGTCCAGGAAGGCGTCCCTTCCTGCACATGGTTTGTCCTCTTTCTATGCATGCTGCATTCTGCAGCACACATAGAAAGAGGAACATCCCATCAATGATTGTTTTTGTCCAGGAAGGCGTCCCTTCCTGCACATGGTTTGTCCTCTTTCTATGCATGCTGCATTCTGCAGCACACATAGAAAGAGGAAAATACCATCAATTATTGCTTGTGTGCAGGAAGGGGTCCTTTCCTGAGAAAGAAAATCATCCCCGCAACACAGGCACCCTAACATCTTGGTGCAAGGGTGCCTGCAGTGGCACATGGCAGCCACTTATGCGCCAACACAGGTGAAAGGGCAGAGGTGCTGTATATTGTTTTAAATATGCAGCATCCCTGTGCTTTTGAAATTACGCATCTCAGCGCAGCAAAATGTCTTGTGGCGCTGTGCTGCATCATTTTGTTGTAAATGAGGTCAGTGTGTCTGTATTAAAGAAAGAATATTAAATATGAAAATAAACTACCCCAAATCCATTCCTGGGCACCAGTGGGTTCAACTTCCGCTGTCTGAGAAGTGTGTTTAAAAGTGGGGTTCAAGCTACTCCACTTGGCTCCATTTCCATGTTCTTCAAGACCAACAAAACGAATATTCCACAGAGTACTTAAAAACAGGGCTGGCGTCCAGCAGACAGCCAGTCTAGAGGTGTGGGGACTTCACCTGAAGCCTGAGCACCTTGCTGGAAAAGCTGTGTGTCTGCCTGTGACCTGGGAGCCTGACTGACATGCAGAGAAGATGTGAAGCATGTCTGAACCCACCAGTAGGAGCTCACTGCCTGAGAAAGGACCATCCCAGCTGCTGCAGTTGTGGAGGAGCCAAGAAGAGTGGACTCTGTGGGAGAGTAACTGGAGGTGCCATGGGTCTTCCCAATGGCCTCACACCCTCCATGAGGGTTTCTATCTTTAAGCAATGTGAGCTAAATCAATTGACACCTCCCCGATCCTGCAGCCCACTGATTTTTCTATAGATAGCCCCAGAGCATGCAACCTTGTGTGCTTAACATTTATTGTGTGTGGTATGTCCTTGTGATTAGATGGCATATATTTTTACCAAATGAAAAGCACTGGGTTGGTGTATGTTGGTTGTTTGCTGAGGGCTGAGCCCCCCAAACTACCTCCTTGAGAACACCTGGACTGCTTTCCTTCAGTACCCTGAGAGTCTAGTTCGGAAATGGTGTAGTCCATCCAGTTTGCAGAGCCATAGTGGGATGGACTCCAGGATGCCAGAGGCAAACAACCCCAAAACAAGGGTTGTGGCCCACTACCCTCTGCTTCTCTTGTGGCCAGGGTTTGTCAGCAGCCTTTCAGTCAGTGTAGTGTTTTGCTGGGAAATGAGTAGAAGGATGAGCAACTAAACAGTAACACTTTATCTGATACAGACAATCACTGGTGCACTTTAGAATATAGCACAGGGACAGAGAGAAATCATGAACATGAATTAAGTGGTCCAAATTGTCAATTGAATCTCCTAATGTTTTTGAAAAGTATTTCACAATATGTAAAACTAATACAATGCACTCCTGTTTTAATTTACCAGTAGAGCAATAAGCTTACATTCGCTCCACAGGTGAACCTGAGAACTAGGGGGATTTTGGGCAGTTGCCACAGATTATGTATTTAATGTGGTTCTTCCAAAAAGGAGATCCAGGGAGAACCACATAAACTGCCCAAATTGCCCGTAAACCGGGCAGTTTGTAATTCTTCTTGTTCTCTCTGCATCTCATTTCACTGTGGAGAACCACACAAACTACATGCAAACCGCTCCCTTTGCGAACCGTGGGCAGGATGTCAAGCAGCCATTCGCCTTTTTTTCTTCTGTGGAAGCGAATTACACAGAATTTTGTTAAATGCACTTCTACATACAACAGAATAAAAAAAATCATTCAGTTGTAGCAGCAACTAAGTATGGGCGAAATCTGCGAAATCGCGGTCCGCGAAATCGTGCGAAAGCGAATTCGCGATCCGCATAGTTCACGAATTCATGCGAAATTGCGAATTTTGTTTTTTTGCGTGTTTGCGGGGTTTTTTGCGTGTTCGCGGTGCTTTGTGCATGTTCGCGAGCTGCTAGCACGGCGAAGTTACCCATGCGGTCGTGTATGGGCACAGCACCCTCTGGTTCACCACTGCCACCCTCTGGTTCACCACTGCCACTCTCGGGTTCACCACTGTCACCCTCTGCTTCACCCCTGTCACCCTCTGGTTCACCACTGCCACCCTCTGGTTCATCACTGCCACCCTCTGGTTCATCACAGCACCCTCTGGTTCACCACTGACACCCTCTGGTTCACCCCTGCCACCCTCAGGTTCAGCACTCACCACTGCCACCCTGTGGTTCATCACTGCCACCCTCTGGTTTGCCACTGCCACCCTCTGGTTCATCACAGCACCCTCTGGTTCACCAGTGCCACCCTCTGGTTCATCACTGCCACCCTCTGGTTCATCGCACCCTCTGGTTCACCCCTGTCACCCTCTGGTTTATCACTGCCACCCTCTGGTTTGCCACTGCCACCCTCTTGATCATCACTGTCCCCCTCTGGTTCATCACTGCCACCCTCTGGTTCATCACTGCCACCCTCTGGTTTGCCACTGCCACCCTCTGGTTCATCACAGCACCCTCTGGTTCACCAGTGCCACCCTCTGGTTCATCACTGCCACCCTCTGGTTCATCGCACCCTCTGGTTCACCCCTGTCACCCACTGGTTCATCACTGCCACCCTCTGGTTTGCCACTGCCACCCTCTGGATCATCACTGTCCCCCTCTGGTTCATCACTGCCACCCTCTGGTTCATCACTTCCACCCTCTGGTTCATCACAGCACCCTCTGGTTCACCACTGACACCCTCTGGTTCACCCTTGCCACCCTCTGGTTCAGCACTCACCACTTCCACCCTCTGGTTCATCACTGCCACCCTCTGGTTTGCCACTGCCACCCTCTGGATCATCACTGCCCCCCTCTGGTTCATCACTACCACCCTCTGGTTCATCACTGCCACCCTCTGGTTCATCACAGCACCCTCTAGTTCACCACTGACACCCTCTGGTTCACCTCTGCCACCCTCTGGTTCAGCACTCACCACTGCCACCCTCTGGTTCATCACTGCCGCTCTCTGGTTTGCCACTGCCACCCTCTGGATCATCACTGCCCCCCTCTGGTTCATCACTGCCACACTCTGGTTCATCACTGCCACCCTCTGGTTCACCACAACACCCTCTGGTTCACCACTGACACCCTCTGGTTCACCCCTGCCACCCTCTGGTTCAGCACTCACCACTGCCACCCTCTGGTTCATCACTGCCACCCTCTGGTTTGCCACTGCCACCCTTGTGATCATCACTGCCCCCTCTGGATCATCACTGCCACTCTCTGGTTCATCACTGCCACCCCTGGTTCACCACTGCCCTCCTCTGGTTCACCACTGCCACCCTCTGGTTCATCACTGCCACCCTCTGGTTCATCGCACCCTTTGGTTCACCCCTGTTACCCTCTGGTTCATCACTGCCACCCTCTGGTTTGCCACTGCCACCCTCTGGATCATCACTGTCCCCCTCTGGTTCATCACTGCCACCCTCTGGTTCATCACTGCCACCCTCTGGTTCATCACAGCACCCTCTGGTTCACCACTGACACCCTCTGGTTCACCCCTGCCACCCCCTGGTTCATCACTGCCACCCTCTGGTTCATCACAGCACCGTCTGTTTCACCACTGACACCCTGTGGTTCACCCCTGACACCCTCTGGTTCACCCCTGACACCCTCTGGTTCAGCACTCACCACTGCCACCCTCTGGTGCATCACAGCACCCTCTGGTTCACCACTGCCACCCTCTGGTTCACCACTACCACCCTCTTGTTCACCACTGTAGATTATGGTGGGGAAAGCACAACTTCCCAGCCTCAACTGAGATGAATTAATTTGGGGCTGGTTAATGTGTCACTGAATTTGAGCTTCAAATCTGGCATCTGCTTCCTTAGCTGTAAGTGCTTCCTGTTGCAGTTTAATTTTTTTTACAGGAGCATTGTGCCATACTTGTAACTATTCTCTGACCCTGCTTTGAGGGTCAGAGCAGGGTCAGAGAATAGTTGCAAGTAGGCAACTAAACTCTGGAGGGGCCCCTCAGGGAGCACTACAGGGAATGGTTACAAATTAGCTTGAACTTTTGCACCTGCTAAGTGCTTTCAGTTTTCCAAAATTCGTTTTTCTGCCATTTCGTGAGATTCGCGGGGCGCGAATTCGTGCGAAATCGAACTTGCAATCCGCAAATTCGTGCGAATTTGCGGATTTCCTTTTTTTTCGTGTTCGCACGGTTTTTTGCTTATTCGCAGACCGCTTGCAGCGCACCGACCCCGAGGTTGCCCATGCGGTCGTGTATGGGCGCGGCCATCTTGTTTGCGTGACGTGTTTCCGTTTCCGGGCGCTAGTTGCATGCTCGCGTCGTATGCGGCGTGCGATTACGTGTTCGCGGGCGTTTTTGCGTGCTCGCACGGGAAATAGCGCGCGAACTTACCCACGCGGTCCTCAATGGGCGCGGCCATCTTGTTTTTCATTCATTGCTTTGGTTCTGTGCATGCTTTCTAATCCTCCTTTCATCTGTTCAATCCTTTGTTTCTTTGGACTTTTTAAAAATCTTTTCTACTCTATATCTATCCCTCTTTTTTTCTAGATCTATATTTTGTGTTTATTTCAACTTTTCGTTACTTTTAAAGCTTCTTTAAAAAAAAAAAATGTACTTTACTTTTTCCCTATTCTTTCCTTTTTTTTTCTTCCTGCTTTACAGGACCATGGCAAAGGGAGCCGGGAAGGAGAAGGGGAAGGGTCCCGCACCCCGTACCCGGCTCCCATGCGGGCGATTGCGGGGGAGAACGTCACAGTCCGGGAGATCTTTAGTGCGGAGGAGGTGGCCGCACTGGTTTTTTATGTCTAGCGCCGCCTCCCCAAGACCATCGCGGCAGGCGGCAGGATCGCTGGTGGGTATGGGCTCCGGGAGCGTCGGAAGCGGTGGGAGAAGGTGTGCCGGGCCATGTATCAACACTCTCGGGTCCGGCGCACCTACAACCAGGCCACGCACCGGTGGTCCGACCTCCTGGACCGTGAACGCGACCTGCTCGACCTGCTAGGCGTCGAGATCCCCGGGCTTGGTGAGTAGTAGTAGCTATTTAATTACTACTCTGTTTTCTCCTGCTCTATGTGTTATAACTTATCATATTGCAAATTCTTTTTTTTCCAAAGAGCAATAATGCTGCTGATTACATTGTAGGTAAATTATGTTTCAAAATGTTCTGTGATTGCATTTCAGGTGCACTGCTCTCTTGCTCAGTGTCGGTGCTACTATGCTTATTTGTTTTCGATTTTTTGTGTTGATTTCATTGGCCTGAGTAATTATGTATGAGTGTACTTTACAGAACTGCGTAATGCTAGACACCAAGGGGCAGATTTACAATTACTGGCGCATCCCTGCAAATTAGCAGGGATGCGCCAGTTATTGTGCGCCACGCCTCCACCACCCATGGTGCGCCGCATTGTAAATGCGGCGCACCATGGGGCAAAAATGACACAGAAGCGTCACTCATCTGTGCGTTAAAGTCAGCACATTGCTGGAGTTGCGTCGCAACCACGACGCAGCTCCAGCAATGCTCTTGGGTGCCCTATCTCCCCAATGCTGCGTCAAACCGTACGTCTGCTTCAAGCAGCCGCAGGGTTTCGAGTGACGCAGCATTGGCCTAAAAGTGACTGAGTGAAATCTTGTAGATTTCACTCAGCCACTTTTAGGATGCGTTCCTGCGCAGGAACACCCTCCCTTGCGCCGGAACGCCCCCTGATGGCGCAGGGCTTTACAACGTGATGCATCTCCCAAATGCGTGACGTTGTTAATATACCCGGCACTATGGCGCCTCTTTTGCGCTGCCGCTGCGTCACAAAAATCACGCAACGACGGAGCAAAAGAGCCGCTACGGGACTTGTAAATCTGCCCCTAGAGACTCAAGTCCAGTCCTTCCTTTGTACACCTGCCACTAATAAGAGTGGTAGTGGATTGATAGTTTGAGTATTTTAATGACTGGTTATGTAGTAGGAAACTTACTTTAGTGTTCTCACTGGTCTGCAATCACGATGGACTTTGTCTGTCACTTCGCGTGCTGCGGAGTGCTTCCTGCCAGTCCTAGTCGAACCTTTTTGTAGTTGGTTTAGTGAGTTACATAACTTTCCAAGTCGACGGTCTGCGAATCCAGCAATACTAATATCCTAGTAGACCACACCAGATAGCTCAATAAATGTATTGCAATTGTTGTCTATTTGCTATTTTCCTGAAATAATTTGTTATTGTTCTTTTGAAATGTTTGATTTGGTTGACAACAATCATCCATGTTTGGGTCTTTCTTTCATGTTGTACATCAGCTCCCCCCAGGGTCAAGAGGACAGAGGAGGAGGAGGTAGCGGCGCCGGCGGCTGAGGACCAGGAAGGCCAGGATCGGTCAGGCGAGGGCTCCTCTGCTGGCCCCAGTAAGTTTTCATGTTAATATTAATAATTATACTTCCCTACCTTTTAGAGTACTTTTTTTTACTAACGTTCCTCATTCGATTTTTCCTACATCATCTTGTAGACTGTTTCTAAATTCTTATCCTGCCTCTACTATGACTCCCTGTGGTACTACTAGATTATTATTATTAGTCTGTCTGTGTAGCTAACTAAGCTTGCACAGTTGGCAAAAGGTGTTAAACGAAACTCCCATTCTATTCATGAATAGCTCTATGCACTGAGTGCAGTCCTCTGGGTTGTCCATAATGTCTTATGAAGTCTTCTAAATGTTTATGCTTTGACAATTCCCAACAAGAAACTTTCAATGACCACCAAGAAAGAATACGATACTAGTTTACTTTTTGATTGGATAGGAGGACAACCCATACTACTATTGTTGCAGGGACAATTCTGCACAAACAGAACTATGGACACTAAATAGTGCATTGTTTATCAATTATAATAGGCGCAGTTAGACTTTCCACATACCTCAGTCATAACAGAATTTGAACCCCCCATCTCCTTACTGACTAGCTAGTGTGACAGAGTCATTTAGTTTCCTAAATCATCGATGATTGATCCCCAATGATGATTATCCAACTCAGGACATAAGACTACGGAGTCAGAGTCCAGAACTGTCAGAGCCACGGACTCATGCTTGCAAATTGCAAACCCTTTCGCTCACTCACTCATGACTATAAAAACCACAGAGTCTATGTAAGTTTTAAAGCTTTATTAAAAGTAAAAACATTTATTAAAATCAAGTTCATCATACAACATAAACGGTGGATTGAAAATGGAAAAGTGCTTAGTGAATTCACACATTAATTGTGGGCGAGCCCTCACCTGGTTGGAACTTCAAATCTTCTTCGTGGTGCTGAATCGTTGCTTACTCCGTCCTAGTGATTATGATCTGATGTTGCTCTTGTTCTTAGAAGGGAAGCTTCTGTCTGTTATGAGAAAAACGGTGCATGTTAAAAAGCAAGCATTCATCAGTTGTGCCAAAAACTGTAGCAAGACAAGCAACACCCTTCCCTGAAAAAAAGTGCAATTTTTAGTTTTGAGTTGACTAGACAGTCACAAATTATTACATTTGTTTGTGTAGTCCTAATGAAATTTTTTCATTCCTAGACAAAAAACTAGGGAGTGGTGTGTATGGCATCTAAGAATCTGAAATGTATTTTCTAGGCAGAGGTGGACACTCCTGGGGCGGAGGCGGTGCAACAGCCAGCGGACAGACTTACAAATTTAGAACTAAGTTTTTATTAACCAGGCAGTAGCCTCCTCTAAATTGACTTCAACTCAGCTGTGAAAGTTTTTTCGAGAATCCAAGTCAGATCAGAGATGAACTTAATGGATGGGATGAACGAAAAGGGAAAGCAGGGTGTAAGTAAGTGTGAAAGGACGAGCGAGTTAAAAGTAATGATGACTGGCAAAGAATGATACGTGTTTTTCAATGCTGCCCGAGGTGGCTGGGAATATGATGCATGGCCGGTTGAAGGATGAAGCAAGGATGGGTGGAAGGAGAAAGGAAAGAGGACTGCCTGGGTGGGTGAAACAGAAACTGTATGTGTGCGCAATATATCCTTTGGTTGAAATTCAAATGCAAGTCAAGCACGGATGCATGGCTTGCGGTTTCCAAAATAAAATGAAAATGTTGTTTTCCCGTGAGAAAAAGTAAGGTTTGTCCACTTGAGACATTAAGAAGAATGATTGACATTTACTTTAAATGGATGGATGCCTGGATCATGGTACTATCTGACTCATAGATAGCATATGTGTATGTAGAGAGAGTAGACGGTCACTGGATGAACTAAGTGTTACTTTGAAGAGCATGTAACATCGCACCCGCACGTCCGTTCCAGTGTAGGAAAGGCAAGAAAAAGAAGTTGTCACTTTTCCGAATACTACCATGAATAGTAGCAGTACTTTGTATTGCTAGCACAGCATATATCCGGCGATTACGGGGGCCACTCACTACCTCTGTTAATAATTTTAGTACAACTCTGTCATTCATGTGTGGCCTATCAGTGTTCATTCAATAAAAAAGAAATCACCTAAAGTCATCCCATATGTAATCAAATACATATCCTGTGAAGGGATAGATAATCATATTATTTATCTTCTTCATTTTCCTTTTCTAGTAGTCATTGGCACTGTAGGGTGAAAGTTAAATTAATTAAGCAGTAGCCCTTGTAACAGAGTATTCTCAGTGCCACCCGTAATAGAAAAGTAAGAGCTTCACCACCTGCATGTACTGGACTGGTACAGTAACGCAAGCCCGTGTCATCATGGCGTGCGTCTGTTTTTCTCGGGTGCAAGTTGACTGCGCTGGCATTATGCCGGCTTCCAGAAGTTTACGTACCAATTTCGCTAAACAAGAGAGAAGAAGAATAAGACTGGTGTACTGTCATAGTCGACTCTAATGTAGTGAGTCCATAGTGCTCATAGAATTGATTCCTGAAACTTCCACTAATGTTAGAGCAAGGCTGAAGAAGTGGGAGGTTAGATAGATACAGGCCACAAATGTTATGAACTGTGCTTGCAAGTTGCTAGTTCTACTGTGAGACAACTTTCTGCTGAATTATTTTGTGTTAATCTTAGAGAGCATTGGTTACAGACTATGTTTTTCTTTCTTCATGTAGATGCTCCTTCCAAACTGTCAAGGAAGGAGCTGGCTAGACGGGCCCGGCAAAGGAAACTGGAGGCGACTGTCGCCGAATATCGGCGGCTGGTGGCCCAGGAGGAGGAGGAAACGCAGTCACAGACCACCACAACATCTACAGGGACAGTTGCATCCTCCTCCGTGCTCCCTGGGTCAGCCAGTCAACGCAGGCCTCCAGCGGTACGGAGCCGTGGTACCGCAGCCACCCGCCACCGCCAAGCAGCCAAAAAATCAGCTGCCCCCCACAGCAGGTGCAAGGCACGCGTGCACCGCCTAACACTCAGGGTGTCCTACCTTGAGCAGGAGTAAAAGAAGCTGAGAATCCTGCTCAAGAACCTCCGCAAGGAGCATGACCACCTGGCCCAGAAAGTACGCCGCCGGCGGCATTAGAGAAGGAGAGACTGTCCCTTGCCCCTTTTTTAAAGAATTTTGGGGGGTGGGAATTGGGAGTTGGGTTTTTTGGACTTTGGGGACTTTTTATTTCACAGACATTCTTTGGGGTAAGGGAATGGGGGTGGGCCGGGTCTTGCGGGATAGTTTATTTTTGTTAGGGATATAAATAATTATTACTTTCAACTTAAACATAGCATACGTGTTTTTACTGCAGTTGAGGCTGGAGGGGGGGGTTAACTGTAAGTTTGTTTTCCGGAAACTTAAGTGGCTTCTTGATTCAAATTGTGTAAGTAATTGCCCAAATGTTTACAAAAGTAAGTGCCTCTCACAGAGTTAGTGAATTCAATTGTCCTATGACTTTACTAGTACTACCGCCAGTCTCTCGTCTCTCATACTACTCCATTATTCTTGCTCCCCCAAACGCTTATCTTACCTGTAATTCGTGTTTTAAATTAGGGCTAGGCACAGGTCTGGCTGCATGGCAAATGGCGATTAAGGTTGGCAATCCTTGGCGGTTGAAATGGCATCATTGCGGTGGTACTAGTGGTGGTACACAGTGGCAGTTGCAGCATATGAAAAAAAAGAAATTGAAACCTTGATTGGTCTTAGCGGAGCATTAGAACGGTACGATAGATACTATAGTACGTGACAGTACACTAGAACAGTGCCAAAAGGTAGCCTTACAAATGCCAAAGTATTGAAAGTATAACTACTACTTGCGTGGAATTTGTCATTGGCTACTACTACAAGAAATAGTACTGAAGGTGAAGGACACAGCAGCGTAATCATTTGCCACGTGTAGGAGGAGGATGTTCTTCATGATCAATCCATTTCATGGCGCCCATGAAAATCTGCTTTGATTTGCCAATAGTCATGGGTCTGTGTCAAGCTGACTAAGATTATATCCTTCGATTCCTTCTTCAGCCTTGAAATGTAATTCATTTTCAGTTGCTATGACCTTATCCTCCCCAGCAAGTGTGTGGAATTATTGCTGTCATTTACTCACACATCAATGAAAACCACACAGCCCGGGGTAAGAGGGTTAGGGTTTGGAAATTGGATGGGAATGGGGCTTTTTGGGAGAGTTTTGTTGTGAGAGAGGAAAAAAAACCACATCATGGACAAACAATAAATGAAGATAAACAAATCTTTGGATACGAAGATATCCATAAAGGGGCATAAAGGAAGTGCTTGCACTTCTGCAGGCATGAAGTTGATTGCTACATGGATGGTTAGGTTACTTTAACTAAGTAGAACTTTCTAATGAATGAAAGAATGCGACAGTACAGGGCTGCAGTAATTATGCGTTTTCACTTGCCTATCTCTGCACTCGGAGAAACACTTTGTTAATTAAATTAGTTTGAAAAATAGCAAAGTAAAAGTATACAATGGCTGGAGGGATGAATTTAGAAGCAGAGAGCAAAGAAATGCTGAGTCACACTCAAAGAAGTTCACAGCAATAACACTACTTAAAAGATAAGTAGAAATGAATGGATACTATTACTGTATGTTGCTGTATTTGTCCTGTTGAATTTGGGAAGTTGCATGCATCAAGCCATTCCTCTTATTTGCGGTACTCCTTTGTTCCATCTGACGCTTCGTCGATCAATGTTGGTGACCAGAAGACACCCTGTCCACTACCTGCCTGGCGGATGCTGAATTGCGGGTCGCTAATGTGAAGCCTGACTTCATCCTTTGTTTCATTGCACAGGGTGAAAGCCGCCCTGTAAATGTTGATGGAAAAACAGGAAGTGATATTAAAACACCACCGAGAAAAAAATATAAGGTACGTACGCTGTGTAGTGCAAAAAGTCACACTTTCAGTTTCAGAATCGACAGTACAATAGTTTCGAAAGGGCGTACTCTGAGTCTCCTTTTGAAGGATAAATAAGTATGGGTGAATTTCGCGGATCTTTCCCCTCAAGCTAGGTGTAGTGTAAACTAAGATTTTAGAACAAAATTAGACCTTCCCAGCAGTGCTCCCAGACCCTTAAACACAGACGCTAAAATGTAGAATACCCCAAATCAGACCCCAAATATGTGCGATACTGCTACCTGTCTAAGGCCTAGTGGAAAATGGTGACAAAACGTACTTTGAAAGTAAAGTAGGCCCAAATCCCCCCTTTCCCACCATGGATGTTCTTCAAACCACTTTCAACCAAAATTAGACATTTCTCGACAAGTGCTCCAAGAGTAGACCCCAGAACCCAGTTGGCAAAATCTCGAACACCCCCAAACACATGCAATACTGCTAACCCTAACTAGCCCTAAGTTAAAAATAGTGTCAAACGCTTTCTTCAACTAGGCCCTAACTCCTCTTTGCCACCATGGATTTGCTTCAAACCTCTTGCAATCAAAAGTATCCATACCCAGCATTGCTCCAAAACCCCAAAACCCACCCCCAAACACCAGGAACCCCCCCAAGCAGGCCCCCGAAAACACGAAAGTGAGCGAAAACGCTAACTAGTGAAAAACTTTTTCACCATGTATTTTATCCAAAACCCTTTTATCCGGTATTAGACCTTCCCAGCAATGCCCCCAGACCCGTCAACCCAGGCGGAAACAAGTAGAAGACCCCCAAACAGCCAAAAAGCAAAAGTAAAAAAATGGGGACTTAGAAATTTTTAGGCAAATTTCCAAAATCACTCCGTGCGCGCTCTGCAGCTAGGCCCTAACTCCCCTTTGCCACCATGGATTTGCTTCAAACCTCTTGCAATCAAAAGTATCCATACCCAGCATTGCTCCAAGACCCCAAAACCCACCCCCAAACACCAGGACCCCCCCCCAAGCAGGCCCCATGAAAACACGAAAGTGAGCGAAAACGCTAAAAAGTGAAAAACTTTTTCACCATGTATTTTATCCAAAACACTTTTATCCGGTATTAGACCTTCCCAGCAATGCCCCCAGACCCGTCAACCCAGGCGGAAACAAGTAGAAGACCCCCAAAGAACCAAAAAGCAAAACCGGAAAAGCTCACACTTAGGAATATTTAGGCCTCATTCCAAAATCACTCCAAGCGCGTTGTGCAGCTAGGCCATAACTCCCGTTTTCCACCATGGATTTCCTGAAAAACAAATGCAATCAACATTAGACTGTGCCAGCAGTACTCCCAGACCCCAAAACCCACCCCCAAACACCAGGAACCCCCCCAAACAGCACCCCGAAAACACAAAAGTGAGCGAAAACGCTAAAAAGTGAAAAACCTTTTCACCATGTATTTTATCCAAAACACTTTTATCCGGTATTAGACCTTCCCAGCAATGCCCCCAGACCCGTCAACCCAGGCGGAAACAAGTAGAAGACCCCCAAACAGCCAAAAAGCAAAACGGAAAAGCTCACAGAAATATTTAGGCCGCACTCCAAAATCACTCCAAGCGCGCTGTGCAGCTAGGCCATAACTCCCGTTTTCCACCATGGATTTCCTGAAAAACAAATGCAATCAACATTAGACTGTGCCAGAAGTGCTCCCAGACCCCAAAACCCACCCCCAAACACCAGGAACCCCCCCAAACAGCACCCCAAAGACAAGCAAGTGAGCAAAAACGCAAAAACTTTTTCACCTCCGATTTTCTCCAAACCACTTTTACCCGGTATTAGACCTTCCCAGCAATGCCCCAGACCCGTCAACCCAGGCGGAAACAAGTAGAAGACCCCCAAACAGCCAAAAAGCAGAAGTACAAAAATGGGGACTTAGAAATTTTTAGGCAAATTTCCAAAATCACTCCGCGCGCGCTCTGCAGCTAGGCCCTAACTCCCCTTTGCCACCATGGATTTGTTTCAAACCTCTTGCAATCAAAAGTATCCATACCCAGCGTTGCTCCAAGACCCCAAAACCCACCCACAAACACCAGGAACCCCCCCAAACAGGCCCCCGAAAACGCTAAAGTGAGCAAAATGCCTGAAAATTGAAAAACATTTTCACCTCCGATCTTCTCCAAACCACTTTTATCCGGTCTTAGACCTTCCTAGCAATGCCCCCAGACCCGTCAACCCAGGCGGAAACAAGTTTAACACCCCCAAACAGCCAAAAAGTAAAACCTTAAAAAGTGACACAGCAAATTTCGGGCCAACCTGGAATTCAGTCCAAATGCGCTGTGCAGCTAGTACCCTAACTCCCCTTTTCCACCATGGATTTCCTGAAAAACAAATGCAATCAACATTAGACTGTGCCAGCAGTGCTCCCAGACCCCCCCGACCCAGCACCGCAAATCTAGAACACCCCCAAAGAAACCCCCAAAAACCTGCAATACTGGTATATTCAAAACATGCCATCTTCTCATTATTCATTACCTGTTCTACTTTTTGTCCGCATCTTCTTCGGAAAGTGAGGGCCCACAGGGCAGCCTCTCCTGTAAATTTCAGAAGTAGGTCTGCCAACAATCAGCAAGCATGTAGTCAGTCAGTTATTTCAGTCCCACTTGAGGGGACTCGTCTACGTAGACAAAGTTTGTTTTTTCTCCATAATCCATCAATCTGCCTTGAGGGAAATGGATAGGGGGAGTCTGGAGGAGGAGGATAGAGGAGCATGATTGAGTTGTGAACTTGTGAACATCTGAATGCAGACTGCGGCACCTTCAAATCAATAAGGAAAATAAGATGAAGCCAGTGCTGATGATGGACTTATTGTGATTAGGTGATTAGAGTTTTGTTGTGGTAAAAGTAACAAAACAAAGAAAGACACACAGGAATAAAAGTGAATAAGTACGGAAAAAAAGGAAGTAATTTTCAGGCCTCGGTGTCAGGGAAGCAGAGCTCGTCCTCCAAGTCTATGAATTGAGACGGGAGTAGGTCTGGTGACCGAGAAGAACTTCCGTCGGCGTCACCTAAGTCGGTGTCCTCTTCTTCCTGCGTGCATTCACGTATTTTGTAATCGGGTGGTATGAAGTGCTGATTCATCTTGATTATTGTTAACCTCTCCACATTTTTGGGCAAAAGGCGGGTCCTTTTTGAAGTAACAATGGCACCAGCAGCACTGAAAACACGTTCAGAAGACACGCTTGCGAGTGGGCAAGACAAATAATTTAGAGCCAGGTTGGTGATCAGTCGCCATACAGAGCTTTTCGTATACCAATATCCCAATGGGTTCTCCTATGACAGACCTCTGTTGGGTCATCCAGATAGGCCTGCACCACCGACTCAAGGTTCTCCAGGGTTGATCCACTTCGCGTACCATATGCGACCTTTTCATCAGTGGACCAAGCAAACCCTTGCTGAGTTAGCCAATCCCCTTCCGACAATATTTGTTTGCGGCCTGGTGCAGGTGAGGATGATGATATGGTTGCTGGTGTCGTTAACGGCTGTGAGGGAAAGTGACTCCCATCGGCCACGGATTGAGAAGTGGAACTTGACGCCGAATGGCCTGCTGATTCAGTTGTACTTGTGCGGCCTCCTTTAAGGTTCTGCCGGTCTTTTTCTAACCAAGTGGCTGACACAGCTAGCCAATGTTTGTACTTTGAAACATCTGCTTCATCAAAAGGAATGAATGCTTTGCTAGCCACTGCCTTTTTGTACCGTGGATCAAGAATAGTGGCACAAATGTAATGTTGTTCTGTATGTATGTTTTTAAGCCTTTCATTGTCAAGTAGGCGCCTTAATAACTTCCCTGCCAAATCATATGCTTCTCGCTTTTCACCATCATCTCGGAACGTTGACGACACCTCCTTCAGTTGGTGCTCTAGCATGCGCAACAATGGGGTAGCTTTGCTCAAAGAACAGTCATCCCTGCTGACTTCACGCGTGAAGAGCTCAAAAGGACGAAGCATGTCTGTCAGGCTTGCAATTAGCTTCCATTCCTACAACTCAAGCCTCATGTCTTTGTGAGGAGAACCCAGTTTAAAGACATACTCATGTATTACCTCCCACTGCTCAGACAGACGCTCAAGCATGTAAAAGGTTGAGTTCCAACGTGTTGCCACCTCCTGGATTAGTCCTTTGACTGGCAGTTTACGTTCATATTGAAGGCTCCTCAGCAGCTTCCGGGCATTAAAAGAATGGCTGAAATGTGTGCAGATTCTTCGGCAGATGGTCAGTAATTTGACGACTGGCGCTTCTGTTTTCAAGAAGGCTTGCACCACGATGTTAATACTGTGCGCCAAACACGGCACTCTGAAATAGCCACCGTTCTCCATGGCCTTAACTATATTACTGCCATTATCCGTGGAAACATAACCAACTGTGCGATTTCTTGGATGCAGCCATTCATTGACCTTCCTGGTAAACTCATCCAAAAGGTTAGGTGCAGTGTGAGATTTCTCCATGGCAAACATGCCTACTGTTGCATGTTTGCGAGTAGCTTGAAAAACTTCCTCCGTGTCAACATCTTTGTGTTTTAACTGTTTTTCGACCCCTGCAAAAGAGACCCAGTGTGCAGTGATGCAGATGTAATCAAGGGCTTGGCAACTGGTCCACATGTCTGTTGTCATGTGGATAGTGTAAACAGCACTCTTCAGAATAGCTGCGCCAATCACCTCCAGCACATCTTGATGTAGTGCTGGAACAGCAACCATTGCAAAATAGGATTGGCTAGGAACCTTCCATTTAGGACAGACTGTTGCCACCAAGTCACGAAAACCCACACCTTCCACGAAAGAGAAAGGGAGAAGGTCCAGCGCCAGCATTTTAGCCAGCTTTGCGTTATACAGACGTTGGGTGGTTGCGTTCAAATGGCGCATCCGACCAAAACATGCTGCTAATGGTGGGCTGGTTCGTTTTACGTGATGATGATGACACAGAAGTCAAACCAGTTAGGCTCATTGATTTAGTTTTTTGCATTGGTGTTGCAGGGGTAGAGGGTGTGGGCGCTACCACTGTAGTGCTGCTGCCAGGGGTACTGGGTGTACCAGAAAAAATGTCTGTCGCTTCATCACTTCCCCCCTGCACGATCAGCCTCTCATCATCATCAGATGCAATATCAAGTGATACATTTGGATTTGTTTTTGTTTTGGCTTCCTCGATGTCACTTAGGTGATTATACCACTGGAAAGGGTGGTGTTTTTTGAGATGACCTCTGGCCTCCGGTACCATAGTTGGTACCAAGCTTACCCCGACTAACTGATACTTTACAAATCGAACAAACAACCACGTTTTCCACCTTTTTAGGTCAAGCGTTGGAGAAAGCAAGCGAAGCTTGCTGAGTCCAGCTCGGCAACTATAGTCATCCGTCTCCTGGGAATCTGAGACAGGGGCCGGGCACGAGCCTCGACTTAACCTCGTGGGCGCGCACGGCCAGCCCCTGTCTCAGATTCCCAGGAGACGGAGACAGATTCACAGCAAAACAGGCTCTCGCCCGCGCGCACACACAGCCACACTCACGCATGCGCACACACATTCCCACGCGCACACACTCACCCCCTCCCCCCGAACACGCAGGGCTTACATACACATACAAACGCGCACACACACACCCTCCCAAACCCACTCACCGGGCACACGCAGGGCTTCCATCACTGGGGGGGCGGGCACCGTCAATGTGCCCCGACGCCCCCCCTCACCGGGTCTGTTATACTCCTCTCGTCCTGTTCCTCCGTGTCCAGACTCCGCAGCCCGCTCCGTTGTTTCTCCGCCCCTTCCGGACAGTTCGTGCGTGTCACGCCTCTCCTTTCTCCCGCCCGGAAATCCGATTTGCGTGTCAGGCCTCGCTCTCGCTGTCATCTGCACTGTAGCGCATTCATTTTTTTTTTCCAACATTTATTTATTTCATCCCTGGATGTTTAACACGCCTTAAACTTAACGCGCTTTCAACTTTAACGTGGTTGGGATATATTTGCAAGTATCGGTATGAGAGTCCAGCTGTGATTAATTTTGCACGTGAGTGCATAGATTAAACGTATTTTCGCGGTCCCCAGGCATAAACTTGTCATTCATTGAGTCGTAGCGCCGCAAGCACAATGCAGACCCGGTCAGGTGTTTGTTGACCTCTTTGTATACGCACGCAGACATGGGACATTGAGCGTTTGTATCCCCGAGCCAGCACACAAAGAACATCTCCACTAGGGTCTAAGCCAGTCTGGGTGCGAAGATGCGCTTCGGGAATTCCTCAGGCGCTATAGTGCACCCGTCAGGATCTCAGCCCCGTCCCTTGTGATGACAACTGTGAGCTCACACTGCGCCGAACTGCCAGAAATATTAAGAGTTAGCAGCGGGTAATGTCCAGCGGGTAATGTCCTTGCGGACCGAGTAATCTCCCCCCCCCACACACACACACACTCACACACCGCTTCCCCCAAGCCCCCCTTTTATTGGCCACGGATACCGCTGTCCATTTATCTTCGAGAATATGGAACTACAGGGACCCCGCCATTAATATGGTCTCTGAAAAAACAAAGCTGTCAGTGGCCAGGCAGAAGCAGCTGGCTTGCATGTGTGATGTCAACACAAACGTCCATAGCGCTGCGATGCCCTGCTTTCTAAACTGTGCGGGGACAAGCGCCTTTGACTTCTACTATCGGTTCTATCATTCTGCACAGCTACCAAAAGCGGGCTCCAGGAGCTGTGACCACAAACTCCCATCAGCACCCACCCCAGCCTCCGCAGTGTGTACAGGGCCCTTGTGATATTTTATGTGACCAGCAGTTTATTGTAAATATACTTAAATCACTCGAAAAGTTCGTTCAATCCAAGTGTGCCCCTGTTGTTATTTTTAGTTATTCCCAAACGTAGATTCCCAGCATCAGATCCCAAAACATGCAAAACACAGACACGTCTACTCTCAGTATTGGACCCAAATCATCCCTTCTTGCTAAATATGTTGTCCATCTGAGGAACTATTGTGCAATTCATATCCGCTAACCCTTCCCCCTCCCCTCCGATAAATCTCCACAATTCAGTCTGAGTTAACATCTTTATCGCTTGAGGAATGGTGAAAAAGACTACAGATTATTGCTATTGCACTCCAGACCCATTTCCCACTAACTGTGAGTCTGAAGTCATGAATATTACCACTTGTTTAAAACTTCTATTTACTATCAATATAACGAGGCATGAGGCAACAGTTACATCAGAACATTCCGAGACCATTAGAGCTTTTGAATATGTTTGTTCACCCAGATATAATGCATCTCCCTTTCTTCTATAACATGCAGCTTAAATGGTTCTGACACGTGAAAAATGCTTAAATAGGACCGTGACAAAATTAGCTTGAAGCCCTGATAGCTCTGTCGGTAGAGCATCAGACTTTTAAGCTAGGGGTCCAGGGTTCAATTCCCTGTTCGGGCGCATAGCATCTTATTCAACTTTTATCTGCTATTAACTATATTAGAAATGAAGATTTTTTTTAGCTTTTTACTCTCCTCTCTCTACCGAAAGGTGAGCTCCGAACGTGTTACTGGTAGCTCGTGCTCTGAAGAGGGACGAACAGAACTGTGAGTCTTGGAGGGCTGGGGCGAGGTCAGTCTCACCCTTGCTGGGGACCCCCCTTCCCTGTGGCACTGCTTGTTCTGCCCTGGCTCGTGCACCGCATGCAGCCTACAGAGAGTGTGGAGACACAAGTGAGGTGTAAAGTGAGTATACATCAGTGTCCCACCCTCTAGTTCGATTTGTCACTGGGAGCTCATACTGTGAGGAGAGATGCACAGAGCTGTAAGGTCTTACAGGAAGAAAGGACAGTGCCATCCTGCCCTCCTGGACAGCAACACCACCCTGCCCTAAAATAAAACACTTTCTCCATCAAATATAATCCATGATATAAATATGGAAGATTACATTTTACCAAGTTAGGAAACTCCTTAGTAAAGCCGTTTTTATTTGCACTACGTTATCAAAACAAATTGCATTGTTTTCCCACCAAGATACAAAAACAAGCATTTGCAATGCAATAGGTCTCGCATTTACACGAGTTTAAGCTATTGGCATTGTAAATGTCAATGCCTTTTATTTATGTTTTTGGAACCAAAAACAGAAATAAAAGGCTTTGTTATTTGCAATGTCAATAGCTCAAACTCGCGTTAATGCGAGACCTACTGCATTGCAAATGCTTGTTGCTAACAGTAAAGAAGTCCCAAACTGGGACTGGAGATGTCTGCTGGTGGTGGAGGTGCTACTTTGACTTTCAATGCCAGATGAAGTGGAGGATGGGCGTGGCTGAATTTGTTTCTGTTGTTCACTTACAGCACCACTACTTGAGGTAATGGAGGTCGAGCTGGATGGAGGTCCCTGCCGGCCCTTCTGACGAGAAAATATGGAAGCTGTAGGTCGTGTTGGTGTTGTAGTTAACTGCATTGGTGGTGGTACCAGTGCCACGCCGCCCACATCCCGCTCAGCAGCCATTCGGGCTAGGGTTAAAATGTTTGTCTGCTGCATGCCCGCTGTGGCTGGAGTGACGTCTGTGATGACTGGGTCATCGTCAGACTCTTCATCAGCAGCAGAAGACACCACTTCTTGTTCGTCGTCATCACCCATAAGTTGAAGCCTTGCGGGAACCTTCCTTTTAGGCTTAGCTACCTTTGTCGGCTCATGGCGTGCCTCACTGTCAGACTGCATTGCTGGGTTCCAATCAAGATCAAGGTCATCAGAATGAAGGGGGCTTGAAGAAGAACTTGTAGTAGTAGTAGTAGCAGCCATCCTTGACCTTTTTCTTGCTGGGGATCTGGAAGACAATGGATCATCCTCAGGAGGAGTGGCTTCCTCGGATGATACCTCCACTTGAATATCAATTTCCTGATGTGCCCCTACTTCTGGAGGAACAAGCGTTGTAGGCAGTTGTGCCGCTCCATGAACCTCTAGTTGCACCTCTCCATGCACCTCTACTTGCGCCTCTCCTTGTGCATGTACTTGCGCCTCTCCTTGCCCATGTAATTGCGCCTCTCCTTGCCCATGTAGTTGCGCCTCTCCTTGCCCATGTACTTGCGCCTCTCCTTGCCCATGTACTTGCGCCTCTCCTTGCCCATGTACTTGCGCCTCTCCTTGCCCATGTACTTGCGCCTCGCATTGCCCATGTACTTGCGCCTCTCCTTGCCCATGTACTTGCGCTTGTACTAGTTGCACTTGTGGTTGTCGTTGCGGCTGTGGTTGTTGAACACTCGTCAGCTGAGTTACACCTGGCGTTGATTGGATGGTACTTTCTTGTGATGAGCCAACATCACTGGTCGATGGTGATTGAACAACCAAAGTGGCTGCCGCAGCAGCACTTATGGTCTTGGACCTAACTTGGCGTGGTGGCACTGAGCCCAATGAAGCGGAGGTGCTGCTTCCAGCTTCGTCCCCGGCGGACACCGCTGCTGCTGCAGGCGTACTTTTTTTTCCCAAAAAAAGGTGTCGGTGGGCACACCAGTCTCCTTGGTAGGTGGTGCCACTTGCTTCTTCTGCTCCTTCTTACTGGCAGTGGCACTAGCATCTTTTTTCGCTGAGGCGCTACGGCCACCTTTCTTTGGGGCCATCTTCTTCAGATGTCAACTCAGAACAACAGGCCGCATTTGCACGAGTTGCAAAGTTGTCTTGTCTGTGGCCACACGTGACGTCACGTGACGTGTGCTGCTCACACCGCTGCAGGACTTCTTCCCGGCACTGGTGATTCTCTTGTGCACCTAAAAGCAATGGAAGCCAGAGGAACATCAGTTAAACACCCCAAAAAGTCGAAAAACACAAAAATCACCACAATCCAATGCCAGCCATGCCTCTCAATGATGTTTACATTCAAGACACCCCGCAGAAAGACTAGGCCCATGCACCACTGAGTAACCCTGGGCATAATGGATGAAAGCAAGGCACATTGTATGCGGGCCTATGGCACAAAGCACAATGCCTGGCTTCAAAATGGCCCCTTGACCCCCACCACATGGCCAGGCGCTGCCTGTACCAGCCCTCAAAATGGCCCCCACCCACATAGCCATGCCCCATCAACAACACCCCAAAAAATCGAAAAACACATAAAAATCACCAAAATCCAATGCCATTCATGCCCTCAATGATTTTTACATTCAAGACACACACACACAAAACACAAAGAAGAGCAGATCAGGTCTGGGAATGGTGTGTGACTATGCTAATCACTGCAAAACAGTTGGATAGATGTGTGCAAAAAACGATTGAGGAACATACGCTAGAACCAGACCCATCAGCCCAACCTTTATGTCAGAGTTTACGTCATGTGGGGGTTTTCTGGTTATTCATCACCACATCCAGCCATATAGTGCCAGTGCGGGACAGAATGTCAATACTCTAGCGATGTGACTCACCGTGGAGTAATGTAAATAGGGTGCAGTGCTCAAGTGGTTGTGATGAATAAAAATGACTACACAGATTCAACAGAAAGTTCGAATAGAAGTCTGAGTGTCAAGAGTTAAAAACATGCCGAGTAGTAAGACTACCCTTTGGCGCTTTGCAGGACGGTCGACATGTTTCAGCCTAGTGGGGGATTTCCCCGGCTTTCTTCAGGACCCTTAGTCATGGAATAGCTACTGCAACTACAAAGTATGTGAAGTGAAGAATCTCAAAAATATACATATCTGCCAGGAACTTAAGGGATTGTATGTCCACTGGAGGGAGAGACGTACGTCTTCTTCCTATCAAGAAACGAGAAATTACTATCAAGTACAGAAGGTTGCACACATACAGCCGCATGAATACACAGAAAACGCATAGAAAAAACACCTGCATGAACAATTTACATTCTGCATTATAAAAGAAGCATATTAGCTTGATCACATTGAGGCATTCCCTCACAGTGATACTCACCCAGCTTTTTGTGGGTGAAGACCTCACCTCACCCGGCAACCGCTCGGGAGTATGAGGCCCCGCTCTATAGTGTAGAAAAAGGGACACAGTCAACACATAGATCTAGTGTGCCCAAACAAATTGCTCTACACATATAACCCAACCCACGTGTGCTAGAGACCCATCCGCGACAATTACATACTCTCATACAGCTAAGTCCACATAGAACACTTAGAGAACATGCCTCATACAATATTCATATAGTACCTTGGGTGTAATGAACATGAATCATCAGTTTCCTAGATACATAAAATGGGCACTCTAGACTACTAATATTACTACCCCCTCAAAACTGGACAAGAACACTCTAGGTTGTTACTTGACATGCCCCCTCGAGAAGACTTTAGGGAGAAAAACAGAAAATGCTGTCAAGAGGCTCACCTATCCGTCGGTGTCCCCGATATTCGGCCGAGCGGAAGGGGAGGAACTGGTTGTGTAGGCTTTCAGCCTTTAAATAGCGACAACCGATAGAGACATGAGCCATAGAAGGGGCAAGCGCGCACGATGTAGGTCACTAGTCCCACGCACATGCGTAATGTTACTGAAAGCCAGAAGATAGCAGCTTCATAATAATCAACATATCGCGCTTGCTCGTGAAGGTTTACACAAGCTAACATGCCACATTACTGGAAAGTGTACGGAGAAGGCCCAGGGAACAGTGTTTCCCGCTAGGTCATGCGCACAACTCCTCGTTGGATGATAGATCTAGAGCACGCAGTATTCGATACACGCGCTTCTTTATACAGCTGGATTCCCTTAGTAGTAACCTTCTTTATAGCGGGCCTTCTCCGTACACTTTCCAGTAATGTGGCATGTTAGCTTGTGTAAACCTTCACGAGCAAGCGCGATATGTTGATTATTATGAAGCCGCTATCTTCCGGCTTTCAGTAAGATTACGCATGTGCGTGGGACTAGTGACCTGCATCGTGCGCGCTTGCCCCTTCTATGGCTCATGTCTCTATCGGTGGTCGCTATTTAAAGGCTGAAAGCCTACACAACCAGTTCCTCCCCTTCCGCTCGGCCGAATATCGGGGACACCGACGGATAGGTGAGCCTCTTGACAACATTTTCTGTTTTTCTCCCTAAAGTCTTCTCAAGGGGGCATGTCAAGTAACAACCTAGAGTGTTCTTGTCCAGTTTTGAGGGGGTAGTAATATTAGTAGTCTAGAGTGCCCATTTTATGTATCTAGGAAACTGATGATTCATGTTCATTACACCCAAGGTACTATATGAATATTGTATGAGGCATGTTCTCTAAGTGTTCTATGTGGACTTAGCTGTATGAGAGTATGTAATTGTGGCGGATGGGTCTCTAGCACACGTGGGTTGGGTTATATGTGTAGAGCAATTTGTTTGGGCACACTAGATCTATGTGTTGACTGTGTCCCTTTTTCTACACTATAGAGCGGGGCCTCATACTCCCGAGCGGTTGCCGGGTGAGGTGAGGTCTTCACCCACAAAAAGCTGGGTGAGTATCACTGTGAGGGAATGCCTCAATGTGATCAAGCTAATATGCTTCTTTTATAATGCAGAATGTAAATTGTTCATGCAGGTGTTTTTTCTATGCGTTTTCTGTGTATTCATGCGGCTGTATGTGTGCAACCTTCTGTACTTGATAGTAATTTCTCGTTTCTTGATAGGAAGAAGACGTACGTCTCTCCCTCCAGTGGACATACAATCCCTTAAGTTCCTGGTAGATATGTATATTTTTGAGATTCTTCACTTCACATACTTTGTAGTTGCAGTAGCTATTCCATGACTAAGGGTCCTGAAGAAAGCCGGGGAAGTCCCCCACTAGGCTGAAACATGTCGACCGTCCTGCAAAGCGCCAAAGGGTAGTCTTACTACTCGGCGTGTTTTTAACTCTTGACACTCAGACTTCTATTCGAACTTTCTGTTGAATCTGTGTAGTCATTTTTATTCATCACAACCACATGAGCACTGCACCCTATTTACATTACTCCACGATGAGTCACATCGCTAGAGTATTGACATTCTGTCCCGCACTGGCACTATATGGCTGGATGTGGTGATGAATAACCAGAAAACCCCCACATGACGTAAACTCCGACATAAAGGTTGGGCTGATGGGTCTGGTTCTAGCGTATGTTCCTCAATCGTTTTTTGCACACATCTATCCAACTGTTTTGCAGTGATTAGCATAGTCACACACCATTCCCAGACCTGATCTGCTCTTCTTTGTGTTTTGTAAGTTGACATTAGGGGAGTGAGAAGACAGGTCGTAAAACATTCCCCTGGACCCTCCACATTTGTGTTTTGTTTTTGAGTATTATGAGCAACTTTTTAGTTGCGGGTCTTTTGTTATAGATACAAACGCATCTTTTGTTTGTACCCTTAGAGCTCACCTAACCTAATTGTGCATGCTGCCCCTCTGTTTCACGTGACTGACCCTCTCATACATTAAAAAACTTCCCCTCCCTGACAATTGATGTACATAACATCATACTCTAGTTCTCCTGATATGAGAAGACATCCCATGGTAATAACTGTGACAATTATGCAGCCAGTTCGTTTCGAAAATGGGACCACAAAATGTATTGCATGTATCGCATGGAATATATTGTAAACAACAACTCCTCTGCCGGTATCACTCCGTTTTTGTTAGCTCTAGCGACGCACTATTTGTAGACTTAAAACCCGGTCTTAGTGCTCTTCTGTGCGCATGCCCAGGGAACAGTGTTTCCCGCTAGGTCATGCGCACAACTCCTCGTTGGATGATAGATCTAGAGCACGCAGTATTCGATACACGCGCTTCTTTATACAGCTGGATTCCCTTAGTAGTAACCTTCTTTATAGCGGGCCTTCTCCGTACACTTTCCAGTAATGTGGCATGTTAGCTTGTGTAAACCTTCACGAGCAAGCGCGATATGTTGATTATTATGAAGCCGCTTTCTTCCGGCTTTCAGTAACATTACGCATGTGCGTGGGACTACTGACCTACATCGTGCGCGCTTGCCCCTTCTATGGCTCATGTCTCTATCGGTGGTCGCTATTTAAAGGCTGAAAGCCTACACAACCAGTTCCTCCCCTTCCGCTCGGCCGAATATCGGGGACACCGACGGATAGGTGTGCCTCTTGACAGCATTTTCTGTTTTTCTCCCTAAAGTCTACTCGAGGGGGCATGTCAAGTAACAACCTAGAGTGTTCTTGTCCAGTTTTGAGGGGGTAGTAATATTAGTAGTCTAGAGTGCCCATTTTATGTATCTAGGAAACTGATGATTCATGTTCATTACACCCAAGGTACCATATGAATATTGTATGAGGCATGTTCTCTAAGTGTTCTATGTGGACTTAGCTGTATGAGAGTATGTAATTGTGGCGGATGGGTCTCTAGCACACGTGGGTTGGGTTATATGTGTAGAGCAATTTGTTTGGGCACACTAGATCTATGTGTTGACTGTGTCCTTTTTTCTACACTATAGAGCGGGGCCTCATACTCCCGAGCGGTTGCCGGGTGAGGTGAGGCCTTCACCCATAAAAAGCTGGGTGAGTATCACTGTGAGGGAATGCCTCAATGTGATCAAGCTAATATGCTTCTTTTATAATGCAGAATGTAAATTGTTCATGCAGGTGTTTTTTCTATGCGTTTTCTGTGTATTCATGCGGCTGTATGTGTGCAACCTTTTGTACTTGATAGTAATTTCTCGTTTCTTGATAGGAAGAAGACGTACGTCTCTCCCTCCAGTGGACATACAATCCCTTAAGTTCCTGGTAGATATGTATATTTTTGAGATTCTTCACTTCACATACTTTGTAGTTGCAGTAGCTATTCCATGACTAAGGGTCCTGAAGAAAGCCGGGGAAGTCCCCCACTAGGCTGAAACATGTCGACCGTCCTGCAAAGCGCCAAAGGGTAGTCTTACTACTCGGCGTGTTTTTAACTCTTGACATTCAGACTTCTATTCGAACTTTCTGTTGAATCTGTGTAGTCATTTTTATTCATCACAACCACTTGAGCACTGCACCCTATTTACATTACTCCACGATGAGTCACATCGCTAGAGTATTGACATTCTGTCCCGCACTGGCACTATATGGCTGGATGTGGTAATGAATAACCAGAAAACCCCCACATGACGTAAACTCCGACATAAAGGATGGGCTGATGGGTCTGGTTCCAGCGTACCAAAAAGACGTCCGCCATGTGCTATGGTATCCTGCGGGGTATAAGGCCGGTTCTGAAGTATTTTGACCCCCCCACTAGACAGCTTGTGGTCCAGGCGTCGATTTTATCCCGCCTGGACTACGGTAGCTCGTTGATGCTGGGGATGAATCAGGCGGAGGCCTCTAGGCTCCAAAGGGTACAAAATGCCGCTGCACGAGCCATTGTGGGCCTCCCTAGACACTGTTCTGTGTCAGGTACCATCTCGGCCCTTCACTGGCTACCGGTCAGACAGCGGATCAAGTTTAAGGCGCTCTGTCTGGCCTTTAAAATTCTGAAATTCTCTTCGCCGCCGGCACTTGCCAATTTACTTACTCCCTACACTCCTCTGAGATCCCTAAGATCGGAGGCTCTCCACCTGGCAGTCTGCCCCCGCTTTAAATTGAGTAGAATGGGCGGCCGCTCATTTCGGGTGCTCGCAGCAGGGCTATGGAACTCCCTTCGGGTATCCATCCGAGCCCTTAATGATCTGTTCGCCTTTAGGCAGGCGATTAAAACTTTCCTGTTTCCCGCTTTTTAATAACCTTCCCTTCTTTTAACGTGTATTATGTTACAGTGCCTGCTAATAGCGCCAGGACGCCCCTTTGCTGGGGCAGCTGTGCGCGATAGAAATATAAATAACATAACATAACATAACGTATGTTCCTCAATCATTTTTTGCACACATCTATCCAACTGTTTTACAGTGATTAGCATAGTCACACACCATTCCCAGACCTGATCTGCTCTTCTTTGTGTTTTGTAAGTTGACATTAGGGGAGTGAGCAGACAGGTCGTAAAACATTCCCCTGGACCCTCCACATATGTGTTTTGTTTTTGAGTATTATGAGCAACTTTTTAGTTGCGGGTCTTTTGTTATAGATACAAACGCATCTTTTGTTTGTACCCTTAGAGCTCACCTAACCTAATTGTGCATGCTGCCCCTCTGTTTCACGTGACTGACCCTCTCATACATTAAAAAACTTCCCCTCCCTGACAATTGATGTACATAACATCATACTCTAGTTCTCCTGATATGAGAAGACATCCCATGGTAATAACTGTGACAATTATGCAGCCAGTTCGTTTCGAAAATGGGATCACAAAATGTATTGCATGTATCGCATGGAATATATTGTAAACAACAACTCATCTGCCGGTATCACTCCGTTTTTGTTAGCTCTAGCGACGCACTATTTGTAGACTTAAAACCCGGTCTTAGTGCTCTTCTGTGCGCATGCCCAGGGAACAGTGTTTCCCGCTAGGTCATGCGCACAACTCCTCGTTGGATGATAGATCTAGAGCACGCAGTATTCGATACACGCGCTTCTTTATACAGCTGGATTCCCTTTGTAGTAACCTTCTTTATAGCGGGCCTTCTCCGTACACTTTCCAGTAATGTGGCATGTTAGCTTGTGTAAACCTTCACGAGCAAGCGCGATATGTTGATTATTATGAAGCCGCTATCTTCCGGCTTTCAGTAACATTACGCATGTGCGTGGGACTAGTGACCTACATCGTGCGCGCTTGCCCCTTCTATGGCTCATGTCTCTATCAGTGGTCGCTATTTAAAGGCTGAAAGCCTACACAACCAGTTCCTCCCCTTCCGCTCGGCCGAATATCGGGGACACCGACGGATAGGTGTGCCTCTTGACAGCATTTTCTGTTTTTCTCCCTAAAGTCTTCTCGAGGGGGCATGTCAAGTAACAACCTAGAGTGTTCTTGTCCAGTTTTGAGGGGGTAGTAATATTAGTAGTCTAGAGTGCCCATTTTATGTATCTAGGAAACTGATGATTCATGTTCATTACACCCAAGGTACCATATGAATATTGTATGAGGCATGTTCTCTAAGTGTTCTATGTGGACTTAGCTGTATGAGAGTATGTAATTGTGGCGGATGGGTCTCTTGCACACGTGGGTTGGGTTATATGTGTAGAGCAATTTGTTTGGGCACACTAGATCTATGTGTTGACTGTGTCCCTTTTTCTACACTATAGAGCGGGGCCTCATACTCCCGAGCGGTTGCCGGGTGAGGTGAGGTCTTCACCCACAAAAAGCTGGGTGAGTATCACTGTGAGGGAATGCCTCAATGTGATCAAGCTAATATGCTTCTTTTATAATGCAGAATGTAAATTGTTCATGCAGGTGTTTTTTCTATGCGTTTTCTGTGTATTCATGCGGCTGTATGTGTGCAACCTTCTGTACTTGATAGTAATTTCTCGTTTCTTGATAGGAAGAAGACGTACGTCTCTCCCTCCAGTGGACATACAATCCCTTAAGTTCCTGGTAGATATGTATATTTTTGAGATTCTTCACTTCACATACTTTGTAGTTGCAGTAGCTATTCCATGACTAAGGGTCCTGAAGAAAGCCGGGGAAGTCCCCCACTAGGCTGAAACATGTCGACCGTCCTGCAAAGCGCCAAACGGTAGTCTTACTACTCGGCGTGTTTTTAACTCTTGACACTCAGACTTCTATTCGAACTTTCTGTTGAATCTGTGTAGTCATTTTTATTCATCACAACCACTTGAGCACTGCACCCTATTTACATTACTCCACGATGAGTCACATCGCTAGAGTATTGACATTCTGTCCCGCACTGGCACTATATGGCTGGATGTGGTGATGAATAACCAGAAAACCCCCACATGACGTAAACTCCGACATAAAGGATGGGCTGATGGGTCTGGTTCTAGCATATGTTCCTCAATCGTTTTTTGCACACATCTATCCAACTGTTTTGCAGTGATTAGCATAGTCACACACCATTCCCAGACCTGATCTGCTCTTCTTTGTGTTTTGTAAGTTGACATTAGGGGAGTGAGCAGACAGGTCGTAAAACATTCCCCTGGACCCTCCACATATGTGTTTTGTTTTGTAGTATTATGAGCAACTTTTTAGTTGCGGGTCTTTTGTTATAGATACAAACGCATCTTTTGTTTGTACCCTTAGAGCTCACCTAACCTAATTGTGCATGCTGCCCCTCTGTTTCACGTGACTGACCCTCTCATACATTAAAAAACTTCCCCTCCCTGACAATTGATGTACATAACATCATACTCTAGTTCTCCTGATATGAGAAGACATCCCATGGTAATAACTGTGACAATTATGCAGCCAGTTCGTTTCGAAAATGGGACCACAAAATGTATTGCATGTATCGCATGGAATATATTGTAAACAACAACTCATCTGCCGGTATCACTCCGTTTTTGTTAGCTCTAGCGACGCACTATTTGTAGACTTAAAACCCGGACTTAGTGCTCTTCTGTGCGCATCCCCAGGGAACAGTGCTTCCCGCTAGGTCATGCGCACAACTCCTCGTTGGATGGTAGATCTAGAGCACGCAGTATTCGATACACGCGCTTCTTTATACAGCTGGATTCCCTTAGTAGTAACCTTCTTTATAGCGGGCCTTCTCCGTACACTTTCCAGTAATGTGGCATGTTAAGCTTGTGTAAACCTTCACGAGCAAGCGCGATATGTTGATTATTATGAAGCCGCTATCTTCCGGCTTTCAGTAACATTACGCATGTGCGTGGGACTAGTGACCTACATCGTGCGCGCTTGCCCCTTCTATGGCTCATGTCTCTATCGGTGGTCGCTATTTAAAGGCTGAAAGCCTACACAACCAGTTCCTCCCCTTCCGCTCGGCCGAATATCGGGGACACCGACGGATAGGTGAGCCTCTTGACAGCATTTTCTCTTTTTCTCCCTAAAGTCTTCTCGAGGGGGCATGTCAAGTAACAACCTAGAGTGTTCTTGTCCAGTTTTGAGGGGGTAGTAATATTAGTAGTCTAGAGTGCCCATTTTATGTATCTAGGAAACTGATGATTCATGTTCATTACACCCAAGGTACTATATGAATATTGTATGAGGCATGTTCTCTAAGTGTTCTATGTGGACTTAGCTGTATGAGAGTATGTAATTGTGGCGGATGGGTCTCTAGCACACGTGGGTTGGGTTATATGTGTAGAGCAATTTGTTTGGGCACACTAGATCTATGTGTTGACTGTGTCCCTTTTTCTACACTATAGAGCGGGGCCTCATACTCCCGAGCGGTTGCCGTGTGAGGTGAGGTCTTCACCCACAAAAAGCTGGGTGAGTATCACTGTGAGGGAATGCCTCAATGTGATCAAGCTAATATGCTTCTTTTATAATGCAGAATGTAAATTGTTCATGCAGGTGTTTTTTCTATGCGTTTTCTGTGTATTCATGCGGCTGTATGTGTGCAACCTTCTGTACTTGATAGTAATTTCTCGTTTCTTGATAGGAAGAAGACGTACGTCTCTCCCTCCAGTGGACATACAATCCCTTAAGTTCCTGGTAGATATGTATATTTTTGAGATTCTTCACTTCACATACTTTGTAGTTGCAGTAGCTATTCCATGACTAAGGGTCCTGAAGAAAGCCGGGGAAGTCCCCCACTAGGCTGAAACATGTCGACCGTCCTGCAAAGCTCCAAAGGGTAGTCTTACTACTCGGCGTGTTTTTAGGTTTCGCCTGGCGTCCGCTGCGCAGCAGCGTTCGCGCAGGCGAAATCTGTTGATCTACATTATGTTCCAATGTCCCGCCTTAGTCTACCATTGGCTAGCTCCATAAATGGAGGCTAGCCATTGGCAGACATTGCTGTCCGTCACTCTTTGCCCGTCCGGACGCGAATCGGGGGCGTTCCCGTGCCTTTTTTTAAGTCCCGCTCTCTTCTTTCGTCAGCCGCCCCTTCGCCCCTTTTTTCGTCACGGCATTTGTTTTTGTCAGCTTTTGTTTGCCGCCCCTTTTTTCGTCACGGCATTTGTTTTTGTCGGCTTTTGTTTCCGCCCCTTCGCCCCTTTTTTCGTCACGGCATTTGTTTTTGTCGGCTTTGTTTGCCGCCCCTTTTTTCGTCACCGCCCCTTCGCCCCTTTTTTCGTCACGGCATTTGTTTTTGGCGGCTTTTGTTTGCCGCCCCTTTTTTCGTCACGGCTTTCGTCGCCCGCCCTCCGCCCCTTTTTTCGTCACGGCATTTGTTTTTGTTGTGTTCATTACCAGTATGAGAGCTAAGACTTTTTTTTAATATTTATTTTTAGTTAATACTAATTTATTTATTTATTTATTTATTCAATGCCATTTATAAAGCGCGTGCAATTACCCTTAGGCGTCTCGGCGCTGAAATTGCATTAAAGTCTCACCCTAGACAGAAAAGCAGGAAAGTGAATTACTGATTAAAAAGCCATGTCTTCAGTTTTTTTCTAAACTGAAGAAGAGTAGAACTAGTTCTTATATAGATGGGTAGGGTGTTCCAAAGTCTGGGGGCCGCGATTAAAAAGCGGCGATCACCCCAGGAAACTGTACGGCTACGTTGAACCACTAGCTGGTTAGAAGATGTGGATCTGAGCTTTCTCACAGGATTGTACGGAATCAGTTGTTTTTTAAAGAATCGAGGTCCTAAATCCTGAAGTGATTTAAAAACAGTGCACAGAGATTTAAATTTGACCCTATTGTGAATGGACAGCCAGTGGTATTTTTTAAGCGTGTCCGAAATGGGTGCAAATCTGGTTTTTTTTGCAAGTACGCGGGCAGCAGCATTTTGAACGGTCTGTAATTTTTTGATGACTCTGTTCTGGGCATTAAGCAACAGACCGTTACAGTAATCTAATGAAGACAACACTAGCGAGGAGACTAGTGTTTTTGCTGCTGATTCAGGTAGGTAGGGTATGATTTTCCTTACAATACGTAACTTAAAGTGAGCATTAGCAGCCACTTTATTCGCATGGGCCATGAAGTTGAGCTGGTTGTCAAAGGTGACACCTAAGTTTCTAACTTTGACCGAGGGGCAAGGAGGTGTACCCATGGCCGCTGGCCACCAGGTTGCCGAACAGGCTGGGGAGAGCTTACCGAAGATAACCACCTCTGTTTTATCAGAGTTGAGCTTCAGGCAATTTCTTGCCATCCACTCACTAATTGCAGTCATCCCATCTTGGAAACTCTCCGCCATCTTCTGTCCATCACCCTTTATGGCCAGAACCAGCTGGGTGTCGTCAGCGTATGAGGTCAGGCCCATCCCGTAGGCTTTGATGACACTAGCAAGGTCCGACACGTATATATTAAATAGTGTCGGACTCAGGGATGAGCCTTGTGGGACCCCACACGGCAACGACAAGTCGGCAGATTGAAAGGGGCCCAGGGTAACCGCCTGGGTTCTATTGGCCAGAGAGGAGGCCAGAAGATCTCTAGCAGTAAGCTGAATGCCCATCCTCTCGACACGGTCGACCAAGATCTTGTGGTCGACCGTGTCGAAGGCAGCAGACAAATCAAGGAGGACTAATACAGCAGTACCTCCTAGCTAATGTGTGTTTAATGCTGACTCTTTACTAATGTTTTTATGTTGCTAATCTTATGTTTATTTCTGTGTTTTTAGGTCCAATATGGCCCATGGCGTCTCCGTGCAGCTGGGTGCACTGCTGTGCACGAACTGGTCCCGATATGCTGCTGTTTTGCTGTTAGAGGTAAGGCATTTTGTTTATTTTGCTAATCTTATGTTTATTTCTTTGTTTTTCAGGTCCAATATGGCCCGTGGCGTCTCAGTGCAGCTGTGTGCACTGCTGTGCACGAACTGGTCCCGACATTCTGCTGTTTTGATGTTAGAGGTAAGGCATTTTGTTTATTTTGCTAATCTTATGTTTATTTCTTTGTTTTTTGGGTCCAATATGGCCCGTGCCGTCTTCGTGCAGCTGTGTGCACTGCTGTGCACGAAGTTGTTCCGACTGGTATGTATGCTGCTGTTTTGCTGGTGCAGGTAAGGCATTTTGTTTATTTTGCTAATCTTATGTTTATTTCTTTGTTTTTCAGGTCCAATATGGCCCGTGGCGTCTCCGTGCAGCAGTGTGCACTGCTGTGCACGAAGTTGTTCCGACTGGTATGTATGCTGCTGTTTTGCTGTTAGAGGTAAGGCATTTTGTTTATTTTGCTAATCTTATGTTTATTTCTTTGTTTTTAGGTCCAATATGGCCCGTGGTGTCTCCGTGCAGCTGTGTGCACTGCTGTGCACGAACTGGTCCCGATATGCTTCTGTTTTGCTGTTAAAGGTAAGGCATTTTGTTTATTGTGCTAATCTTATGTTTATTTCTTTCTTTTTCAGGTCCAATATGGCCCGTGGCGTCTCCGTGCAGCTGTGTGCACTGCTGTGCACGAAGTTGTTCCGACTGGTATGTATGCTGCTGTTTTGCTGGTGCAGGTAAGGCATTTTGTTTATTTTGCTAATGTTATGTTTATTTCTTTGTTTTTCAGGTCCAATATGGCCCATGGCGTCTCCGTGCAGCTGGGTGCACTGCTGTGCACGAACTGGTCCCGATATGCTGCTGTTTTGCTGTTAGAGGTAAGGCATTTTGTTTATTTTGCTAATCTTATGTTTATTTCTTTGTTTTTCAGGTCCAATATGGCCCGTGGCGTCTCAGTGCAGCTGTGTGCACTGCTGTGCACGAACTGGTCCCGACATTCTGCTGTTTTGATGTTAGAGGTAAGGCATTTTGTTTATTTTGCTAATCTTATGTTTATTTCTTTGTTTTTTGGGTCCAATATGGCCCGTGCCGTCTTCGTGCAGCTGTGTGCACTGCTGTGCACGAAGTTGTTCCGACTGGTATGTATGCTGCTGTTTTGCTGGTGCAGGTAAGGCATTTTGTTTATTTTGCTAATCTTATGTTTATTTCTTTGTTTTTCAGGTCCAATATAGCCCGTGGCGTCTCCGTGCAGCTGTGTGCACTGCTGTGCACGAACTGGTCCCGATATGCTTCTGTTTTGCTGTTAAAGGTAAGGCATTTTGTTTATTGTGCTAATCTTATGTTTATTTCTTTCTTTTTCAGGTCCAATATGGCCCGTGGTGTCTCCGTGCAGCTGTGTGCACTGCTGTGCACGAACTGGTCCCAATATGCTTCTGTTTTGCTGTTAAAGGTAAGGCATTTTGTTTATTGTGCTAATCTTATGTTTATTTCTTTCTTTTTCAGGTCCAATATGGCCCGTGGCGTCTCCGTGCAGCTGTGTGCACTGCTGTGCACGAAGTTGTTCCGACTGGTATGTATGCTGCTGTTTTGCTGGTGCAGGTAAGGCATTTTGTTTATTTTGCTAATGTTATGTTTATTTCTTTGTTTTTCAGGTCCAATATGGCCCGTGGTGTCTCCGTGCAGCTGTGTGCACTGCTGTGCACGAACTGGTCCCGATATGCTTCTGTTTTGCTGTTAAAGGTAAGGCATTTTGTTTATTGTGCTAATCTTATGTTTATTTCTTTCTTTTTCAGGTCCAATATGGCCCGTGGCGTCTCCGTGCAGCTGTGTGCACTGCTGTGCACGAAGTTGTTCCGACTGGTATGTTTGCTGCTGTTTTGCTGGTGCAGGTAAGGCATTTTGTTTATTTTGCTAATGTTATGTTTATTTCTTTGTTTTTCAGGTCCAATATGGCCCGTGGCGTCTCCGTGCAGCTGTGTGCACTGCTGTGCACGAACTGGTCCCGATATGCTGCTGTTTTGCTGTTAGAGGTAAGGCATTTTGTTTATCGTGCTAATCTTATGTTTATTTCTTTCTTTTTCAGGTCCAATATGGCCCGTGGTGTCTCCGTGCAGCTGTGTGCACTGCTGTGCACGAACTGGTCCCGATATGCTTCTGTTTTGCTGTTAAAGGTAAGGCATTTTGTTTATTGTGCTAACCTTATGTTTATTTCTTTCTTTTTCAGGTCCATTATGGCCCCTGGCGTCTCCGTGCAGCTGTGTGCACTGCTGTGCACGAAGTTGTTCCGACTGGTATGTATGCTGCTGTTTTGCTGGTGCAGGTAAGGCATTTTGTTTATTTTGCTAATGTTATGTTTATTTCTTTGTTTTTCAGGTCCAATGTGGCCCGTGGCATCTCCGTGCAGCTGTGTGCACTGCTGTGCACGAACTGGTCCCGATATGCTGCTGTTTTGCTGTTAGAGGTAAGGCATTTTGTTTATTGTGCTAATCTTATGTTTATTTCTTTCTTTTTCAGGTCCAATATGGCCCGTGGTGTCTCCGTGCAGCTGTGTGCACTGCTGTGCACGAACTGGTCCCGATATGCTTCTGTTTTGCTGTTAAAGGTAAGGCATTTTGTTTATTGTGCTAATCTTATGTTTATTTCTTTCTTTTTCAGGTCCAATATGGCCCGTGGCGTCTCCGTGCAGCTGTGTGCACTGCTGTGCACGAAGTTGTTCCGACTGGTATGTATGCTGCTGTTTTGCTGTTGCAGGTAAGGCATTTTGTTTATTTTGCTAATCTTATGTTTATTTCTTTGTTTTTCAGGTCCAATATGGCCCGTGGCGTCTCCGTGCAGCTGTGTGCACTGCTGTGCACGAACTGGTCCCGATATGCTGCTGTTTTGCTGTTAGAGGTAAGGCATTTTGTTTATTTTGCTAATCTTATGTTTATTTCTTTGTTTTTCAGGCTGTCTCGGCTTTCATAAGGTAATTGCTATTTTGTGCCAATGTTTTATTGAAATTGTCAACATAAGATGGTTTTTTGTTTGCATTTTATTTACAGGCGGCTGCAAAACTGATCGGACTTTACTGCTAATGTGTGTTTAATGCTATTGAGGCTTTCTGTGTCCCGTCATCGACTTTACTGCTAATGTGTGTTTAATGTTCTTAAGAATGTTTTAGTCAATGTGTTACTATTGGATGTCTTTCGTCTAACTTTTTGTAAGGCGGAACCGTTGCATTGTAAATGCTTGTTTATTTATTTATTTATACAACTTTTATAGCGCAACAAATACCCTAAGGTGTCTCGGCGCTGTGGAGCTACTGAATCAGTCGTCCTATTACTGGTTGAACAACCATGTTTTTAAGAGCCTGCGAAAACTCATCAGGTTCGGAGCGGATTTGATGGCGGGAGGCAAAAGGTTCCACAACTTTGGCGTAGCCACCAGAAAACGCCTGTCTCCCCAAGTGGCCGTTCTTGTGCGAGGCACAGAGAGGAGACTGGTGTTGGCCGATCGTAATTGCCTTCTAGGGACATAAAGCTGAAAAGCTTCAGTCAGGAGCCTAGGTCCTATGCCATGTACTGCCTTATAGGCAATACAGAGGGCCTTAAATTTTATACGGCTCTCAACTCTCAGCCAGTGAAGCTGACGGATGCCAAGGGTGGTGGATTTGCGGCGGGGGATATTTAGGAGGATCCTGGCAGCCGCATTCTGGATGGATTGCAGCTTAGTTATGACACGCTTCTGGGTGTGGAGAAAGAGAGCGTTCCCATAATCTATTTTTGAGAAGACTAAGGTAGAAACCAGAGTCTTCCCAGCTGAAGGAGGGAGATAGGGCAATAATTTCTTAATTTTTTTCAAAGTAAAGAACGATGACGAAACAACCTTGTTGGTATGAAGGTCAAAAACCAGCTTGCTGTCAAATATGACTCCCAGATTTCTGGCTTTTTCCACTGGGACAGGCGGAAGGCCGAGTTTTTCCGGCCACCAAGTGGGGGACCAGTCAGGGGAGAGTTTTCCGAAGGTCATAATCTCGGTCTTGTCCGAGTTGAGTCTAAGACAATTCGAGGTCATCCAAGTACTGACCTCCAGCATAACTCTCTGGAAGTTAGCTGCCACAGCAAGGCCATCCCTATGGATACCCAGAACCAGCTGGGTATCATCTGCGTAAGATGTAAGCCGTACCCCATGGGCTTTTATTACCCTCGCCAAGTCCGCTACATAGATATTAAATAGCAGCGGGCTTAGCGAGGAGCCCTGTGGGACTCCACAAGGGAGAGCAGAGATGGGTGAGTAGAATTCTCCCAGCTTCACCGCCTGGGTACGGTTTGCGAGGAAAGATGAGATAAGATCCCTGGCCAAACCGTTTATCCCCAGGGCTGTGACACGGTCGACTAGAGTGACATGGTCGACCGTGTCAAAGGCCGCTGACAGGTCCAAAAGGATCAAGACGGCCGCTCCTCCCTGATCCATGATCACCCTGATCTCGTCAGAGGCCTTTATCAAAGCGGTCTCTGTTCCATGCCCTTTCCTGAAGCCAAATTGCGTTTCGTCGAGAAGTTGGTGAGTCTCGACGAACTCTGAGAGCTGTCGATTCATCAGGAATTCGCATACTTTGGCAGGAAAGGGCAGACACGCAATGGGCCTATAACTAGCAACAGCTGTGAGATCTAGGGAAGGCTTTTTTAAGAGAGGTTTTATAACAGCCTTCTTCCATATACTAGGAAATTGGCCTGTCTGAAATGCGGAGTTACAGATCTCCATGAGGGGACGTGAAATCACTTCTGTGAGTTTTAACATCACAGAAGGAGGGCACGGATCCAACGGGGAGCCCGATTTAATGTAATAAATGAGTTTAGTGACATCGTCATGTGAGGCAGGTAAAAAACATGAAAAGAAATCATGATTATGATGGTAAAATCCTTCTTCCACGGTACCACCTCTGTGTTCCGTTTCGATATCCCCTTCAAATGATGCATATATATCTGCCACCTTTGAAGTGAAGAAAGTGGATAATTCGTTACAAAAAGTCTGTGAAGGTTCCACTCCAGGGCCAGAAGGGGGTGTGGACAGAGTAGTGACAACAGAAAACAGCTCTCTGGCAGAGTTGGCGGCGGTCTCAATTTGCGCCGAAAAGAAAGCCGTTTTTCGAGCCAAAACCGCCTTTTTATAAATTGCAAGGGCATCTTTATAAGTTTGCCTAGCTATGGGGCAGTAAGCTTTCCTCCATCGCCTTTCTAGATTCCTACAATGTTGGCGATGAAGTCTAAGATCTTCATTATACCAGGCAGCCGATGGAGATACTCTGTTAGGTCTCATAAGTTTTTCTGGGGCCACTAAATCAGCGGCAGTACGAATCCAATCCTGGAAATCTACAGCTGATCGTACAGAAGTGCTTCCTTCCTGAGAACAGGAGAAGGCTAACGAATGTAGCATCTGAGAGATGTCTGCATTTTTCCAGGCGCGAGTCCTCAGCCTATTTCGGGGCCTAGAGGGTAAAGGGTGTACAGACCTTATATCCAGCTGGAATATAATAGCCCTGTGGTCTGACCACGTGATGGGAATAATGTCCAATACAGAGATGTCAGGGTCATTAGTGAACAGACTGTGGTAAATAAATAATTAATTACCGGTACTATTTTTCATATAATCAATAAAACAGGTAGCTCAATAAATAAGAGTCAGGATTCGAGGTATCTTAAGTCGACAGGCTTTAATCAGGCATAAAAGGACAGGAACAGGACAGCCTGTACGGGAATAGAATGAAGGCAGCTGCCGGGGGCAGGATCTGGGAATTGGCTAGCCAACTTTAATATGGGTGCACAGTATATATACTTAAACAAATACATTACATTCAATACAGTAGGCGTAGCAGTAGGCGTGACTCGTAGCAGTCGCGAAAGATAAGGGCAAAATGATGTAACAAGAAGGCGTGTACAGGGCGTATACATAGACATGTGATGTAAACGTAACAGAAATGTCATAAACGGGGCGGAAACATGGAGGGGGCTCCCTGAGCAGCTGGGACCTCTAACCTAGTGGTGCGCGCAAACGGGCAATGACGTGTTACCAGGGAGAACAGGGGGCTATGACTTCTGCGTTAGAAGAGGAGACTAAAGTCTGGAGTGTCAGAGCGACATGTACCCAAGGCATATCTAGTATCTGGTGTTTGGAGTACATATTGATAGAATCCAAAAGTTATCAGGGCAAAGGCTAATAGACGCTAAGACTGGTGCATGCATAATTCTACATGTAGTGCGTGTGCGAGGAATATTCTATGAATATTAATACAGTATTTCTCTTACATGGAGACATAAAGGCTAGACCATGACGGGAACTATTGATGCGATTCAGTAGCTTAGGAATGCAGAGAAGGAGGGCTGGACTGATAACTAGAAACATAACATACTCTTGGCAGACTGGGAGGCAGAGCCAGGCCGGGCCGGGCACTGCGAGGCATAAAGTAAGCGAAGGGCCAGGGATACAGGTGGGGGCTGTATCGCTCCTCGGAGAGGGTTCAGGAGACAGGAGCTGAATCTGAGTCCGGGCCTTTTTGAGGCCTAGAAACGGGGACAATTCAATGAATTAACGTGCACACTGTGAAATGTGGCAACGTAGGTTTACATAGGCCTAATATTCGTTGTTTTCACGAGGACTAGAGACTGGCATACTAGAGATGGACACAACTGTAATTGCGTCTTTAGTCGATCAGGGGGGAAGACATGCATATCGATCATGCACATATAACATAGGATGGGGAACACGTAGGCACATACAACATGGCAAAATTTACTTTTCCACATTCCCTCCTTGTGCCCTACGTTTCCATCAGGAAACATCAATATTCATGATACCATCTATCATTTCATATAGCATCATTTGCTCGTCTCGAATTGTCTTGGAACGGGATTTAGGACTAGGAATACAAGAGGTAGCACACATGCCGCAAATCGCAGGGCCACATTGTATACAGAGGCAGCAACTGAATATGATCATTACTGCAATACCTAGGAATGACAATACTTTCCATCCCCAGGCAGATATGATACTCCATAGCCAACCAGACCATGTCCAGGTGCCTGGATTCTGGTGTAACTGATGGGCAATTTTATGAAGTCTGGTTATAGCTGAATAAACAGACGGTGCGTTATTAGGAATGAAAATGCAGCAACTAGATCCGATGACTCTACATGCTCCTCCTCTATCGGCCAGTATGACGTCAAGAACGAGACGATTTTGGAGCACGACAAATCTCATAGCAGATTGCTCTTCAGTTAAGTTACCTAGAGCAGAAGTAGTCTCATTCACTACTGCTTCAAGGGTTCTGGTTAGTCTACGTATTAACTTACTATTCTGGATAGGTCCTATAAAGAAGAAGAAACCTTTATTGAAGTCTTGATATTGTTCTAGAGTAGTTTCAGTTTGATCGACAATTGGGGACTCGATCTCCCTTCTATGTCTGACGTGAACTAGATGTGTGTTTCTGTGATAATCAGATGGGGCTAGAAAAACTGGTGGCAGTAGGAAGGCAATGTAACATGTTCCATCCCAATCGAGGGGCAGACGAACATATGCGGTCTGACCACAAACAAAATAAGAATGACGTGAGGCTTTGAAAATAGATTTCCCACTGTCACTATACTCGACAATAGTAGTACAATCACTATGTCCTACATGTGCGGAACCATTCTTTCTGACACATAATTCGCCTTTGACTGGTAGTACTGAAATAGTAGGCAAATCTGGAGTAGTATTGGACTGAACGTTCAGGACCATGAAATTCGAAGAATAATTACCTAAATCGTATACTTCATTTTCTAGATCTAACCCTGTTCTATGGGAAAGACCTTGCTTGTCTGGAAAACATGTTCTATTCAGAAGGGACATATCATTGGAGGATGACGTTAACGTGGACCATGCTCCACACGAACCATTATGTGAAAACGGATAAGGAAAGAGTGGCAGAACTCCCTTCGGTGTCTGGAAAGGGGGGAGTCGACCACACACCCAACAATTAGTGGCATTGCTGGTCTGGTGTGAATAGTGCAACATTCTGATGAATGTATTATTTCGCATAGCAAGACGATAGGATAGCTCGTGATGAGGCAAATCACTAAATGTGTGCTCTACTGTAGCATTAGAAAACATAGGTACATGTGAAATTGGAAAACATAAATGTAAAGCATAACTTGTACAGGTAACCATTAGACTTAAAAATAATAAGAAACTTAGAACAATGATACATTTTATAGAGTTTTGACTAACTCTCTCACTATGGGGGTCTATCTCATACATGTCAGGAACCTGTCTAACCGTTTCACCCGAGAGGGACTTAGACAATTAAACTGGCTGACTTATTTTACTAGACCGGAGTTTCTGTTTATACTCCTGTTGCGGAGTTTTCTCTGACAGGGGAACTTTGAGTTCAGAGTCTGTTTTTAGGCAGTCTTTAGGAATAAGGCAGTCCTTAGCAAAAGTCTTTTCTGGTAGTCCATGGAATTTCTTTATGTGGGTCAGGTGGACCCATCCCTTCCTGCCCTCGAGTTTCACTGCAGTCCTTGTTGTTAGCAAAACGAGGCGGGGCTCCTTCCAGCGGGGCTCCAGCGGACTTGAACGATCAAAATTCCGCACCAACACCAGGTCGCCTGGAATGACCTCATGCGGTTTAACCTCGGTGTTGTCTGGAAATGCGGCAGCAACCTGTGAACGACAAGAGTGTAGGGCAGACATCAAGGAAGCTAGGTAATCTGTCAGCATATTACTGGAAACATCTGTAATACTGCGGGGTCTAGGTGTACCCCACATGTTTGGGGGGCAGCCGAATACGACCTCATACGGGGACAGACCTGATCTGGAATGTGCAACCATCCTCATATAAAATAAAGCAACTGGCAGGGCAACTAGCCAGTCTACACCTTTTTCTCTAGATACTTTTGCAATACGTGTTTTCAGAGTCTGATTATGTCTCTCTACGAGACCGGCTGCTTCAGGATGGCGCACACAATGGAACTTCCACTGGTACCCTAACAGAAGGGAAACATGTTTCATGAGCTCAGATGAGAATGGCTGGCCGTTATCTGAATACACGACCCTAGGGAGTCCATAGCGGGGAAAGAATTCACGAACCAACTGCCTGGCAGTGGTCGCGGCTGTGTAATCTGGAACTGGATATGCTTCTGTCCACCTGGACAAAGCGCATACAACTACGAGGACATACTTGAAACCTCGACATCGCTCCATCTGAATATAATCCATCTGGAGGACTTCAAAAGGGTGGTCAGGAGGTTGGAATCCACCTTGTTCCACCGGGACACTTTTACCTGGATTGAACTGACAACATATCATACAGGTACGGACTTTCTGCTTGGCTGCAGCTCGTAAGTGCTTGTTGAACCAAAGGTTCTGAATACTGTCTAACATAGCTTTTTCTCCTAGATGTGCTGGACTATGTGCGGTATTAATAATGACTTGAACCATAGAGTCGGGGAGAAACCATGTGGCCTTTCCCTTCGTCAACCATCCTTGATCTGTCTGGACCCCTCCTTGTTCGGACCATTTCTTTATTTCTTCGGGAGTAGCGTGTAACTGTATGTCTATGACATCTTGTGTAGGGTCCTTGACTGTCATACAAGTAGTCGGATCTGGAGTGAGTGTCTGTGTCGTGTTAACTGGAATGTCTGGGGTCTGAGCTGTGAGCTTGGCTGTTCGATCTGCTAGATCGTTACCTTGGGAAATGATGTCAGTGACTTTCGTATGTGCCTTGCACTTCATGATAGCGATAGCTGTCGGTAAATGTATTGCATCTAACAGAGCTTGAATGAGGAGACCATGCTGAATCTTGGTTCCATGAGAAGTCATGAAACCTCTCTCCTGCCAGAGCACTCCAAAGTCGTGTACGACTCCGAATGCGTAACGTGAGTCTGTATATATGTTTACTTTCAGGTTCTTGGCACGTATGCAGGCTTGGGTCAGGGCAACTAGCTCTGCTGCTTGAGCAGACAGGGTGTCAATACGATGCGTTTCTATAACTTCGGTCTCAGTAGTCACTGCATACGCGGCTACTAGTTCTCCTGTACTTGTTCTCATACATGAACCATCCACATAAAGTGTCAGGTCGGGGTTAGGTAATGCAATGTCTGTCAGGTCTTGTCTTGGCTTGGTCATAGTGTTAACAACTTCCACACAATCATGTGTGGCAGGATTTGAGGTAACTGACGGTAACAGTGTAGCAGGATTTAGAATGTTGCAGCGTCTGATTTCTATGTGTGGCTGGAACAGTGTCAGTTCATAACCTGTTAAACGTGCAATTGTCAAGTGCTGAGTCTGGGTTCGGTTTAAAAGAACTTCCACGGAATGTGGAACTTGTACTGTCAGGGAGTGTCCTAACACTATGGAATCACTTTGTCTGATAGCTAGAGCTGTGGCTGCAACTGACTTGAGGCACGCAGGCAGAGCCTGGGCTACTGGATCTAATGTGCTAGAAAAATAAGCACAAGGCTTGTACTGTCCTGCTTGATCTTGTGTGAGAACAGATAATGCAGTACCATCACGTTCTGTGACAAAAAGTGTAAAAGGCTTACTGTAGTTCGGTGTTGCTAGAACAGGTGCTTGACATAAGGCTTTCTTTAATTCATTAAAAACAAGTGTATGTTCCTGGGTCCAAGGGAGGACAGTCGATACGGCTGCCTCCTGTGTCGTTAACTGTATCAGTGGATTGGCTAGAAATGCATACTGAGGAATCCATTGTCTGCAATAAGAAGTGAGGCCAATAAAAGCTCGTACCTCCTTCTGTGTCTTGGGCTGTGGAAGACTCGCTATTAACTGGATACGGTCTGGTGTCAACTGCCTACCCCACTTGGACATTAAGTGTCCTAAGTATACCACTTGCTGGACACAGAATTGTAATTTGGAAGGAGACACCTTGTGCCCCTGCTCGGCCAGAAAATACAGAACCGTGAGTGACGCACGTTCGCAGTCACGTTCAGAACGGGCGGTGATCAGTAGATCATCGACATACTGGAGCAGGGCAGTGTCAGTTGGCATGTGAATATTGTCTAATTGTCTCTTAAGTGCTTGACTGTAAATACTAGGACTTTCTGTAAAACCTTGAGGAGCTCGTGTGAATTTATAGCTCCTTCCATTTAAACAAAAACCGAAAAGGTACTGGCTGTCTGGATGAATGGGGACACTGAAGAATGCGTTCTTGAGATCAATAACAGTGAAAAACGTAGCTTCAGAATCAATGGCTGTCAATAGGGAAGAAATATCTGGGACTACTGGATACTGGGGTATGATACATTTATTAAGCTCTCGAAGGTCAATCACTAATCGATATACTGGAGGTGCATTTGGATCAGTACGTTTCAGGACTGGAATGATAGGAGAATTACATACATTGGAGTCAGTTTCTACAACCACTCCTTGGGCAATAAGTTCATCAATAATTTTGGATAAGGCTGCTACAGCCTCAGGTGGCAATCTGTACTGTCTGATTCGTGGCAAAACTATACCTTGCTTGAGAGTCACACGATGGGGTGTGATAAGCATACATCCTACATCAGTTGGACCTTGCGCCCATAAATGCTGTGGTACATTCAATAATCTTGGATCAAAATCACGTAATACATAATGACCTTTAAAGACACGTAAAAACAATCGGACTCCTTCTGGGGAACAGCAAATTACTGCACCTAATTCTTTTAACGTTTTAATGCCTAACAAATTTTCTGGACATGTTTTCGTAAGTAACAAATCAGTAGTTCGGGACAATGGACCAACTTCTAGAGTAACTGGTTTTGAAATTTCATTAACAATCGGCTTTCCTGAAAATCCAAGGGAAACATTTTTAGAGCCTGAGAGCGGAGCCCCTGGAACCTCGTCATGACTGATAGTAGTCCTACTTGCCCCTGTATCAATCAAAAACTTTCTGTCTTTCCCTAATACTTGACTGTGTACATAGGGACCCTCTTGATCTACAGGTATCTCGATGAGAGGCAAGCCTACCTCCCTCTCTAGGCTGTTTCATGAATACTGCTGATACTCTGGATACTCTGACTGGGCATACTGGTACATTTGCTGTGTAACATGCTGTGTTGCAGCGATAGGCTGCGGTGCTGGAACTGTCTGTTGTGCATTCTGTGCTGGCTGAGAAGTCTGTGAAACTTGTTCTTGTCTAGGTGGACGTGGTCTTTCTTTAGTTTTACCAGTAGCTATGTTGTGTTTCAGAACTGCACACTCGCTTATAAAATGACCTGGCTGTTTACAATAATTGCAAGTCCCTTTAACGGGAGCTGCAGGATGACTGGCCTGATTCGGACCCCTCTTCTGACTGTCTTGTGGAACCGATTGTGCAACTAATACTTTCATTTTCGTGTCTTTCATACGTCTCCTTTCGTGTTCTTGCTCTTCCCTGATTCTGTTCTGATGATACTGGAGCATCTGTAACATTTGTGACGGGGTATTAGCTTGCCAACTACTTTCGACTTTCAAAACTCGATTTTTAACTTGTGGACTCGAATTCTCGACTAGTTTGGTAACAAAAAGATGAGGGTACGATTCACTACTTGTCTTCAGACCACTGTTAATAATAAAACATTTTTCAAATCTAGAATAAAAATCACTAGTGTCTTCATCCTGTTTCTGTTTACAAGCTGAGATTGCATCCCAATCTTCCTTTTTCGTGGCTAGTAACCTTGGCAAAACCTGTATCAATAACTCGGGCAATTCTTTAACTTTACCCCCAAGACTGGTACCTGGTACTCGTGAATTATCTTCAGCTTCTAGAGCTGTCCAATCTATCTTTTTCTCTCCCACCTCCCATTCTTTTTCCTTAAGTTTTTCATATACCCCTGCGGGCAACAGGACCTTTAACATTTTAATGATATCAGGATACGTGTATTCTCCCATACGGAGCATGTCTTTTAATTCTCGATGGAACCCTGCTGGATCTTTGTCATGACAGGGAATTAACTTTTTCATCTCTAAGAGTTCCATCTTGGTGATAGGGGTGTAAACAAATACTCGTTCTAGATCACCACCCGTTGTCCTAACTGGGTGTACTTCTCGTAACGGATGCTGTCTATCTATGTAAAATTATTTACTTTCTGGAGGTGAGACATGAACAAAATGCGGATTCAGAAACGTTCTATATTTGTGGCGTTGTTCTAGAATGACACTTATTAAATCAGTACCTGGACCTCTCCATCTATACTGGAGTAACTCGTTCAGAACATCATGTAACGGACCTGGATCAGAATGTTGTCCCTCATACAGTGTAATGAGGTGCTGGATCATATACCTACCCACCAGTCGCTGCTCGGCTGGGGGCAGTTTCAGAAACATTTGTGCCACTATTTCGTCTGGAAAAGTGGTAGAATCAGTAGTCCATCGGACTGCTGATCGGGCTAGTTCTTGTTCATGCATGGTACTAAGTTCACTATAACCGATTCGTGATTTTAGAATGTGATCGGTACCTTGAAATACTTGCTCAAGAGAACCTTGTTCTGGTGCTGGAGGAGGGAAAACTTTCTTGTGTTCTAGGCGTGAATGTCGGTCGGGAAGTCTAGTTCTACCTACATACGCTATTCTGGAGGTATTCTCGTCGTTTACCTCTTCACTATCAGAGGTGTCTTCTTTCTCGGTTACTTGTGCTGCTTCTCGTTTCTCGTGTAACTTTATTATTTCCCTACGGATTTTCTTGTACATACTCTCTATACAGTTCTGTGTCTTGTGTCTTCCCTCGGCTATATGGTCACTCCACCTGGTCAGGACCTTCATTTCTTCCGGATCTTTATCCGGATAATCTTGTTCCCTTATTAAACAATTAATTAGAAACTTTAAAAGCATGAGCTGGATCTCGACTTTTCTCTGAGCCATGGCCTCGCCAATACTTCCTGGATCTGCTCCTGTACGGATGAAACGATATATTCTGTCTAGATAACCTTTCATATTCGGTAGGGTGTCCAAATATTCGGTCACTCGTCTTACACGCAATGAATACAGGACCATATCATCATCGCCTGGGACTGGATCATAACGGCATTCGGTAAGGGCTCGCTTGATATCTGCAACTGACTGATGTTTGGGCGAACGCTGTAACGCTCGGGCATGTAGCTCGAGTAATGTCACACGTCTGTGTTGAGGCGGGGTTCCAGGAGGACTTCCCCCCACTGCTCCTAGACTAGAATCGTCGGCGGGTATTGTACGTGCTGGGAGAGTGACTGATGTAGCGGGTACATGTACTGTAGGCTGGACCAAGGGTACCAAAACAGGTGCTGTAACGGGTGCCCCGGTGGCTGGAGGAACAGGAATTACATTATTTACGGGAGCTGGCGGGACAGGATTTGCATATTCTGGGACTGTGTCGTCCAAATAGGATGAGAGAAAAATATCAGCTGCGGTCGGTTTGTGACGTAGCTTAATCGGAACTAATGGCGGTGGAAAATTACATGGCGCTTCCGGGGTTGCTTTCGGCAAGCCCTCGGTAAGAAGAGGATACATACCCTTAATAAGGGCATTTCTCTGTCTGTCTGACTGTTCGGCTTTAACTCGTTCACCTACTTCGATTAATTCCCTTTCTTGGGCTCTTTCTGAGGATTCCCTACTTAATTCTGTCTTTCTGATTTCTTTTTCGGTTCTTTTATGAGATTCTTTGCGCCATAACTCGATGGCATCTTTCTGGGACTGTCTGGCTTTCTTTTTCCATAATGCTTCCTCTACTCGCATGATGCACTCGGCATCCCACGTACCTGGTACGGGCCATCTATATTTCTCCTCTAACTCCTTGGTGTAATCCACCCATAAGTCTAGATATAATATGGCACTTAAGCCATGCTTATGATACATAAAATGACCTGGACTGTCCCTAGGCGGGACAGGAACTGCTTCCTCTAGCAATCCTTTTCTGGTTTTTAACTGACGTAACTTCGAGAATAGAGGCATAGTTTAGGCTGGAGTCTGGACACAATACAATACACGATAAACACAATAATAACTGGAAAAACAAATCACTCATACCACGACATTGAGAACACATGAAATAACATTTAAAATAACAGTTCGGACAGAACACATGAATTTCTTGAAAACAAAACTCACTAGAATAACTAGATGCACTGCTAAAACAGCACGAAACTTACCGGTCCCATAAAGAGACACGTCAGGACCCGCGTCCACCTAGGTGAACACTTTGTGTTGGATCTGCGTACCCAAACCCACGGACCAGAGACAAATTAATTGACCCTGTCTAGATACTACCCCAGCAACGGTACTCACCGGGCAGCAAGAACGGAAGGCCTCGGACTGGACTGGACTGCTACGACGACGGACTACGAACTTCGGACTTCAGTTACAGGTGGGCCTCCGGATACCTCGGACCTTGGACTCTCGGCTTGGGCTCTGGTCGGGACTCGCCGCGTTCCTCACCGCCTCGTCTGGATGCTGGACCGCAACCTCCGTCTCCTCCGTGGGCCTGAGGGATACTTGAAGCAGAAATATCTGCACGTGCACGGTATGGTTCCGTCACGGCTGCAGAGGATCAGGGGGCCTGCGTGGCTTCTCCGGCGCGTGGGGAAAGGGCAAGTCCCTATTCGGGCGCCATTATGTGGTAAATAAATAATTAATTACCGGTACTATTTTTCATATAATCAATAAAACAGGTAGCTCAATAAATAAGAGTCAGGATTCGAGGTATCTTGAGTCGACAGGCTTTAATCAGGCATAAAAGGACAGGAACAGGACAGCCTGTACGGGAATAGAATGAAGGCAGCTGCCGGGGGCAGGATCTGGGAATTGGCTAGCCAACTTTAATATGGGTGCACAGTATATATACTTAAACAAATACATTACATTCAATACAGTAGGCGTAGCAGTAGGCGTGACTCGTAGCAGTCGCGAAAGATAAGGGCAAAATGATGTAACAAGAAGGCGTGTACAGGGCGTATACATAGACATGTGATGTAAACGTAACAGAAATGTCATAAACGGGGCGGAAACATGGAGGGGGCTACCTGAGCAGCTGGGACCTCTAACCTAGTGGTGCGCGCAAACGGGCAATGACGTGTTACCAGGGAGAACTGGGGGCTATGACTTCTGCGTTAGAAGAGGAGACTAAAGTCTGGAGTGTCAGAGCGACATGTACCCAAGGCATATCTAGTATCTGGTGTTTGGAGTACATATTGATAGAATCCAAAAGTTATCAGGGCAAAGGCTAATAGACGCTAAGACTGGTGCATGCATAATTCTACATGTAGTGCGTGTGCGAGGAATATTCTATGAATATTAATACAGTATTTCTCTTACATGGAGACATAAAGGCTAGACCATGACGGGAACTATTGATGCGATTCAGTAGCTTAGGAATGCAGAGAAGGAGGGCTGGACTGATAACTAGAAACATAACATACTCTTGGCAGACTGGGAGGCAGAGCCAGGCCGGGCCGGGCACTGCGAGGCATAAAGTAAGCGAAGGGTCAGGGATACAGGTGGGGGCTGTATCGCTCCTCGGAGAGGGTTCAGGAGACAGGAGCTGAATCTGAGTCCGGGCCTTTTTGAGGCCTAGAAACGGGGACAATTCAATGAATTAACGTGCACACTGTGAAATGTGGCAACGTAGGTTTACATAGGCCTAATATTCGTTGTTTTCACGAGGACTAGAGACTGGCATACTAGAGATGGACACAACTGTAATTGCGTCTTTAATCGATCAGGGGGGAAGACATGCATATCGATCATGCACATATAACATAGGATGGGGAACACGTAGGCACATACAACATGGCAAAATTTACTTTTCCACACCGACCATCAAGGGTGTGTCCAGCTTGATGAGTACTGCCCTTAACTAATTGATGCAATCCTAAATTAGAGAGGTCAGAAATGAGTTGGATAGTGTCAGAGTTGTCCTGCTCCTCCAGATAAAAGTTAAAATCTCCCAGTATCGTGTATTTGTCTGAACCTATAACGTTATCGTTTAGGTCGGAAAACGTGGAGAGAAAAAGATTACGAGGGCCAGGGGGGCGGTATAATATTATACCCTTTAAAGCTTGCTTAGGGCTGATGCTGATAGCAAAAGCAGCAGATTCGCAATTGGCAGAATTTATAGGGTCAAGTGTGGTACGATATAAATCCTTGTGAATAATTGCAAGGCCTCCACCTCTTAACTCTTGACACTCAGACTTCTATTCGAACTTTCTGTTGAATCTGTGTAGTCATTTTTATTCATCACAACCACTTGAGCACTGCACCCTATTTACATTACTCCACGATGAGTCACATCGCTAGAGTATTGACATTCTGTCCCGCACTGGCACTATATGGCTGGATGTGGTGATGAATAACCAGAAAACCCCCACATGACGTAAACTCCGACATAAAGGATGGGCTGATGGGTCTGGTTCTAGCATATGTTCCTCAATCGTTTTTTGCACACATCTATCCAACTGTTTTGCAGTGATTAGCATAGTCACACACCATTCCCAGACCTGATCTGCTCTTCTTTGTGTTTTGTAAGTTGACATTAGGGGAGTGAGCAGACAGGTCGTAAAACATTCCCCTGGACCCTCCACATATGTGTTTTGTTTTTGAGTATTATAAGCAACTTTTTAGTTTCGGGTCTTTTGTTATAGATACAAACGCATCTTTTGTTTGTACCCTTAGAGCTCACCTAACCTAATTGTGCATGCTTCCCCTCTGTTTCACGGGACTGACCCTCTCATACATTAAAAAACTTCCCCTCCCTGACAATTGATGTACATAACATCATACTCTAGTTCTCCTGATATGAGAAGACATCCCATGGTAATAACTGTGACAATTATGCAGCCAGTTCGTTTCGAAAATGGGACCACAAAATGTATTGCATGTATCGCATGGAATATATTGTAAACAACAACTCATCTGCCGGTATCACTCCGTTTTTGTTAGCTCTAGCGACGCACTATTTGTAGACTTAAAACCCGGTCTTAGTGCTCTTCTGTGCGCATGCCCAGGGAACAGTGTTTCCCGCTAGGTCATGCGCACAACTCCTCGTTGGATGATAGATCTAGAGCACGCAGTATTCGATACACGCGCTTCTTTATACAGCTGGATTCCCTTAGTAGTAACCTTCTTTATAGCGGGCCTTCTCCGTACACTTTCCAGTAATGTGGCATGTTAGCTTGTGTAAACCTTCACGAGCAAGCGCGATATGTTGATTATTATGAAGCCGCTATCTTCCGGCTTTCAGTAACATTACGCATGTGCGTGGGACTAGTGACCTACATCGTGCGCGCTTGCCCCTTCTATGGCTCATGTCTCTATCGGTGGTCGCTATTTAAAGGCTGAAAGCCTACACAACCAGTTCCTCCCCTTCCGCTCGGCCGAATATCGGGGACACCGACGGATAGGTGAGCCTCTTGACAGCATTTTCTGTTTTTCTCCCTAAAGTCTTCTCGAGGGGGCATGTCAAGTAACAACCTAGAGTGTTCTTGTCCAGTTTTGAGGGGGTAGTAATATTAGTAGTCTAGAGTGCCCATTTTATGTATCTAGGAAACTGATGATTCATGTTCATTACACCCAAGGTACTATATGAATATTGTATGAGGCATGTTCTCTAAGTGTTCTATGTGGACTTAGCTGTATGAGAGTATGTAATTGTGGTGGATGGGTCTCTAGCACACGTGGGTTGGGTTATATGTGTAGAGCAATTTGTTTGGGCACACTAGATCTATGTGTTGACTGTGTCCCTTTTTCTATACTATAGAGCGGGCCTCATACTCCCGAGAGGTTGCCGGGTGAGGTGAGGTCTTCACCCACAAAAAGCTGAGTGAGTATCACTGTGAGGGAATGCCTCAATGTGATCAAGCTAATATGCTTCTTTTATAATGCAGAATGTAAATTGTTCATGCAGGTGTTTTTTCTATGCGTTTTCTGTGTATTCATGCGGCTGTATGTGTGCAACCTTCTGTACTTGATAGTAATTTCTCGTTTCTTGATAGGAAGAAGACGTACGTCTCTCCCTCCAGTGGACATACAATCCCTTAAGTTCCTGGTAGATATGTATATTTTTGAGATTCTTCACTTCACATACTTTGTAGTTGCAGTAGCTATTCCATGACTAAGGGTCCTGAAGAAAGCCGGGGAAGTCCCCCACTAGGCTGAAACATGTCGACCGTCCTGCAAAGCGCCAAAGGGTAGTCTTACTACTCGGCGTGCTTTTAACTCTTGACACTCAGACTTCTATTCGAACTTTCTGTTGAATCTGTGTAGTCATTTTTATTCATCACAACCACTTGAGCACTGCACCCTATTTACATTACTCCACGATGAGTCACATCGCTAGAGTATTGACATTCTGTCCCGCACTGGCACTATATGGCTGGATGTGGTGATGAATAACCATTAAACCCCCACATGACGTAAACTCCGACATAAAGGTTGGGCTGATGGGTCTGGTTCTAGCGTATGTTCCTCACTCGTTTTTAGCACACATCTATCCAACTGTTTTGCAGTGATTAGCATAGTCACACACCATTCCCAGACCTGATCTGCTCTTCTTTGTGTTTTGTAAGTTGACATTAGGGGAGTGAGCAGACAGGTCGTAAAACATTCCCCTGGACCCTCCACATATGTGTTTTGTTTTTGAGTACATTCAAGACACCCCACAGAAAGACTAGGCCCATGCACCACTGAGTAACCCAGGGCATAATGGATGAAAGCAAGGCACATTAGATGCAGGCCTATGGCACAAAGCACAATGCCTGGCTTCAAAATGGCCCCTTGACCCCCACCACATGGCCAGGCCCTGCCTGTACCAGCCCTCAAAATGGCCCCCACCCACATGGCCATGCCCCATCAACACCCCAAAAAATCGAAAAACACATACAAATCACCACAATCCAATGCCATCCATGCCCTCTCAATGATGTTTACATTCAAGACACCCCACAGAAAGACTAGGCCCATGCACCATTGAGTAACCCTGGGCATAATGGATGAAAGCAAGGCACATTGGATGCAGGCCTATGGCACAAAGCACACTGCCTGGCTTCAAAATGGCCCCTTGACCCCCACCACATGGCCAGGCCCTGCCTGTACCAGCCCTCAAAATGGCCCCCACCCACATGGCCATTCCCCATCAACAACACCCCCAAAAAATCGAAAAACACACAAAAATCACCACAATCCAATGCCATCCATGCCCTCAATGATGTTTACATTCAAGACACCCCACAGAAAGACTAGGCCCATGCACCACTGAGTAACCCTGGGCATAATGGATGAAAGCAAGGCACATTGGATGCAGGCCTATGGTACAAAGCACACTGCCTGGCTTCAAAATGGCCCCTTGACCCCCACCACATGGCCAGGCCCAGCCTGTACCAGCCCTCAAAATGGCCCCCACCCACATGGCCATGCCCCATCAACACCCCAAAAAATAGAAAAACACATACAAATCACCACAATCCAATGCCATCCATGCCCTCTCAATGATGTTTACATTCAAGACACCCCACAGAAAGACTAGGCCCATGCACCACTGAGTAACCCTGGGCATAATGGATGAAAGCAAGGCACATTGGATGCAGGCCTATGGCACAAAGCACACTGCCTGGCTTCAAAATGGCCCCTTGACCCCCACCAAATGGCCAGGCCCTGCCTGTACCAGCCCTCAAAATGGCCCCCACCCACATGGCCATTCCCCATCAACAACACCCCAAAAAATCGAAAAACACACAAAAATCACCACAATCCAATGCCATCCATGCCCTCAATGATGTTTACATTCAAGACACCCCACAGAAAGACTAGGCCCATGCACCACTGAGTAACCCTGGGCATAATGGATGAAAGCAAGGCACATTGGATGCAGGCCTATGGTACAAAGCACACTGCCTGGCTTCAAAATGGCCCCTTGACCCCCACCACATGGCCAGGCCCTGCCTGTACCAGCCCTCAAAATGGCCCCCACCCACATGGCCATGCCCCATCAACACCTCAAAAAATCGAAAAACACATACAAATCACCACAATCCAATGCCATCCATGCCCTCTGAATGATGTTTACATTCAAGACACCCCACAGAAAGACTAGGCCCATGCACCACTGAGTAACCCTGGGCATAATGGATGAAAGCAAGGCACATTCGATGCAGGCCTATGGCACAAAGCACACTGCCTGGCTTCAAAATGGCCCCTTGACCCCCACCAAATGGCCAGGCTCTGCCTGTACCAGCCCTCAAAATGGCCCCCACCCACATGGCCATGCCCCGTCAACACCCCAAAAAATCGAAAAACACATAAAAATCACCACAATCCAATGCCATCCATGCCCTCAATGATGTTTACATTCAAGACACCCCACAGAAAGACTAGGCCCATGCACCACTGAGTAACCCTGGGCATAATGGATGAAAGCAAGGCACATTGGATGCAGGCCTATGGCACAAAGCACACTGCCTGGCTTCAAAATTGCCCCTTAACCCCCACCACATGGCCAGGCCCTGCCTGTACCAGCCCTCAAAATGGCCATGCCCCATCAACACCCCAAAAAATCGAAAAACACATAAAAATCACCAAAATCCAATGCCATGTATGCCCTCAATGATGTTTACATTCAAGACACCCCACAGAAAGACTAGGCCCATGCACCACTCACTAGCTACCCCTGGGCCTACTGGCTAGTGAGGCTTTACAGGCACCCCAAAATAAAAAAAAACAACAACATATAACAGTGAGTTAAAATTCCATGACATAAATGAGAATTAAGATTTAAAAAAATCAGAGAAACAGTTGTATCATGCACCCATGACTAAACCTGGGCCTACTGGATACTGTGGCTAGCTACCCACCGCAATATATATTTTGTTAAAGTTGTGAAAAAAGTTTTAGAACTGGAGTTGCCTCAACTGCAATGCCCCAAACAAACAACACCAACTTACTTGTAAAATCTCAAGTCCAAAACTGATCCAAACTCCAAAGTCCAAAAAGTCCTCAAATACAAAAATCCCCCAGCAGCAAGAAAACGTAATCCTTCCAGCTACACAGCCAAATGAAAAGTGACCAGGACATGCACAAAGCACTGGGAGGAGCCTGCTGGACAGGAACAGGAAGTTGGAGACTCTGGGGCACTTCCTTCTTCCCACCCCACCCCAAAAAATGGACTCCTGCACCAAAAAGTGCAGCCAAATGTCAATCTGAGGAGTTATTCTGATCAAAATCATCATTTTCACAAGGTTTATGCTTCCTGCGGTGGATTTCTTGTGCAGAATTGCAATTTTGTGCAATTTCGGGAACGCAAGCTGTTCAAACTTCAAGCCGGAAGTCAGCTTTTATGACGTACTCGCGTTGTCAAACTCTCGCCGTGCAAGATGGCAAGCCGCGATGATGTAATTGCGGTCGAAAAACTCTCGCGCGATCACGCAGCAAGATCGAAAATGGCGCAGCACACGCAAAACCGGGAGAAAAACAACTCGGCAGGCTCAGAGTCAACGCCGTGCACGCAATATTGTATTTTTCAAGCGCGACCAAGCAAAATATTTCGTAGCTTACGAATTTGCGGATTTTTGGGTAAATTCGCGCAATTCGTGGATCACGAAATCGTCAAAAATCCGCAAATTTGCCCGCGAAACGGATTTTACGCCCATGCTTAGCAGCAACAACACACAGCTCTGAAGACCGTCTCCTTGGACAGAGGTCACAGGATACTTTGCCTAAAACGTTGAACTTTTTATGTTATTCACATTTCTGAAAGTCTAAATACTTCTACACCTAATCGTTTGGGAGTAAATCACTTGCATGACAGATACAAGTAAATCAGTAGAAGAAGTAATGGTAGGTAGATTTCACCTGATTCATGTTTTTCTATCTGGTAGCAAAAACAAGACTATCAGCCAGTGGGACATGCAAGAGTCACAATATGGCAACGTAGAGTCAACAGTCATACCTACATAACACAGAAAAATGAAATGGCACCTCTGCTAGTTCAAAAATACCCTTAGGGCTCCAAATGTGGTAGTCTTAATTTTAACACACTGCAATGTCTGGAAGCTGGCTTGATCTTTTAGAAAGAGGATGGCCAGCCTGACTTGTGCAGTGCAAACCTCTCCACCTAGCTGTCTCAGGCAGCTGGGTGGAGAGTAGGCACAGGTCTCCTGTGCCTGCTGGAGCGTCAAGGCAGCCTGCTCCAGCCACTCCTGGTGCTGCTGTCATGCTGTTCATCTGAGAGCGATGCCAAAGGGGATGATGGACGGAGCGTTTGAGCAAATCAAACACTCACCCCCAGTCAACTGATCTGGGTTTAATCCATCATCATTCTTTAGCTCACTCCACCATTCCAGTTCAGACTTGGCCTTATGCAGATCAGTCCGACCCTGTGCTTCATGCGAACAGTCCAGCCCGAACTGCCAAGCCATGTCTTCCCTGGACCGGAAACAAGCATCCTGGAACCGGTTTCTGGCTAATCAGCCGTCATCAGCCAGGCTAGCTTGAATCCAGTGGCAAAGTGAGCAAGGGACCCACGTCTGGGCATACCCTGCCAACTTAGGGTGAACAAAGCGATTCCAAAGGGGATGATGGACGGAGCCCTTGAGCAAATCAAACACTCACCCGAGCCAAATGATCTGGGTTTAATCCATCATTATTATTTAGCTCACTCCACCACCCCAGTTCAGACATGGCCTTATACAAATCAGTCTGACCCTGTGCCTCATGGGAAGAGTCCAGCCGGTGCAGTGAGTGTTTGAGTTGCTCAAACGCTCCGTCCATCATCCCCTTTGCTATCGTTCATCTGAGAGCAGCGTCTCGATTTGCAGAAGGGGGTTGCCTGAAGCTCCATGAGGTGCCCGAGCAGACTCCAAAAGAAAGAAAGAAGAAAACGCAGAGCGAAATGCAGGTACATTTATTTTTTTTATTATCTCTTTGTCCCTCACTGGGTTTGTCTCTCGCCACCCCCTCCAGCCCCCGATGCCCCTCCAGTGTTGAGGGTCACGGCCCGCCACTGATTTCTACCACGTACCCCAATACAGTGGCCTTCGTCAGGATCTGTGAGTCCCTATTAGTACCCATTGGGAAGGGGTAGCTGGTTATCTAGTGATCATTCATACCACGCCACACACACACAGAACAATACCGTAATATGATTCATATAAGTGGGTCCACTTAATATGTGGACGCCTAACGCCCCATAGGGATCTCTTGTGAGTAGCGTACCCAGTAGTCACACAGTCTCCACAAGGCCCAAAACCTAGTATCCGCCCGCAGAGTTTGCATGTCTCTCCATATAGATCCCACATAATTTTCCTTAAAAATTGCTCCTTTGCAAGAAAAAAGGTTGTAGCACGCCCAGAACCTCAGAGGATCAGGAAGAACTTGGTGATGAAGCATGTCACTGAATAACATTCAGTGAGTGGGAGTTCCTTTTAAGAAAAAGGTTTTTGTGAAAGAATGAGTCGGCTCCCTTCACAAAATCTCCATATTAACCAAGATAAGATTGTACACGATTGATACGAGATGGATTCACTCTTATTATAAAAATACCTATTATAGAATGTCAAATATCGGGATTAGAAGAGATTTAGCTATTATTTTGTTAAACTTGATCCCAAATTGATTTGTCTACTACAACTGGTGCAAGATTTAACCAACACAGGTTTTGCTCAGACCAACAGCCCTTTCAAGAAAACAGATTTAGCCATACAGTTTTCCCTTTGATGACTATTAGTTTTAGCCAGGTCATATTGGGCTAGCCATGTAAGTCTTGTAATTAACCCATTGTGTTAAACTACAGTATAGGTCTCCGGCATGTGTTGTTCTTTGGACTATATGTTACCACCATTTCTGAGCCGTGTGTCATTTGTATTCTTACAGTCAGAGTGAATACACTACTTGAATTAGATTTCATGCAACAGTGGGATTAGGTGGAGCAGAGCAGTTGCACTTTATTTTTTCCATAGGCAAAACAGTTTTCCATGTGGATAAATCTCTGCCCATGTGCCTTTAGTGGATTTCAGAGTCATGTCCTGCCTTTTACAACCATGCAAACACACTTACCCCAAAGATGGTGCATTCTTACAAGATTTTACATAGTTATCGGCTACCGTTAAAATCTTAGAAAATGCCTTACATTTCTGACTTTGTGGGAGCACCTATCTATCCTTCCCTTTTCTCCATCTTTTCAATGGAGAGGTGTTACTAGGAGCACAGGTAACACTGTGTACAAATAAAAAGCATTGATCATATGATCATACGCCCAGATCCTGCTCAACCCATTCTTAGTCTACCTGTGCCCAACACTGGAAAGGTCAAGTCTACAAATACTTTAGAGGAGCTGGGTGAGAAGGATGTCACTCACAGAAGAAGCGCAGGGAAGATCTTCACTCTATGGATATTGTGCTGAGTGTAAGGCCCCGAACCTGGTTGCACACGAGTCCCGGTGGTAGCCATTCAGTAAATGCCAGTGGTTGAGAGAATGCATGTCTCTTAGGAACGTGCATCCCTCTTCTGGGAAACATCTGCACCATTTTAAGCTCCAAGTACAGAAGTATGCCACAAGAATGTTGGACTGCTTCGTGCGAGGGCTGCAGAAAGAGAGCTCTCATGTTTCCAGAGTTCCATATGTAATAGCTCATCCAATCCAGGTTTTCTCTTTCCATTCTAGGACTGACAGTCCTGATTTTAAAATGGCATCAACAGGACACATCGGAACCTTGGAAACACAGAGAGAATTGGAGGAGCAGCCCTGTGTGTCTGTGTGACAATTTCAGGTACAACTTTTAGCAAAAAAAGACATGCCGAGAGACTAAAATTCCACTGAATTGTGTGGAATTGAAGGCAAAAAATAAGATGTTTATAGGTTGTTTAGGAAACAAGAGCATGATAGTTGAGCCAGACATACAGTGAACCATTTTATCCCCAGCAGAGTTAATAAACTATTGGAGCCCATCACTGCAGCCCAGTTCTTTTAATTTAGGTGAACTAAGATTGAAACCCCCAGATTGAATTAGGTTGCTAAATGAATGTCCAGGACTGCAGCATAGCGGCCCAGGGAAATTGATTTCCATATCAACGTTTTATTGTACACTGTTCATCAATCGAATGGAGTTTTTCGACATCAACAGCTTTTGATAGTGTTTATGTTATGTATGTGTGTCCTTTTATTCTTTGTTTGACCTCAACGGAGTCCGTGTACAGACGCCAGAGTCTGATAGGGATGCAGAACGTCCCATGGGCTCATTGAGAAGCTCACTCTAGTGCCAACGAGCACCCATTTTAGCACTAGGGTCTCTTGAGAATCAAACACACATTTCTCTACGCCTTGGTTTAGTCCAGCAGTTACTGCAGCTTTCAAATGGAGGTAATTTCTCTTGCAAATATAAGAAAGCTGGTACTAATGTATGCAAAAATAGCGTGCCCACGTGCTTCTCCTTTTTTATTCACAGAGATATAAATTGGGGGCAAAAACAACAAGATTATTGGATCTTTTAGAACCACTAGATATTAAGAGATACAAAAACACACCAGTGCAAATAATAATTTGTGCCAGGTATTGCAAAGACGATCGGAGTGCTGAGCTATAAACAGAGATAGGGCAATTTGCCATCCAGTCCTAACGGGGGCTATTTTTGCTGTTTTGGTACTAGCACACATGACTTGCTCGTGTTGAAAGTATTTTATTACAAATCCCATCTGCCAGTTTGCGCACTATTCTGTAGGTGGACATAACTAAAAACCAATAGTCCAACTTAGAAGACAGGAAATTAATGTCCAAACTAAACCATAGGCAAAACTCGATTGCTATCAACGCGCCCAAAAGATGCAGATCATGAAAAGTGGAAGGCCCATCGAAACAAAACTCTGTCTCGGCAGAAGTAAAAAGGTGGGTCTGGAGTAGCAAGTTGGGGCGACCTGATGGTGGTAGAGAGACTTTACATAAGTGAATGGAAGCCAACCAATGAGCATTGTTTCTGTGTGGGAGGGGGGTCACCAAATGTACCTGCAGTCCTCCTGCAAAAAGCAGAGTTGGCCTGAAAGGAATCTTGTCTCAAGCTCATTTTAAACATGTATTTCCATATCTCACTGCCCTCCCACAAGGACAGAATTAGCTCAAAACTTCATATTGTTCTGATACTTAACAAAGGGGATAGGAGTTGGCCTAACGGCCAGGGTGGTAGACTTCGAATCTGGGGAACTGGGTTGGAGTCTCGGCAAGGACAGGCAACATTCTGTGATTCTGCGCAAATCATTTAATCTCCCCATGCCTAACAAAAATGAATGTGTCCTCATGTAATGCAACTGGTGCTATGTAAAGCGCTCTGATACCCGATTCGGGTCAAGTTTGCGCTATATAAAACTCTGTAAAATAAAAAATAAAATATATATATATAAAAGGTTTTCAATAAAGATTGACCAACGATAATCCAACTTTGACTTTTTCTTCTCCCTATCGGAGATGTTTCTTTTTGATTCACTTCCTATAACATTAAACGTATCCCCTTTTTCTGTCTTCTCCCTCAACCTATATCTTTTTACCTTCACACTCTCTGATTACATATGCAATGTATATGTATTCAAAAAAGATTGCAAGATGGAAAGTGTCAATAATATTTGGAAAAAATTATTGCAGAGAAAGCATTCCAATAAAGTTAGCCCATTCTGACTCGAACTGTAAAATAAAAACACTCTTAGAGGTATAGCCGTGTGCTGGCTTCAGCGGATTGGTGTTGTTTCTGTCTTTGGCAACCGAAAAACAGAGACAAGTATAAAACAAGTACCACGAGGGGAATGATGTAAACAAATTCCAGACATCTGTTTAAATGTCCCAACACGCCTTTGCTAAATTGAAAAGGCAACCACTCTGGGACAGAGATCACAAAGAAGTAACATTTTTTGCAGAGTAATATTCTTGACAGAAGTAGTACAATAATGGACTCTGTGGAAGATCTTTGACATCTGACAGCTTTAATAGCCTAACAGCAAACTCCATGGGCATCTGTATTTCCATTCTAGGATTGCTACTGCAGTATTAATGACATCATTAGTACTATTGATCAGCACCAGTGTCAATAAGGCTATTTGCACATAAATGTGGTAGAACTATCAACTCATCTATTTTGGCTGTACCTCCATTACTGTTTCCTCTTCTCAGCAAGTTTTAGCTAAAAGGCTGTATTGGTACCAGGGCCATGGATTTATCTGATTCTTCCACCTAGCGTTTTCTGGATCATTGTCGATTTGTCACCCTTGCCACATAATTCATCACCATCTCCGTAATTTGCAGATTTAAACAAAAAAGTTTGTTTTTCCTTCAAACGGATTAAACGTTACTAAAAAGTGTACGTTGCATGCAAGGGCGGCCTTAGGCATGTGCAAGCTGTGCACCTGCACAGGGCCACGAAACACCCAGGGGCCACCACGCCAATATATATCCTTAATATAATAATCCTCTGAGAATGGATACATATTTGCTTGGCGGCCCCTGGTTGGGATTTGGTGGCCTCTGGCTCTGTTCCACTTCCAAACACCCTGACCCCACCCCCCGTCCGGGGTTCTCGGCCCAGACCCCCTCTTCCGGGGCCCCCTAACTACGCTCCCTGCCCAGGGCCGCCATGAGCCTAGAGCCGCCCCTGATGCGTGTTGCAGCGCAGTGGAAAGTCTTCTGTCGGGCAGAGGCATGTCATGTTTCAGGTGCTGGTTCTTGTAATTGGCTGTATTAATGGAGGAGAAACCTTTCCACAAAATAGTGTTAATATGCTTAAAAATGAGAAAATAGGGAAGTAATACTGCTTCAAAATGTGCCACATTGGGTAGCACAAGAATCCTTTGCTTGCCACATAATTTAGTCAGCCCAGCAACATCATTTGGTCCTCCCAGCTGCAGAATTCCAGTGGTCCTGACTGGTAGTCACGGACAAGATTGCAACAGCCTCACTGACAACCCAGTGGGACCCACTTCGAATATTCCCTCGAATGTGTAACCTACTAGACAAGGATTTTTAAGGCCTTGTGCTATTCTTCTTCGCACACTTTAAGTTCTATGAGGCGCCGTTACAACATTAAACTGACATTTTATTTATCTTTTTTCTCTGTAGGAAATCTCAAAAGTATCGCTGGCTTCCTCTTGTGCAAAAGAAAGAGCCTGTCTCTTCGTTACCCCAAGACCTGTGAGTTTCAAAAACGCTAGAATCTCACCCGGACAAAGAAATACATCAGAAATCGTTAGCTGCCACAGTCTGCCGAAGGGGACAAAGCTTGTTTAACACTTTTCTCGTACTCGGCTATCAAGGAGACGGTGCGGTAGCTAGCTTGTTTGTTGCCATTAGTCAATCTCGGTAATTGGATTGCTCGCTCTATCTCTGGCTCTCCCACGGTTCCCGCCCCCCCCCCCCCCCCCCCCCCCCCGCTCTTTACATCTCGCTGACTGCCTGGTTATTTATGTCGGATATTGACTTGCCCGTGGCTCGCAGTAGCTGCCATCTTACAGCGGTCAGAGAGTGACTCACCTGCTGTGTAGTCGCCCCGGGACTGACTCATTAGCCACCTTTACCGGAAAGCCTCGGATTCCGGCGAGAGAAAGGCACGTCAGGAAGCACGTGCGTCGACGATGATTTTGGGCGGGAAAGAGCAGTACTTATTTTAATAATTGGGCCGTGCCTATAGCACTGATCAGAAACCGGCGGCCTGCGCTATAAGTGTCACGCCCCGAATACCTAGGCTGCCTAGTCCAGAGTCCACCCCATTAGGGTGACCAACTAGCATGGGTGCAAATTCAGGACGGGGAGTGTAAAAATTCAGGACAAAGGGTCAAAATTCAGGACAAAAATTCAGGACAGAAGGTCAAAATTCAGGACAAAACTTTGGGACAAAAGGTATGTTTTACAGACACATCAGAGGAGGTAGCGCAATAATATATAAGGAAATAGACAACCAACATGAGTACAAGTCAAAATATTTTTATATTAGGTTGAGACAATTGTGCATGTCACAGTTTTTCGTGCAGCTTTGAGCAACTGGGTAGGTATTTTTGTGGTATTTCAGATGATCATGATCTATTTATATGGTTACTGCGCTGGGTTGTCCAGTCTGATATTTTGTTTACAGTTCATGGTCCTGAGAAGGCATGTTTGGTGACAGAACTGGTTGGATGAATGGACTTCGTTACCAGCATCTCATATCGGAGTTCCATTGTGAGATGTAAAGCAGCACGCATAGAATGTAACTAATTGGGATCTGCAGTGCTGGACTAGAATGCAGTCCTCTGAGTGGCCAACATTATGTCTCAGATCGCGTCAGGTATTCCATTTCTGTTCAGCTGGTGATGATTGGTTATGGGGCTGGTACAGTACTGAGTGATGGATAAGACCTGTAGCGCACAGGTCTTATGTGAGGGTAATTACGAGCATGAAGCAGGAAAACAGAGTTATTAACCACCCTGCATGAGCTATGCTTGGCTGCACACTGCTGAGTGGTATGGCATTATTGTGGGCCAGAACGATTAGATAGTAGTTGACATTACTATATAATGTCCTGGCTAGCCATATATTAGCCCTCCTTATTTTACCTATATATGATTGGGCTGTTTCATTTCTGTAAGGTTTAAACTGCAGATTCTCACTAATGCACAGACTACAAACTGTATACGTTGTTGAGGCATTATTGTAGGTCAGAAGGAGACACTTTCTTTTACATACAGAACATTTTCTTTTGAAATAGAAGAACAATGCCAACATGCAGTTTTACTGATAAAACCATATAGTGCACAAATAATAATGTTTGGAAATGTGGTTTCAGCAAATATGTATCATTTGTGCATCACCAAGTAAAGTGCTTTGATTGTTTTTATCCTATTAAAACTTTGTTGTGAGCACACTTCTGAATTACAAACAAGTGGTCCATTTGTAGTTTCCTAACCGTTGACATGTTTTGAGAAATTTGCACAGTTCATTGACTCCACAGCCAACCACGCAAAGGAACTCTTCAAATTAGTCAAAAAATTCTCCAAACCGACAGCCATGAAGTCCATTCACCCTTCTCAGACTACTTCCACAGCAAGACCACCATCTACAACAATTTCAACATCCAACCTACCACCCTCAACCACGACGACCTCGACCAACCAGCCAAAACATCACCACCTGGTCACCGCTCACCACCCTGACCACCTCAGCCATCTTGTCTACCATCCACTCAGGGACGCCTACCAACTGCAGCCTCCAACACCTCTAGAACCTGGCAATGAAGCCAATCAACACACAACTCACCCGCATTCTTAACTCATCCATCTTCCCAGACAGATGGGAACCCAGAGACCTCAAACCCCTCCGAGAGAAACCCTCCGCTGACCACAACGATCTAAAAAATTATCATCCAATCTTCCTGCTCCCTACCTGGCCAAAGTTCTTGAGAAAGCCATTAACCAACAGTTCACAGAATTCCTGGAACAAAACCATTTACTGGACGCCTCTCAATCAGGATACCGTGCCAACCACAGCACTGAGACCTCACTGATAGGCGCCACCGGCAACGTCAGAGCACTCCTCAACCGTGGAGAAACCATGGCACTGATCCTCCTCGACCTCTCCGCAGCTTTCGACACAGTCTCCCGCAACACCCTCATCAACAGACTCTACAACACAGGCATACGCCAAGGCGCCCTCAAGTGAATCCCCTCCTTCCTTACAGGACACAAACAGAGCATTCCACTGTCTCTCTTCACCTCCGCACCCAAAGACATCATATGCGGTGTGTTGGACTTGGGCCTTCTGGCAGGGTCACCCCTGAACTTTTTGCCTTGAAATTATAGTGATTTCTGGTCTTTGCGCACTTTGACACTGTGGCGCAGTGTAAAGTGCGTGCTCTCCTTGAGTGCGTGTGTGAGATAGGCCTGCCCTCCCATAGGAATGCATGGGGAATGTATGTGTCCCTGGTAGTTCCTGATGCGTGGGGAGTGCAGGCTCGAGTTTGTATGTGTGAACTCGTGGGAGTGAATGCTGCGAGATGGTGTACGCAGCATGTATGTGTCTAGTAGGGAAGCGCCATTTCTAGACATGGCTGTACGTGTGCTGTGAGGGTGCTGGCGTGTGATTGGCTGGAGCTGGCTGGGATGCCAGGCTCCAGGAAGTCTGTGTGGGTCTGCCCCGGTGGTGAGTGGGAGATTAGCATGAGTGATGTGTGGGAGGAGTGTACCTGTGTCCTGGATGGGCTGGGTTTTCCCCACACAATGCTGGCTCCGCCCCCCTGTGGTGTGACTGATGACCCAAGCCCTGCCAGTGAATAGAATGGGTGGTTGGGCCATCAAGAGTGCTCCAGAACCAGATGCGACTGGTTCTGCCCCCACCCTGCACCTAAAGACAAAGGGAAAAGGTGTATAAAAGAGGGGCTGTGACCCCATGAAAATGTTCTTGTTTTCTGACTTGGATCTACCAGGGGCGTGCTGCTGCTTGGGCTCAGGGATGGCTTGCCTCCCTGAGCCCTGCCCAGCCCCTGGACTTCTGCTGTCCTGGACTCTACCAGGACTTGATTGTTGGCTGTTGCCCTAGCGCCTGGAAGCGCTTCCTTCTCTCAGAGAGCGCTGGGAGCGCTGGATTATTGCCCTACTAGCGCTTTGGAGCGCTTTGTTTTCCCCTAGCGCCGAGGAGCGCTTTATGTCCGCAGCCGGTGCCCACCTGGTATTGTCCGCCCCGAGCGAGTGCCCACCTCGCTTATTTTTTATCAATTTGCCCTCTGGCAGGTGCCTACCCTGCCAGGGACCTTGCCGCGATATTTGTAATTATCACGAGGGAGCCCACTCCTCGGATATTGAGTCCCCGCCTGCCTGCCTGAAACGAGCCGCCGCGCTGCCCGCGGCGACCCGGAAGTGCTTTGGCCGGCCGGCCAATGGCAGCGCGGCCGGCCGGAAGTCCCGCCCGCCGCTGCAGACCTCAGGAGGGAGAAGCCGAGTGATGGCTGCCCGGGGCCCCCATGAGGTGGAGAGAGCCCCGGGGCAGCCAGCAAAGTGTAGCCCTGTGTTGCGAGGCGCCCCCGCAGTGGAGGGAAGTCCGGCAGAGAGAGAGCTCCGCCTGCCGCGAAGGAGACGGAGCGAGGAAGCAGAGCGCCGCCGAGCACCAGAGACCCGGTGAGTGCGTGCTAAAGGGGGAGGAGGGCGTCGGGGCACATTGCCGGTGCCCGCCCCTCCCCTCCATAGAGAGACCCTATGTGTCCCGAGGCCCGTGAGGCCTCCAGCAATGCCGAGTCCCCCGAGAGGGACTCCGCCTACCCCCCCCACCTTGCTAGTGAGCCCCGAGAGGCTCTGAGATGCTGAGCCCTGCGAGGCTCCCCCGCTGTTGCCCGGAGCCCCGAGAGGCTCCCAGATGTTGAGCCCCAAGAGGCTCCTTTGTTCTCTTGAGCCCGAGAGGCTCCCCAGTTGTCCTCGAGTCCCCCGAGAGGGACTCCAACGTGGAAGGGGCTGCATTGCTTCATTGTGAGCCCGGAAAGGCTCAAAGGGGCATTCTGATCTACTGAGAGCCCACGAGGGCCCGGGGGCATTGTTATGGTGATGTCTGAAGCCCGTGAGGCTCCTGAGGGCCCCCCCCCTTGATATCGAGTCCCCAGAGGGGGGACTCCAGCAAAGGCCCCCACCCTATTCCTGAGCCCTAGAGAGGCTCCAACGACAGGGGCATGTTTGTTGTCAGAGCCACAGAGGCTCAAGGGGGCAATATTGCTGAAGCCCCGAGGCCACCGAGGGCCGGTTGCGATCCAGAGTCCCCAGAGGGGTCGCAGATTTGTTTCCAGCTGCCCAGCAATTAGTGGGCAGCTGCACCGTTTAGGTATTTTGCTTTTAGGAGGGACATGTACTCTGGACTTAGGAGTGAGGCGCACTCCTTCATCCCTGGCCTTTTCCCAGCTGCGCAGCACTTAGTGCCAGCTGCAGCGTTTAGGCCCCCCTGTTCTGTCCCTCAGCTGCCCAGCACGTAGTGGGCAGCTGCTACGTTTAGGTTCTGGCGCAGTGGCGCAACCTGGACTTTGTGAGTTCTGCGCTAAAGGTTTAGATGCTGTTATGATCTATGTCCTATTGCTTTTGGGTGTTAGGAAATGTACAATGTGTAGTATGTTTTGCGCACCCTGTGTTCTGCACCTCTGAATGTGTTGTTGATACATTATGTGCCCTGTTCCTTACACCGCTGAACGTGTGTTGATGCGTCATGTGTTCCTTACACCGCTGAATGTAGGTTCTGCATCATGTGTTTTGTCCCCAGGTCTATGCCCCTACTTGTATTGTGATACTGAGGTGGTTGTTCTTGCTAGTGCAGGTGGTGCTAGTAAGGTCCTGGTTCCCTGCGTGACCTGTTCCTAGGGTGGTTAGGATTGCGTAGGGGGGACTTACCAGTTACCAGTGGGTACTGGTTTTGTGCTTTATGTCCTATTTTGTGTTACAGTGATCTTCTGTTATAAGTGATCCCAAGGGCTTGATACTAAGCTTGCCCCCTGACCAGAGTCCCAGGACCAGTGGACTCTATGGTGCCTTCCCTGTCAAATTGCTGGGACTTGTCTGATCTCCCTTGGCCCCTGGGGCCTCGCTGAAGTGTGCCTCGCTCGTTCCCCTCGGCAGCTCGTGCCGGCAGCCCGTCCAAGCCTCGAGCAGCGCCGCTCTCCCCTGAGCCGCGCCGCTTCGCTGGGTCGCCCGCATCCTGCCTCCCCCTCCTCTTCTGAGCCGCACACATTGGCCGCCCCAGAGAAACGCTTGTACCGTGCCGGCAGCCCGTCCAAGCCTCGAGCAGCGCCGCTCTCCCCTGAGCCGCGCCGCTTCGCTGGGTCGCCCGCTCAAGCTTACTAAGGAGGTCACTCGCATTATCCCGTGCAACCAGGGCGGAAGGTACTGTCTGATAGGCTATGTTCTAAGTTCTAGGCCTACAAGTATTGTATTGTTACTTCTAAAAGTGCTGATTCCTGGCAGTGGTCCAGGTGGCCCTGTCTTGTAAATAATCCCTTGTAAATTCTGCCCGTGCCTCTGGCACATTGTAAAGTGTGTTTTATCTAATGTGTTTTGGTGTAATACAAAGGCTATTTTTATATAACCTTGTGTGGAGTTTCCTTTGTGGTGGGCCTTTGGGTGTTGTTGCTGGGGTGCGTGCGCAAATACTTAACTTACATCGCCTCCAAGTTTAGCCTTGCTGCTCGCGCCACGTTACCTAGAGGGTGAGTAGGGGTTATCTTGGCGTGTAACTCCCTTGCCCTGACTTGGGAGTGGTGGTCTCTGACTGACTTTGGCGAAAGCCCTGGCCAGCCAGGGATCCCATTTCCAACACGGTGTGCCACAAGAATGCTCTCTCAGCCCCACCCTGTTCAACACCTACATGACCCCCATTACAGACGTCCGCATTTCCCATGGGCTCAACATAATCCCCTACGCAGATGGCACTCAACTGATCCTCTCGATCACCGAGCTGCCCTCCAATGCCAAAACCAACTTCTGTAACGCCATGACCAACGTAGCCAAATGGATGAGAGACAACTGCTTCAAACTTAACTCCAACACAAATTAAGTACCGGTCTTCGGGAAGAACACCTTCACATTAGACCACAGCTGTTGGCCTGGAGAACTGTGACCCATGCCCACACTGACCAACTGACCATGTACGCAACCTCACCATCTTCCATGGCAGCCAAATCACCATGAAATGACAAGTCAATGCAGTTGCCTCTTCCTGCCTCCACACACTTCGTGTGACAAGCAGAATCTTTAGATGGCTCCCAATCAACACCAGAAAGACGATCACTCAGGCCCTCGTCACCAGCCGCCTCGACTATGGCAACGCCCTCTATGCCGGCATCTCCAACCAGTTTCTCATAAGGCTCCAAACCATATAGAACGCTGAAGCCAGAGTCATCCTGGACCTTCACAAGTTAACTCGACTCGCCTCGCATACAACCTCCACTGGCTCCCCATCCAGAAAAGATGCCAGTTCAAGATCCTCGCGCATTGCTGCATTGCTCTACGGGACTGAGGACCTGCCTACCTCAAACATCAACTGAACTTCAACCAACCCGCTAAACACCTGCGCTCCTCTTCACTCGCCCTCGTACACACACCTCAAATCCGTTGCAGCCTCAGCAGTAGCCTCTCCTTCTCCTACATCGCTGTAAAGACCTGGAACAACCTTCTCCTCCAGCTCCGTACACTGGCACACTTTAGAATGAGACTCAAGACCTGGCTCTTCGACTGAGACACAGTGCCCATGTACCACTAGGGGTGACAGTGTTGCACTTTACAATTGCTGTTTGATTTGTATGATTTGATTTACAGGTATTCAAAGGTTGTTGAGTGTTACAAAAGGACGTATGATGTTACAACGCATACTTTTACAACGCCTACCTTTACAACGCATTTTTTACACCGCAACATCCATTACAACGCATACCATTACAACGCATGCCATTACAACGAATTCTTTGAAACTACCTTTACAACGCATTCCACTACAACGCATACTACATTTACAATGCATAAAATTACATTGCATGTAAGGTAAGTGTTGGATAGTGTAGGGGTAAAAATGACTATTCTAACTCCAGGGGGTGCAACAGTAGGGTAAGTGTTGGATAGTGTAGGGGTAAAAATTACTATTCTAACTCCAGGGGGTGCAACAGTAGGGTAAGTGTTGGATAGTGTAAGGGTACTATGTGTTGTAATGCTATGCGTTGTAATGGTATGCGTTGTAATGACTGCGTTGTAATGGTATGCGTTGTAGTGGTGCGCGTTATAGAGTCATGCGTTGTAATGACTGTGTTGTAAATGCATGCGTTGTAATGGATGTTGCGTTGTAAAAGTTTTGTTGTAATGGTAGTGCGTTGTAAAAGTTGCGTTGTAAAGGTTGTTACCCGTTACAAAATACTGACAGCTTACAGCCTTTGTTTTCACATCCCCAAGAAAATGTGGGAATGCATGGTGCATTCTACAACACATTTGTCATTAGATATTCAACTGTATTATCTTCTAAAGCATAGTAAATGATGACCTTACTGTGCACCAGGATAGGACAATCTTTGTCGGGGCTCTTCAGCGATTCCCTCACTATCACCAACATTACCTCCTAACTCTTCTTAGTCCCTCTCTCACATGCATTTACTTTGTTTTATGGCCCTTCTCATACCAGTATAATGTGTCGGAGCACTATACATAACACACACATACAGAGACAATTAATCATACATGTGTAAATCAGTGTATAAAAAATGCTACATAGGGCAAAGGAGACTACAAGGTGTAGGATGCACATGTCACCCATACCGGTAGGCATTTTTTAAGTGTGTTTGGTCTGTAGAAGCACAAACTCAGGATTCAAAACATAACATCGTGGTTAGGGTTGACTTTAATTATATGAATTTATTTCAACCCAAACATGCATTTTTTAGCAACATCGGGCTAATGAAAGACTGGGAAGGAGCCATAACTTTCTAACCTATACAAAGCTGCTCTTTGATGGCAGTTCATAGCTCACTGTGCTAGATTATGATTGTAATGAATGAACTGCACAATAACTAAAGAATCTCTGTAACAAAAGCAGTGACCCAGTGAGCTGCGTACATAAAATACTGTATTTTGATATGCACAGTACACATTTTTTTGCAGCAGGCATATTAACCCTCTGCACTACCTTATCAAAACTGCCTCTGAACAAAACTCCCATCTCTCCCCAGCAGGTACATTAATCACCATAGTTATTGTGACACTTTTATTGTTGCCTGAAAACTGCTGGATATACAAGGAACTTAGCAATGCGTTCAAAACTACTACACTGCTACAAAACCGGCCCCCAGTAACAAAACCAGCCTCCTACCCTTCCAGCCTCCTGTGGAAAATCCTGATGCCTGGTACGGCCCATCTGCCAATGGTGCCCTTCACCTTCACCTAGACCTTCTCTCATGGGTATTTCATTTCTTGTATTATATTGTATCGTATTTGCATTTTATAGCGCTTACTACCCCTGTCAAAGCGCTTTTTCGGCGAGTAGCACGCTACTCCGGAACCCATAGAGGATTAGTGGTGAATTAGTATAGTGAAAAATAAAGTAATTTGAGTGGTGGATATGTTAGTCAGTTATTTGGATTGAGAAGGATAGTGGAGGGATAGAGAAGGGAAAACAGTTTGCTTTATATAGCCCTTGCTATCCCTAATGGGGTGTTAAAGCGCTTTTTTGGTGAGTAGCATGCTATTTCGGAACCCATAAAGGATTAGTGGTGAATTTGTATAGTGAAAATATGTAAGTAGTTTGAGTAGTGGATATGTCAGTCAGATTATTTGGATTGAGAAGGATAGTGGAGGGATAGAGAAGGGAAAAAAGGTTTGCATTTATATAGCGGTTGCTACCCCTGATGGGGGGTTGAAGTGTTTTCTTTCGGCGAGTAGCACGCTACACTGGAACCCATACATAGTGCTTGTCATGACAAGTATGTGGGGCAGGGTGTCAGAGCACGTTTAATCACACACAAATTATATTGAGACAATGACTCATATAAATGTATAAGTCAATGTATAGGAAATGTTACATAAGACAATGAGGCTACAAGGTGTAAGAGTAGAATGTCATCTATATTGTAGGTATTATATCTTAAGAGTGGGTGGCCTAGGTAACTATAGAAACTCAGAAGTTAAAACCTAACATGTTGGTTGGGATTGCTTTTACTAATAACTATTGTTTACATTGACCTATTTAGACTAACACAAAAGATAGCAATGGTTTGCAAATGAAAAGATCAGGAATGGAAACATGGAGCCAGGAGGCAGGGCCGGCACTTCATAAAGCTAGGTAAGACAGGACCCTTCAAGAACTGCCACTGCGTTACACTAAAAACAATAAAGGTCTGAAAACAGCCTTATTTCTTCTGTAGAGGGAGCACACCAAAACAAACTCCTATTTTGCTTGGAACGCTAAAAATACTTACACCGTTCCATACTCTGGCCTCGAATCAGCAACAAATGAGGAATAGATAGTGTGGTCCTTCAGCAGTTTTTGTGCTTCCGGTCACCTCATCAAAGAATGAAAAGCAGCCAAAGGCAGCACCGGAACCGCAGACCCATATTGCACAGAGTTTATGAGCAAGAATGGCCCTCCATGAAAGGGCTTGGGACAGAAGGTGGAACCCACAACACCAAGATATATTTTTAAATAGGGCCGACTTTTTATTCTGCAAAAAAAATTCCTAAATATGTTCTTTGAAAATAGTTGCATTTTATAAAGGACTCTAACGATAGATCTGGCCCAGTGCCCATGAGCAGTGTGAAATAACGTGCCCACACTTTGCCTAAAGGTGATAAACTAAATCACTTTATGGTGGTGAATAAAAACAGCATGTAATCTGGATATACCCTTGCTTGCAAATTAGACCAAACATCGTGTTCAGCTTTATTCTTACTTACATAAACTGCACATTACCACAAGCCTTAACTGCCCAGACTGGGCCATTGTCATTCTGTATGCGACAATCAGCCGGCATACAGAATGACAATGGCCCATCAGAGTCTGTGAGAGGCTGGGGAGGGGCTGCTTTTGAGCCAAGAGGAGTGCGAGGCGGCCCCAGCAGGGAGCTCTCAGATCACTGAGGCTTCACAAAGGTGAGCATGTGCAGGTCACAGGCAGGTCACAGTAAACTCCCAAATTACGGACAAAGGGCGTCCGTAAGAGGGATCTTAACGGACAACGGACATGAGGGCCAATTTACAGACTGTCCGTGAAATTTACGGACGGTTGGTCACCCTACCGACCCCATGCATATTGTATACACTACCATATATTCCCGCCCTTTTATCTCACTATTGCAGGTTCCTGCTTTCTCCATTTGTGACCGGTTTCCGTCTTTATCTTCATCCATTTTTCCCGATTGTGTTTTTTCCCTCTCTTGCTCCCAGGACATGTTTGATGAGGTAGAATAAGTGCCGGTCCCGAAAAATAAGTGGCAGTGGCCCCCACCGGCTCAAATTGAGCACTAAACGAGGAAGTGGAAATCTGAGGTATTAAAATATCTTCTCTCCTACGAATAACATTACAACATCTCTTATAACAGAGAATGGGCAGTTTACTTATGGCGCATTACAGCCTAGGATATCTAGAATTTCGAAGTTCGGTTAAATAACTGAAAGGAAATTCTTTGTAAGGGAATTGGGTATTTTTTTAATTGTCACTAATATGTTCTTCAATTTATAAAGCAATTGGCCAACAGGCATGCGGCCTCTCAGAGATTGTGCGCTGATTTTTGCCAGTAGATCCTTAAAGCTGAATCTTTTCAAATTCTTTGAAGTTGGCTGGTGTTGGTCCTTATAGAAGAAGTCAACTGTATCTCCTACTATCACCGTGGAGATGTCTTCTCTTTCCATTGTCCCTCTTGCCATTCCCTGGTGAACATTCTGTCACATGCTGGAACTGTCATAAATGTAATGGTTTAATGATTTTTCTAGGCAGTTGAGAATGGCTCCTTGACTGAGTAGTTGGATGTTTGGTTGGTGATTTTAATAAAGTTTAGTTTAGAACACGCCAATCAATTCCCTTGTGCGTCTAATTGCTTTGTTTTGACGTCAAGTTTGGGAACCATGAACCAACCACCAGAAGGTCAAAAGGCACAAGTAAAGCCTGATCTAGTACCTACTGGCCACAGCACAGGCACCTTGGAACATACAGAACCTATGCATGCGCATAGCAAATAAATAGAGGAGGAATCTAGTCACCACATGTGTTAGAAAGCCTCTTAGGTGAAGCAGATGTCAGAACAGGTAAAGAACTCAGATGACCCTGTCATGAACTTGCATAAGGTACAGCTGTGCAAATCATTTTTACGCGATTGCACTCTCCAGAGCACTACATTTAACTTTAAATGTCTCCAAATGATTGCACCAGCTGAGAAAGCATAGCTCGGAAACGGAGATGTAATCACTTTGCTCTGTGGGAGGTACAGAAGGAAACAAGACCAGCCCAGGGCAATCCTTAAGAAGGCTGGCATGGCCGGTATAAGGCAAAGGCCAAGGCGACACTGTCAGTGGGACCTACAAAGGGGGGAGCCCTGAGTTGACTGTGGACTGACTAAAATAAAGACATTAAAAGGCAAACTAAGCTTGTGGAGGGCATAGACACAACCGGTTGTGGAAGAAAAGGCTACTAACTACAATTGGCACAATGTCAATAAAATGCATGCCATCCACCTAAAGTATCACTGGAGTGATCTGCTAACTGAAATGTACAAACAATATAGAACTAATTACAACTCCAGCAGTCCACCACACCACAATGGGAAGGAACTTTTTAACTAGGAGACAACACACTGGAGGTGGCTATAGAAAGTGAAAAAACTCCACCTACATGAAAAGTGATACTTTACAAGGAAATATTTGGCAGAGTACTATATAGAATTTGTGGCAGCATATGGAAACTATAAACATACCTGTAAGCTGGCAAAAGGAAATGCACCGCTATTAGTCCGCCCAACATTTGAAGAACTCCAATATTGTGGAGAGACCCAAAAAAATGTTTTTAAATTAATTGGAGGCCTCAGATGACATAGAGCACAGACTAAGCAGAAAGAAGGCATTGCTAATGATATTTCCAGGGGCAGAAGGAGAGAGTGCTTTTAAATTCACTAATAGGTGGTTGATGGTCAAGGAAATGACCTGTGCAATTTTGGATCCTCAGTACACAAAAAGTAAGGCAATTTGTGAGCATTTGGAAGGCAAAAAAAAGTAAGGGTTATTATGTCATTGTATGTGCCCAGGAAAATGACAAAGACAAGGCATGCAATTGCAGAATTTAGTTTTATGCATGGACGGAGGTGAAAGAGTGAAGCATGAAAAAACAAAAAAAGAGAAGAAACACAAGAGGCGCCTTATGTGTTGATTGCAAGATTGTGCAAGTGCGAGCACTTTTAGGCTCCCATGTTATTGTATAGTGTACAGTGAATTGAGCAGGATGGTAATAGTGGACAGTCTCAAATGAGGGACCATGGATCTTGTGGGATTCAGTGGTATGGACATGCCTTACAAGCTAATGTGTTGTACAGGAAGAGTGTACGTAGCAGAAAGGAGCCTGCAATATTAGGCTGGAGGAAACAACATGACTTAGTCAAGACATTCAGACCAGACTATAGGGACAGGTGCTGGTGGTGGATAGAAATATAGAGAGAATATCACAGAGACACAAAAGGTGATTGCAAACAAAACTGAGGAACTGACAAGGTATGCATATTGCATGAAATTCAAGGTAGGTGTATCCCTGTAAGGCATCATTTAAGACCCAAATCCATCAGTGAGAGTCATGAGATGAGTAAAATTGTAAGATGTATTGAAGATGCATGGGAATAAGATCAGGTGAAATCAGCTGTGCAGTTTTTGCCGATCGTTTTTTCCGGGTGAAGCAACAGGGAGGTGAAATTCTACATAAATCCCTACAGAGCGAATAAAGAATCCTGATTCTCAGTTATCCACTGCCTAATATAAACACAGTGCTGCTATGTTGAAAGGAACCAGGTTGTTTAGCAAACTAAACTGTCAGTTGGCTTACCACTAAATAGGACAACACCTAGGGGCATATTTACTAGAAATTGTTTGAGCGCGGAGCTGTGCCAAATCAAGCAGCACAGCGCCCTGACATTTTCAAAACGCAGTGATGCAACATATTTACTACAGGAAGGGACTCTTTCCTGCACATAAACATTAATTACTGGCTTTTTGCTCTTTCTATGTGTGCTGCAGAATGCAAAAACAAGGAGAAATAAAAGCTTTACTCCTCGTGCGGCAATTTAACACCTACTCTTGCATGGCATTCGTTTTCGGTACTACTACAAATTTACACCTCCTTGTATATCTGGGGCAGTGTCAAAAACACAACAGGTGTTGCGGTGGAATGCCCACAGCAACGCCCATTGCATGCCCCTCTGCTGCAAAGTACTGAGGTGGAAAGTGGCATATTTTCAAGGTGGTGTTAAGCCACGCTAAGTGGCTTAGCGCAGTCTTGTAAATATTGAAAATGGCGCTACACCACTGGAGCTTAAATAAAAGTGACGCTCTGGTGACGATAGGGGTTTGCAAATCTGCCCCCTAGAGTCCAAGGCAATTGTATCTTTCATCACAATAGAGGGTAGATTCTATTTAAAAGGGCAACTGGCTATGCCACATAACACCGGTTTCCAAGATGCTAATGGGAAGTTATTTAAAGGTCAACCCAACATCCAGTATTATCAAGATAACATCTTGAATATATAGGCTGAGTGAGGAAGAACATGATGACGTGCTTAAGGACGTGTTGGAAAAGCTCTCCAAGGCAGGGCTAGCATTCAGGAAGAGTTGCAGTGTTATCCAGAAGGAGGACCTTAAAAGGTATAGTGGGGTACTATGTCAAGCCATGACAGAACCTCTTCGGTGTTGGCTCCAGAAGCGGGCATGTATGGATGAAGCAAGAAACGGAAGACAGTTTTCACTTTCGTAATGGCACCCATACCACAGGCACCTAATCAGACACCTTTCAAAATAGACAAACAAACTATCCTCACAGTTGATACTGGCACAGAAAGGGATAGATGGCAGCAGCAGTGATAGGGTGACCAGACAAATGCTATGAAAATATACAAAGTGAAAAGAGACATGCAACGCCCCATGTCTATCGTTGGAGCTCAAGAGGAGACTTGGATGAAGGTGGGCATGGACTTCCTACGTCCTATATATGCCGTACCCATTGATTAATGTTATGCTTTGTGCTAAAGATGCATACATGAAATAATAAGGATCATGAAAATATGTAACAATGGAAGCATCATGGAAGTTTAATGTCACTTTATTGTTTATTTGCACAATAGTACATAATAGTTAGTCTTATCAAATTGTTTTATGGTGCTGTTTTATCATTTGAATATATTTTATGATTAATTAATATATGTGACAAAGATGTGTATTTGTGGTATCAATGTCCCAGTACGGTATGTAACCAATGAAGCATTTTTGTGTTCATTTGCATATTAATCATAGATCAATGCAATTGCTAATGATCCTAACGAATTGACAGATTTTATTCCTAAAATGATCAATGGTTTGGGTTTTACACATGGCTCTAATGTTGTCATTGTAATGATTTTTATTAATCAAACAATACAGAATTACAGTGACTTGGTAGACAACATGAGCTGATGAATGTAGATAACATTTATGACAGAGAATAATACATGAGCAGCATAGCCTTTACGACAGAGTTTGTCCGGGGAGAAACACTGTCCCAGGAAGTGGTAACAGACAATGGGGTCTGGTTCACTTCTATGAAAGTAAGAGACCTCGTGGGAAAATGCACCAAATAAAAGAACCACTACGTTTTCCAAAAGCTATGGATACATTGAATAAATTAACATACTGATCAAAGGCATCATGTAGGTGAAAGCAAGCTGTAAAATGGACATAGACAGACTGTGCAACATTTGGTGCATCTTTAGCACACCCAGTGCTTAACTTGAGCTTGTCGTTGGAGGCATGCCCCACTGGCGTTTATTTTTGGGGACTGGCAATTATATTTCCTCATCACCTTTTGACCTAGTGCAAGAAAGAAACAAACACAAAAATGGGAAAGAAAGAGGGAGAGAAAAACAGTGGCGAGGGAGAAAGCAGGGATGAAAAAGTATGTGCAAAAGTGAGATTAAAGGGGCAGGGAGTACCTGATGGTTGCTTAAAGAGGCATAAGGTAGAATCAAGACAACCCTGCCTTGGTATTTGGCACCCCTGACACAGGCTTTCGAGCAAGTCTTTCAGCCCCTGCACCTAGTCTTTTACAAATTAAGCACTGGAGGAAGATTTATTAAGTGGACAAGGAAGGCTAAGACAACTTATGAGACCCAAGATAATCGCCAAATCGAGCCAAATGAACTTATCATGAATGACTCTGTTTAACTTTTTACAACTCCGCTTACTTATTTCATACCTCCACTACAGGTTGATGCATTAAGAACCTATTAAAGTTGATTCTGCGTGGGTAACCCTGCAGCACCCTCCACAACGATCCGTTGCCTACCGTTTCGGGAAACAGGCCTAGACCCCTGGCTGTGCCCGTAACGGCCCACTGGAGGGCAGAAGCCAGGCAGCCCCATCCCCCGAGATTCTGCCTACCACCTTCATTATGCATCTCCCTCACAGCGACGAGCACAGACTCTCCGCGTTCCCGCCCTGTGACTATGGCAGGTAAAGGCTAATCGCGTACGCACCACAAAGGGCTGTGCCGTTTCAGGGAACGGGCCGAGACCCCTGGCTGTTCCCACGGTGTAACGACCACTGGGCGGGACCAGAACCTCCTGGCTGTGCCCATAATGGCCCACTGGAGGGCAGAAGCCAGCGGCTCCAACCCCTAACATTCACGCCACAGTATATTACTCACCGCCGGGCCCAAGGGAGAATGGCAGTGCATTGCTCCCTCCCCTTGCCACCTTCTGCAGGAACAGGTACTGCATCACTAACATGCACAGTACCGTCCTGCATGATGAGTAGACCGCATCTCATCGTCCTCGCGCAACACAACCACACACGGGAGGTGACACAATACCGTGTCGCGACACAGAGTTTGGGAAGCTCTGGCCTACACGCTTCAGAAAATGGCTGACAATCCAATAGCCGAACATATGCAAGTTACGGATGGGAAACCCTTTACCTTTGAAGATATATTACTCAACTTGTATTGCTAGTAACTTTTTACCAGACATGTTTAATAATTTGATTAACTCTAAACCTAGAGTTTGTCAGGGACTGATCTACACTTGGACTTCAGAGGGGAGATCAAGACCTGGCTATTGACTAAACATCAGAATAATTCTGTCACGGTGACCGTCCTGACTAGTTCAGAAGCAGTCGCTCCCTGTGCCCTGCTCCTGTGAGGTATCATTAACATTATACTTCTCAGCTGCATTGTGTTTGTGCTCTGCCTCACTACCGCCTAAGTACTCTACATAGCGCTGCAGCGCGAGTGCCATTGCGACGCAACTAGGACATTTAAAGAGCTCCTGGGGGACTATTTACACGGCGCTTCAAGATCTGTGCATTGTAACGCTCTGGGGGCATTGTGGTTACGGCGCTTTAATTTTGAACCCTGATTTTGAGTAGCGCTATTCTGCAGCTAGCGTAGTCAATTTCCTGAGCCCCAGCCTACCTCCAGTTTCGTTTTTCCCTACGCTGACGCCATCTTACGCTTGTTGTTGTTGGTGCCTCAGAGCCTGGCCCCCACAGCCCGCCCCGCCTCCCTGCTGACCCTCCCTCCCTCGAAGTACATTGCCTGCTCTGACCCCGTTTGCGCTGTGACCGTCCTGACTAGTTCAGAAGCGGTCGCTCCCTGTGCCCTGCTCCTGTGAGGTATCGTTAACATTATACTTCTCAGCTGCATTGTGTTTGTGCTCTGCCTCACTACCGCCTAAGTACTCTACATAGCGCTGCAGCGCGAGTGCCATTGCGACGCAACTAGGATATTTGAAGAGCTCCTGGGGGACTATTTACACGGCGCTTCAAGATCTGTGCATTGTAACGCTCTGGGGGATGCCCCCGGGTAAGCTGAGCGCATTATAAATTTCGTATTATTATTATTATTATTATTGTGGTTACGGCGCTTTAATTTTGAACCCTGATTTTGAGTAGCGCTATTCTGCAGCTAGCGTAGTCAATTTCCTGAGCCCCAGCCTACCTCCAGTTTCGTTTTTCCCTACGCTGACGCCATCTTACGCTTGTTGTTGTTGGTGCCTCAGAGCCTGGCCCCCACAGCCCGCCCCGCCTCCCTGCTGACCCTCCCTCGCCCCTCCCCCTCCTCCATCCATATATGACAGATGCACTCTCGCGCAGCGTTCACGCGCAGCGGTCGCGCCCCAGTCGCGCCGAAGGTGCGCCAAAGGTAAGCCCGTCTACGCCCGTCCGCGCCAAGCCCGCGCCCAGCGCCAGACCCCCTGGCCCCCGCACCACCAACCCCACCCGCATTACATACGACCCCTCCACCCTCTTAGCCCTAAACCCCGGCCGACTCCCCAACTGCGCCCAAGCCGCCCGTGGACACACCCATGGACCCTTCACATGCAACTCCTGCAAGTATGACGGCACCAAGACCAACTCCTCATCCACTAACACCAAACAGAGATCTGACACCAACCACCTAAAATGCATCCTGCTCAACACCCGCTCGATCCACAGACACGCCATCGACCTTTGGAATCTACTAGACACCATGTCTCCGGACGTCGCCTTCCTAACAGAAACATGGATGAACGCCTCCTCAGCCCCAGACATCACCATTGCCATCCCGGAAGGCTACAAGATCATCCGTAAGGACCGCACCAAGCAAACAGGAGGAGGCATCGCCATCGTCCATAAGAATTCCATCCGCATATCAACCAGCTCAGACGTTAACCTCGCTAGCGCCGAGCACCTTCACTTCCAGATCCACACCGACCCCAAGACCACACTCAGAGGCACCCTCCTCTACAGACCACCTGGACCCTGTGCACAATTCATTGAAGACATCACTGACTTTATCACTCCACACGCCCTCTCCTCTGAGGACTACATTCTACTGGGAGACCTCAATTTTCACCTGGAAAAGAGCAACGACAACAACGCCACCACCCTTCTGGACAATCTCGCAAACCTCGGACTCAAACAACTTGTTAATACCCCCACTCACTACGCAGGTCACACACTCGACCCTATCTTCACCTCCAGTAAACATATCTCCTTCAGTCACACCACAGTTCTCCATTGGACGGACCACAGCTGCGTTCACTTTAGCTACAAAAAGAACACAACCCACAACCATCCTCAACCTACTCTGAGAAGAAACTGGAACAAAATCACCTTCGACCAGATCTCCTCATCGCTTCTTCAAAACCCCCCTACCCACTCTTTGAACCCCAACCAAGCAGCCATCAACCTCACTCAATGGCTAACCAACAGCGCTGACATCCTAGCACCTTTGAAAAAACGTCACATCAAACCTAGCAGCAAAAAAGCCTCCTGGTTCAACGATGATCTTAAGAAATCCAAGAAACTCTGTCGCTCCCTTAAGAAGCCCTGGAAAAAAGACCCAAACACCAGCACCAGGGACGCCTTCAAAAACGCCACCTGCATACACCACCAACTGATCCGGACCGCAAAGAAAGCCGCATTCAAAGATCGACTAGACAACAACGCCCACAACAGCAAGGAATTATTCAACATCCTCAAAGAGTTTACCAACCCCACTGCCAACTCCAATGACATCACTCCCTCTCAAACCCTCTGCGACTCCCTAGCTTCGTTCTTCCACGACAAAATCGCAGACATCCACAACAGCTTCGACAAACAACCCGAAGACCAACCCACACAACCTTCCGCTATACCTTCACCCCCCTTGAACATCCTTAATGACTGGAACCCAATCTCCACTGAGGACACCATCCGCCTGATGAACTCCATCCACTCAGGATCCCCCACAGACCCATGCCCTCACCACATCCTCAACAAAGCTGACTCCATCATAGCACCACACCTCCGAGACGTCATCAACAGCTCCCTCAACTCCGCCACCTTCCCGGAAAGCTGGAAACACGCCGAACTCAGCGCCCTTCTGAAAAAACCCACAGCTGACCCCACCGAACTCAAAAACTACCGCCCCATCTCGCTCCTTCCATTCCCAGCCAAAGTCATTGAGAAAGCCGTCAACAGCCAGCTCGCCGCCTTCCTCGAAACCAACAAATCCCTTGACTCCTCACAGTCCGGCTTCCGAGCCAAACACAGCACTGAGACCGCACTCATCGCTGCAACAGACGACATTCGAACTCTACTGGACAATGGAGACACAGTCGCCCTCATCCTCCTCGACCTATCCGCAGCCTTCGACACAGTCTGTCACAGCACCCTGTTACAACGCCTCAGAAACATCGGAATCCAAGGTAAAGCACTGGAATGGATCACCTCGTTCCTTGCCGGAAGGACTCAGAGAGTCCGCCTCCCACCATTCAAGTCGAAGGCTACTGAAGTCATCTGCGGCGTGCCACAAGGATCTTCACTCAGCCCCACCCTCTTCAACGTATACATGAGCCCCCTCTCGGCCATCGCTCGCCAACACAACCTCAACATCATCTCCTACGCTGATGACACTCAACTTATCCTCTCACTCACCAAAGACCCTAACACCGCCAAAACCAATCTACATGAAGGAATGAAAGAAGTAGCCGAGTGGATGAAGCACAGCCATCTGAAACTGAATTCAGACAAAACAGAGGTCCTTATCTTAGGTACCTCCCCCTCCGCCTGGGACGACTCTTGGTGGCCAGAGGCCCTTGGAAAAGCACCCATCCCGACGGACCACGCACTGAACTTGGGCGTCATTCTGGACTCCTCACTCTCGATGACCAGACAAGTCAACGCCGTTTCATCGTCTTGCTTCAACATTCTCCGCATGCTCAAAAAAACATTTCGCTGGATCCCCACCGAAACTAGAAAAACGGTCACCCACGCACTGGTTACAAGCCGACTGGACTACGGAAACACCCTATACGCCGGTACCACTGCAAAACTTCAGAAAAGACTCCAACGCATCCAGAACGCATCAGCCAGACTCATACTAGACATCCCGCGCAAAGACCACATTTCTGGTCACCTGAAAGACCTCCACTGGCTCCCCGTCAATAAGAGGATAACATTCCGCCTCCTAACCCACGCACACAAAGCACTTTACGAACTTGGACCCGAACGACTCTCCTTCTACACCCCCTTCCCCCGCCAGCTACGCTCTTCCAATCAAGCCCTTGCTGCTGTACCTCGCATCAACAAAACCGCCATGGGAGGAAGATCCTTCTCCTACCTGGCGGCTAAAACCTGGAACTCACTTCCCATTCACCTTCGCCTCACTCAGAACCACCTAGCATTCAGAAAGCCACTTAAAACCTGGATATTCGACAAGTAATTCCCCACCCTTCCTCAAGCGCCTTGAGACCCTCTGGGTATGTAGCGCGCTATATAAATTCTTTGAATTGAATTGAATCACTGGTGTTAACACTATAGCCTGTTACCGTGAGGAAACTCTGGTGAGTGAGGGGACTCAAGAAAAAGGATATCCTCCCCCTTTTTCAAGGTCACACCCATCTATGATAGTGATCTACCTCCACAGCTAGGTTCTATATCCGATATTTCGGATTTTGTTGATACAGACACTTGTTTAGGAGGGTGAACCTAGCTACTTTCCCTCTACCTCCCCCCTTGTTTTTGAATTCCATTACACTATAGCCTCATTCAGTGTGACATCCCAAGAAGCCACTGAGATGGTCGAGTTTGTGCTTCAAGAACAATTACGTGACAAGACGTGGCATCACACTATATCTCATTCTTTTCTGGGGCCACAAACTGGAAGGCTGAAGACAATTTGTTTACAGGGTACTGCAGCACTATCAATTTTTGGAACTCTGAACAGAAGGACTGGTGACAAGCAATGTCCAAAAGCTTATAAAAATGAACTTAGGACGGTCACAGGAGAATAACAATATTGACAAAATATGCATAAATACAGGAGAATCAGACAACAGTCGATTAATCGGATCGGGTAAACAAGCACAGACTGGAAAACCACTCTGCTGAATAAAGCACTGATGCTTGAGAATAATCCTACTGAGAAAACAAGCCTAAAGCTGGAGTTGTTTATATATTTATTTTTACATTTTTAAGTAGTGCCAATGAAGCCACAAAGGCATTGAGTGGATGAGAATCTAAACCAATGTGTTCTTTACTAAAAATAGGTCAATGTGTTTGGAAAGGGTGCATGAGAGAGTACAGTCTGCCAAAAGTTTGCAAAGTCACAGGGAGAAAATATTGTGTGATATAAATCTTGAGTCCCAAATATTCACAAAAAATGGTCCAGCGGGCGAAGATTGTGCATTATTAGTTTGACTGTGGCGACATTTTGGATACAGTCTTATGGTACCACACCCAGGCGAGATCAGATTGCCATCCAATTGTATGCATCCGCGTACCAAATATAGTCCATTTGTTTTACCTAGCACGGTTTAAAAATCCCCCTGGTTAACCCTTGCACAGATTACAAAGTAATATTACTCGCTTTAGTCAAAAGCCAGCATGAGAACTGAAATATATCATGTAATGTTTTTTATTCCAATTACATTTATATATCACTTCTTACTCTTGGCGTGGCACAGAATCGCTTTTACGTATGGGTAGCACGCCACTCTGGGGGACGTGGTTGACTAGCGAAGTGTTGAATTATAGTGTGGCCTATGTGGGAAGCATCTTCGTGCCGTGCATGAGTGACCAGAGTGATGCTCTTATCATGTTGCATTCTGGTAGAAACAGGAGTAAGAGGCTGATTGCAAGCAATTTACATAGATTCATTATATCTCACCAAAGGGAGCGAAAGTGACATCACATGCCATTTGGACTTCACTTTCCTAACACACATGCTTACACATATTCATAGTTACACACACACACACACACTCTCGCACACAAACACACTCTCACCCTCAAGCACACACACAGCATACATTTAAAAGCATTTTTTACTTACCTCGGTTGCCAGGCAAAGTCATGTTCCAGCTAATTGAACTCCATTTTAATTACACTAATAGTGAAACATGTAATATATTATTCACTATTAGTGTACTGCAAATATTGACATAGTACAAAGAGACTGGCATCCATAAGGGCCAGCTGTCACTGTGTTCTTGGCATGGATTATTCCAACTCTGAATTATTCCAATTCAGAGGCTAGGGATCACAAATGCAGTGCCGGGGGTCGCACTTGTGACCCCTAACAACCCCTAAATTATGCTCATTGTGTATCACCCTTTTCTAAATTCTGTGGATTGAAGATTGCTCAGTTCATCATACATAATAATGACCTGGAAAGATATGTTTTCATTTTATACCTGGCCTGGCAATCCAGGCTGAACTGTTCCTAATTGAGCAGGGTCACAACTGATTTGCATATGGCTGGGTACAAACTAAGGTGGTATGATGTGCAAAATACCAATAGACTGGGATTTGGCCAGAGTAATTGACAGTGGCTGAGATTCATTCAGGCATGCCATCCATCACTTTTTTGTCTACTTCAGTGCAGTAGCGGCTACTACCAAAAGGGGGCAGTAGGGCCAGAGGGGGGAGGGGAAGAAAAAAAAAAGAAAAAGAAAAGCACTTACCTGGATACTGCCGGTTGCCACCTCTCCACCGTCCTCTTCTATTTTCCGGTAGCAGGAAGCACACAGCCTCCCAGAATCCCATAGTCAATCACAGCGCTGCGTTACAGTAGCATTGGACTGGACTGAGCACCGTGGTTCGGCACTCAGACAGGGGCTGGGAAACTGTGCATGTACTCCACCCAGGATGTGCAATACAGTCAGGTGGAGAACATGCTAAGTGCGCATGACAGTTTGGTCGGCCCAAGTCGGCAGGCCAAACCATCTTGTGTACTTATGAGAGTGCTCACAACTCCTCCCCTGCTCCTCTGTAATAGCCCAGTCCCGCCCGTAACCAGTTGAGCTATGGAAAAATAAAATGATAATCATGCATTATTTTCATTTTATTTTTCCCTTTTGAACTGCTCAGTGAGCAGTGAGGCGACGCTCCTCTGCCTTAGCGGGGGAGCCGCCGCTGTGTATTCCACAGTGCGCCGCACACACGTACACGCTATGCAAGCAGCGTAAACATTCCTGCGTCACTCAGAAATGAATTGGCACCTTAGTCTTCCATCACGTTGAGACCACTAAAATGAGTACCGCTGAGCTGAGCATCAGCAACACCTGTTATTCCAGGACGCGGCTCTACTGCGGATTGCTGTGCTGCTTTATGCCAAGCCTTCCATTTCTTGTAGAGGCAGTGCTGTGCTTGCCTGGACTTGAAGCCCCAGCCTGCAGGAGGCATGGATCTCACAGGTGGTGTGTGCACCAGGCGAGAGATATCTCCTGCCTGGCACATGATTGCTTTCACCGTCTCATGCGGACTCTATCAAGCCACATTTCCGTCCGTCCATCCCTTTTATTGGCAGACAACCGTGAGCACAAGGACAGTTCATGTGTTAAACACAACCTGTGCGACCTGCCGGCTGAGGGCAGGCCCCTGCAGGTCCGCCTTTTGTTATGTCTGATTCTTTCGAAATGTCCGTCCATCCGTCCTTTTTTTAAACTCAGGCATTTTCTGGGTTGTTACAGAGCTATTCATTTGTTTGTGACTCTGACAAATGCAATGTCTTGGCCAGCAGGGGGCGTGGAATATCTCCCGCCTTTGGAGACCGTGGGGAAGGTTGAGGCTGAAGGACAGGCTCAGAATGCCAAAGTCAATAGGTAATGTCATTAAACGCTTATGCACACACTTGGATGGCAATGCTTATGTGTATTTAACCTGATAACAAACCTTAAGGATGCTGAGCCATCGTCACTAATAGTTTAACATCTACCCAAAACTAAGGGTTTGTGAAATTGAAGACTTTTTTTGCACTATCTGGAAGGACGAGGGCTCTAGTTCTGATGGGCAAGGGGAACATTTCAGGAGGGGGAGGGGGTGATCAGGCGGATCCGAGGGGGCCATTTAGATGTAGAGGAGGAATCAGGCGCCAGTATTATTGCCAATCTTATACCAGAGGTGGAGAAGTGAGCTAGTGAATGAACGATTGGAAGAAAGAGAACCAGTCAACACTACCTCTCCAAAACAAATGAGGCCTCAACATTTACTAGGTCACTGAATTATTGCCCAGCTCTTGATTCTGTATTCCCCAAAATAACGCCCCCCTGGAGTTAAAATAGTAATTGCGTTGTAATGGGGAATGCATGGTAACTGAGTGCTTTGTAAAGCCCTGCGTTGTAAAAGATTTTGCGGAGTAAAAACTGCGGGGTAAAAGCATGCGGGGTAAATGCATGCGGGGTAATGTCATACAAACCTATTTTTTTACACTGCTTTATACAGTGTCTTCTATAAAGCACACTGATGCTCCCGGGTCCTGTATACGATATACAAAACATATAAATAAATAAAAAAATACTATATCTTTGCTGCTGCCCCCTTGTCCCCGTCGGTCGCTCCTGGCTGTCCTCGCCAGCCTAGTACAGGCCCCCGAGCCCCCTCCTTCTCCCTCACTTCCCCCCGACAAGCTGGACGCGAGGCCCGCAATTTCTCTCCGAGTTAGAGGTAAGGGATCATTTAAGCCTCCCCCCCTGAGCCCAGTCCTCGGAACTATCAGAGTCGACAGGGCTCCGTGGTTTTGCCACGGGGGAGTCCATGATCCGCGTTTGTTGTAAGGTCGGGATTGCGTCGTGTAAGGCGCCGGATTGGTGCCTTTGCGGGGGAAGTGTTGTTGTTTTGGGCTCGAGGCAGGGGAAGGCGTCTGCAGTGGCGGGGATCGGCTTGTGGGTCCGCCGCCACTGGCTACGGTTGGGGAAAATAGTTGTAAATTGTGTAAATTAAGTCACCACTGGTTGTAAATTGTGTAACTTAAGTCACCACGTGGCGCTTCCACGTGGGTGTCTCCGGAGCGAAGCAGCAGCAAGAAGGGCGGCAGTGGCGGGGATCGGCGTGTGGATCCGCCGCCATTGGCCATATAGTGACGATTTTACGAAATAAGTATGGGGAAAGATTGAAACGGTAAAGTCAGCCCAGCGCTTAATATGCGCGAACAATGGTTAATTTTGACCATCCGGCGCTAAAGAAACGAGGTGGTCTAATAAGGCCAATGAATTGATTATGTTTGTTTGTATAATGTCCCGGGCCTTCCATCGCGTCGGCCGTGTCCCGCCCCCCGGCCGTGTAAGGCCGCCGCACCCCACCATGCAGGGTAGTTTACGGGTGCCGCCTTAAGGCGCCAGCGCTTGGCCTGGGGAGCGGGTAATGTTAATGTCGATATAAATTGATCACCATGCAGGGTAGCTTACGGGTGCCGCCTTTAGGCGCCAGCTCTTGGCCTTGGGGGCGGGTAATGTTAATGTCGACGTTAATGTCGTATTTTGGTATAATGTCCCGGGCCTTCCATCGCCCGCTCTCCCCCCCCCCCCCCGGCCGTGTGAAGGCGCCACTTCAGGTGCCTTCACCCCCCCCATGTCGGGTAGTTACGGGGCCCCTTTGTGCGTTCAGTGCTTGCACGTTGCCGCCTTGGGCGCCATCGCCTACTCGCCTAGGCCGTGTGGTGCGCCGCTTTCGGGCGCCGTCACCCCGGCGCTATCTTCAAGGCGGGGCTGATTAGCCCCGGATAGGTAGACACGCAGTGTGGCGCGCCGCTTTTCAGGCGCCACCACACCGACAATGCGGCTCGGCGCTAGCAGCCCGGTGGTGCGCAGCTTTCAGGCGCCATCTTCAAGGCGGGGCAGATTAGCCCCGGATAAGTAAACACGCAGTGTGACGCGCCGCTTTTCAGGCGCCACCACACCGACGATGCGGCTCGGCGCTAGCAGCCCGGCGGTGCGCCGCTTTCAGGCGCCATCTTCAAGGCGGGGCAGATTAGCCCCGGATATGTGAACACGCAGTGTAACGCGCCGCTTTTCAGGCGCCACCACACCGACAATGCGGCTCAGCGTTGGCAGCACTGGTGGCAGTCTGCACCGCACCCACGAACGGAGTGGCAGGGTATGCGCCGTTTGCAGGCGCCACAGCCCCACGCGGCCCTAGATGCGGGCAGGGTGGTGGCCGCTTTCACGCCGCTATCGCCTGCTGTCATGGGGCGAACAAGGGGGCAATCGCGTGTGAATCACGGGCAGGGCACGGAGTGGCATGGGGGGGAGCCGCGGTAAAGGTGGGCAAAGGGCCGGTTTGGCCTGTGTAAATTACAGGCGGGGCACAGAGCAGGCGTGGTTTGCGTGCAGGCATAGAGGAATGCAAAGGGTTTGAAATGAGTGGCACTCGCACAAGCAGAGGCCCCCCCCCCCCCAACCCTAGCAGAGGCTCCCACCTACCAAGGTGGTCATGTAGGCACTGCTCTCCGTGCACTAGCAATCTTCACGGTACAAGGTCGCAATAGGTTGTAAAATAAGTGCAAGGTGCTCTCCATGACTTGCTACGTCAGGTAGTGTCAACACAGTCAATAGGTAAGGACGTAGATTGTTTAGTCTTGTGGCAGAGGGCGCACGTCAAGTTAATTACTTCAAAATGTGTGCGGAAAAGGAAGTAATGTCATGATAAATTGTATATTCCCGCTGGAAAGGGAAGGAAGTCATGATTAAATTGTATATTCCTGCTGCATGTCATAATTGCGTGTTCCCTAATTCCAGGCAACTAAAGAGCATCACATACCGCGACGGGAGTACAGTGCCCCCCCCCCCCTCAAGCGGAAGGTAAGAGTCACATCGGGGGTTGGCCATTGCAGGGGTAGGGATATGCATCCTAGGGGGCCGGTGTTCATTGTCCGGACCTCCTAGTCTTGTGTAACTGTCACTGTTAGCTCCGCAGTCGCTGTGGTGCATGACGTACCGAGCACCTCGTACGTGACAACCAGGGCCCAGGAGTCCCCTGGCCCATCAAGCTTGCCTTCTAACGTTTCCCCGGCGGCGGAATATGCTACCAGAAGCGATCTGGGTAAGATGATGTCCACACTGGAAATATTCATGAAAGAAATGAGGGAAAGTGTGAGGCCTGGCCCTAGCGGGGGAGGGGGTCTACCATCCAATGTGTGGGGAGTCGGTGCTGTTGAACATAATGCATCAGGAGATACTGGGGGGGGGCGAGAGGGCACCGGCATACCCAGCTTCTCACCCGCTCCTCCGACATACCCTGTTGACCCTCCGGGTCCGCTAGTCACGCCAGCAACTCCGGCAGTGCCCGCGACCCTGCCACCACAGGTACCAGACCCGTTAGCCCCACCACCAGCTGCGCCAGCCCCCCTTGCGAATACAGCGACACCTGATTCCACGCCAACACCCCCCTCCCCAGCCTTGCCTGATGACAATGAGGTGCAATTCGACGCCCCCTTACTATCAGGGCGCTCTTGCTTGTCCTGGGAAGTACCACAGGCAGCAAAGGAATTAATATGGAGGCGAGAATTTTTAGATATCTTCTCTTTACTGATGCTGGGTCAGCAGGGGGCAGATGCGCGCAAGGCAGGTGTGAAAGAAGATGAGAAGAAAGTGAGATACCAGCCATGGCCAGAAAAGAGCATTGATAATTGGTTGGAGGCCTTTGCAATATTGTCCTCGGTCATCATGGAGAAGTTTAGCGAACAAGGACCAGCGCTGGTACAGTATGGGAGGCTCATACACAACGAGGCAAAAAAGTGGGGAGGTGTAGGCTGGTTAGAGTATGATAGGGAGTTCAGAAAAAAGATGTCTAGATCCCCCAACATGCGTTGGGACCATAAAGAGGTCCAGTTGTGGATGGACCATATGGGGTCCAGGGCGCTCCAAGGGGTGACGACTAACAGTAAGACACAGGAAAGCCAGGCGTCACCCACTGACAAAACCAGCTACTCATCCCAGCAGGAACACAAGTTACCGCCCTTTCGAGGGGGCCACAGGGGGAGAGGTCAGAGGAGGGGAAGCGGGAAACCTCCATCAGGGTCATCCACAGGGTCATCCACAGGGTCATCCACAGGGTCATGTAGATTATTCAACGGTGGACACTGCCATTGGGGGAGTTCATGTAGATTCACGCACACGTGTAGCAATTGCGGAGGGCAGCACCAGGCGGGGTCATGTAGGTCCAACAAAGGGCAGAGACAAGGCAATCACCACGGGGGCAGGGGTGGGCAACGCAAGTAATCCCCTCCCAACCCCAGCGCGCCCATCTTCCTCCCCTGGCACCCCCCCTACCCCCCCTTCCGTCAGTCTGCGGCGTAACGAAACACCCACGGCAAGCACATCCCTAGGATGTCCGCTAGTTTTACCAGAATTAAGCGCTGCGAAAGGCCCCTCACCGATCAAACTGGAGCGAATGATGCCCTTACTGAACAGATACCCCAACAAAATTGATGGGAGATTGCTCCTGGGGGGTTTTGCTGAAGGTTTCATTATCCCATACGTAGGTCCCCCGGCCGCCAGAGATGCAGACAACTTGAAGTCGGCCAGGGACAACCCGGAGGTAGTAAGAGCCAAAGTTAGCAAGGAACTGGAGCTGGGGAGGGTTGCTGGCCCGTTCCCGCTACCTCCACTAGACAACTTTGTGGTATCACCGCTGGGGATAGTCCCAAAGAAAGAGCCAGGAGCATTCAGGCTGATCCACCACCTGTCATACCCAGAGGGGGAGTCAATTAATCACTACCTGGAGGAAGGGGTATGCTCTGTATCATATTGTTCATTCGATGTGGCCATGGACCTTGTGCGTAGGGCCGGGAAAGGGGCCTGGTTAGCAAAGGCTGATATTGAATCTGCGTTCCGGCTCCTGCCAGTGCACCCCAGCAGCCAGAACTTACTGGGCTTCCGGCTGGGCAATGAGTACTATTACGACAGATGCATGCCTATGGGTTGCTCCATTTCATGCGCTTTCTTTGAGGCCTTCAGCACGTTCTTACAATGGGTACTGCAAAGCGTGGAAGGTGTACTTGGCGTCACCGATTACCTGGATGACTTCCTGTTTGTAGGCGAGGCAGAGTCAGAGGATTGCGCAGAGGCATTGGCGAAATTCCAGAGAATGACTAGGTATCTGGGAGTGCCCTTGGCTACAGGGAAGACAGTGGGTCCAGCGCAGGCCTTAGTGTTTCTGGGGATAGAAATTGACACGCTATCAGGCGAGGCCAGGCTCCCAGCAGATAAGGTCACAGAGCTAGCGGCCCAAATTAAACAGGTGCTAGGGCAGGACAAGGTATTACTAGACAACATCCAGAGCCTGCACGGGAGATTAAGCTTCGCTGCAAAAGTGATACCTGCGGGCAGGGCCTTCGCGCGCAGGTTGGCTAGGACAGCAGCAAAGATCAAGCGCAGGCACCACCAAGTGAGGTTGAGTTTTGGGGTCAGGGAGGACCTTAAGGTTTGGGGGGATTTCCTCGACAACTTCAACGTATCAGTGATATGGAGGGAACCCTGGACTAGCAGCCAGGAACTGACGTTGTTTACTGACGCGTCAGGAAGGGAAAGATTCGGGGCAATACTGGACACAGAATGGTGCGCGGCGGGGTGGCCTAATGCTTGGAGGAAGAAGAAGATTACCTCTAACATAACAGTTTTAGAACTATTCCCGATTGTGGTGGCTTTTCACCTTTGGCCGGCCTTACTGTCTGCGAAAAGAGTGGTTTTATGGTCAGATAATATGGCGGTAGTGCAAGCCATCAATACTCAGTCAGCATCTTGTGCACTCGTCTTATGTCTATTAAGGGAACTGGTCAAAGTGTGTCTATATAACAATGTGGAATGCAAGGCTAAGCACATTCCGGGAGCCTTAAACACGGCTGCTGACGCACTTTCCCGTTCCATTGGCAGAGGTTCCGAGAGGCGTGGCCCAGGGCGAGGGAAGAGATGACGCCTTTCCCGGCTCGGCTATGGTTCCTGCTGCAGTGGCGCAGCGCATCAGAGATCTAGGCGAGATGTCAGTAGCACCTAGAACGATGAGGAGATACCAAAGTTGTGTGAGGACATTCTGCGAAGTCATGGGCCCTTGGGAGCGGGAGGAATCTAGGCAGTTTGAAAAAGTGCAGGCGTTCATGGTGTGGGCAAAAGATGAGGGGAAGAGCCACTCATGGATGGCGGGGCATTTGTCCGCCATCGGGCACCATGCTCGATTGTCAGGTCAGAGGGACCCCACGACAGAGTTCACAACAAGGGCGGCACTCAGAGGCTGGGCGAGAGTGATGCCCACATTGGCAGACCAGAGGGCTCCCATTGATTATGACACCCTGAAGGGCATGATAGACGCCTTAACGGCAGTTACGAGCTCCGCTTATGAGGCAGCCCTCTTTGCAGTAACGTTTAGTCTAGCATTCTTCGGAGCATTTAGGATTAGCGAATTAGTGGCACGGTCTAAAAAAGATTCCAACTCCAGGGCCATCTCGTTCAGGAACACCCGCGCATCAGCAGAATCAGTTGAGATCTTCCTACAGTCCTCCAAGACAGACCAATCAGGCAAGGGCAGGACCATCACTTTACAGCGTTTGGGGAATGACAGTTATTGCTGCTGGCCGCGTTCCTGCCTCGGCGCCCTCAGGCAGATGGCTTGCTACTTATCCACTCTGATTGTTCCCCAGTCACAAAGTATCAAGTAGACCACGTGATGCAGGGGTGCTTGTTTTTGGCAGGATACATAATTGAAGGGGCCAAGTTTAGCACGCACTCCTTCAGGATAGGCGCAGCCACCACGGCTTTCAGGGCAGGCCTCCCTGATGAAACAATTAAAAAAGTGGGTCGTTGGGACTCCAACTGCTACAGGAGGTATGTCAGACCACTGAGTGTGATACTCCCGGTGAGCAGACAGTCGGTCAATAATGTGTAAATAATGTAAATAATAATAATTATGCCAAGTAACATGGTGGTTCACAATTTGGTAGCCACGTGATGTGTGTTTGTCAGTGCAGTGCCTTTTAAGTATGTCAATAAAATACAATTTACAACACACTGTGTTTTATTGCAGGGAAAGAGTTGTGGGTGTTGGGGCACTCTTATGTCACGAGACTGGTGAGATGGGTGAATGCCACCACATGGAAACACGGGCTTACCAACACCAAGATATCATGGTTCGGCTTCCCGGGGATGCACTGGGTTGCAATGTTAGGGACGCTGCTTAGATTAGTGAGGGAACAGAAGCAGAGGCCAAGCATCCTAGTGGTGCACTTGGGAGGGAACGACCTGGTCGCATTAGGCAAAAGGCGTCTGTTAGATGCAATGAGGAAAGACTTGAGCACCTTGAGCGGCGAGCTAGGACAGTGTAACATCTACTGGTCAGAGATTTCCCCCAGACCAATTTGGCATGGGGCTATATCACGGGAAGCAATAGAAATATCCCGCAGGCGCGTAAACGCGGCAATGCGCAAATTCAGCGAACAAAGGGGCATAGGTTTTATTAGGCATGGCTTGCTGCATGCCAAGTCTATTAGTTGCTGGGAATCCGATGGGGTGCATTTGTCCAAAGTTGGGATGGCGATTTTCCTCTTAGACTTGGGGGAAGCGCTAGATAGAGCCGGATGTAGATAAGGAAGGGAACTGTAGGCTAGGTAGTGGGGGCTCTGGGCGCAGCGGGTGCCACGCCCAGGGCTGTGGAAAAAGAGAAGGCGACCCCCATACAGGACAGGCGCAGGAACAGGACCTGAAGCCACAGTGCGAGAGGCACAATACTGAGTCATACATAGCCAAGGGGCCCTTCTTGGGGACTTGGTTCAACGGCACCCCGTTAGTCCTTCGGGCGGTTGAAACCTGAGCAACCGGGGGTTTGCTAATAACGCCCCTCCTAGCTGGGCAAGGTGTGAGTTGACTCTCCCTTGTTCAGAGGTGGGCGGGGCAGATGGACGATAGGTCCATCGGGAGGCGTGCCTCCCCGGTCGACACGTGGCCAGGGCCACTAGTGTCTGCTTATTTGGCTCAACTTCAGGCGCCCTGCAACAAGGGGTTGCGGGGTGGAGGGGTCGCCTGTCAGTTAACCTGTTTGTTATTTGTACCACAAATAAACCTGCAACTTTTTATTCCCAAACATACTTGTCTGTGTATCATTTGGGTAGAGGGTTGTGGGGCAAGGGTACCGATGCAACTACTATGCGGGAGGCCCGCGGTCCCTGCAGGGGACCCCATAGGAGGGCAAACCCCGTAGTAGTGCGCAGGGAACCGCAGGCCCGCCTTGGGGAGGATGGGTGGGCGGGGCCGGACATCTAGGCCACCCCCCCCCTTCTGGCTGGGATTATAGGGGCGCACTTCCTCCTTGGCGCCCTCTTTGCTGCTGCCCCCTTGTCCCCGTCGGTCGCTCCTGGCTGTCCTCGCCAGCCTAGTACAGGCCCCCGAGCCCCCTCCTTCTCCCTCACTTCCCCCCGACAAGCTGGACGCGAGGCCCGCAATTTCTCTCCCCTCCCTACCGCTCACCCGATGGAAGGGGGGAAGTCGGGAGGGGGGAATAGTAATGATGTTTTTGTCTTCCGGGTTGCAGGAGGAGTTACAGGGCGACCCCCATACAGGACAGGCGCAGGAACAGGACCTGAAGCCACAGTGCGAGAGGCACAATACTGAGTCATACATAGCCAAGGGGCCCTTCTTGGGGACTTGGTTCAACGGCACCCCGTTAGTCCTTCGGGCGGTTGAAACCTGAGCAACCGGGGGTTTGCTAATAACGCCCCTCCTAGCTGGGCAAGGTGTGAGTTGACTCTCCCTTGTTCAGAGGTGGGCGGGGCAGATGGACGATAGGTCCATCGGGATGCGTGCCTCCCCGGTCGACACGTGGCCAGGGCCACTAGTGTCTGCTTATTTGGCTCAACTTCAGGCGCCCTGCAACAAGGGGTTGCGGGGTGGAGGGGTCGCCTGTCAGTTAACCCGTTTGTTATTTGTACCACAAATAAACCTGCAACTTTTTATTCCCAAACATACTTGTCTGTGTATCATTTGGGTAGAGGGTTGTGGGGCAAGGGTACCGATGCAACTACTATGACAAATGCAATGTCTTGGCCAGCAGGGGGCGTGGAATATCTTCCGCCTTTGGAGACCGTGGGGAAGGTTGAGGCTGAAGGACAGGCTCAGAATGCCAAAGTCAATAGGTAATGTCATTAAACGCTTATGCACACACTTGGATGGCAATGCTTATGTGTGTTTAACCTGATAACAAACCTTAAGGATGCTGAGCCATCGTCACTAATAGTTTAACATCTACCCAAAACTAAGGGTTTGTGAAATTGCAGACTTTTTTTGCACTATCTGGAAGGACGAGGGCTCTAGTTCTGATGGGCAAGGGGAACATTTCAGGAGGGGGAGGGGGTGGTCAGGCGGATCCGAGGGGGCCATTTAGATGTAGAGGAGGAATCAGGCGCCAGTATTATTGCCAATCTTATACCAGAGGTGGAGAAGTGAGCTAGTGAATGAACGATTGGAAGAAAGAGAACCAGTCAACATTACCTCTCCAAAACAAATGAGGCCTCAACATTTACCAGGTCACTGAATTATTGCCCAGCTCTTGATTCTGTATTCCCCAAAATAACGCCCCCCTGGAGTTAAAATAGTAATTGCGTTGTGATGGGGAATGCATGGTAACTGAGTGCTTTGTAAAGCCCTGCGTTGTAAAAGATTTTGCGGAGTAAAAACTGCGGGGTAAAAGCATGCGGGGTAAATGCATGCGGGGTAATGTCATACAAACCTATTTTTTTACACTGCTTTATACAGTGTCTTCTATAAAGCACACTGATGCTCCCGGGTCCTGTATACGATATACAAAACATATAAATAAATAAAAAAATACTATATCTGCTTAATCATCAGAAGGTATTTGTCCTGAGGCAACCAAAAATGAAATCATAACAGGAAACAATCTCTGTCCCGAGATCTTCCAAACTCCCAAACTGTGTTGGCAATGTATACTAGCAACCATTTTCCCAGGGGCCAAAAAGGTCGGTCTGTGATGTGACCGAGGGCTGCATTGATGCCAGCGGGGTGGCAGTCGAGCAAGAGGGTTAAGAGGGGGATTAGTGGCAAAGCGTATACATTTAGTGGCTGAATTGACCAATGTGAAACCAGAAAACATGGAATTAATCCCGGCTTCCCCACTTTACCAAATTGTGTGATCCTAGGCAATTGTCTAATTTAATTTTCCCTCCTTTTTTTCTTCATTATCACATATAAGAGCATCTCGAAATACATGACTTCAGGATGTGGGCAGTACTAAACCTTCTCCTGTGTTTGATTTTCTAAACTATAATGTTGTCCATGTATAATAGGAACACAGGCCACCCAAAGAATGCCTAAAACAACTGATTTGCCTCTTTACGTTGCTCGATTTTTTATTTTTGACCAAGACGTTAGAAATCACCACTCAAGCATGGCGGCCGAAATCCTCTTCTGTCCACCCTGCGGGGTAATCGTTGCTTTCTACTAATAGTGTAAACACCCGGTACGCGAGGGCATTTCTCCGTGTGAGCCGGCTGAACGATATAACGAGGTTTAGCTAGACTGGAATATATCCTGAACAAGTTAGTGAGAATATATACCTTGCCGGTTTGTGGAGAATATACCGTGCCGTTTTGGGGAGAATATCCTATTATTAATAATACCTGGACACAATACGTCTGCCTTAAAATTACGATTCCGGTAACCCTTGGAACAATGGAGTGGGCAAATTAAGAACTTCATGGGAATTTTTCCAGAGGGATATATATTTATACCTCAAGGAGGACGCCATCTTCATTAATTGAAATTGAAAATTGAACATAGATACATCTATCTACGTCAGGGGTCACCCCAAGAATATTCGGTTGCCCTTCTAGTCCTGATGAAGACTCGCCCGGCCCAGGCATAATTCACCGTGCGGCCATTAGTCGAGTCGAAACGTCGACGCTTACTACAGATTACTGACCTGGACCATTATTATTTTCGTTTTATGTGCACAGGATGTACTAGTCACAACATGTCTTAAAAAACTTGAATGATTTGTTGTTACATTAATATATGGTCAGGTCTTGATGTGGGGATGATTATTGATCCTTGTATTTGAAGTATACAATTGTTTTTATGTCACTATCTTTGCCAATTTCCTTCTTTTCTTCTTCATCACTAAATCCACTCAACTTTTCTATTTGTGCACGCCCTGATTGGGGCAACCCTTTGACCCTGTATTACTTGTAAATATATAAAAAATAATATTATGAGGATTAGTGGTAGAGAATAAATTTATCACCACTGGTTATGTGTTTTGGCTGTTTTTCGCTGCATGATTATTCTACCATGTGAAATATAAAATGTTGAACTAATTGTTATATTGGAACTAACAGTTCATTGGACCATTGTTTTTTGGTATCGATTTTTTATGGGGGCGCACCAAAAAGAAGTCCAATAAGATAGTTACTTGTGTATATAGAAAAGTTCTTTATTTATTTTTATCCATTCTTTAAAATACAGGTCACCAGGCACTTTACAAAAAAGATCAGCCAACGCGTTTCACTCCCTTCCAGGGAGTTTCTTCAGGGCATAAAGAATACACCGGAACCGTAGTTAGGGTCCTTCAAATATTAGTTCTAGGTTAGTGGGGCACATGCATCAACCTATTTAGGAAGTGCAAACGGTGCGAATCGGTAAATTCGGCCGTTTGCACTTCCTAAATACGTTTTTGGAATGCATCAAACTCTTTTCCAATATTCGCATTTTTTTGCATTTCTTAAAAATGCAAATGCATTTAAGGAATCGCATTTGTGCGATTCCTTAAATGCAATGCATCATTTAAAAAAAAAATGCGAATTTTGAAATTGGAAGTGCAAATTACCACAAGGTTGAACCTCGTGGTAATTTGCGAAAATCTGTCAAAAAGCAAAAAAATGCATTTTTTAAACTGTCATGTTACAGAAACACATGTCCTTAGGAAGGACATGTGTGTGTGAAACATGCACTTTCAAATGCATTTCAGGGGTGCAAGGGGGGGTCCTTTGGACCCCCCCCTGCACCCTTGGAATGCATCAACAAATTGCGAATCTGTAAATGCCTTCCCATTGACTCCTATGGGCCTTTTGGCTCATGGAATCAATGGGAATTGCGAAAATGCACTTGAGAATTCGGTATTTATTTGGGATTCGGTAAAAATTGCGATTTTTACCGAATCACAAATAAATACCGAAAAAAATGATGCATAGCATTTTGCAATTCTTAAATTGCAATTCTGTATTTTTCGCAAATTAAGAAGTGCAAAATGTCTCAATGATGCATGTGCCCCAGTGTTTCTTTTCATTAGGTGAATCTTTAGTTAGTCTGGTGTGAGGGGCAGTGTAGCCTCCCCCACTTGTATCTGACGTTTCCGGTATCGTGAAAGTTTTTTAGCCACGGAAGCCAAGTCACTTCCTCTTCCTGGCCGTATATAAAGATTCAGTCGGCGTGAGCCTGCACGACTTGCTGTGGTCGTTTTACTGTAGCGGCATGGATGGTCCCAAGCTGGAAGACTAGTCTGGAACTGGACTTTAGGTGCAGCATCGTAGTGTCCGCTGCTAAATTTTTTTGATCAATGATTTGCCTCTTTAGTTCACGATTAGAATTGTTGTCAGGGTGGGGATGGAGAATTAATGTTTCGAAATTAATGTTTGAAAACTATCACTTTTAAATTGATACTTCTCAATGCGCTGATATAATCTGATGTACTAAGGTGAAATGGTGGTTCTGCATGGTAATTAAATCCATTTTTGAATTTTAAAGAGACTTTGTCATATTTTTCAACTTTTGCTGCAAGGTGACTTTAACAATGAAGGTGTTCCTAAAGTCAAGTGATGCGGGACACCCTAGTTACTTCCTCTCTTTAATTTCAATTAACCTTTAAATAAAGCCTTGCCTGTTTATTGAACATCTTCTTGATGTTAGTGCTGAGTCGAGTACTCAGCAGTTCAGCTGCTGCCCAGGGGGCCGCATGTAAAGGTCAGGAGGCCCGCATGTGGCCCCCGGGCCGTACTTTAAGTATCACTGGTGTAGACAGACCCATCAAGATGGCGTGCCCAGAGCACAGAGCACTTCACTGCCTAGCGGCCATTTTGAAAGCAAAGCACCGCACTGCGCATGCTGCATCTTCCCGCGTGAGACCTCCCATCGCCACGATGGGACTCTGTTTCCATTTTAAAGTTTGATCTCACGGTGAATCTCTGCGGGGAGCTAATCAATGGATAAGCCATCGCCACACAGAGCCATGACACAGACACTTAGGCACACCAGCCCAGGCATGAAATCAATGCATCCATGCGGAGGCTTCCCTGGAGGCAGTGCTTATCAAGTCTCCATTATTTATGAAGCGTAAATACCATGGAATGTCTCAATCACTCAGCTGCCTACACATTATATAATACAAAGTCTGTTTCCAAGGATATAGACTTATTCTGATTGCCTTATTTGAGAGCACACTAATGCATGTTATAAGGCTAGGACAAGTCACATATTAGTTATGTGACTATGTTAAAGGGACGAGTCTAGAAATTAATCCAATATTCAAGTAATTTTATGAGTATTTATTCTGAGCTCAGAAATGTAAGTCCAACCATTAGTAGCTCCAGATGCAACTGGGCAACAGACAAGATTCTATTACAAAGCATCACATGCAGAATCTGCAATGTAATTGAAAGAGAAACACTGTGCATGTCAAAGCTGGCAAGGAATCATGTGATGTAATAAAGAAGGGAAATGAAAGGGAGAGAATAGACATAAAGAAAGTATGTGAAGGATGTAACAGACGAGAGTATAGGTAATGGACAGTTGCAGGTGCTTTATTTCATATAGTATGCGAGTGTAGCCATTTCTGCCTGCTCTGCACTTGCTCACTGCCCTTTCTCATTGAAAATGGAGTATCCAGGAAGCTCCCTTATAAAGTTGGCCTTCTGTAGCCCAATCCACTCATCTTGACCTGTTTGGAATAGTGAAGCGTTGATATTTAGCAAGTTTGTATGCGTGAGGAGCAGGACGGTAGCGACACTCATTCCTGTAACAAATTATTTCAAGCAAGTAGTGATAATAGTTTTGCAATAGATGGGATTCTGTTATCCCTGTACAAACACAAGTCTCTAATTTCTTTATAACCGATGAATTGTGATGAGCCTTGCCGCTGATTATAAAGAAAAGACGTCAGAACTGGGATATTGTAAGTTATTACAGTCGAGTTCTCACATCACAATGCCTGCTGCCAGAGCCAGTCGCCAAGGTAAATGGCAGGTCAGGTCACTGAGTATAACTAGAGAAGGTGTTAAAAGCATTGAAAACAGAATGTTGCTTTTCTTCTACTCCATATTTTAGCTTACAATGACAAGCAGGGAGAATATGTTTATGTTCTGCATTGTTTAGATGGTTAGTGAAAAGCTAGAACCTTTCTGCATGTTTCTACACATTCTGAGCTAGTGCAGCTTTTATTCGTTAAAAAAAATATATGACTTGTATTGAGATGTTTCTAATATCTGTTAAAAAAATTGCTAACAGGTTTTTGATGTGTTTAATTTTGGACTACAGGTTTTATTTTTATTCTTCATTGTGCAAACACGCGCACTCTTTCATATAAAAGAGCCACCCACCAAGATTTTAAGGTGTTTGTGGGAAAGGTGATTGTGTGACCATGTATTATATGGGATAAAATGCTCCCTGACGTAAATGATAAGGCTATTGCAAGTCACCTAGCAGTTTCATAATCTTATAAAGAAAGTCGCATTGTGGCTCCATTTCTCCTTATGGTTATGAAACACCTCAGTGACTTGCAATATCATTATAATGTATTGCAGGGGGTGCTTTATCCCTTATAATACAGGCATCTTCTGATATCAGGAACCAGCACTGCAAATTTCAGTCCCCCACCTATTATAGTCAATATAAAATATATTAAACAAATATGTTTTATAGCCAACACACCTCACAAACTTACACGTGTTTCGTTATATTGATTAATAAATTAGTACTATCTGAGAGCTTAGGGGCGCAGTTTCACTGCTCCTGTTTGACCTAATTCATCAGCTGCATCTGACGCCTCTGACTATCACCTGCTCCTCTCACGGCTAAAACATGCTGGTCTCCAGGGTGAGATATTAAGCTGGATTTCTTCTTCTTTGAGTGAGCAGTTGCATTCTATTGCAGTATCGCCCTTTAAATCTACAGAAATACTTTTGACCTGTGGTGTCACCCCAGGTCAGGAGTGAACAGACTGCTCACCAGTCAACTTTCAAACCTGTTTACCGTAATCAAGTCGCAGTTGTGTTTTAATTAATTGAAATATAAGGACAGAGAGATACTTGCACACGTCCTTGATTCCCACATCTGACAACATCTCTTCTTTCCAAGCTACTTGGCGAAAATTCACAACCAGTAGGGAGTGGTTAAATGGGCACAAGGCAGAGCTTTGACCATAGCCTTAATCCACGCAGCAGTGTAAAAAGTGAATGAATAAATGTGTTTTATGAACACAGAACTAAAGTTATTGTCTTATCTTCTTCAGTACAGCTTGGGGGGGGGGAGGGGGGGGTCTGTATTTTCTATCCAGCAGACTATGGCGACGAGAGGGAGGCGTGAGTGAGTCTTAAGAATATTTTCTGCCTGTGTGAAGGACATTTTACATAGGACGAAGGAGGTCTTTTAGAGTTTGACAGATCTTGAGGGCCGCTGCAGAAAGTCAGTTCTCCAGGCCCACGAAAATCCCTTCTTCCTTGCTCTATTTAGGCTTTGGTTAAGCGCTTGACCTAATGGCTCATCTGTCACAAGGCAGTCAGGCTATAGTGACAGCTGTCCTGCACTCTTTAGGGTGGAATGACCGTCACTCTGTTTCCTTGCTAGGGACTGACGTGATGGATACCCTTCTCCTGTGCAGGTAGAAAACGACCCACTGTTTGGCCATGTTTGTTTTGTTTTCTAAAAACAAACTCCCAATTTGGAAGTTTGTTTTTAGAAAAAGAAACACTTAAGATGGGCCTCATCAATATGGTCCATGCTCAGCAAAGTGTTAATTCCTTCACAGGAACTGCTGCAGCATCCTCTCAAATAAAGGAAGCAAAATCCCCAGTTGCCTGCAGGACAGGGAACCACAACCGGCCCTGGCAAAGTGCTCGGCCGGCCCCCCCTCCCCACTCGAGGGGGAGGGTTTGGAGGTGCCGCCGAGCTCTTTGCCGGGCTGGTTTTCGGCTGATTTTGGTACAGGGCCGATTTTGCAGCCCTGTAACAAAAACGGCCCCCAGGGTTCCAAAACCAGCCCCCAACCGTGTGGCGCACCAGGGGATTGCTCGGTGCCCGCTATGGCCAGTCCGGCCCCGCTGCAGGATCGCTAAGTATGGCAGGTGATCTTCCATCAGGAGAGTGGAGGACACCCCCTCCGCTGTCCTGGCTGGCCTGCTCTGCTCCGCCTAGACCAGGCGTGCAACACCCACTAGCCTCAAAGGGCTTCAGCCCCCCCGTCGTGTGTTTCCGCCCGGGATGAGACGCTTCCCGGGCCGCTCACAGCCGCACCCAAGCACTTCACAGGTCTTTAAAAGACCTTGTGCATGTTAATGGGGCTTTGTTGTTGTTTCGCCCCTTCTAAGAGCCCTTTCAGCTCGACTCTGCCGATTGCCTAAATATTCAGCCCCCCCCCCCGAAATTTTTTCTTAGCCCCCCCCCCCCCGAAATTTGACTCTAGTTGCGCCTCTGGCCTAGACACAGACAAAAACATAAGGTGATCAAACAAACTGTTAACTAGCAGAGTGAATGGGGGGCTCAGGGGTGGTTGGGTATTTCGTTAGCTGACTGAAGATTCTCAGAAAGCAGAAGATGAAAGCTACTCCTCTGGGCTAACACTCAGTAAGGCATTCTACCTTCACATTCTCTGCCATGAATAGGAGGGTCCCCACGCACTCTGCCAGTGCCACAGGCATGTTTCAACCCCTGTGACATCCGAAATGACAGTAAGGTTAAAGTTACTTTGGAAATGACTATCCTTTGCCTGGTATTCCCCCAGATGTTTGTATTGACTGTTTTTGTGTGACTTAGAACTCTGCACACTATACCTCTGCTGCTGCTGTAGTAAATCACTGTGCCCCCCATTTAAACATGATGAACTTGGCATACTCCTGATTGGCAATTTTAACATACCTATAAGTCCCTAGTATATGTTACCAGTGTGTACATGAGGCCTGGAAGTTATATGCCACAAATCGACTGCACCATCCATGAATGAATTAAAGGAATCTTTTATCGCGCAACTTAGCCCAAGGGCATCAAGGCGCCAAAGCACGTCATCCAACACATAATCCGCCAGCGTCGGCTTTACTGGTACGCTTCGGAAAAGAGCCAAGTTTTAGGGCCTTGCGGAACAAAGCAAGCGAGGGTTGTCCTAAGAGTTCAGGAGGGGGAGAGTTCCACAGTCTGGGTACAACAGAGAAAAACGCTCTGCCTCCCCATTTCGCTCTTACAAACCTGGGGACCTCAAGAAGATTTTTGTTAGAGGAGCGAAGGGATCGACTAGGAGAGTAAGGATGAACGAGTGACCTAATCCCCTCTGGGCTAGTACCATTATGAGCTCCATGAGATAGACAAAGAATTTTAAAAGAGATCCTGGAATGTATAGGGAGCCAATGTAGGTTTTTCTGGGCTGCCGAGGCCGAGGCAAGTCTAGGGAGGTTTAGAACCATCTTCGCTGCCGCGTTCTGGACCATTTGGATCCATTGTTCCATCCACACCAGTAATAATGAAAACATGACTGGTGATCTTTCACCAGTAGCCTGATTGTGCTGGTTTTAACTGCAAATTCGACCTGTTGAAAACACCTTGTTTAACAGGCCTAAACCATTATTGCCCATACGTCTGGGTGCATGGTATTTAAAAGGAAGACATGTAGAAGTTTAATGTTAAGTATATCCTTAAACTGACTAGCACCACAAAACTATTTTCACTTTGTCCCAGCTGGCTGGAAAACACTGGGATGCAACATCAAATACTAATTCCACATCTCCAGAATTGGACTTTCAGTTCCTCTGCCAGACCAGCCTTCATCACAGTGGTTTTCTTGTTGCTATCTCAGTGTCAGATCCTGCTGGAGTGTCAGGACCTGCTTGACATGGCTGCTGAGGTTCCTAATATGACAGTTGGGGCACACTTTAAAAGAGGGAGATGGAATGCTAAAACAATCTGTGTGTATCCACTGGTTGCTGAACTCATCTTTTCTTCTCCCTGACTTCTGTCCCTGAGATTGGTGGGGGTAAAGGGACTGCCTAAAACTGGATTTTAGTGTTAGATGTGGGAAGACATTAGGATTACCACAGTACACTCCCCCAACCCACCCCCAGCCCTCAGAGCCCCAGTTTAGCATGGCTGAAGTCCAAAGTGGGTAGGGTTAGCCCTGGGATACTTTTCCACATTGGTAAGGGCATACCCGGGGGCCATTCCCACCCACTAGTTTGTGCCAGGCATAAATGTGACACCTCCAGCACCCACATCAGAACACTCCTGGACCTGTGGAAGATCAGAAGAGGACTGAACCAGAAATCTGAGACCTGTGAAGAGACTGCCAAGCAGAATCCAAGACCTGTGAAGAGACTGGACAACTGGACCCAATCTCCCTCTTGCACCCAGGACAAAGAAGTGGACGTATGGGTTATAAGGCTGACCTCCTATTAAAGCTGCAGGGGCACAAGAAGCTACAAGGCTCTGTTTCCTGCATCTACCCAGCTTACCATTAGCATCTGGACCTGGACTGGAAACTCAAGCTGAGATCTGCCTGCCACCCTCTGAGACTGTAAGTACCTCCCCTAAAGTTCTGGGGGAGCTTTAGAGGTGATCCCCTTGGTGATTGGGACATAAAGGACTAAAGTTAGAAGGTAAAATCTTTGACCAGGAAGACCCTGGGTACTGTATTTGTGTGCTCCATCACGTATGGCACCAAATTCAGCCTAAGCCATGTTCTACCACATCCTTGAGTATCAATGTCACTTTGTACTTCTTGGCGCTATTTCTACTTAAATCTTTAAACATTCATATCTCCGGTTCCCCAAATTAGATTTAAGATATGTTGGTGTCATTTTATTTATTGTAATGTACTATATTTTTCTAATCACTTTTTGGATTTGTATTGTTTTTCATTTCAACTTTATTTCTCTTTTAGCACTGCATAAATACTTTACACTTTGCCTCTAACTTAAGCCTGTCTTCTCTGTGCCATAGATACCAGGGTGTTGTGCTCAGGTTTATTTCAGGAATTAGCGGTTCACCCTGGCAAGGATTGTAATTATTGCTTGGGTGGGTATTTACACCCGTCTGCTAATACCCCAATTTCTAAAACCCACCATATTAATAGAAGACTAACTCTAGGGTGCCACATAGATTTTAGATTGGCACATGGCAGCTCACTGAGCAGGACTGCAAAGATAACTATTGCAGTTTGGTCAGTTATTGTGCTATAGATGGCAAATCATCTGAAGGATGGATCAGTGATCTGAATGGTCATTCCCGAGAAATGTGGTGTTCTGGCATTTGGGAAGACTGAATTCGAGCAAGACAGAGTCAATCTTCCATACCTCTGAGGTGGGTTAATCGGTGCACCATAAACAGGATAACAGTAACTTCCATTATTATTTGCAGCTCTTGGGAGTACATAGCATTGCATTAAAACCAGTGTTTGACATAAGTAATATCATAGCCTACGGGCTGCAGGCCTAGCATCACAAAAAGTTGGCTAATTATCTAACTCATTATCCTTCCTATTTTCTTTCCACTTATTGCTACGGCCGTCAAACCCCTCCTATTTTATGATATCTCTTTAACCTTTGTGGAGACAGTAAAGTCCAAAGACCTGTGCCATCGCTATAACCCACCATTGCCACATCAGACCATACAAAGACACACTACTCGGGTAAAGTTAGCGACTCTCTCAAATCAAGCATTTGTTGCATCTTAATGTTCTTACTCAAAACAAGAGTGAGTCTCTGGGAACATGTTGGCTTGGAATTTTAACTGGATAAGCACAGAGAATTCCTACTGTCAACAAACTTTTATTCTCATGTGCTAGACAATTAATAAAGCTAGGGATTAAAATCTATAGGACCTACACAGACACGGGAAAGACTCTACCGGTCTCTACTGAAGAGGAGCTTATTATGGGCTCCGTCCACTGACCATTTCATGTGGGGATGCTGTCTACGTTAATTTAGTAGTGGCACCGGAACTAGAATCACTTCTACTGTTTATTGATTATCACTGTATTTTGGAATACGGTTCTTTCAGTGATTCCGGCTACGTTCAATGAGAACTCCTACCGTATATTGGTATTTTATTGATTAGACTGGTGAGGACCGTACATTACCTTGTACATTTGGGATATTCTTATCAACTCTTCGGACAAAGATCTATACTGTATGGAGAGTACCCTATACCTGGCAAACCTTGAAAAAGTTGGTGAAGAAACACTTGCCGGCTGTTTTTCTGAAGCAAGCACCTGTTAAAAGATGGATTGTACAGATGAGCATCGCTATTTCTTATGTGCTGAATAAACCGTGTTTTTACTTCAATTACCTTTGTGTTTGAACTTCTCAGTTGTTTTTAATACAGCTTGAGTGCTTGGGTTGACCATCATTGTAATTGAGTAGACCATTGGGTTTTCGGGCCCATAACTGTAACTAACACCTTTGGTAGTAGGGTGTTGTTAAACCCATGAGCACCAATATGTATCAGAATTTTGACTAGTACCCACTGTTTACTTTGTGTGTTTCGAGTGGTGCGAATAATTTACCACTACTACTGTTTATATATTGCTAATAGACTTTTAATAATGTTTTCTTTCTCTCATATATTTATGCAACTCCTTATAAAAGGAAGCATATTCCAATGTACCCAGAGACATCTATATTACAAAGTTACTCACAAATCTGTTGTGCTTTGAGAGTGCAGGCATTGCAAGATATACAGCCCTTAATATCTCAGTGCATATGGTTGTCTGGGGGTTGAAACTGACAGACCAGCAACGCTCACTTAATGACAGAGGTCGATGTATCAATATTATGAACCTGACAGTTCAGGTAAGGTTCGATGTTGGCAACTATTGTGCAGATTGCAGAAATTTTAAGGATACAAACAGCTTTAGTCCAAGTGTCTTTCCACTTGTTATTTGCATAAAGTGCCCCTGCATCAATTTGTAACACACTCATGCCTGCACTAGCGAATGCTGTAAAGGGCTCTTTTTTCCTACATCAATACCAGCCCATCTGCTGACCTTGACAAATGTCTGGGTCAGCTCCAGGAAATGTTCAAAATGATTTCCCTGCAAATGTGGACCTGGCTGACAAGACTGTCATTATAATACTGGATAACTGAGTTGCCTCCCTTCAACCACCGATTCTCATTTAATTCGCTTCTGGATCACCTGTTGGCTAAGTAACTGGGGATTATATTTGTTATCAAACTTCCATATCCTTGGATAGAGATCAAAGATCTTGTAGTGCAAGGTCTGTCCATCTTTTTCTCCTGTTGTCTTTTATTTATCCATCCAGTCTCTCTCTCTTTTCTCTAAGAGATTGTCAGCTTCTAGCACATTTATTCTGGGAATAGATCAATATTTTGGGCTCCAAAATACTCAGGACTGCTCTTCTTTGGACTGATTCGGTGATAGTTAAAGAAACCTTCTCAAAACGCTCAATGAGAAGAGTAGATTCTCACCAGGACTGTTCACAAACCCCTACTTTGTTTATGTTCATTACAACTTCCTGCTTACAATGGATTCCAAGAAAATCAGAGAATGGCTGGTCTAAAAAAACAGGACAATGTACTATTCCACCTTGGCTCCGCCACTGTACCCTGCTCAATGCTACTTGTTTGCAAATTGGTAAGAATGTTCCTTAAAACCTAATTTTAGATTTGATATCCTAGTTGTGTTGTTCCCACACTTTTAAGGCTCAAAATCAAATATACAACTTTGGTGACTGTTTTTGACACTGTGCTCCTATATGTCCTATTTTATACACAATAGCAAAGTTACCATTGAAATCATGGGTCAGTGTGTGACTTGATGTCTAATATTTTCTGGCATAACCTTCATACTCTGAACAAACTCCTGAAAAAGGATCTTTTGCACTCGAGTAGCCCACTATATGAAGTTCATATAATATATTACTATGTAAAATTCATTAAGAACATCACAGAATCAATTTCCTAGCCTATGACTTTTTATTGAATACTTTTATTGAGCTTTATTAGTATTCAAATAACGTAAAAAGGCAAAGAAAATGTAGAAATGATATGAAGTAGAACGAAGCAATAACATGGTTCTATGTGTATTATAGCAAAGGGATCTCCCCCTTAGTATGAAAATGGATGTAAAGGCCAAGAAGGCAAACCTTACTATCACATGATGAAGTACAGTACTTGTGCCACAGCAGAAACTATTGATTGTTCATGCAAGTTCTACTGTCTAAAAGCAGCTTACCCCGTAAGTATACATCATTAAAGGTTGGAGATTTCCAAAATCATATAATAACTTTTCTGAATTGATTTAATATGAATTGATATGATTTTTTGTATTATTTTAATTTATCTAAGGAGTTTCATATAGTGTGAACTAGACCCATCCAGGTATCAGAGCATACATAACATTGAAGATGATATTATGGTTCTTCAGTATTAAACAATTTTCTTTCAACCAGCTGGGGACTCTATTAAATTGAATCTCATCTCCAAAGAGTAAAACTTGTAAAGTGAGCAGCAATTAGGAACAAGCGATATAAATCAGTGCAGACAATACTCTAAGACCTTCATATCTGTTTGCAAACCACGGATGTGTAAATTGCACACCGACCACCTTGAAAACAGAGATGTCATTTGTGATGTAAAACAAGCATATAATTGGTTACATTGCAAATTGTCTATTCACAGATGATTGAAAAACAATTTTTCCAATAAATATTAATTAGACAGGTCACTGTTTACGACCCCGTGTGATTGGCTAAAAATGTAGGGGTGGTGGTGTGTAAGAAAGAGCAGACTCACACCCCTGTGCTCACACTCACAAATGGAAAATGTTTTTTAAGCAGCCTGTGTCCCTTAAAGCAGCAGGTACTACTTCAGTATTAAATATTGACTAATTTTCCTTCCTCACACCTGGGTTCCTATTAATGGAATCTCATCCTCAAAGGTCAAACCTTGGAAAGTGAGCAGCAACTGCACCCAATAATATAAATCAGTGCATAGCTGGATCTGGTAGCTTAGTGGACTGACGTATCCACTGTAGGACTTGTGTTCAACCTCGTGGTCTCAGGTTCAAATCCCAGCAGGTCCACTCAGCCTTTCATCCTTCTGAGGTCGAATAAATGAGTACCATTGAGTTGGATAAAAATAAACATCTGTTTTTCCAGCACCAGGATATCCTTAGGAGAACTTGCCCTTCACAAATACACGTCATGTTAGGTGACACTTTGGGCCCAACATACCCACCTGCAAACCAGGAATGTGTAAATTGCACACTCACTGGCTAGCACACAGGGATGTCTTTTGTGACGTGAACTATGCACTAACAGATCAAATTGTCTGTTCGCAGATGATTGTAAAACACCCTTTCCAATAAATACTACTTGGGCAGGTCCCTGTCTATAGTACCCTGCGATTGGCTACAAATGTAGGGATGGTGATGTGCAAGGGACAGCAGACCTACATAAATCCCGTGTTTAAATTCTCAAATGTAAGATTGATTTAAGCAACCACCTGTGCTCTTTAAAGGAGCAGGTGATGCTTTAAAAAAATGTTTGCCATTTGGGAGGACATCGGGGAAGCAGAGGGTGGTTTCTCTGAACCACTGTCTGTTCTCAGTGAGGTCGCCCGACACCATTCCTAAAATGGAAGCTGTCCCATGGAGACAGCTTCCCCTTTGTCATTCAGCTAGCAGCTCCTCTAAGGTATGCAGTGGCGGTACCTCTGCTATGGCGGAGGAGCAGCGCCTCACCTGCCTTCTGAGGGAAACGGGAAAAATTAAATGATAATAAATTGGTTTTATAGTCGTTCACCCCCCCGCCACCCCCCCCCCCACGCTTCCCTTGGAAGCCAGCCAAGTCTGGGCAGGGTGGGGCTTGGCTGTCATCACAGCCAGCAAGGGAGGTGTAGTGCACATTGTAAGTGCGCATGACGATTTTGCCAGCTGTCTTAGGCCGGCCAATATGTCATGTTCCCTTAGGTTTCTCCCACCCAGCTGCGTCGCACGGGGGGGGGGAGATAGAATATTTAAAACATAAAATTAACTTACCTTTTGTGCGGGCTGCCTCCAGCGTCTCGTCACACCGTACTCTCCTCTTCCTGCCTGCAGGTCCCAGCAGCCCCTAGGACAGACTGCCAGTCCAATTCGGGGTTGGTCTGAGCAGACAGGAAAGACGCCCTGCTCAGACCAGGGAGTCTATGGGGTTTCTTCAGCCTGGCTGCTCAATGCAGCTGGGCTGGAGAAAACCTGAGTGCGCATGTGTGTTTGGCCAGCCTGAAACGCTGTCAAAACACACATAAGCACTTAGGAAGGGGAGTGCACTAGCACTACCACTCGCCCCTCTCATGCCTCAGCCCCACCCCTCCCGGCTAAGAGCCGACAAACGTAAAATAAAACGATGCAAGAACTTCGTTTTATTTTACATTTGCTGCCTCTGAGCCAGAAGGTGAACGACGCTCCTCCGCCATTGCGGAGGAGCCGCCACTGGTGCAAACTACACTGACACTCACAAAACATGCACAAAAATAGATGCAGATTGGGTGGTGCCAACACACCCCCACTCCCCCCCCCCAAAAAAAAACACAATGGGGCTGGACGTTCAGCAGGTGACCACAGACCTTACTAGGGGAGGAACATGAAATACAAATTCAACACATATATTATTGCTTGGTTGGAGCAGAATCCACTTAGGGAGTTGTATTAGCGCAATAAGACTCTTTGGATGTGATATGTGCGCGTTACAAATGCCTTTGACTTGACTTGACTATTAGCAGAAAAGTGAAGGGGGGAAGGGAAACTAAATTTAGTGCAGTTAACACATGGAGACTAATTACTGCTGTGTGCAGCTAGGTTTCCTGATCTGTACATGAATACTAAATAACTTGTTTTTGGTCTTAGATTTTCAATAAACAATAAAGTGCGTTATGGGGTTGAAATCTTTGTTTGTTTCATTTAACCTTTTTGGAGTAACATATTTAAAAATAATAATATGCATAAGAAAAGTCCAAAACTGGGAGGCTGGTGTGCAGCGTAGATGAAGGGGTCTACCAACCGTGAATTTGAGATTTGTACATCCTAGCAGGGAGAGAGATTAAATGGCAGTGCTATCTATAGATGATTTAACGTAAGGGGCCAGGTATGGAATGGCATGCTAAGTGCACTGTAGTATTTCACGCTGGTGTTCATTTTAAAGGTGGGAAGGATTGGATTGACAAAGAAATTGGAATCTGCCAACTCAGCAGAAGTGAGTTACCCAGGGGAGGCAAATGAATGAATGGGTGACAATATTCTACTACTTTCCGTATCTCAAATATGATTAACCCTACATATGGGCTAACATTGAACCTGAATCTTCCATGCACCAAATAAGGTTACATTTCTCTGTCCATTTGTTTGGTCGTTCATTTGTTTGTCGCGTCAGCCTGCCTCACTTTGTAGGTTCACGCAACACATATGCGCATGCCATAACAGAGGTGATTATTTTTCATTTTATTTATCCCAGTAAGATCGGTACATAAGTTTGTTTTTTAAAACAAGCACAAGAGCATTTCTTTTTAAGGGGTGGCTGTTGGAAAGCAACACAGAGGGCGTGGGTGGGGAAGGAAGCAACATGGGGGCAATGCAACACGAAGGGCAGCAGCAACACTGAGAAGGGGAGGTGGAAGCAACAGGGAGAGCACGGGTAGGAAATGTAGTATCCAACATTGCTGTCTTAACGCCTAGGCATGCTGGGCAGTTGCCCGGGGGCCCCACAAGCATAGGGGCCCCATTCACTCCAAAATGTAACACAAATATTTTGTTAAGCATTTTTATTCCTGTGAGTGGTTGTGTAGGCAGGGACCAGTGCACTGCTTTGCCCGGGGGCCTATAATACTGTTAACCCCTTCGCTGCGGGGCTTTTTCACCTGCTGTGCAGGGGGAGGGGGCCGCGCACGGCACCGCTGTGCTTGTGACGAGCTCGGATCGTCACGCTGCATGGCGGCGCTGTGCTCATGACAAGCGGAGCTCGTCATGACCACACCCGTTTTCGAACGTTCAGCACAGCGGGGAAATTATCCCACGTGCGAACGTTCCAACGGTCATGACGAGCTCAGCTCGTCATGAGCACAGCTCAATCGTGCCTCATGACGAGCTGAGCTCATCATGAGCACGGAAAGTGTTAAAATAGCCCTGGTGCAGAGGCGGGAGGAAGCAATACAGATGAGACAGAGGAACTGTAAGCATGAGAAGGAAGAGAAGCACTTGGGCTATAGAGAAGAACGTGGAGCTGTTGGGTCACTGTTGAGAAAGCAACGCAGGGAAAAGGGGTATAACAACACAGAGGAGCCCTGGGGAGAAACACACAGGTGAGAGAGAGCAACACGGAATGTGGTAGAGGGTGGAAGAACAATGCACAAGGGACGCGCTTGAAAACATATGCACTCTTATGAAGTGCTTAACCAAAAAGAAAAAAGTAGTGCTTCAACAGTGAGCAGTGGAAATACACAAGTAGTGCTTCCATGCACTGGGAAGTAGAAACCTAAAAGGAAAAGTAAAGGCCACCCATGCTGACAAATAAAAAACAAGCAAATGAGAGTGAAAATAAAGCCAACCAATGGTAGGCAATGCACAGGCTGCAAGCCCATTGTAAGCAGACAGTAGGGGCCCGGTTATGATGTCAGATGGACCGCCACTAACGGCCTGTAGGGGGAAGTCCATCTGACATCTGGTGCCACAGGCCAACCATAGCATTATAATGCACGGCGGTCGGAGGCAGCGGGTCGAGGGACCAGGTGACGCTTCCCATTGGACCATCAGTCGGAACGTAATACCCTACAATAGGGGTGGTGCTTGCCCAGCCACTGCTGTAGGGATCACGATGGCCCATTCATCACTGCCTTTTCATGGCAGTCCGACCGCCATGAAAAGGCATCCGGAATGGGACTTTGGGGCCCCTTGCAGGAACTCCGTCCCCCTATGGGCCTCCGCTATGGGGTACCCCCTTCAAACATCCATGCCCTGTGTGCCAGGCACCGCATGGTGCCTGGCACATGGAGCATGGATGTTTGAAATCATCAGTTTTTCCATTGTGGCTAGTGTTGCAAAGGCCCGCAGCACAAGCCGTAATGGAAAATTTTATGATTCTGGCCGCTTACACGACTATCGCATCATAATTTCGCAGGTGGGACCTCCGACTACTTGCCGGTCGGTCCCGATTCCGCTACAATGTTAGTCGGATGCTCGTTCGACCGACATCATAATAAGGCCCTAGGTCTTTTCATCAACATACAGGTAGCACTGCCTGGTATGTGAGACCTAAAAAGGAAGCCCCATTAATGTTTCAATGCACTTTTTGCAATTATTTATGTGCAAACATATATGACAAAGGTGTGTATCCAGTAGCACTATCTCATTCTGACATGTACGTTGATGTGGCTTTGGGGGGATGCTGTAGTCTTTTAGTTAAAGTGCGATTAATAGATATATCCTTACCTCCACTGACATTTAAATGCTGCCCCACAAGAACATCCATTTGAAATGCATTTTATTGGATTCATAATTTTAAGGGTCACTGCAGAGAAAAGTAGATGCAATGCGTTCCATCAAAACCTTCGTAGGAGCCTCTAATTGAATGGCCCTCAGGAGGTCTGCATTTTGCAATGGAGCAAGAAAGCTATTAGTTTCAATGCTGTAATACAAATTTAGAAGCTCTCTGTCAGGGGAAATTGTGCATAATAAAACTTGTGGAGCAACCATTCACCTTGAGGTAAAACATTACCTATATAACAAGCTGCCAAAACCATTCCAATAATGTTTTACTTATTCAAAGCAATCCCATTTTCAAGGCTCCCTTGGGTGCCTTTCTCCTATTTGGGAACTTGTCACTAAAACAAAATCTCGTAAGGATGCAATGAAAGACATCAAAGAGGGACTTCCTAAAAGTGAAGGAGGTACTGGAGGTGAAAGAAGCTGCTCCATAACCGGTGGTGGCTGGCACAGGTAAGTGCAGTGAGGCGGGGCAGGGCGTGGCGGGGGTAAGCCTACAGATGACAGAATAGGTATTATTTATTTATTTAATAATACCTACTGCATCGTCTGTTGACTTCCCCCCCTCTGACCCTCCCCACTGCCCAACCGCGCTTACCGGTGCCGGCCACCGCTGCTCCAGAGAGATGTTTTTTTTCAATAATTACTTTTATTTTTAATTATTTTCATTCATTCCCCACTTGGCACACTATTGGAAATATATGGCATTATAACACATAATCAAACTCAACAGAAGTGGTAATAGAGTTATTCAGTAAAAAAATTACTATATTGTAACCTATATATCAAGATTGGTAGCAACAGGTAGATCCTGGTGGACAGAATGGCAGAGGCCATGGTCTGGGCCACCACGGTGGATGACCGTCCACCCTACTGAGAAAACTTACCTGCCTTTGGAAGGAATCTCTGTGCTATGAAGGTAGTTGGTGCATTAATGGCTCTCTTTGCAGCACTGAAAGTTTGCTAAGAGGGTATCATGTTTAAATTGTCTGTATGGCAAATTATTTTGCACTAAGAAAATAAACTCCCAAGGTGGGAGTATGTATTCTCAGTACAAAAAACATGTGAACCAGCGTGCAGAGTTTCCTTCTTCCACATACAAGTCTTTCTACAGTTTCCCTGCCTGTGTCGCCGCGCATGCTATGTCAGACAAGGGCAGGGAAAATCTATGATGCTTACCCCATCCTAATAGGGATGGCCATTTTCTCAACAAAGGGTGAAAGGAGTAGAAGTGAAAAGGACATAGATCAAGGTCTCGACTTAAAATTATATAAACTGACACAATAGAGATTCATTCCGACTTTCCCCCATTTACTGATCTTGTCCAAGATTGAACATATTCAAATCAAATTTGCATTAAATAAATCTTTTTCAGAACAATGTACAGATGATAATAGAAATCAAAGGAAGATACAAAGATATACATATGAACAAAAGCAGAACAAGCTAGCTCGGTATATCAGATGAGTAGATCAACATGCAGAGAGTTGAGGCAAATCACTACCCTCAATTCTGGTTTAAACAATTTTATCAGCCATCGTGAATCTGCAAAGTCTTTTGTCACACCGAGGCTATCAAAACCAAGCTAGACCACATGAAGAATAAATAAATTAGTGATTACTGCTATATTTTGTCAGCTCACAACACAATGAAATGAAATGAAAAGAAGATTTATAAAGTGCGATGGTTACCTAAAGGCGTCCCAGCGCTGCAGAGGGTTCGGGTTTAAGCTGGGTACGCTAGACTTAAGTTTCTAGGGGGATTTAAACAGATGTTTTATTAAAAAGCCAAGTTTTAAGGAGCTTTCGGAAGGTGAGTAACTTGGGCTCTGATCTGAGTGAAAGGGGGAGGGAGTTCCAGATTTTAGCTAGATTGTAGGAGAGCGACCGGCCTCCGCACCTGACTCTTCTAATTCGTGGAACAGAGATTAGATGGGAAGTCCCGGATCTGAGGAGGCGATTGGGATGGTAGGCCTTTACCAGGGGGCGGTTGATGGTAGGACCTGTTCCCCAGTAGAAACGGTGAGCAATACACATGCTCTTGAATTCGATTCTCGCTTTTACAGGGAGCCAATGGAGATCCTTCAGTCGAGCTTTGACTGAGACTCGACGTGGGATATCAAGGAGGGTCCTTGCCGCGCAATTTTGGATGATTTGGAGTCGGTTGAGCGTGGACTGTGGGGCCCCAAGATATAGGGCGTTTCCGCAGTCAAGACGGGATAGAATCAGTCCTTGGACCATGATCCGTCTTGAGTGAAACGGGAGAAGAGGAAGGATCTTACGAAGTAGCCTTAGGAGCCCAAAGCAGGTGGCAGCAAGCTTGGTTGCTTGGTAGTTGAAGGTGAGAGTTCGGTCAATCCAGATGCCGAGGCTCTTGATTTGTTCTTTGGGTTGCGGGGGACTACCTAGACAGAGGGGCCAGATGAAGATGGAAAAGTGTTCAGTGCGTCATGAACAATTGAACAATACCATCTTACAGTACCTTTCATTGAATGAGTCCATGAAGAAAACAAACCAATTTCCAATCGCATTAATTATAGAAGCGTAAACAGACTGAGACCCAAGAATGTATGCCAGATTGGACCCTCAATCAAGGAATTGGCAGCAGGGTCCAGAGGAAATATTTATAATATTTATTATATGTCTCAAAAAGGCTTAGTGGATAATTCACATAATGCAAAGAAACCTTACCAGGAGACCTGCCAATAAATGCAACGATTTTCTGTTTGGAACGATCTGCAGTTTCCAGGTAAGTTCTTTGGAAAAACCACTCTCAAGTCCTGAAACCTTGACGCCAATTTGAGGCGTGTGCTTTGGTGTTCTGACAATATATTGTATTCTAAATATTGTGATATCTAAAATATCTGGTTCAGAATATTGCAGGTAAGATTATCATGTTCTAAATATTCTTTAACATAAATAAAATATTATTTTGTGTTTTATCCTTATTTATGTTGTTTGTTCAGTGCATTTAGTGTATTTTTTGTTTTTGTTTATTGTATTTGTTTATAACCTGTTTTTTTGGCATAAAAATATCCAGAGTGGGATGTTTGGTTTAGGGTGAACGGGGTGTTGTTTATTTTAAATGCTTTTATTTTAAAGTGTATTGTGTTTACAATGTTTGTGTTAATATATTCTGTTTATATTTTGTTTCTTTATAATTGTATTTTTATGAAATGTTATATATATTTTTTTTATTTGGTATCATTGATATTTTTATTGTAAACATTTTTAAATATCATTTCTAACCATTTTCTTAAAAATATTGCTATAATATTTAAATTTCTAGTCTTAATTTTGGTTTATAACTTTATCAAAATGTTATTGTTCCTTGACAATTTAAACAATGTTTTTTTATTTATTTAAATAATTAAATTAAATGAATTTTAATACATGTATTGATTTTTATTTCAGGAGTTTTTGTATTTTGTGAATGGAAAGTTTTGAATTTCTTTTATTTAATTTTGTATGTTTATATTTTCTATATTTTAAAAAATATAAAAAAATTATTTCAGTAATTAATTTTAAATAGTAGATCACTCATAATTACTTAATGTGATAGGAGTTCACTAAATATATTTTTAAATAATTTGTATTGTTTGGGTCTTTGAAAGGTATATCTGTAATATAGTCTATTCAGTGTAATGCATATTACAAATGTAAGTGTTTGTTAATTTTTTAATTTAAAAGTATAGCATTGTTCTTAATGTTTTAGGTTTAGAATGGCAAACGTAATTTGAAACCCATAAAGTCTATTGGGCTGATTACGAGTCTGGCGGTCTTTGACCGATAGACTCGCGGTGGTGCAGTGGTGGCGGTCCTGTGGCCACCTTATTCCGAGGCAGCCATTTGGACCGCCACTGCTGAGCCGGCTGCGCCAGGGGACTGCTGTTGCCTGGCGATGACACAGCGGACAGGGGTATCCAATATGCTAGGTCTGCCAAGCATATTTTGAGTTTCCCCACCGCCAACCTTTCATGTTGGTGAGCCTGCCATGAAAAGGCTGACAGTTGGTAAACGCCTCTATGCCCCCGCCACCATGGGACTTCATTCAAGGGGCACAGCATGCGCACCCCTTTTGCATGCACCAAAAGTTCCAGCACGGCATGGACATCACAGTACATGCTGTGCTTGAGCTACTTTTGCTTTCCCATTGCACTGCCCATTTTCAGGGCACTGATGTGGAAACAGCAAAAGAAAAGTCTGCCAGACATGAGTTGTACTCATAATCTGGAGGGCAGGCCATGCACAGCTTTGGTGGTGCTGTGCTGGCACAAAACCGGCACAGCACTGCCAAGCAGGTAATCAGCTCCTGAAACTTTCCCAGTGTGGTTATGTTTGGTGTGGGAACGGAAAACTGTGCCCCTCCCGTGCCCCAAACTTCAACACAATCCCCAATATGTTTAGATTTTGAGTGGGAAAAGTCCCCAGGATCCAGCAGTTTTTCCATTGTATTTCAGTCTGCAGTGTTATTCACCTTTTTGAAACATCTCTTTTCATATGTATCATTTTTTACTGTACAGTATTTTTTAATAATTACTACAAACTTTTTGGAAAATGTTTTCCAGGAACAAAACTTTTTAAAATTCAAAATATTTGTAATTACGTATACAATATGATTGTATTATACATACATTTTTATGCGTTTATAAAAATTCTTAAACGTGTTTTACAGTTATTGTATATATGTAAACATTGTTGAATATAAAAAGACTGAAAATATGGTCATATATTCTTATCAGTGTTTGTAATATATGTGTTTACATAAAACACATTTAAAAGTTTTGTAAACCTAGTAAAATAACATATATATGTTTTACCATTGATCTCTATGGGATGGAAGTCTTTTTCTCTGACATTCTTTTCAGTTTATTTGATTTCATTATAATTTTTGGCTGATCCTGGATCATGTGGTCACAGTTTCCTGTTGCTGCTTTCCAGTTTAGGTAAGACCATTTGAAATTTATTTTACAAGGGTTTAGGAGTAAACAGAGGGTTTTTAGACCTACAAAACTATTTGTAATTGGATGTTCAGTATATTTTTATTTAGTGTAGTATGTGTTAGTTCATTTACGGTATTGCTGTCAGGCTTATTGTGACATTTAGGGCCGCATTACGATGTCAGGCGGAAACTTTCCGCCCAACACCGACTTGGAATCGGGACTGACTGACTCACAGTCGGCAGTTCTGCCTGCCTGATTACGACGCGACCGATTATTGTTTGGTCGGAGTGCAATTCTTTCCTATCGGGGAGTGTGTTCCGCCCGACAACCGGCCGTAACACAGGCTCCTATGGGGAAATAGGGGGTGGGTTGTAAAACCCTGCACCCTGTCGTGGGCACCCCATTGTGCCTGCCACACAGTGCAGGGTTTTATGGGGGATCCCTTAGGTACCCCACTGCCCCCAAACGGAGGCCACAGGATGAAGGGGGCCCTGCAAGGGGTCCCCAAAGTCACTTTCCAACAGGCTTTTCGTTTTAATCAGGCTGACTCAGAAAGGCTGATGGAAATCAACATCATATTCGCAAGATCAGAAACGCTGTCAATAGAGGTGCAAGATGCGGTTCTGACTGACACGGATACTCCAAGAGCCAGTCGGAACCGATTCGGAAAGAATGCTTGGTTTACTTTTAGCCCGCGAACATCATAATCGGTTGGTCAGAATGTAAACACCGTCGAGGAGGCTTTCCGCCCCACATCGTAATCGGCCAACATCGTAAACGGCCCCATAACGTTTAACTGCATGTTTTAAGTGTGTTTTATGCATTTAGATTGATTTTAATGCATTATTATTGTGCTGTGGTTTGTGCTAGGGTTGGAAGTTATGCTTGTGTGGATTTATATAGTTTTTCCTTTACAGGTTTTTTTTGGGATGTTTGACTTTATATTTTCACTTGGATGCATTGTGTTTATTCATTCAAAGAAAAATACACTACCAATTTTTAGAATTACTTAAAAAAGAACAAAGCTACAATGAGCTATTAATGGAGCAATCACTAACCATACTCAAACCAAAATTCTACAAACAAGCTGAACAAATACAAAAACTGCTAGCACTCCTAGCATTCAAAGTAAGCTGCTTTACAGCTGAGGCCTACCATCCCTAGGGTTTGATTAGTATAGCGGGCAGATCGGCAAAAGTCACCGACCACATGACTTTTCCCCCGCCACAGACCGTCTACCGGGTTTCCGCCAGTAGGCAATCCACCTGATTGCCTACCGGGCTGAAAAGCACAGCAATATGGTGGCGGTGCCTTGCCGGCACCGCCATCCATATTACTATGATGGCGAAGAAGTGCCTTTCCATGGCGGTGACTCCGCCATGGAAAGGCATGCAGTTTTTTCTTTGGGGGCCCGTTGCGGGCCCCCAGGGTGTTGGGGGGATGGGGTGCATATGCACCTATGGCACCCCCCTGCATTTGCATGCACAAGGTGGCAGGCACCGCAGGGTGCCTGCCATGTTGTGCATGCAAATGCAAGACATGCATATCTTGCATTGTGGCGGGTGCTGCTTCCAGCACCGCCCACCATAATGGAATGTATGCGGGATGCCACCGCCACCGTGGCGGTGGCATCCTAATTGCTGTTGCGGGACCACCGCACCACTGGCGGCCGGTCCTAGCACCGCTAGGTTGACGGGCGGACGCCATCCAAATAGGCCCTTAAGACTCAATAGCAAGAAAATAACAAAGCCATTTAAACTGACTAAAGAACAAACACTCATACTTTATAAATATTTATTTCCAAATGTTCTTAAAGAAAATGTAAAATGACAATCTGACTTAAAAATTATTTAAAAGATGAAAACCTAGATTGATATATATTTAAAACATTTATAAATATACAATAAAAAACAACCAACATTAGTTAAACTAATTGAACACTTTCCTATCACTGATAAAAATTTGCTGACACCATAAAGAATACAATAATCCCCAAAAACATTCAAAACCAAACAATTATGGCATAATTAAAAAATACGTTTGTTTAAAAAATATCTGAGTCTGTAGGGTGGCTTCTACCAAGTATTCATGGGAAGGTATTGTGCCACCCTTCAACTGCATTATTGGTCTTTAATTCTTGAGAAATGGTGCACCTATAGACGTTCTGTCATGGAATGTATACTTGGATTGGCATATATGGCTTGATCATTTCAGGCTACCAACTCAAGTAGCCTAAAAAAATCCAATAGTGCAGATGATTTTGCTTCACACTGGTAATAACAGGGGAATTCAAGAAGCATGTCATAATGTTTAGTGACTATGGGTCCCTTTTATGATGCCGGTTGGACTGGTGTCCGTGGTCCTGTCGGAGGCAGTCGGACCGCCATGGTCACGTCAGAAGTGGTTGGTCCAACCGCCGGATCAGAATGCAGGCATCCTGTACTCCGACTGACCGCTGAAGGATCACCGACTCTGACAGCCTTTCTCTGACCACCGAGATGGCAGTCTGAGAAAAGCGGCATCCATAAGGCAGTACTTGGACCTGACCGCCGTCCGGATTATGATGAGGCTTTCCGACGAACCAACTGTGGCGGTCTGACCTGCCGCTTCGAGTAATTGGCAGCGAATGATTTGAGTGCATACTCACCCCAATCTGCTTCTCTGAAGCAGTCTTGGCATTGGATCCTTTCCTCCAGGTCCCCCTACACCTGGGCAGCTGAAACTCTATGACTATGATCCTTAGGCACCAGAATCCAGGTAAGTCCTTCTGCGGTATGTATCCACATTCACTGGACTGTGCACATTTCAAGGCTTTTACCCACATATCTCATGCATGTGTGTACAATTCACATGTTTTCAGTGACTTTTGTATGCATTTGCAGCGAAATATTCAGCGATATGTGCTCCGCTGTAGCTGCGACCACTGTGGTAGCAGCAGTCACATCGTAATATAGCTGGAGGAAGCTTCTTGGCCTCAGCGGTCGGAAAGGGCAGAGGGGGACAGAGGTCAGTTCGACCAGTATCAAAATCAGGCCCATAGTGACATATGCTAAAACTACTAGTTTTTTTATTTTGTCTGGAATTTAAGGTTAGTTGTGTATTCTATGACTGGTGTGGATTTTTGGAGGTGTTCCATATGGTCTGTTAAAAAGTAGTAGTAGCACCCCTGAATTGGAGTGTGTGGGTAGAGTTTAGGTATAGTTGAAATCATTGCCTGTTGAAAATCTATGATTATTATTTGTGGTTTGCAGTTGTTAGTGGGATGTTTTATATCTGTTAGCATTTCATTGTAAGTTGTACTTTGATGTGTGAAATTGCATAAACTAATGAGATATTGACTTAGCTTTAACCATGGTTTGTGTATATTTCACTGAACAGGTAAAGGCAAGAATTAAAAGGGCCATCTATCATCCATTTGTTACCTTGGGTTTAGGTTAGTAAATTGTTACTGGTAGCATATGTGACTGTCATTTTGTATTGGCATTTTGGTTGTTTTTTTTGCAAAACAATACCTTTTTTTATGTGTGATTGGTAGGTGTTAGTAAACTGATGTTTCTCTGGTTGTTCTATGTATCATTTTGTGGGAATTTGGGTTACTGGTTGGGGGAACATAACTCTACTCAAGCAGCAGCCACAATTCCTGTCAGGGTAAAGTTTACAAGCAAGCCCCAAATTAACCTGTGCTTAACCCTTTGGTACTTTAGCACAAGCAGTCAGGATTAACTTGGAGGCACTGTGTAAAGTATTTATGCAGCACTTCAAACAGTATTAGAATGAAAATACATCACAAGAAAAATCCAACCCCAATTTGGAAAGATAGATAAAAATCCAATCAGTTGAACCTTGGATATGCAATTTCAAGGAATTAGAAGCACAAAGAGCCAGCAGTGGGTACCAGGCCGACCAGGATGGAGTGTGGGCTGGCTACAGGGACCAGATTAGAATCGCTGAACAAAAGTGCCTTAATTCCTAATCCCACAGCGATGTGAAGTCCTACATCGAGGATGCGTCATGCAGCGGAGGCAATGCGAGGTACTGAGGGAGATGCTGTGGTGATGCGAGGTCCGTGTATGGAGATGAATCGTGCAGAGGTGGTTCTGAGGACCAGCTGTAGCGATGCAATGTCCTATGTTGAGCTGTCTTGCGCAGCGGCCATCCAGTCTTGTGAGGCGATGCATTGTGTCGGTTCTGCTGGTACCACAGTTGGGCTGGCAGAGCACCTTCAGGCCCACTTCCAGGGGTCCAGGACAAAGGTGGAACCACTTGTGGCAACATGATTCACAGCTGGCAGCATCCAGGTACTGGAAACAAGTTTGTTGGGGCCTTTTCTGTCCCTGAGGGTCTGATCAGGAGGCCAACTAAGTGGCCCTTAGAGTCTCTCTAGTGGTCCTGAGTTCTAGATCTAGGTCCAGTCATTCATTCAGGCAGCAGGCATCAGTGCTACAGAATAGCTGTCCTTCTTGCAGAGCAGCACAGCAGTCAATAGGAGTCTTCCACAGGTCCAGACGTGTACTGGAAAGCTGGGTCTGAGGGTCCATTATTATATCTGTTGCCCATTTTGAAGTAGGAGAAGATTCTGGATGTTTCCATGCCTCTGAAGTGTCAAGCATCCCTTTCCTCGTGCCCTGGTCCCAGTTTGTCTGAGGACACAAAAGACCAGTGCCAAACCCCTTGTGAGTGTGTTTAGGCAGGGCCTGTGTGATGTGCAAGAGTGGTAGGTGACAGATTCACATCTTCGTTAAGTCAGAGTGGCCCATCCTGCCAATTTCTATCTTACCTTTTTCTCACTTTCTGGGAACAGTCCACAAGGACCAACTGCCAGTTACATCTAGTCATGTAAACTAGAGACTGGTTGCCAGCACCAAATGGTTAGACAATAATGTGTCAACTTTCTAAACGTATCATTTACAATATTTGTGACCTAAAATCTTCCTTTAACATTAAAGAGGGGTTTTACTTGCAAATCTTTAGACACCAAACCCATCAACTTGCTCCAAATTGATAGTTATCACTTTTTAACGGTAATTTGAAAACCCAATGTTATCCTATGGGAGAGGCAGTTCTTGCAGTAGTGAAAAACAAATGTAAGAGTTTCCACTACCAGGCTATGTAATACATAAAACTACATGTCCTATGTTTTAAATACACTGCACCCTGCCCCATGGGCTGTTTGGGGCCTACTCTAGGGGTGATTTATATGCAATAAAAAGGAAGTTTAAGGCTTGGTCAGGAGATTATATTGCAAAGTCGAATCAGCAGTTTAAAACTGGATTCAGGCTGCAGTGGGAGAGCCAAGGCATTTTTAAGGGGCAACTAATGTGGGTGGCACAATAAGTGCTGCTGGCCCACTAGTAGCATTTTATTTACAGGACCTGGGTATATGGTATACCACTTACAAGGGACTTATAAGTAAATGATATATGGCAATCAGGTGTAAACCAATTTTAAAACATTTAGAGGAGAGAACGAAAACACTTTGGCATGGTAAACAACGTTTACCACAAAACATTTTCCCCGCAGGGAATTACAACGCATTGTTTGTTTTATTTTAGATTTTGAATTTGTTAAATCATTATTTTTTCTTTAATGTTGCTTTTGTGCTTTATGAGTTCCAAAATTTCTTTCAAAGTAGTCTTTTTTTAAACTTGAAGTCATTAGGCAGCTGTGTCTTTTTTCTTTTCTTTTTCTCTTTTTTCCCTTCTTGTAGAGGATGACCCTGTGGTCAGTGGTAAAGTGAGCAGAGTCTAAGGCCAACAAAATTGAATTCAGCATAAATAGGAGGGGTAAAGGAAAAATGTTTGTGGTGACGCTGCAGAGAGGACTAAGTTCAAAAGAGTTTGTATTGTTCCTGTTTGCTCTTGTCAGTTCATAAAGGCCTCTTTCAATCCTGTAAAATACTTTTGAATTCTATTTCAGTAATAGTGGAGGATGTTTATGTTCCCTAATGATTTCAAAGATCTCATTTTTATTGATAGCCTTCCCGCACAATGCTTGGAATAATATTTGGTGCATTTCCAGTGTGTGATTTGTCACTGTTGATGTTCTCCATATTGCAAGTATATCTCCTGTAATTTTAACAGCTTCACATTTTTGGATTTTATGTATTTTGCTGTGTTGACATTTTATCTGTGGGTTTTAGAATAAAAAAATATACATCAACTTTATAAAAAATAGTAATAGGTAAAGGTATATAATACAATTTCTGCTTTGCAGTTGCATGTCTTAACTCGCTTTCCGGATGTTGTCTTTACTTTGTTTTCGTTGTAGAAAGTTGCTTTGCAGGTCTCTTTGGTGTTGTTTTTGGTAAATGTAAATGTATTGCGACTTATATAGCGCACGTATCACCCGAAGGCATCAAGGCGCTTGCCTTGGGAACCCGTCCTGGTTTTTCCCTGTGAGATAACCCCTACTGGGTATCCCCAGGGTGAAAGCCAGGCATCCCGCAGCGGGTGGGACGCCGTAGTGGAGATTAAGCAACTATTGCCCAGAGTTGCAGCATGGGACCCCATGATTAGAATAGGCACCGAGGCGAGAATTATCGAGTCTGTGGACATTTTTGGGCTCAGGACCCTGCTGCGTCGGGAATTGAACCCTGGTCCCGGGCCAGACCTCTGCATCAGGGTCTGCCGCTCTAATCAGTGAGCCACACTCCTCCATTATTTTTTCTTTAATGTTGCTTTTGTGCTTTATGGGTTCCAAAATTTCTTTCAAAGAAGTCTTTTTTTAAATTTGAAGTCATTAGGCAGCTGTGTCTTTTTTCTTTACTTTTATTCTTTTTTCCCTTCTTGTAGAGGATGACCCTGTAATATGTAGGGACAAATATGTAGCATCATTTTAATTATTTTTCATCTTAAAATACTTCTATTTATGTATTAATTTAATTAGCTTTCATTGATTGTTAAACTTGTAGTCTGCAGTGGTTCATTAGTGTTGCAGTCTTCTTTTGTAACTTTGCAATCTGGCAGATTGACGCTGTCTAGCAGTGATTTTTTTTCAGGAAGAATTTTGTTGTATATTTTCGTGGCCTTTTTATACTGTTTATTAACTGGAAAAAACATTTTTATTTGCTAGCCATTTTTAAGTTTAGTTGAATGGTTGGTTGAAATCTTTTTGACACAATTTATGGTAAACACTTCTTTTTCACCATTTATTTAATGTATATTCATTTTCTAAAGAGTTATTTTTACGTGTGTATACATGTAATTTAATATTGTGTTCTTTATTTACCATTTTGATAATTATCTGTTGTTCAATATTTTGCTTTTTGTGATTGTTGTTCTGTTTCTATAGTTTTAATGTGTAGGCAATGTTTGTTATTTCTTTATTTTTATTTATAACATTGTTGCATTTTAGATATTTTTCTGTGATGTGTTTGTTGTTGATATTTGTGTGTTTGCTGTTTGAGTACTGGGTCACAATATCTATGTTTTTGATATATTTTTGCTAACATTGGTGTATATCAATATTGTTTTTCTAAATATTGTGTCATACACTGGTGTGCTTTACACCTACCCCATGATCAAAAGTTTGATTTACTGAATGAAAGAATTAGACTTTACCCGATAAACACTAATCTCATTAGCAAGGACTAAGGCTGTCATTACCATGGTGGTCAGTCTTAACATCTGTCGCAATTGTGGCAGTCAGGAGATCGCCGACAAGCATGAGGGCGGTCCTACCACCGCATTCCAATGAGATCGCTGGGCTGGCGATTGGAATTCCATCAGAACCAAGGTAGGAGAATACTGCAGCCATGGGAAAGGTCCACAGCACATGCCTCCACCGTGCTGCAACTCCTGCTTGTTTGTGGGCTGTGTGCAATGCACAATGTGGAGCATGGCACACAGTGCACGGAGGTGAGTGGGGGAACTAGATGTACTCCAGAGCCACTTTTCAGTGGCCCTCAATATCCTGTTCCGACAATATATTCATGGCGGTGTTCCCGCCATGAAAAGTCTGTCGGAAAGGGATATCCAAATACTGCCATGTTGGACGCTGGTATGACCACTGCTCCATCTGGATCTATGAACCTGGCAGAGGCAGCAGTCTTTTGTTGGACTACATAGGGTAGGAACACCAGCATTGTAATGCAGAGGTCGGACCGACAGCCTATCGGTGTGAGGTCCGACCCCCATCTTAATGAGTCCCTAAGTTATCAAAGCACCTGTGCCAGAGGCAGAATCACTAACTAGACGTCCAGAGTGGTTTAACGATATCAACACAGAATGAGCCTGCTATTCATAGACATACAAAGAAAGATATGCAAAAAAGTGAAAGGTGAGCGCTTGAATTAAACTCAGCCACCGGTAATTATTTGAGGTTGCATCCCAGTCCCTTGTTATTTTTCACACCATGCCAACCTCAATTTGGACACAGCTGTAGGCAAGCAGTCTCGACCCTGCTCCAATAAGAACAGTCCAACCTGAACTTCTAGTTCTGGTCATTTCTGAACCAGAACACAAACACCCAGAGACTGATTTCACCAAAAAGCGGGGTGTTGCTTTGTTCCTATGTCACAGTGAGCATGGAACCCTCTTCTGGGTATACTAATCCCAATTAGGGTGTTAGACGGAAGTATACAAAAATATGTTGGAAGAAATGCTTTAAGTAATATCAGCAACAGGTAATTAATTTAGCTGCATCCCAGTCTATCGTCGTTTTGCCCACCATGGCACACCGGTTTGGACCCAGCCATATACAAATCAGGTTCGACCTGCTCCAATAGAAATAGCCCAGCCCTAACTGTCAGGCCAGGTACAACAGAAGCAACCTAAGAATCATTTTTCCCTTGTTGGTGCTCTTCAGTCAGGTGCATCTTTCTTCAAATGCAGACTAGTGAACAGCGTGGGTGGATGAATCTGTCTTAAAATGAATGGGAACAAAAAATGCAAAATCTTAGAGCTATACAATATTAAATAACTTATTGGTATAACATAAACACATTTGATTCACCAACATACCAGGGAATTGTGACACTCGCAGAAGTAAGAGAAATGAGAATAGGTAGAAAGTCAAAAGGAGATACAGGGAAGGTGTTCTGGCTCTAGTCTGCTTTTATGCCGTAGGGCATTTTGGGGTCGGGCCTATAAAAAGTATAATGATAAATGAATAGTACTACCCTAGGAAAGCCAAACACTTGCTATAGGTTGAATATCATTCTTATATTTTTATTTAATGCATTTTTATATAGCGCAGACTTTACCCAATGGTGTCAGAGCGCTTCACCATAGAACCAAGTACGTTACATAAGGAGAATATAACAAATGTACACGTAGCAGAAAAAACGAGAACCAAGAACAAGTAAAATAAAATAATAGATGGCAGTCACTCAAAAACACAAAAAATACAATATCATCACTTCTTTTTCTGTTGAACTGAATTGATCAAACAGGTCCACAGTCATAAAAACTCTCCTCTATTGGAGCTTATGAAAGGCCATCTAGAACTCATAAAGGAGCAGTGTCCTGACAATAATCTCATTAATGATGAAACATATACGGAGCCATTTTTGATGAAAATCAAAAGGGACTCTCAAATGGAGCCCTGAAACCGGCTGCTATTTTGCTTTCATTCAAATTCATAGGAGGACATGGCCAGATTGTACTAGAAGGGAGTATATTCTTTGTGCTCAAGTGAGATTGCTAGTTCTTTGGTAATATGAGACATTGAAATGAATAATGTAGAAAGTGAAGTCTTATGAAAGTTCAAGGTAGCCCAAGGTTTCAGTCAATGGAGGACTAGAATAAAGTTATTCGTCTGAGTTTTAAAGTAACAAGAGAATACGCAAGGACTAGAAATTATGTCTTGCTCTCATTGTCTTTTCCTCGCCATCTAGACCTTACTTCCATGAACAGCTGGCTGTTGCTGTGGTAAAGGACTTGCAAAACACTTTCCCTCGTTTTGCAAGTGATTAAGAGATTGGATACTAAATGCATCAATGACTAACTGCACCCAGTAATCAGGCTTCTTTAAAACAGATAACATAGCTGCTTAGGCTACAAATAGCCACACCAGAAGTGCAGTATTCACAATATAAAGCAGAAAGAAGATGGAGAGCAACAACAGAAATAAAAGGAGAAAACAAATAGGAAGCCACTAGGTACTGCATTGGCATCTCATTATCTTTCTTATTAGTAAGTAAGTCAATGCAGAGCTTATCTCATTGCTAGAACTCCGCATCATCTGTCCCATAACCTGACAAAACCACGTACAAGGGTTATGCATCGGCAATCTACTTTGGCTGCCAGCAATCTCCTTGATTGGGAGTGGAACGTTTGCCCCCATTGGGGTGGGTGGAAAAGCTACCTGGGGCTGTTGGCGGTGACAGCGCAGTAGGGCCTGCGGCCAACCAGCCCCACTTACAGACAGTCAGCCCCCCCCCTTAGAAGTCATATTAAGCAGGGGTGCCGGTACGTGGAGCTGCCAGCCCCGTCCCTCGTCGCATCTGCACCAGCAGCAGGGGAGCGGCAGTGGGCCATGGGGAGGCCGCACGCCCACGGAAAAGGGCGATGCAACCTGACAGCAGCCGAGCAGATGTAGAATACGGCCCCTGAAGGGGACATAGCTTAAGCCAAGCAGAGCCGCAACACAGGCCCGAGGGCCAACCAGCACCAAACATGGGAGTCCCATTGGACGCCTGACCCAACCTGGAAGCACTGTGGGGGGTGTCAGTTCCAGAGACCTGAGGGCCCAAAGAAGCACTCTACAATGCTTGGCCCCGACCAGGGAAGTTCTCAGATACTGCTGAGGTAGGCACCCATCTGTGACGAGGCCTACCCAAGTTCACAAACTCCACCGTTGGTGACTCCACAGACAACAGACGATATACTATAGAGCGGGCAATTGCAAAATGCAACCACACTAGATGCTGAACGACTGTTTCCCAGTGCCAGAGAATCCACAAATTACCCCAGAACTATGAACTTATGAGGGCCCCACCTTATGCACAGATGCCGGGGAGATGGGGCCACATCAGACCACACTATCGCTAAACCCCATCCAGCTTTGATGAAGGAAACAGGGACTGAGTTTCCTTCACATCTTGCTCTTCACCGCTAAGCCACTACCCTGTCTTCTTAAATAGCTTAGGGCTTTAGTCCGGTTGGGCGTGCTGCCCTTAGCAGTAGGCCCTGTCAGTTGTCGATTCTGTTTGTTTCCATGTTCACCCAGTCCACCAGGCGGAGAGCTACCTCTCTTATAACAGTAGTTGGGTGGCCACACTATCACAAATGGGGGGACTTTCAGGAGAGGAGGCTAGAACCCTTTCTAGGCACCTGCAAACCTACACCTCACGACTACTACCGCTAAGACTAGGTTTCTCACCCTAAACATGTGTGGTATGGCCACGGCAAGAAAGCGATATTTAGTCTACTCCTACATCAAACTTCAGAAGGCACACACCATATTCCTCCAGGTGACCCACACCACAGTTACTGAACTGCAGCGCTTGAAAAAACGCTGGAGGGGGACTGTCTTTGCCACCACTTCCGTGGTATCTATATAGGTGCGGCAAGGTGTCCCCTTCCAGCTGCTTGACCTGGTAATAGACAAGGAGGGGCAGTATGCGCTGGTTGAGGGGCGATTAGACAGTTTGTGTATCATCTTAGGGAGTATTTACACTCTGAGTGCTGATCAGAGGGCACCTGGCCAACACTCTCTGGGGTACTGGGATACAGAATTGGAATGCCATGGATACTAGGCAGAGACTACAATGTTGTACTGGATATACAATTAGACTGTTTCCATCCTCTTCTTCTCCACTCCCCCTCATACACCCAATCAGAGCATTTTGCAGGATGGGCTAGTCAATGGTTACTTGTCGATGCTTGTAGGACCCTATATCCACATGCTAGGCTCTACTCATTCCACTCTGCACCACATAACCTCTACTTTCACCTTGACCATATACTATGCTCCTCCTCCATATTAGACACAATTGCCCAAGCCGACTACCTGGAACACATTGTTTCCGACAAAGATGCTGACATAGTGGAAGTGACATAGAACGTCCAGGTCCCCTCATATCCATACTGAGGGGAGTAGTGCCACTGCATCTACCAGAGCATTCAAAGTGGTCGCCAGAGGGGTTTGCCTGCAGGATGTGGTGGGGGTCCGCAGACTTCTCGAGTGGGAGATTAAAGTAGCTTGAAAACTTGTGCTCACAGTTGCAAAAGCAGTGATTCAGGGTGCATCTAAGGGCTGGAGCTGAGCGAGGCCAGGACCCGCCACACCAACCTCTTAGAATGACTTTGTTACTTCAATCTCAATACCTACATCACAAAGATGCACCAAGAGGGAGACAAATCGGTCTACTTCTTGTGTCGCTGGTTGGACAAGACACCTGCTCGAACCCCATCCTGGCATTATCCATGCCTATTGGAGTCAGCCTGCATACTCAGCACAACATTTTGAATGCCTTTCATGAGTATTACTCCTCCATATGCAAAGTTTTACCTGCCCCAGATGTCTACGCAGTTTACACGTTCCGGGCAGGCCTCACTTTCCTTAGAGACTACACAGATGCATGCATTATGACTTCTGATATTAAGCAAGCCAATCGGGATCTGGTCAGGAATAAAACTCCAGGCCCAGATAGGCTATTGATAAAATACTTTAGCACCTTTGGCATGTGCCTCGCTCCTAGACTGGCAGAGATATATAATGAAGCCCTGAGAATCGGGGTGCTGCCTCCTTCCTTCGAGAATCCCTCTTGGTGTATCTCCTAAAACCTGGCAGATGTAGCCCATTTAACATCCTACCAACTGATCGCCATCCTCGGCACAGATTACAAGGATTCTGGGAAAGTTCCTAGCTGATCGATATATGCTCCGATATTACCCAAGCTCATTTACTTGGAATAAACTGGCTTAATTCCGGGTACGAGTATGTCTAAAAATATCCGGCAACTGTTCCACATAATGGACCAAGCCCCCAGGCAATTCCCACATGCAGCCTGCCAGATCTTAGATCTGAAAAAGGCATTTGACACACTCATGTGGGATTTGCCTTTTTCCGGCTGTTGGAAAGAATCAGTACAGGTAGCCGTGTTTTCCTCTACCAAACTCTTACACCAGCCCCACCTTCAGAATACACCTGGGATATTTAATCGCGCCACCCTTTTCTGTAGGCAGGATATCCAAACAGGGTTGCTCCCTGTCCCCTGTTATTTGCCATAGCCATGGAGCCCCTTGCCGCCAGGCTCCACCTAGAGGGTGGAGAGTGGGGAATCGCCTTAGATGATGCAATTCACACAGTGTCTCTGAATGCAGACGACCTGCTCCTCTACCTCCTTGACATTCATGCAGACCCCTCCCCCATCTTCATCACCTTCCATTCACTTGCACAGGCAGCAGGCCTCCAAGTTAACTGGGCCAAGTCGTGCATATACCTGCTTAGTCAAGATGAAACCCCACGTGAGGTGAGAACGGAGACACCCAACCACATTGGGAAGGCGACGCGGTCCACTACATTGGAGTTCGCATCTATCATTCCCCAGGTGATCTCTGTGAGGGCAAACTCAGGAGAGCCGTTTCTGTCCTTAAATCTCTGGTAAAGTTTTGTAAGACACTGCCCTTAGCTCCCACTGGGAAAATAGCTCCAGCTAAAATGATTATCCTACCTTGGCTACTTTGCTACTTTATAAATGTCCCCGTAGTACCCCAAGGAGCTTTTTTCAAGAACTTGACACCATGCTAGGGGAAGTCATCTGGAGAGATAAACGGCATTGAGTTGCTCTGAAAAAGCGGCAGCTGCCAGTTGGCAGAGGAGGGCTTGGTGCTCCATCTTTTCAGGTGTACTACCTAGCGGCACAACTAAAGTGGGTGCCCAACTGGTTAGCGGGCGGCACATGAGAGACACATGCAATGGATCAGGATCCCTTACGTTGTCAGTGCTCCGAAATGTCGAAATGTCCTGCTCCCTCAATGTTACACTCCAGGGCACTTGGTCCCCACAAGTCACAGTCGCCTGCAAATGCCTGACTAGGGCGTACTATATCATGCGCCATATTCCATCATACTTCCCGGCTCCTACTCCGCCTCTGACCTGGGGAACTCGCATGAGCGATCCCTAAACATAGTTGGAGACCTCTTTGTCAATAGACGCCTCCTCACCTTTGACCGATCTATCTCAGAATATATACTCTACCGAGTAGACAGTTCCTAACATACAGGCAGCTGCCCAATACCTGTCAGATCCTCTGGTCCGCACACGATGGAGGTCCCCCAACAGTCGCTGTTACTCAGACACTTCACATGGGGACAGGGTGTCACCTAATAACGTGGATCTACAGAGCCATACAGGAACACACAGGGTTCCCAATGGCAGCCCTGAGAGGCAAATGGGAGGAATACATAGGGCTGGCTTTACACGACAAAGAGTGGGAACAGGCACTGGAATTAACTCAACAGGGAATCCAGAAATGACAGACATCAACAAGTGGGAGGCTTGCACCTATGGCATATTAAAACGAAGGAAGCGGCACGATTCTCCAGCATGATGGTAATAACTTTATACCATACATGAGAACTGATTTTTATTTTTATTGAATAGAAAAAGCAGTCCTCCTCATTCAGAATTGCAAAATGATGCTCTTGCATTGAGCGTCGATGCCCTTTGAGACTCAGAGATTTTCTTGCATCAGAAAGCAATATAGGCTTTCATAACTTTTGGACGAGCAGCTAAACATGAGCTTCCGGTAGAGATATAGAATCTCTTAGTATTTACAGATTTAATGGCTGAGTCATTCACAGAATAAAAGAATGTACAATCAAAGGAAGATGGCAAAGCACATTATGAACCTTTCAACTAACAATTTTCTGAAATATAGAGAGGGGCATTCTGCAGACGCATAGACAGTGCCTGCCAGGCACCCATGACCCATCACATACGCGCCATGTTAGGATGGCAGGGTAAGTATAGAGTCTGTGATGTACAAATGCATTGAATAGAGATGTGACTGACTCATCCCAGCAGATCCACATAAGGAAGGAGGACAATGCACTCAGGGGGGGAGTGGAAGGGCTTAGACCCATCTTTGCTCCCCCACAGCCTCCCCCGCATCTTAATCTGGGCTGTTGCTGCTTCCAGAACTCACACATCTCTAGCTGAGGTGTGCTGGGCTGAGCTGGAGATGGACCAATGTAACATCCTCTTGCAATGTATATTGCAGTTCAACAAGATGTTGAAGTGCACCAAAGAAAAGTATAGAAACAGGAATCCCAAATGCAAGGGGGACGGAGACCTGGCTGAAAAGAACAAAATATTCTGCGACTATTCTATTGCCCGAGCACCTACAGGTGAATGCATATAAAATATAATGCATGCACCATAAATAAAAAATAAATGTTTGCAAATGCATTCTTTTATGTTATGAAGGCTCATTTGGTTAATGTGATCACAGATGAAATCCGTAAGTGTACCCAGTAACAGAACTCAATCTTGGTAGGTGCACTGGGGAACAGTTATATGTATTTATAATGCTACAGGATCCAATCATGCAACTCAAAGTACTGTGAATATGCAAGTCTTTAGACTGTATTAGACACTATAAGATAGGCTAGCCCACAATCTGCTACAAGATTGTGTGTTTAAGATAAACCAAATGTGTTAAAAATCTATATTTTTAGTAATACCGAATCAAACTGTACCTAGTGCAAACCGTTCTTTTAATGTTTCCATTAGAACACACTCCTGAACTTAGCTGACATTACCCTTATATTACCTCTCAAAAATAATAAACCTTTGTCACCATAAAGTCTTAAATGATTCCATCAATTAAAGCCATATACTGGCTGCCAAGGTAGCAGGCATTCTAGTGAGAAGGACTGTGTCCTCCTGTGCTGTCTGCTGCTCCCTTTGCTTCCCAGATTGAGAGACCCCCTCCCTTCCCCTTTATCAAGAGGCACCTGAAGATTGCATTATCTGTCATTCCCAAAAGGTATTGCCAACTTCACTGAAGTCATTCAAAAGACATGTCTAGCTAGAAGATGCTTTGTGTGTTTTTATCATTGCTTCTTTTGACTCATGGTGTGTTGATTTCTCTGCCTAATGAACCCACTTGCAAGGCGCCCATAAAAGACATTGGCCCTGATTAGGAATGTGGTGGAGTGGAATGTCCATGTGGGATTTCGTTCCACACAATTAGAGGTCTGGTGTGGGTTCTGTACCTATATTTATTTACTGCGGAAACCAAACACTCAATTTTACCAGCTGCAAATCCTACAGGTAAAATCACTGTGGGAAAAGGTTGCATTTTAGCCTAGTCTGATTGCATAACCATTAGCCAAACCTCTGATTAGACCTGGGAGAACATTACATGCTTCCCCTTCCCATCAACATTCTTCACTGCTTCTTTCTAACTCCGTTGCATCTCCCGCCACACCCACCTTAAAACAAACACTTGAAAACTTTTACTCCATATTCTGAGTAGGTGGTAAACGTGTGTGTAAAACCCCACAGGAAATGGAATACCATGTGGAATACCACCTGGTAAATTTGGGTGCACACTAATTCCTGGATCGGGGTTTTCACCCGACCAGTGCCATACAACTTGTAATGAGTGCCATGGTGGGCTACTTAAAGTGCCTGGGGATACATTAACGGGGATGAAAGGCCAAGTCATCATCTCACTACGTTTACATATACATAGCAGGGATGCTTCACCACACTTTAACTTCAACAAAAGACAGAGAAATCAAGGTCTCATCTGAATGTAACAGAGAGAAGTCTGTGATATTATAGCCTTATAGCCCACCGTAGCTTTCTATACCGGCTATTAACCCGTCAAGTGATGCCGGCGGCCGTTGAACGTTCGGATCACTACCTGGCTGGTGCTGCGCACGTTCAAATGCCGATGAAGCCCCACCCGCTCTTTAAAACGGCCGCACTGCCGTGAAAAAACGGTTAACGGGTTAAAGGCCCGCTCCAGCATTAAAGGCTCAAGCCAAAGGCGAGGGACTTTAACAAGGAAGCAGGATTTTAATAGCCGGTATATACCAGCTACGAAGGGCTATAAGGCTATTAGAACATTCTTCCACTAGAGGGCAGAATGCTCTAACAAATTAATCAAAGGCTTTAGGAAGCGCGAGGGGATTGAAAACCCCTCAGGCTCCCTGAAGCCTTTGTTCACAGCCAAATTTGTGGATAAAGAAACATTGGAATGTTGGGGCTCCCGGCTAATGCCAGCCATTATAAGCCCGGAGCTACTCCATTGTTTTCAATGGAGCTTCCAACATTCCAATGTTCTAATATAGCCTTACAGCCCGCCATAGTGGGCTATACCCTCTATTAAAGGCCCGCTCCAGCGTTAAAGGCCCGAGTGGAAGGCAAGGGACTTTAACAAGGGAGCGAGGTTCTAATAGCCGGTATAGCCCAGCTACGAAGGGCTATGAGGATATTAGAACATTCTGCCACTAGAGGGCAGAATGTTCTAACAAATTAAACAAAGGCCTCTCGGAGTTCGAGGTGTTTTAAATCCCCTCGGGCTCCGAGAGGCCTTTGTGAAAACAACATTGGAATGTTGCTTTGCGGGCCTTTACCTGCCCGTAGAAGATCAGAGCACTCCATTGTCTTCAATGGAATGCTCCATATTCCTATGTTCTAATGTATTGTATTGTCATTTGCATAACACTTTCCTAACCCTTAAAAAGACCAAAGTGCAGATACGGCAGAAACGTTGCTTTGTATTATTTTCCTAATGCATTGGCCCTATTCATAACATAAGGCACCGTTTAAACTGGACAAAATGATATATTCTGTCATCAGGTTTTTAGCAATGATTCCAATTCATGCCCCAGCACGGCAAAGCCTGTCTGCTTTCCTAATCCCAAATAATTGCTGCCTTATTCAGAGTGTATTGTGAATTCTGTAGGCCTGCTGTACTGTGAAGTTCATTTGGCTTTCTCCTTCCACAGAAGCTGTTTGGGGGTTGATTGGAATGTACTTGCTAGCCCCATAAGTTCCCAAATCCCTGTAATTGCATCTCCCAAGTGTAGCTCCCTTCATTCTCTGTGAACTTTCTTAGCCCCATATTCTGTGTAGTTCGAACTGTCTACACACAGACCACTCCATAGATTGCAGGCATTTGGTAGTCCAGTCATGTGTATCATCACACATCTCTGCTACACCTGTGTGTAAGTGCAGCTACATGCTTGTTTATGCTTGTTTATGACCCATTCCTCACTTTCAGCTTCAAATATAAGCCATCCTGCAGAGGCATAGCAACAAACTTTATTAAGAGACTAACTCTTGTCCTAGTGAATGACTTCAAATCTCCCAATACAGGCTGCACAACAAACACCGTCTATACCATCTATGGCGTCCTACGGACTAACGTGCTACACCTCTGCAAATGTATTAAGCACTGCATAAAACATTACTACATAATCAAACCCTATGGCACTGCAAGGTCTTAATAATAGCAGTACAGACCTATGCAAAAATCTATTGACATAATCTACACCTGCCTTCTATTAACATTCAGATTACTTCGGTGCTAATTGAAAGTTGAGTTTAAAATACTGAAGCATACAAAAATGGATAGAAATCTAATAGGATAAAATGCTAAGATATAAATTTAAAACATGTAGTAATAGGTGTGGTAAACATGGAGTCCACATCCTACGCTTCATTCTTAGGCGAGTAACTCAGGAGAGCTTAACTTTGTTCCCAATTAACTACCCCATACCGGGGTAGCTATGATTATTGTGTGCACTAATTATCACTCTGATTCTTTATAACTTGGTGCCATGGCCTTAGTCTCCAAGTGTATCTTCATGCTTCTATTGTGATGGTATCCATTACAGATAAATATCTTACAATATATAAGTCTCAGTTTAGAGTCACAAACCTCACCTAATTTGCCCATTGTTCTACCTGCTATAACCTCATAGCCTGTAATAACCCCCCAACTCTCTATTTGTCATTCAAACAACTAGGCATTACAAAAAAAAGAAAGGTAGAGAGGGGTAGGTGTAGTGTGGGGAGGGGGATGTGTTTGTGGGTGTGACTGGTGTGTTGTTATGTAGTTTAGTGCTGGGCCCAATCTATTCTACCCATTGTCCCGCAGTTACCAGCTTTGTCTTTGGTCATACACTATAATAACATCATACCATTTAACTACATAATCAAGATCATCCATAGGTATTGATGGTACACAAAGACCACAAGACTCACCATAGAAACCAATGCCCTGCTGATGATAGCATTGTAGACTATGCTTAGGGGAACATTTTGGACCTGGCGTAAAGTCAGCATATCTGCCACGGTGGATAAGCTCATGGCCTCTGACATTCAGACTGAGGACCATCCACACTATTTGTAGAACCCCAACTGCCTGGCTAGGATTTATTTGATGTGAGGGCAACCTTGACACCCTTCAGAGCACTGCAGACTTGCTGAGTAGGCACCATTTGTAAAGCACCCATTCCGCAAACTTCTTTGTATTGAGATATACACTCTCAAAGCCACAGTTTGTTTTCAGAATGCAAAACCCGTAGGGCTTGACACTCAGGAAGCGCTCTCCCTGAGTGTAGAAGCCTCTCTATATTTTTCCTTAATGTGTACACCATACCTCAAGGGGTGAAAAATAAGTGAGGGTAGTCCCACTGTCAAAATGGTTTGGAGACCATCATTGTGACATGGCAGCTCCTTGGAAAATACTCCACCAGGTCAGAGGTTTACACTAGCAGAACCAGTGGAGACTCCAATAGTGTGAGCACGGCCCTCCTGCCATCTCTGAATAGTGCAGTAGAGCGGCGAGCTTGCAGGGCAGAAGCACTGTAGTGGGGCCCATCCCCAAGACTTATTAGGTGCAGGGACCACATCCCCAGGGGCTGAAATATATTATTAAATGGAGGGAGCCATGTGGCCCTTAAGAGGCCCCAGTCACCCCATCCTCCCTGGGGCCAAATTCTAAGGGAAGGGGTGTTGTGGTCCCTTCCCCGAAGCTTATCAGGCCCCGGAGACCCATCCCCCAAAGTTGAACTGCAGAAAAAGGGAAGGGTGGCCATGCTTCCCCCTCTCCCAGAGCCTTATCAGGACTCAGGGACCCCGCCGGGGCCAAAGCTAATCAAAAAGGAGAGGAAGGCCGTGAAATCCCCTCCCCAGTCATATTATGCCCCTGAGAACTGATCCCATGGGCCGTTTGATATTTAAAAGGGAACGGGCCATGCAGCCCCACTCCTGAGCCTTCTCGGGATCCCCGGGGTCTCTCTTTATTATAGTTTGGTGCCCAGGTGCCCACCCAGGGCACCCGCAAAGCAACATGTTGGGTGCCATGGCAGGTGCCACTGGGCGACCATGGCCCCAGCCAGCCCCCCAAAGGGGCTGGCATTGCTCCCGCCTGGCTCCTTCTGGGCGGTAGCAATATGTGTTCTGTTTCCATGCCCGCTGGAGTCCGGATATCGAAACAGAAATGAAGTCCGCTCAGACCCGGTTGGGAGCAGACTTGCTTTTTGTACCACGTTACTGCAGGCAAAGAAGGCATGTTTGCTCTCGATTGGCAGGAGATTTAAAAATGCCCCTGCCATGTGGGAGCAAACTGATGTTTTCCTGCCAGGGGGTGTTAAAGGAAGAGGGGGGGTGCACAAGTACCGACTCCCTTTTGAGGTATTTAGGGCCCCAGGGGATGGGGTCCTCTGGGACTTTGTAGTCTCGGGAGGGGGGCTGCACAACCCTCTTTGCCTTTTTATTGATTTTGACCCCGAGGATGGAGTCTTCGAGGCCTGTGCAGGCTCGGGAAGCAGGCTCTACTCACACCCCCTCTCCATATATGTTTCAAAAAATGGCGGCCACCATTTTCTTAATTTTTTATCATGATCCCATGGAAATCTCTGAGGGTCAAGGCAAAAATTGCTGGTTTTGAATTTTTGTCCCAGTGGGGTCCCTCTGGGACCCCCACCCACACGGGTCTCTACTTTGCCCCTATTGCCACTTTTTTAAAACTTCAGGATAATGGACTGAGTATTCAAGTACTGTATTGGCTGCCAGCAAAATATTTGGAATGTTGATCGCAGCCAATCAGAGCACTAACGCCCACGGGGGTCTGACTCCAGCAAGAGCAAATTGACCCAAGGGAAAAAGCTCCCTGGGAGAATCAGAACGCTCTATTTTCTAATTTGCGCTCGAGTCTCGCAGGAGTCCCTCAGATCCAAATGCCCAGATATACAAATATTTTTAATCCTTAATTTCTCAAAAACTACTGAATGGATTAACATCAACTTTTATTCTGTGCACCAAGATCAAATTTCCTGCCAAATATGGTGTAATCCATTCAGCATAGTTTGCGTAAGCGTCGCTTAAAGATATCTATGGAAAATATATGGTGAAATTTGTTTATGGGACTCCCCCATTTTTTTCAGCCCTTGCTGGATGATCACCCTGAAACTTTTCAGGAATGTACCGAGGTGAATTGTTTTTGGAAAGTTTTGTCAAGATTCGTCAAACGGCAACAAAATATTACCAAACTAAAAAATACCTTGTCTGTAGAAACACTGATCTAACTATAACATAAGAACACAGTGGCAATCCCCAATGGTATATATATATATATATATCTTACCTACTGGCAGTTGCCAGTAGGTAGCTATAGTTAGGACTGAGTTTCCATAGGAAAAGCGTGTCTTGACTTGCCTATATCTTTGGCGCCACTAGACGAATCTAGACCAAATGTGCCCAAAAAAGTGTCCAGTTGGGCCTTGCTGTGCATTGAAGGTTTCGGGGCAATCTGTCAAGTGGGAGCCAAGAAAAAGGGGGTGGGAAAAATATGTTATTCATGTTAATTTCAATAGGAATTTCGAACACCACTACAGCCCGCACTGCTGGATGGAATTACGCCAAATTTGCCAGAAAGCTAGCTTTTGATCCAAAAAGAGTACTTTTTGTTATTAGATGTAAATCCATTAAGTAGTTTTTGTGATATCAAAGGAAATCAAAATTTGTATAAATAGGGAAGCGGCTCCTCTGTGCATCCGACAGTCCCTGTGCTAAAATCTGATTGACTGCCAACATTTCAACCAGGAAGTGTTGCCAGCCATCTTGAGACTCGGCTTCACCTAACTAAAAAATACCTTGTCTGTAGAAACACTGATCTAACTATAACATAAGAACACAGTGGCAATCCCCAATGGTATATATATATATATATATATCTTACCTACTGGCAGTTGCCAGTAGGTAGCTATAGTTAGGACTGAGTTTCCATAGGAAAAGCGTGTCTTGACTTGCCTATATCTTTGGCGCCACTAGACGAATCTAGACCAAATGTGCCCAAAAAAGTGTCCAGTTGGGCCTTGCTGTGCATTGAAAGTTTCGGGGCAATCTGTCAAGTGGGAGCCAAGAAAAAGGGGGTGGGAAAAATATGTTATTCATGTTAATTTCAATAGGAATTTCGAACACCACTACAGCCCGCACTGCTGGATGGAATTACGCCAAATTTGCCAGAAAGCTAGCTTTTGATCCAAAAAGAGTACTTTTTGTTATTAGATGTAAATCCATTAAGTAGTTTTTGTGATATCAAAGGAAATCAAAATTTGTATAAATAGGGAAGCGGCTCCTCTGTGCATCCGACAGTCCCTGTGCTAAAATCTGATTGACTGCCAACATTTCAACCAGGAAGTGTTGCCAGCCATCTTGAGACTCGGCTTCACCTAACCCCAAAAAAACTGTTAAAAGAAAAGAAAAGGGGTCAGGGTAGGAATACCCTGAACCCTAGCTCTGGTCCTGGGCTCCCTCTGGGACCCCACCAGTGCAAAAAAAAAAACATTGCAGTGAAATCATGACTGTGTCAAGAATCTGTGCCAAAAAAATCCCAAGCCCAGTCTCCTATGCTTGTTTAGACTATAGCCCCCGTGTGGGCCAGGTCCCGGGAGCATGGAGGCATATTGGGAAAAGAAGGAGGGCACACTCACTCACAGACCTACTCAGAGACTCATGTATTCACTCACAGACCCACTCAAAGACTTACACACCCACTCACACACCCATCCAGAGAATCACACACCCACTTACAGACCCACTCAGACACTCATGCACTCACTCACTCACAGACTGACTCACACACTCATGGAGTCACCCGCAATCCCAATCAGAAACTCTGACACCTACTCACAGACCAACATAGATAGTCACGCACCTACTCAGGCATCCACTCAGACACTCACAGACCATCTCACAGACCCACTCAGACATTCACACTCCCACTCACACACCCAGTGAGTCACTTATGCAGCCAAACCCACTCAGACACTTACACACCAACTCACTCACCGACTGAGAACTTCATGCACTCACTCACACACTCATTCACAAAGGTTACAGGTTACAGTTAGGAAATACAATTTTTTAAATTCACTTAAAAATAAAAGTTACAAGGGCATACTATTTAGCAAAAAACATTGAAAGAATCTTAGAAATTCACTGAGAATACTAATGGTTAGATGGGTGTTATAGTTAGGAAATAGAAATGAAAAAACTTTAGAAATTCACTGAAAAAACAAAAAGTCAAAGGGACGTTATAGGTAGGTAGGTAGGCTCATATTTCATTCATACAAAACCATTGAAATTCAGCAGTTATAGTTACCTAAGGCAACTGTAACTTACACCCCCTTGATGCACTGCTTATGACCTCACATGTTACATCACTCATGGCATGGTCAATGACATCACTAATGACATCTGAAATTACATCTCTGATGACATCAAGTGAGTGGAAGTGATTTCTACAAGTTTATAAATTTAAACATATATACTATCCTACTATAAAAGTTAGATTATTATACTAGGTGTACAAGTAATGAGTGATATTAATTCTAACATATGTGATCTGAGTAGCTATTTGATTGTCTCTGTCAGAGTGTGAGCATGTGTCTGAATGCCTGTATGGGTGTGTGAGAGAGTGTATGAGTGGTGAATAGGTGAGTGAGGGGGTTTCTGAGCAGCTGTGTGGCTGTGTGAGTGGTTGTGTGAGTGGTGAGTGGTTTTGTAAGTGGTTGCGTGTGTGAGTGGGTGTGTGTGTTTGTAGTTGTATGGCTGTGTGAGTGGTTGTGAGGGTGTTAGTGGGTATGTGAGTGGCTGTATGGGTTTGCAAGTTGGTGTGGGAGTGGTTGCATGGGTGTGTGAGTCCCTGTATGAGTACATGACTGCTTGTGTAAGTGGCTGTATGCTTTTCTCTCTGGTAACCCTGACTATAACTACAGTTGCTACAGCCAATCTGTAACATCTATATATAAATAAATAAATTTAAAAAAAAATAATATATATATATATATATATATATATATATATATATATATATATATATAATACCTACTGGCAGTCGCCAGTAGGCATATATAGTTAGGATTTTTTTGAATAGGGATTTCTGAAAATTCTATGTTGAATAACTTTCAGGAAAATGGCACATTCTGTTTCTGAGCGTCCCCTGAAAGTTTGGGGGGGTTTCGTCAAGCGGGGGCCGAGAAAAAAGGGGGTCCCAAAACGTGTTTTTAACATTGAGTTTTCCATAGGGCGGTTGGACTCACTTTTAGCTCGAACGGCTGAATGGATTTCCACAAAACTTGGCAAAATTGTAGGGACTGGTAGCCCGATGTGCCTTTGCTATGTCTCAAGATATATGCTCCAGTGGTTTTTACGAAAATTTACTTTGAAAAATATATATTGGGCTACATTGGGCTATATATATGTAGAGCCCAAATGTAGCCCAATGTAACCCAATGTAGCCCAATGTAGCCTAATGTAGCCCAAAGAAAGCCACCAGAGACAAAAAAAAACAAATGTAGCCCAAATATCAGCCAGATGTAGCCCAACTATAGCCCAGTGACAGAATGCCCCAGAGTGTTCTAAAGAACAACTAGAGCGCTAACAGTCTTACTTATGACTAAAGTATGGCACACCTGAAGTCATCTTGATTGGAATAAAGTGTTAACACTTAGAACATTTAATTTGCAAAGGAACAAAATGAGGGGGTTCATTTTGCCATAGAAATTATGATTAGTGCTGAAGAAAGAAAAATTAGGGCACATTTTGAGTGACTTCTCAAATCTTCTTATATTTCATTAAAAAAATTCTGATATGCAGTCTCCCAAGATGGCCACCAGAGACAAAAGAGCCCAAATGTAGCCCAAATATCAGCCAGATGTAGCCCAACTATAGCCCAATGACAAAATGTCCCAGAGTGTTCTAAAGAACAACTAGAACGCTAACAGTCTTACTTATGACAAAAGTATGGCACACCTCTAGTCATCTTGATTGGAATAAAGTGGTAACACTTAATACATTTAATTTGAAAAGGAACAAAATGAGGGGTTTCATTTTGCCATAGAAATGTTATATATATATTAAAATATATATATATATATATATATACATATATATCGCCAGTAGGTATATATAGTTAGGATTTTTTTTGAATAGGGATTTCTGAAAATTCTATGTTGAATAACTTTGGCGTTGATGGATGGAATTGGCTGAAATATTCAGGAAAATGGCACATTTTGTTTCTGAGCATCCCCTGAAAGTTTGGGAGGGTTTCGTCAAGCGGGGGCCGAGAAAAAAGGGGGGTCCCAAAATGTGTTTTTAACATTGAGTTTTCCATAGGGCGGTTGGACTCACTTTTAGCTCGAACGGCTGAATGGATTTCTATGAAACTTGGCAAAATTGTAGAGACTGTTTGCCCGATATGCCTTTGCTAGGTCTCAAGATATGTGCTCCAGTGGATTTTGAGAAATTAAAGTTAAAAAAAATATATATATCTGTGACAGCGTCCCGGTTAGCGCCCCGGTTCGCGTACCAGACGCGTAACGGAACTTCGCAAGGAGAAGCGGATTGGCTCTCCGGTGACTTTCAACATTCTAAACAGTCCGGAGCGGCCGCCATCTTGTCTCTCGGTAGGATCGAGAGACAAGAGGTGGAAATAAACGAAGGGGGAAATGAATGAAAGGGGGCAAGGTAGACCCCTCCTGACCCCCTAGGATTGATGTGGGGGCTATTAAAGGGGCCCGCGGGGCAGAAAAATAAAATAATTTTTTTTTCGATTTTTCGCGGTGGAATCGCTACCCGGTACGCGAACCGGGTAGCTCACCGGTAGCGTAACGGGAGTCCGCCATCTTGTGTTTCGGACGAATTTAGTCACAAGATGGAGGATAAACAATGTTGGGAATGGGTATAAGGGGGCACGGGAGACATATCCTGACCCCCTAGGTTTTCTGAGGGTGGCTGAGGAGGCCCATATATGTAAAACAACAAATTTTCGCACGGTTAGCGCCCGGTCCGCGCACCGGGTAGCGTTCCGGAAAGCGTAACAAGGGGAAAACCAAGGGAAATATTAAAATAATATTTTAGAGTGCTTTGAGGTAGGGTAGCTCTGAATAGAGCTGTTGTGTTGTGTGGGTGATGTAAGTACCAACATGTAGGTACCAATGAAGAGTCTAAAATTCAATGTACACCGTCTCCTCTGTAGATATTTTGTATGTTCTAATATGGGTTATTTAAATGTAAATGTGTGGAAAAGCACTTCATGCTTTAAAGCAATTGTATTTTTGAACTGATTGTTCTTTCCTCTTAGTCCTCCTCTTTGTTTTTTTTCCCCCACACTCTTCTTCAGCATGATAGTTGATAAATTCGTTCCCTCAAAAAATTTATATACATAAAAAATTATATTAAATACATATAAAATATATTTTTCCTTTAAAAGAAGAATACATTTTTTCAGCTTTTGATATTTGCTATTAAAAAACCATTGAAATTCACTGAAAAAACCATAGGTTATAGACCATATATAGTTAGGAATTAGCATTTACAAAACCTTGAAAATTCACTGAAAAAACCATAGGTTATAGACCATATATAGTTAGGAATTAGCATTTACAAAACCTTATTTTACTCACACAAAACCATTGAAATTTGCATATATAGTTAGTTGCACTAACTATATATCGCGCACCCGCAATCCACTGCTGATCATGTCACATATTACATCATTCATGACATGGTCAGTGACATCACTGATGACATCACTGATGACATCTCAAATGACATCACTGATGACATTAATGTGATCAGTAATGTCAAATGAGATGTCATCAGTGATGTCATTTGAGATGTCATCAGTGATGTCATCAGTGATGTCATCAGTGATGTCATTTGAGATATCATCAGTGATGTCATCAGTGATGCCATTTGAGATGTCATCAGTGATGTCATTTGAGATGTCATCAGTGATGTCATCAGTGATGTGATTTGAGATGTCATGTCATCAGTGATGTCACTGACCATGTCATGAATGATGTAATATGTGACATGATCAGCAGTGGATTGCGGGTGCGCGATATATAGTTAGTGCAACTAAGTATATATGCGAATTTCAATGGTTTTGTGTGAGTAAAATAAGGTTTTGTAAATGCTAATTCCTAACTATACATGGTCTATAACCTATGGTTTTTTCAGTGAATATATATATATATATATATATATATATACACAAAGTGTGTTCCTACACGTGAACAAGCTGCAAGGCGAAACGCATTGTGTGGATTAAAACCTGTGAACTTTGAGTCGTGGTGTTTTCCTCATTTCCTGAGAGCGCATGTTATACTTTCTTGGAAGGACTTTGGATTGTGATTTGCCGGCTTGCTCCGCCGGAGTTTGCGCCAACCGTCACGGGTCCTAGTATCTCGGAAGGAGCATTTCAGAAACTGATATATATATATATATTACCTACTGGCGGTCGCCAGTAGGTAGTTATAGTTAGGATCTACTTTCCACAGGAAATCTGCAACATTCTATTGGGAATAACTTTAGCGCCGGTGGACGAATCTTCGCGGATTTCTCAAAGAAGATGGCCCGCTCCGCTTCACTCCTTCCCTGAAAGTTTGGGGGGGATTCGTTAAGCGGGGGCCGAGATAAAAGGGGGGTCCCAAAACTTGTTTTCCCCATGTTAATTTCCATAGGGCGGTTGGACTCAGTTTTAGCCCGAATGGCTGAATGGATTTCAACCAAACTTGGCAAAATTGTAGGGACTGGTAGCCCGATGTGCCTTTGCTATGTCTCAAGATATGTGCTTCAGAGGATTTTGAGTAATTTAGGTTAAAAAAAATATATATATCTATAGGCGCGCCCCGGTACGGGCACCGGGGCGCGTACCAGCACGCTACGCGAGTTCGCGAGCGGAAAGCTGATTGGCTCTCGGTTGTCTGTAAACAATCCAAACAGTCCGGAGCGGCCTCCATCTTGTGTCTCGGTCGGATCGAGACACAAGAGGTGGTAAAAACAAAGGGGGAAATGACCATAAGGGGGCAGGTTAGACCCCCCCTGACCCCCTAGGTTTGATGTGGGGGCCATAAAAGGGCACCGCGGGGCAAAAAAAAAAACGATTTTCGCGGGGGGAGCGCCTGGTACGTGCACTGGAGAGCGTACCGGGGAGCGTACCATGGTGAAAAAAGAATGACAGAGTTTTAAAAAAATGTAGCATTTTTTTTATAAATTGGAGGTAGTTCTGAAAAGAACTTTTTTTTTCTTTTTGTTGTTTTATATTTTTTTATACTTTTTAAAACGATTTTATATTTTTGGGGGATTTTTTTCAGGGGAAAAACAAAAACAGGGATTCCAAAACTGCTCAACAGGAGCAAAAAATTTTGAAAAATTAGGGACGGGGAGGGCAGCGGTGTTCCTGTCTCTTTATAGCAATGAGTTCAATGCTCTGCTCCCCATAACAGAGCAGTTCATCACAGTCCACGCATAGAAATGTTATGCCTGCAAACACTGGCTGCACGTTAGGGACCATTCTTCCACGTGGTGTTCCTGAAGGTGTTGCTCCACCAGGGGAGGTGCTGCTGCCATCTCTTGGTAAATTCTGTGCCAGGTCCCTGACACTCTCCCTGGCATAGTTATTTGGGTGTCTTCTCTGGACATGCCTAATTAAATTGGCATTTCCAAAGCTATATTTCTTATTAGGATTGCCTCTGGATAAAATACTGCCACATATCTTGCAGGTTACCTTAGCAGCATTAACCTTTTTTTCCCTTCAGGGATGTCAAAATTTTTCCAAATGAAGTGGTCCTTTGTTTTGTGGTGAGGAGGGTCCTCAGGCAAAAAACCATCAGAATCACTGCTGGATGACTCCCTTGCAGCCATTGCTGTAGATCAGGAAACTTTGAGAAGCAGATAATGCACAGAACACCTCTTGCTCTCTCCAAGTACAAAGCAATAGTGAGAGAAATGGGTGGGTTTCTCAATATTTGGAAAAAAAATGTTCTGAACCAATGAAAAGTGTTATTTTAAAGTCACATGGCTTGACGCGCTTACGCTACGCGCCCTGGGGCGCGTCCCGGGGCGCGTACCGTAAGCGCGTCGGGGCGCTTACGTTGCGCGATTGTATACGCTCGGGCGCTTCCGGGAGCGCTTACGCGGTCCGTCATAAGACGCATCTCGCGGCTACGCGATACGTGTCTTATGACGCAAGGCGTCGCGGATACGCGATACGTCACGATGATGTTTTCGTTCGTGGCAATGGCGCTAACGGAACGCTCACTGGTACGCGCCCCGGGGCGCGCCATAACACTGCGCTTACCGGTGAGCGCATCGGTACGCGCCCCGGGAGCGCTCCGGGGAATTTTTTTTTTTTAAATAAAAAAAAAACTATAACATAATTATACAATATAAAATTCGTTATAAAAAATATGACATTTCATACCTATAGATATTTGCTATTAAAAAACCTATGAAATTCATTGAAAAAAACATAGGTTTCACACCAGTTATAGTTAGGAATTAGCATTTAAAAAACCTATTAAATTCACTGAAAAACCATAGGTTTCACACCAGTTATAGTTAGCTGGACGTTTTACTCGCATAAAACCATTAAAATTCCCACGTTATAGTTAGTTGGACTCACTATAACTTGCGCGTGCAATGCACTGCTGATGACGTCACATATTACATCACTCATGACATGGTCAGTGACATCACTCATGACATCACTGGTGACACCATCCTTGTGACAGAGTGACAGACCTCCTTTCACTGTAATGTAACCCTTGAAACACATATTCAAAAATAGAAATTTCAAAAAAATGGAGATACCCATACCAGTTACAACAACCAATTCAGTAATTCCACCATCTATATACACATCCACTTATTCACAAACAGTTCTATATCGTCACTCATACATATACTCACTCATCATATGTAGTGATACACCTATACATCCTGTTACACACCAACAGTTATCCAAAAGTTACTCACACACATACTCACACATGCAAATAAACTATTGAACATCCATTTATTTGCATATAGAGCTATACACACACTACCACCTTACTTCTAAGGAAATTTACACATATTTATTCTCTTAAACAATCACTTATAGAAATACATACTTATTTAAACAGGAACTCTTACAATCTCAAACTCTCACATATACTCACTTACATACATCAATATTCACATATACTAGATTAAAACATATGTAGTTACTGATAAAGACACTAGTGAGACAGTCATTCACTCACTAACATACACATATACACACTCATCCACCCATACAGTCCTGCACATATGCTGTCTTCAAAACACATACAGAGAGTCAGTTATTAATGCATCTATGTGCTAAGTAATACCCCCACCAAACCATACAAACACTCATACTGATACTAAAACAAACATCTAATAACCCATATACATACACATGTAGCTACTCACCAACCCATGCAGCCACTTATACAGAAAGTGAAACACTAATCCTTATATTTAAATATTTAAACATTACTCACTAATATATGTATTGCCTAAGATAAACTTAATAAGCCAGTTAACCAATCAATTTTTAATTTTTTTAAAAAACATCTAAACACTTATTTAAACATTTATTCTTCCATCAACTTTTACATATACATATATAACACATATTTATTTCTCGGAAAGACACACATTCACTGGATGGTGTCATCAGTGATGTAATGAGTGATGTCACTGACCATGTCATGAGTGATGTAATATGTGACGTCATCAGCAGTGCATTGCACGCGCAAGTTATAGTGAGTCCAACTAACTATAACGTGGGAATTTCAATGGTTTTATGCGATTAAAACTTCCAGCTAACTATAACTGGTGTGAAACCTATGTTTTTTTCAGTGAATGTAATAGGTTTTTTAAATGCTAATTCCTAACTATAACTGGTGTGAAACCTATGGTTTTTTCAGTGAATTATATATATATATCAGAGTGCATAAAAAACAAACAGTAATAAGAAAGATTCTCCATTTGCACTGGAAAGGCTCTGCCCCATTATTTTTATCCTGAGTGGAAAAGCACCGCTGCAAGAATGAATCACCACCGATCATGAGAGAGTAATAAGTCTTTTGAATGTCCACTTATAAAGACGCTGAGTCGTGATATACAAAATTCAATTTTCTTTTAATGATCCACTTCTAGACAAGACACCAGCCAACGCGTTTCGTTCTGTCAACCAGAACTTCTTCAGGGCTGTGAGTTTAAAAAACATACAGAAATAACACTATAAGTGCCACAAAAAACAACATATACACATACATGTGTCAATAAATATATAAAAAAGTTACAAATGTACAGTGCCCACATAGAGACAAACAATGTAGCATCTAGTATTCAAAAAATATACATAATACATTCTGTTGTATTTGTGAACAAGGTACTTGCATGCTCAATATTATTCATTGTTAGCAAGACTTTCTAATATGGCATCTCATTAGAGAAGATTTACTTACAGCAATTTAATACCTTTTTTGGACCTTTTTTGGACCATTTCATACGTAAGTATAGTAATCACATTAAACAGCGCCACTTTCTATATCCACCCCAATCGCTTTCAACTGTAGGAAACCCCTCACACACGGCATAACAACATAGCCTAACTCCAACCAAATGATTACCAAACATTTGTATAAACCAATTCATCTCAGAGCATTAGTGTCACTTCTAATATTAGGTATTTTTAATATATAGAAAGAAATTGTTGTCCACATCGCACAGTGCCCAGTTATCTGCCCAGTCAGGTATCACGTATTCCTCAAACATATTGGCATTGGACAAATATGTCCTAATTAATGCAAATATTCATAGCAACGTGCCCGGATCGTCGCTAAACAGAAGCAACAACCCCAATATGTACTTTAGCCCAAAAAACGAACCCCAAGATTTATATGCCTCAAGTTGTCCTTATAGATGTTTGTTGCAGACATCATATCACAGGAAACTATTGATCTGTTATGAAGGATCCCCTAGATCGTCTTTAATATATTCGTCCTAATTATTCAAAATTGTGTGACACATTATCACCATGGTGCCGGCATTTGCAAGTATATAGCGACATATTATTTTTACAATATACACATCAAAGATGTTTTGATGCACCAAACATGTAAATAAAGAGAATATATATATAAATAAATAAGGAATGCTTCCTACCGCAAACAATGTTTCAAGGTGTGTAGAATTTCAAAAGAATTCCTTTGTCAATATCTTCCCATGTATTTGAGGGTTTTCTATATTAGGTTGTCCTACTGTAGTGGGACCAAAGGTCTGGGTACTTCAACTGGTTCCCAGGTTTGGATCTAAATTTCTTGTTTATCTCAAAATAGGGCGTTCAACCTATATTTGCAAGAAAAAAAAAAGTAAAACCATAGGGGAAATTTTAGTCCCAAATGTTTGTATGTATACTTATACAAATGACAACTGTCCATCTAAATCGAAATAATGACCCCTACTATGGGCATTTTTATATAATCGACAGATATCCTATATTGTTACGCCTACCTTGTATAATTCAAAGGTTTGTTCCTCAAGGTCGAAAGGTCCCACCTCCTATTATTTGCAGACAACCATAACGATATCTCCTTGTGGCAATTGCCTACAAAAATACATATTGCAAACGTCATATCGTTGACGAACTCAACATCCACACTAAGGCAATTAGACTATGCATGAGGTTGTGATAAACTTACACGTAAGCATGCAAACAACGCGGTATGTGCAAAGGACCCATATAGTAGTTGGTCGCATGGCACGCTAACTAGTCCGACCTGGGCCCAGTCCCTCTTAACCCCAAGGGTGTTAAACCTGACATTTTGTCAAGACTGCTGGGCAAAAATTAGTAATGCTTCACAACGTGTAACTGTTCAGTCGATCCGGATATCTTCGATTCGGCGTCTCGGTATTCCGACGCGTAATCGTCCCCAATTCAGGAAACGCGGCCCGCCCAAGTTGAAGTTTAAATGGGTGGCCGCGTAGATCACGTGTTTCGGACGTTTTGCCGTGTGTTTATTACCACTACTTACGAGGCAAATAGCGCCGCCATCTTATCATGGCCTATTCATATTACAAGGCAGATGTTTGTATATATTAAAGCTGTCCCCTACTTCATATTAAAACGTGTTCCTTACTCAAGTTCTACAGTATTACAATTGAAATTAATTTTAGTTTTTTAAAAGGATATTCAGAAGTTTTCTGACCTATTATATTGATATTTGATTTAATTAATTTTTTAATACTTATTTTATGCCATTCCCGATGCGGCAACACAACCTAATTCAAACAACTACTAGGTAACATTGATATTGACAATCTGTCCCATTAACGCCAGTTTAACAAAAAACGAAAATACAATCTATTTTATGATGTGTTTATCCAACAAAGGCAAACACGGTCAAATTCTTAAAATAAACTTGAAAATTCACAATATAGATCTACACTCGAAACGTATTTCTATGAGTTAGATAGGGTAAGTTATGGCCTTTTGAAAATGTTATGAGCAAGTATTCGTATTTTGGGGAATAGTAATCCATGTGACAGCTAACGTGCAAGAGACGACATAGGAATGTAGTAATATATTTTTCAATCACGTGTGGCGACAAAAACAGGAAGACATTTGAACAGCTATAGCGGTCATACAGTCCGAATAATAATCTCATGAGCAACATATGAAAATAAGTGTAAAGTATAAATGGTACACTTATTTAATATATATTTAAACCAACTGATGGTGTTTTATGTCATTATACAGATCAAACAACCCTAGTTGATTAATACCAACAACAGAATGTAAATCTGACCAAAAGGATATGAAGGCATAAAGTCAAATGCAATAGTAAACAGTGATCACCTCATAGACAGATGGCAGATATGAGATATTTGGGAACAAAGGGACAACAAAGGAGAGTGGTAACCTGAGTACATAATCGCAGGAGGAATCCCACTATATATGAGATGGGCCAAATTTCATGCAGGCATTATTCAGTGATTTATTGCAGATGATAGTGCATCTCATCCTCCGTGTTGTGTCCCCTTTCCAAGCATCTCAAGCGACATATCCAGGCAGCCTCCCTCTTGCGTAGGGTGAGTTCACGGTCTCCCCCCCCTAGGGTGTGGAGGTACATGATCAATGCCCTGAACCCATATTGTGTTATTGTCTTTATGATGTTCACGGATATGGTATATCATGGGATATCTCAAATCATAGCTCTTTATAGCACGTACGTGTTCTTGAATTCTCAGTTTTAATGGTCGTACAGTGCTACCCACATAAATTTTTCCGCATTCGCAACCGATCACATAAATTACATAGCTTGTATTGCAGTTGATGTAATGTCTTATCTCATATTCACAGTCAGTGTTATACTGGAATTTCTTGGATTTGTTCTTTCCCAGAGGACAGATGTTACAGCCTCCACAGGTGAAGAAACCCTTTGGCTTTATAGGTATCCATGTTGCAGTTTTCTTAATTATAGGGTAGCTAGGACAAAGTACATTACGTACGGTTTTGCCTCTCCTAAAGGTGATTTTGGGGGTATCACTAATCTCATTTTTCAAATTGGGTACCTCAGTAAGCAAATTCCAATGTCTTCTCAGGACCTTAAAAACATCAGTACTGTTTTGTGTGTACTGTGTAATAAAGGCCAAGTTCGGTTTTCGGAACCTTTTGTTATTCGTTCCTTTCTTGATCAAAGTGTTTTTTCTAGTGACCATTTGTATTCTTTTTTCTGCTTTCTCCAAAATGTCTGCATTTGTACCCCCTGTTTGTAAATCTGATTTTGGTATCCTTCAGATGTTCCCAAAAATTTTCTTCCGTACTGCAATTGCGTCGGATGCGCACCATCTCCCCAAATGGTATGTTCTTGATAGTAGACCTTGGGTGCGCACTCGATGCATGCAGTACGCTATTGCAGGAAGTGCTTTTGCGGTACAGATTACTCTGTTTCGTGTTGTTGTCCACATAAAAAAGCACGTCCAAAAATTCGATCTGTGTGTTACTTGATTTTATAGTTAATTGTACGTTAAAAGGGTTGTCATTTAAGTAGGCAAAATAATCTGTCAACTGAACTTCACTTCCCTTCCAGAGCATTATGATGTCATCGATATACCTCCCCCAGAAAACGATCATATCCATCCAGGGGGAGGCATATCTGCCCCAAACATGTTCTCTTTCCCACCACCCCATAAAGAGCCCCGCATATGAGGGAGCAAATTTGCTCCCCATCGCGGTGCCCATAATCTGGTGGTACCAAGTGTCACCATGTAGGAAAAAGTTTCTCGAGAGTATTAGCTCCGTCATTTCAATTAACATTTCATTATGTTCGACGTGGTCAGCTGTTCTCAATGACAAAAATGAGGAAAGTGCTCTTATGCCAAAATGTTGCGGTATACAGATGTATAAACCTGTCACATCTACTGTGACAAACATGAGGTCAGGAGACCACTGTAGGCCATCAAATTTATTCAGTATGTCGCCTGAATCTTGGAAATAAGCAGGTAGGTTCCCCACCAAAGGTTGTAGGAACCCATCGACATATTGTGAGAGCCGTTCAGTGGGGGAGTTTGTCCCCGATATGATGGGGCATCCCGGAGGAAAAGACCCCCCCTTATGTATTTTTGGAAGTAGATAAATACACGGCGCCATTGGATTCGCCACTTTGAGGTATCGACACTCTTCTTCAGAGAGGAGGCCAATTTCACCCCAGTCATATAGTCTTGTATTGATGTGAGCGACAAGGGAGGGAATTGGGTTGTCACTTAAAGTCTTATAACATGTCGTATTGGTTAGTTGTCTCTTAATCTCATTGTCATAATCTACAGTATTCATGACAACCACATTCCCTCCCTTGTCAGCTTCTTTGATGGTAATGCTGCTATCCTTTGCCAGACCGTCCAGTGCCAGTCTTTCCGTCTTGGTCATATTTTGATGTTTGGTAGTGTGTTTCTTAGGGGAGTCAATCATTTTGTAGAGGTCCTTAGACACTCGCTCCCTAAATAAATCGATGTTTCTATGTGTATTGACCGGGATGTATTTAGAACGAGGTTTGAGACCATTTGTAATGGTTGTATCTTCTTCAATATTAAGGTCAGATCTTATTTCCTGCAAAGAAGGATTATCACCTGTTTCATTGGACAGTAATAATTGTGCATTCTGTAAGTCAGAAATAGTGGTGGTACACGAGGATACAATAGTAGAAATATCATAACGAACAGTTGCATTGTTTTGAAAATGATCTTTTAATTTTAGGAGTCGTACAAATTTAAACAAATCAATCATCAATAAAGTTGGATCCCCAACTTGTGATGGGCAAAAACTTAGGCCTTTCTGTAAGATATTAATTTCTACATCAGTAAGCGTGCGGTCTGATAAGTTTACAATTGTCAGGGCGTTATCAACAGTGGATCCAGGGTCAGTGTTTATGTTTCTAGTTGCTGAAGGTACAGCACATCCTAGGTTTTCTTGGATCTGGTATCCATTTGGTGTACTGCTCCCCCTCTTGTGGGTCCTGTTTTTCCACCCCTTGCCCCCCCTCCTGGTTTTGGGTCTAGGTTGATATTTGTAATCTTTTTCCCTTGTCGGATTCGTTCCGTCTCCAATAAAAAATTCCGTTTTGGAGAGATGGCCTGACATGCCCCACCATCCTTAGAGGATGAACTGTCCAGAGAGGAGATTGAGCTGCTGCTTGCACTGACAGATTCTTCTCTGGCTCGTTTACCTTCTCCCCCTGGTTTTATATTGTCAAATTTGTGGGCAATGGTGTAGATACGCCCTGTCTTGTAATCATTATCGTCACGCTTGATCTTTCTCAGCTTTTTATCACGTAAATAAATTTGATATCGTCCTATCACATCGTCAAAGATTTCGTAATTCTTTTTTATGCTGTCCTTGAGACTTGATTCGTCAATTTCTCGTTCCAATTCGACAATTTCCTGTTTCAAAGTCGCCACCTTTTTCTCGGAGTGGCAAATCAGTATCCTCATCATAGTGTGGGATGCCTGCTTCAAGTTCTCCTCCCAATCTTTGAGGGCATCATCATCCAGATCCTCAAAGGTTGGGAAGATAAGTATCCGCAGGCCTCGCAGAATCTTTTGGTTGTCTAGGTATTTCTGCAATGTTATTCCGTCCCACCATCTGGACATCTCCAGTTTTTTAAGTCTTTCTAGCTTCAGAAATTTAGCTCGGAGACCCTCTACACTTGGCTCTTTTGATGTACTCGGACCAACCGCCTGACTATTACCAAATAGGCTTGAGGCCATTTCCTCCCTAGTGTCCTTAAATTTAGACATGATATTACAAAATTCAAATCAAACTCTGTTGAATATTATGTGCAAAGAGATCCCACAGAAACCACTTTGGAATGGAAATGTTATATAGTAAAAACCAAATCTATCGGTTAGGATTGTGCAACAGATGGGTCCAAATAAACTTTTTGTTACAACACAATTTGGACAGTGGACCACTTAAACACAGAACAAAGCACCAATCCAAATATCACCAATTTATTCAATTTTCAATAAACCAGCGTGCACATTCCACATGCTCCCTGTCCCAAGAGCATTACCCAAACTTGGGAAAAAGTCTATTTTTATCCTGAGTGGAAAAGCACCGCTGCAAGAATGAATCACCACCGATCATGAGAGAGTAATAAGTCTTTTGAATGTCCACTTATAAAGACGCTGAGTCGTGATATACAAAATTCAATTTTCTTTTAATGATCCACTTCTAGACAAGACACCAGCCAACACGTTTCGTTCTGTCAACCAGAACTTCTTCAGGGCAGTGAGTTTAAAACACATACAGAAATAACACTATAAGTGCCACAAAAAACAACATATACACATACATGTGTCAATAAATATATAAAAAAGTTACAAAAGTACAGTGCCCACATAGAGACAAACAATGTAGCATCTAGTATTCAAAAAATATACATAATACATTCTGTTGTATTTGTGAACAAGGTGCCTGCATGCTCAATATTATTCATTGTTAGCAAGACTTTCTAATATGGCATCTCATTAGAGAAGATTTACTTACAGCAATTTAATACCTTTTTGGGACCTTTTTTGGATCATTTCATACGTAAGTATAGTAATCACATTAAACAGCGCCACTTTCTATATCCACCCCAATCACTTTCAACTGTAGGAAACCCCTCACACACGGCATAACAACATAGCCTAACTCCAACCAAATGATTACCAAACATTTGTATAAACCAATTCATCTCAGAGCATTAGTGTCACTTCTAATATTAGGTATTTGTAATATATAGAAAGAAATTGTTGTCCACATCGCACAGTGCCCAGTTATCTGCCCAGTCAGGTATCACGTATTCCTCAAACATATTGGCATTGGACAAATATGTCCTAATTAATGCAAATATTCATAGCAACGTGCCCGGATCGTCGCTAAACAGAAGCAACAACCCCAATATGTACTTTAGCCCAAAAACGAACCCCAAGATTTATATGCCTCAAGTTGTCCTTATAGATGTTTGTTGCAGACATCATATCACAGGAAACTATTGATCTGTTATGAAGGATCCCCTAGATCGTCTTTAATATATTCGTCCTAATTATTCAAAATTGTGTGACACATTATCACCATGGTGCCGGCATTTGCAAGTATATAGCGACATATTATTTTTACAATATACACATCAAAGATGTTTTGATGCACCAAACATGTAAATAAAGAGAATATATATATAAATAAATACGGAATGCTTCCTACCGCAAACAATGTTTCAAGGTGTGTAGAATTTCAAAATAATTCCTTTGTCAATATCTTCCCATGTATTTGAGGGTTTTCTATAGTAGGTTGTCCTACTGTAGTGGGACCAAAGGTCTGGGTACTTCAACTGGTTCCCAGGTTTGGATCTAAATTTCTTGTTTACCTCAAAATAGGGCGTTCAACCTATATTTGCAAGAAAAAAAAAAGTAAAACCATAGGGGAAATTTTAGTCCCAAATGTTTGTATGTATACTTATACAAATGACAACTGTCCATCTAAATCGAAATAATGACCCCTACTATGGGCATTTTTATATAATCGACAGATATCCTATACTGTTACGCCTACCTTGTATAATTCAAAGGTTTGTTCCTCGAGGTCGAAAGGTCCCACCTCCTATTATTTGCAGACAACCATAACGATATCTCCTTGTGGCAATTGCCTAAAAAAATACATATTGCAAACGTCATATCATTGACGAGCTCAACATCCACACTAAGGCAATTAGACTATGCATGAGGTTGTGATAAACTTACACGTAAGCATGCAAACAACGCGGTATGTGCAAAGGACCCATATAGTAGTTGGTCGCATGGCACGCTAACTAGTCCGACCTGGGCCCAGTCCCTCTTAACCCCAAGGGTGTTAAACCTGACATTTTGTCAAGACTGCTGGGCAAAAATTAGTAATGCTTCACAACGTGTAACTGTTCAGTCGATCCGGATATCTTCGATTCGGCGTCTCGGTATTCCGACGCGTAATCGTCCCCAATTCAGGAAACGCGGCCCGCCCAAGTTGAAGTTTAAATGGGTGGCCGCGTAGATCACGTGTTTCGGACGTTTTGCCGTGTGTTTATTACCACTACTTACGAGGCAAATAGCGCCGCCATCTTATCATGGCCTATTCATATTACAAGGCAGATGCTTGTATATATTAAAGCTGTCCCCTACTTCATATTAAAACGTGTTCCTTACTCAAGTTCTACAGTATTACAATTGAAATTAATTTTAGTTTTTTAAAAGGATATTCAGAAGTTTTCTGACCTATTATATTGATATTTGATTTAATTAATTTTTTAATACTTATTTTATGCCATTCCCGATGCGGCAACACAACCTAATTCAAACAACTACTAGGTAACATTGATATTGACAATCTGTCCCATTAACGCCAGTTTAACAAAAAACGAAAATACAATCTATTTTATGATGTGTTTATCCAACAAAGGCAAACACGGTCAAATTCTTAAAATAAACTTGAAAATTCACAATATAGATCTACACTCGAAACGTATTTCTATGAGTTAGATAGGGTAAGTTATGGCCTTTTGAAAATGTTATGAGCAAGTATTCGTATTTTGGGGAATAGTAATCCATGTGACAGCTAACGTGCAAGAGACGACATAGGAATGTAGTAATATATTTTTCAATCACGTGTGGCGACAAAAACAGGAAGACATTTGAACAGCTATAGCGGTCATACAGTCCGAATAATAATCTCATGAGCAACATATGAAAATAAGTGTAAAGTATAAATGGTACACTTATGTAATATATATTTAAACCAACTGATGGTGTTTTATGTCATTATACAGATCAAACAACCCTAGTTGATTAATACCAACAACAGAATGTAAATCTGACCAAAAGGATATGAAGGCATAAAGTCAAATGCAATAGTAAACAGTGATCACCTCATAGACAGATGGCAGATATGAGATATTTGGGAATAAAGGGACAACAAAGGAGAGTGGTAACCTGAGTACATAATCGCAGGAGGAATCCCACTATATATGAGATGGGCCAAATTTCATGCAGGCATTATTCAGTGATTTATTGCAGATGATAGTGCATCTCATCCTCCGTGTTGTGTCCCCTTTCCAAGCATCTCAAGCGACATATCCAGGCAGCCTCCCTCTTGCGTAGGGTGAGTTCACGGTCTCCCCCCCTAGGGTGTGGAGGTACATGATCAATGCCCTGAACCCATATTGTGTTATTGTCTTTATGATGTTCACGGATATGGTATATCATGGGATATCTCAAATCATAGCTCTTTATAGCACGTACGTGTTCTTGAATTCTCAGTTTTAATGGTCGTACAGTGCTACCCACATAAATTTTTCCGCATTCGCAACCGATCACATAAATTACATAGCTTGTATTGCAGTTGATGTAATGTCTTATCTCATATTCACAGTCAGTGTTATACTGGAATTTCTTGGATTTGTTCTTTCCCAGAGGACAGATGTTACAGCCTCCACAGGTGAAGAAACCCTTTGGCTTTATAGGTATCCATGTTGCAGTTTTCTTAATTATAGGGTAGCTAGGACAAAGTACATTACGTACGGTTTTGCCTCTCCTAAAGGTGATTTTGGGGGTATCACTAATCTCATTTTTCAAATTCCAATGTCTTCTCAGGACCTTAAAAACATCAGTACTGTTTTGTGTGTACTGTGTAATAAAGGCCAAGTTCGGTTTTCGGAACCTTTTGTTATTCGTTCCTTTCTTGATCAAAGTGTTTTTTCTAGTGACCATTTGTATTCTTTTTTCTGCTTTCTCCAAAATGTCTGCATTTGTACCCCCTGTTTGTAAATCTGATTTTGGTATCCTTCAGATGTTCCCAAAAATTTTCTTCCGTACTGCAATTGCGTCGGATGCGCACCATCTCCCCAAATGGTATGTTCTTGATAGTAGACCTTGGGTGCGCACTCGATGCATGCAGTACGCTATTGCAGGAAGTGCTTTTGCGGTACAGATTACTCTGTTTCGTGTTGTTGTCCACATAAAAAAGCACGTCCAAAAATTCGATCTGTGTGTTACTTGATTTTATAGTTAATTGTACGTTAAAAGGGTTGTCATTTAAGTAGGCAAAATAATCTGTCAACTGAACTTCACTTCCCTTCCAGAGCATTATGATGTCATCGATATACCTCCCCCAGAAAACGATCATATCCATCCAGGGGGAGGCATATCTGCCCCAAACATGTTCTCTTTCCCACCACCCCATAAAGAGCCCCGCATATGAGGGAGCAAATTTGCTCCCCATCGCGGTGCCCATAATCTGGTGGTACCAAGTGTCACCATGTAGGAAAAAGTTTCTCGAGAGTATTAGCTCCGTCATTTCAATTAACATTTCATTATGTTCGACGTGGTCAGCTGTTCTCAATGACAAAAATGAGGAAAGTGCTCTTATGCCAAAATGTTGCGGTATACAGATGTATAAACCTGTCACATCTACTGTGACAAACATGAGGTCAGGAGACCACTGTAGGCCATCAAATTTATTCAGTATGTCGCCTGAATCTTGGAAATAAGCAGGTAGGTTCCCCACCAAAGGTTGTAGGAACCCATCGACATATTGTGAGAGCCGTTCAGTGGGGGAGTTTGTCCCCGATATGATGGGGCATCCCGGAGGAAAAGACCCCCCCTTATGTATTTTTGGAAGTAGATAAATACACGGCGCCATTGGATTCGCCACTTTGAGGTATCGACACTCTTCTTCAGAGAGGAGGCCAATTTCACCCCAGTCATATAGTCTTGTATTGATGTGAGCGACAAGGGAGGGAATTGGGTTGTCACTTAAAGTCTTATAACATGTCGTATTGGTTAGTTGTCTCTTAATCTCATTGTCATAATCTACAGTATTCATGACAACCACATTCCCTCCCTTGTCAGCTTCTTTGATGGTAATGCTGCTATCCTTTGCCAGACCGTCCAGTGCCAGTCTTTCCGTCTTGGTCATATTTTGATGTTTGGTAGTGTGTTTCTTAGGGGAGTCAATCATTTTGTAGAGGTCCTTAGACACTCGCTCCCTAAATAAATCGATGTTTCTATGTGTATTGACCGGGATGTATTTAGAACGAGGTTTGAGACCATTTGTAATGGTTGTATCTTCTTCAATATTAAGGTCAGATCTTATTTCCTGCAAAGAAGGATTATCACCTGTTTCATTGGACAGTAATAATTGTGCATTCTGTAAGTCAGAAATAGTGGTGGTACACGAGGATACAATAGTAGAAATATCATAACGAACAGTTGCATTGTTTTGAAAATGATCTTTTAATTTTAGGAGTCGTACAAATTTAAACAAATCAATCATCAATAAAGTTGGATCCCCAACTTGTGATGGGCAAAAACTTAGGCCTTTCTGTAAGATATTAATTTCTACATCAGTAAGCGTGCGGTCTGATAAGTTTACAATTGTCAGGGCGTTATCAACAGTGGATCCAGGGTCAGTGTTTATGTTTCTAGTTGCTGAAGGTACAGCACATCCTAGGTTTTCTTGGATCTGGTATCCATTTGGTGTACTGCTCCCCCTCTTGTGGGTCCTGTTTTTCCACCCCTTGCCCCCCCTCCTGGTTTTGGGTCTAGGTTGATATTTGTAATCTTTTTCCCTTGTCGGATTCGTTCCGTCTCCAATAAAAAATTCCGTTTTGGAGAGATGGCCTGACATGCCCCACCATCCTTAGAGGATGAACTGTCCAGAGAGGAGATTGAGCTGCTGCTTGCACTGACAGATTCTTCTCTGGCTCGTTTACCTTCTCCCCCTGGTTTTATATTGTCAAATTTGTGGGCAATGGTGTAGATACGCCCTGTCTTGTAATCATTATCGTCACGCTTGATCTTTCTCAGCTTTTTATCACGTAAATAAATTTGATATCGTCCTATCACATCGTCAAAGATTTCGTAATTCTTTTTTATGCTGTCCTTGAGACTTGATTCGTCAATTTCTCGTTCCAATTCGACAATTTCCTGTTTCAAAGTCGCCACCTTTTTCTCGGAGTGGCAAATCAGTATCCTCATCATAGTGTGGGATGCCTGCTTCAAGTTCTCCTCCCAATCTTTGAGGGCATCATCATCCAGATCCTCAAAGGTTGGGAAGATAAGTATCCGCAGGCCTCGCAGAATCTTTTGGTTGTCTAGGTATTTCTGCAATGTTATTCCGTCCCACCATCTGGACATCTCCAGTTTTTTAAGTCTTTCTAGCTTCAGAAATTTAGCTCGGAGACCCTCTACACTTGGCTCTTTTGATGTACTCGGACCAACCGCCTGACTATTACCAAATAGGCTTGAGGCCATTTCCTCCCTAGTGTCCTTAAATTTAGACATGATATTACAAAATTCAAATCAAACTCTGTTGAATATTATGTGCAAAGAGATCCCACAGAAACCACTTTGGAATGGAAATGTTATATAGTAAAAACCAAATCTATCGGTTAGGATTGTGCAACAGATGGGTCCAAATAAACTTTTTGTTACAACACAATTTGGACAGTGGACCACTTAAACACAGAACAAAGCACCAATCCAAATATCACCAATTTATTCAATTTTCAATAAACCAGCGTGCACATTCCACATGCTCCCTGTCCCAAGAGCATTACCCAAACTTGGGAAAAAGTCTATTTTTATCCTGAGTGGAAAAGCACCGCTGCAAGAATGAATCACCACCGATCATGAGAGAGTAATAAGTCTTTTGAATGTCCACTTATAAAGACGCTGAGTCGTGATATACAAAATTCAATTTTCTTTTAATGATCCACTTCTAGACAAGACACCAGCCAACACGTTTCGTTCTGTCAACCAGAACTTCTTCAGGGCAGTGAGTTTAAAACACATACAGAAATAACACTATAAGTGCCACAAAAAACAACATATACACATACATGTGTCAATAAATATATAAAAAAGTTACAAAAGTACAGTGCCCACATAGAGACAAACAATGTAGCATCTAGTATTCAAAAAATATACATAATACATTCTGTTGTATTTGTGAACAAGGTGCCTGCATGCTCAATATTATTCATTGTTAGCAAGACTTTCTAATATGGCATCTCATTAGAGAAGATTTACTTACAGCAATTTAATACCTTTTTGGGACCTTTTTTGGATCATTTCATACGTAAGTATAGTAATCACATTAAACAGCGCCACTTTCTATATCCACCCCAATCACTTTCAACTGTAGGAAACCCCTCACACACGGCATAACAACATAGCCTAACTCCAACCAAATGATTACCAAACATTTGTATAAACCAATTCATCTCAGAGCATTAGTGTCACTTCTAATATTAGGTATTTGTAATATATAGAAAGAAATTGTTGTCCACATCGCACAGTGCCCAGTTATCTGCCCAGTCAGGTATCACGTATTCCTCAAACATATTGGCATTGGACAAATATGTCCTAATTAATGCAAATATTCATAGCAACGTGCCCGGATCGTCGCTAAACAGAAGCAACAACCCCAATATGTACTTTAGCCCAAAAACGAACCCCAAGATTTATATGCCTCAAGTTGTCCTTATAGATGTTTGTTGCAGACATCATATCACAGGAAACTATTGATCTGTTATGAAGGATCCCCTAGATCGTCTTTAATATATTCGTCCTAATTATTCAAAATTGTGTGACACATTATCACCATGGTGCCGGCATTTGCAAGTATATAGCGACATATTATTTTTACAATATACACATCAAAGATGTTTTGATGCACCAAACATGTAAATAAAGAGAATATATATATAAATAAATACGGAATGCTTCCTACCGCAAACAATGTTTCAAGGTGTGTAGAATTTCAAAATAATTCCTTTGTCAATATCTTCCCATGTATTTGAGGGTTTTCTATAGTAGGTTGTCCTACTGTAGTGGGACCAAAGGTCTGGGTACTTCAACTGGTTCCCAGGTTTGGATCTAAATTTCTTGTTTACCTCAAAATAGGGCGTTCAACCTATATTTGCAAGAAAAAAAAAAGTAAAACCATAGGGGAAATTTTAGTCCCAAATGTTTGTATGTATACTTATACAAATGACAACTGTCCATCTAAATCGAAATAATGACCCCTACTATGGGCATTTTTATATAATCGACAGATATCCTATACTGTTACGCCTACCTTGTATAATTCAAAGGTTTGTTCCTCGAGGTCGAAAGGTCCCACCTCCTATTATTTGCAGACAACCATAACGATATCTCCTTGTGGCAATTGCCTAAAAAAATACATATTGCAAACGTCATATCATTGACGAGCTCAACATCCACACTAAGGCAATTAGACTATGCATGAGGTTGTGATAAACTTACACGTAAGCATGCAAACAACGCGGTATGTGCAAAGGACCCATATAGTAGTTGGTCGCATGGCACGCTAACTAGTCCGACCTGGGCCCAGTCCCTCTTAACCCCAAGGGTGTTAAACCTGACATTTTGTCAAGACTGCTGGGCAAAAATTAGTAATGCTTCACAACGTGTAACTGTTCAGTCGATCCGGATATCTTCGATTCGGCGTCTCGGTATTCCGACGCGTAATCGTCCCCAATTCAGGAAACGCGGCCCGCCCAAGTTGAAGTTTAAATGGGTGGCCGCGTAGATCACGTGTTTCGGACGTTTTGCCGTGTGTTTATTACCACTACTTACGAGGCAAATAGCGCCGCCATCTTATCATGGCCTATTCATATTACAAGGCAGATGCTTGTATATATTAAAGCTGTCCCCTACTTCATATTAAAACGTGTTCCTTACTCAAGTTCTACAGTATTACAATTGAAATTAATTTTAGTTTTTTAAAAGGATATTCAGAAGTTTTCTGACCTATTATATTGATATTTGATTTAATTAATTTTTTAATACTTATTTTATGCCATTCCCGATGCGGCAACACAACCTAATTCAAACAACTACTAGGTAACATTGATATTGACAATCTGTCCCATTAACGCCAGTTTAACAAAAAACGAAAATACAATCTATTTTATGATGTGTTTATCCAACAAAGGCAAACACGGTCAAATTCTTAAAATAAACTTGAAAATTCACAATATAGATCTACACTCGAAACGTATTTCTATGAGTTAGATAGGGTAAGTTATGGCCTTTTGAAAATGTTATGAGCAAGTATTCGTATTTTGGGGAATAGTAATCCATGTGACAGCTAACGTGCAAGAGACGACATAGGAATGTAGTAATATATTTTTCAATCACGTGTGGCGACAAAAACAGGAAGACATTTGAACAGCTATAGCGGTCATACAGTCCGAATAATAATCTCATGAGCAACATATGAAAATAAGTGTAAAGTATAAATGGTACACTTATGTAATATATATTTAAACCAACTGATGGTGTTTTATGTCATTATACAGATCAAACAACCCTAGTTGATTAATACCAACAACAGAATGTAAATCTGACCAAAAGGATATGAAGGCATAAAGTCAAATGCAATAGTAAACAGTGATCACCTCATAGACAGATGGCAGATATGAGATATTTGGGAATAAAGGGACAACAAAGGAGAGTGGTAACCTGAGTACATAATCGCAGGAGGAATCCCACTATATATGAGATGGGCCAAATTTCATGCAGGCATTATTCAGTGATTTATTGCAGATGATAGTGCATCTCATCCTCCGTGTTGTGTCCCCTTTCCAAGCATCTCAAGCGACATATCCAGGCAGCCTCCCTCTTGCGTAGGGTGAGTTCACGGTCTCCCCCCCTAGGGTGTGGAGGTACATGATCAATGCCCTGAACCCATATTGTGTTATTGTCTTTATGATGTTCACGGATATGGTATATCATGGGATATCTCAAATCATAGCTCTTTATAGCACGTACGTGTTCTTGAATTCTCAGTTTTAATGGTCGTACAGTGCTACCCACATAAATTTTTCCGCATTCGCAACCGATCACATAAATTACATAGCTTGTATTGCAGTTGATGTAATGTCTTATCTCATATTCACAGTCAGTGTTATACTGGAATTTCTTGGATTTGTTCTTTCCCAGAGGACAGATGTTACAGCCTCCACAGGTGAAGAAACCCTTTGGCTTTATAGGTATCCATGTTGCAGTTTTCTTAATTATAGGGTAGCTAGGACAAAGTACATTACGTACGGTTTTGCCTCTCCTAAAGGTGATTTTGGGGGTATCACTAATCTCATTTTTCAAATTCCAATGTCTTCTCAGGACCTTAAAAACATCAGTACTGTTTTGTGTGTACTGTGTAATAAAGGCCAAGTTCGGTTTTCGGAACCTTTTGTTATTCGTTCCTTTCTTGATCAAAGTGTTTTTTCTAGTGACCATTTGTATTCTTTTTTCTGCTTTCTCCAAAATGTCTGCATTTGTACCCCCTGTTTGTAAATCTGATTTTGGTATCCTTCAGATGTTCCCAAAAATTTTCTTCCGTACTGCAATTGCGTCGGATGCGCACCATCTCCCCAAATGGTATGTTCTTGATAGTAGACCTTGGGTGCGCACTCGATGCATGCAGTACGCTATTGCAGGAAGTGCTTTTGCGGTACAGATTACTCTGTTTCGTGTTGTTGTCCACATAAAAAAGCACGTCCAAAAATTCGATCTGTGTGTTACTTGATTTTATAGTTAATTGTACGTTAAAAGGGTTGTCATTTAAGTAGGCAAAATAATCTGTCAACTGAACTTCACTTCCCTTCCAGAGCATTATGATGTCATCGATATACCTCCCCCAGAAAACGATCATATCCATCCAGGGGGAGGCATATCTGCCCCAAGCATGTTCTCTTTCCCACCACCCCATAAAGAGCCCCGCATATGAGGGAGCAAATTTGCTCCCCATCGCGGTGCCCATAATCTGGTGGTACCAAGTGTCACCATGTAGGAAAAAGTTTCTCGAGAGTATTAGCTCCGTCATTTCAATTAACATTTCATTATGTTCGACGTGGTCAGCTGTTCTCAATGACAAAAATGAGGAAAGTGCTCTTATGCCAAAATGTTGCGGTATACAGATGTATAAACCTGTCACATCTACTGTGACAAACATGAGGTCAGGAGACCACTGTAGGCCATCAAATTTATTCAGTATGTCGCCTGAATCTTGGAAATAAGCAGGTAGGTTCCCCACCAAAGGTTGTAGGAACCCATCGACATATTGTGAGAGCCGTTCAGTGGGGGAGTTTGTCCCCGATATGATGGGGCATCCCGGAGGAAAAGACCCCCCCTTATGTATTTTTGGAAGTAGATAAATACACGGCGCCATTGGATTCGCCACTTTGAGGTATCGACACTCTTCTTCAGAGAGGAGGCCAATTTCACCCCAGTCATATAGTCTTGTATTGATGTGAGCGACAAGGGAGGGAATTGGGTTGTCACTTAAAGTCTTATAACATGTCGTATCGGTTAGTTGTCTCTTAATCTCATTGTCATAATCTACAGTATTCATGACAACCACATTCCCTCCCTTGTCAGCTTCTTTGATGGTAATGCTGCTATCCTTTGCCAGACCGTCCAGTGCCAGTCTTTCCGTCTTGGTCATATTTTGATGTTTGGTAGTGTGTTTCTTAGGGGAGTCAATCATTTTGTAGAGGTCCTTAGACACTCGCTCCCTAAATAAATCGATGTTTCTATGTGTATTGACCGGGATGTATTTAGAACGAGGTTTGAGACCATTTGTAATGGTTGTATCTTCTTCAATATTAAGGTCAGATCTTATTTCCTGCAAAGAAGGATTATCACCTGTTTCATTGGACAGTAATAATTGTGCATTCTGTAAGTCAGAAATAGTGGTGGTACACGAGGATACAATAGTAGAAATATCATAACGAACAGTTGCATTGTTTTGAAAATGATCTTTTAATTTTAGGAGTCGTACAAATTTAAACAAATCAATCATCAATAAAGTTGGATCCCCAACTTGTGATGGGCAAAAACTTAGGCCTTTCTGTAAGATATTAATTTCTACATCAGTAAGCGTGCGGTCTGATAAGTTTACAATTGTCAGGGCGTTATCAACAGTGGATCCAGGGTCAGTGTTTATGTTTTTAGTTGCTGAAGGTACAGCACATCCTAGGTTTTCTTGGATCTGGTATCCATTTGGTGTACTGCTCCCCCTCTTGTGGGTCCTGTTTTTCCACCCCTTGCCCCCCCTCCTGGTTTTGGGTCTAGGTTGATATTTGTAATCTTTTTCCCTTGTCGGATTCGTTCCGTCTCCAATAAAAAATTCCGTTTTGGAGAGATGGCCTGACATGCCCCACCATCCTTAGAGGATGAACTGTCCAGAGAGGAGATTGAGCTGCTGCTTGCACTGACAGATTCTTCTCTGGCTCGTTTACCTTCTCCCCCTGGTTTTATATTGTCAAATTTGTGGGCAAAGGTGTAGATACGCCCTGTCTTGTAATCATTATCGTCACGCTTGATCTTTCTCAGCTTTTTATCACGTAAATAAATTTGATATCGTCCTATCACATCGTCAAAGATTTCGTAATTCTTTTTTATGCTGTCCTTGAGACTTGATTCGTCAATTTCTCGTTCCAATTCGACAATTTCCTGTTTCAAAGTCGCCACCTTTTTCTCGGAGTGGCAAATCAGTATCCTCATCATAGTGTGGGATGCCTGCTTCAAGTTCTCCTCCCAATCTTTGAGGGCATCATCATCCAGATCCTCAAAGGTTGGGAAGATAAGTATCCGCAGGCCTCGCAGAATCTTTTGGTTGTCTAGGTATTTCTGCAATGTTATTCCGTCCCACCATCTGGACATCTCCAGTTTTTTAAGTCTTTCTAGCTTCAGAAATTTAGCTCGGAGACCCTCTACACTTGGCTCTTTTGATGTACTCGGACCAACCGCCTGACTATTACCAAATAGGCTTGAGGCCATTTCCTCCCTAGTGTCCTTAAATTTAGACATGATATTACAAAATTCAAATCAAACTCTGTTGAATATTATGTGCAAAGAGATCCCACAGAAACCACTTTGGAATGGAAATGTTATATAGTAAAAACCAAATCTATCGGTTAAGGTTGTGCAACAGATGGGTCCAAATAAACTTTTTGTTACAACACAATTTGGACAGTGGACCACTTAAACACAGAACAAAGCACCAATCCAAATATCACCAATTTATTCAATTTTCAATAAACCAGCGTGCACATTCCACATGCTCCCTGTCCCAAGAGCATTACCCAAACTTGGGAAAAAGTCTATTTTTATCCTGAGTGGAAAAGCACCGCTGCAAGAATGAATCACCACCGATCATGAGAGAGTAATAAGTCTTTTGAATGTCCACTTATAAAGACGCTGAGTCGTGATATACAAAATTCAATTTTCTTTTAATGATCCACTTCTAGACAAGACACCAGCCAACACGTTTCGTTCTGTCAACCAGAACTTCTTCAGGGCAGTGAGTTTAAAACACATACAGAAATAACACTATAAGTGCCACAAAAAACAACATATACACATACATGTGTCAATAAATATATAAAAAGTTACAAAAGTACAGTGCCCACATAGAGACAAACAATGTAGCATCTAGTATTCAAAAAATATACATAATACATTCTGTTGTATTTGTGAACAAGGTACCTGCATGCTCAATATTATTCATTGTTAGCAAGACTTTCTAATATGGCATCTCATTAGAGAAGATTTACTTACAGCAATTTAATACCTTTTTGGGACCTTTTTTGGATCATTTCATACGTAAGTATAGTAATCACATTAAACAGCGCCACTTTCTATATCCACCCCAATCGCTTTCAACTGTAGGAAACCCCTCACACACGGCATAACAACATAGCCTAACTCCAACCAAATGATTACCAAACATTTGTATAAACCAATTCATCTCAGAGCATTAGTGTCACTTCTAATATTAGGTATTTGTAATATATAGAAAGAAATTGTTGTCCACATCGCACAGTGCCCAGTTATCTGCCCAGTCAGGTATCACGTATTCCTCAAACATATTGGCATTGGACAAATATGTCCTAATTAATGCAAATATTCATAGCAACGTGCCCGGATCGTCGCTAAACAGAAGCAACAACCCCAATATGTACTTTAGCCCAAAAACGAACCCCAAGATTTATATGCCTCAAGTTGTCCTTATAGATGTTTGTTGCAGACATCATATCACAGGAAACTATTGATCTGTTATGAAGGATCCCCTAGATCGTCTTTAATATATTCGTCCTAATTATTCAAAATTGTGTGACACATTATCACCATGGTGCCGGCATTTGCAAGTATATAGCGACATATTATTTTTACAATATACACATCAAAGATGTTTTGATGCACCAAACATGTAAATAAATAGAATATATATATAAATAAATACGGAATGCTTCCTACCGCAAACAATGTTTCAAGGTGTGTAGAATTTCAAAATAATTCCTTTGTCAATATCTTCCCATGTATTTGAGGGTTTTCTATAGTAGGTTGTCCTACTGTAGTGGGACCAAAGGTCTGGGTACTTCAACTGGTTCCCAGGTTTGGATCTAAATTTCTTGTTTACCTCAAAATAGGGCGTTCAACCTATATTTGCAAGAAAAAAAAAAGTAAAACCATAGGGGAAATTTTAGTCCCAAATGTTTGTATGTATACTTATACAAATGACAACTGTCCATCTAAATCGAAATAATGACCCCTACTATGGGCATTTTTATATAATCGACAGATATCCTATACTGTTACGCCTACCTTGTATAATTCAAAGGTTTGTTCCTCGAGGTCGAAAGGTCCCACCTCCTATTATTTGCAGACAACCATAACGATATCTCCTTGTGGCAATTGCCTAAAAAAATACATATTGCAAACGTCATATCATTGACGAGCTCAACATCCACACTAAGGCAATTAGACTATGCATGAGGTCGTGATAAACTTACAGGTAAGCATGCAAACAACGCGGTATGTGCAAAGGACCCATATAGTAGTTGGTCGCATGGCACGCTAACTAGTCCGACCTGGGCCCAGTCCCTCTTAACCCCAAGGGTGTTAAACCTGACATTTTGTCAAGTCTGCTGGGCAAGAATTAGTAATGCTTCACAACGTGTACCTGTTCAGTCGATCCGGATATCTTCGAGTCGGCGTCTCGGTATTCCGACGCGTAATCGTCCCCAATTCAGGAAACGCGGCCCGCCCAAGTTGAAGATTAAATGGGTGGCCGCGTAGATCACGTGTTTCGGACGTTGTGCCGTGTGTTTATTACCACTACTTACGAGGCAAATAGCGCCGCCATCTTATCATGGCCTATTCATATTACAAGGCAGATGTTTGTATATATTAAAGCTGGCCCCTACTTCATATTAAAATGTGTTCCTTACTCAAGTTATACAGTATTACAATTGAAATTAATTTTAGTTTTTTAAAAGGATATTCAGAAGTTTTCTGACCTATTATATTGATATTTGATTTATTTAATTTTTTAATACTTATTTTATGCCATTCCCGATGCGGCGACACAACCTATTTCAAACAACTACTATGGTTTTTTCAGTGAATTATATATATATATCAGAGTGCATAAAAAACAAACAGTAATAAGAAAGATTCTTTATTTGCATTGGAAAGGCTCTGCCCCATTATTGTTTGTTGCACAAGAAAGGGTTAAAATAGATATCATTAATTTTTACAAGTATCCAAAAATTCTGTAAAAACGGACTAAACCCCATCATAGTTTACAACGTATACAAACGGAAAGTAGAAAAGCCTACTAATAGGTTACCAATGGAATGTCACTACACAATGAATACTGTACTTTGTGCACTACTTGCTGTAACATTGCAATAGCGGGTTGTCTGCCTGGTGTCTCTCCTGTGCGCCATTTAAGGTTTTCCCGTTCTCTACTCAGGGCAGTAAAATGTCTCTAATTAGTGTAGACATTTATGAACAACCATTATACAGAATATGGCCATTCTTCTCAAAGGAATTTTGGAGAAATATGTAACAAATGTTGCATTTTATAGTGCACATTACCCCTGTAGGACTTAAAAACAACATTGATATTTTAATGGATTTGACACTTTGGGGCTCATTCACAAAATAAATTTACACTTTTATGTCAGTTTGCAATTGTTTGCTATTCATAAAGGTATTTTATGAGTAGTATCTTTACGACTGCAGCGTCTCAGCACACAAAAAGCTAGGACTGTCATATCTCTTTATGTGCAGAGACTGCTGTCATAAAGATACTACTAGTAAAAACCCTTTGTGAAAAGCAAAGAATTGTAAACGTACTCAGAAGTGTAAGTTTACCTTTGTGAATCAGACTGCTGGTGTGCTGGGGGTTTCAGAACGGGACTGGAAGTTTAGTTGTTGTTTTTATAATATATGGTATTAATTGGCCGAATTTCTGTTTTCTGAAGTGACATATTTACAGGACATCAGCTACTAATTCTGTTTGTGCAATAGGTTGAAGGAATGATGTACTTTGATTGTTTGACCCGGTCATTGCAAAGTTATTTCAAGGCAATTACATTTTTGCCAGTTCTTTAGGCCTGGTGACTTTAGCCATGGGTGTAGCTCAATTATCATATATGAGAACTGCTCAATGTGGGGGTGTTAACAACTTTTTTATTTTGCTTTAGGCTAGCATAGATTCTTTGGGACAGTGATTAACAGGTTGTAATATTGCCAACTGATTATTACTCACTTATTCATTCTCAGGAGTAACAGAAGTTGCATTAGGAATCAAACACGTGACTTGTCAGTCACACATCCCGAAATCAGGTGTGTTAACCCACTGAGCTCAATATTCTAAGAACTGCACGTGTGCTGCCTCCTACAAGTACATTTTCTGATGAGCACACTGAAAACGTACCTTTGGTCAGCCAGGTGCATTTTTCTAAATGTAAAATTAAAAATATTTTATGAGTCAATTGTCCTTTGTAGAGAAGAGTTAAAAGTAATTGGAAAAAGGGTTGTTGTCCCTTTGAAATAACTTTGCAAAAAACTAATACTGAAGTGCTTTGTACTGAAATCTGTGGAAGCCATTTTCTCGTTGCCAAATCTCTCATTCGCATATGTAAAAAACATTGTCAATAGCCTACAATTTTTGTCAAATCCGCTAAAACATGTTTGTTTCAATTGTATTAGGTTTGACCGACATGTTTAAAAGGCATAAATTGTGACTGTTGGTTATTGGCTTGGAAAACGAGTCTCTTGCTTACAGTGGTATCAAACTGAAAATTATAGATCACTCTTGCAAGGCAATGGGATAGATCCTTGATATTTGAAAAAGATATTGAATTGTAAGGTGATTGTCTACATTTAGACAGAGTGATGATCATATATGGGTAACTGGAAGTCATCTACATTGTGCTGCTTTGTTACAAGTATTGAAAGGGATACATTCTTTCAAGAAACTTCTGTTTGCATGATGTATTGCATTCATTCATTCACAATGGTTTGCCGTTGTTTATGGAACTAGTTGTTCCTGAAATTTCTTATCCACAATATACACATTTACACTTTTTTATTTTGTTTCTTACAAGGCCTAGAAGCTACTATTCACTACTAGGCTGAGCGGTTGTATGTGATTTTATAGAAAACAAATTCATAGAACACCATTACTGAGAAATCATTTCATCTAAACTATTGACTGGAAATTTTCTGAATGAATGGCATTTAACTTTTCATAGAAACCAATTTATAGAATGTCTTTTTGGTTGAAATTGGCTTTTGAATTCTTATTTGTAGATGTGTAAATGCATTGGTTGCAGGTCTTACTTTCAGAAACAATTTTGTTGGTGATATTTATTTCAGTGCTTTACTTCAGGGGCATTGTATCATATTTATTTCTTTTACATTGCTAAACAATTACTTTGTATACTTTTAATTCGCTGACCCATCACCACCTGTAAACACCATCACCACTAACCCCTCACAACCCCAACACACCGTCAATCCCTGCCCCCTAAAACGACTCACCACACTTAAACAGCACTACCCCAAAAATCCACCCTACCTGAACCATAAAATCACTCACTACTCCTAGCTCCATCCAAAGTCAAAGTCAAAATTAACTTTATTCAGCTGATTATAGCCATCAAAGTACAAATAACAAACCAGGACAGATGAATCTATAAACATATAATACATAGATACAAAGTCAGTTAAGATACCCCGTTTTGTCATTCATGAAACAGACATGAAAGATAAATAAATCAGAATCATATGACAATTAATGATCTTTGTAGAGTCCCGCTCAACACAAAACTCATTATCTGCCGCCCCCTTAGGGAACAACAGAGTAAAATACACACCATCAAGTGACATGACAATTTGTACAATAATGAGCAAACCTCATGAATCCATAGCAGGGAAAATGATGACGTAAATAAGAAAACAGCCCACCATCACATAATTAGGCCTGGGAGTAAATAAATAGATAAGTTAAAATTAGCCCAACATACACTTGCTCATATTTACAATTAAAAATGAAGAAATTCATATTGGATAAACACATACCAAAAAAAGATTTTTACATGACATGATTCAGAATCGTGTCCACAGGGCAGCTCATAAGTGACCTATTCCTATGCCTAATTTCTCCTGTAAAGAAACTTGCTACCGCAATGCAGACCATAGGTGACGCTAGCATTTGTAAGTATATCAGCGCTGGCCTAACTTGTACAAAGTTACAACCTCTAAGCAAGGGGAGGATAAAGTTTCTGAGCAGTGAATTGTAATATGCACAGAAAAATATTGTATGGATAGTGTCTTGGTCCGAAAAGTTGTCACAGGAGCAGAGATTTAACGTTCCTTCTTTAAAATACCCTTTAGGGAAAGCAAGAAGCCAGGGAACCATATTCAACATAAATCTTGTTAAAACGAAGAGATTATACACTTTATTTATGTAAAGTAAATATGGTTGCATCTGTTGACCTAGGCTCAGTGTGGCAAATCTTCTCACCATAGGTTTTTTCAATTCGTTCTCCTCCCTTAGTACTTGTAGTCTATCTAAAAACTGCTGCTTGAGGTCTCTAATGGCCAGTTTACCCAATGCTATGGGGCTCAAGAATAAATCGGGGCAACCAAGGGTTTCCATCTGATCCTTAATATATTTCATCCACCGAATGTCTAACACCTTTTCTAAGGTGAGACAGTCTCGGATGATAAATTGTTTTAGGTTTAGGTTTGGAGTCGGTTGTGCCCAAATTCTCAACCAAAGCAATAAAGGCGCAACCGCAATCTGATCAGAAATAAAACCCGCTCTTAATTCCTTGTGTATGTTAAAAATTGGCGTGGATGCAAGGAGCGAGAGCAGCTTACGCATAAAAATGTTTTCGGCCCCTTGAATTTCTCTGACATCTGTATAACCCCAGATGTCGCTCCCATAAGTCGCTATAGGAAGACACTTGGCATTGTAAATCTTCATAAGTGCTAGGAGTGGTTTTGATCCTATTTTTTTGCAAAATCTAAAGTAGCCCTGATGCTCTAGCTAATACATTCTTTTTATGTGCACGCTGCGTGCACCATGAGCGGTGGTCATCAAAAAGAACCCCTAAGTAGGGAAAAATGGGGACTTTTACTAACTCGACTACCTTGCATTAGAATTTACCCTTCGCTGCCCTCCTTGGACCTATGGACATGGCATGCGACTTTTTAAAAGTGGTGATTAAGTCCAACGACTCCATAAAATCTATAAAACGATTTAAGAGCATTTGCAGCCCCCTTGCAGTCCTGGCCACCTACACCGCATCATCAGCGTACACAAATGCAGGAATCATTTTAGTGCCGGCTCTAGGAATGTCTTTGCAACAAGAAATCAGAGAATCCCCAAACTTATTAATGTAGAGGGTGAACAACAAGGGGGCCAATATGCAACCCTGCCGGACCCCTCTTTTTACTGCCTATGAATCAGTCAGGCTGCCATCTTGATTAAAGCGCACTGCCGCTGTTGTATTTTCATGGATGGCTGCCAGAAATGAAATCAAGTCAGCCTAAAACCCTATATCTTGAAGGATTAGCCAGAGCTTTGACCTATTGACAAGGTCAAAAGCCGAGGTTAAATCCATAAAGGCCAGATGGAGATTCCCACGCTTTGCAACTGTATACTTCTCTACCACCAAATGGAGATTAAGACATTGGTCCAGCATACCTTTCCCTTGCCTTAAACCATATTGGAGATCGGAAACTATGCTTGCTTGATCGAGCCACTCTGTTAGACATGCCAAGACAACTTTCCCCATCATTTTGGCCGCGGAGTCAAGGAGCGAGATGGGCCTATAACAAACCGGGTCATCCCTTGCTCCCTTTTTAAAATTCGGTATGATTACCGCCTTAGCCCAAGACGGGGGAAAGCCAGACAAGCAGGCTGCATTAAAAACACCTGTTAAAATCTTTGCCCATAGGATAGGATCTGCCTTATAAAGATCAGCCGGTAATCCATGGGGACATGGAGCTTCCCCCCTGAGGTTGATGTAATTTCCTTATTAACTTCATCTATTGTAAAGACAAGAGGGTGGCATACCGAACCAATAACTGGCTTCCCTGAGGAGATCCCGGGAGTCACGTCACTATACACTTTCCCAAAGTGTTGTACCCACATCTCAGCAGGAACTATACAATCTTTACTGGAGTTTGGTTTATCGTCAAACAATGGACTATTTAGGACAGACCAGAATCTAGAACTATTGGCCCGCACACTGGCCTGGCTAAGCTCCTCTCAAGCCATCTCCCTTAATTGCCTTTTCCGACTCTCCACTGAAAGTTTATATGACCTCCTTACATTTTTAACCCGTGAAGCTACCCTGGGTTTTTGCTTAAGTTCCTGCATGAGTTCCTTATGGGTGGTCATACAGGTTTCATCAAACCATTTAAAAAAATGTTGGGGCCTTGGTCTACAGGATATAGTTAAATTAGAAGCAACCTGCTTTACGATTCGGTCAAAGGCGTTAAGAACGGATAATGGTTGGGAGTCCTGGTCTGAGCAAATCCCAGACTCCTGAGCGCAGTTAGTAAACAAACTATCAATAGAACTATCAGGGGTGATCCTTTCCCATCTCATTCTACGTGCTTGATCTATGGGTGCAATGTTAACATTAGTAAGTTGAGACGTGGTCCTTCCCTTATTTACAGCATGTATATTAAGGTCCAATGTTAGTGGATTGTGATCACTAAAAATATTTTTTGTTGCACTTAATATGCCTATTGTCGATAACAGCAACAAGGAAACCAAAATATATCAATTATACTGTGACGACCATGACCAACAAATGGAGATATGGGAACTAACCTATTCGACTGGGCGGGGCAAATCAAGTTATGGGTTGATAAAAAACTTTCTAAAAAAATGTCGGACGAGGTATGTTCAAAATGGGTTAGCCCCTGAGGGACATATTCCTACTCCAGCCTGGCTGAACAGTTAATAGGGCAAGTATGAATATTAAAATCTCCCAGGACTAATATGTCATAATGTGTTTCTGTGCTGTCTCCATAATTTCCCAAAAAGGCAGTGAGAGCCCTAAGGTGCTCTATCTCATCAGTTCTATTGAAAGAATTATAGAAATTGACCACTAGAAGAGTTGGTAAATTCTTCTCTGTCAATTCTACTACTAAGATATGGGGAGAACGTGATTCGATCAGCTTTGCTTTGTAAGACAGCTTGAGGTTAATCATCAATAATAGCCCCCCCCCCCTGATCTACCCATACTGGATGGTGTAGCGAATTTACAAAAAGATATAAACCCATCCAAGTGGAAGTGTTCATTGGATTCCCATGTTTCCTTAAGAGCTTTAATATGGTGTGTAGCAAGAAAACGTTCCCAGGATGCATCGCCCTTTTTTGCCCTCAGACTGGCAATATTCCATGTTAAAACTTTCATTATACCTCCATCAATTGTAGTTAGGGTAGGACTGGGTTTTACTATATCAACTGATAAAATCTGTTGGTTCAAGGGACAGGAAGGAATACATTTCGAAAAACTAACCATGGGAACATGTATTACTTCGTCCGGTGTTTCCATTAATTTATCTAGACTAACAGGTGCTACATTACTAACAAGTAAACAAGTAGTCAATCTTGAGCATCCAAACCAGAAAGTGCCTGAAACCTGTTAGACAAAGAAATAGAGGGAACAACCGATGACAGAGGTCTTAGAGAAGGCTTATAAAAATATCCCAGTGGCAAGGCCCATAGTAGGTGGCGATCTTAGGGCAAGGATCCTGCACCCATGATATCGTCTGAACAACCGAGGGAGTTCAGAAATTAATGACCACACAGTCCCCCTCAAAATTCTTTGGTGATTGTCCCACTCACCCAACTCTGCGTACCATAATGATATTGTTGCTCATGGGTACCCTAAAACCTTTATGTTTGGATAACCAATCTACGGTTTTATTTCGCAATTGGGTCCAAGTTTCAGTTTGATCTGATCTAAGCGCTGGGACACCAGCCAGAACCAAAACATAAGGACATGCGGCCGGGGGTAGGTCTAGTACATCTCCAGAACACTTAGCATTCAAGGGATTCGGCACAGTGGGACCGTCTCTATGGTTATTACTGTCCAGTGGCATAAAGAAAAGTGAGGGGGCCTCCCTGCACGGTACTTAGGGGACCTCCTCCAGGCTCAATCAGGAGCTCTCCCGGCCCGAGTTCAGTGCCGAGGAGGCCCCTTGGAGCTAGGGCCCCCCCGCACCACGTGGGCTGCAGGGGCCTGTGTTACGCCCCTGTTACTGTCTCTAGTAATAAACTTGGCCTGGTCAATGGATAATGGTCTCGGTAGTCCCACAAGCTGGGACGGTATCTGATCAGATGGAGAAAAAGAATTAACCATCCCGCCTGTCCCCAGACCTCCCAGGCCCAGATGTGTGATATTCCCCCCAGGGCCAATTGCAGTGAATGATGGTCGAGATTAACCCTGGGCGTAGTTCGCGGAGCCGCACTCCGCGGAGCTACGCGAAGACGCACTTGCACTCCGCGACCTACACGTAGCTCCGCGGACATGCGTAGTTGCTTGCTAGACCCGTTCGCGCGCCGTTTTTCATCTTCGGGAGCGTGGTGCGCGTGTTCGGGGCGCTGCCTGCATGCTCGGGATGGCTAGCGCGCTAAGTTACCCAAGAGGTTTGTCCCGCCCGCTTGCGTTCCCTTATTTCCTGTTCCGGGTCACAAGTAACGTGTTCGGGTTGTGCAAGACATGTTCGGGAACTCATCTTCTCGTTCGCACTACAAAAGTGCGTGATCGCGCTAAATATCGCGCGAACCTACCCACGCGGTCGCGACGGGCGCAGCCATCTTGGATTTCACACTCAGTTTCTGCGTGTTCGGCAACTCGATCTTACCAACAAGCATCCTCGCGCGTCCTTATGACGCTATCGCGCATCCAAATGACGTTATCGCGTTCGCACAGTCGCGCGGGAGGGTTTACAAACATGGTGGCACACGCGACCGGGAAAAAGCGAACGCAGAACCAAGGTAAGCCATTGCCGCGCAGGCGATAATGTTATTCAGCGCGCGAGAACTACGCTACGCACCGGATCGCGGAGTAATCGACAGCTACGCGTTCTCCGCGGAACGCGAAGTTGCCGAAACTCCGCAAACTCCGCGAACGTAGCGTAGTTCTTCGCCCAGGGTTAGTCGAGATGTGGCAGGACTCACATTACTAATGTTCACATTAGCAGCTCTGTGAGCCAATTCCCTATTATTGCCCCCCACATGACTGATAACTTCTGGCATTACCGGGGCCACAGGTGCTTTAGCTGCCCCTCGTGCTGCACAATGACACCCACACACCTCCTGATTAACTGGGTCATTGCTAGATTTTTAAAGGTGCGACCATTTTTTCTCAATCGCCCCTAGTTTACATAAGAGAGGCGCTAAGAGAACAGTTATTAAATTCTCCAAGCGTTTCCAGTGGTCAGGATCACTTCCAATATCCACCATGGTATGGGGGTCAGTATTTGGAAAAAGAGGCGTACCACCATCAGGTTTGGGCATCTGATCACGGGTATCCCTAAAACTTGATGTGTAGATTTAACTTTGGTCTTGTTCCTCAATGCCACACTTCCACTTGTATGTTTTGCAGGCGGCTCACCATTCCCTCTTAACAGGGTTTCTTAACGCTTTCCCTTTCCCTTGAAGCTCTTTAAGATCTAGTAGCAGGATCGCTTGGGCTACACAAGTCGTTGTTGAGGTATGAGCTATAGATAAAGCAGGGGGTGCAGGCGAATCTACTTTCTCCACAGATGAATTAACCAACGATTCCTGAGCTAAGCTCTTTGTCGGGATTTGAGCAAGATCCAGATTACTTAAGTGATCCATCTCCAGTACCACCAATTTAGAAGCTAAACAATCAACTAGCTCCCCAACAGAAGTTACAACTGGTGCGTCCAAACTTAAGCGGTCAAAAATTTGCAGAGCACCCAGGTGAGATTTGGCCAAATTTATAGCCCCCAAAGATGACCTTTTTTGACCTGCATAAGTGTCCAAAGAGAGCCATTTTTCAGTAAGCTGTATTTCATGTGTTAATACTGACTCAGCCCTGGTTAAAAAACGCATCCAATGTTCCCCTCCCCAGCCTGTAGTCCTGTAGCCTTACGTTTGGTCATCATAACCAGTGCCTAGATATATAGCACCACCTTCTGGGCAAACAAACATATCAAGAACAATATAACAATAAAATGACCTTATGCTTCATTCGGAGTTCAAATTGTCTCGCACAACTAAGGGAGGTGGCCCAGACCTGCCTTCTCCTGGCTCGGACGGGTGCAGATGGGCCCGCCGTCAATCCCCCGTGGTCCTTCAGGGATTCGTTATGCCGGCAAAGACTCTTGTGGCGGTGGCGGCCCCAGAACCAGCAAACCAACAGGTAGGTACGTTTTTTACGAGCTCCCGCGCTGCGGGAGCCTGGCAGGCCCATTCAAAAGCCCTAAAAACTCCTTTCTTTCCTAAACCCCACACCCAATACCCCGTAGAACACCTCAGCACATCCAAACTCCACCCATCACTGAACCTTGAAAAAAAAACCACCACCCTTAAATACCAGCCATTCCAAGACCCATAAGAACTCCTCATCACCCTAGACTACTCATCACTGTACCCTACAAGCCCCGTTCTACATGTAAATTCCACCCTCCCCGAATCCTTAAAACCACTTACTACCACTGAGCTCTACCCATCCCTGACCCTAAAAAACACCCAACACATGTAAAAACCACTCACCCATGAACCCTAAAAACCCTCACCACCCCTACACTCCACCCATCTCTGAACCCTAAAAATCCAATACTATGCCCAAACTCCAATTATTCCTGACCACTAAAAAACCCTCCTCACCCTAAATATTAGCAATCCCTCAACCCAAACAACCCTCAGTAGTCCTAAAGCCCACCAAAGTTTAATGTAATTTTGAATTTTTCCTAAAAATTATCTTTTCTTTAAAATGTTTCCTTTAATTTTCAATTTTTTGTATTTCCTTAAAATTGTCTTTGCTTAAAATTGGTTTTCCATGATTTGGTTTCTCCAATGTAGTTTCTCAGTTTTCGTTTTCCATTAACTCATACACGTCAGCTATGTGATGTGCAAAAAGTGTTTTACCGCCACTAAAATGACATCTTTTTAGGTCTCGGCAACGAGAACTATTGTCGCCATGTAAGCTCGCAAGGGAGTACAGAGCGGTGCACGAGCCGACCAGGGTCTGTGGACGCGCACACACGCAGGCAGGCAGGCAGGCAGGCACACACACACCAGACAGACACAGACAGACACACGCACGCACACACACACGCACACACACACACGCACACACACACACACACACACCCTCCCTCTCTGCCCACTCCCTCTCTGCCGCCCCCCCTCTACCCCCACTCACCAGGCTCTTTCCCTCCGCAGCGGGTCAGTCATGGCAGCAAGCAGGCTCGGTGTCTTCTCCAGCGATCTTCAGCTGATGTGCACGCTCACGCTGCGTCTCCTGCGCGCCCACCACGCTGTTTCGCGCCCGTTGATCCTCAGCTTGTGATTACTACTCCTTCTAAGCCGGAATCTAAATTACTATTTCTTGGTTCTCTAACTCCACTCTGTTGATTCGTAACAAACTGATATTCAGCACATTTCACAGTCTCGCTTTTGCTTCTCATAAATACAATAAGATTATTTTAAGCAATGTCTACCCTTCTTTTGGTTCTGTACCTATTATGCTTCGGACTATAGAATTTTAGAAAGTGTGGTGGAAGATTCCATGATATCAGTGGTGTGCACAGTGCAGAGTGAGTGTGCAGAGTGCAGAGTAGTGAGTGCAGAGTAGTGAGTGCAGAGTAGTGAGTGCAGAGTAGTGAGTGCAGAGTAGTGAGTGCAGAGTAGTGAGTGCAGAGTAGTGAGTGCAGAGTAGTGAGTGCAGAGTAGTGAGTGCGCAGAGTAGTGAGTGTGCAGAGTAGTGAGTGTGCAGAGTAGTGAGTGTGCAGAGTAGTGAGTGTGCAGAGTAGTGAGTGTGCAGAGTAGTGAGTGTGCAGAGTAGTGAGTGTGCAGAGTGAGTGTGCAGAGTGAGTGTGCAGAGTGAGTGTGCAGAGTGAGTGTGCAGAGAGAGTGTGCAGAGAGAGTGTGCAGAGGAGTGAGTGCAGAGGAGTGAGTGCAGAGGAGTGAGTGCAGAGGAGTGAGTGCAGAGGAGTGAGTGCAGAGGAGTGAGTGCAGAGGAGTGAGTGCAGAGGAGTGAGTGCAGAGTGCAGAGTAGTGAGTAGTGAGTAGTGAGTAGTGAGTAGTGAGTAGTGAGTAGTGAGTAGTGAGTGCAGAGTAGTGAGTGCAGAGTAGTGAGTGCAGAGTAGTGAGTGCAGAGTAGTGAGTGCAGAGTAGTGAGTGCAGAGTAGTGAGTGCAGAGTAGCGAGTGCAGAGTAGTGAGTGCAGAGTAGTGAGTGCAGAGTAGTGAGTGCAGAGTAGTGAGTGCAGAGTAGTGAGTAGTGAGTGCAGAGTAGTGAGTGCAGAGTAGTGAGTAGTGAGTGCAGAGTAGTGAGTAGTGAGTGCAGAGTGCAGAGTAGTGAGTGCAGAGTGCAGAGTAGTGAGTGCAGAGTGCAGAGTAGTGAGTGCAGAGTAGTGAGTGCAGAGCGCAGAGTAGTGAGTGCAGAGTAGTGAGTGCAGAGTAGTGAGTGCAGAGTGCAGAGTAGTGAGTGCAGAGTGCAGAGTAGTGAGTGCAGAGTGCAGAGTAGTGAGTGCAGAGTGCAGAGTAGTGAGTGCAGAGTAGTGAGTGCAGAGTGCAGAGTAGTGAGTGCAGAGTGCAGAGTAGTGAGTGCAGAGTGCAGAGTAGTGAGTGCAGAGTGCAGAGTAGTGAGTGCAGAGTGCAGAGTAGTGAATGCAGAGTAGTGAGTGCAGAGTAGTGAGTGCAGAGTAGTGAGTGCAGAGTAGTGAGTGCAGAGTAGTGAGTGCAGAGTGCAGAGTAGTGAGTGCAGAGTGCAGAGTGCAGAGTGCAGAGTAGTGAGTGCAGAGTGCAGAGTAGTGAGTGCAGAGTGCAGAGTAGTGAGTGCAGAGTGCAGAGTAGTGAGTGCAGAGTGCAGAGTAGTGAGTGCAGAGTGCAGAGTAGTGAGTGCAGAGTAGTGAGTGCAGAGTGCAGGTGAGTGCAGTGCAGGTGAGTGCAGTGCAGGTGAGTGCAGTGCAGGTGAGTGCAGTGCAGTGCAGGTGAGTGCAGTGCAGGTGAGTGCAGTGCAGGTGAGTGCAGTGCAGTGCAGGTGAGTGCAGTGCAGGTGAGTGCAGTGCAGGTGAGTGCAGTGCAGGTGAGTGCAGTGCAGGTGAGTGCAGTGCAGTGCAGGTGAGTGCAGTGCAGTGCATGTGAGTGCAGTGCAGGTGAGTGCAGTGCAGTGCAGGTGAGTGCAGTGCAGTGCAGGTGAGTGCAGTGCAGTGCAGGTGAGTGCAGTGCAGTGCAGGTGAGTGCAGGTGAGTGCAGGTGAGTGCAGTGCAGGTGAGTGCAGTGCAGTGCAGGTGAGTGCAGTGCAGTGCGAGTGCAGTGCAGTGCAGGTGAGTGCAGTGCAGTGCGAGTGCAGTGCAGTGCAGGTGAGTGCAGTGCAGTGCAGGTGAGTGCAGTGCAGTGCAGGTGAGTGCAGTGCAGTGCAGGTGAGTGCAGTGCAGTGCAGGTGAGTGCAGTGCAGTGCAGGTGAGTGCAGTGCAGTGCAGTGCAGGTGAGTGCAGTGCAGTGCAGGTGAGTGCAGTGCAGGTGAGTGCAGTGCAGTGCAGGTGAGTGCAGGTGAGTGCAGTGCAGGTGAGTGCAGTGCGTGCAGTGGAGTGCAGTGCAGGTGAGTGCAGTGCAGGTGAGTGCAGTGCAGGTGAGTGGAGTGCAGTGCAGGTGAGTGGAGTGCAGTGCAGGTGAGTGGAGTGCAGTGCAGGTGAGTGGAGTGCAGGTGAGTGCAGTGCAGTGCAGGTGAGTGCAGTGCAGTGCAGGTGAGTGGAGTGCAGGTGAGTGCAGTGCAGTGCAGGTGAGTGCAGTGCAGTGCAGGTGAGTGGAGTGCAGGTGAGTGCAGTGCAGGTGAGTGCAGTGCAGGTGAGTGCAGTGCAGTGCAGGTGAGTGCAGTGCAGTGCAGGTGAGTGCAGTGCAGGTGAGTGCAGTGCAGGTGAGTGCAGTGCAGGTGAGTGCAGTGCAGTGGAGTGCAGTGCAGGTGAGTGCAGTGCACTGCAGTGCAGGTGAGTGCAGTGCAGTGCAGGTGAGTGCAGTGCAGTGTAGGTGGGTGCAGTGCAGGTGAGTGCAGTGCAGGTGAGTGCAGTGCAGGTGAGTGCAGTGCAGGTGAGTGCAGTGCAGGTGAGTGCAGTGCAGTGCAGGTGAGTGCAGTGCAGGTGAGTGCAGTTCAGGTGAGTGCAGTTCAGGTGAGTGCAGTGCAGGTGAGTGCAGTGCAGGTGAGTTCAGTGCAGTGCAGGTGAGTGCAGTGCAGGTGAGTGCAGTGCGTGCAGTGCAGATGAGTGCAGTGCAGGTGAGTGCAGTGCAGGTGAGTGCAGTGCAGGTGAGTGCAGTGCAGTGCAGGTGAGTGGAGTGCAGGTGAGTGCAGGTGAGTGCAGTGCAGGTGAGTGCAGTGGAGTGCAGGTGAGTGCAGTGCAGTGCAGGTGAGTGCAGTGCAGTGGCATGCAGGTGAGTTCAGTGCAGGTGAGTGCAGTGGCGTGCAGGTGAGTGCAGTGCAGGTGAGTGCAGTGCAGGTGAGTGCAGTGCAGTGCAGGTGAGTGCAGTGCAGTGCAGGTGAGTGCAGTGCAGGTGAGTGCAGTGCAGGTGAGTGCAGTGCAGGTGAGTGCAGTGCAGTGCAGGTGAGTGCAGTGCAGGTGAGTGCAGTGCAGGTGAGTGCAGTGCATGTGAATGCAGTGCAGTGCAGGTGAATGAAGTGCAGTGCAGGTGAGTGCAGGTGAGTGCAGTGCAGTGCAGGTGAGTGCAGTGCAGTGCAGGTGAGTGCAGTGCAGTGCAGGTGAGTGCAGGTGAGTGCAGTGCAGGTGAGTGCAGTGCAGTGCAGGTGAGTGCAGTGCAGGTGAGTGCAGTGCAGTGCAGGTGAGTGCAGTTGAGTGCAGAGTGGTGTGTATTGACAATGTAAATGACAATGCCATTTATTTATGATTTAAAGAAAAAAAAAGAAATGTCATGAGCAATGCCAATAGCTCTACCTTTAATGATGCCGAGACCATTGCATTGTAAATGCTTGTTTTATTGACTGATGCAAATAGCAGCCATAATCAAGAATTGTTAAATAAACCAAAATAAATAGTACAAGCGGCACTGCCTCTGTATGCACTTATGCAGCAACACATGCGCTCATACGTGACGACTCATGCACATACCTAGGCAATGACACAGCTGCAGTGGCTATATCATTGGGCCTTTTTGCCACAGTTCTCAGATCTTGACTAAGATATTGCATGTGCTGTCTGTTGCAAGACCTATTGTTATCTTACAGTGGGCTTATAGCATACCCATTGCTTTCCCTTGGTTAGCTTCATTGCACTCTCATTTTCATTTGATTGCTTCTCATTTAGTATCTGTGGGCTTTCATTCCACTTCTTGGGTTTGTCCTACCCTTGCAGCATGGAAGCTCCTATGTCTTTCCACTGCATTGCTTTTTCAGTTGCTTTTTTCTTTTTGATTAAACATTCTCCTACAGTGCATGTGTTTTCCCACTGCCTCCCTCATACTGTTATCTTTCCCCAGCCTCTGCGTTTTGTGTTTCTATTTCCTATGAGTTTCCCCTCCACTCTCCATCACCTGCGTGGTTTCTCGCCGCCAGCTCCATGTTGCTCTCTTTTGCCTATTTGATCCCAACAACTGTGTCCTAAGTGTTGATTCCCCAATCTGTTCTCCTGTGTTGCTCACAACCCTCACCAGTGCCCCCATTTTGCTTACACCCCTTGTTTCTTTCACCACCCACTTTAAAAACCTTCCAACCACCTGTGCCTTTGTGCTGCTCCCGCCCATCATCCTCTGTGTTGCTTCCGCCTCCCAACCGTGCCCACCCTGGTGTGCTCCCACCAGCTGCTTTAGAAAAAAAAGTTCACCCACTTTTTCCTTATTTGTTACCAATCCACCTAAACATTAAAAAAAGAATAACAAAGCGGGGGCATCATTTTGTAGACGTGCACCTACAAAATGACATTGCTGACTGCATCAGAAGCTTTGTTTTTTTAATTCCACAGTTTCGTTGTACTCTGTCTCATGGCTAAAACCATAGGCAAAGCCAATAGTTCTAAAAGGCAAGACAAGCAAAATACACCAGGTTGTGGCTGTTTGGAGTTAATTATTCCTCCAAGAGGCAAGAAGACTTCAATGTGGGACATGCATTTTCTTCCAAACTAGAAATGCTTCTCTGACTCTCAAGATGTTATTATGCAGTTCCTGCCCATAGTCAGCTGGCAGGCTTTCTTACTCAATTAGTGGCACAATCCAAAACCCTGGAGCAAGCTCGTCACGGATAACAAGGAGTCTAGTCCCTATTTAACCAGTTAATGCCTTTCTGCACTGCTAATAGCAAGAATTGTTTCCTAAACTGACTCCATCTTGTGCACATAGTCTTAGATAGTGATCATCTAATTGGTAGCAAGCAGTGGCGTAGCAATGGGGGTGGTCCGCCCCGGGGGGTACGAGTTTTGAGGGCAGCGGCCTCCCCTCCCGCTTTTACCTACAGCTGTCGTGGGGCGGCAGGCTGAAGGAATCGCAAGCAAACCCTTCCCCGCTGGTACGTTCAAAGCCACGGGCAGCAAAAGCAGGGTCAGTACATTAAAAAGGCAGCTACACAAAAAGGACAATGCTATTCATGGTTACATGTAAGTAAGCAGGATGTGGATGTGTTCATGAAAAAAACATGACTCTTTATTGTGTTGCAACTAAATCCAAAGATCATGTTTTCATTTTGTTTTGTTGTGTTTTATTAACTGGTAACCTGTTGTTTTCGGAGCAGCCCTGCTGGATTGGTCAGCCCTGTTTAGTTTGATACGGTCAATGCTTTTTTACATGTCAATTCTCTAGCCCCTCCTTTACCATTTCAGAAGAGTCCACTCTGCGGGCATTGAAAGGGTAAGATTGCGATGAAAGCTCCTGTAACAATATTGAAAAAGAGTAGCAAGTTATGGACCACAAGTAAGTGTGGTTTTTTTTTTAAACCCATATCTTGTAGTGAAGAGTAGTCTGCCATTATTTTAAGTGACCTTGTTTGGAGTTCTGTTTAATGGTGAAGATTGGACTGTGCTTTGCATCTCTGAACTACTGCATAAAGAACATGAGCAACCAAAATCTCAGCATCTGCTCACCTCAGTCTTACAGGTCATCGAACTCTGAACCTGCTTTGAAGTGGGCAGAATGGAGGGAATACTTTATGAACTACATTGAATCAATTCGAGAGGCAGGAAAAATGGCGGCGGCGCATAAGAAAAGGATCCTTTTACATTCATTGGGCCCTATGGGGTTAAAAATTTATTCCCAGCTGTCTAAATTTCCAATAGTGAGTGATGTGAATGTTTTTACTGCTGCTCTTAATGATTTAGATAAGCATTTTCAACCTAAAGTTTGCATTGGTATAAATAGGATAGGGACAAGTTTTTAAGGGCAAAATGACAAAATTGGAGACTCTTGAATATTTTGAGGCTGATTTGCAAAAGTTAGCATGCAGCTGTAAGTTTGGCACTCTACAGGATGATTTATTATGAGACCAGGTTGTGATGCACACCATCAATCAGCCCATAGAGCAGAGGCTGTGGGTGAATGGTGGTTCCCCTTTGAATACTATCTTGGCTATTGTCCAGAAAGCTGAGATTTCAGAAAAGAGCACAGTAGCTTTGAAGCAGAATGATAAGGAAACAATGTCTGTGAACAGAACTTTTAAAAGTTATAGTACAAAAAATAGTGCAGCATCTTGCAAGGAAAAAGCTAAAGTGTGTGAAAGAGGTAGATGTTATAGATGTGACAGCAAAGAACACCTTGCTTATAGCAAATGTTGTTCTGCTATTAATCAGGAAAACAGTAATTGTGGAATCTGGGGTCATTATGCTAAATTGTGCAAGAAAAAGAAATCTGTTACGTGTGTCTGTGATGAACGAGAGACAGCAAAATAGAATGATTCAGAGGAGGATTCAGGTTTGGATAGATTAAATATTGTCACGAATGTTAAAGAAAAGCTAATTTTTAATATACATGATGATGCATGCAAAGGGAAACCTGAGTGAAGATGACTATTGATGGGGTAGAAGTGCCCATTTTTTCTGGTTCGAGTCCCCCTACCCCATTATCAATAAGGGAATCTGGAGAGATAAGTTTGTGGAAAAGATTGGTGAATCTCTTATTCCATATGACATTGAGCCTAAAGTTATGGTGGTGAGAAAATAGATATACTGGGTTTCAGGTGGCTAATTTTCAAATTTAAACACATGATGTCACATGGTAAGTTGTACATGGTTAAAAAGAGTCCTGCAGTTTTGGGTTGGTAGGATCAGAAAGATTTGTCTATTGTTTTGACCCTAATAGCAAAGAGCAAGTTTTGATTGTAGGTCTAGCTTGACCAATGGGTCCAAGTTGTTTAAGATTTTCCAGCCATGATTAAGTAAGAGCTGGGTAATCTGGTGAGGTTTGAACCCAAGATTCGCTTGAAGAAGGAAGTGTGCCCCAAATTCCATATGGCCAGAAATGTGCCAATGTCTGTAAGAGAGGAAGTCCCAAGGGAGTTGGAAAAGTTGGTGTTGTCTGGGTTGATAGAACCTGTGGAGGCATCTGTATGGACTTCTATGATGGTGCTACCTCGACAGAGTAATGGTAAAATAAGATTCTGCATCGACCTCCGCCATCTGAACAATAACATTATCATACATGAGTTTCCATAATCTAAAATCAATGTGATGGTAACATTGCCTAAAGATGCTCTGTGGCTTTCTGCTCTCGATTTATCATCTTCATATAACCAGATTTTTCTGACTTATTCCCGGAAATACAAAGCTTTTATCACTCCAGATGGTTGTTTCCAATTTTTGCACATGCTGTTCGGTCTGGCGTTGGCTGACGCCTTTTTTCAGAGACTAGCGTTAAATTTATTCATCAAAGAACAAAGTATTATGTTTTTGGAAGACGATGTTCTAGTATTTAGCAAGAATAGATGTGCATAATGAATGCACCCACACCTAAAAGTAAGGATGTAGTTCGGTCATTTTTAGATCTTACCGAATATTGTGCCAAATTCATAGCAAAGTTTGCGGAGAAATGTTTCCACATCAGAGAACTTTTAAAACCAGGGACAGAGTTTGTGTGGTCACAACAGTGTGAGGATGATTATGCAGTCATAAAAAAGTGTTTAACTGAGGCGACCAGAATGTTGAGCTTCGACCCAAATGTTGATTATATTGTCATGACCGATGCAAGCGGTACAAAAGGGGGTGGTGATGGACGGAGCATCTCAATCAATCAAACACACCCAGTCAAAAGATCTGGGTTTAATCCATCACCGTTCTTTAGCCCACTCTGCCACCCCAGTTCCGACATGGCTATATGCCAATCAGTCTGACCCTGTGCCTCATGGGAACATTCCAGCCCGAACTGCCAAGCCATGTCTTCCCTGGACCGGAAACAAGCGTCCGAGGACCGGTTTCTGGCATTCCAGCCATCTTCAGCCCGGCTTGCTTGAATCCAGTGGCAAAGTGAGCAAGGGACTCACGTCTGAGCATACCCTGCCACACTTGTGGCGGCCAAAAGCGGTACAAAAGGGGGTGGTGATGGACGGAGCATCTGAATCATTCAAACACTCACACCCAGTCAAAAGATCTGGGTTTAATCCATCACCGTTCGTTAGCCCACTCTGCCACCCCAGTTCAGACATGGCTATATGCAAATCAGTCTGGCCCTGTGCCTCATGGGAACAGTCCAGCCCGAACTGCCAAGCCATGTCTTCCCTGGACCGGAAACAAGCTTCCGAGGACCGGTTTCTGGCATTCCAGCCGTCTTCAGCCCGGCTTGCTTGAATCCAGTGGCAAAGTGAGCAAGGGACTCACGTCTGAGCATACCCTGCCACACTTGTGGCGGCCAAAAGCGGTACAAAAGGGGGTGGTGATGGGCGGAGCATCTGAATCAATCAAACACTCACACCCAGTCAAAAGATCTGGGTTTAATCCATCACCGTTCTTTAGCCCACTCTGCCACCCCAGTTCAGACATGGCTATATGCAAATCAGTCTGACCCTGTGCCTCATGGGAACAGTCCAGCCCGAACTGCCAAGCCATGTCTTCCCTGGACCGGAAGCAAGCTTCCGAGGACCGGTTTCTGGCATTCCAGCCGTCTTCAGCCCGGCTTGCTTGAATCCAGTGGCAAAGTGAGCAAGGGACTCACGTCTGAGCATACCCTGCCACACTTGTGGCGGCCAAAAGCGGTACAAAAGGGGGTGGTGATGGACGGAGCATCTGAATCAATCAAACACTCACACCCAGTCAAAAGATCTGGGTTTAATCCATCACCGTTCTTTAGCCCACTCTGCCACCCCAGTTCAGACATGGCTATATGCAAATCAGTCTGACCCTGTGCCTCATGGGAACAGTCCAGCCCGATCTGCCAAGCCATGTCTTCCCTGGACCGGAAACAAGCTTCCAAGGACCGGTTTCTGGCATTCCAGCCGTCTTCAGCCCGGCTTGCTTGAATCCAGTGGCAAAGTGAGCAAGGGACTCACGTCTGAGCATACCCTGCCACACTTGTGGCGGCCAAAAGCGGTACAAAAGGGGGTGGTGATGGACGGAGCATCTGAATCAATCAAACACTCACACCCAGTCAAAAGATCTGGGTTTAATCCATCACCGTTCTTTAGCCCACTCTGCCACCCCAGTTCAGACATGGCTATATGCAAATCAGTCTGACCCTGTGCCTCATGGGAACAGTCCAGCCCAAACTGCCAAGCCATGTCTTCCCTGGACTGGAAACAAGCTTCCGAGGACCGGTTTCTGGCATTCCAGTCGTCTTCAGCCCAGCTTGCTTGAATCCAGTGGCAAAGTGAGCAAGGGACTCACGTCTGAGCATACCCTGCCACACTTGTGGTGGCAAAAAGCGGTACAAAAGGGGGTGGCGATGGGCGGAGCATCTGAATCAATCAAACACTCAAACCCAGTCAAAAGATCTGGGTTTAATCCATCACCGTTCGTTAGCCCACTCTGCCACCCCAGTTCAGACATGGCTATATGCAAATCAGTCTGACCTTGTGCCTCATGGGAACAGTCCAGCCCGAACTGCCAAGCCATGTCTTCCCTGGACCGGAAGCAAGCTTCCGAGGACCGGTTTCTGGCATTCCAGCCGTCTTCAGCCCGGCTTTCTTGAATCCAGTGGCAAAGTGAGCAAGGGACTCACGTCTAAGCATACCCTGCCACACTTGTGGCGGCCAAAAGCAGTACAAAAGGGGGTGGTGATGGACGGAGCATCTGAATCAATCAAACACCAACACCCAGTCAAAAGATCTGGGTTTAATCCATCACCGTTCTTTAGCCCACTCTGCCACCCCAGTTCAGACATGGCTATATGCAAATCAGTCTGACCCTGTGCCTCATGGGAACAGTCCAGCCCGATCTGCCAAGCCATGTCTTCCCTGGACCGGAAAAAAGCTTCCAAGGACCAGTTTCTGGCATTCCAGCCGTCTTCAGCCCGGCTTGCTTGAATCCAATGGCAAAGTGAGCAAGGGACTCACGTCTGAGCATACCCTACACACTTGTGCCGGCCAAAAGCGGTACAAAAGGGGGTGGTGATGGACGGAGCATCTGAATCAATCAAACACTCACACCCAGTCAAAAGATCTGGGTTTAATCCATCACCGTTCTTATGACCGATGCAAGCAACAAGAGGCTGGGTGCTATGTTGACTAAGGTGAATGACAAAGGTGTGGATGATGTGACAGCATTGGCATCTAGGTCAGTGACACCGACAGAGGAAAAGTACCCAACGTTAGATAAAGAGGCATTGCCTTGTACTTTGGCCCTGGAGCATTTCAGAGCATTTGTGTGGGGTAGGACAATTATCATCCATTGCGATCATAAGCCTCTGGTAAAATTGCTAACTAGAGAGGGCACCACCAATGCTTCAGCCAGGATTCCTAGAATTTCCATTTGCATGCATAATTTCATCAATACAATTGTATATGTCACGGTATGCCAGGCTGCGCCTACGGACTACAACTCCAAGGAGGCTGTGGAGTAGGAGGAGTCATTAGTATATAGGCATCTGGGATGCAGACGTTAGTTGTACGTGATTCCCTTCGGAACTGTTCCTGATTGCCTTGTTGTTTCTTTGGTATCCTTGGATTCTTCCTGGTTAGGCGTCCTCGGCTGAGGCGCTGGACGTTTGTGCTCGGAGAGGGCGGCTGCTCTCTCTCGGTTCCTGAACATTACCGGAGTTCCTTCCGTCCGCGGCTGCGGCGGACATCGCCTGTGAGCGTCCTCGGCTGAGGCGCTGGAGGTTTGTGCTCGGAGAGGGCGGCTGCTCTCTCGGGTTCTGAACAATACCGGAGTTCTTTTCCGTCTGCGGCTGCGGCGGACATTGCCTGTGAGCGTTCTCGGCTGAGACGCTCAGTTTATTCACACGGAAGAAGGGCGGCTGCCTTTCTTCAAGAAGGAAACCTGTTTTGGATTTTTCCGCCTGCGGATGCGGCGGTCCATTTCCGCAAGCGTTCTCGGCTGAGACGTTGCCTCATCTTCTCAGAAGCGGGCGGCTTCTTTCCTTTCCAAACCTCCCAGTGAGAGAGATAAGTAACTCTGTTAACATTACGTTTGCTGATCTGTTTATAGCCAGAATCTGGAACTTTTGCTTGGAACATTGCTTGTACTGCTTACGGGCATTCTGACTTTTGTTTGTTTTGGGAACATTGGAACTTTCTGAGTTGTCAGTCATCTTTGGGTTACTTACTGACAGCGGAACTCTATTTTTATACTTCTTCCTTCAATACTCGGTTACTGGAGAAGGGATTAATTTTCGTTGTGAAAAGGAAGTGGGAATGGTATGTATGGTGCGTTTGTGGTGATATACTGGATTCCATATGCATCAGCCAGGAATAATACTGTTTGTGTTTTTCTGATTATTAGGTATAAGGATAGAGACGTATCTATCTTTACTTTCAAGAGAGGGGGTTGCATCCAGTGGAGTAACTGGGGTAGGTGTTCCACTAGCGAGAAATATATGATAGTAGCCAGTGAATTGTGCTATAACGTTGTGTCTTATTTTTTTTCTCGTTTCAGTGGTCCCTTCCGTTCCAGCCCCTTCCCTTACATTTCCCTCGCCTGATTTCCTAGAGGCTCTGTGTACTTGGTTGTCAGAGTTTCGGGCAGTCAGGAGGTGGACCCCCTTGAGCATCGCCCTGATCCTGTGGAGACAGATCGTGACAGTATACATGCCTGGAAAAGAAAATGTGGTGGCAGATTGTTTGCCTAGAATGCCAACACAGTTAGAGGAGTGCGAAGACGAAAAATGGAATGGATTTCATGTGTCTCTCATACACGACAATGGTATACCTGCGGTAAGAAAGGAAGAATGAGAACTAGACTATAGAGGTAACACTGTATTACAAGAGGTTGCAAAGTTTACTGGGGGAGTGTGGCCTAATGAAAGAGATTTGGCAGATGTTATCAGACCACTCTGGAAGTCAATCGGAACTGTCATTGGACAGTGGGATGATTTTGAGGGTGAAAGAATATTCCCCCCCCCCCAGCCTTCACATAAACATTTTATTTTTGTGTCACAAGGGACATTTTGTTATAAATCATATCGAAGCTGTGTTTAAGAGATTGTTCTGGTGGCCTGTCATGGATTCTGATATTGAGCATATGGTCAAAGAGTTCATGGAATGTTCTGGAGCTGACATGTCCAAACTCTCAGGCCCCCAATGAGCGATAACATTGGTCCAAAAAATAAGTGAGAGTCCATTTTCATTGGTGTAATTGGACCAGTGGGTCCAACACAAAAGTATGTTTTTGTAGTCATGGATCTGTTTTCTAGGTGACCAGTGGTCAGAATTGTACAGATTCCAATGCAGTTTAAGTCTTTATGGATCAAGTTTTTTGTTCAGAGGGAATTCCGAACACTGTGTTAAGTAGTAATGGGCTGCAGTTCAAATCTCCTGCCTTTACACAGTATTGTGACAAAGTTGGAGAAAGACTGAAAACTACCTCGCTATATAACCCCAGTGGCAACGGAATGGCTGAGCAGTTCAACCGTGTCATTAATGGTGTGATTCAGGCAGCTTGCACAAACAACAAAGACTGGGAGGTACAGGTGATGAAAGCTGTATGGGCCAACAAGGTCACTAGGAATGCAACCACTGAGTGGTCACCTTTTTTGATAATGAGAGGGAGAAATTCAAGAACCAAGTGCAACCCTGGATGGTTGTGGACACTTGTGTTGTGCCATGGTTTGTACAGGATGTCAGGGACACTATAGCCAAAGGACATTTGAAAAATAAAATGTACTATGTTTCTAAGAATAGTACTAAACCTGTGTCTGTTCATGATAGAGATTGGGTTTGCATAAAGAAGCCTGGTGTTATAACTAAGGGGGACAGTAAATCCTATGCACATGGGGACGTTGTCGAGGTGTTTCACAATGCAGTCCGGTTGAGTGATGGTAAAGTTTGGAACCTTAAGCTGGTGCCTTTGAGTAACATTAAGGAATGGAAGGATTTGGAGGAGAACAAAGGGAGTAAGGAATTTGACTGGTTGGATGAAGAAAACGCCTTTTGTGGAATAGCCACCCAAGCTGATTTATGTGAGGATTGCGAGTCTCTGGAAAATCATTCCTTGGTTAATTTTTCTGAGGATTTTTTGCCGCATGATGAGGGTGCTACCAGAGAAATGCAGGATGAGGGTGTTACACCTAGGCAGCTGGAGGATGGGTCTTTTTGTGCAGGTTTGAAAGAACAAGGTAGGATTAGGAAACCACCCAAGTAGTTAGAAGGCTATATTCTTGAAGGTAGTAAGTAGGTTCTTTAGGAAATATATTTATTGTTTAGTGATAAGTTTTTTTTGGATAGTGAAGTAATGTCATAACCCCAGATGCATCAAGCATACATTTTGCTTTGCGAATTCTAAATTGCAAAAAATACCGAATCGCAATTTAGAATTCGCAGAATGGTATGCATCATGAAAAGCAATGAAAAAAAGTGAATCGCAATCGGCCGCAATTGCCGATTGGGATTTTCGCAAAATTGCATTTAAATCGCAGAATCGGCCGTTTCGCATGTAAAAATTGCTAACTCGCAATTACCGAAATCGCAAATTGCGATCTCGCTAATTGCGAGATCGCAAAAACAGGAAGTCGCATTTCGAGCACATTGATAACATCACAACCAGGAAGTAGGCAGTTCCCTCCCTCATTCAGATCACTGAGCCTGAAAGTGGAAGCAGCACTGGCCAGAGCTCCACAACAGACCACCTGCAGCACCACACCAGGACACAGAGACCTACTTAAAATGTCCCAGGAAGCAGCAGGGAGCAGTGCACCAGGAAGGAAAAGGAAAATTGAATTTTCAGAGCAGGAACTGGAGTACCTCATTGAGGGAGTCACTAAGGATCATGATCGCCTTTTTGGAAAGGACTCCCGGAGGGTGCCTGAGGCGGACAAGAGGCGCATCTGGCTGCGCATCCACGCAAAGGTTAACTCAGTCGGAGTGACCCAGCGCTCCATTGATGAACTTAAAAAGAGGTGGTATGACCTCAGAGGGCGTGACAAAGAACGCATTGCTGAGAGGCTGGGGGAGCGACTTTCCACCGGAGGAGGAGACCCCACTGTTGCACCCAACACTCAACTGGAAGACCTTGTGAAAGACACCCTAAATCCTGCAGCCTGCTTGGGGGTCACCTGGCTGGACTCCTCCCGAAGCGGGAAACAACCTTTACAACGCAACTTTTACAACGCACTACCATTACAACGAAACTTTTACAACGCAAAAACTTTTACAACGCATACCATTACAACGCATGTTTTTACAACGCAAGTACTTTTACAACGCATACCATTACAACGTAAGTATTGGTAAGTATATAATTATATTTAAAATTATATTTTGTTTGGGTTTTTTTATGGGGTATTTTTAGGGTTCAGGGTCAGTTTTCAGTTTATGGGTAAAGGGGTATTTTTAGGGTTCAGGGTCAGTTTTCAGTTTTTGGGTAAAGGGGTATTTTTAGGGTTCAGGGTCAGTTTTCAGTTTTTGGGTAAAGGGGTATTTTTAGGGTTTAGGGTCAGTTTTCAGTTTTTGGGTAAAGGGGTATTTTTAGGGTTTAGGGTCAGTTTTCAGTTTTTGGGTAAAGGGGTATTTTTAGGGTTCAGGGTCAGTTTTCAGTTTTTGGGTAAAGGGGTATTTTTAGGGTTCAGGGTCAGTTTTCAGTTTTTGGGTAAAGGGGTATTTTTAGGGTTCAGGGTCAGTTTTCAGTTTTTGGGGTACAGGGGTATTTTTAGGGTTCAGGGTCAGTTTTGGGTTTTTGGGGTACAGGGGTATTTTTAGGGTTCAGGGTTATTTTGGGGTTTTTGGGGTACAGGGGTACAGGGTAAAAAAAAATTAAATTAATTTAATTAAATTAAATTAAATTATATTAATTACAATTAATTTAAAATAAAAAAATATTATATACTTACCAATACTTACGTTGTAATGGTATGCGTTGTAAAGGTACTTGCGTTGTAAAAACATGCGTTGTAATGTTATGCGTTGTAAAAGTTTTTGCGTTGTAAAAAATTCGTTGTAACGGTATGCGTTGTAAAAGTATGCGTTGTAACGTCATACATCCCCCGAAACACCCAACAATCCCAAGGTAAGTGCCATGCGACTGCGACCCCGTCCCCTAACAATGCCCATGACTCCAGAGCTAGCTATTTGATAACACCAGTAATGCAGGCCATGCACACCTGAAATGCCCTATTGCATTGTGGTACTTGTAGTGTGACCACAATTCCCGGATACACCCACACAGCCAGACCTGTCAAGTGAAAGTTATTCCTAAAGCCAGTCAGGGAATGCCAGCATGCATGCATGAAGCAACATCCCATGTGCAAGATACATATCATTAATCATGCACCCATTTACATCACAGGTGTGTCTGAACAACCCAGCACCGACAGTGAGGCCCTACACATAGAGGAGAACCCAGAGGACACAGAGGGTGAGTGCCATCCTGCCCCACGACCCGGACCATCTCAGCCAGCAGCAGCTGTACCACCACCTCCCCATGTGGACAAGGCCACCCCTGCAGCCACAGGTGCCCAGCAACCACCCGAAGTGACACCCATGGCAGTGGTACAGGCCACACCACCAGCACCCAGGAGGCAGACACGGCGCACAGCCAATGTGCGATCCCAGTCCAGCGGACTGAGGCAGCAGCGCAACGTCTCAACACGTGCTGGCAGGGGGGTACCTGTCCGGGATCCTGGGCTGGCCATCGAACGCCGGATGCTTGCAGTACACCAGAAGCAGGCACGGCACTTGGCAGCCATCCACCTTCAGCTGAATAAGACCGGGAGAAATGTGGGCCAGCTCACAGAAAGCATGCAGGACATGACCGCAGCTGTCCGTGAGAACAGCCCGATCCTGGTGTCCCAGCAAGATATCCCCCGCCACCGCCACCGCCAGCTGCTGACCCACCTGTCAGCCTACACCAGATCCAACCACATGATAGGAAATGCCACCTCCCAACTTTCGCGCCGCTCCCTAGCGATGCAGGTGCAGATGGTCCAATGCTGCCAGGACGTCGCCAGGGCCCTTGAACAGGTGACAACAGCTGAGCAGAGTCTGCAGGTGCCTGGCCATGGCCAAGCAGGTGGGGGGGATGATGCCAGCGAGGGCACTTCCAGTCACAGCAGCCTGCCCTTGCCGCTGGTAACGGAACGCCGCCACAGCACCAGGCCCACTGCTGCATCACAGGCCAATAATGTTGTGGAGGACATGGAAAGGCGACTGGGTGCGTCCGGCCGGAGGCGCCAGTGACACTTTGTACGCTACTACACAAGCACGCCCTCTAACCCATCATGGAGCTGTATGAGGGAATACAGTTTGCATGTAACATTTCAAATAATTGTAGTACCCATTATTGCAAAAAAACAATAAGAATTTATGGTCACAAGTTAATCCGACTCATGTCATTATTACATTTGTCATGCATGAGTGCAGTGTTGTGTGAGGGGAATGTGTGCACTAGAAACAGTTCATTGTGATTTGGTTGCGGCGCCTGTGTCCTTCAGCAGGATTCTCCCGCGTGCATGATGCACATTTGCAGGTGGGCGGTTGTCCTCTTCCGACTCACTACCAGAGATATCCACAGGTATTCTCCGCTTGGTAGCAATGTTGTGGAGTATTGCACACACGGCCACGATGCGGCAGCAGACCTCAGGCTGGTATTCGATGGCCCCACCAGTCTTGTGTAGAATGCGGAAACGGCTCTTCAAAAGCCCAAATGTCCGCTCAATGTAATTTCTAGTGCGAATGTGTGCAGCATTGTAACGCCGTTGCTGTGGTGTGGCAGGGTTGAGGTATGGGTGAGGAGGTACTCACGGAGGCCATATGCGCTGTCACCTGAATGAAAGGAGCAGAGGGTGAGTGCCTGTCATGCGCAGCTACATGGTCTCGATGTACTGTTTGTTGGCATGTGTACTTACCTAGAAGGTGTCCTTCGCCATAGTCTCCCCTGGCCAGTCGTGTGTGCATGCCACTGTGCCGGAATATGAAGGAGTCATGCGTGCTCCCTGGGTATTGTGCCACTATGATGTGATGATTGTCTTAGCGTCCCACACCATCTGGATGTTCAGTGAGTGGTAGGACTTGCGGTTCCGGTTCATTTCCCCCATTCAGCCGGTACTTTGAGTAGATTTCCTCCTCAGTTTGGCCCAGTAGTGTGATCCGCTGGCGGAAAATTCGCTCCTGGATCCTGCGTATGTTCCTTGCTGCAGCCTGGAGCCTTCGCCGCCTAACCACCATGTAGAGTCCTGGCATTGTGAATGTCCTCATGCTCCTACTGTGTATCCTTAAGTGTGTTTGATCAGCCCCGCCCGCACCTGTGGCTAGTTCTGAATTTTTTTTTTGAATTTTTTTTTAACTTCATGGTTACCACCTGTTTTGGGTTCTCCTTAATTTGCGCCTCGCAAATTGCGATTTTTAGGTTTTTCACTATTTGCGATATTTTATGCATTTTGTTCATTGGGAACTCGCAATTTCAGAATCGCAAAGTGGGTTCCACCTTGATTCTGCGATTTTCTTTGCAAAGTCGCAAAATATGTTTTGCGAATTCGCAATTTGGTCAGGTTTTATTTCATGAATTGCGATTCATGGAATTGCGATCGCAATAGCTATTTCTCAGCAATTGAGATCACAATTTGTGTTGATGAATCTATGTGTTAGAACCTTAATATCATGCTTATCTCTCTTCATTTAAAGAGGAGGATGGGTGTGGTGTAGAATGTTCATGTTTTGTTATAATCAAACTGTTATTCTCTTTTTGTTTAGAGGAGGGGGATGTGTTGTAGGCTCGTGTGTGTGTATTATTGTTGGTAATGCATTCAGATTCGAGAATGTTATGCGTGGGCCGGGACGCAGTTGATTGGGGGAAGACTGCTGTAGGGACCGCTTCTAACCTGCTCTGTACCTTGGCAATAAAGTACTTTATAAAGTACTCTTGAGTCGAGTACTTACTACATGTTGATCGCTTGATATTTTTATAAGGCCAATCTATACCCAAGAAGCAATATTGGCAAATGAAGCTCAGCAGGGTACAGGCCTCATCACAACTTTTCAACACAATCCACTTTAAACCTTGGGACAGCAGTGATTGAACATTTCATGCAAGACTCCCCTAGCTTAAAATAATATAGTCGGGTCAACACAATTGATATCTGAAGTGTCTCAGAGTTATTATGTACATTGTGACCTATTGTCCAAGTTAAACTGAGAGCTATTGTTTTTCAGAGTGACTTTTAAAGTGGTTTGAGCTTTATACCATCATTCAGCAGCTTTGTGCCGTCCTCCCTTTGTTCCTTACTTCCTCCCCCTACTTGCCTTCCCCTTTCTGTCCTTTCCCCTCTCTCCCCTGACTCGGGTAGTTGCAGAGTCTGTTCATACATCCAGTCTCCTTGCTTGCAAAGTCTACTGTACATGGACTCTGGGTGTTAACAGCGTGCACTACGTACATCAGTGGCGGCAGCTCGGGATGCGTAGCGGTGAGGCGGAGAGAGGCGATACAAAAATAAGCACAGACAAAAAAATAAATATAAAACTTTACTTACCTGCCATTGTAGTCTCTACATTGCTCTCTCCTGATCCTCGACTCTAGGGCTAGTGCACACTGCCCAGGCTCCCAGATGCCAGACCTGACGCTGCTCTCATGGTTGAATGAAGCGCTGGGATTGGTCTCAGCGGCCTGGTTTGCCGGTTCAGACAGTGCCTGGGTGCCTGTGGCTTTTCTCTTCCCGGCTATATAACACAGACGGTGGAGAAATGCTAGGTGCGCATCACCCCGACTCCCCACAGTTGCACAAGAGATTGCATGGCCCCAGCCTATGACGTGACTCACGGCAGCCTACAGGAGGTAAGAAGAAATATAAAACAATAATAAAATTGGTTTATCATCATTTTATTTTTCATATGTTTATTTCTGCTGCCACCTAGTGGGGCGACGCTCCCCCGCCATAACGGAGGAGCCGCCCCTGACATGCATGGAATAATTTTTGGGGACACCCATAGCCCGCCAATGTCATTTTCATTAGGGCGTTGGTCATATTAGTGAGATCTGGGTGCAAGATGTGGCCTTCAAGCACAGTGCACTTAGTTCACCTGCACCCAATTCCAAGTGCACACAGTCTTTGTATGTGCACAGCAGACACTGGTGGAAAGGCGGGATATTTTCTCTAGAGTCTCCTTCTCATTCTCCAGAATCCCGTCACAGGTCGACTGGACCTTTTTACCTGTCATAGAATGAATTAGGCAATCTAGTCACAATTAATTAATTCAATTTCAAGATTCCCAATTGCTTTTCCCAAAGAACCACTGACTAAGGACTGAATTAAAAGGTTTATTACATAACCAAAAACAACTGAAGATACAAACACCTCAGCAAGAGGTTCAAAAGGTAAACAGGCACTAATACAAACATGATCCTACGGAAAAGTCTCAAGCGGCTGATGAATAATACGAGAATCAATTCCAGAATCATCAGACTAAACAGGATTGCTATAACCTGAGTTCTGGTACTCATCAGGATAATAGACATAAATTCAGATTAGTCTGTCCCTACACTGTACTAAGTGACATCCCTACTCAACGATAGCCCAACCTAACCAAAAGGTGTCAGCCGTGGTGACTTCCCAAAGAAGTTCGCCCACTCCTCTCTTAGACTAGAGTTCCTCATCCACACTAAACTCCTTGCCCAACACGACCACTCTCTCTAACTCCTCAGCCCATCTGCTCTTCTCCACCCTCGGGGTGCTGTCCCTAATACAAAACCCCACAATGCGAACGACACGCCTTCAGGTACGCCCCTCTCGAAGGTGTTACTTCTGGAAATTTTCACTCTGGCTCTTGTCCGTCCTTGTCCGTGCAGACGTCCTTGGGTCCCAGACTCTTCATCCTTTCAAGTTGCCTTTTCAAATTCCTGATCTACTCCTCCATGTCTGAGTCTAGTATTTCTAACATTCATACACAATGGGCCCTTCTACTCTACAGTCTACTTGGTGACGCACCTGCAAAGAAATACATACTATTCGGCTCACATTCCATCAATGTTGCAATATTTTCTAAAAGCATCTTCTTTTACCAAACAATTCTACTGTTAAATGCTAAGCAAGACTTTTTCGATCAGGCCTGCACAATTTCCATGAACTAGGCCTCTGCTTGGTTATAGGCCCAACGTTTACATGAACACTTCACTGTAATTCTCTAGGCCTCTTACTTTAAACAAATGCATTGACTAACTTAAACTAATTATCGAGTACATAACACGGTTATATATTCCAATAAATGCAGCCTCTATATGCACACTAGTGCTCGTTTAACATGCTTCTTATTAGTGAAAGATTTCATTTCAACAGCATCTCTACGTTATGCAGCAAGTGTGGGTTTGCACTTTGTAACATTGGTTCTGCACATCTTTCTAATACCAATTTCTCTAGTACCCTATTCCACACTGCATCTAAACATGATTAAAAGTCCTCTATGCATATACAGGTGCTGACTACTCGTACATATGATGCACCCCTACAAAATTTCACTGTAAGTGGCGCTCTCTCAGTTCCCCCTTTGATGACCCGTGTCATCACCACCCTTACACCTCCCTTAGGGTAAGAACCAACTAAACAGAGCTTGTGGCCATTTTCCCTCGCTTGAGCATTTCCAACGCTCTTAAGCTGCGGTATTGACTGTCCTGCAGCCTCTCCATTCGCATCTCTTGCGCTCTCATTGATCTCGCCAAACTAGTGGACTTGTACCACTTGTACAATCTCACTAAACCCCACAATCCAATCACAAACGCTACTGCTATGATGAGGGGTTTCAGTACAAACCCAAGGAAACCCTTCCCTAAATTTGCAAACCAGTTTCCAACTTTTCCAAATCCCTTGCCAACCGTCTCCCACGCATTCTCTTGAGTCAAATCCTCAATTTCATAATGAATTGCAGTAATGTTACTTATATATTTCTCCAGATCTTTAGAATTGTCTGATATATAGGTGCAACATTCCTGGACCTTCAAACGTTTACAGACTCCGCCCTCTTTCACTAGGATGACGTCTAAAGCAAGTCTGTTCTGTAAAACCATTGTCCTGATCGACAACATCTCACCCTCAACCAAAACCAAAGACTTGGCAGTATTCATTGACAATTAATCCACTACAGTTGCCAACCGCCGTATCTTTATGTCATTCAGAATGACACCCAACATAGGTATCGCTGCTCCAAACACATCTCCCACAATTGCTCCAGCACTTTCCCCTCGCTTCACCCTCCTTTGAGGCCCTCCCTCTAAGAGTGCAAAATCTACAGTGTGGTAAATCTTGGGAAAGATAATTGCTAGATAGCAAGTTCCATACCACTTCTCTGGCAATCTCATATACGCATTCCTTCCGCAAACAAAATACACAGTAGGAATCACCTGCACCACGCTCTTCAAGAAATCTTTCGTGTAATATTCCAATGTGAAGGTGTGTTCACATGTAGTGTGACCCACATACACATTTTCATAATACGTCTGTGGTCGGTGAAGGCACAACTTCCCTTTCTGCACTTCATCTAGAGCTATTGGACCATAACTCCCTCTTGACTTATGCTGCTTCTCTTCTTCGGTCCAATCTACTTTGCCTTGCCCTGAATCTCGCAACTGTTTCTGTTTCGTGTACCTATCTTCCACTTGCTCAATGAACTTCTTCTCTGTCTCAGATATTGAGCAGGTCAAGTTGTGTCGGTGTGCATATGGGGTGTCTAACTCTTGTGTGGGAATGAAAAAATACCCAAGTCTGTCCTCTGACTTATAATAATCCCACTTGTTCAAGTGCTTGTAATTCGGGACTTCAGGTAACACAGGATCATCATTCGAAAAGAAATACTCAAAATGATTTCGCCCATATAGTATGCTAATTAGCAAACTACAGGATATTCCATATGTCAATGGAAGGTGATGGTATCTAATGCTCTCATCTAATGAAGCTGGCAGTTGCATACACACATAACAGTCTTTTGCATCCATCGCCTCAATGTATTCATACAACAATTTTGCATACGCATTCTGTCCAAAATTTCCCTTAGACAGATCAGTATGTAACCTGCGACTTTCTGAAGCCAGTAAGGCTTTCTCTCTTCGCTCTCTGTCTTCTTTCTGGCTAGGGGTGGTAGGTGTCGGTGTCCCCACAGCCTTTTCTACCTGTTCGTGTGGTGCAAAATAGGAAACTAAAACTACTATAGCTATAAGGAGTATCACTCCTCCTAAAAGAGTGCCTACTATGCACTTGGCTCTACGATTCGGGTTTCCAGGCGCCATGGTCTCAGCACAAGGTAGTTCGTTCTCGGAAAGCACCCAAAGTCTCTTTCTTTGTTATTTGAGTCTCTCGAACCACCTTGAAAAGCAGAAATCCCCGTTTCAGTTCTTCTTTAGTTTCAACAGCAGACAGCCCTAACCCTTCTCCGTCCTCTGTGGAAAGTCCCTAAGTTTGTTCTTCTTCCACTCGGCTCTAGGTTACTTTCAACAGCTATTTACAAAGTCTTTTCAAAGTCTTTACAATGTTCTTTCAAAGTAATTTCAAAGTTCAAAGTTCTTAATAGTCTATGATTATACTTGCTTCGATTGCCTGCAACACATAGTCCAAAAGTTCCATGCGGAGCACAACTGCGTCGAAAGATGGTATTTCCGGACCAAATGTAGGAACAATCAGTCTATCTAGGAGTAAATCACGTATCTTGCTTAGGAGAGGGGGATTAGGAATTGTGAGTGTCAGTACGCCTTCAATTTCAAGTCCAGGTACCAACAGTATCACCTCCAGCTTAACATTTGGGATCGTACTGGTCACCGCCACTGACCTCACCCTCCCGGACCTCAGTACACCTGGCATTTGTGAACGGGTAGGTCCACTCGGGAGTGGCGTATCTTTGGCAAGGTACTCTCACCCTCCTTGACCTTCTCGGACCCCTTTGCTCTGATTCTTGTTCTCCCTCTTCCGGATCAAATTCTTCGGACACAGGAGCAAGATCTCTTTCGGAAGCCAATCTCACATTCATTCGCCTCCGCCTCTCGGGCCAACGGGCCTCTGCACTTCTTGCTCTCCTGCTTCTTGTTTGCACACCCTGTTAGTCTCCACTGTCAACTTCTTCTGCGCTCAGATCACCTTCTTCGCCACTTCCTCCTTCTGAGGCAGATTCAGTGTCACTGTTGTCGTGGTCGTTTCCTGCCTGATCAGGGGAGTCCCCAACTTCCACCGGCACCCCCACAGCTTGACTTGCCCCCTCTGATGAATCCTCTTCTTCGTTATTATTTCCATCTACGAGAGGAGCTGTTCCCTCCAAGGGTGCTGGGACTCGTCGGGTGTGAGAAGCATGGATCCAGTTTGGCAATCCGCCACACTTCACAGCAGTAGTTGTCACCAGAATAACTTGGAAAGGCCCTCTCCAACGCACATCCAGACAGCTCTTCCGCACGTGCTTCCGCACCAGGACCCAGTCACCAGGGCACAGGTTGTGACAAAGGTCGCTAGAAGCCGGGATTTCAGCAGCCTGCACCTGAAGGGACACAGAACGGATGACATCAGAAAGTCCTCTGCAGTAATCAAGAATCACATCATCTGTGATATTCAGCAAGGCAGTTGTAGGAATAGATGGCAGTCTCATAGCCCTCCCCATCAGTACTTCATGAGGTGAGAGCCCTGTCCTCCTGTCTGGGGTACTAGGCATACTCATTAGTACCAACGGCAATGCATCGGGCCACTTCAGGGATGTGGATGAGCACACTTTTGCCATTCGAGCCTTCAGAGTTCCATTTATTTGCTCCACTATGCCAGAAGCCTCTGGACGGTAGCTACAATGCAGTCTCTGGTCAATGTTCAGGGCAGAGCAGAGCATCTTCACAACTTCGCTATTAAAGTGCTTTCCTCTGTCCGATTCCAAGGAGGTCGGAACCCCGAATCGTGGCACTAGCTCCCTCAACAATAGTTTTGCTACTGTGAGTGTATCGCACCTACGAGTGGGATATGCCTCCACCCATCTAGAGAACACACACACAATCACCAAGACATACCTGAGGCGGTTGCACCTCGGCATCTCAATGAAATCCAGTTGCATCCTATAGAAAGGTCCACCGGACCTCCCAATGTGACTTAATGTAACTGGTGTTCTTTTCCCAACATTCAGCTGTTGACATGTTACACATCTCTGACAAACCGTTTCCGCAGCCTGTCTAAATTTCGGATTGTACCACGTTTGCCTGAACACGCGCATCATCGCATCCCTTCCCAGATGCACAGGACCATGTATCTGTCGTGCCATTGCACTCACCAGTTCATTCGGCAACACAGCTCTTCCATCAGCCGAAACCCACATGTCCAAATCTCCTTTGACACAGCCAGCCGATTCCCACACCCTTTTTTCATAATCAGACGCTTGTCCCTGCATGTCTCTCAACTCTTCCCATGTGTCTGCCACCTCAAGCATCATGCTTAGTTCGGTTCTTTCCCTTGGTCCCTCAATTGTTTGTTTAGTAAAGGAGTATCCCTGCCTCGCACAATATCGTGCAACTTCATCAGCATAGCGATTCCCCATTGTCACAAAATCTGTTCCTTTGGTATGAGCTGTGCATTTTACCATGGCTATCTCTGCAGGTCCTTGCAAGGCCTCCAGCAATAACCTGATAAATTCGCCATTCCTGATTGGGGAGCCCGATGATGTCATGTAGCCCCTCAGAGACCACAACTGACCGAAGTCATGAACCACCCCAAATCCATATTGGCTGTCAGTGAAGATGGTGATCCGAATCCCGTTGGCTGCCAAACAGGCACACGTCAACGCAATTATCTCAGCCACCTGCGCGGAGTGTACTCCTTCCAGGCAGGCTTCTTCAATTATTACAGAAATAGTACAGACAGCAAAAGCTGCTCTCAACTAACCAGTATTGTCTCTTACACATGAGCCATCCACAAAGTAAATTTCATCAGGGTCTGTCAATGGCACATCAACAATATCCGGCCTAGGTTTGGTGCATAGTTCAGTTACATCAAGGCAGTCATGGTCTTCCCAATCATCTTCTATATCATTTGGTAATGGCAACAGGGTAGCAGGATTCAAGGGAGAGCACCTCCTGAGGGTCACATTCTCCGCAGCAAGTATAACCTGCTCGTAGCGTGTGAGCCTGTTGTTCGTCAAGTGCTGCGTCTTGGTCCTGGTCATCAACAATTCCACAGAATGTGGTACATGCACTGTCAGTGGATATCCCATCACGATGCTTTCACACCTTTCAATGCTGACACCTGTTGCAGCAACGGATTTGAGACATCCGGGCAACGCTGCGGCTACTGGGTCTAAAGTAGCCGAGAAGTATGCGACTGGTCTACGTACTCCTCCATGATCTTGCACTAAGACTGCCAAAGCACACCCCTCTCTCTCACAACAGAACAATGCAAATGATTTGGTGTAATCGGGCATTCCCAAAGCCGGAGCGCGACACAGGTCCTCTCGCAGCTCGAGGAAAGCCATCATACAATCTGTGTCCCATGGTACCGGATCACTCACGTCCTTGTGCCTCAGTTTCTGCAATGGTTTCGCCTTCAGGGAAAAGTTAGCAATCCACTGTCGGCAATAGCCGACCATGCCTAGGAACATCCTAACCTCTCTTTGAGTCGAGGGCACAGTCATTCTCATGATCGTCTCAATCCTGTCAGGCGACACTTTTCTCTTTCCCTTCTCTATCCTGTGACCCAGATACTGCACTTCAGACAGGCAGTACTGTAACTTGTTGGGGGACACCTTGTGTCCGTTTTCTGCCAAATGGTTCAGCAAGGCAATGGTGTCAATCCTACAAGCATCTTCGGTGTCTGACGCAACAAGGAGGTCGTCTATGTACTGTACGAGAACAGAGTTCTGCGGCAGTACCAGACTCTCGAGATTCCTTTTCAGCAACTGATTAAAGATCGATGGGCTCTCTGTATACCCTTGAGGAATTCGACACCATGTTAGGACGCGGTTTTCTATTTTGAACGCGAAAAGAAATTGGCTCTCCTCATGCATAGGGATGGAAAAGAAGGCCTGAAACAAATCAATCACAGAAAACCATTCAGGTCGGAACGGTATCTGAAAACAATATTACTGATGGATTCGGTACCACTGGACAGCATGGAACAACTATGTTGTTAATTTTTCGTAAATCCTGCACAATCCTGTACTTCCCACTTGGATTCTGCAAGCCCATGATCGAAGAGTTACAGGGACTTCCCATAACCCCCTTCAAGATTCCCTGTCTAATCATGGACTCAATCACGGGCTTTATGCCTTCAAGTGTTTCTGGGGTCAGCTTGTACTGGGGAGTTCACGGGAATTCAGCATTCGGTCTCACCTGAATTCTAACTGGCTCTACTCCTTTGATCAGTCCAATTTCCTCCCCTGTAAAGTCCCAGACCTCTGGTGAGACCGAGTCCCTCAAATCCCAAGGGAGTTCTTCCACAGTTATAGCAGGGTACAATTCAATGCACACATGCATATTTGCAACCTTAAAGTCAGCATCGTCATCGTTTGTTTGTAATTCTACTCCCTTGGGGGTACAATAGATGGTGCAATTCAGTTTACACAAAAGATCTCTTCCTAACAAACATACGGGACTGGAATCACACACCACAAACTGGTGTCTGTCTCTGAAACTTCCAATCTTCACTGGGACTGGCTCAGTCAGGGGGTTTGTCATTCTTCTGTTTGCTACTCCTACAACTTGTATGGTCTGTCCTGAAAGGGGTAAGTTGGGGACTACCGCAGACCGCACAGTGGAGCGAGAAGCACCAGTGTCAACCAAAAAGGTGGTAGGATGTCCATCTACATTGGCTTCCACAAAAGATCCCCTCTGATCTACTTCCAGCACTGCTCCAAGAGTACAGCCCTCCTCCCCATCCAGGTACCGTCCTGTCACTGGGTCAAAGTAATAACTCTCGTCCCCTTCAACTATGAAAGGCATCTGCTTGTAAACCTTGTCCCCTGCTGAAATCTTCGGCGGCTGGGGAACTGGAGCCCTAGGGGCAGAAGTCCCCCCTTTTGTTGTCTGGGACTTTGTCACTGTTACCTTCCGTACCGGAGGGGCTTGAACTTCCTCCTCCTCTTCCTCCTGTACCTGATTGTCAGGGTTATGGGGACACTCGCGTCTCCAATGCCCGACCTCATGACATTGATGGCACTTGGTAATCTTTTTCAGGGTTGCTATATCTATCCTAGGTCTCGGACCCTCCTCGCTGTCTCTTTTCTGTCCACCTGATTTCCTTCCCAACGTGCCATTGCCTGACTGGCCCTGCCCTCCCGCTTGCATCTGTACCAACATCAGTTTGTCCTTAAGCTTCCTTGTCTTCGAGTCTATCTCGTCACTGCAATACCTCGCATACCTCAAGATCTCATCCAGAGGCTTGTTTTGCCAACAGATTAAATGTTGCTGTATCATAAGGCAAATGTCAGGCCTCCGTCCCAGAACGAATTTGGATACGAACTGTCCCATGTCCTTTGGGTCCATCACATCTAGCCCTCTGTACTGCTTAAAATTCTGCAATAGCCTCTGGTAGTATTCATGCACTGTCTCCTTTGGTTCCTGCCTAGTCCGATCTATTTTCACCCAATCAATGTCCTGTGGTGGTACTTTAGTCTTTAGCCACGTGATCGCTTGCTCATACTTTGCCATCACCCTGGGTGACGGTCCATTTGTGGCAGCATCTCGCTCTGGCTCCGCTGTGGGCCATTCAACACTGACCTTGCATGCTATCCACAAATCACCTGGAACCACAATGTCAAACAGAGTGTTCAAATCAATCCACAATACCTTTGAGATTTTAACGAACCTCTCTACCTGCTTATACCATTCCACTGGACTCTCTCGCAACTTTGGGAATGTGTTCGTAAAGGCAGCCAGATCTCCCCTACTCCAGGGTACATGCACATATCCTCCATGAGCCACCTCCCGCAAGGGGTACTCTTCTGTATGCATCAACCCTCCTCCCGGGGATGTCTCAATAACCCTCCGTCTAACGCTCTTTCTCTTTGACCACCTTTCCTCCCATTTCTCCAAAGGGGACCACGTTCGGATTCCCACAATCAGCTCCCTAATGTGAGTTTTTAGTCCGATGACCCTCTTTTCTTCTAAATCTTGATCTGAGTACTGTAACCGGTGGCCACTCTGCAGTGCTTTTGTGTTGGTCAAATCTACATTATACTTATTCGCTAATTCTGAGAGTTTCTCATGAGCTGTCCTAGCCCTCCGTGTAACATCCTTTGCCACAAACAATAGCTCATCTGGTTCGTAGAGTTCGATCCTTTCTAGGGGCAATGTACCTTCCACTATCTCCTCCACTTCTGTTTTTAATCTCAGCACGTCTATTCTTCTTGCTTTTATCGCCGCCCTCAATGTACCCTGGCTAGTAGTTCCGTTAGAGCCCCTCCCGCCACTGTCCTGGTTCTCTCGTCTGTTTTCTTCAGGTGTGTTAGGGGTAACCCTTCTGTTCTCCCAGCCTTCTCGAACCCACTCCTGTCTACTGTCGCCAGAGGTGTGGTGGGACGCCCCCCTATTCCCCACCCCTTCTCGTTCCCATTCCTGCCTGCTTTCACTAGGCACGCAGTGAGACACCATCCTATCTTCCTGGTTCTCAGACCCAAAGACATTCCTGGATCTATCACTCTGAGTGTCCACAATTGTTTCCCAAGTTCTCAAATCTGGCCTTAATTCTCTCATCGACCTCGGCCTCGGTCCCCTCAGATCCATTGGTCCCCTCCAACCCCCCTGCTCTTCCGAGTAGTCTGCCGATGCCACCAGTGCTTCTTTCTACAGGCTTTGGAAACTGCCTCCACCCTTCTGTCCCATTACTCCTGTCCTCACTGGCACATCTCTCACTCCCCCTTTGCAGCGGACTCTCGTCTTGTTTCTGTTCTGGGTTGTACACTGATACTATGGGACCTATGGTAACAGGTACCGTAAGAGCATCTGGCAATTTCTGTGAGTGGACACCCTCTTCCACCCGAACCTTTTGTACTGTAAATCGTCCCACTACTCTCGTCACTGGGGAAGGTGGAGGTGCCTTTTCTCCCTTCACTGGACAAAACTTGTCCTCTGAGGTGCTCAAATCACTTACCATTTTGACCCCACCATCCCCGTCAGAAACTTCCCAGTTCTTGGCTGATGTTGGCGTGCCCCCCAACTCGGGATTGTGTGGAGGTGGTCTCTCTGACAGCAGCCTCTCTATCAGGCCGTCGTCTGTCTCACTGTCCTCATCCTCCGTACTTCTCCTCTGTGCATCCAGCAACGGGTACAACCTATCCCCTTCAATGGTCTGTACCCTCCATCTTTTGGCCATGGCGTCCCATCTCGCATCTTGGACCGCCCTAACCGATCGTTTCACTCTTTCTTGTCTCCTATCTCTGTTCTTTTCATGGGCGGCCCTGATCCATGCATTTAACGCTTCAAACTGTGTTGGTCTGGGCAAAGGTCTCAACGCAGCCATAATCGCTTTCAGCTGATACAACACCTCTAATCTAAATGTTCCATATTTAGGGAAGGTCAATTCTTCTTTTCCGTCTGTCATCTTACACCAATTGTCAAGCCACAATATGGTATGTAACCCAACGTTTGTTGCCATGTAATAAGCTGGGGTATCCTCGGGTGGAGCCGCCTCCCCACCCCGAGGTTCTATCCTGTTTTCTCCTTTGAAACATTTTCGCAACACTTTAAAACATTTCATGATGAAACCCACAACGTTTCCTTGTTCCACAGCGCTTATTTACTTCCTGATGACAATCCGCCAATCTCAGCGCGGCTTCACACTAACCGCCCTATCCCAGCGCGGCTCTACACCAACCGACCAATCTCAGCGCGGCTCTATCTGACGTCACTCGCCTCCGCTTCGCAGCAGTTCCCCTCTTTTCTCAGTTCGTCTCCCGGTCACGCATGCGTCCCAATCATACTCTGGAAATGATCACTTCCGACCAAGCAACCACCTCCTTGACTGTACGTCCACAGTCTGACTGTAATTGTCACCTGATCTGGCAAATGTCTGTCCACCAACGACCGGACAATCACCTCAACTGATAGGTTACAAACACACGGCAACTTCCGACCAGCGTCCGTTACCCACGCACTCACACATTTGTTCCCCCTATCTCGGTCCTTCGGGCGATCAATGGTACCTCATGACCCCCTTAACAATGGTCGACAATTACTTTGGGTGTTCGATACACCCGAACCACTTAAACTCCCCTTAGGCTTAAGATTTTCTCTGGTTGCGCGCGCTCACAACCTGATCCTTTCACACTACAGGCATTCAACTCCGCAAGACATCACAACACAACAACACAACATAACCGCAATCTAACGACGCATGACCCTTTTCATACTCACTCTCCTCCGAGCTGCTGCTTTCTGCCGCACTGTCACTCTCCGTCAGTTTCTTTGGAACGCGATCCTCCGTCTGCGACTCTCTGGACACTCTTCATTGGTTTTCTATGGGCCTCGGGGAAATCTCAACCTACTTCTAGATTACCCTCACTCCAGAAAGTAAACCATCCTACTCTGCTACCAACTGGAAAGGCTGGATATTTTCTCTAGAGTCTCCTTCTCATTCTCCACAATCCCGTCACAGGTCGACTGGACCTTTTTACCTGTCATAGAATGAATTAGGCAATCTAGTCACAATTAATTAATTCAATTTCAAGATTCCCAATTGCTTTTCCCAGAGAACCACTGACTAAGGACTGAATTAAAAGGTTTATTACATAACCAAAAACAACTGAAGATACAAACACCTCAGCAAGAGGTTCAAAAGGTAAACAGGCACTAATACAAACATGATCCTACGGAAAAGTCTCAAGCGGCTGATGAATAATACGAGAATCAATTCCAGAATCATCAGACTAAACAGGATTGCTATAACCTGAGTTCTGGTACTCATCAGGATAATAGACATAAATTCAGATTAGTCTGTCCCTACACTGTACTAAGTGACATCCCTACTCAACGATAGCCCAACCTAACCAAAAGGTGTCAGCCGTGGTGACTTCCCAAAGAAGTCCGCCCACTCCTCTCTTAGACTAGAGTTCCTCATCCACACTAAACTCCTTGCCCAACACGACCACTCTCTCTAACTCCTCAGCCCATCTGCTCTTCTCCACCCTCGGGGTGCTGTCCCTAATACAAAACCCCACAATGCGAACGACACGCCTTCAGGTACGCCCCTCTCGAAGGTGTTACTTCTGGAAATTTTCACTCTGGCTCTTGTCCATCCTTGTCCGTGCAGACGTCCTTGGGTCCCAGACTCTTCATCCTTTCAAGTTGCCTTTTCAAATTCCTGATCTACTCCTCCATGTCTGAGTCTAGTATTTCTAACATTCATACACAATGGGCCCTTCTACTCTACAGTCTACTTGGTGACGCACCTGCAAAGAAATACATACTATTCGGCTCACATTCCATCAATGTTGCAATATTTTCTAAAAGCATCTTCTTTTACCAAACAATTCTACTGTTAAATGCTAAGCAAGACTTTTTCGATCAGGCCTGCACAATTTCCATGAACTAGGCCTCTGCTTGGTTATAGGCCCAACGTTTACATGAACACTTCACTGTAATTCTCTAGGCCTCTTACTTTAAACAAATGCATTGTCTAACTTAAACTAATTATCGAGTACATAACACGGTTATATATTCCAATAAATGCAGCCTCTATATGCACACTAGTGCTCGTTTAACATGCTTCTTATTAGTGAAAGATTTCATTTCAACAGCATCTCTACGTTATGCAGCAAGTGTGGGTTTGCACTTTGTAACATTGGTTCTGCACATCTTTCTAATACCAATTTCTCTAGTACCCTATTCCACACTGCATCTAAACATGATTAAAAGTCCTCTATGCATATACGGGTGCTGACTACTCGTACATATGATGCACCCCTACAAAATTTCACTGTAAATGGCGCTCTCTCACTGGCATGAGGCATAGATGTGGCCAAACCCAATGCCAGGTTTTTCTGTTCCCAAAGCCCCCTCTGCACAGTCTCCAGCTGCATCCAACAGGCTCACAGCCTGTTTCGAATACACTTGTCTCTAATGTTCCCTCTAAAGACCCTTTGGCTGTGCATACATGCTATTTGTCCATGGCTAATACTTTGCCTACGCCCTCTGTTCACTCTCCTTGTCACCCAACGTACTGTGCATTGATTTCATTCATGCATAGTGGACAATGGGTGCAGGGAAAGGCCTCCAGCAACAGTTAGTAGATTACCTTCGTATTGCAAATGAAACTCAATTGTCAATCAGCATGAAAAAATTTGAATTAAAACATTTGCAAACTATATGTGGGTATGTGTACATTTCTGGTGCAGTCAGTGAACTGAGGCACTCAGATTTTGCATCCTTCTAACTTTAGAGGTTTGCAAACCTTTTCATGTAAGAGGTTAAGAACAGTGTATTAAGGGAGTTGTGTTTGTGGAAATGACAGTAACTGGCAAGTTTCAGAGGATTTTGAGTTTTTGGCATATGACCATGTCAGCTCCTCTACCGATGATTTGTTATAGGGAAATCTTTTTTTGGTAACACAGGTCATTTTAGTATTGTTATGATCCTATTTAAGGAATCCATGGGCTCTTGGTTCAAGGCATTTATTAAGGATTCATTTAGTGCTCATTGTTACCACTTCCAGAGTCTGCTATGTATAACCTTTCGCGGTACATTCTGGGAAATGGGTGCAGTACGCCTTCAGCAGTGCCTGGGCCCAGAGCATCCTGTGCACAGCCATCACTAATGCACCTTGGACTTTGAATGCAAACCTAAGTTATTTGGGTTTGATGTGCACCTTATACTTGTGCCTAGTGTGTATCCCCTCTGGCCAGCTTTTTTTTTTCTTTTTCACGGTTTTATATAGCACGACTTGACCCGAATCGGGTATCAGAGCGCTTTACATAACACCAATTATGTTACATGAGGACACACGTTCATTTTTGTCAGGCACAGGGAGATTAAGTGATTTGCCGAGAATCACAGGATGTTCAGTGTCATTGCCGAGACTCGAACCCAGTTCCCCAGATTCGAGGTCGACCACCCTAGCCGTTAGGCCAACTCCTCTCCCCGGAGCTGCGCCTGGCATATAGGCATGCACAGTGGCTTCTGGATGTAGGGCATGGCCTTGGCGCACACAGTACCCCTGTTCCTCCCACAAAAGCCTGCTGTAGGATGACTACTGCCATGTGCTCCTGCATTCCCGCTACCCAGCGTGCCACACCAGTATATATAGTAACTATGGTTCCTGCGGACAAGGCATATGTGTTGGGTTCCCTATAAATTATTGAGCCAGCATCCAGTAGATGTCCTAACAGGCACGCCCGGTACAGGTAAGAGCGGTGGGGCGGTAGGGCGGGGAGGGGGAAGTGGACAGAGGGTGGTATAGGGAAAATTAAATAAATAAAACCACTTACCTTGAGTGCAAGGTAGGTGGTTTTATTTATTTATTTTATTTTCCCTATCCCGTCGTCCGTTAACTTCTCCCCCAGCCCCATCGCTCTTACCTGTACAGGCCATGCCTGAGTCCTAAGCTCCAAAAAGGAAACTGTGACCGTTTCAGAGAAAGGGAAAACTGGCAGTTGTCTCCCACCCTTCCCAATGAGCAATCACTTGTGTGAGCAGACGTGTTAAAGTAAGACAAGACTGTCAGAGAATCTCACATCTGAAGGTGAAAAGCAGAGTGTCTCCCAGAGCCCTGAAATAAATTCACATACGAGTAATGGTATTTTACAACAGACGAATGTTTACTGTGAGCTGTTCGCCTGCAAATAATATGAGTATGCATTATTGTCATGATTATTAATAACTGGGGACATAGTGAATAAATGCACTCTAATCATATTTCATCTCACTGCCCCATGCCAATCAGTTGAATTCCTACCTATCTTATAACTAGCTCATATGCAGGCTAGATTGTTTGGAATATCTACGCTGAGCCATGTATCACTCGGAATGTCTTTATGCCAAAAGACCTGAAGTTGGAGATTTGGCTTTCAGCCTCTCTCTAGCAACAGGTAAATCTGCTTTTTATTCCTTATCCATTACATAGTAGTCTATGGAGCACTGAGGGGTCTGCTCCTGCTTGACTCTTGTTTCAGTTCCAGTGAACGATGAACAGTACTTTTTTTCATATTCCGGAAAGAGCTATTGCATATTAGAAATTTGGAATGCTGAGCTCTCCATTGAAGACAATGGAGCGCTCCGGGTTTCTAATGGCTAAGAGAAGACCGGTGCATCAACATTCCAATGTTTGTTCACGGCTGTTGCTGTTTACAAAGGGCTCACCCACTAGGGCACCCTGCGGCCTTTATTTGACAAATTAGAACATTCTGCCCTCTAGGCGCGGAATGCTCTAATAGCCTCAGAGACCTCGGTAGTGGGCTCTACTGGTCATTAAAGGTCCACTCCCTTGTTAAAGGCCCTCGCATTTGGCTCGGGCCTTAAATACTGGAGGGCTGTTAGAGCTGGCTACTCGCTATGGCGTGCTTTAATGCTAGATTAAGAGTTCTTTTGATATGGAGCTGAACAGAACAGTTTATAGTCGCAGAGCCACTCAAAAAGCTAGCCATTAAAAGAGTAGAAAAGCCCCCTTTCCAGTCTTGTTAATGTGAGGAACAGGAAAAATACATACTAATTGAACCTTTGAATTATAAATCTGAAAGCTATCCCACACACATCAGAACTGTGTGCTGTACGTACTAAAACAAGGGAGGGATGGGGAAGGTGTTTGGCTTAGAGTCAGTGGGTGGAGAGCTATAGTTCAGTCTATGTTTGCATAGTAAACGAGTCCAAAGGTTTCTCCAAAGAGTTTATGACAAGATGGGAGAAGATAAGGCCCCCCCAGGGCACACGCAGGTAAGTACTGAGTGACTAACCAACTGTTGACAACATCTAACATCAACATTCTAAGAATACTAGCAGTAACCATGGAAACGGGAATGAGAGCCTGTGCCTGAAAATAAATCTACTACATTACAGAAATACTAGTTTGCGTCAAAAGAAAAACAATGCATATTTTACACAGACTATTTAGATAGCTTTGGGCTAAATATAGTCATTCGTCCGGAGCAATATTGCATTTTCCACCCCTTTGTTGAAATATTTACCAAAATATTAAATAGATTAAACATTTGCAGCCCATCTAATTAACACCTTTTTGGAATGTAAAAATCTAAAAAGGACTGCATGGATTAACACCAAGCCAAGAAAAGGTTTTACCTTCAAGCCGAGGCTCATCTGCTTAGCAGTTTGTGCAGAAGCAGGAAGCAAACAATCCCATTGGCTTTATACTGACAAACGCTACTATTGGATCACCTTCACCAATCAGGCTGCAGCTTGACTGGATTATTATTATTATTATTATTATTGATTTCTTGTTAAGCGCGGCTGCCACCCAAAGGGTATCCTGGCGCTGAGACTGCGTCTATCCTGCAGGCATACTATCACTACATTGCTTTAGGGAACAAAAAGGTCTTAAGATCCTTTTTAAAAGAAAATAAATCTTGTCTACACCTCAGCGCCAGCGGGAGGGTGTTCCAGAGAGTGGCAGCCGTGAAACTAAAAGCACGGCCACCCATCCTCACTCTATTGACCCTAGGGACCATCACTAGGAACGCAGAAGAGGATCTTAGGGGTCTGGCAGCGCGGTACCAGGCGAAGAGATTTTGAAGCGGAATCGGCCCCTGTCCGTGCAAAGCCTTAAAGAAGAGACAGAGAGCCTTAAAGCAAATTCTCTCTTGGATGGGTAACCAGTGGAGGTCCGCTAGTGCGCCAGAGGAAGAGGCAGATCGGGGGCGGGATAGAGCCAATTTAGCCGCCATATTTTGGATCCTCTGCAGCTTTAGAATCAAGATTTTTGGGGCTCCCAGAAGTAGTGCATTGCAGTAGTCTAGTCGACTAAGAATAGAGCTGCGCACTACCTCTGCCCTTGCCTCCTTAGGGAGAAGCAGTAAGATCTGACGTAGGGCACGAAGTAAGCCCATACAACCCGCTATAGTTCTATTCACAGAGGCATCAAGCTGCAGGTTGGGTTCAAATAGAACTCCCAGATTGCGGGCCGACTTAGCAGCCTCTACCGTACCTGGAATAGATGTAGGCCAGAAATCGTCCGGAAGCGGATGAGGGGTACGGTCTAAGGAGCAGTGAAGAACCTCCGTTTTGGATCCGTTGAATTGGAGCGAGTTGGCTCGTAGCCACTCTGCTGTAGCCGCCATGCAGCGGTGGAAAGTGTCTCTCGATATTGCCCTGGTACCCTCAAATGAAAAAATCAATTGGGTGTCATCGGCATAGATGGTGGATGATCCTAAGGCAGGTGGTCCGAGCTGCTGCCAAAGTTCAGGCAGATTTTCAAACTGCACCAAAGTTATTAGTAAATCAATAAATCAGTTCCTATTGACCAAGCATCTCAATCTTAACTACGAGTAACTACTCCCTTGCACGTTGCTTCTTGTAAACCAGCCAAATGGTGTTTCATGATAACTGCACTTTTATACCCATGTAATGTAAACAGTCGCCTTCCTACACCCAGTTCCGGAAGGATCTTAAAACTTTTCTTTTCATTAAAGCCTATTCTGTTTAAACTCCCTCCCTTTGCTCACATCCTCTGTTATCGCAATAGCGCCATGAAACCGCTAGGTATAAGTGCGCTGAATAAATGCTTTTAAATTCAAATTCAAATTCAAATTCACAAATTGTTTAATGAATTTTTTTTTTCTATGGTTAGTATAACACCCCCCCCCACCCATTAAGCGAGTGTCAAGCAGCTGTTCCTGTGGTAGTAATCACTGTAAATAAATCAAAATGTGGAAAAGCAGTGCAGAACTACCAACACTAAGGGGCACATGCATCATGAAAATTGCATTCGCAAAAGGTGCGAATTCGCAAAATTCGCTTGTTTGCGAATGCAATTTCATCATTTGGGATGCATCATAAATATTTTACTTTTCGCAATTTAAGAATTCAGAAAATTGCGATTTCTTAACTTGTGATTGCATTTAAGGAATCCCAAATTGACATTCCTTAAATGCAATGCATCAAATTAAAAAAATTAGCGACTTCGCTAATAAGGGGAGCAAATTACCATGAAGTTGACCTTGATGGTAATTTGCGAAAACTTTGAAAAGTGCACCAAAGTGCATTTTTCAAAGTTCAATTTTACACACACACATGCACGTGGGGCATGTGTGTATGCAAGATGTACTTATAGGCAGATTTCAGGGGTGCAACAGGGTGTCCTTTTGACACCCTGGCACCCTTGATATTGCATTCTCAATTTGCGATTCTCTAATTGAGAATCGCAAATTGAGAATGTCTTCCTATTCATTCCTATGGGCCTCTAGGCCCATAGGAATGAATGGGGAGGTATTCCTTAATTGCGATTCTCAAATTGCGAGTCGCAATTAAGGAATTTTAAGAAATCACTATTTTTTTTTGCGATTTCTTCGTGCATAGCCTTTTGCAATTCCTTATTAGCGAATCCTTATTTTTTGCTAAAAAAGAATCGCAAATGGCATTGTTGATGCATGTGGGCCCAAACCTCTTGCCTGCCTTGAGTCTTGCAGAAAATATCATCCAAGAGACAGGATGACTTCCTTTATCAGATAAGGGTTCTCTTCCGGTTTACAATTGCTTCCCCTGTGATAAAGGTATATTAGTGCATTTTGTCTGGTCATAGATTGCCAACAGGCCCTTCCTATTTGATTATCAGTACAAGGAGATAACCTAAAGAGGTTGCAAACAAGGCCTCCTATTTGATTAGCAGTACAAGCAGAGATATCCCAAGGTAGCTCTTCCTCAGACAGCAGGGCATCCCAGCCCCTGCCCCCTCAGTTAATGCCTGTCTGCCCTGTTAATGGCCAGGCCTGTTGCGTAAATTCACTTCAAGATCCCTATCTTAACCACATTGCACGAGATACTGAGTGCATGGAAATTGCAACTGCTCAAATCAACAAACAAAATATTACTAATGGTGGAGTTTTTACAGGCTGTAGAGATTGTAAGTGAGCTCGAATCAGACGTTGGAGTGCTGATATGTAAACATATATTCAATTAAAAAAATAACAGTTAAAATTGAGTTATGGTTCTGACTCAAGTGTGAAAATCAACATAGATTCGTCAGATACAGTAGGCAATACACACAGCACACGTCATAACTCACGTCACCAAACATGTTTTACTCTTGATAGACTTGTTTTTCCCCTGAGCCATTGACAAAGGAGTATTTTGTGCATGGTGGGTGTCATGATGTATGGTGTGTGTTGTGTGTGTCGCAGAACATAACTTTCAAATTTCTGTGGTTTTTTTTTGCAAGTTTTTTTTTGCTGAAGCAAGAATCTCAATTCAGGTTCTAACTGTTTTGTTCATTCACTTTCTAGGATTCTTTATGATGCATTTTGTTTCCAACGCCCATTGTGCACGGCCTACTGTCAAGCCCTGCTCTCAACCCACCAAGGGCGACCAAGTCCAGTGTTGGCCAAATCCTGCTGCATGGCTAGTGGGGGTTGCCTGCAGGGCCTTGTCAGCGGGTAGGCCCAGAACCTACCTCACCGCGGGTAACTGAAATAAATTGGAACATTCAAGTACAACATAGAATGTACACATGAATTCTGGGAGGCTTAGTAGGTGAGAAGATAGAGGAAGGTCTAATGCCCACAGGCGGCCATGTTGCGAGGAGCACATGTGTACTACAGTAACACAACCCTAGAGCACATGGCCTCTGGCCGTCCATAGTGGAGGTTGGGTGCTTGACTGTAGGGGTTCACATGTGCCCTAACCCCGCACCCAACTAAAAGAGTCGTTTGGCCGCAGGGCCTTGTCTTTTATCAGACCCCCCCTTAGCACGGTAAGTGTTACTCTCAAGGGACAGCAGTGGGAATACTATTGGATGAACTGTTCTGTACATACAGATAGTTCTTGCTTGTGTGATGCTACCTGTGTCAATATACAATCATATTACTCTTTATTTTGCTTTTTGTGATACCATAAAAGAGGTACATAAATAACTTTACACATAAAATCATAAGTTAAAACATTCATTAGGTATAAACGGGTAAAATCTCATTAAAATCAATTTTGAAATTAATCATATGTTAATACTCCCATGAGCCTAATAAAAATTAATCACATATAAAACTGGCTCCGGTTATGTGGGAATATTGTGCCTTCTTAAAAACCAGGAAATCATGAGGAATCTTTTTTTTTTTGTTGAAACTTTTTATTGAATTTAAACACAAGGAAACAAAGAAACAAAACAAGACAAGGCATTACAATAGAAATGTGTCACCATTCGGCCCGAGGGGGGGGTACAGAATTGAATCAGATATCATTGCAAACAATAAATCGGGGGGAGGGGGGGGGGAAAGGAAACCAGAAGTACACAAAACATCTATATTCCTGCGGAGGAAACATCAGGTTGGGAGGAAGATAAATCAGTATTACATTCCGATATGGGGGGAGCACATATATCTCCACGGTACGTGTTCCACTGAGTCCAAACTTTCCCCCATTTGCCAGGCCTGCCACGGGAAACATAAACTGTTTTTTCTCGAAACATGCACCAATCCATGTTTTGTTTCCACACCAGGACTGTCGGAGGCCTCTGAGCGCCCCATAGCTGGGCAATGTCATGCTTGGCAACCATGTTACCCAAGGTCGCCCATCGAAGCTGCGCCAGGTTGTAGTCATTCGGCTCCCAGACATTCAACAAGCACCTCCGCGCTTCAGGCATTAGTCGCACACCTGTGACCTCACTCATTACATCATGCACTCGATTCCAATAGCGCAGCACAGCAGGACATTCCCAAATAATATGGAGAAATGTGGCCACCATACCGCAGCCACGCCTGCACAATCCATCCGCCGAGAACCCCATTCGCACAAGACGCGGACCAGTTACATACACCCTATGCAGAATTTTGAGTTGGACAAACCGAAGGCGTGCCGGGATAGCCACCTCTTTCGGGGAAGAGATCGCGGCCGGCCAGTCTTCATCATCGAGTTCCAGACCATCATTGGTCCACAACCCTCGAAGGCCATCCAATAGATCAATCCTGATATTAATCAATTTTTTTATAGATGAGCGAGATCGTGCTATCAGGGACATGCCCATCCAGTATCCGATCTTCAAGCGGGGATGCTTCCGGCACGTCCGAGCCTAGGGGTAAGACAGACAAGATTGCGTGCCGGACTTGCGCATATCTAAAGGATTCTTTGTCATTCAGCCCATACTCAACTTTCAATTCCTCAAACGTCTTGACCCTACCCTTGATCCACACATCATCGACCCTGCTGATCCCAATCATGTCCCACCGATCGAATCCCTTCGACTGCCAAAGGGAGCCAAGTTTTTCCGAAGCATATAGTGGAGTAGCACGGGTCAGCCTGTCAGCCCATCCCGTGGTCGCCGTAGCCCGATACCACACCTGCACCGCTGTTTTAGTGGGGCCCGTAAGAGATCTGCCGGCTGACTGCTCGTATAAAGCCCTGTTGTAATCGCCACCGGGTAGTAACCATTTATCCATCGCAAAGGCCGGGTTTAGTGAATAAGCATAGGTGCAGTGGTTGATGGCCCCTAATTGAGAGGCCCAATAATAGCGACGGATGTCCGGAAGTGCGATGCCGCCATCGTACCAGGGGAGCGTGAGCTTCGAAAGGGCAATACGAGAACGGCCCCCCCATATCAATTGTCGCTGTAAACTTTCAATCTCCCGGAAATAACCGGCTGGTACGACGTCAAGCGTGTTTTGAAGCGCATAAAGAAATCGGGGGAGCGACATCATCTTAAACAACGCCGCTCTTCCCAAAGGAGAGAGAGGGAGTCTTCTCCACGTCTCTATATCAGCCCGAATGCATCGGAGAGGGGGCAACAAATTGCGCTCATAACGAAGCGTGGGGTCTAGGGTAATAAAGATTCCCAGATACTTAAATCCCTCACGCACCACCGAAATAGGACATCCACGTGGCAGGAGGGGAGCATCGCCAGAGAGAACATAAACACAAGACTTTGACCAATTGATGACCAAACCGGAATTTTTACGGAAAGAAGTCAAAACGTCGAAAACGACGATCAATGACTTCCGGGGCGACGTAAGGTACAAGAGTATATCATCTGCATATAGAGATATACGGTCTTCAAATTCCGGAGACCATCTAATACCTTTCAAGGACGGTTCCCATCTCAACCAAGCCGCCAGTGGCTCCAAAGCAAGGGCAAACAAAAGTGGGGACAGAGGACAGCCCTGACGCGTACCCCTGCCAAGCGCAAAGGAGGTCGAAACACGCCCATTCACCACTACCTGGGCTAAAGGGTCAGCATAAAGCAACTGTACCCAACGAACAAAGGTGGGCCCAAAACCGAATTTAGAGAGGACCGCCCAAAGATAAGGCCATTCAAGCGTATCAAACGCCATGGTGGCGTCTAGAGACGCCAAGATGGCCGACTCCCGCAGAGTCCCCGCTCGCGCAATGACGCCATGTAGGCGCCGAAGATTAAGTGCCGTATTGCGATGTGGTATAAATCCGGACTGGTCCGGGTGAACAAGATCACCTATAACAGACACCAAACGAGTAGCAAGAACTTTGGCCAGGATTTTGGGTTCAGCATTAATCAGAGAAATGGGTCTGAAAGATTCGCAGCGGTCACGCGGCTTTCCCTCCTTGTGGATAACCACTATGGAGGCCAATCTCTGATCGGGAGGAAGAGACCCTCTCTCCAGTGATTCCAAAAACATCGATCGCAGATACGGCGCCAGTACATCCGGACGGAGCTTGTAAAGTTCGATGGGGAGTCCATTAGGGCCCGAGGCCTTCCCGGAGCGAATCGAGCGGATAGCGGTCGCAATTTCATCAACCGTGGGCGGGGCTTCCAGCAGATCCCGCTCCGGGTCAGACAAGCATGGCAGCGAGATATCGCGTAGAAGCAAGTGGGAGTCCTGCTCAGGTCTATCGGACACAGGGGAGTACACCACCCGAAAATAATCGGCAAACCGCGCAACGATTCCAGCAGGGTCAGTGATACTGTCACCATTCAAATCAACTATGACAGGAACAACTCGACTCGCGCATTCTCTCCTATCCAACCAAGCAAGCAATTTCCCAGCCTTATCTCCCACATCATACAGACACCCCTGCTGTTCACGACCCATCTCCTTCGCTGCGTCAGTCACTAGTGCTCTATATTCATGCTGTTTCAGATCCAACAAGGGCAGCCTCTCAGGGGAAACCCCAGAGTCCAATTCTCCCTCAAGAATAGAAAGTTCAGTCTCAAGACGGACAACCTCCTCACGCCTACATCTCTTAACATTGCCAATCGATGAGAGGGCCTGTCCCCGAATGACAGCTTTATACGCCTCCCACAAGGAGACAGAAGAGGATACTGAACCCACATTTTCCGCAAAATAATGATCGATTGCTTTAAGTAGTTCCAGTCTAATCTTAGGATCACGGAGGTACCATGGGTTGATCAGGGCAACCCGACCTTCCGATCCCAGACGTGCATTCACAACCAACCATAGTGGGGAGTGATCCGAAATACCCCTGGCAAGATGTTTCACCTCACCTATGAGGGAGGCCTGGGAGGAGGGCATCAAAACATAATCCAATCTCGAAAGGCTGCCATGGGCCCCAGAGTGAAAGGTATACTGCTGTTGCCCAGGATGATGTAAGCGGCAGCAATCGGTCAGCCCCAGCGCCCCCAGGAAGTCCCCCAGCCAGGATTGAGACTTAGCGAGTACACGGGGAGGGTAACGATCATACATCCCAGACACCACTGAGTTGAAATCCCCCCCTACTACAAGCAAACCCTCGGGGACTCCCAGGATCACCTTTCCCAGATCAGCATAGGTCGTAGTTTGAAGGCCTGGGGGTATGTGGACCAAGAGCAAAGTAATCACCCTCCCCTCCCCTCCCAGCGCCCTACAATGGCGGCATATCGCCCCCTATCATCAAGTATGATGTCGTCAACGGCAAGAGGGAGGGAGGTCCGAACCAGAATGCCCAACCCTCTGGAGCCAGAAGTGAAACCTGAGTGTGCCGTGAGACGGTAGCCACGCCTATTCATGGCGTGGCACGTATTACCAAGCAAGTGCGTTTCTTGAAGCAAAACAACATCAGGAGACAAGCGTCGTAGCAACTGTAAAACCACCCCCGCTTAATTCTGTCACCCAACCCATTTACGTTCCAACACAGTATACGTAGTCCCCTATCCCCCATCCCAGAATCCATCCCAGGTCCCCCCCCCCCACACCAGCCGCGACACTGTAACACAGAAGATCAACAGCACTATGCCTTGAGTAAAACAAAGAAACACAAACCGAAACCCTCCAACCCCCCAAAACAACATCATACCCCCCACCCCGCACCCCTGCGTAAGACTCAAGAGCCACCCCAACTTGCAGTGTGCCTGTCGCCCTAACATACAACTAATCTACGAAAAGAACCCCAGAGGAGGAAGACTCACCCGACTCCCACCCACACCCCATTAAGACAACACAGTAGCGAACAATAGTAGCATAGCATCAAACCACTGCCGAAAGTCAATACGTTGGTCCAGGAGCCGCTGCGCTCCCTATTCCTGCTCCATCGGGCCGCCCTCCGCTCCACCGGAGTGTTCCGAATGATCAAATTGCCCTCGTCCCGGGGGCAACGAGTCCAACCAGTCACCAGCCGCTCCAGGATGGTCAAAGAAAAATGTTCTATCATTGTAGACCACACGCAACCGAGCCGGGAAAAGCATGGCATATTTCATGTCTCTGTCCCTCAGTCTCTTCTTCACCCCCTGAAATCCTAATCACTGCTTCTGAACCTGTTGGGTGAAGTCTGGGTAGAAGCTGACCGCGGCGTTTTCATATTCCGTAGGGCCCGATGTGCGGGAAGCCTGCAGGATCGCATCTCTGTCGCGAAAGTTAAAGATCCGCGCAATGATGGGGCGCGGAGAAGCTCCCAGCTTGAGCGGGCCACCCGGGATTCGGTGGGATCGTTCCACTGCAAAAAACTTGCTCAGTCCTTTGGGCGCTAGGTGGTTCAGGACAAGGTCCTCCACCAGTAGGTCTACTGCTGACGATTCCGCCTTCTCCGGGACATCGACCAACCGAACGTTGTTCCGTCGTGCGCGGCCTTCAAAGTCGTCCAAGCGTCGAGAGAGGTGGTCACGGGCGGATCTCAGATTACCGACCTCCGTCTGTAATTCAGAGACGTCGGCGACAAGACTAGATGTCTTCAGGTCAAGGGATTTGACCTTCTCGTTAGTCTTTGCGAGGTCCGCCCTAATCAGGGTAACATCTATAGCAACCGTGTCCAGCTTGTGGGTCAGGGCCTCATACTGTTGTCCCAGCGCGGCCTTCATCCCAGCAATGGCGCCCATGACGTCTTTCAACGACGGATCTTCATCCAGCAGGGATTCATCCCCAAAGTTGGCCGGGGGTTTGGTTATGCCACTCGGAGAGCCCTTTGTGAGGGTATATCGATCCATAACGTTGGACTGCACAGGACCTCCCCGAGTTGCCGGTCTGGTCTTGCGTCTCTCCATCTCGGGCTTGGTGGCCATTTTGGGTCATGCGCCCCGGAGGGTATTCTGAGACCTGGTAAAAATGGCTACACTCGATGCGCCCGCAACAAATCGGAGAATAGGTCGAGGGCCAGCCACTAATCAGGAGCAGTGAAAGTCCGGATCGCCAAACGATAACTTGGTAGTAGAAAGAAGCAGGAGACCAAGGCGACCAAGGCAAAGTCAATGAGGGCAGACCACCAGAATCGAAACTGAAAGTAGAAGACCGGGCAAGGGAGACTCGCATGGGCCGATGTTATTCAATTACCACCCGGCTGGCAGAAGAAGCAAGCCTGGGGCAGTACCATGGAGCAGGCCAAAAATGATCAAAAGTCCATATCTGCGGTTTCCGGGGGCCAAATCGTAATTCGGAAACGGATAAATGATCAGCAAGGTCTCGTCCACAAAAGCCCGTCGTCTAAATCAGGATAAGGTGCAGGATGATCGGTGGAGGTGGCGAAGGTCCGGGAGCTCTGAGCTCACGCGACCATCTTGGGTGCGCGCTAAGCTCCTCCCTGATCATGAGGAATCTTGATACTGCTGATGGAGCAAGGATTCGCACGTAAAGCGACTTGCTTGTATTCAAGAACCTCGAATAACCTTAATGAACTAAATCAATCTGTTTGTCTCACTAATTTCCCATTTATTTTGACATTTGGGGTGTCCCAGTGATGCTTGCTTATGTGCTTTTTAATCTTAATACGCTTGCAACCTAAAATGGCCGCTGCTTTGCGGGAATCCCTTCTGCGCATGCGTAGGTCACACTCACGTGACGTGACGTACTCGCAGTTCTGGTGGGAACTTTTCGCACTTGCGCACTAGACTTAAAAGGGCTGCTTTGTGTTTTCATATGCCAACGCTTGCTCTGCAGCTTTCGCAATGCTGTTCGTTTTGCACTAATCTCAATGCTATAGTTAGTATAAAGTAAGGGGAGTCATATAGAGATTCCTGGTATACAGTGTAATCATTTAATTTCTGTGTTCTAAATTGTTTTCCTTTACTTTTTATGTGGCGAATCTTTTGGGCCTGGGAGGTGTTTAAACTCCATCTTTGAAGTCCCTACTGCGCATGTCATCCTAGCAGAGGGTAGAAAACCTCGTACCAGTTGAACTCAGCCAGCTGGCAGCCACAGTCAAGATGCTCCTGAGAACCGACCTGTAGCCCAGCAAACGGAGCTGAACTGTACTACATTTGAAACAATTGTAATAACATTTGTATATGCCATTGTTAGGGGAGAAGAGTATGTCATGGGAACCCCAAATTCAATGGGAGGTCCCAAAGATGTAAATTTGAAGCTTGAGAAAGTCAAATCCTAGTTGGTGTGATGACCTGTCCTTTCTTTGGACCAATCGAAATTGGGGATTCTTACACTTGCAACATTTGGGGGGTGGTACACGGACCCGAAAACAGTATAACTAGCCTAGGTTTAACTAGAGAAATTGTCCGACCTGTCCGAATAGCTGACCTGTCACTGACCCAACGCACTCAATAGGTGACTGATACAGAGAGCTGCGGAGCACTCTGTCCGAAATTTCTAGAGACCCAGGGGGGTTTTGGGAAACTTTAAGTGCTGGCGGAGCACTTTGCTGGGGAATTCGATAACCCAATCGGGGTTCTGACTGATTGCTGCAAGGAAGGTGTAGCCCAGGCGTTGCAACTGAACTGCGGGTGGTGGTCTTACCTTGGTGGTCCTGTCCTGATCCTAATCTGGTCTTCCTGTCCTGTCCTGGGGTTCCATCCTGCACCTGCTGGCCTACTGGCGACTGTTTTTCCTTGGGGTTCCTACTGTCCTTAACTGACCCGTGGCCAGGGTTGGTCTCCACACCGTGCTAGGTAAATATAAAGCTGTTAGGGAAACTCTTGCATTTATTCTTATCTTTATCTGAATTCTTGCTAAAATCTTAATTGCACATGTTCCTTTTCTTTACCCTTCCCTTGTTCAAATTATTGAAGTCGTGAAAGTTCTATTATAGCCTGTTCCACTTTTTTCCCTACCTATAGGTGAATAAAACACTATTTTCTGAATAAATAGATGTTCCTTCTCTTTACCCACCCTTTTACTGAATTAAGTAATTGCTCTAAATGTTAGCGTGTTCCAATCTTACCCTCCCTATAGCTATATGGTATCCCAAATTTCCGTAGTACAAATAAAGTTCTTTTTTCTACCCGCCTTCTCTGGTTAATTTAAACTGCAACATTCTAGCATGCTCCTTATTTTCCCCGTCCTTTAGTTACTCCATAACAAGTCTGAATTCTTGAAAAAATCCTTACTAGCATGTTCCCTGTTCTTACCTTCCTTTAGACTCATAAATGGTTGGTCTTATTTACTTTCTATTCGGATATGTGCTCTTTATAATTTTAGTTATTGATAGTTTGCTTGCTATAAACCTTTTACTTTCCGACCTCGAAGAAGATTAGATAAAGCTTTTTGAAAACTTTCTGTGTCTCTGGTTATTATATGAGTGCAAATATAGTAAATGGGTTTTTGTATTTTGTGACTGCCTTTCTTTTACAGCTAGCTCTCTGATCCATTTGTGATCATAGGTACCCGTAACAGTGAATTGGTAAGTCGGGTACATCGGAAATAAAATAGGAAGGAATAAGGTTACTGTTAGTAGTGTGTTGGTTACCCGATTAATGAATATGATAAATTGAACTTATGGGCCCAATGTGTATATGGTAAAATTTATAGTCGGGTGACCTGCGCGCTCTATCAGTAGTTTTCTGGTAGCAGAGGTATGGTTAGGGACTAGTTAAAGTTAGGTAGGACTAGTTAAGATAGGTAGATAGGTTATTTGCTGCTAACTGTGGACATTTTTATTGCTGCTAAAAATATAAATCGATCAAATGTTTATTGCTCGAGAAATTATGAAATGTTTTAAATTGTTTTTCTTGCTGGTATATTGATACATGTACTAATATACTCGTTAGTGATTGTTATATGTTTGTGTGGAAGCCCCGGGGGCAGAGTAGCGGGTGGTGAGGAGAATCCACGTCGCAGTGAGGTCAGTGGCTCGAGGAAAATTGGTGCAGGTTAGACAGAACTGGAAGCACTAATTAGGTTTTTCTGAATGAATGTCTGAATAAATGGTAGCAAAGAGTTCGCTAGCAAAACTATATTGTGATATAACCTAGTAAGGGTCACACGGAAGGAGTAGCAGGTTCGTCAAAGCTTGATTGATAGCAAAGGAGTTCACTGGTGAAACTTTAGACTTAGTATATATCCCGAAAAGAGTGGATGAGTCAAAGGAGTAGCAGGTTCACTAATGCTTGTGTGAAGAGTAGGCAGAAGGGTTCTACTCGTAGTATTAGAAAAGTAAATAGAAGAAGTTTACTTGCAGTGAAACAAATCTTTTCTTTCTAGACACTCGAGTACAGTGGCGAATGTATTTACGGTGTAAATTTAACAGAGCACTTGCACTTTAAAGAGTAGAAATCGAGGTTGTTTCTTACCTTGTGAAGGAGGGAGTCAGTTGCGGAGCTGCGCTGACAGCACTCTGTGCGGCGCTGGTATTGGTCGAGACAGCGGGCGTGTAGCTGAGACAGAATTGTAAAGGAGTGGTGAGCACAGGAGCGTGAGAACTCGTTTACGAGAAACGCCGTGCACCCATTGGTTGAGACAGTTTGAAATCGCACATTTGATTTGGTTGAGAAAAATTGAAAGACGCATTTGGATTGGAAGTTGACTTTGTAAACAAAGAGTAATTTGCGAAAAGGTATATGTGGTGTTCGAGACATCCAGAGACCCGACCGGATCCTAGATATCAAGGGTTTGTAAGGGATCAGTGGAGAACAGCTAGAAATTGCATTATGTACGGAAGCAAGAGGAAAATGACTTTTGCAAGCAAAGCAAAGAATTATTTCAAGAAAGACAAGCCTATCAAAACTAAAGAAGGAGTTATCATTCCACCTCCTAATACTCCCGCATCATTTATGATGTTTGACAGAGGGTACCAAGCTTGTGTATGGTTGGAAAATTGGGTGGAATATACTAAAAATGATGGAATTTTGGCATTTCCGTTAGAAGGTACATTTAATGGCAGGATTTTGTTCAATTTGAGGACCCGAATGAATGATTTGCATCCCAGACCCAGACCGACGCAATATGAGGCCTTAGAAGAATGGGAAATAGAGGCTTTTGAACGAGACAGACCCAGAAATGATAAAGGGTTGACTAAATTTTACCCGAAAGTAAATAGCCAGACCCGAGAGAAACAAATGAAAGAATGGAGACAGAATATGATGGTAGAGGGACTGTACCCTGTAATAGCACTAGAAGCACCCTTGGGAGAAAAAAGGACAGAGAAGACAAAGCATTTGATGACCAGTGGGGATTCAGATGATGATTATCTGGAGGAATTGTTAATGAAGAATCCTCCACCTTGTAATGATGGATCAAGACCTATAAGTATGAGAGACCAGTGTCTAAGACCTCCTTATCAGGTGGAATCAAGACCTGTAAGCACAGGAAATCCATTCCTAAAACCTAATTATGGTGAAGGACCAAGTATGACGCATCCGACTGCCCCGAATTATACTCCAACCCTAACTCCGCAAATAATGCATGAAACCTCCATGGAAAGGGCACTACAGGATAGAGAGCGAGAGGCTCTAGTTAAACAGAGAACAGAGTTAATTCAGAAAATCTCCCAACTGAATACAAGTCCTGAAGCCTTGACAATTCCAGTAACTATTGGACCAGTTGTTCCTTTGTACGGGGATAAACAGGGGAGTCCAAAGACTCCGATTATTACCCCAGCTGTAGTACAGCCGAGAAAAGAGCCCTTAATTGTGGATGATCAGGCAAGTGAATGTGAATCTGTGATTTCCTTGATGGATTTGCCAATAAGGGAACCAGAAGGGGGCTCACAGAGAAAGAACACTCCTTCACTTCGAGAGCAATGCAGATGGAGTCAACTTCAGGTACTAGAAGTGTCACAGTAGTGACTCCTGAAGAAATTGAAAGATGGAGTCGAGAATTAGAAAAGCAAAATCCTCAGCCGAAACCATTGGATATTTACAAACTAAGAATAGAATTGGAAGAACTAATAGCTGGAAATGTGGGTTTAGACAGACTTAACACCCTTACTGAGGAAGAATTGCTAATCATTTGCAAAAGTATCACCCGTAATACTAGAGTGATCCATGAGAAATTAACAGACACTGCAGCCAGCATGGGAATAGATATTGGGAAATCTAAAGTGTTGCAAAAACCCTACAGGGCAGAGTTCTCAGACAAAGATTTAGAAAGCATGAATGTGTCAGGGAAAAAGGTACAGATCAGAGAATTGTTAAACCTGTTATAGAAATGGGGAGATTTAGAAAAATGGAAAGCCAGGTGGGCAAAGAAAAAAGAGGAAATGAGAAGCAAACAAATGGCATCCGAGTAAGTATTAAAAGAAACAGACAAAGCAGAACAGTTATATCCTATGCGGGAAGTGCCAGGTGGAGGGTTTGTACATGTTCCATGGTCCAGACAGGATATTGTGTCTTTTACAAATGACTTCCCAAAATTACGAGAAAAACCTGTAGATTGGTACAGACAGGTTGAGAGATTTGTGAAGGTCCAGACATGTCTCTGGAAAGATTTAGATGGGTTCTTTAACATTGTAGTTCCCGTAGATTTGTGGACAGAATGTAAAATTGCTATTGATTGGCCTAGTGAGGAGTACCCTAGTTACCCAAAAACAGGGGCTCCTTCAGCAGAAGTAATGAAAAAGTACAATCAGGTAATATTGCATCTAAAAGGAAAGGTGCCTGCAAAAGAAACTGATTGGACCCGAATAGACAGAACTACCCAGAATAGAGATGAAACTATGCATTCCTATTACGAACGACTGTTACAGGTGTTCAAAACATACAGTGGACTGGATAACATTGAGATGAAGGACATGACCCACTTCATTTATCGATTTGTGCTAGGGTTAAGGCCTGAGATTTCGCAGTGGATCAAAGACAATAATATCTGCTGGCAGTCTAAACCAATTGATGAGGTCCTGAAGTATGCTAAGTATTGCGAGGATGAATTGGCAGATAAACGAAAAGAGTTAAAGGAAAAAGTCATGTGGGCTCAGGGAAAATTGGCAGAACACCAGGAACAGCAGTTAAATAAATTGACCAGTAATCAGAATCAAGGTCCCGGGGGTGGAGGAAAGCCCAGAGTAAAAATGAGCCGAGAAGAGGCCAAAAAGAAGTTCCCATGTCACGGGTGACAGATAGGGCACTGGAGAGGCGAGTGTCCAGCTGTAAAGAATGGTAACGTACAAATAAATGATTTAAATCCACAGGTGCAGAATGAAAAGCCACGGAAGACTCAGCAACAGGTAAAACAGAATCAGTTGCCTCGTGCACCTAGACCAAATTATAGGAGCAAAGCACAACAGGGTGAAGACACCGAAGTTTGGGAAGGAAGGGAGGATAGAAATGCAGCAGCTTCACAATTTTTGTTAAATGACATGTTTCTCTGTGATGACATCCATCAATGGATGAATCAGAATCAATTAAAACTCAATCCTGGAAAGACTGAGCTACTTCTTCCTGGTTCCAGTGTCGCTTTCTGGGGTCCGCAGTTTTGGCCTCCCGACTTGGGCTCCCCTCCGACACCACTCAAGGCCGTCAGGACTCTGGGGGTGACGATCGACGCTGAATTGTCACTCAAGGCCCAAGTGGGTGCCACGATTTCTTCGTGTATGTTCCAACTACGAAAAATCCGGAAGATCAGGCACCTACTTCCACATGCGGCCTTGTGTCAGGTCGTCATGTCCCTTGTCATATCGCGCCTTGATTTTTCTAATTCCCTCTATCATGCACTCCCGCGTTTTCTTTTACACCGCCTCCAAGTTGTACAAAACCAGGCAGCCCGCCTCATATTCAAGATCCCTAAGTGGCAATCGGCGAGGCCTCTGCTCCGCAGGCTTCATTGGCTACTAGTGAAGGAGAGAGCAGCCTTTAAGATGGGCTGCTTGGTATTCAAATCCCTTCACTGCTCTTGTCCTGCTTTTCTGAAATCTCTGATTACCCTGTATCAACCTGCTCGTTCTCTTCGCTCAGCTTCCCATCACCTGGTTGTCACCCCCAAGTTTAAACTTCATAAATTTGGTGGCCGTCGTTTTGCTCTCCTTGCCCCCAAATTTTGGAACTCCCTCCCTCTGATTATCAAATCCAGTAAATCCCTTCTTCAGTTCAGGAAACTTCTCAAGACTTTTTTATTTACCCTTTCTGAATAAACTTTTTTCTGCCCATTTACATGTCCCTTCAGCCAGCGCCATGAAACCTCCGGGTGTTAGTGCGCTTAATAAGAATCATTTAACATAACATAACAACACCTACTGACGGTGCCTGAGGGGGGAGGACAAGGAGTGCGTGCTTGGCGGCTCCTTGCCGGTGGACCAGACAGGGCCATACATTGAAGGAAAGGTTGAAGGAAATGATGTCACCTTTCTGTTGGACACTGGTGCTACCCGTTCTACTGTGAGAACAGCAGACGTTCCAAACCTATCCCTCTCGGGAGAAGCGATCCAAGTAGTGGGCGTTTCTAATCAGCTAATTAGTACCCCAGTTACAAAACCCATCGAGATTAAAATTGGGAATTTTAAAGAGATGCATAGATTTGTTGTTTGCGACTCCAGTCCTGTAAACCTACTAGGACGAGATTTGTTGTGTAAAATGAACTGCACTATCTTTTGCACACCAAATGGCGTTGAAATCCAAACCCCAGATGAAGATGGAATTTACAAATTAATGTTAGCAAGACCGACTCAGAAATTAAAAGATTGACAATGCAAGACTTACCTGAAGAGCTCCAAGAGACAGTGAAACCAGAGGTATGGGATTTTACTAGAAAAGATGTAGGATTAATGGCAAATGTTGACCCAATTAAAATAGCCATAAGAGAAGATGCAGTCTACCCAAATACTAAACAGTACAAAATGAGTGCAGAAGTAAAAGCAGGGGTTGCCATTGAAATAAAAAGATTGCTGGAAGCAGGAATTTTGCAAGAAGTTTTGAGTAGTCCATGTAATTGCCCATAATTGGAATCAAGAAATCTAGTGGGAAGTACAGGGTAGTTCAGGACCTGCGCAAGGTTAACAAAATTGTAGTCCCTTGTTGTCCTGTCGTGCCAAACCCTGCAGTGATACTACACCAAATTCCATGGAATGCTGGATGGTTTACCGTCATTGACTTATGTCATGCATTCTTTTCAATCCCATTGCATCCAGACAGCAAATTTCTTTTCTCATTTGAGTTCAACAGTCACGTATACGTCTGGAATCGCGCCCCTCAGAGGTACACAGAAAGCCCCTCAATCTTTAATCAGATTCTGAAAAAGTGCCTTGAGACCCTAATTTTGCCCGGAAAATCAGTTTTGGTGCAATACATAGACGACCTATTGGTGGCGTCTAAAAGTCGAAGAGACTGTGTAACTGACACAATTGCCTTGCTGAACCATTTAGGTGAGGGAGGACATAAAGTATCACCGTAAAAGTTGCAATTCTGTACCACATCAGTGAAATATCTGGGGCACCAGATAGAGAGGGGTATCAGGAAAGTTACCACAGAAAGAATCAAGATAATTCGAAACATGGAATTGCCAAATACCCAGAAGGAGATCAGAATGTTCCTTGGAGTTGTAGGATACTGTAGGCAGTGGATTGTGGGATTTGCAGTCCTAGCAAGACCATTGATAAAAATGACAAAGAAAGGAGCAAAGGACCCAGTGGAGTGGGATGATGAAAGCATAACAGCTTTTACAAAATTAAGAGAATGTCTCTGTACTGCTCCTGCATTAGGAATGCCTGATTATTCGAAAGATTTTGCACTGGTCTGTGACACGCGAGATAATTGTGCACTTTCAGTACTGACCCAAATTCATGGGTTGACTCGACGTCCAGTGGCATACTTTTCTTCCACATTGGACCCAGTAGCAGCTGGATTACCTGGATGTTTGCAAGCTGTAGCTGCAACTTGCACGAGTCTTGAACAGAGTGAGTCCATTGTGATGGGACATCCAGTAACTGTATATGTTCCATTCCGTTGTAATTTTGCTAACAAGAACCAAGACTCAGTATCTCACCCCTAGTCGGCTGACTAAGTATGAGAGAATTCTTGTAGGTGCAGGAAACGTAACCATTTCCAGATGTAATATTCTGAATCCTGCCACCTTACTGCCTAGCTCATTCGCAGCAGATGTGAGGGAAGAAGTTGAACATGACTGCATTGATTTGACTGAGTTCAGTACCAAACCTAGCCCAGACATAAAAGAAAACCCTCTAATTAGTGAAGATTATGAGCTGTTTGTAGACGGCTCATGCATGAGACATGAGGATGGTGGCCTAAGCGCTGCCTACTCAGTTTGCACTCTAGAGCGTCCAGTGGAAGCATCCTATTTGTATGGAGTCAAGTCTGCACAAGTAGCCAAATTAATTGCATTGACAAAAGCTAGTAAATTTGGGAGAAATTTTAGAATAACCATATATACTGATAGCCAGTATGGTTATGGGGTTGTGCATGACTTCGGCCAGTTGTGGATGCAAAGGGAGTTCCTGACTTCTTCAGGCATCCCTATCAGAAATGGAAAATACGTGCAGGATTTACTGGAATCAATCCAGTTACCAAAAGAATTGGCTGTGGTCAAGTGTGCTGCTCACAAATCTGGCGATGACAAAGTGACAGCAGGTAATCGATATGCTGACCAGTTAGCCCAACATTGTGCAAAGTACAAAATTTCAATCAATATAAACGTTGGGGGAAACGGAAACAGCTGCCAACTTTTGATGCTAGAGGGAGTGAATACATGGGAGGAAGTGAGAGACTTACAGGAAGCAGCAGAGCCACAGGAGAAACAGAGATGGAGAAACTCTGGTTGTCGAAGGAGAGGTGCAGATGGTGTCATTGTTTACCTTGATGATATGCCTGTGTTGCCAGACTGTATGCTTGCTCCTATGGCCAGGTTAATCCAAGGAGAGACACATGTAGGCAGAGATGCGATGATTCGCATGTTCCATCAGACATGGTTCAATTCGAAATTCAGAAATGTAGCAGAGGCACTCTGCCAGAGGTGTTTGGTCTGTCAACAATTTAACCCTGGAAAGAAAACAATAGTTTTACCAGGGAAAATTGGAAAGGCAGAAGGCCCTTTTATTAGACTACAACTTGACTTCATTCAGTTACCCCCATGTCGAGGAATGAAATACCTACTTGTCATTGTCTGCCTGTTTTCAAAATGGGTGGAAGCTTTCCCTGCACGTAGAAATGACAGCATCACAGTAGCAGAATTATTGCTTAGGGAACTTATACCTCGTTACGGTTTCCCAGTCTTAATTGAATCTGACAGAGGAAGTCATTTCCAGAATGAAATAATAAGTCAAATCTGTGAAGCATTCAAAATCACGCAAAAACTGCACTGTGCATATCGTCCAGAGGCTTCTGGAGTGGTAGAAGAAATAAATGGCACAATCAAATCAAAATTGGGGAAGATGTGTGAATACACACACCTGGAATGGCCAGATGCACTGCCTCTTGTATTGATGGGACTCAGGAGTATTCCAGACCGGAACACGGGCTTGAGTCCCCATGAAATCCTGATGGGAAGAGCAATGTGGCAAGCATGGGTGCCAGGATAAAAAATAATAAGCATATCTGATGATTTGGTACTGGAATACTGTAAAGCCACTAGCAAGGTGGTGGCAGCTCCTTGTGTGTTGTGTTGGAGAGCTCGTGCAGATTGCGAGGGGACCCTCCTCTGCATGCTTACTAAAGCCCAGTGAAAAAACGCTGATTTTCGGACTCTGTCCGTGTAAACTCGCACCTTTTTTTTAAAAATCGATACAATTGATTTAATAATTGTTTTAAAATATATTTTAGCCAACTAGCATTGTTGTGATTTCTCTGTACCCATTAGCCCCGTTCCACCGCGGCTCTGTGCCGTTAGTGTGGAGGGCAGGGTAGAGCTTCATTGTGCCTCAAGGCCGGCTCCCCGACCAGAACGGAATTAGCGTTACAGCTGGGGGCGGGGCTTAGACCTTAAGAAGAGGTAGGACTGGGGGCTCGAATTACTAGCAAGGTGGTGGCAGCTCCTTGTGTGTTGTGTTGGAGAGCTCGTGCAGATTGCGAGGGGACCCTCCTCTGCATGCTTACTAAAGCCCAGTGAAAAAACGCTGATTTTCGGACCCTGTCCGTGTAAACTCGCACCTTTTTTAAAAAAATCGATACAATTGATTTAATAATTGTTTTAAAATATATTTTAGCCAACTAGCATTGTTGTGATTTCTCTGTACCCCTAGCCCCGTTCCACCGCGGCTCTGTGCCGTTAGTGTGGAGGGCAGGGTAGAGCTTCATTGTGCCTCAAGGCCGGCTCCCCGACCAGAACGGAAATAGCGTTACAGCTGGGGGCGGGCTTAGACCTTAAGAAGAGGTAGGACTGGGGGCTCGAATTACTAGCAAGGTGGTGGCAGCTCCTTGTGTGTTGTGTTGGAGAGCTCGTGCAGATTGCGAGGGGACCCTCCTCTGCATGCTTACTAAAGCCCAGTGAAAAAACGCTGATTTTCGGACCCTGTCCGTGTAAACTCGCACCTTTTTTAAAAAAATCGATACAATTGATTTAATAATTGTTTTAAAATATATTTTAGCCAACTAGCATTGTTGTGATTTCTCTGTACCCCTAGCCCCGTTCCACCGCGGCTCTGTGGCGTTAGTGTGGAGGGCAGGGTAGAGCTTCATTGTGCCTCAAGGCCGGCTCCCCGACCAGAACGGAATTAGCATTACAGCTGGGGGCGGGGCTTAGACCTTAAAATGGCTTCACGGAAGCGCAGCGGACGAGCGCAGCGGGAGCGCCGTCATCGCGCCGAAGCCGTGCCAAAGGGGTGCCAGTCTGCGCCAGTCCGCGCTGGGATCGCGCAAAGTGCCAGTACCCTTGGTCCCCATAGATATCATTATGAAGATAAGGTAATAACTTATACCAGTCATCAGCTAAGGGACATCGGGAACACCTTAAAATATTCACGATGTCCATGTTTTGAGCTAGACACTTTCACCAATCTTAATTTCTCACAATGTGCTACTTGTGCATACAAGTTAACTCCTCCCATTGCACAAAGTATATTACATAATCCGGTCAAAGCTCAAGGAAAGAATAATATCCTATGCGCGCTTATCAATGCGAGATCCCTATCTAAACACAAGGATGAAATCTATGAACTACTAACCAGCAAAAATATAGACATCCTCTTTGTTACAGAAACCTGAGCAGATCAAACGTCTGGCCCGGATTTTTGCTCTGCCAATCCTGAAGGATATTTGGTAGTTAGACAGGACAGACCCTCAGTTAAAAGTGGAGGTGGGATAGCTGTCATTTATAGACAACACTTCACTCTTAGGACAGAACCTCTAAATATTGGAGCCGCAGAAGCACTAACCTTTTCCTTCGCGCTTTCCCCGGCACAATCCTTTAATGGTGCATTTCTTTATCGCCCACTAACCTCTCAAATCACTTTTTTAACAGTCCTTAATCTTCTGTTAAAGCCAGTAGCAACAAACTCGAATTATACCATCTTAGGTGATTTTAATTTTCACTTAGAAAATACCACCGATAGGGATACCTCTGTTTTAATTGCTGACTTGTCATCGGCTGGCCTGAATCTATTGAGTAAAGTTCCCACCCACCAAGCAGGCCATACCCTTGACGGCATATTCTCTAATGATCCGAATATTCTGCCACCACTAGTAGAACCATTAACGTGGACCGATCATGCTGTAGTACTATTCACTATTAAAACTATAAAGGATAAAAATCTACATACTGTGCACCGCTCGCAGGTCCACTTCCGAGACTGGAAGAACTTGAACGTGACCAACCTACAAACAATTTTAAGTGCCACCCAATCAGATAATATAACACACCCTTACATGACTGCTGAAAACTACAACACATTGCTTAACAATGCCTTTACCCAACTAGTTCCCCCAAAAAGGATGATGCCCAATCGAAATAAACCGTCCGCCCCTTGGTTTTCTGAATTGTTAAGACTCGAAAGGCAGCGTTGCAGAAACCTAGAAAGGAGGTGGCGTAAAGACTACGATAACAATTCTAAAGAATGATATAAACAAGCAATGGCTGCTTACAGAAAATTGCTAGCTGTAGAAAAACAGAGATTCTATCTTGAGCAAATAGAGTCAGCCAAAAACTCAACCAAACAACTCTATCAGGTAGTCTCAAAACTATCCACTCTACCAGTCTGTTCCACTGCTGAACCATCTCAAAATTTGTGCAATAATCTAGCAGCATTTTTTGAGCGCAAAGTTAATGACATCTTTTAAATTTTTTCGGCCCAAACCAACCTGGACTCTGTTAGTTCTAAGGGGTAAACAGCCTTTACAACGAAACTTTTACAATGAACTACCATTTCAACGCAACTTTTACAACGCAAACTATTACAACGCATTGCTCTGGGGGGCGCTCTAGGATAGGGAATAGGTTAATTTACTATCCAATAACCTTCCCTAGTGTCCACGGGGACTGGAGTTGGAATAGTAAATTAAACTATTCACTATCCAGCGCCTAAAAGCATTATGCGTTGTAACGGTATGCGTTGTAAAACTTGCGATGTAAAGGTAGGCGTTGTAAAAGTATGCATTGTAACGTCATACATCCGTTCTAAGGAAGATGTTACCCCTATCTCTACCACCTTTGAAAATTTCTGTTCAACATCTCTTAATCAAATAACAAACCTCATTACAATAACTAAATCAGGGTCACCGTTAGACCCATGTCCTCCTCAGATACTTAAGCCAGTTTCTAATTCAATAGCACCTGTGCTTACAGAAATTTGTAACAATATGTTTTCTTCGGGACACTACCCCTCAATCTGGAAGAAGGCCATAATTAAACCCCTTATAAAAAAACCCAACCTGGACCCGGCCGAGCCGAAAAGTTATCGACCAATTGCAGCGCTACCCTTCCCTACTAAAATAATTGAAAAGATCATGAATAGCCAATTAACTAATTACATCGACCAGAACAATCTTCTCGATGACACGCAATTTGGCTTTAGAAAGAGCCATGGGACGGAGACAGCATTAATAAAAGTGGCAGATGAAGTCAGAGAGATTATGGTCCAGGGAGGTGCAGCAGTGCTCATTCTGCTGGACTTATCTGCTGCCTTCGACACGGTTGATCACAACATCTTGATCAACCGTGTAGGCAAACTGGGCATTATAAACAAAGCCAAATCTCTTCTGGCTTCTTTTCTGTCAGACCGCTCCCAAATTGTTAAACTAGGTGACTTCTATTCTCCTGTCTTCTCGCTACCGTGCGGTGTTCCCCAGGGCTCCTCGCTGAGTCCGACACTATTCAACATCTATGTGTCGGACTTGGCGAGGGTAATCAAGTCTTATGGAATAGGGTTAACATCGTACGCTGATGACACACAGTTGATATTAGCCATCCATAACAATGGAGAAGCAGTAGCAGCAAATTTTCAAGATGGAATGATGGCAATCAGTAATTGGATGGACCACAACTGTCTAAAGATGAATTCAGAAAAGACTGAGGTCCTGATCTTTGGCCGGTCAACTCCTTCTTGGTCTCCCATTTGGTGGCCGTTAGATCTGGGTCCTCCCCCAATCCCAGTAAAAAAGGTCAGAAACTTGGGGTTTTATTTGATGAGAAGCTGTCGTTTATGAGTCACGCAAACGCAGTGGTCTCGTCATCTTTCTATACCCTCCGAATGATCAGGAAACTTCTGCCGTTTCTCCCGCTTTATGCAGGCAAGACTCTTATGTGCACGTTAGTACTATCTAAAATGGATTACTGCAACGGACTATTGCTAAACGCTCAGGAGCGAGTCATGAGTAAGATGCAGTTAATCCAAAATGCCGCCGCTAGAATTCTGACCCGGACACCTAAATTTGCATCAATTTCCCCCATTGTTCGACAACTACACTGGCTTCCATTCCGAAGCCGTACAAAATGTAAGGCTCTGTGCATTACTTATAAGGCTATGAATAATATAGGGCCGCAATATCTGAAAAAAGCCTTATGCACATACTTGCCAACTAGAACTCTACGTTCCTCTTCAGCCCATCTACTGCCAGTCCCCCGTACGAAAAAGGCAAACTGGGGAGACAGACGCTTCACTGTCGCCGTCTCTAGATTGTGGAACACACTTCCTTTCCACATAAAAAAGAGCCCTTCACTGTTGACATTTCGTAAGCATCTAAAGACCTGGCTTTTTGATCAAGCTTAGGCTACCTTTCTCTCAGCACGGATCTCTCCTCAATAGCGCCGAGACACCTTAGGGTAGTTGTGCGCTCAATAAATCGCAAAAATAAAATAAATAAATAAATAAATAAAGAGCTGGCTGACCAAGTGCGTTCTATCTCTCGCCAGGTTGGGGGAGAAGACGTCGCCAGGCCAACGACTCCAGCACATGACCTAAATCCAGGTGACTGGGTCGTAATAAAGAAGCACACTCGGAAAAGTTGCCTTGAACCCAGGTGGGGAAAGCCACGACAGGTGATCCTGGTTACCACCACAGCTGTGAAGTGTGCAGGAGTACCTCACTGGATCCATGCCAGCCACACGAAGTAAGTGACTGAACCTGACGAAACTGAGGCTGAAGGTTGCGCAGCTGAAGGATCCCAAGACATCGGTCCTGAAGTAGCTGAAGAAGAACAACCAAGCTCCAGTCAAGAAGATTGGGTTCCAATAATCGATCTGACAATCGACCCTATACGAACTAGAAGTCAAGCCCGGTTAGATAGACAGTGGGATAGTGAGGACGAGACAGGTGAAGAAGAAGCTACTCAGATCATCGAAATCCACGTTAAATCTGATTCTGAGGAGGACCAGATAGGGAGAGAGTAGGTAAATGACACTCCACCCAGAACACCTGCACCAGAAGAGGGGCAGATAGAAATTAGGGCAGAAGTTCAAGTGGAAGAAAATCAAGAGTTCGAAGAGCATAAGCAGGAACAGATAGGACTAGACAATTGTGTTCAGGAAGAAGAGATCGAAACAGATCAAACCCAAAATCAGCATACACCTGAACAAGGCCAGTTTAGGGACCAGGCAGAAGAAACCTATGAAAGACCTGGACCTAGTCAATTAGGGAATAATACTGAAGACGAACTTGATTCTAATGTGCCACAACTGAACGAAAACAAAAGAGTGTTGGACGAAGGCCAAGACACAGTGCCAGTTAAAAGACTCAGAAAAGGTGACTCAGTACCTCGATTTGTGAAAAGGCTGAGATTGCGTCTGAAGACAATAAACGAGGAGCCTGAACAAATAAATGAGGTCTGACAAAACCATGAGTGGTGACAAAACCAAAAAGAAGAAGTGCTCGCATCAAAAAGTTAAATTACAAGTACTCGAGTCCGGAGTGGACTTACTTTGTATTGGAAGAATTCGAGAATCTGGAAATAAGTGACGAAAGTGATGAAAGTGCTGAAGAATTGATTGCTGACCAGACCAGTGAAGAAGCAAACCCAACCTGAAAGTTACTCGAGTAAGCAAGCTGTGCAGAGTTGCAAAGAGGGGTTGAAGCTTCTTTTGAGCCAAAATGTCTGATTCTTCTGAGAATGGGAGACCGAGACGAAGTTGTGTTAAAACATGCTGCCAAGTATGTTTATGTAGTGTAGCAATAGTACTGATACTGTGGATAGGACTAACAATAACTGTTCCTTCTATGATGAGTAAAAACCCGAGTTTGTACCCAAATAATAACCTACCTGATGACACTGTAGAATCGCACACTAGAAGTACACCACAAGGAGTAGACGTACTAGACAAACCACTTAGCCAGAAACAGACAAGCATAGATTTAGAAGCACCAGATGAGGAAGGATTACACTTTAACAAGAATAAAAACAACACTCATTTAAATGTTTTCACAAACCTGTTATTACATTATGTAGAAACTATGGAAATAGACGACTGTTATGTCTGCATGAAGCTACCCACTTCAGTAGCTGAAGGTGTGACATATCACCACTTGCCCTAACCTATGGAATTTCCTGTAGTATACTAACTAGTTTATTTTATAAAAGAGGACCTTTACAGTATTACTATTCAAATTCTGATGTGACATTTTCCGAACTTCCTGTTCGAAGAAACCTGAACCCTGTACCTACGACTAGAGATGTAGCTAAATACATGAGTGATTATTTTCTAACTGTAGGAAACATTAATATAGATGATGCACACAAAAATAACCTGACCTGTTCATTACATGAAAAGGAGAAAGAATTTCTGGACATGGTAGAAAAGAGAAGAGAAAGTTTCCAAAAGAAGGCCAAAGACAAGAACCAGAAAATTCCTAAATGGGCAGAGAGTGTAGGGAGCACCTCAAATGGTGGAGCTAATGCTGCGATGCTTCTGGATTTCGAAAAGAAGGGGAAACTGTGTCTTAAAAGAAAGAAAACTAGTTATTATAACAATGTTTTCATTGGTTCCAGTGAGTGCGAACATAATTACAAGGTAATTGGAGGTTGGGGGTTCAAAGATGGGTCAGAGCCTGTGTTTCCTGGAATTTATTTTATATGTGGGAATAAGGCTTACTTCAAATTGCCCGACCATTGGTACGGGAGTTGTTATTTTGGTATTGTCTTCCCAAAGATATACCATGTGGGGAAAATCACTGGAAGCATTGAAAAAACGAATCAATTAGTACGTACTAAAAGAGAATGTGGTGGTGAAATAGTAGGAGATATTTTTTGTGCAATGATACCTACAGTGGGAGTGGTTCTGAACACACACAGAATTTGCAAATTGTCAACAGTAGTGGATCGGTTATCTACTGACACTGCTGGAGGTTTCCTGATGATCACTACCGAAATGGTTGCGGTTAGATCGATGGTTTTACAGAACAGACTTGCTCTTTACACTCTATTGGCAAAAGAGGGCGGAGTCTGCAGAATGTTGAAAGCGCAACATTGTTGCACTTACATACCTGACAAGAGTGTGGAAATCAAAAGGTATGTAAGGAACATTACAAATTTGGAAAAAGAACTCAAACCACTGGAGGTTGACAGTGCCTGAAAAAGACTTACTGATGGTCTCTCCGCCGTAGGTCATTGGTTTTCTAACTTAGGTAAAAGCCTTTTGATTAAAGTACTGATGCCAATTGCGGGAATAGGTTTAGTAATATTCATTATATTCATATGTTGCAAATATCGAAAGCACCAAAAGAAATACACTGTGAACAAGAGAGGAGTGAAGAGGAATGTGGATGAACTTGAATTAGAAGACCTGAATAATCAGATTTATAAAAGGGTGAACAATTCTCACCCTAATAAAGAGACTAAAGAGAAACTGAACAGAATGTTTGAAGAGATTGAACTGGGAAAAATGTGAAAAGTTGGCATCTGGTTCTATTGATTTGTGATGATATAAAATATCATCAAAGAGGGGATTGATGGAGCAAGGATTTGCACGTAAAGCGACTTGCTTGTATTCAAGAACCTCGTATAACCTTAATGAACTAAATCAATCTGTTTGTCTCACTAATTTCCCATTTATTCTGACATTTGGGGTGTCCCAGTGATGCTTGCTTATGTGTTTATTAATCATAATACGCTTGCAACCTAAAATGGCCGCTGCTTTGCGGGAATCTCTTCTGCGCATGCGTAGGTCACACTCACGTGACGTGACGTACTCGCAGTTCTGGTGGGAACTTTTCGCACTTGTGCACTAGACTTAAAAGGGCTGCTTTGTCTTTTCATATGCCGACGCTTGCTCTGCAGCTTTCGCAATGCTGTTCGTTTTGCACTAATCTCAATGCTATAGTTAGTATAAAGTAAGGGGTGTCATATAGGGATTCCTGGTATACAGTGCAATCATTTAATTTCTGTGTTCTAAATTGTTTTCCTTTACTTTTTATGTGGCGAATCTTTTGGGCCTGGGAGGTGTTTAAACTCCATCTTTGAAGTCCCTACTGCGCATGTCATCCTAGCAGAGGGAAGAAAACCATGTACCAGTAGAACTCAGCCAGCTGGCAGCCACAGTCAAGATGCTCCTGGGAACCGACCTGTAGCCCAGCAAACGGAGCTGAGCTGTACTACATTTGAAACAATTGTAATAAAATTTGTATATGCCATTGTTAGGGGAGAAGAGTATGTCATGGGAACCCCAAATTCAATGGGAGGTCCCAAAGATGTAAATTTGAAGCTTGAGAAAGTCAAATCCTAGTTGGTGTGATGACCTGTCCTTTCTTTAGACCAATCGAAATTGGGGATTCTTACACTTGCAACATTTGGGGGCTGGTTCACGGACCCGAAAACAGTATAACAGGCCTAGGTTTAGCTAGAGAAATTGTCCGACTTGTCCGAATAGCTGACCTGTCACTGACCCAACGCACTCAATAGGTGTCTGATACAGAGAGCTGCGGAGCACTCTGTCTGAAATTTCCAGAGACCCAGGGGGGTTTTGGGAAACTTTAAGTGCTGGCGGAGCACTTTGCTGGGGAATTCGATAACCCAATCGGGGTTCTGACTGATAGCTGCAGGGAAGGTGTAGCGCAGGTGTTGCAACTGAACTGCGGGTGCTGGTCTTACCTTGGTGGTCCTGTCCTGATCCTAATCTGGTCTTCCTGTCCTGTCCTGGGGTTCCATCCTGCACCTGCTGGCCTACTGGCGACTGTCTTTCCTTGGGGTTCCTACTGTCCTTAACTGACCCGTGGCCAGGGTTGGTCTCCACACCGTGCTAGGTAAATATAAAGCAGTTAGGGAAACTCTTGCATTTATTCTTATCTTTATCTGAATTTTTGCTAAAATCGTAATTGCACATGTTCCTTTTCTTTACCCTTCCCTTGTTACAAATTATTGAAGTCGTGAAAGTTCTATTATAGCCTGTTCCACTTTTTCCCCTACCTATAGGTGAATAAAACACTATTTTCTGAATAAATAGATGTTCTTTCTCTTTACCCACCCTTTTACTGGATTAAGTAATTGCTCTAAATGTCAGCATGTTCCAATCTTACCCTCCCTATAGCTATATGGTATCCCAAATTTCCGTAGTACAAATAAAGTTCTTTTTTCTACCCGCCTTCTCGGGTTAATTTAAACTGCAACATTCTAGTATGCTCCTTATTTTCCCCGTCCTTTAGTTACTCCATAACAAGTCTGAATTCTTGAAAAAATCCTTACTAGCATGTTCCCTGTTCTTACCTTCCTTTAGACTCATAAATGGTTGGTCTTATTTACTTTCTATCCGGATATCTGCTCTTTATAATTTTAGTTATTGACAGTTTGCTTGCTGTAAACCTTTTACTTTCCGACCTCGAAGAAGATTAGAAAAAGCTTTTTGGAAACTTTCCGTGTCTCTGGTTATCATATGAGTGCAAATATAGTAAATGGGTTTTTGTATTTTGTGACTTCCTTTCTTTTACAGCTAGCTCTCTGATCCATTTGTGATCATAGGTACCCGTAACAGTGGATTGGTAAGTCGGGTACATCGGAAATAAAATAGGAAGGAATAAGGTTACTGTTAGTAGTGTGTAGGTTACCCGATTAATGAATATGATAAATTGAACTTATGGACCCAATGTGTATATGGTAAAATTTATAGTTGGGTGACCTGCGCGCTCTATCACTGCAAAAACCAAAGCGGGGGGTGGGTTAGTTTGTAAAATCCTGAGAGCCACATCGTGGTTTCTGGTGCTCAGACTCCTACAAATAGGAGCTAGCCATTTAAGCAGTAGAGAATCCCACACGTAAGGATGCGCTTCACCAAAATTAAAGCTCGGACCAGGAAAAGTGTTTCAGTACGTTTTTTCACAGAGCACGGGCAGCAGCCCAGGGCGCACGCCTCCCAGGTGTGGAGAGGTGCGGACTTCCTTAGCTTCACGAGCTGTGTAGTTACCTCAGCTCAGTACTATGGGCCCGATTCACAGAAATAACTTAAGACAAAATCCTAAACTTACTACCATTTTGGTATTCACAGAAGGCACTTACTCATTTCGGTATTCACAGAAGTTAGGAGTCCTAACTTTAGGACTCCTAAATGCCTTTTGTGAATACCGAAAGTCTTAAAGTTAGGATTTTTCTCAGTTTAGGAGTAGTAAAGTTAGGACTCTTAACTTTAGGACTCCTAAATGCCTTCTGTGAATACCGAAAGTCTTAAAGTTAGGATTTTTCTCAGTTTAGGAGTAGTAAAGTTAGGACTCCTAACTTTAGGACTCCTAAATGCCTTCTGTGAATACCGAAAGTCTTAAAGTTAGGATTTTTCTCAGTTTAGGAGTCCTAAAGTTAGGAGTCCTAACTTTACTACTCCTATACTGAGAAAAATCCTAACTTTAAGATTTTCGGTATTCACAAAAGGCATTTAGGAGTCCTAAAGTTAGGACTCCTAACTTCTGTGAATACTGAAATGAGTAAGTGCCTTCTGTGAATATCAAAATGGTAGTAAGTTTAGGATTTCGGCTTAAGTTAGTTCTGTGAATCGGGCCCTGTGATAGGAACCTGCACACCCGAAGTATATGGTGTAAGGGCAGCAGGGACTTGACTTAGGGGGCAGGCGTCATCCGTTACAGGGACATTTTGTTTAATTTTTTCCAGGGTGTGGCAAGCTCTGTGTAAAAAAAGGTAATTTATACATTTAATTCTGGTGTTTTTGGAGACCACAGCCATATAAGCCAGCACTCTTTCCCATTCCTTGTTATGGAAAGGTCATTCCATGTCCCACTCCCGTTTTTCATGGAGACCTGCCAGGAATGTCTGACTGTGTTCCCATGGGGCTCCTGACAACTAGCTGCCAAGGCGGCGTCCACCCCCCAAAGGATGAAAATATTGTATAAGAGCGAAGATGTAGGTACAGCAGATGTGATGTCCCAAGTGGCGCACAGTGCATGGGACAAAGCGTACGAGACATATGAATCCTGTTCCCAAGTGATATCCCCCATTCTGACGCTTACCCGCGCAACTGTATGGCTTTCAGCTCCATCGCCAGCACAAATAAAACGGTGGATAGTGGGCACCCCTGCTTTGTGTCATCATGTAGTTGTAGGGCGGCTGAGATGAGTTTCCCTGGCATATCAAACAGGGGCCGAAACATTTGAATTATTTGACCACCCTGTTTAGGTGTGGTCTCAATTGTATAGGCAATTATGTTACCCACCTGATAATTGCCCAGCCTGAACATAGTGACAACAGACAAGCAATTGGGGTTGTGCTGTCTTGCCTAGCGAGTTACACAGATGTAAAAGTTCACTATCATGGTTTATGCACATGCAACAAATTGGTATTATGGCATGTACAACTCAAGCGCTCAGTTGATGTTGTGTACTAGGGGCCTCATTTATGAGGCCTTGCGTCAGTTTTGCGCAGCCGGTGCATCACTTTTTGTGATGCACCAGCGGCGTAAAAATGCGCCTTGTTGCGCCATATTTATAAAGTGACGCATATAGGTAGATGCATCACTTTTTAAACCCCTGCGCCACATTATACCTGCGTCAGGTATAATGTATGCAGAGGGGGCGTTCCCCCGCAAAAAGCTTCATAATGGTGACGCAGTGAAATCTATGAGATTTCACTGCGTCACTTTTAGGACGCTGTTGCGTCAAAATCTTGCGCCTGCCTCACAGCAGGCGTAAGACTGATGCAAGCCCTTTCACATGGGGCTTTCCCCATGTGAAAGGACGCATTGCTGGAGTTGCGTCACTTTTGTGACACACTCCAGCAATGCGTCACTTTTGCGCTTACAGATACGTCAGAAATACTGACGTATCTGTAACTCCTTGCAACATGATGCATCATACATTAAATATGACCCATCATTGGTGTCGCAAGGAGTGCGCAGTGAAAAGTGACGCATCGCTGTTTTCACGCAGCGATGCGTCACTTTTCATAAATAAGGACCCAGTTGTCTTTTGTACACCAATCATTAAAACTAATAAATTAAAAAAATAGATGCCACCTGTCAGTCCGTAGAGCTGGAGGAAATGAAAAAGGTCTGTCCAGGGCCGGACTGAGAACCAAAACCGGCCCTGGCAAAGTGCTAGGCCGGCCCCCGGCCCCCGATAAACGGCCCTGTAACAAAACCTGCCCCCAGGGCCCAAAACCGGCTCCCACCCTTGCGGCGCACCGGGGGATTGCCAGGTGCATGCAACGGCCAGTCTGGGCCTGGGTCTGTCCAGTTCAAAGGATCGAAGGCCTTCTCTAGCTCGAGCGCAATTCAGGCAGCTTGAGGCCCAGGTCCCTGGGCTGCCTCCAGAATCCTGAAAAGCCTGCAAATATTTAAGGACGTATTCCTGCCTGGCATAAAACCATTCTGATCAAGGTGCACTGAAATTTGGGATCAGAGTGGAGTAAATGCTCCACCCGAATCTTGTTAAGGATCTTGTACTCAGTATTCAGTATTGTTAATGGTTGTATGACATGTCGACATATCTCTACCAAATTTAGGAATGGATATGAGTAAAGCTTCTCGAAGTATCAGGGGGAGATGACCCTCTGTCACTGCCCCATTATATAAATGTTCCAGGCGGGGAGAAAGATTCAATCGAATTTAATCGGGAGGCCATCTTGGTCTGGGAACAAATCGCTTCCTTAACCTCTACTACTGAAATAGGGAGAGCAAGTTCCCCTTGTGATCCGGTGCGATGTAGGGCAGAGGGGGATCTCAAAAGAAGGCTGCAATAACCTTGTCTGGGGCAGCAGTCAGGTCTGGAATGTAGGGCTTTGCATAATAATCGGTGAGGGCAGCATGAGTGTCAGTTTGGGTTTGAGCATATGTGTCATGATTCAGGTGGAGAAATGGTGGAGTGAGTAAAGGTCGGTCCTGCCTAATGAGGCCACTTAAGAAAGGCGTTAGGCTTGTCCAACTTGGTTTGGATTTGTAAGGCATGCATGGTGTAGTTGACACTGCGGAGCCGGTCAATCAAGGTGGCATGTTGGGTTTGCAGCGTCAGGAGTGCCTCTCTGGTGGCATTGTTTAAGAGACCCTGAAGTTCTAGTCGGAGCAGAGAATCCTCATTGTCACACAACTCCCTCTCCAGCACCCTGTGGGAGCTAACCACAGTGCCAACCTAAATGTCCCTAAGCATAACCTTTAAAGCATCCCATTCAATAGCTTGAGATGTAGCAGTACGATCCTTGATCGCACAATAAGACAAGATCTGTTCATGGAGAGTTGCCCGAAAGGCCTGGTCTTCTAATGAGGAGGGCTGAAGATGCTAGGCAGGCACTGGAGAGCGATGGATCTCCTAGAGGACACGTGCAAGCAGAGGGTCGTGGTCTGACACAGTTGGTGCCCAGATAATCAACCTGGTAAAACGAGGAGCAGAGGGTACAGGAGCAAACTATCCTATTCAGTTGCATGTGTAAATTGTGTGTGGGGGGGGATAAAAAGAATGTTCCTGTTTGCCTGAATGGTGCCGATGCCAAATGCACTCCAAGGACCAACCCTGAAGCCAGTGCTCCAGATGTTTCGCATGTTGCGCAGGGACGGAAAAAATCGGTCCAGCACTGTGTCTAGCACAGTTTAAGTCGCCACCGATTATCCAAGGTAGCTCCTCCCTGTGAGTAATTACCCTGAAGAAGCGATTGAATAAGAAAGTCTGTTCTGAATGGGGAGCCTATATACTGCCACTCACTACTGGCTGACCGTCAAGGGTGCCTTTGACCAGTATATACCTGCCCTCCCCATCTAGGAAGATGTCACATGGTTGAAAGGGGACTCCCGCCATTTTCCATATCAGGGTGCCTCGGGCAAACAGAGAGCAATTTGGAGCCAGCCAATCTAGGGTTCTGGTGTGATCATCCCTGCAGATAGGGAACAGCAGGGCAGGGAATCTTCAGGATCCAGGTGTCTGAGATGCTGCCACAGATCAGGGCTTTCCCATCGTGGAAAGTGGTCTGTCTGGGTGGCCTCACCAGGAGCATGAAGACAGAGCAAATCAGAGGCATTCAGACCCGCTTGCAAATACATCGTTTTGTTTTGTTATGCCTGAAGCATGAGCAGCCTGGTCATCAAGTGAAGCCCGCTGTTCCATGACCAATGGGAATTCTGTAAGTTAAGGGGTCACTCGCCAAGCACAACAGGCCCTGCACAGTGCACCACCAGAGGGGTAGTTCCAGGAGCCATATGCATGGGGAGCCCTGTCCTGCGATGGCGCACCATCCTCAAGTCACCTCTGTAGGGAGATGGGCAGGGCAGGTTATGTTATGTTATGTTATGTTATGTTATGTTATGTTATGTTATGTTAATCTAAACTTTTTAAGCGCACGGGCACCCAAGGGTTTCATGGCGCTGGCAGTGAGGAAAATTGATAGCAGTTAACCTATCCGGATGCTTGCTTGAATAGCCAGGTCTTCAAGGCTCTCCGAAACTCCATAAGGTTAGTACATCTCCTGATCGTCAAGGGAAAAGTGTTCCAAACCTTTGGGGCAAGAAAAGCAAATCGGCACCCACCCTGACGCTTCCGTTTGAAAGAGGGTAAGGTGAGAAGGGACAGGTGGGCTGAACGAAGGTTGCGGGTAGGCTCATGCTTAACAATTAAGTTGTTGATAAACATGGGACTTTTCCCGTGCAGGGCCTTAAAAGCCAGACATCCTACTTTAAATAATACCCGTTGGTTGCGGGAGGAGTGATAAGGGACCCATGAGTTAAGTCATGGGGGTCACCATCTGAATGCCAACCTCCTTTAAATCATGATCCTGAGACTCTCTAGGCACCAGATTCAGTGCGGTTCAGACCAGGAGGGGAAAGTTGGGGTACCAGCCACAAGGTGCTCACTGTCATTGTTAGACCTGGCATGGTTTCCACCGTCTTTTTGCTTCTGACCTCCTGGTTTTGACTGTGTGCTGAACTTTGTTTATGCTGGTGTTAGGACTCTTGGTACTTTACCACTGCTGACATTTGTAATTAAAGTAAGGTCCTTGTATGCAATCAGGTCAGTAGCCAGTAGTGTAGATTATATAAGTAGGTTTATTCAGTTACAGTATAAGATGGTAAGTAATGTGCCCCACTGACCACTCATCCAAACCATGCACACATGAACATTCTATTACATCACATTCAGACAAGTCGAGCAGCAAGGAACTAAAAGATCGCATAATACAACACTGACCAGTGCTAAAGTGCATGTGTTCCATGTCTTAAATGCAATGATCTATGAGTGGCATATTTGATTTACCAGTAAGTCCGTAGTACAGTGCACTACATGTGCTTAGGGCCTGTAAATCAAATGCTACTAGTGGACCTGCATTATATTAAAAACAAAGTACCTCTGACACCATAGATCCCAATCTTATTTTACACCAGTAGGATGTTTTATCTATCCCTGGGTTGTAACTAAATATAGGAGACGTTTTTTTTGTTTTACACCAAGACGTGTTTTCCCTGTGCAGGACTTGCTAGACAATTAGCCTATTGCCTTATATTGTGTATAAGGTATGTACAAGAAAACATACTCAAAACATATAAACCATAGTTACATTAAACTTACATCTGTGCACTTTACATTAAACAAATAACTGTACAATTTACAAACATACAACTGCCAAGCACCAACAACTGCGCAATTCTACAGGCAAATGATAGTCCTACTCCTTTCTTAGATAGCAGTACAGGGACTCCTTGCGTTAATGTCCTCACAGTACGATAGTGTTTTTTGTGCCAGTGGGAGGTTGCCTCAGTGGTATAGAACCCAGAATAGGGCCATACAGTGTGAGCTCTAAAATATCAAATTGTGATTTCTGCAGCACTCATAGAAGGAGGAAAATGTCCTCAATTATTGGTTTTGTGTAGGAAGGTGTCCCTTCCTGCACAAAAACAATCATCCCTGCAATGCCCCCCTGCCTTGGCACTAGGGAGCCTATTGTGCGCCAGCATAGAGGAACGCACAGGGATGCGTCATATTGCTGTAAATACAACACATCCTTGCACTTTCCTAATGACGCAGCTAGGTGCAGCAAGATGGCTTGCAGCACTGCACTGCGTCAATATCTTGTAAATATGCCCCCGGGAGACCTATTTCAGTATGTCATACTCCACTCTTTTCAGAGCCTACAAGTCTAATACACACTACATGTACAATCACGGTAATACCAAACACTGTATTACTAGGTTACAATTAAAAATGAATTTGCTCCCAATGCCTCATCAACGCCTCCATGAGATCTAGGATGTGAGGTTGGGAGAGCACTGCATGAGAAGTAATTGGCAGAAGCAGGGGAGAGGAGTTGGCCTAATGGCTAGGGCGGTCGACCTCGAATCTGGGGAACTGTGTTAAAGTCTCGGCAATGACGCTGGACATCCTTTGATTCTGGGCAAATCACTTAATCTCCCCGTGCCTAACAAAATTAATGTGTCCTCATGTGATGCAACTGGTGCTATGTAAAGCGCTCCGATACCCGATACCTTCGGGTCAAGTTCACACTATATAAAACTCAGTAAAAAAAAAAAAAAGCACTGAATTACCCACAATTCCTTATCTACATATGGCATACCTCTCCTTGTCAAACTACATGAGATATTCCCGGGGGCCTCTACCTCCTGCCCCTGCCATTCCTTTACAATGGCGGATCTCCAACACATGATCTGGACTTGATTGTTTCTCTCCTCCTACTGGGACCAGAACTTCTTCACACACTGTCTATTAATACAGACATATCTCTTCACCCTACCTTGGAAATAGATGCCCTAGGAATCATCCACCACAGAGTTGCAAACCGTTGCCGGAACCATGGCCTTCCGCTAGCCAAATGTGTGATTACTTGTAAATGGAAGTCACCCCCTTGCTCTCAACATGGAGCTCAGCAAAACTACACTGAGCCCAGGAGGAAACAAAGGCCTTACATAGAGAAGAGAATAAAGGCCTCCACCTCTGCAAATATTCGAGTCCAAGGACTGGGAAAACATTTGGGCTACCCTGGGGAGGAACCTTGAGACAACTCTCCACCCCCATGAAAAGTGCGGTCCAACACCCAAAATCTCCACCACATGCACCCCCAATAATTGCAGTAATTCCTCCAACCCCAATACTATACTCTCCGTTCACACCCAATGTGGGACTGAACATAAAAATAGCCTAGCTAACAAGGCCCCACACCAAGAAATTTCTTCCCCACATTGTAAACAGACGCCCCCCTCCTGACCCCATGGGCCAAATGTACGAGGCATTTTACTTCTCGCAAATGGCCCAAAAGGCCATTTGCAACTGGTAAAATGCCTTTTTCGATGTACAAACCCTATTTTGAGAGTCAGTAACCTATTACCGACTCACAAAATAGGGTTTGTGAGTCGCTATTAGGCAGGGGTGTACCAAGGGTATTCCTTCCTAATAGCGAGTCGCAGGGGGATATACAATTTTTTTGCAACCGGAATGCAGTCGTGAAACAATCACAGTTTACCACCTACTTCAAGTAGGTGGTAAGCCAGTCGTAAACGGTAAGGGGTCCCCAGGGGACCACTTCTCTTTTGTGAATGGTAGCAAGAACTTTTTTAAGAGCAGGCGGTGGTACCACGGACCACAGCCTACCTTTAAAAAGGAAAACAGAAACATTTCATTTTTTGAGACACAAGCCATTTTCCAAATATATATATATATATATATATTTTTTTTTAACAGAGTTAGCTTGAACTTGACCTGAATTGGGTATCATAGCACTTTACATATCACCAGTTGCATTACATGAGGTCACATTCATTTTTTTTAGGCACATGGAGATTAACAGCCTGATTCATGTACGGGCCGTTTTGCGTGGCCCTAATAGCAAATCATAGCGACTCGCTATTGAGGACACGCAAAACGGTATTCATGTAGGAATTGCTAAATAAATAGCGATTCCTACATGTTCTCTATTTGCGAGTAGAAAATTGCTACTCGCAAAAAAAGGAATAACTCCCCATTCATTCCTATGGGCCAAAAGGCCCATAGGAATGAATGGGGAGTATCCCTTATTTGCGAGTAGCAATTTACTACTCGCAAATAAGATAGCGATTTTAAGGGTGCCAGGGGTGTCCAAAGGACACCCTGTAGCACCCCTAAAATGCACATTTGAACAGGTGTTGCGCACACACATGTCCAAAGGACATGTGTGTGTGCAACATGCAACTTAGAAAAATGCTTTTAAAAGCATTTTTCTAAGTTTTTGCTATTTACCGAGAGGTCTGACCTCTCGGTAAATAGCGGCCCAAATTTGCAAAATCGCAATTTCTGAAAGTGTCATGAATAGCATTTAAGGAATCTCTAATAGAGATTCCTTAAATGCTAATCCTCGCATATTAGCTAATTCTTCATTAGCGATTTTTGCATTTGGGATTGTGAATCCCAAATGCCAAAATTGCACTCGCAAAAGGCAAGATTCTGAGAATCTTGCCCTTTGCGAGTGCAATTTAGCTTCATGAATCAGGCTGTAAGTGATTTGCCCAGAATCACAAGATGTTCAGCGTCATTGCCGAGACTTGAATTCAGTTCCCCAGATCCGAGGTTGGCTGCCCTAGCCGTTAGGCCAACTCCTCTCCCCTTCATAAAAAAAGAAAGCAAAAACATTGTGGCCTGCTGTCCCCAGCAGGCCACCATGCTTGGGTTATTGCCCATTCCCAATGGGTTGCAAATTGCGACCTACCTCATAAATATTGATGAGGGCAGTCCCCTGCCATCTATTTGGGAATAACGAATGTGTCAAAGACACGTTAGTACATTACATTTTGCGAGTCTCTAGTTACGAGTCACAAAAGATCTTAATTAGAGACTCACAAAATTTGTACAACTGGCCCCCTATTATTCTACTAATATTTGGTTTCACTGCCACCACTACAACTTAATGGTTATAGCTATTTATATTTAGTTTATAACACAAATGCACACATGTACTGATTCCTTCAATTTGCACATTCTTTGACAATTCCACAGAAAGGTAGGCATCGAGCTGTCCTAAGTAGTTGCTCCCATCACTCCATTCTTACCATTTCTCTCTAACTGTAATGACCCTGTAGTATCCTGCTATTCTCAATGTGATGCCTTTCTACCACCAATGGAATGTTCATTGGAGAAGCTGTCAGAATGTTGGTGTTCTGCCTAGGTAGTGACAGTTGGATGGGCTGAGCACCTAGATGGAAGCTCCTGGTGGGGTCTCCTATTGAGCTTGTACATGTCTTAACCTAACTGCTCAATAAATCTACTTGAGAACTACCTACTAGCGTGGACTCAATTACTACAGACCCATTACACAAATGTGGGATCTTAGTGCATTTATTAGGTTCATATATCCTCAGTCAATGCACCACCCATATCTAGCCCTTTCCATCTAGGAGCAGATCCTCGTGCCAGCTTCCCCTGCAACAGTTCTCCTGTCTAGCTTGTCCGCAGTCCACTACCCTCTGTTGCCTTTCTACCTGCTTCCCTCTGTGTGTGCCTTCTCTGCTTGTTTCTTGCTCTGTTTTGCCTTTTCTGCTCATTTTGTACCCTCCGTTTTGCCCTTTCTGCTCATTTTCTGCCCTTTCCTCCTCTGTTTTGCCTTTTCAGCTCATTTTCTGTCCTCTATTTTGCCCTTTTATGCTCATTTCTCCCTCTTCCTGGAATTTTTCAAGACTGGGCTTTTTGACAGAGACCTCACACTCCAGCGCCCAGACACCCCCAGGGGTGGCAGTGCCGCTCTGTACAAATGCTGATTGCTTGATTGATCTAGTCTTGCTATGATAAGTTTGTGCATCAACTTTAAAACCCAATAAAAAAATGTGTCAAAAATGTTTTGCACATTTTAAGAGAAAAATAAGTGAAAATATGAAAATTGAATTTAGATGTTGCATTTATGGATTTTCGCTTCGCCTTCGATCGCATTGATCGATCAAAACTTTGGCAAAATGTAAAAGCTTTAGATATCCCAGATCATATATTACAAGGTTTAATCAACTTGATCTCAGATATATGGTATTTGAAGCTGCTAAAGTCAGAAGATGAAAAGATGAAAACTGCCTACCAGATCTGGGAAGTATACTTGCCTACACTGGACTTAGAGAATACCTGGCAAGTATCTTTGAGACTTCTTTATGCCAGTTAAACCCTGCCCCCTAAAGAGAAAAACACTTTATAGCCTGCACATGGATCTACTAGACACTTCAGAAGATGTGTTCAGGTTGGCGCTGATGATGAACATATGTTGGCAACCTGCCCATCGCTCAAGCCGTATTGAGATTACATGAGTACTATTGATCTCAAATCCTGACAGTGGAAGTCAAAGTAGGCCGTAACACGATTCTTGTTTGCATGGATATCAATTTAACTCCTATATAGGCCCCTCACAGAGATGTCTTTTGCTCTATATGGTTCTTTTGACCAGAATAGAAATATGGATTCATTGGTTTCATCCAAAGTCACCTTCAATTAATAAGTGGCTAAAGCTGAAAGAGTGCATCATAAAACAGATATCGGCTCTAATTGCAGCAACAAAAGCAGTACTTATTAAAGGCCTTATTACCAGTTCAGCCGTCCATTGGACAACAGAAACCCGTATTGGTAGTCCGACCACCTCCACACTGGGGGCCCACCCGGAGTACCATGAGTGTGGCGGTAGCACCACCCCAGGACCATTGCAACTGCCGGGGATCAAGGATCCCGAAGCAGTCACGCAGCCGTCAGGAGCACTAATATGCTGCCAAGCATATAAAGAGTTGCCTATCCACCAGCCCTTTTCATGGTGGTGAGCCCGCAATGTAAAGGGTGGCGGAGAGGCTACAAGGCCCCCTACCATTCCTGGATTTGGGGGTGCATGTGGGGGGGAAATTTAGCGCCCTCTCGTTTTGCACCCCCAGTTCCTGCATGGTGTGCCATATATGCCATACCGTGCAGGAAGGTACAGTCAGCCCTCTGAGAGTGGCCATCTGCATGTTAGGCTCCTCTATGAGTCTAACAGACCGCCGCTGTAAGACCCCTGCAGGACCACCCGCCAGACCAAGATTTAGCTCTTAATCTGGGGGGCGGTCACACCACGGCTTTGGAGGGGCTACAGCGAACAACACATTGCACCATCCGCTGTAGGAACGCCAAAGTCCTAATAAGGCCCAAAGTGTGGTCATGGAATATCTGAGGGTGCAATAGCATAAGACACTAGGGCGAGTCTGATTATCACACTTCAGAGTGCTGATTCTGACCAACAGAAATCTACTATGGTCAGATTGGATCACTGACATAATATCAATCACAACAATATTGTGATATACATTGTGTCAAAAACATCGATTACAAAAATAGTGTTTCCCTATACTTATAATGGTAAGTACAACAATATTGAAAAAATATATAGTTTCACACTAATATAATTAAAAAACAAACACAAATATGGGGCCTCATTTATGAGAAGTGGCACATCGCTGCATGAAAGCAGCAACGCGACACTTCTCAGTGTGCCTTTAATGCGACACCAATGATGCGTCATATTTACAGTATGATGCATCATGTCGCAAGGAATGACAGATACATCAGTATTACTGACGCATCTGTCGGCGTAAAAGTGGTGCATTGCTGGAGTTCTGTCGGAACTCACCCCCAGTCACAGATCTGGGTTGAATCCATCATTGTTCTTTAGCTTACTTTGCCACCCCAGTTCAGACACAGCTATATGCAAATCAGCCTTGACCTTGAGCCTCATGGGAACAGTCCAGCTCGAACTGCCTAGCTATGTCTTCCCTGGACAGGAAACAAGCATCCTGGGACCGGTTTCGGGCTAACAGCCCTCTTCAGCCAGGCTAGCTTGAATCCAGTGGCAAAGTGAGCAAGGGAACCAAGTCGGAGCATACCCAGCCGACTTAGGGCGAACCAAGCGAACACAAGGAGATGATGGACAGAGCACTGAAACTTTTCAGACACTCACCTCCAGTCACAGATCTGAGTTGAATCCATCATCGTTCTTTAGCTCACTTTGCCACCCCAGTTCAGACACAGCTATATGCAAATCAGTCTTTACACTGTGCCTCATGGAAACAGTCCAGCCCGAACTGCCAAGCCAAGTTTTCCCTGGACCGTAAAAAATCATCCTGGGACAGGTTTTGGGCTACCAGCCCTCAGCAGCCAGGCCTGGCAGGGAGGACTTGGCATGGCAGTTCGGGCTTGACTGTTCCTTCCCATTGGGCGCAGGGTCAAGACTGATTTGCATATGGCTAGGTCCAAACTGGAATTCATTGTTTAATAACTAATTATTACTTAACTTCCCACCCTATACCTCTACAAACCCAGCTGCCTTCTCCTAATAGATAACAAAAATATAATTATGACACAATTAACATAATTAATAATCAACAAATTCATTAATTATAAATGAATACTTAATTGTTAGATAATTATACTTAATTAACTTTCCACCTTACAGCCGTACAAACCTAACAGTTCACTACGACAATATAAATTACTATTAGCAAATACATTTAAAATGATAAATCACTTAAAATTACAGACTGTTTCAAAACATTCTCAACAATTATACAAAATATAATAACACAGAAAATTAATATATAAACTGAAACACATAAAGATAATTAAAAAAACAATATTTTGTACAGCTATATTATTGAAACAATATTAACAACAATAATATTCTGCAAAACGATTTTACTTACCTAAAAAATTAATATTCGTGACAACAATATTTCTGGCTTGGTAGTTTGGACTGGACTGTTCCCATGAGGCACAGGGTCAGAGCTGATTTGCATATAGCCAGTGTCTAACCCAGGGTGGTGTGGAGTGCAAAAAAACGATGGATTTAGGCCCAGATCTTTGTACTGGGGTGAATGTATGACATTGTTCTACATTCTGTCCATCAACTGTGTTTTTTGCAATTTTCACCCCGAGTGTGCTGGGTATGCTCAGACGTGAGTCCCAGGCTCTCCACACCACTGGAGTCAAGCTATCCAGGCTGACGAAGGCAGATAGCCAGAAACCTGTTCTTGGATGCTTGATTCCGGTCTGGGAAAGACATGGCTTGATAGTTCGGACTGGACTGTTCCCATGAGGCACAGGGTCAGAGCTGATTTGCATATAGCCAGTGTCTAACCCAGGGTGGTGTGGAGTGCAAAAAAACGATGGATTTAGGCCCAGATCCTTGTACTGGGGTGAATGTATGACATTGTTCTACATTCTGTCCATCAACTGTGTTTTTTGCAACAATATTTCTGTGTCACAATATTTCCCCATCACAATAAAATATTTTTTTATCTGCAACCCAATATTTACAATTTGATATTTTGTCCAAATACAGGTCAGAATTTCAGGAATTACAGGTGCAGAAAAGCGAGGTGAATCCTTGATGGAATGCACCTTGCATCTGACGATGGCATGAGTACTGAAGAAAAAACGTAGCACTCAGATAATGGGATAATTTACTACTGGGGTCGAAGTTAGAATTTACATCTCAAATCTCAGTTGTAAATGGCTTAAAACAAGGATGGGTGTTAACACCCCCACTTTTCTATCTTCATATATGTGACTTTCCTAATTGTATAACTTTATCTCAACAATTCCTTCCAAAACTGGAGGATCATAACATTTCAACATTAACATATGGTGATGGTTTAATACTGATAGATCTCATTCGTGTGGTCTTGCAGCAACAAGTTGATGCATTAGGCAGTTACTCAAACTCACATAATTGATTGGCAAATGAAAATAAAATTAAAATAATGATAGTGGGAGCACATTGATTGATAATTCTCATTAATGGCAGTTTAATAATTGTCTTGAGGCAGTTAGATTAAAGGTTATACCCACTTTAGAGCTACAACAACATTCTATCTTGGTTAGTCATCTTAAAACTCAATCAGCTAAAGCTAGGTCTGTACATATAGGCTTGCCCCAATTTTTCAGGGCCTTCAGATAATTAGATAGTATTTCCTTAATGTATATGTAACTCTTGGATGTTCCAGCATCTGCACTTTATGTAACTGAATCTCATCCTATAACAGTCATAAAAAAGACGAATAAATTAGAATCACAACTGTGAAAGCCATACTTCAGTTTGGGGCATCAACAGTAGTTGAGAGCTTAAGATGTGAAAGGGTATGACTGCTATTTGTATCGCTTTCTAATTCTTCCCCAGTCATCATGAAAAAGATAATCTGGAATGAATTGTCATAGGACCTCGAAGGAAAAGAAATTCCCAAACAAATATTTTAATCTGAATCAGCCTAAACTTTATGAAACTATGCTTGAAAAATTATCTCTACACAAAAGAGTATGGGAACTATTTTTTTTACATTGAGTTACATCTCAATGACACCATTGTGAAAATTTGTGAAACTAAGTTCTACTTAAAAACAAATCTTAAACTAAAAGTAAGATGGTATATATGAATTTTAAACTTGGAAATATCCCTCTAGGAGAAAATTCCTGGGTTCCTAACATAGGGGCACCTGACAGAAAGACCGGCCGCCACTTTTCAGCCAGCAGGCAATCATTACAATTGCCTGCCGGGTGGAAAAGGCCCACAATATGGTGGCGGTGCCTTGCAGGCACTGCCATCCATATTATGATGAGTGCTGTGTGCATATCTTTCCATGGTGGAGACTCTGCCATGGAAAGGTATGCGTAGAATGACATTGGGGGCCCGTTGGGGGCCCCCAGGAGTGATAGGGGTGGGTGGCTGCACTGGGGCAAACCACTGTAGAGGAAATTTCATATGTGTGCTCTTCATATTAAAATCGCACTCTGCATAGACACAGCTATAGGTTTGACCTGTAGTAGTTTTTTTTCATCACCAACATGTTCTAATGAGTCTTATTATGTAAATATAACCAGATGAAAACTAATGAAGTTATATAGACCTCAGTCCTCTGTGGAGTTCACAAATTGCAGTAAAAGAAATGTGAAAGGTTTTTGTGTCTGATGCCCTATGGAAACATTATAATAAAGGTTATTGTTAGGTGTGGCCTTAGAGACAGCGCCTCGTCAGACTATTGTTTTCCAAAAGATTCATACATAATACAAATCGACAGAAAGACTTTCGGTCAGCAGGCTTTATGCATGGGTCTTTTGAATTGTCATCCCATTTTACTGCCACTCATCACAAGCATACAACCTGGAGGAACGGGTCAGCCCACTTCACTATTGGCTCTATGAGTTAGTACACAAAACGTGTTCACATGTACACACCTGCTTCAAAATAGTTCCTTTCTCTTCAGTGATAAAGCTTTTTCATAATGTGATTTTTTTATTGTATTTTTATTATCTTAAGCAAACAGCTGGATATTTTGCCTGCCCTTCAGATGCCTAGTTGGATGGAGAGGGATTCTCCTTCTTCTTTTTGAAGCCGCAGTCGTAAAATATTTAGGGGCATATTCTCAAGAACGTGTGATAACAATCGCAAAAGTTACTTAACACAACTTCCAACATCGCAGTGTATCATGGGAAAATTATGCAGTGTTAACCAAGCATTCTCAACACGGAGGTACTATGCGATAGTCTCCAGATAACGCGCCAACTGACCACGTTAAAATCAACGCCACAGTGCAAAAATGCAAAACATGAACGCAAAAAAAGCTGACATGAGGCCAATTGCGATACTGAAGCCAGCGTAAACAAGCTACAGGCTTTCAAGTCACACACGCCAGGTGGGAAAAACTACCATAAAAATAGAAAAAAAAACTGACAAACAAATGCCAAATAACAGCGAAGCACAATGGACAGCACAATGGACGTTGCCGGAGCAAGGACGGAAGAGAACCAGAACCCCACAAGCCCCCCAGACGACCTGCCTGGGAGCTCGGGGACAGGGAAGGCCAAAGAAAAGAAGACTAAGAAGAAGCGCTTCCGTCCGCTGGAAAACTGGATCCTGATAATGGAGGTGGTCAAACACCATCAACAACTGTTTCTCACCTCCACTGTGTCATTGGCAGCCATAAATGAACTGTGGCAGTCCATCGTGGACAAGGTGAATGCAGTGGGAGTGCTGAAGAGGACAATGGAAGAGGTCAAGAGGTGCTGGAATGACGTCAAGCGCAAAACCAAGCTGAAACTTGCCAACAACCTGAAGGCAGCAATGCAGACTGGAGGTGGGGGTCCTGCGCCACAGGATGAGCTGGACGACATGGAGGAAATGGTGCCAACAGTCATCAGCGAGGAGACGGTGACTGGAGTCGGGGGACCTGACACTGCTCAACATGACCGGACACAACAGCAACAGGGTGAGTAACGACCAGGAACTGGGGGGGACGGGGGAGATGGCCACAATGGCACACATGCACAATTAAGTAGAGCACATCTGCGGACAAACCATGCCCCAGACCCCCAACACCCACCAAGACAGCAATGTACCCAAGTATGACACATCTCAGCACTGTATAAGCACAGAAGGCAAAGGCACACCACAGGAAAGGGATAACAGGCCTCAAAACAGAGCTGCAGGGGCCACACCTCCGAAATGAAGCACACAAACATAACATGCAGAGCACAGCAACACTGACAACAATGTTGCACAAACCGCAACACATCCACAACAGAACACAGGACACGGCTGGTGCCGACTGGGTGTAGACACTGGCCAAGCACAAGTGGCATCGCAGGGAAATGTGAGACGACAACGTACAAGTACGAAAATACACACGTCTGTTGTTGAAATGTCAACTGTCCCCCATCAGATAGGAAGCTCCTCCCAAACATCCATGATGTAAACATGTACAATGCGACAACACACATGTGAACACATTGTTAAATCTCCCCTTCACATCGCAGAAGGACAATCAACACCTCCTGCAGAGCAGCCCTACCCTATCTTCTCTGATGACAAAGAGGACCACCACAGCTTCTACTCCGACGCCCTCCAAGAGTTCATTGACAGCCTTCACAGCCCACCTCCAGGAGCAGGGCTGCCCAGCTGCAACGAGGACTCCCCACCCCCTGCACAGACCACAAAGCAGGCAGCACCCACCACCACCGCTGCCTCCCAGGACCCCCACGAAGAACACATGGCCTTTCAACGCCATGTGTTGGGATGCCAGGAGCAGCTGGCTGACCAGGTGCAGGTGGGCTTCAACTGCATGGCAGACAAACCAGATGTCATAAGTGGGTGTCTAAGTCCCATCAGGAACCACTCACAGTCCCTAACCGACACCCAAAGTCCGCTCCATGCTCTCCAACTAACAATGGCTGACATTACCAAAGTCCTGACTCAGAGACAAGAACGACTGACTATTCAGAGTGGCTCCATCAAGCTCGCCCCTGAGGTGGGAAACATGTGGAGGCTGATGGACAGCATGGAGTGGGCCAATGCGGAAAGAGCGGCTGCCATGGCTGCACACCAGCAAGTGGTAGCTGGGTTCCTCAATTACCTCAAAACTATCCTCATGGCATTGCTGCCACAAGACCTGGTGCTGATGCATGCTGCTGCTACCACTACATCCACATCTCCGCCCCCTGAAGTGTCAATGCCACACAGTGCGGCAGACATTCCACTTCCGGCCCCTGAGGTGTCACTGCAACACAGTGCTGGAGAAAGGCCAGCACCACCCACACGTGAGGCACATGGTACAGCAGAAGACAAAGAAGTGGATGACAGCGCCTTCGTGGCACTCTGTGACACTCACCTTGGACCTCGCAATGGACTGCATTATACTGTTTGACCGCCAATGACACAGCAAACAGACTGCGGACTGAACTCTTCTTCGTCCTTTGGACTTGTCATTCCCTGAAGGACTCTGGCTGGCCCTCCACGGGCCAACATCGTCATGTGGGGTTTGCATGGCCCTGTACTGCTCCAGATGCAACACTCCATTGAATGTGCATTAAACATTCCCAATCACACAGATGTTTTGTGTCTACGGTCTTCCATATGTGGTAGTATTGATGTATGTAGGGTCAGTGAATTCCCCCTATGTCCAGGGGGCTCATGTCGTTGGACTTGGGTCACAGGGTGACACATTGCTGAATGGTGTCCAGGTGGCACCGACGCAACAACGGGGACACAAGCATTAGTTACTTCCTTGTCCAACCCTGTACGCAACCATTGACAGAGCCCTGGGGTCTTTGTTCAAACCCTTACGCTGGACTGGCATACGCCAGGCCAGCCCACCACGCTTACGCTCACAGGGTGGCAGGACAATGGTACGTGTGCCAGGTCTCCCCTGTAGTGATCTGCTGTTCGCAGATCTTGTTGTCAGCATGCCACAGCCACTCCCTCAGGGCTGGTTTACGCCCAAACAACACGCATCCAGCACAAGCATCTCAGGACATGTGATCCTGCCAATAAAAAGGGCAATGCACACCTGCACAACACCATTTCCATCCTCTCTTGGGGTGTATCCGTGTGGGGTGCATGTAGGCATGGGGCACAGGGGCCTGCGACATCACATTCCGCAGGCCTGGAGGTGACATGATGGCGTCCGCACCATGATACCCAATCATAGAGGATCCATGACTAGCGGGGCACAGACTTGGTGGCACCGGATACACTGCGGCCGGCACAGGCAAACCGCCATGGGACGGTGACTTTTGGTGCACTGAGGTAGGGGCACATTAAGTGCTCAGCGGGTGTGCAGCCTGCGATGATGCCCCATCCCGGCGGTCCTGACGGCTGAGGTTTTGTGTGCCCTGCTGGACCGCAGTGTAGGCCAGAGCCAGTGGGCAGCGTGGGCCTACCGCCACGTGGCATCGCCTCCTGGTTCACAGAGTTAGTGGCACCCATGAGACTGAGTGGTAGCGCCACCTGCGATGGTGTGGGGGGCACTGGTATGTCCTCTCCCATGGAGAAATCGAGACCCAGCACCAAATGTGAGACCTGGGGGCCCGCGGAGTGGAGGTGCATGATGTGGAGGGTGACATGTCCGCGGACCCCGGGCTCGGGGCTTGACCCGGCATGTGGTGGGCCCTCATTCCTACATGCCGGTGGCCGAAGGTGAGCAGTGAGGCCTGAGTGTGCAGGGGCTGGGGTGCAGCTGCCTGGGTGAGCAGGGGCTGGGGTGCAGTTGCCTGGGTGCACAGGGGCTGGGGTGCTGCAGCCTGGGTGCGCATGGGCGGACAGGCGATGATGTTGTGTGCAATTGTATGTACTTTGCCATTCAGGTATCTGGACTCTGTTTCAGATGATGGGTCTGTCTCAGATATGGGACATGGTGAACTGCAATATGTACCGGCAAGTGGTTGGAGACACACCAGTGGCAGCAGGTGAGCAGTGTGGCCTGGGTGTGCAGTGTCGGCACTCTCTCTCCCGGTCCCTCTCTTCTTTTCTCTGTGTCTCTCTCCCCCTCTGTGTCCGTCTATCTCTCTCCCCCTCTGTATCCGTCTATCTTTCTCTCACCCTCTCTGTCCATCTATCTCTCTCTCTCCTTGTCCGTCTAGCTCTCTCTCTCTCCCCCTCTCTATACGTCTATCTCTCTCTCCCCCTCCCTGTCCATCTATCTCTCTCTCCCCATCTCTGTCTGTCTATCTCTCTCTTCCTCTCTCTCCTTCGCTCTCTCTCTGTCCCTTGATGTGTGCAGGACACACCTTCTCATCATGGTATTTGTCTTGCAGGCTGTGACCTATGGAGTGTCCCGAGGGGTGCCGCCATGTGTCTTCATTTCTGTTCTGTGGTTGTTTTAATGATTTTTCATTTGTTGCTTCAAAAGTGAATGTGTGATGCTCATTTTTGTGACGACACATGCATGTCACCAGATGTGATTGTGCGACATCAGGTGGATTATTTGGTACATGATTCCGTGTGGTTGATGTGGCATGTCTTTGGCCTGGGGGGATGCCCGGGGAAGGGGGGTCCTGGGGGTTGTGGTGGTGGGTGTTGTAGCCCTGTTGGGGCGCCCAGCTGCATGATGAGTGGCTCCATGGCATCTGTTGTCCTTCAGGTGTGGCTCTGGCCTGGGCTCCTTTTTGTGGTGCAGGCCGTGGTTCGACTTTACACCAGGTCAGAGCAGGTGTTAGTTTCCTGCTGCTAACGCGCCTTATCGCATGTTTTGTGATCTTATCGCCGATGTGGCTGGTCATTGAGAATATTGATGTTTTCGTGGTTTTTTGCTTGGTAACGCCTACTCTGCTACTCATTAGTGATAGTTGCGGGGGTCATCTGTGGCAATGGTTTTTGCAGCTGCTATCGCCGGTAAACTGCTGCTATGGGCTGTTAGCACCAGCTTGGGAATGGGGTGATATATTTATAGTGACTTTGGCTGCAATAAAGTGCTGTTATCTCGGATATAGCTCCTTGAGAATATGCCCTTAAGTGACATTGTCTCATTGTAGTTGCCTGCAATTTGACAGCTTGGTTAGGGGGTGATTTCGTCTTGTCATCTTCACAAAAAATAGTAGTAAAATGCATAGCACACCTGAAAGTGTTTCTTTAAAAATAAAATCAGCAGCAAAGCAGCCTCCTCAGTAAAAAAATGTTTTTATTTCAATCAGTTTTATTGATGTTTTTAATAAAACAGAAACATACACAGCGCAATTTCTATAAGAATCAATAGCAAATTTCGAGGAGTTAAAGAGCTATGACAATGAAAGAGATAGAATACCCATATACATGTTGCGTAACATATATGCAGAAGGGTTGAATACAGTGGTATGAGCTGTCGTAAGAATGATCATGACAGGTAACAACATTGAGTAGGTGGTTCTTCGTAAACTATTCACACCAGTCATCGTAGTCAAGTGCACTGTGCAATAACTGAGAGAAAAGAACAGAAAGAGAAAGGAGAGAAGCGCATAGTCTGAAAACAAGAGATAAAAGAAGATAGAGGGGAAGTAAGGAATGAAGAAAGACGGTTTAATTGAGTTGATAGGTCCAATGGAGAATGCACAATAGAATTAGCATAAGTCAATAGTAAGTAATCTTTATTGTACAGTTAATTAAAACTCACAATTTAAAACTCACGGTTTAAAAAGAATAAAAAACTTTCAAACTTTAAAATACATAGGTCAGCGTTGTCTCACTTTATGTGTTAGTGAGTAAAATTCATGTTTTCAGTTTAGTTTATCGGGGTTATTCTGTGAGCCAGAGTCCCAATGGGTTACTTGATTAGGTGTGCTAGCTGTCTGCTAGTCTGCTTCCGCATTTTGCTGATGATTTAGTTTTCCAGCCACTGTATCAAAGTATTTTGAGAGACAACAGTTTAACTGGGTCTTCTGTGGGTTAAAACACAGTGTGACTGCCTGCCTGCAAGTCCTGATGCCCTTCTGGTTCCATTTAGCTCGTAATAAAGCTCGCCTTTTATCCTTTAAGCCTGGGCAAATAAAAAATTATGGGTATTAGATCCTCGGATCCTATTCTACAGAGACGACAGGTCTGCTCTTCTTGTCTCCTTTTCCAAGGTGCCAGGTGAGGGAGAATTGGTAAGATACCAAACCGCAGCTTTAAAATAAATTCTTTTATCTTCTGTTTAATTCCTCCTTTTCAAGTAAGCTTGTGGCTTACATGCTTTGGTAGTCATTCTACACTGTCCAGCCGTGTGCCCTCTTTGCCAGAGTTTCCTTGTCTTCTGTTACGGATATCATTTTCATTACTTTGGTTACAACCTTTTTAAAGCTCTTATGATCTACTGGTGATTCCCAAAGATCGGTCAGTTCAAGTCTCTCTTGTGATTCCAACAGGTACTCTCTGACTGGTGATTGCTCTCGTTGTAACAGCTCAGTCCAAAGGTGGGCATTTAGAGTTCCTTGCTCTGCGTCTCGGATCTTGTGCCAGCATTTTATGTAGATGCCCCTACTCTCCACTGCCTGCTTCTGAAGGCCAAATCTGAGGGGTATTTGGGCAGGTGATACACAGGTGGGTAGCTGAAAAATTGCTCTATATGTGCTGCTAAACACTTTGTCTAGAATCATCGCGTCTTTTCCGTGTGTTGGTTCGCTCTCATATGTCAGCATGGGCTGTAATCGTGCTATGATACTTGTAGGAGGGGGTCAAGTGTATAGTCTGGTAGAACTTTCTTCAGGGGCTTCATCGCGAGATAGTTCATTGTGCCCTTTCGATGCAGGGTCTCTAATTGAGGTTTAAACGAGCCTCTGCTGTCAAGTAGTACCCCAAGGTACTTACAGCTTGTTACCTGATCCAGTTTCCGCCCTTCCAAATGCCAAGTGATTTTCCTGGTCTCACAGTCAGGGTTTTTGTTTTTGTTAAGTTGATGCTTAATCCGTGGCGTTTGCGAGAATGTACTGGTAGTGTTCAGGAGGTGCTGGAGGACAATTGGAGTCCGGCTAATTAGTACTAGGTCATCAGCATATAGGAGATTGGACAGCAAGATTTCTCCCAGTCGTGGGGCATGTGATTTAGTGTTGTTCAATTCCCCTGGAAGGTCGACTTAAAAGAGATTAAACAGCACGGGGGCTAGGAAGCACCCTTGTTTCAAGTCTTTCGAGGTGTTAATCTGCCTTGAGAGATGCGTCCTATCTTCCAGCATGATCTTGACCCTGGTGTTAGTATGAAGTAAGATCAGCTGTTTCATGAGAGGCCTTGGTATCTCCCATTTTTCCAACTTTTGCCATAGTTTGGCCCGATCCACGTGGTCAAACACTGCGCTGTAATCTATAAAGCATAAAAATAGCGAGGTCTTTGCTGCTTTTGCCGCGTCTGCCAACAGGGTTAACGCCATGATGTTAGTGGTGGTGCCCTGTCCTCTACAGAATCCTGTTTGATTTGCCGGGATTATTTGTTTTGACGATGCCCAAGAGGTCAATTCCTCCAGTACTAGGCCGGCGTAGTACTTTGCCTCTATGCCAATTAGGGCAATCAGCCGGTAATTGCAAGGGTTACTCCTGTCGCCCTGCTTGTAGATTGGACTTATGATCGAGCCTTTCCAGGATGCCGCGCTGATTTCTAGCTCTTGAATGCCCTTGAAAACTGGTACCAGTATGTGGCTCCAAAATTCAATGTCATGCTTGAACATTATTGGAGGTATACCATTTGGACTTGGTGCTCCTTCCGACTTGCACTTCTGTATTTGTGATTTTATCATAGCCGCTGATATATTAGTATTATTTTCTTTGCTATTTGATGTTATTTTTGAGCTTGTATTTCCTACTCCATCTTCGTCCTTTTGTTTATGCCGTTTCACTTCCCATTTCATGTCTTTGCTAGTCCCTTGTTTGGTCGTTCCTACGTTAATGTCCTTCTGTTCCATCTCCGGTTTCCGTGGTTTCTCTTCAGTTGAGTTTCCCTCTTGGTTTTTGTCGCTAAAGTGATTGTACAGGTGATTTGCCCAATCTGCCTCTGCTATATATGAGCTTATTCCATGGTGACCTGGCCGTTGGAGACTATGAATTCTCCGCCAGAACCTGGCGCTGTTTTTCTGTTTCGAATCGTACGTTATTTTTGCCCAGAATTCATCATTCATCTGTCTTTTCTTTTCCCAGATCACCTTTTTTAGCCTGGCTTTTAAATTATGTAACTCCCCTTGCATTCCTTCGTTTTGTGATTGTGCTCGAAGTCGTTTCAAATTTTGATTTTTTCCTCATTTGAGTCTTTTTGTCTCGGGCGAGCTTGTCTTTCCTGATGTGGGCCCCTGAGAGTTACCTTTGAAGGTCTTTGGTTTTGTGGCGTGCTTAGTCCCAAGGGCCTTCGTATACTCCTCCCATGCTTCAAATGGGTTTGTAGCCAAGTTGTCTTGGTGAATTAGTTCCTTCGCACTTGTGGATAGTTCTTCGATCTTGTCTGGTTTGTACCCTATTCGTGTAAAATCCGAGGTGTATTCGCTCCCAGCGCTTACCCTTGTTTCCATGTGGCTCCCTCTGGTTACGCTTAGCATAATTTCTTGCGGTAGGTGGTCACTTTGGTCTTTGTCACCCATTCTAAATAACTTGATGATGTCAAACAAAGGGAGAGTTGCAAGGGTATAATCTAGATAAGAAGAGATGGTTGTGGAGTGATAAGTTGATGCTGGTGGGGTGTCCTCTTTGAATCGGCCGTTCAGCACACTTAGGTTTAGTTGCTCTAAATCCTTTAGTAATTGAATTGAGCACCTTGTTTGTTTATTTGGAAGTGCTTGGGCTTGATTTGGAATTCCCCAGGCTATGTTGAGTTCCTGTGCTAGTTCGTCTTCCAGTGCAGTTCCAAAGAGAAAAAGATTGAAGTCTCCTGCCAGGATCAAATTCTCCACATCTCTCTCTTCTATGATTCTTGCTGTTTCCTTGACCAGTTCTTTAGTCCCTTTCAGTCTGTGCTTCGGGTGTATATATGAGTTGATTATAACAAGTGGCTGATCCACCTTTCTGATTTTTATTGTTATGGCTATTACCTGTATTGCGCTCGGAGCTGTGGTTTTAATCTTTATCTTTTTTGTTGTTCCTATAGTAAGAATTGAGGCAAATATCAACAGACCGCCTGAGCAATGACCAAAGGTTGAGGTCCTAGTGGTTGGGACTATTTGTGACGTGTATCCTTCAAGGGCTATCTCGTGCTCTTCCCAGGTTTCTTGAAGGGTTGTATGGCATTACAACGCGGGCTTTTACCCAGCATGCCATTACAACACGGGGATTACAACGAAAGTCATTACAACAACTTTCGCTGGAGGGCGATGGATAGTGGAATAGTTTAATTTTCTATTCGACCTCCAGCCCACGTGAACAGTAGGGATGGTGTTGGATAGAAAATTAAACTATTCCCTATCCAACAGCACCCTCCAGCGAAAGTCGTTGTAACGACTTTCGTTGTAATCCCTGAGTTGTAATGGCAGTGTGGGGTAATCCCCGCGTTGTAATGGCTGTTCCCCTTCTTGAAGTAATATCAGGTCCAATGACCTTAAGTAATCTAGGGCCAGATGTAGGTAATTCATATTTACCGACTCTTAAATACCGAATTTTACCGATTCGGTATTTAAGAGTCGGTAAATATGAAGGGGGAGATGTGGGTATTTCCAGATGTTGAAATACCGAATCGTTAGAATTCGGTATTTACCGATTCAGTAAATACCGAATCGGTATTCCCTATTGATTCCTATGGGCTGTGAAGCCCATAGGAATCAATGGGAAGTACCGATTCGGTAATTACTGAATCGGTAAATACCGACTTTTGCAAGGGTGCAGGGGGTGTCACTTTGACACCCTCTGGCACCCCAAAAATAGGCATGTGCGCCATGTGGCACACAGACATGCCCTAAGGGCATGTCTGTCTGTCACATGGCTAGGTGTGCATGCACACATGTGCATGCACACCTGAATTCGGTATTTTAACACCCAATTGGATTGGGTGTTAAAATACCGAATTTGTAGGGCCTTTGGGACTCAGAAGAGTCCCACCTACATCTGAGATTTACCGAATCTGTAAAAATACCGATTCGGTATTGTACAGAATCGGTAAATTTACTGAATCTGTAAATTTACCGATTCTGTAAAATAATGCCCCTACATGCCAATTCTGAAATACCGGTTGGTAACGGCCGAAAATACCTATTTTCGGCCGTTACCGACCGACCTACATCTGGCCCTTAATGTTTTCGGTTTTCGGATGTTGTCGGAACGGTATGTGGTGAGGTCTAGACGGGTAACCCTTGTCATTGCCCGCCCCCGTTTGTTATTGTTCGCTGTATGATTGCCACGGTGGGGACAAGTGATTGTGTTAATACGGTTTTAGTGTATAAGAGCTTTCCGTGAGGCCCTGGTGACTGGCTAAGAGCTCCTTTTAGAATAGATGTTACTGTATGAAAATGTTCTTTTTTGCTTTCCTCTAAAAAGGGTGTTGGATAGGCTAATCTTTTTCCTAGTTCCAGTTTTATTCCCCACTGAGAAAATGTGTTGATTTCTCCTAGGATCCGATCAACCAACTCATTTGATATCCATGTTGTCTTTGTCGTTTCTGGATTATGTGGGTCACATGTAGATTGGAATTTGATAGCAAGCAAGTCTGTTGAGTTGATGTCTTCCAGTCCCTTGATTGAGTGGACGAGTTTTAATATGTTTCCTCTATTTAAGGTGTCCACTCTTCCTCTGGATTTGTTTGCTTGTCGTCTGATAATTCTTTTGGCATTGGAATTTTCAATTTATTTGAAATCCTTGTGGTTTTCAGTTTCTTATCCAAGGGGGGTCTGCTCAACCTGAGTGGAAGTTAACACGTTCTTTACTTGTTCTACTTGTCCCTGGGTTTCCACTGGCTTCTTCTCCTCTTTGTTGATTACTGTTGTCATTTTCCTGTTCCTGCCCTTCCTTTTTTGTTTCTGGCGAGTTTGTGCGTTCATAAGTGCCTCTACACTGTCTCTTTCATAGTTTGAGTTACTTAAGATGGAGTTTTCTGGGGACTGGCTAGGATTGAGAGGGCAGTTCTCCTCTTTTTGCAGTCTAATCTGCTTGTCTTCAATTCCTTTTACTTGTTTGTTCTGGGCTGTATTTCCCCATTGACTTTAGCTGTTAAATCTGATGTTGTGTTCGGTTTAAAGTTTGCCAGGAGGTTCCCTAACATTGTCAGTAACGTTGATAACTTGTCTATTATTGGGGCACAGACGCATTCTGTTCTTACTAACTCAGAGAGTTGTGCTGCTTCTTATCCCCTTTTAATGAGGCCATTTAGATCTCCTAGTTTCCTCTCTATCCCAGAGGTGAATTCCGCTAGTGTTTGAAGTACTGTTAGCTGCATATCTAGTTTATCAGATTGGTATTACAGTGATATTGTTGGTAATTGAATCGTGTTTAATAAGGTTGCCCAAAATGTATCTGACGGGCTTTTGCTCCCTTCTCCATACATGCTGGTGAGTTCATCTGTGTTGATGTTTTTGGTGGGTTTTAGATTATATGAGGCCACTAAATCTTCCCACTCTTGTGATGCGAGAAAGTCATATCGCTGTTTGTGGTGTGCGAATCCTCCTGTAGCTGATTCAGGGGTGAATTAAGTTGTCCAATTGCCCTCTGCTCTTTTGAGGCTGTTAGGGTGCCAGCTTGTGTGTTCTTCAGCATCGGTGAGGGACTGCTTTTTGACTGAGGTGTTATAGTCCTTCCGTTCAGTTCGTTCTGAGTTTTTTGTTCTGGGGAGGTGTTGACTGGTCACCCCAGTCATTCGATCCCTGGTATTCTGGAGTGCTTGCAGGTTCTATTGCCCTGTCTCTTTTAACCCTGCTGGGTGATGTTTCCTTGCCTTGAGGGCTTTTTGGTTGGCTATCTGTTGGGCTACTGGCCTCGACAGCCCTTTCTGTCGATTTTTCTCCTGTGCCTTCTTTCCCCACTTGGCTTTCTTGCCAACTTTTGGTGTGCACCGTGTGACTGTTATCCACGTTTACAGTTTTTAATGTTCTTTGTATTTGGAGTGAAGTATATTCTGTCTTTCCGGGCTCCAATGGGGTTGGTACTCTATGTTCTCGTTTTTTGTGTAAATTGTTGTTCCGGGGTCTTTTAGAAATGCAAATTTGGTGTAATTTTTTGGCTGATAGGAGTTTGAGATTTTTCTAGAGGGCTCTCCTTCTATGGTTATGAACTCTTCCGTTCTGTCTCTTTTCTCCCTCTTAAGTGTCTTGTTTGATTAGTTTGCGTTTTTTAATCCTTTTGTGATTGCTAAGCTGTTGTCTTTGCTGGCGTCCATGCCAGCGATCTAACGGGAGCTCATGTCTTTACAAACATTTTTGCCGATGTTAGTGTCTTTGACATCCTCATCTTCCTTGATGTTGGTTGTTTTTCTGGGGTCTTTGTCTGATGCTGCTGTGGTACCACCATATTTTAATACAGCCTCCCTTTTGTGTTTTGGTATTGGCGTTATAATGGACCTTCTTACTCTACCCGACCTCGTGACTAACCAAGTGGACAGGTAGGTAGCAGGTAGCAGGTAGCTGGAAGCTTATATTGGTGTCGAGGTCAATAAATGTTTCAAGTTTCAAGTTCCTGCGGGACTCAGCGGCTGCCGCTACTCCCGCAGCTCACTGCTCACTGCACCTGCACAGAAACGAGCACACCGTTGCGGCCAGAGTACATCCAAAGATAGGCACAACAAGTAGGGTGGAGATTTGAGCTGTGTTGAAGCAAGCGGGGCACACAAGGCAGGGTCACAGGCTGTACCTGATCTAATCAGGCTGCCTCCGCGGTTTTGCCTAGGGCCACTCTCACTTCGGCCAGCGTACTAAAGGCAGCTGCGCTTGCACTCACTATCCTCTTTCTGATTGAGTGCCTTTAATGGTCCCTCCTTTCCAGGCACTCCCTATAAATGCCTGTTAATTTTGGATCAGACTGTCAGGACTGCCAGGACCCCCGGCACTACTGAGGTATGGGGGCTGTTTCTGTTGCTATTGTTGTTGTTATTAATGTCCTTCTGGGGGATTGGTGCGGCGCCCCTCACCTTATTGTTGTTGTTATTAATGTCCTTCTGGTGGATTGGTATGGCGCCCCCTCACCTTATGCCTTTGCCTTCACCCCGTTCAACTCCTGGCACCTGGTCCCTGCTGGTCCACCTTCACCGCCACTGTGCCGCCTTGCTGCAGCTGTGACCTCCAAGCTGCGGGGCCGCGGGAATCCCAGATCACCAGCGGCCGCAGAAAGCCTCAGCAGGCCTCTGCGGGCCTCAAAGGAGTTTTACCCCGGAGGGGGGTAGCCGGGCGAAACGGCAAAAGCGGTGAATTAGCGAGGAGAAGAGAGACAGCGTCCTCCGCCTCCTCGTACTCTGCTCTCACTCTACTCTATGACGTGCAGCATCTGGCTATCGGCAAAACCTGAACAGGATTCCGTATAAGTCAATAGGGAACCAACCTCTGACAGAATAATGTTTGCTTTGTATAAATGTGAAGGAGAGTGTTCTATTCTCCTAAAACTACCCATTAAGGCGGGAAGATCAGGAGTGTGTCGGCAAGGCAGTTTCTGTATGACGACCTGTCGTTTTTAGGAAATTATAGAATTCTATGTCAGGAAGGTTGTGGTTGGCCAGTAGTGTAAAGAATGGAATAGGGTTGAGCATGTGCCCAGGTCACCAATTGTATTTGAACCTTTGGGGCGCAGAGGTCCTTAAACATTGCTTTCCCGCTCACTTAACTGACCTCCCAATTGATTACCACCACGAAAATCGCTCAGAGCGAGCTGCGCTTAGAACTGCTGTTTAGACGCCGTTTTTTACACACAAACCGCGTTTTAAAATCCTGTTTGCTATTTAATTTATAATTGTGTTACTTACCCCTGTTTTTACATTGACGCCGACTCACTTGCACAATAATCGTACTGCACCGCGTTTTGCGGGCCCTTGTCCTGGCTGTTAATATCGGCGGCCATCTTGGGTGAGTAGGACGCCTGACGGCGCCGCTTTGCTCTACGGTCTAGACGTCACAAGGACGCTAGACCTCTATTTAAGGGGGATAAACTAGGCGCTCGGCCACTTAACTGACCTCCCAATTGATTACCACCACGAAAATCGCTCAGAGCGCGCTGCGCTTAGAACTGCTGTTTAGACGCCGTTTTTTACGCACAAACCGCGTTTTAAAATACTGTTTGCTATTTAATTTATATTTGTGTTACTTACCCCTGTTTTTACATTGACGCCCACTCACTTGCACAATAATCGTACTGCACCGCGTTTTGCGGGCCCTTGTCCTGGCTGTTAATATCGGCGGCCATCTTGGGTGAGTAGGACGCCTGACGGCGCCGCTTTGCTCTACGGGCTAGACGTCACAAGGACGCTAGACCTCTATTTAAGGAGGTCACGCAAACGCGCAGCGGATACGCGCAGCGAGATTGACGAATTTCCGCCGGAGTTACGCCAGAGTTCTGCCCGTCTGCGCCTGGCCGGGCCCTGGGACCATTGCAAAAAACACAGTTGATGGACAGAATGTAGAACAATGTCATACATTCAACCCAGTACAAAGATCTGGGCCTAAATCCATCGTTTTTTTGCACTCCACACCACCCTGGGTTAGACACTGGCTATATGCAAATCAGCTCTGACCCTGTGCCTCATGGGAACAGTCCAGTCCGAACTACCATGTCTCCTACTTCCAGCTTTCATGGTGGCTACTCCTATACTGGTGAGGTCTTAAAATCCCTACGTTCCACCACACATTCAAATTGTACTTCTTGCTTTCTCCCGACCCATAACTTTGAATGCGCCGGTTGTAGTTTTCGCACTGGCAGAATGTCTAACTGTAAGGCAACGCGACGGGTCCGTACTCGTGGTAGACGGAGGATAATTAAAACACCTCTTAACTGCTCTCCACTCCAGTTTTGGAGTATTAATTGCAGGTCCCTCCCGAAACACAAACATCACATCTACGACTTTTTGGTCGGAGAGCAACCCGACGCGTTGTTTCTCACTGAAACATGGCTTCAGGACAGCTCCGGGCCTGATATCGCCTTTGCTGTTCCTAGTAACTATGTAATGGTGAGATTTGACAGAGAATCTGGAAAAGGCGGGGGTATTGCTATAATATTCAAGTCTACTTATATTTGTAAGCTTGAAGCCTTTTACCTGTCCGGAAGCGAAACCAGGTTTTTTAAGCTAGTAATTTACCCCCAATTTACTTTATCGGGCCTCTTGGTCTATCGGCCCCCTGGCAACGCTCTCACCTGGATATCTTCATTTGCAGAGACTATAGCCCCCCTACTTCTTAGGGCGGCTAATTTCACCATTCTTGGTGATCTTAACCTGCACCTAGAAGATCCACATTGTTCTACCAGCAAGCGTTTCCTATCTGATCTGGAGGCGCTTAACCTCTTGTTGCTCAATTCTGGATCCACTCATTCTGCTGGACATCAATTGGACCCCATTCTTTCTAATCTTCCTTTTAACTGTTCTCGGAGTGCCTGTCCATTGGAGTGGTCCGACCATTTCGCAGTTCACTTTTCTTTACCATATACTAAGAACTTGGCAAACAGTGATAGCGATAAGGGTGAATTAATACATCGGTGGGGTAAACTTGATATTACTAAGTTGAACCTGCACCTTTCGAACACCCACCCTGAGGACAGCGAGGTTTCAGTCTTGGAATTGAACACCACGGTCTCTCACTGGCTTACCAATGCCATTACCACTCTTCTTCCGCTCACTCCAAAACATTTCAGGTCCCACCGTCCTCCAGCTCCGTGGTTTTCCGTTGACCTGAAGACCTTGCGATCCAAATGCAAGGCCCTAGAAAGAAAATGGAGGCTCTCTTACTCGGCCTCACAGAAGATTGTCTATAAAGAAGCTCTAAAGGAATACCACTTACAATGTAAAATTGCGAGAGCTGCCCATACTGTGAGTACAGTGACGCAAGCTCAGAATTGTCCACGTACTCTTTTTTCTGTTGTAAAAAAATTGACAGGAGCAGACACTATCCCGACACCCCCAGCTCTTGAGGAAACTCAATGTAACTCCATCGCTAAATTCTTCATTGCTAAAGTTGAGCGCATATACGATTCTTTGGACGCTCCCTTGTCTGCAAATGTACACCAACCGGGACAGGTTGTCGGGACCGAACAGCCACTTCCTACGGTGAAGGTCACAAACTGGCAATTGTTCGATGATACATTGTTCTTCTCCTGCCTAAGCAGCGTAAGATCGGGCTCTCCTTGTGACCCTGTACCCGTGAAAATTCTCAAATTATTGGATCTTGAACCTCGGCGGGTTCTCATGAGACTCCTAAATGCATCACTAATAGAATCTCACGTGCCACAGGCTTGGAAACACGCAATGGTTGTTCCTCTCCAAAAAAAAGCAGGAGTCGATGTGTCTAATCTCGCTAATTTCAGACCCATATCCTTGTTACCTGCTCTCTCAAAAGTGCAGGAAAGGCACGTCAACACTCAGTTGAACCATCTAGTGGAAAGCTCGGGATTTTTACACCCTTCCCAGTCTGGCTTTCGCGTGCATTATTCCACAGAGACCGCTCTACTTGGGGTGACTGAGAATTTACGACACGGTATCGACCGCGGGGAAACATCTGCACTCATCCTTTTGGATCTGAGCGCGGCGTTCCATACCGTGTCCCATTCCATCCTTTTAAATTCTCTCTGATCCCTGGGAGTGGACGGTCCGGCATTGGCTTGGATTGCCTCCTTCCTAAGTGAGCGCACCTTCCAAGTCTTCTCCACTAAAGCCACATCCGCTATATTTCCACTGGTGCACAGCGTTCCGCAGGGGTCCATTCTCAGCCCCTTGCTGTTTAACATCTACGTGAGACCCCTGGCCACCATCGCGGAGGATGCTGGGCTGACTATTTTTTCATACGCCGATGACACCCAAATTGTTTTCTCCCTTTCCAGCAGTGAGCGCAACAGTGTATCGATTCTGAAAACTGGATTGTCACGTATAGCTGAGTGGATGCAGAGGCATCTCCTCAAACTAAACGGTGACAAAACCGAGATTCTTATTTTAGGGAAGCATAAAGATCTGTGGGGCCCTCAACATTGGCCCAGTGATATGGGCCCTCTTCCCCAGCCAACTTCTGTGGTGCGCAACCTCGGATTTCTCATAGACGACAAACTCTCTATGAGACAGCAGGCCACTAAGGTGGCCGCCATCTGCTTCGCTACCTTGCGATGGCTCCAGAAAATTCTATGGATGCTGCCTCATACCACCAGAAGAACCGTAGTCCAGGCGTTAGTAACATCTCGCCTGGACTATGGTAATGTCCTCTATCTCGGTGCCGACGCTGCTACCGTTAACAAACTCCAGGTTGAGCGTCGGCTTGACTTCTTTGTAACATCCTGAGGAGATTATCGGCCTCACAGGCTCTACACGATCTACACTGGCTTAGGATTCCCAGTCGTATTAAATTTAAAGCCCTATGCTTTCTCTTCAAAATCAAGCAGGGCTCGGCCCCAAAATACTTGCAGAGTCTGGTCCTATCCTACAAGCCTAGTCGCACTTTAAGATCTTCTGCCAACTGCGACTTCGTTGTCCCAAGATTCAAGCTTGCAAGGATGGGGGGTCGGGCCTTTTCCCATCTAGGCCCCAAATACTGGAACGCGTTACCCATCACCCTGAAGTCAGAAACTAATTTTCTCTGTTTTAGAAAAAAATTGAAAACTACACTTTTCCAATGATTCGCATACCGCTTTAGTTGATTCATGGTGCTGTTTGGAGTGCTTGGCTTTTCTTCTTCAGTCTATCCCTTGCGCCGGGAAACCCACTGCGGGTAACTGTTGCGCATTATAAATTTTAAATAAATAAAAATAAAAATTTTAATCCTATGATTCTGCCACAGGAAAGCTATTAGTGAGCCGACATGCAGTTGTTTAGGGGCTTATCTACTTGCAATAAAGCTGCAACCGTTTCTAATATAATGGGTTGGGAGTAGACTAGGTGCACATTTTTGAAGTATCGGATGGTTAATACCAAAGTTAGAGGTAAGTGGTGGATTAAACATGTTTTAATCAACAGCCACGGAGGAGAGAGGTCTTCTAGGTCTCCAAACCACCAGGATCCTTGGGCTGCCAGAAAGACGCGTTGATATCTTGGGCAGTCCGGTTATTCCTTTGCCTACCTGACTGCGGGTGGAAACGCTGCTGGCGCCTGTTCTCTGCCGGTTTGCTGCTGACATTTGGCTGCCTTTACACCCACGCCTCGCGGCCCCCGCTCCGCGGGCGCCGCTCGTGGTCAACGCACTCCTACCTACGCCGGATTTTCTTCTGCAGGGGGTCCTGCCACTGCTCATTAATTGTCGGGACTGCGAGGACCAGCAGGCGCAGCGCTGCTCAACTCGCCGCAGCTGGTCCTCTTCCCGCCCCTCCCGCTTGAACCTGATAACTGCGGGCTGGGAAACTCTGCGTGGTGTTATTCCTTTGCCTACCTGACTGCGGGTGGAAACGCTGCTGGCGCTTGTTCTCTGCCGGTTTGCTGCTGACATTTGGCTGCCTTTACACCCACGCCTCGCGGCCCCCGCTCCGCGGGCGCCGCTCGTGGTCAACGCACTCCTACCTACGCCGGATTTTCTTCTGCAGGGGGTCCTGCCACTGCTCATTAATTGTCGGGACTGCGAGGACCAGCAGGCGCAGCGCAGCTCAACTCGCCGCAGCTGGTCCTCTTCCCGCCACTCCCGGTATTTAGTCGCCGCCACTGACGCGCTAGCGGGACGCGCGCGGAGCAAAGCGCGGAGCTAAGCCCGGGCAAAGGGCGGGCCCTCTGTGGCCCTCAGTGGCCGAGGTAGGCCGGGCTGGGCCTGGTCACTTACATGGACTAAGTTATTTGTATTTTGCACTCCTTGAGTTGTATTGATTGTGTTGGTCGATTTCTGGAAGATTTCGATATTTGACATTGTTTATATATTCGCTAGAATCTCCTTTTTTTTTGGCGGTCTTCAATTGGATTTTCTGGACTATTTGTTTTTTCTTCGGAAAATATTTTTAATATTTTATATTAATTCTTCTGGAAGTCGGTACTCTTGTATTGTTATTTTGTGAGTTATATTGAAAATGTCTAAAACGTTGCGTTCAGGGAGGGAAGTTGGAGGCATATTGGCCTCACAAAAAGAGTCTGCTCGCATAAGAAATAAATCTGTGAACAACCCCCCACTGAAGGGTCAATGCCAACTATCTGACCTCTGGGATCTGCCGACCCTTAATAACGCTAATGTATCAAATAAAGCCTCCGGTGTTAAGGGCCAGGTGGTTCATACCTCTGCCCTTATGTCTCCCCCGCCCACTTCCGTGTTGCTTTCTGCACCGCCCTCCCCTATTGCTATTCTTGAAGGGAAGGGAGAAAGCATGGTTAATCTAGTGGGACCTGAAGGAGTTCTTACGATTTGCCCACTGCTGTCTTGCACTCCACAGATTGACAGGTCGGGTGGTGGTCTGTTGCCATCATCTACCGACCGTGAATTCTGTGGTCAATGTGCAAATATAGCCAAAGTGGAGTCTGAGGCCCCCAGTAGATCTCCGGCCGGTGTGACCCCCTCCAGGCTTATGCTCCATAGTAGCACCCCTTCCTTATATGATCAGGATATGCCCAATTTGTTAGACGCTTCTGGGTCCCTAGGTCTTAACTTATCGGGTATATGCCACCCTCTGGAGGCATGCGAAAAACCCATCTCTGAATCCATGATTGCTCTGGAACAATTACTGTCCTCGATATTAGCTTTATTGGGGAAATTTGTTGGCAGCTCAGACTGCATCTTGGATTCAGTTACCCAAATCTTGAAGGCCTTGTTACAAAAATCAAGTGATTTGAGAGGTGCTGACCTACCCATGACGGCACATAGCTCGCAAGGGGGTGAGATAAATATCTGTGCACAAGTTGCTAATACGAAGGATGTGGTGACTTCCCAACTACATACTGCAGCTAGTCCCTTAACTGCAGTGTCGAATTGCATTAAGAATTCTGTTATAGAGATTGAGGAAGAAAATAAATCTGTGGCTGGTCTCACCGGGGTTCAAGACCTATTTCCCATCTTTACGTCTGAGAACAGAAAAGGCGTCTATGATTCTGAACCTGTGGTAAGGAAAAAAATCGGCCAAAATGGAAAAAATAAAGGGAATAAAAAGAAGCCAATTCGCAAGTACAGGAAGAAAAGGCAGCGTCGAATAATATTCCAAGATTGCTCTGCCGAAGGGGAGAATGTAGAGGTTGGTTCAGAGCCCCGCTCATTATCAACTAAGGCGGATGCTGAATCGAACTCCTTTCTCTCTTTACCTCCTAAGGGTAGATGCGAACTGGGTCCCCTGACATCTCAGGAGGTTTTGCTTCGACTGGGGGGTCCTTTGCCAACCCAGTCTCAACCACCTGTGAGTGGAGACCCAAGTAATTTTCGATCCGGGCCTCTTAATCCTATGGCGCCTTCCTTTGCCATGGCTTTAGAGACTGAGGTTGTCCCTATAGTGGAGGACTTCCAATTTATATCCAAAGCTCCAGTGGACACCCTTGTCTTGGACTTTCTACCTTTATTTGATGTGGACCTTCCCCTAAATAGAGCTTGGTTACTTAAGCGATTCAGTGAGAATGAAAATCTCCACCATATCCAATCTAGGGATATTGAGTTGGTTACCCTGTTTGGTGAAGTTAAGGTTTCTAGTATAAGGGTTAAATTTTACTCACCAATCATTGTAAACCTGATATTGCAGCAAGCCGAGATTTTCCAACGCACGGGTATTGATATTCTCCCGATTTTTAACTTGGGCAACATTAAGTATGCGCCCGGGGAGGCATTAGGAGGAGATAGGATTAGGGGGGTTACCGCTTCCCTTGGGGATCTGAAGATTCAGGTCTCTAAGGGAAAACGTGTGGTCTTGCAAGCAAAACCACCCCGTTGACACAGATTTCCTCTTGTATAGAGGATAATGATCGGTGGAATTGGCTGCATGGAGCCCTGACCTCAAAAATTAAAGACAACCCCAGACTATTCCAGCATCTTTAGCACTTCGCTGAAGATTATTTCTTGGAATGCCTCAGGGATTCATAGCAGCCCAGAGAAATTTGATTTCCTCTTTTCTGTAGGAGCCAATGTGATTTGTTTACAGGAAACTTGGTGTGTCAACATGTTGAATGTGTCCAAAGATTTTTATGTCTTGGAAGTGCCTGCTGCCCCCTCCAAGAAAGGACACGCCAGGGGGGGAATCGCCTGTTTATTGTCTAATAAATCGCAATGGAGATTCTCCCATTATATTGACCCCAGTAAACTCTTCCATGCTATAACTATAGAAAATTTGTTTAATGATGGCACTAAGTCCCCTATCGTGATTTTAAATGTTTATATTCCTCCAGAAGAACGTTTTAATGTGTTAATGAAGCGGGTATTTCGTTATGTGGATCAGATTAAAAATGTTCCATCTCCTCCGGAGGTTCTGATCATGGGCGATTTGAATTGTAAGATCTCTAATGTAAGCCTGGATCTTTTTAGGAATAAGTCTAAAGAAGAGGCGCACTTTATTCCCCAAGCTCTCTTCCCCGAAAAGTCAGTGACAAATAAAAGAGGGAAGATCCTGCTAAATGAATTAGTGGCCGTCGACGGGCTCATAGTAAATGGTAGATTCCCGTCGGACGTCCCTGCAAAATTTACCCATAAGTCTCCCTTTGGGTCTTCCATCTTGGATTATGTCATCGCTGACTATGGCTTGTTTCCATCTATTCTTGATTTTAAAATTGTACCCACCCCTCTGAGTGATCACAGTTTATTATTTGTAACTATTTCCTTAAAAACCCTGCCTACTGCACCTTGGTCTCTTAGCGGCAGCGATGCTGCCTTCCATGCTTCTTCTGGAAGGTGTTATTGGAATTCCGCAGCCGTTAAAGGAGTGCAGGAACTTTTATCTGATACCGTTTTAGTTCTTAATGAGTGGCGTGGCAATGAAATAGTATACTTCGAAGAATTTTTGCGGAAGATTACTTCTTGTGCAAAAAAATCTTCCCGACCAATAAGAGGGGTTGTAGTTCCCCGGGCACTGTGCACCTTAAATAAGGAAATTAACAACCTTGTCCGGGAACAATACTTGGATAGAGGTATAGAACGTGGAAGAGAAATTTCAAGGCTAAAAAGGAAGAGAAGTAGACTTAAACTAAAGATAAAAAAGGCTAAGGAGGACATTATCTGGATCGATCTGCGGGAATCGGTCGTCCATGGTAGGATTAGAGATTTCTGGGCAATAATAGGTAAGGGGTGTGGGTCCAGACTAAGCCCCTCCCCTATTCCCATAGCGGAAGAGGTATGGTCCATTTACATTCGGGACCTTTATGCAGGGAATGGTATTTCTGATACTATCGATTCTGATGATTTCCTAGGTAGTGTTAACACTATTGCGCAGGATGCGGACGGCCTTTCGAACTTTCCTTTAGTAAAGGAAATCGAGACGGCCATAAAAAACATGCGTGCATCTGGGGCAATGGGACCTGATGAACTCCCCATGACGATCCTTAAACAGGACCCGCTCGGGTGGAGTAAAATACTGTACCCCCTGTTTAAAGCATGTTTTTTGTCTAAAAAGGTTCCTGCCTCGTGGAGGGGGAGTATTCTGGTCCCAATTTTCAAGAAGGGAATTAGGGATTGCCCAAGTAACTATCGTTTGATTGCGCTCCTCGACTCAATCGGGAAGGTCTTTGCGAAATGCCTTCTAGGATTTCTTTCCGCTTGGGTTGAGGAGAACAATATCCTGCCGTTTGCACAGACTGGGTTCCGTAGGAATCACGGAACCCTGGATAATCTTACTGCTCTACAGGTAGTTACGGACAAATATGTACAGGTGAGACGGGGGACGGTGTACGCAGCTTTTATTGATTTCTCCACTGCGTTCGATAAAGTGGATCGCGGAACGCTTTGGAGAAAATTGGCTGCGCTCGGTCTCCCGTCTCACCTGTTGGAGCTGGTGCGGGCTCTTCACACAGAGACCTGGTGTAGGGTCCTGCTGGGGGTGAAGGGGGGCTTTCTGACCCAATTCCATCGAGCAATGGCCTTAAACAAGGCTGTTTACTGGCTCCCCTCCTATTCTCTCTATATACGGCTGATTTGCCCGCCACTCTGTCAGCCACTGAGGGTATCGCCCCCTTGCTGGGGGTAGCCCTGTATCTTGTCTGATGTATGCCGATGATGTCCTTATTCTTGACTTAACGCCCAAAGGACTTTCAAATCGGCTGCATGCCCTCCATAGTTATGCGGTGGCTCATTGTATGAAGATTAATATAACCAAGAGTAAAGTCATGTGTATAGTAGGAAAAAAGAGGTGTCGAGCTGCAGATTTTGGTTGGTGTATCGGGGGGCAAAAATTGGAGGTTGTAAAGTCATATATTTTTCTGGGGAAAATTGTTACGGCTAATCTGAGTGAGAAGCTCCATATAGAGCATTGTTCTCGCAAAGCTCTTGCCCATGGCAAAGGTTTAAACTCACTATACCATGCAACGGGGAAACGGCACTTTCAGATTTTACTGGAGGTGTATAGATCTAAAATCCCCGTGACAATTTTGTATGGTATAGAGTTAATAGAGTTGAAAAAGTGGGACTTCTGCCATAGGATTGAGGGGAAACTCTTAAGATCTCTCTCCTCATTAAATTCTGCCTGCTCTCTGGCCGCCTGTAGGCTTGAATTTGGTCTAAGGAGCAGTTGGGTACAGGGTCTCTGTGCCCTAGTAAGATGGGTGGCCTGTCTTGCAAGAGCGGAAGCTGGGACACTGAGAGCACTCATTAAAAGTGAATTACTAGGTAATTTCAATGAGTTTTCCCAACTTGTTTGTAACTTCAGAAAAGCCGTAACTCTTTTAAAATTAGACGAAAAGTCTCTTTTTATGTACTCCCCTATTCAGTTAAAACTTGTGCTAAAAGCAGCCTCCTGGGACCTCTGCTTTCAATCGGATAAAAAATTAATCCATGGGAAAAGGAATGTACATATCCTTCTCGATACTTATCTGATGAAGCAGCCACAATCCTATGTGCGATGGTCCTTCCCACATGGTATACGTAGATTTTGGTTCCTGTTGCGATACGATTTAATTCCTTTAAATCTCTTGTTATCCAAATGGTACGGCTCCACCTCTTTGTGTAATCTATGTCATCTAAATATTCAGGACTGTACGCATGTTCTACTGATTTGCCCTGCGTTATGTAAATTGCGCTCTAGATGGATAAAAGTTATTTGTCTCCGTCTGGGCATTCTAACTCTGAATGATTTTCTTCATGCACTTTATTGTCCCCCTAACGAAATGTTCTGCTTCTACATTTTTAATTTTTTTAAAGGTTTTTTAGCTATTTATTAATAATCAATGGAGACGCCTTCTTGATTTGCCAAATTTTCTACTGCTCTGGTGTGTGAATTAGTCTATATGTAATTTATGTATTTGTTAGCGGACACTTTTGCAGTTGCACTGTTTTGTATTTTATTTCTGTATATTTTATGTGGCCCTCTGCTGAGAGCCAAAACATAATAAATAAATTGAATTGGGCAGTCCGGTAGGTTAATGCCACCACTCTTCTTGGTCAGTTTCAATATGTTAGCAGAGATTCTAGCTCTCTTGCCTTTTCACAAAAAGTTGGAAACTAACTTAACCACTTCTGTAAAGAAGAAGGCAGAGAGAGTCATTGGGAATATACAGATAAGAAAGTTAATCAAAACATATATCATCATTTTGATCGTTTCTGTGGGCCTGCACAAGGAAATATGTTTAGGGGACCAAGGGGCATATTATCAAGGAACGGTGTTAAAATTATTGCCGCTTTAGCGGCAGGAAACAGCCGCTAAAGCGGCGATAATGGGCTTGATAATATGCCATAGAGAATTTCAATAGAAGCCCATGTTAACACCAGAACATGGGCTTCTATTGGAATTCTCAAGGGCATATTATCAAGCCCATTATCACCGCTTTAGCGTCCGTTTCCTGCTGCTAAAGCGGCGATAATTTTAACACCATGCCTTGATAATATGCCCCCAAGTGTTTAGTAGATCTTTATTCTTAGTTAGAGTTTTCTTTCCGTTTATTGCTGGGACATGTGTAGGTCTTTACCTAACCATATGCTGAGATATTTAAGAGCTTTAAGTTGCCATTTCAAGCCTGAGTTTCCTAGTATTGAGGCAGCACTAAGTTCATTTAATGGAAATACTTTGGTTTTGGTCCTGTTAAGTGAAGGACAGCAGTGGTTCAATGACTAATAAGACTAATAAGAATAGATGTTGAAATAGTGGACAACATTGCTGTGTATCTTGAGTTAACAGAAAGGGAGTAGATTGATCACCACTGACCCTAACCTTTGCCCGAGGATTGGAATATAATGCCATTATCATGCAAATTAAGTACTCAATTGGTATAGCTGCAGGGCAGACTGGAGGGAGGTCCAGGAAACCTTATCAAAGGCTTTCTCCACATCAAGCGCTAATGGTGCTGTTAGAGAATCAACGTGGTTGGCATTGACAGGTGCATGGCAGAATAATCTAATATTGTCCGTCGCCAGCCTATCTTTCAAAAAGCCCGTCTGCGAAGGAGCATTGAGTTTTTGTATGACCTATTCCAATCGTAGGGCCAGAATCTTTTCAAATAAAATTAAGGAAATAGGCCAGTAATTCCTAATATCCAAATGATCCTTTCCCTTTTTTGGAATGACTACTATTGTAGACCTATTATTTACTGGTAATCTTCATTAAACTGAGTACAGTGATCCTCTCCCCCAGCCTATAATCCACCCTCCTATCCATTGGGAACTTCAAATGTTTGCTTGTGACACAGCAGCTCGCCATATGGTCTTTTATACTTCCATAAAATTAGAAAAAAACGAAAGTATTAATGCTTGTGAAGGGCTGTGTGGGAGGCAGGGCCACCTCACTGAGTGAGGACTAGGACAGGAGCAGTACAACAGGGTAATGTAGTACGAGTACACTTCTGGTGATAAAATTGAGCTATATCAAAGAGGACACTGTTCCGTGGTAATGGGCGCATCTATGTCACCCAAATTTAGTAAGATGTAGGATAGAGGAAGGCAGCCGCTGGAAGGGGTAGGTGCGGAGGCTAAAGCACCCATCGTTAACCTAAACCTCGATGCTTGCCCAACCAGCGCCGCTTAGCCTAAGGAGTCAGATCTTGTTCATAGGGCACACATGGTAAGATCTACCTACAGAGATCACCTGACTACTCTAGGAACTAATGACTAGGGCACTCCACGGGCCTGACAGGGTTATCATCGTGAAACCCTTTTCTCCTTTTTAGACTGACGTGCACTTTTCACACCCTTTATTTCTAGGTCCTGAAGAAACGCTACTGATCATTAGGACGCTTCAAGCATGAAACATGTCAACCTTCTAATTAGTTACACTGGCACATTAAAGCCCCACGTAACTCACTAACCTGTTGGTTTTTTAGCCTACCAAGGACACCACGAGAATAAATTATCCAAGAGTGGATGCTCTTAGGTATTTTAAACTTCACTTTTTATGGCTGACCTCTCACCTCGACTGGATCAAGCAAATGCACACCCGCCGCGTTTGGGAACATTGCCCATAATGCATCTCTCTTACGCAGATGACATCGTCTTGTTTAGCCTGACCCGAGTAGGCCTACAAAGAGCACTTAATGCACTACTGATGTTTGCTAATACCAACGCACTGGAGATCAACGAGACCAAAACAAAAACTATGTCGTTCACAAACTGCACACGGTATCAGTATCATTTTAAAATAGGAGAAAAGCGCCTTGGAATAGTAAATACCTATAAGTACTTGGGGGTATACATCGACAAAAGTCTGAATTTTCAATCTCAGAAACAATATCTTGAAAAAAAGGAAACGGAAATATCTATGCTTTCCACGCTATCGCTAAGAAGCTATATGGTCCCTCATTCACGCCACTAATTACTGTGATGGCCGCAAAGTTACTACCTGCAATCACCTGTGGAAGCATAGTGTTAAATGGAAAAGATGGTAAAATCTTAGACTCGTTACAAATAAAGGCCTATAAAAAAGTCTTCAGATTACCCCAGTCAGCAGCCCCGGCACAGGTCCGACTTGAATTTGGCCTCATCAAGCAGGAAATTGGGAGAAAATACGCAACAATGAAAACCTGGTATAAATTATGGCAGAATCGATCTAATCTGCTAAATGATGCCTTGTGGCAAGCCCAGGAGGATCCAAACTCAAGCTACGGTAAATGTTTGAAAAAGGCATTAGATGACACCGAGATGAGGGATCTATTGGCGAAGAACCCTTCATTCCAAATCTTCCGTAGCTTAACAAGCAAGGCGGCAAAAATGCAATCATTATTGGCAAACAAAGGTACCCTAGCAAAAAGATCCCACGGCTGGATGGTTCTGCAATCCTATACATCACTTCGACCGGCGAAATACCTCGGAGCAACATACTCGCCCCACTTGAAACTCAAGCAAATGGCAACTAGACTTGGGGTATTACCAAGCCTGGCTGAACAACCATCGTGGAAATATAGTGACGTCAAATCTTGTGGTTTATGTGGTGAAGCCTGGCAAGACATTATCCATCTAATATGCGTCTGTCCCACCTTAAAAACGCAACGTATGGTATTACTAAAAAAGGCTTTTAATGACAGAGGAATTCGAACATGTAGAGGTGCAATTATTAGAGGACTCGGTACGACTGACCCTCAGCTGACTTGTAAAATAATGAAATTCTTACTGTATTATGAGACAAACCATGTGGCACTTCCTAAACAATAATGGTTAGAATGTTATGGTCCTTTTACAAGAAATGTAAAAAAAAAATTTTTTTAAACTTGAAATCAATAACAATACGATGTCGTAGAATTATGTACAAACTTTAAATTGGCATCATGAGAAGGACACCGCTTTTGCTCTTTTGAAATTATATAATTAACATGCTTGTTCTTGTTTTTAAATATTTTTTAATTATTTTATAGGGACATATCTGTTTTATGACATTGTTATGGTTTTAAATAACTTAAACAATAAAGAGATTCACTTCACTTCACTTGCACACACCGCATCACTATTTCTCACAGAATCCTTCCCCTTTTCATGTCCCGCCCCCACACCTGCACGCACTTTACGTATTCTCTTTTAAAAGATCTCCGCTAAAGAGAATCTTCGGGGGCCCGGTCTGACGAGGAGCACCAAAAGCCCGATGATGAAGCATGACATGAGTGTGAGGGCGAATAAGAGGAAAGACTTGGTCTTCCCCTTTGGGATTGGATCCTTGAAACTGGGGATATACATCTGCCTTTTTTCTCTCTTTTTCCACTACTACTCCCTTCTTCCTCTACTACACTCCTCTTAACCTTCCTCGATCCTACATCTTACTAAATTTGGATGACATATATGCGCCCATTACCACGGAACAGTGTCCTCTTTGATATAGCCATTAACAGAGGAGCACGGACACTGGACCTTAACAAGCTCCTGGTCCCCCCCTCTCTCCTCTTTGTTGACTAAGATAAAATTGAACTAACACACACTTCAAAACAATGAGTAGTTAAAGGAAAGACCAGGGCTGGCGCATTTTGTCCTTGGTAGACTGCAGTCATTTGGTAATCTTCTAAGCACTGTGAGAAGCAGAATGATAGTAATGGGGAAGAAAGAAATGTAGGTCTCGGCAGGGAGAGCAATTCTGAGACAGAAAGCACTGCAAACTTATAGAAAGAATACAGTAAAAAAAACAAAGAAAGCAAGACCAGTGAGAACACGACAGACGGGAGGCGAAGAGAAACACAGACTTGAGGCGAAAGGAAGAGAAGCAGAGAGGAAGGGGGAGAGAGAAAGACGGACATAAATGGATTTGTGGTTCTTGGAATAAAAGTACTTTGCACATGTTACTTCCTGCGGGGGCTTAATCGCTACTTCCACAGTATGGTTATTTTTTGGGAGATAAGATTGAATAGGGGGCTGCGGCATTGGCATCTGCAAACACATTTTAATTTAAATATGATAATCTGATAGCGACGCAGCGCGAGTGGACGCGTCAGAGAGCATTAAAGGGTCATTAAAGACACACGTCACAGCCAGGCAGTGTGATACTGAGCCCAGTGAATCACGGGCTGAGCCGAGCGGCTTCGTCATTGCCTCGCTTGAGTCGCTTCATCCAACTGAACACCGACAAAACGTATTTCAAGATGCAGCGGCGCCGAGTCTGACCTGCACGGAGAATGCTGCCCTGTGCTGAAGGACATCTTAGAAATGCAAATGCGCGCTCCAGGCACGAGTCAGACGATCCTGCGTCATGGATGCGATCCGCACGTCATGCGTAGGGTATGAAAAACAAATTGTTAATTCCCATAAACTGGGGGTGTCGGTGGGAGAGGCGGCGTGAACTCCCACACGAGTCCTCTGCAGGTCAGGCTGGACCACCCCCCTGTCGCCGGCCGCTATGGGAAACACATCTCTTCAGTGAGTCATTCCAGAACAAGCTAACTGGCAATCATGTTTCCCTCTCTACGCTTATTACCTATTAAATCTATACCTGTGGGGGCGGGAGATGCAAGGTGCCTGAGTTTATTGCCAACAATTCGCCCACTGATGTGCTCATGTCAGAAGGAACACTTTTATCAAATGGCTTCGATGTGCTTGGATCTGTATTATAGGTACTCACAATTTTGCCAAGGGCCTAAAAGTTTGGTTAGTGAAGTGACAGAGAGCGGCATGGATGCCTGCCAGGGCGGTGGTTGGGAGCTTGGGGGTAAAAGGGGTGCTGGTGATAAGGTGTGTGTAGGGGAAGCAAAGCATATACATTTAGTGACTGAATTACACAATGTCAAACCAGAAACCTGGGATTAATCCCAGCTTCCTCGCTTAACCAAATTGTGTGAGCCTAGGCAATTGTTTTATTTCACTATACAACCTTTATTTTATTTTCCACATATAAAAAGACATAGAAATACATGAAGTACTACACAAAACCTCCTCCTGTGTGTGATTTAATAAATTATGTTGTTCATGTATAATAGGAGCCCAGGCCACTCAAAGAGTGCCCATAACAACTGGCATACCAGTTCACTATTGGCTTAGTTGTCTAGGTGGGGGAAGAATGAATGCTTCTAAATTCATGTTTGAAAATGTATCACTTTTTTTAAAAAAAGGACTTCTCAATGCACTGATATAATCTGATGTTCTAAGGTGAAACAGTTCTGCATGTTAATAAAAAGCGCCTTTTGAACTTTGAAGAGACTTTATCATGTTTTTACACTTTTGCTGCACAATTCCTTAAAAATGAAAGTGTTTTTAAAATGAAGTGATGCAGGACACCCTAAGCAACTTCTATTCTTTAACTCCAATTACTCTTTATATAAAAGCTTGCCTGTTTACTTAACATCTCCCTGATGTTAGTGCTGAGTTGAGAAAACAGCAACCCATTGTTGCTGTTGGGGTGGGGGGCATCTAAAGGTCAGGAGGGCCGCATGCAGCCCCCGGGCCGCGCTTTGAGTATGACTGATCTAGATAATATTTACTGGTCAGATGGAATGACTGCCCCCTTGCAGCTTAAAATATGCAGGGCTGTAAAAAGTGTAATACAAAACCTTGTTTAGTTTTTTAAATGGGAAACCTGCAGGTTCTACTCATCAAACCGAATGGTGCGTGCTTGCCAATGTTCAGTGACCAAAAAGATGTAGTAAAAGCATAATGACAATGATCAAGCGTTGGGCCAATCTCTTACCATTAATTATCCAACGGATCTTTCTTTTTCGACTGAGAGGTAAAGGGAGTTAGCATTAGTCAGACAATCTAATTAACAGTGTAACCCATTTGGCTACACTACGAGGACTGGGAATCCAAGAATAAAGTTAAACATTTTATTACAAGTAGACAGTCAAGTTAATGTATAGAGTCACCTAATTTAGAGTCTAAACCATCAAGGGTGATTAAAACTAAAAGGGTCTCAAAAAGTTGGGAAAATGCAGAAAAAGAAAAACATTGTGGGAAGGTGTCAGCATTACAGAAGCTCGATCAAGAGTCTTCTAGGGATAGAGAAATACGTGTTAGCCTAAGCCACACTCAGCAGAGAGTCAAAGGGGTAAGCATAGAGGTCTGTACCTCTCAAAGTCCAAAGACATAGTGGCTCAATCAACCTGTGAGAACACCAGTTAATACCACACAACTCTACTGTGTGACACCTCTAGTTCACGCCATCAGTGACTCAATTGTCCTTTCCATTCTCAAGTTGAGAGCTGAAACATTGGCAGATTCTCCCAGACCAGACCTGTGTTTGATATCGCTCTTGGGTACCCTACAACTCTCCATACATTACTGAACAGGGATTTGCATTTAATTCCCTGGCTCACCATGTTCTTGTCAAGGTCCTTTTCTCAGGCTATCTATCACTTCTACAGTGTTACATCTATTCTCTAATTAGCAAACCATGTGAACGTATCTGCAAGAAAAAGACACAAACAGAAATGAAAAAGCAACATTTTATGCAAAAAGAAAAACAGCCTTACTTAAGTCAACTTTAAACTTATGATTCAATGGTGAATATTTAATACATGTACATATGTGCACATACAACTCCGAACAAATGAAAGGTGTTAGTACATAAATCCAAATTAGATTCATATTGCACTTTAAGTAAATGCAATATAACTTGCAATACATGAACATAAATGTGTGTGACCCACATTCTAAATGCAAATGTGATAACATTAGTGCACACGTTTACATCAATTTTTCTTGTTTCTGAAGTAAATACGTTTCAATAGTGTGGAGATGGTTTATCAAGTTTCCGGAAAGCAACATTTCATATTAATAAGGCTGAGGCACACATGGTAAATACTATAAAGCTCAAGTAAATAGTGCACTTCCCAATAACATTATCGGAAATGACATCACGTGAAGCCGGACACAGGAAATAGCATCACTCCAGAGAAGTTTAATCTAGTTTAGAAAAAAAAACTAAGTGGCTTTAGAAACCAAATTATAACATAACAAATAAGTTACATGACATAAAATAGTAACTTTTGAGCACAGTAGTCTGCCTTATCCTCAGTAAAACTTCTCTCCGCAAGCTAACATCAATGGTGTGCAGCACTGTAAGTAAGTTACCCCAGTATTTGCGGCAGGAGATGCTTTTCAAAGTGCTACTCTGCTTTCAGATTGTTGTTAGTAGAATCAGGCTAGCCAACAAAGTTACAGGGAAAGCCGGCCCAGAGCCGGGCCAAGGGTCTGGCTCGGATCTTAGAGCATGAGCCGTGCCCTGAAAATGTTTTCTATGTGAATCACACAACAAGCATCATATAAGTATGATAAAGCAGCTTCAAAGTCCAACAAAGTGTATTTTCTTAACCCTTTCCATGCTCATGACGGCTCCACGCCGTCATGAGCCACGGGCGGCGTGTGCTCATGACGGCGTGAAGCCATAATCAACTGCCGCTCCGTCCACGCTCCGCCTGCGCGGCACTAATTCCCCACCTGTGCGGGCGGATTAGTTGGTGGGCGGGGTCATGACGGCTCCAGCCGTCATTACCGTGACTCATGATGGCGTGGAGCCGTTATGAGTAAGGGAGCGCCATGTTAACCCCCTAGCCCCGCCTGCGCCGCGGCCGAATTCACGCCGCTGCGAAGAGGCTAACATGTGAAGCTTTGACAGTGATAAATCAAATTACAGCACTGCACCGAGGCAGACAGAAGCCATATAAAAGCTCAGCACTTTATGGGCTTGGAGTTCAGGCTCAAGCCTGGCTCGACCTTTCAGTAGCTTGCCACCCTCTAGTTGTTAGTAATTCTTTGCCTGCTTGCAGAGTTATGTTCAATATTTTAACAGGTTCCATCTGTCTCCTGTAAATTACATCAGACACCTTCAGTCAGTTATGACTTTCTGGTCAACAACAGCTTGCAAGCTGGGATCATACTTAAAATGTTAATCTAGGCTGCAAGTTCCAGAATACAACATGCTTTTGGTTAAAAGGTCAGGACTGTCTGACAGTGTCGATCATGGTATATGGCCCCATGGCAGTACTTTTACGGTTTTGCCACATTTCAGCCCTTTTTTGAAATCTAAGTGGAAAGGAATCATGGTTTGGAGAATTGGAAGGTGTTGAATTTGCAGGCAACTCAAACCAAGAGGCCACCACCACACACCTCCCTCAGAAAGAGCTTGTGCTGGCATTTTATAACATGACTCATGCAAAAACAGAAAACCTGAGAGGTGGATAAGTTGTGCTTCGCAAATCCAGAAGCAAACCCATTCTGATCTTCATATTAGTCCGAGTTCTTCTTTTCCTACCCCCAGTCCACGCATATGTGAGTTGAGTCCTCAACACATGACCCACAATGCTTTATTTTTATTTCTGGGAATGGGGATGTTTTCCTTCAACCACATAATAATAATAAGCACATTTATAAAGCATGGCTGCACCTAATGTGTATTCCAGCGCTCAGAGAGAGGGACCAGAAGGAGAAATATCAGCTGAAACCTCTGCCCTATTACAAGAGAGCTAAGTTAATGCCTAGATTGGTGACAGATCACCAAAGAGGTAAGGTATAGTGGGCCTCTGTCATTAAAGATTCTTTGGCAAAAGCCCATGGCTTTAAATGTAATTCTCTCTTTAAGTGGTAACCTGTGCAGAGTGATCAACGCGGGCCCGCAGGAGCTTGCCTCGGGAGGTTTAGCACTAAGAGAGCCGCAGTATTTTGAACTCTCTAACAGGCACATGCATCAAAGGATTTTGCGATCGCAAACGGTGCGAATCGCAAAAATCGGCCGTTTGCGATCGCAAAATCTGCATTTGGAATGCATGAAGGGTGAAGGCCCTCGCAATTTGAGAATTCGCAAATATTTGCGAATTCTCAAATTGCGATTGCATTTAAGGAATCGCATTTTGCGATTCCTTAAATGCAATGCATGAAACTTAAAAAAATTGCGATTTCGCAATTAGGGGGTGCAAATTCCCATGAGGTTGAACCTCAAGGTAATTTGCGAAAACTTTGAAAAATGCACTTTTGTGCATTTTTCAAAGTTTCATGTTGTGCACAGACATGCCCTTAGGGCATGTGTGTGCACAACATATGTGCACAGATTGATTTCAAGGGTGCAACAGGGTGTCCTTTGGACACCCTAGCAACCTTGAAATCGCATTCTCAATGTGCGATTCGCTAATTGCTAATCGCAAATTGAGAATGTCCTCCCATTCATTCCTATGGGCCTCTAGTCACATAGGAATGAATGGGGAGGTATTCCTTAATTGCGACTCACAATTTGCGATTCGCAATTAAGGAATATTAAGAAATCGCAATTTTTTCAGCGATTTCCTGATGCATTGCATTTTGCAATTCCTTAATTGCGATTCCTTATTTTTCGCAATTAAGGAATCGCAAAAAGCAATATTGATTGCCAGTAAACTTCTGTAGTCTCTTTTTAGTGACCCCTAGATATAAGACATTGAAGTAGTCTAACTGCGAGGTAACTAATGCCTGTAGGATGCTTTTTCTGGCAGAGAGTGGAAAATCATCAAAGATCTTTCTTAGCATTTTCAGAGTGTTAAAACACTTTCCTGCTTCGGCTGCTATCTGATGTTCTAAAGATATCATCGGGTCCAGACAGACTCTGATTGCAAGTAATGCGGTGCAAAATTAATGCATGCTTTTATGCGTTCATTATGTTTCCGCATTATTATGCCATGTTTTCAGTTTCACTGGTTGTGGAAGACCTAAGCCCACTTTTTTTTAATGATAATTCAGGCCAGTAGAATCACAGGCTGCTCTGGCTGCAACAGCATCTAAGCCTCATTCTATGTCTTTTTCCTGCTAGTAAAGAACGTCCTCTTCCGTCCCCTAGCCCTACCTCCTTTCTCACCTCCCAGTCCAACCCACAGAATTGCGCAGATATTTATCGCCTCCTGACAGCAGATGGTAAATGTGTGCAGTGAAAAAGCGTTCAATAGGGGATTCCATGTGGTTCTCCGACTGGAAAATCAGTTGCATGCTGTAATTCTCCATTCCATTGGATTCTAAAGGTAATTGCATGGTATTGGGGCGATTTTACTGGGAGGAAACAGCAAAATCGTATGCTGTTTTACACTGGCCGAAGTACTGTGCAATTTGAAATCAGGGTCAAAGTGGATATAGCCCTTCCCAGTACCCATTTTATCCTGCCAGCAGTCACTCACCAAATTCCCAATTTTGAGTCCTATTATGAGTCTGATGGCCCATAAACCGCCATAATTGTCGGGGTGCGGCGGTGGCGGTCTCCCGACTGTCCTATTATGAAGTTTGGCCGCCACAGCCCTGCTACAGCCGCCAGGAAACCTCTTTTCCCTGGCAGTGCTACGGCAGTGTAGAGGCATCCAAATGCTTGGGAGACCGCCGTAGTCCTGCCAAGCATATTAGGAGTTTCCTTTCCACCAGGGTTTTCATGGTGCTTCAAACAAACAAACAACAAACAAAGGTGCCTCTGTGCCCTGTGGATTCGCTGTATGCACCCCAGTTCCTGCACCGCATGGACTTTTCAGTCCATGCCGTGCAGGAACTGTTTTTGGCGTTCCCATTGTGGTGTGCGTTTTTAGAGGCACCGCCGTGAGAATACAACAAAAAGCTCACCACACGGGAGGAAACTTGTAATCTGGCAGGCAGTCTGACCATGGCTCTGGTGGTGCAGTGGTGGGGCGGACCCCGTGCCGCATCGCCAAAGTCGTAATCAGGCCCTTTGTGTCCAGGCTTGCATTGAGACAAGGTGCTTTATAAGCTTTGTTCGTACATACAGAAAGGTGCCCTATACAGAATAACATATTAAAGCAAGAAGCGAACAAGAGCAGGCGAATGAAAGGGAGTTCTGGCAAATGAGAACAAAATAATTCTTTGTGAAAAGGTAACTTCAGGTCACAGTGAGACAGAGCTTCAGAAGAGAATACTGTTTTAATAGGTGCATTGAAGAGGAGGAGGGGTGACGAACCTAGATGGTAACTAAGGGCCTGACGTACAAAACACTGTCGTTAAAATATTGGCTGCAAATTGCGTACAGTGTGAACTCCCACACTCAAGCAGACATTGTTGATCCTGGCGCCACTTGAACCATATTGATGGGGGGGACAAAATCTCCTCCAGCCTGCATGGTTACACGAGTTAAACATATCTCCTAGTCTTACTCTGTATCAACACACCTCAATGCAGCTTTTTCTCATCAAAATCCAGTGCTTTAGCTTGAGGAAGCTGGCACCTTTGCCCTTGTAATGTTCTTTAAGCCACCTGCTCTGCTGCCACACAGCTCACCAGCCAACACTACATTGTGTGTCTCCCCAAATTCTTGCAGATCAAATCCTGCAAAATATCCTATGGAGAGGGGGCCACTGCATCAGAATGGAACATAAATGTCCTGAAGGCAACTTCACAATTCTCAACCATTGTAAATGTGACCAAAAACCTGATTTAGTTTGAGGTGGACGGAGTAAAGGAAGTCAAGGTGCTGGAGGACTTTACATCTGCCACCCTGTTTTTACTCTGCCTGCCAAATTTAGAATTCACCACCAGCCCTGTGGTGAACTCTGTGGGTTTGTATGTACCACTGCCATGGCCTCTCAGACAAAGCCATTTAACAGTTTGCTGTGCATCCATCATCGGTAACAGATGCTTACACAAAACTGTTAAAAGATTTACTTTTTCAAAAACTGACTCCCAAAGTGGAAGTTTGTTGCTGAAAAAGTAAAAAGTAATTGCCCAGCGCCATTGGAGTTTTCTCCTATGGTGAGGAGTTCTACTTTTTATTTTAATTGTTTCTCACAAGGATATTCCTGGCAGTGATGGGTAGTAAAAAAACACATCCGACTGCCCATTTAAGATAGGGTGGAAGGTCCGATGGCCTACCTCCAATAGCCCATACTCTCTCAGGCCGTCGGAGGAATGTTTACTCTTTCATTGTAAACCTGGCCGTCTACTGGACTCTAAATTCTGTGTTCAGAGTTGGGTCTTAAAACATTGATGCACACCTGAAAGCATCAGTATTTGGAAGGAAGGCCCTTAAAACACCCCTTCCACATAGTAATTTATTAATGTTTCCTAAACACACTTAAGGATTCGGAAACCATTTTACAAATTATTAAATGGGATTAATACACTTGGAAAAGCGTTTTAGCTGTCACAAACCTTCAGGTTTACCAAATCTGAGGGTTTACAACTGTTGAAACAGTTTCTGAATGAGGCCACAGGTTTGCTGCATTGCACCCTTCCTTAATCATCAACCCTCTTGCTTTAAAAAAAAAAAAAAGTAAATTGATGAGCTGAGAGACATGAATCTATGTGATGCGCGTCCACATATGTAATGTATGTATACTTGTAAAGCGCACTGTTACCTCGTTACGTAGTGTGCTGGCGCTGTGTACCGCTGGGGAACCCGTCTTGGCTTTCCCTGTGAGAGGGCACCCCAAGGTGAAGCCAGGCATCCCCGGCGTTGCTAGGGCCGTTGTGGAGATTAAGCAAGCTATTGCCCAGAGTGGGACCCATGGTTAGCGTAGGCACCTAAGCGAGAATTATCGAGTCCACGGACATTGACCCAAGACCCTGCCGCGTCGGGAATTGAACCCTGGTCCCGGGCCGACCTCTGCTTCAGGGTCTGCCGCTTCTAGCCAGTGAGCCACACTTCTCCACTCAAAACGGCTTTTGCAAGAAATATATTTGCATTGCCGGACCACTAAAAAAAAACATTTGACAACATTGGTTGATGAAAATGTGGTTTGTGCACTTGTTTGTGGGCGCTAACGACTGTGCAATATCTCAATCCTGCAAAAAAAAAAATCAACAATGGTGCAACTGATTGAATCATGCCCGAAGATCACGTTTCTTTTTCCACTCAAAGGCCTGTCATTCTTGTTTTATTGCATGATTACTAATATTGAAATGTTTTCCTTTGTACATTTGGGTTCTGTACGCTCCTCTGTCTGATAGCTCATAATGACAGCTCAAAACAAAGGCCTGATCGGGGTTTCCCAAGCTAGCGAGCATGGCCTTCTCTAAAGCTAAAGGTCACGATTGCATTGACCTTTCAAGTTGCTGCACAGAGCAAACAAACCTGTGGCTGCATAAATAAACCCACCTAAGGTGGGAAATAGACAGCGACACAGCCGATCTGCAGTCCACCTCATTGGTATTCAAGATGCATCTGTAGGAGCTCTTTGGCTGTGATGGCTGATGAAGTGGATAGCAGAGACGGCCACCGCTCATGATGGTGCACAAGGTCTCCCTCACCTCCACTGTAAGAACCTGTCCGGCCCCAGTCCATAATTGTGCGATAGCATAGCACTAATGCAATACCTATATTACTGTAATACACCTCGGGCCTCATTTATGAGGCCTTGCGTCAGTTTTGCACTTCCGATGCGTCACTTTTTGTGACGCATCGGCGGCGTAAAACATGCCTCCTGTTGCGCTCTATTTACAAAGTGACGCATCTAAGCAGATGCGTCACTTTGTAAACCCCTGCGCTACATTATACCTGCGTCAGGTATAATGTATGCAGGGGGGGGCGTTTCCCCGCAAAAAGCTTCGTAGAAGTGACGCAGTGAAATCTATGAGATTTCACTGCGTCACTTCTAGGACACTGTTGCGTCAAAATCTTGCGCCTGCCTCACAGCAGGCGTAAGACTGACGCAAGCCCTTTCACATGGGGCTTGCCCATGTGAAAGGAAGCATTGCTGGAGTTGCGTCACTTTTGTGACACACTCCAGCAGTGTGTCACTTTTGCGCTTACAGATACGTCAGAAATACTGACGTATCTGTAACTCCTTGCGACATGATGCGTCATACATTAAATATGACGCATCAGGTATGTCGCAAGGAGTGCGCCCTGAGAAGTGATGCATCGCTGCTTTCACGCAGCGATGCGTCATTTCTCATAAATGAGGCCCCTGAAAACTGTCAATTTCTGGGCAGTCTACTCATCAGAAACCAATAGTTTACTTTTTTACTGTGTCCTCACTAGAAACTGACAAAAATATAAACACGCGCCTATGCAGTCACCAAACCCTCATTTAGAACACCATTTGCATACTCAACAGAGAAAAGTACTATAATAGAAGACTCCATGTAAGAAAATTCAGTTGACTAATTGCAAATGACGTCTACTGCATCCAATTACTCACCTATTGATCACTGGCGGGAAAGGGGATTTGGGTGGTCATGCGCAACATGAGATGGTAGATTTGCATTGAGATTGCCTCCTTGAACTTCTAAGCGATATTGTAGACAAATCAAACTTGACTTGTTTGTTTGATGTCACTTGAAACTCCTCGGTGGAAGCAACCTTATTACTGACGTCTGCCCTTCTATAATTCCTTATTTTTTATAATAGAAATTTCTCTTCAGTGCCTCTTCCAAGCAGCGAAAGTCCTTCAAAAATGCCCTGGTCCTGGATAAGGCTGATTATTGTAATAGTCAACTATACCAAATGATTATCTTCTTCATTCACACACCACTCAACATCCCCACATGAACACACACCTTATGTTTCCACCTTATGTTTCCAACATCAACCTGCGCCTTCACGCTTAAAAAAGGTAGTTTTATAAACTACAGGTTTTCAACTCGGTTCCTGGAAAAAAAGCAAAGCCATTGTAACTGAAATGTCCTAATACACACCTATCCAAAATCTACCTCCAGTGATTAGAACCTATTCATCTCCTTCAAGCCTCTCTCCTCCATTTAGATCATTTATGTTGTTTAATGTATTAGTATGTTATCCACACTGCCATTGAACACCGTCCCACATAATTTTATATACACACAATCCATCCCAATTTTCAAATCAGGTGTCAATTAGCACCTCTTTGGAAGCAAATACCAACATTCTTACATCATTTGTCAAATCTTGGATCATTCTACATCAGAATAGCATGTACAAAAATATCGGAACCCAAAAATATTGTGTCAAAAATATTGCTGTCACAAATATTGTGGTTCTATATTTATATTGTAAATTACAAAAAATATGATGCCAAAATCATTGTTTATAAAAATATGACAAAAAAGACAGACAAAATATTAGTTTTCTAATGAATATCGGCTTTATAGTAGTGTATTTTTAAACATTTCATTCTTTAAATGTAATGTAGTTTTTATTTAATATTTTAAGTGATTTATTTTAAATTATATATATATATATGTTTCCCTCCAATTCGCTCCTGCTGCTTGAAGAAGCACTTGACAGTCAGGTTAGTCAATTAACACTCAGGGGCGGCTCTAGGCTCATGGCGGCCCGGGGCAGGGGGCAGGGAGAGGAGGTCCGGGCGGGGCGGAGTGGGAGGCCAATGAAGAGAGGGGGGGGGGTCAGGGTGTTTGGAAGTGGAACAGAGCCGGAGGCCGCCAAATCCCTGCCAGGGGTCACCACGCAAATATGTATCCATCCTCAGAGGATTATTATATTAAGGATATATTATGGTGTGGCGGCCCCTTGGGGTTTGGCGACCCTGTGCAGGTGCACAGCTTGCACATGCCTAAGGCCGCCCCTGTAACACTTTATTGCATGGATGAAGATGGCATCTCACTCGTTGCATTTAATCCTTCAGCCTACGCGTTTCGGAGCTGTGCGCTCCTTCTTCCTGGGCTGTTGATGAGTGTGGAGTCAGCTGATGCCAAAGATGTCCTGTGATTCACTCTGCCTTTAGTAGTGCGTGAATCCCGTTTCCGCTATAGTAGCGCTATGAATATTGGGACTTGTAGTCTTTGTCTATTTGCTTTTATACCCACAGTGGGTCCCACACTTCTTCCAACTTTTAAAAGGAAACCAGAGGTTCTGTGCAATTCCTCTGAAATAAGGCGCTCCAGTGCGCCCCGGGTGATCAATGACATCTTCATTAGTGTAATGCCCCTGCTGCGCCGGCTAAAACAAGGAAGATTCCTGTTTTCACGGCCCCTTCCTTCGTCGGCTCCTGCCTTTTTCTTCCTGGTGGTGCCTCTTCCACGACCGAAGCCGTCGTGTTCCAATTTCCCTCCAATTGATGAGTGTGGAGTCAGCTGATGCCAAAGATGTCCTGTGATTCACTCTGACTCCACACTCATCAACAGGCCAGGAAGAAGGAGCGCACAGCTCCGAAACGCGTAGGCTGAAGGATTAAATGCAGCGAGTGAGATGCCATCTTCATCCATGCAACAAAGTGTTAATTCACTAACCTGACTGTCGAGTGCTTCTTGAAGCAGCATTAGCAAATTGGAGGGAAATATATATGTTTATATAAATATATGTATTTTATTAAAAAAGATATTCATCTATGAACAACATTTTTTTCAAATATTGTAATTTTTAGTATTAACAGTAAAATAAAAAAATAACAAACATATATAACCCAACACAATCTTTAAAATATTAAATTAATCATATTAAATATTAATATCTTTTTTACATTTTTTTACTAAATATTATCAGTTAAATACTGTTGAAAATGGCAATGTATATGCACATAAGCGGCGTTCATTTGTGTTTACTGTACCCCTTGTTGTAAGCAGAACGGATATCGCGAGACACTGACTGTGTTATCCCGCCAGCATAGACCCATACACACACGTACACGACAGCCATTTTAGGCACCATGGCCTCTCTGCCTGTTTGTTAAACCCCCGGCACCCCTCCCCGCGCGCACTGCTCATTCATCGGCCATAAAACCCTTTCCCTCTGCGTGACCCTGCTCTAGAAGTAACACTCCTGCTTGACCCACACCCCCCATTTCCTCCCAAGAACACCCTTCCCCTCAGCTGACGAGCCCCCCCCCAGCTACACTTGGCCTTTCGACCCGGTCCCAAGTCCTAAGACCAAGCCTCGTGGATGTACACCCCCCCCCCTTTTCCTGCCCAGCATAACAAAACTGTGATACACCAACCGAAGTGCCCGATCTTATCGCCTGCCCAACCTTTGATCTGATCATCCCCTCCTGCCCTCGTGTCCTGTAGGAATGTCCGGCTGAGAGATCACGATCTCTTGTTACATTCAGGAGGGGAGGATGACATCTGAGCGACTGGTATGGGAATAGGCCTGAAGCTGGGATTCCAAGCATGCTTTTTCCTACTTCAAAGCGTCTTTATTGCAATAAGGAATGTTTGTGCATCATAAACATGTGTATAAAAGACGAAGCCTCAGAGAAACTTGTTAGAGCACCTCCTGAAGACACTATGCGAGTGTCCGAAATGACAGGCTCTCCTCATGAGAAATAAAACTCTGTTCTTGTTTTCCTGCTTCCAGCGCCCGTCTCTTTATTTGGTAATTGTCCAAGATGGGAACTAAGAGGCGTCCTGCGCCAGCAGCCTGGGCATCAGGTGCGTTATGGGCTGACTTTTCCACATACATTATAATACTTTATATAACACATTTATCACATAAAGAAATATAGTACAAACATTCTGTACAAATGTATAAACAGCAAGAAAATTAAAAAATAATAATAATAAACAACAATATAATAAATATTAAAAATCTATTATAATTAACAGTATGAAAAATGTTGAAATGCAGAGGGGTTAGATTTACTATTTCCACTCCAGTCTAAGAAACACTAGGGACAACGTTGAACTTCAGAGGCGTTAGATTTACTATTCCCACTCAGGACTAAACAACAGTAGGCAAGTCTGTGACTAAAGACTGGACACTGTAGGAAGAACATCCACCTGCCCTCATAACCAAATACATCTTCCCCTATGCAGAGTAAATCTTCTCATCAATATAATCTTTATTTAGAAAGTTCTCTGCCATTTAAGTATTCTTACCAAACCTCCAGTCCACTGAATAAGAGTGTGATCATTTTGTGTTAGTTTCATCCAGAGGATGGCATTTCGATTTGAATCTAGACATTTTTAATCTGTTTCCTCCCATTCTATTAAAATTACACCCATAACGTGAGGATGGGTCGTCAGATTAACTTGTGGAGAATGTTGGAATTGGCACAGAAAGGTATCATTAGATGTACCAGGAGCATTCCAGGTCTAGAAACCTCATATTTTATTTAATATGGTACATAATCCTGGGTAAGAGATCCCTGACAATGTACTCCCCTTCTTGAGCTTCAGGAATCACTTTGACTTTCTTCCTCTGCTGATGAAGAAATTAGAATCTTCTAAACTTACAGGAGGTCATTAGCCCTTTTCTTGACTGTTGTTTCCCTTTAAGCGCTTCAGTTGTCTCTAGCATTATTTTCCTCAATTTTTCATGATCAAACTTCTCTTTTTCCTACTAACACAAGAGGGAGACCTGGCCTTGAAGTCAAAGATGAAGAAATATTTATATAATGCCTATTGTTTAAGTGTTTCCCCAAGGTTTTTAGTCACAGCCAGAACAATCAGTTGAGAAAACCAAAACAATACTTACCTAGCCTCTTTCATGAGCTTAAATACCGTTCATTCTCACTTCAGGAAAACACAAAGCCTACACATACCCATGGGTTTCCTAACCTTCATGCCTCTACCATACATTCTCAAACTCTGGCACTACTCTCTTACAGACAGTGATTTTAAGTAAAGGAGTTTCATCCTGCACCTGGTCAGACAAACTCACTGAACTTCACATCCATCCACACTTACCTCCCATTTGAGTGTCTCCTTAGTCAAGCAACACCACTCACTGCTATAGCTTCAAAACCTGTCAGATAAATATTCCAATATTATTTTGCTCTTGGGATCACTTTCGACCTCCTATAATCAAATCTTTACAGCTAAGCCTATCCAGAACCCAGAAGTGGAGCAACTCCTAGATACCACCAGCTGCAGGTCCAAGCCTAATAGCGACCTTAGCAGTTCCTAGCGTCCTTGTCTCAGTCGAGACAGGAAAAACTAGAAGGCATTCTGGGAGTGGCAAGCTGGATTATGGTGCCCATTAGTATAGACAGGACTTGTATTAACACCATTTCATGATTTTACTGTCTCTGGGAAGGTTTAAGCCTCAGTAGTAAAGACTAGAATGGGGATGTTCAAATGTATACATAATGGGTTAGTGGATTCTAAGAAAGAGGAATAAGGTTGCATAGTAAAGAGAGAATATGAGTATCACATGGGTGTTCAAATGTATTGCTGGTTGTGTACATGCGCATGCGCACACTAACACTCACATATAAACATCCATATAAATATACATATCATAGATGGATTTATTCGCAAACAAATGTACTATGATCCCAATTATGATGTCAGGTGGACCACCACCAACAGGCCATCGGTGGCGGTTCACCCTCCATCTATGGCAGGGGTCTGCCCCTGGATTATGATACTGGTGGTCGGAGCGCAGCGGGTGGGGGGAAAGACTGCCCCCTCCAACAGGCTCAAAGAGCCCGCCTGGTCAACGGTTGGAGCCTAACCCTAACAATGGGAGCAGTCTCTGCGGAGGCACCTCTGTAGAGATTAGGGATGTCAGTTTCTTAGAGCCTTTTCATGGCGGTCGGACTGCCATGGAAAGGCTGTCAGAAACTGACATCCTAATCTCCCTCCGCCCCCCATAGGCCTCCGCAAAGTGGCCTGGGGGGCACATGTAGTGCCCCTCAAACATCCATGTACCGTATGCCAGGCACCACACGTTGCTTACCACAGAGTGCATGGATGTTTAAAAACATCCCTTTTTCTATTGTGGCTTGTGCTGCAGCCCTTTTCTGGGCCGCCGCACAAGCCGCATTAGAAAAAGGGATGTTTCCGACCGCCTAACTAGTGGTGGCATCCTAACCTGGCAGGTGGGATCTCAGACTACTTGTCAGATGATCCCACTTCCGCTACATCCAACCGCCTTCGTAATGAGGCCCTATGTCTACAAAAATAGAATTACACACTTGATTAGGCGCATATTTACAATTTTTACCATTTACTAAAATCTGCAAACATATTTCTGTACATTGATACATTCACAGGTTTCCTCAAGTACTGCTGGAAATTCTTAGTGAATTCCTAATTACATGGATACGAAGGCAGTTCTGGATGCATAGAAGTACATAGGTTACAAATGAGCAAGTGAAAACGACCTCACATTAGTTCTATTGTGCTTTATTTAAAAAAATAAAAAATAAATCTTAACTGATAAATTTCTTTCACACGCAGTGAAAACCTTTTCCTCGAATCGCCCACTAATCTTCGTATTTTTTTTTACTTTTAGAAGTTTCTTAGCCCCAAACTTCGTGCTGTGAAATAACCATGTGTATGGTTTCCGCTTATCAATGGTAGTCAGGAAAAGGATCCGGCTATGGAGCCGATTATGATGGCGGACGGACCTGAGTCCGTCCGCCACCATAGAGTAGGAGGGAACCTCCGCATTGCCTGCGGAGTTCCCTCCTGTGCAATTAGGATGTGACCGCCACCCTGGCGGTCACATCCTCTATTTTTACCATTGCGGCGGGTGCGGCTTCAAGCTGCACCCGCCGCAATGGTAAAAATGCATACATTGCATTTGTATGCAGAAAGTGGCAGGCACCGTGCGGTGCCTGCGATTTCTGCATACAAATGCAGGGGGTACCATAGGTACCCCCCATGTGCACCCCCCATCCCCCCTTCACCCAGGGGGCCCGCAACGGCCCCCCGCAGTGCAGTTACACATGCTTTTCCACGGCGGGAAACCCGCCGTGGAAAAGCATTTTTTAAAGCCCTTCCTAATATGGCGGACGGTGTCTGAGAGACACCGCCACCATATTAGAGCTTTTCCGCCGCGGTTGTAAGCCAACCGCGGCGGAAAAGCTGTGGATGGAAACCAGGACCCACCAACCATCCTAATGTGGCGGTGGGTCTTTGGTGGGTCCGCTGCGGTTTTTCCACATCCTCCGTGTCGGCGGTGGCTTCCGCCGGCCCGGAGGATGCGGAAAAACCGCAATCATAATAGGCCCCTTAGTTAGAGCCAAGATACCATTGTTTGTCATGTTCTTCATAAATACGTATTATTCATCATCAACATTGTCATTGATCTGCCTGACTGTCCTTATGTGACTTTGCCAGACTGCCCTTACGTGACATTAAATTCTATGGGGTAGATTTTCAAGCCCCCTGCGCTGCCGGTGCATCACGTTGCGTGACGCACTGGTGGCGCAGCCTGCTTAATAATATTTACAAGCCCAGGTAAAGTCACCCTGTGTGACTTAACCTGTGCTTGTAAATATCGCCCCTGTTCATGGTACACTTTGTGTGTTAGGGGCGTGACATGGGTGTTGCTGTGGGTGTTCCCACACAACACCCATGTCCACTGATGCATTTCCAGGTTTACGAGAAATTGTAAATCTGGAAATGCGTCAGAAATCTACACCATCCTTGGGCGGCGTAGCAAGGTGCAACAAGGAGAAATGTTTTCATTTCTCCCCGTTTTTTTTCCCTCTTTCAATGCGGGCTGCATTCTACAGCACACATTGGAAAAGGAAATCACCTCAATTGATTGTTTTTGTGCAGGAAGGTGCCCCTTCCTGCACAAAACAATCTCCCCACGAAGCAGGCATCCATGCACCATTATGCAAGGGTGCCTGCGCAGGCGCATGGCAGCAGTTTGTGTACCAGCGCAGGGGGAAGCACAGAGATGTGACATATTGTTGTAAATATTTTGCATCACTGTGCTTCGCAACTAACGCAGCGTGGCGCAGCCAAATGACTTGTGGCACAGCGCTGCGTTCGTTTCTTGTAGATCTGTCCCTACATCTCTATATTCTAGAAATTCATCCTGCTAAAATAATTCCTCCTTCAACCCAACTAAAATAGAAAAAGAAAGAAGCTGAAACGTCCCTTCTTCAAGGAACACTGGGGCATATTACCAAGGGCCATTATCGCCGCTTTAGCTGGACTTTTTCCCGCTAATGCAGTGATAATTTTATCGCCCTATTACCAAGCTGTCGCTAACACCAGTTAGCGACAGCTTGTAGGCGATAGCGGGCATTTAGGGGCCCACTTTGCATGTCAGCGATAATTATCGCTAATGACATGCAAAGTGGGCGTGCCACAATGTCAGCGACTGAAAACAGTTGCTGCAATCGCTATCGCCTATGATCAACTCAGGCTAACGCCTGCCCTGACCAGTTCTTAGCCATGTTATCCAATGAGAGGTGGATAACATGGCTAAGAGCATTGTCACGGTAATGCCTGAATATCACTGTATTGACAGCGATATTCACGCATTTCGCCTGTTTTTTATCGCTCCTGAGATAAACCTTGCTAATAGCAAGGTATCTCAGGGATAAATACAGGTGAAGGGCGGCGATAGAATTATTCCCGCTTAGCCAACTTAGCGATAATTATCGCTAGTTGTTGGTAATATGCCCCACTATCCTTCCACATGGCTAGATTACATCTTCTACCGCATTCGTTCCCTTGTGCTTTGTCATTTGCTCCATTGCTCCCTACCTAAGCTTGGGCTATTTAAATACCCGTAAATACGTACTCACAAAGGATTTTTGTGAATCGGGTACAAAGTGATACATATTATATTTAAACATATATAATTCAAAGTACCGAGTAAAGTAGTTTGATCCTCCACCCAAGTAGTTAGTTACCCAGACATTGCAGGATTTTCACTTACTATAGCCATCAATTTCATCACCTTTTCTGAACAGCACAGGCAAGTTCTACACAAACATAGTCAAATATTTCACGTATCTTCTTCAATCATGTCTTTTTATGTGAGAAGTAGTCCTCTTGCTTCACCACACACAAGATTGTTTATTATGAAGAGTACTGGAGAATTACTAATCACCCAGGTCAATGCGCAGCCTCAATGCTTGGATAAGGCTGCGCTTGGGTGGTTTGCCTGAATGGAGCTAAGAACAAGCTGTGAAAAAGCTAATAGCTCTGGCCTTGGCTAGCAGGTGTGATGGTTACAGTTTTTTTTACATTTTTCATTGCAAGCATATGAATCAAAAAGAAACAGAAAACATGTGAAGTTGCCTAATTGTGGCTGCCATATGCTTGCAATAAAAGGTTTAAATTAAAAACAAAATCAATGTATATAGTTTAATAGAAAAGTACAGATTTTTTCTACCAGGAGGAGTCATGAAAACAGGTATATAATCCTTTTGTTGATTTAGTGTACATCATAGAAAAATATGATTCCAACTGGCACACAGAAAATATACTATTGTATTTGACTTACTGTAACCTGTAGACATAGGGCCTTATTACAAGTTTGGCAGTCCAAAGGACATTATTATGACTGGGGCAATCGGACCACCACAAAACTGCCAACACCGCCGGGATGACTGCATGTATGTCATACCGTGCAGGAAGGTGCAGTCAGCGCTCTGGCAGCGGCGGCCTGCATGTGAATCTCTTCTATATGCCTAACAGGCCGCCGCTGTCAGAACGCCTCAGGACTGCCCACCATACCAAGGGCCTCATTTATGAGGCTGTGCGTCACTTTTACGCCTCCGGTGCGTCACTATTTGTGACGCACTAGTGGCGTAAAAAATGCGCCTTTTTGCGCCATATTTACAAAGTGATGCATCTAGGTAGATGCGTCACTTTGTAAACCCCTGCGCCACATTATACCTGCGCCAGGTATAATGTATGCAAGGGGGAGGCGTTTTGACGCAAGAAAGGGTCACGGAAGTGACGCAGTGAAATCTATAAGATTTTACTGCGCCACTTCTAGAACACAAATGCGTCAATATCTTAAGCCTGCCTCACAGCAGCCGTAAGACTGACGCAGGCCCTTTCACATGGGGCTTGCCCCATGTGAAAGGACACATTGCTGGAGTTGCGTCACTTTTGTGACACCCTCCAGCAATGCGTCACTTTTGCGCCATACAGATACGTCAGAAATACTGACGTATCTGTAACTCCTTGCGCCATGATGCGTCATAGTGTAAATATGACACATCATTGGTGTCGCAAGGAGGGCGCAGTGAAAAGTGACGCATCGCTGTTTTCACGCAGCAATGCGTCACTTTTCATAAATGAGGCCCCAGGATTTAAGTCCTAATCTGGCAGGCAGCTGCACCACGACTTTGGCGGTCCTACAGCGGCGGCGCATTGCACCGTCCCCTATAGGACCGCCAAAGTTGTAATAAGGCCTATAGTTTATGCATACAAGGGTTACAAAAAAATAATTAAGGTTAAAGAATGGGATGGGAATAAAATAGCATTGGCAAAGTAAAGTATTGGACCATCAGCTCTGGCAAGGAAGTGTACATTTTTTAAGTGGATATTCACATGCGGTCATTCAAACTGGTTTAATATACAAATGCAACAAAGTCATTGGCTGCAGTGGTCTGACCCATTAAGTATGATTGGGTGGGCAGAAGCAAAATGTTATTGACAAGTGAACAGACTAATGGATAAAAAGGGCTACCTGACCCAAAGCCTCTTTTATACTCACATACGTATACATTTTTGCTCTTGATTTTGTTTTATTACATAATGCTAGGAAGGCACCTAAAGGTATCTCTAGGCCAGACTTCAACAGAGTGCTGTGGTGCTTCTATTTAAAGGCGCGTTGCAACGCAAACAGGGACAGCGCACTCTTTCCCTAATGTGGCCCTAGTAGTTTAAAATAACAATGCACACAAAGCCAAAAAAATTGGCAATTAACACACAAATTTAATTTGTTGCACCAAATTAAAAAAAAAAACTCGTTGCACCTGCACCATTCGAAACTTAGACAATCTGAACATCTTTTTCGGGTAAATCATTCTCATATCTTCTGAAGCTGGACGGGTACTAAGAATATGTGAAAAGCATTTATTGCCAAGGCAACAGAGCCCATGAATTATGGCAATCCCACCCTCTGCTATTTACAGCCCACCACCTTTCTCGAGGCAAACTTCCGGCCATTTGTACATTTTATGTGGCTCTGGAAAGACCAGAAGATGATGCTTAAAAATAATTTTTTCGAAACCCTCCGCATTCTCGCTTAACTGGGCAATTCAATCTCTATTTACCTTAAGTATTAACATGGCGTAAACGAGCATATTGCAGCCTATAACGAAGACGTTTCTGGCAGTTTTGACATAGGGTTGTGGTGCCGGACTTAGGGGCATATTAACAAGGGCAGTATCGCCGCTTTGGCTACACTTTTTGCCGCTAAAGCGGCAATATTTTCCTCCCCCTATTTACAAGGTGGTGCTAACATGCGTTAGCGCATGTTAGCACCCGTTTTCCCGACGCCTCGCTTTGCATCTTTAATGAGATGCAAAGTGGGCATCAATGGGCGTACCCCTGACGCACTACCTTGTTAACTATCGCTAAAATCACATTGCGATATTCACAAGGTGGCCCTCAGTGTTTTAGCAGATGTTAGTTTTTGGCGAAACCTGCGGTTTTCGCCAAAAACTAACGTCTGCTAAAATGCTGACTTAGCTATACTTACCATTTGGGGTGGATTATGCTTATACGACCACAGGGTCGTATCAGCAAGGTTATCGCTGTTTTCAATGGAACATCGCTAAAAAACAAGCGATATTCCATGAACAACATCGCTATCGCTGGGATAATTATCGCCATTGCGCTATGCGTTGTTAATACAGTGCTAGCATGCCGATAATTATCAGCGATATCCGGCGATAAACATTTTCACGCTGAGGGCGGCCAGCAATAATTATCGCTGCCCCTTGGTAATATGCCCCTAACATAGCTAAATAATAGTGCTAAATTAACTTTAGATTCCTCGAATTTAATGCAATGGTCATTCTTTTCGTTAACTTAATTCTTGCTAGAGCATGTGTTTTTAAAACCACCTTTCAAAGAAGCAAAGTCTGTCTGGGCACCTTCTAAATGATATGAACCTGTAAAACCCCAAGATAAACAGTACAGCTATTAGCTTTTTTCTTGCAGAGTCAGTGCATCCAAAAGTACTAACTTGAAAGTAATCAAGTGAGTTTTGTCTGCCCACAGGTTGACAAAGTGTTTTCCTGCAGCTTCATCGACAGTTCAGTAATTACAGTGCGTCTAGGCAAGAGACCAATCACTGTCTGGGGGAGCTTCAGCTGGGGTTAAAGATCTCATGAAGGCAATGTCAATTGACCTATCACCTCTCTGTTTTAATGTATGACGCTTCTAAACGCCGGCATTGTAGTTTTGACCCGTACAAGGGAGTCTAGAGCCACCAGATCAAATACCCCAAACACACATTATATTTGATAGTTTTATCCAGTATGCAACATAATCCAGAACAATTACTAAAGTAATTCAATGGCCATTGCAAAAATTCAATTCCACATTGACGAAGTTTTATTCCTTTTTTTGCTTGGTATATCCCCTAGAACCTTGATGTATAGTTGGGGGTACCCATAGTGACTACAGGTTACGTGAGCACAAAGCACCATCAGTGACATCCCTGTGACTTGCAGACACGCCTGGAATGCCAGGTGTTGGTGCCCTTCGAACATCTGTCTGTGCCCTTTGCCATCTTCTCCACCACCACCATCGTCATCTACTCTGACTGGTCCGGACTGTCAAGCGGAACCAGCACCGGTTCCAACTTGCCTTTTATTTACATGTGCTTCCTATGTGGTTCCATATATGCCTTTCAAGTGGGTCAATTAATACTGGTGCACATTATTTGCCCAGCTTCCCAGGACACAGTGCTCCTCATAAATGGTGTAGGCTGCAATGTGTTTTGATTTTGTTTCTTGTGATATAAAATAAATCACAATTTGGGGGTAAGGTATTTCTCTTAGCGACAGAACTGAGGCTTTGGTGGTTCAAGTGGGCTAAGGGTCCAAGGTCACAACAAGGTGCTGTTATTTTTTTCTGGCTTCTGGTGTTAAAAAGGAGATACTAGGGACAGGAGGTGCTTACCACACTCGCCAACATCCAGAAGCACAGCTTCATCACCATCATCTCTAATGGCATAGGCAACCAGATTTGACTCTATCTTCCTATAGCCAAGTCTGCCATGATGCTTAGCCTCGGGACCCTAGTTCATGTCACCATGGCAAGAAAGAGAGTTTGTCAATGCTGAGGGGCGTCTGTTTTTTTTAAGGAAATGGTGAAGATGATATTAGTGACAAAGCAAATTCGTCTCCTGCTTCTAATGCTGTTCTGTTTCTGGTATTGTTTGTCGAAACTCTCCGCGGTCACTCATGATTGCCTCCACAGCAGCACTGAAAAAACAGAAGGGGCATTTTTCTCTTGGATTGCTAATGTTGGCACTTTGGTTCCAGTTTTATTTTTTCCTGCCCAGACATATTAGGTGAACCCGGTATGGCACGTTGTGCAGTTTGCCCAAAGCATGAAGAGGCCAAGCCCCTATACCAAGTCACGTTACTGGCATTTTTTTGCTGGTGTCACAAGACACTTTTTTGGCATCTACAGATGTTATGGGGCAATAATACATTGACCATGTAAGGAAGAGCTGAACTCAATAAATTTAGTATCAGTGAAGGAGCCATGTCCTGTTGTACTTGCAAAGATATACAAAAAATGATGGCTGGAATGCTTGAATTAATCTCAGCTACTAGTAAATACTCAGGCCACATCCCAATCCATTGTTATTTTGCACACCAAGGCACCTCAGTTTGGACCCCAGCCAAAACTCAGTCTTGACCCTGCTCCAATAGGAACAGTCCAGGCCAAAGTGCCAGGCTAGGTCCTCCCTGAACCAGAACACAAGCAACCCATAATCGGTTTCTTCCTGGCGAGAGCTCATCAGCCAGGTGTAGCTTGGTTCCAGTGTGTTGTGTTTTCTCTTTACTACTGTTTGAGTGCTGCATAAATACTTTACACATTGCCTATTTGTGGCAAGCTACCAGAGGGTTAAACCCAAGTTTATATAGTGGTTCACCCTGACAAAGGACTGTGTATATTACTTGATTCAGGCTCTCTCCCATCTCAAATAATGCCCAATTTCTTACACTTGTTATGGTCAAGTATAGAAAAATTAAGAAAGTTCATATAACTCAAAAGAATTGTAAAAGTATTTATATTTTTAAAATTAATGTAAATTATTATAATTTTTTAAATTTTAAATGTAGAGTGAAAAAAATGTTTCAGCACTATTAACTTAATATTGAAATACATATTTAATTTAATTACATTAGAATAAATAAAAATATTGTTCTGAAGTTTAAATTGGAAAAATAAATTCCCATCTAAAGTAAAAAAACGTATATATGCAGCAATCATTATTAAAATTGATTCATAGCAATGATTAATAGTAATTGAATACATTTACTAAAAATAGTGTCACATTAATTTATAAATTCCCCCAAAATAATTTTTTTTATAATTAAAAAGTAAATATGTTTTATCTTTAGATTTTTTTACCATTGAATTATATTTACTTATATTTGTAATTTTTATAAACAGCGTAATTAAATGTAACAATTTTTCCTATGGGGTTTTATTTAAAGGCTCTACCTATATTATTGTCTATGGGGAGGGTGGTGCAGTACCAGTGGTTAGTCATGTGCTGCTGGACGTATTTCAGCTTTGAGCTGGTGTAAGTGCTACTATTGTGGGTCCCCTTTTAGCTGTAGCAACTTTAGAAGTGCAGTTTGTGAATAGCAATGGGCTTACTCTAATGGTGGTGGGTGTATATCCCTCCCCAAACTCACCCCTAGCCCTTCTATACCCCTCCTTAATCCGTCCTGAAGCTTTCCCATTTTACTAAAGGTAAGTATGCTCACTATTCCAGCCACTCGGTGTGATTCCTCCCGCATTTACTACTAAGGGGCCGATTACAATCTCGCTAGTAAGGCCTCCAGACGGATTCCGGAAAGAGCAAATCTGATTCGGAGTCTATGAACCCTGACAGAATCTTCCCACGTTCTGAATGACCAAGAATGATGGAACGATCTCGTATGCGTCGACCGAATAGTTTCCGAACCCGATCCTATCAGTCCGACTCGTTTGCAGCCGAATCGTGCCGCACAATGGAGCCGGCTTACGAACGAGCAAGTACAATGCACAATTCGGACAGCTGTATCAAATCGGACTCAGTGAGACAAAACAGCTTTGGGAATTGAACTTCGGGGGGTGTAGTAGGCTCCCCTTCACCTGGGGCCCTATGAATCAGTCCTGTGGGGGTACCCATGGGTCCCCAATTTCCATGCATGCACAGTTTGGTGGGCACACATACCCCTTTTTGCTACAGGAGCCTGTGTATGTGTTCGGTATACGGTCCTCCATAGAGTTCAATGGGGATCCGAGCGAACCGAGACCGTCACTATATCGGTGCATTGAAATTGGTTGCTTTCGGATCCAAGCCATACACAGGGCTCTCCTAGCGAGATGGAAATTGACCCCTAGGTAGTAAACCAACATGGCTGATGATCTCCCTATAGAAAAGATAGGAGAGGTGGAGATTTACACTCGTAGGTTTGTGAATAGCATTTTGAAGTACTTTAGTAGTACTATTGTTATGCTACTAAATGTACAACAAAATGCAGTTTGTGAATAGGCCCCATTAGTTTCTGCAATTTATGATTGCTATTTCTCGAGGACCATTGATGGTTTTTCTAGGAAAGATTCCAGAGCATTCGGTTGCTTAATGGATAATCAATTTCAAGCACCACAGCAGATTCCTTTCAGGGCGAAACCCATAAAGGAAGAAATGCAAGGAATTGATGGAACAGTATCTACTTTGGAAATTGTGCATTTTTGACTTTTCTGTTGATAACGTCTACGCAGATCAGATAAGAAGAAGAAATTCCTTTTGATTTGAAAGAACCCCCCTCCTTTTTTATCATACTTGGCACAAAATGGCTTAGGAAATATAATGCCCAAATAGACAGGTAGATGATGCAAGGAATCCCCTATAATTTGTTATACTGTGATACACATTGCCTCTCAAAAACACCAATTGACCTGTCCCAATTATTAACACTTGTTGCCCTGCAGTCTAATTCTTCAGAGATCATTCCACAAGTGAAAAAAGACGAGGACGCCGTCCCTCCCAGTACCAAGAATTCATAGACATGTTTAGCAAAAAGGAACTGGGCACTCTTCTATCATATCGAGAATGCGATTGCTGAATTGACCTTTTGCCTCCACAATGTATTCCTCATTGAAAGATTTGACGACTGACAATGAAACACAATGACGTTTTGTGACAAATGCATCATAAAATTTTGACAAAGGCTTCATTCAGCACTTCACCTCCTCGCAGGGTGGTTCGACGGCCCATAGGACAGTATTTTGACTGCTTCAATCTTCATTGTGACAAAAGGAAATGGAGAATATAGGCCATGCATAGACTATCAAGAAATAATGCCATTACCTTTGGAAACTGGTCTTCTCTTGTCCCCCTAACCATCCTTTTTTGATCAAACTTTCCATCAGCTAAAATATTCTATAAATTATAGCTCAGAGGAGCACAGTATTAAATATAGACTTGTGAGGGTGGATGCGTGGACTATGGTGTTCAATACCACAGATTGGCATTTCAAATATCTGGTGATGCCTTTCTGCCTCTGTAATGCCCCTGCCACCATCCAGCATTTGTAAATTACTTATTTAGAGACATCTTGGATGTGTACATGATGGCATATCTCAATGACATTCTGATTTACTCCACTTCCATTAAAGAACATTGATGTCACATATGAGAAGTACCATCAAGGTTAAGGAAGCATTTTATATATGCTAAAGCTGAGAAGTGTATTTTTGAAGTTTCTACTATTTTTTTTGCTGCTTGGAAATTTAAGAACAGGGAACAGGAATAGACTCTGCTAAAGTGAAAGCAGTCGTACAGTGGCCCACCACGAGAAGTGTTAAGGTAGTTTAAAGGTTTATTGTTTTCACCAACTTTTATCGGCAATTCATTCAGATTTCTCCATAAGTCATACATCCAATTGTTCAATCAACCAGGAAGGTGTGAAGTTTGAATGGGGAGAAGGACAGAAAAAATCCTATAACAAACTCAAACATATTTTACATCTACTCCACTAATTAGAAATCCAAATGAGTTACTGACATGCTGTAGTATCCTCAGGTCATGTTAATATGTTCCCTTTCATCCTGTACTTAGCTGCTCAGCCAGTGTGAGTGTTCCGTGTAGAATGTTAGTGTGAGTGGAATGCTTGGGTGCCTGGTGTGTGTGTGGTCAGTTGGAAGATGGGCTGAGCAGCTAGGAGGCTGCTTCTGGTGGGGCTCTGGATCTACTCTACTTATGGGCTTGCAGTAACATCTTTTATGGACTTAATAAACTACATAAAATCATCTCTGCTACGTCTACTTTGTCACCTGAACACGTGGGGCCAGCCCACTACACATACGTAGTAGAAACAGATGCTCTCTCTGTCTCTCTTGCTGCAGACTTTTACAACTTCTTTTGGTAAGATTAAACACACATCTCAGTACCACAAAACATATAAAGAAATAACACCTATGGACATCAACTCAAGGGTCTACTGTATTGAGATGGAGTTTTGTACCTACCTATCCAAACAATGCACTCTAAATGTCTTAAAAGGTTCCTCAACTCTTCTGCAGCAGGTCACCTTGGTCAGAAAAAGATGTTAGAATACATCGCTACAGACTTTTGGTGGTCTGGTATCAGGAAGGCCATCCCGAGTTATATTACCAAATGTTTCATATGTGACAAAGCTGCTTGTTATAACCTTTGGCCACACCTAATTACCCCTTGAATATAAGCTCAATGGACTTTATTGTCCACCTACCTTGGCTACAAGGACACAAAAGACTGTTAGTAGTAATAATAGACTGTTTCAATAAGATGGGGACATTTTATCCCTTTGACAAAATCGACCTCGGCATTAGAATTAGCTGGAATCTTTATTATGCATTTCTGTAACCTTCATGTCCTGTTGTGGTCATTATTACAGACAGAAAAGCACAGTTCACATCCACTCTCCACAGACCAATGGTGAAACCAATGCTTTTTTGTTTCATATTTCGAGAGTTTAATCTGTGATCATGGATATACTCAATGAGTCTCCTCCCTCCATGGTAGATGGATCACCTGAGTATGACACTGAAGAAATGATTGATTCCAGTACCTTTTGAGGTAAATTAGAATGCTGTGTGGCCTGGACAAATTTTGATATTTTAGAACGATCACGGTAACCCGCAGCATTTTGTCTATTCCCACAGATTGCAGAAGCAACTCCATAGACAGCACCCTTAAAAAGCAGGACCACACAGTGTTACCTGAGGGGGGTTGTTGGGTATTCTTAGCAGGAGGGGCACTGTCAAGAATCAGGTTAGACAGTAGGCCGACAGGGGCTGGAAACGCTATAGAACAGGACTGTGGAAGCTTAAATGGGTGGGAACATTAGGCTGCTAATTTCCTACTCATTTCTTGGATTTCGAGGTCAAGAGAGGTAGAAGTCTTTAGACTTCTTGGTACCTTAGTGTTGTGCCTGGCAATGAGCTGCACAGTTGCATTGGCTTTTCTGAGTCTCACTACAGATTGTACTGTGCATCCTTTTTGCATCTTGCACTGTTTGTTTTGTTCTTCCTCTCAGTTCCCTCGATAGTCCTCACTGATTCCCTGAAACACAGTCGAGCCCATCCTGGCTTGTGGGGGCCAGGATAAACCCGATGATGAAGCATGCCACTACTAGAGTGGGTGAGGGTGATACATAAAAAGAAAAAGACTCCTTTTCTTTGTTTGGAAAGGTGATGTATATCCCTGAGGTGAACTCTAGTTTTGTTTAGGGAGAGGGATACCGCCTTTTTTTATAATTAAGTTGCAGGAGAACGTATCCCTGTCTTCCTTTATCTAAAAAAGATCTCCCCTCCCTCCTGGTAGGCAGGTGCTCATCACAGAGCCTCCCATACCGTTGTTTGAAGCTCGTCATAACCAGGGGCATAATGAAACTTGAGGGGGACCACCATGCGCAGTGCATGGAGGTGGCCTCCCACGTTCTGGACCCAGTCAGGAGCTCTCAGTCACTACCCATGCACTGTGAATGAGGAGGCCCCCTGGAGCCCAATGCCCCCCCACACCACAGGGGCTACGGGGGCTGTTGTTACACCACTGGTCATAACATCATCATGCAATGCTGGAACAGGTAAGCACTGTTTTTATTTCAATCAATCAGGGGTTTGTATAGCACGCTACTCACCCATGATGGTCTCAAGGCGCTGGGGGGGGGGGCAGCTCCGGATCTGTCGAAGAGCCAGGTCTTGAGGTCCTTCCTGAACATGTGCAGGGTCGGGGAGCATCTGATGTTCACACGGAAGTCGTTCCAGGTCTTGGCTGTGATGTAGGAGAAAGCTCTTCCACCAGTTCTGTTTCTGCGGATGCGGGGGACTTCCGCCAGGGCGAGGTTGGCGGAGCGGAGGTTCCTATTGGTTATGTGGAAGGATACTCTTTCGTTGAGTTATTTTGGTCCGATGTTGTTGAGGGATTTGTAGGCGTAGGTTAGGAGTTTGAAGGTGACCCTCTTCTCGACGGGGAGCCAGTGGAGGTCTCGTAGGTGTTGGGTCATGTGCTCATGATGCGGTGTCCCGAGGACGAGTCTGGCTGCGGCGTTCTGGATAGTTTGGAGTTTGTGTAGAAGGGTATTGTTGATTCCGACGTAGAGGGCGTTCCCATAGTCAGGTCTGCTGGTTATGAGTGCGTGGGTGATGGTTCTTCTGCAGTTAGGGGGGATCTATTTGAAGGTCCTACAGAGGATGCGCAGGCAGTTGAAACTGGTGGATGCAACTGCGTTGATCTGGTGGTTCATGGAGAGGGAGGAGTCAAGGATGATGCTGAGGTTCCGAGTGTGGTGTGTAGGGGTGGGTGGGTTCCTGAGGGTGGAGGGCCACCAGGTTTTGTCCCAGGCGGAGGTGCAGGATCTGAGGATGAGTACCTCAGTCTTCTCTGAGTTGAGCTTCAAGCAGCCGTCTTTCGTCCAGGCTGCCACATTCTTCATTCCTTCCTGGAAGCAGAGTCTGGTGTTTTTGGGATTCTTTGTGAGTGAGAGGATGAGCTGGGTGTCGTCGGCGCAGGAGACGATGCTGAGCCCATGCTGTCTAACAATGGCGTGAGGGGGGCCATGTAGATGTTGAAGAGCGTGGGGCTGAGTGATGATCCCTGGGATACTCCGCGGTTGATTTCCTTGGGTTCAGAGAGGAAAGGAGGCAGTCGAATCCTCCGGGTTCTGCCGGAGAGGAAGGATTGGATCTAGTCGAGGGCGGCTCCTTGTATTCCTGCATCGTGAAGTCTGGCTACGAGCGTGCAATGAGAAACGGTGTCGTACCTGTCCTTTACATTCTCTTGCCCTGTGTCTTCCAGCTTGTCGAATCTACCTAAGACCCATACTAACGAAGCTGAGTGGGCTGTCCCAGAAACAGAAGTCACGGAGACTGAGTACCAGTCTTGCATTTCTCTCTTACTCCATTTCCCTCTTTCTCCCCTTGTTGTTTTGTGTCTGTTGATACATATCACTCTATGCATCTGTACTGAGGCTCAGGGATGGAAGGGGAATTCAGTGGGTCTGCAACATCAAACCCTTGCATAAACAAATGGAAAGCTGTCAGCTTCCCTGGTGCGCTGAAAACCCTTGCACCGTAACTATGCCCATTGCCCCACAAGGGACAGCTCTTTTAAGCTGCCTACACTTCTAGAGAGGCAAAGCAATCAGCAACATTGTGTTTATGCAGCGTGATAGATTCCCCTAATGCTTTATTAAATATGTCAGCTTCACCTACTTGATAAACGCTGTAGCTGAAATTGAGCAATAGTTTATTAAAACTATTGCATAAATATGTATGTAAATAGACAAATGTGATTCAATTCTGGATTTTACAGTAAAGAGAGTGCCAGGTCTTATTGACCTAATGAATAAAGAGCTATTGTTGCAGTCAAATGATTTCTCAGTAAAAGGAGCTAAATTATTCCTACTTGAAAGATGTCAGCTAACTTGTATGTCTTGAAGCTGACAGTGATGGTGTTGGTGGGTATAAAAGATATACATATTCATTGATATGTTTACCAAATGCTGGATACGTGGCATTTTGTAAGAGGTTAACAAAAGTAGGGTATTGATTATAGCTTTTTTTAAATTTATTTTAATTCAGCTTATATGGTTGATAGGAAAAGTTCCCTTAGAAATAGCTAGATTTACATGTATACTTCAGCAGCGACAAAAGGGATGGAAACGGTACTGCCTTCCAGGTCGGGTGATTGTTTGGCAAAATGCGAAATATATTATCTTTTCAGTACTGCTGATGCTTGGGCAGTAAACAGCCAGTAAATGTTGTAAATAGTTTAGTGTTAAGGCTAATGTAAGGTTGTATGTATTTGTGAAGGGCAATGCAAGCTTCTTTTTTTTTTTTCCTTTATAGTTTGGCCTCTCTTTTGAGAGTACTGCGGTAAGGAGGGAGCTGGAGTGAGTCATGTGCCCATAGCCTAGTTACAAATTGGACCTCAGAACATGAGGGTCAGTCTGCACAGCACATCACTGCAGGCTCAGTTTAAGGCTACTGTAGGGATCTGCCTAACAGTGCAACTACAAGAGAACACTAGTGTTAAACCTGTCAGCCTTAGGATGGTCTTCCCTCCCAAACCATTTGCCTTCTTACCTCCTATTTTAGATGACTCTTTTTTTTGGCTTTGGACTCTGAGCAACGTACCGCTGCTGGCCAGTGCTAAAGTGCATATGCTTCTCCCCTAAACATGGTAACATTGGTGTATACACAATTGGCCTATTTAATTAACTTATAAGTGCCTTGTAAAGTGGTATACCATATTCCCAGGGCCTGTAAATTAAATGCTACTAGTGGGCCTTCAGCACTATTCATGCCAACAACTCAAGTAGCCCTTTACACACGTCTCAGGTCTGCCACTACAGAGCCTGGGTGTACAATGTTACCACCACTTCGACTTGGCATTTAAAACCCTCTGCCAAGCCCTAAACTCCCCTTTTATTACACATACGTCACCCATAGGGTAAGCCCTAGTTAGCCCATAGGGCCGGGTGCTGTATAAGTAAAAGGTAGGACATGTGCTTTTAAGTGTTGCGTGTCATAGCAGTGAAAAAACACCTCCATTCGTTTTTTCCTACTGTAAGGCCTACTCCTCTCATAGGTTAGCATTGGGAATTCCTTAATACACTTTCAGTTGTAATTCCTGATTAGAAAGGAGTAGCTGTATCATGTTCTATACCTTTGGACTAGTAATGATAAATCCTCTTTACTGGTAAAGCGGGTTTTAACATTACTATTTTAAGAAATGCCACTTTTAGAAAGTGAAAGCAAATACCTAGATTAATATCTAGGTGTACCCAGTGCACTACTACTGTGTCACTTATAAGTGTACAGTCATCATAGCAAAGGAATCAAAAATGAATGTGTATGCTGATACAGTCTGTCAACAGTAACAGTTGATTACTGTTGACAGACTGTATCAGCATACACATTCATTTTTGATTCCTTTGCAATGATGACCGTACACTTATAAGTGACACAGTAGTAGTGCACTGGGTTCACCTAGATATTAATCTAGGTATTTGTTTTCATTTTAAATCAGATGGTTTGCGAACCCCTGGCCTGGTGCACACGTACATTTTGATTGTATATTTAATATTTCATTGTAATTTTGATATAGAGAGTTTGAACTAGTTCACTGAGTGCACACCAGCTGCACTTACTTACTTTTAGAAAGTGGACATTTCACTGCTTCTACAGCTCTGTGTGCCTGTAGCATGTGTCTAATCCACGTCTAGGGCGGGTCGCAGCAACACTTTGTGCATTCCCTCTAGACAGCCTCAAACACAGGAAGGTTAGGTGTGTCTGAATACTCATCTGCATTCCAATGGCTATTCCTGGGCAGGAAGGGAGGGAGGAGCTGACAATTACACCTGGCTAGGCAGTGTCCTGTCCTCACACAAAGGGCTGATTACCACCTAGAACTAGTCTGGAGCCAAGGCTGGGAAGAAAGGGCTTCTCTGCACTTCGAAAACCCTTCATTGAAGTCACCCCCACTTCTAAGGCACAGCTGGATATAAGTACTGAGTCTCTGACCCCACCAAATCAGACACTTCTGGACCTGTAAAGAGCCTCTGTGCTGCTACAATGACTGACACTATGCTGGACTGCTGATCTAGAAGACCTGCTTTTCTGCTGTATTTCCCTGCTCTCAAACCCTGCTGAGGGACAGCTGGAGTTTGCCTTGCAATTTAAGTGATCTACAGAGCTAGTTGGCTTGTCTCCTGTTGCTTGAGACTCAGGGCTATCAAAGTCTCTGAACCTTCCCCTGTACATGGTTCACTGAAAGTGGACCCAGATACTTGCACCAGAGAAATCGACACATCTCCAGTCTGCAGGTAGCAGTACTCGCGTATCAACACTGTTGCGGGATTAGAATCGGCACATCGGTCCCAGAACTGATGGTTCACCTTGAGAGCCCGATGCATCTGAGCCGCTCATCGCCACTGCAGCAGTGTGGAGAGATTGACTCATCCCCTCGACTGGGTTGATAAACCTGCCACAGTGCATCAGTACCAACACCTCTCGGCTTAGGCGCTTCATCTTCGAACTCATGCATCGCCACCAATGAGGGATCAACATCAATGCATCTCTCAACTGCACCCCGTAACTTGCTGTTGTGACCAAGATCAACTTACTATGTTTTCCGGGTCTGCATGGCTCCTGTATCTGGCCAGCACTCTATTGGGGTCAGCCTGAACTTTTGACTTTGTCCTGGTCCAGTACGACCAGATAACCCCATAGTTGCTTATTGCCTAGTCACCCAAAATCACAATCTGTTATGAATTCCAAAGAGAGGCATGCCAAAACACATCTCTCCCCAAAGTCCTTTGTGTGTAGTGTTTTTGTCCTGCTACACATAAAGGACTCTGGGGAGAGTCTACATGTTACGGTGGCACACTGAATGGTCTTGCGATATGAGAAAAACACTGCGATAGAGGCTATGAATTTAGGAACTTTCATATGCCCTAAAGAAGTCCCTATGTTTTGGGACGAAATGTGTTGGCTGTGTCTATGTCCATTTTGAATATGAGAAAATAAAGTAAAGAACACTGAGAAAAGACGTGTTTTGACATGCCTCTGTTTGCAATTCATAACGGATTGTGATTTTGTGTGACTATGAAATTTTGTTTACAGTTGAAGCCTATTAGACAATTCAAATGCAATTGACTCACTTTAGTGCTCCTTTTTTCTGTTTGAAAAGAGTTTGTAATATTAGGGATTAGTAACGGTTGGCCCTTGTGAGCACTTTTATTGCTATTATGGGTACTATACAGAGTGAGGCTATAGTGTGCCATTACCGTTATAACAGTGTGATGCCCATCTAACTATAATGGCGAGACTCTTAGAATTTACAGACAAGAGTGTCGCAGGCAAGAATGGAAATGGCGTACAAATTATGAGCCTTCAGAGAAGTCTAAATATAAAGTAGGTTTAGCTGAACATAAACAACTTGTCATAGCTGCTAAGTCAGCTTACTACTCGGAGCAAATAAAATCAGCTAGATATTCCAACAAAACCCTTTTCAAACTATAAAAAAACTGACGGTACCCACAACAAGTAATCCTGCAGCCAATAGCCAGAAGCTCTGTGACTCCTTAGCAAGTTTTTTGCAACAGAAGGTCGCAACCATCTTTAATAAGTTTACTGCTAGCAATACAATCGCTCATCCATGGATATATGACGGTACAACGTGTACTTTTACAACGCGTACCGTTACCACGCTACTTTTACCACGCAAGTCGTTACCACGACTTGCGTGGAGGGGCGCTGGATAGTAATTTTTTTAATTTACTATTCCAACTCCAGTCCCCGTGGACTCTAGGGAAAGGAGTTGGATAGTAAATTAATATATTTACTATCCTGGAGCGCCCTCCAGCGCAAGTCGTGGTAACGACTTGCGTGGTAAAAGTAGCGTGGTAACGGTACCGCGTTGTACAAAAAACCGTGGTTACCGTTGTATACCCTCATCCATCAATACAGTCCCTTAACCCAGGTACAGGGAGCTCAGGGCTTATGATCTTTGAGACCCCCACAGTAGAACTACTGAGGAAGCTCATCCCCAGAATTAAATCCCCTCAATATCTGTGCCCACCAAAGGTAGTACACATGGCAATGGAGCCAGGGGCACTTCACCTATCAGAAATCTTTGGAGTAATGCTTAAGGACGGGGTCTTTCTCTTTCACTGGAAATCAGCCTGAGTCCTTCCTCTTCTAAAAAAAGTCAATCTCAGTGCTACAGATCTGAATAGTTATCATCCCATCTCCAGGCTTCTCTACCCTGCCAAGCTAGTGGAAAAGTGATGAACGATCAGCTTGCCGACTTCATCGATAATAACCATCTTTTGGACGATACCTAGTTTGGATTTCAAAGTGATCATAGTACTGAATCTGCACTGGTGATGGCAACAGAGGAAATTAGAGCAATGTGGGGTAGGGAAGGGAACGCAGCCCTTGTGCTTTGTATCTTTCAGTGGCTTGCAATATGGTCAACCATGTGGTGCTGGTTAACCGTATGCGGAGTCTGGGGATAGGACGTTCTTTACTTACTCTCCTACAGTCTTTTCTCTCAAACAGGCAATAGGTGGTGGCGGTGGGAGAGTTAACCTAAAGAATGTACTCTCTGCCATGTGGAGTTCCACAGGGTTCATTATTGATCTCCACAATGTTTAACTTGTACATCACACCACTGGCCACGCTCATAAAATCATTTAACCTATCCCTGGTATCCTACACAGACAACACACAAATTATCTAGTCACTGTGCAAAGATGAGGCCATCTCTGGTGATACGCTTCGAAAGTGAATGAGTGAGGTGGGGCAATGGTTGGATATTAACTGCCTGAAATTAAATTCATCCAAGACAGAGGTCATCTTATTTGGAAACAATCTATCCTTCTGGTCACCGGTTTGGTGGCCATTCGAATTAGGCTCACTCCCTACTCCAGTGCCAAAAGTAAAAAACCTGGGAGTAATGCTAGCAACCAAGCTGAAGTTGAAGGAACAAGTTAACAAGGTCACCTCTGCTTCCTTCTGCTGTCTGAGACTTATTAAGAAAATTGAGAAATACCTACCATTTGAGCTCCTAAAGACAGTGGTCATCTCTCTTGTATTGACACAAATTGACTACTGCATTAGTCTGTATCTAACTCTCCTGATAGGCTCGTTAAAGAAGCTTCAGACTCTGCAAATTCAGCGGCATGCTTTCTCTTAAAGATCCCTAAATTTTAATCAACAAAAGTAGCCATTAGTAAAATTCACTGGCTGCCGGTTAAGCAACGCAGTGTCTTTAAGGCTATATGTGTGGCATATAAGACACTTCACGGGCATGGTCCCTCTTATTTTAAGAACAACCTAAGGTGGTACACCCCCAGCAGGATCCTTTGGTCTGGTTCTGCCAAGAACTTGGTGGTTCCTGCTTCTCGACGGACCACCTGGGGTGGTAGAGACTTCTTTGGCTCCACAGCCCTACACGGGAATAGTATGCAGCTGGAACTTAAAGCAGCCTCCTATCTGTCTGTTTTTAGAAAGTCCTTGAAAACTTGGCTTTTTGTACGGAAATAGGAGATCTAAGTAGTCCTTTCCTTGTCCCGTTTAGCGCCAAGATGCCTCCGATCATTAGCGTGAGCATTATACATTTCTCATTCATTCATTCACCTTAGGGAAAGATGTGATCAACGAAGAACTGGAGTCTCCCTGACAGATCAAGATAGAGAACATGGATGCAGTCAGGAAATGGCGCTCCCACAAGGAACAAACAAACATAGACAGATGATAAACCATCTTCAAAACAGGGTGGCTTCTGTGAGCTGAACCCTCATCAAGCAAGTGAATGCCCAGTAAGGGGGAAAACATGTTTAGGGTTTGGCAGACTAAACCATTTTGCAAGGCTATTCAGGGGAGGGAAATGCCAAGGTGCCTGCAAGAACTCGATGCACGGTTGGTTGTGACCTACCATAGTCATGGACGAAGATGATTATGCGGCACTCCATTGGGGCATACGGCGTTGAAAAATATTGATCTTTTTTGTCAGAGACAAGGAAACCAAAAGAAGAGTCAGCTGACATGCAGAGTGATGATACAGGGTCTTAACATAAATGTACTATCAAAGCAGGCATCTGTGAATGTCATGAATAAAGTTCAGTACGATCTAAGGTCAAACCTACCACTCACCACCACTCAGATCTTTAACCTAAGGTGGTTTAGAACCCCTAACTATGGCGGGCACTTTTTTGCACAGCTGCAAGACAAGAATCAAACACATGCTATGAAAAGTTCTTACCATCTAACATAGGATCAGGTGCTGTACTCAGCTGCTCAACATCAGAATACTGGAGATTGATACGGTATGTGTATAGAGTGCATGCCTAAGAGTCTGATAACAGCTTCAGAGGCTATTCAAGTGTCTGGGGTGACTTACAGCGCCCCTTATAGAGCTACACCTGGAACCAACTGTAAAGCCCACTGGTCTATGCCACAGAAGAATGCATTTTCATCTAAGGCCAGCTGTTGAAGGAGACTTTTGAAACAAGAGGAACTGTTAGTTATCAAAAGGCAGTGGAACAACATGGTCATCACCAGTGAACCAAAACAACCTGGTACCATATGGCTATGTATCCACATGAGACTGTGAAATAAGGCATTTAGGAGAGAAACACATCTCACACCCACCATTGATGACTACTTCATCGACTTGAAGTTCATTGATTTTCAAAACACGACATCAGTGCATGGTATCAAGTCAGACTAGACAAAGGGTGCATCACCATCTTTTTATCCTCATGTCGTTTCAGGTGGTACTGGTTACGAAACTTTGGAATCTCTTCTGAAGTGGACGTTTTTAATAATGCAATATATAAGGCACTAACTGGTCTCAAATTAGTTCTGAACATAATTGATGGTATTTTAATCCGAGCCACAACATTGCAGAACGCCAGAAATACCTGAGAGTGACTTTGGAGAGACTGTTAGTCATGGACCTAATACTGCATTAGGAAAAAGTGTGAATTCCTCTGAACAGGTGTACAGATTTTTGGGTATGTCTTCTCAGACTGAAGTGTGTGTTTCAACCAACAAAAGATGGCAAACATCACAGACACTACCCTGCCTCAGTCAGTGGCAGAAGTACACATTTTCTATGGATTGCAACTTGTAGAAGGTTTATTCTGAATGTGGGGGCTCTCTGTAAATACTTGAGAGTTCTAACACAATCATCCATGCCATAGCGATGGGTTGCACAGAGCAAGAAGCTTTTCACTCAATCAAAGACTCCTTCTTGCACAGCACAACAATGAGCTACTTCAACCCCACAAGAGTGTCTGAGCTCATTGTTAATGCCATCTCAGTAGGACTAGAAGCTGTCCTAATGCAAGATTGGAGGAGAATGGAGGCCAATTGTAATTGCCAACAGGGAAATTAAACAACCAGGAAGCTAGTTGGATTAGGTGCAATCCAACATATCTAGCTATGATCAGACCTATAGGAAGAGAGACCTGATCCCCTGTCACTACACAGCTCACCAGCTCCCACAGAAACTCCAGAGCAGCCAACCTGTCGACCAGCAGTTGAACCACCACAGACCCTACTGAGTACATCCCAAGAATGAGATGCTGACTAGCACTATCTAAGGTCAAACCCATAGCCATTTCAAAGGCTAAACGACTAAGCCTGCTAAGATGAACTGGAGGACTCCCTTGTACTGTATTATGATTCAAAACCTATGTTGGGGAGGGATGTAGTGTGACACATGGAACTGCCACAACACTACACAGGCACTCTTGCACCCTAATGCTGGGAGCAGCATCAGGAAATAAGTAAAGGACTGTCAGAGTGGACTGGCTCAGACACTATGGGGCTCATTAGGATGTCGGTGGGACGAACACGCGGTCCCATCGACATCTGAAGCAGCAGTCCGACCGCATGGGTGATGGACCGACCGCTTCCGTTCTGATGGGCTCATGGAGCCCATCAGCCCTGCAGTCTGAATGTAATCCCTACAATGAGGGTGGTGCCTTCTCAGGCACTACCGTAGAGATTGAAATAGCCCTTTCCGATGGCCTTTGAAAGACTGTCGTAAAAGAACTTTGGTAGCCCCCGTCCCTCACGGCCTCCGCAAAGAGGCCAGGGGCACAAACATCAATGCCCCATGTGACAGGTGCCTATCACAGGGTGCAGGAATGTTTAAAAACATGCCTTTTGGTATTGGGGCTTGTGCTGCGGGCCGGAATTGGTCCGCCTCCATGGCAGTCGGATCCTAATTAAGCAGTAGGGGCTGCCGACTACCTATCGGACATTTCCTTTACTCAATGATGCTGGTCGGATGCTCGTCCGACCGGCATCTTAATTAGGACCTAAGAGTAGACCTCATATGAGTGTCCTAGCCACCTTCACTGCTACGCTCACTGACACTACTGCGTTCAAGTGGTAAGATGCCAGTTTGTATGGGGTTAGGAAAACTCTGGTCGTGTAGCTTCTCCTTAGCCTGTCAATGTGCTGATTTTTAGTTCTGAATTGAGAGTGCTACTGTCAAGAATACCTATTGAGGGGGCGTGACTTGGGAGCCCAAGATGGCGGACGCAGCTTAGCGAGGCACCAGCTGTGACAGAAAGGAGCTTTGGAATAAAGTGGCATTAGGATGATTTGTGACTACATGAAGTAGTGAGATAATGAGGCAACTTGCAGTAGCGGTTCCCTCGAAGAAAATATTATTTTCCAGCTTGTTAATTGACATTTAAGAAGAGATGGTATGTGTTTGTTTTAGTAAGCGTGCATGTTGCTCCAGTCAGCTTTTCAAGACCTGCTGGGGAGATTTATGACTTAACATTTAAAAGAAATATGTGGTGTCAGATTTATTGAAGGGTGAGCACTATTTTACAGAAATGTGAAATACTTCTGTTTCTTTTTATGATTAGGTCATGCCTATCATGTTTTGGAAGAAGTGCTGAGGTGATTTGCAAGCTTTTCACTCTCTCACTTTATCTCTATTGCTGTGAAAGGATTCTTTAACACAGATGCACTTTTGCTGTATAGCTGAACATAGATAATAATGATTTAATACAATACTGCTCTGCCTTTCAAGTCAATGCGTCTGTAAAGTATGTAAAGGATTCTAAAACCTTTCTGAAATGAATTAAAGTTCTTTTCCTTATACGGGAGGAGGCCATTAAATGTATGGGGGATAATTCTTGCAGCGTGTTTATTTTTCTCCTTAGGATTCTTTATATTGCTAAAGGTCCAGCACTTTTTGTTTTGCTTATTTATTAATGAAAAAATACTGCTCTGCTATTTTCAAGGAAGCACTTATAATGGTGTGGTTTTACCTCAGTGCCTGACATGACATTCACTCTCTTTTAGGCTCTATTTTAATTGTTCTCCTAGGGTGTGGGGTTATTGGTTCCTTCGCCTACCTGGCAACAGTTTGAGGAATATTTATGCCTGTCTTGCTGCAGTTTCGTTTCTGGATTGTGAAGTTATTGATGGCCCTATATGTTGCTGGATACCCTCCATAATGTTGGTCCTGTCTCTTCTACTGGCTTTGGTTATCAAGTCCAGTTCTGAACAGCAAAACGGGACAGCAAACAGTAGGAGAGGAGATGGTATGCCAGCAAGGACACCTCCAACCGGGCAGCCTTCAAGACCTCCCTCAACCTCTGCCACCACCTGCTGAGGGCAACAAATAAGACTGCCCTTGCCGCATGCATCGAAACCAGCACCAACCACACCATGGAACTTATCAATATTGTTAAGGAATCCTCCAACCCGACTGCCAGCAAAAGTAACATCATATCCTCAAAGGAGCTGTGCAACAAACTCACCCACTTCTTCCAGAACAAGATTGCAACCATATACAAAAACTTCAAATCTGAAACCCATGTCTATGGACTTCCTCAACAGATACGCCACCACAGTAACCAACTTGAACCACACGCTGACCACCTGGAACATGCCCTTCACCCAGGACACCAGCTCCACAATAAAATCCATCCACAGACCCATGTCCGCACCACAACTTCCTCCTCAGAAGCCAGAGGATTGGCCAGGAACGTACCACCCTCCTCAACACCTCTATCACCACTGCAACATTTCCTGATGCCTGGAAACATGCCAAAGTCAGACCACTACTTAAAAAACCCTCTGCTGACCCCAGCGACTTCAAAAACTACTGGCCAATCTCCCTGCGCCCATTCCCAGCAAAGGTACCAGAAAAGATCATCAACAATCAACTCATGACACTCCTGGAGCACAGACAGCTACTCAACACCTCCCAATCCGGCTTCTGCACCAAAGTGGCCCTGATAGCAGTCACCAACGACATCTGAACCCTCCTCGACCAGGATAAACAGTAGTTTTAGTCTCCCTCGACTTCTCGGCAGCCTTCAACACCATATCCCACTACGTACAGATCGAACGACTCATCACATCGGCATCCAAAGGGACACGCTCAGATGGATCTCCTTCTTCTTCACCAGAAGAAACCAGAGGATCCACAACCATCTTTCACCTCTGAACCCAAGGAGATCACATGCGGTGTCCCCCAGGGATGATTCCTCAGCCCCACACTCTTCAAAACGTGTATAATCCCACCGGACAACATCATCAGATCACACAGTCTCAACATAATTTCCTACGAAGACGACACCCAACTCATCCTCTCACTCACTGAGGACCACACCACCACCAGAACCAACTTCCACAGACGTATAACAAAATTCACCAACTGGATGAAGAGCAACTGTCTGCAGCTGAACACAGTCAAGATGGAAGAACTGATCTTTGGCCACAACAGCAACACATGGAATGACTCCTGATGGCCAGTCGACCTAGGGCCCGAACCCACTTCCTCCAACCACACCAACAACCCTGGCATCATCATTGACAACAAGCTCACAATGAAATCAAAGCTGTCTTCTTCACCTGCCTGCTTCCTCACTCTGTGAATGCTACGTACGATCTTCAAGGGGCTACCCCTAAACACGAGACGCACCATGACACAGGCCCTGATCACCAGCCGAATGGACTACGGCAACACCCTCTTCCTAGGAATCGCCACACACCTCCTACAGAGACTTTAGACCATACAGATTTGATTTGATTTCGAATTTTCTATAGCACTTCAATGCCTCAAGACGTCTTGTCCTTGCTGCTATTCTAAATAAGAGGGGGAAGGAGAGACAGATATATGGCAGTTCTTATTAACTAAATAGCGAAGTATTCAGGGATTTTCGAAATGATAGGAGTTTCGGGCAATTCCTTAGATTTGTGGGGAGGGAGTTCCATAGTCTTGCGGCCCTCAGGAATAAACTCCTGCCACCCCATGAAGCTCGTTTAACCTTAGTTAATACTATGAGTTTTTCATTTGAGGATCTGAGTGTCCTAGGAGGGGGTTACCAGACAAATTTCTCACGAAGGTGGTGGGGTCCAATATTGTGCAGTGCCTTAAATGTAATACAAAGCATCTTAAATTCCACCCTCTTGCCACTGGAAGGCAGTGCAGCTTTATCAAGGCCTGTGATGCTGATTAACCCTGGGCGCAGTGCTTCACTTCGTCCACGGAGTGTACGTAGTGTTGCCTACTTCGTGATTCGCAAAGTAGGCGTAGTAGGCAACACTACGCACACCCGTAAACGGAGCGAAGTTGCCCGCCACCCGCCTCCCTCCTGCCCTCTTCTACATGCATAAGTTAATTTAAAATAGAGTAAAAGTAAATTAAATAAGACTTACCTGATATGCGGTGTCCCGGGGCTCCCTCTTCTGCTCTCGCGCCGACTTCTTCCAGCAGAAGAAGTCAGTGCGAGAAATGCGCATGTGTGGGCCCCCGCGCATGCGCATTTTGCTGGAAGAAGTCAGCGCGAGAGCAGAAGAGGGAGACCCAGGACGCCGCATATCAGGTAACTCTTATTTAATTTAGTTTTACTCTATTTTAAATTAACTTATGCATGTAGAAGAGGGTGGGAGGGAGGCGGGCAGTGTGTAGTGGGGCTACACGAAGTGTGTGGGTGGGCGTAGCTTCCCCCCCACTTCACGAAGCTTCGCGTAGCCCCACTACGCACATTACGCCCACACTTAATGCTGATTGATACTTTGGAATTTCTGCAAGAAGCCGAGCGGAAGCATTCTGCAGCATGTGGAGTTTTAGGAGGGATTTTTTCCGGATGCCGATGAAAAGTGTGCTCCCATAATCCAGGATCACTAGGACTAAGGTAGTAACTACCATTTTTTGAAGGTCCAAAGGGATCCAAAGGGATAAAAGGACAGATCTTTCTGATTATCTCAGAGTGAAGAATATTGACGAGACAAGAGCACTGACCTGATCTTCAAAATTGAGTTTATCATCAAAGAGGATTCCTAAATTCCTCACTTTTCGCAGCCACCAACTTGTGACCAGAAGGAGTTATCTTTACCAAAAAAAAGAACCTTAGTCTTTTCAGAGTTAAGCTTCAGGCAGTTTGATCTCATCCAGCATTCTATCTGGGATATACATGAATTAAACCTTTGCATAGTCTCCTCATGATTGCTCGATAGAATACCACAATTTGGGTGTCAGCCGCATACAATATAACTGAGAAACCCAACGATTTTATAAGTCTTGCCAGTGGAGTAACCTACAGATTAAAAAGAGGAGGGCAGAACTGTTCAGAGATGAAATTGCCCATTGCAACATGGTTTGTACTGTCAGTTAGAAAAGGTGTTATCAACTTAAGTGCAAGGCCTTGCAGGAGAGTAGGGTCTGCTTCCTATGGTCACCCCCACTTTTTGCTGTGATTTTCTGGTTTTTCGACTTTAGACTGGCTGTTGCCGTGCTAATCAGGACCACAGCCTAGCTGTTCTCTATTTAAATTGATACCATGTACTTTAGGTACATACCAGATTGGGTATTGGGCCACCTCGTGAGTCCCTATATAGTGTACCATAGGTACCCAGGGCATAGGTGCATCCAAGGCCTACCAGGGGCTGCAGCATGTATTATGCTTGCTGGCCCTCTAAACTGACACCACAGGTCTGTTCACACAGCCTGGGTAAGATGGTGTAATCACCCCTTACTTAGATATAGTATATTTATATCTACGTTATATATAAACACATAGTAACCCATAAGTCCCTCCTATGGCAGGCCTTAACAATCCTGGAGGCAGAGTACTTGGTTTTATATGAGAGGGTGCCCTAGCATGAGCTGAGCCCCTCTGCAGATTTCAGAACCATCTCCTTATATCTGTTCTATGATATAGCCATACCATATACTCTTAAGTGCATTATAATCCTCGCGGTTAATGCTAACTTTGGTTTGGCTTTATCAAAACATGTTGTGTAAGGTGTCAAACACTTTGGAATACTACCCCCCACCAGTACTGGTGGCGGGGGTAGCATTCCACCCTTCTAGAGGGAGAAGACATGTAGTTACTGGTTTACCCGGTTAAAGTTAAACAGAGCCTCAGCATCACAAAATGGATGCTGCTGACACGAGTCTGACCTCCTGCTGCTGGACGAAACTCTGGCAGGGGAGGCCTGGACAATAGGTTTCCTATCCAGGGAGGTGCCAGCCCCTCCCCAGACAGGGTTTTGTGTATTGGGGCAGAGAGGGCTGCATCAGCACATGCTTTTCCAGACACTGCCTGGGGCACAGAAGGTGCTCCATGCATAGCCCGGTTTAAACCAGTTGCTGGGGCACTCCAGCTCCGCTCTTGCACGAAACTGGACAAAGGGAAAGGGGTGTAACCACCCCCTTCCTAGGTCCACCCATAGGAGGGACCTGCCAGGTAGTCCATCCCTTAAGCTTAGTATAGGAGCTGTGTCCCTAAGACTTTAGATTATCCTGGATGAATCTTTGCATGACATATCCTGGACCTTCGACATTCCATTTCGACTGGAAGACGGAAGACATCTCCCTTGTGGTCAAGGAGTGGCCACCCTGTGCAAACAGGCACCACCAGTAACTTGCCAGTCTGCTTTGTCGAAGGCTCCCACTGGAACTCAAAGACTCTGCGACTCAGGACACAGACTTCTAGACATATCTGACCCTGCTCGACAATCCCAGCAAAGCTGAGGCCCATGGCGGACACGAGAGACATGGGACCGGAACTCCTGGACATCTTGCATTTTGCTAACTGCATCGTCTCCTGAGTTAACTTGCAGTTATGCATTGGGATAAGAGAAGCCCCAGACCCAAGCACCATTTGCACTGAAGCTCAGCCCTCCACACTCCACGAGTGTCCCATGGGGCCCGCTCTTGCATTTCAGATTGACGCGTCTTCCCAGTTCCTAGTCTGTTGGCTAGTGAGCCCCAGGAGGACTCCATCTTGAATCTAACTTGCTTTCTTGGTTGCTCCATGCTTGCTCCAGCTTCCCTGCAAAGGAGAAGCGCCACAGACCTTGCTGGTCTGCACCAAAGCCAATCTTCATCTCCTGCGTGGATTGCGTTTGCCAAGGCTTGTTGGGTCCAATCCAGATACCAACACTGCAGTAAACTAGATCCTTTGTGGGACAGCTAGAATCCAGCTCCTGGTTGTCGTCGACACCTCCTGGACCTCGTGGCTGCAGAGACAAGCTTCAGCTCTTCACCCGAGATCAACGCAACATCACCTGGTTCCTTCCTGGTCACTGGCTAGTGACCCAGACTCTGTACCCTCTGCTTTCAGGTTCTTCATATCTTCGATCCACCCTTGGATCCACCCGGACACTTTTCCTCTGGTCGCCTGCAGCACTTCTTTGCTGATATCCATAGAAACCACGACGACGAAACCCGACACCAAAAGGCCCCTATGCACCCGGCTTCCCTGGGTGAGGTAACACGAGTACTCCGGTGCTCCCGTGGGTCTTGACCCTCGAAGTGTCCTAGTCTAAAGGGATTTTGTCGTAGTCCATCTGGAAGTGCCCTAAAACAGTAACTTTGTAACTTCTTCGTTTCCCATAGAAAGTCAATGGTAACTCGCAGCTGTGTTTAGACACTGCACTCGTCTCCAGTGGACCTCCTACTTCCTAACCTTTGGTTGTTTAGTGTATCCCAGCAATTCCCTAGGCCCTAGGCGTACTTTCTATTCCAAACGTGGTTCTTATACCACTATTTTAGTATATGGTTTGTGAGGCCCCTAAGGCAAAACGTATACTGTGCAACTTATCGTATGCCAATTGAGTAACTTGTAATGTACTTTTACCTCTGACCTCATAAAGAGTGCAGAGGGGTTGTGTTTAGAATAAATACATATATATTTAATATATACCTTGTGTGGTGTCCTTTCATTTGGTATTCAAGGGATTATAAATGGTAAAACAACTAGCTTCACATGCTCTCTGAAGTCTTAGCCTATTGAATGCTGGTCGATGCTACCACTAGGATAGCGTTATATAAGGTTGATTTTACAACCACCATTAATAAGGGTCGATTAGACTGGTGCAAGGTGCCCACTAGAACTAGTGGACATCATATGTTAGGCTAACTTCTCACAGGCCTCCTATTTCTTGCTCAGCAAGTCAGCCAATTAAGATATTATGATTGACCGTGTCAAAGGCACTGAAAGATCTAGTAATATCAAAGCAGCCGGCCTCCGCCATCTAGAAAGGACTTCAGTTCTTCTGATGCAGCGATCAGTTCTGTCCCAGGACTGTGTGCCTTTCTAAAACCATATTGAGTTTAGTCCGCAAGGTTGTTATTGTCAATAAATCACATGAATTCAGTATTCAGGGCCTTCTCTAAAACTTTAGCTGGAAAGGGCAGTCTTGAAATGAGCCTATAGCTGCTGGGCTTTTGGCGATCAAGGTGATTTTTCTTTAACAAAGGTAGAATTGAGGCTTTCTTCCATTTAGAGGGAAATGTCCCGTATTGGTGATTTTGTTAAAAATCTTGGTCAATTGAGTGCCAAAGATCTCAGGAGCATAATTTTAGGGGGGCATAGATCTAGAGGTGAACCCAATTTAGTGGATCCAATTCATTTTAAAACTTGCTCTACATTACGCAAGGAAAACTTATCATAGATGGTATTATGAAGTTGTACTTTACTCATCAGAAGTTTGGACGTTCCTTGACTATTTGATGTAAAGGTGTCAAAGACTTTTACCTTTTTCTGAAAACAATTTGTAAGAATGTTACAGAAAGTCTGGTTGCTACTACTGTTGCTAGACACAGGCGTTTTCAATTTTTTTTTGACAGTATCAAACATTTCAATCACCGTATTTCCAGATTGAAGAATCTTACTTTAGTGTTTTCTTCTAATATAACATTTTTATATTCTGCTATTGACTTTTTATAAACCTTTCTATCTTGAGAATCACATTTAGATCTCCAAACTCACTCCAATTTCCTACACAATTGTTTATGAGTTCTTAAATGCTCAGAAAACCATGGTTCAGAAGCGGTTTTCTGGCAATTGGCGAATACTTTTTCCAGTGCAAGAATATCAAATGCTTTGCTAATCCAGGCCACAATACTTCTGTGTAGTTATCTCCAAATCTTGCATAGAATTAAAATTAGATTCTGGTAAAGTTTCTAATAAGACTGTGGCAAGATCTGAGGAGCTGATATTCTGCCGTGCCCTACTCTTTGTGGCTTGAAGATGTGAGACCCTCTTGGTTTGAGGCTGTGGTAAATTGATGGAAAACATTACAGCTGTATGGTCAGACCACACCAAAGGTAAGGCATCTGTTATCTTCTGGTAAGGGCTACTAGAGAATATCCCATCCAGCGTATGCCCTGCAGAATGTGTGGCTGCTTCAACTCTTTGTTGCAATCCTAAACGCAGAACATCATTGCCTGACTCATCCTTGGCCTTCCCCAGCGAATCCACATCACACCCAACATCAGACAACTCCATTGGCTCCCTGTACAGAAGAGATGCCAATTCAAGCTGCTGATCCATGCACACAAGGCTCTACACAACCAAGGACCCGCATACATTAACCACCGCCTGATCTTCCACCGTCGAGAAGCCTACTCTCTGCCTCCCTTTCACTTGCCCATACTCCCCACATCTACTGAAGCAGAAGTGCTTCTCCCACATTGCAAAAAAGAAGACCTGGAACAGCTTTCCCACGCACCTCCGTACCATCACCTCAGTTCTAGAATTCCAAATGGCCCTCAAAAGACCTGGCGGTTCGAATAAACCTCCCAGACCTGCAAGCGCCTGAATACCCTTTTGGGTGATTGATTGATTAATGAGTCCAGACTGAGACTGCTTACCTTGAATCTTTTTGGTGTCGCTAATAACCTGTGATTACTTTAGGGGTTAGGCACACACAGTTCTTTCCTGTGATTGAATGGGGAGACCGTGAAGGTAAAGGGCTGGCACAATACCTATGTCTTTTTCCTTCAAGTCTCCGTCCCTTATCAAGACTAAAAAGCATCAGAAGGTACTTGATAACATATCCCTTGGGGCCGGCATGGAAGAGGGAGGTGAATTTTCACAAAGGTGCTCTGCTTCTCCTCAAGCTTCAGAAAAGCCTAACGCCTCTACCTCTGTTAAAAGGCCAAAAAGGATGTCTAATCTCCCTCCAAATCACCATTCTCCCTGACTTTGGAAGATCTCATAGAAACCTTTAGTTGTTAAAATCAATGCAACTTTTTAAAGAATTGAGGTAAATTATGATGTCACAATAGAGAATATCTGCCATTGAACAGAGAGTGAGTGGTGTTGAAGATTCCTTACCAGATGTTTCCGGTATGGGGACTTCAAAAACAGAAACAGGAGAAATGACCTTCACCTGTATGGTTTACCAGAGGGATTTGAAGATTTCAATATGATCTCATTCTTACAAGAGGCTATTCCCTCAGTTGTTCACCTGGGAGTTCGTGGTTTACTCAGCATCTTAAGGGCTCATGCCTTGGGCCATAAGATCTCTCCTCCAACTAGCACAAGGCCTAGGGACATCATCATTAATTTCCTGCAGTTCACCGAATTTATGGATTTTCTTTCAGCTGCAAAAAAAATCAGAGAATTGTACTGGTCAGGGAACAAAGGGCTTGATTTAGATCTTGGTGATAATGGTCCTGCCGTTGCTTTTCCGTCTGATTCCCCGTCCGGCTACTAGGCAGTCCGCCTGCTCTATTTAGATGCTGGCGGGTTCATGGATGAAATCCCGTTGGAGTGCCACTGCTGTAGGAAAGTCAAGGAAGGACACGAAGTAAGTTGAGATCAGAGACGGAGTTTATTAGGTGCTCACGTCTTAAGGTTCAGGCTAGTAATGCCAGTTCAACAGATGTGGTACAATGATAACATTCTCGATGTTTCAAAAGATAACAAGTTGGTACAATAACACGAGCTTGTCACGAGCAGCCAGACATGCCTGAACGCTCGTGACAGCTCGAGTCAACAAGAATACATTCCCAACACACCTTCCCCACTTAAAAAAAAAAAAAACACATAAAAAAAAACAAGATCAATTCATCACAAAATCATTAAACCTAACAGGTAAGCGATGTGAGCGTAAAGCTCTGGTGTTGTTAAAATCACACACAGCTTGAGGACATTCGCCATTATCACTCATTCTTCCAACATCATAGAAAACATTGCTGTCCGAATCTTCCACCGATTGGAAAGGACCATTAAACAAGGAAACCCTGTTCAAGTTCCAAACAGAACCACCATCAAGCCTGACCGCATTTCTAAAAACTTCAACAACCTTCTTGGGATTTGACCAAATAGGAAAACCCTTACTCACACCCTCTTTCTTTTTAATGCGAACGAGATCGCCCACCTTGATAGAACGACTAGACGTAGGACCCATTCTTTTGACCATATCGCGTTTCATCCTTTCCTTATATGACTGAACCCTGTGTAGAACAGTTTCAAAATCAACTTTATAACAATTTTCAGAACCAGCTAAATTTTTCTTTAGCCACCAAGGGACTAACTTGGTGCTGGGCTTCCGCCCTCTCAGAAGCTCAAAAGGAGTAACTAAAGTCACAGAATTGGGAGAAGTTCTATAAGCCAATAACATGGATTGCAAGGCATTCTTCCAGTTTAGATTACCTTTAATAGAAAGCTGTATGGCTTCTTTGACCACACGGTTGAAGCGTTCAACCTGACCATTCGCTTCAGGATGGAAAACCGCAATCTTCCTATGTTCAATACCACATTTAGTAAAGAAAAGCTCTATCTCCTTACTCACAAACTGTGGGCCATTGTCAGTCACAATTTCCTGGGGAATCCCTTCCCTACAAAAGGTCTCATCTAAGAATTCTATAACTTGACTCGAAGTAACTTCTCTAACCATTTTGACCTCAGGCCATTTAGAAAAATAGTCTATGAGTACAATGCCGAAAGCCTCCTGCTTTGGTAAACAACTGAAAGGTCCAATGATGTCTAATCCTAATTTTCGCCAGGGACCTAAGGGTAAATCAATGGGACATGGGTCAGGACGTAAAGCGACTGCTGATTTATCGCTGTTAGAACACTGGGTACACTTTCGCACAAAATGCTCTACACACGAGTCAATGCCTGGCCACCAGAAAGACTCCTTCAAACGCCTTCTGGTAAAGGAAATCCCCAGATGTCCTTCATGCGCAATTTCAAGTAGAGAATTCCTAAGTTGAAAGGGTGGAACAATCTTGTCGCCACGAAGAATCAAACCATTTTCCACCGCAAGATTCTCCTGAACCTTAAAAAAACCCATCATGTTCCCGGACAACTTCCTCTGTTCAGGCCAACCCTGTATAATGTACTTCTTCACACTGCTTAACTCCAAATCTTTATCCATCTCTTCCATCCAAACATCCTCCTGTAAAGAAAATCGTTCGCTACAAACAGAATTGACATCTTTAAAATTGAAAGCAACCTCACACTCTTCTTCATGCACAACTCCCGAAACATCAGATTCGGAAATCAATCTGGACATGCAATCTGCATGAACATTCGCCTTTCCTTGAACATATTCAATTGTATATTGAAAAGACTGCAACCTAGAAGCTAATCTTGCAAGGCGTGCTGACATAGTCCTTCCTCCACCTGGAGCCATGAGGTACACCAATGGCTTATGATCGGTTTTTATCAAAAATTTAGTCCCCCACAAAAAAGGTCTGAAATGTTCAGCACCCCAAACACATGCCAGTAACTCCCTTTCTATAACTGAGTAATTCTTTTCAGCATCACGTAAAGCCCTTGATGCATAGGCCACAACCCATTCTTTTTCACAATCTTTCTGCAAGAGAACTCCACCTAAACCGGAGGAACTGGCGTCTACCATGATGATGCATTTCACGCCAATGACAAAAGGTTTTAAGCAAGGGGCATTCACAATAAACAATTTTAAGGATTCAAAAGCTTGTGTCATTACATCAGTCCAAACAAACTTTGCGTTTTTTTTTTAAAAGACATCTGAACGGATCAACTTTCATTGAGAAATTTGGGATGAACTTAGCGTAGAACTCAATGAGACCTAAAAAGGCCACAAGTTGCTCTTTTGACGTAGGCACAGGAGCATCCACAATGCTCTTAACATGATTCTTCTTTGGTTTGATTCCCATTCCACTTATAGTATGTCCAAGATATTCTACCTCCTTTTGCCTAAATTTACATTTATCAAGGCGAAGTGTAAGGCCCTTCTGTGCTAATGCAGCGATCACACTCCTTAGATTATTGTCATGCTCATTGTCATCCTTCCCATGCACTAAAATGTCATCCTGGAATGCTATGGCACCACTCAAACCTTCCAGGGTATCTCTCATTAGCCTCTGGAACACGGAGGCAGCACTTGCCAGTCCAAAGGGCATGCGACAAAACCTATATAACCCTTCAGGTGTGATAAAGGCAGTGATATTTCTGGACTCCTCAGCAAGTACAACTTGGTGGTAAGCACTGGCTAGGTCAACACATGAAAAAACTTGTGCACCAGCCAATGTCGACACCATCTCATGGAGGTTTGGTAAAGGGTGTGAATCAACCCAAATAGCATTATTTACACTGCGAAGGTCAATGCATAGCCTAAGTTCATCATTGGACTTAATCGAAATAACAATCGGAGAAACCCAAGGTGACGACTCTATAGGTTCAATGATGTTCTTCTCACATAAATCCTTTAGCATATCCTTAAGTTTAACTCTATAGGATAAAGGAACATTCCTTACTCTATGTCTTACAGGAATGGCATTCTCATTCAATCTGATGACATGTTCAAAACCCTTGTACCGACCCAAGGTACCACTGAACACAGTGGGAAAGGATTGGCGTAAATTCTCAATAAGTAAAGAACTGTCCCCAGTGACACTAGATACACTCACAGGTTGCACCACATACACGGGAGGATCAGCCCTGGGATCAATTTTCATCCCCAATTGAAATTGGTGTGGCCAACTCAAAAGTGACAGACCAGATCTTGACACATAAATCTTCCCTGAAATGTGGCTCCCAGAAAATTGTATGTCTGCTATGAAATAGCCAATTAAGTCAATTCTGTGACCCGTATAACCACCAGGGGAAATATCCGAGTCAATTAGACTCTTTTTCGGAAATTTATCTTTAAAGACATTTAAGGAAATTAAAGTGTACCAAGCACACGAGTCTACAAAAATTTCTAAACTCACATTATCAATGGTTATAATACAAGATGGAAATTTTGTGCAATCTCCATCTTCACAAACATTGATAACGGTGTTAACTTGAAAAGTTCCTTCGTCATCTGATTGAAACTCTTCACAGCATTCGTGTACACAATTCGTCTTCCCTGTTGTGGATTTACAATACTTTGTAAAATGACCTTTTTTATAGCACTTTGAACAAGTTTTGCCTAGAGCAGGACAACTCTTACTATCTGCTAAATGTCCATCACTTCCACACCTAAAACACAATAGTTTAGAGGTTCTCTTGTCATTTTTCTGATTCTTATATTTGTTATCGGTCCTAGAAAAAAAATCATTTCTCTGCAAAAAACTCTTCTTAAACTTATCCCTGTCTTTAGATACACTGAAAACATCACTCTTATCATTACCCCTGATTTCTTTAACAAACTTCTCTGAATGTTCTATAGACTTAGCAATATCTATAGCATTATTGAGAGACATATCAGAGGTTGTCCAAAGACGTTCTTGTACTTTTTTGTTATTAGTTCTCATTAAAATCTGGTCCCTTAATACTTGCTCATAAGAGATATGTTCGAAATCACAAGTTACAGCCAATGATCTTAAGGCTGATACAAAATCCTCAACAGGTTCATCAGAACGTTGTTTTCGAGAGTAAAATATAAACCTCTCCATGACCACGTTCTTCTTTTTCCCATATCTCAAACATAACTGTTGTGAAGCATATTCATACACATTTATGTTTCCAGGATTCACTAAAACAGGTAAAGTTTTAAATTCCTTCAAAGCAATGCCGCCTAAACAATGTTTTAATAAGGACAATTTCCTTTCTGGTTCGCACTCCCCTTCTTCTAACACCTCAACATAGGCCAAAAAGACAGGTTCCCAAATCTCCCAAGCCATGGGTGGCTCTCCAGGTGCTGACAAAAATGAGGGTGGTGGTACAATGCCAGACATGTTACCTTAATTATTTATATACTATGAGGAAATTGATATGCACCTATAACTATTATTGAAATATGTATAAGCACTTAAAAAAAAATACACAATCGCACTGTAAGTCATAAATGTGTGTAAAATGCGAATAAATAGTGACTAAAATTGTCCAACATACTTAAAGAAGGAAATGAAAAAAACAATAATAACTTAAAGTTATTTTGAATTTGCTTATAGTTATCTTTGGTTGAATTTCCAGTAGTTCGATAACTGAGGGTAGCAGGATATCCACAGTACTTTAGAAGAAGAAACGATCAATTTCGTATAATGGTTCCCGTTTGCGCGAAGAAAAACCGGCACTGGGTTGCTTAGCAACGTTGCGTGATGACACTCGTGGGTGATGATGCAAAACGTCACGTTGGCTTGAAGTCGCGCGATGATAGAACGTAGAGTTGCGCAATTCAGAATGGTGTGCACGGACTTCTGCAGTAACGATTCGAAGGATGCCACCAAAGTGAAAAAGTAAGAAAAGTGGAATTTTTCGATTCTTTAAACGAACGATGGTCCTTCTGCTTCCTTCTAAAACGCAACAATCCAAAGGTCCTTCAGCTTCCCTTTAAACAGCTATAATCCAACGCTGTTCTGGTAGCGCTGGTAATTTCCCAATAAAATCCCGGAAAATTAAAAATAAATTATTAATCCAATGGTCTTTAGATGCAGTTGATGCAGTTCCCGCTCGTCGCCAGTGTAGGAAAGTCAAGGAAGGACACGAAGTAAGTTGAGATCAGAGACGAAGTTTATTAGGTGCTCACGTCTTAAGGTTCAGGCTAGTAATGCCAGTTCAACAGATGTGGTACAATGATAACATTCTTGATGTTTCAAAAGATAACAAGTTGGTACAATAACACGAGCTTGTCACGAGCAGCCAGACATGCCTGAACGCTCGTGACAGCTCGAGTCAACAAGAATACATTCCCAACAACTGCCTTTGTCAGAATTTCCGCTATCAGGAAAAAGCGGCTGTTGGAGGGAGGACAGCCACTTCATCCGCCGGGCCAATCACGATGTGCCTTCCCACCGACGCAACTGCGGTGGCAAACTCTCCATACCTGACTTGGCAGATTGGAATGGATATAAGGCAAAAACTCACCTTTTCTCACGTTCACACTTCCTTTTCCACCATGGGCCAGATCTTCCAAGTACTGCCTCTGCTGCTGCTACTTGACGACGAAGAAAATCAACAACGTCGTGGCCCAAATCATAGGTAAGCTCCTCTTTTACCTGGTACCTTTTGACTTGTCTGTTCACATTTGCTCTGGACTCACGCATTTTTAAACCTCTCTCACAAGCTAGATCATACCAATGTACAATGAATATGTGTGTGTGTGTAATGTTAATGTTTAAGAAATTTAAAGGAACACACCTGTATGATTATATTTTATTCCTAAATTTGGTGCAAGCTGCCTTAACAAAATGGACACTTGCACAAAAAAAGGACATCAATCAAAAAAAACAAAAAGTGACCATACAAGTGTGTTTAAATAAATTGCATACATTGTCAAATAAAAACACATGCATTACACATCATTGGAATAAGTGAAAGGTAGCATAATGTAGAAACTGCACTAGAAAAGGTGTAACTTAGAGTTTTTTAAATACCTGTAAAATTATTGCCAGTCCCAAACTTGAATCAGTTAACATATTTATCCATGTAAAATGTCCCCTTTTCTAGTGCAATTGCTTTATTTGATCAAATTTCAATTGTCACATAATTTGTTAAAGTGTACTGTGTTTATTCTTTTCACTTATCAAGTTGAAATAAACACTCCTGTATTAACACTTAAAAAAATGTAAAACATCTGTTGTGGTGCAAGTGCCCATTATCATGATGAATGCTTGCATCCATGGCCGGACTGGTTCTTTGCGGGCCCCGGGCATTTCGCCGGTGGGCCATCAGGGTGGGGGCCGGTTTTGGACACCTGGGGGGGGGGGGGCATTTTTGTTACAGAGGCCGGTTTTGCAGCATAGCTGCAATATCGGCCACCTGTAACAAATGAAGCTGCAATTTTTTTTGTGCACCTCCTCACCCTCCCCCCCCCCCCCCCCCCACACCCCGCGGCCGGTCCGACTCAATTGCCAGGGCCGGTTTGCGTTCCCAGTCCAGCCCTGCTTGCGTTTATATTCAAATTACCATCACATACTATTTTAACCAGTGTATGCACTTAACAAAGCAGCCGTTAAAAAAATCTGTTGTGTTTCCTTACATAATGGTAAATAAAAAATGTACTTCACAGTTTAGTCATAAACATTTCTAGTAATCAAACAATTGCAAATAAAAATTAATGTCAGGACAAACTTGGTGAAATGATAACTCTTGTTTCATTTAACTTATGCAATACTTCTTTCATTGCTCCAGTTTAGTGATAATATATAGAAATGATAATAGTCATATTTCACTGTCGTGCTCTTGTTGGTAACTTGCCTCCTATATAACTGCCAAGGAAAACCACCTCAGGAAGGGGCATCTAGTGGGCACAGAGCAAGTACCTCAATCATCTTTCTCGGCATGGCTGGGATTGGGAGGGGCGGGTTCGGAAGTGGTCAAGTCCAGAGCAAATAAATAATTGGAAGGAGATAAAAGGGCAGGATGGGTGGGATAGGAATGGGTATGGGAGGTACATGGGGCTGCAGTAGGTGATGTGTGTGTTTCTGTTGGTTTTGCTGTTGCATGTAGGTCTGGTGTATGTTGTGTACGTTTGGGTGTGTGTTTCTTGGCATGTGTATGTTAGTCAGGTGAGTGTCTGTGTTTGGTGGGTGTTGTTTTGAATGTAGGAGTATGTTTGGATGAGTGTGCTGTTGAGGTGGTTTGTGTGGTTGTGGTGCTTGTGGACGTGGTGGTGCGTGTTGGTGTGCTGATGGGTGTGGTGCTGGTATTGATGCTTGTGGGTGTGGTGCTTATGGATTTGGTGTGGATCTGATGGTATTTCTGGTGGTGGTTGTGTGTGTGATTGTGGCTGTGGTGCTTTTGCGTGCATTGGTGGTGGGTGTGGTGGTGGTGTCCGCATGTTGTTTGGTGTGTGCTTGTGTTTCTTGGTCTGTTTGTGTTAATGTGTGGGTGTGCTGCTTGTGTCTGTTGGAGTAGGTGCATGCAAAGGATACTTGGGACAGGGCTGAGAATTGGGATGGGGCAGGGGTCTGGGTTGGGGCACAAGGTGGGGCTGGTTAGGAGGCTGTGATCAGTGAGGAGGCTAGTCCTGTAAATGATATCTGCAGGCCAGACATATCTATGAATACCATCCAGGTATACTACCATTTGGTATACTACCATTTGGTGCAGTTTGGCCTACAGAGGTGCTGCATAGGAGGTCAATAGTCTCCTCACTTAGCGCAGCCAGGGGGACAGGGACAGGGGGTGAGGTGCCTGCCCTTTTAGGGGACAGGTTTGGTCAACTGGGGGAGAAGTAAGAGGGAGGTAGGAGATGGGTCTCTGGGTGGCAGACAAGAATGCAGGTGAAGCAGTTGCTGTAGGGTCTGCCATCACAAGGAACTGGTCGCTTCTGGAGGCCTTTGGTGATGATGTGGAGCTGGTGGACTATGTGCCAGTCCCCTCACCTTCCATGCCACTGTGTCCATCAGTGTCAGTGGTCTCACCAGCCACAACACAGTGGCCAGCTGCTTCCCCACCTATGTGGCCAATTTCTCCTTCACCTGCTCCTGGTGATGCTGCAAAGACATATACAATAGTTTTATTGTAACTGATCATGAACTTTGATCACATAACATTTTCCAAGTTTTCATATTTCCCCTGCTTCAAGGCTCTCAAATGTTGGTTCTTTTTTAGCATTACCTCATGCATGTAGGGAACATCTTCAGAAATCTTTTGGTTACTGCTTTGTAATTCCCCATGATAGCTCCTATACCATTTATGATGTTGTCTCTTATCCATTGTTATTTCCCTCTAGGAACTGTTTAACACCTCTGAATGGTTAAGCTTTGTTTTTTAGAATAGTGAATTTATTGAACCAAAAAGGATATAATCCAAAAACACCTTTGTATAGTGTGTGTACTAAGCCACAAAAGCTGCATTATTTTCATTCACAAAAAGTAAAATATGAATCAATGTGTGCCAACAAATACTGCAATGTTGCACCAATACTTATATAAACTGTAAACCTGTTTCCTTTGTTTGGGAATCTCACAATGGTAACACTTACTTCAAGTTACTAGAGTATATTTCAAATGTAAAAAATATTATATTGATTCAGTACTGAAGTAGCTTATCATTGAATCACTCACAATCCATATACCTGCTGTCGAAGAAATCAAGACGTATTTTTTGTGGATTGACAATAGACTTCTACAGCATAAGTAAATACATAGGGTTTGATACATTTCTAATCAACTTTAGTACAGAGCAAAAACATTTTCACATTTGAATCCTAAATATCTCAAGTTATTTCAAGTTTGTTTTACCATAGTGTAATGGTTTTACAAAATATGCTGGCTTTCACTTTAGGCAACAATTGGTACATCATATTACATAAACTGATTCATACATTTTTCATCAAATAATTAAATACAATGCACAATATGCAACAGATTACACTTTGATGCATTCCTACATTTTCCTAATGAGTTATGCGTTGACCCTGATTTAGAATTTTCCAGATGGGATATTCCAACTTTTATGTGATGGGACATTCAATCTGCAAAAGTCCCTTTCACTATCTCATTTTTCTCTGTCATTCTTTTATCATCTGGACATAACAAAGGACAGTGAAAAATGGTTTTGGGCATGTGTTACTCTGGCACCAATGTGTACACATTCCTGCCTGTTTTTCCAAAAATTGTATGCCTATCACAATTATTTCTCCCCAAAAAAACTGGCTTACATGCATATCTGTGAAGGAGTAAGACATCATGCAAATCTGTCACTTTTAACATGAATTTTATAGTATTTTTGAATCAAGACACATTTGGGATATGTTTTGAATAAAAAAAGTAGCTATTTAATCTGATGTTGCTAGTCATTTTGGCTCACATGCTCACTATTGTTTGTGTATAAAACCAACTTTCCAATGTGATGTTTGAAACATCCACTTTATCATAAGTGCATTTTATGCCATGTTACCTGTAATACGGCTAATGTTACATCATTCACAATAGTGAAGGAGCATCACATCTGACACAATAAAGATTAATGGCTTGATTGGTACAACTGTAACTTATAACATCAAACAACCTGATGTATATTTGTTGTTTAGACAGGCATGTGTCTGCTCAAACCAGTCCTTTGGTAGTGAACAGAAATCAGGTGGTATCCTTTTCCACGAATGTATATACAAAACACCTCATCATACACCTTGTGCAAACCTTACACCTTCAAGAACTCTTTTTGTGCATTGGTCATGTGGCAGCCTTAATATTGATGGCGATATTTGTTGCTGTAACAAAAATTAGTTATTTAATATGTTAAACTCAAACTAGAACCTACCCTCTTGATGCTGTTGTTGCATTCTTAACTGCCCATCAAGCTTTGGATAGGTCACCGCAAGTATGTGGGGCATTAGGGGGGTCAGGGTGCGACACATGTGCTTTCCACATTGGTTGGACTGGCCGAGCTGGACTTCTGGCGACTTTTTGGTCCAGCATCGTAGGTCCTCCCACCTCTTTCGACAATGAATGGTCTGCTGCTTGTGGGCCCCCAGGCTGCGCACATTCTTGGCGATGGTCTTTTTCTGATGGACGTTGACCTGTATGGATAAAAAAAATGAAAGAAAAAAAGATTTGTGAATTTTTGATTGTTTGTATTAATGTAACACAATTGACTATATCAATCACAAGCATTAGTCAAAAATTAGTACACAATCTATTTTTTATTTCATTCTGCAAAATAAAATATAAATAATGCTTTTGTTTTAACCTGTTGACTACCCTTATACTTAGTCATGTCCTAAATTCACTAATCCAGGCCAGTGACATTATCTAGGCCAGGAGACTCCAACATTTTCTGTAATGAGAGCTACTTCTGATCAGTAAAAATCATTGTGAAATACTAAAGGCTAAACAACTTGCGCATTGTAAGCAATCACCTCCATGCCCAGCTACATTGACTTAAAGCCTTATGTCCATCGAGCCAGAGACTATGGTTTTAACTAAATACTATGAATAAGGGCACTATAAAAGGGCTGCCATGTGTGTCAGTGAGAGCATGGTCTTTGGCCATGTATGAACATGAGTGCGTATAAAGGGGATATATTTCTACAGGTGACTAAGAGCCTTTGTCGTATGTACTTGAAGCACAGGACATACCTTTCATCATATGTTACATGAATAATTAACCACCATAGGGGCAGCCCTAACCACCTGAACCAGGGGCAATCAATATTTCTTCCAAACAGTGGTTCACATTGTAAACAAAGTTATCATAGCGCAAACATATTCAAATTACAAATATTTAGATCAAACAACCTTAAACACCAAATAGTGAAAAGAAAAAAGCTAATAAAAAGTAAGGCCCATATACAAAAACGAATTTTGTAAGAAAAACATATAAAAAGTTATTTACTTAATTTAAAAAAGTATTATCGTGAGGCTCAGACAATTAAGCTGGTACGTATAACAATTAATAGACATTTGCAACCAGACAGGTGGCATACAAAAAGAGGTTACATAAATAGTCGGAGTTCCAAAACAAAACTGGGACTACAACACACAAAACAATGTGTCCTCCATAAATTGCGGCCACAATTGCGTCGACGACGTTTCGACCTGTTATATAGGATTAAGAAATTGTACTAGCCTTTAAGTATTGCTTTTACTGTTTATACTGAGCACTATCATGAACCTTATGAATATGTTCTGACCTGCATATTAACATTTTTCTCACTGTTGCGAACTGTTTTTGTGAGCATTGTTAAATGGATGGATTTTATTTTCAGTAAATCTGTGCTAATCTTCACCGCTATGCATCTTTTTTACAATGTTTGAATATCTTTGTATGTCATGTTAATAGGAAAATGTGACGTGATTTAGAACTCAGTTTCTGTGAGGATTGTTAAATGGATGGATTGTTATTGTAGCAAATTTGAGACAATCTTTATTGTAATATATTGTTTTTACAATGTCACAGTATTTCTGTATGTCATGTTAAGAAGAAATTGTGGCGCGCATATAAAATCTGATCAACATCGTCGTGGAATCTAATGTGTATGGTTGCAGTTGCTCCAATCTGCACATTATCTATGGGTGGAAAAAACGTTATTGATATAGAACATTGAGGAATGTATGAGACAATTTACTTTGGAAACAAAAGTTCATATAATGTGTAATGAAGATGTATATTTAATGTTTTGAATCGATTTGAAGAATACAAGTCCATTGGAACTGCTTTATTATGGACAAAGTATTTGGCAACTAAGTGATATTTTATTTATATTTCTTATTATTAAGTTGAGACACATTTTGTAATTCAGCTTTTTCCTTTGGTGGTGGTTCTATCAGCCTGATTCTCCTGCAAACACTGTTTGAGTATTAGTAGATAGTCCCCATTTAAAGATGGCGCGGACTTCCCCTTCCGTGCAAGCGAGTCCTTTCTCGCTTTCAACGGTGGTTTTGGCGCGCGGCAGGTGGAAGTAAATACTGCTGCCGATTCACAGGCTCTACTGCCCGACACTTGAGCTGCGATGAATCTATGAGGGTAAGCGTTTATTTAGTCCTGTTTAATCTTGCAGAGCAATGTTTGAGGGTTGATTGAGTCGGTGATGTAGTCATGGCGCTCATGGGGGATCGTATTTTCTTCTCTCCTCATGCAGTTCGGGCGCGTTTTGGAAGTCCAATGAATAGGACTTTTTCTGCCCACGACTAACTATGGGAGATTAACCCCCAACAGGTAATGAATGTTTGGTCTTACACTCTGGGTTAGAGTAGACGTTTTTTGTCAACGTGGTGTACTCACTGATTTTCAATATTGCTCGATATTAATCCATCTTCTCACTAGCTTTTACATCTTTATTTTTCCATAGTCACTGAGGTATAGAACTAATAGAAATCGGGCTGTATAGTGCGTACAGTTAACAGTACCACTTTACACATACATGAAAGTAATTAGGTTTGTGTTAAAGGGTTTGGTCAATAAGCATTCAGTGTGATCAGGGGACCCATAGTTTGCTTTCTTTTCCCCTTGTAGATGTTTTATAAAAGCACTGAGTAGCATTGTGCTTGTTACCTATCCTTCCTGCTAATAAAAGTGAGTATGAGATACAATTTATATATCTCATGCAAGGGTAACCTTAAAGAGAACGGCTGATTTTTCTGCTTTTTCTTTTCTTTGTTTGGGATTACACGACTTTCTCTTTTTCCTTCTATGCTCATTTGTAAGCATGCTTTAAACACAAGCCCCCTTTTTGTAATGGGGCTGGTGAGGTAGTCTCTCTTTTGTCTTTAACGTCTTCCTGGCACACCTATTCCTTACATCATTTTTTCATTTTTCTCTATTTCTCTTTGGTCCAATTTTAAGAACCATTTACATGGTATTTTTGTACTTTATAGATTATTTGGTGGGACGCTCACTGATTTACTTGTCCTGAAGATGACCATGTACTTATGACAAAGGTCGAAACGTCGTCGACACAATTGTGGCTTCAATTTGTGGAGGACGCATTGTTTTGTGTGTTGTAGTCCCAGTATTGTTTTGGAACTCTGACTTTTTATGTACACTCTTTTTGTATGCCACCTTTCTGGTTGCGAATGTCTATTAGTTGTTATATGTACCAGCTTAATTGTCTGAGCCTCACGATACTACTTTTTTATTAAATAAATAACTTTTTATGTTTTTCTTTAAAAAATTGTTTTTGTATATGGGCCTTACTTTTTATTAGCTTTTTTCTTTTCACTTTTTAGGGTTTAAGGTTGTTTGATCTAACTATTTGTGATTTGAATATGTTTGTGCTATGATAACTTTGTGTACACTGTGAACCACCCTTTACATGAATGGCACAAACATTCAATTGTATGTTCTTTTTTAATTTGGAAAAATAAAAAGTGCATATACATATTCTACCAAACACTTTATATCATGGAACAGTTTTCTGCACTTTGAAAAACTCTCATATAAAATGGGCTGTATTTTTTCTATATTCCGTTGCCACAATGTATCCTGCCCACTGGGAGTAAGGGGCCTGCTGTTTGTAAATGTAACACTTTGAAATGGGAGAAAATTGAAATGAAGTGTCAACTCAATAATTAAGGTAACGTACCATTTTATTTTTCGTCTATTTAAAAGCGTTCAGAACCATTATTTTATTCATAACTCAAATTTTGAGTTGACAAGGAATTATACCTCAGTGCTTCAGTTGTTCACCTCTGTCACTCAACTTCCAGGCTGGCCCATAAATCTGACTGAGCACTGCTCATTATCAGGACCTGCTATCTTCAGCCTGATGATCATGATGTATAATGAACACAGCCTTCCTTTAACTTTGAAATGAAAATATGACCTAGTGCTCATTTGAAAATGAACTCAAGGCTGTGAGCTACTCTATATGTGTCTAGGAGCTACTGATAGCTCCCAATCGAATGGTTGGAGACACCTGATCTAAGCTGAGTTATTGGTAGAATAATACACATTACAAATATCATTTTTATTTGCTATGCAAAAAATAATATATATGTACAGTTGTAAAGAAAATATGTGGTTTCTAGTTTTACATGATGTGACATTTCTACATTTCACATGAAATTCATACATATACATAGATATATCTCAAAATACACACCAAATAAAATGTAGGGCTTAAAACACATAACACATACAAATGTTGTTGTTTTCTCTAATCATAAAGTAGCTAAAAATTAATACCATCATTGTTCTATGTAATATAAAAAATAAGTGACACTTTACTTCAATCACTGCACTTCACTAAGGAACTCAGAGAGACATACTAGCCTGTGTTTTTAAAAAAACATTTAACTAGATTTACAAATGCATTTTAGATATATGCCTGTTCCTCTAGTGAGCCATAGACCTGGCTGCACAGGCACAGGTCCTCCATTGCCAGAAATTCTAGCTCCTCTGGCGAGAAGGCTGTGGACCTGTCACCTGCTCTTCCTGCAATCGTGACTCCCAGGGATCGGAAACAGCAGCAAAAGTTGAGAAGGTCTTGTTGGCTACAGTGTTAGGAGGCAATGATGCTGCGTACATGTACCTGAAGTACCCGACCATCAACAGAGATGGACACAGCCATTGGCTTTTGTACGTCGCTTCCACACACTACAACCTATGGCTGTATCTGTCGTGGAGTTTACACCCACTACCCGTTCAACTTCTACTGCGACCGTCTAATTCCAAATGTCCTGATGGTGAGGTCAGACGCCTGCCATTTTAGATAGTCATATAGTGTGTTTGTGAATGTTTAATACGTCACCACCCCTCAAAATGTTGGCTTGTTTCTTTACATATACAAAATGCTAATGTCACTCATTCATTAAAAAAACAAAAACATTTATAAGCAGTCTGTTGCTGTGGTTAAATGCAATAGTTGCACGGTGTTGTTAACATTTCCATTGATGGTATGTTTGTTTGTAATTTTCTTTTTTTTTAAACAAGTAAATGTGTATATAATACATTTAAAATGTATTATTGACACATTCTTTTTTTTAAACAATAGGTAAAAAACTGTGGGGCATATTAGCAAGAACCTCGTTAAAATGATCGCTGTTTTAGCAGCAGGAAACTGCAGCTAAAACAGTGATAATGGGCTTGCTAATATGCGTCATAGAATTCCAATAGAAGCCCAGGTTAGATGTACTGCACATCTAACCATGGCTTCTATTGGAATTCTATAACGTATATTAGCATACCCATTATCGCCGTTTTAGCGCAGTTTCCTGCCGCTAAAACAGCGATAATTTTAACGAGGTCCTTGCTAATACGCCGCTGTATTTGTTAAGAAAAATATCAATATTACATGTTGTGTTAAATTATGTTAGGAAACTATATATATTTTTAGCAAAACATGAAATTTGTGATATTTATTGAATATGAACTCATGGAGAGTGAGGAAACAACAGCCTCAGGTGTTCCGAACATTTCTATACTTTGCCACCAGAGAAAAACAGGATATTATCAAAACATTCAGATTGAATAGGCAGACTATACTGTATGCCTGGGCAGTAACCTCCTCTCCGTTCGTGGAGTTTGCAAAGTTTTCTGCGCTCTGCGAAGCTCGCAGAGTGCAGAAAACTCCGCTTCTCATAGTGCAGCAGAGTTTTTCCCCGCTCGCGCTTGCGAGCAATAAGTTTGCGAGTGCAAGTTGCCGCTCATGTAGAATTTCTACCCCAGCGGCTGCAAGACCAGTGCAAATAGCAGTTTGCAATACACTCCACCACTTGCGGAACTTGGCAGAGTTTTTTTGTAACTACACGTAGTTCCCCATAGCAAAACTCTGCGAACTATGCCCAGGCTTACTATACTGGATATATGTCATCAGCTAGAGCCAGATCTTCTGCCTCACAATAGAAATCCCACATTTATTACACCAATTGTCAACCTCATGGCAGTAATTCATTTTGTGGCCCCAGGATCATTCTATGACACTGTGGCAGTATCTGGTGTACTGTCACAACCAACTTTTAGTGGTGCACTACAAGAAGTTCTTTCTTCAATGATGAGACACATCAACAGCTTCATCCAGTTTCCACGAGACAAGGATTTTATAAATGTGATGGCCTATTTCTATAGTTTGGGTTGCCTTCCACATGTGTTTGGAACAATTGATGGCACACATATTGCCTTAGTGCCACCACACTTCAGGGAACAAGTCAACTGGAATCGGAAGAAATTCCATTCAATCAATGTGCAGGTTGTCTGCTTACCTGATGTGTATATCACAAGTGTCTGTGCACATTTCCCAGATCAACCCATGATTCCTTTGTACTATGGCATACTCCAGAAAATGTCACAACTTGGACCTGAGAAGGCCTGGCTTGTTCATAAGTACAATCTGTCATAATATTGTTTGGTTAATTTAAAGTGTAATGATCTAACATTGTGTTATATTTTTGGCTCATTTTATTTTTTCCATTTAGGAGACTCAGCTTATCCTAGCCGACCATAGTTGTTAGCACCATTGAGGAATCCAACAATACCAGGGGAAGTCCGCTTCAATGAGGCCAACGAAGTAGGCTTTTGGGCTCCTAAAGGCCAGATTTCGATGTCTGGACAAGGCTGGTGGAGCCCTTTTCTACTCACCCGATAAAGTGTGCAAAATCACCATGGCATGCTGCATGTTACACAACATAGCCCTGCGACTGAACATCCCATACATTGCAGATGAAGAAGACCATGAAGAAACACCGGGTAAGGATGTTGAAATGCCAAATGAAGATGATAGTGGTGAAGAGGAAGGAATTGACGTACGTGAAGATGTCTTTGGCAACTTCTTCACATAAGTGTAAGTATAGATTTACATTTTATTACATGAAATATTAAGTCAATTTGTAATGTAATGAGGAAAAAAGTCTGTGCTGGACATGTTTTAGAAAAGCCAATGTAAGTCAAATCCAGGACAAAGATGTTTCTTGATCAACATTTTGACACATTGACTACTGTGTTCATTTACATTGTTTATCTTTGATTGCTCTTAGAAAATGTGTCTTCAAAATTATTCATTTGTAAGGTGTCTATTTGGTAATGCAATGTGATAAATCTTTTAGTTTTTATCCCTTTTATGACCCTTCACCATCTCATCTTCATTTGGACATTTCAAAGTTGTGACATTTGCAGTAATATGCTGCTGTTGCAAAGTACAAAAGGAACATGGATTGATCCTGTGAAAGACATGCGCATACTTTGGGTATACATAATTTGTACAAAGACAAGTTGTTGACATGAAGTTAAAATTGTAGTAGACATGTTTTCCGATAAATTGTGCCACCAAGCCAATTTATGCTGCTTAAATTGCTCTAACCACATGTGGCATACCATCCAAAGCATACTAATCTCCCTTCACATTGACTCAATCCTCAAATTGTGTTAAGGGTATGAAGCTATTGATGTTTCTCCTCATTGTAGTAAGAGCTTCTTGTATCACACCACTTAATGTTGGTTGTGACATTATACCAGATACTGCAACAATGACTTGGAAGACCTAGGCGTCTGTACTTGTGATAATTTTTCCGCCCAGGACACATTGCGTTTTATTCTGCGAACACTTTTTGCATAATCTGAAACGTTTTATTCTCCCAATTTTAAAGGGGAAAGGATTTTTACATGCGAAACCAGCGCTAATATATTTACAGATGCTGTCTAATGTCTGGGAAATCTTTAACATAGCGAGTTTCCTCACAGCAGCAGTCAGAATAAGGAGGAAAAAAGTGAGAGTGATTCCCATGACCTATTTCATAACAATTAATTTTTAACAGTCAGGTTTTAAAGTTGTTTGGTAAACTGTTTGTCAACCTTGAGTATGTAACCAGTGCAATATCATTGTTATTAACTAACGTCATACTATGTTTTTAACTTTTTTTTTACTGTGTAGAATGCTTTTATGGTTTTGAATAACCGAATAAAGTAATTTTGACTGACTGACTGACTGACTGACACAGGGCCCTTGGAATTAAACAAGTTCATGTTTATTTAGTGGACCCTGTCTGTAACACTGGCCCGTTATGGTTCTATCTATTTTCCCTTTTTCTCACAAGAATATTTTTTGTGTGTTTAGTTCACCTATGTTTTGGCTGCTGTCTACTGTGTCAAACTTTTGTTCCATATAGAAACAATTTATGGTTTCAAATGTATCAACTTTTGATCTGTTTTTAGCAGTTCCATCTGGTATAATATATTGATTAAGAAAAATGGTAAAACCATATTGTGAAAAAAGTGGAAAAATAGTGTATTCACCATTCCACAATTATTAAAGGATAACTCTATTGGTTATTTTTCAGAACTATCCAGCACATTCAATCTCTCAAACAATATGTTAACGCAATATAATGAATGAGCTTAAAGGTCTCCTCCACATTGCATTCGGGTCACTTACCTCATTTCTAGCCTTGTGCAGAATAGTCCTTTTTCTAGGAATTTGCTCTCAAAAGCTGCTATCATATACAAATTGCTCCAACCACCCAATATGGACAGACCTGCGTTTCCTGATGAAGCTTTGAGGGAATTAGAGTTGCATTGTACTTGGGAACATGAGAGAACATCTGGGCTAACATGCATTCTACAGCTCGCTCCACTACTTTAACACAAACGCTGTTTTTTTTATAATACATTTTTTTACACTCCAGTTTTTCTTTTTAAAACTAAACTGTTCCAACAAGATACTAGTTTGTATTGTGATGTACATGCTGGTTCATACTTGCATGTGTTTTTTCTATGCCCTGTTATTTCAGAATTTTCAACTAATGTTTGGCAAAAGGTTGGAGTAATTACCAATGTTTCCTCACCTTTTTCTTCAGATAAACAGTTTTTGAGAATGGTACACTCCATTTGGTCTCATAGAATATTGCTATGAATATGTGTAGACCTCTTAATAGCAATTGCTTTACAGGTCATTACTTCTAACTGGAATTTCATAAGAAAGCATTTCTATTAACTTGTTGGGGAATTTACTATATTACAGACACTGATTGGACGGATTTAATCTGAACTCCCTTCAGTTAGCATTTAAATGTGATAAACAGTGGTTACCAACTACCGATTATTTATCTCACAGTGCTGTTGTTAATGATACTATGTCTTCACAAGACTAACCAGGTTGTTTGAAAAATGTCATCTGTATTATAAGTCATTGTTCATGTTATATTTCACTCAGATTTTAATAAGATATTTTGTTATCATCTCTTGGTATATTATAATTTCGTCTCAACATGTACTTGATATCCTTCTTCCCTTCTTTCCACTTTCTTTTTTTACTTCCCTCCCTTTTTTTTTATCTTTCTAGCTTTCTTCTTTTCTATTATATCACTCCATGTATTGCCTTTTTGGTGATTTGTACATTTTGACTTCTTTTTATTTATTTTCATGTTGATATATTGTTCACATCCTACTATGGTGTTGATTGGGTGATATTCTGGCTTGTGTTATGCTTTACTGGTTTGATTCTTCAATTTAAAAATTCACAAAAAAGATTTATTGCTACCAGTTCTTTTAACATATAAATCGAATGGACTTTTACTCCACCCAGAGCGGTATTTCATTTTTGACTGGTATAATTCTGTCTCTAATGCCATTGCACATTAAACTATTTAACTCATAGATGCCTTGTTATGGTTTTCCAATGTCACATGCTTTTTAATATGATTGATTCAGGACTCAAAATTCAAGCCAGTCCCATCAGCTGTGCCAGTGCCTGTCATTAGCTGACTAAGCTGCTGCAGTCTACAGGCCTGGACTGGCAGTACCGGGCACCAGGCGTTTCCCCGGGAGGCTGGAAGGGCAGAGGGAAGTTTATTAATGGTGACTGTTTTTGCAGCAGGCCACCACTCACTTTCCCCCTCCCGGGGTAATTGGCGTCATTGCTGGCTTTTCTGGGGGGAGCGATTCTCACCTAAATCTAAGTCCGAGTCGACTGAACAAAGCGCCGTTGTACACTTACATTTCCACTGCGTCCAGTCAGGATGAAAATAGAAGACAGACAACTGTGCTTTGCAACCACGTGGTCTCAGATAGCAATCAGACAACCTGCAGCAGGTGCCGGAGAATGGAATTGGAAGGCCTAGCCTACAAGCAGCCATGTGAGCGTGTAGAGAGGCTGTGCACAGGGCTTTAAGTGGGCCGGGTTTCAAGGGGTCTGAGCACCGGCAGTTTTCTAAAGGGGGCCCCGAAATGGGTCTCTATCGGGCTCTGTTCTGAGCCCTGGCACAGGCAGTCCGTTTATTTCCCGGACTGCAGTGACAGCAGTTTACTGTCACTGCAGTCCGGAAAAAAGTGCCAGGGCGCAAAACAGCCCGATAGAGACCCGTTTCAAGACAGCAGGCACATCGATGTGCGCTGCCCACACTGGTGCCCTTGCTGTGCACTTATCTGTCAGAAAGGCAAGAAGCAGTTGGGACAAAACAAGGTCTTCATGTTGTCAAGTTTCACAGACTGAGACTACAAGACGTTTGTTGGGATTTTGTTTAAAAGCATATTTGGAACTTTTCTCCAAGTGCAGAGTGATATCCCGCATATGCCGTCTCGAGGTGCTAATGGCAAGGTGGATGGCTCTACATCAGCAGTGGACAAAACCAATAGTCCTTACTTGTTGTAGGTATGATGTTACTTGTTGTCTCACATATCTGGATGCAATAACAGAAACAGCAAAATACTAGTCGGGCGGCACACTATGCTACACACAGATTTTTAGCGTAAGTGTTTTAAAGCCACGCCCATAATTACACTGGCCACGCCCCTTTGAGAGACCCCCCAGTTTTTTCATCCCACTTGTTATGTTATGTTAAAGCAATTTATACCGCGCGCAGATACTCAGCAGAGGGTGGAGGAGAACATAGATCTAAGAAGGCACAGGTAGCCAAAATGGATTGTCTCGAATAATAGAGTCCATTTTGTCATTCTGTTTCCCAACCGACAGATTGCCAACTTGAACAAATCCCCTATTCTAAACTATTGAAGGTAGGAAAATGGCAGGCTATCTAAATCTAGTATTCTACTGACTGTATATGTTTCTATTTTCCTTGCTATTTTAGGAAATGTTTATTCTTTTTGTTTTCCCAGAGGCACTTTAAGGTAATTGTCTGAATAGGTGATCTGTGTGGCTCCATAAGTTAATTTGTATGTGCTGCTTCATTATTTTACTTAGCTGATTCTTTATTATCACGTTATAAAAATCTAATGGTCCAGCTGGTACACAGCCCATGGGAATTTATCAGAGGGTGTTTCCTGAAACAGCCTGCCAGAGCTTGGCCTGAACCCAGCCTTGCAACCATGGGCCACGTTACAAGTGATGTGACTGTGCTTACAAACAGCATATGGGTGTTTCACACATGTATCTCACAGACTCTTAGGCAATGGATTTCACTATCACTCAACTTGATGGTGCTCAGTTATGTGGCCTAGTCGCAGGGTGATGATGTGGCCTTAGAGCCGTTTGTATGACAGAGTCCGCATGGCTGAACCACGCGTGCCTCTAAAACGCCATCCTAACAACGAATGCATCTAAACCATTGCATGCCTATACCATGCAATTTTTTGTTAAAGGCATGATTGGTAAAGGGATATGCATGGTTAAGATCATCACCACTACCCTCCCCCTCCCCGCTCTAAGCCCGAAAATCCTATCTCCCTCCCCCCTGAGGCCTAAACCTACCCTGCCCCTAAAAATACCCCTTCCCTTGCTCTGAGGCCTAAAACCCTGCCCCTACCAAAAACTCCCCTGACCCCAGCCCCCCTACCTGGAGCCCTAAGACTTACCCCGCGCTGTCCTTAAAACTACCCCTTCCACTGCCCTGAGCCCTAAAACCGACCCGCACCCCTAAAACCTTCCCAAAAACCCAGCTCCAGACTTTAAAACTATCCCGACCCCCACCACATCCTAAAACCCTGCCCTCTTCAAAAACCTACACTGACTGCCCCACCCCGAGCCCTAAAACCAACACCCACCCCTAAAAACAATCCCACCCTAACCCGGCCCCAGCACCACTTATCTCTGCGGAGCTTCCTCTTCTTCCCTCCCATCTGAACACTAGACCTCTAGCTGCCTTAACCATGCATATGCATGGTTAAGGCACAAGCACTGTTGCGCTTGCGGGGAAACGGCACACGTGGCTCAGCCCAAATTTTAAGGGCCGTTTCCCCTTACAACCAGTTTGAGTCTCGGCGCCGGCTCAAAATCCTGTGAGTGTAGCCGAATCACTTAATCTTCCCTGCTTTAAAATCATTTATGTGAAGTTGTGTAATGTAACTGGTGCACATGTAAAGCGATCTAATACCTTCAGTTCAAGTTCACACTATATATAAGAAACACTGCAAACTGAGCCGTCGGGTAAGGGAGGCGAGGCCTGTGTGCTGAGAAACACTGGACCACCACCTCTGGTATTTGCTGTCATAATAGTCTGCTACTTTAACTCTCCTCGCATGGGCAAAATGCAGGTCACCCAAGATGCCACTGAACACAACAGGGAATGGTGAGTCGGATATGGTAATTCCTTATGGCTCTATATGTTTTTTTAGCTTATTGTGGCAGTTTTGGATTGTTGTTTGCAATTTTTCCTAGCCGAGTGTTAATTTATGAAAAGCTCTCCTATATATTGATACTGATGACTACAAAAGAAGAATACGAAGTTCCTCAGTGTGTCACTGAACAGAAAAGTCTGAATCTGTTTAGTGTTCTGAGTGGAGAGAAACGGGGTAGATGGTGTTTTAAGGAGGAAGGGGAATTCCTCCTTGTGGAACTAGGGCCCTCACACATCCAGCAAGCTAGGTGTCATGCTTCATCATTTGGGCCTGCTCCTCGTCGGGTCGGGGCTGCAATACCCGATGGGCTCTTTATCGGAGATCTTTTGTTCCACCCGTAAGGGCGTAGTGGGGGTAAGGGGCCTAGTGGGTGTAGATGTTTGATTTGATTTGATTTGTAAATTTGTAGAGCGCAACGAATGCCCGGAGGCGTCTTGGCGCTGTGGACTCAGGGAGCGTAGCACTAGTGACCAAAGAGAACTAAATGTTAGTTTGGAAGAGCCAGGTTTTTACTTTTTTTCTGAATACTAAAAGGTCTGAGCTTTCTTTGATAGATGGCGGGAGAAGATTCCATAGCCTGGCAGCTCCCAACAGAAAGCTCCTTCCTCCCCATCGATTCTGTCTGAACCTAGGCACTTGCAGAAGTCTGCGTTGTGCGGATCTGAGACTCCTAGAGGAGATGTAGAATTTTATGCGTGAAGTGAGGTAGGCAGGGCCCTTTCCATGCAGTGCCTTAAATGTAATGCACAGAGTTTTAAATGCAATCCTCTTTTTCACCGGAAGCCAGTGCAATGCTCCTAGATGATGTGCCACTGGCTCATGCTTAGGGATGTTCAGTAGCATTCTGCCTCAGCATTCTGCAGGCGTTGCATCTTTTTCAGAAATTGGATTTGAATGCCAACATATAGTGCATTACCGTAATCCAGTCTTGAGAATGCAAGTGTAGTGACAAGCGTTTTTATTGCCTCCGGCGGCACGAAAGTTCGCACCTTCCGTATCAATTTCAGAATCAGCCAGAAGCTGGATGTGAGACAGTTGGTTTGACTGTCGAAGGTAAGCCTACCATCGAACATAATCCCAAGGTTTTTTGTTTTAGCGACCGGTGTAGGGCATTCCCCTAACACAGAGGGCCACCACCTCCGAGACCATGACAACAGATTGGCGGCCAAAAGGAGCACCTCGGTCTTGCTACCGTTCAGCTTAAGGCAGTTTGACTGCATCCATGCATTGACCTGGGTCATGCAGCTGTTAAATCGATCAGCTACCTCCTCTTCATTATTGTGGATGGACACCGCAATCTGCGTGTCATCTGCATAAGAGATGACCGAGAATCCAAACTGCCTGATCAGGGAGGCCAGCGGGGCTACATACAGATTAAACAATGTAGGGCTCAACGAGGAGCCCTGTGGCATGCTGCACTGAAGATTAAAGGTTTGTGAGCTTACTTCGCCCGTTCCACTCGAAAAGATCTTTCAGTGCGGTAGGATGTGAGTAGGGTCAGGGCGGACGCCTGGATACCCATAACCGCTGGTCTATTGACAAGGATTTGATAGTTAACGGTGTCGAAGGCCGCCGATAGATCTAATAATATCAAGGCGGCCTTCCCACCCATGTCCCGAGTCTTTCTTAACTCTTCACTGCAGGCTATGAGGGCCGTTTCCGTTCCATGACCCTCCCTATATCCAAATTGGGAATGGTCCAACAGGTCGTGGGCTGAGACAAAGGCGGTGAGCTGGATGTTCAGTAGCTTCTCCAAAACCTTGGCGCAGAATGGAATTCTGGAAATGGGCCGGTAATTATTGGGCTCAGCGGGGTCTAGGTGGGGATTTTTCAAAAAGGAGAGAACCAATGCCAACTTCCAGGGGTCAGGGAATTTTCCCTGCAGAATTATTCCTGCAAATAGGTCGCTAAATGGATTGCGCAGGGTTTCTGGGAAAAGATGGAAGACCCTTGGAGGGCAGGGATCAGAAGGAGCCCCTGATTTAGTGCCCATTATAGTTTTTGTGATTTGGTCCAGCGAAGGGGGGGGGGAAGAGAAACCTGGGGATTGCATCGTAGGAATATTCCCTTGAGGTATGGGTTCAGCAGGGACCTGGGTGAAAGTTTTGTACACTGAATCTACCTTATTAACAAAGGCCTGGCCCAAAACGTTACACAGTTCAATGTTATTATCTGCCCTCTCCTTAGTGGGGAGTTTAGTAAGAGTTTTTGAGTTAGCGAAAAGGGTTTTACTTGAGTTTTTTGCAGACAATATTTTCTTGGTGAAGTAGTTGCTTTTTTCTTCCACAATTAGTTTTCTATAAACAGCTAAAGTTTGGGCATACCTGATGTACGTGAGAGTGTTTAAAACAGATGAGGGAATACTGGGATTTTTTTTATCCTGGTGGGACCCCAGTCTGATTAAAATAAAGATGAGGGGTAAGTGACTATCAAGTATTTAAGAATCAAGAGGCGCTCTACTCCAAGAGGGTCAATATGTTTCACGCCTTATTTAGTCAAAGTGATCTAGTGGCGATTCATCAGGACCTATGATGGTTACTATCTATACACGTGATATGGGGGGACCTACCTATCACTATATGGTGGTCCGGGATCGGTACCTGTTTTTTGCTTGTATAACCTGTAAAGGGAATAAAAACAATATGGAGGCAGGTTGTGTCAAAACTAGTGCAGGGCCCCACAGAAATACTCCACATTTTATAAATGTCTCAGTTGTGACAATAGTGACGATAACAATGCCTAAAAGTTCATATTTTTTATACATGAGAAATTGAGATTAAAATAGTCATGACCTGTAGAACATATCATCCACGTGGCCTCTCACAACCTGTGAGGGTGAAGAAACAAGCTACAAATACTCATGGTGTTTTCTAAAATAGTAGTCAAGGGTGGTGGAACGATTAGTCATTGGAATTGACTCACCTACCTACTTAGTCGGTAGTGCTACATCGACAACGGCGGACTCTAGACATCTGAATTGGGATGTCTATTTGAGGTAAAAACAATAACAATAGAGTGTACATTAGGGCAGAGCCGCTGGGAGGGAATCAAAGTGCAGCTGTAGAGTCCTGTCCCTACGTTGCTGCGCCAAGGATGCAGATCGGACAGGCGTGATGCCAGGGTTGTGTGTCCGTCCTAATTTACAGTATTGGTTCTCTCTTAAAACCGGCGGACTCCCCGGAATGCCGCACATATCAAGCTGCCCAGCATGTCCCCCAGGGTAGAGAAAGCCGCTAACCAACCCGCCACTAACCAACAAACCAGTCAGGACCCGACAAGGAGGCCCAAATCCCAAAACAAGGATCGCAGAATTCCGACCCGGTCACGTAGCACGTGTGACCAGGACACAGAACTCTACAGCTGCACTTTGATTCCCTCTCAGCGGCTCTGCCCTAATGTACACTCTATTGTTATTGTTTTTACCTCAAATAGACACCCTAATTCAGATGTCTAGAGTCCGCCGTTGTCGATGTAGCACTACCGACTAAGTAGTTAGGTGAGTCAATTCCAATAACTAATCGTTCCACCACCCTTGCCTACTATTTTAGAAAACACCATGAGTTTTTGCAGCTTGTTTCTTCACCCTCAAAGGTTGTGAGAGGCTACGTGGATGATATGTTCTACACTGCGTGACTATTATAATCTCACTTTCTCATGTATAAAAAATATGCACTTTTAGGCATTGTTATCGTCACTATTGTCACTATTGTCACAACTGAGAAATGTATAAAATGTGGAGTATTTATGTGGGGTCCCGCACTAGTTTAAACACAACCTGCTGCCATATTGTTTTTATTCCCTTTACAGGTTGTACAAGCAAAAAACGGGTACCGATCCCGGACCACCATAGAGTTATAGGTAGGTCCCCCATATCACGTGTGTACATAGTAACCATCATAGATCCTGATGAATCGCCACTAGTTCACTTTGACTAAATAAGGCGTGAAACATGTTGACCCTCTGGGAGTAGAGCGCCCCTTGATTCTTAAATACTTGACAGTCGCCTACCCCTCATCTTTATTTTAATCAGACTGGGGTCCCACCAGAATAACAAAATAATGATATATTTTTTTTAATTCCCTGGATTCCCTCATCTATTTTAAACACTCTCACGTACATCTACACCCACTAGGCCCCTTACCCCTACTACACCCTTAAGGCTGGAACAAAAGATCTCAGATAAAGAGACCGTTTATGGGAGCCCGGCGGGTATTGCAGCGCTGACCTGACGAGGAGCAGGCCCAAATGATGAAGTTTGACATCTAGATTGCTGGGTGTGTGAGGGCCCTAGTTCCACAAGGAGGAACACCCCTTCCTCCTTAAAACACCATCTACCCCCTTTCTCTCCACTCAGAACACTAAACAGATTCAGACTTTTCTGTTCAGTGACACACTGAGAAACTTCGTATTCTGTTGTAGTCATTGACCACTTGGGCAATTACGTTGGACCTCATATAAAAATCCCACAGTGCCTATTCTTTGAAGTATATATTGATACCACCTACCTTTCTGCTCAGCTTTACAACTTCGCCTAAATATGCTAGAAATAAATACAGTATTCTAAATTTGGGAAGAGACCAGAACAGAGTGACATTTCCCTGGAAACCTGAGTGCGTTGCTATCAGAATCACTACTACTTCAGTCGGTCTATTTGGCTAGTTGAAACTGTAGAATCAGAAGACTTGGGGCCATATGTAGGTAGCTTAATACCGGGCGGTAACGGCCGAAAATCGGTAAATATGCTGTTACTGACCGGTATTTAGCTTTTTCTAATGTAGGTGGCTGGATTTAAGGATTCGGTAATTTACCGATTCTGTAATTTAAGGAATCAGTAAATTACCGAATCGGTAAATTACCAAATCCTTAAATCCTATGTAGGGAGCACTCAAGTGAGTGCATTTTTGATTTAAGGATTTGTTATTTACCACCAATTACAAGTTGGTGGTACATATCGAAAACCTTTAAAAATGCAATGTTGTGCTTTTTTAAAAGTACCATATGGCAGACATACATGCCCTTAGGGCATTTATGTGTGCCACATGTGCACACATGCACGATTCAGGTGTGCAACAGGGTGTCAATGTGACACCCTGCCACCCTTGAATATGTTCCCCCTATTACCGATTCGGTATTTACCGAATCGGTAATAGTGAATGGCTTCCCATTCATTCCTGTGGGCCTCCAGGCCCATAGGAATGAATGGGAATTACCGAATCGGTAAATACTGAATCGGTAATACCGAATATTACCGAATCGGTAAAATTTACCGAATTTTTGCCTATATACTATTTACCAATTCTTAAATACCGAATCGGTAAAATTCGGTATTTAAGAATCGGTAAATAGAGATTACCTACATATGGCCCTTGGTTTTTAATCCTGGCTTCTCAATATGGCCAAATAGTGTGCTCTTGGGAAATTACTTTTAGAACATATCCCTTTTCTTCCTTTTTTGCAAGATTAGTAGTATTTAGATTCAATGTAAAATCAGGTATTAAGTGTGTGGTTAAAAACACTGGATTGGATATTCTGTGGGGGAGAGAAGACAGTACCCAGTCTCAAGGTATATTATCCCAAATGCTGTGGTTTAAATGTATAGCCTTTGGAGCAAGTAGCAGTGTGCTTCAGTTTTGGGTCTCCTACTTTAACAAACTGTTTGGTCCTAGGCAAATTATTGTTAATCTAACAATACATGAGAACTTTGAAACAGGCCTACTTAAATAAATAAACATCAAACCCATATTCCAGGCAAAGGACTCCAGTATGGTTTTCATTCACACATATGACTGGTCATCCAGGTGCTAAGGTCATCATTTACCAAGTTATAAAAGGTAATACATTGGAACATATTATCAAAAATGTCTTGTAGAATGCACCATAATGTCTGTTTCCTTGAGTTATTGGAGCGCTGAAGTCAGTAGAAGTACTTTTAGATACGAGCAGGTATTTCTGATTTAGCATGAGAGCTGCACAATCAGCATCAGTGTACTATAATCGTGATCCACTGACATTTATGCCCAGACGTGGGTCCCTTGCTCACTTTGCCGCTGGATTCAAGTAAGCCTGGCTGATGTGAGGTGCTACCCCGAAAACGGTCCCAGGATGCTTGTTTCTGGTCCAGGGAAGACGTGGTTTGGCAGTTCGGGCTGGATTGTTCCCATGAGGCACAGGGGCAAGACTGATTTGCATATGCCTGGGTCTGCACTGGTGTGGCGAAGTGAGCTAAAGAACGATGATGGATTCAACCCAGATCTGTGACTGGGGGTGAGTGTCTGAAAAGTTTCAGCGCTCCGTCCATCATCTCCTTGCGTTTGCTTTGCTCGCCCTAATTTGGCAGGGTATGCCCAGACGTGGGTCCCTTGCTCACTTTGCCAGTGGTTTCAAGCTAGCCTGGCTGATGATGGGTATTACCACGAAACCGATCCCAGGATGCTTGTTTCCAGTCCAGGGAAGTCCTGGCTTGGCATTAGCATTTCGGGCTGGACTGTTCCCATGAGGCACAGGGCCAACACTGATTTGCGTATAGCTGGGTCTGAACGGGGGTGGCGAAGTGAGCTAAAGAACGATGATGGATTCAACCCAGATCTGTGACTGGGGGTGAGTTTCTGAAAAGTTTCAGCGCTCTGTCTATCAACTCCTTGTATCATCTCCTTGTGTTTGCTGATTGCTGCAGCAACAATTTCAGTGCTGAAGTGAGATCAAAGTACAAATCCAGGGTGGACAGTAAACTTCACATTTAATATGAATTGCGGGCGGATACCTCGCTACTGCTTCGGGAGACACTCGTGCATAGGAGGTACGAACTTATCAGGGTTTTGCCTCGCGTTTTGGTCAGGAGGTTGCTGTGCTTTGCATCCATTTTTGCACATGAATCACACTGACAGTACTTTACCGTTTTGAAACGTTCACCACACCACTTACTGACTGTATTTCAGAAGCACAGGGCTTCCTATTTTGAAATTTTGGAACTCTTCATTGATTTGTATTGCATATCACAGCTGTTGCTTTTGGACCATCGGGTCCCTCCTATAAACATTTTGGGCTTCGGAATACATCACCGGATGCACCAACTGGACTGCGCTCCATCGGATTACCTTGCTTCATTATTCCCATATCGCCTTCAAAAAGTCTGAGTACAGACGAAACACGTGTCAGGCTAAAATCATGTGCTGAGAATCTTTAAGAAATCAATAAAGAAAAGTATGTATCAACTGGTGACGCATCTGGACTAATTCAAATGTTCCATATATAACTTGTCGAATTTGAGTGTTTACACGTGGTCAGGAATTGTTTTTTTTTAATTTGTCCAATATTGTTTTTGGATTGGTATACTTAGTAATGGGTGTGCTGTATCAGCTTCTTTCTTTTGTGTATGAATGGAAGTTAGGCGGGCAATCTTGCTGATTTTGGGGAATGCTTTGTGAAAATACGTGCAAGTCTGACCATTGCTCTGGAATTACAGAATGGCGTATAGCACCTCTCACACTGCATAAAGAAGTTACTGACTCACTCAATAGATCAGGCCAGGACAGGACTGGGAACCCAAAGCAGCCCTGGCAAATGTTGTCTGACCAGCCCCCATACGGTGTATTGTGAGTGCAGCAAGCGAGCATGACCACCACTGAAGAGTGATTTTGGCAAAAATTGCTAATACTGGGGCCCAAGAGAGCCGGGTTCAGCCTGCAGGTCAGGGGGTTGAAACCTAACAGGGCCGGCTTGGCCTGTCATCTTGTTGAAGTCGATGACTTCAAGGAACAATGATTTGGGGCGACAATAATTTGCAGCGCCAAAAATGAGGTAGCAAACGCTAGATCAATTCAGATGATAAAACAATCAAAAGGTGTTGCTTGTTGTTAGGGGTCAGTCCCATCCATTATTGGTTGTATTGTTAACATTCAGCTTCGTATACATCCGTGATGGAGACATAGTGTTGGGTGTGCTGCTGCAGTTACATGTGTAAATATAAACGCATTCCTGTAGCGAGGGCGCGTTGCACCTGTGCAGCGCTGGTATTCACCCCCTGGCGCATAGGGTGACCAACCGTCCGTAAATTTCACGGACAGTCCGTAATTTCGGCCGTCTGTCCGTTGTCCGTGAAGGATTCTTTAACGGACGCCATTTGTCCGTAATTTTAACCCCGGGCACCGGTCGCGCCACCCTGAAGCCTGCACAGCTTCCACCCACCTCCCTTCTTGACTCTGATGCAAAGCTCAGATACCCCGCAGCATTGGAGAGGCACAGCGGGATGGCAACCTTCACACCTCCAGCCCTTGATGAGCTGTTAAGAGGGGCTTGAAGGGGACGGAGAGGGAGGGGCGGCAGCTTCAGGAGCAGGGGCATCTATTCACATGCAAACAGCCCTGAATGCGCCATGTCTCTGCGATTTAGGAGGGTTTCACACATTCCATTTCTGCCCAGGGCCCCAAAAATACTGGAACCGGACCTGATTACACTGCGCAGCGCTGGTTCACTTCACAGAGCTTAAATACTGTCACTACATTTTAAACAAACCTGTGTTCTTCTAACATGCAGTCTTAATGTAATAAAATTAAGAAATGGCACAATCACACCCACATTGATTAACAAAGTATAGAGGACAATCAGGTAAAGCAGTTCTCTTGGAGCATCTCCTGTAAGTACTGTACCTCACAGTGGGGGATGGCAAAACTAACATTTTGGAAGAGAGCTTGTCTTCTCGTTGTCTTGTCCAGGAAGGGTGAGGAGCCCTATCCCACCCTGGAAGAGGCTAAGATTATATTAGAATACTGCATGCCCACCCCTGTGCCCACTCTGGTGGATCCTGTTCCCCCTCCTGTGATGCTCCTGCCCCGCCCCAGTGATGGCTCCTGTCACCCCCACCTGCCCCCCGGCTGTGATGGCTCCTGTCCCCGTCCTGTGGTGGATCCTGTCTCTGACCTGGGTGGCTTCTGTCCCAGTCCTGGAGTGGCTCATGCAGCGAGGGTGACGTTCTTGAATGGCCTCTTGTTAAAAAGGCTCCGCTCAAAATTTATATGAGTGGATGGCTGGATGAATTAGTGAAAGGGTGAATGAATGAATGAAAGATTGAATAGATGAATAATGAGAGAGGATGGATGGATTGATGAGTGAGTGGAAGGATGGAAGAGAGAAAAGGTAAATGGCTGGATGTATGGGTTTAAGGGTAGCTGGATGGGTAAAAGGGTGGATGGATGAGTGAAAGGATAGATGAGTGAAAAGGTGGATGATGAGTGGGTGGATGGATAAGTGAAATGATAGATGGATTGATGAATTGATAAATGCAAGGGTGAATGGATGAACAAATGAGTGAAAGGGTGGATGTAAGGATGGATGAGTGAGTGAAAGGGAGGGTAGATGGACACAATGATGAATAGATGAGTGAAGGAGTGAAAGGATACATGGATGAGAGAGGATGGATGAGTGATAGGGTCAATGGATGGATTCATGAGTGGATTAGTAGATGGATGGGTGGGTGGATGGATGGAAGGAAGGATTGCTAAGTGAAAGGGTCGATGGAGAGAGAAAGGGAGGATGGATGGATGACTGATAGAGTGGAAGGGTGGAAGGATGAGTGACTGGGAGGATGGATGAGTAAGTGAAAGGATGGGTGAAAGGGTAAATGGCTGGATGGATGAGTGTATGGATGAATGGGTAGAAGAGTGGATGGATGAGTGTACAGATGGATAGGGTGAAAGGGTGGATGGTTGGATAATGGATGGATGAGTGAAAGGATGGATGAGGGGATGGGTGAGTGAAATAGTAGATGGAAGGATACATGATGGATAGGTTTGCAAATTGTTGAATATGTTTGGTTATGGCTGGGCTTACTTCTATACTATTGCGCGACCTCTGATGTGTCTGTAAAACGTATCCAATTGTCCTGTAGTTTTGTCCTGAATTTTGACCTGCTGTCCTGAATTTGTGTCCTGAATTTCGACCCTTTGTCCTGAATTTTTACACTCACCGTCCTGAATTTGCACCAATGCCAGTTGGTCACCCTACTGGCGCATAGGGATGTTCTCGTCAGATGGGAGCAGGTGTTAGAGGGAGGTTGGTCGGTGTCCTTATTAATAATAATAATACACGGCCCTCCCCCTATTTCTGCGTGAGTGACAGGTCCTCTCTCGCCGCAGCTCAGACCCCGCCCTCCTCCTGTGAATCCCCCTGTGAAAAGTGCGCGCTCCCTCCGCCGGGTGAGAGGTGCCCGCGGACCTCAGCAGGGCACGCGTGGAGGGGCACCTGCTGCGCGGACCCTCCTGCCAGAGCAGCTCCGTGACCTGTGGATGCGACGCCTGCCCTGCGCGGACCGGACTCACAGGCTGAGTTACACACAGGTGCACGGCGCCTGTCCTGTGTGGACACTGAGCGGACGCTGCTCTCAGACTGTAACCTCCACCAGCCTGTCCTCTGCTAGGAACTGCTCCAAACCTGCACGTGGACACGATCTGACTTCTACGTGGACAGTACTTGCGCCTGCACAAAGGTACCCCGTGCCTGCCCTGCGTGGACCACGGCGCGCAGCCTGCGCTGAGGTGCTCTCTGCCTGTCCTACGACGATACTTCGCCTCGCCCGCACAAAGGTACTCGGAACCTTCCCTCCTGCACGAATACTTCATACACTTTGCACAAAGATGCTCTAAGCCTGTCCTCCTGTACGAATACTTGATCCAGCCTGCACGGAGATTTTCAGCGTGGACCCTTGCCGCATCCTGCACAATCGAGTCAGTATCTTTCTGTGGGGAAAATCTCCAAGATCACACAGTTTTGCCCCGAGACTGCTCTGTTTGAAAACTGCCGCAGTCCGTACACGGAACCACTCGACAGGTACCGCGTCCTGTGGTTACGTCTCTCTGCCTTGCACTCCAGCATCTTTGAGCCAGGAATGTGTGGAAATGCATCAGTGTGCTCTCTGCCCTGGCATAGCACCCTGCCCACACACACGTGCGCCGTACCGGAGCGCCATCCTTCCAGTACGGTGGGGCGCCGGTGCTGTGTAAGGAATACTGCGTGGGGACTTCACAGCCTGCACCGAGTCTGCCAATCAGTGGTCAGGACCTGGTCTTGGTGGATGATTACTTAAATCAACTTGCACTCGCCGTCCGTGCCTTCCTGTATGGACACTGCTCCAAACCTGCTTACAGGACCTGTGCTGAGAAGAAATTCCCTCAGCCTGCACACAGCCGCCCTGTGCTTGTCCTGCGTGCACACTTCAATCAACCTGCGCGCGCCTTCTGTGCTCCCACCCCCATGGACACTGCTCCCATCCTGCATACAGGACCTGTGCTGAGAAGAAACTCCCCCAGCCTGCACACAGCCGCCCTGTGCTTGTCCTGCTCTCTGCCTGCACACAGGTGCCACAGCCTGTTCTACGTGGAACGGTGTCCATCCTGCAAGCAGCTGTTCTGAACGCGTCCTGCTGCCTGCGTGGGAAGATCTGCTCCCAACCACTGTGCCTGACCACCGTGCACTCGGTCCCCAGCCTGCACACACGTGCTAAGTGCCTGTTCTTTGTAGACACTGCGCGGCTCTGGAAGTGCTCTGCGCCTCTCCGGTGTGGACGCTGCTCCCAGCCTGACCCCTGGTGCCTGCCCTGCCTGTTCACTGCTCTCAGCCCTGACAACCTGACCCTCCCCCCGTGCTAGCCCAGCTGCACACAGCTGCTCGTCCAGCGTGGACTCTGCCCCCGTCTCCTGGGACCCCCTCCTCGCCAGCCCTGTCTGGACGCAGAGTCCCTGCATGTGGCAGCTTCACGTGTCCTGCCAGGATCCGTCTACGCATAAAACTGGTTTGTTTTTGGTCTAAAATTAGTCAACGTTTCTTGAGAAGTAAATCCTGCCCTGACTTCACGTGACTTGGGAAAGAGCATCGCATCTCTTCCTGCCTCTAACCCACTACCGAGGCAGGAGGGGGCTCCGTGGAGCGCAGCGTGGCGCCGGACGCCTTGGAGACCGGAGGGGACTCACTGGAGCCCAGCGTGGCGCCGGACGCCTTGGACTGAAGTTCAGACCACTTCAGACAATTCACCACGGTTTTGTGTTTTTCTAGTCAGCCTGGCACGGGGCACGAGCGCCTCTGAAACCCGTCTGAGGGAGCAGGTTAGCGTCTGAACGTGCTGGCACCGCTGACAGGAAAACAGCTCAGCCAGGAACGCGTACTTTTGTCTGTGCAAACTATCAGCGCCGCTCATGCTGCAGGCAGCCTGGCAGGACGTGCAGAGCCGAACCCCGAAGATTCCCGCCAAAACATCCCTGCTTCTGTGAGACCAGCCTGCGCGTGCCAGGGTTATTGCTTCTTTGTAACCGAATCTGCAAATACAACCAGGGAACCATGGTCCTGACGCTGCAGCCCACCTGTGCGCCCCTGCAGGTGCAGTCAACAAAAGTTCACCATGGCCGACTAGACTCGCGGTGACTGGGGGAAGGAGGAGTGGCTTTGGACTTCATAGCACCTGCATTCCCAAAAAGTAGACCATCGAGGGTCTATTGTGTCTGCTTTGCTCCATCAGCATCATTGACGCTCACACATATGTCCGAGTGATTGGAGACTGGATTACTGGGCTCCCTAGAGACATGGCCCTCAACCAAGCGACCACGTTGCCGTGGAGCCCAAAGAACGCTACCGCTCATGTGAACGCCTCTCTGGAGATTCTTGAGGTCAGTAACGACATGCTGGTCACCTCGTTCCTCGGTGGGATCCTTGCGGTGATGTGCCTGGTAGGTGTGGGGGGCAACATCTACACCTTGGTGGTCATGAACCTCTCAATGAGGTTTGCAGGGTCAATGTACGTGTACATCGTCAACTTAGCCCTGGCGGATCTCCTGTACCTGTCCACTATCCCCTTTGTGGTCTGCACATACTTCGTGAAGGACTGGTACTTTGGAGACATTGGGTGTCGCATCTTGTTCAGTTTGGACCTTCTGACGATGCATGCCAGCATCTTCATCCTCACCATCATGAGCACAGAACGGTACCTGGCTGTGGTGAAACCCCTGGACACCATCGGGCGGTCCAGAGACTATAGGCGGACAATTATGTGCATGGTGTGGATAGGGTCCTTTCTGCTAGCCCTCCCAACCATGATCTTGATAGACCTTCGGACAAGCCACCAGAATGGAGTGACCAAGCGCATGTGCCACCCCACGTGGCAGATGGAGGCCTACAAGGTGTACCTTACAATTCTCTTCAACACCTGCATCCTAGTCCCGGGGCTAGTAATTTGTTACCTGTACATCAAGTTGGCTCGGACATACTGGAAGTCCCAAACTGATCTGTTCAGCCCGAAGGAGACAAAAAGGTGCCCCCGGCAGAAGGTATTGTACATGATTTTCAGTATCGTCCTCGCCTACTGGGCATGTTTTGTGCCCTTCTGGCTGTGGCAGCTTCTCAGCATCTACTATTACGAGCCTGGCCACCTCACTAGCAAAACTGTGGTCTACATTAACTTCATGGTGACTTGTCTGGCTTACAGCAACAGTTGCATCAACCCCTTCCTGTACACCCTCCTCTCCAAGAACTACAAGGAGTACCTGAGGAACCGGCAAAAGAATTCCAGCAATGGACCATCCGGCAAGAAGCCCAAGAGGCACTCATCCAGGCGGTCAGTGTCTTCTGCCAGCCACCCCTACACAGAATCTATTGCCTTTGCACAGCTCAAGGGGAGCATGGCAGGGGCCACTGCGGTCTAGACATGACTATTACTTTTATGGTACTTTGGACAGTCTGGAAACACATCCAGCCAGGTCTGTTGTCAATGGGGTGATTGTCATCGGCTTGTGCTAAAGTGAATCTTCGCCACGTTGTTTGCGCCTAGGTAGATCCCGACTCTGGGCTATCTCTTCATAACCTAGACAGGACTGTCCAACGTAAGTTGAGAGTGGTCGCATCCATGCCAGATTTTTAGGATAGTCACTAACTATGTAAATGCATTCCATTTAAATATACTGTATGTGTGTTCATCCTGCATAGGAATTCTGACATTTAGGATAACCACTGACAATGTAAACAATTTCCATTTAAAGTAATTTTTGGTTATTCACTCTTTCATGACTATCCTGAAATTCAGGAAATCAACTGACTATGTTAAACAAGCTCGGGTTCTATCTATTAGAATGTAATTTCACCTTGGATGAATATCTTGAAATTCATGGTAACATCTGACTTTGTAACTTTTCTTGCATGGATATCTTGAATTTCTGGCATGGATCTGGACTTCTTGGACTCATGTTGGACAACCCTAACCGATGAGGCGCATACGACCAGAGCATACAGGGTACATCGTGGAGCTCGTGTGTTTCTCCCAAGTACCCTCTGGGTTCCTGGAAACATCTGTGCCAAGTAATTAGATTGCTGAATGCCATTCTTAAAGCTCTCACACAATTTGAGGCAAAGAACTGACATATGTTGCCTGGAAATGACAGCACAAATTTCCTGGTCCAGTACTTTCTTGGGACATTGACAACCCGCCAGTCTTTTACAGTCTGGGCATTGATGCATTGAAAGCACATCTCCCAATTTTTTAGGCAGTTTTGAGATAAACAATATAATTATACATTTGCAATTACTTTCTGCTGACTCTGAATAAGTGATAAAGTACTTTTCTCGTTTATCACTTCATGGATTCACTAACAATATGAACGGTAATTACATTTCTTGGAAGCCGAAATATTTGCATACACCAAAAACATTATTTGATATAATCACCCAACCACCGTGGAATGGTTATGGATTTAAGTTAACACACATTTTGCCCTTGCCTTACTCTTCTGTTTTCTAAAGTCATACGTTGTAGGTGAAACTTATACATTCAGATAGATATGATTTCTCATTTTGTGTTTAAACAGTTGATGTTTCTGTACATTTTTTTTGTGTCCAACTTTCAGCCATGAATCCCAACCTTTGAGCCCTGTCTCACCGGGATGCTGCATTCATTCCTCCACCTCAAAAATATATCTATTTTTAAAATTAAGCATGCAATGAATGTTTCAAAAGCCATTTTACCGGAGCTAAGAAAATAAACATTTAAGCGAAGCCAAAAAATAAAGGAAACATTTAAGCAGGAGTTTACAATAAACCCCTTTCACATAAAGAAAGCTTATTTTCTCTGTTTATTATCGAGATGTGTCTATTTCTGGGTTCTCATTTGTATGTATTTTGTAATTTCTTGAAATTCGGTTTATAGTTCCATGTTATTTGTTTTTCGAAAAGGAAAGTGAATGTCTTTTCTCCTGGACACTACTAAGTGTGTAATAATATCAACATGCAGGCAGGGTTACACACATAGCACTTATGTGGTACACTATATTTATGTCAGTATCAGCCTTTTTATTTAAAACTGCATCTTGTGATATGTATACCTCTCTTGTCAAACTGGGACACCTACTAAAGACTTCAAAACATAAATGGTACATATATCTCCCCAGGCTATAGACTGGTGTCTGTAAAGTGGCTCCACCTGCATGTATGTTTTTTGTGATCTTGCAATTGAGAAGCCTTTTTTGGGGGATTTAAATTGAAGAATTTAGCTCATCTGTGGTTACTCCTTCCTCTTTTGACCACTTCTTCTATAACTTAGTATGAGACTCTATAGTTTTCTCCACCTTAGGCGGAGCTGTCTTTCAGACTGGCATTCAGGGCTCAAATCCTGACTTCGCTTGCTCAAACACTGTGTGACGCTGAGCAATTTGTTTTGTCTCCTTGTGACTCAAATCGTAAATACGTACAAACCAACAGCGCAGAGTTCTTTCTGGGACAGTTGCAATTACATACTACAAGGTGGGTGATATGGCACCATGTGGTTTTGGCGCTAACTCTTGACGGTTATGTTTATGCTTAGTGCAAATTGTTATTGTGATTCAGGGAGGGGGAGACCACCCCAATCCCCAGAGTGTGATCCCTAGGGATCTGCCTTAGACACAACTTAAAGCCCGAGCACACAAATTCGAGTGGCAGTTAGTAGTATACAACATAGATGCTCATAACAGTATTTATTTTCTTAGGCTTTTATTATCTTCATTGATGATCCAGCCAATACGTGTTTCGTCATCCGGGGAAATTATCCCACGACTTCCTCAGGGCAGGGAAAACAATTGAACGACAAACACTTGCAATATGTAGAGACAAAATTACATCATAGATGTTCAATTTAGTGGAGACCCAAACTTCCACATCTATCCATGACACCAAAGTCTGTTGAAAATTCATGTTACAAAGTCTCATGCCTGTTATCATAAGAGCATGAAACAGCACAGATAACCGTTTTTTTAATGGAAGGTGAGAAGAACAAAAAGAGGGAACAGGGAACAACTGAAACAATCAGAAAATATAGCAAAAAAAACCCAGGAGGGGCAAGGAAGAATGCACAGGAAAAAGAAAGACAGAGAATGAAGTTGAGGTCCTGGGACAAAAATAATTAGTAATACGTCAAGATAGAGGTGTGGAAGTGATCAAAGAAAATAATAAAAGCCCAAGAAAATTAATATACTTATGAGCGTCTATGTTGTATACTACTAACTGTCACTTACATATGTATGCTGGGGCTTTGAGTTAGTCCCAATTACATGTTCACAAATCCAACACCATTACACCCTGGTCTTTACAATCCTACAGCTATTTTCACCATAAATAAAGGGCCTCATTTATGGGAATTTGGTCACCTTGCTGTGCTGCCCTACATCAAAGTGAAAGGGCAGAAATGCACTGTATTTATCCATAGGAACAGCCACGCCCAAACTCCTTAGCCAGGTCCGCCTTGAATTAGAACAAAAGCAACCAAGGGCGAAAGAGGTCCTGGATTGCTTGTGTTCCGTTTCAGGGAGGACTTGGCCTGGCAGTTCAGGCTGGACTGTTCCGATTGGAGCAGGGTCAATGCTGATTTGCATATAGCTGGGCCCAAACTGAGGTGACATTGTGTGCAAAACAACGATAGATTGGGATGCGGCCCGAGTAATTACCAGAGGCTGAGATTAACTCCAGCATTCCATCCATTACTTTTTCGTGTACTTTAGTGAGTCGCCATAAGTGGTACGGGGTATGACCAGACGAGGGCACACTGTGTCAATGAAACCAAGCTGCACCCGTCTGATGAGCCCATAATTGGGTTGAAACCTGTCCTGGGTTGCTTGTGTTCCAGTTCAGGGAGTATTTGGCTTGGCAGTTCAGACTGGACTGTTCGATTGAAGCAGGGCTAAGACTGATTTGCACATAGCTGGGTCCGAACTGAGGTGACATGGTGTGCAAAATAATGATGGATTTGGATGCGGCCAGGCTGATAAGACCATAACTAAGGTGAAACTGGTCCTGAGTTGCTTGATTTCTGGTCCCGGTTCGGCGAGGACTTAGGTTGGCAGTTCGGGCTACACTGTTTCCATTGTAGCAGGATCAAGACTGATTTGCATATAGCTGGGTCCAAACTGGGGTGACATGGTGTGCAAAATAACACGGCCCAAGTAATTTCCAGCGGCTGAGATTAATTCAACATTCCATCCATCACTTTTTTGTATACTTTAGCTGGTTAAAGTGGGTGCATTACTCAAGGAGATATTTCACCTAATCTGTAACCTACACGATAAATAAAGATCTCTCCAATAAAAGCATTAACCCACTGAGACGTCTGTTACTCCCTCTACAATAGACTGGACAATCATCTGTGTTATTTCATGGTTCAAATCTACAACCCGAGATTACACACAGATTTCCCTAGCCAGTGCATCAAACACCTGAGTTTTCTTAGCAGTTTTACAGCCGGCAGCACAGTTCTCTGCGGCAGGTGCATTAACCCTAGAGCAGTCTTACAGTGCAGTCTATTTGCAGCTCAGGCAAGGCAGACTAGGTGCACTGTCATTTTGTCCACTTTGCCACTTTCTTTAGGGATAAAGTTAAAAAAAAGAATGCATAGGATGAGTTTGAGTGAGACACTACTCATTACTCCACCCCTCTTGATGTCACCCTTTTCTAGAGGAGAAACCCCCATCACCCCAATCTGTGGGATGCCGAGAGTTATTTGCATTTTCAACCCTAAGTCCTCATCTCTTCTGATTTCTACACCCTTCCCTCTCCGGTTCTCTTCTTTAGGACCAGCTAACCAGATAGCCCTGGACTATTCCTCCCTTCGTCTGCTGAGAAACTAGAATTTTTGTCAAATGTAGATCCATTCGAAAATTGACCTACTAATTCCACCTTTTCCACCCCTTTTCTTCAACTGATCCTCCCTTTCCGTCCAGTGCTTAATTTGAGCTGGTGCTTTCCGGTGCTCAGCACAGGCACTTAATTGGTTTCCGGTGCTGGGCACTGGCACCTAATTGTCAACACCATACTTGGAACAGCCTACTACATGGTGGCGCTGCTCATCTAATTTAGAGATAAGCATAACAGCGGGTGTTTAGGAATATAATATACATTAAAATTGCTAATTCCTGCCTCCCCAGCCATTTCTTTAGCTTTGGGGACCTGGAATAATCTGAACTGTCACGTTCACATGCGAGAGAGATGGTTATACGTTGTTTTGGCAGCAATGACAGGGGCAATGGGTGGTGTAGGCTGCAGTGGCCTCCTGGTCAGAGTCCTGGCATTTAATATTTTACAAATTAAGCACTGTTTCCTTCTGACCCATAATTTCCACTTTGAGGGGGGCCTTGTAGTGCCATAGAGCGCTCTAAAAGAAATAAACATAACTTGAACTAACACTTTTTTCCTGCTATTTCTGAGCGCAGATGCTCGTACATCATTGACTTCTGCTAATTCTTCTCATGCCAAACACATGCACTCCAGATCGCTAAATTATGTCAGACGTTCGACCTGTGCCCTTTGACCTTTCTCATCCAGGGTCACTTCATCCCGTGGTGCCAGATGTTGATACATGACACTGCACAGTGGAATTTACAAAGCACATCTGTAAAATATAATGCCATGACGGGGAATTATATATGACCCTTAACTTGACCTTTCACATGCTGCATTGGCACTCTCTTTACAATCTGAGGGGGGGAAATGTAGCCATTTATAACGCACGCTGCAAGAAAAACTCCTGTTAGGTGCCTGGCTGTCCGACCACTAAGTGACTTAAGCACTCACCGCTGACATCCGTGGGGATCCTGGCAGGGTGGACTCAGCATTTTATCCTTGCAGGGTGGATACATTGACTAAATGAAGTGGGTGAAGCTACCATCAGTGGTCGGTTTACATTAATTAAATAACATTGACTTTTTCTTATGTAAATCATCACTGGCTGCCCCAAGAAGATACCGAGGAAAACAGCAAATCTTTTTAACATAATGCTCAATAGCGCCTTCATGTTGGAGAGCTCTCAGAATTCAAAAACGTGCACTAACAAGTGTAATGTTAAATATAATGACACATTCTATACGTTTAACTTTTGTGTACTGCAACAAGCACTGAACATACTACATTCTATCCAAAAACAGTACTTTCAGCAGAAACACAGCTACAGACATCTATTTTCACAAAGTCCCACAGAAAAAGGGTCACACTTTCACACAAGCATCAATGCACACAGACCAGAGCCATACATGGCTCTGTGCAGCAGGCGGCATGGGGTGATGTGCCCCAGCAGGGCACAACATGATGTTCAGGATGGGAACAAATGGGTGATGTGCAAGTAGGGATGTATTAGTGATGTACCTAAGATGGTTAATCACTGCAGGGGGGCACTGTCTGATGAGCATCAGAGGGACACTGGCATTGTGCATGAGGGGAGCATTGGGTGTTGTATATTAGAGGTGTCCTGGGTTATGTATAGACTAGTGTTATGTGCACAGTGGGGCACAGGATGAAGTGCAGCTGGGGCCTTAGTGAGCAGTGCTTAATTTATAAAATATGAAGTGCCAGGGAACTTCTCGGAAGGCTACTGCAGCCTGCACTATGCAATGCCCTTGCCAGTGCTGGCAATGACAGGACTAACATAACACCTAACCATCTCACTCTTACAAGTGTGACAATTCACACTATTTTAGGACATAAGCTATAATAATTGATTGAGAGGCTGGTATTATTCATTTGCAATGCAATTTAAATTAATAAACAGTTGTTGTGCTCATTTCATAATTAAACAGGCAGCGCCACCATGTGGTGGACTGTCAGTAGAACGGGTGCTGACAATCAAGTGCCAGTACTGAGCACTGGAAACCACCGGCTCAAATTAAGTACTGCTAGTGGGGCATGCAGTCATGGCATATGGCACTGTACAAGAGGGGGAACATGTTGTTGTGCCCAGTGACAAATGGCACACCTGCCTCAGGCCCTGCTGCTTTTTTGCCAGGAGCCTGCTGCCCCTGAGACTTTAAGTTTATACTTGTGATGATAAAAACACAACCACAGTCTCAAAAACACAGATCAGTTGACTAAAACAGATAAACCATTCTCAAGACATCACACAGGACTTCATACACTTGGAGGCTAAGCATGTGGGTGGAAAATATTAAGCATATATTTCCTCTTTATGATGTTAACAATCAGGTTTTTGATTTTGCAGCTTTGAAGAGTTCTCTTTATATTTGGTGCCCCACATTCTGAACAGAAATGACGTTCTATGCAACATTTTCATGTTTTGAATTTGCTCTGTACCTATAGTTGTGTTGATTGCCTTTGTTTAGACTGCAGACACAAAGCCCCCATACATTCACTCACTGCAATGGGATGTGTTAAATATAAGAGACTGTCTGAACCTTGTTACACCCAAGCTATGCATTGCTCAACCTCAATGGCTTATGTGAAGGCATCTTTTTTCAAAACGGTACCATAAAGAAAACATCAGATGCCTGTCAAAAGAGCTACACTCCATTCCCGAAGCTTGACACTTACTTGTCTCTCGCTCAACTAATCCTGAAAATATTTGTTGAATGAATGAAGTAAGTCACATTCGTGAAGCCAAACTTGAGAACACATTTTATTACAATACCAGTGGTTTGCATTATGCCTTATTAACTTGCTAACACAGCAGCCACAAATCACAAACAACCTACACTTCCCAGCAAACCCTATGTCCCAAAATAGAGTTTGAGTGAAAGTTAAACTAACAATCAGCCATGAGCTTAGTTTATACTTAGCACTCACTGGGAAGTAACAGCCTCTTCTCCTGCTGCTCATCCCCGAGTTAAGCACTCCATGTCCCTTCTTTCGACATTCTAATAATTGAAATTTGTTTGCAATGTGTTCTTTTTTTAAATATCTGAGAGTCTTTTGGGCTTCACATATTAGATTTGTTTTCCTTTATCTAAATTGATTGTTAGGCATTATTTTCCCTTTCCTGCTACCTCGGCTCCCACTAAAGGCGCACTATAGTTCATGCACTGAAAACATGGGACCCACAATGTCCAGCAAGCACTGCTACTGTAAAATAGATTCAGCACTGGATCAATTTACTAATTATCCACCCCATGACTGCCCACTTGCATTTAAGGCTGCTTGTTCCTGGAGCGCCTTATATGGTATGTACGAAATATTCCTCATTTCACTATGCCCAGGTTGCAAGTTACATCTAAATATTTTATAAACACACTAGGGGCAAATAAGTACCATGCTCAGAAACCCTTTAATAGGGGTGGGGGTAGCTCATGGAGTTTCATTCCATGGAGTTCCTCGGAGTTACCCAAAACTCAGAAATATTCAGTGGAGTTCCACAAGCCACAGAGTTTTGGAACTACATGCTGATCATGCTGATTTTTAGCGCCAGGAGCTTTTCCCGTGCTGTAAAATCACCACGAATGGCACCACATGGTGCTCAAGCGGGCGCTGTTTTCTTTCCTGTGCTTGAGTAGATTGCCTGCTCCACTGGCAGGTTACCTAACCCGAGTGGCAGCCATCTGAACCCAAGTGCCTGCTTTCTCAATGCGAGTGGTAGCAACCTGCTGTGACCGCCCACTTTGAGAAATCTCGCCAGGAGGCTGTCCAGTATTTGGTTCTCTCGCTCACCAACTTACCGTTGGCAAGCTGCATGCGAGAAAAAGTCTTCCACATGGCAGTTGGTGGAGTTTTTTCCAAGTGGAGCTCAGAGTAGGCAAAACTCAGCGAACTTCACTGGAGGAGTGGAGTTTATCACCCATCCATACTTTTTAGTTAACTGTTCCAACTCTTACAAATAACATTTCCAAACAAAGAACATTCTTCCAACCAATGCTTCAGCTGTTGTCTTATTGAGCAAGGTGATTCATAAAAGGGGGTGGTGATGGACAGAGTATCTGAATTAACCGCATGCGTGCGGGCGGAATTCCGCTCGTACACTGAGATTTTTCAAAGCGCATGTTACGTGATGAGCTGGGCTCGTCATCAGCGTGCCAGGAGGCTACCTCATGACGAGCCCAGCTCGTCATCAGCGTGGAAGGGGTTAAGCAGAACACTCCTACCCAGTCAAAAGATCAGGGCTTGATCCATCACCGTTTTTTAGCTCACTGCACCATCCCAGTTCAGAACCTGGCTACATGCAAATTAGTCTGGCCCTGGCCCAGTGCATCATGGGAACAGGGCAGACCAAACTACCAAGCCAATTCTTTACTGGAAAGGAAACAAGCTTCCGGGGACCGGTTTCTGGCATTGCAGCCGTCTTCGGCCCGGCTTGCTTGAATCCTGATGGTGCAGTGAGCAAGGGACTCACATCTGAGTATACCCTACCACACTTATGGTGGCCAAAACGATTCATAAAAGGGGGTGGGATGGACAGAGTATCTGAATTAAGCAGAACACTCCTACCCAGTCAAAATATCAGGGCTTGATCCATCACCGTTTTTTAGCTCACTGCACCATCCCAGTTCAGAACCTGGCTACATGCAAATTAGTCTGGCATTGCAGCCGGCTTTGCTCAGACATGAGTCCCTTGCTCACTGCACCATCAGGATTCAAGCAAGCCGGGCCGAAGACGGCTGTAATGCCAGAAACCGGTCCCCGGAAGCTTGTTTCCTTTCCAGTAAAGAATTGGCTTGGTAGTTTGGTCTGCCCTGTTCCCATGATGCACTGGGCCAGGGACAGACTAATTTGCATGTAGCCAGGTTCTGGACTGGGATGGTGCAGTGAGCTAAAAAACGGTGATGGATTAAGCCCTGATCTTTTGACTGGGTAGGAGTGTTCTGCTTAATTCAGATGCTCTGTCCATCACCACCCCCTTTATGAATCGTTTTGGCCACTATAGGAGTGGAAGGGTATGCTCAGACATGAGTCCCTTGCTCACTGCACCATCAGGATTCAAGCAAGCCGGGCTGAAGACGGCTGTAATGCCAGAAACCGGTCCCCGGAAGCTTGTTTCCTTTCCAGTAAAGAATTGGCTTGGTAGTTTGGTCTGCCCTGTTCCCATGATGCACTGGGCCAGGGACAGACTAATTTGCATGTAGCCAGGTTCTGAATTGGGATGGTGCAGTGGGCTAAAAAACGGTGATGGATCAAGCCCTGATCTTTTGACTGGGTAGGAGTGTTCTGCTTAATTCAGATGCTCTGTCCATCACCACCCCCTTTATGAATAATTATTGAGCAAGGTAGCACATTCCGTCACACCATGCTTATCATGCTCCACCACACACCTCTATTCACAAAGAACAACAAAACACGCACACAACAACAGTTATCCTCCCTTCACACTGAAAGCCACACTTCAGGCTCATCCACCAGTCAACGTACCTAACTTCACGTACCACACACATGCCATCACAAATACCAGAAAAAACTTCCTACACATCACACTTTAGAACTGAAACATATCCCCATCTACAACACACTCTACAACACACCAGCAAACATGTATGCATGCACATGAATGAACAACAGAAAAATGTATAGTCACAGGACCTACACATTTCCAACCAGCAATGTGTGCCTCTCACCCACAGCCACTAGAGGCATGACAACTCCACTCCCATGCCGGTGACACACAAGAATATTAACAGAACACTTTATGGTGGCAGAACACTCACACCAGAAACCAGGTACGGACGACTCTCTACGACATCAATGACAAACCTAACAACCATTGTCCCCAGACTTTCACAAAGCATTACAAAACTTCAAGAGAAACTAACACTGGGCCCTTTGGACACACAACTGGCCAATATCTGTTTGCCAATCAGCCACCCCTAGCACTGGGACTGCTTTGCCCTAACTGAAAATCACACAACATTTCCAGAGACACAGTAACTCCATAACTGAAAATGACCCGGCACCCTTGTCAATCAAGAAAGCAGCTTCACAGGTGATGAGGTAAATACACAACCCAGCCACTTAAAACATGGCACTTATTCACCAGAGGAATCACGTGGCTAGGACCTCACACGCACACACACACACACTCACACACACACACGTGCAACCCTAGTGCTCATTGCGCACCTGAAACTCACATTACAATTCCACCCCAGAGAGGCTTACTCATTAAAATCACTCTTCACATGTTAATAACACACTGCCACCTTAAATACCGTCACAATAACTCTGAGTAGGATAGACAAATGCACAAACCTATGATGTACCAGAATCTAGTTCAACACATAGGGGCTTATTTATGAGGCCCTGTGTCAATTTTGCGCCACAGGTGCGTCACTTTTTGTGACGCACCAGTGGCGTAAAAAATGCACCACGTTGCGCCATAATTACAAAGGGACGCATCTAGGTAGATGCGTCACTTCATAAACACCTGCGCTACATTATACCTGCGCCAGGTATAATGTATGCAGGGTGGGCCTTCCCCCGCAAGAAAGGGTTGTTAAATTGGCGCAGCAAAATCTATGAGATTTCACCAGGGCCGGACTGGCTACCGGGCAGTTAGGAATGCTGCTGAGCTGGGGGGTGATTTCGTTAATGGGGACCTGCGTGAGCTAAACGAAATTCGTTTTGCTTTCAGTATTTCGCAGCACACGCAGGTCTCCATGGACGAAATCAGCCTCCACTGCAGTAAAATCAGGGAGCTGCTTGGAAGCATTCCTAACTGCCCGGTAGCCAGTCTGGCCCTGGATTTCACTGCGTCACTTCTAGGACGCCGTTGCGTCAAAATCTTACGCCTGCCTCATGTCAGGAGTAAGGGTGACGCAGGCCCTTTCACATGGGGCTTGCCCCATGTGAAAGGAACATTGCTGGAGCTGCGTCAGGCTTCTGACACAACTCCAGCAATGCACCACTTTTTGTGCCAACAGATACGTCACTTATACTGACGTATCTGTCATTCCTTGCGACATGATGCTTCATACTGTAAATATGACGCATCATTGGTGTCGCAAGGAGGGCGCACTAAGAAGTGGAGCATCGCTGCTTTGACGCAGTGATGCACCACGTGTTGTAAATGAGGCTTATAGCACATTAACTTACCCATTGACTGATTTAATTAGTGCCAGGAGTTCTAATTGGGAGAGGATGAGGCCTAACGGGTAGGCCGGTCGACCTCAAATCTGGCAAGGACGACACACAAACACGCAACCCTAGTGGACATTGTGCACCTGAAACTCACATCACAATTCCACCCCAGTGAGACCGACTCATTATTTCACTCTTCACATGTTAATAACACAATGCCACCTTAAATACTGTCACAACAACTCTAAGTAAGATAGACATATGCACAAACCTATGATGTACCAGAATCTAGTTCAACACATAGCACATTGACTTAACCATTGACTGACTTAATTAGCGCCACGAGCTCTGATTTGGAGAGGATGTGGCCTAACGGCTAGGGTGGTGAATTGCAAATCTGGGGAGCCGTGTTTGAGTTTCGGCAAGGACCGCAACATCCTGTGATTCTGGGCAAATCATTTAATCTCCCTGTGGCTAACATAAATGAATGCGTACCTATGTAACACAACTGGTGCTCATGCAAAGCCTCTGATACCTGATAACTTCAGGTCAAGTTTGCGCTATATAAAACTACAAAAAAAATTACAGACAATTTTCCAAAATTGAGAAGCAGTGAAAGATTAGACACAAGCTGCTAGTCCTCCATAGTGCCAGACTGATTCTCAACTACATAACTTTTAATTGACGCCTATATTCCTAATAGAACATTAAGGTCAACCGGGTCCAAACTAGTGTTAACCCCCCCTTTTAAAAAAACTAACTGGGGCGGCAGAAGCTTTGATCACTGTGCAGGGGCGGCCTTAGGCATGTGCAAGCTGTGCACCTGCACAGGGCCACCAAACCCCAGGGGCCACCGCGCCAATATATATCCTTAATATAATAATCCTCTGAGGATGGATACATATTTGCGTGGTGGCCCATGGCAGGGATTTGGCGGCCTCCGGCTCTGTTCCACTTCCAAACACCTTCCTGAGCTCCGGGGGGCTCCGCACTGCCCGGACCCCCTCTTCCGGGGCCCCCTACCTACGCTCCCTGCCCAGTGCCGCCATGAGCCTAGAGCCGCCCCTGCACTGTGCCTCCAAAACATGGAATGAACTCCCGCTCCAACTCAGAAATGCCCAAGATCTGTTTTCTTTCCGGAAGGGCTTAAAGACATGGTTTTTCTCTCACCACTAGGCCTTACACTCCTCAGGTAACCAGTGCTCAGCGCCAGGACACCCCAGGGTAACAGTGCGCTCTATAAGCATAAATAACATAACATAACATAAAGCCGACACGTCATACGCATTCTTTTCCCAAGCACTTTCAGTTTCCCACCATCTTAACTTCAAGCGCAGGGCACCAAGTTCCTTCTGAAATCACATTAACTGTACACAGCAAATAAAACAAGCATTTGCAATGCAATAGGTCTCGCATTTGCGAGAGTTTAAGGTAGTGGCATTGTAAATGACAATGCCTTTTACTTTGTTTTAAAAATCATCAGATAAATAAAAGGCAATGTCATTTACACTGCAAATAGGTCAAACTCTCGTAAGTAAGAGACCTATTGCATTGCAAATGCTTGTTATTTGTGTATGGTATCCTATACTACAGACTTCACCCAAGCAGGTTTCAAAGCAATGTGCAGTCTGATATCCAAACAGGACAGCAGGATATAGTTGCACAGCTGTTGGCCTCTTTACCTTGGTGTATTTGATAATGGGAGGATGCGTGCTGCAGTGGGCGCATACAGTACTAGGTAAAGAGACACAGGTTGGTTGGAAAAGCAGCATACCCGCTAATTTAGGTCGCAAGCAGATCAGTGCAGATATACAAGCGCACGGAACAATTTAGGCAAAATGTGGCAAACCGCGCAGCTAATTAAACAGCAGAAGCAAGAGCATGTTGACATTAGCATCATAGAGACCTTTGAGTATGGAAAGCCTAGTAGGGTAGAGAATAAAGTGGATAACTAAGGGAATGTGCACCATAGAGATTGATAAATCTCTCTAAAAACAAAATAATAAGTACAGAATAAGCAAGTAGTCTAAGAGGGTGATGCGCCCATTGACTGTGCACGAATTCAAAGCTTTACCTACCGATGGCCCCTTACTGGGGGTGTCTGGGCGGGAGTGCACACCACACGGACCGAGCACACGAAGCGCGCCCAAGGCACCTGGGGCCTTATTTATGAAGGCCTTGCGCTACAGGTGCGTCACTTTTTCCCATTTTAAAAGTGACGCACCGGTGGCGCAAGGCCTTCATAAATAAGGCCCCTGAATGGTTAGCATTCAACATCCCTTCGGCCGTGTTCACAGTTTAACGACTTGCAGCCGCATAAAGAAGCCCCCTTAACATTCTCTGGACCAAAATGCCAGTGTCCAAAAAATGCGGGTAAAAAAGAAAACTGGTAATTCTAGAGGCGTTGGTTGTATTGCGCGTCAGGAACAGGTGCTGTCTGGCGTGGGCTATCAAGCTGGTCTGCAGGTAGATGCATCCTGTCTCATTTTATTACCGAGGGAAGGGCCCTGGACACTCAGGCATTGGGTACCTTAACTGGACCAAATGTACATTCACCACTGTCACTGCACCTGTGTATATCTGCCCCTCTACGCTCCTCTATGCCTGCGGCCACGTCTGGGCCTTCTGTGCTTTAAAGACCCGCATACAGCACTCTACACGGTAGCAGAGTACTGGCGGCAGGATAAGGGCCTGCTTCGGAGCAGCGTGCAGTGCACAGACACTATTTGTGCATTTCGAAGCGTTAAAGAAGCAAGTTGTATATATTGAAGAAAATCATTGATGTGCAGGGAGGAACGTCCAAAGACGAAATTAGAGAGGAAAAAATAATATGATGAACAATATAAAAGATAGTATGTGGGCTTGAAAAAAACCTTTGAAACTCAAGCAGCTCCGTTTGTAACTACAGTTTATGCTGCTAACACTGTGCCTACCCCTGTATGAAGTTTTCGCTCATTAGCACATATATAGCAGCCTTACTAAGTCTGGTGTCGGGGACAGTCCGATACTGAGGTGTTTAACCCCTTAAGGACGGCTCTGGAGTCACTACCAAGTTACACCACAGCAGCAAAAAAAAAAAAAAAAGCACAGCCAGAAGTATACAAAATAGTTACCAACCGAAGAGTCTCGCGCCTGCCTCTGCGTCGTGGCGCTTTCGACGATGGGCTTCAGGCCTCGGGGTCAGGAGCACCTCTCAGCCCTGCCGGGCACACCTCTGCACCTAGCAGTCCTCCGAGGCTTCTCGGCGCCCACCCCGAGACCCCGCATCCTTTTCCCGCGCCGCAGGCTGGAACAGTCACGTGGACTCGTGTGGCGTGGCGGCTGGTGCCTGGAGGTCTGGCAGATGGCATGCAATGCTGGGGGCTTTTTCTGTCTACACCCCACAGGAAGTTGGTCATAAAACGCCAAAGACTGAGGGAGGCCAGGAAGAAGGGGCCGTGATTTAACAGGGCCCCGTGTAATGATTGAATATATGTGAGAACTAGATTTTCTTTGGCCAAACCAGAGTAGCGAAGCCAGGCAGGGTCTGTCTAACTAAAGGAAACAGAGACTGGTATGGTAAAACCAGCCAATTGCATCGCGGCCCGGCCGGAAGTCCCGCCTCCTCGAGCACCCGAGAAAGGAGAGGAAAAGTCTTCCCGCGGCCCGGGGCTCCCGTGAGCTGCGGAGTGCCCCGGAGCCGCCTGCGCAGAGGAGTAGCTTTTGTCCCGCGGCCCCGGAGAAGAGCTGCAGAGCCGAGGAGTCACACCGGGAGCAAAGAGAAGTGCTGCGGAAAGAGCCCCGAGGAGCGGGAGCTCTCGTGTAGCCCCCGCCAGCAGAGCCCGGTGCCGGTGAGTGTTGTCAGGTGGGGGGGGAGAGCTGCGGCGGGGGCGGGGGAGGGGGGCAGAGCTGCGGCGGGGGCGGGGGCGGGGGAGGGGGGGGAGAGCTGCGGCGGGGGCGGGGGAGGGGGGGAGAGCTGCGGCGGGGGCGGGGGAGGGGGGGGAGATGTCTCTGTATGTATGTGGCGGCCGGGGGCGCTTCTGTGTATGCGGCAGGGCGGGGGGGAATGTCTCTGTATGTGTACGTGCGTGTGCACATTAGATGCAGGCAAAGCGCGCTCACGAGGTCAAAAGGCACTCCACATGAACAACTACCAGACCCATTGACGCCTGCACTTCAAAGTGAAACTGACTAAAGCAAGCGCCCGGCCCACGTTAAAAAAAAAAACACACGCATTAGATGCAGTCAAGGCGCGCTCACGAGGTCAAAACTCCAGCAGAAGAAAATCGTAACAGTCTGCTGTCCACATTCCCCTTCATTCCCCAGAAAGCGGCAACATAAGTTGTCTCCCTAGACAGCAAAAGCTTTCGCTTTTGCTTTCGTCTAGGCGAGACCTAAAAACACTTCATTTGGCACCTTTTCCCTGAACGAGCTACTGTATTTTGCTAAAATAAAATACCTGTAACATGTTGACCGTTCTTTGTCCCTCAAAAAAATGTGAAACACAAGTCTTAAAATGCCAAGGAGCCCGACATATGTTTTAGTGAAAACTTTATATCGACAAGAAGTACATTAGGACATTTGTTGATACTTGAAAAGCTTTTATGCCTGGAATGAGAAGCAGGTCGGATCTTTAGCAGCAAACACTTTGTGTTCTAGTGCATCTCTGGGGTTTGAACTCGGTTAACTCTGCTGGGTGGTCTGGGCTGCTCTGCTGCCCTCCTGTGACCCTGGCCTTGCACGCTGCTCCTCCCCATCTTTGATTGGTTGCTCCTCGACCCTCCCCTGGCCCTGCATCCTGCTTCAATCCTATCCCTCCTGGCCCCCTCCATTCAGATCCCCATCTTTGCGTGGTTACAGTGGCGTAACACAGACCCCTGCAGCCCCCCAGGGGGCGAGCTGCAGGAGGTCACCACAGCACAGTACTCTGGCCAGAGAGCTCCTGATTACATCTGAGGTGGGGGCCCCTCCATGTACCTTGCAGGGGGCCCCACTCAAGTTTCATTACGTCACTGCATGGTTACTCCTCCACCCTTCCACCCTGCACCTACTTGAGCTGCCCTCCTACATCGCCCATCCTGAACATCCAGGTAAAGGGTTGAAGGTTAGAAGTGTCTACCAGCTGTCTTCCTTGTTTGGTCCTATTAGAGCCTGAAAAGGTTAGAGTGCAAGAAACTCTGCTCCTTCACCAAGCTCGCTGTTTCCCCCTCCCCCACCTCCTCAACTTTCTCTTCTGTTAAACAGCTTCCACCTACAGGTACCTCCAGCCGAAATATTACATCTACAATTTAGTTTGCTAGAATTGCATTGTGGCATGCACTTAATACATTTCTTATAGCCAAAACATGCCTCAAGGGGTTTCAGCCTAAACTGCTTCTGGGTGGACTTGTGTGGTGTTTTATCTAGTGACCTAAGCGAGCTTCCAGGCATTTGGGACTTGGGTGTTTCTAGTCCAGACAATGCTTTACTCTGAGAAAATGTCCCCGGATAAGTAATATGTTCTGTTAAATTTGCATGCAGAGTTATTGCTCAACACAGAATTCACGATTCAGGATGTAATTCCTCTCACTGAGTGAATCAAGAATTCGAAGGCACTCTACATTAGGCCTTTAGATCAGGTAGTGGTTTGTTTTTGATTGGTAATGCTAAAAGAACATTCAGACACACAAAAGGTGATGGAAGGCTGCTTGCACTAAGTCTAATCACCGGCAATCACTCGGGGTAGCATTCCAACGGGAAATGACCTTTATAATACAAGCTGAGCCACAAGTGGAGCCACGCTTGCCTTAACCACTCATATACCTTAACCACACATATGCCTGGTTAAGGCAGTGCACGGTCTAGATGCTGACATGGGTGGGCACAGGGAGAGGAAGGATTGAGAGAGGACATGGTCAGGTAAGTGGGGCTGGGTTTTGGGGGGTGGGGGTAGTTTGTAAGGCCTGTGGGGAGTTTTAGGGCTCAGGGTTGGGGGTAGTTTTTAGGGCTCAGGGGTTGGGTTATTTTCATGGCTCGGAGGTTGGGGGTTGTTTTTAGGGATCAGGGTTGTCTTTATGGCTCAGAGGGTGTTGGGTAGTTTTTAGGGCTCAGGGCAGTTTCAGGGAAGTTTTTAGGGCTTGGGAGGGTTGGGGTAGTTTTTAGGGCTCTGGGGTGTCGGGTAGTTTTTAGAGCTCACAGGGGTTGGGGTAGTTTCGAGGGCTCAAGGCAGGGAGGCTGGGATGTGATCTTTAACACACATTCCTTTACCAGTCACGCAATTGCATGGTAAAGGCATGCATGGTAAAGGAATGCATTGTTCAGACGCATTCGTTGTTCGGACAGTGTTGTAAAGGCACGCATGGTTTAGCCATGAGTTCCTCTGTAATACAACCCATTACAACCCATAGTTCTTTTTCCCACCATGTCACCTGAGATTAGCCCCAGCTACAAGCAAATCAGTCTTGACCCTATTCCAAAAGGAACAGTCCAGCCCGAACTGTCAAGCCAGGTCCTCTCTGACCAGGAACAGGAGCAACCCAAGCCCGGTTTTGTCCTGATTGGGGCTCTTCAGTCGGGTTTAACTTGGTTCCAGTGGCAAAGTGAGCAAGGGATCCACGTCAGGGCATTCCCTTATAGACAAGTAGAGCTACAGGAAAATGAAGGTAATCCAAAACATAAGCAAATAACAAGAGAGCATAAGAGGTATGAGAAGATATAACTTCTCTGCACTGAGGACCTGATTCACAAAGGACTTCTGCACTTGTAGTGGAGGCCACGCAGTCATGAAGTAGTCTCCACATGCAGGGCGGAATCTCTGCAATTAGAATTCTCATTACGGAGATTCCGTCCGAGTGCGGATACCCTTTGAGAATTAGGCCCCATGTCAACAAATTGTCAGTCACTACATCACAGTTTTACTCTGAGAATGATATGAAATTGATTAATAATCTGGGATCCGAGAAAGCAGTAGGTCAAACAAAAATATAAAGGAACTACACAGTACACGCTGCACAGTTTATATCCTTCTCATATGTTTCAGTCCACTTGTGTTCAGTTGAAAAATATAGTCTATATTTAAAATGAATAATTAAGTAAAATGGCTTAGTGTATATAGAGTTCTTTATATGAAAAAAGTACAGGGACTTAGATATAGGAAAAAGTGTTCCGGTACGTAGGCAAATCGACAAGAAGCACAGTACATGTGTGTATATAAGAATGTCATTGACCATGTCATGAGTGATGTAATATGTGAGATCATAAGCAGTGCATTGCGGGGCTATACGTTATAGTTAGCTCAGCTAATTATTATTGCTGAATTTCTCTGGTTTTGTATGAGTGAAATGTGAGCCTAACTATAAGGTCCCTGTAATCTTTGTTTTTTTTCAGTGAATTTCTAAGGTTTTTTTAGATTCTATTTCTTAACTGTAATGTCCCTGTAACTTTTCGTTTTTTAGTGAATTTCTAAGGTTTTTAAAAAAAAAAGTTTGAGTTTATTGAGACCAAAATAGGAACAAAAAATGAAGAAAACAGGTAAATGATGCAGCCTTACAAATCATATGATAAAAACGTAATTGGTAAAAAAAACTGTACAAGGTATAAAGAGGCACAGAAGAAATCAGTCAAAATTTACAAAAAGAAATAGCATTGTAAGCATATCCTCAGCAAAAGATAAGGAGATAAACAGTACAATGTCAAAAGATAAAATATTAAGCAATTGAAATAGTGATAAAAAGGCAAAGGGAGGTATTCAAGGTGGTTTTCAGAATGAGATTTGGAGGAGGAGGACGGGGAAGTAATTAGGGATAAATAATTAGTAAAGGTAGCCATAGGAGATCTCTTTTGATTGCTAAGGAGATGGGAGTAACATAATTAGTGTCTAACCGATGATGAAAACAAACCGCATTCCACCAAGAGCGAAAGGTTACGTTCTTCGCATCTTTCCAATTAGAGGTGATGAGGTGAAGTGCAATAGCTATTAATAGTTCAAGGAGCTTATAGTGTTGTGAAGATTGGGGCCAAAGAGGGGAGAGAGTACCCAGGAAGACATGGATGATGGAGAAAGGAGTCTGAACATGGAAAATTGTTTGAATTTGGGACCAAACGAGTTTCCAAAACTGGGAAATAGGGGGACATTCAAAAAGCATGTGCTTTAACTCAGCAGAAGGGTTTGAGCAAGACCAACAGGTAGAAGGGGTATCAGGTGAGAAGGTAGACAAAATCAGAGGAGTATATAAAATCCGATTATAAATGAGAAAAAAAGGTTTTGAGTGGTATTGGCAGCTCTAGAGGTTTTATGAATCTTAAACCATATTTTGTCCCAAAGAGGAACCGACCAATCTTGGGATAAATCTTTTTCCCAGGCTTACTCAGTTTTAGTTTTAGGTCTATCTATGAGAGATTGAAAGGATTTATAGAGAAAAGAAGCAGAAGGAGAATGATCTAATGCAGAAGATATGGTTTGAGATATACAGGGAATATCAGTGGTCACGGGTAATGATTGAATATATTGAACAAGGACAGGACAAAGTAAGTCGTATTGTGCACAAGAAGACGGGGGAAGAAAGAATTGAGATCTAAGATCCGAGAAGGGCAGAGGTTGATTATGAGAAAGAAGTTGAGAAATCCATCGTAAACCTTTGGAATGCCAAGACTTCCAGTAAATAGTACGGTTACGAATTCGAATATGTTTATTGTACCAGATAGGTTGGAGGTTGATGGAATTAAAAGAAGGATAAGAGGAGGATAGAAAAGGTAGAAGAAGAGTATGAGAATGTGAAATAACAGGGTGTAGAAGAGAAGTTAAGTTGGAAGAAAAAGAAAGAATTTCCCGATACTCAAAAGGAGAGAAAAGGGAAAACTCTATTTTTAGCCAAAGAGGGGGATAAAACGAGAGATCAGGGAGAAAGCACGATGATATGTCTTAAAATCAGGGAAACAAAGTCCGCCTTGAGACTTATCCTTCTTCAGAGAAGCAAGAGCTATTCGAGAGTGTTTGCCTTTCCATAGAAATTTTTGCAGAGTGGCGTCAATCCTCTTGAAATAATAACCAGGAATGTGGAAAGGAATCATGGATATAGTATATAATACAATCGGAGATAACATCATTTTGATAGAATCGAGGCGACCCCACCAGGAAAGGAAGAGAGGACTCCATCAGGTAATGGCCGAATCCAATTTTTTGATTATAGAATCAAAGTTTATTTTCAGAGTGTCTGACAAAAGGGGAGCAAACCAAACACCTAAATTATTTAAAGGGAGAATCTCACATTTGTCGACATTAAGACGGTATCCAGAGACTTGAGAGAAAGAAGAGACCTGCTGAAGGAAGAAAGGAAGAGAAGACTGAGGGTTAGAACAATATAAAAGAATGTCTTCAGCATAAACAGAAAGTTTAACTTGTTGAGAACCAAAATGAAATCCAGAAATATTATCTTCAAGTCGAATTTTGGTCAAAAAAGGTTCCAAAGCTAAAAAAAATATTAAAGGAGACAATGGACAACCCTGTCGAACACCTCTGTGTAAGGGGAAGTAATCAGAGACCATACCATTAGCAAAGATAGAAGCTTGAGGACCAGAATAGAGTAATGAGATAAGCGTAATAAATTTAGGTGGGAAACCAGCCCATTGCAAAGCATGAAACATAAAGTCCCAGCTAATCCTATCAAATGCTTTTTCCGCATCTAAAGAGATGGCGGCTAAAGGATAATTGAGCAAAGAGGCTTTACTCAGAATATTAAAAAAGACGCGAGAATTGTCAGAAGAAAGTCTTCCCTTGACAAAACCCGATTGTTCCGGGCCAATTAAATCGGGTAGCAATGGATCCATTCTGAGAGCCAAAATCTTGGCAACATTTTTATAGTCAATATTAACCAAAGAAATAGGGCGATCATTTTTGCAGAGAGTATGGTCTTTGCCATCTTTAGGGATTAAACAAATCATAGCTTCTTGAAATGAGCCTCGAGAGGAGCTAGAAATGATTGAAACAAAAGTAGTAGATGAGGTAGAAGAAGAGAAGCAAAACGACTATAAAATTCAATGGTAAACCCATCAGGGCCAGGTGCTTTCCCACGACGTAAAACCGAGACAGCATGTGAAATTTCAGCAAGTGAGATGTCCAATTCCAAAGACCTAAAATCAATGTGGGTAGAAGGGGGTGAAGGAATGGATTGAAAATAGGAAAGAAGATCGGCCGAATCTGGGACGAATTCAGGGGTGTAAAGGTTTTGATAAAAGGTGACAAATTCATTAAGAATATCCTTGTCTTTGAACAGAGCAGCACCAGTAGGACTTTGAAGAGATTCAATTTTAGTCCTCTCTTTCCGTACTTTCAAGTAATTGGCAAGCAATTTTCCCATTTTATTCTGCCCTCCATAATAGCTGGAATTACATTTTAATAAGAAATTGGAGGCCGCATCTGTAGTTAATTTATTAAAAGTAAATTTGGCATCAATAAGTTCTTTAAGGGAGGATTCAGTGTTGGAATGATAGTACGCGTATTCAAGGAGTTTAATTTTATTAAGAAGTTGGGTCGATTTAGCTTCCATGGATTTTTAAAACTCTGTGAGACAAAATTGATAATAAAACCTGGAGCAGCTGCCTTAAAACATTCCCACACCATAACAAAAGAGGAGTCTGGGGTGTGATTAAACAGACAAAAATTCAGTGGCAAAGTCAGTGAATTTAGTACAAAAATTGGAATCAAGGAGTAGGGAATTATTAAACCTCCATCGACCTGGATGAGGGGAAAAGGGAATGAGATCAATATCCACATGAACGGGAGCATGGTCTGAAATTAAAATGGACCCAATGTCAGAGGAAGTAGCGTGTTGGGCTAATGATTTAGATAGAAAAAGATAATTTATACGGGATTGGGAATGATGGGAAGTGGAATAGAAACTAACCCCCAGATGCATCAAGCATCCATTTTGCGACTCCTTATTAGCGAAAAATAAGGAATCGCTAATAAGGAATAGCAAAATGCTATGCAAGAAGAAATCACTTTAAAAATAGTGATTTCTTAAAATTCCTTAATTGCGACTCGCAAATTGCGAGTCACAATTAAGGAATACCTCCCTATTCATTCCTATGGGCCTAGAGGTCCATAGGAATGAATGGGAAGACATTCTCAATTTGCGAATTGCAATTAGCGAATCTCAAAATGAGAATGCGATTTCAAGGGTGCAGGGGTGTCCAAAGGACACCCTGTGCACCCCTGAAATTGATCTGTGCACATATGTTGCGCACACACATGCCCTTAGGGCATGTGTGTGCGCAACATGAAACTTTGAAAAATGCACTTTTAGTGCATTTTTCAAAGTTTTTGCAAATTACCATGAAGTTGAACTTCATGGTAATTTGCGAGCCCTATTAGCGAAATCACTATTTTTTAAACTTTCATGCATTGCATTTAAGGAATCTCAATTTGAGATTCCTTAAATGCAAGTAATCGCAATTCATCAAATTCTTAATTTGCGATTTTTGCATTTGGGATGATGCATCCCAAATGCAAAAATACCGGTCGCAAAGGGGCAGATTCTGAGAATCTGCCCCTTTGCAAGCGGTTTTTAGCTTCATGCATCTGGGTCTATATTCTCTAAGGTCAGGATGACATAGTCTCCAAATATCTACTAAAGCTTTTTGATGTATGGAAGTAGTAAATTGAGTATGCATTTTGGACGTACAAAATTTAACTTTGGAATTTCGATCAAGTATAGGGTCAAGAACTTGATAACAGTCACCACCAAGAATAAGGTAATCATCATTAAGTGAGTACAATTTTTCAGAGAGTTTAGGCCAAAAAGATTTATCAACACCAGTAGGGGTGTAAACGTTAAAAATAACTAAAGGAATCTTATCTATAAGTAATTTAACAATCACCCAACGACCATCAGCATCATATTCATGAGAAACAAGAGAAACATTCAGTTTTTTATGTCACAAAATCACAACACCATTTTTCTTACCCACAGCAGGGGAGTTAAATACGTGACCCACCCAACATCTCTTAAGCTTAGAGGCTTCATTATCTGAGAGGTGGGACTCTTGAAGTAGGGCGACATCAGTCTTAAGCTTGGCAAGATGAGACAACACCCGCTGCCCTTTAATTGGGTTATTCAAACCTTTAGCATTCCATGTAGTAACTCGGAATGCAAATCAATAAAAGAGTATGAACAAATAATTTAAACTTACGAGAGCAATCAAGAAATAGTGTAAAGAAAGAAAGTAAAGAGAAGAACAATAGAATAAAAGAAAAGAGAAGATGAAGGTAGAGAAAAGAAGACGGAGAGAAAAACTAGGAGATGCAAAGAGAAGAGAAAGGGAAAAGGAACAAGAAGACAGTACAAGTCAAATACAGATGACTGAAAAACATACTTACGGAAACAAACGAAAAACGAGGGTCACGGCGCCAAAAGATGACAACGGTAGACAACGAGAGCGAGCACCGAACAACCGTTACAAAAACATCAGGAATGTACAAAACGTATGGGACACACTGGGGGAGGTAGGAGGAATGTGACATCTGTAAAAAAAAAAAAAAAGAAAGGAAGATATTAATTATGAGGAGGGAACATGAGAAAAAGAACATACTTAGACAAACGGAAAAAGTAACGACAATTAACGAAAGACCAATGTGACGAAAAACATAACCATAGGACCAACTCTATTGAGAACCAGTTAAACAGTTATAGAACCAGTTAAACAATTCCTGAGGTGTCCATAACATCTGCTCCATGGTGACAAAGGAATTCTTGTAGAGCCACTGGATCTTCAAACGTGGTAGTCTTGTCTTTGTAAGTAACCTTGAAGAGACAAGGATGAAGCAGGCCATATCTGGCGTTGAGAGCCCGTAACTGAGAACGCATATCCAAAAACTTTTTCCGACGGTCCGCTGTTGCTTTAGCTACGTCTTGTGATAGGAATAGACGATGACCTTCCCACATAATTTGCTTTTTAACTTTAGCAGCTGATAAAACCTGTATAAGATTAGTATATTGTAGAAACAGCATGATGACACCTCGGGGTTTGTTAGACAGCTTGGGACCAAGTCTATGGGCTCTCTGAATGTTGATGGAAGATGAGGTGGGTAGATCCAGAATCTTTGGGAGAAAAGACTGAAAGAAGGCAGTAGGGTTTGACCCTTCCGAAAGTTCTGGAAGACCATATAGGTGAAGGTTGTTCCTGAGGTTTCGATTTTCCAAATCCTCCGCTTGACGTTTGAGATGAAGTATATCCACCTCCATAGAAGAGATACGAGAGCAAGAGGCTTGAAGAGATTCTGCTGATTGTTCTATAATCAGAACACGAGAATCCAATGAAGACCATTTTTCGTGCAAAGTCTGTAGAGTTTTGGTGGTCATTTCCATGAATGGTTTGAGGGCACGTATCTCCTCCAGAATGAGATCCATAGAGGAAGAGGATGAGATAGAACTCAGAGAAGGGGGGTCCTTCTTTAGGCGCTTGGTAGATACTGCCGTTGTTGGAAGTTTACTAGCAGTTTGCACTTTGGGAGATGGTCCAGGATGTAAAGCAGATCTTGATGTAGGATTGTCCTCCATATCCTGTAAAGTGGAATCAGAGTCCGAGCATACAGTTGACTTGTTAGCCGCAGAGAGCTTAAGGTTATGCAGTTTCCCCATAAAGAAGCAAAAGATAATGTGAAAAAAGGCTCAGGTTATCTATTCTGTTTGTCACAAAAACGGTGTTGAAGAACTCCAGTTGGTCGAGATGAAAAGAAACATGAAGAAGCCAGTCAAAATGGCGGCAAATCCAGTTCAGGGAACATGTTGAGGAGAAAAAATGCGCAAAGACCAGAAAGGCGGCATTGAGGGAGACATAGAGCCCAAAAATAGGAAAAGAATGCAGTAAAAGTCATAAACATGTAGGCTTATGAAGAGGAAAACGTTCCACAAAGCAGCACATTCAAGGGAGAGAATCGCGCGAAAATGAAAACAAAATGGCGGCTGGAATCAGGAAGATCGAGTCGTGCTGAAATTAAGAATGAGTAGCCATCCAAATGCGATAGAAGTTAGAGCGCTAGGCTCACCTCATGCTCAGACAACCAAATGTGGCTACTATGGTGAAAATCCTCCGGTGAAGCCGCCGAAAAATGAGCAAGAGCGGAGGTCGGCGCAGAAGCTCCGCTATCACGCCGCCATCTTAGGCGGCGCGAAAGCCACGCCCCCAGGTTTTTAAAAATGTATTTCCTAACTATAACGTCCCTATAACTTTTTGTTTTTGCCAATACATTTCTAAGGTTGTCAGTAAATTTCGAATTCTAGTTCCTAACTAAAATGTTCCTGTAACCTATGTTTTTTTCAGTGAATTTCAACTTCATTTTTTTTTTATTTCCTAACTGTAACCTGTTGAGGTTTAATTTCTGTGAAAAGAGCATCATGCCAGAATGAATCCTGCCCTGTGTATTTATCCAAAAAGAGGCCACCGTTTTGTGCGACACCTCTGCCCAATTGGAGTACTTTCTACTGGCTAATTAGTAAGTGCTACCTCGTTGGCTAAATGTATAGTGCATCTCCTACACTACAAATGTGTAAAGGATGCCAAGGAAAAGTCTCCAGTGACCTTGTGTGTCTGTAACTTTGCCAATGTGATTGCTCCTCGAGCGTCTTTACCAGACAACTTTACAAGGTCGAACTGCAGAGAAAACACGCTTGGATGATTTGTACTTTACAGAAGTAAGTGCTTCTTTGTCTGGGGGAAATGCAATCATATTCCTAGGCATCAAGAATGTGTCTCCAAAAGGGCGGGTATTTTAGTAAGGTGTCCATCATCCTGAGAAAAGGGAGGGAAGACGGTCCATACCACTAATGTATATGGGGGCCGGCCAAATGGGTGGGGTTTCTAGGCAAGTTTACATTCTTCTAGTTTTTAAAACTTTAGAACATGATCTCTGGTCTCAGCAGAAGATGACAAGAAAAAACCCACTCATCACAGACACTACGTGAGATATTACGCTTGAGAAAAGCAGGGATGCAAACACCTCCATCACAGATAACAGATAACTTTTCATAGTGGTTATGCACAGAAAAAACACTTGGCCCTTTATTTGTATTTTTAATAGGGGAGGGTTCCGTACGCCCCACGCCACCCTCAGCCGATTTCAGCTCAGAGGACCCATCCCTGGGGCCTGATCGTTTAGAAATGGAGGCAGTGGGGGCCATGCTGGCTCCCTCCCCGGGGCAATTCTGGCACCGGAGACCCCATCCCTCAGGCCCGGCCTCCATTTTGGGGACCCTGGTCTCACCCAGGCCACCCAGTGATGTCTATTGGGGACTGCAGAGGGAGCCTCAAAGACCCCGTGGTCGCTGCCAGCTCCCTGCCTTCTGCGGGAGTAGGCATTGCTCTGACAGACCGGGACCTGCAGAAAGGCAGCTCTCTGTCTGGCACAGCAATCCTTTCCTCTGTTTCTCTGCAGGGAAACAGATGAATGTTCCATTTCCAGCAAGAAAGAGCATTTCTCTGCTCACACTTGCTGAAAGTGGAGTGTTTGCTGTGATTTGGTGGGAGCTGCCAAAGCTCCCGCAAAGCCACAGAAAACAGTTATGTCCTAAGGGTGGGCACCCCTAGATATAGCAGGAGCTGGCTCTAAGTGGTGGTGGTCCCCACGGCTATCAATGGCTCCAGGAGGCCCTGGGGCCCCCTACTTTCTTCCTGTGGGGGCACTACGCTTGAGAGTAGGAAATTCATTCTTTAAGGGAGCGGTATGTAAGATATAGAGGGACAGGTAGATCAGTTTATGACAGGTATTTATTTCTAAAGCAATAGTATTCAAGTGCTCTCACAACAAGTGACAATAAGCGTGAAGTGAAAAGGGAGGGTGATATTAAAATTAAGAAATCGCATTGACAACAATAGTAAGAACTCCTCAGAACATTTTTACAGAGTGGAAGGAGTTCATGTTGTGGGGGGTCGATGGTGTATCGATCTCAATTATTCAAGATCATATTCAGGACATATATTAGGTGAACAAGCTGAATTTTTGTATCAGTGCAGGCTCCTGCAGCAGCAGGACACGCTCTGCCTTCCGTTCCCAGGTTTTCATTCAGTGCCCTGGTTTCAGCCTTAAATAAACAATCGGCCCAGAGCGATGCCTCAGAACAACTCAGCTGGTCCTCCAGTATTAAGTGATTCATTCCTGATACAAAAATTCAGCGATGTCTTTATTTTAATATCACTGTACTACCAATGGATAACTGTGGGTCTGAAGTAACAGCTTACTCTGTGATCTGTCAGTGTCTAATCTCAAAACTAGTACCGTAATGAACTTATGGGATACAACGGGACTATTCACGATGTGATTTTGTTCCCATCAGTTACGCACACTGAGCCGCCCCTTTATCCTCATTTGAGCCACTTCACAGAGTGGCCAGTCCACATTGTAGACATCAGTTCTTCATATAATGTCTACTGACTGGTCAGTTAGATACAAGGACTCTACGGGCAGTTCATAGATGTAGGGTGGTAACTAAAAGCAGTGCTAAACAAAAGACGTGAGTGATAGAAGGTGCTCTATTAAAATTGGATAGTGGGTGCAGAACAATTTTATTAAGAGGCAAACCACTTCCAACTATTAAAAACAGGGAGTGCAAAGTATCAGTAGTTTAGAACAAATATCTACTGGATGGATAATAAGGTCGAAATGTTTCTGCAGTTTTTAGATCCTACCGGTATACTCTGCTTCTTCAGGACCACTATTAAACTTTGCTACTGCTTCAAAAAGGGTGAGTGCATGAAAATAAATAAATGAAAAGGTATCACCTGATTTTGTCCTCTCACTCCTCTCGTATGGTGAAAAAGACATCCGCACACAGGAGATACCATGCAGAAAAGACACCAACAGAAGTAAACAGAGAAAGTAAGATAACACATTACATTTTAGTATAGGTTATCTACCAAACAAGAGCTTTATACAATCATAATAACACTTTGTTAGTATGCTCAAAGCATTACCCAACCCAATTTTTGGGCCACCTCTGACTCACCTTGAGTATGAGAGGCACGCGCCGCTCCTCACCTGGCTACAGCTCAGGAATGTTTTGCACCGCTCTAATGGTCAGAAAAGCGTGAAATCGATAGTGAGAAAACTCTCACGACTGCTAATCAACATTTAAACTGATGAATTCACAAATGTACTGCTCATTAGCTTCATCATTGGTAGCAGGACAAGCTGAATTTGTTCACTCATCTAACAGATACCATGAAAGTCCAGACTGCTTTTTTCAATGGCAAGTATTGTGTTCTTAATATTGGTTGTTAGAGGAAGGATTCGTTATGTTTTAAAATGCGCTCAATGCACAAAATTTATGTGGGGTACTCATAGATTTATATGTGACATTTTGACTAGGTAATGGCTTTAATGACTCAAAGGAACTGTTGTCCGCACTCATTTCTTAGTACTACGCTGCAGTGTAGACCCAATCTATAGGCAAATGTGGGTAGCTTGAAGGGTCCAGTAAACAGAACTGCTCAGATCTACATTCATGCACACCACGTATGGACAGCTAGTTGTACCTAGCAGCCGCTTCCAAGAGACCTCGGGTGTGGTCGTGCGAACGTCCAAAACACCAAGAACCACATTAGACAGCTCACATACGACAATACCCGTCTGTACAAGTGTGTGTAACAGTTCGTTTCTCACATTCTCACGTAAAAACATAACCTGCTCGTATATTCTAATCTGGTGCCTACCTGTCCGTCGGTACGCCAAACAGTCTTCTGGGCTGTTCGGGAAGGTACCACGGCGATGTAAGGCGCCATACTTTAAGTTCCCAGGAGAGAAGCCCATTGGCTGACCCCTCATTACTTAGTTCTGGCAGTCATATCGCGCATGCTTATTGATCCAGGTTAATATGAGCGGAGCCCATTGGCTGCTCCTTCATGTCATAATGCCGCGCCAACATAAGGACTTGGGAAGTGTAGTTCAGGCAGTCATAACGCGCATACCTATAGGTTAGGAATTCACCATCATCATAGCGCGTGTAGGGGGCTGATGGGTAATGTAGTCTCAGCCACCCCAATCGTTGCTCAGCAAAGAACGAATGATTTCACCGAAGAGTGTAATCGTATTGTACCGGAGTCTTGCGGTTACCACTGTATTATTGTATTTGTAGCCCTTCATCAATTGTTACGCTGGCCACAACCGAGTCATGCTTGTATCTCTGTATTCACTCTAAAGTCGATCTTTTTATCGTCAGGGACATTAGTACTGATCTCTTATGATGTAAGTCTGTTCTTTTATTTTTAGAACTATAATATCCATGTGTAAGCCCAAATGTTGGTAGATTTTAAGTGAACCATCATCGCATTGTTATTGCGATCTTATGTGCCTTATACTGGACTTAGTCCTCTGTCATTGCCCTAGCCGCGTGGGTGTATTATCGCTGAGGACGAATACTACAGGGTCAATATGTGTCATTGTGAGTCTCATAAAGCGATAGTCTGTCTGATATACGTGTAGTCAGTGGTTAGTACCTAGACTATTTATCGCTGGTCTTGCCTGCTCCAAATTTACAAAGTGTGTGACACTGGGCTACAATCCGAACAGCCATTGTACACTGATCTGAGTCAGAACCATTGTTTGTATGGCAGCATAATTCTGCCCTGATATTGGTGACACATATGGACTCATAGGACCACCACTACAATGAAAACAAACTATGTGGCTTTGTAGGATACAGTATTATAATGCCATCCATGGGATGTCTTCATTCAAGCCACTTTTATCAGTATTCAGACGGTACACCCATTTCTGCTCCAGTTTGAATAGGTGTTTGGCGATGTCAGTGACATGAGGGGGGATACGTGGCTGTTCCAACACTGTCCAGGTGAAGTCTGTAGGCTTATGTCCTACCTACAACAAGTGGTTGGTAAGGCGAGTTGCCTGCTTCCTACACCTTATAGTGATTTTATGTTCCGAGATCCTAGTTTTTACTTTTCTTGTCGTCATCCTGGAGCAGTGAGTTACGGGCCATGGGCTTCTTGTATAGCTCCGATGTAAGGCCACCTGATGTTGCAGTAATTTGGAGATCAAGGAAAGCCAAAGTTCATTTGGAATGTTCCACCGTGAAGCGCAAAAAGGTGTTTTGTTCATTCAGCCAAGCGTGAAATAACTTAAGTTCAATTATAGTTCCACGCCACACCACGATGATATCATCTATGTAGCGCTTCCAGACCCGCACCGATGGTAAATAGGGGTTGGTGCGGGTCTGGAAGCGCTACATCGGAGCTATACAAGAAGCCCATGGCCCGTAACTCACTGCTCCAGTACGAGAGCTGTCGTCCCAAAGCTTTACGGGACAATTTGCCCTTCGGGAAAACCAGCTCCTACAGAAGAAGTACCCCAAGAAACTGATCCATAAATCAAGAAAAAGAGCTTCAAACAATAACCGGGAGTCACTTTTGGAACTGGCGCCACCTAAACCTAAAAATGAAAGAATAACGTGTGTCAACACCTTCAGCACTAAATCCAATGCTATACAAAAGATTGTAAAAAGACACTGGAAGATCTTAAACACTGGTCCTGACATATTACAAGAGCCGCTTTTTGCCTTCAAAAGGGTTACCAGTATCAAAGATCGTCTAGTCCATACTAGACCACCGGCTAAAATGACCCATCAGGTTGGAACACTTTGGGATTTACTACCAGTCGAGGGACACCATCCCTGTGGTAATTGTGCCGCCTGCCCACAGACCACCCGCTCTACTAGTATTGACATCGGCACTCCACGGCAATGGGAACAAAAACGGTTCACAAATTGTATTAGTAATAATCTCATTTATTTAATTACATGCCCGTGTCGTTTGAAGTATGTCAGGATGACGACAAGAAAAGTAAAAACGAGGATCTCGGAACATAAAAGCACTATAAGGTGTAGGAAGCAGGCAACTCGCCTTACCAACCACTTTTTGGAGGTAGGACATAAGCCTACAGACTTCACCTGGACCGTGTTGGAACAGCCACAAATCCCCCCTCATGTCACTGACATCGCCAAACACCTATTCAAACTGGAGCAGAAATGGGTGTACCGTCTGAATACTGATAAAAGTGGCTTGAATGAAGACATCCCATGGATGGCATTATAATACTGTATCCTACAAAGCCACATAGTTTGTTTTCATTGTAGTGGTGGTCCTATGAGTCCATATGGGTCACCAATATCAGGGCAGAATTATGCTGCCATACAAACAATGGTTCTGACTCAGATCAGTGTACAATGGCTGTTCGGATTGTAGCCCAGTGTCACACACATTGTAAATTTGGAGCAGGCAAGACCAGCGATAAATAGTCTAGGCACTAACCACTGACTACACGTATATCAGACAGACTATCGCTTTATGAGACTCACAATGACACATATTGACCCTGTAGTATTCGTCCTCAGCGATAATACACCCACGCGGCTAGGGTAATGACAGAGGACTAAGTCCAGTATAAGGCACATAAGCTCGCAATAACAATGCGATGATGGTTCACTTAAAATCTACCAACATTTGGGCTTACACATGGATATTATAGTTCTAAAAATAAAAGAACAGACTTACATCATAAGAGATCAGTACTAATGTCCCTGACGATAAAAAGATCGACTTTAGAGTGAATACAGAGATACAAGCATGACTCGGTTGTGGCCAGCTTAACAATTGATGAAGGGCTACAAATAGAATAATACAGTGGTAACCACAAGACTCCGGTACAATACGATTACACTCTTGGGTAAAATCATTTGTTCTTTGCTGAGCAACGATTGGGGTGGCTGAGACTACATTACTCATCAGCCCGCGACACGCGCTATGATGATGGTGAATTCCTAACCTATAGGCATGCGCGTTATGACTGCCTGTACTACACTTCCCAAGTCCTTATGTTGGCGCGGCATTATGACATGAAGGAGCAGCCAATGGGCTCCTCTCATATTAACCTGGACCAATAAGCATGCGCGATATGACTGCCAGAACTAAGTAATGAGGGGTCAGCCAATGGGCTTCTCTCCTGGGAACTTAAAGTATGGCGCCTAACATCACCGCGGTACCTACCCGAACAGCCCAGAAGACTGTTTGGCGTACCGACGGACAGGTAGGCACCAGATTAGAATATACGAGCAGGTTATGTGTTTACGTGAGAATGTGAGACACGAACTGTTACACACACTTGTACAGATGGGTATTGTCATATGTGAGCTGTCTAATGTGGTTCTTGGTGTGTTGGACGTTCGCACGACCACACCCGAGGTCTCTTAGAAGCGGCCGCTAGCTACAACCAGCTGTCCATACGTGGTGTGCATGAATGTAGATCTGAGCAGTTCTGTTTACTGGACCCTTCAAGCTGCCCACATTTGCCTATAGATTGGGTCTACACTGCAGCGTAGTACTGAGAAATGAGTGCGGACAACAGTTCCTTTGAGCCATTAAAGCCATTACCTAGTCTAAATGTCACATATAAGTCTATGAGTACCCCACATACATTTTGTGCATTGAGCGCATTTTAATACATAACAAATCCTTCCTCTAACAACCAATATTAAGAACACAATACTTGCCATTGAAAAAAGCAGTCTGGACTTTCATGGTAGCTGTTAGATGAGTGAACAAATTCAGCTTGTCCTGCTACCAATGATGATTAGTTAAGGAGCAGTACACTTATGAATTCATCAGTTTAAATATTGAGTAGCAGTCGTGAGAGTTTTCTCACTATCGATGTCACGCTTTTCTGACCATTAGAGCGGTGCCCCACATTCCTGAGCTGTAGCCAGGTGAGGAGCGGCGCGTGCCTCTCATACTCAAGGTGAGTCAGAGGTGGCCCAAAAATTGGGTTGGGTAATGCTTTGAGCATACTAACAAAGTGCTATTATGATTGTATAAAGCTCTTGTTTGGTAGATAACCTATTCTAAAATTTAATGTGTTATCTTACTTTCTCTGTTTACTTCTGTTGGTGTCTTTTCTGCATGGTATCTCCTGTGTGCGGATGTCTTTATCACCATACAAGAGGAGTGAGAGGACAAAATCAGGTGATACCTTTTCATTTAATTATTTTCATGCACTCGCCCTTTTTGAAGCAGTAGCAAAGTTTAATAGTGGTCCGGAAGAAGCAGAGGATACCGGTAGGATCTAAAAACTGCAGAAACATGTCGACCTTATTATTCATCCAGTAGATATTTGTTCTAAACTACTGATACTTTGCACTCCCTGTTTTTAATAGTTGGAAGTGGTTTGCCTCTTAATAAAATTGTTCTGCACCCACTATCCCATTTTAATAGAGCACCTTCTATCACTCACGTCTTTTGTTTAGCACTGCTTTTAGTTACCACCCTACATCTATGAACTGCCCTTAGAGTCCTTGTATCTAACTGAGCAGTCAGTAGACTTTATATGAAGAACTGATGTCTACAACGTGGACTGACCACTCTGTGAAGTGGCCCAAATGATGATAAAGGGGCGGTTCAGTGTGCGTAACTGATGGGAACAAAATCACATCGTGAATAGTCCCGTTGTATCCCATAAGTTCATTAGGGTACTAGTTTTGAGATTAGACACTGACAGATCACAGAGTTAGCTGTTACTTCAGACCCACAGTTATCCATTGGTAGTATAGTGTCTTGTTTAGGGGGCTATAACTGTGTATTGGTCTTTAAATATTCCCCTGGACCCTACTCCCTCCCTTTGTGTTAATAATTTATTTTAATATTACCCTCACTTTTCACGTCATGCTTATTGTCACTTATTGTGTGAGCACTTGAATACTATTGTTTTGGAAATGAATACCTGTCATAAACTGACCTACATGTCCCTCTTTATCTGATTGGCTGCCAACACTTCAACTTTGAACTGTTGGTAGCCATCTTGGTACTCGGCTTCAGCCGAATCCCAGATTTATTCTTTAATGAAAAGAGGGCAGGGTCTGAATACTCTGACCCCGTAGCCCTGGTCCTCAGCAAGAAAGCAGTTATATATTTTTAATTTTTATGGCAAAATTCACAATGGATTTGCGAATTCGCTTCACAAAAAAAAAGGTCAACCTTCTGCGCTTGTTTAAACATGGGCCCCTGGGTGGGCAGGGTCCTGGGGGCATTTATGCAGCAACAGGTGAGATTCTGACTACTTATTATGTGTACAATATTTAAGAAGGCTCCATTAAGAGCCTGCCAATTCTTGCAAGTCAGTTTGAAGTCACTTCCGAACTAGAGCCCAAGGGGCAAGGCCATCACCACAGTGCTAAAAGCGCCTCTGCTATCCTGCCATGTGGTACACTACACTACCTGGACTTGGGTTCACTAGCCCCTTTTGATCTCACCTGTGCGTGGGGACCCCATTTCCCACCAGGATATGCACCTGGAGGCACAACTGCAAAAGGGAGCCCAAGGGGTTGTGGGCCATCACCCCAGTACTAAAAGTGTATCTGCTATCCACTGTCAATCAGAAGAGGAGGCCCCGAATTTAAGAGCCATTAATAGAAAACCTAAGCTATAGCGGCAGATGTTCCAATTTCTCTGATATTTGTTTATACCACAGTTACTTCTAGGTACCCCTCAGATCTGGGTTGCTCAGTGGAGGACAGACAGCATGTACCCATGTAAGGTGGCCCAGAGATTCCATACAGGGATGCCACATCTGCCAGTTCATCACAGAGTCACCTCAACTTATTGACCCCATACCTTCCCCTGGGAGGCATTGCTGGGAGAGTTGGAATAAGAAATAGTGCGACCAAGTGCACCCCAAGTCCCGTACCCTGTTGAGATCTGCGGACTTTTGTCATGCCCCCTCCATAATGCCCTCTGTCCTCACAATAGTGTAGGTCTGCAAGTGACCTGAGAGAGGCACCCATGCGGGGGTCATGGGGAGGGCGATGAGAGAGGAGATGGGTGGCCTCACAAGATGGCAGGTGAAAACCAACAGGGTGCTGGTGATACACATTCTTGATGCTGTAGCATATTGAGACATCTTAACCAAACAAAGAAACATTTACTTCATATAGTTAAGAGCGAGTATCCTTGTTAGGTGGAGAGTTACTTCGTTGTATTCCTGTTGTCTTCTCTATAGGTGAATTCATATCATCACAGAATTATGGATAAAGATGCACAAGGAACAATTACATTTCTGAAACACACACAAGGTCACTGGATACGTTTGCTCATGGCCCATTACTCAGATGCATTATAGAATATGCACTGGACATTTAACCAATGAGGTAGTTCTTAGTAATTAACCAGAAGAAAGTACTCCAGTTAGGTAGACATTTTGTTGAAAACTGTTTTCTTTGAGGATAACGGGGCAGGTGAAGGTCTGTTGGTGCAGTCCCTCACACAGCTTTTGACATTCCCACACAGATACTTACACACTCACTCATACATCCATTCTGCCACTCTCACATCTAATCGCGGATCCATACAGCCATTAGTATCCACTGACTGAGCCATACACCACTCACATATTGCATTACTTATGACATGGTCAGTGACATCACTGATGATGGTATCAGTGATAACATCTCAAATGACATCACTGATGAAAGCATCCAGTAAGTGTGTGTTGTAAATGTTCCTGAGTTTTAAAGATATATACTAAGCTACTGCATAACATACATAATATTATTTTTGTACTACTTATGAGTGATACTATTTCTAACCTATGTCATCTGAGCGACTGTGAGACTGCCTGAATCTGTGTGTGAGTGGTTGTCTAAGTGGCTGTATATAAAGATGTCCAAGGAACAATTACATTGCTGAAATGCACGCAAAGTCACTGCAGCTGTTTGCTCGAGGTCCATTACACAGATGCAATGTAGAATACGCACTGGACATTTAACCAATGAGGTAGTTCTTAGTAACGAACCAGAAGAAAGTACTCCAGTTAGGTAGATATTTTGTTGAAAACTGTGTTCTCTTTTAGGATAAAGGGTAGGTGAGATTCCTTACTGGTGCAGTCACCCACACAGCTACCGATACTCCCACACAGACAGTTACACACCTGCTCTCATCCCGTTCTGCCGCTCTCACATCCACTCACAGATCCATACAGCCACTAACATCCACTGACTGATCCATACACCACTCACACACCCGCTCACATACCTGCAAAACCACTTACACACCCACTTACAGACCCATACGACTACTCACACAACCACTCACAGCAATACAGCCACAAAACACCCGCTAATTGACCTATACAGCTACTCACACACCTTCTTTCAATGGTCACAGGATACAGTTAGCAAATCATTTTTTTTTTAAAACATAGAAATTCACTAAAAAAACAAAGGTTATAAAGTCATTATAGCTAGAAAATAGAATTTTAAAAACCGTAGATATTCACTGAAAAAATAAAGATTTCAGGGCGGTTATAGTTAGCAAATAGAATTTTAAAAAAACTTAAAAATTCACAGAAACAACCAAAGGTTACATGGACATCATAGTGAGAAATAGAATTTAAAAAAACCTTAAAAATTCACTGAAAAACCAAAGGTTACAGGGACGTTATAGTTAGGCTCAGATTTATAAGTTATATTTACCTGAGCTAACTATAACTTATGCCTCCGCAATGACCTACTTATTACCTCACATACTACATCATGAACAGTGGCATCACTGATGATATCAGTGATAACATCTTAAGTGACATCACTGATGACATCATCCAGTAAGTGTGTTTTGTGAATTTTCCTGAGTTTTAAATATATATACTAAGCTACTACATAACTTAACCCCTTTGGTTCTGCAGACGGCCCCCGGCCGTCCCACATGACGGTGGGTGTGTGCGGAAGATCGCCGGGGGCTGTCCGAATCCCGCCCACTCGTCCTGCACAGTGGGAGAATTAGCGCAGTGCGTAAGGGGTTAAATACTATTCTTTTTTTACTACTAATGAGTGAAACTATTTCTAAGCTATGACATCTGAGAGACTGTAAGACTTTGAATTTGTGTGTAAGTGGTTGTCTGAGTGACTGTATGGATGTGTGAGTGGCTGTATAGGTGAATAAATGGGTGTGTGAGTTGCTGTATGGGTATGTCAGTGCCTGCTGCTATACTTTTAAAGTGCACAAAAAGGAGATATGGCTGAAACGTTTTGCCTTCTCTGCCTTCCATTGGACCAGAGGTTCCCATGCGGTAGACAATCCATTTAAAGTGCTCTTGGTCCTACAAACCTCCCATCTTTTAAGTGAAATACATCTAGACCACTCATCATATTATTCTGTGAGGGAACAATGTATGTGACATTTTGATTAGTTGAGGCTCACTTTACATCAATGCCAGACTATTCTACATGTTCATACATATTGATACCAATAACGTGGAACTATAGCAACTTTCTGTTCATAATATAATGTTTTTATACCCATATAACTTTTAGTATTTATCATTTTTCTTGTTAAATACAATTGATCAATTTGAATTGCAGTTGAGGAATCTATTGATGCAATTTGTTCGTAGGTTTCTTATACACACATGTGTATTTGTTCAAATGTATTTTTTAACGTGTGGTAAATTAACTTTTTTCACTACTGAAGTGAGGTTTGCTAACAGTTGTTCACGTGATATATATGATTTTCAACCAGAATGGAGAAGTGATCAATCAGTTTCGCGAAACGGTCCATACAGGGCAAAATTGCATGCATTGAATCGCACTGACCGGTGTAAATGATCAATGATGGATAATACTTGATAATGTCTAATGGTTAAATGATCATGGTTGAAGAGTAGGGGGTTGCAGAATGTCTATTTTGGTTGATTATCGATGCAACAACACCTTCTGCACACCGAATGAATAAGATAAATAGGAGGATGTTAGCGTACTCATAATGCTCCATAGGCATGTTCTAAAATGGCCGACACGTTGGATGTAAATACATCACCCTTTCTTGAGTCCTTTCATTATTTTCATTATGAATTGTAAACCAATTAATTTGTGTCTTTTTATAAGGTGAAACTATGCAATTGCTAACTGCCATTGACGAAGGCCAGGTGGCTGCACGCGTTTGTCAGTTTCACTCTTTGAGAAGCATGAATTAAAATAAAAAAAATGAATAAGCCTGAGTACGCAGCTTTTTGTCTTTTGATGATCGATGCAGTACATTTCACGAGACCGCCTTCGTGAGCTGCGGCACCTGCTGTCTGGAGAGCGACAAGTTGCAGGAGGTACATGTGTTTGGAATAAATATATGTGAACAAGGGCTTGTGGGCCCGAAATGCGTCATTGCTGATTTTACCTGAATAAATAATATCATTTTGCCAGACCGTGTGGTCCGTCTCCTACTTCGCCTGTCCGCGTGGACTGGAGGTTGTTCGGAGTTTGTTCCTGCATAAATATATATATATATATATATATATATATATATATATATATATATATATATATATATATATATATATATATATATATATATATTCGCTCCACGTCCCTCTGAAAGTCCCGGGCACTCGCGGGCGGGTGCAGCTTGCGGTTGAAGGCCCCCGCACTAATACCACGCTCGGCTTCGAAAATAATCTGTTTTCCAGAGAACTGCACTCGTAAATCCAGTAAGGTACTCACACCACCAGGTTTATTTTGTCAGAGACAACAGACGCGTTTCAGCCTAAAGCCTTCGTCAGTGTTGATAGCACTGCTTGTGCTGACTCTGTTTTACATGCATTGCTTCCTGTTACTAGACATTAACGCTGGACTACAAATGTGTGGCACGTTAGGGCGCCACCTTGGAAGATGCCTATGTACATATTATACATCATTATACATATTGTTACGCAGTTTACTGTCTTGTCTGTCCGTGCGGCCTCAGGTATATTGGAAGCACGATAAACCAATTGAAGATCAGAGTCCTGGAACATCTTAGGGCAATTGACAAGGCAGACCCAGCATACCCAGTGGCACGTCACTTTGGCCAAGTACACAAAAGAGACAGAAGCAAACTACAGTACTTTGGGCTAGACTGTGTACCAGAGAGTATGAGAGGAGGAGATAGGCTAAAAAAGTTAAGACGCTTGGAGTCGAGGTACATTATAGACCTAATGACCAAGGTGCCGATGGGGCTCAATAGCGGGGAAGAGCTGGCAGTTCACCTGGGTAGGTAACTGCAGAGTAGAGAGTATAGACTATCACTCCATGAAGATGACCACCTTCCTCTGGATTACGAATAGATAACATTGAAACACTGGAACAATAAGGGACAATCTGAACTGTGTCGAGGCTTATGAGTATTGTGGGACAGTGTAACTCAATTCAATTTGGTTTGGTTGAAGCTAATTTAATTTAATTTGGTTTGATTGAATTGAATTAAATTTGATTTGAGTTAGGATGATGAAAGATACCCAACCGGGAAATCTATAAGTAATGTGGTATTTGAAAGATCTTGGGACAACTTTGTAAATAATGTAAATAACTTGCAATGCCGATATTTAGTGTAATTGGTTAAATAAGGAAACAAGTGCACACTATGTTGATATGTAAGGAGGTCTGAAATGAATACGACACGTTACAATATCACATCACAATTGTATGGGTCTTTGCACGCACAAACAAATGGCATACACCGGGCACTCACTGCCATATTCAGGGCTTCACATGCTATACTAAGCCAATACATGGCTGGATGGACTAAAGGAAATTGGGGATGTGAGGCTTTACACCCCCAACATCTCCCTTCGAAGCTCGAGGGGAGCAATGCCGATACACGGCAAGATGATTAAATATTTTCCAACATATGTGCTGGCAAGTAGCGCGCCTCAATGTGTAGGATGCCTTGCAAAGGAACATATAGAATGTAAACAATATGTATAATGATGTATAATATGTACATAGGCATCTTCCAAGATGGCGCCCTAACGTGCCACACATTTGTAGTCCAGCGTTAATGTCTAGTAACAGGAAGCAATGCATGTAAAACAGAGTCAGCACAAGCAGTGCTATCAACACTGACGAAGGCTTTAGGCTGAAACGCGTCTGTTGTCTCTGACAAAATAAACCTGGTGGTGTGAGTACCTTACTGGATTTACGAGTGCAGTTCTTTGGAAAACAGATTATTTTCGAAGCCGAGCGTGATATATATATATATATATATATATATATATATATATATATATATATATATATATATATATATATATATATATATACAAATCCACCTCCAGGGAAACCGAAGGAAGGAGCCACAAACGAGGACTGAGAAGAGAGGTTCTTTATTTGTTAAGCAGGTAAGGCGTTATGCATTTCGGCGTTAGCCTTCCTCAGACGCCACTGCCCAACTGCTAGAACGTGCGCCCAGCTCTGTTATGGTCTCTGCAGCACTCCCTAATTGATTGGTGCACGCCTGCCCCAACCATGTGATCGTTGGTTGCAGTGTCGATCTACTGACACTACAACTCCCAGCATACTTCAATCTGGACTGATGATACGTGGGGAAAACCAAAGAAAAGTTCTTGTATTTTCAGGCGTATGTTGTGCTAAGCGAACTTCCAACAGTCTTTATAAAAACCTAAGAACCCCTCAAGTCCCCGCAATACCGCTTCAACCCACAGGGTACAGGTCCGCCAGGTCGTGGGCCGGCAAAAATTCACCAAGCCCATCTGTGAAGTCACAGACTGCTCTCACGCAGCGTCCCGTGCTTTCCTGTTAGGCTGTAGGTGGGCTGCCTTGTGCCAAGGACACACGCCAGGAAGACAGCGGGGATTTGTTTTGGCCTGCTGCGGTCAGCTCGCAAGGTGTTACCGTTGCTCCCTGATTCATCAAGGAAACTTCTGATCCGTGGTCTTGTTTTGTCTAGACTCGATTATGGGAACGCGTTGTTCCTCGGTGCCCCGGAGTCGACTCTTAAGACCCTCCAACAGGTTCAGAATGCAGCCGCTAGACTGCTGATGATGGTCCCTAGGAGACAATCAGCTGCTCCAGCCCTGAAAACTCTTCACTGGCTCCCCGTTAAGGAGCGGGTGAAATTTAAATCCTTATGCACTGCACACAAAATTCTGCATGGGAGGGGCCCCTCCATTTTGATTAATATGGCACGTCCATATAAGTCCACATGGGCTCTTCGCTCTGACCAAAAACACCTGCTTCAGTCAGCCAGAGTTAAAAGAGCTCGTTCGGGTGGCCGGCGTTTCTCGGTGCAAGTAGCGGCACTGTGGAACTCCCTGCCCCTTAAGATACGCTCAGAGCCTAACATCTTGCACTTTAGGAAACTTCTTAAGACCCATCTGTTTCCGGTGTAATGGCTGAGTTTGAGTCTTTTTTTCCTTCGCTGTGTCCTGCGCCGGGGTGCCCCTGGGTAACTGAGCGCGTTATAAATTTCACAATAATAATACCTTCGCGGAAGATGTATATATATGTATATATATATATGTGTGTATATATATATATATATATATATATATATATATATATATATATATATATATATATATATATATATATATATACATATATATATATACATATTCCAAAAACAAAAAGAATCATGCGGCACACTTCTTGGCAGATAATTCACGATTTATTTTTACAGGTCCTACGCGTTTCGAACAAACGTTCTTGGTCACGGCAGTGTTCTACAAGTAGTCCTTTCTCCATTTCCACATTTTATACTCTCACCCTTTACTTTTCAGCGGTGATGCATTATGGGCATTATAGTTTCTTTGTGAATTAGTTTACATTTTTACTTTTTATAAATCGTTCTGAATTGGACATTAATAAGGGGGGATTTCTATAAACAGACACCCAATCAATACGTTTTATCCTTGAGTAGGATATATATTACGTATTTACAAAAATCGTAGCGCTTAAACAATAGCGCAATCGATATAATAATTTTTGTAAATACGTAATATATAAAAATAAATCGTGAATTATCTGCCAAGAAGTGTGCCGCGTGATTCTTTTTGTTTTTGGAATTAAACAAAGACACGCTCCCGGTCTTGGACGCGGGCACCAACAAAAGCGTTCCTCCTGCGACGGGGACAATTGAGAGGAATATATATACATATTTATATATATATATATGAAAGGAAAGGTTGCCCTGCATGAGAACGCACCCACGGGAAGTAAAACCACTTGATTTGGGGACTGCAACTCGTTCAGGCTCCATCCGTGAATCCTCTCAGGGGGCCTTACGCGTTTCGAACACCATCGTTCTTGATCACAGGCCAATCAGCATAGGAGCAGCTACTGCATTGCCGGACCGATTCATATTAAAACAACGTCCCGCCCCAGTGGGCTGTGCCAAGGTGCATATTGGTAGTTGTGGTTCTGGAAATGTTCAAAACCCTCGTGGGTGTCGCTGTCATCCTTAATTCTTTAAAAATATACCCAACAGTGGGTTGATTCGTCGTTGGATACACTGAATCCGCTGCCCATTATTGTCCAGCAAAAAGGAACTTCCCGCTCCGTCGGCATTAAACCATTAAAGGTCGCCACAGATCCGCTGTTGCTTGCAGCGGTGCGTTCTCGCGGCTGAGCGGGCCGCAGTATTTGAAAGAAAAGGTTGCCCTGCATCAGAACGCACCCACATGAAGTAAAACCACTTGATTTGGGGACTGCAACTCGTTCAGGCTCCATCCGCGAATCCTCTCAGGGGGGCCTTACGCGTTTCGAACACAATCGTTCTTGATCACAGGCCAATCAGCATAGGAGCAGCTACTGCATTGCCGAACCAATTTATATTAAAACAACGTCCCGCCCCAGTGGGCTGTGCCAAGGTGCATACTGGTAATTGTGGTTCTGGAAATGTTCAAAACCCTCGTTGGTGTCGCTGTCATCCTTAATTCTTTAAAAATATAAATACCCAACAGTGGGTTGATTCGTCATTGGATACACTGATTCCGCTGCCCATTATTGTCCAGCAAAAAGGAACTTCCCGCTCCGCTGTCATTAAACCATTAAAGGTCGCCGCAGATCCACTGTTGCTTGCGGCTGAGCGGGCCACTGTATTTGAAAGAAAAGGTTGCCCTGCATGAGAACGCACCCACATGAAGTAAAACCACTTGATTTGGGGACTGCAACTCGTTCACGCTCCATCCGCGAATCCTCTCAGGGGGGCCTTACGCATTTCGAACACCATCGTTCTTGATCACAGGCCAATCAGCATAGGAGCAGCTACTGCATTGCCGAACCAATTTATATTAAAACAACGTCCCGCCCCAGTGGGCTGTGCCAAGGTGCATACTGGTAATTGTGGTTCTGGAAATGTTCAAAACCCTCGTTGGTGTCGCTGTCATCCGTAATTCTTTCAAAATATAAATACCCAACAGTGGGTTGATTCGTCGTTGGATACACTGATTCCGCTGCCCATTATTGTCCAGCAAAAAGGAACTTCCCGCTCCGCTGTCATTAAACCATTAAAGGTCGCCGCAGATCCACTGTTGCATGCGGCGGTGCGTTCTTGCGGCTGAGCGGGCCGCTGTATTTGAAAGAAAAGGTTGCCCTGCATGAGAACGCACCCACGGGAAATAAAACCACTTGATTTGGGGACTGCAACTAGTTCAGGCTCCATCCGCGAATCCTCTCAGGGGCGCCTTACGCGTTTCAAACACCATCGCTCTTGATCACAGGCCAATCAGCATAGGAGCAGCTACTGCATTGCCGAACCAAGTTAAATTAAAACAACGGCCCGCCCCAGTGGGCTGTGCCAAGGTGCATACTGGTAGTTGTGGTTCTGGAAATGTTCAAAACCCTCGTGGGTGTCGCTGTCATCCTTAATTCTTTAATATATATATATATATATATACATATATAGGGTCCGATGATTTAATCGCCTGAGACTCCGTCAGCAGGAAACATATAGCTATAGTAAGGGATCCAAGGGCGCTTTGTCAGGACCGAGAAAAGTGTGAAATAAGGGAAAATAAACAAATTGAGCAGGGATCAGGGAAAGATGGCCCTGTATGTACTACAAGTAGCGCAAAACATGTTGACCACTCTGTCCTTTTAATACACATTCACACAGATCCTGAGAGCAGCGGAAAGACACTTATCCCCAACCACATTTGTTCCAAAGAGGAGCTCCAGCATCCTAACGCATTTTAACCTTACATTTGGACCCCTGAATAGATTTTGGTTCCGGGTACCGACTGGTAATTTTAACTCACTCACTCATTATCCTAGGCCCATATACACACATGCACAACTGCGACATCTCCTTAAAAGATCTCTGATAAAGAGCCCTCTCGCGGAGCCCGTGGAGGACAGCCGCACCACCTCCATGAGGAGCAATGTCCGATGATGAAGCCTGACACTCGCAAGCGTGTGTCAGGGCATGGGGAGCATCCTTTACCATGAATCTTTTAAAACGCGGTACCGTTACCACGCAGGTTTTACAACGAAAGTCGTTACAACGACTGGCACTGGAGGGCGCTGTAGGATAGGGAATAGTTTAATTTACTATCCAACAACTTCCCTACTATCCACGGGGACTGGAGTTGGAATAGTAAATTAAAGTATTCCACTATCCAGAGTCCCCCCAACGCAAGTCGTTGGAACGACTTGCGTTGTAAAACCTGCGTTGTAACGGTACGCGTGGTAATACCACGTGTTGTAATGACATACATTCATATTTCTCTCTCAGCCAGAAAAAGGTTGTAATTCTCTTTTGACCTCAGAACAGCTACCATCTTGTGTTTAATACACTGCTCTTCAGGCCAGGAATCCTCCTCACCACCAAGAGTAAAATTAGCCTGGATTGTTCTTTTAACCCCAAGTGAGGATTGCAGCATTTTGGGCTACTCCACACAGAGTGTAAAGATTACCCCTGGGGCGAGCCAGGGCCAAGGGGTCAGTGCAAGCTGCTTAATTCATTAAGGTGGGGTAGAGGATGTGTGTGGGGTCCCCTCCTCAATGACTGGATTACCCCTAGGGGCCCTGCCAAACAAGGGGCCTCGGATCCCAACTCCAGACCCCAGAACTCTAGGAGGATGGTGGGAGCACCATCGTGCTCCCCCAATGGTAGTGGTCTTGCCCCTTGCTCCTCGTGCCTGTATTTGAGGGCAGTGGGGTGGCTTCCACAGGATGCTTAGCCCTGCCCGCATGGAGCCGGAATGGGAAGAACGACTGCCCGCTCCCACACTGGTGAGTATAAAGCCAATCACCTGGGGAGACACCTGGGCCGTGTGGGAATGGGCTCCATGTGTGTCCCAAACAGATGGGAGGGCGGGGTGTCCAGGTGGGACCGGGCACCCCCCTAAAAAAAAGAAAAGAAACAAAAGCAAAAGTATGTGTCTCTCCCTGGCACAGTGCGAGAGCCGCTACTAAACAATTCAGTGCTCCAGGCTGGAGCGCCCCACAATACCCTGTGGGGCCTGCTAATTTAAATATTGTTCTTACTTTGTGGTGGCCCCAGGTACACAAGGGCACCACTAAAGAATCTGAAAAGTGTTGTGGGGGAAGCTTAAGGAGTTACAGCAGCCCCCAGAAGTAATCTTTGTTAACTGACCACTCAGAGATTTTTTTTTTTTTTTTTGAATATTTTTATTGAGTTTTTTCCCCCAATTTTTAAATCATGTACAGGTCACAATAAAACAAAAAGCAGTAACAATACAGATCATACAGAATACATATACATATATAAAGCCAATCATTACATAGCACTCAGAGATTTTCACATAATTTTTTTAGCACTACTAAGGCTGGAGCTTTTGCTCTACAGCTAGGAGTCCGGCACTCTCTTGGGCTGGTTCTATTGCTACATGGTATGTGGCCTGATGGTGTATGAAGAAGATACATTGAATGAAGCGCCTACAAGGGTTTGTTTCTATTGTTGTACTTTATGTGGCCTGAAAGAAAACCGAAAGCACACAAATACGTTATGTTAATTTTAAAATTCTTTATTGTTATTTTAATATTGACAGTGATTACTGATCAAGGCTAATGTGCTTTATTGATACCAATAATTGCATTTACACACGGTTATTATTGATTGAGACATTTACACACAAAATTATCATATTTTTAACATGTAGTTTGTTTTTCTATGGTGAACCCTTGATAAAGCAAATAGGCCTGTTCTACCTAAAGTGATAACCCTCTATATGGTGATGTGTTGTCTGGTATAGGTGGAGGTACACTGTGATTTTGAGGGCCATGACCCTTGGAGGTCAAATGTGATTTCAATGTCATCTAAGGTATTTTCAATCTGTCTTATGTATATATTTGTAAATTTATGTGTAGTATTAGTAATGTAATACATGTATTTTTCCTTTTTGTAAAGAAGAAGGTTTGACTGGACAATCATTTATTGAGTGCTATTATTGTGTGGAAGTGAATGTTGATTACTAGCCCACACCACCTCCTTTAAGTAGGCCTTGGACTACGCTGCTTTGCTACCCTGAGAGAGTCAAGTGCTTTAATAGGGTGCTTGGTTCCAAGTATGGGGAAATTGTGGACCTATTACTTGCACAGGCCTCATATTCTAATAACCTAATATCCACTAATAAACCAATATCCTATAATAAGGATTTATTGTCTTTACATAAACAATGTCTACAGATTGACATTGGATGTTGGAAGTCTTGTTAAGTCTTTCACCACACGGCTTAGGGAATGGCTGCCTTCACCTCTCCAAGATAGAAACATAGGCAATTATCAGGTCTAGATCTATTTTAGGGTTAATACCCAAGCCCATACACCCGGAACAGTAGATTGACTGAACTAATGGCTATCAAGTGCTTCTGCATAGTGTACACAGCCTCAATGCATGTGGTATGTACACCCAGGTGGTACTAACACAGTCTGAGTGACGGCATATATCTGCCTCACCACTTCCCAATAGTATGCTTGAAAATCCAGTTTGTCCTGAGGGTTGCACAGCACAAGTGGGGCTCAGTCTTGAGCTTTTTGTTCTCATCACTTGATCCTTCTTTTCCCCCTCTTCTCCGTTGGGCCTGGTCTTGCGTCCGCATATCTTCCTTTGCACTCCTCTCATCCCTTGCCCCACTCCCACTCCCATGGTTTCATCCTCCAGTTCCACTCACTTGCTCTGCTCCTCTGTTCTTGCTCCTTCAGTATTTCTGTTCTCCTCCTTTTCCTTTTTCCCTCTGCTCCTATCATCTTTGCCTCTGATTCTGCGCCTCTGGTCTCCCCTCCTGCCCAGCTGTTCCTCACCATGGCAACTCTGAACGCCTCAGCTACTTTTCCCCAAATACTGATACCTCTGCGCCTGCCTCTTTTCAAGCCTGGATATCCGACCACTGCCAATTCCTGATAGCCTTGTTGTCAGTCTAATCTGCTGCTGTAAGTTGGACTGGGTTAAACTATATGTGGAGCTAACTTATTCATAGTAAGTTGGCTTCTCAATAGAAATTATAGGCTTTCATAAGGCATAGAGATATTGACACATTCCGGACAAGTCCTGTCCAAAGGACCGAACCGTGTCACACCAGATATCACAAAACAAGAAAAAAATTGTTCAACATTAATTTAAAAAAGATTAAAAATGTATTGATGAAAAATAACAGAAAGAACAAGATCAAACTGTTTCTGTCTAAGACATAAAATGGATGCAAAAGGCTAGTCTCAGCACCTTTACAAACTCAGTTATACTCATTATGCTTGTTCATGAGGTTACACTCTCCCAGCTGAGGTACAGATTGACACATGTGCGCATTGCATGCACAGCATTTCTTCATAGGGTGGTCTCACCATTAAGAATATACCTCAATACACATAAATGTGCTCCTATCAACATACCAGTTGTTTATGGGCTAAACACTGGTTGAGAGCCTTCCCAAACTTGCAATCCTGCAATCTACACAGGTATTCATAGCAACTGTCCCTCAGTTGAGCATCATTTTATTCCCATCATACATCTGCACAGGAAGTGAAAGCTTAAGATTGTGCATCATTCATCTGGAAAAGAAATGAAATAACTGCATTTCCCATCATTCATCTGCACCGGAAGTGACGTTACTGGGTTCTTGCCAAAACCATCTTTAAAAGAAGAAGACTAGCGAGAGTACTCAATTTTCCACCATCCCTCTGCACAGGAAGTGACATCACTGCATTTGCCATCACTCATCTGCACAGAAAGTGAAATCACACCCTATTTTAATCAATTGTTCAGGGAGTCCCATCGCCATGGCGGCCCTAGCAAAGGGCAGACACAGACACGGGTATTGCTTGTGTTTGGGCCAGTTTGAGCCAGATGGCGTCTTGTGGCAGAGCCTCTGTGTGAGTGAAAATGACATTGTAAAATCAAATCATCACCTAGAACCCCATATTGCAAATCTCCACAATCACACCCAGATGTAGATGAACCAACACACACATATAATTCACAGAACACACAGACCCAACATCATACATTATACCACTAATAAGCGCTCACCCTCAAACTACAGAACACAGATTCCAACTCATGCTAATTAACACTCGATCTGCAGTACTCCACAGACCAAGCATCACAGACCTCATCACCAAAACATGGTTCATCCCCTACAACTTCTCACATCCTAGACATCTTCCTTCCCACAGGCTAAAGTATTCGTCATGTGGATCATTCACTTAAGAAGGAAGGATGTACCTGTGAAATACATAAACCCTCCTAGTTCTGCACCCTAGGGAAGCAAGTAACACTCCATTGAGCTGCTGACATGCCATTTCCCACTCTATGCAACTCAGATTGTCACCTTCCATCTCATGTAGAGGCTTCCTGGGCAGAACAATGACTTTCTTGATGAAATTTCAGATCTCCTAACCACCTCATACTTCTGACATGCCCATACCACCTATTGTGTATCGATTTAGATGTCAGTATATAGGTTCTCCTGAATCATGTCCTTATATAGGCACAATTTACATTGCCCTTATACAGGCATAAGATCCCAGTCCTTATTTAGGCATTAGCCATGCTATCCAAATACAGGCATGGTCACCTACATCCGGCTACCCCAATGTCACAACGAGTTTTTAGAAACCAGACCCTTAAGCTGTTGGGAGTTTCCCTAGCCCAGGATTATTGATTTCTCCAAGAACTCATTTATTATGCATGAACCGCTATACCCTAAGGCTTCATTCATGACGTCTTCCTCTGCCCGACTTTACGTCAATGCAAACGTTCCTAAGCCCCTTCCAGGCATAAATAAACCTTCCCTTACCATGGCAAATGATGGCTCGATTTGGCGGCACTCGCCACGGCAAGTAAGGAGGAGACCTCCACTTAGAGGAGCCTGTGTCTCGGCCTGACACACTGACAAGACGCTGTCATCCCGGCTCGCAGAGAATCCAGCTTCCAGTGTGCTGACTCGCAGGGTGTTAGAGTCTGAGACCCGGAAGGAGATTCCAACCTCTCTCATTCTCAAGGTATGGAGCAGACTAGAACGGTGTACAGTCATAATATCGAGTAAAAAATATAGAATTACCTTAATATCGAGTTAAAAATATAGAATGGACAGAATATCGAATGGGCAGAATATAAACTACAAAAATATTGAATGAAATGGACAAAATATCGAATGGACAGAATATTGACAACAAAAATATCGAATTTGAGGTAAGTAAGTTAATATCGATTTACATAAATATAGAAAGTCAAAATATCGAAGTATTTAATATAGATGTAAAATATATCGATTTTTTAATAAAATCACATTTTTACAAGTGTTTATTATGTTAGTATATGTGTGAAAAGTGTATATTTATTTTATAATTTATTTTAAGTAATGTTTTTTATGGTATTTAATTTTTGCGTAATTTAATTCTGTAGCGGGTTGTGGGTATTTATTTTGAATTAATTGTTAAATAATTTTTATTTGGTAATTAATTAAATTATAATTGGTAATTAATTTTTATTAATTGATTAATTGATAATTATGTTAATTTTATTAATTTATTTTCTGTAGCGGGTTGTGGGTTTATAGGGGAATAGGGTGGGAAGTAATTTAATTATAATTGATTAAATATTTTAATTTATTGGTATTTATCTTGAATTAATTGTTAAATATTGTTCAATTGGTAATTAATTAAATTATAATTGGTAATACATTTTTATTAATTGATAATTATGTTACTTTTTTTCTGTAGCAGGTTGTGGGTTTATAGGGGAATAGGGTGGGAAGTAATTTCATTTTAATTGATTCAATGTTTTAATTTATTTATTGGTATTTATCTTGAATTAATTGTTAATTAATTTTTAATTGGTAATTAATTAGATTATAATTGGTCATTAATTTTTATTAATTGATTAATTGATAATTTTGTTAATTTTATTAATTTATTTACTGTTGCGGTTTGTGGTTTTATAGAGGAATACGGTGGGAAGTAATTTAATTGTTATTAATTAAATTTATAAATTTATTTATTGGTATTTAGTTTTAATTAATTGTCAATTATTTTTCATTTACTAATTAATTAATTGAAAATTGGTAATTAATTTGTATTAATAGGTAATGATTATCAATAAAAATAATTTTTATTTGTATTTGTATTTGATTAATTATTATATTATAATAAATGTGTACTTATTTTTAATTAATTTTTAATTGGTATCAATATATATATATTTTTTAATTAATATATGAAGTATTTACGTTCCCTACTGTTGCACTCACTGGAGTGGGAATAGTAATTTTTACCCTCCCACTATCCAAAGCCTTCCCTACTGTTGCACTTTCTGGAGTGGGAATAGTAATTTGGACCCCTACGCTATTCAACGCTTTCCCTACTGTTGCCCTCTCTGGAGTGGGAATAGTAATTTTTACCCCTACGCTATCCAACGCTTTCCCTACTGTTGCCCTCTCTGGAGTGGGAATAGTAATTTTTACCCCTACGCTATCCAACGCTTTCCCTACTGTTGCACTCTCTGGAGTGGGAATACTAATTTTTACCCCTACGCTATCCAATGTTTTCCCTACTGTTGCACTCACTGGAGTGGGAATAGTAATTTTTACCCTCCTGCTATCCAACGCTTTCCCTACTGTTGCACTCTCTGGAGTGGGAATAGTAATTTTGAACCCTACGCTATCCAACGTTTTCCCTACTGTTGCACTCTCTGGAGTGGGAATAGCAGTTTTTATCCTCCCGCTATCCAATGCTTTCCCTACTGTTGCACTCTCTGGAGTGGGAATAGTAATTTTTACCCTTACGCTATCCAACGCTTTCCCTACTGTTGCACTCTCTGGAGTGGGAATAGTCATATTTACCCCTACGCTATCCAACGCTTTTCCTACTGTTGCACACTCTGGAGTGGGAATAGTAATTTTTACCCCTACGCTATCCAACGTTTTTCCTACTGTTGCACTCACTGGAGTGGGAATAGTAATTTTTACCCCTATGCTATCCAACGCTTTCCTTCCTGTTGCACTCTCTGGAGTGAGAATAGTAATTTTTACCCCTATGCTATCCATCGCTTTCCCTACTGTTGCACTCACTGGAGTGGGAATAGTAATTTTTACCCTCCCGCTATCCAACGCTTTCTCTACTGTTGCACTCTCTGGAGTGGGAATAGTAATTTTTATCCCTACGCTATCCAACGCTTTCCCTACTGTTGCCCTCTCTGGAGTGGAAATAGTAATTTTTACCCCTACTCTATCCAACGCTTTCTCTACTGTTGCACTCACTGAAGCGGTAATAGTAAATTTTACTCTTTCCGCTATCCTACGGTAAAAATATTTTATATTTTGTATTAATATTAAGTTCATATGTATATATGTATTAATAAATCATTTTGTATGTTTTTTTAACTTACATTAATTTTATATTAATTTTAATGTTATTTAAGTATTTTAAGTATGTTTAAGTTAATTATATTAATTATTTAATTAATTTTTAATTATTTTAAAGCATTTTTAAAAAATTGATATTTTGACTATCTATATTTTTTACAACAATATTTTTGATTCGATATTTTTGTACTTATCTGTTTGGAGATAGAAAGTCGATATTTTTGTATTCTATATTTTTTACTCGATATTTATGTAGTTCTATATTTGTGTCATCGATATTATGTCAGTGATCCGACTAGAACCTAGAGGGACTCTTGGCATAACCAACTTAGCATACCAACCATAGCATACCATACTATAGAATACAGCACCAACTTCTTACCTTGTACTACACTTAGGTTAGGTACACTGGGGTAGAACTAGTTAGAGAACACATTGCATGAGTACTCGCATTTTAGCCTGTGTTATTTATGTACATGAATATGTATCATAGCTAAAAGACATTGCTATTGCACAATTATTTCTTTCTACTGCTTACGCTGTACATAATATATCTCGCATACTGTCTTATGATTGTAACAGCACATATCTCTTACACGAGAAGTAAGACTGTTCAATAACTTTTTATTGAAACGCCTGTCTACTCTTTCTGTGTAACTCTGCAGAAACTAAGCATGCACAATTAGCTGAGTGAAACTGTTATCTATTGTTTCCACGATTCTGGGAGTGTTCCGATTCTAAAGGGAAACAAAGTGGTCATGTTTATGCGGTTGCCAGAAACTACTCCCTTCTTATTTTACAAGGAGTTTCTAGTGGCCTCTGAGTTAGCTGGCACACAAAGTAATTAAATTTAATATACTCGATAGGGGCATACTGACCTCAGTCCTATGCCAAAACTATAGTGTATATTATTCCAATGCGCAAAGCCTATTAGGGCAATAGGAACTACACTACACACCCTCTTGGGTGACTTCAGCCTTTGTAAATAGATGTCACAGAACCAACACATCCTTGACTTTGTCTTCTCAACATCACCAACAATCTGATGCAAACCACCCGTACCCCTGGACTGGACTGCCCACTTTGCCATCCCTTTCGCCCAGCTTAGAATTCTACCAACAACCAAGTTCAACACAAAAGAGAGAATCAAACCTTCAGATCCTTCAAAGACTTCTCCATAGACAACATCATGCTAGAACTTATCTCTCTATCTATCAACTGCATTAACTACACTAACACTCTTCTAAACAATGCCAGCAATTTTCTTGAGAACTGTGTGAACATCAACACTACAATTACAATATGCAAGTGCAAGCTAAAGCTTTCAGCACCCTGGTAGGCAAAAGACCTTGCTGAAAAAAACCAATCGATCCACAGACAGGAAAGAAAATAGAAGAAAAACGAAATTCCCGATTACTTTCTGATTCTTGAGTTCCTCAACTTAAAACACAGACAACTCGTCACATCAGCCATGCCAAAGTACTATAACAGCAGCATTAATGGAGCCATCAACAGAAACAGAACAATGTTCAAGACAATCAAGCACTGTTTCAACTCACTGCCAGACCCACATATTCCTCACTCCACAGAAAAACAAAATGCCTTCAATCTCTGCTTCAGCGAAAGAATACAGAAGACCTGACAGGACATCGACAACACCATTCCTAGTTACAGCCACATCTTCCTGTAGAATTCCGCATGAACAGCTTTCAAAGCCCTATCTTGCCCAGATCTCTTATCTCGCTGACATACTCAACTCCATCAAAGTCACTTCTTATGAAGAAGGTGTCTTATCATCATACTTTATCATAGCTCAATCTGGGGATACTCTCTTACCAGTAGCGTAGCCAGCTAAACATGGGCCAAGGTGCAAGGAAGGGACTGGTGCCCATGGCTGCTGTTTGAAATATACAATCCAGTAGCAATCAAGGATCAGTGGGTCCCTCAAACCCCTGGCGCACTGCACCTGCTGCACCAATGAAAGCTATGCCCTTGTCTCTTACCCTTAATTACCATTATTAATGCGTCTCTCACTCAAAACAGCTTCCCAAAAGTTCTAAAGCCAAGCCAGAAAAATACACTAGAAACTAATTACCTTGCCAAATTCCTGCCCATTACTCAACTACTATTCATCTGCAAGATCATGGAAAATACAGTCTAACTTCAACTTCAAAATCACTTCATTGCATCTCCTGCATGACTATCAGTCTAGCATCTGATCACGCTGCAGCACAGAGTCCACTTGATTGCATGTCATAGACAATGCCCTCTTGAACACAGATTAAGATGATCCCGCATCTTGATATTGCTTTTCCTCTCAGGTGCCTTCGACACAGTCTCCAAACCTACCCTCGTATGCACCTTGGGGTATCTAACGGGATTCACCACCAATGTTCATCGCTGATTTTTCCTCACTCCTACCTTTCCAATTGATAATAGTGCATTCACATGGGCACCTCAAAAGATCCGTACTCACCTGTGGAGTCCCACAGGGTTCAATACTGTCTCCTATATTCTTTAACCTTTACGTGAAGCCACTTGGTGAGCCACTCACAGACAACAGCATTAGGATTCACCAATATGCTGGTGATACACAAGTCTACTTGAAAGTGTCTTCCGCTCAAGTCTTCCAATGCCTCAGAGATTGCTTGCCAGACTTGGATGTCCAGCACCTACCTAAAGCTCAACTAAACCAAACAAAGGCAGAATTCTTGTTATTTGCCATGAACCACAAAAATTAAACATGCAAACCTAGATCAATGGCTTGAAGCTTGATGACTGCAAAAACCATAACTTTGATTCAATGCCAAGTCCCTTAGATTCATTGTAGACACCACCCTTACGCTCAAGGACACACACTGTCAAAAAACCAGAAATCCAGCTCTCTGTTTAAAGGAAATCAAACTCTTTCTTCCAGAAAGTGACTTCAGAACAGCTGCTTGCTTCTAAAAGGGTTGTATACCCTGCTCTGCGGCATCCCAGACTCCACACTGGTACCCTGTAATGGCAATCTACACACTGTGGTCCTTGGACCTAAGTCAATGGTTTTCAGCTGAAGAAGACATCTCATAATTCCAGTTTTGATGACACAGTAGAACAGAAGCAGCCCGTCCCCTGCCAAAGTTGCGGGGCAGGCCGGAGGAAGGAGCTGGGTAGGGTGGGGGCGACGTTTTATTTAAGAATTACAAAAAAAAAACTTACCTGATTGCTGCTGGCTCTGCTGTCCGATCCATCACACTCTTGCTGCTTCTGGCACAGTCTCCCAGATGGCCTACGGCCAATCATGACGCTGCATGAAAGCAGCATCAGGATTGGCCTGAGCATTGGGACTTTGCGCTCCCAGGCAGACTGAGAGCCTGTGCCTGATTTCTCCAGCTCCAGCAAAGCAGTCGGGGCGGGAGAAAGCTTCACTGCACATGAGGCCTGCCAACCACCTCATGTGCAGTGAAGGGACAAAGGAGTGCACTACCATTCCCCGACCGCAGTGTCATCCCCAGGACTCATCAGAGTCCTGGGGACAGGTCCAGGGGATTAAAATAAATTGACAATAAAACGGGTTTAAGCCCCATTTTTTAACCGTTTATGTGCGGGTGGTGGCAGGGGGGCAGCGCTCCTCCGCCCTAATGGAGGGGCTGCCGCTGCATTAGAATGCCTGATTTAAACTTATGCAGGGGAATTGTCAGCAGGAGGCAACTGCTATCTTTGTTCTCTGGGCTTTTTGCACTGTTCAGTGACAAGGGGGAAGTTACACAGGGAAAGGCAGCAGAAATATCACACCATAGTTGCTGCGCTGGAATTCTTCAATGACCGCAACAGCTTCATCTCTTACAGATCCTCTGCACTCTTCATCTGCAGGTGAATAGTTCCACTGGGTAAAGCAGTGTGTTTTGGCAGGACGCAAACCACTTTATACTGATGAGTCAAAACGAGGCTGGCACAATGAGCTGGCGAGAAAATGCAAGTGTGGAACAGAGGTGGAGACAATTTTCAACACCGCTCAGTCAGGCAGGCAGGCGTTCACTGGTGCTGCAATAGGCAGCAAAGTCCTTTCTCTTCTTCCGATCCAGGTATATCTGTTCTTTGAGAGGTGCCCATCTGGTGTTTTAAACGATAAACCAGTCACCCATTAGCAATCAGGACTAGTCATTCCTCTACTCCCACCGCCTCCATGAGGCCCTACCCTAGCTACCTCTGAACTATATTGTTGCATCTATTTTACCATATGTCGTAATTTTCCATTATAGCATGGACACTATGGCGGGCGGACTTTGTCCGCCCGCCACCCTAACGGAGATCGGAACCGCCCACCATAAGGGCGGGGGTCCCGTTGGGGGTATTAGGATGTGCCCGCCACAGTGGCAGGCACATCCTATATGTTTTGCATTGTGGCGGGCGGTGCTCTCTGCACCGCCCGCCACAATGCAAAACAGAAGTTGACGCATTTACATATGCAAAGTGGCAGGCACCGCATGGTGCCTGCCGCTTTGCATATGTAAATGTGCCCCCCCGACAGTGCCGGCAACCTGGGGGCCCTGCAGGGGGCCCGCAGCAATCTCCGCCTGCCTTTCCGTGGCGGCATTGCCGCCGCGGAAAGGCCCCTACATTTTGCCATTGTAATATGGCTGGCGCCACCATATTAATCTATTACCGCCATGGTCGCAAGGCGACCGCAACGGTAAAGCGGCGGACGGTCTTTCCCTCCGCCGCTGTCCCCTCCGTCATCCTAATCTGGCGGAGGGGAAAACGAGAGTGGTTGTCGGGCGGATTGCCTCCGCCAGGGTGGCGGTGCCCACCGCCACCCTGGCGGAGGCAATCCGCCAGACATCCTAATGACCCCCTATGTATTTTTTTTACCTATTCCTCTTGTAATCGTGTGCAATTGCTTCTATGCGCTTTAAAGTACTTTATATATACAAGTGGTGTATCTACCTCAAAACTGTATCTTCAACTGATCCTATTGTCTTTTCGTATATTACTCCTACTTACTGCCACGATATCTGTATACTCACCCCAAATGTACCTTACACAATCGTTGTTTTGTAAAATCTGTGAAGCATTCTGATTCCGTTGAGTCAAGTCAGCGCTATATAAAACTCAATAAATAAATAAATAAATCCTAACAAAATGTCCAGAATTTCCAGTTTTGCAGCAGTTCATTTTCTTTCATGGGAACATGCTTGTTTCCAACAAAACTATTGCAGAGTTCCATGCACCCAAACCCGACATTAAAATCCCCTGCCTCAGTTGTGTGGACATCTCTCTTGTACCCTAACTCCAGTCCAGGGTCTCCCAGTTCAGCTGTGTAAGCTACAATGGAAGTATTCTCTGGGCCACAACATTAACCATGTCTTGGGTAGTGTCTGGCTCCAGTGAGTCAGTGAGTAACCGTATACTGACTGAGCAGAGAAGGTGGTAGAGAGTCTATCGAAAATCAAATGCCCCTCTGCCAGTTCTCTGAAATTTCCATTCTCTTTTCCAGGTTATCCTGTAGAAAGTTGTTTATAGTAGTCAATTGCACAACCCGGTTTCCTACAAGGTGTGAAAGAACTGTGGGGCATATTAGCAAGAACCTCATTCAAATTTTCGCCGTAACGGCGATTTTGGGCTTCATAATATGCGCTATAGAATTCCGATAGAAGCCCAGGTTAGATGTGCAGGACATCTAACCTGGGCTTTTTTTGGAATTCTATAACGCATATTAGCAAGGCCATTATAGCCATTTTAGCAGCAGTTTCCTGCCGCTAAAACTGCGATAATTTTAACGAGGTTCTTGCTAATATGCCTCTGTTATCCTAGACTGAAATATTTATGTTCTTGGAAGCATTCAGCTGAATTTAAGAAGAATCTAGGTCATATTCCAAGTTATATTCGGGTTACACATTACCTAAACACTGGGAAACTGGGGCTCATGACTTTTCTATCAAGCACTTCAGTTTTAAATTTTAACTACATTTTACATATAGGGAATATGCTCTGTAGCTAGCTGCCAAGAAAATTTGCATTCTAAAATGACATGTTTCAGGCGTAGAGGGGAATGCAATTCCCTTTTCTCCAACACCCCTTATCTTCACAACGCAGAAGAGTGCAGGAGCCTCCAGGATCAACAGTGTAATTGCAGAGTGATGTTTATGGCAAGTTGAAATAAGCAAGGTTGTCCTTTTAAATTGGGCGCATGTGACTGAGGCCTAGTCAGAAGGTCACATCCACTGCTGTAGTTAACGAGCATTTGCAATGCAATTGGTTTCGCCTTCGGGACCTTATATGTATTTAGCTATGAAGCACATTAGCCTGGGTGCTGAAACATCTACTGTTCTTTAACATGGAGGGAAAGTAAGCACCAAACTGTGTGACACACCAGGTATGGGAACACATGGAGAGAAATATTGCCTTTCAGCTGGAAATGGTGTAGTCCAAAGATCTGTTTTTAATATTAAAGCAGGGCCATCAGTGGTCATATCACTGAAAATACAAGATTTGAAAAAAATATTGTTGAATAAGGGTGTTCGTGGAAGACAATTTGTATGGACTGGAATATAGAGAATGCTAAAGGGATTCTGGTATTTCACTGACCTCTACTGGTCATTGTTTATCAAGAAAGTTAAATAGAGGCAGTTGCCAGAAAAAAAAAGTCTCTCAGCAGAAAGCAATTCTGGTATTTTACTGACCTCTACTGGTCGTTTTCTATCAAGACAGTTAAATAGAGAAGTTGAGCAAACAGAAAGCAATTCTTGTATTTTACTGACCTATACTGGTCATTTTTTATCAAGACAATTAAATAGAGGCAGTTGAACAGAAACAAAAGTCCCTAAGCTGAAGCAGACAAGTCCTAGGGCTGATCTCCAGAGCCCACAAAGTACATATACATATAAGTATATACAAGAGGTCTTGAATGCTCGACCTATAAACAACAGATGTCTACAGCACAGGAAAAATTAGAGAAACACAAGCAGTGGTTGGATGTGAATCTTGTGATGCAAATGGATTTCCTTATAGTTCAGCCCTTAACAAAGGTGGCCTAATAGACAGCAGCCTATCCGCACACACCTTTATTTGAGCAGGGAACGCAGTTATAAGTAAATCTGACTTTCCCACACACAGTCATAACCAGGTGCCATAAAGTGATACTGCTGGGGGTAAGTTCTGGCAAACCATAGAGTGAAATTAACTTGTGAAAAATGCCCGGAAAACACCTGAATATAACAATTGGGGTGCAGTTCACACCAGCATCTATATGGTATGGCACATTTGTTCATGCCTGTTCTTGAGCTACATAATAATACATTCCACCAGTTTAACTCCAGTCCTTTTGAATTGGATTTTAAAATTGTGGTAATTATCGCACATCCCACAATGCCACTTAGGAGGACTTTGTTGCTCCATGGCAGGCTGCATCCGTAATGATGTACGTGTGTGTGTGCATGTTTGTGCGTGTGCACATGTATGTGCTCACATGTTTGTGTATGTGCATCAGTGTATGTACATGATTACTTCATGGAACTATTTTTAAAAAATGCAATTGGTTTCACAAACATATGAAAAATGCAGATATGAAGGAGTTGCCAAAGTGGGTTTGTAAGTTAGCATGCTTCAAAGAGGTGAACTATTTCCAGTACTATGATCACATTTGTTCATGGATGGAGAATCCCTTGTTTGTGCCAAGAGTATCAGCCAAGATGACATATGATAAGAGAAAACATAATGTAAAAAAAGAAAGAAAAAGTAATATATTGTTGCATAGTCTTTATTACAATGTGTTGATCTCTAAACAGGATTATGTGAGTCTATTGATAGGCTGGCTGGCAAACAATCAGTCCATAAAATGATATCCAAATGGTATTTTAATCATACTGCAACATAATTAAACAAAGCATTAAGAACAGCGTTGCTGTTGTTGTTTAGTGCAGAACCGCACTTAGTGCTCTCTTTTAAGTGATACACTCAAGTGATAAATAGTGATCAGCATGTGTATCAATAGAGCACAGAATCGCACGGCCCGTTAATGTAATACAGAGTCATAGGATCCGTGGGGCATATTAGCAAGGCCTTTATCGCCGCTTTAGCGGCACTTTTTGCCGCTAAAGCTGCGATTTTGTTATCGCCCTATCAGCAAGCTGTCGCTAACAGGTGTTAGCGACAGCTTTCTGGCGATAGCGGACGGTTTTCCTATCGCCTTGCATGCCAGCGATAATTATCGCTAATGACATGCAAGGTAGGCGTTCCCAACTAAAAGCGACTGAAAACAGTCGCTGACACAACTTCCCCCTATTAGCAACGCAGGAGAAGCGATAAAAAAACTTGCGCTAACCACGATTATCGCTGGATTTTAACACCTGCTAAAATCTTGACTTAGCCATTGTTTTCTATGGGAGGTGGATTCTCCGGCTGAATCCTCACCTGCCTATTAGCGACCTTTTTCTTAGCGATGGGAATTCATCGCTAGAATTCCTGCTTATGGATGGAGAATCGTCGCTATCACTGGTTTATTATCGCCTTGCAGATAATAATGCTAATAGCACGTTATCTCCACGATCTAAACCAGCAATCGCCCTGCGATAAAAAATACAGCGCTAAGCGCGCTTTGCAATGATTATCGCAAATCCTTGCTAATATGGCCCCTGGTTTTTTACTTTAAACACAGACCCTATGGATTCTGTATTACACTTGCGTGCCATGCCATTCTTGTTCTGCTGATGCACATACTGACCACGATTCACCGCTTGTGTGTTTAACTTATAAGAGAGCCCCAAGCAGTGGGCAGATGAAAGGGAATGGTGGGGGGGGGGAGGGGTTAGAAAAAAGGAAAAAAAGGAAGACTTACCTGCTGATCGCCAGTCATCAGCTGCCGCATCTCCTCCGTCTTATCTGTTTTCCTCGCCCCCGGCAGCACCCAAGCTCCCAAACTCCCCCAGCCAATCATGACGCTGCTGTCACCAGCATGACAGCAGCGCTGTGATTAGTCTGAGCAGCCTGGTTCATCGCTCAGACAGGGAGTGGGAGCCTGTGCACATTCTCCACCCAAGCTGCACACTACAGCCTGGTGGAGAACATGCTAAGTGAGCATGACAGTTTGGCTGGCCCAAGCCGCCCGCCAAACCGTCATGTGCACTTATGGTGCACCAACCACTCCTCCTCCCTCTGACGGGAGCCCAGCCCTGCCTCGCCCTAACCTGGCCCCATACTAAAAACAAAATTATAATAACGTTTTGTTATTATCACTCTTTTTTCCTTTGCACTGCTCAGAGAGCAGTGGGGCGACGTTCCTCCCCCTTAGCAGAGAAGCCGCCACTGGCACCAAGCACGTTTCCGCACCAGGCATCCACTTAGTCAAAGTTTTGAATGCTTCTTTCTTTTTTTGCAGTTTGATTAAAATACCATTTGGATTTAATTTTATGGATTGCTTGTTCATTAGGTACCACTGTCCTCCAGAATGAAATGTATGCCCAAGGTGCCCAGTGATTTCTGAGTTTCCCTTATACACCCAATTCTAGGGACGGCTGGCAAAGGCATCATGCCACGAGCCTCTGTGAACAGTGGTAGAGCACAACTATTGGCACACCACTGAGAAAGTCTTTCACGTCATCATCAGTATATATGTATATGAATAGTACTATCTTTCACCTATTGGAGGGCGCATCAGGTACACTTTGCAAACGTTTGCAGCCCCTATAGACCACAAAGAGGCAGTTTCAACACATTCAAAAGCTAAGAAATATCCTACAAATCACTGTTCGTGTCTAGTCGGTGGATAATGGAGATTACATTCATAAAGGGGAGAGAAAAAAGCAAAAGCAAGCAAGACAAAGATGTTTCAAAACAGAATCAACAAAGAGAGCAAGTTTGATTCATGAAGGCAGGCTCCAAGCCAGACTATTCGTTGACATTTTGCTTATCTGTGCCTTTGCAAGGGAAAAAAGTGTTTTATGCACATAAGTCTGATCTTGCCAAAATGGCAGGCTGCCACCCTCCCTTAAACACGTCTTCTATAAAAGGGCGCCAAGCAATCCTTTGATCCTGGCCTTAGATATTTTTGGACCGCCTTAAAAGGATGCATCTGTGTGCCAGACACAGATAAATGTGAGTGTCAGCAAAGGTGTATACTATATTTATGGGAAGAAAAACAAGCAAAAACAACACAGGAATCTTGTAAGTAAAAACAAGAAAATAAATCACCAACACAAACTTAGAATTGTCATATACCTTGATGCTAAGCTCGCCCTATGGGATGGAGTCGGCAGATGTGCACAATGCATGTGACATCACTTTCCTTTAAAAAATGCCTGGTTTTGGTTTGTGTCCCCAAAATCATATGACTTGCGGAAGTGACACCCCAGGCGCATGATGCCATGGCACATAGTGGCATACATGACCTATGCACCTGTTAATTTCACAAGAAACGGTAAAATAATGCATTTGACCCTCTTGAAATTAAATCTAATGGTCAAACAAAACCTACCGTAAAGTCGATTATGAATTCCCCAGAAGGCTAAATTGTATTTATCATATCCCATAAAAGCTGACACTCCTGTGTTTGTCATTTATAGGATCAAACAAATTCTTACCGTGAAGAGTTTTGTCTTGAAAATGGGGCATAACGTGGGTTTTGGTGTTTTCCGCAGCCACATCCCTATGTTCAGATGTTTACACCGCTGTCCCTCGCCCCCACCAGATACATTTCAGGACTTTATTTTTTACATTTTATTTTACCTGTACTTACCGGGAGTGGTCCATTTTGCACCACTTGTAATTGTAAGCTTTGCACAAACCGGTGTGTGCACAAGTATCACAATTATTTTATCAGTCCCTTTTGTAAGCAGTGTTACAATGCCTAAGAGTGTCATATATTTACACAGCCCATGTGATCTGGGTTACAATGCTAAAGAACTCCTTATATTTACATAACCCACTAGTTAACAGGGTTAAACTGGGGGGGTGTGGCGTAGCGCCCGATGCGGATGGCGGCGTAGGCGTGAGCGCTCCGATCCCGCCGAGGGGAACAAGCGGTTCGCGACCTTCTATTGACTCGCTGCAAGCGGGTTTCCGCATCGGAACTTGGCGAGCATGTCGTGAGCTCTCCATGCGGCTCCTAGAGGCTCTCCATTGCCGTTTTTTTGGCCGCTGAATCTCCGCTTGCGGCTCTGTTTCTACAAAGTGCCGAGGTTGCCTCTCAGGTATGCGCAGCTTCTCATGACGACTTCTCTACTGCTTGCAGCTTCACTCCTAATATGTGCAGAGCCATGTTTCCCATATTATTGACCCGCTATGCTTCTTGACTGTGACTGCTTATTCTTGATGGTTCCGAATGCTGCCTTAAGCCTCTTCAGCTTTCCAATATTGGCGGCCATTTTATGAATAGTGCTACCCTTCTGGACTCTCCATCTACGGCTGCTGGTCTACCTAAATTTCCTTACTGCATTAGAGAATGTTTTTCTTTTTCTTCTGCTACATTGTTCCCATCAAGTTGCTCTGCTGTTTATGGAATTTCTACACATCTCCTATTTGGATGTCCTTCTTTTTGACGGCTAGCTTACATGGGTAAACTTACGCCGAACGGCGTCACTAAACCTTTGCAGCATATCTTCATTAAAAATTCCAAGGTGTTCTCGGCCTTTGCTCAGTTAGAAGTTTCTCAGATATCTTCTGTCCATTCACCACAGTCCTCAATGGAGCAATCTGCGCAGACTCTAGGGAAAGGTACCACCAAGAGGCTAAAAAAGGACCCTCCTTCTCCGTCCAATCCTGCCTCTGCCATATCCATGGAACTGCTGTTGGAGGAGATAAGAGCTTTACGTCCTTTTATGGAAGAAACCAACGCCAAATTACAGATTTTGACTGATAATTGGTCTCAAATGGATGCGAGAGTCACGTCTGTGGAACGCAGCATCTCTTCTCTTCAGGAGTCGTCGTCCAAAGTCTCCCACATGCATTCACAGGTTGCGTCTCTTCAAAAGCAGGTGGAGGAGCTTGAAAATCGAAATAAACGCAACAATTTACGCATTTACCGCCTGGTAGAGGGTTGCGAGGGGACTGACCCCGTTGCTTTTTTCAAATCCTTTCTTCCCACACTCCTGCACTTGCCGTAAGGCACTATGCTTAATATACAACGGGCCACCAGACTTGGCCGAGCTCCTTCTCCTACCTCCACTTCTTCGAAACCAAGAGGCGTCATCATGTACTTTCTAGAATACACCGACCTATTAAAGGTTCTTTCAGCAGCCAGAGCCTCTCCTCGTCTAACCTGGTCATGATCTTCCTTGTTCTTTGCACAGGATTATGCAAGAGCCACGGCGAATCGACGTAAGGCCTTCCTGGATATGAGACCCGCTCTTCGTTCCATCGGTGCCAGATATGGTCTCTTTCACCCGTGTTTTTTCAGGGTTACCTACAATAACAAAACGACAACCTACGAGGATCCAGTCCGTCTTCAGAGCTTCCTGAATTCCTGCCAAGCTGCTGACATGGACCTTTCTGGTCCCTCTTCCTCTTTCCCTCCATGATTTTCGCATCTTCTCTCTCTTCTGATGGTTGATATTCATTGTTGTTTTCCCTCCCTCATCTGTTCTCCGAATCTGGCAGTTGTGCTTTTTACTCCTGTATGCTTATGTACCCATTCCTTTTTTCCTTTATGTCCTTTCTCCTTGCTCTCTTTCTCTATTTACATGGTCTCTTTTTGGCTCGTTATCTTTAGTGGTTTTGTCTCCTAATGTTATTCTTCTTTATCTACAGGTTACATATCGCGTTCCGTGTTGTCCCCTTGGTTGGGTGGTTCGTTGACCTTGTTCGCCCGACCTCCTCTAGTTGGCTCTACCCCCCCTCCTCCTCTTCTCGTTTGGTCTTCTTCTCGATTGTGCTCCCTTCCCTTCTCGTAAGTACAGTTTTCCTTCTTGTTCATCATGTTTATTTTCCGCTTTGCCCCCCTTTTCCTGGCTTTTGTATTTCTTCTATGCTTAAAGGTGTCTTTTTCTCTATTTGCTTTTCCTTCTTAATCTTCAGGATTTTATTCCATGCTCTCCTGTTTCTGCATGTTTCTTTCTTGCATTTTTGGTTTTTACTGTTCTGTTTCCTAGCATATGCTTATCTTTTCCTACTTCTTCTTTCTTTTTTTCTTACTGTCTTCTTTTTTTTTCCTTTCTCCTCTATACTTTTCTCTTTTTTCCTATTCCTCCTCTCCTTTCTTTCTGGCATTTATGATAATTTTTTTCTCTTTTGCTCACTTTCTTTCATGGGCTCTCCTTCTCACGTTGCTACTGGTTTTCTTTTTCTTCTATTTTATATACTATGTCATTGAAAATAATTACATGGAATGTTAAGGGCATTAATTCTCCAACCAAGAGGCAAAGAATCTTATCTCACCTAGCCAGATTAAATGTGGATGTTGCATTTTTACAAGAAACTCATTTATCTGATGTAGAATCGGCTAAACTCAAAAGAGGTTGGGTGGGTGAGGCTTATTATTCCCAGGGTGACTGTAAACGAAATGGAGTAGCTATTCTGTGTCCTAAAACTCTTTCCCATTCCCTAATTGCCCAGGAATCAGATGCTGAAGGTCGATGGATTCATGTTAAACTGTCTCTCAAGGGTGTTCCAATTTCCTTTCTTAATGTCTATGCTCCCACTGGTGGTGATCCTGCTTTTTGGCAGGACCTCTCCCACCATATCACCAGATTTGCCGATGATAACTTCATCCTGACAGGTGATTGTAACCAACCCCTTGATCCTTTTCTAGACAGGAATTCCAAAACTCCCTATGCTCCAAATAAATCTCACAAGCTATTTACTCAAGCTGTTTCCCAACACAAGCTCATTGACGCCTGGCGCTTATGCAATCCGACGACGAGAGAATTTACTTTTTATTCCCTATGCCATCATTCCCAGTCCCGGATTGATTATATTTTTGTTACTCACAATATTGCCCAAACTCTTACTAATGCTGAAATTGGTCCAATTCTACTTTCGGATCATGCTCCTACCATAGTTCATATTGATATACTTCCTAAACCTGTTGGGCCTAAGAGGTGGCGTTTTAATAACGCCCTTCTATTGGATCCCACATTCACTGCTTCCTTTATTGAATTTTTTGACGAATTTTTTACAACTGTTGTCTTCATTTTTTTTAGATTTGATGCTTATGATTAGCTTTCATTATTGTTTATAACTGTATTATGCCCATTGCTTACTGATGTACCCGTGCTTTCTATTTTTCTCTGTATTTTGTATTGACACCTTGTTCCTCTCTCCTTCCCCGAATAAAATTCTTTTTTTAACTTAAAAAACAGGGTTAAACTGATGAAGAGTGCCGCAAAGCCCACTAGAGAGCAGGGTTGCAATGATAAAGCACTTCATGTATTTACAAAGCCCACCTACGAGCAAGGTTAATATGACAGAGAGATCCTTATATACGCAAAGTTCACAAGTGATCGAGGTTAACATGATGAATGTATTTACAAGGCCCCGCCTCCTGTGAGAAGTGTTTAATAAAGAGCGCCCTATATTTACAAAGCCCACTTGTGATCAGGGTTAGAATCATAAAGAGTGACATGTATTTCAACGCCCATTTCCGATGAGTGTGAAAATGATAAAGAGCTCCATACGTTTGCAAAGGCCACTTGTGATTAAAGTGAAAATGATAAAGTCGCCAGGCGCTTACAAGACCCATGTGTGGTAAGAGTTAAAATGAGAAAGAATTCCAGAGGCAGATAAAAGGCAAATATAATAATCAGACAAGGGGCCTCGGGCTGTTCTTGTGAGGCTTTTGAGCCCTAAATGCTACCCTGTCATCGGTCACTGTGCCACAGAATTTGTGGACGTCCGTCTGTTGCAACAGTTGAGTGTTGTTGCACAAACGTACCATTAACTCAGGTTGTTGCAGCATACACGTGCCAGTTTCAAAGGGTGTTGGTGCATAAACGTGACAATTTCAAAGGGCACTGACTTACAAATGTGCCGGTATCACAGTGTGTTGGTGTATAAATGGTGCCAGTTTCACAAGGGGTTGGCACACGAACGTGCCAATATCACAGGGTATTAGAGCACAAACGTGCCAGTATCACAGGCAATGATACCCCTTCCATCCCCAAACACACTATCTGGGATGCTTTTAAGGCTGCGGCAATAGATTTTATAATTGGATATGTTGCAAAGAAAAGGAAAATTGCCCGCAAATTTACAGGGGATCTCCTTCAAGATATCAAGAAATTGGAGCACGCCTATTTTACTTCACACTCACAAGACAGTTTAACAGCCCTTGTTAATGCCAAAATGAACTTCAACAAACAATCCACAGAGGATGCTTCTCTATATTTATTGAAATCTAGTGCAAAAGTTTACGGCGGTAGAAATAAAGCCGGGAAAATCTTAGCCAATTATTTGAAAATCAAACATAACAAATTGATTATTGAATCCATTTACGACACTCAATCTAATCTCCAACATAAAGACGCAGACATCCTTACCGAATTCTCCACTTTCTACAAAACTTTGTACTCCTCTGAAACCCAACCCTCTTCCCAATCTTTGGATCATTTCTTTTCTACCATACACAAACCTGACCACTTCCCTCTTGATCTTTCTTCCTTAGAATTAGATATTTCTCAACGTGAATTACTCCTAGCACTCCAAACTCTCAAAAAAGACAAGGCTCCTGGACCAGATGGTCTTACTGTTGAATTTTTCCTCCATTTTTCAAAACTCCTCATTCCAAAATTACACTCTCTCCTAGACTCATTTATTGCCTTAGGTGCTTCCTCAGGTTCTTTCTCTGACACCCACATTTGCCTCATACCCAAGGAAGGGAAAGATGCTCAATATTGTAAGAACCATGGGGCACATGCATCATTGTAGGATTTTGCACTTCCTAAATTGCGAAAATTAAGGAATCGCAATTTAGGAAGTGCAAAATCCTATGCATCAAGAAATCCTAAAAGTTTTTAGGATTTCTTAATTTTCGGAAATTGCGATTCCTTAATTGCGAATCGCAATTAAGGAATGGCATTACATTGATTCCTATGGGCCTAGAGCCCATAGGAATCAATGCCTTTTTGCGAATTTTTTTTTGCGAATGAAATTTTGATGATGCATTGCAAGGGCGATGAGGGGGGTTCAAAGGACCCCCCTGCACCCTTGAAATGTTTGTTTTAGTGCATGTTTCACACACACATGTCCAAAGGACATGTGTGTGTGTAACATGACACTTTCCAAAATGCATTTTTGTGGTTTTTTTCGGAATTTCGCAAATTAACACGAGGGTCAACCTCGTGTTAATTTGCACTTCCTATTTCAAAATTTGCATTTTTTAAAAAATTCATGCATTGCATTTAAGGAATCGCACAAATGCGATTCCTTAAATGCAATCGCATTTTTAGGAATTGCAAAAAAATGCGGATTTTCAAAAATTGTTTCATGCATCCCAAAAACTTATTTAGGAAGCCCAAACGGCCGAATTTACCGATTCGCACCGTTTGCACTTCCTAAATAGGTTGATGCATGTGCCCCTATAGGCCCATTTCCTTGGTCAATATCGACTACAAGATATTTGCTAAATCACTTGCAGCGCGTCTTGATCTTTTACTTCCAGACCTCTTAGGCGAGGAACAATCGGGTTTCGTCAAGGGCCGATTCATCACGGATAATACTAGACTTTTGTTCAATGTCTTATCAAAATCTCATAAATTACCCAATGCCCTTGCAGCAATTGCCCTAGATGCTGAGAAAGCTTTTGATAGGGTTGAGTGGACCTATCTATTTCACGCCCTTAAATGGTTTGGTTTTGGTCCCAAATTTATCTCTTTGATTTCTTTACTGTACTCCAATCCCTGTGCGGCAGTCTGCGCCAATGGCCTGGTCTCTTCCTTTTTTGATTTAGGGAGAGGCGTGCGCCAAGGTTGTCCTCTATCCCCTTTTCTTTTTAATCTGGCTTTAGAACCTTTTTTATCCAAACTCCGTCAAAACCCTAACATTCATGGCTTTCATGCCTTGGATTCCCAAGTTAAGCTTGCCGCATATGCGGACAATATTTTACCTTTTATTTCCAACCCCACTGAATCTATTCCTGCTTTCCTTGCCGAAGTCAGAGATTATTCCCAGATATCTGGCTACAAGCTCAATAATGACAAGTGTGACATTTTGCCCTTGACGAAGTTTACATTTAAGCCTGATTTTAATACCTCCAACTATACATGGAGTTCCTCGCACATTAAATACCTTGGCCTACATATCACCCCTTCCATTTCAGACACGTTGTTAAAATTTATTTAAACAAAATGTATTTGTTTAAATAAATGCATTCAAAAACTATTGGACTTAACGTCTAGATGGCATCCCCTTTATTTATCATGGTGGGGCCGTCTTGATACAATTAAAATGATGCTATCCCCTATAGTCCTTTACACTATTTCTAATATTCCTGTCTCCATCCCCTCTAAATTTTTCAGGAGAATTAACTCAATTTTGGCATCTATTCTCTGGAGCAACAAAAAACCTAGACTGTCCTTTGCTCGGCTTATACGTCCCAAATCAGAAGGCGGAGTTAATTTCCCAGATTTCCCAGTCTAACATAAGGCGTTTCTGTTACGACAGGCTTCCCTTTGGTTGCAAGACCCGATTTCCCCTTGCCCCTTATGGGCTAAACTTGAACGCCTCTTTCTTTCCCCTTTCTCCCTTGCTGAATATCTTTCATTTTCACGCAAGCCTTCCTCTATTCCTACTCCTATCCACAAATTCACAGTTAAACAACTTCTATCTTCTTCTCCTGCTCCCCCTGCGACTATTGCTGATCTCCTTACCTCCACCATTTGGCATAACACCTCTCTCTTGATACGTGATAAGCCCTTTTACTGGAAGTCGTGGCGACACAGAGGGCTAATCTGGGTTTCCCAACTATTCTCACATTCTTCTTTCATACCCTTCCCTATTCTCTGCACCACCTATGGTTTGCCTGCTTCTTTTACCCACAAATATCTTCTTCTTAAAGAGGCTGTAATGGCCACTTACACCCGCCTCTTGCACGCACCTTCCCCTTCTTCTTCTCCTGTCCCTGCCTCACTGCTTCATTCCTTTCTGCGCACTACTCCTAAAGCCTCCTCCACTTACAAACACCTTCACACTAAAGACTCTATCAGACCCAAATCTAAGGTGGAGGAATGCTGGGAACAAGATCTTGCCGCATCTTGGTCCATTCCTTTATGGGATAAGATCTGGAATGAGATTCGCCAGTCCTCTAGGGCAGCGACCCTGACACAAACCTTGTTCTTCATTTATAATAGACTTCTTTTCACGCCATTCGACCTTCATAAACGCTTTCCAGCCACTCCACACATTTGTTGGTCATGTTCTTCCCCACAAGCAACTTTATTTCATATGTTGTTCCTGTGTAAATCTGTTCATGACTTTTGGTTGCAGGTTTGGGCCCAAATTAATGTAATATTTCATACTTGCATTCCTTTTTCTTACACTAATGTTTTCTTAGGAAGTCTTTCTCCTTGTTGGGAGGATGCTGAACTTAACACTCAGATTATCGATTTATTGTTAGCTGTTGCGTTTCAGCAGATTACAGTCAATTGGAAGAAATTTTCTAACATTTCTTTTAAAGCATGGTGGTATAACGTTTGCCATAATCATAGACTGGATACTGCTTTTGTTTTTCCTGCCCACATGGCAGCAAAGCGTATGGACTTATGGCTTCCTGTTACGCTTTATCTTGATGTATGTGCTAAACGTTCATTTCACCCACAACCCTCACAGTAAGAAGTTCTCAAGCCCCCTTAAGTGCCCCCCGCATTCCGTTTCTTCTACATTATCAACTGTATGTACTTCCTTTTGCATAATTGTATTTTTACAACTGTTGTCTTCATTTTATTTAGATTTGATGCTTATGATGCTTTCATTATTGTTTATAACTGTATTATGCCCATTGCTTACTGATGTACCCGTGCTTTCTATTTTTCTCTGTATTTTGTATTGACACCTTGTTCTTCTCTCCTTCCCCGAATAAAATTCTTTTTTGAACTTAAAAAACAGGGTTAAACTGATGAAGAGTGCCGCAAAGCCCACTAGAGAGCAGGGTTGCAATGATAAAGCACTTCATGTATTTACAAAGCCCACCTACGAGCAAGGTTAATATGACAGAGAGATCCTTATATACACAAAGTTCACAAGTGATCGAGGTTAACATGATGAATGTATTTACAAGGCCCCGCCTCCTGTGAGAAGTGTTTAACTAATAAAGAGCGCCCTATATTTACAAAGCCCACTTGTGATCAGGGTTAGAATCATAAAGAGTGACATGTATTTCAACGCCCATTTCCGATGAGTGTGAAAATGATAAAGAGCTCCATACGTTTGCAAAGGCCACTTGTGATTAAAGTGAAAATGATAAAGTCGCCAGGCGCTTACAAGACCCATGTGTGGTAAGATTTAAAATGAGAAAGAATTCCACAGGCAGATAAAAGGCAAATATAATAATCAGACAAAGGGCCTCGGGCTGTTCTTGTGAGGCTTTTGAGCCCTAAATGCTACCCTGTCATCGGTCACTGTGCCACGGAATTTGTGGACGTCCGTCTGTTGCAACAGTTGAGTGTTGTTGCACAAAGGTACCATTAACTCAGGTTGTTGCAGCATACACGTGCCAGTTTCAAAGGGTGTTGGTGCATAAACGTTACAATTTCAAAGGGCACTGACTTACAATTGTGCCGGTATCACAGTGTGTTGGTGTATAAATGGTGCCAGTTTCACAAGGGGTTGGCACACAAACGTGCCAATATCACAGGGTGTTAGAGCACAAACGTGCCAGTATCACAGGGTGTTGGCACACAAACATAGCAGTGTCATCGAGTATTAGTTCACAAACGTGCCAGGGTCACAGATTGTTGGCACACAAACGTGCCAATTTCACAGGGTGTTGACAAACAAATGTGTCAGTATCACAGTGTGTTGGTGTATACATGGTGCCAGTTTCACAAAGGGTTGGCACACGAACGTGCCAATATCACAGGGTGTTAGAGCACAAACGTGCCAGTATCACAGGGTGTTGGTGTATAAATTGTGCCAGTTTCACAGAGTGTTGGCACATCAACGTGCCAGGGTCACAGATTGTTGGCACACAAACATGCCAGTATCACAGGGTGTTAGTGCACCAACGTGCCAATATCACATGATCTTAGTCCACAAAAGGCAGCAGTATAACAGGGTGTTGGAGCACAAACGTGCCAATATCAAAGGGTGTTACTGCACAAACTTGTCAATATCACAGGATGATGGTGCAAAAACGCGCCATCATGGCTGCTCCTGAATTTGCTCGGTTGATGACTCTTCCCACAGCTGGGAGTCTCAGAGGCATAGCAGTTGCAAATGAAGTCTTGAAATGACGTAACGCGACAACTATAGGACTTTTTTTATATGCAAAAAGACTAAGGGGCTTATTTACAAGGCCAGTGTGCTGCCGGAACATCACTTTTTATGATGTTCCAGCCGCGTACTGCACTTACCCATATCTACAAGGCCACATAAAGCCACCCTGTGTAGTTTTTAATTGCCTCGTAGATATGGTGTGAGGCAACGCAGCAGAAGATGCTGCGTTGCCTCACATTGCGATGGGGGAGGCATGGCATGACTGTTACATGGATGTTCCCACGTCACAGCCATACATTTGAAACAATACCAGATTTACAACGTGCTGTAAACCTAAGTGCTAAAACAACAGGTGATGGACAGAATGCAGACCAATGTCATACATTCACCCCAGTACAGAGATCTGGGCCTAAATCCATCGTTTCTTTGCTCACCATGCCTTTCCAGTTTGAACCCAGCCATATGCAAATCAGTCTTGACCCTGTGCCCCATGGGAACAGTCCAGCCCGAACTGCCAAGCCAGGTCCTCCCTGGACTGGAAATAAAGAATCCAAGGACCAGTTTTGGGCTTTCAGCCCTCATCAGCCTGGATAGCTTGATTCCAGTGGCATGGAGACCACGGGACTCACGTCTGAGCATACCCGTACCACTCGGGGTGACAAAAGCTAAAACAACAGGTGATGGACAGAATGCAGAACAATGTCATACATTCACCCCAGTACAGAGATCTGGGCCTAAATCCATAGTTTCTTTGCTCACCATGCCTTTCCAGTTTGAACCCAGCCATATGCAAATCAGTCTTGACCCTGTGCCCCATGGGAACAGTCCAGCCCGAACTGCCAAGCCAGGTCCTCCCTGTACTGGAAACAAGCATCCAAGGACCGGTTTCGGGCTTTCAGCCCTCATCAGCCTGGATAGCTTGATTCCAGTGGCATGGAGAGCACAGGACTCACGTCTGAGCATACCCGTCCCACTCGGGGTGACAAAAGCTAAAACAACAGGTGATGGACAGAATGCAGAACAATGTCATACATTCACCCCAGTACAGAGATCTGGGCCTAAATCCATCGTTTCTTTGCTCACCATGACTTTCCAGTTTGAACCCAGCCATATGCAAATCAGTCTTGACCCTGTGCCCCATGGGAACAGTCCAGCCCTAACTGCCAAGCCAGGTCCTCCCTGGACTGGAAACAAGCATCCAAGGACCGGTTTCGGGCTTTCAGCCCTCATCAGCCTGGATAGCTTGATTACAGTGGCATGGAGAGCACGGGACTCACGTCTGAGCATACCCGTCCCACTCGGGGTGACAAAAGCTAAAACAACAGGTGATGGACAGAATGCAGAACAATGTCATACATTCACCCCAGTACAGAGATCTGGGCCTAAATCCATCGTTTCTTTGCTCACCATGCCTTTCCAGTTTGAACCCAGCCATATGCAAATCAGTCTTGACCCTGTGCCCATGGGAACAGTCCAGCCCGAACTGCCAAGCCAGGTCCTCCCTGGACTGGAAAAAAGCATCCAAGGACCGGTTTGGGGTTTTGAGCCCTCATCAGCCTGGATAGCTTGATTCCAGTGGCATGGAGAGCATGGGACTCACGTCTGAGCATACCCGTACCACTCGGGGTGACAAAAGCTAAAACAACAGGTGATGGACAGAATGCAGAACAATGTCATACATTCACCCCAGTACAGAGATCTGGGCCTAAATCCATCGTTTCTTTGCTCACCATGCCTTTCCAGTTTGAACCCAGCCATATGCAAATCAGTCTTGACCCTGTGCCCCATGGGAACAGTCCAGCCCGAACTGCCAAGCCAGGTCCTCCCTGGAATGTACAGTAAATCATTAATAAGCATGTGTAAATATGGCTAAGATCTACATTTTGTACGAATTAGTTGTATAACATTAGTGCACACATTACATAAACTCATTATCGTTTCTACAGTAAACACTTCTAAATATGTGAGGATGGTTTCTATTCAATCATCTAAACAGTAACTCTTGTTTAATGAGTTAAGGAACACAGTGTGAAATATGAATTATGTAATTCTACAGTGAATACACTTCACTAATGATGTTGAGTGCAACATTTCATTTAATTGTGCGTTAGGTCACATAGGAAACATGTGCTTCGTGCACTTTTAGTTTATGCATTTGTGACGTGTAAAGGTGGGGTTAAATTTACACTGTACCAGCCCTCTCAAGGTGAGACTGCTCTCTGGTCTATATTTAATAATCATTTGGATTACCAGAGTTGTGGAGGCTACACTAGTGCTAACGCTCCTGTTGCTTCTACTTAGCGCCTGATTCACAAAGCTAAATCTTAATTTTTTTGTACGTTTACGATTGTTTGATACTCACAAGGGTATTTACAAGAAGTTATGGGTAACTGTTTGGGTGGAAATTTCTGGGCCTCGGTGCTACAATTGTCAGGGGCCAATTGTGTTGTGACACATTCCTTGCGAAAGGCTTCACCCAAGAGCTATTGTAAGAGTAAGTATAGAGGGAAAATGGAGGATTGTGCCCTCACGATTTGTCAATAGTAGTCTGAAAATGAAATGCAAACGTTCTTTGAAAGTTTTAGGTGCGTAGTTTTTATTTCATGTTACATCTGTGGATAAAGAACAGCCGACACGTGTTCCAGGACCGCAGAGATGAGATACCGGCTTTTTAGAGAATCATGATTTCAACCTGCACCAACACCTGACTCTTGCCTTGAAAAAGCCCACGGCCTAAAGGCCACTAGGGCGAAACACGTGTTGGCTGTTCTTTATCCACAGATGTAACATGAAATAAAAACTACGCACCTAAAACTTTCAAAGAACGTTTGCATTTCATTTTCAGACTACTATTGACAAATCGTGAGGGCACAATCCTCCATTTTTCCTCTATATTTACAAGAAGTGTACACACATAAAAAGATATGACTGTTCTATTTTTTTGGGTGCTGAAACTCTGCAGTCGCAAAGATACTACTTGTAAAATAGATTTGTGAATAGAAACGATTGTAAACGTACACAAATGTGTAAGTTTACCTTTCTGAATCAGGCCCAGAGTCTTTACTTATCACCCCCAAAACTTGAATTCACCACCTGCATATATCAGGAAAATCTGCTACTGGCTGGCAAACGTTCAGGCCCAACTGAAAGGCACCATGTCCTGGGCATGTAATCAACTGCGAGATGTAGGCATCTGCAAAATTAAAGTAATTTGCTTTTGCATAATTTTGCAAAATTTTGGGAACATTATGTAAAACCACATATAACTAAGCAAAATGTAAAAATATTTTAGCGCAGAATGCAGTCTCAAGTCAATTTTGATGATGCAAGGATGCACTTTGTGTTAAAAAAAAGTTTGAAAATCACAACTGCTTGCATTCTGGTTGTTCAATGTGTTCCCGTGCTGCAGCACTATAATTTTGCTGCAATGCGCGGAGTAATTACGCAAAATGGAATAATGTTGGAAATTTCACTCAGCAAGCATGAAATTCCCGAAATTACCGTAATTAAACAGGCGTAATTTGAAGTTTGCCCTTACCTAGAGATGAGCTGTATGCAATAGTTGTGTTTGTAAGAAGGCAGTAATAACCGAGTGACTGGATTCCAGCAGCAACAGCATTACAGTCACTCCTCAGAGTTTGTGAAGAGGCTGTAGCAAAGAGGCACATTGTGTGAACCAGGCAAAGGGTGCTTGCGACACTATGCAAACCTAGAAGAATGTGTTTGGATGATTGCACAAGTTAGGCAATGTGTGCTTGGACTCTGTGCAAACCGTAAAGTAGGTGCCTGAGGCACGGTGCAATCTAGGCAATGTCCATGGTGCATTATCAATATTAGACATTTAGGGGTATATCATCAACAAAATGCGATAAGTATCGCAAATCGCGCTTAGCGTGTGTTTTCATATCGCCATCTATCGCTGGATTTTTTTGCCCTGTTAGCGGCGTATCTTCAACGCGTTGCACAGAGGTGATGTGAAACCCAGCGATAGTGGCGTAAGGCAGCGATAGCCGGATGAATCCTGCAATGATTTTCTGCGATAATGGAAAATCTCGCTCATACACAAGTGTGGACTTAAACTTAGAATCCACCTCCCATTGTAAAGATGGTTTAGTCAAGTTTTGATTAGGCGTACAATACCTGCGATACTCGCGGTTAGCGCTACTTCATTTATCGCTGGTGCTGCATTGTTAATAGTGCGAAGTTGTGCTTGAATCGTTTTCCATGCAGTCATTGTAAGGAACACCCACTTTACATGTCATTAGCAATAATTATCGCTGACATGCAAAGCGTTAACGAAGCGGCTGCTATCGCAAGTAAACTAGCGCTACATCATCTTAGCACGGCCTGGCTAATAGTGCAATAATTAAATCGCCGCTCTTCAGCCGAAACGTGCCGATAAAGTGGCAAAAAGTCGCTTGATGATATGCCCCTTAGTGCTTGGGACAGTATCAACTGAAAAATGTGCGTCAGAGTGCAAACTGAGCAATGTGTTCTTATGATTTCACGCCAGTTGAGTGAAATGGCCAAGGGACATTGTGCAACTTGGAAGCACGTACTGGAGGTTTGGTGCAAATTATGCAATAGGTGTTTGTAGAATCATGCAACAACTGGAGGCCGATACATAAGGCATTGTGCAATCGGGGTAATGTAACCTTCCATCCCTGCACAATGTGGACCTTGCTGGATTGTGTTATTATGCAAAATGGGCGTTGTGTGCTAATGACATTGTGCAACTAGGCATTTTGTCTCTGAACATTATGCGAAAGGGTGCGATTGAGATGAGTGCATTGTGGAGACTGAACAGCATATGCCCTAAAACCTCTGCGAAGAAATAGCAATGAGTACTTGGGATATCAACCTTTTCTATAGGGTATTTTCTATACCAACGTACCACACACACATGATACTATAAACTAATTATCAATACGGACAGTTATTATTTTAAAACTGTTGTTGCACTTAATTTGGGCATTAGGTGATACCTCTTAAAGTTTTTTTTCTCCTTCTGTTAATTTTTAATTCACTCTTTTCACTCATGTGCACTGCCTCCATCACTCCTTAACAAAACACCCCTTAACATCTAGCGGATCTTATAAGAGCACGCTATCGCGCAATTAGTGTTAGTGAAAAACATCTGTGAGCTCCCCTTCTTATTGTAAGGGTTGTAGCCCTTGTCGCCACTAGTGTGTCACTAGGAGGGAACCCAGATGATGAAGCAAGTCACCTTGGTGAGTGATGGGAATCCGTCCTCCTGAAAGGATTGCCCAGGTCTGTGTACTGGTCATCCTGAATAAGGCCACGTTCCGTAAAGCCTAGTGTCATTCATTACCTCTGTCATCCTGGCCGACTACTGTCTGCAATATTTAAAGATCTCCGCTATCCTGGTGGAAATTTCAGTGCCTTTAAAGGGGTTGATGTCATGGTGGCGCTTCTGATGACACTAAAAGTTTGCTGAGCGGCCATCATGTCTTGAGCAGACTATTGGTAAACTTTTTTTATTTAAAAAACAAACTTCCAATGCAGGAGTTTTCTTTTGTAAAACGAAATATTAATGCTGACACCCTATGAGATTGTCCTACCAGGGTGTGGGGATCATTTTCCTTATTGCCAGAATACCCTGTCAACCAAACTCTAAATGAGGTCCTAAGTCATTCAGTGGCCAGATGTAAACAGTGACCTTAGATTAAATCCCTTCCTATTCCGCTTGTCAGAGATTTCACATCATAAAATGTATTGTATTTGTCAAATAGTTAAAAATGTAACATGTTTTATTATGTGGGTTGTCATGGAGTTTGCAATGTAAAACCCCTCCTTTTTAGGTCAAGCCTGGTCAGCGCATGCACTGCTCTTCGAGCCATGCTGTATTCAGGTGTGGACTTAAAGTTCCACCTACTCTCAGTCCATGTTTTTCTTTGGCTTGTGTCCTTGTCCACTGTAAACTGTGGCTTTTCATTGGTCAATATGCTTAGTAGTCCCTCCTTAGTACTGCTTTTTCTCCTTTTGTAACCTCCAGTGAGAACATCCCCTGTTACATGTGTTGCTACTCGGTAGGCTTTACTTACAGCCTCGGAGCACTATTTTTTTTAAATAGCTTTGTCCTGCCTGCTGTTACAGAGAGGACATGCTCTCCCTCAATGTGTTTTTAAAAACAATCTTTATAGCACAGGCGCCGAACGCGTTTGCAATACAATAGGTCTCGCATTTGGAAGAGTTTAAGCTATTGGCATTGTAAAATACACCTCTTATTAATCTGTTTTAAAAACAACACATAAATCAAAGGCATTGTCATTTGCAATGCCAATAGCTAAAACTCTCGTAAATGTGAGACTTATTGCATTGCAAATGCTTGTTGCATTTGTCAGCAGCTTTTTACTGTATAGACCCATCATATTGCATTTGCCAGCAGTTTCACAGTGTAAAGACACTTTGTATAATTTTTCCAAACAGTTCAATGTAAAACCATTTACTATAATATTGGTCAGAGTTCAGTGTCAAACCCTTTCTATTCTGTTGGTCACTGTGTTAAACCATGTAAAGTCCCTACACATGGTATTTGATTTGAGTCTGCATTAACCATGTCCCTATACGTTATGGGCAATGGAACTGCTTCTTACGTGGCCTAGCATTTTTTTTAAATGGTTCTGGACAAGATCTATAAATAGGTGGCACCAAAGCCCCAATCTTAGTATTATATCTTAGAGCTCTTTTTCTTGTGATCTCATAAAGTTAAGCAGGCAGCTGTACTTTCAAGCAAGGCATCAGTAGCGGTACGTGGAGGGAGTTCCGTGGGGCGGTGAGGCGGGGCGGGGGAGGGGCAGGGTGGAGGGTAATAAACACTGGAATATGGATGAACGGAGGTAAGTAAACAATTAAATAAAAAAATCGAATTTCGTTGGGGGCGCTGCATTGCATTTTGCGATGCAGCCCGCTCAGCAAAATTCATTGTATTTATTTAATTGTTTACTTAACTCCGTTCATCCATATTCCAGTGTTTACTACCCCCCACTCTGCCCCTCCCCCGCACCACCTCACCGCCCCACAGAACTCCCTTCACGGACCGCTACTGCTAGGCACAACAACCAGTGAAATTGGATAAGAACACGGTCAAAGGGGTGACGAAAACCCTTCACTACTACAGCAATCTGAAGGAATTTATGCAGAAAACAGTTATCTTCAGGCTTTAGCACATTGTAGTACGAATCCATCCATAAAGGTCTGTTGGGTGTAACATATTTATTTCACAATAAATGATTCAGACCTACTGTCTTTGTCACAACTTTTTTTTTTATAATAAACAGAGAATTCTTACTGCATCTAACAGTTTTTCCCAAATGAACCAATTGACCTGAAGCTTTATTTATTGGCTTTTCTTTATAACCAGCTCGGAGCATAATCTGTGCAATGTAAGCACTCTTTTGCAGCGGAAGCACACAACCACGGCCCAATCAAATCTATTAGGGAGGAGTATCAACATGTGCGCAGAGACAAGCCCCCTCTTTCAGCAGTGCTTTTTAACCCCTTGCGTGCTCCCATCGGCCAACTACCTCCCTAGTGCTGCCGTCGTCCAACGGCTGACGGAGCCCCGCCCACCTAATAGAACGCCCGTACCGCGGCGGAAAAACCAACGCGGTTAACGCGTTAAAGGGCTTTTTCTGCTGATCACAAAAGGTCTGGCAACAGCTTCTCTGACAAGCCAGACCTAAAAAAAATCCCCACATAGTAAAAAGAATGCAGAGAGGCCTAAACCACGATATAAATAGTAATATAACGCGTGCAGAACCAGCACTAAAAATATTTTGTGCACAGAACATAATAAAGCATGTTTATCATTGTATGCCTTCGTCAATGTATTCTTATCTCCTGCGGTACAGCGGCCTTGCTTTGTCATATTTAATGTTTTCTTTCACAGCAAGGAAATAAATGTCGTAAACCCTCTGCATACGTTTTTTATTCCTCCGTCTTCGCCCGTAGGTGACTCAGATGAGATGAATTTTATGGCCAGCAGCCTTCAAAGTGGAGCAGTGAATCTGCTGTACTAGCTACTGATATCAGTAGCCGGAATACGAATGAATGACTTGCTCCCCTAGAGATGGGTGCATGCGCATTGGCAGGATCGTTGTTGCTCAGCAGCAATCAGTTTCTCAGTACCATCTGTGACTCTGAGCTCAGCGCCCCAGCGGGTGATGGTGCCCATCTAACAGATAAAAGAGCTGATACATGGATTGCCCATTTTACTTCTTGGCATGAACCACTGATTAAGAGCTTACAATTTCTCGACACTGTGATGTGAGAAACAGGGGCGTAGCTCCCTAGCATTCCTCTTTTCTTTTTTCTGTCGGGAGATGATTATTTCCACTATGTTAATGAATGGGACGAGGACAACGGGACCCGGAGTAATAATAGAGCATTACTGTTGTATTTTATCATTCAAACAGCTGCCAGGGGGGTCATTACCTCCCTTACACTAGGTCCTGAGAAACTGCCTGCGCCACTGTACAGAAACGCAGCCATCCATGATCGTAAACTACTTCCCTGTGTACAACATAAGCCCTCATTTTTAGACTGACAATGTTGAATATATTTAAGCACAAGAAATATAAGTGGAACACATTTACATAGTGGTCATCTTGACAATCGGACCTGTTTCTGCCTATCCAAGACCAATGGTGGACATTGATACAGCCTGCAGATCTAGGCACAAACAGGTCTGATGAGGCCTCAAAGGTGCACTGCCTTCAGAACCTCACCACTGCATGACGGCACCCGCTAAAGCAGTGTGTTCGTTCACCAGGGGCCTGATTGAGAAGTAAATTGGGAATAATGCTCTCATATTTTAAAGAATTCAACAAGCATCTTAGAAAGCTGCAAAGGGTGCAGCTTTTCAGGCTTATTCACAAGTGTAAATATTTAGGCATGCAGAAAAAAAGCTGGTCTGCATTTGTTTATGCTTATATGCAATGATTAAATGCTTTTCTACTGTTTAACTTTCTTGTATTTCTCCAAGGAGAGAAAATATGCTTACCCCACTTACGGCCAGATATCATGCGGGACCAAGCCAGACCTAGCCATGCAAACTCCTGTAAAATGGATTCCCTAAGTGTTTTGCATCCTAAATTTACCAAGTCAATACCACAAAGGTGAACAAGATATGCCCTGAGAACTGGAGTCCCGCACAACTTCTTGTTTCCTCCACCAACCACCGAAGCTGAGAAATCCAGAGGCCTCTGACTCCACACACCTGAACAGAATGTCCTTCTGCATACCTGACTTCAGCCTACAGAGCTGTTGCAACCGGTACACCTGGGGCCGTATTACACATTATCACTGTTTGCGCCTGGCGCGGCCGTATTACACATTATCACTGTTTGCGCCTGGCGCACCCTTCAAAAGGTGCGCCGGGCGCAAACAGTGATAATATGCCCCATTATGGTGTATGTGCTGCCCCAGGACAGCCGCAAACTCCCTCTGCCTTGGGGGCAGTGCATTCATGGTTAAACAAGAAGCAACTGCTCCATGTTTTCACAGTGCAGGCGGCAGACGCCTGCAGTTTCAAAGGGGTTTAGAGATCCCCTTGCAGGCGGGTGCAGTCATTGACTGCACCCGCCTGAAAAGGGATATCTGGGGGGTCCAGGGAACCTCCTTTACCCCCTGCAGAGGGCTGCTGTCAGGAGGCGCACTGACAGTGCGCCACCTTTTAAATGGTGCACTGTCAGTGAGCCTCCTGAGGGCTTGTTTGGCCCTGCGCCAGTGTCTGTAATTCGGCTGGGGCGCAGAGCCAAAGGAATACCCTCATTTGCATAGGGTACACCCCTATGCAAATGAGGGAACACCATCTGTTGATAGCGCTGGGGCTTTAAGTTTCGCAGCGCTATCGGTATTATGGAAGGGGACGCACAAGAGTCTGCACCCCCTTCTATAATTCCAAAGTGCCGTGGGGGTGTGCAAAGCGGGCACAAACGCCCGTTGCACCCCCGGGGCACCATCTGTAATATGGCCCCAGGTACACTAACACTACCCACCGCACAAATGAGTTGCTGATTACCCACACCACCTTAGAAGGCATGACTGCCAAAAAAGAGCGAAGGGGAAAGCGTGAAGGGAGCTATCACATGACAGTTCTTTCCTGATAAAAAGGCATCTCTTGCCACAACACTGGATGTATATAGTGCCTAAAACAAGGTGACAATCACCTGCTTATTATTTTGAATTGTTGCTGAGAAAGGCCGGGCTCTGCTGCAAAGGTTGCAGCGCCCATCCTGAAGGAATGTGAAGCTAGCGTACGACAGGAATTTGACTTGACGTGCCAATTCCTAGTGATAAAATCAGCAAGTATATCTTTTATAGTCTTTGGGACCGTGCACCTTACCAAAAATGTGTGGAAAGAATTAATGATATATGATTATGACAGTATCTGGAGAAACTACTCCACTGAAATTCCTCAAACTTTCAATCTGCAGAATTTTGGCCACTCGGATATAAATAAAACTTTCCTTAAGGAGATACTAAATCGCGCCACTAATATATGATCATTTCTGACGGAAAAGGAAACTTTTGCGGGAAAACATTTGCCTGGTCGGTTATCACTTTGTTTAACAAGTTAGCGCCGCAGCCATATCTATTGACAAACATTAAAGCATTCTTTGGGGGACAATTGTTCATGGTAAGATTTGGTAGATATCCAACAAAGGATGGACCCCAGCATGGATACAACAAGCGCTGATGACCACTTTCGGCTTCGTGGCACACACTGCACCCTATGCGAGTCACCAAGGTAACAGTGTGCGATAGTCTCCGCAGCCGCCATCCTAAGCACAGCGCAGCCTCACGCTGCATGAAACCTTCAATGAAGAAAGGAATCAAGGCGCTGTGCAGGGGAGGGCTGAAGACCTGGAGTCACCCCATGTGCCTCTGAGCTCCGTGCCTGCTTAGCTGGCCTGGCTACTGCAGCTCTGCCGCTCCCTGTGCGCCCATGGGCTGTCCCTGCCTTGCGGCAATACACGGCAGCCAGAATTTAGAGGACCGCAAAAGTAAAAGCGGCCCGCGCACAAATCGTTTGGCTAACTAATTAAACAAGAGTTGGCAATGTTAATTTTGTGTAAAATTGTATATCTAAAACTATGACTTTTATTTAAATTCTACCAAAAATGTTTTACAATGCATCAATTTGCACTCGAGATCAGGAAGTCCGTGGTGTGCAGAAGCCCTACCTACAAACACTGTCACGGATGAGCGCGATTGCTGGACGGGGAAAAGCCTGCCTAGAGCTACGACTCTTCTCTCACAACACAAAGAAAGAACGAGCTGTCCAGTCTCCTTGGTAACTTCAGCGCCGACTGAACAAACAAGGGGAGACGGGCATACCGCGCAAGAGCCCTATATGTCGCCCTCTCTACCAGCTGCAATGACTTCAAAGAGCGGGGGGAGGAAGCGGGGGAGGGAAAGTGAATGCGTGCTGACAGGAGATATGCTGTGGCTTTGGGCTTTTGTGCGTGAAGGGAGACAGGAGATGTGCACTCCGCACGCGTGCACATCGCCTGTCCGCACGTGCCACCTCCTGTCTCCCTTCGCACACCAAAGCGGCAGCAATAGAGCTCGCTAGCAAAGCAGCTGCGCTGTAATCGCAAGCGAGACCTAAAATGGTTACCTAACAGCTGCGATCCATGTGGTGCTTTTGATGACACTTTATTACACATAGGGGCCTCCCATTTCCCCCCCGCCATATTAGGACCCCGGCGGATGGAAAGACCGTCTGCCGGTTTTCCACCGGTCAAACAGGAGACCTGGCAGAAAAGGGGATTGATATGGTGACGGTGTCTGCATGACCCCGCCATCCATATCAAGATGAAGGCGGTGATGTGACTTTCCATGGAAAGGCATGCAGAGTCCGCATGTGGGGGCCAGTTGCGGGCTCCCAGGTGTTGGGGGGGTAGGGGGTGCACATGGGGGTACCTATGGTACCCCTCGGCATTTGCATGCACAAAATGTGGCATTCACCGTGGTTGTGCATGCAAATGCACAAATGCCTTTCTAACATTGCTGCGGGTGCTGCTGAAAGCACTGCCCGCCGCAATGTTAAAAATGTGGGATGCGCCCGCCAGTGTGGCGGGCGCATTCTAATTGGATTTGCCCGATCGCCGCACACTTAGAGGGCGGTCCCATTTGCCAAAACGATGAGGGGGCGAACTTTGTCCGCCCGTCATCTAATAGACCCCATAGTGTGCATCCTCCCACGTTTATTAACAGAGCTGTAAGTTCCATTAAAATCTGCTTTTATCATCCAGGGGGTGGAATCTGCCGACTAGTAGTTATTTGTTGTCTCTAAGGTCAATCAGCCTACTTAACCACCCAATTTATTAAGTTTATTAATTTAATTGATCACATGCTGAACCAGGGCACAGAACCCCCATAGAAATGTACACATGAAGGTTCCTTATCTAATCTTTAACCATTCTTTAGGGACAAATTGCTGAGGTTATGATTTGGTAGACATCCAGCAAATGATGGAACCCCAGCATGAATGCAAAAAAGGATTAACTAACAGCTGCCATCTATGTGGTGCCTCTGATCAAACTTTATTACAAATCGCGGGCATCTGCCCACGTTTATTAAAAGAGAGACAAGTTCTGTTAAAACCTGCTTTTATAATCTAGAGGGTGAGAACCTGCCGACAAACAGTTATATGTTGCCTCTCACGCCATGCTAACATTTTGCACAATATAATGCACGTATGCACTTTCATACTTAGGATACATCACTACACCAGACTAATGTGCATAAATGTACACAATATATAGCCCATATGCACTTTACTGCTTAAAACTCACCACTACACCAGGCTGTGGCAGTGTGTATTATATTATCGCACAATCTGAAACATTCTTAAAACTGTCAATATGTCTTCCATAACATATTTTTATTGGTGTTATGAGATCTATGGAATGGATTGTAATGATGTGATCAGGGGGAATCGCTTTTTAAAATATAATTTGAGATAAAAACCCTATTCTGCTTGATGTTAACGTGAATACACGTTATCAATGTTCCCAGTATGGCGTGTTACCCTCAAAACTTCATAACATCTGTAGTAATATTGGTTTGAGTTTTATGCAATTCCTATTGTTATTGAAATAGCATTTCCCTTGTCAATTATTTGCATGAATTAATGTGTGTTTGACTTCAATTTTCTAACCGTAATGATTTTAATTAATTAGACAATAATGATCTTATTAATATTATTAGAATGTGAAGCGTAAACCGCTGGATTCACCCCAATGGACTTATGAGCACTGTGTAGAATACAGAAAACTGGTAGCAGGATCGTCAATCCCCCTTAGAATGTATAAACATTGCTGAAGCACCATTGTTGGGCTGCAAATAGAAGTATGCCCTCATGCGAGGAACTGTAGGTGGACCAGAGTTCAATGAGGGCCCCCCTTCCTTCTGAGTAAATTTTAGATCTCCTTAGCTTAATAGAAAGTTTATCATGATCCGTTTGAGTATCCAACCATTGCAATCTACCAGTATGGTCTGCTCTAGAGGTCTCAACCAATTCTCCAATGACTAAGGCCCCATAGAAGGTGACAGCGAATGCGGCTGCAAACAATGCCACCTCATACGGTGAGCTGCATACCCTGTGCAGATTATTTGATAGGACCACCAGCCTTTTTGCATTAAGCTGTTTTATCCTTAAAAAGGCCCCCTAGCCTTGGCCATCCTGCTAATGAATTCCTTACCAAGAAATAGAGCCCACATCCAGCACACCTCTGAGCTTCACAAAGAAGCTGATGGCTGGCCGCCATGTAATTTTCAGGCTCTAGCATGTTTTCCAGAAAGATTTCTCAACGCGGGTTGCTAAATGGAAGCAGTACACTTGGACGTGCCACATGGTGCCGTTTGTGCTGGCTTTTTCCAGCTCGGAACAAGCTCCCAGCGCACAAATCAGCACGTGCAGCGGGACGTACCACATAACCCCCGCTTGCAGAACTCTAGGGAATCTTAAGAAATTCCCCAAGTTCCTCCCACCCCCTAAAACAGACCTGTAGCTAAGAAAATATTCTTCAGAACTGACCTGTGTGCGTTTTGTGAGGGAGCCCTATACTAAATCCAGTAAGGGGGGACTCCAATCTTCCACATATACTCTGGTGACTCTGTCATCTTCTCGGCTGCCTGTGGCTGAAAATTCCAAAACTCCTGCAACTTGAAGCAACAAAAAGCATCAGCAGTGTTATAATGAATCCCGAGCACATGTTCAGTCAAAAGTTATTTTGCCTGTGAAGTACTCCAGTTATGAACAAATGTGCACAGGCAGGAGATCAAATACGGCGGGAGATATTAAAAAAAGCCAATATGGGCCCCAGAGGATACTCATTGGGCCTGGGTCAAAGATACAGGCCAATTACTCAATTGGAGCCCGAGGCAAGATACGAAAATAGGACAATCAGGCCAATTGACCCATCAGGGTCTGAGGGACACTGAAGCGCCAAAACAGAGAGAAAAGAAACCAATTACTCTGTCGGATCCTGAGAGAAACTGAAGCTAAATGCATGGTAAGCGTTGAAAGGAAGCCGGGAAGAGAAAGGGAAGCCAGTTACTGCGTCAGGACAGGTTGCTTGAGTTGACAGCCTGGCCTAAATAGCCCCCAGTAATTGTGTACATTGCGAAAGCCACTTCATCTTCCTGATGCCCACAACCCACAAGACAGGCTATAGGCTGGAGGCCTGACCAGGAAGTGATCTCCGCCCTCCCTGCTCCAAGCCACAAAGTTGTGTGAGCAAGAGGGGGCATGGATCCACCATGGTCCTGGGCCCTAATGCAATGCCCCCTGAGGTGTGGCACTCTGTTCACAAAGGACTACCTCCAGTCTCCATCCAAACTGCTCTGCCAATGCATCTCATTCAGAGAGCTGCCCATGGTCTGCATTCACATCTCTGGTGATGCACCTCTTTCACAGAGCGGCCCTCATCCTGCACTCACACACATTTGAGGGTGCACCTCGTTTTTATTTTTCATGCAAAATTTGGATCAATCAAAAGTTGCATGTCTTAGATCAGTTAATCCGTAGTCAGGGCCACTGGAATTATGTGATTTTGCAGCCACAGCACTTTGCCCATATTTAGAAGTTTGAGCTCTGGCAAAATCATCCATCATCTGCGGCACAACTGGCAGAGTGTAGAGAAGTGTGGCTCAATGGTTAGAGCGGCAGACCCTGATGCAGTAGTCTGGCCGGGACCAGGGTTCAATTCCCGCCTCGGTGGGTCTCGGGCTCAATTTCCTCGGACCTGATAATTCTCGCCTCGGTGCCTATTCTAATCATGAGTCCCACTCTGCACCTCTGGGCAATAGCTTGCTTAATCTCTACAACGGCCCCAACAACACTGAGGATCTCTGACTTCACCTTGGGGGTTCCCAGGAGTGGGCTCCTCACAGGGAAAGGCCAGGAAGGGTTCCTCGGCGGTATTCGTACAAGCGCCGAGATGCCTACGGGTAGTCGTGCGCTATACAAGTGCGTAATCATTTCATTTATTTATTTATTTATTTCGATTTATATAGCGCTATATAACCCCGGGGTCTCTAAGCGCTTGTCCAGTAAAACACCACAGGAACCAAAAGAAACACTGCAGGAAATGTATATCCCTCCCCAGGCTTTCTGGAAAAGAACAGTCTTCAGCCTCTTCCGAAAGGTCAACAAATTGGGTTCTTTGCGCAAGTCCACCGGTAAACTGTTCCAGGCCCCTGGGAGGGTGTTAGAAATGGCACGACCGCCCACTGTCGCCAATCTAAACCGAGGTTGCATGAGCAGGGTTTCTTCAGCAGATCTTAACACCCTGGCCGGTGTGTATGGGGTCAGGCGGGACTTGATGTAGCTTGGTGCCTTACCATAAAGGGATTTATGTGTAATGCATAACCCTTTAAAGAGCACCCTCTGCCTTATTGGGAGCCAATGTAGCTCACGCATAAGTGGGGACACATGCGTGCTCCTGGGTTTTTTGTGAATGAGCCTGGCGGCATCGTTCATCACCATCTGAAGTTTGTCCAGGAGTTTTTGAGGTAAGCCCAAATAGAGCGAGTTACCATAATCCAGTCTTGCAAGGATCATAGCAGAGACCGCCCTTCGCAGGGTAGAATGGGACAGTAATGGCGCGATCTTCCTAAGTTGACGCAACATGCCAACGCAAGTTCCTACCACCGTGGTGACCTGTTTCCGCATGGAAAGCTTGTCATCCACATAAATGCCAAGGCTTTTTACCGCCACTGCCGGCTCCGGGGGCGGTCCAAGTTCCCTCGGCCAGAATCCATCATGCCATGGATTGCCGGCGATGGTAACAGGTAGAACTTCCGTCTTCTCCGGATTGATTTTTAAAGAATTCAGTGACATCCAGTTAGCTGTCTGCTTCAAGATGGTTTGCAGATTTGCTGGTGCCCCATCACCCATTTGGATAATAATTTGGGTGTCATCAGCGTAGTTATATACCTGACAATCCATCTGATTCAGAAGTCCAATCAGTGGTTGAAGGTATATGTTGAAAAGCAGGGGCGACAGAGCCGACCCCTGTGGCACTCCACAAGAGATTGGTGATGCAGTGGAGAGCAATTCTCCCAACTGAACTCTTTGTGTCCTCCCTAGTAAGAAAGAAGCAAACCAGGCGTGGGCTGTGCCCCGGATGCCCAAGTCTCTCATCCGCGTCAACAGTTGTTTGTGACTGACGGTGTCAAACGCCGCGGAGAGGTCTAACAGCACCAGGGCGCCGGGTATCCTCTTGTCTGCCCTATTTCGGAGCTCGTCTATGATGGACAGCATGACCAGTTCCGTGCTGTGGTTTGCACGGAACCCTGATTGGTTTGGTTCCAGCAGGCCATTCTCTTCTAGATGGTCCGAGAGGGCGGCCAGAACGTGCTGTTCCAACACCTTGGCCAGGAAAGGGATCTGGGAAATAGGCCTAAAGTTTTTTAGGCATTTCACATCTGCCCTAGGCTTTTTCAGCAAAGGGATCAACCTTGCTTCCTTAAAGGCAATAGGAACCTTTCCTGATGCTAGAGAGGAGTTCAAAAGATTCAACACCTCCTCTTCTATTCCTGGCATGGCCAGTTTGAAAACGTCAGGCGGACAAGGGTCCGCCTGGGAACCCGACTTCACTCTCCCGGTGAGCCGGGGCAGGTCCTCTTTCGTGATGGGGGGAAGAAGCTCCAGAGGTCTAACCACCGGCTTTTTGGCCGACGTGGTCAGTGGGGGGCAAGCATGTATGGGAGTACCGGCGATTTCCGAATTAAGATCCGCAATTTTGCTGGTGAAAAAATTCTGAAATCTCTGGCAGTCCTCTAGAGTAAACTCCGGCCTCTGTTCTTTCACCTTTTTGAGTTCATTTAGGACTCGGAAAACTTCTTTTTGAGGGTTTGTCGCTGTGATGATCCTTTCCTCGTAGAATTCTGCCTTCCTAGCTGTAATTGCCTGCTTATAATTCGCTAATTCAAGCAGATAGACGCTTCTCGCCTTCGTATCATAGGATTTGCGCCAGGCTCTCTCCATCTTGCGCACGACCCTCTTTTTCTCCCTTAGGGAGTCGTTGTACCAAGGGGACCTCCGTCCTCTATTCACTAAATTGACCCTGCGTGCTGGCGCCACATGGTCGACCGCGCTACGAAGCCTCTCCTCTAGGTTACCACAGAGGGCATCAGGATTATCAGCTAAACAGATCTGAGGATAATTCGCTGAAAGATGTGCCACCATCTTTCCACCATTGATGTTTTTCCATTTCCTCACCAGCCTCTGACCTACTGCCGGTTTCGGTTTGAGCAGGTTCATCAAGAGAGCTCCCTTCAGTAAGTAATGGTCCGACCAGACACACGGTTGTGAGGTTGTCGATCCCTGTACCGGTATTGACGACCAGACTAGGTCGAGCGTGTGACCTTTCACATGTGTCGGTCCCCTTACCTGCTGAGTTAAACCTAGCGAGGATAATGCCTCGTCAATATGGCCAGCCTGCCCTTCTCTTGGGGTGAGCTCCCAGTGATAATTAAAGTCTCCCAAGATGACCAAATTATCGAACCTCGAGCGCATGTCCTGCACCAGTTTCAGAAATAGATCCGGGAACTCCGGCAAGGCCCAGGGAGGACGGTAGACTACCAGGACAGTTAAACAATCTGTCCCCAGCCTAAGTTTAACACCTAGAACCTCCGCCCCGCCTATATCCTCGGCCAAAATTGTTTCCCCGCGCATACGGTCAGTGAAGAAAAGTGCCACCCCTCCCCCTCTTTTCTCTCCCGCTCTGTTGCGATGAAGGACCGAGAAGCTTGCCGGTAGGGCCGCCACCAGATCCGGCAGCGAGGAGTCCTCCAACCATGTCTCCGTGATCCCCAGCATGTCGAATTCCCCATCCTCCAGTAGTGTGAATACCTCTCCACAATGTTTCTGGAGAGAACGTGTATTTAGCAGTCCGACATGCACCACCCCCGATTTATGAGCGAGAGCCCTATCACGATTTTTATCATGAGCCTTCCATAGTCCTGACTGTCGGAGCGTCGCCTCGCTTCCCTCCTCAAGTGGTGAGCATCGCAAGCTAATTTTCAGAAGCTCACCTCTGCCATATGTGATACGCGGACCAGGGGTTCTGGCCCCGGGTCCCGTCTGGTCCTGGATGGGCATAGATGGGCTTGCCTCTGGCGAGCCTCCGGCGTGCCCAAGGCGCGCCCGCTGCGCGCATACGCTGCGCGTAAGCATAATGGCAGGTTTAAATGGGCTCCTGTGTGCCTGACACGTCACCCAACAACTAGCCTGCTACCCAAGATGTCTGCCGCAAAACGGCACTACCTCGTCCAAGATGTCCCCCACGCAAGGAAGAAGCAGCTAAAGGCCCGCTAAAGCAGCGGTGAGTGTTTTCAAGATTTTAGGTGCTGGCAATGTCCTAAGAGTCCCCGTTCCCCTCTCAGACAGCGCGGCGATTCAATTTAAAAATAAAGCGGCAAAAGCGCCACGAACAATAAAATGGGCAAAGTAATAGTAATTAATTAATAGGCGCGACCCAGTAGCGCCGATCACGCAAACAAGTTTAAAAATCAGCAAGTATCCTTCTGGACTGCAGCGCTTACCTTTCATTTCATAATTACATTTTGTTTGTTGCTCAAACTGGTCAAAGGTTCTCAGTCTCTTTGCAAATGTTAACTGATCTCTTTTGTACAGTGGCTGCTGGTCCCAGTGCAACGTAGTAGGGCCACAGTGCAGGGGAATACAAAAATACAAACACAAAGAAAAACATCTTTAAAAATAATTGTCACTTACCTGACGCTGCGCAGGCTCCCAGATGCCAATCCTGATGCTGCGCTCATGCTGGGAATGCTATTTGCTGGGATTGGTCTGAGTGGCCTGGTTTGCTGCTCAGACACGGCCTGGGAGCCTGTGTGTTCTCCACCCGACTGTACAACACAGCTCTGGTTGGAGAAATGCTAAGTGTGCATGTTGGTTTGACGGTCTTAAGACGGCCAGCCAAACCGACATGCACACTTAGCAGTGCCCATCACTCCTCCTCCCTGAAGCCCAGAATGGCCCGTCCCACCCTCTGACTCAGCTACAGATCAGAGACAACAGTGAAAAATAAAATGATAATAAAATCATTTTATTTTTCATTGATGCCTCAGTGGGTAGCAGCAGTAGGGGGAAGCTCCTCCCCCATAGCCAAGGAGACGCCCCTGCCTTTGTGTTGATGATTGCTGAACTTTAGACTGATGCTACTGAGGTGAAATCTTTGTCCATATAGTATTAACGTGCAAAAATAACAAAATAATGAAGTAATACTGTCCCAAAATGTGCAGCATTTTGCGACATAATTTGCCTTTATGTGTCGCATAATGGAGCCAATCATGTCACACCATTTTTCCAACCTGTCACATAATTCCAGTATACCTTTCAATAGTATTCAAAAACACATACCTCATGTGTCCATATCATTACTTAATGAGAAATGTTGTAAGCAATTATCTCTTTAAGTATGCTCACAAGCTCCATCAATATATGCCATTCCTAATCCGTATTAAAAATGAATCATTCCTCATAATATATACAGATTTTAAGAAATGATCAAGGTCAAATCAATTCAAAATTAATAGAAAAGTTGAAATGCCAGAGAGACACTGTATTAGTCTTTCTAAGAATTATTAGAACATTAGAATGTTGGGGGCTCCAGTGAAAACAATGGAGTGCTCTGGGCTTCTACTGGCAGGTAGAAGCCTGGAGATCCAACATTCCATTGTTTGGCTTTGTTCACAGCTGGTGCCGTGAACAAAGGCCTCTCGGAGCCCAAGGTGATTTAAACCCCCTCGGGCTGCGAGAGGCATTTGTTTGAACTAATTCGAACATTCTGCGCTCTAGGTGTGGAATGTTATAATTACCTTAAAGCCCTCCGTAGGAGGCTGTTCCGGTCATTAAAGGCCCGCTCCATTGTTAAAGGCCTTCGCTGAAATCTGGAGCGGGCTTTTAATGGCCGGTAGAGCCTGCAGGAGTCAGCTCTATGGTTATATTAATGTGTTATGTAGCACTACACACTACACTTATGATGTTTCTAAGCACAGTAAATTATACATGCTGTCATTAGCCAATTTATGTTATTAGTATTGCCTTTAAGGAGCTGGTCAATTATAACTAAGGCTCCCTGTTTTCCGTTTTACAGATTTTTACAGATAAATACAGACAGAAAAGAATGTGTTTTCTGTCTTTATTTATTTTTAAAAGTGGATAAATACAGAAAATGTGTCTCTTTTTAGTGACTCTAAATACTGTTGTTCATAAATTATAGCCCAATAGCTGAGCAGATGGACAGCATGGGAAATTAATAAACAGGATGACATTTCTTTAAATAATGGCATAGGTCAGCACATATTTGTGGTGTAATGCTAATATTTAGTGGATGTATCTTTACATAATACTTGGCAGCTTAAATAGCAAAATCATAACAGACATCAAAGGGTAAGTGCGTGTCTTGTCGTGTATTTCTATAGGTCCTGAATCGATCCCCCTATTCCTGACCCTATTCTGGTTAAACTACCTAGCTAGTTAACTAACAGTCAGCCCATGAGGCAAGAAATCCCCCATGATGCAGATACCGTTATCTGACGCAGTCACACTACGGCACAGGAACGTGTTATCTGATTAGGTCATAACGCTTGAGATCTAATTAGCAAGCGACATTCCTCCAGCCCCTGATAAGGCATACGACGTTCTCATAACAAATCAAACCTATGACAACCTGGAAAATCCGTGCGGCCATTGTTTTGATTTCACAGAGAACTTTTGCAAAAGAATGTGCTAACGAGCAAGTCGTATGACATCTTTATTGACGTACCTATGTCCATCCTTACGTCAATCTCGGCACCTTTAAGGTATAAATATTGCCGACCTTGCCCTATGCAAACACACGCGTGGTGACAAGACGGAGCAGCCATACTTGCCAAAGCCGAGAGCAGAAGCAGACCCAGCAGGCAGCAGCCCCGCCTTCCTGACGCGCTGAGAGACGCGCTGCTATCTCAAGCCGAGAGACCCAGCACCGGCGCTTCTGGGCAGCCCTCGCAGGCAGCCTGGAATATCGAGAGCAGAGAAAGAGATACCATTCCTCATTCATCCTAAATTCCAGGTACAGAACTGAATAACCCCTCCTAGAGAATTCTTTAGTTATTCACTTGGCAAAAACAAACTTAACTTAAACTGTAACTTTCTATTCCCGCCCACGCATTAGACTTAGGTCAGGTACACGGGGTAGGCGTATTTAGAAACACCAGTTGAGTACGTTTAGTCAAATGTATATGTGTATGTAAATATATTTTAATCATTTTAAACATCATATGGCTCAGAAACCATATCAATGTTTTTACAGTATTATTTTATACTATTGCTTCTAATGTATGCACTTTACTTAACTATAAGTATTGCAATAATATCGATCCATTTCTCTTGTACGAGAAAAGAGACTGATCAATAAATAACATCTTTTATTGAACACGCCCGTTTCTTCCTTTTCTCTACATTCTGATGAGACTAAGAATGCACGTACTGACTGAGTAAAATAATTGCCTTGTGCTCACACGACTCATGAGATTGACTCTTGATTAGGGGAGAGCAAAGTTGTCATGTTCTATGGTTGTCAGAAACTAAATCCCTTCTTGTCTAATCAGGGGAGTTAATTCCTTCCTTGAACATTCGAGAAAGTTTCTAGCGAACTCTGAGCTTAGCTGGCAAACCCAAAAATTAAGTCTAGTATCGACAGTAGTAGACCTAGTTAACGTCTGGTCTAGGCCTTTACTGCTGTAGGTACTATTCCAATGCGCAGAGCCTATTGGGAAAATAGGAGCTACACTACATGGCGCCCAACGCGTTTGGAAAGGGCGATAAAACTAACGTAAGACATTTAGAGTAACTCAGTCGTGCTTTCTCACTCAGACCCCTTTTCCCAAATACTCCAAAGACGTCGGGAGTGGGTGAAAGGTTATTATATCCTCCAAAACCTCGCAGGAGGGAACTCCTATGTATGGTTCTTGGTCTAGTCAACGTTGAAGGATAAAACAGTTCCAGAATATTGTGCATCTAATCTCTGTTTCCATAAGAAACCTGATCTGCAAACAAACATAATACCATCCTGTCTGTAAAATGGCAGAGAGTGATGATGAAAGAGAGGCAATTAGATTAGCTACTGAAATAGCAGATGCTGATGCTACCATGCAAACAGCAGACCCGGATATAATACTCATCCAGGTCGCCAAAAGGAGATCTATAACCTTAAAACTTATAGAAAATGGACTGACACCTAGAGGTGGCACAGTCATATTCGTAATTGAGGCACACGAATATCGGCAGACAGAGGTATACTATACATGGATACATTTTCCAGCAGCAAATGCTGTAACAAAGTACTTCCACTATTACAAAGTAGAGGAACCTCCTGAAACGTACACTCCTTTCGAGGAGGTGGAAGTACCACTCAAATTCCAAGAGCATTTGCTCTTATTTGATGGCGCCCTAAAACATAACAATCACATTACAAGGCTCGGTCCTTTAGGAAGACCAGGAGCAACGTGGCCGGTCCTAGCCGGATACACACCACATCCAGACATCGAAAGAATGCCTGCAGCAGAGCTGTTAATAAAGCTAAAACAACTACTAAAAATTCATAGACAATTAGTTCAGTATGTAATGCGGACTTCAACAATTCAGCCAGCGATTAAACTACCACAGCTGACCCCTCACCAGGGGAACACAAATAAAATTACACCACAGAACATCCAATCCTGCCTAGGTAAAGTTCCAGCTAAACGGGAACAAATACCATTCTGGTTGGCACAGAAAATTACCCAAATAGAGGCGGTGTTTCCTGACACCACCCCATTAGAAAAACACAGGATTCTGACTATATGTCTCCCAATGGGAATCGCACCACACATTGAGGACTGTGACACTTGGGGTACAGTCTTTGCTTCCATCTATACAAAAACGCACGGTGTTCCACCATTTCGGTGATACCAGATGTGCTAAAACAATTTCAAGATGAATACGGTCCAGAACCTGCTTTAACTCTTGGTATGAAATTACTGAAAGACTTCAAGCAGGTCTCGGCTATATTATTAGCCAACATAAAAGGTGAAGCAGCAAACGTGGCGATCCGCCAGAGGTTAAAAGAGACAGATATAGCAGACCAACCAGCTGAAATTGCCAGAATCATAGAAAAATCCTATGAAGAACTAGGCAGAGATAGTCTAGGTGGAATACCAGTAAAACCGCAACTGACTACAAGTCCAGAAAAAATGTTTTTTAATAATAATAATAATTCACCAAAAAAGAACTGGGATGGGAACAAACAATCCAATCCTAAAGAAAAGAAATTCCAGTCCAGAGGAAGGTCTCCTAGGCGAAGAGAGAAATCTCCAAACCCTAGACAAAGGTCACCCCAGAGTGAACCCTCTGGGAATAGATATAACCTTAGAAATAGGGATAATATTAAAAAACCTGATAGATATCAAGACATTGATACACGTCCCTCTCAATCTTTTCAGAATTCCTCGCAGAAATCGGAAAGAAGAGGACGATCAGAAGAGCACGCCAAGTCCAAAGACAAGGAACCTGCTCAACTGAAAAAGAAATCACAATTTCCAAAAAAGAAGGTAGCCAGTATCAAGGTAGTTAACAATGCCGAGAATACTGAGGACACAACTGAAAAACGGAGAGTGGGCTCAGACAATGCTAGACAGCGCAGCAGAGGTGAGCATAGCTCGCAAAGTCCTTATGAATCATCTGGAGACAGTGGACACGAATGAATACCTTCAAGTGGAAACTGCAGATACCAGAGTTAGCAAGCCCCACAAAATATACGAGATAACATTACGTATAGAGGGAGATAAGACTAGGAAAATAAGGGGACTATTTTGGGATAACCTCTCCAAGGGTTATGACATCCTTCTAGCTGAAAAAGACTGGCCACCAGAGTTTGTCAGGGAGTGCCCTCATGGCGAAGAAGTAATTATGCCTGCCCTCTCGAATCAAATGCCGATTCATAAAAAATATACACTTGCTAGAAAGTGGGCAGTGGCCTTAGCACCTGCTTTATATAAAAATCATGTAGGATGGGATGAGGATTCTCCTCCTCACAAAATCCAGTTAAAATCACAACCAACTGCACAAAGGCAGTACCCAATTAAGCAAGAAACTAAAAAACAAGTAAATGAAATACTAGATCAGCTAGAATACCAGGGGGTGATTGAAACTTGCACCTCACAAATGAACAATCCTTTGTTTCCGGTCTCCAAACCAGACAATTCATATCGCCTAGTTTTGAATTACCGACACCTTAACACATGTTGCAAAACTTTTGCAGTGCAAAACTCACACAGTGCTGCACTAATGAATAACATAGTGCGCAAAAAATACAAAACAACCTTGGACATCTCCAATGGATTCTTTTGTCAAAACATAGCACCAGAGAGCAGATATTTAACAGCTTTCTCAGTAAATGGCACTCAAAAACAATTCTGTCGGTTAGCCCAGGGGTACAAGAACAGCCCGGGGGTATTCTCAGCGAGAGTAACAGAATTACTACAACTATATGATGATGAAGCATTATCTTATGTCGATGACATTTACTTAACAGATGATGACTTGGAGACTCACTTGAAAAGAGTGAACACCATAATACTTGGTTTCGCTGCAGAGGGTTACAAATTCAACTTCAAAAAGTCCAGAATTGCCCATCTGACGGTCCTATTCTTAGGATATGAGCTATCAAGTGAAGGTAAAAGCCTGGCAGACAATTTCCTAGAGAAATGTGCCGTTATCCAAGCTCCTAAAACACTAAAAAACCTACAGTCAATTTTAGGCTTCCTAAATTTCGGAAGAACATACATTGCAAATTACGCAGAAAGGGTAAAACCCCTTTACGATCTAATTAAACCAGACTTTAAAAGATCCAGTTGGACTCAAACACACACAGAAATTTTGAGATCCTTACAAACAGACATGCTAATTAAGACAAAATTAGAAACCCGTGATAATACACGCAACCTTGTGATCCGAGTCATCCCAGGGAGATGCGGATTCACATACCTGACCTCTAATGAGGGAGAAAAGGTACCAATTGCATTCAAATCACACTTGTACACAAAAGCTGAACAGAGATTCAGCAACAAAGGAAAAATTGTTCAAGCAGTTCAAACCGCAATAGCTAGAGAAAAAGACATAGCTGACGGTAGACATATCACAGTCAGAACAGCTGAATCAGCCTTTGAGGCATTAACAACACCGTGTAATTTACCATCAACAACATTGGATCCAGAATGGATACAATGGGTGAATTCAATCACAACGGACAAAGTATACTACTACTTTGATCCAGAACTAGAAGAATTAAAAAATCTAAAATATGAAAAGACGTATCCTCTGCCAATCGACATTCTGCCTCTACGACATTACGCCTGTGTAATCTATACAGACGGACATGCTCAACCCTCCGTTTGGGGAGAACATGCATACAATCCCACATGTGAGATCACAAAAGAAGTGTGGCGCGGAGGTAAACTAAGACCTCTATTAACAAAATCACACTCAGTAGAAACTAATTCAGAACTACAAACTGAAATAATAGCTTTGAAAATGGCGCTAGATAATGCGGATCGCGAATTCCCGACACTTATAGTGTCAGATTCATATTTCTGCGTCAAAGCATATAACAAGGATTTGCAGACATGGATTCAGAACGGTTACAAAGATGACACAGATGCACCAATAAAACAGAGACTGCTCTGGGAACAAGTAGCTCTTTTGAAAAAAGAACTACCAAAGACTCACGTGACACACTCACTGAGTCATCAACGTGATGGCGTTCACGTTGTAGGGAATTCATTGGCTGAAACAGCCGCAGCGGCAGCCAGTAAACCGGCTCCCGTAGATCGAAAAAAGCGTACATTAAAATACATTGACGGTGAAACATTGCTGGCGGTGAAAACGTCATTAAAAGGCGACTGCTCAGCGTTACCGATCAACTATCCACTCAATTATACATACATAATCGATGCAAACTCCGTCCCTTTTGCTCGAATCCCTGGAGTGGGGGATAGAGTGATTCCAAACATGGACAGGAGACACTTGTTAATCGCAGACGCACACATGGGCGAGGGTCTCAGACACCTTAAATTAAAAGATTCTCTGGAAGAATTACAATCACGGTACTGGTGGCCAGGCATGAGCCTGCACTACACCATGTTTGTAAAAAACTGCCCAAACTGCAACAGAGATCGCAGTGGGGAGAGAAGCAGTTTAATACCTCGTCGTATCAAGGCAGATAATATTACCAACAAAAAGAATGGCTTGCAAATAACATACACAGGCTAGTTCCACTTATAATGTAGATCCACAGCACTCGGCTGACGTCCGGACTGTTATACAAGATTTGCGAGTCTAAATGGCATATACGCTAAGAGCATGCTACGTTCGACCATTTTTTTTCACTCAGGCAATCCAGCCTGAGGGGGGAAAGAATGGCCAAATGAGCACAGCCCAGCGGGAATCTTCTCACTTCCTTCCTGAGGGTATGGGATGGTGTAAAGAAAAAACCAAGGCAGAAAGCAATCTATAATGGAAAGGACATTAGGTTCGGGAGCAGGGTGGGTCAAACATCTAATAAGTGTCCAACGTAGTCTAAATAACTTGCCAAGAAATTCTCTGAAGGGATTCAGTCCGTACGAATTATTATTCGGAACTAGGATGTTGATCTCTGACCTTGATAGTCAGACTTCAGTGGTAATAGAAAAAACCTTTGATGTCAAAGACCGTTTGGCTATTTTGCAGGACTTAAACAAAACAAGAAAAGACCTGAGCAACATACAGTTGAAACAACAGCCAACAACCACTGAAGAATCACCACCTGTCCCAGCAAGACCTGTCTGGATTCCAAAAGTCGGGGATCTAGTCAGGGAGAAGATCGCGGTAAAGAAGGAATTTGGGCCTTCTTACAGAAAAGCAGTTCCTGTCTTGTCTGTCAACGGGACAAGATCAGTTGTACTACCGCCACTTGCTGGAAAAAAGGAGAACCGAGTTGTATCCATCGACCTGGTAAAACCACAACATGTGGCCGATAACAAACAGCAGGCCAAGTGGACTCCCAATAAGTAGCAGAACACCAAGGTTTGCTACCAGTACAGAGGTCCTAACAAAGAGGCTCATCACATTCGAAACGCCTAAAGAAGAACAACAAGGACTATGCAACAATGCAATAGAACTCAGACCTCTGAAAACCCAAATAAAGACATTTAGCAGAGACACACCAATCTACAATGAAGTTCCAAGTGAAAATGCAAGAAACAAAAATCCTGAACCAATTGGAACAATTGACAGAACTGCATCTGGTTACTTCATCAACTTCGATGATTCCTCTGAAGGTTTCAGCGAACAAAAGACACAGCCATCATCAAAATCCTTTAAAGACAAAGCTAAGGAACTTTTGAAACAACTGAAAGAAACATATCTGGTTACTCCATGGATTGAATTTTGGGTGGGTTTTGGTGCATTTATCCTCATACTTTGGCTCATCATGGTATTTACCTTGGGACGCTTCATTGAGGGAAAATATGCTAAAATGGACACAGCAAGTCAGAACATCAACTTGGTCCTCAAACCACACACATCTTCACACGTCGAGAAACGAGAACTTTCTTCAGAACTTTCTTCAGCCAACTTCACAGCAATTCCAATACCTGGTGGGGTAGCCTGGGACAACACTGACTATGAAATTTATGGTCCGGTCGAGATCCTGAAATATCCACACCAAATCAAGATCTCCTTGAGTGACTTTGCAAAACCAAACTCATTTGCTGATGATTGGGACTTTGAAAGTATAAACAATATGATGTCTGACTTAGTAATGTCTGCTAAATTTACAAAACATGATTATTTGCAAGGTTCTACAAATTATGATAGTATGTATTGCTATAACCATTATGGTAACCATTTCTTGCATAAATCTGCACAACCTAGAAATGTTTTAAATTATAATCAATGGGAACATTGTGCTACACCTCCAAAAGGGAGCTCTAGAACCGTTTATGACAAATATTCATATTTTTCAGGTTTTAACATAACTAATGCTGAAACATTTTATTACAAATTGTCAAACAAGACAGGGATGAAAACCATGATAACCAACACAAAATTGATATATTCAGATTCATTCTTTGAAAAAATGAATACATTTGGATTTGATTATTGGGACAAAAATGTTGATTTGAAAAGTGTTTGGGGTACAAAAGAATGGCAAGTACAGGGTATAGAAGCTTTGTTTAGAGCCTGCATGATCCCAGAACAAATGATATTTTTAAATGACACTGTTCAACAAACCACCTGTCTTGGCTTAGCCAAAATCAAAGATTTAAATAACCTGTCTATTCCAAAGCCAACAATGTTTAGCAATAACTCTGATACAGATGAAGAAATAGACATAAGCCATATACTTAACCAAAACAGAACACATCCTGATTGGAAACAATGGTTGATCTGGCCCACAGATACAAATAACTGTCAAGATAGATTCCTGAATAAAACACAGGGTTTCAAAATGACCAGGCCAGACCCTAGATATCCTCAAAGACATCACCCAGGGATAATAACAACCTACAGTGTGGGCAAATTATGCCTTCAATGGCTACAAACTTCCACACTGCCTGAAATTAAGCAACACCTAACTTTACTTACTGATGGTGCTGACTTGCGTGATTTCATACTGGGACCACGCAAACAGCGTCAAAAGCGTTTCATAGCAGCCTCTGTATATGCAGCATACAATGAGGCCTGGAAGGTTACTCAAATTGAAACAGCAGAGAGAATACGTGAAATTGATCGTATTAATTTGGAAAAATCACTTTCTGTAGTGGACAATGGGTTAATGACTCTGTCCTCCAGAATATTTTCATTGGACAGCATTGTGTCTTCAGCAATCGATATATTATCGCAAGACTTACTGTTATTACAACATGGTCAGTCACAATTGCGCTCTATTGTACAGCTTGGCTGGACGTTACAAAATCTGCGTTCAGGCTATGTGCCTTGGCGTTTAATCAACACAACGTCACTATTCCAAATCTTTAACCTTACTGATAGACAAATCGGTATGGCGCAGAAGGGTGCTGATTATACAATCTTGAGCATTGAAAAACTAGAAAGATTACCAATGACAATGTCAGAACGACCTGTCAGTGAATGGATAATCCACGGAATCATAAATATTCCAATCTCAACCTTCAGGTTTCAATACTGCCAAAAATATATACAGGCTGGCATGTACGAGAAATTGGGATAGGGGTACCTTAAAACAACTTGGAACCTGCCCTATTCACATGCATGTGTCAGTAACAAAGGACAGAAAGTGTTTCTTAGTGGCAACAATTGTGCTATGTCACTAAGCGGCACGCTTCTGTGTAACGGTATTAGTTTGCACGGAGCCTGTGAAGGGAATTCATACAACCTTTCATGTCACCAGCAAGGCGCACCTGCAACTGAAATAGAACCATTCTTTCAAAGACTCTATAATGGGAGTTACATTCTTATTGTAGACCGCAGATGTTGTAGTCTTATGCCCGGGACTCCTTATCTCGTCACCACGACGGCGAAGGTCAAGTGCTGTGGACGTTCTTTGTTCCCCAGCTCCTTACCAGACAGGGAGGCAAGGGCATGGCCCGGTTTGAAAATTACTTCTATTCGAATAGACACTTTAAGCAGAATGAAAACAGTGCTTCTTCAGACGCCTACAAGGCTCACGTCATCTAAAGAAACGTATGATCTACAAGTCGCAAGGACGACTGCAGAGATACATACATTATTATCAACTAATTCCCCCGTACATTTCGCGGAAATCCTGAGCGAAATCTTAAATATTTCTGATACCACTGGGGTCTCAAAGGTATTTAAGACAGTATTTTCGATGGCATTAACACCATTCAAAGCCATACTGGGTATTTTTCCAGATTTCGTCTATTCGATTTTTGGCGGACTTCCCCTGATCCTGGGACTAATTGCAGGAATCCTATTCCTAGTCCTTATTTTTCGTTATGGCAACCCATGTCACAGATCAAACTCTCGCGACAATGGAAGATACGATCCTAGCCATTGGATACCGGGACCGGATATCAAAAATCCTGGGACTCTCCCGGCTTAGAGACCTAAACATGACTTGGTTTCTATCATTTCGACCAATGTGGCAAAGGTGTGTTTTACCTGTACTAAGGTGTCTGCTATGCGGAGAAGAATGCGTGTTAGACACCTGTCTGACGCTACAATCGGATGCGCCGGTGGATGCAGATACACTGTTGGTTCCTACCAAGGTTCACGCTTTGTGCTGCCCTCAAAGGCTGCCAATTCTGATGACGGCATTCCTGGAATCTTCACCACTACGATTGAAGAGTAGTGAAGTTCAAGATGAAAGCAGCATCGAACAGGTACGACCTTCTGTCAGCAAGGCAAATCAGAATGTCAATGGAGACAATCATGCGCACGAATGCATGGTTACCCCTATTTCCGACTTAGTGGAACTTTCCCATGAAGCTGTTGACAGTTTTTTCGAAAGCCTGAATGATATGATGTTCTCTCCGGAACAGAAATAGAGACTTTTGAGTAAACTCGCACACGGCGTTCCCTGAATTCGGCCTTCAACCTTTAAAAATAAAGTCACATGAACAATTACAATCCAGTTCACGGACAGCAACTTTTTTCAGCAAGCCCTTAAAATATTTTTCTATATATTTTTTCCCCGGGACACTGATCTTCTGCTTAAAGTAAGAAACTATTCCTAGAGAACTAAGATTTCTATTTTAGATACTTTATATAGACTTTAGCTGCCCGCTGGTATGTTCACAAATATTTTATTATGTGATGAAATGGTCTCGACCTTCCTTTCTGTATAGCTATATTAAGAGCCATTTCATGTGTATTTCTCATATACCAAAAAGCAATAATGCATTACAATGCGTGTTTACTTTTGCATTTAATTCATAGCTTAAGTGCATACAATATATATGACTGCAATTTTTCAGTATATTTGAAAATTTCGAAATGCATTTATGTATTTTGGGGTGGTAAGGTATACACTATACTCTATAGTATGTTGTACTATGTTATACTATGCATAGATTAGTAGATATGACCATAGTTAGCGTGGAGTGGGTGTCGTGTATTTCTATAGGTCCTGAATCGATCCCCCTATTCCTGACCCTATTCTGGTTAAACTACCTAGCTAGTTAACTAACAGTCAGCCCATGAGGCAAGAAATCCCCCATGATGCAGATACCGTTATCTGACGCAGTCACACTACGGCACAGGAACGTGTTATCTGATTAGGTCATAACGCTTGAGATCTAATTAGACAAGCGACATTCCTCCAGCCCCTGATAAGGCATACGACGTTCTCATAACAAATCAAACCTATGACAACCTGGAAAATCCGTGCGGCCATTGTTTTGATTTCACAGAGAACTTTTGCAAAAGAATGTGCTAACGAGCAAGTCGTATGACATCTTTATTGACGTACCTATGTCCATCCTTACGTCAATCTCGGCACCTTTAAGGTATAAATATTGCCGACCTTGCCCTATGCAAACACACGCGTGGTGACAAGACGGAGCAATGTAATAGATCTAGCCTGCACACCTACTAAGTTTCAACCAATTAATCGGATGTAACTACAACTTATACTGTTTTAGGAGCTAACCCAGTGAGAATTGTGCCCACAATTCTTAGTCAAACAGCTCTGTAAGGACCTGGTGTGACCAGGTCTGACCGGGAGCTCAAACTGAGTCCATAGAAGGTTTCAAGGGTTATGTTAATCTAATTTATGAACACTTGTCCTATTCAACAACATTAGACATTCAAAAAGTTCTGATTCGAAATCAACGTAATTTTTACTGTATATGATACATCTTATTCATATGGTTTCAGTAGATACAAAAATTTGGATAGAGTGATACTCTTTTAACAATACACTGTTAAATCACATATGTATTTTACATTCTTTACACCTATTGAAAAATCAAACGAAAAACAATAAGAAAGTCAAAACATATCCCAATGCATTTCGGGTCATTATGCGACCCTTCTTCAGGGGTGATCCTTTGTTCAAAATGTTTAAATCCTTGATTTTCGGTGGATGTTCTGTGTGTAAGCACTTCAAAGAGGTATTTCCAACACTGTAACAATAGTAATCGCCAGCAATAACATGTCAGTATTTGCTTATAAAAATGTGTGTAATGTCTACAGTCATGCACGTAAAGTAAAAATGGGTAAATGAGTCTTGGAGTTGCTAACAGCAGAACTTAACAATATGAAGGAACTAGTCGGAACCAATAAGTTGCTTGTGCCCAGGTGCAACATTATTTAAAACACCCTACTGTCGTGTGTATGCCTATCACCAAACACCGCGTGAACAAAAATACGTGCAACATAATGCACCCAGATTAAGATATTCAACTTACGCGCCCAATACACACGATAGTAGACGGTTATAGGGACTCAAACGTGCAATATCCGGCTCTGTGAATTAAATGAGTCCTTCTATCAATGCAACGGTTAATACAATTTGTACCAACAAAAAACGTCTCTCTAACTATATATATAGCTCGCCAGCTTACCAAAAAAGAAGAGTCATGAAAGTCAATCTCGTGTTTCACACGCACTGCGGTGCAGCATCGACCAGATGGCCTAAAGCTCCCTGTAACGAAATGATACGAGTACATCAGTCTCGCGCCCGCGTTTTCCCCTGGAATATCATTTCAACAGCGCAGCAAGCGCTTCTATCATGCCTACCGTTCTTCGCCGTGGCGTCCTCTGACCCTTGACCTGATGATGACTTCCGGAAACAACATCCGGTGCACCATGACCTGCTTTAAATAATCGTACGCCCTAGCGTCAATCTAGCATCCAGTTCAGAATGCGTGTGCTCTTAAAGCGATAGGTGCTCCTGATAATGAATACCTGTTAGAGGATAATGAGGTTTTCAGTGATCGGAACTACCCGGTTTGTACAAGTCGATATCATGATGCTTGACCCAAGCTATAAAAAATTATAGGAGACCTCAGAAGTGTGCGTGTCTCTGGATAGCATGAGGAGATATTTAACAATGTTTATGACGATCCACGACTTATATGTTGTCGAATGAGCTCAAAACTGAAAGCTAAATCATGAGGGTAGAGAGCTTCAATATACTTTACAAGATCACGATGTACATGCATGCAAGAAATAGTGTATAGGTTTCTTAATGATACTGTGTGCAATCAAATACATCAAAATCTTAACTCTGACTGTACAGTTGACTCTGATGGTATTCACATTACTACTTTTTAACAATGGTTTAAACAACCGTCGAATACATAGGCGATAAACACAAATCATGACAATATACATGCAATTACTACATAATGTAAAAACAGCAATACGATAAATCAAACGGTTAAATTCTATCTATTACATGAAGAATCACACCGTCTCTTTATCATCTAAACGCTTCTTGCCAATATGAGATGTTATGTTTCTTGTGAACAGATCTAATTGGTAGATGTCAATCATGTGTGACTATTAGATAGGTCTAACATTGGACTATCTTTGGACAGGACTAAAACATGCATTGTTTTAGGTTATTATGTACACAGGAGATGTTAGGTTTACATTGCATTAATGGCAAGAAGCGTTTAGATGATAAAGAGACGGTGTGATTCTTCATGTAATAGATAGAATTTAACCGTTTGATTTATCGTATTGCTGTTTTTACATTATGTAGTAATTGCATGTATATTGTCATGATTTGTGTTTATCGCCTATGTATTCGACGGTTGTTTAAACCATTGTTAAAAAGTAGTAATGTGAATACCATCAGAGTCAACTGTACAGTCAGAGTTAAGATTTTGATGTATTTGATTGCACACAGTATCATTAAGAAACCTATACACTATTTCTTGCATGCATGTACATCGTGATCTTGTAAAGTATATTGAAGCTCTCTACCCTCATGATTTAGCTTTCAGTTTTGAGCTCATTCGACAACATATAAGTCGTGGATCGTCATAAACATTGTTAAATATCTCCTCATGCTATCCAGAGACACGCACACTTCTGAGGTCTCCTATAATTTTTTATAGCTTGGGTCAAGCATCATGATATCGACTTGTACAAACCGGGTAGTTCCGATCACTGAAAACCTCATTATCCTCTAACAGGTATTCATTATCAGGAGCACCTATCGCTTTAAGAGCACACGCATTCTGAACTGGATGCTAGATTGACGCTAGGGCGTACGATTATTTAAAGCAGGTCATGGTGCACCGGATGTTGTTTCCGGAAGTCATCATCAGGTCAAGGGTCAGAGGACGCCACGGCGAAGAACGGTAGGCATGATAGAAGCGCTTGCTGCGCTGTTGAAATGATATTCCAGGGGAAAACGCGGGCGCGAGACTGATGTACTCGTATCATTTCGTTACAGGGAGCTTTAGGCCATCTGGTCGATGCTGCACCGCAGTGCGTGTGAAACACGAGATTGACTTTCATGACTCTTCTTTTTTGGTAAGCTGGCGAGCTATATATATAGTTAGAGAGACGTTTTTTGTTGGTACAAATTGTATTAACCGTTGCATTGATAGAAGGACTCATTTAATTCACAGAGCCGGATATTGCACGTTTGAGTCCCTATAACCGTCTACTATCGTGTGTATTGGGCGCGTAAGTTGAATATCTTAATCTGGGTGCATTATGTTGCACGTATTTTTGTTCACGCGGTGTTTGGTGATAGGCATACACACGACAGTAGGGTGTTTTAAATAATGTTGCACCTGGGCACAAGCAACTTATTGGTTCCGACTAGTTCCTTCATATTGTTAAGTTCTGCTGTTAGCAACTCCAAGACTCATTTACCCATTTTTACTTTACGTGCATGACTGTAGACATTACACACATTTTTATAAGCAAATACTGACATGTTATTGCTGGCGATTACTATTGTTACAGTGTTGGAAATACCTCTTTGAAGTGCTTACACACAGAACATCCACCGAAAATCAAGGATTTAAACATTTTGAACAAAGGATCACCCCTGAAGAAGGGTCGCATAATGACCCGAAATGCATTGGGATATGTTTTGACTTTCTTATTGTTTTTCGTTTGATTTTTCAATAGGTGTAAAGAATGTAAAATACATATGTGATTTAACAGTGTATTGTTAAAAGAGTATCACTCTATCCAAATTTTTGTATCTACTGAAACCATATGAATAAGATGTATCATATACAGTAAAAATTACGTTGATTTCGAATCAGAACTTTTTGAATGTCTAATGTTGTTGAATAGGACAAGTGTTCATAAATTAGATTAACATAACCCTTGAAACCTTCTATGGACTCAGTTTGAGCTCCCGGTCAGACCTGGTCACACCAGGTCCTTACAGAGCGACAAGACGGAGCAGCCATACTTGCCGAAGCCGAGAGCAGAAGCAGACCCCGCAGGCAGCAGCCCCGCCTTCCTGACGCGCTGAGAGACGCGCTGCTATCTCAAGTCGAGAGACCCAGCACCGGCGCTTCTGGGCAGCCCTCGCAGGCAGCCTGGAATATCGAGAGCAGAGAAAGAGATACCATTCCTCATTCATCCTAAATTCCAGGTACAGAACTGAATAACCCCTCCTAGAGAATTCTTTAGTTATTCACTTGGCAAAAACAAACTTAACTTAAACTGTAACTTTCTATTCCCGCCCACGCATTAGACTTAGGTCAGGTACACGGGGTAGGCGTATTTAGAAACACCAGTTGAGTACGTTTAGTCAAATGTATATGTGTATGTAAATATATTTTAATCATTTTAAACATCATATGGCTCAGAAACCATATCAATGTTTTTACAGTATTATTTTATACTATTGCTTCTAATGTATGCACTTTACTTAACTATAAGTATTGCAATAATATCGATCCATTTCTCTTGTACGAGAAAAGAGACTGATCAATAAATAACATCTTTTATTGAACACGCCCGTCTCTTCCTTTTCTCTACATTCTGATGAGACTAAGAATGCACGTACTGACTGAGTAAAATAATTGCCTTGTGCTCACACGACTCATGAGATTGACTCTTGATTAGGGGAGAGCAAAGTTGTCATGTTCTATGGTTGTCAGAAACTAAATCCCTTCTTGTCTAATCAGGGGAGTTAATTCCTTCCTTGAACATTCGAGAAAGTTTCTAGCGAACTCTGAGCTTAGCTGGCAAACCCAAAAATTAAGTCTAGTATCGACAGTAGTAGACCTAGTTAACGTCTGGTCTAGGCCTTTACTGCTGTAGGTACTATTCCAATGCGCAGAGCCTATTGGGAAAATAGGAGCTACACTACAGTCTATCAGTTAAATAAATATGGTAACGTTATAAACTTCATTTATTCACAAGACACAAAATACATATGGATAAATGCAGATAAAATGGCCCAAAAATAAATAAGGAGCCTTTCTTTTACGAACGGAACTTTGCAGGAGTAATTTGTAACCTACTTGCCGCCCATTTCTGGGGTCCTGAAGACTCGTTGGGCGCTCGGCTCTTGGGAACGCTGACACCCTGGCACCTGGTCCCCCCCGCCGCCGCCTACCACTCGCGGCCGCCGAGCGGGGGGACTACAGCCCCCACAATCCCTCCGAGTCCCGCCCACCTACGCCATTGGACACGCCCGGAGGCGCACAAAAACAGCGGCGCTCCGCTAAGGGAGCAGGAGCCTTTCTTTTACGAACGGAACTTTGCAGGAGTAATTTGTAACCTACTAGCCGCCCATTTCTGGGGTCCTGAAGGCTCGTTGGGCGCTCGGCTCTTGGGAACGCTGACACCCGGGCACCTGGTCCCCCCCGCCGCCGCCTACCACTCGCAGCCGCCGAGCGGGGGGACTACAGCCCGCACAATCCCTCAGAGTCCCGCCCACCTACGCCATTGGACGCGCCCGGAGGCGCACAAAAACAGCTGCGCTCCGCTGAGGGAGCGGGAGCCTTTCTTTTACGAACGGAACTTTGCAGGAGTAATTTGTAACCTACTTGCCGCCCATTTCTGGGGTCCTGAAGACTCGTTGGGCGCTCGGCTCTTGGGAACGCTGACACCCAGGCACCTGGTCCCCCCCACCGCCGCCTACCAGTCACGGCCACCGAGCGGGGGGACTACAGCCCCCACAATCCCTCCGAGTCCCGCCCACCTACACCATTGGACGCGCCCGGAGGCGCACAAAAACAGCTACGCTCCTCCCACGTCGCGGGCCGCGCGCGGGCTAAGCCTGGGCAAAGGGCGGGCCCTCAACGGCCCTCTGAGGCTGGAGGAGGCTGGGCTGGGCCTCCCCCCTAACTTCTTGCTACTGGACCGTTGTGAGGACAACATACCCATCTAAAGGTACTGCTAACATCGTCATAAAGCCCCGTGGCCCTAAAAGTGCTTGGTGATATCGCTTGGATCCCTAAGTCAGAAAGAGATAACTTCCAGCTGGTAAGGACACCTCTTAAACCTGACAAGCATTGACTATCAAAGAATGAGGAAGGTGACCAAAATCGCTAAGATGCCCACGCTACGTTCAAACACGAGACTGAAAGCAGCCATACCGCAGCCCCTACCTACCCTAACAGCAATAGATAAGATGTTGCAACAAACTATAGGGGTAGTAGCTACGGCAATTGTAAACACTGAAAGTAGGCTATCACTCCCACCCACTGTATCTATCCCAGACTTAGGAGGGGACTTTTCAGTGGTTGTAACAGACGCTCCGGACATAAGCCTCTGCTTAACGTCTTCTTATGCTGAGCTCCCCTGCGCACAGGCACCCACAGGGACCCCCATATTGGTTGGGGACACTCCTATAGATCTAAATTCTCCCCTTGCTCCAGAAAAGCTGACAATAAGTAACACAGGCCCAAGAAGGAATAAAGAAACTTCAGTAAATAAGAAAAAGGGAAGAAAAAAACACTGTCAATCATAACCTGGTGACACCAACATCTAATACTACACCAGGTATACCCTGTTGGGTGGCAAACATGGTAGCCGAATTACAGGCATGTCTGGAACAAACTATCATCACTCATATCAAATCCCTGGTGTCAAAGATCGATAGACTAACCTCTATAATAAATAACAGGGGGGTAGGAACAGCAAAGCCGGCGGCTCCCGTCGGAATCCCAGCTCCGGCCGAGCAGGAAAGGGATATATCAAACAACACACATAGGGATAAGGTGGTACCAGCAGTTAACCCTTCCACAACAAATCCAAAGATGGGAACACAACTCACCACTTCTAAAAACACCAGAGTTCCCTCACCCCCTTGTCCTACCAATACCCCTCATGACCACATCCACCAGGGAGCGGGAAAACTTATTTCCGCAAATGGTAAAATGGGCCCCAACCCGAAGGAGAGTAATAATGTGACCATAAATACCCTGCCCTAAAATGTAACAGACAAACCAGGCCCAGCTCGCTTCCCGACTATAAACCTCCCCCCGGCAGCCCTGCCCTTTGTTGTAGTAGTAACAGGTGTCCCGCCCTTTAAGGAAGGGAAAAGAGAACACCATTCTGAGTTAAAAAAACAAGTGTGTGTAATGGTTAAAGGTGAACAGACCGCTACCCCCAAATATTTCAGGGGAAATACTTGCCGTTAGAAGAGGGGAGTGGATTGGGAAGGGATTAAAAACGGTGGCAGGAGACATCATAATAATACATTTTAGGGACACTTCTGCAGTGAATTATATATGTGATGCCCCGTTAGGCAGCTCAAACACCCAGATATACCCACTGCACCTGTCATATTTTTATCCCACCACACCCCAGAGACCAGCGCATATATACAGGGTCTGTGTTAGCAGGGATTATTATCGCCCCCAAAATAGAGTGCAACAGTGGCGAGCACCTGGGGAGGGTACATCTGCATAAGATCTTGCTATCCCACTGTATGCCCATTGGAATATGTTCTGTGTACTAGATGAGGTGGATTGACTCTCCTGGGATGTAACTTGTCCACTTCAATCTGTAAGGGGATCATCTGGTAAAGGGTCTACAGGGATGGGAAACATATTATCCAACACCCCCGAAGAAAGTAGCAGCAAGGGAGCCAGTAAGAAGGATGTCCTAGAGCAACAAGGGGCGACACAGTGCATAGAGCCTAAGGCATGTGGGAAAGACATGAGGGTTACATCTACCTCAGAGAAATTAGCAAGGCCAAATGCAGATAATGTAGTCGCCTTAAATGATATAATAATAGCTGGGGAGGATAGGAAAACCCTTCCATCAGGGGATGGGGCAAATATGTTGGACGGGCAGGACGGTCTCAGAGTCATATCCTGGAATATAGCAGGTTTGGCGGCCAAATATGAGGGCCAAGAATGGAGACAGTATATCACCAGCTTCCACATTATATGCTTGCAGGAGACCTGGTTGACTGATCCCAACCATTATACCATAGAGGGGTTTAAGTGTTTTCTATGTAGACCTTCGCATACAAGGGGTATGGTCCAACCATAATTGGAACTCACAAAACATGCAGGCGATAGGCTTCCGCTCTAAAGGGACTAACATTTTATTGGTAAATTGGTATAATGCGGTAGGCACAAATAGTAGAGGAAATGTAATAAAAGAATTAGATTACCGCCTAGATGCTCAGTTATCGCTAACAAATGTAGCAGCTGCCCCATGCGTTATCCTCGCAGGGGACTTTAATTGTCACCTCTGTGGGAACTTGAGGCCATTGAATAAGGACTGGTCGCGGTGCACAGTGTCAAAAGGACCACACTTTGTACACTCCGCAGAGGGGTGGGAAATAGACAAGGTGACGAAAAGGCACAATTTGGTGCACACGATGGACCTGATTGAGATAGGTAACAGTGGGGAACCTAGCCCAACCTTTAAGGGTAGAGGCTGTCACTCATATATAGATTTCATTATGGTTTCTCCCACACTTAGAAAGTGGATTAGCAGCACGGCAATTGAAAATAGCATTTTTAGCGACCATAACCCTTTGGTTATGGAACTAAAATGTTTAAATTTTAAGAACCCACCAAGCAGAGTAGACTCAATAGAAAAGGTGGTAGACCAGGGGAGGAGGCTTAGATGGGCCAAGATAGATGGAGTTAAGTTTTATAGGAGTTTCGTAACTGCAGGGCTAGACGCTATAAATGTATGCCTTGACCAAAACAACGAGGGAGTGACGGTGGTTACCGCATTCGAAGAAATGGCACGTCTCGTCGACGATCTATTAAAGACCACCAAAAGAAGCGAACCAGCCATTACATCTCGTTGGTTTGACAAAGAGTGTACTAAGGCACATAAAGATCTCAAATATAGCCTAAAACAGTGCCCTAGGGACAACATTCGAATTGCCCAATGCAGATCGATATATAAAAAGGCCCTGAAATCCCGTAAAGAAAGTCTTCAAAGACAAGCCTGGGAGGACCTAAGGGAGGCTGCAGAAAGAGGAGACCTGTCTGGGTTCTGGAAAGTTATAAATAAGCTGTGCTTCCAGGACCCAAGTGCACCACAAATTCTGAATACCATCCTACCAGCACAGTGGTATACCCATTTCCAGAGTTTGTACAACCACACAGGGAAAATAAACCACGATGAAGGGCAGAGGTCAAAACTGACTGCACGGCTAGATTTTTCTATGGCAGAAGTGGAACTGGCAATCTTGGGGCTAACTAAAAAAAAAGCACCTGGACCTGACGGCATACCCCCTGATCTCTATCTGAGTAACTTGGAACTGTGGGCTCCCATTCTCACGAGGGTCTTGAACGAGGCAGTTGTGGCAGGGCTGCCCCGCTCCTGGTCTTCGGCGACCATTGTACCAATCTTCAAAAAAGGGAATCGGGATGACCCCCAATGTTATCGTCCCATATCTCTAATTGATGTCACGGCGAAGTGGCTGGGTCGTGCCATTTTAAATCGCCTACAAGATTGGGCAGAGGATAACCATATAATTACAGATATTCAATACGGATTCAGGGAGGGAAGGTCAACCACCGATCAGTGTCTGAACCTATACCTCTTGATCGCTAAGTATACCATTGCCAGTAAGGGGGCTATCCACTTGGGGTTTATGGACCTTTCCACGGCCTTCGACTGCGTGAATAGGGAAAAACTATGGGCACTGATGACAAGCCTAGGGGTGGAGCAAGAGTTAGTTGATACCCTTAAGGCCCTACACTGGAACACATCGGCAACGGTTCGCTAAAATCAAGATGGTAGTGAGACCGCACCATTCCCATGTACGAGCGGAGTGCGGCAGGGCTGCATTTTAGCGCCATTTTTATTTTGCCTATACATCAATAATTTGGATAGGGAACTATCCAAACTGAGTGTGGATTCCCCCCAAATAGGTCATCGTCCGGTGCCCGTCCTGCTTTACGCAGATGACGCGGTGTTGTTAGCTCGAACACCGCGGGCCTGTAGAGGCTGATCGATGGGTTTGTTAATTTTATGGCCACACTTGACCTGTCAGCTAACCTGGAAAAGTCTTATATCATGTCAGTTGGGGTAAGATCAAACAGGAAATTTGTCTATAGGATAAGCTCCTATAAAATAGGCCTGGTCCAGTCCTTTTCCTACCTAGGTGTATTATTTGATGAGCGATTAGACTTTAAATCCCTGACGGATAAACACACGGCAAAATTGGTGGCCTCGTCAGGGGCCATAATGGGTTATGGGAGAAGACTGGGCAGATGGTCGCCGGAGCAAGTACTTAACTTGTATAGGTCGATATGCTGCGCTAAAGCAGCCTATGGGTCAGAAGTGTGGGGTTTCACAAATATGTACATGCACCAGATTCAGGTGGAGGAAAATAAGTTCCTTAAAAGGATATTGAAAGTGCCACAGAGTACCCCATCTTACATTATACATGAAGAACTGGGAGAACCCTACATTGAAGACCGAATAAAGATCAGGCCGCTCCTGGCCTGGATGAAAATCTGGACTAATCCAGAGGCCGGTCTTAGCAGACAAATCATTAAAGACTGTCTGAATCGTGACAGGGGGAGCAATATCCCCTGGATAAAATATGTAAAAGACTCCTTGGAGGCAATCGGCTGCAAACATTTTTACACCGCACCTGAAACCCTAAATGCCCAGAATAAGACTTTGGTTAAAAAACTGTTCGGTGAATGGACATCTACAAGCAGGGCTGTCACCGAAAAGCGCAAATCTACAGTTTTGTCCTACAGATTATTGAAAATGGAACATGGAATGGAACCACATCTATCAGTGATGTATAATGCACATGACAGATTTTATATGACCCGTTTTAGACTTAATATGTTACATCATTTATTGTCTGTCCCCTCTGGATTTACTTTATCAGTGGAGTTGAAGGGTACCTGCGGCTGCAACAGTAGGTCTCCGCAGGATACCCTTCACTTTGTACTGTTATGTTCATTCTATTCAGCCCCTAGACGTAAGTTCCTGATGGGGATTCTCAAAAAAGCTAAATTCAAACAGGCAAAAAAGCAGCTCTGCTGTTTTTGCAGAAAACCTCAGACGCTCACACACTGTTTTGTATTAAAAGCTTTATTAAGGTGGCCATGAGGTTAAGGAATACAAGAGAAGCAAATGATTGTAAGGTCCTGTAATTAGAGACTGATAACAGAAAATCTCAGATATGAAATTAATGCCCCTCCTTTTTTAGGTCGAGCAGAGTCTGCTCGAGACCTATTGTCAGCCGTTTTTGGGAATGTAGACACGAGAGGGGCACGAGCGCAGATTTGACCTCGTGGGCGCGCACGGCGCCGTGCCCCTCTCGTGCCTCATATTCCCGTGCGCACACAGCCAGCCCCCACACCCCTGCACACACACCACACAGGCACACGTACACACGCTGCCACCCTCCCACCACACACACACATACAGACACGCACGCATACACACGCTGCCGCCCCCTAACCCCCCTGCATGCACACAAAGACACACACCCCCGCCCCATGCATCGGGAGATCTGCCATCCCCCTCGAATCTCGGTACTTACTAGTTAGTAGCGGTCAGCGGAATCACCACCTCTTCCTCCGGCTCGTCTAGAGTCAGGCTCCTCTGCAGCTCCGGAGGCTCCGGGTGGAGGAGGCAGTGGTGGGAAGGCGGGCCCGGCTTCAGGGGAAGGACCGAGAGTGGCTGCAAAACCGGCAGCTTCCCCCAGACCGGGGGCACATCCCCGCCAGCCTCCGCCAACATCGCAGGAAGCGGCGGTTGCAGGCCCCCAGCGTAGGAAACAGGCCCCCGCGGTGCACATAGTGGGAAGAGGAAAAGGGGACGAGACCCACGGCGCGCGACACGGCACAGGGAGGCGGTGCGCGCCAGGCCTCCGTCGCTGCCTGGAACCTGTGCGCGCGCTCCCCAGCCTGTCGCGAGCACGCCTCCTTCTGGCTACTAGCGTGTCCCAGCCACCGCGGTCACAGCGCAAATATGCCCGTGAGACTATTGGCGAGTAAATTAATTTTAGAGTATAGATTTCGAGTTGGGGCCCAGTTTACAGGAGGTGGGCGGTGGTGAAGTGTGTATGTATGTATGGTTTCAGTTTACACACATAAATAATCCCAACATTTTAGTTTTATACCCAAAAATAACAATACATCTACGGGTGAAGTTCATTGTTCCCCCCAAAAGAATCAGGCTTCCCAAAATTGAACCCCGACGCTCTCTTTATGATTGGGCCACAAATCCCGTTTTGCGCTCGGCACTTAGCACCGGCACTTAATTATCAGGGCCAGGTCTATGTGTCTGCTGCAATCAGTATGTATTAGTCACATATATATTATATATAATAATATTACTCACATATATAATAATGCTAAGCTCACTTCAGTACGGACTCGGCGCAGAGTGTGGTTTTTGATTGCTCCAGAGTCCCGACTCTGCTACGGGTGCTCCTGAGTTCCGGTGAAGAAAAGTGTTGTGCAGTGACGGCTGCGCGAGCCAGAGACCTGAGACACTGAGTCGGCCAAGTGACAGTCAGAACAGAAGATTTAAAAAACAATTATGATGGCATTGATACCCGCCCCCGTGCTACAGCCCTTAGTTTGGTGTACTGTTGTGCCGGTGGGCGGGACATTGAGATTGGGGCATTGGGCTGAATTTGGTTGTTCGAGGGTAGGGGCTGTGCGGCAGCATGCGCAGTTTTTATACAGATTGCCACGCCCCGGCACACCCGCCCCGAGTCATCGTCATTGAAGACAGGGGCCGCAGCACGACAACGTTGAGGACAGCCAGCCAGTGTAGCACGAGGCCCAGGCCAGCCTAAATCAGTGAATAAAGGCTCCAAGGCAGTGTTCCCCAGCCCACCATGTAACCGTAAGTAAGACTAAATTTAGCAGTATTGCAGTAACTTAAATTAAATAAACAGTAGTAGTAGCCTCGCTTTGCCTTTACTGTCCGCCCCCATCCTGTGGCGTAGGTTGGGCTGCCAAATGAGCCTCTTGCTGTGGCTCTGCACCAGCGCTTGTGTACAGGGCTCGAGGCTGTTGAGCTTCGTAACTCCTGTATAATGATTTTCTTGCTCCGGTGAATACCACAAAGTCAAACATTTGTTGGCGCTATTTCATGTTGTACTGTCCACCCCACCGAGAATGTTATTTATCGCCCTAGCGCACGAAACGGACGTAAATGATTGAAACAATTCCTATGGGCGCAATGACAGTTCTAGTTTTGGAGCTGCGATGGCCTAGTCGGAATAGTCAATCCGATGCAAACATAAATAGCCCATTGCCATTGCAACACTGGGAGTGAAGCGCAGGCAGCTTGCGCAGTCACATTCCTGCCATCCGCAGCCTGCTCTCAGCCCCGCACTTGTGAGACAAGGAGCTGCCGAGCTAGAAGCCCAACCATTGAAAGCATGATTTGAGGCTTTGTTTGGGGGTGGGGGGGGCAATGGAGCAGTAGTAGTTTAATGGCAGTTTGAACCTGCTTCCCCAGTGCCAAAATTGGCAGCTCTGGCCATTACGCCATATCCTCTCCTAACTTTCAAGGTTAGTTGTTGGTTCCGTTTTAGGCGGCTGAGAGGTGCTAACAGGAGTTGCAGGAGGGCTGGTGCAAGCTACCTCCTACCTAAAGAGAGCACCTGCACTTATTTTTTTACAAATTAACCACTGGCTCGGAGCAATATTACATATCGCATTATATACGCATCCATTATCGTGTTTTGCAACAGGGAAAACTTGCTGCACGTCACAGGAACATATTGCTCAAAATTCGATCGTACACAACTTGCAATCGTTGGAATCGTGCGCATTAAAACCTCTTTATCAGCGCGATTGGCTGATGTTGAAGTCTGGTACGCAACAACTGGTTCAAATATGTTAGCTCACTGTTTCACGCTTTATTACAAATGTCACCAAAAATTTTTTAATATTTCACTTCTGTTCATTGTATTTTATTGTGAAGAAAATCCAAGAACATAATCTTCCCAAAAGTTATTTACAAAAATTTAAGCTAGTGCCATTATAAATTACAATAACTTTTATTTAACTATTAATTATTGAAAAAAAATAAAAGCCATTGTTCTTTGTAATATCAATACATCTAAGTCATGTAAATACAACACATATTGCATTACAAATGCTAAAGATGTCACATTTCCGAAAGTTAAAACTATTGGCATCATTATAAATGACAAAGCTATTCATTTCGCTATTCTCAAAACCAACACATAAATAAACAAGCATTTACAATGCAACGGTTTCGCCTTTGTAAAAGTTAGAGCTATTGGCATTGTAAATGACAAATTTTGTATTTATGTGTTGATTTTGAAAACAGATAAATAAATGGCATTGTCATTTACAATGCCAATAGCTTAATCTCTCACAAATGCGAGACCTATTGCATTTGCACACACACACATAGCACAAACACACACACAGAGCCACACACACAGACAGAGCCACACAGACAGAGTAACACACACACACAGAGCCACCCACAAAGTCATTCACATAGAGCCACCCGCACACACAGCCACCTACACAGAGCCACCCTCACACACACAGAGCCACCTACACAGAGCCACCCTCACACACACAGAGCCACCCTCACACAGACAGAGTGGGGGGGACAAACACCTGCACAACGAAGAGGAGCGGGGGTGGGGGGAAGGGACACCAGCACAACCAGGAAGAGCGGTGGTGGGGAGGGACCTGGATGAAGGTGTGACTCCAGCCACCGGAAATAGTGTACTTCTTAGCTTGGGCTATGAGGTGATAGATTCTTGAAGATATAGCTGTACGTGGGACAATATGTTGACCTTTTGCTGCTTTGCTAGCGGTGTGGAGCAGCTGCATGACCTAGAGAGACGATAGCTGAGGTGACTGTTGTGGTTGGCTGTACAATGGTCTGAAAGGACCCTGCACACAGAGCCTTACATCTCTCATTCATAGGGCACAGCAAGGGAACAAAATCACTGTCCCTTTCGTTCTCTGCATCAGCGCTTAGTGTTCTGCGCTCAGGCACAACATACCCCAAACTCTGCTCAATTTAAACCGCCCTCTACTGTTTACAGTGGACTCAGACTGTAAATAGAACAGACACATGGTTTTTCAATAATGGCTCTGGATGAATCGTTCTGTAGTGCTCTGGTACATCAGTGGTCTTCAGCTGCGGGGGGGGGGCTCCCACTGGAGGATGTGGGTAGGGGGCGGGCCGCGGAGGGATAGTCTGGTGACATCAGGCAACGACTGAGGTTACCTCAAGAAACCACTTCAGTGGTGCCTACAATCAAACAGCATTTTGTCGAGGTTTAACTTGCTTGCAATATTTACTGATTAACACATTCACCAAGTTTTCTTACCTAGGGGAGGCTATGAGTAAATTATTTGCAGGGGGGGCTCCAATTCTCTTACATTAGATAAGGGCAGCACTATGACAAACATCTTTTACACGAAGGGGGCCTGAGGTTTTAAGAGCAGTGTGACCTACTGAGGGACAGTGCACAAGCGGCCATTGTTCTGCTGGGAAGCCATCTCCAAACAGCTGCCCATCACAATTAGGAAGAGCAGGGGGGGGGTGACGGACACCAGCACAACCAGGAAGAGCGGGGGTGAAGGAATTCTGCCTACAAGCAAAAAAATAAACAGGCTTCACTGTTGTGAAGGGAAACACCATGTGGCTGTTCCTTCCCTTCTAGGCTTAAAGATCCCTGCCATGCCGGCAGGTATTTCTAAATATAGCAAACAGTCCCCCATGAGGATGATGGAGGGCATGAACTGTCACACCTTAGATGCCTAGTGTCTAAATAAAGTGCATAATCCTTTGGGAGGTAGAACAATCAGGATGGTCCGATGTATGGATCTTTGGGGAGGTTTGGTGTCACAGAATGAACATTTTGAGGGAATTAACCCACTCAGCTATCTCAAAAAGATTAAAAAGATGCAAATTAAATATTTTATAATCCTCCCCTTTAAACAGCCATGCTCACACGATCATAACAAGAGTAATGTCTGTATGTCCCCACTCTCTATTTAATAATTTGCTCCTGCGTTGTTAAGGAAATGGTCATGGAATGCTTCATTTGAAAGAACCCTTAAAAATAAAACTTGTTTGTTTGCAATCAATACCTCATTTTTGTTTGCCTGTATAAAAGATTCTAGGTTTGAAAACAATCAGAGAAAGTCGGTATTCTTATTCTGAACATAGCAGTTAAAAAGCACGGATATTTAGTTAGTGTCCCAGAGTAGGGGCTGGAGGAAAGCCCTCCTGGTCAGAAGAGACGTTTGTGACACAGCATGCTCACTTAAATGTGAAACCAGCAACACCAACCAGAACACACACTAAATACTTAGGTCTTCTTACGTTTGATAATCAAAAGGCAGACAGCTATGGGCTGCTGTGGCACAGTATTCCGATGTCTGCCATGCCCTTTGTGCTAGTTGGGTGTATACTTGTAGGTTTTCTGGGGTATATCATCTTATTGTGCAGATATAGCCAATCGCACAATAGGCAGCAAGCAGAAAGCCACGGGTGTTTTCAAAGCGAGCTTTGTCCAGAGTCTACTGAGGCAGAAAATTGGATTAGTGTTTCAAATAAACATTATTTTAAAGCCACTTGAAGGAACAAACTATTTGAATATTATCCAGTCCGCTTACCAGAGTGACTGTGTGAAATACAGTAGCAAAGAAGAGAACCAGCCCGATTTTTTTTCTGAGGCTTGTGAAGTACACACACAACCCAGTAAATCCTTTTTTTCTTGCGGGAGGGGAAGTGAGAAAAGTATTAACAAAGCCGACCACCTACCTTAATAGGTGGCCAGCAATTAGAACAGTAAATAGCCCGTCCTTGTGTTTTCATGCATTCTCTGCTGACAGACGGACGGACATTCCTGAGACAGGCCTACTCAGCAGAGTCCCTGCAAGTTAAACCACTTTCTGTTAATTAGAAGGTAGAGCCGGGGAACCTGTGAAGACGGATCGCCTCATATCCTGTCCGCCCCGCTACTCGCCAGCCTACATCAATGGTGTCTCCGCCTGGGAGGAAACGGGTTTCACCAATCTGAAAGGTGACAAAGGCGCACGAGGAAGCTTGTGGTGGAACTGGAAACCTTTGCATTTCTCTGCACTAATCCACATCAGAGTGTACCCCGAAGCACTCATAGACGGCTGGGGTAGAGTTGTGCTGTCCGCCTTAGCATGTTGCAGACATGAGTAAGGGAGCCTTGTACATACTGAGGAAGGAGGCGGGGGTTCGAGACTGTGGATAAAAAGGGGTGGACAGGGCCGTATATACTGACCCGCAAGCTGCCACTTCACCAGTAAATAGTGTAAATAGTGTTCGTCTGTTCCTCTTATTTTTAAGCAGCGCAGCCTGAGTAACTTCAGAATAGAGGCAGCATTTTTTTTATCTGCGGACCGCTGCTAGATTTTAATTTGTACAATGAACATTTCTGCTCAAAAGTGATGTTGGCTGAATTGGAACTTGATGAACGTTCGCCATAAATACAGCGCTCTGAATAGCTCGGTCTAAAGTTCTCAGCATATGCAGAGTTACTGAAAGTTCGTTCAGCTTCTGCTGAGCACCTTTTCAAAGCTGACCTTCCTCATAGCCTTTGTGAACAGAAAAGTTAGCAACGAGATGTCCCAACTGTCAAGAATAAGTCACAGGCCGCCATTTGGATTGATTGGGTGTACTGAGGAGACTGCAGTAAGGCTCCTCCACTGATAAGCTTCGGGACGCGGCAAGGCGCAGTGTCAGCTCGCATTTCAGTGGAGTTGTGGCATGTCCCTAGCTGTGTTAAATCGCATGTTGATGCTGTACTGTAACCTGTACCACACTGAGTGCAAACGCATTTGAGTCGTGCTTAGTAGCATGACAATTACTGTAACAAAATAGATGTCCGCGGCGAGTCCTGGCCTGCCGCTCATGGCCACCAGCATTTTCATAGGAATTATTGGCTTGTGAGTCTCTCTAAGTATCAGCGCGCTTTAGGGTGAGTTGTGGAATGCCCTGCACTTTTTGCTTTGAAACACAATGGGCACAGTGAAAGATGTAACACTTTCCTATCTTATGTGGCTTGTCTCTTAATGCACTTCATTTGAAATTGGAAAATAAAGGTTGATCGGGTTGTGATGCGAGTTCTTCCCATTAATAGTGCTACCCGTTCACAGCAGTCTAGCGGAGGAACAGGCGACCTTTCTGCAGCATCCGTCTGGGATTTAACTCCTGCCGCTCTGAAGCACAGCAAAAAGAAAACAAAGGGAGCGGGTGCGGCGTAACAACCAGAGCTGGCGACTTTAGAACGGAGGAACCAGGTTGCAATCTCGGCGTGGGCTCAACATCCTGGGACTCTGGACAAATCATGTAATCTCCCCGTGCTTAAAAAAATTAACGAGTCCTTGTGTAATGTAACTGGTGCTCGTGTAAAGCGCTCCAATACCGTCGGGTCGAGTTCATGCTATTTAAAACAGCAACAACAAAAAACGAAAAAGCTGCCCAAGTATACAAACGAATGAACATTAATTAAAACAAGTGAGCTATTGAGGAGGGTGGGGGCAGTTGTAGCCGACACTGCATTAAACAACGAAGTTCACCAAGGATCTCCTCCACTCTGTGCCCGGCAAAGCGCTTTAATTGCCAAGTCGGGCTGAGCGGATTCTGTGGCCGACTGAAGGATCCGAGTTTTCAAGCAGGGAGGGTTGTAGTGGGGGAGGGTTAGTGCACGAGGGGCAGGCTCCGAGCACATAGGGCAGGTTACAACAGACCCAAAGCAACGGTGCACGAGCCGTGCACGTGGTATTGTGCATCGCACTCTACACGCTATCCCTTCTTGGCGCTGTAATGAGTCTTGGTAAACCGAGGCACTGGTTGGACCGCCCGCATTACATCTATGAAAGCTGTGACTCGAACCCGTGTCCAGCAGTTTACACCGATCAACTGCAGACATAGCTTAAAAGCCAATTATTGTCCTACAGAACCTAGTTTATGCTACGTACTAGAGAGTGTGCGCTTTCGGGGAGGTAAACTAAGGTAGTATTCCCCCCTCCCACACCCCCGGGTGCCTTTGGCAGTCCGCCTGCAGCGGCCGTCACCTCCCTTTCAGACTTGTGAAGCTGGCCGGTTTTAGCCCTTTCCTCGAGCCTTGCCCCGGTATAAGATATAAGATAGCATCACTTTTAGTGAAATTACAGCGGGAGGGGGGTCGGGAAGGCTTCCTCCGTTGGCGGGGGGGGGCGCGGCGGGAACGGACAGCGGGAGTGGTGGCGCCGGGAAGGCTTCCTCCGTTGGCGGGGGGGGGGGGCGCGGCGGGAACGGACAGCGGGAGTGGTGGGGTCGGGAAGGCTTCCTCCGTTGGCGGTGGGGGGGGATAAAAACAAAAGTAAACAGAAAGAAATACATTACGAGCGAAAACGTCAAAAAATGTAAACTTACAAAGTGAAAACACATTGATAAACACAATGCTCCTTACCTGATTGCCTCGTGGGAACTCGAATCTTGCAGCCAACTCCAACAACAGAAACTTGTACAATGAAGAAAACAGGCCGACTCAAAAAAAAAAATAACACACACCCACCGCCGCGATGACGATCCGAAGTGGGTGGAGAGGGAAAAAATCGCGGGAACGCCCCCGAATCTGGTCCGGCCTTGACGGACAGATCCGGCTCCCAATGGCTAGCCTCCATTTATGGAGCTAGCCAATGGGAGGTGGGGGACGTTCCGATAGCCAATATGGTAAACAAAAGATTTCACCTGCGCGAACTGCTTGCGCAGATCGCCAGGTCGAAACCTAAAAAATTGTCATTTACAATACTAATAGCTCAAACTTTCCTAATGCGAGACCTATTGCATTGCAAATGCTTGTTCTAATCATTTTAATGTGGTTTTTAAATGTTTTTATGTACTTTTATGGTATCTTTTTAAGTCCCGAATAAAGATATTTGAATTTTAATTTGAATTTGAAATAAGGATAACTACAGACGGAAATGTTACAGAAAGAAATACCATAAAACTGGGAGCCCTAATTTTGATCCATTCAGCATCATAATGCTTTTGTTTCAGCTTCCAGGTGAGAATTTTACATTCCTGGTTTAGACCTTTTAGCTTTCATTCGGAATCAGTAGTGCCTTCTTTCTGTTGGGCTCGTTTTGCCTGCCTTAACTTGCGGGTGCGGTCCCGTGCGATTTTCGTTGTGTTTCAAATAGAACTTTATTTGTCATTATCTGTTATCAGAGTTTTCGGAGTTCCTCCTAAACCCCCCCAGAAGGGCAGATTTCAGTCAGTGATCCATTTGGCCCAATTATTTGTTGTGAGTGTGAAGTTCGCACCGGCCAGATAGGCTGCGCATCACTTTATTCCTCTTCAACCCCCTTTCTTTGCCCACCCGACTCTCATTAGGAGGAGTCCAGTAACTTCCAAAAAGTGTGCCCACTCACGTTGTTGTGCATACCAAAATGTTGAGTGTGATAAAAACTGCATTCACCAGATAAATGCTGGCAGGTCAAACCTATCGATTTTTCTTGGGGGGGGGGGGGGGGGGGGGGGGTTAAGTTTACAGAGGTAAGTCGATTTTGATTGGGTCATTCAAAACTCACAGGTTATGCCCCATTTTAAAGGCAAACCCGTAATGGTGACATTTGTTGCACATGACAAATTCCATACAGCTGGCTGTTGAGTTTTTTTTTATGTGCGGTAAATATTCACCGATAGAGCCATATTTCTGTTCATTTATCTGACTTCAGGTCTTTTCTTTCACTTCTCTCCCTTCAGACGATGTTTTACATCTTGTTTTTATCCCTCCTTTTATTCTTTTCTTGTTCTTGATTATACTCGGATGGGGAAAAATAAGAACAAGGCCCCAAAAATAAGTGGCCATGCCCACCACAGGCTCGCACCTGCACAAATTAAGCACCGAGTCTGCACTTTTATCCCCCTCAGGGGCTGAGTTGTCAGTCTAGGCCTGCCTCCCCTCTCTCCATTGAGGCCTCGGGCCTTCGCCTCATCTGGGTCCTGGAGCAGACGAAAGGAGGGAAATTCTGTTTAAATGGAGAAGCGTGGCTGCCCGTCTCCAGATCTGTCATCTCCTCGTGAAGGGAAAGCTGTGACAAATGGACTCCAGTTACACAAGACTAACCATATAATTAGGATATTTTCCATGCTGCTGTCACATAGACACACACACCTGCCTCCAGGGCTGTGTGTCACTTTGAAGGACGCAGTGGGACTATTTATTCTAGAACGAGGTGTCTACTGTGCTTGCGGATGCAGGGAAGAAAGCTCAGAAGAAACACAATATTCCCTCAGATCGCACATCTCAGCACCAGGGCTCTCAAACACACAAACGGGATAAAAAAGGAGTGAGCACCTGTGGCTTCACACTTTAACTGAAACTGAGCGGCCTTAAGGTTTGCCGCTGCAGGGCCCATTTATACACAATTCACATATTACACAGCTGAACCCAGTTATATGACATTTAAGTACAAAATTCACACAATAAAACGCCAATCATCTGAAACCTTTGCCTTTACTATATTGGAGGCACGTCCATTACTTGCTTCGTTCCGTATATATATTTACATATGTAGGTTACTATATCCCCTGTATCCACCACTCTGAAAACACGTCTCCTGGAGCACTACTAGTAGGGGGATGAAGTCCCCTTGGTTATTGAGGGTCCTTGGGGGCCAACTACACCTGCTATTACCTCCAGCAAGTCCCACACAGTGGGTTTTCTGGGAGGTTTTCGGTGGTCACGCCCGGTTTTCCACCACCTTGCAAACGCATCTCCGGTAAGACCCACACAGCTCGATTGCTGAGAGGCCATCAGAGGCCATGCCCCCTTTCTCCACCACTCTGGAAACGGGCCACCAGTAGGTCTTGCAGGCCCCTAAGTTGCCAAGGAGACTTCATCCCCCTACCAGCCGCGATCCAAACTTAGGTAACCTGCCTCTTAGTAGGGTAAATGGAGATCGATCAGTGTCTGCATTAGGAGTGGTGCGAATCACCCACAACAATTTGCATAACTCCACCTTACTGTTCAGACCACTAGACCTAGCTAACTGTATATTATCCTTGATAACTCTGTTAAATCGTTCTCCCCATCCATTGCTCCTAGAGTGATACAAGAAAGTCCTGGTATGTTTAATGCCCAAAAAGGTTAAAAATTCAGATAATTAGGACACAAACTGCTTGAGATGCGGTCAAGAAGGGGGAGACTTTTATCATATAATCTGGTTGTGTCCAAAAATACAGGCATACTGGAAGGGGATATTGCGAGAATTAGGCGGAGTCCTAGAAACACCTTTGCCAACTGACCCAAAACTAGTCCTGCTGGGTATGACCAATGACATAGACCTTAACCACCCGCTATTACTCTTCCTGGTGTTGACCCTAGTGGTGGCAAAGAGAGATGTGGCGAAGTACTGGGGGGCGGCTACAGTTCCCCAGTTGGAGGAGTGGCAAAGAGGCCTGGATCTGTATATGGCAGCAGAGATGGCCACCTACAAAGCAAGTGGCTGTCCCAAGAAATTCTGCAGGGTCTGGAGTAAGTGGAGGAAATATCGTGGCCTCGATGGGGGTCTATTGGAGGGGAAGAGAGAGGCGCAGGCATCCTACGGCAAGAGGGCACCAGAGTCATGAGGGCACGAAAGGACAGATTGCATTCCTGACAAGGCTAAGACCTAGGTATGGGATGAACAGTAGAAGAATGTGTTTAATGGTGTGGTCCGGGGGGTGGAGGGCGGGGGATCGAGGGATGGTGATCAGTGATGACATGTCTGTTGTGTTGGATTATGAAAAAATGCAAATAAAAATGTTTTTTATAAAAATTCAGATAATTGAGAGGATTTAAACTGACAGCCATTATCTGACAATATTTAGTCAGGAATGCCTTCCCTAAGAAAAATGGATTCCAAGAATTCAATGACGTTGAAGGTATTGGGAGACTTGACAAACTTAATTTCTGGCCAACGGCTGTAGAAATCCACATCAACTATACCATACTCCAATAAACCTCCAGAGATAACCATGGAACCAATAATATCAATGGCTAATTTTCTGCATGACTTGTTGGGAACCACAATGGCTTCAACAGGACTGAGAAGTAACTTGACATTTGTCGCTTCCAGCACAATTGATACAATCTCTAACAAAGTGTTCCACACTCCTATCCAACCCAGGGCACCAAAAATGCTCCCTGATTTCCTCTTCATGGCCCGCATACCAATATGCCCCTCGTGAGGCAAAATAAGAACACTTTTTCTCATGCTCTCTGGAACAACCAGAAAACCAGAACTATAAAGAAGGCCATTAATACTAGATAGCTCCCCAAAACATGTTTGTAAGCATCACTCTTTACTCCATCAGACTACCATTCAGACCAACCTTGAAGAATACAATTTTTCACCTCGGTGATCTGTACCTCAGCGTCACAAGCCGTAAGCCACTCATTCTCAAGTATAGCACCGTCGCATCTCTGTTCAACCGCATACACCAAATCAGCATCCATATTCCCTGATGTTTCCACCTCATCAACTACACCGCAACTAGGCAAACGAGATATACAATCTGCCAAGACATTTTTGGCACCTGTACCATATTCAACAGTATAATCACATTCTTGAAGTCTACATTGCCATTTGGCAATCCTAGGTATGCCTACTTCCATACCTTTAGTAGTGAATAACTGCACCAAGGGCTTGTGATCGACTTGAACAGTAAAATGGGAGCCCCACAAGTACATTTTAAAATGAACAATGCTCCACCAGCACGCTAAAGCTTCTAGCTCGATCGCAGAATAAGATGATTCAGCAACCTTCAAGCTTCATGAGGTAAAAGGTACAACTTCATCCTTGCTGCCTTCTCTACGTTGCATAAGAACGGCACCCAAACCCTTCTGGCTGGCATCAGTCATAATGATAGTTTCATCACAGGCAAGGCCGTACTGAGAACCAAAACTGGCCCTGGCAAAGTGCTCGGTTGGCCCCCCCACCCCCTGAGGGGGTTGAGGGTGCGACCGCGCTCTTTGCAGGGGCCGGTTTTCGGCCGATTTTGTTACAGGGCCGTTTTTTTCAGCAACGCTGCAAATACGGCCCTGTAACAAAAACGTCCCCCAGGGGCTCAAAACCGGCCCCCACCCTTGCGGCGCACCGGGGGATTGCCCGGTGCCCGCAACGGCCAGTCTGGGCCTGATCACTGGTGTTTAAAGGCTTCAGTTGTATAGCATGAACAAGCTCTTTTTTGATAAGAAAAAATTCTTGATCACCCAGATTACACCACTCTAAGGTTAAATTTTTTAAAAAAAGATTCCTCGTTTGATAAGATTTTTCTGTACACTTAGGAATGAATCTTGAATAGAACTCAACTAAACCCAAGAAAGACCCTAGTTGATCCTTGTTTTTGGAGTAACAAAATCATCAATAGCTTAACAAGATTAAGTTTAGGTTCAACACCTTTAGCAGATAATTTGTAGCCTAAATACTCAATGTTGGGAACACTGAATATACACTTCATTGTACTGAGAGTTACACCTCTTGCCTTCAAAATGGACAAAACATGATGCATTCTGATATCATGCTGATCTTGATCATTGCCTTATACTAAAACATTGTCTTGAAATGCAACAAACCCATTGATTTCTTTAAACATGCCTTCAACCACCCGTTGAAATACAGCGGATGCTGAAGCCAACCCAAAAGGCATGCGCTTGAATTGAAATAAACCCTCAGGAGTAATAAAGGATGTCAGGTGTCTATAATTAGGGTGAAGGTTGATTTGATGGTATGCTGGGGTCATATCCAATAAACTGAAAATGTTACTACCTTGCAAGGTGGACAGCATTTCAGTGATGTTTGGCAAGGGGTGGCGACAATCCAAATTTGCTTGTTAAGATTGCATAAATCCACACACATACGGACAGAACCATTAGCCTTGCGTGCTAAACAATGGGGGCAACCCAAATGGAACATTCTACATGGTCAATAACTCCAAGGTCACAAAGTTTCTGTAATTCAGCTTCCAACTCAGCCCGCAAGGCTAATGGAACTATTCTAACTTTGTGTACCACTGGATAAGATTCATCAATCAACTTGATCTTATGTGTGTAACCATTCAGGGTACCTAACCCTTTTTGGAAAACTTGAGGAAACTGCATCTCCCACTTGTTAGTATGTTTTACAGGCATGACAGGTAAATAGCTGTCCCTTAACACAACCTGAGCTGGATTATTAGGGACAAGCAATAATCCTAAATACTTCTGAGCGTGCCAACCCAACAAACAGAAATCGTCCTTGTCTATGTACACAACCCCATCAGAGCTATTAGTTTGAAACCACAAAGTGGGGGAGAATTCACCCACTACATCAATGATTTTGCCACCGTAACCTACAGGACGCAGTTTGGAATCAGTAAAATTAATAACATTAAACTGGTTGTGCCAAACTTTCTCACTCAACAAGGTGTAAGGTGAACCAGAGTCTGCCATTACCTTTACGTCAATGCCATTGGCACTGACTGTGAAAAATGGTCTAACAAAATCATTAAAACCAATGCGACAGATAGAATCATCTGCATCAAGGTCCTTGATCAAAAGTAACTCATCATCTTCACTAGAAAATTGATCCTCCTTAACACCGCTACTGGGTCTTACTCCAAAAACCGTTTTCTTATGTTAAACCCTGCTGGAAGATTTACAAATTTGGCAAAATTACCTTTACACATACATTTAGCACATGTGCGGTCCTTAGCAGGACAAATAATAGCATTCCCTAAATGAGAAGGACTCCCACAACAATAACATTCAAATTGTCTGAAAGTAGACCTTTTGACTTGCTTGTCCAAGGTTTTAGCAGTCTCAGAAGTATTTCGGAAAGCATCCTTACTTTTGGATTTGGTACATTTGGATTTAACTGCTAAGATATCAGAAGAATGAGATTTACCATCTGAGACAGTCAATTGACTCATGAAGGATGTATTGCGCTCAATCCTAGAAGCAATTTCTACAGCCTTCTCCAATGTAAGGTTAGGTTTAGATAACAGAGCTTCTTGAACTTTCTTGTTGTTAGTCTTCTCGACTAACTGATCACGGATCATTTAATCCTCAAAGTCCCTATACTCGCACGAAACAGCCAGACTTCTCAAGGCTCCAACATAGCTGATTCACCAGAAATTTTAACTTTTCTATAAAATTTGTGTCTTTCCATGATGACATTCTTCCTTGACTTGAATCTCAAATCCAGTGCTCTTAAGGCCGTGGCGTACACATCAATAACGCTGCCTCCCTCTCCTTTACCTTCTCTAGACAAAATAGGATCAGAAGGAATGTGCTTGAGAATTTTGCGTCCATCTGCTCCTAAACAATGACGAATGAGTCACCATCTAGTGCATCCAAATATGCCTCAAAAGCTTCCTTCCACTACTCCTAATCAGACTCAGGGTTAGTAGGACTTGGAGAAAAGGCAGGTGGAGGCACAAGCGAGTTTTGCATTATGTAAAGGACAGCTCTTTACACAATATTCAATAAGCATGTGAAGTAAGAATCAGTGAGCACAACAAGGACTGAAAATTATGATGGAAAAACAAGGTAAAGTTACATGCTAAATGTTATGATGAGCTGTGTACATCACCGCAGACAACTTCCAATACAGGTAGGGGTAAAGGCAATGAATTCCGCTGTGCGTATCATAAAATTACTGTACGCAATTCAAATGAATACAGGAACAGCTGTGTGCATCATCGCAGACACTCCAATGCCCAACATGTGATAATAAATTAGAATGAAATCCAGCTGTGCGTATCAGCAAATAGGGACAGCACTGAATGCACTGTAATTTATGTATATAACAAGGAAGCTGTGAAAATACAGGAACAGTTATGTGCATCAGCGTAGACACACCAAGGCACAACATATCGTGATTACTGAGGGTGGAATTCAGCTGTGCGTATAAGCGAGTTAGGACAGCACAGAACGCTCTGTAATTATGAGTGCGAGCAAAGAGGCTGATGAATGGCAGAGCTGTGCATATCAGCGGTCAAAAATGAAGCTGACACCGCATCGGGCAGCAAACAATCAATATACAAGAGCTTCAGTTGCCATGGTACCGGAAGCCCGAAGAAGAGATGAAATGACTGACGCAGCGTAATGGCGCTGAGGATGATGTCAGCGAAGGAGTCGGAGAAGAAGGCACGCGCAGACTGGCTCGAGACATCGCAAAAATGGCTCGAGACAACACAATGCTGCAACAAAACCAAAGAAAAGTACTTACGGCTGGAAAACAAGTCTCCAAAGGCAGACCGCAAGGGGCCATGTACCCACAGGATAGAAGACACCCACGCTCAGCAACGGCCTCCAAGCAGATGCGCAGCAGGAAAAGACAAGGTGTCTGGATACTGGAAAACCGCGTGGGGGACTCGTCCTGTCCCAGTCAATTCGTTACCACTAAAAGGGCACCGGTATGTGAGCAGAAGTCCTTTATTGAGATAAGGTTGACAAGACGAATCCGCACCTCCGACTTCAAGGAAAACCAAACCCCAACTCCCAACCGACACTCCCTGCATTCTGTTCCCAGGTAACCCGAGATTCTACAAGTAGAACCCAACTAATTCCAACACAAAGGGGTCGATTCCGATTCGGGGAAAAAAACGTCCGTACGATTTGTATCCGGAGCCCTCTCTGTACGAATCGTACCCGTCCGTCCGAGTCGCGAAGTACGATCCGCATTCCGTGAATCCGTCCGAATCGTCGCAATCCATACTTATTGCAAGGCTGAAACCGTGAACGTACGACTCTTACACATACCGTACGACTCGTACACATGCCGTACGACCCGATGAGTACGATCCGAACCGGGGTATGAGGACGCGATTCATACGGTCCACGTCAGGTAAGGGCGAGTCGTAAGGATTACGGTCCGTACCCCACATCATCACAGGGGTACGTACCGTACCCCTGCGATCATGGGGTGTACGAGCCGTACCCCCATTGTACGATCGGTGTACGAGCCGTACCCCATGTACGATCGGTGTACGAGCCGTACCCCCATCGTACGATCGGTGTATGAGCCGTACCCCCATTGTACGAACGGTGTACGAGCCGTACCCCATTGCACGATCGATGTACGAGCCGTACACCCATCCGTTAACCCATCGTACAATGGGGTACGGCTCGTACACCGATCATACATGGGGTACGGCTCGTACACCGATCGTACAACGGGGGTACGGCTCATACACCCCATAATCGCAGGGGTACGGTGCGTACCCCTGTGGTCATGGGGGGTACGCACCGTACCCGGGGGGCCGTTCCGTACCTGTTTCGGCGCGAACTCTGCTTTTACGGCTGTTTTCAGCTCCCGTACAAAAAGGGTCGTACGGTGCGTACCCGACATGTATCGTACTTGCTGGGTCGTAAAAACCAGCCGCGAACCGTACAGATGTCGCGTACAGCGGGTTCCGAGGGAGAATCGTACGGAGATTAGAGTCGTACGGTGTCTTGTACGACTCGTACGGAGTACGGCTCCTGGTACGAATTGTACTTCGTCGTACGTACGGGACGTTTACAGGTACGATTCGTATGGGGAAAAAACGCTCCGTACAACGATTCGGAGCGCTTTTTACCAGATCGGAATCGACCCCTAAATGTGCACATTGCACTGCATAATTTGCTTTTCTTGTCGCATACTTTTGCCCATTCTGCTGCATAATTTGGGCCTCTCCTGCAATATTCCAGTGGCCCTGCTCATGGGCCAATATCTTTTTCATTCACTTCTTTAGCATTTTCATGTTTTAGTAATCCATGTGTGTTTAAACTATGTCTCCAAATTTCAATAAGAAATAATGATGCTATCCCTCAGATAGTCTACAAGATATTCATAGCTTCTATGAGGGATCGGGACAGTGTTGTCCTCAAGAATAAATGAAGAAATGTGTCCTTCAAGATAAGATTTAAAACAGTATGTCAAATAGGAGTCAATAAACTACTTACTCAAAAAGAAGGTCAAGAACCACTAAATTGAGAAAACCATGAATGTTTATTTATATATTAAACTGCAATACAGAAGGTATATAGTAAGTCTCAATAAATCAGTCATAAGATTTAGAAATCAATTGCCAAGAAAGCTCTTAGCATTTCAAAAAGATGCAGCGATGAGCAAAATCTGACAAAAGACTAAGGACCAGTGGCGGTTCTCTAGTGCTTTCTCGCGTTGAGAGAAGGCAGAAACATAAACGGTAAAAACTACCATTTATGTTTCTGCCTTCTCACATTGCGAGAAAGCAGAAATGCCTCTGTGCTTGGTTGTGGGTGGGTAGGTGGGCGGTCCTGCCCGAGGGCGGGGGGAATGGCTTACCCACTGTTGTGGGTACTGACTGTCAGTACCCACAACAGTGGGTAAGCCAGTGGGTAAGCCACTCCCCCCGCCCTCGAGCGGTACCGCCCACTTTCCCTTGTTCTCTGTGCGGAGAAAATGTCCTGGCTGGGGCATTCGCCTCCTGCGCCTACCAGCATTATGATTGGCTTGCGCAATGGGAGGGAAGTTGTCTGCTGGCTGCTTCCTGCAGGAACACGCAGACCCACCAGTAGAGCTTGACCGGCCTGGAGCAGAGGCGGTGTCCTGGCACTCAAGTAAATGTTTTTTAATTGTTTATTATTCCTCACCCGCGAGCCTCCTCCCCCCCTCCCTCCCTTGAGCATGCCGCCCACCGCTGCTATATACAACAAGTCATTAACGTTGTTTATGCTGATTAATGAACATATTTGACTGCACCTCGCTCTCAGGGATGTGAGCCACAATCTGCGGGCTTCCACGGGCGGAAAGCTCATAGCAAGTATGGGAAATATTTCATTTGTTACAGCTGGTACGATGTATAAAGCGCACACTGTGCAGGGACCCGCCTCGGATTGCTGCCCGGCAGCTTGAGCCGATCCAGCTCCCGGCCACGGCTGGTTAATGCCTGCAAACATCATAAGATTTGGGGCAACAGAGAGGGGAATCCTTTCATCGAAATTGCCTTTGATGGCCACCAGTGACCACCAGTCAGCGTCATTTGCAGTGGTAAACTTTACATGTGTTTCTTGTGGGAACCATTGACTCTTATGAGGGATATTGAGTAGCTGCAGCCTTCACTCCAGGGGATGAATGAGGCACCGTGGGAAACTGGCGGAGCACTGAGCAGGCAGCTGGAATGAAAGACAGCAGATAGCATCATTTATATTTAAAAATACTTTAATTATGGCACAATATGCCGCATGAAGATAGCCGCTCCATTTGAGCAGAACAGAGCTTTATGTTTTAGTGTCTTTGATTACTGGCTCTTTTTGTCTGTGATCTGTCGATGAAGCTCAATGTCATTATTCCAGTATTTTCTCCTTCCTCTCCTTCGCCCTCCTCTTTTCTTGTGTTTCCATTGGGCTGCACTTAGTTTAAAACATTTGGATGCTTTCCACCATTCCTATTTTACAGTTAGCAATTAGTTCATTAGCCATTCTTAGGTCACCTCTGAGTGCTGAAGGGTCATTGTCTATGTCCAGTGCAGCTGAGGCTGACTGTTGCATGTCCCCGGGCCCAGTGAAAGGTCGTGGTCTGTGCAAAGAGCAGCACTGAGATACTGCCAATTTGTAGCAAAAATAGAGGAGCTTGTTCTTTCACACAGGAACCATTTGGTATGAAGGATGCCTATTATCGCAACATGTATTTCTATTTCACTATCTATTCCCACACATTTCTGACTTTCCTGTAGGGCATAACTCGGTTCATTGTAAAACAAGTATTTCTGGCCACGACTCCACAAGAAGGCCTTTTAAGGTACAGTACGACTGGGTCTGTAAACATTCTTTACATGCACACCTGACGCTACTGTAAGTACTCATCTGCTTTCCACCTTATAATAAATTCATTGCTTGATGTACCAAAACAACTGAGTATGTGTTTTGAGTTTAGTGCATACATTTGCCTGTTATGAGTGATTTACTAGCGCAACATAAATTCACTGATTACATTTTTCTATTTGTAACCACTTAGATTTTTAGATATTTAATTATTTTCTCTAGACTTTCCTAAACAGAATTCTTTGAATACTGTTTTCCTGACATTTATTTTAGTGTGGATGATGTGGGAGGCTATTCTATTTCAGAGTGAGATTTTGCAGATAAATGTTAGTTTACCTTTCATGCAACATCCTTAAAAAAGTAGTTACTTTTAGATCAAAACAGTAGCTCACACACATATGAGAAATGGGAACGTGTTACAGAGATTATTTGCATTAATATTAGTGAGCTGCTGTTGTGTTTCAATATTGAAAACACATGACATCACTATTCATGAATATTGTAGATGTAAACACATTTAGAATTTTGGAGGAAGGGCTGTGCACTCTCAGTGACCTGGTTAAAGGGCATGAAAGAGCTGAAACTGGACCATATATTCAAAGCTGTTCCTAACCGGCCAGGGCCCCCTTAATATGTTCGACCCAAGGACCCCAAAATCCTTAAGATGTCCCAGTTTGCCCACTCTTTTTAAAAAAAAATGTCTCTGGGGAGAACACCCCCGAACCCACTTTAAGTTGCTCAGGCTTCAGGCTTGCTCGCTACGCTCGCTCGTCGCAGTGCACTTCCACAAATTTTTACGCCCCACCACTTTCAAATGTCACCAGTCACCACTGTTAAGGACTGAATATTTGTTTGGCGGTTCTGGAGCAGGGAACACAAAACCGCCCAGCTCCGGGACTGCCAAACTTGACCACCGGCCGCCTGCCAAATTAAGAATAATCTTGTGGTCTGAAGGAAGGTCATTTGGCGTTCCTGTGTCAGTGCCTATTGAAAAGGCATTGCAATGGTAATGCCAAAGCCCGTTCCTGCACGGCATCGACTGTAAAATCCAGGCCATGCGGGAAATGGTGTGACTGCACAAACGGGGCACAACTTGTGCCCCCCTGCATGCACCCCATTGCCACAGAGCCCACCATGAAAAACCGTGGCAGAGAAGATACTCGTAATATGCTTGGCGGTGCAGCAGTGGCAAAGCCAAGCATATTGCGGCCTTAAGACCGCCGCGACGCGGTGAGGAATCTCTGATCCCTGGTGGTTGCGACGGTCCCATGTCAGTCCAACCGCCCAACTTGTACAAAGGCGGTCGGACCACCGGTGCGGCGTTCCCCCATTGCCACCATAGCTACAGCAGTCCATTAAACCACCATAGTCATAATTAGGCCCTAAGTCAAATATGTGCAGCACATCAACAAAACCTTGGTCAGCCTCCCTAGAGATTTGGAAAAGTTACTGGCTCACCCACAAAATCAGTGCCTTTTATAACAAATTCTACAATAGAAAGCAATGGAAATCAAATAGTCAGTATAGGTGAGTAAATGCCACAACTATACAAAAAATCAAAACACAGCATTATAAAATGTCATATAATACCACCATCCAAGCTCTATATCCCTAACTAAATAATAATGAGTCCTCACTGATCGAATGTCATTGGAGGTGTTAGAACAGATCTTGTTATATAAACAATGATAACCTTGTGAATTATTAGCCCCACAGTAAACAGGACACAATGAAGCCTTGGAGTGATACATTTTAACTGAAGAACTTCCATCATGGCTCTCCAGGACCAGCACAACTACAAAACGACAGTGCATATTTTGCTGTGTGCTGTGTCAATGAGGCATGTAAACACAATAATATGGATGCTTCAAAAGACAAGATGGAGTCGAAGCCTAGTTAAGCCCTATTTTTTGCCAATGCCAGAAAAACAATTCTGTACTTCACAGCATTATCATTTTAATCGGAATTGACTCATATTAATAAGTAAATATTATTCTAATCATAAAATATCTTTAACAGAATCAAAAACTGAAAATGATTTCTATAATTTATCTAAGTACACCTGCCTGCTATGATTCATCCACATTGTTCGATAAAAATTATGTTTTTTTAATTACAATTTTTTATTGCAAGAATATGGCTGCCTATTTACGTGCCATCTTTTCTCTTTTTTATTTTAATTTTTGTGGCATATGCTTGCTGTAAAAAACTAAAATAACCATCAAAACTGCTTGCCATGTGAAGCCTTTTGGCTTTGGCAATCTGTTTTGGAGGGGCAGGTGGTCAAGGCAATGTGTTCTTCTTTTGGCTTTCTTCTTAAGTTTTCCATGTCTTGCTAAGGCAATTTATAATACAGCACACACTACAAAATGCGTGTAGGCAAAAAAGTGGTCTATCCAGAGTCAAATTATTGTTCAAGTGGGGAGATGAATCTTCAACCAAGTCACAAACGTTAATTAAAAAAAAGAGATATTTAAAGGAAATCTTCCTCATTCTCATGTAAAGTTTCATAATTTTCCATTACTCCGCTGTTGAGACCCTGTACCTTATCTAGAGATTTGCACAAATTGGATAAACTACTGCAAACAGTTTTTCCATCCAATATTCTTTTTGCAACTACTAATGGATTCATAATATAGCATATACATAGAATGTTTGGTGAAAATGGTGGCACAATTGGGCCCTTTTCAGAAATGTTTCTTTAAAAATGTTTTTCTAAAAAGCAAAAGATGACACAGTCAGTTCAGAACAAGCAACTTAGCAAATTCGCATTGCCCTTCTTTTATGTTGCATCCTTCTTCACTTTAACCTGTCACTCCATTTCATATTTTCAATCTGCCCTGTTCAAGAAGATTCTCGGCCATATCTTACGACTGAGAATCTACTGGAAGTGAGCACTGTAGAAAAAAATGTAAAAGAAGCACAAATCTTCCAGTCTCAGGCCGCAGATAGACTCAGCGACATTGCTCAAGTTCTAGAGATTTTATAACCTTCAAAATATAGGATGGTTACCTAAATCCTACAGGCTCTAGTCACAGACATTATTGGTGATAATGTCATAAAAACATATCACTGACGAATATGTAATTTCTCCACTAAATCAAGTCAAATCAAATAAGAGTTTATTGTTGTTAGTTAATAAAAACTATCACAATTACATATAAAAACAATCTCTCCACTAAATTGCAGGTGGGTACCAGTGTTTGGAATGCCTGCAACTCCTTCGTCCTTGGATTTCTTTTTAATGGGAATTATTATTAAACAGTGGCGGCTGCTATAACTGCCTAGTGGTGGGGGAAAGATAACCAAAACTAGAAACAGAATTAAAAATAATTTAAAATTACACTTACCTGCCGCTCCAATAACTGCCGCCTTGCTTCTCTCCTCGGATCCTGGACTCCGACTGCACCGGCTGCTAGTTGCAAAATCCCAGCACTTCTCTCATGCTGGGAATACAATGCCCAGCATGAGCGAAGCGCTGGTATTAGTCTGAGCTGCTTTGTTTGCCGCTCAGACAGTGCATTGGAGCCTGGGGTGTTTTTCCAACCCGGCCGTACAACACAGCCGGTTGTAAAAGCTTAAGTGCGCGTGTCTGTTTGGCCAGTCTCAAAACAGCCGGCCGTACAGACATGCGCACTTAGTAGTGCCCACTACTCCTCCCCCTGCCATGCCTGATGAACAGGATTGCCTGACCTGGCCCCGACTCGCTGAAGGCTCGTATCGTCAGCTGTTAGACAGGCGAAAATAAAATATTATTAAAATGCTTTTATTATCATTTTATTATTCCTCTTTTAGCAGGGGGGCGCCATTACAAGGAGCTGCTCCTGTAATTAAAACAGCTATTTTAGGGATGAGAGCCAACCTTTGCTGAGGGAGCAGTTAGTAAAATTGAAGATGTTATGACTGAAGTAAATCCTTAATCCCCCTTTTTTTGGTTTGAATAGCCTACACTGTTATGAAATAACAGCAAATTACCTCTGGCACCAAGAAAACAACATACACAATAAGTCTTCTGAATTCATCACTCAATTATCAAATATATATATATATATATATACATATATATATATATTTGATAATTGAGTGATACATTCAGAAGACTTATTGTGTATATATATATATATATATATATATTCCACCTGATTGTTTTCCATATAACGAACAAAAACAATGTCCAGACCGCTTTTGCAATAAAGCGTGTTTATTCATTTACGCTTCACTCGACGCGTTTCGAAGGACAAGCCTTCTTGCTCACGAGTGCGAGTGTATGTGTTTTGAACATTTAAATACATATCACGTGCTTTCACCAACAGTGTAGACATAATAAACAGACTTTCCGGCAGTCTCAACGTGGTGGAGCTAGAAGAAATACGGTCCAGCATTAGAAGAAGTAAATTATCGTGCACAATTCAATATGACATTGGGCGATTTAATTAATCATTTTGTTTGTTTGAACATTGCTTCATTTTGACAAATTAAATGGCACGGTGAATGTGCATCATATAACCTGTTGCCACATATTTACATAAACAGTGCCAATGCTCGTGATGATAGTTATTAAATTTAAAATTGTTATAATATAAGTATAAATCACATTAAGCAATCAAATATTGCTAAACTCAATTATGCACTCGATGTTGGCATCAGTTTCAAAAGGATTGATAGGCTCCAGTGGGCAGTAAGGTATCAGACCCAACTTCAGATAATATACCAAAATTCCTTGTCATAATGTCATGGTTTTTCCAGTCCCTTTAGTAATAAGAAAAATTAATGCCACCTCGTGTGCATATTGGAAGTCAATCAGTCACTAGCCCAAAAACCATGTGTTCACTCCATATACCAGTCATATCCCAAGTGCTATTCGTGCTTTAATCCATCTCTTGTGGTGTGTCTTAAGCTCTCCTAGTTGGACTCTTCACAGATCTGTAAATATAAAAAATAAATAAAGCATAAGGTGACTGTACCATAGTTCTCACATACGTGAGTTTCAAACATACATTTCACTAACAGTTTATAATTTTAGAAGGAAGCAGGCATTTAAAAAGCTGTAGCAAAGTTCATGTCACACACATCTCAGGGCATCAGATATGCAAAACAGTTCACCTGCATCTATTCTAGGTGTACTGCCAAGGCCTCGTCACAGTTATGACCTTCAGGTTGCATAGTGCGGTATATGATTATAAGTTTCGATTCTAGCGTTCTGAGCTCCTGTACTCTGTCTCCCCCCTCTCCCTTAAGGGGACACTTTCAAGGACACAGAATGAAATAAGGCAATTATTGCTTTTATGGTGCATTGCAAAATGCCTGGCCACAGGGTACTGTTCGTCAAGATTTTTAAGGGCCCGAAGATGTTCCAACACCTGCTTTTTAGCATTTAAGTGCATATACCACATGATCAGTTTGGCATGTGAGATGTTTTAAGATTATGAACGGTTTACAGTGGCTCGAAAGTTTTACCTCTTTTACATTTTTCCTGTATTTACAGGCCTTACATTTGCCACATACATAAAAACCCTGAATAGGATGTTTTCTAGTTGCCACTGGAATAAGGGTTTTACAAATAATGTCTTGCAGGGATTTTGGTCTACGGTACGTTATTTGTGGATGTTCTTGAATTCCTTTTGCTACATCTTTGTCAGTTGTTTTTTTTTTATAATCAACTTTATTGGTTTTTGAATAACAGTTAAATTCATTGGTAGCAGATCATCGTCACAATAAAAACAGTGCAACCCATACACTCGACAAGATGATATAGTTGGCCCATTTGGACCGGGCGTGGAGATCTCACTCCCGTGCCGGTGTACAAAAGTAGTGAGACCCTCACAGTGGAAGCATATTAAACCATTTACCCCACACTTTGCCATATATTTTTGGGCAACTCCGGGCCTCAAAGAGAGATTCCTCCTGTGCTCCGGACTAGTCCACACCCCTCTTCCAGCCTCTCACAGTCGGTGCCTCTGCCTGAGACCACAGTGCGGCTATGTCCCTTTTCGCCACCGCCACTGCAGTCCCCAGGAAGCGCTTGTCAGCCCTGGAGCCATCAAGACCGTCGAAGACCCCCAATAGCAAGCGCATCGGTTCATGGGGGACCTCCCATCCTAAGGCCTGCATAAGTTCAACTTTCACCCCTCTACAGAACTTCCCCAGGGCTGGACATTGCCATACCATGTGGTAGAAATCGGCTGGAGCGGAATCGTAGCGCGCGCATGCTGGGGAAGATCTCATCCGGGCTCGGAAAAGCCTACCTGGAGTGAGGTAAGCCGCATGGAGGTAGTAAAGTTGGACCAGGCGTAACTTGGAGGACGTTGTCAAGGTTTTAGGTGCCATAAGGGCGTCTTGCCAATCTGCATCTCCCAGGGGACCCAACCACCCCTCCCAGCGAGCCTGGAGATGGTCTAAGGATGCAGGACCATTGATCAGCAGTGACCGGTAGATGCGGGACACTCCCCCTCCCCAGGTTTCCCATCATCACCTGAGCCTCCAGGGGACTGAATTCCGGGAGAGAGGTGGGGGACGGAATGTGGGTGTGGAGGGCATGTCTAAGTTGTAGATATTTATAGAATTGGGAGGGAAAAAGGGTGTGACATTGCTGTAGGTTAGCGAAGGAGCGAATGTGATCTCCCACCCACACGTCTCCGAGCAGTGAGAGCCCAACATCTTTGTCAGTTTTAAGGACATCCCAGAATTTATCAATAGGTTTCCTGACTTCCCATGATTGTTGGTGATAATCGGTGATAAATCTAGATGTCTCTAATTCTAATGAGTCCTCATTCTTGTCCTTTACTACAATCAATGTATTCCTATCCCTTTCACTGACTGCCTTAACAGCCACATCAATATATTTTTTGCTATGACCTCTTTGTCTGAAACGTTCACACACTATAAGTGTTTCTTTCTTAAAGTCATCATTCTTAGTACAATTGTGTTTGGTGCGAAGTAACTCGCCAACAGGTATTGAGTTTATCAAATTACTCGGATGGCAGCTTTGGGCATGTAACAGGCTGTTACCAACAGTCTCCTTCCTAAATAATATGGTAGTCAGTCTATTGCCATCAATTTTTACTCAAAGGTCAAGAAAATCAATCATGGTTTTATCAATTTGACTCGTAAATGAAAGATTAAGATTATTGATATTCAAGATTTTCACAAATTTTTCCACTTCTTCCATATTTCCATCCCAGATGACAAAAATGTCATCAATATAGCCGAGCCATTTAACAACTTGCCTTTGGTATTGAGGGAGCGATCTGACCACCTGCTCCTCCCACCAGCCCAGGTACAGTCCTGCAAAGCTGGGGGCGAAGCAGGTGCCCATCGCTGTCCCAAGTAGCTGGTGATAAATAGTGCCATTGAATAGAAAAAAGTTTTGTATAAGGCATATCTGTGCCATGTCTATTATCATCTCAGTATGGAACAGATGAGATATAGATCTATTCCTAAGGAAATGTCTGCATGCACTGATCCCAAGTTCGTGTGGGATACATGTATAAAGACTATTGACGTCAAGAGTCATAAGTAATTTGTCAAAATGAAGGAATGTTCAAACAAACAAAATGATTAATTAAATCGCCCAATGTAATATTGAATTGTGCACGATAATTTACTTCTACTAATGCTGGACCGTATTACTTCTAGCTCCATCACATTGATGCTGCCGGAAAGTCTGTTTATTATGTCTACACTGTTGGTGAAAGCACGTGATATGAATTTAAATGTTCAAAAAACATACACTCGCACTCTTGAGCAAGGAGGCTTGTTCTTCGAAACGCGTCGAGTGAAGCGAAATTGAATAAACACGCTATATTGCAAAAGCGGCCTAGACATTGTTTTTCAGCTAGATTCATGAAGCCAAATTGCGATCGCAATAGCCGCGAAAATGCAATTGCGATCGCAATTTGATGAAAAGGAATTCAAGACAGTGTAAAACCAAGAATTGCGAATTCACAAAAAACAATTCGCAGAATCCTGGAAAAAGCCCATTAGCGATTCTGAATTTGCGAGAAACCATGGATTCTGCGAATAAAACTGCAAAATCGCAAATAAATCGCAATTCATGTAAAATCGCAGATTGCGAAAACCCCGAAAATCGCAGTTTGCTAGGCGCAATTTAAGGAGAACCCAAACCAGGTGGTAACCAGTAAGGAAAAAAAAATATTTTGAAAAAAACGTTTCCTAAGTAGCAACAGGTGCAGGCCTGACCAAACACACTTAAGGAGATGCAGCTGCAGCATCAGGACTCTCACAATGCCAGGACTCTACATGGTGGTCAGGCGGTGAAGGCTACAGCGAGCAGCACGGAACAGACGTAGGATCCAGGAGCGGATATTTCACCAGCGGGTCACCCTTCTGGGCCAAACCAGGGAGCAAATATACGCTAAGTACCGCCTGAATGGGCCAATGATCATCAAGCTAATCCAGGACCTAGACCCCCTGATGCAGCACCCAACAAGGAGGACCAATGCTGTGCCCACACATGTCCAAGTATTGTGCAGCCTGCACCTTCTGGCCTCCGGAAGTCGCAGTTGCAGGGGGGATATCCCAGCCCACCATGTCCCGCTGCCTAAGGAGTTTCCTGGACGCAATGCTGACCGGGCTACACCACTACATCACATTCCCCACCAGCCAACAGGACTTGGATGAGACCAAGCATCAATTTTACAATGTTGCACAATTTCCCCATGTGGTAGGATGCATTGACTGTACCCACATCCACATCTGCCCACCAGCACAAACGGAATACATGTACCGCAAGTCCTACCACTCCCTCAACATCCAGATGGTGTGCAATGCTAAGACATACATCACGGACATAGTGGCACAGTACCCGGGGAGCACACATGACTCCTTCATATTCCGGCACAGCGGCATCCACACACGACTGGCCAGGGGAGACTTTGGCGAAGGACACCTACTAGGTAACTACACATGCCCCACAATGTTACACTGTGATGATGTAGCTGCGCAGCACAGGCACTCACCCTCTGCTCCTCTCATTCAGGTGACAGTGGCTACGCTCTCCGTGAGTACCTCCTCACCCCATACCTCAACCCTGCAACACCACAGCAACGGCGTTACAATGAGGCACACATACGCACAAGAAATTGCATTGAGAGGACATTTGGCCTTCTGAAGAGCAGATTCCGCATACTTCACAAGACTGGTGGGGCCATCAAATACGAGCCTGAGGTCTGCTGCCGCATTGTGGCCGTGTGTGCAATACTACACAACATTGCTACCAAGCGCCGGATACCTGTAGAGATATCTGGCAGTGAGTCGGAAGGGGACCACCGCCCACCTGCACATGCGCGTCATGCACGCGGGGAAAATACCGCCGAAGGACACAGAAGGCGCAACCAAATCACAATGAACTGTTTCTAGTGCACCCACTCCCCTCACCCAACACTTCACTCATGCATGACAATGTGAATAATGACATGAGTCTGATGTACTATTATTGATTAAATATTATTGTTGGTTGCACAATAATATGGCATTATTTCAAACAGTAACATATGAGGAGTATTGCATCATACTACTCAAGATTTTGTAGTGGACATGCTTATGTCAGCAGCATGTCCCTGCCCTATGAGCATTAATGTCATTGGCGCCTCCGGCGCAAAGCTCCCAGTCGCCTCTCAAGCTCTTCCTCCGGCTGAGCACGTGATGCCGCAGTGGGCCTGCTGCTGCGGCGTGGAACACTAACCTGTGACGAAGACAGGCTGATGTGACTAGATGTCCCTTCACTTGTATCATCCCCTCCTGCATGGCCATGGCCAGTTGGCTGCAGAGCCTGAACAGCAGTGGTTACCTGCTCGAGTGCCAGTGCCACGTCCTGATAGCATTGGACCATCTGGAGTTGCATGGCCAATGATCTACGGGACAGCTGGGACGTTGCGTTGCCAATCACATAATTGGAGGGCGTGTACCCCGAGAGGCGTGTGAGGAGCTGGCGGAGGCGGCGGCGGGTGAGGTTTCGCTGGCTAACCATGGCAGCAGTGTTTGCCACCATAGCTGTGGTCATTCTGTCCATCCGGTCGGACAGATGGGCTACATTCCTGTCTGTGTTGTGCAGCTGCAGGCGTATAGCTGCAAGGTGTCGTGCCTGTAATTGGTGTATGCGCAGCATGCGGCGCTCTATTGAGAGCCCTGGAACACGCACAGTCATCCCCCTCCTGCCGGTGCGTGGTGTACTTTGGCGCCGCTCCCAGACCTGCCTGCTGGGCTGGGTGGGCACAGTAGGTGTGCGTTGTGTCGGTGGTCTTGCAGCTGCTGGTGTTGACGATGCCACTGGCATGGGTCTCACAGCTGACGATGGTGGTGCACCTGTTGTAGCTGGCGTTGCAGGTGGTGGTACGCCTGCTGGCACTGGTGCTTGGCCAGATGGAGCTGGTTGTGTGGATGTATCTTCCTCGCCCTCAGGATCCTCATGTGTTTCATCAATTTGCAGCCCCTCACTGTCGCTGCTGGTGTTATCAGCGCCACCTGTGATGGAAAGTGGACGTTGATTATTTACATGTATCTTTCACATGGAAGGTTGCTACATGCATGCTGGCTACCATTCCCTGACTGGCTGTTGCATTAACTAAGTTAGGACATGTCTGGCTGTATGGGACTTTTTGTATATTGTGGTCAGACTACATGTCCCACAATGCTATAGGGATATTCTGGTGTGCATGGGCTGCATGACTGGGGTTTCTTATGGGTAGCTATAGGGTCATGGCCATTGTTAGGGGACAGGGTCGCAGTCGCATGCCACTTACCTTGGCTGTCTTGGGTGAGTCGGGAGGAGTCCAGCCGGGTTACCCCCACGCATGCCTCAGGTTGCAATGTGTCCTCTACACGATCCTCCAATGGGGTGTTGGGAGGGACTGTAGGCTCCCCCCCTCCTGTTGCTAGGCGCTCACCCAGCCTCTCGGCCACCCTCTCCTTGGCACGACCTCGGAGGTCGTACCACCTCTTTTTGAGATCGTCAATTGATCTCTGTGTGACTCCAACAGAGTTCACTTTTGCGCGGATGCGCAACCACAGTCGTCGTTTCTCGGCCTCTGGCACCCCCCTGGAGTCCTTACCAAACAGTCTATCATGGTCTTTACAGACTCCATCAATGAGATGTTCCAGCTCCTGTTCGGAGAATTTAATTTTGCGCTTTATCCCTGTGTCACTGGGCCCTGCTGCTTCCTGTGACATTGCTGCAGTCTGCACTATCCAAATACAATAACTGGAGGTGGTTGGAGTGGAGCTCTGAGCAGTGCTGCTTCCAATTCTGCCTCAGTATTCAGAATGAGGGAGGGAACTGCCTGCTTCCTGGTTGTGATGTCATCACAGTGCTCGAAAAGCGACTTCCCGTTTTTGCGATCTCGCTATTAGCGAGATCGCAATTTGCGATCTCGCTAATAGCGAGATCGCAATTTCAACACAGGATTTGACCGATTTTGCAATTTTTCTGCGATTTCAGAATAATCGCAATCGCTTTTACGGCCCAATGCGAATCGCTATATTTTCTCGCACATTTACATGAATCCCATTCTGCGAATTCTAAATTGCGATTTGGTATTAATCGCAATTTAAAATTTGCAGAATATGGTTTTCATGAATCTGGCAGTTTGTTCTTTATATGGAAAACAATCCGGTGGAATTATTGGGACTCGCAACCCCGTCCGGGCCCGCCGCTGAGAGTGGCAGGGGTTCATTGCGAACGTTGGATATATATATATATATATATGTTCCAAAAGTTCAACACCAGAGGACAGGTCCACAATCTCCTGGATGCCACTGTAGCAAAGAACACGAGACCCAAAATCAGGTGAGCTTCTTATTTTATTTGCACCTTTGTCAGCATAACGTTTCGGCCTGCACAGAGGCCTTGGTCACCTGACGCAGGGAGAGCGTGATCACAATTTAAAGTGCAAGTGCTCAAATTTTACAGCATTCAATTGGACAATTGCTAGTGTTAAAGAAACACCATGGAAGACAGACTTGTCAAGAAACCTCATGGGATAATCCCAATCACTATATACATTTCATTTGAATTAAAGTGACACATGCATATTCAATAAAACCTCATTTGAGTTCATGTCATTAATAATTTAAGACAAGAAAAATTGCGGTTTACAACATCATTTCTGAATAATATTTTCAGGAAAAATGCAAACATCATAACCGGATAATCCAAATTATCAAAAATGCGAAATCAATTGCCACCAAATAATTCTCACATTCTGGCACATATATAGTATGCTATCAAATTGCTGTATAAATACGACAAGGTATATGCATTACTAATCAAAGTGCCTGAATTAATAAAAAATTATTTCAAATAACCACATTTGCTATGTCCAATTTCATGTGTGATGAATAATAAGTTGAGAAAAATGAATATACAAAAAGTTAAAAAGCATACAAATGATTTATGTTAATATTATAGGCTGGTCCCAACCTACACATTTGATGTTAATATCCAACAATATACCAAGAACCAGAATGTTTGTGAACAAGCTACGACCCAACCTTTGCTGAAAATACTTTTTTTTGAGGGTTAGGACGTAAGTTCAAAACTATATCAAGACCTGTATATGACATATTAAAATGATACGGCAATCAGATGTACTATATGATGTGGGCCAGTAGGACTACATAACTAGAATTTTCAAAGACAAGTGTAGAGATCTTCAGTGGAGTTCAGACCCCACGGGGTCTTGCTGTTCAATTATAATATGTACTTTGTCTCTAATGCTCTGAGGATGCCTTCCCTGTCTCCACCTCTTCTCAGGGGACTCACTGTGTCGATCGCATAGTATCTAAGGAGTGCACTGTTGTTGCCATGACACTCCCTAAAATGCCTAGCAACTGGGTACGTGGTATCATTGGTATTAATGGTTCTTATGTGCTGGAGCACCCTCTTGTGGACCTGCAATTTGGTACTCCCAACATATCGCAGGCCACACGGGTACTCCAGCACATATACCACATACTCACTCTTACAGGTTAGCTGCTTAGTGATTTTACGGGGCATAGGAGAAAACAGAGTAATATACTCAGTCTTGCTGACTCCGTGTGAGCACGCCTTGCAACTGGAGCAATATATATAATAATTATTTTACTGATAATTATAGCTTATCATTTTCAATAATAAACACTTGCTATCCTGAAATACCTGGTTCTCACTTTTTTTAGTAAATGCATGCTGGTCACTAAAACACCAGCTTCCCATTTTTACCAATTATTAAAATTTACAACTGCCAAAAAAAGGCAAAAAATCTGCCTTTTATACTCAAGAATCATCCTCCACCTGTTAACTTGCCTGTCTCATGCCAAAAATTCTACCATAACTCTTCGAAGGGTACAACCATGCTGAGGATACCCACAAAATGACAAGCATTACTGCTATTAAGCCTGGGCTAGCAACTTGCCAGGGGTTGGCACAGTCGTGCTAGAAAGACATCCAATATGCCAATGTTTATTGCCAATGTTACACTGGTGCAACGCATTATGCCTAGGTCCCTGTATGTTTCAGAAAAGGGGGTGGTGATGAACAGAGTGCCTGAATTAAGCAGACCACTCTTACCCAGTCCAAAGATCAGGGGTTGATCCATCACCGTTTTTTAGCTCACTGCACCATCCCAGCTCAGAACTTGGCTATATGCAAATTAGTCTGTTCCTGTCCCAGTGCATGATGGGAACAGGGCAAACCAAACTACCTAGCCAATTCTTATACTGGGAAGGAAACAAGCTTCCGTGGACCGGTTTCTGCCATTTCAGGCATCGTCGGCCCGGCTTGCTTGAATCCTGATGGTGCAATGAGCAAGGGACTCACATCTGAGTATACCCTTCCACGCTTATGGTGGACAAAATGATTCAGAAAAGGGGGTGGTGATGAACAGAGTGCCTGAATTAAGCAGACCACTCTTACCCAGTCCAAAGATCAGGGGTTGATCCATCACCGTTTTTTAGCTCACTGCACCATCCCAGCTCAGAACTTGGCTATATGCAAATTAGTCTGTTCCTGTCCCAGTGCATGATGGGAACAGGGCAAACCAAACTACCTAGCCAATTCTTATACTGGGAAGGAAACAAGCTTCCGGGGACCGGTTTCTGCCATTTCAGGCGTCGTCGGCCCGGCTTGCTTGAATCCTGATGGTGCAATGAGCAAGGGACTCACATCTGAGTATACCCTTCCACGCTTATGGTGGACAAAATGATTCAGAAAAGGGGGTGGTGATGAACAGAGTGTCTGAATTAAGCAGACCACTCTTAGGTCCCTGTATGTGACAGGACACCAGAACGGACAGGTGCTTGCTTGGGGACAGGTCTGCTTTTGGGAAGAAACATTTTCCACAGATGGTCCTAACAGACCTTAGGTATAAACAGGGCAAATAGAAATATGTGGCAGGGCAGCAGCAAATTATATGGCATGTAAAGGCAAATTATGTGGCATAATGCGACACACGTTTTGATTGTAAGACTTCATTATTTTGTAATTTATCAGCAACAATTTAGGGATTAAGGCAAAACCGCCTGCACAACCATTAGAGTACCACACTTTAGTCTGTAGAGACGACCACATTGTACTCGGGACCACGCTGACTTGCGGCTTTACTCTTTTGCCTGAAAACACTAATCGTGAACAAGTTAATTACTTACTGGATTCCTTATCTGAAATACAAAAACAGCCCTGAAGAAGTCCGGTGACGGACGAAACGCGTTGGCTATTGGGCTATCTGCCTTTTTCTGTATAATAAAAAGAACATTAAATAAAGAATTGAACTGAAGCGAAGAATCTTCGTTTGCTGCTTCTTGGGAAAACGATTACTTATCCTGTATTCATCATGATCACTATTGGATTTAAATAATGTTTTGAACTTTTGAAGGGTGCAGACCAAATTTTGTGATTATTTTGTAATTTGTTCAGATGGTAATGCTGCCTGGGCAAAGAGTTTGCCTCGTTAGTACCACTTTCACAACGAAATACAGAAATAAGCAATTCAAAGCTGACCATTTAACCTTTGCTAAGGGCCTTCTACTGTGTGCAAACACGTCGCAAAGTTTGTGGAAAATGCAGAAAATCCTAATTGTGAGAAAAAACCTGCAGCAGCAGAATAACATAATTCCATTTGCCGATAATATAAACTCTCTATCCTCACATAAACACAAAGGCATGAAAACACACACGAGCACACATGCAAGTAAGCACACAAAAACATGAGCACATTACAAAATATACATACACATGCACACCCAAGCTGATGCATCACCAAAAATTCTTTTGACCTACCATGTTGTCAGCTCTGGCCGTGCACCACCCAAGAAGCACAAGTTTGGCATGTGCGATGTGCTTCTTAACAGGTACTTTGGTGATTTTATTCCACGTCATGTAGTAGCGCTGCTACTACTTTTTATCCAACTATTGCTGGATGCTCTGGATTCTTAGCAAATTCACTGCTTTGGCTAAAACTTTGTAGATTACTCATTAAAGGAAAGAGCTGTGTCTTCTAATAATCGCTTATAACCCGCGGCGGTCCTTGCAGGTAAGCGCGGTGAGCAGAGGGGGGGGGGGCGGTTTATGTAAAGCAGACAGACGACGGAATAGTGAAAATTAAATAAATGAATACATCCTATTCCGTCATCTGTTGACTTTCCCCCCACCCTGTCACACCGCGCTTAGCTGCAAGGACCGCCGCTGCTAATAACGACCACTGGTTTATCACGTGTGCTGGAAAACTTTAGGTAAGTGATACTCAGGCACATGCATCAAGCATTTTTGTGAGCCCAAGCGGTGCGAATCCCAAAAATCGGCCATTGGCACCCGCAAAAAAGGGCATTTGCGATGCAGCAAGCTTCAGGGCACTCGCAATTTGAGAATTTCCAATTAATTGCGACTTCTCAAATTGTGATTGCATTTGAGGAATTGCAATTTGCGATTCCCTAAATGCAATGCAAGAACCACTTTAAAATAGCGATTTCGCTAGTAGGGGGCGCAAATTACCATGAAGTTGAACTTGATGGTAACTTACAAAAACTTGTAGGTTACACACACGCATTTCCTTGGGGCATGTGTGTGCGCAACATGTGTGCAACATGTGTGCACAGAGCAATTTCAGGGGTGCACCAGGGTGTCAGGACACCCTTGCACCCTTGAAATTGCATGCGCAATTTGGGAGTCCCTATCGGTACTGGCAAATTGCGCATGCAATCAACCATTCATTCCTATGGGCCTGTAGGCCCATAGGAATGAATGTGAAGGCATTCCTTAATTGCGACTCGCAATTTGCAAGTCGCAATTAAGAAAATATTCAGGAATCGCTATTTAAATAGCGATTCCTACATGCATAGGCGTTTGAGAGCCCTTAATTGGGATTCCTTAATACTCACAATTAAGGACTCGCAAAAGCGTTCCTTGATGCATGTTCCTGACTGTGTGGTATATGTTTCCAATGCTTCATTGCTGTATAAATGAAAGTCCAGATACCCTTCACATACGCAACAGTAGTCAGAGATAGATGCACCAGCTGCTATTCTGATTTATGACAGCCAAAAAGTGTAAGTTGGGCTTCTCCAACGAGTAGCTCATAAGCTAATGGTGACTCTCCAGCTACCCGTAAGTACTCAACTTGTGCACCCCAGCAGTAGTGGCCGGTGTGTGGATAGAGTGGAGGAGGGAGGTTGTGGTTCGTGAGGGGACGATCAGATGCCAGAAGCATATAAATTTTTTTTTAAAAACACTTTCCTTCTGCATTGCGCTCCTCTCTTCTGCAGAAACAGGCACTGCGGCCAATCCTGACGCTGCTCTCATGATATTGAGAGCAGTGTCAGGATTGGCTTGAGCGGTGATGATTTGCACTCTCAGTTAGATTAACAGCCTTTGTCTGCTGTCTCCAACCCGTCAACGCTGCTCGGATTGGAGAAGGCTTCAGGGCCTACATGACAGTTTTGGCCGGCCTCAGACTGCCGGTCAGACTGTCATGCACACTAAATAGCTTTGCAAAAGACTCCTACATCAGCCTGTCATCGCCGTGGCCCCACCCCAAGCCTCGTCTCTAGAGCATAAATAAAACAATGATAAACTAGGGGTTATTATTCTTTTTCTTTGTATTTTTTTGGGCTGCTGGCTGGTGTGGCGATGCTCCTTTGCCATTGCGGAGGAGCCGCCGCTGCACCCCATCCCACTGAAGTAGACTCTTTTGCTGGTTGAAATAATATATGTATCCCAAAACTGAAAAACATGTGTATTTTTCAGATCTCATAAGCTTAGCTGATGTTCATAGACAAATGGAGAAATTTTGAAAATATATTTATAGCTGATATTTGGTGGATAAATAGTTTGGCATTGGGGAGAGTAATTACTAAAATTATTACCCATGGTGCTAGGGGCATTGCAACAATGACTGTTGAGTATTAGCCCTGTAGAAGGTTTCTAAATTGATAAAGCCATTTTCACGTGGCTGCTGACAACCTTGCCTTAAGCTCTGAGGTAGTCACATCTAGTAATCTTGCACGGGAGGCCTCCAACATAACCTTGTCTGATGTGGTCATTATTACCACACTAATGATATTAGTAGCTCAGTATGATTTATAGTGAACATAAGAATCTCTTATTACAGAAAAGGTTGGAGACCCCTGGTGCAAGTGACTGTAGTCACAATACCATGTGCCAATCCATTTAAATATGTTTGATGATTGGAAATCTAAGGACCCAAACACTGTGCTGTAAATAAAGATGTGTCTTTATTCACATAGTTCAATATAAATATATATTTAAGAAAAAGCAAAACAACATTGACTGGTTTATTCTGTCTTCCTGTACTTCGATTTCTGTAGCATTGCATGGAACTGATGGGGCACCAAAGTGCCATTTGCAGATGGGTATCACAGTAGTGGGTTAGGAATTCTCTGGATGGAAGAGTGTGTGTCTGTCATGTGGCCAGTTTGGGTTGAATTTTGAAGTTGTGCATGAGGAGCCAAGCTGATCTCCTGTCCTGTTTTTACACTACACCGTTGCATGCATTGAAGATAAAAGAAGATAGAACGAGGGAGCCTAAAACAAAATGGCAGTGTTTTGATTGAGAATGAGTGAGTACAGTGTGGCCTAGTAAGCAAGTGTTTTGGTATGGTACATTTACAGTTCAGCAAGATGGTATATATTTCTTAATCAGCTGCCAGGACTTGGAAGCAGGCCTGGCAAAAAATAGCAATTTCACACGTGCCCTAACATGCTGAGTGCCACCTGGCTTGCACTCCATTTGAATAGGTGTCCTTCCTTGTTTAACTCCTTTTTCCACCTCAGCCATGTTCCCGAAGGTTGGTGGGAGCCTGGATTCCCAAGCAAAGGTCCCAGTAGTGATGTGGCGCAAAACACATTTGCTCTTTCTCTAAAGTGCGACTTGATGGATGAGGAGCAGTGTGGTCCCTAAATGGATGTTGGTGTTCCCCTCTGGACTTGTCTGAAGTTAAAGTGACAATTTCAAACAATAAAAATGTAGAATCCATTGGTTCAACAAGAATGACAAACAATGAAGTCTCAACCTTAATGGCTTTATTTTAAGAATTTTAGGCATACAGAAATTAATTCAATAGCTTCAACATCAATTAGCAAATACATTTGAGTGCAAACCCAGTATAAATACAAAAGTATGAATACAGAAACAATCGATAACTCAGTAAAGTTCAGATTATTAAAATACAGAGTCTTGGTTAGGGTCAAATTCCAACATATATTTGCCTTCTAAAGCAAGTTGGAGGGGGCTTTCCCCACATCAAGAAATCACACTCTTTTATAGGATTCCAAGCAAATGATTTCATAGATTCAATACACCAGGACATGGTTCAGAGTAAAGCAAAGGAGAAATATTTTCAACTGAATACTTTCAACCGGATTTTCGTAATTCTACTACATGGAGCTTCTCATGAACCATTGACGCATGGAACACACAAGGTTACATTATATGTAATTCTCTCTGGGATATCTAGGTTTAACCTTGAATGTGTACACTTTATTCAGAATAGTTTGTGAAAGTTTTCATCCTTCTCTGTGGGACACATTTAATTTTTATTCTTGTGAGACTTGAGAATATATATCTATTCATGTGGTACAATGGAACGTCACAGCAAAGATGGCATCAAAGGTCTTATTAGACATGTTGGCTTGAGTATTTATTTTCATTGCAGCACAGAAGCTACATCAAACCCCCCTCCCCCTGATATCACAAACATGCTCTTTGGAGATTCCACAGGGCAGTCATAATCAGTATTGTACTTTTCCGTGTGGGGTCCTCATGCACTTTCATCTCAGTGTAGAGTTCACTTTGTAATTCCTCTAAATTCACATCAATCCTCTTTCTTTTTCTTCCAGTTATTGCTGACAGCTTTCTATTCCCAAATTTTGTCCCACCCTTTGATGAAATTATTCTACAACCTTTAACGAAAAGGGAAACACATGCTGCTCCAATTAGTATGATCAGGATAGAGATCAAAATCAATGTAAGGATTCCTCTACTGATATTTCCCCACCATCCACCTAACTTTGACAATCCTCTACCAACATAATTAAACAGAGAAGATAGTCCTTTCCAAGTGCTAGTTTCTTCAAGCTCTTCTAGTTCTTGCATGATGGTGGTAATGTTCATGACAAAGTTGTTCATCCGGTCATCAATTGTAGGGATATAAACACAGCATTATCTTGCGTCTACCACCTTGCATTCTCTGCCTTCCTCTGTAAGAAGCATATCTAAAGCAAATCTGTTCTGGATGATCATAGCCCTCATTACAAGAAGCTCCTTGTTGAATATTGTTAGTGCACCAGCTGTGTTAGAGGCAAATCTATCCATCAAAGTTGACAGTTTTCTAATCTTCACATTGTTTAAGGCATGAATACTCATAAACATTTTCTCGGGCCGCAAAATTTGGTCTATGGTGTGTCTGAGGGCCACACTAATGCCAGCGGGGGGTGTAAAGTGGGTGTATGGGGAAGCAAAGCATGTATATCTAGTGGCTGTCTTTACAATTGAAGGTGCTCCTAAAGTTAAGGGCCTAGTTACTTCCTTTCTCTAACTCCAATTAACCTTTAAATAGGTGTTTGCTGTATATTTAACTTTTTTTCATGTTAATGCTGAGTCGAGTAAAGGGCAGCCCAGTGCTGCTGCTGCGCAGGGGGCCGCATGCAAAGGTCAGGAGTTTTGAGTGTCACTGGTTTAAGGTTACTCCTACCGAAGGTCTTAATGCATCACATATATTGGCCAAATATGTGCAAAGCTACATTTGTTTCCTTGCAAATAAGCGTAATTCCTTGCTCCTAGCGCATTAGTATGACGTCTCCTTTGAAAAGCCAAAGGCAGCAAATCAACAACCTACCCAATTATGTGGCAACGGAAAATAAGCAGATTAGCCACACATATGATATACTCCTCTCATACTTATTCATGTCTTGTCAGCACATTGTCCTTCACTAAATACCTTTGGTCACACTCACACCAATCCGCCATTTCTACTGTCTTGTTTCCTTCTTTTTGTCTAAAAATGCATAGTTTCCCTCTCTTTGCTAAGTACAAATTTAACATTGGATGTCAACTTTACATTATATCTTTCTCATTTCCTTCCTTTAATCCTTCCTTGACTCCCTCTATTACAGATTCCTTTTCCTTTCTTATCCTTTCATTACGTTCTTCTACAAAGATCCTCTTAGCTTGGTTAATTTTGAATGACAGTTCACAAGCATCTGGGTTAGGTAAGTAAAGGAGTGAAAGGGGCAAGAAAAATGTCACCATATACCAGGGGCGGCTCCAGGCTCGTGGCGGCCCTGGACAGGGAGCGTAGGTAGGGAGCCCCAGAAGAGGGGGTCCGGGCAGGGCGTAGCACGGAGGCCAGTGAAGAGGGGGTTCAGGGTGTTTGGAAGTGGAACAGAGCCGGATGCCGCCGAATACCTGCCAGGGTCCCCCACGCAAATATGTATCCATCCTCAGAGGATTATTATATTAAGGAGGTTTATTGGCATGCTGGCCCCTGGGGTTTGGTGGCCCTATGCAGGTGCACAGCTTGCACATGCCTAAGGCCGCCCCTGCATATACTCTGGCTTACTCACCCGTTTGTGAAAGTTTAAAAATCGAGAGATGTGATTTGCCGTCCGTATGCTCATGTTCAAGGAATTTGTAGCAGGCACTCACATACCCCTAACATTTTCTAAAGACAACTCATCACCAGAATAATACCGCTTAATCGAGTCATGATGTTAAAATAGATTCAAAAATACACTACAGGAAAAGACATACGACAAGGAGAGATGAAAGCAGGCTGAGCCTTCAGCTGCAGATGTGGAAAGGTAAGAACAAGCAAAGCAATTTTCTAAATGCATCAGTGTTACATGTTCAGTAGGCATTATAGCTAAAAATACTTTTGGGATGATTTGAACCATGTGAAATTCTACCTACTGACTTTGCTGGTTAATCACTGTAGTTTGATTCACTCTACTATGATTAGGCGGAGGCATCTCCCTGCAACTGATAGAAATACAACAGCAAGCTGACTACCGGAATTACCATGGCAACTTCCAAAACTATACAGATAATTTTGCAGCACTTCTGCACCATGTTAATCTTGTTACAGATCAAGGCAGAAAGGAATATCAGTCCCTTGTTTCATTTCAGTTCTTGTTAGATGTCTTCGTCCTACCCTACTGACTCTACCCTATCGCAAAATCTACAGTGCAATCCATTTGTAAAGCACACAGCTAACTCCAAAGACGCATCCTGGCGCTAGCGAAAAGGATCCCCCAGCAAAACCCTGAGAAAACTTAAGCTAACGGATATTTATGCAGGAGTCAAACATTAGGGTTTTTAAAGGCTTTCTAAAAACAGTTTCAGACTGGCTGCTTCTCAGATCAAGAGGAAGTGCATTCCTAATCCTAATTCCAAAGAAGATGAATTATCTACCTCCTCTTCTGTCCTTGTGATTATGTTGGCTTTGGAAAAGTTTGAGATTGTTGGTTCTCAGTGATCTCTCCACTCCATGAGGCTTGAAATGGCGCCTAAGGTAAAGAGGATCCTTGTGGTTTTAAGTCCTAAAGATAAGGATAAGTGCTTTAAACTGGATCCTTTTCTCCACAGGAAGCCAGTGAACATGACGTAAGTGTATTGACACTGAGACCCGAGGGGGGATCTTGAGAATCAGCCAGGCAACAGTGTTCCAAATGATTTGAAGATGCTGAATAAGAAAGGCCGGGTCCCAAACACAAACTGTTGGAGTAATCTGACTTAGAGATAATCAAGGCATGGACAATCGTCTTGTGATATTCTACAGTGCAACATCCTTCTCAGGGACCTAAGAGTGAAAAAGCAGGATGCGATGATGCCTTGATCTGGGGCTTGAAAGTAAGGTCTAAGTCACATTTCAACCCGAGGTTTCTTACCATCGGAGAAGGGAGCCGGGAAACACCCATTTCTGATGTCTGCCAAAGGCTGGATAAAGTGGTGGGCAAAATGCCGAAGAAGAGAATCTCAGTTTTGGTTGAGTTAAGCTTTAAACAGCTTGTATCCATCCAGTCCACCACTGATTTAAGGCAGAGTATGAAGGAGCTCAGGAAGGTCATAATGTTTTCCTACAAAGCCAAGAGGAGTTGTGTTTTATCCATGTAGGATATAACTCTCACTCCTCAAGATTTAATTAATTTTGCCTGGGGCTCTAGATAAATATTTAAAAGTGTGGGACTCAGGGCCGAGCCCTGTGGTTCTACAGTGATAGTCGACTATGTCAACTGGATGCCTACGGGTTCTGTGGTCCTTTAACCATCAGCCTAAGGTAAACTGTCTCAACTATTTTGTTTGGAAACATTTGACAAGTTCCTTGTGTCTTTTATCTCCTTAACTATTGTCTCAGTGCTCTTGGTGGTTCACCAACGTCAGTCTGGAAATCACTTGATTCACTGCCTGTTTTTTCAGCCCCTTTGATATCTTTGTTTCAGAATGTTCCATGTTACTTAGTTCTCCTTTTTCTGTGTCTTTTTGCTCCTCTAGCTCTCTTTCCTCTCCTTCTCCTGCCTTGAGTTCTTGGCAATTTTTCTTTATGATCCACCTTTTCTCTTCACTTCAGACTCATGAGACGCAGAATAACTCTGAAAATTAGAGCTTTCTCCTGAATCATTGTCGGTTAGCTAGGCACTTGTCCATGCTTGATCTGAGTCTGTTCTACCGGTGTCGCCAGAATCATGACAGATGTGGATCCTCACTCTTGATCCTCAAATTTCATTTTGTGCAGGGGAATTTGTGATTCCACTAAGATTCGGTTCTGCCTGTGGTACAGAGGAGTGGTGCTGTGAACTCTCAGGTTGGGCTTCATCTTCTTCTGATGATTTGGCCTCTCAAAGCAAGCTGGACTCGGACAATTGGAGGATATTGACTCTTCCGTTTCCTCTTCTTGTCTCACTCTTCATATATGAAGCATGGATCCAGTATGGTAAACCAGCGCATTTCACCGAGGTTTTGGTTACGAGAATGACCTGGATGGGCCACTCCAACGCCCCTTTAAGCATGCCTTGCAAATGTGCTTTTTCACTTGACCCAAGTCTCCAAGGCTGAAATCATTGCATGGAGCAGATCTCACAGATGGTGTTGCCAAGTCATCCTGATGAAAGATAGAACATACCACATCAGCCAGTCCTTTGCAAGAGTCGAGAACGATGTCATCTGTAATATTCACAACTGCAGCTGCAGGAACAGAAAGAATTGTTATGGCTTTCCCCATCAGTATTTTGTGAGGGGAGAGTCCTGTTCTCCTGCACCGACAGCTTAGTATGCTCATTAGTACCAGTGGGAGTGCATCTGCCCATTTCAGAGACGTGGAAGCACCCACTTTTATTAACTTTGATTTAATTATCCTGTTCACCCTCTCTACTACACCTCATGCTTCTGGTCTGTAACTGTAATGAAATCTCTGTTCAATGCCTAAGGCTATGTACAGTAATTTCATTCCCTCATTCTTGAATGGACTTACTTGATCTAATTTGAGACAAACTGGCCTTACAAACCTCGGGATCAACTCCTGCAAAAGTAGTTTGGCCACTGTTAGACTGTCGCATATAGTGGGATACACCTTCATCGCCTGGAAAATAAACATACAATGACTAGTATATACAACATCTGTTTAAGGTGGTTACAGCAAAGCATTTCCAGATAATCAATCTGGAGTCGATTGAAGGGACCATCTTACTTTCCTAGGTGACTCATGGTCACATCAACCTTTCTACTTGAATTTGTTTTCTGGCACACGAAGCACCTCTGGCATACGTTTTTAGCTATTGTAAGGAAATTAAGGTTGTGCTAATAATGCTTGAAGGTCTGCACAATCCCATCTGGACCAACATGGGTCTGGCCATGCATATGTTGGACTATAGCAGGCAACAGGGCATAGGGAAGAACTGGCATCTGATAGCCAAATGTCACTGGAATCCTTTACATATCCCGATTTCTCCTGTTTTGCTTTTTAGCTTTCGGGAGCCTTGTACTGTACTTCCCTTAGCTCATTAAAGGTCTGTATAGTGTTCAGCAGCATACTCAAGACTGTCAGGTTTTCTTCACTACATGGTTCATCCAAGTGAAATGTGCTGGATGTACAAGCGCAATATCTTGGGAACTCATCTGCATATCTGTTGCTTGTGGTAATGAAATCATTCCCACTCATGTGGGCAGCACACTTCACAAATTCTGTCAACAAATTCATAATATACAGGATGTTTTCAATTCCCTCTCTGTGACCAGAGCAGTCCGAAGTCATGGACGAAACTGAATCCCTACAGGCTGTCAGTGTAAATGGTAACTCTCAATTCATCAGATGTATAGCATGCCCTTGTCAGAGCTATCAATTCAGCATAAACTCTTCTTAAAATAACCTGCCTGTCTCTCAGACAAGAGCTCTAAACAAATAGTGAGCAAAAGGGGTACATCTAAAATGTCTGGACTCAGTTGCATGCATAACTCCGTCACATTGAAACAATTGTGGCCAGCCTTGCACTCATCACCTTCCTCATGAGTGGACGAAAAGGTTGCAGGGTTCATTGTATTGTACCTCCACAGTGAGACATTTTAACCCCTTCCACGTGGGGCTAATTCCCCCGCGATGCGGGGAGAGGGGGGGCCGCGCGCGGCGGTGCTCTTGACGAACTGAGCTCATCATGCTGCACAGCGGAGCTGTACTCATGATGAGCTGAGCTCATCATGACTCCGCCCACTCAATGGAACGCACTGCACAGGAGGGGAATTAGCCCCGCATGGGCGTTCTGCGGCGGTTATGATGAGCTCAGCTCGTCATGAGCACAGCTCCACTGTGCGTCGAACGAGTTAATGATTCTTTTGTATCGAGGAAGGCAACTGTTCGCAGGTGCTGTGTTTGAATACAAGCCATATGGAAATCAATGGAGCGTGGGCCAATACAATGAGCACGTGCCCCCTAACAATGCTCTCACTCTTCTGTATAATCAAACTGACTGCTGCAACAACTTTGAGACAACCATGAAGAACAGCTGCTATAGGGTCAATTTTACCTGAGAAATATGCCACTGGGAGCTTCACCTCCCCATGTGCCTCAGTTAAAATAGACTGAAGTGGTACAAAAGGGGGTGGTGATGGACGAGCATCTGAACCAATCAAACACTTGCACCCAGTCAACAGATCTGGGTTTAATCCATCACCGTTCTTTAGCCCACTCTGCCACTCCAGTTCAGACATGGCCATATGCAAATCAGTCTGACCCTGTGCCTCATGGGAACAGTCCAGCCCTAACTTCCAAGCCATGCCTTCCCTGGACCGGAAACAAGCTTCCGAGGACCGGTTTCTGGCATTTCAGTCGTCTTCAGCCCGGCTTGCTTGAATCCAGTGGCAAAGTGAGCAAGGGAACTCACGTCTGAGCATACCCTGCCAACTTATGGCAAACAAAGTAGTACAAAAGGGGGTGTCTGAACTGGGGTGGCTTGGTGAGCAAAATAACGATGGATTAAACCCAGATCTGTGACTGGGGGTGAATGTTTTGCCATTGTGCAACATTCCATCCATCATCTTGTGTGTTTTGCTATTCAGTTAAAATAGACAGCGCACACCGATAACGTTGGTGGCAAAATAGTGCAAACACTTTGTTGTAGTCTGGCATTTCAAGAGCATATTCTTTACAGAGCTCTTGGAATGCTCTTGGTATGCTGGCATGCTTTCGTCATCCATTGTCATTCATTGATATCAGGTCATAGACATTGTGTCTGAGCATCTGTAGGGGATTCTCCACAAGGGAAAAGTTGAGAATCCACTGATGGCAGTAGCCCACCCAGGGCTTTAAGTGGGATGAAAAAACTGGGGGGTCTCTCAAAAGGGCATGCCCAATATAATTAAGGACATGGCTTTAAAACACCTAAGCTAAAAATCTCTGCTTAGCATAGTGTGCCGACCAACTGGTATTTTGTTGTTTCTGTCATTGCATCCAGATATATAATGCAACAAATAACATTAAAATGCTTAGGGCCAGATGTAGGAGCCCAAATACCGGTCTGTAACGGCCGATTTCGGCCGTTACCGACCGGTACTTGGGTTTTGTAATTTAGGGGGCTAGAAAATTACAGATTCGGTATATTTACCGAATCAGTAAATTTACCGATTCGGTAAAATACCGAATCAGTAAATTTACCGATTCTGTAATTCAATATGTAGGTGGCACAGTTTACAGTGCCACAGGCCCTTAGAAATTCGTTATTTACCACCCAAAACTATTGAGTGGTAAATTACGAATTTCTGTGTACATGCACATCTGTGCATGTACACCTGTGCCATGTGGCACACATACATGCCCTAAGGGCATGTATGTGTGTCACATGGCACACAAGCCAGTAACAGGGGTGCAACAGGGTGTCAAAGTGACACCCTGTCCCCCTTGGAAATTCGGTATTTTCACCGATTCGGTAATTACCGAATCTGTATTTGCTATTGATTCCTATGGGCTTCAAGGCCCATAGGAATCAATGGCAAATACTGATTCGGTAATTACTGAATCGGTAATTACCGAATCTTACCGATTCTGGATTTTTACCGATTTATTTTTCTACATAGCAATTACCGATTAGTAAATACCGAATCGGGAAAATTCGGTATTTACCATTCGGTAATTTGCTTTTACCTACATCTAGCCCCTACTCTCTGAAGTGTCCCCTTTACAATAAGATCTGCATCTTTTTAATGCCCAAAATAAACGTTCTGTGTATTTTGGCCTAAATAAATGAATACCCTGCCATAGTACATCAGGAGATTGCACCCAAAATACAGCTTGCAGATGCAGCATGAAATGTTGCCTTGTGAAGTAATATTATTTACCTATATGTTGCTTTTTTGAAATCACCACGAACACGATGTATGATGTCTCATGTAAACAAAATGGACATTATCATTTTCATGCATTTTCTATTGTGTCAATTCCATTATTCTGTATCGATGGTCACAAATATTCACATATATTTCTCAGTCTGTCATTATTTTTCAGACATTTTTTTAAATTGTACCTTACCTTCTCTAGCCACTTCAATGTAAGTTTCAGTATTTCAACGAGCAAACACGATTTTGTAGGAGTTTTTCTTCCTATTCAAAGTAACTATGAGGCAGATGTATCAAGGCAATTTTTAGTCGCAAATGCTGCGATTCGCAAAAAAGCAGCGTTTGTGAATTCGCAAAATGGTATGTATTAGGGAAATCACATCGCAAAATTAAGGAATCACAAATTGTGATTCCTTAACTGCTATCCCCCACATGCATCAACCTATTTAGGAAGTGCAAACGGTGCGAATCGGTAAATTCGGCCGTTTGCACTTCCTAAATACGTTTTTGGGATGCATGAAACAATTCGCTATTTTTTGCATTTCTTAAAAATGCAAATGCAATTAAGGAATCGCATTTGTGCGATTCCTTAAATGCAATGCATCAATTTGTAAAAAATAGCGAATTTTGAAATTGGAAGTGCAAATTAACATGAGGTTGACCCTCGTGTTAATTTGCGAAAATGTTTAAAAAAGCAAAAAAATGCATTTTTTAAACTTGCATGTTACAGACACACATGTCCTTAGGACATGTGTGTGTGAAACATGCACTTGAAAATACATTTCAGGGGTGCAGGGGGGGGTCCTTTGGACCCCCCTCTGCACCCTTGCAATGCATCAACAAATTGCGAGTGCAAAAAAAAAAAATGCAAAACGGCATTGATTCCTATGGGCCTTTAGGCCCATAGGAATCAATGTAATGCCATTCCTTAATTGCGATTCGCAATTAAGGAATCGCAATTTCCGAAAATTAAGAAATCCTAAAAACTTTTAGGATTTCTTGATGCATAGGATTTTGCATTTCCTAAATAGCGATTCCTTAATTTTTGCTATTTAAGAAATGCAAAATCCTAGATTGATGCATGTGGGGGAAAGCAACAAGCATTTAATTGTTACAAATTCTTCTTAAGAAATCGCAAATTACCACCAACTTTAAGTTGGTGGTAATTTGCGATTTTTTTCACAAATGCCCTTTTTGACATTTGTGAAGGTGCCATATGGCGCACATACATGCCCTTAGGGCATGTATGTGCACCATATGCGCACACATGTTCATTTCAGGGGTGCATCAGGGTGTCCTGTGACACCCTTGCACCCTTCAAATTATTCTCAATTTGCGAATTGCAAAATAAGAATAACTTCCCATTGCCATAGAAATGAATGTGAAATTATTCCTTAATTGCGATTCGCAATTTGCTAATCGCAATTAAGGAATTTTAAGAAATCGCAAAAAAATTCAATTTTCAACATACATCCCTAATTGCAAATCTCAAATAGCGATTTCTAAACAATCGCTATTTTAGATTCGCAAATCAGGATGTTCATACATCTGCCCCTAAGGAGCAGATGTATCAAGGCAAGTTTTTGTCGCAAACGCTGCTATTCACAAAAAATCAGCGTTTGCGACTAAAAATTCTCAAAATAGTATGTAATAAGAAAATCGCATTGCAAAGTTAAGGAATCGCAAAATTTGCGATTCCTTAATTTTGCGTAAGCATTTAAGGAATCACAAATTGCGATTCCTTAAGTGCTATGCAACAAGCATTTAATTTTTGCGAATTCTCCTTAAGAAATCGCAAATTACCACCAACTTCAAGTTGGTGGTAATTTGCGATTTCTTTCACAAATGCACTTTTTGGCATTTGTGAAAGAGCCATATGGCACACATACATGCCCTTAGGGCATGTATGTACGCCATATGTGCACACATGTTCATTTCAGGGGTGCATCAGGGTGTCCTTATGACACCCTTGCACCAATGAAATTATTCTCAATTTGCGATTCTCAAATTCCGAATTGCAAATTGAAAATAACTTCCGATTTATTCCTATGGGCCTCCTGGCCCATAGAAATGAATGTGAAATTATTCCTTAATTGCAATTCGCAATTTGCTAATTGCAATTAAGGAATTTTAAGAAATCGCAAAAAAAAATACGATTTTCTACATACATCCCTATTTGCAAATCTCAAATAGCGATTTCTAAACAATCGCTATTTTTGATCTGCAAATCAGGATGTTGATACATCTGCCCCTATGTTGCATCTTTGTAAAAACATCATTTTTTATGTCATTGAAATGAGTATAATTATGTAAACGCGCTCTGCATTTATATTTATTCCCCAGTCATTTCACGATTTCATAAATGACTTCCCAGTTGTAGCAACTAAAATAAACCTCCAGTCACTATATCAACACGTATTTTGGAGCACAGCCTTTTCTCTGTTTTCATCTTGATACTGGGAGGCAACGGGCAGACCTTCAGACAGGCACGGTCACCTTCTTATATTAAGAACCCTGAGGGTGAGGGCAAAAATGGAGAACCCATCTCAGCACCTGATTTTTAGAACTAACAGTGCTGAGAAACGGCAGAATATGTCTCACTTAAAGCCCTGAGTTCACTATTTCCAAGAACATTCTCACTTCTGTCTGTGTAGTAGGGTATATTTCATCTTTAGGACTGTCAAGATGCACTTATAATTGTAATTGTATTTATTTAGCGCTTACTACCCCTGATGAGGCATTGAGACACTTTTGGGGAGATTAGCACGCTACTCCAGAACCCAAAATGTGTAAGGTGGATTACTATACCTAAATATAAGTTGTTATTTTGAGCAGTGGACATGTGAGGATGTCGGTTGGATTAAATCGGATAAAGGCGGGATAGTGGAAAGAAGAGTTTAGAAGGTGTTATTTGGAGATCATAGTTGTAAAATGAGGTTTAGGATGAGATAAAGGAGGTATAAAGGAGGGAAGCATTTGAAAGGATTATTAGGGAGATAATAGTAGTAAAATGAGGTTTGGGAATAGTCAAAGAATGGGAAAGAGGAGCGAATAGTCTAAAAAGTGTTTATTTGGGAGATCATAGTAGTGCAAAGGAGGTATGGGACGAGTCAAACGAGGGATAGAGGAGGGAAAAGTCTAGAAAAGGTTATTAGGGAGATTGTAGTAGTACAGTGATGTTTGGGGAGCATCAGAGTGGAGGCAGAGGATATATGTAAAGGATGAGATATTGAGTATTGCATTTGAGAGAAATGAACGGTTTTTTTATTTCTACAGTAGGAGTACAGTAATAAATACATAGCTACATAACTGCATAGAAAGGTATACATGTATATGGAAAATAATAAAGAGAAAATGTTATTATATAAAGTCCCATATGTGCACTTACGGAAAATTAATTAGAAACTAAGACTGTCAACTGTTACTTCTGTTCATATGGTTAATTTAGTTGTGTATTTTTACTAAAAAATGTTTTGTTGTTGTGTATTTTTACTAAAAATGTTTTGGGGAAAACTGGATGCATTTTTTGTTTATTTATTTCAATAGTGAAGCACTTACTGATTACTGATACAATTGTTATGAATATATTCACACATTGTGATAGACAAAACAAAACAAAACAGAGACCCATAAGCATCTAATCAAATAACTTATATAATGTATAACACATTGCGATAGATACATAAATAAAGCAGAGACTCATAAGCATATAATCAAATAACATATGTACACTATGCAGTGACCTATATATATATATATATATATATATCTATATATATCTATCTATATATATATATATATATATATATATATATATATATATATATATATATATATATATATATATATATATATATATATATATTTTCAATGAAAAAACACAGGTTTGAGGGTTGTTATAGTTAGTTGGACATTTCACTCTTACAGTACCATTGAAATTCCCACGTTATAGTTAGTTGTACTAACTATAACACACGCGCACGCAATCCACTGCTGATGATGTCACATATTACATCATTCATGACATGGTCAGTGACATCACTGATGGCATCATCCAGTCAATGTGGTTTGCTTCGATATTTAAATAAGTATTATATATATATAGGAATTTGCCTTGAACACTGAGTGGATGTATAAGTGTCTGAATGGAGGATTTAGTAGCAAAGTGATTGAGTGTCTAAATGATGAATTTAAAGTGTCTCACTAAATATATGGGATAGTGATTAAACTTTGTGAATACCTGTATCACTCTATCTCTTGTTTGCTTTAATAGTGTTCTATTGATGTTTGTTAGCATGTATGAGTGAATCTATAGGTAAGTGTTTAGATGTGTGTGTAGATCTAGGAATCACTGAGTGGGTTTTTAGAAACTTGTACTGGTGTGTCAATGATTTGAAATATGATACTTCATAATTTATAATGAGTGTTGAAAGGTTATGCTACTGTATGATGAGGTGTATCAGTTTGTCACATGGATGATGTCATTTGAGATGTCATCAGTGATGTCATCAGTGATGTCACTGACCATGTCATGAATGATGTAATATGTGACATCATCAGCAGTGGATCGCGTGCGCGAGTTATAGTTTGTACAACTAAATATAACGGGGGAATTTCAATGGGTTTGTAAGAGTGAAATGTCCAACTAACTATAACACCCCTGAAACCTGTGGTTTTTTCAGTGAATTTCTGAGGTTTTTTAAATGCTAATTCCTAACTATAACATGTCTGAAACCTATGTTTTTTCCAGTGAATTTTAAAGGTTTTTTGGCCCTGGACCCCATCCCCTAGAGCCTGACCCGCAAATCTAAATTTATTCATTTTTTTTGGAATGGGATTCCTATGGAAGGAAATACAAGTTACTTGTAAGAATGCTTGGAACTACTTTTCAGGGTCACTGCTGAGCTAAAAGATGCAGCACCAGTTTCTCTCCTGATAACAAATGAATAAATTGGAATTCGTTCTTCGGATGACTTAAGGTGAATATTTTAAAGTTCGAAAACTGCACACTTAGAAGAATTTGCAACTGAAACCAGTCAATGTCAGCCTATGAAAGGAAATTCACTTAGCAGGTAAATAGTGTTATTATTACTTTTTCTTACTCAGGGGTGGATCCTGAGCCAGCATTGCTGCATCACTTCTAAACAGTTGAAAGAATTCAAATTGCCAAAGACGTGCGGAACCCACGGCTCCTTTTTTTTATATCGCTAGAATGCATGGGTCATACGCGCACCCCGCGATTTAAAAAAAAAAAATCATAATTTGGGGCCAAGGGGGTCCTTGTGGAACAACCTGAGCAGACCTAGAGGGTCAGGGTGTGTCTACCCTCCCCCTTTTCACGTTTTAAACTCACTTACACACGCTTCTTCAGCATCCCTTCTACCGAGGCATAAAATGTCTGACAACAGTTTCAAGTTTCGAATGTTGACAAGCACTTGACAGCCAATTAGCATTCAGCGCATGTTTGGAAGGCTGCGCTTATGGTACGATGACAATAAGCGGAGTATCCGTATTCAATTTATTTCATGGGAATGGGGCGCTGTTGCCCCCCTCCCGTGGTCAATTCCGGGCACTGAGGTCCCCACCCCCCGGGGCATGGCTAATTATATATTATTATGTTATGGAGGAGGGCTGCATAGCCCCCCTACTGAAGCCCCTTCAAGGCCCCGGGAATCCCATTCCCCGGGGACGGCCTTTTAAAAAAAAATTATTATGGCCGTCACTATTGGGGACCATGCGAGGGTCTTCAATTCCCCCACTGTCCCACCGGCTCCCCGCCTCCTGCGGGAGCCGGTGTTCTATCGACATCCGAAGTCCATCTGTGTATGTACCACCTAGGAGATGCCTTCACTTTGCGCATGCACGTTTGTGGTAGCGCATCCATGTTAATATTACGTATGCGCACAATACATCCCACCGTCTGGCTATGTACCCCTAATGTATTTCATTTTATTTGCACATGCTCAATTACAACATGCCCACTCACAGCTCTCACACCCAGTGACATCATGCTCAACCAATCATCCTTCTGCAAAGCATTTATAACCTGCCAACCTTCTCAAACGTTTCCTATTCGGCAGTCACAGCCATTGATAGTATTCGTATCCACTTCTTCGTAGGTGAGCACTTTTTTTAAGAATAATTAAATTAATTAATCTGAATGACCTTTAAGTACCGCGTAAATGCAAATTTTTGTTCGATTTGACAATATTGTTTTTAAGCACGCTTTCCTACTTTTTTATATTGTTAAAGTTGACTTCGTAACTTTTGTTTCTGAGCAAATCACTTAATCCTGCCGCCTTCAATTTTGTAATTAGTGCGCCACGTGCTGCTTCCTCCCCATGCAGTGCACATGTAATCGATTGGCCAATATTGTATTTTAGCACGCTCTCCATGTTTTTTAATAACATTAAACTTGATTTCTTATCCTTTGTTCTGTGCAAATCAGTTAATCCTGCCACGTTTCTTTAAATTGCCAAGAGCCAAGTGGCCCTTCCCGCATCAGTGTGCTACGTACTGTTCAAGTTAATTCGATGTCGTTTTTATCGTGTAAGTAGTGCGTTACGTGCCCCATGCATTGCAAAAGTAATGTTTTCAGCAATAGTGTATTTTAGCACGATTTTCAGCTCTTATACCTCAAATATCTTACCTTGGTAGGCGATGTTTCTAGGCAAATCACTTAGTCCTGCCGCCATTCATTTTGTAAGTAGTGCGCCACGTGCTGCTTCCTCCTCATGCAATGCACATGTAATCAATTGACCAATGTTGAATTTTAGCATGCTCTTCATGTTTTTTAATAACAATAAACTTGATTTGCTATCCTTAGTTTTGTGCAAATCACTTAATCCTGCCACGTTTTTTTAATTTGCCAAGCGCCACGTGGCCGTTCCCGCAGCAGTGTGCGACGTGCTCTTCAACTTAATGCGTTGTAGTTTTTCTTGTGTAAGTAGTGCGTCACGTGCCCCATGCATTGTAAAAGTAATGTTTTCGGCATAGTGTATTTTAGCACGGTTTCCAGCTCGTATACCTCCAATATCCTACCTTGGTAGGCAATGTTTCTAGTCAAATCACTTAAACCTGCTGCCTTTAATTTTGTAAGTAGTGCACCACGTGCTGCTTCCTCCCATGCAGTTCACATATAATCGATTGACCAATGTTGTATTTTACAATGCTCTCTAAGTTTTTTAATAACCTTAAACTTGATTTGTCACCTGCTCTATCTCATTTTACAGATATCTCAACCATAAGACATACTGGTCGCCACAAGCTGTTTATTCCTGCCCATGCACTATACCAGATGGTGCTCAACCACTCGACATACCAGATCCACTGACTGCTCTCCATATGCAATCAGATCAAGGCCAGGAGTTTGTAAATGAAGTGAGTGACCAATCTTGGCCTAAAATTTGTATAATACAATGCTATTTCCTATTTTGCTTGCCAAATATAACCTCTGATGATTGCTTTTCAACCCCAATCCTATTGAGAACAAATGTTTTTATGTATATTAAAACTAATCTTGGACATATGTACAACATATACATTGTTAACTCTTTTTTCAGTTTGCAGAATGTTACATAAATCAGCAGCAAATTGCCAAGGTTGAAAAAAAGTATATCCTCCTCTTCCAGCTGATTACACCGATGTCTCAAATATGGCATTTACTAGTTGTCTGAACCATGGAGATTCACACATTTTTAACTGATAACATTAAGGTAAATACTCTCAATATGAGTAGTCGACGAAGGTAAAAAGTAACAGATATAAGTACTTGAGGGTTTTTTGGTATCAGATAATGTCCAATTCACACTTGGATGAGTCTGATACAGGGTGGGTCTCCGTATACCTAATGGATGATTAGGTATTAGGATGGCATACAAAGCTCCCACCCTTCTTACTTTTTCTTTTAAAGGGTTCCAAATTGGGGACGAATATTAGGCTGTGCAGTAGAGGTTGGCGGTGTTGCTCCACTGGTACTTGGGCCTTCTCATGAAGCAGAAGGAGCCTCTCTCAATATCCTTAACTCTTCCCTTCCAAAGTTGACCGGATTCTTAGTTTGCAAGTCCTTCCGCATACTTGCAGTTCCCACCAGTACTCTTTATTGGGGTCTCCTCTTGAAAGCAGCCTTGCATATCCGGCAAGTAACAAACCAAAGCGGAGTTCAAGTTGTGAACTCTGTGGGCCACAGTGTTCACTAAAGGTAAGCAGAGTGGCCTAGATATTCAATACTTCCAATTAAATGCATTATAAATAAAAGAACTTATTTACAAATTCGTGCGCCACTTTTGCATCACTTTCAACATGAGAAAAGTAACACAAAAGTGGCAAAAGAGTTTTGTAAATAAGCCCTACAAAATATTGTCCTGCATAATGACTTCATCTCTCACCTAATTTTGTCTCATCTGTGAATCATTTTAAAGACCTGTTCATCTGTAATATAAATATGAGGCACTAGGTAGTTTTATACAAACACCGTTTGAGTGCAAGCCTATAACATAAGTGAAATCTATCAGATACACTGCACACATCAAAAAATAGAAAATATCGTCAAGTGTTACTTTGACTTGTAATGTGTGACCTCATTTAGTCACATCGATCTAATTTTAAACACTAATTTTCTTTTTTAGTTTTGCAGATTAACTACACTACTTCTATTGGAGTTCATATGATATGTTGTTTGTTATATTGTTTTGTTAAAATTATGGTTTTAGTTATTTATTGTATTGTTATCATTTAGTTATACTTCCAGTTATTTATTGTTTTAATAAATGTTAATAAAAAAAGTACATACGTCTTTTTTTTTGTGGGAGTAGCAGTCCACAATAGAAATTATACTTATAATTTGAAGTATAATTCTGAGGCTAGTTCTTCACCAGATCTTTACCAGAGTGTATAGCTACAACTTACAGTTCCAATTCAAAAGAATAACAAGTACAACGCCATTAGCAACATAGTGTGGTGAACTTATAAACTCTGTGCTCCTGTAACTGTTCCATGAACTGTTACTGTAGTAACAGGCAGAAAGCTGTTTGGGGTAGGGATAAAAGTTACTGGCTGTACAGAAACTGTTATATTTACCCTGGATCCTCTACATGACAGAAAGGAAAGCAAAGTAAACAAAACACTGTGTACCAGATTTACAACCCCCTTGCACCACTTTCGCATCCAACCCCCCCTACAAAATTACAAGTCTGTGAGCCTCAACAACCCCCCTCAAGCTCTGGGAATCACCACCCCCGGGAATTTGTGTATTACGGGAGGCAGACTGCGTGGCCCGTCCGCCTGGTGCCCTCGAGGGCCCTGGAAACTACTACGACCGGCTCCTGCAGTGTCCCGGGGTGCCTACCCCCGCTAAACTGTTGTTTGCTTTGACAGAGCGGGACTCTCACGACTCCCGCCCCCCCATAGCAAACATAGTTTGCATGTTGAAAGACTGAGCAGTGAAATCTATTCTCACTTTCAAAATTCAAAGCAGATTGCATTTCCATATACAAATTAGCATCTACCCATGCAAAAAAGCAATACTGGCTCCCGAAGAACGCAAAAGTTCATCACACAATGTTGCTAAAAAAAAACATCAAGTGTGCTCGACTTCTCAATATACTACCTTATCCTATCTAATGTTATTTTCAATCACGTTCTGATAACCAATAAGAATCATGCTTTTAAAAATCAAAAACTGGCACCCTAGTTTTCTGTGTAGAATGTTGTCAAACAACCCATCATTTCTTTTCTGTTTTAATTTCGCTTTTCCCCCAAACTCCCTATGTCTATTTAACATATGCTGAAGGCAGAAATGGTACTACTCCAATCTATTTTGTCCACAGATAGAGAAAGCTAGGAAAAAATGTGAATAAATCTTTTTCTACTTTTCTCCGAGACTATAGAATGGTGTCCATATACCACAAAAATCTGTGTTTCAATATGCATGGCATCTATAGGAGAGATGCTGTACATTTTACAGAGGAAGAGTCTTTCACATGAACTTTAGGCTCTGCATCGGTACTTACTTGTAAGTACTAAAATCTCTTAATAAACATAAGGGTTCTTTTTAGAGCCACCCAACATCTATACACATAAGCTTGATGTATATCTCAAAAATACATGCTTCTTTTTTTTCGGCAGTGAAATGCGTGGATCCTACGTGCATCCTGCGACTTTTTAAAAAAAAGTAAGATACTATCTCATTTTTTTTGTCCCTACGGGTCCTTATGTGACCCCCTGAGCAGGCCTAGGGGGTCAGGGTGTGTCTACCCTGCCCCCTTTTCACACGTTCCACACATATTTCAATGACTTCCTCAGCCTCGCTTCTACCGAGGCACAAAATGGCTGCCAAAAGTTCCTGATTTCAAATGTTTGCAACCGCTTGACAGCCAATTAGAATTGAGCGTGTGATCGGGACGGTGCGCTTATCCTACGAGGCCAATCCTCGCAAAATCTGCGGATCCTCTGCGCCCATAGTTATATAAATGACTTTAACCAGAATTCTCAAAGAAACTACTGAACAGATTGACACCAGATATGCGAAAGGCACAAGTCGGAACTGAAGACTACCTCTCTGCCAAATTTGGTGTAATTCCGTTCAGCCGTTCGAGCTGTAGCCGTGGCTAGAGGTCCTATAGGAATTTGATGGGGAAAGCATGTTTGTGGAACCCCCTTTTTTCTCGGCCCCCGCTTCACCAATCACCCCCAAACTGTCAGGGAAGGAGTAGAACTGAGCTGGCCAAAAGTTTGGAAAATGTTCTAGAATATTCATCAATCGACGCCAAAGTTATTGCCAATAGAATGTTGCAGATTTCCTATGGATAATAACTATAACTACCTACTGGCGACCGGCAATAGGTGATATATATATATATATATATATATATATATATATATACATATTTTTTTAAACAATTGCCCGAAAGCTTTTCAGAGGGCACACGGCAAAGTTTCCGCCATTCGGCATTGCACACAACAGCTTGCAGTGAAAGTTCCGATATAATTTTTCAAAGCCGACGCGTTTCGAGGCGGGATTGCCTCTTCTTCATGGGCTGTTTGGTTAGGGCGTGCATCAAGGGCTCACATAACTCTGGTTCCGATATTTAACAGGAAGTGTCCCAGCCCCCAGTGGGCGTTGTTCTTGCTTAGGAGCGTCATAGCTCCCATTGGGCGTTGTTAATTGCCAGTCTTGTAATCGGTGCTTTCTGGGAACCGTAGTCCGTTGTGTGAGTAACATTAAACTCCATTAGTAGGATCAATGCACGTCCTGAATTCAACCATTATTTTAACCTTTAGTAGGATTTCAGAACTGCTGCTCGCTGAAGTTCATAGGAAGCGTTGCGCTGAACAGGTGTAGATTAGTGCTACTCCACAGCCTCGCATTCAGTCTCGCGATGGTGCTCAATCTGCACGGCAGGGCAGCCGTGTAACTATGACGCTCCTAGGCAAGAACAACGCCCACTGGGGGCTGGGACACTTCCTGTTAAATATCGGAACCAGAGTTATGTGAGCCCTTGATGCACGCCCTAACCAAACAGCCCATGAAGAAGAGGCAATCCCGCCTCGAAACGCGTCGGCTTTGAAAAATTATATCGGAACTTTCACTGCAAGCTGTTGTGTGCAATGCCGAATGGCGGAAACTTTGCCGTGTGCCCTCTGAAAAGCTATCGGGCAATTGTTTAAAAAAATTCTTACACGGCTGCCCTGCCGTGCAGATTGAGCACCATCGCGAGACTGAATGCGAGGCTGTGGAGTAGCACTAATCTACACCTGTTCAGCGCAACGCTTCCTATGAACTTCAGCGAGCAGCAGTTCTGAAATCCTACTAAAGGTTAAAATAATGGTTGAATTCAGGACGTGCATTGATCCTACTAATGGAGTTTAATGTTACTCACACAACGGACTACGGTTCCCAGAAAGCACCGATTACAAGACTGGCAATTAACAACGCCCAATGGGAGCTATGACGCTCCTAGGCAAGAACAACGCCCACTGGGGGCTGGGACACTTCCTGTTAAATATCGGAACCAGAGTTATGTGAGCCCTTGATGCACGCCCTAACCAAACAGCCCATGAAGAAGAGGCAATCCCGCCTCGAAACGCGTCGGCTTTGAAAAATTATATCGGAACTTTCACTGCAAGCTGTTGTGTGCAATGCCGAATGGCGGAAACTTTGCCGTGTGCCCTCTGAAAAGCTTTCGGGCAATTGTTTAAAAAAATTCTTACACGGCTGCCCTGCCGTGCAGATTGAGCACCATCGCGAGACTGAATGCGAGGCTGTGGAGTAGCACTAATCTACACCTGTTCAGCGCAACGCTTCCTATGAACTTCAGCGAGCAGCAGTTCTGAAATCCTACTAAAGGTTAAAATAATGGTTGAATTCAGGACGTGCATTGATCCTACTAATGGAGTTTAATGTTACTCACACAACGGACTACGGTTCCCAGAAAGCACCGATTACAAGACTGGCAATTAACAACGCCCAATGGGAGCTATGACGCTCCTAGGCAAGAACAACGCCCACTGGGGGCTGGGACACTTCCTGTTAAATATCGGAACCAGAGTTATGTGAGCCCTTGATGCACGCCCTAACCAAACAGCCCATGAAGAAGAGGCAATCCCGCCTCGAAACGCGTCGGCTTTGAAAAATTATATCGGAACTTTCACTGCAAGCTGTTGTGTGCAATGCCGAATGGCGGAAACTTTGCCGTGTGCCCTCTGAAAAGCTTTCGGGCAATTGTTTAAAAAAATATATATACATATATATATATATATTCCATTTACTTCGCTCGACACTGCCGCATCCCAGTCACTCGCTTGGACTGATTTCAGAACGAACAAGTCAGACCCAGATTCTTGTGCTAAACAGTGTTTTATTCCATACAATTACAGAATAACACCCAGCAAGTCCGCATATATATATATATATCTATAAAAAATCCTTCAACCTGGAAAGTAGAGGGACCGAGCCCGTAGTTAGGTGGTGCGTGCCACCGGTACATCCAAAACCGAAAAAAGAAGTATGTCTTGTATGTCAGGTGATCAAGAATACTTCTTTGTCGAAACACGTAATGAGCTAAAAATAAATAGCTACCTACTTTGCAGTAACTGACTTCGAGAGTGCGTTATTTTTGGAAGTGTGAAGAAATATATATATATATATATAAATTGTGTATTTATTCTTGGAACTTCCAAAACCAGTTGATGCGTAATGCCGGAGTTCTTTTCTCCAAAAAAATGGTTTATTTGCACAAGAAATTACTATGAGCACACAGTAATGAATATCAGTGATAGTAACTGATTTTAAATGAAAATGTAACAAGAATTTATTGTTCATTTAATCTGATGCTATTGTAAATGTGATTTTTGAAATATTTTGTATATTTTCATGACTTTAATGCGATTGCACCTTTAAAAGGTGGCACGAGGCAAACGCGGGTCATGTGACCAAGAACAACTTGTTGTTCAAAACGCGTTATCCAGTGACTGCTTGAATTGCCATTAAAACCGCTGCTGCAGAATTACGGGCTCGTGGGGATTTCTTACTTGGATTCCAGATTTGCATATATATATAAACAGAGCTTCCTTTCCGATCAATAAAATCCTTCTGCCTTACGCGTTTCAGAGATTCTTTCTCCTTCATCAGAGGCAGTTTGAAAACACACATTTATTAAGGCTCCCACAGTTCCCTACGCAATACTTCAGTTTATAGGCCTCCGGTGTGCCTGTTGCAGTGAATGTTATTCCAGTGCACACTGGAACATGTAGTTTCTCTGCACCATTTTTAACCCTCCAGTGGGTTGTGTGTAATCAAACAATTACAAGGACCACTTTCAGGCCCTCCCGTGGGCCTCAGAATAGCTGTTCTGTCTCGGCAGTTCACAACAAACGGTGCTGATTTCAGATGCCAAACCAGTTCAGCTCCTCCGGTCGATTTCAGTTCATAAGGGTAGTGCATTCCTTCACGGCCGAGCCCGCCGTGCAATTTCATCCTCCAAAAGTGCTATATATCTTCTATATAAATAAAAATGTAAATGTTTGTTTGTTCAAAATCACAAATCTCCGAAAGTTCTTCACCGATTGCTTTGAAATTTTGACACAACGTTGGATTCGAATACGGCCGTGTTTTTATATACACAACGTTGAATTCCAATACGCGCGTGTCGAATATGCGCGTGTTTTTAATCGAAAGCTCGAACAGACAATAAAAATGTCAATGTTCGTTTGTTCAAAATCTTAAATGTCCGAAAGTTCTGCGCCGATTGGTCTGAAATTTTGATACAAAGTTGGATTCGATTAAGCGCGTGTTTATATATACACAACTTGGGATTTGAATACACGCGTGTCCAGTACCGCGTGTTTTTAATCAAAAGGAGGCCGAACAGACCCTATCGATTTGGTTGCTGCACAACACAACAACTACAAGGGATGCATAGAGACAATAGTCTACATATATTAGGATGGACAGTTGGTGTCAGGATGGCAGACCGGGAAGTGGGTGGAGGGATGGGGGAGGAGTTGGTTCACTTTGCAACATTAAGAAAGGAAGCATAGAGACAATAGTCTACATATATTAGGATGGGCAGTTGGTGCAGTTGGTGTCAGGATGGCAGACCGGGAAGTGGGTGGAGGGAGCGGGGAGGAGTTGGTTCACTTTGCAACATTAGCGCGTGTTTATATATACACAACATTGGATTCGAATACACGTGTGTCCAATAGGCGCATGTTTTTAATCGAAAGGCTGAACAGACCCTATCGATTTGCTTGCTGCGCAACAACTACAAGGGACGCATACAGACAATAGTCACAAAAACATATTGCGTACCCACAAGCATTGTGAAATTAAACATATTAGAAACGTGAGCTTACTCTTTTTTCTTTCTCTTCCATTTAACCAGACTGAGCCACAGCAACGCATGGCACGGTATAGCTAGTATATATATATATATATATATATATATATATATATATATATATATATATATATATATATATATAAAATATATATAAAATGTTGCGTGGCAATATTTTGCGTGGTAATATGAACTTGTTTAGCAGGTACTGTCCTACTACGAGATGTATTAGTAATAATTACTTTTATTTTTCATTTGAATAATTTTCAAAGTCTAAGAGGGCACTTGTCCTTAGATTTGTTTAATTTGCTGAATTTTGTTGCATTAATTTGTGCTGCATTATTTCCTTGTCCTCAGGCACTGTCCTAGTACGAGATACAATGGTTACTTTTCACCAGTCCAATATGGCGGTCGTTTTACTATATTACTTTAGTGGAACTGCTTGTATGTCCTTTGTCTGTGTTTATGATTTTACATGATCGAAATGTATAACTCATTGTCACCAGCAGGGGGTTTTCACGTGTGATCAAGACAATCATTTGTCGAAACGCGTAGCGTGTTGCTGGATAAATAAATCCGCTTTTCTGCAATTTCCTGAGTGCGTCTTGTATGCAATATATATATATATATATATATATATATATATATATATATATATATGTATATATATATATATATATATAAAAATAAATAAAAATAAAAAAAGAGATTCAAGTATATGGTAAAACAGTATGCCAAATTAATACAGAGATTAAGAAGTGACTCTAATCTGATCATAAATAAAGCGGATAAGGTGGGTAACATTGTCATCTGGCCTCGCACTTTATATCTTGAAGAAGCAGAGCAGCACCTTGGAGACAACACATGTTATAAGAAGAGTTCTTATTCTGATATTAGTTGCTTCAAAGAAATGGTTAATAAAGAGTTAAACCAATGGAAAAGAGAAGGTTTATTGAGAAAACAAGAACATAACTTTCTAAAAAATGAATTTCCAATGATACCAACTCTGTATTTCATTCCGAAAATACATAAGCAAGTCACACCTATAACAGGACGTCCCATTATATCGGTCCAACTAAGCCTTTTGGAACCACTATCTAAATATGTGGACCATTTTCTTCACGATTTTGTGGAAAATTTACCCTCCTATATAAAAGACACTGATCACTTCCTGTCTAAATTAAATAACATTGAATGGAAAGACGATTACATTCTGATTGTTATGAAAATGTGTACTCTGTACACCAGTATACATCATACAGATGGCCTCAAAGCTGTTAAATATGTTCTAGACAAACGCAATATTAATTATCGTGAACACAACTGCATGCTTGTTAAAATGATAAAGATGTGTCTGGAAAACAATTATTTCCTTTTCAATAAGGATGTCTACCAACAACTGAGGGGTGTGCCCATGGGGGCAAGTTCCTCCCCTTGTTACGCATGCTTGCATGTCGAATGGTGGGAGGAACATGTCCTCAGGGGCTGCCACGGTGTGTTGTATGATTCTCATTTGGTGGAGTACTGGAGATTTATAGACGATGTCTGTATGATTTGGAAGGGTACGCCAGAGTCAGCTTGACTTAAATCTTACATTTACAGCTGACATCAGCAAGACATGTGTCCAATTTTTAGATGTTGAGGTATATATCAATAACACCATGCTACATACTAGATTACATAGGAAGAAAACTGCAGGTAATGCCATTCTACATGCGAGCAGTGCGCACCCTGGTCACCTAATTAAGAGCATACCATATGGTGAGTTTTTAAGGATGTGGAGTATTTGCAGCTAAGACAATGACTTATTAGAATGCCAAACTCAGGCCCACAATAGATTTGTAGCACAAGGATACTGTCCTACTCTATTGGAAGAAGCCAGGTCTAGAGCCAATAGCTATACGAGAGAAGAATATCTTACTAATACCATCAAATCTAGAAATAGAGCATTGGACAGCAGCAACACTGATTCTCATAACATTACAGAGCTGATTAGATTGATCACAACATTTAACAAAGAAGAGAAGAAAGTAAGGGGGATAGTGAATAAACATTGGCCTATCCTTAAAACAGATATCATTCTAGCACCACTCTTACCAGATTGCCCCCTTATCACCTTCAGAAAGGCCCCCTCGAAAAGGGACTTGTTAGTTAAATCTAGCCCTGAGGTAGTTACTTCCGAAAATTGGTTTTCAACCAAAACAGCCTTCTACAAATGCATATCTTGTCGTGCATGTAAATTTGGTAAAAATACCACAGAATATCTAACTGCTTTCGATCCAACCCCTGTTAAAATCCATGGGTTGTTCTCTTGCCGTACTGAATATGCTATATATACGTTTTGGAATGTACCTACAAACTAAAATATGTGGGCAGTACAAAACTACAGGCATTCAATGGAATTCTGCAGCATTTGCGAGCTATTGAAAATTCAGATGAGCGATATCCAGTAGCTCGCCATTTCAAATTAGTACACAGCATGAACCTCAATGATCTCAGTTACTTCATCATTGACTCAGTCCCAAAAAACTCACAGAGGAAGAAATAGGGAAAAACAATTGAGGCAACTTGAATCCAAATACATCCTTCTATTGGATACTCGAATTCCTAATGGCCTCAACACAGGAGATGATCTTCATAACTTTCTATAGACATCGGACTGTTATATTAAATTACATTTGAACTTTTACCCTGCTTTCCCTAGACTTACTTCAGTATGTTAAGACTTTGTTATGAAACTAGGGTCTATGAAAGGTCAAGAAGTAACATTTGTGTACCTATTGAACTAAATTTAAAACTGTTTCCATGATTACTACTTCACAGCATTGAACTTAATGATTAATAACTCTAGGTATTTAAACAATTGAATATTTGCACTAGCACTTTATGAAGCAACCATGATCCAAGTAATATTAATATTGTTATCAGAATGCCTCTTTTAAACAAAAATATACATAAAAAGACGTTTTAAACCTGAAAAAAAAGATATGATTTTAATATCTTCGACTTTAGGATTATAGCACATATACATTAGCTTTGCACTACTTTTCTTGCACTAGCACTTTATCTCTTAGGGGCGTCTTGTGATTTGAACAATAATAATGAGCTATATAGATCTGACAAATGATGTAAGTAGCCAATTTTGGCCACTTGGCATATAGTGCTTTTACATAATGTCGATTTTTTTAGAAAGATTTTAAAGCTTTATGTTTTTTAAACGTGACTATGAATTACATGTTTATTTATGGTTTTTGACATTTATTTATATATATTTATATATATTTATTGTCATTATCTATATACATTGAGACTATATTTATGGATAGAAAGATTACATGGGTACATCTTTCTTCTAGCTCATTTGTAGGCTTTTCATAAGCGCTATTCACGTTCAGGTAGTCACTATATAAACTGTTACGATTGGTCTGGGTGTTATGTGATCAAGGCTGTGGAGACACAGCCGAAACGCATCATGCTGGCTAAAGATGATGGATTAACCCCTTCCGTGCTCATGACGAGCTCAGCTCATCATGAGGCATTGTGGCACTGTGCTCATGACCCAAGTGGGGCTCACACGCAGGGATAATTCCCCTGCTGTGCGAGCGTTCCACGGAAACGAGCACAGTGCCACCGTGAAGTGTGACGAGCCGAGCTCGTCACAAGCACCATGGCGCTGCGGGCGCCCCCCATCCCCGCAGCGCCGGCGGGGAATTAGCCCCGCGGTGAAGGGGTTAAAGCACATTGATTAAACCTTACAGCGCTTCAGTGGTCTGTGTAATGTTAGTTAAACGTAAATCATGAGAGAAACAGGTTCTTTGAAGTTAGAGGTGGGTTTATTAAACCTCATCCAGCAACAGCCTACAGCAACTGACAAGTAGAGAATCCCACAGGTACTACATTCTACATTCTAAGAACACAGGAGCTCTCTGAGTTCCCTAGTCTTAAAGGGGCATAGAAGAGAACATCACACATCTCCCTTCTATACACTTGAACAAATGAGAAAGAAATGAAAAACCTTGGGAGAACATGAGAGAACTAAAATTAAGTAACTTACACAAACCCCATTAGCAAAGATATTAAAACAAGAAGCACGTTTAAACATAATCTCTCAAATACACGGGAGTTCTGCGGGTTCTTTGACTCCTTCTAAAGGAAGAAGAAGGAGAAAACCTGTCAAAGAAAGAATTAGACAAAAAATGCAAATTATCATGTGAATCACCAACATGAACAGAGTCCCTTTGAGAAGTCAAATATGGATCAACAACAACAACACGACTCTTATTCCATATTCTCCCATCATCAGTTTTAACAGCATTTTTTAAGATCTTAATCACAGCTCTAATATCAGTATATTTAGACCAAGGTCTACATCCCACAGGAGTCTTAATCTTCACAAAATCTCCAACCTTGACTTCCTGATAATGGACATTTTTTACCTTGTCAAAGTAAGACTTGCGAGCATCTTGTTTGAGTAATTCTTTTGTCCTCCAAACACCAATGTCATTATCCACCAAACCTTTATTCATGCACATCCACCCAGGACACAACAAGGTGTTAGGAACCCTCCCTTTGAAGAGTTCAAATGGAGATCTGCCCGTAGAAGCATGAGGAGCAAAGCGGTAGGTGTTGATTCTGTCCTGAAGAGTGAGCTTCCAATTCAGATTGGATGAGCGAGCGAGCTGGATAGACTCCTTCAATGTCTTATTAACTCTCTCAATAGCACCATTGGTTTCAGGATGGTACAAAGAACATCTCTTATGAACAATTCCACATTTTTTTAGAAAATCAGCAAAAACCAGAGAACAGAATTGAGGCCCATTGTCAGATAATAAACTGTTAGGAAAGCTCTCCTTATTAAACAGAGGTTCCAGAAATTTAATGATAGCCTCAGAAGTGATATCTCTGACAGCAGAAACTTCAATCCATCTAGAGTAAAGGTCGATTAATACAATAAGATAAGGAGTATCAGAAACTCCTGAAAGAGGACCTACAATGTCGATGGCAACCTCATCCCAGGGATGACTCGGCAAAGTCCTTTTTACCATAGGCATGTGTCTAATTTTTAAAATCTTATCACTAGCACAACACTCAGGACATTCTCTGACCATTCTCTCAATTTCCAAATCCATACCTGGCCACCAAAATTGCATGCGAAGCATCTCCTTAGTTTTTACTATGCCTAAATGACCACAATGAGCATGTACTAATAGTTTTTTTCTTAATGTGCCAGGAGGAACAAGCTTGGTCCCTCTAGTTAAAAGTCCATAATTAACCGAAAGTTCATCAGAAATTAGCAACCAAGGTTTAACCAACCTAGTGTTATTCTTCAAAGATTGTATGACATTCAAAATTTCTTGATCCTTCTCCAATTCTACTCTCCATTCAGATTCATCAATTGCACCATCAGTCACCTCACACACATTCGTAAACTCCTCCCAGTCACCTGAGTCATCAACTTCAGAGTTATCAGAATCAACTAATCTTGACATACAATCCGCCGATTTATTAGCTAAGCCAGGAATATACTCCACATCAAACTCAAATTCTTGTAGTGAGACAATCCACTTTCTGATCCTGGAAGATATCGCATCCAACCCTTTCTTTGAAAACACCTCTCTCAAGGGTTTATGATCAGATAAAACACTAACTTTCGTGCCCCAGATCAAATTTTTGAACTTCCTTAAAGCCCAAAAAATTGCAAGAGACTCCCTCTCTATTACAGAATAATTGTATTCCGCACCCCTGAGACAGCGAGAAGAACAACAAATTAAGGCATCCTTCCCATTCTTCTTCTGAACCAAGACCGCTCCAAGTCCCTTATCACTTGCATCAGTAAACATGACAGTGGGAAGACCAGGAACAAAAGCATGAAGAGAAGGTGCCTTTCTTAACTCATTCTTGATGCACATAAATTCTTCCTTACATTCATCCGTCCAGTCAAAGACAGCATTTTTTACCGTTAACCTCCTCAAATTGCAAGTCTTGTTGGCAAAATTAAAGATAAACTTACCATAGAATTCTACCATCCCTAAAAATGAGAGAAGCTCATCTCTGCAACTCGGCTCTTTTACTTTATCAATTGCTTCAACTAATTCCTTCTTAGGAAAAACTCCATTACCAGTAATTCGATGACCTAAATAATTGACCTCTTGTACCCTAAACCTACACTTAGACCTTTTTAGAGTCATACCAGCCCCATCCAAACGTTCCAGTACCAAAGAGACCCTTTTATCATGCTCAACAATGCTGCTACCATAAATCAGCAAATCGTCCTGATAGCATTTGACACCCAATAAACCCCTTAGGATCTTTGACATAACTTTTTGAAAGACAGAGGCTGCTGACACAAGGCCAAACGGCATCCTCCTAAATTTAAAGGTACCCATGGGTGTTACAAATGCGGTCAGATCTTGAGAAGAGTCATCCAACTCCACTTGATGGTACGCGGAGGCAAGATCAAGTGTGGTGAAATATTTAGCACCTTCCAACGTACAAATCATCTCATCTATATTTGGAAGGGGGTACCTATCAACTACTACCTCCTTATTTAAGGATCTCAGATCAATACAAAGACGAATCTCTCCAGTAGGTTTCTTGGCTATGACCACTGGAGCAAGCCACTCAGTGGCCTCAACTGGCACAATAATGTTATTTTTGACAAGTTTATTTAATTCTTCCTGAACTTTAGGCTGCTCCACGAGAGGGATCCTTCTGACCTTTGCCACAACAGGCAGAGCATTATTTTTCAATTTAATGTGGTGCTTATAGCCACGTAGACAACCCAAATCATCTTTAAAAACGTTAGGGAATTGCTTAGCTAAACTCAAAGATAACCTTTCATCACTCATGTTGCTTACTGTATCAGATATTTCATGAACTTGAACTTGAGGAGATGCATTGGGGTCCAGTGTAACACCTAACTGACGTTGATGAAGCCAACCCAAAAGTGCATCCCCCTTTTTAGACACATAAACTTTACCCACAATAATGTGAGAACCAAGTTCAATCTCGGCCATAAAATATCCTAACATAGAAATAGGTTTCTCACTATAACCTAAAGGCATAATGTCACATTTAAACAGCTTCACTTTCTTTTTAAACAGATCAATGAACAGTTTTTCATCAATTATCGTTATCTTTGAACAGGAATCGAATTTAAAATTTACCATACAATTTTCTACTTTCACCATGAATGAAGGATGATCTGGTTCATTATCTTTCACCTCAAAACATATAGATCTCACCTGTGGCTGAGACCATCTCCTCCTAGAGTTTTCAGTACCTTGTGTTCTTGTCCTGCAGAACTTCGCATAATGACCTTTTTTATTACATAAATTACAGGTTACTTTTAAAGCAGGACACATAGGTGCATTAGCTAAGTGAGTAAATTGACCACACCGAAAACATGAAAACCTATTATAAGATGAATTTGAAGGCCTAATTTGTTTCTCTTCAAAATTATCTCCCACAGTTCTTTTGACTTGACAGATCGTCTCATCTACTTTTGCTTCATCTTTCAATTCAGACATTGCAGGTTTATCTTTTTCTTTTTTAAGTTCTCCAACACATTTTGTCATATGTTCAACCTGTTTTGCGATTTCCAAGACTTCTTCAAGGGGAGGTTCATCTTTCAACCATAGTTCTTTTCTGATCTCATCATGCGCACATCTTAACACAAATTGATCACGAATCCTCTCATCAAGAGATTGACCAAAGTTACAGGACGAAGCAAGTTTCCTTAAAGAAGATACATAATCCTCCACTGACTCATCTTTCTTTTGTTCTCTTAGGCCAAAATGGTATCTTTCCATTATTGTACTGAGACGTGGTAAGTAATGCCTATCAAGCTGAACAATCGCTATCTCATACTCATTTAAGTTCCTCTGTTCAGCAGCTGACAAATCAGGCAAATGTTCAAGTACATCTTGTCCTTCCCCTCCTAGACAATGTAATAATAGAGAATGCTTTCTTTCTGCACTCAGGTTCGTTCCACAGACTCTCGCATAGTTAGCAAAGATTTTCTTCCATTTCTTCCATTTTGCGTTCGGTTCACCCGGACTTGTTAAGAAAAACGCAGGTTGGGTTACATTCTGCATATTTTATAATTCTGCCTCCTTTATGTAAATAAATTTACGTTTTTTTTTTTTTTTTAAATGTGCACTTTATAGGTCTTTCTAGTAGAATGCACCTTGTAATTTACTTACAATTAGACTTTATCATTTATAAATGCAGTTTTTTTTTTATAGCTTGAAAAATAATAAACAAAGTACAAAGCTTTCTTCCCTTTTAATTTTCTACTTCTGCGTGAAGTCAAAGTGTAATAATATTCTCCATATATAATTCCTTTGGAAGACGTTCCATTTAGAACAGACAGAACAATGCAGCAGGTTGCGCAAGAAGAATGAAACTAAACAGCGACTTGGAACGCAACGTTCCGTTTTCTTGAAACGCAGGGAAGACAAGAGACGGCACGTACTGTGCGCACTGTGACGTATACTCCCGCGCGAGTACACAGACAGTGCAAGATGAATGACGTAGGCTCGCGAGCAGGCGAGCGAGGAACTCAGCGCGAGCACAGTAAAACGCTCGTTATGTGCTAAAATAAGCCAGAAGTCTCTTTAGACAATCCCAAACCATGCGCCTTAAAAATTTTGAGTTCCGACTGCCACCCGCTCTCCTCACCAGTTAAACGCAGCCGCAGGGAAGGCAACGCTTCACTTCTTTTCAAACAGCCGCTGGAGGAGAAATCAGGTCAGTTACACCGCTGTGTTGTCGAGTTGAGGTGATTACTCCCGATCGTCGCCAATGTAATGTTAGTTAAACGTAAATCACGAGAGAAACAGGTTCTTTGAAGTTAGAGGTGGGTTTATTAAACCTCATCCAGCAACAGCCTACAGCAACTGACAAGTAGAGAATCCCACAGGTACTACATTCTACATTCTAAGAACACAGGAGCTCTCTGAGTTCCCTAGTCTTAAAGGGGCATAGAAGAGAACATCACAGTCTGTACCTGTTTCGTTGCCAAAGACTGCAGCTGGAGTTCAGGACTGTTGAAGATATATATATAACTTCCCTAAAAAACCAAAGGTTTCAGAGACATTATAGTTAGGCTGACATTTCACACGTACAAAACCAGAGAAATTCAGCAGTTACAGTTATCTGAGCTAACTATTCTCACGCCCACCGCAATGCACTGCTTATGACCTCACATATTATGTCACTCATGACATGGTCAGTGACATCACTGGTTGACCTCTCAAAAAACATCACCGATAACATCCCAAATGAGATCACTGATGAAATCATCCAGTGATTGTGAGTGTTTTGTAAAACGTATGGAATGTTAAGTATAAATAGTAAGGTAAGTGGCTGAAGGGCTGTCTGTATGGGTGAGTCAGTGGGTGTCTATATGGTGCATAGAAGAATGAGTGGGTATGTGAGATACTGTATACATGAGTAGAGGGGGTGTGTGAGTTTTTGTTTGCAGAGTGGTGGGGAAAGGGGATGGCCATGGAAAAACTCCCAGCAATCCCACCCTGTGGGACTTACTGGAGGTAACAGGAGGGGTTCCTGGCCTCCAAGGACCCTCAGCATCAAATGGAACTTCATTCACCAAGCAGTAGTGCCCCAGGATGTGCGTTTGAAGAGTGGTGGAGAAAGGGGACAGGGCCTCAACGACTACCAGGAGCCAAGATTAATGCAGCCCCCAACTGATAGTTCACCAGGAGGTGCGTTTTCGGACTGGTGGTGAATGGGGGCGTAGCCTTAGCGACTTACTGGGCAGGTTTTAAGAAAAAAAAGGTTGGTTTTATTAGGGGAGTGGGGCAGAAGGGCTTACTTCTTCCCGGGGGACCCTGTCCCCTGGGGCTAGGCCTTTTTGGAATGGGGGAGTGTGGCCCCGGGGACCACATCCCCCAGGGTCTGGCTTTTTGTATTTTTTTATTTAGGGAATGGGGCCACGTGGCCCTCCTCCCCAGACCGAATTTGTCACCAGGGACCCCATCCCAGGGGCCTGGCTTATTAGTAATGGGGGAGGGGGCTGCACGGCACCCCTTCCTAGGCCAATTTCGGCCCTGGGGACCCCACCCCCAATAAACATCTGTTAATCAGCGCCAAGATACCCTTCTGGGTGAATGTGCACTTTACAAATACACGTTATCCCCGGGGCCTGGCCATGTCTACTGGTGCCCCCAGGTCACCCTCTCTCCATTGGGACTATGGGGGTCCCACCTCCTGCGGGCGCTAGCATTGCTTTCACAGACAGGGAGCTGCTGGAGAGCTCTCTCTGTGAAAGCAACTCTGCTCCACTTCCAGCAAGTGAGAGCATTTTTAATTCTCTCACTTGCTGGAAGTGGAGTGTTTGCTGTGGCTTTCCTGGAGCAGTAAAGCTTCTGCCAATCCACAGCAAACCGCTATGTACCGGGGTGGGCACCCGAGACACAGCAGGAGCAGGCCCTGAGGGGTGGAGGTCCCCAGGGTGGGAGGTCCCTTCCACCCGCTCCTATTTTTAATGTATGCCACTGGGAACTGGCCTCACCCGTGGGCTTAATTTAAAACAAGCGTGGGAGCCTGCGCTCATTTTAATTTACTCAAATTTGTGAATATAGCGAATTCACAGCAATATATTTCTTTTAGAAAATGATTGTATGCCATGGTGGGGTCCCAGGGTGACCCCAAGCCCATGGCTTGGGGGTCAGGGTATTCCTACCCTTCCCCCTATTCTTTTTTTTACAGTTTTGTTCTTGGGCCTTGGGTAAAGCAAGTCTCAAGATGGCTGCCTCACTTCTGGTTGAAGTGTTGGCAGCCAATCAGAGCTCTGCATTTCCCTCCACAAACTCAGATTTCTTCATGATTAATCACGATGTCACCACGAAATATAATCGAACACAGATATCCCTAACTTTTTCTTCTTACATTTCTGAAGAATTACTGAACGGATTTACACTAAATAACAAAAAGCACAATCTCTATACTACTTGTTAAGCAGACCTATAAGAATATCTATATATTTTTAAACCAAAGAGATGCAAAAATTTAAATGCATACATATAATCAAATTATACATGTGTACATACACAGGCATACGCTGTACATTTGTGTTTTGAGTATGGTGGTCATGTAGGAAAGAGCCAACTCTTGAACAGTCTTCTGAAGATAAGATAATTATCTGTGGATCTTATGTTTGGGGTAATGAATTCCATAGTTTTGGCTGTGAAGTGCCAATCTGGAGCAGAGGTATATATTTGGTGATTTTATTCCTGATGAAAAGTGGTCCTGTTCCATGTATTGCTTTGTGGGTGATGCAAATCAGCTTGAAGGTGGATCTTCTGGCAACCAGTCACCTAGCGACAGTAAACTCTACATGCAGTTCAGGTTTGGAACACTTCCAATAAATTCCTTTACCAGTTTATGCCAATGTAACCAAGCCCACTGCCACACTGGTCCTTGCTGTTTTGAACCAAACTAATCAATTGCACATGTTTTATTTGCCTACCCAGCATATTCATCTCCAAGAGCAAGGTGGTTCGTGTCTGTATGTGACCAATTGGGAACTTGTGAGCACGGCGAAGTCCTGCGTATCCTTAAATCTGACCCTAGACCCATTTTTGCCTGTTCACTCGCTACATTTTTGGGTCATATGTGGAGTATTAGGAGGAAAATACAAAATCCCCGCACTACGCTGCTATGATCTGTTTTTATCAGTGTAACATTTCAATGCAGTATTTTTAACTTGCGAATTTTATGGTTGTGTAATTGTTGTAAACATGATAACTCAGAAAGCATAGCGGACCGTATTGCCGTTCTCAGCCTCATGGAGGTTCTTGCTGCTATTATTTGAACCTGTGTAACAGCAGTGCTCTCTTTCTTATTACACTCTGATATATATATATATAATTGTGACGGGGCTGGGGAGCCGGACACTCTGAATAAGGAAGAATGGTGGATGGCCACACCCCTTTTACCGTGCTCCTTGTCCCCACAGCATTCGCCGGAGGCATGGACCGAAGAGGAGAACTCGGTCTGGTTCCCTGAATATACGGACGACGGTCCCTTTAAGACGATTGAGTATGGTACCGAGACTCCACCCCCTGAGGACGCAAGGGCGTCAAAAGCCGACACACCTGGAAAGGGGATGGAAGGCGCTTGGAGCAGGGCGGAGAATCCGGAGGAAGCTGACGAGAAGCATCTGGAAGCAGTAAACCAGGAGGACGACAAGCCAGGAGGCCACCGTTTCCACGCTGCGCCCTGCCACGTTCCCACGGGAGGAGCGTGGCTCCAAGAGGTACGGGGCCGGGTAGCGGGCTGGGTCGGGCGGAGGAAACACCAGTGACCGTTTTCCCAAACCAGCCTATCCTCCCATCCCCTCCTGTCCCTGCACGAGCACTCCACCAACCCCGGGGTAGTTTAAGACTGCACGGACTGTTCATCCCTCACTCTCGACCCCTTTGAGTACGTCTATTACGTATGGTGTCCTGACATTTGGTTTCCTTTCATTTACCGGTACCGGAGCGGAACCCAGAGACAACGCCCGGAGCAGCCCGAACCTCAGGACTTCAGTTCTTCCCGAAGATCCTCCCACCGGACACCTTCATTTCTCTGTTTCGTTTATCTTGAGTTTAATGAAGAAGACTTACATTCCAATAAAGCCTTCGTTAAAACCTTTACTGAAGGCGCCTGTCTTTCTCTTTGAGCCCCCTACTCCAGTAGACTCCTCGGTACTCAGGGCGAAACCTCACGTCCCAGCCTCGACGGGACAACTGGTGTCAGAAGTGGGATCAACATCCGTCTGTCCCGAAAAGATGGAGGCCCTAATCGATCATATAATCAAAGGACAGGATAAACTGGAAAAAGCCATGGAAAGCCAACTATCGTCCGCCCAGGCCGATAGGGATTTATTCACCCACACGATAACAGCCCAGCTGGAAACGCTTAAAAACATAAACCCTGCTCCCCTAGTCGCTCAAGGCGAGGCGAGAGTGCACGTACCACATCCACCCGGGGTGTCTCTCCAGAAATACGTGACAGGAGACGACCCCGACGCCTTCCTGGTGAACTTCGAAAGAGCTGCACGAGCTCTGAGTTGGCCGGAGGAAAAATGGCCCTTCTTCTTAGCCCCTCTTCTCACTGGAGAAGCCCAGTCGGCCTATCAGGCGGCTAATCCCCTTGGTACCACCCCGTACGTTACCATTAAAATGGTAATACTCGACCATTTGGGTTTGGATCAAGAAGCCTATAGGGTAAGGTTTCGGAAAGAACGGGGCATACCCGGGGAAAACCCAAAGACGCTGTTTTACCGGTTAAAAATGTCAGCCGACAAATGGCTACGCCCTGACATCTGTAATAAAGAAGACATCCTGAAAAAAATATATTCGGAACAGTTCATGGAAGCCCTGCCTTACGCTACTCAGCATTGGTTGCGACAACACGTGGGACTCACAGTAGAACACGCCATTGAAATGGCCTCCCAGTATGCGAGAGCGCAACCCAAGTCTCTCACGTGGGAACCGGACAAAACGCATAAACACCTCCCGCCTCCCAAACTGGAAAAAAAATTCAAAGGCGGGCTTGAACCGCCTAGACCTCTTCGTCCGCCGAGCATGGTCTTTCAACCCCCCAACAAGGGGCCTCAATGCTTCGATTGTGGTGAATGGGGCCATATCGCAAGAATGTGCCCAAAAAGAAAACCACCAGAGGAGCCCATGGAAGTTGGCTATATTCCAAGGACTGTGCTGTACTCTGCCGAAATGGGTAGCACCTTCTACGTGAGTATGAGGATGAATGGTTACACAGTCAAGGCCTTGCTAGATTCAGGGTACAGGCAATCAGTTATCCAAACTAGATTCGTTAAGCCAGACCAGTTGAATCCTAAGGGGCCGGTGTATATAAGATGTGTCCACGGGGATGTTAAACCGTACCCGGTTGCTTCCATCACGATCCACCTTCCAAACAGGGAACCATGTCGGGTGTGGGTAGGGGTGGTGGACTCCCTTCCTGAAGACCTGATCTTGGGAACAGACAATCCCGAGTTCCTTTCTCTCTTCAAAGAACACCTTTCCCGTACCTCACATGCCAACGCCCTTCCCGCCTACCTGTCCCCCGAACCCTGGGTTATAGATCGCAGTTTCCGTTTTGCCCAGACGGAGGACCGGACCTTAGCCAATGCATGGGAAGCAGCCCAGGACTCCGATAAACAACCCCCTCACACTTATCCGCACTTTAGGATAAAAAACCAGCTTCTGTATAGACAAAACAGAGCGGATGGAGACGAACAACTACTGGTACCCCAGTCGTTTCGAGAGCAGGTCCTTTTCTTTGCTCATGCCCACCTGACGGCAGGACATGCTGGAAAAGAAAAGACTACGGATAGCATTATCCGACATTTCTTTTGGCCAGGGATACATAAAGACGTGCAGGACTATTGTGCCAAGTGTGAAGTGTGTCAACGGCAAAACACTCGCCGACCTCCCATGGCCCCCTTACAAAAGATGCCGATCATAGGAGTCCCATTCGAACGGGTCGGCATGGACATTATCGGGCCATTGCCGAAGTCTAGTCGAGGGAACTTGTATGCCCTAGTCATAGTGGACTACGCCACCAGGTTTATAGAGACCTTTCCACTGAGAACCCCCACCACCGCAAATATTGCAGAAAAGTTCGTAGAACTGTTTTCTAGGGTTGGGTTTCCTCGGGAAGTCCTAACCGATCAGGGAACTCCGTTCACATCCAAGTTAATGAAAGAGGTCTGTGCCTCCCTTGACATAAAACACCTGAAAACCTCGGTGTACCTTCCCCAGACCGACGGTCTGGTGGAGAGGTACAACCAAACCCTGAAAACAACCCTGAAGAAAATGTTAGCAGCCGAGGGACCCTCCTGGGATAGGCTCTTACCCCTCGCCCTCTATGTTATTAGGGCCCAAAAGCAAAGTAGTCTGGGATGTTCCTCCTTCGAACTCCTGTATGGAAGGGTGCCTCGTTCCTTGCTTGAAATAACCAAGGATATGTGGGAGAACGAAGAAGTCGAAGAACAGAAGTCCATGTTGGACTACACCAGTCACTTGCGGTCCACCCTGGGAAAACTACAAGAGCTAGCATATGCTAACCTGGAAGTGCAGCAGAACAAATACAAAAAAACATACGACAAAGGCAAGAGGTTGAGGACCTTGAAGAGAGGTAGCTGGGCCTTGGTGCTCTTTCCCTCTGGGGTAACTAAACAGAAACAGGACTGGCAAGGTCCGTATCAGATAATCGATACCATTGGTTGTACTACTTACCGGTTACGCCTGTCCCCCTCTAAAACACAAATCTTTCACATTAACATGCTCAAGGAATGGCTCGGCCCTAACCCCGGGGACACCCCTTTGGTTGCCCAGACGGGTCTGGCCCCGTCATCCACTCTCGAGCATCTAGTGGTAAACCCCGAGCTGAGCCCTCAGGAACAAGAGGAGTTAGCCGAGACCCTGAACCCCTTTTCCGGCGTATTCTCGGACTTGCCCGGAAGGACCACCATAGCAGAACACCGCATAGAAACCCTACCGGGTCATGTGGTGAAGCAAAGGCCTTACAGAATCCCAGCTGCCCGAAAGGAGACGGTCCGCAAGGAAGTCCAGGATATGCTAAAACTAGGGGTCATACGGCCCTCCCAAAGCCCGTGGTCGTCGCCCATTGTGATGATCCCCAAACCAGACGGGTCCAAACGTTTTTGTATGGACTTCAGGGCACTTAATGCGGTGTCCCAATTCGATACATACCCCATCCCCAGGGTAGATGACTTGATAGAAAAAATAGAGGATGCCCGATACATAACCACTATAGACCTCACCAAGGGGTATTGGCAGGTGCCTCTTCGTGAAGAAGACAAAAAAAAAACGGCATTCGTCACTGATGACGGGGCCTATGAATTTACTGTTCTTCCCTTTGGGTTACATGGGGCTCCTGCCACCTTTCAACGTTTAATGAATCTAGTGCTGCAACCCTTCACTTCCTTCAGCTCGGCCTATTTGGATGATATAGTGATTTACAGCCGAGACTGGAAGGACCATCTGATGCACCTGTCTACCATTTTGTCTGCTTTGGAAAGAGCAGGACTGCATGTAAACGCAAAAAAATCCCGAGCGGCCTTCAAGACAGTGAACTACCTGGGGTACGTCCTGGGTGAAGGGTCGATAGCCCCCCAAAGTGAAAAGGTACGAGCGATCACTGAGGTTCCCTTTCCATCCAACAAAAGAGAGGTACGAGCTTTTCTAGGACTGGTTGGGTATTACCGTAGGTTCATCCCTCAGTTTGCTGAGAGGGCAGCCCCATTGACGGACCTCCTGAAAAAAAACGCAAGGCCTAGCGATTTCAGGCAGCCCCCTCCTGAGACCCTGCATGCATTTCAGACTTTAAAATCCATCCTGACCACGGCCCCTCTGCTGACTTCTCCCGATCATACGAAACCCTTTCTCTTAGCGACGGACGCCTCCAATGTGGGTATCGGGGCAGTTCTGTCTCAAATAGGGAGCGATGGGGTGGAACATCCCGTACTGTATGTGAGTCGGAAGCTATTTCCTAGGGAGTGCAAATATTCCACTATCGAGAGGGAGGCTTTAGCGATAAAATGGGCTGTAGAGAAGTTGAGATATTATCTCGAGGGAAAACCATTCATCCTTCATACTGACCACGCACCCCTGCGATGGATACATCAAAACCGGAGCACTAATCCCCGAGTATTGAGATGGTTCTTGTCTCTCCAACCCTACGCCTTTACCATTCAACACCGTAAGGGAAAGAACAACGGTAACGCGGACTTTCTGTCTAGGGTCTTCCCTCTCCCCGAACGGGAGAAGCCAGGGGGGGAGGTGTGTGACGGGGCTGGGGAGCCGGACACTCTGAATAAGGAAGAATGGTGGATGGCCACACCCCTTTTACCGTGCTCCTTGTCCCCACAGCATTCGCCGGAGGCATGGACCGAAGAGGAGAACTCGGTCTGGTTCCCTGAATATGCGGACGATGGTCCCTTTAAGACGATTGAGTATGGTACCGAGACTCCACCCCCTGAGGACGCAAGGGCGTCAAAAGCCGACACACCTGGAAAGGGGATGGAAGGCGCTTGGAGCAGGGCGGAGAATCCGGAGGAAGCTGACGAGAAGCATCTGGAAGCAGTGAACCAGGAGGACGACAAGCCAGGAGGCCACCGTTTCCACGCTGCGCCCTGCCACGTTCCCACGGGAGGAGCGTGGCTCCAAGAGGTACGGGGCCGGGTAGCGGGCTGGGTCGGGCGGAGGAAACACCAGTGACCGTTTTCCCAAACCAGCCTATCCTCCCATCCCCTCCTGTCCCTGCACGAGCACTCCACCAACCCCGGGGTAGTTTAAGACTGCACGGACTGTTCATCCCTCACTCCCGACCCCTTTGAGTACGTCTATTACGTATGGTGTCCTGACATTTGGTTTCCTTTCATTTACCGGTACCGGAGCGGAACCCAGAGACAACGCCCGGAGCAGCCCGAACCTCAGGACTTCAGTTCTTCCCGAATATCCTCCCACCGGACACCTTCATTTCTCTGTTTCGTTTATCTTGAGTTTAATGAAGAAGACTTACATTCCAATAAAGCCTTCGTTAAAACCTTTACTGAAGGCGCCTGTCTTTCTCTTTGAGCCCCCTACTCCAGTAGACTTCTCGGTACTCAGGGCGAAACCTCACGTCCCAGCCTCGACGGGACAATAATATTCAAACTTCTTTAAATAGTATTGTATACCTTTTGGTCGATTTTGTAGACTCCTGCAGAATTATATTTAATGTCTTCAATGCACATTGCACTTTGATGGTCTGATGACCGAAATAAAATTGTTTGATTGATTGATTGAATATCTAAATATTTTTAAAACAAAGAAGTGCATAAATCAAATTACATACATATAATCAAATGATACATATTTACATACACAGGCATATCCTGTACATTTGTATTTTGAGTATGGTGATCATGTAGGAAAGAGCCAAATCTTGCGTATTTCTTGCGGAATCTGAGCAAAATGGCCGATGTCCGGTTGAGCTGCCCCGACAGTCATAGAGGAGATCGGCTCCGGTTCACTGCCTCGGCCATCACCTACCCAGCCAGACATCGGGCACAGTGCTCCTCATCACTCCGCTGGTTCTTCTTTCTTCCCTCGCTTTCTGGTGAACTCCTATGGGTCTGCCGGTTGCTTGTCCGCTGCGCCGCTGCTGATGCCTGACATTGCTGCCCTGGTAGCCCCGCCAATTAACGCTTGCCTTTCTGGACCTTTGCTGGGATTTTCTGTCTTCCTGCAGCGCCTCTTTGGGGCTGCAGCTGAGAAGTGTGAATCTTGCGTCCCTAACGGTGTTTCCTGGAGAGTGCAGCGACGCAGATGCCCTTCCTTACCAAGCTTGTTTTCCCCTTTTGGTTTTGTCGTGCCCTTCTGACCTCGCAGCTGCCTTTCCCTCCCGGAGCTGGAGCCTGTGCTGACTTCTCCCCATACTATTGATTACTTGCGAGAGATCGACGACATCCAGCCTTTCCTCCTTCCAATTATAGTGATTTGTCCTCCCCATTCAGCCCTGTTCCTGGGGAAGGTGTTCTATCTGATTTTTCGGCTGGATTTGTTTTGCCGGCAAGCCTGCCACTTTGTTGTGAAGTACTTGCCTCCATTACCTGGAGCCTACATCTTGCGGCTGCGATTGACTCACTGACTGATCCTTGTTGCTGGTCAGCGCTTTTTTACTGCAATTTGGACCATCACCCTTAGTCTCCTCCCCTATTTGAATCTTTTCCACCTCTCTATCATGGCATTATCTCAGTGAGGCACCCTTTTCGTCGTTATTTGCGATCTGACGCTGTGAGGGAGACCAGCTTTGAAGTGGGTGATCACTGGAATCACCACCGGTTTGTTAACATCTGACTTTTTTTTGGTGTCCCCTGACAGTACTTTACTTCATGGCCTGCTCCATTGATCTTGTTTTCTATGTTATTTAATTGCCCTGGTAACCGATTTATCTGTAATTTGATGTATCATTCTAACACTGATCAACCTCATGTAAAGCGCCCCTTTTTCTTTTTCCCCCTTTAACCTCTTTGCTCCATTGGTCTTGTTTTTCATCTTATCTAATTGCTCTAGTAATTGATGTAACGGTAACTGATGTAACGCTGTAACACTGTTTTAAACCTCATGTAAAGCGCTCTGATACCTCTGCATCTAACTAGCGCTAAATAAAACTCTTCCAATAAATAAATAAATATAAGATAGTTATCTGTGGATCTTATGCTTGGGGGTAATGAATACCATAGTTTTGGCTGCTTGAACAGAGAAGGATGTACTACCCATGGTATTTGTCTTTTATGCTGGGGGTTTGAGGCGAAGTGCCGATCTGGAGCAGAGGTGCCTTTGTTGTATGTAGTTGATGATTTTATTCCTGATGAAAAGTGGTCCTGTTCCATGTATTGCTTTGTGGGTGATGCAAAGCAGCTGAAGGTGGATCTGCTGGCAACCTGTAACAAATGTAGGACCCTCAAGGTAGGGTAAATGTGGGCTTGTTGCTTTGCATAAAGGAGTAGCCTGGCAGCTGAGTTCTGTATTCGTTATAGTCTTTTCATAGTTGATAAAGATGATTTGTGGTAGAGGTCACTGGCGTAAACAAGTTTAGACAGTACAAGAGAGATGGGAGCTTGGACCTTGTGTGGAAATCGTTGGTAGGGGAAGATGCATCTCAGAGTTTTCATAGTAATGAAGTTTGACCTTAGCGCCAAAAAACCAATTGGTGTATGTGCGCTTTATAAGAAATTTTAACATAACATAACATCTTTCTAACTTATCCACCTGGGCATTCATTGATATCTTGAGGTCCATGGTAATTCCAAGGTTTCTTACTTCCTTGGATACTTTAGGAGGTGGTCACAGGTCGTCATACCAGTCTCAGAGTGGGCCATAATTTTTCCAGTTGCCACATGTGAGTATTTCAGTTATGGAGGCATTCAATTTGAGATGACTCCATGTCATCCACCGATCAATGGCTCTGAGGCAACTGACGATTTTTGAGTTTCCAATGTCTTTGGGGCTTTTCAGTTTAGGACGAATGTATATGTTGTCTGCTTAGTTATAGCATGTGAGCTAAAATTCATTGATCATTGCTGCAAATGACTTCATGTAGATGTTGAAAAGGATGGGTGAGAAGACAGAGCCTTGAGGGACCCCAGCTTTTGTGAAGTACAGTTTGGATGAGAAAGGGGGAGCATGGATGACATTTGTTCTGTTTTGAAGATAGGATGTAATGCAGCCGGGAGTAGTCTCCTCTATGCCAACTTCGTAGAATCTTTGGATTAGAGTTTCATAATGCACTGTGTTAAAGGCAGCTATAAGGTCCAAGAGAAGCAGTGAAGCAACACCGTTACATTCTACTGTGTTTTTGAGGTCTTCCCAGAAGGCGATGAGGGCAGAGACTGTGCCTCTCCCTGGATGGAATCCTGATTACAGTGGGAAAGTAAGGAGTTATCTTTAGTGAAATATGTCATCTGGTTAAATACTGCTATGTTATCAGTATGCCCAAGAAAGGCCATTTGTTATCTGTCTGTAGTTGTTTGGGTCATGCAAGTCCAGGTGTGTTTAAGTCTTCTGCAAAGATTCCTGAGGTTAAAGAATTATTGACAATTGTTCTGACTGGTGTGGTAGCAGATGTAGTTAAATGAATGTTCTTGAAGTTTTGTGGTGGACAAACATCAGAAGGGAAGCCGACTGACCTGCTTGTTTGACCAGATCTATACATTCAGTTTTTCATAGTTGTTTGAAGAAATGCAGAGGCTGGGTTAGCTTACTCTTGGAGAGGATTTTTGGGAAATGGGTTGGTGCTGTTGGTTTTCCATTGTTTTAAATAGGAGTTCAGCATGTCTGCTTTGGTTGTGTAATGATCTGCCAGTTTGTCAGTAAATTATTGAGAAATGGGATGAGTTCCTTCGGTGCATTTAGGTTTGGGAAATTCAGTGAGAATTTTGTCAAATTAATTATTTGCGCATTTAACATTTTGGATTCTGTTTGAATAGTACATTTGTTTAGCTTCTTTGATTCTTGACTTGTATATTCTGTTAGGTTTGTGTAGGTGGAGTTTGTCTTGATTATTATTTGCTTTAAGTTTGTGTAGGTGGAGTTTGTCTTGATTATTATTGTATTGAGCAGATGCATTTCAGCGTAGCAATTTGTTGTTTTATCTTTTTTAGTTCTGCATTCATACAAGCTGCTTGTTTTCTTTTGTCCTGTTTTGTTGATCTTAGTGGTATTAGGACATCAAAGGCTTCCTGATGTAACTCATACAGTTTTTTAACTGAATGTGTTATGTCAAGATCTGTGTAGGATGTTAGTTGTGTTTCTCACTGTCCAACATTAAGTTAGTGCCACGGTTGATATGTGGTTGCATGTAAGGTGACCATAGATGTGGTTATTTGTGGTGTTTTGTATTGGAAAGCTACCAGATGGTGATCTGACCATGTGACTGGAGTAGTCCTTTGAAAGGTAACTAGTTCTAGATTTGCAGAAATGACATCTAGGATGTGTCCAGCGATGTGTGTTAGTTTGTGGATGATCTGATGTTTTTTCAGTGCGTTTAGGCCAGTGATGTTAGTTCTTCAACCTATGCATCCTTGGTGACCTAAACATATGGTTTGACAAACCCAATATGCCCTACTTAAGAACTAACATCACTGGCCTAAACGCACTGAAAAAACATCAGATCATCCACAAACTAACACACATCGCTGGACACATCCTAGATGTCATTTCTGCAAATCTAGAACTAGTTACCTTTCAAAGGACTACTCCAGTCACATTGTCAGATCACCATCTGGTAGCTTTCCAATACAAAACACCACAAATAACCACATCTATGGTCACCTTACATGCAACCACATATCAACCGTGGCACTAACTTAATGTTGGACAGTGAGAAACACAACTAACATTGGGTTTGTCAAACCATATGTTTAGGTCACCAAGGATGCATAGGTTGGAGTGTAGTTTCACAAGGTTTGAAACTGTTACCTAGAAACACATCTGGGAAAGTTACATTGTTAGGTGGTGGTCTGTAAAGAAGGGGAAGGTTACAGGGGGAAGTTAGCATATGGTTGCATCTGGTGATGAGGGCTTCACAACCTTGTATGGAAATGTTATAAGCTTTAGGGAGATTCATTGTTTCTTTGAATATAACAGTTAGTCCAGCCCCTCCTTTGCCGATGCAATTCTGTGTGACAGTTTGATAGCTTGGAGGAACAGCTTCATGCAAGATTGGAGCCATGTCATCTCCCAACCAGGACTCAGTTATGGGGAGTAAGTCAGGTTGTGTGGCAATGCGAAGGTCGGATATGTGGTGCTTATGTTTAGAGAGTGATCGAGCATTTTTAGTAGGCAATGTAAAGATTGTGTTTTGCTGGTGGTATGATTTTGTTTTCTATAAGAGTGAGGTGTATTCTTTGAACTTGTCGCAGGTGTATTATTATTGTTGGTATTAAATGTATCAGGAGAGGAATAGTGTTGTTTGTCTATATCGTAATCCTCATCCAGCAGACTTAGGAGCCTTTTGTTGGGTATGTTTATGTAGGTGAAGAAGATAGTGGTTGGGAGTCAGTTGGTGGGCTGTTTTGTTTTTGTTGAGTAGTCTGTCTGTGTACTGGACAAGGAGATGTGAAGTTGATTGAGTGGCATGTTGTTTATTTCATTTGCATATATTTAGGACGGAAAGTGTATGGGTTAGGGGTGGTGGTGGAGGATGTGGGTCACATTTTAAGGCTCTAAAATGAGCAATGAATGAAAGGCAGGTGAATGAGTGTTGTTGTGTTTGTGGTAGGTGGTGGTGGGGTTAGAGCATTTGGGAGTAAAGTTAGTTTAGGATGTGCATTATTTGGATGTATGACGGTACGACGCGTGCTTTAACAACGGGTCCCTTACAATGCAAGTCGTTACCACGACTTGCGTTGGGGGCGCGGATTGAGAATAGTATAATTTACTATTTTAACACCAGTCCCCATGGACACTAGGTAAGGTGTTGGAATAGGAAATATACTATTCTTAATCCTCTAGCGCCCTCCAGTGCAAGTCGTGGTAACGACATGCGTTGTAATGGATGCGTTGTTAAAGCCTTGCGGAGTAAAATCCGCGTGGTAAAGGATGTTTCCCGCATTACTTGTGTAATCATGATGGTGGGAGTGGGTGTTTGTTTCTATTTTGTGACAGTATGTTGTATGAAATTGTGTATGTCTAAGATTTTCATATGCTGGTGTGTGTGAGTTATGTTTTGTTTTTGTGGAGTAGTGAGATGACATTGATGTAGTGAATTTCTGTGAAGGATTTGGGTGTAAAGTATTGTTGTTGAGTGGAAGTTGAATGGTAAAGGGCAGTGATGTGAGTTGGAGGAGAGTGTATGTGGTGTGTGAGAGCAGGGGTTATGAGTGTTTGTAGTAGATTTGGAAGCAGGGAGAAGTAAGATCTGTGGTAGAATGGAGTGTAAGGATTGTGTGTTTTTGTTAAAAGGAGGAGGAGGGTGTTGGTGGGTGATGTGAGAGAGGGTCGGTGGTGATGAAAAGGGGTCTGTTAGGAGTACGTAGAGGGTAGAGCTTCTGTTTTGTATGAACAGGAAGTCTGTGTATGAAGGTTATGTATAATGTGGGTTTGTGTTGTGTTGGTGATGAGTGGATTTGATAGTGGTATAGGACAGAGTGGTGGTCTGTGTGAGAATGATGGTGCAGCAGTAGGGGTAAAAGGGTGTATAGATGTGGTTTTTGGGGCTTAGCAGTGGTTGAGACTTTGAAATGTGGATAGAGTTTGTTTGTTGTAAATGAGGAGTATGTGTCTGTTGAGATTGTGTTTGTATGTTTAGGAATGTGGATGGCTTACGGTGGTTGCCAGTAAATGGGAAAAAAGGAAGCATCTCGGGCCCCAACAGGCCCAAAGAGCAATTGCCCTTGTTCTCTCCGCCCTTAGGCGAGCCCTAAGGTTAAATATCACTAGTGATCAGTTGACCTTGGGCTAATCAAAACCCTATCCCTAAATAATAGTGCCAATGGAAGCCCAGGCCCAATTAACCAATGACAACCCTAGACTTAGCAACCAATTAAAACAATAACCCTAAGCCCTAGGTCCAAAAGAAACCCAAGGCCTATAAACCAACATGAACGCGGATGCAACATCCAATAAGAAATGTATTTAAGGAGCATGTGACCTTAAACCTAAGGGCTTGTGCATGTGAGAGGGGAGTGGTCAGGTCTGCTCGGATGCTTCTTGTGGAACAATCACTACAGCACAAACTGATGTGCAGGGGGCAAGGAGATACTCCTGAAATCAGCAATTCCGTGGATACAGACAGACTTTGTAGCTCCTGTTCAGCCCTGTAGGTAAGGCCCAAATCTATAACTATTAAAATGCTGATTTTCACACACTTAAAAACACTTTTTCTAGCCATAACAGGTGCTAAATATACATTCTAAACACAATTTGATCCACAAAACAGAGTAAGCAGTCTCTTAATAACATTCTGGTTAGGATTAGGGGTGGATTTTGCCTTTTTACTTTGTAAAGGGGTGAGGGGGTTGCTTTCTATGAGCCTTAGCACAGTTTAGGAGAAATCCAGGACAGAAATGCATACAGTCATGGGTAGAAAAAAACAGCAGTTTTAAAAGTACAAATTGCACAGAAACCAAGAGATAAATGTAAACACTTGAGTGACACTCTTGTTGTTCCCTTTTCAATTTGATGTCCTAGATATCTGACTTCTCTGTGGGAATACTGTAATTTGTGTGGGGAAATCTTGTGTCCATTCTCAGCAAGGTGGTTGATCAGAGCAATTGTGTCCGGACTACATGCCTCTTTTTTCACAGATGCCACCAGCAGATGATCAATTTTCTGAACCAATGTCGAACTGCAAGGCAACCGTAGGGACTCTAAATGCTTCTTCAGTATCTGATTAAAGTATGAGGGATTGTCTGTATACCAGCGAGGAGCTCGCCACCACACAAAAGTCATATCTTGGAATCTGAAGAGATACAGGCTCTCTTTGTGGAGGGGAATGAAAAAGAATTACTGACACAAGTCAATGACTGTAAGCCATTCAGTCTCTGGGGGAATTTGGAAAACTATTATAGCAGGGTTTGGTACCACTGGATAGCATGGAATGACTAATTTGTTAATTCTCCTAAAGTCCTGCACATTTCTCCATTTTATTTTGATTTCTCCAAAGCCATAATCAGAGAGTTGAATGAACTCCCAATTACTTCTGTCCAAATGCACTGTTTTATCGTTCTATCATGCGTTCTATGATTGGGGATATGCCAGTTATTGCTTCTGATGAGAGCTTGTATGCGGCATCTGGTGGAAAACTACGCCTGTTCTTAAGGTAATTTTGAGGGATTTTACATCTTTGATCAGGCCAGTGTCTTTCGATGTAAAATTCTGCACCACTTCTTTCACTGTTTCTTTTAAATCAGGGGCTAAGTCTTGAGGACAGGGTACAGCCTGATTTCAGTTTCTTGGGACTTTAATTTGAATTTTGCATCAGCTGCTTGCATCTCCATCTCCACACCTTCTGGCGTGCAGTAAATCACACACTTGTGTTTGCAACCCAGGTCTATTTCCAGTAGGTTTTCAGGACTCAAATCGCAAATTACAAACTGGTGATTACCTCTGATCAACCCTAATTTTATTGCAACTGGGACTGAAACTTTATTTGTGCACTGCTGATTTGTGATGCCTACAACTTTGATTTCTCTTCCTGAGAGGACTAGGTTCTGGACTTCAGCTGGAAGCAGTTGAACGAGTGGCTCTGGTATCACTCAGAAATGATACAGGGTGTCCATTCATGTCACCTTCCACATATTGGCCACTCTGATCCACTTCCAGAATTGTGCTAACCATTAAATCATTCTCCCACCTCTCAGGCACCGTCATTGTGACTGATCAAGTCTGACTGGAATCTTAAACATCTTAGGGATCTGGACCATGTGGCTAGTAAATGGGTTCTGATGGACTATGGGATGAGGCTAGATGTTAGAACCTCCATTAATCATCTCTGGTTCACCGTGGGAGCCTGTGACACATTTAGCTTTGTGCCTTTCTGGTTAATCGAGGAGGTTGAAACACTACTCCCTCCTGTGACATGACATTTTGTGCTAGAGCATCGATTTGCACTCTATCGGGATTGTATCTTCATCCCCCCCTCCAATGTCCGACCTTGTTGCAAATATGGCAAGGAGTAACTTTCTTCAAAGTACCAATATTTGTTCTATCAGTATTTCCTCTACCTCTCCCTTGCAGAACTATGTTTTCTCCTTGTGCATACTGCGTGACAACTCCTTGGAGATTTACACAGCTAGATCCAACCCTGAACCTATCACGACCAAACCTCTCGCACCCCATTCTGCATCAACTTGGTCTATGCAATCATGATCCTCTCTTCCAATCTCTTCGGTTTCGCTTCCACAGTGTCACTACAATATTTTGCATACTGCAAAATTTCATCTGCCAACAATCACATTCTGCTGCATCTCAGAGCAAATCTCTGGATGCAACCCAAAAACAAAGGATGAAATGTACCCTCCAATGTTCTAACCAAGCAGGTCATTCATTCCACTATATTCATGATGCATTTGATCAATTTCGCAAAGAAAGCATGCCCTGTCTCCTTTGGTCTTGTGGTGTCTAGGGCCAATTCACTTCCTTTTGTGAAACCTTTATTTTTTAATGTGCAATGACTTGTCCTTTACCAAGGGCAAAGGGACATTCGAGATTGAAACCCTCAGGGGCACTTGTGTCAATAAGTCCAAATTTGCTTACACACAGCCCACAAATCTATAGGGACCACTACTTCAAAGAATTTGTCCAACTCTTCCCATAACATTTTTAAAATGATAAAAATTTGATTTACCTGCTTGTACCATTTATCTGGGCTCTCTCTCACCCTCGGGATACTGTTTATGAAATTGAAAATCACGGTTCAAGTCCAGGGGACATGTATATGTGCTCCTACCTGCACCTCTCTCAGGGGGTATTCTCTTGCTGCTGCCTCAGTGCTTTCACTCCTCTCGTCCTCTGTTACATCCTTTGTCCTTTTTCGCCTTTGACCACTTTTTCTTTGACAACTGCTCTCTGAATTTCGTTGTCACTCAATTATCTGATACACTCTACCAACTCTTTGACATGAGTTTTCAGTCCTAGCAGCTTTAAATTTCTGTCACCTATAGTCATTCTGAAATTATTTGGTAATTTCATTTTTTGGGGCACATCAGATCCAGACTCAAATGTAGCACTCTTTCAGCCTCCTTGCACATATACATCAATTCATTCTCCCTATAATGTCGCAGAAATTTTTATCCCTAATTCCCCTACACAATACTTGTCAAACTCAGTTTTCAACTGGGTGACATTTAATATGTGGGTGGAGTTCTGCTAGGGGAGGATGAAATGCCGAGAGCTATAGCTGTTGCAGCCTCTCCAGTGGTGGGTGGACCAGTGGGCCCTCCTTACAGAATCCTGGATGGTAAGGGGATAACTGTACCATCTGTGGTCAGTGGGATACTTGAAGTTGCCTGAACCTGTGGGGTGCTTGTAACCATGGGTGTCAGGGGAAGACTTGTCTTGTCAAAGTCTGAGATGTAATCAAGCTAACTGGTATCTGGGGGACACTTTGGACCACTGGGGTCTGAGAAGTACTGGTGGCTGCAAAGCTTGGAAGTGCACTAGCTTCTGTATAGGGGTGTCCCGTTAATACTTTTTCCTGGGAATTCTGGGGTGTCTGCCCTATGGGGGAAACTAAGTTGTACAGGGGTGGTCTTGATCTTAACAGGTCATCTAGGAAATCATCATCATCACTCTCTGTCCCTGCGTCATTCTTATGTTTCTTTTTGGTAGGGGATTTCTCTTTTTCTGGGGGTTCACTGACTACTTATGGCTAAGCGCCCACTGCCTCAAATATGTTCTTAAGCCAGATATTTTGCCTCGCATCATTCTGGATATCCAACCATGTACAGAGTTTATTTTGGTTCTGAATCTTCGATCTCGCGTGGTTATTCTTGTTCGCTACCTGTTTTCAGGAGTCCAATGCCTCTAATTCTGTTGGTGTAGTATGGGGCTTCATGTCATACATCCAGTTTCTCAGATTCTCAAGGTTCACTATGTGGAAAGTATGAATTTATGGAAATGGTATTTCTCCATCTGTCTCGGCATACTGATGCCATTGTTTAAGCTATATGCATATATATAAACCATTTATTGATGCCATCTCCCTAGCAGGTGTTCCCTCTGGTGGTATTTTCTCTTCCTTGTAAAGATTGAGACTTTCAATGAAAGATTCCCCTTCTTTGCTCAATCGTCAACAAGCACTCAAGTCTCTCAAATCCTAACTCAAGCCTATTTTGCAATCTTGCCAATCACAACACGGCCTCTACAACCGGTCTCCCAATCCCAACGCTTCAAGGGAAGGTCAACCAATCATAGCGTGGTTCTGGACACCAACCAACCAATCTCAGCATAGCACCCAAGTACGCAATCAGCCCAGTGTACAGCAACATTTCAATTAACATGCTATATAAACTTTTCTGTAAAATACTACTGTCTGCTTCTCCTAAATGGAATGGAAATTTTCAGTTCGAAGAGATACTACCTCACAATCACTCAGCAGCAAGGTCTCGACCTACAGGAGCCCACTTTTAACCGATACATTTACTACCATGACCAAGGAATAAACAAATACCGATCCAGAATAATACATTCACACACAGTAATATAACATCCCTATCTTGATGTGACTAATAACTCTTCACCGCACATACCTCAATCCTAGCTGACAATTTAACAAAACAGCCAGATCTCGAGATCACAGACTTTAACGAGTGCTACCTACTTAAACCACAACTTTATCTTGCAACTTCATTCAGTGTCTCGCGCATGAGTGAAATCAAATACCCTTAAAACTTGAAGAAAACATCAATAAGACAATAAACACAGTCCCTGCAAGTCCTCAAATCAAAGCCACATATTATGTGAATTCAAAATCGAACCACTGTATGACACTGCACTCTCTTCCATACTAAAAACTCCAACATGCACCACTTTGGTTCTCGTTCACTCACTCTTTTACCAGTGGTGACTGTTAGGGAATGGAGGCAGGGGGCGGGTGGGAGCAAAAAAAACAAAAACGTACCTGCTGGTCGTGCCAGTTGCCAGCTGCCACCTTTCCTCCACACAGGAACCAGGAAGGAAGCACCTAGGCTCCCAGCCAATCACAAAGCTGCTATGTAGAGTTGTGATTGGTCTGAGCGCCGTGGTTAGGTGATCAGGTGGGGAATGGGAACCTGGGCATGTTTTCCACCCAGGTTGTAATGCAACCTGGGTGGAGAACATGCAAAGTGTGCATGACAGTTGGGACAGCCAAACCTCTATACGCACTTAAGGTGCAGCCACCACTCCTCCTCCCTGTGACATGGGGAGCCCAGCCCTGCCCCACCGCTTCAACTGCAAGCTCAATACAAAAAAATAACATGATAATATCTGAGGGTTATTATCATTTTATTTTTATATTGAGCTTGCAGTTGAAGCAGTGGGGCAACGCTCCTCCACCTTAGTGGAGAAGCTGCCCCTGTCTTTTATGCATGCATAATGCTTTCCCTATTGATACTCACAAAGCTGCTTCAGGAATCTCAGGACAGCTGCCACATCTCCCACAGTTGTCAGGAATCAGGCTGAAGATAGAGTCAGGGTCAATTTGAATCTCGGGGAAAACCGTCTGAACCATGAAGGGGTAGTTTGGGGTTCTTAAAAGCCAATTTACCTGTTGGATCCATAAACTCTGTAACCAGATCTGATGGGGCGCACAACCCATTCTGTCTTTCTCCACAGCATGACTTTGGTTCTCTGCACTGATCTTGTCTCAATTTAAGAAGTCAAAGATGGCCGTTTCAAATAGCAGACATGTAGAATGCATTTGGTCCTTCAAGAATGACAGACAATGAAGATTAAAGGCTTTATTCCAAGACTTTTTGGCATACAGGACTTACTTAAATATAGTCAAAATCAATTAGCCAATACATCACAGTGCAAAGCTTAGTTTAAATACAGAATAAATCAGAATTTAGTAAAGTTCAGATCATCAAAATACAGAGTCTAAGTTGAGGGAATATTCCAGTATATTCACCTTCTAAAGCAAGTGGAAAGTGGTTCTCGCCACATTCAGAAATCACACTCTTTTATAAGGTTCCCTAAGAAAGGATTTCATACATTCGATCCAGTAGTAGTTGATTCACAGTCTCTAAACCATCCAGAATAAAGCAAAAGAGAAACAATTTCAACTGAATACATTCAACAGGATTTTCATAATTCTACTAGATGCAGCGTCACACGAGCAATCGTCTACACAGAGAACAGAAAAGGTTATATAATATGTGATTCTGTCTGGGACAGCTAGGCTTAATCTTGAATGTGTGCACTTTTATTCATAACAGTCTTTGAAATTATTCGTCCTTCTGCGTGGGACACATTAAACTTGTATTCTATTGAGACATGAAAATACAGGTCTAGTCAGCAAAACAGGTATATCATTAGTCTTTGAAGAGGCAGGAGCTATTATAACTGGAACTAATAGATGGAAAAACCAGAGCGAAGGAGAAAAGCTGATCTGTCTGTCTGTCTGTCTGTCTGTCTGTCTGTCTGTCTGTCTGTCTGTCTGTCTGTCTATCTATCTATCTATCTATCTATCTATCTGTCTATCTATCTATCTATCTATCTATCTATCTATCTATCTATCTATCTATCTATCTATCTATCTATCTATCTATCTATCTATCTATCTGTCTGTCTGTCTGTCTATCTATCTATCTATCTATCTATCTATCTATCTATCTATCTATCTATCTATCATCTGCACATTGCACCAATAAATACAAAGGCCGAAGTGCAGGATGGGGCTGTGTTAGTCTAAGAAGACGGGGACCCTGGTGCAAATAAAGAAAACCTTCACAGTCCAATCTTCAAACTCAAAAAAGTATATTCAAAATTAAGAATAATTACAGAAAACAAAAGGTAGCTAGTTAGTCATATTCAAATAATCATCAATAATACATAAAAATAAAGCCAATTGTAAGAGGTCATAGCATAAGGGAGTTAAGCATAATCAAAATGTAGTTCAGTATTGATCTAGTATACATCTATGTTCATAAGTAAAGGGAAAGAGATAAATCAGGAGACAGTCTAATGTGGATACTATTAGCTCAAAGCAAAAGTCAAATTATAAATCAGATGGCAGACAGATTACATTGAGTTTATTTGACACCAGCACAGCTCAGTGAAACGCACACAACTGCCACTTCAGACTGTCCACGCTGCCTTATCACAAATGCAGACATAAAACATATGTTTTGGGACTACCCAATAGCTCAAACATTTTTGGACGCGGTCTGCACAATACTCTTGTCTACCACTTGCCGTCAAGAGTTAAAATGCCTAGAGTGTTGCATAGAAGGGCTTACAAGTGCCCAAAATCTGGTATGAAGACAAGCAGACTCTTAGACTTGACTTTTCTCATAGCTCTGTGCTAGATCATAATAAGGTGAAAGCTGCATTTTTATCTGGAATAGCCCATTGAGGTGCCATGGTGGGTTGCTGGGCGGATGTGGAATCCATATCCCTGAGGTGAGAGGAGGCGATGGGACTCTGAATCGATCCCGGTGCTTCCTTGTGGGATGAGTTGATTGTTTCCTTCAAGGAGGGTCTTAAAGATGACACTAGACCACCTTAGGCTGAACTGCATCCTCTATCATATCATTGGTGTACAGAATATCACTTTAAAGGACCTATTTTATAGTCTTGGCTTCAGGTGGGCTCCCTTCACATGTCGCTTGTGAACCAAGAAACATTACAACTTTGTACCAGACACAAGACTTGCCCTCATTCCTCCTACTGCTCATAATGTACAGTCAGGTCAGGCTTGTTTTTGTTTTTAGAATGTTTTGTTCTCTTTTTAGGTCAATTATTTCTTGCACCCCTAGTGAAGAACCAATGCCATCTATCGTCGACAAACTAACGCCATTGATTCACATTTCTTCTCTGTTACTGAATCAATAAGGTTATCTTTAGGACAGAGGCCCAATCATTAAGCTATGATGTCACAATAGGTTTTTTATGTATCAAGGCAAAAAAGAAAAACATAAACAAATTTGTTTGAAATAAAGTAAAGTCAGATACCAGTCCGACATGGGAATTTTTGGGCCTGGAAGCAAAGAAAAGGTTTATACGCATTAATCAAATAACAGACTGTCAGAGAGTCTGCCTTCATTGAAACGACCAAAGAATCTCGAGCACAAAAAATATTGAGTTCTAAGTCTACGAAAAGCATAAAAAAAGTCTAGCACACTTCTGAGAAAAGGCAGATTTTATAGCGTCAGCGGATTGATAAAGAATGCACTTGACATGGTATGAAGTGGTCTCATAGGGTGAATTAGCAAAGATAGTAAACCAATCAACATCACAATAATTGCACTACATAAAACAGGCTACTTTGGGACTGCCTAAAATATGAATAAATAATGACCCCATTTGCCCTACAAACAAGAGAAATGACATTGCACCATTGAAGCAGACATATTTGGCAACGAATAGAAATACATTTGTGGCAGCAGCCAGCAACAGCCTTGATTATTGCAACATACTAGCAACATCACAACAAAGGATTCTCCTAAAACACACTGAAAGCTACAGTAGAAGAAAAGAACGCCATGAAATGAATACCATCTCGACTGTTTTTTTAAAAAGAAAAACACAGAGGAGGCAAAAAACAATGCATGTAGGAAACTTGTTTGTGGAAATTTAAAATTCCCTTTTTCTTCAGCTGTCAGTGCAAATTAAATTAATGTTGCAGCCTAGTAATGCTAACTTAACCACATGTAAATAAACATTATTTTATTTACTACTTAAATGCCCTGCCACTGTCTATCTGCTTCCATCTAATTCTGTCTTTTGCATGGCCTGTGATTGCTCTCTCTCTCTCCCTTTCTTTGTGCCTGTTCATTGATTCTCGGTCCCTTTTGCTGACCCTCTCTGTTGCCTTCTCTCTCTCTTCTCTGGCCTCCTTCCCACTCCCTCTTAGCTCCTGACTCTGTCTCCATACAAGCGCCTTTCCCCAATCTATACCAGCATCTGTGACCAAGGTGCATTCTGGGTATAATCTGACCCCATATCTGCAGTCATTTCGGCCATTTTAGATACATTATCAGGAAGCACAGCTTAGCAACGCCAATTCAGGTTTCCTCATTGCCAACGTGGAAAGAAGAAGGTCAAGATTCACTCAACACTTCTCCGCCTGACTTCACATCGCTGGTGCATGAGAGAGGCGTCTCAGTGCCAGCTTGTCAGAAAGGGTCGGACAGTGATGGAGCATGATTTTTGCTAATCAGATCTGCTCAGGAAATCGACCCATGTGTGTGTTTTAATAAAATACTAAATTGTGAAAACCGAAATTACTAAAACTTGAAGATTTAGAAGGTATAACCGAAAATGGGCAAAATCTGCACGCATTTTAAAGAGTTAGAATAGCACATGTAGAATGGAAGATTTCTTTATAGGATTATGAATAACAATAGAATGAGAAGAAATTATGAATTCGTGTGTCTAATATTAATGTTCTTATATTTCATGAACTGCAGGAATATTCAAGCACAAACATGAGAAAGCTCTTTTTTACTCTTCGTGAAAGTAGTGTAGGCCTAGAAATGAAGAAATTCTTTTTCTTTTCTCTCTGTCCTTCCTTGCTGAAAGTTGAAGGCCTTAGCAAATGTATTTGTTAGGGGTTGTGCTTCCGTGCTCCTTTGTTTCTCTTCATATTGTTTCCTGATGTCCTTGTAAAGAATAACATTTACATCCTTAGAGAGCAGAGAATAGTACGATTTTCCCTGTCTAGGCGAGGATTTAGAATTAAACTTTTGCTATATAGATACAAAATATGTCATTGTAGTTTTTCTTCTTCCCCTTTAGGGAGTTATACAATTTTAGACAAAGACTGTTTAGAGAAATTTGTAAGGTCATTGTCAGGAGATATTTGCCTCCCATAGTTACTGACCAATGAGATTGACTTGTAGGGTTTAGGAGAGTTTCTAATTTAGTGTAACAAAGTTGCGAAGTCAATATAAAGCCGCTGGTGGGAAAATGATCTTCGGCTTGTTCACATTCTGGTGACCTGGCCTGCATCCGTGTTATGCTGTATGCTGTGCTATGCTGATTCCTGATCTGGCTGGCAATCCTGACTGCGGAGGACCTTTTTCCCTAGAGACTTTGCACATCATCGGCTGATGATGTTGCCTACGCTATTCTTCCACGGCCATTAAGATAGTTTACATCGAACACTGGGATTTTACCGTCACTGCTTTGGGACTGCTGTTAACTGCCACGGAGCCTGATTGAGGAGGACCAGTACTTTCAGGTGCATCCACCGTTGCTGCGGGGGCCGGGACTGCGAGACCCAGGGTGCACAGCGCTTCACCAACACTGCGCACCTGGTGTCTCTTTCCGTCCCCAGGTGCCTCTTAAAATCACGCCCTCTTTCACGCACGCAGGACGCGCGCGGGTGGGCGCCGGGCTAAGCCCGGGCAAAGGGCGGGCCGTTTGAGGCCGTTCGAGAACAGTAGAGACCAGGACTGGGCCACCCCCTTTTCATTTTTCTCTTTACCTATTATCACCCTTCCACTCTCGAAATTTATGAACTATGGCCAGGAGATAGACAAGGAGTAAGAGCATGCTAGCTGCTGGGACAGTAAAAGGTACTTTGGAAACCTATTTTGCTAAAGCGGGGTCTCTCCTCATTGACGAAATCACGATTCTGGAAAGGCGAATATCACAAGAAATAGACTGGGTAAAGAGATCCTCTACAATAGCGCAGGCTAGGACTCCGGAAAAGAGATTGGATCGCATAGTGTCTGACAATGGGGAGAATGGGGTTAGTGGCATGATAGATATACCTGACCTAACCAATTCTACCTTTCCAAACAACGATATCGACACTAGCGCTCCCGTAGAGCTAAGCTTATTACTCCTACCTCAGCCCCCTCCTCCCCTATTCACTGTTATTGCAACCCTGGCTAACACGGACGCCATTACTGATATAGTTAGCTGTCCTACTCAGGGGGAAAGGGAAGGAGCCATTCCAAAAAGGAAAAGAGGGGCACAAAACCCTGGGGGCGCAAGGGTAAGGTAGCAAAGCATAATCCTGCAGCGGAGGTAACCAAATTGGGATTAAGCAGTAAGGGACATACTTCCCCGGGGAAAAATATGTTAATACCCCCGCCGAACTCCCCTTCACAAACACCAGCCCAGACACTACTTCGTCCCAGTGTCTCCTCCGGTGACGAAGATATTACCCTCTCTGATATCGGTGCTCTTTTTAGGTCACTATTAAAGCCTTTAGAAGCGCGCTTAACTAAGATCGAAGCCAGATTAGTGACCATTGAAAAAGCTACGGTCCAACTAGCAGACACCTTCAAAAAAGACAGCAATGTTGCTAGAGGTGGGGGGGGGGCCTAGGACTAAGAAGCCTTCACCTACGCCATTAGCGAATGAAGTCGCCCAGGCTTCTAAGCCTTCGCAATCCCAACAGCCCGCATCACACATCGCTTCCCCTCAGCTGACTGATTGCGTCACAACTTCTGCCCCCCCTGAAGGGTCAGCTGCAGCCAACCACTGGAAGTACAAGGGTACCAACAAAAAACATAGGATAGTAAATTTACCGCCGGAGGCGAGCCCATATATAGTTATCTTGGCGGGGGTACCACAGTTAAAATCATCCTCCAAAGAACCTGTCGAGGCTCTTAAAAATAAGGTGGTCGATTGGCTTTCCATCAACAGGCCCCTGCCCCTGGGTATATCGAGCGATGTCCTCATGGTGAGGAGAGTCCCATGGCTAGGCAACACAAGAAAATCAATTAATGGGGATTGTGTCCTAGTTAATTTTAGGGACCCTTCGACCGTCGTACACATCTGCAGATGGTCTTATCCTGACTATGGGACATCCATCCAGCCCCTGCCTCTATAATGTTTTTATCCACCATTGACCCATGTGCGAGATGAGGAGGGATGGGAGACTATCCATAGGGGGGAGGGAAGATGGGGCGACAGGGAGAGAGGAGCTACACTTCGCCCAGAACCCCACCACCCGGTCTACATTCCAACTTTCAATAGGTACAGCACCCTGGATCTAGTCGATTGACAGAGCGAGACCAAGAGGCGGGAGGCTGTCGAGAGACCCAGGAGTTTTAAGGTAAAAAAAGTCACCACCCTCACACCCTGCTCTGATAACTCTTGTAGGGCAGCTGGTTGTGAGGAGCATTATTCTATCAGCAAGGCTTATATAAAATACAGCCGGGCCCTTGCCCAGCCTGAGTGTAACCATAATTGATCAAGGGGAAAGATCACATAGCAATATACCACCAATGACTCCCCCTGACACGGGTATTCCTCCCCTCCCGACCCCGAATCACAGATCGTCTCTCCTAAATATACTATCTTGGAATGTGGCTGGCCTGGAGAACAAACTAAACTCCCCGGATTGGAGCTCATTCATTGAGGGTAGGGATATATGTTTTTTCCAAGAAACTTGGGCGAGAGAGGAAGTCTCCTGCACAGGTTTTGCTGCATATTCCATCCCCGCAAAGTGGGGGGGAAGGGGGCGTCCTTCGGGTGGTCTCGCGACCTGGGTGGCGGTTGATCTGGGATGTACGATCTCTGTACTCCCCCTAGCCACAGAGGACATTCTTGGTCTTCTGTTGGAGTGGCCAAATCTAGGTAAAATGGTGGTGATAAATGTCTACTCCAGGCCGGTTGCTATCACACAAGAGTCACGCACCATCGATGAACTCTCGGTTGCCCTTAGTGACATCTCCCAGGGCACCACCCTTCTAATCGGAGGGGATCTGAATTGCCACTTTGAGCCCCTTTTAGGTCTGGTGGATGGAATTTCCCAGGAGGAGGATGCACTATGATCCGTACCCCCAACGGCAGCACCTGCACCCAGAGCTTGGACTCCTTTGGCTGTCCAAATTACTGCCATGACCCTGAAACATGGTGTGCGGGCCTGCAATGGACGCACAAACTCTGACATCCCTCCTAAATGTACTTACAATAGAGTGGGCAGGGAGTCGAGACTAGATTATATTTTAGTCCCACTTTCTTTATGGTCTTATATTAATGACTTCCGGGTGATACCCAGGGAGGACAGCGACCACAATGCTTTGGAACTGGAATATGCCCTTCCTGGCTTAAATGATAGAGGGCTGGTGACAGGCCCACTCGCCCATGGGATTGTACTGACAAATAACAGACGGAGAGTTAGGTGGGAGAAGCTTGCCTCTAATTCGGAGAAAGTTTCAGGGCTTTATGCCCGGGTCATCCCCATACTTGAAAAGGTTTGTGCAATAACGGAGCAACCGAGCACGCAGGGTACGAACGAGCAGCTGTGGCTGATGCACGAGGACCTGATCAACTCTGTGGCTGAAGTTTTCTTTTCGACAGGAAAGAGTGGTAGTGGTCGTTACACCCGACCCACCTGGTATAATGCTGCATGCCGTAAGGCTAAATCTGACCTATTGATTTCGATTAAGGAGGGAAGAGATAGTTCAGTGATTAGGGCCAGGAGAAGGGCTTATAAGTCCCTGATTTCACATGCCAAAACCGAAAAACTCACGCAAATTCTGGCGCATTGTTAATACAGGGTCTGAGGAGTTAGCCTCGGCAATTGAACCTAACATCTCAGCTAAGGCTTGGGAAGATCATTTCCAGTCCCTCTACGGGGTGGACGATGGCGCCCTTAATAATCCTTCTCCGACCACCAGCATTGCACCAGTGGGGGAATTCTTTACCGAAAAGGAGGTGCGAGTAGCCATCGCAGGGCTGACATCAGGCAAGGCCCCTGGTTTGGATGGTATTCCGGGAGACCTATTCAAACAGGAGCCCGATGTATGGGCACCTTATCTAATGACGCTATTCAACGCCGTCTTGATGGGCATGGAGGTACCAGGTACTTGGCTGGGCGCAGAGATTGTCCCTATATATAAGAAGGGGTCGCCTCTGCTCCCAGCCAACTACAGGCCTATCAGCTTTATTGATGTAACACAGAAAATCGGTAGGCTGATACTAGACCGCCTCCAAAATTGGACTGAGAAACTTGCTATCCTGAGTCCCTACCAGGCCGGGTTTAGAAGGGGGGTCTCAACCACGGACCAGATCTTTCGTCTGAATCTTTTGTTTTGGAAGACTGTGGCAATCGAGGGCGGCAGCTTGTACACGGTATTCGTGGACTTGCGAGCAGCCTTCGACTTAGTGCCAAGAGACAGACTTTGGATTGTCCTGGCTGAGCTAAGGATCCCGGTAGATATTTTGTCAATCCTGATGAGACTACATCAGGGGAATTTCGCTCGGGTCAGGTGTGCCAGAAGTGGTGCACTCTCTGGTAGTTTCCCCGTTGGCAGAGGGGTAAGACAGGGCTGTGTGCTCGCACCGACCCTGTTTTGCCTCTTTGTCAACAGGGTGATCGACCACTTGAATAGGCTGGTTGACATTGACGCTCCTAAGCTAAATGGTAGCAGGGTGCCCGCTATTATGTTTGCGGACGACACCCTGCTGCTATCTAAGTCCCCTATGAGTATACAACGGGTTTTGGACGGGTTCTCGATCTTCTGTGTGGAGCGTGGGCTAGAGATCAATGCCCTGAAAACAAAATGTATGATCTTTAACCCCCCCCCCCCCATCAACACGCCCAAATCCTACCATAGGGCCGTTGAGACTAGAGAGGGTTTTCACCTTTGAATACCTGGGACTAACCATCAACCAGAACATGACATGGGACTCACATTGTACCAAGGCCAATATGAAACTGGTTCAGCTAACGGGTGGCATTTGTAGGATGGCAAGCAGGCTGACCTATAAGCCTTTTGGTCCCCTCCTCCATATCTATAAAATGCAGGCAAGAGGGGCAGTCACTTATGGCGGAGAACTGTGGGGTCATTCAATCGCCCAGAAACTGCAGATTACTGAGAACAACTTCATCAGGCAGCTGGCAGCCCTACCAGCTAGTACCCCTCTCCTCCCGTTGTGACTAGATCTGGGTCTTAGACCCATTACTGAAGAGTTGGGATTAAAACCTATAACTTTTTGTCGCAGAATCTGGAGCACCCCCGAATTATCGAGCTACAGGGCTGAGCTCGAGCAGACCACATCTGAGAGTACACGCGAGGGGTCTCTAACAAATCTGTTTATCAAGTCCAAGGATTCATACCTCCTTGAGCTTGTCCTTGACGGAATTAGTCCCATCCTGACAAGAAAACTATTCATGCAGTGGCGATACGGCACCCTCCCTCTAAGGGCATTCACGGATCGCTGGGCTAAGTCTCAGCCCTCCACACAGTGCCCAACCTGCTCATATCCCCAAGAAAATGATTTGCACATTATATTCTTTTGCAAAGCTTATCAAAGACACAGGAAATACTGGCTTGTCCCCCTCCTAAAAAACCTTGGTTTTAGGCTCCACCTCCCAGCCTACAGAATATTAAAGTCAGGCTTATCCCCCAAATTGTGTTTGCAGTGGCAAACTTTTTAACAGCAATGTGGCACACTTGCAATCGCTGCATCAAGTTAAATACTGACAAATGCACTGCTTGATTATATCTAAATGTAATGCAATGTAACTGGTTTTTATATATGTTTTCTGTATCGTTTTTAACTTTTGCTTAATCGCATTGTCTTGCAATCTTTATATCTGATAATTATTTTAAATATTCTCAATTGTTGTAATCTTTTATGATCCAAACACATCGAAATAAAGATTGTAAAGAAAGAAAGCTTATCTTGACTAACTGCACGCGGTACATTAGCTCTCTCTAATATACCGAGAGGTAACTGAACTGTGATTCCTTTGATGTTTCCTTGTTTCTCTCTTTCCCTCCTTCTTTCTCACCTGAATTTAATGGTCTCTGAGTTACTCAACTTGTTATTGCTGTGATATTTTGCCTGTGATATTATGAGCATGTTATCCTTATGATTTGTATTTGTGTATGACCATTCATATTTTCTCAAAATAATACCAAAAAACCTACCTAGAAAGAATAGTGTCAGTCATTATTTCCTGAGTAATTACTTATTTTTAGGATATCATTTGTTATAATATTGATGTATGTGGTATACACAATAGTATAGCTGTTTCTTTATTGCAGGTCCTCATGACGGAATAGTTCTCTGATTTGTCTACTTAGTCCCTTTTAGCTCTACCAAAGATCCATTGGAGGACCTTTGTTTTTGCTAACAGAAATGATAAGGACTTATGGGCCTGTCATTATATTATTTACACTTCCTTTGATATTGTAAAGGTTGGTGTGGGATATTATATCCCCCCCCCCCCGCTTCCTCTGCATGAACAATGATTCAGAAACTAAGCAGTGGTCTCTATTATTAAGAGCTTGAGTGCAATCCCTTCTCTGCTGTCTTTCATGGAGATTTACCTCTTAAAATTTCAAGACCAAAATGTGGGTGATATCGGCAAGTGTTGGGGCACCATCACTTAGGCGTCAAGGGGATACAGAAGAGAGGGAGCAGAGGAGAGAGACCCCCCAAGGATTTTTATTTTACATTTATTGGACAGTAACACTGGCCAGAACTGGTATGACTCAAAAGTTCAATTTACACATAAATGTTGGGAAAGTGTGCACTTCATGCCCATTTCATCAGACAGATCAAATAGTTGGTTTTAACTGATGTGGCTGAAAGTCCTCTTTGCAGAGAGGTCTTTGGGGCATTTCCCACATGGGAGATTTTGTAAATGTAGTATGAAATGCTGCTCCTTACAAAGCCATGCTGCCAGTAACATTGGTAAAACTTGGATAAATCTTAAGGACACAACTTTACTTGGGATTTGCAACCTCGTCCAGGATTGTTTTGAAAGAGGAAATTGTGACACAAATGTTGACACATTGGCTCAAATTAATATGCATATGATATAAAGATGCCTTTACAAGTGGGAATCACATGGGGGGGTGAGAGTTTCCGGCACATTAATATTTAGGGAATCACATGGTTTATGTTGTTTTCACAGTGAATTTGTTCCCCTTGTATCTCTTAGGTTCTTATGTAGGAATGTTAAAGACTCTGCATTGTGCTTTATAGAACATCTTAACTTAACAGAACAGTGTTGTCTTTAACCGCATGCGCGCTGCGGCTATTTTCGCACTGCGCGACGTTTTTCAAAAAGCTGTGTTACATGACGAGCTCAGCTCGTCATCAGCATGTGAGCAGCGCAACTGATGACGAGCTGAGCACGTCATCAGCGCCGAAGTGGCTAGAACATGGCTGTGTGTTTAACGGCGGGAGGCTTTCCTGGGTCACTATACATTTATGCAAGTGTTTTGCAACTTCTGTTGAGAAGATCAAACATGCACAACAAGGACTGCAATAGCACATATAACACGAGGCAAGTGGGAATATTGTGCAAAACTTTCTCCCACTCTCCATGTCTCAGATATTCATGTTCTGAGTATGGCTAAGAAGAAAGCCCAGTCACACAAATGAAAGGCAAAAGATCACCAAAGTTCACAGTTTCCAAGGTCAGTGTGTGAGTTGCTCATTCATGCGTTATGGCTTTAAAAAAAAATTGCCACCATAAAATAAGGAATACAAGTTCCAGAATGCAAAGCAAAAACATGACCTGTATAAGATAATATTGCATGGGCGTAGGAAATTAGAAGACTAAGGAGAGAGGTGCCAAAAGAAGTAGTAGTCCTGCATATGTTCCCATCCAAGCAAAGTGGGACAGAGAGTGTAAAATGTGAGTGTGTGCTAACTCGGTGCACTAATGCATCTAAAACATATATTTGCATACTGCAGACTTCACAGGCGCACAGACTCGCAGCGCAAACTATAATGAGAAGACACCCGCTAGAGGTGACAATGCACTGAAACGCCACTGTCAGCAATTAGTCGTCACCAGAACAAACTACTAAGTGCAAGACATTAGGGGGCACATGCATCAATATTGCATTTTGCGATTCCTTAATTGCAAAAAATAAGGAATTGCAATTAAGGAATTGCAAACTGCAATGCATCAATAAATCGCTAAAAAAATAGTGATTTCTTAATATTCCTTAATTGCGATTCTCTAATTGAGAATCGCAATTAAGGAATACCTCCCCATCCATTGAATGGGAAGACATTCTTAATTTGCGATTCACCATTAGAAATTCGCAAATTGAGAATGCAATTTCAAGGGTGCAGGGGTGTCCAAAGGACACCCTGTTGCACCTCTGAAATCTGCCTATAAGTACATTATGCACACACACATGCCCCAATGGCATGTGTGTGTGTAAAATGAAACTTTAAAAAATGCACTTTAGTGCATTTTTTTTAAAGGTTTCGCAAATTACCATGAAGGTCAACTTCATGGTAATTTGCTCCCCTTATTTGCGAATTCGCAAATTTTTAAAGTTTGATGCAATGCATTTAAGGAATTTCAATTTGAGATTCCTTAAATGCAATCGCAATTTAAGAAATCGCAATTTTGCGATTTCTTAAATTGCGAAAATTACAAAAATGATAATGCATCCCAAAAATTGGAATTGCATTCGCAAACGGCCGAATTTTGCAATTCGCACCATTTGCGAATGCAATTTCCATTGATGCATGTGCCCCAAAATGTGCAAGACAACTGTACGCGGGTGCTTTGAAGCAATAGGATGGCGGAAGGCTTGTCTTTTCAGGAACTTTGGGTCTTGCTTCAAAGTCCTAGGAATACATAATTGATTTATTTTAAAGAGTGGGCGAAGCACGTCTTGTTTCAGTAGCTCCAGTGGTTTTCTTCTTTAAATCAACCCATGTCAAGGTTACGCTACTCAATCGATTCACATACTCCACCAGCCCACTGGAATCTTTCCTACCACATTACTAAATGGTGCATCACCACCATCATGGTGCCTACGGTATTATCACAACCATGTGAAGCGTTATTTCAACAGTGAGCCTCAAGAGGGTCCAATTATAAAACCGCGCACCAACTGTCACATTCTGCTTTTGCTATGACTTGAGCGTTTCTCTGCCACAATTATGTCCTGTGTGCTATATCACCTCCAAGTGCAAACATCGGTATGGCCCCCGACTGCCCCCATGTCATACGGTCATGTATATCACACACGTTTCCTGCACCACTTGTCAACTGCCGCCTCGAGGACTTCTCGCAACGGCTTGAAGCACTTGGTCTCACCTTACACCGTAGTTAATTATGAGCATTGAGTCCGCAGGTGGTTCATTTTTTCACACTAGAACTCCACAGAGCAAAATTCACCCCCACTTCACGTACTACTTTAGAACACAGTCTGGCTTCTCAATGTTGAACGCAGGGCAACGTGCTGTGCCAATCAGGTGGGCAACTAGAGTCAAATTTCGGGGGGGGCCTGAAAAAGATTTTGGGGGGGGGGCTAATTCTTCCAGCATAGGCAGAGTGGCTCTAAGAAGGGGTGAAAACACAACAAAAGCCTCATTAACAAGTAAATGGTATTTTAAAGACCTGTGAAGTACTCGGGTGCTGCTGCAATTAGAGGGTCGCCAGCCCACAAAGCTGTCTCAGCCGGGCTGACACACATGACGAGGGGGTGGGGGTAAGCCCAATGAGCCCAATGACTGTTGTACGCCTAGTGCCAATCGGGGTCCAAACCAGGCACCTTGTGCTGTGCCTCATGGCTAACAAAGTGTTACAGCAAACAAATGATGGACTGAATGCTGACAATGCAAGGATTCTCCCCCAGTCAAAAGAACTGGGTTAAATCCATTGTTCTTCTGCCCACTATGCCACCCCAGTTTGGACCTGGCCAAATGCAAATCAATCTTGACCCTGTGCCCCATGGGAACAGTCCAGACCTAACTGCCAGGCCACGTCCTCCCTGGACTGGAAACAACCATTCTGGGACCGATTTCAAGGTAAGTCACCCTTCTTCAGCCAGGTTAGCTTACATCCAGTGGCACAGTGAGCAAGGGAACACGTCTGAGCATACTCATCACACTTAGGGCGAAAAATGTTACAGCAAACAAGTGATGGGCGGAATGCTGACAATGCAAGCATTCTCCCCAGTCAAACGATATGGGTTAAATCCATTGCAAATCAGTCTGCACCCTGTGTCCCTTAGGAACAGTCCAGACCGAACTACCAGGCCAGGTCCTCCCTGGACAGGAAACAAGCATCCTGGGACCGGTTTCAGGGTATGTCACCCTTCTTCAGCCAGGCTAGCTTGCTGTCTCAGCCGGGCTGATACACACAACGGGGGGGGGGGGGTGCTGAAGCCTGGTGAGCCCACTGGGTGTTACGCGCCTGGTGCCAATCGGGGTCCAATCCAGGCACCTTGTGCTGTGCCTCGAGGCTAACAAAGGCACTGAGTGTTGTGATGACTATTGTACGGGGTTTGGGGAGGAGGTGACGTGCAGGGACAATGCAGCAATGACACCGAACCAAAGCACCATGAGTCTGAAGGCAGCTCATGGCCACCGATGGGTAGAACCAACACTGATAGCCTTGGAGACAATCCCATATCACCACAGTGCACCCGAGAATAGGCATGGCCCATTCCACGTGCACCTGTGCAGCCCCAACACTGCTCAAACAAAAGGAGAAAACATTTCCTGAAACCGAAGGGCGGAACAAACCAATCAGCGCAGGCTGGACTTTAAAGAGTGCATTCAACTTGCTGACAACACGCAAACACTACTGCAATCACAACAGTGGTGCTATGGATGCATGCCATGAAATGTTACCCTTCTTAGACAATGAAAAGATCCAGTACGGTAGGGAAATCGGTTCTACAGCACAGTTTGCAAAAAAGAAAAAAGTTTTTCTCCGAGGAATGTGAGCCCACTATATGAGGACACCATGCAAAGCATCCTTAACCCAAGATGCCCTCGCACTGCTTAAGGAAACTGCATATAGCAATTGGACTTTGAAGCTCCCCCGCACTCCGAAGTACGTGCCTTCTCGCCCGCCCGCAGTCCGGTTTGCAATGCAATAGGTCTCACTTAAATGCGAGTCCTATTGCAAATGCTTGTTTTGTTCTCTCTTCCCTTCTCTCTCTTCTCTTTTACTCTACTTTTTATTCGCACTCTTGCAAATACCAACGCTGTGCTATAATACAGGAACCGAGTTAATACCTCATACGGTCATGTGCATTTGGAACTAACATTACAAAATCAATATTACTGCGCCAATTTCCAGATCTCAACCCGTAATGCAAGCCACGCTTTTAGCTGAGAATTCCACGCAGTATTACAGGATCCTGGAATTCCACTGTGCGGTAACAATACACCATTATTATAACCTTTTGGGGCGAAAATGGATGACTGGGTAGCTTCTAATGGGCGCCGAAGTCTGCCAAATTCCACTAAAAGAGGCACATTCCTGACCCGACTGAGAGCCCAATTCAGTTTCTCTATGACTTATTTCCTGTATCCTGTTTATCGTCTCATTTATCTACAAACTTGATTGCCTCTCCTTAGCTCCCCACCCTCCTATGCACTAAAAGTCCCTCAAAGCAAGTCTCCCAACATGGGCAAAGCCATTAGCTCTGGCTAAACACTTAGAAGGTCCCAAAGGTGAGATCTATTGGCTATGCCAATGCTTTTTTGACCTTGGAGAGAGTTTGTCTTATGCACCTAGTGGGATCCACTATCATGTGTTTACCTAGCTATGTGATATCGGGCCATTTCAATTAAGTTGTGTTGCTGTTTTGCATTGTGGGCTCTGTGAATGACTAGTTTCTTGTGCAAAATGGGATATCAGACAATACCAATAATTGAGTGTTTTACTGCTTTGATATCTGCATTGAAATTTTCTCTTTTAGCTGCTTAATTGCATGAGCAGTATTTTACCATGTTTGTGAGAGAACGATTCCTATCTTGATTTTAACAGAGATTAGGGCAAATAGGTCTGGTGTGCATGTTCTGCCCTTCTGTGTGCGCGTGTGTTGCAGTAGGTAGAGTTATCTTGGTCAGCCAATGAGAGCTCCACTTCTAGGGACGCTCTAATTTTTATCTTTTCATTTAATTGTATCTTACTTTCCAATTATAGCCCACAGTTAATGAATAGATACTGCTGTACTTGACTACAGGCTTCACAGTAGCAAACTCAGAGCACACATATCCCTTCCCCGCTATTGGTCTAGAATAAGGAATGGATATCTAATATATTTTAGGTATGCCTGACCAGGGCTGAAAATGATCCCAGGATCTTATTTCTGAGCAGGGAGGAGTGAAGTGGACTCAACCCTAGAGTTTCCACTTTGAAGGCACCTAGTTTCCTCTGGAACAGTACCAAGAGGCAGGCAATGCCCGGAAGGGTTTATACACATGAGGGAATCTCGCAGCCGCCCAAAGTGTGTGTCTGTGCGTGTCCCTGGGCCTGTGTCTGTGGCTGAAGGTGCTGACAGTTCTGGCTCAAGAATCACATCTAGCTTGGAAAAAGCATATCTCTTTATCCACTATGGTCCCCATCACCCATAACTACTTCAACCATGTTTCTCTTCAACATGTCTCTCTTCACTCCTGTGAATCCACTCACATGTCTCCTGAACCTCAGACTTAGCCTCCATTATTCTGCCACTTTGGGCTACGTCCTCGAGCCAGGTTGGTCCTAAAAACCTTTGTTTTTACAAGGCATATGGTAAAGTGGTGCATCCCACATAAACACCTTCTCTGGATATTGGGAGAAGAGAGGATACAGAATTAGCATAACGTATGGAAGGATGTAAGTTATTCATTAGATCCAAGCATAACACTACTGAAAATGGTGGAATATTGGCACTCCTAAATCGGTCGGCCAGTCTGTTCCATCTCTGTTGGCCCCTTTAAGCATACATGCCACTCCACTTTTGGAGCCACTCATAGCTCCAAGATTGGGACTGCAGCCTTCCTTCACCCTCTAAATTGGGCATGTGAGTGCAAATATGCCATTTAGATTTCCTGGATAAATTAATTTATGTACGGCAGACCTTACATTTTTCTCCTGGAACTTTGTCTTCCTGGCTTACCCCAATTACTCAAGCATTCTTTTCCTTTCACTATTTGCTTTTACGTTATTATTATTATTCACTGCTATTATTTTTTATTCTTCCTCAATGTATTGGGATGAACATTCACATTTTATGTTTTCTGTATGTGAGTGGTTCTGATTTTTGTCCAAGTTCTAGACCTCGATCCACCCTTTGGGGTACCCCAGGCTACCCAAAAAGACAAATTGTTTGTGTTAGACTTGGCACCCTAAGTGTGGTTTTCCCCCTAAACCTTTGCCTTCAGGCATCCTATTTGGCTTTGTTTTTGCTGGGTTTAGGTATCTTTATCACTGTTAACCACTGCTAAAGTGCTTGTGCACTCTCCCTAAAACATGGTAGGATAGACATACACTCAATTGGCATATTTAATTTACTTGTAAGTCCTAGTAAAGTGATACTACCTGTCCCCAGGGCCTGTAAATTAAATGCTACTAGTGGGTCTGCAGCACTAATTGTGTCACCCACTTAAGTAGCCCTTTAAACATGTCTCAGGTCTGCTATTGTAGTCTGTGTGTGCAGTTTTGAAACTGCCATGTCGATCGAACAAAATAAACCTTTTACCAGGTCCAAAACTTTCTTTTTAATACTTTTAAGTCACCCCTAGGTTAGGGCTGGGACAGCCCAGAAGGCAAGGTGCAGTGTATTTTAAAAGTGGACGTGAAAAACTCTTAAGTTCATTTTTCACTACTGCAAGGCCTACCTCTCCCATAGGCTAACATTGGAGTTGCTTTATTACATTTAATAAGCGATAATTTACAAATGGGAGAAGGTGCGGAGTTCATGTTTGGTGTCTTTGGAATTGTAATGAAAAAAATTCTCATGGTAAAGCCGGTTTTAAATGATAATTCAGCACATGCCACTTTTATAAAGTCGACATTTTCCTACCTTAGACATTTAGTGCCTGAGGCCTGTTTCTGGGTCACATGATTGAGTGCAGCTGACAGTTGGGCTTTGTGTATTCCTCCCAGACAGCCACACACAATAGCGACCTAAGGTGTTCCTGGATGGGCCCTCACTGGCAGGATGGGAGGACGGAGCTGGGCACAGTCCTACACAGCCCTACTTACACTTGAATATGCTGTCTCCTGCTTCCACACAAAGGATACTCCCCTGTAGTTAGTTGGGAGCCAGGACAAGGAGAAGCGGATGCCTGGGTACTTCAAAGGGAAACCTCCAGAAACTTCTCACCACTTCAAAGGAAGGCTCGGGTATAAATATTAGACCCCAGAAACCATTTCTTCATTACACTTCTGGACCTGTGGACACTCTACCAGGAAGAAGGACTGCCACCCTGCTAGATTGCTGCTCTACATGACTGTTGCCCTGCTGTGCTGCCCTACTGCCTGGGTAAGAAAGGATGGACCTGCATCTGTTGAACCCAATACCCCTAAGTGACTCCAAGGGCTAGATTGCTGGCCTCCTGACTAGAGTCTCAGGGACAGAAGACTCCCACACCCTCGAACTCAGCACCTGTACTCTGTCATCTGTGAGTCTACCCTGCTAAATGGTGAACCCCAGTCCTGGACCCTTGGAAGTGGGACTAAGTTTTTCTGCCAGCCTCTATACAACAAGCGGAACCAACACATCTTCTCTGATGCACGCTGCAACCCTGAGCTGAACCAACACATTGTCACCGCTGAGTGGATCTTTCCCAGCGCAACAATCAGAATTACATCACAGCCTGCTGCCTCATCAGAACCGACGCTGTGAGACGCAATCTCAGCACAGCCCCTCAAATCCCACATCAATGGCAGCCTCGATGCCGACACCGGACTCTGCATCGCAGCCTCACAGCCCCTTGAAACCAACGCATCGCCCAACTCAGGACACATCCTTAACGACAGACTTCAAATGGCATGCCCTCGTTGACAGGATCCTCGAGAACGACCCAAGCCCTCGCATTGCAGCCTCACTGAATCTCAGAACTGATGCATCGCTTCGGCTGCACAACACATCTTCAACGCACACCCTCGCAACACTCCACAAATTAGTATTTAAGTTGCTTTGCTCAGTGGGCCTAACTGAGCCCTCTGCAGCTGGCTTGTGCTCTATCGCGGTCAGCCTGAAATTGCGACTTTGTCCCAGTCCAGTTTGACCAGATGTCCACAATTAATGCTTTGTGCTTTTGGCGCTATCTACACTAAAATCATTGAAATTGAAAATCTCTAGTTCTACTGATTTGATTTTTGTCGTTTTGGACCTGTCTTATTCAATACAAAATAACAATATTTTTCCAGACTGCTGTGGGATCCTTTCGTGTGATGTTTTCCACATTATTACTGTTTGAAGTGTTGCACAATTACTTTACGCCTGACTGCTCTGTGCCAAGCTACCAGAGGGTTGAGTGCAGTTCACTTTAGGGTTGGCTTGTGCCTCAGCCTTACAATGTGTATGGTTGCTGCTTGACCCGGGCTCAAACCCCAGTCAACCAATAACCCAATTTCTTACAATTTAATAATTTAAGAAACCTCTTGATCTTCTATTCTAAATCTGAACTTTTCCTTGGTTATTGCATAGGGGTCACTGCACTTTTAAGTCACCCTCAGATTTAGCATTTCTGGAGAAGAGTGGAAAATCATGCACCATCAACAGTAATACTCGCATGGGAAACCAAACGCTGTACATGTGTAAGGAATTATGCTATACCATTACCAACTACACGATTAGCCCTTTTTAAAGAAGCACTCAATGGACTAGCAAATTACTCACCTGTCTAACAATTCACTCAGTTGCAGTAAAAAATACTGACCTATTTATGGAATCTCTTAGGCCCGTTAATGAGTGGCCTGATAATCCTCCCAGTAACTCTGCCCACATGAGTTATTTGTACAGGGGTTACTGGACCCTCTGTGGTGAAGTGTTGGGGGCGGTAGTTGAGTTGCAGATGGATTATAAATCGGACCTTGAGAGTTCACTAAAAATAAAGAATCAGGGTAATTAGTCATTCTTGGTCTGATTCTCTGCTAATTACTTTTCTCCTGCAGAATTCCACCCAGAGATTTTGGCTGCCTACCCAGGTGGAATAAAACAGAAGGGTCAACTAACATTCCATACTGGCCCTATCGCAATTCCCAGGCTGCTCGTAATGAGGGACTTGATGTTATGCTAAACAATTTGCATGTCTGAGGAATGATGGTGATGATGATGTTGTAGAGACATTTATAAAGGTCACTCTAAAACCTCAAATGTGTGTTATGTGGTGCTTGCCAGCATCATGAAAATAACCTTGCTGGCAATCTAAAGTGTTATCATGTCAATTTGTCATTGACCTTCCTATACCAGTCATATCTCTAGATGAGACCTGATGGGACCAATGCTCCAGCTATATTTGTCCTTTCTGCTCATGTGTCCCACCATCACAGTTGCTGAAAGTATGAAGAGGCGACACAGAGCAATGCCAATCGGTCTCGTATTTGCGAGAGTTAGAGCTACTGGCATTGTAAATGACAATGGGGCATATGTATGTAATTTCCATTTTTCTATTCTCAAATAGCGATTTTTAAGGAATCGCTATCTGAGAATAGTAAAATGGAATGTAGGTAAAAATTCGCATTTTTTTGCGAATCTCTAACATTCCTTAATTGCGATTAGCAAATTGCGAATCGCAATTAAGGAATGAGTGTCCCATTCAGATGAGGCCCATAGGAATGAATGGGGATACATTCTCAAATTGCGATTTTCTATGAGAAAATCGCAAATTGAGAATCACAATTCCAAGGGTGCCAGGATGTCCAAAGGACACCTGTTGCACCCCTGGAATGTCCCTCTAAGTACATGTTTCATAAAAGGGGGTGGTGATGGACAGAGTATCTGAATTAAGCAGAACACTCCTACCCATGTCAAAAGATCAGGGCTTGATCCATCACCGTTTTTTAGCTCACTGCACCATCCCAGCTCAGAACCTGGCTACATGCAAATTAGTCTGACCCTGGCCCAGTGCATCATGGGAACAGGGCAGACCAAACTACCAAGCCAATTCTTTACTGGAAAGGAAACAAGCTTCCGGGGACCGGTTTCTGGCATTGCAGCCGTCTTCGGCCCGACTTGCTTGAATCCTGATGGTGCAGTGAGCAGGGGACTCGCATCTGAGTATACCCTACCACACTGATGGTGGCCAAAACGATACATAAAAGGGGGTGGTGGTGGACAGAGTATCTGAATTAAGCAGAACACTCCTACCCATGTCAAAAGATCAGGGCTTGATCCATCACCGTTTTTTAGCTCACTGCACCATCCCAGCTCAGAACCTGGCTACATGCAAATTAGTCTGACCCTGGCCCAGTGCATCATGGGAACAGGGCAGACCAAACTACCAAGCCAATTCTTTACTGGAAAGGAAACAAGCTTCCGGGGACCGGTTTCTGGCATTGCAGCCGTCTTCGGCCCGGCTTGCTTGAATCCTGATGGTGCAGTGAGCAAGGGACTCACATCTGAGTATACCCTACCACACTTATGCATGTAGCCAGGTTCTGAGCTGGGATGGTGCAGTGAGCTAAAAAGCGGTGATAGATCAAGCCCTGATCTTTTGACTGGGTATGAGTGTTCTGTTTAACTCAGATGCTCTGTCCATCACCACCCCTTTCTGAATCGTTTTGGCCACTATAGGAGTGGCAGGGTATGCTCAGACATGAGTCCCTTGCTCACTGCATCATCAGGATTCAAGCAAGCCGGGCCGAAGACGGTTGCAATGCAAGAAACCGGTCCCCGGAAGCTTGTTTCCTTTCCAGTAAAGAATTGGCTTGGTAGTTTGGTCTGCCCTGTTCCCATGATGCACTGGGCCAGGGACAGACTAATTTGCATGTAGCCAGGTTCTGAGCTGGGATGGTGCAGTGAGCTAAAAAACGGTGATGGATCAAGCCCTGATCTTTTGACAGGGTATGAGTGTTCTGTTTAACTCAGATGCTCTGTCCATCACCACCCCCTTTCTGAATCTAAGTACATGTGGCGCATGTCTGTGCGCCACATGGCACTATGAATTTAAAAAAAAATGCATTTAAAAAGGCAATCGCAAAATACCATCTACTTGGAGTAGGTGGTATTTTGCGATTCCTTAAGCCAAAATCGCATTTTAAAATTCACTCCTATATAGCATTTAAGGAATCGCAAAATTGCGATTCCTTAAACGCTTGAGCAAAATAAGGAATCGCAATTTTTGCGATTCCTTATTTTGCTAATGTGCACCTACATGCCAAAGCACCGTTTGCGATTCGCAAACGCCGCAATTCGCCAAATTTGGGCGCTGGCGAATCGCAAACGCCTACCTACATATGCCCCATGGTCTTTTTTACCCATGTATTTTGGTTTGGAGTGGAGTGGATATATGTGGTTTGGAGTGGAATTATGTGAATTGGATTGGAATTAGTTTTTTTTTTTTTTTTTTTTTTTTTTTTTTTTGGGTTATAAACTTTTATTCAGTGACAGTACATACACACAGCTCCATGCCTACAACCCGGAGGCCGGCAGCAATGTAAGGAAACTTCAAGATCAGCATGGTAGGACCGGCAGGTCAACGGAGCAGGAGCCCCACAGAGAACAGTGGACACCCTGCCCCTTCTCCACTGTTTGAGCACACATACCCTAAGTTCCATGACCTACCCTTCCTAACCTCGCCCCCCCCTTTTGGAGCCCACCCAGTCCCACTGTGTGATATGTGTGTTGGTGTGGAATGTCTGTCTATCCCCTGAAACCTAGCGTATAACTTCTCTTACAACCACCCCTCCTGAACTTACCCCCTACCCCCCCTAACTACCCCTGTGCTTGCCTCTGCGTGAGTCCCAAACCTATGCCTCCACCCTACCCGTCCTCCCAAATCGTGACATACCCTCCACCCACTCCAAATCTCAGAGCCCCCTGTGTACTGTGACGACCCGCCCTGCAAGTAACACACTGGAAATAGCGGTCAAAGGACATACTAGGAAGTTCTTCCCATCGCCCCCGGAGATTCAGCCAGCTACGTGTCCAGGTCTCCACTAAGCACTTAACCCACAAGAATAGAGCCCTGAGCCTCAGTGTCCTCCTCCCCTATCAGGTTCTCCTCCTCCTCATGCCCCGAATCCGTATCAGACTTTTTGGTAGAATATATTAGGTACTGGTCCCAGAAATTTTTCGGTCTGCTGCGAGGGGGTAGAAGCTCGCTATAGAGCTGTGACTGAGTGCACCCATATAGCATATCTCTGGACCATCCATCTTTGGTCGGAAGAGGACCTCGCATCCAACATCGCGCCACCAGTCGTCGGGCCATTATGAGTCCCAGGTCTGCAAGGCGACGCATCGCCGGTGGGAGAATTCTGGAGTGTCCCAGGAGCGCCAGCGCCGGGTCAACCGGTAACTCAGTCTCCAGTATGGAGCCCAGCTCCCCAAAAATGTCAGCCCAGAATCTGTTGATGCCCGGGCACGTCCACGCAAGATGCATGAAATCCGCAACTGGAGAGTGGCAGCGCTCGCACTCCGCTGATTGTCGGAGGCCATACCTATGTAGGCGTTCAGGGGTGTAATACACTCTTTGGAGGAATTTAAAATGGATAAGTCTATGTCGAGCATTCATGGAAACCTTTCTGGTATTGCGGCAGCAGTATTCCCACATAGAATCGCTTATTTCTGCCTGCAGATCCCGTTGCCATGCCGATCGGGCTTTGGAGATAGTGTGTTGGCCGCTACGCTGGCCTATCCGATACAACCGGGACACCAGATGACTAGGGGATGGCGTCTTGATAACGTACGTCAGTTCCGGGGTTTCCGGAGGCTCCTGCATGGTCGCGCCCAACGTGTCCCGTAATGCCGCGCGGATTCTGTGGAAATGGAAGCGCTGCATTAGCATAGCAGACGGCCTGGATTGCGCCAGCTGTGTCCAGGTGATCGCTGTACCCTCTTTGAAAAGGTCTCCCAGTTTATGGATGCCCAATTGTCGAAGCGCGCATAGGACCCCCCTCTCCCGTAGCGGTGAGAGCCACACAGCCCAGTCAATAGGGACTAGTGGGGAATACAATAGGTCCTGTCCGTGACTCCGAGCCAAAGAATGCCACGCATGATTAGTCGCTGTTATGGAATCCAATGTACCAACCCGGCGCGAGGTCGGTTCAAACACCGTGGCCGGAGGGGGGAGAGGGGCGGCAAAAAGGGTTTCAAGTATCACGTGGGGGATGTTACGATCCCCGTGAGTCCATGTATGCAAATGTGTTGCTTGCACAACCCTATAGTATCTCTCTAAGTCGGGCGCACCTAATCCTCCTTGCTCATATGGGAGCGTTAGGATTTGCCACTGTATCCTCGGTTGCTTGCCCCCCCAGGCCAACCGCGTGAGAGCCTGGGTCAGCGTCTTGAAGAAGACCTTCGGTAAAGTCACCGGGATGGTGTTGAACAAAAACAGGAACCGGGGCAGGACAATCATTTTCATCAGGGCAATGCGATCTGAGAGGGAGAACGGCAACTTGCACCACCTGTCGATATCGTCGGACAGTCTGGAATAGGCCACCCCATAGTTTTCCCTCACTAGAATGTCTGGGTCCGGGTGCAACTGTATGCCCAGATACCGAACCGGGTCATCCGACCACCGTAGCGGATAATCCATCTCAAACTTACTCGTTGCCGGGGTCAGCGGGAACGCGACGGATTTGCTCCAGTTAACTTTCAGTCCCGATAACGCTCCGAACTGGACTACTTCCCGCAACACAGAGGAAAGATTGAGCTCTGGATCCCTAACATAGAGGAGGGTATCGTCAGCATACGTGGATATGCAGATCTTGTACGTAGGGAAACTGATTCCCTCGAGACTATGGTATTCCCTCAGTGCACACGCTAGAGGTTCAGCCACGAGTGCATATAGCAGTGGTGATAGAGGGCAGCCCTGCCTGGTGCCTCTGCGTATTGCGAAGGCGTCCGACACTCTGTTGCCCAGGCGAATTCTAGCCGATGGTTCATAATATAACGCACCTATCATCTGCAGGAAGGGTTCTCCCAGGCCCAGCTTCCGTAGCACTCTGGTCATGAAGGGCCACTCGACGGAGTCGAACGCCTTTTCCATGTCCAGAAATACAGCTAGCGCCCTACTCTCCGGTTTTACATGTTGCATTGTCCCCAGTACAGTGCGTATGTTGTAGGTAAGGCTCCTGGTGGGGATGAAGCCAGCCTGCTCCGGAGCAACTAGTTCCGGGATTAAGAGAGCAAGACGTGTCGCCAGGACTTTGGCGTATAGCTTGGCATCGACGTTTATCAACGAGAGTGGCCGGTATGAGCTCCGTTCTGTCGGGGGCTTTCCCGGTTTAAGGAGGGTAATAATGAGAGCCTCTCGCATGGTCGGCGGCATACAGCCATCCTGACATATGCCGTCGAACAGAGTCGACAGGTAGGGAACCAGCAGGTCCCCGAAGGCCTTGTAGAAGCCGACCGTCAGCCCGTCGGCTCCCGGAGCACTGCCCGTGCTCATGCTATTCAGGGCATCAACTATCTCTTCCCTCTGAATAGGCATCATCAGGAACTCCCTCTGCGCGTTTGATAGCTGTGGCATTTCAATAAAGTCTAAATAATCATCTATTGCCCCATCCATGCCGGTGGTTTTAGCCTCATAAAGAGTGGAGTAGAACAGTCGAAACTCTTCTAGAATCCTCTCTTCGTCGGTCAGGAGCTCGCCCGTACTCGACACCAACTCGCCAACTGCAAGCTGTCGCCTTTCGCTGCGAACCATGTTGGCCAGAAGAGATCCAGGTCTCCCACCCTCGCCATAAGTGCGAGCTGTAGCATATTTACCCAAGTGTTGGACCTCCCTATCGGCTTCCTCATTGTATTCCGTTACTAGCTGTTTAATAGTAACTAGTGTGTCCCCGTCAGGGCCAGCCTGCAGCTTCTGCTCCAGCTCTGTCAGGCGCGTCTCCAGGTGTTGAAGCCGCTGCCTAATGGATTTAAGGACGCTGGAGTGTTTGGCCATAGCAACACCGCGCACATATACCTTGAATGTCTCCCACAGTGTTTGGAAGTCATCCACAGAGCCCAAGTTGATGTCAAAGAAGTTCTGGATCTCCTCTGCGAGTTCACCCCGAAAAACTTCGTCTAGTAAAGAATAGGGGGGAAAGCGCCACGTGAACGGGGGGAGACGAGGCGTCGGCAGTTCGAGAAGCATGAGGAGAGGAGAATGATCTGAAAGTGTACGGGGCAGAATCAGACAGTCCCTTACTCTGCTAGCCAGAGGCCGCGACGCTAGCCAGTAATCAATTCTTGTATGTATTTCGTGGTACGAGGAATAGTGCGTGTAGCCCCCTCTGGCATGGTGCCTATGCCGCCAAACGTCAAGTAAATCCAGACGCGTCATTGCAGTCTGCAGCACCTCTGCTGCTGCCGACGGACTCCTGTGCGGTCCCGCAGACCTGTCCAACATCGGGTCAAGAACCAGATTGAAATCCCCACCCCAGAGCATCCCTGTACATCCATACAGCTCGCATTTCTGAGCCAATGTCGTATAGAACTCCGGGGAGTCAAAGTTTGGGCCATACACATTCACCACCATACAATCAAGACCCCTGCCCTTGCATCTGCAGAGGACATACCTGCCCTCAGTGTCAACTTCCAGGGGCGTCAGTGTTAGTTTGGAGCCTGGGCTAACCCAAATAAGAGTCCCCCTAGAGTGTGTTGTGAACCCAGAGGCTACACTGCAATCCACCAGACCCTTATGGAGAAGCATTTTGCTGGTCAAAGGCAAGTGTGTTTCCTGTAACAGTGCAAGATCTATGTGATGTCTGCGCAGGTAACTGAGGACTTTACGAAGCTTCCTGAAGTCATTTAGGCCCCGTACATTCCAAGTTAAGACTCTTAAGTGTGCAGGTTCCGGCTCGCTCAGTGCCGTGAGCTCGGAAGTGTCAGTCCCACCCGCCATGGCAGAAGATAATAAAGTTGCAGAATAGATTTGCGGTAACTGCAGCTACACAGTCAAGCAGGAGAAACGGAAGGGGAGCAGCATCTGCTTGCATATTGGGAGGTCCCCACACAGATTGGCAAAGCACAATTTCAATCAAAAACAAAAAGAACAGTACAAAGACAAAAACAAACCCCAACATTCCACCCTCCTCCCACAGCTGACCCCCCCCAACTCGGTCACTCAGGTCCCCATCCCACCCGCCCCTCCCCAACCACCAGTCCAGAAACCCCATAGCCTATGGCTCGTGGGCAAAAGGTAGCCAGCCACTACAGGCTTGCCTAGGAAGTCCCAACGCAATTTTCCTGAGTCCCCACCCCCCGCCGTACACCATCAAGCATGGATCACCCCATCAAACCACAGATAAACTTCTACATATCCCCCAGCTATGCCAGGGACATCTCCCCCCCCCCCCCACCCACACCCCCATTGTCGCAACCATCACCCATCCAGCAATAATGAGCAGAGAGAGCAACAGTCACAGTGGGTGCAGTCTATACACAACAGTGAACAATAATCGTACCCGCCGCCCACGCCCTCTTATCTGCGACATCTCGGCAGTGAATAGTACCACCGAATCAAGATCACACCAAGTCAACACAACCTCAAAAAAGGATCAGATGGTAGAACACAGTACCACAGTGCGGCCATAGCCAGGTCACTCCTGATTGTCCCCACGTTGCTGATCGTCTTCTTCCTGATTGTCCACCTGCTCTTCCGGCTTGTCTCGAGCCCATTTCTTCAATGCTTTTTGCAGCTCTGCAGGATCAGTGAAGATGTGCGAGTGTCCCTGCCTATTCACACGCAGCTTGGCCGGGTACAGCATGGCGTAATCCAGGCCCATATCTCTGAGTCGTTTCTTGTGTGGCGCAAAGTGTTTGCGCGCCTCCTGAACCCGGGCCGTGAAGTCGGGGAAGATGGAAATCGCCGAGCCCTCGTATTGTAGAACACCCTTGGAACGTGCCAACCGAAGTGCCGTGTCCCTGTCTCTGTAATTCAACAGCTTTGCAATAATTGGCCGTGGAGGGAGACCCGGGTTAGGACGCGGGGCTAGCGACCTATGAGCACGTTCGACCACAAACATGGACGAGAACACTCCTTCTCCGAGCAGGTTAGTTAGCAGGTTTTCCACAAACAGCTCCATTCTCCCGGTCTGAGTGGTCTCCGGCAGGCCAAGGATGCGAAGGTTGCAACGACGTGACCGTGCCTCTAAATCCTCCGTTTTGTCTTGAAGGGTCTTGATCAACATATCCGCCCGGCGTCTCGCGGTATCCAAGTCTGTCTGGGCCTCCTCCACCTCCGTGATGCGCCTCTCCGCCATGTCGTGCCTCTCTGTGTGTTTGTCGAGACGCTCCGCCATGCGGTCCATCCTATATGACATGGCGTCCATCTTGGTCCCCAGCGCCGTGATATTTGTCTGAATATTCAATTCCATGGAGCGGAGCATTGTTTTTATCTCCGAGTTGTCCTCTGGGCGTTCACCCGCAGGCGGGACCTCATCCTGGTGCGCCTGTGGGCTCAGCACCTGGACTCTCCGCTGCGAGAAGGGGAGTTTGCTCTGGGTCCTGTCTCCCTTCCCCATGGTGTGTTGGTTCCTGTTATGCCCCCGCCTTCGCGCGAAGGGGAAGGTGGCCGCCAAGCTAAAGTCCGCCGCCTGCAAGCCACTGGAGCAGCCCTACAGGGAGTTTCAGGAGATAGTCCGAAGCGGCAGGTCAGCAACCATCAGACAGTGCAACCGCCGCTAGCAATGCTGTGAGGCCCAGGCCTCGCGGTGAAGAAGCAGCGGGAGAGCGGGGGAGGTGCGCGGGCCCCAGGAGAAGGGCCAATCTCGGGTTGAGCAAGCTGACCAGGGCACCTTGGGTGGGTAGGAGGGGGGGGAGACAGCGAGTTACTACACTCCCCCCTCCGCAGACAAAGTCCGCGACGATTGCTGTGCGTGCCCCTGGCGCCCCCGGAACGAGGTAGGCCGCACCTGCGCCCCGTCCCCACCCGACTTCTCACCGTAGGGGGTGGCGAGGGTCGGGTCCGCTGTGTAGATGATGATGGCCGCGCTCCCCGCTTCCACGCCTCCGACACCTCACCGAGCCCGGCGGAGGGTCCCGACAGCTGGCGGCGCTGCTGCTCAGACTCTGCCGCACGTCACAGCACGCAACGCGGGCACGTTGCAACTTGAGGCCGTGGATCGCAGGCCCTCCAGGGGTCCCAGCGGGGGCAGCCCGCCCGCTCCGCCGGGGTTGAATGGATCCGTTTCACGACGGGTAGCCAGGTCCCCTGATGTTCCGCGACACTGAGGGAGGGAAGGGGGGACGTAGATCGTGGGTTGCTGCAGGATAGTGAAGGATAGAACGATGGTGTCGACGGAGCTCCGGGACTATGCGGCCATTTTCCGCGGCTGCTAGCTCCGCCCCCCTGGATTGGAATTAGTTGTGGACTTGTGTGGGGTGGAGTGGATGTGTGTAGTGTGGCGTGGAGCTGAGGGGCATTGAATGAATTTATGCTGATTGAAAATATGTGGCATGGTGTGGAGTGCATTTTCTGTGGATTTATTCTATGTGACATAGAGTGGTTTTATGTGGGGTGTATTTATCTGGCATTGAGTTAAGTGTAATTATGAGGAGTTGAATCATGTTGTGTTGATGTGTGAAGTGCAATTATGTTGGGTGGTGTTAAATTGTGCGGCGGTGAATTGTGTTTGTGTGGTGTTGTATGTCACACTAAACATACAGGTAAGATCAAAGAGACATGAGAAAAATAGCCTGTCTGTGTTTCAGAGAATGCCTGGAGCAGGTAATGAGCTTGTGAATTGTTACTGATCCGGATGCTTCATTCCTCAGTCTGCAACGTGAGCTCTTAGCTCTTTTGCCCCTCTCTTGAGTTTATGACCAGAGTGCATTTACTTCAAAAGATTTACGGGTGGTTGTAAGGAACAGTGAACGATGCAGCCAAGTATACCGAAAGAAATGCATTGCAGACCTGTCTTGCTTTCTACATTACACGCTACTCATTTGTAATGTAAAACATGAGGAGGGCGCGATTTCCGCAGAATCACACGATTTGTGCCCTCTTGCTGAGGCTGGGAATAGAACGTTATGCGCCGAGGAGTGAATGCAGTTATTGGCGGGCTCTGCTGCCACTGCCATGGGCCAGCCCTTGGTGTGTTTGTTATGTGCCCTGTCCTGTCAACGCCACATCTGCTAAGAACAGCACTACCATAACTTTTCAAAGCCACAAATCGTCTCTACCTTTTTTGCACAATTTACCTTTTCCTGCATCATTTAGACTGCACTCTTAAAGAATTTGGTCGCCCGCTGCTCAGTAATCAGACTGGGCTGGTAATATATTTTATAAAGCACTTTCTTGCATTGTAAAGATATAAATAACAAGTTCTATTTTAATCCAGTTGACCAGGCACTCTTTATCAAATGAAAGTCTGAGTCTCCCTCTTCATGATAAGAAGCGGTGAACTTCTTTCTAGTGAATACATTACTGCGGATCACAAGGGCGTATCTAGCTGCAAAGGGTTCGGGGCATGATTTGCACAAGCACCAAACCTCACACAGCTCAATTCAGGTGCTAACAACCTCATCAGTAGGGCGGCGACACCCACCCAAAATAAAATAGCCTAGTTAAAAGAGTAAAAAGAGTCCCATGAGCACAAACAAATGTGTGCACTGACCACAAATGACCAGTTGCTTACGGTAATATTCATTACTCCGAGTCATGGACCTCCCCGTCACAGTAATTACCATATGAGCAATAGCTCCTCCCCAGAACTTTCAAGCAAAAACTCCCTAGTCCATCCCTACCATGCAGGCCACTCCCACATCCTGTGGGATATAACCCTTAACCCATGTAAGCACATCCTGTGCCCCCAAGCACAAGAAGCCGAACAGCGAGGGAGGGAGGGATGGGAACCCGGACTGTAAAGGGGGGGTCTATGACTTGGAGTAATAAATATTACAGGTAAGTAACCGGTCTTTACCTCCTCGTCACACCTCCCCGTCACAGTCATTACCATATGAGCAGACAACAAAGCAAGAATCAGCTTCCACAGAGTGCAGTAAACAGACTTTATTAACACCAGCAGAAAGTCACACCACCTGAACAGAACGCAACACAGCGTCTCCAAAGCCAGCCGAACCTGACCAACCCACCACCAAATGATAATAGGACATAATGGTGTGAGGCGCACTCCACATAGCTGCCTGGCAAATCTCAGCCATAGTTGCCCCCTGAAAACAAGCCCAGGAAGCAGCCACACCCGAGTCGATCTCCCCTGCCCCGACCCAGGCACCAGCACACCACAAGCATTATTAGCAGCCCCCACAGCCCACCTCAGCCAATGACTGTGAGTAGCCCACTAATACTTCAGACCCTAACCAGCCAGTCCATAGGTCACAAAAAGCGAATCCACCTTACGAAAAGGCTTAGTATGCAACAAGTACACCTTCAGAACCCATTTAATGTCCAAACAGTGCAGCTGCACCTCATCCTCCGAAAGAGGATCCGGACAAAACACAGGCAAAACCAGATCCTCCGAGCAGTGAAACAAGGAAGGAACCTTGGGCACAAAGGAAGGATCAGGGCGAAGAACCACCCAATCCTGAAAAAAACGTAAAAAGAACTCTGAACAAAGCAAGGAGGCCAACCCCCCCACCCTCCGAGCCAAAGTAACAGCGACAAGAAAAAACACCTTGATTGTCAAAAAAAGGCAGAGACACCTCACCCAGAGGCTTAAAAGGAGCCACCTGCAAAGCCCTCAGTACCAGAAGAAGATCCCAACTAGGTGCAAAGGATTTAACTGTGGGCTTTTAGTGGAAACAACTCTGTAATAACCAGGAAACCAACCGAACTACAGGCTCACAGTCCAAACCCCTAAAGGCCCTTACAGCCGCCCACTGAGCCCACACGGAAGACACAGCCAGACTCAAGTCAAATCCATCCTTCAGGAAATCCAAGATACGCACGGGTGTCACCTCTAAAGCAGACCAACCCCGTGCTGTACAACACCCCTGAAAAGACACCCTATGCCTAGCATAGGACTTGAGTGTCAAAGGGCGCCAGGACTGCTGGATTAGCTCAGCCACAGTAGGAGAACACCCCAACGCCACCAGGTACAGCCTCTCAACAGCCAACCCACCAGCTGCAAGTGGAAGAGACAGAGGGGGAAACGACAGGGTACAAGGAACCACTAGCACCCTCAACAACAGAGGGACCAGGGCCTCCTGGACCAAGCAGGCGCCACTAGGACAACTGCGGCCTGATCCAACTTGACTTTCAGAAGGACCCTCTGAATCAGGGCAATTGGGGGAAAGGCATACATCAGTCCCCCCTCCCAACGGAAGGACAGCGCATCCACCCTCCAAATCAAGTCCGACCAAACCAGAGAGCAAAACTTCTCCCGCAAGGTGTTCCCCGGGGCAGTAAACAGATCCACCACCGGGACCCCAAACGTCTCCATCAGGCCCCCAAAGACTTTCAGCGACAGGCACATGTCGGACAGGGAGGGAAACAACCTGCTCAGGCAATCCGCCTCCGAGTTCAAAACTCCTGGCAGACGCAATGCTCTAAGAGATAACAAATTCAACTCTGCCCACTGGCAGATCTGTTGCACTAACAAGTTGAGGGAAGCCCCCTTCCCACTCCCCTGGAGATTGACATAACACACCACCACCGTGTTGTCGAACCGCACCATCAGAACCCGCTGCAGGACCCAAGGAAAAAAATGAGTCAAGGACAACTCCTGAACTGAGCAAATTCTTTGAACAGATTCCTGAGCCAACACCATTCCCCACTCCACCTGGCATCTTTCGCCAGCACCAACTTCTCCTGGGACACAAAGGGAGAGCCCTGCAAGAGGTTCCGCTCATCCAGCCACCAAGACAATTTCCTGGTGATGTGCACCCCCCCCCCCCCCCGCCCCCCCGGAATCAACTGTTCGTAATTCTGAGACCCTGGACTCCAATGCCCCAGAACATGATTCACCAGGGGGTACAAGTGCAAACGGGTCAAAGGAACAATCATCACGGTAGCAGACATCAACCCCATAACACGTAACCACTGCAGAGTCGTGGAAGACTGGGCCCCCAACACCTTCCTCAGCTTGCGCACCAGTGTTAGTCTGCGGGGTTCTGACAAGAAAACCTACCCCACCTTGGTGTTGAAGACTCCCCAATGAACAGCAGTTCATGAGTGGGGAACAGATGGGATTTCTCCAAGTTCAGAATCCACTCGAACTGCTGAAGGAGCTGGCAAACCTCCTGGGTATGTCCTTGAGCGTTTCAGAAAGAAGAGGAGGAGATCATCCAGTCATCCAAGTAAGGAAACACCTGGATCCCCTGAGTATACAACACTCCCCCCCGACCCCAAGGGTGCCAAATCCTTAGTAAACACCCTAAGAGAGGCAGAAAGTCTAAATGGCAATACCTGGAATTAGTAATGAGCGACACCAACACAGAACTGTATATACCTCTGGGAAGCCTTGTGGATCGGCTCATGAAAATAGGCGTCCCTGAGATTCAGAGAAGCAAGGAAATACCCCACTGACAGGAAGGGCAGAATCAACTGTAGAGATAGCATTTTGAAGGACCAATGAGGGATGCACAAATTCACAGCCTTCAGAACCAGAACAGGATGGAAGTCCCCATTTGGTTTTTGGATCAGAAAAAGGATCGAGTAAACCCCCCGACCCTGTTGACTCCCAGGGACCCTCACCACAGTCCCTTTGGAAACCAGGTCCTAAACCCCGGCCAATCAATCAATCAGGTGAATTATAAGCGCACTACTCACCCGTGAGGGTCTCAAGGCGCGGGGGTGGTCAGCAGTTTTGTATCAGTTGAAGGGCCAGAGTCTTCAGAGCCTTCCTGAAGGTGTTTAGAGAGGGGGCATTTCTAATGTTGTTAGGGAGCTTGTTCCAGGTCTTGGCCACGATATAGGAGAAGGATATTCCCCCTGCTCCGGCTCTGCGGATGCACAGGTTTTTGGCGAGGAGGAGGTTGGTGGAGCGGAAGTTTCATTTGGGTACGTGGCGGGTGAATCTGTCTTTAAGGTATTGGGGTTTGGGGTTCTGTAGGCATTTGTAGGCATAGGTGAGTATCTTGAAGGTGACTCTTTTATCGACGGGGAGCCAGTGGAGCTTGCGTAGGTGTTGGCCAGAGCCAATGCAAACCCGGTTTGCCGGGATCCGTGCTCTGCAATGAAAGCCCGCCCCTCCAGGTGGGCTTACACATGCCGCCATCAAGATGAACTATGCGATCCACAAACGTACACCTCTCCCCCCAGGCGGTCCCTGCAATAGCAAGGGATCGAATCCTGAAGAGGGGAGCCACCCGCAGAATCAGGTCACCAAGGAAGGATTCCAATAGATGTCTAAGAAAACCCATCCTACTAGACAGTTAACCTAGAACCAAGAGGGCAAGAGGAAGTGAGTCGTAAAAATGACTGCATAGTCCCTCTAAAGCAGGGACTTGACTCCTAACACCCACACAACGGTCGCTACAGAAGGCTGCCGCACACTTACCTTTCAGAGTCTTGCAAGGAGTAGTTTGCAGAAAAAAACTGAAGGGCAGGGATGGGCTAGGGAGTTTTTGCTTGGAAGTTCTGGGGAGGAGCTATTGCTCATAGGGTAATGACTGTGAAGGGGAGATCTGATGAGGAGGTAATGAACCACTCCCCACAGACACCAATTACTAAGCTTCATATAAAGCGGTCGACGTCGAAGCTGGGAATTCGGTGGGGTGTTTCAGTAGGAATGCTCAACATCTCGTGATTCTGGACAAATCACTTAATCTCCCCGTGCCTAACAAAAATGAATGTGCCAGTCTGTAACACAACTGGTGGTCATGTAAAGTGCTCTGATACCTTCGGGTCGAATTTGGGCTATGTAAAACTAAAAAAAAAACTTTGAAAAGCAAAAGACCCACACCCTACAGGCACATGGATACTAAAGTCCTTATAAAGCATATGCTGATAGAACACACAGAAACCACACAGACAGGCACAAGTAAACAAAAAAAAGCTACGAAGACGAGGAGGCGCAAGGATGCTTAAACATAACAGACACAGCACTGCCCGCTGAAATAGCAGTATGCCGGGTACACACCCGGACACAGGAGTGCAAGCCCGTCCGACGGTGAGGAGTTCACCTGGCGTGGCCAGGGCATGAGTCATAGTGCCAGTCAGTTGAGCAATTAAAAAACAAGGCCTGCAATACGCGAGCTATTAAACATGGTTAAAAGCAGCGTATCTTTCCTGTCCCATAGCAAAACAGCAGTTGACAATTTTTCTTTACCTATTTCTTTTTATCACCATTTACTTCAAACTAAACAAGCATTTGCAATGCACCAGGTCTCGTATTTGCGCAAGTTTAAGCTGTTGGCATTGTAAATAATAGTGCCTTTTATTTATGTTTTGGCTTTTGAAACATAAATAAAACACTTAGGGCCAGATGTAGGTAGGCATTTACCGGTCGGTAACGGCCGAAAATCAGTCAAATCGGACGTTACCGACCGGAATCCATTAAATGAGATGTAGGAGGACAAAAATTTCCGATTCGGAAAACACGAGTCGGAAACATACCGACTCGGTAAATATGAAACGGTAAAGTTACCGTGGCGGAATCTACCGAATTCATAAATACCGAATTCTTATTTTCCGACTCGGAAAATAAGAAATGGTAAAAAATGGCCAGGGAGATGTAGGTAAGCCCAAAAATACCGATTCTGCAGAAAATCGGTATTTATGAGTCAGTATTTACCATGGATTGAATGCAGGTGGTAACCAGGGGAGGGCTATAAAAATAGTTCCAGAATGCACCTCAGGACCCATGATGGCGGCTTTTTACATCATAGCAAGACGGCAGAGACTACAGGCAGCAGAAGAGAGAGAATGGCAAAGGGAGGAACAAGTTTACAGGCAAAGGATAACACTGTTCCAACTGACAGAGCCTGAAATACTGTAGAGGTACAGGCTACACCCAGACACCATCAAGGACTTGATCAGGGACCTACACCCACTCCTGGTCCAACCAACACCCAGGGCCCATGCCATCCCACCCCATGTCCAGGTGCTATGTAGCTTACACCTGCTGGCCTCAGGGAGCTACCAGAGTGTGATAGCTGCAGTGGGTGGTGTGTCCCAGAGCTGCCTGTCCCGCTTCTTCAGGAGGTTTCTTGACGCCATGATGCAGAGGATGGGCCATTACATTTCATTCCCTGCTACACCAGCAGAATTAGCAAAAACCAAGACAGACTTCTATCAACTGGCACACTTCCCTCACGTGATAGGCTGCATCGATGGCACCCACGTCCCACTCTGTCCACCTGCAGCCACAGAGCACATTTACAGGAATCGCAAATCGACGCACTCCATCAACGTCCAGGTCATATGTAATGCAGGGAACCTCATCACAGACATCGTAGCCAAGTTCCCCGGAAGTACCCATGATTCTTATATATTCCAGAATAGTGGAATATACACACGCCTACTTGCCGGAGAATTTGGAAATGGATACCTGCTAGGTAAATCACAATGACACACCATGACACTCACATCAGATCTACGTCTCATGTACTTGCAATTAATGTCTATCTTTCTCCCCCCTAGGCGACAGTGCATATGCCCTGCGGTCCTTTGTGCTCACTCCCTACCTCAACCCATCCACCAGGAGTGAAAGGCGATACAATGTGGCTCACAGATCTACACGAAACGTTGTTGAGCGCACATTTGGACTCCTTAAGAGCAGGTTTCGCTGCCTCCACAAGAGTGGAGGTGCACGGCAGTACACCCCAATCATCTGCTGCAAAATAATAGCGACCTGTGCAATGTTACATAATCTCGCCACCAAGGAAGGCACAGAGGTGGAGATCACATATCATGAGGACATTGATGACGACCCAGAGGAGGCAGAGCCCCATGCTACGGTGGCAGCAGCAGCTACAGATGGGAGACTGAGACGGGAAGAGGTTACACAACAATATTTCTGAGTGAGTAAAGAGACACAGGCATGAATGTAACTTTGTGTAAGTAGTTTAATTTGCACTACGCCACAGCATTGATAGCTCACATTGGGCTCACAATATCAAACACTCCATGACTGTGTTGTCACGGTTAACACCACCGTGACTACAGCCTCGGGTGGAGGGCAAAGTCATTGTTTGTGGCCACGGACCACAGGGCGGGGCTGCTGTGGCTGTGAATCAATGTTCTCACTGTGGCCTGTCACACTTCCCCGACGCCTGCCACTCCTCCGTAAGTCTTGCACAGGAGTGCTTGCACCACTCCTGCTGGTGGACCCCTCGCTTTCCAAAGCACAAGTGTCGCCTCCAGTGCCAGTCTGATGCGCGAGCACAAGCTCCATAGCAGAGGTCATCCTGGCCATACCTTCTGATAAATTGTTGCAGCACCGCACTATGGCATCCTGCATCGTCACTGACCGTCTGCACAGCACAGTGGTAGCAGTGGCAAACCTTTTCAGGGTCTTTGTTTGCTGACGCACATCCACACGGGCCTTGCGTCTCTCTAAATGGTCCCTGTCCAACTTGTCACACAGGACAGTCATGCACTGTGTAATATCAGATATTCCTGACGCCATAGATTGCATGCTTTCTGCCATTTCCCCTATGCCCTTGCCTACTGCATCCAGCTTGTTATTTGTTGTGCGTGCCTGCCTCTGAACCCCCATCATCGCTTTTGCCTGCAGGTGCTGCACTTTCACCATGGTGGCCTCCAGTCCGCAGAAGACACCCTGAACCTGACGCACATCCTCTGCCTCCCGTGGCCGTCGCCCTCGGACACTGGCCCGCGTTACTCTGGGAGTGGGCTGCTGCTCGGTGTTGCCTCTGTCCTGTGTGTCACCCTCCACCTCCTCCTCCTCCGATGTTTCCAGTATTCTGCGAGGGGGCACATCATGGCACCTTACCCTTCCCAGCACTGGGGATGGTGTTGTGGGGGTGGGTGATTGTTCAGCCGCTCCTGTGTCCTGACTACCAAATAGGAGAGGGGATTGTGGATTTTGTGCTGTTGCCTCCTCAGGTATCAGGGCTGCCTGCTCTTGGTCCTTCCCTCCGTGTGATGTGCTTGGTCCGGCTCCTTCCCTCCTCTTCTCTCTAACCTCTGCTGTGCTGCGCATTGACTCTCCTGTGGACAGACATGGACATTGTGTCAGTGGAGTTGTTCACCTGTGTCTCATGATAAAACACACTTCTATTGCACTTTTGCCTGTCTCTCATTTGCCTATGCTAGTTTTCTGTTGCTCCCCTTGCTGCAATGCATGCTGACAGCTCTGAGGTATCTACACATGACTACATTTCCCAGGATGCATTGCAGGACATTAGTTAAACCTGTTGTGGAGTCTGATTTGTCCTGTGAGGGGAATAGGTAAATGGGTAAATGACAATGTACTTGCATCTTACCTTGTTTCTTTGCACCTCTTGCTGAGCTGTCAGCGTCTCCGATGCCGTGAATGCATTCCTTCTCAAGGGTGGATGCCACCATCTCCTCGATGTCGCTGAGTCTAGGGGCTCTGTTTCTTCCTCCCCCTGTTGCAGCACTTTCCTTGCGGTGGTCAGCAAGTTTTTTCTTTGTGATAATGCGGATGTCATACCACCGTTTTTTAAGATCTTCAAGGTCACGGTGGGTGACACCAATGGCATTTACCTTGCCTTGTATTTCCAACCAGGTGCTGCGTTTGATAGATTCTGCTACATGCAGAGATTGCTTACCGAAAATTTTGCTGTAATGTCTTACTACCTCGGAAATTAGCACCTGCAGTTCTTCCTGGCTGAACTTCTGCTTCCTTTTGCGCTCTGCAGCATCCCTCTGTGCCTCCTGACTCTCCATCTTGCTGTGTTGTTTGACTCAGGGAAGGCAGCTCCACACTCTGTCCTCCTTCTCTCCTGACTGTTGGTTTCTGCACCTGCATGGGCGTGGCCTGTCCCAGGTACTGGGGTGTGGTGCTTGGATCTGATTGGTTAGTTCCCCAGTGGCTTTGGATTTGGGTGTGGTTGGAGTACCTGATTGGTTCACAGGCTCACATGTTTGTCAGTTTCAAAATCTGAGTCGGATATTACCGACTCGGTAAATACCGAGTCGGTATTTTCCGACTCGGTATTTTCCGAGTCGGGACTACCCATTCATTCCTATGGGCCATGGAACCGTTGGTAAGTTTGGGTTTTACCGGATCGGATTTTACCGAGTAGGTATATTCCGACTCGGTAAATACCGATTACGATTACCGACTGATTCCGATTCGGTAATTGTTACCGATTTTTTATCTACATCTCATTTTCCGATTCTGAAATACCGATTCGGTATGACTCGGTATTTAAGAATCGGAAAATAAGATTTACCTACATCTGGCCCTTAGTCATGTACAATGTCAATAGCTTGAACTTGCGTAAATGCGAGACCTGTTGCATTGCAAATGCTTGTTTAGCTCATTGTGCCACTGCTGGTGCGACAAGTGCAGAGATCTCTTTTGTCATTCACAGAGCAACGCTTCGTATATCGCACGGTTCAACTCGAACTTTCATCTAACAGAGTTCAATACGTTGAAATGACGAATTGAATAAGAAATGGATGCGTGTATTTAGAAATGCTAGAGGCAAAAAACGTTGGACAAAAATATTACAGAAAGTGCAGTATGCGCAGGGAAATAAGTGTAGTACTGTATAAGAAAACGAGGGGTGACGCTGTGAGGGAGAAACTGGCCCGGGCCTTTATTGTTTTCTGTGAATGCTTCAAAAATATGCTGTACACTCTCTACGGTCCTAAGGCATTAAAACTTGATCACCTTTAGTTCATGCATTTTTTTTGTAACTGTCCAGGGTACCTCTAAACCAAACAAAGGGGATCGCAGGGTCTGATGAATCACTGAGACGGTTAGGACTAGAAAGAGAAAAACGCCTCATTAAAAGGAACCAGCTCATGAGTAAGGAAATACAGGACTAGATGGCGGGAAAAAAGCCCCCTGGCAACCCAGTGAGATGAGGCATCCACCCAAGACTGTCTGCTGACGTGTGCCACACCGCGCGAAGGGCTGCTATTCAGTCAAGGCCTAATGAGCAAATCACACCACTACTTGTAAATAAGAAACGAGACCACAACATCGCTCCGTATTCATGCATGCCGCATACTTCCGTTTCTTGGACTTTGCTTGTGTGTTCTAAGGGAGAGGGAAGGGGTGGAGCCTGGAGGTACACCTGTCAGTCGCCAGACTGAGGAGCCCAAGGAATAGTGGAGGCAACAAAATGTAATGAAAAATACAAATGGAAAAATAACCTCAACAGCTGTAACACGTACTCAAATTTGTGTTTATTAACTATGCAAGCACCTTATATTCTGCGATGGATGCGCATGAGCGAAGCTTTGAGTATTAACGTCAGGTGATAGTAGCGGGAGGGAAATGTAACCCGAGAGCTCTCCGGAATAGAAACCACCTGTCGCGCTAAGAGAATGGAGGAAACTTTCCGCAAAGAGCCGACAGTCACGCGAGAAGTAATTCAATCGAAGGGCTGCAGCGATGGAATCCGGGTCACCTTAGTGAGAATAGTTTCATATAAGGAGCCAGCTGGCGAGCAGGGGGAGGGGCAGAGTCACAAAGGGCTTCCAGACAAGCGGCAAAATTATAAGCAATTGGAAGTGTAGCAAATTTACGTCAAAATCCGTAGCAGTCTTGCCAAAACCAGTAAAACGTGCGTCAGAATGAAAACATCGCCCCACTTACTTAAAATAATATACCATCCCTCTTTAAAGGCAAAACCCAGCAAGAACAATATCCCTAAATTAAAAGGACAACCTCTTTTAAGCACCACCATTCTTCTCACAGTAAGGCTGAACATGCACGGCCACGAAAGTGAAAGCGACCACGCTGTGTTAATTAGTAACATGATCCACAACAACACGGGAGGAATGCAGCAGCCACCCTGTGTGCCGCTGCTCGCTAACGAGACCCAAATGCCATGGGAATGAATGTTTAGAGAAAAGGTGGGACATGCACCCGTCTTTGGTCAATTCTGTGCTTTCATTATTGAATGCCACACGCAAAGGCCAATGGAATGTGTGGGAGTTGCCAGGCCGACACTGAGAAGTCTTGGGGAAGTTTGTAGTGCTCTCAAGAAGCCTCTCATAGAGCCGTGCATGCGCCCTGCACTAGGCTCGACCTAGAAAAGGGCACATAGATGCGCGCATTGTGTTTTTGGTAGATTATTTCCAAGAGGCCCCATCTACCACGCAAACTTGGCTGTTCAATCAAAGCCATATCTGTTATTTTTCTACTTTCTCCATTTGCTGCATTCACCTACCAGCGAAAAGGGGGCTCTGCAGTGAAGGCTTCGATCTGCAGCTGTAACACAATACTTTCGCACAGCCCTGTCGACCCCTGGCACACATTTTACACGGCAACTGGCAATTACACACTTAGCATTACCATATTTATAGTGGCCTCTCTGCTAATTATGCTAATTGCCTGTCGAACTCTCTGCTGCAAAATATGGTTGCATTTAGCAGGCAACTGGCTACCAATGCAACTTTCTGTGCGGTTGAAATGTACATTTAGGCCGCACTGAATATCAAGATTTTTTGATGTGCGAGGCTGTCTGTGTCAATGCTGGGGACGCCACTTTTTGGGCTGATGGAGTCAGTGGTGTAAGGCAGCACACAGCATTCCCGGGGTGCGCACTCTATGCACATAGAGGTGGGGGCGGCACACCTGGGGTTCTTCCGGGGTCCTATGGAAGTCATGGTGTCCTGCAGTTACCGGTAGCTGTGGAAGGCACCAGCAGCTCAGCTCCAGTCCCTACGTGCAGGGCGTAGAGCAGCAGACAGAGCCACGGCCTGCAGCTCATTTGGGTGCTGAAGGAGGCCTCCCAAGCAAGCCCAGTTGTGGACATGTTTCACCCCATTCTTGCTTCTCGGCAGCCTATGCTCAGCCCAGGACAGAACAGTCACTACTATCCTGATAGCACCTTCCATTATCACCACTGTTCGAAGTGCATTAAAAAAAATGGTTGCCGACTTTGTAACTAGGGAACTGAGTTTGAGTCCCGGTGTCAATTCACCATACTGTGATTGTGGGCACATGACTTCATCTCCCATGCCTTAAAAAGCATATGCTGATAGAATACACAGAAACCACACAGACAGGCACAAGTAAACAAAAAAGAGCTACGGAGATGAGGAGGCGCAATGGAGCCTAAAAATAGCCTGACCTCATTTGACTTCCTGGAAGTGTAGCACCTGCAGGTAACGTTTTTCAAAGACCTATTTTGCAAAGCACGGTGGGAGCACCAGCATTTCTGCCTGACTTGAGCAATTTCCTCACGTCCTCACAAATGCCATGATTGTACTCATGTGCCACACAGGAGCTGCGCATATAAAAACAAAATAAATAGTCTGGCGAAAGTAAAAGCAATTTGCACACATCCTCACAAATGCCACAACTGTACCAGTGTACCGCATGGAAGCTGTAAACATTGAAACAAAAGAGATAGTACAGCAAACATAAAATAAATGCCCTGAAGTGAAATAATCCATGTAACGGGCCGTCTCCATATGTGTGACAAATACACCAAAAGGAAGGACAAATTGCATGGATTCACCACACAAAAGAAAGACATTTCAAAAGGCACGCGAAGGAACCAATGAAAAGGGATGGGCGTGCCGAAAGCCCATACAGCAGATACTGCATGTCTTGAACAAGATAGACGATATAGAGCAATGGGGTAGCCCAGTCTAGTGAAAAACCTGGGGGTTAATATTATATGTGAAACAGTGGTTCTGCCACTCTTAAAATTCAACAAATTTTTTCAATTATGTCCCTCCTATTGGATGAGAGCAGTCAACAAATGAGAAAGCGAGAAGTACCTTATGTCCAAACCAAAAAGCACAAAACTCTTATTTTATATTCCACCATATATTTGTATCAGTTTTTTTGAAAAATCAGTGTAAACTTATTGAAATACATATATTTACATACACACAGAACAATTCTTCTGAACTAACATTTAGGACTTAGATGTGCACAAACATTAAAATATTTACATGTCACAAAACATTCCACAAAATACATGGACATATACTACATTGAAAAATTATATTTAAACACGGTCCTTCTATTGACTTCAAAGGCTCATTAATCGCCTTTAAAAACTTGAAAATCAATGTTCCCTTTGTAAATCAGAGCGACGGGCAGCCCTCGTCCTCTGTATCAAATGGGCCTTTGAAGTCAATAGAAGGATCGTGTGAGGAGGCAGAGACACCTTCTCATTTTTGCCAAAGAAATCCAAATGGAGCACCGTGCGCCTGACGCCGGAGGAATGGTTTTCCCGATTAATCTTTGAAGCACTTGATTAGGACTACAGTGCCACATATAGATGACAGGGTTGAAGCCCCATAAAGGCTACCCACAGAACTTCCAGTTAGTCCCGAGGAAGAACCCACCAAGACGGTTATCATATCGCACTTTTTTCAGGGGTCGAAACGTCGATGCTTTATTGTCAAGTGTTCATGATCACCCAGGATACCAAACCAATAATTTGATTAATCACTTACTGGGCTGATATTTCTTTTTTCTTCTTTCAAAAACTTCGCACTGTGTTTAAATATAATTTTTCTACCTAGTATACGTTCATGTATTTTGTGGTATGTTTTGTGACATGTTAATATTTTTATGTTTGTGCACATCTAAGTCCTAAATGTTAGTTCAGAAGAATTGTTCTGTGTGTATGTTCATATATGTATTTCAATAAGTTTACACAGATTTTTCAAAAAAACTGATAAAAATATATGGTGGAATATAAGATAAGAGTTTTGCTCTTTTTGGTTTGGACATAATGGACATCTCGCTTTCTTATTTCTTGACTGCTCTCATCCAATAGGAGAGACATAATTGAAAAAATTTGTTGAATTTTAAGAGTGGCAGAACCACTGTTGAACAAGATAGAGCATGCACTGCCAAGTTGAGAGCTAACAACAAACACTGCACCTTGCCAAAAAGCACATTAATTTTTCCAAGCATCTTTCATTGCAGAGCAGTGGTGTCTGCTTAAAATGTTTAAATCAAACTTTGGATGGCTACACAAATATCGGTCCATATATACACATACATGCACATATATATATATACATATTTGCTTAAAATATTTAAATCTGACTTTGCATGTGTGCATATATCTATATATATTCAGCTATAAACCCTTACCTTTAACCTTTCCAGGTAGACCCATCAGTTTTATCTGTGGCACAATGTGTATCCCAACTAACTTTCACTTCTAGAGACACCACTGTCCTCTACAAGGGGAAGACTTCAGACATCATGCTTTCCAAGTCCCTGCAGAAACACTTGTCAGAAAACGCCTTTCAATGTCCTAAGTAAGACTCCCACTTCAGTGTGCATGAAGGGATTCAATATTATCAGTCTTTATCCTACAATTAAAGGAGTTCTGAAATAAGGCAATTTCATTCTCAAGGTCAAAGAATTCAATTTATATGTTAATTATATTAGCTTTCTCCGGGACGCATTGTTCCTCCGTGTTCTGCCTGATGTTCCCAGGAAACACTTCACGTGAAGTGTCGTCGCTGACCTCTTGACGCTGGATGATGACTGAGGAAACGAGAGAGCCGCTGCGAAAATAGACCCAACGCTAATGGCGGGGACGAGAAGAGAAGCACGTCTGCCCCCAGTGCTACGTAAAGAGGCTGTGACGCTGTCAGTATAGGATGAAAGTAATGAAAATGGTAAGCAGGTGGGCTCACGTCCGGAAATGTTCTAAATATCACTTATTGCTAGTAGCGTAAGCTGATGCATGTCATTTTATGACCAATGACTTAGAATATGTTTCATTAGACATCCCTGAGGATTGCTGTCCAGAGATGCATGCCTTTGGACAACACTTAAGATCACAGACCTTGCGTGAGCCCTCACTACTGCTGTATGGACAAACTGCCTCGTTTTGATTCCAAAGATCTTGTATTTGCATGAATTTAGACATCAGTTAGGATCACAAATCTCCATGCCTTTGGGCATCGCATGATACTACAGTGTAGCATGTCTTTGGACACAGGAGCGGCCCGTGCAGGTAAGAGCGGTGAGGCGGGGTCGGAGATGGGTGCTCGACCGATGAAGACGAGGGAAAATGTATTATTTTCCCTCCTCATTGTCTGTAGAGTTCCCCCACTCTTACTTGCACGGGCCGCTCCTGTTTGGTACATTACCTATGAACCTAGAGTTGTGCGCCACTGGACGTTACTTTAGAATCTAGAGTTGCGCGCCTTTTGACATGGCTGAAGAACTTACAGTTGAGTGCCTGTGGACATCACTTAATCACCTACCATTGCATAATTTTGCAAATCCCTTAATGTCACAGGTGCATGACTTTGCTCGTTAGACCACATAGTGCAAATGTATGTCTTTGACATCACTCCAGAACATAGAGGTGCACACACCTTTGGTCATTGCTAAAGTACCTAGAGTTGCATGCCTTGGACATTACTTAAGATTACAGACTCACATGACTTTAGACATTACTTAAGAATCCAGGGCCATATTATCAAGGGGGTTTATCTCCGCTTTTTTGGCTTTAAAAGCCAAGAAAGCGGAGATAAAATTATCTCCCTATTACCTAGCTGTCGCTAACACCAGTTAGCGACAGCTAGTAGGAGATAGCGGCCATCTTGGGCCTTGCATGTCAGTGATATTTATCACTAATGACATGCAAAGTGGGCGTGCCAAGATGTTAGCGACTGGAAACAGTCGCTAACATCGCTATCTCCTATTACCAACTTATGGAGATATTCGCACTAAGCGCGAATATCTCCAAAAGCTAACACCTGCCCTGAGCAGTTCTTAGCCATGTTATCCAATGGGAGGTGGATAACATGGCTAAGAGCATTAGCTCGGTAATGCATGAATATCGCGGACTTTTCAGCGATATTCATGCATTGCGGCCGATTTTTATCGCATTTGCGATAAACCTTGGTAATACCAAGGTTTATTTGCAATAAAAATCGCCGCAGCTCAGCGGTAAATTTTTGTCTCTAACCAAGCAAAAGCGATAATTATCCCTATTGCTTGGTAATATGCCCCCTAGAGCCGGGTGATTCTGGGCATCACTTATTATCACACATTTGCATGTCTTTGCACATCACTTAGGAACCGCGAATTGCATGTCATTGGACATCATTCCACAACTTTTGTACATCACTTAATCATCTTGAGTTGCATGATTTTTGACATCCCTTAGTGTCACTGGTGCATGGCTTTGTACATCACATAAGAGCGTGCAAATGCATAACAGTCGACATCATTCCAGACCCTAGGGTTACCCGCCTGTGGACATTACCAAAGTACCTAGAGCTGCATGGCTTCGGCATCACTTCAGGCCACAGAGTCACATGCCTTTTGCGCATGACTTAAGAATCAAGAGTTGCATGATTTTGAACATCACTTAATACCACGCATGTGCATGTACTTGCATATTACTTTGGAATCAAGAACTACTTGCCTTTGGACCTCATTCCACAACCTAGAGTTGCATGACTTTGGGCATCATTTAAACAAATAGAGTTGCATGATTTTGGACATAACATTATTATTGCCACATGTGCATGTCTTTGCACATCACATACAAATGTAGAAAGGCATGTCTTTGGACACCACTCCAGATGCTAGATGTGCATGGCATTGGACAGCACTCCCCTGAACATTGCTAAAGTACCTAAAGTTGCATGACTTGGGCCATCACTCTTGATCACAGAGGCACATGCCTTTGGACTTTACTTAAGAATCTGGAGTTGCATGATTTTGGATATCACTTAATATCACACATTTGCATGTCTTTGAATATCACTTAGGAGCCTAGAATTGAATTCCTTTGGACATCACATACTCATCTAGAGTTGCATGAGTTTGGACATCACTTAATTTCACAGGTACATGTCTTTACATATCACATAAGAACGTAGAAATACATATATCTGACATCACTCCACAACATAGAGGTACACGTCTTGGACATTGATTAAGTACCTAGAGTAGCACACCTTGGACATAACTTGAGATCACAGACTTGCATGCCTTTAGACCGTACTTAAGAATTTAGGGCCATATGTATCAAGGCTTTTTCGATTCGCAAAGGCCGGAATTGGGCGAATTCCGGCCTTTGCGAATCGCAAAAGGCCGTTTTGCATTTATTGATATGTATTAAAAAATCGCATCATAAGGAATCGCATGAATTTGCGATTCCTTATTTTGCTATAGCATTTAAGGAATCGCATGTTTGCGATTCCTTAAATGCTATGGGCCATATGTATCAAGCAAATTAGCATTCGCAAATGCCGAAATTCGCAGAATTTCGGCCTTTGCGAATGCTAATTTGCTAAATGGTATGTATGAAACATTTTGGCAGCAAAATAAGGAATCGCAAAATTTGCCATTCCTTATTTTGCGATTGCACTTAAGGAATCGCAAATTGTGCGATTCCTTAAATGAAATGTATCGAAGAAAAATTATTCCAAAAATGCTCTTAAGGATTCGCAAATTACCACCAACTTCTGGTTGGTGGTAAGTTGCGAATTATTTTAGGAAAACAATTTATTTAAAATCCAAAGGTGCCATATGACGCTCATACATGCCCCTAGGGCATGTATGTGCGCCATATGCCCACACGTGTCATTTTCAGGGGTGCAGCAGGGTGTTCTTGTGACACCCCTGCACCCTTGAAAATATTCCTACATTTTACCTTCATTCCTATGGGCCTCCTGGCCCATAGAAATGAATGAGAAATTTGCGATTAGCAATTTGCTAATCGGAATTTAGGAATGTTAAGGAATCGCTAAAAAGAAGCGATTTCCTACATACATACCATTTTGCGATTTCTAAATAGCGATTCCTTAAAAATCGCTATTTAGAAATCGCAAATGTTGATGATGATACATATGAAGCATTTTACTATAGCGAATTAAGCTTAAGAAATCGCAATTTACCACCAACTTTCAATTGGTGGTAATTTGCGATTTCTTTTAAAAATGCACAAATTGGCATTTTTGAATGTGGCATGTGACGCACATACATGCCCATAGGGCATGTATGTGCGCCATATGCACACACATGCTGATTTCAGGGGTGCAGCAGGGTGTCCTTGAGACACCCCTGCACCCTTGAAATCAATCTCATTTTGCGATTAGCAAATTGCGAATCGCAAAATGAAATGCATTTCACAATCATTCCTATGGGCCTCCTGGCCCATAGGAATGAATGGGAAATTATTCCTTATTTGCGAATTCGCAACTTGCGAATTCGCAAATAAAGAAGATTAAGGAATCGCTAAAAAATTGCGATTTTTTACATACATACCGTTTTGCGAATTCGAAATAGCGATTCCTTAAAAATCGCTATTTAGTATTCGCAATACGGAACTATGATACATATGGCCCTTGGATTGCAATATTTTGAACATCAATCAATGTCACATGTGCATGACTTTGCACATCACATTAGAACGTGCAAATGCATATCTTTGGACATCACACCAGAACCTAGAATTGCACGCTTTTAGACATTGCTAAAGTACCTAGAGCTGCACGCCTTCGGCATCACTTCAGGCCACAGAGTCACCTGCCTTTGGACATGACTTAAGAATCAAGAGTTGTATGAGTTGTGTAATTTTGTAGATCACTTAATATCACGCATTTGCACATCACTCAGAAATCAAGAATTACATGTCTTTGGACATAAGTCCACGAAAATAGACTAACATGCCTTTGGACAGCACTTACTCCTCCGAAGATGCATGATTTTGGGTATCACTTAATTTCACAGGTTCATGCGTTTGCACATTACATCAGAACATAGAAATGCAGGGTTTTGACATCACTGCAGACATAGCGGTACACGTCTTTGGGGATTGCGAAAGTACCTGACATTGCACACCTTGGACATCACTTAAGAATAAGATCGCAGGCTCGAATGCTTAGAACATTACCTAAGAATCTAGAGGTGCATGAGTTTGGACATCACTTAATATCACAAATTTGCACGTCTTCGCACATCACTTAAGAACCAAGAATTTCCTGTTTTTGGATATCTTTCCACAACCTAGAGTTGCATGGCTTTAGGCATCATCTAACATCACAGAGATACATGCCTTTGGACATTCCATAATACTATAGTGTTGCATGCCTTATGAATCACTTTAGAATCTAGCGTTGAATGCCTTCGGACATTATTTATGAACCTCAAATTTCCTGCCTTTGGACATTACATTAAGATGACAGTGTTCCATTCCTTTGAACGTTACTTATGACCACAGGGTTTGACGCACTTCTCCATTACTTAAGATCACAGAGTCGCATTCAATTGAACTTCACTTAAGAACCTAGAGTTGCTTGTCTTTGCTCATCATGGAAGGGCCTTGAATCGCATGTCTTTGGACTTCACTCAAGATTATAGTCCCTCACAAAAAACGTAGACATATCACCGCACAGGTTAAGAGTCATCGATGTTCACTGTCAAAAACTAGGTGAGACTACAGAAGGAGAAAGAAATTGAATTTAGTGTAATTTATCCGCATAGAGCACCATGTGTATTTATGTATTTACTTAGGTATTCAATGCACTAAACTGCGTGTTGCTCACTCAATCCAAGGATCCAGTCTGCCATTACCTCTCTAGCAGATACGTTTCTTCCCCCAGTACCCAGTCTAGGATACTGCACCAGGTGCAGGTTATCTGCTGCTTTAACCTTTAGATCACCCCCGTGAGATCAATCGAAGAGATCCATGAAAGGTTCATAGCGATTGGATTATGCATAGGAGCGGGCTGTGCCAAGTGTTTGCATTTGGAGAGAGAAGAATATGAGGGAAAGGAATAATGGGTTGGTTGGGGCAATCATCTCATCTTTACCTCTGTATCTCAACAGTTTCAGTTCCTCCACCATCACCCCTTGCACCTACAGTATTGCCCATGTCTGGAAAAGAGACAGGCTCTCGGACCAAGGTACTTTATGATTACTGGACCATTTGAACACAAACCTGATAGTTTTGCAGGAATGTGGCCCTGCATTATATGTCTCTGTTGTAAGGCCCAATGTGGAAACCACAGTAGAAAGACTAAGAAAGGGGCAATAACAAATGAGGTCATGGCTCAGAAGAACTGTCTTCTAGGCTTCACTAGAATAGAAATATCAAAAGATATTAACAATCTCTAGAGTGCTTTCTGAGGTTTTCTGATAGTAAGCTTACTCCTGATATTTAACCATGCTTAAACAGGAGTGATAACTGTTACTTTTGGTTGCATATAGTACCACCTGCGAACGCATTAACCTTGGTCCCACATCCTCAACCTTCTGTGTTAAATAATCCAGGCCTTATGTAGACTCTTTGTAGGCGTGGGCCACGAGTAACTGTCTAATCCAGGCCCCAGATGTTATTTCTGCAAGTGGAGATGGCTCCCTGGCATCCCAACACGTGTAGGAATAGTAACTCCTAATTCGGCCAGCCTATGGCTGCAAGTAGACATCGAACAGCAGGAAAACGAGGGGCTGGCCTGTGGGCTACTCCACTGTTGCATGACTGGTGAAGATAAATCTTATCCAGCTGGTAGTTGAGAGACGACCAGTGAGAAGAGCAGAGCTATTTTATGGCAGTTTTAATATTGGACTAGCTTTCTAGTAGGAACTAATCATATGTTTTTGTGTAGCTCTTTGCATTACTCTAAATAACTGCTGTAAATAATAGGTGCAAAAAGAACAATTGATGGACGGAATGCTGCACAATGTCAAACATTCACCCCAGTACAGAGATCTGGACCTAAATCCATTGTTATTTTGCTCCCCATGCCATTCCAGTTTAATCCCAGTCATATACAAATCAGCCTTGACCTTGTTACTCATGGGAACAGTCCAGGCCGAACTGCCAGGCCAGGTCCTCCCTGGACTGTAAACAAGCATCCTGGGACCAGTTTCGGGGCATCACCCCTCATCAGCCAGGCTAGCTTGACTCCAGTTGCATGGAGAGCAGGTGTTACAATTACTTAATGTGATGGTACCACCGGCGTAACGAACCTTGAGGGGGCCCCCCTGCAGGATACGCGAAGGGGCCCCCTCCGACTCAATCTAGAGCTCCCCAGCAGAAGTGCGGTGCTGACGGGCCCCTGGATAGTGAGGCCCCCCCGCCCCCCGCACCGCTGGGGCTGCAGTGGCCTTTGTTACGCCCCTGGGTGGTACTCAGTGTACTGATCACAGATGAATGACTCAGCCGTGCCAGGATTAAAACTCATAACTTGCAGATTACCTGAAGGTCAGCAGCGTGCAGTTAAGTCACTGGACCCTTCTGTTGCTACTGTGCACTAATGATCCACAGTGTGACTGGCTGCAGAGGGTTCAAACAATATAGCGACTACTGAGCCGCCTCTGAAGGTGATTCTCTGCAGCCCACTAAATAAATGCACATGGTTGTGATGCCTCTGGGTGGTCAGAAGCCAGATTGATGGTCTCACCCACTCATACCCCAGAAAACTAGCTCTCGTCTCTAACTCTCGCTCTCTGTTGCTGACTCCCTCTCTCTTCTCTTTCTCCTCTCTTTCACTCCCTCGCTCGCCCTCTCTCTCCCGCTCGTTGTCTCTCGGCTTCTTTTTCTAAACTTACCTGGCAAATACCCAAAAGAGGACAACAGCTGTCCAGTCCAGACTGGCCATAAAACAGAGCACTACACTCGTGTGCACTAGTGCAGGTGCTTATACTCCCCAATGTGCACATTTACTCCCAGAGAGCTCTATAATTCAATACTGTCTTCTGTTCTCGAAAAAAGTCCTCTGCCGTTTAAAATAATCATGACTGGTCTCTTGAGACTCGGCTGCGCGTCTGCAGAGGTGAAGGGCCGCCATGTCCCAGCACTGACTCACCGCTCCTCGCAGATGAAAGCACGCGCTGTCGTGGGCGTCTCTCAGGAGGAATGCGTGGTTCGGTCACTCTGGCACTTGAGAACGACGGACAAATACAAACTCTTGCACTTAAAAGTTTCTCTAATGATTGAGTTGGCCCGATATATTGACGTTTTCGGCTCTGTTTCCTGGCAGGATGACAAATTCAGGCGCTAAGTGCCCACATTCGAAGTCACTTTCTTTTGTAATCAACAGCAGTGAGATGGAAAGCTGTAAAATTCTGCTTTTGGCCTAACACAACCTCCCCCCCCTCCCCGGTCATTTTCATACAAAGAGGGTTGCATGTCGTGACTACATATCGAAGTCGACAATATCATCGATGCAGGGCTCAAGTCCTAAAATAAGAAGCAGGGGCACTCACCCAGTTAGGCTGAATGGGTGTGACATCACTGCGTGTGACGTCGCAGGAAATTACATCACTGCATACCGTAGAGCTTCATTGTTGTGCGGGTATAGAGAGATAATAAATGTTCCAAGGGCAGGCAAGGGGTTATGAATGTACTTAAGAGTTTGGGCGTTTTGCTGGAACAGAGACAAAATCAAAGGCTTCAGTGGCAAGCATGGGGCCATGAGTAGTTAAGTAACACTGTACGCTTAGACCTTATATATGCGTCGTGTGGGGTCAATGAGGAGGTTGAATTAAGGTTGATGTCTTTACTGATGATTGCAGATATAAAAATGAAGGCTGGGCTGGATGGAATAGTCTTTCAAGCTTCATTCAACTTGAATTGAAAAAGAACGTTTTCAGTCTGTTTATTGTTTCATAAATGTCTTATTGAATCGATGGTTGTTTAAAACTTGTTAAATAATTTATTTTTTAGATACCACTGACGAAGGGTTGTCCTAAATGCATTGGGTGTTTTAAAATAAATTTTGATGTGTGGAAACATCTGATTCTCCTGTGTTTTTTTAGGAAAATCGTGGTTGAATAAGAGAATGAGTCAAAGGAATTGAAAAACAAAGGGTGAAAAAGTGAAAAACTATGGAGTAAAAAAGTGGATTAAGCAAAAAGTTGAATATGGATTTGATTCATTTATTCATTGGTAACGGCTGTGCAGCTTGAATGGAATCACATGGTTCCCTTGTGTTCGTTCTCTTGATTGCAGCGCAATTGGGCGCAGCGGGGAGCAAGCTTGCCCGCCTATAGAAGGTGAAACTGAATAAACATGGAGTATAAAGTGAAATGAGTAGAAAATGGAGTAATAAATGGAATGCATCTCACCACCATTGCCTTACATAACAGGAAATGAAATCACAGTTCTTGACATCCATGTGGCAACACAGGAAGTGGCAGTACAACCAGGCGCGCAACACCCATAGGGCTCAAAGGGCTTCAGCTCCCCCTTCCTGTGTATCAGCTCGGGCTGAGACAGCTTCCTGGACACACACACAGACAGTTTTTGAGCTTATCGATGCAGCACCCCAGTACTTCCCAGGTCTTTTAAAGACCATTTTCGTGTTAACAAGGCTTTGTTGTTTTTTCACCCCTCCATCTCCACTCTGCCTATTGCTGGAACAGTTACACCCCAATTGAAATATTCAGTAGCACCCCTTGAAATTTGGCTCTACTTGCGCCTCTAAGTACAACCCATGACCTCACAGGAAGTGACATCAAATTTTAAGACTCACATATGTTTAGCAGGTCTATCACGAGTGCATTACAATATTTAACAAATTAGATTTTGCATTGGGGATGTGCCAAAATATTGACACAATCCAGTAGCAAAATCCTGGATTCAGTTAATAAATTTCTTTAAAAACCCGGCCACAAAGAAATTAGCAATAAGGAGAAATGTGCCAGCAAAATTGTCCTGCTTAATTGGTTGCAATGTCTGTATTTTAAAATATCGTATGCTGTGAAGGCACATTCTGCAGAGATCTTTTTGTGCCAGCTAAATCTCAGAGAATAATAATGATGGTAAGATTACTCTGGAGGATAAAATATTTGCTGGAGAGATCTGTGTTTGGTCTCGTCCTAGTTCTGAATCAAAGTAGCATAGAGGGTTAACATGCCTCCTGCAAAGTACATTATGTAACAGGAAGATGATAGATTTTTTTTATGTAAATGGGTAAGTTGGCTACTGCTATTAAGACAAAGATCCTTTTGTTACTTGCAGTTCATAATTTGCAATCCTTCTAATATAACACAGTGAGGTATGAAGGACATGTGGCTCTCACACCTTGTAACCCTCACTGTCTTATGTAACACATCTTTTTTGGGTCTCACCTAGGGTTGGAGTGCGCATGCTGCGCTCCTTGCTCTTCGAGGCGTCTTCTAATCGGTAAGATTGCTGAAGGGGACTTGAAGCCCCGCCTATCATTTTCATTGGACGGCGTCATCATTTATGCTAAACGCTAGCCTCCGATTGAAAATGAGGCTTTTTTTGTTACCTCCCAGTCTCCTTTTGACCCCATCCACCCGGACTGGATCTTTTACTCAGGGCGTGACTCAGTGTCTCTTAATTAACCGCTAAGCACTTTTTTCTTGCATTAGCACAATCGCAACGCCCAGCAGAGGAGTCCTCCGTTGTGCGCTCATATGTAATGACAGCTGTGTTACATTGTGTTGTGCACTTTTACATAATATCAGCCAGGGAATACTTTTTAAAAACTTTTTTTAACAAGCGCAACATTGTGCGCTTTCACGTAATATCGGCCTCGTTACTTTGTTTACCCTCAGACGCCATGCTGCCAGGACCCCCCTGCAGACTCCTTCAGGGGGGCAACAGCCTTGGTACCGGAGCACGTACAACCAGGGCCAGTCTGGGCCGCTTCCGCTCAGGACTTCTCGCTTTTACGTAATATCAGCCAGGGAATACTTATTTTTTCTTTAACAAGTATAACGTTGTGCACTTTCACGTAATGTCGTCCGCGTTACTTTGTTTACCCGTGGACGCCATGCTGCCTGGACCCGTGCCCCTTTAGGGGGGCAACAGCCGTGGTACCGGAGCATGTACACCCACGGTCAGTCTGGGCCGCTTCCAGAGCAGGACTTCTCGGAGGAGTCCGGTTAGATGCATACTGCCTACAGCCGGGCAAACTGACGTGCGCACTTTGATATCCTCAGGCTGTTCCTGGGAGATATCATGAGTGCTCAGCGCACAGGCTCCCAAACCCCATGGAGCATTAAACTGGCCTGCTCCGCCCAATCTTAGCACTTCTCTCATGCTGGGAATAATTGCATGAGAAAAGTGCTGGGATTGCATAGGTAGTCTGGGAGCCTGTGCCCCTGGGGATTGTAGTGCCAGGAGCAGTGAGGCATAGCACAACGAGGGAGCATAAGTGCGTAGGCTGGTAGAGAAAGGTAAGTGTTTTACTTTTTTATTTTTTATCTTTCCCTGGGCTGCCTCCCCGTTAAAGTCGGATTGGCAGCAGCTGCTGCTGGTCTGCATGTTGCTGCTCGGAACAAAAGCAGACAATGTGCAGTTGATGTTGTAAGGGTCCTGGAGTCTGAAAGGACATTGGTATGAGGTCAGCATATTTCTGTGAATTCCGGGAGAAGTAGGAAAGGCATGTGGCACTCTTCTGAAAGTGGCCAGCTTTGCAGCAGGGTAGACAGCGTCTTCCCTCAGAAAATTGTGAGTAGACGGCACCTACCCTCAACTCGAGCCCTGCATTCAGGGCGGAACAGTTCTTATATTCCATGGGGCATTTCCCAGATGGGCTGGAGCCCTTGGAGTCTGGTTCTGAAATCCTAGGGCCGCATCTGATGCCTCTGTCACTTTCCCAAGGTTACTGCGGTTTATTCCAGCAGGAGTGGGGGATGGGGGAGGATGGACAGCAAGTAAGCAATCAGCAAGAGAGAGTAGAGAAGTAGAGTGGATGGGTGGAAGAAGTTTTTGAAGGATGGAAGGGAGCGGGGCTGGATTAAGCCTTTTTGAACGGGCTGATTTTGGTTCTCAAGTCTGGTCCTGATATCAACCTACAATTACATCGTATCCAGGACATCCCTGATCATAGCAAAACACACAAGATGATGGACGGAATGTTGCACAATGGCAAAACATTCACCCCAGTCAAGGATCTGGGTTTAATCCATCGTTATTTTACTCACCAAGCCACCCCAGTTCAGACATGGCCATACGCAAATCAGTCTTGACCCTGTGCCTCATGGGAACAGTCCAGCCCGAACTGCCAAGCCATGTCTTCCCTGGACCGGAATCAAGGATCCTAGGACCGGTTTCTGGCTATCAGCCGTCTTCAGCCAGGATAGCGTGACTCGAGTGGCTTAGTGAGCACTGGACCCATGTCTGGGCATACCCTTCCCACATAGGGTGAACAGCAAAACACACAAGATGATGGACGGAATGTTGCACAATAGCAAAACATTTACCCCCATATATCTCCTCCTTGGTATTTCATAACATTTACAAAAAAATATAATGAGCAAATTAGTTATCAGTGACACTCTATCACACAGGCACTTTGCTAACATGGATATAGAATGACCATTATCTGGGAACCCCACCATAAACGGTAACTTATTTGCCCTAAATCGAGTCAGAATGAATCCCTGCTGATCATTACATATCAGGGTCATATGTAGTTTCAGACCCTTGTGGGGGTCATACTATTATAGGCGCCTACAGATGGTTTTACTGAGCTAGGCAATGACAAGTTTTCAATAGAAAGATTTTATTTGCGTTGATGTTTGTTCTTAAATCTTGTATAGATTTATATGGATTTCATCTATTTTTTGTTTTTATTTTACTTGAATATCAATATACAGATATTGGTTTGTTGACATCTATATAACAATTATAGGTCTATACTGGCTATATTTTAGCATATTGGATCCTTCCTCAACTTATTTGGAGCAAGCATTTTTATTACTACATTACTTTTGTTGTTTATTTGTATATCATTCATGAATAATCTGTTTTGTGGTTAACATGGTTCTATATCTAGATTGTAGTGACAATAAAACATGATGTAAAAAAAGAAGCAATTTTAGGCCCAATGAATGGACACAGCAGTCTAGAGATTATGTTATGTATTGATAGAAGCAGTGGTGGCTGCTGCTAAACGGGGGTAGCAGGGCGGGGGGATTAAAAAACACTTACCTTCCAACTGGAAGCCACATCTCGGCCCTTGATACAGGAAGCTCCCAGGGCTCACTCAGGCAATCATGACGCTCCTGTCACTATGACAGCAGCATTGTGATTGGTCTGAGCACCATGGTTCGGCAGTCAGGCAGGGAATGGAAGCCTCTGCATGTTCTCCACACAGGCTGTGCAATACAGCCGGTGGAGAACATGCAAAGTACGCATGACTGTTTGGCCGGCCCAAGACGGCTGGACAAATCGTCATGCGCACTTAAGAGAGTGCCCACCACTCCTCCTGTGACAGCCCAGCCCCACCCCAGCTGAGCCAGGATGGAAAAATCAAATGATAATAACTGTGTTGTTATCATTTTATTTTTCCTTTTTGAACTGCTCACAGAGCAGTGGGGTGACACTCCTCCCCCTTAGTGCAGGAGCCGCCCCTGGAGAGAAGGGCAGAGAAGTCGCGGACACTGTAGCATATTCTTTTCACCCTCAATCAACTTATGTGTGGTGCAATGCGCCCTTCCTTCTCTGAGCATTAACTTCACAAGGGAATGCTTTCATACAATGTTGGTTGATAGACCAATGGGAATCAGTTTGGCTAGCCCTTTTGAAGCAAGGTTGGGTGTTTAGGATTTTTTCAAGAATGCATCCGCTTGCCTTCAGTACGAAAGATGTGCACATTTTGCCAAACCCATTTCAGCCCTCCTCAAACTAGGAGAAGGGCCCCACTGGGGCATGTCTGAATTGGTCCTGAGAGGGGACAGAGACTGGCAAAGAGGAGACTCGTGCTAAAACTGTGTTTTCGGTGAAAAAGGCAGAGTGGCAGTGAGCCACTCTCTAATGGGCCATCAGTTACATTTGCTGTCACTCATGCCCTGGTTGGGAGTGGGTGTCAAAGGGGGAGTGGCTCTAAATTACTCTCAAAATCACTTCTCAACTATTGATAAAGGCTCTTATGAGGGATACGTTTACACTTTAAAGAGAGCAAGCTCCTGAAAGCATGTTGGTAATCATGTATTTGGATTTTTAAAAGGGATGCCTGAATATAACGGCAATACTTGAATTGTAAAGTATGTTTAGATCTACTAACTGTATAGAATAATTGCCCCAAAAAATATTATGGGGAGTCTTGATTTTTTTTATACTTGAAGGCAGCACAGCTTAAAAAAGTTGGAGACCCCTGCATTGCATGCAAAAAAAGAAAAGTGTTTTTTAACTTGTGTTTGCCAACGGGACATCTCTGACTATGAAAACGTTGATTGTCAAATAATATAATCACCACCATGAATGTGGGATATTTCACTTGCCAATCCCCAGTAAAAGAGATTAAGAATTATCACCCTATTTCTGATAAACATATTCTTTTTGAGTCGTTAGTTGAATGTTTTCTATGTGTGTGTGTTTTTTTAGTCTCCTTACAACCACAACTGAAAAAAAGCATTGGCAAAGCCAACAGGTCTCACCTATGCAAGAGCTATTGTCTTTGCCAATTTGTTTAGCCATGTTGTGCACAAGCATGGCTGCTGTTTAGCATTTCTAAAAGTTGTGCCATAGAGGAGAGTTGTATGGAGTGTTGGAGAGTGAAATGAAGAATAGTATAGTTCTGTGTTGTAGAGTGGAGTGGCATAGAGTGTCGTGTATTGGAGTGGCACAGAGTGGATTCACGTAGAGTGACGTCCAGTGGATTGGCAGAGTAGATTGGACTGGTGTAGAGTGCATTGGTGTAGACTGTTGCAGAGAATAGTGGTGTAGAGTGCAGTGGTGTAAATTAAAGTGTCGTACAGTAAAGTGCAGTGGCATAGAGTGAAGTGGTGCAGTGGTGCAGAGTGGATTGGTGTAGAATAGAGTACAGTGCCATAGAGTACAGTGGCATAGAATGCAGCGGTGTAAAGTAGTGTGGCATAAAGTGCAGTAGCGTGGGGTGGTGCACAGTAGCGTGTAGTGCTGTAGAGTGCAGTGGCATATATTGCAGTGGTGTGAGTGGAGTGCTGTGGAGTAGAGTGGCATAGTGTGCATTGACATAGAATATAGTAGGGGAGAGCACAGTAGCACAGAGTTCTGTGGTGTAGAGTGCAGTGTTGCAGAGTAGAGTCAAGTGCAAAGGTGTCGACTGGCATAGAGTTTTCTGCCTTAGAGGGCTGTGGTGTAGAGTAGAGTGATGTAGAGAGCAGTGGCATAGAGTGGAATGGCACAAAGTGGAGTAGAGTGGCATAGAGTGCAATGGCTTAGACTGCAGTGGCATAGAGTAGAGTAAAGTGAAGTGATGCAGAGTGGCATGCTGGGGTGTAGAGTATAGTGGCATAGAGTGTAATGGTGTAAAGTAAAGTGCTGTAGAGTGCAGTGGCATAGAGTGCAATGGTGCAGAGTAGATTAGAGCGGTTTACAGTAGATTGGCATAGAATACAGGGTTGTAGAGTTGAGTGGTAGATAATAGAGTGCATTGGCGCAGAATGCAGTGGCGGAGAGTACAGTTTTGCAGAGTAGCATAGTGTAGAGTTGGGTAGCTTGGAGTTGTGCAGAGTGGAGTGGAGTGGCCTAGACTGGAGTGGTGTAGATTGCAGTGGCAAGGAGTATGGTGATGTACAGTAGAGTGGAGTAGAGTGTATTGGCATACAGTTGAGTGGGGCAGAGTAGAGTAGATTTGAGAGGTATAACCACCCTTTTCTTACTACACTTGGTGTAAGAAGAGGGATCTGCCGATATGGAGGATGTTGTTAATTTTATGGTCAAAACTCAAGATAAGCTAGAAAAGGGGATGACACAGTTCCTGACTACAGCTGCAGGGGATAAGGAGAGCCTTCATAAAGCCTTGACCACTCAGACACCATCACAGGATACAGCCATGGGGAGGTTGGCAGATGTACGGGGTCAGCAAAGAGGTTAATTCCGCCTTGCCATTGGTGGTCCTACAGAAATACATCATCAGGAAAGTCTTTTTTTCAATAATTTCTAGTGTACAAATGGGGTTAATACTTGGGAGCCTAACTTTTAGGAGGCCTACAAGCCGCCAACCAGTCATCCAATTCTCAAAAAACTACGCCGAATGGAGAAATCAAGAGAAGTATACTTGAAAGACTAGGGGTGGATGAGGAAACATGTAGGATAAGGCTGTGAAAGATAAAAGAGTGGCCATAGGAGAGGCAGAGGGTCCTATTCTATTGTGTTAAAGACATGACTGACCTTTGGCTCCAACCCCTTATCATAATGAAAGACAAAATCCTAGGGAAGATTTATTTAGAAGAATATCTGGCCGTGCTATATTCCCTTGTTCAAAAATGACTACGCCAACATACACAGCTTACGACAGACAGAGCAGTGGATATAGCAAAATGCCTTCGTCCGGACTAATGAACTCCAGAAAGGTTGAAATTTTAGGGCGGCCCAAAGCGAACACCCCCTCTTCAGAAAAGCCTGAAACACCGACTCTGAGTAGGAAGACCCCAACGCAGTAGGTCCCCAATCCTTTCTCAAGGAGGGTTTATTATACCTGAAGGGTAGTAGACCCCAATCCCAGCAGTTGTTAATCCCTGCTCCGTTTTGAGAGAAAGTGTTGTTCCTGGCTCATTGCTACGTCCTTGGTGGACATTTTAGTTCCAAAAAACAGAGAAATCCATTTTGGACCGATTTTATTGGCTCAGCCTATTCTAACAAGTGAAAGCGTATTGTAGGGAATGCTCCGAATGGCAAAAGAATAATCGGTACCAGTCTGCCCAGGTTCCCTTCTGCCCTCTACCTGAGATTGAGGAACCATTCTCCAGAGTAGGAATGGACATTATCTGGCCCACTTCTTCCTTCCCATAGTGGCTGTCGATATGTCCTTGTTCTGGTGGACTATGCCACGCAATATCCCGAAGCAGTGGCCTTGCGCCAACTCCACACCACACATATAGCAAAAACCATGATAAACATATTCTCAAGAGTAGGATTTCCAAAGGAAATCCTGCCAGATCAGGGTACCCCATTCGTTTCCCAGCTTATAAAGCAAGTGTGTCAGCAATTGGGAATCAAAAAAATATGCACCGCTGCCTATCACCCCCAGACAAAAGGCCTCATGGAGAGGTATAGTGCCACTCTTAAGAGCACCCTAAAAAAAATCTGGATCTGGAAACCAGGATATGTTACCTTTAGCGCACTTCACAATCCAATGTGAAGTATAGAAAAGTACTGGGTATTCACCATTTGAACTTCCCTTTGGGCGTCCTTGTTGGTGAAGGCCAGAGAAGTGTGGGAAAAGGTAATTAAACTCATCTGGGGCAGATTCGGAACCTAGTGAGAGCCATCTTGGAGAACGCCGAACAGTCCCAAAAGTCCCAAAATGATTAAAATACAAAGACCAGATCCTTACATGTAGGAGACATTGTTCTTCTAATGATGCCCTCCTCAGAATATAAACTCCTAGCTCAATGCCAAGGTCCATATATAATGTACTGAAACAGGTGACTCCTCTTACCTATTGTATTGAAAAGAATACAGATAAAATGGTGTCCCAGATCTACCATATCAACCTGTTGAAAAAGTGGGAGGGCCCTTACCCTTACCAGTCCTATTCAGGAACCATGAGGAAAAGTGCCACTTGAATGTTCAATGTATTAATCTGGACCACCCTACCGGTCTGAGCCAGGAACTCACAGATAGCGTACAGCATTTTTGTGAGGTGTTTTCCTTGGTTCCTGGCAAGACCACCATATTGGACCACCCTATCCAAACACCACCAGGGGAAAGATTACGCCTGAGGCCATAGTGTATCCCCAAAGCCCATTGAGAAGTCATTGAGAGTGAGATAAAGCAGATGTTACTCGCCAATCATCCTGGTGCCAAAACCAGATGGGTCTGTTAGTTTTTGCATTGATTTTAGAGAAATCAACAACATCTCCAAATTTGATATCTATTCCCTTCCCATGGTGGATGAAATGATAGAAAACCTGGAGGGATGCCAAATACATAATTGCCTTGAACTTATGCAAAGGCAATTGGCAAGTCCCCTTAAGACAACAAGATAAAGAGAAAACAGCTTTCTCCACTCCCGGAATTTGTATCAATTCACGGTGCTTCCCTTCGGGTCAAGGAAGGGTTCACTGGCACAACATCGATGTAATAAATATCGATGTAAAAAATATCGAGTAAAAAATATAGACAACAAAAATATTGACTCCTATACTTCAACAGGTAAGTACAAAATGATTGACTAAAAATATTGATGTAAAAATATAGATGTATAAAATATTGAATTTTATATAAATATAGAATAAAATAATATGTATGTAATATATTAAATATTACATTCAATTTTAACACAATAAAATAAATGTAATGTACATTTTGATAAAATATAACAGATAAACTTAATAAAAAAGATAAACACACAAACATCATTATTTATACATATATATTTACTTTAAAACAATGAATATACAATTATTTTTAATTTATGTTGAGTTCAAAATGTATATAAAAAGCAAAAATATACATCAATGATCTAAAATATAAAAAAACAAAAAAAATGTAAACTTACATTTCACAGTACAGTCAGTTCAACAGTAGGCTAAGTGTTGGATAGTGGAGGGGTAAAAAGAACTATTCCCACTCCAGTGAGTGAAACAGTAGGGAAAGTGCTGGATAGCAGAGGGGTAAAAATTACTATTCCCACTACAGTGAGAGCAACAGTAAGGAAAGTGTTGGATAGCAGAGGGCTAAAATTTAGTATTCCCACTCCAGTAAGTGCAACAGTAGGGAAAGTGTTGGATGGCTGAGGGGTAAAGATGTGTATTCCCACTACAGTGAGTGCAACAGTAGAGAAAGTGTTAGATAGCGGAGGGGTAAACATTACTATTCCCACTGCAGTGAGTGCAACAGTAGGGAAAATGTTGGATAGTGGAGGGGTAAAAATTACTATTCCATCTCCAGTGAGTGCAAAAGTAGAGAAAGTGTTGGATAGTGGAGGGGTAACATTTACTATTCCCACTCCTGTGAGTGCAACAGCAGGGAAAGTGTTGGATAGCAGAGGGGTAAACCTTACTATTCCCACTCCAATGAGTGCAACAGTAGGGAAAGTGTTGGATAGCAGAGAGGCAGAAATTACTATTCACACTCCAACAGTTAAAAAGAAATAAAACATGTAAAAAAATAAGAAAAAGTATAAAAATAATACATATTTTCAAATTGAAAAAATTTAATATATAAAAAGAAAACATTATAATATTAATTACATATAATAAATACCTATAAATAGTATATACAATTAAATAATAAATACATTAAAAAATAATTGTTTTAAACTAGAAAATATTTACAAACGAAAACATGAGTTAATACATGAATGTATTTATTTTATTTCCTACCCTAGAACACCACACCAATACAACACACTTCAAGATTTTTAATCACATTTACGTCCATAATAAACATAATTAATAATCAATTCAAAAATATTATAAAAAAAAGAATAAACAATAATTAACTACACACACTTTAAAATGTCCACAACACAGACCTGAATTAAACTATAAAATAATAAAACACAATTAAAACTTATTTCAAAATAAAAACTATTACTATTGACAAGTAATTATAAAGTACCCACCCTTTACTCCTTTAAAAGTAAAAACAACACACAAAAATAAACAATTACCCAAAATAAATATAAAATAATCAACATTAATTAACAACTATATATTAATTTATTAAACACAAAATACTTCCCATCCATTACCCCTATAAACATCGCATCACACAAAATTAATTACACAATTGCCATCATACAATTGCCATCATACATTTTTAATTAATTGAATTAATATCAATTTACAAATAATTTGTAATAAAAAAATTAAAAAGTTCTTAACATCCTTTACCCCTATAAACCCCAAAACGCACACCTAAAATTAATTGCACAATTACCATAGTTATTTACCAATTCATTAATTATAATTGATTAACAACCATTAATTCATCAATTAAACATAAATTACTTCCCACCCTTTACACCTGTCAACACCATTACACACACCTAAAATTAATTACACAATTACAATAATTAAGTACAAATTAAATAATTATTATTAACAACAAAGTATGAATTAATTATTAATAAATTACTTTACACATTTAACACTATAACATCTCAATTAAACAAGTATTAATAAATAAAAAATAATCAATAAATGTAATATAATTTAATTACTTCCCACCCTATTCCCCTATTAACCGACAACCCGCTACGGAACTAAAAATGCAAAATTCAAATAAAACAAATTAATAACTATATTAAAAATACGCCCCAACACTGTACGTCACATTTTGAGTATACGTGATGAAACACAGATGGCCCACACCAATGTACATGCTCTCCCTCTGGGCTACTTTTACCGTCCACTGACCCAGGGTTTGGCTCCTGGGGTAGACTCCTTGGAACCATTCGTTAGTTCGAATAGATACCAGGAGTTGTCATCTCTGGAGATGGTTGATTGACTACCTAAATTGCCCCTGGATATTGATTTCGAGGTTGAGGATAACTCATATAATGGGAATGCTACTGGTGGTCCCAAATCTTATGTAAACCTCCAAAAGCTATTATTGGAAACCGTAGGAGCGGGGTTGCATGCAAATCAGGAATCTCCTACTATTAATAGCGGGGTTTTGGGTGAATCACCAGCACCTATACCGGTTGTGAAGGAAGTGAGAATAGATATGCCATTAGCACGGTTTAATCAAGAGGGAGCTGATGGCCATGTATTAAGCACTTCAACCACAAGGTATGATGAGGTAGTCGATTACCACCCAGCCATAACCACAGCCATAACCCCTACCATAGGAACCTGTATCCGTGACGACATAAATAAGGGGACGTTAATAGCAAAAAATAACTCAATTACACATCCTAATTTTATAGTGATATCTTGGAACATCGCGGGTCTGGTTAAAAACCTTTCAGATCCCGACTGGTCTAACTACATAGACCAAACAACAAGAGAGTGTTAAAACGAGTGACAGATACAGTAGATAGACAAATTTCTGATCAGGACGCTATTAAATCCCAGAAAAAGCAGTTATATGCAATAGGAAAAATAGAAGGAAAAATAGAGTGCACGTGCTCAAACATCTAGCTAAAAGAACCCTCAGGCTCCAATAGAACATTGGTAGCCAGTTGTCTTCATTGGGTCCTTTTTGATAGCTAGAGAAAATGAAAGTGAGTTAAAAAGAGTATGGACCACTCCTCAAAATTACTTTAATAAGAGGGTGGCTCTAACTCCCTTAAAAACAGTGAGTGAAAAATATAATAAATTTTTCTTGACTAAAAGAAGGTTTATACAATGAACCCTTTAGTCCAATTCAACAAGTGAAAGAAAAGAAATAGTAAAAAAGTACGGTCAACATGTTTCTGCTTTAGGAGCGGTAATTCAGCTCAGCATTCTTCAGGACCTAAAAATACACTATTCAACCACTCAGTTACCAGAGCACGCTAAAGCGCTCGGACCTGAGCAGTGAACATGAGGAACCATACGACCTGCAGTTGTCGAAGCTCCTTTTAGGAAAAATCTTCCTCGAGATCATTAACCTCCTTGTTGTAGGGGAAACAATCAGAATCTACAGGGATGAAATAAACACAATAACGTATCCACAATGCGAACTCTAGAGGCATACATCCACACAGGTAGACTCTTAATACGTGCACAACTATACTAAATTCAACTCATTTATTAGTTGAAAAAATTTATTCCTTTAGTAAATTAACCAGAGGAGGAACGAGAAAAGCTGATAAGGCTGTTTGTATTTCAAACCCTTTTATATCATCAGGCATTTTGTATCAACTGCCTACACAGAGTCAGTAAAAGCATGAAACGCATAAAAAAGCAGTGCTCATTTCAACTAGCTTTTTAAAAAAAGCTAGGAGGCACCCTTGCAAGGAGTGTGCGTAGCACAAAAACACTCAAAGGAAGGAGCAGTCAGTCCGACACTCACTTTGTTTTACGAGGTGTCGTGCCCCATGGGCATAGCGGCAGAGGGAAATCTTCACGTTTGGTCTCTGAATGGGGTAAAACCAAAAGAGAAGAAAAGAGAAGAAAAACGGGCTGGGTAAGTAAATCAATTAGACCTTCCGGTCCCGCTAAATTGTAATTACTAAACCAGTGTTTAGACTTTTAAGGGACTTACTTGTCTCCAAACGGCTCCCCGCTTAGACACCTACAAGCGACCACATCCGCCGCCCGAATTGGTAAACGCGGAAGTGGTGACGCGATTAAAGTAAGCGTGGAAGACGCGTGAAACGTCAGGGGCGGTTCTCTAGATCACGTGTCTGACGTGATTATGTCATCTTTATTAAAGGCGTCCGTTTATTTACAGACGCGCTCTGAAGCCAAAGCTTGCACATGTACAGTATGATGAATGGAATACCTCTTACGGACGTGTCAACAACCAACAGGTGTCCATGCAATCGTCTGCACGGTCCCGGACAGCAGTTGCAAACAAGCAATACACGTGAGGAAAAAAGGGGGGGGGGGGGGTTATGTGGTGGCCAGATGTGTTCGGTTACTCCCATGGTGCAGCGAAAAACCAAACGTAAACTAATTAGACTAGGGCCATAGATAATAAGATGTTTAAGATCTAATGTGTGACCCGTCCTGATTAAGTAAATCATTCACCCGTATCCCAGGGAATCCACCGTTATTATTCCCATACTAGTGGGAAAGGGAAATTCATGGAGCATAGAGGCAGGCAGGGACTGCAAGTTTACCAACATGGGCAGAACGTCTATCTGTGCATGACTGATCCCCACGGGACGTCATCATTTAAACCATTATTGTAAGTAGATAGACGGTATACCCATCGCTGCTCCTTTTCATACAATTTCCCCTCGTCAGCAGTACTCAATTGTTCAATTATTACCCATTTCACATCATTAGGGCAATGGGCTTTCTCAAGGAAATGAGTAGTCAGCTTCGTAGTATTTCTGCCACACCGAATGTTACTGCGATGTTCTCCTATCCGTGTTTTGATTTTTCTAGTGGTCATCCCAACGTATCTTAAACCGCAAGGGCATGTAATCAAGTAGATGACATTACTTGAATTACAATTGGTATGGCCTCGTAGGTGCCATATCTTGCCTTCTTCTAGTTGTAATGTTTTTGTAGGGGATGTAAGATGGCACACACTACATCCCCCGCAGGGAAAATGACCAGTAACAGGGGGCAAACCCCAGGCATTCAAAACAGTCTCGTCATGTTTAAGTTGGTTAATTCTTGGACGGGTGTGCACCAAGGCATCTCGCAAGCTTCTTTCTTTTTTGTACGAGAATAATGGTTTCTGCCAGTTTCTACCATTACTCGTCAGAAAAATCCTACAAACTAGTCGGAAGAGAGCCAGGAATAACAATAGGGAAGCATTACTGGAAGACAATGTAAAAGAAAGTGATTCTCAGGTCCCCTTGACCTGTGTTACTACTTACAGTAATATATCTAATTCTGTAAGTCGTTGCATCGGAAAACATTGGCAAATTCTGACGAGTAATGGTAGAAACTGGCAGAAACCATTATTCTCGTACAAAAAAGAAAGAAGCTTGCGAGATGCCTTGGTGCACACCCGTCCAAGAATTAACCAACTTAAACATGACGAGACTGTTTTGAATGCCTGGGGTTTGCCCCCTGTTACTGGTCATTTTCCCTGCGGGGGATGTAGTGTGTGCCATCTTACATCCCCTACAAAAACATTACAACTAGAAGAAGGCAAGATATGGCACCTACGAGGCCATACCAATTGTAATTCAAGTAATGTCATCTACTTGATTACATGCCCTTGCGGTTTAAGATACGTTGGGATGACCACTAGAAAAATCAAAACACGGATAGGAGAACATCGCAGTAACATTCGGTGTGGCAGAAATACTACGAAGCTGACTACTCATTTCCTTGAGAAAGCCCATTGCCCTAATGATGTGAAATGGGTAATAATTGAACAATTGAGTACTGCTGACGAGGGGAAATTGTATGAAAAGGAGCAGCGATGGGTATACCGTCTATCTACTTACAATAATGGTTTAAATGATGACGTCCCGTGGGGATCAGTCATGCACAGATAGACGTTCTGCCCATGTTGGTAAACTTGCAGTCCCTGCCTGCCTCTATGCTCCATGAATTTCCCTTTCCCACTAGTATGGGAATAATAACGGTGGATTCCCTGGGATACGGGTGAATGATTTACTTAATCAGGACGGGTCACACATTAGATCTTAAACATCTTATTATCTATGGCCCTAGTCTAATTAGTTTACGTTTGGTTTTTCGCTGCACCATGGGAGTAACCGAACACATCTGGCCACCACATAACCCCCCCCCCCCCTTTTTTCCTCACGTGTATTGCTTGTTTGCAACTGCTGTCCGGGACCGTGCAGACGATTGCATGGACACCTGTTGGTTGTTGACACGTCCGTAAGAGGTATTCCATTCATCATACTGTACATGTGCAAGCTTTGGCTTCAGAGCGCGTCTGTAAATAAACGGACGCCTTTAATAAAGATGACATAATCACGTCAGACACGTGATCTAGAGAACCGCCCCTGACGTTTCACGCGTCTTCCACGCTTACTTTAATCGCGTCACCACTTCCGCGTTTACCAATTCGGGCGGCGGATGTGGTCGCTTGTAGGTGTCTAAGCGGGGAGCCGTTTGGAGACAAGTAAGTCCCTTAAAAGTCTAAACACTGGTTTAGTAATTACAATTTAGCGGGACCGGAAGGTCTAATTGATTTACTTACCCAGCCCGTTTTTCTTCTCTTTTCTTCTCTTTTGGTTTTACCCCATTCAGAGACCAAACGTGAAGATTTCCCTCTGCCGCTATGCCCATGGGGCACGACACCTCGTAAAACAAAGTGAGTGTCGGACTGACTGCTCCTTCCTTTGAGTGTTTTTGTGCTACGCACACTCCTTGCAAGGGTGCCTCCTAGCTTTTTTTAAAAAGCTGGTTGAAATGAGCACTGCTTTTTTATGCGTTTCATGCTTTTACTGACTCTGTGTAGGCAGTTGATACAAAATGCCTGATGATATAAAAGGGTTTGAAATACAAACAGCCTTATCAGCTTTTCTCGTTCCTCCTCTGGTTAATTTACTAAAGGAATACATTTTTTCAACTAATAAATGAGTTGAATTTAGTATAGTTGTGCACGTATTAAGAGTCTACCTGTGTGGATGTATGCCTCTAGAGTTCGCATTGTGGATACGTTATTGTGTTTATTTCATCCCTGTAGATTCTGATTGTTTCCCCTACAACAAGGAGGTTAATGATCTCGAGGAAGATTTTTCCTAAAAGGAGCTTCGACAACTGCAGGTCGTATGGTTCCTCATGTTCACTGCTCAGGTCCGAGCGCTTTAGCGTGCTCTGGTAACTGAGTGGTTGAATAGTGTATTTTTAGGTCCTGAAGAATGCTGAGCTGAATTACCGCTCCTAAAGCAGAAACATGTTGACCGTACTTTTTTACTATTTCTTTTCTTTCACTTGTTGAATTGGACTAAAGGGTTCATTGTATAAACCTTCTTTTAGTCAAGAAAAATTTATTATATTTTTCACTCACTGTTTTTAAGGGAGTTAGAGCCACCCTCTTATTAAAGTAATTTTGAGGAGTGGTCCATACTCTTTTTAACTCACTTTCATTTTCTCTAGCTATCAAAAAGGACCCAATGAAGACAACTGGCTACCAATGTTCTATTGGAGCCTGAGGGTTCTTTTAGCTAGATGTTTGAGCACGTGCACTCTATTTTTCCTTCTATTTTTCCTATTGCATATAACTGCTTTTTCTGGGATTTAATAGCGTCCTGATCAGAAATTTGTCTATCTACTGTATCTGTCACTCGTTTTAACACTCTCTTGTTGTTTGGTATATGGATTTATGAGGGGCATGAGAGTGTTTCCCTTTGGCCCTCACTCTCTTGTTGATGAAGCTAACTACATAGACTCCAGTGATATTTGCCTGCTCCAGGAAACCTGGGCCCTTGATACACCTCACAGAGTAGGGTATAAGACCGTTAATGTAGAGGCAGTATCTTCAATCAGAGGGAGACCGTCAGGGGGGCTCACAGCAAGGTGTCACTAGAAGCAAACATCACGCAACTAAACACAGATTCAGCTGACCTACTGGGGCTGGTAGTCAACCTAAGGGATGGCAGGCATATTACTGTCTTTAATGTATATAATCAACCCAGTGGGTTGTCAAAAAAGTCTGGAACTCTGGAAAAACTGGATAATCTCCTTATTAATCATGCAGACACGCCAAGCATCTTAATTGGCGGTGATTTTAATTGCAACTTCGAGCCAATCATAGGGTTTTGTGATGAGACGAGGATAGGGCTAATAATATTCCATCCCTATCTTATATGGCGGGAGTGCGTTGCACGACCCTAGCTGTGCAAATGATGAGATTAGTCTCAGTACATGGATTGAGGGCCTGCAATGGTCGCTTCCAATCTGATTCTCCAAAGGCCCCTACCTTTGTTAAAAATAACTCCCATAGTTGTATCGATTATATCCTGGTATCTTTTCACATTTGGCCTTATTTGACAGACTTTGAAATTGTGTCACGGTATGAAAGTGACCATCGGCCGTTACAGCTGTCAATAGATTACCGATTGGTTCCTAGTAACAGGTCAATGATGGAGGTTTTTTCTATGGACAACCAACCTCATGATGCCCCCGTAATGAGCAACAATAGGCGCTCCCTTAAATGGGCCAGCCTATTGGGAAATGGAGATGCACTTTCTAGCATCTATCAACTTTTTGCAGACACATTCGCAAGCCACTTATCTCAACCGGTAGAGGGCAATGATTTTATAGATCTACATACCGAGTTCTTCACATCCCTTGTACCCTACGTATCGAAAATGCCTAAAAAAGGAGGCTACAAAAAATCTGTGCCGTAGGGACCAAACCTTGGTATAACAAGGAGTGCCATTTATCCAAGAGTTCACTCTTAGAGGCTATCAAGAATAAAACACCGGATGCGATTAGGGCCCTAAGGAGTGAATACAGGAGGATACAGCACAATGCTAGAGTTCATTGGGACGAGGAATGTTGGGGGGATATGCTACTAGCTGCTAAGGTCAAGGATAACGTGGGGTTTTGGAAACTTGTTGCAAACGAGAAAAATGGAGACAAATCACCTGATGATGTGTTCATTGATGAGCAAACTTGGGTCAACCATTTTACCCACTTATATGAAGCCCCGGGAAACAATGAGTCATCCATTGAAATTTGCTCAAGGATTGTACAGAGTACAAACACCATAGTGTTTAGCCTAGAAGAAACGGAGCAAGCCATCAGCTCAGTTAAAAATGGTAAAGCGCCAGGACTAGATAAAATACCTGGGGACTTGTACAAGCATGAGATTGGAGTGTGGGCACCTTATATTAATCAGCTTTTTAATATATTAGTTACCGGTGGAAATTTTCCTGATAGCTGGAGGGAAGCAGAAATTATTTTAATCTTCAAAAAGGGAGATAGAAGCGTTCCTTCTAACTATCGTCCCATTTGTCTTTTAGATATTTTGCAAAAAATCTTTTCAAGGCACCTTTTATTTCGTATGAATCAGTGGATCGATGAGAATGAGATCTTTACCAAATTTCAAGCAGGTTTCAGACGTAACACTAGTACAATCGACCAAGTGTTCAGATTTTGTTGTATTTGTTGGAAATATGTTTTTTTATTTAAGGGACACATTTATGTAGCTTTTGTTGACCTGAGGACAGCTTTTGATTTAGTTTTGCGGGATCGTTTATGGGATTGTTTGTTTACCATGGGATTACCAGCTTGTTTACTCAAGCAGATTAGAAGATTGCATAATAATAACTTTGCAAGAGTACGTTGGGGTCCGAATCGGGAACTAACCAAACCTGTTCCAATTAGGCGGGGAGTCCGCCAAGGGTGCGTGTTGGCCCCCACTCTCTTTTCTTTATTTGTCAATGATATTCCGGCTTATTTAGAAGAGAGCAAAAACGATTCACCAAAGTTGAATGGAGAGAGGGTTCCCGCACTCTTATTTGCAGACAATACCATCCTGATCTCGCAAACCCCGACTGGTCTGCAAAACCTTTTAAATTCCTTCAAATTGTACTGTGATAAGAAGGGATTAGAAATAAATACAAAAAAGACCAAATGTATGACCCTTAATCCTCACAAATCCTTTAGGGGCCACTTCTTTCTTAACAGTCAAAAACTGGAACTTGTATCAAATTTTTCCTACTTGGGTGTTTCTCTAGACTCCAAAAATTCTTGGAAAACGCAAATTGAAAAAAGCTAAACTATTTTTAATCAGAGCACCCTACCCATTGTAAAGCGACATGGGGCCAGCTTAAACAAATGTATTACACCAGCACTGGAAGTGTTTAAATTTAAGGCCCAGGCTGGTGCCTTATATGGTGCTGAAATTTGGGGCATGAATGCGGGGAATCTTTTTAAGAAAAGCGAGAATAACTTTTTGAGATTGCCCAAACGCACCCCACTCCTACCGCTTTTCTTAGACTTAAATATGAAACGTACGGACCACCTTGCAGTACATTGTCCACTCTTATTTTGGGTTAGACTATGGAGTACTCCAGAACTCACAGATTACAAAAATGGCATTCTCAAAGTGAAGAACCTTGATGTTTATAACTCCAATCTTTGGTTGAAGCATGTAAAAACTTGGTTCCATCGAATAGGCCTTATCCATTTTTGGGAAGACCCGGCATGTCTGACACAAAGCTGTAAGAAACATGTAAAGGCAAGATTCTGGTCCTGTATTTCGCATAATTCCTTAAATGACCGTCCTTGTGGTTCTATTACTAGTAGGTTTCTTGCTTTTAAAGTTTCACCACACTTTGAGGAGTTTTTAGATGAGATACAACCCTCACTCGCAAAAAGTCTATACCTAAAACTTAGATATGGAATACTTAAAACAAATGTAGTATTAGTAAGGTGGGAAACGCACACAGGGCTAACGAACAATTCGAATTGTACATGTTGTCAGTTAAATTCAAGAGAGGATGGCAAGCACATATTGTTTTTTTCACCCCATGCGACATAGCAAGGAGACGATGGATTAAGCCTTTATGTAATGCCCTTGGCATTCGTTCGTATGTGGAAGCATATAGGAACATCAAAACTGACACTAGTCGTCTCACTGTGTTCTGTGTCAGCAGATTTCTACTGCTTGTAAGCTACTCACGTAAGAAGCGGGGTTTGGAGCTGTAGATGTTTAGTTGGGTGTACATCGTGTAGAGGTTAGGCTGTTCTGATATTTAAGGAATACTGTTGAGTCAATCTATAGGATCATTCTCTCTGGTGCCACATAAAAAGTTTTTTTAACCTTGTATTTTTTTTTCACAACACATTTTTATTGTTTGATTAGGCAAGCAAGCACGTGGCTCCCCTCAACCGGAGATTACCACCACATATCATAGCACATTTCAGTATTGTACATAGCTTAATCACTGAAAGAGGATAAAACAAACCCCCCCGCCCCTACCTCCACCCCCTCACCCCAACCACCCAACTCCCCGCCTACCCACCCCTTATCCCTCCCTAACCCCTTGCACGTGAGCACAACAAACTATCAGTATTTGGCATTAGTGCGCTTGATAGGGCACAACCCCTCAAGCTCCAGGGTCCTCCACCACCTGCATATCATCTTCGTGGTCTGACGGGGGGTCCAGAAGCAGCCCCCTGTACTCAGCCCAACGTTTCCAGATTGTATAGTGCTTGCGGGGGCATCCTCTGGCCTCAAACACTGGGCGCTCTAACCCATGAAGTAGTCCAGACCTGCCTTCCATGCACACAGCGGGGGGGCTCTCACTCCCTTCCACGCCCTTGCTAGATCTCTCTTTGCAACTACCAAACCCAGTAAAAGCAGGTGGCGCTTGTATACATTCCCCCCTACCCCTTCTAGTACATGCAAGAGCCCTAATCGGGGGGTGCGGGGCAGGTACCACCCCAACACTTCCGACAAGCATCCCCAAACACCACTCCAGAATCTATTCAGGCCTGCACACGACCACACGGTGTGCAGCAGCGTACCTCTCCCAACTCCACAGCGCAGACATTCCGGTGATACGATCAGACCCGCCTTCCACAATCGTTCTCGGGTGTAATAGGCCCTGTGTAAGTATTGAAATTGAATAAGCCTGAGTCGTATTGCTATCGCCGTCCCTCTCGGGGATTCTAGCGCCTCCCTCCAATCATCCTCATCTAAGGGTCCAACGTCTCCCTCCCTCTTTAAGGGGAAGCAGGGAGGATGAACAGTGTGTCACCAGTGTTTGGTATATTTTGGATACTTTCTTATCTCCCAAGTCACCCATAAAGACCTTCGCCTCTATGGGGCTGAATTCCGGCAACGACTTCAGACCCATGATACTAGGCTCCAGGGCATGACGAAGCTGCAAATAGCGAAAGAATTGGGTCTTGGGCATTTGGAACTCAGTGCTGAGCTCCTGGAAGGACTTGAGGGCGACCCCGGTCAGTACGTATCCGAGCGATGAGATCCCAACCGCATCCCACCCACCAAACCCCCTCAGCGAGGCTAGCTCGGGGAGCCTCCCGTTCTTCCATAACGGGGTTTCCGCCGTTAATCTGCCCCACCATCCCATGCGACGCAACGCCTGCCGCCATACTACAAATACCACCTGCGCGGTACGTGGCAGCCCGCGCCTCAATTTGGCAGAGTACAGAATCATATGCAGCGTATTATCGCCCATCAATGAGCGCTCCAGGGCGTAGGCGGGGTCTCCTCTGTCCCCGTACCACCACTCGTTGAGTACCAACAAGTGGGAGGCCTGATAATAAGACAACAGATCCGACGTAGTCATACCACCACAGTATGTGGATAGGAAGCACGTTCGCAACGCCACCCTAGCCGCTCCCCCATCCCAGAGAAAGCGGCTTAGGACAGAGTTAACCTGGCGAAACCACTGGGGCGCGACGGGGTGGGGGTGGTTCTGTATCTGGTATAGTAGGCACGGGAGCGCGACCATCTTAAAGATTGCCGATCTGCCGAATATGGTAAGTGGCATTCGAGACCATGTTTTGATATCCGTCTGGACCTTTTCCCACACCGGTACTATGTTGCGTTCCCACGCGACGTCGGCGGATTCAGTGAGGAACACTCCCAAGTATTTCAGTCCCCCGGCCGCCATCTGCAGCGGCGCTGCCCATGGGTCTGCTACTACTCCACCTCCCAACACCCACATAGTGGACTTTCGCGGATTCAGATACAGACCCGAGACCTCACCGAAGATGCGCATGATCTCTAGGACTCGGGGGCCCGATCTGCGCAGGTCTGTAAGAAAAAAAAGGACATCATTCGCGTATAACGCAATTCTGTCGGTGATGTCTCCCCCCCATTCAAAGCCCCGCATCTGCGCGTCTATACGTACCCAAGAGGCCAGAGGCTCCATCGCTAATGCGAATAAATATGGAGAGAGCGGGCATCCCTGTCGGGTCCCGCGGCCTATCGGGAACCTCTCGGAGACCGCCCCGGAGACTCGCACAGACGCCGTTATATCGGTGTACAGCAGTTTAACGTAAGAGATAAACACCGGGCCCAGGTTTAAGTGCGGCAGGAGCGCAAACAGGTAATTCCAGCTGACCGAATCAAAGGCTCTATCGATATCTGCTAGCAGTAGGGCCGCACCTTCTCCCTTGGCCCCCATAGCATCATCGCCGCCTGCGCCCGCCTGATATTATGCCTTGTCGCCTTATGGGGCATAAAGCCGGCCTGATCCGGATGGACCAGGTCAGTCACATACGGAAGCAGTCTGTTTGCTAGGGCCTTAGCCAGCAGCTTGGCCTCGATATTGAGTAGGGAGATCGGGCGATAGGAATCTGGCCGGTCAGGGGGCCTAACGGGCTTCTGAAAGACCACCACTTCGGCGTGTCGCCAATCAGCAGGCAGTCTACCCTGTGATCGTGCCGCCTCCAGCGCGGCTCGGTAGTGGGACCCCAGTTGGAGATGGAAGGTTTTATAAAATTCGCATGGGAAGCCACTAGGTCCAGGCGCCTTCCCCGTATTAAGCTGCCCCAGCGTGTCCCCCAGTTCCTCCGCCGTAAGAGGAAGATCGAGCGCGTTCCTGATTTCGTCGGAGACCGTCTTCGGAGGCAGGTCACCTATGAATTTGTCAATCTCATCGACCGAGAGGCAGTCCTGTGTGGCATATTGCTCCCTATAATAGAGGGCAAAGCTCGCCGCCAGTTCCGACGGGTCAGTGATCACCACACCGTTGCGGTCGGCGAGGCCCGGAAGTATAATCGGTTGGAAGGTACGCTGGCACAGCCTATGGAGCATTGTACAGGATTTGTCACCCCATTGGTAAATTCTGCTCCGCGTGGCCAGCCAAGCCTGCCTAGCCTCGTCCAGTAACACAGAGGCGTGCGATTGTTGCGCCTGCAGGAGCAACCTCACCGCCACCTCGTCCCCACCCTCCCGACACCGCTGTTCCAGATTTCCCACATGCGCCGCCGCCCCAGCGATTGCCTCCCTACGCTTACTGCGCGCCGCCGCACACCATGCAATATCTACCCCTCTTAGGGTGGGCTTCATGGCCTCCCAAACCACGACTGCATCTATCCCCTCCACCAGATTCTCCTGCCAATAATGCGCAATCGCACCTCGCAGGTGTCGGACATAGTCGGCCTGTTGAAGGTGCCATGAGGACATTCTCCAGCGGAACGGCTGCCGTGCCCTCTGCAGCCCCATCCTAACGGCCACAAGGGAGTGATCCGACAATCCTCTTGGTAGTATCTTAGCCTCCCACACTCTGTCCAGGAAAGCATGGGGCATAAAGATGTAATCCAGGCGTGAAAACGAACCATGCACTGCCGACACATACGTAAAGTCTCGCGCCCTGGGATGCATATGTCGCCACACATCTACCCAGCCCATCCCATCCACCATTGCATGCAACCGGGTAGGGGCAGCCGCCGTCAACCCCCCTTGCAATCTCCAACGATCCAGACATACATCCATAACTTCATTCCAGTCGCCCCCCAGCACTGCCAAGGACTCCGGGATATCCGCCCATACTGCAAACAACTTCTCAGATAGGGACCACTGCAACGGGGGAGGCGCATACACACTACCAAAGACCACCGGCTCCGTCCCCACCATCCCCTTAATAAAGATGTATCGACCCTGTGGGTCAGACCACTGTTTCTCATGGACGTATGCCAGCCTGCGATGTACCAGCACAGCAACCCCTCTGGACCCCCTCGAGAATCCAGCATGATACACCTGTTGATAACCAAACCTCTGCAGGCTAAGCACTTTCGTCCCCAACATGTGAGTTTCTTGCAACAAGAGTACATCCGCTGCCTCCCTCTTTCCCCACCGCAAGATAGCGCCCCGCTTGATCTTATCGAGCATCCCCCTCACATTCCAAGTGATCACTCGCATGGACTCCCCAGGGAGCCCCGACGGCGGTGTGTCAGCCATTATCAATCGAAATGGACCCATCTGGCCTCCAGCGCCACGCCCAAGCACACATCTCAGTCATCAGCAATACAGTAGCAATCACGTGCATTTCACCCCATCTACCCTCACACCCCGTAACAACAGCAACCCCCTCCCCCACCCCTACCCCATCCAGCCCTTCCCAGGCCCACCCTCCCTTCCCCTCATGCCCCCCACCCCTATACCTCATAGAACTCTGAAGTATCTGTCGCGGCATGGGTATCCTCGGGCCCAAAACATAGTGCCCAAGGCCAACCATACCAATGGATCCCAACTATCCCCTCAAACATTACGAACTCCCCCCTCCCCTGACAAGTCCCACCAACGTAGGAGGCAAGTAGCCCCTATCAGGAGCACCCCAAACCCTACCCTCCCCACCCCCACTCGAATGACAAATAAGCTAACAAGCTACAACTAGAGGTGCAGCAGGCAATCCTTGATACAGCGAAGTATTAGAAGACAGCCCCCCTCCATTTGGAGTCCACATCGTGTACAGCAGTGTGTTCAACCCCATAGTATCACATCAACCCGTGCCAGGTTGATCGGAGTCGCCTTGTGACCCTGTGGGAGAACCACTCCTAGAAGCAGAGCGTTTTCTAGAGCGAGATATTTAACCTTGCATTTTAACTCAAATTTTATATTTTACGTGCCTTTTTAATTGATGAAGTGTACTGTATTAACTGGATGAAATGCATTGTATTTTTGCTTCCCAACAGCATATTATGTACTTATTTTTGTATCCGCTGAGTAAAATGTACTGTTGTTCTTATATGTATCTTTTATGGCCAGAATGTGCCGAAATAAAGATCAAATGATGATGAAAAATACAAACAATTCTTATACAAAAAAAAGTATATCAGATACATTTAAAACATATACTAAAATACATAACACTAATTATAATATCGATATTTTTAACAACTATGGGGGCCATTAGGATGCCGGGTGGACTTCTGTCCGCCCTCCATCCTAGCGGTGCTGGGACCGGCCGCCAGTGGTGCGACGGTCCCGCACCGGCGATTAGGATGCCACCGTGGTGGTGGCATCCTCCATTACCAGTATTGAGGCGGGCGGTGCTCACAGCACCGCCTGCCACAATGCTGGGAATGCACTGCGTGCATTGTCATGAACAAGGTGACAGGCACTGTGAGGTGCCTGCCACCATGTCCATGACAATGCAGTGGGGTACCATAGGTACCCCCTATGTTCAGCCCCACCCCCACAATACCCTGGTGGCCCACAACGGGCCCCCGTAAGGCATGTTTCTACCTCATGCTAATATGGATGGCGGTGTCTAGCAGACACCGCCACCATATTAAACTCTTTTCCGCCTGGTCGATTTGTTGACCGGGCGGAAAAGCGGCAGACAGTCTTCCCGTCCGCCGCGGTACCCCCCGCAATACTACTATGATGAGGGTAAATGGGTGGCGGGCGGGGAAGGATGTAGGGCGGATCGCCACCGCCATGCGGGTGGTGGCGATCCGCCCTACATCCTAATGGGCACCTTAATTTTTACAACGATATTAAACACTTCAAGATTTTTAAAATCAATATTACTTACCTTAAGTCGATATTCTTAACCACAATATTCTTGCTGACGATATTTCTGAACCACGATATTTATGACTCGATATTTGTTCAACTCGATCTTTTAAACTCAGTATTCTGTCTGCACATCCCATGGAGCCCCGGCAATATTCCAAAGGCTTATTCTACTATTCTGAATCCTTACGAAAAATACACTGCCACTTATATAGGTGACATTGTTATCTATAGTTCTACATGGGACCAATACCTAAAAAACTTACAGACAGTGATAAGGGTGCTACGTACCAGTGGGCTGAAGATTAACCCCGCTAAAATTAATCTTGCTGCTAGGAAAGTTAAATGCCTGGGGTTTCTCTTGGGGAAAGGCCACATAAGAGCCCAGTCAGGATAATCGCAGTAATATCGAAAACCCCCATTTCACAAACCAAAACAGATGATTTATCACCTGTTTTTCACAATTGGCAGCCCCCTGTGTTTAAATCTAAAGGAAAACCTGAAAAACGGAACTAGAACTATGGAATCCTTCCCCTGTAGGACTGGAGTCCTTTTGGGCCTTAAAACAGACCCTCGTTTCCGAGGCAGTACTTGCTAATCCTGACTATTGAAAACCCTTCATTCTACAAATGGACGCCTCTGGGGTAGGCCTTGGGACTGTTGTATCTCAGGCAGATGATGGTGCAGAGGAACGACCAGCGGTATATATAAGCAGGAATTTATTTCCCAGAGAGAAAAACTATGCAGTGGTTGAAAAAGAAGCACTAGCAATTAAATGGGCTATAGAAGCTCTGAACTACTATCTAGAAGCACAGTAATTCTCCCTGTTCACAGATCATGCTCATCTCGAATAATGGCCCATAATAAGGGAAACATTGATTGTGTGTGATGCTGGGTTTTAGCCTTACAGCCCTTTTGATTCCAAGCCTTTCATTGGAAGGGGACAAAGCTTACAAATACTGACTTACAAGTAAGAAAGTAAGGGAGAAGAGATGTGAGGACGGGTTCTGTAACCCCCTTCACTTACCTGAAATTGGACCTGAAGTCCATTGTGCATTCACGTCACTTCCCCGATGAACCTATGACAAAAGAAAGAGATGCGGAGTTAACACAAGTTGGCCATGTAAAAGTCTTCCAACAGTAACGAAGGACTCAATCCTGTAAAAGTTGGGTGCGCTCCCCATCATTGTGGACCAATCAGGAGAAAGCGAAGGAGGGGACAAAAACACCACCGTTCAGAGAATCAGGAAGAGAACAGATGTTGGCGAGGAGCTATACTGGGAGAAGGAATCCTTTGTCGAGAGGCCAACAGAAAAGGTGGAGACCTAAACTAAAAAAGGCAATGCCAACAGTCCCAATGAGTCCCTGGGTGCGTGGACCGAAGAGTGGTGGACGTCGCTGGAGGACACTGTATGTCCCGCCGCAACTCAGGAGATTTGTGGCTTTGTGAGTGAGTGATTCATGGGAGGGAGCTGGAGGCAGCACGGGGTGGCGGAAGCTCGGAAAGAGCGTGTAACTACTGGTCTTCCTGAATACACCATTCCTTGGTTGGATATTTGCCCTGGATGTGAGTGGCTTGTTTTTTCTTTATGTTAAAGTGTGTATTTGTTTTAAAGAGCACTTATCACATTTTGTTCCTAAGACCACACCTAAGAAAGGAGTATCAATGTTGACTCAATGTATGTAAGGCACTACTGCTTGCATAGCGACCAACACTGGCTGAGAAAGAGAATCAGCTCCCATTGTCAGAAGTATTCGTCCTGATAAAAAAGGGGTGTAAAATGTTACAGAAACTCAAGAAAGAAACCCCCGGATTTTCTCAGACAACGGGTCTGTGTGTGGTGTCTTCAGAACCTAGGGGTCGATTAGGATGGCGGACGGACTTTCCTGTCTGGGGCAGGTACCGTCCGCCACAAGGGCGGAGGAACCGTGCCCCCAATTAGGATGCACCCGCCACAGTGGCGGGTGCATCCCGCATTTTTAACATTGCGGAGGACGGTGCAATATGAAAAATGCAAGTTGTGCGTTTCACAGCACAACATGACAGGCACGCACGGTGCCTGCCATGTTGTGCTGTGAAACGCAGGGGGGTACCATAGGTACCCCCCCCATGTGCACCCCCCTACCCCCCCTTCACCCTGGGGGCCCGCAACGGGCCCCCATAGCAGGAACCGTATGCCTTTTCGTGGCGGGAAAGGCATTCCCCTCAGGCCATCCTAATATGGCTGGCGGTGTCTGATAGACACAGCCACCATATTAGAGCTTTTCCGCCGCGGTCGCAAGCTGACCGCGGTGGAAAAGTGGCGGCCAGTCTTCTCGTCCGCCACGGTCCCCAACGCCATTGTAATATGGCGGGGGGGAAAAAGGTGGTGGATGGGCAAGGATGGCGGACGGATCGCCACCGCCTGCATGGCGGTGGCGATCCGTCCACCATCCTAATGGACCCCCTAGTTGGGTCATCCAGGGTTATCGCTATTTTGTGCACTGGCACAGGTGCGGTGTTGGTTAAAACCAATAGATAAATAGACATTAGTCTCATACTTACTGCTCCTTTTTTTACTCTAGGACTCTGGCGGCACCATCAAAAAAATACCATCAGCCACTATTCTTGACGATACAGAATCACCCCTACAAACTCCTACAAACGTCCAACTCCCCATTATAACAGTACAGAGGACTTAGTCCTGGATGTTTGTACAAACTGCACATGGCCATTCCCATTTTTTATGTTTTTGGGCCAATTCTCAAAGGCATGTAAGTGTATCTAAAAGAGTACTATAAGAGTACCACTTTACATAATCCAAAATCACTTTGTGAGTAGGCACCACAATGTTTTGAATGAAGCAGTAATAGCAGTTTTTCACCTGTATCTTTGTTTGCCACTGAATATCAATCAATCAGTCAGGTTTCTTATGAAGCACGATTACTCACCCATAAGGGTCTCAAGGTGTTGAGTGGAGGGCGTGGGTGGATCTGCGGTTCAATCGAAGAGCCAGGTCTTGAGGTCCTTCCTGAATTGCTGCAGCGATGGTGTTTGCCTGAGGTGCAGAGGCAAGGAGTTACAGGTCTTCACAGCGAGGTAGGAAAAGTGCATAAGTTAGATACAGTTTGTTAACGCCCCTCTGTCCTGCTTTCAATGGTGGAATTAGCTGATCTAGTATCAAAACATTGAGAAATTATATTTTAAACAGGGTTAATACTTAATGGTCCTGAAAGTTCTAATACCCACAGTATTGGTATTTGTGGTGGGGGAATCCTGCCCCACTCATAGAGTTGTTTAAATGTTGTGCACTAGATCAGTGCTGCTAGATTTGCGGACATTTCAATCCCAGACAAAGACCGACACACTCTTGATGCTAATGTCTTCTCCATGGTCATTGTTCATTTTCACCACCTCCAACTACAGCGCTGTTTAATTAGGTGCTGCAGTGCAGGCGACGAGATGTCCGCCGGGAAAATAAATGTGGCACAAAGTCCGCATACCGCGCTGCTATATATTGCTTGCAATTTCAGCTAAGTAAAATCTAGGCCTATATAGTTGTACTTCCTAAACCCCAGAACACACAGAGAAATTCTTGATGTGGGCAACATTGCATGCTTTTAATGCGGCAAAAACAACATAGTGACGCAAGGGAGTATATTTACTAAGTTTTAGCTCGACGCTAAATCTTTGTTTAGTAATTTACTTAAAAACTTAAAAGTGTCGCAAAGCAGTACATAGCACTGCTTGCATTATTACTTAGCACTAAGAGGGCGTACCATGAGTGGTGCATGAACAAATCCCCTTGCAATCACCCAAGGTTTCTGACGCTAAGCCCTATTTACTTTAAAAAGTATACAGGTTTCATCGTGAGAAAAAAACCCATTTCAAATAGGTGCTATAAAGGAGAAATGCTTTCATTTCTCCTTTCTTTTCTGGCTTTGTATATGTGCTGCACTGTACAGCACAAATACAAAGCGGTAAAAGGTTTAAAGCATGGTATCTTGTACTGGAAGGGTTCCTTTCCAGTAAAAAACCTGTGCTAGACTCATGTAGACACCCTTGCACTATGGTGCAAAGGTGTGTCTGTGGAGAATGGCAGCATATTCTCTGTGCTGGCACTATTGAGAGGGGAGGAGAGTGCCATATTTCTGTAAATATTGCTCTCTCCTGCTCTCTCCTTCTCACTCAGTACAGCGCAGCATTTTCAGCTGCTGCACTGTGCTCCGTAAATCTGCCCCTAAGTTTAAGGATAGGTTTGCCTTTGTGCATGTGTCTTCCAACAGGAATCAGAGTTTAGTCCCATGGCGCCGTATTAACAGCTCTGGAAGCCCTTATGCAGTCAAAAGTTGAGGGCCCCCCTCGCAAATTATCTCCTAATACGTTTTCAATTTTACCAGCCAACAATTTTAATAAACCAATTTTATTACACAAAACTAAACATTAACAACTATTAATGCTATTAAATAAAAATGTATAGGAAACAATTTAAGAAATCTTTATTATAATTATCTTAGAAGATCAAATCAATAATAATTTGATCCGTTGTCGGGGGCCTATAGGTCGGTGCCTGTCTTGCCAATCTGGAAGTGGTCTACACAAAATTTTTCTCTGCTTACTTGATGGCACAAGGTCAGTCAACCCTAGTATGAGTCAGTGTCCTTTTTTTAGGTCTCAGCTGGAGATAGCAGCGCGCATGCGCTGCTCTCGGCATTCAAGAGCTTCTTGGAATCAATACAGATTCCGAAGCTCTCAAAGGCGGAGTTGAAGCCCCTCCCTTCTTTTTAATTGGCTAGAGTTAGCTTCCATGCAAAACTCTGGCTTTCGATTGTAAAGGAGGCTTCTTAGTCCCTCCTTCTTGCCGCCTTGTCTCCTTTTGGCCAAGCCCACCGGGGTTTGATCTTTTACCGGCGGCGTGACACTCTCCCCTTCATTACTCCCTATGCACTTTTTTTCGGACAGTGGACTCCACACATAAACCCACACCACATGGGCACCAGCACATGAGACACCCGCAGATACAATTACACCCAATGGCTGACAGCACTTTTCATCGTGGCTCCGAGCAGGGTCTTTGTGCACCAACATCTTCCACAGCACGGCCGCTGGGCTGTCTGGCCTGTTGACTGCGCAATCGGATTACGGATAAACTCAAACCCCTTACAAGACATTTATTCTGTGATCCAGCTAAAAATATACTGCAGACGCAGAGTGCATGCTGCACATCTAGGGCGTGCCTGCTGCCAGCGACACAGCCACAGAGTGATTTATTTAAGCGCGACACGCAGCTGTTTCTGGGCACTCAATCAGAGTCCAGGCAAAGCATAAATATTTTGATATCAAGGAACTAGCAGAGGTTGTTATAGTTCTCGAGTCATTGCACTGCCGAGGGCTGGCACCGCAGCAGAAAATTAAGAAAACCGCTAAACAGGGCAGATTTCAAGATGTTTTGACAGGCGAGGAGTTGTGGACCGAAAATAGAGGGCATGAGGTGGGCAGCACATTATTAGACGTTTGACAACTCTTCTATGCATAATAACAAGAATTCGTGGGCATGCAAGAGAAACTCGCTAGGCACACCCAGTTTGCTCATTTCCTGCAGGCTTGGGACAATCTGGGCACTTTCTAGATTTACTCTGACGTGCCCATATCCACCGCCGAGCCTGGGGCGGTTTTCAAATCATGTTCCGTTTTGTCACAACGGCTCCGGCACGATGAGGATCTTAGACATTCCCTGCACTTCCTGTGAAGAATATTGCGATATTACCCCCACCATGCACACACACTCTCTCCATTACGAAATAAGACGTTTTTTGCGCTTGTCAAGCTGAAATTGGTAACTGTATAGGTTGTCATTTTACCACTTCTTTCTCAATAATGAGAAAACTATTTCTGCAGTGTGCGTAGAATGCAGTTTAAGAAAGTTCACTGCCATTACAGCCCCTCTCAGATCTCAGATATTGGGTAGCACTCCGTGGCATTCAGTGCTGGCAGCTCTAGGCCGTGTTTAGTGCTTGGGAGATTTTTAACACCACACTGATGGGGGTTGAGTTGCCACCACTCATTACCCAGGTGTGAAAAAGTGCCATCTTTCTTGCATGGTATTCCCTCACTTTCTGCTGAATTGCTGATGTGCTTTGACTGAGTGTGCCCTGGGCTCCTGCCAATCAGGTGCCCAGGGCCTGGGTTCCCTACCTAAAACTGTGTTGAACTAAAACCCAATTGGCATCTCTGGCCACATGTCAGCCCCTGGTAAATGGTACCCTAGGTACCCAGGGCATTTTGACCTGAGAAGACCCCTAAGGTCTGCAGCACTTATTGTGCCACCCTTAGGGGCCCTGTACCCTGACACTCACACACTGCCCTTGCAGGCTGAGTGTCCTGGTGCAGAACTAAACAAAAAATCGACATGGAACACATCCCTGTGTGCCATGCCCACAAACACACTGCCCTGGAATACATCAGTCACCCCTCTAGCTGGGTGCACTATGCCAGTGGTGAGGGCACAGGTGCATGAGCCCTGTGCCCCTACAGTACCCAGGGCCATTCCTGGGCACTGTAAGTGCAGTGGTGCCATTATGAGTATATGGTGCTGGGAGGTTGTCATTACGAACTCCACAGCCCCATGATGGCTACACTAAAGACTGGGAAGTTTGATATTAAACTTCTCAGCACATAAAACCCACACTGATGCCAGTGTGAGATTTAATGTAAAATGCACTACAGAGGGCATTTTAGAGATGCCCCCTGAAACCTAACCTACAATCCACGTCTGGTCTGGGAGGCTGCCTAGGCTGCCACACAGCAGACATGTTGCTGGACCCCTGGGTAGAGAGCCCTCCGCTCTCCTGGGCCTGCAACAATGCACATCCTGGGCGAGGTGCGAGGTCTGCTCCCCCAAGATGGGCAGGGGAAGCTTCAAAGGCATGCCGCCTTTGTGAGCTTCTCCAGGCCACTTGCTGTACTCAGCAATTGGCCCCACCGGTTCTGACCCCACTCTGGCGGGAAGACAGGCGGGAAACCCTAAGTGAGGAAAGTGGGTGTGCCAGCCTCTGCCAACCCCACCCCTCAGGTGGGGGAGACGAGGTGAAGCACAACTCCGGGCTCCGGCCTCCGGCCATCTTGAGGATGGGGAGCCCTGCCCAATCAGAGATAGGCTCCTGCCCCCCTTCCACAGAAGAGGAGCATGATAGGGGGTGTACTCACCCCAGGGCAGGGACCTATTGGTCCCTGCCCTTTCCCTACCTGCAAAGCCCCTAAATGTAGTATTTAGGGGGGCCCTGAACCTTCTTTCCTCAGATCCCGATTTGAAAACAAGAAAGAAGATCAAGAAGGAGATGATCCGCCGTGCAGCTGCTAACAAGAGGACAACACAAACTGACTTGGCCCCAGCCCTACAGGGCTGTTGATACTTGAACCTGCTGAGGTGCCGGGTTTTTAGGAACCCGGTGGTGCCAGGGGGTAGCACCCGAGGACCTCTGAGTTCTCCCTTGTTCCGGACCACAGAAACACGGAGTCTTCTAGTTACCGTCAAAGATCAAGTTTTATTGGTAGCTACCAAGTAACACGTGTCCCAGAAGTACACTGCACGGAGAGTAGGTTCTCGGGAGACTGTTCGTTTTTACAGAACCAGCCGTCTCCTTATATACAAAAATAATAGCTGCAAGCAAGAATTCCTGAGTTTATGATATGGCTATACACATATTTCTACAATAATACAAAGAGCAGAGTCATGTAAGCAAGCCCATATTTTAGATGTCCAGTTTGTTGATAGATTACCCAGTTAGGCCTGGAACTCCCATCAGATATCGATGAAACCTTAATAAAGGAAGGCACAACCCAGTCATAAAACTGGCCATAAACAAGGAATGTGGACAGGTGCATGTTTGCAGAAAGCATGGTCTGTATGTGTGAATGGTTTGTGGAATGTTATGTATTGATGCTATCGTGTTCGGCCACTGGGCGAGGAGCTGCCCAAACAGGTTTGGCCTAAGGCCATGGAGTCAGTTGGGACAGGTCAGGGGGAAGTCACGAAAAGGTGGACGTGTCCCTTTTGATCAAGCTCGACCTTTAATTGACTTAACATGAGGGCAAGATGCAAGATGGATGCCGTTCACAAAATGGAGTTTAAGGGTTGGGGACGGAAACTACGATTTTGGGGTGTTGGCAACCCTCGATTGTGACGCAAATACATAGGAATGATGTCCTAATTATTATCGGTTCATAGATACCAAAATCGTCTTGGTGCGTTGAGGTTTTGTGACACGGGTATTGGACCTCGATATCGGGAAAACACCAGGGTCCGGATTTTTGAGAACCACAGACCCTCCTTTTGCCCTCATATAAGGCAATAACTCATGCTAATCTGAGTCCAAATCGGTATGAAGAAATTCGTGGAGATGTTGCTGTAGCATCATTCTGTTACTCAGCTCGTCCCGTGACACAGGCTTCCGTACACACGAGGTAGCACAGAGGCCACATAGTGCAGGAGCACACTGTATACATAGGCAAAACATGAACAGAAGTGCCAAGGTCATCCCAATGAAGATCAAAATTTTCCATCCCCAGGCAGTGATCAGCTCCCAGAACCACCCCAGCAGGGACCAATCCCCTTTCTCAACGTGAAGGGAACCAGATATTTCGTGTAGTTTGGAGATGGCCTGGTATACCGTCGGTGCGTTATCAGGGATGAATATGCAACAACTGGATTGGATGACTCTACACACACCACCACGATCGGCGAGTATGATGTCTAAGGCAATTCGGTTCTGAAGGGTCATAAGTCGATCCGACTGAAGCTCGGTTGTCAGATTGTCAAGTGCTCCGGCCGTCGTAGTCACGGCGGATTCAACTATCCTCGATAACTGGCGAATATTTCTGCTGTTCACCATAGGCCCCCAAAATGGCAGAAAACCCTTTGCGAAGTCAGCGAATTCCTGACCCGCGGTGTCGTCTTTACTCACGACACCCCTAGCTGTCCTTGTCCGATGGTAATCTGCTCTGGCCGTGTAGGTGGGAGGCAGCAGAAATGAGATAAAACATGTACCTGAGAAATCAGGGGGCAACCACGTGTAGGCTTGGTCGTGGCAAACGAAATACGTGCCTTTGGCTGCCAAAAGTATAGAAGAAGTTCGGGAAGTAAATACGTATGTTTCCGTGCAAATGCTCTTTCCTAACTGTGCTGTGGGGTCCCTACCAATACCCTGTAGGCATAAGTGACCTCGGTGGGGCACTATCCAAACTGGGCGGGATTTCTTTGCTGCCTGGCTCTTGACCAGGTAAACCCCATGTTTGGTCACGTTCCAACGGGTGTAGGGACTGAGTTCATCTTTGGGCATTGTCAGATATGTGTCGATATCCCTACTCATATTCCTTATCCCTGCAATTAGTGCCTTGTTATTGGAATCGCTCGCAGTGGAACGGGTTGGGTACGGTTCTAGGGCGAATAGGAACATGGTCTGGAAAGCCCACAGAGAACCATAGTAGGTGAATGGCAAAATGAAGTATGGGATCCCCTTATCGGTTGTGTGTGGCATAAGTCCGCATATCCAACAGTTTGATGCGTTCATTACGGACTGGTGTTGGTGTAGGAGCTGAATGAAAGAATTGTTTACAAATTCGAGTCTTCGGGCAGACTCGTGTTCAGGTAGAGGGTGAAAGTAGTGTGGAGAAATAGTGGGAGGAGATGGTGGCTGGGTGTCATTCGAAAAGGTAACTTTAAATACGAATAGAGTATAACCAGTAAAAAACACAAGTATGCTACATAACATTAAAACACATAGTATCAGGAATCTTCTTTTGGACAGTATTGTGCATATCTGTTTTCCGAAGTTCGTGGTTCTGATAGGTCTCTCTACCCTTGGAAACTCCATCCTCTAGTTGCTGCCCGCGGTGGTTGATTGATTCTCCCAGGGAGCGCGCTCTGCTCAGTCCGGGGTAACTCCCGTGGACCAATCAGAACCGTGGACCTAGAACTTCCCAGTTGCACTCCCCAGACTTCAACCGCGACCCTAGCAGCAGAACCGGATGGCGGTTCGAAAAATCAAAAAATGAGCTAGTTCCCCTGGGACGAGAGAGCTGAAAAATCAAAAAAATAGTTCTTAGGGGAAAAGGGAAATCACATTAGGTCAATCGTTTATTAGTCTCTTTGTTTAGACCGCAGGTCGTACCGTCGTTTCCCAGGTATGGTGTGGTCTTCAAACAGCGTCTCAGGTTCGGTAGTGTCCAATTGCATAGACGGCGACACAAGTCCTTGTAAAATATGATCACTCTCCTTTTCAGTACTAGTTTCTTTCAAACGTGCATCGCTGAAAGGGATGAAGCGAGGTACGGATTCGGTCTCGGAGTCGGCAAATCCTTTGTTGACCCACCGGTCGTATGGAAGGGGTAGAGGTACCCGTTTGCAGTGGGTCCCATGTACCCAGTTCTTCTTGCCTTCCACCCGAACAGCAGATCTCGTTGAAAGCAGCACTAGGTGCGGTCCGGTCCACCTCGGCTGTCCGTTGTTGGTGCGCTGGAAATTCCGCACCAAAATCCACGAGCCGGGCTCGATGAGGTGACCTGGATCGTCAGAGGCTGGTGGAGAGGAACTGTGAACCTGTTGGTGTAAAACACGCAATTTAGTTGTCAATTCGCACAAATAGTCAAGTAGTACGGGGTGTTCTATCTCACTTAGTTTCTTGGGTCTTGGCACGCCCCAGACGTTGGCTGGGCGGCCAAACACGATCTCATGGGGGCTAAAGCAAAAGCGCTAGAGGCAGTGCGTCAGGCCATTTAAGACCTGTACTGGCTTGGATCTTGGCTAGTTTGAGTTTTAGAGTGCCATTGTAGCACTCTACTAATCCAGCTGATTGGGGGTGATTGGCAGCGTGGAATTTTTGGTGGATGCCTAAACACTCACACACTCTCTTCATCACGCATCCTACGAATTCACTTCCGTTATCACTCCAGACAATTCTAGGCATACCGAACCTCGGAAAGAACTCTTTGACGAGTGCTTTGGCAGTTGATAAAGCGGTATTGTCCTTAAGGGGGTACGCTTCCACCCATCTTGAAAAGGCGCAGACAACAACGAGCACATACTTTAGGTTGTTGCACCTCTCCATGTGGATGAAGTCGAGCTGTAAAACCTCGAACGGGTACGTTGGAGGCGCAAAATGACCAGTTGGAGTTGGGGTTCCCCTACCGGGATTGTACTTCAAACACACCATACACTTTTTAACCACATTCTTTGCATATTTTGGGATATTGCTATTCTGCCATACTGGGGCCAATAGTTTACATATTCCTTTCGAACTGATGTGCGCAATTCCGTGAGCCATCGTTACTACTGCAAGTACGTATGCAATAGGTAATAGCCATCGCTGGTGTTCTGATAGTTCGACCCAACAACCATTCGCATCCAATCTACCTGTGCTTTCTCTCCATTCATTCACCTCGTTCTCAGTGGCCTCAGCTTGTATCGATTTTACGCTTTCAATGGTGTCCTCGCACATTCCCACATCAGCAGTCCATCTAGCGGGACCCATAACATACATCCGGCTCATTGTGTTCCTTGCAGTTTCTTTCGCAACCTCATCTGCCAATGCATTTCCGCGGCCAACATCATCCTGAATCTTTTTGTGTGCACTGCATTTTATAATGGCGACTTGTAGGGGCAAGGTGAGTGACTCAAGGAGCTCATTAACTAGCTGGCCATGTTGTATCTTTGCACCATGGGACGTAAGGAACCCACGTTCACGCCACAATCTCCCAAAACTGTGAGCCACACCAAAGGCATATTGGCTGTCAGTGTACACATTCACTCGCTTTCCTTTCGCCAACACACATGCTCTAGTAAGCGCAATCAGCTCTGCAGCTTGTGCAGAATTGTGGGAAATGCGTGCAGTCTCTACAATGGTGTATAATGTCGTTACGGCGTATGCTGTGGTCGTATCACCATTCGGCAACTTGAAACATGAACCATCAACCCACAAAGTATCATTGCATTCGGGAAGGGGAGTGTCCTGTAAGTCTACTCTCCCTTTTGTCTCTTCTTCTGTCCTGAAACAGCAGTCATGTTTGTCAATCTTGTCTGTCTCTGTCGGGATGGGTAATAACGTAGCGGGGTTGAGTGTATCACACCTTTTTATGTGGATGTGACTTGCTAGCAGGGTAAGTTCGTAACTGGATAGTCGAGCGCTAGTAAGATGTTGTGTCTTGGTCCTATTTAGCAAAATGTCAACTGCATGCGGAACCATAACGATCAGAGTGTTATTCATGACTAGTCCAGCAGACTGTCGAATGCAGACAGCTGCTGCGGCCGTTGCTCTTAGACAACTTGGCAGTGCCTTAGCCACTGGATCCAGAGTTGCCGAAAAATACGTGCATGGGCGCTGTTTGTCCCCAAAGTGTTGCGTTAAGACTGATAATGCACAACCTTCCTTTTCGTGGACATACAATGTAAAAGGCTTACTGTAGTTGGGGTTTCCCAACACAGGGGCCGAACACAATGCATCACGCAACTCGTGGAAACTCGTCTGACAATCTTCAGACCAAGGCATAGGATTAGGCGTGTCTTCGCGGAGTAGCGCCAGCAAGGGCTTGGCTAGTAGTGAGAAATTCGGTATCCATTGTCTACAGTACGATGTAATGCCCAAGAAGGCTCGAACCTCTCTCTGTGTCCTTGGGGCACTTAGTTCTGTAATTGCCTGTATTCTTTCTGGTGTCAGTCTCCTTCCCTCCTTCGATAAGATGTGACCTAGGTAGGTTACTTCTTGTCGGCAAAATTGCAGCTTTGAAAGGGAGACTTTGTGCTTCATGTCACATAAGTGACGCAATAACAACAATGTGGCTTGTTTGCAAATCTCCTCAGTGTCTGCGGCGATCAGTAGATCGTCTACGTACTGGATCAAAGTTGACCCATCTGGCAGCACAATTGTGTCTAGTTGTGTTTTCAGTGCCTGACTGAATATAGATGGGCTTTCGCAGTAGCCTTGAGGAGCGCATTTGAAGCGGAAGCTTCGTCCTCCTAAATTGAAGCCGAAAAGGTCTCTACTCTCTTCGGCGATCGGGATGCTGAAGAAAGCGTTCTTCAGGTCAATCACCGAGAACCAGTCTGCTGAAGCTGGAGCAATCCGACGTTGGCTTTCAAGGTTATGACGTACGGTGCTATCTCCAAACGACCTACGTCATTGGAACCATTAGCCCACAGTATATCAGGAAGTGATGATAATTCGGTTGGAATACCTTCTTTCGACAAATACATTGGAGAAATGACTTTTTTCCCTAAGGTAAGTTGTACTCCCGAGGGAGAACAGTACAAAGTCGCATCCAACCTTTTTAGCAAATCCAATCCTAACAAATTTTCACCGCAACCTGTTGTAAGAATGAGGGGTGCTTCCAATTCATAGGGGCCAACAGAAAGGGATATAGGACTAGAGATCGGGTTTCTAACAGGGGCGCCAGAGAAGCCTACTGAGACATTCATTTCGCCAGACAAAGGTGCGCCAGGAAGTTTTGAGTGCATAATAGAACTTTTTGTAGCACCAGTATCCAGCAGAAATGGCTCTGACACTCCTGAGGTAATTACCTTGACATAAGGTCCATCTTGGTCTACTGGAACTGAAACAACTCCCTCTCTTTGTCCATGGCTGTCCTAGCAATCGTTACCCTCAATGTCGTGTTCGGTGTAATAGTCGTCAGCATAGTACTGAGCTGACCTAGACGATGCGTTATTCTGTTGGTCAAAGCTATTCATGGAATTCTGAGGCGGAAAAGAAGCTGTGTACTGGGAGAAATTTCCACGGCCCCTACCTCTGGGGGCATGTTGAACACCTCTCCCTCTTACACCTGAAACACCGTTTAAGCGTCGCGCAAGAGCCGGACAATTACTCCTAAAATGACCCTCTTCCTTGCAATACGCACATTGATTTGGGCCATACGGAACACGCTGGTGGGAAGACTCGTTTCCTTGCGCGTCTCTAGAATACTGCTTATTCTGTTGATAATTGGGCTGGCTAGCCATACGAGGCGGATAGGCCTGTTGGAGAAGAACTTTAGTTTTTAAATCTTTCGTCTTTTTGTCTGCCTTGTCTAGCTCGTCTTTGCGCCTGTTTTCGTAGTACTGAGCTGTTGCTAGAATCTGCGCTGACGTAGAGACAGCCCAAGCACTCTCTGAATCTTTTAGTTTAGCACACAGTTCGGGAAGCAGATTGTGTACAAACTTGTCTACAAACAATCTTTGGCCACCCTCGGTAGCCATATCCTGACCACTATGGTCAGTGAAAGTTTCCTCAAATCTCGTGAAAAAGTCAGACACATTCTCGTCTTTCTTCTGCTTGCACGCGGATAGCTTGTCCCAGTTTACGCGTACTTCAGGCATAAGTGTCTTCATGTACGCAATAATTCTACCGGGAAGTTCAGCTATTAACGGCTCAGGCTTGAAACCACCGACTTGTCTAGCATCTGTAGTCGCAATGTTCGCCCACGAGTCACCTAATTCTTGGTCATGATCTGCATGACGTATCTTACTCCATAAAGGATGTGGAACAACGTTCCCAAACAACATGTTTATATCCGCTAAATTCATTATACATGAGCTGGCAGTTTGGGACAACTCCTTATAATACCCAGTCGGGTTTTTACGGGGATCGGGTAGTGTCTGCTTGAGTGCTAAAACTTCGGATCTTTTCCAGGGGACATGTACCCATACACGCTGGAAATGAGGCAGAACCGGTGGAACTGCAGTTGCGTCACCTTCCCTCCAGACCGGAGGAACCTCTCTCATGGGGTACTGTCTCGCTCTTTTCCTGCTGGATGTACCACTGTCAGAGGATGACCCAGAATTACCACCCGTACTTCTATGTGATAATAATATCTCAACTGCTTTTTCAACGTCGGGACCTACAATCATACCCTCCCCAAATTTAAATTGTACACTACACAACTCTTGCTCGTTGGTCTTCTGACCATTATCTACCAAATCCTCACACAGAAAAACACACATCTGCTCAAAGACGTATCTTTGCGTTGGTTCATCCCATTGACGGAAAACGTTCATGACAGACTCTACATCATATCTTGCTGTGTCCATAGCCCAATTTCGTGCTAACTTATTCAAACATTCCCTTTCCTGATAATCGGGCATTTGGCTTCGTAATTGTCTTCGTTCCGTGTTAGGGGTCGTTTTAGGCGACCGAAAAAGTGGTGAAGGAAAGTTAGTAACAATGCTGGCCATTTTATGCCAGACGAAAGGTGAAAGTGGGGGAATAACTGGGGGTAGAACAGAGTCACGCAAAGTAGAAACAGAAATGTTCGTAGAACGAGTATCAGAGAGACTAGAAAGTGTGCTAGGCGAAATTTTAGAAGGAACAGTAGGAGAAGTAGAAGTGATCGGTGAGCCTTGAGGAGGCTGCGCCAGAGAAACAGGAGCCAGCTGAAGAGTAGCCGGTGAGTGCGGTAAAGGAGCCTGTATAACAGCTACCAGAGGTGCAACTAAAGGTTGCGGAGGTGCTGTGGCATTTTGTGCATAGGGTGGTGGCGAACTTAGCAAATGAGCCATTAATGGATCTTTTTCACGCTCTTTTACTGTCTCTCGCTGAAGAGATGGCAAAACGGGGTAGCATTTATCTATTGCCATTTTACGTTGCCTGTGCAACTGCTCACTTATTCGATCCTCTTCGTTGTCTTTAAATTTTATCGCGGCTTGCATTACTGAAATACCTCTTTCCCTCTTATTCTTCTTTTCTAATTTAATTTCCTTCTGTTTGGCCTCTTTACGCCATAAGCGGAAAGAGTCAAACATCGCCGGTCGGGCTTTCTTCTTGAATAGTTTGACTTCTAGGTTATCTAAAACTTCTGAGTCGAAACTACCGTATTGGGGCCATTTTAAAACACCATCCTTGCGGGTGTATTTTATCCATACTTCGTTATATGTTATAGGACCTACGCCGTGCTTTACATAGAGCTCATATGTTGGAGTTCCAATTGGAGGAACCGGACAAGATTCCTCTAATCGGGAGTCCTTACTACAACCAAGACAAAACAAGTTTCCAAGTCTGCTAAAACCAGGCATCTTCGCTCACTAGTCTAGCTTCAAACTTCAAAGGATTATCTGTTTACGATATATCTCGTGAATACACGAGTCCTTCGGCTTTGGGGCTTGCAAGTACCAAATCAAAGCGTATCTCAAGGATACCAAAAACTAAGGACAAACTAAGGACTGGGAGACGCTCCACTTATACTTAACTGAAGTATTTGAAGATCTGTGACGTCGCTAGAAGACTCGTCTATCGTTTCGCTCTACCAAAGATCACTGGGTCCAAAACAAGGCGATAGTCAGGGCAGCAGTCCTTCGTAGCCGTCGGGACGCGGGGAACCTCGCAGCAAAGACCTTCGGAACCACGTCGACATACAGGGGTCGCTGAAGTGGCTGGCCGTCCTCCGGAATTTTCACACGAAGCTCCTCACGAACATCTGGCTTGGACCGTCACCGCTTGATATCGCCCCGAGTTGGGCGCCAACTGAGGTGCCGGGTTTTTAGGAACCCGGTGGTGCTAGGGGGTAGCACCCGAGGACCTCTGAGTTCTCCCTTGTTCCGGACCACAGAAACACGGAGTCTTCTAATTACCGTCAAAGATCAAGTTTTATTGGTAGCTACCAAGTAACACGTGTCCCAGAAGTACACTGCACGGAGAGTAGGTTCTCGGGAGACTGTTCGTTTTTACAGAACCAGCTGTCTCCTTATATACAAAAATAATAGCTGCAAGCAAGAATTCCTGAGTTTATGATATGGCTATACACATATTTCTACAATAATACAAAGAGCAGAGTCATGTAAGCAAGCCCATATTTTAGATGTCCAGTTTGTTGATAGATTACCCAGTTAGGCCTGGAACTCCCATCAAATATCGATGAAACCTTAATAAAGGAAGGCACAACCCAGTCATAAAACTGGCCATAAACAAGGAATGTGGACAGGTGCATGTTTGCAGAAAGCATGGTCTGTATGTGTGAATGGTTTGTGGAATGTTATGTATTGATGCTATCGTGTTCGGCCACTGGGCGAGGAGCTGCCCAAACAGGTTTGGCCTAAGGCCATGGAGTCAGTTGGGACAGGTCAGGGGGAAGTCACGAAAAGGTGGACGTGTCCCTTTTGATCAAGCTCGACCTTTAATTGACTTAACATGAGGGCAAGATGCAAGATGGATGCCGTTCACAAAATGGAGTTTAAGGGATGGGGACGGAAACTACGATTTTGGGGTGTTGGCAACCCTCGATTGTGACGCAAATACATAGGAATGATGTCCTAATTATTATCGGTTCATAGATACCAAAATCGTCTTGGTGCATTGAGGTTTTGTGACACGGGTATTGGACCTCGATATCGGGAAGACACCAGGGTCCGGATTTTTGAGAACCACACTGCTCCTGCTAAATCCCAGTGACTCCTGAGGACAGCAATCTTGAAATCCCTGGAGTACCTGCCTGCCTTGAACCTCTTAAAGACTGGGACTCCCATGAGCAGTGGCTCAAACAGAAATAACCCTGGTGCCAGCCAGGAACCACGAATCCAGCACACTCTGCACCCGCCCAGCCCGGCCTGTGCCTGAGTGGAAAAGATCCTGACGACATCCCCGGTGATTTTGACCTGGAATCCAGTGCCCAAGGACCCTCCTCGATGACCCAGGCGACGCCTGCAGCCTTACAGCAAGGGACCCCTCCAACCGCGACCAGCAGAGGGGTGCCTATCTATCCTCCAGGATCCCAACTTACCTTTCGAAGTGTTGGTTACTCCTGAAGACTCTCTGTCCCCGAGCCTGCAGCCTTTGTTCACTTTCCAAGATCTCCATGGAATAACATTGAGTGCCCGACGGCTCAAAAGCACCCTGCACCCAGCCGCCCGAGTTCCCCTGGCAGTGCAACTTGGTCCTAACCTACTGCCCCATTTGCCCTGAGCAAGTGACCCGGAGCCCGCTCCCACAGCCGCGCGGCCTGCTTGCCAGCCACCACCAACTGAAGGCCCCCTGCCTCTCATTGGATAACATTGGGCCTAACTACCTCTGCACCTGGCTGCCCCTGTGCCGCTGAGGGTGTACCAACTGTACCTACCTGACCCTGGGAGACCCCTGAGTCTATGCCCAGAACCTTAACTCTGCCAGTCAGGTACCTACCTAAAAGCCGATAACTTACTTTCCTTCCATAGGATAACATTGACTGGTTTCACTTGAAAATTCTTTTAAGTGTGGAGCTTTGAAACTTTTAAATAGTCACCTAAATTCAGCCAAACAACGGATTCCGATTTACTCACCTGTTATCAAGAGAAAACCCAGTGCTGCATCTTTTAGCCCAGCACTGACCCTGAAAAGTAATTTTAACTGTACTTACCAGTAACTTGAATTTCCTTCCGTTGGAATCCATTGTATAATTTTCTCTAGAAAAGTTTCAAAGTGGCGATTTTCAAAAACTAAAAATAATCCTTAAATATCGCCTGTATGACTTAAATGCATTTACATTTCAATTGTTTACTGGAGATGCACCGGGACTGGATCCAGGATCCAACCCTGAGCTAGAAAAAGTAACAATAACACTACTTACCTGCTAAGTGAATTTTCTCCAATAGGATAACATTGGTGTTTCTAGGGGAAAAAGTTTCTAAGTCTCAACTTTTAAAATACAATAATATTCCTTAAAAATCACTACTGTAACCAAAACGCTTTTACTTAACTGTTATTAAATGTCCCAGGACTGAATCTAGGATCCAGTCCTGTGGTTAGAAAAGTAATCTACAAAGTAACCAATTACATTTAACTAGAAATTCCCATTGAACTCAATGTTGCATTGTGTTTGGAATTGTGTTGCCTATTGCAACCACTGTAACTATTGTAATCAAAAAGTCTATTGCCTATTTGAAAAGTATTTAACTAAAGTATCTCATTCTGTTAAAGTATATTTTGATACCTTGATGGTTCTAAAATAAAACTATATATTTTGATACAAAACAATTGGCCTAGAGTTCAGTTCTTGAGTGTGTGAGACTATTTGCTGACTGAGTGTGTACAACAAATGCTTTACAAGTGACCCACTTGTGGGACACCCCCGCGCCGCACGGCCACCAGCTGCTGCGTGTGCCCCCTCGCTGTGCCTAGCTGCCTCGCTGCCTGCCTCGCTGCCGGCTGTTCGAGCAGTAACGGCACCCCCCCCCCAACCCAGCGCCTTGAGACCCTACGGGTGAGTAGTGCGCTCTACAAATGACCTGATTGATTGATTGATTTACACTGTTCTCTGATACTGCCTAACTGGTCGACCAAGCCACCACTTTAGAGAGTAAGGTTATATCTAACTTTAGCATCTGCCAAACCTCTGGGGACTGTAGACTCTGTGCATACTGTATCTTACTTTGGTCAAGTATATACAGAGCCACTTTCTTACATTCCAGGTCCCAACTCGATGGATCCCTACCACTACAGCCTAACTCCTGTCCACAGAAAAGAGATGCCATGCTTAACCAAGATGGAAGCTGAATTTACTATACTGAAGCTCGTACTGTACGCATACTGACCCTTCCCCTTGACACCATGTATGCTCATGAGGGGTAGATACACCAATATGCATTCATATCTTTCCCAATGCTTAGAGATGGCTGTGAGGCGACACTTAACTACAGAACACACATCTGATAACAAAACTTGCATTCTATGTTCTCTGTCTACAGTGTATTATTTAGTCCAAAGAGTAAGAACCTTAATCCTTATTTGAAAAATAAATGTGTCCCAGTAATTTAAAATCTTAACCAATGGTAATGTCAGCTTGCAAAGGTCGAGTAGTTTGACATTAAAGCCAGTGGGTTTACATTATTTTTGCATTATGTTAAATTTTAACAGAATATTTGATACATGATGCACTTTACACTCATTTTGTTTCAATTTTCTATTTTCAGAACGCTGCATATCGACTTTAGGTTAGATCAGTATAATTTTTTGCAAAATAAAGAGCCCTAATTCAGTATTCGTCAGTGACTAACCTGATGTGTTGAATGGCGTGCATCTATTAAACTTCTGTGAAGTGGCTCGCCCCCTTTAAAAATGTCTGAACTGTGCTAATCTTTTTGCTTTAGTTTCGCTAAATAACTCCTGTACATAGTTTTTGTGTGAAGGGTTGGAGTTAATAATTTAGGCTGATGCTTAACCTGCACCCATTGTTTATGTAAAATATGGAACTCGGTTTCGAAGCATGGATAAAATGCTTTTATTTTATCGATAGGAAATTGTGGGGATTGTTGAGTTTACTAGCAAGGGTAGTTGGTCTAGTCAGTACTGAGTCTCCTTGTCTTGATTTTCTTCATTCGATGGTTTTATTTTTTACACTTGTTTTTTTGCCACTTCTATATTGAAAACTGTAGTATACTTCCTGGTTGTATGTAATCAAACATTTTTCCGGGTATATCTACCAAATATTAATTAATTTGGAAGTTGATCTTGTAGATAACCTTTGTTTCGTTTTTATCTAGGGTTAGGAGTTTAGGCTGCAATGAAGTAGGTTTCTGAAATGTTCAGCCAGTGGTAGGCATTACTAGTAATTAAACTTTATTCGATTAGTGAACATCATTGCAAAAACAAACATCAAAAATGTGATGCTTAACTTCATATCAACAACACAAATATATGTGACTATTCAACCAATGAATACAATCATTGCACATGTGAGGACAAATCTTCACCACATAAGTTAATTCTGAAAGGTGGCACATTTGAAAAATTATTCAGTCTTCTTAAAGAAGCGGTCACCTGATATCTAATCATAAGGGTATTCAATAGCCTCTAAGATTAACAATTGAAATATAGTTGAATTAATAGGCACCCCAATAGACCCAATAATGTATAAATTCCCATGAAAGCAGTCAGTCGGGTCTCGAGCGCCTGGAGGTGAAGGCAGCTTGTCAAAAGCTAACCACAGCCAATAAAACATGTTCTATCAAAATCATCTGCAAAGGCAAAAGGGCCGGCCATGTATGGATAAAATTCAGGGCTCTCAATAGTGGAACTTAACTGCTTTCTGGGCCTGCTAAAATATTTTCAGAACATAACGAAATGTAGGGTGTCTTTTGGGGGGGGGGAGGGGGGGAGAGAGGCGACAGCAGTGTGGAAGAGGAAAACTACCCCTATGCAATGATAACCTTATTTCTGCCAGCTCAATATCTGTTGATACCACAGACACTGCACTAGTTAACAAGCATTGAAAATGCAATAAATCTCGCCTTTTGTAATTTAAAGCCATTTGCTTTGCTATACAATACCATTAGCAAAGCAAATGGCTTTAACTTAATCAAAGGCGAGACCTATTGCATTTTCAATGTTTGCTTTTAAATTGCATTTCCATAGCGCCAACTCGACCCGAGCACCAGTTACATTACAGACGGACGCCTTCATTTTCAAGCATGAGGAGATTAAGTAATTTGCCCAGAATTACTGGATGTTTAAGCCTCCTGCCAGACTCGAACCTGGTGCCCTAGCTTCAAAGTCGGCCACTCTATCTGTTAAGCCACATCCTCTCCCCTCTCTCTTTTTGAAGTGCCCTCCTCCTCCTCCGTCCAAAAAGGCACACACGAACATGTGTGCAAGAGCATTTACAAATGTGCTCGCGCACATCTGGTCGGTGAACCCTGCACCTTTGCCCTCTTGAGAAACCCTGAGAGGAAAGGGGAGGGCCGCACGTATGGCGGGGCACCGCCCCCCCCTTCCCCTTGCCAGCAACCATGGTGCGGCACGCCCCCGCCGCGTCAGATGATGCGGCCGGCGCGTCCCACCACTGATTGGTGCGCAGCTCCCCAGTTGACCCGGAAGCGATAGAATCGCTTTCGGGTCAAAGGGGGAGACAAGGGGCAGACCAGTTGAGACTGGTCTGCTGTGGAGGGCTTAAAAGGCCAGGGAGCGCGGGAGGCGTTCTCTTGTTCCCGCGCTCACCAGGTCTGCCTTTTGCTCCCCCAGCCTCTTGAGGCTGTGACTGTTTTTTATTTTTTCTTCCCATTTGAAGAGCGGAGCCGGGATCCGGATTAGGGATGTGACGCCCTAAACCCGTCCTCCATTTAGAGAGCCAGGTGAACATCTTTTGTAGAGCGGAGCCAGCGCGGATTGCATCGCGTGTTTGGCACCCTCGTGCGCTTTAGGTACCAGGGGGGTTGGGCAGCTGGGGTGCGGCAATATCAAGGTGGGGAGGCTAGCGCCAACGAAAGGATTAGGCCGGGCCAATTGTCGGGTGTGGGCCCCTATATAGATCCGATCGGAGCGGACAGTTTTGCTGCAGGAAGAGAACAGGTATTTGCTGGGATACAGGTGTCTTTTTTCTAGGAGCTTGGAACACTCAAGGGAGTGTGTTTTATTGCTTATGTTGTATATATTGATGTTTAAATTGTGAACTGCTTCTGCTAACACAGTGACCATTGGTAAAAGTTCTTCCAACCAATATTGGTCATATGTATGTTACTGGCATAGGGGATTATACAACATAAAGTGCATGGCAATATCATTATTGTTCTTGATGAAAAGAGCCCTGGATTCTACTTTATTTAAATCTTGAGGAAGTTTGGCAAATTCAAAAGTGCTGTTTGGGCCCAATATATACCTCCATACTTTATTGGTTAAGCTGAAGTAAATCGGTTGATACCGCAACTCGAGTGTCAATACGTTTATTGCTTGTGTGTCCTCATACATGTGCTAATATTGTTTGTGCATCGCAGGACTACATAGGGAGTGCACTGCATACTCAACGACCAGGAGCGCGGCTGGGGGACATCATTGAAAGGGGACACAGGCAGGCCTGCATTTCACTGCTTCTGGTGGCCGCCGGGCTAGAGTGCGCTCGCCCAACACCCAGTCTAGCTGGTGTGGTGCGGTTCCAGTTGCGTGGTGCTTATGGCCAGTCTGTGTACCCCCAACTTTGTGCAGGTAAAAGCCGGGTTAGGTCCTGGTGGTAGCAGGGATACATTGTGCTTGCAGTGTTATCTCTGGTGTAGGTGGCTTAACAGTTGCGAGATGAAAGAAGATGGCCAGTAGACATGGAGCAAAGCATTCCCGCATGGAACATATGCTGCAAGGTATGATGCGTAGTATGGCAACAATAAACAGGAGATGGGGAAAGTAGATCAGATAGGAAAGAGCGTGGCGGAGCTCAGGCAGAGGTTGGATAATCAGGCTGGGCCATCTAGAAGACCCAAGCGAACAAAAGTACCCCCGCAGCCCAGGGGGGAATTGGATCCACTACCCAAGCGGGCCAGAGCCAAGAGTGGGAAAGGGTGAGTCCCAAACCAACATGGGGGAGAGGGTCCATCTGGGGGGGACCCTGAAGGGGGGCTGGTGCCAACGGTGATCCCTATTCCTACTCCTAAAAACCGGCAAGTATACCTGTAACACCGGCACCTGCCGCGCCGTTGCCAACACCAAGCTCAGTGCCTCTGGTGGTCCCAGCGGTAGTCCCGGTGGTACCCACGTGTAACCCCGCGCCAATCCTGGGGTTTCCTGTCCCAAGCACAGCAGCCCCATCCCGGTCTCAGCACCTGCAGGGGTTGGTCAGGTCCCACCGGAGATAGCGGCACAAATAGCGGCAGTTCTCCCTTGGTTAGGAATAGGGGGAATGTTACCATCTTCAGTAGGAGGTGGGGGAGGATCCTTTGGCGGAGGCGCATAAGATGGTGGCAAGGATCATGACTTCCCCAAGTAGCGGGGGGCCAAGTACGCCCATTTTTCCACAAACGGCATGTCCAGGCAGCAACCCAGGAAAGGACAAGACGGTAGATCTAACGGATGCCGGAGAAATTGGTAAGGAGGTGGCATTACCAGTGCTGGGCGAGGGTACAGTACCCTTCAGGAGGGAACATTTGGCTCAACATGTAACACGAGAAGTGAAGGACTTAATTTGGGCTGGCAAATATGTCAATATTTTTTCTTTGTTTATGGATAACAGGGAAATGGAGTATGCTAGGAAGCAGAAGGATTGGATGTTGCCTAACGTACGGCGGGTGGAAATGGCGAGATTCTGCGTGGAAGAGACATTGAACAACTGGATTAGAGCCTTCTCTGTGTTTATGATGATTACAGCTGAGCGTTCCCCTAACTTGCAGGCAGAGATGGCGTGTTACCAGAGTAGGATCACAACGTTCCATGATAAATATGGGGAGGAAGGATGGAAGGACTATGACATGAGTTTTAGGAAAGCTAAAGAGTTTGATTCCTCACTTTCCTGGGATCAGGTTGATTCCATTTCATGGTATGGTCAGTTTACAGCAGGGCAGCCTGGTGGTGCGGGGCCAAGTTGGAACAGAAGCTACCCCCCCAAAACCCAACAGTCCTTTCGGCCGGCGCAGGGCAGTGGCACAGCTCCTAGGGCAGGGAGCAGTGGGGGGCGAAAAGGGGTGTGCTGGGAGTTTAATAAGTGATCATGCACCAGGGCACAAGGCACATGCAAGTTCAGACATGCATGTTCCATTTGCAACCAACCTTTCCACCCAGAAACAACATGCCGCAATAAAGGTAGCGCCTCCTCTGGAAACAAGGGAAGAAAGAAATAGGAATAGGGAGAGAGTACGGCTGGTGTCGCATTCACCCATTGACGTTCTGGCTATGACTCCTTGGCTGAACAGGTACCCAGACCACGCCTCTGCTAGGATGTTGCAGGAAGGTTTTTTGCAAGGCTTTAGGATACCAGCGGTGAACTACACCGGAACGGCTGAGTGTAGGAACCAACTATCTGTTAGGAACAACCCAGATGTGGCAGCGACAAAAATTGCGAAGGAACTGCGCCTAGGCAGGATAGCGGGTCCTTTTGATCACATCCCTGTGCACAATTTTGTTTGCTCACCTCTCGGCGTGGTGCCAAAGAAGGATGAGGGTGAATTCAGGCTGATCCATAATCTGTCAGCGCCTAGTGGCGCATCACTAAATTATGCCATTAATGAAGACATTTGTAGCGTTAAGTATGCTTCCTTTGACCAGGCGGTGGATATGTTGAGGACTTTGGGACCTGGAGCCTTGTTGGCAAAGTCGGATATTGAGTCCGCTTTCCGGCTACTGCTGGTTCATCCTCTAGATCAGCATCTGCTAGGTTTCTCATTTCAAGGTAAATTCTATATGAATAAGTGTATGCCCATGGGTTGTTCTGTTTCCTGCGCCTACTTTGAGAAATTCAGTTTCCTTTTGGAATGGGTTTTTAGACAGACGACTGGACACCAACACGTCATGCATTACATGGATGACTTTCTCTTTCTCGGGTCGGCGGGCTCGCAGGAGTGTGCGTGGGCATTGCAGGAATTTTGTGTGCTCATGCGGGCTTTTGGGGTCCGGCTGGCGCAGGGAAAGGCGGTGGGTCCAGCAACCACATTGGAATTCCTATGCATTGAATTAGACTCAGTAGAGGGTTGTTTTAGGTTACCTAAAGACAAAATCAGGAAATTTAGGGCAGCCCTGCAGCAATGTTTGACCAAGGACAAAGTGACACTACACCAACTACAGCAGACTGTGGGCCAGTTGAATTTCGCACTGAGAGTGATACCCAAGGCACGACCATTCTCCCGCTCAATCGCGCAGACCATGACAGGTCTGCGGGAGAAGCACCATCACACGAGACTGCCGGCCGAGGTCCGCCAAGACATCTGTTTTTGGAACGCATTTCTGGAGGGCTCCAACGGCAGGGTAGTGTGGCTCGGTCCACCCACTACGTCTGCAGAGTTAGGTTTATGGACTGACGCTGCGGGCAGTGTGGGATTTGGCGCCATACTTGGAAACAAGTGGGTGGCACAACAGTGGCCGGTATGGTGGGAGGAGAGTGGTCTGACAAGGAATATAGGTTTCTTGGAACTATTTCCGATTTGGGTTGCATTGACAGTTTGACCTAATCAGTTGTGTAATCAATCTGTGATTTTCTGGTCTGATAACATGACAGTAGTGGAATGTATCAACCAGCAGGTGGCTTGGCGTAAAATGATACTTCGCCTACTGAGGGAAATAGTGCTGAGATGCATGAAACTTAACATACAGTTTAAGGCCAAACATGTCCCAGGGGTGTTAAATAATGCAGCTGATGCACTCTCTCGCCTAAAGATGCAGGTATTCAGGGAACATCTACCATCCGCAGAGGCAACGCCTACACACTTCCCAGCAACGCTCTGGCAGATTGGTACCCCCAGATACAGAACCTTGTGACAGCTAGCCTAGCGCCCAGGACCAGAACCGCTTACGAAGGGGCGTTTTTGTTTTACTGCAACTTTTTGGGACAAGGTTGGGTGAAGAGATGGGAACAGGCAGGGAATTTCACTGAGTACCTAGATGCATTACACAGGAAGGGCGCTCCGCAGCGACAGCCAACCGGCATGTGGCAGCTGGTTCTTTCTTTGCACAGATTAGGGGTACCAAAGATCCCATGAATAGTTTCATTGTGAGGAAGGCAGAGCCTTAAGGGGTGGCAGAGCCTCCAAGCAACCATCACGGACACGAGGCAACCGATAGGTTTAGAGCGGCTGGCAGCACTATTAAGTGCCCTGTGTGGCATCTGCAGTTCATCGGAGGAGGTACTATTGTTCAGAGCTGCCTTTACATTAGCCTTTTATGGGGCATTCCGGGTAGGGGAACTGGTGGCTAGCAATAAGCAGGACCTGCTAGGTGGGCTCCAGTTTGAACACACAAGGATAGTAGGTGATACACTGTTAATTACCATCAGCAAATCAAAGACTGATCAGGAAGCCTGTGGTGAAGGGCTGGTACTCCATCGGGCGCGAACTAATCCATGCTGCCTAGTGATGCACGTGGAAGCCTTCCTCAACCAGAGAGTAGGCGCAGTAGGGGGGGCATTATTGATGCATGCAGATGGTACCCCACTTACCAGGTTTCAATTCAAAAGTGTGTTGGCTACGACAGTTGACAATGCGGGTCTAAATCCAAAGGATTTTGGGACACATTCATTCCGTATAGGGGCTGCCACTGAAGCAACAGCTAGAGGGTTACACAATAGCAGTGTGAGGAGAATTGGGAGATGGTCTTCCAACTGTTACAAGCGTTATGTGTGGCTGCGCATGTTGTGAGGGTGGCAGAATAATTACGCTAATGCCTGTCTTGTTGTTTGCTTGTATTTCATTTTCCCGAACCTGTCATGCAGGGCGGAAACTGCCGTCAGCACATCACCAGCAAGTATCTTCATCACGGCGGACCCATGCACAGGACAAGGAGACACAAGTCGTATGGGTTATTGGTCATTCTTATGTGAAACGTGTTAAATCTGTTTTTCGTACCAGTAATTACAGACAGAGGGCGGAACAGGGAGGTTTCAGGGTCTCCTTTTATGGTAGGGGGGTCTCTGCCTCAGTCAGTTGAGGGGGTTTGTTAAGGAGTTGCTCAACAGACACACCCCGCCGCCCACAGTTGTTATCTTACATTTGGGCGGGAACGACCTGGTAAAACTGGGCAGAAGGGTCCTGATGGAAGAGATAATCTCGGGGGTAGATTGGTTAGCTAAAACATGCCAGGACTGCACCATAGTTTGGTCCCAGATAATTCCTAGGCTCAGATGGAGGGGGGGGGATTCAGTCAAAGCTTTGAATCAGTCGGCAAAGAGGATCAACAATAAGATAGAGAAATTGTTTCGGTCACCTCAATTACAAAACATACAACATGGGTGTGTCAGGGGGGAACAGTGCTTCTTACAAGATGGGGTTCACCTGACTAGTGCGTACAACGACTTATTTTTAGAGAACATCTTGGCATGGCTAGGGGGTTTTAGGTCTGGGCATGACCTTGCAGAGTAGGAGGATAGGGGGGGGGCAGATAGTCGGGCAACTATGCTGGCCTGTGGCGGTAAGGTCATGATTGGTGAGCAGTCAATTTAAGGTCCTTTGGGGCGGTGCCATTCTTGAATGGGGTCACCCAGGGGGAAGGAAAAGTGGTCTCTCCTAGAACTCCAGGGACAGTACATCCAGTTGGTTGGATCGGTGCGGGGGAGGGTGGAGTAACACTTTCTTTAGGCTGGTTGGCCACCCCGCACGTGCACTATGATGTCATTACACGGCACAGAGTGCAAGGGCCCCCTTTTGGTTAATGGAGTTCATGGAGCGTAAATATGTAAACGGGCCCTCTGCACATGCCCACTCAGACGTGAGGGCGTGGCTGTTTGATAAGGAATTGACACCGGTTAGTGACCTTGCCGTAGGCCCAAAAAATAGGAAATGCAGAAAAATGAATAATGTGTGATTTGGATCCAAAAATGTTAGATTCGGATAGGAAATATTCTGTATTAGAAATATGTCAAGGTTAGCCCTTGGATACCTGTCTACACGGATTGTAATCTAATGTCGATTGCGTTTTTCTGCATAAATGATTGTGTAAATATTGTTTATTTAAAATGTTTTTAACTTTGTTTTCAAGTTTTAATAAATACAGCCGGGGGGTTGTGAGACCCCCCGCCTTCCAAAGAAACTCCTCTCTCATGTCCAATTTCTAATAAATGTGGGGGTTCACAAGGCAGGGCAGGGGGATGGACGGTAGTCCCTGACTGTACTCGATGTAGCTAATTTTTTGTAAACAAGTGTGTTAATCTTTCCTCTAACCCTAAAATGGCAGAACCCTTGTGTCCATTATAAATTGCACAGACACAAAACAAAGGTCACAGGTGAGTAAAAAACAAAATGGAAGCTGTGTTCTTCTGTCATTTAAAAGCGAGCAGCTACACGCCTATTCCTTTTGTACTTTGTCCTCCTCCTGTTTGAAAGAATTCCTTGAAGTTGCTTGTGCATTATCTCTGCTGGAGCCCGTTTATCTCTGCTGGGGCTGAAAGATAATGCAACAAAACGTTCATCAAGGCGCTGTGCTGAGTGTACTCTTGCCGGTGCTTGAAAGCTCTTAGGAATGATTAACTTTTAGAAGGATTTTACTGGATTCAGAGAGAGAGAGAGAGAGAGAGAGAGAATGTGGAGCGTATAACACATTTCAAAGTTAAAGAAGCTCAAAGGAACATCAGACATCCACAGCACAGATTCCAGAGTTATGGGCTGCCCTTTGACCCAAAAGAACCCCTGAGCATGTTTGCAATCTCAATGTCATATTGCATCAAGTAAAGTTTTATTCTTCAATGTCTGCTACATTAACCAGTGGCCTTATTCTTCTTCCACAACATCACATTAGGTGTCTATTTTAGCAGTCCCCCAGGGAATCTACCCAGAGCCAGTACTACAATAGGACCACTGCAGATAGAGGCCTTATAGCACAACCATGAATGGCCACAAGAGGGCACCAGATTACAATAAGCAGCCAATTAATAAGGTTATTTTGCAAGGGGAAACAGAATAACGACAAAATAACAATTTGCTTTGGACTTCAAAATTCTTTCACCGAAGTTGCTTCTACTTTTCCTGTGACCTACTTTGGCTAGACTGTCCAAACTGGCATCTGTACGGGCACAGCCCACACAAGCCAGGGCGAAGATTGTTATTTTGCATATATAAAATGATCTTTATCACAGCTTCTAAGAGGAGTACTTTCAGGGCCAGCTTTAGGGCAATGGAACCTGTGCCGCAGCACTGGGCGCTGACCTGGAAGGGGGGTAGGGAAAGGCACCAACCTCAAGGGGGGCGCTGTGTTTAACAATAACTTAGGATTTAAAAGCACCTGCTGCAGAGATCCTTATGATTCCAGTTTTCAGGCAGCAATAAAAATGTCAAGATAACTCTTGTGATTCATTTTCCTGCTAGGGGTGAGAGACTGGAGTTTTCCCTAGTGGCAGTTTTGGCTCACTATAAAGTAGCGCAGAGGGTTAATATACCTGCTGCAAAGAACAAATCTGTATTTTATGTGGATAGTTGAGTGGATTATTAAAGCCAGCCTTTACCAGCTATTTAAAACAAATTAAATGTATGCGAGAGAGGGGCTTTTGCCGGTGATAGTGAGGCAATCTGAGGAGGAGGTTGTGGGGGGAGGGGCACCAAAAAAGGTTGTTGCACTTGGCGGCACCAGCGCTAAAGCTGGCCCTGAGTACTTTCATTGAAAGTCAGGTAAGGGGAGACAGGATTATCCATGAGATGATCACTCATGACCTGGGAGTGATGGAACATCACTGGTAAAAACTGCAACCATACACTAGACACAGGATTACAAGGCAACAGTAGCTCCCTCACCCTCCCTTTCCTGTGAGCGACAGGACTGTGAAAAGCGAGAGCCCAATTATTGACAGACCCTGTGAAGAGAAACAGAACAAACAAGAACATGTGTTATTTTCCATCGCAGCAGTAACAGCAATAATTTGATCAGGTGCTGTTTCTTTGTTGAGCTCTCAGTTTTACTCAGCAAGAAGTAGGGATTAATTTAAATTTGGGACTAAAGACAAATCGATGAGACAGAAACTTTGAATAAACTCCTGCTGCTTCACCATCTATGACGTGAGTCCCATGCTCTCCACACCACTGGAGTCAAGCTATCCTGGCTGATGAAGGCTGATAGCCAGAAACCGGTCCTAGGATGCTTGATTCCGGTCCAGGAAAGACATGGCTTGGCAGTTCGGGCTGGACTGTTCCCATGAGGCACAGGGTCAAGGCTGATTTGCATATGGCCATGTCTGAACTGGGGTGGTGTGGAGTGCAAAAAAACGATGGATTTAGGCCCAGATCTCTGTACTGGGGTGAATGTATGACATTGTTCTGCATTCTGTCCATCAACTGTTGGTTTTGCACATGCGTCACCATCTATGGCACTCATTACTTGTTGGTCAGTATATTCCGGCCCATGCGTAGGTCGGAATAACAAGTTGGTAGGTATTTAACACATTTGATAACTATCACTCGTGTGAAATACCTCAACTTTTGCTGAATTTTGGAAGGTCAAACCTGCTGAAATTTAACTGGGGAAAGGTGAAGCAGGGTCTTGGTTTACCATATAAAATACCTTAGGCCAATCCTGCCCCACCCCTGAACCATGATACCCACATATGGCTTCACCAGCCAGCATGTAGGAATTTGTTAAATTGACCCTGCAGTCCTACACATTTGCTAAAACCACGATAGGCCCTATGCCTTTCTGACAAGCTCAAAAAGACATCTTCCTGCGCAGAACACGAGCCAGCTCACCGAGTCCCCACTCCCTTGTTGTACTCGATGTGCACTTCGTGCACTTCTCTCACACCCACTGAAATTTAGCAATGCCACAGAACAGGGAATATTTCGAACGAAGAGGAACACAATGTGGGGGCCAGTTGCAATATTTGACTTTCTTATTATTACTGTCCTTTTGCTAGCTGCAAGTGAACCAAGACAAGCAACATGGCGTGAGAAAATGACCTATAACCTTTGTAATCTTCCGCTCTCTTATAACAATTCTGTGAAGTGGCGTACATCATTTTTGATAAATGTACAAATTTTGGTATGATTGATGTTCAAACACCTGTCATAAGCTGGACTTTTGGTCAAACAGTTCCTCATTAAAGTGGTATAAAAGAGCTGCCCACAGTTCTCTCCACGGAATACCTTGCTTAGAAACTCTTGGATCACGACCTGCATGTGTGCTCCCCGGTTACCCGTACTCTCATTTAGAACTGTTATATAAGATTGCAATTACTCTGCTATATTTTGAAATTGTCCCTTTCTCTTTCCTCTGCATTACCGTGATTTTAAGTCCTATTAGATTGCATATATTTGCCCTGTATCTCAAAATGTGTCTTTGACACCTGGTCTTTGCTAAAACTGCGTCGTTTTATTATTTAACCAAGTGTATCTTGACATTTATTATTTGAAATTGTGACTTCAAATAAATTGTAACAATCCTGATTCAGTTCCTGCATCTCACACGTGTATTTCCTCATTTTAGATAGAGCACCCCAGCTCAAATTAAGCTGGTGTACAGCACCCTAGAAACCACCCTTTATCAAAGGATACAGTATTTACCGTATCATGTGGATTTTGGTACGTTAAACACCAAAATCCACATATTATTCCTCACCATCTCATAATAGGTTTTATTTATCGCAGCACGATAAATAATGTAGCCCATGATATCGTTATTTATCAGCTGCGATCCATACCACCTGAACTCGTAATGAGGGCCTCAGTAGAGTTGCCTATAACCAATGCAAACTTCTGAACCAGCCATCTGCAGTTCCTGTCACTAATTCAGTGTTTTCTTTATTTAGCTTGATAAGTGTTAGACTTGGCTTTTTTAGCGGGTTTACCCCCATACATTTTGCTTTTTGGCCTCCTGTTTTTGACCTTGTTTTCGTTTTTGGATTCTTGGCACTTTACCACTGCTATTCAGTGCTAATGTACAAATGCTCTCCAAATAAATTGTGTTATGATTGGGTTTCCATGGTGAGCTTCTTTGATTTACTTTGGTTCCTGCTCACTTGTCAAACCACACTTCTAATCATTCATACAATTCATCATCCTTTCAATTGAACTTAATGAAATTAAAAACCAGGCCCAAACAGTAAATCCACAATACGTCACAAGCAGAAATTAGTACAAGTGAATATTAAAAAACAATTGTTTATTGTAGACATGATGGGGTCGATTCTGATTCGGGAAACGTATCCGTACGACGATTCGTATTCATAGCCGTTTCCGTACGAATAGTACAAGTCCGTCTGAATCCCGTAGTACGATACGTAGGTAGAAAATCCATCGGAATCCGTGCGAACCATACGAAACACAAGGGTCGATCCGTACGACATAGACCCTCACATGGAACCGTACGAATCGTAAACATGCCGTACGACCCACCAAGTACGATCTTTACCGGGGACTGAGTACGCGATTCATACGATAAACGTTGCGTATAGGCAATTCGTACAGAGAGCCACACAATCGCATACGCACCGTACCCCTGAATTCAAGGGGTGTACGCACCGTACACCTACGGCCTTGGGGGGTATGAACCCTACCCCTACACACCGTACACTAACATACATGGGGTGTATGCACGGGGACATACACACCGTACCCCTGAAATCCAGGTGTGCACGCACTGTACACTGACGCACCGTACCCGTGCAATCATGGGGTATACGCATCGTACCCAGGGGGGTCCGTTCCGTACGCATTACAAGGTGAAATCTGCTTTTACGAACGTTTTCAGCTCCCGTACAAAAAGAGTCGTACGGAGTGTTGTCAATACGATTCGTACTTGCTGGGTCGTAAAAAGCTGCTTCAATCCGTACGGACATCGCGTACTGCGTGTTCCGAGTGCCATCCGTACGGATTATTGAGTTGTACGGTCCTTGGTACGATTCGTATGGAGAGAACTGCATTGGGTGCGCATCGTACTACATCGTACATACGGGGACGGTTAGGCATACGTTTCGTACGGGAAAAATGATCCGTACGGTGATTTGGACTGGATTTTACCGAATTTGGAATCGGCCCCTATGTGTTTGTTCTCTTATTTCATTCAAGACAATCTATTAAAAATAATAAAAACAGTACAAAATTTACAATGCTATTATATAAATCAAATATACGAAGAAACAGATTATACACAGTTGTACCCTTATACTACTAAGGAAAGAATTAACACCGTTCCTACAAATCCAAAGAAAGGAGAAAAAGACAATGCGCTTTGTTATTCAAAGAAACACATTCGTAGAAGAATTTTTCAGCTAGCACAAACTTGATACATCAACTGCCGTTTGGTATCTATCGATCCCGCCAGCAATACGAGTTGTGCAAAAGGGTGCGTTGACGCGTTTCGATGGTGTCCTTACACTTTATACCATCTTTCTCAAGACAGTCATACTACTCTCATTTTTTAAAATATGTGATCCTATAAGCAATTCTGTTCACTCATCCACAGCTTTTATTATAATTTCTGTTGTTCGTTCCAAAGGATCCATAGCACACGCCAATAGTTATAAAAATCATATCCAGTATCAACTTGGCAGGATAAACACTGATAATACATATTCCATCTTTTAAAACATGACTGCGTAAATAAATAGCAATGCGGTAACAGCACTTTTGCCCGGATCTTAAAGTGTCTTGCTGTGATTAGACACTCATTATACTCAAGTTGCACTCTTCTAAATGGAGTTTATCATATTATCAACCGATTTAATGGCTGCCATTCATCAATTGGGCCTGTAAAGATTCTTCACTGCACTCCGTCCGGAGCTCCCCTGATTCAAATGATATCCGAGATGGTTGAAGTTTCAACCATCTCGGATATCGTTTGAATCAGGGGAGCCCCAGACAGAGTGCCGTGGAGAAGCTTTATGTTATGTTATGTTATTTTATATTTGTATAGCGCACGGCTACTCCCCGGAGTGTCCCTTTACTGCATTGCTATTTATTTACACGGTCACGTTTTAAAAGATGGAATTCGTATTATCAGTGTTTATCCTGCAAAGTTGATACTAGATTTGGTTTTTATAACTATTGGTGTTTTCGTTTTTTAACTACTGCAAGGATATCTGTCCCATAGACTAACATGGGAGTTGCTTTGTAGCATCTTACAAGCATAGCTTTTCATTGGGACAAAATAGAGAAATGGAGTTTAGGCTTCCAGTACTCAGAATTTAAAGATACATCTTTTAGTAGAATTATTTTTATATTATGTGTTTGAAAATTTCACTTTTAGAAAGAGGGCATTTTCTTGCTTAACCATCCTGTGTACCTCTCCCTGTCTGGGTTAGAGTGACAAGGGCAGGGGATGTGCATTTATACTAGACAGACACAAGGTGGGGGTAGCGGTGTGTCCTGCCTTTCTTGAGTGACTCATAGCCAGATTGAATAGGCCTGGCTGCATTTAGAGTTGTAGGACTGTGGCTGCCTTCCACAAAGCTGTCTCCACCTTCTGTGGTGAACCTGACCTGAGCCAGGCTGAACTGGTTGATGTGTGCCAAAGGAACTTGGTTTGTATCAACTTTAAAAGTAAATGTGGTATAAATATTGGGGCCCTAACCCCGGAACTTTATATGACTGCTGCACAAAGGAAACTGCCAGGAAGAAGAGCTGGGAGAACTGCCAGGAAGAGTATTGACCCTTTGCTGTTGTTGCTTTGTTGGGTTGGCCTGCATTTGCTGCTTCTGCCTTGGGCAGGGAAAGGACTGGACTGTTCTTTCTGCATACTAAGTATCTCCAAGGGCTTGATGTAGAGCTTGTATCCCGTTGGAAGTCTCAGGGATCTCAAAAACTTCAACATCTTACTGGCTTCTGGAACAGGAGATTTCAGCTGCCAAAGAGAAGAAAGGTCACCCGTCATCGTCAACGATGCCTCTGTTGGCTTCGTGACCTGAAGACACACAGAGGGCACCACCGCACTTCGCACCGCAACCCTGGTTTCACAGACACTGCGTTGCGATGCCGCCACCAAGTATCTGCTTGCACCATGACCTGTGGGCACCGCATGCCGTCACTGAAGCATTGGATCTACTGAAGAAAGTCCTTAAGCAACAGCAATGCTGCTGCCTTCACCGTGACCTGTCATCACTGCAATGAGCACCGCACCACTTTGCAATGCAGCCCTGGTTTCACCAACGCCGCTGGTCGACCGTCATCGAGCTGCAGCCTACACCGTCATGTGAGTGCACCGCAAGTCGTACCACTCCACTTCACACCGCTACCCCGATGCCTGTTGACACCTGCGCTCCTGACTTCAAACTCTTGGAGTTCGACCTGCAACACATGTGATTTCAAGGGCCTGACTCCTGTGCCGACTTCTGGAAGCGATGGCTTCCGACGCCGCTTCTCTGGAGCTCATGGAAAGGTCGACGCCCTACATCTCCAAAGGTACTATTTTGCGGTTCTCTCCAAAACCGTAGCTGTCCCGCAACACTGCATTCGACCAGAACTGTTGGATTTATTTGCTCACGTCGCTGTGATAGCCCTAGATGGAGCTATTGACTTCAAGGAACTGTCTTTAAAGTCTACTTTTGCTTTATTGCTATTTTGGAATATTGTGAGTAGGATTTTTATCATTTTCATCTTGTTTTACACAGATAAACGTTGGATATTTTTCAAAAACTGGTGTGGTGTCCTATTGTTGTGTTTTCACTGTATTACTGTTTGTTATAGGCAAATGCTTTACACATTGCCTCTGAGGTAAGCCTGACTGCTCGTGCCAAGCTACCAAGGGGGTGAGCAGGGGTTATTTTAGAGGTTTAATACTCTTAGGCTGACTGGAGTGGTGAATTCTGCCTGGCTGACGTGTATACCCCAGCCAACCAGAAAACCCATTTATAACAATAAGCCTTATAGGCAGGCCACTCCACGGGGGGAGTTTTTAATATCTCAAGGTATGACGTATCAAACCATTTTGCATATACAAAACCTACAATTATCACTCAGTGAAGGTACACTGCGACATATAGCAAATCTGAATGAAAAGGGTGTGTACAAGGAGTGTTCCACGCAACAGTGCAAGTTTCTAAGGAGTGTACAAATGCTTTGTGACCATAACTGCAGCTACCAACCATTAATGGCATTTGACTCCCTCAAGGGAAGGCATCCATTTGCATAACTGGTGGGTGTAGACGTATGTCACCATTGCATGCAAACTTATTGCCTGTCAAAGAATGATAACTTAATTTTTGAAAGTAGACCATCTCATTAAGGGAAAGGGCCTGATTTAAAACATATCAAACAAATACAGCGGTGAGGGTCTGACTTTTCTGCATTTGCAACTATTCACAAGGTGTTTCAAAATGAATCCCATCTCATGAATATTAATGAACAGGAGCTTCTGCGTCGCTTGAGAAAGGCAGTTTTGTTCTGCAACTGTTTGATACATTAGTAGAAGTATAAACTCAAGTCTGGTTGCGTAGAAGTTATTGTACAAAAACAACTGCTTCGTGACCCAATCTTAGTTCACTGGGCCCTTAATTCTTCATTTTATATCCAGAGCCTAAATTATCACAGGGATACTGAAATCACATTTGAAGAAATAAATCGCATTCCACAGAAACCAGTTTAGAGTAAAAATAATCTTAAAATAACAGTTAGTCAAAGTCATGCTTTCATTCACTGTCATTGATTCTGATTGTTGTTTTTGTGTTCTTGCTACACACAGCTGTCTGCTGCAGACAGTACTGCCAGCAGGTCTATAATATATTCTGAGAGGGGGCTTTCAGCCTGTCGCTTGCTAATGATTCAATGGCTTTCTTGTCTATTTTACTTTTCTGCTTCTGAGTTTATGTCTTTCCTCCCTATTGTTGTGTTTGTGACACCCTGAGGAGCATTTTAGTGTCACTGTGTTTTGACTGGAATAGTTGTATTCTTCCACCGCTGATGTTTGGGAACTATTTTGCCTGTTGCATGTTTCTACAACATTTGCTTGTAGTTAGCATTCAATGGACGTGCATGGCCCTTCATCTTATCATTTATTTGTTTGCATATTGATGTGCCTCATTGCAGCCAGCTTGCCTCCACGCTTGTAAATACCCCCTGCTCTTGTCTTTTCATACCTGGCGCTCTTGCGGTTCCAGCTACCTTTAACTTGCTCTCCTCTGCACCTCTCTCTTCCTTCTCATGTCCTCTAGCTTCCTTCTCATAGCTGCTCTTTGTGCCATCTCTACCTCACCTCTCTCTTTCCCTGTGATCTCCAACCTGCCTCTGCCACACCGAGCTTTAACTGCTTCCACTACCCCCCTTTCGCTAGAGAAGGGTTTTGGCTCTACCCAACTGTTGGGAGCCAGGAGTACATGTTTAGATTGAGTAGAAGTTGTGTGATTCCACACAAAAAAATGGTTTGCCCTCCTTGCAGCTGTGATCATTTTGATTATTCATCCTGCTGCCAAAGCTTGAACTTTCACGGGCACATACATGACACTGGACTGCTATTAAAGTGTCTAGATCGACACCACATCGCCGGACGTCGCCTTCCTTACAGAAACATGGATGAACGCCTCATCAGCACCCGACATCGCCATAGCCATCCCGGACGCCTACAAGATCATCCGAAAAGATCGCACCAACCAAACAGGAGGAGGCATCGCTATCGTACATAAGAACAACATCCGCATCACGACCAGTTCCGACGATAACCTCACTTCCGCCGAACACCTTCACTTCCAGATTCACACCGACCCCAAAACCACACTCAGAGGCACCCTCATCTACAGACCACCAGGACCCCGCACACAATTCAGCGAAGACATCACTGACTTCATCAGCACACATGCCCTCCCCTCCGAGAACTACATTCTACTGGGAGACCTCAACTTCCACCTGGAAAAGAAAAACAACAGCAACACCACCACCCTCCTAGACAACCTGGCCAATCTCAGACTCAAACAACTTGTTGACACCCCCACCCACCTTGCCGGACACACGCTCGACCCTATCTTCACCTCCAGCAAGCACATCTCCTTCGATCACACCACAGCTCTCCATTGGACGGACCACAGCTCCGTTCAATTCAACTACAAAAAGACCACGACCCACAACCTCCCACAACCTATTCCTCGAAGAAAGTGGAACAAAATCACCACCGACCAGTTCTTCACATCGCTTCACCAAAACCCCCCTGCCAAAACATCGGACCCAAACCAAGCAGCCACTAACCTCACACAATAGATCACCCACAGTGCCGACGAACTAGCACCCCTGAAAAACCATCTAATCAAGCAAGGTAGCAAAAAAGCCCCCTGGTTCAACGATGACCTTAAGAAATCCAAGAAGCTCTGTCGTACTCTCGAGAAAACCTGGAGAAAAAACCCAACCACTGACAACCTAGCCACCTTCAAGAACGCCACCCGCAAACACCACCAACTGATCAGATCCACCAAGAAAGCAGCATTTAAGGATCGACTAGAAAACAATGCCCCAAACAGCATAGAACTATTTAACATCGTCAAAGAATTTACTAACCCCACCGCCGGCACCAACTACATCACTCCCTCCCAAGACCTCTGCGACTCTCTATCCTCATTCTTCCACAACAAAATCGCCAAAATACATAACAGCTTTGAAAACCAGTCCGAAGACCAGTCCACTCCACCTACCCCGAACCAAAACCGCACTCTAGCAACCTCTGCGCCTGGAACCCAATCACCACCGAAGACACCATCCGCCTGATGAACTCCATCCACTCAGGATCACCAACCGACCCCTGTCCCCACCACATTTTCAACAAAGCAGACTCCATCATCGCACCCCACCTCCGCGATGTCATCAACTGCTCCTTCAACTCCGCTACCTTCCCGGAAAACTGGAAACATGCCGAACTCAGCGTCCTTCTGAAGAAACCCACAGCAGACCCCACCGAACTTAAGAACTACCGCCCCATCTCGCTCCTCCCATTCCCCGCCAAAGTCATTGAGAAAGCCGTCAATAGTCAGCTCGCCACCTTCCTCGAATCCAACAAATCCCTCGACCCTCCACAGTCCGGATTCCGAGCCTAACACAGCACCGAAACCGCCCTCATCGCAGCAACAGACGACATCCGAACACTACTGGACAACGGAGAAACAGTCGCTCTCATCTTACTTGACCTCTCCGCAGCCTTCGACACAGTCTGTCATAGCACCCTCATACAATGACTCAGCAACGTCGGAATACAAGGAAAAGCATTGTACTGGATCATCTCATTCCTCGCCGGAAGAACCCAGAGAGTCCGCCTCCCCCCTTTTAAATCAAAGGCCACCAAAGTCATCTGCGGCGTACCACAAGGATCATCACTCAGTCCCACCCTCTTCAACGTATACATGAGTCCCCTCGCATCCATCGCACGCCAACACAACCTCAACATCATCTCTTATGCAGACGACACCCAGCTGATCCTCTCCCTCACCAAAGACCCAAACACCGCCAAAACCAATTTACATGAAGGAATGAAAGAAGTAGCCGAGTGGATGAAGAACAGCCGTCTTAAACTTAACTCGGACAAAACGGAAGTCCTCATCTTAGGGTCATCCCCCTCTGCCTGGGACGACTCTTGGTGGCCACCGGCCCTGGGAACCGCACCCATACCTACGGACACGCACGTAACCTGGGCTTCATCCTGGACTCCTCCCTCTCAATGACCAGACAAGTCAACGCCGTCTCATCATCATGCTTCAACATCCTACGCATGCTCCAAAAAATCTTCCGTTGGATCCCCACCGAAACAAGAAAGACGGTCACACATGCTCTAGTCACAAGCCGACTGGATTACGGAAACACCCTTTACGCCGGAACCACAATCAAAATACAGAAAAAACTCCAACGCATCCAAAACGCCTCAGCCAGACTCATTTTGGACATCCCTCGGCAAGCTCACATTTCCGGCCACCTGAGTGACCTCCACTGGCTCCCTGTTAACAAGAGAATAACGTTCCGTCTCCTCACCCACGCACACAAAGCCCTCTACGACCTAGGACCCGAATGCCTCAACACGCGACTTTCCTTCTACACCCCCTCCCGCCAACTACGATCGTCCAACCAAGCCGTCGCCGCAATTCCGCGCATCCACAGATCCACCATGGGGGGAAGATACTTCTCCTACTTAGCGGCCAAAACCTGGAATTCCCTCCCCACCCACCTCCGCCTTACACAGAACCACTGCTCCTTCAGAAAACAACTAAAAACCTGGATATTCGATAAGTAAAGCACCTCCCTCCCTCAAGCGCCTTGAGACCCTCTGGGTGAGTAGTGCGCTATACAAATTCTGGAACTTGAACTTGAACTTGAACTAGATAGCTAGGTAATTTATATTGTTTCTTCTCTGGCAGCAATACAGATGGGAGGAGGGGAGCCATTAACCTACATGGTCATTTAGGTCTTGCTTAACAATGCAACTGTCACTTGCCCTTTCAACCTACCCTAATATTCTTCTACAGTTCTTTGCTTCCACGCAAATGCATATCGTTTCTGTTTTTAGTCATGAGATCTACTCTCACTTAATAGTTATCCCCTTTGGGTCTGGGGACTTCCCCAAAGGCTTCATATGAAGTGCACAGCAGAGGCTTTTGTCTGGACTTACCAGTGCTCAGCTCATGACTCAAGTCCTGGAAATGGTATCTGCAAACAATAAAATGTGAACCTCCAAAGAACGATGAGCCAGAGGTGTTTCACCTACAGTTCCATTTCTCTGTGTGATAGGCAGATGTCAATCTGGGATAAATGCTATTGTTTTTTCCCAGGATAAGCATTTGACAAAAAACACAACTGTACCACTCCCCTACTAGTAACAGTCTGGGATCCTGCAGGCGGATGTATGATGTTACAACGCATACTTTTACAACGCATACCTTTACAATGCATTTTTTACAACGCAACATCCATTACAACGCATTCCATTACAACGCATGCCATTACAACGAATTTTTAAAAACTACCTTTACAAAGCATTCCATTACAACGCATACTACCTTTACAACACATACCATTACAACGCATAACATTACATTGCATGTATGGTAAGTATTGGATAGTGTAGGGGTAAAAATTACTATTCTAACTCCTGGGGGGTGCAACAGTAGGGTAAGTGTTGGATAGTGTAGGGGTAAAAATTACTATTCTAACTCCAGGGGGGTGCAACAGTAGGGTAAGTGTTGGATAGTGTAGGGGTAAAAATTACTATTCTAACTCCAGAGGGTGCAACAGTAGGGTAAGTGTTGGGTAGTGTAAGGGTACTATGCGTTGTAATAGTATGTGTGGTAATGGTATGTGTTGTAATGACATGCGTTGTAGTGGTATGCGTTGTATTGTCATGCGTTGTAATGGTTGCGTTGTAATGGCATGCGATGCAATGGATGTTGCGTTGTAAAAGTGTTATTGTAATGGTAGTGCGTTGTAAAAGTTGCGTTGTAAAGGTTGTTTCCCCCTGCAGGCTTGCAATTCAGAGTGTCTTAGGTGTGACTTAACAATGCACATTTCTACAAGAGTTTTAGTCACTACATTTCCATTGACTGAACTTCCCCCAGCTAGACACCTGCGCTCCTCCTCATTCGCCTTCGCACACCCCCTGCATCTGTCGCAGCAGCAGCAGTGGTCGCTCCTTCTCCTACATCGTTGCCAGACCTGGAACAACCTTCCCCTCGAGCTCCATACAGCCTTCTCACTGGCAGACTTCAGAAAGAGACACAAGACTTTTCTCTTTGATGGAGACACAGCCCACAGGTACCGCTTGGGGTGGCAATGCTGTGCTTTACAAATGCTGTTTGATTGATTGATTGACATTTCTAAAACGTATTCATAGTGTGCTTAGGGGGAGCAAACATGTATCACCTCATGCTGTTTGATGCATCATTCTGCTTCAAGGAAGCACTTCCATTGCAATGGATGAAGTGCACTTCTTCAGCATCTCATGTGGACTATTTAGCTGATACAAAGAAGACTTCCCCCTCTAAAATCAACACATTCTGCATGATAAGCAATTACTCGAAGTATGATAACACTTCAATGTACAAGTGCTCTAAATAGTGTATTGTGTTATTTTTTAAAGAAACATTTTTTGAGGTAGAGAAAAGCTGCATACAATGGTTTTCTTTAAAAAATAATGCTTGACAAATATTGTTCAGTATTTACATAATTTTCCTGATGAGCTGTAACATTACTTTACTCGGGTTCCTAACTCATTTAGATTTACAGGTGTTCTTTTCATGGTGATTAACGTGTGGGTTGGCATGCACTCAACAAATCAATTCCATACAATTTGATTATGTTTTGATAGGATGGCAGAAGTAGCTTTTGCAGCTGGGTATTGGGTGCACGAAAGCATTAACAAGGACTGGGTTAAAAATTGCTGTTTTTGTTTAGCTGTAACTGATTTTGTAAATTGTTCTGTTAATTGTGAACATTCTCCTCACAAAGCCGCTGCATGTCTCACAGTGGTTGTTTTTCAATCTCATTCATTGTTTGTGCCCATGTCGCCCTCCTTCAATGGTGTTTGGTCTGTGTGCCAGTGTGGTGCCATTATGGCATGTAACATTTATTTTGCTGTGCCACTGTAATAAACCCCAGCTGCATTTTTGATCTCCGAATACTTAGTAATGCCTTAAGTGTGTAGGCATGTGCTGCTCACTCTCAGGCCACCTAGTAACAGCCTCTGGTACTGCAGGCTTGTGATGCTCACACTCAGGCCACCTAGTAACAGCCTCTGGTACTGCAGGCTTGTGATGCTCACACTCAGGCCACCTAGTAACAGCCTCTGGTACTGCAGGCTTGTGATGCTCACACTCAGGCCACCTAGTAACAGCCTCTGGTATTGCAGGTTTGTGATGCTCACACTCAGGCCACCTAGTAGCAGCCTCTGGTACTGCAGGCTTGTGATGCTCACACTCAGGCCACCTAGTAACAGCCTCTGGTACGGCAGGCTTGTGATGCTCACTCTCGGTACACTTTCTTTTTTTAAACTTTCTTTATCATGTTCTACTGAACAGAAGGCAGATAACATAAGAATATAGCAACAGATCGAAAAGTAGAACATTGCCATGGCATAATTACATATTAGAGATTGCAGTATATAAGGAATGCAATAAGACTTGGCAGGGCATCAATCACAGGAGGTTGCAGTAATCGACAGGGAAAGCAACGAGGGAGGGGGGGAGAGAGAGACCCTATACAATAGAGCCTTGACTGGTGGAATATATGGAGGGCATGGCAGCGGGTGAGGGAGGAGTTGAGCTCTGGGGGTCAGGCTCCTGAGAGAGCAAAACCCTGGAAATGGGAGGGGATGCCAAATATCTTTAGGTCTAGCTGCGGGGGCTTGCAGTGCTGCATAAACTTCACTTGCCAGGTCGCAGTTTGTCATGCTCTGTAGCCAGGCCTTAGTACTAGGGTGTATCGCATTGCCCCGGTGAAGCACAATCTCTCTCTGTGCAAGTAGCAAAGCACTGGCCATGAATCTGAGATGTTCTTTGCGACGGATGCCAGAGTACCCAGAAGTGACATCAGGGGAGAGGCATCGAGAGTCAGCAGAATAATGCAGGAGAGGGTACCAAACAAGTCAGTCAGAATGTGGTGGTGGGTGGAAAGTTCCAAGTCAAGTGGGAGACGTCCGTCTCAGGGAATCTGCATTTAGGACACAGGGACAACCTGGAGGGGTCGAGTTTGGCTAGACCAGTAAGGGTAGTGTCAGGTCTGTGCAAAAACAGAAAGTGAAGCAGCTTATGACAATCGGTTGGGGATATCGGTTTAGTTTGTGCACAGCAATAAGGCCAGTCCTTGTCGCAAATAGGATGGATTAGATCTCACTCTTCGAACACTTAAGGCTTTAATGTGCTTATGCATGTAAGAAGCATTAATGGATGCCTGTGTTTTTCATGTTTTTGCACATTAAAACCAAACCTATTGTCTTTGCCAGTGTGTTTTAAATAGTACTATGGGGAATATGGCTATGCTAGCTAAGTACATACATCATTCAATACACCTTGATGCACTGGTGCAGCAGAGCTGAGGGTCTCTGAGGCATTCTGAGACTCATCTGGTGGTGTATAATGTTGAGCTGGAGGTGTTTAAATGTTAATTGAGAGCTTGCTGAGGTGTTAGGGCCAGATTCACAAAGAGCCTCCACAGTCGTGGTGGAGGTTCTGCAGTCGTGTCAGAGTCTCCGCACTTGTGGCGGAATCTCCGCAATGAGAAACAGAAGTGCATTCAGGACCGGACTGGGAACCACAACCGGCCCTGGCAAAGTGCTCGGCCGGCCCCCCTCCCCACTCGGGGGTTTGGAGGTGCCACCGAGCTCTTTGCTGGGCCGGATTTCGGCCGATTTTGGTACAGGGCCGATTTTGCAGCTGGCCCCATCCCGTGCAGCGCACCGGGGGATTGCCCGGTGCCCGCTATGGCCAGTCCGGTCCTGAGAGCATTGATTCCGTCCCGAGTACGGCGACTCCTCCACGACTGGGGAAGGCTCTTTGAGAATCAGGCTATTAAAGTCCAACTGGAGGTGTTTGAACGCCAGCTGAGCCTTAAGGTCTCCAGGTGATTCTGAACGTTGTTCAGAGCCAGCCCAGAGTGCTTTGAGGTGGGTCAGCGGCGCTTCAGAGCTATTTGGTACATCTGTAGGGTGGATGTATGACGTTACAACGCATATTTTTGCAACGCCTACCTTTAAATCGCAAGTTTTACAACGCATACCATTACAACGCATAATGCTTTTGGGCGCTGGATAGTGAATAGTTTAATTTACTATTCCAACTCCAGTCCCCGTGGATAGTAGGGAAGGTGTTGGATAGTACATTAAACCTATTCCCTATCCTAGAGCACCCCCCAGCGCTATGCGTTGTAATGGTTTGCGTTGTAAAAGTTGCGTTGAAATGGTAGTTCGTTGTAAAAGTTTCGTTGCAAAGGCTGTATACCCTGTAGGGTATAGTCGAGGAATCACCGAAGGCCTTTTTAAAGTATTAGAGTGCGTGCCAAGGGTCGGTGAGCCTGAGTTGCACAGCTTGTTGACGGACTAACTGGGTAAGTCTGACAGACAGCTAAGGACAGCGCTTAATTTGAGCCAGCTAAGGACACATTCATTTACGGGGAGACTAAGTGATTTGCCCAGAATCACAGGGTGTCGAGCTGACGCCCAGAATCAAACATGTTTCCCCAGCTTCGAAGTCAGCTGCTCTGGCCATTATGCCACATCATCTCCCCACTTTCATTGTTAGTAGTTGGTTCTGTTTTAGGTGGTGGTAAAGGGAGAAATGGGCTGGTGCAAGCTGCCTCCTGACGAGAGCTGGCAATTATTTTTTTAACAATTAACCACTGGCTAAGGATCTCTGATGGTGAGATGATGTCTCTGTCGGGCTTTCTAAACCTCCGTGATGGGAAAATAGTGATGTTTAAGGACCACCTGAGGTGTCCGAAGCAGGGTCCTTACATGGGAAGTGGGTCAGCAAAATCATTTTTCACAAGTCATCCCCTTTCAGGGTCCCAGATCCCTGATGGACTTTCACATTCAGAGAGCATTTAAATGTTAGGACATAGAACATTCCTTTCTCCTGCCCCGGGTCTGTGCTGAGAAGAGATTTTTCAGAAAAAGATCAGGTGCTCTAAAATGTATTTAAGCCTGGGCTGTTTCAGTTTCACTTTCCGCAGGCAGTACTTTGTGGAAACCTTACTACCTGGAAGCTCCAAAACTGCTCCTCTAGGATATGTTTGTGAATTTCCATCATGCACACATTTCCCTTAGGTTGTTTCAAATTACATAATGTCATGCTTGCAGAGGAACATTTCAGTGACATCAAAGAGAGTGCAAATGTCGAATTATTTGTGTACTTCCAATTGGTGTCCAGCAATCCCTATACTTCTGATTTTCATAATCTGATTATCTCTTCTCTTATTTAAGTAGCTTTCTGGTGCTCACTTTGGTAAGATTTATCAGAAATGCCAACTCTACCAACTTTGGTAGGAGGCTCCCCGTTTGTTTAAGCTAAACTTTGCGTCATTTTAGCTTTCTCACTCCTAAAACTGCCTCACTCTTGATGCAATTTAATGGTGGAATTCAATCTCCGCCCTAGCCATTTTATTCTCTAAATGTCCCTCCTAAGTGCTCCCAAAAGGCAGCATGTGTATGACAGCTTTCCTTGCGTGCTGGGAACCTGACATGTTTTGGGTGGTTTGAGCATCTGTTAGTCTGTTTCAAAACATACACACAAAATAACTGCTTAGCTGGCACTGTTGAACTTGCCTTGTGGCTATATTTCACGAGGAGTTACATCTTTAAGCTGTCCTTACCTTTTTACTTTTGCCAAAAGTACTTTGCATGCTACAACTTATTAGGCCATAATTACAGTGTTAAAAGTGAAAGGGAATTTTTCAGAATGCATATGTGGTCGACTGAAAGGCCAGGAGTGAGTGCTTAACTGACATGAATAATAGCATGTCTATTTTAGGATCTACTCTGAAGACATCTCGCACACCTGAAGATATACTCATTTGTTTTCGTGTACTGTGCTTTGCCAAACAGGTGAATATTTATCTGTCTGCTGCCTAGTATATAATGTTTCAGAACAGATCCATCTAAATGCACTAAGGGGGGAAGTGTCTGTGTGAGTAACAGGGTTAACTTCAGGCTTTTTCATTGCTTTCCAAGTGCCTTTCCCGTGCTGATGTTTTTGATTCGACAAAAAAGTTGTAACATTACACCATTTCTACACATTTGACTGTGTTGTATTAAGGGCCTCATTATGATGGAGGATTTTCCGCCTCCTCCGGGCCGGCGGAAGCCACCTCCGGCCCGGAGGAGGCGGAAAATCCTCTGCGGTGTCACCAAAGACCCACCGCCGCATTACGATGGCTGGTGGGTCTTGGTTTCTGTCCGCAGCTTTTCCGCCGCGGTCGGATTACAACCGCGGCGGAAAAGCTCTCATTTGGCTGGCAGTGTCTATCAGACACCGTCAGCCAAATTAGGAAGCATTTGTAAATATGCTTTTCCGCGGCGGTTTTTCCGCTGTGGAAAAGCATGTGTACTTTTGATTTTGGGGGCCCGTTGCGGGCCCCCAGGGTGTAGGCGGGTGGGGGGTGCACAGTATTTACATGCACAAAGCGGCAGGCACCGCGCGGTGCCTGCCGCTTTGTGCATGTAAATGTTAAACATGCACTTTTAACATTGCGGCGGGTGCTGCTTGAAGCTGCACCCGCCGCAATGTTAAATATCCAGGATGTGACCGCCAGGGTGGCGGTCACATCCTAATTTGCACGGAGGGACCGCCGCTGCCCCTGCGGATGGTCCCTCCACCTCTGGGGTGGCGGACGGACGCAAGTCCGTCCGCCATCCTAATCGGCCCCTTAATCTGGAAAATCGGATTTTGCCCGTATAAAGGTAGCATGTAGTACCTTAAAGAGCTACTACCAATAATATAAAACGAAGTAATGCAAGGTAATACTGTTTGAAGTGCTCTTGGTTTAAGGTGCTAGTTCAGGGTCGTACTTCCATAAATCATAGCAAAGTTGAAATCAGAAAGAGGCAACAAATTAAAAGAAAAGAGCCGAAAGAAGCTGTTTTCTTAGTGGATGAGGAGCATTCCAGTGGTGGCAAACCACTGTTTTGCCTGATATAATGAACAACTTTGCACCATTCCCGATGCTGGTAACTAAGCTGTATATTATATTCCAACCTTTCCCGCAAAAAGTAGACTGACATGGAGTCAGAGGGCCAGATTATCTTGGAAAGTAGATGACCAGTCAGGTCCTTCTTGCTTGTACTTGTCAGTTTATTGAACAATCTTCATTGCCTTAATATTATTGGCATGCCTATAAGCTAAAAATGTGATTCCTTTCAGTTTATAATTAAATAGTTTGAAGACAGTTTTTCCACTTAGAAACTTTTCAGTTATTCACGTACAGCCAAGTCTGTTGGAGAGGCTCCCGGAAGCTGTTTTAATGCCGGAATGAGGATGACACATAAATGTCAGTGCTTTCACTCTTTAAAGATTCAGAACACACTCTTAAAGTAGATTAACATGTAAAGTTATGTGTTTGAATATCTGCAAGGTGGTCTGTGTATTCTGCATTGCTGTATATTATTGGGGGAATTGGAAGGAAGCTGAAATGGCTTGGGAACAAAATTGGTATGCTTCTCTTGTAACTGTTAAGAGACAGATTAGATGCACACACATTCAGTACACTTAATGGAAAAAAGTAAAAAAGAAGAGATGGCAATGTATAGATTCTTAATTTATCCCCAATCTGATTTGATTAGGAAAGATGTGTTGAAAGATAAAATAATGCAGACCATATGAAAGAAAAGGCTTTAGGACCTGTACATCAAAAGAGGTGTGTTTCTCAATATGTAAGGAAGACAATTAGTCCCAGACACTCCTGATTACACTCAAATTAATAACTGTAGGAGAGTGTAGTATGAAATCAATTCATACAACCGAAAGTATATAATGGGAAGGCACATTCAACAGGGAGAAACTCATAGATAAGAGGCCGCCCAAAGTCAATTAAATTGCAAACATCAATTTATTTCACGCTGAGTCATATCCATAAAATGAAAAACTTAAATAAAGGCATAGTATGCAGCATGTGATATTAGCGCGGTCATTTCCAAGGAAGGAAAAAGAAGTGAAAGTGTTTCTCAATATGAGCAAGTCAAAAGGAATTTGAAAATGTAGAAGGAACAATTTGTCAATCAATCAATCAGGGAATTTGTACAGCGCGCTACTCACCCGTTAGGGTCTCAAGGCGCTGGGGGGGGGGGTGGTCGCTACTGCTCGAACAGCCAGGTCTTGAGTTGCTTCCTGAAGGCGAGATGGTCCTGAGTCATCCGGAGGTGGGTGGGGAGGGAGGTCCATGTCTTGGCTGCCAGGTAGGAGAAGGATCTTCCTCCGGCGGTGGTTTTGCGAATACGTGGGACGGTGGCCAGGGCGAGGCTGGTGGAGCAGAGCTGGCGGGTTGGTTTGTAGAAAGTGAGGCGGTTGTTGAGGTACTTGGGGCCTGCGTCGTGGAGGGCCTTGTGTGCGTGGGTGAGGAGTCAGAATGTGATTCTCTTGCTGACGGGGGGCCAGTGCAGATTCTTCAGATGGGCGGAGATGTGGCTGTGGCGGGGAATGTCCAGGATGAGTCTTGCCGAGGCGTTCTGTATGCGCTGTAGTTTTTTCTGGAGCTTGACTGTGGTTTCAGCGTAGAGGGTGTTTCCGTAGTCTAGGCGGCTGGTGACGAGGGCCTGGGTGACCGTCTTCCTGGTAGCGGTGGGGATCCATCTGAAGATTTTACGGAGCATGCGCAGGGTGTTGAAACAGGACGATGAGACGGCGTTGACTTGCTTGGTCATCGTGAGGGAGGAGTCCAGGATGAAGCCCAGGTTGCGTGCGTGGTTGGTGGGTTTGGGGGCGGTGCCCAGGGCAGGTGGCCACCAGGAGTCGTTCCAGGCCGAGGGGGACGATCCCAGAATGAGGACTTCCGTCATGTCTGAGTTCAGTTTCAGATGGCTGAGCTTCATCCATTCCACGACGTCCTTCATTCCTTCCTGGAGGCTGGCTCTGGCGGTGTCCGGGTCATTGGTGAGGGAGAGGATCAGCTGTGTGTCATCGGCGTAGGAGATGATGTTGAGGTTGTGTTTGCGTGCGATTGCCGCGAGGGGGCTCATGTAGACGTTGAAGAGGGTGGGGCTGAGCGAGGATCCTTGTGGGACGCCGCAGATGACTTCGGTAGCCGCGGACCGGAACGGGGGGAGGCGGACTCTCTGGGTTCTACCGGCGAGGAAGGAGATGATCCATTCCAGGGCTACGCCTTGGATTCCGGTGTCTCTGAGACGTTGTATTAGGGTGCGGTGGCATACCGTGTCGAAGGCTGCTGAGAGATCCAGGAGGATGAGTGCGGTGGTTTCCCTTTTGTCGAGCATAGACCTGATGTCGTCGGTGGCTGCAATGAGGGCGGTCTCGGTGCTGTGGTTTGCTCGGAAGCCGGACTGTGACGGGTCGAGGGATCCGTTTGTCTCGAGGAAGGCGAAGAGTTGCTTCTTGACCGTCTTCTCAATGACTTTGGCAGGAAACGGGAGGAGTGAGATGGGTCGGAAGTTCTTGAGGTCCGTGGGGTCCGCGGTGGTTTTTTTCAGGAGGGCGCCGAGTTCGGCATGCTTCCAGCTCTCCGGGAAGATGGCAGATGCAAAGGAGCTGTTGATGACGTCTCGGAGTTGGGGTGTGATGATGGAGTCGGCTTTGTTAAAGATGTGGTGTGGGCATGGGTCGGTGGGGGAGCCGGAGTGGATGGTGTTCATCGTGCGTGCGGTGTCTTCGTTGTTGACCGGGTTCCAGGTGCAGAGGGTGGCTGTTGGGTGCGCTGGTTCCTGAAGGCCATGAAACACAATCCACACAAATGAAGTTGAAACTAACCTATGGATCTGGCTATTAAATGTTCTATGGCAGTGGTTCCCAAACTTTTGACTCCTGAGGACCCCCACTGGCTCACCACTGGAAGCTGGGGACCTCCAGCGATTTTATATGATTTAAATTTCAAACATTAAAAGAGTAATTAAAAAAACACATGCACACAAAAGAAATACTCTAATTACTAAGGATTTTAGTATTTTGATATTGAAAGAGTTTGCAAAAAAAGGAAACTTTTAATGGAAAGGTTGGTGCTGAATCTCCGTGATTAACGTTTAAATGGTTAGTTTTATTTCGCAGTAGAAGGCTCCTGCCAGGAAACCCAAAGCAGCCCTGGCAAATGTTTTCAGACCGATCCCTATACAGTGCACACCTAGTGCAGTGAGCGAGCCTGACAACTACCTAGGGGGCTTTGGGAGACTCTCCCCCCAAGAAAATGTAGGATACAATGGTGCATTATACAACCTTACTATGCACCAGGATACAACAATCTTTGTTGGGGTTCTTCAATGATGCCCTTATTATCACCCTTCAACAGTGCCTCTCATTTCTCCATAGTACATCTGTCACATGTATTTCATTTGTTTTATAGCATCTCTCATACCATTGTAGGATGTCAGAGCACTTTACGTCACATACATATAGAGACAATGTATCATACTTGTAAATCAGTGTAGAGAAAATGGTACATAAGGCAAAGGGGACTACAAGGTGTAGGATTCACATGTCTTTCATACTGGTAGGCATTTTTAAAGAGTGCTTGGTCCGGAAAAGCACACACTCAGGATTCAGAACATAACACAGTGGTTAGTATTGACTAACAATAAAAATGTATTTCCACCCAAATAAACCCCTTTAGCAGCATCAGAATAATGAAAAACTGGGAAAAAACACAAGTTACTAACTTGTACCATGCAGTGTGTAAGCAGCTCCTTGATGACAATGTATAGGTCACTGTGCTAGATTATGATTGTCTCTTATGAGCTGCAGAGTAACAAATGAATCTCTGTGACAAAAGCAGTAACCCACTGACCTATCCACATAAAATACTGTCACGTGTTCTTTGCAGCAGGCATATTAACCCTCTGTGCTACATTACGTAAGGCAAACCTGCCACTGGACAAAACTCATCTCTCTCCAGCAGGTACATCAATCACTGGTGTTATCTTGACACTTTTATTGTTGCTGGAAAACTGCTAATTCTACAAGGAAGTCCTTTTAAAACTGCTGCCTGCAGACCCTCTGGGAATGTGTCTTGGACCCCTGGGGGTCCACGGACCCCAGTTTGGGAAACACTGTTCTATGGCAAATACTTACTATACACATGCATTTATTGACACTAATTATGTATCTGAAATATTCCAAATGGGACCATAAATAAGAACCCATTTGAGATAACTTTATTTAGAGTTTGGCAGGCGGTCTACACTGTGAAAATTAGACAGATACCGCCCATATAACAAGTGCCAGAGTCTATAATGCGCTTGTCATACAGTGAACGAGACATCTGCCATATTTGTGACAGAGTAACCCATCTGCCAAACTCCCAATAAGACACTTTCATTGTAGCTCGCTCCTGCGTGTGGTAGATCCTTATAAAATACTTTAGGAGCACTCAAGCATCCATGTTAAGTGGTATTTTTCCTGAGAAACATCTTTTAATACGAAGCCGGATTCACGCTGTGCCTTAGAATGAATAAGTTGTTACCATGCATTTGTTTCGCACTCAAGTGGCTACAAGGACTTGCTTTAGGGGGGCACATTGGTGGAGTGTTGACGAATTTAAAGTCCATCACCTTCCCTACTGTTGAGCAGACTGGAGTTGGAATGGTAAATTATACTAATCCAAAGTTCTAATACCGGAGTTGAAAAGGCATGCATGCTAAACACATGCGTGATTCCGTCATACAACCATTTTTCCTATTAGATGAATGTCCTTTAATGCATTCTACCTTGTTCTGACCAGTGTATTGTGCCTAAACACATGCTGTTTGCCACTGCATTTGAATCAACTTCTCCCTCTTGTGCCTGACAGGCCTCTAAACTACTCCCATGATTCATAACACCCGGCTATTTTTTATAAGGGTGCCCCTGCTTAGGCAGCTGTGGCTACATTCCTGGTTATATGATCGGAAGCCTCAGCCTGCTAAAGACATCTTCTGAGACAGTCACCTGCAAGATCCATGTCATCTGAGTGATAGGTTTGTTGTCTGAAGCCCGGCAGATCAGTAAAACATGGAGTTGATGTCCGGGGGTGGAGGGTGTTAAAAAACATCAATCAGCTGGCAAGCCTACCAGGAAATGATTAATCAACTTTATGACTGAAAACACTGTTCATAAATCTTCAGAGAATTATTTGAAATGTGATCTTGGCAGTAAAAGTATTGACATTTCGGCCCCTTGAAAAGATTTGAAAGATGGTGTCTTCTTCATGACAGAGGTAATGGCTGTAAATAACCACCAATGGTGAATAACATATCATGTTGGATTCAAATTGCAAGTCTTTATGAGCAAGCACTTTATGCATTTGTTTGTGTTTCCAAGTGACTTGTCTTATTGAACATACATTCAGTGCACCGCCTCCCAATCATAACGTTGACCGCAATCCGAAACTTGACGTTTTTTCATTGCCATTTTGATTCTTTTTTTAATAGACTCTTCCTTTGACAATCTCTTTCCCTAACTACCTTACCAATGAGCAACCCTGCCTGTCTGTCCCTAAATGGGCCAACAGCCCAGCCTCCACAGATGCTGGCCTCCTCACTGGTACTACTACAGTTGCATTCTCCTTTTTGTCGTCTGGGACAAAATTACCCAGGCAGCAGGGCCATCTTAACAGGATTATTGGCCCCCGGCAAAGCAGTGCACTTGACCCTGCCTACACAACCACTCACAGGAATAAAATTGTTTAACAGAAAATAAGTGTTACTTTCTGGTCTGCATAGGGCCCCTATGCCCGTGGGGCACCCAGGCATCTGCCTAGGGTGCCCATGCGTTAAGTAGGCACCGCCAGGTAGCAAGCCGGAAACCTTATCTATGAGAGATTGGGCCCGGGTCACTGCTTGGTGACACTTCTTCCTGCATGACAGGTATTTGCTGTGACTTGTCAAGAGGAAGAAGGAAGCATCACACAGCAGGAGAGTGAAGTGGACACTCGAGCCTCTCAGAGATCGAGTTCTTCTTCATGAGAAGCTCAAACTGTGTTCCCCACTGGGCAACAGGCACTTGCCTGGCATGGGGGGAGTGCTCCTCGAGTGTTGACCGGTCCTGCTTCATATGACCCCCACTAGATCCCCTCACAAGTTGCTCCTTCAGGGCTTACACATGAATGGGAGCGGGTGGATGTTCTTGTGACCAGCAGAATCGGCAAATGTAAGAAGGATATCTATTTTCAGATTTCAACTGCTGTGTGAAGGGTGAAACTAGCAAAGTTTCTAAAAAAAAACAGAATGCGAAAAGGCCATGTGCAACCAATGGAACAATTCCGGTTCCAGTTAGAGCTGCAAGCACATCACCTCTACCCTCTTGTTCCACCACTTAGATACCCCTGGCTGATAATGCGCTCTATAAATTCATATTTACATAACATAACATAACACTGTTTAGTAGTTGCTTGACATCTATTCCCACTCTAGAACTCCAGTAGTGCAATTTAGCTGCTGCTGTTTCCACACTGTCACTCACAGCCAAGGGCAGTCCTGGGTCCTGAGAGATAGGGAGGAAAACTCTGGTACCCTAGACAATTCCCTACAGCCTGATGTCCCTCTATTTTGGGTGATACTTCCAGCTGCAAGAATAAGGGGTGTGGTGGAGCTATACTTTGCCTCATGCGACATTGAGAAACAAACTATCTTCTCTAGAAGTGAAGTTTCCCAACTTCACAAGCGGAAATCTAGTAGCGCCTGGTATGGAACAGGTGTGGCGGGACGGAGAGGTGAAAAATATATAATACTTACCTCTGCACGGCTGCGGCCTCTCCTACGTCGTCTCTCCTTCGCGGAAGCAGGAAGCACATAGGCTCCCCTAAGCCAATCACAACGCTGCTGTCACCAACATGAGAGCAGTGCCATGATTGGGCTGAGTCGCCTGGTTCATCGCTCATACAGGGAGTGGGAGCATCTGCATGTTCTCCACACAGGCTGTGCAATATAGCCAGGTGGAGAACATGCTAACGCCTAGCCGGCACACCATCATGCGCACTTAAGGGCACATATTTCCTCCTCCCCCTGCTCTGAGAGCACAGCCACGGCCTGCCCTAATCTAGCTCACAATAAAAAATAAAATGATAATAACATGATGTTTTTATCATTTTATATTTAGTTTTTTGTCCTGCTGAAAAACAGAGGGGCAACGCTCCTCCGCCCTAGAGGACGAGACGCACTGCAGAATTCAATCTAACTCATTCCTTGAATTTTTCTTGCCAGGATTACTTTTGATATAATGTTCGGCTGTGCTCTGGTACAGAGAATGCACCTTGAGTTTTCCAAGGGATTTCGTTTTTATTTCACTGTTTATCGGAGTATTTTTTATATAGTTTGAAATGGCCTCCTCCACCTTTGGTTCCACCATGCAAAACAAAAAAGTCACTATAACGCTGTAGACCCCCAGTCCTTTGGCATTCCTGTGCTTAGGCAGAATGTTTCTTTGTAAGTTCATTTCGGAAAAAAAATAGTAGCAACGATTCTCTTTGCTTTACAGTCTCAATGAGACCTGTGATTTCCATCTTCATTTTCAGTCAGGAGCAAAATATTTGCACTCATCAGAACACAATATTGAGACATATTACAAAAGTGCCACCCCATATGCAACAGGTATTTGCTCTCCAATATTTCATATTTCAGAAAGGGCAACAAATGCCAGTGTGGTTAACACTATAATAAATCGCACAGGTGCATATTTTATATCAACACAACCTCAACGAGATGCACCCTTATTTGGAAATGGACCCATGCAAATGAGGGAATACCTCTGCCCACGTGCATCCCCCATCTGCCAGATGTGGCACAGAACGTATTAGCTGTTAGGGGGAGCACTAAATATGCACAATTGGTGTACCCTGCAAAGATTCATTTTAAGGAAGAACAAGTTCTTGCTGCAGGTGAGAGCAATTACACATGGATCCCCCTTTTGAAAACCAGGGTAGGGTTGCTGGTAAGTATTAAACCACGACATTGTCTTTCACTGTTGCGTCTACCTGGATTAGGCTCAAACTCTGGAGTTTGCCCCTCCACTGGGAAGGCTAATTTTTTAATGCATTTTACCACTCTCATTTAAAGTGGAATCTGTACCACAAAAATGAATTGGATACAGATCGATTACAAGGAATATAAAGCTTCGGGTTGTTTCGGAGGGATACACAATCTTCAGCTGTTCCGGCCAACACACGTTTTTCTGAGGCAAAATTTGCTAATTCTGTTTCAAGGCTCCATAATGTGAAAATATAGTTGTTAACTGTAACTCAAGTAGCAGCGTCCATGTCAGCAAAGTTATTTATGGGCTAATTACATATAATCTGGAAGGTACTAATAGGATCATTGGGGACAATGGGCTGCATTCTCTCAAGTGTCCACCGGTGGCAGTGTAGTTTAATGCTTACATGTGCAAAGTGAAAATGAACTCTCTTCAGCAATTGTTATTGTTTACCTATCAAGATGTGTTTTAGCATACCTGTGCAAAGTGGAAGATAACTATTTTCAGCAATTGTTATGGTTTACCTACCAGGACATGTTTTAATGGTTTTATTCAGCACTTTTTTGTTGGTAGACAATCACAGTGTGCATTTGGATATATTTTCACCTATATATGAAATGTGCAAGGTGTAATGTGGTTAATACCCAAGGAAGACGCTGGAGTCTCTGTATGGTTAACTATGTTTATTGCTCAGATTTTCCTTAAAGAGCGCCGAGCCTGTGCTGCTCGTACCGACTCTCTGCGCTGCTTTCGCGCCTCTGCCTAGCGCGATGCGCGAGCAGCCAACATGGCCGCCGGCACGTCACGTTGCCGACGTGACGTGCAACCACTAGACTGCCACTACATATCTCCCCCTTTTCCAACATATAACATTTTTACTTACAGTCCATCGCTCAGGTCATAGTCTCTGTACCTTGTAGGCTTGACCACCGCCCTACCCCTCCGGGTCAGTCTTACCGGGGTAGTGGGGTTCACTCCTTCGCTTCTTCCTCTGCTTCCTAGCACATCCGCGCTTCTATCTACATCACTCAGGTCCTCTCCGACCATCTGCTCATGGTCGATGCCTCCAGCCTTTACCCTTTGCTGTTCTCCTCCTTTCGTCTCAGGTTCTACCTCCGGATATTCTTGTTGACCAAATCCATTCTCTCCGTCTCCTACATCTACTCCGCCATGGTCCCAAGTTAGAATCTTGTTGCATCTTGCCATGCGGTCCTGTGACCATACATTTCCGTCACTCAGCAGGGCTGCTCTGCCCATTACTTCCTTCACCTGCATGGGCTTGCTGTATTTACTCTCTCCCTTCCTTTGTAGCGTGGGTAACTTTACTCGCACCCCTTCCCCTTTTTCCAGTCCAGTGTCCTTCACGTTCCTCCGGTTATCATAGTGTTTTGTGTAGACAGCTTGTGCCTTCTCTATGTTCGCTCGCACCACCGCTGGGGACCATTCACTCACTATTGTCTTTTCTTTCCACACCCGATTGTCTTGGGTGAATGGCTCGCAGCCTCGCAATATCTGGAAGGGGCTATACCCGGTCCCTGTGGGGGTGATCCTGTACGCCCACAGCATGTGCCATATGTCCTTCTCCCAATCCTTGTTGTCCGAAATGGCTGCTTGAACCGACCCCATCACCACTCTATTGAAACGCTCTACTTGACCATTTCCCGCCGGGTGGTATATGGATGTGTGCTTCGCTAGGATTCCATTTCTTTGCATGAATTTGTTCCATTTGTCTGATTTGAACTGGGGGCCGTTGTCGCTGAGGATGGACTTTGGAATGCCTTCCCTCACAAAAGTGTCGGACAGGAATTTTATGATAGTCTCTGGGTCCATTGTCTCATCTATCTTCAATTCCGGCCACTTCGAGTACCTGTCCACTAGGACACATACGTACTTTTGGATTCCATGTATGTCTAAGATCGGGCCTAGGATGTCCACTGACAACTCCTCCCATGGATTCTTTGGGGGTTCAAATGTGCCCAACGCCGGGCGCAGTGGTTTGAGCGTCTTGTCTGCACCCTGGCACCGTGAGCAGTCCCTGACGTGTCGCTCAGCTCTTACATCCATTCCTGGCCACCAGTAGTTTTGCTTGGATCTCAGTTTAAGTTTTCCAATTCCGAGGTGTCCCTCATGGAGCATGTCCAGTAGTCTGGGGATGATACCTGTTGGGGGGATGACTTTCTCTCCTCTGTACATAAATATTCCTTGATCGTCCATTGATAACTCTTCCCTGACTTCGAAGTATGGGTTGAGTTCCCCACGGGTCTGTCTCTTGTCAGGCCATCCTTGGGTGATGTATAACTTCACTTCTTCTAGGGTCTGATCTTCCTCATACGCCTGTTTCCATTCTTGAAGGCTGATGATGTTTTCGTGGTCCTCCATGAATGCTACCCATTCTTCTGTTCCCAACTTGTCCTCTTCACTCGGCTCCATGGCTGCTGCCCTGCTCAGATAGTCTGCCACTCTGTTCTTGCTGCCTGGGATATACTCCACATCATACCTGAATTCAAGGAGTTTCAGTGTCATTTTTGAGATCCTGGGCGTGGCATCAGCATGCCCACTCGATGTTAGCACTTTCAGTAAGGGCTTGTGATCCGTTCTCAATTGGAACCTCGTGCCCCATAGGAACTGTCTGAATCTTGTGGTAGCCCACACCACTGCCAGCATCTCCTTCTCTATCACACTGTACTTCCTTTCGGTTTCACTCAGCGTGCGAGAAGCGAAGCTTAGTATCTCCAGTCTTCCTTGCCCACGGTCTTGCATGAGGACAGCGCCCAGTCCTTTATCGCTGGCGTCTGTGGTCAAGACTGTCCTTCCTTGAGGGTCGTACCCTTGGAGTGGTATTGCTACTGCCACTTCCTTCTTGATGATTTCGAATTCCCCTTGTGCTTCCTCTGACCAGCGGAATTCCGTATTTTCTTTCTTTAACTGCCTCATGTTGTGGGTCTTGGAGGCAAAGTGCTGCACAAACTTGCCATAGTATTCCGCCATTCCAAGAAATGATCTGACTTCTTCCTTGTTGGTGGGTGGAGGTGCGTCACAGATCGCTTTCACGTTCTCTGCTTTCGGAGTTACTCCTTGCACCCCTATTTCATGCCCTAGGTATGTCACCGAGTGCATCCCAATCCGGCACTTGGACCATTCCGCTGTGAGTCCCTTCCTCTCTAAGATCCTCAGTACATTTCCGAGCTTCACGTCATGGTCGGGTCTGTCTCTCCCCATGACCAGAATGTCATCCTGGAAATACTGGACGCCGGCAGTGTCTTTGAACAATTGGTGCATCAATTTTTGGAATACCGCTGCCGCCGAGGCCAGTCCAAACGGCATTCGGCGGAACTGATAACTCCCAAACGGGGTGATGAATGATGTGAGTCTGCGGCTCTCGAGGTGTAGTGCTATCTGATGGTAAGCCGATGTCAAGTCTGTAGTGGAGTACCACTTGATTCCCCTGGTGCTGGCCAGCATTTCCTCTATTCTGGGTAAGGGGAACCTCTCCACCACGATATTCTTGTTCAGTTCGCGCAGGTCGACACACAACCTGACCTTCCCGCTGGGTTTCTTAACTACTACCAAGGGCGCCAGCCACTCAGCACACGTGATGGGCTCGATGATCCCCTTCCTTTCCAAGTCCTGAAGTTCCTCCCGTACGGCATCCCTCACTGCCAAAGGGATATTCCTCGCCTTGTGGGCCACAGGCACGGCATCTTCCTTCAGAATGATTTTGTGTGCGAATTTTTCCAATCTTCCCACCGTGCCACCAAATACCTTGGGGTATTCACTCCTCCATCTGTTGAGGTCGGGCGACGCTTCCGGTTCTGTTAGTAATATCTGCTCTTTGCCTCCCGGATCCAGCTTTATGCCTAGGTCGCCTTGGTCTAGCCATCCTAGGACCGAGGGGCCCTTCTCCGAAACGTAGAGCTTGAAGCGCAGGCCGGCCTCTAAATTCGAATTTCAATGGCCTGAATCCCGCCATTGGTATGCGGTCCCCGTTGTACGTGACGGGACGGATGTCCAGTGTTTCTAGTTCTGGGCCTAGACGCGGTGCAAATTTCTCCTCCCACACCGCTCTCTGGATGATGGTGTATGGTGAGCCTGTGTCGGCCACCACACTGATTGTGAGTCCTCCTATTGACATCTCCAGGACTGGTTTCATTGTCCTTTTGCCATCGATGCCCAGGACTTGGCCATCCACACTCATCACCTGGTCGTAGATGCATAGTACTGTGACGACATCCTCCTCTGTACCTTCATCTTGATCCTCGCTGCCTTGACCAACATATCTCACCGTGCCCTTGGAGGCCTTCTTCCGGCACACTTTTTCATAGTGACCGATTATTCCGCAATACATGCATTTGGCGCGGAATGCAGGACACTTCCTGTCGTGCGCCTCGTGTGACCAGCTCCCGCACCTATAGCATGGCTTCTTGTTGTTTCCCGCCTGTTTTCCCGAGGGGCCTGCGTTGCCCTGCCATTTGTTGGGTCCCCTCTCCGTTGATCTCTTGCTCTGAAAGTCTCTGCGAGGTTCCTCATCGTCCACCTTGTTCACCATGGTGCTAGGCGCTGTTTCCTTCCTCGTTGCGTCCGCACACCTGCGTGCTAATTCGGCCCGTTTGACGATGACCATCACTTCCTTCAGTGTGGTGTCCCCGCTGGCCCATAGTTTGTCCTGCACTGCCGTGCATGTGGTATGCATCACCACCTGATCTTTGATGAACTCCTCCTCCCAGTTGTCGTATTTACACGTGGATGCCAACCGCTTCAGTGCCGCCACATATTCTTCCACCGTCTCTCCCGGGCATTGCTTTCTCTGTTGGAAATTGAATCTGTTCACAGATACACACATCGCCGGCCTGAAGTGTTCATTGAGGTCGTCAATAGCGTGGGCGTACACATCATCGTCCGTGGATGTTCTCTGTTTTGGCACCAGGCTCTTATAAATTCTCAGACCCTCCGGGCCAAGGTTCAGCAATAAAATGCGTTTTTTTCTCGTGGGTTTAAACTCCTCTTCATTTTCATCTTCCAAGACTCCTATGAAATTATCGATGTATTCTCTCCAGTCCTCCCACTTCATGAGTGGTTCTCCAGGTCGGGGCAGAAACTGTACCGGCGCCATTGCATATCCAGTTTGCGCACTCATTTTCTCTCTCTTGACCGTGGGTTGCGCACTTCCTTGGCTTCTGGGGCTCCCCGGTGTGTTGTCCTGCTCTTCCTCGCTTGTGCGGGCTTGGGGACTACCTGCGTCAGTCCCCTCGTTCTTTGGTGGGGTATCCAGCGCGGTTTCCCCTGTCTAGTGGGTTGCGGCGTGATTTGGCGCACTTTGCTGCTTGTTTCTGTGGTCTTTCCACCCTCTGTGGCTTCTCTGTGCCACTCCTCTGGGTGCTCTCAGGCTCTGCCGCGCTCTTTAGGGTACCTGTGAGGTGGCTGGTAATCTTTCTGGCTCTCTGTTCCTCTGGGCTCCTGGTTCAGTGGTCCTGCTTGGCCCTGGTGCTCGCTGTGCACCGGTGAGGTTGCTGTTGCTCTTGGTGTTGCTTCCTTGCCGGTGGGGGGTCTGTCATCCCACCCTCGTCGCCATTGTAATGTGGTTAAAACCCAAGGAAGACGCTGGAGCCTCTGTATGGTTAACTATGTTTATTGCTCAGATTTTCCCTAAAGAGCGCCGAGCCTGTGCTGCTCGTACCGACTCTCTGCGCTGCTTTCGCGCCTCTGCCTAGCGCGATGCGCGCGCAGCCAACATGGCCGCCGGCACGTCACGTTGCCGACGTGACGTGCAACCACTAGACTGCCACTACACAAGGTTAGCTTATAGGATAGGATGTTTTATACCACAAAGTAGCATTGTTCTACAGGAGGAAAAGCTAACATTGTCTTTGGTGATCTGGCAACCCACAGCAGTCATTGAAACTGTAATGGCATGATATCCTGCCGTAATACTTTCAGAGACACTTTAATTTACAACAAGGGTTGTCAAGCCTTTTATCGAGCACCTAACAATTGAAGCAGATCAACTATATTAATAACGTTCAAGGAAATTAAGATAAAGATTATTGCTCAGTTGGCCTTGAAGCAGTCATAAAACATGTGTCGGCATAGGCATTTTAACAGGAATAGTGAAACTATTATATTGAAATGAAGTTGAATAAAATGTAACTACATTTAAATAATCTTGGGATGACTGAAAGTTGTGTTCTGAAAAGAGCAAGTATAGTGGGTGGTGCTCTTATCTTTGCCGTCTTAATTTACTGAAATATTGCATTTATGCTGATTCAGAACCTATGGATTGTTTTGTCAACTTTTGTAGACATTGTCATAAAAAATTTATCATCTGGCATTGGGTTTTCTAAATGTTCTCTGAGGGGGAGGGAGAGGAGCAGTTAGACGAGGACTTTCTAGAAAACCTCACTTATGCAAGTTAGGTTTGCTCATTTACTTTTGCTGATTCGGGGCAAGTAGTTTAATCTACACCAATATTATTCTATAGTTCTTTTTTTTCACATAAGTACATATCCATTCCAATGCTATCTACCTGCAAGGCATCACATTCACATAGTAAATTCCTTTGCAGCTCATGCCCTTAACTATAACTTGCGCCCACGTCATGCACAGTGTTGTCATCAATGATGTCATTTCAAATATTGTAGGGATGTTATCAATGTCATGGAACATGTTATGGGTGATGTAATATGTGAGGTAAATAGCAGAACATGGCGAGTGCATCATTTATAACTTGAAGGCATGAGTTCTTGAAATAACTATTACTGGTGAATTTCGATGGACTTGATAGTGTAAATCATTATGTTATAACTGACATTTTTAGCTAACTATAAGGTACCTTTAATGTATTTTTTGTGTGAAAATCTATGGCATTTTCAATCTAAAGTAAGATGTCCATCACCATACAAAGCGGTGAACTACCCCAACCATGCATGGCCAGTCCGGGCCACCCAACCCCTGCACACAAAGTCCATGGTCACCCAACTCCCTTTTAAAAAAAAAATATATATATATATTTATATATATATATATATATATATTTTATTTATATATATATATATATATATATATATATATATATATATATATATATATATATATATATATATATATATATATATATATATATATATATATATATATATATATATATATATATAAAAGACAGGCCTAGTGGCTTTATTAGGAGGTCAACATGTCAACATATATAAAGCAAACCTATTGATTTTGTAAAAAAGTTACCAATAATTATAGTCAAATCAACATTGTATAAACAGACAAATTGAAATTTTTAATAATACTTATTGTCACAAAATGTTTTAAACGAAGCATTTTTTTTTAAAACAGCCAACCATAAACATGTCTCTAGGGCCCGATGTAGGTAGGCCGTTACCGATCGGTAACGGCCGAAAATACCGATTCTGGGCCCTTACCGATCGGTATACTGGCATCGAGATGTAGGGCACAAAAAAAAGTACAAATCGGAGCGAAAACCGAATCGGAATGATTACCGAATGTAAAAGAATGCGATACGTACATACCGAAAATCGGATACAGTACGAATCGGTAACACACCGAATCGGATGCAAACACCGAATCGGTGCATGTACAGAATCGGTAGTGACACCGAATCGGACATAAGCCGAATCGGTGCATGTACCGATTCGGTAGTGACACCGAATCGGACATAAGCCGATTCGGTGCATGTACCGATTCGGTAGTGACACCGAATCGGACATAAGCCGAATCGGTGCATGTACCGATTCGGTAGTGACACCGAATCGGACATAAGCCGATTCGGTGCATGTACCGATTCGGTAGTGACACCGAATCGGACATAAGCCGATTCGGTGCATGTACCGATTCGGTAGAGACACCGAATCGGACAGAAGGCAAATCGGAGAACCTACCAATTCGGTAGATTCACCGATCGGGAAAATCCCCGCTTCGGACAGATGGGGAGATGTAGGGAGACACAGAAACACCGATTTTGGCTCAAAATCGGTAGAATCCACTCGGCAATTACCATGGATTACGATCAGGTGGTAACCAACTCCAACCCATAAAAACAGCCCCAAAATGCATTGCAACTTGCAGGATGGCAGCTTTTTATGTCATAGCGAGGCGGCTACGGCTACAGCAGCAAGGAGAGAGGGAATGGCAAAGAGAGGAGCAGGTATACAGACAACGTATCACCCTGGTCATGCTGACAGATGCAGAGATCCTACAGCGGTACAGGCTGGACTCAGAGACCATCACAGACCTCATTAGGGACCTCCAACCCCTGTTGCAGCACCCCACCCCAAGGGCACACGCAATCCCTGTGCAGGTGCAGGTGCTATGCTGCCTACACCTGCTGGCGTCTGGCAGCTACCAAAGTGTAGTCGCTGTGGCAGGAGGGGTGACCCAGAGCAGCCTGTCAAGGTTCTTCCACAAGTTCCTTGATGCCATGATCCAGAGGATGGCCCACTACATTTCCTTCCCTGCAACCCAGGCAGAACTTGTACAGACCAAAGCAGACTTCTACCATCACCTGTTGCAAAATCATAGCTGTCTGTGCAATGTTACACAACCTTGCGGTGAAGAAGGGCACTGAGGTGGAGTTGAGTGACTACGAGGACCATGATGACGACGAAGCTGTGCCACTAACACAGCCAGCTGGGGTGTGTACGCCAAGTGATGGCAGATATAGACGTGAGGAGATAACAGCAAACTATTTCTGAGTGAGTACAAATGCACAGACAGGTGAATGGTTGTGTTGAATAAGCAATTTTTAATACTGTTGCTACACAGTTACTGCACTGATGTGCAACAAAAAAAAGGTGTAATGTCAATGAAACCAAAAGTCTAGGGTCCAGGTTGCCTCACCCGCCCTTGCTAGGCTATTTCTTTGAGCGCTTTGCAGCCCCACTGTGGTGTCCCTCACCCCCTTCAGAATGACCAGCGGCATCTGCGGAGCGCCTGGTGCTCCTGCGTGGCTCTGACGCAGCGCTGGCCGGGCTGCTGCGGCTGCTGCTGTCCCCAGCAACCCCCAGGTCCAGGGCAGGATTTTGCGGCAGTGTTAGAGATGATCAAGGCCTCCATTGCTGTCGTGATGCGGGCCATTCCCCTTGTCAACTCTGCGGTATTTTGTGCTAGACTAGACTCCATGTTGGCACCACGCTGACAGAGTTGTGCCGTTGCTGCAGCAAGGCGGCTCAAGGAGCGGTTCTGCACCCGGGCATCCCGCCTGCGCACCACCTCTTGCTCCTCCATTCTGCCACATAACTGTGTGATGGCAGTGGTTAGCCTGGCTAAACCTGCTACTGCCTCCTTGTTGGAATCCACAAAGGCCTGAAATCCTTTCACCATTTCCCCCATCTGCAGGTTGTGCTGCAGGAGCTGGCGTTGGCATGCCATGACGGATTTCGCCTGCTGCCTTTGGATCTTCACCATATTGCCTGCTGCCTTTGGATCTTCACCATATTGCCTTCGAGGCCCCGGAACACACTGGCCTCCCGTGCTGGGTCTGCAGTGGTGGGAATGGCACGGCGCCGGGTACTGCTGCTGCCCGCCTGCTGCGTGGGCTGGGGTGCCACTGGTGGGGGTGTGGTGCTGGCCGGGGCCTGAGCCCCTGCTCCCAGGACAGGGTGTACTGGAGCCACAGTGGCAGGAGCTGGTGTAGGTGGAAAGAGCTCCCTTGTCGGGGAGTTCTCTGGGGAGAATTGCAAGGAGGGTGTGCTTGCATTTGTGGGGAGTGAAGTGCATCAAAGTCAATTTCCAGGTCTCCCTCAATATCCAGCCCTATGGTGTTTTCCTCCTCCTCCTCGGCAGCCTGACTCGTGCTCGGCCCTGCGAGTGCAGTGGTAGATGGTGCTGCTGCCTCCTTTGGCAGTGTTTGTCCGCCTGATGGTGCCCCTAGGTACAAAGAAGCATTTGTAAATAGAGTGCCGATGTATTACAGTCAGTACAATTAAAGCATTCCACATGTCCTAGCATCTCCGTAGAATGTGTTCCACTGTTTCATGTCTTGTGATTCTGCACTGCCATATTTTGATACCTACTGCTGACTGGATGTACCATGATGCTTGTCTCTTGTATGTTGGTTACAGTACTGTGCTGGGGTTTGGCTATGCATTGTGTCTAATGGGGATGTGTCTGGTAGGGTGTGTCCTGATGCGCATGCCTCTTACCTGTAGCTGTAGCTCTGGCTGAGCTGTCCAGGGTCCCAATTCCGGTCACGCTCTCCCTCTCAATGGTGCTGGAGACCAGTTCCTCCAGCTCGGTGAGGGGTGGCGCCGGGTTCCTGCCACCACCAGTGACTCCAGCCTGCTTCTGGATCTCTGCCATCTTCCGTTTGGTCAGGCTGCGGATGTCGTAGAAGCGCTTCTTCAGCTCATCCAGGGACCTGGGGGTGACACCCACAGCGTTGACCTTCTGGCCGATTTCGCTCCAGAGCCTCCTCTTGGTGCTTTCTGGCACATTGAGGGACAGCTTTCCGAATAGCTGCCGGTGCACCCTCACCACCTCCTCAACCAACACCTGCAGCTCGGTGCTGCTGAACTTAGGCTTCCTCTTCTGGCTGGACTTCTGGCTCTCACTCTGGTTTGCCATCTTGCTCTGAACAGTTCACTACCTCCTACTCCCACTGCTGCTAACTGTGACTGCTCAGCTCAGGCTGGCTCTCCAGAAAGTTCTTAATTGGCTGCACCTGCCAGGGTTGCCACTCCCTGTTTGGGAGGGGGAGGGGGAGCCACCTCATTGGCTGAAGCGGCTTTTACCGAATCGGCTATCTCCGAATCGGATATTACCGATTCGGTAAAATCCGAATCGGTATCATCCGATTCGGAGATAGCCGATTCGGTTTCTTCAATGCATTCCTATGGGCTTTTTGGCCATGGGTGTGTTTTCATACCTCCGATTCGGTAATTGCCGATTCTGATTTTTCCGACTCGGCTAATTCCGATTCGGTGGTAGCCGATTCGGCTAGTTCCGAATCGGTGGTAGGCGATTCGGTACTTTCCGATTCGGTCCATGCAGATTCGGTACGTACCGATTCACATTACCGATGCCGACCGATTCCCTATTATTTCGCTGTTTGTTTCCTACATCTCGTTTTCCGATTTCAGAATACCGATTCGGCCCGCCTCGGTATTTTGGAATCGGAAATTCCCTTTTACCTACATCGGGCCCTAGTCCATTAAAAAAAAACTACACAGACGAAGCTCCAAGGACCCCGTAGCCGCTGCTGGCTCTCCAACCAGCACCCATCCTGTATAGTGATGGAAGCCGGCTCTATTACTTTAGTGTCACCATGCAGAAGTAGCTTTTGTTTCTGCTCCTGCCTGGTGAGACCAAAAGTATATTGCCTGCCCAGAGAGTGCAGCAAGGGAATTAGCTTTATATTTCATGCCTGCATTCTCCTGGATATAAAACAAGGCAACGTCCCCGGGCATGGGGTCCCCAGGACACTGTTTCTCGTCAAGCCCTAGAGAATGCGGTCCTGCATGCTCTTCTCCAGCTTAGGAGTGCAGCCCAACACCCCTCTCCACAAAAACATCTGCCCCGGATGATGGGGTCCATGGGGCCTACAGGTGGCTCAGGAAGTGGGGCTGCTCTCCCTTCTCCCCATAAACATTACTGCAGCCCTGGGGGATGAGGTCACTGGGGCCTTTCAGTAGCCTGGGGAGAGTGGGGCAAGCATCCATGCAGCCAACCCCAGGCAGAGAGGCCCTCCTACTGAGTCTATTATGGCCCTGGGGACCCCATTCCCCAGGGTCATATATATTTTAAAGGGGAGGGGAGGGGTGGCACATGGCCCTGCTCCCCGAGCCTTATTAGGCCCTGGGGGCTCTTCTCCCAGGGCCTGTTTTGAATGAAAGGAGAAGGGGCTGCAGGGCCTCCTCCCCGAGCCTTATTAGGACCTGGGGGCCCATCCCCCAGGGCCTTTTTTGTCATTAAAGGGAAGGGGGCCATGGGGCCCTTCCTGATCCATTATCCTCCCCAGGATCCCATCCTGGGGCCCGCATTACACTTGTTGGGGGCTGGGGGAAGCCCCAAGGCCCCAGCTGGCTCCCCGCATGCATGGGGAGCTTGTATTGCTCCCCCCCCCGCAGGGAGCAGTTACTTACATTGCTCCCTGTGGACAGCAGCAATTTCTTGATCTGTTTCCCCTGCCCGCATTAAACATTTCAAAAGTCTGCTTCCAGCCAGCAGAAGCATTTTCAAAGTTCCTGCCGGATGGAAACAGACTTTGTATTTGCTCCAGCATGGCAGTCGTTTTGAAATGCTCCTATTAGGCGGGAGCAAAAACACAAGTTTCCCTGCCCAGGCTGATGCGAGTAGGGCAACTACTCCAGGGTGGGCTCACTGGGACACAGCAAGCAAGCTGGTACCAGGTGTTGGGTCCCTGGATCTGAAAATGGCTTGGGGAGAGGGGCTGCGTGCCCCTCTGCCCTTAAAACATACTTTGGACTCGGGGATGGGGTCCCCAAAGCCACAAATGGCCTGGGGAGGGAGGCTGAGTGTCCCCTCCACCCCAAGAATACATGGGGGATAGGGTCCCTGGGGATAGGGTCCCTGGGGCCAAAAACAGCCATGGGGGGAGCCATGTGTGCCCCCTTCCCAAAGAAATACACTGTGATGTCCCCCTGGACCCTATCCAACTGGGGGGGGGGGAGGGCTCGGGACCGAATCCAGAGAACTAAGACGGTTGCCACATCTTCCTGGTAGGGTTGGTGGCAGCCAATGAGATCTCCTTCAGATCTGTCACCTTAATTTCCCTAAATCTACTGAATGATTTACACCAAAACACAAAAACACTCTTTCTGGACCAAAATCGAGTATTTAGTATTTTGGGCTGTAGTGGTGTCTAAAGTTCCGAAGGAAAAAAGAATGGGGAAAACGCTTTTTGGGACCCTCTTTTTCTTGGCCCCCGGTTGATGGACCACCCTGAAACTTTGTTTGTGCAAACTAGTCAAACAGTAGCACGTTTTTGGAAAGGTTTGTGGAGAGTCATCTAATGGGGTCAAAGTTATTATTAACACAAAAAATGCATTTCACACGGATGGCTGCAGGGTGGGAGCAGGCCCCAAGGCATGGGTAATTGCTCCCCATCTACAATACTCCCCAACAGCCACTCTGCCCTCCACAAATTGAACATTGGGGTTTATCCTCAATCTATCTACAAAACCTCAGGACTGCTTTTTTTTTTTTTTTAAAGAAAGGGAGGGCCTCTTGGCAGAGGCCTGAACCTCACCCTAAAGTCCAGCAGTCCTTCTGCCCCTACCACAGAGTCAGACTGGAGGACATACCACTAATCAGCCATCGCCGGAGCAGACAAAAGGCACACTAGACACCAAGGACACATATTTATATTGAAAAAAGAATGGGTGGGCTTGAAGCTAATGTTCCTGCATAGCACCTTCTTGCATAGCAGCTTTCTTTCTATTTTACCAAAAGAATACACATTTGTTTTACATTTTGTCTATTTTCTCAGTTCCTGTTGGCGAATCCACAAACCCCCGGTACCTTTTTGGATTGCTTACATGTGTACAAAATAGATACAACTTTGGCCTTAAAATCTATTGTGGAAAAAAAGTTCTGAAGAATCAAGTACAAACTGCTCCAAATGTAAAAAATGGCTGAGCACTGTGGTGGGTGAGGGTAACTTAACACTTAAGGAGTTAATGCTACAGAGCAAGCTATTTATATTTAGCTCAGACACTAGATGGATCAGTGGTGGGTCTGATGAGGACATCAGTCCAGGAAGAAATAGGACATCTCTTTATGCCATCATCGACAATGTCTGCGGAGCAGGGTGACCCAGCCGTCTCCCTGGGCTGACTTAACTCTTTCCATGTCCTGCTCTCCCCCAGTCTCTGTCCTGACTACTCTGATTCCGTAGGCTTGAGGCAACAGTGTAACTACTTCTACTGCAAATATGGAAACATGCGCTGTAAATGGGTTGTAGAGGCAAGTTGAATGGCCACATAGCAACATTGTGATATTGTATTGGCTGCTTGTTATTCACAACAACTTAGGAGCTATAACAAGTCTCCAGACTTCCAGATCATTATGGGTTTGTCTGGCAGGCCAGTAAATATGCAAGCACTTCTTCACACATCTTAGATGTCCTCGTCCCATAGGCTACAGACAATGCACATAAGAATGGAGCATGTCTTGCCTCCATCCTTAAGTGCTCCTGGCCCTGCACCTAACCAAGTAACACTCAACTCCAGAGAGCTGCTGACATGCCATTACCCACTGTTTGCAACTCTGACCACCACATTCCATCTCATCTACAAGCCTCCAGGGCAGAGCAATGACATCACTGATGAATTCTCTGATCTCCTCTCCACCTAAACCATCCGACATGCCCACACCACCCTCTTAGGTGATTTCAACTACCCAGGGAACACAAACTAAAAAAAAGCTACACCCCCTATAATCTCATTGATATGCTCAACATGATACAGCATGTCAAACAAACAGCAAAGGCTCAACCTTGTCTTCTGAATATCACCAGCAATCCAATGTAAACCAACCGTACCCCTGAACTGGAATGACCACCTTGCCTCCGTATCACCCTGCTCAGTGTCCTCCAAACAAACCAAGACCAACACAAAAGAGATGACCCTTTTGATCCTTCAAAGACTTCTCTATAGACAACCTACTCCTTGAGCTCATCTATTACCCTATCAACTCCATGTCTGATGCCAAGAACCTTCTAAACAACTTCAACACTGGTTTGAAGAAAAGCGGTTAACATTCACTCACAATTACAGGTCGAAGCCTTCAGCACCTCGGTACTCTAAAGACCTTGCTGACAATAAAATATCTATCTGGACACAGAAAAGAAAATGCAAGAAAAATGGAACTCCGGAGGATCTCTTGATACTGAAGCTTATACATGCAACACACAGTCAGCTCATCACATCAGTCAAAGTAAAGTTGCACATAAACACCATTGATGACTTGACCAACAGAAGCTAATCGTTGTCCAAGACAATCAAGCACTTCATTAACCTCTTGCCAGGCCCACCCATTCCCCGCTCCACAAGAAGGTGCAATGCCACCAACCTCTCCTTCATTGAAAATATAAAGAAGATCTGACAGCACATCGAGGATACCAAGCCTGCTTAAATTCTTACACCTACACCTTGCACTAGAATCCTGCAATGGTCAGCCATCAAATACTATACTGCCTCAAAGCACTTCTTATGAAGATGTTGTGTTACCATTGACCATCATCAAAGCTCTTTCTGGAGATACTCTCTTAGTCCTACTTACATTGTCAACGCCTCCCTCACTAAAGACATCTTTCCCAGAGCTCTCAAGACAGGCCAGATCATCCCACTCCTAGAGAAACATACATTATACAATGATGACCTCACCATCTTCCAGTCCATCACTCACTTATCAGTCATTCATCAGCAAGATCATTGAAAAGAGAAGTCTATATTCAACTCCAAGATCAAATCAATGCTAACTATCACCTGCATATCTTCCAGTCAGGCCTCAGATAACTTTGCGGCAAGAAGACTGCTACCTTGACCTAGACAATGTCCTCTTGACCACAGATAAAGATGACCCCTACTTCCTGGTATTATTGCTAGACTTCTCAGCTGTGTTAAACACAGCCAACTCATACACACCCTGGAGTCTAGAATGGGATTCACCTGCAATGCCCTTCATAGTCCCCCTCCTACCTTTCCAACCAAAACCAGCCTGTTCACATGGACACCTCCAGGTCACAGAAGCTCCCAATCCAGATTCACCCAGGATTCCATACTGTATCCTGTCATCTTTCACCTTTACACAGAGCTCCTTGGTGATGCTTAGTGCTCTACTTACAGATAAAATCGAGGTTCACCGATATGCGAAAGAAAACATGTCCTCTGCTTCAGACAACCAACACCTCAAGCAATGTTTGCACATTATCTGAACCTTTGTGCCCAGCACCTACCTAAATCTCATCCCAACCAAGACTAAATTCCACTTATTTGCCAAGAACAACAAACAAGACACAATACCAACCTGGCTCACTGACATTTGACAGCTTCAAACTCTAACTTTCAATGAATACCAACACACTTGCACTTACCCTGGACACCAACCTCAACCTCAAGGAAAACAATGCCAAACATTAAAGACAGGCAGGTACCAGCGGTTGTATGTCATTACAACACGGGTTTTTACCCAGCATGCCATCACATCGCGGGGATTACAATGAAAGTCGTTACAACGACTTTCGCTGGAGGGCGCTGGATAGTGGAATAGTTTAATTTTCTATTCCAACTCCAGCCCATGTTGACAGTAGGGAAGGTGTTGAATAGAAAATTAAACTATTCCCTATCCAACAGCGCCCTCCAGCGAAAGTCGTTGTAACGACTTTCGTTGTAATACCTGCGTTGTAATGGCAGTGCGGGGTAATCCCCGCGTTGTAATGGCTGTTCACCGGTACCGGCTATCTTCTAAATATAGTTAAAACCTTTCTTCTAGAAAACAACTTTAGAACTGCTTTTAAGGCACTCACGCTCTTGCATCTGAATGGTGGCAATGCCTTACTCCACGGCTCCCTGAGTCCACGCTGGCATCCAGTATATTTTGCCACCAGGGGCCTTATTATGGATGTTGTGCATTTTCCTGGATTGCACTGGGTGCACCTTTGTGTGTCCAGCACAGTCCAGGAAAATGCACCTCATTATGGTGAATGTGCTGCTTCCAGGGCAGCACATTCTTGTAAAAAACAGAGTGGCTGTTTAAAGCAGCTTCATGTTTTCACCGTGCAGGCGCCAACCTGGCTGCACTTTTAGGGGATTAGAAATCCCCTTGCAGGCGGGTGAAGACATTGACTACACCCGCCTGCAAGGGCATGTCTGGGGGTCCATGAGACCTCCTTTCCCTCCTGCCAGAGGGCTGCAATCAGGGGGCGCACTGTGCCTCCTGAGAGCTTCATTGCCTCTGCACCCGCGTCTGTGGAAGAGGTGTGGTGCAGCTGCCACGGTGCCTGACTTCGGACCACAGAGTTCACGGTTCGATTGCCGACGGCAGGTTAGCCCAGCACCATGTGACTCTGGGGAATAGCTCGCTTAATATTCCCTACGGCCCCCAGCGCCGGAACAACTCTCCAGAGGTAGCTGTGCGCTTTACAAATGCTGGTATTTCTATTTTTGTAATGCAGCGTGGCGCAGAGGCAAAGGGTTTCCCTCCTTTGCATGGATCTAGCCCCCAGAAATGACCTCTGAATATAGTGCTGTCCCTTTAAGTTCAACAGCGCTATTGGTATTACAGAAGGGGCTGTACAAGGATCTGTGACCACTTCTGTAATACCAAAGTGCCCCGGGATGTGCAAATCAGGCGTGAACGTCCGTTGCACCCCCAGGGGGCTTGTATAATACGGCCCTTGTAAGACAAAGATAAGCATTGAAAATGAGCAGCTTTGAGATGTTTTAACTCTTCCAACAGAAAGCCGAAAAAATGATTACAAAATACCACTCTAAGACGTGTCAAATGCTTGTAATTTGGCAGCTCTCCACTCCTGAAGATGTCGCACTCAAGTACTGTATTTTTGCTATTGCCCTGTCTGATTTAATGCATCAATCTGAGTTTGTTAATTGAAGATCTGTCAGGCCAGATTACATGCTGTAGGTTTGTTTTCAGCATACGTCGTACAGCTCTGCATGACTGGTGAAGACTGAATAAATGATTTTCAAGAAGGTGAACAGCTTCATCCGTCCTTTCTGCTGACTCCTTTGTTCCCAGGAGCACAGGCAGTGACAACAGGAGCATGACAAAGAGCTTTTCTGAGAGTGCCTCGTTTGTCACTGTCTCTTCGTTGGCCAGGTTCTTTTCCGAGTCTCTTTATCCTGTTGTTGGAAAATCAAAAGAAGAGGTGACTGCAGAGGCAGCGAAAAACTGACAGCAAAGTTGTGATTGTTTCTTTATACTTTTGGTGTTGCCCAGGTTTCTGTAGGAGTGAGGCTTCTGTATTTATTTGTCTCTTTGGAATTTTATAGACCTCTAAACTGGATGGTTGTACTTGATACTTGATGGTGTTGTGTTTGGCAAGTGTTTGAAGCTGGGGACTGACTTGGATTTTACTAGTCAATTTGGAGGTCATACCAGGGGTGTGGTTTAGGCGTGGAAAACCTGGCTTTTGTGCCCACCTTCATGGAAGTGGTGAGCATTGTAGGTCTGATTGGTAGTCATAAGGCTCCAGAAGGTTGCATTATATAAATACAGCATAAAGTTATAACACACAACCACCAACACAACCAACATACAACACCACACCATAGCTTGGAATGGTCAGAACCAGGAGATGCTTTATGAAGGAGGGTGATGTAGGCATACCAATGGCAGAGATGGACATCCAGCTGCTTTCTACAGTATGGAGGAGAAAGGGAGTGGGTCTGATTTGTGGCCTGATATTTTTCTAGCTGCTAGATGCAAACCTGGAGAAGGTGTACTCTTAGTTGGCCAAATTTTGGGATCTAGCGCACATTCATATACTTCCCTGTGCCTAATTTTTAGGTTTCGCCGGAGAAATCTCTTGTTTTTGATATAAACTTTAAAGGGACTAACAACCCGCCTCCTCTCTTTCCCGGCTTCTCATTGGTTCTCGTGCGTGACACTAACCTTTCCTCCATTTCTATTGGCTGTAGCATCATTTCCTGCATTTACCAATGATTATTCCTCCTCTGCTTCTCTTATAATTTTTCCGCTGCCGAAATACTGTTAACATCCAATTTTGTGGAACTTGTTGTTGTAATACTTTATTCGAAAAAAATATTTCATAAAAGTACGAACATTCAAACATACAAAAATACCTAAGACAATATTACAAGTATTACAATTCCATTACATTTATAATGTCATTTACTAAAAACAAATAACATATAAAATGGAGAGCATAACTAAAAAGATCATTCCAAATTGTGCTGATCAAACATTGAGTAGCAGTTTAGATCTGGTAAACCAAGCGCATGCCACATATTTGGCGACCCCACAAACAATATACATAGAAGAGGTGTTGGTTAAAATAATACGCAGGGCTGTTCTGTGATCCCTAACTCCAAGCTCCCTACAGACAGGTTTCAACCATTTTGATCTAGCCGGTTTATATGCGATACATGCAAACAAAAAATGGCCAAGAGATTGTTTCGGACATGAGCAACCTGGGCATTTTAAATCAGACTCCCTCCTGTCCTTCCACCCTTCCTTAAATGTATTGAGGGGGAGGGTTCCATATCTTAATTTCAGAAACAAGGTTCTGTCACGGGGAGTCTGAATAAAATCCAAAAATTACTCTAACTTCCTGAAGGGCTTATGTTCAAGGAAGTTATTCGTCAGGGGACCCCATTTTGAATTCTTTAGTTCCTTTGCCTCAGCCCAATCCCAATAAAGTTTTTTAACAGTTTGTTTCGGAGGGGGGGTTTGGGCGGTCCAAGATTCACCCAGTCCTATAGTTACAACCAACTTCTTTAAATTATTAAGCCATTTTATTTTGTTTGCTACGTTCAAACTAAGTAGCTCCTCCAGCACTAAAGCATAATTAGCTAGTTCAGGGGTCCTTCTAAGGCGCACCCAAAATAACAAGGGGCGAATTTGGACTAAATCAGAGATCGATCTTTGGCCCATGTCAAAAAATAATGGTTTCAAAGGGGTCGAAGAAGGCAGCGAGACTATGTCTCTTATAAACTTGTTTTCAGCCACTACCAATGCTTTAGTGTTCTCAGCGCCCCAAAGTTCAGAGCCATATACTGCCGATGCTAGAGCTTTCCCCTCATAGACTGCCAAGGCGGGAGCTATAGGTCTACTAATAGAGAGGCGCTGATTCTTTAATATCGCTTGGGATCTAGCGCACATTCATATACTTCCCTGTGCCTAATTTTTAGGTTTCGCCGGAGAAATCTCTTGTTTTTTATATAAACTTTAAAGGGACTAACAACCCGCCTCCTCTTTTTCCCGGCTTCTCATTGGTTCCTGTACCTGACACTAACCTTTCCTCCATTTCTATTGGCTGTAGCATCATTTCCTGCGTTTACCAATGATTATTCCTCCTCTGCTTCTCTTATCATTTTTCCGCTGCCGAAATACTGTTAACATCCAATTTTGTGGAACTATATTTTCATACAGTTTTGCCTTTCACTATCAGCATATTTATATCACAATTTATCACCCAGTGAGATTAAGTGATTTGCATAGAATCACAGGATGCTGTGTGGGCGCTGCTGAAACTCAACCGGGCACCTAGGTCTCTAGTCAGCAGCTCTGGCGCTGAGCCACATCGCCTCTACTTCTGTATTTTCGGTCAGGGAGCTCTTTCCTTCTCTCAGGCGATGATTGATGAGAACAGCTCTTTATTCATTACATAAGTGAAACCTATGCATTACCAATGCTTGTTTTAATCTGCTATAATTTTGGATTGGTTAAATCTAAATAATTGTTTACAACACTGGGACATTTCATTATTTTTTTGGTCTGTAGGGATTAAAACATCGTGATTCCCCCAATTTATAAAATACCTTTCCAGGCGGATTGTTATGCAGGGCATTGAAATTCAGAATATTTTTGCGCGTGTTTCAATCAAGCCAATGTAAAAGTAACCAGTTACAGGGGCTTTCTGTGACTGGTATAGTTAGTGACGAAGAGTGACATACAGTTGCTCCTTCCAGACATGTAATATCTTTAAGTTGTCTGACTGTTTTGTGTTTAAACATATTTTGTTGATCAAAGTATTATTCTTTGATCATCTGCATTTGTTATCAGAAATATTGTTCATAGTTTCAGTTACCTACATGTGGGCACTCTGAACAAAGTGTTATAAGTATGTGCAACTTACTTTGTCCGTACTTTATCGGATGACCTAATGTTCCAAAATGCATTTTAGAAAGGCACATCCCTGCACAAATAACTTGTCCATATTGTTCAACTTTGTCCTAAAGTGCTAACGGCATCAAAGTGCTGATGGCAATAAAGGGGACACGAAAATGTTTATGACATATAATAATTGTATGCGCCTCCTCTCGGTGTGTCTCTCTGTCAGGTGAACTCTTTCTACCCTTCAAAGATTGTTAAGGACCCTAGTTCTCCTGAAACCTGTAGGTGTGTGACCTCTAAAGCAACCTCTAAAGCATTTCACTGAAATTGGATTTGAGAGGCAGAATTTGCCTCAAGTTCTGAAGTGCACAGAAAATAGCAGGTAGCACAAGTTTAGAGATGGAAAAAGGTGCTTCTGGACACGAATGCAACACTTGTGCTGCCCTGACCTCCAGAGCTGGGGGGAAGGCTAAAGTGGGACTTTGGGCCCAATTTAGATCTTGGCGGAGGGGAATACTCCATAACAACATGACGAAGATCCCATCCGCCTATTACGATACCATTATATCCTATGGAGATAGTATTTTTATTTTTTATTTTTAAATATCTTTATTGTTTTTTCCTAAATTTCCTTCTTCCGCTTTTACTTACACTTTGCATGACAATACAGATTTTTACAAAAGCAACACATAAATCTGCGATATACAATTTCAATAGATCACTGCGCAATTCAGCAATGTATAGTACTGGAGTGTAATCTGGATACGTCGTTATGTTCACAAGTAGCATCAGCAAACAGTTAACTACGTCACATCCTATGGAGATAGTATGGCGAACGGGATATCCGTCACGTTTGTGACCAGTACTCCATCCACTGACACCTAAATAAGCCCTTATGTATTTATTATTGAAACTGATCACAGTGAGTGCTGTCAGTTAATTCAGAACAAACTCAGGTTTAGGGGTGTGTGAAATTTGTGCAATTTGCTTCCAAAGTTTGGAAATTTTAATTAAATGATGTGCACTTGCAACAAATGCAAAACTGTAATTTGGCGCTATATTTTTGCAAGTAATGCAAGGATGCATTTTGTGTTAAAACAAACCAGAAAAGACACAAGTGCGACAAACAGCACTCACTTCCATTCTAGTCATTCACGTTGTTCTGTGAGCTCCCCAGTGGCAGCTCATCGGCTAAGTATGAGGAGCGTCGCCCCCACTGCTTTGCAGAAGTGAAATAAAGGAAAAATATAATGATAATAACTTGATGCTATTATCATTTTATTTTCTCCTGATGCTGCAGCTTTGCGTGGCAGGGAAGGATGGGCGGGGCTGGTGGCAAAGTGGGAGGAGTGGTATGCACATACTAAGTGCACATGACTGTCTGGCCAGCTGTCTCGGGCTGGCCAAACAGTCAAGGGCACTTTGCATGTTCTCCACCCACTGCATTACAGCCTGGGTGGAGAACATGCCCAGGCACCCATTCCGTGACTGAGCACTGAACCACAGTACTCAGACCAATCACAGTGCTGCATTGCAGCATTGTGATTGTCTTAGGGGAGCCTGGGCACTTCCTCTTCCGTCCTGAGTCTGACGCGAGGAGAGACAGAGGATAGACGTAGCGGTAAGGTACGTTTTTAATTTTTAGATTTTTTTAGTGGGCAGGAAGTTAGTGGTGTGGAGCCGAGTGGGGTAGATTGAGGTAGAATGGTGTGGGGTGGCTTGGGGTGGAGGCAGGTGGATTGGGGTGGAGTGGGGTAGATTGTGTTAAATTCGAATGGGGGAGTTGGGTATGTTAGCTTGATAGATTGAATTGAAGTAGATTGGGGTGGGGTGGGGTAGATTGGGGTGGAGAGGGGAAGATAGGAGTGAGGTAGATTGGGGGAGATTGGGATAGAGTGGAGTGGGGTATAGTAGGGTAGATTGGAGTAGTGTAGATTGGAGTGGAGTTAGGTAGATTGGAGTGGAGTGGGTTGGATTGGGTGGGTTATAGTAGGGTAGAATGGAATGGAGTGGGATAGTTGTTAGTTTGGAGTGGGGTAGACTGGGGGTGAGTGGTGTAGGGTAGATTGGAGTGATGTGGAGTATGGGAGTGGGGTAGATTGGAGTTGATTGGAGTGGAGTAAAATGGATTGGGGTAGATGGAATTGGGCTAGAGTGGGTGAAGTGGAGTAGATTAGAAATGGAGTGGATAGATTGGATAGGAGTGGGGTAGATTGGAGTGAAGCTGAGTGGGGTGGAGTGGGTAGATCAGGGTAGAGTGGAGTATGATATATTGAGATAGATTGGAGTGTAGTGGTGTAGACAGAAGTGGAGAGGAGTAGATTAGAGGAGTGAGGTTGATTAGAGTGGGATGGGGTAGAATGGGGTAAATTGGAGGGGGATAGATTGGGTGGATTATGGTAGATTAGATTGGAGTGGAGTGGGGTGGTTTGGAGTGAGATAGATAGGAGTGGGGTAGTTTTGAGTGGGGTAGATTGGAGAGGAAAGGGGTAGATTGGAGAGGAGTTGGATTTAGTGATGTGGGGCACATTGGTAAGGGGTGGGGTAGATTGGAGTGAGGTAGATTGGGTTCTGGTGGAGTAAATTGGAGTGGAGTAGATTGAGGTAGACTGGAGTGGGGTGGATTGAATGGGGTAGATTGAAGTAGGGTTATTTGGTGTTGAGTGGGGTAGACGGGATGTGTGAAGTGGGGTAGATTGGAGTGGTGTGGGGTTTGGGGCGGGGTAGATTGGGATTGAAGTGAAGAGGGGTCGATTGGAGTGGAGTAGATTGGAGTGGGGTAGATTGAATTGAGCTAGATTGGGTGAAGTGGAGAACATTAGGAGTGGAGTGGGGTAGATTGGAGTGAAGTAAAGTGGGGTGGAGTGGAGTGGGGTAGATCAGGGTAGAGTGGATTGGGATATAATGGGGTAGATTGGAGTGGAGAGAGGTAGATAGAAGTGGAGAGGAGCAGATTAGAGTGGAGTTGGGTAGATTGGGGTGGGGTAGAGAGGAGTGGGGTAAATTGGAGGGGGCTAGATTGGGTGGAATCTGGTAGGTTAGATTGGAGTGGAGTGGGATGGGATGGAGTGAGATAGATAAGAGTGGGGTAGTTTGCAGTGTGGTAGATTGGAGTGTAGGGGAGATTGGAGAGGAGTTGGATAGGGTGATGTGGGTAGAATGGGAAGGGGTGGGGTAGATTGGAGTGGGGTAGATTGGGTTCTGGTAGAGTAGATTGGAGTGGAGTAGATTGAGGTAAACTGGAGTGGGGTAGATTGGAGTGGGGTGGATTGACTACAGTAGACTAGAGTAGGGTAGTTTGGTGTGGAGTCGAGTATGGTAGATTGGAGTGGGGTAGATTGAATGGGGTGGAGTGGGTTAGATTGTACTGGAGTGTGGTAGATTTGGTTGTCATGTGGTAGATTGGAGTGAAGTGGAGTAGGGTAGATTGGGTAGAGTAGATTGGAGTGTGGTAGATTGGAGTAGAGTGGAGTGGGGTTGATTGGAGTAGAATGTGGTGGAGTGGATTTGGATAGATTGCAGTGGAGTGAGATAAATTGGGGAGGAGTGGAGTTAGGTAGATTAGGGTGGAGTGTGGCAGATTAGAGTGGGGTAGATTGGAGTGAAGTGGGGGTAGATTTGGGCAGATTGGAATGGATTGTGCTAGAGTGGAGTGAGGTAGATTAGAATAGGGTGGAGTGGGGTAGATTGGAGTGGGTTAGATCGTGGTAGTTTGATGTGGGGTAGATTGTGGTTGATTGGAGTAGGGTCGATTTTGGTGGAGTAGGGTACATTGGAGTGGAATGAGGTAGATTAGAGTGGAGGGGAGTTGGATCGATTGTAGTGGAATTTGGATGGAGTGGGGTAAATTGGAAAGGAGTGGGGTAAATTGGACTGGGGTGGATTGGAGTGGAGTAGAGTCGGGTAGATTGGAGTGGAGTGGGTTGGGGTGTATTTGAGTGAGGTGAAATGGGGTTTATTGGAATTGGGTAGATTAGATTGGAGTGAGGTGGGGTAGACAGGGGTAGATTGGTGCAGAGTGGGGTAGATTTGAGTGGAGTGCAGAATGATGGAGTACCTCATTATTTACAATGTAGTTGTTCTTACCTAATAGTCTCTTTCCTTTATTTATATGAGTCATAAGAACTCAGCATTACTGAGACCCCAATTTGTAATCACACTATATGATTCTCTACAAGCCATCATCTTATGATTGGTGCCAGTATGTATTATTGCCATGAAAAATCTACAGTAAAAATTATACAAATTCTTCAAGAAACTCACATTTTGCAATTCCTTTTCATCTTATGCCGATAAACTCGTATCATACAGTTTTTAACTACCAATGACAAAATAAGGAGCCCAATTGTATTTCTCAGTCAATATGAGAAGAAAAATGCAACACATCAATCTTCTTTCATTGATTTACTCACACATATAGTGAAATGATTAATTCGCAAACTAAAATTGTCAGACTTGTAACCTGGCATTAATACTGCAAAGCAATTACTGATTACTTTTGTTGCCTGCCTCCTTTCACATGCTCTTGTCTCTTGTCGCTAACAGACAGTTCATGCTTTATGAATTTCAACATAAAGCACATACTGCATGATTAATTGCATATAAGAACTTCCAATAAATGAGACAAAGTGATGTGCCCAGGATCACACAAACTGATGTTTGACCGGTCTTTTTCTCTTCTTCCACAAGCCTATGGTGATCTGAGGAGGGTACTGAGAGTATATATTTTATGACCAATGCTGGCCCGTGGGTGGGGAAATCTTCTGGCCACTCCTTGACTAATGATGTAAAAGTACCTACATTGTGCTACTGGTTTGTTTTGCTGCAAACAATCCCACAGTGCCCCTTTCTGCCCAAACTCAACATGGCAGAACCTTTATTCTCGAGTTCCTGTGCTCACTTTAGATGTCTGGTCAGGGAAATGAGAACTCCCTTCTCCGTGGTGGGGGGCATGTCCTCCTCTACTGGGCCTGATGTCTGACTGGCTAGGGGGACAAAGTTTAGCGCTGGAAAGTTAGGGGCCGATTAGGATGGCGGACGGACTTTGTCCATCTGCCATCCTGTCGTAGGAAGGGACCGTCCGCCACAGGGGCGGAGGTCCCGTCCATCGAATTAGGATGCGCCTGCCACAGTGTCGGGTGCATCCCGCATTTTTAACATTGCGGCGGGCGGTGCTGAAAGCACCGTCCGCCGCAATGCTATAAATGCATGTTGTGCGTTTCAAAGCACAACATGACAGGCACCGCGCGGTGCCTTCCATGTTGTACTTTGAAACGCAGGGGGGTACCATAGGTACCCCCCATGTGCACTCCCCACCCCCTCCTTCTCCCTGGTGGCCCGCAACGAGCCCCCAAAGCAAAAGACCATATGCCTTTCCACGGCGGCAATGCCGCCGTGGAAAGGCATAGAACCGCCGGCATCGTAATATGGTTGGCGGTGTCTCGCAGACACCGCTACCATATGTAAGCACATTTTTCCGCAGGCCGTGAAGGCGAGCAGCGGAAAAGCGGCGGACGGTCATGCCGACCGTCCGGACTCCCCCGCCATCCTAATGTGGTGGGGGGTAATTTCTGTGAAGCTGGCAGACGGATTGCCGACCGCCGGGCCGGCGGTGGCTACCGCCAGCCCGGCGGGGGCAATCCATCCGCCATCCTAATCGGCCCCTAAATTAGGAAAAAAGAAAATTTGCGCCATTTTGCGTCACTTATGTGATGCAAACAAGGCGCAAAATCTTAATAATTCTCCCCCTAAATGTACCAGGAAGCCAATGATATTCTTTTTTAGAGCTCAGTAGAAAACAATGATGAGGAATAATTTCCTGGAAAAGCGAAGAAGGTACATATATAGTAAAGGCTCAGATTATAGTCCACCACCTTTCAAAATTCTATCAAAATTCCTACAAATTATTGCACCTACACGCAACAAAATGATTAAGCCTTTCTGGTTTTTTTGAAAATAAATTGAGGGCCAAGAATGATACTGAGAATAAACTGAGAGTAAACTTTCATCAATCACACAGCAAAAGTTAAGTGACCCCAAAAATGCACTTAAACTTGACAGCATTCTTCTATAAAGATTTTTCACAATTATTGGCGCCAAAGCTACTTGAGTTTGAAACTATGCAACCAAGAGATTTCTAGAAGAAACTATCTTATATAGTTTCTTTACAGTCATACCGAAACAAAATAAAGTCTTACAACTAGCAGCTATGCTTAAGCTAAACGCTCAGTTCAAGTTGGAGGTAAAAGCTATGTCTCAATGTGAACACATTTGCTTCCTAATATCAGACACCTGTTTCACTCGGACAGGTAGCGTTTTAGGGCTATCTCAAGGTGTTACTAAACATGTGCCAACTGAGAAACAATTAAGTCGTGTAACTAATGTGGAACAGGTGAGTCTGCCCCGTCACATTTCTCTTTCTCTTTAGATATCTGTCATAGTCAAGCAATAAATCTGTCCACCTTTTCTTTTTCATTTCTTGGTACACACTTAATAAAAGTAAAGTCTGAGGTGATGCCCGTGAATGGCCACTATTTTCAGGCTCTAACAGGATTAAAACAACAGAATATCAGGTTTAAATGATTCAAATATCTACTAATTCTCTTTTAGTTTGACCTAGAAACTCATAAAACACTAAGGGCCAGATGTAGGTAAATCCTATTTACCGACTCATAAATACCGACTCATACCGAATCGGTATTTAAGAGTCGGTAAATAGGAAGGAGGCAGATGTAGGTAAAATATTACCGATTCTGTAAGAGTCGGTATTTACCGAATCTGTAAATACCGATTCGGTATTTCACATTGATTCCTATGGGCCTTGAAGCCCATAGGAATCAATGTGAAATACGAATCGGTATTTACAGATTCTGTAAATACCGAATCCTGCAAGGGTGCAGGGGGTGTCACTTTGACACCCTCTAGCACCCCAAGTACAGGCATGTGTGCCATGTGGCACACAGACATGCCCTAAGGGCATGTCTGTGTGTCACATGGCACAGGTGTGCATGCACAGATGTGCATGCACACCTGAATTCGGTATTTTACCACCCAATAGGATTGGGTGGTAAAATACCGACTCTTAAGGGCCTGTGGCACTCTTAAGAGTGTCACCTACATATGGATTTACAGAATCTGTTTATTTACCGATTCAGTAAAATACCGAAGTGGAAAATTTACCGAATCGGTAAATATACCGATTCTGTAAATTCAGACCCACCTACATCTCAAAAGCCAAATACCGGTCGGTAACGGCCGAATTCGGCCGTTACCGACCGGTATTCGGCGACCTACATCTGGCCCTATGGGCCTTAATTACAAAGAATGGGCGTAGGGCAGGACCGCAAGTCATTTTGCTGTGCTACCCTACTCCAATTTAAAAAAGGCAGGAGTGCACCATATTTACAAAATACAGTGCTTTCCTATCCTTCCAATCAGCGCACAATTTGCAGCCAAAACGCCAACGCAGGAATTCTTGCACCATGGTGCAAGTGTGTCTGTGTTATTTGCATGATTGTTTATGTGCAGGAAGGGTACCTTCTTGCACAAAAACAATCACAAGAGGCGTTTTGGTCATTCTATGTTTGCTGCAGAATGCAGAACAAGTGGAAGGAGGAATAAACAAGGAGAAATGTAAACATTTGCTCTGGGTAGGCGTTAAGTTTTGGCGCTGCTCCAGGTTTACGAGATGTTGTAAATCTGGGGCAGTGTCAAAATCCATGGATGTTGAGTGGTAACAGCAACACTCCTGGAACACCTCCTTGACATATAGTAAGGCAAGGCAACACTTTGCACTGCCTTGCATTACTCCATATCTATGATGCGATGCAAAGCCATGCAGGGTGGCTTTCCATCGCCTCATAGATATGATTGAGAGGCCAGCACTCCCGGATCGTCGTAAAAAAGAGCCTCTTGTAAATGAGGGCCTAAATACGGATTTTGTCATAGGGAAAGATCAAATATAACAGAAAGATTGCATTCCAAAACTCTAACCTGGTAGGTAAGAGGTTGCAAGATAAAAATGATCATGACCTCTTACACCATGAGTACGCTCCCTTTCCTAAACCCTGACACATTTTCTGATGCTTTTATGAAGGTTTCTGATTATTATGAAGCAACATTGGCTACATTCTAACACACTATGAGTCCTGAAAGAGGTGTTTGTGAAGTGGCGTGCTATCTATCTGATGTGAAAACATTTTAAATTGGTATCCATCACAATATACATCATCTGGTGGGTCTTGCAAGATATTCCATCGGGGTGTGGAATTTAATAAAATATCTACTTGTCCATGGGACAGGTTGCTTCTGAAATCTACTTGTCCTGTAACAAAATCCACTTGACCTTTGGTGCCATGTAGTACAGCAACAAATTACGGCAGCAATTTCATTATGTAAGAGCTCTGGTGATAGCATCTCAGATTATGCCAGGGCTCATACTATAGTAAGGTATGAATACTAGCAATTCTCTTATTTTGCCACCATTCTGCAGATCTGCATACTGGGATTGGAGGTAGCGGTAAGCAATAGGTCCAGGGTTGGAATGCCCTTTTAAGGCTGTGCCAACCTACCAATTTGCTTGTTTTAGGGGTTTTCACTAGCTTGTTTCTAATCTTGTCCCATACTGAGAAAGGTTGGAAATTTACTCCCTAACAAAACTTCTTTGAGGGTTGGGAAAAAAGTGGTGTGAGGGAAAGTGAACTTATGAATGCTCAACAGATTTTCGGATGAGCAAATCAACACATGCATATTTTCTCACGTTAAATGGAGTTCACAAATTTTTCCAGGAGTATGATTTCCAGGCCTACTTCTGTAAATTTGTGTGACATCATGAATGTCGTCAATCTGCACTTATGCAAGAGCATATACCCTGGATGCACCTTTGTGACTTTCATAAAGAATTGGGCATCTAATGAGGCCTGGTGCTAACCAAGATCTTTTGTTTTTATTGAAAGTGTATCTCTTTCTCTATTGTCTGGGTTTACTGTAATAGCGTTCTGCTCTTTCACAAGAAACATATCAGCACACAAAGTTTTGTTCACTGGTAGGAAAAGCTGTCACAATGTGTGCTTTTTGAGGCCAACAAATATTTTAGTATTTTGCCAATGTTTGTGAGGGCTCTGCAGTTCCTACAACAATGGCATTTTACAGAAACCATGTCAAAACGAGACACCCATTGACAAAGCCAAAAGTCTGACCACCAATGTCAGACCTATTGGCTTTGCCAGTGCTTGTTTATTTTCATGTTTCCAATAATCTTGTTGAAACTGATTACACTGATTTTTTATTATAAATATTTTTGGGAAAATACTAGCATGTGTCAACACATTTCTACTAACTGATGCTTCAAAGAAATGATATCTAAAAATTCACAGTAATTTAGCGAAAGATTGTGTTTCCTAGTCGCATTTGTTTTTGAATACTTTATTTTGAAAGCAGAGAATCATCAACCTTGCTTTCAAGCTTCAGCAAATATTTGCATCTTATCAGAGAGCATTCGTTGAGCATTATATATAGCTTCATACTGTTAAACTTTGCAAACGTGTATACATGTTGATACAAGAACCACTGTCAGTAGTGCAATCAGAGCTTACAGCTTTTCTTCTGAGCGGTCACCCTAATAATGTCCTATTACTTACCGGTAATCTTCATTACTCCGGGTCCCGTAGTCCTCGACACCTTCATAATCACATGTGGAGATAACTATCTCCCGACAGAAAAAAAGAGCAGAGGCATGCTGGGACCCTAATACTGCCCCTCCCACCGGGAGTACATAAGCAGTACTTACCCAGCATCCCGTCTACACAACCAAGCCCAGACAGGAAGGCCGGCCGCCCGGGAGGGAGGGAGGGGCGTATGAAGGTGTCGAGGACTACGGGACCCGGAGTAATGAAGATTACTGGTAAGTAATAGGACATTACCCCCAGGTCCCTCCGTCCTCGACACCTTCATAATCACATGTGGAGAATACCAAAGCAGAAAACCCGGCCTTCCGCACGCACAAGCACACCCAGGAAACCACAACAAAAGCAGCCACCCAAGGGAGCACCGAGAAGGAGGAAAGGAAGACCGCAGGAAACCCCCGGCCCGCAACCCAGAACATGACAGCAGGGACAAGGACCGGAGAGAAAGAAAAAGGCCAGGGCACCAAGAAAAGGAGGCCGCCAACCCGAGAAACCGGCAACCGGGACCCGGACCAGGACACCAAGACCAGCCAAAACAACCCACCGGAGAAGACCGCCAAGGACAGAACCAGCAGGAAGGCACACAGGGCCAGGCAGACTCACCAGGAAGACGAGACAACCGGGAAGAAAGCCAAAGAAAGAAATGGCCAGCAGAGCGCAGGCACAAGCACCCAGCCCAAAAAGGAAGGGGAAACACAGGCCAGAAACACGGCCAAATAACCCAAAAAGAAAGGACCCCGGGCCCAGGAGACCCGAGGAGGAAACCCGTCCGAGGAGGCCCAGGAAGCAAAGAGCACCCAGGAGCCGAACAGGATCGGGAACCCGACCCAAAAGACAGGGACGGGGAAGAACCCCACAACCCAGCCGAAAGCCCACCAAACAAGGAGAGGCCAACAAGACCGGAAACAGCAACAAACAAAACAAAACCAGGTCGGGAACCGAGAAACCGACCACAAGCCCAGAAACCCCAACCCCAAAGGGATGGAACACAAGGCAGAAGGGGAGCACAGAGCAACCGGGAAACCCCAGCAGCCGCTCAACGAGGCACAGAGTGCAGCACAAGGAAGGCGCCCATAAGACACAGGACCGCCCAGGAATGCCACACCCAGGCCAGGCCAGCAGCAAGGGCAGGAGCAGCAGGAAAAATAAAGCCAAGGGAGCACAGCACCCAGACCAACACCACAAGGCCCCAACCCAGCAACACCGGAGAGGAGCCAAGCAAACCACAAAAAGAGGTCAACAAACGCCATCAGAACCAGGAAGCCAGGACCAGAGCCAAGCAACCCGACCACGCAGGAGGACCCGCAGGCCCAATCAAAACCCGGGAACGAGCCCACGCAGCGCACACGGCACAGCAAAAAGGGCAGGGAGGAACCGGGAACCCTCAGCACACCACCGCCCGAACCACACAGAAGGGCGGAAAAGAATAGAGAAAACCGCCAAAGCGGAAGCCAGAGGAAGCAGAGGGCCAACAAGCAGAAGACCCCAGACAACCCGCAGCCAGAAGGGAGACCCCACCGAGGCTAGAGCACCACGGAACTACACCCCACCCAGAGAGGGGGGGGGGGCACCCAACAGTCCCACAACGGGAACCAAGGCCGGAGAAACAAGGGAGGCAGAAGCGAACCAGACCAAAACCAGGCAACGCACAGCAGAACACCCCCAGAGCCGGCAAAACAACCAGGAAGCCCAGGAGGCACATCTCGAGGACAACCAGAACAAGCAGGAAGCCCAGAGACCACTGGAGTCAAAGGATCCCACAAAAGCCCCAACACAGGCGAAAGAAGACCGCCAAGAACCGCCAGCAGGAAAAAAAGCCCCGAAGGACCCACCAGGGCACGGCACAACAGCAGAGCGCCCCGCCAGGACACAGAGAGCCCAGGCAAGGACGCATAGCCCAAAAGAAGACCAACACGCAAGAGCAGAAAGCCCCAGCAGACACCCAGCCAGCGCAGAAAGGCAGCACGGCGCCAGGCCACCAACCGGGAGAACAGGAGACCCGGAGAGGGGAAAAACAGGAGCCGCGCCAAGGGCGCGGCACCAGCAATAGACAGCCAGGTCCAAACAGCAGCGGCATGAACACCAGTGCCCAGAGAAAACACCACCAGAAATACAACCCGGGGTGAGGAAGCACCAGGGCAAGAAGAGCAGGCTCCCCACAACCCCCGACAGAGAAGCCAAACCCACAGGAGGCCCCCAACTGGGAACAAACCAGTCAGGAACCCAGGCAGCACCAGGAGGAGCAGGCAGGAAAACACCCAAAGCAAGCCAAAAGGAAAGCACAGGGAGAGCCAGAGTAGGAGGCACGCAGAGGGAGAGAAAGAAAAGCGGGAAACCCGCGGCAGGCAAACTGGAAACCAAGGGGCCAACAGGACCCAACCCCATGCAGACCCCCAAGGAGCCGGAACACCGACTCACCACCAGCCGGAGGCACGGAGGCGCAGAGGAACCAGAAGGGGAAACAGAATCGCAACCCCAACAGACTCCGCCGCCGGGAAGCGAAAGGCAAACCTGACACAAGAGCAGGACCCCGACACAGGGCAAGGCGGAAGCAGGCAAGCGAGATCCCCAACAACACCGGGAACCCCAGGTGCAAGCACAGAGAGAGCCAGCAAAATAAAAGGGAAACAGCCACCACAGAGGTGACAGGAATCCACGCCAAACAGAAGCAGGCCACCAAATGGCAAGAGCGATGGCCAACAACACAGAAGTAGCCAACGAACGCCAGGCAGAGGAGACAGCCACAACCGACGACGGGGTGGGAGCCGCGTGCCCAACTCCCCGACTGGCCACCATCGCGCGCCCCCCCACCCCCCGGAACTCGGGAGCCCAACAGGGGAAGGAGCCCGCCCACCTGGGCGGGAGGGCACGCCGGAGGGGCACGGAGAGTGTGCAGTCGCATGGGCACCGGCAGACCCAGCCGTCACCCCCCGGGAGGGAGAGGCGGGCCGAGGCCGCAAACCAAAGGGAGAAGCCAAGCGGCAGAAAACACCCACCACGCAGACCAAGGGAGAGGAGCACAAAAAGGAGGCACCGCAGAAGGGAACAAAAACCTCCAACCCAGACCAAGGAAGCCAAAGCCAAAGGCAACCGAGGGGCAGCGCAGACCAAAGAGCAGCGAACCCGGAAGCAGGTCAGCAACCCGAAAGACAGGCCAGCCGCGCCAAACAAGGAGCAGGGGCGAGCAGCATCAGCAGAGTGGCAACCCCCCCCCCCAGCCCCCAGACCACAGAGAGCCGGAGAAGGGGAAGAGGCAGCGGAGGGAAACCCCACGCAAGCCACCCGACACAGTTCCACCAACAACGAGCAGCCCCGCAAGACAGAGGAACGGGGAGAAACAGAGCCCCCGAACCACGCCGAGAGAAGAAAGCGAACCAGCAGGAGGCACAACCACCAACGCACCCCAGCTCCGGGAGAGCGACTCAGCAGGCCAGCCTGGAGGAGGAGGAAAGCAGCCCGTACAGGAACACCCAGAGGAAACACAGCCCTCCAGACGCAAGGACACGGGCACCACACAGGCAGAGAAAGCGCCACCACTAAAACAGACCCCGGGACAGACACCCAAGATCAGAAGGAGGGAGGCGGAGGCAAAGAACCCCAGAGAACACCAGCACGGAGAGCACCAAGGCCGCAGCAGGCAACCCAACAGAACGGGCACCCACAGGAAGCGTAGCCGCAACCCAAAGCCCACGACCAGGGCAAGCAGAGGACACGCAGGCGCGGACAGAAGCGGGACCCAACACAGCGGCAGACCGCAGGCAGTGAATGCAAGAGGCCCCAGGAGCATACCCCCGCCAACCCCAGGAGGCGCAAGCAGGAGCAGAAAACGGCCACCGCAGGACACAATGACTGCGTCAGCAGGATCCGAACCCACGGCCAGCGAGAACTTCAGTCACCACAGGGACAAGACTCAACAGCGGGCCATAGCTCCAGGCCGAAAAGTGGCAAACATAGCACCCTGGAAGCAAATAAACCCCAGCAAGGGCTGCAGGTACACTGAGCAAAATGGGAATGCGGGAAACCCGCGGCAAAAAAACACTCAGCAGCTCCAGGAGAGGCACGAACTCACAACCTCGGCATGGCACATGTCAAGTACAACAACATAAGCACAGCTGAAGAAGCACTGCGCGACAACCGAATGTGCCACAGAAGCTCCTACGACTGGAACACCCGACCAACCTGGAAAGAAAAACATAGGGAGACAGCACAGTGGCAGAGAGTATGTATGAGGGCACAATCCCCGGCATCCCTAGACTACCGCCACACCCAACACGGAGACCGGCAGAAAGCCAGGCTGGCTCCCTTTCCTTACTGATTCAGTTGTCCCCTGCAAGAAAACCAATGCGGCTGTCCCAAACATGAAAGGACAAGGTGAAACAAGGCAGCTGTCAGGGAGACATTGCATCCCCGAAGCACACCCATGGCAAGTGCAGAGGACCCACACAATCCAGCCCCCAGCACACACAAGCGAAAAAGGAAAAAACACCTCTACGCGGGACTTACCCCGGGAGGGAGTCCGGAACACCAACAAGAGCCCCCCTCCCCCCACCAGCTCAAGGCGCACCAAAACATCCACGCCAGGGCCGAGCAGGCAGCCAGAGGAAAAAGCAGCTCGTCTTCCCTGCAGCGGGAACTAGGAAGACGTGCCCCCTGACCCGGAAAAGAACCGGAGGCCGGCGCACCAGCCGCAAAGGGCCGGTCCGCCTACTACCGCATCACAAATGAAAACAGGAACCAGGACACGAAGAAGCCAGCCTCCCAGCAAGCCCGGCAGGCCAGGAGGCAGGACAGCAGACACCCCGACCGCACAGCCAGGCAGCCGGATGGTGAGATCCAAGGAAGGTAAGCCACCCAAGCCCAGCAGGAGCAGCACCAGCAACCACAGCAAACATCTGTCGACAGTCAGAAAAAAAGAACAGACGGGATGCTGGGTAAGTACTGCTTATGTACTCCCGGTGGGAGGGGCAGTATTAGGGTCCCAGCATGCCTCTGCTCTTTTTTTCTGTCGGGAGATAGTTATCTCCACATGTGATTATGAAGGTTTTGAGGACGGAGGGACCTGGGGGTAATAAAGGCTTTGTATAAATGAACCATAAATACAAGTTCGAATAGCTTTAACATAGGGATGCAAATATTACCTTAGCAGCGGACAATTCTTTTCCCTGATTTATAATGTGTTACACTAAACTGGCAGCCAAAAGGTTTGTGCCAAAGACACAATAAAAATAAAAACCTGTTGTCCTTGACTCCAAACAATATGTCCTTTGTGTCAGGCTATAGGGATTCCACACTTATGTTCTACTGCAGCAAGAACTGATGGATTACCGAACGTTTTGTGCCTCCCTTGACTCAAAGATCTTTATATAGCAAATGGTCATGAACAATCTCATGAAGGCCTTTAATCAGCAAAAAGAAGGGTCAAAATTAATAATACAGAAAAATTACATTTGGGTGACAGGTCAAAAATTGATCCGATGTTAATTCTGGCGAGTTAACAGCGCACAACATATTTAATACATAATTTCACCTACTGTTACTTACGAACACAGGGGCATATTACCAAGGGGGGCGATAGACAATTATCGCTGATTTAGCAGCCGTTTTTGGCCGCTAAGCGGCGATAATTCTATCGCCCTATTAGCAAGCTGTCGCTAACTGATGTTAGCCACAGCTTTTAGGCGATAGCGAGCGGTTTGGGACCCGCTTTGCATGTCAGCGATGTTTATCGCTAATGACATGCAAAGTGGGCGTACCCAACCCGTTAGCGACTGAAAGCAGTCGATAACGTCGCTATCGCCTATTAACAAGGTAGGCGTAGCGTTGGAAATATTTGTGCTAGGTGCGAATATCTCCAAAAACTAATGCCTGCTCAGACCAGTTCTTAGCCATGTTATCCAATGGGAGGTGGATAACATGGCTAAGAGCATTTTGTCGCTAATGCGTGAATATCGATGTATTCTCAGCGATATTCACGCTATCGCCGGAAAATGTATCGCTTTGGAGATAAACGTTGCTAATAGCACGTTATCTCAGCGATATTTTCCGGCGATGCTTACCGATAAAAAATTTGTTTCTAAGCCTAGTTAGCGATAAATATCGCTAATCGTTGGTAATATGCCCCTCATTTTTTCGTCAAAGCGTTTACATGACGATTTATAGCCATTTCAGGCTATGACAAACTACCAGATATTTGCCAAGATGTACATATAATTCTGCAATGCTGAGTTTATACAGTGGTGTAGGAATCAGATGACTCTTTACTGAATACTGAGGGAACATATTAAAAATCTACTTAAAAATACAGAATTGTTTTGTCATGACACAAAGTGCCAACAAATGGAAGAAAGAATATGAATCTGGAAGTAATATCTTCACTTCTGCCACCAGGTGTCCGGTTTTGAGCCCAAGGCCGCTCCTTGTGTCTCTGTCACTTACCCCAGCTCCTCGAGGTTAATGCAAGAGGAAGCTTCAAGAGAGAAGGGAAGAGAGAGAGGGAGGGGGAGGTAGAGAGAAAGCAATCAGATTGGGGGAAAAGAGAAAAAAGAGAAGGTGAGAGAGAATGGATCGATGGAAAGAGAGAGAGAGACTGGCCGAGGAGATGAAGGGAGTGGGGCTGGTTTGAGCATTTTTCCAGAGCTGCTCTTGGTTCTCCAGTCCGGCCCTGACCCTTGCCCACTGCCTAGAATACAAAGGACACACTAATATCATTTGTAGGAAGGATCTTGCACCAATGGACATCTAGGACATCAGTGAAGCCTAGAAGATCAAAGTGATGCAACTTAACCAATGTCATTAAATATTGTATGCAGAATCCTATATTTTATCAGTCGGCGTCTCCTGTCTTGCATGCCACTTGCATGCTTAGTTCTCAGGATTACCTGGTAGGCTCTGTGTCAGAATCAGGTGTGCGCCAAATTTTGACAATTTGCTTTCAAGTTGTCACAAAATACACATATTTATGTGACGTGGCACAATTTCAGGAATTTCACATAACACGATTTACAACAACAGAATATAAATTTCACTGGGCCTAGTCAGAATATCGTATAGAAGCATAAAGTCTGACATGAAGATTTTTTTTTAATTCTTTTTTTTTAATTTACAGAGTTTTATATAGCGCAAACTTGACCCGAATCGGGTATCAGAGCACTTTACATAGCACCAGTTGCATTACATGAGGACACATTAATTTTTGTTAGGCACAGGGAGATTAAGGCATAGATGCATCAAGGTAAAATCCGCTAGCAAAGGGGCAGATTCTCAGAATATGTCCCTTTGCGACCAGTATTTTTTCATTTGGGATGCATCATCCCAAATGCAAAATTCGCAATTTTAGAAATTGCAAAATTGCGATTACTTGCATTAAGGAATCTCAAATTGAGACTCCTTAAATGCAATGCATTAAAGTTAAAAAAAAATAGCGATTTCGCTAATAGGGGTCGCAAATTACCATGAAGTTGAACTTCATGGTAATTTGCAAAGTTCCATTTTACACACAAACATGCCCGTAGGGCATGTGTGTGTGCAAGATGTAACCCATATGCAGATTTCAGGGGTGCAACAGGGTGTCCTTTTGACACCCTGGCACCCTTGAAATTGCAATCTCAATTTGCGATTCTCTAATTGAGAATTGCAAATTGAGATTGTCCTCCCATTCATTCCTATGGGCCTCTAGGCCCATAGGAATGAATGGGGAGGTATTCCTTAATTGCGACTCGCAATTAAGGAATTTTAAGAAATCGCTATTATTTTAGTGATTTCTTCCTTATTAGCAAATCGTTATTTTTCTCTAATAAGAATTAGCAAAATGGGTTCTTGGTGCATCTGGGGGTTAGTGATTTGCCCAGAATCACAGGATGTTCAGCGTCATTGCCGAGACTCGAACAAGGTTTCCCAGACTCGAGGTCAACCGCCCTAGCAAGAGTGAATTCTAAATATTATGTATACAATTGTCGTTCTATTGTGTGTAGATTTTCTATTAATTTTTGCAGACGACATCTAGGGCACAATATGTACTTCAAAAGATATTCTGACAGCTATATGATGGAATCACAAATGGGTGGTTAATTTTGGAGATTATTACTTCTTCCAGGTCCATAAGTGATTGCATTAGTTACATGAGTTGCCTGGGAAATCGGCCAGCTTATTATGAAGACACTGGTGTGCAGTGCATTTGGTGAGACAACTGGAAGGGCATTCATGGATCCCACAGTGAGCAATAATTGATTTGAACTGTTCTAGACCCGTATTCTAGATTTAATATCAAGTGGATAGGGCTGTGGTGTCCGAAGAGATTGTATTTATTTCCTAAAAGGGAAAACACCAGATTTAACAATGAGGGTATTCTTGCATTTCATTAAGTGGCGGCTCCTCCGCAATAGTAAAGGAGAGTCGCCCCACTGGCAGATCCAGCTGCAAAAAAATTGAACAATATTTGATTATCGTTTTAATTTTAAGCAGCTGGCTCAGCCAGCATGTGCAGGGAGGGGTGGGGTCAGGGCATGGGAGGGCGTAGGAGGAGTGCTATGTGCACTCTCTAAGTGCAGATATGTGTTTGGCTGGCCGTACCAGGCCGACCAAAACACACATGCGCACTGAGCATGTATTGAGCAGCCGGGCTGAGGAAACCCCACAGACTCCCTGACTTGAGCTGAGTGTCTTTTCAGCCTGTCCAGGCCAATTCCTGGCCAGGGAGTCTGATGCAGGCCCAGTGTCTGCTGGGACATGGAAGAGGAAAAACCCGGCGCAACGCAGGACATGTCCGCCAACTTAAAGTCAATTTTTTATTTTTTATTATACTTTCCCCCGCGCTCCCCCGCCGCCACTGATTTCATTATGAGATGCCTGAGTTGCATGTGTAATATGACATGGGAAATTACACATAGCACAGAGTTTGGTTTTTCTTGCACTCCGAATTACCACATCATTGTCAGGTTTGCTGATCGGAATGAGGGACCACCATGAAAATTTGTGCCATGATTTTCACAGTTTTTCACTCATCCTGAACCCTCTTCCCAGGACAAGCTCTGCAAGTTTTTCTGTGGTGAAATTTGTCCAGAGCAAATCTTGGATGAGTGGGTTTTCCTGGAAAAAGAGTAATCCGTTTTCGGATGGAAACTTGTGTTTAGGGCCAAAACTAGATTTTATGCAAAGCTTGTAATGATGATCTCAGTCTTGTATAACACCCTTGAAGTGTCATTTTTAGCTGGCCTCCAGAGAGCCTATGCTATTTGTGTTTGTAAATATAGACGATTCAGCAGGTTCTGGTGAAGATTCATAACCTTTCCCAACCTTGTGCAACGGGATCCGCTTCTATTGTCAGAAAGTTACTAGCTTCAGTTGGAAAGTCCTGCAAAGTGTGTTAAAATCCTTAAAGAACGCATGAGTGCATGACAACGCAATGGGCTAAGGCGGCATGAATATTTTTGGGATGCTTTATCCTTCCCACTAGTGTTAGAGGCAAATATTTCAGCAGCCCGAGCAGGTAAGAGCGGTGGGGCTGGGTTGGGGGGATTCAACAGATGACCACGAGAGAAAATTAAATAAATTAATAATTTTCCCTCGTTGTTTTACGAAATCCCCCACCGCACTTGCCTGCATGGGCCACGGCTGTATTTCAGTAAAGTAATCTTCTATCTGGATTTGGTGAATTGAGGTGGCATGCTAGGTGTTTTCCATGCACACAAGTCCTGAAGTATGGATCCATTGGGTTCTATCTGAAGGTGATGAGCAGGAAGATGCTATAGCTGTCCAAGTGAAGGAGAGCTTTCCGGATTTACATGGGTTGATGCCTGACACACACCCAAACCCCACAATTGAATCAAGGATTTTGAGTAGAGAAGTTACAAGGTTTGTATCAAAGAACATGACGGCATCATCTCCAGGTACCCGTACCATTTCTTGTGTAAGAGTATCAATTTTCTGGAAAAACTAAATCTGAAAACGGAGGCCAACAATATCAGACCTCATACCTCCACTGACCGTTCGAGATTTACTGAACAGTGTGGAGTACATTTGATCAGTCGAGAACCTAAAGGCCCCTCCGGTGAATGATGTCACATACATTATAAAACCCAAACATGCATCACCAAACAAGGCAACACCCTATAATGTATATAATTGGTTATTGTTAGTGATGCAGAACTGGGTGAAGAGATTTGGGGTTTTTTCTTCTCTATGCTAGAAGGCCCTTTATTCAATACATGCTTGGAAAAGAGAAGCATCTAGTCTCAGTAGATTGGACCAATTATTGCAGCTTGGGAAACCAGATGCTGGATTCAAACACCTTCTCTGTATCAGATGTCATTATGGGCATGGAACATTGATTGTTGGCATTATGAAAATGCAAACAAAAAGTTATTCAGAAAGATTAGAGAAGCTAATATGCTTTTTCTTTTAGGAAAATATATGATTGGTACATCCAAAGTTAGTCTGTGAGTGCCAATGCCATCCTGAATTTTCAGGAAATTCTCCTGAGAAACATATACATGAAATTGCTTACATTGACATGTAATTATCCCAAAAAGGAATGGTTTAGAGTCAGTGTGTCCCCTTGGCATGGATGCATTTCTATGATCAATGTTTGGCACAGCTGTTGGACCGCATACAAGAACCAATTTATATCTTCACATGTTTACCTAGAAGGACACAGATTGCTAGATAAAGATATGGATACCTAGGTAGGTGAAGGCATATCTTTAATCGACAGCATTGAAGATAATGTGGTCCATAGTGGCAGGTCTACAGGGTCACACACACACACACACACTGGTGTGCCAATGATGTGGGTGATCGCGACCTAGGACACCATTAAAGGAAATAGGAAGATGAGAAGAGGAATCAAATGAGGGAGTCTGTCCAGGGGCCAAGTAAATGTACAGAGGATTGGATGTTTTCCCTCATTCTGCTCATAACTTTAGTTTACAGCCAATTGTAACTAAACATGGGGCCCTATTTGTACATAGTCAGATGGAGTATTATCTGTCAGCATGGAGGAGCACTTTATGACCTCCATGCCAAAGGTACTTCCTGGAAATGCATTGAAAGTTTGACATATAGCTCCATCAACAAGACAGAGCCGTATGTCAAACTTTTACGTTTTTTTTATTTTCAAAAATAAACCCCAATGCAGGATTTTGCTCAATGCCCCTATCGCTGTGGGAGTTAACTCCCATGGGGAATGTGGCATTTTGCAGTTTTCTCTGCCGCTTACCGCCAAAGTTTTCATGAGGTTGACGGTTAGTAAAAATTAGCCTATATATCTGCCCATGTAAATTAGATGGGCAAACATACAGGTCAACCTCCAACAGCCCTTACTACCTCATGCCATCGTAGGGGTGTAACCACGGCATAGACGAAGTAGTCTCTACCGTTGTTACTCTGAAGGTCCACGTGCATTTAAATCGGGCAGGTGAACAATTATGTAGGCAGGAAGGTTGCTCCGTCGCCATTGTGCCAAGCTACGCTTTCTGCCAACATATACATTAGTACCTTAATCATCAGTACCTGAACTACTTACCTTCAGTTATGATCATTCGCAACTAGTAGTAGATCAAGAGAAGTGTTTTACTAAGTGCTGCTGCACCCTTCCATTACTTAATACATTATTAACATACTAAATAATTATGAACTGGAGTCCATTTATTGTTCTGCAAAGCTGGCCAGTGATGCAGTCTGTTCTTTACCATTACAAAATGTCAAGTCTCTGGTTTGAATCATTAATCAGCTGAGGCTTGATTACCGTAATGCTTGAATACAGTTCTCTGGAAAAATACATTTAAAAAAGAAGTGCAGCTGGCTCAGAATCAACCTTCAGCATTCATCATCAGAACTCATCAACTGGAAAGTGTCCCACATTTCCTGCAACATCTGCGCTGACTGACAGTGGTCAGCAGCTACTAATGTTATAATGATTACCTTTTGTACATGCCCACGCATTTTTTGCTTAGTTTTTTCCATTTGTACAACTGTGGTGTATGTATTCTGTAGCCCAACATATTTTATGACTGGGCAGTCACTGTTGAGTGTACACTTACATGATGTGATATATAATTAGCTCCAGTTTGTCAGTTGTTTTGTAGACTGTAGTTGGCAGAAGTTGTTATGTTGGTTCAACTGTGGACATATTTATTGCTGTTTGTGGTGACGTTTCTGATTTTGATCATTCAGGGAGGCATATTGTGGGTGATTTCATGCCATAGTTGCTATGACAGCACTTCTGACACTCTGGCTTCATCAGTTCTTAACGCTGACTTAGTTCACTTTACTTTGCTTCAGTACTGTAGATATATATTTGTGTTTGCAGTGTTTGGAAAATGTATGGAATTTCACTCTCAGATAATAAAACCTAAATGGTATGTATATAGTCACTAAAAAACACCAGGTTACAGGGAGGACATTGTTAGGTTCAGATTTCACACACACAAAACCATAGAAATTCCGCAATTATAGTTACACTTATCTCAAGAAACTTTAACTCGTGCCCTAAGGTAACTATAACTTGCACCCTCGCCATGTGCTGCTAAATATCCCACGTCAGTAATTACAGGGATGTTATAGTTAGGCACAGAATTTACTCTTACAAAACCAGTGAAATTCAGCAGTTCTTGTTACCTGGGCTAACTATAACTTACGCCCCCGCAATGCACTGCTTATGACCCCCACATATTTCATCACTCATGACATGGTCAGTGACATGACTGATGACATCTCAAATGACATCACTGATGACATCAAGGTTGTTGCCCGCAGGGTCTGGCCATAAGCTTTTGACCATGCGGAGAGGAGAGTTGGCTTACGTATGGTAACAAAATATTTCTTTACATTTAAAAAACTAGAAATTCACTAAGGGCCAGATGTAGGTGAAATAGATTTACCGATTTTAAATTACCGAATTTTACCGATTCGGTAATTAAAAATCGGTAAATCTATGGGGTCGACATGTAGGTATTCCAGATGTGCTGGAATACCGAATCGGATGATTTAGGTATTTACCGATTCGGTAAATACCGAATCGGTAATGCCCATTCATTCCTATGGGCTATGAAGCCCATAGGAATGAATGGGCATTACCGATTCGGTATTTACCGAATCGGTAAATACCGATTTCCACAAGGGTGCAGGGGGTGTCACTTTGACACCCTCTGGCACCCCCAAAACAGGCTTGGGTGCCATGTGGCAGGCATAAATGCCCTAAGGGCAGGTCTGCCTGTCACATGGCATAGGTGTGCATGCACACATGTGCATGCACACCGGAATCGGTATTTTACCATCAAATTTATTTGATGGTAAAATACCGATTTGGTAAGGCTCCTGGGTCTCTGAAGAGTCCCACCTACATATGGGTGGCTCAGAATCGGTATATTTACCAATTTTTTATTTTACCGAATCGGTAAAATTACCGAATCAGTAATTTTACCGATTCGGTAAAATAAAGCCCCCTACATGCCAATCACCTATTTACCGATCGGTAACGGCCGAAAAAATACCCATTTTCGGCCGTTATAGAGTGCCATAGAGTGGAGTGGCATAGCGTGGAGTAGCGGAGAAGAGTGTAGTACTGTGTCACAGAGTAGAGTGCAGTAAACTTGCATGGAGTGTCGCAGAAGGTGAACTACTTAGAGTGGAGTATAGTGTTGTAGAGTAGCATAGAGTGTAGTCGAGTGTCATATTGTGCATGGAGTGGAGTAGAGTGTTGTAGGGTGGAGTGTTGTAGAGTGGATTTGAGTGCCATAGAGTGGAGGGTCATAGAGTAGAGTAGAGTGGCAAAGAGAGTCCTAGAGTGGAATAGAGTGAAGTGGTATAGAGTGAATTTGTGTGGCACGTTCTGTCATAGAGTATTGTGTAGTAGAGTGTCATGGCATAGAGTGTTGTGCAGTAGAGTGTTGGACATAGAGTGTCGTGGGGTAGAGTGCTGTGGTGTAGAGTAGAGAGGTGTAGCATACACTTGTGTGACGTACAGTGGAGTGGCATGTTATAGAGTAGACTGAAGTGGCATGTCACAGAGTAGACTGGAGTGGCATGTCGTAGAGTAGAGTGTTGTGTCAAAGAGTGATGTGGCATGTTGTAGAGTGGAGTGGCGTGTCATAGAGTGGAGTGACATGTCATAAAGTGGCATGTCGTAGAGTATCTTAGAGTTAAAGTGCGTAGAGGGAGGTTGCAAAGAGTGTTGTGACGTATTGTACAATGCAGTGGGGTGTCACAGAGTCGAGTGGCGTGGAGTGTCGTACAGTAGAGTGGTGTATTGTAGAGTGGAATGTTGTGTAATAGAGCTAACTGGCATGTTGTGGACTTGAGTGGTGTGTTGTGGAGTGGAGTGGCGTGTCATGGATTGTCTTTTGATATTTTTATTTGTTTTGTTTCAATAGGTACTGTGGTACTTTAGAGATAGTTTTGTGGAAGTACTGCAATACTCCATGAACTTTTTCAAATATATATATAACAATAATTATACTTTCCCCTAGTTATTCTGTGCAAGGCGTGGGATCGAGTTAGGGCAAAAGTAATAATTACTTGAGATAAGTACAACTGGTGAATTTCTGTGGTTTTGTACGTTTAAAATGACATATTTTAACGGACAATTTCACTGAACTATAACGCCCCTTTAACCTTTGTTTTTTTCAGTGAATTTCTAAGGTTTTCTTTAATGCAAAGTAAGATATATTTATCATACCTAACTATAACTCCACTTTAACCTTTGTTTTTTTCAGAAAATTTCTAGTTTTGTTTTACATAAAGTAATATTTTATTACTATACGTAAAGCCAACCCTCCACGCCGTGCACAGCCTTTCAGCCAAACCCCCCTGCATCGAACCTCTTTAGATCATCTTTCTCCAAGAATCACCAATAGTTTTCAACCAAATGTATATTTAAATACAGTATGCAATGTATTTATAAACATTGATTACTTAAAAATATTTAATAAAGATTTAGTAAACTACATATGTGACCCTTTTTTTTACATAGTTATTATTATTACATTTTATGGGTGAAACATGAGTAAATAGAGACCTTTTAAAAAAAATATGTTTCTGTATTTTTTTTTTCTTTACATTTTCATCCCAAACATATAATCATAAAAACAACTACAGGAAAACCTTATATGATTCTTTTATACATCGTCATGCCACATAAAATACAGCCTTAGTATCAGCCATTCGAGGAAGCTACACTCCCAGCTGTAGAGGAAAAGCTCCTGCTTGGGCAATGCTTTCAAAATTATGATAAATTTGCCTAGGATCATGGTTTCAAGGACTCAGGAGACTTAATTGTTTGTTTTCTAATGTTGCTGGGGGGGTGGTAGAACTCCCTGCTGCCGCCCCCCACAGCATTTATTAAAACAATTATGATGCCTCAACACTGTCTAGAGAAATCACCAAAATCAAAAAACATGTAGTTAGTGCTTACAGGGCATTATGGGGTGTTCATTGAAGGAGCAGTGAATAATTTTGTGTTTTTTAATTTTTTACTTTCTGGGTTTTCGGGTCACTCCCGGAATATCCACATTTTTTTATAGTGTGATAGGGCACTATGGGGGGAGCACCAGGGCTCCCAAAGCCCTCTGGCTCCCTGCAAGCAGCCCCATTTTCATTTAGCTTTTATGTTTTTTTCTTATTATGGGATGCCTAGGTGCCCGCCCGGGGCACCCAAGACAAATATTGTTATTTTTAGGGCTCGGGCCTACGTCACACGAAGTGAGGCGGGGCTTCCGAGCTCTAATGTTATAAAAAAAAAAGTTCAGAAAGGGCTGTGGGCTGCCGCATTCCAGAAAGCGCGCCGTTTTTGCGTGTGGTATTCTGCCATGTGAATGGTAATTGGTCCAGGCAAGGCTGTGTTTAAGTAAGGCAGCACGCCATAGGGCTTTGGAATTTTTTCAATGTCCACTTCCTGCATAAAGTGTTCGGACACGCGCAGAAGAATACATAAATCCTCAATTACCAGCTGTCCGAGGTGCCGGTAATTGAAGGCAGATGGTGCTGGGAGCGTGTGCACTGCTGTGTTTTTTTTCCCTTGAGCTCTGTGTGCGCGCCGGCAAACCGCGCCTGCTCTTTGACTGAGGTAGGCTAAACAAGCATTGGCAAAGCAAATAGGACTCTCCTATACAAAATCTGTTGGTTTTGTCAGGGATATGTTTAGCCATGTTGTACAGCAGCCTGGCTGCTATGCAGCACAGCTGAAAGTAAAACAACAAACAAAGTGCTTTGATAAGCACTCGTGCCCACTCACCCGAACTCAAACTTTTAATGTCAAAATAGAAGATCACTTTAATTTACTGCCCTCATAACAGACCCATTGCAGTAGCTCTCGTTGTCCTCTTACCAGATCCCTTGCATCTTCCCAGCTATTGCCAGATTCCTCACTCGCTCCCTGTCTCGTCACCATGACTCACTCTCTCCACCCTTTCATAAAAAAAAACACTCCACCTCGCTTTCCTCTCACTGGGAGCCTCACATTTACTCTCACAGTCCGGTTACCAGATTCCTACTGCCGTTGTACCAGATCACTCATTGTACTATCATTCAGTGTCCTATCATTAGAGACTTGCTTCAGGCAGAGTAGGGAGGGCAGAGTAGGGAGGGCAGAGTAGGGAGGGCAGAGTAGGGAGTGCAGAGTAGGGAGTGCAGAGTAGGGAGAGGAGAAGTGAGTAGTGAGTAGAGTAGTGAGTAGTGAGTAGTGAGTAGAGTAGTGAGTAGAGTAGTGAGTAGAGTAGTGAGTAGAGTAGTGAGTAGAGTAGTGAGTAGTGAGTAGAGTAGTGAGTTGAGTAGTGAGTAGAGGAGTGAGTAGTGAGTTGAGTAGTGAGTAGTGAGTAGTGAGTAGTGAGTAGAGTAGTGAGTAGTGAGTACTGAGTACTGAGTAGAGTAGTGAGTAGAGTAGTGAGTAGAGTAGTGAGTAGTGAGTGCAGAGTAGTGAGTAGTGAGTAGAGTAGTGAGTAGAGTAGTGAGTAGTGAGTGCAGAGTAGTGAGTAGTGAGTGCAGAGTAGTGAGTAGTGAGTGCAGAGTAGTGAGTAGTGAGTAGAGCAGTGAGTAGTGAGTAGAGCAGTGAGTAGAGTAGTGAGTAGTGAGTGCAGAGTAGTGAGTAGAGTAGTGAGTAGAGTAGTGAGTAGAGTAGTGAGTAGAGTAGTGAGTAGAGTAGTGAGTAGTGAGTGCAGAGTAGTGAGTAGTGAGTGCAGTAGTGAGTAGTGAGTAGAGTAGTGAGTAGAGTAGTGAGTAGAGTAGTGAGTAGAGTAGTGAGTAGTGAGTGCAGAGTAGTGAGTAGTGAGTGCAGAGTAGTGAGTAGAGTAGTGAGTAGAGTAGTGAGTAGAGTAGTGAGTAGAGTAGTGAGTAGAGTAGTGAGTAGTGAGTAGTGAGTAGTGAGTAGTGAGTAGTGAGTGCAGAGTAGTGAGTAGTGAGTGCAGAGTAGTGAGTAGAGTAGTGAGTAGAGTAGTGAGTAGAGTAGTGAGTAGTTAGTGCGGAGTAGTGAGTAGAGTAGTGAGTAGTGAGTAGAGTAGTGAGTAGAGTAGAGTAGTGAGTAGAGTAGTGAGTAGTGAGTGCAGAGTAGTGAGTAGTGAGTAGAGTAGTGAGTAGAGTAGTGAGTGCAGAGTAGTGAGTAGTGAGTAGAGTAGTGAGTAGAGTAGTGAGTAGAGTAGTGAGTAGAGTAGTGAGTAGTGAGTGCAGAGTAGTGAGTAGTGAGTAGAGTAGTGAGTAGTGAGTGCAGAGTAGTGAGTAGTGAGTAGAGTAGTGAGTAGAGTAGTGAGTAGAGTAGTGAGTCGAGTAGTGAGTAGAGTAGTGAGTCGAGTAGTGAGTAGAGTAGTGTGCAGAGTAGTGAGTGCAGAGTAGTGAGTAGTGAGTGCAGAGTAGTGAGTAGTGAGTAGAGTAGTGAGTAGTGAGTAGAGTAGTGAGTAGAGTAGTGAGTAGAGAGTGCAGAGTAGTGAGCAGTGAGTGCAGAGTAGTGAGCAGTGAGTGCAGAGTAGTGAGTAGAGTAGTGAGTAGTGAGTAGAGTAGTGAGTAGTGAGTAGAGTAGTGAGTAGAGTAGTGAGTAGAGTAGTGAGTAGAGTAGTGAGTAGAGTGTGCAGAGTAGTGAGTAGTGAGTGCAGAGTAGTGAGTAGAGTAGTGAGTAGTGAGTAGAGTAGTGAGTAGAGTAGTGAGTAGTGAGTGCAGAGTAGTGAGTAGAGTAGTGAGTAGAGTAGTGAGTAGTGAGTGCAGAGTAGTGAGTGCAGAGTAGTGAGTAGAATAGTGAGTAGAGTAGTGAGTAGTGAGTAGAGTAGTGAGTAGTGAGTAGAGTAGTGAGTTGTGAGTGCAGAGTAGTGAGTAGAGTAGTGAGTAGTGAGTAGAGTAGTGAGTAGTGAGTAGAGTAGTGAGTAGTGAGTGCAGAGTAGTGAGTAGAGTATTGAGTAGAGTAGTGAGTAGTGAGTAGAGTAGTGAGTAGAGTAGTGAGTATGGAGTGCAGAGTAGTGAGTAGTGAGTAGAGTAGTGAGTAGTGAGTAGAGTAGTGAGTAGAGTAGAGTAGTGAGTGCAGAGTAGTGAGTAGAGTAGTGAGTAGAGTAGTGAGTAGAGTAGTGAGTAGAGTAGTGAGTAGTGAGTAGAGTAGTGAGGTGGGTAGTGAGTAGTGAGTATAGTGAGTAGAGTAGTGAGTAGAGTAGTGAGTAGTGAGTATAGTGAGTTGAGTAGTGAGTAGAGTAGTGAGTAGAGTAGTGTGCAGAGTAGTGAGTAGAGTAGTGTGCAGAGTAGTGAGTAGTGAGTGCAGAGTAGTGAGTAGTGAGTAGAGTAGTGAGTGCAGAGTAGTGAGTAGTGAGTGCAGAGTAGTGAGTAGAGTAGTGAGAGAAGTAGTGAGTAGAGTAGTGAGGTGAGTAGTGAGTAGTGAGTGCAGAGTAGTGAGTAGAGTAGTCATTAGTGAGTAGAGTAGTGAGTAGAGTAGTGAGGTGAGTAGAGTAGTGAGTAAAGTAGTGAGTGCAGAGTAGTGAGTAGAGAAGTGAGTAGTGAGTAGAGTAGTGAGTAGTGAGTAGAAAGTAGTGAGTAGAGTAGTGAGTAGTGAGTAGAGTAGTGAGTGGAGAGTAGTGAGTAGTGAGCAGAGTAGTGAGTAGTGAGCAGGGTAGTGAGTAGTGAGCAGAGTAGTGAGTGCAGAGTAGTGAGTAGTGAGTAGAGTAGTGAGTAGAGTAGTGAGTAGTGTAGTGAGTAGAGTAGTGAGTAGAGTAGTGAGTAGAGTAGTGAGTAGTGAGTGCAGAGTAGTGAGTAGTGAGTAGAGTAGTGAGTAGAGTAGTGAGTAGTGAGTGCAGAGTAGTGAGTAGTGAGTAGAGTAGTGAGTAGAGTAGTGAGTAGAGTAGTGAGTCGAGTAGTGAGTAGAGTAGTGAGTAGAGTAGTGTGCAGAGTAGTGTGCAGAGTAGTGAGTAGTGAGTGCAGAGTAGTGAGTAGTGAGTGCAGAGTAGTGAGTAGTGAGTAGAGTAGTGAGTAGTGAGTAGAGTAGTGAGTAGAGTAGTGAGTAGAGTAGTGAGTAGAGTAGTGAGTAGTGAGTGCAGAGTAGTGAGTAGTGAGTAGTGAGTAGAGTAGTGAGTAGTGAGTGCAGAGTAGTGAGTAGTGAGTAGAGTAGTGAGTAGAGTAGTGAGTAGAGTAGTGAGTAGACTAGTGAGTCGAGTAGTGAGTAGAGTAGTGAGTAGAGTAGTGTGCAGAGTAGTGTGCAGAGTAGTGAGTAGTGAGTGCAGAGTAGTGAGTAGTGAGTGCAGAGTAGTGAGTAGTGAGTAGAGTAGTGAGTAGTGAGTAGAGTAGTGAGTAGAGTAGTGAGTAGAGTAGTGAGTAGAGTAGTGAGTAGTGAGTGCAGAGTAGTGAGTAGTGAGTAGAGTAGTGAGTAGTGAGTAGAAAGTAGTGAGTAGAGTAGTGAGTAGAGTAGTGAGTAGTGAGTAGAGTAGTGGGTAGAGTAGTGGGTAGAGTAGTGAGTAGAGTAGTGAGTAGAGTAGTGAGTAGAGTAGTGAGTAGAGTAGTGAGTGCAGAGTAGTGAGTAGTGAGTAGAGTAGTGAGTAGAGTAGTGAGTAGTGAGTGCAGAGTAGTGAGTAGAGTAGTGAGTAGTGAGTAGAGTAGTGAGTAGAGTAGTGAGGTGAGTAGAGTAGAGTAGTGAGTAAAGTAGTGAGTGCAGAGAAGTGAGTAGTGAGTAGAGAAGTGAGTAGTGAGTAGAGAAGTGAGTAGTGAGTTGAGTAGTGAGTAGAGTAGTGAGGTGAGTAGTGAGTAGTGAGTGCAGAGTAGTGAGTATAGTAGTCAGTAGTGAGTAGAGTAGTGAGTAGAGTAGTGAGGTGAGTAGAGTAGTGAGTAAAGTAGTGAGTGCAGAGTAGTGAGTAGAGTAGTGAGTAGTGAGTAGAGTAGTGAGTAGTGAGTAGAGTAGTGAGTAGTGAGTAGAGAGTAAAGTAGTGAGTGCAGAGTAGTGAGTAGAGAAGTGAGTAGTGAGTAGAGTAGTGAGTAGTGAGTGCAGAGTAGTGAGTGGAGAGTAGTGAGTAGAGTAGTGAGTAGTGAGTGCAGAGTAGTGAGTATTGAGTGCAGAGTAGTGAGTAGAGTAGTGAGTAGAGTAGTGAGTAGTGAGTAGAGTAGTGAGTAGTCAGTAGAGTAGTGAGTAGTGAGTGCAGAGTATTGAGTAGTGAGTAGAGTAGAGTAGTGAGTAGGACATCACAGGCAGCAGCTGGGCAAGCTTCTTACACTCACAAGGAGACCACAGGCAGCTGAGTTGCAAGCTTCTCCCACTCACAAGAAGGACAACACAGGCAGTAACGGTGCAATATTCTCACACTCACAAGGAGATCACTGGCAGTACACACCACATGAACACACTCCATAACACATAGCAACAATACATTGGCATTTACAATTAGCTCAAACTCAAATAAATCCGAGCCCGATTGCATTTCTAATGCTTGTTTTTATTACGTGGCATGCCCCAGTGCCCACTCAGGACCTGCCAGTGTTACTCCCATGTTGCTGCCTGCAGGGTGAGGCCCAGGGCTCCCACTGCCCACCACCCCACCAGCTACCGTGCTTGCCCCATCACAGTTGCAGTGGAAGCCAGCATTGTGTCTCCCCTGCAGGAGCAGGGTTTTTTTTACTCCCACAGGCTGGGTGAAATTCAATGTATTTCCCTGCTGGGGCTCAGGCAGTAAAATGTGTTGTTCTCCCATCAGGGCGCTGGAGCAGCTGTGTCCTCCCGCCAGGTGGGAAAAGATTGCACCTTCACTGCACCCCATTCGGATAGGGAAATAGACAGTGTCCCAGGGATTGGGGATCCCAGGACATTGTCTCTGAGCAGACTCCGTGGGATGGGGTCTCCGGGCCATGAGGTCCCCCTCTCCGTCTAATGATTTGCTGTCTTGTGGTGTGGTAAATAAATAAATAATACCTCTATTTTTGAATGGATAAATGAATAACAGATAGCTCAATAAATAAGAGTCAAGATTCGAGGTAGTAGGAGTTTTGCAGGTTTTAATACAGCATAAGGACAGGAACAGGACAACCTGCACAGGAATAGGATGGCAGAGCCCGACAGGGGGGCCCCGACAGCTGCCGGGCTGGATCTGGGATGAGCGCGCTCACATTTAATAACAATACACGATCATATATACTAAAACAGTTGCATTACAATACATACGATAGGCGGAGCAGTGGGTGTGGTCAATAGCAGTCGCGAAAGATAAGGGTGAAAAATGGGTGTAACAGGGGCGTATACATAGACATGTGATGCAAACGTAACAGAATATGGCATGAATGGGGCGGAAACATGGAGGGGGCTACCTAAGGAGCCGGGACCTCTGACCTGATGGTGCGCGCAAACTGGCAATGACGTGTTACTAGGAGAAGCTGGGGGCTATGAACTCTGTGCTAGGAGCAGAGACTGAAGTCTGGAGAGTCTGGAGAGTCAGGGCGACATGTACCTAAGCAGTATCTAGTATCTGATGTTTAGAGAACATGTTGATAGAATCCAAAAGTTATCAGGGTAAAGGCTAACAGACTCTAAGACTGGAGCATGCATTATTCTACATGTAGTGCGTGATGAAGAATATTAAATGACCATTAATACAGTATTTCACATGGAGACGTAAAGGCTAGACAATGACGGAAACTATTGATGCAGTTCAGTAGCTTAGGAATGCAGAGAAGGAGGGCTGGACTGATAACTAGAATCATAACATACTCTTGGCAGACTCAGAGGCAGAGCCAGGCTGAGCCGGGCACTGCGAGGCAGGAAGTAAGTGAAGGGTCAGGGATACAGGTGGGGGCTGTATCGCTCCTCAGCGAGGCTTCAGGAGTCAGGAGCTGAATCTGGTGTCCAGGCCCTTTTGAGGCCTAGAAACGGGGACTTTACAATGGAATAACGTGCACACTGAGAAACGTGGCAACGTAACTTTACATAGGCCTGATATTCGTAGCTTTCACGAGAACTGGAAATAGACATACTAGAGATGGACACAACTAAAATTGCGTCTTTAATCGAACATGGGGAATACATATGCATATTTAATCATGCACACATAACATATGATGGAGGACGCGTAGGGACACAGAACATGGCAGAATTTACTTTGCCACAGTGGGATGGGGTACCCGGGCCTCTTCTGGCTCAGGGAGGAGGGCAGCGTGTTCCACTCCGCTTTGTTAAAATCACAGCCCCAGGGAATTGGGTCCCCGTGGCCTTTTCAGGCTGGGGGGGGTGTGTGTGTGCCCCCCTCTACCTAAATTGTTTTACGGCGGGAGATGGGTCCATAGATCAGGTCCCCTCCCCTTATTTATTGATACAGCCCCATGGGATGGAATCCCATTCATTAAAAAATTGGACATGGAGGAGGGGGTCCCTGGGGCCTCTTAAAAGCTTGGGGAGGAGGGCCATGCACCCTCCCGGCCCATAAATTACAAAATTGCTGCCACCTGGTTCCAGGCCCACCCCAGGGTTTTTTTTATCAGCGTGGGAGCCCGTGCTTTCTTTTTTTTCTTTTACTGTAGATTCAGGAATCCTCATAGCAAAAAAAAAATTTTTTTTTGGGCCTCGGGGGTCAGGGTATCCCAACCCTGCCCCCTTATGACTTTTGTAGGTTTTTCTTAGAAATTGGGATTACGTCCAGAGTCCTGCCACCACATCATTTTGGATGATGCACTCTTTCTTTGTCCAAGATCTAGTTTTCCGTCAAATTTCGTGCACATTCGTTCAGCAGTTGGGGCTGTAGCTGTGTCTAATTTTAAATTAAATGGGGAAAATGTGGTTTGGGATCATGCCTTTTTCATGGCCCAAGCTTGACAGATCACCCTGAAACTTTCCAGGAAAGAACAAAGGTGAAATAAACAAGTTTTGTGAAGATTCATCAGACAGCAAAAAAGATATAGGCAAAGAAAAATGCATTTCCTATCGAAACACGATCCTAATAATAACAGCCTAGTGGCACATGCCACTCAGTAATACATACATACATATATATTACGCGCACCGCTCACACAACCTCCTCGCATTGGTTATAACGGACACGGACCACCATTATTCATGCTGAAGAATTGTTTTATTCTACGAACTGTTCACCATTACATGTTTCGGTCGTCCACCGATATATGTGTATGTGTGTGTAGATTATATCTAGATATATAGATACATTTTATATACATATTGAATGAAAAACAAAGGTTAAAGTACCATTACAGTTGAGTGTTGTATAAAGAGCTGTCTTTTTTTTTTTAACTTTAGAAAGTCACTGAAAAACACCAAAGGTTAAAGTAACGTTATAGTTAGGTGAATTTGTAAGTGACAACATTAACGTTTTGAACAAAAAAAAAACACAGAAATCTCACCAGTTGTAGTTAGTAGCACTTCCTATTACTTGCTCCCCCGCCATGCACTGCTTATAACCTCACATATGACATCACTCATGATGTTCTATGACTACATTTAGGACATCACTAATGATATCTCAAATGACATCATTGATGACCTCATCCAAGTTTCATTTTTCCACATATTGCTCTATAAATTACTGTGGCGTTAGAGGCCTGTCGGTAAGTATAAAATAACACAGGAGAATATCAGCCATCATTACTATTAATGGCAGGACTCCCCTCCCTTCGGGTAATTGACCCCAGGCTTGGGCTTACACTGGCCTTTTCAGGTTGAGGTCCCCAGGACATAGCATCTGAGGTGGCCCCAGGGGGATGGGATGGGGCCCTGCTTCCCTTATCCCAAGATTCTCACATTTTGGCCCCCGGGTGATGCTCTCTGTGGTCTCTCAAGGCTGAAATTGGGTGAAATTTAAAACTCAAGAAAAAATTTAAATAGAACATTTTGCTTGAGTCAAAAGCTGCCATACCTAATTTTAGGAGATTACTTGCCCTATAAAAAAACTGTTATGATGGACAGATCTGCAAAACCATTTTTGGCAGGTAATTTTACAAACTACATTTCACTGTGCAAATTTTATAGGGGAAGTTTACTTTTGCACACTCCTACGCAGTAGGCTTGGGAAATGGCTGTTCTTTTCGTTCTATTGAAACTAGAGGCTTTTGGGGCTGCTCATATCTCATAAACTGATAAATAGTTTTATGGCAGCATTGTAGTGCCACAATCACATGCCTGCATCTCCCAAACCTCCAGTTCCAGGATTGAGCAGAGCGGTTCTGCTGTAAGACTGGAATTTCATCTATTGGTTCCCCTTACCATTCCTTTGTGTCAGCTCATAACCTGCTGCAGACGGGCTATTTGATGACCCCCATGCCTTTGGGTCTTTTCAAGACCACTTCCCTAATCCCATTCTTTGCCACAACAGAAGAGACCACAAGACTTCAGGGTAGTGGTAAAATGCTGCAGTTTATTAGCATTATCTAACATGAGCAAACAATGGTCAAAAGCATCACATCGCAATAGTAATCGGTCATTCATCTGCCATAATTCATGAGTTCACGATAACTATAAATCATCAAATAATAATATCTCTGTGTTTCTTTGGAAGGAATATTCAGGCACACCATAAATCCTCCTTTTGAAAGCACCCTTGTGCCAGTCCCTTGTGTTGTGTGCCACAGATCTAGGGTTCCCTTGCTGCTGATAAGCAGCCTAGAAGACCTTCTCAGGCTTTACTCTCCAAAGCCTTCTGGATTCCCATCAGTTTATTGGTGCAGGTTAGATGGTGCTGACAATGTCACTCTGCAGGTGGGTTCCTGATCTCTGGCAGCTCCCTCCTTAGCCACTGGTCTGGTCACCCCACTACGTGCGACCCACAAGCTTGAGGGCCATTGCAATGTTACAAGGAACATATCCATGCCGACTCCAGAGAGATGAACCCGATCCTCAACGTAATAGCCTGGTACCCTCAAGTTAATGTGTTTGTGCCTAACAAACCCCAAGCCATCCCCCTGCAGAATGGAGATCCTGAGGTTCCACTTGGAAGGCTTGATCACGCTTTGGTTTCCTACCCCTCTCCAATCAAAGTGAGCTCTGATTTTGGATAACAAAACATCTGCTGGTTGCACCACCCTGGCTACCTCAATCAATGCCGTTTTCATGCCTTCCAGCAGCAGTCCCCTGCCTAGAGTCATGAGGTTGTTACCCTATAAGTGACTAACAATGGCATCTGGTCTCCCTCTTCTTTCCAATGCTGCGCCCACCACTGGCAACAGCTCAGCCCATCTCATCCCTGGCTTACCGAGCCGGACCATGTTCATGTTAGTCAGCCACATCCCTTTCTGCGGACGTGCCTAATGCTGGGCCCTTGCGATATACAAGTGCCTTAAAGAGTGCTGCTTCATACAGGTCGCTGCATATTGCTGTCAGGATCTGCTGTATCACTCTTAGTTTATCAAAGTGGATGGGGAGCCTGTTCTCAAAACATTTGGAATGCATGCACTCCCAATTCTTCAAAAAAGCCATGCATTTGAAGGAGTTGGTCAGATCACATCCCATATGGAGCTTCATAAAGTAAGCAACCACCACAAAGTACGATTGTGCCAAAGGCTTAGTCTTCTTATTAGGGAAGGCCCGTAGACTGAATCTATCAACTGTGACTGTCGTATGCTCGTCTACAGTCGTAGCCTGAAACACCACAAGGAACTTATGATATTTGTTGCTTGTGGTGGGTGCCAGCACCTTGTACAACAGCACTCCTAAGTCAGGTCTTCCAACTAACCATAGATCTGTCGGGAATGGAGTCATCTCTTGGTTCGCTTGTGGAGCCAGCTCCCAAAACCTGGACCTCTGCAAACAAGAAAGTGCATCAGCAATGGAGTTGTCACAACCTGGTACATGGCAGTTTTTATATACTGGGTTTTTAGTTTTTATAGCCACATTTTCAATTATCTGGCAGAGGACTAAGAGCCGCGGCAAGCCCATGATACCAGGAAACAACACCAACCCGCAATTCACCAGCGACACCGTCACATGGTTGTTTGACCATAGTGTCAACAGCTTTTTCGCCAGACTGTCTCTCCATAGCGAGAAGACCACCACTATGGGGCAGAGTTCCAGCATTGGTATGTTTTTGATGATGCCTTTCTTCTGTCAGGCATCAGGCCAATGACGCTCGCACCATGCAGTTCCCTTTATTGCGTGAAAGCTGTTGCCCCCCGCTGCATCTGTGTAGAGCTCCAGCTCAGCTGCCATTATTCAGGTTTCCCTTCAATGCAGTAATGTGCCATTAGAGCTGAATAGAAAGCCCAACAATAGCTCAAGGTCCTGCTTCACCACCGTCATCGAGCCCAATGGTGTTTTTGGTCAACCCTCTTGTCAACCATGCCAGCCATTTAGCATCAGTACTGCTAGCCGGGATCAGCCTCCCTGCGAACTTCAGCTTACTGAACAGCTATTGCACTCCCCAAGCTTTCTTCTTAGCAGATAGGTTCTACATAACCATTCTCAAGTCTGTCACCTTCTCCACAGGCAACCTGAGCACCCCTTAGACTGAATCGAGCTCAAAGCCTAGGAAAGTGATTGTGGCTGGCTGTCTTGATATGTGCCAGAGGCATGCGAAGGTCATCTACCTGCCTCGTAAACTGGCCCACCAGTGTTTGACACTGGTTAGAGTTCAATTTCCCAATGAAGAGGAAGCCATCCAAGTGATGCAACTTTCTGGTGCCTGGATGCAATTTATTGAGTGCCCATTCGAAAAATTTACTGACTTGCTTGAACTATGCACAAGATATGGTGCATTTGTCAAAGTAATCCAATTGGAAGCCCAGCATGTGGAAGATTTAGGGGTGCATGGTAATAACCCACATGTTGATTCTGTGCCCACCTTTGCCGTCTGAGCGGATCTGCCAGTCACTCTCAGAAGATCAACTGCATCGTCTATAGACACGCACGCACTAGAGGATTGGTCTTGTAGTAAGTCGTCGTCTACAGATCACACTTCCGGGTACAACATGTGATGAATCAAGCTGAAACCTCCAGACAATTTTTTGGGCACTACTCCCAGAATGGAAACCCTGTAGTGCTCAGAGGTGGGACTCTAAAAGGGCCCCACAATGCAGTCCCGCTGATCCTACTGCACCACTTTCTGCATTTCTACCTTGCTATGTTCTTTCACTGATTTCAGGTTTTTACTCACGTACCCATGCTGCGGGTTTTTGAATGGAATCATGAAACATTCCTCAAACCCTTTTTGCTTGCATTGACTAGGAGAGGTGTGGAGAATTGTTGGGAGATGGCGCTCCAAAGAAACCACAGAAAATATTATTGACATTAATATAGGAAGATATGGTGCTAATGAGGTAGGTGGAACCACCCTGCTCCCTAATAAATGGTCAAAAACAACATGAATACATATTAGACAACCTCGACCACACGCTTAAGAATATATTTTCAAAAACATGAATTCAAGAAAAGCAGTAGTCTTCTTTTTATTCCACATGCAGAGCACTCGCAACAGATGCTTATAAGAACGGCTCCACGTACCTGATTGGGTACGGGTCTAGATAGGCTCCTTTATCTCAGAGCACACCACAGAGAAAAATTTCATATGCTGATAAAGCACAACTGATTTGGAACTATAAAATAAGGAGAATACTCAGGACGTAATTACAACCAGATAGAAGAAACCTTAAAAGAGAAGATTAGCCCTGGGTAAGCTGTGGTATATATTTCCCTTGAAGCGACGAAACACGTGTTGGCTAGAAATTGATACAACCAAACAAAGACAACAAAAACAAAGACAAAGAAACAATAAAGAATAAAATGAAGAAGACTACTGCTTTTCTTGAATTGATGTTTTTGACAATATATACTTAAGCATGTGCTGGAGATTAGCTTATATGCCTTTTTGCTTGCAGCTGTGTTTTTGTGGTAACCGTTGGGGGATTGTTGAACACAGGCCAATATAATGAGTGTGTGTGCCTTGAACTTGTCCTTCTCCCCCAAACCCACCTGGCTTTTTATCTCCTTCACTGCTTCTGCTGATGGTTCTTCCACGTCAGCTTCACCTTCAAGAAACCCACCACGCACCGCCACCAGCTACGGATCCCCTACCGCAGCTGGAACAAGGTCACAGAAAACAAGCTCATCACCACCCTCGCACCAGACCCACCGTCAAACACCACCGACACAGCCGCCAGCAACCTCAGTAAATGGATCGACGACTGCGGCAACCCTCTTGCACCGATCAAAAAACCCTCAAACAGATGCACCGACAGAAAGGCCAGCTGGTTCACCACTGACCTCCAGGGAATCAAGAGGACTTGCCAAAGTCTCAAGAAAAAGTGGCATCACGAAAAGACACCAGAAAACCACACAGCCCTAAAGACCGCCATCCGCAAGCACCACCAACTCATCCAAGCCACCAAAAGGTCCTCCTTCAAGGAATGCATCAACAACAATGCACACAACAGCAAAGGGCTCTTCAACATCGCAAAGGAGCTCTCCAACCCCAGCTCCAACTCCAACGGCATCCCACCGTCGCAAGACCTATGTGACTCCCTAGCCACCTCCTTTCACTGCAAGATCACAGACATTCACAACAGCTTCAACACTCAGACTTTGCCTACAGCCGCCAACACTGCAGAACCACTGCCCCCAGCCTCACCATCCACCTGCTCTCCTGGACCCACCTCAACGACGATGATACCATCAAGACCATGAACACCATCCACTCCGGCTCACCAACAGACCCCTGCCCTCACCACAACGTCAACAAAGCAAACCGCATCATCACTCCTCAACTTAGAAAGATCATCAACAGCTCCTTCGCGACCGCCACCTTCCCGGAAAGCTGGAAGCACGCCAAAATCAACGCCCTACTCTAGAAACCCACAGCGGACTCAAAGGACCTCAAGAACATCTGGCCCATCTCCCTTCTTCTGTTCCCGGCGAAAGTAATCGAAAAGATTGTCAACAGGCAACTGACCCACTTCTTTGAGGAGAACAACATCCTGGACCATCCCAATCCGGATTCCGCAGCAATCACAGCACCAAAACGGCCCTCATCGCTGCCACAGATGACATCTGGACAAAGGCAAAAACACGGCCCTCATCCTCCTGGACCTCTCGGCTGCATTCAACACCGTCTGCCACCACATCCCACGCACAGGCCTACACAAAGCAGGAATACGCGACAAAGCCCTGGACTGGATCATCTCCTTCCTCACCGACAGAACCCAGAGGGTCCGCCATTCACCTTTCCATTCCGAAGCCACCAAGATCATCTGTGGGGTGCCCCAAGGATCATCCCTCAGCCCTACCCTCTTCAACATCTACATGGCACCGCTCGCCAATATCGTCCGCTCACACAACTTCACCATCGTCTCCTACGCCGACGACACACAACTGATCCTCTCACTCACCAAAAACCCTGCCACTGCAAAATCCAACCTCCACGAAGGAATGATGGCCGTCGCCAGCCGCCTGAAACTTAACTCAACAAGACAGAAGTCCTCATCCTCGGATCCACCACCTCAGCCTGAGACGACTCCTGGTGGCCAGCCGCCCTGGGAGCCGCATCCACACTCACCGACCACGCTTGCAACTTGGGGGTCATCCTGGACTCATCGCTTTCAATGACCCAGCAAGTCAATGCCGTCTCCTCCTCCTGCTTCAACACCCTTTGCATGCTCTGCAAGATCTACAGATGGTTCCCCACCGAAACCAGAAGGACGGTTACACAGGCCCTCGTCAGTAGCAGGCAGGACTACGGCAATGCCCTCTATGCAGGAACCATGGCCAAACTCCAGAAGAGACTCCAACACATACAGAACGCCTCCGCCCGCCTCATCCTCGAAATACCCCGCCACACCCACATCACTGCCCACCTGAAGGACCTGCACTGGCTCCTAGTCAAGAAGAGGATCACCTTCGAGCTCTTCACTCACGCCCACAAAGCACTACACAACACCAGACCAGCATACCTCAACAAGCGTCCTCGCCCTCGCTGCCTGTCCCACGCATCCACAGGAACTCCACCAACGGCAGATCATCTCCTACCTCGCGGCCAAGACTTGGAACAACCTCCCCACACAGCTGAGACAGACTCAGGACCTGCTGTCCTTCAGGAGACTTCTCAAGACCTGGCTGTTCGAGCAGTAGCTGCACTCCCACCCCCGCTCAGTGGCTTGAGACCCTCACGGGTGATTAGTGCGCTCTACAAATAAGTGATTGATTGATTGATTGATTGATTCTTGTCTGCCCATGGATTTCCTCTCGGGCACTCGCTTGCTGGGTGTGCCGCCTTGCAATTTCCATAGGCATACCTGAAATTACAAGTTGACCCAATATGCCCTTGTCGAACTTATGGCTTCCCCCACTCTGGCATACTAACTCCCTGCATGAGGCCTAGCATTCCATCCCTGATAGAACCCATCCTGATTTTCTCTGCCTCCTGAGGAAGAAAAAGGTAGTCAAATCTATTTGCTCCTTCCCTTCCCACTATCATCTTCCCGTGTATCCCATTCTATGATAGGTAAAGTTTGCATCTTATTCCTGAAGCATTCATAGTTCCTAAGCCATGCATCACTCTAGTACCTGCGCTGTGCATCATGAACCTTTAGCTCGAACAGTAATAGTATGGGGGCTCATACAGCAAAAGTGCTATTGCGCTTTGAAGGAACCTTTCAGCTATAGTGCATGCCAAGGTCCTAAAAGCATGCAGTTCTCCATGGAGCACTCTATCATAGCTTTGCGAGTCTCCTTCTTATTAACTTCTTTCTTTTCCTGAGCACTCAGACTTAGGCTTGCTTGACTGATCTCTAACAGTGAGAAGATATCTATGAATTCCTTTCCCCCTACCCTCTCCTTGACTGCCAAAGAATGAGGCTGGCTAGCCCTATCAAAGGGTCTTCGGTAAAAACCCTCATATACTCGCTCGCTGGTATACTGACTGAGAGTGGCTGTGCTGCCCCACCCATCTATGCTGCTGTTGGGTTCGGTGTTGCCATCTCTGCTGCCAGGGTGCTTCCTTGCATGTACCCCCACTTGTTGCCTGGTGGATGCTGTCTCCTGCTGTTTGTTCTGACCGTCCTCTTGCCTGGTGGTGCGTGTCTTGGTTTGCTGCTCTTGCCCCTGGCTGCAGTCTGTCTCGACTACTCTTGCTTCACTGCTGCCCGTGCCCAACCGGGTTGGCTTCCTTCCCAACCTCCGCTCATGCGCTAGGCATCTCACTATGAACCTATGGGGATGACACTGCCCATGGACCATGCCACCATCCCTGAGTATATGGTAAGTAAACGTCCAGGTGTGCTGCTATGGAGTGAGCGTATGTTTTTTGGCAGCGTACTGGATGTGGAGTTTAGAGTGGTGCAAAGGATGGAGGCGCTATGTCACTGTCAGGTGACCTAACTGTAAATCCGTCCCCAGTCATGCTACTCTGATGCCATGGCAATGTACCCCAGCCACCTGGGTGCTGCTATTGTGCTTGCGTGTGACCTTTCTGCACTTGTGAGAGCTGCCACGGCAGGCCAGCAGTGGTGTTGTTTACTGGCCCCACCCACCTGCGTGTCATAAGTCTGGATGCCCTGTGACACACCACTGCCCATTCTAGGTTGTGCTGCCCTTTACACCTCCTGCCTTGCGCCATAACCCCCAACTCGCTGCTTTGTGCCCTAGCCCTCTGATGCTGGAGTGGTGTGGCTCACTGGTTAGAGGCGGCAGACCCGAGAGCAGAGAACGGCCTGGGACCAGGGTTCGATTCACTACGCGGCAGGGTCTTGGACCAGGATCAGCGGACTCGATAATTCTCACCTCGGTGCCTACTCTAACCAGGGAACACACTCGGCAACTCTGGGCATTAAGCTTGCCTCATCTCCACAACGGCCCCTCACAAACGCCGGGGATGCCTGGTTTCACCTTGGAGACTCCCAGGTGGGACTATCTCACAGGGAAAGCCAGGACGGGTTCCCCAGCGGTCTACAGCGCTACGAGGACTGCGGTGCGGGTAGCAGTGCGCTTTACAAGACACACACAATTACAAAAAAAAAAAAAATGCTCACTCATTTCTTGTTGGCGTGTGTGGGAGTCGTGAGTTATCTCACTGGTTGATGCCGCCGTGCTGGCTCCATATGTTATAAGGGCGTTGGGCCCTGCTCCTCTGAGTCACTGCCAGAGCTTTTGCTGGGAAAGCTGGAGACCCTCCTCTTCCTCCTCAGCACTGCTGTACTGGCTACAGCTGCTGGACTGGAGCTCCAAGGCTGTCCAGATACCAGGCTTGCCCGTGGTGCAAGGTTTCCTGGCTACATTGTCTCAGTTGCCCCTGCTTTGAGTGTGCTATGCAAAGGCCTCTCCTCCTGAAGGCTGTTCTCATCTCAGATGGGGCACAGCACCTGGCCCAGAAACCAGTCTTGTCTGTGTTCATTGGCCACCTTCAGCGCCTTCTGAATTAGGATCTGTTGCTGCACATCCTCCCCGCTTTGCTCTCAATGGTTGGGCACCATCTGCTCATTCCACACCGCCCACTACTATGCTCCACACGTTGCTCTATGCTGTCGCCATCCTCCCTTTGGTGCTGCACTGAGACGTTTTATGCTGCTGACTCCTGTCAGCCCCTCCTGCATCCTTGGCCTCTTTCAGCCATCCATTTTAGCGACAGGATCCAACTCTAAAGTAGCCGTTAAAAAGGCTTCTTATTTTTCCAACAGCAGTGTCACGCCTATGTGCCCCAACTCCGCTCTCACTGCCCGGACTCCTCTGTACTAGCTATCAACGGCTTTTGCTTTCCCCGCCTATGGCCACCACTCCTGATTCGATAAGGAGGTGCATGGACACCAGCAGAGAATCCTCAGGAAGATCAGAAACTGCAGAGAAGATTGTGGACACCACAACAATGGTGAATGGCAAAGAAGTTGCAGCTTGCCCACTCACTACTACTTTAAATTGAGGGCGGACCCGCCCCCAACGACTCCATTGGCCAGTTTGTCCTGGGCTGGACCAATAGCGCTTAGAGAATTTTCCGCGCATGCCAAAGCAGTAGAAGAGGGCAACCACAAAATGGCAGAGGGTGGGTGAGTGAGATTGGAATCTGCCCCCCTTTTACACCATACCCCAGACTCTTGGCTCGCCCCAGCACACTCGATGTACATTAGCTGCGGATCTTGCAGGGTCTGGCTGCACCTTCCCGACTGCTTTTCTTCTGGGGTGGGTGACAGGTGGCTTGACTTCTGACTGAGACCTTGGTCCAGCCCCTTTTTTCTTGTGCACCATTTTGTTTTCATTCCCTGCACTGGAGATAGTCTTGCGCGCGTAGTCTGGGCTGTACGAGGAGATTCCTCCTGCCGACTCCTTGCCCATTCCCACTCTCTCGATATTTACATATCATTGCCTTAGCCCAGCCCACTTACCACTTGTGTATGCTGTTTACCTCTGCAGCAGCCCACTCTGGATAGCCTTCCTGTCCATCTTGTTTCCTGTCTTTCTTCTAATGTTCGTGTTATGCTTGGTGAGTGTTTCGGTGGGCAGTAATTTTTCAGGCCCAGTGCAGTAATTTGGTGCCATCACATGGTGGCACTCCATAGCGCTGTACCTCTCCTTATGGAATCACCGACCTTGTTATATATCTTACTACATTAGTTGTCCTACCATTAGGACATATCAGATTAATTTTTTGCCACGTATCTCAGATAAATGCTAGCACTAATTTGACGCTGAAATATCATTGTTGGGTGGCTACTTGAGTCACACAATATGGCCAATGTCATAAAGCATTTTGTACCTCCATCAACTGCATGAATGTAGGTGCTACAATTTATTTTTTTACTTGCATCCGCTAGGCCTTTGGTGGCCATTTTTCTTAAGGGCAGCAATTTAGGCTTGCTTCTGCTTCTTGTTGAGTCTCATATTTGTGTCTTGTCAAAGAGAAGGAGAATATAGTGCAAAGGTAATTGGGAAATGATCACATATATACTGTATGTGCCAAGTTTCGCCAGCTTATACAGAACACATGATAAAACTCCCTAAAATATATATATATATATCGCCTGTGCATCCATTAGTTGTAAACTCTGCTTCCTCCCTCGCCCTTTTGAACATCAAAGTATCACCTGAAAAATCCAAGTTTTAATTTGTCATGCCAACATGCACCCCATTTACTGTGCATTTGCCAAATTAGGTTAATGAAAGGTAAAAATGTAAATAAGACACATGCTGCCTGTGCAGTTTCAAAACAATACAATTTATCATATTAAACCCAAGAAAATATTTCCATAGTATACCATAAGACTTTAATCTTGGCAATGACCTCTTTCGCCATATGAATGCCAGTGCTTATAGGGGGCTGTGAGATCAATCTAATATGACAAAGTGAAGCTCATGAAGAAAATTTTCAGCAATCTAATACAGTAATCGCAGATTTATTGTGACAAGTCAACATGGTGCCTATGAGTTTCACAGGATCACTGAAAGAATATCGACGGACAGAATATCGACCATCAAAAATATCGTTGAGAAAATATCGACAGTCAAAATATCGAGTTTCTATCTACAAACAGGTAAGTACAAAAATATCGAGTTAAAAATATCGTTTACAAAAATATAGTTGTAAAAAATATCGTATTTACTAAAAACAGTGTTAAATTAAATTAATATTAATAATTAATTACTAAAATATACTTAAAATTACTTAAATTAACTTATAATAATTAAATAATTAATGAAAGTTAAATAAATATTTTTTTATTTCATATTTATTAAACATATATATATAGTAATAAAATATAATAAAATAATACCCAAAAACTGAAAACTGACCCTGAACCCTAAAAATACCCCTTTACCCAAAAACTGAAAACTGACCCTGAACCCTAAAAATACCCCTTTACCCAAAAACTGAAAACTGACCCTGAACCCTAAAAATACCCCTTTACCCAAAAACTGAAAACTGACCCTGAACCCTAAAAATACCCCTTTGCCCAAAAACTGAAAACTGACCCTGAACCCTAAAAATACCCCTTTGCCCAAAAACTGAAAACTGACCCTGAACCCTAAAAATACCCCTTTACCCAAAAACCCAAAACTGACCCTGAACCCTAAAAATACCCCTTTACCCAAAAACCCAAAACTGACCCTGAACCCTAAAAATAAAAACGATATTACTTCACTTACCTTAAAAACGATATTACTTCACTTACCTTAAAAACGATATTTTGGCTGTCTATATTCTGTCCTGTCGATATTTTCTCCAAACGATATTTTGGAGTCGATATTATGTCCAAACGATATTTTGGAGTCGATATTATGTCTGTGCACCAGTTTCACAGAAGCCTTTGTCCAGTAAACAATGTTTCCATTCCCCCATAAAGATAAGTAACAAACCAAACATGAACATAGAAAACACACTTCCAAAGTATATGGACAACTCAAAAATAATAGATAATCAAAGCATTATACAAATACTGCTTAAAAGTGAACGATGTATTATAAATTACATTCAATATATATGAAGGAAGTGACCCGATTCGAATCACCCGGGTCACTAATTGTCAAGGTTAGCAGCAGACAACGCACCCAGTAAGACATACAATTACAATGCCACTAACCTGTAGTCTCTCACCAGCGGGGACCACAGCTTGAAGCTTATCTTCCCTATACCCTATAGCACTGACCCTCCCTGTGCGAACTCACACACCAGGGACAGGTAGCCCTCGGGGCAGGGGGAAGGAGGTTGATCGGGGAGGTAGCAGCGAAGACACCCTTCGTGGTCTGGTCTAAGGAATCTGATGTCTTCTAGTCATGACACTTCACTGGAAACACAAGAACAAGAGTTGTAGGAGAATCTATAGAATAAGGGCGTACTTCCATAACACATCAATAAAGCAGATACGTACTGAAAACCTGCTCTCGGGCAGCTTGAGATCAGGATCAATGTCTGAAGCAAGTACGTAGGTCTCTGGGGATAGTAGCACCCCCTCCTGATTCCCCTGTAGTTTTGCCTAATAGTAGTTACATTCACTACTGGCTGCTATCTAGCAATAAGGTCTGAATTTACTTTTGTCCCAAGGGTCACCGATTGTTGCGGTGATAATAAAGTCACACAAAAATAAAGGTAGCACGGCCGTGCTCAATGTGAAAGGTCCTACCTCGAACCCACGAGAAAACAAAAAGGTCCAGAACACAGCGGCGTCCTCCTGCGGGAAGGAAAGCGTCCGCCCAACGGCTTCTCTGGCGGCGTCCTCCTGCGGGAAGGAAAGCGTCCGCCCAACGGCTTCTCTGGCGGCGTCCTCCTGCGGGAAGGAAAGCGTCCGCCCAACGGCTTCTCTGGCGGCGTCCTCCTGCGGGAAGGAAAGCGTCCGCCCTACGGCTTCTCTGGCGTCTGATTACAACTCGGCTCAGCTCCAACTCGAAGAGTGACGGGAAGGATTGACAAGCACCTGGTAAAGGGAAAAGGAGGGTTTTTATGGACGCCGCCCAGAGGGCGCGTTCCGTTTCGCCTGGCCCCAGAGCTTTCTGGGAGATGTAGTGCTGCAGTGGTATAGTCCTATTCTACCTCTGTAACTAGTAATCGCTACACTAATGACCACCTCTCAGCCTTCCATACCAATGAAGAGTTGGTCAGACAGTAGAGAATACAAACCAATATCTGTTTATTCAGCTACACTCAGAGTGTAGCCCAGCCTCTAGGAGTGCTGCAGAGGGACTGAAATCAAAAAGCGTAAAGATACATTATGTACATTTCGTAATTGGGCTAGGACACGCTCATAATGGCATTTTCCAGGCAGGTGCTGCAAAGCAATGAAATACAAGAGAAAAACAATCTCAGTGCTCATATCTAACAAAGTTATAAAGTCCAAGGTTGCTGCAGTCGGGCCCGTCACCAGACAAGTGGGATAAGGCCTCTATCCAGTGAGAAAGGTATGAGCTAATAAGAATAGTCTATTCAATAGTGAAGCAAAACCCGACTTTGAAGAACTGAAACTTACCAGAAGCCTTTTCTCAGAAATATCAAAGTATTCGTTTCGATTTTAAATGACGCCTAAATGGAAAATGGTGCTGCGAATGCTATCTTACATAGGATAATGCGTAAGCGGGAACATTTCTATTCTAACATTTATAAACACGTTTAGGAACATAAAAAGCAGAATACGTAAACAGTGCATTATGGACTTGTAATTCGAGCTGGTGAAGCAGACATAAACACGAAAACCTGGTAGTAAATTGCCAATATTTAGAATTCTCTGCAGGATGGAGACATTTAGCCATAGGCAAACAATCATAAAGGCTCTATGGTTGCTCTATGTTACAAAATGCTAACCAACCAACTACAGATACCTGTAATTCAGGTCATATCTGTAAAAAAAAGAGGGTTATTCACCCTAATATATGAAGGGGGTGAGCCGAAGACTAATAATTAAACTTGAAGAAGAATTCAAAGGAACTTTTGTGCTGAACTATATGTATCAGAGAGCCATTGAGCCATACATAGTTCAACAATAAAATGAATCATACTATAATATCAAAATATTTGACATATATGATGGGAGAAAAATGAATTCAATACTTATCGAATCAGAATCCAACAATTTTAACCTCATCGACGCTCATGACGAGCTCAGCTCGTCATGAGCCACGGTGCTTGTGTGCTCATGACGAGCTCAGCTCGTCATGACCGTTGGAACGCTCGCACGCTGGGCTAAATCCCCTGCTGTGCAAGCGTTCTACAGGAACGGGTGTGGTCATGACGAGCTGAGCTCGTCATGAGCACACGACCACCGTGGCTCATGACGAGCTGAGCTCGTCATGAGCACGGGGGTGCTGTACGCGCCCCCCTCCCCCAGCACAGCGGGGGAATCAGTCCCGCATGCAAAGGGTTAAGACCATACAGTCATGGATATATAACAGAAACTGAAAAATACAATTAATTACTTTGTGAAACAAAGGTATTGTAGCTAGAGTACAGTGCTAAGGAAATATGGATAGCCAATTCTTCACCCTTATTTAATCCATCTGGATACACAGGGCCTGATTCAGAAAGAGACTCCACACTCGCAGGGAGGCCCAGCAGTCATTATGGAGTCTCTGCATTCTGAGTGAAATCTCAGCAATGAGAATTCTCATTCTTCCCGAGTGCGGAGAATCTCCCATGCCTTCTCCGCACTCAGTGTGGAATCTTCACAATGAGAATTCTCACTGTGGAGATTCTGCCTCAAATGCGGAGACACCCCCATGACTGCGGGACCTCTGCCAAGAAATCAGAGGCCCTTTGTAAATCAGGTCATCAGTGTCCAAATCTAAAATTAGATGTGATTCCAAAATCCAAAGTCTTTCTTTTCCACATCATCCTGTCAATTTAACCCGGATAATATCAAAGAAATCAAGTAATTCAAATTCACTATTGTTCTTTTCTGTAAAGTGTCTTTCCCTTAAATTTGTTATTCCTCTTAAATTTTCAATACACAAAATATGGTGTTACCCACATATTGGAGTTTGCACAGACATTCTAGCACACACACACACACAACAATTTGATAAATGTGATGAGTTTGGAAATAGATGTAACTTTTTCTTTCGGTAGGTTGTACATCTGACAAATTCTTTGATGTCCTTAGCCTGGAACTGTGTTTGGGGTTTTGGGGTTTTGGCATAAATCCAAGTTGGTTAGTCGCAAAACATTGGTGCTGCGTTAGAGGGTTGCAAATCTTCTTCGTAGGCCACTATTTGACATGGAATAAGATAGCAGAAATGTGATTATTTATTTTGTATTAAGTTTAATCTACTTAATTTCATAGAACAAAATGTATTTATTTTGACCAAATTAGCAAAGTCTTTACTCTATGATTAATATTGTTCTCATTGGAATAGTTTGGTGGAGAAACTGTGGCACTTCCCAAAGAAATCCCTTATTCACCAAACTATAACCATAATCTTAATATTTTATTTATTGAGAGGGGCAAACTTTCATTGAGATAACTCTTTGCCCTAGGTTTGGAGCTCGGTGACATGAAGCGTTGCTATGCGTGTGCAAACCTGTTAGTGTCAGGTGCCTTGATAACCTGAAATTTCCCTATCATGGATTCACATTTTAAGAGAGGTTGGTGGTGCATCTAATATGGTCTCCCTACAGGGTTTTCTAATGCTTGAGGGTTTCATTTAAGAATTTCAGGCATTTGAGACTACGACCTTATGAAACAGAAAATGAACATTTTTTTTTTTTTTTTTTTATTTAGAGATTTTTTATTGGTATACAAAAGAAGGTCGTACAAAAATATATATATACAGATATAGGTACAAAGATGGCGGTCATATCTATTGTTCTCCCTCCACTGGAGAAGAAAGAGAGAAGAAGAAAGGAGAGGAGGAGAAAGGGGGGGGGGGTACGCACGTAGTTGTCCTTGATTGTCCTTTATTGGGTCTTCCTCAGGAGCTCGTCAAGCGGGTCCCACATATGCAGCTTGGCTTTATGTTCTTTCGAGAAGGTGCCTGTAATGTTGTCGGCTCCTCTCAGGAAGGTGATCCAGTTGATCCATGTTTTAAAGCTTGCTTTGGCTGTGTTTTTCCAGTTCGTTAGGATTATTTTGAGGGCTGCTGTGAGAAGTAGGTCTAGGAGTTCTCTCTCTTCTCTGCTTTTTAGGTTCGCTGTTAGGTGCTCAGTCGCCAGGCTGACGAAGCTGATTTCCAGATTTGTTTTGAGCATATCGTTCAGGAAAGTGTTGATTTGTGCCCAGAACTTCCTGACTTTCACGCAGGTGAAGATAAGGTGTTCGAGGGTACCTTCCTCTTTCAGGCAGTTCCAGCATTTGTCTGAGTCTGCTATGCCGACCTTGTGGAGTTTGGATGGCGTCCAGTAGGCGTTGTGGAGCAGCCAGTATTTTGTTTGCGCTAGTTGTGGGGTGATTTTGTTTGTTGTCGCTGAGCTCCACATTTTCGCTCGCTCTGTTTCATTCAGTTGCCTGCCCAGGCGCGTCTCCCATGTGTTGGTTGCTTTTTTGTTCTGCGCCAGCTTGGATGGGCTGAGGAGTTTATAGATCTTTGCCGTTTGGTGACCTGCTGAGTTGATGAGCTGCAGGTACTTGATGATCCCCGGCTCTCCTCCGCACAGGTTGGCCTTTGTTATTGCTGTCTTAATTTTTAGGAAATTATAGAACTCTTGGTTCGGGAGGTTATGTAGCTGCTGTAGGTTCTGGAACGTCAGCGGTTTTTGCCTGGTCTCCATTTGACGGGGCGTGCTGATGCCTTCTCCAATCCACGTGTCATTGTGCAGTGTCGCCCCCTGGTAGGTCACTTTACTGTTGAACCAGATGGATTCCCAAGCAGTGCCTTTCAGTTTCTGCGCCATGTGCCTGTCCACTTTCAGCAGGGCGTCTCTCGTGTGTTTTAGTATGGCGCTCGCTTTCAGTGGGTGCCGGTTCGCTGTTAGGAGTGCTATTGGCTTGAGCCCTCCTAGGATGTCCTGTTCGACCTCCAGCCATACTGGCATGTACGTTTGCGTGGCATCTACCCAGGCGATACCCTGTCTCGCCAGACATGCTGTCTGGTATGTCTTGAAGTTCGCCAGGTTAAGGCCTCCGAGGTCTCTTGACAGTCTTAGTTTTTGTAGGCTTATCCTTGGCTTCTTGTTTTTCCATAGGAAGATGTTTATGAGCTGGTCCAATTTTTTGTGAAATGTCTCTGTCATTGGGAGTGGTAGCATTGTTAGCGTGTAGTTTATTACCGGTGTTATCATCATTTTGATCGTTTCAATGCGTCCCCACCAGCTGATGTACTTTGGTGACCATAACTCCAGTCTCTCCTTTATCTTCTTCAGCGTGAGGTCCTCGTTGTGTTGCAGCGTTGACGTGAGGTCTCTCCCAAAGTGGAGCCCTAGATATTTCAGTGGTTTCGTCTGCCATGCCAGGCCGGATTCGCCTAGGACTTCTCTTGTGGTGTGGACATTCATTGGCTTACACTCCGATTTCTCCTTATTGAGTTTGTAGCCTGAGGCTTCTGCGTATTCACCTATTGTGGCCATCAGAGCTTTTATCGACGTGGAGGGGTTCGCTGTTGTGATTAGGATGTCGTCAGCGTATGCCGCTAGTTTGACGGTCTTCCTCTTGAGCTTTACGCCTGTTATCTCAGTGTTGTCCCTGATTCTGGCTAGCAGGGGCTCTAGAGCGAGCAGGAATAGTCCTGACCCCAACGACCTGCACCGATACCTACGAGACCCGGAACCAGAGGAGATGGAGCTGCCGAGCCCGGGGGCAAAGAGAAGGGCATCCTCTGACGAAACACACGAAGGAGGTGAATAAGAAGGAGTGTTTTGAAGGAGCATGCATGTGCAACTAAGCTCCGAGAGTCTGAACGTAACAAGCTGTCGCAGACAACCATGTACAGGAGCAACAGCAGCCACCGAGACTCTTGACCGCTACGAACAATAGGCTGGAGTAACAAGCATGCGCAACCATGCTAGGAAACTCTGACATTAACATTAACAACAACCTACCTCAAAAAAAAAAAAAAAAAAAAGAAGCTACCTCACACAACAACAACATCCTACCTCAGATGGACACAGAACAAGATTGACCACAGCCACCGAGACACAGAACATGCCGTGAGCTACCAAACAGCGAGAACAACCATACCTACCTCAGCAAGGCCAAGGTGGCCACGGGAAGAACGGGCGAGCCACCGATGACCATATCCTTTTCTTTTGAAAGTGACCATGAGGGGGGGGTTTTGGCTAACACGCTAAGGACTAAAAGACTCAGGAAGAACTTGGGGGGGGGGGGAGTGTGAGGACCCTTGCTGTCGCACACCCGGTTTACTAATGACGGGGGGGAGGGGGGAGGGGGGGAGGGGGTCGGGCCAGGGGGGGGAGTGAAGTCGGCGGATATGATAGTACATGGCAGAGCCGCCGGTTGCATCATGAACAAAGGACCCAGAATCTTGCCTTTCTCCACAGGCACCCTATACTTTTCCTATCTCTTTTTTCCCATCCAACACCCCGGGGGGGGCCGCAGAACGCAAAGCACAAGCGACGCAACGAAACCACCATGACAAACCCAACAAGAGTGGGCCTGTCCACTGATTTGAAGATAGTGTCCATGAATGTTAAAGGACTGAACCACCCGGTCAAACGCAGGAAAATCCTGGACTACTTGTCCAAACTAAAGGGAGATGTGTACATGCTCCAAGAGACCAAGCTCTCCAAAGAGGAGGCGAAACTACTCAAAGCTAGATGGATAGGGGAGGTACTCTGCTCACCGGCAAAAGGAAAAAAAAGAGGAGTAATAACCATCCTGAGCAAGAAGGCCAAGAAAATGAACATTTTTAAGAGGCACCTTTAGGCTGGGGAATCGATTTAAAAAGCTGAAAGTGTGAAAGTGCAAAGGTATGTTCCGATCTGTACTAACACATTCCACAAGATAGGCAAACCCAATTTTGGTTTTGCAAAAAAACGTCCAGAGCTAATACAAATGTTTGATGACTAAGTACAAATAGATACAGATGTTTGTGATCACATGTAGGGTGATTTAAAAACATCAGCACGATTTAAAAGAAAGATCTGAATTCTGGGCTGCTGGGTGAAAACTTTGACAGTAGTTATCTCAGCCTATGACAAACTCTCCTCATGCCCAGTTGTCCATGGTGCTCTCACTCTTGAGCATGCAAGAATCCATTGCCATCTGTACAATCAATCTTTTTTTTGCTATTGTTTTTTTTATTTGCGATAAGGAGAAAAAAAACACCCCAAACATCAGTGTTTCATTTGAGCTGGCGGTTTCCATTGCTAGATGTCAGAGCAATGTGCAGGGGGTCACTAGGACCCTGCACAGGACACAAGGGGGGGGGGATAGCCATGGGATACCACTTCCGATCAGGGAAGGGGGACAGGGCATTATTCAGTATGCCCACAAGGAAGATGGCAGCGCCTGCATGCACTGTGACCCTGCAAAAGAATAAAGAAGAGTTGGAGTACCTACCTGTCGGGTGTGGTCTTTGTGGGCCAGGACCAAGCGGGACATGACATTAGGCACCAGTACAGTTGTTTATTGTTTCAATATACATTAAAAATTACTAATACTTGCTGCCTAACCCATTCTTATGTAAGTGTAAATGTATTGTGACTTATATAGCGCACGTATCACCCGAAGGCATCAAGGCGCTTGCCTTGGGAACCCGTCCTGGCTTTTCCCTGTGAGATAACCCCTACTGGGTATCCCCAGGGTGAACGCCAGGCATCCCGCAGCAGGTGGGCCGCCGTAGTGGAGATTAAGCAACTATTGCCCAGAGTTGCAGCGTGGGACCCCATGATTAGAATAGGCACCGAGGCGAGAATTATCGAGTCCGCTGACATTTTGGGCTCAGGACCCTGCTGCGTTGGGAATTGAACCCTGGTCCCGGGCCAAACCTCTGCATCAGGGTCTGCCGCTCTAATCAGTGAGCCACACTCCTGTGGGCCTGGAATAGTCTGAATTGTCACACTTGTAGGAGGGTAGGCGGGGTGGTGCAAGCTGCAGTGGCCTCCTGAATGGGACCCTGGCACTTACTTTTTATTATTTTTACAAATTAAGCACTGCCAAACACATGTGGTGAAATTGTGAGCCCATTTTGTCCCGGAATCAGAAGGACCGGACTAGGAACTGAAACCAGCCCTGGCAAACTGCTCGGCCGGCCCCCCCTGGGGGACTGGGGGTGAGTGTTTGATTTGCTCAAGCGCTCCATCCATCATCCCTTTTTGTTTTGCTTTGTTCGCTCTACGTTGGCAGGGTATGCCCAGACGTGGGTCCCTTGCTCACTTTGCCACTGGATTCAAGCTAACCTGGCTGATAACAGCTGATTAGCCAGAAACCGGATGCTTGTTTCTGGTCCAGGGAGGACATGGCTTGGCAGTTCGGGCTGGACTGTTCCCATGAGGCACAGGGTCAGACTGATTTGCATATGGCCATGTCTGAACTGGGGTGGTGGAGTGAGCTAAAGAATGATGATGGATTAAACCCAGAATAGTTGACTGGGGGTGAGTGTTTGATTTGCTCAAGCGCTCCGTCCATCATCCCCTTTTGTATCCCCCTGGGGGAGGGAGGCGGGTGCGGCTGAGCTGTCTGCTAGGGCCGGTTTCGGCGATTTTGTTACAGGGGGCTGATATTGCCAGCCCCTGGTAACAAAACCGGCCCCCACCCTGGCGGCCCACCGGGGAAACGCCCGGTGCCCGCTACAGCCAGTCCACCTGCCATTGTCATGAATAAATCACTGACACCTTTTCAAGGAAACAAGATTGGGGATACCTGTTAGGGTTTTCCTAAATTTCTAAGCTATCTTTGCCCTAAGATACCTATGGGGAAAAACTGTACATGGGTGAATTGACATAGGGCTGCTTCATCACCTTTTGTGAATTCCTTGCAGTCATAAATCAAGCCCTTTACAAACATAGATTCAACATACAATAGCAAATGGCTTTGTGAGTCCGGTCTCCTTTATAGATCATTAAATGACTAATAGCCTCAATGCATGACATTCACCACCCAGCTGGTAATGTCTAGGCATAAAGATAATACATATTGACTGTCTGAGAGTGAGGGGTGTGGGGGTTGATATAGTAGTCTGTTTTCAACTTTAAACAGGCCACACGGGGCAGATCTTCATGAAGGTTTACAGAGTACTCTGCTTCTCGCTTTATTTCTTAATGGAGAATATTAAACCTCATGGAGAAACCTCAATTCCATATCTCCCGACAGAAAATTAAAACTTAAACCACACTTCTCAGTTGTTTTACAAGGTGGTGGGTTTAGGTGCAGTGAACATGTCTGTATCTTCTCAAGACTGCACAGATACAGTGTTCCGGGTGTCTGTGATTAGACCTGTATTGGTGCGGATACAGATATGTTGGCAGAGCAGAACCTGGAACACGGGGAAACAAAGAGCAGCTGTATCAAGAACACAAGCAAAAGAAACAATTGATGGGGGGAATGCTGGACAATGCAAACATTCACCCCCAGTCACAAGGATCTGGATTTAATCCATCATTCTTTTGCTCACTACCCCAGTTTGGACCCAGTCATTTGAAAATCAGTCTTGAACCTGTTCCTTGTGGGAACAGTCCAGCCCGAACTGCCAATCCAGGTCCTCCCTGGACCGAAAACAAGCATCCTGGGACTGGTTTCAGGGCCTCACCCTTCATCAGGCAGGCTAGCTTGAATCCAGTGGTGTAGTGAGCAAGGGACCTACGTCTGGGTATACCCTTCGCACTTGGGGCAACATATGCAAAAGAACACAGCACCTGCTCTTGGGCCAGTTTCTTTTACTGCACATACTTTTACAATCAGGGCTGTGCTGAGAGGGTAGTCGCGGACGCAAAGTCGGCCACTCACCAGGCCGAGAGCGCACAAGCAATAGACTTGGAGGAATTGATTGTGAGTCAGGAAAGCAGAATTACCGTATGGAATTCCTCTCTGCCTGATCATGAGTGGGCTAGTGTACCAGCACCTGGCTTTCTTGAGTGTTGTAGCACCATACCTGATTTTATCGGGTGGTAATTCCACCAGGTAAAATCACAAGAGGCTTTGGTGGCAAAAATAGCCAAGCCTCATCCCCTGATTTTTTTGTGCTCCTCCTACCGGAACCTATCTGCCCCATCCTAACATTGATACATTTCCCTACAAGTCACATGGATTGGAGGTTAGACGGCATACTACTTTCAACCCCCTTTCCTTTGTGGCTCACAAAGCCCTGTATTGTGGTCTCAGTTGCAATTGTGATTTGTGTATATTGGGGAAAGTGGACTCAGCAGCAATGAAGCCACCAGCTTCAGGCAGCTCTGGAGTTATGAAGTCAGTCTCCCTACATCTGTTCCTGGCAGCGCTTAATTTGAGCCAGTGATTTCCAGTGCTTGACACCGGAACTTTATTCTCAACATCTGAATTTGTGACAGTCTGCCACAAGGTGGCGCTGTTTGGCTAATCTAGAGATAATCGCAACAGCAGTTCATTATTATTCCAATATACATCAAAAATGACTATTACCTGCCGTCCAAGCCATTCTTATATCTTTTGGTGGTCTGGAATAGTCTGAATTGTCACACTTGTAGGAGTGTGATGGTTAGTAGTTGTGTTGTTATTACCATTGACAGCATATCAGGGGCAATATACAGTGCAAGCTGCAGTGTCCTCCTGACAAGAGCCCTGGAATTGATATATTTTTTCATAACTTAAGTACTGGGTCCAGCTCCTGGCTTTGTGTGCTCAGACCATAGTAGTGGAGGAAGCAGGCTATGCTTCAGGCTCACGGTACTTTGCATCTGGTATCTTTGATGTGAGGGCATCCAGAACGCTTTTAGGAGGCCTGAGTGTTTTTACCGTGTTGATGCCTTGTTGAGCCTCAAAGAGGATGCTCTTTTGAGGAAAATCCATCATGACACCGAGCGCGCGGCATAAGAACAATAGCGCCAGTCCTGCCCTTTGTAGTCGCTCTGCATGTGTCTTCGTGCCTGAGGACTATTTTTACCATCTGAATCCCAAGTACACTTTTAATGAATGCATTAAAACACTTCAGAGTGAAGTCCGCGGACTATTTCCTAGGTGATATTACAAATACACGTATGTGCATATGGTTGTATGTCAGAATATTGTTAGCAAAAACATAATTTATCAACAAATGTGCATCCTTCATATCATGAACACACATTTCTTCCCATTGTGTGCTGTTTTTCTATAATTGGCTTCAATGGTTTAACCGCTTCGCCGCGGCTCACATTCCGCCTCAGTGCAGCCAAATTGGACGCGTACACAGATTGGACGGCCGGGTGCAGTCCGACGCATGTAAGTGGTTAAATGGCACCTAGGACATAGTATTTCTCTCAGGCGATATTTTGGTTACGATATTCTCGTACTATAATGAGAAGGAGATGACAAAGGGCACCCCTAGCTACAGATTGTGTCCATGCTGCTCCTCTGTCTTCAGTCTAGAGGTTCAACTGTACAAGGACCCTTTTTAGGGGAGGGTTTATTTGAGTGTCCATTTCTACTTAGAAACACCATTCCTTCTGACCATCAGAAATGCTCGAATATATGAACTAAGACTGTAGGCACATATGTTTATATGCAGTCGAATACTAGCGTCAAACTCACCTTTCTAGCCTTGCTATCCCTTTTAGGCACTCCTCATATCGAGCACATGTCTCAGGCACATAGGGGCAGATGTACAACCGTTTTTTTCAGGCGCAAACGGGAATTCGGCCCGTTTGCGATCACAACATTGGTCTGCCCCATGTACAAACCATATTTTGCGAGTTATTAACCTATTTGCGACTCGCAAAATATGGTTTGCGACTAGGTATTAGGAACGGGCGTGCCAAGGGCGAACCTTCCTAATAGTCTAACATCAATGTATGATTGTTTTGCTACTGCATTTGCGATTGCAAAACAATCACAGTTTATGACCTACTTCAAGCAGATGGTAAACCACTCGCAAATGGGAAGGATGCCTAGGGGCCCCCTTCCCCTTTGTGAAATATTTTTTAAGAGCAGGCAGTTCTCATAGGGACTACTGCTTGCCCTTAAAAAATGAAACTGAAAAGTTAAATTTTTCTTTTTCAAATGCATCCCGTTGTCCTTTAAGGAAAATGGGCTGCATTTAAAGTTTTTATTGTTTATTGATTTTTTACTTTATTGAAAAAACAGACATGGTGGTCTGCTGACCCCAGCAGGCCACCATCCCTGTGATTGCTAACCATTCCCAATGGGGTCGCAAATTGCGCTTGCCTCATGAATATTTATGAGGCATGCAACTTGCGACCCAATTGGGAATCGCAAACAGTGTCTTAGACATTGTTGTACATTCTGTTTAGCGAGTCGCAATTCTGCGCAATTTGCGACTCGCTAAACTGAATGGTCGTACATCTGGCCCATGATCTGACAACAGTGAGGAATGGAACCATAAACCTATAATCTTGATTAGTATGATTTTGGATAACCAGCGGCGGCTCCTCTGGTATGGCGAAGGAGAGTCGCCCCAGCTACCAGAAGCCTCACACCTTGAAAAATAAAATGATAACAAAACAGGTTTCTCTATTTATTTTTCTTCTACGGACCAAGTTTTGGGGTTGTGGCCATTGTGATGACAGTCACAGAGGACAGTGGTAGTCACTGCTGTCAGTGCACGTGTCGGTTTGGTTGGCCGTCCTGGGTCGGTCAAGCCGACATGCGCACTGAGATGTCTCCAACCCAAGCTGCGTTGCCGGGTTGGAGACAGCAGGCACAGGCGCCCAGTCTCTCTGGCAGCGCAAATCCAGGACTCTCAGGCCAATCCCAGCGCTTCTCTCATGCTGCCAGCAGCAACTGGATTGGCCATAGGGGAGTCTGGGAGCTTGTGCTGCAGTGGAGCTGAAGAGTGACGATGCAAAAGGCAGCAGTTACGTTTTTTTTCTTTTCCTGTTTGTCGTCCACCTCCCCTGCCCCTCTACTTTGCCTTGACACCAGTCGCTACCGTGGATAACTACTGTAAAACTCATTTTATGGCCATTGCGTAATTTGTTATAGAGTAAGATCCAAGGCACAAAGTTGTTGTCAACGGTGCACCGCTGCTCCCTCCAAATGTGTTGCTGTGCACACTTCATTCCAAGTCATGCCTCCTTCAGCCACAGCCATATGTCCCCCCCTTTATCTCACTCTTGAGGGTTTTTTATCATCTCTTTTCACCGTTTTTCATCTTTCTGCTCCGCTTTATTTCTCCCTTTCTTGCCTTTCTCTTTTGCTCTGAGTTGAAGTCTAATGATGAAAAATAAGGCCTGTCCACAAAAATGACCGCTGATGGACCTTCTGTGAAACCACCGTCTCAGATTAACCACTGGTTATAGCTAATAAACAGCTAGATGCATCAAGCGAAATACCGTTCGCAAGGGCAGATTCTCCCCTCTGCGACCGGTATTTATGCATTTGGGATGCATCATCCCAAACGCATAAATCGCTAATTGCGATTGCATTTAAGGAATCTCAAATTGAGATTCCTTAAATGCAATGCATGAATGTAAAATAGCTAGCGATTTCGCTGATAGGGGTCGCTATTTAGCATGAAATCAAACTTCATGGAGGCCTATAAAAGAATTAGCATAATGGAGGAAGTGGTCTGATGCTCATCATTGCAACCTCACGCAGCCTTTGAAAAAGTAGTAAGAGACTTCGAAACGCGTCGGCTAATGGGATGAAAGTACTGGAGAGAAATGCTGCCCTCACTGGAATAATAAAAGGTTGTCACCTCGTTGCTGTGGAGTGCATCCTTAAATCTGGGGAACTTTTTGGAAATATATAAAATACATATATAAAATGTAGGGCACAAGTTATAGTTACTCCTTAGGATACCTTTAACTGATGAATTTCAGTGATTTTGTGTGTGTAACGGTATGCTTCAATTGACATTTTCACCTAACTATAACTTTCTGTTAACCTATAATTTTTTGTGTGAATATATATATTAAAAACTTGCTGCATCTTAGTGGTCCAGCTCAAGGTTCACTAAACTAATGTTGGTATTCTATATGAGTCTCAAAGTGACTATCCTTCCGGGGAAAAGCTGCCATGATGTCACATGCGTGAGATAAAATGAATAAGATATTTTCCAGAGGTTTTCCACATGTGTTAATGCTCGAGGCAACATCTCACCTTCTGGTTCCTGTGAAGCACGTTTTGAATCTATGCATTAAAATACATCACATTGATGTTTACTGCCTAGGGTATGACTTTATAGCATACATTAGCATTAAATCCTGTAGACCTGGAGAAGATTGAAGCCAGGAATTCCTTAAGGAGAAGAAAACAGAGAAGGAACTCTGGCCATGTTAGTCCAAGGTCTTCTGCCCAGAACAGTAACTGTAAAAGTGTGCATGTGTAAACAAACATTTTTTATTAGAAAAAATGAGCAAATGATTGAAAATAACAAAATAAATAATGCTGCAGAGACACCAAAGGAATGTAATGTGAACTTGGAGATAAGTATATGGAGAACTCCTGTGAAAAAGAACAGAGTTAAGATGCTGGGATAAACACAACTTAAAAAAAACACAAAAAACATATATGTTAACAATATTGAAGGCCGTCAACAGCAATGTTTTAGTGTTGCTAAAACAACCTACAACTATTTAATGTGGCCTCACCTAATTCGTATGTATTTCATCGACACTCACGTTGATTGCAGATAACTGCACTTTACTTTCTTATAAGGTGGGGATTATTTTTAACAGTCTGCCTGAGTCAGTTTTGTGTCACCTTCCTGCACAAAAACTATGCTGACAACAACGCAGACCGCCTTGCACTACAGTGGCACTATACTGCAAGGGTATCTGTGTTGGCGTACGGCAGCATAAAGTGCACCAGAACAGGGAGAGGGCAGAACAGCGTCACATCTTCGTACATATGGCACTGCTCTGCTGCCACCCTTTGACGCAACGCAGCACAGCTACTTCACTTGCAGCGCAGCTTTGAGTGATTTAGTTGTAAATCTGGACCAGGGTGTTTTGCTTCAGGGGAGCGTTTGGTCATTTATATTAGGGGAGCGCTGAGTGATGTTCTTCTGAGGAACACTGGATCATGTGCGGTAGGGGACCACTAATTGATGTAACAAGGGCAGCACTGCGGGAGGTGCCTCAGAGGAGCACTGATTGACTTGTCTTACAAATAGCGGTAGCCATTAGGAGCAGACTGGGTGTTGTGCACCAGATCAACACTTTCACGGCATGCCATGTGCTTCTCCACCAGGGGTCTGATTTGCATTAGGGACACAGGGGCATATGTACAAGCCCCTATTGCTACCACAATGTCACTTTTAATGACGTTGTGGTGGCACTAGGGGCTTAGCTTTTCTACATGGCAGCGTTAAGCCACTTAGGGTATCTTAATGCTGCCTTGTAAATAAGGCCACCTTTCACGCTATGGTTAGGATGAAAGGGGTGGGCAGTGGGTGTTGCGGTTTGCGTTCTACAGCAGCACCGATTGATTTTGATGCTGCCCCATGTACAAGGGCAGCGTACATAGGAGGCAGAGCCAAAATTAAAACCAGGGTAAACCTGGTCTCAACTTGGCAAAACGAAGAGAAATGCATTCTTTTTTCTCGTTTTCGGCTTTTTCCATGTGTGCCACCTTGTGCAGCCATATATTGTTTATGTACAGGAAGGTCCCCCTTCCTGTACATAAACAATCTATAAAAAAATGCCATTTTGTGACTTTCATGTGTGCTGCATGAAGCAGCACACATGAAAGTGACAAAATGGCATTTCAGGATTGTTTATGTGCAGAAAGGGACACCTTCCTACACAAACAATCCCTCCCCTGCACGCAGACACCCTTGCACTATGGTGCAAGGCTGCCTGCGTCGTTGCTACACTGCGGAGTGTAACGCCAGCGCAGGGGAAATGCAAGGTTGCACCATATCCTTGTAAATATGGTGCAGCCTTGCGTTCCAGAAGTGGCGGAGTGAGGCGTTAAGCCATGACGGCTAGCGCATCACTCCGCCACTTCCTCATACATATGCCCCACAGTGAGCTGTTCAGTGGAGTCACACGATCACATGCAGCAGGGGACGCAAGGTGTTGTAGAGTGTGAGGCACATGTTGATGTGCAGTAGTTGCACACCTGGTGTCAGGTTGTCTCAGGTCAGTTATGGGTATGTCACTAAGGCAGATTTGTCCTTTGTTTGTGTGGGTACATGTGGTAGGCACTCAATCAGTCAAAAAACTGTATTCGGCTTACCAAGCTATGAAATAACACAGTAAAACATATAAAATACATACATTCATGCATATGACAATAATCACAAAATCATTACATCCATAAAGATTAAAATATCTCAATAGCAGCTCTAGTCCAATCAGGTTAACCATATCTCTTCCTGATACTCAAAGGCCCTCGAATAAAATTAAGAACAGCATGGCAAATATCTGAAGAATCAAGATGCAATACAAGTCTTAAACCTGCCTGCGAAGAATTGAAACTGCGCAGCTCCAGAAGAGGAAACAGGAATCTTGATCTTACAGATTTACAAAATGCACAACAACAAAAAAGTGCAACTAACTTTGTCTGGAGGAGTTATCGAATTTATTTTAGATATCCCCCCTTGCCGTGGAAAAGCCTTTAGAAAATGCAGTGTCCCCAAACGGAGCCTAGTTAGGTAAAACCTATATTGGGAATTTTCAATTTGGGGAAGGTAAAATGTAATCTCGTAACTAAGTGCAATGTCATGGTAATTTCCCAGGGAAACGAATTGAGTAATTTGATGCCTGCGCTAAGCTGCACCTGCTCAGAGTAGGCATCTGTTATTTGAGCATTAGTGGTGCAAGAAATGTGCACAGATTCATTGAAAAGCTCCAGCAGGTCACCAAACTGCAAAGATCTACAAGCTCCTAAGCCCCTCCACGCTGGCGCAGAACAAGAAAGCCACCAACGCATGGGAGACGCTCCTGGGCAGGCAACTGAATGAAATAGAACGGGCAAAAATGTGGAGCTCAGCGACAACAAACAAAGTCACCCCACAACTAGCGCAGACAAAGTTTTGGCTACTCCACAAGGCCTACTGGACACCATCCAAGCTCCACAAGGTCGGCATCGCAGAATCAGGCAACTGCTGGAACTGCCAGAAAGAAGAAGGCACCCTCGAACACCTCATCTTCACCTGTGTGAAAGTCAAGAGGTTCTGGACACAGATCAACACCTTCATAAACGATATGCTCAAAACCGACCTAACAATCAGCTTCGTAAGCCTGGCGACAGAACACCTGACCGCGAACCTAAAAAGTAGAGAAGAGAGAGAACTCCTAGACCTACTCCTCACAGCAGCCCTTAAAATAATCCTGACGAACTGGAAGAACACAGCCAAAGCAAACTTTAAAACATGGATTAATTGGGTCACTTTCCTGAGAGGGGCAGACAACATCACAGGCAACTTCTCGAAAGAACACAACGCCAAACTACACATGTGGGGCCCACTCGATGACCACCTGAGGAAACCCCAGTAAGACCCCCCCCCTCTCTCTCTCTCCCCCTCTTTCTCTTCCTTCCCTCCTCGTAACTGAGGGAAAACAAACGAAAAGAGCGCGCATCCACAAATGGACTGTAGATATAGAAAAAACCGCTAATGTAAACTCCACCTATATATATATTTTTGTATGTTTTTTGTATATTCGTGCTGAAGCCAATAAAAGTTTTTAAATAAAAAAAAAAGAAAAGCTCCGAAGCTACCCTTTTAACCATAATATTAACAGGGCCAGTCCCAAAGCATCCCCAACATAATTTAGTCCCACCTCCAAATGACTGAAAAAGGTTAACATACCCTGTGGAGTCATCAAAAGTCTTCAGAGGAAATCATTTTCTACAGTTTGTAGTCTGGAACAGTCAGAATACTTTCAGACCCGGCTCTGGTACCTGTAGTAATTTTCCTATTCTAAATATTCAGAACTACATATACCAGAATGCAAAGAGTAACCGGAAAAGTCACACAAGAATGACATGGCAGAATTTCGTTATATTTTGGGCCTTTCTTTGTACTGCAGTCCTGTTATTTTCTTTTAAGAGCAACAACCCCAAGGTGAAGGATGGAAGTGTTGAATTAATCTCAGCCACTGGCAATCGGGTCACATCCATTGTTGTTCGCCCTTCATGCCACCTCAGGTTGGACACAGTCATATGCAAATCAGCCTTGACCCTGCTACTCGTGGGAACAGTCCATCACAGATTACCTTGGAAATCTGAGTACCTATGGTAAGACTTTCGTCAAACAGAAATCTTAGCTTGCTCATGGAACCTACTGGTGAGGTAGGTCCCAAAATTCACTGGCCACCAGTCAGAGGACCAGAGAAAGCTGGACTCTACAAGGACCAGAATATCACTTTTATAGAGTTCTTTTTTTTTGTCAATCAACAGAGAGGCAGTTCTTGAACTTCCTTTTAGCAATCTGTTTGTTGCAATTAATTTAGATGTCCAACTGCTTATCATCAGTGAAGCACATGAAAGATTGTGCATAGGCTTAGGCTACCATCGCACCTGAGCTTTCCCAGCTGGACTGGGCCGTTGAGATATACCTTACGGCTCCATATTTCCTGCAGTGCAACCTATAAAGGGCACGGAACACTTTGGTCAGAGTACTACTTCAACCAACATGGGAGTCCATAACACTAGCCCTTCAAGTCTTCACTGGCTCTCAGTTGCCAGATGGGCCTCCTGCAAGACCATTTGTATTAAGCTTGGACCCATTTGCTGTCTTGCCATCAACACAAGGTCCACACCTATCAGGAAACCTTGCTTATGAAGCTACACCTCTTCGACTCTTTCCATGTAATTAAAGTCACACATAGGTGGTGTGGCCTTTTCATTGCAGACCTCCCAACTCTGACACTTGCTTGAAATACAAATTATAAATCTCTTATGCCACTTTTTATTCTTAAGATAAATGAAGAGCTTATCAGTGGCCGCTCCTCCTCCACTATGGTGGAGGAGCGTCGCCCTACTGCTTTTCAGCAGTGTAAAAAAAGGAAAAGAAAACGATAATGACTCTGTGTTATTACCATTTTATTTTTCCTTGATGGACCCAGTTTTGGGGCGGGGCGGGGCTTGGCTGTCATCACTGTCAGGCGGGGGAGGAGATGTATGTGCACTTAAGAACACATGATGGTTTGGCCGGCCGTCTTGGGACGGTCAAACGGTCATGCACACTTAGCATGTTCTCCACTAGGCTGTAATGCACAGCCTGGGAGAAGAACAGTCCCAGTCCCCATCTGAGCACCAAACCATGGTGCTCAGATCAATCACGATGCTGCTGTCATAGTGATAGCAAGGTTGTGATTGGCTTAGGGGAGCCTGTGTGCTTTCGGAAAGAGAAGCAAGGACAGACAACAGAGGAAGGCGACGGCTGTAGAAAGGTAAGTGAATTTTATTTTTTAACTCTCCTCCCCACCCCTACACCGCAGTTAAGATAGGTAAGAGGAAGTTTAAGAATGAACCAACACGTGGATACCTCAAACCAATCCAGATTGATGAAGGCTATGAACAACTGAAATCCATTAGCTTTCAGGTCCAATAGAGATATCCGTCATAAGTGCACACCCCTATCAATCTTACACTCTTCTGTGTCACAAGCAAGACAAAGCACAGCAACAAGTAACTTGATAAAAGCCCCAAATTAAATAAAAATAGACCCAACACATGGGCCACTCTTCAATCATGTTGTCTATAAATAATCTAGTCAAGCTCCAGCTCACAACAAAAGGGTCAAAAGCTGCACAGCACTTCAATGCAACTCTTGTGGTAGTAGTGCACTATACAAATGTGAACACAACACAAATTGTTGTGTGTAGCTCTACCCTACTCGGCCACTAGCCTGCAGGTCGAGTGGTAGGACCAAGGCATGCATTCTTCAATGCCTTTCATTTTCCCATAGAGGGCTGGAAACCTTGGTAGATGTGAATTTATAAGCAATTTGATGGCACCTTCATTTTGACTCTCCTTGTAAAACAAATGTACAGTGGACCTGGAAGTAGGTTGTGACAGATACTGTAGCACCCCCTCAATTCTTTAACACATGATGCGAAAAGACTATAATTAACTTTCACCAGCAGTGCATTCATTGAAAAGCTCTTCTGCAGCAATTTAATCTCACATAATCTCTAGTTCAATATGTAGCTGTATAATTAATTAAAACCAGGGCATGGGACTTTTAGAAATGCCGAATGGTGTTGAGATCCCATTTATTTTTTTAATTTAATTTGTTTATCAGCATTCGTTCATATTACAAAAATCTTTCATTGAAATATGTAGGCTTCATCCAACACTCATTTAAATGAATCCTTGTACCCACCTTCTTTTCTGATGATCATGGTCTGGCTTGACAATGCAGCTATAACCAGACAATTATGTGAGAATCATCAGGAGAGGGGATTTGGCTCTGCTTACATGTTGGGAGTCAGGAGTACATGTTTTGATTGGGCAAATTAAGTGTGCTTCCACAATCAATTGCTTGCATGCCACACAGCTGTGATCATTTTGTTTATTTATCCATCTGCCTGAGGTTCAACTTACGGGCACACACACATGCCATTATCATGTTATTAAAATTTCGTAGGTTGCTAGACAATTCATGGTGTTTTTCTTTGGCAGCAGCACAGATGGGAGGAGGGCAATCATTAGCCTACATGGATTTTTAGATCTGGTTTGAGAGTGCAACTTTCACCTAATCTGTTAAACTGAATCAATATTATTCTACAGTTCTTTTCTGCCTCACAATTAGATATCAATTCCCATGCTGTCTACTTGTATTGCTTCACATTACCATACAACAGTCTTTTTAAGCCAGAGTTATTAGCATGGCCAATGCTTTTTTTTTATTGAAACTGAAAAAGTCTGGCACACATTTTCCTGTATATCACAGCTAATTTTTCTACAATCTTCTGCAGAACAATACTGGGCATTTATTCATATTGTGAAATTCTGGCCAAGAGTTGGAAAATATGTATGATTTTGTGTAAATTCTCCTTAACTCTTTTTTAGCTGAAATTCTACTTCTGTTAATCATTAAGAATTACTGTAAATTGTTTCGGGTTACTACAAACAGCTCTAAATAACTATTGAATTGTTTTGTTCTTCTATTCCATGTTTGAAGTTTACATTTTAATTGTCAAAATACCAGCCTTTGCTAAATTTCCAATTTTGTAAGTAGCCTTCATGAAGAAAAACTGTCCATCTTGATAAAATATCAGCTAGGTGGCGCTGTCAGCAGCGTTACCTGCTCTGGCTAAAGGGCACACTATATTGGCCAGTGCACCCCATTCATCTCCTTCTTGGTTAACTTGCTGCTGTCCTTCTCCATTCTTGCTCACTGTTGAGACAGGGCGAATGAAGGGTCCCGGGGGGCGGCGACAGGCACAGCCAGTCCCCCCCCTCCTACACCCCCCCTGGGTAATTTGTGAACTAGGGGCCCGATGTAGGTAATTCTTATTTACCACTTCTTAAATACCGAATTTTACCGATTCGGTATTTAAGAAGTGATAAATATGAAGGGGGGAGATGTAGGTATTTCCAGATGTGTAAATACCGAATCTTTAAGATTCGGTATTTACCGAATCTGGAAATACCGAATCGGTATTTCCTATTGATTCCTATGGGCTGTGAAGCCCTCAGGAATCAATGGGCAAAACCGATTCTGTAATTACAGAATCGGTAAATACCGATTTTAGCAAGGGTGCAGGGGGTGTCACTTTGACACCCTCTGGCACCCCCAAAACAGGCTCGGGTGCCATGTGGCAGGCATACATGCCCCAAGGGCAGGTCTGCCTGTCATATGGCAGAGGTGTGCATGCACACATGTGCATGCACACCGGAATCGGTATTTTACCATCAAATTGGATTTGATGGTAAAATACCGATTTTGTAAGGCTTGTGGGACTCAGAAGAGTCCCACCTACATCTCAAATTTACCGAATCGGTAAAAATACTGATTCGGTATTTTACAGAATCGGTAAATTTACCGATCGGTAAATTTACCGATTCTGTAAAATTAAGGGCCCTACATACCATTTCTGAAATACCGGTCGGTAACGGCCGAAAATACCGATTTTCGGCCGTTACCGACCGACCTACATCTGGCCCTAGGAGAGGGCAGGAACAGGGATAGGTAGGGACAGGGGAAGGGGTAAGAGTAAGGAATATTTTTTAAGAAGTCAGGAAAGGCGTGCCAGTGTTTTCCTGACTCAGTGTACCACCAGGTGGGCGGAGTTAAGAAAAAGACTACCCACCCGCCCTACAAATTAAGGGGAAAGGTGGGGTACTGTTGTTCATCTTAGAATGCCATTATAGGGCAAGATGTAGGGACGTTGGTGGTAGTTGGGAGGGGTGGAGAGTCAGATACAGGTGTAGCCACTCCGTGGGGGTGGGGGGTGTTTAAGGTGAGCACAGGCGAAGGAAGACGGTGTGCGGGATTCTTGAAACAGGACAAGGAGGCTTCATTAGAGGATGCTTGGTAGGGGAACCGAAAGAGAGATTGGGGAATGGAAGGAAATCAGTAAGTGAAAGGGGAAAGAATGAGGCAATGTATGGGACATTGTGGTGAAAGGAGGTGAGAATTGTTGGGTGAAGAAGGGAATGATGTATCAAGATGTTTGACGCTATGTTCATTTTGTTTGAAGCTGACTGATTTTGCAACCCTGTCCTAATAAACTGATCTTTTTACTCTTCATGGTGGTATGGCGTATAATTGTTTATCAAAAACCCACTGAGCTATAAACAACTTACTGAAGCATTTGTTAAAATCACTCAATCTTGTTAAAACCATTTTGGGTAAAAATATTCAGACACTAAACAACAAATTGTTGTGATCATGAATAAAATATATAGCTGGCATCTAGCATCATCCCATGTGTAAAGCTTGTGAAACAAAACTTATATCTTGAGAAATTGGTACCTGCATTATAATGGAAATGTTAAATCTGCATGTCTCAGAAGCATAGTGCTTTAAGATGTTGATTAACCCCTTTACTGCAGCACAAATTCCGCCAAAGGACTGGCGCAGCACTACCGAGGTAGTGCTCGTGACGGTCGTTGGCCCTCGAATACACTTAACAGGTTAAATGAAAAGTAAATAGTTTAAATATTAATAGAAACATGAACTCCCTTAAAAAAAGATATTGCTTTCAAAATGAAGGTCGTATATGCTGCCTTATTTCCTGTTAGGTGAATTTAACATTTAGGGCCAGATGTAGGTAATTCTAATTTACCGATTCATAAATACCGAATTTTACCGATTCGGTATTTATGAATCGGTAAATTTGAAGGTGGGAGATGTAGGTAATTTTTAAATGTGAATTACCGATTCGGAAACAATCTGTATTTATCGATTCGGTAAATACAGAATCGGTATTCCCCATTGATTCCTATGGGCTGTGAAGCCCATAGGAATCAATGGGAAATACCGATTCGGTATTTACCGAATCGGTAAATACCGAATCCCGCAAGGGTGCAGGGGGTGTCACTTTGACACCCTCTAGCACCCAAACTACAGGCATGTGTGACATGTGGCACACATACATGCCCTAAGGGCATGTCTGTGTGTCACATAGCACAGGTGTGCATGCACAGATGTGCATGCACACCTGAATTCGGTATTTTACCACCCAATAGGATTGGGTGGTAAAATACCGACTCTTAAGGGCCTGTGGCACTCTTTGAAGTGCCACCTACATCTCATTTACAGAATCGGTAAATTTACCGATTCAGTATTTTACCGATTCTGTATATTTACCGAATCGGTAAATTTACTGATTCTGTAAATGACATGCCCCCTACATGCCGAATCATAAATACCGGTCGGTAACGGCCGAAATCGGCCGTTACCGACCGGTATTTTGGCTCCTACATCTGGCCCCTAGCTCCCAGATGGATGGCGTCTGATGTCCGCTCTCAAGGAGGAAAGGTACGAGGACCACCTCTCGCAACACTAAAAGAGGAGCTTAAAATGGCCATCTGATAAGAAATAGCTATGGTTATGGGAGAAGACACTAATCTTAAAGGAAATGCCAAATATTCCTTAGACGAATTTTCTGTGGCAACTCCCAGAGGCACTTGTTTTCGCCAAATGACTTAAACACACATGTATATAAATATGTCTGGTGGGCAGTGGTTTGCCCACTGGGTTGTGAGGATGTACGACCAATTCGGTACAGGCTTACATCTACAAGAGATATCTAGATGGTCTGATTTTTTAAATGTTCTAGAGAGTTGCTTCAAACTGAGACCCTAGCATGCAAAAGATGAAAACATCAATGTAACAATCTTAAATGTACCAAAGAATGTAATTAAAGCACAGAGCCTTTCATGCATCTGAAAAAGTAACTTCAAGCTAAAAGCATAAAATGTACCAGACAGAGGAAGGAGCTTGAGTTTCGAATCTCATATGTACCAGAGAAACTTCTTTAAGGTCAGTCTCCTATGTGTAGTAGGGAAAGAAGCTTCAAGTTCAGACTCCTATATTTCTTGCTTTATGTTGCATGAGAAAGATTGTCAAGTGGTATCTATTAGCCATTCTTACAGTACTTCTAATCAATCAGATACTAAAGCCATTGTGTCGTATTTTGGTGGCTGGAACAAAAAAATATACACACAAGGCAACATCAAAGAAAAAGAAAGGAGTGTGAGAGGTGTCTTGCAATACACATCGGTGGTGGAATCCATACATAAGCCTGCTTTAGGCGAAGAGGGAGTGTGGAAGAATTATTATTTGTGTGGCAAGGATAAGGGTTTATTGAACCCAGTGTGTGCAGGCATCTCAGGAGACCAATGTGGTTCACTGATTGTACCCGGTGTCACGCCTGTCAACCAGCACATCGTGATTATTGGATTACTATGATGTGTCCCATTAGTGTTGGGGAACAATCACACCTTCGAAGTTAATATTTATGTCTATTTAAATTTCCATTGAGAGTGAAGTTGAGTAGAGCATGCTTCAGAATGTTCTATCTCAACAGAGAACATTAGAGCATTACCCTCTCATGTTGCACAACCTTTCATGGCACACAACTTCCTATGGTGTGCAACCTCTCATGGCACAAAAAACGCTCATGGTGTGCAACCTCTCATGGTGCACAACCTCACTTGGTGCAGACCTCTCATGGTACACAACATCTCTTGGCTCACCACCTCTCATGGTGCACAACCCTTCAGGGCGTGCAACCTCCCATGGTGCATAACCTTTCATGGTGCACAATTCTTCATGGAGTGCAACCTCTCATGGTGCACAACCCTTCAGGGTGTGCAATCTCTCATGGTGCATAACCTCTCATGGTGCGTAAACTTTCATGGCACACAACTTCTCATGGTACACAACCTGTCATGGTGCGCAACCTCTCATGGTGCACAAACCTTCAGGGTGTGCAACCTCTCATGGTGCATAACCTCTCATGGTGCGTAACCTTTCATGGCACACAACTTCTCATGGTGCGTGACCTCTCATGGTCCACATCCTCTCATGGTGCGCAACCTCTCATGGTGCACAACCTCTCATGGTGTGGAACCTTTCATGGCACACAACTTCTCATGGTGAGTGACCGCTCATGGTCTACAACCTCTCATGGTTCGCAACCTCTCATGCTGCGCAACCTCTCATGGTGCACAACCTCTCATGGTGCACACCTCTCATGGTGCGCAACCTTTCATGGCACACAACTTCCCATGGTGCGTGACCTCTCATGGTCCACAACCTCTCATGGTGTACAACCCTTCAGTGTGTGCACAACCTCTCATGGCTCACAACCTTTCGTGATGTGCAACCTCCCATGGAGCACAAACTCTCAGGGTGCAAAACCTCTCATGGCATGCAAACTCTTATGGTGCACAGCCTCCCATGGTGCACAACCTTTGGTGTGCAACCTACCATGGTGCAAAACCTCTCAGGGAGCACAACCTCTTATGGTGGGCAACCTCTAATGTTGCACAACCCTTCGGATGTGCAACCTCTCATGGTGCACAACCTGTCAAGGTGCGCAACCTTTGAAGGCATACAGCCTTTCGTGGTTCACAACCTCTCCTGAAGCACTACCATTCATGGGGCACAACATCTAAAGCAGCACAAACTCTCCTAGTAGACAGCGCACAGCCTCTCATGGAGTACAACCTCTCAGAGCACACAACCTTTCAGCTACAAAGCTACAGGACCCCAACCTAGGGTCTGAGATCAGGCAGTACAGCGCAACACATTCTTGAAGACCTTCTTTCTTGAATATTCAAGTCTTCAGCAGGACGCTGCACATTTTCGGGTACGATCAAAGACTTGATCTATGCTGCAATTAGTGTCAATGATAGCGTTTTAAATTATTCTACCATGATCATTTTGAGGTCTCGCCTAGCGATGCAGCGCATGCGCTGCACGTTTGCGTGATCTATTGTCGTCGCTTTTCTTTTGGAAGTGGGGTTGGTGACCACTCTGTCTCCCTTAGGCCCCACCCACCCAGACAATCTGACATCAGCTGCTTCCATTTACCAGCTTGTGAACAGACAGCATTCTATTTTCACACATTCCCTAGGCTGTTGTTTAATCACATTAAGCACCCAGACCGAACTAACAAACCCATGCTACGGTAATGGACAGAAATGACGGGCAGTCACAGCGCATGTTACCTTGTTCATGCTATTGCCCATGGTGCCTGTCGCGAGAGGAGGAGGCGGTGGCGGTGGCGCAGAACAGCAAACCACTGTCGTCACTCTCTGTGATCAGGTGCTGTGTGCAGACACAGCAATTAAGTGTGAGCTATCGCCTTTCCTTCCACTCGTGTCCGCAGGGCCAACACCCACAATACCAATAGGGTTTTCCGTATGAGTAGTTTATGAGGCAAAAACAGAGCTCCAACAACTATGACATGCAGCTGAACTAGTTGAGGGCTGCCCAGAACCGCCTTCTGGACCTCATCATCTTCCCCGTGCCTCCTGTCGCACGCAGGGGTAAAGATGGGCCCTTACTGCATCTTTAATGGGTCTTGTAGTTCACCCACCTTTAGAAATCAGTAGAGAGGCAAGTCGCACAACAACAGTCCCCGGCATGCACTGGAGCAGCGCGTGTCTCACCAAAATAAACCAGTGCTCAGGGAAGTAGCGCCTTCCCCTCCCACAGCACATTGCTGGCACAGTGAGTAATAAGGGCCAGCTTGTGCTCTTCCGCTTCTAAGAGAGGACACACAGATGGCACTCTGCTGCCCCTTCACCTTGTGGGAGGGAAAACTAAGCTTAGGCAAGAGGGACACTACGCTGGACACCAGCAAAGAGTCTTTTATAAACCTTTTTATTGACAAGTGTTTTTCTGAGCCTGTGGGTCAGACTGCCGGGTAAGGGTTTTTCACCCCGTTTAGCTGAATTCCTTGGTTAATTTATGGTCAGGTCTGTTGTCTTTGCAGTCAAGGCACTGCACTTTACCAAAGACGTATTTAAATTAATAAAACCCGTTGCCAGTTCCGTTTCATCGTCTTCACGGATTCGGGGCAGGGTGCCCTTCCCAGTGTGTTGTCCTTGAAGGCACTTGTGTGTTTGCGCACTAGTGTCTACAGACGCCCCAAGTCTCACTGCCTTGCCATTTCACCCTCTCTCACGCCCGCACACTCATACCTACGCATTCCTCCCTTCTTTCGCTTCCTCTATCCTCCTTTCTCATCTAGTGTTGTTATTTCTATTTCCTTTTTTCTCCCATTTCATCTTTCATCTTCTCTCTCTCTCTCTCCTTTCTCGTAGATATTTCCTTCCTTCTATACCTCACTCGCTCATAGACGCGGACGTTTCTTTCTCCTCCCTTTTTCATTGCTGTATTTCTCATATTTCTTTATTGAGCGCTCCCTCTTCCTATTGTTTCGTCCACATTGTATCGCTTTCACTTTCACTTTCTTTCACTCTCTCTCTCTCCCCTCCCATGCTTTCTAATTTCCTGTTTTGTTTTCACTTTTGGTCTTTCTTCTCTTCCAGCCTGTCTCACACAACACCTACGTGAACACAGGTCGATCACACAAACACTTTCACGTGGTCTCTCACACAAGCACACATACACACACACAAACACGTACGCGCTTACACACACTTTTATTTGTTAATTACGCACCTCGCAGAGTAGTGAGACCCAATGCTTTCTCGTATGTTGTGCACAAATTGTGCAGACACACAAACATACCTACATACGAACACGCAACAAAAATTTTGTTTTTTTATCAAAGTTTTTATTCCGTTATTTTATCCAACTAACATAGATATAAATGAATACATACATTTATGGTATAAAACCTACGAAAATCTTGAGCATAATAATAAATACCTTGCTGTATTTTTTTTTTCATTTTTATTTTATTTATATAATATATTCTAATGCAATAAAGGCATTTATTCAACTACCTGGCATGCTTTTGTTCATTTGCCTCTTTTGCCAACTAAGCACAATATATATGTAAATAAACAACCATAGGTTCTATATAAAAGTATATTATTTTTGTAATATTACATGTTCACATAAACTCACAAAACACAGGAGTCAGAGCTCTCTGCCACCACAGTTTCCAGGCAGAAAGAACACTAGCGCCTAGACTTGAACTGTGTGCGCCTCTCATCTGCTACTTGTAGAGTAGACATGAATTTAAGAATACTCTCCGCCACATACCGGTGTGAGTAGGTGAAGAGATGGGCAGGGCCATGTGCTGCGAGCCCCGTCTGCTTCACATGCACTGAAGTTATCCCCATTAATGGTATAAATTCACCTAAGTGCCAGGAGTAGTGCGGGAATAAAGCACATGCAGGGGGTAGCTAAAGGCATGTCTGGGGTAGCAGTGGGTACCCCCCCCAATTCCCGACCAAGCTTGGCACTCAGGCGCTAGCACCAGGGAAGACGCCCGTGCAAGGGTCACTTTTACACTGTGAGCAGCTCCTCCTTCCATCCTTTGAAAATTATCAATGGTGCCCTGGAAACATTTGTTGTAACCGAAGTGCAATGCACAAAAGCTGCACTATCTGTCACTAGAGCATAACGCGCACCTCCAGTCACGACCTTATAAGCAGTGTACGGTGAAATCCCACCAGACACACAGAGTATTAGCAGCTCTTTATCATTTCATGGGTGGAAAGAATCTGAAAACCGAGCCCTCCGGTGGGAGGGGACTTCCGGTTGGGCGTGGACAAGGAAATGTGTCATTATTGTGACACTGTTGGTTCTGCCTCAGGCTGTAACAAGCATTTGCAATACAATAGGTCTAGCATTTGCGAGAGTTTGAGCTATTGGCATTGTAAATGACAATCTGGCACATGCATCAACAATGCCATTTATGATTCCTTATCAGCGAAAAATAAGGATTCGGTAATAAGGAATAGCAAAAGGCTATGCATGTAGAAATCGCTTAAAAAATATCGATTTCTAAACATTCCTTAATTGCGACTCGCAAATTGCGAGTCGCAATTAAGGAATACCTCCCCATTCATTCCTATGGGCCTAGAGGCCCATAGGAATGAATTGAAAGACATTTTCCATTTGCAATTCTCAATTAGAGAATCACAAATTGAGAATGCAATTTCAAGGGTGCCAGGGTGTCAAAAGGACACCCTGTTGCACCTTTGAAATCTGCATATGAGTATATCTTGCACACACACACATGGCCCAAGGGCATGTGTGTGTAAAATGGAACTTTGAAAAATGCACTTTAGTGCATTTTTACAAGTTCTGCAAATTACCATGAAGTTCAACTTCATGGTAATTTGCGCCACCTATTAGTGAAATCACTATTTTTTTTACTTTAATGCATTGCATTTATGGAATCTCAATTTGCGATTCCTTAAATGCAATGGCAATTTAAGTAATCGCAATTTAGAGAATACTTAAATTGTGATTTTAGCATTTGGGATGATGCATCCCAAATGCAAAAATACCTGTCGCAAAGGGGCAGATTCTGAGAATCTGCCCGTTTGCCACCGGTTTTTGCTTTGATGCGTTGTGGGCCATAGCCTTTTATTTATGCATTTGAAAACCTGCAAGCTGTGCGTAAACAAGAACTTATAGTCCTTGCTTATGACAAGTATTTATAGTCCTCGCTTATGAGAAGATTGGCAGTCTCTTTTACTGCCAGCCTTGCTTCTTGTAAGCAAGGACTATACGCACAAAGTGCGTGTTTATGCACCGCTTGCAGGTTTTCAAAACAAATGAATAAAAGGCATTGTCATTTACAATGGCAATAGCTCCAACTCTCACCAATTCAAGACCTATTGCATTGCAAATGCTTGTTGTATACGTGACAATATTCTGGAAATCAATTTTCTGACTTTGACTTAGTATTCCCTAGTGAGTATGTATGAAAAAGTTAAAATAAGGAGCTCGTTTGCCACTGTTTACCAAGTGCCACTGATAGCAGCATCCCTCTTGGCTCAAAATCTCTTAAGGGTTATTGTTCTGAGCACAGTAAGGTAATAATGATATTGTGCCCCAGTATTTCTGTTCTGCACACTTTCTGGTGTAAACACCGTCCTGCTGTGTATCTAGGTGTTCAACAGAGCGCAAAATGTGCCTAATAGACACATACATCATTTGTTAAGATCGGACACACTATTGACTTTGGACCACTGAAAATGTTGATATATTGGATGCAAAAACGCAATTCCCTTCAGAACTAAATTTATAATTGCTTTAAATAATTTGAAATGCATTTAGAAAAAAAAACTCTTTAATCTGACCCTTTGGCCCCATTTTTGGAAACACTTCTCCATCTGCCACCCCCTGGACAGGCTTAAACACGCCACTTGCACAGGGGCACAGGGCTTGCTTTCTCCTATGGTACAAAAGAAGAAGTACCACTGATGCTCAGAACGGCCTGATGGATGGATTGCTTATTAAGTGCGGCCTGAGAGTGCTTCGTGATTTCTTAAGTGTCTCTCCCTGCGTCCCCTCTTCCCAGCACCACTCTCGCTGTGTCTCCTTCATTAGTGCAGCTCTTCTCTGTGTGATGATTGCACTGCACTCTGAAGAAGGCAGCCTGGGGGCTGCCGGGCCAGTGAAAGCGCGTAGATTCATCCGCCGAACCTGTTCTCTAAGTGACATGACAATTGTTCTCAAGTACCTCGTAACTATTTTAGAGTCAGCGGCATATATGTTTTATTTTTTTCTCTGCGGGACAGGGGTTGGCAGCTGCAACTCATGTACCACTCTGAGGGGCGGCAGAAGAAGGGAGGGGGTTAAGGGTGCCACTAACCCAGGGGTCTCCAACCTTTTCTGTAGTAAGAGCTAATTCTGCTCAAGGAAAGTCCTGCTGAGCTACTAGCATATTTTATCACTGTCAAATGCTTATGATATATATTAACATTACACTATGACCACCCTAAGCACAATTATCAGTTGTGACCACCAAAAATTTCCAGGTGAAGTTATCAGCAAAATGGTAGGAAAATGTTTATCAAAATAAATGCTTGTAATCAAGTAAAATTCAAATCATCACATGCAGTGTGCCACAAACGATATTACCACAGCAGTAAGTCTCCCCAACTCAGATTTAAAGTCGATAAACATGTTTCATGTGGCAGAACCATAGGCCACCGCTGCACCTTCCACATGCTATCAACATACTCAGCAAGACCTTCAAATGCACCCACCTCCAAAAATCAAGGAAGACCGTCACCTGTCGTAGCCAGACTCATCCTCAACATCCCACGACAAGACCACATTACCCAGCATAAACGAGCACTACACTTGCTCCCCGTAGAAAAAAGAGTGACCTTCAAGCTGCTCACACACACCTATAAAGCCCTCCACAACACCGGACTCCAATACCTCAATCTCCTTCTACACCCCGAAAAATAAACTCCACTCCGCTGACCAGGCTTTGGCCGAAATCCTCTGCATCCACAGAACCAGATAGGAGGCACACTCTTCTCCTACATCGTGGCCAAGACCTGGAATGAACTCCCCCTCAGCATCAGATGAAGCCCCACACTGAAAGCATTCAGGAAAAGCCATAAGACCTGACTTTTCAAATGACAAAAGCTGCACAAATCCCCCCCACACACTCCCCCAGTGCCTGAAGACCCTCACAGGTGAGTAGTGTGCTCTATACATCCCTGATTGATTGATTGATAGGCCACCACAGTGAGTGTTTGAGTGTTATCAACAGGCCCTGCCATTGGTTTGGCTGTCTGTAACTCTTAAGGGTAGTGAAATGAGCAGTGCTGCCTTCTTTAATATACACAGAATCTCTGAGATGGGCTTGGTTTGGCTTCAACTCTGAGAGCTACTTTGAGGGTGCTAGTGAGCTACCAGTAGCTCCTGAGCTACTGGTTGGAGACCCCTGCGCTGACCTCTCTGAGAGGTGTCAGGAGAAGGCGGCCTTTTTTACCTCTTTGGATGTTTCCGCTATCTTTTATTTTCCCCTCTAGCGGTGGGGGCAGTTGTTAATTTACCTCACTAAAGGGGCCCATCTGGAAACGGGGTGGGAGGTGAGCTTTGTTTCTTTTTCCCCTCTGAGAGAAAAAGAAGGCAGGGACATCTTAAGGATTTTGTGGGCCCTGTGCCAAACGCATTTTAGGGGCCCGGTTCGGAGCGCCTTAAAATTATTGATCCAGTTTCAGCTCTCGCATGCCCTCTCTGGCCAGGTCACAGACAGTGCACAGGCACACTAGTTCAAATTCTATATGTTTTCATATCTATTATTCAGGGATAGTGATGTACGTTTTAAATATTGTGAGACAGAAGCATCTCACTATTATTACTGGAAAGAATTGCTGTGACCCCCTCCCATTTCTCATACGTGAAGTCGTGTATTTAATTTAAAAGAAGCCGTTTCGTGGATGTTGCATGAATTATAAACATTACATTTGTCTACAAAATATCTGAAAATGAATCACCCACATTAAAAGTAAATTAAAGGAAAACAAACAATCTGTTTAAGAATTTTACACGGTCATCAAGAGTCCCTCCAGAACAGAGTTAACTCTATGGGGGGGGGGGGGAGGTTGGTGAAAGACTGGGGCCCTGGGCCCAAGCCCACTTTGCTCATGCCTTAAAACGTCTCTGAGAAGGTAGTAGATGCATTTTATTTCGCATATTAATTAGAAAGGGAAGCCGCCTTTCATGTATCCGTCTCTAAGCAGCCATTTTGTTTGTTATAACCCCTCCAGGTGTGTGCTGTCTTTAATTATCCGCACCTGACGAGGACTCCAGGGCTTTAAGTGGGATGAAAAAACTCGGGGTCTCTCAAAGGGGCATGGCCAATGTATTTAAGGGCGTGGCCTAAAACACGGGAGCTCAATATCTGTGCTTAGTATAGTGTGCCGTCCGACTTGTATTTTGCTGTTTCTCTCATTTCATCCAGATGTTTGATACAACAAGTAACATCCTACCTACAACAAGTCACGACTATTGGCTTTGTCGATGGTTGTTAGTTGCTTAAGATAAATAAGCAGCAACTATGGCTTGTATATAATATTGAAAAAGCTTCCACTTAAAGCCCTGATGACACCACGACAATGTTGCTGCTCCTGAGTTTGAAAAAGAGAGGGGAAATCCAGAGAGAAAAGGACTCTTTAGAGGATTTCCCTTCCCCTACAACGCTCACCTGGCATGACGTCATGCAGTAACTTCTCCACTAGTGAGAATTGATTAGTGTGAGCAGGCACACATCCATGAGCCTGCTGTCACTGCAGTCCAGGATAAAACCAGACCGCCTGTGCCAGGGCACAAAACAGAGCCCGATAGAGACCCGTTCCGAGGTCTCCTTTAAAAAACTGCTTGTGATCAGACCCGGTGAGACCTTGCCCACTTAAAGCCCTGTAGGACTCTATGAACCGCTATTGGAGAGGGGCAACCAAGAAATGTTGATGAACCCAGATTGGTACCATAGTTCCCCTTCCCCAGCAACCTCCAGGAACAGTGGGTATAGCCCATTAGAATTGACTTGTTGTCCCAGGGCCCTATTCACAGAATGAATTTAAGACTAAATCCTAAACTTACTACTATTTTGGTATTCACAGAATGCACTTACTACTTTTGGCATTCACAGAATGAACTTACTACTTTTGCTATTTACATGATGAACTTACTACTATTGGTATTCACAGAATACACTTACGACTACCAACTTTACGTCCGCACCTGGGCCGGAATTTCCGCCTCTGGGATGGAATTTAAGGCTCTGCGGCAGAATTTCCGATTCTGGGCCGTAATATACAATCTGTGGCCGTTGATCATTTTAGCCAAGGGTAAACACCTGTCCAAGTGCCTACCATCCCCCACCATGGATCAGCTGACATACTGCAGTCAATCGCAGCCAATAGCTCCATTTTGTCATGATGAATGTTGCAAGTGCCTACCATCCCCCACCAGGCTCCGGCTGAAGCCAATTAACACTAATTGACCAGCACCACAAAACACATAAAAGCAGCACACATTGAAGGAACAGGTTTGGCCACAGAGAGTTTGTGTGCACAACGCTCACATTGCCAGTGAAAAATGGAACTAATGAGGAGAAAGAAGAACTTCACTGCAGAAGAGACCACCATGCTTGTGGAGTTTATAGTGAGGCACCACAAACACCTATATGGACTGCCACCCTACTGTACCAGCGGGACACAGAAGGCAACCCTATGGCAGCAATTACATCAATGTAACAATCTTAAATGTACCAAAGTATGTAATTTAAGCTCAGAGTCTTTCATGCATCTGAAAAAGTAACTTCAAGCTAAAAGCATAAAATGGACCAGACAGAGGAGCTTGAGTTTCGAATCTCATATGTACCAGAGAAACTTCTTTAAGGTCAGTCTCCTGTGTGTAGTAGGGAAAGAAGCTTCGCGTTCAGACTCCTATATTTCTTGCTTTATGTTGCATGAGAAAGATTGTCAAGTGGTGTCTATTAGCCATTCTTACAGTACTTCTAATCAATCAGATACTAAAGCCATTGTGTCGTATTTTGGTGGCTGGAACAAAAAAATATACACGAAAGGCTACATCAAAGAAAAGGAAAGGAGTGTGAGAGGTGTCTTGCAATACACATTGGTGGAGAAATCCATACATAAGCCTGCTTTAGGCCAAGAGGGAGTGTGGAAGAAATATTATTTGTGTGGCAAGGATAAGGGTTTATTGAACCCAGTGTGTGCAGGCATCTCAGGAGACCAATGTGGTTCATTGATTGTACCCCGTGTCACGCCTGTAAACCAGCACATCATGATAGTTGGATTACTATGATGTGCCCCATTAGTGTTGGGGAACAATCACACCTTCAAAGTTAATATTTGTGTCTATTTAAATTTCCATGGATAGTGAAGTTGAGTAGAGCATGCTTCAGAATGTTCTAGAGTGAAGTTGAGTAGAGCATGCTTCAGAATGTTCTATCTCAACAGAGAACATTAGAGCATTACCCTCTCATGTTGCACAACCTTTCATGGCACACAACTTCTTATGGTGTGCAACCTCGTCTCATGGCACATAAACCACTCATGGTGCGCAACCTCTCATGGTGCACAACCTCACTTGGTGCAGACCTCTCATGGTACACAACATCTCATGGCTCACCACCTCTCATGGTGCACAACTCTTCAGGGTGTGAAACCTCCCATGGTGCATAACCTTTCATGGTGCACAACCCTTCAGGGTGTGCAATCTCTCATGGTGCACAACCTCTCTTGGTGCGTAACCTCTCATGGTACACAACTTCTCATGGTACACAACCTGTCATGGTGCGCAACCTCTCATGGTGCACAAACCTTTAGGGTGTGCAAACTCTCATGGTGCATAACCTCTCATGGTGCGTAACCTTTCATGGCACACAACTTCTCATGGTGCGTGACCTCTCATGGTCCACAGCCTCTCATGGTGCGCAACCTCTCAAAGTGCACAACCTCTCATGGTGTGCAACCTTTCATGGCACGCAACTTCTCATGGTGCGTGACCTCTCATGGTCCACAACCTCTCATGGTTCGCAACCTCTCATGATGCACAACCTCTCATGGTGCACAACCTCTTATGGTGCGCAGCCTTTCATGGAACGCAACTTCTCAGGGTGCCTGGCCTCTCATGATCCAAAACCTCTCATGGTGCACAACCTCTAATGTTGCATCACCTCTCATGGTGCACAACCCTTCAGGATATACAACCTCTCATGATGCGTAACCTTTCATGGCACACAACTTCTCATGGAGCGTGACCTCTCATGGTCCACAATCTCTCATGGTGCGCAACCTCTTATGGTGCGCAGCCTCTCATGGTGCACAACCTCTCATGGTGCACAACCTCTCATGGTGCGCAACCTTTCATGCCACACAACTTCCCATGGTGCGTGACCTCTCATGGTCCACAACCTCTCATGGTGTACAACCCTTCATGGTGTACAACCCTTCAGTGTGCACAACCTCTCATGGCTCACAACCTTTCGTGATGTGCAACCTCTCATGGAGCACAAACGCTCAGGGTGCAAAACCTCTCATGGCATGCAAACTCTTATGGTGCACAGCCTCCCATGGTGCACAACCTTTCGTGGTGTGCAACCTACCATGGTGCAAGACCTCTCAGGGAGCACAACGTCTTATGGTGGGCAACCTCTAATGTTGCACAACCCTTCGGGTGTGCAACCTCTCATGGTGCACAGCCTGTCAAGGTGCGCAAACTTTGATGGCGTGCAGCCATTCGTGGTTCACAACCTCTCCTGAAGCACTATCTTTCATGGTGCACAACATCTAAAGCAGCACAAACTCTCCTAGTGCACAGCGCACAGCCTCTCATGGAGTACAACCTCTCAGAGCACACAACCTTTCAGCTACAAAGCTACAGGACCCCAACCTAGGGTCTGAGTTCAGGCAGTATAGCTCAACACATTCTTGAAGACCTTCTTTCTTGAATATTCAAGTCTTCAGCAGGACGCTGCACATTTTCGGGTACGATCAAAGACTTGATCTATGCTGCAATTAGTGTCAATGATAGCGTTTTAAATTATTCTACCATGATCATTTTTAGGTCTAGCCTAGCAATGCAGTGCATGCGCTACAAGTTTGCAAGATCTATTGTCGTCGCTTTTTTTTTGGAAGTGGAGTCGGTGACCGCTCTGTCTCCCTTAGGCCCCACCCACCTGGACAATCTGACATCAGCTGCTTCCATTTACCAGCTTGTGAACAGACAGCATTCTATTTTCACACATTCCCTAGGCTGTCGTTTAATCACATTAAGCACCCAGACGAACTAACAAACAAATGCTACGGTAACGGGACAGAAATGACGGGCAGTCACAGCGCATGTTACCTTGTTCATGCTATTGCCCATGGTGTCTGTCGCGAGAGGAGGAGGCGGTGGCGCAGAACAGCAAACCACTGTCACTGTCTGTGATAAGGTGCTGTGTGCAGACACAGCAATTAAGTGTGAGCTGTCGCCTTTCCTTCCACTTGTGTCAGCAGGGCCTCCACCCACAATACCAATAGGGTTTTCCATATGAGTAGTTTATGAGGCAAAAACAGAGCTCCACCAACTATGACATGCAGCTGAACTAGTTGAGGGCTGCCCGGAACCGCCTTCTGGACCTCATCATCTTTCCCTTGCCTCCTATCGCACGCAGGGGTAAAGACGGGCCCTTACCGCATCTTTAATGGGTCTTGGAGTTCACCCACCTTTAGAAATCAGTAGGGAGGCAAGTCGCACAACAACAGTCCCCGGCATGCACCGGAGCAGCGCGTGTCTCACCAATATAAACCGGTGCTCAGGGAAGTAGCGCCTTCCCCTCCCAAAGCACATTGCTGGCACAGTGAGTAATAAGGGCCAGCTCGTGCTCTTCCGCTTCTAAGACAGGACACACAGATGGCACTCTGCTGCCCCTTCACCTTGTGTGAGGGAAAACAAAGCTTAGGCAAGAGGCACACTACGCTGGACACCAGCAAAGAGTCTTTTATAAACATTTTTATTGACAAGTGTTTTTCTGGGCCTGTGGTCAGACTGCCGGGTAAGGGTTTTTCACCCCGTTTAGCTGAATTCCTTGGTTAATTTATGGTCAGATCTGTTGTCTTTGCAGTCAAGGCACAGCACTTTACCAAGGACGTATTTAAATTAATAAAACCCGTTGCCAGTTCCGTTTCATCATCTTGACGGATTCGGGGCAGGGTACCCTTCCCAGTGTGTGGACCTTGAAGGCACTTGTGTGTTTGCGCACTAGTGTCTACAGACGCCCCAAGTCTCACTGCCTTGCCATTTCACCCTCTCTCACGCCCGCACACTCATACCCATGCATTCCTCCCTTCTTTCGCGTCCTCTATCCTCCTTTCTCATCTAGTGTTGTTATTTCTATTTCCTTTTCTCTCCCATGTAATTGTTCTCTTTCATCTTCTCTCTCCCTCTCCTTTCTCGTAGATATTTCCTTCCTTCTATACCTCACTCACTCATAGACGCGGACGTTTCTTTCTTTCTCCTCCCTTTTTCATTGCTGTATTTCTCATATTTCTTTATTTAGCGCTCCCTCTTCCTGTTGTTTAATCCACTTTGTTTCACTTTCACTTTCTTTCACTCTCTCTCTCTCCCCTCCCATGCATTCTAATTTCGTGTTTTTTTTCACTTTTGGTCTTTCATCTCTTCCAGCCTGTCTCACACAACACCTATGTGAACACAGGTCGATCACACAAACGCTTTCACGTGGCCTCTCACGCAAACACACATACACACACAAACACGCACGCGCTTACACGCACTTTTATTTGTTAATTACGCACCTCGCAGAGTAGCGAGACCCAATGCTTTCTCGTATGTTGTGCACAAATGGTGAAGACACACAAACATACCTACATACGAACACTCGCACACGCAACAAAAACTTTGGTAAAAAAGAAAAACTTATGCAACCTGGATAAAACGTTTTTTTATCAAAGTTTTTATTCAGTTATTTTATCCAACTATCAGACATGAACGAATGCATACATTTATGGTACAAAACCTACGAAAATCTTGAGCATAATAATAAATACCTTGCTGTATTTTTTTTTCATTTTTATTTTATTTATATAATATATTTTAATACAATAAAGGCATTTATTCAACTACCTGGCATGCTTTTGTTCATTTGCCTCTTTTGCCAACTAAGCACAATATATATGTAAATAAACAACCATAGGTTCTATATAAAAGTATATTAATTTTGTAATATTACATGTTCACATAAACTCACAAAACACAGGAGTCAGAGCTCTCTGCCACCCCAGTTTCCAGGCAGAAAGAACACTAGCGCCTAGACTTGAACTGTGTGCGTCTCTCATCTGCTGCTTGTAGAGTAGACATGAATTTAAGAATACTCTCCGCCACATACCGGTGTGAGTAGGTGAAGAGATGGGCAGGACCATGTGCTGCGAGCCCCGTCTGCTTCACATGCACTGAAGTTATCCCCATTAATGGTATAAATTCACCTAAGTGCCAGGAGTAGTGCGGGAATAAAGCACATGCAGGGGGTAGCTAAAGGCATGTCTGGGGTAGCAGTGGGTACCCCCCCGATTCCCGACCAAGCTTGGCACTCAGGCGCTAGCACCAGGGAAGACGCCCGTGCAAGGGTCACTTTTACACTGTGAGCAGCTCCTCCTTCCATCCTTTGAAAATTATCAATGGTGCCCTGGAAACATTTGTTGTAACCGAAGTGCAATGCACACAAGCTGCACTATCTGTCACTAGAGCATAACGCGCACCTCCAGTCACGACCGTATAAGCAGTGTACGGTGAAATCCCACCAGACACACAGAGTATTAGCAGCTCTTTATCATTTCATGGGTGGAAAGAATCTGAAAACCGAGCCCTCCGGTGGGAGGGGACTTCCGGTTGGGCGTGGACAAGGAAATGTGTCATTATTGTGACACTGTTGGTTCTGCCTCAGGCTGTAACAAGCATTTGCAATACAATAGGTCTAGCATTTGCGAGAGTTTGAGCTATTGGCATTGTAAATGACAATCTGGCACATGCATCAACAATGCCATTTAGGATTCCTTATCAGCGAAAAATAAGGATTCGGTAATAAGGAATAGCAAAAGGCTATGCATGTAGAAATCGCTTAAAAAATATCGATTTCGAAACATTCCTTAATTGCGACTCGCAATTAAGGAATACCTCCCTATTCATTCCTATGGGCCTAGAGGCCCATATGAATGAATGGGAAGACATTCTCAATTCTCAATTAGAGAATCGCAAATTGAGAATGCAACTTCAAGGGTGCCAGGGTGTCAAAAGGACACCCTGTTGCACCTTTGAAATCTGCATATGAGTATATCTTGCACACACACATGCCCCAAGGGCATGTGTGTGTGTAAAATGGAACTTTGAAAAATGCACTTTATTTTTTTTTTCAAAGTTCTGCTAATTACCATGAAGTTCAACTTCATGGTAATTTGCGCCACCTATTAGCGAAATTTTACTTTAATGCATTGCATTTATGGAATCTCAATTTGCGATTCCTTAAATACAATGGCAATTTAAGTAATCGCAATTTAGAGATTACTTAAATTGTGATTTTTGCATTTGGGTTGATGCATCCCAAATGCAAAAATACAGTTTTGGGACGGTTTTTGCTTTGATGCTTTGTGGGCCAAAGCCTTTTATTTATGCGTTTGCAAACTTGCAAGCTGTGCGTAAAGAAGTACTTCTATTCCTTGCTTATGCCAGTATTTATAGTCCTTGCTTATGAGAAGCAAGGCTGGCAGTCTCTTTTACTGCCAGCCTTGCTTCTCGTAAGCAAGGACTATACGCACAAAGTGCGTGTTTATGCACCGCTTGCAAGTTTTCAAAACAAATGAATAAAAGGCATTGTCATTTACAATGGCAATAGCTCCAACTCTCACCAACTCGAGACCTATTGCATTGCAAATGCTTGTTGTATAAGTGACAATATTCTGGAAAACAATTTTCTGACTTTGACTTCGTATTCTCTAGTGAGTATGTATGAACAAGTAAAAATAAGGGGTTCGTTTGCCCCTGTTTACTAAGTGTCACTGATAGCAGCATCCCTCTAGGCTCAAACTCTCTTATGTGCTTATTGCTCTGAGCACAGTAAGGTAATAATGATCTTGTGCCCCAGTATTTCTGTTCTGCACACTTTCTGGTGTAAACACCGTCCTGCTGTGTATCGAGGCGTTCAACAGGGCGCAAAATGTGCCTAATAGGCACATACATCATTTGTTAAGATCGGACACACTATTGATTTTGGACCACTGAAAATGTTGATATATTGGATGCAAAAACGCAATTCCCTTCAGAACTAACTTTATAATGGCTTTAAATAATTTGAAATGCATTTAGAAAAAGTACTCTTTAATCTGACCCTTTGGCCCCATTTTTGGAAACACTTCTCCATCTGCCACCCCCTGGACAGGATTAACCACCTCACTTGCACAGGGGCACAGGGCTTGCTTACTCCGATGGTACAAAAGGGCTGCACCCCCTTCTAAAGTACCACTGATGCTCAGAACGGCCTGATGGATGGATTGCTTATTAAGTGCGGCCTGAGAGTGCTTCGTGATTTCTTAAGTGTCTCTCCCTGCGTCCCCACTTCCCAGCACCACTCTCGCTGTGTCTCCTTCATTAGTGCAGCTCTTCTCGGTGTGATGATTGCACTGCACTCTGAAGAAGGCAGCCTGGGGGCTGCCGGGCCAGGGATAATAACGCGTAGATTCATCCGCCGAACCTGTTCTCTAAGTGACATGACAATTGTTCTCAAGTACCTCGTAACTATTTTAGAGTCAGCGGCATATATGTTTTATTTTTTTCTCTGCGGGACAGGGGTTGGCAGCTGCCACTCATGTACCACTCTGAGAGGCGGCACAAGAAGGGAGGGGGTTAAGGGTGCCACTAACCTCTCTGAGAGGTGTCAGGAGAAGGCGGCCTTTTTTATTTGACCTTTTTGGATGTCTCCGCTATCTTTTATTTTCCCCTCTAGCGGTGGGGGCAGTTGTTAATTTACCTCACTTAAGGGGCCCATCTGGAAGGGGGTGGGAGGTGAGCTTTGTTTCTTTTACCCCTCTGAGAGGAAAAGAAGGCAGGGACATCTTAAGGATTTTGGGGGCTCTGTGCCAAACGCATTTTGGGGGCCCCGGTTCGGAGCGGCTTTAAATTATTGATCCAGTTTCAGCTCTCGCGTGCCCTCTCTGGCCAGGTCACAGACAGAGCACAGGTACACTAGTTCAAATTCTATATATATTCATATCTATTATTCAGGGATAGTGATGTACGTTTTAAATATTGTCAGACAGAAGCATCTCACTATTATTACTGGAAAGAATTGCTGTGACCCCCCTCCCATTTCTCATAGTGAAGTCCTATTTTTATCTAAAAGAAGCCGTCTCGTGGATGTTGCATGAAATGTAAACACTACATTTGTCTACAAAATATCTGCAATAGACTTTCACTCATCACCCACATTAAAAGTAAATTAAAGGAAAACAAACAATCTGTTTAAGAATTATACACGGTCATCAAGGCAAGAGTCTCTCCAGAACAGAGATAACTATATGGGGGGGCTGCTGAAAGACTGCGGCCCTGGGCCAGAGCCTACTTTGCTCATGCCTTAAAACGTATCTGAAAAGGTAGTAGATACATTTTATTTTGCATATTAATTAGAAGGGGCGGCCACCTTTCATTTATCCGTCTCGAAGCAGCCATTTTGTTTCTTATAACCCCTCCAGGTGTGTGCTGTCTTTAATGATCCACCTGACGAGGACTCCAGGGCTTTAAGTGGGATGAAAAAACTCGGGGTCTCTCAAAGGGGCATGGCCAATGTATTTAAGGGTGTGGCCTAAACACGGGAGCTCAATATCTGTGCTTAGTATAGTGTGCCGCCCGACTTGTATTTTGCTGTTTCTGTCATTTCATCCAGATGTTTGATACAACAAGTAACATCACACCTACAACAAGTCACGACTATTGGCTTTGTCAATTGTTGTTAGTTGCATAAGATAAATAAGCAGCAACTATGGCTTGTATATAATATTGAAAAAGCTTCCACTTAAATCCCTGATGACACCACAACAATGTTGCTGCTCCTGAGTTTCAAAAAGAGAAGGTAAATCCAGAGAGAAAATGACTCTTTAGAGGATTTCCCTTCCCCTACAACGCTCACCTGGCATGACGTCATGCAGTAACTTCTGCACTAGTAAAAAGTGATTAGTGTGAGCAGGTGCACATCCATGTGCCTGCTGTCACTGCAGTCCAGGATAAAACCAGACCGCCTGTGCCAAGGCACAAAACAGAGCCCGATAGAGACCCGTTCCGAGGCCTCCTTTAAAAACTGCTGGTGATCAGACCCGTTGGGACCTGGCCCACTTAAAGCCCTATAGGACTCTATCAACCTCTATTGGAGAGGGGTAACCAAGAAATGTTGATGACCCCCGAATGGTACCATAGTTCCCCTTCCCCCAGCAACCTCCAGGAACAGGTGGTATAGCCCATTAGCATTGACTTGTTGTCCCAGGGCCCGATTCACAGAATGAACTTAAGACTAAATCCTAAACCTACTACTATTTTGGTATTCACAGAATGCACTTACTACTTTTGGCATTCACAGAATGAACTTACTACTTTTGCTACTTACAGCATGAACTTACTACTATTGGTATTCACAGAATACACTTACGACTGCCAACTTTACGTCCATACCCGGGCCGGAATTTCCACCTCCGGGGTGGAATTTACGGCTCTGCGGCAGAATTTCCGATTCCGGGCCGTAATATACAATCTGTGGCCATTGATCATTTTAGCCAAGGGTAAACACCTGTCCAAGTGCCTACCATCCCCCTCCATGGATCAGCTGACACACTGCAGCCAATCGCAGCCATTAGCTCCATTTTGCCATGATGAATGTTGCAAGTGCCTACCATCCCCCACCAGGCTCCGGCTGAAGCCAATTAACACTAATTGACCAGCACCACAAAACACATAAAAGCAGCAGACATTGAAGGAACAGGTTTGGCCACAGAGAGTTTGTGTGCACAACGCTCACATTGCCAGAGAAAAATGGAACTAATGAGGAGAAAGAAGAACTTCACTGCAGAGGAGACCACCATGCTTGTGGAGTTTATAGTGAGGTACCACAAAAGCCTATATGGACTCCCACCCTACTGCACCAGTGGGACACAGAAGGAAATCCTATGGCAGCAATTAGCCACTGCTGTCACAGCACTGGGGGAAGAGAGGCGCACAGTACAGGACATCAAGAAGAAGTGGCAGGATGAAAGGCAGAGGGTGAAGGAGAAGTACTCCAGGATCGAATTAAGCAGGATCCTCCCTGCTTCATACTCTGGACCCCGCATCCGTCTCACCCCACTGGAGGAGAATATCCTTACCACAATACACCCTCACTTGGTCCATGGGCTGCCTGTCAGTGACGTCTGCTACGTGGTACCAGGTAAATGGGATGAAAAGAAAAAGTGAATGAAAAGATTGTCTGTGTTACACTGTCATTGTGAGTAAGGAACTTGTCCAAAGTGTGTATAAAAATATCGTCAGTCAGAGACTCATGTGTCACCCTCTGTATGTAGCACCACAAGTCCCAGAATCCTTAGCATTAGATATGGCAAATCCCTCCCCCCCTTTTCAAAACATGGGCACAGTACTGCTGCCGTACCTACACAACCCTGCTAAGTAGCAATTGACAAATATTAGCAGGGATGCGCCAGTACCAATGCAACATGCAAATCAACCCTTGTGCAACCACGGATGCATCGCATTTACATTGCGGTGCACTGTGGCGCAGGGATAGACAGATGTGTGTTGCATCTGATGGCATTAGGGGTGCTTTGCTGGAGTCGTGTCGCAAGTGCGATGCAACTCCAACAATGTCCATGGACCGCCCATACCTTACATGCTGTGCCACTCCTTACGTCTGCTTCAAGCAGGCATAAGGTTGCCTCGCAGCGGCCTCTGAAAATTGACTCCGTGAAATCTTGTAGATTTCACTGCATCACTTTTACGAGGCATATCCCAAAGGAATGCCCACCCTGCCTACATAAAAGCTGACGCAGGTTCAATGTTGCGCAGGGCTTCACAACGTGACGCTTCACCATAGATGTGTCACGTTGTGAATAATTCAAAATGTGTCTTCTGTTGTACACCACCGCTGTGTCACAGAAGAGACGCAACAGCAGTGTAAATCATTTTAAGGGGCTTGAAAACCTGCCAAAATTATCCAAGAAGTAAATCACCCTGTGCCAACCTAAATGGCAAAGCAGAAGGTGAGAGAATCATCAGATCAAAATGTCATGCACATATTATGTTGTTCATTTCCCACTCTACCATGCCATTACATCCCCAACACACCACTGCTTCTACCTGCCCCGGCTGCGGTAGTACTTCACAACACTGTTAGCATGCAGAAGATATGCGGAAATCCTGGAAAAGTTCAACAAGTACATTTCCCATTTGGTTACTTTTCTCTCTTCTCACCCATTGACACATTCAGCCAGAGCACAGACAACTGCAGTAGCAGAGGTCCCTGCATCTACTGGGAGGGATCGACAATGTACAGAGAAAGGCATTACAACCTCACTAACCGATAAGTCAAACTGGCCAAGAGATTGTCAAAATGCATACATTGTCAGGAGACGACAGAGGGACATGTAGTGCCCACATATGAATATCATCTTGAGAAAATTTGCTTCATTACAATTGGAGTTGTCAATGGACTTTCACCTTTAGCATATGACATTTGTGAACAGCAAAAGACAAAATATAACATGTTTTGGCTCATCATACCTTTGTAATTATGGAACATAACATGTATTTCACCAACAGTCCCAGACCTGGGAATCCAATCAAGTGCCACAACTAGTCAAAAGGGTGTCCCCACTATATTGTAATAGTGTCTGTAGACCTAATCAAGAAATCCTATTTGTACAAATATGGTTATGATGAACAAGCAGTGAGATACCAGTCTCAGTAGTATTTACAATGCATCACTTCGCCAAATTCATCTACCATGCGTGACAAGCCCTAATGAACACTCTGATTGCTGTATAACTTGACTTTTAAACAGGTGGAAGTTCCCATGTTGTACATGCTTCCTATACATACATTATTATTTTATTCAATTGTAGATATGTTTTTATACAGATTGCTCTCTTTTTGTATTGATTTTTATTAATCACTCAAATAAAGTATTGTCATTGTCATTGCTGTCCAACTTCAAATCTTTCCAATGTACATTAAATTGCACAGTCCACACAGCTGGTCATGTACTTAAATTGGATGGATTATGTGTTGGGCATCAACAAAACACGATGGTGTACCTTATCTCTGGGTTCGCAGGCATGTCATTGTGATATAGGTTGCATCTAGGTAATGGGCCATTCTAAGTCATATGTGGGATCACTCATGACATTATGTATAACACACTTCTGCAATGGTGGTGCTCTCAACTGCTTATGATCGTCCTTTGTGCCAGAAATTGAGTGCATCACATGTGGCAGCAGAAATGTAAGGATGCAAAACACACTTATCATTGTAGGTACAATGCGGTCCTCCCAGAATCAAAGACACACACTGACTTCTGCTACAAGGTTGGACGTGACATCTGTTCAGGGACCACATACTGTTCCGGTGCCGGGCCAAGGTAAACCAACCCTGGAATAATTCTGGCAGAATGATCATTAATTGGGCCTATCATCTCCACCATATGTTGTATGTGTTGTACAACACTGTTGTCCTGCATCACAATATGCTCACATATGGCATTTGAACACATGGCAGCTCAGACCCTGGTGGCAAATGAGAGGCTGACACAAAAGGTATGCCAAGTGAGTGCAGGATGGACATACAATAGAACGATGTGTCATATGAACTGACCAAAACACAACAGGCTTGCAATTCAGTGATAGGATAAATCCCTAGCAAAATATACATGGTTAAATCAAAATGAACTGGGTATGGCTGAGGCATACAAGGATGCCAGTTTGTGTACCTTTGAGATGGGTGTAGGGGCTGCTAAGGTGAATCTTCATGCAGTTACACCTGCAGAATAACTTGGCTGAAGAGCAACACGATAATCCAGTGCAGGCGGGAAGCCTCAAAGCTTCTCAGCTTATCCCCAATGTGTGATCATAACCAAAATATTGTTTTCTGCTTGCCTCCTCTTCTACCGTATTCACATGTATAGGTGAGTGTTTGACATATGATGTTTGGTTTTCTGCTGTACAAGACACCATTCGTTGTTAGCTAAGTAGTACCATGATGTTGGAAATTGAGTATGGGAACAGAGGACACTCAAAGGATGGACATAAGGAATCTGTGTTCTCTCACTCAAAAATTAGCTGTGTGACCTCATGGGGTAGGGAAGCACAAATGAGAAACATCATGTCCCTGACTACTGCACATCTCACACATGAACTCCTTTCTGACTTGTCAACAGACAACATTACACTCATGAAAAATGTTAGTCTTAATGGTAAAGGTGAAATCAGTGCAATGCGGATGAGTCTGGGTCATTTATCCACTTCCATGAAATATCAGTAACCTTCTCATACAAGTTTGTCAGTTGATGTGTCATCTTAGTGATGTCAGTGCTGCATGGAGGTAACAGCTGGCAAATGCTGCATGTGAGCAGATGCCCACATGTAAAGTCCATGAGGTAAACTTGCTGCACATTGTCCTGGATTGTCTGCAAATGGTTATTGAGAATGACATGTTGGCTCATAGCCTCCATCTGCTGTACTAAAATATGGGCATGTATGTCTCATCACAGCTGCTGACAGGAAGATCCCACTGCTGTGAACAACATCCCGGGGGATGCATGACAACCTGGCTGCAGCAGTGAAACCCTTGTGCACCTGTCCTTTAGGTAATTCTGTCATGAGGTGTGTCACTAGCTCAGTTTACTAAGCCATGACAGAGATCGAGATCCCCTTCTGCATGGAATCAACAGTTGTTGTTAACAAAGTGAAATATAAATCAGGAGTGTCACATGTGCCTGTCTGCCAATTGGTGATGCAGATCATTGAGAATGTTGTCTCTACCCTCTACAGCTATGTCTACAACAACTATGAGGAGACAGGTGCAGCAGGATACACCAGGGGGGAACGCGAAGGGACAGAAAGTTGTGGCTGGAGCTGGTGAGTTTGCTAGTATTATGTACATCTCCGTGTAACACCTCAGTGCTATGGTGTGAGCGGTCATTTGTGGTGGTACCCTAAGCAGGTAATATGATCCTATCTGCTGATGCAAAGTACAGTTAATACAACCCTGGTGTTGCACCACATGTAATACCAGGTCAATCACTAATACGGTTGCAACCTCTGTGTTCCAGATGATGCTGAGGAAGAAAATGACAGACCTACGACCAGTGCTGGCCAACGGGGAATCAGAGGGGATATTCCCCTGATCCTCCAGGTAGTTGTGTCGGCAGCAAGTCATGCTCAAGAGGAGGAGGAAGATCATGAGGACGTTGACTTTGGGGATAATGATGACTACATGTCCATCCACTCCGTGGATGACAATTCTGATGTCACGGCATCACATCCTCCGCCAAGCAATGTTTGTCAGCCTCCTCCCAAACAAACAATTCCCTGTCCTCAGCATAGATCAAAACGGCCACCGCTCCCACGCATCCCAACACAGACATCACTCCCTCACAACCCTCACATCCAGGACCGACATAGTGGTTTCCCTACCCGCTCTTCCCTACACAGTGTATCCCTGCCATCCTCTCCACCATCTGTGGGAAGTACCAGCCCTGTTGTGGTGCAGGTATCCTCTGTGCACCATTCTCCTGCACACAGCCTTCCACCTGACCCCCCACCCCCCGGTGTTGGACTGCAGAGGGGGCCTGCACCTGGCTATGGTGGCCAGTGGGAGCAGGACTTCTTCCAACAGCAGGCAGATATAAGGCATGACATTCGTGCCATAGGGGCTACCCTGTCAGATATGTCTGAGTCCCTGTTGGACATTGTCCAATTCCCTCAGGTGGTGGACAGGGTGAGCTAAGCTTTGGATAGGATGGATAGTACTTGGCAGGACATGTCCAGGAACATGAGAGACCTGATATCCATCCAAAGGGAAGACAGTGCAAGACACCATGCGTTGACCATGAGGATGATGGAGGTCATGCTGACAGTGATCCAAAGTCTCCCTTCTCGGCCAACCCAGGGAGGGGAGACATCATATTTGCCTGCAGGACAGCACATCCACACACCTGTACTACCAACTGCACAGCACCACAGCAAAGGTACACAAACACACCAGCACCCTGAACAGGTACCCCCACCACCACCACCACCTGCACCACTACCACCAACCCCTGTACCGTCACTCCCACCACCTGCACAACCACCACCAACCTCTGTACAGTCACTCCCACCACCTGCACAACCAGCCCTTGTCCAGGCACAGTCACCAAATGTGCAGACACCATCTGCACCTGCACTTGTAGATCACTCTGTACAACACCCACATACACGTAGGCAACAAGCTCAACCAGTCCCCTCACAGCGAACCATCACCTCCAAAATTGCGGAGTCGCAAGCACGATCACCAGTGACATTCACGTGGTCAATTTGTCTTGGGGTTCTTATGTGTATAGTAAAAATAAAGATCTACAAAAGTAAGATTCAGTTGTGTCTCTTGTCCTGTCTAACGATGTAGGTATGTGTTTGTGTGTGTGAGACACAGTTACAAGTGTAACCCATCATTGCAACAAGCTATTATGTGCATAGCATATGACTCACAAAATATGTGTCCATATTCGGAAACAGACATTCAACATGAAGTCAAACAAGTTAAACTAAGTAGAATTCCTCAAAGATATTTATGTAGGAACAGAAAATAACCAGGCGCGGTGCGTCCATTGGGGCGTGGGGGCGTAGCCTCCCCGCCCACGCCGGCCCGAGGGAGATCGAACTGACAATCGTGTCAGTCAGCATGACGTCAGACCGCCCACTGGTCCAGCTTCATGTTGACTGACATGATGGTCAAACCAGGATCAACAGGCAGCAGCACAAGTGCGCATGAGTGGGGATGGAGGGCACCCTGCCCACTCATGTGCACTACTGTCTGCTCTGCTGGCGCATGCCCATTAGAAGAGCGAGGGTTGAGCAAAGGCTCAAACCTCGGTCTTCTAATGGGCAGGCGGGCGAGCAGTAACCATGCCCTTAGCCAATCCTGGCGCTGCTGACAGCGCCAGGATTGGCTGAGAGGGGTTGCCACCCACCAGTGCCGCAGTTGGAAGCGTGAAGGCGCCATTGTTGGTTCGGGGTTCCTGCAGCAGGACAGCATGACCGGCCAGGAGCAGAGAGGCGGTGCGGCACTCAGGTAGGTTTTTGTTTGTTGTTTTATTCCCCCTCCCTCCCGGAACCTCGAGCATGCAGGCCGCCGCTGGGAGAGCATGGAGACTGGGGATGACAAACTCGCCAGATGTCAACAGCGAGCGCTTAACTGGCTGCACCGCCACTTCGAGCTGTGGCTCGGGGTGATGGGGCCCGAATGTTTGTGGCTAATAGTAAGCGCCGACATGTTTTTGTATTCCAAGCACTATTGGCTAGTATATATGCCAAGTATACCGTGCCATTCCTCCTCCTCTTGGCGCTTTGTTGTGTGATGTGTTCATTCTTGCACCTGCGCTTTGTGCCCGTCGGTGATGTGGTGTCAGTCTGCAGCTAGCTTTGAGGTGGTTACAGGGTTCACCGAACAGAATCCATTTACTCGCCTGATGTCTGTTTTTTGCTGCGTGGATTGGGTGGATTTGTGTTCGCTGCACGTGGATTTTACTTTAAACCTTTGTGTTTTTGAAATTACGAAAATTATAAAACGTCGGCAGAAAAGAAAGAGACGTGAAGTGAAGGCATCTCACCAGTAACACAGAATGTAATACTTTGATGCATAAAAAAAGGCAGGAGGCTCAGGCAGCATGCCCCCAGTGACTGAGATCCACCCCAGAGCTCACCCACCCCCGGCGATCCTCAGCAAAATGTGTCGGGAATGAAGCCTCGGGAATGAAAGTGTTCATGCTCGCCATGGTGCACTACGACAGAAAGTTTACGCCGCACCACTTTCAAATGTCACCAGCCACCACTGAAAATAAACATCCGGTTGGAAGGGAGAAAGGAAAACAAATGATGATCTTAATGCAGAAGGAGAAGGGAACTTGGATTGTGGTGGGGCAAAAAGAATATAATACATCAGGGAGCGCCAGGGAAACCAGTCTTTTTACAAGGGGAAAATTAAATCTTTGTCCACAACAACGTCTCAGTCAAAAAGATGTGTGCTTCTGGTCATCCTCCAGGACCACTATGTCCAGATCCTCACTGTCCGATGCAGGCACATGGCTGGCTGGTACAGGAACAGGCACCACATGGAATCGTCACACACAAGGAGTACGGGGGGAAACAGTGTGGGGCAATGGACAGAGGGAGACATTGACGGTGGTATGGGAAGAGATTTGGGGGACAAAAGACGACATGGCTATGGCCATGGAAATGACACTGGTGGTTAGGGCGTCCAGAGATCGGAGAATGTCGGCTCGCATCTTGCGTATCTCTAGACACACTTGGAGCATGATGCGAGCGGACATGTCTGGTTGACCCTCAACCATCCAACTCAAGTCCCCTGGCACAGCCACAGGAGGAACAACACCGGGAGGGGCCTGGGGTGGACAGGAGGGATGTGGTGCCTCAGGTCCGGAGCAGATGTTGCGTTCGGCTTGGTGGCTACGTGGAGGGGGACAGGTTGCAGGGGATGCAGTTGGAGCCCCCGATGGCATGGGGGACTCTGGAGATAGGGAGGGCCTGATGACAGGCCCAGATTGAGTGTTGGCCTGCCCCGGGGACACCACTTCAGGACCCACTGGTGAAGAGTGTGGTGGAGAGTAGCTCTCCACCACATCATGGTCAGAGGTGTTGGGTCCATCCCCCCACCTTCAATGTCCATAGCCTCCACCCAGGACGTAGCACCAGAGTGCTGTTCTTTCTCATTCTGGGTGGGCACAATCCCCTTGCCTCCTGATGTTGAGGGTCCCTCCTCATCCTCTTCTTCCTCGCTGGTGGAAAGAGTGTGTAGCTGCCGCCGAACTGATGGCCTCCTTCTCTGGACTTGTTTCTGCAGTTCTTCTGTATCACCAGCCATGCCTGCTGAAATGTAAGCGAAATCCTGATGTGGTGGTTGTTTCATGCAGGACGAGACACATGCATAGATGAGCCAAGGTCAGAATTTGTTTTCCTCTGATCACACTCTACAGTTGTCAGGGGCAGATTTACGACTTCTGGCGTATCTCTGCTAATCAGCAGAGATGTGCCAGAAGAGTTGCAACGCATCTGCCCACCCGTGCACTACCACTGATGCGCCGCATTTAGAATGCGGCGCACCGTGGTGCTCGGATGGGCAGATGCGTGACGCTTCCCCGGCGGATATGCAGTGCATTGCTGGAGTTGCGTTGCAAGTGCGATGCACCTCCAGCATGGCTCGGGGGTGCCCTATCTCTAACTTGCTGCATCAATCCTTACACCTGCTTCAAGAAGGTGCAGTGTTTTGACGCAGCATGGCCCTAAAAGTGACTGAGTGAAATCTTGTAGATTTCACTTAGCCACTTTTTGGAGGTGCTCCTGCGCCGGAATGCCCCATCCTGCGCCAGAATGCCTACATGTGGCGCAGGGCTTTACAACGTGACGCATCTCCCAGATGCGCCACGTTGTAATTACCCCGCAGCCTGGCGCTTGCTTTGCGCGCCGCTGAGTCACAAAAGTGACACAACGGCGGTGTAAACGAGGCACAAGGGGCTTGTAAATCTGCCCCTCAGTGTTTATGAACTTACATCACATGTATCTTCACTGTCATTTACTGAATGAATTGAGTCTGACATGGACATCTCATGTGTATTTTTCTGGCTTACACAACTGTATTGGCCAACCCTCAACTTTGGCATTCTTGTGATCTGTGTGTCCTGTCACGGCTACATGTGCTAGTTCCAAAACCAGTCCACCAAAGGGGGACATGAAGAGTCCAGATTTAGTAGAATTTAGGCATTGATATGGAGTTGCAGCTATTTAACATCTGGACAAGTGTCACCTGCTTTTTAGTATTTTGTGGGACAAGACAAATGCCGAATGTGGGTCACACATCCACATAGGGTCTGGGCTACTTCTCTAGCTATATTGTGATTCTAGCCTTTTGCCGTCCCACACATCATCGGACAATCCAGTGCCACATATTGGCTTTGTTGACTTAAAAGGTAGTGCAGTACACCAGTGAACAGTGGTGCGTTATTGTGACAGCTACCTGTACATGTGAAATGTCATGGAGGCCACTGAGGGCGAGACGTCTGTCAGTGGACACACCTTGCAAATTTAGGAACACCTAAAAGTGATGCAAGGAACTCAAAGTCTGTCTTGACTCCATGGCACCTGATGATCTGTCTCAATTGGAAACCAAACTCTACAAATGCAATGCAAGTCACAGCATCCAATACCCTTTGGCTTGCCATGCACACACTGGACAGTGTTTGTACCATTGCTCATCCAATGCACTCATCAGTTATGATTTCCTTGGTTCAATGGTAGTGGTGCTGGCAGAGCAGACTTCAATATGAATGCACAAGTGTGGCTCATTTACCCAGGTGTCATGAAGAAACTACAACTCCCAAAATGCACTCTGACCTGTACAGTCTATTTGCCACAGTGTGCATTTTTAATCTTGGTGACTGTTGCATGGACACGGAATTGATGAATGGAGGCATGGGAAACACAATGGTACAGCACTGTTTCACTCACATCATACTCCCAGACACATATTGCATATGAGGCACTTACTAGGTCCCTGCTGCTCATGCTCCTCCAGCTGAGCATGGAGGGTCGGCCAAGCTGCTCGCAGGACCCTCCTGTACAGTGTGGAGAGGCGAGGATGATGCACATGGTGCTGGGAAGACAGGCCCATCAGCTACGTAGCCTTGTGGCGGGACCAGCATTTTAGGTTACTCCCAACGCTTGCGGCATGCCCTAACACTCCTGGTGAAGACTCCCACTGTACTGCAGCGCTCACCGATGTTGTCCCATAGCCTGGCCCGGGCTGCAGTGCCTAGCTGGTACTAAGGGTCCCCATATAGCTGAGGAAATTTGTCCAGCACCCCCTCTACCAAGATGTATAGTTCCCTTTCTATGAAAGGGGGTGCTCTCGCTTCATACTCCTCAGTCATTTTGGGGAAATAAGTGTGATGAGAGCAGCAGGATGTCTGAGTATCTGATCAGTGATAGAGGATGACTCAGAATGAACACAAAATGGCTGCCAACTACTTCCTGTGATCTATTTCCTGTCTCCGACTTCCTGTATAACATTGCCTGTATGAAATGATGTGTTCCAGTTTATTTTCGGAGATTACGGCCTGAAAACGTAGTTTCCGGTTCCGGAGCGTCGGGTTCGCACACACGCCTTACGGTTCAAAATCGGAAATTGCATTTTTGGCCGTAACCTCCGAAAATGACCCGGAACACATCATTTCAGACAGGAAATGTTATACAGGAAGTGGGAGACAGGAAATACTGCACAGGAAGTAGTTGGCAGCCATTTTGTATTCATCCTGATCCATCAGTGATAGAGGATGACTCAGAATGAACACAAAATGGCTGCCAACTACTTCCTGTGATGTATTTCCTGTCTCCCACTTCCTGTATAACATTGCCTGTATGAAATGATGTGCTCCAGTTTATTTTCGGAGGTTAAGGCATGAAAACGTAGTTTTCGGTTCCGGAGCGTCGGGTCCACGCACGCGCCTTAGGCTTCAAAATAGGAAATTAGGTTTTTGAGCCGTAACCTCCGAAAATGACCCGGAACACATAATTTAATTCAGGAAATGTTATACAGGAAGTGGGAGACAGAAAATACTTCACAGGAAGTAGTTGGCAGCCATTTTGTATTCATCCTGATCCATCCACAATCAGTAATCAAATCCACTGCCATCCTGCTCTTCTGTTGTAGGAAAAACAGAAATTACAGTGCAGGTGAGAATCATGAATATGTAACAAAAAGGGGAACAGACCATTTAATGACATTTCTGCACAGACAGGGGGGGCTGACACAACATCAAACCCCAGTTCCATTTTCTCCTACTTTGCATTATGGTACATGTAGTCCATATTGAGTGCTCATTATCAGAGTTGTGTGATGTATCATGTAACATTGGGGTGGAGCAGTATGGATATATCACAGATACATGGGGAAAGATTTAGAAGCCCTGTACCCTACATTTGCGCCACTGTTGCATCACTTTTGTGACGCAGCGACAGCGCAAAGCCAGCGCCATGCTGCGGGGTATTTTCAACGTGACGCATCTGGGAGATGTGTCACGTTGTGAAGCCCTGAACCACATGTGGGTTTTCCGGCACGGGGGGGGGGGCATTCCGGTGCAGGAACGCCTCCTAAAAGTGACAAGATTTCACTCAGTCACTTTTAGGGCAATGCTGCGTCAAAACCCTGCGCCTGCTTGAAGCAGGCATAAGGATTGACACAGCATGTTAGGCATAGGGTCACCCCGAGCCTTGCTGGCGCTGTGTTGCGCTTGCGGCGCGACTCCAGCAATGCGTTACCTTTACGGCAGCAGATGCGTCACGCATCTGTCTATTCTTGCGCCATGGTGCACCACATTGTAAATACGGCGCATCCATGGTGGAGCAAGAGGTATCTGCCATGACGCACAATAACTGGCGCATCCCTGCTAATATGCAGGGATGCACCAGTTATTGTAAATCTGCCTCATGGTGACTGATTCACCCATGACATCATCACTCACGTTCTGGTACCATCATTTGTGGGGGAGTCAAATCTGTTGAGGTTACAGGCCTGAGTATGCAAGGGTTATGGCCTTTTGTGATTAAGTGAACCATCCTCATGAGGTCCAGGCAGGTCTCTCAGGACATGTATTGTTTGTCATCAGCGTGAATAGTTGTTTTTAGGGACATCCACTACACTGATCGCTGACATGGGCACATGACCTAAGGCACGCTCCACCTTTTGACTACTGTCAGCAGCTGTGATTTACATGCAGTTAGTGTGGCTTGCAAAGTCATCTCAGGGTGGAATTTATTGACACAGTCGGGTCTATCCAAGTTTCATCATTGACAACAGACAACAAACCACATTTTGTCCATGACACTAGAGGTTGCTCATGTGAAAAACGTGGCAACGAGCTGATCACGGACTTGCATGCCCTGACGTTGGTTATGTGCAATGGCCCAATTTCCCAGATTCAGAGCTAGCCGAGGTTCCAGAGGTATGTGTAAACCATGCGTTAAAGCAATGTTGTGCAAAACACAACAGGCTAATATGATCTTGCACACGACTTCTGGGGAGTACAGCAGCACACCCCCTGTACGGTCGAGACATCTGAATCGCGACTTCAACAGACCAAAGGTGTGCTCAATGATGGTTCGAGTCCGTATGTGTGCCCTATTGTACCTATGCTGAGGTACAGTGTTTACACGCCTGTAAGGGGTAAGGAGATGTGGGGAGAGTGCACACCCAGCGTCGCCTGAGGAGGGAAGAAAGGGCAGTTGGTTATAATTCCCTCTTTGACTTGCACAGGACTTGATCTATACGTTAGTACATGCAGTGTCAGTTGGGCCTTGATTCTTATTGTACAATGGTTAATATTGGGGGGCATTCAGACATTGCAATGACACATATCACTCATTTTTAGTGCTTGATACTTACCCAGTAGCCACATGTTGCCAAATTCTCCAGCAGCCATCTGCCGGGCAAGAGGTGACATGCGGAATATGAAGCTGTCATGGGTACTGCCTGGGAACACTGCATGTACATTAATGAACCTCCCACTAGCATCACAGACAGCTTGCACATTGATGAAATACCATCTGTGTCTGTTGCAGAAGATGTGTGCAATGTGGCGCGGTGGCTAAAGGGCCACATGGGTACAATCAATTGCACCCAGCACACGTGGGAATTGTGCAAGGAGATAGAAATCTCTTGCTGCCCTTTGTGGGCTAAAGAATGGTGATGGGTTAAACCCAGATCTGTTGACTGGGTGTGAGTGTTTGATTGGTTCAGATGCTCCGTCCTTCACCACCCCCTTTTGTACCCTTTTGTCTCATGGCCAGTGTATGTGGCAAATAATAAGTGGTTGGGGGACCTAGCAGTGATGCATCTCAGTACCTGATGCAGGCACCGTGACTGACTCGCCTGGGAAATGCCCACATGGTCACTGGAGACCCTTTGGAAAGACCCAGTAGCAAAGAAATGGAGAGCAGAAAGGATCTTGAAATATGCTGGTATTGCATGTGAGCAGCAGGTCACAGAGTCAAGTTCCTGCTCCCACTCATATACCATATCCAAGATGACTTCTGGAGGGAAACGGTACCTGGCCCTTACATCTTGGCTGGACATTCCAAATAGGTTGATCCTCTGTCTGAAGATCCTCTCTGCTCTCCTCCCCCTCCTCAACTAGTTTTGCCTCATGGCAAGGGGCAGTGCAACAAACACATTCAGTGACATGTTGAAAGGGTTTGTGTGTGTCTGCTCTGCTTTTATATATGCTGCAGGGCTAGGATTGGCTGCAGTGTGTCAGCTGATCAATGGTGGGGAATGGTAAGCACTTGGACAGGTGTTTACCCTTGGCTAAAATGATCGACGGCCACAGATCGTATATTACGCCCGGCATCGTAAATTCCGGGCCAGAATCAAAAATTCCCCTGCGAGCCGGAAATTCCGGCCCGAAGGCGGAAATTCCAGCCCAGGTGCGGCCGTAAAGTTAGTAGTCGTAAGTTTATTCTGTGAATACCAATAGTAGTAAGTACATTCTGTGAATAGCAAAAGTAGTAGGTTCATTCTGTGAATGCCAAAAGTAGTAAGTGCATTCTGTGAATACCAAAATAGTAGTAAGTTTAGGATTTAGTCTTAAGTTCATTCTGTGAATCGGGCCCCCAGAGAGCACCTTGAACACCGCCACTGAGGGCACTGTTTCAATCCGGATTTCTGAAGTGGAAGACGGATAAAACAGCAGCTGAACACATGGTTACAAGAAAATGGGCTCAAGGAGCTAGAGAGATGTACTATTGTGGGGGTATATCAGACCCCATCTTAAAATGTACACTACACCTATTATGGGGCTTTTGTCACCTCAGAGAGCTTTGACAATTTAATCGGAGAAGCAGACACCCTCTTGTCAAAGCCTTCAGCTACAGGAAGTTGGTGGCCTTTTTGGGGTGGGAGAACTTGATACCCAAAGATAGAAAGGTTTGTAAGATCGGGGCTACTCATATGAAGTGAATAGTCTTTCAGAAGAACCCTTTGAAAAACCATGGCCACTGATCTTGCTTTACAGCCAGACATCTTTGTAGCGGAGGTGCTCATTAAATCCAGGGGCATGGGGGAGAAGGGGGGTCATTCACAAATGCATTCCCAGATGCTGAAGGAGCAGGGAGGGACATTCTCCTCAGAGTGTGACTCCCAACAAGAAACATTGTCATGATGGCTCAGTGAAATAAAAACTTACTGCTGAAATCATGTTTTTGTTTGTTATAACCGTACTTTGCCAGCTAAGAACACATCATTTACATCTGCCAGGAATTCACAAAACCGTTCTTGACAAGTATACCGTAATTTACTGCTGAGGATTTCTTCACCATGAGTGCAGAGAAATATGCATTATTTAATTCCATGCAAGGGGAGGGAAGTGGGCATTGCAAGGCATTGTTAGCCTGATCAATTTTAAAATGTTCACAAATATGTAAGTTCGTTGGCTTTGACAACAACATTGTTTTCTATGCATAGCACAGCAGAATTTCCACAACGTGCATAGGGTGTGAAGGAGTCTCTTTCCTCAGGAGGACACAGAACCAGGTACTTCAGTTGGAAAGGCAACCGCAGTAAAATCCGGCACTGCTGCGCCCCAGAGAGATGTCACTGGTTACACTTGGCTTTTTCAGCCATACACTTGAAGGGGACCTTCTTTCAATATATTGATGTCTCTGAGAAGCCCAAATTTCCACTCAATAACTTCCTGTGGCGAGAGCGGACCAGCACATGCCAATGGAAGACTATTGATCTTTCCTGATAATCTTAGACACTAGGGTCACACAATACCATGGGAATTAGAAGTGATGAAAATGATCTTATTTAGGGAGAATCTTATTTAGGGAGATTTAGGGGTGCATTGAGTCCACACTGCTAAATGCTTATATCATGCTTATTCTTATATCATGTCGATAGGGGTGTGAGTAGGGCGAGCACCGCGCTGGTGGCGAGAGGCATCCTTTTTAAAGAGAGAGACTGGTTGATTTAATAACTGCTCTTATCCTTGTTGTAGAACTGCTTTTAATCCTTGATGATAAACTGTGTGTGCTTTGCTCAATTTTGAACATCCCCCTTCCACTTGCCCTGATTGCCGTCGGTCCCCGGTCCGTCACGGCTGCTGGTGCCGGTTGAACGGAGGGATGCGATTCCTCCCCCTCTTTCGCCTCACATCCGGGTCCCTCCTCCCATAATAGGGAGATGGGGGCACGGCCGCGCAGCGGGCACGCCGATGGCGCGCCGAAGGCAAGCCCGTCTGCGCCTGTCCGCGACCGGTCCGCGACCAGCGCCAGCCATACTGCCGGTGAGTGCAGGGATATTAAGAGGGTCTTTTGGACTAGGTCTGAACTATTGGCGATGAACACAGCTAAGCTATGTAAGGCGACCAGGACTAACTTGTCTAACTCTGAATTACCGCGGATGTGCTTGCATTGTGGCAAGGCACTATGTGATGACTCTATGACAGTCAACCCAAACTTAAAACCAAAAAACCAAATCTACAGATGGCTCCTCGGAGACAATATTCAGGGCTGGCCTATTGAATTGCAGATCCCTCCCAAGGCATGCTGACGATATTTGGCTGCTGCTGGCGTATTCAGAGTGGGACGCCTTATTTCTCACAGAAACGTGGCTGAATGAAGACAACCTGGCCGCTATTGCCCTGGCTGTTCCGTTGGGCTTTAAAATGAGCTTCTCAAACAGAGAGGATGACAGAAGGGGCGAAGGGGTGGCTCTCATTTTTAGGGGAAAGTACACGTTAACGTCCTCTACACCCACTTCTATAACAGGTATTGAGGGGTTATACTTCTGCTTGCAAATTAACCCACAATTATCGTTAACTGGGCTGATTATTTATAGACCCCCGGACTGCACTTCAGTCAGTACGTGCAAACTCATGGACCTTATTGTCCAGAGTTCTCTAGCTCACCCCCACTACATAGTAGTTGGTGATTTCAATGTCCATGCTGATAGGCCTAGCTGCCCCCAGGCTGTTCAACTAATGACAACTTTGAAAGCAGCCAATTTAACGCAAATTATTACCGGACCCACGCACAGGGCAGGTCATACGCTGGAGTTGATCTTCTCCAATATTCAAGATACGACTGCTAAGACCCCACAGCCACTGCTCTGGTCTGATCACTTTCTGATCTCCTTCTCAATTACACTGCCCTCTTGCAACCAGGCTAATGGCAGTCTCTCCTTTGTGCACAGGCAATGGAAGAACTTATCAGCAGACACCCTAGGCCCTGCCCTGGCAATTGATCCCGCAGCTCTGACCACAGACGCGAATACAGACGCAGTGGCGATGAATCTTTGGATAGGCAAAATGGTGGAGGCCACCATCCCAGCTAAACTCTCCATGTCACTTAGAAAATCACCTTCTGCCCCCTGGTTCTCAACAGAGTTGCTGGCAGAAAAGAGCAACTGCAAGAGACTGGAGCCCGTTTGGCGGGTAAATTATTGTGAATCAGCTAAGATTTGCTATAAGAACGCCCTCCGTGAACTTCATAAATCTATAAAAAAAGGCCAAAAAACTCTTCATTGCTACTTCCATCCAGCAAGCTGGAGCAAAGAAGTCTTTAAGATCGTCCAATCCTTTTTAAGCCGAGAGTCATTGAGACAGAAGTCACTCCGTCAGAGAGACTCTGCGAAGACATCTCGGACTTCTTCGACAATAACATTTTGAAAGTTTATGATTCCTTCACTAATCCCGGCCCCACAGTAATGGCGGACTCTGTTCAATTCCACTCTATCTCTTTTTCTGAGGCACTGGAGGAAATAAGAAAATGTAAGTCAGGGGCTCCGGATGATCCCTGCCCACCCAAGCTGTGGAATATGATGTCAGGTTCAATTGTTATAATTGTTATAACACTCCTACACATTTGGAACACGTCCATTGCGTCAGGGGTGTTTCTCAAGTGTTGGAAACACGCCACACTTCTCCCCCTGAAGAATAAACCTAATGGTGCCCCTGAGGACCTTAGCAATCTCCGCCCGATCTCCCTACTAGCAGCCCCAGGGAAAATGCTTGAAAAACTTATACAACGCCAACTGAATAGCTTTGTAGAAGAAAACAGGATTTTGCATGAAACTCAATCTGGTTTTAGGTTAGGTTTCAGCACCGAGACCGCCCTCATCGAGGTGGCTGAGTCGATTAGGTGGTCTTTAGATTCAGGAGCATCGGCAATGCTGGTGCTCCTGGATCTATCTGCCGCGTTCGATACTGTAGACCACGACAGACTCCTGCAACGGTTGGAGGATATCGGTCTAAAGGATAAAGCACTGGGTTGGCTTCATTCCTATTTAACCAACCGCTCCCAGAAAGTGGCTTTGGGTTCTTTCTCCTCTAAACCGAAGCGCCTCTGGTGTGGGGTTCCCCAGGGGTCGGCGCTTAGCCCTCTACTTTTCAATGTTTATTTAGCCCCACTCTTCAACCTTGATTGCCAAATGGTGGTCAAGGCAATTTCATATGCAGACGATACACAGCTAGTCTTCCTCTATTCAGAAGTGTTGGTGGCAGCATTTAGCAAATTTAAGGGCTGTCTTCATGATGTAGCTAGCGGGATGAATACCAATAAATTAAAACTGAACGCAGGTAAGACTGAGGTGGTCTTTTTTGGTAAAGACATGCGACCCCCAGCGGACCTGTGGTGGCCAGCTGAAATGGGTCCCCCGCCGCCCCCTAGCACTAATGCTAAAAATGTGGGGGTGAGATGGGATGACAGCCTCTCCTTCTCTTCCCACATTCAGCAGGTCACAGCAGGATGTCTACATAAACCCAGAAATCTCCGCAAGTTTCTTTCACTATTACCTGAAGATTGCCGTAAAACGGTAGTCCATGCGACTGTTACTTCAAGGCTGGACTACGCGAACGGCCTCTACCTTGGCCTACCAAAATATTTGATTCAATGATTGCAGACCGTGCAGAATGCGGCTGCGAGACTGATAAAGCATATCCCTTTTAGACAGCGTGTCTCTCCACATCTGCGCGATCTGCACTGGCTCCCAGTGGTAAGCAGAATCAAATTTAAAGCTTTGACCTTGGCTTTTAGGGCACTACAGGGCACCTGCCCTAACTATCTAAAACTGAGACTCCCCAGTTACCATCAGGCGAGGCTCCTGCGCTCAAATTCCTTACTTCGACTCCACGTCCCGTGAGTCAGAAAGGCCCGACTTGGAGGCAGGACCTTCTCTGCTGGTACGGTGAAATTGTGGAACGCCCTACCGCCCTCCATCCGGTCTGCAACTTCGGAATCTGGGTTTAGAAAGCAATTAAAGACTTGGCTCTTTACCCAGTAAATCTAGCCTTTCTTTTTTTTCTCTTTACTACTGGTTTCAGCTAGCTGCTCACATAGCGCCGGGACACCTCCAAGTGAGGTAGCTGTTCGCGCTTTACAAGTATCAGTATTATTATTATTACTATTATTATTATTATTATTATTAAGAATGCAGGTCATTGATAGCCGGGAAACACTGTGTTAACATGGGCCTATGCATTACATGTTTTTAGAGGAACATTTCCCAGTTTTTCTCTGCTGGGAGAACAAACCATGTTCAGAAACTTATTTTAGAAAATGTAAACAAAGGTTTTCTTTAAGTATAATTTGTTCTAGTTTCATGTTAGAATCTGAATAAGGACAATGAAAAAAATGTGTTTCAGTCCTGTTTCTTTTTTTTTGGACTTCATTAATCAAGAATAGGACAGGGGCGGCCTTAGGCATGTGCAATCTGTGCATCTGCACAGGGCCACCAAACCCCAGGGGCCTCCACACCAATATATATCCTTAATATAATAACCCTCTGAGGATGGATACATATTTGCGTGGCGGCCCCTGGCAGGGATTTGGCGGCCTCCGGCTCTGTTCCACTTCCTAACATCCTGACCCCCCCCCTCCTGAGCTCCTGGGGGCTCCGCCCCGCTCAGACCCCCTCTTCCGGGGCCCTCTTCCTACGCTCCCTGCCCAGGGCCACCATGAGCCTAGAGCCACCCCTGATTAGGATGTGGTCGGTCGGCTAGATTGCCACCTTTGATGCTGGAAACCAGGGTTCGAGCCTCGGCGTTGCGTCCACATCCTGTGATTCTGGGCAAACCACTTAACTTCCCGTTCCTGAATGTGTCATTTAAATATGGTGCTCATGTAAAGCGCTCCAATACCTCCGGGTCGAGTTCGCGCTATATCAATATGCAACAAAAAAAAAATAAACAAACTTTTCTGCACATTTAGCTGAAAAGCTGATCGGCTATTCAGTATTTATCTGAATATAAAATATTACATTGATACATATAGATTACTGATGGCAGATGTGTTTGGTGTCACAATGTAAACATCGATACCTGTATTTAATGCAGCCCTCTGGGATGTGACACGTGTCATTTATAAAAGCCTACAGAAGATGCCATTTTATTTCTGGAACCAAGAGATGACAACAGCCTTTCATGTAACTCCATAGGAGCTGACTCACGTATTTCATTTAACACTTTAAAAGATGAGACCTGTCTTTCATGTAACCCCAAAGAATGGTAGCTGTCTATAATGTGTCCGCAAAGGGAAGGCAGCTGTCTTTCATGTAACCTCCCAGGGATGTCAGCTGCCTTTCTGGTAACCTCCTAAAGTATGGCAGTTGTCTTTCATGTAACCTCCCAGGGATGGCAGCTGTCTTTCCTGTAACCTCCCAGGGATGTCAGCTGCCTTTCTGGTAACCTCCTAAAGTATGGCAGTTGTCTTTCATGTAACCTCCCAGGGATGGCAGCTGTCTTTCCTGTAACCTCCCAGGGATGCCAGCTGCCTTTCTGGTAACCTCCCAGGGATAATTACGGACGTGCGACTAGAGGTGCTCTAGTTGCATCCCATGGTTGGCACTCATCATTAATTGTCTTTCCTTAGGATAAGAAAACGACTTTCATTCAGTATTTTCAAAATTTGATCATTTATTGTGTTGCTTAGTTCAAATATTGCATCTTTGAAAACTCAGTTCGATTTCATTACAGATCATGTTGATCCTTTACAAAAGTATAGACACTGTCATTTATGTGGGTCCAATGCATTTCGGGCATAGATGGTAAGCCCTTCGTCAGGGAATTGACAATGTCAGTTGTTCGATCGAACTCGTGCGATCTGGAAAGAAATTTGATGCGGATTTTATCGGCCGGTGCTTTTCTGTTTGGAAACGCGTTTCCAAACAGAAAAGCACCGGCCGATAAAATCCGCATCAAATTTCTTTCCAGATCGCACGAGTTCGATCGAACAACTGACATTGTCAATTCCCTGACGAAGGGCTTACCATCTATGCCCGAAATGCATTGGACCCACATAAATGACAGTGTCTATACTTTTGTAAAGGATCAACATGATCTGTAATGAAATCGAACTGAGTTTTCAAAGATGCAATATTTGAACTAAGCAACACAATAAATGATCAAATTTTGAAAATACTGAATGAAAGTCGTTTTCTTATCCTAAGGAAAGACAATTAATGATGAGTGCCAACCATGGGATGCAACTAGAGCACCTCTAGTCGCACGTCCGTAATTATTTCAATCGGCGCCGTTGGACCCTCGACGCCTCCAGGCTGAGCACCACTCAAATTCACTAACTTTTAAACTATTGAGTAACTACATAAAACTAGCAGTGCATCTTCCACAATATAGTACTATAACCTCCCAGGGATGGCAGCTGTCTTTCCTGTAACCTCCCAGGGCATGTCAACTGACTTTCATGTAACCTCCCAGAGATGGCAGCTAGATTTCATGTAACCCACCAAGGGATGTCAGCAGTCTTCCATGTCCCCACCCCCCAAAATGGATGTCAAGTGACTTTCATGTAACCTCCCAGGGATGGCAGCTGTCTTTCGTTTAACCTCCAAAGGATGGCAGCTGTCTTTCTCGTAACCTCCCAGGGATGGCAGTGGTCTTTCACTTAACCTCCCAGGGATGACAGCTGACTTTCCTGTAACCTCCCAAAGTATGTCGGCTGGATGGCAGCTGTCTTTCGTTTATCCTCCAAGGGATGGCAGCTGTCTTTCTCGTAACCTCCCAGGGATGGCAGTGGTCTTTCACTTAACCTCCCAGGGATGATAGCTGACTTTCCTGTAACCTCCCAAAGTATGTCGGGTGGCTTTCATGTACCCTCCCAAGGGATGGCAACTGTCTTTCATGTAACCTCCCTGGGGACGGCAGCTGTCTTTATGTAACCTCCCAGAGGATGGCAGCTGTCTTTCATGTAACCTCCCAGGGATGGCAGCTGACTTTCCTGTAACCTCCCAGGGATTGCTAAGAAGAAAACATATAATCGCGCTTTCTCTGGAATTGCTCCAAGGATTTGGAATGCACTACCCCCAGAAACCAGATGCAAACCATCATCTGCATCCTTCAAAAAAGAAGTAAAATCCCTAATCATGACGAAATTCACGTGAACATTATCTCGGATTCCTGGAACAATCCAGTTGTGACATATGTCTTTATCTCGAATTACTATGTTTCTTTTGGACTATGGTTCGTTTGTCTAACTACCTCACTTGTGAAGCACTCTGATACCCGTAAGGGTGTTGTTCGCACTATACAAAACCTTTAAAATAAATTAAATAAATAAACCTCCAATGGATGGCAGCGGTATTTCTCGTAACCTCCCAGGGATGGCAGCTGTCTTTCTCGTAACCTCCCAGAGATGGCAGCTGACTTTCATGTAACCTCCCAAGGATGTCAGCTGTCTTTCCTGTAACCTCCCAGGGATATCAGCTGTCTTTCCTGTAACCTCCCAGGGGTGTCAGCTGTCTTTCCTGTAACCTCCCAAGGATGTCAGCTGTCTTTCCTGTAACCTCCCAAGGATGTCAGCTGTCTTTCGTGTAACTTACCAGGGGTGTCAGCTGTCTTTCCTGTATGTCTTTCCAGTAACCTCCCAGGGGTGTCAGCTGTCTTTCCTGTATGTCTTTCATGTTACCTCCCAGGGGATATCGGCTATCTTTCCTGCAACCTCCCAGGGGTGTCGGCTATCTTTCCTGCAACCTCCCAAGGGATGTCAGCTGTCTTTCATGTAACACCTAATGGATGGTAGTTGTCTATAATGTGTCCCCAAAGGAATGGCAGCTGTCTTTCATGTAACCTCCCATGGATGGCAGCTGTCTTTCATGTAACCTCCCAGGGATGGCAGCTGCCTTTTTGGTAACCTCCTAAAGTATGGCAGTTGTCTTTCCTGTAACCTCCCAGGGCATGTCAGCTAGATTTCATGTAACCCCCCAAGGGATGTCAGCTGTCTTTCATGTCCCCACCCCCCAAATTGGATGCAAATTGACTTTCATGTAACCTCCCGGGGATGAAAGCTGTCTTTCGTGCAACCTCCAAGGGATGGCAGCTGTCCTTCATGTAACCTACCAGGGACTTCAGTTGTCTTCCATGTCCCAACCGCACCAAAATGGATGTCAAATGACTTTTATGTAACCTCCCGGGGATGACAGCTGTCTTTCGTGTAACCTCCCAGGGATGGCAGTGGTCTTTCACATAACCTCCCAGGGATGACAGCTGGCTTTCCTGTAACCTCCCAAAGTATGTCGGCTGGCTTTCATGTAACCTCCCAGGGGATGGCAGCTGCCTTTCATGTAACCTCCCAGGGATGCCAGCTGCCTTTCTGGTAACCTCCCAGGGATGGCAGCTGTCTTTCCTGTAACCTCCCAGGGCATGTCAACTGACTTTCATGTAACCTCCCAGAGATGGCAGCTAGATTTCATGTAACCCACCAAGGGATGTCAGCTGTCTTCCATGTCCCCACCCCCCAAAATGGATGTCAAGTGTCTTTCATGTAACCTCCCAGGGATGTCAGCTGCCTTTCTGGTAACCTCCTAAAGTATGGCAGTTGTCTTTCATGTAACCTCCCAGGGATGGCAGCTGTCTTTCCTGTAACCTCCCAGGGATGTCAGCTGCCTTTCTGGTAACCTCCTAAAGTATGGCAGTTGTCTTTCATGTAACCTCCCAGGGATGGCAGCTGTCTTTCCTGTAACCTCCCAGGGATGCCAGCTGCCTTTCTGGTAACCTCCCAGGGATGGCAGCTGTCTTTCCTGTAACCTCCCAGGGCATGTCAACTGACTTTCATGTAACCTCCCAGAGATGGCAGCTAGATTTCATGTAACCCACCAAGGGATGTCAGCTGTCTTCCATGTCCCCACCCCCCAAAATGGATGTCAAGTGACTTTCATGTAACCTCCCAGGGATGGCAGCTGTCTTTCGTTTAACCTCCAAAGGATGGCAGCTGTCTTTCTCGTAACCTCCCAGGGATGGCAGTGGTCTTTCACTTAACCTCCCAGGGATGACAGCTGACTTTCCTGTAACCTCCCAAAGTATGTCGGCTGGATGGCAGCTGTTTTTCGTTTATCCTCCAAGGGATGGCAGCTGTCTTTCTCGTAACCTCCCAGGGATGGCAGTGGTCTTTCACTTAACCTCCCAGGGATGATAGCTGACTTTCCTGTAACCTCCCAAAGTATGTCGGCTGGCTTTCATGTACCCTCCCAAGGGATGGCAACTGTCTTTCATGTAACCTCCCTGGGGACGGCAGCTGTCTTTATGTAACCTCCCAGAGGATGGCAGCTGTCTTTCATGTAACCTCCCAGGGATGGCAGCTGACTTTCCTGTAACCTCCCAGGGATTGCTAAGAAGAAAACATATAATCGCGCTTTCTCTGGAATTGCTCCAAGGATTTGGAATGCACTACCCCCAGAAACCAGATGCAAACCATCATCTGCATCCTTCAAAAAAGAAGTAAAATCCCTAATCATGACGAAATTCACGTGAACATTATCTCGGATTCCTGGAACAATCCAGTTGTGACATATGTCTTAATCTCGAATTACTATGTTTCTTTTGGACTATGGTTCGTTTGTCTAACTACCTCACTTGTGAAGCACTCTGATACCCGTAAGGGTGTTGTTCGCACTATACAAAACCTTTAAAATAAATTAAATAAATAAACCTCCAATGGATGGCAGCGGTATTTCTCGTAACCTCCCAGGGATGGCAGCTGTCTTTCTCGTAACCTCCCAGAGATGGCAGCTGACTTTCATGTAACCTCCCAAGGATGTCAGCTGTCTTTCCTGTAACCTCCCAGGGATATCAGCTGTCTTTCCTGTAACCTCCCAGGGGTGTCAGCTGTCTTTCCTGTAACCTCCCAAGGATGTCAGCTGTCTTTCCTGTAACCTCCCAAGGATGTCAGCTGTCTTTCGTGTAACTTACCAGGGGTGTCAGCTGTCTTTCCTGTATGTCTTTCCAGTAACCTCCCAGGGGTGTCAGCTGTCTTTCCTGTATGTCTTTCATGTTACCTCCCAGGGGATATCGGCTATCTTTCCTGCAACCTCCCAGGGGTGTCGGCTATCTTTCCTGCAACCTCCCAAGGGATGTCAGCTGTCTTTCATGTAACACCTAATGGATGGTAGTTGTCTATAATGTGTCCCCAAAGGAATGGCAGCTGTCTTTCATGTAACCTCCCATGGATGGCAGCTGTCTTTCATGTAACCTCCCAGGGATGGCAGCTGCCTTTTTGGTAACCTCCTAAAGTATGGCAGTTGTCTTTCCTGTAACCTCCCAGGGCATGTCAGCTAGATTTCATGTAACCCCCCAAGGGATGTCAGCTGTCTTTCATGTCCCCACCCCCCAAATTGGATGCAAATTGACTTTCATGTAACCTCCCGGGGATGAAAGCTGTCTTTCGTGCAACCTCCAAGGGATGGCAGCTGTCCTTCATGTAACCTACCAGGGACTTCAGTTGTCTTCCATGTCCCAACCGCACCAAAATGGATGTCAAATGACTTTTATGTAACCTCCCGGGGATGACAGCTGTCTTTCGTGTAACCTCCCAGGGATGGCAGTGGTCTTTCACATAACCTCCCAGGGATGACAGCTGGCTTTCCTGTAACCTCTCAAAGTATGTCGGCTGGCTTTCATGTAACCTCCCAGGGGATGGCAGCTGCCTTTCATGTAACCTCCCAGGGATGCCAGCTGCCTTTCTGGTAACCTCCCAGGGATGGCAGCTGTCTTTCCTGTAACCTCCCAGGGCATGTCAACTGACTTTCATGTAACCTCCCAGAGATGGCAGCTAGATTTCATGTAACCCACCAAGGGATGTCAGCTGTCTTCCATGTCCCCACCCCCCAAAATGGATGTCAAGTGTCTTTCATGTAACCTCCCAGGGATGTCAGCTGCCTTTCTGGTAACCTCCTAAAGTATGGCAGTTGTCTTTCATGTAACCTCCCAGGGATGGCAGCTGTCTTTCCTGTAACCTCCCAGGGATGTCAGCTGCCTTTCTGGTAACCTCCTAAAGTATGGCAGTTGTCTTTCATGTAACCTCCCAGGGATGGCAGCTGTCTTTCCTGTAACCTCCCAGGGATGCCAGCTGCCTTTCTGGTAACCTCCCAGGGATGGCAGCTGTCTTTCCTGTAACCTCCCAGGTCATGTCAACTGACTTTCTTGTAACCTCCCAGAGATGGCAGCTAGATTTCATGTAACCCACCAAGGGATGTCAGCTGTCTTCCATGTCCCCACCCCCCAAAATGGATGTCAAGTGACTTTCATGTAACCTCCCAGGGATGGCAGCTGTCTTTCGTTTAACCTCCAAAGGATGGCAGCTGTCTTTCTCGTAACCTCCCAGGGATGGCAGTGGTCTTTCACTTAACCTCCCAGGGATGACAGCTGACTTTCCTGTAACCTCCCAAAGTATGTCGGCTGGATGGCAGCTGTCTTTCGTTTATCCTCCAAGGGATGGCAGCTGTCTTTCTCGTAACCTCCCAGGGATGGCAGTGGTCTTTCACTTAACCTCCCAGGGATGATAGCTGACTTTCCTGTAACCTCCCAAAGTATGTCGGCTGGCTTTCATGTACCCTCCCAAGGGATGGCAACTGTCTTTCATGTAACCTCCCTGGGGACGGCAGCTGTCTTTATGTAACCTCCCAGAGGATGGCAGCTGTCTTTCATGTAACCTCCCAGGGATGGCAGCTGACTTTCCTGTAACCTCCCAGGGATTGCTAAGAAGAAAACATATAATCGCGCTTTCTCTGGAATTGCTCCAAGGATTTGGAATGCACTACCCCCAGAAACCAGATGCAAACCATCATCTGCATCCTTCAAAAAAGAAGTAAAATCCCTAATCATGACGAAATTCACGTGAACATTATCTCGGATTCCTGGAACAATCCAGTTGTGATATATGTCTTAATCTCGAATTACTATGTTTCTTTTGGACTATGGTTCGTTTGTCTAACTACCTCACTTGTTCGCACTATACAAAACCTTTAAAATAAATTAAATAAATAAACCTCCAATGGATGGCAGCGGTATTTCTCGTAACCTCCCAGGGATGGCAGCTGTCTTTCTCGTAACCTCCCAGAGATGGCAGCTGACTTTCATGTAACCTCCCAAGGATGTCAGCTGTCTTTCCTGTAACCTCCCAGGGATATCAGCTGTCTTTCCTGTAACCTCCCAGGGGTGTCAGCTGTCTTTCCTGTAACCTCCCAAGGATGTCAGCTGTCTTTCCTGTAACCTCCCAAGGATGTCAGCTGTCTTTCGTGTAACTTACCAGGGGTGTCAGCTGTCTTTCCTGTATGTCTTTCCAGTAACCTCCCAGGGGTGTCAGCTGTCTTTCCTGTATGTCTTTCATGTTACCTCCCAGGGGATATCGGCTATCTTTCCTGCAACCTCCCAGGGGTGTCGGCTATCTTTCCTGCAACCTCCCAAGGGATGTCAGCTGTCTTTCATGTAACACCTAATGGATGGTAGTTGTCTATAATGTTTCCCCAAAGGAATGGCAGCTGTCTTTCATGTAACCTCCCAGGGATGGCAGCAGTCTTTCATGTAACCTCCCAGGGATGGCAGCTGCCTTTTTGGTAACCTCCTAAAGTATGGCAGTTGTCTTTCCTGTAACCTCACAGGGCATGTCAGCTAGATTTCATGTAACCCCCCAAGGGATGTCAGCTGTCTTTCATGTCCCCACCCCCCAAATTGGATGCAAATTGACTTTCATGTAACCTCCCGGGGATGAAAGCTGTCTTTTGTGCAACCTCCAAGGGATGGCAGCTGTCCTTCATGTAACCTACCAGGGACTTCAGTTGTCTTCCATGTCCCAACCGCACCAAAATGGATGTCAAATGACTTTTATGTAACCTCCCGGGGATGACAGCTGTCTTTCGTGTAACCTCCCAGGGATGGCAGTGGTCTTTCACATTACCTCCCAGGGATGACAGCTGGCTTTCCTGTAACCTCCCAAAGTATGTCGGCTGGCTTTCATGTAACCTCCCAGGGGATGGCAGTGAGAGAGCACAAATCTGAAAATGTAGAAGTGCACCATATTTACAAGCACGTAGTATTAGTTTAGTGTGGAATATACAAGAGTGTCAACTTATATAGAGAAAATATATATATATGAGTGTTTAATTAGAATAGAGATGCATATGTAAGTGTGAAAACCTAATGTAGAGGTTGTAGAAATGTTAAAATGATGTTGGAGTCACACGTTAGATGGCTAAGTGAAAACGAAATGTAATTCTGCAAACCATGAAAATGTGTAGGCCACATGGCATTTCACAAGAAACGAAAGATGCTGCTACACTTTTAAGTGACTTGGATTCTAATGTCATTTTACTGCAAAGTATTATTAACCATGGAATTGAAGTATGTTTTAAATAGATGTGTTACTTTATAGTAATGTGTGTTAGTTAGAATATTGTTTAAACAAAGAAATTTAATGTGCATATTGCAGAGGCCCGTTTCATGTAATTCTAGTGGGCCTGAATAGATAAAGTCGCTACTTTGATCTGCATGAGCTCGTTAAGGAGAGGTCGCACAGAGCACGAACGATAGGTCTGTTCAAGATGTTTTATGACTTTTAGATATGGTAGAGGCTGGAATTTGGGGCCTACAGAGAGAGTGTCTGTTTGCAGGTGCAAGGGGAACTTAAATCAGAAATAATGAATAGGCCCTTGTTCAGAGGCGCCAGGCACAGGCCTGTAGGAGTTTTCAGGAATTTTAGGGGGTACCGCCTGGTCGGAGAGAAGCCTGGGAAGCAAGGTCAACTTTAATGAAGAGTCCCGAGGAGCACCAGCACGGAATTTGCCGCTCGAAACTGCACCACGTGAGAGGCGTCTCAAGGGGCGTTCCTATTGGAAATGTGATTTTGTATTAGGGAAAGCACCCCGGGGTGGAGTTAGAGCAGATGATCTGAGGAGCCTAGGAGAGCGGATGGGTAGGCAGATAGAGAATTGAAAGACTTCGACTTTGAGACAAAGACTAAGGGAAGTGTGTGATCTTCTTTGGAAGTCACCACTGCTGACACCTTTTAATGTAAAGATCTTGTTAAGTAGGGATGTCACTTAGTTAGTGTAGGGAAAGTCTAACCTGTATTTTTCTTTTCTGTAAATGACTCTCAAGTTGCAACTCACAGCGATTCTTGCAACTCTAATGGTATTTGAGATATTTTTGATAATTTCCTTTTGTCGATTGAGAGCATTCAGAGAGTACCTTTTTATATTGATACCTGTATATCTTTTAAACCTTATTCTGAGATGTTTGTATCTCCAGATACTTTTGGCTTTAAATTAAACTTTTTAACCTTTTCCAGTGGTAAGTGGTTCTTTAGAGTGGTGTAAGTTCTTTCTTGATTAACCTAGTAGTGGATTGCCTTTTACTCAATGACAGGTACCAACGATTCAGTCGACCTGAGCTGGGATCTGGTAAGATAACAGTAGACCAGAAATCCCGCGTTATCAGTTGGTAGCAGAGTGAGGATGGTTATCTTCTTGAGGAAGGTAATCTAGACTAGGTTAGTTTACCCCAAGGTCCCTAGAGTTCGAGAGGTGGCCTGCCGAAGAAGGCGCTGACGGAGAGAGAAAAGCAGCAGTATCGGACGAGAGTGAGTATAACAAGTGTCATGCGTGGACAGATTGCTGTGTTTTGTGTTGTATTTGTATTGTAATGTCTTGCGGAGTTGAATGCCTGTAGCGTGATTGTGAGAAGGTTGTGAGCGCGCGCAACCTGGTAAAATCTTAAGTTCGGGGTAGAGCCTAAGTGGTTCGGGTGTATCGAACATCCAGAGTAATTGTCGACCAGAGCAAGGAGGTCATGAGGTACCATTGACCGCCGCAGGACCAAGATAGGGGGAGTGTAAGAGTGAGTGTGTGAGTAACGGACGCTGGTCGAAAGTTACTGTGTGTAAGTAACCTATCAGAGAAGGCGATTGTCTGGACGTAAACGGAAAGACATTTCGCCAGTTAAGGTGACAGTTACAGATTGACTGTGGGCGTACAGTCAAAGAAAAGTGATTGCTTGGACGGAAGTAATTATTTTTCGGAGTATGAATGGGACGCATGCATAAACGCGGAGACGAGCTGAGAAAGGAGGGGTACCGCTGCGAAGGGGGACGAGTGACGTCAGCGAGAGTCGCGCTGAGATAGGGCGGTTAGTGAGAAGCCGCGACGTGATAGGACGGTTGGTGTGACGTCGGCAAGAGCCGCGACGGGATTGGGCGGCTGGTGTGACGTCAGTGAGAAGTCGCGTTTTGATAGGCCAGTTAGCGAGAACCGAGCTGAGATTGGTGGATTGTCATCGGGAAGTAAACAAACGCGGCGAGAATAGAAATATTGTAGGTTTTGAACATGAAGTGTTTTAAATGTTTGAGAGAGATTTTTAAGAGAAAAAGAAGGAACTCTTATTACGGGGAAGAGGCACCGCCAGAGGGTACACCAGCTTACTATATGGCAGCGAATGTTGGCTTGCATACGATACTATGGATTAGTGAATGGAATAAGATTTCGGAAGGGAATGAAGAACTGACGTTTCCTAAGTATGGAACGTTCAAGTTAGAGGCGTTACATCGGCTGAAATCGATTATGTCCTCATTGAATCCTCCGCCTAGACCAACCCAGTTCGAGGCCCTTAATGCGTGGCTTAGGGCGGCACACAACAGAAATATGAACAGGCGCCAAGACAGGTTGAAGCGATCAGTAAGGGCAGTGCGAGATGCCAAATGGGATGCGGACGCCAAGAGATGGAGGGTACAGGCTATTGAGGTGGATAAGTTATACCCAGTGAGAGAGGTGACAGGAGAACAGAGGCTCATGGAAGAGGATGAGGAGAGTGAGTCGGAGGACAACTTGATAAATAGGTTACTGATAGATAGACCGCCTCCGAACGTTGGGAAAATGGAGGATAGGGGACTCGCAAGGGATGATGGGCCTGCCGTAGAGGGATATGTACCACTCCCTATATCAGAGTGGACACCACCCAAAGGAGAGGAGACACCTCAGCCTAGTACAGTACCGACAGTAGTCGGAAGGTTTGTGGTGCAGAAGGTGCCGGAAACAGAGAGAGTTGAGTCCTATGGGTTGCCAGACGCTCTACAAGTACCCGTTACCATAGGTCCTATAGTATCGATTTACAACCCCGAGAGAGACAGAGAGGAAGAACAGAGGAGGTTAGATAGAGAGAGAGCAGAAATGGAAAGGAGAAATAACACGACAAATGCCTGGAGACAATTGCCAGGACCAGTGATGTGGAGCACCCCATCTGATCCAGCAGTGGGTCCCGCAGCAGAACAGGGGGGTCAGAGAGGACCGATGGACCTGAGGGGACCACGGCCGAAATCCTTTAAGGAGTTGAGGGCTGATTTGAGAGAATGGGAGGGGTCCACAGAAGCACCAACCAGCAGGCCGAGAACAGAAGCAGAATGGGGAAGCCGAGGCAACGGAACATTGTCTCACTGCGGGGCTAGTGCAAGTAGTCAGGAGTGGGATGGTAACAGGCCAGAGAACAGGGGAGTAATACGTCCTAATGATGGGAGAGACCAGCAGGAGCGAGATGGTAGAAGCATGGAGTGTGAAGAGATGTCTCGGCTCTTTGAAAAGGGTGGAGACCAAATGGTACTAGCATACAGAGATAGGTTTAGGTGCACTCATCACGCGCCAGGGGAGAATGTGCAACACTGGAATAGGGGGAACAATGAAAGATCTTGCCATACATCGGGTGATCAGAGGTCACAGACCAATTGTGAAGAAAGGGGGAGTAATGGAATGTCATACCATGCATCTAGGGAAATCATGCAGGATGGGACTGATGGGATTACGAGAAATGGGAAAGTGTTTCACCATACACCCAGAGAGGATGGAACTGCATGGGACCTGGAGAGATGGGAACAAGGGAGGACTCCCCATAACTCGCCTGAGCCTAGACGTAGGACTCGGAGCTGGGATGGGAGAGATGTGAATGGACCCCCTAGAACTAGCATACTGAGAGCTGCAGTAAAGGCCAAAAGACTCGATGTCACAAGCTTAAAATCTGACCTGGATGAGATAATAGATGGAACGTTGCCTTTAGAAAGGATTGACCTGTATGAACAAGATGAGTTACTGTTCATAGCAAAAGATGTTACCCGAAAGGCAAGAGCAATTCATGAGAAACTGTCTGGACTGGCAGACAAGTATATGGTAGACTTGTCCAGAACGAGGACATTACAGAGTAACGATAGGTTGCAGTATTCAGATCAAGACTTAGATGAGAAGAGAACTACAGGGTTAAAGACACACATAAGGGAACTGATAGCAGGAATAAGAGTGTGGAGAGATCTGGACAAGTGGGAAGAGAGATGGTCCAAAAGGGGTACTGTCAGGAGGAGCACGAGTGTGATGTCTCCGGAGGGAAGGGTAATGCAGATGGAGGCATTTCCTTTGAGGAAAATATCGAATGGAAACTATGTACATGTGCCCTGGAGTAGAGGAGATTTGGCTGCATTTACCAACTCATTTCCGAAGTTAAGGGACAATCCCGTTGAGTGGTATAAGCAGGTAGAAAGGTTTGTGAAAATATCGAAGGTATTGTGGATTGATTTAAACACCTTGTTTGACATTGTGGTGCCAGGAGATTTGTGGACAGCATGCAAGACTAGCGTCGAGTGGCCAACGGTAGAACCAGAAAGGAATGCTGCCACAAATGGACCGTCTGAAACTGTAATGTTGAAATATGAAAGAGTAATAACTTGGTTGAAGGAAAAGGTCCCACCACAAGATATAGACTGGGTAAAAATAGACCGAACTAGACAGGAACCCAAGGAGACAGTTCATGAGTTTTATGAGAGATTGCTGAAAACATTCAAACAATACAGTGGACTCGATGTAATGGACCCCAAGGATATAGGACAGTTTGTGTCAAAGTTTGTTTTGGGGTTGAGACCTGATATTTGTTTGATGATTCAGCAACATTTGATTTGTTGGCAAAACAGACCATTAGATGAGATTTTGAGGTATGCCAGGTACTGCAGTGACGAAATAGATTCCAAAGCAAAGAAGCTAAAAGAGAAGCTGATGGTAGTGCAGATGCAGTCAGCTGGAAAGGGTGGACAGCAGCAGCAGGGTACAGGGACAATGAGACGGAAATCAAGCAATCAGAATAAAGACAGTGAGGAAAAAGTGGGACCTAGAATTGACATTGGTACATTGAAAATAACGACAAAGTGCCACCAGTGTCATCAGGTGGGGCATTGGAGACGCGAGTGTCCCTATAACCCTGAGAATGGAGAACTAGAGCAAGAGGAAGAGGTTCCAGAGGTTCCAGTTCAAGGGGTACCTGTGCCGAGAATCAAGGTGGCCAAAGGGGGGACTTCGGCTCCACAAGCTCAGTTTCCGCAGCCACCAAAGATTTCGACCGGGGGAAAGGTTTTTAGACAAATGCCTCTTTTCATAGATGAGGAAAAAGGGTATTACGTTGATCCATTGACTGGCCAACGCGTAAGCAAAGAAGAGGACTGTACCCTCGGGGCAGTTCTGGAAGTGGATCAAAGAGGACCGTTTGTTGAGGCTGAAGTGGCAGGGTGTCCTATGACATTCTTGGTGGATACTGGAGCTACTCGATCAACTTTGAGGTCAGCAGTGGTTCCGGAGCTACCAATGTCGGGGGAAACAATTCAGGTGGTAGGAGTCGCAAACAAGAGAATGACTAGCCCTTTGACGGAACCAGTGTCAGTAAAAATCGGAAATTACATGAATGAACATCAGTTTGTAGTATGTGATTCAAGCCCTGTGTGTTTGTTAGGAAGGGACTTATTGTGCAAACTAAATTGTACCATATACTGCACGCCTCAGGGAGTAGAGGTAGAAACGACAGATGATGATGCTACCTTCAAAATTGTGAACTCCAGAACATGCATAGAACTGTATCCTACTCTAACTGTGGAGGATCTTCCTTGGGACTTACGCGAGGCAGTATCATCAGAAGTATGGGATTTTACAGGAGAAGAGATAGGATTAGTCAAAGGGGTAGAGCCAGTGAAGATCATAGTGAAACCAAATGTCGATTATCCAAGAACGCCACAATACAAGCTGTCCCAAGAGACGATTGCAGGAATAAAACCCGTGATCGACTCTATGATTAAACAGGGAATACTGAAAGAAATCGTGGGAAGTCCATGCAACTCCCCGATTATGGGTTTGCAGAAACCTAGTGGGAAATTTAGAATAGTACAGGACCTACGAAAAATTAATAACATTGTTGTTTCATGTTGTCCAGTGGTACCGAATCCATCAGTAATACTGTTTCAGATACCATTCCAAGCTGAGTGGTTCACAGTGATAGATCTTTGTCAGGCTTTCTTTTCAATCCCATTAGACGAAGAGAGCCAGTATCTTTTCGCGTTTAAAATGGAGAATCGCGTCTTAACATGGTGTAGAATCCCACAAGGGTTCACAGATAGCCCATCAATCTTTAATCAGTTACTGAAAAAGAATCTTGAAAGTCTGGTACTGCCCCAGAATTCGGTTCTGGTCCAGTACATAGACGACCTACTTGTTGCGTCAGGAACAGAAGAGGCTTGCAAGGAAGACACCATCGCCTTGCTGAACCATTTAGCTGAAAATGGACACAAGGTATCTCAGAGTAAATTGCAGTACTGTCTGACAGAAGTACAGTACTTGGGTCATCGGATAGAAAAGGGAAAGCGTAAGGTGTCACCAGATAGAATAGAGGCAATCATGAAGATGAACTCGCCTACAACACAGAGAGAAAGTCAGGATGTTTCTAGGAATGGTTGGTTATTGCCGACAGTGGATAGCTAACTTTTCACTGAAAGCAAAACCTTTACAGAAACTGATGCACAAGGAGGTGAGTGATCCGGTACCATGGGACAACGAGTGCTTGATGTCGTTCCTACAGCTGAGAGATGACTTGTGTCGTGCTCCAGCTCTGGGGATGCCGGATTATGAAAAGCCATTTTCCCTCTATTGCTGCGAAAGGGAGGGCTGTGCTTTGTCAGTCTTAGTGCAAGTACATGGGAATGCCCGTAGACCAGTTGCATACTTTTCGGCTACCTTAGATCCAGTAGCCGCAGCATTGCCCGGATGTCTCAAATCCGTTGCTGCAACAGGTGTCAGCATTGAGCGTTGTGAGAGCATAGTGATGGGACACCAGCTAGTGGTGTATGTACCTCATTCTGTGGAACTGTTAATGACCAGGACCAAGACCCAGCACTTGACCAACAGTAGGCTCACGCGCTATGAGCAAGTTATTCTTGCTGCAGAGAACGTGACCCTTAAGAGGTGCTCTGTCTTGAATCCTGCTACTCTGATGCCACTTCCTAATGACATAGAAGGCGAAGACTGTGAAGATCACGATTGCCTTGATGTGACTGAACTATGCACGAAGCCCAGACCAGATATTGTGGATGAACCATTGATCGACCCCGATGAAATTTACTTTGTCGATGGTTCATGTTTAAGAGACGATACTGGTCGGTTGAGAGCAGCTTATGCTGTTTGCACCATTACTGGAGTTGTGGAAGCCGCTTGCCTGGAAAGAGTACACTCCGCTCAGGTAGCAGAAATTGTTGCATTGACACGTGCCTGTATAGCAGGTAGCAAAATTAGAGTCACCATCTATACTGATAGCCAATATGGTTTCGGTGTAGTTCATGATTTCGGGCAATTGTGGTCTCAGAGGGGTTACATGACCTCCTCTGGTTCGCCAATCAGAAATGGAGAATTTGTGCGGCTGTTGTTAGAAGCATTACAGGGTCCAGCTGCAATAGCAGTTGTAAAGTGTGTAGCTCATACGAAAAATTCGGATTTTGTGTCACAGGGAAACAGATATGCGGATGAAGTTGCCCGCTATTGTGCGGAGCATGATTACTCTTTTACGGAGGTGGAAGTAAGTGGGGCTCAGGAAAGGACAGAATTAAGCATGATGTTAGAAACAGTCGATACCTGGGAAGATTTGAAACAAATGCAAGAAAATGCACCTGAATCTGAGAAGCAGGCATGGGAAACAGCAGGGTGTGTGAGAAGCGAAATGGATTTTTGGATTTCAGCAGATGGAAGGGCTGTGTTACCTGAGGAGTTAGCGAGCCCAATGGCACGACAGATACATGGTCCAGTGCATTTGGGAAGGGATGCCATGCTGAGGGTGTTCAGGCAGACTTGGTACTGCCCAAAGTTTAGGATTGCAGCAGAAGCTGTGTGTAAGCGATGTGTCACTTGTCAGCAGTTGAACATAGGGAAAAGAACACCAGTTACACTGAGTCACATTGGGAGGTCTGGGGGGCCTTTCAACAGAATGCAATTGGATTTTATTGAAATGCCAAGGGTCAACCGCCTTAGGTATGTTCTGGTGGTAGTATGCATATTTTCCAGATGGGTTGAAGCGTACCCTACACGCAGGTGCGATACACTCACAGTAGCAAAGTTGTTGCTTAGAGAGTTGATACCGCGCTTCGGGGTGCCTGCCTCTCTGGAATCGGACAGAGGGACACATTTTAACAGCGAAGTTGTGAAGATGCTTTGCTCTGCATTGAACATTGATCAGAAATTGCATTGTAGCTATCGACCAGAGGCCTCAGGTATCGTGGAACAGATAAATGGGACGTTGAAATGCCGAATTGCTAAAGTGTGTTCATCAACTTCCCTAAGTTGGCCTGATGCTCTTCCTTTGGTCCTTATGAGCATGCGTAGCACACCCGACAGGAGGACAGGTCTCTCTCCACATGAGGTGTTGATGGGGAGGGCAATGAGACTTCCAACTATCCCCACAGCTGCATTACTGAATATTACAGATGACCTGATCCTGGATTACTGCAAGGGGTTATCTGACGCCATTCATTCTGTGTCCCTTCAGGTACAGGCCGCAGAAGTTCCAGCTTCAAGAAATCAGTGCCACGACTTGTGCCCAGGGTACTGGGTGCTGGTGAAGAAGCACGTCCGGAAGAACTGCTTGGACGTGCGCTGGAAGGGGCCTTTCCAGATAGTCCTAATCACGAACACCGCCGTGAAGTGCGGAGGACTGCCAAATTGGATCCACGCTTCCCATACTCGAAGAGTTCCAGCACCCCTGGAAGAAACAGCTCCTCTCACAGACGAAAATCCAGTGGTGGAGGAAGAATCACAAGAGGGGATCAGTCAAGCTGTGGGGGTGTCTGAAGAAGTTGGGAGTATCACAGATCCAGAAGAGGAAGGAAAACAGGACGGCAGTGAAACTGAAATTGCCACTGAAGGAGAAAGCTGTTGTGAAACCAACTCAGAGACAGAGCAAGTTCAGAGTGATCAAGAACTGAGTGAACGGAGAAGAAATAGGAGAACAAGGCGTGGAGCGGCTACCTGGCCTGAAAGAAAAAGGAGGCCAAGCTTGAAGCCAGCTCGAGAGGAAACTCTTGCTCCTATATCCGAAGACTCAGATCCAGAAGAAAGTGCACAAGGACAAGAGCAGGAAGGTCCGAGAAGATCAAGGAGGGTGCGAGTGCCTTGCAGAAGATACGCTACTCCTGAGTGGACCTACCTCTCTACAGATGTCCTCAGCGGGACGCAGAACTGGGAGGGTGAGGGAAGTGACCCTGACCAGAACTGACCCAATCATCACACTGGAAGTAAGGTTCCTGTTACCAGGATTGGAGGTCGAAAGACTGCTGACACTCAACATCGTCTATCCTCCTCTCCTGAGCGGAATAAGAAAATTGATCTTTGAGACTGTTGAATTTCCGTGTTGCTGTTCAAGGTGTCCAATACTGGAGGGAGTCCTTCTTCGTATGGAAATATTTGAGCTAGTGGTGGAAGCTCTGGGAACACGCATTGTCTCGGACTATTAAAGACTTTGTAAAGAACTTTGTAAATATTGATTGAAAGATAACCTAGCACCGAGTGGAAGAAGAAAGAATTAGGGACTTCCCTTTTAGTGGATGGAGAAGGGCTAGGGTTGCCTATTGTTACAGAACTCAGAGACTGTTTTTGCGGAGGGGATTTTTCAGTTTCCAGGAGGTGTGGTTCGAAAGATTGGAGAAGCAAAGAAAAGAGACTTGTGCCGTGAAAGAAAACCAGAACTACACTGTTTTGAGACCATGGAGGCTGGCAACCCGAACCGCAGGGCAAAATGCATAATAGGCACACTTTTAGGGGTAATGATTTCTATTATAGTTTTAGTAGTTACTGTATCATATATAGTGGGACATGAAAATGATGTGAAAATAGAAAAAGAAGCAAAAAGTGTACCAACACAGAAGCCTCCTATGATTGGTAAACAGGGGGAAAATACAGCGAAAGAGAAAGCTTTATTAGATGCTGAAATAAAAAGATTACATGCAGATGAGTCACAGGGAAATTTTAAAACGAATGCTTATGCCAAATTGCTTTATGAATATATTGATGTCATGGAGGCGAAGAACTGCTACGTCTGTATGCAGTTGCCAGCTTCTGTAGATGAAGGCATCAGATATCATCATCTTCCATTGACCTATGGAATCTCATGTAGTTTGTTGCTGAGCATATTTTATGAACGAGAGGGTTTGAGTATTATTTTTCGAACTTTGATTTGGTACTGCCGGAGGTGCCGAATTATAAACATCTAAACAAGTGGGATTATTATAAGTGTGAGGACAGGTTACAGAAATTTTTCATTCCATGGAAAACATTAGATACTTCACATGCCCGAAGAAATAATTTGACTTGTAAAGTGTCAGAAATTGAGAAAAAGTTTATAGGGCAGGTGGATGATCGATATAGGAGACAAAAGATCCTAAAAGCTTCGGGCCAATGGAAAACAGATTGGACCCGGGAAGAAAGAGAACACCAAAGAAAGGGTAGCAGTGGGAGAAGTTAATTGTGAACATGCTTTCCAATTAGAGTACAATTCTAAAGATTTCCTGAAGGAAAGGCAGGTGATCCCGAATGTGTATTTTGTCTGTGGAAGAAATGCATACGTGAAACTACCAGATAATTGGTATGGATCATGTTATTTGGCAATTGTCTTCCCCAAAATATACCATGCTGAGGACTTAGAAACCAAAAAGAGAGAAACATCAGCTAGAGGAAGAAGGGATGTAAGCGCTGAGGAGGTAGTTGGAGATGTGTTTGGTGCTATGTTTCCTATTTTAGGGATAGCACTAAATGATGTTAAGATAAGAAGATTGGCAACAGTTGTAGATAGGTTGTCCGCCAGTACTGCTAGATCTTTAATGCTGGTGGAGGGAGAGATGCAATCGATAAGGGCAATGGTTCTTCAAAACCGACTTGCTCTAGACGCTCTGCTGGCCAAAGAGGGCGGAGTCTGTAAGGCTTTGAAGGTCCAGGAATGTTGCACTTACATTCCAGACAATTCAAAACCGCTTGAAAAGTACATTCGAAACATTACTGAAATACACAATGAGATAGAAGATTTGACTAAGGTAACAGTGTGGGAAAAGGTAGGTCAAGGAATGGGTAAAGTTGGAGGTTGGTTTGCCAATCTGGGAAAGAATATCATTTGGTACATATTGAAACCTATCATCATAATAGTGATTTGTATAATCACTTTGTGGGGATTGGTGAAACTGTACAAATGGTATAGAGCAAACAGGTTGCAAAGATCTATGCGAGAGCAGGGGAGGAGATTATCTGCGATGCAGGAGAATCAGTACCGGAGTCTGAGGGCTCTAGAGGAGATGAAACGAGGGAAGATTGCAACGACCTCAGTTTGATACTCTGTACCTTAGAGAGGGTGTTGTGATGATGATGACTACTGTAAGTCATCAAAGGGGGGATTGAGAGAGCACAAATCTGAAAATTTAGAAGTGCACCATATTTACAAGCACGTAGTATTAGTTTAGTGTGGAATATACAAGAGTGTCAACTTATATAGAGAAAATATATATATGAGTGTTTAATTAGAATAGAGATGCATATGTAAGTGTGAAAAACTAATGTAAGGGTTGTAGAAATGTTAAAATGATCTTGGAGTCACACGTTAGATGGCTAAGTGAAAACGAAATGTAATTCTGCAAACCATGAAAATGTGTAGGCCACATGGCATTTCACAAGAAACGAAAGTATTATTAACCATGGAATTGAAGTATGTTTTAAATAGATGTGTTACTTTATAGTAATGTGTGTTAGTTAGAATACTGTTTAAACAAAGAAATTTAATGTGCATATTGCAGAGGCCCGTTTCATGTAATTCTAGTGGGCCTGAATAGATAAAGTCGCTACTTTGATCTGCATGAGCTCGTTAAGGAGAGGTCGCACAGAGCACGAACGATAGGTCTGTTCAAGATGTTTTATGACTTTTAGATATGGTAGAGGCTGGAATTTGGGGCCTACCGAGAGAGTGTCTGTTTGCAGGTGCAAGGGGAACTTAAATCAGAAATAATGAAGAGGCCCTTGTTCAGAGGCGCCAGGCACAGGCCTGTAGGAGTCTTCAGGAATTTTAGGGGGTACCGCCTGGTCGGAGAGAAGCCTGGGAAGCAAGGTCAACTTTAATGAAGAGTCCCGAGGAGCACCAGCACGGAATTTGCCGCTCGAAACTGCACCACGTGAGAGGCGTCTCAAGGGGCGTTCCTATTGGAAATGTGATTTTGTATTAGGGAAAGCACCCCGGGGTGGAGTTAGAGCAGATGATCTGAGGAGCCTAAGAGAGCGGATGGGTAGGCCGATAGAGAATTGAAAGACATCGACTTTGAGACAAAGACTAAGGGAAGTGTGTGATCTTCTTTGGAAGTCACCACTGCTGACACCTTTTTAGGTAAAGATCTTGTTAAGTAGGGATGTCACTTAGTTAGTGTAGGGAAAGTCTAACCTGTATTTTTCTTTTCTGTAAATGACTCTCAAGTTGCAACTCACAGCGATTCTTGCAACTCTAATGGTATTTGAGATATTTTTGATAATTTCCTTTTGTCGATTGAGAGCATTCAGAGAGTACCTTTTTATATTGATACCTGTATATCTTTTAAACCTTATTCTGAGATGTTTGTATCTCCAGATACTTTTGGCTTTAAATTAAACTTTTTAACCTTTTCCAGTGGTAAGTGGTTCTTTAGAGTGGTGTAAGTTCTTTCTTGATTAACCTAGTAGTGGATTGCCTTTTACTCAATGACAGGTACCAACGATTCAGTCGACCTGAGCTGGGATCTGGTAAGATAACAGTAGACCAGAAATCCCGCGTTATCAGCAGCTGCCTTTCATGTAACCTCCCAGAGGATCGCAGCATGGCAGCTGTCTTTCTCGTAACCTCCCAGGGATGACAGCTGACTTTCATGTAACCTCCCAAAGGATGTCATCTGACTTTCACGTAACCTCCCAGGAGTGTCAGCTATCTTTCATGTAACCTCCCAAGGGATGTCGGCTGTCTTTCCTGTAACCTCCCAGGGGTGTCAGCTCTCTTTCCTGTTTGTCTTTCCTGTAGCCTCCCAGGGGTGTCGGCTGTCTTTCCTGTAACCTCCCAGGGGTGTCGGCTGTCTTTCATGTAACACTGTAGGTGATAATAAGTGTCTTTCAAATAGTTCTGTCTCTTATGCAGCACTAGAGTTGATGGCATCTGTTTTCTGTATAAGCCTCTTGAAGATGGCATTTCTCTGAAATTGACATCTCAAGCAACATTTGGATCCTGCAAGTTTCTTTCCTGTGCGCCTCTGGTATTTTACAAATGCCTTTCATGAAACCATTTTGAGGACACAAGCTGCATTTCACAAATTCATGTACCATTCTGGAGAAAACGCCAGGTGTCTTTCACACAATCTCTGGACAATTACAGCAGATCATAGCTATGTGTCTTCAAACCGCCTGGAAGCTGAAAAGGTGTAAATGTCTTTCATGTGACGGAGATACAAACTGTTTTTCTTGTAAGCTCATAAAGGACGGCTTGCATCCTCTATGAATCACATTGAGGGTGGCTGTTATCCACCCGTACTCTAGGTTATTTTCCACAGGATGCGCCTGTTTTTCGAGTAACACTCTTAAAGTGGCAACTGTTTCTTATCAAACACTCTGGCATATAGGACTTGTCTTTCATCTAACTCCTTAAAGATGTGTCAGTGTTAATGTTGTAAACAGAAAATCCATGAGCCAGGTATACAAAACAGGATAAGTATATTCATGCTTAGTTCCAGGTTAAGTTTCAGGTAGTCAGGTGGAATATAGCAAAACCCCACCAGGAGCAGCCTCCCTGCTGCTCAGCCTGCCTGCCATGAACTGCCACTCCACACACAAGCCAGGCATTCAAACATTCCATGAGGTCATCAGGCATTCTAACACTCACACTAGCTGAGCAACAGGGAAGTCACAGCCAGAGTAAGGAAAGACACAAGTCAATTATAACAGTTACCCAGTCGCGGCCTGCACAGGTAAGAGTGGCAGGGAGGGGTGGGGGTCGGGGAAGTCAACATACAACGGGATAAGCTAAGTACGTTTTTTAAAAAACTAAAACAACATAACCTTGCGCACAAGGTAAGCGGGGTTAGTTTAAAAATATTTAATTTAACTTATCCCGTCGTATGTAGACTTCCCCGACACCCGTCCCGCCTCAGCTCTGCCCCACTGCTTTTACCTGTGCCGGCTGCCACTGGCGTTAAACTTTGTGTAGGAAGGCTGCCTCCTTTCTTTACAGATCTGCAGAATGCGGTCTCTTTTTTTGGCTATCCCTCTTTGCTGGTGTTTGCTGTTTTTCTTGAACTTTCTTTGGTGCTTTCTATCTATATTTTCCCTTCTACGGGGTTACTTTCTTTATCTCTCTCTGGAGAATATTGCCGTCCATATTCACCCATCTGCAGGGGTTGAGCTGTCTTTCTTTGCCTGTCTGCAGCTCACTGACTTTCTTTCTTTACTTCAGATACTGAGAATTTGTCATTTGTATAGTCTGACTGGACAGCGCATGTCACCAGACAATTATGTGACAACCACCAAGAGATGAGCCACACATATGTTGGGAGCCAGGAGTACATGTTTTGCTTGGGCAGAAGTTGTGTGCTTCCACAGAAAAGTGAGTTGTGATAATTTTGTTTATTTATCCAGCTGCCAGAGCTTGAACTTTTTGGCACACACACATTCCATTTTAATGCTATTACAGTGTCTTAGATAACTACTTTTTTCTTTGGCAGCAGCATAAAGGGATAAGACAGTACATGGATGTTTTGGTCTAGCTTGACAGTGTATTAATAAGCAAAACCTATTGGCATGGCCAATGCTGGTTTCATTTTTTTTTTTTTACCACAAACGTATTTGCTGTATTTCTTTATCCCAGGGAGATATTTGCCATCATTCCTTTCTCTTATAGATGGTGTCTGCTGTCTGTCTTTGCTACATTTTGATTTCCACTACAACAAGGTAAGTTACAATAAGGTGAGTTAAAATACATTACATTTACAACTCATAGGCAGTAAGGGTTTACATTTCTTAGGGATGGGTCATGAATGGGGTTCAGAAATGGATAGTGTTAAGGAATAGTAAAGGTTTTTATAGGGTTCTGGGTAGAGTGGCGTCAAGAGATAATAAGGGGTTTTTGGGGTTCACGGAAGGATAGTGCTAATGGTAAGAGTTTTTAGGGCTTATGGAAGGGTAATATTAAGGGATTGTGTTGGTTTTTAGAGCTCAGGGATGGATAGCATTAAGCGGTATAAAGGGTTTTTTAGTGTTGAGGAAAAAGCAGCATTAAGAGTGGTAAGAAATTTTAGGATTGAAGCAAGGTTAGCGTTAAGGACTAGTAAAGAGTTTTTATTGTTCAGAAAAGGGTAGCATTAAGGGGTTGTCAAGGGTTAATTTTTATTTACAGAAGGCAAGTGTTGAGGGATAGTAAGAATATTAAAGGATTATGGATGTACAGTGTCTATGGTTAGAGTGTGTGTGCATTTGTCGAGGGGGGTTTATATATGTGTTTGTGATATAATACATAATGTGAGGTTGTTGTTTGCATTGTAATAGTACATGCCAGTGTGGTGAATGATAATTCTTGGTAATTGTGGTCATAGCTGTGCATGAGTAAGTAGTAAGTGCAATATGTGGTGTTGGTTGTTATAACTTGTATTAGGGAAAGATACATTGGCTCTGCCCACATGTTGATCCTTCTCCATTCTGGATTTGATTGGGCAGACGTTAGTGCTTTTGCTCAGAAACAGATCTTATACTCCACAGATTATGCTCAGAAAGAGCAAGATGGTTAAGGGGCTGGACAGGTCTTTTATTCCCCCAAGAATGTATCCAATGGACTGGTGTCCTTGGAGGCTGGTTTGAAAGCCCATGGCTAGTCCTGGTGTCTCTGTCACTTTGCTCAGCTCTCTAAGGTTAATTTAGGAGGCTTGGGAGACTTGAATAGAGAGAGAAAGAGAGAGAGGGAGGAGGACGGTAGAGAGATATCGATCAGAGAGTGAAAAGAGAGAGAGGTGAGAAGAAGAGAGGGTGAATGGATGGATGGATGGAGAGAGAGAGAGATAACACGAGGAGATGAAGGGAGTTGGGACAGTTTGAGCATTTTTGCCACGGCATCTTTGGTTTCTCTGTCCGGCCCTGGTTGATTATGGTGACGAGCCAGTTATGAAGGCTGAAGGCATGCTTTGTTAACTGAGCAATGCTATGACAGATGCTGCAAGTCTAATATGTTTATTATAAAAAGTTATGACTAAGGTGGTAGGCTGTCATTATTTATTTTGAAAAACATAGCCAGCAGATCTTTATGAGTGGATTCTTATCACACTGTATTTCAGCCCTTGGACAAATATTTTCTAACATCAACTCCCACAAGTTACATTAGTGGGCTAGGGTTTTGGCTACCCCCTCTGCCACACTCTGTTTTGGGAAGTTTTATTGCTTTTTTAGACTTGGCTTGACTACAAAGTTTCCTGAGAGGGCTTATGTGATTACCAGAAAAGCGCTGTAAGAAGTAGTACTAACAAAAGGGCTGTGATTACACCCACATGTTGACCTCCTCTGCAAGCATTTAATTGAAACATTGTTGTGTTAGTCTGCCTCAGGAGTAGTTCCATTGCTCACAATTGGCAGGAATATTGTTAACAAAGGCCTAGGTCAAACACATCCGGCGTGGCCAGTAGTCTAGGAGGAGATTTCACAAATGACAACTCTCTGACACATATTATATGAAGTTATTTGACACTGACATGCTTGCTAAAAGCCACACAAGGTGACTTTACATTGTGGCTTCTCTGACAACTGTAATAGGAAGGGCTTTACACTGACCCAAACAACAGTGACAGAGGTTCAACATTGTGAACCCTCTAAGAAATTCAGTTGGTAGAGGTTTTACATTGTGAATTAGGATTGGGCCTGTGTTTTTACACCCCAGCTCTCCTGCGTGACACCTAAGAGCCTGCTTGAACTCTCGGACTCTTCTCCTAAATCCAGACCTGATCGTTTCCCCGATCCTTGCTGCCACTACTTGATCGATAGCTAGGCAACCGACCAGACAACATTTTCACGCCCTACAATGCTAGCGCATCGTATGCCTCAACCCACAGTACCGCCCACCACCCACCACTCCCCAGGCTACTTAATCCTGGCCACAGTGCGGCATTACTGAGCCTGTGTTTTTGCAACCCCCTGTCAAGTGTGACACCGGGGAGCCTGCTTGATATACGAACCTTGACTCCTGCATCCAGATCAGCTCTCTGATCCTCGCCGCCCCTGTAGGAGAGTAGGGTCTGCTGTCCTATGGTCCCCCCACTTTTTAGGTTTTGCCTGGCGAAAACGATGCGAAAGCATCGTTTCGCTAGGCGAAAACCTAATGAGTATAGTATGGGGCTGGGAATCCGCCCCCGTCTTTCGTTGGCTAGCTCCATAAATGGAGGCTAGCCATTGGAAGACGGGCCTGTCCGTCAATGCCGGACCAGATTCGGGGGCGTTCCCGAGAATTTTTGGCTTTTGGCTACGTCAGCCGAAAGCCTGTTCTCGGGAACGCCCCCGAGTCTGGTCCGGCATTGCCGGCACCCGCCTTCCTGCTCGGGGTTGTGGGCAGATGTGTACATTTGGCCTCCGTGCATGGTTCCTTTGCTGTCAAGGAGCCTTTCTTTGTGTTCCCTACTCCCTATCACTTCCAGAATACCTGCGAGTATTCCTTGCCCAGACAGTGTTTGCAAGTGAGCCGCAGCGCTGACAAGAAACTCACCACAACTTCCACACGTGCAGGAGCGACGGGCACACCCCTCTCTCAACCGCTGGAAGAAGCCGCCCTCCCGCCGTTAGACATGCTACCTCTCCCCCTCCACTAGCAGCACCCTCTGCTGAGAGAGAAGCACGCTCCCTGAACTGGAATGTGCACTCCCCACTCTGTCACTACAAATACCCGCTCCTTCCCAAGAGGTGCCGACCTTCTCGTTCCAGCAGCACACTTCTCTCTTCTCCACCCAGAAGCAACTCTCCCCCCTCCCTCCCTAAGCTCCCCTCTCCTCAATAAGCAAAGCATTTAATTCCCTTACAGGAGGGGCATTTTTCTGTCACCCACCAGCAGCGTGCGTCTCTCTCCTCGACGGAAAGTGCACCCTCCTCTGTCCGGCACGAGAAGGACTCTTCCCTCTCCACTACTAGATGTAAATTCTCCATTACAAATGTACAAAAGAAAGCACCTCAGGCTCTCCAACTCTCTCTCGCAACTCTACTGAAATTCCCTCCTCCTCCCTATGAGAGGCTTACTACTCTCCACAACGGAAGCAGGCAGAAATGAGGCATAACCTCAGGAACAATAATGCGTTATTTTTGGACAGGTGAACGCTGAGACTGACAGTTTCTGGAGAGGCAGCATGTTCTGTGTGCCCGCTGCTCTAGAAAATGAGGATGTGGCACAACGGCTAGAGCGGCCGACCGCAAAGCTGAGGAAACAGGTTCGAGTATGGCGGGAGGCTCAAGCACCATCACCGACTCTTCTCGTGCTTAAACTGAATCTGTCTACCCCAATGACTGTAACTGGTGCTCAAGTAATGTGCACTGATGACTTTCAATGAAAACTATGCTGCACTGGCCTATCTATAAAGCTGCAGTGTGTTGTTTAAGGGAATGGCGGGGTGTAAAAGCAGAAAACGCATTATTTTAGTGATTTCATTTTGAGCCGTGCTATGGTGCAAAGTACTCACTCACTCACACACACTCTCACTCACTCATTCACTCGCATACTCACACACACACTCACTCACACACACACACTCAGTCAGTCACACACTCACTCACTCAATCACTCACTCAATCACTCACTCAATCACTCACTCCTGCCAGCCCTCCAATCATAAGGGAATAAGGCGCCAGGGTGCTTGGAGTAGTCCAACAGTGTTAATGGGATCAGGGGAAGTGACAATTCCCCCAAAGAGTGGGTCACTTTGGGGAGTGGGCTCAGGAGAGACCCCCATGCCTGGGTGGTATGGGGTGAACTGGGGTTAACACTGCCCCTCTCATGCAAGGGCAGTCACTCCTCGCCTTCAGTCATTACTGTGACTTCCCCCATCCCCTTCTCTTAGCTCCGTCATTCCCCCCCCCCTTGGCTAATAACTATCTCTCTTCGTGCTTCCTTCCACTGCAGCACCTCTCTCACCTCTCCTCCCTCCCTTCTCTTCTTCCTCTGCCCAGCCGTCTGCACCCCACCCCCCTTTCTGCTGCCCCCCCCCTCGATCCAATCACCCTTTTTTTTAATGCTTTCTTCTAACCCCCCCCACGTGGTTGATGGCTCGGCGAAGTCATGCGTGTACCGACTGCGGGTATCTGTGTTAGACCCCATGGCCACAGGCTGAAATCCGTGCGGGGCCGCTCGGCTCATCAGCCGCCCAATGTCGCTCCCGGAAGGCAGCTGCTTCAAGGCGCTTGCCACTTGTGTTGGACTGGTGCTGAGTGCCATATATGTGAGAATGGCTGAGTGAACATAGCAGGGAAAGATGCAGCAGAAGAGGGTTGGGGCAGCAGGGTGAAAGGTACAGGATGGGGCGGGGGCACGCACAGGATAGCGCGGAGAGGAGTTACAGGCAGCGCGAGGAAAGCTGCGTGATGTGAGAAAGGGAGAAGGCGTGCGTTTTCAGAAATGGATGGGGCTGCTGTTGAGTCCTGAACATTTCTCGATCGTTTCCCCCTCCACTGTTCCTCTTTTGAAAGCCTATAGAAGATCTCTTGTACAGCACCTAGAAGCCACGGGCGTTGCTATGCTTCTAAGAAGTGGTACCTCTGGGCGCTATAAATACCACGAGCAAAACGAATAGAAATAAAGTGCTGTGAGGCGGTCGTGAGGTGACGCGCCGCGCTGTGCAAGAAGCAGTGACTAAATGAATGCTGGCCAGCCTGGGTGGTATGGGGTGAACTGGGGTTAACACTGCCCCTCTCATGCCAGGGCAGTCACTCCTCGCCTTCAGTCATTACTGTGACTTCCCCCATCCCCTTCTCTTAGCTCCGTCATTCTCCGCCCCCCCCGTGGCTAATAACTATCTCTCTTCGTGCTTCCTTCCACGGCAGCACCTCTCTCACCTCTCCTCCCTCCCGTCTCTTCTTCCTCTGCCCAGCCGTCTGCACCCCACCCCCCTTTCTGCTGCCCCCCCCTCGATCCAATCACCCTTTTTTTAATGCTTTCTTCTAACCCCCCCCCCCCCCCCCCGTGGTTGATGGCTCGGCGAAGTCATGCGTGTACCGACTGCGGGGATCTGTGTTAGACCCCATGGCCACAGGCTGAAATCCGTGCGGGCCGCTCGGCTTATCAGCCGCCCAATGTCGATACATCCTATATAATTCATCAGACACTGCACCGCCCTCACTGCTCAACACACACATCACTGAACTCAAATCCCGTGTGTTCGTATAAGACCATGTATTGGAAACGTGCTTTTTATGTCTTAAGTCAACTCATGGTCGACTTGCACCTGGTGTTTTTTTCATACCTGCCTATATAAAGCGCTTCGAATACCCGCAGTGATGTCAGTGGTATAGTAAATACAAATACATTCTTACAATGAGCGCCGTTGAGTGGGATTAGAATAAGCATCTGTTAGGCAGCGCCAAGATACCCAGGGGTGAACATGTGCTTTACAAATGTTACCTTTACTCCTTCCTGCCCCTACAATATTACTCACACTCACCCCTTTGATACGCTTCTTTTCTATCCCCAGCATTCAATCAGTCAATTTATGAAGCACACTTTACACCCACCTCTTACACCCTCATTGTGTTTATATCTTCTGTACTCTCCTAACCCAATGTCTGACCTCGACCCATCCCCTCCAAGCTCACACCCCTTTACCCCTCCTTGAACCGTCTCCTCTGACTCGTTCCTTTACTCTGTCCGCTAGATCCACTCTTTCTTTTTATTTTCCCTTACTACTCCCTCTGCTCCTATGTCTTCTGCTTTTAGTTCCTCCCGACGCTCCTTAGCCCCCCCTTTCTGCTTTCTCATTCTTTCGCCTTTCTTTCCATAATTCCTAAATTGTTTTCTTAATCCTTCCTTACCCCGGCCAGCCCCTTTTCATCACCTGCTTCCGCCTTCTTTACCCACTGTAGTAATTTTCTCTTCACCATGTTTTCTTTACTTTTTTGAGTCCCTGCTCCCCCCCCCTTCTTTACACACACCTCCCCTTGCCCCTCCTTCTGTGCCCTCCCGCTCCACGCGGTGCACTCTACCTGCCCGCCCCTCCCTCCTCGGCAGGGGTGCCCTCGGGGGAGGGGTCCCTGCCAGGCTGTGGTGATCCGGGGGTGCCCAGTCCCGCCGGTGATGCTTCATTGAGCTGTAATGAACGTGGCACTGCGCCCCACCCGGGCCTGCACGCACCAGGGCACCAGGGTGGGCGTGGCCTCACTTCCCAGGTGTATTGTTGTGGTGACAATGCACGGAAGTGGCTCCTGCGGGAGTGGAGAATGGTAAACTGTGCGTGTAGGGATGGGGGCGTAGTGATCAGCCCCCTGTGATCACCCAGACATCCCGGGCATGTGTGGTGTAAACTTGGCGGGGGAGGGGGGTGGGGGGAGATGTAGAGGTACCTCCCCGCCCCCTCTGATAACCCAGGCAGCCTGGCATGTTTTTTTTTTTCAAACCGGGGTTGGGTGGGGAGGGGGTTGATGTAGTGACCCCTCCCCGCCCTCTGATAGCTCTGCAGGTCTGGCCTGGTGTTTGTTTGCCTGCCAGGTGTGTGGCTCACATTACAGCCGCAGTGACTTGTCTCCCGCGGGCAGGCTGGGAGCCTGTCTCACACCCAAGGCCTATTCTGGAGGGAGGGGTGGGGTGGACGCTAATACCGACTGCCACAGGTCCCTACCTATGCAGCACCAAGCCACCCCCATTCCGTCCCGGCTGCCGCCACTCCCAGTCCTACTGCACCACCCCCACTACCTTGTTTCCCCTGTCCCAATCTTATCTTACTGCACACCCCCAGTCCTTCCCCCTTACTGCCCTGTCCTCTCCCAGCCTGCCCTCTCCCAGCCTGCCCTCTCGCAGCCTGTCCTCTCGCATCATGTCCTCTCCTAGCCTGCCCACTCCCAGCCTGCCCACTCCCAGCCTGCCCTCTCCCAGCCTGCCCTCTCCCAGCCTGTCCTCTCCCAGCCTGTCCTCTCCCAGCCTGTCCTCTCCCAGCCTGCACACTCCCAGCCTGCCCTCTCGCAGCCTGCCCACTCCCAGCCTGCACACTCCCAGCCTGCCCTCTCGCAGCCTGTCCTCTCGCAGCCTGTCCTCTCGCAGCCTGTCCTCTCGCAGCCTGTCCTCTCGCAGCCTGTCCTCTCCCGGCCTGTCCTCTCCCGGCCTGCCCACTCCCAGCCTGCCCTCTCCCAGCCTGTCCCCTCCCAGCCTGTCCCCTCCCTGCCCTTTCCCAGCCTGTCCTCTTCCAGCCTGCACTCTCCCAGCCTGTCCCCTCCATGACCTTTCCCAGCCTGTCCTCTCCCAGCTTGTCCACTTCCAGCCTGCCCTCTCCCAACCTGCCCTCTCCCAGCCTGTCCCCTCCCTGCCCTCTCCCAGCCTGCCCTCTCCCAGCCTGTCCCCTCCCTGCCCTCTCCCAGCCTGTCCTCTCCCTGCCTGTTGTCGTGTCCCGGCGGCAGCAGGCAGCAGGCAAGAGCGTGCACTGCGTCCCCGAAGTAACAGTCCTAAAGCAAGCAAGAAGTACGCCCCCCCTCCCACCAATCCCTGTTAGGTAGTGGAAACTGTCCAAACTGAGGTGCAGACAGCCCCTCTCACCTTTCGGCCTGGTACCACTGCACCAGCCGCACTACTTCCCTACTGACCGTTCTCCACTTCAGCCCCGTCTAAATTACAATTCCTGCTTGTGACCCTTTTGCCTGCTTGTGCTTGTTTTCGTGACCCTGTTGCCTGCTTGTGCCTCCGTGTGTCCCTGTTGCCTGCTTGTGCCTCCGTGTGCCCCTGTTGCCTGCTTGTGCCTCCGTTTTCGTGCCCCTGTTGCCTGCTTGTGACACCGTTTTCGTGCCCCTGTCACCTGCTTGTGCCTCAGTTTTCGTGCCCCTGTCGCCTGCTTGTGCCTCCGTGTGCCCCTGTCGCCTGCTTGTGCCTCCGTGTGCCCCTGTCGCCTGCTTGTGCCTCCGTGTGCCCCTGTTGCCTGCTTGTGCCTCCGTTTTCGTGCCCCTGTTGCCTGCTTGTGCCTCCGTGTGCCCCTGTTGCCTGCTTGTGCCTCCGTGTGCCCCTGTTGCCTGCTTGTGCTGTGTGGGTGTGTGTGGAAGGCTCTGTGTGGGTGTGTGGAGGGCTCTGTGTGGCTGTGTGTGTGGGGGGCTCTGTGTGGCTGTGTGTGTGGGGGGCTCTGTGTGGCTGTGTGTGTGGGGGGCTCTGTGTGGCTGTGTGTGTGGGGGCTCTGTGTGGGGGGGCTCTGTTTGTTTTTTTGTGTGTCATTTGCGAGAGATAAAGCTAGTGGCATTGTAAATGACAATGCCATTTATTTATGTTAAAAAAAAAAAATAATAATAATGTCAAGAGCAATGCCAATAGCTCTAACTTTAACAAAGGCAAAACCATTGCATTGTAAATGCTTGTTGCTTTTTGCTTCACTGGTTTTCGACTTAGATGAGGCTGTGGACCTGCTAATCAGACCCACAGCCCTGCTGTTCTCTCTCTAAATTCACACCATGTACTTTAGGTACATCACCAATTGGGATTTGGGTCACTCTTGTGAGTCCCTGTACAGTGTACTATAGGTACCCAGGGCATAGGTGCACCCAAGGCCTACCAGAGAGTGCAGCAGATCTTTTGCCACCCCTGGCTGGCCATCCAAACTGACACAACTGGCTGATCACTCAGCTGGGGCAAGGTCGTGTAATCACCCCTTGCTTAGATATAGTATTCCTATATCTAACCTTATATATAGACACATATACACCTATAAGTCACTCCTATGGCAGGCCTTAACAATCCTGAAGGCAGAGTGCTTGGTTTTATGTGAGATGAGGCTCTAGCATGAGCTAAGCCTGTCTGCAGCTTTCGGAACCAAGTCCTTATAGCTGTTCTATGATATTGCCATACCATATACTCTTAAGTGCATTATGAACCTCGCGGTTAAATGCTAACTTTGGTTTGGCTTTATCAAAACATGTTGTGTAAGGTGCCTTTGGAATACTACCCCCTCGCCAGTTCTGGTGACGGGGGTAGCATTCCACCCTTCTAGAGGGAGAAGACATGTTGTTCCTACTAATCCCGGTTAAAGTTAACCAGAGCCTCAGCATCACAAAATGGATGCTGCTGCCACAGATACAAGTCTAACCCCCTGCTGCTGGGAGTCCTTCCAGCGAGGGAGGCTTGGACAATAGGTTTCCTGTCTTGGGAGGTGCTAGCACCACCGGTTGCTAGGCTGCTGGGCGAATGTCATTTTCCGGCCTTCAACGCTCGAGCGTCGCAGGCCTCACCTCACAGTCCTGACCACTGCCACCACCCCCCCCGGCTATTTAATTCTGGCCACTACGCAGCTGGCCAAAGGCAAGCCTGTCTGCACCTTTCTGCATCCAGCGCCAAAACCCCTAGCCAGCTGACCATCCACTGCTATTCCTGCGCCGCTCTCTAAGGAATAGACCCAGGTCACCGCAGCACCCTCTGTTGCTCCTGCTCACCCGCAGACACCAAAGAAGCTTTAGGCTGCTGCCACTGTCACTTTACCTGCATCTCCACGGAACCAGGGGCCCGACAAAGACCACCTACCACCAGCCCAAACTTTGATGCATGCTACTCCATGTCCGCTCTCTGATCAAATATGTAATTGAACTCTGGGAAACCATCACCACCACCAACCCAGATGTAGTGTTCCTCACAGAGACCTGGCTCAAGGACTCCTCAGCCCCCAACATAGCCACCGCCACTCCAACCGGCTACAAACTGACCCACAGGGACCGGCCAGTCAGACCTGGGGAAGGAAATGCCATCATCCACAAGGACACCCTCAAGCTCACAACTTCCGACAACCCTCCGCACCCGACATAGAACACCTCAACTTCCATCTCCAAGCCAACGCCCACTCAACTATCAGAGCTTCCCTCGCCTACAGACCACCACGACCCGGCCCCCCTTTTGCAACACCATCACAGAAATCATTGCCCCTCTTGTCTTGGAATTCAGACATTACCCCCTCAGGGATCTCAACTCCCACCTCAAAGACCCCTCAGACACCAACTTAGCCTCCCTCAATGGACAGCTCATCACCAACCCTACACACACTGCCGGCCACACCCTTGACCCCATCTTTTTGTCCAGCAGACAAAATCAGGTACAACCCAACAACCAAGCTCACCTGGATGACCACAGCATTATCCATTTCACTATCGCTGTCAACTGACAAGCCACCGTCACCCCGCCCACCACCACCCTCCACACATTCGATGACATCAATCCAACCGCCGCTCACCTATCAGAATAGATCACCACTAGCACCAACTCCATTGCTCCCATCGAAACACTCAGCAAAAAAAGAACCAACAAGCATGCCAACTGGTTCATCCCTGAACTCAAAGCAGAGAAACGCAAATGCAAACCTCTGTAGAAATGCTGGAGAACCAGCAAAGACCCACGCGACGGCACATCATTCAGGTCTGCCCTCAAATCCTACCACCATGCCATCAGAGAAGCAAAGAAAGCTGCCTCCCACCATACAGTTCCGTCCCCAAGAGCATCATCTGTGGCATACCCCAGGGCCCCTCACTCAGCCCCACATTGTTTAATGTTTACATGATGCCCCTGGCACCCATCGCCCGCAGCCACGGCCTCAGCATAATCTCCTACGCAGACAACCCCCAGCTCATACTCTCCCTCACCAAAGGCATGGACACCACCAGAGCAAACCTTATGATCACCATGACTGACGTTGCTGACTGGATGAAAGCCAACTGCTTCAAACTCAACTCCGACAATACCAAAGTTCTCCTCTTCGTATGCAACTTGGTACTAAGATCAGACTACAGTTACAGGGTTAGTTGCTCCCTATGATATTTCTTTGGAGGACCTGATTTGCACTGTAATTACCTGCAAGGCCCTGATAAGTGTCATGATCTCTGGCAAGGACAGGTGGTAGGATAGAGAAAGCTAACAGAATACTGGGTACAGAGCACCCCAAGTTCACACATGAAGCTGGCAGAGAAAAGAGATCCTAGTAACAAGAAGTTGAAGCTCAGAAAGATTAGGCACTCAACAGGCTATTCAGCATTCGAAATAAAAAATATCCCACCATGCAGATAACTACATGAACAATAAATAGTGTGGTGGGAAGCACTCAGGAGCTCCACACAGGACTGAAGCTTATAAGTTACTCACCCACAATTGCTGTTACAGATACTACTGCAAATACTCACATATAGGATTTACATGCAAAGGCAGTGTGAGAAGTTGGCCTGGTAGGGGATGTTTCCAATTCTGGAACCACCTACTACCTGACCAAACAATCCCCTTATGGTGTCTGGTTGTAAGTCAACCTTATTAGACAAGCTATCCTAGTGGTAGCATGGACTAAGCAGCCTAAAGGCTTAACTTAAGAGGTCGTGTTAAGCGAGCTGTTTTACCACATACAATCCTGTAATACCAAATGAAAGGACACCACACAAGTATATATTATAAAAATATATGTGTTTATTACTAAAAACAATCCCCAGTATTCTTTATGAATAAAGGGGCACAAGCGTTAAATCAAAAGCACTGTTTAAACATACAAAGTTGCACAATTATGGATGAGGGCAGGGGGCCACTCAAACCATATACTAAACAAGTGGTATAAGAGAGGCCACTCGAACAGTGGTTAGGCCTAGGGCCTAGGGAATCGCTGGGAGCAGTCAGGACAAGCAATGCTGAAGTCGGGAATGGCCCTCGGGATTCGGGAGATGTGCGGAAAGCGCACGCATGCACCAATGTTAACCAATGGTGCGTAAAAGTCAAATAGTTAAAGTTTAAGGACACTTCCGCTGAACCTAGAGGAACAAAACTTAACACACAGACCCTAGAGGTGTGCACCAGTGTGGGAACACCGGCGGAGCAAAGTTACCTCACCCACAGGAAGTGGGTGCACAGGGTCGAAGTGGCGTCGGGTTTTGACACGCAGGCTCTTGGTGCTTGAAGCTGAAAGGGCTGCAGGCAGGGTGAAGACGAAGTGTCCGGTGGAGTCCAAGGGTGGACTCAAGTTGTAGAGTACCTGAAAGCAGAGGGGACAGAGTCTGGGTCACTCAGCAGTGACCAGGGTGGAACCAGGACGGAACCAGGCAATGTCGGGCGCAATCAGGTGGTCGTCGAGGCGCTTCTCTTCGCTGTCACGTGGGCTCTGGGGCATCTGCGACGTCCAGGAGCAGGTCACGATCTGTCCCACGCAGGCTCTCACCGTCGGTGCAGTCGGCTTCCGGTTTGGAGCAAACAAGCCTTGGTAAGAGCAATCCACGCGGGATTGGAAGATGGCGTCTCACTCGGACCAGGAAGGTCAGAGTCGGGGCTCCCTTTCAGGGGAGCTGGTGTGGATCTGGAGCAACCAGAATCACGAGTCTTCTTTTGTAGTTCGTCGGCACAGGGACCACAAGCCAGCTGGCAAGTGACCGGGCCAACGCGTTGAGCCAAATCGTGCCAAAGGGCCCCACGCAGCACTCGTCGAGTGTGGAGGGCTGAACTTCGGCTCAGGAGTAGCTCAGGGTGGGGGCTTCTCAAACCCCGGTGTACAGCTTCGAGGGTCACTCGTGGGCTGCACGGTCAGCGTCTCGTGGTCACTTCAAGATGGCGTGCCCCACGCTTCCGGTCGCCTCCACGGGTCTCAGCTTTGCAGGGACTGTGGATCGGGCTGTTAGAAGCTGGGCAGGCTTGATCTCGTCGATCTCAGTCGCTCGAGTTCCGGCGGGAACTGCAACTAAGTAGACGTCGAGGGCTGGATGGTGCCTGCTGCTGCAGGGTGGTCACTCCTTGACCACAAGGGAGATTCTTCGGGCTTCCACGTTGAGATGGAGGGCGAAGGGTCCAGAATATCGTTTCAAATGTTTCTTCCAGGAAAATCTGATGTGCATTGGCACTGCTCCCACTCTTATTCGAATCTGGTGGGCGTGATTACCTGCTAGGTCCCCTCCTATGGGTGGGACCCAGGAAGTGGGTGGATACACCCCCTTCCTTTGATCCAGGCCGCCCTGGCACGAGGGCTGGAGTGCCCCAGAACCGGTTTGGCCGGATTATGCAAGGGGCAGCCTTGTGCGCCCCAGGCAGTGTCTGGTTTCTTTCAAACCTCCCTGCTACAATACACTATCTCCTGTCTGGAGGGCGGTGACACCCTCCTGTGACAGGAAACCCTTTGTCCAGGACCCCCTTGACTGGGTTTCGGTCAGCTCCAGGGGTCCAGACATTTGTCTGTGGCAGAGGCATCCATTTTGTGGATCTTAAGGCCTTTGGAGAAATCAACCGCATTAAAGTGAAGTAACATGTCTTACCCCTCTAGAGGGGTGGAATGCCATCCCCGTCGCCAGAACTGGCGAGGGGATGGTATTCCAAAGCGTATGACACCTTACACGACATGTTTTGATAAAGCCAAACCAAAGTTGCTAAATAACCGCTAGGATTATAAGGCACTTAATAGTATATGGTATGGCATTATCCTGAAACAGCTTAGGGATTTGTTCCCGACGGCTGCAGACAGGCTCAGCTCATGCTAGAGCTCCATCTCACATAAAAACCATGCACCCAGCCTCCAGGATTGGTGAGGCCTGTCTATAGGAGTGGCTCACAGGTTTACATGTGTCCAGATATAGGTTTAGACATAGGTATACTATATCTAAGCAAGGGGTGTGTACACCACCTTACCCCAGCTGAGTGATCAGCCAGTTGTGTCAATTTAAGAACCAGCCAGGGGTGGCAAAAGATATGCTGCAGCCCCTGGTAGGCCTTAGTGGCTCCTGTGCCCTGTGCACCTATAGTGCATTCTACAGGGGCTGACAAGGAGTCCATTTCCAATTGGTATGTACCTAGGGTACATGGAATCCATTTTACAGAGAGAGCAGATGGCCTGGGGCCCTGATTAGCAGGGAACCAGGTCAACTAAGTCAAAAAAACAGCTAAACACAGGCAAAAAATCTGGGGTAACCATAGTCAGGTAGCCACCTTCCTACAGGCAGGGTCTGTGAAGCTGAAACCTACGGTGATGTTATAAAAATAACAGAAAAACATTACTCGCAGTGGACGAGAAACAATACCCAGGTTGTCAGCTGTGCCCATGAATCCTGGCAATCACACAGGAACATGCAAGGCAGTAACAGCGAGGGTGGAGAAATAAAATATACAGTCACAATAGACAAGGAGTTGGCAAGAAGAAGTGCCTAACATGAAAAAAGGGAAAACAAAGGGAACAATAGGCAGAAATACATTAAACAGTCACACTGGGAAACTATGAGCTAAGGCAGTAGGAAAAAGAAGATAGCAAACTAGAACCTGGAACTAAGGTAAAGGGAAGTAATGGCAGGGTCTGGGAAAAAGGTAACTGCAGAAAGAAAGAATCAAGATAGAATTGAAAGCAGCACGACTTCAAGGTAGAAGGATTAGCTCAGGGTCAGAATATTATGGAAACAAGGATAGCAACAGCTCAGGAATTCTGATAATAAGGGGTCGGACAAAGGAACACTCCTACAATAATCAACAGTGAACTGAAGTAAACTGGGACTTAAAAGAGCTCACTACACTCACATGCCTCAGGTGTGAGCAGACAAGCATCAGCCAGCCACAGATGTGCTGATTTCCTCCACCCATCCTTTGCCTGCAGGGATGGAGATGAAGAAGTGAGCTGAGAATTCTAAATATTGGTGTTTTTAGCAAGAAAAGCACAATGGTTTCTACAAAACCCAGCATGGATCTACAATGAACTGGAATTTCGGAATAGTGTCCAAGAGGAGGCAAGTCGGTACATGGATTTAGCGGACGATTCAAAAGCCCATATGAACACTGGAGTATCTCACAGGTAGGCACCCTGGTGGTTTGCATGAGAATGCAGGGTACACATTATGACAATAAGACTGGTTCCAAATTATACTTCCACCCTAAATCTTGAAATTATGTGCAATTTTGAAACCGTATCTAATTGGTTGTGCCTTAAAATAATTTTCTTTTTAGACAGAATACACAGGCTGGACATCAATGTAGTCAATGTAAATAGTTTGTGTTCAATAGTTTTGAGTTTTTTTGTCCAAAACATGGTCGTTTCCTTCAGGAGGATATCCCACTTAAGGTTTGACCCAAATATTAGTTCCCATAGGTCTTTGAAGTGTAGCCTTATCAGATATGTGTCTGAGTAGGGATCCCCACACTAGATGCCAGGGAATGTTTTTGCTGGGAGGAGATTCCAAGAGATGTCTGTCGTATTCATACCTGGGGTCAGCTTGCCCATAAGAAAACCATCCAATCAACTCCAGACACTGCTTAAAACTTGAAATACAGGGAAATTTACAGTCCAAGGTGATTAGACTTGCACGAATCTCAACATCATTTATTATACAGTATCCCCTGCAAATGTTAAGTTATAGGTAAACAAATCTTCACTTTTCTGTTACACAACTCCAGACAAAACTCCAGAACTGTGTGCACTTTTTATTTAGGTTTAGAAAAAATCCAAACAGTGCCTGGATCCTTGCTAGGGCACAGAATCCTGTGTCTGTGCCCTAGAAAGTAGTCATACAGTGGGGATTTCTTAGGCTAAAAACCCAACCAGCGCCTGGCTCCTTAAAAGGACACACGTGCACAGCTTCCCATCTACCAATGCTTCTCTTGGACAGAGAAGCATTTGGAGATGAAGGAGCAATGTAAAACTACATCGGAAAGTGTCAAATGGAAGGGGAGGAACTGGAAATAATTGTATTCGATCCCCTTCCAATCCTTGGCTTCTGATCCATTTCTTCTGTTGGTGGGGTGAGAAGGGTGATGGGAGAGAAGGTGGGAGAGACAAACATTTCCTAATGGCCCCTCTCCAGACTTGTTCCCTCCCACCAACAGTAAAAGAATCTCAAGTTGATGGGCATAGTAAGGGAGGAGTTGGGGCCAGTAATAATTGCTCTTAGCCCCTCCTCTAAACCTGCCCATCAGAACAATCACTGGGTGGACATGGGAGAGTCTAGAGATCTCTCCCAGACTCATCCAAATGTGTTGTCACATGCAAATTAATGACGTGGCCTGAAAGTGAGCATTGGCCCCCCTCATTCAGAGTTTGCCCCTGCTTGGAAGGGATTTGTCAACAGCAAAGTCCAAAATAAACCATTCTCAGCAGCAGGAGGAGTTTTTCCACCATCAGTCATTGAGCAACACCTTTTTATGATGTATTTATGTATCTAGTGTTAATTCCTAAATTGAGCAGAATCAGAATTATTATTAGAAATGTATTAATCCCACATTTGCAAAGTATAATCTGTAAACCAAATGCGCTAATTAGGTATGTGCAAAGTTACACTTTTCCTTGCAAAGTGATGTCAAGTCAGAAATATTGCCCCTTGAAAAGATGGGGAAGTTTCCAAATTTTGCACAATGCACTTTTTACACCAATGCATCCAATTCCATGTAGCCTGAATGTCCCTCCAAAGTTAACATCCAACAACACCTCGCCTGTCGCTGTGCGTATCCTGGACAGGGCCTTGGTTCTAGGAATTGGAGCTCGTATGTGTGTATCACTGAGAAAGAAATATAAGTCCCTTGCAATTTTTGTCACTGCGCCTTTCAAGAAACATTACCAGGGGAAATTGCCCCCGAAATATGTGATCACTAATGAAATTTAACAAAACCCTTATTTGTTACAGAAAGCTCACGTGCACATTTATATAGACTCATACTGGTACAAAAATGGAACAAATGTTTTTACACTATTTTGCTGCTTACTTATTAAGCAACAGAGAAAAACACAGATTGCTAGGTCCATGCAGATTTTGGAATAAGAGTACAACAATGGAGCAAATCCCATTTGCTCTATTTATGCTCTGCTTATGGAATTTCATGATTTAATTTCTTCACTTTTAAAGTGTGAGGCAAATTCAGTTTCCTACATTTCTAGCTAATAGTAAAGTATCAAAAATCAATTTGCTTCAGTTGTTTTCAACAAAGATTGTCATGGATCTTGTACTTCTAAAATATTTTACACGAGAAACAGTTGCATCCGCCCTTTCTAGTCTAGGAAGGGATAACCTCCCAGACCTCGGATGAAAGTCCACCAATAGAGGCATGGAAGTTACATAGGGCTGTATCCTGTTGTCCGCGTCTTCTCCTACATGGGCCCCCGCCCATGATACACATCTTCAACCTCACATACAGATCTCCTTACGAATGCGCCCCATAGAAAGATCATCACTGATATCTTCCCCGTGAACAGAATCTCTCCAATATAGTCCCCTTTTACCAAAAAATCTGCTTTAATCCCCATAAAATTCTCTCCCTTCTGTTTTTTCCTGTGCAGGTATTATCCAGCATGGTTCCCAAAACAGATATTCCTCTCTAGCATGCTCTGCATGTACAAATCCTTTTCTATATGTTCTCTGTATAGAGGTGCACTCTGGTTTGTTCTAGTCGCACAGACATTCGCTAGCCTGCTTCCTAGATCCTCTCCGTCACATTCCCAATATACAGATATCATGAATGTTCCTCATATATTCTGCCTGTTCCATGTGGACCCTGTTTTCCGCCCATAGATCCTCTTTGGCATGCTCCCACATACTCATGCTCCCTCACATGTTTCCCATATACACATCATTCTCCACTGCCGATGTGCTTTTCTACTGCTTTTCCTGCTTGCATTGACTGTCAGCCTGTTCCTCATCTCCAGATCTTCTGCCTGTTCTCAAGGTAGAAACCTTCAGACTGCTCCACGTCGCAGATCATCTGCCTGTTCTTCATGGAAAGATCTTCTTGTACGGATCGTCTGCCTGTTTTCCATGTATATTTCCTCAGCTTTTTCTCTATTTTATATTGCATTATGTTTATGTTACAAAGTGGTCATTAGGTTATCTTGGAGTAGGCTAAACAACACTACAATGAAAACAAGAAAGGAAGGAGAACCTGCTACTGAGGCTAAAACAAATTACTGATTAAAAATCCATGTTTTCAATTACTTTCTAAAAGTCATCTTTTATACCTTTACACAGTCTGGCCTAGATAGAATCATGACATTTATAACTGGAATGTGCAATGTGTCCAGGGGCGGCTCCTCCACTAGGGCAGAGAAGCAGCGCCCCACTGCTTTCTCGCAGTGCAAGAAGCAGAAACATAAAATGGCAATAATTACCATTTTATGTTTTTGCTTCTAGCACTGCGAGAAAGCAGAAGGGTTTGGTTGTTTCGGGGCTGCTCGGCGAGCAGGTCTGGGAAGGAGAAGGAGTGGTGTGCCCACTCCTGCGTGTGAATGACAGGTTTGGACGTCCGTATGGGACGGACCAAACCAGTCATGCGCACTCTGCCCTTCTCCATGCAGGCTGCAGTTCAGCCTACATGGAGAACATGGCCAGGCCATTAGCCTCCTGGCTGGGCGGCTTCCCAACCAATCACACACTGCTGATTGGTTTAGGGGTGGGACTGGGAGCCTTGCTGCCTGCTTCCTGTTCCTGCCGGAGGCAGGAGAGCTGGAGAGGAGCAGAGACTATGCCGGATACGGCCGGCAGGAAGGTAAGTTTAATTTTTTTAAATTATTAAATTATACACACCACCGTGACCCCCTCCCCACGCGAACCTGTGAGTCATGCCGGCCACGACTGAATATGTTTCAATTAGGCCTGTGAGCAATTTTCATTACTCTGTTTTTTTCACCATTTCACTTAACGCGCTGAGAGATATATTCTACTTGAACCAATCTGCTATGAGATGACTGTAGGAAGCTGAATCTTTACATAGTGGGTCAAAATGAGGTACTCTCTGTAAAGAGTTCAGGCAACCCTTATTGGTTACCGAGGCAAAAGCGATAACACTAAATGCTCTCTTTTGTGATAGTATGGGCAAGCAGTTTAGGCTTATCAGAGAGTAGTGCTAAGCATTTGTTGTTCTCACACAGGCAATAAGTGAGACACACACTCAAAAAAGAAATCCAAGACAAATTTACAGAAAAAAAGTCATATTTTTATATGAATTTTGATACCAAGAACTTTGCTATCAAGTACCTTTTTAAATATCGATTTTTACAGGTAAATCAAATGTTCACTTAAATGCGTCTTTGAGCAGAAATGCTTTCCTAGGGAAAAGAGGCACATGTTGCATACAGTTATTTACGGTCAGGTTCTAGGGGTCTCCTTCATGACTTAGGATCATAGAGGGCCAAGGTCCAAAGTACCACCAGCAGTTACTTGTTACCTTCCCTAGCCGTGTCTGGGTGCAGAAGAGCTGGCCGGGTTGATAGGCTTTGCTTGCTACGCCCGTAGAAATAAGGGTGTCCACGTAAAAACAGGCTGCAGAGGGGAACTAGGGGAGACGTCTAAGAGCTCCCAATGGAGAACTCTGGTCACAAGGGTCCTAGGAGCAAGGGGGCCCAGCTGGTTCATCAGTACCCAGGCTGGGGCGATCAGGTGCAGAGCACGTAGGTCAGCTGGACTTTGTGCCTTATAGGTCCTCGCGGTTGCAGATATCTCGTCGGTTGAGGGTGCAGAAATAGGAAAGCCGTGTCACTCTGGAAGTGGGTCTCTGCTGTTCTGACGCCCCTCGATGGCAGCTTGGTCTTGCTGCTGTTGGAGTCCCGTTTGGACTTAAACAGGCCTTGGTTGATGCAAGGGGTTGGGTGCCCCCTGTATTGGTGCTGTGTGACTCCAGTATGTACTGGTGTCCTCTCATTCAGTGGGGGGACAATCTGACCTTCAGGAGCACAGATACCTCTTCCTGGGGGGCTGCTGTCGGGATGACCAGGAAGTGGCAACACGGTGTACTGGACTCTACTTGTTCGGCATCTGGCGACTGCAAGGGAGTAACTCCTATACTTCAAGGGAGATTTGGCACCAAATGTCCACAGTAGTCTTCAGTTCTCATTGTCTTGTGGCTCTTCTTTTTTTCTCCTTCTGGGTCCATCAAATCTGAGTTCCTGGCATCTGAGGTACTTCCTAAATTCTCAATGTATAGGTGTTAAGAGGAGTGGCAGGAAGTAGCCAATGGGCTACTTACCTTTAGGGTGATTACGCACCCTATAGGATAACTTCCTGTGGGAAGTTGGCACAACCCTGACCCAATGAGCCTAATTCCACCAAAAACCAAGATACTGGAATTTTAGTTTTTGTGTACACATCAGGTAGCCCAGCTTATGGGTGTGACAAGCCTCATGGGGAACACACCTCCTGACTAGCTAACTTTCACATCTGTCCTGGTGCAAAATGGGCCTGGTGCAGGAGGGGGCATTTCTTCTGTCTGAGAGAAGCCTGGATCGTAAATCAATGGCAGCAGAGGCCTTTGAACCCTCTTGCTTTTACATGCTGATTACTCAGACATCCTGCATGGAGGAGGTGACAGCACCCCCGGCCGGACCAGGCATTGTTTCTGCTCTTAGAAACAATGCCTGGCATGTTGGCATGCTGGTCTACACCCGTCAGCCAGTACACTAGTAGTTTGTAGGTTTCAGGAGCACCTCTAAGGTGCCCTCTGGGTGCATGTATTAATAAATCCAACACTGGAATAAGTGCAGGCTTATTATTATGAGATGTTTGATGTCAAACATCTTTAGTTTCAGTTAGGCCATCCCGTAGATGGAGAACTCGTAATTACCAGTGTCCATCAAATCTAATTAAAAATGTTCACTTGTAATCTCTAAAAATAGACTTACACATCACAGGGGCATATCTACTCATGCAGATATGTCCAACCATGTAGTATAGTGCACCCTGCCTTATGGCTGTAAGGCCTGCTGTAGGGGTGACTTACCTATACTGCATTCAATGTCTGCAGGCATGACACACAGGAGGTGTGCCATGTCATGTCTTCACTTTTCTCTGCACCATGTCACACAGCCTGCAATAGCAGTGTGCATGAGTGTGTTGAGGGGTCCCTTAAGATGCCACAAAACATGCTGCGACCCTTAAGGACCCTCTTTAGCCTCGCTGCCCTAGGTTTCAGGGGTACCATCTACTAGAGTTTACAAGGAGTGCTAAAGGTATGCTAAAGGCCTGACCTCGTCAGTGCCGGTCGCTCAAACCCGCTGCGTGGCTCCTCCTGAAAGTCACCCGGTCCCCCTGCTGCTGCCGCCTGCTCGCATTTGCCGCCTTTTTCCCGCTGTGTGTATTTGTACTGCTGCCCTGATTGTGTCCTCTGTTTAGCCCCCTGACTATTTGTTTTCGTAGCTTCATAGTTGCCTTTTCCCCTGCTGTGTTTTTGCCCTGCTACTGTGCCCCTGATTGTGATCTTCGTATTTGTGCTCTGCCCCTGATTCTGTCCTCTGCTCTAGCGCTTCTGGCCCCTTGCCCCGCTGTTCCACCCCGCTCCCTGCTGCTGCTCCCCGTGGGCCCGCTCCCTCTCCTTCTGTTTCCCTCTACCCTCTCGCATTCGCCACCCCGCTCCCACCTCCCAGCTGCTCCTCCCTCCCACTGGACACTTAAGGCAGGGGCCGTGTGACGGGGAGCTGCGACCTAGCCTGACCTCGTCAGTGCCGGTCGCTCAAACCCGCCGCGTGGCTCCTCCTGAAAGCCACCCGGTCCCCCTGCTGCCGCCGCATGCTCGCATTTGCCGCCTTTTTCCCGCTGTGTATTTTTGTACTGCTGCCCTGATTGTGTCCTCTGTTTAGCCCCCTGACTATTTGTTTTCGTAGTTTCATAGTTGCCTTTTCCCCCGCTGTGTTTTTGCTCTGCTACTGTGCCCCTGATTGTGATCTTCGTATTTGTGCTCTGCCCCTGATTCTGTCCTCTGCTCTAGTGCTTCTGGCCCCTTGCCCCGCTGTTCCACCCCGCTCCCTGCCGCTGCTCCCCCGCCCCCTCTCCTTCTGTTTCCCTCTACCCTCTCCCATTCGCCACCCCGCTCCCACCTCCCAGCTGCTCCTCCCTCCTCCCGCCCCCCCCCCCCACTCTCCATTTATGGCAGAGTACGCGAGCTCGCGCAGCTGGCATGTCGATTGTGCGCCAAAGGCAACCCCGTCTGCGCCCGTCAGCGCCTGGACCGCGCCCAGCGCCAGAACCCCTGGTCCTCGTCGATGCCAGCGCACCCGACGAACGTACGACGCCGCAACCCTCCATGCACTCAATTCCGGCCAGAACCCCGCCTGCTACCGCGCCACCCCGAAACGCACCCACGGACCCTTCACCTGCCAAGCCTGCAAATTCACCTGCCGCCGGACCTGCAACGCACCCGCCAAGCCGAGCACCAGCATCAACCACCTCAAGTGCATCCTGCTCAACACCCGCTCCGTCCACAGACACGCCGTCGAACTCTGGAACCTACTCGACACAACATCACCAGACGTCGCCTTCCTCACGGAAACCTGGATGAACGCCGCCTCAGCACCCAACATCGCCATCCCGGACGGATACAAGATCACCAGAAGGGACCGCGTCAACCAGACGGGAGGAGGCATCGCCATCGTACACAAGAACACCCTCCGCATCACGACCAGCTCCGACGACACCTTCACCGCCGCCGAACACCTCCACTTCCAGATACACACCGACCCCAAGACCACACTCAGAGGCACCCTCATCTACAGACCCCCGGGACCACGCACACAATTCAGCGAAGACATCACAGACTTCATCAGTCCGCACGCCCTCCCCTCCGCTGACTACATCCTCCTAGGGGACCTCAACTTCCACCTGGAGAACAACAAGGACAACAACACCACCACCCTGCTGGACAACCTCGCCAACCTCGGACTCAAGCAACTGGTGAACACCCCCACCCACTACGTCGTCCACACGCTCGACCCAGTCTTCTCCTCCAGCAAGTACATCTCCTTCAGCCATTCCACCGGACTTCATTGGACTGACCACAGCTGTGTCCACTTCAGCTTCAGAAGAACCAAGACCCACCACCACCCGCAACAGGTTCCTCGCAGTAACTGGAACAAGATCACCGCCGACCAGCTCACCACCTCCCTCAGCCAGAACCCTCCAGCCAGCACAACGGACCCCAACGTAGCAGCCAACAACCTCACACAGTGGATCACCAACTGCGCAGACGACCTCGCACCACTGAAGACCCCTCCCAACGGACATGGCAGCAAGAAAGCCTCTTGGTTCACCGACGAACTTAAGAACTCCAAGAAGAACTGCCGCACCCTCGAGAAAGCCTGGCGCAACGAACAGACCACAGACAACATGACTGCCCTGAAGCACGCCACCCGCAAACACCACCAGCTGATCCACACCACCAAGAAGACAGCATTCAAAGAACGACTGGACAGCAACGCCCACAACAGCAAGGAACTCTTCAGCATCGTCAAAGAGCTCTCCAACCCCAGCGCCGGAAACAATGACATCACTCCCTCGCAAAACCTCTGCGACTCACTCGCCTCGTTCTTCCTCCGCAAGATCGCCGAAATACACAACAGCTTCGGCGCACCAACCACGCACCCAACCACCAAACCAACGCCCCCCACCACCACCCTCTGCGCCTGGACCCCGGTCAGCACCGAAGACACCACCCGCACGATGGACACCATCCACTCCGGATCCCCTACCGACCCCTGCCCCCACCACGTCTTCAACAAGGCCGACTCCATCATCGCACCCCATCTCCGGGACATCATCAATGCCTCCTTCAACACCGCCACCTACCCAGAAAGCTGGAAGCACGCCGAACTCAGCGCTCTCCTGAAGAAACCAACAGCGGACCCCACCGACCTCAAGAACTTCCGCCCCATCTCACTCCTCCCTTTTCCTGCCAAAGTCATCGAGAAGACCGTCAACAGACAGCTTGCCGCCTTCCTCGAGACGAACGGATCCCTCGACCTCTCGCAGTCCGGCTTCCGAGCCAACCACAGCACAGAGACCACCCTCATCGCAGCCACCGACGACATCAGATCCCTGCTCGACAACGGGGAAACAGCGGCCCTCATCCTCCTGGACCTCTCTGCAGCGTTCGACACTGTCTGCCACCGCACCCCAGTGCAACGCCTCAGCAACGTCGGAATCCAAGAGAAGGCACTGGAGTGGATCATCTCGTTCCTCACCGGAAGAACCAAGAGAGTCCGCCTCCCCCCGTTCAGATCCGAGGCCACAGAAGTCATCTGCGGCGTACCACAGGGATCATCACTCAGCCCCACCCTCCTCAACGTCTACATGAGCCCCCTCGCAGCCATCGCACGCCAACACAACCTCAACATCATCTCCTACGCCGACGACACCCAGCTGATCCTCTCCCTCACCAACGACCCAGCCACCGCCAGAACCAGCCTACATGAAGGGATGAAAGACGTCGCCGAGTGGATGAAGAACAGCCGCCTGAAACTGAACTCAGACAAGACGGTAGTCCTCATCCTGGGATCATCACCCTCCGCCTGTGACGACTCCTGGTGGCCCCCCGCCCTGGGCACCACTTCCAAGCCAACGGACCACGCACGCAACCTGGGCTTCATCCTGGACTCCTCCCTCTCGATGACCAGACAAGTCAACGCTGTCTCATCATCGTGCTTCAACACCCTGCGCATGCTCCGAAAGATCTTCCGATGGATCCCCACCGAAACCAGGAAGACGGTCACCCAGGCACTCGTCACCAGCCGACTGGACTACGGACCCTCTACGCCGGAACCACAGCCAAACTTCAGAAAAGACTCCAATGCATCCAGAACGCCTCCGCACGACTCATCTTGGACATCCCCCGTCACAGCCACATCTCCGGCCACCTGAGAGACCTGCACAGGCTCCCCGTCAGCAAGAGGATCACATTCAGACTCCTCACCCACGCACACAAGGCTCTCCACGACCAAGGCCCAAGTACCTCAACAACCGCCTGACCTTCTACACGCTCACCCGCCAGCTACGGTTGACCAGCCTCGCCCTCGCCGCCGTTCCACGCATCCGCAGAGCCACCGCCGGAGGAAGATCCTTCTCACACCTGGCAGCCAAGGCATGGAACTCCCTCCCCATACACCTTCGGCGAACCCAGGACCACCTAACCTTCAGGAAGCTACTCAAGACCTGGCTTTTCGAGCAGTAGTGGACCCCTCTCCCCCAGCGCCTTGAGACCCTCCGGGTGAGTAGCGCGCTATGAAATGTCATGATTGATTGACTGATTGATTGAAGGTATTGTCACAGGGGGGAACACGTTTACTATTTTAGGGAAAGAGATCTATCACCGTAGACCTGAATGGGAGGAACCCAGTGCACTTCTGTCAAAAGTGCATCAAATACCAGGCAAAAAGTTGGGATGACCATGTCAAAAAGGGGCGCTTTCCTGCAATGCCCTTGCTTAGGAAAGTGACATAAGATAGTGACCCAAGTCTTTGTATGCACCTAACTTAGGGGCCGATTAGGATCGCGGATGGACTTGAGTCCGTCCGCGACCCCTGAGCAGGAGGGAACGTCCGCAAGGGCTGCTGCGTTCCCTCCGAGCAGAGTAGGATGTGACCACCAGGGTGGCGGTCACATCCTCTATCTTTAACATTGCGGCGGGTGCAGCTTCAAGCTGCACCCACAGCAAGGTTAAAAATACATGCATCGCATTTGCATGCACAAAGCGGCAGGCACCGCGCGGTGCCTGCTGCTTTGTGCACGCCAATGCAGGGGGGTACCATATGTACCCCCCATGTGCACCCCCCACCCCACCTTCACCCAGGGGGCCCGCAACGGGCCCCCGAAGTGAAAGTCCGTATGCTTTTCCACGGCGGGCAAGCCGCCTCGAAAAAGCATGCCTGTTACACGATCCTAATATGGCTGGCGGTGACTGATAGACACCGCCAGCCATGTTAATGCTTTTCCGCCGCGGTCGGAAGGCGACCGCGGCGGAAAGGCTGCGGACGGAATGCAAGACCCACCAGCCATCCTAATATGGCGGTGGGTCTTTCGAGGCTCCGCGGCGGTTTTCCCGCATCCTCCGGGCCGGCGGTGGCTTCCGCCGGCCCGGAGGATGCGGAAAAACCGCAATCATAATAGGCCCCTTAATTTTGCGTAATTGCACTATAAGTTTGAATCAAAGGGGTTGTTCTTCTAAGAATTCACAGCTTTTCGAAGAAGGTGATCACAATTCTAGTCAGTATGAATACCAAGGTTATGAACAGCCTTGGCCAGAGGAGCGATTGGACCCATCAATGTATATATTTTTGTGTTTATTTATTATCTTTCACACTTATACAGCGTGCCTGGACTAAAAGGTGTTAGGGCATATCACCTAAAATAGAATTGTTACATCAGAATATCAACAAAGGTACAACCAGTTACAATCAACATCATAAGAGTGATTATTTCAGCTGAGATGCACTAGTTGTATTTCAGTGCAATGTGGCAAAACAGCATAGCTCTAGCAAGACCTCTCTGAGTGGTAAGCATAAGCTACTTTTTAGTTGGATTAACCTTGAGAAAGATGGTGGCTCCTGGCCTAACCTCCAGCTCCTGACTGCTATTCAATTGTCTAAGAGATGTGACAGGACAGAACAGATCAGCTGCCTGCTCTCCAGGAACAGATCTTCTTTCTCATCCTCAAGTAGGGATCATCAGCCTCATCTGCATATTTTGATCCCCAAGTAGGGATCACATTCTTCTTCCCCATGTACATATCTCCTTTCTGATCCCCAAGCTGGGATCTTCTAGTACTTCTCCATGTAGAGAACTCATTTCTGATCCCCAAGTAGGAATCGTCTACCTCTTCTCCATATGTAGATTTTCTTTCTGATCCCCAAGTAGGAATCTTCTGTTTCGTCTCCTTGCACTAATCTCCTTTCTGATACCCCTTTTCAATATACAGATGTTCTTTATGATCCCCAAGTGACCTTCTGTCTCTACTTCATGTATAGTTATTCTCTCCTATCCCCAAGTAGGGATCTTCTGTCTCTTCTCTGTGCACAGATCTCCTTTCTGATCCCCAAGTAGGGATCTTCGCTCTCTTTTCAATGTACAGATATTCTTTCTGATCCCCAAGTGATCTTCTGTTCTTCTTCATGTATAAATCTTCTCTCTGATCCCCAAGTAGGGATCTTCTGTCTCTTCTTCATGCACAGATCTCTCTTCTGACCCCCAAGTAGGGCTCTTCTGCACTCCTTCAAATGTACAGGTGTTCCTTCTGATCCCCAAGTGATCTTCTGTCTCTTCTTCATGAATAGACAGTCAGTCAGTCAGTCAAAAATCTTTATTTCAGCTACTAGTACCATAAAAGCACATAAAAAGAATAATACAATATATACAATTTCTGGCATCATGCTTTAAGATATCTAAAAGATAAGTAGCACAATTTGATTTACTGATCTAACAAAGATCACAAACTGCAAAAATACATCTCTTCAAGGGATCCCCAAACTTAGACATAATTTATATGTATATTCCAACATACTACTACTTCTTTTCCCTCTTTTGCAAAGCAATAAAATACATGTGCAGAATCAAATGATCAGTTTTAGCCATAATATTACTTCAATCAGATAAAGATATCTTCAAATATCTTAAAAAAGAAGACACGTGCATAATACACATAAGTAAGAAAAGGTGGCCGAAGGCGATATTGTTTCCCACTGTTGCGCGAAAATAAAGTGCCTATGCATGGTCAGGAAATCAATTTTAGCCAGAAGATTGATTCGTTCAGGCAAAGTATCTTAAAGAGACACAAACATAGTATACTTGGTTAACAAGAAGGTGACCAAATGCGATCCTCTGTGGGCAAACGCATGTTACACTAGATAACAAGCGAGTGTCCAAATGCAAAAGGACAACAGCCGTGCCAGATAAAACGTGAGAATGATATTAGAATAGTCCTGTAAAAGCTGTTTATATACAGAAAAAGATAGGAATCACAGCGTCAGGTATCAGGGTTAAAGAAGAAACGCGCCTATTCTCAGAAATCTTTAGTAGCTAGTAGAAGGCATTAAATAGCCTATAACCTCATTAGCTCCTTTTTTGTAATAGCGCTGCGAATATGCCACATAAAGTACAGAAAGCGTGAGATGGAAAACGCGATGGGAATTTGGGTCTCATACTTTAGTAGTTGAAGGGTCTCAGAGCAATGTCTGAGGCCCATGTTCCTGCTCAGCTGGACCAGCCAGCGGGACCTTTACCTCCTATAGGCAGAGCAAAGGAAGAGTACATGCACTTCGGTCTCCTCCACGTTCAGTCATACTGGGCATTCGGTACTGCCGTCACCCAACCACTTAGTGGTGAACAATCGAAGCGGAAGGGGAAACAACCTTTACAACGCAACTTTTACAACGCACTACCATTACAACGAAACTTTTGCAACGCAACATCCATTACAACGCATGCATTTACAACGCAACCATTACAACGCATGACACTACAACGCACACCACTACAACGCATATCATTACAACTCAGTCATTACAACGCATACCATTACAACACATAACATTACCATCCAACACTTACCCTACTGTTGCACCCCCTGGAGTTAGAATAGTAATTTTTACCCCTACACTATCCAACACTTACCCTACTGTTGCACCCCCTGGAGTTAGAATAGTAAATGTTACCCCTACACTATCCAATACTTACCAAACATGCAATGTAATGTAATGCGTTGTAATGGTATGCGTTGTAAAGGTAGTATGCGTTGTAATGAAATGCGTTGTAAAAGTAGTTTTTAAAATTTCGATGTAACGGCATGCGTTGTAATGGAATGCGTTATAATGGATGTTGCGTTGTAAAAAATGCGTTGTAAAGGTATGCGTTGTAAAAGTGTGCGTTGTAACGTCATACATCCAAGCGGAAGTGTCCCATGTCTGAACTGGATGTATAACTTTTTTGCGAGGAGCGGTTGGATGTCATCCAATGCTGGTTCTTGCCGATATTCTAATTTTGTTTCCATAAACCTTTGCCCCAGGTGATCTTCTGTCTCTTCTTCATGTATAAATCTTCTCTCTGATCCCCATGTAGGGATCTTCTGTCTCTTCTTCATGCACAGATCTCCCTTCTGATCCCCAAGTAGGGATCTTCTGCCCTCCTTCCTATGTACAGGTGTTCCTTCTAATCCCCAAGTGATCTTCTGTCTCTTCTTCATGTATAGATCTTCTCTCTGATCCCCAAGTAGGGATCTTCTGCCTCTTGGCCAAGTAGAGATCTTTTGTCTGACACCCATGCACAGATCTGCCTACCCTCATGACCATGTATTACCGCACTGTCACACTAAACTTTACTTTTTTCAACTCGACCACTAAAACAGAAGGATCGGGGTCACAGAGCACGTGTACGAGTCCAGTGCTCAGCATTCGCTTCACCAGCCCCAGGCAAATCAATTATCGCTTTTTAGCTTTCATGGAAGGTGCCTGCAACCAATTACCATCAAATTAGAAAGCAAAACAGTATTTCAATCAGCAATGTTTATGCAATATGGCAGGTTACTAATGCAACAGGCCCTGGAGGGAACAAAAGACGTTCTTGCCGGTAAACAACAGCGAAAACAACGACTCTTTCAACTGAGAACCTATTGCAATATGTGCAATATAGAGGTTGCTGAGCCTGCGAGCAAGCCATTAGGGGTCTGAAAGTCCGCAGGTGTGATTTAGCTGTGAATTTGCTATAATTTCTCAACTGAGTGTGTCTTTCAAATTCTCATTAAGAAGCCTTGGCAACGCCACTGGAAGCGCAACCCCCAGAGCTTAATGGATTCCATACGCTTTTTTGATGCTGATATAGGCAAAACACAGAGACAGTAATAATTTCTATAGATGGACAGAGCCCAGAGGTTGTATGCAGTATGACTTTGTTCTGGCTCTCATAGCCCACCCCAAGGGTAGGGAGGTTTTGCTGCTCGGAATGAGAATTAGCATTTGGAATCAGAGGTATGGTATTTAATTTGTGGCCATTTTTCAGATATTACCTGGAGAGATATTCTGGAGAAAAATCTTGCGAACGCAGTAATTTTGCAAAATTCGAAATTCCACAGTCAGCTGCAAATGCTTTTAATACAAATCATGCAGGGTTTACCAGCTCTGGGTTTTGCACAAAGGAAATATTGATAGTGTAGGGTCTGGTAGTTCTACAGAGTGTAAGTCCCTTCTCTATTTCGATCAAATTAGCTCAGAATGAGGCATAACAACTATCTCTTCCTTGAGTGACTTTACTATTTGTACATTTGCAATTTTTCTTTCTGTTTGTATCTCTTCCTTGTGTGACTTTACATCTTGTACATTTGCAATTTTTTCTGTTTGTATCTTTTATGTAACGCATGTAATCCTAAATCCTTATATTTTGCAACTGGTTCTTATGTGAAGCGCTCTGACACCTTCGGGTAAAGTTTGCGCTATATAAAATCGCATTAAATAAATAAATTAAAACATGCAGGATTAAATTTTGTACATCTGGTTTCAGCATGTTTTGCCTCTTTCTGACCTATTTTCCCCATGCAGGAAATTAAATCTCTGATGTGCGGTGAACCCACTCATTTTGTAGCCCCAATACGGCCGCAAACTAGTCTGTGGCTAAATCAGGTGTAAATAGGTTTTGGTATTTCCAACAACCGTATACGAAGAGCCATTGTGTTGTTGTCCCAAACCATCGTAGATGTATCATCAGAATTATTTCTCTTGCACCCATGAATCTATCATTCGCTTTTGCTTTTTCCTTCCACAAAACGTCTCCAGCTGTTTTTGCTGTAGTTGGGTTGTTCAATTCGCACATCTAGGCTGAATGCCATTTAGGAGAACAATGGATACGTTATGGTACTTGATGGAAACAGACACTGGGCCGAACATTTTAGAAGATTCTGGAGAAAGACAAAAAGACCTGCACAAGATGCTGGCAAATTTATCTAAATTGACTGTAGGCAAAGGGATGTCAGGAGAAAATGAATATTTTGTAGTTTTTTTTCCTGAAGGATAAGAGTGTAGGGGCCAGTATCAGATGAAGGAGCAGTTTGTTCTAGGAGATAGGGCAAAGCAGTAGAAAAAGTGTTGTCCTATTTCTCTTTTTATTTTGCCAGTTGGCTCTCGAGTTTTTTTAGATGTTTATGCTGCATGTGATGTGGTGCAGTGAAAGAGAGAGAATTTTTCATCTAGGGATGCCCCTGTAAATGATACAAAGTGTTTTGCACTTGATGCTGGGCATGATGATTAGACGGTGAAGATGCTTGAGAGAAGGGCTGATCTGGTTCAATTGCACTACCCAGTGACAAAGCGGGGGACTGGGTGGAGGATGGCCTTCAGCAGAGTGAGGGCAGAGTCTGCGAGGACTGTAAGAAAGACATATGTTAACACAGCCAAAGGACAAGAGCTTAATTGAGTGGAAGGTGTGGATGTGGAGAAAGTATGTGATTCTTCAAGAGACTTAGCTGGTAGCAAACTGTAACATACTCTACTTAGAAGGTAGGTGGCTTGGCACTAGGTGGGGTAGGAGGGGTAATAGATGAAGCCAGAAATGGTGGGGCATATTATCAAGGCAGGCGATATGAGATTATCGCCGCTTTAGCAGCCGTTTTCGGCCGCAAAGGGGCGATAATTTTATCGCCCTATTAGTAAGCTGTCTCTAACAGCAGTTAGCGACAGCTTGCAGGCGATAGCGAGCGGCTTGGGGCCCGCTTTGCATTTATCGCTAACGACATGCAAAGTGGGTGTATCCAACCTGTTAGCGACTGAAAGCAGTCGCTAACATCGCTATCGCCTATTATCAACGCAGGCGTAGCGATGAAAAAATTTGCGCTAGGCGCGAATATCGCCAAAACCTAACGCCTGCTCGGACCACTTCTTAGCCTGTATATCCAATGGGAGGTGGATATTCAGGTTAAGTCCCTATTAGCGATAATGCGTGAATATCGCTGTATTTCCAGCGATATTCACGCATTTCGCCGCTATCGCCCGATATTTTATCGCATTGGAGATAAACGTTGCTAATAGCACGTTATCTCTGCGATAAAATCAGGCGATGCGCGGCGATAAAAATAATGTTGCTAAGCTTATTTAGCGATAAATATCGCTAGTTGTTGATAATATGCCCCTGTGTTATTAAGCCAGTCTCCGGTTTGGGTTGGATCTTTCCTTTTTAAATGAGTATGAATTCAGTTGTGTTCAGATTAAGCTGAATATGGACCATGGACATACACAATTGAATTAGGTGCAGGGAGCACCTTAGGCCATGACTATTAGATGCTTATGCACTTAAGCATAAGTATCATCAGTGTAATGATGAAGGGGGATGTCTTGTTGGTCAATGAGACATCCAGAAGTTACTCGTAAAGTGCAACAATCATTGTGGCAAGATGCTTATTTGGGTGATTTTGTATTTGGCAGGGAGTGGTCGTGTTTGGAAGTGTACACCTGAAATGCACTTCTGTGTTTTGCTGACAACGGTGGTGAGCCATTTGGGTATTGTTTGAGTAATGCCTATGCCACTTGAAATAGTGCTAGGTAATATTAGATGACCGACCTTGTTGAAAAAGCTACACAGATCTAGCGGAACAATGAGAGATGCATACCCTTTGGAAGCAGGAAATTAATGCTGTAGTTCAAGTCCTCAGCATTTTTACCTGTAGCACAAACATTATTGTTGGAACTCAGTGAGGACCTGGGTTCCTGGGTGTGAATAGAGGCTTGTGAGAAATAAGAATGCCATGTCTGTGATTACAGTACACTTCATTGAGAAAATAGATATCACCAGCCAGGTCAGGTTCCCGAACCTGCAAATAGGCTAACCTAAAGCTGAATCTGATGTAAGAAACAAATTACTACAGAGAGAAATTTTCAGGATGAAAAAACTGAATAGTATTCAACCCAAAGGCCTAAATGACGGTCAAAATGTTTTTTTCTGTATATGTCCAACTGAACATTCTGTTTCTTCTTGAATGTAGCTCCAAGTCCAAATACGTGTTGTTGTACAGTGTTTACAAAAACAACAGGAGGGAACCCCTACTGTGTTTAGCCTATGTCTCCATACCAGCCTAAGGGGACCACTCTATGGTATTAAAATGACTCTCACCCACTGGGATTCCAAGTGGCATGCTCCATCAGAGTCCTCGTCCAGATAAGTAGACTATTCTAAATCTAGGATCCCACCCAATAACCAAAAAACTCCCTTGGCTACCAAGGCCGAGATCGTCCAGATACACTAGGACTAGCACTCTACGATGAAGCATGCCACTTGGAATCCCAGTGGGTGAGAGTCCTTTGAATACCATTGGGTGATCTCATTGGGCAGGTACTAAATTTGGTAGGGGTTCTCTCCTGTTGGTTTTGTATTGTTAGATGTTTGGGAAAGTAAGCGAATCCTGTATCACCCCTCACTCCCTTGTCCTTAGAATACAGTTGCACTGTGCTTAACTGGTTTACTATTATGAATTGTAGCTGTCTCTTCTTGGGCATACTTGTTTGTATGGGTTTAAATTGACGTACGTCATGCATCTGATATAGGATTAGTACAATTTAAACACCAGGTCCTACTTCTTCTAGAAGAGCCCATCTGTGGCCCCTCACACATCATTTTATCCAAAATACTCTTTTTTGTTCTCATTTAGGGCCAGATGTACTACCCTTTCAGTTAGCACCTCGCAATTTGCAACTCATTGCGAGTTACAAATTGCGACTCGCTAAATGAAATGTACAACAGTGTTATTAAACTGTTTTGCGATTCCCAATGGGGTCGCAAATTGCAGGGTTCATTAATATTAATGAGCCTCTCGCAATTTGCGAGCCCATTGGGAATGTCAGCCCTCCCAGGGATTATGGCCTGCTGGGTTTAGCAGACCACCATGTCTGGGACTGCTTTTTAATAAAGCAGATTTTTTTTGTAAGGCAGCGGGATGCATTTAAAACATTTATTTAAATGAAATGTTTTCGTTTAATTTTTTAGGGCAGGCAGTTGTCCCTCGGACCACTACCTGCCCTTAAAAAATATATTTCCCCAGCATTTGCAATGGGGAAGGGGTCCCCAGGGAACCTCTTTCTTTTTGCGACCCCATTACCACCCTCTTGAAGAGGGCGGGGAATGACGCCTCAAGGGGGGAAGCTGACAGACGACGTAATCAGTATTATTTATTTATATAATTATACCTATTCCATCGTCGGTCGACTTCCCCCCCTCCCACCAATCCCCGCCGTGCCGTGTTTCCTGTTCCAGCCGCCGTGGGATGCAGGGATGAGGGAGTGCATTTGGAGAGTTGTCAATACCAGCTTATTTCTTTGTGTTGCTCGACTTCAGTGTTGAATTATTCAAACGGTGATCTATATGACACTGTACATGCTAACAAACGAGCCACTGAATGTGAGACCTGAAATTGTAGACCCCAGGAAGCCACAACACTGCCTTACCGTGGCCAAAGTGAGTACGCTGAAACTACTTATGTGGAATGTTAGTGGACTAGAGGAGAAGATTAGGAAGGGAGTAGTACTGCAATAGTTTAAAAGTCATGAACCTGAAAGTGATGGTTCAAGAGACGCATATGATTAGTAAAACCTCCAAAGCCTTGGATAGATGGGGCTACGGGCTACCCCACGCAGGGTACAAATATGGCTCCAGAGTGGTGGGCATACTAGTCAAATCTTGTTTCCACAGAGGACATGAACGAACACACAGGGCAGGTAGTTTGCTCTTTCCAGTAATTGGGAAGGCCCTGACACTCAATATATGCTCCATATATATCCCACCCAAACTACATCCACTAGCATTGTCAGGCACATGCACTCCCTACCCCCCACTTAGAGGCACGCAGCTATTGAGAGGGTGGATTTCAACAGGACTTCAAGAGATGACTGGGCTATATCGCCATGTAGGACGACGCCGGGAAAACCGAGTCCTCTCTAAGACTTTTTAGTCGCAATGGGGTTGGTGGATTTTCTTAGAATCCCCAACACTCCAACAGACAGCACACATACTATTTGAGTGCACATTATCACCACACTCACATTGATTACCTTCTTGCTTGTCACACACAACAACACTGATACTCCGAGGTCCGCCACCTGGCGAGGGGAACCTCGGACCATTCGCCAGTGTAGGCGGTTATACATTCCTAATTAAGCAGAGAAAGATCCCTGGAGGTATGTAATATTCATCATTCACTCTACACACAACACACACCTTCACCTCACTAGCTTAGTATTGTCTAACATGGGAGAAGAAACTATTCGATGTTGTTTGTCATTAATAACAGGATTATATTGGCAATTAAGAAACCTACCCTCCCACAACTGAAAGATAGTATTTGTATTAAAAAAAATCTTTTATTAAAAGGAATTTAAGTCTCCACTGTCATATTAAAATAAATCAATATAAGTACAATGAATACAAAAAAAAGAAGCACAAAAATGAATACATAGACCCTAGACACAGTAAAATAACAATAATCTGTTAAAACATCCAAGTGATCCAATAACAATACATTATATCTTTAGGAATATATTGTAAGAAGTTCTCTTTCTTATCTAATATCCCTTTGTTTGTTGGATTCTCATACAGCAAAGGCGTTGACGCGTTTCGGTGGAAGGGTTGAATTAATGTACAACAACCCCCTTCATCAGGACAAATATCAATACAGGGTCACTTCTCTTCATAATTTAAAAACTTATCTATGTGAAAAAACCCATATATAAACCAATTTATACAAATTGCATCATCTTAACAATGTAATCACATATTTCCTGTCATCCTATCCACATTACATTAATTTGTCTTTTTTTTTATAGTCTTACCACCCTTATACAGTTTTTTATCGGTTATAAACAATGCATTACATTTTGGTTTCTGCATTATTCTCTTTTTTGTTTAACACTATAGTTCAGAATGGGTTCATTGCTGTTCTTATAATTAAGTTCATTACCCTATCCCTACATGCTAAATAGACAAAGAGAGAGGAGAACAAGGTTGATTGGGGACTAAAACCTTACTATTAACACACTCCATTCATATCACTATATCCTCACATTCACTGATACTTATACTGACCATAGTACAATGTGGGTCGTGGCGTTCATAGATTTGAAAAATACTTCTATCCACGGGTCCTTTTATCGATATTGGGCCTGTTCATTTTGTAAGGAAAGAAAGCCTTATGCAACCTATTCATAGCTATAGGGTTCTGTGTGCTGATTGGAATTTTCTAATAATTACCTCCAACAATCACGAGATTGTTGGAGTTAATTATTATGCATTAAAACAATCCCCCCTGCGAGTTCCCAAAGGCCTATTTCAGAGAGGTAAAGGTGTATATGAGGCTATAGCCTATTACTATGGGATGGCAGACCAGCGCTAATTGCCTGGTTTAAATTGACAAGTGGCTGTTGTGCCAGTAAATTGCACTCCCATTGCACTCCCATGTGTACAGAAATACTACTGGGCATCCCAACTGATTACGACTAATGACTGGGCCTTCAAGACACAGACTGAGTGGGCATTACGGATGTCTTTCATCACTTGGGCGAATGCCAGCTGTCCTGGACGTCACACCACTGATGCTGATCTACATCATATACTGTGGGTGTGCAGATTCCTCCCTCAGTACTGGGCTACATTCACTACACAACTTGTGCAGCTGACTGAGTCCATCCCTCTTCATTGCTGGGAGGTTTGCTCCATGGGTTTTTTCCCACACATTGTGAAGAATACAACTGTAGTGAAGAATAAAACTGAAGAATAGAACAATTTCATCAGGCACCACTGGAGGGCTCCACAGTACTCCACCCGATCAGAGTGGTGGCGCTCCCACCTCATCTGAGCCAAAGGTGAGAGTACTGGTCTGACACGGGTGGAGGCCCAAGGCCTCTGGAAATACCCCATACCCCATGGAATGGGATGCCCTCCTGCTAAAGTTCCAGGGATTGGTGGATGATGACTCTATCTCTCCCTAGCCGCACCCGCTTATTCGCGACCAGGGTGCCATGCTCTCAATTATTCTAAGTGTATGATGAAACTTAGCTCACAGATACTCTCACCTCCATACCATTCCCTGCATGCTGTCTCCTGCTCTGCCGTAATTGGCGCTGGCTGACCGGGAGATGGTAGTTCCCCTCCCCAATGCCACTATGCATGCTTCTTCAAGCGTATGCTTGGGCAAAAACTGTGCCTTTGCCTCCCGATGATGGGGGTGGGGATGCCTGATGCTAAACTTCCTGCTCTAGTTCCATGCCCAACCAGCCAGTTTTGTTGTTGTTACTCTGGCAATTCACCTTTTCCATCAGTCTACAGATACTGCTGGCTTTGAAATGCGGACTGCCAATACTGTGGGCTCAACAATGTACTACACTACTGTATCCGCACCCTTTCATGTGCTGTCACTTTTGTTACAAAGCCTATTACAAAAACAAAAAGTCTGGAGAGATGAAGCAGTTAGGGCAAGAGGTAGGGGGAATGATGATGATGGGAGAGGGTGTAGCTAGGCAGAGGTAAAGGTGCAACATGAGGAAAAGGTGCAGTTTCAAACTGGGTCATGAGTCTTGTGCCCTGCAGAGGATGTATTGTCTCCCTATGGAGGCAAGGATCCATTTTAAGATATTTATTAAACAAGAGAAATAAAAATGCTAATAATGGAGGGCGTGGCTTGGCAAGCTAACGTGTGCTGAGCGAGCTCCGTCCAGCCTGCAACAAATCCTTCATTTATCCTGGCTATCCAATGATTATTTGACAACACAGTGTACCTGCAGTCCCACAACATCTGTGGCATCGTCACAAGCAGTTTTGAGGCACCCGAGGGGGCTCGCTGTGGTGAAGTGGAGCCTCAGCCGTGACGGGGCCTTCAGCGGGTGCGGCCTACCAGCCTGACGTGAGACCGGGGCGTCGCGCTCAAAGTCGTCGGAATCCGTGGAAAGGGAGAGAGCGGACGCCTCAGTGCAGTATTGCTGCAGACATGAGGAGCAGCGCGCCCTGAGATTAGCCAACAGACGGGAGCAGCAGGAGGGAAGCAGATTGGGCAGAGAACGGCTGGGCGGCTCGGCGGCTGGATCGAGCCATGGAGGTGAGGTGTGGAACCGGGTAGAGGGGGACTTTGCACTGGGTGTGGGCCGAGGGTTCCCTAGCCCCATTTGGCAACTGCTGGGTCCCCCCTTGGTGGTGGAGGCCGGAAGTGAGCTCGGCCCTCGGGCCTGGTGCGGCCCGTACTGTTATCCCAAATCTCTCCCCCCTCGACCCGCATTGCTGGGGGAGTTCGTTGACATCATTGAGCCGTGAGAGAGGTGGACAGCCAGATGGTTTAGGGCTGAGGTGACCATTGGCGAGTCTTTGGACCTGACTGGGCCCCCCATTGGGTGTGAACCTTCTCCTTCCCAACCCCCCAGCTATAAGGGGCACTCATATCGGCCGTCAGTCGGGCTGCGTAGGTGCCATATCTGACTCTGGTGCTGGCAGGGCCCTGTGCACGCCGGTGGGGGTGTGCAGCCTGGAGGGCGCAGCCTGGAGGGGCATGATCTGAGGAGTCTTGAGTGGACGCAGGTGACTGAGTGCCCCCTGTCCCAGTTCCGGGGCGCCTTCGCATTGGCAGTTGATCGGGCCGCACGAGCGCCGCTGGGGGCCCTGGGTCAGGTCTGACGCTGTGTGGACCTCTGGACTACAGGCTCCCATTCAGCGGCTGGGTCGGGCCGTGGGAGCCTGTTGGTGGGTGATCCTCATTCTTGCCCCCTCCCATGTTCTCTCTGGTCCTGTGTCTGGAGCCCTGAGGGCGGCCATGACGAGAGATAAGGGTGGTGGTGGCCCACCTAAGCAAGACCCAGTGACAAATTCATTGGTCCTGGAGCAGCAGCTGGGGCGCCCAGAGTACAGCAGAGGACTATGCCATAAAATCTGGCACTGGTGGCTATCATCCAATCCAGAGACATGTTATATGCTAAAATCGGAGCGGTTGGCTCAGATGTTATGCTTCTGTGACAGGATTTGCGTAACACGGTGTCATGCATCACGGAGGTTGAGATCTGTATTTCCGGAGTGGAGAACGATGTTATCGCACTAAAGAAAAAGGTGGCCGCCATGGAGACTGTCCGGAAGGGGCTGGCGGTGCAAGCAGAAGATGCAGAAGGACGGGCCCGGAGAAATAATCTTCGCTTTGTTGGGTTTCTGGAGGGCTGTGAGGGGGGCAACATGGAACGCTTCCTCATGCAGTGGGTGGAGAGTTGGCTCCCTTCAGAAGCCTTGTCCCATTGCTTTGTGGTGGAGTGGGCCCACAGGGCACTTATGCAGAAGCCCCCAACGGGAGCTCGCCCACGGCCAGTTATAGCAAAGATATTGAACTACCTTGATCGTGACGTGATATTGAAACAGGCCGGAATCAAAGAGCCTCTGCTCTTCGACAATGTATGCATCCTTATTTTCCCTGATTACACGCGGCTGCTGCAGAAACAGAGGCAATTGTTTATGTCAGTGAAGGCCCGCCTGAGAGACCTCAAGCTTCCATATGCTCTCCTGTTCCCTGCCCGCCTACGGGTTGTATATCGCACCTACACACACTTCTTCGACTGACCGGAGGAGGTCTTCAAATGGACTGATGAGACAGTACGGGTGAGAGTGCACACGGCACCTGGAAGAGAATCTGTCTCTTCATCGAGCGAAATGGCCCAGAAGGGATCCCGGTGGCAGCAGAAGGGTATCAATCGTTCATGATCCCGGCGCTGCTCCCAGTCCTGTGGCGCCTCCTCCCGGAAGGGTTCCACCTCTGGGCGACAGACACTGGTAGATTAATTAGTGGGTCCGTGAGGGACTGTTGAGTTCTAGATTATCAATGCTAATCGGAGAGACTCTGACCTGGGCCGGTGTCTCTGCCAGGCTTTGCTGGCAGGGGACATGCTCAGGAGCCATGGGCTGCAAGTTGGGGATCCATTGGTTGGGCGGCTCTCGTCCCCCCATTGGGGGTCGGGGACCAGACCCGCTGCAACAGATGCTTTTGAGGTATAGGGTGGTTTGTTTGATAGGGGTTGTTTATGTTCACAGATCGCACCTTCACTGATGGTCCATTACTCTTCACACATGCACCGAAAAGTCCTCATCCTTGTAATATTGTAGATACAATGCCAGATGGCCAGCATACCCATTACGGGCAAGCTATCCCAGGTACTCTCTGCATCGTAAGTTGGAATGTGCGTAGTGCCCTGGACAAGATTAAACGTGGGGCCATACTCCAGAAGGCCAAATGGGTTGGGGCTGACATCCTTATGCTACAGGAAACGCACCTCATGGGCACGAAGGCCCTCTGCTTTCAGCGCTATGGGTTCCAACAGGTTTTCCACTCTGGCTTTACGAGGGAATCACGGGGGTGGTGATTTTGATACACTGTAGGGTCCCCTATACTCATATCAAACAATGGACTGACACACAAGAGTGCTATTTATTTCTCCAGGGCAAGATTGGGGAGGATCCCCTGGTGTTGGGTAGTGTCTATGCTCCCCCCCATTGCAATGGAATCTGGTGGAGCGGCTTATGTCCCTCTGGGCAGACATGCCAGATGTGTTATCAGTAGTTGGCGGGGATTGGAATGATGTCATGGATCTGGCCAGGGATCGATGGAGGGCTGGGGCGGTCTGGAGGGTGGTCGTCCCATGAGACTGTACTCACTAGTGACGGGGCTTGATTGGGTGGATTTATGGCAGCGCCTTCACTGAGATGGCAGAGAATTCACCTACCTCTCGGCGGTACAAGATTCATTTTCTAGGATTAACTATCTCTTTGTTCCCCGGGTGGCGGTTGGCGGTTGGCAGGGTGGAGTCGGCGGAGATCCTTCCACGGGGCCTGTTAGATCACTCCCCGGTAGCCCTTATGCTTCAAATAGGACAGAGGAAACAACCATTCAGATGGCGCCTTTCAGTATGGCACCTGCAGAACGATGACTATAGGGACCACATGAGCATAGTCATTGATCACTACCTGACAGCTAATGTTGGGTCCGTTTCTAGAGCCGAGATATTATGGGAGGCACTGAAACCCACTCTGAGGGGGGCAGCCATCTCCTGGTGTACGGCAGCGTGTAGGGAACGTAGGACAGAGCTGTTGCAAGTGGAGGCAGGCAAATAAGCACTCAAACGCAGGAGTCGGGTGGTAGGAGGCGGCCTGGTTAGGAGGCAATTATTGATGGCTCAACAGAACTATGCTATCCTTCTGATGGATGAGGCCCACCAAGCCTGGCTGGCGATGCGTAGCGGGGTATATCAATGGGGAGACAAATCTAGCAAGATGTTGCTTCTACTCTGTCAGGGGGCATTTCATTCCCAGGCCCTGCCGGGTGTCATGGGCCCAACGGGCGAGGCGCTCACGGATCCCAAGGCCGTCGCGGAAAGTTTTGTTGTATACTGCGCGGATCTGTACGCCCCCAAGGAATGCTTACCCACCACCACCATAGATAAATTCATAACCGATCTTCCGCTCAAAACCGTATCAGATGAGGTAAGGGATCAGTTGGAGCCACCACTGTCAGATGAGGAGCTGGGTACGGCCTTGGGGGAACTTAATCCCGGGAAGGTGCCGGGGCCCAACGGGATACCCAGTGAATTTTTTAGACGTTATTTCTTGCAGATAGACCCTCATTATCGGACTGTGGTGGAGGAGGCTCGGGAGCAGGGCTCACCCCCACCCCGGACTGGAGGCATGCGGAAGTGGTGGTATTTCATAAGCTGGGCAGGCCCCTGGAGCAGCATGCTTCATATCGTCCCATCTCCCTCTTGAATATGGTGGTAAAAATTCTGGCTAAAGCCTTGGCCGATCACCTTTTGCCTCACATTTCCACCCTGGCCCACCTGTACCAGGCTGGGTTCATGCCCCAGAGGGCGACCAGACACAACATCAGGCGGGCGCACGTGGCAGTTGGGGACACCTGGCGGCGCTCTTATTGGCCGATATGGACAGGTCGTTTGACTCCCTGAGTTGGGTGTATTTATTCCCACTGCTACTAAGACTCAACCTTGGACCGCGTTTCCTCTCCGATTTCACGCTCCTATACACTGACCTGACAGCGTCAGTACGGGTGGCGGGTGTGACCTCATCCAGCTTTTCAATCAGGCAGGGCTGTCCCCGTCCCCTTATTTATTTGCTCGGGCTATGGAGCCATTGGCTGCGTGGCTGCGCATTGATGCACAGGTACGTGGATTTGAATGGGTTCCGGCGCTGTCAGATAGGATCGCATTATATGCGAACGATGTCCTTTTCTTTCGCACGTCCGTGGACAGGACGGGGCCGTGACTGCTGCATTTCATGCAGATTTTTGGGGCGACAGCTGGATTATATATGAATCCCCATAAGTCCATGTTATGGATTCTGGGGGATCGGAAGGGGGCGGGCGCATGGATTTCCTCGGTTCAGCGGGTGGTAGGGGGACTGAAATACCTAGGCGTGTTTCTGTCAGATGTACCCGCAGTCTCCTGGGATCGCAATCTGGTTCTGTGTGGGAATGGATGCATGAAGATCTCAAGGCCTGGTCCCATATGCCCCTATCATTGTATGGCAGATCGGCTATATTTAAGATGGCGGCGCTTCCTCAGCTCCTCTATCAGTTACAGAATCACCCATATCCGATTCCGCCCGATGGTTCCGACAGGTGAATGCAGGGCTTGGACAGTTTCTGTGGGAGGGGGGAAAGGTGCGGGTAGCTCTGCAAACATGCTTCCTGTCCACCTATTGTGGGGGACTAGCATCCTCTGACATTCTCTCGTACTATCAAGCCTCACATCTGCTGGTCCTTAATGAGTGGTGGTACGGCAATAGGGAAAACCCAGCATACTCTTGGGCCACCACTCGTTGCATATGATTCTTTATTCAGCGCCTCTGCGGGGTTCACTGCCATTGGCTACATGGGTGGTATTCCAGATCTGTGGGCAGGGGCTGTGACAAATGGGGTGGTGGAACACGCTGACTCAGGAAGCTCCCCTCTTGGATAATGGGCCCCTACCTCAGCTGGCGGCTCTGCAGGGCTTCCGGGGGTGGGATAACATATGCATCTCAGTCCTGGGTGATGTTATGAGGGCCTGATGCTCAAATCCTTCCAAGACCTTCAGAAAGAATTCCTTATGTCACAGTCCCGGTTCTATAGCTACCTTCAATTTAGACATGCCCTATCCCCTAGCCTTGAGTTGGAGTCTTTACCGGAGGTGAACGTTTTTATGGGGGACCTAAAAGTCAAGAAAATTTCTCAGATTTATCAATCCCTAGTTACTCATTTCTCCCCCACACTACAAAAGCTCCAAGGGGACTGGGGAGGTGAGGTGGGCACACTGTAGAAGGAGGACTGGACTGAGGCCCTAGCAGCTCCGCGAGGGGTGGCCATAGCAATGTGACTCCGCCTGGTCAAGTTCTTTTACACAAGTGCGCCTGTAGAAGGCAGGCTGATAACCTCTTCTATGCGTCTTCGTTGCAGGAGGGACGAGGGCGCATTCACCCACACAGTCTGGCATTGTCTTTCCTTAGACGCTTTTGGAGGGGGGTGTTTGCCTGTCTTTCGGAGGTCCTGGGGTGGGAGCTCCCCCATACACCGTAGCTGGCCCTTCTCCATGTTATGGAGGGAATAGGAGGCAATATTTATATGGGGCAACTCATGCAGTTGGGCTTTACTCTAGCGAAAAGGGAGATAGCCAGGGCATGGAAGGCACCGAGGGCCCCCTAAGTGGCTGCATGGAAGAATGGGCTGGACTTTTGTATGGGACTGGAACAACCTATCTGTGTCTCTAGGGGATGCCCGCACAAACACTGCAAAATTTGGAAATGATGGGCGGACTACCGGGGCTTGCTGTTGGAATCAACATCAGCAACGGAGGCTCATCCTCTGGGATAACTCATATGTACATATTCGATGTGCGGAGGTGCTGTGTGGGGGGAGGGCCCAGAGGGGTAGACTCTCCCAGCTATATTTACAGGATGTGGTCAGGATTATGCGAACTTGTTGCAATCAAGCGTGGGGGGGAACGTAGGGGGAAGGGAGTTGGGTTCATCTTTATGTTGTTATTCTTGCTTTTCTATATTCAATGGAAAACGTCAAATTCATTATTATGGTATGATTGTGCAGCTGTCTCTAGTGTGTGGAGTCCTAAGATACATGTGCATTTTGAAAAATAAAATTTGTTTAAATACATTTTTTTTAATAATGTCATATTTTGTATTGGTGGAGTTCGCTGGCGCATTGGTCAGATAGTTCAATATTCAAGCCACATGCCATCCTCTCACTTATCTCTGTCCCAAAAACATTGGATTCTTCGTTTCCTATGCTCTAATGACATGTTCTTGCTGCTACTGTTTTAATTGTACTAATGATGACATGCCTGTTTTGCGCTGTACAATGCTCTGGGGCACTCCAGAATAAGGGAACATCCATAACTTAAATTAAAAATGGTAAATATTAAATGAGAAAGCAAATGTAAAGCTGGAGACTGAAACACTATTTATTTTTCTCCAGGCTATTGAGAGGACACATCGAAGAGACCAGCAGTTCTAATTTAACATCCCTCTCTTTGCTTCTACACTTAACAGGCCTTGACCTACCACTGAAAAGAAGCTCCTTAGCCCTTGGTGTACTCTGGTGTGAAAAGTCCATTCCACCCTCTGCTTCTTACTCAGCAAATATGACCTTTGTATCATAGACTTTGAAGGGCAAAATATAACAGGACTGAGAATTTCAAGTGGTTCCACACTGCTCAAATCCAAGAGTAGACTGAAATAAATGAATTATTAGGGAGAGTCAACTATAAAGAGACCAGAGTGACAACAAGTATGCTTACTAATGCAGCAGCCTGTAAACTACTGTGTTTAGGCTGAAAGAAGAGGACAATTCATTGCACTAGGGTTGGACATAACACTCAAATAAAGTTCTGTGCATCTACAATCAAATAGACCATAGATTGAAAACTCCCCCTGAGGTCATAGAGAAGCTCACCATCACAATGTGAATTTATATACCAGGTTTTAAAGAACAATCTAAGAAAAGAGTTCAAGCTGGGAGCTCTTCCACATCCAGCAGATGGGGTAAAAAAAACTAAGGGGTATATTACCAACAACTAGCGATAATTTTTGTCTCTAACTTGTTTAGAGACAAAACTTATCGCCGCACATCGGCGATTTTTATCGCAGATAAACCTTGCTATTAGCAAAGTTTATCGCAAATGCGATAAAAAACGGCCGCAATGCATGAATATCGCTGAAAAGTCAGCGATATTCATGCATTATCGAGCAAATGCTCTTAGCCATGTTATCCACCTCCCATTGGATAACATGGTGAAGAACTGCTCAGGGCAGGTGTTAGCTTTTGGAGATATTCGCGCTTAGCGCGAATATCTCCAAAAGTTGGTAATAGGAGATAGCGATGTTAGCAACTGTTTCCAGTCGCTAACATCTTGGCACGCCCACTTTGCATGTCATTAGTGATAAATATCACTGACATGCAAAGCGGGGCCCAAGATGGTCGCTATCTCCTATTAGCTGTCACTAACTGGTGTTAGCGACAGCTTGGTAATAGGGAGATAATTTTATCTCCGCTTTCTTGGCTTTTAAAGCCAAAAAAGCGGAGATAAACCCCTTGATAATATACCCCAATGAGTTCTTGAATGGAGTCAGCAGAACATTTTATCCATCTACACAATATTAAAATACCTTTTCAAGCCTGAGTTTTCCCCACCAAAGACAGGCAGTGATGACCATTGTATGATGATGAATAAATTAGGCCAACAGTATATATGTAGTTTTATGCTATAATTTCGACTACAGAAATAATGTGCTACAGAATATTGTTAACAAAAATATCAATAACCAAAATAACGTAGAGTTAAGCATATATTGGTAAGTGTACATGTATTATTCTTAACTCCACATCTATGTATCCTAACGATATTTATACATACTTTCAAGGTACACCTGTACATTATAGTAAACCTTTGCTTACCTATATTTACTTACCTTATCAATATTTTGAAATTCAATTTTCGGGTACCATAATGTGTTGGTGGACTGCTCTAACTCTGGAATGCAGCAACCACAGCATTGTGTGGGGAGATCGCATAGCATTCTCTCTGCCCTCTCTTCCCATTAGCTACTTGTGACAGGCAGAATCAACCTTAAATATATCTGCATGGTATACAGAGCATTTCTCTTTTATACCCCGTGATTTTGGTCAGGGAGACTACTACAATCTGTACCACCAATCATTCGTCAGTTCACAGGTTCACAACACCTGGTTATCCTAAGAGTTCGAAGAAGGAAAAGTGGTGGCAACAGCATTTTGTTGTTGGTGGCTCATTTCCAGGATGCTCTTTCATTCTCAGTCAAAACAACAGACACACATGTTACATTTAGACATAAACTTAACACTCACCATTAACACAGACGAGTTAATTCTGATACAGCAGTGTTGTGGTCCCCAGACCCCTTTCTCCCTAGGTCCAAGGGCTTACTCGCGATGAACATTAGGGGGCAGATTTATGATAACTGGCGCATCTGCAGGGATGCGCCAGTTATTTTGCGCCGCTGCTCCGCCACCCATGGTGCGCCACATTTACAATGCGGCGCACCATGGGGCAAACACGGCACAGATGCGTGACGCATCTGTGCCGTAAAGGTGGCGCACTCCACCAAGGCTCGGGGGTGCCCCATCTTTACAATGCTGCGTCAAGATCTACGCCTGCTTCAAGCAAGCGCAGGGTTTTGACGCAGCATTGGCCTGAAAGTGACTGAGTGAAATCTTATAGATTTCACTCAGCCACTTTTGCGAGGCGCACCTGCCCCGGAACGCCCACCCTGCCCCGGAACGCCCACAAGTGGCGCAGGGCTTTACAACGTCACGTTGTAAATGGGTCGTAGGGATGCGCCACGTTTACGCCGCAGTTGCATGACGCAAACGTGGCGCATTCCCAACATAAATCTGCCCCCAGATCTTTAGAAAAATGCCATAATGAGACATAACATAATCTAGTGAGTGTGTGATATGAATGAGACACATGAGATAATACAGTGCAAATGTCCACCAATCTGCATATGCAAAGTTTACTTTAATATTAAGGCAGAGCTTACATCATATGCATGACCCAATTAGCCTCAACTTCTCACTCGATGAACTTACCTATCCTATTCTTATGGGAATTCTTTAATATTCTCATTTTCCCTAATGAAACAATCCGTTCCGATTAATAATCTACTTTTTTGAAATAATACTAAACAGCTTAACTGCGACCCCATCACTTAAAAAAAAAATGTCTTCATTAGATAATGGTCTTTGTCCACCTACATAACGAAGACATCTGAATCCAGAATACCATTCCTCAGACAGTTTGTCAAGTCAGAGTCAGGTTAACATTTCATTACCTTATTGCTTTTCCATTGTAACCATTACTGACACAAAATATGCAGGTAAATGTATACTGTAGTGATAATTAACGTTGGCTGTTATCCTTTGTAAAATATCTATTAACATGTCGGCTCCCACTCTATTTACAATATGAATCCTTCATCAGGGTGTAAAAATATTTCAGATGTTCGTGAAATCCTCATTTTAATGTATGAGGCAAGCACTGAATAGTGTATATCACCAAAGCATATATCTGATATTCACTAACTCATTTTTATCTTAGAAGGCAGGACAATTTTTCCTGTGAATTTGGTTATAAAAGACAAATCACTGTAAATGTAAGTCACGTGGAATGATTAGTATTAAGTATGATTTAATATGTTAATTATACAATACAAAATTACCTGTGAAGCACATAACATGCATTTCTGCCAGGAATAATGCTAGAAATGCATCCAAGTGCCGTCCGTCCAATGCCACTATACAGCAGGTGGCATCTTCAAATTAATTATAAACTATTCCAAGATGACCACCCATGAGCGACCATGCTTCTTGGGTGCATATGGTCAAAACACATAGTATACAACACAAAAGTGTCAATGGGTCTGAAGAAGAAAGTCTAAATGTGACACATTAAACCTATTGTGCCTGTGACACCCTACCTGAAAACAAAGAAAAATCAGAAAAACTGGGAGGTACCCTGATCTTAATGCGATCTAAAAGGATACCCATCAGTCACCACACGGAACCGCCCTTCATCATTTAGACTTTCTTCTTCAGACCCATTGACACATTTGTGTTGTATATTTCAGTTGAGGGAATGTGTCTTTGCCTGGTCTTTAAATTCCCCTGGGCCCCCTTTCACTTTTTGTTATTATTTTTCAAAACACATAGCACCTGCTCACTGTGCACACATGGCGGCCATCTTGGAACGCTTTTCCTCTTTCTTTAAGAAAAAGAATTCCACAATGGACATCTTTCGAATAATAGTTTCTGAAAAGGCATGAGCATGTCCAGCGGTGTCGCTGTGGATACAGTTAAGACAAAAGATATTCTTGAAGTGAAGCAATTGGAGACTGGCTTGCTGATGACCAAACAAGCTGTGGCATTGTTGCAAAACAAAAAAAAATGCCAAAGCCAGAGACCTGCTGCGTCTGCTAACGTTTGTTTCATTTGACACCCTACCACTGATGATGGCCATTATTTATTGGTCTGCATATATTTGCCATGTGAACGAAAACAAATGAATAGGACAGAGGAACTTAGACCCAATGCTGTTATCTGTCTCCTTTCAGGAATCAAACAAAATGAACACAGAATATATAGTCAAAAAAATTATTACACTGAAACATAAAATGCCTACAAGTGGAAGCAGTTGCAATTTAGTTTCCTAGTAGCACCCATTTTCTAGAAAGCCTTCTTTTGTTTTACGGTCAGATGTTCGTCAGCTTGGAAGGGTTTTCTGGGCCCAAACTCTACTTCTGAAGACAAACTGAGAGAAATAATTCCTGGCAGAGTTTCATGTATCAGATAATATCATTCCAGCAGAATCATCCACTCAGACACTTACCTTTACATGCCAATTACAAACAGGTGCTAAGAAGGTTCTGTTCCACACCCTTCTAATTCAGCTTGTACATTGATGCTCTTGGCTGTTTTTTGTGGTAGCCATGGAGCTACACATCAGGAATATATTGTCCCGGAACACCTTGCAAAGATGCACCTGCAACAAAATCTGATTTCAAGACAGCCTTCCTGCTGTCTCCTCAAACGGTGTGGTCATTTGTAGCTGTAAGGCCTTTTTTTTGCACCTTTATGTAGCGCAAACTCGATTAGAAGGTATCAGGGCACTTTACAAGAACACCAACTGACCAGTTGTATTATAGACGGACATGTTAATTTTTTTCAATGTATGGTAGGCATGAGGGAAAGGGAAGGGCAGTCAACCCTCTCTTCGAGGAACCTTCAACATGATCCACCATATGGCGCCCCACCGGCTTCTATCTAGCTTCCTGTACGCTTCCCCCAGCCACGTCTGCCACTCCTCGAGACAGGAAGTGATGTCTTCTATCCCGCTTGTGTTTGTGGCAGTGTTGGTACTGGGTCCCAGTGCCCTTATCACAACTCAGCACCATTCAACTGTTACTGGTCTCCATTGTTCCATTCTATGTTCCACCACCGCCAGTGTTAAGTGCCAAGACAACACATTTATCGAATAAAAATACAGCTATGTTGGGATGTACCAGATGTAGCCGAGGAGTATCTTTCTAGTTTATTTATTAGGAATAAGTGACAAGTTGGTATCTATGTAAAGCAGCCCCACCAGGAGGAGCCTGCCTGCTGCTCAGCCCATCTTCAACTCACAGGCACGCAAACATTCCATGCATCTCCAGTCAGAACACTCGCACTGGCTGAGCAGCTAGGAGCCAAGGTAACAGGGGAGCATCATTAATACATCGGCAGGATATAACAAACTAGGTCCGGATAGAAGTCGCGCTACTACTGGTATCTACAGTTAGAGACTGCAATGACTCCAAGCCCAGAAACGGTCTGAGGTTTGCCAAGGGAAACCAGAATTCCATCATGTAATAGAAGGTTATTGAATTACTATGTGATGTTTCTTTAAGAGTCTGTATTCCGAGCCTGTATTCCTTTGAATGTCTCGGTGTGTTCCTGGCTCGAGGTTCGCTCAGTGACTGCAGTAACAGAGTGAACTCCGGCCTGTGAAGACACGCTGATCGTGGGTGAATTACCTTGGAATAAACTCCTCTTCTTTTAACTACAAGAAACCTCCAGACACTTTTCTGTATACTACAGATTGGCGACGAGGATGGGATTATTATTCACCCACCGACCCACGCAAGGATTTTTTTTTTTACTCTAACGAGTTCAAAATTGTTACTGGAATAAGCTGGCATAATTCACCATTTCCTGCGTCAGTATCGATGATTCATATCTTCCGCTATCGAAATTCGTCGGATTATGGTAGGATTATATTGGTGTGGCTGCTTTAGTAACAACTCGAGTAAAGAGTAAAATTGGTGTTTTAACTGAACTATTTTTGGCGAGTGCTCTGTCTAACTCTGACACTTCAGAAGAAATCATAAAACAATTGGATTTGTGGAAGCTCTTGTTATTTTTTTTTTTTATTGAGTTGCACAGTTGGAAGAGCGACGCTGGAGAATTGTGCATCTTTTAAAGCGACTAACAATCCCACTTACTGGCACCTTCTTGCACGTCGCTGTTTCAGGAGCTGCTACTGCCAAGAATTTTCAAAGAATTCTGCAAGAACTGTGACGTTGAGCTTCCTCTGGCCGCAAGGAATTCTAGTTAGCTGTGTGACGTAGCACGTTTGTTTACTCACACTGAAGATGCTCTGTGGCTTTACGCGCTGTGAGCCTCCCGGCTGCGCGTTACAAGGAAGTCCAGCTGTCTGTGTGACATAGGACGTTCTATTGAATTCTCGGAAGACGTCTTTAGTTTCTTCATGATTTAACGCGCTGCGAGGCATCCGACTGCGCGTTCACTTTACTTCTTTAAGATATTGTTTGGAATGGGTTTGCAGTGCTAATCCTTCATTATTTTTTTTCTGTACGAAATTCCTTGGAATGCACATCCTCAAGGTAATAGTTGACTATTTATATACTTTATTGGATTCCTTCCTGATTTGAAATTCAAACCGACAGCTTCAACAAGGCTTAATGACTTTGTATTTTCTTTTCTATAATTTAATAGGATCATTCTGTATTGGATTTCTTAGTGGTTTCAAATTTAGGGGCTGGTATTGTTGGTAATACATATCGTATCAGCTTTTCTTTATTTGGAAATATGTCTTCAATCAAGGATATCACACAACCTCCACCCTTTCTAGATAAACCTGGTAAACCTACTCTTTTATGGCCTGAATGGTTAGGCTTATTTCAGACCCATTTGGTACTGATTGAAGCAGTCGAGTATTCCCCAACCCCTAAATTTGCGTTATTATTTGGCAGTTTAGGTCTAGCTGCGCAACGCATTTTTAACAGCCTTACCCCTATTCCTCCTCCTGCGGGTCAATCGGGCGACAGACAATGGAATGTTTACCATGAGGCATTAGCAAGATTAAAAACACAATTTGATGATTCTCCTAATATTATGCTAGAAAGACATCATTTTTATAAACGGAAACAAAAGGAGGACGAGAAAATAGAAGAACATGTAGCCGCTTTAAGAGTTCTAGCTATTTCCTGTGATTTTGGCCCACTTTTAGATAATTATATTAGGGACCAACTAGTCTTTAATTGTGCTTCTGCTAAAATCAAAGAAGGAATCCTTAGTTGTAAAAATCCTTCTTTATCAGAAGTCATTGACCTAGCTTTAAGTATTGAAAGGTCAGTTTTATCAACTAAAGCAATGATGTCTAATTCAACTTCTAAAATTAGTATGGTTTCTGATGGAGATGAAGAAGAAGGTTTGTATGCTGTGGGTACCAAAGATAAGACAAAACCCTCTCAAAATAAAGGTCAAAACTTTTGTTTCAGATGTGGATCGAAATTTCACATTGGTATTTTTAAAGGCTGTCCTGCTTTGGGTAAACGTTGTTCAGTTTGCAAAAGAGTAGGACATTTTCAAAAAGTGTGCAGATTCCAAAAGAAGAGTATTAAAATTAACAATGTGGTTTGGGAGGATTGTACGGAATCCATGGACAATCTACTATTAACTTTGGACACAGGAGAAGATTAAGGGTCCTTTGTGTTCTGCAATCATCAACGGAGTTCAATTACAGGTGATGGCGGATTCCGGATCGCCCATCACGATCCTTCGGGATTTTACATTCTATGAAAAATGGGGCAAAGAAATGGTACTTTTGGAATCTGATGTTAATCCTAAAGCTTTCGGGGAAAAAGATATTGATATGTTGGGGTTCTTCATGTAAAATTTAGAAATTTTAGAAAGATCTATATGTACTATATGTGGCAATAAAAGGAAAAAATATTGTGGGGTGGAAGAACCTGGCCAGAATGGGGTTGTATTTAGTTCCAGGAGAAGAAAATCCCATAAGAGCAAGGGATTTGCCTATTTGTTGTATTGAAAACATGATGATTGATCGTGGAGACCTGATAAAAGAATTCAAGGAGGTGTTTAGCAACAAGGTGGGTCTGGTAAAAGGAGTAGAACATAAAATCAGACTTCTTCCTAATGCTTCGCCCATAGCTCACAATGTTCGCAATGTTCCATTAAGCGTAAGGTGTGAACTTAAGAAAATGTTGGAAGATTTGTGCGAACAGGGGATTATCCAACCAACAGAGTCGTCTCAATGGGTCGCCCCCATCGTGGTCGCACGAAAAAAGCATAACGAGATTAGGTTGTGTGCTGACCTCAGAGGTTTGAACAAAAACATCAAAGTGGATTGTCATCCCCTTCCAAAGATTCAGGAGTTATTGGCAAATTTTGGGGGAGCGAAGTGGTTCTCATTGATTGACCTAAAATCCGCGTACCATCAGGTCCCACTGGCCAAAGACTCTCAGGAATTGACCACTTTCATCACTCCGTTTGGGGCATTTACATTTTTTAGACTCCCTTTCGGTTTGGCGTCAGCGGCCAGTGTTTTCCAAAGGTTGATGGACACCTTTTTAATAATTTAAAAGGGGTCCAAGCTTATCTGGATGATATTCTTATTTTCGCAAGTAGCCTGGATGAACATAACATTTTGTTGAGGAAGGTTCTCTCTTTGTTAGGGGAGAAGGGAATGACCATTAGGGAAGATAAATGTAAGTTTGGAGTGGAGGAGCTGGAATACCTTGGCACACCATATCAGGTGCCGGTATAAAACCAACATTTTCAGTAATTAAGGCTTTGAGAGAGGCAAAAGCTCCTACGGACAAAGATTCTCTTTGCTCTTTTCTAGGGCTAGCAGAATACTACGCTAGGTTTGTGGGCAATTATGCACAGGCGGTTGAACCTCTTAGAATTTTATTAAAGAAAGGCCAAAAATGTGTGTGGTCGAATGATTTGGAAGAGACTTTTAATAAGGTTAAGGAGTTAATTATTGCGGCCCACCCGCTGCATGCGTTTCATGACCATTGTGTTTCTACTATTGCTGTGGATGCAAGTATGAGCGGGTTAGGTGCGGTGTTAAGTCAGGAAGTGAAAGGTGTTGAGAAAACAATAGAATTTGCTTCGAGGTCTTTAAAGGAGTATGAGAAACGTTACAGTACCGTAGAGCAGGAAGCTTTAGCCTGTGTGTGGGCAGCACAGAAGTTCAAAATGTACGTCTGGGGTCGAAGATTTATTATGATATCAGATCACAAGCCTCTCTCTTTTTTATTTTTAGTAAGGTATCTAGAAGCAATAATTTATCTCCTAGGTTGACAAGGTTAGTTTCGAAATTGCAGGAGTACAATTTCAATTTGAGGCACATTTCTGGGGGAAGAAATTTCCGGGCGGATTGTCTATCCAGGATGTCACTAGATAAGGAAGAAGGAGATGATTTAGTGGAAGATGATGTGGAATGTGTGACTTTGGTAGATGCCATTGATGAATTAAAGCTGTCAGTTTCGGAAAATGATTGGATAAGAGCTATAGAGAAGGACTTAATTTTATCCAAGGCTATGGAGTTCGCGTCAGGGAGATGGCCTGATGTGAGAAATGTGTCAGGTGATTTGAGAACTATGGCTCAAGTGGCGGAAGAGTTGTCAGTAAAGGACAAGGTCTTACTTCGTGGTGATAAGGTTGTACCACCGTCCGAGCTCAGGAAAGAATTCATTAGGTTAGCTCATAAAGGTCACTTAGGGGTGTCAAAGACTTGCATGAGGATAAAATTACATTATTGGTGGCCGGGGTTGGATTCACAGGTTAGGTCAATGGTGGACAATTGTGAGGAGTGTTTACTCTAAGATAAGCACTGGAAATTGTCTAGTGAGCCTTCACATCCTACTGTTGTTGCCGATTCAGCTTGGGAAAAGGTGGGTTTAGACTTCTCAGGCCCTTATAATGTCTTACCAGAAAGTATGAGATGTATGATCTTTGCTGTAGACTACTTTTCTAAGTGGTTATATTACAAATGTGTTGATGCTCCTAATTCGGATAACACTATAAACTTTTTGAAAAAGCTTTTCATGTTGGAAGGGTCACCCAAATTTTTTGTGATGGATAATGGTACACACTTTGGGCCCTATTAGGATGGCGGACGGACCTGCGTCCGTCCACCACCCCAGAGGTGGAGGGACCATCGCAGGGGCAGTGGCGGTCCCTCCGTGCAAATTAGGATGTGACCGCCACCCTGGCGGTCACATCCTGTATGTTTAACATTGCGGCGGGTGCTGCTGGAAGCAGCACCCGCCGCAATGTTAAAAATGCAAGAAGTGCATTTGCATGCACAAAGCGGCAGGCACCACGCGGTGCCTGCCTCTTCGTGCATGCAAATGTAGGGGGGTACCATAGGTACCCCCCCATGTGCACCCCCACAGCCCCCCTTTACCCTGGGGGCCTGCAACGGGCCCCCAAAGAAAAGACCGTATGCCTTTTCGTGGCGGCATTGCCGCCGCAGAAAGGCATATCCCTAAGCAAATCCTAATATGGCTGGCGATGTCTGATAGACACCGCCACCATATTAGAGCTTTTCCGCCACAGTCTCATGGCGGAAAAGCGGCGGACGGTCTTGCCGTCCTCAGATGACCCCCCCGCCATCCTAATCTTGCGGGGGGTCATTTCTCTCAACGCAGCGAGAAATCCGCATCGTCAGGGCCGGCGGTGGCTTCCGCCGGCCCGGAGGATGCGGATTCACCGCAATCGTAATCGGGTCCTAAGTGTCTGAGAAGATTTGAAAGTTCTTGAACGCTCAGGATGTGAAACAACTCAGAGTAGCGCTTTATTCGCCAGCCTCTAATGGTTTAGTTGAACGTGGCAAAAAAGTGGTAAACGAAGGTATTCAAACGGCTGTGTCTTCAGGGTTGGACGTAGGAACCTTTATTGAAGAGAAGATTTGGAATTACAACACATCTCCGCATTGCACTACAGGTGTCACGCCGTTCGAGTTGCTTAGAGGTAGGAAGGTACACTTGAAATTGTTTCCTGCTTGGTTGGATAAGAAATGTCCGGGCATTGGTAAGGAGAGTGTAAAGAAAAATTTAGCAGAGATGGTCAGGAAAAAGCAGGAAGTTATGAAGAAGAATTTTGATGGAAAGAGATGCGCGGATTCACAAGGTTTTATGGTAGGAGATTGGGTGATGATTAAAAAACCTTTCAAAGTTCCTAAAGGAAATTCTGCCTTTCTAATCCAGTTCAAGTAGTTAAAGTTAGCAAAGGTGCAGTTTTCTTAGGAGAAAAGGGTTGGTGGAGTGTGAGACAACTGGTGAACATTTCCAAAAGTCAAGCCATAGTGGTTAAGAGAGCCAAGAATAGATGGGTTGCAGACAGTTGTGGTTGGTCTCATTGGTTATCGCCTAATGCAGGTGAAAAAGGGGGTAGTCAAAGTAATTTCTCTGTGAATGCTTCTACTTCTAGACAACCTTCCACTTCTCGGAGTTTGAATGCTGCTAACTTCTGTCAGCGTTCTACTTCTTCCAACAGGAATGGTAGGCTGATTAAGACTCCTGCTAGGTTTAATGATTTTGTTAGATATTAGGAAGAATGTATTTTATTTTCATTTGTTTGTTCTGATAAGGGGGAAGGTGATGTAATAGAAGGCTATTGAATTACTATGTGATGTTTCTTTAAGAGTCTGTATTCCGAGCCTGTATTCCTTTGAATGTCTCGGTGTGTTCCTGGCTCGAGGTTCGCTCAGTGACTGCAGTTACTGAGTGAACTCCGGCCTGTGAAGACACGCTGATCGTGGGTGAATTACCTTGGAATAAACTCCTCTTCTTTTAACTACAAGAAGCCTCCAGACACTTTTCTGTATACTACACATCAGCTCACGGACATTCTCGCACTGCAATCTCTTGTGACGTTCAATGCTTTATTGACAAGCAGCTGTGTGGTGTTCAAATGTGCGTGACAATCAGAAGTCACTTCTTTTCACCTCCCATGTTAACTGTTGGAAGATTGTGCTTTTGACTCTGCTCGGCTGGTTTATAACAATGACCTCTGAAAAAAATATATAAGATTTTCCATACTTGTGTTTCTTATATGGAAGAATAAAAGTGTAGGCACAAAGATCCAATATTTTTAATTTTTAGGGATGCAATCACCTAAGACAATAGAAGCAGGTGTTGTGGACAAAGGTGTTTAACAAAACCTCAATTAGGTGATAGAACTGCATCACATTTTGCAAATCTCGGTAAAGGGAAGCCCTAACTCCCACTTTCTGGAGATTATAAAATAACAGCTCTGATTTTCAGAACCCAAGAAAAACATGCCTGCCTTGTTTGGAAGTTTCGCTTTTGGCCAGAGCATCAAATCGCCTTTAAATAGCAGAGCGATATTTCAGAATGCTGGTCATTTCAGCTGAGCAGAGGACACGCTACTTGGCTTCAGACAAATCAATTGAGCGACAAACGTCAGCTGATAATTTTCCTCAGCTAGCACAAAAATGAGAAAAAGCACTTAAAAGTACGACCTGTTGAGAACTGGCAGAACATTTCCCTACAAAAAATAGATGATGGAAATTGATTCCTGGAGCAGGAGCCTTGAAGGGAGATTAATTTCTCATTTCAAATATAATAAGAGTTCGGTTAAGGAGGTGATTGTGTTGGCAGTAAAATGAAAGAAAGACTTAGAGAGGATGTCGAACGTTGTGTTCTCACCGACCGAGCCTTAATTTCTTCCACAGCAGTAAGGGGGTTGTTGGAGCCTCAGGCGGATCGAGCGAGCTGTGAATGAGACGATGGAAACGGAACAATGTGGCGTCATCAGAGAAATCTTCTATCAAAACAAAAAATCCCTGTGCAGAACCCAAAGCTATTCAAATATTATGGAAATACCACGAAGCCAACCTTTATTACTGCTGCATTCTCTAGGGTTTTTGTGTTCTTATGTGTATATTTGTTGTGGAGTTATTTTCCGTTTCACATGCTGTGCTTTTGTGCTTTATAGGACGAAGCCTAGCTGTCTGGTTTGCTGAAAACATCTTGGGGGCATTAGGAAAGCTTCCCTGGGAAAGCATTCCGCCCAAGCATTCCGCCCAGTGCTTACCATTGGCTTTGTGGTTTGTAACACCACATTATCTGGCTTTCTATTTGCGTACTTTATTTGTTTTAAGCTTTCCAGCTTCAGTTCGTCCCTTTTCTTGCCCAAAACATATTAACTGTATTTTTTTCCCTTGCCTAAAACTTGTTAACTGTATTTTTCCACCAGTACTGGATTTCTATGCACAGGCCTTTGAATTGTGTTCTCATTTTAGTCAAATGTCAAGCTCTCTTTTTCAGGCAGCTTTGTGTTTAATTTTTTTCTCTGTGTTCAAAGTGAGAGGATTTATGTGACAATCATGCTGTGTCACACTTTACCTACCTTTTTCTACACCACTCATGCCACATTACTACACTACACTCTATGCCACTCCACTCTATGCCACTGTATGCCACTCCACCCCACAACAATCTATTCCACTCCACTCTTCGACTCTTCACTCCACTCTACGCCTCTCCACTCTATGCCATTCCACTCTACCCCACTACTCCACTTCACGACAATCTACTCTGTTCTACTCCACTACACTCTATGCAACTCACTCTAGGCCACTCAACGTTATTTTACTCCACGATACGCCACTCCACTCTGCTCTACATCCCTCAACTCTACAACACTCTATGCCACACAACTCTATGACACTCTATTCAACTCTAAGCCCTACCACTCTCCGACAACCTACTCCCCATGACACTCCAAAAAACTCTACACAACACCACAACACTCCACTTCACTCACCGACACTTCACTCTGCGCCAATCTACACCACTCTACACCACTCTACACCACTCTTCTCCACCCTTCACCACTCCATGCCACTTTACACCTCTCCACGCCACTCTATGCCAATCCACAGCACTCTACGCCAATCTCCTCTACTTTACTCCACAACACTCCACTCCACATCACTCTCCTTTACACAACTAACCTTTAGCCATGATAGACAGCAGCGACATAGGTGTGCAACTTGACTAAATCAAATTACCCCTCCCCCCAATAAATTCTGCTCTCTCGCGTCCCTATGTTTAGATGTCAATGCTGTGCTCTTGTAACACTACTTTCTCCTTATCTACATTAGGGCCAAAATATTAAGTGATTTCATACTGAATATCACTGAGCCCATCAGCCCCACTGCATCAATGCAGGTGCTGTATCCTCTGACCTAAGGGTGGGCCCTAACACTTTAACATTTAGGGTAGGAAACACTTCTTTGATCCTGATGAAATGCCAATAGACCCTCCTGGCAACTAAGGCATGAAGCATGTCGATCCCATCATATTTTTCACATGTTAGTTATTAGGGTACATTGTGACATCAAGTTAGCGCCCGTGTTTTAACTGTGTCAAGGGACCATTACCCTATAAATACTACCCTGATTCTGTTAGACTCTTATATTCTAACCCTTTTTACCACCCTATTTTTGAGAACCCTTACATGCACATATCTAACGGCGTCTACGGATCAAAAGTTCTCCACTAAGGAGCCCCAGGTCCGTCAAGCATTGCAGCGCCGACTTGACAAGGAGCGCCCTATGATAAAGCATGATACCCTACCGGGTGTGTGAGGGCACCATGATCTGACCACTCAGATCCCTTGTGGTCCTCATGGTCAGGCAACTGATTCCATGCTGTTTAGGGTCTACTTTGTCTCTCAAGATGAACTACCCCATTTATAGGTTGTACCACTGAGACTTAACATTATCCCACAGTAATATCAGTGTTATCAAGTACCGCTCTTAAAGTATCACTGGGAGTCAGATATGCCATACATAATCACTCGGCAGCGGATGCAGTGAGATACAGAGGTACTCAGGTGGTGCTAGGTCTTTGATGCAAGTGTGATTACAAGACAGCACCAACCACTTGATCCGCATGTTGCCCATGAAACCCTTCCAGTAGAAAACATACTGAATGATAAAGTGGAGACAGTGAGCACATTAGGCCTCACTTCAGTGCATGAAATAAGTGCACCTCTCACAAGCAGGGACACTCAACAGTAGCTAACTAGCCCTGACGAAGGCCCCAGAGCCACGTGGGCTCAGTGCGTGGGCCGAAACATGTTGGCACCTTGAAAGGGGTAAAAGTGAACGATTACATTTAGTATAACCCCAAATTTTGCATGCTTTTATCCATACCCCAGGTACCCTCCTAATAAACATATCGTTTGGGAATACCTGAAGGTATTTTTATGATCACTCATCTGGTTCCCTGCATGACCAGCTTCTGCTTTAGATAAGAACTCCCATTACATCTTTGGTTGAGTCCGCCCAGGTAGTACCATCTTACCTGGGTGTGGATGATGTCCTATGATGAAGCATGTCACGATAAGTGAGTGAGGCGTCTACTCCAATATCTTTGGATACCCCATCGCCCAAAGTTCAGACAAGGGACATCAATATATTACTTAGGGACCTGGCTTACTGCCTTTTTTTCCTCCTCCAGGAAAGGCTTGATATCTTGTAGGAAATTCAAGTGGCAGCCGTTACTTATATGTGATAAGATATTTCATAATAACTAGTCAGAGTCTGAGGTCATTTATGTAAATATGACAAATATTGTTTACTAAGGTAGGTTATTCTATACTTAATGTGATTAACTTTCAAGACAATCCCAAATTTAGCATGAATGAGAGGTAGGATTACAGGCTTATAACGTATATAGTGTCACAATCACTACATTGTTTTACTCTTAGTTCTGCTGAGTAACTGAACTCTTCTATTTCTAGTGACACTAATCTTCAGGTTATTGCATAGATTTGTTTAGCCGAGTGGATGATAATGCACAGGGCCAGGAGCCCATGCTCTAACATTCAGTAAGGCCCCAGCAAAGTAATGTCTAAAGGAAGATCACAAATAAACAAAAGAAGAGAGGTCAAATCAAACTCAAATAAGCCACAGAGACGGAGTAAGGTAAGGAACCCACAACCACTTTGGGTGGGAAGGAAAGCCCTCACACACCGACCTAGTCAGTGTCATGCTTCATCATCGGGCCCCACCAAAGAGGCCGAGTGCCTCTTCGGTGTGCTGCGACGCCAGAAAGACTGCGGAGCTGGTTGTGTGAGAAGGGCGTGTTGTGAGGAAAAATTTAATTAAAAGTGCCAAAAAAAGGGGGTATCAATACAAAAAGTTTAATGAGTGATCCCTAAGGCACATGTGGGAAGTATTATGTGTCTGAATTTAGCTGCCAAGGTTTTAGGATTGGTTAAATTCAGAAATACTTATATCAGTCAACATGTTTCTGCCATACTAGTGGTTTACGTTTACCAAGGCATTCATCAGGACTAAACCCCGGCGGTATGGACTCTCTAATCGTCCACCCTAACCTGGGACTTGAAAGTGAAAATATAAAAAAGGTGAAAAAGTGCTAAAAATAGAAGAGCGGATCGCTCATTCTAAAAAATGCTCCAAATTGTGGAGTATCTCAGCACTTTAAAACAGGGCGCTACTTGCACCATGGGTCTCGGGAGGGGGATTGCAGCGTGCCTGGCACATCGCCCTCAACGCTCGCAAACCGCTCTGAACCTGCAGATCGCCTCAAAACCGGACCCCGACGATCGTCGGGGTCCGGTTTTGAGGCGATCTGCAGGTTCAGAGCGGTTTGCGAGCGTTGAGGGCGATGTGCCAGGCACGCTGCAATCCCCCTCCCGAGACCTTCTATTTTTAGCACTTTTTCACCTTTGTATTGATACCCCCTTTTTTTGGCACTTTTAATTTAATTTTTCCTCACAACACGCCCTTTTCACACAACCAGCTCCGCAGTCTTTCTGGCGTCGCAGCACACCGAAGAGGCACTCGGCCTCTTTGGTGGGGCCCGATGATGAAGCATGACACTGACTAGGTCGGTGTGTGAGGGCTTTCCTTCCCACCCAAAGTGGTTGTGGGTTCCTTACCTTACTCCGTCTCTGTGGCTTATTTGAGTTTGATTTGACCTCTCTTCTTTTGTTTATTTGGATCTAACCGGGGACTGAGAGAGGGTCCTTGAATCTCCCTACCTCTCCCTTTGTTGTTTTGTAAAGGAAGATCACCACACTCCCCCTCCATTCACCCAACACACAGTGTGTTCATCTCAAAATCTAACTTTTCATCAGGTAATCTGCCTGCTCCTTTCTTAGGACCCCCACAAACCCAGGTAACCAATTAAAACTTGAAAGGTTAGTTTCCTGTTCAGGAACTTTGACTGTCAGTGGTGGGACAAGACACTGCACAGGTTAGTTTTGCTTGCATGCTTGTTGGTACATGCAGGTGTGTGTGTATCAGTTGCACACCTGTGTAGGGGTTTACAAACTTGCATGATAAGTAACAACTACCTCCATGTCTTATGCGGTGGCCAGTCCTTACATTTTTGCCAATAGTGTATAGAAGTTTGTGGCTTATAGTTTATCATCCATATGCTAATGCAGACAGCAGACCACGTACATATTGCTGCTTGAATGTATACCTGGGTATTTATATAGAGGGGTTAATAAAGCAAAAAAACTCTCCCAAGCATCATGTATATTTGTTTTTTGCATATATATGTATGTATAAATTATTTACAATTTAATATATATTTTTTAATTTATTTATTCTTTCCATCCCTCTTCCCTCTGATTCATCCCAAACCTTTCTGACCACTATGAACTTTTCTGACTGCTATGAATCTTTATCTACTGTGAACCTTTCTGAATACTGTGAATCTTTCTGACTATTATGAATTCCCAAGCATCCTTTTCAAACGTTAATCCATCCTTTTTAGCCATGCCACCCAACTAATAAGCACACACAACCACTACTTACACAACAACTTACTACTTCCCCTTTTCAAATGCACTCCTACCATTCTATCCCTACTCCAAACTCTACCAAACACACAAGAAATTAAGAGCAGAAACCTAACACAACTAACGCACAACAGAAACATTTAAAAAAAATGTATTAGAGCACTTCAATGCCTCATCAGGGTTCATTAGCGCTACATAAATACATTTACAATTGCGATTAAATTGTCAAAGGCCAATAGCCCTTGCATAGGTGAGACCTATTGTCTTTACCAATGCATGTTTCTTTCTTCAGTTATCAGAGATTCCACGTTATAGAGGCACCCTAAGCAATAAACAGTGTGAAGGGCTCGTTAAAAGTAGACAGCCCTCCCAGAGGTGGAGGAGGAAGTAGAAAGTGTCTCTTCTGTATTCATCTTTAGCATAAAAGGAAAAGAAAAACCTCCATCTCCGGTTTTACTCACTAGTGCCAGGCGCGAGGGGCTTTCTGAGAGTACATGGAAGCGCAAAAAGGGTGGATTATCACAGGCTATAAAGCCTGCAGGGGACACACACATATATGGCTGATTTTGAAAGCCATCTCCAACGCTTATCAGATTGTTAGCATTATCACTTTAACCCCTTCGCTGCGGCGGCTATTCCGCCGCAGTGCTAGGGGGCGGGGGCGTGCGGCGCTCCGACGCTGCTGACGGAACCGCTCCGTCACGGCCCTCGGGTGGGCTGTGCTTGTGACGGAGCGGTTCCGTCACGACCCCGCCCGCTCAATAGAACGCGCCGCACAGGCACGAAATTAGCGCCGTGCAGGCGCGGTGAGCGGGCCGTGACGGAACCACTCCATCACCAACACAGCCCACCCGAGGGGCGTGACGGAGCGGTTCCGTCACCAGCGTGGGAGGGGTTAACCAAATAAGCTCAAACTTTTGTTTTACTAATTGAAAAGCTCAATTTTGAAAGCACTAAGGACACTTACCCCAACCGATTTGTTTTAAAAAAATTTCACTTTGTGGCACTTATTTCTTCTATGATAATGCCTACTTTTTGTAATTTTTATAATGCTTGCACCATCACTAACCCCTGAGATCCAGGGATGAAAATTGCATTAATGCCTCATGACACAGTTTCATTAATGCATCACAAATATGCACACTTCTTATGATGAGTTGTAGCTAAAATGTACTTGGTGAGTTCCAAATATAAAGAACAATAAATAGCATAAGAGTGCACACCTTGCTAAAGTAATATTTGAATTTCTGCCAGGCATGAGTGAATATTCATGAGTGTATGCATTCATTTTTCAATGTAAATATTGGCTCATGCATCGCTTCAAATAGTCAGTGCTGCTTTACAATGACAGGCACACAGGTTGATTTATATGGATGTAGTTCGGATTTGACTGGAAATATACCAATTTCTATTTATGTGAAGGAAATGATGGGTTAGGAAATCACTTCAACTGACTCCATGACATCAATTTACATTCTCCAGGCTCATTAAACTGCCAATGCTTTTTTGAGCCCTTGTTCCCTGCTGTCAGGATTCTAGGAAATGCCTCTTAGGTATCACTGGTGGGTTGGCCAGCGCTGCATAAATCTATTAGTTGAGTGACCAGTACATGGTCCAACTGTCTGAGGGAGGACGGTCACCCCTGGCTCTTTTGCCCTGTAGAAGGATATTTTGCCATCGACAGAGTCTGTAGTTGAGATGCTAGTAAACTACAAGGGACTACCTGGCCATGATCTAGCCTGCATTATCAGTTAATATAGTGTCAAAGGTTTAATTTAGAAAATCTTGACTACCTTAAATATGTGGGACAGGGGTATGAAGCTCACAATCCTTTTTCCCAAGATATGTGTTTAGTGGGCTATCACTTGCCAGATTATGTGTCCACTTTGTAGATCATCTGTTGGACTTGGTGAATAAAAGTAACCAAAACATAATCACATTTGAGAAATCTGAGCATCTAGTTCAATGGCACTCTTCCAATCGTATGTGAGATCTTAGAGCATGAGGATTTTTAGATTTTATGATTCAGAGCCACCAAAGCCGTACTTCTTGTGCGTGTTTTGTAGGTACCTTGTGGTGGTCAAGTGAAATGCTGTACCCCTTTAGTGTAGAGTGATCAACACTATTATGGAGCTGACTTGCTTGATTCTACTGTGCCTAAGACACCCTCAGGCATTACCATCGCTGCAAAAACGGATCCAGCAGAGATAGTTGCCCATTTCAAAAGCCTTGGAGTAGGTGATGTGAATCCCAATACATACTGAAAACCTCTCAATGAAAGCATGATTGAAGCACTAAATGAGATGCCGCCCCCTTAATATATGATTTTAGGGTGTGTAAAAGAATGGCAATCTGAACACACATTTAAAGGATCATATGTTATGTGAGAAAACAACTGTATTGCCATATGTTAAGAAAATACAAGAGTAGACATTAAATTGACTTGGTATACTAATAGTATTGTATCAGCCCCTAGCACTTGAAAATACCTTTTAAGGTAAGTTGGAAGATTTTAGCTTCTTGTTCTGTAAATAGAGCTACCGCCATCTATGCCAAAAGCTATCTGTATTGCTGATGACTGAGGTAAAAAACAATTGTTCAGATAATAAAATGAAACAGTCTCCTTACTCCTTCTGCACAACTGCTTTTATTGATCTCTGTTGAACAGCTGTCAGTTTTCCCAGTCTTGCAATAAGATGATTTCATAAAACTTCTACCCTCTGGTGAATGAACTGCCTCAACAGGTACTCGAGCCCCCACCGTTATCACACCACTGAGAGAAACACATGTCGGCTACATCACATTTCACCAAGATCTTCACTGTAAATCGAAGACAAATTAAAAAGGTCTTCTTTTAGCAAAATTAAAATGCTCTTTCAATAATACAAACATACTATAAGATTTAAGATTAGTCCATCAAAGTAAAAACAGTGGAAGCTGCGTTACGCTTAACATAAAACATGCTCACTGTAGCTAATCTGATGTAGAAACCTGGTGACCTATCATTAAAACTCTACTGAAGCTTGTAAATTGCTCACATGCCACATTATTGCTAATATATGAAATATTAGAAATGGACTGTGGTGCTTCCTTTATTAAAGAAGCCATTACAAGATTGAGTGCTCAATTTGTAAAAAAAAAAAAACAGGTGAATGGGCCAAAGTTTTTCTTAGAAGTCAGTGACCAGCATAGCTGAGCGCCTTGGTTGCTGCATGGAAACGCCGCCTCAAATTGATTTCATTTCATGCCTCTTCCTTCCTCCACCTTCCACTTTCTGTCTCTTTATCTTAACTTGCAAATTCCTTCCCTAAATTCTCCCTTTATCACTGTTTTCTCTCACACTTTCTGTCACTTTCTCTATGGTGCTCTGGGTCAAAGTCTGATGTGGAAAAATAAGTCCAAGGCCGGTTAAACAGACAGAGTCCCAGGAGCGTAAAATGTGTGTGCTCTCACTTTCTGCTTTTCAAGGAACTATTGGTTTACAGAAGGTCCTGCAGACACTTCTTCAACCCCTTCTGTAATACTGATAGCACGAGGGCACCTATAGGGTGGACCATAGCTTAAAAGGATGTTCCCTCATTTGCATGGCCGCATGGACCCAAGCAAATGAAGCAAACACCTTGCCACTGTACCTGCACTGTATTATGGACATGGGCATGAATGCAGTCATATGACACTGACTGTGAGCCACAAAAAAGGTGGCACACAGCCTGCGCACCTCCTGATGGCAGCCCACTGGAGAGTCTAAAGGGCGGTCCCATGGACCCTCCAGACATCCTCCTGCATACGGGTGCACTCATTTACTGAACCCACCTACAAGGAGATCTCTCTTGCCCTTTATTAAGCAGGCGGTGTTGCCCGGGCAGCCTATCAACTTTTCATTAATGATCTGCCCTTAAGGCAGTACAACTTTGCCATTGCCCTTGAGTAACACATTAGGGTTGTTCTAGTGCATTGTCCCTATTTGCGCTTAGTGCAATTACTTAAAAGTGTACCATGGCGCAAATAGGAACTGTGCACCCTGTAGCATCCTACCCATCTCGGGTACATGTAAATAACACCACAATGGAGCTCAGTATTACATGTCTATATTCATCAGAGTGTAACCGTTAACTGAACGGTCTGCGTCATGAAGTTTCTTAACCAGACCTGTTCACTTACGTCACTATTCTACGAAGTCCGTCAGGGACCAGAGGGGTCCTGCTGCCTCTAACACACGCAATACTACATCTCTCCCTTTTTAAATAAAAAGTACAAAAATACATATATACATCATAACTCTTCAATGAGTTGTGGAGGTGCCTTAATCAACTTACCAGATATTGTTGTATGAGGTTGAGGAGACATAGGCGAGGCATCCGCGGAAGGCACCTGTGACACAGACACAGGTGCAGTCTTTGGGCTCTCCTTACTCCCAGATGGAAGTGTCTCATTCTGAACGTCTGGAGTAAATAAACCTCAAGGCAGGTGATTGAAATAAGAAGAATCTCTGATGATGGACTTTCCAGGACAATGAGTAGTCACAATATGTTCTGTACTAGTCACAACCCCCAGTGGGTCAGCATCAAAAGAAGCATCAGACTTGCCTTTCCGTTTCTGTCTGACTATGACTTGGTCTCCTCTGTTGAACACTGTGGTCTGAGCCAGGGGCGGTGGGTGACATTTGAAAGTGGTGGGGTGCAAAGTGATTTGCATACAGCACCGTAGCGAGCGAGCGCGGCTAGCGAGCCCGAACCCCAAAAGAGGGTTTGGGGGGATTACCCCCCCCCAAGAAAATTTTGAAAAAAAAGAACAAAAATCATGCATTTTCAAGCAAATTTGAGAAAGCAGGAAGGTTAAGAAAGCAATTGTGAAAGTGCAGTTATTACATTAATATCACCTTAGCGCTGGGAGCTGCAAAACAGCCTTTACTCACGCGATGGGTCTGAGACACGACCCTGACTATTCAGGGACTGGTTTCACAAAATGTGAGATCTACTGGGGTTGGAAAAACTGACAGCAATAGGGACACATATGCTGCCATCCTTAGACAAGACATGGAAGCCTTGTCTCCGCTATCTCTCATACAAATTTCGAGTCCTACGCTTGACCCCCACTGATCGAGATCATTCTTAGACGGGAGCTACTGACTAAACAAACCAAGCTCTCATTCCCCCATGCCTCCATAACATTATTTTGTGGTCCTACTTAGTCCGCCAGTTACCACCACACCACTTCCCCTTCCTTTTCCCCCTCCTCCCTCCTACTGCCTTTTCCTGTTCCCCACTATTTTCTTTCCCATCCCAGTAATGTCCCACTGACCAATGGTTGTAGGTTGGAATTTGTTGTATTTATTGACTGTATTTTAATAAAGAAGAGTTTAAACCTAAAAGGAGCGTGGGGACTCTTTGTGTCTGCGTCCTTCACAAGCATGTGCTCTGGTCAAGAACGTGTTATAATTGTGGGGTGTGCAACCTTTTCACTCAGTGGTAAGAAAAGGCAAGTGGAAACACCATTTTAGTTCTCTCCTAAGACGGCACATGTGCTGTATCTTCCAGAAACCTTTATCTTACTTAGTAGCCACCCATTCTTTGCCATTGGATTGCTTCATTGTCACTCTAATTTGCTCACTTCTTATACGTCAGCTTTCATAGGCATACTTACTCTTTCTTGTGTTTTCCTTCCACTCAGGCATGGTAGCATTAGATGTGTGCTTTCACTGCGCATTTTTTCATACACTAATGTTTTTGTTTTGTTTAAGCACTCTTTGTGAGTATGCATTTTTCAGCTGTTTCCTTTGTGTACCACTCCCCCCTCTGTGTTCTTCCCCAGTCCCACCTGCCAACCCCCTGTTGTCCATTTTCTGGTCCCAGCACCCCCCTTTTCACCCTCGGTTGTCTGTCTGCTTGGCCTCAGCCCCTGCTGACCACCCACTGTTGTCTGTCTCCTTGTCCCCAGCCCCTGCTGACCACCCACTGTTGTGTGTCTGCTTGTCCCCAGCCCCTGCTGACCACCCACTGTTGTCTGTCTGCTTGTCCCCAGCCCCTGCTGACCACCCACTGTTGTCTGTCTGCTTGGCCCTAGCCCCTCTCAACCACCCTCCATTGTCTGTCCGCTTGCCCACACCCCATCCTCCCACCATCTGTTCTCCATTCACTTGCCTCAGTTATTTCCTCCCATCCTCTCTTATCCCTGTGCTTGGTTCGCTCCTCCCTCTACCCTCCATTGACAGATGGTCTTTGATGTCTCATTAGTTCTTCCCTTCACAGAGCTCCAAATTTAGAGGTTGCAGGCTCGGGGTGATCCGATCTTTTTCCTCTTACTGTTAATGTTAGGGACCTCCAGCCGGCGCTGCTGAGGTAAGAAAGAGCAGTGGGGCCAGGCGAGGGGGGATTTCGAGAGACGACCATGAGGGAAAATTAAGTAAATATTTAATGTTCACTCATGCTTGTCTCTAGAAATCCCCCCTCACATGACCCCACTGCTCTTACCTGCAACGGCCGTGGATGAGGTCCTCTATGTTCTAGATCAATTGTAATTAGAACATAACAATTTAGGTAGGCCTAATTATTCGATGCTGCAACAGTCCATCATGAAGATACCTAGATGATGACTACCGACACACTCTGTAATAGAACTAAATAAACCCATGCAGTGTTATAACACATTTAAAGTGGAAAAAATGCCAGCAATTACATTTTTTGTTTTCTGGAAGGCCATAGTTTAAAGTCAATTTTTTTCTTCTATATTTCTGACCCCTTCTACACTCATGTTTCTGATTGTTTTTTATATATATATTTTGGAGGTGAACCAAGATGCCAACCAAATATGTTTGTTCCAGATTAGTGAATCATTAAAAGGGACTACTATCTCGGGGTTTGGCCCATTCAATTTCATCTCAGTATGACACATCTGGCAGCACAGCAACTTTAATAAGTGAAAATACACAGTTGTTATCTGGTCATGCTCTCTAAACTGACCACGCCCGTATTGCACAGGCTTTTTATTGCCAGTCTGACACGAGCATCAGACCAAACCAACATTATACACGACCTCTGGGTATTGTCCCAAAATCTCTCTCCCTCGGGTGTCCCACATGTTGTTTTCTGTAACACCACAACATTACATTCGTTCTTTACCATTGACTTGAAGACACATTTATCAAAGAGTGTAAGCATTGTGTCAGCAAAAGCATTGTTAGAACTGGGGTTTCTGATAGTTTGTATCAGTGTTCACCACGGTGAAATATCGTAGCGTTAGCTCTGCACCGCTCAGAGAGTGCTTAGTTTGTACAGCGCTCGTTCTGGTGTCCAGCCCGGAAATGGTCAACGCCTCCAAACGGCTCCGTCCGACGCCGTCCCGAGCAGAGTAGACACAGACGGGAGAGCAACCATGGGCAGCCGTACGGCGTTATTCGATCAAGTAAGGTCCATAAAACAGAGATATGCTCATGCTCATGCACCAGAAATTTCACGCAGATTATCGCGGCAATTTTTTTCATGTAAAACGGAGTTTTCCTTTCTCCCTCACTCCCGGACGCCTGGAACCAGGGAGCTGGCTGTTTACACAGCCTTCCTCACGGCAGCCATCTTGCCTCGAGGAGTCTATCCTTGCGACGGAGTTCACGAATGTTGCTGAACTTCCTCGAGCTGAATCGGCGGTCCCCGCCGTGGCGAGCTACACTCTGTCTGTTGTGGTCGCAGAGCAGCGTTTTTCCCGGCAGAGGCGGAGGAGGAGGCGGCTCACGTAAGAAAAAGAAGACACCGTTACCATCGTCTGTTAGCACCCTCAGCAATAAGAGAGACGGCGCAGGAAGAGGCCAGAGAAGAGAGGAGCCGGGCAACGAGGAGTTTGAGATGGCAGAAGCTGCACCACCAACCCCTGGTAAAACCGCTACTAAACAGGGTAAGAACATTAACCAGGCTGCTCTGAAATCTAATGAAGCCCCGTGTGCCAAGAATACTGTATCACAAACATTGCCCGACTTGTTTGGGAAACAAGCTGCCAAAAAGAAAATAATCGATGGTAATAATCAAAATGCCGATTTGACTATCTTACAACCGCCCAACCTATGCTCCACCACAGCTGAAACCCATAATAATTCTATAACCCCCATGTTGACTAATCCTTTGACGAGGGCTATTATGGGAGATGTAGTCTCTGGCGGAGCTGTAATTAGTCGAGCATGCTCTCTTCCCTCGCTATCAGTATCGTCTGTGATTGATCTACAGACTGAAAAAGAAACTTTTACACAGCAAAACAATCTGGAGTTCCCTGAAAAATTCTACTCTCTGTCTGAACTCTCATCTGATGAAGCAACTGGTCTAAATAAAGACTGGGCAGAGTTTAGCTGTGAAAGTCTATCTTCAGATGGAGAAGTTAGTATGAGTCCTGATAATACTAACGCGGCTACTATCATTAAGAAAAAGCTATGGAAGAAGAGATCATTACGTGTGACGAATAAAGAAGCTGCCCCTAACTCACCCAGAGGGGAAAACACTTTATCTCCTAATCCAGTATCTATTACTACCACTGATACTTTTGGATCTAATCACAATTCTGTTTTAGACTCGGCCCTGCCACAAGAAAATAATGCAAACAATGAAGAGATCACTTTGAAAACGATCTTCGACACTATGATGAGCCACAGGGCTGAAAGCAAAGCTGAAAACCAACGCACACAGATGACCTGCGCTAAGGTTAAAAATGCAGTTCGCCGTGCAATTAAGATGTGCTCTGAGACCACCGACAGAGTTGCTGAGGCAGAGGCCAGAATATCTGTTCTAGAAGAAGAAAGTATGACACAGAGACAGGAAGTGGGTGATTTTAAAGCCCTAAAAGAAGACCTATCCGATAAGATAGCTAATTTGGAGAATCAGGCCCGTAGAAGCAATCTACGTTTTTTGGGAATTCCTGAAAATAAAGAAGGGTCTGATCCGCGGAGGTTTATTATTAATTTACTAAAAGACGCCTTTCCTGAGATGACTGATTGGGATTGGGCACGAGAAATACAGCGTGCACATAGGTTTCCTTTCACTGTGAGGAATCCACGACAAGGCCAAGAAAACTATCCCAGGGCCATTCTGGTCTCATTTAATAACTTTCTTGCCCGTGAAGCTATTTATGTAAGTGCGAGACCAGATAAGAAAGCGGATGGACTGGGCTGCCAGTTTTTTGTACGACCGGACTATTGTCAAACCACTGTGGTTCAACGGTGGCGATTGAGACAGCTGATCCCTGATTTTCAAAAGAAAGAGGTTGCAGTTTTTCTCCAAGGCCCAGCAAAGCTAAAGACTGTATTCAAGGGCACAGTAAAATACTTTATTTCTGAAACTAAAGCCAAAGAATATTTGGATTCTATTTGAATAATAATTAGGAGGAACAATTCTTCTCTTTTTTTATTAATGCAGACCGTAAGACTATAAGATTGTAGGACTAGAAGGACTATGAGTCTAGTAATCTATATTGTTGTTTTCAATCTATTTTCTCAATAAGTAGGATTACTATGCTCTTCTCTATAGTATCTATTTTTTTTCCTCCTCCTTTTTTTCCTTTTTTTTTCTCCTCTCTTCTTTTTTCATTTTTTCTCTTCTCCTTTTTCTCCGCCAGGACGCTATGGGCCAGGGACGCGGCACCCATACGTTTTAGGAACTGGTAGTTCCTATGCCTCCTATAATGGGGAGGGTGGGGGGAGGGGTTCTGGGTCAAAGGGTGGGGGCGGGTAGGGGCAAGGGTTGGTGGTGGGGGTGTAAGGCAGAGGTATTCATTGCAAAGATGTTTATAAGGCACTCAAGCTGTAGTATTGAAGAGTACATATTGTCGATGTTCGCTAACACTTTTTTTAAAATTATCATTTCAATATGGACAAAAAGGTGAAAATATGTACAATTAATATCAATGGTCTTAATGATTTAAAAAAGATTGGGATGTTTCGTTCAATACTCCAGACTCTATCTATTGATTTATTATGTATTCAGGAAACTCATATTGCATGGGATAAGCGCTCTCTTTTGGATAATCTGGGATTGGATGTTCTGCTTACATCTAAGCAAATGGGTATAAAAAGAGGCATTGCAATCTGTATGCGAAAGGGAGTCGGGAAGTGTCTGAAAACCTCAGCTGATAAATGGGGCAGATGGGGGCTTGCTGAATTAATAATCGGGAGCTGTAAATTCACTATATGCTGTATGTATGGCCCCAATCTAGATGATGCTGAAGTTTTTAATACTATAAATACAGAATTAGCTACTTGGACACAACCAATTATAGTATGTGGGGACCTAAATATTCACTTGCCAGCTGATTGGAATATTAAATTAGGAAGAAGATATATGGGTCGTAAGACTAGAACTTATAGAGCCCTCAGAGATTTGGTCTTAAACAATGGGCTAACTGATGTTTGGCACAAATTGCATTATAAAGATCCTGGATATACCTTCTATTCTATTCCCCATCGGAAATTTGCCCGACTAGATTATTTTTTTGTATCTTCTCTGTTTTTGGAGACAATCAGTATCGAAATACTACCTCAAGTCATATCAGACCACAATCCTATAATTGTTGAGATCCAGGTTCCCACAGAATGTCAAAATCCAATTAGATCCTGGTCATTCCAGAGAAATCTGTTACTAGATGAAGATTACCTTCAATTTATGGTCACCATTATTAATGACTATTTTCTAATAAACAATGACACGGCCTCCCCACAAGTTGTGTGGGATTCTTTTAAATCAATTGTACGTGGAGAGACAATTAGTTTTGCAAATTATAAGAGGAAAAAAATCCAAACAGATTTCAAGGAGAGGCTGAATAAGATCAGGATAATTGAGATGGATTTATCAACTGCATGTAAAAATAATATAGGTATAGAAGATGCTCAACTACGTCTAGTCATTGAACGCTCTGGCTTACGGATTCATATTGCCGATGAAGTAGCATCAAAATTTAAGCGATATAAAACTGAACGCTATGAATATAGTGAGCGCACTGGCAAAATTCTAGCACAACGCCTCCGTCAAAAATCTTCTATAAACGAAATACAAGGTGTCAAAGACATGAACGGTGTTTATCATGAACGTAGGGAAGGAATTTTAGAGTCATTTTACGATTTTTATAAGACATTGTATAATGATCTTAATAATGAAGTGGATAAGACTCTTAATCCCGTAAACTATCTTCAAAGTAATAATCAACTATCATTGTGTCCCGAGGAGACTGATTTATTTATACGCCCAATAAGTTGGGATGAGATTGAAAATGCCATCCTGAGTCTTGCGGCAGGCAAAGCTATGGGACCTGACCAGATACCCCTTGAATTCTATCGGACATTTAGACATATGCTGAAACCAGAGTTGTTAAAGATTTTTAATTTGGCATTTCAAGGTAAATCCCCTGACTCCTGGTCTACTGCTACCATAGTTGTTTTCTTAAAGAAGAACAAGGACTCAAAAGAATTAGGCTCCTACCGCCCCATCTCTCTTATCACCGCAGACAGTAAGATTTATTCCAAAATTCTTGCAAATAGATTAAATCATGTAATGTCTGGCTTAGTCTCTCACATCCAACATGGTTTCATTAGATACAGAGACACCACTGATCATGTTAAACGTGTTATTACATTATTAGATTGGGCTCAAGCAAAGGAATCTCCAGTTGGGGTGATCTTACTCGACGCTGAAAAAGCGTTTGACAGAGTCGACTGGGGATTCCTTTGGACTGTGTTAGAATGGAAAGGGTTTCCATCACAATTTATTCAAGCGGTACGATCACTTTATTCTGATCCTAAGGGTGTAATAAGACTAGGTACTGACAACTCGAGACCTTTTTCAATTACCAGGGGGACCAGACAAGGTTGCCCATGCTCCCCGCTTCTATTTGCTCTATATTTAGAACCCTACTTGAATAGACTAATCTCGGAACCTGATATCCCACCAGTCCGACTTTTTGATGTTGACCACAAAGTCTTAGCGTACGCAGACGACGTGGCTATCGTAACTTCTGATGTCTCCTCTGCGCTACCTATAATCATTGATGTTGCTAGAGAGTTTGGGAAAATCTCTGGATATAAGCTTAATATCACAAAAACTCAGATTATACATTCTGAAACGGGTAAACCTACAGACATCCCACTAAATACTACTGGTACATATCTCGGTGTAATTTTATCTTCTAACATTGATGACATTGTCGCATTAAATATAGACCCTTTACTTATATCCACTAATAGAATGTTAGAAAGACTTAATAACTTACACTTATCTTTATATGGACGAACCAATGTCATCAAGATGATGATCTTTCCAAAATTTTTGTATTTCTTTCGCACTATTCCTTTATTTTTTTCAATGTCCCTTTTCAATAAAATAGACAGGATGCTGTCCAGGTTTCTATGGGGGTACCATCGTTCTAGAAGATCTTTAAAATGGTGTACTCTTCCGCAAGAATGTGCTGGGCTGGGACTTCCGAATTTTAGAATGTATTATTGGGCTATTACTCTTAAAACAATTAGGGTTCTACTATTTCATGACTATGTTACCGAACCGTTTACGGCACCTTCTATTTTTGAAATGCTTTTAGGCGCTCATGCTCGGCAGTGCTTATTGAAAATTATTGAACCCAGCTACTATAAAAAAACAAAATTTAAGGTGGTTCTTGCTGCTTTTTTAGTTTGGAGGCAAATGAACAAAACTTTACGTATGATTTCAAAACTGAATTTCTATACACCTTTGTTTGGCAATAAGTCACTATCTGAAATTTTTCAAGATATTGCTATTTATCGATGGCATACCAGACAGATTCACCTAATTGGGCAATTATATCAAAATAGGATTTTCATGTCCTTTTCTGAACTTCAAAAGACATTCGGTCTCTCTAGGAACGAATTTTTTAAATACTTACAGATACGCAGTTTTCTAGAAAAAAAAATCTGTTATATACTGATACTATGGAGACCATTGATATCCTAGAGAGCTGTAGGAAGAATAATCGTATTGGCTCAACTTATCAGTTAATGAGTAATAGGTTGCAGAACGATCTCGATCATCAAACCCAGAAATGGCAGAGAAATCTATGTATAGAAGGGATAGATCTGGTAAAAGCTTTTGAGATGAGCAATAAGGTACTAATCAATAGCTCTCTTAAAAGCCAACACTATATGTCCACTCTAGATCTTTATTATACACCTGCTAAGTTGGCTAAATGGAAAGCTATAAGAGGTATTAACTGCAGCCGCTGCGGAACTCTAGCAGCAGACTCAAGTCACATGTTCTACAGCTGCTCTAAACTGGTCGTATATATAGATAAGATCGAAAAGTTTTTGACTAATTTGCTGCAGGTTCAGATCACGCTCCATCCTTCTGTTATTATCTTTGGTGTCTATTTTCCTTCTCAGAATTTATCTCTGGATCAAGAATATTTTTTGTTTATTGGAATGTCTATATACCGATCTTGTATTACCTCCAGATGGTTGGACATAGATCCACCAACTTTTGAACAATGGCTGGGAAAGCTGTTAAATGTTTATAGAATGGACAAAGCAGTCTACAAATTGAAGGGACTTAAAAAGAAGACTTTTGGCCGGAAGCTATGGTCCCCTATTGACAATTGGATTTAAATTGTATAATGACTGTATCTGTAAAGACTTATTTTGTATTCTATGTTTCGTTCTGTCCTTGTATGCTTTTACCTCTGCCAAAAAAAAAGAAGTTAAAAAAAATAGAACTGGGGTTTCTGGATGGCTAGGGTATGCGCCTAAATCAGGCAGAACTCACCAATCTAAGCAAGGCAAGGGAGTTACACGCCCAATATAATCCTTGTCACCCCCTTGGTAGCTTGGCACGTGCAGTCAGGCTTACCCCAGAGGCAATGTGCAAAGCATTTGCGCAAAACACACACCAGTGACACAATAAAAACACAACAAAAGAAATTCCAAACAGTATTATATAAAATATATTTTTGTATTGCTTGTAAACATAGACCACATACACCCATAATCACTTCGAGTACTAGGCAATTGTCAAAAATATCACAATATGTGCAAGGAAAGAGTGACTATTACGTTGAAAAAATCATGAAAACAAACATTACTGTGCATATTATGTAGCCCCAGAAATAGTACTTGTTATCTTGTCAGTGCAAGGATATAACAATATATCAATATCAGAGCAGACAATGCAGCAGATAATGACCCAAAGCACATAAAACTCAAGTCTCCCCCTAAACACGTAGGATGCAGTGCACTGGCACTCCTATTTAGATTTATGCAGTAATTTAAATACCAAACGTAGGGAATATCAGTACCAAAATGCCTATTACAGGGAATAAGGTAATTTCTAGGGGTTAGAAGGTTACCAGTTCCAGACCGGGGACCTCCATTGAATACTCTCCTATCATGCACAAAAAATGGAATCAGTAAGTGTGAGTGCCTCAATTTACTAGCCCCAAGCACAAGCATCCCGTTGTGCGGAGCGCACCATGACCGCATGAACGCTCGGGTCTGATACCGACAGAAAGAACACCAAGTCCCAGTGACAAACTGTGACCCTAATAAGGCCCCACCGTGTCGAGGAAGTAACCAAAGTACCGGGCTCGATGAGCTATTAGCAGGTCTCAGCCCTGGAGCCAACATTGACAGTGCTGGTGCTTCGTGGGCATGTGGCAGCTGAAGGCAGGCTCCTTGGGCGGGGCGCACACGCCAGTCCTTGGCGCTCCAAAGTTATGGCCTGGGGAGTGCTCACAAATCAGGTGGAGGCTGGCCTCGCAGCATGAATGGTGGTACAGAAAGCAAGCCCTCCGCCATGCGTAAATGAAGGTGACCTCAGAAGCTCCCACCCAAAGTGCACTTCACCTAGTCTAGTGATGTAGACAAACCTCTCTAACTCACCGCTGTCTGCAATAGAATTAAGATGCACCGCGCTGTCTTCCACCAGAATAGCAAAAGTGAGGTGTTCAACATGCTCTACGATGGCAGTGGTCATGGGCAGCAACCCACCCAGGAAAGCCAGGCGCTGGAATCCGCTCCACCACTCTCTGGGCTCCTTTTGGGCAATCAAGAGCTCACCACGTGATGATCACAGCTTCACACATCCTCTCTCACCCCATGCACTATCGAGAGGATGAAGGAGCACTTCAGCCGAGTTCTCCACATGCTTATAGCAAAACAGGGAGGACCACACCACCCAGTCCCCGGAGAACAATCAGGGAACACCTGAGAAGGGAACAAGCAGCAGGCCAGCACATCAGGGTCCTTGAAGCCAAGTGGCAGACCTTCCTGTAGCCCAGCATGCTACAGGTCAGAAAGTCAGTCCAATGGTGGTTCTTCCTGACAGCATAGGCCGGGGTGGGGGGAGTGTTCCTGCCCCTATGGTGAAAGTCCCGGTGGTGACATGTGTGGTAAGAGCTGGCAGGGGCCCCCCCCTGTGGTAAAGTCCCGAGTGTAGGAAGAGTAAAGCCAGTGTGTCACGAGCGCCATGGCCACGGCCCTCACAGGGTGACAAGGCCTCGAACCTTGACCTGGCCCCAACCATGTCGCCCGCAGACCCGGAACCCGTGGAAACCCCCCATGAAGGAAGCGCCACGGACGTGTCACCGCCAGAGTGGCAGAGCCTTTAGAGCTCGGCGGGTGCACCTTCACCCTGTGTTTGTGCGCGTCCATATCACAAGCCCTTAGAGTAGACATCATTATAACCTGCAGCCTATTACAAGCATGTAAGACTTGGGGCCCTGCAGGGAGCACTGCTGCCGGCGGAAGGAGGGGTTTTATTCCCCACTCTCTGCACTCTCTGGGATTCATGCTTTTCGCTAAGGATTGATGTTCCGGGGGTAAAGGTCCCTGTGGCACATGTCAGTGTGGTAAGGTCATTGGCTCAAGATCCTGTATCACCAGTGGGTGTTCAACGCTTTGTGGTAAAAGGTGCAAATGTCATGAGGTAAATGTGGTAAAATGTGGCAGCACTACACCCCCTGCTGAAAAGGATGCAAATATCATGTGGTGCTGCCTGGCCCTGACCACGAGGTCCCGAAATTGACAACTAACCAACAGCACCACACAACAAGACAGGCCAGGAACGTAAAACACACACAGCCCTGGCAAAAATTCTAACTTCACTTCAGTCAGTCCTCGTTTGCACTTTGTTTGCAGACCAGACGACGACGTCCTAATGTGCCCTAGATCTTACCTTTTGTCTTTTTCACAAGAGCACTGAGCACTGCAGCCCCAGCCAGCAGCGAATTTGCACGCACCACGACGAGCAGGCCTGACCACGAGGTCCCGTGGGCCGTGAACAACTTGTGACGTGACGGATGAGGCAGGAGGTCTGCTGACTGCTGCCTGCGCACGACGAGGCGAGCCTAGATTAGGAAGGAACGTCACTCACACCAGCAGCAGCGCGCGCGTCCTCCTGTGGCCAATCACTGCATGCCTTCATGTGAAGTCACACAGTGATTGGCCATATGCAGTGTGGCTGAGGCAGTGTGCCACCACCCAGGCGCGGCATCCAATAGTGGATTGCCTGCCCTTCTGCGTGGTGGACCAGCCAATCCTGGCGCTGTATGCAGCGCCAGGATTGGCTAGGGGGGCACATTGACCACTCGCCCTTTGTAACCCCGGGGACTGCGTCCGGCTACTGTGAGAAACAGCACCCCCCCCTGGTCCCTCTCTAAGGGGAACTTTAGTGAGCCTAATAACGCGCATGCTCGGGTAAGGTACAGCCCAAAATTCCACATGCGCTGTACTGCTGCTGGCCTGCTGCAGCTGAGTGTGGACTGTCACTCAAGCTGCAGCAGACCAGCCAGCCCCACCCCCCCTTCGCACTCCGGATTCATCGGGTGTCTCCCGCATTCCCGTTGGGAAGCGCTGCGCTGCGGCGCTTATAATTTCCAATCCAATGCAAAAATAATTTTTGGTGTGCTGCTGTGCTCTTGTCGACGGTGCGTGTTGAAAATGGCAATGTATATGTACATAAGCGGCGTTCATTTGTGTTCACTGTACCCCTTGTTGTAAGCAGAACGGATATCGCTAAACACTTACTGTGTTATCCCGCCAGCATAGACCCATGCACACACGTACACGACAGCCATTTTAGACACCATGGCCTCTCTGCCCATCTGTCCCCGGCACCCCTCCCCGCGCGCACTGCTCATGCATCAGCCACGAGACCCTCTCCCTCTGCGTGACCCTGCTCTAGAAATAGCACTCCTGCTTGACCCACACACCCCCATTTCCTCCCAAGAACACCCTTCCCCTCAGCTGACAACCCCCCCCCCCCCGGCTGCACTTGGCCTCTCGACCCGGTCCCGAGTCCTAAGACCAAGCCTCGTGGATGTACATCCCCCTTTTCCCTGCCCAGCATAACAAAACCGTGATACACCAACCGAAGTGTCCGACCTTATCACCTGACCAACCTTTGACCTGATCATCCCCTCCTGCCCTCGTGTCCTGTAGGAATGTCCGGCTGAGAGATCACAATCGCTCTTGTTACATTCAGGAGGGGAGGATGACATCCGAGCGACTGGTATGGGAATAGGCCTGAAGCTGGGATTCCAAGCATGCCTTTTTCTACTTCAAAGCGTCTTTATTGTAATAAGGAATGTTTGTGCATCATAAACATGTGTATAAAAGACGAAGCCTCAGAGAACTTGTTAGAGCACCTCCTGAAGACACTATGCGAGTGTCCGAAATGACAGGCTCTCCTCATGAGAAATAAAACTCTATTCTTGTCTTTCTGCTTCCAGCGCCCGTCTCTTTATTTGGTAATTGTTCAAGATGGAGACTAAGAGGCGTCCTGCGCCAGCAGCCTGGGCATCAGGTGCGTTATGGGCTGACTTTTCCACAATTGGCGCCCCAACGCGGGGTCCATCAGCGACATAAGGTCCGGTAAGAGAGGTCCAGACGATGGGGTGAACATCTAAACGATTGGAGTATACCTGCCTTGAGAGGGCCCTCGTCCGGCTGCCGATTGAATGAACTTCACCAATTCTGAACGGACCTCTCTCAAGTGACCTACTGTCCTGACTGGAATCCCACAGGAATGCTGCGGTAAAAACATGGAGAAAGAGAACGATGGGGCGATGGAAAAAGGAAGGCGAAGAATTGCCCACATGGTCCGGTCCGGGTAAGGTTAAGTAGGACGTCTTTACGTCCGATTGGTAGGATGGCTTTATCCATCTGATTGATTGATTGATTGATTGTTTTGGAATCAGTATTTAAAATACTGGTATTGTTCATTGATTGGTTCATGTAGCCTCGGTTGCTACTTGAAGTATTGGTTCTCTTTGAGACATTCTCTGTTTGCAAACAGCGACGAATAGGAACGTTCCTCTCTCTTTGCAAATAGTGAAGGATAGGTAATGCGGACTTTTGTCCCCCGTTGTAATCCGTCATGCCTATTTTTCTCCCCACTGATTGATTGGTTGCTCTGTTGCTCTTTGAGACATTCGCTGTCTACAAACGGGGCAGAATAGGAATATTCTGTCTCCCTTTGCAGATAGTGAAGGGTAGGTAATGCAGACTTTTGTCCCCGTTGTAATCCGTCATGCCTATCTTTCTCCCCATTGATTGTTTGTTATCGATTTTTATCGATTATTGCTCTTTGAGATATTCCCTGTCTACAAACAGGGAGGAATAGAAATATTCTGCCACCCCCTTTGCACGATAGTGAAGGATAGGTAATGCAGACTTTTGTCCCCGTTGTAATCCGTCATGCCTGTTTTTCTCCCCACTGATTGATTGATTGTCTGGACATTTATTGTTCAAGGAATAGTTCTTTTGAGGCATTCTCTGTTTGCAAATAACGTGGAATAGAAATGTTCTGTCTAGTCTTTGCAAGTAATGAAGGGTAGGTAATGCGGACTTTTGTCCCCCGTTGTAATCTGTCATGCCTATCTACTCCCCACTGATTGGTAAACTAGTTCCACGCGGACCATTTATTAGAGGTAGGTCATCTGGCTCGGCCAGGAGGGCACCCCTAATACAAAAGGACAAATATAAAGAAAGAAAAAAAATGCGGATTAGCCGCTGCATCGTGCTAGCAAATAAAAAAAAGGAAGAGAGAAAAATATATATATATAAAAATCGTTAGGGAAAAGAAAAGGAATCGAGTGAAATCAGTAGGCCGCTGATGAGATCTCTTTTCAACCTCGCTGAAATGGAAACATAGGGAACAACCCCTCAGGAAATATGAAACTGGTGAGGAAAGCCGAACTCAACGCTATGACTTCGACACAGCTTGGCTCCACCACCCACCCCGCCCAATTAACGACAAACCTTAGGCGAATAATAGAAAATATACAACACTATAGCGAAGTAACAGGTGAACACGTTTTATTTTTTTAACAAAAAAAACCATTCAAAGCAACTATTTACATGACACACGGCTGCATCGACAAACGAAACCCACAATGCATTTCGCCGTCTGCCTGACGCCGTTCCAGTCCTTCCTTCCCCAAAGTAGCAATGTTGGGCTACTTTGGGCTACTTTCTAGTAGTTTTTGGCCGTTTTAAAGTCTACAAAAACCGTCAGGGGCGGCCTGGGGTGGAAGGACCACTACGCGAATAGCCCGAAGGCGGCACCACGCGCCAAGGCCTGTCCCCCGGATGAACGAAGGGACCCGTTCCTGGGGCCAGGGCGAAGAAGCGTCCGGCCGCCATCGGCTGTAGGCCCGGCCCGAAACGTGCCAGACGTCCCCACTTCTTCAATAATGGCTGCGACAACACTGGGGGGGGGATGTCTTGCACATGCCTCCGACCCCCCCCTCGTCCTCATCGCCTGGTCCGGCCATAACAAATGTCAAGCGAGACGCCGTGGGGTGCACCGGGAAGGAGAGGCGGCGCGAACGAGCCTCTCCCACCTCCCCAGGTGAAGGCTCCCCAGCTGCACCCCCAACGCTCCTCGCACCCGGCAAAGGGTTCGTCCACTCTTACGGTGCAGCGACGCTCCACTCACCCAGCAGGGTCTCGTCCACTGTGGCGGTGCTGCGACGCCTCGCACGACAGGTTGGAACCCGTCTGCTCATTTGACCCCGCGATTGCCGGTAGCTGCCGAACTCTCAAAATGGCGGTCGACCCTGCAAGAGCGGGCCCAGCATGAAGGAATGGCCTGGTTGCTTGTTGATTAAGAAACGAGTCACACCATCATAAAAGTTCTCCTCGACCTTGAAGATTCTATAGGAGCCGCGGGGGTCCCCGACTCCCGCAGATACCCCAAATGGGGAATGACTGCCATGATTGCCCGCGGAACGATGAAAATGTAGCCGCGGGACGTCGGCGCTCCCATGCTGACGCCAGCCTCAATTTGAATGACTAAAATCCTGCAGACTACAGTTCGGATCAGTTCCGGTGAAAAACCCAGTATGACCCGGTAGGGAAAAATGTTGCCTCCCTCCCCCCTCTTTTGACTGATGGTTCATACTGCCGATCCTTTCTGTTGCCCTTTAACGGAACCTTTTTGACTGCCGAAAGAGGCTCTGGACCAACCACGAGTTGGTAAAGGTTTTGACTATGCCTGGATCTGACTGGCTGCACCCAAAATGGCGCTGGTACAAATGAAACTTTCAACTCCTTGTTGTACCCCGATTGCTCAGCCTTGATGTCATGAAATATGTATACAGTTTTTAAACACAATGAATTGATATGGGATGGGTACTGATTATGTGTTTGGACAATGAATTGAAGTGAGATGGGTGCTGATTGAACATTCGGACAATAAATAGTTGTTAAATTTGGCGCATCATGATTATTGAAAGTTCAAATTTCAACACTTATGATACTTGCTCACACTGAAGTTTCGATATGATTTTGTTGCACTTGTCGCACTTTTAGTATGAAATCAACGACCACCGACACCATTAGGTTTTCCACTAATAAGTATTCCCACATGTACAGTTCTGGCCGGCCCACGGGGTTGTAGGCCCGTATTTATGCACCGACATTTTTTATTAAAGATTTTTGGAGAAAACGTACGTAGTTGTCACGTGTAAATTGGTAAGTTTCGAATAAATGACCACTGTTTCCGATATAACTGAATTACAGGTGAAATGGCTCAGCTCGATTAGTTAAGGGTTATAAAAGTATAGTACGCAGAAATATTGCAAATATGAATGGTCCAGGTTTTTGTTGTATGTACTTTGTACATTTTTGTACAGCCTAAAGCAACCGCTAAAAGACCCTGGAATTCAGCCTATACTTTATATGCTACCTGTATCAGGAAAATTGTGCTAAAAATACCCCTAAGTCGCCCCGAAGGAGTGCCACCTGGCCTCCCTGCATACGATCCGTAATACCACACTTGGGTGACCTATGCTATCCATCGGCTTCCGATAATCATCTCTCCTACACTAAAAGGTCCATCTGGGCTTAAATGCCGAGTTGGCAAGGACTGCGTTCCGTGGAGATAGGCCGAGTATGTAGTAAGTAAAAGCCTTTTCGGGTTTATGCGCGCTGATGTGTTTTTTAAATGCTGCCCCCGCTCCCTTCTTTTCCCTCTTTCTGCAGGTCACATTGAAACGTCGATTAAAATACGAAAAAGAAAATGGTGATCTAGCGGACGAAGAGACGGGAAAAAGGCGTTCGATTATGGTACCTACACACGATGAGCGAACAATACCCTGAACTTAGCGCTTGAGAGGACAGCCTGAAGCGGAAAATACAAAATGTGACTTCGCTTGGCACCCCGAATAATACAACCAAAAATGACGTGCACTTATGATTCAGCATTCTACACTTAACTAAATAGGGAAAGTTTAAAAGAATATTCTGAGGTGAGGTTTACTCTAGTACCCTCCGTTTGGAGGACTAGGAATGTTGTCAGTGTTTAGAAATTACTACATCCTTTCCACACCCTCATGGACCGGAAACTTAGAGCTGCCCTATCGTTCTCCCAACTGACACCCACTGTTGCCTCCGCCTGGAAACACATTAGCCCGACCAGGTTAGTTCTTGACCGGTTGCCAAAGGCGTAAGTGTGTAAAACCACAAAGACCAGTAAAGGCAGCCGACAATAAAAGGAAAGAAAAGGGTAAAAAGAGCTTAGGATGCTAAGGATGCGCAGCATACAGGAAGAGATCATTATGGCCAATAACGGTTATATGTCTTGTCTTGGATTTTTGTATATAATACATGTACTGTCTCCCTCACCTGAGTATGTGTGTACGTAATGTATGGATCTACGTCATCCCTCTGCCTGTGTTTCCGTATTACTTAACCCCTGTTGTTCTGTGTTGTGCGCGCACTGAAGGACCCATTATTGTACACGTGTCTCTCTCTCTCTCTCTCTCTCTCTTTCTCTCTCCATGTCATACATGTACCAAATGGACCATTTAGAGTGCGGTCTCTCTCTCTCTCTCTCTCTCTCTCTCTCTCTCTCTCTCTCTCTCTCTCTCTCTCTCTAAAAGCCCCCCTGGTCCCTCCTCCCTTGTATGGTAGCGTTGTGCCCCCCCGGCACCAACGTAATTGGGTCTCCTCGAACACAAAGGTGTTCGGCAAAATTAACAGGAACTAAAGCGATTGTGACTTGTCATATTACTACCTCTCCTTTCTGCAAAACGATAGAACCCGAGTTGGTAATGAAGGAAAGGACAGGTAGGACGACTGATGTCCCCTAATCTGGCTTTTTATAGGGGGACTATAACGTCAATGGCCTTCTGTTTTTCAGTTCGCTAGAAATACAATTCCCAATGCACAGATTACCTCGCCCCTCTGCACTTAAGTGCGGATGTCCAAAGTGCCCCCCCCGATTCTCCCGATTGACCCCAGCTCCCTGTCCAAAGCGTCCCCGCTTCCCCCGATTAACCCCAGCTTCATGTCAGCTACACACGTAAGCGTAATTGATGACCTTGATTAACGGTCATTCCCCAAGAGAGGCATGTTTAACATCTGCCCCCCCTCCCCCTTCTTCCTGACGATAACGCTCCTGCTTGCAAGAGTTAGCCGACCCCGAAGGGAAATGTAAGATTGTCGATACTTGGGTTAAAAGAAAAAGGGCGAGTCTCTACATAAGGACTCGATTTTGAGTTTGATATAATACACTGTGTATAAAGGTCCAATTTCTCTCCACATACGTCACGAATGAACGCCAAACAGGTTTATGAATTCAATGGTAATGCCCTCCTACATACTCCATAAGTGATGACTTCTGACTGTGACCGTTGAACTTATCACCCACCCACATAGGATTGAGGACGGAATTGAGATGTATAAATGTCTTCTCCTGCCAGTTTTTCTAAAACTTGTTTTGTACCCATTCAAAGATACAATCACCGGAGGAGAGGAGCTGGACGTGACGCACAGCCTGGCCACAGATCATGGAGCACGTGTGACCTCAGCCAAAGGTGGAGCCACAGAGCAACGAGACGCGGGATGAGGCACCACTCTCAAACTAGGCAGATGAAGGAATAAAGGGCCGCCTTGAAGCCCTCGATTTGCTGACCCACTCGTGCCTGAAGTCCCCGTCCCTCTTAGCCCGACTGATGGGCCTGCCTGCTCGCCATCCTTTGCTCCTTGTGGTCCCTTGGTGTGCTCAAAGATCTGATCCCACTCCGCCCTCTCTTCCCTTGATTATTCAACAACATCACCCTTTTCGCATAACTTTTGACTATAGAATAAGGTTTTTGCCACGAAAGAAGAAAGACTCGCAGGTGCCCAGCTTGAGGCACCCCTAAGAAGATCAGTTAGGAAACAGGACTGTGATCTAACAGCAGAGGACTGATCGCACCCTGCAATGCGTAAGGATGAATACGAGCTGGACCTATAGCTCCACCGCCGGTGCTCAACAGCGCCAACGAAAGAAGACGGACTCTGTTAAAAAGACATTGTGACGAAAACCCCCTTCCTGAACTTTCTACCCACCCCTTGACTAAGTGCTTGTATCGAATTGAATCCCTCCTTCAACAATTTTGTATTGCTTTCAAAAACGTTTCATCGGTCACTCATGTATTTAGTTTTCCATAAAGTCTCTTATTGCACTGATAAGACCCGAAGGTATCTGAGTACTTTTACTGTATGTTAATGTCACCGGAGAGAAAGTCTGAACTTGATTCTATAATGTTTCGGAACATTTTTCCTGATTGACTCCAACTAAGTATTATGCCGATCTCTAGACTTGTATGAATAACCCAACAAATGTAAAATGATATGTACCGCATTCCGCCAATCGTATCGACTGTTTAGAACTGAACTAGCTTATGTAAAAAAAGTGGCGACTGTTGAAAATGGCAATGTATATGTACATAAGTGGCGTTCATTTGTGTTCACTGTACCTCTTGTTGTAAGCAGAACGGATATCGCTAAACACTTACTGTGTTATCCCGCCAGCATAGCCCCATGCACACACGTACACGACAGCCATTTTAGACACCATGGCCTCTCTGCCCATCTGTCCCCAGCACCCCTCCCCGCGCGCACTGCTCATGCATCAGCCACGAGACCCTCTCCCTCTGCGTGACCCTGCTCTAGAAATAGCACTCCTGCTTGACCCACACCCCCCCATTTCCTCCCAAGAACCCCCTTCCCCTCAGCTGACAACCCCCCCCCCCGGCTGCACTTGGCCTCTCGACCCGGTCCCAAGTCCTAAGACCAAGCCTCGTGGATGTACATCCCCCTTTTCCCTGCCCAGCATAACAAAACCATGATACACCAACCGAAGTGTCCGACCTTATCACCTGACCAACCTTTGACCTGATCATCCCCTCCTGCCCTCGTGTCCTGTAGGAATGTCCGGCTGAGAGATCACAATCTCTCTTGTTACATTCAGGAGGGGAGGATGACATCTGAGCGACTGGTATGGGAATAGGCCTGAAGCTGGGATTCCAAGCATGCCTTTTTCTACTTCAAAGCGTCTTTATTGTAATAAGGAATGTTTGTGCATCATAAACATGTGTATAAAAGACGAAGCCTCAGAGAACTTGTTAGAGCACCTCCTGAAGACACTATGCGAGTGTCCGAAATGACAGGCTCTCCTCATGAGAAATAAAACTCTATTCTTGTCTTCCTGCTTCCAGCGCCCGTCTCTTTATTTGGTAATTGTTCAAGATGGAGACTAAGAGGCGTCCTGCGCCAGCAGCCTGGGCATCAGGTGCGTTATGGGCTGACTTTTCCACATGCGTCCATGTGGCTTAGTGGGGCTACGCCCCTACGCCCCAATGGACGCACCGCGGCTGGTCTGAGCGCAGCAGGAATATTCTGTATAGGTCCTCATTTTGCATTTGTGAGATGAATCAGTAGTGCAAAGTTTATCAAGCTCAAATGACCTTTCAGTGGTCCATTGTGGCAATTTGGTTCCTGTGGCACTCCCAAACAATCAAGTGGCAGGACTTTACCCTGTGGTAAAATGGGGAATTGACCTATATGCACAAAGAGTAGAGTAAAGAACTGATTTGAGTTCAAGCCTTTCCAGCACAGAGCACTGAATGGTCGTTTTGAGGGTGCTTATAAACAGCTTGACTATATAGTTCACGTATACACTTTGATATTCAACGGTGTTAAACAGGGCACTAGAGACAGTTAATTTTACTTTCCCACTGGCATAATGTTTATCGACATGCCACTGTCTACGACAAAAGGTATGGTGCACCCATTCACTTTCAGTGTGATTTTGGGACAGTGTCCAAATGAATTTTGCACTTTCACTTGTCAATCTAGCTTCAAGCGGCATTCTTTCTTGCAAGAAGCTAATCCTACATACACACGTCCTCCAGTGGTCGACATTGACATTGCACACCCATCTTCCTCTTTGTCATTCGACAATGATGGTAACAAACTTTTAGACAGGAATTTGAAGACAGTCGATGTGTCTGGAACTTTCCTGGCGTCCATTTTGTTTTCTTAACGTGATACACTTGATCTTTCCCTTGCTTTGCAAACAATTACAAAATGGTTCTCTTTCCCGCAGCCTTTGCCTAGCTGTCTAACGGCAAAACATTCACACGCAGTGGAAAGGAAAATCCACATCGAAAAACACAGCTTCTTTTTCTTTAAAGACATCACTTTGTGGCATTTTACCTTGTGTTTCAGCTTACTTTTCACACTCAGCGCTGATTCGGATTGGGCTGTTCCAGCCTCCATGTTAGCAGTTTATCTATCAGCTCTTTTCTGCGCTCTTGCAGCCATGAGTACTTGCTCTAAACTGAATGTCTCTTTCAGCATTCATCATCTGAAAGAATCGGAGAAGCAACCATCTATTACTCTGAGACATGTGGCCTCTTCATTGTTGAACTAATTGAACTTGCAATGTTTGATGAGCGGATCAAGTCTTTCTATGAACTCGTCCATGCTTTCTGCCTATTTTGACTGAAAATTTACCTTTCATAGTTGACATTTAGCATTGGATTGAACTTGGTGTTTAAGGTCTCTTTTATTTGACGGTATGTCACTTCATCTACGTGTGATATTTTCTTTATCACCTCTTTGACTCCTTCACCTGCCAAATGTTTAAGTTATTTGATGAATTGTTTGTCATTTGCTTCTTCCAGCACATCAATTAAATAATCAAAGGATTCTATCCATTTACTTCAATGTTTCAATGAAATGGGCATCCAAGGGAACATCTTTACGTGGATGAAATACTCTAGATTAAACAGACCCTTTTGTTGGCCTTGTCAACCCTTCCATCTATGCCTCAACTTGTTAAAATGGGTGTGCTGCATGTGGCAGCCTTCTTTAATGTTTTAGTTCTCGTCTGAGACAACGCACACACAGTAGCTTGCGAAAATAATGAGTTTTAAATACTCTAAAAACGGATTAGAGCCCACCCACTACTTACCATTGGTTGGCTTCCTCGTCACTTTTATTTCTTTTACTTTCATTCGTCACTGGCAGCTGGTTTCATTTTGCTGTTTTGCTTCAGAGGGCTTTGGGAGGATTTTAGTTTAAGCACTGTAGATTCGAGCGTTAACGAGTACTACCCAGAGCAACAAAGTACACACCAGTTATAGAACCAATGTGAAGATTTGCCCTATATTATGTTTTTAAAAACAACCGATTTACAGATATTTTGCTTCAACTGTTTGTTTTGATGCCTCATCAATGTCCTATTTGTCACTGTTTGTATTTTCCTTTTGCCCAGCAACAAATGAGCTATTCCCACCCACCCATGGTTTGGGTTTCACACCAATTCTTTCCATAAAATTGATACAGTTAGCGAGCGATTGCAACATTTAAATAAAACACAACTAGGGCACTGTGTGTTTAGATATACTGTTCTTGTCTTTCTTAACACTGTGGCTGCTATCAAACACAGCAGAACAAGCATTTTCAATGCAATAGTTCTCGCATCTGCAAGAGGTAAAGATATTGGCGTTGTAAATGTCAATGTCTTTTACCTATGTGCTTTGCTTTACAGTGCAGGGGCCTTTGGGACCTTACAAGTATTTAACAATGCAACATATTATCCTGGGTGCTGTGCTGCCAGGGATTGAATAGCTATACAATAACTATACACTGGGTCATGCGGTCTGATTCAGGAATATACGCTTGCTCCCGGAAACATTTATGGATTGAGAACGCATGATGTGGAACTGAAATGTAACTCCTATGCCTCCCTCTCTGGCTATAGAGGCCATAAAACAATCAAATATACATTTGCCTTTTCCTGTCCTATCGCAAACACCATAAAAGGAGCCCATCTCCTGACTTCTGGTAACTGTAAAAATCTGTCTCTTCACCTTTTTGAAGAAGAAAGCTTTGAACCATAAAGCTTGTGGTCCACAAGGCGCAATACAATGTGCTGTCTCTATCTCATGTGATATGATGAGGTCGTAATAAAGTGTACATGCAGGATTCAGGACAGTGTTGTGCTCAAGACTAGATAAGAAAATGTGTCCCTAAACCAAGAATATATTTAAGTCAATGCTGATATGTTTGAGTCAACCCTTATTTAAAAAAGGCTCCAGATCAGTAATTTAGAAACCAAGAAGTCTTATTAAAATATTCAAGTGCAATATAGAAGGTAAAAAAAATTATAGTCGGGGGGCGCGGCTTACAGCCGACTAAGATGGCCGCTTAGCCTAAGAGCTCCGGGGACGCCACAGGCCTTCCGACTATCCGTTCACTTATCCACAGTTCATCAGACCCCCAAGTGCTGGAGCCAGGTCCCGCGATCGAGCGGTACCAGCCGGTGGAACTCCGGTTCAGATCTGTGGCTGGGAAGTCCGACAATCATTGCCGGTGTCAGAGCGGCCTACCTTCCGGTTGAGACCGGGCGCTCAAGTAGCCATCAACGCCGACATCAGGTGCGGAACACCCGGGTAGCGCCCCGAGGACCTGTGTGCCCGAACGTTGGACGACCGCGGGAGTTACCAGGAACAGTCACTCCATATACCGGAGGAAGGGCGCACCTTATCAACGGCTGCCACTGAGACGGGGAACTGGCCTCTTGTCTGGCACACACGCACTCACGGAGGTGCAGGCTTCTCCCATGGGGGACAAAGAGAAGACCGGACTGTGGTACATGGGAGGAGAGGAGGCCGAGCCAAACACTCAAGGCCGGTGGTAGGAAGCAGTGATCTTTTTTGTTTAACCCCCCCCCACCCGATCCTGCGAATAGCTGTGTGTCGCGGAGGAAGGCCCCGGCGGCCGTACTGGTGCACCGGCTCCCATTGCCTCACCCATTGGAAGCAGAAGGACGGCCTGCGGCTGCGGATACGGGAGGCAGCGCTATCTCACAGCGCTTTTGGAGGCAGTGCCTGCGGAGGCTATCAGGCACCCACGAGGCCCAAAGATGATCCAAGCAAGGGGTAATGGCTGCGTGGCGGCTGTCCCCGGTGGCCCAAACAGAGAGGGGAGCGGTGTAAAGCTCCGTAGAAAGTTTGCCCGGATACCTGAACTGTAGCGGGCATTAGACCAACTGTGGCTGCTTCCCCTGCCCACAACACACAAAGGGAAGAGAGACTGGCGAACGCAGTGGTGCATTGAAGCTTGCGAAAGTGCCCAGCTGGCGCATTTGCACTGGGGGACACGACGCCTACCCTCCCGCCGCCATTATATTGCTACACCACTGGGTAAAAACGGGACACAAAGAACTGTCAAGTGACTGGCCCGCATATGCAACTTTGCCACACAAACCTCCCCTACGACATAGGAGCACAGTGAACCCGAGCCCATACGCGGAGTGACACCTACTCCACATAAGATGGATCATGGTGAATAGGGGTCCTAGAGGCAACAGCGCCCAATCCAAGCTGGAAAAATATGCCTTCGAGAAAACCTCTGGGACACACCCAGAAGGGCGACTGTCCGCGAGCAAGAATCAAGACGGGGAGGGACCGAAAAAGATCACTTTGGAGGATGTAATGGCAGCTTTAACGAATGTGCAAGCTACGATTGGCACGATTTCAACAGATGTCTCACTCCTGCGTGCAGATCTTCATAAAATGGCTGACAGGGTAAAAGAGGTTGAAATCGTGGCGAAATCCCTGGTGACAGATACGTCGGAATTACAAACGGAAGTATCTCAACTTAAGAAAGAGAATGCAGCCCTAGCTGACAAGCTCGACGATCAGGAAGGGCGCGCACGGCGCAATAAGGTGCGCATCATTGGACATCCGGAGTCAGAAGGCAAACAGGCGATGGATCTATACGTCAAAGAACTGATAAAGACAGAGTTGAAACCTAAGGGACTCTCCAATTTCTTTACTGTGGAGCGAGCACATAGGGTGCCTGGTGGCAGGCCAAAGCCAGGAGTCCCCCCAAGACCGGTACTTGCTCGTCTCTTTAATTTCCGGGACAGAGATGCTATTTTACAGGCCGCAAGGACTTCTCCACCTGTGCGTATACACAACTCAACCATAACCTTCTTTCCTGACTACACAGCGGTGGTGTCCCGGCGCAGGAGGAATTTCCAGGAGGTCAAGAGGGAACTGAGATCGAGAGAATTACCCTACTCTGTGCTCTTCCCGGCAAGACTCAGAGTGGTGGCCGACGGCCGGGCATGGTTCTTCGACACTCCAGAAGCGGCGCAGGACTGGATTGATGGTTGGTGACAAGCGGGAAACAACAGCCGCGGCACTAGACAGCTCCACCGACGGGACGGACAGGACTGGCCAGATTCACAACAAACCGAACGTCCGACTCCAGGGTACTCTCCAGGACGCGAGGAATAGAGTAGACTGCGAACCAAGGACACTTGCTTAAAGGCTACAGACACACAACTATCGTCATGGCAATCATGAGGCTGTGGCGGCTCTGGAAGGGGGCCAGGCCGGCCTTGTGGGGCTTGAAGGTCTGGACACTCCACTGGACCTAACACCCCAGACACGCAAGTACTATGAAGTTGGGAGGGAAAAAGCACTCTGCTAAGTTGGGGAGGCGGGTAGTTCAAAGTCCGCTAAGCAGGGAGGCAGAGAGGGTGGGGATGGGAAGGGGGGGAAGAGTTGGTTTCTTTATTATTTGGTTCACAACAGTCAGTTTGCATAGCATATTAGTAGCTGTCAAAGACATTGCCATCGAAATAGATCAGAGCCCACTAGATAGGCTTATGGCTCCAACATACACCATATGCAACAGATGTTGCTCGGGTACTGTCACAACCAAAAGCCGCGACACACATGACCATATTGAAGCAGCGCTTAGATATTGCCCAGTTAGGTCCACGATAGACGACCACGACGCACAGAGGTATCCTGTAACCACATTGGCGCACCCATCACTATTACACCACACCTATGACGCACAACACACCACCGGGTGAAAACCCCACGTTGGAAAGAGAGGCTGTAGTTAACCCCCTTAAGATTCTAACCTGGAACGTACGGGGACTGGGAGACAGGATAAAGAGGGGTTTGGTTTTACAAGCATTGAAAAGATATAATCCAGCGCTGGTACTCCTGCAAGAAACACATCTCACAGGGTCGGCATGCAAGGCGATGGATAGATGAGGCTACAGATTGACGGCTCACTCGGAATTCTCCACAGGTTCTAGAGGCACTGGGATCCTAATCAAGAAGACGTTCCCATTCATGATCCGACAGACAAAACTAGATGACATGGGCAGATTTGCCGCGGTGCAGGGACAGTGGGAAGGCAGGCTATTGAATGTGGTATCGGTCTATATACCACCGGCACTCCACACAGTGGCACTGCCGGCACTCAGTGAATTTCTGCTGGGCCTGCCGGAAGGGGACCTCATCATAGGAGGGGATTTTAACACCACACTCGATGCCACGTTGGATAGATTTCCAGTCCGGACACTGACACCTGGACATTCACGTTTTCAGGGGTTTTTAGAAGCACTGGGCCTGATAGACGTATGGAGGCACATGCACCCGGGAACGCGACACTATACCTATCACTCCACAGTTCACAGTAGTCTATCTTCGATAGACTATTTTCTCATGCCAGACTCTAGGCTTCAGAATATTGAAGGCGTAGATATAAAGTCCAGAGGCATTTCAGACCACTCCCCGATGCTACTTACTCTCTCTTGTCGGGAAATAGCCCGTAGACGGCTTTTCCCCGTGCACCCAGGATATCTTGCGGTCCCAGCCATAAAAAAGACACTCCGTAAAACGACTAAACTATATTTCGAGGAGAATGCGAACTCAGTGGGCTCGGCGATCACATTGTGGGAAGCTTATAAAACAGTTTTCAGAGGGCAGGCAATGGCGGCCATTACTGGGTACAAACGGGAAAAACATAAGGAGGTGACAGAGTTAGAAGTGGCGCTTCTAGCGGCCGAAACAGCGCACTCATCAAACCCAACCCACGACACAGCCCACACCTTAAAGCTATGCCAACAACACTATCGAGACTATCTGAAAATGCGGACGGTGGAGAATATCGAAGCAACCAGAGATAAGGTATACGACGTAGGGGACAAGGCTGGGAAAATGCTGGCTTGGCTAGACAGAAGAGGGGGTGAGAGGAATACAGCAGTTATGGACAAAGGAAGGAATGCTAGTGTTGCACCCAGTGGAAATAGTGAACACTTTAGCGGAATATTTTAGAGAGGTGTACACCCCCTTGAGAAGTCTAGCGGATACAGACATACGGGAAGCTCTCAGACATATTGCCACGAACACCCTAACACCGGAAGCGACCGAGGAGCTAGAAACAGATTTAACGATAGAGGAACTCCAAACCGCAATTCATGCGTTAAAGTCAGGGAAAGCACTGGGCCCGAACGGCATACCCGTGGAATGGTGCAAATTAATGGCAGAGACGGTGAGCCCGCATCTCCTAGCCATGTATAAGGAGAGTCTAGCCAAGGCTGAAATGCCAATAGACCAGCGGACTGCGACAATAGTGGCGATCCCAAAGCCTGCCAAACCGCCCGCAGAGTGCACATCATATCGACCAATCTCACTGCTAAACGCAGAGAGCAAAATCCTAGCGAAATTATTAGCAAATAGATTGATTACCCATCTCCCACAGCTGATACACCCGGATCAGTCTGGGTTTATGCCCCACATGAACACAGCACTTAATCTTAGGCGAGTAGAAGGGGTCATGGCGAGAGCCTCTGCCCTAACGACACCTGCGGTGATATTGTCTCTGGATGCCAAAATGGCATTTGACATGGTGGAGTGGCAATACCTGTTTGAAGTCCTAACACATATGGGATTTGTTCCTAAATTCTGCGCGTGGGTGAGGCTCCTGTACGAGAAACCACTGGCGCGAGTGACAGCCAAAGGTCATATATCGGAAGAAATAGTCCTGGCGTGAGGGACGCGACAAGGGTGCCCCCTGTCATCGTTACTATTCGTGATCGTGTTGGAGCCCCTCGCGACGTTAATCCGACAAACCCCACTACTAAAAGGCATTACCTGGAGAGAGGGTTGGGAGGACCGTGTCTCGCTCTACACGGACGACATGCTGGTCTATCTCACAGAACCAGAAAGAGGCATACCAGAACTGCTCAACATCTGTAACACGCAAGGCGCATTATCGAGTTATACCATAAACTGGTCTAAATCGGTCATGTATGTCCTCAGGGGACCGAAACTGATGTTATCGGAGGATTGTCCTTTGCTGACAGCAGAAGACTCATTTAAATATTTGGGGATTCACATCACAGCAGCCGACACAGACTTCTTCCTACTGGAGAGGCTAAAACGTGACGTGACACACTGGGCATCGCTACCCCTCACACTTCCCGGTAGAGCAGCACTATTTAAAATGAAAGCACTCCCATGATTTCTATATGCCTTAGAAAACGCGCCCGCTCCAATACCGCCCCGGTATTTTCAGCGAATAGCGGCACAGGTCTCCATCCTGCTTTGGGGTAATCGTCCGGCTCGCATAGCACAGAAAAAGTTACACAACAGCTAGTATGATGGAGGTATTGCGCTCCCAAACCTCCAGCTGTATTACTGGGCCGCCCAGCTCAAAACCATAAACCAGTGGATACATGTACCGCATGGTGACCCGGCTTACAGCGCAGACAGGGCACAACTGGGCACAAACAACATGCTGGCGGTACTCTACAATAGGGGCCTAGTCGCAAAACTAGTGGGACCTACTAAACACACGGTGCTGATATGGCATAAAGCACATGCCAAGCTGGGATCGCAGGGAGTGATAACGAAACTAACGCCGCTCTGGGGCACCAAGGCGCTGGTTCAGCTAAGGCCCATGTAAGGGCTTTACACAGTGGGACAACATAGGCATATCCACGGTTGGGGACATGTGGGACAAAGGAACGGTGTTACCCTTTCCACAGTTACAACAACAGTTCGACCTTGGCCAAAATGAAAAGTTTGAATATTTGCAAATAAGACACGCATTAATGGCTGCACTCCCAACAGACACTGAAGTCCCTGAGGCTTCCCCGTTAGAAGATCGATTGTTGACGGACCATATGTCCCAGGGAGCCACCTCCCTAACATACCGAAAACTCCTTAACAATCTTCCAGACCCCATGGGGACATTGAAGGAAAAGTGGACTAGAGAGGTTGGGGACATGGATGACCCTGAGTGGAGGGAAGCGCTGGCGTCACCCAAGGAGGTAGGCATCTCGGCGCGGCTGCGACTGGTGCAACTTAAAATCCTGCATAGGATCTATTACACTAGGGCAACCCTACATAAAATGCAAAGAGCTACGCACCCATTTTGCCTGAGAGGCTGCGGGGAAGAGGGGACCTTTTTCCACACAGTGTGGGATTGCCCAATAATAACTCACTATTGGAGACAGGTACTGCGCACTATCTCACAGGTTACAGAAACGTCACTCCTGCCAGAGCCAAAAAGGTGCTTGTTAAACATATGGGAGCCTAACGACCTCACACGATATGGCCTGATATGGGTCACACTTGGGCTAATAATCGCGGAAAGAGACATTGCACAGAAATGGGGAGCAGCAGAGGCGCCGACCCTGACAGCATGGAGCAGAAATATGGACCTAACCATGGTCACTGAACGTACTGTATATGCAACCAGAAAATGCCTGAAAAAGTGGAATAAGATATGGGCTACGTGGAACACTTTCAGAGGGGACATTTGCGACCCACTGCCCGAACTTGATGAGGATAGCTCAGTGAGGAAATGGACGAGGAACTGAGTGAGGGATAGATAGAGAAGGGGACTGATGCAGAAATAGGGCACTTGTAACGTAGAAGTTTTGGGATAATCTAGGAACGATGAGTCTCGTTCACTGAAGGAAGGTGGTTTCGGATTATTGCATTACCTTTGACTGACTGTACTGTTACCAAGTTTAATTGTTCATGTTATGGTTTCAATGTTCAACAAAAAACCAAAAACCGTAGACCTACAGGTTATCTGGGAAACCAAACTGACTGATCTGTGTACACTTTATTACACCGTGCCGCCGGACCCCAGGGTTGTCGGCTGATAGGCTGTGTCACTCCGATAGTATTGAACAAGAAATTCCACATAACGTAGCCGGCCCCTGGGTTGTAGGCTTTATACTGTGTCTTTCAGAATTGTACAATAAAGGTCTTTTTAAAAAAATAAAAAAATGATAGTCTCAAATGCATATTATGAGTCATTAGGAATAAACAGCATGAGCAAAATAAGAAAAAAATGTCTAAGTCCAGAATACGCAGCAAGTCAATATGATATCACTTAGCATTACTACCGGCTCAGGATAAAATAGCTCTCTGGTTCACCCCCAAGCAAGCATCCTTTTAGAACAAAATTACCCATAACTGCAACTTAAATCACGCAGTTAGCATAGTATGTGCAAATATACTGCATATTGTCCAATTAAAAGACAAATGCAATACATCATTTAATGCCACCATCCTAGGACTAGCTCTCTAAAATAATAGTAGTTAGCTCTGCTTTGACTTGAAGTCATCAGACCTTTTAGCACAAACCTGACTACATACACAATATCAGCCTGAGGAATGGATAGGACTACAGCCAGTGAGCAGGAAGAGGGTGTGAAAACCAACAATTCAACTAAACAGCAGAGTATCAACACAAAACATCAGGGTATATTTTGCTTTCAGTTATGTTGATGAGAAATGAAAACTGACTATTTCCAAATCCGAAATGAAGTCAGGACCTAATTGAGGCCTATACCAAGAAAACACAGTTCTGTACTTCACAGCATTGTCATTTCAATTGCAAAATGTTCATTTTAACAAAGCAAATACTATTTAAACTGACAATATCACCAACAGAGTAATAATGCATCCCCTAAGCAACACCTCAACAAGTTTAAGTATAAAAAAGCTGCCTGAAGTGTGACCTATCATGTTGCTCACACAACCTTTAAATGAGAGCATGCAGATTTGCAGTGTCAAATCTGCTGTGAGTCAGTCATTACCACACCAACTCTTGACCATATAAACAATAACCCTCCTCTCCAAACCATAATATAGTTCCTTCTGTAATCCATCCTGAGAGTAAAAAGTGCCACACTATGGTAGTTGCATGCAATAGAAATGCCAGATAACATAACATGTCAATCTTGAAGACTCAGTTATTGCACTGCCTGTCGCATCCTGTTTAAATTCTAAGGGCCTTATGTATGAAGGCTTGTGGCACTTTTACACCGCCATTGTGTCACTTTTTGTGACACAGCGGTGACGTAAATATTGCGCCATGTTGCGCCATATTTACAAAGTGCTGCATCTAAGCAGATGCATCACTTTGTAAATGCCTGCACTACATTATACCTGCGTCTGGTTTAATATCTGCAGGGTGGTTATTCCCACGTGAAAAAGATTCGTAAAAGCGGCAAAGTGAAATCTATCAGCAGGTGTAAGGGTGACGCAGTGCATAGGATATAGGCCTCCCCCATGCCGTGCGGCAGTCGTGTCATGCTTACACCACAACTTCAGCAATGCGTGGGGTTTGCACCAACAGATATGTCAGGATTCCTGACGTATCTGTCATTCCTTGCGACATGGGGCACCGAACAATAAATATGGCGCATCCATCGTGTCACACGGTGGGCGCACTGAAAAGTGTTGCATCCCTGCTTTCACGCAGCGATGCAACACTTTTCATGCATGAGGCCATAACTGTCCTCAAGGCAAGCGTAACATCACCCAGTTATAATGTTGATTGAGCAGCATTTTGATTCGTCCACTTTTTCTTGATTTTTTCCTATAATGCTAGGTAGTAAGTTTAGGCATGTACTGTGAAATAAAGTCGCCATGTAAAATTAAGTTGGTTAATATTCAATGCGTGACTTAAGATGTATCACTCAAACTAGGCTACTTAGCTGTCACTTTACAACACGCTTTGTATATTTTTAAGTACTTCAATACCATACATATATTCTTGGTACCTGCTCTCATCATAAATTTACAGGTTCTCTCATCACAAATGCAAAAAATAATTATAAGGGAAAGTTTATTTGTTTTGTGGGTATTTACAGTGGTGTAGCAAAGGTGCTTTGGGTCCGAATGCAGGCAATCGAATTGGGGCCCTTTTCCCTGGCTTTTAATAAAAAAATATAAAACACAACTAATATGGATGCAGTGGGCTCCTTGTGCCCCCGGGCCTGGTGCCACTGCGCCTGCTGCACCTTCAACAGCTACACCCCTGGTTATTTACATACCGCTTCGATTTGTTAACGCACTGCCTGCGGTTTGCCTGCAGATTGAATCTGATAAATTCTTGCATCATTACGTATGTTGCTTACAGGAGCGGTACAATGCCTTTTGACTGTAACAAAGTTCTTGGTCCATAAACATTATTTTTCAAAGAAATTATCAGAACCGCTGCTTTAGGAAAAAGGGCTCAGCTGCACAGCACCAACGCATTCCTCGCATGTGGGCTGGGTGAGCCATTTCTTGATTAACCTCTCGCAAACTACAGCAAATCACTGAAGCAAGAAAAGTAGACTTTAGTTACTAGGTTGTTCATGGTGCGTCGTACGGCACATTTGCAGCATTGTAAATGTTGAATGCAGATATCCTTTTTATCAGTCTCAGAAGGATGAAAGGCTGAGATGCCTCTGCTGGAATTCAAATCCATGTCTGACGGTGTTAGGTCCCTGTAGAAGTCAGATATGGTTACCTCTATAACTAAGAATTGTTTTGCATGTTTTGCAAGTATCATACGAGGGGCTCCTGATGTTATTAAAAATTTAAAACAAAATATCCAACTTAAATGTCCTTCGGAGAACAAGATAATATTAATATACATTAATACATCTAACCTACAAGTCAGGTTGACAACACCAGCTGAATAAACGATGTTACATCACGGTGTTCACACCGCAATACCTTTACAATGCAGGCATTACAAAGCAAGTTGTTACAACGACTTCCGCTGGAGGGCACTGGACTTAGGAATAGTATGATTTACTATTCCAACTCCTGCCTATGTTACAGTAGGGAAGGTGTTGGAATAGTAAATCATTCTGTTACTTAGCTTAGAGCACCATCCAGCGCAAGTCATTGTAATAACTTGTGTTGTAATGCCCGCTTTGTAAAGGTATTGCGGTGTGAACACCGCGATGTAACCGATGTTTCCCCACCAGCTCAGCCAGCACAGCCCATGTAGGCTGACATGGGAACTAAAGTCTGCTCAGCCTAATAGGCTTGGTTGTCAGTGATTATCATGCTTACCTCACTTTTAGTTTAATTTCAAAGAACCACCACTTAACTTCTAACTTACAATACCAGTCAGTACAGGTGTTACACCACTTCCTATTTATTCTCACTCTACATACAAAATTTTTAGAAGAACCATGACCTGAAAGCACATAGATGAAGGCAGTCCAATGGACATGGCGTAACACACCTCACCTGACTGCAGTTGATATTTCTGTTCTCAAAGTGTCATCCTCTGATTGTACTTTCAGGGTGATGTTCACAGAAAAATAAAAAGAAATAGCATCCTCACTGTGACAGGAAGAACAGAGACGCTAAGGAGACGGGAAACAGGAAACATCCTTTACAACGCAACTTTTACTACGCAGTGCTTTTACATCGCAACTTTTACAACGCAAACCATTACAACGCATTGCTCTGGGGGGCGCTCTAGGATAGGGAATAGATTTAATTTACTATCCAACACCTTCCCTACTATCCACGGGGACTGGAGTTGGAATAGTAAATTAAACTATTCACTATCCAGCACCCCAAAGCGCTATGCGTTGTAATGGTATGCGTTGTAAAAACTGTGATGTAAAAGCATGCGTGGTAAATGCATGCGTTGTAATGTCATACATCCCGGGAAACAGCACATACCTTCTAACACACATGCCCTAATCACGAGACACAAATTGTCAGGGCATGTGGGAGCATAACCCCAACAAAGCACACAAACAAAACTAAGCAGATATTACTCGCCATCATGAGCTGCTGGTGTATTTTCATTACTGAGTATGCTCAAAAAAAGAAGTCTTTCCAAACTGTGGATGCAGGTGGCTCCTGTGAGGCTGCAGCTCTTGTAACACGGCGGGAGGGTTGAAGGATGGGATGGGAGCACCAAGCAAAAGCAGGAGTGGGAGGGGCGGAAATGCCTCAAATATTCTTACAAACAAGACTTCAACCAGCCCAATGCCACTTAAAATGAAGCCGAAACCAAATAAATATCCTTCCAAATAAAGCCTAACTGGCGATGGACTTCTAAAAGTCCAAAAAGGCTAAAATAATACAAGCAACAGAGTGAGAGGCATAGTCTGGGATGCAGCAGTAACACAACTATGGCATTAAGAGGTGGGAGGGAAGAATGCTATATTTAAATGTAAGCAGCTGTGGCACCTAAACTAAACACAGGCAAACAGTAACAGAGCAGGAAACCAAGAAAAACATAGTCCCTCAGCGTACAGATAAAGAACCATAGCGAAACGAGACAGTACTTAGTCCCTGCTCTTTGGGGGGAACTGAAAAGGAGGGACAAAGAGGCAAGAATGACCACTAGCATGCAAGGATTTTTAAAGGACACAGAAACAAACGAATCAAAAGCAGGGGGTGGCTTTAAGTCCACAAGAGAAGTGCACCAAAGTATACAAGAGGTTGTACACTTACACTCAACCTAAAAAGGAAGCAGGATTTAAACACAAAATAATTGCCTAACTCGTAGCTGAATTTGATGTTAACCAGAATTTCATATTTTAAGATGAAAGAATATTAAAGGGGTTCATCTTGAAGCCCTCCTGCCCTCCTGCTGCTGTCCCTCTTGTTGTTTGACCCCTCTTGACGTCCTATGTCTTACCTCCTATCTCACTGTTATGTTGCTAACATCTCCTGCTCTCTTCCCACTGTTAATGTTAGCCTGTCCCCACACGCTCCCAAATCAGGGATCTTTTTTGATAATATGGGGTGATGTGTAGTATTATTAAGGGTGAATGTGTAACACTCAACAAACAATTCTAGAGAAAGATTACACCCAGCACATGGAATAACGGTTGCATGTTATTTCAGTGAAAAATTGAATACATTATTCACTGAAACAATGCACCAGGAATGCAAACAAAAAGTGTACATTTTTAACTAAGAAACGTTGCATACATCGCCCTAAAAAGAAAAAGAAGTGTACATTAGCAAGAGAAACAACATACACACCTTTTGCAGAAACAATACAAAGGTTTGCACTATATAATGCCTTAAAAACAAAGCTTACAGATATTTCTCAACTGTCTGCTTTTTTGCCTCATCCTTGTCCTTTTTGTTTGTCTCTGTTTTTTCCTTTATAATATTTTGGATTTGTGGGCGCTATGTACCTAATAGCTAAAAAACACAGCCTAGCGGTGTTCCCTCAAATCCGATAACACATGTTTGGTCCCATTTCACACCAATTCTTTGCACAGAATTGATGCAGTTGGCATGTGAGTACAATATTTAAATAAAATGCATATAGGACAGTGCATGTTTGGATATATTGTTCTCCTCTTTCTTAACATTTGGAATACGATCGACGCCACCTAATTTCACAACTCACAATTCCAAGCAACACAATTCCACCCCATGCCACACAACTCCACTCCACGCCACACAATTTCATTCCACTTCACACCACACAATCCACACATGCACTCCATACTACTCCACTCCACGCCATACCAAACCACCCCATGCTACATAATTCCTCACCACTCCACACTAATCCACTCCATTCCTCACAATTCCACTCCATTCAACATAATTCTAATCCACTCCACACAATTCCATGCCACACAATTCCACTCCTCTCCACTCCACACAATTCCACTCCACTCACAAAGTTGCACTCCACGTCACACAGTTCCACTCCATGCCACACAATTCCACTCTACACCACACAATTCCACTTCATGCCGCACCATTCTACTCCACGCCACACAATTCCAATACACTCCACACAATTCCATTACATGCCACACAGGTTCTCTCCATGACACACAATTCCACACCACACAATTCAATGCCACACAATTCCATGCCACTCCACACAATTCCACTCCATGCCACAAGATTCCACTCCACCCACACAATTCCACCCCACTTCATGGAACACAATGCTACTCCAGTCAGTGCAAGACAATGCTATTCCACACCAAGCCACTCCACTCCAACAAAGTCAATAGATCTCACATAAGCAAGACCTATTGGCTTTACCAATACCTGTTTAACAGACATCAAGTCCTTATTTTATACCTTTGGTTAAAGGTGTTGGGCACTGGCTTTCAAGACAGAGACTTATTTTTCACCATCAGGCTTTGAATCGGAGCAAGAGAGAAAAAGTCAGAAAAAACTGAAAGAAGCAAGAGAACTATAGGAAAATAGTGACAATCTGAGAAAAGAAGAGATAATAAAAGAATAACCTGCTAGAGTAATGTGCACCGGCACATTGAAGAAACAGGCTACAATAGATGAGTCATTTAATGTCAGCACAACCAGGTGGCATCTTACTCTGGACTTGGAACAGTCTTTAGTGTTTTGGCCCTTTTCTTGGCCCATTTTGCTTTGTTATTATCGTTGTGGATGCCAAGCAGCCCGGCATGATTGGAGAAGCACATGGAGAAAGGCTGAGTGTCCGGAGATTCAGTCTCCCCTCTGGAGCCTGAAGAGGCTGTGAGTTGGTTTTTGTAACTGGACTGCAGCATATGGACCTCCGCAATGCAGTTCTTTCACAATAGAAGAGGGTTTGTTACTAAGAACAAATATACTAGACCAGCATTGGAAAAGCCAAAACGTCTTGCAGTGTGATAGCTATTGGATTTCCCTATGTCTTTTAGCTGGGTTGTATAGCAGGATGCCTGCTGTGCATCATAGCTAAAAGTTAGTGGGCTGGCGTAGAGTGGCTTGGAGGAGAGTGGAGTGGAGTGGCATAAAGTGGAGAGGCGTAGAGTGGTGTGGAGAGGCGTAGAGTGGTGTGGAGTGGCGTAGAGTGGAGTGGAGAGAGGTGATGGTGAGTAGAGTGGAGTAGCGTAGAGTGAAGAGGCATATGGTAGAATGGCATAGGGTAGAGTGGCATAGAGTAGAGTGGAGTGGCGTAGAGTGTGTGGGATGGAGTGGCATAGAGTGGAATGGAGTGACATACAGTCCAGTGGCATAGAGTGACATAGAGTGTAAGAAAGTGGCATAGATTAGAGACATGAATCTCCCCTTACAGGCTTGCAAGCCATAGGTCAGAGTGATTGATAATAGCTGCACAGCTGGGGTTGCCCATGCTTTCAGGGTTCCCTCTCTAGCATCTGTATGCCGCTGGCTTTATCTTCCATTTAGGTCAAATTTTACAACTCAACCTCTTCGCTTGGAAATACCTTAGTATCTCCAAGGACCACTGTAGTCTACTCTGGTAACAATGGGAATCAATTCTGCACTGTTAAATGTTGTTATTATTACATGAGAACAACTTTGCACAAGTGAGGTGGGGAATGGGTGGCGAATTGACTAATCACATACCCCTTGAACGTGGAGTGTGCCAGGGATGTATCCTTGCCCCAAATTTTTTTTTGTTAACTGTTTTTATTTGTTTTTTAAAGAACGATGAAACATTCATGATACATGAATTGCACAGCCAGATGAATGCTTATACATTATAGGCATTAACAGCAGAAAGAAAAATATGTTTAGCAATATTCATAATGGCTATTTGCAGGAGATCTGGAATACACTAGCTTAACACATTGGTTGTTTGTAATACTAGAACTGTTATTTGCAGGCATTGTCCCCTTCTCCCCAGATCTTCATTCGTGTACGGGCCATAACCAAATAACATACATTAACATATCTATGTAGTAGTTGTGGTGTCGATGGGGTGGGCAAGGAGATATGATTTGAGGGGATCCCATATGTCTCTAGGCCTTGAGGCCAATGGCAGCAAATCTGCATATGTGCGTGTTTGATCCTACCAAAACAGCATGTCTTTAAGCCACTCCTTAAATTTAGAGACTCTACCCCGTCCCCATCTGCATGCTGTTCTTAGTTTGACCAGTAGCAGCCCTAAGGAAGTGAATCGCCAATATGCCAACTCTATAGCCTCTGTGTAATTCAGGAGAGCAGTTAGTGGTGAAACTGGAATCAGGGGTGATGTCATTTGTTGCAGTGCTCTCCTTGCCCCAACTTTGTTTTCACTTTATGTAAACAATGCAGTCACCCATGATTCTCCGGAATTGGGGGCTGTCCTGAACCAGCACTGCAGTTGATACCCTTCTATTATCCCACACGTCTGGTCTTCAAAATGTGCTCAACAATTTTGTTGACTTTTACGACCATGGTGGCCCAGAAGTGAACATCTCAAAATCTAAGATTATCATGTTCAAATCTCTTAGATCAAGTAGAGGAGGGTTTTGAACGAAGGGGTAAATTCTGCAAATACTTGACAAATTTGAATAAATGTGAATTGTCATTGCTTCACAGCACATCGGCATTAACTAAAATATACAAAGTGACAAACCCCAAATCTGTTTCCCTGGCCCTTGAAACATGTAAGGGCTAAGGCACAGGCAATGGAAGCAGCCTTGTAGGAGGCGGAAATTTGGGGAGTTGAAAACATCAGTGGCTTGATTCTTAAAGAAAATAATTTTTTTAAGATCCTTATTTAGTTTGCTCCAGAGCACCCCTGTGATCTAACTATTCTTTGACACAGAGCGCAAAACGATTAGAGATCAAGCATCTTTTAAAACCTTTCCTTTTCTGGGTAAGGTTGTGGTCAACTCCTGAGCTGCACCAATATAGGCTTGCTGAAGAAGTTTAGAATGTGGGCCAAGCACACCTCATTCTAAGGTTTTCTTACATTAATTATTTTTATAATGATTTAGATTTAAGTGCATACTGGAGTAACTCTTCTTTATTAACTGGAGTGTAAAAACTGTAGTAAAAGCAGCATTTTGGAACAGTAAGATCAAGCCTATCACTGTAACGCCTCAACAGGGTGGGTTGGTGGAAGAATTTTTAATGATCAAACAAGCACCTGCAGTGGAACCATATATGGATGCAATCCAGCCATTTAAGGCCCGCCCATTGTTCATAAAATTCAGGTTGGGTACCTTGTTGGTTCGCAAGTTTACTTGTAACTGGAAATCCAACCGAACCAAATCTTCACTATGTGCACTTTGTAAAAATGCAAGTGGACGTTGAACATGTATTATTTTTCTGTCCCACGTTTGCAAGGCTGAGGCGGATTTGGATCAAGACACTTTGCATTGGTAGAGGTGTGAGACATTTTAAAGTGGCCAACCGAAGCCTTCATAGTCTTTGGACTCAGTCGATATCTATATTCGGTATGGCAATTAAGGAAGAAATTGGGCATTCTGTTGTGATCATTGAACTGCAAAAATATTTTTGATTGTTGTCTCTAAAAAATATACACCCACATGCATCAAGTGGTTTTGGAGTCGCAAACGGTGCGAATCGGAAAAATCGGCCGTTTGCGATTCCAAAATCACGTTTTGGGATGCATGAAATAATTTTAGAAAACTCGCTATTTTTTGCAATTCTTAAAAATGCGATTGCATTTAAGGAATCGCATTTGTGCGATTCCTTAAATGCAATGCATGAAATTTTAAAAAAATGCGAATTAGGAAATAGGAAGTGCAAATTAACACGAGTTTGACCCTCGTGTTAATTTGCGAAATTTTGAAAAAAAAGCTAAAAAATGCATTTTTTAAAGTGTCATGTTACACACACACATGTCCTTTGGACATGTGTGTGTGAAACTTGCACTTAAAAAAACATTTCAAGGGTGCAGGGGGGTCCTTTGGACCCCCTCAGCACCCTTGCAATGCATCAACAAATTGTCATTCGCAAAATCAAATTCGCAAAAAGCTAATGCCTTTCCATTGATTCCTATGGGCCTCTAGGCCCATAGGAATCAATGTAATGCCATTCCTTAATTGCGATTCGCAATTAAGGAATCGCAAATACCGAAAATTAAGAAATCCTAAAAACATTTAAGATTTCTTGATGCATAGGATTTTGCAATTCCTAAATTGCGATTCCTTAATTTTCGCAATTTAGGAATTGCAAAATCCTACAATGATGCATGTGGCCGGTTATGTTGGTATGGCCTCAAAGAATATGCAAGGAAAATGTATCATGCATTTTATTCATTCAATAGTTTTATAGATTGTATGCCCCACACAGTATTAAGCATGCGATTTTGGATGTCACATGAAAATATTTTTTTACATCTGTATGTATTGTCTATTGTAGGTATTTTTATTGTCAAGTTTACAAGAAATATTTTCTGTGTTATTAATTTTTAGAAGACTATTTTTTTGTTTGATGTATGAAATGTTGTGTGGGCTTGTTCCCGAAATAAACATATATTGATTGACACTAGGCATAGTCCGTAAGGCATGTAATTGTTAAAAGGAGTAGCATCTCTTACTTGGGGTAATATGGGCAGAGTTGCTGGCCTCTGGTCCCGTTCGGGCGTGGACTGGCATAGACAGGCTTGCTGTGCCAGCGACGCCCCCACTGCATGCATCCGCTGTTCGCCCACGCCTCAGCCTTCATCTTATTCCAGTGAGTCCAAGAAACAACTAGAGCGCCAACCTCCCTTGGCGACTCTAGTTAAAATGCACTGCAGTTTTCCCTTCTGATTTACTTCACAATCCCTTTTCAGTTTCTATGGTAATATCATGCAATTAGCCTTCCTCTTCAGCTTTGTGTTCCCTTCCAGTCTTACTTTTTTGTAAAAACTGTTTAAAAGCCCATTAAAATGATCAAACTATTCAAGATTTGTCTAGGAATAAAAAGATGTACCTCCTAGGTGGAGCGTGGTCCCAGGGTGTGATTCAGTTGCACGCCTGCGCCCCAGCCTTCATTTTATCCCAGGGAGTCCAAAATACAGCTAGAGGGCCAACCTCACTTGGCGACTCTAGTTAAAGTGCAGTGCAGTATTTCCCTTCTGATTTAATTCACAATCCCTTTTCAGTTTATTTTGCAATATCATGCAAACCTGCTTCTTTTGATGTACATACTGTGATTTGTACATAATGGCAGCAATTTGGATGATATTTCATTTTGTCAAGAGATGTGATTTCATAGGGGCTGTGATGACGTTGTGCCACATAGAACAATATTTCTGTCCTTTCTCCACTACTGGATCTTGATCACATAGGCATACATTTCTTCTGTCGTACAAACCTCTGTGTGAAGCACACAAGTCAGCCAATCAAAACTGTAATTTTAATTGTAAATGGCGAGGTGTTGAAGTGCTTTGTAGCATGCTGCTCCGGAACCCAAGATTAGAAATTTAATAGTTAGCAAATTAGTAATAACTTTTTCTTTATACCATTAGTTGTGTTAGGCTTGTGCTCTTGATTTCTTGTGTGTTTAGAGTAGGGATAGGATGATGGTATTGGATTTGAACGGGGAGGTAGTAAGTTGTTTTTGTAAGTAGTGGTTTTGGACCCCAGTCTTTGTGACCATCCACACTCACAACAAACCCCTCATCTTTAGAAACTACAAACTTATCATTTGCCAAACTCTATTCACACATCTCTTTTAATCAAGAAGCAATATAAGGGAATTAAGTTCTCTGCTATGCAACATCTGGGCATTGCAACCTTGGGCTCCCCTCATTAATTCGGCATTGGATACAGAATTTCAAGGATTCTATTAAAATATCCCATACCCTATCAGGACTGGGTTGAATCTGCACTACTAAAAAGCAAATATGTGCACCTCTATGTAGTGCATGTATAGTTCTTTTGCTGTACCGGTAGAAAGGCACTTGCTCATTGTTTGTTGCTTGTGTGGTACCGGTTAGTGCTCCAGGGCGACACAAACATAAGAATATTAGAGACTGCCATCGAATAAGGAGCAAGGTACTCAGATCTCCCAAAACCCATTCTTTACATAGTATTGAAGACATTAGGGGCTTATTTACAAGCCCTGTGCGCTGCCGGAACATCACTTTTTGTGATAGCCATATCTATAAGGCCACGTAGAGCCACCCTGCATGGCTTTTTATGGCCTTGTAGGCATGGAGTAAGGCAAAACAGCGCAAGTCGCTGCGTTACCTTACTCTGCACCAAAGAGGTGTTCCATGGGTGTTACTGTGGCTGTTCCCACACAACACCCATGGACTTTGACGCAGCTCTAGATTTACAATGTGCATTGCATCACCAAATGCGATGCAGTGCGCGCAACGAAATTCGTTTTATTCATTTTTATGTTTACTTACCTGTTAAACTCCTTGATCCATACATTACTACCCCCCACCCAGCCCCTCCCCCTCCCCATGTCACCGCCCGCCCGGTACTCCCACTACCGGCCGCGGCTGGATATACGAAGTGATAACAGTGGTATTTAAACAGCAGAATGGTCTCCTCCTAGTGTATTAAAGCTTTAAAATGTTTATGACATAATTACTTTTGTCCATCCTCCTTGGGTACCACTGCCATTGACCTTGGCAAAATTGAATCGCTGATTCCTCGTGGCGGGATACAATCGTGCACCTTTAGGTCACCCACCGAATTCTGCAGCAGGGGTAATAGCTCACGTATCTATTTTTCTGAAGATTTTTCAGTGTGCTTTTTTATAACAGGTTGATCAAAATGCAAGTGTTTCTAAATCGAGGGAAAGGAGGCTGAAGTGCAACAAATGACGGAGAAAGTGTAGGAGGTGGCGGCAGCTGGGAGAGTTAATGGTGATGCGTGGGGTGGACAGAAGCAGCAGAAGGAATCTTTCCAATCCTCCCACCCAGGCAAACATCAACAAGGTGAGTGATTCACGAATACACGAGAATTGCGTGTATGTGACATGTCACTAGCCTCAAGGGTATGAGAGAACACTGAAAATGGTACCAACAAGACAATGGTGGTGCATGACTAGTGATGGGTGAGAGGCTCACTGGACCACCTGGAGAAGCAGCATCCCTTCAGCTCACAAATAAACTCCCATTTAAAAAACAGCATGATCTGCATCTGTTTCATAGCAACAAAATGACTGCAATATCTTTTTGCAGAAAAGCAGGCTAGGCTACAGACCCTCCTGCATATGGCACCCGTAGGAATTTCAGAAAGCGCACATCTGGTATCTTATTTTATAGATGTTGTATAGAACACTTTGCATAAGTGAATCTCCTCTGGGCGCTTTTACTCTCCTCTGAGTGATTTAACCCTTCTGTTTTTCATGGACTAAAGGAGGAGGGGCTACCGTCACTTTTGTGCCGCTGGAAAGTCACTTTTTTGACGTTCCGCTGGTGCAGTGTGCCACTGGCATATTTATAAGACCACTTAAGGCCACGTTATGTGACTTTTTATGGCCTTATAGAAATGTGCCACTTTCAAGTATAAAACTGCGTGAAAGGGGCGTTCCATGGGTGTTGCAGGGGGCGTTCCTTGGATTTTTGACAAAGCCCCAGATTTACGAGAAATCGCAAGTTTGAGGCAGCGCTAAACACTTATGCCTCCCTAGAGGAGGTGTAAGGGAGACACAATGAGGAGAAATATCTTTATTTCTCCTCATCTTTCCATTCTGCAGCACACATAAAAAGAGGGCAAAGCCTCTTGTGATTGTTTTTGTGCAGGAAGGTTTCACTTTCTGCACAAAAATAATCATCCCTGCAATGCTGGCACCCTTGCACCATGGAGCAAAGGCGCCTGCGTTGGTGCAAAGGTGCCTGCGTTGGCGCACGGCAGCCTTTGTGTGCCGACGCAGGGGAAAAGGACAGGAATGTATTGCTCCTAATAGATACTGTGCATTCGGGGCAGCGCAGCGGCCTGCTGCGCTTCCATATGGCAAAATACCCACAAATGAGGCCCGGAATGTGCACCGCATTAAGATCAAGATAATCTGGTATTCTGAGATTCTACATCTGCAGTGTTTTCCTCATATTAATGGATTTGCCACACTTGCCACATAGGCATAGATTCATCAAGTGAAATAGCAATCGCAATAGCTGTTAAACAGCGATTGCGATTGCAATTTCCGCTCCCGCAATTCATCAACTACAAACCAGCAAATAGCGAATTCGCAAAACAAAGAATCGCAAAACCATTTGGTAACCCCATTGCGATTCCTTAACAGCTATTCACCACATTTTCTGCGAAATATATTGCGAATTCGCAAATATATTGCGAATTCACAAAAAAATCGCTATTCAAATTCATCATAAATCGCAATTTGCGAAAATACCCAAATTCGCTAAAAACGAGTCATAATTTAAGGAGAAGCTAAACCAGGTGGTAACCATCAATTCAAATGCCAACAAGAAACAGGTGTAGGGTAAATCAAACACACTTAAGGAGACTCAGTAGGAGCCTGAGGAAAGTCACAATGCCAGGTCTCTACATCGTGGCAAGGCGGCTGAGGCTCCAGGCTGCAGCCCAGAACCGACGCAGGATCCAGGAGCGCATCTTCCGGCTGCGGATTACACTCCTGGGACAGACTGAAGAGGAGATCTACTCAAAATACAGGCTCAATGGGGCAATGATAAAGAAGCTCATCAGAGACCTTGACCCCCTGATGCAGCACCCGACACGGAGGACCAATGCCGTGCCCACCCATGTCCAGGTCCTGTGCTGCCTGCACCTCCTGGCCACTGGAAGCTTCCAGGGGATAGTCGCATATGCAGGGGGTATATCACAGAGTACAATGTCACGCTGCCTACAGAGTTTCCTGGACGCCATGCTGAGCCGGATCCACCACTACATCACCTTCCCAACAACCCAACAGGACTTAACGCGAACTAAACTGGACTTCTATCACACCGCCCATTTCCCCCATGTAATTGGCTGCATTGACTGCACCCACATTCACATCTGTCCACCCCCTGAGACCGAATACATGTACCAGAACCGCAAGTCATACCACTCACTCAACATCCAGATGGTCTGCAATGCGAAGACCATCATCACAAACATTGTGGCCCTATACCTGGGGAGCACGCATGATTCGTTCATCTTCCGGCACAGCGGCATACACACCCGCTTGGCCAGGGGTGAATTTGGCAAAGGACATCTCCTAGGTAAGTACACATGCCCACATACAGTATGTCAAGACCATGTTGCTGCGCATAACAGGCACTGACCCTTTGCTCCTATCCTTCTGGTGACAGTGCCTACGGCCTCCGTGAATACCTCCTCACCCCATACCTCAACCCTGCTACACCAAAGGAACGGCGTTACAATGCTGCACACATACACACCAGAAATGTTATTGAGCGGACATTTGGCATGTTAAAAAGTCGATTCCGCATCCTCCACAAGACTGGCGGGGCCCTCAAATACCAGCCTGAGGTCTGCTGCTGCATCGTGGCCTTGTGTGCCATACTCCACAATATTGCCACCAAGCGGAGGATACCTGTGGAGTTGTCTGGTAGTTAGTCGGAGGGGGACAACCTGCCACCCGCACATGTGCATCATGCACATGGGGGAGAATCCTGCTGAAGGACACAGGCGCCACAACAACATCACACTGAACTATTTCTAGTGCACCCATACCCCTCACATAACACTTCACTCATGCATGCCACATGAATTATTGACATGAGGAAGATTTGTGTTCAAAATAAATTCTTATTTTTTTGGTCAACAAGCTCTAGGTGTGCTTTAAATCAGCAAAAATGTTGCAACTGTATTGAGTCATACAGGCTCTTGTATCCAGAGCAGGCGTGCGTGGTTACCTCACCATGGCACTGCCGGTAATGTATAGTCAGTCAGTCAGTCAAAGCACGCTTTATTCGATTTTAAAAAAAACATAAAAAGCACGTACAGTACATATACATTAAAATCACATCTCATAATTAATACAAAAACAGGGCGAACCCAGAATTAACTAAGCTACATCGTGTCTAACACTATTAAAAGATACCTTATTTACAATAATAAAAAATATAGTCAGTCACTGGCGCCTCCTGTGGGACGCACCCTGTCGCCTCTCCAACTACACGTTGGGAGTGTCCGGCCGTGATGCAGCATTGGGCCTGGAACTGCGGCGCCTTTCAGGTAGCACTGGCACAGACAGGCTGCTCAGGCTCGATGTACCCTCACTGGCATCATCACCCCCCCTTGCATGGCCATGCCCGCACACCTATTCGTTCTCCACAGCGGTGGTGACCTGCTCCAGGGCCCTTGCTACATCTTGGCAGCATTGTACCATCTGTAGCTGCATGGCCAGTGACCTGCGCGACAACTGTGAAGTGGCATTCCCAATGAGGTGGTTTGACCGGGTATAGGCAGATAGCCGTGTCAGCAGCTGGCGGTGGCGTCGGCGGGTGATGTCCTGCTGTGCCACCATCAGTTGGTTGCTCCCTTTCACAGCAGCGGTTAGCTCCTGCACACTTTCAGTCAGTTGGTTTATACTGCGTACAGTTTTTTACAGCTGCAGCTGCATGGCTGCCATGTGCTGTGCCTGCTTGCGGTGCACAGCAAGCATCCCAGCTTCAATTCCTAGCCCTAGATTTTGTGCCTGTTGCTCCATGTCTGGTGGTGTGGCCACAGAGCGCTGCTGCCTCAACCTGCCGCTTGCCTGGGACCGCACAGTTGCTGTGCGGCGTGTCTGCCTCCTGGGTGGTGGTGGGGTCTGCTCCACTGCCATGCGTGACGCCTGGGGTGGTTGAACTCCTCCTATGGCTGCAGGGGTAGCCCTGTGCATTTGGGAAGGTGCTTGTCCAGGTGCTGGTGCAAGTGCAGGTGCATGTGAGGGTCCAGGTGCTGGTGCTGTTTGGCTCTCTACCTCCATCTCATCTTGAGTCTCCACGATATGGAGTATCTCGCTGTCAGACGTCTCAGCATCTGCAGCACCTGTGATGTGAATGGGTGCATGATTAATGATATGATTCAGGCACCTGGGATGTAGCAACATGCATGCAGGCTTGCATTCCCTGACTGGCTTTAGGGGTATGTTTCACTTGACTGGTCTGGCTGTGTGTGGCTATCAGGGCACATTGTCACACTACAGGTCCCACAATGCAATTGGGCGTTTGGAATGGGCAGGGACTGCATTATTGGGGTTACCAATATGGCTTGCTCTGGGGGCATTGGCATTGTTAGGGGACGGGGTCGCAGTTGCATGGCTCTTACCTTGTGATTGGTGTGTGGCACGGGAGGTGTCCAGCTGAGTGACCCCCACACAGGCTACAGGGTTGATGGTGTCCTCCACCAAGTCCTCCAGTGGCGTGTTTGCAGGAACTGTGGAGTCTCCTCCTCCCGTGGCCAATCTCTCCCCCAGCCTCTCCACAATGTGCTCCTTGGCACGGCCTCTGAGGTCGCATTACCTCTTCTTGAGGTCATCGATTGACCGCTGTGTCACTCCAATGGCGTTGACCTAAGCCCTGATGTGCAGCCAGATGCGCCTTTTGTCAGCCTCGGGCACCTTCCGGGAAAGCTTTCCAAACAGCTTGTCATGGTCCCTGCTGACTCCCTCTATCAAGTACTCCAGCTCTTGTTCAGAGAACTTGATTTTCCGCTTCCTGCCTGTTTCACTGGATCCTGCTGCATCCTGGGACATTCTGGTATCAATGTGTGTCCTGTCTTGGGACTGCAGGGTGTGTCTCCTGGAGCTCAGTGCTGTGCTTTCTCCTCTATCCAGCTCTGTGTTCCAAATGAGGCATGGAGCTGCCTACTTCCTGGTTGTGATGTCATCATTGTGCTCAAAATGCAACTTCCCGTTTTTGCGATCTCGCAATCTGCGAGATTGCTATTTGGGTATTTGCGAAATCGCAATTTGGGGTTGGGAAACAGCCGATTCTGCGATTTAACAGCAATTTTGGGTAATTTGCATACGGTGATTGCAGGCAATTGCGAATCGCAGTTGGTTAGCGATTTTGATGATGCATCCCATTCTGCGAATTCTAGATAGCGATTCGCTATTTTTCGCTATTTAGAATGCGCAGAGTGGGTGCTTGATGCATCTGGGGGTAAATCCTTCAACTTCTCCATAATTTGCAACTATTAACCAAGAAAAACCAGATCAAAAGTTACTAAGGATCTGCCATATATGTTGCGGTGCAATACCAGGCTCATGGCTGTGCAGCGGCAGGTCATCTTTCAGTTGCTGAGTGCTGCATGAAGTGTTGTAGCTACACTAATCAAGTGAAACCTTTGACCATACAGTGCAAACATATGAAAAATGTCAAAACTGTGGAGTAATACTGCCACAAATGCCTTTTCTTGCGCATAATTAATTCAACCCCACAGCATAAATTCCTCCCCTACTGCATAATTCTAGACGTCCTGGATATAGTGGATAGCAATGATTGAGTTTGATTGTAATAATGTCTAATGCTGTTCTCACGTCATCATTCAAGAGGAGATGGAGGATTCATTGATGGTTGTAGTTGAAAGGCATAGACGTCATTTAGGGAATGCCAGGGGTCGCTGGCTAGCCCTTTGTTACTCCCAGCACTGTCTTTGCTAACCCTGGCCTCAGAGGTGGCAAATTCAGGGCCAGGAACACAGAGACAGGTGAGGCTCCACCATCTTTATCTTCTGTCAATTTTCTATTACACTAACAGTGGAAATATATTGTTTAAGGAATTTGTCCGTAGTAAGTAACCTTATTGGGGGTTGACTACTATTTTTGGGTCATTACGTAGGTTTTTAGGTATGGTCTAAAGTTAGCTTTAGCAGGACCTGCAGCTTAGTGTAATTAAAAACCCTAAATAAAAGATAAATGTATATATACATAAAAAGAGGAGCTTTCGATAAGTCCTCTTCATTCATTAGGCTGTTCAACTGTCACTGGCATCCATTTCAACCCACCATGGCACAGATCATGTGACAATGGGACAGCCCATTTCAGTCATTGGTTGGCTCTCTTGAGTTATGAGTGACACCATTTTGCCTGATCTCATCAGGACATCCACCAAAAAAGAACTGTGCGTCTGTGTCAGTCATCTTGGTCAAAACTTTACTTTGTCAATGCGTTTTTTCTTTCCCCATCTTTATCTACTTTTTGAATTATTTCCATTCTATTACTCTTCCTGGTGTGCTTGAGCACTGCCTTTTGGATAAAAGAATTCAAAACCAACAGTACTTTTTGTTTGTGCCAATGAGAATTATATTTTCCTTTGATGTTCATTAAAACTTAGAAGGGGCTGTTATCAGTACACATGCATGCTAGGAAGCTCTCATACTTTCCAACATGTATAAAGAGATTTTTTCTTTTAAATATAACATTTTTTATTGTAAGCCAAATATTGCTGCCTTGTTTAGGCAGTGGCATGCTTTCTTCATTTTTTTCATTTTGGTGACATATGCTTTCACTTTTTTTTAAATTTATTTTTTAAGGAGAGCATCGCACTAGCTTGGTAAAGGCAGACCTTTGGGCTTTGCCAATACTTGTTTTAACACAGAGACACCAAAAGTAGCTCTCAGGGTTCTTGGGAGAAAGGCCTGCATCAGGAGAGAGTCCATAATGTTCATTAGCAATAGAAATGGTGCTGTCTATCAACAACTGGTGGGCAGCAACCTCCGCTACGCAGGCCGAGTTTGTGGAGTTTTGCTACTCCGCGCTTCGCTTGGAGTGCATAGTTGGGCACAAAAACTCTGCCAACCACCAGCGGAGTGGAGTTTACCTGCGCCAACCACTACTTTTAACATTTGCGGCGGCATGAGTCCTAACGGGAAGACAAGTGGTTTGGAGTTTAAATAGTCTGTAAAACTATTGGTTTGAGAAGTGTTATGCATTACTCCAAGAGGTCCAGGAGGCAGGCTGCTATTTAATCCCAGAAGAATTTGGAGCACTGTCTAATGGCACTGAAGGTGTGTCATATCTTGAATGGTTTGGTCAATTTTCTCAGGGGTTTGTCAGTTGTAAAATGCTTATGATCTTGCCCTACCATGTGGTGTTCCTCAAGGCTCATCCCTAAGTCCGACACTTTTTAATATCTATGTGTCGGACTTAGCTAGGGTTATTAAAAACTACCGGATGAGCCTTACCACATATGCCGACGATACCCAGTTGGTACTCGCCATTAAGAACAATAGAGAAGAGGTGGCAGCACGATTCCAGGAAGGAATGTTGGCAATCAAGGAGTGGATGGCAGGAAACTGTTTAAGACTTAACTCAGAGAAGACTGAAGTAATGACCTTTGGAAAGTTATCCCCATTGTGGTCTTCTGTCTGGGGGCCCCCCCTACTCGGTGCCTTGCCAACTCCTGTTCATAAAGTCATGAATTTAGGAGTAATCTTTGATGAAAAGCTTAATTTTTCTAACCATGCTAACCAGATAGCATCTTCCGCATTCCACAAACTCAGACTCCTGAAAAAAAATCTACCATTTCTTCCAGATAGCGCGATGAAAACGGTGGTGAGTTCCTTGGTCCTTTCTTCTTTGGATGACTGTAATGGATTATTTGTGAATGCTCAATCTCGGGTGGTGGCCAAATTACAACTAATCCAAAATGCGGCAGCAAGGCTACTGTCTGGCACCCCCAAATATAAATCCATTAAGCAGGTAATCAGGAGCCACCACTGGCTAACTGTAAGAAATCCGATTAGATTTAAAACTGTATGCCTGACTTTTAAGGCATTACATGGTTTTGGCCCGGTGTTCCTCAAACAGAAACTTGTTCTTTATCACCCTAACAGACCACTTAGATCGGAACATCTACTCCAGCTGACAGTGCCACGAACCAGGACTGTCTCTTGGGGTGATAGATGCTTCACTAACACCGCAGCCAGACTTTGGAATACACTCCCGATGGCGATAAGGTCTACTTCTTCACTGTTTCAGTTTAGAAAGCTGCTGAAAACTTGGTTGTTTGACCAATAATCTTCCTATGAACTGCACCACTTTTTTGAATTTTGATAATGCTCTCATTGGGACAATGAGTTGAGCCATAGTGCCAAGACGCCCACGGGTATATGCTGCGCTTTACAAATTGTAAAAATAAATAAATAAATAAATAAATAAATAAATCAGCAAGTTGATTTTCCTAACATACTATCTTTAGGATAATTTTTAAAGGCTTGCTGCAGGATTTATTTAGGGACGTTGCTCTGCAGTGACCTCTCCATTTCTAGTGAAGGCAGCATGCACTTTTGAAACAGGGCGGATTTGCTTTCCTGTGTCTAAAATGCTGGATGTGACTTGAAAAAATTGGACAATATTTGGGAGCTTATTCACAAATTTAATTTTGTAGTATGTAAAGTAGTATTACAATAGTACTACTGGCGTGCTGCAAAATGGTACTCACAAACCTGTGGGCTGAGACCTCTGTCTCCCTATTTTTTCTGTGCAGCGATCTCCATGGTGGTGACCTCTGCACACATAGGAGGATATTCACAAGGACTCAACTCCGATTTATCCCCACCTTAACGTAACAAATTTGGAGCTAGATTTAACACCCCATTCACAAGCTGGTGCAAACTGCAGACATCGCCTGTATTCCTGCGATAACTGCCCCAAAATGTATCTCTATGGTGGATACCACCAACTAACCCTATTGAGAGGCAGAGTAGGCGTACCCGTGCAAAAACATGCAAAAAACCAAACACCACTTTCACAATGAAATGCAAGATCTGCAATGCGAACCACAACCATGCGATAAGCTGCGGTAGCAGCAGGTATTTAACACCTGCCTCTTGCAGGTGTAAAGCCGGACGACTACCTGCAGTAGGAAACGGATCCCTGCACACAGACACACCTGAAGAACAACAACGCCATGGAGCTACTCATCTTGCAGCTCGGAGCTCCAACAGGGCAACAACACCCACCGCCACCACCTCCAGGACCCGGAACCGCCCCCCCACCCCAGACCATCACAGAGGCAGCGCAAAGTAAGACAGCGGACCTACCGAAAACGCATCAGTCTCACAGACCTAACGCCAGAGGAAGTCATTGCCCACTACAGGCTGAAAAGGACAACCATCATCCGCATCATGACCCACATCACCCACAGGTTGACGGTCCCAACACAGCGGAGAACCAACAACCCTCCACAGACAAAGCTGCTAGCTGTGCTGTACCTCTTGGCCTCTGGTACCTGCCAACCAACAACTGCCAGAGTCGGAGGGGTCTCAGAGCCAGCTCTATCAAAGTTCATCACACCTGTCCTGGATGCCATCCTCAGCTTCATAACCCAGTACCTTCACTTCCCCCACACTGCAGAGGAACATCAGGAGACCAAGCAAGGCTTCTACGCCATAGCCGGTTTCCCGGCCGTGTTGGGGGCAATAGACTGCACACATGTCCCACTTTGCCCCCTGCGGATAGAGCACACCACTACTGTAACAGAAAGCACACACATTCCTTCAATGTGCAGGCAATAGTGTCATCGCAAACTACCCTTGCAGTGTGCGTGATTCCTACATCTTCCGACAGTCCATCATCAAACAGCGCTTCCAGGATGGCACATATGGAACTGGACTGCTCGTTGGTAAGTGCCAAATCAACACCCCACACAATTCAAAGCCACCATCACACAACACACAACTGTGAAAATGCATATGTGACCAAACCACATACAACATGGCAATCAACATGCCCACCTACCAGACACGACAACACCACTTCATGGTGATCCTGGCCTACCCCTGCACACAATACAGCTATATCATGGCACCACAGCCACACAACAGTTGAACATGTGTAGATGCGGAATGCAGCCATGTGGGAAGGATGCAAGTGACCCGTAAATGGCAATGTACACAACGACAAGTGAGGAGTGGATGTGCAGGACAAACATGGGTAGGCAAACCACAGATATGTCCATGCAGACCACAACTGCTGGTGACTGGAGAGTAGCAAACAGAGGACGCAACCATGTTACACCAAGCCGGGGTTCAGATAGAGGAAATATCGCTTGCCACCTCCCCCCTGTGTGCATGAACTTAGTGGGAGGGCCATGAGTTCTCCAGGGGTCTACAAAAACCCTGTGGTGCAGAGCGTGGTTCTCTCCTGGAAAGGCCAACGTCGCTGACAGGGTGGCGCCTCGCAGTACGCCACGAGGCCGACGCTGTGAACAGCGGGGCCTGCGACCCTGTGCGCCTGCTGCACCCCAGGACGCTGATACCCAGACCAGACTGTCGTGTGTTAAGGGAGGCCCACCACGTGCCGAGGCAAGCTCCACGTCCCAGTCCTGCAAGCTCTGCAGCCTCCGCAGACCATCGCTTGCCCCCACGATGCTTTCCCACATTACTCCTTTCTCATTAACATACTCCACCATCGTGCCCTTCATCACAGTAGGTCCCACATGTGGAACTGTGTCCTGAGTCCTGAATGGCAGTGCACCCAAGTCCGTGGCAGCGGTCACAGCGCCAGACTCCCTTCGATCACTGAGGCATAATTCCATATGGCAGGTCGTCGACACGTGGTGCCACTGACCCTGTCCAATGCAAGCCGTCAACATGTGGTGCCACTGATCCTGTCCACCACAAGCCGTCGACATGTGGTGCCACTGACCCTGTCCAACGCAAGCCACCGACACTTGGTGCCACTGACCCTCTCGAATGCAAGCCGCCGACACATGGTGCCACTGACCATGGCGCCGTGAGTGACCGTCAGCCTCCAGCGGAACATCGTTGGTGTCTGAGCCTGTGGCCTGTGGTGCTGGTTGTCATCAGCAAAGGGCAGGTACAGACTTGGTGTCTGGCATGAGTCTGTGGCATTCATATCCTACATGTTACAGGACACAGCTGGCATGTGCCCTCTGCACCATGCCCTGGGGGTACACCTTCCACTGTCCACCGAGTTATTCCGTGACATGCTCCTTCAACATCGACGGAAACCTGCTCTGCACTCGTCACCCTACCCCAGTCTCCCGCAGGTCAGCGTCCCATGGTGGTGGGCCCGTGGTGGCCGCTGTGCATCGGGTCCACTAACCCTGTGCGACTCAAGTCATCCTCCCTTGTTGTCCTGCCATTGCTTGTCTGAGTGCCTGATGACTGTTTTTTTTTTTTTAACAAAATTTTATTGATTTTCCACCTCAAAGTACATACAAATGATTGCTGGCTCCCATATTACAAATTACAGATCAGTGTCTCAAATATTGCGCCCCGCATACCAATACCCTACCGTATCCTCTACCCCCACCCACTCTACCCCCACCCCCCCATGTCAGTGTGCCTCGAGCGTTGATCCCTTGGTGCAACATAACCCAGCATGAAAGTGCAGGCATCCCCCCTCATTACTCAGGTTGTGGCTCCCCCCACCCGGATGAGTTCCAAACTCCCTGCAATTCACCACACGCAACCCCATCCCGTCCCCAGGACACCGTCTGTGACGGTCTAGGTCCTGAAACGGAGTGCCTGATGACTGTTAGAGTTGTTGCCTGCATCAGCTACTCCCTGAGGGCTGGCTTACACTCACCCCACACACAGCCAGCACAGGCGTCACTGGATTAGTGGGCCTGCCATCACATCCTGCCGAACCAAGTATTGACTCTTTTCTGCCTGCACTGTCATAGGAGAGCAAGGATATGCACTCTGCCCTTGAATGATGACAACCCTCCAAGATCCAAACACACCCACCCAGAGGCAGTACAATGCGGCCCACATACGCACCTGGGGCATCGTTGAATGCACTTTTGGTGTGCTGAAGTCATATTACAGGTGCCTGGATGGCACAGGTGGAAAGCTCCTGTACAGCGCGGAGATCGTGTGCAAGATGATCGTTGCATGTTGTGTCTTGCACTAAACATCTGTGTACGCACCAATGCCCAATGGATCCCAGTTCCAGAAGTCCTGGATGATGATGGGGACGATGGGGCAGATCGCCCACATCCCATTGCAGCTACGGCAGGAATGGCCCACAGGAACACCATCATTGACAATTACTTCTCATGAGCACGTGACATTGTTGCCGCACCTGGCAATCATGGAACAGTACAAAATGTCAAAAAATACAGCATGTGTGAATAAAACATATTTGCAGGTTACAGGTTGTACTAGTACATTGTGATGTCCCGGTTCCTTGCTGGGCCAGATGTGATTTGCCATGTGGTGCACGTTTGCGGCACCAGTTGTGGCCTGTGTTCTGTTGTGGAGGTGTTGCTGTTTGTACTGGGATGTTGTCAATGTCGAGGTGCACTCATACTTACGTGCATATTCTGCACGGTGGATGAGTCCCTCCTGCGGCTCTGATTTGTCTGCCACTGGTCCCTTTCATGCGGTGTACCTGTCAGTTCAGTGCTTCCATGGTGCTGAGATGTTACAGACTTGCTTAACTTGTGCTCTTTGTTGAGTTGTGACTCTTGGGCATGGTTTGTCCACAGATGTGTCGTTGACGTCAAAGGTTGTTTGTGCAGGTGGTTGTGTCCGAGTGTACCCTGCTTCATTCCGGTTGTGGTCTGCACTCAGCCACCTCAGTGTCGTGCTGTGTACATTGTCATGGTGATTGGACTGCAGCCATGCTACTCATCATGTGGTGTCTCTTGCATTGTCAGTGTGGCTGACGTATATGCCTGTTTGCTGTGTTTCGCATGTGTGCATGTGTTGGTTGTGTGCTTGTTGTTGTGTTGTGTGCGTGCCCCTTTGAGCACATGGTGTACGTGGGACTACTTGTTTGTGTGTGTGCTGAGGTGCTCCCGTGAGATCAGGGACATGATCCTGAGTCATTGTGGATGTGCAATATGCACTGCTTAGTTGTGCATGTGTGCCATTGGGCCCGTCTTCCCCCGTCCACCAACTCCCTGGTCGGTGCGCACCCAGTTGATGTGGTCTCGGGTCATGTTGGACAGTGTCCGGATCCCTGACTCTTGTCACCGTCTCCCGTCTGGTGACTGTGGCCACCATCTTCTCCATGTCATTCAGCTCCTGGTGTTCTGCTGGGCCCCTCCTCCGGGGTGTGTTGCTGCTTCCGTGTTGGCAGCGAGTTTCTACTTGGTTTTGCCATTCACATCAATCCAGGGCGTTTGTGCTCTTCCATTGGCCTTCTTCCATGTGACGGCATTCAGATGGTCCGTGGTGGTGTGCCATCTTTGCCTCTTTGTTGCCAATGACACATTGGAGGTGACGTGCAGGTGGTGGTGGTGTTCTGGCTCATCCGTGGCGGTACTCTGGTTTTCCTGGCGACTGTGCCCCGTCTTCCTCTTCCTCTTCTCAGTGGCCTTCCACAGACCCTGCATTCCTGGGTGTTCCCATATGGGTATTGTGGGGTTCATGTTGTCCTCTGCAGTGGGTCAGGGTGCATTCGTGGTACTCCGCAGTTGATTCTTGTGCTTTTTCACGCATTACGTGTGGGAATTGCTGGCCTATTGCTGGTTGTCCCTGTTTTCTCATTGCGCTTGGGCACATCGTGTGTTTTTCCGCGTTGTGGTTTGTGTTTTTATCTCCATCGCGGTGGTTGTATCGCGGACATTACTGCGGTTTTGGCAGACTATCGCATGCTACCACCTTGTTGTGAATTCCACGTTAACACAGGGTTATTTTCCAGAGATTGGCTGTGATGTGTAAAGGTGCGTCAGCATTTTTTGGTGATGTTTGGCATACGTTCTTGTGAATATACCCCGTAGACATTTGTTTTCCTTTGTAAAGCGGGAGGGAAAAGAGGGAGTGGTTTGAAAATGGGAAATTATTACACCTAAATGTGAGGGATTTAGAAAAATTTAAAGAGTTTAGGGAGGGACATGCTAATACAAACACACAATGACAAAGGCATAAGAGGTTTGTTATTCACAACTACCCTTCTAAAGTTACAGCAGCCCTAAAGACATCCAAACAAGTATATATGTAATCCAGCCCTGAGTTGGAGTATGTCAAGCTCCACATTTGACCTCTCACAGGTACTGCAACACACACCCATGGAAAGCGTTGGAGGCAGGGAAACAAAGTAACACCCAGTAGGAACTAATTAAAAGTAAAAATCATTTTAATTAATTCAACACATATATTATTAAACAAATCGTTACTACATATTACACAATAATAAAAATGTTAGTGAGGGTGATTTTTTTTAATATCGGTTTAACCTTTATTGTTTAGAAATTAAACGAATGTATTAAAATAAATGATCTTTTAATACACATTTAATCAGTTCATGTGCTGTAACATTTTATTGAATTAGTTCTAGGTGAAATAAAATATTTTTTTAAAGAATAATAAACTTTAACAATTTTACTATGCTTTCCCAAAGGAATATCCCTGTCACAGGCAAGGAAATCTCCACCTACTTGCACAAATTAACTAGCAGCAAGTTTACACTTATCAATTCTGTTGTAGGAGGTGCCACTCCCTGATTTGAGGCAGTGAAGACATGGAAATCTTCACCTAAGTGTAAATCTACTCTCGAAAATTGTGAATGACGAAAAAGTATCATGAAAAACGTAGGTGTAATATTAATAGTAATAATACATGTTACTAAATATACATAGCAATATTTACCTTTGTGAATAGGTACACGCATATGGAGTTCAGTATGGCAAATGTATCATTAAATATGTACGCTTACTCTCACAATATTATGTTAGATGGTATGTAGAATATCATCATTTCAGTCTGCGGAACACTATTTCAAATCCTACCATCAGCCTTTCTACACTGTGAGTAGGTAAATGGCTATCAGCTCTAGTGGGTAACAGCATAACCTGCTATCTACATTGTTTAATAATAACAGATCCTTGGGATGAAGCACAATATAACTTATCAATAGCACTATTCCTTGTATAATTCAGAACTTCCTGTAGGGTTCTGATGCAGTAACACTCAATACAAAGAACATTAGTGTATATTATTTGGCTGCAAGCCCTTCTGGCAGTGATTGTTTTTTCTGAACATAACCTGGCATCCTGTTTATGAAAGACAAACCATGAAATCATTAAAACACAAAAAGGTAGCTTCCAAAAATGTCAAATAAAAGTAAAAGGCAGATGTAGAAAAAAATTGGAAATGAAAGAAAATATTTTTTCCAATATATTTGTGAATTGTCTGTAGGATTACAATTATCCTTAATTCTAATCATAACTGTTTTTCCCTTTACATCATGTCCTCGCTGTCTTTTTACAGAGGGATACCACCTGTGACCTATTTCTTAAGCCTTTCTCCTTCACCTTATTGTTAGACCATCGTGTAGAGATTCCACTAACACCAACACAACCTACACATTTTGTTTACGGCCACCTTTTTTCTTACAGTATATTCCAGTTTTGTAGTTTAGTTTTCTACTTTCTTGCTTTTTGTGCCTACTTTTACTTACTCTGCAATTTTAACTATATTTGTTTACAAATTATCATAAATGATGATGAAGTCTTCCCTGACTCAGTTTCTTTATCTACCAGAATTGTGACAGGTTACCACTATTAATGCTTTACAGACAGAGTCCCGAAATATTTTGCTAACAAAACTAAAACACAGGCAGGACCACTGGAATTATGCAGCAGGAGAGTGCCAAATTGTGCAGCAGGTTTGGGTAGATTTTGTGGCAAGAAAAGGCAAATTTTGCGGCATTATGCCGCACATTTTGTGATAGTATTACTTCATTATTTTGACATTTTTAAACGTGTTAACACTGTCTGGGCATTAGTTGCACCTCTTTAGTGCCAGTTTGTCATCCAAATTTAGCAATGAGCTGCAGAAAGGTGACCAGTCAAGGTTTGCAAAGTGCCTTCCACTGCGGGTCAACGCGTTGTGGCATATTTAGTAACTTTCGAATTGTTTGATCTAGAAGAAAGAAAATCTTTGCTAAATTCTGCAGATTATGGAGCAGATGATGGATTTTGTGGCAAATGCAGCAAATCCATAATCATGCAAAAATAGCCACAGCCGTATAGTCGCTTAACCGCATGCGTGCGGCGGCTTTTCCCGCGGTATGCGGCATTTTAAAAATTACCGCGTTACATGACGAGCTCAGCTCGTCATCAGCACACGGCAGGTAACGCTGATGACGAGCTCAGCTCGTCATCAGCATGCAAGGGGTTAATACCAGTGGCCCTGTATATAGGTCCCAATCTGGACTCTTCACTCCTCAGTCAAACACTACATATAAGTAGAAGATCTTAAGCGTAGCGTTGCCAAAGGTAGCAGGTTTAGATATGTAAGGACTCACTGATGGAATAACTCCTATTTATTTCTCTTGTCCTCAATATATGTTCTTGTATTTGGCTCTGGTCCATAATGGGTAGGCTTGCATTTAGCGGTAGTTAATGATCTGCAGAAGGCAGTAACACACATTCATGCTGCTAATTAGCTCCACAATCCCATTATGAAACGTACATGCGTTCTAGAGTACGGTTGCCTTCTGCGTTTATTGAAAGTGTAGAACATGTAACATCATGCTACAAATCCCACATATATCACAGGGGCAGAATGCAGCACCACCTACGTCACTGACCTTACAAGCATGCCAAAAGGTACAAGCGGGGGCTTGCTTTACAATCTATATTAGACATATTGCCAGTGATGCTGTTAGAACTGGAAAAAAAGAAGAAGGAGGTGTTGGCAGGAGCAGCTACAGGGACTGCAGGGGGGCTCCAATGGCAAATGAGTTGAGGGTGTCCAACAGCAGGCAGCACTCATTATGAAACTTCTAGGTCGCCTTGAAATTGACAATTGAACACAAATCCATCTTCTGCATGAACAGTCTGTGAGGTTGGCTGGGCAATTTTTGCTTCAATTTCATTTGTGGATGTGTCTAGGGTTTAATGTCCCTTGCAGCTCTCCATAGCCAGACTTTAATCTATATATATTGCTTCCGTTAGAGGGCATGCCGCTATTGGAAATGTACTGAGAAAAATGAAGCAGAGACTTTTCCCGTCTACTGGAGACATGGACTGGGCGCATCTTTGCTAGGAAGTGATCTCAGATGGATGTATCAAGACAAGCACAGTTATGGGTAATATAAATCACACATCTGGGGGTGATTCACACACTTTATTACACACTCAGATTTAAATTAGCTGTGCAAAGAGACAACTGCTCTTAAGTTGTAAGATCTACAGGTAAATAAGCCGACAGACAGAATGCACCATAAAAAAATCCAGACGTCTTTGTATTTTACTCAGAACTAGGTCAGGAGTTATGGATTGGAAATTGATGCTTTCTATGGGTGGTTGTGTGAAAAACATGGAACCTCCCACAAAATAGGAACGTTATTGGTACTCAGAGCCATTCACTTTTAATATCTGGCCATTTCCACCTTAGAAACACATAATTTATCTATTTCTTTTTACTTTTTAAAAAAACTTTTATTTTTGCATTTTTCGATAGTTCAACCCACAGAAAGTGCATGGTAACATGGTGCCATTGTTGCAATCAAAGAATGTACGTACACAACCATCCCTCCAGTATATCGGAATCATCTTTCTGGCTCTCTATACATAATGTAGCGTATAGCAGTATGGGCCAAACCGAAGGTACATTGCAGCTTTCGTTCATGCACATATGCTGAGGTTCCACGTCCCATTAAACTCTGGTCTTCCACATCTGAATCAGTATCCACTGCAACATATTCATTAAAGGCGGTTAACATTGCACCCCATGCCTCCAAATCCTCAGTGACTTTGTCGTCTGTGCGAAAGAGCTTCATTTGCTGTTCCTTGGAAAAACCCCATTCCAACACATCTTTTACCCATAAACTCACACTTGGGATTTTTGGACCCATCCATCCATCCTATTGCTATCCTCCATTTTGCAAGGAGTAATGTCAATTGAAGGACTTTATATGACTTCCTACACCCCTTGGGTCTCTTGATCCCCCCCAACAGATAGGCACTAGGGGTCAGGGAGACAACAATGCCCACCACTTCAGAGACACAGGGCACCGCCATTATCGGAATGTATAGAGCTCTGGACAGTGGCAAGCAAATGTAGAAAAGTGGCCACGTCTTCCCCGCAATGCGGACAACGTGCCCCTCTACTTGGGTCAATGCCATTGAGCTTGGATGGTGTCATGAAAAACAAGAAATGATTGGGTATTCATAAGAAAAACAAGAAAATATTATGTTTTAATGAGAAAAACAAGAAATGATTATGTATTAATGCACAATTAAGGAATTCTTATCCATGAAGATTACCAGCACTGCACATTGTCCAGAAGAGGATGTGCAATCATGCCAATCGACCGAGAAGATTCCCACGCATACTCCAATAAGTCAGTAATTTCCCCGAATAATAGAAGTAAACAATCCTAAGTGTATTTTTTACTTTTTAGAAAGTGTTTGGTAAATTCATTAGTTTGAAGCAAACTCACTCAAATTAACTAACCCTACCTCCCCATGGGACTCAGGCTAAGGGAGTGGCATTTCTGAAACATCTAGCCAGTTAAGTTAGCATCGCCCAAGCGAGCATACATCCTGCAGGGTCTGTGGTGGCTGCGAAGAATCACTCGAACACGTCGTATGCCTCTGCCCAGCACTGCCAGACTATGGAGAGAGTGGAACAACCTGGGAGTTTGCACATGTCTGCAAGCCATCATCGCCTTCTTAAACCCCGACAACTCAGACCTGAACATATTACTGACAGTTTGTCACCATTGCATCTAACATGTTCAGCCGGCTAGGGGTTCAATAGCTGGGACCCATACACTCCCCTGAACTTGTGTGACAAAACTAGTGCTCATGTAATGCGCTCTGAGACCCAATGTCTCGGTCTAGTCTGCGCTATATAAAACTCAACAAAAAAAAGCAAAATTAAAAAGAACTACCTGTTGAAACTGATCAGCCACATTGAATTGCATTCAATCATAACAGTCCCTTGAGCCATGCATACCCGAAGGTGCCTGTTTTGAGGATCAGTCAGCTCATACCAATGCTTGTTTTTATATTGCACCAGCACTTTATCAGACCACTGCTCCACTGGTAAGAAGGAACAACTTGCTGCTATCTGTCTTAAGCTAACTAGATCAGACATATTTGAAGTTTATTCTTTCTGTAAAAACAGTCATCTTACAGCATTTGCACTTTACCTAATTGTTATGCTGCTACCAATGAGGCACAATTAGCTGCAATTTTTATCTAGCTAAACTATCTGTTGAAACTATCAGCTACATTGAACTGTATCCAACAACAGATCCTTGAGCGATGCAAACCCGAGGACATCACTTTTGAGGGTCACTCTGCGCTACTTATGATTGTTTTTATATTGCACCAGCACTTTACCAGACCACTGCTATGTGGATCTATTTTTCTGTAAATAGGGCTGTCTCAATTAAGCCTGGGCGTAGTTTGCCAAGTAGCGCTACGCGTAGCTACGCGAAGTGCACTTCGAACTACGCGAGCCAGTTGTAGCTACGCAAACTGCGTAGTGCACTGTGCAAAATGCTGTTCCCACTGATTGCACAGTGCCGGACGCTTGTCCGCACTGTGCAATCAGTGCAAACTGCATCTTGCACAGTGTAACCGGTCGTTTTCTGCCGCTGGAGTAGATTTCTACTCGAGCGGCAGCTTTCTTAACGCAGACTGGTAGTTTCTCATTGTGAGCGGTCACAAGCATACGCGACCACTCGCAATGAGAAACCTGACCTCCCCGCGTTGAGAATCTCGCCAGGAGGTTTATTTTCCATGCTCGCGATTGGCAAATTAATGTTGCTGATCGCGAACGAGGAAAAAGTCTCGCCGGGTAGAGGCGTAGCTAGAGCTTGTGGCGCCCGGGGCTATACCTCAGATTGCCGCCCCTGATGAGGGGGGAGGGGTACCAGGGAAAAAGGACCGAGAGACACATAGTATTGCCACTAATAGTTACCTCGATCATGCAAGTTACATGCACATACATGACACGGTCCAAGGCTACACAGTTAAATACACCGGTGACTGGCAGTACAAAGGAGAACACAGACTGCCACCCTGCAGGATTTCAGGAAGGGCCTAAAAACATGGTTATTCGATTAACGTCCCTCATCAGCAGCACCGCCCCCAGTGCCTGGATAACCTCACAGGTGATAAGTAGCGCTATGGAAATCCTGTTTGTTTGATTGATTGACACCCGATTTCCACACATCGTTTGTGGGCTATATTTTATCTGTAAAACTGTATGTCTTTGCAAGTTAGAAATTACCAGCATTCGCATAGTTCTATACTTTATGGAATGTTCTCCGACACCCCACTGTACAACCGACAGCCATGTCTACTTTTCTGCAGTTGCAGGGCAATGCCTGCAATGTTCAGCTCATGGTTTGTGCACGTGGAGGGGCGCAGCTGGCACCAGAAGTACGGCTAACAACAGCAGGCCGGACATAAAGGAAGCATAGCTGCCAAGGTTTCAGATTGCTAAGTGGGACATTTTTATAATGTCAGCGTAACTATGAGTGACATTTTAACAACTATGAGTGACACTTTTTTCGCTAGGAAAATCAAGCAATAAAAACAACGGAAACATAAATATCCGAAATCACACCCATTTGAGCAACAAGAAACAGCAAGAAGATTGTTAAACGGCTGTAAAGCACTGAAATGGAAGGGTACACGCGTAGTAGCTTAGAGGTCACAACCCCTCTGCAGACTGTAATTTATCTCAAAAAGACACACTGAGCAATTTGATAAAAATCAATTTGCTGATAACAGCAGGGTGTGCGGTGCCACCCTTTATTTATTAACAAGCTGAGGCTGAAGCTGTTGCATTGCTAGACTAAGCAATTAACACTGAGACACAATAGACATGGGGGTGCATGAAAGCCTCAGGAGAAAAGTTTGATTAAAGTACATATAGCCTAGGGGTCACAACTCGGCTGTAGGCAATTTTATTTCAAATATATACTTTTTGAGAGAGTGAGCATTAAAAAGCCTGAGATATCTAACAGTACTTGCACCAGTGCGTGTTATGCAGAAGGCTGTAAAAGTAGTCTTAAACAAACATATGGCATTGCACACAAGTATTTGCTTTAAAACATACCGGCACTCCTACTGACTCCTGAAGATGAATGACCTCTTGTGGCAGCTGTGCATCGGATCCTGCGCTCAGGTGCCCCCATGTAAGAAGCTTAGACAGCTCCTATACTTCTGCACAGGTTCGCCGGCGACTCAGAATGCCTGCCTCACTTGAGTAAGCCACAGGTAGGCCTGAGATCATGGGTCGAGACGCCAGGCAGGATCTCATCATGCTGCTTTGAGCCACTTTCAGCGGCCTTGCCCAGCACTTAGCAGGCAGTTGACCGACTAAATTTAACAGCAGCCGGCATTGCCTGGGCCCGCCTGTCCCGGATGGCGTGCGTTGGTGGTGGGAATCAATCCATTCCTCAAGATCCCCACCCACCGGGACAGGGTCGAATAACTTGAAGCTGGCTTCCAGGCTGTCGCGCAGTTTAGAATTACGGCGCAGCCTAAAAGTGCAGCACAAATCTTTGCGGGCGGCAGCTGACCTCCGCATGACTGCGGGACCATGACTCGTCCCTGCCTTAGCCAGTGTCTCTGTGTGCGGATTGCCCGGGAGAGACCTCGCACACGCACCACACCTGCGTGCAGCGTAGAAGGTCATGTGAGTTTGCTTCAAAAGGGGGCTGCGCGCGCGAGGCACTGGTGGCCCGATGCGGCGGCCTTTAGAATTTATTTGGGGACTGGAGACACTGACTGACAAAGTGTCAGACAGTGAGTGTCCCCAAATAAATTATAAAGGCCACCGCAACAGGCCACCAGTGCCGTGCTGCCGCCGCCCCCAAAACAGTGCCACCTGGGGCAGTCCGCCCCACTTGCCCCCCCCTAGCTACGCCACTGTCGCCGGGATGTCATTTTGCTTGCTTGCGGTCGCCAACTTGACGTTGAGGACCGCAAGCAAGCAAAAAATTACTGCTGCAGTACGCTACGCTACGTGTGTTTGCACTGTGCTATGTGCAATTCACGTAGTGCGAAATAGCGCAAACTTTGCACACTACGCAAGCGTAGCGTAGTGCTTTGCCCAGGGTTAGACTCAATACATTTGCACTCTACCTAATTTTTGAGCTGCTACAAATGAGGGATAACTAGCTGTTATTTTTATCTAGCCAACTAGTGTGGCAACCCCAGTATGTTTCAAATTGCCGATCACGCTGTTTTATTATGTATAAACATGACTTCTGTTCTATTAATTGGACCGGTTCTTTCAAATTGTAAAGGTTTTAAATAACCCTAAGCAATAAAGCAGTATTATTATTATTAACTCATCCTTCCTCACTGTAGTTCCCCAACGACCTATTTGAGGAAAGAAAGTTCTTGAGAGGGCTTGAGAATAAATGCAAATATTCTCTCTCCTCTCCTAGTATAATTTACTATAGGGCCACCTTAAGTAGTTAGAAAAACACATTGTTTGATGAGTACGTCTTTCTGCAGATTCCAAACCTCATGAATGAATGTCCTCCAGGCAGTACATTTCTTCCAGAAAACATATTCCAAACAAAGGTTCTCCAGCACTGCAAGATGGTGCAGCAGTTCAAATTGCCCAGGATTTGTCAACATCAGACTAGATGTGGCAACGTCTGACACATTAGTGCCAGTCCCTAAATTTTCCACACCTTAGCATCACCAGCCCAGAACTTTTCTTCAGTGTCTACTGAATAAGTTCCTCACTGATTGCAAACGCAACTATTTCAAATGTCACCTCCGAAGGTCTCAGAGTTTAAACTCTGTCAATGGTGTACAACAAATTTGTTGCTGGATCACCACAACATGTGTATGTGGAGTCCACAACCCCTCGGACTGTGACTCATGCACCTCCATGTTCCAGAAGTCCATCAAGAGAGAGAAGCCAAGCTGTTATTGGTAGGGTACTATGAGAATACTCCACAATGGTGTCTCCTCTTGTAAAAAAAACACAAGAAATGACACAGGAAGGAGAAGTCATCTTCTTCCTCAAGGAAACATTCTGTGTCAATGCCATTTCAAGATTTCCCATCAGTGTTAAAGATAGCTTTGGTCTGCATGTGACATTATTTTTCACTACCTTGACATCACACTTTGTAAAGGTGTCTTCACTGTGATGGTATCTGGCCACTAGTTACGAACCTCTTTTTGGAAGTATGTTACTGCTGTATACATGCTTAATTGAACATGTTGAAAGTGGCTTTCCTGATGAAGGCGTGAAGGAGTCCTTGTGCCGAAACGTGTGTAGATAAAAGCCACAGGAAGATGGAAAATAAGACGTCCAGGAACATGATCAGTTGACATTATAGCACTATGTGAAATATATTATAGATCTTTTGCTGACTTATAGAGATGTCTGGTTGAGGAATAACAACCTTGAAATAAGAATTATTTGTGTTATGCATTATGTATCCCTATAGTTCAGATTTTCATGTACGCTGCTAACAATAGTGTGGATGACAGGTAAGATGTTGATGTGAATGTCTTGATCGACACAGAATGAATATGAATTTTTAAGTGAATACTAAGCTCTAATATTTTCTGAGTCCAAGACGTCTAATCATGTTAGCGGATGGAATTACATGTTTTACTTACATTTTATGCTGATTGTTAATAAATAAAATTGTTTCGTATTGTATTATAATTGTGATGTACAGGTTTTCAATGAATAGGTTGGTATGCGGATCTACTGAGATCTCCACACACTGCATTCATGAAAGTCTCACATTCACTGCTTCGTGTGGCCAAAAGATGTCAGTCAAAATGTAGATCACCACACCACCCCTTGGCCCCTTCCCGATTTAGCCTCTTTTGTTGCTGCATTAAAATATTCCGTGTATCCCATGATTGGTGACCTCTGCCAGGTTTTCTTGGAAGAATACAATATCATTGTCGCTTAGAAATGATAGAAAATTGTCCTCAACTTTGTGTCAACTCCGTTCACATTCCAGGCACAGATTCTGGAAGAGAAATCCTGGGGGAGGCTTTGGGGTAACCCTCATGAGAATCAGAAGGATCTGCTGTTTGTGATCATCGCTTGCTGGAGGCCATCAGGATTAACCTGCTGCTGAAGTGGGATTATTGACCTTGCTATTTGTAGACCTTCCTTAACTACTGTGGGGTAGGCTGGGCCAATCGCCCCCTTCAACATACCTGTTCTTGACAGAGGTGTGAGCAAGGGACTCAGTTAGCGAGCTTTTGCAGGTTTCCTCATTTCAATACCTAAAGCTGTACATTTTTCCTTGTGCTGCCAGACTTGGACTGCAATGGTTTCATATGACCAGGCATTGGCGGTGATGTCATTCCCAGCATTCTCAGGGTTAGCTCTAAATTCGACGGCTTCCATATTGATAGACCTAATATGATGAAGGCCTTGCACTGCTTCAAGCAACCTTAGCCTTGTACTCTGATTTAAAATGTCGTGGAGGCTCCTTGATTTATACTGGGTGATCAGTTTGATCTCTGTGCTTTCTTGGTTAGAAATGCCCCATCCCTGACACCGTTCCTGAATGGGGGTGATTGCCTCAGTTTCCACTGGTGGCGCACCCAAGGTTGAGAAGCTTAAATAGCAAAGAGGTGAGAGTGGGGCGCTCTTTGAGATTCTGTGAGCGAATCCGCTGTGGTGCCTCTTCTTGGAACTTTGTAACCACCTACCGAGTGCAGCTGAGGCACTCTTTGAGTTTCTGTGCAAATCCACTACAGTGACCCTTCTTGGAATGTTGTTGCCCCCTACCGCAGAGGGATACATGTTGAGTGATTCTGGTCTATCATAGTTAATAAGCCATAGGTTAGTAATTGAAGGTTATCTATTCGGGGTTCCTTTGAGACCCCTATGGGACATCGATAGTCCTATAACAGAGCAGTTCCTGAGTGGGGATTTGCAGTTCAGACATTTTTGTGGCTTGTGGCCCAAAGTAACCGCTTCAAGTGGTAACGTGGTTCAAGGCATCTAGGTGATCTGGTTTTGTTGGAACTAATGGCAGAGAGTGGCTGCTTGACACAGGAACCATGGCAAAATCCAAGGCTTTCAAGCATCTTCGGTTGCGTAAATATCAGATATGGAGTGATGATAGAATCTACAGTTAAGTTTGGCTCTGTGTCTATCCTCCTATTCGGATGGCGTTAATGTGGTTGCTTTTGAGTAAGAGTTGCTCAGTTGGTCATTTTTTCACCTTTCTGTTTTTCTGGGTTTTCTCAGTTTCTTACGTTACTTCTTTGAAAGTGAGGATTGTGGGCTTTGAGGCGAGGCGGTTTCTGCCAGGTAATTTTGTATGGCTGGGTGTGTCAACACGATGATGACTGATTAATTCATTAGCTGAGCCTCTGTTTGCAAGGCTAAAAGATTTTCTAGCTTCTCATGCATAGAAAGTTGGAGTGCGGCTCCTATAGTTATTGGGCTATCGAGTTGGCCCTATTCACTAATAACACATCGATAGCCAGAGGAGATTCTTCTTTGAGACGCCTTCACTTCTTCCAGTAATTCTGAAAAGTATTCCTGGAACTGTGGCAAGTGTTTCCATGGTGGTGGAACATTGACAAGTATGATAACCGGTAGCTGGGTCACTTTGTACTTTTCTGATTGAGGTGTTTAGCTCCTGCAGTTTGAGATCAATCCCCTGGACATGCACAGCAAGTGCATTGAGTAGATCAACTTGAATATCTAAATTACCAGCGTGATGTGTTAGTGCTGATGAAATCACCTCCCTGGTGCTCAATAGCTGTGGCCAAGTGGATGGGCCTGGGGGCTGATTTGTGATGACTGAGGATGGCCATTCCATCTCACCTGGTAAGGTGGAGGATATGTCGTTTGGGCCCTTTTGTCTTCCAATTCTAATGCAGAAGGATCTAATCGTCCCATTGTCTGCTCCTCATCAGTTCTCCTGCCATGGGAGCCTTCCTCCACCAACGTGGGAGCCCCTATTGATAATTTGATTGGAGAGAGCAAAGAATTATAAATGGGTTTTTGGGCAAGGAAGGGAGAAGAGCAGAGTTGAATGGTAGGTGATACATGTGACTGTTCACAAGGTCTTAGGAGCATCTCACGCCAAACTGAGGACTGTTAATTGGCCCCCTCCAGTACAGCATTATTTAAACCTTCGTGAGCCGGATTTGGACAGGACATCCCAGACAAGTGCCGCGCCACATGCTGGGGGCTGGTGTGATTTAATCCCTCATCCAGTTGGAGATCCTGGTCCCGTATGTGTTGGGTAACTGCGCAGTATATCACAGCGCTTGTCCTATGGGGCCTCTGCTTTATTTCAAATGCTAGGACCTCCACCAGAAGCTGAATCCTGGCCTAGTTATCTGGTTCTTTTGTAAGGACGGCAAGATGTGATGGAGAAGATAGCTCCAAGTCCTTTACCGATGCTCCTGCTTCCCCTGTTAGGAATGACACTGGCTGTGCTTGCTGTTTATCCTCAACTATAGGAGGTGGTAACTCCTTCGCTAGGGGTGATTTGCTGTCCCAACCAATCCCTTGGTCTGCCTGGGCAGTAGAGGTGGACGCTTTACAGGTGATTGTTAAACAAATCTGTAATCTTGGCGTTTGTTGGGCCCTGTAACTTAGAACAAGGTTCTGTTGATGTGGGAGGACAATCCTCACTGCAGGACGTCTCTAAGATGGAAGATGTCATTGGAGCCAGTGAATTGGGATTGAGCATTGGCTTCTCCTTCACTCTGCCCCCATGTTTTTTATTGGCCTGGGGATTAGGTACCCCATGTACCTTTCCTGATCTCATTTTGTTTGGTAGTAAGTTGGACAAATTATCAGCAGCCCTAAGTTGTTGAGTTAAGGATGAGAGACAGAAAAGTACAGCTGAAATCGAGGCGGGGGAGCTTCTCAGGAGGCACAAGCCACACCTGATCCTAGTCAAACCATTTCCTAACTGGTCCTGGCTCTACCCTTGCCTACTGCATCTAAAGCTCCATAACGCCACCTGAAATCAGACTGGGTGGTATGTCCTTCTAATTAACCTCCAACTTTGGAGCTTCTTCTCTACTTTTTTGTGCTTTCTGCTCTTTTTACACTTGAACTACACTTTATTCTATGCTGATAAATGCTCCCTTAGCTTCTTAAGCCCCACACTGATTCCTGGAAGCCCCCACAAGCTCCTGGTGGGGGGCTGGATGGACTGGTTCTAAAGCTGGAGGCTGAGGGCTAAGGTGCTGGCACTGGCAAATAAATACCAACTGAATAAAAAGAACCCCCAACACTGACCACTTGCTCATGTCTACAGGTTCTCAAGCTGGTGCAGGAAACAATCAGCATGTCCTTGGGTTAGTGGGGATTGATGTGGATTAATGTGGCCTCCATGGGAAGCTGTCAGCAGATCCTTTCGGCAGCTAGGAGTTGATATAGCCACCAAAGGCAGACTGGGGTCAAGTCTGGTGCACAGCTGGGCACTGCTGAAGTGATAGCAACCACAGCAGTAAAGGGACCTCAGACTCTGTTGCCTCTTACATGTCCAACAGAGATTATGTGTGCTTGGAGGAAGATGATTATAGACTATCAACCTCCTTCCTCCTTAATACATGGATGCTGTTCCTTGCTTAGACCTCCAAAATGCTATTGGCTTGACACATCGCCAGACTCAAAATAATTTATCCCTCTGACCCACCTTCTGGGGAAGTCTGGTCATTTACATCCAGAGTAAAAAATGCAGCAGGAGTTATATAATTGCCATTTTTGACTGCTGAGTCTAACTCCAATATTCTGACGGAAAATCTGAAGATTTGTTTAGCAGCTCTACAGCCTCTCTTGCCATTCAATTAAGCATTGTTAGAACCTATATTGCATAACTGGGAGAAAGCTTTCTCTGACCCAGTAGTTCACAGTCACAATGGAATTGGAAGAGGATGTAGCTTTACAGCTAAAGTGGTCTATCTCGAAGCTGGGGAACTGGGTTCGAGTCTCAACAACGATGCTCAACATCCTGAGATTCTGGGCAAATCACTTAATCTCCCCGCTCCTAACAAAAATGAATGTATTCATCTGTAAGTAAATTGGTGCTCATGTGAAGCGCTCTGATATCTTCAGGTCTAATTTGCGCTATATAAAACTCTAAAAAAGACGGAAGAGGCCCTTTGCCTTTTGATCCTCAGGTCTAATCTTTGCATCCTTCCCAAGAAAACATGGTACTGCAGACAAAGAGTCCAAAGGCTTGACTTTGTGGCCAAAAAGTTCTCCTTAAGGCAGTGTGGCCTTCTGCACTTCCAACACCACCTGCCTCTCTGGGTGGTATGTCCTCGCTTTGTGAGAATACAAAATATTGTCCACAGCAAGCCTTTTAACACATGAAGAAGCCCTTTTGTGGTTTGGTGAGCAATTACTCTGGATGACTAAAAGATGCAAACTGAACCAGGACAGGTGCAAGTTCCACCTTTTTCCTTAGGATATGCTGTCTCAATACCACTTTGATTTCTCTTTCCTCCACCAAAAACTTCTGGTAGGGTGGAAGGCCTCCCACTTCCCCAACTATTGGGAAATCATTAAACATAATGGTTTCAGCCTTCCCTTTGTGTCCTCCCCTCGCAGCCCTTCTCAGGCTGCCAACTCTATGTAAGGAAGTGCTCTTTGGTGCATGGCTCAATCTTGCAGACAGAGCCTCTTGCCCTGTGGAAAATGATGGTCACGGAAGTGGTGCCCTCAGAGAAGGAGGGTCTCAGATACTTTTTGACCTGAGACTTCTAAAGCTCTTTATTCTGCAGGGAACTTTCAAGGTGCTCTCCTTAAGCCCACACCTTCTGGTCCCCAATGCACGGGTTTGGATGGTGTACCTATATTTTCCAGGGCATCTAGTTCCATCTTTAAATCCTTGCTGCTCATAGGCATTACCTTAGCGGAACACTAGGATCCCTGCATTACCAAATTGCAGTGCTACAATTTGGTCTAAAAACTACTCCACAAGTCTTCACCAAAGTGCTGGTTGTGGTAGCTGCTTCTCTCTGCAGGTCAGGAATATGTGTATTTCAAGACTTGGTCATGGTGTACCTGCAGCACACTAAGATTCTTCTTCATGACCTGGGCTTCTCCATCAGCCTCCGGGAGACCCACTTCGACCCTTCTTAGAGCATGAGCCTGACTCATATAGTGTTGGACATGACCTACAAGAGAGTGTTTCTTCTTCCTTAAAGGACTGCTGTGGGCACTTGGACCCTGAGTTAGAAGACCTTGCGTCGGAGGCGGTGTGTTCTTCAGAAGGTCGTTTTCATAGTGGTGTCCTATCTGGGGCCACCTTGAATGAGAGATCGAATGACTTTAGTTGCCTCTTCCTGGAGGATCACAAATATGTCCTTCATCTAAAAGTGACAGACTTGATCTTCTTCAGATTTCATTATGTAGTCCTATGTGATCCTATTAACCAAAGCCCTAAATAGGAAGTGCACTCTGTCCTGTACCCTGCATTTTTTTCTGTTCTCTTTAGGTTCAAGTGGTGGCATGGTCTGCCTTATGTGTTCCCTCAGATCCCTCTCTCATCGAGCATCCTACAAAAAATGTGATGGATGATTCATTCAGCCCAAGTTAGCGAAACGAGGGTTTGGTATGTACATCTATTGGAGCTAGGTTCCGCTCACCTCGTGGACTCCCCCACAGAATAGGTCTGCTTCTGCTGCAGGATGATTTTGTGCTCCACCAGAATTCTCAGACACTTGATCTTCACACTTGGAGTTTGAGCAAAGACAAAAGGGGACCTTTTGTTTGTTACCAGAGCTAGAGGATATATATCATCATGGCTGCCTAAAATGCCTATAACCCTGCAGCCAAGCCAGACTGTGAGGCTCACTGCCACTGGTTCAAATGTGTTTCTTGGTGCCATCGTGTAAGAATGAACCACTTTGAGGCTCGCCTTTCTAATGTTCTGTGCTTTTAGCTTTATGTTGCTCAACAGGGACTGAAAGTCACTACTATCATGGTGTATTTAGCCCACTCTCTTCCTATATGTGCCTCCCTGATCAAACATCTTTATACAAGTCACCTAAAGTGTAGCATTTTTGTTTCCTCAAATGCACCTTTATTGTTCCACAGTAAATTTTGCTTCGTCCTTTCTGATGGCATTACCTTTTGTACAAAGGCATAGTTGTTCGGTTTGTATAACTACTCTATAAACTGTTCTTCTAGAGGCAATCACTTCGGTCCATGGGGCCAGCAATTTACTAGGCCTGTTGGTCCAGCCCCCATATAGTGTGTTTTACCCAGACAAGTTGCTCCTTGATACCTGTCCATCACTTCTGCCAAGGATTATGTCTGTTTTCCACATGGACCAGTCTATAACTATTTCATACTTTTTCCCTCCTCCATACCCTCTCCAGTGGCAGAGAAGAAGTTACAGAGACTGAACTCCAGAATTGTCTTCTCCTACTACATTGACCATACAAGAAAGAACAGAGTGGACAATCAGCCCTTCTATGGGCTTCTCTGGACCCATGAAAGGCAAAACAGTAACAAAGTATACAATTTCACGCTGGCCTACATTTTTTTAACGATGTGTTAAATATTGTGTGACTCCACGGCCAAGAAAGAGCGTCCAGCTGGCATTTGTGCACACTCAATGATATATTTTTTACAATAAACCGTATATGGTACATATATATTCATAATTCATTATATTTCTACAATAAACTGTATATTCATTGAAAAAAACAAAGGTTAAAGTGGAGTGATACGAATAAAAAAACTGCAGTTTAAAAATCATAAACCAAGAAAACACTGAAATTCCTCAGATATAACTAAATTCTTATTACAATACATTTGCGGCCAACTCCACACCTTGGGCAAGGCCTGCAGCCAAGGCTTTGCCCAAGGCCCGCCCTTGGCCTTGGGAAAAGCCCGGGCCAAGGGTAGGCCCGTCCACGCCCGTCGGAGCCCAGAGGAGGCTGGGCGGGCCCCAACTTTAACTCCCAGCGTCTGACCCAAGGTACTGCTCTTATTCTTTGTTAAAATGGGAAACAGGAAAGGTTCTATGGAGAAAGTGGGTTGAGGGACTGTAGCAAAAACGTGTTTTTGTCCAGAACGGCAGGCGTCCTTACTCACAAGATCAAACTAACTGAGAGGTGCCTGTCTTTGGAACCCCTGCTCTTCCCACTGAGGTCACCCACAGGGAGGGGCAAGAGGAGGTCCACTGCGCTCAGCCTCCACAATTGGCATCATCTGTGAACTCCCCACTTAGCCAGCTGGAAATTCTGCCCGTCACACCAGCCCTACCCGCCTCAACTAGTAGGAGGCTCAAGCATTCACCCCACACTGATCCACCCAACGGCCCTCCAGCCAAGAGGCGTAGGGGTGGCAGAATTCCAAAGCCAAACCGTAAGCCAACCAAACTTACTCGAGTCCCAAAATCTGAGGGCTAAATCCCCAAGGCGGCTACAGTGAGCCCGCCAATACCAGCCATCGCAAGTGTTTCATCTCCAGTGCTAGTACTTGATGATGCACTATGGGCAGGCGTAAGTAAATTGATGTGCTCCTTATTGGACCCCATTTCATTCAACTAACAGAGATTGGAGACCTATTAGCTGGTCTAGAGGCTCAGAATGCACTGTTCCATTGTCCCCAGAGTGCCCCTGTGCAGAGCCTGCACGTTTAACAAGGGATTCAGCACACCAGGTATCCATAGCGCTATCTACTAAACCTATCGCCGGAGACAGTGTGGTGATCAATTTTAGCATTGCTTATGTGGGTAATTTACTCTTAAATAATTTTCACAGTATCTCTCTTAGGGCCACTCAGATTATACCTTTATCACTCGAACACTTCTATATGCAGGGCACAATGTTTGGCACAGGACAGATGGTTAGGCCAAGGACAGGCCAATCAATGAGACATGGGGAGGACGCCAGTGGCGTCTCGGGGGTAAAGCTGCATAATAAATTCTCTCCTCTTTCAGATGTGGAATCCTGCGATTGACTAACCTCAGTTACCCCCCCTCCCGTTAGGAGTGTAACTTTCCCAGACAAACTAGCCCCAGTAACACAGAGGAGTCCTACGAATCCCCTAGCCCAGAGCATAGTCGATAAAAGTAAGTTCAGCTTAGCATCACGGAATGTGGCAGGAATTTCCTCAAAGCTAGGCAATGATCAGTGGCACAAACTTTGGCATTCCCTGGAAATCATTTGCTTTCAGGAAACATGGACCATGGAGCCCGTTTTTGTCTCGGGGTACCACCCCTTCCATACAGCTGCAGTGCATTCAATGTCAGGTACAGTGAAGCTGGGACTATTGTCTTTAATCGCCAATACCCTTCCTCTACAAGTAAGGGTGGTTGGCGGCCAGAATAATCACTTTCACTTTCTTCTATTATACATTACGAATAAAGTAGCCTGGCTCTTAATTAATTTTTATAATAATGAAAGTGGGGGAAACAGGAAGCTAGTGGTAGATGAATTAAATAGCGAGCTAGATAAAATTAATTCACTTACAAAAAAGGGCCCACTCAGTATTATCTGGGTGGGGGATTTTAATTCTCACCTCTAAAGTACAAAGAGGTTATGGGGATGGAAGATCACCAGGGTAACCCCTTCCCCATTTTACCTATAATGATTACGGTGATAGCCTTAACAGACTCCTACACACGGGAAATATGGAAATGATTAACAACACAAAGACAGGCCCTATAGGGAATATATTCAGGCGGATCAATTATTACGATGGACTTCATCCTAGTTTCCTCCACAATAAGTGGGATAGTCTTTTACATAGACAACATATTTAAATGTTACAGTGACCACACCATCCTACTTAACCACCTAAGTATCCCCTGTAAGCAGAATAAATAGCAACAGGCAGTAGTAAACATCTCGCTAACTAGGAAAAATGGGTATCTATTAAAATGGGCACAGGTTGAGAAGCAGAATTTGGCACCTGTAACCATAGCACAAACAAGGGATGATATTTTAGCCTGTCTGGCTGATGAGCCCTCTTCATCACTACTAGTTTCGCAGTTTAGAGTGCTTATGGTGAAATTAAAAGCTGCACTTATGCGACCGAAACCGGCAAATGGTCCACCAGCCAGTCGATGGATCGATTCTACATGATCTATAGCTAGAAGAGCCTTTGTTAATGCACTAAACATCCATCCTAGAGATCCAGCACAGATAAGATCGCTACACAGTGACTACAAGCTCATCAGAAGCAAAAGAGAGAGGGACATCAGGGAGAAAGCCTGGGATGACCTCGAGTAAGCAGCTAGCTCAGACAACAGCAGTGAGTTTTGGAAAGTTATAAATCACCCTATTTTAAAGATCTCAAGGATCCGTCCTTGGATGTCCACGTAGGCGAGGACGCATGGGTGGGACATTTTGAAAGTATTTTTGGTTCCAATGTCTCTACTGTTCCCCCGCCTCTCAAGGCAGTTCCCTCACTTCAAGGCACTCTAAAAGTCTTAATTTGTGAAGTTTGAAGGGGGCTGGCGGTCTGTGTTCCAGGGAAGGCCCCTGGTCCTGACGGGTTGCCTATCACCCTCTTCCAGGATAACTATGATCTGTGGGCCCCCCTATTAACTAACGTCTTTAATAGCATGGCGGCAGAGGGTCCTCGACCATCTTGGAAGCATAGTATAAGAGTTCCAATTTACAAGAAAGGAGATAGGAGCAGCCCAAAGAATGACAGACCCATCTCCCTACTGGATACCACTGCCAAACTCATGGGCCGGATTTTACTATCTAGACCTGAGGAATGGGCCCATGAACTTAACATTCTGATGCTGGCACAATATGGTTTCCAGAGGGGGTAGGGAAGAGTGGATCAATGCCTCAATCTCTAACTATGTAAAGGCAAATACTCTAAAACAAAAGGCGGGAAGATCTATGCCTTTATGGACCTGTCAGCGGCCTTTGACTGTGTGTCCCATTAAAAGCTGGGGCCTATGTAAATGTAAATTGATACTTGTATAGCGCACTACTCACCCGCAAGGGTCTCAAGGCGCTTGTACGAATACCGCTGTGGAACCCATCCTGCCTTTCCCTGTGAGGTGTCCACTCCTGGGCACCCCCAAGGTGGAGGCCAGGCATCCTTAGCGTTGTGGGGGCCGTTGTGGAGATTAAGCAAGCTATTGCCCAGAGTTGCAGAGTGGGACTCAATGATTGGAATAGGCACCGAGGCGAGAATTATCAGGTCCGTGGAATTTTGAGCCCAAGACCTGCCGAGGCGAGGACTTGAACCCTGGGCCCGGGCTAGACCTCTGCATCAGGGTCTGCCGCTCTAACCATTGAGCCACACTTCTCCTATGATGAAGGGGATGGGGATTGATCCGCTGATAGTCTGTTTCATTCATCAGTTATATGCTAATGCCACGGCTCTTGTCCGGTATGGCATAAACGGGGAATGCAAAAACAACAGTTAATGGACAGAATGCAGAACAATGTCATACATTCACCCCAGTGCAGAGATCTGGGCCTAAATCCATTGTTTTTTTGCACTCCACACCACCCCAGTTCAGACATGGCCATATGCAAATCAGCCTTGACACTGTGCCTCATGGGAACAGTCCAGCCCGAACTGCCAAGCCATGTCTTTCCTGGACCGGAATCAAGCATCCTAGGACCGGTTTCTGGCTATCAGCCGTCTTCAACCAGGATAGCTTGACTCCAGTGGTGTGGCGAGCATGGGACTCACGTCTGAGCATACCCATCCCACTCGGGGTGACAAATGCAAAAACAACAGTTGATGGACAGAATGCAGAACAATGTCATACATTCACCCCAGTACAGAGATCTGGGCCTAAATCCATTTTTTTTGCACTCCACACCACCCCAGTTCTGACATGGCCATATGCAAATCAGCCTTGACCCTGTGCCTCATGGGAACAGTCCAGCCCGTACTGCCAAGCCCTGTCTTTCCTGGACCGGAATCAAGCATCCTAGGACCGGTTTCTGGCTATCAGCCGTCTTCAGCCAGGAAAGCTTGACTCCAGTGGTGTGGAGAGCATGGGACTCACGCATACCCATCCCACTCGGGGTGACAAATGCAAAAACAACAGTTGATGGACAGAATGCAGAACAATGTCATACATTCACCCCAGTACAGAGATCTGGGTCTAAATCCACCTTTTTTTGCACTCCACTCCACCCCAGTTCAGACATGGCCATATGCAAATCAGCCTTGACCCTGTGCCTCATGGGAACAGTCCAGCCCGAACTGCCAAGCCATGTCTTTCCTGGACCGGAATCAAGCATCCTAGGAACGGTCTCTGGCTATCAGCCGTCTTGAGCCAGGAAAGCTTGACTCCAGTGGTGTGGAGAGCATGGGACTTATGTCTGAGCATACCCATCCCACTCGGGGTGACAAATGCAAAAAGAACAGTTGATGGACAGAATGCAGAACAATGTCATACATTCACCCCAGTACAGAGATCTGGGCCTAAATCCATCTTTTTTTGCACTCCACACCACCCCAGTTCAGACATGGCCATATGCAAATCAGCCTTGACCCTGTGCCTCATGGGAACAGTCCAGCCCGAACTGACAAGCCATGTCTTTCCTGGACCGGAATCAAGAATCCTAGGACCGGTTTCTGGCTATCAGCCGTCTTCAGCCAGGATAGCTTGACTCCAGTGGTGTGGAGAGCATGGGACTTATGTCTGAGCATACCCATCCCACTTGGGGTGACAAATGCAAAAACAACAGTTGAGTGACAGAATGCAGGACAATGTCATACATTCACTCCAGTACAGAGATCTGGGCCTAAATCCATCGTTTTTTTGCACTCCACACCACCCCAGTTCAGACATGGCCATCTGCAAATCAGCCTTGACCCTGTGCCTCATGGGAACAGTCCAGCCCGAACTGCCAAGCCATGTCTTTCCTTGACCAGAATCAAGCATCCTAGGACCGGTTTCTGGCTATCAGCCGTCTTCAGCCAGGATAGCTTGACTCCAGTGGTGTGTACACGCTCTTTTAAGTTCGAGAGAGGAATCAGACAGGGATGCGTCCTCACCCCGTTTCCTTTTTCCATCCATACAAATGGAGTGAAGGCGGCCCTGACTGGCTCACCTCTAGACGTGCCCATATTTGATAACACCCCCCTCCCAATAGTGGCGTGTGCTGATGATGCAGTCCTAATTGCCACGACAGGAGTAGGTCTTCAAAGCCTCATAACATCTTATGCTTCATTCATGGTCTCCCTAAGGGCCTGATGTGGGTAATAGTGAAATACCAAATTTGACCGATTTGGTATATAGAAATCGGTATTTCAGATGTAAGTAAGAATTCGGTAAAAAATACTGAATCCTTAATATATGTTATTACCGAATCAGTAATTGAGATTCGGTAATAAGGAATACCTACCCATTCATTCCTATGGGCTTGGAGGTCCATAGGAATGAATGTGAAGACATTCGGTATTACTGATTCGGTATTACCGAATTGATAATACCGGGAGGTATTTCAAGGGTGTCAGGGTGTCGAAAGGACACCCTGTTGCACCCCTGAAATGTGCATGTGTGCACATATGGCACTTCAAAAAAGCAAGAAAGTGCTTTTTTAAAGGAATTTTGTAATTACCACCAACTTGAAGTTGGTGGTAATTACCGGTTCTTTAAGGCCCAAAATCACTCTTTTATGTGCTTTCTACATTGCATTTAAGGAATCGGTATTACCGATTCCACAAATGCAAGGCCAATAAGGAAACGGTATTAAGGAATCAGTATTTTCCTTCCCTACATCACGAATGCCTAAATACCGGTCAGTAACGGTGAAATTTACCAAATTTCACCGTTACTGACCGGCATTTGGGCCACCTACATTGGGCCCTGGATCTTAGAGTGAATGAAACAAAATCCTTTATCATTATAGCAGGAGCAGGTAAAGATACAAAATCCCCTTATTTCCATCTGGACTCAAAGAAAATCTAAGTAGTAGAGTCCTTTTCATACCTGGGTGTCTTATTTGATAAAAAACACTCCTGGCCAAACTTGGTGGCGGCAAGAGTCCTAGGTGTGGAAAGAAGACTCCAAGCTATCAAGGGTTTGGTTAAGAAGATAAGCGCCAGCCCCCTGGATACGTTTAAAACATCTATCACGCAAAAATAAAGGCAGCGGCAACTTGTGGTTCAGGAGTCTGGGGGCTGGCCCATGTCGATCATCTCCAAATAATAGAAGACAGTTTTTTAAAACCCGGGTGTCACTACCCCACATCATTCTCCAATCATATTTTACATCTTGAACTAGGGCAACCTTATATGGTAGACTCTATCAAATTGGCGCCAATGTTGTTACGGCTCTCCATTTGGCGCAGGGCCACTGTCAATCTAACACAGTGTATAATTCGAGATTGTCTGAAGTTGGAACATCATAACAAGATTGGATGGCTCAGATACGTAGAGGCAAAATTGAGCGCAATGGACTGGGAGAATTATTTTGGGATCCTGCATCTTGTAAGAGGGTTTCCAAACAGAAAATAATTGAGGAATATTTGCAGAGGGCTAATTTTACCCGCAGGGAAAATAATCACCAACAAAAAGCGTCCCTTGCATACGATCTTATCCCCCCAAGATTAGAGCAAGAGCAAGGTTATTCATACCTATCGAGTATTACTATCGCACAGCAGCATAACTATATCTTACTGCGTTTTCGTTTGAACCTTATTCCTTTGATGTTAGGGTTCTCAGAGAAGAAATTTAAACATTCAGATCTGATTCCATGTCCATGTGACAACTATACGTCCCAGTCTGACGTACATCTAGTATTGTTCTGTAAGTTGTATCAAGCTGTAAGAGAAGCTTTTATCCTTCCAATTTTAAGGTGCCATCATTTAACTCAATGTAGGGTAGCACTGTATTTTTTAAAGGCTTTCTCTGACCCATTTGTTTGTTTCTCTGCAGCTACTTTTTTGTGGGGTTGTATGAGAAAGAGAAAGGTGTGGGCAGCTTGATGATTTAATTATTATAATCTTGAATCCAATGAGGTGATCGTGGTTTAATGACACCTAAAGCTCACAAAGATTTTAAATGTTTTTATATTATTTATAATACTGCCCGTATATTACTGTGTATTTAATGGGTCTTTGATTAAATTGTGCTTTTATGATCTGTTTTAAAGAGATTTAATAAAGATTTTATTGATTGATTGATTGAGATGTGCACAAAAGAAAAGTTACTTTCTTATGACGTTTTCTATCAAAGTAGCCTTCATTAAAATCATATACATTGCATTTCCCTTCCCACAATATAAATAAATAATCACCTGTGTGAGCCTCTTTTGCACCAAAATTTGCACTTACCAACCATCATTTGCACTGAATGACTGATGCAAAATGTGACACTTTCCAGCAGCTATACAAAAAAAAAAGCATTTGCAATGCAATGGGTCTCGCATTACTGATAGTTTGAGGTATTGGCGTTGCAAATAATAAGGCAATGCCAATAGCTCATACTTTCAGTAATGCAAGACCTAGTGCATTGCAGATGCTTGTGCAGTGAGTCAGGAACCAGCAGTGTATGTCTCAGTGCATTACCGCAAGCTGCTCCTAAAGGTCCCTAGTGAGCAATGCATCAGCACTGCATGTCTAGGTGCAGGACTGCAAGCTGCTCCTAGAGGTCCCTAGTGAGCAAGAACCCAGCACTGCATTTCTAGGTTCAGTACCACAAGCTGCTCCTAGAGGTACCTAGTGAGCAAGGCACCAGCACTGCTTGTCTAGGTGCAGGACTGCAAGCTGCTCCTAGAGGTCCCTAGTGAGCAAGAACCCAGCACTGCATTTCTAGGTTCAGTACCACAAGCTGCTCCTAGAGGTACCTAGTGAGCAAGGCACCAGCACTGCTTGTCTAGGTGCAGTTCCGCATGCTGCTCCGAGAGGTCCCTAGTGAGCTTTACAAACTTTTGGTCACATATGGTACAGCACCCTGCAGAAGATATGGTATATCTACCCTACCTATAACACATTGCATGCAAGACAGTGCTACGAGTACATTCAAATAGCTATGTCCATATGCACAATTAGAAGTTTTGAAAGGTGACAAAACAATTATAATGTTAATTCCGGAATAGGTTACACTCTATGTGGAGCTGATGGAGGGAAATGTGCATGCAGTACCGCACGCTGGTCATATAGAGGTCCCTAGTGAGCAAGGCACCAGCACTGCATGTCTAGGTGCAGTACCGCAAGCTGCTGCTAAAGTTCCCAAGTGAGCAAGGCACCAGCACTGCTTGTCTAGTTGCAGTACCACAAGCTGCTTCTAGAGGTCCCTAGTGAGCAAGGCACCAGCACTGCATGTCCATTTGCATTAACGCAAGCTGCTCCTAGAGCTCCCTAGTGAGCAAGGCACCAGCACTGCATGTCTAGGTGCTGTACCGCAAGCTGCTCCTAGAGGTCCCAAGTGAGCAAGACACCAGCACTGCTTGTCTATGTGCAGAAACGCAAGCTGCTCCTAGAGGTCCCTAGTGAGCAAGGCACCAGCACTGCATGTCCATTTGCATTAACGCAAGCTGCTCCTAGAGCTCCCTAGTGAGCAAGGCACCAGCACTGCATGTCTAGGTGCTGTACCGCAAGCTGCTCCTAGAGGTCCCAAGTGAGCAAGGCACCAGCACTGCTTGTCTATGTGCAGAAACGCAAGCTGCTCCTAGAGGTCCCTAGTGAGCATCATAAACTTTTGGTCACATGGGGCACTGCACCCTGCAGAAGATATAGTAAATCCACCCTACCCATAATGCATTGCATGCAAGACAGTACCATGAATACATTCAAATAGCAATGTTCGTATATATAATTAGTAGCTTTGAAATGCGACAAAAGAATTATTATATAAATACCGGATTAGGTTGTACTCTATGTGGAGCTGATGAAGGGAATAGAAGGTCTGATATAATGTGAGATGTGCTAGCTAGTAAAATAACAATTGCCAACCTACTTTAGGACCAAGTGAGTGTCCTGTCTGAAGGCCTTTAAGAAAATAGTGCCTTATGGCTGTAATTAAAACCTAGGGTGTAACAACACATGTAACAGGGGGTGTCTTCATGAGAGGTTACAAGAAGAGACAAGGCGGGACTAAGGAGGGACTACTAAGCCTGATGACCAATGAAAAGCCACCAATTAGAGGGAGAGGAGCCAATTAAAAAGATGGGCGGAAAATAGGCAGAGCTTTATGCCCATATTCTGAATACAAAATTATTTTTAAAAAAAGGGGCACAGCATAATACAAAAGTATTCAAATACGAAAAAGTGGGACAATTTCCCACTTTTTAGCAGTGCATATGTGTTTCTTCAGCATATCCTGAATACAGTCAGCATGTCTCGAGCGCTGCATAGGCGAGACCTAAATATGAACAAAATGACTAGTGCAAAAATATCACTTTAGCACCTGTTTGTCAGTGCAAATTGTGTTTTTACTGGTAATCTGCTCTTACTTATGACAATTGTAGATAGCGGTGCACCGTATTCAAAGATCTTGCAGTCTTTACAATTGAGCTGTACATTTTCTTACCTATATGCTATAACCAGGCAGCTTTGTTCATATCATTGTAGCCCCCCTTGAGATGACAACATATTCATTTGCAAAGCGAGGGTACAAGAATGCCCTTGTGCATGCATTGAAAATATGCACCGGCAAAATCAATTTCGTGTCCTGGTTAGAACAATGAAGAAACGTTTGGCACTGTGAAAAAAACACACACAATTGCTTTCTGTATACAGTACATCTACGAGATAAACAATGAACGTGTGGTGAGTCATTGTACATTTGAAATGTAAATCAGTCTCTCAAGCCTTGCAATGCAAGCCCTCAGTAACTGAATAGGAGGTGGAGTGAAAACCAAACAGACTTATAGCATGAGATGAGTCTTAGGCTCAAAATCAACTCTATAGATAGATCTGTGTCAAGCAATACCTACAAAGCAAACCCCCCCCCCCCCTTATTAGTGGTATAAAAACATGCATAATTGGGGTGCAGAGACCCCCCTCATCCAACTGGTACCCTCTGAGAAAAACATTAGAGCACTGGTTCTTAACCTGGGGCCCCAGGACCCCTGGTGGTTTGTGAGGCCTACTCAGGGCGTCCGTAACTTCTTTACAAAATTAAAAAATATTAAAATTAACCAATTAAAATGAATAAAGTATATTCAAAGAAAAATTGAAAATGTAAAAACGGTTTGTAAATTTGATTCTGAATTTAACAAAATTTTTGAGCATTTGTTTTCTGCATAAATGTTTTTGCGTGTTGTTTCGGGTTTCAAGTCATAGAAATTGCTAAGGCCGGGCTGCTGGGTTCCAGTAATGCCTCAGTGCGGTTCCACGGATATCCAAAGGTGAAGAACCGCTGCCTTAGAGAGCCCCAGAGGATGGACTGGTACTGAATAAGAGGACGACATCTGTAGGTTTTCTAACTCCGAAGCTACAGAATACCTTTAGCATACAATGTTGGATTTCACCTTTTTTACGACGTCACTCGCTTTTTAAAAATTATGCGGCATAAGGAGGTTGAAGAAACGCTGAATAATTATGAGAATGCTGCGGTTTAAAGAACTCCTGAGGCAGTTATATAGTCAAGGATATCAGTAAATTCTGGAATGTTTTGAAAGGACTGTTTTATGTTTTGAAATATCGTGTGCATTTAAATGTTTATGTTTATGGATTTGTTTATATGGTTTTGTGAAACCTGTATTATACTATTAATTAAAAAAAAGACACGCAGACAATGAATATGCACATCTGAGTAGACAGGCTAGTCATTCTGGTATGCCCCATACAAACAAAGCAATTCCTTTTGGAGTTAGTTGTCTAAATTAGCTACATTCAAAAATATGATGAATATGTCCCTTCTGCCACCAACGCCACACATTTCCCAGCCGATGACAGGCTGTGTGTGCATGGGCTGGTCTGCAGCAATGGGCTGTGCGCACAGTCAGATAATTGGCATCTTCGCTTAATTAAAATTACTCCAACAATCAAGATTGTTCCAACAAGAATCTGTGCCGCTGGCGCATGATCGCTACTACGTGTGTGTTGTGACAAGAATGGGGAAAGGGGCTGCTGCTCTCTGCGGAGCGCCGCGCTTGCAATTACGCCGCTATCCTCCGAGATGAAAGTCATTTTATGTCTTAAGTGAGAGCCCCGGCAGTGCGTTTCCATGACAACCGGAGAAGCAGCATTTGAGGACGGCAGCGGAGCACGTGCTGCCCGGCAACGCTCTGCTCACGAGCCTGTGATGAAGCTGGGTTGAGGGGGAAACCGAAACATGGGTCCAGGTGCCTAGGTTTCACTGGCGCAGCAGATGCAATGGCACCGGGGCCCGGAGGCGCCCACTGAACCCTGATTATTGCTGTATTCCACAGTTCAAACAGCAGCCAGGCGGCCCATTTCTTTCCTTGCACTCGGGTGTGTGATGACACGCTGCTTATGCCATTGCATGCATTCTGGTGGTTACTTGCTAGTCAGGGTGATGGGTGTTCGTTCTTGTCCACTTGGCCTCTTCCCTTGTTATATATTTTGCTCTCCCCCCTGGCGATCTTTGACTGCACCCCCTGTATACTGTACCTTGTATATATAAACCTCTTTTTTCAATAAAAAATTACTGAAATAAAAAAAAGAAGAAGAACTGTAAGAAAGCTGATGCTAATGACCCAGGGCCATAGAATAAAAGATGAAATGATAAACTATCAACTTCTAGAGAGCCACTGGAATTGTTAGTTTCTGCATGTACAACTTCTTCCACTTTCCACGGAATTATGGATTTAAACCCCGGCTCGCCCCGCATTCCCGCATTCGTTGCAGCTACATCAGAGGCTGCTCCTCCTCTTACATCGCTGCCAAGACCTGGAACAACCCTCCCCTTTAGCTCCGTACAGCCGCCTCGCTGACAGACTTCAGACAAACTCAAGACCTGTCTTTCCAAATTTGCCACATAATATGTCAACAGCTCCATAAATTGCAGATTTTAACAAAATACAAAATTCTAGATCAAATGAATCAAAAGTTACTATACACATGCACGACAACGGGAGAGAGTGCGGGGGTAAAGAAGGCACGGACAATGTGAGGGAGGGCGGGGGTAAAGAAGGCACGTACAACGGGAGGGTAAAGAAGGCACGGACGACAGGAGGGAGGGCGGGGTTGTAAAGAAGCCACCACGGACTGAATGTAAGCAAAGCACGTCGTGCCTGCCGCAAGAGAAACTTGATAAATAAAAGAATGCTTAAAGACTAAATACCAGGTACCATGTAGCAACTGAAGTAAAAGGGCCAGTTGCTATGGGGAGGTTACAAATGAAGCAAAACCAAAGGGGATGATGGACGGAGTGTTGAACATTGAAAGCACTAACCCTCAGTCAACAGATCTGGGTTTAATCCATCATCATTCTTTAGCTCACTCCACCACCCCAGTTCAGACATGGCCATATGCAAATCAGTCTGACCCTGTGCCTCATGGGAACAGTCCAGCCTGAACTGAAGCCATCATTTAGGAAGGACAATGACACAAGCTAATTGCAAATATGGGCGGAGAGCGCACTGACTCTTGGCTCGACCTAAAAAAGGCAAAATAACGGAGCAATATAACCACGATTATTATGCCTCATGCTTTGCCTTTTCTTGCTGTATAATTTAGGTGACTCTCCTGCGTTATTTCATCCTCCCTTGCCGCATAATTTGAATGCCACTGATTATAGGTAACAGTGTGCCACCAGCGCAACATCTGATAGTTGTCACAGCATTCCCAATCCTTTACTAACTTCCAAAGTTAGCTTCAAAATACCAGCATCATGCCAGTCCACAGTGCATGCCGCCAAGCAGTATTCTACTGCTGCTTCCAAGGGTTGTTTTGGGGGAGAGGAGCCTGCTGAGGTCTCACGTATGAATAGTGTGGTTTGCTACACGCAGCTACAGTCAGTTGGCTTGGCTGCTGTGTGGCGTGTTTTTTTAGATTGGTTAGGAGTTTTACGCAGGGGAAAGGTTCCTCTTTGCCTTTGCTCTGGACACCCAGGTAGCAGAATGAATTGTTGTAGGTCAGTAGGTAAGGCAGAAAATAACAATAAGGATATAGAGCACAGGACTGGGAGTAGGTGCATAAGGGTGTACACACAGTGAGCTCCAATGCACACTTTAAACTAATACAATATAATTATACACATCAGGCGTATCTCACATTCATAGTTTTTATGCCACGCGGTCAGACCAGTGTGCTCGATGAGGAGCCCTTGGCGTGGACTTTGGGCATGTGTTGTGGAGTTGCCCTTTGATAGAGCCTTACTGGGAAGTAGTGTTGCAAAGATTAAATAGGGCAACTGGTTGGGAGGTCCAACACACCCCACAGGCGATACTACTGAGACTGATTCCGTCCCCGTCGAAACAGAAACTTACCCGTATGTCCTTGATGCTGGGTTTATTGGTTGCAAAGCGGCTCATTGGATGAGGGTACAACCTTCCAATTGTGCTGATTGGCTGCGTGACATGTCTGAATGCGCGGTGGCACAAGAAGTCAGAATCCAGAATGTGAGGAGGAATGAACGTCTGGGGGATGACTTGGCATCCTGGGAACAGATGTTGTCTGACCTACAGGACACAGCAGTTGGCGAAACTGACTCAGGAGCACAAGACATGGTTAAATGCGGTGAGTAAGAGAAGAATGATCATAGATTTGGTAGACTGGAAGAATGTGTCCTTTTGAAGGACAGAAAACTCAGAAGTATAGGCAAAAGGTGACATGGATAGATACTCGAACTAATGGAATTGACAATAGTGACCACACCAACTGCTTCCCAATAGAATACCTATATGTAGTACTTATGTCTTTGTCATAACATAGGAGCAGCTATGGGTGGTGTGGGGAGTTGGGAATAATGTTTATAAGACATGTATTATTGATATTATAACGTTGTATTAATGTTGCTATACTGGAGTCACGATACAGTGTTCTAATCCTATGAAAATCAATAGAGAATAAAAAAACATTTAGCTTTAGAGGGTTTGGAGTTAGTGAGCTAGCTGCTAGCGAGGGGTTTGGGTGAGTATGGTAAGCGATAGGTCATTGGAGGTGGCGGGCGGCTTTCCTTAGGGTTGGGAGGAAGTCAGACGGAGGACCTGCTATACCTGGGTGCTGAAAGAGGGCGGGGTAGCTGGGAGAAGCAGTTGCCAGAAGATCAGCTGGCTAGTAGGAACAGTAATATTGCCCTACTTCCAGAAGGGGGTAGAAAATAAAAGGGGGTGAATGACTGGAATTCCCGTTGGGGGTGATGGCATGATGACCAGCAGTAGCAAGATGGAGTGGTTCACTTTGCCACTGGACTCAAGCTAGCCTAACTGATGAGGGGTGTTACCCCAAAACCGGGGCCAGGATGCTTGCTTCCGTTCCAGGGAAAACCTGGCTTGGCAGTTTGGGCTGGACTGTTCCCATGAGGCACAGCGTCAAGGCTGATTTGCATATGGCTGGGTCTGAAATGGGATGGTGAAGTGAGCTAAAGAACGATGGATTCAACCCAGATCCGTGAATGGGGGTGTATCTGAAAAGTTTCAGCGCTCCTTGGTTTTGCAAGGTGATGAGACTGCCTATAAGGGCCAGAGCTATCAAGGCAGGGGTGGCTGGAGCCACCAAGTTGTAGCAGTTGGTGGGAGAGGAGGAAGGGGGCTGAGAGGGTGTTGATACAATGTCAATGTCAGATATTCTTGTAAAGCGTGCATCTCACCGTGAGGTCTAATGGCGCTAGCAACAAAAAGACAGTAATATAGACAGCAACCTGAAAATTAAACGCCAGCTTACTGAGGAAAAAGCCAGTTTTTTCAGCAATACAGGCATTGCAAGCTACAGAAGTTGGGTGTAGCACCAGACTAGAGGTGTTGAGGTGTCCTCAATGACATCCTCTTGTTTCTACGTCCTTAAATCTCGGACACCTAGTTTTCGATTACTGTCAGAGGATGCTAGAAGGACAGTGATTGCAGCCAGCATAAGCTTGAGATTAGATTATTGTAATGCTTTATATTTGGGTATATCCAAACAGCAAATTTAAAGACTACACTAAGTTCAAATCAAGCAGCATGGACTATAATGGAGTCTGCAAGATTTTCTAATTCCTCTTCCGTACTTGCTGCTAAGGAATGGAATCAGTTACCACCTTCCCTTGGATTAACCCTTTCACTCTCATTGTTTAGCAAAAGGCATAAACTGTACTTTTCCACTTAATTGCAGTCTTGGAACTTTACTGTTGGGGCGCAACCTTGAACGCCAGGAGACCTTCGAATGTAAGCTTGCTCTAATAATCCAAATAACATGAAAGGGCCCGGTTGTCTCGAGAGATTGGCATGGGAGGGCAACAGCAAGTGTTTTTAGGGGAGACTGCAGGAGATGTCAGGTATTTTCAGAGATTATGTTAGTGGATTCCATAAAAGAACGTGGTGGCCACCATACAAGGAAGTAGGCAGAAGTGAAAAGAGAAATTGGGAAGTAATAAGAGGTGGAATGATGGGTGCACGTGCAATGGTTCTGGGAGCAGGGGTGGAAAGAATGAGGTGGGAGACAGGCGTGCAGGTAATGGTGACAGTAGATTGGTGCAGGTGGTGCAAGCATCTAGTGAAGGAGAGAGTAGTTTAGAGCAATGGTCTCAGGTGGCAGTGGATGACTCAGCAGCACAGATCAATACGGTTTAATTGACCAAGTAAACAAAGGTAGGCATTGTGGTTAAGGGGGTAGTAGAGAGAGTCCGGGTGCCGGTAGAGTGATGGAAGTGTGTGATAGGTTCTCTGCACCCACCTGACATCAACGTCAAGATGAAGATCAATGGACTTGTATGCTGGATGTGCTTCTGACAACAAAGTTTAAGGGGCAAGGTGGGTGTAAGGTGTCATATTGAGTGGTATTAGAGTGTTAGAGTAAATATTGGAGCTGGAATAAACAAAGGTTGAAAGATCTGAAGAGGAGGCGGTATTGCATAGTCAACAGGAATGCAGAATTAGAGAAGAACAGAAAGCCTGCCTTAGACCAGGTGAAAGAAGTTGGCTGACGCCCTGGTAAGTGGATGGTGTGTAGGGGGAGCAAATTAGCTGAAGTCTGAGCATTGGGGAGGATTTGTCAGCGGTAGACGAAATTAAACAGAGGGCTTGTGGGTTTATTTATTATTTATTTATTTTATAGTTTCATAGAGCGCGTACAGGATTAAGGAGGAGGAATACAAAGGGTAAGGATGGGAGGGATCAAATTGGGAAAGATAGGGGATACATTATACCGGAGGAGCACGCAGTCTAAAGTCCAAGCTACATGTGGGATAAAAATGAAAACAGGTAGATATAATATACAAGAAAGCACGCAGTCTCAGCTCTTGGGGGGATGCCCAGGAATGCTTAAAAATGTATCATCCGTAGAGGCCGTGGATAATGCCGAGGTGGAGGGTGGAACATGTTCATGCGGTGATTGTAAAGTATTCATTAAATGAGGTATTTTCCCATGAAGCAGGTTTTGGTCTCCTTCTTAAAGTGTTCCAAGGACCGAAGTCTTCTAATGGTGGGTGGGAGAGAGTTCCAAATTCTTGGTGCAGCCCCAGAGAATGCCCGATTGTAGGTTTTTTCCTGCCGGAAACGTGCTGGTTGCAGCCACAGGTCTTTGGCAGATCGGGAGTTTCTGGCTCCTCCGGATATCACGTGTTTTTGTGCGAGAAATGTAGGGGAATTGGAGTAAAAAGCTTTGGGCGTAATGCAGGCCTGTTTAAATTGGATTCTGGCCTCTAGGGGAAGCCAGTTCTGAGCTTTAAGGTGGGGAGAGATGTGGTTGAATTTCTTTGAGCCCGTTAGGAGTCTGGCGGTGGTGTTGAGGCAGGAGGGTTGGTGGAAAAATATGTTGGGGCAGAGTCAGGGAACAGAACTAGGAGTGGAGACAGGGGGAAAGGAGCAGATAAATGTGAATATGGGTTAAGTGGGGGGTAAGCTGGTGCTAAGTGAATGGGACTGTAAGAGTGAGCCTGAAACTGAAGGTTGTAAGGTTGAACTGATGCTGAAAAGAGGTCTCTTCTGGTGTAATTGGAGTTTAATACATACAGCACTCAGGTGCAGTGGTACTGACCAGGGTGGATGCATTGGGGTCACCTGTTGTATACTTTGTCAGAATTACGTAGAGGAAGAGGATATGCTGGTCATTCATCTCAGGAAGAACAATCTAGTATAGATGATGGGGTGACTGCTTAAAGAAATGAAAAGGGACTCGTGGTAAATAAAGCGTTTATGGTACGCACAAGTATCATATGGATGGAGCACGTGCCAAGAGACGTTTTGTGTGTGGTTAAGCAAAAGGCAAGACAACAGGAAAACAAAGTGACAGCGGAGGGGGCTAGGAAGGTTTTGAAAGGATAAGACCTATGGAAATAAATATTGATTTATTTAGGGTGGACTTGTGGAATTATCATTCCCAGGGAAAATATTACTTGTGAAAGACATGGTGGCATGAAAGGTGAGAGACAGGATTGAGAAAGATTTTAAGTCGGAGGGAAACACCTCAGAGGATATTCTCATCAGGTGCAGTTTGGAGGCAAGTTGGAAGGGACACAGGAGGACTGGCTTGTGCACTGAGCAGATCAGCCAGCTCTGGATGGGAGGGTGGGGACTACTACTGACCGGGATGCTCTATCTAGCCATATATATATATACTTCTAAACAATGCACATAGGTAGATGACCCAAATCTCATGAGTATTATGTACATTGGGTCATTAAAAGGTAGAGAGTCATGGCAATTGTACTGTATACACAGCAAGATGCAAGATGTCTTCTCTTTCCACGAAAACGTTGTTATCATGTGTGTATGCACTAGCACTTTAAATCTGTGAAGGCCCTCAGTGGGCGCTTCATGTGATCAAGGCCTTCTCAGGTCGAAACGCATCATGGCGGTGGTGTAAGGGCTCCCAAAAACCTTTTATTTGCACCAGAAAACGGGTTCCCATTCGTGTGTTCCCCAGGAGAGAGCAGATGTGTCACAAGCCTAAGTATGGAGTGACATAAATACTGAGCTGGCAGTGGCTTCCTTGGTAACTGCGAACCCCCTCCTCATTTTGGGCCCTGCGGCAGGAAGCTGACTTCGGCGTTGGCCGGAAATTTACTTTTCGTCTCAGAACAGAAAAGCAGCGGCAGCCCCTGGGCAGTGAAATTTTCCCACCATCTGTGCAAAGCAACAGAACGCGCGTCGGAGGACACAAGCAACGCCGACCGAACACAGAGGTAGGAACTGACTGAGAGTCTGGTGAGGAGGTGTGCAAGGTACAAGCGCTGGTATTTACCAGAGAAGCTTGTAAATCAATACAAACGCCCAGAAAATTACCCGATGACCACTGACGCACTGCGGAGTAGGAAGGCGGCAGCAAATCAAATGTTTGATGGTTCCCCGAGTGGGGATCTACAAGGCAGCATACAAGTAAGTGCCACACATGGAGGCAATACCAACGCAAAGGATTTGTTGAAAAAAATTAGAAAAGCTCATGAAGAGCGAAAATTCCAAATGGTGGGAACACCAATCTCTTTCCAGATATTTAGAGGTTGGCAGAACACCAAGGGGCTTGAAGATCATGCTTGCGCCTAGCTACGAGAATCCTGACCCCAGGATGTTGAGTGAATGGGCCGAGTGCAACTTAGAATCTTCGCGCAAGTTGGTGCAGATCTTGGTAAAATATGCCGAAAGCGATCGTATGGACTTACAAAAAAAATATTGATGACCTAAACAAAGAAATTAATAAGTTGGGAGTCACTAACATGATTAACAAATATCGCGAAGATATGCTGACAAGATTACAGAGAGAGGATGAGGTCATTAAAAAGAGAATGGCCTTCAAATTCCAGCGAGACAAGCAGGATTATGAAAATGGTCAAATTTTGACATTTTCAAGAAAATATGACTCTTTGAAATCTGTAAGGAACGAAATCCCGAGACAAGAGAGTCAGGCTAGAAATAGTACTAATATCCAGCTGTCCACCTCTACATCTGATATCAGCTCTGCCATTGAAAGTGAATCTGAAACCGAACAAGGCAGAGGGGGCCCACGGTTGGGGGTTCCAAAACTCTCCCTGGCTCAGGAAGGGGACTCCCTCCGGCAGAACAGAAGACAAACGTTGCGCCCACGCGTTCCAAATGTAAAATCAAACAAAGATGCAACCAAAAGCGTCGGGAAAGACGCTAACATTGCCGGAAACGACAAGCCTTACAACAAAAGAACAGTGAACAACAAATGGAAACACAAATGAATAAAATATCAAGTGACTCCAATACAATCATCAACTTGTCATCAACAACCCTCAGTGAGGCGCAGAAGCAACTACTATCCTTGGGGCTATTGTACTGCCCTGAGAGCAGCCAAGACATGGAACTCCCTCCCCCCACACCTATGACTGACCCAGGACGATCTCACCTTCAGGAAACACCTGAAGACCTGGCTATTCGAGCAATAGCGCCCCCCCTCCCTCAGCGCCTTGAGACCCTCACGGGTGAGTAGCGCGCTCTACAAATGTACTGATTGATTGATTGATTGATTGATTAATTGATTCAGTTACTCACTAACCCGCATTGACGTATACAAGTTAATTCGTAAACTCAAGCTACGCAAATACCATCTTCTGCAAAAAACCAGTAAAAAGAATCAACTTCCTACTGAAACTACAAATATATCAAGCCCCGGCATCCTAACAGCAGCAGATGTTGACCCACTAAAAGACCTCCAGCAACTTCAAAATGAGAACGAAGATACAAGAGGTGAGCTAACGGAAAATCGACTTGAAACAGATGGGATGGTACAAACCAACTTTAAATCAAAATCTATGTTCCATCCAATCATGCTTCACAACAGTTTTGACATCTTCAATGATCATGTAACTTCGGAACTTAAAAAATTGAATCACCAGATATCACGAGCTCGCAAAATGTATGCCTATCAAAACAACACATATTACTGATTGATGAAGAAGCTACAAACCAATGACCAAATTATAATTTGTAATCCTGACAAAGGAGGCTATGTAGTAATTTGGTCCCGAGATCAATATATGGAAGAAGATTTAAAACAACTGAACAATAGAGAATGCTATAGAAGGAGCAATCTCCAAACAGTAAAACAATCATGGAATAACTTCTATGCCAAATTACTTGCTTGGAAAAGAGTTGGTCTCCTCAGCAATGATGAATTCAGGTTCTTAAAAAACGATCACCCCACCATACCGGTGATATATTTTATACTGAAAATACATGCATCAAGGCCACCTGGTAGACTAATTATTTCTGCACACAACAGCTTGTTAGAGAATACGTCTCGCTATATAGATGTCTTCTCATAGGAACATGTACGATTGTTACCGTCATTTGTACAAGACACTAGTGACTTTTTAAGAAACATTTATGATTTTGAATGGAAGTCTGATTATTGGTTTATATCTCTTGATGTTTCGTCACTATATACAAGCATTCACCATCAGGATGGTATAAAGGTAGTGGAACACTACTTAGGCTTGAGGTCTATGCATTTATACCTACATAACAAAATGCTTGTTAACATGATTTTGATATGCTTGAAAAATAATTATTTTTTATTCCAAAATCAAATATTCCATCAAACAAGGGGCGTAGCAATGGCATGCTTATCTCCAAGTTATGCCTGCCTCCACATGGGACTATGGGAGGAACAAGTGTTACGAAGTAAATATGAAAATGTATTAAAGAATCATGTTATAACCTGGTACAGGTACATTGACGATTTGTTCATGATTTAGAGAGGCACAGAAGAGAGTGCTCTCCATTTTATTGAACAAATAAATGTGAACAGCATAAATCTGGATTTTATTGTTACTATTAGCAAACAATCGGTCTTCTTCTTGGATGTTGAAATCTATGTGGCTAATAACAAAATTGAAACCAAATTGTACAGAAAGTTGACAGCAGGAAACACCTTACTGCATGCTACTAGTCATCACCCCAGACACATCATCCACAGCATCCCGTTTGGTGACATGCTTAGAATCAAGAGAACCTGTAGCAAGGGCAGTGACTGTGATAAGGCACAGCATGATAGGAAACAGAGATTTCTGGCTAGGGGATATGCCAAAAATTGTATTGACAATGCAATCAGGAAAACTAAAACATCTACTAGAGCTGATTTACCAATCAATAAAGGTATTGCAAATAAAGTCATCATTAAGCAATCGGAACAGCAAACTAGGTTAATCCTGACGTACAACAAACAACATCAAACACTACGCAGGATTATCATTAAAAAGTGGCCCCCTAGTGCTAAGCGATCCAGTTCTTGGTGACAAAATACCCAAAAACCCAAATATCACTTTTAGGAAAGCAAGATCTATTTGTGATGACCTAGTGAGTAGTAGTCCAGAAATAACACCAGTCACCAATTGGTTAACATCTAGAAAGGGGTTCGTGAAATGTACCTCTTGCCGGGCATGTAGGTTCGAGGTCAATAAGACGGCTTACAAAACCCCATTCAAAGAAGAACCAGTGCCAATTAGGAAACTGGTTACATGTAAGACAGAATATGCAGTTTACATGTTGGAGTGTTCTTGTGGACTACAATACGTGGGCAGCACAAAACTGCAGGTCCACAAAAGAATACTCCAACACATTAGGGTAATCACAAATTCAGATGCAACTTACCTGGTTGCAAGACATTTTAGAGACATCCACAACAATAGGTTGGAAAACCTAAAATACTTTGTGGTGGATGCAGTTCCCCCTCTTAGACGCGGGGGCAACCGGGAAACCCTGTTAAGGAAGTTGGAGACAAAATATATAATTGAACTGGACACCAAGACCCCACAGGGACATAACTTTAGTGAGGATTTTTTTTACCTGCCTCTAAATCTCCCCATTCATGAAACTAGTACAGCAGTAAAAAAACTTTTTTTTAAACAAAATTGCTGCTGAATCCCATTTGTTTTTAACATAATATTGCACGTTAGCACTTTAGGAACTATGATGGTTCTTTATGGTGGCACTGTTTGCACTAACACTTTCTTCATAAAAAAATACAAGAGACAAGGCATAGGCTAGGCCATTGGGCTGTACGTCTAAACTATGCACATAGGTAAAAATCAAGGATGAGCCAAATCTCATGAGTATTATGTACATTGGGTCATCAAAAGGTAGAGAGTCATGGCAATTATATTATGACATGTTTTTAATATGTAACACTTTAACGCTATATGTCAATATTTATTGCGAATTTGCACACTCTCTAACATTTTACATATTGCCTTTTAGATTATCTATACCTATTATATTTATGTATTCTAAATATTTTTTTACCATTGCAGTGATGAAAACAACAACATGCATTAACAATTGTACTGGATACACGGCAAGGTGCAAGATGTCTTCTCTTTCCATGAAAACTTTATCACGTGTGTATGCACCAGCACTTTAAATTTGTGAAGGCACTCTGCGGGCGTGTCAGGTGATCAAGGCCTTCTCAGGCCAAAACACATCATGGCGATGGTGTAAGGGCTCCAATAAACCTTTCATTTGCACCAGAAAACGGGTTCACATTCGTTTGTTCCTCAGGAGAGAGCGGATGTGTCACAAGCGAAGTATGGAGGGATATATATATATATATATATAAAATTATATATGTACATACACACACATACATATATATAATTATTTGTATGTGTAGAGGTGCTGAAAACTAGGTATTATCAATAATTATAATACAAAATAGAAATGAATGAAGTAGAAAGATGTAACTTTAATCCACTTGTTACATTTTGCATTTAATTTTTGTTTTCTTCAGGAGTACCGGTGGCATGACGCACAATGGTGGCACGCACCCTGTAGAATGTGAAGAGAGGCCCCTCGGGATCTTATAACTTACAGATATTGATCTTTGGTTGAATGGACCCCCGGAAGAGTAAGGGCCCCTGCAGGGTCCATCGTAATGACCCTGAGGAGGATAAGCTGCGTCATTATAGGGTAGTTTGAGCAGCTTTCTTCTCATCTGCCAAAGTCATCCTCTTGCACGCCATAGATGTGTGTTGAGTTGCTTCACTGACATATTACATCCTAAAACTTGTAGTTACACCCAGGCCTCTGACAGTTGTACGTGCTGCGTCATAGCTTTACCAGCCACCACAGGTGAATGGCGCTGAACGCTGCCCTTGCTGAACTTCTAAAGCAATTTAAACACTGCATTGTGTTATTAAGATAATGATGCTGTTGTGAGATAAGGGCAGGTCCTTGCTTGGCGTCACATCTTTTTAAATCCGCTTCCACTGCGTCTAAGTAGACAGCTCCCTGACGCATGAGGAGCGCGAGGGAGCAGGAAGTTCACACGCACAGGGGTGATTGTTTTTATAGAACATACTTAATTGGAATCAAAACTAATGAGACAAGGGACCAGTGATGCAGGTAGTCATGGGGCCTGGTAGACTCCTGAGTTTCAAGCTCGTGGCCAAACATGGGTTATATCCAGGCCACTGGAATTATGTGGCAGGTGAGGGCCAAATTATGTGGCAGGGTTGACTAAATTATACGCCACGAAAAGCCAAATCATGCGGCATGATGAGGCATATAGTGTGATGGTTTTACTTTATCATTTTGTAATTTTTTTCCCTTGTTAACACTGCCTGGGAATTGGTTGCCCCTCAATAGTATACGTTTAACAGTCAAATTTAGCAATAAGCAACAGAAAGGTGACAAGTTAACCTTTGTTTAGGGCCTTCCACTGCGTAGCAACAAGTCACTTTTTTATTTAGCTTACTTTTTAATGCTAGAGCAAGCAACAATCCTTTTTTGCCTAATTCTTTAGATTATGCAGCAGATGCTGGGCTATGTGGCAAATACATCAAATCTATAAGTATGCAAAAACAGCCATGGCCACACAATTGCACAATTCCAATGGCCCTGCTAATAACCAAGAATCTGGTCCACTACCAGCAAATGACAAATATATTTTGTGCGCTTAGCTCATCCTCCTTTTCCTTATCCCAGCGCTCGGCGCTTCTTCCCTCCACAAGATAATAGGACCACCCTCCGGTCACTTGCCTGATAGGATCACAAGCATACAACGCTGTGCCAAACAAGCACTCTCCCATGCTATAGCATGCTACGGATGTATGACGTTACAACGCAGGCTATTACAACGCCTGCCTTTACAACGCGGTTTTTACATCGCAATCCATTACAACGCATAGCGCTTTGGGGTGCTGGATAGTGAAACGTTTAATTTACTATTCCAACACCAGTCCCCGTGGACACTAGGGAAGGTGTTGGATAGTAAATTAAACTTATTCCCTATCCTAGAGCGCCCCCCAGCGCAATGCGTTGTAATGGTTTGTGTTGTAATGACCGCGTTGTAATGGTAGTGCGCTGTAAAAGTTTCGTTGTAAAGGTTGTTCACCCATGCTACCTTCCTATACTAAGCTTCGGTACCCCATAACGGAGTATGATGCACTATATAAATGCTACAAAATAAATTCAAAGTTTTTATGAGGTGATCCTGATTAAAAGGACTGCAACCAGGGTTTGGTCACAGCTTTTAGTCCACAGCATTCCGGTCAATGGGGTGGTGCTCTTGGAGGCTGGTTTTGAAAGTACAGTGAATCAGCTGGTGCCTCTGTCTGTTCCATTTGCCACAGACAAAGGGAAGATTCAAGAGCTTTACACCATATCCATGAGGCCATCCAAAGCCACGCATGTAGTAATCTGTGTCGCCGGTGCTTCGCAAGAAGTGAAGCTCCGGCATCGCAGGGGGTTCATAAATAAGCCCATAAGTCCATAGCCCATTAAGCTGAATTTACCACAGTGTTTTTTTTTTTTAATTCTACCTAACTGACAGAAAGCACTTGGTTGTGTATCATCACCCAGGTAAAATTGATATTCAGTATACGGAAACGTATTTAGTGGCAGCAAGGGTTTTCAAGAGGGTTACTTCTTTGGAACCTGAAAACAGAGCTTCTCCCAAAAAATCACTGTTTCACACTTATAGCAGAATCACTTATAGAATTCTATGTTGACCCGAAGAATGCAGTCAATACATGCTTCTCTGCAAGTTCACTCTGGCAATGATCTGCTTATTTTGTGGGCATGTGCGCTTATATAGCCTTCATTGCCTTTCCCTCTATGTCTGGGCAGTGTCTAAGAGGCCTATTAGGATGGCGGACGGACCTGCATCCGTCCGCCACCCCCGAGGTGGAGGGACCGTCCGCAAGGGCAGCGGCGGTCCTCCATACCAATTAGGATGTGACCGCCACCCTGGCGGTCACATCCCGTATCTTTAACCTTGCGGCGGGTGCGGTGCCTGCCGCTTTGTACATGTAAATGCTGGTGGGTACCATAGGTACCCCCCCTTGTGCACCCGACACCCTGGGGGCCCGCAACGGGCCCCCAAACACAAAAGACCACATGCTTTTTCACGGCAGAAAAGCCACCGTGGAAAAGCATGTTTCAGCCTGCATCCTAATATGGCTGGCGGTGTCTTGCAGACACCACCACCATATTTGCCTGCGTACACCGCGGATCAGCGGCAGACGGACTTGCCGTCCGCCGCTGATCCCACCGCCATCCTAATGTGGCGGTGGGTGTTTCCAATGTCCGTGGCGGTGAATCCGCATCCTCCAGGCAGCGGTGGCTTCCGCCGGCCCGGAGGATGCGGATTCACCGCCATCCTAATCGGCCCCTCAGTTTGCTAGTCTTACTCAAAAGGTTCCATTTTCAAAAAAGCCTGTTATTTGTCACACTAGATTGATTATTTCTTCAAGAAATTATATGACAAGATCCCTATGCAGGAATCATTTAGCTGGTCCATGCTCTAAGTAAGCAAGAATGAAAAAAGTGTTTGATTTAGCCACCCGGCTAGTGTGAGTGTGCAATATCTACTAAGTTCACTTAAGAGTATGTCCAATCCACTGGCTTTACTAGGTATAAAAATATCTACATTTATATGGTTTCTAGAGCTTGCTTTATTTGAAACCGTATGTTTCACTGAAAATGTCCTGATCTCACCACGTGTAACTCATGAATAAATAAATTGATGGATATTACTCGTGATCCTTGATACAACAGGACAGACAAAACCAGATTCACATAAAATATTAACAAATGCCAATTCAATTAAGATAAATTCTATTCATAATATGATAATATTAGCAAACACCAAAGAAGTGAGTCCACACAGCTTGTTAAGTAAAGTGTTACCAGCTAATAGGGTGCAAGTAACACAGGGGTAATTAAGTTTGAAGAAGCTAATTAATTAAGATGCAAAATATTTAGAATAACAGATTTATGTACAATGATTACCATAAAATCTGAAAAAGAAATGGCAGCCATTTTAAACGTGCTAACTGCACCAGGCATATATAGTTATTCATAAAGGCCACAAAATGCTTGAATGCGAGATTTCTTTTAACTAGAAGGGAACTGGACAATGCTGAAACGTACACAATGGAATTTAGAGTCTTGGCCTTAGTGTGACATGCTTAGAAATATTTATGATAACTGCAGAATATTTCAGTTTAACAAATGTATTACATTTTGCTAAGAAACAACTGATTGTGATGACTAAACTTCCTATTTACTACATATTTCACATATCACTTGAATAGAATAGTTGTATATTTTAAAACAGTATTTTTTGTTTGAGTTAATAAAATGCATTACTAAACAGTATTTTTTGTTTGAGTTAATAAAATGCATTACTAAACAGTATTTTTGCAAGTTGATGTTTCTCTTCTTTAGCATAGTTCATTGTTTAAGCAATGAAACTTTTATTTATTTATTTTATTTAGAGAGTTTTGTATAGCGCGAACTTGACCCTAGGGTATCAGAGCGCTTCACAGACAACTATACATTCTGTCGATATGTGATTCACATAACATAACATTATCATATAATATCATAGTGAGGTAGATCAGTGTCGAGTGGCTTAGTTCACATAACATAGTATTCCAATATTATAATGAGTGGTAGATAAGTGTCGAGTTATACAGTAAATATTTCCCATTGTCATGAGCTAGGTTAGGTGTTCGTCGCGGTATAGCAAAGGAAAAACCTAGAATAAATGGTGCTGTTCTGTGGTAATGTACTTACATAACGTAGACATTGCCTCATAATATATTGAGTGCGGTAGAAGTGTCGAGGCTTAATTCCCTTAAAACATAACATTGCAACTTAATATATTGATTGAGGTAGATCAGTCTAAAGCTCTATAATAAGTCTTTCCCGCCGGGATGCGGAGGTATAGACCGAATAAATATCCTGGCATATACATATACTACGATTTGTAAGGGATAGTCTGTAATCCTGTTCAGAATGTTCTACTTTGTTCTTAAACAGTGTATTCTTCATCCCGGTTCCAGGACTCAATCACCTCCAGTTCTCGTGGTGTCTTCATTATGTCAGGAACTTACTCATTAGGAAGATCTTAGTTTCTCGTTTGAATGTTGATGTGTTTGTAATTTTTCTGATATTTGGCGGGAGCGAGTTCCATATTCTGGGGGCTGCCCCTGTGAAAGCTCTGTTGTACGTTTTCTTTTTCCTGAAGATGGGTGGTTTCAGCATTAGCAGATTGGCGCTCCTTACCGGCCTTCCTCCTCCAGACAGCTCGATCTTCTGGGCCAAGTAACTAGGAGTTCTGTAATGAAGGGCTTTGTGGGTGACGCATGCCATTTTGAATTGGATTCTGGCTTCGTACGGTAGCCAATTTAACATTGGAAGGTTAAACTGTGTTCGTTGCCTATGGGAATAGATGCTTATGAATCGAGAAGCTGCATACATAAGATGTTTGCAACAAACTTTGTGATAAAACTTTGCGAGCTGCATGTTATTTTGTGGGAAAAGAAGCGCTGAACTCACCCTCAGTCGAATGCTGTTGCCTGATTGGATCCGAAAAGGAGAGAACGGCTACACATTTTGCAACATTAATTTTGCCTTTAATATTAGTGCATGTTCCTAGTTAGATTCATCCTCACTTAGCCTAGACTATTGAGGTGCTGAGATGGAGAGGCTGAGAAGTGTAGACCCAGACCCATTCCCTTGTCCCTTTTTGACAGTTGTGATTACCGCTGCTGCAGTTTATCACTTGCTTCATTAGTATTATTGGTGTTAAATGTTTACAGATTGCTACTGCATCTGTATGCTTATTTGCTCGAATTAAGGAGACTCGGCTGAGTTTTATGAACTGCTCTTAATGGGAAGTTTAGCTGCTCTAAAAGAATTTTGATATTTTATGTTCTCTTTATCTCACTCTTTTCCTTTGAAGTTCAAACTCTTCATGAGTTTTACTAATTCTAAAATTCTGGTCCTGTTCTTTAGAGTAGGGTATTTGCCCTTTATGAAATACGCTTGATCCATCATTTGATGATTTGTTCTAACTATATTTTTATGAGGTTTCTGTAAACTTACTAGAATTTATTGACTAATCAGAATAAAAAGAATTCACTCAAAAAAAGGTTGTCAACCTCGTTCCTCAAAGAAATGTTGTTTCCGTAAAATTGTTGTCAAAACTTTACGGTCCCAGTTTTTTTCTTCCAAAAATATATTTTGGCACAATGTCTTTCCTCCTGGAAAAAAGGGGATAATTGCATCCAAGCATTTGCTAAACTAATCTAGGGGGTTTATCAAGGATGTATAATTGCTACCAAATACTGTAGTCAGCATTATTACATATCTAGAATCTCAGATTTAGGTGAAAGGGACACCTGAAATGTGGAATCTATGAGGGACCCACTTGGGCTGAGGATTATGATACAGTGTTTTGGGAGTTTGACTGCACTTACACTAAAAGTGACTCTGGCTTCGCAAACAAATCTTGGAAAATCTTGCATGACACAAAACTGAGAGGAGGTCACGTTTTTGGCCTTGTTCTGGTGGTAAGCAGGCCGGATATAAGGAGTAGGAGGAAGACAACCCAGAGGGCAGTAGAATGCTGAAAAGGGAGTGGGTGCTGCTCCACTCAACTATTGCTCTCTACTCAGATCAGAGATCATCCAAAACTTAGGCAACAAGGAAAGCTGTGGAAGAGAAATTGAAGGGCTCGGTTGTGCGGGTCCAGGAAATGCAAAGTCTAGTGGTCAACTCAGCCAGTCAAGTGAAACACGGAGAAAGTCAGTCGAACCACATGATGGCGACCCTGAAGGGACTTGTTGAATTGAAACATTATGCAATTCCCATTATGAAGAAACTGGATTCACAAATAGATCCTCTGGACTACCTGCAAAGGGATTCCCGATGTTAGTTCTGAGAGCTTCCCCCTACCAGCTGAGAGATAATGTTATCAAGTGATGTTGAACATTGTGAGAGATCTCCTGGGATTTAAAGAAGGGCAAAGCATTGATGCAGTGTTCAGGACATGCAGAATACCATGCAACGTAACCGAGGGAACTCTGGCAATCGTAGCATGGTGGCATTAAGATTTATGTACACACATGATTGGGTTTTGTGGGCAGTCATGTGCAGAAAAACAGTGGAGCATGAAGGGAATTGATTATTCTTCCCAGCATTTGTCCCCAGACACGCTGGCAAGGCGGAGATGTCTGCTTACAGTGAAAGAGTAAGATGAACTTGAAAGACATTCTTTCTTCCCAGGGGTTTCCAATTAAACTTCCAGGGTCAAAATATGCTTTAGCGCAAGCAGAAGTGGCTGCATCTTCTCTGCAGTGGATTGCAGATGAATGGAAGAGCATCTTTAGTTTGGTCCTCAGTGCAGAGGGTTGGTCTCCAAGGAAGTGAGCATATACCTTTCCACCTCACTGGAAGCAGGAGGCAGGGTGGGACTGAGCGGGTATTTCCGCATTGGTGCTGCCAACATTTGCTTCTGTTTCCTTAGTCACTCTTCTGTCCCCGGCTCCTTCTACTGGCCTGATCTGAGCTCTGTGATAAATAGTATTGGAGTGTTTGTAGAGTAGAAATTAGGTTTGACTTAAAATATCTGTGACTGCTGTGTAAGGGGAAGTTCAGGGAACTGTTGTAGACATTGAATTATGTTGTATATTTCATTGCATTTGATTCTTTCAATACAAAGATTATTGAAACCTAAACTGCATATATCTAAATATACAGTGCCTTGGTATTGTCAGCATCCTTAATAAAAAAGATGTAAGGAGTTTGCTGAGATCCTTGCCATAACATTATTAAGTATACTTAAAAGGAAGGCTTTTGCTAGTTCATTTTTACAGGTCGCAGTGCATGTTTTGCACTTTTACAGTCAGGCTAAAGTGGTAGACCTGAATCTATGTTTGCACTGCCATTGTAGTGGATGGCATATTAGGTGCTTTAGTCCACTACTGGCATTTAACTTCCAGGTTCTGGGTACACCTTGTACCATGCACATCGTTTGGTTGCCCTCCGCCCTTAACGGAAGCATTGCATTCCAGCACTTTACCTCCTGTTGGATTTTGACTTGGATAACTACTGATCTTAGCTTTTCTATAGTGGACCATGCTACAAATTATAATCTTTCACAAATGAATTATGAAAGGTGTCTAGAGCCCTATGAAAGTCTGAGTGCTTTAGGTGTGTTAGGCACTATATAAATAAATGCAGGTAGATCACGCACAAAACACTTTGGAACTCACAAGGAACATGAAAGTGGTACGCAAATACCGAGACAAAATAATACCAGACTTCATGCACTGCAAGAATTTAATTGTAAAATGAAGACTTGACAACATGTCTTCTTGCAGAAATATTTTTCCGAAGAACTTTATTGGAAATGTCGATCCGAACTTTTTTCAAAACACTTTACCAAGGGTCAAATGTACGACCGTTTTTTGCAGTCGCAAACGGGAAATCATCCTGTTTGCGTCCGCAAAATAGGTCTGCCCTTAGTGCAAACCCTATTTTGCAAATCGGTACCCTATTACCAACTCACAAAATATGGTTTGCCACTCACTATGAGGAAGGGGCGTTCCAAGGGCGCCCCTTCCTAACAGCGAGTCACACTTTAATGTACGATTGTTTTGCAACCGCAATTGCGGTTTACCACCCTTTTCAAAACGGTGGTAGCGAAAATATTTTTTAAGAGCAGACAGTGGTCCCACAGACCTTTTTTCTTTTTTAAATGCATTCTTGTCCTTTAGGGAAAACGGGCTGCATTTTAAAAAAATACTGATTTATTGAAAAAGCAGTCAGAGACATGGTGGACCCCAGTAGGCCACCATCCCAGTGCGTGTTGGTTATTCCCAATGGAGTCACAAATTGTGACCTGCCTCATGAATATATGAGACAGGTCATTTGCAACCCCATTGGGAATGGCAAACAGTGTTTAAGACACTGTTGTAAATTCCATTTTGCAAGCCGCAAAATTACGCAATTTGCGAGGCACAAAATGGATGGGTCATACATCTGGCCCCAAATGTTTCCCATAAGTTCAAGAAAACACACAAACATAAAAACAAATGTTAAAATACATTTAATTAAAAGTCCTATTATATAAATAGGTATAATTAGAAATACTATAATCATGACCCATTACACAAAATATTGCAGGTATACAAACAAGTTCAATCTCAAAATACTACATCAGTAAAGTCATCCTCAGCAGCTGTTTCATCTAATAATTTCAGGGCAATGGTCAAAAACATGAAAGGTTTGGGCTGGCTTATCTATTAGACGCTTCACTCTGGCCTGAGCTAAGTACAACTATAGCATAGAATGTGAACAATTAGGGCACTCGTTGTAGCGGTGAGAAGTCTTTTAACTGATTATAGCACACACACACATGCCACTATGAATGAACACACTGTTTCAGAGCTTCACTCACTCGTCGTTGCACACCTCTACAGTAAAACCTTAACTTCATTATTTTTTCTTTTTTGTGCATTAATTTACTGTACATTAATTATTAATTGGTAATTAATTTGTATTAATTCATTAATTGAGAATTAAATTAAATGTGTTATTTTTTATGTGTAGCAGGTTGTGGGTTTATAGGGGATTAGGGTGGGAAGTAATTTATTATAATTAATACATTTAATTTTTTATTAATTTGCATTAATTATGAATTTATTGTTATTTATTTATGTATTGGTAATTAATTTGTATTAATTGATAATTTAATTCATTGTGTTATTTTTTTGGTTTAGTGGGTTGTGCGTTTATAGGGGAATAGTGTGGGAAGTAATTTTATGTTATTTAAGTAAATATATATTTAATTATATTGGTATTTATTATTAATATTTTTGTTAATTATTGATATATTTTTTTAAATAATATTTAATTATTAAGTATGTTAATTTAACCACTATGCTATCCTACATTTTCCACACTGTTACACTCACTGGAGTTGGAATAGTAATTTTAACCCTAATGCTATCCAACACTTTCCCTACTGTTGCACTCACTGGAGTGAGAATAGTAATTTTTACCCCTACGATATCCAACACTTTCTCTACTGTTGCACTCACTGGAGTGGGGTTAGTCATTTTAACCCCTACGCTATCCAACACTTTCCCTACTGTTGCACTCACTGGAGTGGGAATAGTATTTTTTACCTCTACGCTATCCAACACTCTCCCTACTGTTGCACTCACTGGAGTGGGAATAGTAATTTTTATCTCTACGCTATCCAACACTTTCCCTAATGTTGCACTCACTGGAGTGGGAATAGTATTTCTTACACACACGCTACCCAACACTTTCCCTACTGTTGCACTCACTGAAGTGGGAATAGTAATTTTAACCTCTACGCTATCCAACACTTTCCCTACTGTTATGCTCACTGGAGTGGGAATAGTAATGTTTACACCTACGCTATCCAACACTTTCCCTACTGTTGCACTCACTGGAGTGGGAATAGTAATTTTTACCCCTACACTATCCAACATTTTCTCTACTGTTGCACTGTTTGGAGTAGGAATAGTAATTTTATTCCCTCCACTATCTATTTTATTTCATTATTTTAGTTAATTTAGTATATAATTAATTGTAAAAATATTACAAATATTTGTAATTGTATTTTTTTTATATATATTTATTTAATTTTTATTCATATTATTGTTTTATGTGTAGAGTTGTATTAATAATTTATAAAATATTTTGTAACAATTTATAAGGTATTAAAATAATTATTAAAATGATTATTATGTAAGTATATATATTACATATTATATGTATATGTTTAATTTATTTCTACATTTTACAATATTTTTAACTATGTTTATTTTAATTATATGTATTATTTACTTTATTATACATTATTTTTGTAAGTATAAAAAAATGATATTTATAAGAACTATATTTCATTGGGTGCCCAGTGTGGGTGGCACTATATGGTGGCACTGTGACCAATCACTGTGGCTAATGTGAAACCATGCAGACAGTGATTGGCCATTTGTACGTTTTTGATGTCGACTGACCGTGACGTTGTCGCAGCAGACCGTGCCACAAACACCTCATGTTCAGTCAGTGCCTACTGCTCGTCGTGTCACCTCTCAGCCTGAGCCCTGGTTGATTAATCACAGTTGTGTGGGTAAGTTGCTATTAAAGAGGTGCTAGTGTATGTTTCACCGTCTTGATAGCTTCAGCTCACGGCGGATTTCGGTTAAGTGGTGTGTACGTAGGCTGCCTGGAGGTGTCTATGGTGCGGTGGTGTCTGAGCCAGAAGGCATGGGTGCACTTGCCTGAATTACAGAATGGTGCTATGCTTTGTAACTATGTGTGCAAGGAGTATTTAATTTACGTATTTACGATTTTTTACTTAACGCTACTACTCTGCTCTAAATGATTCAGGGAGCTTTACAAACAATACTAACCACGGGACAGTGGTGATAAGAAATACAAATAATAAGCAGCGAGACAGCATGTAAACCTTGAAAGTATAAATAAACTGTATTTTACAGGGAAAGAAGAGGGGCATCGCAAGCCTAGCAGAAAAGACAGGAAGGGACTCTCAGAAGAGGGATGTGGGAGGGCAAACCAAAAACAAGTGGGGGTGGTTGTCGGTCAAGAAATGGATAGATTGTCCTGCCTCATTTTGGACGAAACGTCTTTGTAGTGTTGCTGCCAGTGGGGTGTACCACTGTAGCACACGCCCCCTCCCCACTGTTGTGCTGGCAAAAACCCCCATAGCGTAGACGGACCTGGTTTGGTCCAAACGTTAGCGTGGACACGCAAGGCTGCCAATAAAAGGCCCAGGGGAGCTGGGCGTGGTTAAGTTACGCACTGCCACTACTGTTACTCCACGTGTCCTGTGTCTCCTTGTAGGGCCCACACCAGGACACCACACTGGCGACGAGGTGGTCAGCATTCCACCCAGTGGCCTACGCCGCTACACCCACGAACCCCCAGCGTGCCCCGCCGCGGAGTGCTGTGCAGGCCTGCACCGGGCGCCCCGCCCGTCACCCAGCGATCTACTTACGGAGGCCTGCCGACGCCGTGGTGCTGCTCCGCGTGCTGCCCGCTCTGCTGCTGCTCTACTGACGGGGCCACCACCAGCCAGGTACCCTGCTGCCTCTCGCTGCCCCCAGCCCCTCTCTGCTCCGAGTTCCACGGCCCGCTGGCGCTTGCCGGCTCTGGACATTTCCCACGCATGCGCGGTGAGATCTCGCACCGCGCTCCTGCTGCCCGGCACGGCGGCTCTACCTTTCCTCACGCATCCCGCGTGAGCACGGACCTGCCGTTCCTCACGCATCTCGCGGAACGGGCTCCCCAGACCCTTCTGCTCAGCGGAATCCGGTTTTGTGCGCCTACAAGACTACCTGGTGCCTCCTACACCCATCCTGCGCGACCTCCACCAGTATCTCAGGCGTCATGGCCACCGTGCCTCATCTGGAGCCTTTCGCTGTCACAGGGAGCCCCCCCTCTCAGGCTGCCCGTTGGAAATCATGGGTTGAGCGGCTCGAGAACTATTTCGTCGCGGCGAACATCGCTGTGGGACGTCAACGGGCCATGCTGCTCCACCTAGGGGGTGAGGCTATCCACGACATATCCAAAGACATCAATGAAGGTGCCCCACCACACACATACGCAACCATGCGTGACGCCATTACGAGGTACTTTGAGCCATTTACTAGTGCGGACTATGAACGGTTCCTGCTACGCCAAGCGCGCCAACTCCCGGATGAGTCCGTCGACGTTTTCTACGCTCGGCTCAAGAAATTAGCGAGCACGTGCACCCTCCCGGATGCCGCGGATGAAATTCGCGCGCAATTTATTCAAGGGTGCTCCTCCCTGAAGCTGCGAGAGAGGGTACTTGAAACGGACGCAATGCCTATGCGCGACATCCTTGCTATGGGACGATCCAAAGAACTCTCCAAAGCACGTGCCGCGCACATGGACCCCCCCCCTCAGTGGCGATCAAAACGGAGCCCGTGTGTGCCATCAGGTCACGTCCTGCAGACGGCAGGGTGAAAACCCCCAGGAGAGAGCGACCGAGACCGAGCAAATCCAACCACGACCAAGGCTGCATGTGGTGCGGAGGTGTCACCCCCCACAATGGCGCCTGCCCGGCCCATGGGAAAATATGCAGCGCATGCGGAAAAGCAAATCACTTTGCAAGTGTATGTTTGTCATCCCAACGGAAGAAGCCAAGTGCCCCACCCAGGAGAGTGCGACAAGTGGCGCCACAGCCGAACACGTCGAACAGCAGTGACATGAACGACGACGAGGAAGACGCCAAGACAGTCCACGTGGTGCGCATGCTCAACGCCTTAGCTGCCGCATCGTCCACCGAACCGATGTGCACTGTCCAAGTACATGACCAATCTGTCAGGGCCCTCATCGACACCGGCGCCACAATAAACCTCATGGCTGCCAGCGTGTACCAATGCCTCGAAAACGCCCCCACGCTTCACCCCACCAGGGTGCAAGTATTTGCCTACGGGACTCGGCGCCCATTGCGCCTGTGCGGAGTATTCCAAACCACGGTGGCCCATGACTCAATCCAGCTACAGACAAAAATCTATGTCTCCCAGGAAGGGTCAGGTTTCCTTCTTGGCTGCAAGACAGCACGAGAGCTCGGCCTCATACACTTCGCCTTAACAGTACAAGCCCAAGGCGTAGACCAGCTGGTTACCGAACACTCTTCAATGTTTGAGGGCATCGGATGCCTACGGGGCCCCCCGTACGACTTCACATTGATCAGTCGGTTACCCCAGTAGCCCTCCGCCACAGACGGATCGCTTTTCACCTCCGGCCAAAGGTCGAAGCCGAGCTGAGGATGCTTGAACACGCCGGCATCATCGAACGAGTAACTGGACCCACGCCGTGGGTATCCCCTATCGTCGTAGCCAAGAAGCCGAAGCAACCTGAGGCCGTGAGGATATGCGTGGATATGCGCATCCCCAACCTAGCGATCAAGAGGGAGCGTCACCTGACACCGACCATCGACGACATCATCGGGGAGCTGGCAGGATCAAAATGGTTCTCCAAGATGGACCTGCGGTCAGGGTACCATCAGATCCCTCTCCACCCGGACTCACGCCCAATAACGACTTTCTCCACCCACGCTGGCCTGTGGAGATACAAGAGGTTGAATTTCGGGATCTCAAGCGCAGCAGAGGTGTTCCAGAACATCATTCACAACGTCCTCCACGGCCTGGACGGTGTGCTCAATGTGAGCGACGACATCCTTGTGCATGCCCCGACGCTGGATGAACATGTTACACGCCTCCAAGCAGTGTTTGATCGGCTTAAAGAGAAAGGACTGACCCTCCACAAAGACAAATGCGAGTTCCTACGCAAGGACATCAGTTTTTTCAGATACAAGTTCTCCGACCAAGGAGTTGGCCCCGATACGGACAAAGTCAGGGATATTCACGAAGCACCAGCCCCCACTTCTGTAACAGCCATCCGCAGTTTCCTAGGCATGGTGACATACTGCGGACGTTTCATCAAGGATCTATCAGACCTAACAGGTCCACTCCGAGATCTGACAAAGTCGACTGCCACATGGAAGTGGGGCCCAGACCAGCAAGAGTCGTTCGTGAAAACGAAAACGGCCCTGTCGGCTGACACGACGCTAGCATACTTCAACCCGCAATATGAATCGCAACTGCTTGTGGATGCCAGTCCCACTGGCCTGGGAGCCGTACTATCGCAACGTCAAGCATGGGGGTGCCGCCATTTCCATGTCTACCTCTACGGACATCCGTTCTCCGTGGTCACTGATCATAAGCCCCTCATACCACTTTTCCACGGCTCATCCTCTCGCCCACCTCCAAGGATTGAAAAGTGGGTACTGCAGTTGCAAGAGTACCAGTTCACGGTGGAATACCAGCCAGGCACGAGGAACCCAGCTGATTACCTGTCAAGACACGCACGGCCGGTCACTGACGCTGAAGCCGCTGAAGCAACAGCCACAGAAGAATACGTCCGACTAATCGTGGAACGGTCGAGACCGCGTCCGATGTCCCTCGAAGATGTAACGAGAGCCACAAAGGACGATGACTGCCTCCAGATTGCCATCAAAGCCATACAATCCGGTGACTGGAAAGCGCTACAAAGCCCGGCATCGTTTCGCACTCCGGACGCCCAAGCGGTCCTAAAGGCCCTGCATCAGGTCAAACATGAACTCTCCGTCTCAGGCGAAGGATGTCTTCTGAGAGGCCCGCGCCTGGTGCTGCCCAGCAGCCTCGCCCAGCAAGCGGCTTTGTTAGCCCACGGGTCACACCAAGGAATCGTCAAGTCCAAAAACAGGCTCCGAAGTAAATTATGGTTCCCTGGACTCGACAAAGCCGTTGAAGACGTAGTTCATAGCTGTCCAGTGTGCCTGGCAACGAGTTTGCCAAACCCTCCAGCACCGATCATCACCGAAGAAGGACCGACATCCCCGTGGATTCAAGTGAGCGCAGACTTTGGCAGCCTCCCAGGAGGCAAGTACATGCTAGTCGTAGTGGACGACTACTCCCGCTACCCACATTAGAGACCGGCTCGAGGCTGCCTCAGTAGTGTAAGGATACCCCACGCAGACCTCGCGGTGCAGGGGGACTCAGAGGCCAGGGGTGGCTCTAGGCTCATGGCGGCCCTAGGCAGGGAGCGTAGGTAGGGGGCCACGGAAGAGGGGGTACGGGCGGGGCGGAGCACAGAGGGTAGTGAAGAGGGGGGGTGTTCAGGGTGTTTGGAAGTGGAAGAGAGCCGGAGGCCGCCAAATCCCTGCCAAGTGCCGCCACGCAAATATGTATCCATCCTCAGAGGATTATTATATTATGGCTATATATTGGCGTGGTGGCCCTTGGGGTTGGGTGGCCCTGTGCAGGTGCACAGCTTGCACATGCCTAACGCCGCCCCTGCAGAGGCGCTCCGTGTGAGGCATCTTGGGCCTGCCGACACAACAGCTCCATTTCCCCTTCGTCGGGAGTCTCCAGAAAAACACATCTGACAGGAGAGATGTCTTGGGCCTGAGGCCCGCATGCTGCCGGTGACGCTCCTGCTCTGAGTGAGCGAGCAGAGTGCAGCTTTTTATTTGTGTGCATGTGAAGTATGGAGGGCATCACTGAGGGTGTAGGATGCCAGTTATTTGATGAGTGGAAGGCTTGGTATTGTTGAGTGTGAGAGTGGGGGCTTGGCAAAAACTTTATTTTTATTTATTTATTTTACTGATTTGTGCTGACCAGGGAAGGCTCGTGATGAGACGGTAGGATGCGGATGGCATGACACCACAGATTTCAATATTTGGGGAAGGAAATGTAATACAAAGGTGGCAATGCGGGAAAGGGTTATGGGCAGCCATAAGTTAACTGTCATTCGACAGCGTTCACTGTCACGTGGGTAGGGACCGGCGTTCACCATAAGGACAGGATTTTTAGGTCCATGGTAGGAACTCTCAAGCAGGGGAAACAACTTCAAAATAAACGGTTAGAGGATCTTGCCATGGACTGCAGATTTTTCTTCTGTGTTCTTGCTCCAAGTATTGCCTCTGTAGCTCCTCGTGTGAGATCATCTAGGCATGTGACGCTGTATCTGTTTAATGTTCACTTTATGGCTGGTTGCTCTCAATGAAACGTACCGTGCCTTGTAGGGTGCCCTACTACCTGTTAATGTTTATTGGTTGCTGTCTCAACATGTTCAGTCCAAGAAATCACAGTAGCTTGTTTTTCCTCAATATACGTAATTTCTAAAGATATCAATAAATAAAGAAATATGTGAGCAACTCAGCATTGTTATTTATCTCAAAGTCTGTAATGAAGATCTGTGGTTATATTGATAAGCAGCAACCTACATTATATTATCATACAAAATCACTATGCAAAAAGAGAAGGACTGGTGGTAGTGTTCCCGGAAGGGAAACGTCCGCACACACTCAGCACACACTTGTAATATCTCCAAAAATACGTACACAATATATATGTTATTGAACAAGTAACCCAAATAGGGTGCCAGAAAATCTCAAAGCACCTACCACCTTGAGGCGCCGTTAGTGTACACAAAGTGATACACACAAAATTTAGACAAAGTTTTGAGAAATAATTATCAGCACTCCTATGAACAAGTAATCATAACATTTAGGGCATAAGTTAAAGGCCCTGCCAATCTCAAAAATTATATCAAACTCTATTAGTTCTAGAGTTGTTTGACGATATCAACATGTATTTTTATCAAGACAGGGGGTCCAAAAATATATAGTCCACTTATTTGTTTTTTCTTCAATCTTTATTCTTTCAATTTTCAAAAAAACAGGTTTTTCCAGCAACAAGTAGAGATCACCAACACGTGTTTCGTCCTACACAAGGACTTTTTCAAGGCCAAACTCAGAAATTGTAAGCAGGGCTGGAGATGCGGGACATGGAGTATGGAGGAAAGGATCACCCGTTGTAGTGGCTGACCTTTAACAGTCAAATTAGCGTATCAGCAAGGTAGGCTAATTACAAGTAAAAAAGTTTGCAATTACGCATATAGAGTGTGCTACCGGATTCCAAATACGGACAAACGGTGCCAGGTAGTAATTCAAACAGACAACCATGGTAAGTTGTAGCGCATTGTATCTGCCGTCACGAATATAAGATATGCTACCGGATTCCAAATGCGAACACTCGGTGCAAACTAGTACTTCAAGCAACCAACCATAGTAAGTTATAGAGCATTATAACTGCCGTCACATCTCTGTACCCTAAGCCGCGTTACCGAAGCGGCTTGGGGTACAGAGCCTACCTTGCTGATACGCTAATTTGACTGTTAAAGGTCAGCCACTACAACGGGTGATCCTTTCCTCCATACTCCATGTCCCGCATCTCCAGCCCTGCTTACAATTTCTGAGTTTGGCCTTGAAAAAGTCCTTGTGTAGGACGAAACACGTGTTGGTGATCTCTACTTGTTGCTGGAAAAACCTGTTTTTTTGAAAATTGAAAGAATAAAGATTGAAGAAAAAACAAATAAGTGGACTATATATTTTTGGACCCCCTGTCTTGATAAAAATACATGTTGATATCGTCAAACAACTCTAGAACTAATAGAGTTTGATATAATTTTTGAGATTGGCAGGGCCTTTAACTTATGCCCTAAATGTTATGATTACTTGTTCATAGGAGTGCTGATAATTATTTCTCAAAACTTTGTCTATACAAAATCACTATATTGATTTAATTGCTACACTATCCCACTTGCTTTATCAACATTCTTGCTTTCTGAATTATCCTTGAAAATGCACCATTCGTCCGCTTTTTTTTCAAAATTTCCTCGAGGGGGGTGCACCCTCCCATCCGAACTCCCCTTGATATGTTCGGGCTCACTTGTTCGCAACAGTGTACCGCACGCACCTTTTACGCCACAGCACTTTCAAGTGCCACCACTGTGAGTGACTCGATTGAAAATTGCTCCCAACTGCTGTCTTCATTCATAGATAAATAGGAAAATGAGTTATTTAATTTAATTTTCCCTCGTCGTCTATTGAGTCTTTCCGCCCCCACCCCGACACACTACTCTTATCTGCACAGGCCGTTCCTGATATGGGGACCAGTATGGAGAATGAAAACTTTTCACATTGAAGAAATGTAAGAGATTCTTTTTAATTTCAATAGTTTTTTTATTAAATTTTAGAGTTTTAGGGCCATATGTAGGTAATTTGTGTTTTGTGATTCTCAAATTGCGATTTGTAGAGAATCGCAATTAGAGAATCGCAAAACGCAATGTAGGAAGAATTAGCAAATTTTTTTGCGAATCCCACTTATTCCTTTTTTGCAAATCGCAAAATGAGATTCGCAAATAAGGAATACCTTCTCATTCATTCCTATGGGCTAGAAGGCCCATAGGAATGAATGGGAAGACATTCCCAATTTGCGAATTTCAATTAGAGAATCGCAAATTGAGAATGCAATTTCAAGGGTGCAAGGGTGTCAATAGGACACCCTTTTGCACCCCTGAAATGAACATGTGTGCACATGTGGCGCACATACATGCGCTAAGGGCATGTAGGTGCGCCACATGGCACTTTGAAAAATGCAAAAAAATGCATTTTTCAAAGAAATCGCAAATTACCACCAACCTCAATTTGGTAGTAATTTGCAATTCCTTAAGCCAAAATTCGTACAACTTGCGTGCTTTCTACATTCCAAATTGCGATTCCTTAAATGCAAATTCAAAATAAGGAATCACAAATTTTGTGATTCCTTATTTTGCGTGTGGGTATTTGTGTGCTACATAGCACACTGCCCAAATTGCGATCGCAAATGCTGAAATTTTGCGTTTGCAATTAGGCTTCCTACATATGGCCCTGGATATTTTAAAATTCAATTGAAGAGACTTTTAAGGATTATTAAGGCCTAATTTTACTTAACCTGTTATCATCAGTTAGTCAGCAAAAGTTATTTTCATTTTTAAGGGGCTGTTAATATATGAAAGAAGGAGATACCAATAAATGGGCAATTATGAAAATAATCACAAACGGAAAATAAAAGGCTTTTGGTCGTCGGTGGTGTGAAGCTGAGCTGCAGCATCCTCTCCGGTTGGTTTGAGGCGTATGGTGAAGTCTTGGAATTATGTATAATTTTACTTTAAGCACTCAGTGATCCAGTTGATTCCTTTGGACCTCTAAAATGCTTAGATATTCTTGTGGGCTTAAGAAGTACAGGAAACAGGCAGCCATATCACTGGCCCCCGCGTGAGCTTCACCACCAGAGAGGACATTATGCAGAGTGTAGCAGAGGTACCAGAGATTCAGCATTGATTGTACATAGGGCAAAATATTCAGCAGGGTTCCCGGAAGTCAGTCAAGATCACAGGTTATACCTATATTGTTGACTATTTGGTGCATATAGCATGTGAATTACTATTATAGCACATATTATTAGAGAGAAAAGTTGAACAATAGAAAACTTAAAAAATATATATATTCTCAATATGGTGGAAACAGTCTCACAAAATCTTATATTCTGCAGCAGTGAGAAGTGTATCTGAAAAACTCAAATACCTTTTTCTTTCTACGCAATCTGTTAAGAACTCTGTCTTCGCGGTCTTGGCAGTCCAAGGTCTATTGGCACAAGTTCATTCATCCTTCATGGACAGTCTCAGCATAATGATCCCCATCCATCTATAGATGACTAAAAGATGGGTTGTGTGCTATTACACAGTAGAAAAGATGAATAGTCCTTTATGGATGTATTTAGGAGTTAGCTGTAAAAATGACACATGGACAAAACCCTGCATGTGAAAACTATACCTCATACAAAATGGAGATAAGAAGAGATACAGGTTATGGTGGTGAATAAACACCAAACGAGAGTGAGAACATGTTTCTTGTGCTGTTCTCAGGTTTATGGACAAGCAGATTAAAACTAAAGAAGTAGTGAGGGTTATACTTCAACCTAAATTGTCAGCCATTATTGCCACATAGAGCTCCAAGCCTGATGTTTAATGTTGTTCCTGAGCTTTGGTCAGCAGTCATTACCCAGTTATACAATGATATGAACACAACTAGTAGAGAGCATATTGCAATTGATCTATAAAACAAGGGATTCACCAAACCTCTCAATTTATTGGTTAAACAGGGGTTGAAGGACGATACATAGGGGCCCATTATGATGTCGGGCGGATTGCGCCCGCCAGGCTGGCGGTAGCAATCCGCCCGACATCCACACTTGTTTTCTCCCCCGCCATATTAGTATGGCGGGGGGGACCTCGGCGGGCGGAAAGACCGTCTGCCGCTTTCCCCCCCGGTCGCCTTGCGACCGGGGCGGAAAAGGAATAATATGGTGGCGGTGTCTATTAGACACCGCCAGCCACATTATGATGGGCATTTTCCAATTATGAAAGGCATGCGGAGACTCGCTGCGGGGGCCCGTTGCGGGCCCCTGGGGAGTCCGGGGGTGGGGGGTGCACATGGGGGTACCTATGGTACCCCCCCCGCATTTCAAAGTGCAACATGGCAGGCACGCGCGGTGCCTGTCATGGTGTGCTTTGAAATGCACAACGTGCATTTTTACCATTGCGGCGGGTGGCGCTTTCTGCACCGCCCGCCGCAATGGTAAAAATACAGGATGCGCCAGCCACTGTGGCGGGCGCATCCTAATTGTCAAGGCGGAACCACCGCACCTATGGCGGGCGGTCCCGTTTTGCACTGGGATAGTCCGCCCGCCATCCTAATGGACCCCATAATGTATGCAAGTCATGTGACATCAATTACGGTTACAACCATATTTGGCTGGGTCTCTGGAAGTTGAATTAATTTAAATATTAACTTTAGATGGAGTTTACTTCCAGTGAGAGTGTTGGATGGGATTCATGAACGCTGTATTACCAAAGTGCTTGTGTTATCACAATTGACAGCACGCTCCCTTTTATTATCAATGTCATATTTTACTCTTTGGGCATATTAACAAGGGCACTGCACCAGTGGAGCGTCACTTTTTGTGATGCTCCGTTGGCGCTGTGCCCTGCTCCATATTTAAAAGGCTCCACTAAGCCACTTTGCATGGCTTAACACTGCCTTGTAGGTATCGTCTTTATTGACACAGTTTTCTACGGGAAAGGGGCATGCAATGGGTGTTGCTGTAAGTGTTACCACGCAACACCCATTGCCTTTTGACACTGCTCCAGATTTACAAGGATCTGTAAATCTGAGACAGACCCTAAAATGTACGCCTCCCCAGGGGAGGCATAAGAGTGGCACAACTAAGAGAAATACGTTTCTTTCTCCTCTGTTTTTGCTCTTTTTATGTGTGCTGCCTTCTGCAGTACACATAGAAGGAGCAAAACACCATTGATGATGACTGTTGTGCAGGAAGGTGTCCCTTGCTGCTCAACAACAACCATCCCTGCAATGCAGGCACCCTTGCACCATGATGCAAGGGTTTCTGCACTGGGGCTAGGCTGCTTTTATTGCACCGGCACGGGTGAATACAGGAATGTGCTGTATTGTTGTGAATACAGCACATTCCTGTGCTTAGAAAATGACGTAGCTCGGTGCAGCAAAATTACTTGCAGCACTGTTGTTCACCATTTTCTTGTAAATATGCCCCTTTGTTCCATCCACTGCCCCGCAACAGTCTAATATTTGCTGCTTTAGGGTGAGGAGAACCGTATGGAGCGCATCTATTTAAAGTACACACACCATTTAGAATCTGGTTAAGTTATTGCTCACACTTATGACCCCTGGGACCAGGGATAGCAAGAACAGTGATACTGGTACCAAAGGACAAGCAAGGATTAGCAGCTGCTACTACTGGGAATGTTTCACTGACTTCAACTGAGAGGTTGTGCTATAGTATTCAGCAGAATCACAGGCTGTGTAAATTCTGCTGTCTATGCATTGAAACCAGTTGTAAATTTAGTTGTGAATGCCTTGAAACAAGTTGTAAATTCTGTTGTGTATGGGTTGATTTTTTTTTTTTTTTTTTAATTTTTTTATTGAAATATTTTACATTTATATACAAGGCACGGCATCATTAATACAAACCAAAGATTGAATGAGAAAAAGTATATACCAATAGTTCATAGATCAAAATAAAAAGATAATCACTAAATCGTCAGCAGGCGAGGGTGATATTACCAGAAACAGATTAAAGCACAAGTTGAAGCACAAAATAGCATAAATAGAGGCAGAATATACTTTCATATTGTAAAACATCAATATTGTAATTGCACCGAGTTAGTATTTCTTATCTTTAGGAAATCCAACATTTCACACTATTATTCCTCCTTCCATCGTGTTATAGGATCCCATATTATATTACCTAGCTTCCTTCCCCTTTTTCCTTTCCTTGCATATATCTCTTTCTCCATTTTATGCGTTATTAGTAGCTTAGCCAGCCATTTATGGAAGGTAGGTGGTACCGGATCTATCCATGCAGAGGCTATACATAATCTCATGATAGACATAGCTACAAACAAAAATTCCCTCCCACGAAAAGAGCGTACATCCTCGACATTAACTCCTAATAAAATGGTTCCTGGGGTTAGGACAATTTTGCTTTCTAAAATTTTACTTATAAAACATTCGATTTCCTTTTTAAATAAATCTAAGCGGGGGCATAAAGCAAATACATGTTCCAGATCAGCATCCGAGCTTCCACACCTATAGCATGTAATACCCACTAAACCTCCCCATTGTGCTATTTTAGCCGGTGTATAATACAGGTGATAAAGTGTTTTGTAGTGTTGAGCCTGTAATGGTGCTGCACATAGCAATGAGTTCCCCATTTCTAGGGAGATACCAAAACTTTCAGAGCTGATTGTAAGATTATCCTTCCATTTTTCACTCCACTTTTGGTGATCATCTTGTTTTATTTTAATCAATTCAGCATACAGTCTTTTAATTGAGCAATCCTGCCCCCTTCGAATAATTTCCATAATAGCATTACGCCTAAATCCCAAAACACCACCTTTTTTTCCCAGAAGAAAACTCCTAATCTGGAGGAATTTGAAAAATTGCCTAGCTTCTAAGTTATATCTGTCTTGCAGATCTTTAAATTGGAAAAAAAACTGTTCCCCCCTAATATCTCCAATGGTTCTGATTCCCCTATTTTCCCACTCTGCCATTATAGGTCCCGAGAAAATATCTTGTGGGAGGGTTGGATTATGTAATAATCTTGTGTAAGAATTAAATTTTCCTAAGCCAATTTTTTTAGCAAAACTTTTCCAAATTTCGAATGCTGCTATTATTATCTTAAACTTTGTCCTCTTGTAATAACTAGCCTCTGTAAATTTCAGGAGAACGTCCTTCACTTCCATTCCCAGAGTTAGGCCATAGATTGCTAATGATCCGAATTTACTCCATTCCTCTGCTTCACTACCCTGTTCACCTCCCATCAAGCCAGTCATGTTCTGTAGAGCAGCCGCCCAGTAATAAGATTTTAAATCTGGGACACCCCAACCTCCCCTTTCTCTTGGCAATGTCATATATCTGAGAGCCCTTCTCGTTTTTCCTTTTGCCCAGAGAAATCTATTTAGCATACTCTCCAATTTTTTAAATATTTTATTATCAAAAAATAGCGGTATTGCCCTAAATAAATATAGAAATTTTGGAAGGATAATCATTTTTACTATATTAGACCTTCCCACTAATGTCAAGTGTAAATTATCCCATCTATCCAGATCTTTCTCCACTTTCTTGATTAAAGGGGAAATATTCCTTTCCACCAAGTTATCCAAGTCTGACATTATGATAACCCCTAGATATGTACCTTCTTGTGTTACTCGGTTGTCTAAGCATGGGGTATACGAGTTTTTTATTATCTGTGTTTTTGATGTATTTAATTTATATCCCGAGATTCTTCCAAATTTCAGCGCCTCGAGCTCAAGGTGTTCTATAGCCTCAGATGGATTTGGAGAGATAACAGCGATATCATCTGCGTAAGCTAAGATTTTACATTGCCCAATAAGCGTTGTAACCGGTGTTATCATCACTGATGCCTCTATTCTGCGTATAAGCGGGTCCATATATATAGCGAACAATAAAGGTGAGCAAGGGCACCCTTGTCTGGTGCCTCTCTTTATATGGAATTGTCCTGTGTTTCCACTGTTCACTCGTAGTGTCGCTACTGGTTCTAAGTAGAGAGTTTGTAAAGCTTTAATGAAACCTTGTTTAATTCCTGTTCTAGCTAGAGCATGCCAAAGGTAGCTCCAGGAGACCCGATCGAATGCTTTTTCTGCATCGAGTAACATTACTGCAATCGGGTCCCCTGTAACTGACGAAACATCAAATAAAGTTATTGCCTTCCGTATATGGTGGGTGGTTCCTCTCCCTGGTATAAAACCGTGTTGGCAACTGCTGACGATTTTATCTATGATTTTTGCCAGCCTTGTTGCCAATGCTTTAGAGAAGACTTTTGCGTCTGCATTAAGTAGGGTTATAGGCCTATACGAACCTGGTTCTTCAGGTTTTTTACCTTTTTTTAATATTACGACCACCTCTGCACCCCCCCATGATTTAGGCGATGTTAAGCCCATTTGCGCCCCTTGCATCACCTTCACCATTTCTTCTCTCAAACAATCCCAAAATACTTTATAAAATTCTGTGGGTATCTGATCGGGACCTGCTGCTTTACCAGAAGGTAGGTTCCATATTGCCTGCTTTATTTCTTCTAACTGGAGCTCTTCCTCTAACCCATCTGCTTCCTCTTCCTCTATTGAGTCTACAGGAATCTCTTGGAGATACTCCCTCATTTCTTCCTTATCTTTTAGAGGGTCACGACCCTGTAGCTCGTCGTCATATAACTTCTCATAAAATATCCTAAAGACTTCTCTTATTTTAATCGAGTCTGTGTGTACCATGCCTGCAGTATCCCTAATTTCCCTCACTATACCTACAGATTCTTGTTGTCTTGTTCTAGTAGCCAGTATCCTACCTACTGACTCACTCAGCTCATAGCACTTCTCCCTTTTAGTGTTATAAATTTTCACCGCTTTACTAGCAATTTCCCCCTCTGCTTCACCTTTGGCTTTTACTAACTCTACCCAAGCTTTTTCGATATCCCGCCCCGACTCCACACTATTTTCTAGATTTTATTCTGCCATCAAAACATTCGAAGCTAATTCTAGATTCCTCAGCTGAACTTGTTTCCTTTTATAAGAGTTATAACTCATTGTTTCACCTCGTATTCCCGCTTTAAAAGTATCCCAAACAACTCCCATTTCTGCTGTATCTTTATTAAACAAAAAAAAATCAGTAATCCATTTATTCATGTATTCTATATACTTCTCATCTTTCAGTAGCTCTCTTTCAAAAGTCCAGTTCGTGTGCTGTCTAGTACTTGTTTTTGTTGTTATAGTAAGTACTAGAGGGTTATGATCGCTTAGGACCCGTGGCAGCCTTTCAATCTTCGAGTCAGAGATACTAGTACTTGAAATGAAAAAATAATCTAATCTTGCACACGTTTGGTGCGGTGCCGAGTAATATGTGTACCCTTTGTTATCCAATATCTTTTTCCCCCATACATCTGACAAAGCATTATTTACCACCAGGCTGTGTAGTGCCTGGAATACTTTTTTTTTCCTACCGCTATACTTTCCAAAAGAACCAGGTCCTAATCCGTCTGCTCCATTAATATTAAGATCGCCTCCCAATATAATTTTTGGTGCCCAGGTTGCTAATTCAACATCTAAGAATTGAAATATATCGGGGTCGTCCTCTGTTGATCCATATACATTTACCAATGTTTTCCACTCTCCATCAATTAAACACTCAACCATAGCCCATCTTCCCCATTTGTCTTGTGCTTTCTTTCTAGTTAGAACATTATTATTCCTAGCTAGGATAGCTACCCCTCTTTTTTTGACCCCTTGGCCTGAGTGAACTAATACCTTAAATCCTAACTGTGACAGAACATAAGCTTGTGTTGTCATTATATGAGTTTCCTGAATATATACGAAATCAAGATTCATTTGTTTCAGCCTTAATGCAATTTTCGCTCTTTTGTGGGGGTCATTTAGCCCACAAACATTCCAAGTTACAATTCTAATCCCCATTATCCATATTATCACGTCTCCTTTCCCTCCTACCCTCTCTGCTGTACATTATCTGTTTAGTAATCCACCATTTCATTATCTCTGAATCAACGTTGCTTATTGCATTAATTCCTTTACTTTTTCTCAACCCCGCCTGTTCCCTGTGACCAAAGAGTATTTTTTTTAAACTCCTCCCCTCTGTTTTTTTTCCTGCCGTGCCCTGTTCCCCGTGTGGTTCCCACCCCCCACCCCCTTCTCTTTCCCCTCCCTCCCCACCCTTTCCCTTACTGGCAAATAGGTCAATCCTGACCTATGTGTGACAGCCGTGCCCTCCCAGGGGAGTCTCGCCCGGCCACCCCCCATGCTGCAACATTCTCAGAATATAATCACAATGTCTCAAAAAGAAAAGAAAGGCTCAGTTATCTCTTTTATCTCTTTGAGATAGCAGCTACTTGTTTTGTGATCTCTGTGCGATCCGATTGCCCGTTTCGATCTCTATGTCTTCTTTCTTCTCGAAGATAGGTCAAGTATTCTTGGGCAACAATTTCCGAAAAGAAAATTCTGAATTGTCCATTGAGCCCCACCTTCAGGCGAGACGGAAACAGCAAATAGACTTCACAGCCTAGGTTCTGGAATGGTACTATAAGTTGCCGCATCCGCCATCTTCTCTCAACTGTTGTATGACAAAAGTCTGGACGGGTAAAGAAAGTTATATCTTTATATGTGCGCTTCTTCGTAGGCTTAGCTTTCATAATCACTTCCTCCCTTAGCAAGTAATTTCCTACATACACAAGAATTGCCCTTGATCTTGCACCCGTGTTACCTTTTTTCTGTACAAGGGGGAAGCGATGTGCCCGTTGCACTTCCTTGTCCCAATCCCATGCATCCATTTCTGGGAACGCACCTTTGAGCAGTTCCACAACAAAGGCTCTTGTATCTCCCCCTTCTTTACCTTCTTCCACACCTAAGAGTCTTATATTATTTCTCCTCTGGCGATTTTCGAAATCTTCCAGTTTCCATAATATATCAGATTCAGTTTTTCCCTGGGTCTGCCTGAATTCCTGTATCTCTGCCATTTCATCCTCCATTTTGCCAGTTCTCTGTTCTACCTCTGCTAATCTACCTGTTACTTCAGAATACATATCCTGCAAGTTGTGAAGAGATTTCTGTATTTTTTTATTAGCCCGCTTGGCTCTTTGACTTTCCTGCCGTGCTTCTCCTTGAATTTGTTTCATTGTGGCAAGTAAAATGTCAAATCTGTCCTTGTTCGGGTCAGTTTCGGCCCCCTCAATTGTATTAGATATTTCTTTTGGCGGCATCATTCCCTTCTTGCTCCTACTCTTACTCTTGCTCCTACTCTTGTTATTCTTGCTTACTAGGGTTCTTCCTCGGGATTTACCATTGACCTTATGGGTTTTACCTCTAGTTTTAGGTTTTAGATCGTTTTTTACCTTCATCTTTTTTGAGCATAAAAGATCAGCGTCCGTCTCTTGGGAGTCACTCATTGAATAATCTTCCATCTCTGCAGAAGAAGTGGATAATGGTTCTGACCCCTCTCCCTCCTCCTCTTCCTCCTCTTCCACCTCCTCCTCCTCTACCTCCTCCTCCTCCAACAACTCACTGTATTCACTGTCCTCGTTATTCAGTGGGGTTTTTAACAGAGATACATTTTTTATTTGGCTCTTACTTCTGTCCTTATTCTTATTCTTTTTCTTAGGAATTGCTCCTTGATTAACTAATAATGCTTTCTTAAGCCCAGAGTCTACGACTGCTACTGCCTCTGCCTCTGCCTCTGCCTCCGTCACTTGTGATTTAGTTATGTCAATGCCATTTGACCCTACTGTGACCCTAATAGTAGACTCAGGGGGATCACACCCTTCTGGACCTCTTGCGGCTTCTGCAACTTCGGGCACTCTTATAGGCTCTTTAATAGAGTCCTCTATTTTTTTACTCAAATCATACCCCATAGCATCTATTTTGTTGGATATATCCCTAGCTTCAAATGCCTCTTTTTCATTTACACTTTTACTATCATGAGCCATAGCCATAGCAGCAGCATCTGTTTTATTGGATATAGCACCAACTTCGATTTCATCATTGTCCTTATTGTTATCTCTTACTGTTCCAATTTCAGTCCCTTCGCTGGCCCTGTATCTGCTGACTAAACCAACTGCACCCCCAGTACCTAGCACTGCGCTGCTCTCCATATCTCCCTCTCCGGATCCAGCGCCGCCTCCTTCCTTGTGAGGGATTGCCTCCACTCCTTTTGCCTCTACGATTTTGAGCCCGCCCCCACAAGACTCTCCGCCCCTGCCAGCCTCTCCGCCTACTAAGGCTTCCGGGATCAGACGCTCTGTAACCTCCGTCAGAGCAGAATGGTCGCACACGTCCTCCGCCTCCACCTCGATGGGCGCCTCTGCGCCATGCACCCGAGCCTCTTCCTTTTCCTCGTCCACCGTGACTTTTGCAGCCTCTGCTTGCACTCCCGCTGAAATCGCCGCTCCATGCATTGCAGCCAGCGAGGGCGTCACAATCAATCCGTTCGTCACTCCGTTTTCAGGCATTTGCTGGACCAGGGGGCCTCCGCCTACCCCTGCCACATCGGCATGTATTATGTCAGATCTGGATCCATACCCCCTCTGCTCCAAGTCCGCTCCTGCCGCTGTCCCGGTATCCAGCGCTGTGGGCTCCATCTCGGCACCCTCAAAGTCGGCTGATGTCGATACTTTTGTTGCTGCTAATGCAGATGTAAAGGGCGACGGCCCCTTTACCTGGAATGACTCGAAAATCAGAGGCTGCCGCAGAATTGCTTCTGTCGCAGTATCCAAGACAGGTAAGACCTTGCGTCGCTCCTCTTTCCTCTTCAAACTTGCCAAGAGTCGCTTCTCCTCTCGTTTTTTAGCTGCCTCTCTCCATGTCTGTGCCCTTTGCTGTGCCTTTGTCTGCTGCTTCGTAGTTGGTGTTCCAGGCTCGCTAGTTACTTCCACTTCTTCTTCTTGTTTCTGCTTCTGGGTAGTCCTCAGCGCCTTGGGGGCCATGACACGTTTAACAACCCTCCAGACCTCTTGGCACGATGTTAGCCTCTCTTTAACGTTTGAGAGTGCCTTAGAAAATGCTCTGGACAGTGCAGCCCGCCATCTACCTCTTGGTGCAGTTGGTGCAGTTGGTGCAGTTGGTGCACTTAGTATGTTCGATTTATTTGATTTTTTCAGCCAGCATGTATCTACCTCCTCTGCTACAACCAGCCAAACAATTGTATATTCCATGCGTACTCCCACGTAGCCCATCCAGGAAATCCTCCATCCAGAAAGTCCTCCAGCCTCCGTGCCCTCGCAGGATCAGTTAGAGAAGGTTTTCTCAAGAAAACTGAGCCATACCAATGCGGTTGACCACAAGATAAGTGTAATTGCAGGAGAGCGGCCGGGTGCAGCTACCCCCTACGGACTGTCGGCAGCCATCTTGCCTGAGTTCGGATCTCACCTAACACTCCATGGACTTTATCTTTACATCCGGGTTGAAACAAGTTGTAAATTCTGTTGTGTACGCATTGAAACAAGTTGTAAATTCTTTTGTGCATGCATTGAAACAAGTTGTAAATTCTGTTATGCATGCATTGAAACAAGTTGTAAATTCTGTTATGCATGCATCGAAAATAGATGTAAATTCTGTTGTGTATGCATCGAAGCAAGTTGTCACCTTTTGCCTACTTTCTCCAGCATAACAAATCCGCATTGATTTTGAGATCTGGATTAATAGCACAGCTGTCTGTAAGACCCATTTTTACTATTTTAAAATATCTTTAAACCTTTATGTTTCGAAAATACATTGAGTGGGGTGTGCCTACATCCAGAGGAGTATTTCCCTCTCTACCTCATGCAATTGGCTGTGTGGTGTATCATTTTTGCCTCCTGTGTTGAGTTTGCATTGCAATGCTAGTGGGGCTTTTTTACATATCAACAGTGCACTGAATCAACACTTGATGAATTATTTATCTCTGATATATATTATATATACAATTATAAAGCAGACCTTTTGTTGTTCTGTGTTTCACTGCAGCAGGCGTTTTCGCTTTGTCCTCTGTGTTTGTTTTCGCGACTTTACCCGTTGTTGTTCTTCACATAAAAAGCCATAAAAAGCCATGTCGAAGGCAATAGCCCTGGCTTGAGCAAGCAAGCACATGTAAATGCAAGCATGCACACATGTTGTTTGCAGCCGCGGGCCGTGCAGGTAACAGCGGTGGGGCTGGGATGGGGGGATTTCGAAGGACGAAATAGAGGGGAAATTAATTATTTATTTAATTTTCCCTCTCCAGCGTCCCTGGAAATCCTCCCTTACCCGGCCCTACTGCCCCACCGCTGTTACCTGCCCGGACCGAGGCTGGTTGTTTGTATTTGTTAGCACATTAAAACCAAACCTATTGACTTTGTTAATCATTGTTTTAAGTCATATGTACCACATTCTTGAGTCCAATGGATCAAGAAAACATTTTGGCTTTGTTCACGTTTTGCCAAGAAATCACTTTAAAAAATGGTCTCATGTTAAGAGTGTTTTAATGGCTGATATTGTGGGGTGATTTGTACTGAGTGCAATTAGTTGGCTTTATGAATTTATAATAAAGTGTGAATAAGCATGTGGACAATACAAATTGAAGTGAAATGAAATACACAGACATGACTCTTTTTCAATTAATATACAAATGCAATTCATTTTTGGACTAATCCTTTTTAAATTGGTAATTGTTATTTCAGTGCCTCAGTTGATTAGTTAATGCATTTAATTTGCTCATCAGCAGAAAGGTGAGCTCCTTGGTGTGAGGCTGGATGTTCTCTCAGTGGAAATCAATATGATTAATTAAATCCTTGAAATCAGGTGACAGGGGAAGTGAGTTAATGGAAAACAAGCCGGGGCGTAGGTTAATCCAAGGGAGACTAGCCAATTTCGTAAAAAAACACGCGATTATATGTTTTTAAGCATTTTTTCATGAATCTTATTATTCTGTTTGGCTTCCTTATCCGGGTAGTAAGAGTTCCTGGGGTTTATGATGTGAGGATTTTAGTCTGGATGAAGAGATGTTGTTCCACACCTCTGCTCCATCTTGGTACCTTCCCGCAATGGTGCTTATTTCATAATCCCGTACCCCATATTAGTACTATTTGCAGTGGCAGCCGCTGCAAATCACAAGTGGGGGGAGGAGCAGGGAGGGTAAGGGGGACAGGGAATGAGGGGAAAATATAATAATAAATAAAGTGTACCTGTTCCGGCCGCCTCGTTGCTTCTCTCCTGCAGTCTCTGGAAAGCACAGGCTCCCTAGCCAATCCAGACGCTGAGCTCATGCTATGAGTGCAAAAACAACAGTTGATGGACAGAATGCAGAACAATGTCATACATTCACCCCAGTACAGAGATCTGGGCCTAAATCCATCGTTTTTTTGCACTCCACACCACCCCAGTTCATACATGGCCATATGCAAATCAGCCTTGACCCAGTGCCTCATGGGAACAGTCCAGCCCGAACTGCCAAGCCATGTCTTTACTGGACCGGAATCAAGCATCCTAGGACCGGTTTCTGGCTATCAGCTGTCTTCAGCCAGGATAGCTTGACTCCAGTGGTGTGGAGAGCATGGGACTCACGTCTGAGCATACCCATCCCACTCGGGGAATGAGGGGAAAATATAATAATAAATAAAAATGTACCTGTTCCGGCCGCCTCGTTGCTTCTCTCCTGCAGTCTCTGGAAAGCACAGGCTCCCTAGCCAATCTATACACTGCTCTCATGCTATGAGTGCAGCGCAATGATTGGTCTGAGCGGCCTGATCAGACAGCGCCTGGGAGACTGCCGCTTTTCTCCAACCCGGCTGTGTGAACAGCTGGGTTGGAGAAATAGAAGTGCGCATGTCTGTTTGGTAGGCCTAGGAGGCCCGGCCAAACTTATATAAGCACCTCTAAGTGCCCACCATTCCTCCCTTTTATGGACCAGCCCCACCCAGCCCTTCACACAGGCATGCCAGCTGGTGACAGAAAAATAAAATTATATTATGGTTTTATTATCATTTTATTTTTCTGTGACTGACTGACCAGTGGGGTGATGCTCCTCCTCCTTTACAGAGGAGCCTCCCCAGGCTATTTGAAACACTTAGGCCCAGATATTTACTAATGCATTCTGCTGGCGTTAGAGCAGGAGGAAGCTGTAATTTACTTTGTAGCACATAAGGTGTTTTGCACTAAAAAAGTGCCATTTTCACAGCACCACATCCACTTTGCTCTGCTTCGCATCAAGGGTTTGTTCATGGGGAGGTGGGTTATGGCAAATACTTATAAGTTTTGATGCAGAGCCAGATAAACTAAGTTGAACAGACGTTGCATCAAAAACTAACGCCTAATGGAAGCAGGCGGAAATAAGGGAGAATGCGCGTTTTCCAACAGAACGTTGGCTGCAATGCACAAGACACATTCAATGCATCTGACTCTTCTGCGGGTGCATATGAATTTATACTGGAAGGGTATGCATCCACTACAAATACTGTGCTGGATATCAGACACTCTCCTCTCCTACAAAGCACAAGGCTATGTGTGCAGACCCTGCGAGACAGGCCCCCTTCCTTATTTCACACCAGGCCTGCAAATATTTTTGAGGTACTGGAGTCTAAGGGGTTCCTCGCCACATTCTGTAGGGGGTGCCTATCCTATTTTGGTTGTACGGCGAAATCCCTCTTGTGTTCGAGCACAGCAGATGATACCACCTGAAAACCAATCCTTGTAGGTAAATTACTAGGCGGGGTTTCCCCCTCACACAGCGCAGCCGATTTAGTGCTGCGCTGCGTAAAATAAATAGTAAATTTGAGCCTTAGTCTTGATTTGTCCTTAGTCGGTTCTGAGTTCTTGATTGGGCCTTAAAATGTACCTTGTTAGGGCCGGCTTTAGCTCTGGTGGTGGCCTGTGTGAAAATGTTTGTTGGTGCCCCCTCCATCCATGGTGGAGGGGGTGACGACCTCCACCACGGTTTCCCTCACCACCACCACCTTTTAACAGTGCCAGTCAAAGTCTCCATAACCACTCTCTTCCAGATGTATTTATTAAGTTATATAGCGCCCCTCATACCAGCTTAATGTGTCAGAGCACTTTGCATCACACACACATTACACAGAGACAATCAATCATACGTGTGTAAATCACTGTATAGAAAATGTTACAGAAGCCGGAGGACTACAAGGTGTAGGAGTGACATGACATCCATAATGGCAGGCAGTATAGTTTAAGAGTGCTTGAACTGGAGAAGCACAAACTCAAATTGAAAACGGAACACCATGGTTGGGGGTTCTCTCTAATAATAAGTATTGATTTCTACCCAAATTAACCATTTTTGCAACATTAATGTATGCTCTAATCTATACTTTACAGTGTCCATGCAGTTCCTTGGTGACAGTTAATAAATCACTGTTCTGTTAAGATTTACATTTATAAACGGCAAGTACCACAGTAGCGTAGCTAGGTGAGGGGTGGGCGGTCCACCCTAGGCGGCACTATTTTGGGGGCGGCCAGCGGCAACTGCGCGGCACTGGCGGCCCGCCACCTGTGGCCAGCCCAGGATTTTGTGGGGGGGACAGGTCGACAGGACAGTGATGACACTACACCCACATGTGCGGCGGTTGTTGCTGAGCAGCCAGTGCACCACACGTGTATCTGTAAGTGCAAGTGCACCTGCTTGCAAGCAAATGCCGCATCACCCAACACAGTGGTGGTGCGGCTCCAGCCCGCCTCGCGGCGTACCTTGTATGTGGGTCACTGGGTTGTCAATCTTGTATCGTGTGAAAGCGTTACCAATGACGTCCCTGGGCATCATTTTTGGCTAGCCCCCACGCTGCAGCAGTGACGTGCCCTGTCACGCAGACCACCACACGCTCTCTCTTGAGTGGAGGAATCTCGTGCTGAGCAATGCAGATTTGCTGCAGACAGTCTGACTGGACTTCTGACTTACTCTGATTCAGTCACACACTGTTTGGACTGTCTCTACTCAGTCTCTCTACCAGAGGAAACCCGGCCTGCTGGTGGTGCATGCGTGCACTGGGCCTGGCCTGTCACCTGTGCTGCAGTGGCCCCGGCCCCCTCCTCCGCCTCGAGTCGACTCGAGAGTCGAGAGAGACACTGACAGCCTAATGAATTGAATTTTTATTCCTCTGTCCTATACAGCAATCCACTTGCCAAATTGATAGATTTCCACCTGAGCTGCAGTGTTGTCTTGAGTCCTCCACTGAGGCGGCTGGAATACTTTCTATGAAAATGCTTAGGGTTGGCCATGCAACCATGTCAGAGTGACGTGGTGGCTTATTTGCATTTTACTATTTGTATTTCGAAGACAAATTCCCAAACCAGGAATTTGCTGTTAGAAATCGTATAATCAAGGTCTCCACTGTATTGAGAAATTCCCATAAGTATATGGGACTCACTGAAATGTCCTCCGTGCTTGCAATCCCCTTGCTCTGCATGGTAGTCCTTGGAAGGGACAAAAACAGTGTTGGAAGCTCAGCCATGATAGGGTGGTTCAGCAGACGCAATGTAGCTGCAGTTCTGTGGCAGCTTGTCCACCACAAATTTGTTTCTGATCACATGTACAGATGGACCACTTGGCTGTATGAGAGACTGCGGTGAAATAAACTCTAAGGGCCTTTACCACCACCTCAGTTGAACTGTCGTGAACAAAGTGGTAAATACACTCCCTCCTCATCCAAGCTCCACCTTTCGGAACAGCAAAGGGAGTTTAATGAAGATGCAATTCAAACATTGTGATAATAGTTCTTATGCATTTGGCTGTTGCGACATAGGGGCTCCTTGTCAGTCTTACTGTGTCAAGATGTCCTTCAAGCAGGTCATGCCACGCAGAAAGGACTTGGATCTCTTCTGCGGGTTCACTTCTTCCTCCTGGTATGCACTGTCCAGCTCCTAGTCATAGAGGCAGTTCTGCAGGGCAGAGGCAGCACACCTGACCACACTCTCCTTGCACAACGGCATGGGTGCATTGCCACTGCCATTCCCAAGTGCAAGGTGGGGCTAACACTTATTAGCTCCCACCTTGCTAAAGATATAAGAGTATACTAGCCACCCCATATTGTCAAAGTGTATGTGGGGCAGTTTGTTCAACTTCCACCACTTTGCCAAACGGGAGGCTGGGATGAATCTTTTCCTCATCCTTAGTCAGGGGTGAGAGGCAGTGAAAATGATGAGGATTGGGTATCTGGGAGCACCTCTGTGGCCCACCAAATGCTCCAGGACTCAGAGAAGTGAGGAAGATCACAGCTCCCCTAGTTCCCAGTTCACAGTCTGAGCAATGGGAAAGCTGAGAATAGCCCATAGTTCTTTCAACACACATATTGCAATTGTGAACTGAGCACTCAGTGAGCTGTGAAATGTGCACAGTTCTCTTTGTGCTCAATTCAAAACTGTGAGCTGAGAATTGGGAGAGCAAATAGCAGCTGACAGCTCTCCGAGAGCTCAGTTCACAATTGATGTTATGGTGTGGTTTATTAAAACAAGCATGTACACCTTGGATTCTTGGCACTATAGAACATCATAATAGGAAAAAACTGTGTAATAAAAAACATGGAAAATCATAGAGAATTATAGATCAAAATGACAGATTACATACCATAGTCTTAAGTTTTTTTTAATGCACAATAAGGGAAGGTCATCCCATTCTCTAGCCAATGCAAATTAAAAGGCCCTGTCCCAAAAGGAAGATATTTTGTTCCTGAGGACATTCAACACATTTATATTTGTATCATGCAAAGTTAATATCCCTGATACAAAGTGGAGAGAAAGAGTAGATAGAATGGTGTAAATCACTTGGGTGTTTTATGCCTCACAAGAAGCCAGTGGAGGAATCTCAAAATTAGTGTAACGTGTCCAGGAGTCTGATAATGACACTGGGACAAGTTCAGCATAAGTCTGTGTGGCCCACCTTTTAGGCAGGGTGGATGTGAAAAGAAAATAGTGGGTGGATGCACGCAGCACCTCTGCTCCAACCTTTGCTTTCACCTGCAGTGGAGTAGAGAGTGGCGTTGTAACTTAAATCCAGCCAATCCACCCCCGCTGCTCGCCGTCCTTTTTCCTCACCCCCCCCCCCGACACCGGCCATGGACGGTAATCTGAGGGATAGCCCTTGGCGCCAGAAGCTCTAGCTACGCCACTGAAGTAACAAACGGATGTCTCTTGAAAAAAACAGTAAACCACTGACCTATTTGCATTATATGCACTTTGTGATCTGCATGTTACACATTCTTTGCAGCAGGCATATTTATCCTCTGTACTATTTTATGATCAGTCAAAACGTCAACTAGACAAAACTCTGATCTCTCTCCAGGAAGAACATTAATCATTGGAGCTATCTTGGCATTTTTATTGTTACCTGGAAATTGCTATAGGCACAGAACCCGGGAGCAGGTGCTTCTAAAACCAAAATAAACGTGCAAACACGGCAACCCCTCCTGAAGTCAGCACCCAGCGCGGTGGCACCACCCTAGAGCCGGCCGCGTACCTTGTAACATGTTCTATTTCTTTGACCTAAAGTCACTGCTGCGGGGTGAGATGACTCTGGTGGCTAAACTTCCCACACACAGTTGTCAGGTTGCAAGAGAGGTTATGCGGGACCCACCTCACGTAGGCTTCATTGCAGTGGCGTAACATTAACCCCCGCAGCCCCCACTGTGCAGGAGCCCCCGAGCTCATGTGGCCCCTCTGCCATTTGCACTGGCAGCGGGCCCCTGGCCAAAGTGCTCTTGACTGGGTCCGAGGGGGGGTGCCCCCTCCATCTACTTTGCATCAGGGCCGGACTGACTACCGGGCAGTTTGGAATGCTGCCGAGCTGGGGGCTGATTTCACTGCAGTGGGGGCTGATTTAGTTCATGGAGACCTGCGTGTGCTTCGAAATAATTAAAGCAAAACGAATTTCGATTAGTACACGCAGGTCCCCATCAACGAAATCAGCCCCCAGCTCAGCAGCATTCCAAAATGCCCGGTAGCCAGTCCGGCCCTGCTTTGCATGGGGGGCCCTCAAGTTTTGTTACACCACTGCTTCGTAGACAGTAAAAGATCGGCTATTTTAACACTCATGGAACCAAAAGCATGGCTGTTAACAGTTGCGGCCCATGGTGGGAGTGCTGCCGGGTGCTGATGTGGGGCGGGGGAGGGGCATGGTGGGGGTAGTAAACTATGGATTACGGCCCATCAGAGGTAAGTAAACATATAAATACATAAAATGAATTTCGTTGCACGCGCTGCATCGCATTTGGCGCAACGAAATTCGTTTTATTTATTTATATGTTTACTTACTTCTGATCGGCCGTATTCTATAGTTTACTACCCCCCCGCCCTGTCCCTCCCTGTTCAGTCCATGTCTGGACAACTAAGTGACTAATGTGTGTGTCCCTGTTGTTGTGTCCACGCCACCCAGGGCACAATAGGCAATGTAGCACACGGTGACTGACATCCCACTAGAGGAGCATCATTGATGTAAGGGAAATCACTGTCCCTACTTCCATCCACACATTCATGCAGTAATGATAAAAAGACATGACACAGCAGTGCGTTACTGGATGTTTATTGCACATCCAGGTGAGTTTTGCAGCTGGCTTGGTACAGGGCCATGCCGAGCACACCACACAATATGGGCCCGTGGAGGGCCAGCCAGAGTCCATCTGGGGATGACATGTTCTGCGGAAGAGGAAAGGTACAGTCCGCAGTCTGGTCGCTGTGTCATTGGTCATCAAACAGGATATGGCAGTCCATGTCGCGGTCCAAGGTGAGTGCAGCGGAGTGTATCGGGGGTCAGTGGGAGGTCATGAGGCCATGTGTGACACCAAGCAGAAACAGGCCTGGTGGCGCCAATGAATGCTACTGACTCCTTCTGAACACAATCCCATCCACGTCCTCCTTCTCGAATGTGTGCTCTGCCCCACCTGTAGGTGTTGCAGTACCAGCTGCGGCACTGTGTGCCACTGACATATCAGAGGCCGAAGGAGGATTGTCGGCCACACTGTGTGGCAGTGGCAGTGACACATCAGGTGCCGGAGTAACTACGCCTGCCGCACTGTGAGGCACTGACACACCAGGGGACGGAGATGTGGACGTGTGGGGGCAGCAGCATTCATGAGTGCCACGCCTTATGGCAGCAATGCCATGATCAGGATCTGCAGGGCATGGTAGATCCCAGCTACATTTCGCTGATGTGCAGCGGTGGCTGCCATCCTTTCCGCCTCCATCCGCACCATGTCCTCTATGAGTCTTCACATGTGTGCCAGCTCAAGTCTGGAATCGCTGGAGTCAGTCTGAGCAGACAGGTGTTCTTCTCGCCGCGTCATGACTCCAGTGATGTCAGTCACGGTTCCTTGGAGACTATGGAGCGGGCCGTGGGTGTCCGTTAGGGACCGAATGCAGGTCCCTGATGGGACCTAGACACCCATGGATGGCATCAATTTTGGTAGCCATGAGGCTGAACCCCACCCACACCTGTTCAGCCATCTCCCTCAGGCCCTCCAGGACACGACGTTGGAAGGCCATGGTTTGTTTGTGGGGGTCTTGGGAGAGTACCGGGGCTGTGGGTGCCTCCTGCTGGGTGCTTTGGATAGTGGGTGGGGTCTCCTCGATGTAGCTGGGCTGCCCTGATCCTGGACTTAAGTTGCAAATGATGTCCATGATGTTTTGGAGGGTTTGGGTGTCGATGCAGGTGGTGTCCTCCTCGTCATCAGTGAAGAGTGGCTGGGACTGCTCTGCAGGGGGTGTTGACGGGGTGTTGACGGTGCCCCTGCAATGGGAAGGGAAGATGGTGTATTATGATGTCTCCACATGTATGTAGCAACATGGTACATGTTGAAATTCAGACAGCATGGCATTGTACAAAGAATCTATTGACTAAATGATTAAAGTTTTTAACAAATTCATTGTCTGATCAAAGGTGATTATTAAATCTCCATCGAGTTGATTTAGTACCAGCTGTTACTATATCAGATTAGGAACTAGGAAGGGTGAGCTTGGCATATAAAAAGCAGAGAAGAGGAGTACCATCAAAATTCAGATAAATCATGATTTCACGTATGCCAAACAAACAGCGTGATGTAATTAACACTTTAATGTTTTGATGGGATTTATCAGGTGCAAACTTACATTTCGATTTCCTATCTAAGACTCGGTCTGTTATTTGGTTATCCCCCAAAAGGATATTAGGATTTGAAAGATTGCCTGTTTGATATTCATATTATTCCAAAATGAAGAATCAACTTTGACTGGACCATGGATATTACATAAGGTAACAAATATCGTATCGAGTATGAAATTTAGCAACACCCGCTGCACATTAACCATCATATTCTTGAGACTAAACTTCGGGATTTGGAGATCTGTTTCAAAGAATCACTGCATCTCATTTGTTACCAACAACAGATGGGAAAAACACATTACCCACAAAAAAAGATTTTTTTTTCTTTTGACCTGCATAGATTCTATATCACTACAGCACGCTTCTTGTAGTAATGCAATTTGGGAATCTAATTTTAGAAAGTAAGGAAGTACCTGTATCATTTATCTGGATTTCCCAAACATTGGACATTCCAAGATACAATGTTAACCATAAGATACATAGATAAATGATGTGACAAACAAAAATAACACTCTGCAAGAATAACAAAAAATCATACATATACGACAACCGTTAAACACATACATAAATGTGGTTTGTACAGATCAGAGAACATGATCATATTGTGAAAAAAGATTTAAAAAAGTGAAAGAATAGAGATATAGACAAATAAAAGAAATACAACATATGGAAAAAATATATAAAAAGAACAGATCAAGAGCCAGAACCCTGACCCGGAAAGAACCACCAAAGACAAAAAAAATTGCAAAAGACATCAACATGACAACATAGCCAACAAGGACTTATTAAAACCATTGTGTATAATCTTATGTAAACATGGGTACAAAATAACGCCAAATGTTACATTTAAATTCACAAGTATAGATCGCAAATATACGTTTTAAAAAATGGCTGAAATTCACTAGTTATATGTAACTGACCATTGGAGCTGATCATTTAGCAATAGACAGGGCAGTGACATATGAGGTTTAATATAGATATTTGCCTGCACAGTGAGACACATAGGCCAAGAATTGAAAGCTAAGAAACATATCTGCTAAAAACAACAAACAGAACTAGACTCCAGGGGCATCGTGAACCCCCTCCTTTAGCAGATAAGGGGGGGGGGGGGGATCTTTATGTGCTCTTCTTTCTGCAGCTCAGAAAAAAGGCTCATAAATAATGCAAAATGGTGGGTGGTTGGTTGGTTGAGTGAGTAAAAGGACTGATGGATAGATGTGTGAGTGAAAGTGTGGCTAGATGAGTGAAAGTATAGATGAATGAATGAATATGGGTACAAGGATGGATGAGTAAGAATGAATGGATGAGGGAAAGGGAGGGTGGATGGATGCATGGATGGATAAACGCATGGATGGATGGATAAGTGAACGAAGGGATGGGTCAATGAAAGGATGAATGAACGGATGAGTGAAGGTGGATCGATTATGAGAAAGGATGCATGGATTAGTGAAAGGGTGGATGGGTGGGTTGAAGGATGGATGGAGTGAAAGGGCGAATAGATGGACGGAATGAAAGGGAGAATGGATGGATGGATGGATGGAGGAATGAGTAAAAGGATGGATGCTGGGATGCAGTGAAACCCCCTCACCCCAACTTTACAAGCTACAGCAGGGGTGGAGTTCTTGATGGGCCTCTTCTCTCTGCAAACTTGGCAGACAAAGTAGAGTTAGTGAGTGAAAGGATGGATGTGTAGATGGATGGATGAATGACTTAAAGGTTGGAGGTAAGGATGGATTACTGAAATGGGTGGATGGATGGATGGATGAGTGAAAGGGTGGATGAATAAGGGAAAGGATAGATGAACGAATGAATGGAAATATGCATACAAGGATGGATGAGTAAGAATGAATGGATGAGTGAAAGGGAGGGTGGATGGATGCAAGCATGGATAAAAGTATTGATGGATGGATAAGTGAACGAAGAGATGGGTGAATGGATGGATGACTGATGGTGGATGGATTGTGAGAAAGGATGAATGGATTAGTGAAAGGGTGGATGAGTGGGTGGATGGATTGATGGATGGAATGAAAGTGTGAATAGATAGATGAACTGAAAGGGTGAATAGTTGGATATATGGATAGATGAGTGAAAGGATGGATGCTGGGATGTCGTGAACACCCCCCAACTTTAGAAGCTACCGCTGGTTTGAGTTTTTGGTGGGGCTCTTTTGTCTGCAACTTGGCAGACAAAGGGAGTTAGTAAGTGAAAGGATGGATGGAGTAAAAGGATGGATGGATGTGTAAATGGATGGATGAATGACTTAAAAGATGGATGTAAGGATGGATGACTGAAAAAGGGTGGATGGATGGATGAGTGAGAGGGTGGATAGATGAAGAGAGAAAGGGAGGATGGACAGAGGGATTGATAAATGGATGGAGTAAAAGGGTGGATAGGTGGATGAGCGAATGAATGGATTAATGAGTGAAAGGATGAAGGGATGGACGAAAGAAAGTATGGATTTGGGGATGGATGACTGAAAGAATGGATGGGTGAGTGAAAGGGGGGTGGAGGGATAAATGAATTGATGGATGAATGAAAGGGTGGATGATGAATGAGTGAAAGAATGGCAGAGAGAGAGGGAAGGTGGATGGATGAATAGATAAGTGAACGCATGAATGGGTGAGTGAACAGGTAGATGGATGGATGGTTGAGTGGTTGGGTGGAAGGAAGAGTGATAGGATGTATGATTGGATGGCTGATTGAAAGTATATATGGATGAATGAGTGAAAAGTAGGATAAACGATAGAGTGCGGGGATGGATCGGTGGAATGGATGGAGGAAAGAAAGGATGGATGAATGAGTGCAATGGTGAATGGAGAGAAGGATAAGTGAAAGGGTGAATGGCTGGATGGATAGGTTTGGAGATGGATGCATAGGCTTGAATATGGAGGGAGGATGGGCGGAATGGTGAAAGACTGAATGATAGATGAAAGAATGAATGGGTGACAGAATGTAAATATGAAATTGTGGATGATCAGCAGGTGGATGGAAGGATGAATGGAGAGATGTTTGGCTGGAAGAGACAAGCAAGCTCTTCTATGGAGGATTGCAATGATTTGCTTTTCATGCTTGCCTGATGCCATAAGAACTTTGGTCGAAGTGGGGGTATTTTAATTTTCTGGCTGTTCCCTTGCATGACCCCACATGTCGTGGCTTCCCCAGAAGACCAGTACATCTGCCATAAAAGGGGCAACAGCAGTGAGGGCCAAATACATAATTTTGCCACTCCGAGTACCCTTGGCCAATATATTAACTTGCCATCTGCAGGGTACTTATATCCCTGCAGCGGTGGCCCCACTGACTGAGCCATGTCACATCCTAGTGGTTAGTAATTACTTTGATCATGACAAAGCTGGAATAAAAAATCTGGCTTTCTTGTTTGAATAACATTGGCAAAGTTTCCAATCAGATTTTACGTTACAAATAATCACTATTAGCTCAATACCAGTATCCTAGTGACATGAATGAAAGTTGGGTTTCCTGGACTAGGTGCCTGGTTTCAACGATGCCAACAGTGTAAATATGTAACCCCACCAGAATCAGAAACCCATTAGGTTATGTGAAATTAGCGAGGGGTGGGCGTGCGCCAGGTAATGGTATAGTGTTTTAAAAAGTCTTTATTTCAAATCGATTGATTCACACGATATAAGAGCATTATACTCAGCCAAAGCGTTTCGTTCTCACACGGAGAACTTCATCAGGGCTTGAATAGGGTGAGTATCCTAGCGATAATAAAGAGATATAACACAGTGGTGCGCTCCAGGTAAAACTGCTGGACATGAAGCTGGAAGATCACGGGGCCAAGTCCGGCCTGTGACCAAAGATCTTGAATAAGGCGAGGTTGACTAATCTAATTAAGAAAATGTTCAAGGTTGGTGCTCCAGGTAGTAACACTAGACACAGAGCGGGAATTCCCAAGGACAGATCCGTACTAAGCGCAAAAATCTTTCCAGTGTCGATGAATCGCCCGTGCACGATAATTAGGTAGGAAAGGGCAGGGAGTTTTATAAAAAAAAATATATATTTATTTTTTTAAAAGGTCTGTAAAAACATTTCTCCTCGCTGTGGTCTCACCTCACCTGAAGGCAAACAATGTGGTCATACATTTCTCAGCCAATCAGATGTCAGAATGCACACATTCAGCAATTGATGTGGCCAATCTTGCCAGCTGAGCAAAGATCATGAGTGGCTATTACAATCTATTTCCTTAGATGGCTCAACTTTCCATGACAGTAAGGGGAAGCTTTCGTCAAGAATAAAGATAAATACCTGTACTTAGAATCTTTAAATGCATATGATTCGGTTCCTGTGCTGGAAATTAATGAATTTCTAAAGCCTGAGTTTGGTCCCTTAACCACCGGTGTTTCTGTAAAAAAATTTGTTTGACCATTTTGAGCTGTGCTGCAACCTAAAATATTGATTCCCAAATTTCAGGCTAAAAACTCCGATGGGTTTGTCAGTGTTTGTTTACAGTGTCGACTGGTGGAGATCATGTTCATCCCAAGAAAATGTCTTAGGAGATGACAGGCAGTCCATCTAAGACGAGAACCTCACCAGAAACAACAAGCATTTTGCCATGGATAGCTCTAGCTGTAAGCCAAAGGCATTTTAGTCGTATAGATGTACCCTTTAATTTAACTTTTGGGTGCTTTATTTGGTACTGTGACTTGTGAACAATTTCCATAATTTTTTGTGTGTTTTTTAATGCCCTGGTTGTGACTGTTACAAGAAAAGACCCATGTGGAATTTGTGGGATATTATTTTGATGCGGGTGTCCACTCTGTAACAGCAATGTTTTATTCAACAGTTTGCAAGTACTGTGTATTCACCTAAGTGGTATTTTTTTTGCCAAACTGTAGAGTAATTATCAAGTTGTGTATGAACAATGAGTCAGAGTCAAAAAGTACTTTACTGTGTTTATTGGAAGAACTCTCTATCACTTCATTTGCCACTTTCCCTTATTATTTATTTAGATGTTTCTTACTAGGCAATATTCTTTTGAATACACACATAATATAAACGTGTATTCATCTTTGTCAATAAGTACGACTAAACAGAAAAATATATTTAAAATGCCACAATCCATCCAGTTTGCTTCCTTATCAGCACAATACAAAATCTGCTATAATTAGGAGTTCAATAATTAAAGGTGCATTGCAACAACTGATGCCATGTTACCCAGCAACCAGGAAAAAAAATGTGTTCTTATGTAAGTGCCAAACAAAGCTGTGCCGCATGCCTGATCTATGCGTGAAAAATGGAAGCCGCATCCCCCGGCATCTTTGCACTATATAAAGCGCTGCATAGATGCAATTTCGATTCAAGTATTTTAATAATGTTAAAAAGAATCAATTCTCTTAATATTTACCAAATTGTGTAGATGTGAAAAAACAAATACAATGACATTTTGTATTCTGTCTTTAACAGAAGGCCATCATTTGGCATATGTGCATATTTTCTATTTACAAGCTTAAAAAAATCAGGCTCTCTTGATTGCCAATATGCTCATCTAATAAAGATGATTAAATGAACCAATTAACGAACTGAATAACTATTCAGAGAGGTTTATTATAGGGAGTCTAAATGCTAATTGTATCCATAAATATAATATCTACTTGCCATATCACTTTATTCTTGTTCAACCCTATTGCATCTTCTTGGAAACGAGGGTGAATCAACTCTTGCTTTTCAGAACTCATCAAGAATCATATTTTCTTACATTCGAAAAAAGTGAGAGAAGTGTATATTTTGTTAACTAAAGTGAAAAACTCTCATATGTGCTGATAAACTCGCTTTCTTGTAGGTATGTACTAAAAAAAACATCAGATATCTCAATGGGCCCTGGGTAATTTTTCTAAGGTTCCTATTAACCCTGGGCAAAGCACTACGCTATGCTCGCGTAGTTTGCACTATGCAAATTGCACGTGGCACAGTGCAAACACGTGTAGCGTAGCGGTCATTTTTTGCTTGCTCGCGGTCTTCAACGCCAAGTTGGCGACCGCGAGCAAGCAAAATGACATCCCGGCGAGACTTTTTCCTCATTCGTGATCAGCAGCATCAAGTTGCCGATCGCAAGCGTGGAAAATAAACCTCCCGGCAAGATTCTTAATGCAGGGAGGTCAGGTTTCTCATTGCGAGTGGCCGAGTATGCTCGCGACCGCACGCGATGAGAAACTACCAGTCCGCGTTGAGAAAGCTGCCACTCGAATAGAAATCTACTCGAGCGGCAGAAAATGACCCTTTGTACTGTGCAAGATGCAGTTTATGCTGATTGCACAGTGCCGGATGCTTGTCCGCACTGTGCAATCAGTGCAAACTGCATCTTGCACAGTGCACTACGCAGTTCGCGTAGCTACGCGTAGTGCGTAGCGCTACAACGCGAACTGGAAAAAAAAGAAACTACAGATATCAGATGCAAGTAGGCAATAGAAAGCAGAATCACCATCCCTCCATACATCTTAGGAGAGCACAACAAACAGCATGCCCATACCGTGAACACATTCAAACATCCTTTGCATTTAACTTTGAGTATGTTCCTTCAGAGCTTTCAGGGTGTGTGTGGGTTGAGTCATTATTGGAATCCGGGCCCCGTGGCTAAGAAATTTGGATGCTTTGAACTACAAAACAATACACAAAATTATGAAAACAAGCATTCATCAAGCAAATATAAATTTGTGCGTGTTTATGTACATACAACTTATTAATCTGTTAATATATATTTTTTATTTTTAAAGCAGTCGCTGAACTCCCCAAAGTAGGCATCAAGGACCGCCAGGAATCCCTGAACCACAGGTTAAGAACTGCAGTTTTAGAATAAATTCTATAGGCAAGTAAATGATGAGAAGATTTCATGAAAGAGATACTTTTCAGATGCTGCTTCCTCTATGTTGCTTCAGTGTCTGAAGGTGGGTATTTCATGTGTTTTTGTAAGTTCTCGTTAAAATACTGTACATTTACTGTACAGACCCAGAAAATCATATAAGTGGCTCTTTACAATACAGAACATTACCAACAGCTCTTCTCTTAATGATAGCCAAATTAAACTCAAAGTCCGGTTCATAATACCCAGACGCACTAAGGATTCAGCTTAGGATCCCTGAGCCAACAGAGCTGTGTGCCACATCACCACAAAACAATATGAAAGCTCTTCTTGATAACAACCAGTCACTCAAAGCTCTGTTCTAGGTAATGATACCTAGGGCCCCATTAGGATGGCGGGCGGATCGCCCCAGCCGGGCCGGCAGTAGTTACCGCCGGCTTGGCGGTGGCGATCCGCCCGCCATCCTTGCAGCAAAGACCCCCCCCACCATATTATAATGGCTGGGGGGTCCGCGGCGGACAGAAAAACCGTCCACCGCTTTTCTGCCGGAAAGGGTTCAATATGGTGGTGGTGTCTGAAAGACACCGCCAGCCATATTACAATGTGGCCGTGAACATGCCTTTCCAGAGTCTGCTTGCGGTGGCCCATTGCGGGCCCCCAGGGACTCCGAGGGGGTGGGGGTGCACATGGGGGGTACCTATGGAACCCCCTCTGCCTTTTAATGAAGAACGTGACAGGCACCACGCGGTGCCTGTCACGGTGTGCATTGAAAAGCACAACCTGCCTCTGTGGCATTGCGGCGGGCAATGGTCCCTGCACCGCCTGCCGCAATGTTGCAGATGCTCCATGCGCCCACCAGTGTGTCGGGCGCATACTAAGTGGGAGTTCGGGACTTTGTCCGCCCGCCATACTAATGGTGCCCCTAGACTCTGGGCAGCAGCTTCAAGAATGCCGCTGTGTGTGATTTGAAGTGCTTCCTCTGCGTACAGTATATGACGACAGGAAAGAACTCGAAGGGGTTAAAGGAATTGGGCACAGATGGCTGAGTTCCTGACAATGCTTTTGGGGCTGTTTATGAGAGATTATACACTCAATAAGGCATGTAACATTAGGTGCTCACTGATATTTCTGCTGACCCTAATTTCCTCCAGGTCTTGGTGTTCGAATGCTTGGTGGAAATGTTGCTACCCGGATTGGTGTATGATGAATGTATGGTTTGTAGTGTGAATGGGAGGTCAGTAGAGTGTGATACGGGAGGTCAAAGGAAGTTGTGTTTATTTTTAATTATAGGTGTATGTTTTTAAGTATATGTGTACAATTTAATGATAATTGAAAATCTGCAATACAGTGTGTGATATAAAGAAATACATACTTGTCTGAACTGTAATACATAACAAATAATTAATTCTTTATAATGATGATAAACAGAACAAAGAAAAATGGCAAAGTACTATGCTATATATACAAAAAATAAGTAAAGTGTGGTCTTTATTTGATCTATTTGTTCCTTTCTGAAAGAGATTGAGGCAGGTAGGACCCTGTATTATATTTCTTTGTGTGTGTGTGTGTGTCCCCCGCCCGCTGGTCCTATGCTTTTTGTACTTTAAAGCAAGGGGGTGGGGCTTTTGTATACTAAGCAAGCCACCGATCAAACTTCTGAAGTGTACCATAAAAACAAACAGGGTCGGCAGTGTCTTACTCTCTGCTCTTCGGACCGCAAGAATAGCTACACTGAAACATTAAGGGGGAATTGCTAATTACATAACCCCGTGGAGACAGTCAGACCTGTGGTAGCCTGCCTTCAAAGCACCAACATCTTAATACTCCCAGAATGCCCTTTGCATAATGCTGTGGCACAAGGGACTGGTGACCTCCGAAGTAAGGAGAAAGGACTGAGGGTGTTAAGGGGTTATCACTTGCACCCGTGGCTTGCAGATGAGCCATCCCACACAGAACAAACTAACGAGGATGAGAACCTTTCATTCATCCATGGAGGTAGCAGTAAGACCATACCAACCCCCCACCCCACACACACAACACAACTGAGTCCGATTCAAACACTAAAACCCCTTTACAAGAGGAAGGATAGTTCAGATGTAAGAGCAGGATTTGAGGAGGACTCTAGTTGGAACTATGAATTGTCCCCAGATACATCAGAGGTAGTATAATTTCGCAGAAAGGAAGCAAGGAGAAACCTGCTCTCTCTAATGCTAATTTAGGGAATGCTACCTCTTCAGAATCATGTCCTCTGTACACTGGGAGGGGTGGTAAATGGGACTGTTCAACCTGTACCTAACGTATCCTACAAGAAAACCATACACTCAGCTGACATCAAAAAGTCTAATGTTTCAAGAAGAAACTGGCCAATTTCTGCAGGCATCATCCCTTCTGATTGTACAGCAACTTTGGCTACCCAATTGTCTACAACTACAGAATTGCAAAGAGGCTTGCGGTGGGAAACAATCTGGATCTGGTGCTCCAGTCCGGAGTTGAAGTCTTACAGCATTTGAACAGCAATCCCTAAGCACCTACTGCCAGCATGGCATTCAAGAATATTACAGATTCTCCCTGCTCTCTGTGAATGGGTTACCACTGGAAAAAGGTGGTCCCTCCAGTCAAGCCCAAAAACAATTGGCTTCAATTCTGTCCTAAATCATGGCCCACTGTTCACCCAAAAAAAGCAGTCTATGTGAACAATCTTAGGCTTCTTAGAAAGTGGGATGATTTACCACCAAATAAGTCCTCCGATCAATTCACAAAATTGATACTCAGCAATTTAAAATTCTGAAGAGAAGTTATCTTTGCAGTTTTAGGGCCCGATTACGATATCGTCCGGATGGGATTCGGTATTGCAGAATCCAATTTGGAAACCTTGTTCTTGAACGAATCGCACAGATTTCCCAACGACCGATTATGATGCCCGGAAACCGCTCGAGCAGTCCAAATCATTTCCGAAAGGCACCCGGACAGCCCGCGTCTTTAAGAGCCGATTCATACAGCTCTATGGACACGGTTTCTGGATGAGCGATCACGATGACCAATTTGGACAGCCGTTCCGATTCGGTTTACCCGAGACAAAACGGCTGCCAGAATAACTCTTTGGGGCCCCGTTGCAGACCCCACTTCATCCGGAGGTGTACGATTGTAGCTCGTGGGGGTAAGGGACCCCTCCTCCCAACCATGCCCAATGTGGCAGGCACCATGGGGAGCCTGCCACAGTGTGCAAGGGTTTCCACAATCACCCCTTTTTTCAATAAGCGCCTCTGTTCTCATTCGGAACACAGGCTCCCATTGAAGTCGCATTGACTTCGACCAAACGATGTTGAGAAGTATCGTAATCAGTCATCTGGAACGACAGGACCAGATTCGTTTGGAAAATATTCTGGAACCGATTCATTCGGGACAGTTTCCAAACAACTTCATAATTGGGCCCTAAGTGTGGAGAAGATTAGACCGATGCCGGACAGTTAGAACAAAGGATAACCTTTGAACAGGCTTTCATCCATTAATTTTCTATAATGCGATTACGGAGCCGAAGTTCCGATCTCGGTATTGCAAATGGTTCATTGATCCAGTGCTGTAGCTGACGCTGCTTCAAGCCAACAGACGCCTTTCTTCTCCATCAAACCCTAGTATTGAAGAGCAGCAGCTCTTGCATTTACATGTAAAAAATATAAAGGCTAATGTTTGAGTTGTCTCATATCCAAGTGCTGCCATCAAGCACTGTTACTAGACAGCATCTAACTAGTGTGGCCAACAGAATTGAGGAACAGACTGGGAGTCACTGAGAACTTGGTTTCCGGAGCTCAGTAGTTTTTGAGTCACTGCACAAGAAAATGGATGTCATTTATAATAAACTAGAGGACATAGGGAATAAACTGTAAAGGACCAATCTCACGACTGTTCAAAGCCACAAATGGTTTTTCACAGTATGTTAAATTTTACAGTAAGGGATCTATGATTCTATGTAGTGAACAGACCAGATAAAGCAATTAGAGTAAAATAAATTCTTTTCTTTGAAAGGCGAGTAACACTGAGGCACATTTAGAGGGGATGGCACTATTGAACATTATCCAAGCTGGCCACATTTGGCTCCCCACTTCAGTGGGAAGGGCTCACTTGAGGTGGAATTCATGAGACTAAAAATAATGCTGCCATGTTGACACATCTGTTAAATTTCTGGGCATTGGAGATGGTGCAGGTCACATGGAAATCATATGTTAGGGAGGGAGACACTCAAGGAGCATAATGGGCTGCATATGTACACCCCTGGGGTATTCAGTCAAAATATCGAGTTTGAAATATCGACTAACACTAATATAGAGTTTTAAATATAGTAACACAGAAATATCGACAGCAAGAATATCGTGGTCAAGAATATCGAATTTAAGGTTAGAAGTATCGATTTTAAAAATATAGAATTCATTAATATAATTAGCAAAAATATAGTTGTTTAAAATGTAGATGTTCTAATTAGTGTTATTTATTTTAGTATATATTTTAAATATATGTGATGTATTATTTTGTATAAGTATTGTTTATGTTTTTTAATACAGGTGATTAATTTTTAGTAGTTATGAATTTTATTTTAATTACATTTTGCGTTTTTTAGTTCCTTAGTGGGTTCTGGGTTTATAGGGGAGTAGGATGCAAAGTAATTTAATTATAATAAACTAATGAATATATGTATTTATCAATATATTTTTAATCGAGATTTTATAATGTTAATTGTATTTTTCATTTTTTGGGTACATTTTAGGAAGCAGGTTTTGGGGTTTATGGGGGTAAAGGGTGGGAAGTAATTTATTTGTAATTAATGAATAATTAGTTGTTAATTAATATTAATTGATAAATATATATGTTAATTGTGTATTTTGTTTTAGTTGTGGGTTTGTAGGGGTAAAGGGTGTTAGTTTTAATTCTTAATAATTATTTGTTAATTAATATTAATTAATTAATTAATTGACAATTAATTATGGTAATTGTGTAATTCATTTAGGTGTGGGTTGTGGGGTTTATATAGGTAAAGGTTGGGAAGTAATTTATTTGTAATTAATTAATGATTAGTTGATAACTAACATTAAATAATTGATAATTAATTAGAATAATTGTTTAATAATATTTTTGTGTGTGGGATTTGAGTTTATAGGTGTGAACGGCGGGGAGAAATGTTGCTTACTTTATAATTAGTTGTTAAATACTATTAGTTATTTAATTGAAAAAGTTTTTTAATTGTGTAAATCATTTTTTGACAGTTTTATTTTAGGTGTGGGTTGTGGGGATTATAGGTGTAAAGGGTGGGAGTTAATTACATTTTATGTGTTTTAATTTGTTTTTTAATTAATAATATTTTCATAATTGATAATTAATTATGTTAATCATGCAAATAATTCTTTTTTTATGTGGGTTGTGAATTGTGTGGTGCTATAGGGTAGGAAGTAAATAGGCTGAATTTATGTAATATTTAATGTTTTTCTTAATAAATAATTTCGAAATAAAAATATTTGTTTATTTGAAAATTATTTATTTATTGTATTTAATATAATATTTGTAGGTATTTGTGATATGTATTTAACATTATATTATGTTTTCAGTTATTTTTTTTGTAATATTAAATTTAATGTAATTTAATTTTTTAACACATTTATATTTTTTATTTACTTAAAAAAAATGTGTTAATGATATTTTGTTTGTTTTTAATTTTGAACTGACTGGAGTTAGAATAGCAAATTTGATCCCTCCGCAATCCTACACTTTCCCTATTTATGCACTGACTGGAGTGGGAATAGTACATTTTGTCCCTCCGCTATCCCACACTTTCCCCTACTTTTGCACTCACTGGAGTAGGAATAGTAAATTTTATCCCTCCGCTATCTAACACTTTCCCTACTGTTGCACTGACTGTAGTGGGAGTAGTTGTTTTTACCCCTCCGATATCCAACACTTTCCCTACTGTTGCACTCACTGGAGTGGTAATAGTAATTGTTACCCCTCCGCTATCACACACTTTCCATACTGTTGCACTAACTGGAGTGGGAATAATAAATGTTATACCTCCGCTATCCAACACTTTCCCTGCTCTTGCAAACACTTCAGTGGGAATAGTAATTCTTACCCATCCGCTATCCAACATTTTACCTACTGTCGCACTCATTGGAGTGGAAATAGACAATTTTACCCCTCCGTAATCCAACAGTTTTCCTACTGTTGCACTGACTGGAGCGGGAATAGTAATTTTTACCCCTTCACTATCCAACACTTTCCCTACGTTTGTACTCATTGTAGTGGGAATAGTAATTTTTACCCCTCCACTATCCAACACTTTCCCAACTGTTATACTCATTGTAGTGGGAATTGTAATTTTTAACCCTCCGCCATCCAACACTTTCCCTACTGTTACACTGCTTGGAGTGGGAATAGTAATTTTTACCTCTCTGCTATCCAACACTTTCCCTACTATTGCACTGACTAGAGTGGGAATAGTTAATTGTATCCCTCTGCTATACAACACGTTCCCTACTGTTACACTCACTGGAGAGGGAATAGTAATCTTTACCCCTCCGCTACCCAACACTTTCCCTACTGTTGCACTCACTGGAGTGGGAATAGTAATTTTTACCCCTGCACAAACCAACACTTTCCCTACTCATTGGAGTGGGACTAGAAATTCTTACCCTTCCTTTATCCAACACTTTCCCTACTATTGCACTGACTGTAGTGAAAATAGTATCTGTTATCCCTCAGCTTTCCAACACTTTCCCTACTGTTGCATTCACTGGAGTGGGAAATGTAAGTTTAAATATTTTTTTTAAGTTTAATGTTTTAATTTATAATAGACTGTTTTTTTAAAAATAGATTTTATGTTACTGGTATCTATATATATATATATATATATATATATATATATATATATATATATATATATATATATATATATATATATATATATATATATATATATATATATATATATATATATATATATATATATATATATATGTGTATATATATATGTATATGTTTGCCACCAAGCACAGCGGCCGCTGTGCGTATGCAACTCCACTCCAGTAAAGTACGATAAATTCCACCAAACAGTACGTGTGCTCAAAGAGAATTTATTTCTTTAAGGTTCCAGCATGTGATACACGGCAGATATGGAACAAACCCCAACGCGTTTCGGCGATGAAACTCTCGCCTTGCTCACGGGTAGCTCGTGTATTGAAAACAAACAATTTAAATAAAGTTTCACCCAGGTGCATACGTGGTCAGGTTACCGGCCATGAACACAAACAAAGGACATATGTATATGTGTATATATATATATATATGTGTGTATATATATATATATATATATACATATATATATATATATATATATACATATATCACCAGTCTTTCTCGTCCATACCATCCAGAAACAAGAAGGCAGACGCAATGATAGTGCAGATGTCAGGTATATTGAAAGTCAAAGAACACCCACACCACCGCCATAACGCGTTTCAGCCTCCTCCGAGGCCTTGATCACATGACACGTTTCAAAGGTAATTTTTTCAATTTTAAAGTGACAGTGCAAATGACACGTGGGAAAAGCATAATAAACATAGAAGTTACACTATGAACATGTTAAGTGAACCCATGAATATACAGCCTGTATTTGGTTGTGCAAGAGTGCAAAATCCGTAATGAATATTCATAATGTCATAAATATCTAAAAATGTAAAAAACATAAAAAATATTTAAAATGTTGAATAATTCAATTACTAAAAATATTAAAAATATTCTAAATTTAGCACATCAGCCTGACAACCTATACAATTCAATAGGTGAGAGGTATTGATAAATATTGACAGTATAAGCAAAAGAGTTGTGTCTCAATGTAAAATTGTTATAAAATTCCTCATACAACAATAAATACATTGCGCCTATTGACTAATGGACAACATGTATCCTACTAGAAGATCTGTCTTGAAACCTCACAAGTGCCACAATAGAGACACGGTCAAGCTGCCTGCAGTACTACTAAATAATATGCTGTATGTTGGTTGAGACCATTTTGTCTAATGGGTTCAAAGGAAAGAATTTTGCCCAAGTGGGCCAGTAATCATGTGTAACCTAAAAAAAAGTGCAAGTGCGTAGTAAAAATTGCGCTCTAAATATTTTCTGATTTACAGCCGTAAATCAAAAATGTAAAGTCATAAAAAGAACATAATCATTTCATTTCAATACAAAAGGGGTGCGGCAGATGCTGGCTAAAAGATACTGGGTATGCAAACAGTTAAATTTTCAAGACAGGTAAAGAAATCTTCACTGATATTAATCCCATAGGGTGTTTTGCTATTAAGCTCTAAAATGTATTTGGTTTCCAATTTCCTGAGGAGGTACTCACGATTGCCACCCCTTCTAAGGGGCAAGACTATATCCACAGCAAAATATTTCAGATGTTGTATATTGCTGTTGTGATGTTCCTGGAAATGTCTTGCTACCGGATACGTGGCATCCTTGTTGGTGATTGCCCGCATGTGCTGGAGTACCCGTTTGTGAACCTGCAGCTTAGTGCTCCCCACATAGCGCAGGCCACATGGGCACTCCAGCACATATACTGCAAACTCTGTTTTGCAGTTCAAAGCTTTGGTGATAGTAACAGGTTTAGGTTTGAATGGGGTAGTGTATGTTTTAGTATTCACTTCCTGTTTACAGGCCTTACAAATAGCACCCTTGTAAAAGCCTGGCCTGCTGCTAAGCAAATTCTTGGTCTTTATCACCTCGGGGCTGCTCCTAACCAAATCATTACTCATAGAGCAAGCTTTCCTGTAGGAAATGCTTGGAGTTTTTGTTAAGCAACTACCTAATACTGGGTCATTCAATACCAGTGGCCAATTTTTGTTGACAATTCTACGGAGGGTTTTGTGTTGCTGATTGAATGTAAACACTAGTCTTGTTGGTTCTGCTATTGTTTCTTAATTGGAATTAGCCTCAGAAGTTTTTGGCAGTAATGTCACTGAGCGCTGAAGTTTATTGGCCTTCTCCATTGCTGTCTGAACTACCACTTCCGAGTACCCCCTTACCATGAACCTTTGCTTACTTGCCATCTGAGCTTGTGTACACTCCAGGTCCGTACTGCATATCCTTCTGATCTGTAACATCTCCCCATAGGGGATGCTGTTGATCAGATGGCTCGGGTGATGGCTAGAAGCATGCATTACAGTATTCCCTGCAGATGGTTTCCTATCTAGGGGGGTCTCTAACTTACAGTTCCTCACATAGATTTCTACATCCAGGAACACTATGCTGGTTTTGCTCATCTGAGCAACAAACTGCAAGCTAAGGTTGTTGTTATTGAGTTCAGATACAGAAACATGGGCATCATGTTCACTTCCCTTCCAAACTAAAAACAAATCATCTATGTACCTACACCAGCAAAGTACATGATTGGCTAAGGTTTCACTATGCGTCGCCATGAGGACCTGCTCCTCCCACATACCCATGTGCAGGCAGGCATAACTTGGGGGAAAGCAGGCCCCCATGGCAACACCCCTTGTTTGTTGGAGGATCTAATTAAGGAAAATAAAAAAATGATTTTCCAAACAGGTGGAAATCATGTCAATTAACATCCTGTTGTGCTCTACATGTTCGGCGGGTCTGGTACTCAAGTAAAATTCAATTGCTTTGATACCATCAGCATTATGAATACTAGTATACAAATAGGTAAAATCAAGTGCTACCAGTACACAATCGTCATTCGAATTCACATTTTGAATTTTACGTAAATCCCCCGTGTCATGTATGTAAGATGGGAGCCCATTGACATGTTCCTGCAAAAAGAAATCCACATATTTGGATGTGTTCTCAAGTTGACTACCCTGGGCCGATATAATGGGCCTTCCCGGTGGTTTGTGTATGTCTTTATGTATTTTCGGGATAAAACATATAGCTGGTATAACAGGTTGGTCACCTTTCAAAAATTTGAATTCCTGCGTGCTGACCAGGCCTGCGGACTTCCATGCCAAGAGTTTATTATTGAAGTCTCCACATGCACATTTGACTGCTTGGATGATACTTCTTATATAACAACTCCTGTTACTAAGTTGTGACAGGGCCTCATCCATGTACATGTCTCGTGGCCACATGACGACGTTGCCGCCCATGTCAGACTGTCTGAATATGACATTACCATCTCCTTGCAGTTTCTCAATCAACTTAGAATAGATGTGGTCCTGTTTGGCATATGTCTTTTGGGACCGCATACATGAATAAGAAAGTTTCTTCACTTCATAGACCACTTTTTCATGAAAATGTCCACATTATCTCTAAGCATGATGGGACAAAACGTTGATTTAGGTCTGAAGCTGGTTCATGCTGTAGCCCCAGTTAAAGATTGAACAGGCTCAGTTTCATACATTGATTGGTCTGTGTATTGTTCATCCAAGAGTGATTGTAAACCTCTCAGCAGGGCCCCATCACCAATTGCCATCATTGGGCCAGTATTCCCTGCATTTTGAATGTCCTTATCCATAGCTCGATTACGTGCTCCCTGGGTTAGGTGGTAATTCCTCAATTTAATTTTGCGCACAACTTTGTACAGATCTACACTAGTTTGCGCATAGTCCATGTCTCTTACAGGACTGAAAGCTAGTCCCAACGCCAATGTTCGTCTTTCCTACTCACTCAGCGAAATTTTAGTTAGATTCATGACAGTGTTAGCATCCATATTATCATTTAGCGTCTGTTCCATCTTTTGTTTGCTGTTTTTTGTACCCTGGCTTATTTTTGCTTTCTGTGCTGCCTTCTTGCCCGTCTTTTTTGGTTATTTCGTTTCTTTCTTTGGCAGCAACATCAGTCTGGTTTCATGGGCGTAACGTTTGCATTCTGTCTTTCCTGATATAGTCCATTTCTTGGCCCAACGAGGGGTTGGTAAACCCCAGCCCCCGGCTTGTGACTTGTTCAGTATCTGAGCTGCTATCAATTGCTGAGCTCAGATCGGAGGCCGAAGTTGAAGCTTGCCTGCCACTCATACCATCAGGATGTGATGCGCCCTGGGCCCCTGCAGGTTCCACTTGTTACACTGCATCAAATTTCTTTGCAAAGGTGAATACACGACCTTGCTCGTAATCCACCTTGTCTCTTTGAAATTTGTAGGCCATGCACCTTTTTATCACCTCTTCCTCTCTCTGTAGGCGATGAGTCATTTCTTCCTGATATTTTTGGCATGCTGTCTTGTCATCCAACTTCTCTCTCTCTCTCTCTCTCTCTCTCTCTCTCTCTCTCTCGCTCTCTCTCTCTCTCTCTCTCTCTCTCTCTCTCTCTCTCTCTCTCTCTCTCGCTATATATATATATATATATATATATATATATATATCCATCCTACTGTCGGTCACCAGTAGGTAGTTATAGCTAGGACCTATTATCCATAGGAAATTCGTAACATTCTTTTCCCTATAACTTTGGCGCCAGTTGACGAATCTTTGCGAAATTTTTAAAACTCGTGGGGTGCTCCGGTCACCTCCTTTCTTGAAAGTTTTGGGGTGATTCAGCAAGCGGGGGCCAAGAAAAAAAGGGGGTCACAAAACGTCTTTTCTCCATGTTAAATCCCTTAGGAAACTTTAGACACGGCTACAGCCCGAAGTGCTGAACGGAATTACACCAAATTTGGCAAAAAGGTAACCCTTGGTTCAGAAAGAACTCTTTTTGTTAAATGGTGTTAATCCGTTCAGTAGTTTCTGAGAAAGGTCAAAAAATGCATTTCCCATAGCAAACTTTAGACACGGCTATTACACCAAATTTGGCATGAAGGTGGCCCTTGCCTGAGAAACAACTCCTTTTCTTAAATGGTTTAAATCCATTCAGTAGTTGCTGAGAAAATCCTCCCATAAAAACATCGATATATAGAGGCGCGGTAAATCCGCTCCCTCCCGATCACAAGCTTCATGCTAATTGGCTGTCAACACTTCAAACCAAGAAGTGTTGGAAGCCATCTTGTGCCTCGGTAGAACCGAGGCACAAGAAAAGAGAAAAACAAAGGCGCAAAACAAGAAAAGGGGGCAGGGTAGAAACACTGACCCCCTAGGCCTGCTCAGGGGGTCCCACAAGTACCAACAGGGCCAAAAAAACATGTTTTTTTTCAAAAATCGTAAGGTGCGCGCTAGATCCGCAGATCCGGGTGCTGAGAAAAAGAAAAAAACGAGGCGCGGGTTCCGTGGATTCGGCTGCGAAAATTTTAAAAAAAGACGTGCGATTCATTTAATTTAAGCCCGCGGGTGGGCCAGGTCCCGGGGGCAGTTAAAAACTGTGTGGGGGGCCCCAATCCCCCCACACTGCCCCAGGGACCGCCACACAGCCCCCCTGCAGCCCCAGGGACCGCCACCCCCGGGGCTTCTTTTTTAATCTGTGGGGGGCCTCTAAGGCCCCCCAAGCCGTGGGGACCGCCACCCCCAGGGGTTTTCATTAATTAATTAGCGGGGGCACGCGGCCCCCACTGCCCCAAGGACCGCCACCCCGGGGGCTTTTTTGAAAAATAAATTCTCCTGTGTGGGGTAGCTGGAGGCCCCCACATGCCCCGGGGACCGCCACTTCCCCAGGGCACTAATATTCTAATGTGGGGGTCCGTTAGGGACCCCCAAGCCCCAGGGAACACCACCCCCCTGGGCTGTGCACTGGTAGCGAGGGGGGGTGCGCAGCCCCCCCTCCTGGGGCCCTTGATGGCCCTGGCGACCGCCACCCCCAGGGCCGGCTCCTGCAGTGTCCCGGGGTGCCTACCCCAGGACACTGCTGTTTGCAATGAGAGGGTGGGAGCCTCGTGGCTCCCACCCTGCAATTGAAACTGCTTTGCTTCATTGAAGCGAGAGCAGGGAAACCTGCTCTCGCTTCAATGAAGCGAAGCAGATTGCTTTTCCACATGGGGATCTGCATGTTAGCAGTTCCCCATGTGGAAAAGCAATGCCGGCTCCCGCAGGACACGGGGAGCCGGCGGGACCGTGAGGGGATTGGGGACCCTCCACGGTCCCCAACGGATAGGACCGGCACCAGGGGATGGGGTCCCTGGGGCCATTAGTTTCTCGGGAGGGGGCCCCTCTCCCCATTACAAAAAAATAAATGAAATAAAAAAACACGGAAGGCCGGCCCCGTGGGATGGGGTCCTCGGGGCCATAAATGGCCTGAGGAGGGGGGCCAAGCAGCCCCCCCTCCAATAATTGAATTTTAAAAAAAACTGCCCATGCCCCGGGGGATGGGGTCCCCGGGCCAAATATGGCCTCGGGTGGGGGTCCACGCGCCCCCTTCCAAATTTTTTAAATAAAACACAGCCCCCCTTCTTAAAAAATAAATTAAAAAAAGACTGGCAGCGTGCCGGAGCCCACCCCGCCCCCCCTCCCTGGAGCACTCTGCAAATGTGCCCCCTGGCGCGTTGTAAGATGGGGAACTACTTCCCTTGAATACTGGGGGTCCCTGGGGGCCAACTAGCCCACCAAGAACCTCCAGTATGTGCCAGGGAGCTGCGTTGCAGAGAGGTGTTTAGAGGCCACGCCCCTTTTTACACCTCCCTGCAAGGCAGCTCTGTGGCGCTTAATGGAGGTACCTGGTGGGCTAGTTGCACCCCAGGGACCCTCAGGATTCAAGGAGACTTAATCCCCCAACTTAAAACGCGCCATGGGGTGCCTTTGCACAGTGGTGAAGGGAGGGGGCGGGCCTGAGGTGACATGTGTGCAAACACGCCCTGTGGTGCGTTTTAAGTTGGGGAATTAATTCCTCTTCAATCATGAGTGTCCCTGGGGACCAACTAGCCCACCAGGTACCTCCAATAAGCGCCACAGAGCTGTGTTGCAGAGTGTTGTAAAAAGGGGCGTGACCTCTGAACACCTCTCTGCAACGCAGCTCCCTGGCGCATATTAGAGGTACCTAGTGGGCTAGTTGGCCCCCAGGGACCCTCAGGATTGAAGAGGAATTAATTCCCCAACTTAAAACGCGCCACAGGGCGTGTTTGCACACAAGTCACCTCAGGCCCGCCCCCTGCCTTCACCACTGTGCAAACGCGCCCCCTGGCGAGTTGTACGTTGGGGAATTAATTTCCCTTGAATACTGAGGGTCCCTGGGGGCCAACTAGCCCAATTCCTCTCTTATAGTTAGTTCAGTTAACTATAACTATAACATCAGTGATGTTATAAGTGATGTCAATGACCATGTCATGAGTGATGTAATATGTGACGTCACATATTACATCACTCATGACATGGTCAGTGACATCACTCATGACATCACTGATGACATCTCAAATGACATCACTGATGACATCATCCTTGTGATAGAGTGGCAGACCTCCTCTCACCCTAATATAACCTTTGATACACACACTCAAAAATACAAACTAACATTTTCAAAACAATTGACATGCCAATACCAGTTACAACACACCTATTCAGTAATTCCAAAATCTACACACACATCCACTCATTCACCAACAGTCCTATACAGTCACTCATACATGCACTCACTCTTCATAGGTACTCATACACCTATACATCCTGTTACACACCCCCACTCATCCATAGTTACTCACACACATAGTCACACATGCAAACAAAGTATCAAATATTCATTTACTTGCATATACAGTTATACGCACACTACCACAGAAACTTACACATACTTACTCTCTTAAACAATCACTTATAGAAACACCTACTTATTTGTACAGGAACTCTTCCAATCTCTCACTCTCACATATACTCACTTATATACACCATTACTCACATATACTAGTTTAAAACATATGTAGTTACTTATAAAGACACTATTGAGATAGTCATTCACTCATTATTACACTCATCCACCTATACAGGCCTACACACATGTTGTCTTCAACACATACAAACAGTAAGTCACTCATTCATGCATCTATGCACTAAGTAATACCCCCACCAAACCATACAGACACTCAGACACTCATACTGATACTCAAAAAACCAACTAATAACCCATATAGACACTCATGTAGCTACTCACCAACCCATGCAGCTACTTATACACAAAGTGAGAGACTGATACAGATATTTACATATTTAAACATTACTCACTAACCCATGTATTCACTAAGAGACACTTAATCAGTCAGTTATACAATCAATTTTACACAAAAAAATCATCCATTTAGACACTTATATACCCATTTATTCTTCCTTCGACCTTGAGATATACATATATAAAACATATTTAATTTTCAGAAAAACACACATTCACTGGATGATGTCATCAGTGATGTCACCAGTGATGTCATTTGAGATGTCATCAGTGAAGTCATGAGTGATGTCTCTGATCATGTCATGAGTGATGTAATATGTAACGTCATCAGCAGTGCATTGCGGGCACGCGAGTTATAGTTAGCTGAACTAACTATAACGGAGGAATTTCTATGGTTTTGTATGAGAGAAATGTCCAACTAACTATGACGCCCCTGAAACCTATGGTTTTTCCACTGAATTTTTAAGGTTGTTTTAAATGCTAATTTCTAACTATAACGTGCCTGAAACCTATGTTTTTTCAGTAAATATATATATATATATATATATATATATATATATATATATATATATATATATATATATATATATTTGTAAATTGTTTATATCATTTTAAAATTATAAAATACATTAAAATTGTTAATGTAATAATTGTTTTAAAATAAATATAAATATATATAATTATTATGTGTGTTTCACTTTTTAAATTAAGTTTATTTTATGTTTGTTAAAATGTATATTCGAATTTTTTTTTAATTAACTTTATTCTTCAATATATTAAATATTTATTTATTTTATATATATATATATATATATATATATATATATATATATATATATATATATATATATATATATATATATATTACCTACTGGCGATAGCCAGTAGGTATATATAGTTAGGATTTTTTTCCTATGGGATTTTTGAAAATTCTATGTCGAATAACTTTAGCGTTTGAGGACAGAATTGGCTGAAATTGTCAGGAAAATGGAACATTTTGTTTCTGAGCAGCCCCTGAAAATTTGGGGGGGTTTCGTCAAGGGGGGGCCGAGAAAAAAGGGGGGTCCCAAAACGTGTTTTTCCCATGCAATTTTCCATATGGCGGTTGGCCTCACTTTTAGCCTGAACGGCTGAATGGATTTACACCAAACTTGGCAAAATTGTAGGGACTGGTAGCCCGATGTGCCTTTGCTATGTCTCAAGATAAAGGCTCCAGTGGTTTCTACGAAAATTAACTTTGAAAAATATATATTGGGCTACATTGGGCTATATATATGTTGGAGCCCAAATGTAGCCCAATGTAGCCCAATGTAGCCCAATGTAGCCCAATGTAGCCCAAAGATGGCCACCAGAGACAAAAAAAACAAATGTAGCCCAAATATCAGCCAGATGTAGCCCAACTATAGCCCAATGACAGAATGTCCCAGAGTGTTCTAAAGAACAACTAGAGTGCTAACAGTCCTACTTATTACAAAGGTATGGCACACCTGAAGCCATCTTGATTGGAATAAAGTGGTAACTCTTAAAACATTTAATTTAAAAAGGAACAAAATGAGGGGGTTCATTTTGCCATAGAAAGTATGATTAGCGAATATATGACGAAATCCCGCATACCATCAGTCCGCAAAAAAAATCCCGCATGAACTATTAGGCCGCAAATTAAAATAACGAAAACTTTTAGAACTAATATGCCTTTAGCATACACTAAACAACTAAACTACCCTAAACCCTAAAACACTACCCCCAGCATGACCCTACACTACACAAACAGTACAACACTACCCTAAACCCTAAAAGACTACCCCCAGCATGACCCTACACTACACAAACACTACAGCACTACCCTAAACCCTAAAACACTACCCCCAGCATGACCCTACACTACGCAAACACTACAACACTACCCAAAACCCTAAAACACTACACCCCAGCATGACCCTACACTACGCAAACACTACAACACTACCCTAAACCCTAAAACACTACCCCCAGCATGACCCTACACTACACAAACACTACAACACAACCCTAAACCCTAAAACACTACCCCCAGCATGACCCTACACTACGCAAACACTACAACACAACCCTAAACCCTAAAACACTACCCCCAGCATGACCCTACACTACGCAAACACTACAACACTACCCTAAACCCTAAAACACTACCCCCAGCATGACCCTACACTACGCAAACACTACAACACTACCCAAAACCCTAAAACACTACACCCCAGCATGACCCTACACTACGCAAACACTACAACACTACCCTAAACCCTAAAACACTACCCCCAGCATCACCCTACACTACGCAAACACTACAACACTACTCAAAACCCTAAAACACTACACCCCAGCATGACCCTACACTACGCAAACACTACAACACTACCCTAAACCCTAAAACACTACCCCCAGCATGACCCTACACTACGCAAACACTACAACACTACCCTAAACCCTAAAACACTACCCCCAGCATGACCCTACACTACGCAAACACTACAACACAACCCTAAACCCTAAAACACTACCCCCAGCATGACCCTACACTACGCAAACACTACAACACTACCCTAAACCCTAAAACACTACCCCCAGCATGACCCTACACTACGCAAACACTACAACACTACCCAAAACCCTAAAACACTACCCCCCAGCATGACCCTACACTACGCAAACACTACAACACTACCCAAAACCCTAAAACACTACCCCCAGCATGACCCTACACTACGCAAACACTACAACACTACCCAAAACCCTAAAACACTACCCCCAGCATGACCCTACACTACGCAAACACTACAACACTACCCAAAACCCTAAAACACTACACCCCAGCATGACCCTACACTACGCAAACACTACAACACTACCCAAAACCCTAAAACACTACACCCCAGCATGACCCTACACTACGCAAACACTACAACACTACCCAAAACCCTAAAACACTACCCCCAGCATGACCCTACACTACGCAAACACTACAACACTACCCAAAACCCTAAAACACTACCCCCCGCATGACCCTACACTACGCAAACACTACAACACTACCCTAAACCCTAAAATACTACACCCCAGCATGACCCTACACTACGCAAACATTACAACACTACCCAAAACCCTAAAACACTACCCCCAGCATAACCCTACACTACGCAAACACTACAACACTATCCTAAACCCTAAAACACTACGCCCAGCATGACCCTACACTACGCAAACACTACAACACTACCCTAAACCCTAAAACACTAGCCCCAGCATGACCCTACACTACGCAAACACTACAACACAACCCTAAACCCTAAAACACTACCCCCAGCATGACCCTACACTACGCAAACACTACAACACAACCCTAAACCCTAAAACACTACCCCCAGCATGACCCTACACTAAACAACCACCACAACTCTACACTACACTAACACAACACTACACTACACAACACTACACTACACTACACAATCACTAACCCACGAAAAAATTAACACAAACCCACTTACCTCTCTCGTCATCGTGGTTTTCACAATGCAAATGCATTTACCATACATGCCTTTAAAACGTAATTCTTTGTAAAGGCATGCGCGATAAATGCACATGCATTTTGAAAAAATGCGGGATAATGGTATGCGAGGTCAATGACCTTGCGGGATAATGGTATGCGGACTGAAAGTCTGCGGGATAAAAAATGCGGGAAAATGGCTGCAAACCATGATTAGCAGCAGACTTCCCTGGTGAGCACTAGCTTTACTACAGTGATCTAATGAGCAACTAGAGTGCTAACATTCAGAATTTATGGCAAATGTGTGACACATCTGAATGCCTTCTTGATAGAACCAAAGTAAACAAGCATTGAAAATGCAATAGATCTCGCCCTCGTTTAAGTTAAAGCCATTCTGTTTGTAATGAGGTGGCTTTTTAGCTTTGCTTTTATTAGTGTTTTTAAAACTTTCATGTAAATAACATGCATATGTATGCATATATGTATATGTATGCATGCATTTATATTTATATAGATATGCAGATTATATATGTTTATATATGTATATTACCTACTGGCGATAGCCAGTGGGTATATATAGTTAGGATTTTTTCTCTATGGGATTTCTGAAAATTCTATGTCTAATAACTTTGGCGTTTGTGGACGGAATTGGCTGAAATTTTCAGGGAAATGGCACATTTTGTTTCTGAGCAACACAATGCTGAAAATTTGGAGGGGTTTCGTCAAGGGGGGGCCTAGAAAAAAGGGGGGTCCCAAAACACGTTTTTACCATTCATTTTTCCATAGGGCGGTTGGACTCACTTTTAGCTCGAACGGCTGAATAGATTTATATTAAACTTGGCAAAATTGTAGATATGGTTTGCCCGACGTGCCTTTGCTATGTCTCAATATATGTGCTCCAGTGGATTTTGAGAAATTAACGTTTAAAAAAATATATATATCTGTGACAGCGCTCCGGTTAGCGCCCCGGTTCGCGTACCTGACGCGTAACGGAACTTCGCGAAGCGAAGCTGATTGGCTCTCCGGTGTCTGTCAACATTCTAAACAGTCCGGAGCGGCCGCCATCTTGTCTCTCGGTACGATCGAGAGACAAGATGTGGTGAAAAATGAAGGGGGACATGAAGGAAAGGGGGCAAGGTAGACCACTCCTGACCCCCTAGGATTGATGAGGGGGATAATAAAGTGCCCCGCGGGGCAAAAAAAAAATAACATTTTTTTTTCTACTTTTGGGCGATTTTACGCCGTAGAGGCGCGTCCCGGTACGCGAACCGGGCAGCTCACCGGGCAGCTAACCGGGCAGCTAACCGGCAGCATAGGTTCGAGAGACAAGATGTGGTGAAAAAAGAAGGGGAAATGAAGGAAAGGGGGCAAGGTAAACCCCTCCTGACCCCCTAGGATTGATGAGGGGGATATTAAAGTCCCCCGCGATTTTTCGCGGTAGAGGCGCTTCCCGGTACGCGAACCGGGCAGCTAATCGGCAGCGTAACGGGAGTCTGCCATCTTGTGTTTTTGGAGAGTCCGGTTCGCGTACCGGGTAGCGTCCCGGTAAGCGTAACAAGGGGAAAACCAAGAGAAACAGTAAAAAAAAAATTAAGGGAATAGATTTCCAGCAAACTTGGCAAAATTGTAGGGACTGTTTGTTTGATGTGCCTTTGCAAGGCCTCAAGATATGTGCACGTGTGGATTTTGTCTAATTAAGGTTAAAAAAAATATATATATCTATAAGCGTGCTCCGGCACGCTTACGTTACGGGTTTTGTTTGCGCTGCAGAGCCGATACGTCACGACTATGCGACGCGTCATGAGGCGTCTCACGTGGCTACGTGATACGTCACGTAATAAAGAATATATTTTACAGCTATAGATATTAGCTTTTAAAAAACCAATGAAATTCACTGAAAAAACCATAGGTTATAGACCATATATAGTTAGGAATTTGCATTTACAAAACCTTGAAAATTCACTGAAAAAACCATAGGTTAGTGACCATATATAGTTAGCTGGACATTTTATTGACATAAAACCAATGAAATTCCATATATAGTTAGTTGCACTAACTATATATCGCGCACCCGCAATCCACTGCTGATGATGTCACATATTACATCATTCATGACATGGTCAGTGACATCACTGATGACATCACTGATGACATCTCAAATGACATCTCAAATGACATCACTGATGACATCATGACACACCAATACCAGTTACTACATACGCACTCACTGATTCCTACGTCTACACACACATTCGCTCATTCACCCATACAATCACTCATACATACAGTCACTCATTATTACAACACTATCATATGCACTCATACACCTAGTCAGTCCTGTGAAGAATCAATCACACTTCGATTTCCTCATCTATACAGTTAAACACAGAACACCATACTTTTCACACATATACTAACACATACTTACTCTCTTATACAATCACTGATACAAGTACACATTGATATGCACAGAGTCACACACCTCCCAGCCAGCCACACACACACTCAGTCTTCCATACATCCACTCATTCTTCAATATGTAAAACATATTTAAACTTTACAAAAACACACAGACACTAGATGATGTCATCAGTGATGTCATTTGAGATGTCAGTGATGTAATCAGTGATGTCATTTGAGATGTCATCAGTGATGTCATCAGTGATGTCACTGACCATGTCATGAATGATGTAATATGTGACATCATCAGCAGTGGATTGCGGGTGCGCGATATATAGTTAGTGCAACTAACTATATATGGAATTTCATTGGTTTTATGTCAATAAAATGTCCAGCTAACTATATATGGTCTCTAACCTATGGTTTTTTCAGTGAATATATATATATATATTCACTGAAAAAACCATAGGTTATAGACCATATATAGTTAGGAATTAGCATTTACAAAACCTTGAAAATTCACTGAAAAAACCATAGGTTATAGACCATATATAGTTAGGAATTAGCATTTAAAAAACCTTTTTTTACTTACACAAAACCATTGAAATTCCATATATAGTTAGTTGTACTAACTATATATCCCGCACCCGCAATCCACTGCTGATCATGTCACATATTACATCATTCATGACGTGGTCAGTGACATCACTGATGACATCACTGATGACATCTCAAATGACATCACTGATGACATCACTGATGACATCTCAAATGACATCACTGATGACTACATGCAGTGACTGTATTTTTCTGTAAAGTTAAAATATGTCTTACATGTTGAAGAATGAGTGGATGTATAAGTGTCTGGATGAAGGATTTAGTAGGTGCATGACTGACTGTATAAGTGAGTGATTAAATGTGTCTCACTGAGTGACTAAACTGTCTTAATTTGTGCATCATTATGTCTGTTGTTCTGTAAACTGCGTACGAAATACAGGAACCCTATGTCAAGGGTCCAGAGACCTGGTAGGTGTTTGTATGGTCACTGCTTACTAAGTCAGTGTGTACCAAAAATGTGTAAGAAAGAAAAATTTCTTTCTAGAGTCCCCTCACTCACCGGGGTTGCCCCACGGTGACATGCTTCATCATTGGGGCCATCCCAGTTCTCTACGAAAAGGGGCGTGCTGCGACAAGGCGACTACGCTGGAGCACTGGTTTTGTGAGATGACTATGTGTGGTGCAAGTGTAGTGATGGTGGAGTGGGTGTGGAATTAAAAATACCGTGCTAGTGGGCCTCAACAATTTATTTCGCTCCTAGTGTGGTATAAAAAATTAAAAAGGGGTAACACTGTATTCCAACTTTTACTGAGCTAGATCAGTGTCAAGGTCAACATGTTTCAAGCTCCCCCAAGATTTTCTTCAGGACCATACAGGGTCCAGCCCTGTATTGCCACTCCTGTTTTCAAATGAAAAAGTGTTGCTAAAAACTACTTATTTACAATGAACGCTGTTGTTAATAAAACATGCGTGTTGTTGTACATACGTTTTGTATTTCACTTCGATTTATAAAAGAGTGTATGATTACACCCCATGGTCTTAGGCAAGGGCAGGAACGCCTCGTGGAAACATTGTTCCTATCGGCAGACCCGCTCGGTACTACCTGGTGCTTCCTCACCCGACCGCATACTCTGTAAACTGCTGCATGTGTTGATCAGTAGCTATATGAGTAACTATATGGGTTATTGATTGGTTGCCCAATTATTTGTATGGGAGACTGAGTGTATGTGTGGGTGGCTGGGAGGTGTATGACTCTGTGCATAGATGTGTGAGCAGTTGATTCACTAGAGGTATGGGTTCAAAAGTGCATGTGGAAACAGCCGTATGGGCGGTTGACTGTGTGCATGAGTGTATTGGTGAGTGAATGGATATCTCAGTGCTACATGTCAAAGTAAGTACATATGTAAAACACAGTACATGTGAGAGTTGACATATATAAATAACTGTGCATAAGAGCCAGTGAATGTGTGAGTGGCTGTATGGATCATTGTGAACTTGTATCCAGGATTGTATAAGAGAGTAAATATGATTTAGTATATGTTTGAATAAGTAAGGTGTGTATAACTGTATAGTTGTGAAAATGGAGGTGTGATTGATTGTTTGCATAACTGAGTAGGTGTGTGTGTAACTTCATTGATGAGTGACAGTCCGTGAGTCTCTGTTTACACTGAGTGTATCTAAGGTTATATTAGAGTCTGAAGAGGTTCATCTTATTATCACATGAATGATGTCATCAGTGATGTAATCAGTAATCTCAAATGAGTTGTCATCAGTGATGTCATTTGAGATGTCATCAGTGATGTCATCAGTGATGTCATTTGAGATGTCATCAGTGATGTCATCAGTGATGTCATTTGAGATGTCATCAGTGATGTCATCAGTGATGTCACTGACCATGTCATGAATGATGTAATATGTGACATGATCAGCAGTGGATTGCGGGTGCGCGATATATAGTTAGTACAACTAACTATATATGGAATTTCAATGGTTTTGTGTGAGTAAAAAAAGGTTTTTTAAATGCTAATTCCTAACTATATATGGTCTATAACCTATGGTTTTTTCAGTGAATATATATATATATATATATATATATATATATATAAATATATATATATATTTATAAAACGATATTTTGTACAACTGTATTTATGACATCGATATTTCTGTACTTACCATTATAAGCATAGGATGTAGATTTTTTTGGCATAGATATTTTGGCCACAATATTTTTGTATGGGGATATTTTGGGTGTGGATATTTTGTCAGTGTATCCACCCTTGTCATTGGGTGATTCCGTTGGGAGCTTGAGTGGAGGCAACCCCCTGAGGAATGAGGGGGACAGGAGATATTTGCAGGCACAGAAATGAAGCTGTCCAGTAATACACAGCCTACTGTTGACAGCTAATAATGTTTGAACCAAAGAAAGGCATTGCAAGCTAACTATCTCTGCAAGCTCCTGGGATGAGGAAGAGTGAATTGGAGTAATGAAAATTGCTGATAAGTAAGCTGGGCACATCATGGCATCAAAAACCCAAGTATGGAGCTTCAATGTTTTTCTTCAAATAACTCTCAATCACCTGCCGGGCCTGGCTATTTGAACTAGCAATCAACAGAATAACCCCTGTTGTTGCAGTATTCCCTTTGGATTGAGTATTTTCCTTGATTCCATAGTCTAAATGCATGCTTGTTTCTCAATCCACTCTATTGCAGAGTTGTTTTACTACAGCACACAAAGGCTTTCTTTCAGGCTCCATTTTTGGAGTGTTTCCTACAATGATGGTGGTAATTCCATGCTCATTGGTCTTCCTGGATTTATGTTGCTTCCCATTGGGTACATATACCATAAATGTTGGAAAGTCTAAAATATATGTTGACCAAAAATGAGAGAAGCCCCACCTACCAAAGGGACAGGGCTTAGCCAAACTGAAAAAGAATGAATGTTCCCTTTGGTGGTTTAATCATATATTCTCTTTTTTTGTAAAATAAAACCTCAAACATTCATACTCCACACATTTTACAACCCAACAGGTCTATAATTGTAGTGCCCCAAATACTCCAATGGTGAAAAAATATATACCCTTTATTAAAATGTAATTTTTGGGAAATTATCAGTCAGTCATAAATCATGAATTAAAACATTCGCCACATTTAAAAACCATTTTATAACATTTGCCTAATCTGATACATGGTTATAAAAAATGTCGGAAGGACCAACGGATTCCAACACAAAGACAACTTCAATATTTTGTACAATCCCATAAAATACGTTATCAATCAAACCTACGTAAAAATTAATAATAAAAAACAAGGGAGAAAGATTAAGAAAAAGAAGAGATACAAAACATCTTTGTGGCACTACAATTACAGACCTGTTAGGTTGTAAAATGTGTGAAGTATGAATGTTTGAGGTTTTACAAAAAAGAGAATATATGATTAAACCACCAAAAGGGAACATTCATTATTTTTCAGTAAAATATATGTTGCCCATATAAACATTTATAAAGTAGCATTTAGAAAGCGCTTAATACAGTTGGCATTGAGTTGTCTTAGTTATAAGGCCGGGTGTCCCAACAATTTGCTGCCAAGCTACATATATCCTTGGTAAATGTATATGTAAATGTACAAAGAGCTGCCTATCACTACCAAAGTTTGTGTTTAAAAGACACATATTAAATCAGGCCTGTTCTAACAGATGACTGAATACTCTTCAATTGGCACTGATATTGTATCACTGACATACATGCCATTAAAATGATATTACTAGTTTAAAAATACTTTGTACAGAGCTAGTGCCGCATTAAAAACACATGGAGGCAGTTGTCTTGCTGCCTATGTCTTCTTTAGCTGAGGAGTGAGCACTTTCTGTTGCAGCTGGGTTGGATCAGGGTATAGATGTATTGATAAGTCTATTGGGAAAAAAACAGCGATCCAGCGTGCAGAACATGGGCAGGCTGAGATGTTTGAGGCGTTGTTGTACTTGTGGGCAAATTTACTAATTTATGGCGCAACACAGCACAGCAACCAAAGTTGTCATAGGGTGAAGATGCGGCTCTGAGGCAAAGCCGACATCATCATCGCACCCCACCTCCGGAACATCATAAACAACTCCTTCACGTCAGCCACCTTCCCTGAGGGCTGGAAGCACGCAGAAATCAACGCCCTTCTGAAGAAACCCACAGCGGACCCCAAAGACCTCAAGAACTTCCGCCCCATCTCTCTCCTTCCCTTCCCGGCTAAAGTCATCGAGAAGACCATCAATAAACAGCTGACTGCTTTCCTCGAGGCAAACAACTCGCTCGACTCATCCCAGTCCGGATTTCGAGCCAACCACAGCACCGAGACCGCTCTCATCGCAGCCACCGACGACATCCGAACCCTGATGGACAACGGAGAAACAACCGCTCTCATCCTCCTAGACCTCTCAGCTGCCTTCGACACCGTATGCCACCGCAACCTGATAACCCGCCTCCTCAACACAGGGATCCAAGGAAAGGCCCTGGACTGGATCACCTCGTTCCTCTCCGACAGAACCCAGAGAGTTCGCCTACCTCCTTTCCGCTCAGCGGCCACCGAGATCATCTGCGGCGTACCCCAAGTCTCCTCGCTCAGCCCAACTCTCTTCAATATTTACATGAGCCCCCTCACCGCCATCGCACGCAAACACAACATCAACATCATCTCCTACGCCGACGACACCCAACTGATACTCTCCCTCACCAAAGACCCAGCCACCGCCAAAACCAACCTCCAGGAAGGAATGAAAGACGTCGCAAAATGGATGAAACTCAGTCACCTGAAGTTGAACTCAGACAAGACGGAGGTCCTCATCCTCGGACAATCCCCTTCCACCTGGGACGACTCCTGGTGGCCCACAGCGCTGGGCTCCGCACCAAAACCCACGGACCATGCACGCAACCTGGACTCCTCCCTCAAAAGGACCAAGCAAGTCAACGCCGTCTCATCATCTTGCTTCAACACCCTGCTCATTCTCCGTAAGATCTTTCGGTGGATCCCCACCGAAACCAGAAAAACCGTCACCCAGGCCCTCGTCACCAGCCGACTGGACTACTGAAACGCCCTATACGCAGGAACCACAGCCAAAGTTCAGAAACGACTCCAGCGCACACAGAATGCCTCCGCACGACTCATCCTCGACATCCCCTGCCACAGCCACATATCCGCCCACCTAAGAAACCTGCACTGGCTCCCCGTCAACAAGAGGATCACGTTCAGGCTCCTCACCCACGCACACAAAGCGCTCCACGACAATGGCCCCGAATACCTCAACCACCGCCTCTTGTTCTCCACCCCCACCCGCCAGCTACGCTCTGCCAGCCTCGCCACCGTCCCACGGATCCACAGAACCACCACCGGAGGAAGATCGTTCTCCTACCTGGCAGCCAAAACATGGAACTCCCTCTCCGCACACCTACGACTGACCGAGGACCATCTCACCTTCAGGAAACACCTCAAGACCTGGCTTTTCGAGCAGTAGCGACACCCCCCCCCTCCCTCCAGCGCCTTGAGACCCTCACTGGTGAGTAGCGCGCTCTATAAATGTACTGATTGATTGATTGATTGTATACTAAATAAGCCCAGCTGTTGCTTTTTTCCCTTGCCCTGGCACACAGCAGGCTGCCTAGTGCCACACACACCTTTTCACCATAAGGCAAGGGTTGGTGTCTGCAGGCTAACATTGGTTTCGGACTGGAAGGGCCTGGCAGAAAATCTTCAAATTCAAGAATGTCAGGATGTCATTACTGTGCTGTTTGACCCAGAAGCTCAATTTTTCAGAATTTACAGGTCGGCTAATTCCATTCAGATCCATTGGTTTCTGGCACAGATTTTGAGATAGCAAATTCAGGGAATTGATGAAAGAACAGTATATTTATAGTGACTTCCCTTTTACCAATAGCTTTAAATGTTTTTTTTAAGTTCCTTAGGTGTGAAGCAGGTCTGTTGGTTAGGCTGGACGGGATGAATGTAGGCTTTGTGTGACAAACAATATATCTACCCTGAAAGTGAGTCTAAAGTACACCCTACAAATTGAGTATCTTGGTGCCTAAATGTTTTACTCGATGCAGTTGAGGCATCCGGGTTATGGCTGTCTACTTGATTCCATTCGCTTCTTGGACTTAGTTATGTGTCTATGGTGAGATATGTTGGTTTCAGCTACTATTTTTATTCAATGAGCAGAGTTTACTTATTTTTTCCATCTGGATTACGGAGTGTGATGTTAAAAAAAGCCATAATACAGCAACTGCAACCAACAGACACGTATTGCAACTGATGAACGGAAATTTCCTCCAAGACCTGATAGCATTTTCAACTTCCCTTGTTAAGCTGATCCTGCCAGCAGTGCTCCTCCTGCTACACCATGACTACTGAATGCTGAGCAATTATTTTATTCCAGCTGCTTGGTGCTTGTTTTCTACGACTGACAGAGGAAGAAGAAAGGAATTGAGAGATGAATCACTTCGGGGCTTATTAAGCTGAATGGCATATCTCTCCTCAAACTATGATCGCCCTATTACACCTGTCAATTTATAATAATGAGGAGTTATCCCTGATGACGTCACTTCCCACCGAAAAGTCATGCATCATTAGAGAATATCTTGGTGTTGTTGCCTCTCATGGTGGGTCACTGCGGAGGTGTAGGTGCGATGCTTTACACACACACATACTTTACGCACAGCGTTAACCTACAAGTGACTTTCTCCTTCTAATCATTGTCATAGTGCTACAACCAAATGGGCCATAGAGTCACTGACTTAGGGGCCAATTATGATGGCCGACGGACCAGAGTCCGTCCGCCACCATAGAGTAGGAGGGACCGTCCGCAGGGGCAGCGGCGGTCCCTCCGTGCAAATTAGGATGTGACCGCCACCCTGGCGGTCACATCCTGTATTTTTAACATTGCGGCGGGTGCAGCTTCAAGCTGCACCCGCCGCAATGTTAAAAATGCACGCACCGCATTTGCGTGCACAAAGCGGCAGGCACCGCGCGGTGCCTGCTGCTTTGTTCACGCAAATGCCGGGGGGTACCATAGGTACCCCCCATGTGCACCCCCCACCCCCCTTCACCCAGGGGGCCCGCAACGGGCCCCCGAAGTGAAGGTCCGTATGCTTTTCCACGGCGGAAAAGCTGCCGTGGAAAATCATACATTCTACTCCATCATAATATGGCTGGCGGTGTCTGATAGACACCGCCAGCCATGTTATAGCTTTTCCGCTGCGGTCGGAAGGCGACCGCGGCGGAAAAGCTGCGGACTGAAAAATGATCCCCCAGCCATCCTAATCTGGCGGGGGTCTTTTTCAGTCCGCAGCGGTTTTCCCGCATCCTCCGGGCCGGCGGTGGCTTACGCCGGCCCGGAGGATGTGGAAAACCGCCATCATAATCGGCCCCTTAGTTCTGAGCGTAGGTTAAGATTAGAACAACGTTTAAGTCACTGTCCTGGAAGGCAGGATGGAACCAGTGGCCCACAAAGGATAAGGGGGGAAATACCACAGTGGGTGCCTAATTGTGGTACCTGGTGGTCAGCGCTACAACTCAATTTTGAGTTCCAGGAATTATTACCCATCTTCAGTCTCTGCCCCAGAGCAAGAGAGAAATAAATGCTAGAAAGAAAATAGAAGAACAAATAGGAAAACTCTGACAAAGTGAGAAAGCAGGAACGAAAAAGAGCTTGTAAACTTGAGGTATAGACAGGAAATATAGGGTGGTGGAAGAGGTGTGTAGCAAATGGCTTCTGCTGTTTAGTCACCAAGATTTTTTACTTTTGACTACCTGGTCCTTGGACCTTTAGTGTGGGTGAGTCTCACTGCCTGACTTTCACTCACAGTAAATTCACGCTAATTGTGTACTGAGTGTGTTTACCACCAGTGTCCACCATTTAAGATAAGGCTGATGCTGCGCAGCTAGGGTAAGAGGCACTGGGCTGGTCACACATTAACATATGTGCATGTGTGTGTGTGCGTATATGCAAGTTTGCTGACTCCGTGTGTGAGACTACTGTCATGCACAGCCTGGTATCTGCTCACAGGTAGTGTGTTGCAGAAGGGACTCTATGAGTTGGTGCTGACCTGGGGTAGGCCTTTTCATATTAGAGGGCATTTATAGATAGGTGGTAGACTGGGCCCTCTCTGCAGGGTCACCCAGATTTTTGCATTTCTTGCTGAACCTGTATTTTTCTGCCTTCACTCCAGCTAATCACTTGAAAAGCACTCGTAAAGCACTTGTGCTCTCTTAAACTAGGTAACAGTGGTGTTCACCTGATTGGTACATTTATTTTAGTTATAAATCCCAAATAAATTGTACTACATCAGAGGTTTCTAACCTTTTATGTAACACAAACTACTTAAATTCAGTGAAACTCATCGGGAGCTACCAATGTTACTAGTATTGTAAAAGTGTCCACATCAGACAATGTTATAACAGTGGCCACTATTTCCATGGTTGCCAGCAGAAATGTAATTAAAAAGGTTTTGTCAATATTGAATGCCTCTACATGGGTAATATATAACAGCAATAGAAGCAATACCTCTGGTACTAAAGTAATAACATTTGTAAAAAGTCAGCTCAATAATACCACATGATTTATCATTCAAATATCACCTTTAAATATATTTTGGAAATTGAGCCATTTACCTTCAAATATGTCCTTCATGAGTTCTGAAATGAATCTCATTTTCAACTCTAATACCCACTCTAACTGTTGGTAGACATATATTAATTCAACCAAGCAAAAGCTTCTAATTTAAGAGCTACTTACAGGTAGCTGGGGAGCTACCAGTAGCTCGTGAGCTACTCATTGGAGAAGCTTGTACAACATGTGCCAAGGGCCTGTAAATTAAATGTTCCTAGTGGGCTGCTGCTAATGAAAGAAGAATGGGAAGTGGACCTCAACTGGATGTCACACCCTCATTGCTGCAGCTCTCCTTGTGTCAAACTCTAAAGTAGCACTGTAAACCGTGTATCACTTGCCACTGCAGCCTGTTATGTATGCAGTTCTGAACTGCCCTTTCAACCTAGCCTAAGCCTTCCATTTTAATACTTTTAAGAAGCACCTACGGTAAGCCCTAAAGACTCATAGAGTCTGGTGCATGGTATTCAAAATGACAGCTTGGGTACTAAAGTTTTACATATCATGACTATGGAAAATTCCTAGAGTTGTTTTTCAATGTAGCAAGGCTATCTTTTCCACAGACTAACAATGGATTACCTTTTACACTTAATAAGTGATTTATTTTTATTTATTTATTTTATGTAGTTTATAGAGCGCACAGCTACCCCCGAAGGGGTGTCCCGGCGCTAAAAACCTGAGCCTCTAAAGGGGAAAGGGAGCAAAGAGCAAGGAGAAGCAGTAGGGTGACTCAAAGTGCGGAAAAGAGCCAAGTTTTGAGTTTGGCTCGGAAGATGGATTCGGAGGGACAGAATCTCAACTCGATTGGTAGGGAGTTCCACAATTTAGCGGCAATGACACTGAAGTGATAACTTCAGGTTGGGAAAAGATTCAGAAATACTTCTACTCATTTGAATTGTAATTTAAAATTCTCTTTTATGGTGCAGTCGGAATTTAAGTTACTGTTCCGAAAATGCCACTTTTAGAAAATTGGCATTTTTCTGCTTTAACTAGGATGTTCCTCTCATGAGCAAAAAGGCCTGGAGGTTGTATTTGGCCATTCCCGAGCTTTAAAGGATAGTCTCCTCCTTGAGATTTGTAAATCCTACATAGCGGGATTCCTGAGAGCTGGCCAGAGGCCCATTCCCCTTTCTCTACCACTTTGCAAACGTGACTACTAGAAATAGAAATTCACTGAAAAAAACAAAGGTTACAGGGATGTTATAGTTAGGAATTAGCATTTTAAAAAACCTTAGAAATTCACCGAAAAAAACAAAGGTTACAGGGATGTTATAGGTAGGAAATGTAATAAAAAAGCTTTAGAAATTCACTGAACAAAAAAAAGTTTACAGAGACGCTATAGTTAGGCTCAGGTGTCACTCGGACAAAACCAGAGAAATGTTGCCGTTATAGGTAGTGTACTAACTGTAACTCGTGCCCTTGCAATGCACTGCTTATGACCTCACATATTACATCACTCATGACAAGGTTAGTGACATCACTCATGACATCTCAAATGACATTACTCATGACATCATCCACAGAATCTCTGATGCACTCACTCACACCCCCAAATTACCTTTCATACACCTACTTCAACTTCCACATTACCATTCTCAACCCCATTCACACACCCATACCATACCTTACACAGCCAGTCACTGATTCACAGATCAACACACACATATATTCACTCACCCATAGAGCCCCTCATAGACCCACTCACTCACTAATACTGCCACTGACATATCCACTCATACACCCATAGAGCCACTCACACAATGAATCAGTCACCCATAGAGCTACTCACACACCTAGTCACTCATCTAAACAGTCAATCACACAGCCACTTACTCACCCACACAGTTACACACACACTCACCCACTTACTCATACAGATACTAACACCTACTCACTCACCTATGCAGTCACTGACACAAGCACACACTCGCCCATACAGCCACTCTCACATTCACTCACTCACCCTTACAGTCACTCACATACCCCATCACTCACCTATACTGCCTATCACGTACCCAGTTACTCACCCATATACCACTGACATATGCACTCACTCACCGACACAGCCAATCACAAACTCACTCACTAACCCATACAGCCATTGACTTACCCAGTCATTCATCCATACAGGCAGTCATACAGCCCCTCACCCAACCGGAGATAATCAGAAACCCATAGAGGTACTCAGACAACCACGCACTCACCCATACAGAATCTCGCATACCCACTCACAATCCATACAGCCACTTAGAAACCACCTGACAGACAGATACAGAAATTAACACAACCAGTCACTCACCCATACATTCACCGAGACAGCTAATCACTCACTTAGGCAGTTAAACATGCACCTGCTAAATCATCTAATCATGCACTCATACACCCACTAATTCACCAAGACACCTTGGTGTATATATATTTAACACACTTAAACTTCTGAAAACACTCACAGTCACTGGATGATGACATCAGTGATGTTATCGGTGATGTCATTTGAGATGTCACCAGTGATGTCACTGACCATGTCATGATTGATGTAATATGTAAGGTCATAAGCAGTGCATTACGGGAGGCGAGTTTTAGTTAGCTCACTAACTATAATGGCTGAATTTCTCTAGTTTTGTACTAGTGTCACCTCAACTTAACTTTAACGTAACCTTTGGGTTTTTTCAGTGAATTTCTCAGGTTTTTTTTTTTTCAAAGTCCATTTCCTAACTAAAACATCCCTGTAACCTTTATTTTTTCAGTGAATTTTACACATATATAAGCCTAAGTTGAGCGAAACTGCCCATTTCTGACCTAACGAGCAGTTTCTCTCAACTTAGGGTTACACAGTCCAGCAAGGAGTCAAACTGTGGAAAAATATACACACCATGATTGAATGTCCCAGTCACAACACGCTACATGTACATCTTATGGGACTTGATGAATTTTCATATTTCTTTGGCTGAGCCTAGAATCAGATTCATGGCTTCTGTCCCCCCTACTAGGCAAAGTTAATTACTCTACTTCCCAGCAGAAGGAATAAAGGCATTCCCACATAAAAGGAGCAGTTATCAGTGATTGACTTAGTTACTTGAAATGGAAGTGGATTTGGGAAAATATGCACCTGATAAATACCTAGTCACACTGCACCTAGGCAGTGACAGCTGAGGCCCACTAAACAAAGGAGGAGGGCTAGACATCTGCAGCCACCACAGCTGGGGCTCACCTTTGAAGTTTTGGTGGGAAGGGATGAATCAATGATGTCAGCTGGGGGTGGAGCCGAGGCCCTCATAGGAGCTTTTGCAGAGCAAAATTGAAGTCACCATGACGGATTGTCCCTGAATGCTGTGTAGGAGAGTTGGGACACCGTTGGAGGATGATGTAGCATCCTAGGATGATCAGGGGAGCATGGTATCTAAAATGTTCCATCCCCACTCACAAACCACTGCAAAAGGCTGGAAAAAGATGCCACCTGATTCCCTGCCAAGATGGAATAAAGTCTTTATCATGAACTGTCTCCCACAACTAGGAAGGGTCTCTCCAGGGCCAGTGGTGCTGGACCCCTAAATTCTCCTGAGGACCAGTTGGTGGAAGACCTTGACTATAATACCCTCCCTCATCCAGGTGCTCTGCAAGATTGTCAGGAGGCCATGGTATCTGGTGGAATACTCCAGTAAGCATGTACCATGAACTGCATTGACCAGAATGCTAAGGGGCGAACTGTGCTGGGAGGCTGTGCTGGGAGGTGAAGCAGTGTGCTCCCACTCCTTCCTGTTTGAAAAGGCTCCCTCGAGCCATTGAGCTGACGAGCTTTTGGAGATGCACCTGTGCGCCTCTGAGAGGTACTGAGCCCTGAAAAGAGTGTGGCAGCCTGCTTAGCAACCCAAAATAAAATGTGTTTTTATCTGTACTGATGATGGATGATATCCAGAAAAATGCATCTACTGATTTACAGCACTAACCTGCACCAACTTTGGTGGAATACTTCAGTGAAATTTGAAGTAAGCATGTAGGATGAACTGCATTGACCAGAATGCTAAGGGGCGAACTGTGCTGGGAGGTAAAGCAGTGTGCTCCCACCCCTTCCTGTTTGAAAAGGCTCCCTCGAGCTATTGTGCTGACGAGCTTGTGGAGATGCACCTGTGCGCCTGTGAGAGGTACAGAGACCTGAAAAGATTGTGGTAGCCTGCTCAGCAACCCAAAATAAAATTTGTTTTTATCTGTACTGATGATGGATGATATCCAGACACATGTGTCTACAGATTTACAGCACTAGCCTGCACCAACTTTGGTAGAATACTCCAGTGAAAAATGAAGTAAGCTTGTACCATCAACTGCATTGACCAGAATGCTAAGGGGCAAACAGTGCTGGGACGTGAAGCAGTGTGCTCCCACCCCTTCCAGTCATGCCAAGCGTCACGCAACAGGTGTGACGCTCACGCATTTCAGTGCGGTGATCCGCATCACCGCACTGAAATGCATTGTCACGCATAATTGCCACCTGCTGCCAGGCTGAGGCACACCACCAGCGGCGCCAGGCTGTGCTCGGGCTCTCTCTGCAGCTCCGAGAGAGGTGCGCCTGCTTTGAGTTCCTAAACATTCTATCTCTCTGCACTCTGCCAGGAGTTTTGCCCTAGAAACAAGAATGCGGCGCCAGCGCGGTGCACGGCTCTCAGACTCGGCACCACTGCAGGGGGGCCGGGCTGCCCTCTCACTCGATTCCTGCAGCTGCCAAACACCGACCGTGGCATTTACACATAAACCTACAATAAATAAGGTTCTGGTTATATTCTATATTAAATAAGATTCTGGTAAGCTTTTGATTAGATAGAAGACTTACAATTGCCTGAGCTGAACTATTATGATTTTAGTGACACCATCTCCACTCCGGGATTAAATCCGGATGTGCGGCGATAGAGTGCCGTCACGTCCGGAGCACAGTATACTCTGTAGATTGTTAATGTCACAATTGCAGTGGCGAGATTGTCGACATATGGAGGTTTGCCCTTTGTTGCAAACAACTGATGTGAATGCACGTGCAATACGTATGTCTGTTGTGAGTTTTACACATTGTTCCCCCAAATCTTACTGACCGCCGGCTCTTTAATACATATTCTCTTTCCCGTGCCTGCATTAGCATGCCTTTATATTTGAGCTCAGCTGTGTTGTGGTTTAGTGTAGCGCCAAGAACCGTTGCCTACGTGCTCACTCGAAAATACCCATTTCCTAAAGGGTTAACATCATCCTGGCTGCTGCCATTGGTTGCAAACCGAAAGTGAGAGTAGTTTGAAGTTTAAACTTTTCTCTGCTCTTCACTTTCTCGCCTTTTCAGTCTGGAGTTTTACCGCAGTGATGTCGTGTCTGATTCTGCCCGTAGAACAGGATAAGGTGAATCCTTGGCTGCTGCCTTTTTGTTCTATTGAAAATGCGTTTCGGGATTATAACTAACTTGTATTTATATCCGAGAAAACACTCAAAACTCTCTTCTGCATTATTCTTTGAATGCTTTGCTTCTGGGTGAACCTATTGACTATTCGTCTTGTGAGTATTCTGGTGTTCAGTACTACTTTTACGAGTAATGTTTAGCTACGTTACTGTCCAGTACTACTCTGACATTATTAGTATCGGGAACTTACAAATTCATTAAGTAGGTGATATGAAGCCTGTGTGTGTTAGAGGTGTGAGTATTGTCATTAACCACTTATGTGAGTACTTTTTATTGTTATCAGTTAATACTGTCTCTGGGTTTTAGTGCCGTGATTCACATTTAATGAGTTCTATGGCATAGGTTATCGCTGCTGTGGGCATTTCTGTCATTGAGCACTGGAGTATAGCATAGTTATAACAGTTGTAGGGACAATGCCTTTTTTTGTGCTGAGTAATCTGAGATTTAATTTTAGAATAGTAAACACGTAACTATTTGCTATCCCGCATTGCCCTTTTCCCGATTGTGTGATCTTGTACATGGTTTATGATGTCACAGAGTAGAATGCTCCTCCTGTTAGATTGTCTTTTAGCCTCGTAGTGGGGCATATACAGGTCTCTACCTATATTAGAAGTAAAGAAACTGAAGCAACCTGCTATCTGCGTGACACAGAATTGAACCCTGGTTGATGCATTGGAGATTAGTGACATGTATTTGAAGTGCTACGAAGACCCGGCCTCTTGCAGCACTATAAATATGCATGTCATTATTTTTAACTTGTATAGAACAAGGTGAAAGAAAGGCTGTAATAACAATGTGCACTAATATCTAGGGACTATTTAGGGGTTGGCACGGGCATAACTACACCCCCTCTACCCTCGGAGTGCGACTGGGCCCCTGGCTCCCAGTATTGAAAGTGGCGCCTTAGCAGATATATGCATTTAGGATCGTGTCTGCTGTGTTAAATTTTCTCTAGTCAGTTAGTTCTCGAACAGAAATGATAAACAAAGTTAGTTTCTCTTTCAGTTTGACCAGTCTCAGAGAATCCCGATTTAGGGTATAATCTTTTAGTTGCACTTGCTATGCTATGAGCTTTGTTTATTAGGGTATTGCTACTCATGAATGATCAAATCAATGACATCTTCAGAGCAGACCTGCCTGCCTTTTGCTACTGAAACTGCAGGCACACAGTTAGTGCCCTTCCATTTCTGGTGCTTTGTAGTAGTTTTAAGATCTTTTTAGAGGTCCTCGTTACTCAAATGAGTGTAATTATTGATATTTATATGTAGTTTCCCTCATGTTCACTGCGTGATTTTGCTCGCGAGAAAGTGTCACTCATAGTTTTTGAAATGTCACTCATAATGGCAATGAAATTATGAAAATGTCACACATGGCCATCTGAGGCCTTGGCAGCTGTGCCCTTCCTGTTTGAAAAAGCTCCCTCGAACCATTGAGCTCGCGAGCTTGTGGAGATGCACCTGTGCGCCTGTGAGAGGTACTGAGACCTGAAAAGATTGTGGCAGCCTGCTCAGGAACCCCAAATAAAATGTGTTTTTATCTGTATTGATGACAGATGATATCCATAAACGTGTCTACAGATTGACAGCACTAACCTGAATTGACCAGAATGTTAAGGGGTGAACTGTGCTGGGAGTTGAAGCAGTGTGCTCCCACCCCTTGCTATATGTTGATGTGGTGACCAATTTACAAAGACAACACAACAAGGAGGGTCTCAGGAGATTTACAGACCAGCAAGTGCTAGCTCCCAACTACTACAACATAAACAACCAAAAAAACACTTGAGTCTCAAACCAATTCGAATGCGCACCGAAATACTAACCTAACTGTAGGGAAAAGTCCTTTCTTAAGGACAAATTCCCTCAACCACCTCAAGGTGGCATGCGTCATCTTTGGGAATCTTCCCACACAACGACGGCTAGTCACAGTGCAGGCTACAACTCCTCAACTAACGAGGAGGAGCTCAGTAGACGTTTCAGGGCTAAAGATAATGATGGGGAGGTGAGCAGAGTGTGTGAATAGTGCAAAAAGAGTGTGAAAGATTAAAATTGGCTCCAAGGTACACACACACCTTTATTCGTGCGGCCCTGGGTCAGGATTTAAAATAATTGAAAGTTTGAGACCTAAGTGTTGCTTGTCTGGTTTATGACCCCTTTACAAAGCCAGTAGGCTGCGTTATAAAAGATGATGTCCCCTTATAGAGTGATGCTAAATCTGGTATAAGCTGCGGGGCATTTTGATCATGGGATTCAGGATGCACTCGGGGTCTACTATGATATGAGGGTGCCACCAAAGGTATTTGTATCTGCCTAATGTACATATTTGTAATTGAATTTATTGTATTTAGTAATGTGTGCATTAAATGTACTTTTTCATTTGAAAAGAAAAGCCACTGAATGGACATTAACCCCTTGTGTGCCCAGGACGGCCCCTGGCCGTCCTACGTCACGGTGGGCGTGTGCTCAGGACGGCCGGGGGCCATCCGAACGCCACCGATTCCCCAGCGCGGCGCAAATTCCCCGCCTGTGCGGAAGAATTAATTAGTGGGAGGAGTTTGGATGGCCCCCGGCTGTCCTCCTCACACGCCTACCGTGACGTAGGACGGCCAGGGGCCGTCTTGAGTACGCAAAGGGTTACGGAACCTAATTAAATCCCTGCACAGCTGCGGAATTCCCGCCGCAGGAAAGGGGTTAATTTATTGAGTGCTTTTATTGCGTGCGAGCGAATTCGGACTGCTAGCCCATTGCTAACTCACACCACCTCCACTGAGTAGGCCTCGGACTAGTTTGCTTTTCTACCCTGAGAGAGACCAGTGCTACAATGGAGAACTCGAGCCCCAGTAAAAAGACAATTGCTGACTTTTTACTTATGCAGGACTCACATCCTTCACAACTAATACCCCAGTTTTTACAAGCTGGACAAAGACTAGGCAGCCTTGGTATTTAGCAACCTCAAGATATGCTGTGCTAGTGGTGGGCTTCTCAGAGAATAGGGTATACATGCCATAGAGAGCCAAAAAGAGGTGCACATTTCTCGCTCCTTCTTAGCACTGTTTACCCAGGAAGCCATTTATTTCATTTCAGAGATACAACGTGGATAACATTTCGCAGGCCTTTGCTTTTGTGAGCACCTTAGAATCGAGGGTAATTAAGGGTAATTTTTAATTAACCTTTGCTTTATTCCAATGAGGGAATAAAAGCTTCAAAACCCCAGAGAAATGTAATTTATTGAGAAAATTCAGACTGATTCCTCTGCTTGAGCCTTCGTAGAATAAATCTCATAATGTAAATTCCATTTATCCACCGCCCACCCCACCTCCACTTATATTAATGTCTGACTCCAGGGCCTCTCCATGCTCTGTAAAACAAGTGGGACCGATGTTGCCCGAGCAATGGCTGCCTCTGTCGTCATGGTAACATGGAACCTTTCACCCCAAACCCTCCTCCTCCCTCCAACCCCTTAGTTTGTAGCTATGTGATGCATGGATTATCCACATTGTTCTTGTGGTTTGTTTCCTAGGCGACATAACTCTTATCAGGTGCGAAGGACTGGAAACAGTAAGCGTCGGACCCCTGCCAATTTCTGCCGCAGGTGACCCTGAAGAGAAAGAGTTTGACCTTCACCATGTCTTGCATTCACTCCAACAATGAGAGACCCAACAGCCACAATTAACCGACGATGAAATAATCGTGACCTGTAAATAAGCAGCAAGTGCTATCAGCAGCCTGCCAGCCTCGGAGGTGTGCCAGTGCCTGCTGGGAGGCATTTGCATAAGTGCCCACGTTTCCAAGCTGCTACTCGGGACGCAGGGGGTACACTTTTCCAGAACAAAATGTCTTTTTTTACCTCATATTCATATGTGTTGCTGTGAAGGGGCTGCTCAAGCATGGAGAAGAATGGCTATTTCTGTGTGAGGTTTTCAAACTCAGGAAAGTTATGTGCCTGCAACTCACCTCGCCGAAAAGCCTGACCTCACCTAAGCATTACATGGTTTGCATTTAAAACGCTTGCGGCAGTGGCGGTTGGTGACATATTAAATCGGAGAGACGCAAAATATATTTACAAAAACAATATTATAATAATATAATAATATTTCTCGGTGATCCGCGGCTGTGTTTAATACGTTTTACTAACCTTACACTGTCTGCAGCACGTCTGTATTTTTCATTAGAAAGGTAGAAACCCCACTACTGGTAGACCTGTTAACAACTGGATCAGCTAGTATTGCCATCTCTCATGGGAATGAGACTATATATCAGTGTTCAAAGAAAGAGGAGTGAATGCAAGAATAAGAGCATCTCATTCACTGGCTGCTGAGGTCTGGGTGTAACAAACATGTCATCAACTCATATCTCAACAGGGACTACTCGGTCGCTCATCTGTCCAGTATCAAAACACTTGGGGTTTAAGTACAGTAGCTAACTTGTATAGACTGGTGCCTGTGCAGCAACATTTTAAATGAAATGATCAAGATTATACAGTAGCATCTCTAGACATCTAGATATTGAGAAATATTTAGATACTGTAGATTTGCATTAAATTTTAGAGAACTGGAAGAGGTGAACTTTTACCAAAACCTAAGAGGTTGGATCAGACAGCTGCGCATTCGACCCATGGCAAGGGTCAGGATGGGGGAGGTGGTCACATAAAAGTGGGAACTGGATCGGGACGGGCATGAATCAGAGGTGTCTACTGTCCCTCTGCTGTTTGCTGTTGCTATTGAACCTCTAGCAGTGTGCTAAGGATATTCAGGGAAGACAAAAATCTGGAAATAAGTGCCCAGATACATGTAGTGCCCTTTATGTGGATGACCACCTCATTTTCAATAAAGAACCAGTAAATTCAGCTCCACATCTTCTCCAAATTCTGGAGAGTTTCTGAGAATTGTCGACACTGCATATGAGTTCAAGTCAAGTCATTGGATTTTATTAAGCGCACATTTCACCCGAGGGTCTAAAAGCGCTAGTTGGATGAAACCATGTTTATTCCCTATGGGCACACTAGCCCAGAGATGAAGAATAAGCCTACCAAATTTAGACTTAAATTGGCAGTCTAACTCCTTGAGATTGCTGGGGTTACACACAGCTCACTCTAAGGAAGAGGGGGTGTAGTGACCAAGGTATTTTCAATGATTGGGTCGGTTATGACAGTTTCCCACCACCATCTCAGCATATTTTAGCCAAATATAGTGATATTTAGGCCTGTTTCTGACTTTACCTTGTTTTACGGCAGTGCTGACTATTGCCTTTGACATGCTTTCATGTTATCTTGCTTTGCAATTCATATCATCACATAGACATAGTGATGTGTATACCTGAAGCTACAAAGAAGGGTTTGATTATGTCTCTTTCTATTTCTGACTTCATCTTGCCTAATGGCAGGGCTTGCCTATTGGTTTTGGCATGATCTTATGCCTTCTTGCATACTAATTTTGTCTCTTTGCAGGAGTAGAGGCCTATGCTTGAGCAACTCTATATTCTAAACTGCAGCCATCTTCTGAGCCTCTTTAGGTGTGATGCTATGTTTTAGTTTCCATGTGTTGTTCACCAGCAGTGAACCAGAGAGGACTGGTTCTTATCAGAGGAATGTGCTCACTCGATGCCGGAGTCATAGCAAAACGCTTGGCCAGCTGCTTGTTGTGCTCTCTTGGTACGAGGTGGTACAGGAATCCAGTGAGAACGGTAGGCGGAGTTTGCTAGAAACTTCGATGGAGAGCTGCATTCTATATTAGAGAAAGGGGGTCCGAGAGAGGGTGAGATGCTGGTCTGATGGTTTTGGGGGTCTGGTGATACATCACGGTGCAAACGTGCAGTCGTGGTTGTGGAACAGACAGTCCTGACCGAACCAGAGAGGGAGAGAGATGGACCCTTCTTCAGATGCAAAGATGCCTAAGATTATGGTGAGGTGTTCCATGTATATCTAACTTTGCCTAACTATGCCTTTTATTTTCAGCTTCTACATATATGTATATGTCAGTAATTGCTATTGTGAAGAATGTCTACTGTGATGTTTAGTTATTTCTTTCTTTTGTCATTCTATCATTGTATAATAAAGAAACCCCAGAGCATATAATTTGTCTTTATTCCTTGTGGGGGAAGGTCGGGCTCCTTTTTTACCAAGTGCCTACAGAGGGATGGACGATTCCCCTCTAATGGGTAATTGTTGACACGGAAGGGAAATCGGCTCCTAGCAGGAGTATCCAAATCCTAGGTATGTTATCCCAACATAGTGGAAGAGGTATGTATTTATTTCACTGGAAGGTGTTGTTTTCGTACAGAGGTGCGTTGTTCATGCAGTTGCGCGTTGTGTCACCGGAAGGTGTTGTTTTCGCACAGTGGTGCGTTAACGTGCAGTAGCGCGTTGTGTCACCGGAAGGTGTTGTTTTCGCACAGTGGTGCGTTGTCATGCAGTTGCACACTGTGTCACTGGAAGGTGTTGTGTTCGTACTAAGTTGCGTTGTTCGTGCAGATGCGTGTTGTGTCACCGGAAGGTGTTGTTTTCGCACAGTGGTGCGTTGTGGTGCTACACATATCCTCCCTCTGACCTATGACTATATACTTGCAGTAATTCTGGGGGGCGTGGCTTGACTGCCGAGCGGAATGGCTGCCTGAAAGCGCAGCTCCGCCGATCGAGTAAATTAATCCGGCATTAATCCGCTTCTAATGACGCTGGGGCTCGGATCTCGTGCCCCTTGAACCAGCGGAGTGTCCCCACCTCGACCCGCGACAGCTCTGTTACGGTGCGACCACGCTTTGGGAACGACCTGCCCCCCTTCCCTGAAGACGCTGTGAGGCCCGATGTGGAGTGGCGCGCCGGGGACTCGCGTTGCTGCTTGCCTACCGGAAGTGGCTGCATTCCCGGCCCCGCGCGAGCAGACTGTGCCGCTTGGGTTACGGACTGGTGGCTCTGACCGCACCCTCTGACTGGCGGACACCTTGAAACGGGGGCTGGCGGTAGCGGCTGCATACGCCTCTGCTCCGGACACCGAGACCAAGGAAGTCGGAGAGTTTGAGGCGCGAATAAGAGGAGGGAGAGGCTGCGGACTTACGACCGAGGAGGTGGCAGTGGAGAAGCCTTGCGGCCGCAGGTAGACAGTGAGTGAGGCACCGGGTGCGCTGCCCGGTCGCGGCTGTCTCTGGGGACGGGGATAACGCTCTGGGACGCGGAACACACGCTGCCCCATCTAAGCGAACAGCGCCACCGGCCACACGATAAGAAAGTTTGGGCGCGACCCGCCATTTTGTCCTGGTGCCTGAGACCCTATGCGTAAAAGAACGGAGGGGTCGATTGCGACGTGACATTAGTCGTGCTTTGTCTGGCCGTATCAGCGCACCATAGTCGAACTGAATAACGGTACCAGCAGAGGCACCCTGCAGTCGGCCATCACGATACTGAAAGACACTGCACGGGGCCACTGAGAGGCGCAATTCCCGACTGGGGAGACCACTTGTACTGCCATACCACGCCACCTGCGTATTGGGCTAACAGGCGTACCACACGGAGGTCCGACACTGCGTCCGCTGCCATTCACATTGCCTGGACTGGCTGGTGCAAGCGGAGGTGGGGTGGACTCGGGCAATTGTCGGTGGTCGCGGCAAGATCGACTGTCGCCATGGGCAAACCGGAAACGAGACAGCCCAAAATCACGTTCGACAAGACGACCAAGAAACCACAGAGCCAAGATGTACCGGAGCAGGGATCGCCTGAGGAAACCCGACCTGTGCTGCCAGCAGATGACATCAAAGCCATGTTCCAAGATCTCGAGTCAAGTCTGCAAGGCATTGATGGTAAGATGGACGCATTGGCTGCTAGGATGGACAGCATGACAAGGAGAATGGACAAACAAGAGGGAGTGGTTGGGGTACTGGAAACACGCGTGACGGAAACGGAGGAATGCCAGTCGGACCTAAAAAAAAAAAAGCGAGGTATGGACAAGGTGCTGTCCCTGATTCAAATGAAGAATGAGGATTTGGAAGCGAGGTCCAGAAGAAATAACGTTCGCATCACGGGAGTGGCAGAATTGTGATGTATTCCTATAGGTTCTGTATCGATCCCCCTATTCCTGACCCTATTCTGGTTAACGAGTTAACTAGCAGCCATCCCATGATGCAGAAACCGTTATCTGATTACGCCAGACCACGGCACAGGAGCGCGTTATCTGAATAGGTCATAACGCTTGCCATCTAATTAGGCAAGCAATATTCCTCCAGCCCCTGATAAGGCATATGGAGTTCTCAAAACAAATCAAACCTACGACAACCTGGGAAAAACCTTGCGGCCATTGTTTTGATTTCACCGAGAACTTCAGTAAAAGAATGCGCTAACGACCAGCTCGTATGACATCCTTATTGACGTATCTATGTCCATCCTTACGTCAATCTCGGCACCTTACAGGTATAAATATTACCGATATTGCCTTAAGCAAACACACGCGGTGGTGACGAGATCGGAGCAGCGAGACTTCCCGAAGCCCAGCAGAGAGCGAAGCCCACTAGCTGCCCCGCCTTCCTGACGCGCTGAGAACGAGACGCTGCCTTTCTCCTGCCGAGAAATCCAGCTCCGGCGCTTCCGAGCAGCCCTTGCAGGCAGCTTGGAATATCGAGACCTCAGACGAGAGATACTATCCCTCAACCATCCTAGACCTCAGGTACGGAACTGAATAACCCCTTGCAGAGAATTCTTGAATCAGTCACTTGGCAAAACAAACTTAACTTAGACTGCTACTTTCTATCCCCGCCCACGTATTAGGCTTAGGTCAGGTACACTGGGGTAGGCGTGGTTAGAAGCACCAGTTGAGTACGATTAGTCAAATGTTTATATGTATGTATCTATTTTATCCATTTTAAACCACCAAAGGCTTAGAAACCATATAAATGTTTTTACAGTATTATTTTATACTTCTGCTTTTATTGTATGCACTTTACTTAACCATAAGTATTGCAATAATATCGATTCATTTCTCTTGTACGAGAAAAGAGACTGATCAATAAATAACATCTTTTATTGAACACGCCCGTCTCTTCTTTTTCTCTACAATCTGGTGAAACTAAGAATGCACGTACTGACTGAGTAAAATAAGTTGTCTTTTGTTTTCACACGACTCTAGAGATACACTCTTGATTAGGGGAGAGCAAAGTTGTCATGTTCTATGGTTGTCAGAAACTAAATCCCTTCTTGTCTATTCAGGGAGGTTCAACTCCTCCTTGTCTATTCGAGAAAGTTTCTAGTGAACTCTGAGCTAGCTGGCAAACCCAAAACTTTAAGTCTAATATCGACAGTAGAAGACCTAGTTAACGTCTGGTCTAGGTCTATACTATTGGAGGTATTATTCCAATGCGCAGAGCCTATTGGGATAATAGGAACTACACTACATGGCGCCCAACGTGTTTGGATAGGCGATAAAACTAACGCAAGACTTTAGAGTAACTCAGTCGTGCTTTTTCACTCAGACCCCTTTTTCCCATAATACTCCAAAGACGTCTGGAGTGGGTGAGAGGTAAAATCCGCCAAACCTCGCAGGAGGGAACTCCTATGTATGGTTCTTGGTTTAATCAACGTTGAAGGATACACTGTTCCAAAATATTGTGCATCTCATCTTTGTTTCCATAAGAAACCTGATCTGCAAACAAACAGAATAACCATCCTGACAGTAAAAGGCCAGACAGTGATGATGAAAGAGAGAGAGCTAGAGTAGCAGCTGAAGTAATAGCAGCTGATAATACTATGCAAGAAGCAGACCCGGATATAATACTCATCCCGGTCAACATAAGAAGATCTATAACGTTAAAACTTATAGAAAATGGACTGACACCACGAGGTGGTACAGTCATATTCGTAATTGAGGCACACGAATATCGGCAGACAGAGGTATTCTATTCATGGATAAACTTTCCAGCAGCAAATGCTGTAACAAATGAGTTCCACTGTTATAAAATAGAGGAACCTCCGGATACCTACACTCCTTTCGAGGAAGTGGAAGTACCACTCAAATTCCAAGAGCATCTGCTCTTGTTTAAAGGCGCCCTAAAACATAATAATCACATCACCAGGCTCGGTCCACTAGGTAGACCAGGAGCAACGTGGCCGGTCCTAGCCGGATACACACCACATCCAGACATCGAAAGAATGTCTGCAGCAGATGTTTTAGTACAACTAAAACAATTAATTAAAATATATAGACAACTAGTCCAATATGTAATGCGGACTTCAACCATCCAACCTGTAGTTAAAATCCCACAGCTGACCCTCATCAGGGGAACACAAATAAAATTACACCACAGAACATACAGTCCTGCCTAGGTAAAGTACCAGCTAAACGGGAACAAATACCATTCTGGTTAGCACAAAAAATTACCCAAATAGAGGCGGTGTTTCCAGACACCACCCCTGTGGATAAACACAGGATTCTGACTATCTGTCTTCCAATGGGAATCGCACCACACGTGGAGGACTTTGACACTTGGGGTACAGTCTTTGCTTCCATTTACACAAAAACACATGGAGTTCCATCCATGTCAGTAATACCAGATGTGCTAAAACAAATTCAAGACGAATACGGTCCAGAACCCGCTTTAACTCTTGGTATGAAATTACTAAAAGACTTCAAGCAGGTCTCGGCAATATTACTAGCCAACATAAAAGGAGAAGCAGCGAATGTGGCGATCCGCCAGAGGTTAAAAGAGACAGATATAGCAGACCAACCAGCTGAAATTGCCAGAATTATAGAAAAAACCTATGAAGAACTAGGTAGAGATAGTTTGGGTGGAATACCAGTAAAGCCCCAACTAATTGAAAGTCCTGAAAAAATATTTATTAAAAATAATCTAAACAGTCAAAAGAAGAACTGGGATGGAAACAAACAATCCAATCCAAAAGAAAAGAGATTCCAGTCCAGAGGAAGGTCTCCTCGGCGGAGAGAAAGATCTCCGGACCAAGGACCCAAGTCTCCCCAAAGGGAGCCCTCTGTGAAAAAATACAACCTTAGAAATAGGGATAACATAAAGAAACCGGATAGATATCAAGATTTTGATACACGTCCCTCTCAATCTTTTCAGACTTCCTCGCAGAAATCGGAAAGAAGAGGACGATCAGAACCCAGGGAAGGGCACGTCAAGTCCAAAGACAAGGAACCTGCTCATCCAAATAAAAAATTACAGTTACCAAAAAAGAAGGTAGCCAGTATTAAAGTATTCAACAATGCCGAGAATACTGAGGACACAGCTGAAAAACGGAGAGTGGGCTCAGACAATGCTAGACAGCGCAGCAGAAGTGAGCATAGCACGCAAAGTCCTTATGAATCATCTGGAGACAGCGGACACAAATGAATACATTCAGGTGGAAACTGCAGACACCAGAGTTAGCAAACCTCACAAAATATATGAAATAACTTTACGTATAGAAGGGGATAAGACTAGGAAAATAAGGGGCCTTTTTTGGGATAATCTCTCCAAGGGCTATGACATCCTTCTAGCTGAAAAAGATTGGCCACCAGAGTTCGTCAGGGAGTGCCCACATGGCGAAGAAATAATTATGCCTGCCTTCTCAAATCATATTTCAATTCATAAAAAATATACACTTGCAAGAAAGTGGGCAGTAGCTCAAGCTCCTGCTTTATATAAAAATCATGTAGGATGGGATGAGGAGTCTCCTCCTCACAAAATCCAGTTAAAATCACAACCTACTGCACAAAGGCAGTATCCAATCAAGCAAGAAGCTAAAAAACAGGTAAAAGAGATTCTAGATCAACTAGAATACCAGGGGGTGATTGAAACTTGCACCTCACAAATGAACAACCCTTTGTTTCCTGTCTCCAAACCAGACAATTCATATCGTCTAGTTTTGGATTACAGACACCTTAACTCGGGTTGCAAAACTTTTGCAGTACAAAACTCGCATAGTGCTGCACTAATGAATAACATAGTGCGCAAAAAATATAAAACAACATTAGACATCTCTAATGGATTCTTTTGTCAAAATATAGCACCAGAGAGCAGATACTTATCAGCGTTCTCAATAAATGGCGCTCAAAAAGAATTCTGTCGGTTACCCCAGGGGTACAAGAACAGCCGAGGAGTATTCTCAGCGAGGGTAACAGAGTTACTACAAACATATGATGACGAAGCATTATCTTATGTCGACGACATATACCTAACAGATGATGACTTGGATACTCACTTGAAGAGAGTGAACACCATAATACTTGGGTTCGCAGCAGAGGGTTACAAATTCAACTTTAAAAAATCTAGAATTGCCCATCTAACAGTCCTATTCTTAGGATATGAATTATCAAGTGAAGGCAAAAGCCTGGCTGACAATTTCCTAGAGAAATGTGCCGTACTCCAAGCACCTAGAACACTAAAAAACCTACAGTCAATTCTAGGCTTCCTAAATTTCGGAAGAACATACATTGCAAATTACGCAGAAAGGGTCAAACCCCTTTATGATCTATTAAAACCAGATTTAAAAAAATCAAATTGGACTCAAAAACACACAGACATTCTGAGATCCTTACAAACAGATATGTTAATTAAAACAAAATTAGAAACACGTGATAACACACGCAACCTTGTGATTCGAGTCATCCCAGGAAGATGCGGATTCACATACCTGACCTCTAACGAGGGAGAAAAGGTACCAAGTGCATTAAAATCGCACTTGTACACTAAAGCTGAAATGAAATTTAGCCCAACGGAAAAAATTCTTACTGCAACACAGACAGCTATAGCAAAAGAACGAGCCCTTTCACAAGGTAAACGAATAATAATCGTTACACCGATACCAGCCCTAGAGGCTGTAACAAAAGCAAGCATACCGAATGCTAAAGCGCTCCATCCGAGATGGATACAATGGGCTTATTCTCTTGCTGCAACAGACGTGGCATACGAATTTGATCCTAACTTAAAAACACAAGAGTTTCTCCAATACGAATTCGAATGTCCGACGCCGACCGAAATTCTGCCTCTAGAACATTACGGCTGTATAATATATACAGACGGATCAGCACAACCCGCAGTAGGAGGTAAACAAGCTTACAGTGCTGCGTGTGCGATTGTAAAAGGTCGCTGGCACGATGGGAAATTCAAACCAGCGGTCACTAAAACACAATCTCTAGGAGATTGTACAGCTCAGCGAGCAGAACTACTAGCATTCAAGATGGCGCTTGAAAATACCGATCGAGAATTCCCCACACTCATAGTGTGTGATTCGTATTATTGCGTTCAGTCTTACAATGAATACTTACAGATCTGGCTTCAGAATGGTTTTAAGGATGCAAAAGGAGGCACAATCAAGCATAAAATGCTTTGGGAACAAGTAGTTCTTTTACAAAAGGAACTACCAAAGACTCACGTGATACATACACTGAGTCATCAACGTGATGGCGTTCACGCTGCAGGGAATTCATTGGCTGATGAGGCCGCGAAGGCAGCTGTGCAAACGGCTTCCGTAGCTGCCATCACTCGGTCAAAAACAAAAATAGACAGCGATATATTACAAGCTGTCAGCGCTACAGTAAAAGATGCGATAGAAACACTCCCGAAAGGCTTTCCAGTAAAGTACTCATACATAACTGATGCAAATAACGTTCCATTTGCTCGAATCCCTGGAGTGGGGGATAGAGTAATTTCAAACATGGAACATAGGTTAGGACTCATCATAGCGGCACACGAAGGACTTGCTTCTGTACATGCTGGCGTCTCAGCCACAGTATCGTTATTAAAACAGAGATACTGGTGGCCACAAATGAGAAGACAAACCAGGAACTATGTTCTAGAATGTGAAATATGTCAAAAAATGAAAGTATCAACAGTGAGACGACCAGCACAGACGCCCCTTCTAATCTCGGATAAACCATTAGCCTGTGTTTACCTGGACCACTGTGGTCCCTTACAAAGGGATGGTAACTATAAATATATCTTGGTCGCAGTGGATTCATGCACGAGATTCATATGGATGTGGCCCCAGCGAACGGCTGACGCCAGAACTGTTATAAAAGATTTGCGAGTCTTTATCGGCACATACGCAATTGGCATGCTGCATTCGGACCAGGGTCCTGCTTTTAGCTCTAGAGCTTATAAGGAGGCCATGGTCAGCATGGGCATTACATTGCGGTATTCTTGTCCATTTCATCCCGAGGGAAACGGAATTGTTGAAAGAAAAAACCGTGACATAAAGCAATCTATAACAGCAAAGGTATTAGGTTCGGGAGCTGGGTGGGTCAAACATCTAATAAGTGTCCAACGTAGTCTAAACAACTTGCCAAGAAATTCTCTGAGGGGATTCAGTCCGTACGAATTACTGTTTGGAACTAGGATGCTAGTCTTAGATCTTGACAGTCAGACTTCAGTGGTAAAAGAAAAAAGCTTTGATATCAAAGATCGTTTGGCTATTTTACAGGACTTAAACGAAACAAGAAAAGACCTGAGCAACATAAAGTTGAAACAGCAGCCAACAACCACTGAAGAACCACCACCTGTCCCAGCAAGACCTGTCTGGATTCCAAAAGTCGGGGATCTAGTCAGAGAAAAGATCGCGGTAAAGAAGGAATTTGGGCCTTCTTACAGAAAAGCAGTTCCTGTCTTGTCCATCAACGGGACAAGATCAGTTGTACTACCGCCGCTTGCTGGTAAAAAGGAGAACCGAGTTGTATCCATCGACCTGGTAAAACCACAATCATGTGGCCGATAACAAACAGTAGGCCAAGTGGACTCCCGATAAGTAGTAGAACACCAAGGTTTGCTACAAGTACAGAGGTGCTAACTAAAAGGCTAATCACATTCGAAACGCCTACAGAACAACGACAAGGACTATGCAACAATGCAATGGAACTCACACCTCTGAAAACCCAAATAAAAACATTTAGTAGAGACACACCGACCTACAATGAAGTAACAAATTAATATGCTGAAGCTGCAAGAAACAGTAATCCTGAATCAATTGGAACAATAGACAGAACGGCATCCGGCTACTTCATCAACTTTGAAGATTCTTCTGAAGATCTAAGTGAATCAAAGACACAGCCATCAACAAAAACTTTTAAAGATAAAGCTAAGGAACTTTTGAAACAGCTGAAAGAAACCTATCTGATTTCTCCGTGGATTGAATTTTGGGTGTCATTTGGTGTATTTATCCTGATACTTTGGCTCATCATGATACTATGTTTGGGACGCTTCATTGAGGGAAAATATGCTAAAATGGACACAGCAAGCCAGAAAATCAACTTGATCCTCAAGCCACACACGTCTTCACACGTCAAGAAAAGAGAACTTTCTTCAGTTAATTTCACAGCCAATCCTATACCGGGTGGGGTAGCATGGGACAATACTGACTATGAAATTTATGGTCCGGTAGAGATCCTCAAATATCCACACCAAATCAAGATCTCGTTGAGTGACTTTGTAAAACCAAACTCATTTGCTGATGATTGGGACTTTGAAAGTATTAATAACATGATGTCTGATCTAGTGATGTCTGCTAAATTTACCAAACATGATTATTTGCAGGGTTCGTCTAATTATGATAGTATGTACTGCTACAACCACTATGGTAACCATTTTTTACATAAATCAGCACAACCTAGAAATGTTTTAAATTATAATCAATGGGAACATTGTGCAACCCCTCCAAAAGGAAGCTCAAGAACCTTTTATGACAAATATTCATACTTTTCAGGGTTCAATACAAGTAATGCTGAAACATTTTATTTCAAATTGTCAAATAAGACAGGAACAAAAACCATGCTTACAAACACAAAATTGATATATTCGGACTCATTTTTTGAACAAATGAATACATTTGGTTTTGATTATTGGGACAAAAATGTTGAAGTAAAAAGTGTTTGGGGTACAAAAGAATGGCAAGTACAAGGTATAGAATCATTGTTTAGAGCCTGCATGATCCCAGAACAAATTATATTCTTGAATGAAACTATTCAACAAACTACCTGTCTTGGATTAGCCAAAATCAAAGACTTAAATAAACCGTCTATTCCAAAACCAACAATGAACAGCAATAACTCTGCAGATAAAGAGATAGACGTAAACTATGTATTAAACCAAAACAGAACAAATCCTGATTGGAAACAATGGTTAATCTGGCCCACAGATACTAATAACTGTCAAGACAGATTCCTGAACAAAACACAGGGGTTCACATTGACCAGGCCAGACCCTAGATATTCCCAAAGACAACACCCAGGGATAATCACCACCTACAGTGTGGGCAAACTCTGCCTTCATTGGCTAAAAACTTCCACACTGACAGAAATTAAGCAACACCTAACTTTACTTACTGATGTTGCTGACTTGCGTGATTTCATTATGGGACCACGCAAACAGCGTCAAAAACGCTTCATAGCAGCCTCTATATATGCAGCTTACAACGAGGCCTGGAAGATAACTCAAATTGAGACAGCAGAAAGTATACGGGAAATTGACCGTATTAATTTGGAAAAATCGCTCTCTGTAGTGGACAATGGGTTAATGACTCTGTCCTCCAGAATCTTTTCATTGGACAGCATTGTGTCATCAGCAATCGACATAATATCGCAAGACTTACTGTTGTTACAACACGGTCAGTCTCAATTGCGTTCTATTGTACAGCTTGGCTGGACGTTACAAAACCTGCGTTCAGGCTATGTGCCTTGGTGTTTAATCAACACAACGTCACTATTCACTATCTTTAACCTTACTGATAAACAGATCAGTATGGCACAAAAGGGTGCTGATTATACAATCCTGAGCATTGAGAAACTCGAGAGATTACCATTGACAATGTCAGAACGACCTGTCATTGAATGGATAATACATGGGATAATTAATATTCCGATATCTACTTTCAGGTTTCAATACTGCCAAAAATATATACAGGCTGGCATGTACGAAAAATTGGGAAAAGGGTACATTAAGACAACATGGAACTTGCCCTATTCACATGCATGTGTCAGTAATAAAGGACAGAAAGTGTTACTTAGTGGCAATAATTGTGCGATGTCACTAAGCGGTACACTTCTGTGTAATGGAATTAGTTTGCATGGAGCCTGTGAAGGGAACTCAAATAACCTTTCATGTCACCAGCTAGGCACACCTGCAACAGAGATAGAACCATTCTTTAAAAGACTCTATAACAGGAGTTACATTCTAATTGTGGATCGCAGATGTTGTAGTCTACAGCCCGGGGTTCCTTATCTCATCAGTACGACTGCGAAGGTCATGTGCTGTGGACGCTTATTGTTCCCCAGCTCATTTCCAGACAGGGAGGCAAGGGCATGGCCTCACTTGAAAATTACTTCTATTCGAGTTGATACTTTAAGCAGAATGAAAACAGTGCTTCTTCAGACGCCGACCAGGCTCACGTCATCAAAAGAAACGTATGATCTCCTAGTCGCAAGGACGACTGCAGAGATTCACTCATTGTTATCAACTAATTCCCCATACATTTCGCAGAAATCCTGAATGAAATCTTAAATATTTCTGCTACCAGTGGAGTCTCAAATGTATTTAAGACAGTATTTTCGATGGCATTAACACCATTCAAAGCCATACTGGGTATTTTTCCAGACTTCGTCCATTCGATTTTTGGAGGAGTTCCCCTCATTTTGGGACTAATTGCAGGAATCCTATTCTTAGTCCTTATATTTCGTTATGGCAAACCATGTCACAGACAAAACACCTGCGACAAGGGAAGAAACAATCCGAGCCATTGGATACCGGGACCGGATATCAAAAATCCTGGGACTAACCCGGCTTAGAGACCTGAACATGACTTGGTTTCTTTCATTTCGGCCGATATGGCAAAGATGTGTTTTACCTGTATTAAGGTGCATGCTGTGCGGAGAAGAATGCATGTTGGACACCTGTCTGACGCTACAATCGGATGCGCCAATGAATGCAGAAACATTGTTGGGTCCGGTAAAGGCTCATGCATTGTGCTGCCCTCAACGGCTGCCAATCCTGATGACGGCATTCGTGGAAACTTCACCACTACGATTAAGGGGTAGTGAAGATCAAGATGAAAGCAGCATCGATCAGGTACAACCTTCTGTCAGCAATACTAATCAAAACGTCAATGGAGACAATCATGCACATGAATGCATGGTTACATCCTTTTCCGAGTTAGTGGAACTCTCACAGGAAGCTGTTGACAGCTTTTTCAGCAGTCTCAACGATATGATGTTCTCACCAGAGCAGAAATAATGACTCTTGAACAAGCTAGCACACGGCGTTCCCGACACCTTGAATTTGGCCTTCAACTTTAATAATAAAGTAGCAAGATCGACTTTTCCTCCAGTTCACGGACAGCAATTTTTTAGCAGCCCCAAAATATTTTTGTTAAATTTTACGGGACACTTTTCTTCTGCTTAAAGTAAGAACTATTCTTAGAGAACTAATTTCTATTTTTAGAAACTTCATAGACATTAGCTGCCCGCTGGTATGTTTATAAATATTTTTGAACTGTGATGAAGTGGTCTCGAACCTTTCTTCTGTATTAAGAGCCATTTCATGTGTAATTCTAATATTCAATTACTAATAATGTATACATATGCGTGATTATTTTAGCATTATTCTACTGCTTGAGTGCATATAGTACATATGACTATTTTTTCCCCGTATGTTACATAATTTCAAAATGCATTATGTGTATTTTGGGGTGGTAAGGTATACACGATACTCTACAGTATGTTTTACTATGCCTAGATTCGTAAATATGGCCATAGTTAGCGTGGAGTGGGTGTGATGTATTCCTATAGGTTCTGTATCGATCCCCCTATTCCTGACCCTATTCTGGTTAACGAGTTAACTAGCAGCCATCCCATGATGCAGAAACCGTTATCTGATTACGCCAGACCACGGCACAGGAGCGCGTTATCTGATTAGGTCATAACGCTTGCCATCTAATTAGGCAAGCAATATTCCTCCAGCCCCTGATAAGGCATACGGAGTTTTCAAAACAAATCAAACCTCTGACAACCTGGGAAAAACCCTGCGGCCATTGTTTTGATTTCACAGAGAACTTCAGTAAAAGAATGCGCTAACGACCAGCTCGTATGACATCCTTATTGACGTATCTATGTCCATCCTTACGTCAATCTCGGCACCTTACAGGTATAAATATTACCTATATTGCCTTAAGCAAACACACGCGGTGGTGACGAGATCGGAGCAGCGAGACTTCCCGAAGCCCAGCAGAGAGCGAAGCCCACTAGCTGCCCCGCCTTCCTGACGCGCTGAGAACGAGACGCTGCCTTTCTCCTGCCGAGAAATCCAGCTCTGGCGCTTCCGAGCAGCCCTTGCAGGCAGCTTGGAATATTGAGACCTCAGACGAGAGATACTATCCCTCAACCATCCTAGACCTCAGGTACGGAACTGAATAACCCCTTGCAGAGAATTCTTGAATCAGTCACTTGGCAAAACAAACTTAACTTAGACTGCTACTTTCTATCCCCGCCCACGTATTAGGCTTAGGTCAGGTACACTGGGGTAGGCGTGGTTAGAAGCACCAGTTGAGTACGATTAGTCAAATGTTTATATGTATGTATCTATTTTATCCATTTTAAACCACCATATGGCTTAGAAACCATATAAATGTTTTTACAGTATTATTTTATACTTCTGCTTTTATTGTATGCACTTTACTTAACCATAAGTATTGCAATAATATCGATTCATTTCTCTTGTACGAGAAAACAGACTGATCAATAAATAACATCTTTTATTGAACACGCCCGTCTCTTCTTTTTCTCTACAATCTGGTGAAACTAAGAATGCACGTACTGACTGAGTAAAATAAGTTGTCTTTTGTTTTCACACGACTCTAGAGATACACTCTTGATTAGGGGAGAGCAAAGTTGTCATGTTCTATGGTTGTCAGAAACTAAATCCCTTCTTGTCTATCCAGGGAGGTTCAACTCCTCCTTGTCTATTCGAGAAAGTTTCTAGTGAACTCTGAGCTAGCTGGCAAACCCAAAACTTTAAGTCTAATATCGACAGTAGAAGACAGATGATGAAAGATCTCTTTGGTGAGGGACTGTCCTCAATGTTCCTGGTGGAAAGGGCTCATCGTACGTTGGGGCCGGTGCCCAAACCGGGAGCCGCACCTCGGCCCATTCTGGCCCGGATCCTCAACTATAGGGATAGAGACTCGATACTGCGACTGGCACGAGACATGGCGGATTTACAATACAAGGGTAACCGGATAGCAATGCACCTTGACTTCACGCTTCAAGTACAATTAGCGAGGCGGGAATTTTTGCCCGCGAAAAAGGTGTTTCAGCAAATTGGCACGAAATACTCCTTAATTTACCCGGCGAAACTGAGGGTGCAGGGCCCGGGCAAACCTACATTCTTCACAGACGCAAAAGCGGCATTGAAATTTGCCAAACAGCTTGCTAAGGACCAGAGGGGACAATCGGAGACGGAAGAGCGGGGGGACGCTGCACAGCTAAGTGATGTTGAATAATGCACTGTATTATTATGTCTAGTGTTGTTGGGGCCGTTTCAGGAAAGGGAAGGGGATGTGACAGTAAGAAACCGAACAAGCATGCAACAAACGTCTACTAAGGCGCTGGCTGGTTGAGTGGGGATATAGTAACGATTGCTCACTGATTACGTTCTTTGATACTGGGAAATTGCTGCTCCGTTTGGTTTGAGGGGCGGGGGGGTTCTGTAGCGCACAGTGGCAGGCCTGCGCTCGATCGCCTTGCCAAAAGTGCAGGGTTAGATGGCACATACCTGCGTTCCCCAAGGGATGACTCCCAAAATATGTTTCGACCATCTACTATTGTTGTTATTTGGTCCTGTTGGGATGGTACGAGGGGGGATGACTGCACGACCTAATTGGGGGGTTGGAGCGGGTGGGAAGGGTGGGGTAGGGATTGGTTCTGTTTGGTTTGTATTGTTAACCTATGTAAACGCTATGTTGAACTTGTCGCTGAAGATCACTTACATGAGAGTCACTGACACGGACGTGACATGCCCGAGGGGCGGATGGATGTGGTTGCTTTTCCAATTGACTGTGGAGTGGGGGCTTAGGTCCCTTCGGCGGACTGCAATGGACGCGCTGCTAATCCGATTACACATACACTTCTTAGTATTGCTATGGCAGCTGCTGGTAGCTTAAGACCTGGAGAACCTAACAACCCTGCTGCGCGTGGCGATATGGCATCGATAACATGCTTATCATGGAATGTGAGAGGAATGAATGATAGGAGGAAAGCTAGACTGGTGCATGCCTATTTATCAAGGAAAAATGTGGATATCTGCATGCTTCAAGAAACACATTTACATACCACTGATGCTCCACAACTCAAACACACTAGATGGGGGGAGGTGGTGCATGCCCCATACTCGAATTATGCCAGAGGGGTGGCGGTTCTGATCCGCAGAGGCTTACACTGGGTGACACACCAGGTGCTGAGAGATGAGGACGGATGATACACGTTAATCCTGGGAGTGTTGTGTGGCATTCAGGTACTGCTTTTGAATGTTTATGGCCCGAATGACGATAATCCTGAATTTTATGAGAAACTATGGGATAAAATGCGTCAATTTGATAATGCAGCGATAAAGTGGGCGGGTGATTTCAACGTAGTGCTGTCCGACGCTATGGATCGACAGGGCACTGCCCGGGAACACCACCCACGGGCGGCTGAGGCACTGGGAGGCATTGTCCTGGAAGCTTCCCTGGTAGACTCCTGGAGGCTATTACACCCACATACGCGGGCGGGTACTTGCATTACGGCCCACAGGGCCGCATGGTCGAGACTTGACTACTGGCTGCTATCCAGGGACCTGCATGCTTCGGTTTTGGCAGCGGTACACTAACCGAGATCGCTGTCAGACCACGCCCCGGTGGGAGTGACGTTAGCTACCCCCGCACAATACACACAGCCGTTTAGCTGGCGGTTTCCATCGCAGGCCTTATTAGACCAGGTGTTTAAAGAGGAGCTGAGAGGTAAACTGGAAGAGTTCTTTGAGCTCAATGAAGGAACTGTGGACTCGCCAGGTACACTCTGGGAAGCCTGCAAAGTGGTGGCGAGAGGGCACTGTATGGCGCTCCAGACTGGAGTACTACGATCCATCAGAAGCACCCTAGCTGCGCTCGAAAAAGAATTGGCGGCCCTGGAGGTCGAACTCACTAGATCGCCTACTGCTGGGACCCAGGCGGCCTTCAGGGCGAAACTCACCCAGTACCAAGAAGAGGCCGAGAGGGAGGTGAAATTCCTGCACAAATACGCTCAGGCTCGGAGATATGGGGAAGGAGACCGCCCTGGGAGGACGCTGGCAGCCATGCTCAGGAAACCTAGGGGCGCGGAATATATTTTGGAACTGACTGCTGAGACTGGTGAAACAGCCCGGACGCCGGGTGATATATTGCACACTATGGAAGTTTACTATGAGACTCTATACGCCTCCAGGGTGCAGCCAGACGACGAGGTGATAACGGACTACCTCGACACAGTGGCGCTGGCGTGGTTCAACAACGGAGCACGCGAATATATGGATTTACCGATAACGCATGAGGACATACGTGTGACCATAGCTGGCATGCCCTCGGGCAAGGCGCCTGGACCTGATGGCCTCACGGCATCATTCTATAAAGAATATGCGGACATCTTGGTCCCCAGGTTGCACAAGATGTACATGGAGGCGATAGAGGCTGGGAGCCTTCCCCCGTCGCTTCGTGAAGCCATGATCATTACACTCCTAAAACCGGGCAAAGACCCTACATGTCCGGATTCGTATAGGCCGTTGTCCCTCATAAACTTGGATGCCAAAATCTACGCTAAGCTGCTAGCGGAGAGACTGAAACCAATGTTACCCCAAATAGCGCTCTCGGATCAATCGAGATTTGTGACGGGTAGGTCCACATCACACAACCTGCGCACATTATTTGGACTGCTACACTACCTAGACCCGAAGGTACAGGCCGCAGCTGCTTTGTTAGATGCCACTAAGGCGTTCGACTCACTTGAGTGGAAGTTTTTACAAGCACTGTTCACCAGGATGGGGTTCAGCAAGTTATTTATTCAGAAAATTTGCGTCCTTTACAGTTGCCCAACGGCAAGAGTGAAGGTAAACGGACAAGTCTCACAGCCTATAGGGATCACTAGAGGGACCAGGCAGGGCTGCCTATTATCGCCGCTGCTATTCGCCATCGCCACGGAGCCGCTAGCGGCGAGATTGAGACAACATAACACCCAGAGAAGCATAGGAGTCACCTCTAGGGGGTTGTTGGTGTCCCTTTACGCGGACGACATAACAATCTTTATGCAAAACCCAGTGGATAATTTTGACCCCCTCATGCGGGAAATAGTGCGGTACAGTGGCTTGACGGGCATAAACATTAACTGGTCTAAATCCACACTATTGCCGCTTACGGACGGCACGGCGCAATGTCATACCGAGTTCCCCATCACCTGGGTAGAGAAGGAAGTGAAATACCTAGGAATACACATAAGCCGCTCAATACAAGACCTATGGCTTTTAAACTATGGCACCACGGTGGAATGGCTTGAGACCAAGGTGAAAAAGTGGATTACCCTGCCGCTGTCACTGACGGGGCGCATAGCCTTAACTAAAATGGTTATACTATCTAAATTCTTATATTTGTTTGCGAACATACCACTGCCGCTTACACTCACCTTCTTCAAACGCATACGCTCCGCCCTACTGGAACTTGTGTGGGCGGGTAGACAGCCTAGAGTACAGTGGAAAGTGCTGACGCTTCCTTTTCGTCAGGGTGGTCTGGCGGCCCCAGACTTCGAGTTATATGCTTACTGCGCCCAGGCCCAATATCTGCACTTCTGGCAACACCCGGTCCCATATCAGCCTCACGTGGCGATTGAGAAGGATGTGTCGGCACCCACCCCATTGACCACGACGCTATACCACAAATACAAACGGTCACCAGACGATGTGAACACGGTGGAAACAGTGCGATGGGCCTGGCAAAACATCGCGAAGCGGGCAGACATTACTGAACTGTACGCCCCATCCATGCCGCTGTGCGGCAATCCCTTGCTGGGTCCTTTGAAGGATGCGGCGATCTCTGAAAGGGCGCGAAAGTGCGGCCTGTTGGTTGCCAGTGACCTTTACCCAGATGACACATTTGTGGAACTGGAGAATATCTGCGAATCAGAAGTCCCTACGGCTTCCGAATTGCTGCTATACTACCAACTGCGAGCGGCGTGTAAGGCCAGATACCCGACGTTTCCTGCGGTGCCACCGTCACTTTTGGTGCTGGAAGACATACTGACAAACAGCTCTCCGAATAAGCTGATCACCCGGATCTATAAAATTACACAAGACACGGCACCGTGGGTACGGCCTCATTCGAAATCGCAATGGGAGGCAGAAGCGGGAATCAGCATAACTGACAAACAATGGACGTTCTGCTGCACTCAATTGGAAAACTTGTCACCTAACTATAGGCTACGGTTAATACACTTTAACTTCCTGCATAGAACGTACCGCACGCCTGCGCAACTCTTTAAAATAGGGTTACTGGCTGACTCTCGGTGTTGGAGATGCGGTGCAGAGGATGCAGATTTCTTTCACCTCACGTGGAACTACACGCCAGTGCAGCACTACTGGGTAGAGATTTTTTCGAAATTGGGACAAATAATAGGAGAAACAATGCTTCCTGACCCACTAGTAGCCCTACTGGGATTTGTGGCCGGTGTACCCAGTGCCTCAAGGAAACTAGTAGCCCTGTTACTCCTACTGGCGAAAAGGCAAATTGCACTACATTGGAAACGTGGAACTGCTCCAAAGGCGGAAGGTTGGATTCATTCGGCGCTATACTGTCGAGATCAACTGACCACGTATTGGGAGCTTCTGCCACTGAGGTCTAGACCTGCTGATATCTGGCAGCCCCTGACGACCTGGCTGGCTGGGAGAGAGACAGATGAATGAGGTAGATTGTGTGATGCTAGGAATGCCTGGTGATAGGTGATTGATGGACACATGGGGGTTGGAGGGTTGAGGGGTTGAGATAAGAGGGAGGAGATGGGACGATGATGCGACTGTATACGGAAGGACATTGGCCATGGGCCTGTGAGTAGACAACTAAACGGATGGGATTGTGTGGATTGCCTGCTGAGTTGTTCCCCCCCCCGCCGTGCCCCCCCACTACACACGCACCCCACCCCATCCCCCCCTACCTTTGACGTAAACTGCTGAAAACTAGCCCTGATGTAGGTGACAAATTACTCTTTATAGAGAAAGATTGTTCATGACATAACACGAAGCGTTATTGGTTTAGTTGTATCTGTTTCTTACACAATTAATGCTACATGATCTGTACAAATGTATACGATGTGAGACCGCCTGATGAGGTCCAATTGATCTTACTGATGCTGCCTGCCTCCGGGTTGTTGGCTAAATAGCGGTGTACTGGCTTGAAACGCTGAATAAAAGTTTATAACCCAAAAAAAAATAAAAAAAACATTAAAAAAAATACTTGCAGTATTTCTAGCTATCAGTGTTATTCCTTTCTCAGGTAGGTATTCTAAAAGTGTGGTGTTTTTATGAGTCCTGAGAAGGGCTGTGGTAAGTGATGACTTGGTTACTGGTCGAGATACAAATACGTGAGAAAACCTAGTCATTACAGGGGGTTGCACTAAATATAGTTGGCCCCTAAAGGGTATAGAAAGCGGTCAGCATTTCTGGAGATATCACCACTGTCCTTGATGGTAAAGGGTAGGGGGTAAGGTAAAAGGGGTAAATAGAAGGGAGATAAGGCGGAGAGGTGAAGGAAAGTCTATCCAATGTCCGGCTGGGTAGGTGACGGCCGAGGGGGAGTCCACATCTCATCTCCTCTATAGCTATCAAGGTAGCTCCACCAGGCGTCGGACAGAATGCTAGGTCTCCACGGACAGGTGGCAAGTCCACAGATTCTATGTCCAGATGGGTGAGCCGAGTAAGGGAGTAGGGTGGGGGATATGCGCAAGGTCTGGTCATTGTCGCCCTCCAGGTGCTGTCATATTAATACCCTCAGTGCGGCATGGCTGTCGCCTACTCCTACTCATCTCTCCTGCTGACCTGAAACTGAAGATTTCCTCCTCGGGTATGGCCTCATCGATTTTCTGGGCTTGAATTAATTCTGCACCAGGCGCCATCTTAGGGTCAGGCCGCCTTGGACCACCCCTAGCCCTGCTGGTGTAGACTCGATGGGCCAGACCATGGAGCCCAGAGAGTTCAAGGGGCTTTCTCTTTTTGCTGCAGTCCGGTGGAGAGAGGAAGTGAAGGGTAAGGGGGAAATCGCAATACTGCATGTCGGGGCGGGAGGAACGTCCTCCGCCAGACATGTTACTTCACCCCCAGTCTCCCCCTTGCAGCAGGAGCACTCACCAGTACAGTTGTTCGTGGCTCCGGTAAGGTGCCTGGGTGTCAGCCGTCTCCTCCTTCCCCTGGACACGGCGGCTGCCATTTTGTCTCGAGCTGCAGCTCATATATGTATATGTTTGCTCAAACCTGTGGGCTGCATCGGCCTTGGGGCATGTGACAAAACTAGGGGCTGTCTGCTCTTCACTTGGGCAGTCTTTTTCTCAGGGTGCTCAGGTCTCCAAACGCCGGAAGCATCAACAGCCTGCCTCTTCTCATAGGCTCCCATGCTATCCCCTCTCCCAGAATGTGACGCTCCAAGGACTCTCTATTTTGGCAGGATCTAGATACTGTCACTCATCACAGGGCCCCAAAGTAGTTTCGTATGCAGGCTGAAGCGCACAGGTTCACACGACAGTCTCGTTTCCAGCCTGGCGCTCCCTCCTGTCTGTCTCTTTTCAATGTTCCCAGAGCAGTTTCCTCTCTCCGGCAGGCCAGGGGTATTATGCCAGTCTAATACACACAGGGCAGTCTCTTCTCCCAGACAGAGTCTCGCTGGGATTTTACGTCTCCGAAATTAGAGCTGATTCTTCTCTCAACCCCTCAGGATTTCCTTGCTGTCTCCCAGGATCACACAACTACTGTCTAGGAGGGAGTCTCAGTTTCTTGCTCAATGGCTGACATGTTTTCTCCACAGGCAGTTGTATTTTACTGCTGATTCCCCGAGCCCCCTGTTTCTTACTACCAGGCTCTTAGGTTATCGTGCTTACCTGCGCCTCACACATACTCCGTGCTCTCTTAGTGCCCACACTCCCAGCGCTTACTCCCCTCTGCGCCCCATAAACTCACATACCAAGGAAACCATGAGACAAATTAGTGGGAAAGCAGTGGTGCAGGTTTATTTTGCACAACAAGTGGACATAAGGTGGGTCATCTTACGGGCGATCCAATGCGGCAGCCCCTCGCTGATCCCGCATGCCTAATGAGCCATTCTTGCACGGCGAGTCGATGCTCTGACGGTGCAGTCCCTTGTCACTTTCTTTCGTTCACTCCCGCCCCCCCTGTCAGGGCGGAGCGATGAGGCACACCCCCGGTCGGTTCAGGCCCCCCGACTGCCCGAAGGACTAACGGGGCGCCGACGCTGTTCGCTGGAACCCCCTCGGCTCCAGGTTCTTGGCTCGGGCACCCCTACTGTGCCAGGCAGAGGTATTGACTGTGTCCTTCTGCCGCAGAGGTACCCTTACTGTCCATCTGCCTCCAGATCGCCCTGTGACTCCGCCTGCAACACAAAATTAGACCGTTAACAGTTCAAAACATGCCTGCCTGCCGCTCTGCCGCTGGGTCTGGGTCAGGGAGGGAACAGCGCAGAGCAGCCAGGAACGCGACGGCAGGAAAGGCCGAGCCTCGCTGCCGCGCTAGATTTAAACCCCTTAGGGGCCGCCCCTCGCACCTGGTGGCCCGCGCCCATAGGACAAGCATGAAAGGGGGCGGGCCAGAGCTGGCGTGCGCGCGGAATGTGGGACTAAGATGCTGTCTCGCTTAGCTCCCCTTCGCGTCGCGCGGCCAGCGGCATAGTGCCCACACTCCCAGCGCTTACTCCCCTCTGCGCCCCATAAACTCACATACCAAGGAAACCATGAGACAAATTAGTGGGAAAGCAGTGGTGCAGGTTTATTTTGCACAACAAGTGGACATAAGGTGGGTCATCTTACGGGCGATCCAATGCGGCAGCCCCTCGCTGATCCCGCATGCCTAATGAGCCATTCTTGCACGGCGAGTCGATGCTCTGACGGTGCAGTCCCTTGTCACTTTCTTTCGTTCACTCCCGCCCCCCCTGTCAGGGCGGAGCGATGAGGCACACCCCCGGTCGGTTCAGGCCCCCCGACCGCCCGAAGGACTAACGGGGCGCCGACGCTGTTCGCTGGAACCCCCTCGGCTCCAGGTTCTTGGCTCGGGCACCCCTACTGTGCCAGGCAGAGGTATTGACTGTGTCCTTCTGCCGCAGAGGTACCCTTACTGTCCATCTGCCTCCAGATCGCCCTGTACTCCGCCACAGCTCTGGAGGAGGCCCCCGTCGATGACAGAGCCCCCCCACCACCTTATACTTTTTGTACTGTTTTCATCACTTGTATCTTACTCTGCCGTATCTTCTGTGCCTCGCTGCATTGTTACCTGTCAGCCAGATCACTGGCACCCTGCTGCTGTTAAGCACTCTTCCAAGTCCAGAGGAAGACATCCATGCCCAGCCCAGACAAGTGCACCCCGTCCTTTTCGTGATAACCCACAGTCCTTTCCTGAATCAATGCATGCCTGATGACCCTGTGGTAAATAAATAAATAATACCTCTCTTTTTGACTAGACATATATCATAACAGATAGCTCAATAAATAAGAGTCAAGATTCGAGGTAGTAGGAGTTTTGCAGGTTTAATACAGCATAAGGACAGGAACAGGACAACCTGCATAGGAATAGGATGGCAGGGCCCAGCAGCTGCTGGGGCTGGATCTGGGATGAGCGCGCTGACTTTTAATAACAATACATGAGCATATATACATAACGCAAACACATAGCATTACATTGCAGTAGGCGTAGCAGTGGGTGGAGCAGAAGGCGTGACGCGTAGCAGTCGCGAAAGATAAGGGGGAAAAGAGGTGTAACAGGGCGTATACATAGACATGTGATGCAAACGTAACAGAATATGTCATGAATGGGGCGGAAACCATGGAGGGGGCTACCTAAGGAGCCGGGACCTCTAACCTGATGGTGCGCGCAAACTGGCAATGACGTATCACTAGGAGAAGCTGGGGCTATGAACTCTGTGCTAGGAGCAGAGACTGAAGTCTGGAGAGTCAGGGCGACATGTACCTAAGCAGTATCTAGTATCTGATGTTTAGAGAACATGTTGATATAAACTAGAAGTTAGGAGAGGAAAGGCTAACTTGATTCTAAGACTGGACCATGCATTATTCTACATGTAGTGCGTGATGAAGAATATTAAATGACCATTAAATGCAGTATTTCTCTAACGTGGAGACGTGAAGGCTAGACAATGACGGAAACTATTGATGCAGTTCAGTAGCTTAGGAATGCAGAGAAGGAGGACTGAACTGATAACTGGAACTATAACATACTTTTGGCAGACTCAGAGGCTGAGCCAGGCTGGGCCGGGCACTGCGAGGCAGGTAGTAAGTGAAGGGTCGAGGATACAGGTGGGGGCTGTATCGCTCCTCAGCGAGGCTTCAGGAGACAGGAGCTGAATCTGGTGTCCAGGCCCTTTTGAGGCCTAGAAACGGGGACTTTACCATGAAATAACGTGCACACTGAGAAACGTGGCAACGTAGCTTTACATAGGCCTGATATTCGTAGTATTCACGAGGACTGGAAACTGGCATATTAGAGGTGGACACAACTGTAATTGCGTCATTAATCGAACATGGGGAATGCACATGCATATTTAATCATGCACACATAACATATGATGGATGACACGTAGGGGCACAGAACATGGCAAAATTTACTTTTCCACATTCCCTCCTTGTCACTACGTTTCCATCAGGAAACATCAATTTTCATGATACCATCTATCATTTCATACAGTATCATTTGTTCGTCTCGAATTATCCTGGAACGGGATTTAGAACGGGGCTTGGGACTAGGAATACAAGAGGTAGCACAAATGCCGCAAATCGCAGGGCCACATTGTATACAGAGGCAGCAGCTGAATATGATCGCTACTGCAATACCTAGAAAGGACAATATTTTCCATCCCCATGCGGAAATTATATTCCAGAACCAACCGGACCATGTCCAGGTGCCTGGGTCTTGGTGTATCAGATGGGCAATTTTATGGAGTCTGGTTATAGCTGAATAAACAGACGGCGCGTTATTTGGAATGAAAATGCAGCAACTAGATCCGATGACTCTACAGGCCCCGCCCCTATCGGCCAGTATGACGTCAAGGACGAGACGATTCTGTAAAACGACAAATCTCATAGCAGATTGCTCTTCGGTTAAGTTACCTAGAGCAGAGGCAGTCTCATTTACTACAGCTTCGAGGGTTCTGGTTAGCCTACGGATTAGCTTACTATTCTGGATAGGTCCTATAAAGAAAAAGAAACCTCTATTGAAATCTGTATACTGTTCTAGAGCAGTTTCAGTATAATCGACAATTGGGGACTCCCTTCTATGTCTAATGTGTACTAGATGTGTGTTTCTATGATAATCAGGTGGGGCTAGGAAAACTGGTGGCAGTAGGAAGGCAATGTAACAGGTTCCCTCCCAATCGAGGGGCAGACGAACATATGCGGTTTGACCACAAATAAAATAGGAATGACGTGAAGCTTTAAAAATAGATTTCCCACTGTCACTATACTTGACAATAGTAGTACAATCACTATGTCCTACATGTACAGAACCATAATTTCGGACACATAATTCGCCTTTGACTGGTAGTACTGAAATAGCAGGTAAGTCTGGAGTAGTATCAGACTGAACATTCAAGACCATGAAATTCGAAGAATAATTACCTAAATTATACACTTCATTTTCTAGATCTAACCCGGTTCTGTGGGGAAGACCTTGCTTGTCTGGAAAACATGTACTGTTAAGAAAAGACATATCTGTTGAGGATGACGTTAACGTGGACCATGCTCCACACGAACCATTATGTGAGAATGGATAAGGAAAAAGTGGCAGGACTCCCTTCGGTGTCTGGAAAGGGGGGAGTCGACCACACACCCAACAATTAGTGGCATTGCTGGTCTGGTGTGAGTAATGTAACATGCGGATAAATGAGTTATTTCGCATGGCGAGGCGGTAAGAGAGTTCATGAGGAGGCAGATCACTAAACGTGTGTTCTACTGTAGCATTAGCAGACTTATTTACATGAAGAACTGGGAAATACAAGAAAAATGCATAACTGGTGCAGGAAATCATAATGCTGAGAAATAATATGAAACTTAGAAAAACGATACATTGGATTGAGTTTTGACTAACTCTCTCACTATGGGGGTCTATTTTATACATGTCAGAAACAGTCTAACCGTTTCACCTAGGGGAGGACTTAGACAATCAAACTGACTGACTTATTTTACTAGACCGGAGTTTTAGTTTATACTCCTGTTGCGGAGTTTTCTCTAACAGGGGAGGGTTTGTAGCAATGTCTTTTGCGGGACAGTCCTTGAGAACAATATTTTGGCAATCCTTCAAATCCTGGGAAATGTTCTTTAAGACGGGTTTCAGTGCATTAAAAAGTTTAATATGAGAAAGGTGCACCCAGCCTTTGCGTCCTTCCAATTTCACGGCTGTACGGGTGGTGAGGAGGACCTGTCGGGGCTCTTTCCAACGAGGCTCCAGCGGACTTGATCTGTCAAAGTTGCGGACCATCACCATGGATCCTGGAACGATTTCATGCGGTGCCACCTCTGTATTGTCTGGAAATGCGGCAGCAACCTGTGAACGACATGAGTTGAGGGCAGACATCAAGGAAGCTAGGTAATCTGTCAGCATATTACTTGAAACATCGGTAATACTTCGGGGTCTAGGAGTACCCCACATGTTTGGGGGGCGGCCGAATACGACCTCATACGGGGACAGACCTGACCTGGAATGTGCGACCATGCGCATATAAAATAAAGCGACTGGCAGAGCTACTAGCCAGTCCACACCTTTTTCTTTACACACTTTTGCAATACGGATTTTCAGGGTCTGGTTATGTCTCTCTACGAGACCGGCTGCTTCAGGATGGCGTACACAATGAAACTTCCACTGGTACCCTAACAACAGGGAAACGTGCTTCATGAGTTCAGATGAGAATGGCTGGCCGTTGTCAGAATATACGACTCTAGGGAGTCCATAACGGGGGAAGAACTCACGAACCAACTGCTTGGCAGTGGTCGCGGCTGTGTAATCTGGGACTGGATATGCTTCTGTCCACCTGGACAAAGCGCATACAACTACAAGGACATACTTGAAACCTCGACATCGCTCCATCTGAATATAATCCATCTGGAGGACTTCAAAAGGGTGGTCAGGGGGCTGGAATCCACCTTGTTCCACCGGGACACTTTTACCTGGATTAAACTGACAACATATCATACAGGTACGGACTTTCTGCTTGGCTGCAGCTCGTAAATGCTTGTTGAACCAAATGTTCTGGATACTGTCTAACATAGCTTTTTCTCCTAAATGTGCTGGACTATGTGCGGTATTGATAATGACTTGAACCATAGAGTCGGGGAGAAACCATGTGGCTCTACCCTTCGTTAACCATCCTTGATCTGTCTGGACCCCTCCTTGTTCGGACCATTTCTTGATTTCTTCAGGAGTAGCATGTAACTGGATATCTATGACATCTTGTGTAGGGTCCTTAACTGTCATACATGTAGTCGGATCTGGAGTATGTGTCTGTGTCAGATTAACTGGAAAGTCTGGAGTCTGTGCTGTAAGCTTGGCTGTGCGATCTGCTAGATCATTACCTTGGGAAATAATGTCAGTAACTTTCGTATGTGCTTTACACTTCATGATAGCGATAGATGTCGGTAAATGTATGGCATCTAACAGAGCTTGAATAAGGAGACCATGCTGAATCTTGGTTCCATGAGAAGTCATGAAACCTCTCTCCTGCCAGAGCACTCCGAAGTCGTGTACAACTCCAAATGCGTAACGTGAATATGTGTAAACATTAACTTTCAAGTTCTTGGCGTGTATACAGGCTTGTGTCAGAGCAACTAGCTCTGCTGCTTGAGCGGACAGAGTGTCGATGCGGTGTGTCTCAATAACTTCAGTGTCAGTAGTCACTGCATACGCGGCGACTAGTTCTCCTGTACTAGTTCTCATACATGAACCATCCACATAAAGTGTCAGGTCGGGGTCTGGTAACGGAATATCTGTCAGATCTTGTCTTGGCTTTGTCGTAATGTTGACTACTTCCACGCAATCATGTGTGGCAGAATTTGAATTAACTGATGGTAACAGTGTAGCAGGATTCAGGATGTTGCAGCGTCTGATTTCTATGTGAGGCTGGAACAGTGTCAATTCATAACCTGTTAAACGTGCAATTGTCAAGTGCTGAGTTTGTGTTCGGTTTAAAAGAACTTCCACAGAGTGTGGAACTTGTACTGTCAAGGTGTGTCCTAAGACTATGGAATCACTTTGTCTGATAGCTAGTGCTGTGGCTGCAACTGACTTGAGGCACGCAGGCAGAGCCTGGGCTACAGGATCTAATGTGCTCGAAAAATAAGCACAGGGCTTGTATTGTCCTGCTTGATCTTGTGTGAGAACAGATAATGCTGTACCTTCGCGTTCAGTAACGAAAAGTGTAAAAGGCTTACTGTAGTTCGGTGTCGCTAGAACTGGAGCTTGGCATAGGGCTTTCTTTAACTCATTGAAACTAAGTGTATGTTAAGATGTCCAAGGGAGGACGGTCGATACGGCTGCCTCCTGTGTCGTTAACTGTATCAGTGGTTTGGCTAGAAATGCATACTGGGGAATCCATTGTCTGCAATAAGAAGTGAGGCCGATAAAAGCACGTACCTCCTTCTGGGTCTTGGGCTGAGGAAGACTCGCTATTAACTGGATACGGTCTGGTGTCAACTGCCTACCCCTCTTGGACAGTAAGTGTCCTAAGTAGACCACTTGCTGGACACAGAATTGAAGCTTAGAAGGGGACACCTTGTGCCCCATCTCGGCTAGGAAATACAAGACTGTAAGGGATGCTTGCTCCAAGCACGTTCAGAACGGGCTGTGATCAGTAGATCATCGACATACTGGAGCAGGGCAGTGTCAGTTGGCATGTGAATGTTGTCTAGTTGTCTCTTGAGTGCTTGACTGTAAATACTAGGACTTTCTGTGAAACCTTGAGGAGCTCGTGTAAACATATAGCTCCTTCCATTTAAACAAAATCCGAAAAGGAACTGGCTGTCTGGATGAATAGGGACACTGAAAAATGCGTTCTTGAGGTCGATTACAGTAAAGAACGTGGCTTCGGAATCAATGGCTGTCAATAGGGAAGAGATGTCTGGGACAACTGGGTACTGAGGAATAATACATTTATTAAGCTCTCGTAGGTCAATCACTAATCGATATACTGGGGGTGCATTTGGATCAGTACGTTTCATGACTGGAATGATCGGAGAATTACATACATTGGAGTCAGTTTCTACAACCACTCCTTGAGCAATAAGCTCGTCAATAATTTTGGATAAGGCTGCTACAGCCTCAGGTGGCAATCTGTACTGTCTGATCCGTGGTAACACTACACCTGGCTTGAGAGTCACACGATAGGGTGTGATTTGCATATAACCTACATCAGTTGGACCTTGCGCCCATAAGTGCTGCGGAACATTAGACAGTCTTGAATCAAAATCTCGTAATACATAGTGACCCTTAAAGTCACGTAGGAACAGTCGTATTCCCTCTGGGGAACAGCATATAACTGCACCTAACTCTTTCAGTGTCTTAATGCCTAATAGGTTTTCTGGACATGACTTAGTAAGTAACAGGTCAGTAGTGCGGGACAATGGACCTACTTCTAGAGTAACTGGTTTTGAAATCTCATTTACGATAGGTCTTCCTGAAAATCCAAGGGAAACATTTCTTGAGCCTGAGAGCGGAGCCCCTGGAACTTCGGCGTGACTAATTGTGGTCCTACTTGCCCCTGTATCAATCAAAAACTTTCTGTCTTTCCCTAATACTTGACTGTGAACATAGGGACCTTCTTGATCTACAGGTATCTCGATGAGAGGCGAGCCTACCTCCCTCTCTAGGCTGTTTCATGAATACTGCTGGTACTCTGGATACTCAGACTGTGCATACTGGTACATCTGCGATGTAACATGCTGTGTTGCAGCAATAGGCTGCGGTGCTGGAACTGTCTGTTGTGCATTCTGTGACTGAGGAGTCTGTGAAACTTGTTCTTGTCTAGGCGGACGTGGTCTTTCTTTAGTCTTACCAGTAGCTATGTTGTGTTTCAGAACTGCACACTCGTTTATAAAATGACCTGGCTGTTTACAATAATTGCAGTTCCCTTTAACGGGAGCTGCAGGATGACTGGCTTGATTCGGACCCCTCTTCTGACTGTCTTGAGGAACAGATTGTGCAACTAGTACTTTCATTTTCGTGTCTTTCATACGTTTTCTTTCGTGTTCTTGCTCTTCTCTGATTCTATTCTGGTGGTATTGAAGCATTTGCAACATCTGGGACGGGGTATTAGCTTGCCAGGTACTTTCGACTTTCAAAACTCGATTTTTAATTTGTGGGCTTGAATTCTCGACTAATTTAGTAACAAAAAGATGAGGGTATGACTCACTACTTGTCTTGAGGCCACTGTTAATACTAAAACACTTTTCAAATCTAGAATAAAAATCACTAATATCTTCGTCTTGCTTCTGTTTACAGGCTGAGATTGCATCCCAGTCTTCTTTTCTAGTTGTCAATAATCTGGGTAAAACTTGTATTAATAATTCCGGTAATTCTTTACATTTATCTCCAAGACCGGTACCTGGTACTCGTGCCTTATCTTCAGCTTCTAGAACTGCCCAATCGATCTTTTTCTCTCCCACCTCCCATTCTTTTTCCTTGAGCTTTTCATACACCCCTGCGGGCAGCAGAACCTTTAACATTTTAATTATATCTGGATATGTGTATTCTCCCATACGGAGCATGTCTTTTAATTCTCTATGGAACCCTGCTGGATCTTTGTCATGACAGGGAATTAATTTCTTCATCTCGAGGAGTTCCATCTTTGTAATTGGAGTGTAAACAAACACTCGTTCTAGTTCGCCACCCGTTCCTTTAACTGGGTGGACTTCTCGTAACGGATTCTGTCTCTCCATGTAAAATGGTTTACTTTCTGGGGGTGAGACATGAACAAAATGCGGGTTCAGAAACGTTCTATATTTGTGGCGCTGTTCTAGAATGACACTAATTAAATCGGTACCTAGACCTTTCCATCTATACTGGAGTAACTCGTTCAGGACATCATGTAACGGGCCTGGATCAGAGTGTTGACCCTCATACAATGTAATGAGGTGCTGGATCATATACATACCCGCCAGTCGTTGTTCGGCTGGGGGCATTTTCAGAAACATTTGTGCCACTATTTCGTCTGGAAAAGTGGTAGAATCAGTAATCCATCGGACTGCTGATCGGGCTAGTTCTTGTTCATGCATGGTACTTAACTCACTGTAACCGATTCGTGATTTCAGAATGTGATCGGTAGCTTGGAATACTTGTTCTAGGGAACCTTGTTCTGGTGCTGGAGAATGAGAAATAGACTTGTGTTCTAGGCGTAAATGGCGATCTGGAAATCTAGATTTTCCTACATACGCTATTCTGGCGGGATTCTCGTCCTCTACCTCTTCAGTATCAGAATTACTTTCTTTCTCACGTACTTGTGCTGCTTTACGTTGTTCGTGTATCTTTATTATTTCTCTACGGATTTTCTTGTACATACTCTCCACAGCACCGACGGTCTTGTGCTTACCCTCGGCTATATTATCACTCCACCTTGTCAGGGTTCTCATTTCGGCTGGATCTTTAGACGGATAATCTTGTTCTCTTATTAGACAATTGATCAGAAACTTTAATATCATGAGCTGGATCTCGGCTTTCCTTTGAGACATGGCCTCGCTAATACTTTCTGGATCATCCCCTGTACGGATGAAACGATATATTCTGTCTAGATCTTCTTTCATATTCGGTAAGGTGACTAGATACTCGGCCACCTTTCTTACGCGGAATGAATATAAAACCATATTATCCTCGCCTGGGACTGGATCATAGCCGCATTCGGCAAGGGATTTTCTTATTTCTGCTACAGTCTGATGTCTGGGCGTACGCTGTGACGCTTGTGCATGTAATTCGGCTGTCGTTAAACGCTTGTGTGGCGGCGGGGTTTGAGGAGTACCTCCCCCTGCGGCCCCTAAACTGGAGTCGTCTACTGAGGCTCTTCGTCCTGGCAGAGTGGGAAATGGAAATGTAGGCTGGACTTGTATGGCGGGCTGGACCGGGGGTACCGTGACAGGTACTCCGGTGTCTGGAGGAGCGGGAAGTGCCTGATTTACGGGGACTGGCGGAGCGCGAACAGGATTTGCATATTCTGGGACTGTGTCGTCCAAATAGGACGAAATAAAAATATCAGCTGCGGTCTGTTTGTGACGTAGCTTGGTCGGAACTAATGGTGGCGGGAAATTACTGGATGCCTCTGGGGTCGCTTTTGGCAAGCCCTCGGCAAGGAGAGGATACATACCCCTAATAAGGGCATGCCTCTGTCTGTCTGACTGTTCGGCTTTGACTTGTTCACCAATCTCGATTAGTTCTTTTTCTTGGGCTCGTTCCAAGGATTCTCTACTTAATTCTGACTTTCTGATTTCTTTTTCGGTTCTTTTATGAGATTCTTTACGCCATAACTCGATGGCATCTTTCTGTGACTGTCTGGCTTTCTTTTTCCATAATGCTTCTTCTACTCGCATGATGCACTCGGCATCCCATGTACCCGATACGGGCCATCTATACTTTTCTTCTAACTGTTTGGTATACTCTACCCATAAATCTAGATACAATATGGCGCTTATGCCATGCTTCTGATACATAAAGTGACCTGGGCTGTCCCTCGGCGGAACAGGAACTGCTTCTTCTAACAAACCCTTTCTAGTTTTTAGCTGACGTAATCTCGAAAAGAGAGACATTGTAAACTTGAATCGGAACACAATACAATACACGAGGAACAATAACAATTGGGAGAACAATTCAGGCATACCACAACATTGGAAATACATTGGACAACATCATAACATAACAGTTCGGACAGAATATTACCTGGAATACTGAGAACAGAAACACAAGAATTTCTCGAGAACGGAACAGACTAGAGTTACTGGATGCACTGCTGAAACAGTACGGAACATACCGGTCCCATAAAGGGACGCATCAAGACCCGTATCCACCTAGGTGAACACTTCGTTTGTGAGTCTGTGTACCACCAACCCACGGACCAGAGTCAATTTAGATTGACCCTGTCTAGATACTACCCCAGTAATGGTACTCACCGGGCAGCAAGAACGGGAGGCCTCGGACTGGACTGGACTGCTACGACGACGGACGACGAACTTCGGACTTCAGTTACGGGTGGACCTCCGGATACCTCGGACCTTGGACTCTTGGCTTGGGCTCTGGTCGGGACTCGCCGCGTTCCTCCACCGTCTCGTTTGGATGCTGGACCGCCTCCTCCGTCTCCTCCGTGGGCCTGAGGGATACTTGAAGCAGAAATATCTGCCAGTGCACAGAAGAGTTCCGTCACGACTGCAGAGGGTCAGGGGGTCGGCGTGGCTTCACCGACGCGTGGGGAAAGGGCAGGTCCCTATTCGGGCGCCATTATGTGGTAAATAAATAAATAATACCTCTCTTTTTGACTAGACATATATCATAACAGATAGCTCAATAAATAAGAGTCAAGATTCGAGGTAGTAGGAGTTTTGCAGGTTTAATACAGCATAAGGACAGGAACAGGACAACCTGCATAGGAATAGGATGGCAGGGCCCAGCAGCTGCTGGGGCTGGATCTGGGATGAGCGCGCTGACTTTTAATAACAATACATGAGCATATATACATAACGCAAACACATAGCATTACATTGCAGTAGGCGTAGCAGTGGGTGGAGCAGAAGGCGTGATGCGTAGCAGTCGCGAAAGATAAGGGGGAAAAGAGGTGTAACAGGGCGTATACATAGACATGTGATGCAAACGTAACAGAATATGTCATGAATGGGGCGGAAACCATGGAGGGGGCTACCTAAGGAGCCGGGACCTCTAACCTGATGGTGCGCGCAAACTGGCAATGACGTATCACTAGGAGAAGCTGGGGCTATGAACTCTGTGCTAGGAGCAGAGACTGAAGTCTGGAGAGTCAGGGCGACATGTACCTAAGCAGTATCTAGTATCTGATGTTTAGAGAACATGTTGATATAAACTAGAAGTTAGGAGAGGAAAGGCTAACTTGATTCTAAGACTGGACCATGCATTATTCTACATGTAGTGCGTGATGAAGAATATTAAATGACCATTAAATGCAGTATTTCTCTAACGTGGAGACGTGAAGGCTAGACAATGACGGAAACTATTGATGCAGTTCAGTAGCTTAGGAATGCAGAGAAGGAGGACTGAACTGATAACTGGAACTATAACATACTTTTGGCAGACTCAGAGGCTGAGCCAGGCTGGGCCGGGCACTGCGAGGCAGGAAGTAAGTGAAGGGTCGAGGATACAGGTGGGGGCTGTATCGCTCCTCAGCGAGGCTTCAGGAGACAGGAGCTGAATCTGGTGTCCAGGCCCTTTTGAGGCCTAGAAACGGGGACTTTACCATGAAATAACGTGCACACTGAGAAACGTGGCAACGTAGCTTTACATAGGCCTGATATTCGTAGTATTCACGAGGACTGGAAACTGGCATATTAGAGGTGGACACAACTGTAATTGCGTCATTAATCGAACATGGGGAATGCACATGCATATTTAATCATGCACACATAACATATGATGGATGACACGTAGGGGCACAGAACATGGCAAAATTTACTTTTCCACAACCCCAGGCCTCTCCTTTCCATGAATTTCTGCATGGCCCTGTTTACCCTCTTCCTGCCCTGCTCCAGGGCAACAGCTGACCGCGCTCCCTTCCAAGCCCTCCGTGGAACGAACTCCAACCATATTAGTTCAGTGGCACCCAATTTGTTCGTTATAGCAATTGTGTCACTCTGCATTGCCTCTAGCAACGCTCTCCTCCCCATTGTCACCAGAACATTCCCGCCCAAGTGGATGATGAGGATGTTGGGAGGCCCCCCCTGCGCTGCCAAACATAGGTCGATCCTGCGCCTCAGCTGGCCCCATCTCATACCCGGGCAACCCAGCCATAAAATTTGTGTCCTTGCCAAGGCCGAATCCCAAGGGTAGGTCCCACTCACACAGGACTGGATACCACAACATTGCTCTCGCCACCTTGGGACCTGCATAACCCATAATTCCCTGACTCAGGGCGCCCGCTTAATATGTACCTGGCCCAGGGCCCTCCACCTCTTGTGAATCCCGCAGTTTGAATTTAACTGTTTGGCATTAGCTGTCAATCTCTACAAGAGGGGCCGCATGTCCTCGCTTGGTCCCTGCTTCTCTGTTGCATTCTGCATGTTATTTGCAAAATTTCCTGGATGTTAATGAAAGACCTGGATTGACTTCTCTGTTGAATGAAGACCGGTATTGATCCCAGGACCAAAAGGGATGGGTAGGTAGTCATAACGTTAATGCCTGCAGTGCAAGGCCATCATGTATCAACAGATGACTGCTTAACTTCGTGTTTGTTATAGCTTTACTTGCAGCTCATCACTGGAATCCTGCTAACGTACCACCGTGGACTGTGAAGGATATGGGACTCCTGTACCTTGTGACCCTCGCCGTCACATGAACACTATGTATACTGCTGTGATTACCCACTTCGCAATGTATTGTACCTGTATAATGTGCATGTTTACTAAACGCGCTCTACCATCCTGAATGCGAAGAGTAGTGCTGTGATGAATGAATAGTGCTTTATCAAACGATTTGGGTAAGTACAATGACAGAGAAAGACATCTTGCAATCTTACAGTGCCTGTACTTATATGTAGGATGAACCAGTCACGGCATGACTATCCTAAGTCACTGCCATTCGGCTGCAGTATTATCCTTGTACTCGTACTATCTGCTTGATGAACAAGCGTCGGCAGTTTTCGGCCAGTGCCTATTTGCCTTACTGCATCTGGTGCTGGAAAACCCGTGATATGTGACCAAGCAAGCGAAGGCATTATGGAAGTCACCCTGTGATCAGGATTAATTGCTCGCTGCTGAACGCAGTAGCCGAAACAATTATGACAGTGCGTGTCCTAGCTAAACACTGCAAGGTCATTACCTGATGGCTATAGCAGATACACCTAACAGGTGGTGGTACTCCCATCCCTTGTAACCCTCGCCGTCTCATGTAAGCAGTCCCTGTGAAGTTTTTGCCATTATGTGCAATATTATCCTTGCACCTGTGCGTTGTGTTCTTATGTATTAGGCTTGCAGCGCAGAGCAGCCAGGAACGCGACGGCAGGAAAGGCCGAGCCTCGCTGCCGCGCTAGATTTAAACCCCTTAGGGGCCGCCCCTCGCACCTGGTGGCCCGCGCCCATAGGACAAGCATGAAAGGGGGTGGGCCAGAGCTGGCGTGCGCGCGGAATGTGGGACTAAGATGCTGTCTCGCTTAGCTCCCCTTCGCGTCGCGCGGCCAGCGGCATTTTCTCTGTATTTCTGTCTCACCCGCGGGCTCTGTGCTCTCAGAGTCCCGGTATCCCCTCACATCATTGCACTCCTAGGCTCTGGCCAGTTGTTCAAATGGGTGCGGTTTCATAGCTCCCTAGGCGCCATTTTGACATATTAACTGGTAAGGACATCTTGGCTCAAATCTCTGCGATGCAAGATCGGAGAAGAGCGACTTTCGGCATCAGGTGATCCGCCTGCTTTCCGGTTCGAAACGCCGTCGACAAGTTGTCAACCTTATACACCGTTATTTTTATGACATGTGTAAAGGTGACTTTTCTACATATGTAGTTTGTTGTACTATGACTGCTTCATACAGACAACCACTTGCTGCCTGAGCCTTCTCTGTTTTCCCCTGTTATGTGAGTTTATGGATACAGGCTTGTGTCCCACTGTCATTGATTCACATGTTTCCTTTATCTCTTTTATTTGCATATTAAATTGCCCTTATCTGGCTGGATAACGGCTAAAATATAGTACAGATTGGGTCTATATTGATTTTTCTTCCATTATTTGCTTGTTCGGGGACTGCCTCTTAAAATAAAATATATGTACCATGTGCAGCACCAGGAAACTGAGGAAAATAATTCACTCTTAGCTTAGGAATGATTGAACAAGAGGTGCACATTGCACAAGTGAAGTGGTGTGGCTCACTGGTTAGAGGCGGCAGACCCGGAAGCAGAGAACGGCCCGGGACCAGGGTTCAATTTCCGACGCGGCAGGGTCGTGGACCAGGATCAGCGGACTCGATAATTCTCGCCTCGGTGCCTACTCTAACCAGGGATCAGACTCTGCAACTCTGGGCATTAGCTTGCCTCATCTCTACAATGGCCCCCCACATTCGCCGGGGATGCCTGGTTTCACCTTGGAGATACCTAGTAGGGACCATCTCACAGGGATAGCCAGGACGGGTTCCCCAGCGGTCTACAGCGCCACGACGCCTCAGGGCAGCAGTGCGCTTTACAAAACACATACATTTACATTTACATTTACAAGCACTCACAGAAGGATCATTTAGGAGGCACAGCTCCCTCGCACTTTGCTACATCTGCCTTCGCCATCTGCGGCTCCATCTCGAGTATATGCACAGGGGTCCTTACCTCTATGCCAACCTCATGCACTCCAATAAGTGCATCACAGTGGGGTCTATGATGTCCTCTGCCACCAGGATAGGCTCGCCCAGACTCCTATAGGAATTGTGTGGTCAAAGTTGTTAATCTCACTGGAGCACTGATGTCCACTGGAAGGTGGAGGGGAAGGGAGCCAGGAGATACTGCAGTTAAATTAGACCAGGTGCCAATGTGTCCAATAGTAGCCTGACAGTAGTAGTGATGCCATTGTGTCACAGGCTCTAGTTCAATTGAGGAGATGGGCCTCCTGACTGCTGTTTCAGCTATAGAATACAGCAATCATCAGGGTTCAGTAGGCCCTTCTGGCTTCTTAGACCCAGTGCCCCTATACCTGCTGCACCAATGGAAGATACCCCCTGCCTGTATATAGCTTGCTTTCTTGCAGTACTGGAGGTGCCAAAAGCTGCTATTTATTTCAAATTGGCGAGGAGGGTTGGTTCTGATGATGTTGCTGCTGACCTAGGTGCCGTGAGCTGGATTGCTGTTCAGGTCCTGGGCACATTAAACAAGTGGAGTGGAGAAGCATTTTAAATAAAACACACTCATTTAGATTGTAATAAATGTGCAGTATTAACGTGCAAGCTCAAATAAGAGAAAATTGCATCTAAAATTATGAAACAATTTACACAGCTGCCATATTACATGTACTAGGCCTCTAATGGATAACGTAGCACTGTTAAAAAGTCTAGTTCACTAAAAAATGCTTAAGCACATAAAATGTCATTTTTCAAGCAGGAGATGAGAATACAAAAATGTAGATGTAACAAAAATGCTAAACTCTTGACCCTTACCTAGACATGCTTTCATAATGAAGTTAACAAAGTATAACGTTTTACATATTTCTGCAGAATGCTTCTACTAAAACACAGCATTTAAACTTGAATTTGACTCTTTCAACTAACTTGTATTTCCTTTTCAGTTCATATTTTGCTCCAAAATATTTTCTTTCGTTAAAGTAATGTTTCAAACTCTTACATACCCTAGTGTGCAGACTTTGGTTTTGAAAGGTTAGAAGGGTGCAAGTATACCTGGGAAAAGAAATGATAAATGGAAAGCTGAACCATGCTCAACATCAGTTGCAACAAATCTAACAGAATAGGTGATGGACTATTGTTCTCTTGGTGATATGACAAGGAATGATCTTGTTCACAGGAAAATCTTGGATGGAAGAAAACGAAAGAAGAAACAAATTATCTACTGTCATAAAATGTGATGTTTATATAAGTGTGTGTTCCTAGAGTAGTTTAGAGCTTATCCTTAACCCGTTTACCGCAGAGGCAATTCCGCCGTGGTGCGGGGCGTTCCATTGAGTGGGTGGGGCCTCGTCAGCCAACAGACATGCGCAGCACTACCGAGGTAGTGCTTGCGACGGTCGTTGGACGACGGGCGCACTTAACGGAATAGGATTGCCAACCCTTTGGCCAGACCTACTCCTGCTTTATGCCCAGACCTTACTCCATTTACCCAGACCCACACCACGTTGCTCTGAGACTCTACTGAGTTTCCCGAACTTCTCTTTATGGGATGTTCTGTTTGAGGTGTTTGATCATTTGAATTGATTTATTGCTGAAGCTTTATGCTTGCTCTCACACTCTCTCAACATAGAGCTCTTCATCAGTTCTGACTGACTCCTTTCTCCCATTCCTGGAAGAAGGATTTTTCCCTTTATGGAACGTACCATTGCTTTTACTGATTGAATATATACTGATCTGATGTTAACAAGATGTATAAAACTTATTGATGAATTTGATTGACGACTTGATAAAGATAAGATACTAAAAGATTTTGAATTAATAAAGCCTTTCCTAACTCTCTCCATTGACCTATAAACAATACTGATTTTTGATATTAAAACTGTTGATATACTGATGATTTGATTTTTCCTTCTCACCACAAAGGCCACGGTCTATCGGCCTGAGCAAGCGGGAATTAGCCCAGATGATGGTAAACCAGAAACTTTAATTTAACCTGATTCTCGCTCCAGCAGGGCCGTAATTTGATCAGCATGTGTCAGCCTGCCTTCTGTAATTGTCCACAGTGGATTCAATTCCTACCATCTCATGGCCCCAATCTTATGCCTGCCAGTAGCCTGGTGCTGTAAGAAACAAAAAGAGAGCGGCACGGGGCTTTGTTAAGCAGTAGCTCCATAACTCTTTCAATCCAAGAGACGTGAAACATACGTGTTGGTACCGGAGCTTACTTGAAGTGCAGCTGGACTCCTCCTACAGCCCACCCTCTCCCGATGATCATAAAATTGTTGCCACCCACTTCTATAATTGGTCCAATCAGCCTGACCCACCTCCAGCCATTTAAATAAATGGACATCAGTAAGCATCTCCCATGACCATTATATAAGTGCCCAAAAGCAACCCTAAGTGTATGCTTTTGAAATTCATGCACACCTTTTACTATGACATCACTGCTCTAGCTTCTGTATTCAGTGCAAAGAATACCTCATCCAGCACATGCAGCAGCAGGTCATGTCAAAATCTTGACCCCTCACACTCAATTAAAAAGACATAGATTCTCAGCCCATTTTACCAAGGAGCAGCAAGTAGCCATATAGCCATTTCTTTCAGCTGCTTTGTGTATCTTATCTTCTTGTTGCCTCTACCACCAGGGTAGAAGGGCGACGTCCACTTTGCCCATTAACGCCAGCCACTACCCACTGACTTGTATCACTTTCCCCTTATAGCTAAGAACTATTGATTTAGCAACTAACACTCCTGCCCGCCGCCTACCAGTTACCTGGATCTATACGTATTATGAGACTGTCCTGGGGCCCATCTAGTTCTCTGCCTGTGTATGGAGCAATGCTATTTTCAAGCATGTTCACAGGTAGGGACCTACCTAGGGGATAGCAATGCAGGGCGGCTGACTCCTGGGACCCACTGTGTCTGGAGTTATGGGTCCCCTGTGCTGATAGGTGGTGAGCTGAGAGTGGGCAGCTCCCAGCGTTAAACTTTTGGGGACTTAAGTTAGGAGGTGCCCCCACTGATCGGGCCATGATACATATTGCCTGTATATGAAATAACATAATTTGTCTTAAGTTTTTTTTTATTGAAGACCAGTTAACTTCTGCTAAAGAGAAAAAAGTAGTCATGGTCTGCATACCACTGGTCCTTTAAACTCCTTTTGCATTGGGAAACTAATTATAAGTGGTATATTGTTTACCACCCACAGTAATTACAGGTTTTGTAAAGTTTGCTCCATCCTTCAAATTTCTATTGGTTGAGCCGGTCGGAATGTAATAGGGAACTACGCTTGGGGCCAAATTATGATTCTGGCGGTACTAGGTCTGTCAGACACATAGTGGCGCGGCGGTGGTGGATCCAGCCACCTCCGCAACCGCAGTCCGACCACCCGATTAATACTCGGGCAGTCGGACCACATTAGGACCGCTGGCTCCACCAGGGAACTGCCATTCCCTGGTGTAGGAGCGGCGGTCATAGGCCGCAATATGCTTGGCAGGACCACCATGCTCCTGCCAAGCATAATACGGGTTTCCTCTCTGTCAGGTTTTTCATGGCGGTTCCACATAAAGCGGACCCTACAGAGCCTCCCTGTGCCTCAGACATTTGTGGATGCACACGGGGGGGCAAAACATATGCTCCTCTGTGCGTATCACATAGGTTCCTGCACGGCATGGACTTACGAGTCCATGCCGTGCAGGAACCTTGTGAGGCATTCCCATTGCGGTGCCTTTTTAAAAGGCACAGCAGCCTTTTAAAGGGCACAGCAGGGGGAACCGCCACACCGTCGGCCTGCCAGACTGAAAATAAGTCATAATCTGGGAGGGGGGCAGCGCAAGCTTTAGCAGTGCGGTGGCGTGGCGTTTTGCACCACTCCGCCAAAATCTCATAATTTGTCCCTAAATGTTTATTAAGACAGTTAGATTTTGGTGGAAGAAGTGCCACATTCCTCATGTTATTCCTCATTAAAGGGAAACTACTTGGAGTAGGTGCTATTTATATCACATGATTTTATCAGGTGTGTTAAATACCACCTACATCTCCAGGGCAGCTGTAATCAGGCCTTACTTCTAGCAATTTACAGTTAGTGCCTAAAAATAGTTTTTTTTATAGCCCTGCAAGTCATTACATAGCGCTTTATTATACTCAAAATGTTCATAGTGAAACTTTTTCTTTATGAAACGGCAAATTAGAGGTAGTAAGAACTATACACAAAAACACACTATTAATCTCTGTCACAATCCCAAATCTTGTGACCATCCAAACCCTGTCTTACTCAGATCTTAGTCTCTGCCACACTTCCCATTTGCATCCCTCTCCCAATTCCGGTCAATTGCTGATAATTTGCAAGCCTGCGGGAGATAATGGGGTGACACGGTCAGGGTTCTAATGCATAAGGAAAATTGTGTGTAGCTTAGGGTTGGAAAGTCAACAGGGAGGAGCTTTGGCAGAGAGGTGAGTAGACCCACAGAGAAGAAACAGCAAGTGGCCTGCAAGTCAGACTCAACACTAAAGCAAATTAGAAAGGCTAATGTCTAACACTCCTCTCTGATAAGCCTAAGGCTGCTCGACCACACTACCCACTAGAAGAACACCTTGGGATTGCTAGAGCAAGCCCTGTCCACTCATCAGGGAACCCTTGGAATCTTTACAATGTATATCTCATTTTGATATATCATATAAAGAGCCAGCTTCCTACACCCTACAATAGGAACAGCAGGTAGCAAATCAGGTCAGGTTTGAGTCGCATTAGTAGAGTTTTCTTAGCACGGGTGACAGTATGAAAAGAGCCGTTGATGGGATATTGATAGTGCATGTGGTCTCAGTTCTCTAGTGACATGAGAGTAGCAGGTCAGGATTTAAGGTGCTTTGATAGAACTTTGTGTGACTCCAGGGCAATATGTCAAGGTGCTGCACATTGCTGCCATGTTTTCAGACTGCTTATGTGTGACATTTCCATGTTTTGTATGTGACATTCAAGTGCCTAGCGAGTGACACTATGAGCACATGTAGAGGAAAGTAGTTATGACCGTTTAATGAGATACATTTCAGAAAGGATTGAGTGACAATGGCAGCCATTATTGGCTTTGTTGTAGTCACCTGCAAAGGTGCATTCTGGGTTTCTAGTTTTGTTCTCAATGATTATTGGAGGGGAAAAAAGTAGACCAAGTTGAAATTGGCAGCTGTGACAGCAGCCTGGGTATATGTTTCCTCAACTTTAGGTCCAGGCATAAATGTAGGGGAAACTGCAGCACCATGTTTAGTGTTCTACAGAGTTTATTAGGTGGAAACTGCTGAGTACTTATAGTATACCAATCAACCCATGGCTGGCTATGAGTCAAATTTACAATGACCAAAATCTCTGCTCTTTTAGGTTCCTACTGCTGGTTAAGTTGGCATTTTTAAATGAGTTGTTTCTGTTTTTCCCTTGTAACAATAACTGTACCAGAATCATTCCTCTTGCATGGCAGTGTGTTCGGATACAGGTGCATATAAAACTTGGTGCCTGCCCTGCGATATTATCTTTGCATAAAAGAACTGTCAAACTTGATGCAGTGACTGAACTGAATAAAACATGGTATGCTGAACAATGAGCAGAGTGAAAAAAATACTCATTAAAAAACAGTCAGCAATATGTGTGTTTTTGAAAGAGGCAGTAAAAAACAGAAAGGCACCCACAACCAGGGACTTGAATACAGCAGTAGAGAGCATGCAAATTGGCTCTCGCTGCAGCGACATACAAGGGAGCACGCTGTTAGCACCGTATCTCTTCTCACCTCCCACAGCCCCTCTTGGTAGCTGATGAATTGCCTTGCTGAGAGCGCCTGGAGCAACGTGAAGAGGGACAGAATATACTAAATTAACGTGAGGTTGCATTTCAGTGCGGTGATAAGGGCATCTGCACTGAACTGCGTTACTCTAACCTGAGATGCGTGGCACTTGGTAGGGCTGTCATTTACCAATAAGACACAGAAAGCATGCACAGAGAGCATGAGTCACAATACTGAAATTGTTGCATATGTGTGTATGACAGTTTAGGCCAAGGGCCTGGCCATAGTCCAAGCCCTGCAGTCAACTTACGCTGCGAATGGCACTGAAGCGGTTGCCGCCTGCAGACAGGTTGGCAAACCTTTGCATCCTGCAGGATGCTGAGCAGTCGGCTTGACCCCACACAGGCACGTTGGTAAACTGTTGCATCCTGCAGGATACTGAGCAGTGGGGTTTGGCCGCCCAGAGGCAGCTTGGTAAACTTTTGCATCCAACTTCAAGACTCAGTGCAAGTCAAGTCTTGTCATCAGAAGATACCAACGGAAGTCTTGCTTAGAGCCAAGGTACCACTGAAGCTGCTGTAGGTGTGTGATTCCTGGGTAAGAAAAGGGCAGGCCTGACCGAGATGGAGAACTCACTTTTCGCTTTTGTGCCATTTCCCAAAGGTTGGAAACGGTTTCTCAGAAATACTTGAGAGGGGCAGTTCCGTCTGTGCAAGAGGCTGCCACCAGTTCTCCAGTGGTTATGCTTCAGGTTTCCCTGTTCCCCATCTGTTTTGGAATCTACAGTTTTGTCTGCTGATAAGGAGGTACCTGGTCACACTTTATGCAATCTATGGCCTCGACAGAAGAGCGGTGCACCAGGAAAAGAAAAGTAGGAGGTAGAGAGAGACTTTAGTCTTAGGGTACAGATACAGTGCTCTTAATATCTGTTAGATTCATATCTGGTGTACTGAGCGAGACACTGGACAGAATTTGTGGAGAGCACTACCTGGTTTGGTGGTTGCTAAATTCTGCAAGAAAGACTTTGCATCATTGGCCAAGATTGTTTTCCTTTTGAGTTGCTAGCAAGGGCAGCTCCAACGCAGATGATTTTTGAATTTTTGATGGACAATAGAAGCCTGCCTGTGAGGCTCAGACGGACACAGGGAGAACACTCCCCTCTGGCTGGCTGTGTTGCAGATTGTTTACTTTAGTTTACTTTGGACTTTTAGCTAGGAAAATGAGTCCCTTTGAATGTTCCTATTCCCCAGGAGGAGCAGCCTCTGCAGCTCCTTGTTCAGATGTCCCTGATCTCATTTGGTTCTCATGGTCTACAAATTTAATATTGTGTTTGTTTGTATCCTAACTATTGCTTTCATATTTCTCTTTAGAGAATTAGTTTCTTGCTGCTTGGCGCATACCCTCATGAGTATTATTCCAACACCACCTGAGAATGTCATTGGTACCCTAGCTCCTCACGAAGAGGAGCACTGGGAAGTTCATTAGGATGATGTAGTATTCAAATGTATTCAAATGTTGCACCAGACACATGTTATTTATTATACTGCAAATTATTGGGTGTGTGGGTCATTGCCTTCATACACACACAGGGGTGGAAAACTGTTGCTTGTATTCTTGCCCTATGGAAGTAGCTGTGAGGGTTAGTATACTTTGAGTAGTTTAGTAAAACACATTTCTCAGCCCGATAAACATCTACTTCATGGATGTTAGATATAGGTCCTCGCTGATAATGCAAGTGAGCCCTCAGTATAGAATTCAATAGGGTGTTTTCCCTGATAATGACCGTTTGCTCTTATTTGCATTAATTCCTGCTCATGACTTAAACTGTGATGTATTTTTAAGTGGTCCGATCATGACATAGTGTTATAGAGAAATGGTACCCCGAGAACATATGCTTAGATTAGTCAAAAGGAGGGTGCCTCACACCCAGAGAATAATTATTGTCTTAGTAGGTATTGCAGGGGTTGTTCTTTTACTTGTATCCTCTGCATTTCCTGCCCTATAGTATGCTGCACTACTTCTGTGATCATGCTCATCCTAGTATTTCATGTCCCGATACCAGATATCTTTTATGATGATACACTATTGGTTATTCTTGTGTTTTTTTTTTGTTTCCCTTTGATTGATGAGTGATGCCTTTAGAATTGTATAGTCCTTACCTTTAAGCAATAAAGGCTGCACTTATGTTAGCCACAATAGGCTAAAAGGAGGGTCTGATAGATAGTAATTTTCCTGTTGCAGAATGTTCTAATGATGTTATGAATATGTTAGCCTAATGTGTCTAACCAATATGCAGTTACAGCCTATTATTCATGTGCTGCAACCCACTGAGCTATTTTTGTAATATGCAAGCTTCAACTTCTCTCATAAGAGAGAGAGGCTTGTCTATGGCAGAGAGACTTCTGATGCTGACATTTGCTCTGCAGCTCCAATGTCTCATGGTACAGTTTCCCCCCCTCCCTTATGAGCAGAAAATCCCTGGTTTCAGCATCTCTCGCTTTGGGTATTTTTCTTGCAGAAATGTTTCCATGCTCTGGAGAAGCCGAGCCTCGGCTCCGTGGCCTTGAGAGAAAATGTTGCTTTTGCAGGTGCAGATGCTTCTTGTGTGAGGCTATTGTTCGCCCTCTGCTGAGCCCAGTACTTTTCCAGTTTGGGTGTGTCCTTACCCTCCCATGCTATGTTATAATGTATTGTCATGATGGGATGGGTCAGTCCTCTCGGCGCACTCCTAGGGGTGAGGTCGGACAGGGCCCTCTCATATGGGAGTTTGTGGCCTAATAAAATACTTTGTTTATTCTTCTCCACTGTCCGGCTGACTTCTTACTTGGTATCTATAGGTGAGTGCGGTAAGTCACTCGGGTGGATTTTGAGCCTCGCTTATCAGGTCAGCCTTCCAGAGGCAGAATGGTAAACTGTTGCCTCCTGCAGAAGGCTGAGCAGTGGGCTTGGCCGCCCCTAGGAAGGCTGGTAAACTGTGGCATCTGCAGGACGCTGAACAGTGGGCTTGGCCACACACAGGCAGGTTGGCAAACTGTTGCATCCTGCAGCATGCTGAGCTGTGGGCTTGACTCCCCACAGGCGGGTTGGTAAACTGTTGCATCCTGGAGCACACTGAGCAGTAGGCTTGGCCGTCCACAGGCAGGTTGGTAAATTGGCATACTGCAGCACACTGAGCAGTGGGCTTGGCTGTCCACAGGCAGGTTGGTAAACTGTTGTGTCCTGCAGCACGCAGAGCAGTGGGCTTGGTCACCCACAGGCAGGTTGGTAAACTGTTGCATTCTTCAGCCCACTGAGCAGTGTGCTTGGCCGCCCACAGGCAGGTTGGTAAACTGTGGAATCCTGCAGCACACGGAGCAGTGGGCTTCACAGCCCACAGGTAGTTTGGAAAACTGTTGCATCCTGCAGCACACAGAGCAGTGGGCTTGCCCTCCCACAGGCAGGTTTGTAAACTGTAGCATCTTGCAGCACACTGAGCAATGGCAGTCGACCACGCACTGGTAGGTTGGTAAACTGTTGCATCCTGGAGCACACTGAGTAGTGGCGGCCGGCCGCGCACTGGCAGGTTGGTAAACTGTTGCATCCTTCTGTACACTGAACAGTGGCGGTCGGCCGCGTACTGGCAGGTTGTAAACTATTGCATCCTTCTGCACAATGAGTAGTGGAGGTCGGCCGCCCACAGGGAGATTTGGTAAACTGTTGCATCCTGTAGCACAATGAGCAGTGCGGATCGGCCGCCCACAAGCAGGATGGAAAACTTACTTATGTGTATTTGCTGTTGCAGCAGCTGACCTTGAGGCACAACTGAATGCTAAGCAATCGGGTGTACGTCTGAGTTTAGGGGGTACTGCTGCTGGAGCTGCCGCATTGTACAGTCTTGAGCACGTGGAAAAAGGATCCTATTTGGGGATCGGTGTGAGAAGTATGAAAGACATACAGGTATGCTGCTCTTAGGTATATCAGTCTGACCACTTGTTCTCATGGAATAGACTGAAAACAATATACGTATAGGGAGAAGATGCAACTACTTCTGTCTGGGAGGTCCCCACTGTATCCTTACTGTGGACTACATTACTGCTTTACTGTCCTACATTTTTTCCGAACTGTTCTTAACCCACTTGACTTGTTCTTGTACTTCTTGTAAACTTATTTCTCAAAACATGTAAAGCGCTCTGATACCCTTGAGTCCAGCCAGCTCTATATAAAACTCAAATAAATAAATACATTTAGTCTGGACTGTGGTGCCTTTGGGCATCCTCATGAGAAGCACAATACCATGCTCAGAGAGTGTGCAAACACATTTATGAGATGTGAAGGTTGATTTGGTATACTGAAAGATAATAAAATTATATTGCAAATTAAAAACTGGACATCAACTAAAAGCTATTACCCGGTACAGTGCTCTCTGAAAATTATACAAGACCTTTGCAAGAAACACATACTTTTGCTTATGGAAAAAGGTAAAAAATATGTTTTTCTGTCAGTCTTGTGAATTGATCCTAAGGAAAAAAACTAGGGATTTAGTCAATTATGGGGTATGTTATGACACTCAGAGGTCAGGCAGAAGTATACATGCCAGAAAAGAGATCAGGTACCAGTCAAGCTAATCTCATTTTCCACAATCTTGTGTATGGATGTGCAGCATAGTTTTGGTGCTGGAGGAAAAGGTAATGCGTAATGTGGATCCTGCTGATCAGCTTCACTATGGGGGACTAACTCAGTGAGGTAAGAAGAGACCACATTCAAGGAGCAGAATGGGAAAGAGATAAACAATGACTCCAGTGGAGTTATTTCTGGGGTCCACAGCCTGGTGTTGAAGATGTGTTTTGACCTCACTGGGGCGCATATCTTCTGTGGTGGTATTAGGGTAGAATTTCAACTTGGTAAGGCACCTGAAGAACAAAGTCCAGGAGCAATCCGTGCAATTCACTGCACCATTAATAACGTGTTTCCTCGGTAAACAACATAAGCAATGTACAGGGCCATACTGGTCGTACCGGGCAACGGGCGTTTCCTCGGGAGGCTGATAGGATGGGTGCCGGTTTTGCAATGGTGAGGGACGGTTTTACAACAGTGCTGCAATATCACCCTCAGTAACAAAAGCAGCAGTGCTTCACACTTGCACCAACCCCACTTCCCCCGGAGGAATGATCCGACAAAATTGCCAGGGCTGCTTTGGGTTCACAGTCCGGCCCTGGCCATGTATGATCAACTAACGACCCTGGCCATGTATGATCAACAAACATTTGTTCACTGTCCTTGAAGATCATGCAATGGTTAGTGCACCTCGAATAGCATTAACTTATATCCACACTCCCTAGTTAACCAAATATTCTCAGCCCTTCTTTGGCGTGCATTCCAGCAAAATTAGGTTATGCCTTTTGGCGCACAGGTGGGCCCTGGTTGTAAAAGACAATGCCCTTAGTTCTGAGTGACTTTGCTGAGTTTGAGGCTCCTGCTGATGTGTGCCAAAAGTTTAGTCACCTCCTCTCTGTAGATCTCCCATGTCTCCTAGGGTCCATGATCTTAGCTATGCACAAGGAGGAATGGAAACTACAAACATGGACCAAGTGGGACCTCCCACATTCTATAGCACAGGTAGGATTGGTATGGAGACATGTACTCTGTCCTGCCGGAGACCTAGCAGTGACTTGTAGGTGGGCTCACTATCATCATCATCATAAATCTTTATTTCGGTAATTATATCACCATAAAAGATACATAGTTCATTTCAGAAATATTAAAACATTACAATAATAAAATGACAATTCATCCAGGTACTAAAAAATTTCCTTTGTACAGAGTTTCTGGTTTTATTCTACAGTTGGTCCATAATCAGTCATTAGCCTTGAGGTATTGGCTTCTCAGGTACCACATTGCTCCTAAATACTTAGCAACAGCAAAAACAATGTGTGTAGACAGATCTGATTTGAGAACTCTGAACGTGGCCTTACACTCCGCGAACCCCAGACTCCTACAAATGGGAATGATCCATTTCTTTCGGGAAACGTAGTAGGCTGGACAAAAAAAGACTATATGGAGTTCTGATTCATTGTCCACTCCACAGGCCGGGCATAGGCTAGATGGAGATTTACTCCACTTACTAGTTAGCACTCTAATTGGCAGAGTCCCGTGCCTCCATTGTAAGTATAATTTCCTGAGAAGTGGAGGATAAATTTTATCCAGGGCTGGTTCAAATCTGTAGCTGTCCTTGATGGATAAGAATAGTTCCGTGTGTGTTCCCAGAGTTACTTGGCGACAAAGTGCCGCTAGTTTACTTTCGTGGTATACCTTAGCCAATCTCTTTTTGGAAATTAATGGAACCGCAGATAGAGGATCAGACCAGAGTGTCGATAAGCCCAATTCCTCCAACTCAGTTCTGATAAATTTAAGCCACTTAATTTTACCAGCGTTAGGCATTGCTAAAACTTCCTCCAGACCCTGCCTGTAACTGCTCAGTTTTGGAACCGCCCACAGCCTGCGCCAGTAAACGAGAGGACGCAGTGCCAGTTCTTCACTTATGGGTCGCAGCCCCAGATCTAACCTCAGTGGGACTAGAGGGGTGCTAGGCGGAAGTCGTACCACCTTCCTTAAAAACTTGTTCTCCTCTATCGTCAGTTCATGAGAAGGAACGTGTCCCCACAGCTCACAGCCATACATAGCGGCCCCCCTTGCCTGTGTCTTATAAATCTGGAGTGGTGGGCCGACAGGTTTGATGGATGACCTATTATTTCCCATAAGCCTCGCGACCCCTCCCGAGTACTGGGCCAGTTTAAGTAGTGCTTTCTGTTGGTGTGTGCACCAGGTCATATTCTCATTTAGTAGGAGCCCAAGATACTCAAAAGTACGCACCCTCTCTAGTCTTGTCTGTCCGATGGTAGGGGCAGTACGTAGCCTTTGTGGGGCATTAAAGACCATAAATTTCGTTTTTAGGGTGTTAACTTCTAGGCCATGTTCCCCACAGAATTCCACAAATCCATTTAGGACGCGCTGTATCCCCATTGGGGATTTTGAAAGCAACAGGGTATCATCGGCAAACATTATCGCCGGTACCCTGCTGCCTGCCAACTTTGGGGCGTCCGAATTGACAACTCTGCCAAGGTGGGCTATTACCCCGTTGACGTAGAGGCAGAACAGGGTTGGCGCAAGCACACAACCCTGCCTAACCCCCGCGTCAACAGGGAAGCGATTAGATAATGCCCCCTCCTTGCCACACCTCACCTGGGCAAAGTTGGCGGTATGGAGACGAATGATCATCTCCAGCAAAGCCCCAGGGACCCCTAGTTTGGTCAACACCTCCCATAGTTTTCTGCGGGGGACCAGGTCGAAGGCCGCCCTCAAATCCACGAATACAGTGTAGAGGCTGACACCCTCCAGCTGTACCGTTTTCCAGTGGATGGGGGCAAGCCGAAAGACCTGGTCTATAGTTGAGATCTTCTTTCTAAAACCCGCCTGGAATGGGCTCAGAATATCGTGATCTGACATCCATTCCGATAGACGATCCAGTAATAGCCTGGTGAAGAGTTTCTGAGAAACATCTATCAGGCTTATTGGCCTGTAATTGGCTGGTAGCAGAGGGGAACCCTTCTTAAAAATAGGGACTATCTCTGCCCCCAGCCAGGTCAGGGGGATCGCCATGCCGTTCAGGATTGCATTGAACAGCTCCCTCAGGTAGGGGGCCCAGATATTAACCTCCTGTTTGTAGAGGTCACCAGGGAGTTTATCCAAACCAGGCGCCTTTTCAGGCGCAAGGTCAAGGATTGCCCTATTAAGTTCTCCCAAAGTGAACCCATCCATTTTTTCAACACATTCTGTGGATTCGGGCATCAGTATATCAAGTGAATTCCCTAGTTGACCCGGATTGGGGACACTATACAAGGATTTAAAGTGATCTTCCCATACTGTGGCAGCAATATTAGCATCTACTGCGGGTGTGGGTTCAGCCGAACCAAACTTGACGATCTGCCAGAATTTGCAGGCATCGTGAAATACCAAGGCAGCCGTCATTTCCGACCAGTTGTGCTGGTCCCATTCTATTTTGGCATTACGGGTGGTAAGTTTGTAGGCCATCCTCTTGGACGTTATCTTACTAGGGGTATCCCGATTTTTTAGGGACTCTAGGAGGGCAGCCTTTGCACTTCTGCAAGGAGCATTGAACCATGTGGCTCTCTTTTTCTTCCCCTTTTTCATCACGACCACCGGGTTCAGTACTTCAGCCAGATTAGTGCAGAGCTCGGAATGGATATCCCCCAACACTCTGAAGTTATCAGAAGTTGATGACTGAAGGAGGAAATCCCTTACTTTTTCAAGGACAAGGACCACTATCTCGTATAACCTCTGAGTATTTATTGGGTTCTGCACTAGTGTAGCCCATCTAATCCTGCGTCTACTACTAGATGCAACAAGACCTTCCGAGTGGACAGAGTTTTTGTCTATGTTTGGAAATGGCATGCCCTGTGCAGCGAACCTCAATGAGAGTACATTGTGGTCACTGTCAGTCCTTTTGAGTATGGTAAAGTCCCTGACTTTATTCCAATCCCTGGTCCGGACCAGGAGGTAATCAATTCGTGATTCATGCCCTGGTCTGTTGAAGGTGTACTGGGGTGGGTTATCCCCTTTAAACCGCCCGTTACAAGCCCTTAGTGAGTGGGACAGCGTGAGGGACATTATTTGAGTGGCAAGGGGCAACCATGATTTTACCGGCGGACCCGGCAAAGTGGGTATCTCCCAGAGTTCATCTTCTTCATTGAACACACCATCCAGATGATCCGAAAGGGGCTCGTACTGGATGTTAAAGTCCCCCCCCATTATAAGTGATGGACAAAGGGCCGCACGGTCAAGAAACACCGCCAGCTCCTCGATTGTTCCTGAAGTGCCCCCGACGCCAACCGGTCTAGAGTATACATTTATTAGTGCTACTCCATCACCGGTCGCCCACTCCAGGACAACACACTGGATGTCTGGTGAGTTTGTTACCAAGTTTCTTGCCTTACATCCAAGGTGGGAACTTACCCAAATTGACAAGCCGCCTGATGGTCGGCCCCTCCCACCCCATTTTGCCGTGATCTCAAAAATGGCGAACCCTGCATGGGAGTATTGTTCTCTAGCCCAAGTTTCTTGGAATAGACATATGTCATATTCCTCAACGAATTCCACCCACTCTGGTGAGTCAAGTTTGTTGCCCAACCCAGCTAGATTCCAGGATAATATTGAAAGTGTACTTGGTTCCCCACCCTCCTCAATAATATTAGAGGTCGATGGGCGCCTACTTATCTTGCTCTGGCAGTTGATGGGGGAGGAGTATCCCTCTGAAACCAGTGGGGAAATGGCATATGGCATAACAGCTGGGCATGGGGTAACAAGCTCATCTTCATCTATTTTGTGATCAGTGGAAATGTCCACGAAGGGATAGTTGGCGACCCGCTTCTCTATACATTTAGTTTCCCCTGTGGTTTGACTATATTCTCCTAAAGGATATGGGGATAGTGCCAGTGTTTCATGAGCCATTTCTGATGAAGGTGAAGGGGAACTAGGTGGGGGATAGGCTAAAGAGTGATACAAATCTGTCAAGGGGGATGCATCAAAAACCCAGTAGTGAAGTCAATCCACGTCCTCGAGGCATCCAAATCTGTTATAAGTGGGGGCCCCATTCCACCCTCCATATTTGTCTTGCCATTGATTGAATAGCCCGCCATGATAGCTCACTATCAGACTTCAAGTCCAAAAGCCACACTCAATCCTGTGTTTACTGATCTTTGTTATGCACTTCCATTTCAATAAGGAATTAGCAAAGAAAAGGTTTAAAAGCATGAATACAATGAACACAGCTAACGTTGTAAATAGTTACGTATCCTATGGGAGAACCTGCACTAGTGTTTGCATGTGTATTGCAAAGAAATGGCTCAACAATCAACACATCTGCCACTCTCCCTCCATGCACAGGAACAGAGAATGAAAGACTCTGTGGTAGGTCTGTAAACCTCCACACCAGAAGGTAACTGCTGTTGGTCATAGCTAGAAACCATGGAAGACAAGGTTTCTTGTCCAGCGAGGCCAAGATTGAAGGTCACCCAAGAGAGTTTCCTCCCTGAAGTGAGGTGTTCTACAGCATTCTGGTGGTGTCACAGAGTCATCTATCCTTTTCCACCCATCAGAATTGGCTGGTCTGTTTTTCATCTCAGGGGAAGCCTACTCTATATGTGTGCCTGGTGAGGGCAGTCCATGGACAACCCACTCAAACAGAAGTCCTCTGCTACTCATCACCACCTACACACTGGAGAAGAACAACCTCTGGTATTGTGCAACTCCGACTTTCATTCATGGAGGGTGCAACCTAGTCATGTTATAGAACTACTACTTGAGTCCCTGGCTCAGAGAGGCCCAGATCAAGAACTCCCCCCAGTGAACTCATGCAAAGGTAAAGCAAACTGAGGAGACACCTCTGTTTGACTCCTCATGTCAGGCGGCTCTCTGACATTACCAGAATCATTCAGGTCATTTCACATAGACAAATATATTGTAAGTCATTAGCAAAGTGTGCAGCTGTTTAGGCCACACTCTTTTAGGGGTTCCTTAACTAGGGGCTCATCTTATACATCCCTCTGCCTGCCATAACCTAAAGGTAGACTTTCCAGGTAACCTCAACTGTTGAGTAAGCTTTTCATTCTTTTTTTAGAAGGTTGAGAGGGTGTGATGCTTGAAACGCGATTCATTGATGCATCAACCCAGTTGAATGTTCACCAAATTAAATATAATGATGGACAACCTAATAATATATAAACTCATGTGTAATGCTATCAAATGAGGTATTAATATGATCCATTATTTACAGTGCTTAGAAATTGCAAAAACTATGAAGAGCTAAATAAAGACATTTTTCAACAAGGTATCCCATTTTTTCTATTTGTTGTGCCTTTAACTTACTTCTACCTTATCCCTTAGACACCTCCTTTCTAAATCTAAGGGGACATCATGTGTTTCTGCTGCTCCTTATAAAGCAATGATAATAATAATGAGGTGTGGGTTCATATTCAAAGCTTGTTTATTATTGCTCAAGGTTTTTAGGTCGAGCCTGTCCCATTCCGCAGGAATGGATAGGATCGAATTCATGTCGGCAAAATCCTCTTCAAACTAAGGGGTTTCAGCCCGGCGTTTTCTTGCAGTTCACGTGAACATGCACGAGCATTCACGGCCAGGGCTTCTCCTCCCCTAGCAGCACTCCTCCCACACCAGCAACTCCCCCCTCCCACACCAGCACCTCCCCTCTCTCTCCGCGCAAACACAGCCTTGCCGTAGCAGCACTACTCCCACACCAGCACCTCCCCTCTCTCTCCCCGCAAACACAGCCTTCCTTTCATTTCTCCTCCCCCTCCCCAGCCAGCTTCCCCCAGGCCGTGTTCCCTCAGATATGCTATTGCATATCGTTTGCTACCTCTTGTATTTTGTTGCTCTTGATACTTGCATAACTGTCACTATTGTCTCATGTAACGTAACGTTTGCTTTTGTAACATGCTCACTTGTAATTTTGGCTTCATGTATCTAAAAACGCCTCCCTCGCGCTCCTTTCTCCCTCTCTCCCGCTGCCTAGTCCTCCCACCCCCTCCCTCTCCAGCGCGCGCTCCACTCGCATCTGCCTGCTGCTCCCCCGCCCACCCCCCCACTCCCCCAACCAGCAATGCCGAGAAGCTTGTTTCCTCTAAGAACATGCTAATGTCCCTGCACCGTCGAACTACCCCACAAAGCCCTCCGCCACCATCAGCCTCCTGCAATGTTGCTTCTTCCCTTCACCTTCAAAGGCTGACGGACTGAAATGAAATCGAGGAGATGACCGTTGCCTCGAAAAAGCTGGAATGAAATCATATCTTGTGTTGCTCCCTCTCTCTCCATGACATCTGCACTAAATTGTACTTTATTTCATGTAGCAGTACAGACAATGGTCATATACCGAGTTCCCCCTGGATACAGTGCTCAGAATGAGCAAATCCGGTTTATAAAATAAGAACTAGCTACAGAAACAAGCATTGGCACAGCCAACAGGTCGCACCTTTTTGACCTAGTGACTTGGCCAATTTTCTTAGGGGACAACGTACAGCATCAGCTCAAAAAAGGTTTTATGACGCTATGAGCACACTGCGTACATGTACTTAGGCTGCTGGCAGTTGTGTCATTCAAAAGGTGCATGCATGCACAATGACGAACCCAATTTCTTCTTTTCTTTTTTTTTATTTACCAATCCAAGCTGGTGCGTGAAAAGAAAAAAATGCATTCTCATCTGCGCAAAAGCTCTTTGCTACCTCTTGTATTTTGTTGCTCTTGATACTTGCACAACTGTCACTATTGTCTCATGTAACGTAACGTTTGCTTTTGTAACATGCTCACTTGTAATTTTGGCTTCATGTATCTAAAAACGCCTCCCTCGCGCTCCTTTCTCCCTCTCTCCCGCTGCCTAGTCCTCCCACCCCCTCCCTCTCCAGCGCGCGCTCCACTCGCATCTGCCTGCTGCTCCCCCGCCCACCCCCCCCACTCCCCCAACCAGCAATGCCGAGAAGCTTGTTTCCTCTAAGAACATGCTAATGTCCCTGCACCGTCGAACTACCCCACAAAGCCCTCCGCCACCATCAGCCTCCTGCAATGTTGCTTCTTCCCTTCACCTTCAAAGGCTGACGGACTGAAATGAAATCGAGGAGATGACCGTTGCCTCGAAAAAGCTGGAATGAAATCATATCTTGTGTTGCTCCCTCTCTCTCCATGACATCTGCACTAAATTGTACTTTATTTCATGTAGCAGTACAGACAATGGTCATATACCGAGTTCCCCCTGGATACAGTGCTCAGAATGAGCAAATCCGGTTTATAAAATAAGAACTAGCTACAGAAACAAGCATTGGCACAGCTAACAGGTCGCACCTTTTTGACCTAGTGACTTGGCCAATTTTCTTAGGGGACAACGTACAGCATCAGCTCAAAAAAGGTTTTATGATGCTATGAGCACACTGCGTACATGTACTTAGGCTGCTGGCAGTTGTGTCATTCAAAAGGTGCATGCATGCACAATGACGAACCCAATTTCTTCTTTTCTTTTTTTTTATTTACCAATCCAAGCTGGTGCGTGAAAAGAAATAAATGCATTCTCATCTGCGCAAAAGCTCTTTAAGTGGAGCAGCCATGCAGGACAGCGGCTGCCGTGCTCTCCAACAAACGTTAAAAATATTGTATTTTTTTAAAATGACCATGAGAGGTGAAGGAGCTAAGAAGAAGCAGGTGGGCAGTAACCAACATAGCCAATAGGTCTCGCTTGTGGGACCTTATAATTATTTTGTTTTGCAGCACAATATCCTTGTAACTAAATACGTTTAAGGTCCCACAAGCGAGACCTATTGGCTATGCCAATGCTTGTTTCTAGTGTTAATAATATAAAGGTGTAGCCCTCTCATATCACAGGAACTTCCTGAATGGGACTTGCTCTACTAGAAGCATTACACTTTTTTTACATAGTCCCGGATTCATAATTTCTTTACATGTTCCTGCACTCAATAATCTTCTTCCTATAAGGAGGGTCAGAAACACATGTGCATCTATCAAGTATTCTGGATGAAATGCAGTGCAGATCTATGCTTGTTCTGTTAGCTTTCTTAGGGAACCGTCCACAGATGCTCTTAATGCTGTATCCAATCAGTGCTAGCAATCTTTGCGGAGGGGTTACTCCATCACAATGGTGACAGATATTCTGTCCGCCAAAATATCAGTCTCATAGGATATAATGGGATTTATATTTCTGGGGACAGAATGTCTTTCCCCTTTGTGATGGACAAACCCGTACACCAAGATCGGAATCAGGCCCTTACTCCTTCCCAAGAAAAAAGTTTGTTTTTGCTCCAGTTCTGAAAGGGCCACCATAATATTCCAATTAATTTACGGTGGGCTCATCATCCCCATTTTATTCAGGTGTTGCCTCCTTCTCCCATCACACCACTAGAAAATATTCGTGTATGGATTTTGTATAGCATAGAAAAGCTTCCTGGTGCTGGCTGTTGCAGAAACTAAACTCCATCACATCTAATGTAATGGGAGTCTAGCCAGGGGGTCAATTAGGATGGCAGACGGATCGCCACCGCCATGCAGGCGGTGGTGATCCATCCGCCATCCATGCCCGTCCGCCACCTATTTCCCCCCTGCCATATTACAATGGCGGGGGGACCGTGGCGGACCTGTAGACCGTCCACCGCGACCGCGGCGGAAAAGCTCTAATATGGTGGCGTTGTCTATCAAACACCGCCAGCCATAATAGGATGTGGTGGGGGCTATGCATTTCCGTGGCGGCAATGCCGCCACGATAAGGCATACGGTCCTTGCTTTGGGGGCCGTTGCGTACCCCCAGGTTGAAGGGGGTGTGGGGGGTGCACATGGGGGGTACCTATGGTACCCTCCTGCAGTTGCATGCACAATGCGGCAGGCACCACGCGGTGCCTACCGCTTTGTGCATGCAAATGCACAGCATGCATTTTTTACTTTGCGGCAGGTGCTGCTTAAAGCAGCACCCGCTGCAATGTTAAAGATACAGGATGTGACCGCCAGGGTGGCGGTCACATCCTAATTACAACAGAGGCAACGCCGCTGCCCCTGCGGACGGTTCCTCCACCTCGGGGCCATCATAATCGACCCCCAGGTTTTTAGACCCATCCTGAAGGCCAGAAGACCCTTGATGGAGAGAAGAGATGAAGGTACACTGTTCTGAACTTGAGTCGCTTGTATCAAAAAGTCACAGCCACGCACCTGAGACTTTTTGAACTTGGGAACCACCATCAGATTAGCACTGAACAGGAACATAGTGTGTGCACAGGGCAATAATGTGGATAATGTGAGGAAACAGTGGCCCAGTCGCTCTGTCAATGATGCACAGGGATTTAAACAGAACTTTCTTAGGTAGCGGAAGCCACAGAAGGGAGTCCAAAGCAGAAGTACTGGAGGCATAACGAGGAAGGGACAAAGCCAGCTTTGCTGCAGCCGCCTAGGTGCAGAAAAGGTGTCTCAACAGATAGTTGGGTGCATCTGGAATTTAGGAGATGCAGTAATCTAGTCTACTGACAATAGTAGCTTGCACACAAGTTGATCTGAGGGAGATGGTAGTAGAGGTAAGATTTTGCGTAGGTTTTGCATTAAGGAAAAGCATGAATGAAAGAGATTGTCAACGTGAGCATGAAATGAAAGATCCGTATCCATGTGTGATCCCAAATTATGAACAGAAACTGACATGGTGGGAATTGTCCTCTTGTAACCAGAAACCAATTGGTAATGGGAATGAGAATGTGCCTATCGAGCAACTCAAAATTTCAGATTTCTCAGCTTGTGATCATGAAAACAAGGCAACAAATTGTAGCAAAAAACAAAATGTTTCAGACCAATTGCCATATAAATTTTCTTTAATGCCATAGGTTTTGTAGACGGTCGAAGTAATGTGGCATGCAGTTCGAGATAGCTTCCACCATGCCGAACTGGCCAGTCGGGCATGCGGGCAATCCCCCGGGAGTCCCGAGCCCCAGGAGGCAGGTTTTGTCACTTGGAGGCCAGTTTTGGCTTCCAGGAGCCAGGGACAACTTGAAAGAGTTGCTCTTGTTCTAGTGCGCATTATCACTTCTGCACATGGGGCCTGAATTTACCATTTTGGCCAAGGATTAAGTTCCCAGTTCGGCCCTGGCTGCCACACATTTTAAGGTGAAATTGATACCAGTTTCCAATCTCCTTCATTTCTGCCCTCCATGTCCTTTGCTTTTCTTGCCCACATTTACTCATGTATGTCTGAAGTCACATTATCGCTGGACATCACCTTACAGGTGGCAGGTTGGGAAAATTCCAAGTTATACAAACCAGTAGTCAGAAACAAAGGGCTATCTGTCATGTTAGACAGACTCGGCAGCCTTATCAATATAGAATATGCTGTGACTCCTCATACATCATGAAATCAAATCCATAGAAAGAAGTGACCTCTGGCACCGAGGACACAGCATCAGCAAAACATGTCCCCCAACATCCATTATCATTCAGATTTTCAGAGTTTTAAATATATTTTGGAAATCAATTGTTTGTGGCAAACATCACTTTGGCAATTTTTGAAGAAACAAACATTTCTTTCAAAGTGTAAGTATTTGATATTGGATAAATAAATTCAAATCTCCCAAAGTACAACATGTACGTTTTAATTAAAAAAATTGTCACACTTACATCATTGTTTAAAATGTTTTAGTAAATCCACACGTTTTACCACCAAATACCATCCTATTAGTTCTATCAAATGCTCACATATTCTACTGATACAAAGAAAAGAGTCAGCCACCTATCGTGACAATGTAGTATGATCACATGCCAGGTATACACATCAAATACTGGTGGTAGCAACCAAATGTTACAGATGACCACCTTTTGTCAGGATAACCAATAAAAGTCATAGGTACCACAATTGCCAGGGATGTCCACCACTCTTCCTGGGAGGTCGACCATATTGCAAAAGATGCTGACAATATGCAAAGGACAGCTATCTTATCCAAGTGCCACCAAGATGAATGGTATTCTCAAAATAGGTTGATAGGGTCCACAGTATGCTTTAACCACCATCCACAAAAGAATCCAGAACAGAAAGTCCACAATAACTGAGGAAGGGTTACCTTGTGCAATCGCTTCCACTGTGACTAAAATAATCACCAGCTTGTATGAAAGGCCACTTTTGGCCATGGCCACCATGAAGCCTGGAATGTCTACATGATGCCAAGGAGAGACAATTATAATTCCTTGAAAGTTCATTTAAATCTCTACAAGTATCCATTTTATCTAAACCTCCTTCTTTCTCTCATTTAAACTCATTAATTGTTCAGTTTCGCTCACCTGTGTTTCTTTTCCAAGCTTGTCACTTATTTGAACCCTACATGTTTCTCTCGCTTGTGTTTTGCAATTATCGATTACCCCTCTCATGCCCATTTTATCTGTCTTCCTATTTCCATTATGACTTGCATGGGTAGCACCTTTCGGTCTCCTCCTCTCAACCCACATACCCATTGTCTCAAACCACCATGCTGAACCTTTTGTCTACCTTTAGGTTTACCGTGATTTTTTTTTCCTTTTGCAGTCACTTTTTTTTATCATGTTTACTCTTCTGCACCTTCCCTTTTTCTCTCTTTCCTCTTTCTGTTCTGGTTTCCTTTTAACCACCCTACCTCGAGTCTTTCAGTCTCGACCACTGTGCACTGTTGCTAGGATTTGTTACCAAAAATGTTTTACAGAATAATTCCAATTCAATTAACAACTTTAAATGATATACCCGAACTTTTTATAATGTAAACACAACAATTTAAAAGCGTGTAATTCAGGTTTTTACTTCTTCTTACATGATTTGAACAAAATAAATAATTTTTCGTTAATTATATAAATATACACATTTGAATATTCAACACTCTAGAGGTATTCCAAATTTTCCAATGCTTGCCCAATGCATTTAGGGCCCAAACCGGCCCTTCTTCAGGTGCTTTTTTGTCATCTAGAACTTGTAAAGTTATCTTGTCATTAATTACCATTCTCAATAAGCATCTGTTTTTGTACTAAATCGCTTGGCATATGCAACCACTTGCACTAATTGGAAGCAGTTATGTTTAAATACATTGGAAAATCGGTTAAAATGAATAACTTATGTATATATACATATTGTTTGCAAATTGAAGGCCCATGAAGAAGGGCCGGTTTGGCCCGAAATGCATTGGGCAGGCATTGGAAAATTTGGAATACCTCTGGAGTGTTGAATATTCAAATGTGTATATTTATAAAATTAATGAAAAATTATTTATTTGTTGGAATCATGTAAGAAGAAGTAAAAAGATGAATTGCAAGCTTTTAAATTGTTGTGTTTACATTATGAAAAGTTTGGGTATAGCATCTAAAGTTGTTAATTGAATTGGAATTATTCTGTAAAACATTTTTGGTAACAAACCTAGCAACAGTGCACAGTGGTCATGGCTGAAAGACTCGAGGTAGGGTGTTCAAAGTTTAAGGTACAGTTAAGACAAGACGTGCCATCATTGTAACACGCTTGTAGGATTTAGGAGAAAACAAGAAAACAAAATAAAACAAACAAGCAGGTTTAAGAGGAGTGCTTCTCCGTTCTATTGAGTAATTCACTGGTTTCCTTTTACCCACTTGTTCCTTCATTTTGTCTTTCTTACCTTTTTGATTGTGCTTACATGTGTTTCTTTTTTCTGTTTTGATTTTTTTCCATCTCTATCTGTCTTTGGACGCTATATTGTTCAATTAATTAAATCTATGTGCATCTTTCTTATCAAGTTCTCATCTTTTTGCTTTTCTTTCTCTCCCTTTCTAATATTATCTCTCCCTTTCTTTCCTCTTTCACTCGTTGTTTGGTTGTTTCTTTCATTTTTGCTAAATTCCTTTATTTTGGATCCTCATTCTCTGCTTTCTGTTACACCTTTTCCACTGCTACCTATCTTTCCATCCTTCACTTTCCATCTTACTATTTTCTTCTTGCTTTCATTCCATTTGCCTACATTTTACTTAGTCTCAGTTCTTCTAAGTGCTCCTTCTATTTAGCTCTTTCCATCTCTCATTCTATCTTTCTTTGCCTCTTTGCATCTTTTTCCTTTTTTCTTCTTCAATTTTTGTTTACTTTGTCTTTTCTCTCTTTGTTCTTTCATCTTATCACTCTTACATCTTTCACATGTACCTCTTTCTTGACTCCTTTTTAGGTTTCGCCTGTCGAAAGCTGCGCACCGTGCAGCTTTTCAGCGCAGGCGAAATTTAATGTTTACAGTATGTGTGTGTTGTCCCGCCCTCTCTATCCATTGGCCAGCTCCATAAATGGAGGCTAGCCATTGGAAGAGAGATCTGCTTGTCATTCTGCGAGCAGATTCGTGGGCGTTCCTGCGATTTTTAGGCTTTCCGCCACGTCATGCGGCGGAGGACGGATGTAATTTTTTCCAGGCTGGCATCCTTCGTCATACCAGCCTGCTCGCTCTCCCTGTGAGGACGCAGACCCGACCCGCTCCCTACTCCGAGCAGGGCCATTTCACTTTTCTTGCAGGTTAGCGGCATTTTTTAGTTTTTTTTCTTATCCCGTTCCCGCCCCCTCCCGCTGCCCGTGTGCCCGTTAACCCGCCCCCTCCCGCTGTCCGTGTGCCCGTTCCCGCCCCCCCCCCCCGCTGTCCGTGTTTCTTGTTTAAAATAAGGTCACATCAAAAAAAATCTGAGATGTCAGTCCTTTAGTACAACGTTGCTGTTGTTGGGAGGCTGTCCCTTGTGGAAACAGAAGTTAGATTGTCTCTGTTCACGTGAAAAATGACGCCCGTTTGCGCCTTTGAGCAGTTTGTTATGTTATGTTAAACTGTTATTTTTGGGCCAGTGAACACCTTTTATATATGTGGATTCTAGTGAGAAGTGTTCGCAGGTGGCTGTTTGTGGTTGTACAGTTGGGCCACAGCACATGTTTTCGTGGAAACGGAATATTGGTAACAGAACGGCATTTTTGCCTCCAGTAATTGTCAGTCTGCACTTCAATCACCGAAGGGCTGACTCTCAGAAATGTGCAGCCGCTTTTTTTCCCGGCTGTTGGGTTCACTTTCACGCCTGTACATGCCAATGAAACAAATTACGTTTCCATGTTCCAACTCCATGTTCAGTGTAGGAATGTAACTGCGCCCCACGGCCCTCACTCACCCTCGACGATTGATTGAGTGTGAGGTCGGTAGTGCGGATGAGACTTTAAACACAAAAGGATAACACTCGAAAGATCTTAGGGTAGCGATTGCAGTACTGAGAATAAATCAGTCATTTTACCCAACGGCCCTACGTCATTTTGAAAATGATTACAACGTATCTTACTCCACATATTCAAGCAGCTACGAAATAAAGGAACATTTTAAAACTTAATTTCACTCACCCGAGTTATCTAACCTATGACGCTCCCAACTCTCAAGAGTTAAAAAAAAAAATTGACATTGTTTTTCTGTGAGATAATAAGCAACACCTGTGCAGTTGTAACAGGCTACTGAATCCGGACATTCCCGGTGGTGAGTCCAATGAATGCACTTTACGTACTTCAGAACAATCCTTATTCTGTTTTGAAGTCCTCTCCCTAGCCCTTCTTAAACAACTCTTGCTCTCAGCCAAATCTTGTTTGCTTTGTGATCTTTGCCATGAACGTATTTTGCACTCTGCTAATTATTCACTTAGGGCCAGTTTTTACACGCTTTCGAATGTCTTATTGCCTTCCGCGGTCTTTACTGCGCGTGGATAATGTCCGTGGGAGCTGAATTTGGGTGGAGGGAGAGATGGGGGCGCAGAATTTGTATGCAGTGACAGTGTCGCAGTATAATGTGGTCCTTCCCTCCACCCCCAAAGTGTGAAAACTAGTAGAGGGGCCTTCAGTGCTCTTTATGGAGAGCCCCCGCCTGTGGAACTTTTCAGGGGAAGCTGACAAGTAAGAAAACACTTTCTCGAGATCGCCATGTGCATCCTGAAATTGGTGGTATCAGGGTAGTGTGACTGGAAGCCCTCTGCCGCATGCTGTGACCCTCACCCTGATCACGTGTCATGCGAAAGTCACTGCACACAGGGTCTCTCCCTCAGAGGGGAAAGGTTACTGTCAGCATAGGTAAAATAATTTCTCCATTTTACTTGGGAGGACCCCCCAAAACCGCTTTCCCTAGTTTGTGACATTCCCTCTTTCATCTTGTGGCATTCTATTAGACAAGTCGTGGCCCCAGTTATATTTTTGACCCAGGTCCTGCAAAAAACGACATGCCTGAAGACCACTTGAAACAATTTCTCTTCTTAAACCCATTTTTCTCTCAGCTAAAGGGACGTCGTTGCCCCTTAATAAATGTACTGTTTTTAAACTCTGCCTTTACCTGATGCGGAAAAACCCATATAACAATGTTTGTATTTTGTATATAAAACTTATAAAAAAAAGAAATAATAAATAAAAAAATTCGGAATATGTTGCTTTGCCAAATTCGGTAGCGCTGCGCTCTGACATTTTCAAAACACAGTGATGTACCTTATTCGCAAGAATACGGTGCACCCTTGTGTTTCCCTTAGCGCCAAAAAAACTGGCTAGTGTCAGCGCAGGCACCGTGCCGCCATGTTTCAAGTGTGCCTGCGCTGTAGAGACGATTGGTTATGTACAGGAAGGGACTCCTTGTCTCCCTGCTTCCCTGCCCCCTGGCTGTGCTTGCTTCCCTGCCCGTGCTTGCTTCCCTGCCCCCTGGCTGTGCTTGCTCCCCCGCCCCCTGCTTCCCCTTCCCCTGGCTGTGCTTGCTCCCCTGCCACCTGGCTGTGCTTGCTTCCCTGCCACCTGGCTGTGCTTGCTTCCCTGCCCCCTGGCTGTGCTTGCTTCCCTGCCCCCTGGCTGTGCTTGCTTCCCTGCCCCCTGGCTGTGCTTGCTTCCCTGCCCGTGCTTGCTTCCCTGCCCCCTGGCTGTGCTTGCTCCCCGCCCCCTGGTTCCCCTTCCCCTGGCTGTGCTTGCTTCCCTGCCACCTGGCTGTGCTTGCTTCCCTGCCACCTGGCTGTGCTTGCTTCCCTGCCCCCTCGCTGTGCTTGCTTCCCTGCCCCCTCGCTGTGCTTGCTTCCCTGCCCCCTCGATGTGCTTGCTTCCCTGCCCCCTCGCTGTGCTTGCTTCCCTGCCCCCTCGCTGTGCTTGCTCTCCTGAGTGTGTGTGTGGCTCTGGGTGGGTGTGTGTGGCTCTGGGTGGGTGTGTGTGGCTCTGGGTGGGTGTATGTGGCTCTGGGTGGGTGTGTGGCTCTGGGTGGGTGTGTGTGGCTCTGGGTCTGTGTTTTTGTGTGGCATTTGCCAGAGATTAAACTATTGGCATTGTAAATGACAATGCCATTTATTTATTTGTTTTCAAAACCAACACATAAATACAAATGTTGTCATTTACAATGCCAATAGCTCAAACTTTTCAAAAGGCGAAACCATTGCATTGTAAATGCTTGTTTTCTCTTCTTTTCTATTTCCTGCTTGCTCCTTTTATCCTTTCCTAGTTTCATTATTTCATCTATTTTTCGTGCTTTCTTCCTTTCATCCTCTATTCCCTTCCTTGTTTGTTTCAGTCATTCGTCCTTTCTTCTTTCCTATCATCCTTTCTTTCATTTTTACTCCACTTTCACTTTCTTTCATCCTTCCTTTCTTTTGTCAGCAGGGGTTTCATGGAGGTTTATGGCTGTGCTTTGTCTGTTGTATGTGTCTTAAGGAAGACTGCATGGCTACTGCGTTTGATGTGCTTATTCTGTGTATGATCAAAGCTAGCACTGTTTGAAGTACTCCTCAAGTTACTAAAAGCCAGTTGGACTGGAGATGCTTTTCCTGAGAAGTTGATGTTAGAAGTTAAAATCAAAGCACCCAGGGGCATATTCACAATGAAACCTTAATGCGCGCTCCGCCACTTCAGAATCAATATACAAGGAACTTTCTAGTGCTTTTAACACAGCTGCACTACTACAAAACAGAGAAATAAAAGTTCCATAAACGAAGAGAAGACTATTTACATGTGCAGGCCCATTTAAAACACTGGCCCTGGTACTGTGAAGGTTTGTCTTGTGTCCATGGGCAAGGCCAGAGACTCCAACCACTCCCTCTACACATGACAGAGAAAGGAAAGGGGGGGCCGAATGGCCCCCACGCACACATGGCTGGGCCCGGCCCCCCATGTCGTCAATCCTGGTTGGTCGCGCGTCCTGCCCATTGCCCCGGAAGCAGTTTGGCGCTTCCGGGGCAAGGGGGTGGGATCGCGGCATAGGAGAGGTTAAGAGCCTGGGGAGCGCGGGAAGCGGCCTCTTTGTTTCCGCGCTTCCCAGGCTCGCTCCTCGCCCCGATGTGGGGCCGTTAATGTTCTTGTTTTCTATTTTTAGGTTTAAAGGCGTTGCAGCAGATCGCTGGGTCGGAGAGCGGGATTTCGCCTTCTGAGACTGCAGCGGAACCGGGTCGTCGAGTTGGGAGACGGCGAGGGAGCCGAGTCAGCGGCGAACCGTGGTCGAACGGAACGGAGGGGGAGCTGCAGGCGCACAGAACGAGCGGGTAGAGAGCAGGTCTTTTTTGACCACAAGGTACGTGGCGGACTCCGCGGTACGGCCGATAGAGGTCCAGCCCATCGGAGCGGTGGTTGTCATCAGGAAACCCGATTTTCACGGGCGGAGCAGAGTCGGCCCAGGTAGCGTATTGGCGGGAGAACGGGCGCGAGGGACAGGGCCCCGGTGTGCAGAGTAAACGGAGCGTGGTAACATGTACGTTGGGGGTCAGTGTTAATTCGTGTCACAAAGATTGAAGCAGTGCCATTGTGTTAGGGCGTGAGTCTGGGCAAATCACTTAATCTCACTGGCCGCATCTTAAATTAAGCCGCAAACCCAGAGAAGACACGTTAGGAAGCGGGCCAAGCAGTGATAGGTCGTGATTCTGATTCAATTACTTGATGCCATAGTACCTAACGAAGTAAACTACCTTCAGTATTGTATGGGTGCTAAGTGAAACACTGTGTTAATCGGTTTAGGTCAAGCTTGCACTGCATAAAAATTACCTAGGAGACAGTCTCTTGTGCACTTGCATATTGTTTATCACGGCCTAGTTACAGCCTTTTTGTTAAGGTGATCAATAGCGCTAGGAAGGTAAAACTCTAGCAGCATTCTTGGTGGACAAGCACCAACCACCAAACTCCTCTATTTTTGTGCAGCAAAATTTGGTTTTAACTATTTTCTCATTTTAGGCTTAAAGTCAAGGGCCACTGCGACCGGTAGCTGAGAAGCTCACGGTGGATGGTGGAATCCGAGGACAAGGGCAGGCCTGCATTTCACTGCTTCTGGCGGGCCGCCGGGCTTGAGTTCGCTCGCCCAAACATTCCAGGCTAGCTGGGGTGTGCGGTCACAGTTGCGTGGTGCCTACGGCCAGCTCGTGAGCCTCCAACGTTGACAGGTACAGAGCACGGTGTGCTCATACATAACACATTGTGCAGTGTAGGTTAAGAGCAACATGTCTGCCAGACGGGGGGCAGGGAGTACAAATGTGGAATTAATGTTTCAAACAATGATGCGCAGGATGTCTGCAATGGACAAGCGATTGGGGAAGGTGGACAAGCTGGGTAAGACTGTGGCTGAATTGGGGGCGAGGGTGGGTGCCCAAGCAGGCCCGCCGGGAAGGCCCAAGCGGACCATAGTGCCCCCCAAACCAAGGGAAGCGTTTGAAACACCACCCAAGCATGCCAGAACTAAGAAAGTGGGTGGTCGCCCCCCCCAGGGCAGGGGAGGGTGGGGGATTCCCGAGTCCAACACCTGATGTACTGCCTGTGGCACCCAGCTCACCAACTCCTAATCCTCAGCCCCCTGCAAGCGTTCCGGCTCCTGCCCCGCAACCTGCAGTGAGTGTGCCAGTAGCGCCTGTCATGCCACCCACTGACCCGGTCCCCCTTGTTATCCCGCCGCCAGTCGCGCCAGCGACTGGCTCTCTCCCGAGCATTGTCCCGCCGGTCGTTCCAGCTACGGGACCAGTACCGCCAGAACTGGCGGCACAGATAGCGGCAGTGCTTCCTTGGTTGGGAATTGGGGGGGTGTTACCTGCCGCAGCAGACCCCTCGGCAGAAGCCCAAAAAATGGTTGCTCAAATATTGTTGGCTAGGGGCGGGGATAGCACGCCGAGTGCACCAATTTCTCCCCAAACAGGTTCAGCAAGCAATGGGGGCGCAGTCAAGACCGTGGACGTGACACAACCCACCGAAAGTGGTAAGGAGGTTGCCCTACCGGTACTGGGCGAGGGCGCAATTCCCTCCAGGGAGGAGTGTTAAGCGCAGCATGTATCTCAGAGTGTGAAGGAGTTGATTTAGGCGGACAAGTATATCAATATTTTTTCATTACTGATTGACAACAGGGAATGGGACTATGCGAAATCACAGAAGGATATGATGTTACCTAGCGAAAGGCAATCTCAATTGTACAAATTTAGGGTTGAAGAGACGCTCATCAATTGGATCAGGGCTTTTTCGGTGTGTATAGTGCAGTTATTGGAGAGCGCTTCCCAGGTATGCAAGCTGTGATGGCCTGCTATCAGAGCAGGATTACAATGTATCATGAGAATCATGGGGGGGATGCATGGAAGGAATATGACGTAGCTTTCAGGAAATCGAGGGAGTTCAACAGGTCATTAGCATGGGACAAGGTTGATTCTATTTCCTGGCATTCCCAGTTTGAGAAGGGGCAGGCGGCAAGTACTAGCGCTACTGGGAACAAAGGTTATTCCCCCAAGCCCCAGCAGCCCTTTCAGCAGCCCTTTCGAGCAGCGCAAGGGGGAGGGGGGGGGGGGAAATGGCCAACAAGACCAAGGGTAGTACAGGTGGAAAAGGGGTGTGCTGGGATTTCAACAGGCGGACGTGCAACAGGGCACCAGGCACTTGCAAATTCAGGCACGCGTGTAATTTATGCGGCCACCCCTACCACCCGGTGACGACATGCCGGTCAAAGGGCAATGGGTCTGGTAACAGAGGGAGGAGGAAACCTGAATAGCAGAATACACACCCTTATGGCGCATTCCCCCATTTTGTTGACGGCTATGATCCCCAGGCTCAATAGATACCCTAACCACACGTCCGCAAGGATGTTGCAAGAGGGTTTCACGCATGGTTTCAGGATTCCAGCTGGGGGTTATACTGGGACACCGCAGTGTAGGAACCAGTTGTCAGTTCAGAACAAGTGGCGAACAAAATAGAGAAGGAGCTGCGCCTAGGTAGGGTAGCGGGACCGTTTCCTGACATCCCTGTGCAGAATTTTGTCTGCTCGCCTTTAGGAGTAGTACCAAAGAAAGAAAAGGGCGAGTATAGGCTCATACACAACTTGTCGGCACCAAAGGACTTATCTTTGAATGATGCAATTGATGAGTCTATTTGTAGTGTGAAATATGCGTCTTTCGACCAGGCTGTGGATATGTTGAGGATGTTCGGCCCTGGGGCACTGATGGCCAAATCAGATATTGAGTCGGCTTTTAGATTACTCCCAGTGCATCCGGCGGATCAACACCTGTTGAGTTTTTCCTTCGAAGGCAAATACTACATGGATATGGGCATGCCCATGGGCTGCTCTATTTCATGTGCCTACTTTGAAACATTCAGCTCTTTCCTTGAGTGGGTCATGAGACAGTCAACGGGCCACCAGTCTGTCATGCATTACCTAGACGATTTTCTTTTCCTGGGTCTGGCGGGCTCACAGGAGTGCGCGTGGGCATTGCAGGAGTTTTGCGTGCTCATGCGTACTTTTGGGGTCCCGCTTGTGCAGGGGAAAACGGTTGGGCCATCCACGTGTCTAGAATTTTTGGGAATTGAGTTGGATTCCATCGAAGGCTGTTTCAGGTTACCCACAGAAAAAATCAAAAAATTCAGGTCAACCCTGGAACTATGCTTGCAGACAAAGAAAGTCACTTTACAACTGTTACAGCAGACAGTGGGTCAGCTAAACTTTGCATTGAGAGTTATTCCTATGGCACGCCCATTTTCCCGCTCAATCACACAAGCCATGAAGGGTCTGCGGGAAAAGCACCATCGCACACGGCTGTCTGTTGAGGTTCGCCAGGACATGCGGATATGGATTGCATTTCTGGAGGACTTCAATGGCAAAGTGCTTTGGGGTGCCCCCACGCTGTCCTCAGCGGAGTTGGGTTTATGGACTGACGCCACAGGCAGTGTGGGGTTTGGCGCCATTCTTGGCAAGAAGAGGGTGGCGAAAAAATGGCCCGGCTGGTGGGTAGAGAGTGGGCTGACTGGAAACGTTGGGTTCCTAGAGCTCTTCCCAATCTGGGTGGCGTTGAAGGTGTGGCCCGAACAATCGGCCAATCGATCGGTGATTTTCTGGTTGGATAACATGACCGTGGTGGAGTGCATCAACCAGCAGGCGGCGAGGTGTCAGTTCTTACTGCGCCTGTTGAAGGAAATCGTGCTAAGTTGCATGAGATTGAATATACACTTCAGGGCCAAGAATGTCCCAGGGGTCTTAAATAACGCAGCTGATGCCCTTTCTCGCTTTAAGATGCAGGTATTCAGGGAACACCTACCGGCTGCAGAAGCATCCCCAGCTCACTTCCCATCGACTCTTTGGCAGATTGGTGCCCCCAACTACACGACCTCGTGGCAGCCAGCCTAGCACCAAAGACAAGGACAGTTTATGAAGGGGCGTTCAGGTCTTACTGTAGCTTTCTGGGGCATGATTGGCAGAGCACGTGGAATCAGGAGGCTAGTTTCAATGGGTACTTAAGCACATTACACAAGGAGGGGCGCACGGCGGCGACAGCTAGCAGACACAAGACGGCAGTTTCCTTTTTCGCACACGCTAGGGGAGTCAGGGATCCAACAAACAGTTTCCTGGTTCAAAAAGCTTTGAAAGGATGGCGGCGCTTGCAGGCACCCACCGCTGATGGTAGGAAACCGATAGGTTTGGAACGTTTGTCAGCGGTGCTCCTCGCCCTGCTGGACATATGCAGTTCTACGGCTGAAGTGGGATTATTTAGTGCTGCTTTTGCCCTGGCATTCTACTGGGCTTTCCGGGTAGGCGAACTGGTGGCAGTCAACAAACTAGATAGGGAAGGTGGCCTTCAGCTGAGTGATGTCAGCATACGGGACGACACGATGCGGGTTACCATTCGGAAATCCAAGACTGATCAGGAGGCTAGGGGTCAAAGTGTAATGTTACACCGGGCACCGAATAACCCGTGCTGCCCGGTGTCACATGTGGAATCATTAATTAAGCAGCGCGCAGGTGAGCCTAGTGGAGCATTGCTAATGCATAATGATGGTACCCCTTTGACCAGGTTCCAGTTCCAGAGAGTCTTAGCCATGAGTATTGCCAAAGCAGGTTTTAACCACAAAGAATTTGGGACACATTCCTTCCAGATAGGGGCAGCCACGGAGGCCACTGAGAGGGGTTTGAATGCAAATAGTGTTAAGAGGATTGGGAAGTGGTCTTCCAATGCCTACAAACGTTATGTGCGGTTGCACATGTTGTAAGGGTCAGTCGCCGCCTTTCTCACACCTGCTGTTTTGTCTTGTTTTATTTCTAGTTTCTCGGGCCTGTGACGCAGGACGGAAACTAATCGTGGACCATCACAGCCATCCATCAACATCACGGCAACGACAAGAAGGCACAAAGAAGACTCTGGTAGTGTGGGTAGTCGGCCATTCTTATGTGAAACGTGCTAAACCAATTTTCCTTGCAGGACCGGGTAGACGGAGGGCGGAGTGCGGGGGTTTCAAGGTCTCCTTCCATGGCAGAGGGGGGCTTCACCTCAGTCAGCTTAGGGGTTACATGTCAGATCTACTCGAGAGACACACCTCACCGCCCTCAGTGGTCATCTTGCATCTGGGGGGAATGATTTAGTTGATCTGGGTAGACGGGTCTTGTTGGAGGAAATCATATCAGCAGCAGGGTGGCTGGCGAAACTTGTACCAGATTGCACTATTGTATGGTCACAGTTGATACCAAGACTGCAGTGGAGGGGGGGGGGGGAATCTGTCAGTGCGTTGAATCACTCGGTAAAGAGGGTCAACAATAAACTGGATAAGCTGTTTCGAACTCCGTATCTGCAGAGCATACCGCATGGTTGCATCTGGGGGGAACAGTTTTATGTGCGGGACGGGGTACATTTGACAGAGTCAGGGAATGCCCTATTCATAAGGAACATCTTAGCATGGGTAGAAGGTTTTGCGAGGAGAATATGACCTTTCAGTGTAGGTTGGGGGGACCAGATAGTCGGTCAACTATGCTGGCCTGTGGTGGTAAGGTCATAATCGGTGAGCAGCAATTTAAGGTCCTTAGGGGGGGGGGGGCGGTCCCATTCACGAAAGGGGCCGCCCAGGGGGAGGGGCCACTGGTCTCTCCCAGAACTTCAGGAGCAGGATATCCATCGCTTGAAAGGGTGCGGTGGAGGGAGTCACGCTTTCCTCAGGCTGGTAGCCACCCCTCACATACACTATGACGTCATCAAGGGGCGCGAGTGTAAGGGCCCTCCTGTTATGGTTAAATGGAGCTCACGGAGCGCACGAGGGTAAACGGGCCCTTGTTGCGCATGCGCATCTCGGACGTGAGAGCGTAGCTGGTAAAAGGATCTGACACCGGTTAGCGACCTTGCCGTAGGACCAGAAATTATTAGAATGCAAAAAATGTATCAGGATGTTAGATTCAGTTAGGAACCACGCTGTATTAGACATTTGTTAAGGTTAGCCCATCATACCTGTCCAAATGGATGGAAATCTAATGTTCTGAAGTTTGCATTTAATAATTATGTAAATGTTATTTTAGTAAAAAAAATTATTTTGTTTTCATATTTTAATAAATACGGCCGGGGGGTCTCGAGCTCGAGACCCCCTGCCTTCCAAAGAAATTCTGTTGTCGGTCTGTTAAATGTGTAACTGTAGTATGCATGTTAAGGCGGGGGGTGGCCGGCAGTCACAGACCATGAGCACTTATATTCGGTGTTGTGTCCTCCTTTCCCTAACCTCACCCCCAGAGTGACACACATCTTATCTTTTCAGAAGTGCCGACTCCAAAAACAGTGTACAAACACTTAAATGTGTAACTGTAGTATGCATGTTAAGGCGGGGGATGGCCGGCAGTCATAGACCATGAGGAAAGGGGGGGCCGATCGGCCCCCACGCACACATGGCTGGGCCCGCCCCCCCACCCCCATGTCGCCAATCCTGGTTGGTCGCGCGTCCCGCCCATTGCCCCGGAAGCAGTTTGGCGCTTCCGGTGCAAGGGGGCGGGATCGCGGCATAGGAGGGGTTAAGAGCCTGGGGAGCGCGGGAAGCGGCCTCTTTGTGCCCGCGCTTCCCAGGCTCGCTCCTCGCCCCGATGTGGGGCCGTTACTTTTCCCCACCCTCCATCCCCTGGCAGCAGAATTTTGGTAAGGACACGGGTAGGTATACGGTGTAATACTATGCAATATTGTAAGAATGAAGTTTTTCTCCTTAGGCCTTTTTTCCACGTTTACAGGCAATGTTAATATGTATGTGTTTTCTGGGTGTGTTTTGCTTTTGCATTAACTCCTTTTTCCTTAGGCCTTTTTTCCCTCTTAGATTAATATTGTCGTATTTATCATGTGGGTCTGGCGGTAAGGTCATAATCGGTGAGCAGCAATTTAAGGTCCTTAGGGGGGGCGGTCCCATTCACGAAAGGGGCCGCCCAGGGGGAGGGGCCACTGGTTTCTCCCAGAACTTCAGGGGCAGGATATCCATCGCTTGAAAGGGTGCGGGGGAGGGAGTCACGCTTTCCTCAGGCTGGTAGCCACCCCTCACATACACTATGACATCATCAAGGGGCGCGAGTGTAAGGGCCCTCCTGTTATGGTTAAATGGAGCTCACGGAGCGCACGAGGGTAAACGGGCCCTTGTTGCGCATGCGCATCTCGGATGTGAGAGCGTAGCTGGTAAAAGGATCTGACACCGGTTAGCGACCTTGCCGTAGGACCAGAAATTATTAGAATGCAAAAATGTATCAGGATGTTAGATTCGGTTAGGAACCACGCTGTATTAGACATTTGTTAAGGTTAGCCCATCATACCTGTCCAAATGGATGTAAATCTAATGTTCTGAAGTTTGCATTAAATAATTATGTAAATGTTATTTTATTAAAAATTTTAATTTTGTTTTCATATTTTAATAAATACGGCCGGGGGGTCTCGAGCTCGAGACCCCCTGCCTTCCAAAGAAATTCTGTTGTCGGTCTGTTAAATGTGTAACTGTAGTATGCATGTTAAGGCGGGGGGTGGCCGGCAGTCACAGACCATGAGCACTTATATTCGGTGTTGTGTCCTCCTTTCCCTAACCTCACCCCCAGAGTGACACACATCTTATCTTTTCAGAAGTGCCGACTCCAAAAACAGTGTACAAACTAGAGAATAAGCGTACATCTTGCTGCTTCAATCTTACAACGATCGGATCGGACACACCACAAGGAGAGTCAAAAGTCAAAGTCTTCTCTCACACGACCTGCCCCCGCCGGGCATCCAACGGACTCACTCAGAGTGACACATGAAGTAAACCACTCACTTATGGGGCTGGACTTGGAGTCAGTTCGGTTCAACAATTTGTGTTGGCCTGTTGAAGAAGTCAGTCACTGGAGGCATGCATGCGCATCACCACGTGCGTTGGTGAATGCCAGATGACAGCACAGCTTTACTAGTCTGCCAAGGCGGGCTCTGTATGATAAATGATTTCAGGGCCGTCATTGGTAGCGCTTTCGCACACTAGCAGATTGACGGCCCTGGGACCCAAACATGAAAGTACACATTTTACTTCTTCTCAGTTGATGAGTGCAGTGTGGTTGCACTTACACACACTGGCCAATGAGGTTCTGTCATGCTGAGCGCTTTGTGTCCAATCACTACTCAGGGCTGGCTGCCAATGATGATATAGTGTTGTGTTGATGCTGACACAGCTTACAAAAATGTGCACAACAGGCCAATAAATGCCCAAAACGTAGCCACCTGCAATTTGAGGTTTTTCTCGCACAAATGGGAAAAATGTTGGCCATTTGTGCGCGAATTAACCCAATCTGGCAACACTGGAGAAAAATCGGATGTCCCATATTTATAGAGGCGCGCACAACCCCAGCCCGCGACGCCGAACATCATGTCACGCCGAATGTAGAAGGCGCTACCCAATGCGCTTTCGAGGTGAAAGGCCGTTCAAGGGGATTCCCAAACTCATGTTTTTTGCCGCCCTCCCCCAATTGCCTCCCTAGGCGGCCGCCTAGTCTTGCCTAATGGTAGAAACGGCCCTGGAAATAGGGAAAGCGATGAAACATGTTGGCCCATCCTGAATTGGTCTGCAACATGCAGTTTGTTTTTAAGTTTGAGTGAACTCACGGATCTGAAAAAAATTGCAACGTTATCTTTGTGATTGTGAACTCATTTTTAATTGGAGATAGAAATGGTATCTTCTGGACCTTATGGGGTCCTCTGTTGCTTTTGTTAAGATACACAACACTATTTTCACCTCTATTCTTTTTGCTGAACACTTCTTTTTCTTTTCTAATAGGTGAGAAAGTTACCAATGATGAAAAACATAGATAAGCTAGTTAGAACCTACCAGTAGTTCCTCTGGTGTAGCGCACGTGAGGGACTTTCTCACCTTCACACATTTTTTGTGTTTTTTGTATGCACCTTTCTCAGCTGAGGGTATATTGGCGATGAGTTGACTGACAAACCGACATACTATAAAACTGCAGCCTTTTAGGAATGGATAAAGACTGGTAAAATGTATAGACCATCTATTGGGTAGAGGTGGATACCTTCGATACCATTTCTATTATTAAAAGAGTGTATGATGTCCTGTACAATCAGGTCTTATGCTGTTGATAAAGCACTCACCTGCCAACAGGCTTTTGTTCTGGAAGGGCGACCCCCCCATTAAAGTATAGTCTAGGATCTCCCATACCAGTTTTAATCCTTTAGTTCACACCCCCCCACTTCACGAATCACCTCACCCGCACTCATCATACGCCATCCTCTTAAAAGATCCAGCTGACTGTCTCTATCCAGTACTCTGACCCCAGGCATTCTCCACCCTGGAAATATAGAGCCAGATGTAGGTTGGCCAATACCAATAAATTACCGAATTTCGTCCGTTACCGACCGGTATTGGGCTTTTTAGATGTAGGTGGCATTTTTGTAGGATTCGGTATTATACCGAATCGGTAATTTAACAATTCAGGAAAATACCGAATTCTTAACATACCGATTCGGTAAATTACCGAATCCAGGATGTAGGGAACACTCAAGTTAGTGCATTCCTCAGTTATGGATTCGTTATTTACCACCAACTACAAGTTGGTGGTAAATAATGAAAACCTTTGAAAAAGCATTTTTTTTTGCTTTTCCAACAGTGTCATGTTGCGGACATACATGCCCTTAGGGCATGTATGTCTGCAACATGTGCACCCATACACAATTGAGGGGTGTAACAGGGTGTCAAAGTGACACCCTGCCACCCTTCAATGTTTTCCCCCTTTTACCGAATCGGTATTTACCGATTCGGTAATTGCCATTCATTCCTATGGGCCTCCAGGCCCATAGGAATGAATGGCAAATACCGAATCGGTAAATACCGATTCGGTAAATACCGAATTTTACAGATTCATTAAAATTTACGGAAAAATTACCTACATACTATTTACCTATTCTTAAATACCGAATCGGTATGATTCGGTATTTAAGAATAGGTAAATAGTATTTACCTACATCTGGCCCATAGTGCCTCTCTTTCTAGTCTTTATAGGAACATTAGCCCATTGTTGAAATTTGGATACGGTATAGGAGCACTGGCTTTTGGACCTCCCAATTAGGCTCCCAGTCCCCCCCCCAGTACCTCCTCACTTTGAGAAGAGATCCGTTTTGCAAACATAGCATGAAAAGGTGCCTTATTTACAAGGCAGTGATAAGCCACGTTAAGTGGCTTAATGCTGTATTGTAAATAAGGCAAAGCCTATATTGCCACCACAACATCACTAAAAGTGACATTCTGGTGGTGATAGGTGCTTGTAAATATGCCCCCCAGTGTGTAGTGTCCTGTGATTCAATTGAATGTGTGATAAAAGGATGGTGACCTGGGATTGATGGTCAGTGAGATCGAAGGCGGCTGAGAGATAGAAAAAGACCAGGTCCCACACACAAGGGTCCTGTTGCAGGAAAACAAGGGTACAGTCCACATTTTGAATATTTGCTGTTTCATTGCTGCTTCTTGAGCAGAAACCAAATAGATGGTCTGTAGGATGTGTTTCATGTAAACTATGGGGCAGATTTACAAGCCCCTTACGCCAATTTTCCGCCGCCGTTGCGTCACTTCTGTGAGCAACGGAGGCATAAAGCCAGCGCCATGCTGCGGGGTATTTACAACGTGACGCATCTAGGGAGATGTGTCACGTTGTAAAACCCTACGCCACATGAAACCTGCGTCAGCTTTTATGTGGGCGCTCCAGAGCAGGGGGGGGGGCGTTCCGGCGCAGGAACGCCTCGCAAAAGTGGTTGAGTGAAATCTACAAGATTTCATTTGTCACTTTTTCAACCCCGCTGCGTCAAAACCTTGCGCCTGCTTGAAGCAGGCGTAAGGCTTGACACACCATGTTGGACATAGGCAGGGTTAGAACAGTGCTGGAGTTGCGTCGCGCCCGCGACACAACTCCAGCACTGCGCCAACCTTACACCGGCAGATGCGACACGCATCTGTTTATCCTTGCGCCATGATGGGTCGCATTGTAAATGCGGCGCATCTGTGTTGGCGCAAGAGTAAACTTGCGTGACGCATCTTTCCTGGCGCATCCCTGCTGATTTGCAGGGATTAGCCAGGAAACGTAAATCTGCCCCTTGGTCTTTCAGTTGGACAACAGGTACTTAATTATGTTTTCAAAGAATGATTGCTTTATCAGGGGTTGGTATGGGAAGGTTCTCCAAGGCAGAGGTTTGCCTTTTTCTGTAGAGAGTGACTTTTTCAGTTTTGATTACATCAGGAAAACTGCCTTGTGCAAGGGGTTTGGCAATCTTGTGGGATGGGGAGAATGTTGACCAATATGTAGTGAATTTGAAGATCGTGAGGTTGTCGTCAAGGTCTGTATGCAGAACTTATTTAATAGAGGTCCAGTTCAATATGTACCATAGAGGGATGGTGGAGATGGCAGGAGGTTACTTTGTGCTCTTGAGGTGTTGATAGTTCTGGGTGCGCTTTGGTTTTATGGCATTGCAATTGCCATTGGATTGCAGGACTATGATGGTGCGTGAAAATACTTACCAAGTGGAGAGTCTTTCGGAATAGTATCTCATGGAGCCGGTATAGCACTACTTAAGCAGCAGACTCATTGGGATGGCAGCAACTACCTGCTTTAGAATTTGCTCTACTTTGCAGTAATCAACATTATATCAATGATGAAAGCATAAAGTTTGCCTTTCATAAATCACTCGACTAAGCCCAATTGTGGTAACTGTTTCTTGGTACCCAGGGAAATTTGATGACAGGCCACAAATTGTACCAACGAGAACCATTTACCTTTTGTGTCTTGGGACTTACCCTACAGTTAGACCCAAAACTAAACACCATGTCCAACTCCTTACCACTCAACCTTCAAGATAAGGTGGCAGAGGGGCCCAAGGCTTACTCAGGGAAGTGGTTTGCGGTAGAGACTCAGAATTCAATCAAGGTTATAATAAAAATTAATACATTTTTGTCTAGCTAGTGCTTCTACTTAAAAAGAAAGAGCACTTAATGATGGTGTACAGCTAAATAGTACACATCAAATGCAGGTGGCAAAATGTAGATAAAGATCATAGGGAATCAAAGGGAACGGGAGTCTGCCAGTACTACCTTCAGGCTTCTCTGTGTTCTTACAAGTGGTATTGGATGTTCAGCGAGAAGTCCATTAGGTTGCCGAGGTGGGCTGGTAGTGTACAATTCCTTTAAGCTCCCCTCCACCCCCCGCTTTCCACACCCAAAGCAGTAGAGTAAAAATAATATTGATCAAAGTAAGGTTGTCTGTAAGCCAGCCTTTGTAGCTACCCTGGTATCTTTTAAAAATAGTGAGTTCCATGCAAGCTTATTTGTGCACTGTACCTTGAAAAGGATGGACCCTGGCCATGCTGCGGGGTGGGTGCAACTCTGCTGTGTGCGTACAAGCCTCAGAGAATGTGGATTCTAATTCTACCCCGGCCAACTTACTCCAATGATGTTGTTCATTGGCAGACATGCACTTTGGTCCAGGAGAAGATGTACAGGTACAAATAAGTAAATGCCTCACTTGATCACTATTGCCAGGGAAGGGGAAACCTTCTTTATTGGATTTTTCTAGGGGTAAAAAGTAGAAAAACACCACCCAAACAAATGATGACACTGGATTGCAGCAGTGATCTTTTGGGGGGGTTTAAGATGAAACCGCTGAATGAATTTCCAATTCTACTTAGCTCCAAGTTGTCAAGGGCACTTCTTTTTTTAGATGGATCCCTCAAATGTGATTATGATTTTCATTTATCGCCTATGTCCACAGGTGGTTTTTCTTCTGGTCCTTCGTGGCCATTACCGCTTTATCGGCCACCTTCTGCAGCACTTCGGAACCCAAAGTTAATTTTTTGGTCTGGGGTTACCGAACACTTTTATTAAAAGTATATATGCCTACTTTTATGGAATTTATGCAAGCCCTCTTCATTCATTGGTCTGTTGCTGGGTCAGTCACAATTTTCTTCCGTCCACTACAGAATACAGCTTGCGGCAAAAGGATAGCGCATTAAACCCATTGGATAACTTCACTGCAAATGACAGCATTCAGGTCTTGCTCATGTAGTACTTCCTCACTCATGTTAGTTCCCTTCACTGCCGGGGACTAATATGGCAATGTGTGATTTTTGAGAGAAAAAAATATTTTAGCTTTTAGCCATTCCTTTTTTGTATTTGCGAGGACCCATCAGCTCCCCCAACATTAAAATGTCATGAAAACCATGACAAAACAAAAAAGTATTGACAGAGCAAAAGACTGCCTGCCAAGCCAGACCTATTGGTTTTGCCAATGCTTGATAACCACATTCTCTCTAAATAGATCGGACCCACTATACAGACAATGCCTTAATGTCACTTCTGCACTCTGAACAGTAAGAAGAAATGGTTGAGGGTAACACATGCATCAAAAGAACGGGGTTACTCTACTTGACCAATATGCATAAGTCATTCTGTACTAAAAAGATGAATACATTTTCATCACCCTGAGGAAACGCTTGTCCTTTCCAGCAGGAGAGGAGAACTGAGAGATAATGCCATAAATGCCTGAATCAAGTAATTGAGGGATGGGTCCACAACATTGCCATTTCCGCTTTTGTCTGATGGACAAATTCTTAGCCAGCAAAGGCATTAATACATTTTTTTTTTAAGTTTAAAGAGCTTTATTAAAGAGGATATACAATGTAAAACATGAGTACATAAGAAGAAGGCATCAAAAAGAGTCAAGAATTAAAAAAATATATAACAATTGGAAAAACAACCCCAATAGGGGTAAATGAGCTTTACTAAGGGAAAAAGCTTTTAAGGAGATTTTGTGTAGAGGCAGAAGAAAGAGGGGGGAAAAGAGAAAGGAAAAGAGAAAGGAAAAGAAAAGAAGGAAAAAAAGAGAAAAGAAGAGAAGACAAAGGGAACAGCCTAGAAAGAAAGCTCAATACTTAAAGGTAATGTAAATGCAAATAATTCTATCAAAACAGAAAAAAGGCATTAATACAATTTGCATTTTAATGGGTAAGACTAGTGATTCTAAGACAGAGTGTTGGGAAATTAATAGACTGGGGTAAAATTTAAATTTCGTCACATATGTTCAAGAGTTCTGCAAGTTCCTGAAGACCTGGCTACCCGGCTAATCAACTGGACCATGCCAGCTCCTAAATACCCTCACAGGTGACCAAAAGCATTCTACAAATCTACTGATTGATTGATAGATTGATACATTCAACAATGGACGATTGATTACCTGACAGTCATTATTTCAGCTATGAGTGAAATGTGCTAGATGAGGAAAGATTAAATTGAATTAATAAAGATCCACATTGTGATATGGAAGTGTGATTGACCATTTTATAATAAAAAAACTCTTCTTAAAAATCACTGATCCTTTACTGGTGGCCTGATTCGCTACAATGTTTTTCCACAAATCAGGGCGGTCACATATTTAATGAGGATCACTGTCTCATCTGTGACACCATTAGAAAGAGGAGAATAGTGTTTATAAGATCAAAGATGTTTTCCCATTAATGATGGCGGAACAGGTTTTATGTGAGGGGGCTGCAATGATCAAAGTCTATGGCAGCTGATAACTCTACTTTGAGAGGCAAACACATGGAGAGGGGGGAGTTGGCTGACTCAGAAAGGAGATCACTTTTTTAATAAGCAGGCTTTGATTATAAGCAGGTCTTAAAGATGCCAATTTCCTCCTAACTGTGGAAGAAACCAAAAATTACAAAAGGTAGTATTTACCCTCTCTGCCTGCTACATCCTTGAGCGATAAGGGCCATAGGGTTTATATTTAACTGCAATTCCCTCCTAGTAATTAGATGGAGAAAGGAAGACATGCTAGTTCAAAGATCAAGGAAGCAACAAACAATCTGTTAAAGTTATTTTTGAGTGGGTAATGCAAGCAAAGGGTGGTTTGCCCAGAATCATAAAAAAAAAGTCAATAGATTGGTAGCCAGACTGCAGGCGGCCACGTGTTTCTTCTTGAACCCTCACTGTTCAAGCCATTGTTGGGCCTCCCTATTGTTTCTCATTTTGCTTTAAGATATAGTAAATATTATTACATCACATGCAATATTAGTATTGATGCTTGCACAAGGATTCCAGCTACTGGTCGTTCTACTGTTGGGTTACTGTATGAAGGATGTGAGCTGTAGGGATGAAATAAATCTCTTCTCCCACCCTAGATGTGTTAAGCCTTCTTCTCCTTCCTGTTGAAGCTTTTTCATCTCGCTCCTTAGTCTTCCAACGATTCCGGCCCATGTCCCCCTTGAATGCTATCACTGCCTGTCTACAGAGGTGAGAATATGGCCATCTTGTCTGGTTGATCACTGGTGATCTGATTCTGAACCCGTTCAGATTCCTTTGGTGGTGTGCTTTCAGGAATGTAGAGCGGGTCTCTTCTAATCCACTGCTGGTTTCCGCTAAGGATTCTTATCCGCCATCTTCCATCTGTCCCATATCCTTCTAATCATGGCTTTGGATTGGTCAAGGTGGACACTCACTCAAGGTAAACCCCTCATGTAATAAAGCAGTTTGGGAAGTTCACAGACATGGCGCCTCAGAGGGAAACTTCTATCCAGATTTACTTTATCGTAGCACTGATGCTCACCCCCTGCTGAGTCGTGCTCACAAACCAAAAATATATCTGTGACTGGGGGTGAATGTTCGATTAATTCAGCATTCCCTCCATCATCTGTTCTTTTTGCATTTGTCGCCCTAAGTGGGAAGGGAATGCCCAGACGTGGGTCCAGTGCTCGCTACTCCACCAGTTTCAATCTAGCCTGGCTGATGAGGGATGTTACTCTGAAGCCGGTCCTAGGATGCTTGTTTCTGGTCCAGAAAAGACCTGGCCTGGCAGTTCTGGCTGGACTGTTTGCATGGGGAACAGTGTTAAGACTGATTTGCACATGGCTGGGTCTAAACTGGAATGGCATGGGGAGCAGATAAAACAATGGATTTAGCCTAGATCTGTGACTGAGCTGGTGAATGTTTAATTAATTCAGCATTCCGTCCATCATCTGTTCTTTTCACAATCTAAAAAGGCACAAATAGTAGTGCAGATAAACGTTCGCACACAAAAGTTATTTTGCACTGATAGTTGATGCGAGCACAGCACAAAATGCCATTGTATCGTGCTGTGTGGTGTCAAACCCTTGAGAATTCAGGTAAAGTTGGTGCAACAGGAAGGCAATAGCAGAAACACTCCTACGATTCTATGAACATACGGTTCTACTAAAATAGCATGACCTGGCTCTGCGTGCAATTCTAGCGCCAAGTGAAACCAGACGCAAACAGTGGGCAACCCACACATTGTTTGATATTTCTACCCCTAACAAGTCATTTCCACGAAATGACACATTTCACAGGATTTACCTTTGGGCAGGTGCCATTGCTTAGAATTTTGTGATGGAGGCGTGCCTTGAGTACAGATCTTATTAAGCATTGCCTTCTCACTTTTATACTGTGGCACAACGCTTCAGCATTGCACTAACATGACACTTTTAACTTAGGCACAAATGACTATGTCATTGGCACACAACTCTTAATAAAGGAACACTGTGCAATTTCCTCCAGTTTTTACTTTTTATTATCATGAAGTGCTGCCTGGCAATTTAGTAAATCTGGGCCTTGCTCTTTGCTGAGGTGATGAAAAGAGCTTGCCCAATCACCCTGTACTTTACTATGAAATTGATGTGTATGTCAACATCTGTTCATACTTGTGCGAAAAGTGGAAAGAAAGAAGTGCAGGCACTCACTATTCCAGATTGCATGTAGGCTGCTGAGAAGTGCTGGAACTCCCCCATTAAATGTATTGCACCAAAGTGGAGAAGTGCTGGCACTCTTCCTATCAAATAGAAGAAGCGCAGGTACTCCCTAATATCCCAGAACACCCGTTTGCTGCTGAGAAGTGCTGGTACTCCTCCATTAAACGTATTGCACCTAAGTGGTGAAGTGCTGGCACTCTTCCGTCTAAACTAAAGAATGGCTGGTACTCACTATCCCAGAGTACCTGTTTGCTGCTGAGAATTGCTGGTTTTCTTCCGTTAAATGTATTGCACCAATGTGGAGAAGTGCCGGTACTCTTCCTTCCAAATTAAAGACGGGCAGGTACTCACTATACCAGAGTACCTGTTTGCTGCTGAGAAGTGCCAGTACTCTCCCCTAAATGTACTGCCCCCAAGTATAGAAGTGCTGGTACTCTTCCTTCCAAATTAAAGAAGGGCAGGCACTCACTATCCTAGAGCACTTGTTTGCTTCTGAGACGCACTGGTACTCTTCCATTGAGTGTACTGCACCCAAGTAGGGAAGTGCTGGTACTCTTTCTTCCAAATTAAAGGGCATGTACTCACTATCCTAGAGTACCTGTTTGCTGCTGAGACGCACTGGTACTCTTCCGTTAAATGAATTGCAGAAATGTGGAGAAGTGCTGGTACTCTTCCATTAGGTGTACTGCACCCAAGTAGGGAAGTGCTGGTACTCTTCCTTCTAAATTAAAGAAGGGCCGACACTCACTATCCTAGAGTACTTGTTTGCTGCTGAGACGCACTGGTACTCTTCCGTTAAATGAATTGCACCAATGTGGTGAAGTGCTGGTACTCTTCCATTAGGTGTACTGCACCCAAATAGGGAAGTGCTGGTACTCTCCCTTCCAAATTAAGCAGGGACTCAGTAACTGTCCACTTAAAAGACTGCCTCACACATATCTCAAGGGAAACACCAGGACTGGCCTATGGTGCCTGGAGGCCTAATTCCCAGTGACAGGTGTCTGACCTCGAATGACCCTGCGGCTACCGTAATAGCCGACTTCTACCTTAATTACACACCGCATTAGCACCTTCTTTTGTACACATTAAAACATTACAAAAATGGAAATAAGCAGCTTAAGTAAGCTATGTGCGACTTCAGTTTCCATCATCAAGCAAGACCAATTATCTCAGACACTCAGCTAATCCTGAAACTTAATAACACCCACACAGAGAGCAGCAGGGCCACTGAATGTCTCTTACATAACCATATGTACCAATGAATCCGTAATGAGGGCCCTGCTTCAATCTCCTGCTTCCAACTTTCACCAACATGCAGTAAACATGTGTCTGCCTCAGTGACAGATTCATCTCTCATCAGCCATGGACGAAAAATAATTGCATCCAATATTTATTCCTTAATATAAACATGAAATAGTAAACGCATAGGATTTGCTCCACTTTCATAAGAAAGCTAAAAATGTCACCTAAAGATGTAAAAACATGTAGCACTAATTTTTTTAAAATTTTTATCAATGTTCTACTTGTTTTGTAAAGGTTTTAATTAATCATGCACGAATAAAAAATTACCTTACCTTACCTTACCATTAAAAAAAGTGGTCATAGATTTGAACAAGATGAATTAATTTAACTTTTCAAATTTATGTAGCTGGTAGGGAAAAAAAGAACGGATTGGTAAAATCTGATCGATTCGGTGAATTAATTACAAATCAGAGTCAAAGGGGCCTCTTTCCCAATGGCCCTGATTTTGGTGCAATAATACCTCAAACATTAAATACCAATAATACGGGGTGCGGTAACCCCTGCTGATTCTGAATTTTTACATTCAGAATCAGGAATATCGTGTGACGTCAAAGTTTTTCGCATCCGTATAGTAAATATTCTCTCTTTATGAGCAGTTTTTCAGTATTTAGTTTGCAGCAGAAATATCGCACCTGGTAAAAGCAGATATCGTAGGGTGCGGTATTGAATAACCGCTATATGTATCAAGCTATTTAGCATTCGCAAAGGCCGAAATTCTGCGAATTTCGGCCTTTGCGAATGCTAAATAGACAAATGGAATGTATCAAACAAGTTTGATGCAAAATAAGGATTAGCAAAATTTGCTAATCCTTATTTTGCGATTGCACTTAAGGAATTGCAAATTTTGCGATTCCTTAAATGCAATGTATCAAACAAATAAAATGCAAAAAATGCCATTAAGGAGTAGCAAATTACCACCAACTTCTAGTTGGTGGTAATTTGCGAATTCTTATCAAAAATCATTTTTGATAAAAACCAAAGGTGCCATATGACGCCCATACATGCCCTTAGGGCATGTATGTGCGCCATATGCCCCCAAATGTCTTTTTCAGGGGTGCAGCAGGGTGTTCTTGAGACACCCCTGCACCCTTGGAAACATCCCTAATTTGCGAACAGCAAAGTGCTAATTGCAAATTGCACTTTCATTCCTATGGGCCTCCTGGCCCATGGAAATGAAGGGGTAATTTGCGATTGACAATTTGCTAATCTCAAATTAAGGAATGCTAAGGAATCGCTATTGGAAAGCGATTTTGTACATACATACCGTTTTGCATTTCCTAAATAGCGATTCCTTAAAATTCGCTATTTAGGAAATGCAAAATGGTTTGTTGATACATATAGCGGTAAGTGCGGTATTAGTGCAGCATTCCAAGTGCCACACCTCAGGATGGTGGCTAGCACATCACTCCTGCATGTTTTATCTTGCATTTCTAGATGCAAAACTCAATATTAGGTCTGGGTGAATTATGATTACGCTGGAGTAATTTTGGCAAATCCGCGTTGCTCTTTGACGTGTAATTACTGATAATTACAAGATTACTCCTCTTTGTGTAACTAAGAGTAATCTGGGGAGAAAAATCCTACAGCAAGAACACATTTAGCGAAAGCGAACAGCTGCTCACACTCTCTATTCACGTGCTGTTTTTTAGAGCAAAATGCATCCTTGCATCCATTTTGGGCGTAAGGGACCATTTTTGCGCCATGAACTACCGCTAAATGCTGAATTTAGCATAATTCCGTGTAATCTTGTTAACTTCCTGGGCAATTCTGCATGAATACTCTACAAGGATTTACGTGAGTTAGGCCCACTCCTACTTAAAATGATATGATAGGTTTATTTATTGGTAAGCAAATGATATATCCCAAATATGCAATAAAACATCACAAAAGCAGAACCCGTTTATGTCAATCACTCTCGGTAAATGAGAGCCAGCGGTGTAATCCCTCGGACCTTAGGACGAAGATCCTGAAAACATCAATATCTAAAATAAGTAGATCTGAGAATTACTTTTCAGTAATCGTAAATATTTAAACCGTGCGACTAGAACATAGCGTAAGGAAGCTAGCTACATCCACCCCCCTCTATGGTCTATGCTCTTTCAGAATGCAAAAGTAATGTGGTGTGTTGAAGCTAGTGCCGTGGTCCCTACATGATAAAGAACGTCTTACAGTCTGTACTACTAGCGTGAACATCACTAAGCCTATAGAAATAAATATATAGTATTGTACTAAGCTACAGTGTCGGATTAACCCCTCCCATGCTCATGATGAGCTCAGCTCGTCATGAGCCACGGTTGCCGTGTGCTAACGGCTCCAACGCTCGCACACGGGGATAATTCCCCCGCTGTGCTGAGTGTTCCATAAAAATGTTTGTGGCCGTGACGAGCTCAGCTCGTCACGAGCACCGGGGCGCTGTGCGCGCCCCCCAGCACAGCGGGGGAATTACCCCCGCGGCCAATGGGTTAAACCCTGTGGAGGCCACTAGGCAGTTGAAATTTAGCCCCCCATACAAATTATCTCCTAATACCCACTATAACGCCTTTTATTTACAAACTGACACTTGCCAGACGATGAACTTTTAAGAGACAGACTGTTATGTGAATCTGATGTCTCTGGTTTATGTACTTTAAGTTGTTAATGGGTACATTACATTAATACAATATTTTCTCTACAGAGTTTTTACAAACTGACACTAGCCAGACGATGAGCTTTAAAGAGACAAACTTATGTAAATCTGATGTCTCTGGTTTATTTACTTTAAGTTGTTGATGGGTACATAACATTAATACAGTAGTTTCTCTACAGTCTTTAATATAAAGTTTTCGTTTCTTTGAGTTGGCTAATTTTTTTCTATCTTTTGGAAACAATATTTAAGTAAGCTTGATTGCAATTTTCTTTCAAGGTCAAAGCAGTATTATTTTGATCAGTTGTCATGGGGCACCTAAAAGGAGTTGGGCCCATAGGCCGGAGCTTACTGTGCCTATTCTGTAATCCAGACCTGCTAAACTATGCCCCTATTTGTTACTTTATAATGAGCAAGCTCAGACTTCTCACAATATTTGTATCTACAATAACCATTGGTTATTTGTTGACAACCCTCATAGACGCTGAGGTGTTAAAAGTGCGGTGTATCTTTTATCCGCCCCTTCTCTAGCGTCATGGCATATTCATCGGGTTGACAAACGACGTGCTATATGCCTGCCTCACCTGAGGCAATCTCTGGAAAGAGTAGAAGTGTCCAGAAATGATAAGAGCTAGTCCAGAAGGGAAACATCCTTTACAACGCAACTTTTACCACACAATGCTTTTACATCGTAACTTTGACAACGCAAACCATTACAACGCATTGCGCTGGGGGGCGCTCTAGGATAGGGAATACATTTAATTTACTATCCAACACCTTCCCTACTATCCACGGGGACTGGAGTTGGAATAGTAAATTAAACTATTCACTATCCAGCACCCCTCAACACTATGCGTTGTAAAGGCATGCATTGTAAAAGTTGCGATGTAAAAGCATGCGTGGTAAAAGCATGCGATGTAATGTCATACATCCGTCCAGAAGGTTAAGGTGCAGTGCCACCAAGCAAAAAATCTAAAAACAGTGTTGCACCAAAACAAAAAACAATATTTATTATAGAAAAGATGCACACTGCAGATTAAAAGGGGAAATAGTGATATATTTGGTAATCGAGTTACAGGATTACCATATAACTCTATCAATAAGTCGACATGTTTCAGCTCTATTGGGCCCGGAGGGTCTGTAGAGATTTCGTCAGGACAAAACAAAAGAACAAAACTGAATACTCACACTATTAGTGTAGTGTTCAATAGAAGTATGAAAGTTTCACACTCAGATTCCTGTTTGGAGGAAACACAATACGTTTATAGCATTTTAAGAATAAACTTGAACATTGTTTGACAGCATATAGCATACAAGAAAAGGGTCTCTATATGTGGACCAGAACACAGATGAGATAGCAGTAAGTCAATCTCTATTAGTACTGTTGTAAGTACCGCACTGTTGGTACTACAATAAATAGGAGCAGAGAAAATAGGGAACAACGGGTCATAACACTGGGACAAAGGATGAGGTCTATTTGGGTTGAGTATGTAACGTTATATTTAAGGCAATGCGCTGGAGGCAGAGTGGAAAAAGCTGCAGGTTGCCTGGAAGCGCAGGTTTGAAAAACGTGCAGAATGGTCGTTTGCCATTAATTAAGCGCTAACAAATAAGCAAGTTTAAAGTATTTAGACTTGGAGAGCAAGGCAGCGCTGTCTAGAGGAGACAGCGTTTGTTAAATGTAAACTCGGAGTCGCCGATGGTATCAGCATGTAAATTCATGTGCATAAAGCATTTAAGCACTAGTGAATAACAGGCGCGAGGCTGAATGGGCGATGTTACACGCTTCGGCATTTTCGAGGGATGTAAACAGAAAGCTAGGGATTACAGCTAGCAAACGGCGTGATACTAAACGTGCGCTTTTAAAAAATTTACCTTAATTATCAGGAAATCACTCCGCATCAGACGGGCCAAAGAGTCGCTGTACACAGGGCGTTTGCTAGAATAATAAAAGCACACATGCCGCGTAAAGATGTTTCAGAGTTTAAACGAAACAGCCGTCACTTACTATGTTGGAAGAGGCTCGCCTGGCGCCATTCTTACCCTCGTGTTGGTTGCAATTCTTGCTGGTGCTGACTCTGCCCCTGGGAAGTGGGAGGACATTTCCGCGTGCGTTTTTAAAGGAATAGGAAGCAACGAAGGGCTTATGCTTTCACTAAATGTTAAAGGGGCAGTGAGACAATATAGACTGCCACTCTAAAGTCTGCGTAATAACTGGGAAAAGTAGCAGAGGCTGGGGCTACTCTATAGTATATTAGACCAAAAGATATATATAGGAGAATGTATATAAAGTGACAGTATATCTCAGGAAGCCTGAAGCTGTACGCTGGGCACGAGGACAAATTTACAAAAAATTGTAACCATATGGTATCTTGGTTGGAGTACCACATCTGTATAAGATCTTTTAAGGCAGATTAGAGCGTAAATTAAATACAGTGTACCCAGTATTAAATTTAGGGAAATGTTCTATTAATGAAGAAAGGGAGATGTTAATAAAACTGGTGCCATGGAATGTTATCATTCATCCCCAGTACATGAGTTCTCAGTCGATTGACCCATCGTTGTTCCCTTTCGAACAGTATACGTTCAGCATCGATGTGCTTATCATGAAGCTTTTCCAAGACTGTCCATCTGAGGTCATCGCACGAGTGGCCAGCTGCCACAAAATGTGTGCAGAGTTTGGTTGTACTTTTCTTGAGTCGTATATTGCTCCTGTGTTCTCCTATACGTATCTTAATTTTACGACAGGTCATCCCTACGTATTTTTGTGGACAAGGACATGTTATAAGGTACACCACATGAGTGGAGTTGCAGTTTGTATGTTGCCTTTGTGTCCATATCAAGCTGTCAGTGAGTTGTAGGGTCTTGGTGGGATTTGTGAACTTACACACTCCACAGGTGCCGCAGGGAAAAGGACCAGTTACTGGGGCCATATTGATGTTTCTTGTGGTGGTCATAGTTGGTCTTTTTCTCTGGCGAGTGTGTACTAACACATCTCTAAGGTTTTTTGTCCTCCTGTTTGCAAATCTTGGCTTGGGCCAGTCATAAGTCCCTGGGGTAATTATTTGCCAATTTTTTCTTATAAGTTTCTGTACCTGATAAGTAGCTGGGCAAAAAGTGGTCACACATGTGACAAGATCTTTTATTGGTTCCTTTTGGTGACTCTGTAGTAGACATTCCCTGGGTTGGTTCTTTGTTCTTTTTTTACACTTAGAGATTGTCTGAGGAGTGTAATTTCTTACTCGTAATTTTTTACTCAAAATTGTAGCCTGTTGTTTATAATCACTTTCTTTACTACAATTTTGTTTGTGTCGAAGAAATTGGCTGTAAGGGAGATTGTCTCTGAGTGGTTGAGGGTGGAAACTGAAATAAGGAGAGCATTGACTTTCTAGACCTGACCATCTTTTCTGAAAATGGTAAACTAGAGACCAAGACTTATACAAAGCCTACAGCTAAGAACAGTATATTATCATATTTCAGTTTCCACCCTCAACCACTCAGAGACAATCTCCCTTACAGCCAATTTCTTCGACACAAACGAAATTGTAGTAAAGAAAGTGATTATAAACAACAGGCTACAATTTTGAGTAAAAAATTACGAGCAAGAAATTACACTCCTCAGACAATCTCTAAGTGTAAAAAAAGAGCAAAGAACCAACCCAGGGAATGTCTACTACAGAGTCACCAAAAGGAACCAGTAAAAGATCTTGTCACATGTGTGACCACTTTTTGCCCAGCTACTTATCAGGTACAGAAACTTATAAGAAAAAATTGGCAAATAATTACCGCAGGGACTTATGACTGGCCCAAGCCAAGATTTGCAAACAGGAGGACAAAAAACCTTAGAGATGTGTTAGTACACACTCGCCCGAGAAAAAGACCAACTACGACCACCACAAGAAACATCAATATGGCCCCAGTAACTGGTCATTTTCCCTGCGGCACCTGTGGAGTGTGTAAGTTCACAAATCCCACCAAGACCCTACAACTCACTGACAGCTTGATATGGACACAAAGGCAACATACAAACTGCAACTCCACTCATGTGGTGTACCTTATAACATGTCCTTGTCAACAAAAATACGTAGGGATGACCTGTCGTAAAATTAAGATACGTATAGGAGAACACAGGAGCAATATACGACTCAAGAAAAGTACAACCAAACTCTGCACACATTTTGTGGCAGCTGGCCACTCGTGCGATGACCTCAGATGGACAGTCTTGGAAAAGCTTCATGATAAGCACATCGATGCTGAACGTATACTTTTCGAAAGGGAACAACGATGGGTCAATCGACTGAGAACCCATGTACTGGGGATGAATGATAACATTCCATGGCACCAGTTTTATTAACATCTCCCTTTCTTCATTAATAGAACATTTCCCTAAATTTAATACTGGGTACACTGTATTTAATTTACGCTCTAATCTGCCTTAAAAGATCTTATACAGATGTGGTACTCCAACCAAGATAGGATTTGGTTACAATTTTTTGTAAATTTGTCCTCGTGCCCAGCGTACAGCTTCAGGCTTCCTGAGATATACTGTCACTTTATATACATTCTCCTATATATATCTTTTGGTCTAATATACTATAGAGTGGCCCCAGCCTCTGCTACTTTTCCCAGTTATTACGCAGACTTTAGAGTGGCAGTCAATATTGTCTCACTGCCCCTTTAACATTTAGTGAAAGCATAAGCCCTTCGTTGCTTCCTATTCCTTTAAAAACGCACGAGGAAATGTCCTCCCACTTCCCAGGGGCAGAGTCAGCACCAGCAAGAATTGCAACCAACACGAGGGTAAGAATGGCGCCAGGCGAGCCTCTTCCAACATAGTAAGTGACGGCTGTTTCGTTTAAACTCTGAAACATCTTTACGCGGCATGTGTGCTTTTATTATTCTAGCAAACGCCCTGTGTACAGCGACTCTTTGGCCCGTCTGATGCGGAGTGATTTCCTGATAATTAAGGTACATTTTTTAAAAGCGCACGTTTAGTATCACGCCGTTTGCTAGCTGTAATCCCTAGCTTTCTGTTTACATCCCTCGAAAATGCCGAAGCGTGTAACATCGCCCATTCAGCCTCGCGCCTGTTATTCACTAGTGCTTAAATGCTTTATGCACATGAATTTACATGCTGATACCATCGGCGACTCCGAGTTTACATTTAACAAACGCTGTCTCCTCTAGACAGCGCTGCCTTGCTCTCCGAGTCTAAATACTTCAAACTAGCTTATTTGTTAGCGCTTAATTAATGGCAAACGACCATTCTGCACGTTTTTCAAACCTGTGCTTACAGGCAACCTGCAGCTTTTTCCACTCTGCCTCCAGAGCATTGCCTTAAATACAACGTTACATACTCAACCCAAATAGACCTCATCCTTTGTCCCAGTGTTATGACCCGTTGTTCCCTATTTTCTCTGCTCCTATTTATTGTAGTACGAACAGTGCGGTACTTACAACAGTACTAATAGAGATTGACTTACTGCTATCTCATCTGTGTTCTGGTCCACATATAGAGACCCTTTTCTTGTATGCTATATGCTGTCAAACAATGTTCAAGTTTATTCTTAAAATGCTATAAACGTATTGTGTTTCCTCCAAACAGGAATCTGAATGTGAAACTTTCATACTTCTATTGAACACTACACTAATAGTGTGAGTATTCAGTTTTGTTCTTTTGTTTTGTCCTGACGAAAGCTCTACAGACCTTCCGGGCCCAATAGAGCTGAAACATGTCGACTTATTGATAGAGTTATATGGTAATCCTGTAACTCGATTACCAAATATATCACTATTTCTCCTTTTAATCTGCAGTGTGCATCTTTTCTATAATAAATATTGTTTTTTGTTTTGGTGCAACACTGTTTTTAGATTTTTTTGCTTGGTGGCACTGCACCCTATCCCTCTGGACTAGCTCTTATCATTTCTGGACACTTCTACTCTTTCCAGAGGTTGCCTCGGGTGAGGCAGGCATATAGCACGTCGTTTGTCAACCAGATGAATATGCCATGACGCTAGAGAAGGGGCGGATAAAAGATACACCACACTTTTAACACCTCAGCATCTATGAGGGTTGTCAACAAATAACCAATGGTTATTGTAGATACAAGTGTCCATTCTCTTGTGTGATGATTGAGGTACCTATTCAGGGGAACTGAATGGACGCAAATTCCTCTTCCCTCCCATGATTATAATATTCTCACAATATTTGTCCGTGGCCCATTAATTAAGATGGTCCTGGTATTACCATTGTCAAGTCCATTGGAATTATGAGGTCTGCGGAAACACTGCAGACCTGTCTCTTTCGAATGGAGCCTTGTGGTTTTTGGAACCAGCGGGAAGGAATAGGGAATTTTGGGATGAATCATCACAGAGATTTCCGGTTAATCTAGCTGTTCCCCATTTTTGAGTGAAACCTCACTGTTCCACTGAAAATGCCCACTAGCTCAGTATTTCTGGAGTTAAAGGGATCCAGGTAATGTTAATCCCAGGGTGAGAGTTACTGAGTGCTGGTGTGGGGCGTCGCAATTAGGCCTCTTTCAGCAAATGTTTGGACTGGCGCCACATAGGTATAATTGGCCTGAAACAAGGACCTTGTGTACAAAATACACTTAAAAAAATATATATAAATCCCTTTCTAATTATCATTTGACCAAGGTCATAACAATGACAATGGGGCTGATTTAGAGCTTGGCAGAGAGGGTACTCCAATGCAGAATGCGGATTGCTTTTTATGTCACGAGCAGAGACAAGGAAATATTGTAACACAGCTCTGTGGACATTGCGGGAGAGGAAGAGTGGGAGCTGCCCTCGGACCCTGATATTCACTCACACGGGCCTAAGTAACTGGAAGGGACAACAGAGATCCAGCCAACCCTAAAGGAATGGGATGCCATCTTTATGCCTCTTCTCCAGTCATCAGAGGATTTTCCATCACTTGGTGAATATTGTGTGCAGAGGCTTTCCCTCAAACACATTTCAATTTGCACCAGACTGTAAGATCACTTTATTTGCTATCCTGGCCCAGACATATGCTCTCAGAAGGGGCAGACCCAGATAGATGGTTTGTTAGAGGCAAAGGCCATCAACCCTCTTCTCCATAGCCTTACCCACTGTAGATGGTGCAGTTGCATTTGAAGTGAAATTTGTATAAATCTGTTTTCATTGTTTATTTCTGAAAAGAGATGAAAGGCTTTTGCTCTCCTAAGAGGGTAGTGTCAGGAGGGGAGCTTGGCAGAGTTAAGACCTCCACAAACTGTTTGAATTTGTTTTCTTCTTTCCAGCACTTCATTGATTGTCCTTGCATCTGACTAGATTCTACCTGATTGAAGGGGCGACGGTTCCCACTCCTATGTGTTTCTGTCCCTCGTTCATCTATGGCTTCGACATGCTAAAGACCCCTACAAGCACGTACAGCAGTGAGGCTCCGCTGTACTGGGGGTGAATCTGCCATTGGCCTGAAGCAGGACCTAACCGATGAGGTCCAACAAGGCCGAAACCACTCTGGTGTTGCTTGCGCTCCCCTCTAGGGGGCGCCTGACTTGGCAGATTGAGCAGGAATCTTCCTACTGTCTACTCCTACAAGTCTGATTTGTATAGTCTGGCTGGTCTCTGTCTGGAGTGGCATACTGGGCAACAAAACGATGAACTGAAATGCTGCCTCACACTTTCCAGTGTCTGAAATGAGTTCAAGCTTTCCAATCATCAAGTTTTGGCTTTTTTAATGGATACATAATTTCCCTCTGTGGCCTTGACCACTGCAGGTGCTGCATATCACATGCTTGTTTACCTCACCTGCAGATAAGTTCTCTGGACAGGAGGTGACTCGGTTGTTCTAGTTCATGATGTAAATGCCAACCAAAATAAATCACTACCTGGGGACCACCCCAGAAGAGGTTTTTATGTCATACCAGCTCTCTTTCAGGTTCTTCTATTACTGCTTTGTAGGATGCATGACTTTTAAAAGAAAGGGAGTACTCTTTCTTTATGGAGGTCAAGGCCTGCCCCCTATGTTCAGCCTTTGATAGAGCACTGACTGTAGTATACATTCCTATGCTTTTATTACCGCCAAACATCTGCAGTTACAATTTTGTTATGTTATGTTACGTGTATTTGTGAAGTGCACTATCACCCGCGAAGGTATCCTGGCTGTGGCAATTGGTAGTTTCTATCATAATGGAGAGATATTGAATTTCAGCTTGCATAGCCAGCTCTCTCAGCGTTTCCCAAAGGAATGAACAAGTGTCTTATATATTAACAGTGGTAGCTCGACAGCAGTAGGGTCAGATGATCTGCAGCCCAGGAAGGGTCAGCCCTGTGGGAGGACAAGCCACAACTTGTGCAAAAAATACTCCCACCACCTTTCAAGAGCTCAGTTTCAGCTTTTAGCTTATAGGTGTGCAATACCACCCAACCACCTGCTAAACATGGCCACCTGACACCACATTTATTAGAAATGGAAATTTAATTACAGGATACTTCAGTCCACCACCAGATGTCACTGGCTCAAAGAGGAAAATAATAAAAAGAAGCATTTGCAATGAAATAGGTCTCGCATTTTTCAGAGTTAGAGCTATTGGCACTGTAATGGAAATGTGTTTTACTTATGTGAGAGAGGTCTCAAGTGCAAAAGTGATAGAAAGGGAGAGTGAGATGGTATATAGAGATTATTAGAGTTAATTGGGTATATAAGTGAGAGGTAGAGTGAAGAGAGAGAGAGTAAAATAGAGAGTGAAAGAGAGTTAGAGAAAGGTAGAGTTACATGCTGGTGGTAGGGGACACTTGTAAAAAGCATTGCCGGGTGAAGCTGCTCCCAAAGCTACTGATTATAATCTTGGCATCACCCTGTGTTGTCATACTTTACAAATATACTATTGCAATACAATAAAAAATGCTGAATCATGTATGTTGGCATGTACCTACAAAGACACAAGTGATTCACAAATGTAATTAGTCAATATAGCATGATTTCTTGTCAGTAGTTTCAATGTGACTAAGCTGTGGAGCATGAGTGGGATAGCTGGATATATATTTGTATATATACTAGAATATGCATAAATCGTGTCACACATAAATAAAACCAAAATACTTGTATTCATTAAGATGTGTTATGGATAATGTACCTGTTGTGCCTAAAACAACAGAATGAATTTATTTAAGGAACATTTTGACTCAGAATAATTAAGTCATTGCAAATGTCTTCTACATTTTACAACCAACACTGGGGGGAATCACGAAATGGACCTATTCTAATAAAGAGCACCCCTTCCACTATTAAATGAACTGGGGGGAGGGCGCTTTGCCAGGCATGAAACAGCAAATGAAAAATTCAAAAACAGTTAAATGGGGGGTGGGGTGGGGGGGAATCAGAGGTGATTATTCCAGCTAATGGGTTCCGGAGATATTGCATGCTTTACCTCTGCGCTGTGTATTGCTCCAGACTGCTCCAAGTGCGTTTTTTTAACCAGTTGCAGTGTGCATTCAGGTCTAGCCAGTGTGGAATCTAGGTTTAGATAACGGAGGTGGCACCCATTTTGAATAACTTGATATTGTGATAATCCAACGATGATGGGATTTGTAGACAAAATGTATTGCCATCCCTTGAACTCATGTAACAGTGCTGGTAGACAATTTTTACTTTGTCTGGCAGTAAGGTGCTGGTAACGCAACACATTGCAAGGCTTGAGCAAGAAAGTACATTTCCATGTTACTGCTTTTTGCCTGCTTGCCTTAGCACCAGGCCCAGTAGGCCTCAGAAGCATAGCATAATACGCATGAGATGATGTGGATCTTTCTGATTGGTCAGTATTTATTGATTGGGCTTGGACATAACCTAACTGTCGAACTTTAGACACAAGGGACTTGTCGCGTACACATTAGGTGAATTCCAGACCGATTCCTGTGTCGCATTGTACTGTAAGATTCCGGGCATGATGTATTTCTCCACCACCTGCTGGATTATGATGGCCTGGCCCATCTCTTGTCACGCATGAGATATTGTAACAATATGTTGCGATTTACGACTATATATTCTTATGCCTTACTTTTGCTTATTTGAGTATTCAGTAACCTAACTGCACAAAATAAATCTCTTTTTTTTTATTCAGGTGTTGTGGCGGAGTTTCTTTCTGAGTCCATGTACATTTTGGAGTTTCTAAGAACTGTGAAACCCACACTGTTGCCAATTTCTTCTCAAATAGTTCATTCCATGCTTCAGAGTGCCTATGCTTTTGATTCTGACAACGGACCAGCGTTCATCTCACATGTGATTGAAGGATTATGCAAGGGACTAGGAGCTATACAAAAACTACACTGTGCCTATCACCTAGGGCAGCAGGAGCTGTTGGAAGAAAAAATGGAGTGTCGAAAAATAGAATAGGGAAGTTTTGTGCATCCCCTGAACTGTCCTCGATTGATGCACTGCCACTTGCTCTATTGTCCAGGAGAAGCACCCCAGACAGAGTGACAAAGCTCAGCCCACATGAAATAATGTTTGGATGGCCAATGAGCATTCCAGGCCACATATCTATTGTTCCTCTCTCCATGTAAGATGATCTGCTTCTCCAGTACTGCAAAAGACTAACAGGGACTTTTCGTTATCTTCATCGCCTGGTGCTACAGGCCCTTCCTGAAGCAGCGACGCCAGCAGGTCACAGCCTCCAATCCAGTGATTGGGTCAAAGCCCACACCAGAGGGCACTGTCTCCAACCTCTGTGGAAGGAGCCATATCAGGGCCTTCTGACAATGGCAACAGAGGTCAAGTGTGAGGGCCTAACATCCTGGATCCACAGCTCTCATACCAAGAAAGCAGTGATACCACAAATACCACAGGAGCCTCCAGTGCCTTCCCTGGCGACACAGTGAAGACCACCTCGTTACAATCTACGTTACACTAAAGTACCAACTGACAGGGGTACCTTCAATTCTTCCTGAAGAGTTGCACGTGCTGCACACAGCAAAGGAAAGAAGAGTGTGCATGCGGGCCCCACCAGAGCATCGGCAAAGACACCTGGAACATCAAGCCACAACCCCTATGTCTACAAGCTATGACGATGAGACATCATTTCATTCATTTTCACCTCGTTTCCTTCCTATTAAGCAACTAAGTAATAGAAGTGCTGGTAACTTCTTAAATTACTTGAAGACAGGCGCCAACATACAACACCTTTTGTTTGCAGGTATCATCACTGCGTGTTCGTGCCCCTCCTCATCAGACTTCTGGGGGTGTGGCAGGGCAGAAGAAGATAGGCATTTCTTCCTTCTAGCCACATGTACCAACGCCTGGAACAATGCATCTAACGCTGCAGAACAATGAAAGGAAATAGCCATGGGTGTTGATTGTGATATACACCCCCATTCCCGCCATTATAATACCTACACTCCTGTGAGTGTACTTTGACCACATTGCCATACCATCCCTTAATAGCTCTGATCCTGAGACAATGATAAATGAAACTGAGATACTGAACCAAGAAGCACCACTAAATCCCGAAATGGTTGGGGAAGGGGGACAGATGGAGGGGCAGGAGAAGAATAAAAAGGTTAACTGGGAAGACTATGCAGAGAACAAATATGTACCAATGGTAAAATTCTATGCAGAAGCAATGAACATATCAGATTGTAATGTCACACACATTTACCCACATCCACTGATGAACAGACAAGTTACAATGTTTTGCCACTGGGAAAAGCTGTTTGGAGCACTTTATTGAAGGATATGCTAATAGAGCAATATAATATGCCTGTAAAAGAAGGGAAAATGGATAACATAAAAACAAGCCTCTCTAAGCAAGATAGAAAACAAATTGCAGGATGGACTGAGCAGGCTTCTTGCGGCCATACCTGGAAGGCGTATGAGGAGGGCTTAGGGGGCAGACAAATATGATAGGTCACCTTGCCAGAACATGCAGCCTGATAGGAGTGACGAGTTATTAATAGACCAACTTAAAAAACGCAAAAGGAAAAGAGAGGGCAGTGGACCAAACACAGAAACATGCTTAACTCCTGAGGACAAGAGGGTGGAGGACCTGGCTATCCCCGGTTTAAGGATACAGAACACAGTAAGGGCTCCAGGGTGCATTCGGAGTACCAAGGATAATAGTCTGATAGAATAAAGAAAGGAAAAGGACAAGAAGGTGCATGAGTCAAGCATTAACATGGGTAGTAGCAACTGCTCCTACAATGCAAACATGGAAGGAATGATACAAGGGATTGCACAACTATCATCTAAGGTGCTAGGGTACAAAGGGGTGTTCTTCATATGTGGAGAACACGCATACTTTTCCTGCCAGAGGGGTGGTATGGTAGCTGCTATCTCGCTCTCTTGTGATACCTCAAATGACCCGTTTGGTTCATTCGTTACTTATAGGTCCATGCACCAGAGTAAGGGGCCGTGTCATGGGGGACCATATGCTAACAGATATAGGTGTCATCGTACCATATATGGACAATTTACTCCACTTATAGGATAGGGCAGCTGGAAACCTTGATTGAGGACTTGGCAGGCTCCACAGCAGCACCCCTGGTAAATATCACAGAAGAACTCACCGCCATGAGGGAAGTAGTAATTCAAAATCACGTTGCTTTAGACACCATCCTTGCAAAGGAGGGGGTTCTGCTGGGGGCCCTCAGTCCTGCTGTACGAACATCTCAGATAACAGTAATAATATAAACAATGCAATAGACAATATACACAAAGTGCAAAAGGAGGCAAAGGGAATACACACTGGTGAAATATGGGGATCCAAAGGAAATTGGTTTCGGGCTCGGGTACCGGGTTACTTGAAGGCCTAATAATAGGAGCAGTGGCACTTTTGACTTTACGTGTCCTGATACAAGTATGTCCAACTTACCTGAATGTCGTGATAAATAGCTGCTGCAACAGAAATCATCATCCATTAAGCCACAAGACCTATAGCAGAATGCACAGACTATACTTAAATAGAGTGATGGGTGAAGAAAATTAAGAAAATTAGAAACTGTGAAAGTTTGACTATGCCATCATCATTGTTTATCAAAAGGGTTGAAATGTGGAAGCTAGGTTTAGGTAATGGAGGTGGCACCCATTTTGTGTAATATGATATTGTGATAATCCAATGATGATGGGATTTGTAAACAAAATGTATGATCATCCCTTGAACTCATGTAACAGTGCTTGTACACAGTTTGTACTTTGGCTGACAGTTAGGTGCTGGTAATGCAACACATTGCAAGGCTTGAGCAAGTGAGTACATTTCCATGTTACTGCATTCTGCCTGCTTGCTTTAGAAACAGGCCCGCAATGGCTCAGAAGCATAGCATAATATGCAGAAGAGATTGTGGACTTTTCTGATTGGTCAGAATGTATTGCTTGGGCTTGGACATAACCTAACTGTCAAATTCTAGACACAACTGACGTATCACATACTAATTAGGTAGATACCAGACCTATTGTGTGTAACGTTTAACTATAAGTTTCTGAACATGATGTTTTTCTCCACCACCTGCCGGAAAATGATGGCCCGGCCCATCTCCTGTTACACATGAGGTATTGTAATGAAATCTTGTGGTTTGCGATTATATATTCTTGTGCCTTACTTCTGCTTATTCGAGCATTCTGTAACCTAACTGGTGCTCCCGTGCACAAAAGAAATCTCTTTATTTTATTCAGGTGTTGTGACGGAGTTTCTTTCTGAGTCCATGTACATTTTGGAGTTTCTACACAAGTTGCTTTGCAGTTTTGTTTGAGCACCTCGTACACGGTATGATATTTACAAAGAGCTCCAGGGGCAACTGATGGGTAGGGGAGGAGAAGGAGCCTCTCAGGCAAGGAGGTCTGTGTAGGAGCATCTCTGTCTGCAGGGAAAACATAAAGGCAATGCACAGTAAATAAGCAGTTGTAAGGGTGCTGTACCACAGACTGTCACTGGGTGTCCCTTGGGACCTCTTTTGCACATATGGTACTACACCTTACAACATGGCTAGGCAAAGGATATGGTGTAGCGATGAGACCTGCCGACTGGCGATCCAGGTTCGAGTCTACTGTCAGGCTCAACATCCTGTGATAATGGGCTGGTTGTTTCATTTCCCAGAGCCCGTGGCTAGGTGCCCTCTATTAAAAAAGAAAACCTTTGTAAAGTAACAAAAAAACAAGCAAAACAGCAGTGGCCTCAGGGGGGTGGTGGGGACCTGGGAGCAGAGGTGTGGGAGGGGTGAGGGGGAGACACGGGGAGATTAAGGGATATGAAGCAACCAAATCAGAGTTGTGGGAGGGTTGAGGGGGAGGCACAGGAGATAAAGCGATGGCAAGCAAATGATGCAACAGACGTTTCACTGCACAAGTGAACAGAACAGTTAGCAAGCAAAGAGGCAGGCCAACTAAAACAATTGAGTTCTCTCTAAGTATAAATAACCTGAACAATAAGAACATATGTAAGAGGAGCAGTCCTTATGGGAGGATGCAAACTTCCAAAAGGAGGGACTACTAAGTATATTCACCAATGAAAAGCCAACATTTCTAAAGGACTGCAACAGAAACCAATTAAAAAGATGGATGTTTTGTCAAGCCTAGATACAGCGCAAGCGCTGCCTAGTTGAGACCTGAAAAATCTTAACAGGATTTCAAAGGCATCGGGTAATGTTCGGGAGGCCTGTATTTAGAGATAGAAGCACATCATTCGAGACAATGCCTTGTTTGAAGGGAGCTGTCGGAGCAGGTGGTAAGTTCAAGGGTAGAGAGAAAAATATCCTTTGAAATCTACCTGGTGGTTACATTTGGGATCCAAATTTTCCCCAGCCAATGCACCCCGACAGAAGAGAAGACATTGAATAGACATTCCTCGTTCAACACCAATGTGCAGTCAAGGATCATCATATCCTTTTACCAGATATTGTTACACGTCGCAAGGGATGATGGGTAGCAATGAATACCAGTGAACAAAGAACACAACCATACTCTGTGACATTGCCAACAGATCAGTGCTAAATTTGTATAAAAAAATTAACTGGCACAGCCCAAGACATTTCTCAAAAGTTCACTGCTGCTGGCACCATCCATTGCCCCTGGCAGAACTGCGAAAAGTTGGTACTGATCTTACATGCAAACGATCACACTCCATAACATTTGCAATGCAATAGGTCGCGCATTATTTAAGTTTGAGCTATTGGCATTTCTAAATAATGCAACACCAATAGCTCATACATTAATAATGCGAGACCTATTGCATTGCAAATGCTTGTTTCCTTTCTGCCCGAGCTCCAAGGTGAATGGAAAGCCAGATACGGATGATTTGATATCGTATGTAATGTTTAGCTTTTTTTCATTGAATAAAACTATAAAAATTGTTAAAATAAAAACATAGCTTTAACAAGCTCTATTGTATCAGCCTTTACTTAAAATGTATTTTATACTTGTAGCACAGCACCTGCAAGGGATGTCTTATGAGTGCATGAGCCTTTGACGTGACGGGAGGAGTACAGTGGAAGCAATGTGCTTAATTTGAGCCGGAGCCTGCCGGTGCTCAGCACCGGCACTTAATTATGGGGGCCGGGTCTATCACGCGGCATTAAGTGCACATGTCCTCCTGCCTCAGAATTACATTTTTTAAAAGTCGTGACTCGTGCGTGTCACTGCGCACTGACTGGTGACTCGGTGAGTGACTGGCACACACAGAGAGCGTGCGCTGCTGTTGTGATTCATTCACTTAGTATCATCATGCATCATGCACTTGTGTACTTACTGCTGACGTCACGTGCCTGCTGTTGAGCTGCTCCCAGTTTACTCTCTCTCTTCCCAGTCCTGTCTCTTCCAGGCCGCGGCGCGGATCAGGGCCCCACTGGGCAGGACACTGTTGAGTGTTGCAGTTGCAGGGGCCAGGGCAGGGCACTGGGCAGGGCTTTGCTGCGGGGGTTGGGGCTGTGCGCGCCAGAGGAAGCGACGCATGCGCAGATTGCATGTTGCACGCGCATTTTCTCTGCCCGCCGCGCCCCAGCATACCCGCACCCCTCTCCCTGGCCCTCGGCGAGTATCTGCTCTGGTATTCCTTCGCCGCCCAAAGAAGTTGCTGGACTCGGAGTTGGGAGCGCATCCATCCGATTCCGAGCGCTCAGCAGGTGAGGAGGGCGAGGCGGGAGCCGCGCGACTCGCGAGGCAGGGCCTGGCGCCCTTACACTAGTATAGTGGTGATTACAGTCCTCCTGGGTGATTAATTAATTTACTCGTGGTGGTGGCCAGTCAGGTTTTTAAAATCATCCTGATTGGCATTGGTCTACCGACTCTACCTACCACTGCTACCGTCTACGAGCAGCGCTGCCCTGGACAAGATGGGGCCAGGGGGTAGGCCGGCGCCGGCGGCGGCCGAAATAAATAAATAAATAAATAATCCTCATGATGAGGCGAGCAGCGAGCAGCGCTTCCGCAGGCAGGTGAGGCGAGGCAGCACTCAGGCAGGGCTGGCACTGGGCAGGGCCAGTGGGTGATTAATTAATTTACTGGTGGTGGTGCCGGTGGCAAGTCAGGTTTTTAAAATCATCCTGATCATTGGCATTGGTCTACCGACTCTACCTACCACTGCTACCGTCTACGAGCAGCGCCTGGACAAGATGGGGCCAGGGGGTAGGCCGGCGCCGGCGGCGGCCGAAATAAATAAATAAATAATCCTCATGATGAGGCGAGCAGCGCTTCCGCAGGCAGGTGAGGCGAGGCAGCAGGCAGGGCTGGCACTGGGCAGGGCCTGGCTGGGGGCGGCGGGGGCCGCAGGCACAGGATTACGTTTTAAAAATCAATTAATTGTTGATGATTGGTTGGTCGGTCGTTGGTTATCATGAAGATTGGCCTGGGAATGATAGGCCGGCGGCGTAGGCCGGCAGAGTCAGACATGAGACATCACACATATATAATGAATTAACTAATAAATCTGCGCAGGCGAGGCCTACAGATTTACTTTTTTTGTTCATGGACGTCCGGTCACACTGCTTAAATGTTGTTTCTGATGCCCTGGCTTACTGGCACTTTGATCATCACGAATCGATGCACGATCATGTTTGAAACTTTGTTGTTGCTGCCAGCAGTGTGCACTGGCCATTTGTTGCGCAGTTGCGGGCTGCCTGGAATCAGTACAGGATGCAGGCCCAGGGCAGGATTCGGTTTCGTTTCAGGACAGGCCGGGCGGGCACGTTCATAAAATCTGTGGGGGTTGGGGCTGTGCCAGGCAACTTGCAAGCACTGCAGGCAGCGTGCGCAAATGTTCTTCTGACTTACTTACACATTAACATTTGCAAAGCAGGGCTGGGGTTTTCTGAAGCAATGGATACGGCGTGAGCAGTGTGAGAGCAGTCCTGGGTGAGAGAGACACACAAACCAAGTACACACTGAAGGCAGGAACAATTTATTTATTTATTTGTTGCAATTTTATATAGCGCGAACTTTACCCGAAGGTGTCAGAGCGCTTTACATAGGACCCAGTAGTTTCAAACATAAGGACTGAAGGTTACAAGCGGCAAATTTTTGACTTACATAAGAACCAGTTGAAAACATACCGACTTAGGAATACATGCGTTATAAAAAAGGTACAACGTTTTACAAACAGAAAAAAATGCAAATGTACAAGAGATAAAGTCACACAAAGAGGAGATAAACTCTAGGCATATACTAGTGATATCTCTATCTACTTAGGGAGGGGATACACATGGATATACTCAGGAATGGTATATGGTGCAAGGTCTAAAGCAAATACCATTGATTAGAGTTATTACAATAAGTCAAAGAGCAGAGTTCCATAAGTGTGGATGCAGTAGTCACAGCACAAAGGGAGGGTGGGAGGGATGCAAGGGTATATGGCTATGGAGAGAAGGGGAAGCAGAAAAGGGAAGAAACATTTGAGGATCATCCACGGGGAAAAGGGTTAAAGGACGAGGGAATGGGAGAAGGGCTAGAGTCCAGAGAAAACTGTCCGAAAACAGCAGGAAAGTGTCGGCCAGGACAGAGCAAAAAGTCAAGAGGTCCAGGAGAGAAGGTGGGAGCCCAGGTGGCGGGAGATGAAGCTGGAGGCCATCCACAGGCGCGTCTCTAACGCTGTTATATTGCAAGGTGTAGTCAATCATACATCAACTAGGGGGGGAGAGGGACACACTAGAATTGAGAGAAAGTGTCCTTTCAGTTTAAGCGATTTTGGTGCTAATAACCCCCATGACCTTCTCCAGTCCTGTCAATACAGGTGCCTTTACAAGAGAGTTAGTGGACTCAGAGCCAGATTTGCCTGCTAAGGGCAGATGTATAAGATTACCTGGAACAGCTGCAAGTCGCATAAGAGCCGCCCTCCTCATCAAACATTTAGAGGAGTTGGTATTAAGGGGAAGTAATAGAGTTTGGTGTTAAAGAAGGGGAAGTAAATTGTGCTTTAAATGCACTTTTGAGTTAATCTTTTTCAAAATGTTCACAGGGCAAGAGACCCTCCTATCAAAACCTTACTATGAGGAAGGCTCCCTTGCTGAAATTCGGATCAGCCAGATATATATTACCTCTGACTTTTAGCAGAGCCAGTTGAAAATGTGGGTGGAGCTAATATAGTAAGTGGGTGGAGCCAGTGGATTAAGTGGGCGGAGCCAGAGAAAAGTAGGTGTGGCCTCTGCCAAACATTTGAGCACCTGCACTTCATATTTTACAAATTAAGCACTGCCCCATCGTCACAGGTTCTAATCCCTGTGGGTTTAATCAGCATTTCATTGTCCCGAGGTCGATAAAATGGGTACCACTGACTTGGTTGACACTAAGGGGCCCATTAGGATGATGTGCGGATTGCCCCCGCCAGGTTGGCGGTAGCCACCGACAGCCTGGTGGGGGAAATCCGTCTGACATCCTCACTAGTTTTCCCCCGCGCCATATTAGTATGTCGGGGGGGACCTCGGCGGAGGGAAAGACCGTCCGCCGCTTTTCCGCCCCGGTCGCCTTGAGGCCGGGGCGGACAAGGAATAATATGGTGGCGGTGTCTATCAGACACCGCCAGTCATATTAGCATGGGCAATGCTGCCACGGAAAGGCATGCGGTCTTCACTCTGGGGGCCCCCTGCGGGCCCCAGAGTGAAGGAGGGGTGGGTGCTGCACACGGGGGATACCTGTGGTACTCCCCCACATTTGCATAAACAAAGCGGCAGGCACCGCGCGGTGCCTGCCGCTTTGTATATGCAAATGCTGAAATGCATTTGTAGCATTGTGGCGGGCGGTGCTGAGAGCACCGCCCGTCACAATGCTACAAATGCAGGATGTGCCCACCACTGTGGTGAGCATTTCCTAATGCCCCCCACGGGACCCCCGCCCTTATGGCGGGCGTCCCAATCCCCGCTAGGATGACGGGCGGACAAAGTCCCCCCGTCATCTTAATGACCCCTAAGCATCTGTTTTTTCGGCACCCAGGAACCCTCCGTTCCAAGTTTGCTTTGTATGCACTCATTATGCTGTTATTTAGGGACATCTCTTTACAGTCACTGGGCCTACAACACATGCTTCATGTTGTAGAACTGACTAACACATTCAGTCACCAACCCGCTGATTTCCCAAATGAGTTCCTTCTGTCATCCTCTTCTGCTCCTATCTACAGTGCACATGAACCTGTTCTAGGCAGTGCTGAATCTCTCTCAAGTTGCCTCACAAACTCCGCAGTGGGCTGGCGTTGGTGTGCAGCCTGCCAACATAAGGAACATTGATGCCCTACAATGCTTATGTTAGAAACCAACTGAAATCATGTTTTTAAGACGTATCAGTAGTGAAGTCCCCTCTCGGCAGCAACAACACTGAAACAGGACTAGGTCTGAGACTGATCCGAAAATGGAGCACAATTCAGATCAAAGATCTGCCACTTCAGTTCAGCTTTTGCATCTCGGCCTCCGAAGCAGGTGAACTGGAATTTGAAGCATCACTATCTGTAGAGGGGTAGCCTGGTCCACAATCATGAACGCTATGGACAATCACCTTCCAAGAGTGGCACCTACTGAGGGTCGCCTTTCTATTAATCAATTCTAGTCTGCTTTGCATACAACTTGTTGTTAAGGCTTTTATTTTTGAACGGGTTGACTATGGAAAAGCCTGGGTCCTCCTGATAAATTGCTTAGTTGTCTGCTGCTAGTCCTGAAAGTCACTGCTCGTCTACTCACAGGCACATCGGGTAGAGAACATATTTTACCAGTCCTTGCAGCCTACACTGGCCGCCAATCAAAAAGAGAGTTTTGCGAAAGTCCCTAATATTGATTAGCTGGATGGTACATGCAATGCTTGAAATAGAAATAAAGGAGTGCAGATACCCTGTAACAGAGAACTTGCTTGTATGTATTTAGAAGTGCCGGTGTTCGCCAATCAAAAATATCACATGAGTCTTGAGAAGGGCAGGTACTCTCCCTCTCAAAATAAAAAAATAAACAAGCAGAGAGGAAAGACAAAAGGGGGGTAATGAGGAGCCGAGAGAGAGCCCACCACATGTAAAGGAGTACTGGGAGGAGGGGGTGGGGCGCTAGAAATCAACCTTGGGACCGGCTTAAGACCTGGGGTTTAGTACTTCAGACACGGATCCTGTAATTCTGATCCAATCACAACTCCCTAACGTTCAATGCGCAGATTAGTCGCTCTGTCACTTTAAGAGGGTTGGTGGAAGCCAGCAGACTAACGTCGGCCAGAGTGACCAACAAAACCACTTGGCAAAAAAAAGAAACACTGCACTTGGCATGAAGACACAGTCGTCGTTTTTCATTGCTCTGGCACAAGCCGCCGCGCTATCTGTTATAAGTTACTCCAAATATGTAGGTACAAATACACAAGGTATCAGAGCGCTTTACATGAGCACCAGTTGCATTACAAGGACACATTCGCCTTTTTTAGGCACGGGTAAATGAGGTGGTTTGCCCAGAATCACAGGATGTTTGAGTGAGCCTCCCACCGGACTCGAGCATGGCTCCCTAGCTTCCCCCATACTCTGAGCCTAGGGCTCAGGGGAAGAATTCTGCTGTTGAGCAACGCACGGACTACTCAAAAGGCGAGACGACAAGCATGCTTCCACACTACAAAGCACCGGAGAGTTGATGGTGGTGTATGAAAGTGCCCATCAATCATTCATTCACTCCAGTGGCGTCACTGGGGTTGGTGTCACCCGGTGCGGGTAACTCATGGTGTCACCCCCTCACGACTTACCGCATGGACCACCTCTGTCGGAAATGTACGGCGCTAGGTACTGTCTTACTCCCTCTAGCTCCCTCTCTCTGTCTAGCTCCCTCTAGCTCCCTCTCTCTGTCTTACTCCCTCTAGCTCCCTCTCCCTCTGTCTTACTCCCTCTAGCTCCCTCTCTCTGTCTTACTCCCTCTAGCTCCCTCTCCCTCTGTCTTACTCCCTCTAGCTCCCTCTCTCTGTCTTGCTCCCTCTAGCTCCCTCTCTTACTCCTTCTAGCTCCCTCTCTCTCTGTCTTACTCCCTCTAGCTCCCTCTGTCTCCCTCTCTCTCTGTCTTACTCTCTCTAGCTCCCTCTCTCTGTCTAGCTCCTTCTAGCTCCCTCTCTCTTGCTCCCTCTAGCTCCCTCTGTCTCCCTCTCTCTCTGTCTTACTCCCTCTAGCTCCCTCTCTCTCTGTCTTACTCCCTCTAGCTCCCTCTCTCTCTGTCTTGCTCCCTCTAGCTCCCTCTCTCTCTATTTTACTCCCTCTAGCTCCCTCTCTCTGTTTAGCTCCCTCTCTCTCTGTCTTACTTCCCCTAGCTCCCTCTGTCTCCCTCTCTCTGTCTTACTCCCTCTAGCTCCCTCTCTCTCTGTCTTTCTCACTCTAGCTCTCTCTCCCTCTGGCTTACTCCCTCTAGCTCCCTCTCTCTCTCTGTCTTACTCCCTTTATCTCCCTCTCTCTCTGTCTTACTCTCTGTAGCTCCCTCTCTCTCTTTGTTACTCCCTCTTGCTCCCTCTCTCTCTGTCTTGCTCTCTCTAGCTCCCTCTCTCTGTCTTACTCTCTCTAGCTCCCTCTCTCTCTGTCTTACTTCCTCTAGCTCTCTCTCTCTGTCTAGCTCCTTCTAGCTCCCTCTCTCTTGCTCCCTCTAGATCCCTCTGTCTCCCTCTCTCTCTGTCTTACTCCCTCTAGCTCCCTCTCTCACCGTCTTCCTTCCTCTAGCTCCCTCTCTCTCTCTCTTACTCCCTCTGTCTCTGTCTTCCTCCCTCTAGCTCCCTCTCTATCTATCTTACTCCCTCTAGCTCCCTCTCTCTGTCTAGCTCCCTCTCTCTGTCTTGCTCCCTATAGCTGCCTCTGTCTCCCTCTCTCTCTGTCTTACTCCCTCTAGCTCCCTCTCTCTGTCTAGCTCCCTCTAGCTCCCTCTCTCTGTCTTACTCCCTCTAGCTCCCTCTCTCTGTCTAGCTCCATCTCTCTCTCTGTCTTACTCCCTCTAGCTCCCTCTGTCTCCCTCTCTCTCTGTCTTACTCCCTCTAGCTCCCTCTCTCTCTGTCTTACTTCCTCTAGCTCCCTCTCTCTCTCTCTTTCTCACTCTAGCTCGCTCTCCCTCTGGCTTACTCCCTCTAGCTCCCTCTCTCTCTCTGTCTTACTCCCTTTATCTCCCTCTCTCTCTGTCTTACTCTCTCTAGCTCCCTCTCTCTCTTTGTTACTCCCTCTTGCTCCCTCTCTCTCTGTCTTGCTCTCTCTAGCTCCCTCTCTCTGTCTTACTCCCTCTAGCTCCCTCTCTCCATGTCTTACTTCCTCTAGCTCCCCCTCTCTATGTCTTGCTCCCTCTAGCTCCCTCTCTCTCTGTCTTACTCCCTCTAGCTCCCTCTGTCTCCCTCTCTCGCTGTCTTACTCCCTCTGTCTCCCTCTCTCGCTGTCTTACTCCCTCTTTCTCCCTCTCTCTCTGTATTACTCCTTCTAGCTCCCTCTGTCTCCCTCTCACTCTTACTCCATCTGTCTTCCCTGGATTTGTATAAAAAAAGAGTGCGAGCAACACGTGGCACTGTAGTGAAGAGCAAGCTGAAATTTGGAACAGGTTCACTGGAAAACTGAAGACTGCAAGATACTGAAAAATAGGAAACCATGCACCCTCAGATGAGCTAGGCTGCTATAGAGTTGCCTTGTGAGCAAAGAAAATTGCAGTCAAGCATTGCAGATCTCCTGCGAGACGCTGGCGAGTGTGAACAGCATAAGGAACAGGCAGAGCTCTTGGCCTAAGTTGGTATATCCAAAAAAGACATGAAATGTTAGGTTCCCACTCGAGGCCTGCACATGATTGCAACAGTGCCTGTCACATAATATTAAAAGATTGAATCTCTATCTCTATTAACACACCTGCATGCAGTCCGCTGGCTTCAATGAACAAAGCAACCTTTCCCTGGCCGAGAGCTTAATAGGCCCGCAGCAGCTCATTCAAAACCCATCGATTCCCTGCTGCCTTTGAGGGTCAGAAATCCTCGAAACCGGCCGCACGCTTTGCGATATAATGCAGCAATTTTGCAATGTTTGGCATATTTGGCAATGCAATAAAGTCCCTGGAAGCGCTGGAGGGTGGGGGATGGGCTGGGCAGGGGCAGGCTACCTCGACGAAAAGGGCATGTGTGGGGCATAGGAAGAATTTAGAAAGCCAGCTTGCACCCCCGAAGAGGGCCCTCAGGGCCGTGTTTTCATTTGTGTGCCACTGCACTGCTTTACTACTACGACAGTCTCATGTCATGCAGTCAGTATTTATGATAATGATATACAGTATATTATAAATTAAAATGATACTATTCTCTACTGTCTCTACTACTAGTGACAGTCAGCAGTCTCTCACCGTTCCAAATTTGAAGGGAGAGAAGATAGTGCCGGAGTCGGATTCGCCTCGGCTGCGCAGTGCAACGCAGGGCGCGAGCCCTAAAAAGTGGCAATTTATTCTATTCCAGGTCACCCAAAGCTGTAAGAATAGCCTGGGCTTTTTGGTGTTTTTATGTGATTTTTAATGTTTATTGAATTGTTAAAGATGTTGCTGTAGTAGTTTAAAAAAAAATAGACAGCGCCACCATGTGGCTGAGTGTCGTAAAATTGTTCCGGTGTTAATATGTAAGTGCCAGTGCTGAGCCCCGGCAGACACCGGCACAAATTAAGCACGGCAGCAGATTGTCATTGAGCAGTGTGTGGCTGTATTCATTGTTTGCCAGGCTGTGCCGGCCTAAAAGGAAAACTGGGTGGCCGCTATTATTTTTCTGGAACCGGGTTCTAGCCCTGTCAAATCAACCTGTCTGTGAAGCAGTTCCGGTGCCAACACCAGAACACATAACAACAAGCACTGTATTGTCATACAACCATATTTGTGCATACTGTGCCATGATGCGAAGCATCCTACAGATGACAGGATAGCGGGGGGATTAGAGGCTTTTTCTTTGTTCCACCAAAATGCTAGCTCCAAATGTCTCACGCCATGGACAATCACTTCCTCGTTTGTCCCATTTCCATCCTGGCTGGTATCAAGTGCCCAAAGATAAAGGGAGCACGTGCTAAATTTGTTATATTATGAGGACTAGTGCCTGAAGCTTTGCTCAGAAGTGAGAGGCTAGGACAAATAAACATTGGCGGGAAAGCTAATGAATTAACATGAAAAATAATTAATCTAATGATTGAATGTACAATGGTGAAAATAAAACGTAAGGCAGAAGAGACACGCATTTGAAATGTACTGATTTGTAATAGGCAATGATAGTTAACAGTGTAGAAAAGCTATGAAGCGATTTTGCTTTAACTAGTAGCAAATCTAATATTGCTGAGATGCGCACAACGCGAATTAGAGGCTTGACCTTAAACTGGCATGCACAGAAATGTTATCATAATTGCAGAATGTTCCAGTTTAACAAATGCATTGTCTTATAAGCAAAATCTATTAATTAAATGTCATGAACTTCCTATTTTCTCATGTTTTATATAACGTTTGAATAGAATAACTGTTGCAATTTAAACAATAATGCTTGATTCTCAGTAAAAGGAATGCATTACCTAACAGTGGTTCGCTTTTTGCTTAATATTTCATTGTTCTCGCAGTGAAACAAATTGAGATGTTGAAGGTCGATCTGTTTTTTCAAAGGCTTATGGGAAACAAATCTAATGTTTCCAGAATAAAACTATACAGAATATGACCTTACCTAACCTTGTGATAAAGTGAACAAGCTGCAATGATTTTCTTAGGAAAGGAGCCGAACCTGCTGACCGAAGAATGCTGCCATCTTATTGGTCCAAGAAGGTAGAAGCTGGGTACAAAGTTTTCAACATGTTTTCCTGACTTTTATATGAGTGCGTGTTCCTAGCTAGACGATGTATAAACTTTACACTTTTCCCTTTTCCCTTGTCGGACCCCTGAAGGTTGTGGCTACTGTTTTAATTTTGCTCCACTTTGCTATTTGATTTCAAGAGACTGCTACTGCATCTGTATGCTAATTTACTTGGCTGAGTCCTATGAACTACTATTTATGGGAAGTTCAGTTTATCTAATTTGACTTTGAAGCATTCTGCCTCTCTGATCTCACTCTCTCTTGAACCAGAACTTTTCATGGGTTTTATAAATCTAAAATTCAGATCCTGATCTTAGAATAAGGAATTATTCCTTTATAGAACGGGCTTAATGTATTTGATGCTATGTTCTAACCATTCTTTTGATGAGATTTCTGTGAATGTATCTGATTTATGGACTGATCAAAATAAAAACGACAAAAGGAACATAATTTACTAATCTCCTAATGAGAATAAAGGTTTTTTGAAAATTATCCTAACACTCCTCATTGACGGAACTTAAAATTGTTGTTGCTATTTAAATTTGCGATGTTGAATTTTCTCCCTAATACAGCATTCCAAGATCCATCAGATGGAAGAAGAGCTTATTGCAGAAAATGGGGTTTAACACTGTAGTTGATGGAAAGTTGTGATAGTACTAAACAAATAAATTAAAAAGATTAAGGCCACGTCTGTGCTATCATTGGTGCCCCACACGCCAAGGCTAGTAGTCTTTAATCCACACCCAGACACTCTCTGCCCCTTTTTCTTGCTCTTGCAGGCTCCTGCTTTCTGTTTGTGGTGGTTTTGCTATCTTTTTCTTCCTCTGTCTTTCCAATCTGTGTGTTTTTCTCTCTCTTGCACACGGTAAATATCAAAATTGGAAAAATAAGTGACGTTATGAAAAATAAGTACCCCCCACTGGACACTACAGCATATAATCTCCACTCTCAACAGCCTATCAGGGTAAACAAAAATACACTCTTCATGATGCTTCTCAGGATGGCCAATGGATGGCAAGATTTGCGAACTTAAGGTTATTCATGTATCTCTGATACATGCATGTTACCCATTGAGTTATCTTAGTAGGAATTGGTTGTTTGACCAGCACGTTACATGCAACGCTCTAAAGAAGTTACATTAACCCTCTAAGCTAGTTCCAAACAAATTTGATTTTAGATCAGCCAAAAATACATAGATCTCTGCAGCATGTACGCTAACTACCGGAGCTATTTTATTAGTGTTATACACTAAGATGTGCTGGATAGACACAGAATTCTGAAGCAGGTGCTTTAACACTCTCAGCTAACTTAAAAAATGATTTTGTATGTAACCAGTAAAGTTAGCCAGACCACTGAATTCGGCGATTCTGTGGCCGCAGTGTTTTTCTAATAATGATGGATTTGCATATTTGCCACACAATGCATGGTCTGCTGTGTAATTTTCAGATTTTAACAACAAAAATGCTGTTGTTTCTAGCTCAAACAGATCAAAAGTTTCTAAAAATGTGTGTCTCTCTCTTTATTATATTAGTATGGAATGCATTATATAGGAACTCATTTAACAGACCCCAAAAAGATATATATATATATATTCATATATAAATATATATATATATATATATATATATATATATATATATATGTATATATATATATATTCCAAATGAAACTGCCCGAACAGCAAGATGACACGTGCCACACCAACAGAGTCTTTCGCCAATAATTGCCATACATGTTTCGGAAGTCCCATTCCTTTATCTCTGGCTTGGCATAGGAGTGAAAGGAAACGTTTGTGTAGTTTTTCAGGTGTTTTCAATAGAGCCTCAGTGGGTGTGTACTCGCTACGCATGCTGGTAAACGCAGTCTTCACTTTTCATTTTCTTTAGTAGAAACGGCTTCCCACTTTCATCTCACAAATAAAATCCCATCGGGTTGCTGGTATGGGAACGGGCCGCTCGCTGTTCATTTTGCGCCTACCAAACAGGTACGTTGTTCCGTTCTCGTGCCCCTCACTCGAGGCACGCAGACCTGCAGCACTAGCAGGGGGGTTGTCTTCGTGGCCAGAGCGGGCCACAAAATATTCCAAATGAAACTGCCCGAACAGAGAAGACACCTCACCCAACGCTGGATTCAGCCTTTATTGTTCGGCAAGCAACAGCAAGATGACACGCGCCACACCAACAGAGTCTTTCGCCAATAATTGCCATACGCGTTTCGGAAGTCCCATTCCTTTATGAATTGCTGCCGGCCAGTAGTATATTGTTTTGTAGGATTTCGTTTTGATAGCATTTCTTATCTGTGACAGGCCTGTGAAACGCTCCGATTCACAGTGCACTGCTGATGCACTTAAGAGTGCGCGTTCAGTAGTGTGTGAACTCGAGTTTCCCTACTTTATTTTTCCTTGCAATATTATATAGCGTGAACTCGACAACATGGCATGAGCCCAATTTACATTACAGAAGAACACATTCATTTGTGGTAGGCACGGGGAGACAAAGCGGTTTGCCTGGAATCACAGGATGTTGAGCTGATGCCGAGATTCGAACGTAGCTCCCCAGCTCTAAAGTTCGCAATTCTAGAACTTGTGGCGGGAGGTGTGTCTAAAAGTGTATGTCGGTGCTGGCCATCAATGAGAGAGACCTGTGCATTTTTCAAATCTGTGGTGAAAAAATCTGAGTATGTTGCTGGAGATGTGGGCCGCCGTGCCACCAATGTACTTACCGGGGGAGGGTAAACACCCATTATTCCGCAACTTTCTTTCCGCATACCATCACTTCGCATACTTTCATTACGAAAGTACCATGACTCTGCAATGCCATTATAACGCATGGCATTAAATTTTATATGCTTTTACCACGCATACATTTACAACGAAATTCGTTGTAAATGCATGAATGGTAAAAACATGTTTTTTTTAAATGTTTGGATAAGGTAAGTTTGGGTATAGGGGTATATGTTTTGGGGTACTGAGGTATATGTTTTGGGGTGTTTGGGTATTTTAAGGGTTCAGATATAGTTTTGGGTTATGGGATACAGGGGTAGTTTTAGGGTTTAGGGAGAGGTATGGGTTTTGGGGTACAGGGGTATTTTTAGGGTTCAGGGCTAGGTTTGGGTTTTGGGGTACAGGGGTATTTTAAGGGTTCAGGGCTAGGTTTGGGTTTTGGGGTACAGGGGTATTTTAGGGTTCAGGGGTAGGTTTGGGTTTTGGGGTACAGGAGTATTTTTAGGGCTAGGCTTGTGTTTTGGGGTACAGGGGTATTTTTAGGGTTCAGGGGTAGGTTTGGGTTTTGAGGTACAGGGGTATTTATAGGGTTCAGGGCTAGGTTTGGGTTTTGGGGTACAGGGGTATTTTTAGGGTTTAGGGATAGGTTTGGGTTTTGGGGTACAGGGTATATTTATAGGGTTAAGATGGGTTAGTGTTTAAGGTTGTTGGGGTATTTTAAGGAGTAAGGGTGGGTTATGATTATGGGGTGCAGGGGTATTTAAAGGGAGCAGGGTGGACACTCGGAGCTGGAATGTACAGAACCTGGGAAGAAAAACAATGAAATATTGGGCACAACCCTTGCTTTTTTTTCCCGCAATCCCGCGCCCCGCACACGCCCACGCCCCCAGCACATGCCCACAGCACACGATATGAGACATGGCATGAAGGGCGGAACGTACCACACGCCCCCAGCGTTTGTCACGTCCCCAGCACACGTCCACAGCACAACACAGACACGCCCACAAGGGACTACTTTGCTGGCACGGTTCTTTTACCTTTTAAATGTATATGGTGGGCGTCTGCATAGCCTATGTCCTTCTGCTGCAATTGCCCTTTCCAACGCTGTATTGGGTGTTGTGATTGGTGCTGTGGTTCCTGAGATTACCCGCCTCAAAGGTTTGGGCTCTTTCTTTATTATATTAGTATATATATATATATGTATGTATATATATATATATGCACACAAACTCCTTCTCCAAGAAAAAAGAGGCAGAATCCCAGGAGGATCAGGTAGGAAACGCTTTTTAATGACAACTTGGCGAATGCATTTCGGCAGCACACCTGCCTTCCTCAGCGCTCAAAGCGTCCCGTGGGTTGAATGTCACGCTGCCTGTGAGTCCCTCATTGATGTTCTTGCTTGTGCAAGCTAGCTCCGCCCTTCAATTGAAGTCCTCGCACCTGTGGGCAGTCCCGAGTGTAGCGCAGGACTACAGGCCCCAGAATGCATCTTAATAGGTGATTGGGACCAAGGTGCAGGGGAACGACTGGAGTGGAATAATGTCATTGCGGGCTGGTCGGGGAACAGCGTGGACCCAGTGGGAGACTGCGATGTTAGTCCCGCTTTGATGTGTCACCTGGAAAGCGCCTCCTCCGGTCCCCCAATACCATCGCAGCCATGTCGACCTTAGAGTCCAAAAAGCAGGGGATGGGCTGCAATGAGTCCTACCCAGCATGGAATGGAATATCCCAAAACTGCCAGCCTTCCTCCTTGGTTTCAATGGCGGGCTCCCAGCCTTTCCAACTAACGCTGGTAGAGTACATGGACTGCAAGAGTCCACAAGTTTTCCCAGTGAGGCTGGTACTCCCAAAGCGCGATGGGGGTCTCTGCAAAGGCGCCCCTGGGTGGCGCGAAATTGATGCACACAAACTCCTTCTCCAAGAAAAAAGAGGCAGAATCCCAGGAGGATCAGGTAGGAAACGCTTTTTAATGACAACTTGGCGAATGCATTTCGGCAGCACACCTGCCTTCCTCAGCGCTCAAAGCGTCCCGTGGGTTGAATGTCACGCTGCCTGTGAGTCCCTCATTGATGTTCTTGCTTGTGCAAGCTAGCTCCGCCCTTCAATTGAAGTCCTCGCACCTGTGGGCAGTCCCGAGTGTAGCGCAGGACTACAGGCCCCAGAATGCATCTTAATAGGTGATTGGGACCAAGGTGCAGGGGAACGACTGGAGTGGAATAATGTCATTGCGGGCTGGTCGGGGAACAGCGTGGACCCAGTGGGAGACTGCGATGTTAGTCCCGCTTTGATGTGTCACCTGGAAAGCGCCTCCTCCGGTCCCCCAATACCATCGCAGCCATGTCGACCTTAGAGTCCAAAAAGCAGGGGATGGGCTGCAATGAGTCCTACCCAGCATGGGATGGAATATCCCAAAACTGCCAGCCTTCCTCCTTGGTTTCAATGGCGGGCTCCCAGCCTTTCCAACTAACGCTGGTAGAGTACATGGACTGCAAGAGTCCACAAGTATTCCCAGTGAGGCTGGTACTCCCAAAGCGCGATGGGGGTCTCTGCAAAGGCGCCCCTGGGTGGCGCGAAATTGATGCACACAAACTCCTTCTCCAAGAAAAAAGAGGCAGAATCCCAGGAGGATCAGGTAGGAAACGCTTTTTAATGACAACTTGGCGAATGCATTTCGGCAGCACACCTGCCTTCCTCAGCGCTCAAAGCGTCCCGTGGGTTGAATGTCACGCTGCCTGTGAGTCCCTCATTGATGTTCTTGCTTGTGCAAGCTAGCTCCGCCCTTCAATTGAAGTCCTCGCACCTGTGGGCATGACCATGTCATGAATGATGTAATATGTGACATCATCAGCAGTGGATTGCGGGTGCGCGATATATAGTTAGTGCAACTAACTATATATGGAATTTCAATGGTTTTGTGTGAGTAAAATAAGGTTTTTTAAATGCCAATTCCTAACTATATATGGTCTATAACCTATGGTTTTTTCAGTGAATTTTCAAGGTTTTGTAAATGCTAATTCCTAACTATATATAGTCTATAACCTATGGTTTTTTCAGTGAATTTTCAAGGTTTTGTAAATGCTAATTCCTAACTATATATGGTCTATAACCTATGGTTTTTTCAGTGAATTTCAATGGTTTTTTAATAGCAAATATCATAAGCTGTCGAATGTCAAGTACGTGGTAAGTAAAAACATTTTCGTGTTTATGCACACTGATCTGCTTTGAATGCTGCCCCCCCCCTCATTTCTATTAGGAGTACTCTCTCTTTGCAGATAGTGAAGGGTAGTTAACGCAGGCCTTTGCCCCCGTTGTAATCCGTCGTGCCTGCTTCTCTCTCCATTTGATTGATTGTTATCCAAGCATTTACTGTTTTAGAATTGGTTCTCTTTGGTTCATTCTCTATTTACAAACAAGCACAGAGTCGCAATACTCTGTTTAGTCTTTGCAGATAGTGAAAAATCGTGTAAAAAAACAAAAGGAATCGAGCAAAATCAGTAGGCCACTAATGGGATCTCTTTTTGACCTCGCTAAAATAGAAACATTAGGAACAACCCCTCATGAGAAATACGAAACTAGTGAGATGAACTGAGCTCCACACAATGATGGCTGCAAGACAGCTCGGCTCCGCCACCCACCCCGCCCAAAATAACGATAAACTCTATGCAAATATTACAAATATATACAACACACCAGCAAAGTAACAGGGTAAAACATTTTATTAAATAACTATTTACATAACTATTTTATACTTTTTGTTGCCCGATCCGGCTAGCTCAATCGATCGAGCATGAAACTCATGAACTCTGATAGTTCAAAGTTTTGAGGAGTGCTTGTTAGACTGTCTGAAGCTTATTTGCACGTTCTACAGCTTCACTATTCTCAATCTAAGTGGGGGCTGTTTGAGGACGTGACTGCATTTGAAAACAATGTGATGCGGTGCCTCCCTGAACCGCTTGACGGAGGCCCCCGAGGGACGGTGTGATGGCTTTTTTCTCTATGGGATTTTTGAAAATTCTATGTCTAATAACTTTGGCGTTTGTGGACAGAATTGGCTGAAATTTTCAGGAAAATGGAACATTTTGTTTCTGAGCAGCCCCTGAAAATTTGGGGGGGGGTTTGTCAAGGGGGGGCCGAGAAAAATGGGGGGTCCCAAAACGCGTTTTTCCCATGTTAATTTCCATAGGGCGGTTGGCCTCACTTTTAGCCCGAACGGCTGAATGGATTTGCACGAAACTTGGCAAAATTGTAGGGACTGGTAGCCCGATGTGCCTTTGCTAGGTCTCAATATATGTGCTCCAGTGGATTTTGAGAAATTAACGTTCAAAAAAAGATATATATCTGTGACAGCGTCCCGGGTAGCGCTCCGTTTCGCGTACTTTTCGCGTTACGGAGCTTTGCGAAGCGAAGCTGATTGGCTCTCCGGTGTCTGTAAACATTCCAAACAGTCCGTAGCGGCCGCCATCTTGTCTCTCGGTAGGATCGAGAGACAAGAGGAGGCCAAAGCGAAGGGGCAAATGACCATAAGGGGGAATAGTAGATCCTCCCTGACCCCCTAGGTTTGATGTGGAGGCTTTAAAAGGGCCCCGCGGGGCAAAAAAAAATAAAAAATAAAAAAATCGTTTTTTTTCGTGGGGTGCGCCCGGTTCGCGAACCGGGAAGCGGTCTGGGGAGCGTACTACAAGGAAACAAGAATGATTGACTGTTAACTTATTGTATGTTTATAGACTTTTTTTGATTTTTTTTTTTTTTTCTGCTGAGTGACGTCTCGGCCTATCTCCACGGGATGCAGTCCCTACCATCTCGGCGTTTAAGCCCAGGGGGACCGGTAGTGTGGGAGAGATAACGTCTGTTAACGTTCGATTCGAAGGAAATCAGGAAGTGTTGAAAAACATTGTCTGCGCCATCTTGCCTTTTTTCAAATGCCACACTTTTGTCGTGCACGGCAGCCATTTTAGATGCCTTGACCAGACCCACTCTCTGCACGCTGTGGATCCTTAGCATGGCTCCCCACCCTCGCAAGCATCTCCCCCAGGCACTGGTCACCCCCGCTCTCTGTCTTATGCATGGGCAATAAACCTCCCTCCATCTGCGCTGCTCTTCCTTGAGAATCACACCCTGTGCCCGCCCGACACCTCCCTTTCGCCCTATTCACTACCGCACCCTCTGACACTCCTCTTCCTCTGTGTCCGATTGTCCAGGCCGGTCCCAGGCTATCACCTAGCCCTGCAGATGTAGTTTATGGCCCCAGCTGTAAAGAATCACCCCTCTTCAAAGGAGTTACAGTAGATCAGGCCCCCACCCGATGAGATCCGTCACACCACACGCGTTCCTACTATCTGAAAACCATCCTGTATTGTGATTGGGGAGGGGACGGAGCCTGAAGCGGAAGATTCCAGGGATGCCTCTTTGTACATCAAAGTTTTTACAATTATGTGTCACATTAAAAATATATAGCACTCCAACAAAGTAGTAGGATTATAAAACTTTAATAACTTATAAATATATACAACGCAACAAAAACAGTAAATACATTCAAACATTTTGTTGAAAAAAGAAGCAACAATGGTCAGTAGCTGTGTTTTGTGCGAATAGTCCCAAGGCAGCACAACGTGCTGAGTTCTGGACGGCACCCAGGTGATGTTACCTGGGTGCCGCACTGGTTTTTCGTATCCTACAATGCAGGTCCGAAAAACGGCGTGGGGCGTCCCGGGGGGTGGCCTCGTCAGTAGCGGTCTGTTGTGCGAATAGTCCCAAGGCTGCAGAACGCGCTGAGATGTGGACGGCACCCAGGTGATGTCCAGTAAGTTGCCGCACTGGTTTTGGTATCCTACAATGCTGCTCCGAATAACGGCGTGGGGCGCCCCGGGGGGGGGGGTGAGGCGGCGTGAACGGGCCTCCCCAGGTGGAGGCTCGTCTGCTGTAGTGGGGCGCCCCTTTACCGTTTCAGTTGCCATTCCACCCGCTTTTGGTACACTGTGCCAAAATCCGCCATTCAGCTGAGTTGCGCCCACTCTTGCGGTGCAGCGTTAGGCGGCTGCCACAGGACTCTCAAAATGGCGGCAGGCTCTTTCCTTTTTGGGCCTGGTCCACTGAAATGGCCCTGGGACACCTTGGAACTCGGACGCTTGTCTGCTAGGGCTTGGGCTCCATTCTCGAAAGCGTCCCCTCAGCCTTGAAGATTCTACAAAAGTCTTGGGGGCCCCCGACTGCCGCAGGCTTCTGGTGGGGAGCGGCTGCCATGATTGCTCGTGGAATGGCCACGACGGAGCTACGAAATGGTGGTGCTCTCATGCTGACGCCAGCTTCAGTCTGAAACATCCAGAAACACTGTAGACTACCAATTCGATCAGTTCCGGTAGCACCCCAACGTGACCCGGTAGAGAAGAACTTGCCCTCCTCTCTTTGACTGATGGTTCTTGTTGCCTGTCCCTTCTGTTGTCATTTAACAGAACTATTTAGCCTGCTGAAAGGGGTTGTGTTCCGACCGCTGGTTGGAGGAGACATTTTGACTATATTCTGGACCTGCGTTGTCGCGTAATGCGTCATATGACGCGCCGCGTTAGCGCATCCGGAAGTGCTCCGGTGCGCAGCTTCCCGGAAGCGATCCGGGGCGCGGCGCGTAACGTAAGCATAACAGGTCATGTGACTTGTTAATAAAACTTTTCATTGGTTCATTTTACTTTTCTTATTCTAATGATGAAAGGCTTGGTCATATGACCTAAAAATTACACTTTTTATTACTTTCGAACATTATTTTTTCTTAAACATATATGTTATAATGTTCCAGGCTAATGTACTTTCCCGGAAAATTTACAACTGTCCTGTAAGTAAAATATATTCCTTTTTCGAGAAAAAGGGCGTTTCTTCGTCCCATGACGGAGCCGTTGAGCAAAAGAGGCTCGGCCTGCTGTCTTAGTCGCCGATACGCCTGAATATCAGATTCTTATCGATCACTTTATGTTGCAGGAGTAGAAAACACAACAGCCCTTGACCATTTATCTTTACTGCGTATTATACCTTTTACCCTTCATGTAATTGGACTGCTTTATTTCACTTGCCTTTTACTGATTCGAAAACAGTGACTATTATTAAAAACTTTACCAATGTAAATACTACTACCATGTTTTCTTTTAAAAACCTTTATTGTGAAAATGTCAGTATACAAATACGGGCCTATAACCACGTGGGCCGGCCACGGAGCAAACTGTAATCGTATATGATGAGGAGACATTTACACTGTAGAGGAACGTAACGGGCGGGCCATTAGGTGGCAAGAACTAAGGTGTCTAACAGTTGCGGAATCGGTGGACGTACATTTTATAATTAAAATACGACAGGGCCAGTTACAATAAAATTATCTAGATATACATTTGCGGGCAAGTACCATGGGTGACGTTAATTCGAACTTTCAATAGTACAGTAATCAATAACACATCAGAACTTAATATCAATAGGGATGTCGAAATATTCAATCAATTCTCGTCCCCGCCCGCCATGTGCTTCAAAACTGCATACGTATCTCGTGATATCAAGGTTGTGCAACCAGTACACAACAAGGAGTTACGAGTCCCATTTATTCCGGCGCCATTTTGGGCGAGGACGGGCAGGTCCAGGATATAGTCAAAATGTCTCCACCAACCATCGACTATGATGATGTTCATATGCTGTATTTATTAGAGTAACACTCATCTGTCCACATGAAATTAATTTGCCACAATTACCATAACTATATTTTTTTTCGGTTCCTCTGGAGAGTACATCGTGGCAGATGAGGCAGGTAACGTACCGGGCATTTACCTTTTTTGCATGTAGAGGAAAGGAAAAAAAATTCGAGCGTCCGAGTTCTAAGGTGTCCCAGGGCCATTTTAGTGGACCAGGCCCAAATCCAAAGAACAGGCCGCCATTTTGAGAGTCCTGTTGCAGCCGCCTGTCGCTGTAGCAGCAAGAGCGGGCGAAACTCAGCTAGACGGCGCTCCACTGAAGGAACATAGACTTGCTGTGGACCTTTCATCTTTTCAACACACACCAGTGCGGCAACTTGCTAGACACCACCTCGGTGCCATCCGGATCTCGGCGCCCCACTGCAGATGAAGTGCCTCCACATGGAGGGAGAGACTCGTTTGCGCCGCCTCCCCCCGCTTCTCAGAACTCTCAACTATGACACCACCTCGGTGCCATCCGGATCTTGGCGCCTTGTGCTGGTTCCAGCCTATTCACACATCGGTCCGCTACTGACGCCACCTCACAGGCCAACGGGGCACCCCACGCCGACTTTCGGCGCAGCATTGTAGGATGGCCACACCAGTGCGGCAACTTGCTGGACACCACCTCGGTGCCATCCAGATCTTGGCGCGTTGTGCTGCCTTCGGCCTATTCGCACATCGGTCCGCTACTGACCCCACCTCACAGGCCAACGGGGCACCCCACGCCGACTTTCGGCGCAGCATTGTAGGATGGCCACACCAGTGCGGCAACTTGCTGGACACCACCTCGGTGCCATCCGGATCTTGGCGCGTTGTGCTGCCTTCGGCCTATTCGCACATCGGTCCGCTACTGACGCCACCTCACAGGCCAACGGGGCACCCCACGCCGACTTTCGGCGCAGCATTGTAGGATGGCACACCAGTGCGGCAACTTGCTGGACACCACCTCGGTGCCATCCAGATCTCGGCGCGTTGTGCTGCCTTCGGCCTATTCGCCGCAAGTGCGCATGCAACTCAGCTGCATAACGAGTGAAACACCAAGGGGCGCCCCACTGCAGCCGAGGAACCTCCATCTAGGGGGCGACGCACAGCATCACATTGCTTTCCAATGCAGTCAGATCCTCAAACAGCCCCCACTGACTGACGCGAACTCACAGGCCAACGGGGCGCCCCACGCCGACTTTCGGCGCAGCATTGTAGGATGGCCACACCAGTGCGGCAACTTGCTGGACACCACCTCGGTGCCATCCGGATCTTGGCGCGTTGTGCTGCCTTCGGCCTATTCGCACATCGGTCCGCTACTGACGCCACCTCACAGGCCAACGGGGCACCCCACGCCGACTTTCGGCGCAGCATTGTAGGATGGCCACACCAGTGCGGCAACTTGCTGGACACCACCTCGGTGCCATCCGGATCTCGGCGCGTTGTGCTGCCTTCGGCCTATTCGCCGCAAGTACGCACGCAACTCAGCTGCATAGCGAGTGAAACACCAAGGGGCGCCCCACTGCAGCCGAGGAACCTCCATCTTGGGGGCGACGCACAGCATCACATTGCTTTCCAATGTAGTCAGATCCTCAAACAGCCCCCACTGACTGACGCGTACTCACAGGCCAACGGGGCGCCCCACGCCGACTTTCGGCGCAGCATTGTAGGATGGCCACACCAGTGCGGCAACTTGCTGGACACCACCTCGGTGCCATCCGGATCTTGGCGCGTTGTGCTGCCTTCGGCCTATTCGCACATCGGTCCGCTACTGACGCCGCCTCACGTGCCAACGGATTTTCTACGCTTTTTATAGCCCTATGCCACATAACAGGTCATGTGACTTGTTTATAAAACTTTTCATTGGTTCATTTTACTTTTGGTTCCTAATGATGGAAGGCTTGATCACATGACCTAAAAATAACACTTTTCATTGGATTAAAACATTTTTTTTTCCCAAACGATGAAAGCCCCACCTTGTTTCTGGATGTTTCAGACTGAAGCTGGCGTCAGCATGAAAGCACCACCATCTCGTGGCTCCGTCATGGTCATTCCGCGAGCAATCATGGCAGCCGCTCCCCACCGGAAGCCTGCAGGAGGCGGGGGCCCCCAAGACTTTTGTAGAATCTTCAAGGCTGAGGGGACGCTTTCGAGAATGGGGTCCAAGACCTAGCAGACAAGCGTCCGAGTTCCAAGGTGTCCCAGGGCCATTTCAGTGGACCAGGCCCAAAAAGGAAAGAGCCTGCCGCCATTTTGAGAGTCCTGTGGCAGACGCCTATCGCTGCACCGCAAGAGTGGGCGCAACTCAGCTGAATGGCGGATTTTGGCACAGTGTACCAAAAGCGGGCGGAATGGCAACTGAAACGGTAAAGGGGCGCCCCACTACAGCAGACGAGCCTCCACCTGGGGAGGCCCGTTCACGCCGCCTCACCCCCCCCCCCCCCGGGGCGCCCCACGCCGTTATTCGGAGCAGCATTGTAGGATACCAAAACCAGTGCGGCAACTTACTGGACATCACCTGGGTGCCATCCACATCTCAGCGCGTTCTGCTGCCTTGGGACTATTCGCACAACAGACCGCTACTGACGAGGCCTCCCCCCGCACCCCCCGGGACGCCCCACGCCGTTTTTCGGAGCTGCATTGTAGGATACCCAAAACCAGTGCGCCACCCAGGTAACATCACCTGGGTGCCGTCCAGAACTCAGCACGTTGTGCTGCCTTGGGACTATTCGCACAAAACACAGCTACTGACCATTGTTGCTTCTTTTTCAAAAAAATGTTTAAATGTATTTACTGTTTTTTCTGCGTTGTATATATTTATAAGTTATTAAAGTTTTATAATCCTACTACTTTGTTGGAGTGCTATATATTTTGAATGTGACACATAATTGTCACACGCGTTCCTACTATCTGAAAACCATCCTGTATTGTGATTGGGGAGGGGACCGAGCCTGAAGCGGAAGATTCCAGGGATGACTCTTTGTACATCAAAGTTTTTACAATTATGTGTCACATTAAAAATATATAGCACTCCAACAAAGTAGTAGGAATATAAAACTTTAATAACTTATAAATATATACAACAAAACAAAAACAGTAAAAACATTTAAACAATGAAGAGACCGTGGCAATTTCTTTTGAATTATCCACTACATTTAATGAAATTGACAGCACCAATAATGAAATATTCTCACAAGGAGGAGATGGCTTGAATGATTTTTTTGATCAATCTCTTGATGGCGAATTTATCGAATGTTTGGAGACCATAGAGTTACAAGAATCATCATTGCAGACTTTTCATGAGGAGATTCCTGATGAGATGATTGAAGAGGAAATTCCTGATGAGGACATGTTACTAGTTCTTTCAAATTATGAAAATTCAGAAGATGTTGCCTGGGGGTGGGTCGTCAGTAGCGGTCTGTTGTGCGAATAGTTCCAAGGCAGCAGAACGCGCTGAAATCTAGATGGCACGAAGGTGATGTCTAGTAAGTTGCCGCCCAACAAATAACGGCGTGGGGCGCCGCGGGGGGGGGAGGCAGTCCAAAGTTCCGTTAAAAGGGCAAAGGAAAGGATCGGTGGTTTGAACCATCAGTCAAAAAGGGGAGGGGGTGCAACAATTTTTCCTACCGGGTCACACCGTGCTTTCACCGGAACTGAGGTCTGCAGGATTCTAGTCATTCAAACTGAGGCTGGCGCCAGCATGGGAGCGCCGACGTCCCGCGGCTACAGTTTCGTCACTCCACGGGCGATCATGGCAGTCATTCCCCATCGGGGGTGTCTGCGGGGGTCGGGGACTCCCGCGGCTCCTCTAGAATCTTCAAGGTCGTGGAGGACTACGGTGGTGGAGTCAACCAGTGACCGGGCCATTTCTTTATGCTGGGCCCGCTCTGGCCAGGTCGACCGCCATTTTGAGAGTTCGGTAGCTACTGGCGATCGCGGGGTCAAATGAGCGGACGGGCTCCACTCTGCCGGGCGAGACGTTGCAGCATCGCCACAGTGGAAGAACACTTTTCCGGGCGCCTGGAGCGCTGAGGGTGCAGCTGGGAAGCCTCCACCTGGGGAGGCGGGAGAGGCCTGTTCGCACCGTCTCTCCCACCCAGTGCACCCCACGGCGTCTCGCTTGACATTTGTTATGGCCGGACCAGGCGATGAGGACGGGGGGGGGGGGGTCGGAGGCATGTGCAAGACATCCCCCCCCCAGTGTTGTCGCAGCCATTATAAAAGAAAGAAGAAATGTCCCGTCCGTCTTTGGGCCGGACCTCCGGTGGATGGCGGCCGGACGCCCTTTGCTCTGGCCCCATGAACGGGTTCCTTGGCTCATCGCCTGCAGCCGGATCCCGTCGGCCCAGCCCCCGGCCGTTGGTGGCCGGACCGGGAGAGAGAGTAGGGGGACAACCTGCAACTCTCAAGTGCCACCGCGGCCGGACTGGGAGAGAGAGGGGAGGGTCGAGGACATAGACATTCCCCCCCCTGCAACTCTCCAGTGTTGTCAATCCCCCTGGCCGGGTCCCGCTGGCCTCGGCCTCTCCTCCGGCTACTCCCTACGTGATGATCTCCTGGCCGACGGTTGGCAGCAGGACCCGCCTTATATGTGTTGCTTCCGGCTGGGCGTAGCCGGAAACCTGTTGCACTTTGGAAGTTTCCAGAATGGGGCGGATGTCTGCTGACTTGTGTCTTTCCCAGTTTGCCGTTATTTGGCTGTGGCAGGTGGTGGGACAGACACGTTTTGGGGCAGTGAGGGGCGATGAAGCCTCGTTGCCTTGTGGCCGTTGCAATGTCACACTTGGTTTCTCTTACTGTTTTCAGGTTTCTTATTACGGGCTTACTTCTAACGTTTCTTGTTTCTAGGACAATAATAGGTTTTATCATTACGTATTGTTATCGTTTCTTTGTTTGTTATTTAATAAAAAGTTCATTAGTGGCCTACTGATTTTCGTTTTCCTATTCCTTTCTTTCCAGGTTGTTTCATGCTAAAGTTTCTGTTAACAGGATACAGTGATCACTTCGTTATTATTGCATATGTCCTTTTCACTAGGAGTGCTCTCTGGTCGGGCCAGATGACCTATCTCTAGTAAATGGTCCGGGTGAAACAGGTGCATCAATCAGTGGGGAGTAGATAGGCATGACAGATTACAACGGGGGAGAAAGGTCCGCATTACCTACCCTTTCACTACTTGCAAAGATTTTCCTACGTTTATTTGCAAACAGGGAATACCTCCAAAAAGAACCAATTCCCAAACAGTCAATGTTCGGGCAAACAATCAATCAATGAGGAACGAAATAGGCACGACGTGTTAAAGGTTTGCGTTACCTACCCTTCACTATCTGCAAAGGGAGAGAGAATATTCCTATTCTTCCTCGTTTGCAGGCAGAGAAGATCCTTAAGAGAACCAACTTCGAACAATTCAATGCTCGATTCAAACAATCAACAAGGGGTACTGTGAACACAAATGAACGCCGCTTATGTACATACACATTGCTATTTTCAACAGGTTGTTCCTAATGTTTCTATTTTAGCTAGGTCAAAAAGAGATCCCATTAGTGGCCTACTGATTTTGCTCGATTCCTTTTGTTTTTTTACACGATTTTTCGCTATCTGCAAAGACTAAACAGAGTATTGCGACTCTGTGCTTGTTTGTAAATAGAGAATGAACCAAAGAGAACAATCAATCAAATGGAGAGAGAAGCAGGCACGACGGATTACAACGGGGGCAAAGGCCTGCGTTAACTACCCTTCACTATCTGCAAAGAGAGAGTACTCCTAATAGAAATGAGGGGGGGGGGGGGCAGCATTCAAAGCAGATCAGTGTGCATAAACACGAAAATGTTTTTACTTACCACGTACTTGACATTCGACAGCTTATGATATTTGCTATTAAAAAACCATTGAAATTCACTGAAAAAACCATAGGTTATAGACCATATATAGTTAGGAATTAGCATTTACAAAACCTTGAAAATTCACTGAAAAAACCATAGGTTATAGACCATATATAGTTAGGAATTAGCATTTACAAAACCTTGAAAATTCACTGAAAAAACCATAGGTTATAGACCATATATCGTTAGGAATTAGCATTTAAAAAACCTTATTTTACTCACACAAAACCATTGAAATTCCATATATAGTTAGTTGCACTAACTATATATCGCGCACCCGCAATCCACTGCTGATGATGTCACATATTACATCATTCATGACATGGTCAGTGACATCACTGATGACATCACTGATGACATCTCAAATGACATCACTGATGACATCACTGATGACATCTCATTTGACATCAATGACCACATCACTGATGATATCATTCATGTCACAATACAATGCATCTCCTCACACTTTAATATAACCTCTGTTACACCCAGTGTTAAATACAGAGTATAATTTTTGAAACCATTGACACACCAATACTAGTTACTACATACGCACTCACTGATTCCTACGTCTACACACACATTCACTCATTAACCCATACAATCATTCATACATACAATCACTCATCTTTACAACACTATCATATGCACTCATACACCTATACAGACACTCACACTCTGCCACTCATCCATGGAGTTACTCACACACCTAGTCAGTCCTGTAAAGAATCAATCACACGTCCATTTTCTATTTTTTCCATTTTCCATTTAAACATAGAGTACCTTACATTTTCAAACATATACTAACACATACTTACTCTCTTATACAATCATTGATACAAGTACACATTGATCTGCACAGAGTCACACATCTCCCAGCCAGCCACACACACACTCAGTCTCCCATACAAATACTTGGACAATCAATCAATAACCCATATAGTTACTCATATAGCTACTGATCAACACATGCAGCAGTTTACAGAACAACAGACATAATGATGCACAAATTAAGACAGTTTAGTCACTAACCCATGCACTCAGTGAGACACATTTAATCACTCACTCATACAGTCAGTCACGCACCTAAATCCTTCATCCAGACACTTATACATCTACTCATTCTTCAATATGTAAAACATATTTAAACTTTACAGAAACACACAGTCAATGGATGATGTCATCAGTGATGTCATCAGTGATGTCATTTGAGATGTCATCAGTGATGTCATCAGTGATGTCACTGACCATGTCATGAATGATGTAATATGTGACATCATCAGCAGTGGATTGCGGGTGCGCGATATATAGTTAGTGCAACTAACTATATATGGAATTTCAATGGTTTTGTGTGAGTAAAATAAGGTTTTTTAAATGCTAATTCCTAACGATATATGGTCTATAACCTATGGTTTTTTCAGTGAATATATATATATATATATATATTACCTACTGGCGATAGCCAGTAGGTATATATAGTTAGGATTTTTTTCCTATGGGATTTTTGAAAATTCTATGTCGAATAACTTTGGCGTTTGAGGACAGAATTGGCTGAAATTTTCAGGAAAATGGAACATTTTGTTTCTGAGCAGCCCCTGAAAATTTGGGGGGTTTCGTCGAGGGGGGGCCGAGAAAAAAGGGGGGTCCCAAAACGTGTTTTTCCCATGCAATTTTCCATAGGGCGGTTGGCCTCACTTTTAGCCCGAACGGCTGAATGGATTTACACCAAACTTGGCAAAATTGTAGGGACTGGTAGCCCGATGTGCCTTTGCTATGTCTCAAGATATATGCTCCAGTGGTTTTTACAAAAATTAACTTTGAAAAATATATATTGGGCTACATTGGGCTATATATATGTTGTAGCCCAAATGTAGCCCAATGTAGCCCAATGTAGCCCAAAGATGGCCACCAGAGACAAAAAAAAACAAATGTAGCCCAAATATCAGCCAGATGTAGCCCAACTATAGCCCAATGACAGAATGTCCCAGAGTGTTCTAAAGAACAACTAGAGTGCTAACAGTCCTACTTATTACAAAGGTATGGCACACCTGAAGCCATCTTGATTGGAATAAAGTGGTAACTCTTAAAACATTTAATTTAAAAAGGAACAAAATGAGGGAGTTCATTTTGCCATAGAAAGTATGATTAGCGAATATATGACGAAATCCCGCATACCATCAGTCCGCAAAAAAAATCCCGCATGTACTATTAGGCCGCAAATTAAAATAATGAAAACTTTTAGAACGAATATGCCTTTAGCATACACTAAACAACTAAACTACCCTAAACCCTAAAACACTACCCCCAGCATGACCCTACACTACACAAACACTACAACACTACCCTAAACCCTAACACACTACCCCCAGCATGACCCTACACTACGCAAACACTACAACACTACCCTAAACCCTAAAACACTACCCCCAGCATGACCATACACTACGCAAACACTACAACACTACCCTAAACCCTAAAACACTACACCCCAGCATGACCCTACACTACGCAAACACTACAACACTACCCTAAACCCTAAAACACTACCCCCAGCATGACCCTACACTACGCAAACACTACAACACTACCCTAAACCCTAAAACACTACACCCAGCATGACCCTACACTACGCAAACACTACAACACTACCCAAAACCCTAAAACACTACACCCCAGCATGACCCTACACTACGCAAACACTACAACACGACCCAAAACCCTAAAACACTGCCCCCAGCATGACCCTACACTACGCAAACACTACAACACTACCCTAAACCCTAAAACACTACCCCCAGCATGACCCTACACTACGCAAACACTACAACACTACCCTAAACCCTAAAACACTACCCCCAGCATGACCCTACACTACACAAACACTACAACACTACCCAAAACCCTAAAACACTACACCCCAGCATGACCCTACACTACACAAACACTACAACACTACCCAAAACCCTAAAGCACTACACCCCAGCATGACCCTACACTACACAAACACTACAACACTACCCAAAACCCTAAAACACTACCCCCAGCATGACCCTACACTACGCAAACACTACAACACTACCCTAAACCCTAAAACACTACACCCAGCATGACCCTACACTACGCAAACTCTACAACACTACCCAAAACCCTAAAACACTACACCCAGCATGACCCTACACTACGCAAACTCTATAACACTACCCAAAACCCTAAAACACTACACCCCAGCATGACCCTACACTACACAAACACTACAACACTACCCTAAACCCTAAAACACTACCCCCAACATGACCCTACACTACACAAACACTACAACACTACTCAAAACCCTAAAACACTACACCCCAGCATGACCCTACACTACGCAAACACTACAACACTACCCAAAACCCTAAAACACTACCCCCAGCATGACCCTACACTACACAAACACTACAACACTACCCTAAACCCTAAAACACTACCCCCAGCATGACCCTACACTACGCAAACACTACAACACTACCCAAAACCCTAAAACACTACACCCCAGCATGACCCTACACTACGCAAACACTACAACACTACCCTAAACCCTAAAACACTACACCCCAGCATGACCCTACACTACGCAAACACTACAACACTACCCTAAACCCTAACACACTACCCCCAGCATGACCCTACACTACGCAAACACTACAACACTACCCTAAACCCTAAAACACTACCCCCAGCATGACCCTACACTACGCAAACACTACAACACTACCCTAAACCCTAAAACACTACACCCCAGCATGACCCTACACTACACAAACACTACAACACTACCCAAAACCCTAAAACACTACACCCCAGCATGACCCTACACTACGCAAACACTACAACACTACCCAAAACCCTAAAACACTACCCCCAGCATGACCCTACACTACGCAAACACTACAACACTACCCTAAACCCTAAAACACTACACCCAGCATGACCCTACACTACGCAAACACTACAACACAACCCTAAACCCTAAAACACTACACCCAGCATGACCCTACACTACGCAAACTCTATAACACTACCCAAAACCCTAAAACACTACACCCCAGCATGACCCTACACTACGCAAACACTACAACACTACCCAAAACCCTAAAACTCTACACCCCAGCATGACCCTACACTACGCAAACACTACAACACTACCCTAAACCCTAAAACACTACACCCCAGCATGACCCTACACTACGCAAACACTACAACACTACCCAAAACCCTAAAACACTACCCCCAGCATGACCCTACACTACACAAACACTACAACACTACCCTAAACCCTAAAACACTACCCCCAGCATGACCCTACACTACGCAAACACTACAACACTACCCTAAACCCTAAAACACTACCCCCAGCATGACCCTACACTACGCAAACACTACAACACTACCCTAAACCCTAAAACACTACACCCCAGCATGACCCTACACTACGCAAACACTACAACACTACCCTAAACCCTAACACACTACCCCCAGCATGACCCTACACTACGCAAACACTACAACACTACCCTAAACCCTAAAACACTACCCCCAGCATGACCCTACACTACGCAAACACTACAACACTACCCTAAACCCTATAACACTACCCCCAGCATGACCCTACACTACGCAAACACTACAACACAACCCTAAACCCTAAAACACTACCCCCAGCATGACCCTACACTACGCAAACACTACAACACTACCCTAAACCCTAAAACACTACCCCCAGCATGACCCTACACTACGCAAACACTACAACACAACCCTAAACCCTAAAACACTACCCCCAGCATGACCCTACACTAAACAACCACCACAACTCTACACTACACTAACACAACACTACACTACACAACACTACACTACACAATCACTAACCCACGAAAAAATTAACACCAACCCACTTACCTCTCTCGTCATCGTGGTTTTCACAACGCAAATGCATTTACCATACATGCCTTTAAAACGTAATTCTTTGTAAAGGCATGCGTGATGAATGCACATGCGTTTTGAAAAAATGCGGGATAATGGTATGCGAGTTCAATGACCTTGCGGGATAATGGTATGCGGACTGAAAGTCGGCGGGATAAAAAATGCGGGAAAATGGCTGCAAACCATGATTAGCAGCAGACTTCCCTGGTGAGCACTAGCTTTACTACATTGATCTAATGAGCAACTAGAGTGCTAACATTCAGAATTTATGGCAAATGTGTGACACATCTGAATGCCTTCTTGATAGAACCAAAGTAAACAAGCATTGAAAATGCAATAGATCTCGCCCTCGTTTAAGTTAAAGCCATTCTGTTTGTAATGAGGTGGCTTTTTAGCTTTGCTTTTATTAGTGTTTTTAAAACTTTCATGTAAATAACATGCATATGTATGCATATATGTATATGTATGCATGCATTTATATTTATATAGATATGCAGATTATATATGTTTATATATGTATATTACCTACTGGCGATAGCCAGTGGGTATACATAGTTAGGATTTTTTCTCTATGGGATTTCTGAAAATTCTATGTCTAATAACTTTGGCATTTGTGGACGGAATTGGCTGAAATTTCCAGGAAAATGGCACAGTTTGTTTCTGAGCAGCCCCTGAAAATTTGGGGGGGTTTCGTCAAGGGGGGGCCGAGAAAAAAGGGGGGTCCCAAAACGCGTTTTTCCCATTCATTTTTCCATAGGGCAGTTGGACTCACTTTTAGCTCGAACGGCTGAATGGATTTACATGAAACTTGGCAAAATTGTAGATATGGTTTGCCCGACGTGCCTTTGCTATGTCTCAATATATGTGCTCCAGTGGATTTTGAGAAATTAACTTTTAAAAGAATATATATATCTGTGACAGCGCTCCGGTTAGCGCCCCGGTTCGCGTACCTGACGCGTAACGGAACTTCGCGAAGCGAAGCTGATTGGCTCTCCGGTGTCTGTCAACATTCTAAACAGTCCGGAGCGGCCGCCATCTTGTCTCTCGGTAGGATCGAGAGACAAGATGTGGTGAAAAACGAAGGGGGAAATGAAGGAAAGGGGGCAAGGTAGACCCCTCCTGACCCCCTAGGATTAATGAGGGGGATATTAAAGTGCCCCGCGGGGCAAAAAATAAATAACATTTTTTTTTTGAGATTTTACGCCGTAGAGGCGCGTCCGGGTACGCGAACCGGGCAGCTCACCGGGCAGCTAACCGGGCAGCTAACCGGCAGCGTAGCTGTCAACATTGTAAACAGTCCGGAGCGGCCGCCATCTTGTCTCTCGGTAGGTTCGAGAGACAAGATATGGTGAAAAAAGAAGGGGGAAATGAAGGAAAGGGAGCAAGGTAAACCCCTCCTGACCCCCTAGGATTGATGAGGGGGATATTAAAGTCCCCCGCGGGGCAAAAAAGGTAGAGGCGCTTCCCGGTACGCGAACCGGGCAGCTAACCAGCAGCGTAATGGGAGTCCGCCATCTTGTGTTTTTGGAGCGTCCGGTTCGCGTACCGGGTAGCGTCCCGGTAAGCGTAACAAGGGGAAAACCAAGAGAAACAGTAAAAAAAAAATTAAGGGAATAGATTTCCAGCAAACTTGGCAAAATTGTAGGGACTGTTTGTTTGATGTGCCTTTGCAAGGCCTCAAGATATGTGCACGTGTGGATTTTGTGTAATTAAGGTTAAAAAAAATATATATATCTGTAAGCGTGCTCCGGCACGCTTACGTTACGGGTTTTGTTTGCGCTGGAGAGCCGATACGTCACGGTTATGCGACGCGTCATGAGGCGTCTCACGTGGCTACGTGATACGTCACGTAATAAAGAATATATTTTACAGCTATAGATATTAGCTTTTAAAAAACCAATGAAATTCACTGAAAAAACCATAGGTTATAGACCATATATAGTTAGGAATTTGCATTTACAAAACCTTGAAAATTCACTGAAAAAACCATAGGTTAGAGACCATATATAGTTAGCTGGACATTTTATTGACATAAAACCAATGAAATTCCATATATAGTTAGTTGCACTAACTATATATCGCGCACCCGCAATCCACTGCTGATGATGTCACATATTACATCATTCATGACATGGTCAGTGACATCACTGATGACATCACTGATGACATCTCAAATGACATCACTGATGACATCACTGATGACATCTCAAATGACATCACTGATGACATCATGACACACCAATACCAGTTAAAACATACGCACTCACTGATTCCTACGTCTACACACACATTCACTCATTCACCCATACAATCACTCATACATACAGTCACTCATTATTACAACACTATCATATGCACTCATACACCTATGCAGACACTCACACACTGCCACTCATCCATGGAGTTACTCACACACCTAGTCAGTCCTGTAAAGAATCAATCACACTTCCATTTCCTCATCTATACAGTTAAACACAGAACACCATACTTCAGTGACATCACTGATGACATCACTGATGACATCTCAAATGACATCACTGATGACATCTCAAATGACATCACTGATGACATCATGACACACCAATACCAGTTACTACATACGCACTCACTGATTCCTACGTCTACACACACATTCACTCATTCACCCATACAATCACTCATACATACAGTCACTCATTATTACAACACTATCATATGCACTCATACACCTAGTCAGTCCTGTGAAGAATCAATCACACTTCGATTTCCTCATCTATACAGTTAAACACAGAACAACATACTTTTTTACACATATACTAACACATACTTACTCTCTTATATAATCACTGATACAAGTACACATTGATATGCACAGAGTCACACACCTCCCAGCCAGCCACACACACACTCAGTCTTCCATACATCCACTCATTCTTCAATATGTAAAACATATTTAAACTTTACAAAAACACACAGACACTAGATGATGTCATCAGTGATGTCATCAGTGATGTCATTTGAGATGTCATCAGTGATGTCATCAGTGATGTCATTTGAGATGTCATCAGTGATGTCACTGACCATGTCATGAATGATGTAATATGTGACATCATCAGCAGTGGATTGCGGGTGCGCGATATATAGTTAGTGCAACTAACCATATATGGAATTTCATTGGTTTTATGTCAATAAAATGTCCAGCTAACTATATATGGTCTCTAACCTATGGTTTTTTCAGTGAATATATATATATATATATATATATATATATATATATATATATATACACACCCATACACACACATGTATTATTACCTATAAAACACTAGAAGGCAGAGTAGCTCCACATTTATATTTCAGAACCATTGTGGAGCATGAATCATGGATCGCACCGCACTGCACTGCTGAGCCAAAGTGTTGAAAGTTCCAAATGAGCAGTGACGTGTGTGTGATATTATACTGTCGCCTCGTACATTTTTCTACGGCTTATTGCGGCAAGCAGGAATTTATTTTAATTTTATCCAGAGGGAGATGGAGGGTTACAAAGTGCATCACACCCAATATGACTGCCTCAGAGTGCTTGACTAAAGTCGGAATGTGCATATTTATTCCTAGGGTAACCACAAGACATCTTTGATGTAAAAAAAAAAAAAAAGTAAAATCCTCCTTTCAAACTTTGCCCCATCACTCCTCTCTCTGACTCATCCCAAACCTTTCTACTATGAATCTCAAACATCTTTCTCAAACTTTACCGCTCCTTTTTTAGCCATGCCACCCAACTAGCAAGCACACAGGAACACTACTTACAAAAACTACTTACTATGTGTACTCCATGACGGCCGACTGAATTGTATACTAATTGCATCATGTTTACCGCTTTTTAACATTTGTATTTCTGCTTTTTCATTATAATTAGGCTTTCCTGTTTTCAGTTTCTATTTTTGGTAAATTCTGGTGGGGTTTTTTCAGTTTATTCCATACCTTAAAAAACAGTGGTTATCAGTGGTTACACATTTTCGCGCCATTAAAAACACAGAAACAGTGTTTTTCCGGTGTTTATGGAATTTTTATTTAATTTTAATTATTGCTTGCTTTCTGCACTGATAGTGCAGGTGCACAGAGTATATGAGATCCAAATACATTTGTACCGCACCAGAATCGACTGCAAAATCAATAGCATTCTTCATTAACTCTGAAGATTGTAAAGATGCTTTCAGCATACCATCTAGTAAGTGACAATGATCTCTTACAGGGATGCACTTCAGCTCAGGTATTGATTTTGACAGACCATCATACAACTTTTTCACACACGTAGCTGAAATACTGCAAATACAAACTATATCACTCCAATCTTTATTGAACTTGGTAGGAACTTTTTTCAGCAACATTCCAAGAGACACTGCTTTCGTTTTTACCAAACGTCTGGTGTCATGTTTTCACCACTATCTCAGGTGCTTGGTGACAACATTATTTTCATATATACCTGTCACTACATCTTGCATTGAATGTTTAAAGCTTGGGGTGTTTGACAGTTCACTTGCAGTCAATACTTACTCACTAGAAAAGGGGACTGATGTATCAGAGGACTTTACCCATTCTCTGTCTGTGGGTAAATGTGATGGTACATACTAGGAAAGATTCTTATGAAACCAGCCATTTTACCTATCCGTGAAATCAAATGTAGCCAAAATACCAAATATGATTTTGACATTTGACTGATTCTCTACAGTTTATAAAATAACTAAATAAGACCTAAAACATGCTTCTAAACACTGCATCTTTAAACCAAAGATCACAAAACTGAAAAAAGCAGAAGGAAGAAGAAACAATGTTTTAGTGACATCCCTAAACAACAAAACTCAAGCAGAGTAACGTTAGCCCAGTCTTTCTTGATGATACCTTGTATAACAAAGTTACATTGTATTGGCCTCTTCAGGAAGAAATCAAAATGTCTCTTTCACTCATCTTTTCCTTTCTTTGAATGGCACTTAGTTTATGGCTGCAAAGGTGTTTTTTCAGTGTTTATATGTTTACACCAGTGATGGCTATTTTCCTTTTGGTGGGGTTTTATCAGTTATTATAGGTTTAAACCTAAAACCAGATAGCCTAATTATAATTAACTCCATATCTTTTTATGGCAGATACCCCTTATCAGAAACTGTTTCCTTTAAGATATTGCACTACCTTTTATCGATCATGCATGTTATGGTTTTATTGTTTGATTTTACTTGTGCTTTTATGGATATCTCATATCCGAATAAAGATTTTTGATTGATTGATTACCTTATTATTTCCCCTTTTTAATTCCATTCCTAACATTCTATCCCTACTGTAAACCCTACTAAACATAGAAGAAATCAAGAGCACAAACCTAACAAAATTAACTCACAAAGCAAAGAAAAAAAGATTACTATTCTACTATTAACCTCTAATCTATTAGTGTGCTACTAACCATAAATGGCTTCAACGTCTCGTCAGGGGTTTTAAGCGCTATACAAATACAAATAACAATTACAATCTGCCTGATTTCTTATTGGGTTTTTAGGTTTTGATCTTTTCGCTATAGTACATTGAAGAAGCTTCAGTCTGCTTTTGAAGTACCAGTACAATCTTTGTACAATCTTGGTTCTAAGGGGAACTGGAAGTGACAGGGCATTCCTCCTTGTCAAGAAACACCCTTTGGCATCACCAAGGATTCCAGCCCTGGACAGATCCACCCCCCATCCGCACCCAGAGGCTGCCTGACAAATCCAGCAGCCATCTTGGGCAGGGACGCTGGGTGGCGGTATAGTTGTTCCGACGCGTTCGGCGACAGCTTAAAAGCAGGAACCACCGCGCAGGCGCTAGTCCTAGATCTACTCCTGAGGCGGAAGCCGGGAGCTGCGTTCTCGTGAATTTGTACTCTGTACTTTTAAATTGAATTATCATTTAGCAATTTGCTCACCTTTTAAGATTCTTCGACGCAATCACCCCTCAGCCGAGTAGGCGCTGAGTTTGACGAGGCTGCCTGGCAAATCCAGAGGCCATCTTGGGCAGGGACGCTGGGTGGCGGTATAGTTGTTCTGACGCATTCGGCGACAGCTTAAAAGCAGGAACCACCGCGCAGGCGCTAGTCCTAGATCTACTCCTGAGACGGAAGCCGGGAGCTGCGTTCTCGTGAATTTGTACTCTGTACTTTTAAATTGAATTATCATTTAGCGATTTGCTCACCTTTTAAGATTCTTCGCCGCAATCACCCCTCAGCCGAGTAGACGCTGAGTTTGACATCCGCACCCGGAGGCTGCCTGACAAATCCAGCAGCCATCTTGGGCAGGGATGCTGGGTGGCGGTATAGTTGTTCTGACGCGTTCGGCGACAGCTTAAAAGCAGGAACCACCGCGCAGGTGCTAGTCCTAGATCTACTCCTGAGGCGGAAGCCGGGAGCTGCGTTCTCGTGAATTTGTACTCTGTACTTTTAAATTGAATTATCATTTAGCAATTTGCTCACTTTTTAAGATTCTTCACCGCAATCACCCCTCTGCCGAGTAGGCGCTGAGTTTGACATCCGCACCCGGAGGCTGCCTGACAAATCCAGCTGCCATCTTGGGCCGGGACGCTGGGTGGCGGTATAGTTGTTCTGACGCGTTCGGCGACAGCTTAAAAACAGACGGGCATGCCTCCGCGCAGTGGACACGAGCAGCGTGCGCGCCTAAAACGCGCCGAAGGAGCGCCAAAGGAAAGCCCGTCTGCGCCCGTCCTCGCCCACATGAGCCCAGAGGCCTTGACCCCTGCCCAAAATCAGGTAACATCAAATCCTCCCCCTCGGATTACATATTCACCTGATTTCTTACACACCATCAGAGCTGCTCAAACTCTCACTAAACGTCTTAGCGCTAGCTGCACAAACATTTTTCCTGATTCACTGGAAGGTCCGGTAGCCTGTAGACACTGCTCCTTCCAGAGAAATCTGTATATATCTTCCGTCTCATTAGCCAGACTCCAAAGATTCTTTTCACCTGAGGGCACTTCTTTCATACTATGCAACGTGCGTTCCTTAGCTAAACACCCATACGAAATCTGGGATATGATCACCTCTTACTCACCAGAGATTTGCTTCCTTACGGAAACCTGGCTAAATCGCTCAAATCACCCCACCATAAACATTGCCATTCCAGAGAACTATAAATGTATTCACCTGGACCGTATAGGGAAAGTAGGCGGATGTATTGCCATCGCTTTCAAAAATTATCTCAACATATCCTGGGTCTCCACTATGACAGATGACAACCTAGAAATAGGCATTTCTAACACTATCAATGCTACAGCAATTCATCCTCTGTGCTGCAGATCCTTGATTCCCATTGTTCATGACGAGCTCAGCTCGTCATTAGCACACAAGCAGTGTACTGCATGACGAGCTGAGCTCGTCATGAGCATGGAAGAGGTTAAGGTCACCAAATCCCCCATGGAAAGTTGGCTTGGAGCATTAGTCTACCGTCCTCCTGGTTCAAAAACAGATTTTGCGGATACCTTAATAGACTACATAGCCATCCATGTCCTTGCATCAAACAAATTTCTGATGTTGGGTGATTTTAATCTTCACTGTGAGGATCACACAACTCAAGAGATTAGTAACTTTCTCGGTGACTTAGAACAGTTAGGACTTACACAAATAGTAAAAGGCCCTACCCACCAGGCGGGACATACCCTTGACCTAATTCTTTCCAATATAGACCAGCTTAAATGCGATCCCCCATGGCCTCTAACGTGGACTGATCACTTTATGATCAAGTTTGCTATGCCCAACACTGCCCTGAAATCTTCTACACAGTTGGTAGCTAGAAAACCATCTTTCCGTAGGCCGTGGCATAAACTAACGACCTCAGCTTTTAACATCACTTTTTAGGCTGAGCAACAAGCACAACATCTTGACTTAGATGTATCCGACATGCTGACATCTTTTAACAAAGCTCTTGTAAATTCTTTTGACAAAATCATTCCGACAAGTAAAAATTCTAGATCAACCGCTAGTCGAACCTCAGCTCCATGGTACTCCTTAGAACTAAGACAGCAAAAATCCTCCTGTAAACATCTAGAGAGACGCTGGTGAGCGTCCAAGTGCTCTCAAAGTAGACTGAATTTCAAACTAGCCCTAGTAGTTATCATCGGAATTTAAACACGGCTAGACGCTTTTATATCCTGAATCAAATTGAGAATTCTAGTAATTCCTCTAAAGCCCTTTTTGGCATCGTCAGAGAATTCATATCACCTGAAGTGTGCAAACAAACGTCTGTGGAATCTCAGGAACTTTGTGATTCCCTATCCACCTTTTTAAGGAGAAAATCTCAATTATCTATTCCAATTTTCCTCCACTGGAGAAAATAACCCCTTCAATCTTGCCCAGCCCAATAAATCCTACTAGCAGATTAACCTTTTCTCTGGACAGTTTTGCTCCGGCCACACTTGAAGAAGTGATTAAAGCACTAAACATAGACAAATCAGGCTCCCCTGCCAATCCCTGCCCCCCAAAAATTATGTCCCTTTTATCCCATAGCTGTGCACCTACTATTCAAGTCGGGCTCAATCCCTACCTCCTGGAAGGAAGCGTTTGTCAGACCCATCCTAAAAAAAACCCTGGCAAACCCGCAGGAGCTTAGCAACTATCGCCCCATCTCACTGCTCCCTCTGTTGGCTAAAATGCTTGAAAGCATTGTAAATAGACAACTAAGCAGCTATCTTGAAACCAACAACATTCTGGACCCCTCGCAATCAGGGTTTCGCTCAGGTTTCAGCACAGAAACCGCCCTGTTAGCCGTCACCGACTCATTGAGGGGAACCGTGGATGCTGGGGGATCTGCTATACTGATCCTCCTCGACCTCTCCGCAGCCTTCGATACCGTCTCCCATATCAGGCTTACGGAGAGGCTAATGTCCTATGGCATCCAGGGTCAACCCCCTAAATGGCTTAAAAACTTTCCAACGGACAGAGCCCAAATGGTCATCTTAGGCCCGTTCCACTCAGAAAAAATAACATTGGACAAGGGTGTCCCACAAGGCTCCTGCCTCAGCCCTACCCTTTTTAACATGTATTTGGCTCCGCTGGCTGAGGCAGTAGAAGCACTAGGCTTCGAAACAATCTCCTATGCTGATGACACCCAGCTACTGTTCACCATCGGCCCGAACCCAGAGGCTGACAGGCTCCGTTTCACTAAAGGCATTCTTGCAATTTCCAACTGGATGACCAACAACTTCCTCCAGTTGAATCCGGGTATAACAGAAGTTATGCTGCTGGGAAAGGCCGCTACCATCTGGAACAATGAATGGTGGCCTCCACAACTGGCTACCCCCCGGTCCCAAAACAGAATGTAAAGAACCTGGGTGTGAAACTAGACCGTTTACTGTCTATGAGGGATCATGTAGTAGCCACTATTGGTTCCTGCTACCACAGCCTTCGCCTACTTCGGAAAATCTTCCCATATATCCCAACCGACCACCGTAGAACATTGATCCAAGCGATGGTGATCAGCGGTTTGGATTACGGGAACGCCCTTCTGGCCGAGGTTGGGACTTCACTCCTAAATAAACTTCAAGTCATCCAAAACACCGCTGCAAGAATGATCCTAAACATGCCTGCTGGCTCCCCGTCATTGCCTTTGTTAAAATCTTTACATTGGCTGCCAGTAAAAAAACGGTCCTTCTTCAAAATCTGTTGCTTCTCTTTTAATGCTCTAAACGGTCGAGGCCCAAAATATTTACAAAAGAAATTAAAAAGATATACCCCTGGTCGTTTGCTGAGATCGGGTACGGCGAGATTGCTTCAGATCCCTCGCATCCGTCTCAAGCGTATGGGTGGTATGGCTTTCTCCTACCTTGCCCCTAAGTATTGGAACAGTCTTCCCAAATTCCTTAGGGAAATCCCATTGTATACCTCCTTCAGGAAACACCTAAAAGCCTATTTGTACTAAATTCCAATTCAGCCCAGCTGTCGTCTCAAGGATGTGTTACTCTAAGCAGCGCCGAGATGCCCCAGGGTGATTCGAGTGCTATACAATAGTACCTAACATAACATAACATAACACATTCTTTACTCAAGCCCGCCCTAGGACAAAATGCACCTTAATGTTTTCAAGCTATATGTGGTGACAAAGATTTAAACTGATCATGGTTGTAACCTGCAATGACACCACTCAGACACTGCAAGGCACTGTCTGCATGTGACGTTTATAAAGCAAAAACTCAGTAAAATCACTAAGATTAATGTCGGCTCCGTCTATCCAAACCATATAGGTGGTTGAAGCTCCTCTACCCTTCACCTCACAAGACGAAAACATACAGGAATTAGTATTGTTCACCAACCAGACTTCATGCATTTTTCCACCCAAGGACTGTCAATAAATCCATAAAACACCGCCACCTCCACTGCCTGCACCCCAATCTCAGCCTTGCAATCCAAAGCTGGAAAATAGCCCTATTCTGAATTTGTAGCCCACTCAACTGTGTGGTATGCAAAGTCAAAATCAACTTTATTTGGTCATATTGATATAGACCACAAAAGCAAAATACAGACAGCAATAACATGGCATGATAAAACAGAGAAATTCAAACAGAGCTCTTGACGATAAAATCAAAGTGCGAACAAAGTGCGGACTCCGATTTCAGTACATGGCAAATTCAAACTAAGCCCAAAAAAGTAAGATCAAAAAGAAGACAAAAATAGACCACAAAAGTAAAGTAAACTGCAATACCATAGCATGATAAAACAGAGAAAATTCAAACAGAGTCCACATAGATAAAATCAAAGTGCAAACAATGTGCGGACTCCGATTTCAGTACATGGCAGATTCAAACTAAGCACAAAAGGGTAAAAAAAAATGGAGATAAAATGCAGTTTCCGAATTTAGTGCAAACAGTACTAATCAAAACCTGCCTATGCCTTCAGTATAAAAGGCCGTGCCACAAGACCAAGAAAAAAGTATGTTACTACTCGCGTCATATGAAAATGCAAGCATGAAACACCTGCCTTAATAATGCTGGAGAAACAAGAATTAAAATGCAGCATGACAATAACTGTGGTATGCAGTTCACTACAATGTTTTAACTTGTTTCTGCTACACTGCACCACAGGTATCACTAATGGGTACTGATGGTCTCTTCCTTCATGCTCCCTCCTCTATCTAACCCCACCTTTGCCCTCCCCAGTCTCTAGTCTAGGGCATTCTTATCAGAGTGAAATGTTACTTTTTAACATTAGCAATACACAATCTTTGATCCTCCTATGTATGTATCTTACTGTATATTCACTTACAAGGGCAGACCTTATGTCAGTCCACCACTTGATTTACTGGGTGCTGACGACATGACTTACCAACTGCAGCCTTCACTCACTTTTACACTTCAAACAGAGAAAAAGTCCAAATTATTTCTCTCATAGACATATGCTGTGAATCTGAGAAATTTCATGTGCAAGATACACATCCTATATATATATAGCTGACAAGGCCAACGGCAGACATAGTAAATATTAACATATTCTAAAATAAATGTTAATATGTGCATGAATATTAGCAACATTGTTCATGAGTTAATACTCTTGAGCCCCCATTACAAGTTGCTGGATGGAAGTAGGGTGCACATTCTGCACCCATAATTGCCAGTACCATGCGGTAAAACCCCACAATTATGGGTTTAACCCATTGAGTAAATGGTTTTACAATGTGTTAAACTGCATTGATTTCCCAGTTCCTTGAGGATTAACGGTTCCATTGACTGCCTGCTGTAAGCAGGGATTGAGGAAGAGAATTGCCTTCATGGGGGGGCGGGGGGGGGGGTTGGTAATGGAAGGAAGTGGAAGACATTGTATCCTGGGAGAGGGAACACTGCCTGCTACAGAAACGGAGATAGGAGGTCAATGGACCAGGCCTGGCCACTGTTGCAGTGGAAGCCTACAGCGATTTTACCAGCTGTTTTTCCCACCAAAAAATCTTGTCTGAGTTCCCATACCTTGATACACCAGGTGTGCAAACATGGAGCAATTCGTGTTTGGGTGGAATAGAATTCCATATGGGAATCCTGCTCTGCCCGACTCCCAATGATCGCCTATGACCATAAGTTTATTAACTTATGAACTTGTTGCCCAACTAATGCTGAGCTATAAGTTCATTGACTCAAGAGTTTGCCACCCACACCACCAGCTGATACAGACTGCACAGCCTTCAGGTGAGTAACCGTGTTTTTTGTTGCTCTCATGTGTGATGACAGGTTTGCAAAAAAGAAGCGACCCTCGGTGTTACGCATTGCGAACAAAGTTCTTAGAGGTAATATAATCTTAGATGAAAATACGCGGTGTACCAACCTGTGCTGCACAGTGATGCCTATTAATGACAGCCAGATGCTTTCTTGTTTGTTCTACTAACACAGCACAGCCTGTACTGTTTTACTAGTGCTGTTGCCGTGGAATATTTGTGGTGTACAGACCTTCAGTGATCTATGTAGATCAGCACCAAAGTTTAGCTCTATTCAGCTCAATTGTAGATGTTGAATGCAGCTTGGACTCTGTGGGCAGAAAACCAAACCTATAGACATTATAGCATCACCCTTATCCCCAGAATGATCAAAATAGCAACTGATTGACTCATAAACAAAGAGGTACACCATTCCCCAGTGTGCAACAACCACAACACAAAACATATGGACACAAACACACACACACAAACTCGCTACTTATTCCACACAACGCACAGCCATACCAGACACACGCAAAACTCATTGTAAACCCCACGGATAGCATTCAATGAAATACTAGTGCAAGAAACACATAGGTCTCACCAAAGGTACATGGACGTTCGTCTCATGCACGTATGACTCATCACAAAGGCGTGAACACACAATACACCTTCAGTGTGCCCCTCAGTGCCCCTGCACTGAGCTCATTACTCGACATTCACTCCTCAAAAGCACTTCCTACTTACAGATAAGGCCACAGATGCTCCAATACGCTTTCACACCTTAACAACTCTCTGGTGGGGCATAATATCAAGGGCTGACGATAACATTATTGCCGCTTAAGCATCAGTTTTCGGGCGAAAAGCGGTGATAATGTTATGGCTTTATTAGCGCGTGTTTCCTTGCCTTAGCGCCCGGTTTCCTATTGCCTTGCCACGCATCGCTAATGAGATGCAAGGTAGGTGAGCCCCTTACAACTACATTATAAAATATCACTAATGATGCTTCGCTGTATTTACAACGAAGCCCTGTCTGGTTTAGCGTTGATTTTTTTCGCGCTAACTGGGCCTTAACGCTGGAATTTAACGTCTGTTAAATTCCAGACTAAGGCATACCTGACATGGGGGGTGGATTGTGTGGATAAGACCACAGGATCTATCATCAAGGATATCGCCGTTTTCCATGGAACATCACTGGAAAAACAGCTGGCATTTTTATCGCCTCGATGATACGTGTTGTTAATAACGCGCTAACCGGGTAATACATTCCAGCGATAAATTAAAAACCGCTAAGCGCGCTTTGCGATATTTATCACCATCTATTGCTAATATGCCCCTGATGTTCCTCCCAGTGGCGTAGCAAGGGCAGGTTGTACCTGGTGCGGAAAATTTCTTGTCACCCCCCGGCTTGATAAAGTGCAAAAATATGTGTTTAAAAACACATATTTTTGCCATTTTGTCACCCCCCTCAGTGATGACACCCGGGGCCCGGGGCACACACCGCACCCCCCTTCCTACGCCCATGGTTCCTCCAGTTCTTTCAGTTGACTCTCACAGCTTTGTAAGCCATGCTATCAACTCCCTCTGGTCCCCTATGTTACTGGTATCTTTCATATGCACCCATAGTGACTACACCTCCACATTCTTCCTAGCTGTCCGTCTTCCTCTTGCAGAGTTTCTTGAATTTACTCTACACAATCTTAACGTTTTCATACGCCATCATTCAACTCCTCAACCTGAAACCTGGTTATTAACGCATGTCTTCATCTAGCCCGAATACATGTTAATTATGAGAACCAAAAAGGTATTTTTGGCTTTAAAGCAGGTAGATTTTCAATGGCGATTGGATCCATATCTTGTTGGTCCACATAGCGGGGAAATGGATAGAGGTCTCACTGGTCCACCCATTCGTCATGGAAACAGGCCTGTATAGAGAGTGCTTTAGACATGCCCTGGCCCTGGTCTGTACCAGGGTCATTTGCATATGTGGAAACCTCTACTTAGTTCTGAGAAGAGAAGGAATGCTACTTATAATTCTTTCTTAAATGCTAACTTAGAGAATAAAAAAATGACAATAATAATAATAAGTAAAATAGTAGAACAGGTATGCATTCTTACTACAAATAAGTGGAAGATACCTAACATTTCATCAACATTGCAAAAGAATAAAGTATTTTACTTCCTGATTATCTTTAGAAATGTACCCCAATCTCCATGGCTTTGCGGCAGCTATCTGGACAAATTAGCCTTCATTGTTAGGGATCCTAGTCCATGGGCAAAGTTACTCACTTGTCTCTCAATGTATTCCCCAGCTTACAGTTATAATCCCTAGTTGTTATAACATGATGACTGAATTACAAATATGTTAAGAGTCCTTTCTTGTTACTAAGCTGGTGATCAGACTGCAGCATGTGAAATAGGCAGGTTTAGGACAGTGACAACAGAGAGTATGAATTGTACTTTGTATTAAATTGTATTATTATTTGGGAGGGGTGACTGCCATCCTCAAGGAATATACACAACTCTTGTCAGGGTGAACCCTCAAAGTCGCAAAATTCTCCTCTCACCGGCTTCCTTGCAGGCTCTGAAGGCAATGGGTCCTTCTTGGATTGCTTGTTCAGCTTCAGCCATCGTTGCTTGCACACCCTCCTCAGCTCTGCCATGCGAAGGCTCTCCATGTTAGCCAGATCCACTTCTATGTTCCCAAAAAGTTAAAATTGAGTGCAAGAGTGAATTTGTAAAAAATCCAAAATGGTATTATTAACAACCAAAAGCCAACAAAAAATCCAAAAAGTAAATTTTTGGTGTCAATGTTGAGAGGGATTTTTTATTTCAACTTTAACCCCTATGTGGTATTGCAAAACCCAATCCTGAACACCACCAGTGTAAGAAACTGGATTATTATTTTAGGTGGCGACTACCCACCTGAAGAAATATTCACAACTCTTGTAATGGTGAACTCTCAAAGTCAATAAATTAACTTGAGCTCAACCCTATGGTAGCTACGGCGCAGAGCAGACAGGCTTAATTTACAGCAATATGTAAAGTATTTATGCAGTCCTAAAACAGTAATAAAGTCAAAATGACAAGAAATAAAAATCCCAAACAAAATTGGAGACATAGAGTAAACTTTGGTAAACAAAATGACACCAAAATGAATAAAATCCAATCACAGGAACCAGAGATTCATGTTTATTAAGCTTTAAATCGAAATAGCATAAAGAAGTGATAGGCGTCAATGATAAGCCATAGGCTGCTACCTATGCACAATTTGAGGCTGACTGTGATGGAGTGAGTGCGAATTCTGTACACCAACCAAGCTCTTCCCAGTCATGGAATTTACCTTCTAGCTTTCTCTTTTAAGTCCCAATCAACCACCTCTAAAGCCCGAAACTTGAGGGGGCCCACATGCAAGGTACATGGAGGGGCAGACGCTCTGGATTGAATCAGGAACTTTCAGGCCAGGGTACTGTGCTGATGGTGCCCCTTGCAGCTCGGCACCCCCCCCCACACACACACACACACACACACTGTGGGGGCTGCAGTGGCCTGTTTTGCAAAGGAGGTCAGCCAACTGACTTTTGGAGTCAAGGTTTTTGTCCTTTGTACAAGTGGAAGCTGGTCCAGTCTCTAGGGCTCCTTTCTGGTCACAGAATGCTGGTTCAGTCCTCTCTTGACCTTCTGCAGGTCCAGAAAGTGTTCTGAAGTGGGTGCCTGGAACGGCCACATATATTCCAGGCACAAGCTGGGTAGTGACTCCTAGGCACACACTAACCAATGACGTAAATGTTTCTGGCGCCAACACTATCCACTTTTTCATTAATTTCTATTTGCCTGACGGCACACATTCCCAAAATGCTAGGGGTCATTTTTAGGATGGCAAAATTCTTCATCTACACTAAACGTGAGCGCTGGGGGGGTGTGCCTGGAAAGTGTAATATAGTAAACCTAGTGTGTGCCCACAATCAAAACTAAAATTCAGGTTGAAACAGGTACTTTACCCACAACAAACCCTGAGGGAGAAGTCTGGTAGGACCAACACAGTATCCTTCAGCAATAGATAGGTGATCTACACGAATTGTATTGACATTGTGTATCCTCCCTTTCAAGTGTGCTCCAGTTACATATGGCTCAACAGACCTTTCAAACAGGATTAGGTAGTGTGGTGTCCCAGGATGATTACAACCCCACTTTGAATATTCTGTGGAACTCAGAAGAGTCATCTCTGCCCATTTAGGTCAGGCTATTGTTTGCTTCTGGGAGGTATTTCACACCTATTCTAAGTTGAGCACAGACTGAGAGCTGACAAAGGCTTATGCAAATTAGCCTTCTGACAGTTCAGGCAGACGAAGTGAAACTTTCTAAACGTTACTTTATCTTGATATCTACTAAGAATCAGACTTCACCTTTGAACTGGATTTTTAATAATTATTAAAAACTGTTTACATTTCTAGCTAGCCCATTCCTGTGATACAGTATTTTTTAATTTCATCTACAATATGGGTTTTCTACATAGAGCAGGTAGTTGAAAATGAGTTCTTGGACCTTAACAGTGCAGGGTCACAGTAACCTTACTTTTCTACATGTTCCACTTATAAATATCATGCAGCCAAATCTGGGGTGACAACATAGAAATGGAGGAAATCCTCCATACACATTTTATAACACAATGCAGGCATATACATATAGCTGCTAAACCAAAACATTGCTCACATAACTTTATATCATCTATGCAAGAGTGAAAAACATTATGAACTAACAATCTTTCACAATCTAGATATATAAAAACGAAAGGATGTCTGTCTGTCTGTCTGTTTGTCCTTTATGCATTACTACACCATTTATCCGATCGCCATGAAACTTTGGGAAGTTGTTGAGTACACTCCCGCGAAGGTTTCTGGCATAATTTTTTTTTAAAATATCGGCCCCCAGGGCCCTCCTAATCTTTTGAATATTGATGTACGCACAAGACGAAAAAATAAAAAATCGCCATGAAACTTTGGGAAGTTGTTGAGTACACTCCCGCGAAGGTTTCTGGCATAACATTTTTTTAAATATCGGCCCCCTAGGGCCCTCATAATCTTTCGAATACTGATGTACGCACAAGACGGAAAAATAAAAAATTGTGTATCCACAAGCACTCGAATAAATAAATAGAATTAAAACACCATTCATCCGATCGCAAGGAAACTTTGGGAAGTTGTTGAGTACATTCCCGCGAAGGTTTCTGGCATACATTTTTTTTAAATATCGGCCCCTAGAGCCCTCATAATCTTTCGAATACTGATGTACGCACCAAACGGAAAAACAAAAAATCGTGTATCCACAAGCACTCGAATAAATAAATAGAATTAAAACGACACTTTGAAATGTTTTCCATATTAAAATGAAGAAGTTTCAATAAAAATGACACAATGTAAATTGAATGTTATCATAACGAGTTTCCTTGAATTTCCTTTCTTTGGAGATTGCAGCAACGCGCGACGGGTAAGCTAGTATAAAATAAACCAAAAGCATCATGTTGCATTACCCAACCAGGGAGCAGGGGTCAAGAGTTATAGGCCACAAACCATACTATCAGTGAGATCACAGTGGTAGAATTAAGTTCAGTTATGGTTGCCCATAGCATACACTACACAGCAGTTGAAACCCTTGCTCCACTGCCTTGGCCTTCTGTAGGCATTCAAACACCTTTTCCGTGTATTCCACATGAGTGTTATCAAACGAAATCTTAACGATGTTTAATGCTACACATTGATTAGCATGTATTTCTCTGAAAACAAACTGAATCCCTTTATTAGACACTATTTCACTGGGTAAACCACCACAAGCAAACACTTCTTCAAAAAATGTAATCATAGTGGAAGAATTGGGCTCTGCCGCAAATATTACTTCACCCCATTGACATTGGAAATCCTGAGGGCCACCACATACCTTTGATGAGACTGTTCCTAACTCAGTAGCCCTATAAAATATACAGCAAATTTAGACAAGGGAAAATGCCATTTGTTGTGTTGGCACAACATATGTTTTAAGTAGTTTGCCACCATTTTCACAAAAAGTCTTTTGAACATATTCGTAGTTGGTTAACATTTTTTACAAATGTCATTCCTGACTGCTATCTACATTTTTTATTATAATGATGCTTTTAACTTTATTCATAACTTTGATAATGTGAATTTATGCCATAGAGTACCTGTTCACATTTCTTATGTCATCCATTGAAAAAAACATTTTTTTCACTTCGATGTTCTAAGGTATCAGTACAAGTAGTCGAGGATGTTAATGTATTGTCACCACTACGATCTTAGACTTCTTTACTTTCCTCTGTCGCATAGTGATAATATATGTAAAATAACTCTTACCTATTTGGTGCTTTTTGACAACGAGTCCCCCGTTGTTGGTCATTGTTTATTTCTTCTAGTACTGTGTTCTGTTTATTTAATGTGTGTATGTCCTGAAATTAGCTTGTATGAATTATAGTCATACATTTTTAAATATTAATTCTTTTTTAAAGTAATTTGTTTGAATTTATTCTGTATGATTCTTTTTATTTAAATTTGTTTTTATTGTTGCAGTAAGGTATTTCAGTACAGAATAGACAGTCCGCCGACGTGGCCTCAACATTCAGCCACGAACAGCTATGTGTGCAACGTTTTCTTGCTATATAGAACTGGTACACATAAACATGACTTCGGTGAATCAGTGCATTATAATCATGTAAAGGCTCCTGCAGGCTGAGAGGTGATGGGACGGTATCGCCATAGGGGCGATGAATAAGATCAGATGGGTACTTTCATGCCGTAACAGTGCCGAATCTGGATCTGTACTGTGCACATAACAGTGTTACCAGTGAACAGGGGGGTAACGGAACTGTGGGAGGGAAGCATGTAGGCGCTAGCAGGGTCTAAGTAGGGAGATAATGGCGGCGGGTGTCGAGGGGGGGGGGGGGAGAAACCCATGGCTGGCCGGACATGCGAGAGGTTGCCTAGGACGTGGGGGGTTATCTGGGTCTGACTCTGGGGTGGCTCACTTCAGGTCAAGGCTACCGGTCTTCTCGGGTGGGGGGAGGGGAAGGGTCAGGCGAGTCTCCAGCTTGCGTGGACTGGCGGAATCTGTGAAGGAGCATGGCCCATTCCATGGAGATGGGAAGTTTGCGCGCGCCCTTGGCTTCTTCTTCCCTTAAAGCATCTTCCTCCGCTGCCGCCCATTTGCTAACCGCCCCTTTCCATTGTGCTATGGGGGGACCCTCTGGGGATCGCCAGCGCATGGTTATACATCTATTGGCTAGTAGGAGCGCTAAAGACACGAAGCGCCTATGCACCGGTTCACGCTTAGAGATGTGGAGGATGCCTAATGCACTGGACTCCCAGGTGGCTAGTGTAGTGAGACCCGTGAGTTCCAGTAGTGTGTTGTGCACCCCCTGCCAGAAAGGTTGGAGATCGGGACAGTCCCAAAACATGTGACGGAAGTTCGCAGCTGGGGAACAGCATCTGGGGCACAAGAATGGCGTGGAGGGGTAGAACTTCTGCAATCGCGCTGGGGTGAGATATGCCCTGTGTAATATGTAATATTGAATATTTTTGAAGCGGGCGTTCCTAGAGACGCGTTTAGGGGCCTCAAGAGCTTTAGTCCACTCCGAGTCGTGCAGAACACGGCCTATGTCCTCTTCCCAAGTGGTACGTAGGGTCGTCAGGGGGGTGTATGAGAGTTCCCGGATGGATTTATATAGCCATGTGACCAGGTGGCGACCCACCCCCATATGTAGGATAGTATGTATTACTGGATGCGTGTCTGGCTCGCCATTTTGGAGATTGAAATGGGGTCGGTATCCGTCGAGCAGTTGCCTATACCTGAGGAATTGGCCTGGGGGGAGCCCGGATTCTGCGACCAGGCGGTCCAGCGGTTTCAACTGACCCTCCTCGAAGAGTGATTCTAGATCTGTGATGCCACAGCGGGACCAGTCGGCGAGTAGTGGGGCCGCAAAGTAGGAATCCTGCTTGGGGCCGCCTATTAGCGGCAGCAGCGGGGAGTATGGGGGTCTAGCGGGGGACAGCCGGTGTATCCGCAGCATACACGGGCGCGCTATCGTCACCTGGAGGGGGTAAGTGCGCCATGGCTTGGTGCCCGGAAGGAGCAGACGGGTGAGTTCCGGAGTCGTGATTCTACCAGTAGGAGTAACCGTCTCCTGAGGGTAACGGTCCGCTGTCCAGTAGGACAGCCACTGGAGCTGTGCTGCGAGGAAATATGCCTCGAAGGATGGAGCTCCGAGTCCCCCCTGTGTTGTGGGGAGTTGTAGAGTTTTCAGGGCGACTCTGTGGCGGCCTGCTCCCCAGATGAGAGTTCCTAAGAGGGAATCAACGTCGCGAAAGAAGGATCTGGGTGGTATCACCGGCAGGTTCGTGAAATGGTAGAGGAGCCGGGGGAGCATCACCATTTTAGCAAGGGCTATCCGTCCAATCGGGGCCAGTGGTAATTTATTCCAGAAGGCTACCGTCGGGCGCAAACTCTCGAGTACCTTGCGGTGGTTGCCTTCAAAGATGTCCGTCGGAGAATGGTATAAGCGGACGCCGAGGTATCGGGGAGCTTCCGTGGACCATGAAAGCCTATGTGGTCCAAGGTCGATGTCTCGGGGGGGCAGGTCCGGGTGTAGGGGGTAAACCGTGGACTTGTCCCAGTTGACTTGTAGACCCGAGGCAGTTGCAAAGTCCGCCAATGTGGCCCCTATGGGGGTTAGGTCCATTTCAATGTCTCGGACATATATGAGGAGATCATCCGCGTACATGGACACACAATGGGTCCCGTCTGCAAGCGGTACTCCCCAGTCCACACCCTCCCGACGCAGCCGAACCGCCAGCGGCTCGACTGCTAGCGCGAACAAGAGGGGCGACAAGGGGCAACCTTGTCTTGTGCCTCGTCGGACTGCAAACGCCGGTGAGATACGTTTCCCGATACGTACTCGAGTAGTGAGGTCGGTGTATAGGAGGCGGGTATATGCCATGAGCGTCGGGCCGAGATTAAGGCGCCGCAGGACCGAAAATAGGTAGGGCCAGGTGAGGGTGTCAAACGCCTTCTCCAGGTCCATAATGAGGCAGGCAGCGCGGGGAAATCTGTCGCGTACCTGATCTTGGATATGGAAGACTCGGCGGAGGTTCTGGGAGGTATTCCTCCCGGGGACGAAGCCGCATTGGTCGGGGTGGACCAGCGGGCGTATGACCTGCGCATAACGATCAGCTAGGATCTTCCCCAGGATCTTACAATCAGCCGACAGGAGTGTGATAGGCCGGTATGACCCCATGAGAAGCGGATCTCTGTGGGGCTTAAGAAAGGTGACAATCACGGATTCCCGCAGCGACTGGGGCAGTTTCCCCAAGTGGAGTGACGCCCCGAACACCCGTGACAGACGGGGAACCACCAGGGGAGAGAATGTTGCGTAGTATTCTAGTGGGAAGCCGTCCAGTCCCGGTGCTTTATTTCGGGACATGGCGCGTATCGCTTGGGTGATGTCAGAGGGAATTATCTTGGCGTCGAGCGTGCGCTTGTCGGAATCCGATATCGTGGGCAGCGTCAGAGGGTCTAAGAACTGATCCGCGGTAAACGGGGTACAGCATGCCGGGGCTTCGTACACTCGTGTATAATGGCGTTGGAATGCTAGGAGAATCTCAGCTTGTGATTGCACCAGTACACCCTCCGGGTTGAGAATGTCCGTGATCGGCTTGATTTCGGTGTCCTGCTTCGCCATCCAGGCCAGAAGCGCCCCGGTTTTGTCTCTGTCTTTGTGCACCCGAGAGGCGTATGCCCTGAAATTATACTTACGGAGGTCAGCGCAGGCAGTTTGATATTCCGTTTTGGCCTCTGCCGTAAGTACGGCGTGTTCCTCCGAGTCGTCAGGCCGTTTGGTGAGAGCAGCTAGAGCTTGTTCCGTCGTTAAGAGAGACCGTTCTAAGGTGCGGCGGACCCCCACTATCTGTTTGATGCATTCTCCCCTTGCCACCACTTTATATGCGTCCCACTCCACTAGTACCGATGACGTCGTGTTCTCATTGTGTATAAAGTAGTCGCGTATGCTGGTTTTGTGCGCGTCCCTGAAGACCGGGTCCGTTAGGCAGTCTCTGGGGAGGCGCCAGGTGGGGACCGGTGGATGCGGGGGGCGCCAGGTAAGCCGTATTATGTGGGCATCATGATCTGAGAGGATCCGTCCCAGGTAATCTGTAGATGTAACCTTAGGGAGGATCGGAGCAGAGCAGTTATTCTGTATGATTCTTTAATGGATATTTTTATCCGAATAAAGATTGTTGATTGATTGACTGACTGCTATCCGCAATTTTTCCTGTCAGACTCCTTGGGGTATATAAACTCATCAATTTCCATGTGAGAATGTAGTTTTCTAGTGACAATTCATCTTTAATCATTTGATTGGATGTATGCTCTTAAACACACTTCTGTCTCGTGACAACCGACACACAATGAGCTCTTTGACCTATTGCAGCCCTACATAACTATCCAGTGTCAACAAATACTGATCTTTTTTACTCTTCCTGCCTTATTGCATCAATCATTGCAATAAATACTCACCATCATCCATTGCACACTGACCAACTTTCTCTTCTTTGACATTCAACTATGAAAATTAGTCAGAGCAAATATTTATTCTCTCTGGAAGGAATTCTATATTACGTAGGCATTGATACAGCTCAGATCATAATCGATTAATCTTTGGCTTCAAGTTACTTACCACTTCATCTTCAAGAGTGTTAACCAAAGGTTAATGATCCCTCCTGTTTTTAAACATTCTACCCCACTCAAACTTCAAAACTTCTACACTGATTATTAATACCCCTGCTGCTCTTTCTCAAGAGCTGTGTGTTAAAGTTCAGCGTGGTGCAGTATCCTCAACACAAAACCAATAGAATGTTCTCTTTTACTCCCCAATTGTATAAGCACTGCCGAGCCCATAGCCACCTACATCAACTATTATACAACCCATCGTCTTAGTTTTGGACATGCCAAAGTCAAGAAGGCACATTCTTCCTCGTTCACCCATCAAAACACACCTTCATGCTCTTCAGTCTTTGAGCACTTTCAAGTGTTTGGTTTTGGAAGCAAATCCATATAAACAATTAGAGTAGAATTAATGTACCCCCAAACATGGCTAAAACAGTTCTTTGTTAGAAGGTGTTGGAGCATCAACAATAGCTTTGCCCCATCCCAGTTATGGGTCAACCCCCTTTTCCTAACTACTATGACCCAAATGTTTTTCCAAAATTATTTTTTTTCTAATTTTCTTGTTATGCCTCTATCAATATTAAGTTGCAAAACCTCTTTGCGATATTTATCACCATCTATTGCTAATATGCCCCTGATGTTCCTCCCAGTGGCGTAGCAAGGGCAGGTTGTACCTGGTGCGGAACATTTCTTGTCACCACCCGGCTTGATAAAGTGCAAAAATATGTGTTTAAAAACACATATTTTTGCCATTTTGTCACCCCCCTCAGTGATGACACCCGGGGCCCGGGGCACACACCGCACCCCCCTTCCTACGCCCATGGTTCCTCCAGTTCTTTCAGTTGACTCTCACAGCTTTGTAAGCCATGCTATCAACTCCCTCTGGTCCCCTATGTTACTGGTATCTTTCATATGCACCCATAGTGACTACACCTCCACATTCTTCCTAGCTGTCCGTCTTCCTCTTGCAGAGTTTCTTGAATTTACTCTACACAATCTTAACGTTTTCATACGCCATCATTCAACTCCTCAACCTGAAACCTGGTTATTAACGCATGTCTTCATCTAGCCCGAATACATGTTAATTATGAGAACCAAAAAGGTATTTTTGGCTTTAAAGCAGGTAGATTTTCAATGGCGATTGGATCCATATCTTGTTGGTCCACATAGCGGGGAAATGGATAGAGGTCTCACTGGTCCACCCATTCGTCATGGAAACAGGCCTGTATAGAGAGTGCTTTAGACATGCCCTGGCCCTGGTCTGTACCAGGGTCATTTGAATATGTGGAAACCTCTACTTAGTTCTGAGAAGAGAAGGAATGCTACTTATAATTCTTTCTTAAATGCTAACTTAGAGAATAAAAAAATGACAATAATAATAATAAGTAAAATAGTAGAACAGGTATGCATTCTTACTACAAATAAGTGGAAGATACCTAACATTTCATCAACATTGCAAAAGAATAAAGTATTTTACTTCCTGATTATCTTTAGAAATGTACCCCAATCTCCATGGCTTTGCGGCAGCTATCTGGACAAATTAGCCTTCATTGTTAGGGATCCTAGTCCATGGGCAAAGTTACTCACTTGTCTCTCAATGTATTCCCCAGCTTACAGTTATAATCCCTAGTTGTTATAACATGATGACTGAATTACAAATATGTTAAGAGTCCTTTCTTGTTACTAAGCTGGTGATCAGACTGCAGCATGTGAAATAGGCAGGTTTAGGACAGTGACAACAGAGAGTATGAATTGTACTTTGTATTAAATTGTATTATTATTTGGGAGGGGTGACTGCCATCCTCAAGGAATATACACAACTCTTGTCAGGGTGAACCCTCAAAGTCGCAAAATTCTCCTCTCACCGGCTTCCTTGCAGGCTCTGAAGGCAATGGGTCCTTCTTGGATTGCTTGTTCAGCTTCAGCCATCGTTGCTTGCACACCCTCCTAAGCTCTGCCATGCGAAGGCTCTCCATGTTAGCCAGATCCACTTCTATGTTCCCAAAAAGTTAAAATTGAGTGCAAGAGTGAATTTGTAAAAAATCAAAAATGGTATTATTAACAACCAAAAGCCAACAAAAAATCCAAAAAGTAAATTGTTGGTGTCAATGTTGAGAGGGATTTTTTATTTCAACTTTAACCCCTATGTGGTATTGCAAAACCCAATCCTGGACACCACCACCACTACCAGTGTAAGAAACTGGATTATTATTTTAGGTGGCGACTACCCACCTGAAGAAATATTCACAACTCTTGTAATGGTGAACTCTCAAAGTCAATAAATTAACTTGAGCTCAACCCTATGGTAGCTACGGCGCAGAGCAGACAGGCTTAATTTACAGCAATATGTAAAGTATTTATGCAGTCCTAAAACAGTAATAAAGTCAAAATGACAAGAAATAAAAATCCCAAACAAAATTGGAGACATAGAGTAAACTTTGGTAAACAAAATGACACCAAAATGAATAAAATCCAATCACAGGAACCAGAGATTCATGTTTATTAAGCTTTAAATCGAAATAGCATAAAGAAGTGATAGGCGTCAATGATAAGCCATAGGCTGCTACCTATGCACAATTTGAGGCTGACTGTGATGGAGTGAGTGCGAATTCTGTACACCAACCAAGCTCTTCCCAGTCATGAAATTTACCTTCTAGCTTTCTCTTTTAAGTCCCAATCAACCACCTCTAAAGCCCGAAACTTGAGGGGGCCCACATGCAAGGTACATGGAGGGGCAGACGCTCTGGATTGAATCAGGAACTTTCAGGCCAGGGTACTGTGCTGATGGTGCCCCTTGCAGCTCGGCACCCCCCCCCCCCCCCCCACACACACACACACACTGTGGGGGCTGCAGTGGCCTGTTTTGCAAAGGAGGTCAGCCAACTGACTTTTGGAGTCAAGGTTTTTGTCCTTTGTACAAGTGGAAGCTGGTCCAGTCTCTAGGGCTCCTTTCTGGTCACAGAATGCTGGTTCAGTCCTCTCTTGACCTTCTGCAGGTCCAGAAAGTGTTCTGAAGTGGGTGCCTGGAACGGCCACATATATTCCAGGCACAAGCTGGGTAGTGACTCCTAGGCACACACTAACCAATGACGTAAATGTTTCTGGCGCCAACACTATCCACTTTTTCATTAATTTCTATTTGCCTGACGGCACACATTCCCAAAATGCTAGGGGTCATTTTTAGGATGGCAAAATTCTTCATCTACACTAAACGTGAGCGCTGGGGGGGTGTGCCTGGAAAGTGTAATATAGTAAACCTAGTGTGTGCCCACAATCAAAACTAAAATTCAGGTTGAAGCAGGTACTTTACCCACAACAAACCCTGAGGGAGAAGTCTGGTAGGACCAACACAGTATCCTTCAGCAATAGATAGGTGATCTACACGAATTGTATTGACATTGTGTATCCTCCCTTTCAAGTGTGCTCCAGTTACATATGGCTCAACAGACCTTTCAAACAGGATTAGGTAGTGTGGTGTCCCAGGATGATTACAACCCCACTTTGAATATTCTGTGGAACTCAGAAGAGTCATCTCTGCCCATTTAGGTCAGGCTATTGTTTGCTTCTGGGAGGTATTTCACACCTATTCTAAGTTGAGCACAGACTGAGAGCTGACAAAGGCTTATGCAAATTAGCCTTCTGACAGTTCAGGCAGACGAAGTGAAACTTTCTAAACGTTACTTTATCTTGATATCTACTAAGAATCAGACTTCACCTTTGAACTGGATTTTTAATAATTATTAAAAACTGTTTACATTTCTAGCTAGCCCATTCCTGTGATACAGTATTTTTTAATTTCATCTACAATATGGGTTTTCTACATAGAGCAGGTAGTTGAAAATGAGTTCTTGGACCTTAACAGTGCAGGGACACAGTAACCTTACTTTTCTACATGTTCCACTTATAAATATCATGCAGCCAAATCTGGGGTGACAACATAGAAATGGAGGAAATCCTCCATACACATTTTATAACACAATGCAGGCATATACATATAGCTGCTAAACCAAAACATTGCTCACATAACTTTATATCATCTATGCAAGAGCGAAAAACATTATGAACTAACAATCTTTCACAATCTAGATATATAAAAACGAAAGGATGTCTGTCTGTCTGTCTGTTTGTCCTTTATGCATTACTACACCATTTATCCGATCGCCATGAAACTTTGGGAAGTTGTTGAGTACACTCCCGCGAAGGTTTCTGGCATAATTTTTAAAAAAAATATCGGCCCCCAGGGCCCTCCTAATCTTTTGAATATTGATGTACGCACAAGACGAAAAAATAAAAAATCGCCATGAAACTTTGGGAAGTTGTTGAGTACACTCCCGCGAAGGTTTCTGGCATAACATTTTTTTAAATATCGGCCCCCTAGGGCCCTCATAATCTTTCGAATACTGATGTACGCACAAGACGGAAAAATAAAAAATTGTGTATCCACAAGCACTCGAATAAATAAATAGAATTAAAACACCATTCATCCGATCGCAAGGAAACTTTGGGAAGTTGTTGAGTACATTCCCGCGAAGGTTTCTGGCATACATTTTTTTTAAATATCGGCCCCTAGAGCCCTCATAATCTTTCGAATACTGATGTACGCACCAAACGGAAAAACAAAAAATCGTGTATCCACAAGCACTCGAATAAATAAATAGAATTAAAACGACACTTTGAAATGTTTTCCATATTAAAATGAAGAAGTTTCAATAAAAATGACACAATGTAAATTGAATGTTATCATAACGAGTTTCCTTGAATTTCCTTTCTTTGGAGATTGCAGCAACGCGCGACGGGTAAGCTAGTATAAAATAAACCAAAAGCATCATGTTGCATTACCCAACCAGGGAGCAGGGGTCAAGAGTTATAGGCCACAAACCATACTATCAGTGAGATCACAGTGGTAGAATTAAGTTCAGTTATGGTTGCCCATAGCATACACTACACAGCAGTTGAAACCCTTGCTCCACTGCCTTGGCCTTCTGTAGGCATTCAAACACCTTTTCCGTGTATTCCACATGAGTGTTGTCAAACGAAATCTTAACGATGTTTAATGCTACACATTGATTAGCATGTATTTCTCTGAAAACAAACTGAATCCCTTTATTAGACACTATTTCACTGGGTAAACCACCACAAGCAAACACTTCTTCAAAAAATGTAATCATAGTGGAAGAATTGGGCTCTGCCGCAAATATTACTTCACCCCATTGACATTGGAAATCCTGAGGGCCACCACATACCTTTGATGAGACTGTTCCTAACTCAGTAGCCCTATAAAATATACAGCAAATTTAGACAAGGGAAAATGCCATTTGTTGTGTTGGCACAACATATGTTTTAAGTAGTTTGCCACCATTTTCACAAAAAGTCTTTTGAACATATTCGTAGTTGGTTAACATTTTTTACAAATGTCATTCCTGACTGCTATCTACATTTTTTATTATAATGATGCTTTTAACTTTATTCATAACTTTGATAATGTGAATTTATGCCATAGAGTACCTGTTCACATTTCTTACGTCATCCATTGAAAAAAACATTTTTTTCACTTCGATGTTCTAAGGTATCAGTACAAGTAGTCGAGGATGTTAATGTATTGTCACCACTACGATCTTAGACTTCTTTACTTTCCTCTGTCGCATAGTGATAATATATGTAAAATAACTCTTACCTATTTGGTGCTTTTTGACAACGAGTCCCCCGTTGTTGGTCATTGTTTATTTCTTCTAGTACTGTGTTCTGTTTATTTAATGTGTGTATGTCCTGAAATTAGCTTGTATGAATTATAGTCATACATTTTTAAATATTAATTCTTTTTTAAAGTAATTTGTTTGAATTTATTCTGTATGATTCTTTAATGGATATTTTTATCCGAATAAAGATTGTTGATTGATTGACTGACTGCTATCCGCAATTTTTCCTGTCAGACTCCTTGGGGTATATAAACTCATCAATTTCCATGTGAGAATGTAGTTTTCTAGTGACAATTCATCTTTAATCATTTGATTGGATGTATGCTCTTAAACACACTTCTGTCTCGTGACAACCGACACACAATGAGCTCTTTGACCTATTGCAGCCCTACATAACTATCCAGTGTCAACAAATACTGATCTTTTTTACTCTTCCTGCCTTATTGCATCAATCATTGCAATAAATACTCACCATCATCCATTGCACACTGACCAACTTTCTCTTCTTTGACATTCAACTATGAAAATTAGTCAGAGCAAATATTTATTCTCTCTGGAAGGAATTCTATATTACGTAGGCATTGATACAGCTCAGATCATAATCGATTAATCTTTGGCTTCAAGTTACTTACCACTTCATCTTCAAGAGTGTTAACCAAAGGTTAATGATCCCTCCTGTTTTTAAACATTCTACCCCACTCAAACTTCAAAACTTCTACACTGATTATTAATACCCCTGCTGCTCTTTCTCAAGAGCTGTGTGTTAAAGTTCAGCGTGGTGCAGTATCCTCAACACAAAACCAATAGAATGTTCTCTTTTACTCCCCAATTGTATAAGCACTGCCGAGCCCATAGCCACCTACATCAACTATTATACAACCCATCGTCTTAGTTTTGGACATGCCAAAGTCAAGAAGGCACATTCTTCCTCGTTCACCCATCAAAACACACCTTCATGCTCTTCAGTCTTTGAGCACTTTCAAGTGTTTGGTTTTGGAAGCAAATCCATATAAACAATTAGAGTAGAATTAATGTACCCCCAAACATGGCTAAAACAGTTCTTTGTTAGAAGGTGTTGGAGCATCAACAATAGCTTTGCCCCATCCCAGTTATGGGTCAACCCCCTTTTCCTAACTACTATGACCCAAATGTTTTTCCAAAATTATTTTTTTTCTCATTTTCTTGTTATGCCTCTATCAATATTAAGTTGCAAAACCTCAAAAAGATGCTTGTTGTGTATCTTCAAACTCTATCCAAAAATGAAGATGTTGGACCCGATGTACGAATGTGCTGCTGAGCGATTAACAAATAGCAATTATTTTTGTGCATCTCAATTAGGAATTCTCAAATCAGTATGTATGTACAATGCCCCCTTCAATTAGCGACTCACTATTCAGTCACTTTACAATTTTGGGAATAGCAGTTAGCGATTGCTAAAATTGTGAATGCGGTCGGAAGTTGCTAGTGAGACCGCAAAATTAGGAAAAACACTTCCTGGTCATGGGTAATGACCACGAAACCAGAAAGTGCCTCTCATTTCCTGCCAGGAGACCAGTCTGAGTGAATGTAGATTAGAGTTAGAGAGTATCTGCTATCACAAATTAAGATTTTGGAACTGCAGCGTAGGCCTCAATCACAGCAATGGCTGGCCAATGTGCACAGAAGGAGCCAGGGGGCAGATAAAGGAAACTGGAGTTTCCAGAGAGAAATTGGTGATTCTTACTGAAGGGCCTCCATGTCTGTCCCGGAGGCACAAAAGCGCAAAATATAGTTAGAGATGCAGCACACAATAAATGATGTCGGAGTCACCCACCACTCTGTTGAAGAGATCAGAAAGAGGTGATATGACCATAGGTCGTGAACAAAGGATAGAGTGGCGACAAGAGTTACTGAATCCTGGGCAACAAGAGGTGGTCCCTTGACTGTACCCCTACCCACTACACTGGAGGCTCTGGTTGAGATTACCTTGGAGCCTGAGGCGCTTTTGGGATTTGGAAGCATTGACACCTCAGCACCTGCAACATCACAAAGTGTTAAATATGTTTGTTTTTGCCCCTTTCTTAGCCTAAATATATCCCCAATGTCCATTAATAATGTGGTGTAGTCCAGAGAGTTGTTTTAAGGGTATAAAACACGATCATCATCGTGTATTGTGGGATATGTAGTCAATACATCACTTACTGTAGTCAGTGTTAGAGATTTATTTTTAAAAAGTTTACCAACTTAACAATTGATATTCTCTCAAATCAAAAACTGATTGCAAGTCCATTTTTTACACAGATTACCCTGAGGAACAGGATGATGACACAAATATGGAGGGACAGGAGGGCACACACTTAGCACCTGAAGAACCAATAGATGTTGGAAATCAGTCAAGCACCCTTCATGGCCACTGTGGAGGTGCTGCATTCTCACCACAGCAACCATTAGCGGATGATGCTGAAAATGACAATTAGCCTAATAGCATTCTCCTGGAACTGGTTGGGAGGGCACAACAGCAGCGTGTAAAGGGCACCATGAGGCCTATCATGCCAACCAACCATTGTTGCAGGTAGGTTCCAAATCAAATGTACAGATGTTTGTAGGCCTTGAGGCTTCCATGCTCCAAATTCAGCATCTGCAACACAAGCAAATGAAACCAATGAATGAAAAAATACAGCACATGCAGCACAATATTGGTCCTCAATTGGCCTGAAATCAGGCAAAAAGTGGATAGCCTCACTACTGCAATAGAAAAATTATGCAAACACATGGTGGATGATAATGCCTATCAAAGATGTTGGGACAGAAGCATTGCTGCTCTATTGGAGAGGTTAAGCTATTCTATTCAATGTTGAGGCATTACAAAATGCCAAAATAGCTAGAGAGGATGCTCCATGGCCCGACTGGCTACTGGGCATTTTGGCATGCTGCCGAGCTGGGGGCTGATTTTGTTGAAGGGGACCTGCATGTGCTGAACGAAATTTGTTTTGCTTTGTTTATTTCTAAGCACACGCAGGTCCCCATCAACGAAATCAGCCCCCACCGCAGTGACATCAGCCCCCAGGTCGGCAGCATGCCAAAACGCCCGGTGTGTCTCTGCCATTGCTGTACGTGCCTTTCAGCGCAGGATCAGCCGTACTCCTGCTGGTGAACTTGTGGGTCCAACCCATTTGGGACATAGCCACAGGAAGCATTGAAGAACACAATACAGGCTAGTTAAATAATGCTATGTATTTGTCATTTCGGTGATGTAACCGACATTGTCTGTGGACATTCATGACCATTTCCATGTGAGACTTTACACTTTGTTTTTGTAATTTGAGAACAAACCTGTCAAAAATAGGTTACTTTACTTTGAGGCATCAAATCAGGAATATGTGACGTTAAAACGCATGCCATTACATCGCATGCCGTTGCAATGCCAAATTTTACATCGACTTTTAGTCGGGGGAGTGCTGGCAGTTGGAATAGATTAATTTTCTATTCCAACTCTAGTGTGTGCAACAGTAGGGAAGGTGTTGGAGTTAAATCCAACACCTTCTACCCAGTGCTGCACACCTTTTTCATTGCAACGCCATGCGATGTAATGGCATGCATTGTAACAGTTGCGTGGTAAAGGCTGTTGCCCTCAAATCATCTTTCAGCATTTTCTTGAGAGTGCACTGTCACATATGACTTACTTTGAAAAGTAATTGGTTGCAGTGTAGCCCGGTACAGTCACCCCTGCTGTACTCTCCTACCTTGGCTGCTGCAGATGTGACTCTGGAATCTCATCCTCATCCTCAGAGTCTGTCATAGTGATGGGTAGACCGCACCTGGTGGCCATATTATGTAAGATGGCGTACGTAGCCACTATCTTACAGGCAGTGTTTGGAGCATACAGTAAGGCATCTCCACTTTTGTGAAGGCAACAGGATCAAGCTTTCAGAAGGCCAAATGTGTCCTCTATCACAGCCCGGGAGTGACTATGCGCAATGTTATATCTCCTTTCATTTGGGGTTGCCGGGGATAAGAATGGTGTTAACAATCAACGCATTAAGGCATATGCACAGTCACCTGCAACAAACAAATACCTGTGAGCTTGCTTTCATTATGCATTTGGTAGCATAAACGTATGCATGATTATACTGCATTACATTACCTAACAAGTAGCTATCATTAAAATACCCTCTTTCCAGGCTTCTGTGCATTCCACTGTGCCTGAATATGAATGAGTCAAGAGTGCTCCCTTGACATGGTGACGTAATATCAGTGATGACATTGTATGCATCACACACAACTTTTAATGGAATGGGTATTTTCCTATACCTAAAGAAGTATTCAAGATGTGCTGTAGGACAAATTGGAACATATGTTTCACCTATACACCCTATGACATGGGGAAATATCTCCTGTATCAACGGGAGAGCGCACTTTGTGACATCCCACCAGCAACAGCAAATACAACCCGGTAATTGCCAGAGGCCAAAAGGTGTAATGAGCACAGCACCTGTACGTGGGTGGGGATGCAATTGCTGTGCAGAGTATTGCTTTCTAGCTGTGGTTTCAGGAATTCAATTATATCTAATATCACTGTGCTACTTGGCCTGTATTTGTCATATATTTCCACGTCTGTTTGTTGGCCAAAGATGGGCCTGGCTCTGAAAATCCTCTCCTGTCTCCTCCTCCTCTGATGAGCAGCTAGTAGTCACATCCGCCTTGCAATCCGATACAGAGCAGCCATTCTGGGAACTCCTGATGCATTCTGGGCCAGCTTTTATAGTTTACACACAAGTTACCACCTGAAATGAATTGGTGTCAAATTGCTTTGTTTTTGCAACATTTTTCTTTATTGTCGACAAGAGGGCAACATGTTTAACACAGTATTACATTTAATGAGAAATAAGAAAGAAAGAAAAAAACTGACTTAAGAGCTTAAAGCAAAAAGTCATGCACCGTTTAACAGAAGGGATCACCGAAGCACAACAATTATCAAGGTAATAATAGTCAAAGAAATTGTTTCTAACGTAAAATGCTCCCATATTGCTTTTAATTTCACCAAGGAGTGAATACCCCTTGACTTAGCCAAAGCTTTTTCCATTTCATATGTTTCCCTGACCAGAATCCACCAGTCGCTTATAGAGGGAGGTTTTGGAGAAATCCATACCCGGGTATGGATTTCTCCAAAACCTCCCAACCGAGCAGCCACTAATAATATTGAAATGAGCCGCATAAGTCTATAATTTGTGTTCTCAAAACTGCAAACTGACTTTTTTGCGACTAGTTGCTAATTGCGACAGGCTGGAACATAAAGTTTGCGAGTCACAAATATAGACTCAGTAATAGCAACTCACAAATTTGGGCCACAAAAAATACTGAGTCTCAAAATGCTTGCATTGCTAAAAATACATTGCGAATGACTTTCATACGTCACGAAACACCACTTTTATAGTCGCAAACCAATTTGCAACCGACTTGTGAGTTGCGAATGCTTAGTACATCTGGCCTGTTGTTCTGATAGGCGATCTCCACAATGCAAAACATACAAAACACTAAGAGTTACTGTGGGTCTCAACAAACAGTGTGGGATGAAGTCTGACAAAATCTCCACAGTGCCCCATCATAGCATATGAAACATAATCTTTTGGAAAATTGAAGCTGCCCAGGCTAACTCAAATGGCATCCTGCAAAACTCGAAAGAGGCTTTTAGAGATACAAACAGGTTATCATGATGTAACAGCTTGAAGATAAGCCAAGGCCAAATCCAGTTTGCAGAATCACTTCTAAACAGAATGTCATCAATGCATGGTAATGGGTGACAATCCCCAATGCCTCCCTGTTCAGGCCTTGGAGAACAATGCACACACTGAACTCACCCCTTCTCTTTTTAACTATCATCAATGGAGAAAACTAAAAGGACTGTAGGGGGTCAACAACCTGATCATTAAACATATTGTCTAAATCAAATTCTTCCCTAACGCTGAATGTGACATTTCTCAACTTGTGCTTGATTGGCACAGCATTTTCTTTAAGAGTTACTTAAAATATTTGATCTTTCCCAATACAGATGCAAAAACATCACAAAAACAAAAACATGTTGCAAATGATTCACCTTCCATATGGATAAAACCTGTTCTATATCACCTGGCTTGAAGACAAAGTTTAAAAACCCCAGGTGATACCACTCATAAATGTTCATACTTCTCACAGCGGAATAGACTTTTCCTTGTGTGGAGGAACCTTTAAATGTTAGCTCGGCAAGAAAATACCCCAGCAGATCTAATTTCTACCCTTCATAATACATAGGTGTTATATCTGAATGTTCTAATCTTTTCTCAATGCACCTAGTATTGAAGTAATCAAGGTAATATCACAGTACCTGAAGCAATCAGTGAACTCAAAACTTGACCATTAAGGATAAGATGTGTGTGTGATTATATTGTCATACAAAATTCTATTTGCATTTCCTCAAAGACTTATAAAATAAAATTCATGAGTGACCCGGATGCTGCTTTTGTCAATGGACTGAAGGGAGTCATGCTACAGATTGTCCCTAGAGGTGCAATGCAGAGAGAACGAACTAAAGTGCAGTGCAGAGGTAGGGGAAAATAGAAAGTGAAACTCAACTTTCCTGCAGAAATCAGGTTTTTTTCCACATTTGAATCCTCCCAAGTGGAGGCGGCTTCTCTTCCTGTATAGTCGGGGGCAGTGATACACAGCAGGCGACTCCGGAGCACTGAGGGAGGCCCAGAATGGGCCGGACTGGGAACGCAAATCAACCCTGGCAATTGAGTCGAACCAGCCGTGAGGACGTGGGGGGTCTTTTCGTACAGGGGAACGATATTGCAGCAACCCCTGCACCAAAAACGGCCCGCCACTCCAATACCAGCCCCAACCTTTCCGGCCTACCGGGAAAACGCCTGGTGCCTGCTACAGCCAGTCCGGCCCGAAGCAGAATATGGGCGAGAGGCGAAATGTTTTTTTTCATAGGAGATCCGATGGAATGCTTGGAACAGAAAGTCATTGATAATTTATTCAGAGTCACACAGGTACACAGGGTCAGCCTATAAAAGTTAAACCAATTACTGGTTCAGCACACACAGCAAGTTTGGAAGCTGAATCCCGGGAGAGGAGACCGTGGTAGGACATGCATTCAGCCTAATTGTTGTAAAGTCATGGCTAAACAAAGCAGATTTCGTTCTATTTGGCTGGCAGATGAATGACAATTCCCCTGACGTACTAAAGATAGCCATTTAAAAGAAGATGGATTTGCTATGGTGTTTAAGTAGCTGACTTCAACAAGGAGAGCTGAGTTATAATCCTAGCTTACCTTGTTTGCCAAAGGGTGTGACCCTGGACAAGAAGTGACGTCTCCCCCTGCCTGTGTTACCTAACCTGAAAAAATTGAGAATGCACAGAATCTGACTCAGAGTGTTAGCCACTATACACAAAGTGGACATTGAGATAGTGATTGCATGTATGCTTATCTTCTAGTACTTGCCCTATCTTATTTGACCTGCATAATGAATCAAAGCTTTCAAATATCGTCGCCCGGTAGAGCTGTACTGTTTTTATTATTGTACTTTCATCACATGTAACTGCAAGGGAAGTTGCTGTGCTACATCAAAGGGAGGTTGTATAAATGTGCCATTTCTGCTAAGAGATTGTAATTGTAATTGCATTTATATAGCGCTTACTACCCCTGACGAGGCGTCAAAGCACTTTTTCGGCGAGTAGCACGCTACTCCGGAACCCATAAAGGATTAGTGTTGAATTAGTATAGTGAAATATGAAAGTAATTTGAGAGGTGAATAGTTTAGTCAATCATTTGGATTCAGAAGGATAGAGGAGGGATAGAAGAGGGAAAAGGTTTGATGGTGAAGATCTGCTCTCTCGTAGCACTGGTGTACTTCTATCTGCTTAGGACCAATGCAGTCACCCTTGTGCCACAACACAGGGGTGTCTGTGTTGTGGTCAGAAGAGTTTTTGCACAGAAAGGTATGTTTTCCTGCACAAAAGCATTTATTAGTGGCATACTCCTCTGTGCACGTGTGCTGCAGCACACATGCAGAGAGGAAGTAAAAGGGAGAAATAAAGATATTTCTCCTTGTTACACCAGTCTCTACTAAGCGCACCAGTTTGGTGCAAATCCGTGTCTGACTTTAGTGAATAAGGATTTAAGTAAAAATATATGTGCGGATGCCTAGGAAAGCCCGGGTTCCACCTATGTAATGCCTCCCTGACGCAAGGTAACACAAGACAGTACAATGCACTGCTTTGTGTTACTTTTGGAATAAAATCCCACACAAAACCCCACAGATCTTGATTTGTGTGGCTTAGTAAATCAACATGGATTTGGCATCAGGGCTGAGCCATAAAAGTGGTGCAACCCTGACACAAAATCTTAGCAAATCTGGGGCCCTTGGTATGTTCTTTCAGAACTCCAACCCACACATAAGGCATTCATTATGCGCCTGTATTTCAGGGGCGGCTTCTCCATAGGGGCCAAATGGGCGGCGACCTTTCATAATCACGTCGCACCTGCATCTTATTTCTCAAAATTTTACAGCTTTTTATGTAACAAAACGATCTCACCAATCCTTTCCTTACATGTAAAAGCTGCAATATGACCCTGCACCAGAAGAGGGCCCCTGGGGCTGTATTGCGCATGTGTCAGGTGTGGGCTGTTACAGCTCCTCCTTTCACAGAAGCACTGGCGTCAGGCACTGCAGTATGTCAGATAATGGTGAAGTGGGGCCTGTCGGCCATGCACCCTTATGCCCCATCAGAAGCCATGATAAAGGAAGAAGGACAGCCTTCCGTCCTATCTGAGCTTCTGATTGAGCATAAGAGTGTGAGACTCGCTCTGGCTCCTTGTTTATTCGTTTTGAAAATAAAGAATCGATGCGCAGAGGAAACTGCGCTGAGGGCTGCCCCAGGTAAGTTTCTACATTGTGTGTATGAGTGAGAATATGCTCATGTTGTGTATGTACCTGTCTGCAAGCGTGCACCAGTGTCTGTGCTTGTGTGAGTGTTTGTTAGTATGTGTCCTGACTACAGTTTTATGACCTTTCGTTTGATAGCCTTACTACTTTATAAATTGACCAGCCGCCACTGCTGTATTAAGGTCTTGATGGGCAGATGTACATTTCTGTCTTCTGTATATAGTGCCTCTCTCTGTATTGGATCCCCACTGTTTGTTAGTATACTTAGGTCTCTCTCTGGGTTTTCCTGGCTCTGTCTACAGCACTTGGTTACTTTGAGTGCCTCACTTGGCAGTAGGACCGGCGTTCTAGCAGAGGCAATGCCAGTATGTGAGCTTGAACCCTGTGAGCAGGAATCTCTCAAAATGCATGTCCTTTCAACATTTCCGCATAGGCTTTTAGGTGTCTTCAAAATCCAAGTAGATCCTCAAATAGTGCTTGGTAGTTCTAACCAAAAGTGTCATTCAGAAGGCATGCAATTCTGCACGAATATAGCATGTTACAGCGCATGCTATTACATCGCGTTCCTTTACAACGCGATCGTGGCAACAACCACATTGTTAGAACGCGATAGCTTTACAACGCAAGTCATTAGATGGACTTGCTGTAGGGGATGTGCTGGATTTAGGAATAGTATAATTTACTATTCCAACTCCAGCCTGCGCAACAGTAGGGAAGGTGTTGGAATAGTAAATTATACTATTCCTCTGGTTAGAGCGCCCCCTACAGCAAGTCGATCTAATGGCTTGCGATGTAAAGGCATCGCGTTCTAACAACGTGGTCGTTGTAACGACCGCGTTGTAAAGCAACGCGATGTAAGGACAGCCTTGTAAAAGCTGTTTCCCATTCTGGACAGTATACTGGGACAGAAATAATTTCTTATTTTTTATGGTTGTTAAAAAATGGTTTGTTTACTTTAACTTACTGCTTTTAAATCTAGCTTTGGGTGAGTGTCCTCTGCCAGTCTTGTTGGGCCTGACACCTGACCCTGTGGCTGCACATGAAACCGCATGTGCCTCACATGTTTAAAATGACTTGTCCTCTGCACTTCTTTCAATGTTTGTTCTCTACCTTCTGACTGCATTCTTTTGTTTTAAACCTATGAGTTGGATCAGTTAGGGAGCCTGTCTACATAGCAACCAATCAATCTGGAGAAGAGACCCAGCTAAGCTAATGAAAGGCGGGCTGTGGAACAGACAAGAAGTGAGAGTGAGAGACTAGAAATGGAGGGTGAGAGGCTGGGTGGCAGGGAGAAGTACAGAGAGCTCTGTGACAGGTGAACAGGTAGAAGGGAAAAAACAGCAAAGATGGAGATTCAAAGGTCGGGGTTCTTGAACACTGGGAAATTGGTCAAAGGTTAAGCGAGAGGGGAGTATGGGTTAGATCTGAAGAAAGCGAGTGGTAGAATGAAAAGTAAGGCTAAAGTGGAGAAATTGTGGGGTTTGCGGAAGGTGAAACGATAAAGTGGCGCAGAGGTGAGGGCTGATGAAAGGTGAAATTACTGGGGATTAGTGGAGGTGGGGAAGAGAAAGAGGTGGACTGGGATAGATATGTGCCAAGGAAAGCAATAGAGAGGGAAAGATGAAAGGAAGGACGCATTGAGGAAATGGGAAGTATTCATACATTGGAAAAGTGCAAGAGACAACAAGGGATGAGTTCAGAGAAACTAGATGAAACGGTAAGATGATGAAAGGTTGGAGAGCAACTCAGAGTGAATGTTAGATGTGTGGCAAAGGTTACGAGAGGGAAGGCGAGGCTGAAGAAGTGAACACGAGGAAACGAGTTTGTTAAGGTGTGGCACTGTGGGGGCGTGGCTAAGCGCCCGTGACGGATGGCCGCATCGGGGTGAGGCTCCGTCTCCACCGGGGATATTCGGCGGTTCCAGCCTTCCCCTGACGACATGCCTACCTGCAAACGATAGCGGAACCCTTCGCACGCCTGAATAGCCACACGCTGCAAACGGGCTCCTCATCCCTGCTCGGCAGCTTCCGTTTTGCTTCGGTCGCGGCTCTGCCACTGCCGCGACTGCCATCTTGATGCCTCAGCCGGCGCTTGTCTCAGGAGCGCGCCTGACACGTCGTCGTCTGTAGCAACGACCACAGCTCACGGAAACATCCCATAATTGCAGGAAATGACGGCGCTTCATGAATACATGGCCAGGTGACTTTCTTTTTCTTCTGGAATCATTTTTTTCATTTTATTCGATTTCCAGCACTCTCCTCAGCTTTGGCGGCTATTTTGAACTTTCTACTGCTTTGTTCTTCTGCCACCTCTGCTATTCACTTAATATTGCTCGGAATGCGACCGTTTCTTCTCAATTGCTCCTGACTTGTGTTGGATTTCACTCCACCTCCTCCTATAACTGACTCTGCTGGGTTTTCCTCATTCTTGTGCTGTATATCTGCTTTATCCATTATTGGAGATTTCCTTTCATTGTCGCTTCCATGGCGGAGGGTCCTGGCAAGACCCCTAAACGCAACTTCGTTAAAAACTCAAAGTTATTTACTGCGTTGGCTCAATTAGAAGCCTCTGCAGGCCCCTCCAGTTGCGAATCTTCTCTCAACATGGACACCCTCCCCCTGCCAGGAGCGAAAACCACTCCTAAGAGGGTGAAACACAATCCTCCGTCACCCCCAAAGTCACCGACAGCTATCTCCATGGAACTCTTTCTTGAGGAAATACGAGCACTGCGCCCATTTATGGAGGAGACCAACTCAAAGCTGCAAGTACTAACTGACAATTGGTCGTTAATGGATACCAGGGTCTCTAATGTGGAAAAGACTGTGTCCTCTCTCCAGGAAGCCGCTACCAAATCAGTACATATGGATATGAGGCTCTCCACTCTCCAGAAGCAGGTGGAGGACCTTGAAAACAGGAATAGGCGCAATAACCTGCGTCTTTACGGCCTGAAGGAAGGTTGCGAGGGGAATGATGCCATTGCCTTTTTCAAGTCCTTCTTGCCCAAGCTCCTCCATCTTCCTGAAGGCACCTCTCTTAACATTCAACGAGCACACAGGCTTGGTAGAGCTCCTTCCAATACTTCTCCTGAGACAAAGCCAAGAGGCGTCATAATGTACTTTCTTGAGTATACAGATCTGCTGAAGGTTCTTTTCGCGGCTAAAGCAATACCTCATTTGAAATGGTCGGATTCCACCTTGTTTATTGCCCAGGATTACGCCAAAGCTACTGCCTCTCGTCGCAAAGCATTTCTTGACATGAGAGCAGAACTGCGGTCCATTGGAGCCAAATATGGACTTTTTCACTCTTGTTTATTCAAAGTTACTTATAACAACAAGACAATGACTTTTGAAGATCCTCTCCGCCTCCGCAGTTTCCTCAATTCCTGTGGTCCAGCTGATATGGAATTCTCTGGCCCTTCTTCTTCCTTTCCGCCATGACTCTGTTGCTAGTATTTCCGGTCTTTCCTGCTATTTATGATATTTTGTTGTTCTTCTAACGTTATGATATTTCTTCCACAGATTCCTCAGTTATTACATGACCTTATCGGTCTGAGCTCGTGCTGGCTTATTCTTGTTCTCCAATTGTTTAATCTAACGCTTTTCTCCTGTTATTTAGTCGTTTGCTTGTTCTAATCTCACTGTTTTCTTTTTCTCACAGATCATCTCGTTGTGTGCCGTCATGTCTCTCCGGTGGGACGTCCCGTGACCCCGTTTGCTTGTCCTCCGTTGGTTGGCCTTTCCCCCCTCCTCTCATCTCCACTCCTTCCCTTCTGTTTCCTGCTCTTGAACACCCATCCCTCATCATTTTTTGTAAGTACTACCCCATGTTTTCTTCCTCCATTGTTGGCATGATCCCTACTTTTCAGCTAGTTTTTGTCTTCACTGTTTATCTGTTATTACTGGTTCTTATGAGATTAATCTTCTTTAGATCGCTACTGCTTTGCTTTTAATTTTTCTTCTCAGTTTCTTTTCCTATTAGCCGACTGTCTTTTCTCATTCTTCTTCTTTTTCTATCCTTCTTTCTCATTTTCCTTCAGATACCATTTCTATTTCCTTTATGCTCCTTTTTAGGCCATTTTTACATCCTATCTTTAACTTCTACCATACCAACTCCTCCCTTTACTGTTTCCTCTTATGCACAATTTCTTCCTGCTTTCCTGATACGATTCTCTTCTCTCCTCCTTGAATTTTTTTATCTCATGCTATCTCCTTTTAGCACTTCTCTGACTATTTTCTTCCTTACGCCATCCTCCTTTTACTCCTTTTTTCATTTTTCTCCTCTCGCATTTTATGAGGCTTACTCTCACCTTTGTTCTGCACTATCCCTTTTCCCTTCTTCTTGATGTCAGTCCGTATTGTTTCTTGGAACGTTAAAGGTTTACATTCGCCCATTAAGAGGCAAAAGATACTTTCTTATTTAGCTAAATTCAATGTTGACATTGCCTTTTTACAGGAAACCCATCTATCTGATAGTGAGGCTGCTAAGCTCCAAAGAGGATGGGTGGGTAAGGTTTTTTCCGCCCCTGGCGATGGCAAAAGAAATGGTGTTGTTTTGTTAATTAGAAAATCTTTCACTCATTCAGTGCTACATTCTGACTTTGACCCTGAGGGCAGATGGTTATTTGTCAAACTTTCTTCTAAAGGTGTCCCTTTTTCTTTGCTTAATGTCTATGCCCCTGCAGGTGGAAGTCCTATTTTTTGGAATGCGTTTGCCTCTCGTATCACTGATTGTATTGATGATAATTTCATTTTAGCAGGTGATTGTAATCTACCATTAGACCCCTTTTTGGATAGACGCTCCAAATCTTCCTTTGTTCCTAACAAATCCCATAAGCTTTTTACCCACGCCATCTCCCAACACAAATTAATTGATGCATGGCGACTTTGTCACCCAACAGACAAAGAATTTACGTTCTACTCCCCGGTCCATCACTCCCAATCCCGTCTTGACTACATATTTCTTTCTCACCATATTTCCCAATCTCTCACCCAAGCTGAGATTGGTCCCATTGTATTCTCCGATCACGCCCCTGTCCTCATCAACGTTGATTTTTTACCTAAATCCAATGGTCCTAAAAGGTGGCGCTTCAATAATATCCTCCTCACTGATCCCAAATTTACCGCCTCCTTTATTGAATTTACTAATGAATTTTTTGTTATTAATGAGACTCCATCCTTGCCTACTCACACTGTCTGGGACGCTTTCAAAGCAGCAGCCAGAGACTTTATCCTCAGACATGTTGCGGCAAAACGTAAACTTGCTCGCCAACGCACTCATGATCTTTTATCTCAGATTAAAACCCTTGAGCACTCCTACTATACCTCTCATACTCAGGAGACTTTGACAGCTCTTATTACTGCGAAAATGAACTATAATAAACAATCTACTGATGATGCCTCCCTATACCTCCTGAAATCCAGTTCGAAATTTTATGGTGGGAAAAATAAGGCGGGGAAAATTCTTGCCAATTATTTAAAAGTCAAACAAAATAAGTTGAATGTTGAGTCTGTTTTTGATGTCAATTCAATATTGCAACATAAAGATGCTGACATCCTGGAGGTATTTTCTCAATTCTGCTCTACACTTTACTCTTCTGGCACTCAACCTTCTGACCACTCTATTTCCAATTTCTTATCCAGCATACATCCTCCTCCCTCCTTTCCTGTTGATTTGGCCTCCCTTGAGACTCCCCTTACCATTCACGAACTTCGCACTGCACTCCATTCACTTAAAAAAGATAAGGCTCCCGGTCCAGATGGCTTCACCGTCGAATTTTACCAACACTTTGCCAACCTTTTACTACCCAAATTGTTCCGCCTTCTTGATTCCTTCCAGACCAACGATGCCTCCTTAGGTACTTTTTCGGATGCTTACATTTGCATCATACCGAAAGAAGGTAAGGATCCTCAACATTGCAAGAATTACAGACCAATTTCCCTTGTTAACATTGACTATAAAATATATGCTAAATCCTTAGCTATTAGGCTCCATCCTTTTCTCCCAGATCTCCTTGGCCCCGAACAATCTGGATTTGTTAAGGGTCGTTTCATTTCCGACAATACCAGACTCCTCTTCAATGTTCTATCTAAGTCCTCACGATTCAATAGCTCCTTGGCTGCCATTGCCTTGGACGCCGAGAAGGCATTTGACAGGGTAGAATGGCCATTTCTTTTTTCCGTGCTAAAATGGTTTGGATTTGGCCCTCATTTCATCTCCCTCATCTCCCTCCTTTATGCAAATCCTAGAGCAGCGGTTTGTGCTAATGGTCTCATTTCTTCATTTTTTCGCCTCGGTAGAGGCGTTCGACAAGGCTGTCCTCTCTCCCCATTTCTCTTTAATCTTGCCCTGGAACCTTTCTTATCCAGAATACGTCAAAACCCGAGCATTCATGGCTTCCCTCTTGCTCATTCGCAAATTAAAGTCGCTGCTTATGCAGATGACATTTTACTTTTCCTTTCAAATCCGTCTGTCTCCATTCCTGCTTTCCTCGATGAAGTTCACACCTATTCCCACCTCTCTGGTTATAAACTTAATAGCGATAAGTGCGAAATCCTGCCTCTCACCAAATTCACCTTTAAACCCGATTTTGCTGCATCCAATTTCACTTGGAGTCCGGCTCATATCAAATATCTCGGTTTATACATTACTCCTTCCGTTTCCGATACTGTCTCGTTATGCCTTACTAAATGCTCTCAAAAACTGTCTGACCTTACTTCTAGATGGCACCCCCTATACCTTTCTTGGTGGGGCCGTCTCGACACCATTAAGATGATGCTCTCCCCAATCGTCCTTTACACAATTTCTAATTTACCGATTTCCATCCCTACCAAATTTTTCACTAAAATTAACTCCATACTCTCCGTATTTTTATGGTCTGGAAAGAAACCGCGTATGTCCTTATCACGCCTTCGCTTCCCCAAATCGGAGGGCGGGGTTAACTTCCCAAATTTCCCTGCCTACCATAAAGCCTTCCTCCTGAAGCAAGCAGCCGTTTGGCTTACAGATCCTGCTGATCCTCTTCCTCTATGGGCTGAACTCGAGCGTCTTTCGCTTTCTCCTTTTACCTTTGCTGAGTACTTATCTTTCTCCCGCAAGCCCCAATTCCTCTCCAGTCCAATTCACAAATATACTGCGAAATTACTTTTAGCCATTACTCCGGCTCCTCCCTCTTCTATGCCAGAGCTTCTTGCTACCACGATTTGGTATAATAACAGCATTCTTATTAAATTGAAACCCTTTTATTGGAAAACTTGGCGACAGCGTGGCTTAATCTGGGTCTCCCAACTTTTCACTGGATCTGCCTTCATACCTTTTCCAATTCTTAGTCGACTCTTCTCTCTTCCTGCCTCCTTTGCTCACAAGTACACCCTACTCAAAAATGCAGTTATGTCTGCCTATGATTCTCTCTCTACCTCTAATTCGATTGTAACCACTAATACTCCCGTCTCTTCTCTGCACGCCCGTCTACGTTCCAATCCATCAGCGTCTTCCATATACCATTCCTTTTACAATCCTCCATCACCTAGGCCTAAATCCAAAGTTGAGGAGCAATGAGAATCTGATCTAAATGTCTCCTGGTCCACGTCTCTTTGGGATAAGATATGGACTAAAATTCGCAAATCTTCCAGAGCAGCCTCTCTCACGCAAACACTTTTTTTCCTTTACAATCGACTTCTTTACACACCATCTCTCCTTCACCAACGTTTTCCCCTGACTCCGGACCTCTGCTGGTCTTGCTCCAACCCTAATGCTACACTTTTTCATATGATTTTCACATGTCCTCTCACGCATGCTTTCTGGACTAAAGTCTGGAATCAAATCAATTCTATTTTCCAAACCTCCATCCCCTTTTCTATCACTGACATTTTCCTTGGTTCACTTTCCTCTTCTTGGATTGATGTTGATGCAAATGTTCATATCGTTGATTTGTTATTGGCTGTTGCGTTTCAGCAGATTACTGTTAACTGGAAAGACTCCAAGGGCATTACTTTTAAAGCTTGGTGGTTCAATGTATGTTACAATCATAGATTAGATACTGCATTTGTTTATCCCACTTCCCTAGCACTGAAAATACTTGCGTTATGGCTTCCCATCACCCTTTACCTAGATGCTTGTGCCAAGCGCTCCTTTCCTCTATCCCCAATTCAACAAGAAGTTTCGAAACCCCCTTGAATAACCTTTTGTTCCTTCTTATTTACTAATGTTTATTTCTCTGCATATTTGCGCATTGCTTCTAATGTTGTATAGCCTCAATGATTGTAATTTTTAAAGTTTTAGCCTCATAGCTCTCTCCCTTCCCTTTTTCTTTTCCCTATCCTTCCTTTTTTTTCTTGGCCCTTTCCCCCATTTTACCTTATCACGATTTTTAATGCTGTGCTCAGTTATTATTCATACTTTACCTGCTGTTTTCTCTTTATTTATTGTACTGCCACTACTTGTTTCTCTTAATAAACTTTTCTTTGAACTAAAAAAAAAAAAAAGAAAAAAAAAAAAAAAGGTGTGCAACTGTGACGGAGGGAGAAGATGGGGAAATGAAAGGGTTAGGTGATATAGGAGGTGAGAGGAAGCAAGCAATATTAAAGGTTAGAATGGTGTCTTAAAGGCTGCACAGTGTGGATAGTGTATTACTGAGATGGGGGGGATTATTTAAAAGTGGAGCAGGAGATGCAGGAAATAGTGAGATTCTGACAGGTGAGGAGAGACCAGTTGCCTGTGAAAGAATGAGAGAGTGTGTAGGGTAAACGTTGGTTAGTAGAGATAAGAATAAACAGCAATGTAAGAGTTGGGACAACAGAGAGCTAAATAAAAGGCAGCAAAAGGAAAGAGAATGAAGAACTGAGGTGATTTCTTTGACACTGGGTGATTTCAACTTGGCCAGCTTATTTTCCATTGTTGTGCACTATTTCAAAGTTTGTTAACCAATGCTGCATCTCAAGATACTCTCTGATATGCCAATGTATGTGAGAATATTTTCAATACGATTTGAATATGTGTTTGCTTATTAACTATTTCATTGGTGTTTGCTCATGATTTTTCATAACATTTGCATGATTTATTTAGCCAAAGGATAGATGCTTCACTACCAATGATTGCACTAGGCCAAAGGTTGTGTGCTATCACTTCCTGTGATGTCATGAGATGGGTCAAAGGTCGCATGATATCACTTCCTGTTATGTCAGTAGGTCAAAGGTCTTGTGAAGTCACTTTCTGTGACATCATCTGGGAGTCAAATGGATGTGAAATCACTTGTGTCATTTTGGTGAATTAATGCCCATGCTTTGCCTTCTTCTTGTCTTCTTTTACTTAATTAATCTGTGTCTGTTTTTGCCATTGTACGTCCCACACCACTGTACCACAGCATTCTTTGTAGGACATTTTTTTTCCTTGTGTCCATGCATGGATTAGCCTTATCTGCAACAAATACATATTTTTGGTTTAAAAAAATTATTTTTGTTGTTGATCTGGCACACGAGTTTTCCAGTGCCCAAACGACTTGAATTTATTAATTTATTGACTTTATATATAGTACTTACAAGGCACAAGAGCACCAGAGTGCTGTACATAGAAAACAGTCCAAGGTATGCAGAATCATTGAAAAGTTAACTTTTTTTTTAAATGCTACGTATCTGATGCACATCAGGGGTCCTTATGTTTTTAAATACACAAAAGTAAGAGGAAGATCATCTGGTGTTTGAAGGAAAGCGTCAGAAGATTGACAATACATGATTACGCACTATATCAAGAGATGGAAACAGTATAGATAGATTTGCATTCGATTCGATTCGATTCAAAAACTTTATTCGATTCCAACAAAGAATCATAAAAGTCAAACAAACATTTAAAACATAATTTGAAAATCATTTGAAAACAATTTTGACCTATAACACTTATTTAGTGAAAAAGACATTTGGTTATATAATCAAAATCAAAATTGTAGCCCATAGCTTTTCAATCCATTTAGGCTAAGTTAATCATAAGTTCCTGATGCCTATGAAAAAATCAATGGCAGAAAAGATCATAAACAACAATATGGATGGGCTATAAACAAATTCATAGAGCCAAGGTTAACCATACTGTTTTCTAATCATTAATGACACACGTATAAAATTTAGCATTGCACAACAAACATCAGATGTGGACAAGGTTAACAAATGGTCATAACCCTCTTTATAATGGCATGGTTGCTTTTCCTTAAGGATCGGCTTAATAAACCTGATTCTCGGATCCTTATATAAGGGGCAAAAGAGAACAAAATGCATGGTACTTTGGCTAACCCTATTGTTACAGGGACAGGGGGGCAGTCTCTCACACCAACTCCCCTGTTTTGGAAACGCAAAAAGAAAATGCAAAATGTGTAACCTAAACCTTGTCAAATAGAATCGCCATTGCACATGATTTGTAAAGGTTAAATAAAACTGATGTTGAAAAGTAACCTTAAGAGCGTGAGGCCTAACCAAAGAATGCACAAGTGAGGATTTCCAATAACTTAATTTGATAACAGATTTAATATCTCCCCGAATATTTTCAGGGTTATCAAAAATGTCACCAAGGCCTATTTTGTGGAGTGTTGTATTAACATAGGATAGCCACGGGATCTTATTCGTGTTCGTCAATTTTAAACAGTCCCGAAGGATGTCTCTGGATAATTGTAGATCCTCCGATAGCCATATTTTGCCCCATAATAATAGGGGGGAAAGGTGTATAATGTCACTCACATAACTCAGACCTATCTCCTCATGGGCAAATCTATTTGAAGAACTTAATGGAATTGCCAATAGATGCTTCAAAAATTTGTTCTCAGTGGTTTGTATTATGTCAGGGCTTTCAATTCCCCAAACCCCTGCCCCGTAGGTAGCTACCGACACACATTTCGCATTATACAAAGATTTTAGATGATCAACGGGTTTTTGACCCAGCTTCCCACAGAAACGAAACAGACCTTCAATAGAGCGACTAGCACTCTGTACTCGGGTCTTCATTAACGGGGCCCAGCTTAATTTATTATTGAAAAGGTTTCCCAAATAATTAAAATTTTCCACCTTTTCAATAATGGCACTATCTACTACAAACTTTCTGGTTTTTGTGCCCTTTGGGCCGCAGACCATGACAAAGGATTTGGAGAAGTTTACCTTCAGGTCTAAGTCCAACATAAAGCTATGAAAAGCATCAAGACATAGCTGCATGCTATTTCCTGTGAGTGTCATTAATACCGTATCATCGGCATAAGAAAGCATCGGTATGCTCCTACCATTAACCTTAGGGAAATCGTGGCAGTGGTCCAACAGATATTTTTCCAACCCGTTAGTGTAAACTAGAAACAAAAAGGGGGCTAAAATACATCCTTGACGGACACCCTCAGTCGAGGGGATGGATTTAGTTTTCTCTCCGCCTGGGCCAAACCTTATGGCTACTGTGGTTGCTTCATGGAGTCTACGTAGCAAGTGGACCAATGGTTCCTCAAAACCCATAGCATCCATCATTTCCCACAGCTTACTTCGACACACAGTGTCGAATGCACTAGAGAGGTCCATGAAGGCAAGGTGGATGGAAGAGTTCATTGCCTTCATGTATTTCCCTATAATCAGAGCCAGGTTTAGGCACTGTTCGACGGTGCCTTTGCCTTTTCGGAACCCATATTGGGAATCTACGATAAGGCCCACCGAGTCTGCCCATGTTTCTAGTCTGGCTAAAATGACCCTACCCAGTATCTTACATGATGCATCAATTAGGGAGATTGGACGATAGCATCGGGGATCAGATCTGTTGCCTTTCTTGAAAATCGGCACCACTACTGCCTCCTTCCATGAAGTTGGGATACGGCTGATAACAACTGCTCTAAATACATTTAACAAAAATGGAGCCCAAATCTTAATATTGTACTTAAAAAAGTCCAATGGGACTAAATCAGGACCAGGAGCTTTTAATGATATACCTTTCAACAAAGCATCTTCCACTTCTTGCAGGTTGAGTGATAAGCTCAGGGACAGAGAGGATTGTGGGACCACCAAATCCCTACGGTCTCCTATTAAAGGTTCATTAGATAAGATTCCATGTGGATTAAAAATATCCCCAAAATGTAACTCCCATGTTTCACATGCAATCTGCATCGTGATATTGTCCTTGCCACTACTTATAAAAAGGGGGCGATTAATTACATCCCAGAAAAGCCTACTATCCTTCAATTCTGAGGCCTTTTCTAGGTCTTTCCAGGCTTGATTTTTTAAATCCAGCTTCCTTTTTCTAATGGCTTCTTTATAAGCCACTCTAGATGCCCTAACCAAATCTATGTCCCTAGGTTTTTGTTTTAATGCCACCTTCAGGGATCTATGTGTTGCCGAGCATACAGCGTCAAACCATCTGGGCCCTTGCCTTTTATTTTTTCTAATTGGTTTTGTGAGCCGTTCAGCTACATGCCCACATAATAACTCGAAATTCTCTATAACCTTTTCAGGGTTAGCTATTGATGATAGACATGCTTCATATTCTGTGCTATATCTATTCATTATTTCGTCCTCTAGACCTGCTGCGTCTATTTTGCCCCACTTAAGAGTGATACCTTGATTTCTGTTATACTTTATAGGTTGTTCCCAGACAGAGTGTTTGGGTTTAACAGGACAAAAGAGGGATAGAGTCAAAGGATTGTGGTCACTGGCAGCATTAGCAATTACCTCCAGTTTGTCAACATAGTGAGTATACCCACTGGAAATAATTGCAAAATCGATGAAGCTCGTTGTGCCTCTACTTCCCTGAAAAGTTGGTATCGGAGCCAAATCTGGACCAACCCAGGGTTCTACTATAGATAAATCATTTAAAATAATGATATTGTTTAAAGCGTCCCCCTGTGGTGTATGTTTGAAGTGAGTCAAAGGAAAGTCATAAGAATCTCTCAAACCACACACCTTCGAGTCCCCATGGGTGCATAATGTACAGTTAAAGTCACCCACCCAGATGACAAAGAGTAGGGGTTGGTCGTGGCGTGCCCTGGCTATGACCTCCTCTAACTTCAACATAACAGTTGTCTCATTGTTGTCAAATATGTTATAATACCAATTAATTAATAGCAGTGGTTCAGGAAACAAATTCACCAACATCATCACTTGAAACCATGGTGTATCAGTTATCTTAGTGATTACAGGTTTACAAAGTTTTAACGAAATTGCTGTCATTAGACCACCTTTGGCCCTACCCGCTTGTGAAGGTACCGCTAGGGTATTGATAGCACAAAAGCCCTCAATATTCTGAGTGGAACAGCTCCAAGTTTCCTGGAGACACAAAATATCACAAACACCCACAAAATCTAGCCATGCCTCATCCTCCAATCTTGGAGCAAGCCCCGCAATATTCCAAGAGATTAAACACACCCTTGTTTCACTTTGGTTCTTTATAGCTGACTCAAGTAGTACCTCTGAATTTTGCCCTAGGATAGTTAGGCTTATGGCACTTTCAATATTGATACCAGCCTTAGGGGCTTGGGGGTTAGAAGCACGATCGTCACTCATGGGAACATTTCCCCATAAGTTATCGTTACGACTTTCTCCCTTCTCCCTCTGGCTGGGCTCTCCTTCTGTCAGGTCATTAACAGGGGAAATTTGTAGTGGTCAGTCTTGCTCATCCATGCCCACAAGTGGGTCAAAGCGGTTTCTTAAAGGGATGTTATTTGGGAACCACCCCGCCACCTCCTGCGGGCAAGTAAACATGTTGGTATTGGGTGCCCCTTGCCACCAGTTATGCTGGCTATACCCATCGGGCCTGTTTGTTATCCGTCTGGTGTTCTGGACAATAGTCCATGGACCTTCCTTAGCTAGATGGTTTCTTGGAGGATAAAAAAAGCTAAGCGGTCTCAGGACTATTGTAAGATTAGCTTCATACGGTGGACGTGCACATAAATACTGTGCTGTATGAGGATCAGCAAAACTAACCACAATACAATCACCTGGCAGGGACTTAGGGGTAGGTCCAATCCAAGGCACTCTTCGAACCATTAACACACTGCTTCTTTGTTGAGCAGGAAGCTGTGTGTTGGAATTAAGCCAGTGAGTGACTTTATTTTTCAGGGAGTGGTGATTCTCCTGGGAATGCTGGCCCAACTCGGGGACACCAGCTAAAATGATGACATAAGGTCCAACTTCTGGAGGAAGGTCAATAAAACCTCCACGAAAGTTGGGACGATTAGATGGCCGCTGAGAGTTATGGGTTTGCCTTATAGGGTGTTGTGAGGCAGCTCGTGGGTTTGGATTCTGCCTATGTACTGGATTAGGCAAAGGACATAATTTTGGTGCAACAGAACTAGGAGTTAATGCAGTCTGATTTACAACAGTGGTACGTGGCTTCGGTATTGGTTTGACTATTGGCAAGGGGATAGCAATATTTTGGGGTATCTGTACGGGTAGTGGTAAGGGTGCTAGTTCATTTGGCTGAGGGGATGATTTGCTTTCACGTGGATGTTTAGCTTCCATTTCTTTTAAGCTCAAAGTGGCCAGAGTAACTATGGTTCTATCCATTTCTAAGAGGTTATTCTCTATGCGAGAAAGCCTCAATTCCAAAGGAGTAAGTAGTTGTTTTAACGTAACCCAGACCATTTTAAGGAATTCTTCGTCTCCCCCTCTATCATTTGTTGATCCACACAACTGCCCCACTTGGTCGTTCGCTCCAATCGACTCTGGGGAGGCAACCAGGATGCTAGCATCCGCTGAGGTGTTTAAATTTGGTGCGGCTATTCCACCCAGGATACCTGGGTTAGTTTTCATACTGTCATCCTTTAACCCCAAAGATCCCAGTGCCCTTCTACTATTGAAAAACTGTGATCTGGCAATTGTTTGCGTGCATGTACGGCCCTAGCAATACATTTCTTTTTATAAATCGCAGCTTTCCTAGCCCTACCTAAATTCATAGATTGATTAGTTTTAGGGGGATACAGGGTGCCTGACATGCCAGATAGTAGGACAGAATCCTTAGTTGGTTCCAGTGGAATGGGTAAAGGGATCGAAGGGGGTATCAGGGGAGTAGGGGAAGGGGCTTGATGGATAGCAGCCGTGATCAACAAAGGCCTTGGACCTGCTATATGCTCGGGGGTACGTGCTAAAGCAATATTCCCCATGGAAGATTTTCTAGTGCTAGCTAAATGCTCAGATAGCCTTCGTGCAGCTTCAAGATCCAGTGAGACCCTGTGCTGCATTTTGTTAATTTCCTCATCAATGGCTAAATTGGTTTTAACTAGAAAATCATCCAGTGTCCGATTAGAGTTACTCGCGGCCATGAGAGTTTTACTCCGACTACCTCGTGAGCACATTATACAGATTAATAAAAACACAATAAATAATTAAATATTTAAAAAATACCACCAATAAGAACTGTATAATGCACCAACCAAGGAACGTGGCCCAGCCCAGTCCTCTTAGTCCTCGAACGGCCTCAAACGGCCCAGTCTTTGCCCTGTCTTCGCCCGGGCTGCGTCCCGCGCTGCGGGAGAAGTGCCCCCAGTTGTAGAGAGATCAGAGGGCGGTGGGCGGGCCGGCAGGGAGAGCGGACCGGATGTTGTCACTGGTCTGTCAGGGACTCCTGGGAATTGGAGTCCCTGTCACGCTCGCAGCCCTGCAGCCCTCCGCCGACGGTGTCTCAAACAGCTCCTCCTCGGTGTTACAACGAAGCGGCACCCGCGAAGCGGGTGCGGCGAGGCTTGAGGGCAGTCCGCAGAGTCCACTCAGTGTCCGGGTAAGCGCAAGCCAAGAATGCGCTGTGGTGAAGGCAAAAGTAAAAATGGTGTCCCAATGTATGCTGAGCTGCCAGGGGTTTTTAAATTACACTCCGGTGGGCGGGGGCGGGCCGGCAGGGAGAGAGGACCGGATGTTGTCACTGGTCTGTCAGGGACTCCTGGGAATTGGAGTCCCTGTCACGCTCGCAGCCCTGCAGCCCTCCGCCGACGGTGTTTCAAACAGCTCCTCCTCGGTGTTACAACGAAGCGGCACCCGCGAAGCGGGTGCGGCGAGGCTTGAGGGCAGTCCGCAGAGTCCACTCAGTGTCCGGGTAAGCGCAAGCCAAGAATGCGCTGTGGTGAAGGCAAAAGTAAAAATTCAACAGAAGTGTGTATGTCAAAGTATAAGGGCCACTGTTGGTGAATTCGATGTAAAGGAAGATGTGTGTGCTACTAGAGAGGAAATATGAGAAACACAGTAGGAGAAACCTCAGAGCTTTATTAGGTTTTGCTGTCTGAGAAAATGGATATGAAAAGTATTCTGCCAGTAAATACCAGAAAGCTGCTGAAAGTGGCAAGGCTACAGACACGTATACTCCATCATACAATGGTGTCGTTGTCACTGAATTTTCTGTTAACCTACACAGAAAGGGCCTGATTTACAAAGGGCCTCTACAATCATGGCGGAGGCCCTACCGTCGTGTGGAAGTCTACGCACTCGGGCGGAATCGCCGCAATGAGATCATTGCAGAAATTCACAAAGGGCCACCACTCTCGTGGCGGAGGCCCCGCGATCGTGGGGGAGTCTCCGCACTTGGGGCAGCGTTTCTTCAATGAGATCTTTGCAGAGATTCACAAAGGGCCTTCGCTCTTGTGATGGAGGTCCCACGGTCGTGGGGGAGTCTCCGCAGTTGTGGCAGAATTTCCGCACTGAGTTCTGCGCAGGGATTCACAAAGGGCCTTCGCTCTTGTGACGGAGGCCCCGTGGTTGTGGGGGAGTCTCCACAGTTGGGGCAGAATTTCCGCACTGAGTTCTGTGCAGGGATTCACAAAGGGCCTCCGCTCTCGTGACGGAGGCCCGCGTCGTGGGGGAGTCTCCGCAGTTGGGTGAAATTTCCACAAAGAGATAATTGCAGAGATTCCGCCCCGGGTGCGGAGACTCTCCCATGACTGTGGAGCCTCTGCCATGACTGCGGACGCCCTTTGTGAATCAGGTCTACAGTGTCACTGTCTCAGATGTATGCTTGTGAGCCAGTACCTGTGGTAGGAACCAAGCTGTGCATGCAGGACCATGTGTCTCTCTAATTTCTTTGAGAATATGCCCAAACCGGTCCTCGGATGCTTGTTTCCGTTCTGGGAAGGACATGGCTTTTGTAGTTCGGACTGGACTGTTCCCATGGGGCACAGGGTCAGCGCTGATTTGCATATCGCCATTGTCTAACCCAGGGTGGTGTGGAGTGGAAAAACGATGGATTTGGGCCCAGATCCTTGGACTGGGGTGAATGTGTGACATTGATCCACATTCTGTCCATCACTGTTGTGTTTGCAAACCACAACAGCAGCAAATAAGTCTAATGTCCTATAGTCAAAGTTATTCTAACATTATAAGATGGCTGCCACGTTTTGGCAATGCATCACAACATCAAAATGGTGCCCACTATTGTGAACAGAGATTAATTCCAAGGCTGGTTGCTCTGAGTGCCATTGACCTGCCAGATGGTTGTTGGAAGGCAGAAAGCCACAGTCCTAAATCATTCTTCTAATATGAGTGAATACAGTAGGTTACCTTTTAAAACGTATGAAAGGTGGATTTGTAATAAACCAAAACTTTCATTTAATTTATCGAGTGGTAGTAAACTTACCACAGATGCTAAAATGACCATTTAATCTTGTGGAAAATGATAGGGAGTATTTGTCAATCTTTTTTAGGTCATGATTGTAAACGCCATAGAGAGATTAGAAAATGGTACCAGATTCCAGACATATTGACTCCAAGTTTAGTAAAAGGTTGAATAAATTTGTCACAGCGAGTACTCGTGCGGACACTTACAGCCAAACAGTGGCAATAAACAGTGAAATTTCAAGTTGCTCAAGTCCAAGATTTTGACTTTTATTCTGATGGAAAAATAGGAAAAGAGGGATGATCACATGATAACTAATCGATGTGTTAAATTTTGAAATGGATACCAGCCAGGGGAGACACACTTCCATCCATCCACGGACATCGTGACGGTCTCAAGGGCTGGCAGGCGGACAGGCTCCTCTCTAATGGGAATCATTTCCAAGATTCATTCTCCATCCAGCAGAGCTTGCCATCCCCTGAGACAACCAGTGAGAAGCTTTCTGTGAATGGATGTGACCTATACTTCCCCCAGCGGGCATCCGTCACATGAAAGCGCTTCAGTGTACGCGGCACTGTGTGGTCACGCCGCGGTGTGTCGTGCTGCCCTTGCTCTTGAAGAAGCAGCGTGCAAAGATAAAACTTCTATTTACTTGAGCACATGAGCTGGTTAAGAACCAAAGCAAAGAGGTGCAGGGAGCAGGTGAAGGACAGGGGTGCAAGGCAGTTGCGGCTCCTGCAGGTAAGCGGGGTGGGGTGGGCGGGGGGATGTTGACAGATTTATTTATTTATTTTCCCTATTTCGTAGTCTGTTTACTTCCCTACGCCCCCGCACCGCCCCACCACACTTACCAGCAGGAGCCGCGACTGGTGCAAGGTACATATAAGGGGGGACACTTGAAGAAAATTTAATTTTTTAGGTCTGGCTTGACCGCTCAGCTGTTGCCACACTTAATGTGATCAACCTAAAAATGGGGTCTCAGGAGCACTACAGAAAGTGCTTTGGCTTCACCCACATGTTGGGAGCCAGGACTACACATTTTGATTTGACATAAGATGTGTGCTTTCACATAAAGAAGGGCTTCCACCTTCACGCAGCTGAGATTTTTTTGTTTATTTATCCAGCTGCCTGAGCCAACAGTAGTGTGACTGCCTGAGCTCCAACTTTCAGGGGCTCACATGACAGACTAATGCTGTTAAAGTGTTGTAGATGACTCAATAATTTAGAGTGTTTGTTTTCCACCGGCAGCAGCACGGATGGGAGGTGGGCAGTCATAAGGAATGTATTGCAGGTCCAGCACCATCACATTCCATCATTAACTTTAGACTTCATAGTTGTGTTTGAGAGCAGTATGGGATTGGGATGCCCAGGGCAACACCAATCTACCTGGATTTTTGGGTCTGGTTTGACAGTACAACTGTCACCTGAACTTATGTGATCAACAAAAACGAGCTTTTAAATTACTACTGAGAGAGAGGGGGGTTTAGGTTCCCCCCACACATTCGTTCCACTGAGCGCAGGATCTGATTGGGCCATATTGTGTGCTTTCACTAAAAAACTATTGTCTTGCACTTTTTGTCTTGCAGAAATGCATATACTCGATACTGCAGGATTAACTAGCACAAGCATCAAGGCAGGCTTTTGCGATTCCTTAATTGTGATTATTAAGGAATCGCAATTAAGGAATCGCAAAAGCCTATGCATGTAGGAATCGCTATAAAAATAGCAATTCCTAAACATTCCTTAACTGCGACTCGCAAATTGCGAGTCGCAATTAAGGAATGCCGTCCCATTCATTCCTATGGGCCTACAGGCCCATAGGAATGAATTGGAGATTGCATGCGCAGTTTGCGAGTACCAGTAGGCACTCGCAAATTGCTCATGCAATTTCAAGGGTGTCAAAATGACACCCTGTTGCACCCCTGAAATTGTTGCGCACACACATGCCCCAAGGGCATGTGTGTGTGTAACCTAAAACTCCAAACAATGCATTTTAGAGCATTTTTCAAAGTTTTTGCAAATTACAGACAAGTTTGATTTGTCTGTAATTTGCGGTCCCAAATAGCGAAATCACTATTTGAAAGTGCTTCTAGCATTGCATTTAAGGAATCGCAAATTGCGATTCCTTAAATGCAATCGCAATTCAGGAATTCGCAAATAATTGCGAATTCTTAAATTGCACATAGGAAACACTTTCATGCATCTCCAAAGGCCAATTTGCGATCGCAAACGGCTGATTTTTTCGACTCGTACCGTTTGCGATCGCAAAAACCTTTCATGCATGTGCCCCTAAGGCCGCAGAATTTCGGCCTTTGTGAATGCGAATCTGCTAAATGGAATGAAGTAAGAAAAATTTGGTGCAAAATAACGAATCGCAAAATTTGCGATTCCTTATTTTGCAATTGCATTTAAGGAATCGCAAATTTTGTGATTCCTTAAATGCAATGTATGTAGCAAAAACATTTAGCAAAATGCCCTTAGGGAATCGCAAATTACCACCAACTTCTAATTGGTGGTAAGTTGCGAATTCCTTGAAAAATGCACATTTTTGCATTTTTCAAAGTGCCATGTGACGCACATACATGCCCTTAGGGCATGTATGTGCGCCACATGTGCACCCATGCATATTTCAGGGGTGCAACAGGGTGTCCTTTGGACACCCCTGCACCCTTGAAATTATTCTCAATTTGCGATTAGCAAATTGCGAATCGCAAATTGAAAATAACTTCCCATTCATTCCTATGGGCCTCCTAGGAATGAATGGGAAACTATTCCTTAATTGTGATTCACAATTTGCTAATCGCAATTAAGGAATTTTAAGGAATCGCAAAAAAAATGCGATTTTTTACATACTTCCCAATTTGCGATTCTCAAATAGCGATTTCTTAAAAATCGCTATTTGAGAATCGCAAATGGGTATCTTGATACATATGGCCCTAAGTGTCTTATCGTGCAAAGCCAATGATCGTGGCTATAAGTCTGATCTGTTAATATTATGAAACAAAACCACGTGTGTCAGAATGCAAACTGGTGTGGGCTAGGCAGGAGCGGCTGAGGATGTCACACATGACTTGGGACCTCTTGAAAGCTGGGCATAAACTGTGTCCAATGATCGGCAGCTCCTGTCCATCCACGAAACACAAATCATTCCCTTCACGGGTGAAGGCAGAGGCGCCCATTTGTGCTCTTCACACTTGAAAGAAACCATTTTATTTCTTGGGCTGACCTGCGCTGCTCCGTCCTGCCGTCCTGCAGGCTGCCTAGGACAGAGCGGGCGAACGTGGCGTCCTACCGCCCCTGTAATAAGAAAATAAAAGTCAAAACATTATCTTACGATAACAGCCTATCTATATATTATTTATGCATTGTAAACCTGCGGGAAATTGAGGTGCAGTGTCTGGGCTGTGCTCAGGTACAAGGACTGCTGCGAGGCAGCGATAAGGGAAATCATAATTACTGCTGTGTTCTCGGATCTGTAATAGAAGTGGCGCTGCAGAAGTGGGGCCAAGTCGTGACGTCACAGGGGGTGGGACTACTGCAGGGCAGGGTTGAGGTGCATCGCCAGAGCTGTTCGTTCGTCTAGGATACAGGATAGCACGAAGCAGTGCATAACAGGATTGAAGGGCATAGAAAGGTTTTTCGTTTTTTTTTAAAAAGAGGCTTTATATAGCGCAAACTCGACCCGAAGGTATCAGAGCACTTTACATGAGCACCAGCTACGTTACACAAGGACTCATTCATATATCTTTTGTTAGGCACGGGGAGATTAAGTGATTTGCCCAGAATCACAGGATGTTGAGTGTAGGTGCCGAGGTTCGAACCTGGATCCCCAGCTTTGAGGTCGACTTCTCTAGCGGTTAGGCCACATCCTCCGTATCATCACACCTTCAGCTCTGTCCTTGTATTGAACCGCCTCTCATGGAGAGCTGTACAGTTACAACTGAGATGGTTGAGAACCTGGTACTTGTGACCCTTACGGGTGATTGTGCGCTTTACAAATGTGGACTTTACTTTACTTTTACTTTACTAGCAAGGGAGAAGCCAGAAAGTCAAACCACTCCCCATTTTAAACTAAATCTGACGGCACCAAGCAAGGGAAATCAACTCCCCCTAGAAGAGCTCCTTGTCTTTTCCAGCCAAGCATCTATCCATTCATCCTTTCACCCTTCTGTCCTCCCGCAGATATCTGCTATTTTACCTTTCCGTTCTGCCATCGATTCATTCTTTCAACCATCATTCAGCCTTCCTCATTCCATCCATCCTGCCACCATCAATCCATCCATCCACTCTACCATCCATCCACTCCGTCATCCCTCAATCCATCCATCCACTCTGTAATTCACTCATCCTTTCACCACTCTTCCATCCCTTTACACTACCATCCTCTCACCTGTCATCCATCCATCCATCCCTTTACTCTGCCACCCTTTTACCTGACCATCCACCTATTCAGCCATTCCTTTGCTCTGCCAGCCTTTCATCTCTCAATCTACCTAACTATTCACTCACTCATCCATGCATCCCTTTACTCTGACATCTTCTCACATGTCCATCCACCCACCCATCCGCCGCTCTACTCTGCCATACTTTCACCTGCCTATCCATCTACCCATACACTCACTCATCCATCCATCCACCTATCCATTCACTCATTCATCCATCCAGTCATTCATGCATTTACTCTGCCATCCCTTCACCTGCCCATTCGCCCATCCCATCACTCATCCGTTCATCCACTCATCCATCTACCCACTTATTTATTCACCCACTCATCCATCCACCCACTCAATCATCCACCCACTCAATCATCCATCCTTCCTGCCATTCAATAGTTCTTAATTATTTCCCTTGTTTAATGTACCTACCGTTCCTCCTTCCTTGCTCCTGCTTACCCTTCTATTGAAATTGTATTCCTTTATAGTGTTAATTATGAGATTGTCTCTGCCAGGGTGCAGACAGAAGGAAAAGGATCATAAAATACCCCACCCCACTGTGGCTGCTGTAGCAGGGGGTTCACAATGCTCCTGAGTTCTAGAACAGCAGGGGGCGCTGCAACTGAAGTGTGAAGTGTGTTGGTAAGGAGGTCTGGTACTCGGCAGGACTTAAACAGTAAGCATTTATAGATCTGTGTGGGGTTCAGTGCTGGAATAGCACAGAGGACTGGAGCTCAGGACAGAGATGCTTTGGAAAGATGCAGGCTATTCGCCCTTTGTTGGGATAGCAGGATTCAAGCCATTCAGGAACGAGGTGCACTGACAGAGCTGTATGTTGGTCTTTGGAATGGACATCAAGGGATACTGCAGATCACCTGTAAGGTGCACTGGCAGAGGATGCTGGGAGTCCCAACACTGGCAGAGCAGAAGTGCTGTTTGCCAAGACTGGGGTCAGTGTCGGATTGGTAACGCGGACATTCGGGCAATGCCCGAGGGGCCGGTGTCCAAGTTCTGCTGTGGGCTGCTTTTTTGAGCAGTCTGGGGGGCCATTTGGGCGCTGTCTCTATTGTTCGAATACAGCCAGCTGCACAGTGGGTGTCTGAGTGGCCTTTCTAGGGGCAGATGGGCTCTCATTAGCTCCGTTTAGCCAAAGGCAGAGGTGTCACTCCCTTTGTCTCGCTGGCCGGCCCATTAATGTGTGCACATTACATACTGAGGGGGGCAGGGGGCCTGGGGCCTGAGTAAAAGTAGCCTCACTTGTTTCACCATTGTGAACTAACACGTGCATTTTTCTTACCACCCCCTCCCTCCCCCCCCCAAGTTTTTTTATAAGATTACGCCAAAGCAGTGATTTGACTGAGGAGTGATTATGCAAATGTGGGACAATTTTTTTTTTGCGTGCCCGGGCGGATTTTCAATCCCAATCCAACCCTGACTGGGGTGCATCCTTAGAGCAGTGAGTTAAGTGGTTGGAAAGTACCAGTGCAGTTGGAGAGATAAGCGGAAACACACACATGCCTCCATGAATTCTGCATTTATTTAGCAAATCAAGCAACAGGGGAGCCTCCTCCATTTGAGCAGAGGAGCGTCGCCACACAGGCCACAGAGCTGAAAAACAGAACGGTAATAAAGTTAATTTGTTACCTTTTTATTTTTCAGCCACCTGTCCTCAACTCAGTGTCAGGACGGGGCGGAGCCTGCGCTGCCAAGTGGCTGCAGGAGGGAGCTGTGCACTTTAAAATGTGCATGTCTCTTTGGCCGGCCATCTTGGGATGGCCAGCCAGACAGGCGCATTTTAAAGTTCTCTAACCTAGCTGGCTTAGACATCTGGGGTTAGAGAAAGCGCAGGCCTCCAGTGCTCTTAGGCGTGTGGGAGGAGATCCTGCTCTATCCAATCTGGTGCTGTTGTCATGCTGTGAAAGAAGCGCCAGGATTGGGTAGTGCAGTTTCCTGAATAGGGTACTTCCTGGAAGACACAGGAGGGAGGAGGTTGACGCGCTGTGAAGGTACATGAATTTATTATCGGGTTTTTTTTTGTGACCCGCCACCCTCGGTACAAGCCAGCCGCCACTGAAAGCAAAGTGCAATATTTGCAAAGCATCAGCAAACCTCTGTTTATAGCAGTGAGCATCTAAATGCCGTCCTCTCCATCCTATTTGCATGGCTTCAAATAAGAGTACAGATGGCAGAAATCGAAACTCAGATTTGCAGATACAGAGATTTCTCTTGACAAGAACCAAATCAACATTGAAAAAAAGAGACAGAGGAATCCCCATGGGGATCTCCCTGGTGTTGGGGGATTTTGTCATACTTCTTAAATCCTTTGATGCAGGCTAATGTGTGTATAATGCTCTCTATAGAGCAGTGTGAGGTAGTTCTCAGGATGCCATACAAAAATAGCATCCCAAACATTATTCCTGAATACCTAGGAATTCAGAGAGGGTTCCCCCTTAGAATATTATAGAAAAAAGTAGAGCCAAAATGTGTCTCTTGTAACTCAGGTTGCACGTAAACTTTCTAAAAGTCCAGATGTTTTGGAGGGATGCTAATGCCCCGGTTACTTACCGGTAATCTTCATTACTCCGAGTATAGTCTTCCTCGCCACATGACTAACAAAGTGAGCTTCAGCTCCACACCAGAACCCTCCAAAGCAAAAAAGTCAGCCTCCCATGCCTCCCATCCCTTCCCAATATGGCTGACCCATTACCACCTGACCTCAATAAGAGGCGGGCCGGCCCAACCCCTCAGCCTGAAACCACCAAGCAAAAAAACATGAAGCCGATAGCCAGACAGGGAGGGAGGGATGGGAACTCATGTGGCGAGGAAGACTATACTCGGAGTAATGAAGATTACCAGTAAGTAACCGGGGCGTTACCTCCTCGTTAGTCTTCCTCGCCACATGACTAACAAAGTGAGCACATACCAAAGCCAAGCGGCTTCATGGAAACTCACAAGAAAACACGGACCAGAATGGGACCCCCACGGAAGAGGACAAACCAAACAGGCCAGACGAGCGGAAGAACCACCCAAGAGAGGCAACCACGAGCCAGAAGAACCAGCCCGGTACTGAAAGACAACGGAAGGGCAGGAAACATGGTCCCCGATACACGAAGTGCCGCCAGAAAAAACGCCCCCAGGAAAGACCAAAGGAGGACAGAGAATGCACGGCACCAGACTGCACAGAGCCAAAGGCAACAGCAACAGGCCCCAGAAGAGAAAGCAGCAACCCACCAAGACAGCCCAACGAACAGCCAATAGTGGGAGGGGGGCAAGAGCCTATGACACAGAGGGTCACCCCACCACAGCGACCAACAAAAAAGCCACCGCAGCAAGAGAGACTCTGAAGAGACCCAGCCACCAAGGGAACCCAACCAGCCAACCGAGAAAGGAGGAAGGCCCAGAGGTCCGCCCACGGACGCCGTAGGGCGGAAGGGACCAGGCCAAGTAACCAGAAAGGAAATGAACGGCCATTAAAAGAAACCGAGGTGCCCACCTCCATACAGGAGGAAAAAAGAAACATCGAAACACCCGGACACGAACACTCAACCACGAGGGGAAGAGTATAAGACCACAACAATCAGGCCACAGGGACTCACCCAGAGGACCCCAAGCAGAAGAAGAAACACAGAGTCCAAAGGAAGGAACACGCAGCGCAGTGGGCCGAGTCCGCCGGCCCAGGAACGCCCCACAAGATGGAAGCGAGCCACCAAAGTGAGCACCCAGGAGAAACAGGGCGAAACAAGCCCAAGCACAAAGCCACACCGAAAGCGTAGGACACCGTCAGGGAGAAGAGAACCGGAGAAGCACCCCGGGCACCTTAAAGCACCGCTGGAAACAAAAACCAGCAAGGGAAAGCCAGAAAGCAGGGGCAGGACACGAAACCTGCACCCACATAGGCCCAACACGGACCAAAGAGCAACATAGCCCAAGCCAACCATCGCAGCAGCGGACGCCAATGGGGACGCACTCAGGCGAGCACCACCAACCGGACAAAAACCCTGGCCAGTCCACAGAGTCCGTAGACCCAGAACCCCTGGAAGGAAAAGGACCCCAGGAAAGCGCAAAGCCGGGGGCCCGAGGAGAACCCCCAGCCAGGCACCAAGAGGCCCGACCCATAGTACCGTAGGAGCAGACGAGAACATGAGCAGACAGGGCGGTACGGCCGGAGCCAGAAGAAAAGAGACCCAGGCAAGGACAGCACCATTGCGCCAAGAGGCCAAAAGGGGCGAACCCCGCAAACACCCCGGAGCACGAAGCAGGGGAGAAACCGCCCAGGAGAGCAACCAGAAGCCCCCACAGGGCCAGGGCAAGTCCCAGAGAAGCCAAGAAATGGGCGACAGAAAGACGACCCGGCACCGACAGGGAATCCCCGCACGCCCCAAAGGGAGGCAAAGGCCCTCAGCACCTGGGAAGGACACGGACCCCACAGGAGAGGCAGCCCAAAACCAGGAAGACCCAGGCTGCGACACACCAAGGTGTAAACCAGTCCAGATCCAGCCAACAACCCAGAGCAGAGGAGGACAGATGCACACAGGGCAAGAAGGCCATGGGACCCAGGAAGACCAAGGACGGGAAGTATGACCAAATGGCAAGGCGAAGTACCAAAAAAGCAGCGGTAGCCAGCCATAGATCAGCACAGAAGACACCCGAGAGGGTGCCACAGAGAGGAAGCAAGGGCCGCCAACTCCCAGGAAGGGGAAACCAGAACAGAAAGACCACCTGACCCACTGGCAGACAGGGTGGGAAGAAAGCCACCGGGGCAAGAAAAAAGGACACCCTCTGGAACAGGCGGAGATGGGAAGGCCCACAGGGCACAGAGACCAACCGAAAGGGGAGGATCCCCAACGGACAGACGGTGAAATCACCGCAAGACACAAAGACAACCAAAACACTCCCCGTGGAGGGCCAATACCAAGGGGAACAACCCAGACAGGTACAGCTGGAGCCACAAAAGAACAGAGGAAGGGGGACAGCCACCCAAGGGAGGAGACCCACCACAGAGCCACAGCACGACGGACCGACCCAGGGAGCCCAACAACCGACAACCGGTGGAGACCCAGCAGAGGCAAAACATAACGTGCAAGCGCAAAGCGCACGTATCACCCAAGGGCCTCAAGGGGCTGAATCACAGGAGGCAAAGGCCACCTAGTGGAAGGGAACTCATAATATCGCCCCCAGATGGAGGAAAAGACAGAGTAGATCCGCCAGGAGAAGAACCTGCGAACAAGAGGACAAACACAGGCCTCAACAGCGGACGCATGAGACCACCTTTTTTTTTTTTTTCTGGTATTTGTAGAGCGCGACACTCATCCCAAGGGATATCACGGCGCTGAAAAGAAAAAGGGGACTGCTGAAATTATGCGGGGGGAGTTAGTTTTTAGGGAAAAGGTGAGTTTTGAGTTTTTGCCGGAACTGAAGGAGGTCTGTGGTGTGTCTAAGATCCATGGGTAATTCATTCCATCGTTTGGCCGCCAGGTGTGAAAAGGCTCGTCCACCCGTTCTTGTTTTGTAGATACGCTTGGGTTTTGCTAGGGCTGAGTTATTGGATCGTAAGTTCCTGTTTGGAATGTAAAACTCGATTTTCCCTTGCAGGATTGTAGGGCCTGTTTTGTGGAGGGCTTTGTGCGCGTGACAGAGTAGTTTGAAGGTGGCTCGCTGGCGCATTGGCAGCCAGTGGAGTTGTTTCAGGCATGCTGATGCTGAATCTCGTTTGCCCTTGTTGCATACCAGTTTGGCTGCCTGATTTTGAAGGACCTGTAAGCGGGAGAACAGTTGCTCGTTCATCCCTTCGAATAGGGCATTGCCATAATCCAGGCGGCTGACCAGAAGGGCATGGGTAATTGTACGCCGACAGTCCAGTGGGATCCAGGAGAAGATTTTGGCTAGGAGTTTCAGGATTGCAAATCCTTTACCCCAGAGTATGCGTACGTGGTCTTTCATGGATAGTGCGTTGTCCATCATGATGCCTAGGTTCCTGGCATACTGTTTCGGGGTGGGGGCTGTTCCCAGTGTCGGTGGCCACCACGTATCATTCCATGATAGTTTTGCTCCTCCGAACAATAATATTTCAGATTTTCCGGCATTGAGTTTAAGGCAATGGTTGCGCATCCACTCTGCCATTTCGGAGAGGCAACTATGTCGTTTTTTTTTGGTTGTTTCCGATCTTTCCGATCTTTCATCCATGGTCACCATCAGCTGTGTGTCGTCGGCGTATGAACATACGCCGATGCCCCACTTTCTTCCAATGTCAGCCAGAGATGAAACGTAGATATTGAAGAGAGTGGGGCTTAGAGAGGCCCCTTGTGGGACTCCACAGCCAATGTGACGGGGTTTAGAGTGGAATTGGCCCATGTGCACAGCTTGAGAGCGGTTGCTCAGGAAAGATTCAATCCATTTTAACGCTGTGTCTTGTACTCCTTTGCTCTGGAGGATGTTTAACAGGCATTCATGCGACACCGTGTCAAACGCTGCCGACAGGTCTAGCAGTATCAGAGCCACCGATCCCCCTTGATCAGTGATGCATCTGACACTGTCCGACACTGCCAGCAGCGTAGCCTCGGTGCTGTTGTTAGATCTAAAGCCGGTTTGGGTGGGGTCCAGAAGCGAGTTGTCCTCCAAGTATTTGGACAGTTGTAAGTTTACCATTTTCTCCAGTGCTTTGGAGAGGTAAGGGAGCTGTGAGATCGGCCTGTAGTTTTCTGGGTTGAGGATGTCAGAACCGGCTTTCTTCAGGAGAGGGGTTACAGATGCGTGTTTCCAGGAGTCTGGAAAGGACGCGGTGGCGAGGGATTGATTGAAAAGTTTGGTAATGAGGGGGCAGAGTGTCGGTGCGATTTCTGAGAACACAAAGTGCGGGCAGGGGTCTGCAGGAGAGCCGGATTAATTGCTTTAAGAACTGCCAACACTCCCTCTTCGGAGAGTGGTTGGAAGTTGGTTAGACGTGGGGAGTTGCCTATGTCTAGATGGACGTTGTTTTTGTCGGATGTAGGTGAATCTACATCAGAGTTGTCGTAAGGGGTGGTGGGATGGGAGGGGGTAAAGGTGGAGTAAATTTTGTTGATTTTTTCGGAAAAGTAAGTACTAATCCGTTCGCATGCTTCTGTTGAGGGGGTGAGGGTTTGCGAAGTGCTGGTTGGATTGGTGAGCTCTTTCACGATTTTGAACAACTCTTTTGCGGAGTTGTGGTTTTCGTGAATTCGTTGCGTAAAAAATTCCTTTTTTGCCTCTCGAATGGCAAGGATGTATTGTCTCCTTTTGGTAGTATAGTTGGCTCTGGTTTCAGAGTCTTTGGTTTGTCTCCATTGGTGTTCTGTTTTTTGACATTCTCTTTTAAGGCTCTTGAGGGTGGGGGTGTACCATTTTTCGTTGGTGGATGTTTTTTTCCTGACTTCTCGCAGGGGTGCTATTTTGTCCAACGTTTGGCGGATTCCTGTTTCTAGCCGGATGACGTTGTTACCAATAGATGAATTGTCTGGTAAGGAGATGTCTATTTCACGGAAGTGATTTTGGAAATTGGAGTCGTTAATTAATCTCCAGGCTCTATTGGAGGTGAGGGGGGTGGGTCTGGTCTTTACGGGTTTGCCGGGAAGTTTAAACGAAAATGAAAGCATGAAGTGATCGGACCAGGACAGGGGGAGGATTTCCTTGAGGGTGGTTGACTCGATGTTAGTGAAAAGGAGATCCAGGGTGTGCCCTGCTATGTGCGTAGGGCCATCGACCAGCTGCTTGAGTTGCAGGATTTCCATGTCGTACTTGAGCTGTGTCGATCCAGGGGCATTGGTATTTTCGTAATGGACATTAAAGTCCCCAATGACCATGTAGTTTTTGTGTTTTAAGCACAAAGGGAGTAGTTGGTTCAGAAGTTTGGCGCTGACGCTGGTTTGTTGTCCAGGTGGATTGTATACAACTGCGCCTGCTAGTATAATAAAATTCTCTGCGAGAATTTTGAATGATAGTAGCTCATGTTCGGGATATGCATTAATTGTCTCTGTGAGACATGTTAGGTGGTCCCTGAAAATCACAGCAACTCCACCTCCTTTTTTCTTGTTTTGCCTGTTTTGTGTGATTATTTTATAATCAGGGGGGAGGGCGTTAGCTAGGTCTGGAGCATTGGCGTCTGTTAGCCACGTTTCGGTGATGAAGACCAGATCTGGAGTCTTAAAGTTTAAGATGTCCCATATGTCTAGTGCATGCTTGGGTAGGGATCTGGCGTTAAAGTATAGACATTTTAGTTCCCGCTGGTAGTTGGTAGGGATTGTGTGAAGATCCGTTGGGAATTGACCCAAGCTAGTCCATTGACATGAGCGGCATGAGATAGGTCCGTAAGATAGGCCTGGGCCGGTGTGACTGCAGTTGGTCGTAACGGTGGATTTGGTCATAGCTAGTAGTTCGCTGCGATTGTAGCGAATGATATCAGACCCGGCCAACCCCCAGGACGCGAGGGAAACACGACCGGGAGGGGAACGCAAGCCCACCAAATGACACAGGCAACCGGGGACGCAACTGCCACGGGCCGGAAAAGAAAAAGCCAGACTTCAAGAGCAGCAGCAGAAGAAAAAACCCACCCGGAGGCCACAGAAGCAGCCCAGGGAAGGACGGGCAGGGTCAGACAGCGGCCCGGCCCCAGAAGACATACCGTAGCCCTCAGAAACCTCACACCTAGAGAAGGTACCCAACGGAAAGGAATAAGGGACAAAGAAACAAACCTCGGAGAGGGACATCTCAATCAGCAGTCAAATGCTCCCCCACTGAGCCACATCCCCCCCCAGTGCCACAGCATACAGGACGGGGGAACCGCAGGACAATGCTCGCAACACACTAGGCCAGGAACACACCCCACCGGGCAAGAGGACGCTGCAAGAGTGACCAAAAGCCCAGAGATGGCAAAACTACAGGTTGGTAACAAAAACCCGAAGGCGCCAAGGCGCTGGGGGCTCTCGGGAAGAAAAGGGAGCCATTGCCCAGAGTCACAAGGTGCTGGGCCGATCTGCCGCCATTGGGGATTGAACCGTGAGGCCCTGGGTTCCAGCGCCAGATGCACTGGTCGCTGCACCACCCTACTACCCCATAAGGAAGAGCGGATGACCACACCATAGAGCCTCCACGGCAATCGCAAAAAAATATATATATATACACCAGAAAGGACCCAAAACGTGACAAGAAGCGCAAGCCAAACAGGGAAAACCAGGAGCTCCCACACCCCGAAGGGCATGCCAGCACTGGAAGAGGCGCACACCCACAGGACCACGGCCAACCGAGCGGCCAGAGGAGATCTGAACCTGTGACAATGAACAGAGGCCCCAACCTGGACACGCAGCCCGCAACCTGCGTATTTGTAAAGCGCACGATTACCCATAGGTGTCCCGGAGCTGAAGAACAGAAGCTTACTGTTACCCAACACAAAGGTACTCATCACATCAAATTTAAACGGATGAAAGGCCGAGTAGACCCATCGGGAAACAAACCTATGACGTCGAACACAGGCCCCAGCAGAGGCTGCTTTAGTCCATTGAGCCACCAGACCCTGTAGCCACGGAGGCCCTCCTAGCTAGGAAGCCCCGATCGCCAGTAGTTTAGCCCCTACCAACAGAGGCCGGGAAAACACACGCAGGAATATAATCGTGCAAGATTACCCAGCACGAACATGACCCGAAGGCGACAGAGCGCCGTACAACAAAGCCAGTCACAAAACAAAAAAAAAACATGGGGAGACCCCCGTAAAAACGCCCGAAGCACCGGGATGATGATTCGCATTGCATGGGGACCCCCAATTCAGAAGCAAAGTGGAAACATAATTCATCAAAGCGGGAATGGAGGCAGGGTTAGCAGAGCTCACCAAATCCATCAGAAACCTCCTGAAGACAACGACAGATTCCTCCAAAGAAGAGGTATTGCACTTACCAACACCACAAGAACATAAAGGCAACCGCTGCAGCGCAGCACCGCCACCGCCCGCCTCAAAGCCACGAAGTGCAGGCGGGGGAACTAGAGCCGCCATCCCCAGCGAGGATGCAGGACCAGACGCTGGGGGCAGCAAAGGTAGAACGGGCAGGCCAGAGTCTGCAACTGACCGGCAACACCTGTGCAGCAGCACGGGAACGCGCGCCCTCCCCGGGAGGACGAGCCCGAGCACAGGAGCCGCCCACACAGACCGGGCCGAAGGAGAGCCACGCATCGAAAGGAGACACGGTAAGAACCACGCAGCACCGCCGGCCGCATCAACGGGCAGGCAGGTGGTACAAAGACTTTGAACGAATGTGAAACAGTCGCCTGGGAGCCGCCATCCCCACCGCAACGCCCCCAGGGCAGGCGGAGCAAAAGGCAAACAAACGCCAACCCCAGCAGGGACGCGAGAAACGCTGTGCCGCATCGACACCACCCGCCGCACAGCCACGAGGGGCAGACGGGCGACACGACCAAGGCAAAAAGAAATGCACAGCCACGGGGCACAGGGGGAACACAGCCGCCGCCCTACGCAGAGCCCCCAGGGTAGGAGGGCGGGCGGCGCGAAAAGGAAACAAGCGCCCGCGAGGATAGCGCCGCCACTGCCCGCCGCATTGCCAGGAAGTGCAGGCGGGCGGCGAAAAATCGGCCACGACCTAGGGAGCACAGAAAGGACACAGAACAACCGCACAGGTTGAGTCAATCCGTACCCAGGCCACCCCCCCCGTGAATCCTTGGCCCGCTGGAGCAGAGCCTAACAGGCAGAAACAAACTGGGGGAGAGGGGGGAAAAGAGTCCAAGATCCCAGGGTCCGCTAGAGCAGGACCGCCACCCAAGACCCACATACCTGCTACTGCAGGCACCACTTACCTGACGCATCTGGAGAGACGTGCGCAGAACTAAAAAAAACAGGCTGGGGGGTTGGGCCGGCCCGCCTCTTATTGAGGTCAGGTGGTAATGGGTCGGCCATATTGGGAAGGGATGGGAGGCATGGGAGGCTGACTTTTTTGCTTTGGGGGGTTCTGGTGTGGAGCTGAAGCTCACTTTGTTAGTCATGTGCCGAGGAAGACTAACGAGGAGGTAATGAAACATTTCAATACCTCCATGTCATGCCACTTAAGCCTTACTCTTTCTAGAAGTGCTGGCGATTCGGCCTCCTCCAAAAAACCTTGAATACACTGGATTACAAAACTTTGGATTTGTCTCCACATTTTCTAGGAAAAATTGTCTCCATTGATTGGAGCACATGCTTCTGTCAGTCACAGAAAACTAAAGCTGTCTGACATGTCACCAGAGCTTACAAAAATTGTGTGAGAGAGGGATACATGAACTTTAGTAGGCTCCACCTTGCACAAGAATAACACCTAAGAGTATATATCTATAAACCCTTCTTGCATTTACCAAATAGACATTTTATTTTCTATTTATTCGTAAAGTTTTATATAGCACAAACTTGATCCCGAAGGATATCAGAGCGCTTTACAATTTGAGGCAAAGGTAACAAATCAGAACATTAGTCTAACATTGGAAATCCAATGGGCATTGAATCAATATGCACCTCTATATCTTAAGGGCTAACAGTCTGGGTTCTTCACCTAAGTGCAGCAGCCAGAATACCAGTTTACACACACTTTAGAATGACAGTACTCAGCACATTTGGATATCATTAAAAATGCATTGCAATTACAGCCCCTAAAGGCATCACAGATGATCACAGGATTAAGATGTAAATACAGTCAGTCACCCTAGCAGGAGTGTCTAGCAACTTAAATCCACTTTGCTTATGACATCACCTTACACCAGTACTTCACATTGAACATCAGTCCCTCTAAAAGAAATAACCATTAATAAATGCATTTCAGTGCAATTACACCTCTTCACCTACAGGGGATACCATTCTCCAGACATCCCCAACTCAGCCCTTCACTCCTTGATGCAAATATCAAAACACCCTCAGCTGAAGAACAAAAGTTCCAGGCCAGAAGGTGTTAAATGCAGGTTGAGCATGTTTCTATAGGCATGCTGTGTGTGCTGATGCACCCCCAAAACAATAACGCTGGAGTTCCAAAGCTGAATGAGCAATAAAGATATCTTTAAAGATTGTTTTTATATTGTGCCATTTATTGTGCATTTATAGACAGAGGTCAAATGTCAGGCTATGTATTCTTACATAGTGCTGGTTATTCTTTTAACATGAAGATTGATGTTTACCTTTCTTTTCTGAATGCAAACTAAGAGGTTTTTGTAGAGTAGAATTATGTGACAAATCTTGCTGATGCAAACTTAAAGTCGGTAGGATGTCATTTTTTCTAACCCACAACATTCACATCGCGGAAAATAAATTCTGCAAATATTTCAAAATGTATCACCAGCTAGAAAAGCACAAATTAAGCACTTTTTGTAATTCTAAAGTGTAATATAAGCAAACATTTTAGCAGGATTAAAACAAATCAAGACACTTCACTTGGTGATGCGCAATGACACATAGTCAATGAAAACCAATTTCTACATTACTGTTTGTGAGCTACATAGTTTTATCTGTAAAATATGTCTGTGCAAAATTAGTGGCCATTTCAATGGAGAATGTGCTTTTTATAAAGGACAGTGTATCTGTAATATTTTTGCAACAGTGTGCTCCAAAATGCACTTCTAGATACATACAGCACCCTCACCACTCTCGGGATATGGCACATTTCCTAAAATTGTTCTTTGTAAAATGTTTGGATTTTTCTAAATCCCTGTGAGTTCAGTGATTGCAGCACCCCCACCCTGAATTTGTTCCAGCACCTCTGCATGGCTCTGGCTTAGCCAAGCCGGTTGAGGTTCAAGTGCATTTATCAGTCTTCTCTTCCCCAGCCCCTCTAACAGACTAGAGTATGCCTCTCAACCATTACAAATACCACCTTGGCTCTTCCATATTGGTGCCTGTGACTTAACAACACAACCAGTTATTTAAACTGAGGAGGTAAATTACAAACTCATGCTACACAAACTATTGAGGCAGCATCAGCAAAATACTATGCACAGGATAATCCTTCCCAGACCTAGGTCTTGTGCAGTTGCATCAGCCGACTGCTAACCCATGCACTCCCATGGTTATATGCTGCCACTGCCTATGCACCACAAGTACAGGCTCCTCCTTCTCTTTGTCTGATCACTGTGAGCATCCGGCGCCCCAGGAATTCTTTTTCGAAAAGTATTTTCTTTAAAAAGTAAAATACTATCAACCTTGTTGGGTATCTGTTGTTAACTTATCCTGTTATTACAATTATGTTCTACCAGACTACCTCATTTGCCACATAATGTGAACCACTGTGGCCTGTTTCTATTATTACTCTTGTTCCGGGTTGGGTTGCAAGATAGCCCTCGTTGCGACATCACAAACTTCACAAGCACCAGGAATCTTATGGAGGTCCACAAAGGGGTCTAGTTGTAAAACCCTATCAAGTCAAGGGAAACCCATTACACCCCACTCTATTTAGTGATGAAAACCTGGTGGTAATAGACAGGAAAATAATATATAATGACCCCCCAGCCACAGCATGGGAGAAAGCTCTCAGGGTGGGGGCCATTAATGTTTCGTTTTTCAGAAACAAACTCCTGCTTCGGGAAAACAAAATTTAGAAGTTTGGTGAACGGTCAACAAAACTGATGGCAGCCAGTCACTAAACTTTTTTGCACCTTGAAGGGGACTGCCATGAAAGTGGTTTCTTTCAAGTTATGGAGATGATACCTGGGCCGGCAGATGGTAGTCCACCAGGGTGGCAGAGGTAGTGTCCTCTGCCACCCTGAAAGATGGAGTACTGACTGCCAAAGCATCAACCGGGTCTTATGTGACAGTAGGTGCAAGAACTACCCGGAGTGACAGGCATCTGTCATGGAAATAGACATGAGGAAGAGACGTAATAGAAAAAAAGCAACGAAGAGCCATTGAAAAGATTGGATGGCATGGGTAACATCTGGAGTGCATATGGACACTCGTACAGAAAAACATTAGGTTGGCAGCGGAAGACATGTCCGCATTCTCTTGCCATGTCACTGCTAGGACATTTCATGTAGGAATTGAGGCCAATGGATTGATAAGTGAAGGCCAGTAAGTGACTCAGTTGAATCCCATCCCAGTCATTGAATTTCACCTCGCCACACAGATTCCAACTTTGGACACTACTAAACCTCCATCACCTATTTCCGCTATACCTCACTCGTTCGTTCAGCATTGAATCCCTTGAAACATAGCTTCCTGCAAAAAAAGACTCCCTTGCTGCCTTCAAGGAGCTCTTTGCCTTTCCTTCAACTTTGTCTATACCAGAGGGATAAAAATAACTTTCATCTCTCGATCAAAGCAGTGATTTGCAAGTCGCAAGTTCAACCCTCGACAAGCCCAAATCAATGTTACATCCTCCTAAACGTCGATAAATTGAGTACCATAAATTGGATGCTAGTAAAGTGTTATTTTCAGTGTTGAGAAACAGGTATGAAGAGCCATATAATAACAAGTGATTATTAGAAAGCATCCTGATCAATTTATTTCAAGAGGAAATATAAGCAGATGATTTGAAAGCTTTATATGGCATGCTTTCCTAACAAAATCCTCCTTCATTCTGAGCACCCTCAACAACTACAGGCAAGATGCCAATTAACACTTTCTTGATATGCTCATTGAGATCACTTGCTCCATGTACCTTCATGAGTCTCATGACTACGTCAATGCCCATGTCGTCCTAGCTGATAAACTGGTCAGTTTCTAAGCACAAGGGCTACTAAGTCATCCATTATCACCCATTTGGACGGATCAGGGGCTTCTACCTTCAATCTACATGACCTATATCTGGCTGTAATTGACAGTGTTCATAACTCAACATTTGGGCTGCAACTTTGTGACCTTGGTGTTCAAGAAAAGGCCCAGGAAATCATCTCTTCTTCCTTCTCAAATTCCCTTTAAATCATCTTGACCCTAGCTGATCAAATCCCATGGCCTTATCTGGTGCAATTATTCCAACGGCACCCAGCTACTATTAAAACAGGAGCCACAATAATATATTGATGCTTCCCACTGTGGTCCCATATTATTGCCAACCATGGTTGGATGACCAGAAATCGCCTTAAGCTAAAATCGAGCAAATCAGAAATCATGATATGTTGCTATTTGAGACCTCTGATATCCTCATGTTTTTGACCTAATGAACTGGGCAGCTAATCCAATCCTCATCATTCCGTGAAAAGCCTAGGAACTACCCTGATTCAGATCTCAGATTTGGATCACCAGGTTAAGATGGCTGACTGCATTTTATACTGTCCACTACCACACCCTATTAAAAAGACTCGCCCCGCTGCCACCAGCCGTAAATAAAACGATAATAAAAAGGGTTTCTAACTTGTTTTATAATTGTTTTATTTTAATCACCCTGGACCCAGCCCAGGACTCTGACGAGTCTTGGAGTGGGTCCAGGGTGATTACACTGTGTTGGCGTCCCTTCACTGTGCATTAGGTGTTTGGCCGGCTGTTTCCGGCCGGCCAAACATCTCATCCACAGTAAAGCTTTCTCCAGGCCCAGCTGCGTTGCTGGGGCTGGAGAAAGCAGGCACAGGCTCCCAGTGTGCCTGGGAGTGCAAACTTGTAGCACTCAGGCCAATCATGATGCTGCTTTCCTGCAGCATCATTATTGGACACAGTGCAGTCTGGGATCCTGTCCCAGTAGCAGCAGGAAGAGCGGGATGAAGCGGGCAGCAGCGATCAGGCAAATTTATTTATTTTTTGTCCCTCGAGTAACCTTTCCTATCTCCCCCCCAGCTCCCGCCACCGGCCCGCCCACCACTTTGGCAGGGGAAGGGCCGTGACTGACTTCACAATCCGTGAAAATGCTTTATAATGGATTGCTTCCTATCTCACAGACAAAGTGTAGTCTACCTGCCCCCTTTCACATCAACTCCTCACACACAACACTGTGGTGTTCCTCACTGGTCCACCATATCCCCTCTATTATTCAACATCCTTCCAAATCTAAATAAATCTTACAACCTCACCTGTTACACTATGCAGATGAACACCTAAATAATTATTTTAATGGATAGCCCTGATGACGTACACAATTCAAAACTCGATGACTGCCTTTGAGCCATAAACAGATGGATGATGAAGAACCATCTAAAGCTCAAGGATGAAAAACCAGAGAATATGACATTCGGTCAATGGCAAAACTACCAGCCTACCACCATATGGCCTAAGGAACTTGAAGCCCCTCCGACATCAAGAGAAGCTAGAAACCTAGGAGTAAACATGGATTTAGACTTATCCTTGATACCTTATGCTAAGAAAGCCACGAAGAGTGCCTTCAACATAGTGTTGCATCTTCCCATACCTTGTATACCAATATGGACTGCAAGCCATTGTCATGCTCGTAGTCTCCAACCTTAACAATGGCACCAGCCTATACCTTAGCACTCTTGCAGTCATAATACACAAAATAGAACTAATAAAAATGCTGTCCCAGGGCTTCTTCTCCACCTTCATCCAAGGGAATGTAAGACTCCAGTCCTGCCTTCACTCCACTGGTGACCTATAGCTAGATGGGCAATGTTCACGGCACTGTGCATTATAAGATCATACTGCACTCTGCAGGCCCGCTATACCTACAAGCTCGATTCAAGCAATACAAACCAAACAGAACACTGGCTCGATCTACTTATCACCTTGTTACCATAAAAAATCTGTGAGAGGCACAGCTTTCTCAACTCAAGCTGCCAATTGCTAGAACTCACGAGCAGTCAGCATTAGAGGCACCTAGGAGCATATATACATTGTCAAGCCAGTTGAAAACTTGGAAATTTCCTAGATGTATGCACAACCTGCAGGAAGGCAACAAAGCTGAGGAAACAGACACACCCTGAAGCCAAATCCTCAGCATCCAACTCACGAATTGCTAACAACTCAACTAGCAAACTGCTTCATTATGCAGGTAAGCAAAAAAGGGCTTACCTATGGCCTACCGTGACATTATATAGTTGTGAACTTCCATGTTTAACTGTTATGGCCCACAAAAGTACACAATGGTCAGCAACAAGTTGTAACTTATACCTATTAAATTCACATAATAATATCTGCGGTGAGGGTTGTACATAACCATCTCTGTACAGCCAAACATCACCAAATGGCAGGCATGGAATAACTGAAGAGATCAGTCACACATTACTGGACAGTTTTGGAGGACTTTAATATAATCCATTGACTGCATGTACCAAATATCAATACCATCTGACCACTTTTTTATATCTCACATAGACACTCAGATATGAGATGATAATAAAAATGCCTATCCCTACAGATCTTTCATCTTCTTTCTCTCTCCAACCAACTCAGCTCATAGCCACAACTATGTACACAATCTCAGACTGGACAACTAAGTGCAATAACCAGCTAAGTAGAATATATCAAAGGAAATACCAAAAACGGACCTGCAAAGGTGTTCAAAGCTAAAAGCATATTGAAAACCATAAAACTGCACACCTATCTCTTACACTTCATCATCCAACACACTGCCATGCGCCGCATCCCATAACACGATAACTACACCTCTGTGGTCATCACGCAAGACATGGAAACACTTCCCACATAGGATCAACACAAAGACAACATCCTTCAAACCACACACCCTACACGGTGTAGCATGCTATTCATGTAGGCAAGTGCTTCAGTGCCTCACATAGGGTAGCATGTGCTATATAAATGTTGCAAAACAATACAATACAATTTATTAACCCATTGACCGCAGCGTGAATTCCGCCGCGGTGTGGGAGTTTTATGGAGTAGGTGTGTTTTGGACGTCCCCCAGCCGTCCTCCGCACACGCCTACTGTGACGTCGGACAACCGGGGGCCGTCCGACGCACCGAAGGGGTTAAGCGTGTCTTTCTTCACCCGAGAATATATTTGTTGCTTGACGTCCTTCATCAGGAACAGATGACTACTGTTCTTGTCTAGATTGTGCTCCAACTGGGTGCACAAGTCTCGTACACAGGCACTGATGGGCCAGAACACTGCGACAACACCAATAGTCCTTCAATATCTTCTACAGCATCAAGTCTATCCCAGTGCAAGCCCTTCTAGTGCCAGATATCACAACATGGTACTGGGAGAGTGCAATTTTTTGCTGCCATTTGAAGAAGTTGGAAGGAGCAAATGTTTATACAGCAGTCGACCGGTGCGCCTATGACTGCAAAACTACACTGCATAAGTGTTTTGTAATTTTTCTGCAAGTGTCTTTGAAGTACCAGGTGTTGTCTTGTTGATGAAAATCATAAGGCACTGCTCCCTGACAGAGGCAATCGCAGGCAAAGCAAAATTATACAATGCAGGTGCTGAAAGCAGTTCCTGTCAAACTTGCTCAGCAGGTTAACCTCCCACTGTTGACATCTGTGTCCAGCCCCCGCTAATCATATGTTGTTCCTTTCTGATGTTGATCAAAAAAAGCATCTTTGGGACGGGAGAATGATAATATGTTATTTACCACACATCAAAACCACAGGTTTGTGGCTGTGCACACTATCTATATTTGGGATGCATTTTCATTGTGATGAGTTGGAAATAAAAGGGAGCGCTGACAGTTTTTGGAAGCAAATCGCCAGGTGGGCATACAAGCACCTCTGTGCAAGATGGCGACATACAGTGAAAACCTATTTCAGAGCAGGGAGCATTGGTGGTTAGAAGTCTGGAAAGGGCTGCTATTAGATAACTGCTTAGGGATTTTACTTAAAAGTCTGCAACATCCACATAATTTCTAAGGTGTATGCAAGTATCACTTTCAGGTTCAAGACATGTGGGGGCAACATGTATCAAACAATTTTGCATCCGAAAAACGGTGGGAATCGGCAATTTTGGCAAATTCAAAATAGGACTTATTTGGACACTGATGGCTGATCCGCCGGCCAGCCAGGGACATGGAGGTCGTTGCTTCCACCACTGTGCCGGAGGTCTGTCTACCCTGGCGCTTCCCCTGACCATAAAAAAGGCGCTGGAACCTGTGAGCTTTGGTGGGGCAGGAGCGTTTACAATTTATAGATGTACACCTAACTGCAAATACTGAAAGATGCCTTTGGTCTCCATGTATTGAGTATCTTGTATTGCCATTGAATGTGTCAAGACTTCTCTGCATCTTGCCTATGTAACATCTGTCTCAATTCTAGATCTCTCTGTGTATTGTGTCCGGTATTAAGGGCCTGATTACGATGTTGGGTGGATGTCGCCACGGTTTCAAGACCAACCGACCTCTGGTCGGTTGGACCCAACACCGCCATTACAATGCAACTGCACATGGTGCAGTTGCATACTCCCATTTCTCTATGAAAGCTTGTGCTGTGACTGTAAACTGTCTGTAGCACAAGCTCCCATGGAGAAATGGGAGATTCTGTTAATCCCAGCACTGTGTGGCAGGCACCTGAAGGTGCCTGCCACACGGTGCAGGGATGCAGGCCTCCCAAGTTGCCTGCCACATGGTGCTGGGATTAACAGGGGGGTGATGGAGCGAGATAGAAAACAGAAATCTGTTTAAACTCGTGAAGTCACATTTCCATAAAATAAATAATATTATTAATGATTTGTGATGTGTTATGCTAACATAACCTAGATTAAACTTTACACACGGGGACATTAACATGTGTGCTTATAAACGTGCATAATCGTTGCATCTTTTGTTTGTGCAAAAATAATAAATTAATTTTGTCGTTTTCGTTTTTGTCACTATTAAACTGCAGCAGATTAAAAAGAGGCATGTGCTTATTTCGCTTTCTTTGTCTATGTGATGTCATTTCTACTATTCTAGGTGCACATAAGGTTTCATGGATTCATGAAGACTGGTAGATATAAAATGCTGCTTTATTTGTTTGCTTTGTGCTAGGTAACATTAGACTAATTGGGAGGGTTAATCAATTAGTAAACGAAGGGTGGAAACAGAATAAATAATATTTCTTACATTAATACTTTTGTTGTGTTTGTTTTATACTAGAAAAATAGGTTGCCTGCTTTTGGGCCTAGTTTGCTCGAGTTTGCTAAAAGATGAATTTAATTCTGCAAGGAGCACGAGATGTCAATGTTGGAAAAAGTTTCCGTCAAAGTCACACTCACTGAGCAAAAGATGAAGCGTTGTCATTATTCTGTCGGACGTGGCCAAGGTCAGAAACCGGTAGAAAGAACATTTGCTAACTTGGCATCCGCGGAAGTAAAATGGAGTCAGTGAGAACTTTTGATTAAAATTGTTGCAAACCAAGGAAGCTTTGGATCACGTACAAGAAAGACAATGGTCCCAAAGAATATGACCTAATGGAAGTTTTGAAATGTGGGTGACATGTCACTTGTCACTCTTGGACCAATGAGACATCGACTTTTGCAGAAAATTTTCCTTTACTTAGATTAGCTAGCATAGAAAGGTATAAAAATCCCATGCCCTGGGGATGGGCTGGCTGCTGCTTTCTAACTTTCAGATGAGGGTGTCGTGCTGTTGGACTTTGCGTGGAGCACGTAAGAATCCTCAAAGAACTTTACTTTATTTTCATTTATTTAGCTTAGCTAAATTTCTTGCTTAAAACTGTATTTTTCTTATGATACTTTCCAAACATGCTTGCTAAAATTCTAATAAAATTGCATTTATAAAATTATATTTTGAATAATCTAAAATTAGTTAATAAAATCTTACTTTTGAAAACAAGCTGGTCTTGGTTATTCAGAAGCGCAGGTTACTATTAGCTAGATGCCATCGCCATGGTGGTCATTTAAATAGTTAAGATTTGTTCTAATGACGTCATCATTTACCGCGGTTGTATATAGTTTGTATATAATTTGTAAATAAGGTGTATATAGGTTTAATTTGATCACCTGATTCAGTAGGTCAAAATATGTCATGTTTGATTAATGGGTCCATGAGTTAGAGTAGTAAATTTTGAAATAGGTTATAGAGTTGGGTAGCATTGCTTATGGCATATTTTCTATAGACCGCTGGATCAATTCTTCTGGTAGCAGAAATTGATGGTTGCTAAGGGTAACCAAGGTGTTGCTAAGGGTAACCAAGGTGTTATTGGTATGTTATGGTATAGAAATAGGATCGATGTTTAACACATGTTGAGTTCGTTTTTCGTGATATTTGTGAGTTGTACCGGTACAGACTGTGTGATGAGAAGGTAGTCACACAGAACATTTGATCTGTTTCAGAATTGTGATATCGCCGTGTATCACAAGTGATATCGCCGTGTATCACGTGTTGTGGTCGTGCAACACAGTGTTGTGGTCGTGCAACATAGCGTTAGGGCTAGGTGTGAATCTTGTATAGTGAGGATTATCTAAGAAATTTGAGCAGCATGAGAATAGGGACAAAGCGCCTGTTGTAAAACTCACTGTGATAAGAGTATTAGTTATATTCGAGCTTGACTGAAGGGTAGGGTAACGTCGGTGCATGATTATCTATAAACAGGTGAGAGTCCTGTAGGGGTACATGTTTTATATCTATAAACAGGTGAGAGTCCTGTACGGATAACGTCGTTATTTTGCTAACGGTGCATGATTTCTATAAACAGGTGAGAGTCCTGTACGGATTTCATGTGTGTTTGAAGTTAGGGATTTTTCCGTGTGAAAGTGCGAGTTTGTTTTGTAATTTATGTTCGAGTGAAACTTTCGAACAGTCACTTGGTAGTGCGTTCTGAGGGAAATGAGTTCATAATTACTTGTTTGAAGGGCAGAGTAAAAAGATTACTCTACTGGCAAATGAAAATTATTCTATGAGAATAGGGCCGACTATTCCAAGTTGAGAATACTTGAATGTATGTAAACTATCCTATTTAGAGAAACAGACAGATGAGTCCTTATTGTCGTTGTTAAAAATTAATTTTCACCGAAAAAGTGTTCTCAAAATGGCGCTGTTAAAAGATTTTGTGAAGGAGGGGTAAGCGCTAGGAGTGAGAAGCGAGAAACCGCAGCTGCTGTGTACGTCACAGAGCCGCGCTGGGATTGGGTAAAATACGTCACAAGCTGTACTCTGATTGGTTCTTGAGTCTCTGACGAACTGTAACTTGATTGGTTCTTCAGAAAGTCTTCAATTTTATTGGTTGAGTAAAAAAGTGACGTAGCTCAACTCTCATTGGCTTGTTGGTGTGTTTCGCGCACGGATTGGTTGCTTTTGCGGAACATCCCGGAAATATTTTACGAACAAATTTGTTAATTGAATTTAACTCTTAAAAATGAGTTATCATTTTAAACACGTTGAGAAAAAGCCAACGTTGTTTCAGAAATGTAAAATTTTTATTTCGCCTGACAAGAAAATTGAAACGCGAGGTGGTAAATTACTTCATAAGTACAAAACACCTGCAGCGTATATGGAAGGTGAATATGGTTATCATACTGTTTTGTGGTTTGATATTTGGAAACACTACACAAAGGATGATGGTGTTTTGGCCTGGCCTGATGATGGTTCATTTAATGTAAAGGTTTTAAGAAATTTGCGAGAGAAAATGAATGCTCTTAATCCAAAGCCGAGACCAACTCAATTCGAAGCTTTAGTTGAATGGGAGGATGAGATGTACCAATTACAAAGAGAAGCAAGTGGAATTAAAAGACCTCCTAAACCTCCAAGTTATAGAAGAGAAACACATGAAGACAGAATGCGAATGTGGAGACAGGGAAGTATGAGTGAGGGACTTTATTTAATTAGGGAGATGGTTCTAGGTTCTCCTGATGGGAAAAGAACTGAAAAGAGAAATAATGCCCCTGTAGAAAGTGAATCTGAAGATGCAGTTTTAGAGGAAATCTATACTTCAGATAAAAGAAATCAGCCTTTGAGACCCCCTAGGTCGTGGTCTACTCCAATGGTTTCTACAGAAACTACACCGAGTGCACCTCCAATTAATGAAGCCCCTAAACTTTATCCAAATAATTGTGAAATTGTTGAAACTCCAAGAAGACCGGAATCTGAGACAAATGCAAATATCCATAATGAAGGTAGACATTCTTCATTAATTCCAAGAGCAAGGGAAGCTCCAAAAAATTATGTGAGAGAAGTCAGAAATGTGGAGGCTGGAGATTCTTCTGAATATTTACGATCAAAGGAAGAATTAATTCGACAAATAACAAAAAGCATGGAAGCTGTAACAGTTCCAGTAACTATTGGTCCTGTTCAGCCTGTTTTTGAGCAAAGAGAAGTTAATAAAACAGGGTTGACTGTTCCTTTAAATGCAGAAATTCAGAAGGTTGCTGAAAAATTTTACTCAGATATATCTGAAATAAACTCTTCAAGATCGAGAATGCCAGATTTAACTTTTAATGAGGATTTATCTCCAAAAACACCGATGGGTGCAGAATCTGATGCTGAGAGTCCTGAAGTCAGAGTGAACAAACCTAAACTTGATGTTGCAAAATTAAAAGCAAATATTGAAGAATTAATAATTGGTACGATTGGTCCTGACAGTTTAAATTATTATCGAGATGATGAACTACTGTTCATTTGTAAGAGTATGCAGTGGAAAACAAAAAACAAATATGATCAACTGGATGAACTGGCAGCTGAACTTGAAATTGATTTAAGCAGGCAAAAGAATTTTGCAAAACATTATAGATTAGACTTTTCAGAAGGTGACATTGAAAGTTTGAACTCAATGGGAAGAATAATGCACATAAAAGAATTAATTGTTTACATTAAAAAACTAGGAGAATTGAGCAAGTGGAGAGTGAAATGGACGAAAAAGAAGGAAGATGAGAAATTGGAAAAATTGTCAAAACAATTTCCAATGAGAGAGATTGCAGGTGGAGGATATGTTCATGTCCCATGGTCAAGACAGGATATATTGCTGTTCACAAATGATTTTCCAAGACTGAGGGAAAAGCCAGTCGAGTGGTACAGGCAAGTGGACAGGTTCATTAAAGTCTCAAAAGTTCTGTGGATCGATCTGGATGGATTTTTCGACATTGTTGTTCCATCAGATCTTTGGACAGAATGCAAAATAGCCATAAGTTGGCCAAAAATAGAACCTGACCGAAATAAGGAAACAGGTGCTCCAAATCCTCTTGTAATGGATTTTTATGAAAAGGTGATTTACTGGTTGAAAAACAAAATTCCACCAAAGGAGGTTGATTGGGTTAAGATAGAAAGAACAAACCAGGAAACAAAAGAATCAGTTCATTCATTTTACGAAAGGTTACTGTTGATTTTTAAACAATACAGTGGCTATGAAAAACTAGACGAGAAAGATATGAGTCATTTCGTCTACAGATTTGTTTATGGTCTGAAACCAGAAATTGCAGACATGATCAGGAATAGTATTGTCGGATGGCAAGCACTTTCTGTTGATGATATTTTGAGAAAGGCAAAGTACTGCAGTGATGAGCTAGAAGTGAGACAAAAGAAGCTCAAGGAGAAAGCCATGTGGGCTCAGGTAAAAGTGGCTGAGCAACAGATTGCCAGTCTTGGTAATAAAAATACAAATTTTGTTCAAACTACAAATACAAATCAAGGGCAAGGGAAGTTTAAAAGTAATAATTTTGTCAGAAAAATTAACCCAAGGATTGAAGAGATGAAACAAAAATTACCTTGTTTTAATTGTGGCGAGCTAGGACACTGGAAAGACGAATGTAAGAAACCACCTAGAAATTTAAAAAGTCCATTGTTAAATCCACAGATGCAGAATGATGTTGACCTGCAGCAACAGTTACAGTTGCAACAGAATTTAAACGAACTAAACCTTCAGCGACAGTTGCAACAACAGGTGAATCAGGTGAATAACCGTCAGAATCAATTGCCACAGCCACCGTTTCCAAATTGTGGGGGAACTCAGAAATATAATTTAGGTGTGGGATTTCAAGGAGATGATCAGGTAATAAAACCGCAAAGACAAAGGGTGCAAAATGCAGCACAACAGTTTTTATTAACAGAAGGGCAGGAAAGTGATTCTGATGATTATTATTGACGGTGCCCGAGAGAGGAGGAAGAGTGTGTTGTTGGAGCCACTCTTGAGGTTGACCAGTCTGGTCCATTTGTAAATGGGAAAGTTAATGATGTAGACATCACTTTTCTAGTGGACACTGGTGCTACCCGTTCTACTGTTAGATCAGTGGAAATTGAAAACCTACCTCTCTCTGGGGATACCATCCAAGTTGTTGGAGTAAGCAATCAACAAATCAGGACTGATTTAACTGATCCAGTACCAGTTGAAATTGGAAATTTTAAGGACAAACACAGATTCGTGGTTTGTAACAGTAGTCCAGTGAATTTAATGGGCAGAGATATATTGTGCAAGATGAATTGCAGAATATATTGTTCTCCTGAAGGAGTTGAATTACAAACTATGGAGGAAGATGGCTTGTACAGGATGACAATGATGTTAATGGAAACAGAGGAAACAAAATTGTTTCCCGCGTTTGAAAAAGAAAATCTACCAGAAGAACTCAAGGAAACAGTGAAATCTGAAATTTGGGAATTGACTGGGAATGAGATGGGTCTAATGAAACATGTCGATCCAGTAAAAATTATACTAAAGCAGGGAATAGAATTTCCTAATATTCCTCAGTACAAAATGAAAGCAGAGACAATTGAAGGAGTTATACCTGTGATTGAAAAATTCATTAAACAAGGTGTTTTAAAAGAAATTGAGAGTAGCCCTTGTAATTCACCGATCATGGGAATTAAAAAGTCTAATGGAACGTATAGGATAGTTCAAGATTTGAGAAAAATTAATCAGATTGTTGTTCCATGTTGTCCTGTGGTTCCAAACCCAGCAGTCATTTTGTATCAGATTCCACATGATGCGGAATGGTACACTGTCATTGATCTTTGCAATGCATTCTTTACTGTTCCTTTACACCCAGAGAGTCAGGAAATTTTCACTTTCAGATTTCAGAGTAGGACCCTCGCATGGTGTAGAATCCCTCAAGGGTATACAGAAAGTCCTTCTATCTTTAATGAACTGTTAAAGAGATCCTTGGAAAATTTAGATTTACCTGGCAGGTCTACGTTGGTGCAGTATATCGACGATTTGTTGATAGCTGCTAAAACAAGAGAAAATTGTGTGACAGACACAATAATGCTTTTGAATCATCTAGCAGATGAGGGACATAAAGTGTCTCCAGCAAAATTACAATTTTGCAAACAAGAAGTGAAGTATCTTGGTCACAGAATTGCAAAGGGAAAAAGACAGGTGACAGTTGAGAGAATAAAAATGATTCAAGCAATGCAACCACCAAGAACACAGAGACAGGTTAGAATGTTTTTGGGAATGGTTGGCTACTGTCGACAATGGATAAGTGGATTTTCAGTAATTGCGAAACCACTACAGAGACTGACAAAGTCTGATGTGAAAGATCCAATTATTCTAAATAAGGCTGAAATGGAATCTTTTGAAAACCTGAAAAAGAGCTTATGTCAAGCTCCTGCTTTGGGCATGCCGAATTATGAGAAAGATTTTGAACTGTATTGCAGTGAGAGAGAAGGATGTGCATTGTCTGTGTTAATTCAAAGACATGGGAATCTAAAGAAACCCATTGCATACTTTTCTGCAGTTCTTGATCCCATTGCAAAAGCATTACCAGGATGTTTGAAAGTAGTTGCAGCTACAAGTGTCAGTCTTGAGCAGAGCGAGGGAATCATAATGGGATTTCCTGTGAAAGTTTTTGTGCCTCATTCGGTTGAAATACTACTGACAAGAGGTAAAACTCAGCATTTAACAAGTAGCAGATTGACTAAGTATGAGAAAATCATACTAGGAGCAGACAATGTTTCCATTTCAAGATGTTTGAATCTGAATCCTTCTACATTACTGCCTGATTCTGAAATTGTTGATGAAAGTGAAGTGGAACATGAGTGTTTGGATGTCATGGAATTTTGCACCAAACCAAGGCAAGACATTAAAGATGTACCTTTGCCTGAATCAGATGTTGTCTACTTTGTGGATGGTTCCTGTCTGAGGACAGAGGGAGGTGTTTTAAAAGCATCTTACTCGGTTTGTACAGTTGCAGATGTTAAAGAAGCATCATGTCTTGAAGGAATTCGTTCAGCACAAGTGGCTGAATTGATTGCTTTGATTCGTGCTTGTGAAGTATCAAAGGACATAAGAGTTACCATCATTACTGATAGTCAGTATGGGTACGGAGTTGTGCATGATTATGGACAACTCTGGTCTCAGAGAGGCTATTTGACCTCAGCAGGGTCACCAATTAAAAATGCAGTTTTCATCAAAAGATTAATTGAGGCCATACAGTTGCCGAAAGAGATCGCAATTGTAAAATGTGCTGCACACACAAAAGGAGTGGATTATATCTCAAAAGGCAATGCCTATGCAGATGAGACAGCAAAATATTGTGCAAGAAAATGTTGTGCATATAATCGGGAAAAAAGTAAAGAATCTGATTCAAATTCATTGATGCTAACAACAGTAGTAGAGACATGGCAGGAGATCAGAGACTTACAAAATGAGGCAGATGATGAGGAAAAAGATCTATGGTTAAGAGCAGATTGTAGACCACGTGATGAGGATGGAGTGTGGACCTACAAAGATGGCAGAGTAGTCTTACCGAACTGTTTGATTGCTGATATGGCCAGATTGTATCATGGCCCAGCTCACCTTGGAAGAGATTCTATGATCAGACTTTTCCGAGAGACTTGGTTCAATACAAAATTCAGAACGATTGCAGAGTCTTTTTGTCAAAGGTGTTTGTCATGCCAACAAATGAACCCAAACAGAAAATCAGTTGTAGGTACAGGGATAATTGGTCGAGAGGGTGGTTCTTTTACCAGGTTGCAAATGGATTTCATTGAAATGCCTTTGCACAATTGTTTGAAATATGTTCTTGTGATTGTTTGTTTGTTTTCAAGATGGGTGGAAGCATTTCCTACACGGCATTGTGATTCAATTACAGTGGCAAAATTGTTACTTAGAGAAATCATCCCAAGATACGGTTTTCCAGTCACTATTGAGAGTGATGGAGGAAGCCATTTTGATAACAAACTGATGAAACTGATATGTGAGGCATTAAGCATTGAGCAGAAAATACACTGTGCATACAGACCAGAGGCATCTGGGGTGGTTGAACAGATTAATGGGACAATTAAAAACAGGATTGGAAAAATGTGTCTTGAAACAGGTGTAAAGTGGACAGATGCTCTTCCACTTGTTTTGATGTCATTGAGAAGTACACCTGATAAAAAGACAGGTTTGAGTCCTCATGAAATACTGATGGGAAGAGTCATGAGGCAAGCTTTTGTACCTGTAGGCAAACTATTGAGCATAAATGACAGTGCTATTTTGGATTACTGTAAAAAGTCATCTGATATAGTGACTTCTGTGTCTAATCAGGTGGGAACTGAAGCACAATCAAATGAAAAAGTTCTGACACATGATTTGAGACCTGGTGATTGGGTCAGAACAAAAGAAGAAATTGTCTAGCTCCTAGGTGGCAGAAGCCTAGACAAATAATTCTGGTCACTACAAATGCAGTGAAATGCAGAGGATTGAAAAGGTGGATTCATCCTAGTCATACTATTCCAGTGCCTACTCCTGAGAGTTCTGATGTTGAGAGTGATACTACAGAAGATTCTGATTCAGAAGTAGAAGGTGAAACAAATCCAGATTCTGAAGATCGACAAAGAGGTTGACATCTGGAACCTGTGCCTGTGAATGGAGAATTAACAAGAAAAGACTTGGAGATAATTGAAATAGATTCTGGAGAAGAAGAGAATCTATTAGAAGGAAAAACGACTGAAGATTCAGTCAAGAAGATTAATGGAGTAAGTTCCATTGAGGACAGAGAGGCTGAACCAAAAGAATTTTCTGACCAGGAGAGTATCGAAAAGCAGAAGTTAAGCTCTGAAGTAAGGAACGGAAAACCAGAATCTGGGAAGTTGGAGGTAATTGAAGAGGAGGAGGACGACGAATTACCGAGTACCAGTGATGGGAGACAAAGCATAGTTCCTGAAGGAGTGAAACTGCCGAATAGAGAAGTTCCTGAGTCAATCATTGAAGTTTCAGATTGTGATACTGAAGAAAGTGACGTGGATGGTGAAGGTAGAAGTCCAAAGAAAAGATCTTGGAAGTCAGAGACAAGTGCTTCATAACCAAAGAGAAAATTTGTGAGGAAGACAGATTTCTGGCCTGGTGGAAGATTGAGAGTCAGGTTGATCAAGAAACCGAAGGAACAGGTGGAAGAAATCAGTAGTCAAAAGGGTTCTGAAAAAGAAGTTGGAGTTGGGAGAAGAATCGAAGTAGTGACAAGAAAAGGGAAAAGGATTATAAGGCCAAATCAGAAATATAAATCACCTGAGTGGACTTATCTAGTGTTTCCACCTGTCATTGACATTTACGATAGTAGTCAAGAAGAAGAAGAAATTGAAGAAATTAGTGACAATGATTGAAGTACAGAATTTTTAAAATTGGATTTTTGGGTTTTTAAATTTTGGCAAAAGGCTGAAGAAATCTTGTTAGGTGACACAAGGTCGAAGAAAAGTTGTTTAGTTGAGGACGACTTAATTGTGACATAAGGTCGAAGAAATACTGTTGGGTTTTTGAAAAAAAAAAATATTTATATATATTTTAAAAGGGGGGTGTAAATAATTAACCATTTCAGTTTAAAATAGTTTTTGTTTTCTTTTAAGGCAAAACTAATCAAAGATGCCTTACGTTATGGAACAGAGTACTTCAAGGTGTTCCATTTTTAAGAGATGCTGTAAGATGACTCTGGTGTGTCTGCTCATTTTAATTCTGCTCTGGTTAGTCTTAGCTGTTATTATTCCATTTGAAATTAACAAAGATTCTCACAAAGTCAACATGACAAGCAAAGCTTCGGTTAGTCAAAACAAACATAGTGCAACAGGAAAAGTTATTGATCATCAACCTAACATTCATCAAGATAAATCTATTAGTGATTTTTCAAGCAATACATTCACAAAGCTTTTGAGTGAATATGTCAAGGTAATGGATGCAAAAGATTGCTATGTGTGCGTTAAATTACCTGCTTCTGTTTCTGAGGGAGTGACATACAATATGCTTCCTCTTACATATGGTGTGCTATGCAGTGTATTAGCTAGTTTGTTCTATCAGACTGGACGCTTAGAATACTATTATTCAGATTTTGACGAGATTTTCGCAAATTTAAAAATTGAGGGTGCTTTGAATAAGCATAAGAAAGCCAAACAGATGAGGGAATTTTTCCTTGTTACTAATGAACTCACCTATGAATATGCTTACAAGAATAATCTAACCTGCAAACTAAGTGCTGAAGGAAAGAAGTTTTTGAACCTGGTTGAAGAGAGAAGGGCAATTTACAAGAGAAATTAAATAGCCAAGCAGACTAAGTCCAGGTTCTGGCAGAAAGAGGATGAGAAGCTAAATGGCAAAATGCTTGATAATGTTGCAATTCACATAGACAAACCAATTAGTGGTAAGCTTTGCATTAGGAGAGACAATACACTTTTTGATAACTACTTTGTGGGTGCAAGTAATTGTGAAGATACATATCAGATCATGGGAGGTTGGGGATTCAAAGGTGGAAAAGATCCAATTTTTCCTGGGATTTATTTTGTTTGTGGTGACAAGGCTTACTACAACCTTCCTGATCATTGGTATGGAACTTGTTATGTTGGGATTGTTTTTCCTAAAATGTTCCATGTTGACAGAGATTCGGAAGGATTGTTCAAAATTCACAATTATGTAAATAGGGTTAAAAGAGAAACTTTCACAGAGGTTTTGGGAGATATTTTTCAAGCAGTGATACCTTTTGTAGGTATAACCCTGAACGCAGGAAGAATCAGAAAATTGTCCACAATTGTTGATAGATTGTCAACAGATACTGCTGATGGTTTCCAATTAGTGAATGTTGAAGTCATTGCAATCAGATCTATGGTAATTCAAGATCGCCTTGCTTTAGACATTCTCCTAGCTAAAGAGGGAGGAGTCTGCGGCATTTTACATGTGCAACATTGTTGTACATATATCCCTGATGAAAGTAAGAACATTGAGATGTACATTAAGAATATCACAGAGATGCATTCAGAGATAATTCCATTAGAGGAAGAAGATTTTACAGAAAGACTTTCAAAAAGATTTCAAACAATTAAAAACTGGTTCCATGATATTGGAAGTTCAGTTCTTGGCAAGATTTTAGCACCTTTGATTGTGATAATATTCATTTTCATTTTGACAAAAATCGGTTGTTTGTTGCATAAGAGAAAGAAACAAATGAAGGAAAAGAGAAGAATTTATAAAATCAAAAAAGAAGAGGAAAGGGAGATTGAGTTACAAGAATTACACAGAGCTCGTTATGACAATTGTAAGGATTTTGCAGAAACACATTTTTAGAAATACTAACACAGATGAATTTGAATCATTTTCCAAAAAGTCTAAATTTCCAAATTTTGGGTGGTGGTGTGGTGATTTGTTAATCACCAGATGAGGGAGTTGATGGAGCGAGATAGAAAACAGAAATCTGTTTAAACTCGTGAAGTCACATTTCCATAAAATAAATAATATTATTAATGATTTGTGATGTGTTATGCTAACATAACCTAGATTAAACTTTACACACGGGGACATTAACATGTGTGCTTATAAACGTGCATAATCGTTGCATCTTTTGTTTGTGCAAAAATAATAAATTAATTTTGTCGTTTTCGTTTTTGTCATTATTAAACTGCAGCAGATTAAAAAGAGGCATGTGCTTATTTCGCTTTCTTTGTCTATGTGATGTCATTTCTACTATTCTAGGTGCACATAAGGTTTCATGGATTCATGAAGACTGGTAGATATAAAATGCTGCTTTATTTGTTTGCTTTGTGCTAGGTAACATTAGACTAATTGGGAGGGTTAATCAATTAGTAAACGAAGGGTGGAAACAGAATAAATAATATTTCTTACATTAATACTTTTCTTGTGTTTGTTTTATACTAGAAAAATAAGTTGCCTGCTTTTGGGCCTAGTTTGCTCGAGTTTGCTAAAAGATGAATTTAATTCTGCAAGGAGCACGAGATGTCAATGTTGGAAAAAGTTTCCGTCAAAGTCACACTCACTGAGCAAAAGATGAAGCGTTGTCATTATTCTGTCGGACGTGGCCAAGGTCAGAAACCGGTAGAAAGAACATTTGCTAACTTGGCATCCGCGGAAGTAAAATGGAGTCAGTGAGAACTTTTGATTAAAATTGTTGCAAACCAAGGAAGCTTTGGATCACGTACAAGAAAGACAATGGTCCCAAAGAATATGACCTAATGGAAGTTTTGAAATGTGGGTGACATGTCACTTGTCACTCTTGGACCAATGAGACATCGACTTTTGCAGAAAATGTTCCTTTACTTAGATTAGCTAGCATAGAAAGGTATAAAAATCCCATGCCCTGGGGATGGGCTGGCTGCTGCTTTCTAACTTTCAGATGAGGGTGTCGTGCTGTTGGACTTTGCGTGGAGCACGTAAGAATCCTCAAAGAACTTTACTTTATTTTCATTTATTTAGCTTAGCTAGAGACTAAGGATTTTAGAAATGCTAAATTTGTAATTTCTTGCTTAAAACTGTATTTTTCTTATGATACTTTCCAAACATGCTTGCTAAAATTCTAATAAAATTGCATTTATAAAATTATATTTTGAATAATCTAAAATTAGTTAATAAAATCTTACTTTTGAAAACAAGCTGGTCTTGGTTATTCAGAAGCGCAGGTTACTATTAGCTAGATGCCATCGCCATGGTGGTCATTTAAATAGTTAAGATTTGTTCTAATGACGTCATCATTTACCGCGGTTGTATATAGTTTGTATATAATTTGTAAATAAGGTGTATATAGGTTTAATTTGATCACCTGATTCAGTAGGTCAAAATATGTCATGTTTGATTAATGGGTCCATGAGTTAGAGTAGTAAATTTTGAAATAGGTTATAGAGTTGGGTAGCATTGCTTATGGTATATTTTCTATAGACCGCTGGATCAGGGGCACCATATGTGCCCCCTCAGCCCCCAACCGTGGAGGAATGGGGCCCTGCTTGGAGCCCCCAAAGTCGCTTTCCGACAGGCTTTCCATGTCGTAATGCCTGATATGGAAAGCCGGTCGGACACCGAGAACGTAACCCAGATGGCGGAAATACCGTCCTCAGGGATTACGTTGGGGTCTCCATCTGGCCAATGGGCTCCTTGAGCCCGTCGAAATCCAGCCGGAATGACCGGCCGGTTTCAACTCCAACCGTCTACATTGTTATTAGGCAATTAGGAATTTAAAGCGGAGATGCCGGTGAGAAAGCCTCTGACCTGTGCCAGAGGCTTTCCGACCGCCATCATAATCGGCCCCTCAGTGTTTCTGCCATAGTTCCCTGCATAAGATAAGTTAATGTATAGATTCTCGATCTACTCTTTTTTCCAAAGTAGTAGGGGAGGGATATATCCAGCACATGCATGTCCACACTGGCATAGCTCATACCCTCCAAGTACCCAGGGAGGATGTAACCTTTGGTTTAATGTTACATCATTTGAGGTTTTCTAGAGCACGCTTTGGCCAACCAAGAGAAACACAGATCACACTGCGCGGCAGCACTTTATGCGTGCAATATGGCCGCTTTCAGCCCTCTCCTTAAAGAGAAAGTTGCACCTATTTTCTTACGTTGATTGGCAGATTCAGTTCCTTGGTACTCAAAACGGAAGCTTTGACCCCTGGCTCATGATTTTATTTTAAATCTGGGCGGGTATGCCATATGTTTACTGCCTGGCCTGGGACCCGGAGATGTCACAAAGTTTAAAAGAATGTTCGGCAGGAAAAGAGAAAACACTGCAGATGAAACATCTCACAGCATCTAGTGGTATTATCCTTGGTACCTGCCTTGAGATTAACAAATAGGACGGCTTTGGTTTAAAAACTATAAATACATTTTACAGCACAAGTCCAGGACCCTGGAAAGGCTCGGGCCTGGGCACTAATGAACCCTCTGCCCCAGCTTCTGACAGGCCTAAACGTGGGGTTTGTTACCAGCTTCACCTAAATGCAGGCTTCAGGAAGGCATAAGCCTGCGGATCCTTCTTTGCAGAAAATGTGAATTCCTTTTAGGCAGCTCCCAGTGTTTTAGACGTTTCAGCCTCTATTATGGGTGGGTCTTGACTGCATCAGGTATATACAAGCTCCACGGAGCGAGGTATATGATAGAAACTGTAAGTACCGCCTATTCTGGGTTTCCACTAAGAAAATGGGGCATCACTTAGAAAATTAGGTGGTTACCACAGCCAATTCTGTTTGTGTTCGGATGAGCCTTGGAAAAAGTGGAAGGTTGCAGCAATGGCTGCAATACTTGGAATTCTGATATCACGGTAACATAAGTTATAACAGATATTGAAATTGTACACTCCACTCGTGATTGTGGGCTTTGTACTTTCAAGGGAATATTTCCGGTGGTCACATGGATTCATCTAAGTTCAAAAAGGGACCTACCTATGCATTCAGCAGTCTTAGGGGCAGTTAGTGAGGGAGAATTGTTTTGCAGCTTTACATAGCGCAAACTTGACCCGAAGGTTTTAGAGCGCTTTACATGAGCAACAGTTAAATTACACAAGGACACATTCATTTTTTTAGGCACTGGGAGATTAAGTGATTTGTCCAGAGTCACAGGATGGTGAGCGGTCGCCTCGTTACCCGGGTCCAAAGTCAGCAACTGTGGCCTTAACGCCATTTTCTACATATGTACAATAGGAGCTATCCGAGTTATGATCTCTACTATCATGTCTGTTTCTATCATTTTCTCTCGATAGTGTTCACCAATATCTAGGGTCACTTGAATTATGTGTTTGTGTAGCGGCTCTGTCTTCAGCATAATTATGATTTGCCGCACTTGCCACATAGTCCATCAACTGTATTATTTGCAGATTTTAACAAAAAAAATGTTTCCAGCTCAAACTGATCAAAAGTTACTAAAAACACTACTGCATGTGTGGCCATCCTTTATTTAGCAGAGGAACTTCACTTGCTGATTGCATTATTTAGGTATTAAACTGACAATAATAAGGAAAACTTTTGCCCATACAGTTAACTATTTAAAATGAGAAAATAGTAAAACAATAGTGCCGCATAGGCCTGCATAATTTGCCTTTTCTTGCATCATAATTTAGTAAACCCTGCCACATAATTTGATTCTCCTCTTCCACATAATTTCAGCGACCCTGCCTATGTTCTATAGGCCTTCCCCTATTTCCGCACACTTCACTGGAACCATCAAAAGCCTGGCTTGCCCCCTACAGCATCACTTAAATAAATATATAAACGCATATATAAATATTTTCCCTGCTGCCAAAGTCCCTTCTACGTCCTTTCCACATCCCTGCTGCTCCACCACACAGTACATCATGTGACTTTCCAAGGCCTCAAGAGGACAGGAGGGTATGCAAGGGACCAGGCTGCTCTTCTGAATAAAAAGAGGTAGACTGGTATTTAGGATTCTGCCTTGAAAAGTCAGCTTTTTCAGTCAGTGAGAATTCTAAATAAGCAGTACACCCCTCCCCCTAATTATTTTTTGCTTGGAGAAGAAATCAGGGAGAATCAAAAATAAGTGACAACATCTACCAGTGTAGGAAGGAGAACTCGTTCACCAAAATGGAAGAAAAACTCAGACCCTGCCTGCTGGGTGGCACCACAACCATTGGACTAGCCTGTTTACCCTTGACTTCCCCTCAGTACCGGGTTAAACCCTGTGGAGGCCCATAGGTAGTCGAAATTTCGGGGGGCCCTCGCTAATTATCTCCTAATACCCAATCCACCAGATTCTACTTTACAAACTGACAACTGCCTGAAGATGAGCTTTTAAGTCGTTAATGGGTTCATTACATTAATACAGTATTCTCTCCATAGAGTCTTTAATGTAACGTTTTCATTTCTTTGAGTTGGTTGATTTTTTCTATCTTTTGGAAACAATATTTAAGAAAGCTTGATTGTAATTTTCTTTTAAGATCAAATCAATATTATTTTGATTTGTTGTGGCAGGGCCCCTAAAAGGAGAGGTTCCCATAGGCTGGGGTATACTTTGCCTATTTGGTAATCCGGAACTGTCTCTCCTGATCATTTGTGAGAAACAACAAAACTGTGGGTATCATTTTATATGACTCCTGATCCTTTGGAGAGGTCAATGGCATCAATTGACAGCTTTCCACGATTCAGAAAAACCTGCAATCATAACAGGATTAGACGTTTAAGTTTCTCTATGTCTGCCTGGGTGAAGCTGCCACACAGTACAAGAGATCACTTGGTATCGCTGGGACATTTGAGCAGCCGCGACCAGTGCAGGTAAGAGCGGTGGGGCGGTGGTACCTGGTGCGGGTGGATTTTGACAGACGATGACTAGGGAAAATTCATTATTTCTTTAATTTTCCCCTCTTGGTTGTCTGTCAAATCCCCCCCAACTCGTTCCCACTGCTCCACCGCTCTTACCTGCACGGACCGTGGCTGCATTTGAGAGTTCTGAGCTGTGGTCCGACCTCACCTGTTATCCAGCTCACAGGGCCGGGCCAGCCCAGCGTGCTACAGCAGAATGTCTACCAGAGGTCTCGGACAGCTATTTACAAGCCAGACTTATAAAATAACCCTGACAATCCACATTACCACTATTTAGATTCAACTTATGTAAATGTATCTTAGTTAATAAGCTGAAAGTCTTTTGGGCATACCACCCTCCAGGACATACGTTAGACTCTCCTACACGGGTTCCCAAGGCAAGCGCCGAGATGCCTACGGGTAATCGAGCACTATATAAGAACGCATAATAATAATAATAATAATAATAATAATAATAATACACTAGCTACTGTGACAAGCCTGATCTAACTAGGTGTCCCAGCATCCTAGCTGGCAGACTGTGGCCAGCCTACTAAACTCATGAGAGGGAGCGCAATTGAACGCAGAAGAAAGCAGTTGCACAGTCGCATACTTTTTTACACAACCTAAAAGACACCTGAAACACCCCAACCCCAACAGACAAGTCACAAAGAGGTTGCAATATTCCAACAGAGTATAAAATTGCTGGAATTATCCAGGAACAGTGCTTAATTTGAGCCAGTGGGTTCTGGTGCTCGGCGCCGGCACTTAATTGTCAACACCATCACGTTTGACAGTCTGGCTCATGGTGGCGCTGTTTGTCTAAATTATAGATGAACACAACAAGAATTTTTTAATTAACTATACATTAAAAATGACTAATACCTGCTGCCCAAATCATTCTTATAGCATCGGAACCTGGAATAGTCTGAACTGCCACACTTATAGGGTGTAATGGTTAGGAGTTGTGTTGGTTCTGTCATTACTAGCGCTGGCAGGGGCAATGGGTGGTTCAAGCTGTAGTGGCCTCCTGATGAGGGCCATGGCATTTCTTTTTTGACAAATTAAGCACTGGCCAGGAAGGACAACAGCTGAAGCAGTGGAAGTCCGCAAAATAATGCCCCCCCTGCAGAATGTGTAGAGGGGCCGCTGAGTCTCCCATATTTCACAGATATGCCTTGGTCTAGGCTGAAAGGGACCCCCTGAAGGGTTAGGGGGCCTCCCATCGCAGACTGAGGGAAGGCTGTACAAGGAACAATGTATAAAGGGTGAAAATGTTTGAGAAACCCAATGAGGACAGCAAACAGCATGGGTCAAACAGTGATTTTATATGGAGCCTTGAACAAATTACACTCTCACTGGAGCCCTCTACGGGTAGGTCATGTGTACGACAAGCTCACATGGCATTATCTGCATTCCTGCCATGGAGCTGCAGGCAATCCTGTCCATAACAGCAGAACACCATAGCACTTGATGCTCCAAAGAAGCCTCATATGCAAGAAGTGAGAGCTGACATTGATGCAAATGTCATCCTCCCACTAATAATCATTGCCCTCGACTGTAAGCACGTCTCATTGGTTCCAGCACCTGATATTACACACATAGAAGATACCGCAAACAGACACATTCAATAAATATGCAGGTATTCTGTAATGTCAAACGCGTCTTTACCACTGGCACAGCCAAGTTCACAGGCAGTACACATGACTCATACAAATCAAATCAAATAAACTTTATTTGGTTTCACATCGGAGAACCATAAAAGTTACAAAGGTTACATATAGATAAAACTGTGATACATTAAAACATGATTTAAAAAGTAAGACCCCGTACACAATTCATAGATAAAACCCAATACCCAGCCTCCCGAGATATTCAGAACCTAAAGTACAATGTGCCCAAAGAACATGGCTTCCTATTGTATTTGTTTCATGGCGCAAGCTAGGCCTTCTAAACTAATGGATCCTACATAGGTCATCCATTGTCTAAACATCCATACAGGTCCTGGTTTTCACTGTAGGTTTTAAAAACCCCACTATAAAATTAATGCAATCCTCTTTCAGCAGTTGAAGATACATAAGGGCAGGCCAAGCCTGAGTAAAATTCATTCTTTTTATAATGGGAACCAGAAAATACCTTCGAGGGGTTTCATAAAACTTACATAAAAACAGAAAATGCAACAGATCCTGTGGAGACTGACTCATACATACTCATGCAACATACCATCAGTCAAAAAGGGTGTATGTATGGCACATATGATCATGAAAACTGAAAACTGGCCACATGATTGGTAGAGGACATGTCTAATACAACATGGCCAATCAGTACTAGGCCTCCATCATCAGCGACCACAGATACACCTTGAAGCCATACCAGTTTATTAAAAAGTAGATGATTACAAAAGGCAAAACCTGGTTAGTTAATTAATCATGAATTAGTTACAATAAAAAGCAGTCAAAGTCTTAATCTATGAGAGGACTAACATAAGGTCAATTACTGAAGCAAGCTCCCCAATAGATTAGCAAATTGCAGCTTGCACCTTGATCCATAGGACTGGTACCAAGAAGGGCCCGTGGATGAAACATGCCATTTGCTATGTGGATGAGGGCCTTCGTCGGGCAGGTATTCATACCCACTGTGCTTCTTCCTAAATCTGTTAAGCCGTCATTTCCAGTGTGTGTGTTTTTTTTCAATCTCTGAAGTCAGCCAATAACCAGTAGCAATTATAGTTCAGCAGGAGGACCAACCTAGAGTCTACATCCAAAGGAAAGCAAAGAAAGGATAACATGAATAAACAGACTAGCATAGGATCTGCTCCCTATAAAATAAGTCAAATGACTGTCACATTTTCCCAAAACAACAATCTTTTTTACACAATTTTCAGACAATAGAAACACAGAAATGTATAGCATGACATTATGTTAATGACGTGTACTAATATGTTACTTTCGAATAACAACTAATCAAATGATTAATTTGCAACCATTATATATATTTCCTATGAGACATCGACTTTTGCAGAAAATGTTCCTTTACTTAGATTAGCTAGCATAGAAAGGTATAAAAATCCCATGCCCTGGGGATGGGCTGGCTGCTGCTTTCTAACTTTCAGATGAGGGTGTCGTGCTGTTGGACTTTGCGTGGAGCACGTAAGAATCCTCAAAGAACTTTACTTTATTTTCATTTATTTAGCTTAGCTAGAGACTAAGGATTTTAGAAATGCTAAATTTGTAATTTCTTGCTTAAAACTGTATTTTTCTTATGATACTTTCCAAACATGCTTGCTAAAATTCTAATAAAATTGCATTTATAAAATTATATTTTGAATAATCTAAAATTAGTTAATAAAATCTTACTTTTGAAAACAAGCTGGTCTTGGTTATTCAGAAGCGCAGGTTACTATTAGCTAGATGCCATCGCCATGGTGGTCATTTAAATAGTTAAGATTTGTTCTAATGACGTCATCATTTACCGCGGTTGTATATAGTTTGTATATAATTTGTAAATAAGGTGTATATAGGTTTAATTTGATCACCTGATTCAGTAGGTCAAAATATGTCATGTTTGATTAATGGGTCCATGAGTTAGAGTAGTAAATTTTGAAATAGGTTATAGAGTTGGGTAGCATTGCTTATGGCATATTTTCTATAGACCGCTGGATCAGGGGCACCATATGTGCCCCCTCAGCCCCCAACCGTGGAGGAATGGGGCCCTGCTTGGAGCCCCCAAAGTCGCTTTCCGACAGGCTTTCCATGTCGTAATGCCTGATATGGAAAGCCGGTCGGACACCGAGAACGTAACCCAGATGGCGGAAATACCGTCCTCAGGGATTACGTTGGGGTCTCCATCTGGCCAATGGGCTCCTTGAGCCCGTCGAAATCCAGCCGGAATGACCGGCCGGTTTCAACTCCAACCGTCTACATTGTTATTAGGCAATTAGGAATTTAAAGCGGAGATGCCGGTGAGAAAGCCTCTGACCTGTGCCAGAGGCTTTCCGACCGCCATCATAATCGGCCCCTCAGTGTTTCTGCCATAGTTCCCTGCATAAGATAAGTTAATGTATAGATTCTCGATCTACTCTTTTTTCCAAAGTAGTAGGGGAGGGATATATCCAGCACATGCATGTCCACACTGGCATAGCTCATACCCTCCAAGTACCCAGGGAGGATGTAACCTTTGGTTTAATGTTACATCATTTGAGGTTTTCTAGAGCACGCTTTGGCCAACCAAGAGAAACACAGATCACACTGCGCGGCAGCACTTTATGCGTGCAATATGGCCGCTTTCAGCCCTCTCCTTAAAGAGAAAGTTGCACCTATTTTCTTACGTTGATTGGCAGATTCAGTTCCTTGGTACTCAAAACGGAAGCTTTGACCCCTGGCTCATGATTTTATTTTAAATCTGGGCGGGTATGCCATATGTTTACTGCCTGGCCTGGGACCCGGAGATGTCACAAAGTTTAAAAGAATGTTCGGCAGGAAAAGAGAAAACACTGCAGATGAAACATCTCACAGCATCTAGTGGTATTATCCTTGGTACCTGCCTTGAGATTAACAAATAGGACGGCTTTGGTTTAAAAACTATAAATACATTTTACAGCACAAGTCCAGGACCCTGGAAAGGCTCGGGCCTGGGCACTAATGAACCCTCTGCCCCAGCTTCTGACAGGCCTAAACGTGGGGTTTGTTACCAGCTTCACCTAAATGCAGGCTTCAGGAAGGCATAAGCCTGCGGATCCTTCTTTGCAGAAAATGTGAATTCCTTTTAGGCAGCTCCCAGTGTTTTAGACGTTTCAGCCTCTATTATGGGTGGGTCTTGACTGCATCAGGTATATACAAGCTCCACGGAGCGAGGTATATGATAGAAACTGTAAGTACCGCCTATTCTGGGTTTCCACTAAGAAAATGGGGCATCACTTAGAAAATTAGGTGGTTACCACAGCCAATTCTGTTTGTGTTCGGATGAGCCTTGGAAAAAGTGGAAGGTTGCAGCAATGGCTGCAATACTTGGAATTCTGATATCACGGTAACATAAGTTATAACAGATATTGAAATTGTACACTCCACTCGTGATTGTGGGCTTTGTACTTTCAAGGGAATATTTCCGGTGGTCACATGGATTCATCTAAGTTCAAAAAGGGACCTACCTATGCATTCAGCAGTCTTAGGGGCAGTTAGTGAGGGAGAATTGTTTTGCAGCTTTACATAGCGCAAACTTGACCCGAAGGTTTTAGAGCGCTTTACATGAGCAACAGTTAAATTACACAAGGACACATTCATTTTTTTAGGCACTGGGAGATTAAGTGATTTGTCCAGAGTCACAGGATGGTGAGCGGTCGCCTCGTTACCCGGGTCCAAAGTCAGCAACTGTGGCCTTAACGCCATTTTCTACATATGTACAATAGGAGCTATCCGAGTTATGATCTCTACTATCATGTCTGTTTCTATCATTTTCTCTCGATAGTGTTCACCAATATCTAGGGTCACTTGAATTATGTGTTTGTGTAGCGGCTCTGTCTTCAGCATAATTATGATTTGCCGCACTTGCCACATAGTCCATCAACTGTATTATTTGCAGATTTTAACAAAAAAAATGTTTCCAGCTCAAACGGATCAAAAGTTACTAAAAACACTACTGCATGTGTGGCCATCCTTTATTTAGCAGAGGAACTTCACTTGCTGATTGCATTATTTAGGTATTAAACTGACAATAATAAGGAAAACTTTTGCCCATACAGTTAACTATTTAAAATGAGAAAATAGTAAAACAATAGTGCCGCATAGGCCTGCATAATTTGCCTTTTCTTGCATCATAATTTAGTAAACCCTGCCACATAATTTGATTCTCCTCTTCCACATAATTTCAGCGACCCTGCCTATGTTCTATAGGCCTTCCCCTATTTCCGCACACTTCACTGGAACCATCAAAAGCCTGGCTTGCCCCCTACAGCATCACTTAAATAAATATATAAACGCATATATAAATATTTTCCCTGCTGCCAAAGTCCCTTCTACGTCCTTTCCACATCCCTGCTGCTCCACCACACAGTACATCATGTGACTTTCCAAGGCCTCAAGAGGACAGGAGGGTATGCAAGGGACCAGGCTGCTCTTCTGAATAAAAAGAGGTAGACTGGTATTTAGGATTCTGCCTTGAAAAGTCAGCTTTTTCAGTCAGTGAGAATTCTAAATAAGCAGTACACCCCTCCCCCTAATTATTTTTTGCTTGGAGAAGAAATCAGGGAGAATCAAAAATAAGTGACAACATCTACCAGTGTAGGAAGGAGAACTCGTTCACCAAAATGGAAGAAAAACTCAGACCCTGCCTGCTGGGTGGCACCACAACCATTGGACTAGCCTGTTTACCCTTGACTTCCCCTCAGTACCGGGTTAAACCCTGTGGAGGCCCATAGGTAGTCGAAATTTCGGGGGGCCCTCGCTAATTATCTCCTAATACCCAATCCACCAGATTCTACTTTACAAACTGACAACTGCCTGAAGATGAGCTTTTAAGTCGTTAATGGGTTCATTACATTAATACAGTATTCTCTCTATAGAGTCTTTAATGTAACGTTTTCATTTCTTTGAGTTGGTTGATTTTTTCTATCTTTTGGAAACAATATTTAAGAAAGCTTGATTGTAATTTTCTTTTAAGATCAAATCAATATTATTTTGATTTGTTGTGGCAGGGCCCCTAAAAGGAGAGGTTCCCATAGGCTGGGGTATACTTTGCCTATTTGGTAATCCGGAACTGTCTCTCCTGATCATTTGTGAGAAACAACAAAACTGTGGGTATCATTTTATATGACTCCTGATCCTTTGGAGAGGTCAATGGCATCAATTGACAGCTTTCCACGATTCAGAAAAACCTGCAATCATAACAGGATTAGACGTTTAAGTTTCTCTATGTCTGCCTGGGTGAAGCTGCCACACAGTACAAGAGATCACTTGGTATCGCTGGGACATTTGAGCAGCCGCGACCAGTGCAGGTAAGAGCGGTGGGGCGGTGGTACCTGGTGCGGGTGGATTTTGACAGACGATGACTAGGGAAAATTCATTATTTCTTTAATTTTCCCCTCTTGGTTGTCTGTCAAATCCCCCCCAACTCGTTCCCACTGCTCCACCGCTCTTACCTGCACGGACCGTGGCTGCATTTGAGAGTTCTGAGCTGTGGTCCGACCTCACCTGTTATCCAGCTCACAGGGCCGGGCCAGCCCAGCGTGCTACAGCAGAATGTCTACCAGAGGTCTCGGACAGCTATTTACAAGCCAGACTTATAAAATAACCCTGACAATCCACATTACCACTATTTAGATTCAACTTATGTAAATGTATCTTAGTTAATAAGCTGAAAGTCTTTTGGGCATACCACCCTCCAGGACATACGTTAGACTCTCCTACACGGGTTCCCAAGGCAAGCGCCGAGATGCCTACGGGTAATCGAGCACTATATAAGAACGCATAATAATATTAATAATAATAATAATAATAATAATACACTAGCTACTGTGACAAGCCTGATCTAACTAGGTGTCCCAGCATCCTAGCTGGCAGACTGTGGCCAGCCTATTAAACTCATGAGAGGGAGCGCAATTGAACGCAGAAGAAAGCAGTTGCACAGTCGCATACTTTTTTACACAACCTAAAAGACACCTGAAACACCCCAACCCCAACAGACAAGTCACAAAGAGGTTGCAATATTCCAACAGAGTATAAAATTGCTGGAATTATCCAGGAACAGTGCTTAATTTGAGCCAGTGGGTTCTGGTGCTCGGCGCCGGCACTTAATTGTCAACACCATCACGTTTGACAGTCTGGCTCATGGTGGCGCTGTTTGTCTAAATTATAGATGAACACAACAAGAATTTTTTAATTAACTATACATTAAAAATGACTAATACCTGCTGCCCAAATCATTCTTATAGCATCGGAACCTGGAATAGTCTGAACTGCCACACTTATAGGGTGTAATGGTTAGGAGTTGTGTTGGTTCTGTCATTACTAGCGCTGGCAGGGGCAATGGGTGGTTCAAGCTGTAGTGGCCTCCTGATGAGGGCCATGGCATTTCTTTTTTGACAAATTAAGCACTGGCCAGGAAGGACAACAGCTGAAGCAGTGGAAGTCCGCAAAATAATGCCCCCCCTGCAGAATGTGTAGAGGGGCCGCTGAGTCTCCCATATTTCACAGATATGCCTTGGTCTAGGCTGAAAGGGACCCCCTGAAGGGTTAGGGGGCCTCCCATCGCAGACTGAGGGAAGGCTGTACAAGGAACAATGTATAAAGGGTGAAAATGTTTGAGAAACCCAATGAGGACAGCAAACAGCATGGGTCAAACAGTGATTTTATATGGAGCCTTGAACAAATTACACTCTCACTGGAGCCCTCTACGGGTAGGTCATGTGTACGACAAGCTCACATGGCATTATCTGCATTCCTGCCATGGAGCTGCAGGCAATCCTGTCCATAACAGCAGAACACCATAGCACTTGATGCTCCAAAGAAGCCTCATATGCAAGAAGTGAGAGCTGACATTGATGCAAATGTCATCCTCCCACTAATAATCATTGCCCTCGACTGTAAGCACGTCTCATTGGTTCCAGCACCTGATATTACACACATAGAAGATACCGCAAACAGACACATTCAATAAATATGCAGGTATTCTGTAATGTCAAACGCGTCTTTACCACTGGCACAGCCAAGTTCACAGGCAGTACACATGACTCATACAAATCAAATCAAATAAACTTTATTTGGTTTCACATCGGAGAACCATAAAAGTTACAAAGGTTACATATAGATAAAACTGTGATACATTAAAACATGATTTAAAAAGTAAGACCCCGTACACAATTCATAGATAAAACCCAATACCCAGCCTCCCGAGATATTCAGAACCTAAAGTACAATGTGCCCAAAGAACATGGCTTCCTATTGTATTTGTTTCATGGCGCAAGCTAGGCCTTCTAAACTAATGGATCCTACATAGGTCATCCATTGTCTAAACATCCATACAGGTCCTGGTTTTCACTGTAGGTTTTAAAAACCCCACTATAAAATTAATGCAATCCTCTTTCAGCAGTTGAAGATACATAAGGGCAGGCCAAGCCTGAGTAAAATTCATTCTTTTTATAATGGGAACCAGAAAATACCTTCGAGGGGTTTCATAAAACTTACATAAAAACAGAAAATGCAACAGATCCTGTGGAGACTGACTCATACATACTCATGCAACATACCATCAGTCAAAAAGGGTGTATGTATGGCACATATGATCATGAAAACTGAAAACTGGCCACATGATTGGTAGAGGACATGTCTAATACAACATGGCCAATCAGTACTAGGCCTCCATCATCAGCGACCACAGATACACCTTGAAGCCATACCAGTTTATTAAAAAGTAGATGATTACAAAAGGCAAAACCTGGTTAGTTAATTAATCATGAATTAGTTACAATAAAAAGCAGTCAAAGTCTTAATCTATGAGAGGACTAACATAAGGTCAATTACTGAAGCAAGCTCCCCAATAGATTAGCAAATTGCAGCTTGCACCTTGATCCATAGGACTGGTACCAAGAAGGGCCCGTGGATGAAACATGCCATTTGCTATGTGGATGAGGGCCTTCGTCGGGCAGGTATTCATACCCACTGTGCTTCTTCCTAAATCTGTTAAGCCGTCATTTCCAGTGTGTGTGTTTTTTTTCAATCTCTGAAGTCAGCCAATAACCAGTAGCAATTATAGTTCAGCAGGAGGACCAACCTAGAGTCTACATCCAAAGGAAAGCAAAGAAAGGATAACATGAATAAACAGACTAGCATAGGATCTGCTCCCTATAAAATAAGTCAAATGACTGTCACATTTTCCCAAAACAACAATCTTTTTTACACAATTTTCAGACAATAGAAACACAGAAATGTATAGCATGACATTATGTTAATGACGTGTACTAATATGTTACTTTCGAATAACAACTAATCAAATGATTAATTTGCAACCATTATATATATTTCCTATTTACCAAAAGAGTGTGATTGGCATACCTAATACATGATCTAACTACCAAAATGAAAACAAACATGAAATGAAAGATTACGCAATGAGCTTCTTCTGCACATACATAACAACAATGATAACCTTGCAAGTCATTACTTTTGCTCTAATGAAAGGAAGTTGGCGAACTGTTTATTTAACAAATACACCTGCACGGAGACTATGATTTACTCTGAATTAAAACGATTTGCTGAAAGTGAACAAACACATGCACGTGCTCAGCTTTTGCATAGCAAGTAAGGAAAACATGACAATTATATAATGCAACATTAGAATAGTCTTTTCAGCTAATGAATATACTCTTAAATTAAGTTGAGCAAAGGATCTTAAATGCTACACAGATAGAAACATCCTGGACATGGTTTCCTCATGGGGAAGACACATTAATACAATTGCATTTTGAACAGTAAACAACAGTAGAAACAAAACTCCTTTTTTGCTGATTTTCTGAAATTGAAAAGCACATGAACATGGAGAGGATCTTTCACATAACAAGTGCACATTTCTTTCTGCAAATAGGAACAGAAGTTGATGCAGGCTGGCTGAGGATTAGTCAGGCTAACCAAGCCATGTCTAAATTAACCATTATTTTTCCCACAACTCCAGTGCAGGGCCCAATCACTAACAATGATCCACAGGATAGAAGAATGAAGAGGCAGAAAGTCGTTCAGGACTTCTCTATGTGTACGTTGAAAAGAGTGACACTTTAAATGCGTTTGTCACTAACCATCAATGGGTTTCCACCTGGTGCCCCACAATAAAAGGACACAGTTTTAACAATAATCTCCTTCCCTTGTTTTTCTCCCTCCATCTTATCCCTCCCCATTCCTTCCTTCTTTTGCTCCTATTGCTTCATACAGTGAGTTCTTGGATAATACTCATATTTTAGTTCTATTTTTCTCTTCATAATTTGTATTCATAAATAATCCAATTGAGCTCTATTGTATTTTATATACATGCTGTTTTTTCTTCTAATACTTTTATTGCCTAATAATCTTTAAACTTTAAAAAAAAGGACACAGTCAGAAGAAAACCAATTATGAAAAATGAAATAAAGAGACGAGGCACACTGTTTGGTATGTCAGGTTATGGTGATAATTTTTGCCAAACACTCCAGCTTGAAACTGCTTCCTGTCTTTGGTAGCCTGCCACCCTGATTTATATTGTAGTTGATGAGCTGTTGTTCTCTCCTGCCTAGGGCACAATTTGGGAAGGGGTGGCAGCATAACTTCTGGTACCTCAGTTATGCGGTGAAGAGCTTGGGCAATGTCTTCTTGATTTTGGCACTGATGGTTATATTTTTGTAGCTGGATGGTTCTTATCAAAGCACTTATCTTCCAGGACATTTCCAGTACGGACATCCTCACTTTTCTGGATAGTTCTTCAGGGGCAAGTCAGCTGGCATAAATGTTACAAACTGGAGGTGCATGAAACTCGTGTCATTTGATGTTGCATGATTACACATAATTTCAGAAGAATTCTGTGAAATTATGAGTAAATTACCAAAAAGCAAAACTGGCATTTGCTGTATATTATGGAAGAAAATGTATTCTTGATTCTATCTTGTGCATGAAGATGCACTTCACACTAAACAATAGTGAAAAACACACAAGTGCAAACAACAGCTGCTCATGCCTGGTCATGTGCCTTGTTTCTGGGGGCGCGCAAGCTAAATTTATTGCAAGGAACTGTACGTAATTATGGGCAGGGCTGGACTGGCCATAGTGGGCACTGGTTGTTTTCCCAGTGGGCCGGAAGAGTGGGGCCCGCAGGAGAGTTTCCCTACAGCCCCCCCCCCCTTCCCCTAGGTCAGTCCGACGTAATTACCAGGGCTGGTTTGCGCTTCCAGTCCAGCTGTGGCGTAATAGTGTCATTTTGGGATTTTCGCACAACACGCGTAACCAAACATACAGCAATCATGCATGTATATGCTCATGTTACGGAAAGTTAACCCGGTTCTGAGACAAACATTTCTAGACTCCTGAAAACCTTTAATTGTTCATTAATATTCTTTTCCTTTAACAGAACAGACATGCTGTGCTTTATTACAGCGAGCAGTTACCCAATTATTGTGTTTTAGTGGAAGTTCCAGCTGCTCTGGGATTTGGCAGATCGAACATCGAGAAAAGGAGAACTGCAGTGTCAGCAGAAAGAATGCAAATTCATAACTCATCTGGTCAACCAAAAGTACAAGCTGTCCCAGAAGAGAACCAACAATGCCTTGATTAATGGTCCAACAACATTTAAACTTATGCAAGTTGTATTTTTTTAAAAGAGATCCGTTATTGTGGCTTGTTCATCATCTGTCCATGAAAGTCCCGGATGGGGCGTGAGGTACACTTCATGTAGGTCATTGCCTATATTCAGAAGCATGTCATCAGGGGTCAAATTTACTATTACACTGGTTGTAATTTGTGACCAGTATTTCTGTGACCAGAGTGGAATTTTATGAACCGATCTATGTACTAAATCAGAGTTGATCACACACACACAATCACTCAATATATTTGTAGAGCGCGCTACTCACCCGTGAGGGTCTCAAGGCGTGGGGGAGAGGGGTGCTGCTACTGCTCGAAGAGCCAGGTCTTGAGGAGTTTTCGGAAGGCGAGTAGGTCTTGGGTCTGCCGTAGGTGGGTAGGGAGGGTGTTCCAGGGGTACTAAGGGCTGTGTAAGTAAGTAAAAGCAAACACTTCACAGCCCAGATGTTAACTCTTTGCACCACCACTCGAAAAAACAATTCTTTGTAATCACAAAGCTTGGAGTAATTCACTGGGTCCAAAGCACCCTTTGCACTTGCACATTAACTAATTGGGTACATTTGCATTTCTTTCAGGCGGCCAGGCACCCTGGCACAAAAGCTTTTCACAGCACAGGAGACTCATCGGAAGCATTTTAAACAAGTGAAATTAGCCCGAACAGGATGGCTCTCTTTTTCCAAAACCAAAGCAAATGTTTTAGAATCCAGGCAAAGTTAGGCTGGAGAATGTGCGACCCTTCCTATAAAATGGCAGCTAAGTTAAAGGGTGAAAATAAATGATGGCTCAGCACATTTTTTACTCATGGTCCTCGAGCTGAGCAAGGCCAGCCATCTGGCTTGTACCTTCATTGGCTTGTCCACTCCTATTCATTACATCATATAGTGGCAGAGAATGTCGATTCTCAGAGGTTTACTGCATAGAAAATCATCATTTTATTAAAGACTAGGAGGCCAGCATTATGCATAACCTTTTATCCTGAAGTGGTGAATAAATGGTTATGCATAATGCTAGCCTCCTGTCTTGTCATAGAATTGGCATGTATGTGGGCAGGCTTCAGGCTCTGATTTCACCAGGAGGTTTTCCAGTGATTCGAAATGCAGATCAAAATACAAATATTTATGAACTAATATAAGACAAAAGTCCACAGCTTCCAGGCATAGCATCAATGAAGTAGTTTAACCCCTTGTATGCTTGGGGAGCTGTCCCGCATCACGGTGGGCGTGTGCGAAGGACGGCCCCCAGCCGTCCGAATCGTGCCCAGTTTTTACAATCCCCGCACAGCACGAAAATGTGCGCCGCATGCAAGGGGTTAAGAACCATAGCAGAGAGGTGACATACACTTTCAGTAAGATGCACAAATCTAGTTTGTCACCATCTGGATAGACTGATTTTGCCCCATTTATTTTCTGAAACATGCATATTTATTCATAATCATCCAGTAATATGGAAAGTTACAGCATTCCCTACAGCCGTTGCCAATCCTGCTCCCACATACCTTTTAGAAGAACTTTCAGAAAAGACTGCAGCCTTGCCATCTTTAGAAGTTTTCAAGAGGAACGTGGGAGGCAACATGGTGGTGAGGCCTAGACAAAACAACCATTTTTTCAGTCACAACAATCTAAGTTGAAGCTTGTAACCGTAAAAATGGTTTAACCCAGTTTTAGAGTTCAGTAAAGTTCTACCGACTCTTAAAATGACATTGAGAATGTACACAGAGTTGATATATGGAAGGGACGTTTGTCGGCGTCCGATGGATTGTATGTATGGTTTCGAAAGGCATATCAGATGCAAACCATTGAAAAGTTACTGAGCCACAAGTTAGAGTGGGAACCAAATCACTACAGAGCAGGGCCCCCCTCTGGACCCCTTTCTCCAGTGTGAATCTTGAAAAATGTTTAAGGAGAATGGACAATAGCCAGAGGGCCACTGCCAACTCCTAATTAAACTTAAAAAAAATAGGGAAATTGTTTTGAAATACACTGCCCAGGTTCGTTTAAGGAAAACAGGCTGCTTTTAGAAAACTTTTTTTTTTATATAAACACATTCAACGAGCTGGGTGTCTGCTGACCCTTGCATGCCATCATCCCTGTGATGGTAGTCAGAGTAAGCCACAATTCGTGATATAATGCTTTTTAGGATTTTGTGAACCTGCCATTTGGTACACAGATCAGTTGCAAAGTTCCACAGTGGTTGCAAAAACACTGGTTGCAAGTTGCGACCAGTTTCTGCAACAAGCATAACAATACATCTGCCTCCTTTATTTTTTTGTACCACACTCTGTTGGCCTTGGATGCTGTTAATAAATGCCTGTACAAGAAAGAAGGGGGTGTGATGGATGTACTCCTTGTGCTTTATAATACATATATTTCATTATCTGGGGTATGGATCATTCTGGGTTTTTTTAAATATTATTTTTATTGCTTAATTCCATATTTTGGAACTGAAATTTTTGCTTTCATTCTCTCACTCATAGAATCCGCTAATGCTGTCCCATTGGCTGCTCCACACCAGACTAACCAGTGTGCAACTATTTGTAGTACAGATATCAACACATGAAGCTTAATACTTGAAATGAGAAACTCATGTTTGGTTTCTTTAAAATGCCAGGGGTTTAGAAAGCATAGGGGCACCTGCTAATGGAATCACCGCACACAGATGGGAGATCTTTGATTCACAAAGCCCGGATCTTTGCTCCAATCTGCCTTCCATATATGTGTGGCCAGATTCCTAGAATTGTCCTGATCTGCGGTTCCCTTTGAAGGAAATATATCAAGTGCACAGATGGTGCATAAAGATTGCTGGCTGGGGTACTTTCTCCATCATGTGCCAGCATGTCCACAAGCTGATGGACAGTGGGGATCTCATAACAGATCTTCACGGAAATATAAACAAGCATTTGCAATGGAATAGGTCTTGTATTTATACGAGTTTGAGCTATTGGCATTGCAAGTGACAATGCCTTTTATTTATGTTTTTGGTTTTTAAAATATAAATAGAAGCCATTGTAATTTTCAATGCCAATAGCTTAAACTCTTGCAAAAGTATAGGTGCAAGTAAGGACTGGGGAGGAGGGGAGACGACTTGCTAGAACATGCACTCTCATGGAGCGCAACATCAATAAAATGTAAATTATCTCCCAAAGCCTTCACTGTGCTGTATAATGGCTATCACTTGTAGATGGGAGAATATTATTACTAGCGATCACTTGAGCAGAATCCTTTCTTGTACATATGAGTGCAGAGAGGCCAAAGTAAACCTGCTTATAGACTCCAGTTTGGGAAGAAGAGAAATTGATCGACCCCCTCCACTTGTCTCTTTGATACTGATTGCAACTTAATAAGAAACTTGCCACGTGTGCTGTTGTAAAAAATTCAAACATACCTGCCCGTGTAATGCACACATGCAACACACTTGGAAAAGCAAACCGAGGGCTGGAAGCAGTACAAACCCTGAGTTCTTATCAGAGAGGGCAGGTAGGTACCTGTTTGAATAGCATGCTTGTCCATGAATTCGGACACAACAGATGCCCAGAGGATTGCAGTCCTTTCGGCACAAAGAATTCAAGTTTTGACTCGCGCCATGGAGGCACCTATTTCAAAATACTCACATTTTTTGGGCTTAGTAGAAGCACACACCGTAATAAAGACCGATGCGGCACAATGACTTGCAGGGTCAGGTGTAAAAACCCATAAATGTGGCGATATAAACTAGCAATAGACCATGCAAAATAGATGAATGCACTCTTATAGCGATATAACGAATGGAAAACACTTAGAACGTGAAAAAAAGATGAATGACTAATTAATATGGGCGTAAATTACTAACAGCCACACACACCTGTGAAATGCACAAAACACCAGTCCAAACAATTTGGCAAGTACAGGATATCGCAGAACTTCAAGGATGTGAGTATTAAGGGGAGTTAGCTGTTGTTACTGCGCAATAAAGAAGCAAACAATAGGCAGCTCAGTGCTGTGCTATCTTTGAAAGTCTAGGGCTCTGAGTGTGCAGATACGGATATTTGGGTTAAGGCTTTGGGAACGTGTACAGCTCCCCGCTCTCGAGACAGTTTACCTGCATTCTCCATGCCCTGGGGTAGGTTTCTGTGCCTTCCTGCCTTTGCTGCACTCTGCCATTGCTAGAGTGAAGGCTCGCATATCGAGTTGGGGTAGGGAGGGCTCCTAATGCGAAGCGGGAGGGGGTAAGTAAATTAACTTAAAGACGCATACCGCGGCGTGTAAAAGAAATACAGAGAGAGGGGCTCTTAAGGAGAAGTGAGGGGAGAAAAAGAACTTCAAGGAGCACGCCATAGCCTGCTAACGGTTGTTGCACTCTGCCATTGCTAAAGTGAAAGCGTGCATACCGAGTGGAGGGGAGATAAACATATACTGCTCCCGAGGCAGTTTACAGCGATGAGCGTGCCCATGGGTAGGTTTCCACGCCGTCCTGCCTTTGTTGCACTCTGCCATTTGTAAAGTGGAAGCACACATATGGGGGGGACTCTTAATGAGAAGCCGTAGGTGAGGAAGCAAAACTCAGCCATTTGTAAAGTGTAAGCACTGCCATTGCTAGAGTGAAGGTTCACATACCGAGCGGGGGAAGGGAGGGCTCCTAATGCAAAGCGGGAAGGAGGAAGTAAATTAACTTCAAGACGCATGCCATGGTGTGTAAAAGAAATACAGAGGGGGGCTCTTCAAGCGAAGCGGGGGGGAAAGAACTTCAAAGAGCACGCGATGGCCTGCTAAAGTTTGTTGCACTCTGCCATTGCTAAAGTGAAAGCGTGCATACCGAGTCGAGGGGAAATAAACGTGTACTGGTCCTGAGGCAGTTTACCTGCGATGACCGTGCCATGGGGTAGTTTTCCACACCGTTCTGCCTTTGTTGCACTCTGCCATTTGTAAAGTGAAAGCACACATATCGGAGGGCTCTTAATGCGAATCCGGCGGTGAGAAACGAAAGCGCTTCAAGGAGCTTGAACGTGGTGTGCAAAAAAACACAGGGTGGGGCTCTCAATATGAAGCAGGGGGGGAGAAAGAACTCCAAGGAACACGCTGCGGCTTGCTAAAGTTTGTTGCACTCTGCCATTGGTAAAGTGAAAGCGTGCATACCGAGTGGCGGGGAGGGAAACGTACACTGCTCCTGAGGCAGTTTACCTGCGATGGCCGTGCCCAGGGGTAGGTTTCTGTGCATTCATGCCTTTGTGGCACTCTGCAATTGCTAGAGTGAAGACTCGCATGAGCTTTGTGAACTCTGCCTGAACCTCGATGCACGCGGAAACATGATCTGTTACTACACGCCTCCTTCAGATAAGAAATTGAGTCACGACAGCCAGCAAGCAGAAAATCCAATCTGGATGGGCCGGACAAAAAGGAGACAGGGCAGAAACAAAAAAGCCTCAGTTTCAATCGGAGGCCACCATTTTACTTAAACAATGAAAAATAACAATGAGGGGCGGGGCTTCAAGTCCTCTTCTGAAATCACATTGATCACAATAGCCCTCGCTGAGCGTGCAGCGCATGCGCAGCAATGCTATGCGAGACCTAAAAAGGGACAGAAGCTATGGATTTGTTTAATGCCCACTGAGTCAATGTATAATGCTTGAAGAGAAATAACCCTGTTACCCATATCAAAATCGTATCATTCCAGGTACTAGAAGTCCATAAACACAAAAAATACCCCAGAAGGTCCTCTATTTCCATAGTGTTAGGAATCCTTTTGTCCGGCTGCTCAAAACCTTGGGTTTGAAATGGAAGCCCAATTGGAACAAGTAAAATAAAACACTGGCAAAGTCAATAGGTCGTGCCTTTGGGACATATTCCTCTTGCCAATGCTTATTTTGCACTGCTGCACAACAGCGGCAAGATGCTGTGCAACTTAGCCAGAAGTAAATAAAACAAAAAGTAAACAAGGTTGCAATGACGTGACTTCTGGGTCATTTTGTAGGCCTGTGCATGCACCATTATGCATTCAAGATGTTGATAAATAAATTGAAAAATTGGAAGTAAAAAAGTATTTTTTTTAAGATTGGGTGTGGACAACAATAATTTGCTCTCTGGTCCTCCCAAAATAAATTTTAAAAAATGCAAAAAAGATGATGGGCTTGAGGCCAATTGAGAATCAGGTTGAGGGAATAACAGGAAGTTGGCAGGGAAGATGGAAAAGCACAAATAAAGTTGAGCAAAATGAAAAAACCAAGAGAGAAAGCAATACAGAAGTGGGTGAAGAAGGGAGTTTGACGGTGGGAGAATAATGCGAGTGAGACTTTAAAGCATGAGGGAGACAGCAAAACAGAGCTCAGGGCCGAAGAAATGAGAGAAAAAGCACACAAGAGAGAAAACTGGAAAACACATGCACTCTCTTGGAGTGCTTAAGCAAGAAAGAAAAAAAGTGTGTTGTAGAAGGATAGAAACCTGCCAAAGAGAGATAATGAAGAGGCTGTGGTCCAGGGGAGGGACATTCATGCAACACAATAAAACAACACAATGAGAACTGTACCATCACAAGATACCAAATCTTCACACCAACTATGAACCACACTCATACATATTTGTCACTCTGCCTGCCTCAGACACACAGTACAACAGAAACAATCACAAGAAATCTTACTCTGCACCTGCCCAAAGCCTCCTCACCCAGCAGATACCACCAACAGGAGACTCACTCACTCACGCGCACTCACTCAAAACGTCTACTATCTCAAAGTTTGTTGCACCCTATATCAAACCTCATATCTACACTAGGAAAGAGTGCAGTTGCCGAAATTCTCCTTTTGTAATTCTTAGTGAAGGCCGATAAACATCTTACCAATTAGGTGAAGGTTGGGAAAATTGTCACTTTTTGACAATTAATGTTACGTACACCCTTATGTTTGATTATCAAACTGGTTCTGCATAAGATATACCTGTCAGAAATAGCACTGTGTTCTTCTCTGTTGCAATGCATTGTGCATAGAAATGCTCTGCTAAAGAGAAACTTACAGTGGAAAAAATTGCTTACAGTTCAATGGAAATGTCTATTTGCGGCAAAGTACCGTACACAAGGCAAACATGAAGGTAAAACAAGATACTTCACACCGTTTGTGAAGGTTGAAATTTCAGAACTTGTTTCAGGAAAAACAACATTGGCACCCCGGATCTCAACCACTGGGATGTACATACTAAAACTACAACCCTCCCATTTAACAGAACCAATGCAAACCTGTTAACTAACAGTTCTGTGGAAAAAAATGATCAGGCTGCCTAAATGCAACATATGCATCCAGACCTCCTTTTGGGAGCACTCAAAAGAGGACTGGCACTCTCCACTAGCATTCATCAATGAGTTTCAAGTGAAACATAACTCTGTAGCCCTCCCAGTGCATTCTGGTTAATGTGGTCCATCTTTTGTAACGTTGCAGTCCACCCAGTGAGGCATAGCTTGATAACTATTCATTTCTTAAAATATTTCAATTTCTTAGCATGATACCTATTCCTTTTTTCAAATCTTTTATTTTCTTACCCCCAGACACGTCTTTCACTCTTCATGAGCACCACCAACATGCAGTCTCGGAGTGTTCTTATGGAGGTCTAGAGATGGTTGTGCTCCGGGTCACTTACAATCCCTCTAATACTTTTGGTTCTACTCAAGCAGGACGCCTTACACAAAGACGGTCTGACCTGTGTACTCCAACCAAAGGTGGACATTTGTTAACAAGGTTTTGCTTAGAATGCCTGTTCTCATTATCCCTAGGGAGTAGGTGGTCAAACTCCTGGACAACTTCCAGTTTCAGCTCCTCCGCTAAGGCAAAGGAGCGTCGCCCCACTGAACAATTCAAAACGGAAAAAAAATTATAATAACGCATCGTTATTATAATTTTATATAACCGGACTGGCTCATTTAGTTGGGGGGTGGGGTGGGGTGGGGCGGAGCTGGGCTGTTTAGAACTGGGGGAGGAGCCAAAATACGCATGACATTTTGGCTGGGTCTCTTGGGTTCGCCAAACAGTTAAGCGCACTTTGCATCTTTTCCATCCAGGCTGCATTACAGCCTGGGTAGAGAACATGTAAAGCCTCCCAGCCCCTATCTGAGCACTGATTCATGGCGCTCAGACCCATCACTGTAGTGTAGTTCCTATAGTCCCAATAGGCTCTGCGCATTGGAATAATATCTTCAGTAGTGTAGACGTAGGACTGAGGTTATCTAGGTCTCTACTGACTATATTAGACTTAAGTGTTTGCCAGCTAGCTCAGAGTTCACTAGAAACTTTCTCGAATAAGCGAGGAGGAGTTTAACCTCCCTGGATAGACAAGAAGGGATTTAGTTTCTGACAACCATAAAACATAACAACTTTGCTCTCCCTGAATAAGAGTATATCTCTAGAGTCGTGTGAAAACAAAAGACAGCTATTTCACTCAGTCAATAAGTGCGTACTTAGTTTCACCAGATTGCAGAGAAAAAGAGAGACGGGCGTTTTCAATAAAAGGTGTTATTTATTGAGCAGTCTCTTTCCTCATACAAGAGAAATGAATTGCTACAATTGCAATACTTATAGTTAAGTAAAGTGCATACAGTAAAAGCAGGATTATGAAATAATACTGTAAAAGCATTGATATGGTTTCTTAGCCATATGATACTTTAAAATGGATAAAATAGATACATACATATATACATTGACTAATCGTACTCAACTGGTGCTTCTAACTACGCCTACCCCGGTGTACCTGACCTGAGCCTAATACGTGGGAAGGAGTAAGTAAGTAGCAGTTTAAGTTAAGTTTGTTTTGCCAAGAATCTGACTCAAGAATTCTCTGTAAGGGTTTAGTCAGTTCAGTACCTGGGTAATAGAAGGCAGGAGGGCTGGTATCTCTCTCTCAGGACTCGGTATCCCAGTCACCCGCAAGGGCAAGCTGGAAACACCGGAGGCTGGATTTCTCGGCAAGAGAAAAGACAGCGTCTTTCTCAGCGCGTCAAAAGGGAGGGGCAGCGTCCGTGGGCTCTCGCATCAGCTGGGCTCTCGGGCAAGTAGTCGCTGCTCCAGATTCACCACCACCTTGTGTTTGCTTAAGGCAGCGTTGGTATATTTATACCTGAAAGGTGCCGGGGTTGACGTAAGGATGGACATAAGACGTCAATAAAGATGTCACTAAGAACTGGTCGTTCTTACAGTGCTTTACAGGAGTTCTCGGACGAAATCAAAACAAAAGCAGGCGGGGATTTCCCAGGTTGCTGGAGGCTTGGATTTGTTTAAGAACTCGGTGTGCTTTCTAGGGGGCTGGAGGAATAGGCTTGCTTAATGTGACAGCATGCGCTATGACCGAATTATGAAAAGGGTTTCTGTGCCGTTGCAGGGATATTATTGATTTATAACCGGACAAGGGCAAAGAATAGGATATTGATTCAGGTACCTAGATAAAACACACTACACCCACTCCACGAATTCATGTCCATAATTACTAAACTAAGCAATAGTAAACATATCTAACGGTGCATGTGTATACCGATCCACCCAAAATACATTATTTTGCATCTGAAATGGTATATGCGAAATACACGAAAATGAGTATAGGTACTGTATGCTTTCAAGCAGTGTAATCATTCAAAAAAGATGCACATATCAGCATGAATGATTTGTGAAAATTACACATGAAATGGCTCTTAATACAGAAAGGAAAAGTGCGAAACCATTCCATCACATATAAATACAGTTTTTGTAAATATGCTAGAGGCTGAGTTAATATATTGTCTCTAGAGTTCCTAATAATAGAAGCTCTGTTCTCTAAGAATAGTTCTACTTTAAGCAGATGATGAGTGCCAAAAAAAAGTAAATATTTTGGAATCGGGGAAAAATAGTTTCGTTTTCAAGGGAAGAAGTCAAAACAGTTCCAAATATTTTCAGAAGCTTTTGTTTTTCAAAGCTGAAGGCCAAATTCAGAGTTCAGGGAACGCTGAGTGCTCATTTGCTTAAAAGTTTATTCTTTCTGTTCAGGCGAGAACATCATTTCAGACAGACTTTCAAAAAAGCAGTTTACCGCTTCAGGTGAAAGTTCGACCAAGTTGGAAAATGCCGCAACTGTGCACTTGTGAGCATGATTGCTATCATCGATGACAGGATCAGCAGTGCTCACAGAGGGTCGTACCTGGTTGATGCTGCTCTCATCTTGCACTTCACTACCCTTCAATCGCAGTGGTGAAGTCTCAACGAATACCGTCATCAGGATGGGTAACCGCTGGGGACAACACGATGCATGAGCCTTTACTGGGTTCAGCAAAGTATCTGTATCCAATGGTACTTCTGATTGTAGTGTAAGACAGACGTCTAACACGCATTCTTCTCCGCACAGCATACATCTTAACACAGGTAAGATACAATTTTGCCAGATGGGTCTGAATGAAAGAAACCAGGTCATATTCCGATCTCTTAGCCGGGCTAATCCAAGGACTTTAGTAATGCGGTCCCGATAGCGTATAGCTAGGATCGTTTCTTCCATTGTTGCTGGAGTCTTGTCTGAGTTTTGGCTTGCCATAACGAAGCAGGAGAGTCAGAAATAAAATGCCTGCTACGAGTCCCAACAGGAGTGGAAGGCCACCAAAGAGTGAATGGACAAAATTAGGAAAAATGCCCAGGACTGATTTGAAAGGTGTCAACAGTCCCGAAAAATTTTTCTTAAATACACTCGCGATACCATTCGTATCAGAAATGTTTAAGATTTCGTTTAGCATTTCTGCGAAGTGTAGGGGGCAATTTGTTGATAAAAGGTTATGAATCTCTGCCGTTGTCCTTGCAACTTGGAGATCATACGTTTCTTTTGATGACGTCAAGTGCACTGGCGTCTGTAGAAGCACAGTCTTCATTCTGCTTAAAGTATCAATTCGAATAGAAGAGATTTTCAGACTGGGCCAAATTTTTCCCTCCCTGTCTGGAGTGTCGTTGGGATACAATACTTGCTCACAGCAAGTGACCCTGGACGTTACACTTACGAGATAAGCTTTTCCTGGCACCAGGCCACAACATCTGTGGTCCACAATTAGAATATAGCTCCCGTTAGAAAGCCGTCTAAAGAATTGCTCTATTCGAGTTGCAGGTGTGCCAAGCTGGTGACATGAAAGGTTATTTGAAGTCCCCTCACAGGCCCCATGCAAATTTATGCCCTGACACAGAAGTATACCACTTAGTGATTTTTCACAATTATCACCACTAAGAAATACATTCTGCCCTTTTTCACTATAACATGTGTGTGTGTAAGGTAATTTCCATGATGACTTGATGTATCCTTTACCCAACCTTTCATACTGGCCTGCCTGTATATACTGTTGGCAGTATCGAAATTGGAAAGTCGTTATCGGATTAGTTATTATCCCATGTATTATCCATTCAATGACAGGTCGTTCTGACATTGTCAATGGTAATCTCTCAAGTTTATCAATGCTCAGAATTGTATATTCTGCTCCCTTTTGTGCCAAGCTGATTTGTATATCAGTAAGGTTAAAGATAGAGAATAATGACGTTGTGTTGATTAAACGCCAAAGCACGTAGCCTGAACGCAGATTTTGTAACGTCCAGCCAAGCTGTACAATAGAACGCAATTGGGACTGACCATGTTGTAACATTAGCATGTCCTGCTCTATTATATCGATTGTAGATGATACAATACTGTCCAGTGAATATATTCTGGAAGACAGAGTCATTAACCCATTGTCCACAACAGAAAGTGATTTTTCCAAATTAATACGGTCAATTTCCCGTATTTTCTCTGCTGTTTTAATTTGAGTTACTTTCCAAGCTTCGTCATAAGCTGCATCTATAGAGGCCGCTATGAAACGTTTTTGACGCTGTTTGTGTGGTCCCATAATGAAATCACGCAAGTCAGCACCTTCTTTAAGTAAAGTCAAGTGTTGCTTAATTTCTGCCAGTGTGGATGTCTGTAGCCATTCGAGGCAGAGTTTTCCTACACTGTATGTTGTTACAATCCCTGGATGTTGTCGCTGGGAGTATTTAGGGTCTGGCCTTGACAATTTGAACCCCTGTATTTTGTTCAGGAATCTATCTTGACAGTTATTTGTGTCTGTGGGCCAGATCAACCATTTCTTCCAATCAGGATGTGTTCTGTTTTGGTTAAAAATATGGGCTACGTCTATCTCAACATCTGTAGTGCTATTACTATCAGGTGATGGCTTTGTCTATCTCAACATCTGTAGTGCTATTACTATCAGGTGATGGCTTTGGAATAGACGGTTTGTTTAAGTCTTTAATTTTGGCTAGGCCAAGACAGGTTGTTTGTTAAATTGTGTCATTCAAGAATATAATTTGTTCTGAGATCATGCAGGCTCTGAATAATGATTCTATACCTCGGACTTGCCAGTCTTTAGTACCCCAGATTGTTTTTGTTTCAATGTTATTATTCCAGAAATCAAACCCAAATGTATTCATTTTTTCATAAAATGATTCTGAATAGATTAATTTTGTATTTGTTAGCATGGTTTTCATTCCTGTCTTATTTAACAGTTTGAAATAAAATGTTTCTGCGTCACTTGTGTTAAACCCTGAGAAGTATGGAAATTTCTCATAGAATGTTTTTGAGCTACCTTTTGGTGGAGTTGCACAATGTTCCCATTGATTATAATTTAAAACATTTCTAGGCTGTGCACATTTATGCAAATAATGGTTACCATAGTGGTTGCAGCAGTACATCTGATCATAATTTGATGAACCCTGTAAATAATCATGTTCTGTAAATTTTGCTGACATAACTAAGTCTGACATCATATCATTAATACTTTCAAAGTCCCAATCATCAGAGAATATACTCGGTTTTACAAAGTCACTTAATAAAACCTTAATTTGATAAGGATACTTCAAGAGTTCGACCGGGCCATATATATCGTAATCTGTTTTGTCCCATGCTACCCCACCGGGTAATGGATTGGCTGTGAAGTTCACTGAAGAAAGTTCTTTTTTCTCGATGTGTGAAGACTTGTGTGGCTTTAGGACCAGGTTGATGTTCTGGCTTGCTGTGTCCATTGTAACATATTTTCCCTCAATGAAGTGTCCCAGGCATAGTACCATGATGAGCCAAAGCAGGAGAAAAAGTACACCTAGCACCACCCAAAATTCAATCCATGGGGAAATCAGATAGGTCTCTTGTAGTTGATGAAAGAGTTCTTTAGTTTTGTCTTTAAAAGTTGTTATTGATGGTGGCTGTTCCTCAGGTTCGATCGGAACCTCAGAAAAGTCATCGAAGTTGATGAAGTAGCCTGACGCAGTTCTGTCAATTATTGGAATTGCTTCTGGATTTTTCCTTGTTTTATTAGCATAGTCTGTGGCTACATCGTTGTAGACAGGTGTTTCTTGACGAATTGTTGTAATTTGGGTTTCAAGAGGCATAAGTTCCATGGCTTTGTTGCATAGTCCTTGTTGATTCACTGTAGGTTTATCAAATGTGATTAGTCTCTCAGTTTGAACCTCTTGATTTGTAGCAAACTTTGGTGTTCTGCTACTTCTTGGGAGTCCACTTGGCCTACTACTTATTATTGGCCACATGATTGTGGTTTAACCAGGTCGATGGATACAACTCGGTTTTCCTTTTTACCAGCAAGGGGCGGTAGTACAACTGATCTTGTTCCGATGATAGCTAAGACAGGTACTGCTTTTCTGTAAGAAGGCCCAAATTCCTTCTTCACCGCGATTTTCTCTCTGACCAGATCCCCAATCTTTGGAATCCAGACAGGCCTTGCTGGGACAGGTGGTTTCTCTTCAGTGGCTGTTGGCTGTTGTTTCAACTTTATGTTGCTCAGGTCCTTTCTTGTTTCATTTAAGTCCTGTAAAATAGCCAAACGATCTTTGATATCAAAGCATTTTCCTTCCACCACTGAAGTTTGACTATCGAGGTCCTGGATTTGCATTCTAGTCCCGAACAATAGTTCGTACGGACTGAAACCTCTTAGAGAATTTCTTGGCAGATTATTAAGACTACGTTGGACACTTATTAAATGTTTGACCCACCCAACACCCAAACCTAATACCTTTGCCGTTATAGATTGCTTTATGTCTCGGTTTTTTCTTTCCACCATCCCATTTCCCTCAGGAAGGAAGTGATAAGATTCCCGCAATGCAATGCCCATGCTGGTCATGACCTCAATATAAGCTCGAGAGCTAAAAGCAGGACCCTGGTCAGAATGTAGCATGCCAATTGCGTCTATGCCGCTATAGACTCGCAAATCTTTTATAACAGTTCAGACGTCAGCTGAGAGCTGGGGTCTACATTTTAAGTGAATCTAGTCTTAAATAATAATATTAATGGAACGCATTTTTTCTGGGTATTTTTGTGATCTCTAAAAGAAGGGCATTGGTAGTACTCCGGGCATTTCGCCACTGCGGTCTCTGTTGCAGTTTGTACAGTAAAATGCAAATTTGTAGTTTTGCAGGCTCATTCCCGGCCACCAGTATATTGATTGTAATTCTTTCAGAGATTCCTTAATCTTAAGGTGTCTTAGACCCTCACCCATATGTGCGTCTGCCACTAATAAGTTTCTCCTGTTCGTGTTTGGAATCACTCTATCCCCCACTCCAGGGATTTGAGCAAAAGGAACAGAGTTTGCATCGATTATGTATGTATAATTGAGTGGATAGTTGACGGGTAGTGCTGCACAGTCGCCTTTTAATGACGTTTTTACCGCCAGGATCGTTTCCCCGTCTACGTATTTTCCTGAACGCTTTTTTGTAGCTACGGAAGCCGGCTTAGTTGCTTCCGCTGTGGCTGTCTCAGCCAATGAATTCCCTGAAACGTGAACGCCATCACGTTCATGACTCAATGAATGTATCACGTGAGTCTTTGGTAGTTCTTTCTGTAAAAGAACTACTTGTTCCCAAAGCGATTTTTGCTTTATTGTGGCACCTGTGTCATCTTTGTAACCGTTTTGAACCCATTTCTGCAAGTCTTAATTGTATGATATGACGCAGTAATATGAATCGCACACTATTAGTGTCGGGAATTCGCGAGCCGCATTATCTAGTGCCATTTTCAACGCTATTATTTCAGTTTGTTTATCTGAATTATTTTCTACAGAGCGTGATTTTGTTACCAGAGGTCTTAATTTACCTCCGCGCCACACGTATTTAACAATCTCGCATGTGGCGTTATAGGCTTGTTTTCCCCAAACTGAGGGTTGTGCATGTCCGTCTGTATATATTACACAGGCGTACTGTTGTATTGGCCGAATGTCGATTGGCAGAGGATATTCTCTTTCATATTCTAGATTTTTTAATTTTTTCATTTCCGGGTCAAAATAGTATTTCACTTTGTCTGTAGCAAGAGAATCTTCCCATTGTATCCATTTTGGATTTAATGCCACAGTAGGTAAATTACATGGGCTTGTTAATGCCTCAAAGGCTGATTCTGCTGTTCTAACAGTAATTTGTCTGCCATCAGCTTGGTCTCTTTCTTTTGCTACAGCTGTTTGAACCGCATGAACAATGTTTTCCTTAATGCTGAATGTATTTTCAGCTTCTGTATACAAATGTGATTTGTATGCTATTGGTACCTTTTCTCCCTCATTAGAGGTCAGGTATGTGAATCCGCATCTTCCTGGGATGACCCGGATTACAAGGTTGCGTGTGTTATCGCGTGTTTGCAATTTTGTTTTAGCTAACATGTCTGTTTGCAATGATCTCAAAATTTCTGTGTGTTTTTGAGTCCAATTGATTGTTTTAAAATCTGGTTTTATTAGTTCATAGAGAGGTTTAACCCTCTCTGCATAATTTAGAATGTAAGTTCTTCCGAAATTTAGGAAACCTAGAATTGATTGTAAGTTTTTCAGCGTTCTCGGTGCTTGGATTACAGCACATTTCTCCAAGAAATTGTCTGCCAGGCTTTTGCCTTCACTTGATAATTCATATCCTAAAGACAGGACAGTTAGATGGGCAATTCGTGACTTTTTAAAGTTGAATTTGTAACCCTCTGCTGCGAACCCAAGTATTATGGTGTTCACTCTTTTCAAGTGAGTATCCAAGTCATCATCTGTTAGATAGATGTCATCGACATAAGATAATGCCTCATCATCATACATTTGTAGTAACTCTGTTACTCTCGCTGAGAATAATCCTGGGCTGTTCTTGAACCCCTGGGGGAGTCGACAGAATCTTTCTGCGAGCCCATTATTGAGAAAGCGGTCAAATACCTGCTTTCAGGTGCAATGTTTTGACAAAAGAATCCATTAGAGATGTCTAATGTTGTTTTGTATTTTCTGCGCACAATGTTATTCATTAGTGCTGCACTGTGTGAGTTTTGTACTGCAAATGTTTTGCAGCAGGAGTTAAGGTGTCTGTAGTCCAAAACTAGACGATATGAATCGTCTGGCTTGGAGACAGGAAACAAAGGGTTATTCATTTGTGAGGTGCAAGTTTCAATCACCCCCTCATATTCAAGTTGATCTAAGATCTCCCTGACCTGTTTTTTAGCTTCTTGCTTAATTGGGTACTGCCTCTGTGCAGTTGGTTAATATTTTAACTGGATTTTGTGAGGAGGAGAGTCCTCATCCCATCCAACATGAGTTTTATATAATGCAGGAGCTTGGGCTTCTGCCCACTTTCTTGCAAGTGTATATTTTTTATGAATTGGAATGTGATTTGAGAAGGCAGGCATAATCATTTCTTCGCCATGAGGGCACTCCCTTACAAACTCCGGTGGCCAGTCTTTTTCAGCTAAAAGGATGTCATAGCCTTTGGAGAGGTTATCCCAAAATAGGCCCCTTATTTTCCTAGTCTTATCTCCCTCTATACGTAATGTTATTTCGTATATTTTATGAGGTTTGCTAACTCTGGTGTCTGCAGTTTCCACCTGAATGTATTCATTCGTGTCCACTGTCTCTAGATGATTCATCAGGATCTTGCGAGCTATGCTCACTTCTGCTGCGCTGTCTAGCATTGTCTGAGCCCACTCTCCGTTTTTCAGCTGTGTCCTTAGGATCCTCGGCATGTTTGATTGCTTTAATGCTAGCTACATTCTTTTTTGCAAATTGGAGTTTTTTACTTTGATGAGCAGGTTCTTTGTCTTTGGACTTGACGTGCTCTTCCCTGTGTTCTGACCGTCCTCTTCTTTCCGATTTCTGCGAGGAAGTCTGAAAAGATCGAGAGGGACGTGTATCAATATCTTGATATCTATCAGGTTTCTTCAAATTATCCCTATTTCTAAGGTTGTATCTTTTCTCAGAGGGTTCCCTCTGGGGAAACTTGTGTCCTTGGTCCGGAGATTTTTCTCTCCGCCGAGGAGACCTTCCTCTGGACTGGAATCTTTTTCTTTGGGAGTGGATTGTTTATTTCCATCCCAGCTCTTCTTTGGAGTGTTTAGATTATTTTTAATAAATAACTTTTCAGGATTTTCAGTTAGTTGGGGTTTTACTGGTTTCCCACCCAAACTATCTCTTCCTAGTTCTTCATAGGATTTTTCTATGATTCTGGCAAGTTCAAATGGCTGTTCTGCTATATCTGTTTCTTTCAATTTCTGGTGGATCGCCACAGATGCTGCTTCTCCTTTTATGTTGGATAATAATAAAGCTGAGACCTGCTTGAAGTCTTTCAGTAATTTCATACCCAGAGATAAAGCAGGTTCTGGACCGTATTCATTTTGAATCTGTCTTAGTACATCGGGTATTACCGCCATGGACGGAACACCATGTGTTTTTGTGTAAATGGAAGCAAAGACTGTGCCCCAAGTGTCACTGTCCTCCACATGTGGTGCGATCCCCATTGGAAGACAGATAGTCAGAATTCTGTGTTTCTCAGTAGGGGTAGTATCCGGAAATACTGCCTCTATTTGAGTGATTTTTTGTGCTAACCAGAATGGAATTTGTTCCTGTTTTGCGGATACTTTACCCAGACATGACTGTATTTTCTGTGGTGTTATTTTATTTATATTCCCCTGATGAGGGGTCAGCTGTGGAATGTTACTAGCTGGTTGGACTGTTGAAGTCCGCATTACATATTGGACTAATTGTCTATGTATTTTAATCAGTTGTTTTAACTGTACCAAAAGTTCTGGTATTGACATTTTTTCAATGTCTGGATGTGGTGTTTAGCTGGTTAGAACCGGCCACGTTGCTCCCGGTCTTCCTAGTGGACCGAGCCTGGTGATGTGATTATTATGTTTTAGGGCGCCTTTAAACCAGAGCAGGTGCTCTTGGTATTTTAATGGGATTTCCACCTCCTCGAAAGGGGTGTACTCATCCGGAGGTTCCTCTATTTTGTAATAGTGGAACTCATGTGTGACAGCGTTTGCTGCTGGAAAGTTTATCCATGAATAGAATACCTCTGTCTGCCGATATTCATGTGCCTCTATTACGAATATGACTGTACCACCTCTCGATGTTAGTCCATTTTCTATTAGTTTAAGAGTTATAGTTTTTCTTATGCTGACCGGGATGAGTATTGCATCCGGGTCTTGCTGTAGGAGACTTGTGTCTTCCGCTAGGAGTTGGGCTGCTATTCTAGCTGCCTCCCTTTCTTCTTCATTGTCTGACATTTTACTGACAAGAAGGTTTTTTGTTGCAGATTAAGTTTTCAAGGAAACAAAGATTAGGTGCACAATATTTTGGAACACTGTATCCTTCAACGTTGAATAAACCAAAAACTATACATAGAAATCTCTTTCTACTAAGTTTCAGCGGATTTTAACCTTTGACCCACTCCAGACGTCTTTGGAGTATTTACGGGAGAAAGGGTCTGTGTGAAAAAGCACGACTGAGTTACTCTAACGTCTTGCGTTAGATTTATCGCCTTACCAAATGTTGGGCGCCATGTAGTGTAGTTCCTATATTCCCAAAAGGCTCTGCGCATTGGAATAATATATTCAGCAGTATAGACGAAGGACTGAGGTTGACTAGGTCTCTACTGACTATATTAGACTTAAGGTTTGCCAGCAAGCTCAGAGATCACTAGAAACTTTCTCGAATAAGCGAGGAGGAGTTTAACCTCCCTGGATAGACAAGAAGGGATTTAGCTTCTGACAACCATAAAACATGACAACTTTGCTCTCCCTGATTAAGAGTATATCTCTAGAGTCGTGTGAAAACAAAAGACAGCTATTTCACTCAGTCAAAGGTGCGTACTTAGTTTCACCAGATTGCAGAGAAAAGAGAGACGTGCGTTTTCAATAAAAGGTATTATTTATTGAGCAGTCTCCTTCCTCATACAAGAGAAATGAATTGCCACAATTGCAATACTTATAGTAAAGTAAAATGAGTACAGTACAAGTAGGATTATAAAATAATACTGTAAAAGCATTGATATGGTTTCTTAGCCATATGATACTTTAAAATAGATAAAATATATACATTGACTAATCGTACTCAACTGGTGCTTCTAAATACGCCTACCCCGGTGTACCTGACCTAAGCCTAATACGTGGGAAGGAGTAAGTAGCAGTTTAAGTTAAGTTTGTTTTGCCAAGAATCTGACTCAAGAATTCTCTGTAAGGGTTTAGTCAGTTCAGTACCTGGGTAATAGAAGGCAGGAGGGCTGGTATCTTTCTCTCAGGACTCGGTATCCCAGTCACCCGCAAGGGCAAGCTGGAAACGCCGGAGGCTGGATTTCTCGGCAAGAGAAAAGACAGCGTCTTTCTCAGCGCGTCAAAAGGGAGGGGCAGCGTCCGTGGGCTCTCGCATCAGCTGGGCTCTCGGGCAAGTAGTCGCTGCTCCAGATTCACCACCACCGTGTGTTTGCTTAAGGCAGCGTTGGTATATTTATACCTGAAAGGTGCCGGGGTTGACGTAAGGATGGACATAAGACGTCAATAAAGATGTCACTAAGAACTGGTCGTTCTTACAGTGCTTTACAGGAGTTCTCGGACGAAATCAAAACAATAGCAGGCGGGGATTTCCCAGGTTGCTGGAGGCTTGGATTTGTTTAAGAACTCGGTGTGCTTTCTAGGGGGCTGGAGGAATAGGCTTGCTTAATGTGACAGCATGCGCTATGACCGAATTATGAAAAGGGTTTCTGTGCCGTTGCAGGGATATTATTGATTTATAACCGGACAAGGGCAAAGAATAGGATATTGATTCAGGTACCTAGATAAAACACACTACATCACAACGCAGCTATAAGGTAGCGCTGTGGTTGGTCAGTGGGGTCTGGGAGGCTGTGTGCTTCTTAGTTCCTGCTGCCTGGGGGAAAAGGACAGAGAAGAGGCGGTGGCCGGCCGGCCGTATCCAGGTAAGGTTTTCTTTTTATTCCCTCCGCACTTCCTATTTCATAGTGGGACCTGTAGCGATCTTAGTCTTAATTTGTGCCAGTGCCTTCCGGTGCTTAGCACCGGCACTTAATTGACATGGCCGGGTCTACGCATCTCGCATGTGCGTCACACATGCACATTGATGTTTTTAAAAATGTACTGAGTCTGACCGTAATAATACTCTGTGCACAGTGTGTTCAATCATGCAGGTCACAGTGGTTAACCATAGCTGCCCTGCCTGCCCTGAGGCTGCCTGCCTGCCTGCGGTGCCCTGCCATCCATTCGTCCAAGAGTCAGACAGAGAATAAATTATGTATGTTGCTTGCTTGTGTGATCATGGTGGACGCAGCCCTTGGTTACTTCACAGTGAGTGCGTGCCCAGTTGAAAGTGCTGTGCATGTTGCTAGAAGGTGGGCGGGCCACAGGACCAGTACACACAAGGGCATGTGGCAGCAGTAGTACTGTCTGACAAACACACAATGATTTATTTGGGCGCCAGGGGCAGGCTGGATTTGGTTTCTGTTCTGTTCTGATAGGGAGGTAGCCCGGGTAGGGGAAGTGCGCACTGCGCGTGCACATTTTTTATTTCACATGACCATGCGCACCACGTCGCCGCAGCTCACTGCTAAGTTGAGTCATTCGCGTGCCCAAACTGCCCCCCACAGGCGACGACGTTGAGGCTGAGGGTAGGGCACTGAGGGCAGGGCAGGGCAGCCTGTGTGCAGGGCAGGCAGGCAGCTAGGCATCGATGTGCAGTACTGTCTGGTGGTTCTGGTAGCATTGGGTAGCAAACTGTGCACCAGGCCGCCCATACACTGAGCCGGACCGCCCACCACGAGTAAGGTAAGGATTGAAGTTAAATAAAAGAAACAGTGAGTGAGTTCGTTAGTAAACTACTGAGTGAGCAAAGCTAACTAAGCGGCTAAGCCAACTAACTTCTAGCCATTCCAATACCGTGCAAAATTTATTTTTGGTTGAGTGAGTGAGGTACTGGTCCGGTTGTAAGATCACTGGCATGTGTGTGTGGGCGGGGAGGGGGGTTGGGAGACCCGCCCTGCAGGCTGCACTGCCTTGTATTCCACAGTTTCCAGCACCGCACATAACTTTTCCAGCAGTCTAGATCAGTCAGTCTGTCAGTCATGTTCACGGACATTGGCTTCTAGGCGCTAAAGTGAAGAGCTTATTGCGAGGATGGGCTACTGATTGAAGAGGAAGGTTTTCAGAGCCTTGCTAAAACCGGAAAGAGACGATTACTTGCAAAGTGAGACAGGCACTGAACGCCAAGCTTCTGCTGCAGCGACGGACAAGCTTTACTGCCATGGGGGGTGGTAGGTTACTTATTTCTGAATCTGAAGGAGAAACATCAGTCAGATCTCAGATATCTGCAAGAGCTGCGCCAATGATGTTTCTTCGACATATACTCAGGCGGTTGCGTGCTTTCTGCACTATGGTCAAGGCTTTGAGCATGACTCTGCAATGTGTTAGGAGCCAATGGGGCTTCTCCTTGCTCCTGTCACAGAGTAAACACATGGTCCGTGACTGGCTACCCGCCCCTCCCAGCTTACCACACCTCACCTTGAAGATTGACATAGGCAAATTGTCTTTGGAAGGCGGGGGGTCAGGGCCCCCCCCCGGCCGTATTTATTATACAAAACAATAAAATTATGAATATCAACAAGACATCATTATGTTAGAATAACAAAATTGCAGACATTAGATTTACAGTATTGAAGACAAGTATTGAAGGCTAACCTTAACAAAAGTCTAATACAGCGTGTTTCCTATCCGAATCTAACATCCTAGCTGAATTTTGCATTCTAACATTTTGGGCCCTGACGGCAAGGTCGCTAACCAGTGTCAAGTCCTACAAACCACGCCCTTAGCTAAAGGTGCGCATGCGCGATCGGGGACCGCCTACCCCGTCGGCATCCTGAACTCCATTTAACCAACAAGGAGGGCCCTTACACTCTGCGTCATACGTTGACGTCATGGTGTATGTGCGGGGTGGCTTGTGGCCTAAGGAAAGCGTGACTCCCTCCCCCGCATTTTTAGCAGCTAGCGGATATACCTGCCCCTGAAGTTCTAGGAGGGACCAGTGGCCCCTCCCCCTGGGCCTTCCCCTCCGTGGAAGGTGACGCCCCCCCTTAGGACCTTAAATTGCTGCTCACCAATCATGACCTTACCGCATGACCCACCCTAATAAATACGACGATGAACCTAGAAAGAAAACTCACTAAAGGACAACTACACTCAACTAAAACAAATAGTACCTGTGCATGCTGTACTAATGGGAAAAAGGCCTAAGCATACGCAAAATTACATTTTTATTGGCAAACGGTCACAGCTAGAAAACGGGAAAAAGGCCTAGGTATACAAACCGTAATTGAACAACAGCAACATTAAACACAATATTCACAGCTAAACGTGGGAAAAAGGCCTAGGTACACAAATCAGCCTATCTACTTCAATCATGTCCAACTGGCAAACAAGGCCTAACACCACTATTCCTGTCTAGTAGCCTGCTTTTGGGGATGGTGGGTGGGTAAATTAGAAGCCCCAAGCGTGGGGCAGCGAGGCCTGCGGGGAGCGAGTCGGAGGCAAAGAGGGCGCTCCGCTCGCTCCCCGGCCCTCTTATGCGCCTGTCCTGCTGGGGGGTCCCCGGCCCTGCTGACCCGCCCCCCAGACTACCCGCCCCCATGCCCCGGAAGCTCTACAACTGCTTCCGGGTCACGGGGGAGGCTTCGGCCTATCAGTGGTGGGGCGCGCCGCGCGCGTCATCGCCAGGCGACACGCCCCACCACCGACAGGTCGGGGGGAAGGGGGGGCGCCGCACTGCCATGGGGCGGGAGCGGCCCCCCCTTTTCACATGGTCCGTGACTGGCTACCCGCCCCTCCCAGCTTACCAAACCTCACCTTGAAGATTGACATAGGCAAATTGTCTTTGGAAGGCGGGGGGTCAGGGCCCCCCCCGGCCGTATTTATTATACAAAACAATAAAATTATGAATATCAACAAGACATCATTATGTTAGAATAACAAAATTGCAGACATTAGATTTACAGTATTGAAGACAAGTATTGAAGGCTAACCTTAACAAAAGTCTAATACAGCGTGTTTCCTATCCGAATCTAACATCCTAGCTGAATTTTGCATTCTAACATTTTGGGCCCTGACGGCAAGGTCGCTAACCAGTGTCAAGTCCTACAAACCACGCCCTTAGCTAAAGGTGCGCATGCGCGATCGGGGACCGCCTACCCCGTCGGCATCCTGAACTCCATTTAACCAACAAGGAGGGCCCTTACACTCTGCGTCATACGTTGACGTCATGGTGTATGTGCGGGGTGGCTTGTGGCCTAAGGAAAGCGTGACTCCCTCCCCCGCATTTTTAGCAGCTAGCGGATATACCTGCCCCTGAAGTTCTAGGAGGGACCAGTGGCCCCTCCCCCTGGGCCTTCCCCTCCGTGGAAGGTGACGCCCCCCCTTAGGACCTTAAATTGCTGCTCACCAATCATGACCTTACCGCATGACCCACCCTAATAAATACGACGATGAACCTAGAAAGAAAACTCACTAAAGGACAACTACACTCAACTAAAACAAATAGTACCTGTGCATGCTGTACTAATGGGAAAAAGGCCTAAGCATACGCAAAATTACATTTTTATTGGCAAACGGTCACAGCTAGAAAACGGGAAAAAGGCCTAGGTATACAAACCGTAATTGAACAACAGCAACATTAAACACAATATTCACAGCTAAACGTGGGAAAAAGGCCTAGGTACACAAATCAGCCTATCTACTTCAATCATGTCCAACTGGCAAACAAGGCCTAACACCACTATTCCTGTCTAGTAGCCTGCTTTTGGGGATGGTGGGTGGGTAAATTAGAAGCCCCAAGCGTGGGGCAGCGAGGTCTGCGGGGAGCGAGTCGGAGGCAAAGAGGGCGCTCCGCTCGCTCCCCGGCCCTCTTATGCGCCTGTCCTGCTGGGGGGTCCCCGGCCCTGCTGACCCGCCCCCCAGACTACCCGCCCCCATGCCCCGGAAGCTCTACAACTGCTTCCGGGTCACGGGGGAGGCTTCGGCCTATCAGTGGTGGGGCGCGCCGCGCGCGTCATCGCCAGGCGACACGCCCCACCACCGACAGGTCGGGGGGAAGCCGCACTGCCATGGGGCGGGAGCGGCCCCCCCTTTTCACATGGTCCGTGACTGGCTACCCGCCCCTCCCAGCTTACCACACCTCACCTTGAAGATTGACATAGGCAAATTGTCTTTGGAAGGCGGGGGGTCAGGGCCCCCCCCCGGCCGTATTTATTATACAAAACAATAAAATTATGAATATCAACAAGACATCATTATGTTAGAATAACAAAATTGCAGACATTAGATTTACAGTATTGAAGACAAGTATTGAAGGCTAACCTTAACAAAAGTCTAATACAGCGTGTTTCCTATCCGAATCTAACATCCTAGCTGAATTTTGCATTCTAACATTTTGGGCCCTGACGGCAAGGTCGCTAACCGGTGTCAAGTCCTACAAACCACGCCCTTAGCTAAAGGTGCGCATGCGCGATCGGGGACCGCCTACCCCGTCGGCATCCTGAACTCCATTTAACCAACAAGGAGGGCCCTTACACTCTGCGTCATACGTTGATGTCATGGTGTATGTGCGGGGTGGCTAGTGGCCTAAGGAAAGCGTGACTCCCTCCCCTGCATTTTTAGCAGCTAGCGGATATACCTGCCCCTGAAGTTGTAGGAGGGACCAGTGGCCCCTTCCCCTGGGCCGTCCCCTCCGTGGATGGTGACGCCCCCCCTTAGAACCTTAAATTGCTGCTCACCGATCATGACCTTACCGCCACAGGCCAGCATTGTTTACCGACGATCTGGCCCCCCCCACAACTCCTCCCATAAAGGTCATTCCTACTTCACAAAACCCTTCAACCAAGCTAGGATATTATCACACCATATTGCATTCCCTGACTCAGTCAAATGAACCCCATCCTGTAGGTAGAATTCATCCCCACAAATGGTCCCATGAGGGATGGTCTGTAAATGGGTGGTTCGGAAGAGTTTTTCTAACTTGGTATTGATCCTCTTTACCGAGTGATTCAATGCCCTGACGGAATCACCCCCACGCCATTGCAGCCGCGGTATCAGCTGAGACCAAACTACAGTACAGTCAGGGCAAACCCTCCTTACCCAACCCGCTGCTGAGATGATCTCCTCCAGAAGGACCCTTCTACCCAGTCTAGCAAGGTCATTCCCACCTAGGTGAAGAATTACCACCGCCGGTGGTCTAGCCTGCTGGGCGATCAAGTCTGCAAAAAATGTCCTAAATTTATTGAGGCAGAGACCACCCCTCCCAAAGAATGAAATGGACAATCCCTTGTGTTCTAGCTCCCTTCTACCCTTGCCTGTAAAGAAAACATGTTTAGCACGATTCACATAAGAATGACCCACAATCCAAACCCTGCAAGACTGCGTCCTGTGTTCCTGGTTGTCCACGTCCCGATGAGTTGCCGATGAACCTTGGCGATGAACAGAAGCGAGTCCTCCGCCTGCGTCACAGTGCGAAGAAACTGCAAAAACCAGACAACAACCAGATGTCAGCAACGCTCAAGGTACTTTACAGCATGTGTACCCGCACATAACGTTTGTAGCAATTGGATGACCATCTCCCAATTCTCTTAACACTGTTCACCTGCAGACCCCTTGTGGTTGCTTCAGTGGCTGCGCCTATCCTAAAGGAGTGTGTGCCAAAATCCTTCGGGTCAAGGCCCACCCTGGTAATAGCCAGCTCCATGACCCTTCTAAACTGGTATTTTGTTAAAGGGGTGCCATCGGCGTGCACTAAAAGCGGCCCACCCAACAATCCCTCTCGTTGTTTGATGAAAGCCTCCAAATGGCGTACCGGGCAGCAAGGATTGGCACTTGCCCTGTGCAGTACCAGTCTCCCCTCGCGCCTCTTGATCCGTTTTTGATCTCAAAATTGTCACCCACAATGTGTCTCCCTGTATTGTTGTGTTCAGGAGCTGGATACCCCCTTGCCTATCTGCCTTGGAGGCAGCAACCAACTCGCCCAGTCTTAGGGCTCCATAGAAGGCCAACGTGAAGGCCGCTTTAAATAATAGTACCTCCCAGTCTGAACTACAGACGTCATGCAGTGCAGGCAATAACGCTGTTAACCTCCCCAAACCTATTGGTTTCCTAGTGTCTGCTGAGCTGCCTTGTAGGCGGCGCCAACCCCTCAATCCCTTACGCACCACAAAGCTATTAGTAGGGTCTTTCACTCCTTTTGCCTGTGCGTAGAAGGAAACCGCTGCCCTATGCCTGTTAGCTGTTGCCCCTGAGCGACCCTCCTGATGCAATCTACCCAGGTAGTCTGAAAAACTGTCCTCCAGATCCCACTTAGATTCCCAGTCACGCCCTAGAAAAGTGCAATATGAACCAAACGCCCCTTCATAAGCAGTTCTTGTCTTGGGGGCTAAGCTAGCGGCCACGAGGTCCTGTAATTTGGGGCACCAATCTGCCTAAGTGTTGACGGGAAGTGTGTCGGTGTAGGTTCTGCTGTCGGAAGATGCTCCCTGAATACCTGCATTTTTTGGCGAGAGAGTGCATCAGCTGCATTATTGAGGACACCTGGCACATGTCTTGCCCTGAATATAACATTCAGCTTCAAGCATCTCAACACAATCTCCTTCAAGAGGCGGAGTATGAACCTACAGCGTGCCGCTTGTTGATTAATACACTCTACCACCGTCATGTTGTCAGACCAGAATATTACTGACTTGTTGCGCAGATGTTCCGGCCAAACCATCAATGCCACCCAAATGGGGAACAACTCTAGGAAGCCGATGTTCGTTGTCAACTCGCTGCACACCCAGTCCTCTGTCCACTTGCGGGTGACCCACTTGTTGCCAAGGATGGCACCAAACCCCACACTTCCAGCAGCATCAGTCCATAAACCTAACTCTGCTGAAGTGGTGGGGGGGCCGGGCCACACAATCCTGCCATTGAAGCCCTCCAGAAATGCCATCCATATTTGCATGTCCTGGCGAACCTCAAGTGACAGTCTAGTGCGGTGGTGTTTTTCTCGCAGACCTCTCATTGCCTGTGCAATTGAGCGAGAAAAGGGGTGGGCCATTGGTATCACTCTTAACGCGAAATTCAATTGGCCCACTGTCTCCTGGAGTTGTTGTAGAGACCTTTTCTCTGGACAGGCACGCGCGTAGTGAAGCCTTGAATTTTGTTACCTTCTCCCTTGGGAGTCTGAAACAACCCTCCACAGAGTCTATTTCTATGCCCAGAAATTGTATGCACGTGGCTGGCCCCACCGTCTTCCCTGGCGCCAGCGGGACCCCAAGAGCCCGCATAAGCACGCAAAATTCCTGCAGTGCAAACGCACAGTCCTGAGACCCAGCCTTGCCCAGGAAGAGAAAATCATCCAAGTAGTGCATGACCTGTTGATGTCCGGTAGCCTGCCTCATTACCCACTCCAAGAAGGAACTGAAGGTCTCAAAATAGGAACAAGAGATAGAACAACCCATAGGCATGCATTTGTCCATGTAATACTTCCCCTCGAACTTGAAACCCAACCGGTGGTGGTCACCCTGATGCACTGGGAGAAGCCGGAATGCCGATTCTATGTCTGATTTGGCCATCAATGCTCCTGGACCCAGGGCCCTAAGCAACTCCACTGCTTGGTCAAAGGAGGCATATTTTACACTGCAGACGTTCTCATCTATAGCATCATTTAAGGATGCACCCCTTGGCGCTGACAGATTATGAATGAGTCTAAACTCGCCTTTCTCTTTTTTGGGGACCACACCAAGTGGGGAACAAACAAAGTTGTGCACTGGTACCGCATCATAGGGACCTGCTATCCTGCCCAGGCATAATTCTCTCTCGATTTTGGCTGCCACAACCCCGGGGTTATGCTTCACTGACAGTTGGTTCCTACACTCACTCTTGCCTGTGTACCCACCTGCAGGTATCCTGAAACCATGTGAAAAACCATCCTGAAGTAATTTAGCCGCTGTGTGATCTAGGTACCTGTTCAACCAAGGGATCATTGCCATAACATCAATGGGAGTGTGTGGTACTAAACCCTCCTCCAATCTATTCAGGTTTCCTTCTCCCCCTGGTCCCCTGGTTGCCACCCTTGAATCTGCATGAAGTCTCGGGTGTGAGGGGTGCCCACACAAGGCACAGGCGTGTTTGAACTTACATGTGCCCGCTGCCCTAGTACAGGACCGTTTGTTGAAATCCCAACATACACCCTTTTTATCCCCCCCAACCCTTACCCTTCCCTGGCACCTCACTTCCCTGCGCATGCCGAGAGGGCTGGTGCGGTTTGGATGGGTATACTTTCTGTGCACCTGTTGGCCCCATTGCTGCTGATCCCCCAGTTATCTGGCTGTACCACGACAGGGAATCTACCATGTCCCATGTTAAAGAGTTATTGAATTCCTTTGCTTTCCTGAACACAATGTCATATTCCTTCCACCCATCCCCCACGTGTTTCTCGCTCCACATTGCAATCCTACTTTGGTAGCAGGCCATCTCTGCGTGTAGATTGGGTGACTTTTCGGCAGTAATGGCACTGAATACGTAAAATGCCCTCATCCAGTTAATGACTGTCTCCTCTACTCTAAACTTAACTAACTCTGTTCTCCATTCACTGGGCAACATCCATTCCTTTTGGGACTTAGCATATTCAAGTTCCCTATTATCAAGTAGCAAAGAGAAAATGTTGATATATTTGCCTGCCCATATCATCTCTTTCACAGCCTGGGAAACATGTTGCGCCAGATTCTCCCTCCTAGAGGGTATGGCAGCATCCTCTAGCAGCGGCAAAGCCACCTCCTTACCACTGTTACTGACTTGCGGTGCTGCACCATCCTTCTTAGCCGTCTCATCGCTGGAGGGACCTGTATGGGAAGGAATTGGTGCCGCTGGCGCTGCCGCACTAGCCCTGGCCAACTTAATCATTTCGACCAGTTTCACGGCTTCAGCTGAATGATCCTGTGAAGATGGCAAACCCCCCCCAACTGCAACCAGGGTAGAACGGCGGCTATCTGGGATGCCAATTCAGCCGGGACCGAGCTGGCCGGTGGTGTCGTTACCCCTGTGGGGATGGGAGCAGTGGCCATGGGGATGACAGGGGCAATTACCTCGGATGGGGCCACCGGAATAGCTACATTAACCGGGGCTGGGACCACCGAGGGCACTACGCTGGTGTCCATAGGCAAAGGAGTATCAGTAGGTACTCCCACTGGCGTTCCCCCCCCCCTCAGCCGAGTTCCTTGGCACTGTGCCTCCCCTTTTTTTGGACTTGCCCCTCTTCGGGGGAGTGACAAAATCACCTCTGGGCAATGGGGTATTAGTAATCCTTCTTGGCCTGGCTTGTGGTCCCGTGGGGCCATCCAACCTCTCATTAATTTCTGCCACACTCCTCCCCAGCTCGTCTATTTTCCCAAGACGCTTGTCCATCGCGCTCATCTTACGCATCATAGTTTGAAACATTAGCTCCATGTGAGCTCTCTTGTTGGCCGCCTTCCTATTCACTCGTGGGCCTGGCATTCTAACACAATACCCCCGTGCACTCTCTTCTTTGCCTAACAAGTCCCTGAGTGCACGTGTGCACTTGTACCTTCTTCGTAGATGGGGGATGTGAGGATGGCCGTAAGCACCATGCAACTGTGACCGTCAACACACTAGCTAGTCTTAGCGTGTGGGCGAGCGCCAACCCCTTGTAGGAAGGTCTCAAGCCCGGCGGCCCTCCAGAAGCAATGAAGTGCAGGCCCGCCTCACTCCCCTTACCACCGACCTCCTGTGTGTTGCCCTGTCCGATGCCGACCTCAGCGCCCCCGATCTGTTCCTTTGCACAGAAGACGCTGCCAAATCAAGGAGTCAAGCTTCCTAGTGGGAAACAAGTGTTAATATTCTGTACAAGCTTTCTTATCACCCAGTGCAAAGAAGCCCCAGGCACCCTGCGGGGCTACAGCCCCTGTAGCACCGGAACGCAAAAGAAAGAAGGGGAAAACAGTGCCTTAATCACCAAACTGCAATGCCTACAACACGCAGAAATAAGCAAAACGTCTTAACACCTTACTCCTGCAAGTACTATAATGATTCCAGCACAGCAGCACCTTTTAAAAGCTTAAAAATTCTTCAAAACATGCAATCCAGTGGCTGCTGCTGGCCTCCTATTTTTACCTTAGAATATGCTTTACTGGCTTTTAAGTTAATAATATCCCTGCCTGTATTATAATACCTAAAGCAAAGCAGCCCCTTTTGAAAAAAGATCCAACATGCAGCACCTTTTAATAAAGATAGAACAAGCAAACCCTTACTGGTCTCCCATCCACAAGCTGCCCTGCTGGTTCCTTTACCGGCTCATTGGATGTGAGAGAGGGGATTTTCCCCGAGGACACGCCGGTTCTCGCTCCTAATCCCCGCCAAAACCGAGCCAGCCCGCCCCCGTGAAATACCTTTATTTTAGAGCGCTCTCGAAGGACCGCAACACCGGAAGGAAGCTTAGCCTCCCCGAGACCCACAGCGTCGAAATACCTCGCCTCAGCCACCCAGCGCGCACGAGGCACGGAACCTTTACACCGACCGCGATGATCTAGGTCCACAGCTACTCGGTCCCAGGAACTGGTAATGCGGTAATCCAGGCGGCGACTGACTCTGAATGCTCCTGTGGAGAAAAATAACATAAATTAGAAGCCCCAAGCGTGGGGCAGCGGCAGCGAGGTCTGCGGGGAGCGAGTCGGAGGCAAAGAGGGCGCTCCGCTCGCTCCCCGGCCCTCTTATGCGCCTGTCCTGCTGGGGGGTCCCCGGCCCTGCTGACCCGCCCCCCAGACTACCCGCCCCCATGCCCCGGAAGCTCTCCAACTGCTTCCGGGTCACGGGGGAGGCTTCGGCCTATCAGTGGTGGGGCGCGCCGCGCGCGTCATCGCCAGGTGACACGCCCCACCACCGACAGGTCGGGGGAAGGGGGGGCGCCGCACTGCAATGTGGGCGGAGGGGGCCGAGCGGCCCCCCCTTTTCATTTTTATAAGCCACATAGAGGACATACATCTGTGTTCTGAACTCATTCAAGGTGGCCTACATGTAGCTTGGTCTGGTGGCTTAGTGGACTAATGAGACCATTGTAGGGTCCTGTGTTTGATCTCATGTTCATAGGTTCAAATCCGGGCGGATCCACTCAGCCTTTCATCCTTCTGAGGTCGAAAAAATGAGCACCATTGAGTTGGGTAGCAATAAACGTCTGTTATTCAGTGCCACATGTTATGTTATGCTTTGAAGCAGCAAGATGCACAGATTTACTGTTAAATATCATAGGTTGGGTACAGGCGCTCACTACTGTAACCCCAGACTGATGACTAATAGTAAAAAAAACATGGCACAGCATTTTCAGGTGAAAAAGTGGGTGCGGCCTTTTTAAAATGTGAGCACCTGCACTTCATATTTTACAAATTAAGCACTTGTGACTGCAAGTATCATCCACTCGCTGCTAATAAGACTAGTGGGACAGATTACTCAAGATTCCTTAAAATTACGTTTTGAACAGGATGTAGCTGACGCTTAGCCTTTGCTGAGGTGTGATGGCTTTCACACTGCACCATCACAAACCATCATTAGTATTGGGTGGATTTAATAGTGCCAGCAGGTCGACCCGCTCAACCTCCCTTCCTCCACTGATGCACTATTTGTAAGGATCTGTGTGTGGAAGTAGCAATATCAGTAGGATGATTAGTTTAAGTTTAATAAATAATTGCTAAGTTACTTAAAACTATTGCAATAAAAATTTGAGAAGATATAGTTGCATAATTCGATTTCTCGCATAAAAAATAACAGGTTTGAAAATTGAGTCTTTACTTTCATATTAAAAGTATACATTTGTTAAAAGAGTAGGGTTCAGACGTATAGAGACCAGAATCTGCCGCAGTGTTGCCTGTTAGAAGGTTATACTGTTCTGGAAAGGATAATGTGTCTGATTCCCTCAAGTTGCAGATTGTGTCTGCTGGGCTGGAGAAATTGTTGAGCCACAGCCTTCGCTCAACCTTCAGCAAAACCTTTACAGAGCGGCAATTCAGCTGGGGGTCCCCTGGGTCAAAGCAGGTCAGAACCTTCTGGCTTCTTGAACGGATTCCCCTTTGATTAAAAGCCCTAGTTAATAACTGCCTCCTTTTTTCGTGCACAGTATTACAGGAGCAAACCAAATGTAGCAGATCTCCCTTTCCGGTCCCACAGAGGCGACACGCGTCAGGGAGGGTTCTGCACAGCCAGAGTGCTGGGAGATCTTTTACTGGTAGTACCCCTGCCGATATCCTAAGAACTGCAGCTTGATGAAGCCTGGGTTGCCAGTTGAAAAATATTTTTGGAAAGCAATAGCTTTGTAATTTTTAAGTGTCATCCACCCATGTGCTCTTTTTGACCTTGTCCTCAATGACAGATTACATTTAAAGTGACTTCATAGCCAGATGCTTAAATGCCTGAAGACTAGTAGGTGTATTCCAGAGTTGTGTAAGGCCCATGAGGTCTAGAGATTCTTGTAAATAGACACTTGCCGGTGACATGTTGTGGCGCTGTAGCTCTTTCCATAGCATGTGGTCCAAGGTGTTTGGTTCAGCTTTCCGAATCGTATTCCAGCATATTATGTATGCTTCGCGCATGGCTAGCGACTGTTTTATTAAACCAAATTCTAATCTTATCTGTGCCGGTGAGGTGTAACTTGGCAGAGGAAATAATTATTCTATAAGTACAGGTGAGTGTGGGGTCTAGAGTGCTGGCGTCCCACCCTCTTAGTGGTTCACTTCCTTATGAGATTGTTGGCAGAAGCTTCGCTCTCGCAACTTCGTGCTGGAGCTCCAGGGAAGGGCTGGCCTGTTTTTCTTCAGGTTTTTTAGTGCTATGGCCAGAGCCAGACCTTTCCTTTGTATCGCCTCCTTCTGGGCTGTGAAATTGCCTTACTTATCAATGATAACTCAAGGTATTTGTTCTCCCCCGTGCTTTACAGCCGAGTGTCATCCCAAACTCTAGCCTGTATATGAGTTTTATTGTTGTAAACCATGGTTTTTGTTTTGCCAAGACTGATCATCAAGCCGTTGGCAAGTGAGTAGGCCTTCGTGTTGTCTAGTAGCGGTTGAAACCCCACCCAAGTGCGACTGACCAGCACCACGTCGTCGGTATAAAGAAAGCTTGATATTACTTTGACGCCTAATTTAGGAGAGTGAGACTTAATGTTTGTAGTTGCTCGGTCAGGTGGGCCAGAAGAGGTTAAATAACGTTGGCGCCAAGACGCATCCTTGTTTTAGACCACGTGTGGTTGAGATTTTACGAGAGAGGTGCGTTTCTGCGCCTATCTTGGCTTGCATCCATGTGCCACTGTGCAGCATTATCAGCATATTCAGCAGGTTTTGCTGTATTCTCCAGCTTGCTAGCTTCCGCCATAGCCTCTTGCGGTTCACGCAGTCAAAGGCTGCTTTAACCCCTTCGCTGCAGCTTTAATTCTGCCGCAGCGCTAGGGGGGAGGGGGGGCCGCGCGGCGCTCCCATGCTCGTGACGGAACCGCTCCGTCACGAGCCTCGGGTGGGCTGTGCGTGTGACGGCGGTTCCGTCACGAGCCTAGGGTGGGCTGTGCTTGTGACGGAGCGGTTCCGTCACGGCCCCGCCCGCTCAATAGAACGTGCTGCGCAGGCGTGTAATCAGCGCAGCGCAGGCGCGCCGAGTGGGCCGTGACGGAACTGCTCCGTCACCAGCACAGCCCACCCAAGGCTCGTGACGGAGCGGTTCCGTCACGATCATGGGAGGGGTTAATGTTGATGCAACAGAGAAATAGTGGTGTGTTGGAATTGCGGGCAGCATCTATTAGTAGAGAGATTGCTAGGATGTTTGTGATCATGCTGGGTGATTTAAAAAAGAAAAAACGGTCTGATTGTATAGTATAATAGCATTGCAGTGAGATGATGAGGTGGTGGCTGTGACATATTTCTCAGGTTGGTTACCGCAGGATACCAACATTAGTATTTTTGGTACAGAAAAATTGCAACTAATTTGGAGGGGAGGGGAGTGCGAGTCAGTAAACGTGGTGCAATATGAAGCATTCTGTTGTTTGACATTTTATTTAGTATTGACGCCAAAAGTTTATTATATAATTGATCTTGAGTAGCCTCTTATCCTGAAGGTGGCAAATTCACGATTATAACAGCAATAGTGCACCCCACTAAGCACAGACCATAGCCCTGGCATCCTCAGATGACATTAGGTATTAAACACCATAGCTCAGTACATCGATCAGTCACAGGTGAATTAGCTCAAGACCTGTGTAAGTGCTCTAGGGCCCTGAAGTGCAATTAAATCTGGAATAGGAAAGGTTACTGTTAGTTTAATGCTAATGTCAATAAGTGCATTTTGGAATGAGCTGCAGACACATTTTACTACTTAACAGGGAGGGAATGCAACTCATGGACCTTAAGAGCAATCATTCAATTCATAGTTCAAAGCAGTTGAGCGGATATAACAAAATCTGAACATTTTAAGACTTGAGTGAAGACACACTGCTGTAAATGAACTCTCTAAAGTGCTTTTGTTGCTGCCAGAGTCAATTAACACAGGATTTTGGAGATCAAGTAGTCTTGTTAAACTTCCCGCGAACGAGCGGGAAACGAAAATATGTGCTGCAATCAATTACTAGCAACTTTTCGCTCTGGAACAATGGAAACATTTCCGGAAGCTACCAGGAGATGTCTTGGCCATAATGCCAGACTCGGAGTGCCTGGTTGTTCCACCGGGCATTCCCGCAAGGGGCGAAGCTTAGTCAGCAAGATTTGGGGGCTGTGAATCACAAATTTCCAAACTTAAAAACAGTATGCCGAATGGTGAAGGGATGAGAGGACCAAGGCTTGGGATACACAGTTCCCATAAGGAACAGGTCCAATACTGATTTGTAAGAGGTGGTCCTCTTATTTAAAAAAATAAAATTAAAAAAAAGTAACAGGTTAAAACCTTTTTAGTCAAACAAAGAGGAAGAGAAAAACCAACAAAGGCATAGGAGAGCCGACTCAGGGCCCCAAGACCCAACTCTCAGGCCAAGAATGCATCTATTGGGTGGATATCACACCCCAAACACCCCTCTAAAGCTACGCCCCTGATTTTCCTGGAGGTCTGTCGCCTTTGTAGGGCGGTTTTTAAGGCAGCGGCCCCTGCTGGCGCTTCTGTCACTTTCTACTGATTCCCCAATTCATTACAGCAGGAGGGCAGTGTGGCAGGGGCGTTCAAGAGAAAGAAACAGGAAAGGGAGAGAGCAGAGAGTCATAGAGAGCAGGGCCGGACTGGCGGTAGCAGGCACCGGGCATTTCACCGGTGGGCCGCCGGAGTGGGGGCCGGTTTTGGGCTTCTGGCGGGCCGGATGAAGGCAGCAGGGCTGGGTTCAACAACATTTTTTCAAGGGCTGAAATTGGTTTTGAATACAGCCCTGAATCCTACACGCTTACGGTTGATTCCGGAAAAGCCCCCATTGTTTCCTGTAGCCTTTTGCTACTGGGGGAGATTTACTGTAAGGACCAGTCGAAACAGAAGCTCTGATTTTCAAAATAAGTTCCATATATGCTCTTTCCGGTTTCTACCTTGCTCAGGTATAGGTTTATGACTTTTTAGAATTCTTTAAAACTTTTCCAGGTTCTGCTTGCAGACCTGCTCCAGTTGCAGCTTTCCCCACACAATCCTGGAAGAATTGTTGAAAATTCAATTTTACCAAGCAAAAATACCTGAACGTATATTTTCACACAGAGGGAAAAATATCAAATGCACTTTATTTCGTTTTTTTCTATGCGTGGGGAAATATTTGTGCCTGTGGTGCAATTACTTCCTGTATGCCCATACTAGTTTGAGGGGTGAGCAAATTCCCATACTACATAGAAATGGAGTTTTGTCCCAGGCTGTTATTATCAGTAACTTGCTTAGCGTCACCAGGATAGGAAGGGTTCAAGGAGAAGTTAGCGATCTCTGAGAAAAAGGTACGTTAGTGGGTGTTCGCAAACTTTGGAGACATTCCGCCCAAAAATTTCCATTCTCCACCCAGACAGAAACCACTGAGGAGAACATCCTTGTTCAAGTGCAAAAAACGACTTTTGCCAATTGCAGAAGTTCGCTTGAAAACTCTCTATTAGAGCATCTAATAGGGAAACTACCATGGACTCGCTATTGAAAGGTTTAATAGACATTTAGCACGGTCAGGACTAAGCCAGACAGAAAAGTACGCTGAATGCCTATAATATCAAGTGAATCTTTTAAAAGTTGCTTGTATCTACAGGTTAAAGTGTTTTTAACCAAAATTAACAAGCCGCCACTAGCCCTGTCTGACGTTTTAGGTGGGAGGGCATCCACACAATAAGAGGTGTAGCCATTAATATACACCTTATCTACGGCCCACGTTTCTTGAAAAGCACAAATATCAATATTTCCCAAAGCGGTAAACCAATAGGGGTCTTGGAGTTTCGAGTGTATCCCTGCTAGGTTCCATGATAATACGGTTAAACTGTCATTTGTCCAACTTCCACCAACTGGAACACCCTCAGAGGCATCCACTACACCAGGCCCGGACTGGCCGTTGCGGGCACCGGGCAATCCCCCGGTGGGCCGCATTGGTGGGGGCCGGTTTTGGGCCTCTGGGGGCTGTTTTTGTTACAGGGCCGTTTTTGCAACATGCACTTTGCCTGGGCCGGTTTCGGTTCCCAGTCCGGCCCTGCACTACACTATCGATTGTATGGGCAATTCTATCCTCCATGGACATATTTAGGAAATTTACAGCTGTATGTCCAATGTAAGGATTGTCATCGTGTGACTCTTGGGTTGTAACACTGTCAGTGCCCAGGTCATCTAGAGCTAACGCAACGGTGTGTGTGTCAAGGATATATGCAGGCGCCATACACGAGTTACCAGTATTTGATTTGGCAATTCGGGCCCCTGTTATCTCCCTAGAGTTGCAGAAGTTACTTTGCACTCATAAATTAAACTATTTGCATACGTAAGTCAAACGTACTCATGCAAATAGCTATGTGAACGGAGCCCTAAGATTTAATCAATTAAACTGTATTTTTGGGAGAAGTGTGGCTCAATGGTTAGAGCGGCAGACCCTGATGCAGAGGGATGTATGACGTTACAACGCATACTTTTACATCGCATGCCTTTACAACGCGGTATTTACAACGAATACCATTACAACGCATAGTGCTTTTGGGTGTTGGATAGTGATTTATTTAATTTACTATTCCAACTCCAGTCCCCTTGGATAGTAGGGAAGGTGTTGGATAGTAAATTAAATATATTCCCTATCCTAGAGCGCCCCCCAGCGCAATGCGTTGTAATGGTTTGCGTTGTAAAAGTTGCGTCGTAAAGGCACTGCGTGGTAAAAGTTGCGTTGTAAAGGTTGTACACCGATGCAGAGGTCTAGCCCGGGACCAGGGTTCAATTCCCCGCCTCGGCGGGTCTTGAGCTCAAAAATTCCACGGACCTGATAATTCTCGCCTCGGTACCTATTCCAATCATGGAGTCCCACTCTGCAACTCTGGGCAATAGCTTGCTTAATCTCCACAACGGCCCCCACAACGCTAAGGATGCCTGGCCTCCACCTTGGGGGTGCCCAGGAGTGGACACCTCACAGGGAAAGCCAGGACAGGTTCCACAGCGGTATTCGTACAAGCGCCTTGAGACCCTTGCGGGTGAGTAGTGCGCTATACCAGTATCAATTTACATTTACTCGAAACTGACGACACTTGGCTAAAAGCGACCGAGAACCTTATATAGAGATGCCATATAACTGTTGTCTTTAGTTAATAAGGCCCAGAACACCTACCAGACAGAACAGAAAGGTAGAAAGTTAATGAAATCAGGTACACCCTAATCTAGGGGTACCTTAGCAGCCCAAAGCATAGCCATACTGCCTGCAACCAGTGCAGGATATGACTGCTCTCTGAGACAGTTAAAGGTAGCTGTTCGGTAAGAGGTAGTTGAGGGACAGCTTTTCTGTCTGTATTGGGCAAGATGGCAGACAGAAATCTCATTCCCTTCCTTTATTCCCCTTGCTTGTTTTTTCTTACTCTCTCCCCATCCTCTCTTTGAAACAGGAAATGACCCTTTAATTTTAGCTTTTTTAATCCAGACAGTTCCTTCATTGATCTCTTACATGATAATTCCCAGGGCAGTGTAATTTGGGAGACCGATTATGATGTACAAGAGGCTTGGCCAAATGAACAGAATTCAGGTGCATTTCAAAACACCAATGAGGCCTTATTTCACCCTCCCTTGACACCTTTCAATAGAAGGCTTAGTAGTAGACTTTGCAAAATGGTAAATTTGAAAGGGATTTTTATGAAAACAGGCACACTTTAGGTAAGCTTCCTATAGATTGATATAGATGAGTATATTTTCTTGCATAGAACACAATGGAAAGGAATCTCAGACACAAGGACATGAAGTGATCTGCCCAGGATGACACAATTTGACAAAATGGGACGGTTGGATTTCTAAACCACGAAATCCTATTTGAAAGACTGCAACTTGGCCATTAGATCACATATTCAGCTCAAACAATCACCAAGGTGAATTCACAGTCTTTCGAAATTCAGCGTCCTCGCTGTACCCCGACCGCTTGCAATTGCACAAGACAATAGATGTACATTTCTTGATACCCAAAGTAACTGTCATCATTCTCAGGTGTGGGACTCTGGAAATGGCATTTGACGAATCGTATCACTTGTATGAGTGGTCTGCAAAGCTTGCTGGAGGAGCTAATGAGATCATTTTCTATTGTTGCATCCTCACATGCTACCTTGATTCATCAGGTGCCAATGGCACACCAAATGGGAGCTGCACAATTAGGGTCTGGTATAAAGAAAGGTGCCAACAACTAATAGAAGGGGCAATGTGCAGACTGAACTTCCGCAAGAGCAATGTTACATCCAATGGATTCGGAGTAAGCGGAAAATCCAGCCATAGAATCCTCACTGTCCCCGATGTCGATTATGTCAAGGTTCAGGGATAGACATTCCACCACCACCATTGATGCAGAGGATAACCCACCACCAGGACACATAGTTTTAAGGCTTTAAGTCAGAACTACTTTTGTCCTTAGTGTTTAGGTGGGTCAGGCAAGGATTAATAAAGTCAAAAGTGAAAGAACTCGACCACTGTGTTGGTTCTGTCCTAGATCCTAGGCCCTTCTGCATGAAATATTGTTGGTGCCAAATCCTCCACTAGCCCACACAAGCAGTGTTTAATTTGTGGCGGTGTTTGCAGGGGGCGGGTACCGGCACTACTGTTAGGGGACAGAACTTATTTTTCATTATCAGTCTTACACTTAGTGCAAGAGGGAGAAATGCAGAAAAGGGAAAAAGAAGGAGGAAGAGATCGAAAAACAGGGGCAAAAAGAGAAAACAGGGATGGAAAAGAGCCTGTAAGAGTGAGATAATGAGACAGGAAATGTAGAGTGATGGAAGAAAGATGCATGAGGTGGAATCAAGACCAGGCAGTCTTGGCATTCTGTAGACCCAACACTCAGCAAACCAGAGGTAAGCTCCTGCACTTATTCTTTTACAAATTAAGCACTATTTACAAGTGGCCATCAAGGTCGCCGCCTCCCAGACCTGAACGGTGTAAGGGTTCAGTAGAGATCGTTCCGCAAAAACCTGAAGCTGGGCCTAGCAGTCTCCCTCAACCCGACATGCGACAAAACAACGCGTCCTGAGGTCCCTGACAACGCGTCTTGCACAGCAGATATTACTTTGTTTAAAAAGTAAAAAAACACATTAAATAAAAGTTAATACATATCACTGCCCATCATCTCCATAAATAATTAAGCACTTTTTTATTGCTTCTGCTACCGAAGGGCTCTTTCATCTACCTCAACCTAATCTGCAGTGTCCCTGCCACTTTTTAATACTTCACATATTTGCGCAGAATATATTGAAATGCAGTGAAAAAAAATGATAAAAATTGATCCTCTTGGCCAAAGGCAGCGTGAAGGTTAGCAAAGCCCTGCAGGAGCGATGTAATCAATGTGCCACTGTTTCTCCCTTTTTAATGCACTTCACAGATATCTGATGAAAAGAGAAAAGATGCCTTGAGTCGCTCTAAAGGACGAGACTGAAGAAGGGCAGTGACAGAAGGCAGGCGGCTACTTTTCATCAAACCAGATGCATGGCATTTTCTCTGTATTGCCTTTTCATATGGCATCATAGAGGAATTTTAATTATTTATACACTGGTGGGACTTACTTTCTCAAGGTTGTCACGTGGCTCGTTTCCCTGCTCGACGTTATTGCATTAGAAGCAGTTTTAGCCTACAAAATATTTTCATTTTCTGAAACCCTTTCCCCTTTTTAAAGTATTTACTTGTTCAAGTTGTCAATTAAACCAAGTTACCATATATAAATGTTTTCCTTCTCTCCATAAGGATGCATTTCCTCAAGATACAGAGCATTGAAACACTGAAATACGGGTTCTAAACAAATGTAACATTTTGCTACTATCATTAAAATATATATATGCATATAAAAATATATATTCACTAAAATAAACAAAGGTTACAGGGACATTATAGTTAGGAAATATAATTTAAAAAACTTAGAAATTCACTAAAGAAAACAAAGGTTATAGGGACTTCATAGTTAGGAAACAGAGTAAAAAAACTTAGAAATTCACTGAAAAAGCACAAAGGTTACAGGGACGTTATAGTTAGGCTCACATTTCACTCGTTTAAAAATCATAGAAATTCAGCAGTTACCGTTACCTGAGCTAGCTATAACTTATGCCCCCGTAATGTACTGCTTATGAAATCACATGAATAAGTGCTACCTAGTGGAGTGGGGGGGGGGCCTCCCTGCAAATTTCACAGAGGGGCCCCCACACTCCGGAACCAGTCAGGAGCTTTAAGAACAGGGACCTCAACGCCCATGCATTGTGCCGGAGGGCGCACCCTGGAGCTTGGGGGCCCTTCGCACCATGGGTGATGCGGGGGCTATTGTTACACCACTGGCTACACACCGTGGATTTAAGTGGTTTGTGGGAAAGGTGGTTATGTGACCATGAATTACAAGGAATAAAGTACCCGCTGCCGTAGATGATAAGGATATTGTAAGTCACCTTCGGTCTCGTTCCGCTATATGGTCATGGAACTCCTCAGTGAGTTGCAATATCCTTAGAATGTATGGTAGGGGCTACTTTATCCCATAAAGGACCCCCACCAGTTTAACTATGGCCTAATGTATGCTCCCCTACAATTTGCTTCCAAGGGCACTACAGATAGTTCCACTAGTGGTATTCTAGACAAGGTATACAATAAAAAGCGCATAGGGAAAATGGTGCCGTTGTCTGTGATAGTCCACAAAGGCTTGGGAAATTGCTGATTCGTGTAATACATTAAAATACTTGTAATTGAATTACCTTTTCAATTTACCTGCATGGATTGAAAAATATTACGTCCCAACACAACGAGTGCTTAATTTGAGCCAGTGGTTTCCGGTGCTCAGCACTGGCATTTAATTGGTTTCCAGTGCTCAGCTTTGACACTTAATTGTCAACACCACACTTAGAACAGTCTGCCACATGGTGGCACTGCTCATCTAATTTAGAGATGACCAAAACAACGGTTGTTTGTGAATACAATATACATTAAAAATTACTAATATCTGCCTCCACAGTCATTCCTTTAGCTTTGGGGACCTCGAATAATCTGAATTGTAGCACTTGCTGGGAGAGAAATGGATAATAGTTGTTTTGGCAGTGATTACAGGGGTGCTGGGTGGTGCAAGCTGCAGTGGCTTCCTGGTCAGGGCCCTGGCACTTATTATTTTACAAATTAAGCACGGCAGACAACACCTACCCTTGGTTTATTGTATATGCAGAGGACACCATGCCTGCATTTAACTATTTAAAACAATGCTTTCCCTGTACCCATTCAGCAGACTATTAACAAACCAAGATCCCTGTGCAAGGAACAACTGTGCCTGCCATTGAGAAAAAAACACTTGTGTTGTAGGAGAGCCTTTTGGGTAGGGGGTTCACTTCCTTAGCGCTCACTTACCACAATCACTCATATGCAATCCCCCATTCACATACTTCACCGCTCGTTCACCATTCTAGATATAATTTGTCCCTCCATTGTCCTATAGCAGGGCATGGTTATGCTTCTGGAGTTGCACACACCCTCTTCCTGGTTTTGTATGGCCATGAGCTCTATTTTAATGGCCCCGCTGGTACAACAATTAGAAAAATCAGATTGGTGTTTTTTCCTCCTGTTAGTTCATACAGGCCCAGTGATCCCTGATTGAGAAAGTCAGAAAGTCCATATTCAAATGAAGAACTGGGATTTCTTATGAAGTTCTAGTTCAGAACCATGTTGGGGCCTTTGCAGAATGTTAAATTGTGAACAGATAGCTATATTTATCTGTTGGAATTAAAGATAGCAGATATACCTCTGCCTTCAATAAGTTCTGTGCAGCCTCTTCCCCTCTCAGACAAGCAGTGCTTTATGGAAGACGCTTTCTGGGAGGAATGGGGGTGAGGGGGTGGGGTGGTGGTAATCTGCTCTTGTAAGAGGCCAGGGGATGTGGGGGTGTCTGTTACGCCACTAGTGCTACCCCATTGGCTAAATATCTAGAGAAAATCTACACTGCAGCTGCATAGTGGACCATGAGGAAATGTCTCCAGTGACCTTGTGTGCATGACATTGCAGAAATGTGATTGTTCTTTGAGGTCTTGACTCACAAATCTGTGATAACATGAATCCTTGCTAGAGAAGACGACAATACTACAAAGAGGTGAATCTCCACCAAACAAGGGTATTCCCTCTTAACTATATGAAGTAAGCGTTTGTTTGTTGGATATGTCCTTGTATTCCTCTTCATCAAGAACGCTTCAGTACACTCTGTGGGAAATGGGCTGGGGCACCTTTTGGTAAGCTGTCCATCAACGTAGGAAACGGCTGGAAGACCTTTGCATACTATTAAGGAAAATGGGGGAGGGCCAAATGGCCGGACTTTGCAGATGATTTGGGGCATTTGCATACTCAGGGAATATAAAGGGAGAACATTATCTCTGCTCTCACCAGGAGACAACAAGGAAGAAAGAACTCATCACTGTCACCCCAGGTTAGATTGTACTCCAATAGATCAATGATGCAGTCACCTTGTCCCTTGGGCCTGGCCTCTTAATCCTTGGTGCCCTGGAGCCCACCCAGGCCACTTAGTCTTCAGCGTTGGGAACCGTAGGGGCATTAAGGCTCCCCAGGCGGTCCCTGCAGGCTACCGGCCCAGCTGAAGCCGGCATTGCTCTCCCACATAGAGAGCAGCATAAAATGCTGCTCCCTGCATGTGGGGGCAATTTTTTCATCTGTTTTCCTGCCCACTAGACGGCGAACAGGAAAATAGTAGGGGTGGGTGTCATTTGCGAAATTGCCTTTCGCAAACTTCCGCGAAACGGCAAAAAATAGTAGGGGTGGGTGGAATTTTGCGTGTTCGTGGAGATTTTCGGGGGCGGGGCTTCTTTGTGAGTTCATAGTGCTTTTCCTACTCTACAGCTGCGTAAAGGGCCAGAAGAGTTGTCTCTCCAGTGACCATGTGTGTGTAACTTTGCCATTGCTGTATAGAGAAATAGAAGGTACCCTGCCAATTATTTATAGAGGTCCCAGCTAGAGGATCCTACTGTGATAAAGTGAGGGGGTGGTTAGCCCAGAGGCTGAGGCTGCACAGGACAAAACTAAGTCATTCCAAACAAGCTCAACAACATGTTTTGAAAAAATACATATTTTTTTATTTTTCTCTTCTTAAATATATTCAAAAGACATACATATATAAATTTAAATAGTCAGTGATATTTTGCAAAACATATAAACAAAATTCTTTTCAGGATTAAGACCTGCCCATACTTCAAACAAACTACCACACTCATTCACACAGGGATTTTCCTAACTACGATAGAAACATTCAACTCTCATTCATCCATTCTTATAGTCCTGGCGTAGACAACAATAGATCTTGAATAGGTTGCCTAAAACGGAGGGTTCAACCAGGCAGATGGTATTAATACGGGTCCTGATGTATTTGGAACGGGTTGCCGTATTCCTGGGACAACGTGCCGACGCGCGTTTCGGTGGAAAGCCAATATGGCCGCACCTTCGTCAGGGCCAAGGTAGTATGCTGGGCAGGGATAAGGGATAAAAATCTAGAAGTAAAAAAGTCATGTCTTAGTTCTGCATTTTTGATAAACTCACACAAAAAAGACATATTCCATCATTTCATTTTGCTTGGATTTCTATCACTCTACTGAACATTTATGAGGCGAGTTGATTCAATACATTCCAGGATGACATTTTTGACACTGTGCAGTAACAGACCACCTGAAGACACTCCCCAAGCTAGAATTCCCTGTTTCGTGGAATCCAAAAAAGGCATACAGATAGCCTTAGCCAAATGAATAGTAGAATTTATATTACAACATCGTACAACATCATACACCTTTTTGCTATAATCGCACATACTCAGTTTCATCCACCTAAGACCTCTTGTTTCAGCAAGACAATTTTTCATTTATATTTTTTGATCAAAGAAGGTTGCTAATCGGAAAAGGCGGGAATTTTTTTCTCACAGAAGGTTTACCAGGTCGTATTATCTACCTAGAACAGGTTATAGCTCTTTTTGAACATGATATTATACCAGATAGTTTACTTTCATGGACGTTACCTGTTTAGTTTATTGGGGACGCCTACGGAGTAAGGTCCACCTTCACCATTTTAGGAGGGAGTAAGTTCCATTTATTGCCCTAATGAAAAGGTACATAGGGTTACTCTTTGCCATCAGAGATTAATTGATCTTTATCACATACTCATTAAGGAAATATTCATTTACCAAGATTTAAGGAATCCACCCGTGATCCCTCCTGCAGGGTTAACAGGTCAGTTTTATTCAACCGAATAAGTCCTGTCACTCGGACAAACAGAGATATCAGATCCTTGGTAGCTTTATCATATTTTCTAAATATAGAGGAGACAAGGAGATTAAATTTGCCATCCTTCTATCTTTAATGGTACAGTCATGTCCCACTATCAATGAACAAATTAGCATGAAATTATACCTTCCGTTTTGTTGCTCTGTTATTTATTTTATAACTTCTTCCTTAGCGGCTGCCGGGCGTCAGGAAGGAGGTTGATTTGGTACGTAGTCCTATTGATAACATAGCACAATAATGCGTACTTGTTACTTTCGAGGTATGCCTACATTACCATAATTCAAGGCCAAAATTTCATTTATGCTTCATTACCTGCACTTTCTAATCCTTTGCATTCGATGTCACAGATCGAGCCAAGATAATGCGTCGGATATTTCTTTAACTAATACACACAAAAAAACAGATGGAAGCCAAGGAAATAATTAGGCATCACTTTTCACGCTCGTATGTTTTTGCCGTTTTAAGATACCGGTGATCCCCTTTACTGCCAGAGTCAGTTTTAAATGACTCGTTTTGTAACTTACATGGTGTGACTTTCCCTCAATGATTAATTAGTGGGGGGCAGATAGCCAAACTGACACGAGTCCATTGTGTGACAATTTTAGATAAACCCGTTCGAGACATCGAGCAATGGTTCAGAGATGCATAAACAAGGGCTATACATCTGGGATAGTTCCTAAGTTTACCGCGTAGTGGCCTCAAAAGCAATGTTTACCTTAAGATTAAATCAAGCCGGGCTTTTAGTTAGGGATTCCACCGACAATGTTCGGAACCATGACGAATTGCCGCTTCCGTGAGTCCCTAAACAGGGGCGAGAAAGAATGCATACCGCCCGTAATGTAGTGGCTTAACAAAATGGTTTTATAAGCTAAGACCCGCATTTGCTCGCTCTTCCGTACTTACCGTCTGAGAGTCGGTCGTTATCGTTAAATGGGGTTCCGCCGGCTGCCTCGATCGGCCAACTGCATGATACAGGACACTCGCCTGTGCACTTAAAGTTTGCGTTTAAATAGGGATTGTTTCGCGCTATCCTCAATTCCCCCCAGCTGTGTCCCGTATTTGGTGGACACTAAAGAAGGACTTCTCACTCAACATTTAACGTCTCCGCCATCTTGGTTAAACCTACAACAGGCGATCGATTAGCTGTTGATGGTAACACAGCCAAAAAACAAACGGAGTCCGCCATATTATGTAAACTTACTTTACTGAGGTACGACAAAGGACGAAATTGTTATCGCCATTTAGTTTTTCTTCACTAAACCTTTTTATTAATAAAGATAGATGTTACAATTTAAAAAACCAAATGGCAAAGCCTGATTGAGCCACTTTTTATGGATGTTATATTCAAATAAAAAGGGTAGTTACATTAAGACCCATACCCTTCTATTCTGTACATAAAACAATTGCACAGGTTAAATCAGGTTCATTTCTATAAGGTCATACTAGGTATAAGAGTTACATCTTCCGTACAGTTAATTTTCCACATTTCCCATCTCAGAATACTGTCAGCTTTTCAGTATGCACACCTTCAGTTTATCAATGTTTTCTTACAAAATAGCCTGGTGCCACGGACATTCTTCATTTAACCCGTTTTCCACCGCATTGAGATAAAAAATCCAGAATACCTCCCGTTTCTTTCGGAGGTTTGTGGTATTGGTTCCTGGGCAGGTTCTTATTTTTTCCAGGATAAACCACCGGAGTTCTAGCTCTGTGTGATTTTTTTCAATCCAATGGGTTACCAATGGAGCGGTCAACTTTTGGTTCCTTATATTAGATTTGTGCTCACCAATTCGTACCCTGCATTCTCTACCAGTTTCTCCAACATAAGGGAGATTGCAGGGGCATAGTATCAAGTAGATGATGTTGCTGGTCCGACAATTAGTCATGTTTTTATTTCGTATTACGGACACTGTGCGGGTGTTTGTACTGACAGTCCCGCCAGTGATGGCCTGTGGGCAGATATGACAGGTCCCACATTTGTGGTTGCCATATACTGGCTCCAGACCCGTGATGGTTGTCTGTCTATTCACAGGGTTTTCTTGAATCTTGCCCCGAACCAGGTGGTTTTTAAGGTTGGGGTTCTTTTTGAACGCAAAGATGGGGCGGTGTAGGTGTGTCTTATCATTTTCCAGATTCAAGATATGCCAACTTGAGTTGATAGCTTGTCTTATCTTATGGTTCAACTCTGAATGGCGGGTCACACATACAAGTTGTTTTAGTTTTTCTGGTTCTCTTTCTACAAACATAGCCTCCCGGTCCGTGTATCTCGCTCGTTTAAACGACTCTTTGATGAGTCTAGGTGGATACCCTCGGAATAGTAGTTTTTCCTGCAGAATATCGGCTTGGCTTAAGAAATCATCCATGAACGTGCAGTTCCTTCTAATACGAAGGAACTGACTGTAAATGGATACTGTCCCTCTGGCTCCGTGGGTGGTAGCTCGCATATTGGAGTAGAGTGTTCCGCGCCGTGGGTTTGGTGTAAAGTGAGACCTTGATGATGTTATCATGGTGCTCAATCCAAATATCCAGGAATTCTATTCTGGTTGTGCTCAGGTGGCTAGTAAATCTCAAATTGGCATCCGCCGCATTGAGCCACTCAATGAATTCGTAAAGCTGTTCCTCGGCCCCCTTCCAGATAAAGAAAATGTCATCGATAAACCTTTTCCAACTTTTGACATTTTCATAGAAGGGGGCCATTTCATTAAAGACATTGATCCTTTCAAACTCACCCATGTACAAACAGGCTATGCTCGGGGCACAACTTGCTCCCATACTTACTCCAGATGCCTGCCTGTACATGGTGGTATCAAACTCAAAGTAGTTTTCAAATAAAACTATCCTGACACAATCCATAATGAATTCCTTGTTGGTAATCTCAGTATTCCTAGAGATGACAGTATCGATGGCATCGTATGCTCCTCTTTGAGGTATGTTAGAATACAATGATTCTACATCAAGTGTAACCATGATTTCAGAGTTCCCAAAGAATTGAGTGCCTTCCACCTGCTGAATGAAGTGTCCTGTATCACGCACATACGATTCAAGTTCAGCCACCATGGGGTTTAAAAATTTGTCGATATATTTGGACAATGGCTCGGTGGCTGAACCAATCGTCGAGACAATTGGTCGCAACGGTGGGTCCGTACTACACTTATGGGTCTTGGGGAGCCCATAGATTATAGGTATTTTGGTGTTGCTAGGGGTTAGAAATTCCGCTTCATCCTCACAGATTTGATTCTGTGATACAGCTTTCTGGACCATTCTTAAGATACGCTTTTTTAGGGCGTTTTCAGGATTACGAGTGATCCTTACATAATGGCCTGATGATGACAGAAGCTCGGTCATTCTCCTTTTATAGTCAGATGTATCAAGTAATGTGATTCCTCCCCCTTTATCACAAGGTTTTATTGTGATATTTCGGTTTGCTTCAAGTTCTTTGAGTGCTCTGTTCTCTGTGGTTTGCATATTGGCTTTAGGAATGGGCACATATTTAGTCATTTTATTTATTTTCCGCATGACTGTCTTTTCAAAGATGTTGACCTCAGGGCCGACCATTTCTAAGGTTGGAGTGAACGAGGAAGGTGGTTTACAACCAGATTTATTTTGGTCATTGTTAGGAGGTGGTGCCTCTAAGAAAAATTTCTGAAGTCGGACCTTCCTGAAGAAAAGCTGTAGGTCTTTATTCAGTTCGAATTTGCTGAAATTCGCCGATGGAACAAAGGACAGGCCCCTTGATAAGAGTTTGATAGCTGCTGGATCTATATTCTCACTGGACAGATTGAACACAGGGAGCCCCCTTATGTTCGCCAATATTGGTGATGGCGGGTCTGCACATACATTTGTGGTTGACCGCGACCCTGATGGTAATTCCTCGTTTGTGGGGCTCTCGATGGTGGTCGGGAGTTGCCACGGCGGTTCCCTAAAAAATGGTTTTGGTGATGATTGCGGTTGAACCCTCCATTCCTATTGCCTCTGTTGGTATTGTGACCACGGTTGGAGTTGTGGCTTTGGTCATAGCTAGGGTCGTAATTTGGGTCATACTCATCGGGGGCTTCCCCCTCAGAGTCCGTTGTTTCCGAGAAGGTAGTGACCTTCCTTCCTTGACCCGATCTAGGTGCCTGCCCGCGAGGTGCATTTTCTTCTTGGGTAGTGTAAAAGTCACTTCCCAAATAGGGGTATGCCCTTTCTTGATTGAACATTCGGATGTCCTTTCTTAACTTTTCCGTTTTCCTTTTGAGTAGGTAGTCGGAGAAGGATTCCAACTCAAATTGGATTTCTTCCAATTTTCTCTTCCCCTCGTCTACTGCATCTCCCTCTTTTAGTTTGTCCTCCAGCTCGCGGATTTCTTTATTTAGGATTTCAATTACGGTACGGGCCGTTTCCACAATCAGCATCATCCAGTCCCTGGAGCAACGGTTCGAAATAAGGGCCCATCGCTCCAGGAACTGCCTGATTTCTACAAACATCCCTGGGATGTTTCGGACTCGAAGTCCGATAGGGATCGTGCCTGCTCGTAGATAGTCGAGCATAAATTTAGCATGGAGTTCTGTTCTTTTGGTTTTCTTGCGGAGGTTAAGTAGCTTGTTCCAGTCTCCATTTAACCCTTTAGGTACCGTAAAGTCTTGATTACCATCTGTGGGGAGACCAAGCATCTTGGCGAAGTCATCGTCAGTAAATCCAAAAGTTTTTATAGTATCCATTGATGCTTATTTAAATGGATTTTGGAAAAACTAGAATATTTAAGATAGTCTTATTTGTTCAGGACAAGTCTAATTTTTCATGAAAGGTCAAAGGTGTTTCACATCTAGACACACATTCGTACTATCTCATTCATATCTCTCAGTCACAGTCTCTACTAGTTCTAACTTTGCCATTGCACCGAAAGGCGCTGGGGTCCCTTGAGTGAACTGTCCATCATAGTGGGTAAAGTGCGGGAAGACGGTGCACACTGTTAGTGTGTGGGGCAGGGCCAAACGGGCGGGCTTCTATGCTAGTTCTCATACCTCTTGTGTTTATAAAAGGTCAGAGACAGATAAAGCATCACAGCTCATTTTTGACGGTAGATATGGGGAGAAAGCACACCTGCCCAGCCTCGACAAAGCTCACAATTTTTTGGGGGTGATTAATGAGTTACTGAATGTGAGCTTCAGCTCGGGCACCTGCGTTAATGATCTGTAAGTGCCTCCTGATGAGGTTTAATTTTTGTGACAGGAGCATCGTGCCAGAATGAATCCTGCCCTGCATATTTATCCAAGAAGACGCCACCGTTTTGTGCGATACCTCTACTCAAAAGGAGTACTTCCTACAGGCTAATCAGTAAGTGTTACCTCGTTCGGTAAATGTATAGTACTTTTCCGACACTACAGCTGCGTAAAGGGCCAGAAGAGTTGTCTCCAGTGACCATGTGTGTGTAACTTTGCCATCGCGCCGAAGGGCGCCAGGGTCCCTTGACTGAGCTGTCCATCCTAGTGGGTAAAGGGCGGGAAGACAGTGCACACTGCTAGTGTGTGGGGCTGGGCCAAACGGACGGGCTTCTATGCGAGTTCACATGCCTCTTGTATTTATAAAAGGTCAGAGACCGATCAGAGCAGCAGATGAGGAGAAAGAAGCTCCAGGTCACAGAAACTGCACGGGGATTGCGCTCGTGAAAGTCAAGGATGCAAAGGCCTCCATCAAGCATCACAGCTAATTTTCGACGGTAGATATGGGGTGAAAGCACACCTGCCCAGCCTCGACAAAGCTCACGATTTTTTCTGGGCTGATTAATGAGTTACTAAATTTGAGCTTCAACTCGGGCACCTGCTTTATTTATATCTGTGCTTCCTGTTGAGGTTTAATTTTTAATTTTTGACAGGAGCACTGTGCCAGAAAGAACCCTGCCCTGCATATTTATCCAAGAAGACACCACCGTTGTGATACAATTCCGTTCCGCCGCCGATCGCGGAAGTTTTGACATTTTCTCATTCCGCGCGAAATGTGAAAATGCCGAAATTTCACAACTTCCGCGAGCGGAACGGAATTTGCCGCCCACCCCTAGAAAATAGATGAAAAGTCCGCTCCCAGCGGTCAGGAGCAGTTATCCAACTCCCACCCGCTGGGAGCAGACATACAGTTTGCTCTTGCTTGGCCGGAGCTGTCAAAGCTTCTGCCAAGTGAAAGCAAACTTATCTCCCGAAGGTGGGCACCTCAGGAGAAAGGGAGCAGGCCCTGGGGATCGACAGTCCCCAGGGCCATTAATTGCTCCAGGAGGAGCGCTGCGCTGCACCTCTCCTTTCATTTTGAAGGGCCTGCCCCAGGAAGGTGGTGGTCCCTGGGGCTGAATGCAGCCCGGGAAGGGGGTCAGCATTGCCCTCCTTCCCCTTTATTTGGTAATTTTGGCCCCGGATGTAGTGGTCTCCAGGGCCCTAATGGTCCAAGGACGGGGGTCACGAGGCCCACTCCAATTTACTGCTGAAGCCCCTGGCAGGTGGAAGACCACAATGGAGGACTTCAGTAAAGATGCAGCTGGCAAAGAATCTGAAAGAGTCCTATGGAATCCAAGGGTGGATTCAGGATGATATTTACCTGCAAGCAGAGGCGACAGAGTCTATGCCGCTCAGGAGTGACCAGGAGGCACGGAAGATGAATGCCCACCTATGTCGGGCGATGCAGGAGAGTTGAGGGTGATCATGGTGCTGTAGCTGTGCGGACCAGGCGACGCTGTGGAAGACTAGGAGCTGTTCATGAGCTGCCCACATCAGATGTCAAGAGTTAGGTGGTCGGTATCCAGCGGGAGCACCAACCAGCCTTGGCAGCAGCAAAAACGTGAAAGGTGCAGTGTCAAGACCAGCAAAGTCCACAGGACTCACGAAGTGCAGGTGATTCAAAGTAGGTCCCAAGCAAACAGGGGAGCCTACTGGAGCCAAAGAAGACCCTCGAGAGGACCCACAGGCCTAAGGCACAGGAGTCGCAAGAGATCTTTGAGGTTGTGACTTCTTGGAGCCTGAAGAGCTTTAGAGAAGAGAATGAACAAGCCTTGGCAACGGCAAGTCGACGCGGTGCACAGGGGTACTGCTCCAGCAGTTCTGACGAGGGATACTGGTTCAAACTTGCTGTGACGACATGCAGGCCTCAAAGGAGTTTAATAACCACCACCTGTGTTGCTAAACCTTTCGGAGTCTGTGGGAGCTCAGGAACAGCAGAGCGGTCGGCTACGTAGCGGTGCCTGCAGATGCAGGTGAGTGACTCCTTCATTCCAAGGGAGATTCCTTCAGGTGTCTTGGATTTCCACAGCCTGGAGAAGAACCTGTATGGAGCACAGGCACAAACGATGCAGAAGACTGGCAAGACGACAAAACCAGGAGCAGCAGGAGTCTTCCAGTTGCAGTTTCGGCTCCCAAAGCGAAGTCCAACGAAGTCCAAAGTGCCCAGATGGTTGAAGATGAAGTGGTTTCAGATCTGAATCGTGTCCCATGACGAATCTAAAGAACCACCCACAGGTAAGCCCTTCAGTACCCTAAACAGAGGGTTGGGACAATTCAGGGGTCCCTCCCAGAGTAGTGGCTGGACAGTGGGGCAATTACTCCCATGTCCTTTGTCCAGTGTAGTGCCAGAGCAGGAGACAATGGCTCCCTGAATTGGTTCCGTCTGGAGTATGCAAGGAGGGCACCAAAAGTGCCCTTAAAGAAGTCTAGTGGAGCTGGCAGGCACCCTCGCCCTGCCCCAATGCACTAACTCCTGTCTGGGAGGTGGTCACACCTCCGTGTGACAGGAATCCTATTGTCCTGCCTTCCCCTGCTGGAGCTTGGCTCAGCAGCAGGAGGGCAGAATCGTGTCTGTGGTTGGCAGTTGTCACAGCTGCTGTCAGTACTGGAAAACTGGTACGGGGAGCACGGAGGGCTTCCCGGAGGAGCCCCACAGTGCATAGAATCATACTCCAACATCGTTTACAGTGTTGGGGTATGATTCCAACATGTTTGATGCCAAACAAGCCAGGGATAATTACAGCCAGTTTAGAGTTAGCCATCGCGTAATGGTACATGGAGAATGGACATCGCGGATTGTAGGGGTGTCCTGCTCATCCAGGAGCACCCTCACACTTATAAGCAAGCACCCTGTCTTCAGAATTGAAAGACCTACCGATTCGGAAATACCGAATTGGTAAAATTCGGTATTTCCGAATCGGTAAATCAAAATTACCTACATATGGCCCTTGATGTTTAGAATTTCTTAAATATTTCACAGTTTTTCCTCTTCCTGATGGATGTAAATAGATATTTATAAACAAAGGAGTATCAATATTTCCTAAGTAACCCTTACATTTTGAATCAATTTCTTGAATGTTGTGACTGTTTAATTCAGTTGCCTTAATTGTGCAATTAGGAAGACATAAATCACCAATCATCCCTTTGCTCTGCCTTTAGACTTCCCATAATATTTGTTAATGCATTAAATGTTAACATATGGGAATCAAATACAACATATACAGTTCTATCAGAAATGTATGTGCAGCCTCATTCATTGGGGTTCATTGTTATTGAATGTAAACTTTGCTTGCATCTGCTTAATTCTACTAGAAATGAATAGTTACATCATGAGCCAGCGTTGCAACCAACCACATGTTGGGCAATTTATCTAATTCTCAGGCCATTTGGTCTAGTCCAACTCTATGGAAGCTTCTCAGATGTTTTACCTATGAAAAGAGTAGCTCCTTTATTAACTCAACCGTTAAAAATTATGATTTTTTTTAAAAGTACTTTATTTGTATAAGAAATAGGACAATTATGGTATTGATCTATGAAATGAAACCTAATGCATGCATTTGATACATCTTTTATATATAAATGAGGTCTTTATATGTGAAATTGCACAGTCCTGAGAATTTACTGTTATTATAATGTGGGGATATGGACACAAACCCATGGTGTTAGAATTGCACACACACACACTTGGCAATGAGATGGAACTTCACGCCCAAGGGATACTTTTCATACACTTCATGCAATTAGTACTGTAGCTTTGACCGTTACTTATTTCTTTTCTGCAAGATATGGGAGCAAGCATGGAGGGTTGGATATTGTAGCAGATAAAACCTACTTAATGTATTACCCAGGCAGCAAACAGTACACCCAGTGGTGGTTTCTTCATGAGGGTGAGGGAGCATCGCCCCCTGCCAGTTGCAAACCACACAGGAAAAAATAATATGGCAGTGAAAAGATCTCATCGCCATTTTACTTTTTACGGACGTGCACACTGCAGCCACCAGCCTACCCTGAGGCCAGAGATGTGTGGGCTATGTCCTTTGCTGCCACTTGTCACCATGGAGGACTGAATTGGTGGCTGAACAGACACTTCAATGTGCACATGTCATTTTGGGTGTCTGTTTTGCACCTGCCAAAGTGACAGGCACACTTTGAAGCTCTCCACCCAGTTCTCCTAGAAAGCTGGGTGGGGACCAAACACAGGTCTACGGGTCCATATAGGAGAGTCCAGCTAGCCCTCTATAATGCTGGTTAATAGCATGAGAGCAGCGTCTGGATTGTTTGGGGAGCTCGACTTCCACAGCAGACTGAAGATTCAGTAGTGGAACACTGAGGAGGAAGTGCTGCCATGGGTAAGTACCATTTATTTTATTTATTTAAAATGGTATGTAGTTGTTTTTTGGCTTTTGGGGGGCGTGGTTGCTTTGGGAGTGAGGGTTGTTTTACTTTTGAGTTTTGGAGGGAGGGGTGTTTTATTTTGTTTTTTTGGGAAGCGGTGGTGCACTCGCCCCACCACTTTCAAAGGGTACCACCACCCCTGAGAACCCCCCTTGTCCCAGACTAATTCAAGAGCTTCTGTGCTATTCCAGGTCAATCTGGACTGTTAAAAGGTCCTTTTGTGAAATGTTTTGTTACTATTGTTTGAGTTGAGGTGATTTAACTAAGGATTTGAGAGCAGGATCTGCACTATGTTCCTTTTATCACAAATGTTGCGACATCCCCTTGATACATAAGAGTAGAATCTAGCTATGACGCCCCACTTATGGACATATTTCGATCAGCCTTCTCCCCTGTTCTATAGCAGGGTTATGGAGATGTGCCCACTCAGTGATACAAGGGGAAGAGGCAATGGACAATTATCCATTAATTGACCCTTGCCCTCAGCATTTTTCTGGTTCATAAATAGCTTATATTTCAGGACAACCAGAAGAAGCTGGCCTACTTGCTAATCCTTTGGCAAAATCCTCACTGATGCATGAAAAGCCTGGAAAGGGAAATATTGAAAAAAAGATTCAAGTCCTACTCTATTTTGCTATTCTGGTGGAAAGAACCGCGATTAGCGATTAGGGTTGGTTAATTACCACAAATATATCATCCCAAGAGCAAGTGGGCATGATTCAATACTTGCTCTGTTCTTTTTTGCACTGGTATCCATGATTCAAGATTCACCCATCAGGTTTTTTTTTTTATTTTGGTCAAATAGATTTCTATAGAGGAGATAAAACAATGTGAAGTACAGTAGAGAGTCTTTCATGTCCATGTTGCATGTGTCAATGTTGTCTTAAGTCTGGTTCAGCCACTTTAGAATGTACGGCAGCAGCATAGGCATGTTTTCTACAAAGCACAATAAGCAATGATCATACTAGTGCTACATTAGGAATAATAATCGGGTGACCCGGTGTCCCTCAGAACCTGCATATAAGTGTTAAACAAAACAATTGATTCTGTCAGGATTATCAATTGCTTTTGAAAGTTCAAGAAGCATACAGTTTACTTGTAACACATATCAATGATTTAAGAGAAAGAGTATAACACACACCAAGGTCAGATTTCAATAATATATTTAGGGAATATCAAATATTCAAGGCTGTCGCAATATACAAATTCAATTGCAAAAAGGATTTGGGTGACTGTGGTGAAGAAGTGACATGTGGTGATTAGTGATGTAGACAGTACACTATATACAAAACAAAAAATGACAATGCAATCAAAAGAAGAGGAAAAGGGGAATTTCTGATTGTCCTTATAATTTTTGCATATATGCCTCAAGATCCATTGAAGGGTTAAACTATGACCATGAGCACTGTGCAGACATATATGGTACATCGACTTTTTGACCCCGTAAGTTGCACAATTTATAAGAAGCATCAAGGTGGGTCTTCTTCTGGACAGGAAGGCAGGATATACAGCCAAAATGCAGATTATCTAATGTGTCTGCGAAGGGCATCTGAATCAGGTATGAAGAACCGGGTTATTTAAGACCCAGCTGCGTCAGGGGACACGCCCAAAGTCTCCGCGTTCACCTGTCTTCTAAACACAGAGACACAGAATCTTATTGGTGACGTAAAAGATCGAATTTATTGGCTGCAACCAGAAACAGAGGTCCACGAAGTACAATGGCTGTATATTCGTAGGAGACTCCTCAATTTTACAAAGCAAGCCATCCCTTTTATACCAAATATTGTGCTTCAGGCAAACATTCCTTATTTACAGTTGACCAATCCCATGTGTACACGACAAAAAGTATTGCATGACAAACCCACATTTCATTGTCCAGCCCTCAATCAATTATCCGGGAAGGCCCAACACTCTTCATCAGATAAATCGAACGGACCCCTAATAAAAACGGGCACCTCCCCATCGTAAACGGGCCATAAAGAAAGGAGCAGAGACAGGTGTGAGTAAGATTAGACATAGTTGTGTGCAATAAAAGGTTTATGATGTCCTGTGACCTGATCCTCAATCTTGACCAGCTGCCGAACAAGTAACTGGCTCAACAAGTTTGGCCTCGGGCAACGGAGTCAGCTTGCCCAGGTCACACAGAAGTCAGCTAAAGGTGTACGTGTCCCAAGGACTCGTTCGGCCTTAGTCATCGGCCTATGTGAGGGCAACCACAAAATGGCTGCTGTACACAAAATGGAACCCAAGGGTTCAGAACGGAATCCCTGATTTCATGATGATCACGTTACGCGAACATGACGAAAACACTCGTACATCTTACGCTCGCCATTTTCGGTCCGCTGATACCAAAATCGTCATGATACGACGACATTTATGAAACAGGTTCAGAATATCAGAACCTCAGACCCTCCTTTTGCCCTTACATAGGCAATAACCTAAACCCATGTCAGTCTGAATCTAGGTCTATACTCATCAGATCATCAAGATGTTGCTGTAGCATCATCCTATTACTTAGCACGTCTCGTGATACAGGTCTCCTTACACACGATGTAGCACAGAGACCACATATAGCAGGAGCACACTGTACACAACGACAGAAGAGGAAAAGGATGGCTAAGATCATCCCAATGACCATCAGAATCTTCCATCCTCACGTGGATATCAGTTCCCAGAACCATCCCATCAACGACCAATCTGCTTTATCCACGTGTATAGATTCGGAGATCTTATGTAACTTGGAAATGGCCTGGTATACTGTCGGAGCATTGTCTGGAATGAAAACACAGCAGCTTGATTGGATCAATTTACATACCCCTCCTCTATTTGCAAGTATGGCGTCTAACGCAACTCTGTTCTGGAGAGTCATAAGACGATCTGACTGGAGCTCAGCAGTCAGGTTACCAAGGGCACCGGCAGTTTCAACTACGGTGGACTCAACCACTCTCGTTAATTGCCGTATGTATCTGCTGTTAACCATCGGTCCCCAAAACGGCAGAAACCCCTTCAAGAAATCTCCTAACTCTTGTCCTGCAGTATCTTCCTTACTGAAGACACCTCTGACCACTCTCGTCTTGTGGTAATCTGCTGCAGCTGTGTAGGTAGGAGGCAACAGGAACGAGACAAAACATGTGCCCGAGAAATCAGGGGGCAACCATGTGTACGCTCTACCGTAACAGACAAAATAGGTACCCTTAGCTGCTAGAAACGATGGGGAAGTCTGAGACGCAAAAACATACGTCTCAGTGCAGATACTCTTCCCTAACTGAGCTCTTGGATTCTTGCCATTACCTTGCAGACAAAGATGACCCTGATGGGGTACGATCCAAATCGGAGAGGATCTTTTCGCTCGCTGGTTTTCACTCAGACTAACTCCATATCCAGTTACGTTCCATCCAATATATGCTAGTGTCTCATCTCTTGGGATTGTTTCATAGGAACTAACTCCTCTAATCATGTTGATTATTCCCTTAACTAGAGCACTATTCTTTGGATTGTCCTTCACAGAACGTAGGGGGTAGATTTCACGAGCATAGATAAACATCGTTCTGTATGCCCACACAGAACCATTGTAGCTGAATGGCAGGACCAGGTAAGGAATACCCTTATCGGTAGTATGGGGCATAAGGCCACACACCCAACAGTTAGTTGTGTTCACTACTAGTTGGTGTTGGTGTAGAAGCTGAACAAAGGAGTTATTAGCGAATTCCAATCTCCTAATGGACTCATGTTCAGGCAGAGGATGAAAAGAATGAAAAGAAACAGTAGAAGAAGGTATGGGCTGTGTAGTGGGTGCAAACGTCACTTGAAAAGAGAATATAGTATACCCCATCAAAAACATCATTAAGCTAAGTAACATGAAAAGACACAATATTAAAAAACATTTTCTGCTCATGATTTTACACATTCTGGTTTTAAAATTCATTTCTTAAACAGGTCTCTCCATCTTGAAAAACTCCATCCTCTAACCGTGCTGCTCGCGGCGGTTGGGTGTTCCGTGCTAGGGAATGCGTCTGTCAGTCCAGGGAACGCCCTAGGACCAACCAGATCCGTCGACCTTGTGTCTCCGGCTTGCACTCCAAAGACTTGACACCACGACCCTACAGCTGAACCCGGATGGCGGTTCGAAAAACAAAAATTGGTCAAAACAGTTTCTCAGATGGGAGACCTGAATGTTCAAAAATAGCAAAGAAAAGGATTTTCATTTTATTAGTCCCACAACTCTTGGTCGCAAATTATAACGGCGTTTCCCAGGCAATGTCTGATCTCGGAACAGGAGTTCAGGCTCAGTAGTGTCCAATCGAACTGACGGTGGCACAGCTTCTTGTAGAAGGTCGTCGCTTTCTCGTTCAGAACTTGTCCCAATTAAACGTGCATCGCTAAAAGGCAGAAAACGAGGCACAGTGTCAGTTTCCGAATCAGGAATACCCCCCTGGACCCACCGGTCTTACGGCAGAGGCAAAGGAACCCTCTTACAGTGTACGCCGTGGATCCAGTTCTTCTTTCCTTGCACTCGCACTGCAGATCGCGTAGATAACAGCACCAAGTAGGGACCAAGCCAGCGAGGCTGATCGTTCTTTGTCCGCTGAAAGTTTTTTATCATTTACAACAAGGGGTGGTGATGGACAGAGTCTCTGAATTAAGCAGAGTACTCTCACCCAGTCAAGAGATCAGGGCTAGATCCAACACCGTTTTTTAGCTCATTGCACCATCCCAGTTTCAGAACCTGGCTGTATGCAAATTAGTCTGTCCCTGGCCCAGTGCATCATGGGAACAGGGCAGACCAGACTACAAAAGCCAATTCTTACACTGGGAAGGAAACAAGCTTCCGGGGACCGGTTTCTGGCATTACAGCCGTCTTCGGCCCGGCTTGCTTGAATCCTGATGGTGCAATGAGCAAGGGACTCACATCTGAGTATACCCTTCCACGCTTAGGGTGGACAAAATTATTTACAACAAGGGGTGGTGATGGACAGAGTCTCTGAATTAAGCAGAGTACTCTCACCCAGTCAAGAGATCAGGGCTAGATCCAACACCGTTTTTTAGCTCATTGCACCATCCCAGTTTCAGAACCTGGCTGTATGCAAATTAGTCTGTCCCTGGCCCAGTGCATCATGGGAACAGGGCAGACCAGACTACAAAAGCCAATTCTTACACCGGGAAGGAAACAAGCTTCCGGGGACCGGTTTCTGGCATTACAGCCGTCTTCGGCCCGGCTTGCTTGAATCCTGATGGTGCAATGAGCAAGGGACTCACATCTGAGTATACCCTTCCACGCTTAGGGTGGACAAAATTATTTACAACAAGGGGTGGTGATGGACAGAGTCTCTGAATTAAGCAGAGTACTCTCACCCAGTCAAGAGATCAGGGCTAGATCCAACACCGTTTTTTAGCTCATTGCACCATCCCAGTTTCAGAACCTGGCTGTATGCAAATTAGTCTGTCCCTGGCCCAGTGCATCATGGGAACAGGGCAGACCAGACTACAAAAGCCAATTCTTACACTGGGAAGGAAACAAGCTTCCGGGGACCGGTTTCTGGCATTACAGCCGTCTTCGGCCCGGCTTGCTTGAATCCTGATGGTGCAATGAGCAAGGGACTCACATCTGAGTATACCCTTCCACGCTTAGGGTGGACAAAATTATTTACAACAAGGGGTGGTGATGGACAGAGTCTCTGAATTAAGCAGAGTACTCTCACCCAGTCAAGAGATCAGGGCTAGATCCAACACCGTTTTTTAGCTCATTGCACCATCCCAGTTCAGAACCTGGCTATATGCAAATTAGTCTGTCCCTGGCCCAGTGCATCATGGGAACAGGGCAGACCAAACTACCAAGCCAATTCTTCACTGGAAAGGAGACAAGCTTCCGGGGACCGGTTTCTGGCATTACAGCCGTCTTCGGCCCGGCTTGCTTGAATCCTGATGGTGCAATGAGCAAGGGACTCATGTCTGAGCATACCCTTCCACACTCATGGTGGCCAAAATAATTACAAAAAGGGGGTGGTGATGGGCAGAGTATCTGAGTTAATCAGAACACTCCTACCCAGTCAAAAGATCAGGGCTTGATCCATCACCGTTTTTTAGCTCACTGCACCATCCCAGTTCAGAACCTGGCTATATGCAAATTAGTCTGTCCCTGGCCCAGTGCATCATAATGCCAGAAACCGGTCCCCGGAAGCTTGTTTCCTTCCCAGTGTAAGAATTGGCTTTTGTAGTCTGGTCTGCCCTGTTCCCATGATACACTGGGCCAGGGACAGACTAATTTGCTTACAGCCAGGTTTTGAAACTGGGATGGTGCAATGAGCTAAAAAACGGTGTTGGATCTAGCCCTGATCTCTTGACTGGGTGAGAGTACTCTGCTTAATTCAGAGACTCTGTCCATCACCACCCCTTGTTGTAAATAATTTTGTCCACCCCAAGCGTGGAAGGGTATACTCAGATGTGAGTCCCTTGCTCATTGCACCATCAGGATTCAAGCAAGCCGGGCCGAAGACGGCTGTAATGCCAGAAACCGGTCCCCGGAAGCTTGTTTCCTTCCCAGTGTAAGAATTGGCTTTTGTAGTCTGGTCTGGTCTGCCCTGTTCCCATGATGCACTGGGCCAGGGACAGACTAATTTGCATACAGCCAGGTTCTGAAACTGGGATGGTGCAATGAGCTAAAAAACGGTGTTGGATCTAGCCCTGATCTCTTGACTGGGTGAGAGTACTCTGCTTAATTCAGAGACTCTGTCCATCACCACCCCTTGTTGTAAATAATTTTGTCCACCCTAAGCGTGGAAGGGTATACTCAGATGTGAGTCCCTTGCTCATTGCACCATCAGGATTCAAGCAAGCCGGGCCGAAGACGGCTGTAATGCCAGAAACCGGTCCCCGGAAGCTTGTTTCCTTCCCAGTGTAAGAATTGGCTTTTGTAGTCTGGTCTGCCCTGTTCCCATGATGCACTGGGCCAGGGACAGACTAATTTGCATACAGCCAGGTTCTGAAACTGGGATGGTGCAATGAGCTAAAAAACGGTGTTGGATCTAGCCCTGATCTCTTGACTGGGTGAGAGTACTCTGCTTAATTCAGAGACTCTGTCCATCACCACCCCTTGTTGTAAATAATTTTGTCCACCCTAAGCGTGGAAGGGTATACTCAGATGTGAGTCCCTTGCTCATTGCACCATCAGGATTCAAGCAAGCCGGGCCGAAGACGGCTGTAATGCCAGAAACCGGTCCCCGGAAGCTTGTTTCCTTCCCAGAGTAAGAATTGGCTTTTGTAGTCTGGTCTGCCCTGTTCCCATGATGCACTGGGCCAGGGACAGACTAATTTGCATACAGCCAGGTTCTGAAACTGGGATGGTGCAATGAGCTAAAAAACGGTGTTGGATCTAGCCCTGATCTCTTGACTGGGTGAGAGTACTCTGCTTAATTCAGAGACTCTGTCCATCACCACCCCTTGTTGTAAATAATTTTGTCCACCCTAAGCGTGGAAGGGTATACTCAGATGTGAGTCCCTTGCTCATTGCACCATCAGGATTCAAGCAAGCCGGGCCGAAGACGGCTGTAATGCCAGAAACCGGTCCCCGGAAGCTTGTTTCCTTCCCAGTGTAAGAATTGGCTTTTGTAGTCTGGTCTGCCCTGTTCCCATGATGCACTGGGCCAGGGACAGACTAATTTGCATAAAGCCAGGTTCTGAAACTGGGATGGTGCAATGAGCTAAAAAACGGTGTTGGATCTAGCCCTGATCTCTTGACTGGGTGAGAGTACTCTGCTTAATTCAGAGACTCTGTCCATCACCACCCCTTGTTGTAAATAATTTTGTCCACCCTAAGCGTGGAAGGGTATACTCAGATGTGAGTCCCTTGCTCATTGCACCATCAGGATTCAAGCAAGCCGGGCCGAAGACGGCTGTAATGCCAGAAACCGGTCCCCGGAAGCTTGTTTCCTTCCCAGTGTAAGAATTGGCTTTTGTAGTCTGGTCTGCCCTGTTCCCATGATGCACTGGGCCAGGGACAGACTAATTTGCATACAGCCAGGTTCTGAAACTGGGATGGTGCAATGAGCTAAAAAACGGTGTTGGATCTAGCCCTGATCTTTTGACTGGGTGAGAGTACTCTGCTTAATTCAGAGACTCTGTCCATCACCACCCCTTGTTGTAAATAATTTTGTCCACCCTAAGCGTGGAAGGGTATACTCAGATGTGAGTCCCTTGCTCATTGCACCATCAGGATTCAAGCAAGCCGGGCCGAAGACGGCTGTAATGCCAGAAACCGGTCCCCGGAAGCTTGTTTCCTTCCCAGTGTAAGAATTGGCTTTTGTAGTCTGGTCTGCCCTGTTCCCATGATGCACTGGGCCAGGGACAGACTAATTTGCATACAGCCAGGTTCTGAAACTGGGATGGTGCAATGAGCTAAAAAACGGTGTTGGAACTAGCCCTGATCTCTTGACTGGGTGAGAGTACTCTGCTTAATTCAGAGACTCTGTCCATCACCACCCCTTGTTGTAAATAATTTTGTCCACCCTAAGCGTGGAAGGGTATACTCAGATGTGAGTCCCTTGCTCATTGCACCATCAGGATTCAAGCAAGCCGGGCCGAAGATGGCTGTAATGCCAGAAACCGGTCCCCGGAAGCTTGTTCCCATGATGCACTGGGCCAGGGACAGACTAATTTGCATATAGCCAGGTTCTGAACTGGGATGGTGCAGTGAGCTAAAAAACGGTGATGGATCAAGCCATGATCTTTTGACTGGGTAGGAGTGTTCTGGTTAACTCAGATACTCTGTCCATCACCACCCCCTTTTTGTAATTATTTTGGCCACCATGAGTGTGGAAGGGTATGCTCAGACATGAGTCCCTTGCTCATTGCACCATCAGGATTCAAGCAAGCCGGGCCGAAGACGGCTGTAATGCCAGAAACCGGTCCCCGGAAGCTTGTCTCCTTTCCAGTGAAGAATTGGCTTGGTAGTTTGGTCTGCCCTGTTCCCATGATGCACTGGGCCAGGGACAGACTAATTTGCATATAGCCAGGTTCTGAACTGGGATGGTGCAGTGAGCTAAAAAACGGTGATGGATCAAGCCCTGATCTTTTGACTGGGTAGGAGTGTTCTGATTAACTCAGATACTCTGTCCATCACCACCCCCTTTTTGTACTTATGAAAGTTTTTTATCAGCACCCATGAGCCAGGATCGATGACATGTCCTGTATCTTCAGAAGCCTGAGGCAGTGTATCATGAACTTGTTGGTGTAAGACACGCAATTTAGCCGTCAAATCATACAAATAGTCAAGCAATACAGGGTGTTCGATCTCGCTGAATTTCGTCGGCCTCGGCACTCCCCATATGTTTGCCGGGCGACCAAAAATTATTTCATAGGGACTAAGTCCCACTCGAGAATGTACAGTCATTCTAGTTGACAGAAGTGCTAATGGCAACGCGTCAGGCCATTAAAGACCAGAGCTCGCCTGTATCTTGGCAAGTTTTAACTTAAGAGTGCCATTATAGCACTCTACTAGTCCAGCTGATTGTGGGTGATTTGCAGCGTGGAATTTCTGGCGGATTCCTAAACCATCACACACTCTCTTCATCACTTGACCCACAAATTCACTCCCATTATCACTCCAGACCATTCTCGGCAAACCATACCTAGGGAAAAACTCTTTGACAAGGGCTTTAGCTGTGGACAAGGCAGTATTATCTTTCAAGGGATATGCTTCTACCCATCTTGAGAAGGCACAAACAACCACGAGTACGTATTTCAGGTTGTTGCACCTCTCCATGTGGATGAAATCTAGCTGCAAAACCTCAAACGGATACGTCGGAGGCGCAAAGTGACCAGCTGGGGTTGGAGTTCCCTTACCAGGATTGTACTTCAAGCAAACCATACAATTCTTGACCACATTCTCTGCACACTTAGGAATTCCAGCATTTTGCCATACCGTAGCCAACAATTTACAGATCCCTTTCACACTGATGTGAGCCATTCCATGTGCCATCGTAACCACTGCAAGCACATACGCATCGGGTAACAACCATCGCTGATGCTCTGACAACTCCACCCAACAACCATTCGCATTCAATTTACCCGTACTCTCTCTCCATACACTCAACGCTTTCTCTGTAGCTTCAGCTTGAATAGACTTCACGCTTTCTATCGTATCCTCACACATTCCAACATCACCAATCCATCTTGCAGGGCCTGAGACATACATTCGACTCATCACTTCCCTCGCCACTTCTTTCGCGACTTCATCTGCAAACGCGTTACCGCGACCAATGTCATCGGTAACCTTCTTGTGTGCTCTGCATTTCACAATCGCAACTTGCAACGGCAATGTAAGTGACTCTAGAAGCTCATTCACCAATTGACCATTCTGAATCTTCGTTCCATGAGACGTGAGGAACCCACGTTCCTTCCACAAACGTCCAAAACTATGAGCCACACCAAACGCATACTGGCTGTCGGTGTATATGGTCGCTTTCTTCCCTTTCGATAACACACACGCTCTCGTAAGTGCAATCAACTCTGCTGCTTGAGCTGAATTACGTGGGATACGTGCAGCCTCAACAATCGTATGCAAAGTCGTAACAGCATATGCCGCAGTCGTATCACCATTCGGAAGTTTGAAGCATGAACCATCCACCCATAAGGTACCATCACACTTCACAAGAGGAGTGTCCCTAAGATCTACTCTCCCTTTCGTTTCCTCTTCTGTCCTGAGAAAACAATCATGTTGTTCAGAGACATCTGTCTCTACTGAAATCGGCAACAACGTAGCTGGATTCAACGTATTGCATCTCTGTATGTGCACATGACTCGCTAAAAGTGTCAACTCATAACCTGACAATCGAGCACTAGTTAAGTGCTGTGTTTTAGTCCTGTTTAACAAGGTATCCTCTGCATGTGGAACCATTACAATCAGTGTATTATTCATCACCAAACCAGCAGACTGTCGAATAGAAACAGCTGCTGCCGCTGTGGCTCTCAAACAACTCGGCAACGCCCTAGCTACCGGATCCAAAGTCGACGAGAAATACGCACATGGACGTTGCTTGTCCCCAAAAGACTGTGTCAACACTGCCAACGCACATCCCTCTCTCTCGTGGACATACAACGTAAAGGGCTTACTGTAGTCGGGGGTACCCAACACAGGAGCCGAACACAATGCATCGCGCAATTCAGAAAAACTCTTCTGACAATCATCAGACCACGGGAGGGGATTCGGTGTATCTTTACAGGTCAATGCCACTAGCGGTTTGGCCAGCAGAGAAAAATTCGGTATACATTGTCTGCAATATGACGTGATACCCAAAAAGGCACGCACGTCTCTCTGTGTAATCGGCACACTCATGTTCGCAATCGCTTGAATTCTTTCTGGGGTCAATCTTCTTCCCTCCTTCGATAAGAGATGACCTAAGTAGGTCACTTCTTGTCGACAATATTGTAACTTTGAAAGAGACACCTTGTGATGGGATTCAGACAAATGACGTAATAACGACAAGGTAGCTTTCTTACAAATTTCCTCAGTAATGGCAGCGACTAGCAAATCATCAACGTACTGGAGAAGAGCAGCACCATCAGGTAAAGCAATCGTGTCAAGCTGTGTTTTCAAAGCCTGACTATATATTGACGGACTCTCACAATAGCCTTGAGGAGCGCGCTTGAACCGGAAACTTCGACCTCCTAAAGAGAAGCCAAAGATATCCCTACTCTCCTCGGCAATCGGGATGCTGAAGAAAGCATTCTTCAAATCAATCACCGAAAACCATGTGGCTGAAGCTGGAATCATAGTCAATAAGGCAGTGATATCAGGAACAACAGGAAATTGTGGCACGACTATCTTATTCACCTCTCTAAGATCGATCACAAACCTGTAAACAGGTGGCTGAGAAGAGTCAGTACGTTTCAAGACAGGCAAAACAGGACTATTGCACACATTACCTCTTGTTTCCTCAATCACATCTTTCTCAATCAAATCATGGATAATCGCTAGCAACGCCCTTTCACCATCACTAGAGATCCTATATTGGGGAATGCGTGGCATTTTAATGTTCGCTTTCAGCGTCACAACATATGGCGGTATCTCCAACAGACCCACATCATTAGGACCAGTAGCCCAAATAGTATCAGGAAGAGAAGACAATTCTGCCAGAAGTTGATCCCTCGACAAATACATTGGAGAGACCACTTTCTTACCCAATGTAAGTTGTACTCCCGAAGGAGAACAATACAACGTTGCATACAATCTTTTCAACAGATCCAATCCCAATAAGTTCTCACCACAACCTGTCGTCAGAATAAGGGGTGCTTCCAGTTCACGAGGTCCAACAGACAGAGATAAAGGATTCGAAATCGGGTTTCTAACTGGGGCGCCAGAAAAACCTACTGAAACATTTGTTAAGCCAGACAAAGGTGCGCCAGGGAGTTTAGAGTGAATAATAGAACTCTTCGTAGCACCAGTATCCAGCAGAAAAGGCTCTGACACACCTGATGCAATCACTTCAACATAAGGTCCACTCAGATCTACTGAGACTGAAACCACTCCCTCTCTTTGTCCATGGCTGTCCTAGCAATCATTACCATCCATATTGTCACCCTCGACATAGTAGTCGTCAGCATAGTACTGAGTCGTCCTACCAGACGCATCTTTCTGCTGATCGAAACAATTCATCGAATTCTGCTGAGGGAAGGAGTGCGCGTTCTGGGGTAAACCCCCACGTCCCCTACCTCTAGAAGCTTGCGGAACACCCCGACCTCTTGCGCCAGAAACACCATTCATACGCTGCAACAAAACAGGGCAACTACTCTTAAAATGACCCTCTTCTTTGCAATATGCACACTGATTAGGGCCTAAAGGAAAACGCTGTTGAGGATGTTCAAACCTTTGCGAGTTTCGCTGAAACTGCTGAGGCTGCTGATAATCACGCGGGGTGGATATGCTTGTTGTAAAAGAACCTTCGTCTTCAACTCTTTAGTCTTCTTGTCTGCTCAATCCTTCTCATCCTTATCCCTATTTTCGTAGTACTGTGCAGTAGCCAATATCTGCGCTGAGGAGGAAACAGCCCAAGAACTCTCTGAATCCTTTAACTTCTTACACAGCTCTGGAAGTAAGTTATGCACAAACTTGTCAACGAACAACCATTGACCACCCTCTGTACTCATGTCTTGTCCACTATGGTCAATAAACGTCTCTTCAAACCTAGTGAAGAAATCAGATACACTTTCCTCTTTCTTCTGCTTACACGCAGACAATTTATCCCAGTTTACTCGCATAGCGGGCATTAAAGTTTTCATGTAGGTGACAATCTTACCGGGAAGTTCCGCGACTAAGGGCTCAGGTTTAGCACCACCAACTTGTCGGACGTCCGCAGCACTAATGTTAACCCATGTATCACCTAACTCTTGCGCATGATCAGTATGACGAATCAAACCCCATAAAGGTTGTGGGACCACGTTTCCAAACAACATATCTATATTAGCTAGATTCATAACACATGAGTCTGCGGTCTGTGATAATTCCTTATAATACCCTGCAGGATTTTTACGGGGGTCAGGTAAAGTCTGCTTAAGGGCCAAAACTTCAGCACGTTTCCACAGAACATGTACCCAAACACGTCGAAAATGAGCCGGTAAGGCATCAATGTTATGAGCGGCATCAGCCTGAACTGCTTCCTTCCATACAGGAGGAACCTCTCTCATTGGATACTGCCGCACCTTTCTTCTAACAGAGGGATCAGGCTCAAACAATGACAGAGAAGGAGACTCATTCCTGAACGAAAGCAGCGTCGATACCGCTCTTTCGACGTCGGGACCCACAATCGTGCCTTTTGCAAACTCGTATTGCACATTGGACAACTCAGGCGGAGTCTGTCCCAATTCATCATCTTCCATTCTTCACGAAGGAAAATGCACATCTTATCGAAGACGTATCTCTGCTTCGGTGCTTCCCATTGACGGAAGACATCCATAACAGACTCTACATCATATCTTGAAGGTCGGATGACCCATTTATGCGCCAAATGATCCAACACTCCCCTTTCTCGGGAATCAGGCAGTTGACTACGCAACTGCTTACGCTCTGAAACGGGGGTCGTATTAAATGACCCAAAGAAAGGAGACAAAAGACTAGTAACAGTATCAGTCATTCTCTGTCGAACAGAAGGAGAGGTTGACAGGACAGGAGATAAAGCGGACTGAGAAAAGGTCAACGTAGGAGCAGTAGCAGAGGAGGTAGCGAGAACAGGTGAAAAAGTCGCAGGAATCAAAGGCGGAGCAGGTAGCAAAGACGGCGGCCCTTGAGAAGGTTGCACCAGAGGAGTAGGAGCCAACTGAAGAGGAGCTGGCGGCTGTGGCATAGCAGGAGGCAAAACAACCGGAGGCTGTGCAACTAAGGGTTGCGGAGGTGCTGTAGCACTCTGCGCATAAGGGGGTGGCGAACTCAACAGATGCGACATCAAGGGATCTTTCTCAAGTTCCTTCGCTGCATCTTGCTGAAGAAGCGGCAAAGCTGGATAGCATTTATCAATCGCCATTTTACGTTGCCTGTGCAACTGCTCACTCGCTTGTGCTTCTTCGTTATCTTTAAACTGTATAGCAGCTTGCATTATCGAGATACCCTTTTCTCTTTTATTTTTCTTCACTAATTTAATTTCTTTCTGTTTGGCTTCCTTTCGCCATAGGCGGAAAGAGTCAAACATCGCCGGCCGGGCTTTCTTCTTAAAAAGTCTAACCTCCAGATTATCTAAAATTTCGGTGTCAAAACTACCGTATTGGGGCCATTTGAGGACACCGTCCTTCCTTGTGTACCTAATCCATGCTTCATTATACGGGATGGGGCCCACGCCATGTTTCACATAGAGGTCATAGGTTGGAGTTCCAATCGGAGGAACCGGACACGAGTCCTCCAATCGGGAATCCCTATTACGACCACAAGAAAAAAATCTTCCAAGTCTGCTAAGACCAGGCATCTTCGCTCTCTAGTCTAGCTTCAAACTTCAAGGGATTATCGAACACGATAGTCTCGTGAATACACAAGTCCCTCGGCTTTGGAGCTTGCAAGCTTCAAATCAAAGAACCCAAATCAAAAGATCCCAAGGGATACCCAAAACTAAGTACTGGGAGACGCCCCACTCATACTTAACTGAAGTATCGATGACGTCGCCAGAAGATCCGTCTATCGTCTCGCTCTACAAATCATCTAAGGCTCTAAGACAGGGAGACAGTCAGGGCAGCAGTCCTTCGTAGCCGTCGGAAAGCGGGGAACCTCGCAGCAAAGACTTTCGGACCACGACGACATACAGGGGTCGATGAAGTGGTTTCCCTTCCTCCAGAATTTTCACACGAAGCTCCTCACGATCTTCAGGCTTTGGACCGGTACCGCTGAAGTTGCCCCACGTCGGGCGCCAAATGAAGAACCGGGTTATTTAAGACCCAGCGGCGTCAGGTGACACGCCCAAAGTCTCCGAGTTCACCTGTCTTCTAAACACAGAGACACGGAATCTTATTGGTGACGTCAAAGATCGAATTTATTGGCTGCAACCAGAAACAGAGGTCCACGAAGTACAATGGCTGTATATTCGTAGGAGACTGCTCAATTTTACAAAGCAAGCCATCCCTTTTATACCAAATATTGTGCTTCAGGCAAACATTCCTTATTTACAGTTGACCAATCCCATGTGTACACGACAAAAAGTATTGCATGACAAACCCACATTTCATTGTCCAGCCCTCAATCAATTATCCGGGAAGGCCCAACACTCTTCATCAGATAAGTCGAACGGACCCCTAATAAAAACGGGCACCTCCCCATCGTAAACGGACCATAAAGAAAGGAGCAGAGACAGGTGTGAGTAAGATTAGACATAGTTGTGTGCAATAAAAGGTTTATGATGTCCTGTGCCCTGATCCTCAATCTTGACCAGCTGCCGAACAAGGAACTGGCTCAACAAGTTTGGCCTCGGGCAACGGAGTCAGCTTGCCCAGGTCACACAGAAGTCAGCTAAAGGTGTACGTGTCCCAAGGACTCGTTCGGCCTTATTCATCGGCCTATGTGAGGGCAACCACAAAATGGCTGCCGTACACAAAATGGAACCCAAGGGTTCAGAACGGAATCCCTGATTTCATGATGATCACGTTACTCGAACATAACGAAAACACTCGTACATCTTACGCTCGCCATTTTCGGTCCGCTGATACCAAAATCGTCATGATACGACGACATTTATGAAACGGGTTCAGAATCTCAGAACCTCAGGTAGTGGTCCGTACATATCACCAAGTGATAACCTCAAATTATTTCTTTACAGATTTCTTTATTTAAAGACTTCCACCTGTCGGTTGGAGTCTATGAATGTGGCCAGTCAGACGATTTACGAGATCTGGCAGCACGCGTCCGTCCGGCTCTCGCTCATTTGGAAGCTGAGCGAGAGCAATATATCTCTAAAAATGCCACTGAGATCTCTAAACTAGTCAAACAAAACCAAATCTTGAGAGATGATTTCGAGAGATTGGAGACTCACTCTCGAAGGAACAACCTAAGATTCTTGAATATCCCGGAAGCAGAGGAGGGTACGGATATGAAAGCCTTTATTATTAGCATACTCAGGAATACGGTCCTAAAGGTTAATAAGGACATTAATCTTCAGCAAGAGATACAAAGAGCTCACAGGGAGCACTTTCGGTGCAACCCTCAAAGGACTAAACCTAGGAAGATCCTTGTGAATTTTCTTTCATATACTGTTAAAGGGGCAATTTTTAACGGCCCCTAAAAGATGGGCCATGCATAGTTAAGAGATTCTCTGTAACAATAAGATCAGATATATGCAAAACTACGGAACAGAGGCAATGGGAGCTAGGCAACAGGATGGAGGAACTACGGAAGGGCCAAGGTCCAATTAAAATGTCCTGCAATGCTTCGTATAATGTGGGATAACCAAATGTATAATTACCGCTCCGTCGAGGATGGCGATGTACTAATAGATACAATAAGTAAGAAAAGGGAACTAGGTAAGTGATAAGCAATCAACTATGGTTCGGTTGAGTCAGGAGACTGGTTAACGAAACCTGGATAGGATGAAATGCAGAAATTGGCTTACTGTTATCTTCACTTACTGAATTTTCCCCCAGTAGGCAGCCCATCAGGCATTTGTATACCTATCAAGATAGGGAGGGTTCCCCAGGGCTTGGTTAATGGGGAGGGGCGGGGTGGAGGGGGTGGTGATGGTACACTGGTGGGGAGCAGAGGGGTTAAATTTTTTTTTAAAGTCCTCATTATTATTTAGTCAGGAATGCCTTTGTGAGCTGAACACGGTGCAGGAGGTGGGAATTAGAGAGGGAGGATGACGACTAAATTAGGTAAAGCTATAGATATCCTCACCTGGAATGTGAATGGTCTCAGGTCACGTCCCAAGCAGCAGGTGGTGCTGAGATATTTGAAAGAGAGCCAGGCGCATATTATGGTCTTGCAGGAGACGCATCTGGTGGCAAGTGAGAGTAGAAACTATTCTGAAGGTATGGCTGGGTCCAGACTTTTTTTGTTTCCGACCAGGAGCAATACTGTAAGGGGGTAGCAATTCTAAGCAGAAGGGGTACTGGGATCGAGGTTAAGTCCTTTAGAACAGATAGTTCAGGTAGATGGATTTTAGTTGGAATGAAATGGGCAGGTTTTGAGTTTATCTATGTTTGGTTTTACGGTCCAAATGAGGATGATCCACACCACATTGTGGGTTTGGAATTAAAGCCAGTAGAGGCAACAGTCCCATTGATTTTGGGTGGGGATTTTATTATTCTTTTGGATCCCATTCTGGATCACTCCACACAAAGGAATAGTGCCTCGGCGCCTAAAACAAGACGTGCCCTTAAAAACATGATGCAACATTTAGGGCCAGTAGATGTTTGGAGGCATCTAAAGGGACATGCGAGAGGGTACACCTTTCATAGCAAACAATATGGACATTATTTCAGATTGGACTATTTTCTGGTGGAAAGCGGCCAAGCAGGTAATAGAAAAAAGATTATACATCATCCTGCTAATATCTCGGACCACTCCACTTTTACCATGACATTACAGGTCCCAGGAGTTAAGCCCAATCTAAGGTGGACATTAAAACGTGCTCTCCTCTTAGATGAGGGGGCGGTGCCTGTCTTGAAATAGGCCATGTTTGAGTACTTTTTGATTAATCCAGGTACTGCTTCCCCAGGAAAAGAGTGGGATGCTTTTAAACATGCATTCAGGGGGTATTAAAAAGTCTCAGGTGTTCTAAGGGAAGAGAGCAGAGGGTAGAACTAGCAGGAATGGAAAAGGAAGTGGGTATTAATCACTGCAAAACCTGGCCCCAGTAACAAAACCGGCCCCCACTGCTGTAAAACCAGTCCCCACCCTTCCAGCCTCCCGGGCGAAAGCACGTTGCCCGCTTCGTCCAACCCAGCCCTGGGGGCAGGCCTTCGTGTTGGTGACTGGCATACATTGGTTGTGTCATGTTGGAAATGAACAGGTGAAGTGCACGACAAAGCCACACGAATATATATTATCAATAGTGAAGCCATTGTAGATAAATCGTTATGATAAACAATTTACTTATTTATGCAGTCACTTATATATATGTTACACATGGAATAATGTAACTATAAATAATATGTACATTCTTTAAGCAGATCTAACAAATATCAATCTCTTTAAAAGCAATTATTATACATGTTTATACAAAGCAATACACACATGTAGGAACAAAACTCTAGTCCACATAAATGCTTATATACAGAGGGATATGCTGTATGTTTATGATTGAGTATGGTGGTTATGTAGGGAAGAGCCAATTATTGAGTAGTCTTCTGAAGATAAGGTGGTTATCTGTGGATCTTATGTTCGTGGGTAAAGACTTCCATAGTTAGGCTGTTTGAACAGGGAAGGATGTGCAACCCATGTTCTTTTTCTTGTACATGAGCTACCATTGCCCATCCCTGCTAGCTAAGATATCTCACGCCCTCTTATTCCACCACAAACAAACTGGAGTAATGCATGCAAGTGTTTCTTATGAGAACACAAGTCTAAACTGACTAACAAAAAGCACAACATTAATACCTATTCTTGGGTTACAAAGGAGCATTCCTCTCTTACCATAAAGCTCTTCAAAGCCTCATCAGGGATAGCAAACGCTATATAAATGCATTTACAATATAATCCATACTTGCTTATGCAGGTGAGTGTAGAACAACATAGGCATCGGTTGGCTGCCTCACCTACTGTCAGTGGTGTTCGCCAGCAATAAGCAATTCATATATTTCCTTGCTGGGACGACTAGCTGAGGTGCCAGAAACACAGGTGTTGGAGAGTTTGTTTGTACTCAAGAGTGCCCTCCTAATACATTGTTTTTATGTATCCTGCTAAACCTAATGGAACTCATATTATCAGAGCTATCAAGTAGAACACAAAGACAACAGTAAAGTGATGGCGAGGAAAAGGCCAATAGTAAGCTATTCGTAAAAGATGACTAAGGGCCCGATGTAGGTAGGCAAATACTGGTCGGAAACAGACGAAAATACCGATTTTCGTCCGTTTCCGACCGGTATTTGAAGATGGAGATGTAGGGGCATGTACACATACAGAATCGGTAATTTTACCGAATCTGTAATTTTACCGATTCTGTAAAATACCGAATAGGTAAAATTACCGATTCTGTATTTTGACATGTAGGTAGCACTGCAATCAGTGCTACAGGGGTCTAAGAATTCGTTATTTACCACCAACTAGAAGTTGGTGGTAAACAATGAAAATCCTTTAAAAAGCTTTTATTTTGCTTTTTAAACAGTGCCATGTTGCAGACATACATGCCCTAAGGGCATGTATGTCTGCAACATGTGCACCCATGCACAATTGAGGGGTGCAACAGGGTGTCAAAGTGACACCCTGCCACCCTTCAATGTTTCCCCTAATTACCGAATCGGTATTTACCGATTCGGTAATTGACATTCATTCCTATGGGCCTAATGGCCCATAGGAATGAATGGCAATTACCGAATCGGTAAATACCGATTCGGTAATTACCGATTCATACCGATTCGGAAATGAAATCGGAAAAATTACCTAAATCCTGATTGCCAGTTCTTAAATACCGAATCGGTATGATTCGGTATTTAAGAATCGGTAATCTGGGATTACCTACATCTGACCCTTGGTGTTGAAACAAATGTCACCATGAAACAATTCAGATGTATAGATGCTGACAAAATTTCAACAAAACACCAGTCCAAGTGAGAATATTTTCAGCTGGGTCAACATATGCCGACAGCTCATGCACGATCTGTAAGCTATAAGGACCTGAAAGCCACCAAATGGCATGTAGCTATCAATGTCCCGCAAGCATCAAATGCCATAGTTCAGAGCTTGCAAGTAAGGAAACAAGAGTTGGAATTTGTGATAAAACTCAAAAAAACGCACATGAACGGCTTGGCTTTTAACTTCTTTAAACAAGAGACCAAGGTTAGGAATCTCTAGATGTTGGGACTATTTAAGTTATGCTGTTGCAGACTTAAAAAGCAGTGCATGGCAGCCCCAGAACTGCTTTGCGGTTTTCAGAACTGCTTCGGCTTGTTCAGGACTATTTCGGAGTTTTTAGGACTGCTTCAGGATATTCAGAAATGATTCAGCGGTTTTCTCCAGTTGAGAAAGGCTCTGATTTAGTACATCTGTAACCTCCATCCATGAACTGTCAAAAATCAAAATCTGCCTTCCCTTCCAGTGATAATCACAATGCTCTATATATCCATTTACTTGAGTTTTAGTAATTCTTTATTCAGCCAAACAGGCCATAAAAGACACCGAAAAACAACACTGTACAACACACTAAGACAACATCATTAAAAGAGTTCCAAAATTCAATCGTCAATGAACGAAAATCATTGGAACTGTAAGATATGTCACCGATTAGTATCAACAACCAAAGATAAATGTAAAAGGTACTCTTGCAGGTCGTTAAAAGTGCAAATTGTCAATGAGAAAACCACTAAAATCAACAATAAAAAGATAAAAGAGAATCAAACAGTGTGCCAATCATGTAAAAGAAATTCATCACAAACTTAAGTATCACAGCAGCTTTTAAGAATTCATTTACTTTAACTATAAATCATAGTGCCAAACTGTCCTCTTTTAGCCACTAAAAAACACAGAAAAATGCTTTAATGCTAAATACAAATGGTAGTTCTTGTGCTCACATAGCAACCCCAGTTATCACATCCCCGCTCATCGTGCTCTAGCGGCAATTACACATCAAAGCAATTCTGTACTGGTATCAAGCAAAATTTGTTTTGCTTAAATTAAAAATCTAATCTGGCCTTTTATTTAAAAATAAATCAAGGCAAAAAGACATTCTGCCTGCCCCTAGATACATTCTAATGGAAAGCTGAACACAAACCATAAATCTGAGAGATTAAAAAAAAAGAAAGACCTCTGAATACCCTTTTTTGAATCTTAAAAAAAAGCTATTTAAACATATCTGTCAAAAAGTAAAAGAGAATGTAAACATGGATTAACAGTAGGAAATGCAGCTGTGCTCACAGAGCCTTAAAGGAAATCTGTGCTCCAATATTTGCTTTTATTGCAGTCTTTACTTGAAATCAACCCTGTTGTAGTGTTTCATTCACCGGGTCTCTGCAGCACAACTTGAAGACAACCTTCTGTGGCAACATATTCAAGTTACCTGTTCCTGCGGGGCTGAGACTCGCCGCGGAAAGAGCAGGTCACACAACACGACACCCCATCCTACAAGCTAGAATAAATTTGGGGTCAAATTCAGCTCCGTGAGCTTGACAACATGGGGGATCATTACAAAGAAGTGGCAGAATGAGGCATTAGCCGTCATGGCTTAACGCCTCACTCTGCCACTTCAGGAACGCAAGGCTGCACCATATTTACAAGGATATGGTGCAGCCTTGCATTTCCCCCTCAGCTGGTATTACACTTAGCAGTGTAGCGCCAACGCAGGCACCCTTGCATCATAGTGCAAGGGTGTCTACATGCAGGGGAAGATTGTTTATGTGTAGGGAGGTGTCCCTTCCTGCACTTAAACAATCTTTAAATGCAGTTTTGTCACTTCTATGTGTGCTAATGCAGCACTCACGGAAGTTACAAAATTTCATATTTTTTAAGGATTGTTTATGTGCAGGAAGGGTCACTTTCCTACACATAAACAATCCAAGACATTTTGCTTTTTCCATGTGTGCTGCACAAGGCAGCACACATGGAAAAAGCAAAAACGAGGAGAAATATAGCATTTCTACTTGTTTCGCCAAGTTAAGACGAGGTTTTCCCTGGTCGGAATTTTGGCGCTGCCTCCTATTTACGCTTCCCCTGTAAATAGGGGGCAGCGTCAAAATCAATGGGTGTTTCAGTGGAACACCCACCGCAACACCCATTGCCCACTCCTTTGACGCTAAGCATAGCATGAAAGGGGTCCTTATTTACAAGGCAGCTTTAAGCCACTTAACGCTGCCTTGCAAATAAGGCAAAGCCCCTATCGCCATGGAAACGTCACAAAAAGTGACGTTCCCATGGTGATAGGGGCTTGTCATATGCCCCCATGTCTGGTATTCAGAGGATTTGATTTCAAGGGCTATTCAGTCCAAAGCTAACAAGAACAGCCAGGAAACGGTAAACCATTACCGGAACCAAATTCACCCCTCCTGTCCTTGTAACCGCTCTGCACAATTTATAGTATTGTGGAAGTAGCTTGTACGTATGAATGAATGAGGGGAATCTTTTATCGCGCAACTTAGCCCAAGGGCATAAAGGCGTATGGTGCACGTAAAAATGTAGACACAGAGTAGCTTGTCAGAGGTGCTGTCCTTCTGTTGCAATGTAGTGCACAGGGCGTGTGCTTTCAGAATCAGTAATATACATTAGTGATTCTGAGATTGTCCTTCTTGACTTGCTGCATGCCTTTTATTAATAGAGTGCTGTTGAAGGCAGATTGTGTGCATTTTTGAAGCTGCGTTCCATTAACAAAAGGCATGCAGCAAGTCCAGAAGCACGGCGTGTGCTTTCAGAATCACTAATACATATTGGGCAGCGTGGGGGGCGCTAGAGGGCGCCGAGCAAGATGGCCGCACCTGCGTGAGGCTCCGCCGAGACCAGCTAACATTTGCCTAATTATCCTTTAATTGTACCCCCTGAGCCCCGTAACTGAGCCCAGCTGACTCCGCTGCTGCCGGAGAGATACTGGTGCAGTTTCCGGCTGGGCAGCCGCTGCGGTGGGCGTCCCTTGCACTGTTCGGCCTTTCCCCGGATTGCAGCCGACGGACCCCCGGCCTGAGAGGGACATCAGCACGCTACGGACCGAGCTGGGTGACCGCCTACTCCCGGCGTGTGGAGCCTGGGTGCCGCTCGGCTTGGCGCATGAGGTGGCGCTGCCGGGCGTGGAAGCCTCTGGAGGAACCAGAAACGAAGGCGGTCGGGTCCCGGCTCTACTGGCTGCGGTGAGTGGGGCGGGGCGCTACGCGAGCCCGGGGCTGCGGAGGTGGTGTTGGGCCGCGTGGGGCCGCGCTGTGTGAACCGCGGCTGGTGGGGTGTGAGCGGAGACGGCCTGCGGAGAGGTGAAGGCCCGGGCGGCGCTGCTGGAATGCGCTGAGCGGTGGCGGGAGGCTTGCTGCACGGAGTGGGCTGGCTGGGTGCTGCTGCGAGGAGGAAGAGCGTTCTGTGCCCGCCATTCTCCATACTCTTGGCTGCATCAGCGGCAGTGGCGAGGGCGCCACCGGGTGTATACTTGCTGAGGTGCAGATAGTTCAAGATGGACTGCACGTCGACTGAGGCCCAGGGATTATAGCAAACCGGGTGCTTGTGGAAGCTGCTGGGCTGCCTGCTATGTGGTGAACAGACGTCCTGTGCCCGCCATTTTGTGCACTGTTGACTGCTTCGGTGGCAGAGTTGAGGGTGTCACCGGGAGAACATTCGCTGCGGTGCGGGCGTAGCTGGGTGGACTGCATGCAAACTAAGGCCCAGGGACTAAAACAGAGCGGTTGATTGTGGGCGCTGTTGGCCTGACCTACACTGAAAGCGCTGAGTGCTAGATAGTGGGACACTTTGGCTGCGCACGGACTGTGGCTGGGCCTGGATCACGCAGAGCGCCACCATGGGTAGGACGGAGAGGAACCAGCCGAAGATCACCTTTGAGGCCAAAAAGACGACGCACATGTCTTCACAGGAGCCAACTAACAACGACCCGGGGGGCGCGACGGGGGGGGCTCCGAACTTGGAATCCACGCTGCTTGCTATGCAAAAGACCCTCCAATCGATCGAGGGTACTATGGAGTCTGTCAATCACCGACTGGACCACATGGCGACGCAATTTGATCGCCAAAATGAACGGATGGGAGAGGTGGAACAGAGGGTGTCAGCTACCGAAGACGGCCTTGCGACGGTCTCGACTAAGGTCTTCAACATGGAGAGGGTTCTGGCGGTCATTCAAACAAAGAATGAGGAGTTGGAAGGGAGATCCAGAAGGAGCAATATCCGCGTCACGGGCCTGCCAGAGTCCACGAATGTTGGTCGCATGGAGGACTTTATGGAACGTATGCTTATAGACATCTTTGGAGCGGACCAGCTGTCTAGCGTCTTCATAGAGGAGCGTCCTCATCGCTCCCTGGCTAAACGACCACCACCTGGGGCCACACCGCGTCCGATAGTAGCCAAGATTTTGAACTATAGGGACCGAGACACCATTCTGCGCCTTGCAAGGGAGAAAGGCTCCATTGAATATCAGGGTAACAAGCTTCAGTTTTATCCGGATTTTACCGTGGCGGTGCAGACGGCGCGCAAAGAATTTGCCACAGTGAAACAACTTCTGCGTGACGAAGGCGTTCCTTACGCCATGCTATATCCTGCTCGCCTACGGATAGGACCACCGGCGGATAACAAGATTTTTTCCTCTCCTAAGGCGGCTATGGACTACGCCAAAAAACAGAAGAAACGCAAAAGGGCGTCTGAAGGGCTTCAGGAAGACGATGACGGACAGCGAGATGAAGTTGCCTAATTTTTTGTGAACGTTTCCCGACGGGGGTGCGCAGTCGAGCGATGCTGCATTGCGCCTCTTCTGGATTTGCGACGGGGGCGGCTGAGCCCGATCCTGCAGCCAAGGGGAGTTGGGCTTGTTCAGACCTGTAACTGTGGCTACTGCCGAGGGGCGGAAGGACTGTGCCGCGGCCCAGCAGCCTAAATGCACCATTTGAACTGCGGTATTGAACAGGTGCACTGTTGATGCTGAGAGTGGGCAGGCTGGATGCAGGGCTGTGGGGCGGCTCGGGAGCCTATTATGTGGACGGCTTATGCACTGTGCACACCTGTTGTCATCTCTGTTGATATATGATGAGCTTCCTGGATGTTATGCAATGATGTGTTCACGTTTCACTGCTGCATTGCTTGCATTAAACTTTTGACGGATGGGGGTTATGGAAGGGGGGGGGGGTTTGTACATCGAGTCTGGTCTTGCTCTCGTCAGTGTTCTGGCGGGAGTTGTGCGCCGCTGCGCCCCTGGCTATGGGAGATCCCCACGCACAGTTGATTGCATGGTTGGGGGTTGCAATGGGGGGGGCACGGGATGGCTTTGGCAAATTGGGGCTGCTGAAGTGGGTGGGGGGTTGGGGGATGAGTTCCTGGAGTTTGTTGGGGTACTGTTTCATGTCCTGGTCGGAGTCTGGGGTTCTGAATTGCCTATGTACTGTATTGCTTCCTGTTGGCATTTGTTTGCGGCAACCTGCTGGAGTGCTAATGAACATGCTGGGTCGCTGGGTGGTGATGGTTGGGTTGAAGATAGGGTGTTGGTGGGGGCATATGAAGTGTTGGGCTGTTTAACTGATTGGCGATATGGATCGAGGGGGTAAACTCACATGTATCACGTGGAATGTGCGGGGACTTAATCGGCCGCAAAAGACGCGGCAGATGCTTGCTAGGCACGGTGCTCAGGTTGTGTTTCTTCAAGAGACTCATCTTCGGGGGAGGGCGGCTGAAATGGTGGGTAAGCAATGGGCGGGAGTCCGGCTGGCCACGTCCTATTCCTCATATGCCCGGGGAGTGATGATTTTGGTTAAAAAAAATGTCCCGTTTGAAATACATCATGAGGAAGTTGATCGGGAGGGTAGATATATTCTTGTGCAGGGTACATTGTGTGGTTTGCAGGTCGTCCTGCTTAATGTGTACGGACCCAATGTAGATGACCCAGAATTTTATGTAACTCTCTGGAACAAACTTTATGCGCTTCCCCCGTCGGCTATCATCTGTGGTGGTGACTTGAATGTCACGTTGGATACTGAGTTGGACAAAAAGCAGGACAGGCCGTGTGGGCGTAAGAAGGCAACGGCTGCGGTATGTGAGGGCATGCATGGCTTGGGACTATTGGATGTCTGGAGAATGAGGAACCCGATTAGGCGAGAGGGCACGTGTTACACATCGGCGCATGATACGTGGTCACGGTTGGATTACTGGCTGGTAACTCGGGATGTACATGGATGGGTGACGGATGTTGACCACCTTCCTCGCACTATCTCCGATCATGCGCCTGTGAAGTTGGTGATGAAACTGCCTATGTTTGCCCTCGCTCCTTTCACGTGGCGTTTCTCCCCTGGTGTGTTGTCTGATAAAGTATTGCGTGAGAGTCTGCGTCAGATTATTGAGGAGTTCTTTGTGCAGAATGTGGGATCTGTCGACACTATGAGTGTTGTGTGGGAGGCCTTCAAAGTGACGATAAGGGGAGCATGCATTGGCCTGAGATCTGGTGTGCTGACGTCCCTGCGGGGTTCTATGGCCAGACTGGAAAAGGAGTTGGCGGTTCTGGAGCGTCGCCTGGAGCTCGGTGCCGAGGCCGCTGTATTGGCTGCGATCAGGACGAAAGTCACTGAATATAATGATTTGGCGGAGCAAGAGGTGAAATTCCTATCCAAGCGTTCCACGGCCAGATACTATGGGGAGGGTGGCAGGCCGGGGAAGGGCCTAGCGGACAGGATCAGGGAACCCTGGGCGCGGTACTGTTCTGTGCAGGAGCTTGATGATCATGGGGATGTGGTGACGAGTTCGGAGGGCATTCTGAATTGCTTCGCGACACATTATGCAAAACTTTATGAGCACAGGGACACGGCAGACGAGGAGGAAGTGAATGAGTACTTTGAGGACATAGCTCTGGTATGGTTGTCCAGAGGGCAACAGGAATTTCTGACGCATCCCATCACTGAGGCTGAGTTTAGAGAGGCGATTGCTGCTTTACCGAACGAGAAGGCGCCGGGCACTGATGGCCTATCCTCCGAATTCTATAAGGAATATGCGGAGTTGTTGATCCCACAGCTAGCAAGGGTCTTGGAGGAGGCGAAGGAATGTGGCCGGCTCCCAGAGACTATGAGAGAGGCGTTGCTGGTGGCGTTGCCTAAACCGGGGAAGCCCCTGAATAAATGTGAATCGTATCGCCCCCTGTCGCTCATGAACACCGACGTGAAAATTATTGCCAAAGTCTTAGCCACAAGACTACAATTGATTCTCCCCGTTATGGTATTACCGGATCAGTCAGGATTTGTCCCTCTTAGGTCGACTACACATAATCTGAGGGCGCTTTTTGCTGTGCTCCATCTCCTCAAACCGGAATTGGCTGCGGTGGCGGTCATGCTTGACGCCGCCAAGGCCTTTGACTCAGTGGCATGGAAGTATATGCTGGCGGTTTTACACCGGATGGGGGTACCATTCTTTTTCACTTCACTAATTGCACTCTTATATACTGAGCCCACGGCTAGGGTGAGGGTTAATGGTCATGTTTCTTCCTCTTTTCCGATACAACGGGGGACGAGGCAGGGCTGCCCGCTCTCGCCCCTACTTTTTGCCATCATGATGGAACCACTAGCCTGTATTCTGCGGCAGAAATATGCGGAGGCGGCGTTGAAGTTTCCTCTTCGCTCTCTGGCAGTGTCAATGTATGCTGACGATATGGTTCTCTATGTTCGTGAACCGGCGACATACCTCGAAAACATACTCCGGGAATTCATCAAGTTTGGTCGCCACTCTGGACTGACCATCAATTGGGACAAATCCTTTGTGCTGCCTCTTACGGATGTTACGTGTCGGGTCCCGTTGGAATTCCCCTTGGAATGGGCGACTGAGTCGGTTCGTTATCTTGGTGTCTGGGTTCACAGGGATCCCCAAGAAATTATTAGGGCTAATTATGGTGTGGCTGTCTCCAAGCTGGAGGATCAGGTGGCACGCTGGACGCGGCTCCCTCTGACGCTGGCAGATAGAGTGTCCTTAATAAAAATGGTAGTTCTACCGAAGTTTCTTTATCTCTTTGTAAATGTTCCCGTTCCCCTGAAATCACACTTCTTTGCCAGACTGCGGTCACTGCTAATAACTCTCACCTGGGCGGGTAAGAAGCCTCGGGTGACATGGGAGGTACTGACCAAACCGTATGAATTAGGGGGGTTCACCGTGCCGGACATGAAGCTTTATTATCTCTGCGCGCAGGCTCATTTTGCGATTTACTGGCTGTGTGCCCCTCCGTACACGCCGCATGTGGCTCTAGAAGCCAGTGCAGTTTTACCATATCCACTGAGGGCCAAAATTGTTAATGACCATTCGGTGTTTGGAAAGGGGGAGGTCGACACTGTAGGAATCACGGCGAAGGCCTGGGAGGAACTGGGCAGGCGGGCAGACAGGTTGCCATTGTATGCGCCGGCCATGCCGCTGCTCTATCATTCGGGCATTTCGGTGTCTAATGAGACGGGGGGACTGCAGGTTCTGAGGGACGCTGGGCTTCAAACCATGGGGGACCTGTTCCCTGGCGCATCGTTTATTCCCCTGCAGGCAATGACGGGCCGCTCCAATAACGCCACTATGGCTACCTTCATATATGTTAGGCTTCGGGCTGCGGTGCATACTCTGTATCCGACATACCCGGGAGAACCGCAGACACTTGGGGCTTTACAGTTGCTATACACCACCACGGATAGATCTAAGTTGTTATCTAGATTATACCGGGCGGCGCAGGAAGATGAGGGGGGGGGGTGCGATCCAGGCTAGAGCCAGATGGGATAGAAGTCTTCCCGAACCTTTGAGTGATGTTGACTGGACTGAGTGCTGTACTTTGACAGGAGGGTACATGATAAATGGTAATTTTCGGCTTCTGCATTTTAAGTACATACATCAGTGGTACTACACGCCGGTCCAACTGGCTAGGTTTGGCCTTCGTGAATCTGCCTGCTGTGTTAGATGCGGTGAGGATGACGCTGATTTTGTGCACCTGGCCTGGGGATGTTCGCGAGTGTATGACTTCTGGAAAGCGGTGACTGAGATGCTTACGGCTATGACATCGACTGCGGTTGCGTTAGATGTGCGCATTTGCCTGCTGGGCATTGTCTCCGGTGTGTCGGTTAAGTTTAGACGATTTGTGGTGTTGGCGCTCCAGTTGGCCAAGCGAAGAGTGGCGCTTTGTTGGGGGGGGAGGAGAGCGCCTGAAGTACGGCTGTGGCTGAATGATCTAGCCTACTGTAGAGATCAGCTTAATTGTTACTATGAGGGGCTCCCTGAGGCGGCAAGACCACGGGATATATGGACTCCATTTACGCTCTATATGCTATCCCTGGACGATTCTGACAGTGAGAGCAATGCGAGGGCTGCCTCTCCTGAAGGAGGTGCTGAATCCGAATGAGTTGTGACTGAGGGAGCGTGTATCGGCTGTCCTGCACAATGTCCTTGAGTACCGGAAGCCATTGGGGTCTTCACGACGTCGTAGCTGGACAATGGATCTAATGCTTGTATTGTTCCTTACAACTGCTCTTTGACTCACTGTGTGTAGGTCTTTCTGCAACTGCCGGCCTGGGTTGCTACTTGCCTGTTGTCAACAGGGAGAATTACCTTAACGACGATCTATTTTACAGGTTGGGACTACTCACGAGGACCAGGGTTGGGGGGTGGGGGGAAGTTTAGGTTTTAAGGGATTGTTGAGTTTGGTTCTTCACTATATTGAAAGAGACCGAGATCCCCTCAGGGCGTTACGGCCACAGCCTTCTGGTGAACTATGTACATTTTTAATGCAATCATCTGTTGTGCCTTCCTGAGTCGAGTATTCATAATATGCACTCTAACGCTAGTGCCGATTCTTACTGGTTTTACTTGTTTTACCTGGTACACTGATTGCAGCCGGCCCTGGCAGAGGGTTGTAGGCACGAAGCTGTGTATATGTAACTTGAACAATAAAGGTCTTTAAAAAAAAAAAAATAATAATAAAATAAAATAAAAAAACATATTGGGCAGCGTATAGTAGCATAGAGTACAGTGGTGTAGGGTGCAGTGGTGCAGAGTAGAGTGGCACAGAGTGCAGAGGCATAGAATGTTGCAGAGTAGAAGATAGTGCTCTAGAGTGCAGGTCAGCAGTGGCTCGTGCCAGTAAGAGGGGTGGGGCCGGGTGGGAGGTAATTTCCACAGACAACGACGAGGGAAAAATCATTATTTATTTAATTTTCCCTCGTCGTCATCGATCAAAATGCCCCCCACGTGCCTCACCGCCCTACCTCTCTTACTTGCATGGGCCACGGCTGGTGCAGTGGCGTGGAGTGCTGAAGAGTGCAGTGGCATAGAGTGTAGTGGTGCAGAGTAGAGTGTCACAGGGTACAGTGGCATAGAGTGATGCAGATTGCAGTGGTGCAGAGTAGAATATAGTGCCCTAGTGTGCAGTGGCGTGGAGTGCTGCAGAGTGCAGAGGCGCAGTGTGGAGTGATGCAGAGTAGAGTGGCTTAGAGTGCAGTGGCCCTATTGCACCCCTGAAATATGCATGGGTGCACATGTGGCGCGCATACATGCCCTAAGGGAATGTATGTACGCCACATGGCAATTTGAAAAATGCAAAAAAAGTGAATTTTTTTAAAGGAAATCACAACTTACCACCAACTTCAAGTTGGTGGTAATTTTCGATTTCTTATAGCAAAATTGGACAACTTGAGTGCTTCCATGATTTACATTTAAGAAATCGCAATTTGCAATTCCTTAAATGCATTCTCAATATAGGGAATCGCAAATTTTGTGTTTCCCTATTTTGTGAAGGCCTTTTGGGATGATACATCGCAAAAAGCTTTTTCCCAGTCGCAAATGGGCCTATTCTAGATTGAGTATCAGCTTGTTTTTGCGAACGGGAAAAAGGCTTTTCTGAACACTGAGTCCTGAGAAACATGGCTGATGCCCAGTGGAGCTGCTAGACAGCTATAGAGGAGATTGGGCCAGGTTTACCCCTCGACCGTCACCTACCCAGCCGGACATTGGGCACAGTTTCCTCTTTGTCTCCCTGGTATGGCTCCTTCCTCCCCTTTCCTTCGTATCTCCGCCCTATCTCCCTCCTACCCTTCTTCCTTACCCCCTAACCCTTCCGCTCTCCACTTCGCTTGTCTTCTATGCTCTTTAAATGTTTCTAGCAACAGATGTAACTTGTAACTGATGTAACTTTGTAACACTGAGGAACCTCATGTAAAGCGCTCTGATATCTCCGGGTCTAGCCAGAGCTATATAAAACTCAAATAAATTAAAAAAAATACATCTGGCCCATAGAGTGCAGCAACATAGACTTCAGCAGCAAACAATGCAGCTTCGTAGAATGCAGTGGCGTTGATTAGAGTGGTGCAGAGTAGAGTCCGGTGATGCAGAGTTGAGTTGTGCAGAGTAGAGTGCAGTGGTGCAAAGTGGGGTGGTGCAGAGTGGTGCAGCATAGAGCTGCATAGAGTGCAGTGATGTAGAGCAGAGTGAAGTAGAGTGGGAGAGAGTGTAGTGATGTAGAGTGGTGCAAAGTGGAGTGGCACAGAGTACAGTCATGTAGAGTGGAGTGGCATATCGTGCAGTGATATTGAGTGGCGAAGAGTTCACTGGCATAGAGTGCAGTATTGTAGAGTAGGTTAGAGGTTAGTGGTGGAGAGGGCAGAGTTGCAGAGTGGAGTACAGTAGCAAAGAGTGCCGTGGCGTAGAGAGCAGTGGTGCAGAGTAGGGTGCAGTGGCATAGAGTGGAGTTGTTTAGAGTGCATTGACGTAGAGTGGAGTAGAGCACGTACAGTGTAGAGTTCAGTGGCTACAAAGTCCTCCACGATACAGGACCAGCATATCTGAACCACCGCCTCGCATTCCACCTGCCCGCCAGACACCTTATCTCCACCCAACTGGCCCTGGTCACTGATGCACGGATCCAAAAGAACAGATCCAGAGGAAGATCCTTCTCATACTTCGCTGCCAAGACCTGGAACACCCTGCCTCTCCACCTCAGTCAATCCCTGTCGCTGAACCATTTCAGAAAAATCTCAAGAACCTCATGGGTGAGTAGCTGCGCTCTATAAACCCGATTGATTGATTGGCAGCGTAGATTGTTTCTGAGTAGAGTGAGTGGCGAGGAGTGCAGTGGAATAGTGCAGGGTAGGGTAGAGTGGCATAGATTAAAGAGGCGTAGTGTAAAGTGGTGTAGAGTACAGTGACATAGAGTGCAGTGGTGCAGAGTAGATTAGAGTGATGTGCAATGGATTGACGTAGAGTGCAGGGGCATAGAGTTGAGTGTTACAGAGTAAATTGCATTGGTGTATAGTGTATTGGCATAGAGTGCAGCAGCAAAGAGTGCAGTGTTGCAGAGTTGCTAGAGTGGAGTGGCGTACAGTGGAGTTGTGCAGAGTAGAATGTAGTGGCCTAGAATGGAGTGTTGTAGCGTTTAGTGGCGAAGAGTGCATTGGCATAGAGTAGAGTGGTGTAGAGTAGAATAGAGTGAAGTGGCATGGAGTGCAGTGGTGTACAGTGTAGTGGTGCAGAGAGCAGTAGTGCAGAGTGAAGTAGAGTGCAGTAACACAGAGTGCAGTGGCGTGGAATGGTGTAAAGGGGTGTGGTATGGTGCAGAGTTGAGTGCAGTGACGTGAAGTGACATAAAGTGGAGTGTGCATGGTGTGGTAGCGCACTGCCATTACAGACAACACATTTTCAGTTGAAATGACCATTACAGTTGCATAGACATACACTTTTACTAATACAACTATACAGCGCACAAACAGTAATGTGTGGAAATGAAATCATCTATTGTATTGATTTGTGATGATCATATTAAAGTATTTGTTTCCAACACTTCAGAATCAACAAAAAATGTGCTTCATTTGTGTTCCTAATTTTGAAATACTTGCATAGTTTAATTAAATGTTGGGTGCAAGAAAAGCACCCCCCCATCCAGCAAGATTGTCACATAAATCCTCTCACTTTGAAGTCAGAGAAAGAAATGCAAACACCAAGCTACCCTTGGAAGAGTCTGACATGTACCTCTGTATTTGAATGCAAGGCAAATGTGACAAGATAAGAAGATTTCCAGGCCTGTTTACAGAAAGGCTCCCTTGAAAGAAGACAAGGGGAGTTGGTGTGAAAATGCTTTGCTCCTTGGAAGGGACGAACTGTTCCTGAACAGCCTAAAACAAATAAAGCCAGCAAATAGAAAACCATAAAATGCGAGTTGAAAACCACAACGTCAATGGTAAGCAATGGGGGAAGGCATTCCCAGGCTAGCTTTCTGACTGTTCCCAAGATGTCTTTAACAAACAAGACAGCTGCGCTGTCTGATACGCTTGGACCTAAAAAGCAGTCTTTGCATTTCTAAATGTTTTTTTGAGTGGCAAATATGATTGAATATTTGTAAATACATGTATTTTTGAGAAATTCACGCCCTTATATAACCTCAAACATTCGCTGCGTTCATTGACAGATATCCCAATAGTGTGGTACGTTCATGAACACATACACTGCGCATCATTTATTATATATATGTACATATTACAGACACGACAATGTATACATCTCAGTTTAGGAACCTACACCCACGTGAAGAGTAAGAAACGATTGTGAATGTGATAGCGCTTCACTACACATTGCCTGTGCTTAATTATTTAATGTTGTGACCCCTGCTCTCCGGGTCGAGGCCAGGCGCCATGAGTGTCAGGGGCTGACTGATTATAAATAAGTGAGCGGCTGTGGCGGTTCGAGGGTCTGCCGTCACGTGCTCAGCTATTCCTGTGTTGTTTCCGCGGGGCTTCGACGCGGTGGTTAATCAAACGCGTGATGCGTCTTGACGGAGCTGCTCCCGTGACCTTGGAAACACAAATTATTTACTGAATCTGAGCCTGGCTTCCAATCCTGCTCTGGTGTTGCACTTTTCTCCCCAGCTCCCCACGCATGTTTTCCTCTCTGACTCCTGCTGCTCATCTCTGAATCCAGCCCCATCGTTGCCGTTCACCCCATCCCCCCTCCCTCGTATTTTCTTCTATCACTACAGTACGTAGTACCGAACTCACAACCCCATCATTTTCACATCCTATGAACGCCCCTTTTTTTCTTCCAAGCTTTTCTCACTCTCTCTCTCTCTCTCTCTTCAGACCTCCTTCTTTCCTTACAGCCTTTTCCCCTCATCCTCTTCACCAGTGGGCGAAGTGCATTAACAAAAGTAAGGGAACTATCATGCTGCATGCAATGGAGGCGGGGTGAGTGAGGGAAGGTGCGTGGTCAAAGGCATGGTTAAAAAAAAATATTCAGGAAGTTTTTTAGGTCTTTCACCTTCAAGTAACTGCATATCAAACAATGCACTACTTAAATGAAAATTAAATGCAAGTAAGTTAGTCAGTGAGAACTGCTCTGTCGTACATTATGAAACCTCTATTAGTTAATGTTCTGCACCAGAGAGCCACAGAATTACATCCTGGTTAGTGCAGTGTTATGTATGTTTACTGCTACGAGGTCCCAGTCTGTGACAGAAAGCACTGTGAATATGTAAGTCATTATTTTAAACTTGCATTACCCAAAGTAAAAGGTAGGCTGTTACAAAATTTGCAAATAGGTTTAAGATTAAAAAAAAGTGCTTCCAAAATATACAGTTTAGTAATACCGAGACTGCAAGTAGTGCAAATGTTTTTTATAAATGTCTTTTAAAAGCACACACTTCACAGCTTAGCTAGTACCTCCTTTACAATGTCTCTTGGATAGAATAAATGTCTGTCATCAGGAAGCCTCAAGTGATTCAATCAATAAAGCCAATACTGCCTTCCAGGATTTGCAGGTTAGCAAATTCCTCGGTGTCACAGCACAGGAGACTCCATGCCTTACATTTCAACTCTCGGAATTCGTCCTGGGACGGTTGTATTTTCACAAAAAGTAGAGGAACGGTTTTTCTACAATTAAAGTATGGGCACCTCGGGCACCTCAGACCCCCTCTACTTCGACCACTGCCCCTCACTGCCTTTCACTGGCAATGCTCTCTGTTCCAATGCCCACGTTGTGGGTCTTCCTTCCAGCCTGGCAGGGGCTTACCTATTAATGTGCAATAGGTGCAGGAGCACCGGGTCCCACTGAGTTTTGATTATTTTTGTATTTTACTAGCACAGCAGCAGTCAATAGGACAATGTTTGCAGTCGGTCAATCAATCAATCGGAACATTTGTAAAGAGCACTACTCACCGGTGAGGGTCTCAAGGCGCTGGGGGGGGAGGGGAGGGGTTCTGCTACTGCTCAAACAGCCAGGTCTTGAGTAGCCTCCTGAAAGTTAGTAGGTCTTGGGCCTGCCATAGGAGGATGGGGAGGGTGTTCCAGGTCTTGGCGGTGAGTTGGGAGAACGATCTGCCGCCGGTGGTTGCTCTTCGGATGCGGGGGACGGTGGCGAGGTCGGTGGAGCGGAGCTAGCAGTTCGGGGTGTAGAAGTTGAGTCATTTGTTGAGTTATGCCGGTCTGGTGTTGTGGAGTGCCTTGTGTGCGTGGGTTAGGAGCTTGAAGGTGATCCTCTTGTTGACAGGAAGCCAGTGCAGGTCTATCAGGTGGGGTGTGATGTGGCTGCGGCGAGGGATGTCGAGGATCAAGCGTGCAGAGGTGTTCTGTATGCGTTGTAGTTGTTTCAGGAGTTTGGCCGAGGCTCCTACGTAGAGGGCGTTTCCGTAGTCTAACCTGCTGCTGACGAGGGCCTGGGTGCCCGTTCTTCTTGTTTCGGTGAGGATTCACCTGTAGATCCTGCGGAGCATGTGGAAGGTGTTGAAGCAGGAGGACGAATCGTCGTTAACCTGCTTGGTCATGGAGAGTGTGGAGTCGAGGATGAACCCTAGGTTGCGTGCAGTCTGGTCCATACTACCCTTGCAGGCGAGAAACTAGAGCCACATTTCGGGGGGGGGGCTGAAAAAGATTTCGGGGGGCTAATTCTTCCAGTCATAGGCAGAGTGGCTGTAAGAAGGGGTGAAACATGCAACAAATGCCTCATTCACAAGTAAATTGTATTTTAAAGACCTGTGAAGTATTCAGGTGTGGCTGCAATTAGACAGTTGCCAGCCCGCGAAGCTGTCTCAGCCCGGGCTGACACACACGACGGGGGGGCTGAAGCCCGATGAGCCCAATGGGTGTTGCGCGTCTTCACCCTTGCTACACTGCTACAGCCTGGGCCAGTCAGGAAGTCCCTGATGGGGACTCGCTTTATGATAGACAGTGCGCACAGCTGAGCATCAGCGAACCGGCAGCTGAGCCGGGCTAACCCTAGAAAACCAGATAACCAGAAAAACATGTGATGGAGTGGCTATGCCGTCACCTGCCCGCCAATTTGTCCACCATGTTGCTGTCCAGGCAGGCCTGTTATGTCGGATGCCACGGGAAGCAGGTACTTTTTTTTTTCTAGTTTCAGTTTTATATAGCACGAACTGGAGCTGAAGATAATGGAGCACTGTACATGAGCTCCAGTTACATTACGCAAGGACACATTCATGTTTTTGTAGGCACGGGGAGATAAAGTGATTTGCCCAGGACAATTGGTTGTTTAACAGACCGCTACCCCAAATCCTCTCCATAATTCGGCATATAATTATGGCACAAATTATGAAAAAAGCAAGCAGCTTGCCTACGATCACCCAAATTGTTCAAACAAAGTAAACAAACACAGGCAGGGACTATTGGACATACCCAGAGCAGAGGTGGGCGAGCCAACAGAGTGAGCCGAGACACAGCCGAGCCAAGGGTAAGGCCCGGTTTTAAGAGCCCATGCATGTGCTGAGCCCTGAAATGTTTGCCTTGTAAACCATACATATCACCATAAAATCGCTTTAAAAATATTTTTTAAAGTATTTCCGTAACATGCGGGAGAGTTTCAACTGAGTACATCAGTTTGTGCCACGCTGTATTGAGGTGTATTTATTAAAAGCAATAGTTTTTACCCATTCACTTAAAAACATTTTCCTGCTTTGAATCGTAGCTAAATGCACTGGGGCAGATTTACAAGAAAGTGACTCAGTGCGTTCCGCGAGCCATTTGGCTGCACCGAACGGAGTCACTTTTAAAGCACAGGGATGCAACATATTTACAACAATATGTTGCATCTCTGTGTTTTCCCCTGCGCTGGCGCACAAACTGCTGCCATGCGCCGGCGCAGGCACCCTTGCACCATGGTGCAAGGATGCCTGTGTAATGGGGAGATAGTTTTTGTTCAGGAAGGGTTCCCATCCTGCACAAAAATCATCTGGAAAATGCTTCTATGTGTGCTGAATTAGCACACGTAGAAGTTGAAAAAGGTAATTGTTTCAATGATTTTTAATGTGCAGGAAGGGACATCTTCCTGTACATAAACAATCATTAGAGGTGATTTCCTCTTTCTATGTGTGCTGCAGAATGCAGCATCCATAGGGAGAGGAATAGAAAACGAGGAGAAATGAATACAATTCTCCTCGTTGCGCTTCCCTACAACTCTCCTTGGGAGGCGTAGCATTCACACGTATTTCCAGATTTATGATTCCTCATTAATCTGGAAATGTGTCTGGTTCCATGGGTATTGCATGGGAACAAGGAACACCCATGGAACACCCCTTTCACGCAAAGTGCTGTATGCAATGGGCCCTATTTACAAGGACAGGAAAAGTCACGCAGGGTGGCTCTTCCTGTCATTTTAATATGGAGCAGTTAAATGCGCCACCGGTACGACATAAAAAGTGGCGCAAGGGGCTAGTAAATCTGCCCTTTTGTCTTTTAACCTTGGTGCAGAACGTTACACCGTGGGTGGCAGGTAGAAGCCATATGAAAGCTTGGCCCGTTTTGGGCTTGGTGTCCCAGAGTACCGCAAACTGAGCCAGAGACAGTCATCTGGTTCAAGCCAGGTTCAAGCTTTCACTGGCTCGCCCACCTTTAGCCGGAGGAGGGACATTGAAACAGTCGAAAGAGTAGGAAAAGGGATTCTCCCTAATCAATAGGTAAGAGGCCCCATAATGCATGGGGTATTGGGCCAGAGCCCACTGTGCCTAAGCCCTAAAATGGCACCTGCAGGGAGAACATCACCAGGAGAAAAAGCAGCAGCGACGCAGAGATTTTGGAAGGAAATGTATTCCTGGTTATCATAAGGAGGAGCCCTCTTTTTTACCTGGGATTTTATGTGATCAGGTAAGAATCACCGCAACCTTCTCCAGGTCATAATTAAATCTATCTCTGGATTAGGAAATACACTTCTACTACTACTAGGATTCCTGGTTAAGCGGTGGTCCAGCAAAGCGAAGCAGTTCTTCTTGCTTTGGGGCCTCCCCTTTGCCTCCAGCTACTGCCCCCAGGGATCATTCCAGGGCTAATGTAATTATGCCATTATGAGGCCTCAGTGTTTTCCACATAATTATGCATTTGCCACACATCCCATCATCTGCTGCATAATATGCAGATTAAAAAAAACGTTCTAGCTCAAACGGACCAAATGTTACTAAAAAATGCTGTGATATGTTGTTGAGAAACAGAAAGTCATTTGTAAATGTTGACTAGTCACCTTTCTGTTGCTTATTGCCAGCCCAGACTCTTTTAAGAAGTGTAAAAATTACAAATGTATAAAGTTATACAATTACAAAATGTGCCACATTACACTGAATAGTTTGCCTTTTCTTAATGCATAACTGCCGCATAATTCCAGTGGCCTTGATCAAACCATGACAGAATTCCAGACAAAAAAATCTGACCCATTTGACTAGGGACAGCAGTATAAAAAAGGTGAACAGCTTTCCATCTAAGTAGCATAATTCTTAAATGTGTTCCAAATGTGGCTGCTTGTGCAAGTTCTGAACTGTAAACAGATGAAAGGTTTGATCCGTTGACTCTAGTGGTACAAATTTAGGATCTGAAATAGATCTGTGTGTGAACCTCAATCTCAAGTATAATAAAAATAACTTTTATATAATATTCCACACCTCCACTATATTTAGGTACCATAAATACAGGAGTTACTATCACACAATTTATGGGTAATAAGTTTACCAGTTTAAGAAGAAGCCATCTTGTCAGCCTATAAGCAACTTGCTGTAAAGATTGAGAGGCGGCTGATGCCAACTGTGGGTGTGCATTGGTTTCTGTTAAACACACTGGGTAACCCTTGGCGACTGTGGGAATTGTTACGTGGATAAATTGTGAGTCTCTCTTTAAAATAGTTATGTATTTCTTGTGAATGTATTGGGGGACTAGTGGTTCTGGTCGCAGGTAGAACAACAATTATGGCTGGCTTTCACAAAGACCTGCATTCCAGAGGGCCCCGGAAGTTCGCTGTAAGTCCCTGAGTCAGTGTAAATTCATTGAATACTCTGTCCTAAGCCCGTAGCAGGTCACTATTTGTTGCAGACCCCGGATCCAAGGAACCACTGTTTCAGACCAAACATTACGGCCCTTCTGTTATCCCAGAAGAGACATTAGACAGGGAAGACTCACAGAAACTCCTTTCTTCCCTACTATAGCTTTCTCATCTGTGTGATTCGGCGTTAAGTATAGATTGCAAGGGTGCCTCACCTATTGCGTACATCTATCAAATGGGCAGCTCTAGCCCATGAGCTTGAAATGTACTGTGCTCAAATCCATACTCTGGGCCCCTAACTGGAGCACAGCTTTTCCTGAAAGATCCATACATATAGCCTTCCCAGGTAGATTCCAGCCTTTTGGCCCAGGGTAGCAAATTAAATTCAGATCTCCGAGGTATTTCCAAAGAATTGCACATTTCAACTTTTTGGACATGGAAATGAATGGTGGACTTTGTACACTGGAGATTGGTAAAAGGTTCATATAGTCCTGGCCCCTTGATATACCTCTGTAAAAAAATGGTTGTTAACATATTTTCCTTAATATGCGAAGGTAACTGTTTATATTTAGAGTGCACAGCAGGTAAAGGGTATCACAGTTGAAACTAATCAGAAATGGTGCTCCAAATGAACCAAGTCGGTTACCTCGACCTGATTGAAGAGTTATAACAATTATAGCTCAAAACATTCAACTATTTTCACTGAGCACTCAAAAGTCCACAAATACTTTTTCAAGCGATACAGTTCTGTTTATTCTTTTTTCATAATTCAATTGTCTCCTTCATTGAATTACAATCTTCTAAATTTCCTTCAAATCAAATAGTACAGCCAAAGTGCAGCCAACACGTGTTTCGTTTGGTCCAATCTGACCATTAACTTCCTCAGGGCTGCAACCCAAAACAAAATACAATAACCATTACTATTCAATTCATAATTTCAGAGTTGGGTAAATTTAAATTTTATGTACCTTTAGGTAAAGGAGGGGAAGCTTCCCCAAACCAAACCCATGTTATAGTCGAAATAGAAGTTATAGTTTTCAACTCACCACCAAGAAGTAGCATAGAGTCACCCGTTTTCAGTATTAATAAAGTGTGTAATAGTATTTCACATCTCTAAGTATTAACAATTATGTTATGTGGAGGTTAGAATCAGTCAGAGGTCGCGACCGTGCTTCAAGCTTCATACCTATATGTCTTGACAATGCGCCCGCAAACATAAATGTAATCCAATTTCTTGTAGTTTTAATCCATCTATATATAGCAATTAAAAATAAGTTGTCGTTGGTTAACACAATATTTCTAAATTAGTATCGACATGATCTCTATAACCATTGGACATACGTCCATTTTCTTACCTATTTCTGTAGTAATTCTCATGTATCAGGTATAGTATTGGCAGGTGGGAGTATCCATCGCCTAAAACAATATTAGAATTCTATCAGTAAAGGATCCGTTCCTTTAACTAGCCTAACAGTTAGGTTTTATCAAGTATAATTGTCTATAGTCCTCACCTTCTCATAAGATGTGCATCGCGTAGGATCGCGTATCTCCGTGTCAGCGTCCTATAGCGACGCCATCTTACTATTCCAGTATTTTATACGATGAAGGCGCGAAGCGCCATTTTGGTATATCTGTAACTTGTTCGTATTTCTCAAGTTAATTTGATATTAATTATCTATTGGGTACCATATCTTCATATAACAACTGATTCTAATTGTGCGAGTATTGTTCGTAAAAAAAACGATCAATATATATTGGTTTATCAAATTTTCTTTGGAGCCTCAATTTTTTATTTATTTTATCACACATCCTCTGTATTATTAATACTATGCAAGATTTGTTATATCTATTCGTTAATTTGATTGACATTAGATCAAATTAAAGATTACTCGCAATGGCATATCGGAGTCCGCCATCTTAAGAAGGTCTACTTTAGGTAGAGTCTGTAATATGGTCATATGTTAACTACGTGAGTAATTATTCAAGGAATTATGTTCGCTGAAGGGTAATTTTCATAATGTTTCTACATTTTCGTCTCTAATTATTTCTCGCGCAAATGTACTTCTTATAAATCGATCATGTATTATAAATGGAATTAAGTCATCACATCTGTCTAGCTAGTGTCGGAACTCTACAATTATTATTTAGGTATCTCGTAAGCCTGTCCGCCATCTTGAGACGGTCTATGTAAAGGTTTACTACTTGTGAGGTCACTTAACGCTAGTTTGAAGGTATATTTGCTAGCGCAGTGCCAGGCATACTAGCATTCTGCCCCGCACAGCCGCTTACATCTGAATAGTAAGTATAGGAAACAGGAAGAGCAAGTTTGGAAAAGGAAACCTATTTCAGATAAATTCCAATAATAGATCTAAACATTACAATTTTCTTCATCATAAATACAGTCTTATCTCAAATGTACTTGAAACATATACAGTTGTCATTATTTGTTCACATATACAGATGTCCATGTGGGTCTATGTTATACAAAGTAATAACTAACAGAGTAATTTAATACAATACAGTATATTATATCATTGAAAATTGTGGTGATACAAGTCATCTGTAATAATCTTATATTATTTTGATAGCTGTTACTCATTCCCTAAGAAAAATTCATATTCATTATCCACATTTAGTCCCTTTTCTACAGCCTTCAGCTTAATTAACCATGTCACTTCCTTTCTCCGAAGTGTCAATATCCTATTTCCCCCTCTGGGATCTGGATCAATACGATCTATACCATGGTAATTGAATATGTGTTTGGTTCTTTCATGTGAATTCTTTATTAAGTGTGAAGCGGTGGGATAACGTGTATCCCCTTGCTTTATTGCTCGGAAGTGTTCATACATCCTGTCTTTCAGTCTCCTCTTAGTACTCCCTACATATATCTTACCACAACTGCAAGCAATAATGATGACAACATAAGTTGTGTCACAATTAATAAACTTGTCAATCACATATTATCCTGTATCATTGTAATTAAAAGTGACTACCTTATTCTTGGCCCATCTGCACGAAGAGCATCTACCACATTTGTGGAAGCCTCTCGATCCAGATAGCCAATCTTTGTTTACATGTTTCTTAGGATAGCTTGGACACAGAATATTGGCCAGTGTTAACCCTTTCTTGTATGTCACTGAAGGGTAGTCATTAAGGTTCAAGATCTTTATCTAGCATTAGAAGATGCCAGTGTCTTTTTAGGATAGAGTACAGTTTGGTACTATCTCTACTGTAGTGTGTTATGAATCTTACTCTAACTTCTGAATCCTTCTTATTACTCTCAGGTCTGCTTTTGAGGGTATCTTTACGTTTAAGTTTAAGGGCTCTCTTTACAACTGTATTGATCACTTCTTTCTTGTACCCTCTCCTTAAAAAACGTCCTGATATGTCTTTCATATTTGCTTCAAAGTCACAATCCATAGAACAGTTACGCCTGGCTCTTACTAATTCACCATATGGTATTGTTTTCAATTGATTATTAGGATGACAGCTTTTGGCGTGAAGCACTGCGTTACAACTAGTCGGTTTTCTATACATACGACTTCTCAGATGACCTTCTGCCACAAATAATTCAATGTCTAAAAAAGTAATTTTCTCAAAGTCATACTGCGTAGTAAATTTTAGGTTAAAAGTATTGTCATTTAGGTAATCAAAAAATCCTTTAAGCTGTTCTACTGTTCCTGTCCAGATTAGAAGGCAATCGTCGATGAATCGACCCCAGTAGTGGATATACTGAATCCATTCTTTGTTGGCGATGCCCCAGATTCGCTCCGCCTCATACCAACCCATAAACAGGTTGGCAAAAGACGGAGCGAATCTGGCTCCCATCGCTGTCCCAAGTTCCTGCCGATACCATTTTCCATCAAATAGGAAGACATTATTTTTCAAAACCAATTCTGTCATTTTTAATATCATTTGTGAGTGATCGTAAAATTCTGCTGCTCTTTTACTCAAAAAGAAATCAAGTGCTTTGATGCCCAAATCATGATCAATGTTAGAATAAAGGGACACTACATCTAGTGTAGCTAATATCATCCCATCATCCCAAGGCATATCATCAAGTAAATTCAAAACGTATTTGGTGTCCTCAATAAAAGATGGTAAGTTGTATACATGGTCTCTCAAGAAAGTATCTATATATTCAGATAGGTGTTCAGTTGGTCCACCTACGCCAGAGACAATTGGCCTACCTGGCGGTTTGTCTCGGCATTTGTGGACCTTTGGTAAGGTATACAGACATGGTGATTTGGGATAGGTAGTTTGGAGGTAGAGGTATTCGTCACGATCTAATAGAGACAGATCATACCATTCTCTTATTTTCTCATTAATGGTCGTCAATATTGTTTTCATTGGATTATTTTCTAGTTTTACATAATAACGTCTGTCATTAAGCTGTGATAAGACTTCATTGTTATAATCTATAGTATTCTGTATAACAAGGTTACCCCCTTTGTCTGCTCTCCGTATTTGAATATCCTTGTTGATCAACAAGGTTCTAAGTGCTTTCCTTTCTCCAAGTGATAGGTTATCCTCTCTTGGGTTCAGATAGTTTTGATGATGATTTAACTCTTTATCTATGTCTGTGCTCACTGCTTTAAAAAATACATCTATCGTGTTACCCTGTACCAGTTGTGGACTCCATTTTGATCGTAATTTCAGACCACTTCCCTCTGTCATATATCGTTCTACATCTAATTCTTCCAATAGTCTGGATAGTGTTACCGGATCATCCTCATTTTCTGTCAGGGACATTAGTAGCTGTGTCTCTTTAAGTTCTTGTATTGTAAGATTGCTTAATCCTTTAGAAGTAGGTATTGGCTTTTTGTCCGGTATATTAGTAAAGAATTTTTTCAGTTTTAAAAGTCTAGTGAATTTAAAAAGATCTATTTTGGTCATCACCCAATCTTGTCTCCTAGCTGGACAGAATACTAAACCCTTTTTGAGTATACTAATCATGTCTTCAGTCAATTGTAAATCTGATAAGTTAATAACTTCGATGTCACTTACTTCACCCTCGTCTCTTATGGTTGTTGCTTCCATGATCTCAAACTCCTTTTTCTTGATCCTAGATCTCCCATTTCCTCTCCTGCCTCTCCTGGTCCTCTTGTAGTAGTATTGCGATTCCTTCCTGTTTCTCGATTCCCCTTCCGTAACCGATGAACTTCCTCTAAAAAATTATTTTCTAATGTTGAAGCATTTGTCGTTGGTGCTGATGTTTCCTCATTCTCATCACTCGATATATTGCTTGATGATGCTTCTGTCTCACTAAGTGTTGTGATGCTACCTGTTTGTCTCGAAGTAGGTGTTCTTTTCATTAAATAGTCAAATCTTTTAGCATAAGTGTATACTCTGCCTGATAAGTAATCTTTCTCGTCCCTTTTAATTTTACGAGCCTTCCTTCTCTTAATGTCTGATTGTATCTCATTCAGAATCTCATCCATTATAGTATAATTTTTGACCGTTGCTTCTGGAAGGTTCATTAGCTTGATTTCATCCTCCACTTTTTGGATTTCAAGCAATAATTTTGCCATTTTCTTGTCAGCATTATCTATAAGTATATTCATCAAGTTACGTGAGCTATCGCTTAGTCCTTTTCCCATACCTTATAAAGTTCAGGTTCTAGGTCCTCATAAGCAGGTATAATCTGAGAACGTAGACCACGAGGTATCCTATTCATTGTTATGTATTGTTTAAGTGTAGCAGCATCCCACCACTTATTTAACTCCTGTCTCTTAAGTGATTCCAGCTTTCTAAACTTGGCGCTAAGTCCTTCTTTAGTATTGCTGGGTGGTCTAACTGATGAACCTATAGAGCCACCCGCCATTAGTTTGCCAAATAGTTCCTCTGCCTCTTTTTCTCTATTCATTTTCCCTTCGTGGCTGCTCTATTAACAATTTAACTAAATATGCAAAGGTAACTGTTTATATTTAGAGCGCACAGCAGGTAAAGGGTATCACAGTTGAAACTAATCAGAAATGGTGCTCCAAATGAACCAAGTCGGTTACCTCGACCTGATTGAAGAGTTATAACAATTATAGCTCAAAACATTCAACTATTTTCACTGAGCACTCAAAAGTCCACAAATACTTTTTGAAGCGATACAGTTCTGTTTATTCTTTTTTCATAATTCAATTGGCTCCTTCATTGAATTACAATCTTCTAAATTTCCTTCAAATCAAATAGTACAGCCAAAGTGCAGCCAACACGTGTTTCGTTTGGTCCAATCTGACCATTAACTTCCTCAGGGCTGCAACCCAAAACAAAATACAATAACCATTACTATTCAATTCATAATTTCAGAGTTGGGTCAATTTAAATTTTATGTACCTTTAGGTAAAGGAGGGGAAGCTTCCCCAAACCAAACCCATGTTATAGTCGAAATAGAAGTTATAGTTTTCAACTCACCACTAAGAAGTAGCATAGAGTCACCCGTTTTCAGTATTAATAAAGTGTGTAATAGTATTTCACATCTCTAAGTATTAACAATTATGTTATGTGGAGGTTAGAATCAGTCAGAGGTCGCGACCGTGCTTCAAGCTTCATACCTATATGTCTTGACAATGCGCCCGCAAACATAAATGTAATCCAATTTCTTGTAGTTTTAATCCATCTATATATAGCAATTAAAAATAAGTTGTCGTTGGTTAACACAATATTTCTAAATTAGTATCAACATGATCTCTATAACCATTGGACATACGTCCATTTTCTTACCTATTTCTTTAGTAATTCTCATGTATCAGGTATAGTATTGGCAGGTGGGAGTATCCATCGCCTAAAACAATATTAGAATTCTATCAGTAAAGGATCCGTCCCTTTAACTAGCCTAACAGTTAGGTTTTATCAAGTATAATTGTCTATAGTCCTCACCTTCTCATAAGATGTGCATCGCGTAGGATCGCGTATCTCCGTGTCAGCGTCCTATAGCGACGCCATCTTACTATTCCAGTATTTTATACGATGAAGGCGCGAAGGGCCATTTTGGTATATCTGTAACTTGTTCGTATTTCTCAAGTTAATTTGATATTAATTATCTATTGGGTACCATATCTTCATATAACAACTGTTTCTAATTGTGCGAGTATGGTTCGTAAAAAAACCATCAATATATATTGGTTTATCAAGTTTTCTTTGGAGCCTCAATTTTTTATTTATTTTATCACACATCCTCTGTATTATTATTACTATGCAAGATTTGTTATATCTATTCGTTAATTTGATTGACATTAGATCAAATTAAAGATTACTCGCAATGGCATATCGGAGTCCGCCATCTTAAGACGGTCTACTTTAGGTAGAGTCTGTAATATGGTCATATGTTAACTACGTGAGTAATTATTCAAGGAATTATGTTCGCTGAAGGGTAATTTTCATAATGTTTCTACATTTTCGTCTCTAATTATTTCTCGCGCAAATGTACTTCTTATAAATCGATCATGTATTATAAATGGAATTAAGTCATCACATCTGTCTAGCTAGTGTCGGAACTCTACAATTATTATTTAGGTATCTCGTAAGCCTGTCCGCCATCTTGAGACGGTCTATGTAAAGGTTTACTACTTGTGAGGCTCCAAAGAAAATTTGATAAACCAATATATATTGATCTTGATGCACATCTTATGAGAAGGTGAGGACTATAGACAATTATACTTGATAAAACCTAACTGTTAGGCTAGTTAAAGGAACGGATCCTTTACTGATAGAATTCTAATATTGTTTTAGGCGATGGATACTCCCACCTGCCAATACTATACCTGATACATGAGAATTACTACAGAAATAGGTAAGAAAATGGATGTATGTCCAATGGTTATAGAGATCATGTTGATACTAATTTAGAAATATTGTGTTAACCAACGACAACTTATTTTTAATTGCTATATATAGATGGATTAAAACTACAAGAAATTGGATTACATTTATGTTTGCGGGCGCATTGTCAAGACATATAGGTATGAAGCTTGAAGCACGGTCGCGACCTCTGACTGATTCTAACCTCCACATAACATAATTGTTAATACTTAGAGATGTGAAATACTATTACACACTTTATTAATACTGAAAACGGGTGACTCTATGCTACTTCTTGGTGGTGAGTTGAAAACTATAACTTCTATTTCGACTATAACATGGGTTTGGTTTGGGGAAGCTTCCCCTCCTTTACCTAAAGGTACATAAAATTTAAATTGACCCAACTCTGAAATTATGAATTGAATAGTAATGGTTATTGTATTTTGTTTTGGGTTGCAGCCCTGAGGAAGTTAATGGTCAGATTGGACCAAACGAAACACGTGTTGGCTGCACTTTGGCTGTACTATTTGATTTGAAGGAAATTTAGAAGATTGTAATTCAATGAAGGAGACAATTGAATTATGAAAAAAGAATAAACAGAACTGTATCGCTTGAAAAAGTATTTGTGGACTTTTGAGTGCTCAGTGAAAATAGTTGAACATATTTTCCTTTTTAATTTTGTGTTATTTTATCATTAGAGAAGCAATTTAGCCAGGGTAGAAATTGCAAATCCTGACCAAATTTTTCTGGACAACATTTAAAAAAATGGTGGATGTGTTGCATTGATAATGTAATATTTCAGGAATCATGAGACCTATGTACTTCATTGTAGTGTTAAAACATAGATTTTAGGGGGTCAGGTGGTCTTATAGAGACAGAAAATATTTCCTCAGAGCAACCCTTCCACCATTTTCCAAAATGGCGGCTCTATAATGATTTGTTGTAGCCATCATATTGGTAATTTATTTTAATATTGTTTTTGTTTCAGGTTGTCCATTGATTCAAATTTGTAGACATGATCAAAGCAGAAGTAGCAGAGGATCTTTACATCCTGACAGAGTGTTGCTAACTACAAACTCTGAGGACTCCTTCAACAAAGAAAAATGTGTCATATGTCAAACTAATTGGAAAGGAAAGCTAATATCAACTGCGGCTGGACAGAGGAGAGTTTGACATTCTGCAGAAATACGGGAAGACGAAGTTCACAAAAGATTGAAACTCATGGGTGATACGTATCAAATATTTTATCATTGCTTCAACAAGTACTGAAAGTGGTATACAATAGAAAAAAGCATAGAATAAATAGGTAAAAAAGTAGCAGAAACTAGTGAATCACAAAAATCCGAGTCTTCTGAGAAAGCAATGACAACCAACCCAAATGCCCATACAGCAGAGGATCTTCAATGTGTGATCTGTGTTTTAACCAGAACACGGGCCAATGGGATAGACAAAAGAAAAAAGTACAGAGTATGTGAGTCTCAAAGAGCAAACATGTTTTTATCTGCAGCTAGTTTCTTTCAAGATGACATTTTCAGCCCAGTAGTTGACCTAAACAGCAAAGTGAAATTACTTGCAGCAGATTTGTATGCCCTCCGAAACTACATGCATGCGTACAATCAAAATGAGCTTCCAGCAGCAACATAACCGCTAGCCTTCAGTTAAGTTTGTACTCTTTGAAAAAGCAAACAAAGTTTTAAAGCCATTCTTGAGTGCTAGCTATGGGTTCACACTCAGAGAGATCAAAGAAATGATGGTCAACACTGATAAAACTGTATTGATCCATAATAATGAAATTATGATTTTTTCTGGTGAGAATGTACAATGACAGAATTTGTTTTTGTCAGTCTAACAAAAAGAATGAGCCACTAATGATGTTATCAGCCGTTTTGACTCCTGAAGTTCTTGCTGCAAAAATAAGATCACATGATGCAGTAAAATAGCAGAAACCATATTAAGAAACCTCCTGAAAGATTTAAATTTTGGACTTAATGACACATTTTGTGATGCCCTGAGCTCTGGAAATCATGGGAGTCAAAAAGAATGCCTATTCATTGCTTAATATTAGCAAAGCAAAACTGTTACAAACTAAAGTTCTTGAGTTTGGAACAGAAGCCGACAACATTAATTATCGCTTTGAATATATAAGCGAGGAAGTGGAAGACAATCCCATGAACCGATAGGTTTATGCTGTGCAAATCTATTAGCTTTTTCAAATCATGTTTTATGAATTACATCACAGCAAAAAAAACTCTGCTACACATGATGACTGTCCACAGAATCTATGACAAGTGCAAAAGTAGAGAGCTAATCAATTCAATGAATAGGATTGGTGTTACAACAAGTTATAATGACATAGTACGAAGCAGGAACTTGTTAGCAGCTCATGCTGTAACATCTTGTGAATCCGACAGCACACCACTTCCAAGTCACTTTACCAGGAAAGGATTTACAATTGCTGCTCTTGATAATTTAGATTTTGAAGTCAGCTCTTCTTTGTCTGGAACATCTAGCACGGATGATACTGCCATGGTGCATTTTCAAGACTGTACCAATGAAGAAGCCATTAGAAAACAAGCTGTGTCAGCTGTAGGCATAAAGAAAAGAAGCTGAAAACTTATAACCCAACTGCAAGGGGGATTTATCCTGAGCATATGTCCATATTACGAATGTCCACAAGTGTGCCTTAGTTGAAATGTTCTGCACTTTATTTTCAACCTTGCATCAAATCCAAGGTGATACTGTAGGCAGACTTATTTTCAACCCGTAATACATCCAACAGCAATACTGTAGCCAAGGTTACTGTAGCCAACACTTGTTTCTTCTATTATGGGTATCCCACTGACTTTCTCAGGGCAGAACAATTGTGCTATATAAGTTGCAATTCTGCATGTATAAATGGACCAGATGTCTCTCTGACTCCTTTTAAGTTTCAAAAGATACGTTTATTAAAAGTATTTCAAAAAGGAAACATCAGAGTATCAGATAGCGTAACATCAAGAGAAACATTGCAAGAAATATCGTTAATGGCATATAGGCAAGTAATCATACAAGAAAAGAAAATCCATGGCAGAGATAAATGGGTAAAGAAAAGGAAATGGGTTCGAAAATTAATAGGCATACAATAAAAACAGAATAACATTTGAACAAGTAAAAAGTAGAAAAAAATATAAAAACAGAGAGATCAAGGGGGTTGAGCAACTTCTTGAATATATGGTGTTGGAGCAATGTAATCTTTTTTTGTTTCAGAGACATGGGAAATACAAAGGTTGTGTCAAGTCTGTGATTGTGACATACAGAGTACCACCAAGCTAAATACGAGAGTTAGGAAGCATCTTTTCATTTTTTTGTGATCTGCTGAAAAGCAGTAGCCACTAATAGGTCAATAATTTGTGTTTGTGTTTTTGGTTTGTTCCATGTAGTGGAGAGACTACCTAGAAATTTAATGGGAAAGTTAGTCCCATAAATATCATTAATTTGAGACCAGATTAATTTCCAGAACTGCATAACTTGAGGACATGAAAAGAGTAGATGTTGAAGATCTGCCTATGGGAGTGAACAAGACCAACAAATATTCGGAGTATTAGAATGCATTCTATACAGGGACGCTGGTGTGAGCAATAATCTGTTATAAATTTTTAAAAAAAGAGTTTGTGTAGCACTAGCTGCTCTGGAAGAACTTCTAAGTTCCGTCCAGATTTTATCCCAAACAGAGATGGGCCAGTGTGTACCTAAGTCAGTCTCCCAAGAAATCTCAATTTTTGTTTTAGATCTTGGTAAAAGTGGGGATAATAAGCAGATATAGAGGGTGGAGGTCTTAGCTGACCTACGAAGGATGTTCGACCAGGTACGGTCTAATGGCAGGGGGGTGAAGGCAAGGACTGAAAGGAGGAATAAGGATCTAGTATGGTAGAGAGTAAGGCTAGAAATGTAAGTGACAATGAGGGAGGTAAATGAAAAAGAGAACGTGCTTGTGAAAGAGTGAGAAAAGTATCATTTTTGAATAATTGATGCACCCATAAGATACCGCTATCTCTCCAAGATCTCCGATATATTGTTTTTGTCTTAATGCAGATAAAGGTATTATGCCATGTGGTGGTGTTAAGAAATGTATTAAAATTGTGCGGCTCAATATGAAGAAATATATTCAAACTATTGCACGAATGTTTAATGTTTAATAATAGGTGTAAATAAGTTATGCAGTTTTCGTGTAAAAGATAAATATTCTTGAAAAGAAAATGGGGAAAGGAAGGAACTCTCTAGATCGATCCAAAGAGGCAAATCAGGAGAAGGTAAAGACAACCACTTGGAGATATGTTTTAGTAAAAAGGCTTTATGATATTTGGGAAGATCAGGGTAAGGAACACCTTCAGATTTCGGATGTGACAACTTTAATAAAGATAGTCTAGGTTTTTTATTCAATCAAAGAAAAGAAGTAAAGATGGAGTTAATTTTGTGGAACCACTTTGTAGGAATGGGTATAGGAATATTAGAAAGAAGATAGAGGATAATAGGCGTTAACATCATTTTAATGGTGTCAAGACGTCCCCACCATGAAAGATATAAAGGATGCCATTTGGAAGAGAGTGTGCAAAGCTTCTCAATACATTTATTAAAATTGAGGGGAATTGATGATTTAATGGAGGAGGTGAACAGTATACCGAGATATTTTATGTGGAGTGGGCTCCAAGTAAAGTATGAGATGGAAAATCCTCTTTATAAGTATATTTATTTAAGGGTAGAATTTCACACTTGTCATTGTTTAATCTGTAACCCGAGACTAAGGAATATGATTGGACTTCATTCAAAAAAGCCGGCATGGAATTTTGGGGTTGGAAGAGGAATAAGAGAACGTCATCAGCATATGCAGCTAATTTAACCTGTAAAGAATTAGAACTGTAACCCGAGATGGATTGATTCGGTCTTATTTTAGACAAGAAGGGTTCTAGGGCTAAGTTAAAGAGGAAAGGGGATAGGGAACAGCCTTGCCTTACGTCTCTATGGAGAGTAAAATAGAGGGAAGTAAGACCGTTGGCAAAAATAGCATCTTTAGGATTCGAATAAAGCAGAGCAATCAAGGAGATGATTTTCGGGCCAAAGCCAAACCATTTTAGTGTCTGAAAGATGAAAGGCCAGCACACTCTAACAAAAGCCTTCTCAGTATCTAGAGCAATGGCAGCAAGGGGTTCTGGAAAATTTGACGACTTGGAAATAATGTAAAAAAACAAACGAGTATTGTCACTAATGGAACGTCCTTTAACAAAGCCCAATTTTTACATGCCTAAGAGTTGAAGGAGATGAGATTCCAATTGAAGAGCTAATGATTTCGAGAACATTTTGTAATCTATGTTAACTAGGAAATGGGTCGATGATTTTTGCAATAATGTAAATCTTTTCCTTCCTTTGGGATAAGACAGATCAAGGCCTCCAGAAAAGTGCCAGAGGAGTTACCAGAAGAAAGAAAAGAGGAAATTAAAGCATGTAATTTGGGTACAATTACTTGAGCAAAATGCAAAAAGAATTCAACAGTAAAACCGTAGGGACCCGGTGACTTTTCTTTCTTAAGGGATTTAAGAGCATTAAGTAAATCAGTCTGAGTCACATCAGTTTCAAGGAGGTCAAGATGTAGAGACGGGGATGAACGCTTATCAATTCAGGAAAAATAAAGGGAAATGTCATTGTCAGTGGGAAAGGACTCCGGAGTATAGGGTTGTTCATAAAACCGGACAAATTCTTGTAAAATATCAGCATCTTTATATTTAGAAGTATTTGTGTCCATTAATATGGATTCAATATGAAGTTTATTTTGTTTGGTCTTCGGATAATTAGCTAGCAGTTTACCAGATTTATTTTGTCCACCATAGAATTTAGCACTAGTCTTTAGAAGAAACAAAGAGGCAGCATCAGTCGTGTCTTTGTTATTCTGAATCTTTGCATTACTGAGATCAGTTAGACAACATTTAGATTTGGAAGTGTATTAAGTATGTTCTAATTGTTTTATCTTAGAGGGGAATTCTCTATTTAAAGCCTGAGCTGTTCTCCGTTTATTAGAAGCGTGCCGAATAATAAAGTCACAAGCAGAGGCTTTAAAGGTGTCCCAAATTATATAAAAGGGTATAATGGCATTCCTATTTAAAAGGAAGTATTCGTTGAAGAAAGAAATAAAGGAAGTATTACAGTGAGGCTCTAAAAGCAAGGAATTATTAAAGCACCATCTCCTGGGATTATCAGAATGAGGCAGGATGTTTAACAGGATGGAGACAGGGGCATGGTAGGGGATGAGTATGGGGCCTATATCTGCAGATATAAGAGATTGGGAGACACTGTGTGATGTGAAAAAGTAATCAATTTGTAACTGGGTCTGATGAGGTAGAGAGTAAAAAGTAAACTCTTGCAATGACGGATTACACAATCTCCAGACATTGGTTAAATCTAAGTGTTTTATAGTTTGTGTGGAAGTTTTATGTGCTTTTGAAGGAGTGAAAGAAACTGTAGATTTCCGATCTAAAAAAGGGTAAAAAACTTGGTTATAATCTCCAGCAAGAATTACTTTGTTAGCAAAATTATGAGAAATCAGTTGATATATATGGGACCAGAAAGGTGCGTCGCCAGAAGTAGGGGCATAAACATTAAAAAGAGAGAGCGGGACCCCGTCAATCTCTAACTTGGTAAACAGCCATCTACCTTCATCGTCTCTCTCTTGTGAAAAAAGGGAGGTCTGCAAAGATTTGTGAACTAGAGTAATAGCACCATTTCTTTTGCCATCACCAGTTGAAAAAAAGATTTCACCAACCCAATTTTTCTTAAGCTTTAAAGACTCAGGGGCATATTACCAACAACTAGCGATAATTTTTGTCTCTAACTTGTTTAGAGACAAAAATTATCGCCGCACATCGGCGATTTTTATCGCAGATAAACCTTGCTATTAGCAAGGTTTATCGCAAATGCGATAAAAAACGGCCGCAATGCATGAATATCGCTGAAAAGTCAGCGATATTCATGCATTATCGAGCAAATGCTCTTAGCCATGTTATCCACCTCCCATTGGATAACATGGTGAAGAACTGCTCAGGGCAGGTGTTAGCTTTTGGAGATATTCGCGCTTAGCGCGAATATCTCCAAAAGTTGGTAATAGGAGATAGCGATGTTAGCGACTGTTTCCAGTCGCTAACATCTTGGCACGCCCACTTTGCATGTCATTAGTGATAAATATCACTGACATGCAAAGCGGGGCCCAAGATGGTCGCTATCTCCTATTAGCTGTCACTAACTGGTGTTAGCGACAGCTTGGTAATAGGGAGATAATTTTATCTCCGCTTTCTTGGCTTTTAAAGCCAAAAAAGCGGAGATAAACCCCTTGATAATATACCCCTCAGATTCTGTAAGATGGGTTTCTTGCAGCAAAACAATTTTAGCATCCAGTTTAGATAAGTAGGATAATACCTGTTGTCTCTTAATGGGGAAGTTTAGATCTTTAACATTCCATGTAATGATTTTTAAAGTCATAAACCAGGGAAACAAAATAAATAGTAGAATGAACCAGCCTTAATGCATATATCATTGAAATACAAATAAGAAGCAATTAGATATAGGTAAACCTCGAAACTTACGAAAATGAAGGAGGAGGAAAGAGGGAGAGAAAAAAGGGGTAGATAAGATAAAGAAGTCAATCGAAGAAAATATGAAAAATGGTCACAACAGCAAAGGAAGTAGCAGGTGTGGTGATAAGAAAGAAAAGAAAAGGAGAAAAAAGCAAAAAGGTAAAGAGAAAGAAGTAATATGAGAGCCAATGAAGAAGACAAAAAATACATACTTACAAATAATCCAAGACACATGTAAGGTGGGGGGAGATGAGGCCACATGGAAGAATGACGAATCCAGACTTCAAACGGGGAATGGGAAGGAACAAGAACTGACAAGCAAAACAACACATGGGGAAGTATAGCGAGGGAACAAAACCTGCAAGGAAGAAAAAACAGGTTAATGAACAAGTCAAAACAAACCGGCAGGAAGAAGCATTGTCTTCAATCAAGCAAAAATTAAGAGAGTCATTAAAAGTAAATGTGAAAAGCCAAGGTCTCAGGTAAGAACTCAGTCAAAATAGAACAACAGCACTGCCTCAAGCTCAATGGTTCGAAAACAGAGGTGCTTGTGATTGGGGGTAACTCGGCCAGCTGGACCCTGGACTGGTGGCCGTCGTGTCTGGGTCCTATGCCCTCTCCGTGCAAGGAAGCAAAGAACCTGGGTGTATGGGTGGATCCCAGACTCTCTTATGACAGCCACGTCCAGAAGCTAGCAGGAAAGTGCTTTGGTGTATTGAAGACCTTAAATCGCACCCTGGACCTCCTTCCTTTAGAGGCCAGACGTACGATGACCCAAGCCTTAGTCACCTCCCGTATTGATTACGGTAATGTTCTACTCTTAGGAACCACTGAGAAGAACATTAAAAAACTGCAGGTTCTCCAGAACACGGCGGCTCGTCTGGTCCTTAGGCTTCCCAGAAGAGCGGCCTCCAAGCCTACACTAGTGGCTCTTCATTGGCTCCCTATAAAAAAGAGGATCTTGTTTAAAGCACTCCTTATATGCTACAGGATCACCTCTCAGGTAGCCCCTGAATATCTGAAGGATCTTGCTATCCCCTATATGCCCAACAGAGTTCTGCGCTCCAAGGGTACCGGGCTTCTGTGTGCCCCCCGGATAAACAAAGCCAGAATGGGAGGGCGCTCCTTTCGTGTGCTGGCGGCCAAGAATTGGAACCTTCTTCCTCTGCATATCAGATTGGCTGAGACAGAGACCTCATTTAGGAGACTTTTAAAAACTCACCTGTTCACCCTTTAGGTCGCTCACTTTTTCCGGTTTCTCTCTCTCCACAGCGCGGGGACACGCCGAGATGGCGTCACCAGGCGCTTTACAAAATCCTTTATTATTATTAACTATTTGTTAAACGACGAGGATGATGCAGATGTGTCCCTAGATTCCGCATGGCAAGAGTTGAGAAAACATTTCAATTTTATAGGGTCCTCATATGTTGTAGTCTTATTGTTGATGGTCACCTTGGAAAGGCATTGGTGAAAAAGGCCATAACGTGCTCGAAGAGGATGAAGTTGTGGTCTCATTGCCAGAAAGTATCTACTTTGATCAGCAGTGGGCTTAGAGTAATCCTGAGAAAAAAAACAAAGTATTGCCCGCCCAAGTAACACAGTTAGCTGTTCTTGCTGCGGAGAGAATCTTAAGCAGGTCAGTATATTCTAAAAAGTATAAGATAACCCCTCTCAGTTTCCTCGCAGTGGTAGAAGACGTTGCAGAAACAGGGCCCAGACTATGAGCTTGTTGGATGTTGAGCTGGGTATCCTGTGGTAAGTTAAGAACCTTGGGTAGAAATGATTTGAAGAAATTGACGGGTATTCCGCCTGTTTCCATTTTCCAAGTTTTCGACTTGCTTTTGGAGGGTCGACACTTGAGAATGTAGGGCATCCATTTTGCTGCTAGCAGAAGTTAAAGATTCAAGATTCTGCTCCACCGTAGTAACCCTGTCTTCCAAGTTGACCATCTGTCTGTTAAAATCTGTAATTTAGAGTTGGTCTCCTCAACAAATGGACAGAGAGCTCTGATTTCCTCTAGTAGTAAGTTCAAAGAGACCGAAGATGATTGCTTGGGAGGAGAAGGAGGGTCTTTCCTTAGACGTTTGCTTGGCGTTTTGTTTGTACCAGAGGAGGTCGCAACAGTGGAGGCAGTAGCGCCCTTAGGCGAAGTATTCGATGAGTCATCCATTGAGGAATAATACAAGCGGGATTTAGAGCGGGTTGAAATTTTGCGAACCCGAGTCGATGAATAGGAAAAGACTTTAAGTAGTTTGCCCATGCATCCAGACTGAATTTTTTTTTTTTTAGCATAAACAGTCTCAGAGACTTATAAATACCTTAGGAAATTGAAAATCCACATGCAATGGAAATAGAAGGTGAGGCTACTATGCGATAATCAAGGTAGCATCCTGTAAGCGCCACCGTCTGACAACCACATGGGTAGTTGCAATTAATCACAAGTCAGAATGTGAACAATTACTGAGTTTAACTGGCAATGACTTACAAACAAGGTTAGGTGCAGCCAGGACAGTATCAAATCAACAGAGAGGTTTATGAGGTGAAATACAACCATAGCCTCAAACCTTATTGAAATATCTCTTAAGACGCTGAGGTGAAAGGGCAGGAGGCAGCATCTAAGCTTTCTCACACAAAAAATAGAAGTTAAGTCCTAGGCTCCCCAGAGCAATTCAGCATGTTGCAAAGTCCCAGAGAAAGCATATAATTAATGCAGAAATAATGTTTGTTTTCCTAAGCCAGTTTTAAATTTGCAGTAAAAGACCAGGAGAAAATAACAAGTTCCATATCCTGAAGGCAGCAAGTTATTTGAGAGAACTGAGGGTCTTAGGAAGCTCATAAAAGGTTAGCCCTTTTTGAGTGAAATACGCCATAGAATTTCCTTACGGAGTGCAAATCAAGATGGAGAGCGATTCTCTGAGGAAAGCTCTCCGCTACATAAATCAGAAAAAAACTCTGCTTACATTTTGCTGCGGTGACTCAGGAGCTTCTCAATCTGCGCAGCTTCATTTCCTACGTGTATGCTATTGCTTTGGGGTCCGTGCAGGAGGTTAAACGCACGCCGGGACCGTCACCCTCTCCATCGTCCCGGGAGAGTCAGGGACCAGCCGCCATATTCCTAGGGCGCTAGCCACACCCCCATCTCTCTGACTCCTTAATATCTAGGGACGCTGGCCTGCACACTGATCCAGACTTCAACTGAATAGTCTAATTTCCATATCGCCATTGCGCTCAGGGAGGGTACTCCTCGTGTGTAATGGTGTACGTGACATAGTAAGAGTTTCATCTAACCAGCCACTACAAAACAGGTTACAGAAAAACTATTTTTGCAAGCGCATAGAATGACAAATGTAGCAAAAGAAAGGGGGGAATTTATCATGGACATTCTGTCACATGATGTTCTTCCAACAAACACATTATTAGGATCAGGGTTTTAGGCCTTAGGTCAGTGGGAGGGGAAAGGGTAAATGGGTCATTTTTAGGGCGGGGGCCGGGTAAGTTTTAGGGCAGTAGAATAGGCTGGGGTAGTTTAAGGGACAGTGAGGGGGCAGGTGGCGGAGTAGTGTACGTAAAAGAGAAGGGTTTTAGGCTTTAGGGCAGTGGGAGAGCAATGGGTAGATGGGGTAGTTTTTAGGGCTGGGGGAGTCAGGTAGGTTTTAGGGCAGTGGAAGGGGCTGGGGTAGTTTAAGGGACAGTGAGGGGGCAGGTGGCGGGTAGTGTACGTAAAGGGGCAGGGTTTTAGGTCTTAGGGCAGTGAGAGGGGGATGGGTAGATGGAGTAGTTTTTAGGGCTGGGCGGTCGGGGTAAGTTTTAGGGCCGTTGAAGGGGTTGGATTAGTGTCAACGTTGTGCTCTTCTCAAAGCACAGGAGCAGAATGTCGCACGTTCCCAATGCCTCACTAAAATTTCTCAGCAACACGCATGCATAAGCGTATATGCCAAAGAAATTCAAGAGGGGAAAGGGGATGGGACAAAGAAGAGACTGCCACACCTCGTCTGATTCTTTCTTCAGCTTCAGACGTTGCCTTCTCTTGTTTTTTCTTCTGATTAGCGCTGGCATGCTTTTACTGTTAAGACAAATTCACTCATTAATCTATGACCTTCTGTAAAATTCGGGATATTCTGCTTTACCTCAATTTTACCTACCCTGCCATTGTGTGGTCTATGCTCCTCTTCTTTTTTGCAGGTTCCTCACCTTTTTAGCATACAGCTGGTGAATTAACTGGATTCTATATTGGTAAGGATGTATTTCTTGCTTCACCTTAAGCTGCTATCCTTATTTATTCACTATGTATGCTAACGCTATTACTTTCGTGAATATCCAAACTCTAAACAATGTGCTTCTACTTTTCCTTCTGTGAAAAACCTAAACTTAAATATTCTTAACTTAAAGTCAAAAATGCCTCGTTAATTAAGCACGAGACTTGTGCTGACTCTAAATTTCCTCCTGGAGCGTACTGACGCGCTATACTCAGAGCATGCTCAAAACCTTCCTGCGAAAACCAGAGTGCGCATGACTATGCAGTAGAGTCCTCTCAACAACTGGGCATACACTAAGACACTAATCTCAATTCCGGAACAGTCTTACTTAGTATACAGGGTCCGTTGCTCAACCTCCGCTGGATACTTTGAGAACTGATACCCGCGGAGTTTTTTCCCTGACTAACTTTCCACGACGCGATAGCCTGAAACGTCCTTCTCTCCTCGATGCTCAGGTGAAGTGCGCCACAGCGCGAGCTCGACACCTGCATCAGGATGATTACTGCCATCTGCTAGAGCGCTAACCTGCTGCTCATTAAATCCACTCTTTTTTTTTTTGTATTGGACCTTTATTATTCAACAAGGAAATACAAACATGGGCCTACAACCAGTCAGGCCGGCCGCTAAACAAGGCAGAATAGAGCAATAAATTACAGAAAAAGACAGTGGCACGGAAATCAAGGTCTGAAAAGCGTCCAGGATAGAACACAAGTGTAAATTTAGGCTATGAGAACAAGGATCCAAGAAGGTCCATTTTACAACGAAGAAAATAAAATAAAATCAATGCCGTACAGTCAGACATGCTCCTACGATAACAAACAAAAAGCGGAAAACCCGCCAGCGGTGTAAATATATTCGAAGTAATGGGGGACAGGGCCTTTGGGTCAGGATAGTTATAAAAACACATACAGTGCAGTGCGAACTATGCCCTATCCCCAAAACGCAACACATTGTAGGAAACATAAAAGACGACGACATCGAAAAGAGAAAGACAAAGGGCCATAAAGACAAAGAAAGGACAAATCAACAATCCCATCCCCCTACCCCCCACCCTGCACCCCTGCAGAAGGTTACGGCCTACACCCCCCCCCCAGCAGCGTGCCTGTCGCCCTAATTGAGAAACCCGAAATATAGAGAAGAAGAGAGAAAAAAAAAGAAAAGAAAAAAAAAAAAAAGGTGGAGGAGGACCATCGACCCGGCCACCGGCCCTCTCCCACATCGCATGCAATATTCGTCAGACCGCAATGGTAGAAGGACTACGAAAAAACGAGAAAGTAATCATGTATAGCACAATCAATGATATCCCCGCCGAGTGTCCCGTAATTCACCGTCAAACAATATTAAGTCCCACCATGTCCCAAATGATCTCACCCTTGGCCACTTCTATCCATAGTACCAATGTACCTTTCGCTATCAAGCGGCATACAAAAGAGCATGAGGGGTTCAAATGTTCCAGGAGAATCGGGAAGTGTTGTCGCTCCATCGGGCGTCAGCCACCAGTACCCCGCCAAAGACGCATGGCGGAAATCTGCCTGTATCAACACCAACACCGATAACAACCTTCAGTCCGAACACAGTTTTGACAGCCATGGAAAAGGAATCACTCGATGCGGCAAGCGCTGAAACACTGCCGGGGCCGCCCAAAACACGGATCGACGCTGTTCTGTCACTCGCCGAGCAGACAAGGGCCCCAATGAGTCCATCACCTGTGCAACTGGTGTATCCACAGCAGTCTCATGAACCAAGGCTAACCGTGACTCCACAGATTTAAGCGTAGCGGAGGCAGCCGTCAGTGACATAGAGGCAGGCAGAGCGGCGCCTACACAGGAAGGAACCAAGCCTACGTAGGACGGCAACCCAAAAATGGCGTCCATCCGTCTTCCCAGTTCCCGGGCCTTCCGGATCAGGGTCAATTGCAGGGTTGTTAATGCAGCCAGGACATCTCTGGACGTGGGCCCTTTCTCATGATGCCAGCCCCCGGGACTCTCTTGTGCAGCGGTTCCTCCGTCCGGGGGGAGGGGGCGGCTAAGGGTGCCATCCGCCATCTTAGCCGTTACGGCCTCCTCCTTCTCTATCTCACCTCAGGACCGGGCCCCACACCAGGATGTAACAGGATTCACTGGCGGACCCCAAAAATTAAGGCAGGCATCTCAACGGAGGGTCACCAAAGGGCTAAACAAATTCTATGCCGCTCCCCAAAGGCACCCGTCAGTCCCGGGAGAAGCTGTTAATGCCCTGGCATCACACTGAGGGGGGGTCGAATATCGTGGTTTCCCTCCGGTCCTGAGGTATCGCACTTCCAGCAGAGCGATCTGCTATTCGGAGGAGGTCGGCACTGTCGTCGTTGGCCGGCAGTTCTCAGATTCCCGCCGACCGACCCCCCTCCGCAGCCAGAGGCCGTTGTTGTTGCAGTCGCGGCCGGATACTCCTCCCAATCGAGATCCCGGTCTCGGCACAGTGGAGGCCGCCAAACAATCGGGGCTTTTACTCCGGGTCTACCGCACGGAGAAACACCAGGAGCAGACGGTAAGTGAACGGTGTCCTTCGCCTACTTAGATATGCAAGAATTGCATCGGATAAGTGCCAGGATATATGTGCGGTGTGAGAGGGCTCACGGAGCCGAGCGTTTATGCAGCCATATCGATCGCCATCTTGGCTCCTCCCTCATTAAATCCACTCTTGACGGCCATTTTGGAACTTGTACTTGTCGAGGGTGCTTTCTGCTTGCAAACCTTTTTTCTTTTAACGCATGATCTAAGGACTTGGGCACTTACATGGTGTCTTATCTTGTTTTTCGGTCTGATGGTTCTGACAGTACCCTCCCTCAAAGTACCTTCTCTCCACTTGGGCTTATTTGGAAATCTTCTGTGAAATTCTTTAATTAACTGAGGGGCATGTACATCTGAAGACAATTCCCAAGATCTTTCTTCAGGTCCATAGCCCTTCCAGTCCAACAAATAGTACAATTGTCCTTTTCGAATTCTTGCATCCAAAATTTGTTGCACCTCAAACTCATCTCCTTTCTGTGTTTGAATTGGTTTCGGGGGCCCCTTGATTCGTAAGTCTTTTGACGCCTTTTTTAACATGGAGATGTGAAACACCGGATGAACAAGCAAACCCTTAGGTATCCTCAACTGATAGTTCAATGCACTCAACCTTTTCTCAATCAGATAGGGGCCTACACATCTTGGCTGTAGTTTCCTAACTCCTTTAAGCCTAAGGTTTTTTGTGTTTAGCCAAACCTTATCACCTGCCTGTAGCTCTGGTCTCTGTCTTCTCTTCTTATCTGCATCGTATTTGTAACTTTCTTTAGCTTTGGTTAAGTTCTCTGTAGCTGCACTATGCACTCGTGTCATGTGTTCTACTAAATCTGTGACTGCTGGAACATCCACCTTCTGAAAACTTAAAGATTGTTGGGGATGCCTTCCAGTGTTTAAATAAAAAGGAGAATAACCAGTGGACAAATTGTTTGCATTATTATGTGCAAACTCTGCCGCCCACAGATAATCTGGCCAATCACCCTCGTGATCTAATAGACACAGTCTAAGGTATTGCTCCAATTCCTGATTTGTCCGCTCCGTCTGACCATCTGTCTCTGGGTGATAACTAGTCGTGTGCCTGTTTTCTATATTTAACTTTTTTGTGAAAGCTTTCCAAAAATGGGATAAGAATTGGGAACCTCAGTCAGATATTAGACCTTTAGGTATACCATGAGCTCGTACTATACTTGGACTGAAGGTGCATGCTAGAGTCTTTGCATGCTACCCTTTTAAGGGTACAAAAGGAGCCATCTTCGTAAAGGCATCTACACATACCAGTATAGTATTAAACCCTTGAGTTGATGGTAAATCGACTATCAAGTCTAGTGTTACGTTATGCCATGGGTAAGGTGGGGTGGGCAAGGGTTTCAGTAACCCCTTGGGAGATTGTCTCTCTGGTTTTCCCCTTGCGCAGATCTCGCATGTGGCTACATACTGTCTCACATCTTTTATCATGTCTGGCCACCAGAAACGTCGTCTCACCAAATCTTCAGTCTTTGAAATTCCTTTGTGTCCTGCCAATATGTTATCATGAAATTCTCTCAACGCCTTTTGCTGCATTTCTGGTGTGGGCAAATAGAGATCTCCATTGTGATACGGCAACCCTTCTCAAATTTCTCGTCTCGAGTCTCCTTTTACCAAATTCTCCATTTCATCCACGGTCATTGAATTCTGATTTCTTTCTTCTTGGAACTCTTGCAACACTGCTACAATCACTTTTTCTGCTGGTATAATTGTCTGTTTTTTTACCTCTTATATCACTCCTTCAGTATCTGGACAAGGCATCCGCCTTACCATTTTGTGAACCAGATCTATAAGTAATGACGAAATCATAGTCTGCGAAGTACAGAGACCAATGTAATTGTCGAGGTGTTCTGGCTGACTTTAAAAATTTCCAATTTCTATGATCGGTAAGAACCGTGACCACATGTCTAGCACCCATCAAATAGTGTCTCCATTCCTTGAATGCGTATTTTATAGCCAATAACTCTTTCTCAGTTATGGTGTAGTTGACTTCTGCTGCAGTCAATTTCCTCGAACGGAAGGCCACTGGGTGCAGTTGTCCGGTAGTCTTGTGTCTTTGAGATAACACTCCTCCCAACACCAGATTGGAAGCGTCTGTCTCCACAAAGAAAGGTTCTGACGGATCTGCATGAAGCAATACTGGCGCGGTGGTGAAATCCTTTTTTAGCTGACAAAATGCCTCTTCTGCTTCTTTTGTCCATTCAAATTTGACCCCTTTCCTTAGTAATCTGGTCAAAGTTATCAGCTTCTGAGAGAAATTTTGAATAAATCTCCTATAGAAATTAGCGAATCCTATGAAACTTTGAATTTCCTTCACAGACTTGGGAGATTCCCATTCTATCACTGCTTTGATCTTATTTTCATCCATGGTTATTACGTTTGGTCCCAACACGAAACCCAGAAACTCCACAGTAGTGACATTAAATGCACATTTCTCCAATTTAACAAACAGATTGTTTTCTCACAATTTCAGTAAAACCTTCTTAACATGTTCTTCATGTTCTTCCACAGTGTCAGAGTAAATTAGAATGTCGTCAATGTATACAATCACATTCCGGTCAATGTACTCTTGTAACACATCAAAGATAAAGTGCTGAAATGCGGCTGGGGCATTTCACAAGCCATAAGGCATCACTTGATATTTGAAAAGCTCATGCTTAATTCTAAACGCCGTTTTCCATTTGTCTCCTTCACGAATTCTGACAAGATGGTAAGCCCCTCTCAAATCCAATTTTGTGTAGATGCAGGATCCTTTTACTTGATCTAGCAAGACCGATATCAGGGGCAAAGGGTATTGATTCTTAATTGTTATCCGATTAATTGCCCTATAATCAATACAAATTCTTAACTCTCCACTCTTCTTCGGAATGAAAAAAAGTGGGGAAGAAACAGGTGATTGGAACGGTCTAATGAATCCATTTTCTAGGTACTTTTGTAAATACTCCTTCAGATGTTCATCTTCACGTTCCGTTAGGACATACATTCTGCTGCGTGGAAGATTGGAACCTGGCTCTAAATCGATTTTACAGTCATATTCCCTATGTGGAGGAAGTCTTTCCGCTTCTTCCTCACTAAAAAAATCTTGGAACTCAGTGTACTCTTCTGGTAGTTCTGTTGTATTGATCACACAGATGGTAACCTCTCTTTCACTTAAATGAAAAGCTGGAGTCTTTTCAGGATCTCTCTTACAGTCCTTATGACAATTTACCTTACAATATTTTGAATCCATAGCTATTGATCGAGCTCCCCAATCTATTGTAGGATTATGTTCTGTGAGCCATGGCAGTCCCAGTATTAGCTGAAACTGTGGGGCATCTATTAGGTTGAATTGCAAGGTTTCAAGATGGCCTTCTTCCGATTCCAACTTCACTGGCTCTGTATGACTCAATTCAATTCAATTCAATCTTAGCTTTATTCGATTTCTATATAAGAATCATAAAAGCAACAGCGGTACATAAATATACACCAGTACATTTCATCAAAATTACATATGTAAAAATAAAATCAAGTCGATAAAATAATCGGCTAAACATTCTAGGGCGAGATAATGAGTCAAATTGATCAGGCGTGGAGATGAATACAGCCACTTGATACAAGACCACACCTGCCCATCAGGTGGTTGCTCTGTGGTTTTTTACATTTCAACTAGACATATAATGATCTAGGGTAGAAGTCACTTATGCTCTAGATAGATATAGGACCATCTCCTATTTGAGGCTGCCAAGATTGGAGAAAAGGAACAACGTATTTAGTCCTGAATTTGACAAGTACCAAATCGCCCGCCAAGTCCTTGCGCAGGGGTCCTAGCCAACCCACCCTTCTGACACTTAATATGGTGCCATCGATGTTGGGTGGTAGAGGTCTATTTTTGGTTAGCCAAAACGTAACCTTGTTTCTTAGGTCCATATGGCTTTCATGTTTCCCCCTTATAAGTTCAGGTACTCCCGAGAGGACGCACACAATAGGGGCGGCCTCTGGAGGCAAATGTAGATGATTGGTTTTGAGCAACATATTGTTGTGATTGACCACTGTTCCCTTATTTGATGTCAATTGTTTGTTTAGCCCTACTCTAGGGCGAGAGCTCCGTACAGTTGTGACAGGGGGATCAAAAATTTTCACATGTGGAGTTACTAGTTGGTTATGAATGGTCTTGCTTTGTATTGAGGTTTCCGGCCTTTCTGTGGCCGCTAGGCGCTGTGATTGAGTGTATACTGCCATAGATTTTACAAGTAATGAATTGGCCTTAATGGCTTCCTCAACGCCCGTGAGCCTGTCCCCTAAACTAGCCATTTTATCCATCAACGGGGATATTATAGTCTTAATCATGTTCTCGATCGAAGCCATTAAAGAAGCATGGATAGGTGCATTCGATATAACAATGTTGGGAGTGTTGGGAGATACGGGATAAGGATTTAGTTTCTGTTGCTTGGCCTGTCTCCCCAATTGTTTGACCCCATCTCTCTTCCTTTTAGCGATAGTGAGCTGAGGGGTCAATGCCGAATGCGAGTTTTCTTTTGATCGTATTAAAGGGGGTGCATCCTGTATGCTGTGAGTTGGTTGAGGTTGACTGCAAGACCGAGGGCTAATAGTTGCTATGGCGCAGATAGGGGAATTAATTTGCACATTGTCTGATTCCACAGGAGCATACGTGGATTTACACATGTTGTTTAGTTCCTCCAGTAAAGATATCTCTGGAGCAACATCAGCAGTCTGTAAAGGAGAGCACATAGTGGGCGAACTATCCAGGGCTGGGGATCGCTCTATTCGCTCTAGTTCTCTGACAATGGGGAGCGTTACCCACTTTATATAGTGGTCCATCGTTCCTCTGAACAAGTCACTATGGGCGGAGATATTTCTGGTACCCCCCCTTGCAGGTCATGTCATCAGCCATCTTCCAATGTAAACAGTTCAACAGTACCACTATGATGGCGAGTGGGAAGGATCGATTAGTAAGAGGGGGATAGATAAAGGGTAGCAGTACCTTTAATACTTTTTCTTCTTCTCCTCGTTCCGAACCAAGGGGAATGGCCCCGTCCCGGGCTCTGATGGCCGCAGATGGCCCCGCCCTTGTCCCGGGCTTCTCCCGGCTTCTCCCGCACGCGATCCCGCGCGCGATCCCGCGACACGAGGGAGCCTCCTCGCTTTCAGCGCCTCCGGGCGCGCAGATACCGGAAGTATGCCGCTCGGCCTGCTGGCAGCTGTAGTTCACCTCCCCGGCGGCCGTGCAGGTGGAGGGCAACGGGGCGGGGGGAACAAACAGCGTGTGGGCCCCAGCAGCGGCGTGTAGAAGGTGAGTTTCTCCGCCTCTCTCCCGCACCCCTGTGTCAGGCGCTATGGTCCCCCGCTCCTCAGTGGGAGCCTCCTCGCTTTCAGCGCCTCCGGGCGCGCAGATACCGGAAGTATGCCGCTCGGCCTGCTGGGAGCTGTAGTTCACCTCCCCGGCGGCCGTGCAGGTGGAGGGCAATGGCGGCGGGGGGAACAAACAGCGTGTGGGCCCCAGCAGCGGCGTGTAGAAGGTGAGTTTCTCCGCCTCTCTCCCGCACCCCTGTGTCAGGCGCTATGGTCCCCCTATGGGCCCCGAAGAAAGATTTGTCCCATCTACTGCTCGGACGGCTTCACTTTTTTCCTTCTTGATTGCCAACAGACCGATTTTTTCTGCGAACTTTATGTCGTAGAAATTTCCCGTCGCTCCGGAATCTACCATAACTGTTACTCTTTTCAATATCTTCTGCCTGAACCGTAGAGTCATCATCATAACCAAATGCGGAGCTGCAGATTGCAAGGTATTTGCCAAGGTGTGTGCATCCGGAGCTGTCTTAGATTCAGCAACCACCAGTCCAACTCCAACGACTGGTGGTGCAAGGCGTTTTCCGACGGTGTTTGCTTGGGCTTCTTTGGACAATTACTAACAAAATGCCTGTTGCCTCCACAATAGAGGCATTGTTTGTTTACTCTCCGTTTTTCCTTTTCTTCCTTCGAGAGTGGTTCCCGAATTGCTCCAATTTGCATGGGTTCTCCTCCATGGGCTGACTCATTTTCCTTGTTGCCGTCTATTCTTGCTCGATCAAACCTTGCCACACTTTTACGATAATCTTGCTTTCTTTCTCCTCGTCTTTCGCTTTGGCAGAAGTCAATTTCTAAAACCAGATCAACTAATGCTGAAATCTCCGTGGGTCTATTGGGTACCTGTGCCAAGGCATCTTTTAATTCATCCTTTAAACCTCGATAGAACACTGCAGCTCTCTTGTTCTCTGGCCATTCTGTTTCTACCACCAACTTGTTAAACTGGGCCAAATAAGCGACCAGTTCATGATTGCCCTGTTTTAATTCCAATATTTGTTGTCCGTTGCTTGCGAGACTCTTCGTCTATCAAATATTCAAACAAATTCTTTTTTTAATTCATCTAAATCATATAATATTGGATCATTTCTGGTCACCAAAGGCATGGACCAAGATGCAGCGTACCCACTTAAATAAGACAGAATAAATGCCACCTGAGACTGCGCGTCGGGGGAAACTGCCGGACGACACATAAAATGTAAGGTACATTGTATCAGGAACACCTGAGCCTTTTAGGGATCTCCATTGAAGCACTCAGGCGGTGCCAAAGGAATCACTTGGGATAAGGAATGTATAACTTGTGTAGTGACCTTAGTTTGGGGAACAGATGCATCATTAGGGTTCTTTTTTGGAAAGGCCGAATAGTGTAGATTAGGACTGGACACTAAACTACTAATTTTTATGGTTAAATCTGTAGTTTGTTTTCTTAGCTCCCTATTCTTTTCTCTAACTGAGATTAGTTCCCTTTGAATGCTACGTTATACGTGGGCACTTCACTCTGTCAACGTTGTGCTCTTCTCAATGCACAGGAGCAGAATGTCACAAGTTCCCAATGCCTCACTAAAATTTCTCAGCAACACGCATGCATAAGCGTATATGCCAAAGAAATCACAGAGGGGAAAGGGGATGGGACAGAGAAGAGACCGCCACACCTTGTCTGATTCTTTCTTCACCTTCAGACGTTGCCTTCTCTTGTTTTTTCTTCTGATTAGCGCTGGCATGCGTTTACTGTGAAGACAAATACACTCATTAATCTATGACCTTCTGTAAAATTCAGGATATTCTACTTTACCTCAATTTTACCTACCCTGCCATTGTGTGGTCTATGCTCCTCTTCTATATTGTAGTTTGCAGGCTGCTGTAAGCTGCAACTAAATGTATAATAGTTGTTTAGTTTTCTTCTCTGTGTACCTTCTGAAAATAATTCATGTCTCCCTTTTGTTTTGCAGGTTCCTCACCTTTTTAGCATACAGCTGGTGAATTAACTGGATTCAATATTGGTAAGTATGTATTTCCTGCTTCACCTTAAGCTGCTATCCTTATTTATTGACTATGTATTTAAATGCTAACGCTATTACTTTCATGAATATTCAAACTCTAAACAATGTGCTTCCACCTTTCCTTACGTGAAAAAAATAACCTTAAATATTCTTATATTAAAGTCAAAAATGCCTCGTTAATTAAGCACGAGACTCTAAATTTCCTCCAGTAGCGTACTGGCACGCTGTACTCGGAGCATGCTCAAAACCTTCCTGCGAAAACCAGAGTGCGCATGACTATACAGTAGAGTCCTCTCAACAACTGCACATACACTAAGACACTAATCTCAATTCCGTAACAGTCTTACATAAAATACAGGGTATGTTGCTCAACCTCCGCTGGATACTTTGAGAACTGATACCCACCGAGTTTTTTCCCTGACTAACTTTCCACGACACGATAGCCTGAAGCGTCCTTCTCTCCTCGATGCTCAAGTTAAGTGCGCCACAGCGCGAGCTCGACACCTGCATCAGGATGATTACTGCCATCTGCTAGAGCGCTAACCTGCTGCTCAAAAAATCCACTCTTGACGCCCATTTTGGAGCTTGTACTTGTGGAGGGTGCTTTCTGCTTGCAGACCTTTTTTCTTTTAACGCATGATCTAAGGACTTGGGCACTTACATGGTGTCTTATCTTGTTTTTAGGTCTGATGGTTCTGACAGTACCCTCCCTAAAGTACCTTCTCTCCGCTTGGGCCTATTTGGAAATCTACTGTGAAATTCTTTAATAAAAGTTTTTAGGTCTGATGGTTCTGACAGGTAGTTTAAGGGACAGTGCCACGGTTAGGGGGGGTAGTGGGGACCTTAGCCACACATACCCCTTTACCATTCATGCCTGCACCATGAACTTTCATGGTAAAGGCATGTGTGGTAAAGGAATGCGTTGTTAAGACGCATTTGGGGTTTAGGCTGCCTGGTAGAGGCACACATGGTTTCACCATGGTGGCTTTCATCATACAACCGCTTGAAATGGTTCTGATCTAGTCATACACAAGTCTTATTATTGTGCTACTTAGATGTGTTGCAATGTTCATAAGTCAAGGATTGTCAGAGTTATTGTATACGTTATGGAACAGGCGAGAAAAGACACTTAATCCCGCTTTATATTCTGTACAAGAAACCTGTCCCAGAGATACCCAGTTATCTCATCAAGACACATATTCTTACGGCTGATAACACTATGAGCAAAATTGGAGCAAAGCTTGGAGCTTTAACTGCTGGACCAGTCACGTTTTTAAAAGGATTTGCTGAGACAGAAGAAGAATGTGTCTTTTAAGACGCAGATAAATACCTTGTGCATGTGTGTGAAAAGAGAGTTCTAAATGTCACTCATTTGACGACCTTCGGTACAGTGAGTTCAAGAGATCAGTCCCGCTAAGTGACCTTCCACCGACGTCATATTCCGTGTGTGGACACATTAAAAGAGCGTTCTGCTTGATCAGAAGATGTGTAAATGTTTTGGATCATGAATATGTAGAGAAAGATCAATTTGAAATTGTTTGATAAGATATTGATATGGTGCTAAAACCTATGAAATTACTAAAGCTTCTACCCACAGTACATACATGTACTTGCAAAACCTGTGTTACAAAAAGATATCCCTGTCAATATGCTCTTCGCAAATGTTCAACATTCTGCAAATGTACTAAGAGCTGTTGCCCCAAAAAATAAATAAAGTGAACTATGAAAATGTGATCGGATCGTGCCCCGATACTGTTGGAACGGGGACCTGAGCGAAATAGACTGAGGGTTACGTTGTGGTGCTAGCAGCCATATACTCTGTGCGACTTGATATTCCGGGAAGAGCTCAGAGAAGCCATCAAGGGGTACTTTGACATGAATTGGTTGACCACATACACCAGAGGAGTGGAATGGGATACACTTACAGTGGTCACCCGCAGGGAATGCATATCTAGTATAGGGAGTACAAGGAGGCACTTAGAACAAGAATTTAACACTGCGGAGGATAGGCTGACCAGGCTACAACACGGGTGGCAGGCATCAGAGCCAGATTGGTAGGCTCTTCTACATGCACAGGGATGAGTTGGGGAGATATGGGACAGGTTAGACTGCCTGGTCAGGCGCAAGTATCATTAATTCAATGGGGTGTTACCCATAGAGTCAAAGGACCTGGGTGTATCAGTTTATACAGAAAAACAGAGGTCCTTAACTATCAATCAACAAAGGTACTATGTTCCAAAATTATTTCCTATTCACAAGTGCCTTTAAATCTGCATGTTTTTAACTTAGGTAGTTGGGAGAAGTATTCATTTTTACAATGGATTCGGACACATTGAATGTAAAAAAAATTTTAAACAATACCCAAAATAAGGAAAGTTAGTTACCACACTTCAAATGTTGTACTTGGTCAAATATTACAAATTTATTTACAAATTCTATATGATATGGGACAGGTTATACTGCCTGGTCAGGCGCAAGTATCGCCAGTTACTCCACAGGGAGGGTGACAGGTCCGGGAGGTTATTTGTGTGGTTACTGAAATGGGAGTGCCCGTCCCCACTTATTCTTACACTCAAACACCCAGATGGAATCATGGCTGCCACACAGGCAGATGTCAACTCTGTGCTGTTCAATCATTTAGCTAAGATGTACCAAGAGACACTGGTGTCTGAGCTGCCGAAGTGTGGGGAGTATCTAGCTGTTGTGCCCCTCCCCTGCCTCACTGAGGAACAGACAGCGGGAGGTGCTTCAAAGCATGGCCCGGTGGAATTCTACCAGACATATGCTAATTTACTACTCCCACACCTGCTGGAGACACTACAGGAGGCAAAACTGGTGGGAAGTCTACCGCAATCTATGGTAGAGGTGTAGATAGTCATGCTCCCCAGGCCTGGCAAGATGCAAGCGACCCAAGCTCATACAGACCCTTGTCAATGTTGGGTGTGGATGCTAAACTACTTGCTACGGTCTTGGCCATGTGACTGGGTAGGGTGGTAAGTAACTTTCCTGGTGCATGAAGACCAGTGTGGGTTCATACCGGGGAGAGGAACGCATATGAATATGCAACGGTTGTCAGATGTCTTCCACTCAGTAGCCGACAGAGAAAACATTTGACACGCTGTGATGGGAATATTTATGGGATGTTTTAAGGAGAATGGGATTAGGCAGGGAATATGTGGCCTGGGTCAAACTGCTTTATCATCAGCCAAGAGCTCAAGTGTGGAATAGAGGCCTGATATCAGAGGCGATAAACATTGAAAGGGGCACGCAACCGGGGTGCCCACTGTTCCCACTCCTTTTTGCACTTGCTATGGAACCCCTGGCGATGCGGCGGAGGAGGGACATGGCCCGGTGGTGCATAATCGCAGATGGCCGCACCTACGTACTTTCCTTGTAAGCGGACGATGCACTCCTGTACATACGTCAGGCAGAAGATGCAATCTCAGTGCTCTCAGAGATACTGACCTACTTCGGATCGACGTCCAACCTACATATTAACCATCGGAAATCAATCCTATTCCCGCTTGTGGCCCTTGTGCACGGTGACCCATGGGACCTCCTCGAGGTGGGGTTCAGTTGGGAAAGTAGCCCTTTTAGATACCTGGATTTACAAGTAGCTCCTCAGCCGGAAGCTCAACACACTTTGAATATGGGCAGAGTCATAATTGGCCTGAAAGAGTTGATTACATTCTGGAATAAGCTCCCCCTCTCAGTAATTGGAAGGGTGGCCATGGCGAATAATTGTGATCCTTCCCCGTTGCCTGTCCATATTGCGGAACTCCTTCTGTAGTATTTCGAAGTCCACATTTGACACCCTGAACAGTCTCCTAATCTCATTGGCATGGGCCAGGGGACGTAATAGAGTAAAACTTGAGACATTCAAATTAGATATAGATTCCCGGGGGTTGAGTCTTCCAGATTTCAGACTTTATTATATTGCCGGATCACTACAATATGCAGCACAGTGGTGCATGGATGAGCGCATGGTGGAGAAGGAGTTATTGGGGGAGTGGAGTAGCTGGACAAAACTGCAGAGTTACCTTATGATGGGCTCACGGGCCCCCAAGGACTGCTCACACACAATACTGCAAGTGGTGGAGGCTTTTGAACTGGCAGTCACCCTGGTCCTCCGCAGGGATCCATATGCTAGCGCATCCCCACTCAAATGGCTACAAGGATTCCAGCGAATTCAGTCAGCCATGGACATTACAAAATGGTACGAAGGGGGATGCGTGACGGACAGAGACATGTATTTATATGGGACTTTCCTAACATTCGACGAGGGTAAAAGAATGGTACCAAGTCCCAGAAGGTCATTTCTTAAATTACACAAAAACTCGCGCACGGTCTGCAAAATGTGGACCTCGCTCCTGGAGGAACCGAAGGAGTCGCACACGCTGGCATTACTGCTGGGCCCTGGGTCCAGCAGAGGGCTCATCTCATGTATATACAATGCACTAAAAGAAGATCGCACAGTTGACCTGTCAGCAGCCAGGGAAAGAAGGGAGGCAGATGTACTGTCCCCATTAACCTACGAGGAGTGGACGAGGGCAGTGGCCCAGGTGGCCGACTAGCCGGTAATGCTTTGTTTAAACTCACTCCTTTCCATTATCTACACTACACATATCTGACCCCGCAGCGGGTGTAGCGGTTCACCCCAGGGCGACCCTCAGCATGCCCACATTGAGGTACACACCACGCTACATTCCTATCATGACTTGGAGTTGCATAAGCCTGCAAACATGTTGGCATCATGTGACACAGATTCTCCTCACCACAACAGCAGTGCTTGTTGGGAGTCCTTCCAATGCCAGAAAAAGGGACTCGGATGCGGCATACGTTCACACTCCTGGGCCTAGTTCTGGCAAAATGTTGAATGGCAATACACTGGAACAAATCTAACCCCCCCCCCCACTCTAGATAAATGGAGGGAGGATGTGCAATAGTGGGGCGTGGCTGAAGAGTGTCGCCTAAGGGCAGTGAGAGTGGACAAGAATGCTGAGGAAGACCTGATGGCGTGGGGACAAATGCTGTAGGGAATGGCGCTCATGACAGACCAGAATGAAAGTGAGGTGGACCCTACACAAATGCAGAACTACACCCTAACTGCACCTCACATAAGGAATGGGAATAGCCCTCTCACCCAAACGTAAAGCACAATACGCCAGTCTCCCTGAAGGCTAGGCCCTAGACAATTTTATATACACCATACAAGGGTTGGGTGCTGCCATCAGTCGCTGCCAGCTTTTTTTTCCAGTTTAGCAGTTTTCTATCTTTTCTCATTTAACATACATTTATCTTATTAACAACGCTGAGGAGCATTGCTATGTACATTGATCTGCTGGGTAAGAGAGAGGATGGAATTGCACACCATCAATGGCTATAACATGTTTCGAAACTGTACCAATGCAGGTGATATGCGAAGAGTTCTACGAATCGGCAAGTAATAATTTGCTCTTTGTGGTTTGTCAATGACATACTCTAGCATGTATATGACCGAAGTGCAATGTGATACTGTGCAATGTTATTAATAAAAGACAAGTTTTAAGAAACTATGAAAATGTGTCTAAAACAGGATTGATAAATATATATATTTTTCATATTCAGATCATAAAAATTGTTTGGTGTATACATAAAAGGATTAAAAACCATTATTCTTTGTTTCAATTCTATGTATGGTTCTTCTTCATCTACATCATCACTGCAACACATCTGCCATTTATTAATATGTTGTACAGAAAAATTCATCAGCAATCTCTACCCAGCTAAATGACTTCTCTAATGATCCAAAAAAACAAATGAAGAAGGAAAATCACTGGACAACAATGTTGTTATGGCGGTATATCAGAGGGGCGGGATTAATATACGCAAAGCATGTTTACAGTCACCTGACATGGTTGGTCCACATTTTAAGAGGTAGCCGAGAACACTGGAGGTGATGCCAAGAATGGAGCAAGGTGGTCATCATCCTTCCATAAAATTTGCCTTTAAACTTGTCAACTCCCGCAGTTGAGACAGGAATAGGGAGAATGATAATAGGGCCCCAGTCACTTCGACAAAGGGGCAGTATTTTCATTGTATCTTTAGGATTGCCTAGGTAAGCACATGCCTTTACTTTGTGAACAAAAATATATGAAATATAACATTAAACAAAAAAAAGAGATCAGGTATGTGTGCATGGCACTGTGCCTGGCTAAGTGTAGAGTGGCAATGGCTTGGTACAGGAAACATAAGCCGACTCAATCAGATTGGTTGAGAGACCTGATCACCTGCAATGACCGTTCCGAGCTTTATGCCTCTATACAGCCAATGGCATCTAGGCCCAGGAACATCTGGGCTCCCCTTACCACATATTTAATACAACATGACCCGGCGAAGGTGGATGGTCGGCCAGCTCCGTCCATTGAGATTGCCCAGAATAACATCAAACTGATACTGACTACTATACCCCACATGCAGAGTTGAGACAACCTCCTGGTCCTCCCCATATATCAGCCTTCTCCCTTGTCTGCTGTCAGGAAGACCTACCCACTTCAGGAATACCTTACAGTATTGTTGAGTGTAATCTATTGTACATGAATACTTACTCCATGTTTTTTTTCTCTGTGTGCATACAGGTTCACAGCTACTCATTGCACTGATTTGTTATTGTTGCTGTAATACAATAAAAGCATAGACAAAAAGACATACATCAGCAAACAAAATGTGAAGAAAATGCATCAAAGAACACACAGGTTGACTATTATTTACAAGCTACATGTCATGCTGCATCTGGAAATTAACAACAAGACTACTTGATTCACCATCCCCAAAACCTTATGGAAACTCAAATGGGGCAAGGTAACCATCCTCAAAATGTTTTGGCCGGGAAAGACAGCCCTTCCAAGCAATGACAAACCATCAAAAGCAAATGTAATTGGGTTGGCACAAAGCTTGCTCTGTATCTACACTTCTTAGTATACTTTTGTGTAAAATAGATGACATGAGGTTGTCAAAAAAATTAAAGCTGTGTATACACTCACAATGACATCTTGGGTCCAGTCAGGCTCATCTGTCCTTTAGCTCATACCTGGATAGCTGTTGCTTCAAGCAGCCTGGCTCAAACACAGGAACATGTGTAAAGCATTTAGAGCAACCAAAATATTGGAATGTGAAAGTCACACAACATGAAAGAAATCTGACACCAATTTATAAAAGTGGATCTTATTTGTATTGCTTTTAGACATCAAAATGTATAAAATCCACTAGAGGGTTCTGTGGATGTCATTTTTTAAGTAAAACGCAAATCAATGCACATTTTCAATTCACATTGGTAACTGTAAAGTCTAGAAACTTAGGAAAACTTTCTAAGAGTAATGTTTGGTTACTTCAGCCTGCTTTGTGTGGCCAACTTCAATAGGGGGAAGGTTAAGGAGCATATACGGAGTAGTAGAACAGTTGTCACCAAAGCAGTCTCAAGTCCAGTCCAGGTTCTATGGCAAGACTGCCGTAGACTTCCATTGAGTTGTTTTCATGAACAGAACACAGGATGTTGAAGAGGCTTTAAGATGCTGAGCAAGCTATGCACTCGACATGGGGTTTCCTGGGGCTAATATACGGTCCATAGTCTAGGTGGGGAGACTTTGGCAGAGGATTCAATGTCCTTCCATGTCCTCTTTGCTCCGGCAGATGTCCGATTTCCACTGAACTACTGGTTCTCTGGTCACAGCCCTGACCAGCGGTTCCATTTGGTAAAGGCTAATGTTCTCTTGGGCAACCAAACCGCACTCCAACTAGGAGTCATTCACACTTCTCCCCTGGAGGGCAGAAGGCTGTCCTGGGACCAGCATCTGGAAAACTTAGGCAACTTTGCAAATTTCTAAAACCTGCCTTTACGTAAAAGTTACATTCAATTCTCAAACCTCAAGTCAGGTTTAATGCAAGTTTTAATTTGATACCTTGAAGTATATTAAGTGATCTTCAGGTCACTGTCAAGAAATACTCATACTAGTCCCACAGTATGAAGTTAACAATTGCAAGGTGCTTGACGCGCATGTATCTGGATGAGTAAACGATCCTTATTTTGTCTATGCGGTTCTGAGTGTCTATATTTTTCTTAATGATGTATGCAGTCGATGGTGCGAATGCATGGATTACAAATGCGCCCTCAGAATATTTTTTCTCTTCTTCCTTTGCTGCCATGTCGGTCGCTGTGTGTGAGAAGTTGGCCTGATGTATGATGTCCACAATTCTGTGGGCACCTTGTATCAGTCCAAACAATCCCTTATGGTAGTGGTTGTAAGTCAACCTTAAAAAGACAAGCTATCCTAGTGGTAGCATGGACTAAGCAGCCTAAAGGCTTAACTCAAGAGGGCATGTGAAGCCAGCTGCTTTACCATATGCAATCCTGTAATATCAAATGAAAGGACATCACACAAGTTATATATTATAAAAATATATGTATTTATTATCAGAATAATCCCCTGTACTCTTTATGAGTATAGAAGCACAAGCGTTTAAACAAAAGCACAATATAACATATTAAAGTTGCACGTTTATGGATGATGCCGATGGCCACTCAAACCATATATCAAAAAAATTGTATAAGTATCACTAATCGATCAGTGGTAAGGCCTAGGGCCTCTGGAGTAGCCCGCGGGATTCAGGTGCAGCGCTAAAAGCACACGCATGCACCAATGCAAAGTCAATGGTGCGTAAAAGTTATCGAGTTACAGTTTTAGGAGTCTTCCGACTGGACTAGAAGGACAAAACTTTAGACTTAGACACTAGAGGTGTAAACCACTACAGGAGCACCGGCGTACAAGAGTTACCTCACCCACAGGAAGCGGGTGCACATGTGCAAAAGTGTGTCGGGTTTCGTCGTGAAGATCTAGGGTGCCTGGAGATGAAGATGCTGCAGGCGACCAGAAGAGAAGTGTCCGGTGTGATCCAAGGGTGGATCGAAGATGCAAAGTACCTGAAAGCAGAGGGGACAGAGTCTGGGTCACTAGCCAGTGACCAGGAAGGAACCAGGAAGGAACCAGGCGATGTCGTGCGCAATCAGGTGGTTGTCATGAAGCTTGTCTCCTCTGCCACGTAGACTCTGGGGCACCGAGGGTGTCCAGGAGTAGATCACGAGCTGTCCCACAAAAGCTCTCGCTGTCGGCGGTGTCGGCTTCTGGATCGGAGTTAACAAACCTTGGCAAGGGCAACCCACGCAGGATTCGAAGATTGCTTCTTACTCTGACCAGCAAGGTCAGAGGGGGTGCTCCTTTTCAGGGGAGCAAGGGCCAGTCTGGAGCAATCAGACTAGCAGTGTAAATTTTTTGGTTCGTTGGTACTGCGGCCACTAGCCAACGGGCAAGCGACCGGACCAATGCGCCAAGCAGGAAAATGCTAAAGGGCCCCACGCAGCACTCGATGAGTGTGGAGGGGTGAGCTTCGGTGAAAAAGCTGCTCGGGGCTGGAGCTTCTCAGACTCCAATGCACAGCTTTGAGGGACCGTTGGAAGCTGCACGGTCAGCGCTTCATAGTTTTTCCAAGATGGCCGGCCCCACGCTTCAGGTCGCCTCCACGGGTCTCAGCTTTGCAGGGACTGTGGATCGGGCTGTTGGAAGGCAGGTAAGCGGGGTATTGTTAATCTCTGTTGCTCGAGTTTTGGCCGGAACTGCAACAAAGCAAATGGTGAGGTGCTGGATGGTACCTGTTTGCACAGGGTGGTCACTCCTTGACCACAAGGGAGATTCTTCAGTCTTCTACGTCGAGAAGGATGTCGAAGGGTCCAGAGTTTCATTTCATAAGTTTCAGTCAGGATAATCTGATGTTCATTGGCACTGCTCCCACCTTTATTCCAAATCTAGGGGCTGGATTACCTGCTAGGTCCCTCCTGTGGGTGGGACCCAGGAAGGGGGGGGTTACACCCCTTTCCCTTTGTCCAGTTTTGTGCCAGGACTGGGGCTAGAGTGCCCCAGAACCGGTTTGACTGGATTTTGCATGGGACACCTTGTGTGCCTCAGGCAGTGTCTAGTTTCTTTCAACCCACCCTTCCCCAATCCACTATCTCCTGTCTGGGAGGTGTAACACCTCCCTGTGACAGGAAACCTTTTTTCCAGGCCTCCCCTGCCAAGTTTCGGTCAGCAGTAGGAGGTCAGACTTGTGTCTGTGGCAGCAGCATCCATTTTGTGATGCTGAGGCTCTGGTTAGGATTAACCGCGTTTAAAGTAAAGTAACATGTCTTCTCCCTCTAGAAGGGTGGAATGCTACCCCCGTCGCCAGAACTGGCGAGCGGGTAGTATTCCAAAGTGTATGACACCAAACACGACATGTTTTGATAAAGCCAAACCAAAGTTAGCAATAACTGCGAGGATTATAATGCACTTAAGAGTATATGGTATGGCAGTATCACTAGAACAGCTATAAGGAAATGGTTCCAAAAGCTGCCGACAGGCTCAGCTCATGCCAGAGCACCATCTCACATAAAACCAAACACTCTGCCTCCAGGATTGTTAAGGCCTGCCATAGGAGTGACTGATAGGTATATATGTGTCCAGATATAGGTATACTATATCCAAGCAAGGGGTGATTACACCACCTTGCCCCAGCTGAGTGATCAGCCAGTTGTGTCGATTTAAGTACCCGCCAGTGGTGGCAAAAGATATGCTACAGCCCCTGGTAGGCCTTGGATGCACCTATGCCCTGGGCACCTATAGTGCACTGTACAGGGGCTGAGAAGGTGTCCAGTACCAAATTGGTGATGTACCTAGGGTACATTGAGTCCATTTAAAGAGAGAGCAGATAGCCTGGGACCCTGATTAGCAGGATCCCAGGCCAACTAAGTCGAAAACCAGCTAAACACTAGGCAAAAAATCTGGGGTAACCATAGTCAGGTATCCACCCTCCTACACTGTGCTTCACTTATTTGGAAATGCGTACAGCCACTCTGGCTCCACAGGAAAGAAATTGCTTATGAGCCACTCGCAGGAGAAGAGACAATATAAGCTGAACAGCATACATCAGGCATCCGAAAATATCTTCAATAAAACGGACGAGCAGGGCACATTCATCTTGCAGAAGCCCTAGAGTAACCACTGTGACTGAGTCCTGATGAAGGCCTATGCCGAAACGCGAGTTGTTTGTCAACCAGCCGCCTGTCTCCTCATACTATCATAATGAGGGATGGTTTTAATATTGATTGTATGACCATTTGTTAAAGGAGATTGCCAGTCTCTTTTACATTAGTAAACTGATGAATGGTATCAATGGTCGAATATATGACCATAAATATGATGGTAATGTTGTTGTGAATAATAACGAATAGAGAAATATGGCAACTGTGAGATTTAACATTTGGAGATATATTTTTCTAAACTAAAAAAAAGATTATATTTTTTTATTTAAAAAAAATAGTGAAAAAATAAATGAAATATATACAATATCAGTTTGCATTTGGAAGTAATGTTATCTCAATGAAAGTCTGGAATTGATATGCCTGCAATTTGTTAAAAAACACCGTGCCTAGGTGTTTCTTTCCCATAGATGACTGCCAAACTCTTTCCTCCCCAAGCGGTCCTCCTGAACTTTGGGACGGTCAGTTGTGCCTGGGAGGCTGATCTTAAGTTTCTGGTCAGGATATAGCGATGGAAGAGTTGCCTAATGGAGGCAGGCCTTTTTGAGTGGAGAGCTTTGAAGGCTAAGCATAAGGATTTGAATATAATCCTTTTCCTGACCTGGAGCCAGTGAAGTGAGGGAAGAAACTTGGATACCGATGATATTTTGGGATCCCTAACAGCAGCCTAGTTGCCGGGTTCTGGACCAGTTGCAGTTTGTCTAAGGCTTTCTTGTGGGCCGTCAGGAAGAGTCCATTGCAATAGTCAATTTTGGAAAAGACTAAGGTGGTAATCACTGCTTTCCGCAGGTTCAGACGGATGAAAGGGAATATCTTCCTGAAGGATTTAAAGATGATAAAGCAGGATGAAGTAATAGCATTAGCATGTCCCACAAAAGAAAGTTTTCCATCAAATTGAATGCCCAGATTTTTTACCTTTTGCACAGGAGTGGGAATTGGACCCAATTCCTGAGGCCACAAGCTGGGGCCCCAGAATGATGGAATATTGCCAAACAAAAGCACATACGTTTTGTCGGAGTTTAGTTTCAAACAATTTGTGGACATCCAAGTCCCAATCTGCAACATGCTGTCATGGAAACAACTGGCTGAGTTGTCGATGTTTTCCGTGACTGACACCACAATCTGTGTGTCGGTAGCGTATGAGACAACCAAAAAGCCTAGGCCTTTGATTAGTATGGCAAGAGGTGTAACGTACAGATTAAAAAGAGTGGGGCTCAATGAAGACCCTTGTGGAACCCCACAGGGAAGGGTGAACAGAGTGGATCTGTGGCCGTTACATTCCACGAACTGCGTTCTTTCCAAGAGGAAAGAGCTGAGAAGTTTGAGTGCAGTACCTCCTTCACCAATCTCTAGCAGCCGGTTGATCAACAGTTTATGGTTTACGGTTTCGTACGCTGTCGAGAGATCAAGTAGAATTAAGGCAGCGTTCCCACCTTGGTCTAAGGTGGCTCTGACATACTCTGAGGCTGTGATAAGAGCAGCCTCCATACTGTGTTGACCTCTGAATGCAAACTGAGAGGAATCCAGTATATCGTGTTCCTGGATATAGAGAGAGAGTTCGATGTTTATGGCTTTCTCTATCAGTTTTGCTGGAAAGGGGAGTTAATATATTGGTCTGTAGTTGCTGGGGCTGTCCGTGTCCAGGTTAGCCTTTTTTAAAATAGGGAGAATTGACGCGACTTTCCAGTTTTTGGGAAAGTAGCCTGATCGAAGCATAAGAATTCCTAGGAGGTGTTCAGGAACTATGCTTGATCCCAATTGGAGAACTCTGGGCGGGCAAGGGTCTAGTAGTGAACCGGACTTAATTTGCCTAAACAAATTCGTAACTTAATCTAGCGTCAGGGCAGAAAAGGCATGGAAAGCGGGATTGTTGGGTTGGGAAGGTGTCGTCACATCTGGCTTTTGCAAGGCTTTACCTCCTTTAAGATTGTTTAGCTCATCGGTCTGAGGGATGTTAGAAGAGCATAGTCCCCCAAGGTCAGCACGTGTGGTCAAGGAAGTGAAGATTGGCACTTTGCGGGTTAAGGCAGAAGTAATACTCTGCTGTAAATCAATAGCTTCTTATGGAGTCACATTACTGTCAATGTTGTGTCTCCAGGGAAGGACCAGTGCACTCTGTGTCTGGAGTACCATCTGACCCATTCGCAAAAATATTTTGAGCTATTCAATGTACTTGTAATGGACTAACGGCTTCTAATGTGCTTAACTATTGGGAGACAACAGCTCATCAATTTATAGGTGAGGACCGTCTTTAGAGCATTAAAGTGCTCCTGTCAGTAGACTCTAAACCATCTGCCTTCTCCAACGCCAGTATTTTTAAGTTGAAAGGGTCTTGGGCCCTGTGGCAAAAAACAATGGCAAAACTAGTAGTTCTGCATTTGCATTGGCATCCAAAAGGCGAGACCCATTGGCTATGCCATTGCTTGTTAATATATAACACCTTGCCTTGGGACTCTATATGACTGCTGTAGCATTGACTTCTATATATTAAAAAGGAACGGCTGGACTTTGTCACCGCTTCACCTGTCAAAGTTGAGTTTGGCTCTTTAGACTGGCCTGTCAGTCTGCGGTGGCAGGCTGGGGGGGGGCATGTTTTCCCTTTGTCCATCCAAGGTGGCACAGTAAGTGTTGCAGCCCTTGGTGGGACACTTTAACTTCCAAGCCCTGGATACACCTGGTACCATATACTAGGCACTTATATGCAAGTTAACGTGCATCAACTGGGTATAAGCCAATTAAACATATTCTTTCAAGGGTCAAAACACAGGCACTTAGGTCTGGTTAGCGGGCCTCAGTGCACTCTAAGGGTAAAAAAAACAGCAGCATCAGTCCAAAACTTTGGGGGTGAATATGAAAAAAGAGGCATTTCTCTACAGACCTAAATATGTATTCATGCTCCATATGCATATGTTTGAGAGAATGAGGGCGAGACTTGGAAAGAGTGAAACAAGAAATAAAATAGTTGTAAGTGAAAGAGAAGTTATCCTTCAAGTAACTGCTTTGAAAAAGAAGAGGGTCTGCTTAAACGAAAATGGGTGATTGTTGGCTTGGTTGACTTCTTCTATGAGACATAAGAGGGGCGGAAGAAGCTGCAGGTTGTTTGAAAGGCTCTGATTGGCTTGTGGTGGAAACATCTAATTGTGGCACAAGACATGTTCAGAAACAATATTCCTGGACTAGCTTTGGCTAATAGACAATGAAAGATTCACTAAACTCAATTGTCGTCATCTCACAGGAAAGCTGAATGCTGAAGCATCTCTCACATTCAAATATGTCACGCAGAGACTTTGAAAAGCAGTCTCCAGCAGGCAAAAAACATTCAATATTTTGCACAGTAAAGTTTTGTGAACTTCAGGGGGGTAAAAAGAAATTCAGCCTAGACAAAAAATGATTTGTTTCGATAGCCAGCCATACTATCTTATGTGCATGGTGAATGTTACGACATAGTATTAAGGGGCATATGTATGAAGACAGTTTCCCGTTCACAAATGGGCCGATTCTTAGAATTGGCCCGTTTGCGAATGGGAAAAAGCCTTTTTGGATATATCATCCCAAAAAGCCCTCGCACAATAGGGAATCGCAAAATTTGTGATTCCCTATCCTGCGAATGCATCAAAGGAATCACAAATTGCGATTCCTTAAATGCAATTCTGGAAACACCCAAGTTGTGCGATTTTGTCTTTAGAAATCGCAAATTACCACCAACTTCAAGTTGGTGGTAATTTGCAATTCCTTTGAAAAATTCACTTTTTCGCATTTTTCAAAGTGCCATGTGGCGCACATACATGCCATTAGGACATGTATGTGCGCCACATGTGCACACATGCTTATTTCAGGGGTGCAATAGGGTGTCCTTTTGACACCCTTGCACCCTTGAAATTGCATTCGCAATTTGCGAGTACCTAATGAGTACTCGCAAATTGCGAATGTCTTCCTATTCATTCCTATGGGCCTCTATGCCCATAGGAATGAATGGGAAGGTATTCCTTAATTGCGAATTGTAATTTGTGATTCGCAATTAAGGAATACGCAGGAAACGCAATTAATTTTGCGAATCCTACATACATTGCCTTTTGTGAGTCCTTAATAGCGAATCGCTAAAATTAGCTATTAAGGACTCACAAAACGCATTCTTGATACATATGCAGCCTAAGTTCGATACATTTTTTAGAGATTTCAACTCTACCATAAAAGCACTAAATAAAATACAGCTGAGAGTTTTGTTATTGTCTTTTTTGGGGAGGAAAAGTGACCAGTAACGTGCAGAAACTGCTAAAACCATCGTTAAGAAGTGATCATTAGCTTCAGAAATTTGACCACAAAAATGTCTTTAATTAAAAGATTGAACATAAAAAATAGCCTTGAGAAATACCAAGCCTCAGGAGTGGCATATACTATGTTTTCCACATTTTACTTTCTGAAAGGTTGCATTTATGCACTGCCGCCATCACAGCTCGCTTGCAAAGAGCGGCTGCTTATTACGAAAACCACCCCGAGGCTCAACAAAACACGGGCACCTAAAGAGCGACCGGAAATGACGTTGACATTTAATTTGGCCTTGATGAAAGGTTCTCCATTTTAATTCCCACAAACGCACGAATTTAGGGGGCACAATCGAACTGCCTGGGAAGAAAGATTAAATAAATAGGAAGAAGACCAGAATACCAATCAAATTTAATAAAAACTATCCTGAAAATATTATTTCATTCATTCACTGTGCCTGGTGGCACTGATGCTTTCAAGACCTGTTATTGAACAACCTTTAGCTGCTCACAACAGACCTACGCCAAGGGAGTGAGTCATTTACCCACAGTTGACAAGATCTATGATGGAACATTCCAGAAAGGCTTTCAAAATATGTTCAAAGTCAGTTGGTTTGAAACCCAGGCAGATCTGAGACAGCTTCATGCAGACCCCGGGGGTCCATCACAAGGCAACATGAACTTTTTTTTGTTGCTGAAAATAATGTAGACGTAAAGGTGGTCCCTGGGGAGCATTCTGTAACCTTTGTATTTTTGGTAAATAAGACAGAGGAAGCTGCAATGTTGTATATTATTAGATAAAGCAGCATTCCCTGAGCCATGCATGACACTGACTGGAGAATTTGGACAGAACTGCAGATACAAATACAAGCTAATTAAAAACGTGGGTAAAGATATCGCTAAAATAATATTCCCATTTTTTTAGGGGGGATTGCTTTTACGTCTGCACTTTTGTAATCATAGTTTATCAGTGCATGAATGATTGTTTAGAAAAACTTCATATCTGCTCAATTATGTATCTCTCAAATGTGTGTTGTGTGGCTGTTATTTGTATTCTTAATTGCACCTGTTGCTTTACAACCTCTCCAAACTATGTCAAAAATATAACTGAGTGATGCAGTAGGACTAAGAAGCATCCGAGTTGTTGTTCATTTGTATAATGTGAATGAGTGTCATGCTGTCACGAAGGAAGAATAACCTTCAAACTCCTCATTCACGCATACAAGGCCCTTCACAACACTGGACCCGCCTCCCCTTCCACGCACCCAAAAGACACCTCCGTTCAGTCCTGCTCTCTTTGGCCACCGTCCCACGTATCAACAAGACTAGAACAGGAGGAAAGTCCTTCTCCTACCTCGCAGCCAAAGCCTGGAACACCCTCCCCCTCCACATCCGGCAATCTCCCACGCTGCCCCAGTTCAGGAAGGACATCAAGACCTGGCTTTTCGGATGACCCCAGCACTCAACTGAGCCACCCCCTTCCCCCCAGCACCTTTAGACCCTCACAGGTGGGTAGTTGTGCTTTACCAGCCCCTGATTGATTGATTGAATGACTGTATGCACCTTTTCAGTGTAAGGGCTGTATCTAATACCCTTTACCAGTCCTTACTGGATGCCGTCTTAGCAAGGTAAACAATGAGCTTGTTTGCTGATGTTTGCCTGATTCTGTGATTCATCTTAGTGAGGACAGAAACATGTTTGCTGATCTCTGCCTGACTCTGCACGTCATTGTATAGAGGATAAATAAGATGTTTGCTGGTGTTCGATTGACTATACACGCCATCATACCGAGGATAAAAATAAACACATTTGCTGTTGTTTGACTGACTGCATGCCATGATGACGAGGATAGATAACATGTTTTCTGTTCTTTGCCTGGCTCTGCCACCATTTTTAGGACAGATAAGCATGTTTGATGCTCTCTGCACATCCACATTTTAACCACTTGGATACTAAGGGGTGTGCTAGGAGGTCCATGTAGTTTCCATTGAAATCAATGGAAACTCCATGACGAACTGAGCTCGTCATGAGCGTCGAAGGGGTTAAAGTCTATAAAATAGTTAAAAGGTTGAAATAAATGTAAGTAAACAGTTGATTGTAGATCCAGGATCTATTTATTTGCCTCATCCACGAACAGCCAGGAAACCAACTGACTCCACTTAGCATTCTACATTCTCTCTGTCAAGACAAGAGAGTATTCTACATTCTATAAGGAAGTAGGTATTACAAGCAAATGCTATTAAATAAAGCAAGACATTACACATCTCCCTCCTATACAATAACAATAACTACAATGAAATAAATGAAAAATGAGCAGGGTATACAACATGAAAATGAATTATTCTTAATAAAGAAGGAACAAGAAAGATCAAACATAATCCTTCATATAAGCAGGTGAAAAAGAAAGATCAAACATAATCCTTCATATAAGCAGGTGCTCTACGTAATCTCTGACTTCTCACACGAGGTAAATAAGAATTGTTAGAACTGGACACAGGTAGCTTAGATGTGTGAGAGAAATCATGAACAGTATCAGATGCATGTTGAGAAACATTCCTTGATCTGATCACAACTACCCTACTTTTATTCCAGATCCTTCCATCCTGTGTTTTAATGGCATTGCTAAACACCTTAATAACAGGTCTGACATTTGTGTATTTTGACCAGGAACTCCTCCCAACAGGTGCTTTTATTTTAACCAAATCACCAACTTTGATTTCCTGAAAACGAACACTTTTCTTTTTATCAAAATAAGCTTTTCTACAAATCTGTTTTTCCAACTCCCTTTCCCTCCAACCACCAATATGATTATGAACAAATCCCTTGTTAAGATTCATCCAACCAGGACACAACATAGTGTTGGGTATTCTTCCTTTAAATAACTCAAAAGGAGATTTACCAGTGGTGGAGTGAGGAGAACACCTGTAAGCCTCAATTCTTTCTTTAAGTGCTACTTTCCAATTTAAACCATTGACCTTGGCAAGCTGGATGCATTCTTTTAACGTTTTGTTAACCCTCTCAACTGCACCATTAGTTTCTGGATGATACAAAGAGGACCGTTTGTGTAATATGCCACATTTAGTAAGATAGGCATCAAACAGCGCTGAGCAAAACTGCGGGCCATTGTCTGATAAAATACTGTTTGGAAAACTTTCTCTCATGAATATCTCAGACAAGAATTTAATGATGGACTCGGAGGTAATCTCACTAACAGCACTCACCTCAATCCAACGAGAATAAAGGTCTATTAAAACTATTAAATAAGGGGTGTCAGAAACACCAGTAAGAGGCCCTAAAATATCAATCGCCAACTCATCCCAAGGATGATTGGGTAATGCTCTGCAAACCATGGGCATCTGTCTGGTTTTCAGGATTTTGTCACTCGCACAACACTCTACACAATCTCTGACCATTCGTTCTATCTCCAGGTCCATCCCAGGCCACCAAAACTGAGTGCGTAACATTTCTTTAGTTTTTACTATACCCTGATGTCCAGAATGTGCATGTAACAACAACCTTTTCCTCAAAGTATAAGGCGGAATAAGCCTCACACCTCGTGTAAGCAGATCATCAGTTATTGATAATTCTTGTGAAACCAGAGACCATGGTTTACCTAAGCGTTTATGATCTTTTAGTGAAGACATCACGTTTTTTAGCTCCTCATCTTTCAGTAGCTCCTCTTTCCATTCATCCTTCCCAACAACACCCTCAGTAACTTCACAAACATCAAGAAACTCTTCTTCATCTAGCATTATTTCATCACTGTGAAGATCACTTCTTTTAACCAGCCTAGAAAAGCAATCTGCTGCCTTATTCGAAACACCAGGTAAATATTGAACCTCAAAATCATATTCCTGCAATGCTATTATCCATCTCCTAATTCTTGAGGAAATTGAATCCAACCCTTTTTTACAAAAGACTTCTTTCAAAGGTTTGTGATCAGATTTTACAATAAATTTTGTACCCCAGACCAAATTCTTAAATTTCTTCAGAGCCCAAAAAATAGCTAACGACTCTTTTTCAATTACTGAATAATTAAGCTCCGGACCACGAAGACATCTTGAAGCGCAGGCAATGAGAAAATCATTACCAGCTTTATTTTGTACCAACACAGCACCTAGACCTTTGTCACTAGCATCAGTATATATAAACGTGGGTAAACCAGGAACAAATGCTTGAAGAGATGGAGCTTCTCTCAACTCTTTTTTAATCTCATCAAATTCTTTCTTACAGTCATCTGACCACTCAAATGTCACATTCTTTGCAGTGAGTCTTCTCATATTCCTCGTTTTGTCTGCAAAATGTAAAATAAACTTTCCATAGAACTCAACCATGCCAAGGAATGACAATAATTCATCTCTGTTTACTGGTTCTACCATATTATCAATTGATGTGACAAGCTCTAACTTGGGAAAGACACCTTCACTCCTAATGCAGTGACCAAGGTAATTCACTTCCTCCAACCCAAACTTGCACTTTTCTTTCTTAAGGGATAAACCAGCCTCAGACAACCTTCTCAAAACCTCACACACCCGTTCATTGTGTTCTCGTGTGTTGGCACCATAGATTAGTAAATCATCCTGATAGCATTTTACTCCTAGAAGGCCTTTCAAAATATGAGTCATGATTCGTTGAAATACTGAGGCTGCTGAGATTAAACCGAAAGGCATCCTTTTAAACTTAAAGGTACCCATAGGGGTGATAAAAGCAGTCAGATCTTGGCATGTAGTATCTAGTTCCACTTGATGGTACGCAGAAGCTAGATCTAAAGTGGTAAAATACCTTGCCCCTTCTAGCGTCCCCACTATCTCATCAATGTTGGGTAAAGGAAATCTGTCAACAATTACTTCCTTATTTAACGCTCTTAAATCAATACACAGACGGATTTCCCCTGTAGGTTTCTTAGCTATAACTATTGGGGCCAACCATTCGGTAGCTTCTACCGGTTCTATAATATTATTATTAATCAATTTTTCAATTTCCTTCTGTACTTTACCTTGTTCTGCTAACGGAATCCTTCTTACTTTTGCTACAACTGGTATGGCATTCTTTTTTAATTTTATGCAGTGTTTGTAACCCTTTAAACATCCTAACTGTTCTCTGAATACCTCTGGAAATTTTCCTGCAAACATTTCAGCTAAATTTTCTACTTCTTGTATCTGCACCTGAGGTGAAGCATTAGGATCAAGCTTTACACCTAAATCCCGCTGATCCCTCCAACTAATCAAAGCATCTCCAAAATTAGTTACATAAATTTTACCAGGTATGATGCGACTTCCCAACTCAAGAGTAGTCATGAAATAACCTAGTATTTTGATAGGCTTTTTCCCGTAACCCAAAGGTAATATGTCGCTTTTGAAGAGCTTGACCTTCTCTCCAAAAGTCTTCCGCAATAACTCTTCATCAATCATGGTGATTTGAGAACATGAATCAAATTTAAATTCAATCATGACATTATCCACTTTTACTAAGTGTGAGGGATGTTCCAACGAACCACTATTGACTTGGAAAGTCACAGTCTTTACCTGAGGTTGAGTCCATCTTTTATATACATTATCTCTCTTACTACCTCTAGTCCTGCAACACTTTGAGAAATGACCTTTTCTGCCACAGTTGTTACAGATAGATTTCAGAGCAGGACAACTCAGCGAGTTAGCTAAATGTCCATTATTTCCACATCTAAAACAAGAAAATTTTCCAGGTACATTAAAATTTGGATTAAAATTATTTGTTCCATTTTCATTTTTATCACTGGTAGATTTTTCTTCTTTCTTTACTTGACAAACAACTTCCTCAACCTTAGGTTCATCTTTCTTTTCAGGTTCATTCATCTTCTCTTTTTCCACTTTTAACTCATCTACGCACTTTGTCATGTGTTCAACTTGCTTTGCTATAACAAGGACTTCATCCAATGGCGGTTCATCTTTTAGCCATAGTTCCTTGCGAATACTATCATGAGCACATCTTAATACAAACTGATCCCTTATTCTCTCATCCAAGGTTTGTCCAAATTTGCACGACGAGGCCAACTTCCTTAGAGCAGAGACATATTCTTCAACTGACTCATCCTTCTTTTGTCCCCTTAAGCCAAAGTGATACCTTTCCATTATCGTGCTTAACCTGGGAAGGTAGTGTCGATCTAGTTGCTCAATTGCTACTTCGTATTCGTTCAAATTCCTTTGTTCAGAAGCAGTAAGTTCGGGTAAATGTTCTAGTACATCTTGTCCTTCTCCTCCCAGACAGTGTAGTAGTAACGAATGCTTCCTTTCTGCACTTAAGTTCGTGCCACATACTCTTGCATAATTTGCAAAAATTTTCTTCCATTTTTGCCATTTTACATTTGGTTCACCTGGACTTGTTAAAAAGAATGCAGGTTGTGTTACATTCTGCATTTTTTTTTTTTTTAATTTTTTTTATATGTGCTCCTTGTAATTTTATGTTAGTGTTATCAAGAAAAATATGAGTAAAATAACAAAGAATTAATTGATGTCACAATAGAAAAGATTCTCAAGTTGCACTCTCCAAACTTGTTTGGTAAGAATTTTAACTTTGTAAAGGTTCCATATACTTCACAATGCTTTCTTTCAGCCTCCACAGCAGTGTTTACTCAATTAGAATTCAGCATACATCATAAAGCTCTTTGTTCCTTTGACGCGCATTTCTTTTCATGCTAGCGTCAAATCTCCTTCCAAAACGAGGCTGAGCTTTATTTTCGAAAACGAGGCTAAGCGTCATTGAAACGCACCGCCATATTGCCGCGCGAGCCAATATCTAATCAGCGCGAGCAAAAATGCAAGTCTCCAACAGGCGATGGCGCGTGTGCCTTATTTGCTATTTTCCCTTCTTTTCCTTCGCTTATTTTAAAAGTCCCTTGTTTACAAACAACCTCCCGCTGATCTCCTCACCGTTTAAGTGTTTCTCACCGACAGTGAAGAATCGCTCGATCAGCCGCAGGGAAGACCACGCTTCCTTCAATGTGTTTACCGCCGCTGGAGAGGTGTCAGGGACGGCTGCGTGTTGAGGCAGGGAGAGGTAGGATCGTCGCCAGTATAAAATAGTTAAAAGGTTGAAATAAATGTAAGTAAACAGTTGATTGTAGATCCAGGATCTATTTATTTGCCTCATCCACGAACAGCCAGGAAACCAACTGACTCCACTTAACATTCTACATTCTCTCTGTCAAGACAAGAGAGTATTCTACATTCTATAAGGAAGTAGGTATTACAAGCAAATGCTATTAAATAAAGCAAGACATTACAAAGTCGTGGGCCCTAGGCCCACATACTATATAAATATTCGACACAGACACATGATTACTATATCTAGAGCTGGCCTCAAGCACGTGCACTCGGGCTCTTTTATTGGCAGGGTCACCAGACCAGTGAGGCCTGTGTTGCATGAGCGTGGGGTGGGTGTAAAGGCTAGCCCTCAAGGGGCTGGCTGGTAGCCTATTGCCTGCTGACACACTAGAACGTGTCCAGCAGGACACTACAGTCATATGGAGGATAGATACAAAGTTTTCTGTTCTTTGCCTGACTCTGCACACCACCATATTGAGGGCAGATAAGCATGGTTGATGCTCTTTGCCCAACTGACGTCATCACATTGAGGCTGGATAACAAGTTTGCTGTTCTTTGCCTGACTGCTTGCCTTCATATCGAGGATAGGTAGCATGCTTGCTGTTCTCTGCCTGACCGCACATCTTTATATGGAGGATGGATAACATGTTTGCTGTTCTTTGCCTGACTCTGTACGCCATCATATCGAGGATAGGTAGCATGTTTGCTGTTCTTTGCGTGACTCTGCACGTCATCATATCGAGGATAGGTAGCATGTTTTCTGTTCTTTGCGTGACTCTGCACGTCATCATATCGAGGTTAGGTAGCATGTTTGCTGTTCTTTACCTGACTCGGCACGCCATCATATTGAGGAAACATAGCATGTTTGCTGTTCTTTGCCTGACTTTGCATGCCATCATAGTGTGTATAGATAACATGTTTGCTGTTCTTTGCCTGACTCTGCACGCCATGATAGTGTGTATAGATAACATGTTTGCTGTTCTTTGCCTGACTCTGCACACCATCATAGTGAGCATAGATAAATATATTTGCAGTTCTTGTCCGTATTCTGTGATTTGTCTGAGCAAGGATAGGTAATAAGCATGTTTGCAGCTTTTGCCTGATGCTGTGATTCACCCTAGTGAGGGCAGATAATAGATATTCTTATTGTTCTTTGCTTGACTCTTAGCACAATTATAGCGAGGATAAATATTTATTTGTGCTATGCTTTACCTGACTGCACTGCATCACAGCCAGGTTAGATAGCTATCTTTGCTTCTCTTGGTCTGATCCTGTATTTTTTCTTAATGAGGATAGATGAGTTTGCAGTTCTTTGCCTGCATCTGCACACCACCATAGCTAGGATAGATAAACATGTTTGCTGTTCTTTGCCTGGTTGCGCATGCCAGCATATCGAGGATAGATAAACATGCTTGCACTTCTTGCACACTATCATATCAAGGAACGATAAACATGTTTGCTGTTCTTTGCCTGACTGCACCCATCATTGCATGGATGTTATGTGATGTTACGTTTGATTATGTTAATTTGCAGAGAGTGGATAATCACCAATGAGGGTATCCAGGCGCTGAGTGAGGCAGGTTTGAGGGGGGAAGATATCATTCCCGTTTAATCTAGAAGAGCCATGTATTGAGATTCCTTTGGAGGTCCATGAGGAAGGGGGAGTGGGACGTGTTTTCGGAAACTCGTTCCAGGTCTTGGCTGCGAGGTATGAGAATAAGCATCCCTGCTTCTGGTCTTCTTGATGCAAGGGAGGTGTGCTCTTGCCTGGGATGCAAAGGTGTCTTGTGGATTGGTGGAAGTTGAGGTGGTAGTTGGGGTAACCTGGATCGATGTTGTTGAGAGCTTTATAGGAGACTCTGCAGATGAGTTTCTTGGGTTCTGATGTGTAGGGGTAAGTCTAACTCATCGAGTTCTGTCCTTGAGAAAGGAGGATATCCACTTGAGGGCTAGTCCGCAGGCACTCAAGTGCTCAAGCTTTCTGATGCGTGACTTGCAGGAGACCATATTGAAAGCTGCGGAGAGGATCGAGAAGGATGAGTGTGGCCTTTTCTCCTTAGGTGAGAATGTTTCTGATGTCTTCAGTGGCCGCAATGAGGGCTGTCTCTGTTCTGTGGTTGGTGCAAAAGCCTGATTGAGACATGTCTACGAGTTGATGGAGTTCTAGGTGGTCAGCAAGTTGGGAATCAATGACTTTCTCAATGACTTATCTAGAAAAGGCAGGAGCAAGATGGGTCTGAACTGCTTAGTGTGTTGGGGTCAGCATTTGGTTTCCTCAATGAGGTGTTGACTTCTTCATTTTCAGAAAGAAGGGAGGGTGGCGGTGGTTATGGAGGTGATGATGATAGCGTTGAGCAGGGGTAAGATGATGGTTCTTCCAAGATTGCATATGAAGTGAGTGGGGGTATGGGTTTGAGGGGGCTCCTGAGTGGATGGTATTCATCAGGGATGTTGTTTCTTCACTCAAGAGAGGTTTCTGGTTGCCTAGATGCTGTTTGCCAATGAAGGAGGTGTCTGGCTAGTCGGGGGAGTTTGTATTGGTAAGCTGTAGTCGGATGTGTTGGAGATTTCGGCAATCTTCTGTTTGAAGAAATTTGAGAGGTTGTTGCAGAGTGCTTGGGATGGGATGACGTTGTTGTTGGCAGGCACCAGATTGGGGAACTCCTTGACAATGGTGAAGAGGTCTTTGTCATTGTTAGAGATGGCTTAGAGTCTGAGAGTTAAGGCCAATTTCTTTGCTTCTCACAGGTGTCAGTTGTAGAGGTTGTGGGCAGCTTTGTATCTGGATTTTGTGGTGGTCTTTTTGTCGAGTCTCCATTTTCTCTTAAGATGTTTGCAGTGGTACTTGCACTCCCTGAGGTTGTTAGTGTACCAGCTAGGGTGTTTGTTGTTTTTGTAGGTCTTGTTTCTGGTGGGTGCGGTGTGGCTTGTGCAGTCAGTGAGCCATTAATTGAAGAATTTGGGGTCTATTAGGATGGCGGGCAGATAGCCGCCGCCGGTCCAGCAGTGGCAACCGCCGGACCGGCAACGGCCATCCGCCCGCTGTCGAAACCTGGAAAATCGCTGGTCCGATTAGCATCGCGGTCATGACCGTGGCGTGTGATTTTCCGCCCAACACTTTCCCCCCCCATTGCAGTCCACCTGCTTGCCTGGCGGGCGGAGCTGGACCGCTACAATTGTGGCGGATCAGGCCTAAGCACCGCCGGCACGATTATGATGCCAGCGGTAGCCAGCCTTTCCGCGGCAGTGGAAGCGCCATCATGGAGAGGCATGCAGAGACATATTCTGGGGGCCCATTGCGGGCCCCCAATGTGTTGGTGGGGTGTGTGGGTGCACTGGGGGGTAACCATGGTACCCCCTACATTTCCCTGTGCCATGTGGCAGGGACTGTGCAGTGCCTGCCACGCAGTGCAGGGAGATGCAGGACATGCTCCTTTTAACATCGCGGCGGTGCTGCTGCAGCAGCGACTGCCACAATGTTAATGGCCAAAATCCGACCACCGTGGTCAAATTTTGACTGCGGAGCATCTTAATTGGACCGGCGGTTATGCCGCAGTCATTGCGGACGGTCTTTTACCGCTACCATGGGGGTCGGGGAGGTTTTCCGACCGCCATCCTAATAGACCCCTTAGTGTCGACATTGACGTTTCCTGTGTAGTTGCGTGGGCGTTCCTGTAAAGTCTTGGACCAGTTTTCTTTATGTATTTTTCCCCAGTGTCTTGATGTTTCTTTGGGGGTTTCTGGTGGGGTGGTTTGGTGGGCGGGCATCTTGAAATGAATGATGTAGTGATTGGACCATGTGAGCGGGGTCATGTGGGTGATGGTGATACCGTTGTTGGAGCAGAAAATAGGGTCAAGGGTGTGGCCTTCAGTGTGGGTTGGCCCTTGGATAATCTGGGAGAGTCAAAGGTTGCTGAGGCTATCACAGAGGGCAGCGGAGTTAGGGTCTGTGGTGGAAATTGAGGTCCTCGAGGAGGATGTAGTTGGTTGATCTGATAGAGAGGAGGGATGAAGTCGGCAATGTGGTTACAGAATTCCACTATGGAATGATAGGATAGATAAACATGTTTGCTATTGTTTGTCTGTTTCAGCACGAAATCATATCGAGGAGATTTTGCTGTTCTTTGCCCGGCTCTACACACTATCACTATCTGCACACTATCATTGCAATCATTGCAATTGTCCTTTTCCTGATTCAGTAAGTCATCTTACCAAAGACAGATAATAAGCACATTTGCTATAACTTGCTGGTCAGGTTACCATCTTCACAAAGGTAAGATAGTCTTTTTCCTCTACCTGGATTATTGCAAGAAGCTATTGGTGATCAATCAATCAATCAGAGATTTGTGAAGTGCGCTGGGGGGGTCGTGCAGCTCCGCTTCAGCCGAAGAGCCAGGTCTTGAGGCTCTACCTGAAAGTGTGCAGGATGGGAGAACATCTGATGCTGTGCAGGAGTTCATTCCAGGTCTTTGCTGCGATGTAGGAGTAGGCTCTTCTGCCTGTTCTGGCTCTGCATATGCGTGGGGTTTCGGCGAGGGCGAGGTCGGCGGAGCAGAGGATTCTTTTAGGTGCATGGAAGGAGACTCTTTCGTTGAGGTATTGGGGTTTGGTGATGTGGAGGGATTTGTAGGCATGAGTGAGTGGCTTGAAGGTTACTCTCTTCTTGACAGGGAGCCAGTGGAGGTCTTGTAGGTGTTGGGTGATGTGTTCCTGTCATGTGATGCAGAGGACGAGCATGGCAGCGGTGTTCTGGATGGTCTGGAGTTTACAGAGCAGAGATTTGTTGATTCTGGCATAGAGGGTGTTTTCGTAGTCTAGTCTGCTAGTTATGAGTGCGTGGGTGATGGTCTTTCTGGATTCGGGAGGATCCACTTGAAGGTCTTGTGTAGGATGCGGAGGGTGTTGTAGCACAAGGAGGAGACGGTGTTGATCTTTCGGGTCATGGTGAGGGAAGTCTAGTATGATGCCAAGGTTCTGGGCGTGGTCCGTGGGAGAACGGGAACTGCCGAGGGCGGAGGGCCACCAGGTGTTGTCTCATGCTGAGGGGGTGAGTCCAAGGACGAGTACTTCAGTCTTCTGCGTGTTCCGCTTCAGACAGCAGCTGCTCTTCCAGGATGCGATGTCTTTCATTCCTTCCTGAAAGCTGAGTCTGGTGATGTTGGGTTGCCTCGTGAGATAGAGAATGAGCTGGGTGTCGTCGGCGCAGGCTACTATGCTGAGTCCCTTCTGTCTGACGATGGTGGCGAGGGGGGCCATGTAGAAGTTGAAGAGCATGGGGCTGAGCGACGATCCTTGGGGAACTCCTCAGTTGATCCCTGTGGGTTTGGAGAGAAAAGGTGAGAGTCTGATTCTTTGAGTTCGGCCAGTGAGGTAAGAGCGTATCCAGTCGAGGGCAGTTTCCTGCATTCCGGCTTTGTGGAGTCTGGCAGTGAGAGTGCGGTGGGAGATGGCGTTAAAAGCTGCAGAGAGGTCAAGTAAGATGAGGGCCGCCATGTTGCCCTGTCGAGGAGAGTGTGGATGTTGTCTGTGGCAGCGAGGAGGGCAGTCTCGGTGCTGTGGTTGCTGCGGACTCCAGATTGGAAAGAGTCAAAGATGGAGTTGGCTTTGATGAAGGTCATGAGCTGGCTGTTGACGATCTTCTCGAGTAACTTTAGCCGCAAAGGGAAGGAGAGAGATGGGTCTGTAGTTCTTTAGGTCCCTATGGTCCACGGAGGGCTTCTTGAAGAGGGGTTTGACTTCTGCACATTTCCAGTCATCAGGAAAAGTGCCGGATTCGAAGGTGATGTTGATGGCGCATCCTAGGTCGGGTGCTATGGCTGCGGGGGCTCTGTGGAAGATGTGCGGAAGGCACATCTTCCACAGAGGCAGAAAGATGTTTGATCAAGAAAATGCCAAAATATTTGCGAATGGCGATGACAACTAAGATAGATTTATAGAGGAGTTCTACAATCATGTTATCCTGCAACTGACACTGACCTTTTTCCAGGTACATTTGTTTCACTGAAGTGGGAAGTTGTAGAGAGCTCATAGAAAATGAATCAAGTTAGAAAACAGCTGAGAAACAAAGTCCTAGCATTTTGAGAAAGCCCATAAAGGTGAAGAAGTGATCGGTTTCAACTTGAAGAAAATCTTTCTCTGGAATCTGCTGCATCTGGAGAGCCAAGATGGAGAATGAATGAGAAGTTCAGCAGTACACATATTTTCTTTCTTGGAATAAAGAAACACCCCTGCTGTGATATTCATCTTTGGGATTTATGAACATCCACCTGCTTACATTCATTTAAACTATTTCTGTTTTTTTCATCCTATTTGTCTTGTGTTGATTGACAATCCATATGTTCCTTACTTAAAGCACTTTATAGTCACACACTCTGCAGCACTTAGACAACGAGGATGAATCAGGCAAAATTGCTTTCAAATGCAAAGTGGAAGATCTAAATTGAAAAACTAGCAATCTGAAATTGGGAGGGTTGGCATATCAAAGCTTGTTGAGGGCGGGAGCCAAAAATGTTGAGGAAGCACCTATCATAGCCACTTTGGAAAGAGGGAAGACCAAGCAGGACTTGCCAGTATCTGAGCTCATAAACCTCAGCTCACAGCAGATGGCAGCAGGGACTACCTAAATTATTGAGACAGAAATTATTAAGCCCAAAAAACATGGGAAGGGTGCCGGTAAGTAAAAAGTGTTACAGGTATGGGTAACACTGAAGGAAGGTATAGCAGGACAGGAGATTTACAACCACGGCCTGTCCACAGGGGTCGAGGGGCCATGCCCCATCATCTTTTGCCCCTCAAGAAGACTGAGCAAAGGGTAGCCTGACAGACACCCTTTATTTTAAGATCGGCAGCCAGGAGCCAGACATGCACCAAACGTGCACGCTCCTGGCTGCCTGAGAGGAATTATGCTGGGCTGAGCATGTCACAGCTCCTGTGGGTGTGACCTCCTCAGCTCAGCAAAGGTCCTTGAGGTCCTCTCTTCATGACGAGGGGGAGCGTCACTCATTGCCTCAGACTTGGGAGCTTCGGTTTTGAGCCCTGAAGTGCCCAGGGCTGAGTGTCAATCAGTGACACCTCATCAAAGAGTGAGGTGGGGTCAGGAGTCTCACTGACCCTATTCCACTCAGTGACAAGGTTGGGACTGCTGTCTTCCCTTTCCTGGCTGATCTGAGGTCAACCAATGAGAGAAGGCAGCAGTCCCAACCCTCCTGGGTTCTCCAAAGCAGAGCTACAGGTAAGTGTGATATTTGTTTTTACTTAATGTTCTATGCGTGTGTTGTGTGTGTATGTTTGAATATTTGGTAACGGCTGTTGTGAATGGATGTGTGTGCGGGTGAACATGTGTGTGTTTGTGTGTGTGTGTGTGGTCATGCATGGGTGTGAGGGAGGGCTTATGTGTTCCTGTGTGTTCTGTTCACCCCCTACCTTCTACCTCCTAAAAGTATTGGCTGCCACTGGAGGGTTAACTTTAAAATGAAATGAAAATGGAGAGAGTTCTTTATGTGGAGGGAATAGGGGACTGCATGCGTAAAGGATAATGAATAGCAAGATACAAGAAAATATCAAAAGAAAGGGGGAAGGGTATGTACTAAGGAAAGACACAAATGCTCGGAGCCTTCTTCTTCAATACAAAAAGGGGGAAACGCAATTCTAGGATTTATTTGCACTGTTATTAATAAATATATGCAACCTCAAGATTAATCTCAAAATCAATATTTACCCTAAGAAAACAAATCATGGAACCCCAAAAAAATATCTATCTATCTATCTATCTATCTATCTATCTATCTATCTATCTATCTATCTATCTATCTATCTATCTATCTATCTATCTATCTATCTATCTATCTATCTATCTATCTATCTATCTATCTATCTATCTATCTATCTATCTATCTATCTATCTATCTATCTAATCTATCTGTCTGTCTGTCTGTCTCTCGGCCTGCCTGCCTGTCTGTCTATCTTTCTAGCTTTCTCTATGATATTCATCAATTTGCACACCCATCATTCTATACTGAGCAAGATGCAATCCAATACACCAAAACTTATATCTCAACCTTTCAGCAGTGAGCAACACGTTCCATGGTGGCTCAGACCAGCATGCATCCTAATTAAGTCACATCACCTGACAGCACTAAGTCGGTAGAAGGTAAGCACACTAAGAATGTGCAAAGCCTCCAAATTACAAGGGATCTGCAGAAGATAGGCGCGTGCTTCAAGATGCAGTGAAAAGCTAAACGATAGCTTTCGCCCACCACAAATCAGCAGTAATAACACAATTAAGAGTATAAATAACCACATGAAAGGGTACTAATGCTCAATCAATCAGTTCTATTTGTGTGAATCATCCTTTCTATGAATAAATACATACTAATGTACTTAACCAAAGAACTCTTATTCAAAACGACACGTAGTCCTGTGTATTGTGCAGGCAACACTATCAGCACGCCTCTGTTTCTTCAAATGGAAAAGCTTACCAATTATTTTCAATTATGTAAGTTACCACACAGCACAGGACACTTAACCCCCTAGCTGCTGAGTTTTTTCCACCGCTGGTGCAGAGCCTTTCTTGTTTGCAGGCAGTAGTCCGTTCCTAAGACTTCTTACCTTTTTTCCACAAAAGCCATTCAGGATACATTTGAGTACTTTTTCCCCACATGTTGATGATTCTTAAGGGACCCATTTTTTGCAGTCCCCTGGAGATAACTGAGAAAATAACCAAAATATCACAAAATGTGGGGGTTTGAAAACATGGAAAAAGTGCAGCAAGAACACGTATTTTTTTGGTATCAAAAAGATTTGATGTGTTAGGATCACAAACGTCCCAGCTTTCAGGAACAAGCAGATATGTAAAAAAATAGTTTTACTAACACTTTTTGCCCTTTTCTAAGTAGCAGTCTATTCATCCAATGTTTGTGGTATCACCCTACTTGCTAATTGTGGTGGAAACAAGTGTCAGACTCGTGAATAAACCCAGAAACCTATACATTTCAAGAAAATAAACAAAATTCTGATTTTAGAAAAGGGTCATTTGTGTAGATCACTTATGGTTTCCCCCAAAAAACTAATAGTTGAAATAAAAAATAATGGTAAATATATAAGTAGCTGACATTGTTTTCATCTGTAGTTGTTTTTTCTCCAATGGCCAATGTACAAAAGTAATATGCCCTTATGTCCATCAAACAAGTCTGGTCATTGAGATTTAGTACATGTTGGTTGTCCAAAAATAATGCTTTCTATAGCCAACCACTCAGCTGCAGCTTATAATGATATTTCATTGTGTACTGACCAGTGCTTTATTTGAGCCTGTGGTTTCCAATGCTCTGCACCGGCACTTAACTGTCAACATCAGCACTTATGACAGCTGCCACATGGTGGTGCTGGTTGTGCAGTTTAGAGATGAGCAGAACAATAATTGTTTGTTAATTCAAAATACATTAAAAATAACTAATACCTGCTGCCCAACCCATTCATATAGCCTTGTGGGCCTTGAACAGTCTGAATTGTCACACACATAGCAGTGAGATGGTTAGTAGTTGTGTAACTACTGTCGTTGGCAGTGCTGGGAGTGGCAATGGGTGGTGCAAGCTGCGATGGCCTCCTGAAGAGGCCCCTGGCACTTATTTTATTTTACAAATTAATCACTGGTACTGAACCTGCATCAATTTATATAGTAAAATCTAATTAAGTAAAAAATGGTGTAAAGAAAACCTACACATGTTTTAAATGTGTCCCAGATACTAAGTATTGGTGATTTGTACAGCTCTGATTTTGGGATTACCAATACTATTTAGTGATTCAGCAGGTATTTTATTAAATGTGTTCTTTCTTGAACACGTGCTTACATTCCGAAGCCAAAAATGGAGAGAAATTCAATTAATAAAAAAAATGCTACTATTCTGAGTTCCCACAACTCTCCCAATAAAAAAGGTGCCCCACTTGTGAGGGTGGACCTATCACACACAACAGGAAAGGCCCCAAAATACAACATGAAGGCATCAAATTTTTCTTATAGAAAAATTATTCATTTTGACAATGTGGGTAGCTGCGGAATTTCCACCCAGGCTTGTTCACTGCCAGAAAAACTTACTAAAAACAGACAGACATTTCTGAACGCTAAACACCCAGGTAAATCCAGTGTGGTGTGATTTAACGTGGGTCTTACTATGTTATTTTACCCAAAATGCCCTGCAAACCTCAAACTTTGGCTGTAATCACACATTTTCCTTACATTTCTATACCCAGGTTTTTTACTACTTTTTTAGCATTGGACTGGAATCTGTGCTTGGTGGCCAGTGGTAAGTTGTCAATTTTTCAACATAGCAGACATTCTGTATTGTCAGTGTTGACCTTCAGTTTTTTGGGTGATCCATTCAGGATTTCGCTGTTGTTTGGCAGCAGCTTTGGCTGTTTAATTGGTTTGCCATGGTTTGGTTTGTCTTTATGATGACCTGGACATCTAGTTGAGGTTAAAATATCAGTTTGATGTGGACGAAGGCATTAGTTACATGCAGGTGAACTGTCATCCAGCTCTGTAGAGATGTGTGTTGGTTGTGATTGTAAGACAGAAGTGAAATAGAATGCATTCTGTTCATATTGAAGTTAAAATAAACCCCTTTTAAGCAAATCCCAAATGCCTAGCAGATGATCTTCATGAACTCCTCTTAAACTTTTATAATTATCTCTTGGTTCCAGTTGCTGGTTTGAAACCCCACTGGTATTTGATCTAACATGGTCTTAGGTACAAGCTAGTGTTGGTATTGTGGGTGGTTTGGTTTCTCCAGTACCTTTTTCAGGTGGTTGAGGTTCGAGATGGGTCTGTAATGGGTTATTATGCACCCTCTCCCTGCTGTTAGTTGGAGAGGAATTGAGGATGGCGCTTAGAGTTACTAATGAACTTGTGGGGAAAAAATCTGGTGAAGGCGAATAGAGGGGTGGGAAAGAATGCAGTATGTAGGATTGGTTGAATTGGATGTCTAGAGGACAGTTGGGTATTTAGCCTGGAATGAGCATGTGCTGGGAACTTGCGCATGAAAATAGCCCGATAGTTTAGTATAAGTGTTGGGCGTGGCCAATGCTTGAATTTTACTAACTTCTCATCTCTAATAGCATTTTAGTGAGTGGGTGATGCTAACATTCCTTTGGCATAATGAGGTTCTAGTTTGTAGTCATTGCTCTGTATGCTTGTTTAGAGGGTGCAGTTCTGATGCTTTTTGAGGCTAGGAGTTGAGTGTGTATTCTAAGCACCAATGAACAGAAGGACTTGGCAAACACTACATTGCATGTTTCACTGGAAAAGATGCCTAGTGCACCAGCGCTGCACATTTGCAAAGAGGAAAAGACACGCGGCTAGGTCCTGTTCACATGGTACACACCAGAGCCATATCATGTTGTACTTACCCTGCATTTCCATGAGAAATATGTCTTGTGGTAATTGCCTTGTATCTCCCAGACAACTATGCAACGCTGTGTCTCCCTGAGTCCCATCCCAGGCTGTAGTCAATGTGAGTCTCCCTGAGAACCATGTCATGCGCTACTCACCGTGAGGCTTCATGAGAGTCTTGACATGTGGTATTCACCTTAAAGTATTCTGAGAACCATATCATGAGGGACTTTACCCTACACATATCTGCATAGAGAATCATCTCATGCAGTACTCAGCTTGAGTGTTCATGAGAACCATTACATGCTGTACTCACTCCATGGGCCTCACCCCTCACCATCCATAATCCACTCTCTTTGTGAGATCTGCATAGAGAGGTTGCAGTGGGTGAAGATCAGTCCGCATAGTCTGAAGAGATGGTGGCAGTGGCAGGGTTGCAGCAGGGAATCGAAGGAAAATAATGTGATAAGGGGGTGGTCCAGCGACTGCAGGCCTCATGGCAGGTCTCGAGCCTTTATCTGCCATTTTGACACTGACTAATGATTGAGCATACTCTAAGATGTGGTAAACATTTGAGTCCATGGTACCGTGTGGAAAAAATGGTGTCACTTGTATGTGTGTGTGCATGTGTGTGTGTGTGTGTGTAAAAGCAGGAATAGCTTGTTGCAGTAGTGTTCTGATGAGACGTAGAGGACAACCAAACAGAGTGAACTCTGCTCCATATTTTACCGTGAAAAACCAAAGGAAATGATGGACGGAGCGTTGACCAGCCGCGGGCCGTGGAGGGAGTTACGGTGGGGCAGGGAGGCGGGGAGGGGGAGGGGCAGGGTGGAGAGGGCTAAAAACCGGCAAATGGATAATTACAGGTAAGTAAACAATTTAAATATTAAAACGAATTTCGCAGCGCGTACTGCATCGCAAAATGTGATGCAGTGCGCGCTACGAAATTCGTTTTATTATTTAAATTGTTTACTTACCTACATTTATCCATTTGCCGGTTTTTAGCCCTCTCCACCCTGCCCCTCCCCCTCCCCGCCTCCCTGCCCCACCGTAACTCCCTCCACGGCCCGCGGCAGGCGTTGACAATACAAGCACTCACCCCCAGTCAACTGATCTGGGTTTAATCCATCACCGTTCTTTAGCCCACTCTGCCACCCCAGTTCAGACATGGCCATATGCAAATCAGTCTGACCCTGTGCCTCATGGAAACAGTCCAGCCCGAACTGCCAAGCCATGCCTTCCCTGGACCGGAAACAAGCTACCGAGGACCGGTTTCTGGCATTCCAGCCTTCTTCAGCCCGGCTTGCTTGAATCCAGTGACAAAGTGAGCAAGGGACTCACGTCTGAGCATACCCTGCCAACTTATGGCGAACAAAGAAAAAGCACTGTGCCACTGGATTCAAGCAAGCCGGGCTGAAGAAGGCTGAAATGCCAGAAACCGGTCCTCTGTAGCTTTTTTCCGGTCCAGGGAAGGCATGGCTTGACAGTTCGGGCTGGACTGTTCCCATGAGGCACAGGGTCAGACTGATTTGCATATGGCCATGTCTGAACTGGGGTGGCAGAGTGGGCTAAAGAACGGTGATGGATTAAACCCAGATCAGTTGACTGGGGGTGACTGCTTGTATTGTCAACGCTCCGTCCATCATTTTCTTTGGTTTTTCTTTGTTCGCCATAAGTTGGCAGGGTATGCTCAGACATGAGTCCCTTGCTCACTTTGCCACTGGATTCAAGCAAGCCGGGCTGAAGAAGGCTGAAATGCCAGAAACCGGCCCTCTGTAGCTTGTTTCCGGTCCAGGGAAGGCATGGCTTGCCAGTTCGGGCTGGACAGTTCCCATGAGGCACAGGGTCAGACTGATTTGCATATGGCCATGTCTGAACTGGGGTGGCAGAGTGGGCTAAAGAACGGTGATGGATTAAACCCAGATCAGTTGACTGGGGGTGAGTGCTTATATTGTCAACGCTCCGTCCATCATTTCCTTTGGTTTTTCTTTGTTCGCCATAAGTTGGCAGGGTATGCTCAGACGTGAGTCCCTTGCTCACTTTGCCACTGGATTCAAGCAAGCCGGGCTGAAGAAGGCTGAAATGCCAGAAACCGGTACTCGTGGCTTGTTTCCGGTCCAGGGAAGGCTTGGCTTGGCAGTTCGGGCTGGACAGTTCCCATGAGGCACAGGGTCAGATTGATTTGCATATGGCCATGTCTGAACTGGGGTGGCAGAGTGGGCTAAAGAACGGAGATGGATTAAACCCAGATCAGTTGACTGGGGGTGAGTGCTTGTATTGTCAACGCTCCGTCCATCATTTCCTTTGGTTTTTCTTTGTTCGCCATAAGTTGGCAGGGTATGCTCAGACGTGAGTCTCTTGCTCACTTTGCCACTGGATTCAAGCAAGCCGGGCTGAAGAAGGCTGAAATGTCAGAAACAGGTCCTCGGTAGCTTGCTTCCGGTCCAGGGAAGGCATGGCTTGGCAGTTCGTGCTGGACTGTTCCCATGAGGCACAGGGTCAGACTGATTTGCATATGGCCATGTCTGAACTGGGGTGGCAGAGTTGGCTAAAGAACGGTGATGGATTAAACCCAGATCAGTTGACTGGGGGTGAGTGCTTGTATTGTCAACGCTCCGTCCATCATTTCCTTTGGTTTTTCTTTGTTCGCCATAAGTTGGCAGGGTATGCTCAGACGTGAGTCCCTTGCTCACTTTTCCACTGGATTCAAGCAAGCCGGGCTGCAGAAGGCTGAAATGTCAGAAACCGGTCCTCGGTAGCTTGTTTCCGGTCCAGGGAAGCCATGGCTTGGCAGTTCAGGCTGGACTGTTCCCATGAGGCACAGGGTCAGACTGATTTGCATATGGCCATTTCTGAAGTGGGGTGGCAGAGTGGGCTAAAGAACGGTGATGGATTAAACCCAGATCAGTTGACTGGGGGTGAGTGCTTGTATTGTCAACGCTCCGTCCATCATTTCCTTTGGTTTTTCTTTGTTCGCCATAAGTTGGCAGGGTATGCTCAGACGTGAGTCCCTTGCTCACTTTGCCACTGGATTCAAGCAAGCCGGGCTGAAGAAGGCTGAAATGCCAGAAACCGGTCCTCGGTAGCTTGTTTCCGGTCCAGGGAAGGCATGGCTTGGCAGTTCGGGCTGGACTGTTCCCATGAGGCACAGGGTCAGACTGATTTGAATATGGCCATGTCTGAACTGGGGTGGCAGAGTGGGCTAAAGAACGGTGATGGATTAAACCCAGATCAGTTGACTGGGGGTGAGTGCTTGTATTGTCAACGCTCCGTCCATCATTTCCTTTGGTTTTTCTTTGTTCGCCATAAGTTGGCAGGGTATGCTCAGACGTGAGTCCCTTGCTCACTTTGCCACTGGATTCAAGCAAGCCGGGCTAAAGAAGGCTGAAATGCCAGAAACCGGTCATCGGTAGCTTGTTTCCGGTCCAGGGAAGGCATGGCTTGGCAGTTCGGGCTGGACTGTTCCCATGAGGCACAGGGTCAGACTGATTTGCATATGGCCATGTCTGAACTGGGGTGGCAGAGTTGGCTAAAGAACGGTGATGGATTAAACCCAGATCAGTTGACTGGGGGTGAGTGCTTGTATTGTCAACGCTCCGTCCATCATTTCCTTTGGTTTTTCTTTGTTCGCCATAAGTTGGCAGGGTATGCTCAGACGTGAGTCCCTTGCTCACTTTGCCACTGGATTCAAGCAGGCCGGGCTGAAGAAGGCTGAAATGCCAGAAACCGGTCATCGGTAGCTTGTTTCCGGTCCAGGGAAGGCATGGCTTGGCAGTTCGGGCTGGACTGTTCCCATGAGGCACAGGGTCCGACTGATTTGCATATGGCCATGTCTGAACTGGGGTGGCAGAGTTGGCTAAAGAACGGTGATGGATTAAACCCAGATCAGTTGACTGGGGGTGAGTGCTTGTATTGTCAACGCTCCGTCCATCATTTCCTTTGGTTTTTCCATATTTTACCGTACCAGAAAAATGTCTAAAACATGTAGGCACAATCAGTTGTGTTGTGAACCCTATGATCTCACAGCTTATGCGGGGGTGGTGTTGACAATTAGAGTTATGTATGACCATGTCCTGGCTGCAGCTCTGCAGAGAAAATATATTAAAAAATCAAAAGGAAAGAAAAAGGATAAACAACACAGTGATCAGGAGCTAAACACAGCAAAGAAATTAAGAGAAAAAGAGAGGGAATGAAAAAGAGTGGGAGAGAGGTTTGGAATGAAGAACAAAAGGAAGGACAATTAAAAATATGGAAGGAATTGTGGATAAAAGGATGAATGTAAGGATAAAAGGACTGATGGATGGAAGGGGAAAACAAGATTTACATGGGTGGGTGAAAGAAAGTGTTTGTAATGATGTAAGGCTGAATAAATGGGTGGATGGTGGCAGGATGAATTGGTAGATTGATAAAAGGAGGGTGAATTGGTGGGTGGATGAAAATGAATTGATGAATGGGTAAAAGAATGGAGGAATGGTTGGAAGTGTGAGTAGAAAGTTGGATGCAAGACTGTAATGATGAGAGGGTGGATGATGGAATGGTGAAAGGGTGGATGTATTTGTGGAAAGATGAAAAGATGGATGGATGCATGACAGGCTTGAAGGATGGAGAAATAGATGGACAGAAGGATCGATTAAGGGACCTCATCTAGGGTGGGTAGGGTTTACTTGCTTAGCTCACCTGACAGCGTAGGAGGGATGGATCAAAGTGGGGTGTATTTTGATATTTTGGCTACTCCCTTGAGCACAATATTATAGAGCTTTCTGGGCGGTATTTTCAGACAAAATCTCTAACCTGCTCTCAATTTTAAACCATATTCATTGTTTTTTTTGTGTTTTTTTGTTAAATAGCTTTCATTTAAGATTAAAGGTAGTAGACAATATAGTTGTCAAACAAGATATAACGAATTATACACAGTACACAGTTGATACGCTTATTAGTCGAGTAATCCCATGAGAATCAAACAATTATAACATTAAAATCAAATAATCGGAAATAGTAAAAAGAAATACAAATCAAATAATCGAAAATAACGAAAAGAAACAATATTCCTTCTAATATGGCAATGCACGACTTTCCTCGCCGCCGTTCGCTACCTCAAATACCACTCGCTCTGATAATAAGGTAGCAACACTTGAGGCAAATTACGGTTCCCCACCGGGGCTTTCTGTCTGCCTGTGTGTACATGGCGCGCGGTACAATCTCCGGGTTCTAAAGGTCGGCCATTAGCCCGGTGGTGGCCGCCGCCATGCACGCACGCGCACAAAGGCGGCGACTGCGTTCATTATATTGCCTCGAAAGTCCTAATCTACTCCTTGAGGTGCGGAAAAGGTCACCCGCAGCTTGAAAAGAGAGTTCGGGATTCGAGTTTCGCCAGCACGTAGTTGTTTTCCCAGCTCTTGTTGCAAAAATAAACAGAACAAATGCAACCCCTCCCAGCAGAAGGTCGTACGGAAATAGGCCCAAGAACAGGATAAGCAGGCGCGCTAGCTTTTTCCAGCTACTTAAATACCATAATCGGCAAATCAGTTAGAGACAGCACGAAGCCAGTTCCCTAGAAGGATGAAATTATAAAAGCAGAGCATGCCAGAATAGAGACATGACCTTTCAAGGAGCGAGAATGAAAGTAGGGACATTTAAAATGTGGAATAAAATCAAACTGAAGGCTCTTGAGTTCTTAAACGCCTGTACTTGCCCACCAACATACTGGTCAGAAACCGATGATCGCCAAGGTGTGGTGGCCCTGTATTCAGCCTCTTAGGACACTGATGCTCCACAATTTCCTTATAATCTTCGTTAAACTGTGAGCCATAGTCCACTTCACAGTCCTTATCGCATCAGCTTTCAAATGCCTCCTTAAAATTCGTTTTCTGAACGAAGAACTGAAAATTTGATTTTCTTGCAGTCTTTCTTAAATTCATCCAAACAGCCATATTGTGCCGGCACAAACTGCATTTGCTTTTCTGTGATTCTAGTAGTGAAACACAGGCAAAGCTCTCCTCCATGTGCAAAAAGAACAATTGATGGACAGAATGCAGAACAATGTCATACATTCACCCCAGAGATCTGGGCCTAAATCCATCGTTTTTTTGATCACCATGCCATTCCAGGTTTGACCCAGCCATATGCAAATCAGTCTTGACCCTGCGCCCAATAGGAACAGTCCAGCCCGAACTGCCAGGCCAGGTCCTCACTGTACTGGAAGCAAGCATCCAAGCATAGGTTTCGGGCTTTCAGCCCTCATCAGCCAGGATAGTTTGACTCTAGTGGCATGGAGAGCACGGGACCCATGTCTGGGCATGCCCGTCCCACTCAGGGTGACAAATGCAAAAAGAACAATTGATGGACAGAATGCAGAACAATGTCATACATTCACCCCCAAAAAGCTGGCCCGGCAGTTTGGGCTGGACTGTTCGCATTAGGCACAGGGTCAAGACTGATTTGCCTATGGCTGGGTTCAAACTGGAATGGCATGGTGAGCAAAAAAAAACAATGGATTTAGGCCAAGATCTCTGTACTGGGGTGAATATATGACATTGTTCTGCATTCTGTCCATCAATTGTTGTTTTTGCATTTGTCATCCCAAATGCAAAAATGCCCAGACGTGTGTCCCATGCTCTCTATGCCACTGGAGTCAAGCTATCCTGGCTGAGGAGGGGCTAAAACCTGAAACTGGTCCTAGGATGCTTGATTCCGGTCCACGGAGGACCTGGCCTGGCAGTTCGGGCTGGACTGTTCCTGAGTATGATCTGAGAAACAGTGTTACCTTTCAGTGTCTCTAGCAACCCTGTGTCAAAGACCTTGTAACAGTATATTTGTCACACTATTTTAGAACTCCGGGTTCTTCCACTCTGGCGTCATTAATTCTCCCATGCAATAGCAAAAAGGTAATATGGGAAGAGCTGATAGCAACTAAACACAGTCGATCACCAGCGACTGACGTGGAAGGCAGTGTATGATTAGTAGATCTGGTAGGTCTCACCTACTACAGGACCACTACACAAATACTCCTGTTCTCCTCCTCTTACTCCAGACACTTGTCATATTTAGGCAGGCTGAATAATTTGCCATAAGATAATATCTATAATGGACAGCAACTAAGGGTCGCCAGGAGTACTGCTGAAACACGTGGCTGCAATTTGGCACCCCAGACATTCCCCTTTTACTTGTCTAGTCTCAAAGGTCATGAAGGCAGTAGCATGACCAGAAAATTCCTACATTTTAACTGAAATGGGGCATGGAGAGTGTTGAATGGTTACAAAGTGGGGAATATCTACTAATAAATGAATGGGTTCATGGGAATTTAAGGAGTTATTTAGGGAGGTGCATGCAAGTACTAAAACAAAACCACAAAAGAGTGAGATAATTACTATTCACAAAAGTTACACCGAAACCTACTACATAGCACTACTGAGAAAACAAGCTCCAATCTACACCAGCCAAGCCTTGAAGTAAGTCAAGCACCACAAACTGTCCAATTACTGGTTCTGTAACTCACTCTAATAGAAATCAATTGAGGCAGGATATAACACTGAACACGTTGAAATACAAAACAATTTAAAAAAAATCTTTCAAAATACATTTTTCTAAAATGTAATTTTTCTAAATACATTTTTAATGTTTTAAACGTCATTAATATTATGTATAATAATACCATATGAACACATATTGCATCTTGGCTTTAAATTCAATCAACGCACCTGATACTGCAAGGGGGTAAGGAGTGAACAACCAGGACTCTGTAACAGACAATAACAGCTGAAAGGCATTGCAACATCAACCAATCACAAACAGGCTAACGGCATAAGAATGCAAGTCAATGACCAACTAAATTAGTTCACCACGTCAGTGAGTATCTATGTTGTTTTCCCCTCATGTTGATGAACAATTATTTGAAGGGGAGACAGAGGATATAGAGGCAGAATATCAACATATTTGGCCTCTCTAGCAAAGCTGTCATTGCTAGATAACGCTTCTGCCCAGATGTGATCTTTGACTTGGTTGCTGGTAGGGAGCAGTACCCAATTTACCTACAGCTTGCTTCCATGTTATTTCTGCTGATGCCAAAATACTACCTGCACTAAATTTCCTGGCCACTTGATCTTTCCAGAGGGGCAATAGGAGCACCATGGGCACCTCACATGCAAGATAATGATGCTGCCTGCAACAGTTACTGTGATGCATCACTGATCAAGTGCACCACTTTATCACCATGCCACAGTCACTGGTAGGAAGGAAACAAGTGACAAGTAAATTCAATGCATTTGCTCACTTCTCTTGTGTTTTAAGTGCAGTGAGTGTACCTCAGCCACTCAGTGGCATAGCAAGAGAGGGGCGGACCGCCACGGGTGACACGAGTTTTGGGTGCGGTGGCCTCCCCCAGCTCCCCCATCATACCTGCGGCCATCAAGTGGTGGCATTCACCCGGGAATCACCAGCCTCCCCGCCCCCTTCCGCTTTTACCTGCAGGGGCTGTCACGGGTGGCCAAAAGTCTAGCTACGCCACTGCAGCCACCCCATCAATATGCAAGCTCTCTGTGATGTCAGTGGCTACTTCACTGATGTGTGTGCTGCATTCCTTGAACCACACACAACAGCTCCATCTTCTGGCACCTCTAGCATGTTAGTTGCTGTGGAATTTTGTTGCATGCGGATAATAGGTATGCCTAGGTAATGCCATTTCAACTATAATTACGCTCTATTACTATACACACCCCTGAGATTAACAATTTAGGCATGCATCTATAGAATGGCTGCAGTTTTTACAATAAAAGTATATTTTAAAAAGTATAGCATATCTTTGTATTAGGGGATGCTGGGTATGTCCTGTTTCCCCACCTCCTCATCACCATCCGGCATCCAACCACATAGTGTGCACTAGGGTACATACACGTAAATGAGTAATTATTGAGTACACTTTTGGCTTCCTCAAGTCATGCTTCAGATGTCTTGATCATATAGTGGGAAGTTGTGCGTAAGAATATCGTACCCTGTTGTTTGTTACCCCGCATCAGTTAATGATGGGACTTACATATTGATGCTAACTAAGAACTACGGCCACATCCATGTTTCCAGGGTGGGGCAGAACAAGCCGGAGTCTGCAGTGCATGATCAACTAGTCGCCTCATTTTTCACATGATCTGCTACATTGGTTGTTGCATCATAGTAATTGGCCAGTGTCAAGCCAATGATGAATGGTGGACCTTGACACCGTCCACAAACACCGTCCGGAGACATAACTGTGACAATAGTGTGATGTCATGACCAAATATGCAAATCTCATTATAATATGAATACACTAACATTTCACTTAAACATTCATTCACTAATTATGTTATGAATACATATATCAAACACACCCAACACAATTATTTGTACAGACAAGAATTCCCCTCAAAATGTGTTTCTTTTTATCGTTTTCCACTTCAATACCCGATTCCTCAGCCTCTTCTATGTATGTGGAGAACTCTGCAGTTGGGGCAGAGATCTCCACCAATGATGACAAGCAGGAAATGCCACATAGGAGCAGGAAGTAGGCCATAACTGAGCCATCCATTCACCCCAATACAACCTTCCTCCTTGCTGCTGCTCCTTTAGTCCTTTAGTCCCCCAAAATGGCTGATGAATGTAACAAGCATTTGCAATGCAATAGGTCTTGCATTAGGAAAGTGTGAGCTATTGGTATTGTAAATGACAATTTTTTAAATATGTGTTGGCTTTGAAAATATATAAATTAATAGCATTGTTATTCACAAAGCCAATAGCTTACAGTTTCCTAATGCGAGTCCTATTGGCTATGGCAATGCTTGTTGGTAGCAAGCAAGGACAGTGCTGTTGTGGTGCTGAGTGATGCTGTTGTGGTGCTGAGTGATGATGTGGTTAGACTGAGTGATGTGGTGGTGTCCCAGAGTGATGTGGTGGTGTCCCAGAGTGATGTGGTGGTGTCCCTGAGTATGTATGTATTGCGACTTATATAGCGCACGTATCACCCGAAGGTATCAAGGCGCTTGCTTAGGGAACCCGTCCTGGTATTCCCCTGTGCGATACCCCAGCAGGGTATCCACAAGGTGAAAGCCAGGCATCCCGCCGCGAGGGGCCGTAGTGGAGATTAAGCAAGCTATTGCCCAGAGTCGCAGAGTGTGACCCCGTGAGTCGAGTAGGCACCAGAGCGAGAATTGTAGAGTCCGTGGAATTTTGAGCCCGAGACCCGCCGAGGCGGGGAATCGAACCCTGGTCCACGGCCGATCTCAGCTTCCGGGTCTGCCGCCTCTAACCACTGAGCCACTCTTCTCCACTATGTGATGTGGTGGTGTTCCTGAGTGATGTGGTGGTGTTCCTGAGTGATGTGGTGGTGTCTGTGAGTGATGTGGTGGTGTCCCTGAGTGATGTGGTGGTGCCCCTGAGTGATGTGGTGCCTCTGAGTGGTACCCCTGAGTGATGTGGTGGTGTTCCCGAGTGATGTGGTGGTGTACCTGAGTGATGTGGTGGTGTCCTAGAGTGATGTGGTGGTGTCCTAGAGAGATATGGTGCTGTCCCTGAGTGATGTGGTGGTGTTGTGAGATGTGCAGCAGTGTGAGGCATGCAGCAGTGTGAGGACTGCAGCAGTGTGTGGCGTGCAGCAGTGTGTGGCGTGCAGCAGTGTATGGCATGCAGCAGTGTGTGGCGTGCAGCAGTGTGAGTAATGCAGCAGTGTGCAGCGTGCAGCAGTGTGAGGCGTGCAGCAGTGTGAGTCGTGCGGCAGTGTGCAGCATGCAGAATTGTGAGTAATGCAGCAGTGTGCAGCTTGCCTCCCCATCGTGATCTTTTGATTTTCGGAACATTGACCAAATGTTGTGCAGCAGACCTCAGGGAACGGCTTTGCTGATATCGAGAGAATAGAGATTGAAGATCTAAAGCCCTGTCTCCGGCCAAAGCCTTATGAACTAAGCATAATGCTTTAAACTCCACCCGTCGTTGTACTGGGAGCCAGTTTAGTTGCCTAATAGAATGGGAGGTAGGATGATACTTGGGCAGGTTGAGCAGTGCCAGCTCCCAAAGAAAGGGCATTCCCATAATCGATTCTAGAGAAGATGGTAGTAATAATGACTGTTTTCCTGAGAGAAAAAGGGATGAACAGCAGTATATTTCTCAGCCCTTTTAGCATGAAAAAGCATGTTGAGACCACTTGGTTAATCTGTGGCCGCCAGGACATGTCTTTGTCAAACACTATACCAAGATTCCTAACTTTAGTCACTGGAAGCGGACAAGCCCTCGCTGAACTAGGCCACCAAAGTTGATTCCAGATGCAAGCTTTTTGGCCAAACTCAATGACTTCTGTTTTTGCAGTATTCAGCTTTAAAAAGTTCAAGTTCATCCAGGACATCACCTTGGACATACACAAGGAGAAATCGGCTGCCTTGGCCTCAATTGAATGCGAAACTGACACTATCAGCGGAGTGTCATCTGCATAAGACACTAGCTTAAGGCCTTGTTGTTAAATTAATTCCGCCAAAGGGGAGACATAAACATTAAACAGGGTAGGCGACACAGCAGACCCCTGCGGGACTCCACCTGGAAGGGTACATTTTTCTGATTGGTGACCATTCCAGAGGATAATTTGTTCTCTGTCTGACAAGATGGAGGTGAGAAGATCCAGTGCTATGCCCTTGACACCAGGATCCCTAAGCCTTTGAATAAGTACCTCGTGGTGTACGGTGTCAAAGGCTGCTGTTAAATCCAACAGGACCAGCGTAACTCTACTTGCCTCATCCATGCCCTTTCGTATTTCCTCTGCCGCCATTATTGATGCTGTTTCCGTGGAGTGATTTGCACGGAAGCCGTGTTAGGTATTATCGAGCAGGTTATTCATCTCCAGATATGAAGATAACTCCAAGTTCATGGCTTTCTCCAGCCATTTGGCGGGCAGAGGCAAGCAAGAAATAGGGCGATAGTTTTTTTCTTTCCGGGGGTCAAGTTTTATCTTTTTTAGCAGCGGGCGAACACAAGCCTTTTTCCATACAGACGGAAAGACTCCTGAAGTCAGAGCTTGGTTCAGGACTGGCGTTAATAATGCACTGATCTCTGTAGGAGCCAGATGAAGTACATAAAGTGGGCAAGGATCAGTGGGGGATCCTGACTTGGTTTTTAACAGCAGATCTGCCACCGTGTTCTCATCAAGAGGTGAGAATTGTAGACCCCCCTGAGTATCGCTACTGGTAACTAGCGTACCTTGGTTATTCTCTGTACTGTTTGCTGCGTTAGATAAGTCATTGTAGACAGATTGTACCTTGTTTTGGAAATAAGAGGCCAGTTTATCCACAAAAACTTGGTCTCGTCTAAAATTTACATCACGAGGACACTTCATCAGAGCACTTACGGTTAGAAATAATTCTCTGCCAGAGTGCACAGCGTCCTGTATCTTCCTAGAATAATAGGTGGTTATGGTTTGAATAATAAGATTCGTATATCCCTCAAGTGCCGCACAATAGATCTTCTTTTGGGCTGCATCATAGTGAGATCTCCAGGCACGCTCTTTCTGTCTGCAGTTAATTTTAGCAGTTTTTAGCTCCAATGAGTACCAAGGTGACAACACTCTTTTCTGTTTAGCTTTAAATAGTCTTTCTGGTGCTACCTTATTGGCAGCTCTGATGAGGCTATCCTGAAGATCCATGGCCGCCTGGTTTGTATCTGTCCAGGCCGTGGATCTGACCTCGAGCGCCCCTATCAAATCAGACCTGGTGACTGCCTTCCATGCGTGGTATTTTCTAGGAGGAGATCTCAGTCTCCTTCTAAGAGTGGTAGTGCTAAGTGTGATAGCGAAATACACTGCGCAATGGTCGGACCATGGAATTGGTGTTATTTTATTGACTGCCAATTTAGAATGGTTGGTGCAAATACCATCCAGAGTGTGGCCTGCCGTATGTGTGGGTTCTCTGACAATTAGTTCCATATTGTGGCTCATAAATATTTCCAAGAGATTGGTCGTCTCCGAGTTGTTATTATCCTCAAGATGGAAATTAAAGTCTCCTAACACAGTGTAGTAATCATGCTTCAGGCATGTCTCTAGATGCGTTTGAATAGCAGCTGAGAAAGGAGCTTTTACACTGGGGGGGTCTGTATATTAGTAGACCGGAGAAAGAGGATATATTATTGGATTTAAGTGTAAAACTCATTGCTTCGGATCCCTCAACAATCTCAGCAGTGGTGATGAGAGTATGGGAGGATCTATAAATTATAGCTAAACCTCCACCCCTTCGTTCAGCACAGTTCACATTCGCAATTGTGTAGCCTGGAGGAGTTGCAATATTCCAATCAGGGTCACTTCTGTCATTGGCCCATGTCTCTGTTAACAATAATACATCAGGTTTTTCCATCTGTATTAAGCATTCCAGTTGATATTTATGTTTGAGCATTGACCTAACGTTAAGGAGAAGGCAATTGATAACCCTGCCGGTCCCAATGAACTTTTTGTTGTATATTGTAGCACTATTCCGTGAGAGATGACCCTTAGACAATAAGTTATGCCCATCCATGACTGCCCGGTCGCAGTGTTTGCAGCAACAAGACCCAGCACTATTGGAGATATTATAAAAGCTACACCTACCTGTGTTAAGTTCTAAAAGACATTCTTTAGAGTATGGGAACCTATTGAGAAGACCAGGGGGTCTGGCGCATGGCGCAGTCCGGGCGCTGACGGGCGCAGATGGGTTTGCCTTTGGCGCCGCCGGCGCGGTCGCTGCATGATTGGATTTATGAGCTATCTGTGCTCTGGGGGCGGAGCTAGTGGCAAAACCGGAACTGGGACCCTAATCTTCAGGCGGGTCGTAAAAGATGCCCGAGCCCCGCGTTAGCGATTCCAGTCCGGTGCCAACGTGAGAGTTAATGCATATTTTTTTTAAAGAACAGCGTTCCACTAATAAAGTGCCGAGAGCTGCACCTAAGAATAAAATTAAAAACACAACCTAGCCAACACGACACAGGCAGCTAGGTCAGTTATCTTACCGAGTGCGCGGTCGCTGCCTGGCTGAATTTATGCGCTGTCTGTGCTCTGGGGGCGGAGCTAGCGGCAAAAACCGGAACTGGGACGCTAATCTTCAGGCGGGTCGGAAAAGAGGCCCGATCCCCGCGTTAGCGATTCCAGTCCGGTGCCAACGTGAGTGTTAATGCTTATTTTTTTTAAAGAACAGCGTTCCACTAATAAAGTGCCAAGAGCTGCACCTAAGAACAAAATTAAAAACACAACCTAGCCAACACGACACAGGCAGCTAGGTCAGTTACCTTACCGAGTGCGCGGTCGCTGCCTGGCTGAATTTATGCGCTGTCTGTGCTCTGGGGGCGGAGCTAGCGACAAAAACCGGAACTGGGACGCTAATCTTCAGGCGGGTCGGAAAAGATGCCCGATCCCTGCGTTAGCGATTCCAGTCCGGTGCCAACGTGAGTGTTAATGCTTATTTTTTTAAAGAACAGCGTTCCACTAATAAAGTGCCGAGAGCTGCAACTTTTATACCGCTTTGGCCGCCATAAGTGTGGCAGGGTATGCTCAGACGTGAGTCCCTTGCTCACTTTCCCACTGGATTCAAGCAAGCCGGGCTGAAGACGGCTGGAATGCCTAGGAAACCGGTCCTCGGAAGCTTGTTTCCGGTCCAGGGAAGGCATGGCTTGGCAGTTCGGGCTGGACTGTTCCCATGAGGCACAGTGTCAGACTGATTTGCATATAGCCATGTCTGAACTGGGGTGGCAGAGTGGGCTAAAGAACGGTGATGGATCAAACCCAGATCTTTTGACTGGGTGTGAGTGTTTGATTGGTTCAGATGCTCTGTCCATCACCACCCCCTTTTGTACCGCTTTGGCCGCCATAAGTGTGGCAGGGTATGCTCAGACGTGAGTCCCTTGCTCACTTTGCCACTGGATTCAAGCAAGCCGGGCTGAAGACGGCTGGAATGCCAGAAACCGGTCCTCGGAAGCTTGTTTCCGGTCCAGGGAAGGCATGGCTTGGCAGTTCGGGCCGGACTGTTCCCATGAGGCACAGGGTCAGATTGATTTGCATATAGCCATGTCTGAACTGGGATGGCAGAGTGGGCTAAAGAACGGTGATGGATCAAACCCAGATCTTTTGACTGGGTGTGAGTGTTTGATTGGTTCAGATGCTCCATCCATCCCCACCCCCTTTTGTACCGCTTTGGCCGCCATAAGTGTGGCAGGGTCAATCAATCAATCAATCAAAGCATTTGTATAGCGCACTACTCACCCGGAGGGTCTCAAGGCGCGAGGGGAGGGGGGGTCCGCTACTGTTCGAACAGCCAGGTCTTGAGCTGCTTCCTGAAGGCGAGATGGTCCTGGGTCAGGCGGAGGTGGGTCGGGAGGGAGTTCCAAGTCATGGCGGCGAGGTAGGAGATGGATCTTCCCCCTGTGGTGGCTCTTCGGATGCGGGGGACGGCGACGAGGGCGTGGCCGGTCGATCGAAGCTGGCGTTTGGGAGCGTAGAAGTTGAGGCGGCTGTTGAGGTATCCTGGGCCTTGGTTGTACAGGGCTTTGTGTGCGTGGGTGAGGAGACGGAAGGTGATTCTCTTGTTGACCGGGAGCCAGTGCAGGTCTCTCAGGTGTCCGGAGATGTGGTTGTGGCGGGGGATGTCCAGGATGAGTCGTGCTGAGGAGTTCTGGATCCGCTGGAGTCTCTTCTGGATATGATATGATGACAGGGTATGCTCAGACGTGAGTCCCTTGCTCACTTTGCCACTGGATTCAAGCAAGCCGGGTTGAAGAAGGCTGGAATGCCAGAAACCGGTCCTCGGAAGCTTGTTTCCGGTCCAGGGAAGGCATGTCTTGGCAGTTCGGGTTGGACTGTTCCCATGAGGCCCAGGGTCAGACTGATTTGCATATAGTCATGTCTGAACTGGGGTGGCAGAGTGGGCTAAAGAACGGTGATGGATCAAACCCAGATCTTTTGACTGGGTGTGAGTGTTTGATTGGTTCAGATGCTCCGTCCATCACCACCCCCTTTTGTACCGCTGGGGGCGGAGCTAGCGGCAAAACCGGAACTGGGACGCTAATCTTCAGGCGGGTCGGAAAAGATGCCCGATCCCCGCGTTAGCGAATCCAGTCCGGTGCCAACGTGAGTGTTAATGCTTATTTTTTTAAAAGAACAGCGTTCCACTAATAAAGTGCAGAGAGCTGCACCAAAGAATAAAACTAAAAACACAACCTAGCCAACACGACACAGGCAGCTAGGTCAGTTACCTTACCGAGTGCACGGTCGCTGACTGGCTGAATTTATGCGCTGTCTGTGCTCTGGGGCGGAGCAAGCGGCAAAACCGGAGCTGGGACGCTAATCTTCAGGCGGGTCGGAAAAGATGCCCGATCCCCGCGTTAGCGATTCCAGTCCGGTGCCAACGTGAGTGTTAATGCTTATTTTTTTTAAAGAACAGCGTTCCACTAATAAAGTGCCGAGAGCTGCACCTAAGAATAAAATTAAAAACACAACCTAGCCAACACGACACAGGCAGCTAGGTCAGTTACCTTACCGAGTGAGCGGTCGCTGCCTGGCTGAATTTATGCGCTGTCTGTGCTATGGGGGCGGAGCTAGTGGCAAAACCGGAACTAGGATGCTAATCTTCAGGCGGGTCGGAAAAGATGCCCGATCCCCGCGTTAGCGAATCCAGTCCGGTGCCAACGTCAGTGTTAATGCTTATTTTTTAAAAAGAACAACGTTCCACTAATAAAGTGCAGAGAGCTGCACCTAAGAATAAAACTAAAAACACAACCTAGCCAACACGACACAGGCATCTAGGTCAGTTACCTTACCGAGTGCGCGGTTGCTGCCTGGCTGAATTTATGCGCCGTCTGTGCTCTGGGGCGGAGCAAGCGGCAAAACCGGAGCTGGGACGCTAATCTTCAGGCGGGTCGGAAAAGATGCCCGATCCCCGCGTTAGCGATTCCAGTCCGGTGCCAACATGAGTGTTAATGCTTATTTTTTTTAAAGAACAGCGTTCCACTAATAAAGTGCCGAGAGCTGCACCTAAGAATAAAATTAAAAACACAACCTAGCCAATATGACACAGGCAGCTAGGTCAGTTACCTTACGGAGTGCGCGGTTGCTGCCTGGCTGAATTTATGCACGGTCTGTGCTCTGGGGGCGGAGCTAGCGGCAAAACCGGAACTGGGACGCTAATCTTCAGGCGGGTCGGAAAAGATGCCCGATCCCCGCGTTAGCGATTCCAGTCCGGTGCCAACGTGAGTGTTAATGCTTATTTTTTAAAAAGAACAGCGTTCCACTAATAAAGTGCCGAGAGCTGCACCTAAGAATAAAATTAAAAACACAACCTAGCCAAAACAACACAGGCAGCTAGGTCAGTTACCTTACCGACACATACCAAGAGAATGCGGAAGATGGGGCTCCTCCTGAAGAAAAATCTTCTGTGATATCCTTGAAGCAGGTTAAAATGTCTTTGGGAACTGCAGCCACCCCGTCCATCAATCCAGAGGCCCAACTCCAGTTGGGCCTCCAGCTGCACCTCATGCTATATCTCCTACTCCCACATCTGCTGGCTTGAAAGATCAATGGCAACACTAAACATTTGCCCCAACACCCCTGACCATGCTTGCTTTCCAAGAGGCCATGAGGATGGTGATAGCTGGCCTTGAGTGTCTTCCCTTACAAATCTGTGATAACATGAATCCTCATCAAGAGAAGACGATGAGACTACAAAGAGGTGAATCTCCACCAAAGAGGGGTACTTCCTCTTAAACAAATACATTTAAGGGGAGGGGGGCCATGTGCAGGTCTTGTGATTCTCATAAAAAATCTATAAACGGGTTTACTTGAAGCCACAGCAAACCAAACAATGTTATGAGTTTACAAAGCCATGCTTGAAACAGTCTCAGTCATGTATTATTGCTGATGCCCCCAGGGCTCAAAAGAGTCCACTTCCCAACTTGATTATAAACATAATGCCCCTGGGACCTAGCCCATCTGAGGCCTAATCTTTAAACAAGCATGGGAGACTGACCTTGTTTTATTTAAAATGTTTGCCATGGATTTGGGGTTCCTTCCATTGCTTTTGTGGTTATTATTTTTTATTTTGAATGCTTTTTTGCCCTGGCGGGTCCCTGGGGTACCTCAGCACCTGGGCTAGGGGGTCAGGCTATTCCTACCCTTCCCCCATCGATTTTGTTTTAGCTTTATTTTGGGACTCGGCTGAGACAAGTCCCAAAATTGCTGCCAACAATTTCTGGTTAAAGTGTTGGCAAGGAATCAGATCTCTGCACAAGATTGTTAGGATTCGCAGAGGGTTCATGCATCTAGATGTACAAATGTGGTTTTTTTTTAATAACCCCAAAACTACTGAATGGATTTGCACCAAACCTTGAAACCATGACCCCCCCTTTTTCTTGCCCATTGTTTGACATATCACCCCGAAACTTTCCATGCACTACTAAACTACTAGAATCAGGTGGACACTTTCTTTTAAAAATGCCATGAAGATTTGTCAAACGGCTCCAAAACTATAAGCAAAACTATAAGCATGTCAAAAAACAATCTCCCTATGGAAACTAGGTCGTAACTATAACTACCTATTGGTGACCGCCAGTAGGTAGTATATGTATATATGTATGTATGTGTGAATATATATATATATATATATATATATATCAACACAGAAAGTCACTGCCGCCGCACCACTCATCCTGGGTGCTAGACTATAGCGGTGGTGAGCCGCTAATCCTGGTAACAGAACGGCGACTATCTTTGGACGCCAAGTATGAGAGCACACATGGAAGTATTCAGAACGAAGTGCTTCAATGTGCAGACCCTCTGCACTGACAGCCGCGTTTCGGCTTTATACCTTCCTCTATGTTAGTTTACTGTTGTTTCATGGGAACATTTAAATCCAACAATGTGTCACATGTGAATTATGGAAAGAAAAGATGGTCTTAAGGTCATGGTTCAATACCAGATTTCTTGGTGGCCATCTTATCACTTGGTTTTTAAACAATAATGAGTGGGAAATTAATAATAAAACGTAAATCAAACCCATAAGTGATACTCGTGAAAATGAAAATAATTCATAAAACTAGACATTGCGGGAGAACAATAATATAACGTTGTGCAAACTTGCATATGTTATATCAAATTCATATTAATAATTCATTGTTTAAATGTAATAAATATACATCATGGATGTTTGCACGTTAAGATCAGGTATATAAATATATATATATATATATATATATATATATATATATATATATATATATATATATATATATATATATATATATATATTCACACTCCCGGTGTCCAGCCAGTACCTGCTCACGAGCGGGTCGTCGTTGGGGCTCCGGCGGCCCAAATATCAAGTACGAGGAATTTCCCAAATGTCAGGAAATGCACGACGACACACAAAGGTTGCTGTGCTTCAAAGATTTATTTCAGGCAGCAAAAACAAACAACGCGTTTCACCAACAGGCTTGATCACGTTTGTAATGGATTTCAAAATGATAGTCCTATTTACAAAAAACCAAATATTGACATTGAAAAAGGACTACTGTGCACTCACCCCCCAGTGTAAAATACATGGCAGACATATTGGAGAGGTGTAGTATTTAGAGCAAAAGTAATATAATATGCAATTATTACCTCAAAAAACGATAAATACAACAGATATTTGGTTGTCAATGACAAAACAAATCAAATCAGATCAGATAAGGCTGCACAGGAATGTAGGATCAAAATCATTCATCTTGACTCAGAAAGTCCAAAATGGACTTGGTGAAACGCGTTGTTTGTTTTTGCTGCCTGAAATAAATCTTTGAAGCACAGCAACCTTTGTGTGTCGTCGTGCATTTCCTGACATTTGGGAAATTCCTCGTACTTGATATATATATATATATATTCTCAAGATGTTTCCCTCGTCTTTATTATTAAGCCCTGAATGGGCAATCCTTTCACGTAAGTACAGTACAGTATATATATACATATACTAGCAGCCCGTCCCTACGTTGTCCGGGTATGAATTGCTGCCGGTCAGTAGTATATTGTTTTGTAGGATTTCGTTTAGATAGCATTTCTTATCTGTGACAGGCCTGTGAAACGCTCCGATTCACAGTGCACTGCTGATGCACTTAAGAGTGCGCGTTCAGTAGTGTGTGAACTCGAGTTTCCCTACTTTATTTTTCCTTGCAATATTATATAGCGGGAACTTGACAACATGGCATGAGCACAATTTACATTACAGAAGAACACATTCATTTGTGGTAGGCACGTGGAGACAAAGCCATTTGCCTGGAATCACAGGATGTTGAGCTGATGCCGAGATTCGAACGTAGCTCCCCAGCTCTAAAGTTCGCAATTCTAAAACTTGTGGCGGGAGGTGTGTCTAAAAGTGTATGTCGGTGCTGGCCATCAATGAGAGAGACCTGTGCATTTTTCAAATGGGTGGCGAAAAAATATGAGTATGTTGCTGGAGATGTGGGCCGCCGTGCCACCAATGTACTTACCGGGGGAGGGTAAACACCCATTATTCCGCAACTTTCTTTCCGCATACCATCACTCTGCATACTTTCATTACGAAAGTACCATTATAACGCATGGCATTACATTTGATATGCTTTCACCACGCATACATTTACAACGAAATTCGTTGTAAATGCATGAATTGTAAAAGCATGTTTTTTTTAAATGTTTGGATAAGGTAAGTATGGGTACAGGGGTATATGTTTTGGGGTACTCTGCTATATGTTTTGGGGTGCTTGGGTATTTTAAGGGTTCAGATATAGTTTTGGGTTATGGAGTACAGGAGTAGTTTTAGGTTTTAGGGCTAGGTTTGGATTTTGGGGTATAGGGGTATTTTTAAGGTTCAGGGGTAGGTTTGGGTTTTGGGGTACAGGGGTATTTTAAGGGTTCAGGGCTAGGTTTGGGTTTTGGGGTACAGGGGTATTTTTAGGGTTCAGGGCTAGGTTTGGGGTTTGGGGTACAGGGGTATTTTAGGGTTCAGGGGTAGGTTTGGGTTTTGGGGTACAGGGTTATTTTTAGGGTTCAGGGCTAGGTTTGGGGTTTGGGGTACAGGGGTATTTTTAGGGTTATGGGGTAGGTTTGGGTTTTGGGGTACAGGGGTATTTTAAGGGTTCAGGGCTAGGTTTGGGTTTTGGGGTACAGGGGTATTTTAGGGTTCAGGGGTAGGTTTGGGTTTTGGGGTACAGTGGTATTTTTAGGGTTCAGGGCTAGGTTTGGGTTTTGGGGTACAGGGGTATTTTTAGGGTTTAGGGATAGGTTTGGGTTTTGGGGTACAGGGTATATTTATAGGGTTAACATGGGTTAGTGTTTAAGGGTGTTGGGGTATTTTAAGGAGTAAGGGTGGGTTATGATTATGGGGTGCAGGGGTATTTAAAGGGAGCAGGGTGGGATTAGCACACAATATGAGACATGGCATGAAGGGCGGAACGTACCACACGCCCCCAGCGTTTGTCACGACCCCAGCACACGCCCACAGCACAACGCAGACACGCCCACAAGGAACTACTTTGCTGGCACGGTTCTTTTACCTTTTAAATGTATATGGTGGGCAACTGCATAGCCTATGTCCTTCTGCTGCAACTGCCCTTTCCAACACTGTATTGGGTGTTGTGATTTGTGCTGTGGTTCCTGAGATTACCCGCCTCAAATGTTTGGGCTCTCTCTTTATTATATTAGTATGGATATATATTACCCACTGGCGGTCGCCAGTAGGTAGTTATAGTTAGGACCTATTATCCATAGGAAAAGCGTTTTTTCTTTTCCCAATAACTTTGGCGCCGGTTGACGAATCTTCGCAAAATTTTCAAAACTCGTGGGGCGCTCCGGTCAGCTCCTATCTTGAAAGTTTCGGGGTGATTCGGAATGATGGGGAGAGAAAAAAGGGGGTCCCAAAACGTGTTTTCTCCATGTTAATTCTCTTAGGAAACTTAAGACACAGCTACAGCCGGAACTGCTGAACGGAATTACACCAAATTTGGCACAAAGGTAGCCCTTGTTTCAGAAAGAACTCTTTCTGTTAAATGGTGTAAATCCGTTCAGTAGTTCCTGAGAAATTCAAGAAAAAGAGGTGAAAAAATGCATTTCCCATAGGAAACTTTAGACACAGCTACAGCTGGAAATGCTGAACGGAATTACACCAAATTTTGCAGAAAGGTAGTGCTTGGCTCAGAAAGCACGATTTTTCTTAAGTTAAATGGTGTAAATCCGTTCAGTAGTTGTTGAGGAAATCAAAAAATAAAAATATCGATATATAGAGGCACGGAGGATCTGTGCACCCTGCTTATCACGAGCTTCATTCTAATTGGCTGCCAACACTCCAAACCAGGAAGTGTTGGCAGCCATCTTGTGCCTTGGAAAACAGGGAAACAGATGTAAAAAACAAGAAAAGGGGGCAGGGTAGAAATACCCTGACCCCCTGGGCCTGCTCAGGGGGTCCCACAAGGACCCCCAGGGCCCAAAAAAGCATTTTTTTAAAAAAAACAAATGGTGAGATTTGCGCACCTAGTGCGAATTTCATCTGAAATCTAAAAAAAAAACGAAGCGCGCCCCAATCCCCCCCACACTGCACGGGGACCCCCACCTCCCCGGGGCTTGGTTAATGAGTTGCGGGGGGAATGCAGTACCCCCACAGCCCCGGGGACCGCCATCCCCCGGGGCTTTAATTGATTATAATGCATGGGGCGCCTCCAAGGCCCCCCCAAGCCCCGGGGACCGCCACCCCCGGGGCTTTAATTGATTATTTTGCGGGGACACACAGCCCCCCCCCACTGCCCCGGGGACCGCCACCCCCGGGGCTTTTAAAAAATACATATATACTTGTGTGGGGGGGCTCGAACCCCCCTCACACGCCCCAGGGACCGCCACCTCCCAGGGGCACTAATATTGAAATGCAAGGGTCCGTTACTGACCCCTGAGCCCCGGGGACCACCACCTCCCTGAAGCTGTGCAAACACTTGGAGGGGGGCTGCGCGGCCCCCCTCCTGGAGCCTGTGATGGTCCTGGGGACCACCACCCCCCCAGGGTCGGTTCCTTGCAGTGTCCCGATGTGCCCACCCCGGAACACTGCAGTTTGCTATGACAGGGGGAGCTGTGTGGCTCCCGCCCTGTCATAGCAAACTGTGGTTTGGGTTTTGAAAGCAAGAGCAGGAAACCTGCTCTCGCTTTCAAAATCCAAAGCACATTGCTTTTCACCACGGGGAGCTGCATGTCAGCAGCTCCCCATGTGGAAAAGCAATGCCGGCTCCCACAGGACGCGGGGAGCCGGCGGGCCCGTTTGGGGATTGGGGACTCCTCCACAGTCCCCAACGGAGAGGGCCAGCCCTGGGGGATGGGGTCCCCGGGGCTAAAAGAAGCCTCAGGAGGGGGGCCACGCAGCCCCCCTCCTTGGTAAATATAATAAAAATAAAGTGGCCATGCCCAGGGGGATGGGGTCCCCGGGGCTGAAAATGGCCTTGGGACAGGGGCTCACGCGGCCCCCTTCCCGATTTACAAATTTGTACAAAAAAAATTAGGGGTCAGGCCCTGGGAGATGGGGTCCCCAGGGCCAATAAAAAGGGGAAAGAAAGTGGGGCTACAGAGCCCCTCTTCTAAAAAATAAAATTAAAAAAAAGCCGGCATTGCGCTGGTGGCCCCGCCCCCTCCCACCAACACTATGCAAACGCACCCTGGGGCGTGTTTTAAGATGAGAAATTATTTTGCCTACAATCCTGGGGGTCCTCGGGGGCTAACTAGCCCACCAGGTACCTCCAGTTAAGGCTGCGTTGCAGAGAGGTGTTCTGAGGCCATGCTCCTTTTTACATCTCTCTGCAACACAGCTCTGTGGCGCTTACTGGAGGTACCTGGTGGGCTAGTTGTCCCCCAGGGACCCTCATGATTGAAGAGGAATTAATTCCCCAACCTAAAATGCACCACGGGGTGCATTTGCACAGTGCGTTTGCACAGTGCATTTGCACAGTACGTTTGCACAGTGCTGAGGGAGCCGACCTCTCACTCACCACCGTCCGGTGCATCCGAAGAACAACCACTGGTGGGAGATCCTTCTCCCACCTCGCCGCCAAGACATGGAACACCCTCCCACTGAGCCTACGACAGACCCAAGACCTGCTGACCTTCAGGAGGATACTCAACACATGGCTGTTCGATCAGTAGTGCCCCCCCCCCAGTGCCTTGAGACCCTCACGGGTATGTAGTGTGCTTTACAAATGCACAGTGGTGAAGGGGGTTGGTGGGGCCTGAGGTGACGTGTGCAAACACGCCCTGTGGCGCGTTTTAAGTTAGGGAATTAATTCCTCTTCAATCCTGAGGGTCCCTGGGGGCAAACTCGCCCACCAGGTACCTCCAGTAAGCACCACAGAGCTGCGTTGCAGAGAGGTGGTGCAGGCCACACCGCTCTTTACACCTCTCTGCAATGGAGCTCTGTGGTGCTTACTGGAGGTACCTGGTGGGCTAGTTGGACCCCAGGGACCCTTTAGATTCAAAGGGACTTAACCCCCCAACTTAAAACGCGCCGCGGGGCGCGTTTGCACAGTGGTGAAGGAAGGGGGCGGGCCTGAAGTGACATGTGTACAAACACGCCCCATGGCGCATTTCAAGTTGGGGAATTAATTCCCCTTCAATGCTGAGGGCCTCTGGGGACCAACTAGCCCACCAGGTACCTCCAGTAAGTGCCAGAGGCATGTGTTGCAGAGAGGTGGTCCAGACCACACCCCTTTTTACACCTCTCTGCAATGCAGCTCTGTGGCGCTTACTGGAGGTACCTTGTTGGCTAGTTGGACCCCAGGAACTGTCAGGATTCAAGGGGACTTGATTTCCCAACTTAAAACGGCCACAGGGCGTGTTTGCACACATGTCACCTCAGGCCCCTCCTACCTTCACCACTGTGCAAACACGCCCCGTAACGCGTTTTAAGAGGTAGTTTTAATAACCCTGCCCTATTATGTAACAGGGCCTTACAGAGGAGGTCATGCTAATCACAGGGGTATCCCAACGCATAGTGTTCCTTAGAGCATGTAGGTGTTTTCACTGTATTCTAAGTGTCTTTTAGCATACCACTGGCTCTAGGCCTGGTTAGACAGAGTCAGTTACCACCAGTACTCGTCTGAAAAAGTTGTGGGCACAGGATGATTTTGTAACAAGGCCTCTTTCTGTTCCTCTGTTGGTTCTCTCTGCACATGTCTTGCTTCTTCCTGCACTTTTTTTCGTCTTTGTGAACTTCTGTTGCTTCTTTCTGCACTTCTTTTGCTTCTTTCTGTGCGGTTTTTCTTCTTTCTTCACATGTCCTACCTCTGTAGGCATAGTTAGAAAATAGCATTTAAAAAACCTTTGAAATCCACTGAAAAAAACATAGGATTCAGGCACGTTATAGTTAGAAATTATCATTTAAAAAACCTTAGAAATTCACTGGAAAAATCATAGGTTTCAGGGGTGTTATAGTTAGCTGGAAAGTCCTTTCTTACCCATCTATCTGATTGTATTACCCAGTAGTGAAATTCTAGTGTGTTTCCTTAATTTGCCCCATCTATAGTAATTCAATTTGAAGTCCATCCCGTAAAATTCTGATTAGCATGTTCCCTGTTCTTGCTTTTCTTTAGACTCGTAAATGGTTAGCCTGATTTATTTCCTTTATGGATAGGTGCTCTTTATTATCTTGGTTATTGATTGTTTACTTGTTATAAATCTTATGCTTTCCGAATCTGAACTTTAGATAAAGGTTTTAAAACTTCTTGAGTTTGTGTTTATTACCTGAGTGCAAATATAGAAAGTATTTTGGAATCTGCCTTTCTTTTACAGCTAGCTCCCTGATCCGTCGTGATCATAGGTACCCCTAACGGTGGATTGGTAAGTCGGGTACATGTAGAAATAAATAGGAAGGAACAAGGGTTACTGGTAGTAGAGTGTAAGGTCGCCTGATCAATAAAATATGGTAAATTGAAGTTTATGGACCCGATACGTATGAGGTAAAATTGTTGGCCGGGTGACCTGCGCGCTCTATCAGTAATTTTCTGGTAGCAGAGCTATGGTTAGGGACTAGTTAAAGTTAGGTAGGACTAGTTAAGATAGGTAGGTAGGTTGGATGCTGCTAAATGGTTATTTGCTGCTAAACTGTGAACATTTTATTGCTGCTAGATTGATAAATCACGTGAAATGTTTTTGCTTTGAAAATTATGAAATGTTTTAAATTGTTTTTCTTATTGTTATATTGATACATGTACTAATCCACTTGTTAGTAACTGTTATATGTTGTCTGGAATCCCCGGGGAATTGAATAGCGGGTGGTGAGGAGAATCCACACCGTAGTGAGGTCATTGGCTTGAGGAAAATTGGTGCAGGTTAGGCAGAACTGGAAGCACTGATTAGGGTTTTTTTTTTAATGTATGTTCGAATAATTGATGGCAATGAGTTCGCTGGCAAAACTTCTATTGTGATAACCTAGTAAGGGTCACACGGAAGGAGTAGCAGGTTCGTCGGAGCTTGGGTGATAGCAAAGGGGTTCGCTGGTGAAACTTTAGACTTAGTATATATCCCGAAAAGAAGTAGATGAGTCAAAGAAGTTGCAGGTTCCCTAAATGCTTGAGTGAAGGGTAGGCAGAAGGGATCTATCCGTAGCGCATGAAAAGTAGACAGAAGAGGGTTACTTGCAGTAAAACGTATCTTTCCTTTCTAGACACTCGAGTACAGTGGCGAATGTGTTTACGTTGTAAAATAACTAAAGCACTTGCACTTTAAAAAAGAAATCAAGTTTCCGTTACCTTGTAAAGGAGCGAGTCAGTTGCGGAGCGGCTCTGACGTCACTCTGTGCCGCGCTGGTATTGGTCGAAACAGCGGGTGTGTAACGGAGCTGGAATTGTGAAGGAGGGGTGAGTGCCGAAGCGTGAGAACCTGTCTCGCGAAAAGGCCCCGCACCCATTGGTCGCGATTATTTGAAACCGTGCATTTGATTGGTTGCACGAAAATAAAAGACGCATTTGGATTGGGAGTGATTTTGTAAACAAAGTCGCGTGTAGGAAGTTATATGTGGCATACGTATAGGCCAGTGACTAGGCCTGATCCAAGACATTTAGGGTTTGAAAACGATCAGTGGAAAGGTCATAACACTAGCATTATGTATGGAAATAAGAGAAAATTGTCCCTTGTAAATAAAGTGAAGAATTATTTCAAGAAAGACAAACCTATTAAAACTAGAGAAGGTGTTGTCATACCGCCACCAAATACTCCCGCATCTTTTATGATGTTTGATAAAGGGTATCATTCGTGTGTATGGTTGGAAAATTGGGCGGAATACACGAAAGATGACAGAATTTTGGCTTTTCCGTTAGAAGGTACATTAATGGCAGGATTTTATTTAATTTGAGAACCCGAATGAATGATTTACATCCCAGACCTAGATTGACCCAGTACGAAGCGTTAGAGGAATGGGAGATAGAGGCTTTTGAAAGAGATAAGCCCCGCATGGATAAAGGTTTAACCAAATGGTATCCGAAACTGAAACAAGAAACCCGAGATAAAAAGATGAAACAATGGAGACAGAACATGATAGTAGAAGGACTGTACCCCATGATGGCAATGGGTGATCCTGTGGGAGAGAAAAAGGCCGAAAAGACCAAACACTGGGTAACTAGTGGGGAATCGGATGACGATTATTTGGAGGACCTGTTCATGAAGAATCCACTTCCTTATAACGAAGGACCTAGATCCTCTAGTGTAGGGATGCTTCCCGAAGACCCCCTTATCAGGAAGGGACTAGATCTGTAAATGTAGGAGACGGCTGTCAAATACCTTCCTATAACGAGGGCCTAGGACCCATAGGTGCCAGAGATACCTGTCTAAGATCACCATTTAGTGGAGAAAGGGACTTTTGTCCAAGACCTCCGTATGAGGAAGAACCGAGATCCTTAAAACAGGAAGCTTGTTCCCGAAACCTAATTATGGTGAAGGACCAAGTAGGACGCATCCTACTGCCCCGAGTTATGCTCCAACTTTGACTCCACAGGTACTGCATGAGAAATCCCTAGAAAGGTTATTGGAGGAAAAGGAGCGAGAGGCTCTAGCCAAACAAAGAACCGAGATAATTCAGAAAATCTCCCAGTTAAATACAAGCCCTGAAGCCTTGACAATCCCAGTAACTATTGGACCGGTTGTTCCTTTGTATGGGGATAGACAGGGGAGTCCAAAGGCTCCGATTATTACCCCAGCTATAGTGCAGCCGAGAAAAGAGCCCTTAATTGTAGATGATCAGACGAGTGAATGTGAATCTGAGGTCTCTTTAATGGATTTACCGATCAGGGAACTCGGAAGGAGTTCACAGAAAAGGCATAATCCTTTTAATACAGGAGAAATTCAAATGGAATCGACTTCAGGTACTAAAAGTGTCACAGTAGTGAGTCCTGAAGAAATTGAGAGATGGAGTCGAGAATTAGAGAGACAAACTCCTCAGTCAAAACCCTTAGATATCTACAAACTGAGGATAGAAATAGAAGAACTGATGGCAGGAAACGTGGGGTTAGACAGATTAAATACCTATTCTGAGGAAGAGCTTCTATTTATCTGTAAAAGTCTTACCCGTAATACCAGAGTGTTCCATGAGAAATTAACAGACACTGCCGCCAGTATGGAAATAGATATTGAGAAATCAAAGCCATTACAGAAACCCTACAGAGCAGAATTCTCAGACAAAGATCTAGAGAATATGAATGTGTCAGGAAAGAAGGTACAGATCAAGGAATTGTTGAACGTGTTACAAAAATGGGGAGATTTAGAAAAATGGAAAGCCAGGTGGGCAAAGAAAAAGGAAGAGAGTAGATCCAAACAGATGACTTCTGAGTTTGTTTTAAAGGAAGCTGACAAGCTAGAACAGTTATATCCTATGCGAGAAGTGCCAGGTGGAAAGTATGTGCATGTTCCATGGTCCAGACAGGATATTGTGTCCTTTACTAATGACTTTCCGAAATTGCGACAAAAACCCGTGGTGTGGTACAGACAGGTAGAAAGGTTTGTGAAAGTACAAAAATGCCTGTGGAAAGATCTGGATGGGTTTTTCGATATAGTAGTTCCTGTAGATTTGTGGACAGAATGTAAAATTGCCATTGGTTGGCCTAGTGAGAAATACCCGAGGAACCCTACTACAGGAACTCCTTCCGATGAGGTAATGAAAAAATACGATCAGGTAATGTTACACCTAAAGGGAAAGGTGCCTGCAAAGGAAACTGATTGGACCAGAATAGATAGAACTACACAGGAAAGAGATGAGACTGTGCATTCCTTTTATGAAAGATTGCTACGGGTGTTTAAAACATACAGCGGTATAGATAACATCGAGATGAAGGATATGACCCACTTCATTTACAGGTTTGTAAACGGTTTAAGACCTGAAATTTGCCAGTGGATCAAAGACAATAAAATCTGTTGGCAGTCTAAGAAAATAGATGAAGTCTTGCGATACGCAAAGTATTGCGAAGACGAGATGGCTGATAAGCGAAAGGCTTTAAAGGAAAAGGTTATGTGGGCACAAGTCAAACTAGCTGAACAACAAGAAAAGCAATTGGGTAAAATGAATAAGAATTCCCAAAATCCAGGTTCTGGGGGTGGAGGGAAGCCCAAAGTGAAAATGAGTCGAGAGGAAGCCAAAAAGAAGTTCCCCTGTCACGGGTGCGGACAGATAGGGCACTGGAGAGACGAGTGTCCATACGCACAAGATAATAACACCCCCACTCATGATTTAAATCCACAGACGCAGAATGAAAAACCAAGAAAGACCCAGCAACAGGTAAAGGTGAGTCAGTTGCCTCGTGCACCTAGACCGAATTTTAAGGGAAAGACACCGCAAGGTGAAGACATAGAAATTTTGGGGGGAAAGGAGGATAGAAATGCAGCAACTTCGCAATTTTTGTTGAATGATACTTTCCTCTGTGATGAACAATACTGACGGGGCCTGAGGGGGGAGGGGGAGGAGTGCGCACTTGGCGCCTCCTTGCCGGTAGACCAGTCAGGGCCATACATTGAAGGAAAGGTTGAAGGCAATGATGTCACCTTTCTGTTGGACACTGGGGCTACCCGTTCTACTGTAAGAACAGCAGACGTTCCAAACCTACCCCTCTCGGGAGAAGCCATCCAAGTGGTGGGTGTATCTAATCAATTGATTAGTACCCCAGTTACTGAGCCCATGGAGATTACATTGGGAATTTCAAAGAAATGCATAGATTTGTTGTTTGTGATACCAGTCCTGTAAACCTATTGGGACGTGATTTGCTGTGCAAAATGAATTGTACCATCTTTTGCACACCAAAGGGCGTCGAAATTCAAACCCCAGATGAAGATGGAATATACAAATTAATGTTAATTAGACTTGACTCAGAAATTAAAAGACTGACAATACAGGACTTACCTGAAGAACTCCAACAGACAGTGAAACCAGAAGTATGGGACTTTACTGGAAAAGATGTAGGACTGATGGCAAATGTAGACCCAATTAAAATAGCCATAAAAGAAGATGCAGTTTACCCAAATACTAAGCCATACAAAATGAGTGCAGAAGTGAAAGCAGGGGTTGCCATTGAAATAAAAAGATTACTAGAAGCAAACATTATACAAGAAGTGTTGAGTAGCCCATGTAACTCACCCATAATTGGAATCAAGAAACCTAGTGGTAAGTACAGAGTAGTGCAGGACCTGAGAAAGGTAAACAAAATCGTTGTTCCTTGCTGTCCTATTGTTCCAAACCCAGCAGTGATCCTGTATCAGATTCCCTGGAATGCTAAGAGGTTCACCGTGATTGACCTATTTCATGCATTCTTTTCGATCCCATTGCATCCAGACAGCAAATTTCTTTTCTCATTTGAATTCGACAGTCACGTGTTCGTTTGGAATTGCGTCCCTCAGGGGTACACAGAAAGCCCCTCAATCTTTAATCAGATTCTGAAAAAGTGCCTTGAATCATTAGTTTTACCTGGAAACTCAGTTTTGGTGCAATATATAGACGACCTCTTGGTGGCGTCTAAGAGTCAGAAAGACTGTGTTGTTGACACCATTGCCTTACTGAACCATCTAGGTGAAGGAGGACATAAAGTGTCACCTGACAAATTACAGTTCTGCACCAATTCAGTAAAATATCTGGGGCACCAGATAGAAAAGGGAGTCAGGAAAGTTACCTCAGAAAGAATCAGAATAATTCGAAACATGCAATTACCCAATACTCAGAAAGAAGTCAGAATGTTCCTTGGAGTCGTAGGTTACTGCAGGCAATGGATTGTGGGATTTGCAGTCCTAGCAAAACCATTAATAAAAATGACAAAGAAAGGAGCAAAGGACCCAGTGGAATGAGATGAGGAAAGCTTGACAGCATTCCCTAAATTACGAGAATGTCTATGTACAGCTCCAGCATTGGGAATGCCTGATTATTCAAAAGAATTTGCACTGTTTTGTGATACACGAGATAATTGTGCATTATCAGTCCTAACTCAAGCGCATGGTTTGACTAGACGTCCAGTAGCATATTTTTCTGCTACTTTGGATCCAGTGGCTGCTGGATTGCCCGGATGTCTGAAAGCAGTAGCTGCAACTTGCATGAGTCTTGAACAGAGTGAATCCATCATTATGGGACATCCTGTAACTGTGTATGTTCCACATGCAGTTGTAATCTTACTGACTAGAACTAAGACGCAGTATCTCACACCTAGTCGGCTGACTAAGTATGAGAGGATTCTTGTAGGTGCTGCAAATGTAGTCACTGATTGCAGAAGCAAAGGGAGAGGTCGAGCATGACTGCATTGACCTGACTGAGTTTAGTACCAAACCACGTCCAGATATCAAGGAAATGCCCCTGCCTGTAGAAGATTACGAGCTGTTTGTAGATGGCTCATGTCTGAGACACGAAGTTGAAGGCCTACGTGCTGCTTATGCTGTAGTCACGGTATCACGCACTGTAGAAGCATCCTGTCTATTTGGAGTAAAGTCTGCACAAGTAGCCAAATTGGTTGCATTGACAAGAGCCTGTAAAATTGGGAAAAATAAAAGAGTAACCGTATATACTGACAGTCAGTATGGTTACGGGGTTGTGCATGACTTTGGCCAATTGTGGGTGCAAAGAGAGTTTCTGACTTTTTCAGGTACCCCTATCAGAAATGGAAAAGTGGTACAGGAATTACTGGACGCAATCCAGTTACCAAAAGAATTGGCAGTCGTCAAGTGTGCTGCTCACAAATCTGGCAATGACAATGTGACAGTAGGTAATCAATATGCTGACCAAGTAGACCATCATTGTGCCAGACGTCGAATGTCTGTCAACATCAAATTGGGGGGTTATGGAAACAGCTGCCAACTTATGGTGTTTGAGAATGTGCCTACATGGGAAGAATTGAGAGATTTACAGAATGCAGCGACACCAAAGGAAAAGGGAAGATGGAAAAGTTTGGCTGTCAACAGAGAAACGGGGATGGTGTCATTGTTGGCCCTGATGGTATGCCTGTGTTGCCTGACAGCTTGCTTGCTTCTATGGCCAGGTTAATACATGGGGATGCACACACTGGTAGGGATGCCATGATTCGTGTTTTCCAGCAGACATGGTACAGCTCGAAGTTCAGGAAAGTAGCAGAGTCACTCTGCCAGAGGTGCTTGACATGTCAGCAATTCAACGCTGGGAAGAAAACAGTAGTTGCAATAGGTAAAATTGGGAAAGCAGGAGGTCCTTTTACAAGATTACAAATTGATTTCATTCAGTTACCCCTTTGCAAAGGAATGAGATATGTCCTTGTTATTGTCTGCCTATTTTAAAAATGGGTAGAAGCATACCCAGCTAAGAAAAATGACGCCATCACTGTAGCCAAGTTATTACTGCGAGAACTAATACCTAGGTACGGGGCTCCAGTCACAATTGAATCAGATAGAGGTGGGCATTTTCAAAATGAAATAATTGGTCAGCTCTGTGAAGCATTCAAGATTACACAAAAGCTGCACTGTGCATATCGTCCAGAGGCTTCTGGAGTGGTGGAACAAATAAATGGCACTATCAAGTCGAGACTAGGAAAGATGTGTGAGTCTACAAGCATGAACTGGATAGAGGCTTTACCTCTTGTTCTGATGGGAATCCGAAGTATTCCAGACCGAAATACAGGCCTGAGTCTCCATGAGATCCTGATGGGAAGAGTAATGCGACAAGCATGGGTGCCAGGACACAAACTGATAAGCATTTCTGATTATTTGGTACTTGAGTACTGCAAGCAACTGGGTGACCAAGTGCGTTCTATCTCTCGCCAGATTGGGGAAGACGCCGTCGCCAGTCCAGCAACTCCAGTCCATAAATTGGTTCCAGGAGTTTGGGTGGTACTCAAGAAACACACTCGTTCAAGTTGCCTTGCACCGAAGTGGGGAAAACCACGACAAGTGATTCTGGTGACCACAACAGCGGTGAAGTGTGCTGGTGTACCAAACTGGATCCATGCCAGCCATACCAAGAAGGTGACCGAAGACGAAGCAACTGACGCTGAAGGTTGTCCAGCTGAGGGGTCTCCAGACGTTGGTCCTGAAGTAGCTGATGAAGAACAACCGAGCACCAGTCAAGACGAGTGGATACCCATAATCGACCTGACAGATGATCCCATAAGAACAAGAAGTCAAACCTACGCAGACAGAGAGTGGAATAGTGAGGACGAGACAGGAATAGGAGGAGACGATCAGATTATCGAAATCCATGTCAAATCTGATGAGGAAGAAAATCAGATAGGGACAGAGCAGGTGATCGACTCACCTCCAAGAACTCCTGAAGTTGAAAAGGGACAGACAGAAACAAGGGCGAAAGTTCAAGCGGAAGAAAATCAAAGGTTCGAAGTGCTTGAACAGGATCAGATAGAATTAGATGAATGTGTTCAGGACAAAGAAATTGAAACGTCCAAAAGTCAAATACAGTCTACACCTGAACAAGGCCAGCTTAGTAACCAGGCAGAAGAAACTGAAGTAAGACCTGGAACTAGTCAGATAGAAAGGGAAGAAGCAGAAGCAGAAGTGCCACAATCGAATGAAAATAAGAGAACATTAGAAGAAAGCCAAACCACAGTGCCAGCTAAAAGGTTCATGAAAAAGAATAAAGAACCAAGGTACATTAAAAGACTGAGACTAAGACTGAAAACAGTAGAAGAAAAGCTTGAGCAAAGAAAGCAAAGTTCTAGTAAAACAGAGCAAACTGGAGAAAACTCCAAACGAAGAAGTGATCGAATAAAAAGACAGAATGAAAAGTATCAGGATCCTGAATGGACTTACTTGGTGTTGGAGGAATTTGAGGATCTTGATATAACTGACGAAAGTGACGAAGACCTGACTGCTGATCAGTCTGCCGAAGAAGAAGAACCAACCTGAAATTGCTCAGTGTAAGCTACCTGTGCAAAGTTACAAAGAGGGGTTGAAAAACTTCTTTTGAGCAGAAATGTCTGATTCAAGTGTGAATGGAAGGCCTAGACGCAGTTGTTGTAAAACGTGCTGCCAAGTATGTTTATGTAGCGTAGCAATAGTACTGATCCTTTGGATAGGACTAACTGTAACCATTCCTTCTCTGATGAGTAAGAACCCAAGCTTGTACCCGAACAATAATTTACCTGACGACACTGTAGAAACACACACAAGAATTACACCACGAAGAGTAGACACTTTGGACAAACCAATCAGCCTGAAACTGAGACAGTTAAATTTAGAAGCACCAGATGAGGAAGTATTACACTTTAACAAGATCAAGAACAAGACTCATTTAAACGTTTTCGCAAACCTGTTATTGCATTATTTAGAAACTATGGAAATAGACGACTGTTATGTCTGCATGAAGCTACCTACTTCTGTAGCTGAAGGTGTGACTTATCATCACTTGCCCTTAACCTATGGAATTTCCTGTAGTATACTAACTAGCTTATTTTACAAAAGAGGACCTTTACAGTATTACTATTCAAACTATGATGTGACATTTTCTGAACTTCCTGTTCGAAGAAACCTAAACCCTGTACAGACGACTAGAGATGTAGCTAAGTTCATGAGTGATTATTTTCTAACTGTAGGAAAAATTAATATAGATGATGCACATAAAAATAACCTGACCTGTTCTTTACATGAGAAGGAAAAAGAGTTTCTGGACATGGTAGAGAAAAGAAGAGAGAGTTTCCAAAAGAAAGCCAAAGACAGGAACCATAAAGTTCCTAAATGGGCAGAAAGTATAGGGAGCACCTCAAATGGTGGAGCTACTGCTGCTATGCTCCTTGATTTCGAAAAGAAGGGGAAGCTCAGTCGTAAAAGGGAAATGACTAGTTATTATAACAATGTTTTCATCGGTTCCAGTGAATGTGAGCATAATTACAAGGTAATTGGAGGTTGGGGTTTCAAAGATGGGACAGAGCCTGTGTTTCCTGGAATTTATTTTATTTCTGGGAACAAAGCTTACTTCAAATTGCCCGACCATTTGTACGGGAGTTGCTACTTTGGTATTGTCTTCCCGAAGATATACCTTGTGGGAAAAATCACTGGAAGCAATGAAGAAACTAACCAATTAGTACGCAATAGAAGAGAAACTGCTGGTGAGATTGTAGGAGATATTTTTAGCGCAATAATACCTGCAGTGGGAGTGGTTCTGAACTCAAACAAAATTTGCAAATTGTCAACAGTAGTAGATCGGTTATCTACCGACACTGCTGGAGGTTTCTTGATGGTCAATACCGAAATGGTTGCGATCAGATCGATCGTTTTACAAAACAGACTTGCTCTTGATACTCTATTGGCAAAAGAGGGCGGAGTCTGCAGAATGTTGAAAGCGCAACATTGTTGCACTTACATACCTGATAAAAGCGTAGGAATCCAAAGGTATGTAAGGAACATTACAAATTTGGAAAAAGAACTTAAACCACTGGAGGTTGACAGTGCCTGGAAAAGACTTACTGATGGTCTCTCTGCTGTAGGTCATTGGTTTGCACAATTAGGTAGAGGTTTATTGTTTAAGGTACTGATGCCAATTGCAGGAATAGGTTTTGTCCTATTTCTCATATTTGTCTGTTGCAAATGTCGCAAACACCAAAAGAAGTATACTGTGAACAAAAGAGGTGTGAAACGGAGTGTGGATGAACTTGAATTAGAGGAACTGAATAATCAGATTTATAAAAGGGTGAAGAATTCACACCCTAACAAAGACACGAAAGAGAAATTGAATCGAATGTTGGAGGAGATTGAATTGGGAAAAGTGTGAAAGTTGGCATCTGATTCCATTGGTTTTGTGATGATAGTAAATATCATCAAAGAGGGGATTGATGGAGCAAGGATTCGCACGTTACGCGACTTGCTTGAATTCATGAACCTCAAATAACATGTAACAGAGTAACCCAACATGTGTTATCTTACTAATTTCCCTTTATTATGACACTGGGAATGCCCAAGAGACGCTTGCCTATGTGTTTACTAAAACTTAATAACGCTTGTCATTAAAAATGGCCGCTGCTTGGCGGGGTTTCTTCTGCGCATGCGTTAGTCACACTCACGTGACGTGACGTACTTGCAGTTCTGGTGGGAATCTTTGCGCTTGCGCATTAGCATTAAGATGGCCGCTTTGTGTCCTCACATGGTGAAGCTTGCGCTGATGTTTTCGTGTTGTCGTTTATTTGCACTAAAACCTAATGCCATAGTTTATATAAAGTAAGGGGTATAGAGTAGCTATTCATGGTATACAGTGGATTCATTTATTTCTATGTTTTAATTTGTTTTTGCTTACTTTTCATCTACCGCGTTCTTGAGGGTCTGAGAGAACACTTGTGAATCCATCTTAAACAGCCTTTCTGCGCATGACAGTCTTCTGCCGGTGGCATTGAATCCCTGCCAACCAGAGGACCCAGCCAAGATGTGCCTGGGAAGATGCACCCTCACCTAGCAGAAGAAGCGGAACTGTCCTGCAAATGCTACAAATGTATTGTATTCATTGTACTCTGTGAAATATCTCATGGGAACCCCAAAGTTCATAGGCGGTACCAGAAAATGCAAATGAAGTCTTGTAGAATTGAAATGTGATTGGTGTGTTGACCTATCCTACTTGGGGACCAATCGAAATTGGGGATTCTGACCCTTGCAACATTTGGGGGGTGGTACACTGACCCAAAAACAGTATAACTAGCCTAGGTTTAGCTAGAGAAGTTGTCCGACTTGTCCGAATAGCTGACCTGTTACTGACCCAACGCACTCAATAGGTGACTGATACAGAGAGCTGCGGAGCACTCTGTCCGAAATTTCTATAGACTCAAGAGGTTTTGCAGAAAACCTTAAAGTGCTGGCGGAGCACTTTGCTGGGAAAATCGGTAACCCAATCGGGGTTCTGGCTGATAGCTGCAGAGAGGGTGGAGCGCAGGCGTTTCTTCCAAACTGCGGGTGCTGGTCGTACCTTGGTGGTCCTGTCCTGATCCTAATCTGGGTTCCCTGTCCTGGGGTGTCCATTCTGCACCTGCTGTCCTACTGATGACTGACTTTCCTTGGGGTTTTTCCTGTCCTTAACTGACCCGTGGCCAGGGTTGGTCTTCACACCATTCTAGGTAAATATAGTGCTGAAACTCTATACTGCACCTTTCTATTTTTCTGTCTTTTGCTTTAATAAAGACATACCTTTGCACATGTTGATTTTCCATGCTTTTCGCAAACCACAAAATGAAAAGTCATACATTTATTTTTCTTAGCATGTTCCTAAGTTTCCCTTCCTTTAAGCAAAATTCTCCACACCGTTCATGAAAGTAGATGTGTTTTATATTTTCTCTATTAAGCTGACTGAAGTGATGTTTCTAGAATTATAGCGTGTCCCAATTTTTTCCTTCCCTATAGAGGTATAGGATTCCAAATTCTCACAGTATCGACTAAAGTCCTTTCTTACCCATCTATCTGATTGTATTACCCAGTAGTGACATTCTAGTGTGTTTCCTTAATTTGCCCCATCTATAGTAATTCAATTTGAAGTCCATCCCGGAAAATTCTGATTAGCATGTTCCCTGTTCTTGCTTTTCTTTAGACTCGTAAATGGTTAGCCTGATTTATTTCCTTTATGGATACGTGCTCTTTATTATCTTGGTTATTGATTGTTTACTTGTTATACATCTTATGCTTTCCGAATCTGAACTTTAGATAAAGGTTTTAAAACTTCTTGAGATTGTGTTTATTACCGGAGTGCAAATATAGAAAGTATTTTGGAATCTGCCTTTCTTTTACAGCTAGCTCCCTGATCCGTCGTGATCATAGGTACCCGTAACAGTGGATTGGTAAGTCGGGTACATGTAGAAATAAATAGGAAGGAACAAGGGTTACTGGTAGTAGAGTGTAAGGTCGCCTGATCAATAAAATATGGTAAATTGAAGTTTGTGGGCCCGATACGTATGTGGTAAAATTGTTGGCCGGGTGACCTGCGCGCTCTATCAAGTGTGTGGGCCATTTTTTAGCAGTTTGTTGGCTTGTCTTATGGCCTGATGGGCTGGTTTTTACTGTTCCTTTCCCTGATATTACCACAAGCTTTGACTGCAGCAGACACAAATGCATGCACTCTTCCATAACTTGCAAAGTACCTATACAGCATGCTTAATGAGTTCAAAACTCGTCTGATTTGCAAATTGGGTCACTTTTTTAGCTATCTGGTTCACTATTGGCAGCCAATTTTATTTTGGTGCCCAGGCATATTTTTGTCCCAATCCGACCCCGTGTAAGTGCCAGAGTGTGTGTGGGTGTGGCGAAGAGAGGGCAAAGTGCAGAGGGCCTCTCCAGGGAGGGTCTGTGTTATCTGTGAGCTAAAGTGGCAAATCCCTGTGAGATAGCTAAGTGGCTTTATGCAATAGCTAACGAGATATGTGTGTGGCCTGCAGGCCACATGTATATGTTGTGAATGCAGCATGATAGTACAGTGTGATTATGCGTATGCTAAAGAGATATGAATGTAAGTTGCAGGCAATGGGTCCGAATGGTACAAAAAAATGCAGTGAATTCCATAACCGCTTGAAATGTCTGTTGCTGGTCATAGGTTTGAATTGCAGTTAACATTGCTTAGAGTTTTTTCTGAACCTGTAAAATGCATTTGGGGTTTGATCTCCAGGTCTCAGCTTTAGATCATTGGAAGGTGGCTTGGTCGGTTCTGCAGTGACTCCTGCATTCATCTGTGTTTCCAATGCGGGTCACGTGTTTGTAAAGTACTAAGATAGTCCAGTGGGTAGGATGGCAGTGCATCCAGGCAATTGCAGGTTCGATTTACATGCCTGCAATAGTCTATGCATCAAATGAGTGTATGGTCACCAGGTCATAGTTTCGCATCATAGAAATGGGGGTCTGTGAATGTGTATGTGAGTGGTTGTGTGAGTGGGTGTGTGAAAGTTGAAGGACATCTGTTCAAACAGTACTATATCACTGTTGGTCAAATACTTTCTCTAATGAATGTGTCTCCCCACCCACTTGTTGCAAGCTCAGTGTTTTCTAAGATAAATCTGCAGATCTGTGCACATCTTTGTGCAGCCTGTGGGTGAGAGTCACATTTAAAATATCTCGATAGGCTCAAGGACTGCTGCATTGATCTGTGCAGGCCCCATTTTCGATTAGAACTGAAGTAGCCCAGTAGGTTAATAATGGCAGCAGATATCTATGTGAGTTTAAAAGCCACTGATTCTATTTTCAGTAACAAAAGAGTTTATGCTTCTGCTAAAGAGATCTGCCTGTGACCTACAGGTGACAGTTTCGCATCATAGTTAGTGCTTTGGTTTAGGTGCCAGCTGTAGATGTGTTTATAAACTGCAGGTCACAGGAGCAGCAGGGAAGGTTTAGGCCCTTAAGACTAAACAATACCTAACCTGTAAACTAAAAGAACTTATCTGTTTAGTACTGAGATAGTTCAGTGTATTAGAGTCCTTACTGGCATCTGGGGTTCACCTCGAGGTCACAGATGTACCTTCAAATACGTTATTGTAGTTGATTTGTATAATAATGGTACATTTATGACTCGCAATGAGGCAACAGTTCGACCTGGGAGCAGGATAATTCTTGCAGTTTGGTAAGATTGCAGCAGTAGCCCGAAGCTATGGCATTCCTTCCCAGTGGAGCCCACCACTATAGCTACCCATAATACTTTAATATCAATGATTGGAGGGTGACACCTGATCCCCCACATATATATAGGGCCCTCCGAGATGACTGTCAGGTCACAGCCCTCCCAGTCCAGGCAAGATGGGAGGAGGTCTCAGAGGAACCCATAACGACACAAGAGTGGGCGCAAGTGCATGAAGGAGTCCGGACCGGCGCTAGGCATGGGCAGTGTGGACAGCTGCCCAGGGCCCCGCTCTCAGCTCAGGAACACAGGGCCCCACACCAGTGTGTCACAGCAAGGCCACTGCACACTGATCCTCTCCTGACCCCTGCTTATCTAATTTGAGAGAAAGGTAGCTCCTTGCAATTGTGCCCCCCGGGAGGGCCCCACCCCTGGGCCTCACAACCATGGTATAGTGGGGCTAGACCTAGCGGAGGGGGGCCCTCCTATTGGCACAGTTGCAAGGCGATGCCTTTTGCAGGGTTATCCTGCAATCAGGACTCGTGTCCTGCTGCCCATTCAGAGGCACCATAGGACGCTCATTGTCCTCCAGCAGTTTCAAACCTTCCTGTTGAAGAACAACTCTCACGCATTCAGCCCATATTGAGCTGCTGAGAGGTGCTGGTAGGTGCTGGCTGAGAGGGAGGGGCTGAAACCCAGGAGGGGTCTGTACAAAAAACGCTTGAGGAGCAGGGTAATCTACTGAGATGCACACAGCTCTCTCTGAGTGTGTAAAGCTGTATGCAAATTAGAGGGGCCTCGCACACTGCGTTTCTGCCCAGGGCCACCAAAATCCTAGAACCGGCCCTGGAAGGAGTCCCTGAGGTCAGTTCCAACGCACGTTTGAACTTAATCCAATACAACATAGTGCACCAAGTATATCTAACCCCACACAGGCTAAGCAAAATGTACCCGGGACGCTTTGGCGCCTCTCCTAGGTACGGGGAAGGAACAGCGTGCTTTGTGCATATGGTATGGAGTTGTGGGAGCTTGCAGCCTTTCTGGGACAGGGTGTTGGGACTTTTACATGAGGCAACCGGATGGTCTATCCCCAGAACGAATCGCCCAGTCCTATTGAACCTATTTCCTACCCCGAATAAGAAAAAACTGAGTAGGTTGTTCAGACTATTGGGGTTAGTGTTGGCAAAGAGAAGGATAGCAATCTCGTGGCTTAGCCCAACTGCCCCAACTATTAGTAAATGGCTGCGCAATATGAAAGAATGGGCAACCGCTGAATTGGTACGTATGAAACTAATCAAATCAAATCAGGTGTTTGTTAAGTACTACTACTCCCCATAAGGGTCTCAAGGTGCCGGGGATGTGGGCGGGGGGGGGTCACAGGTTCCAGTCCATCAAGAAGGGGGTCTGTCGAAGAGCCCGGTTTTGAGGTTTCTTGCGAAGACGGGGAGTGATGTTATCTGTCTGAGGTGGAGTGGAAGGTCGTTCCAGGCACTGGCCGCGCGGAAGGAGAAGGAGCGGCCTCCCGATCTGGTCTTTCTGGTGCGGGGGACCACGGCGTAGGAGAGCTGGGCTGATCGTATTTGAGTCGGCTGTTCAGGTATGCTGGTCAGGTGTTGTGGAGGGCCTTGTGAGCGTGGGTTAGCATCTTGAAGGTGATTCTAGCTTTGATGGGGAGCCAGTGGAGTGTGCACAGGTGCTGGGAGATGTGGCAGTGGCTTGGCAGGTTGAGGACCAGTCTTGCGGCGGCGTTTTGGATGTTCTGTAGCTTGCGGGTGAGGTTTTTGTTTATTCCGGCATAGAGTGCGTTGCCGTAGTCGAGCCTGCTGGCGACCAGGGCGTGAGTGACGGTCTTTCTGTGTTCGAGGTGGATCCATTTGAAGGTCTTACGTAGGAGGCGGAGGGTGTGGAAGCAAGAGGGCGAGACGGAGTTGATCTGGCGGTCCATTTTGGGCTCTGAGTCCAGGTTGCGTGCGTGGTCCGGCTTCCTACGGCGGGGGATCACCAGGTGTCATTCCAGGCATCTGGGTTTGGGCCCATGATGAGTACTTCCATTTTGTTTGTGTTTAGTTGTAGTCAGCTGTTTTTCATCCATTTGGCGACGGCTTCCATACCTTCTCGAAAGTTGTGTCTGGCGGTGTTGGTTTCGTTGGATAGGGAGAGGATGAAATGGGTGTTGTCTGCGTATGACACAATGTTGAGTCTGTAGGTTCTGACGATGGGGCAAGCAGAGCCATGTAGACGTTGAAGAGCATAGTGCTGAGGGAGGACCCTTGGGGGACTCCGCAGGTGGTAGGTATAGGGTCTGAGAGGAAAGGGGGGAGTCTGACCCCTGAAAACAGGTTAGGAAGTATGATCGATTGGAGGATGATGTTCAGGCCCAGTCAGCAGTGATGGCAGACTTGAGAGATGCTCAAGAAGGTGCGGTGGGGGAGAGGGAAGAGTCACAGCATGCCCCGGAATAAAAAATCTAGGAGCGATCACTGCATGGTAATGCACCTAGCCAATAGCTACTGACCCCTTGACAGAAGCATAGACCCTGGGCACTGAGGAACCGGAGGGTAGGAGACGAGGGGGGAGTTAAGAATATAGTTTGATGGTATGGTTATGTATGCAAGGGAGTTCTATCCAATGTTGATCCTGAAATAATGGAATATTCTCATTGATATGCGTTGAATGTTAATTGGTACTGAAATATGACATTAATGTCAATAAGGGATGTTTATATTGGAAATTGGCACTGGATACAGTTGGACTGCTCCAGATAATATGCATACTATGTGAACCACAATGTTGGATTAAATATTGAAATGTCAACAAAGATTGTTTATTAAAAAAACGTTTTAAAAAAAATAGTTATTGTAGTGGATCTGTACACCCATAAATGACATCTGAGTGCACTGTTTTGGTCCAACATCTGAATTTTGTCCTGAATGACTCAGCTCTTCTCTTTCCACGAACACCATGTATGACATTTTGTTGAGTAAAAATAGCATCAATTAGTAAACTCCACCAGAAGCAACTATGTGCTAGTACGCAACTGTTCCAGTTTGTGGCATGTGCTATGCGACTTATCACATGTAAATGTTGCATTGTGCACCTCCTGCTGCTGCAAGTGTATTGTTTGTAGTACCATACAATGAAAAAACTTTTTTTTGTTTACACTTAGATGTTTTACTCAAAACCATACATAACCACTTATGTTTTATACTGTATGAACGTACTCTTTACAGGCTGATTTCTCCCATGGATGGGTTACTTTTAGGGCCAGATTATGAGTCTGGTGGTCCAAGGACCGCCAGACTCATGGTGGCACGGCAGTGGTGGATCCAGCCACTGGCAGACAGACTGCCCCATTACGACTAGGGCAGTTGTACCACACCAGGACCATCGCTCCACCAGGGAACCACCACTCCCTTGTGTAGGAGCGGCAGTCAGAGTCCCCAATATGCTTGACAGGACCGCCACAGTCCCTCTAATCATATTACGAGTTTCCTCTCCGCCAGGCTTTTCATGGTGGTTCCTCTGCCATAAAAAGCCGGGCGAAGAGGAAACAAAAGGGGCCCTACAGGGCCCCCTGTGCCTCAGACATATGTGGATGCACACAGGGGGACACAACATGGACTTTCGAGTCCAATGCAGTGCAGGAACCTTGCTAGGCGTTCTCAATGCGAAGCCCTTTAAAAGGCACTGCCACCTTTTAAAGGGCACCAAAGGGGAAACTTAGACACCACCTTCCTGCCAGACCACTGTAAAGTAGTATTCTGACGGGCGGGCAGTGGCGACCTTCAACGGAGCGGTGGCGTGGCGGTTTGCACCACTCTGCCACCGCTCTGCTCTACGGTCATAATCTGGCCCTTAGAGTTGTAGAAAATATAGGTATTTTTATTAGAAAGTCCAATCATGTCATTTTGATTGACCTTGAGGAATGAAAGGTGCAGCTGACCCAGCTTGAACGCAGAGCTGTTTTTGCACAGAGCTTTGCAGGATGTAATGTGTTGGCCAACTGAGTTATTTTTAAGGGCCAACACAGCTGTAACAGCACATCCTCTCCTCATTCAGTGCCAATCTGTGGCTACGCATTCTGCTTTTGTTATTAGTCCAACATTAAAGACATATGAACTACTACATTGAGTTCAGAGGCCAGACACTGTGAACACAAAAGATGCTACTGCTGCCTCATCTTATTCACCAGCAGCCGCCAGGGTGTCCATTTTCTTTCCGCCCAGCGCACTATCTGTGCAAAGCACAGTCTTGGGAGCAGATATTCCTGCCAGAGACAGTCTAATCCATAGGTACTCGCAAACATGTTCCCAGGCGGCAAAAAGTGTGTTCTTTGGTGCAACTGAGGGCTGATGCCAGCAGGGGCGTAAAGTGGCTGTAGTGGAAGTAAAACATGTACATCTAGTGGCTGAACTCAATTGCACAATGTGAAACCAGAACACCTGGGATGAATCCCAGCTTCCCCACTTGATCAAATTGTGTGATCCTGAGCAATTATTTTTCATTTCAATTTCCCTCCTTTCTCTTCATTATCACAAATAAGAAGTCCTCAAAATACATCACTTCAGGATGCATGCTGTACAAAACCTTGTCCTGTGTTTGGATGTAGTCACTAATGGCATTGTTGTCAGGGTGGGAGTGAGCATGAATGTTTCTAAATTCATGTTTAAAACCATCACTTAAAAAAAAATACTTCTGAATGCACTGCTATAATCTGATTTACTGAGGTGAAATAGTTCTACAGGTTAATGAAAACACTTGAATTTTTGAAAAGACTATCATATTTTTACACATTTCCTGTCTTTAAAAATGAAGGTGTCCCAAAAGTTAAGGGCCTAGTTACTTCCTTTCCCTATCTGCAATTAATCTTTAATTAAGTGCTTGCTGTTTATTTAACATTCTTTTAATGTTAGTGCTGAGTTGAGTAAACAGAAGCCCAGTGCTGCTTCTGTTCAGGGGACCCATGTAAAGGTCATTGAGGGCTGCATGCTCCCCCCGGCCATACTTTGAGTATAACTGGTCAAGTCCAATTTTCTCCTGGTCAATAGTTTATCATTGGTGGCAAAGTACTATTGAACGCCCACTGATTGACTAACTACTCTTCTTTGCCACTTGACTTCCACAGTTATTAATGATTCACTAATGTCAATGATCCTTTACGTATAGGCTCCGGTATCACAGTTGCCATGATGGAAGGATGTCAGATAGTGTCCTCGCCGCCTGAGGTTGGTGGGTTATTTATCCTAATCTTGTTTTGGCTTCATTTTTTTTCTGAGCACATCAACATTACTGTGAGATGGCAGCCAGTAGTTTACATAATACCTCCTTAAATAAATAGGCACCATTATAGCACCTATAATGCACAATTCCATGCACTGAATTGTAAGGGCAACAGAGAAAGAGCCTTATAAGCATAAAGACCTGGCTTTTCCCTGCGTAGGCCGCTCTCTTGGGTGTGGGTCGTCCAGTGTCATTTGTTGGGGTAGCGCTGGGACGCCTCGTCATTAATATGGCCAGAGAAGTCACAAACAGACCCCTTCATGATCATATCCTGAGGTCTTGAGACAGCCATGTTAGCTACCAATCAATTCCAATACCAGGTTTGCTCTCAAACATGGGGCACTGCATGGCAAAGTACCAGGATATCTCAAGAGAAGGTTGGCTTTTTATTGTCCTACCAAAACCCTTCCTTCCTGTGCTAGATGTCTGCCAGAAAACCATCAAGGATGAAAAGAACAGAATCAGGAGGGATTTCATTCCCATTTCACATGGCTGAGGCCCGCATTATCTCCTACAAGCTTTAAACACTCACACAGACATTCTATTGATGGCCAAACTTGTGAAAAATGGATTGGACTCATTCTGACACCCTTGGGTTGCATCTCAGGCTTTGTCACCCACGGCTTGAGGGCGGTGCGACGGGTGCAGCCGCACAGGGAACTGACATATGGAGGGGGCACTGACCTCAGGGGGGCTCTGTGGTTAGCAAGGGGCAAGAGACGAGGGCCACTTTTGAGCCATGGTAACGAGAGATTGAGAAGAGGCGGTCATGAGGTGTGGGTGCGCCAAAACTGAATGTTGCACCAGGCACCACCAGCGCAAAAGCCGGACCTGGCTTTAGTGCTGTATATGAACAAGATGATGGTGCTTTCTTAGTTTGAACTGAAGCATTGTTCAGTTTCTTATTAGCACTTGTAACAAAATGAGTGGAGGAATTGCTAAATAGATATTAGAACATTGGAATGTTGGTAGCTCCATTGAATACAATGGAGTGCTCCGGGCTTATAATGGCTGGGATAAGCCCGGAGCTCCAACATTCCAATGTTTCTTTGTTCACAGCTCTGGCTGTGGACAAAGGCTTCAGGGAGCCTGAGGGGATTTCAATCCCCTCGCTCTCCCTGCAGGCTTTGTTTTATTTGTTAGAACATTCTGCCCTCTAGTGGCAGAATGTTCTAATAGCCTTATAGACCTTCGTAGCAGGACTATACCAGCAATTAAAGTCCCGCTGCTTTGTTAAAGTCCCTCGCCTTCGGCTCGGGCCTTTATACGCTACAGCGGGCCTTTAATAGCTGGTATAGCCCGCTAGGAAGGCTATAATAAATGGACTGTAGGGATAACCTGTAATAACATTTACTACAAATACTTTGCCACAGATAAAACATCAGCTTATCTTAACCTTCAACTGAGTTTAGACCAGACGGTCTATATCCTTTACATTTAGGGTTCTTCCCTAAGAAATGATGGAAATGCTCATATTTATTGAGTACTAGTCATTTGTTTGGCATTTGAAAAAACTCATTATAGAAAGGTGCCTGTGGTGGTAGAATGCCAGGTTGTGAATATGTCTGTTGTTCCATCTAATTCTCTCAAATACTATGATTACTACATGCTGTTCTTGAAGCTTTTGAAGATGGCTTTTCATGGTAAACTCAGGACTTTCATACACTCTTTTAAGCATTTTCGAAGAGAAAAGATCACAAGCGTTCACCCAATTTCAAAGTCGGGAGGTAAATAATTTTACATTTAACTTGCATGGAATCACGATTCTCCATGCTTTGCGCCATCATGCACCAATGAGGAAATGTTGTCAGGTGGCATGGAAAATCTATGGCACGGCACACACGTCGGATGAACTCTTTGGCCCAAGTAGGCAAACAGTGGAGATCAATATGAAAATGTAGCTGCCTAATACCTTCACACACTCCTAGTCCGAATGCACATGTAAAACATTTATTTATAATGAATTTGTATTTGTTTACATCATTTCCTTACTGATTAACCACTAATGAAATATATGTAAATATATGTATGGTACATTTTTATTTGGTTTGGTTTTCTTTTTGATGTATTGTACAGGAGAGTAATGTTTGCTGTTCTTTTATAAACCACACAAGAGCCTAGTAATGTATGTTTATTAATATACCTCTTTCCATATCCCTTGCAAGGCCTGAAGTGTAGTAAGTTGCTCTATTATACAGTGCAGTTCCCTTGGCCGGATTGGCCATTCTGCTATTCTTGCATTCCCCAGTACGTTGCAGGCTAGGGGGCTGCCTATGAGCAGGGCGGGCTGCCATGACCCACTCGCTCTGCTCTAGCTATTGCTTATTGCACTTTGGGTTTGGTTGCCATCTGGCCTTTTTCACAAGCCTACCCTGTATTTGTAAGGTGTCAATGACACAATATCATGGGAAACAATATCGTTGACAAAAAAAACTTGTGGCAAAAATAACGTTTTCCTCTAAATGGTGTTCTCATACTTATCATGGTAAGAACTAAAATACAGAACACAATATAATGGACAGTAATATTGTCCAAAAGCATGCAAACATATTGATTTGGTGTATATATATATATATATATATATATATATATATATATATATATATATGGAGCACCACCTGGCAAGTGAGGAGGGAGCTGCTGGAGTATGGGGCCGTCACAGCAGGAACTTTTTCACGCTGTAAGGACGGCACAGCAGCGCGTTGATAAATGAAGGGAAGCAAATCATACCGGGGCGCACTGGAGTGCCTTATGACACAGTGAATTCACTAATCACTGTGTACCTTGCAATCAATGGCCAATCAGCAGAACCCACTGCAGGTGAAAATCGGCAAGAAAATAACCACAAGTCCCTTGATGCACAGCAATGAAATCGCGCTACCAAGCGGCGACTACTAAAGAGACGATTTTATGAGACTGTGAGTAAGCCGGAAATTAACTGCAAACAGCCATCACACCCAGAGGAAGGAGCGAACAGCTTTGAAACGCGTTGGTGGAAGGTTGGAAACAAGCATTTACAATGCAACGGTTTCGCCTTTGGAAATGTTTGAGCTATTGGCATTGTAAATGAAAAAATTTGTATTTATGTGTTGGTTTTGAAAACAGATAAATAAATGGCATTGTCCTTTACATTGTCAATAGCTCTAACTTTTCCAAAGGCGAAACCGTTGCATTGTAAATGCTTGTTATTTATGTCTTGCTTTTGAAAACAGATAAATAAATGGCACTGTCATTACATTGCCATTAGCTTAATCCCCCCACACACAGAGCTCCCCACACACATATATGTGCAATTTCCTAAAATGACCAGAACAGCAGCAGAAATACTGGGCATTAGGCAATTCATGCCCGAATACAAACAGCAAGAGGGAGAACTACTTTGATTGGCTAATATTAACATTTCTTCAGACAAAGTCAGTCGGCATTAAACTAGTTTCTTTAAAAAAAAAGCCTGAATAAATGTATACTTGCCTTTTTTGCCTGGCAATCCGAAAATATATTATATTTCAACAGAACCCCCCCCCCCACACACACGCACACACACAACAAAAAACACCATACCTCCTAAGTCTACAATTTAGCTCATTAGGATACTGGTGGATGGAACATGGCCAGGTCAAAACAATCCGCGTTTTCCCTGCTGGCCAAAACGTAAATGGCAAGACGTTTTCTCACAGTAGAAACAGAAAAAAATGAAATAAAACATGGAAATTTTACAGGGCAGTAAGCGTGTGACAAATGGAGTAAAATCAAGTTACATCTCCCACCCAAAAATAATAATAGCAAGCCCAATTCAAGAAAGCTACACTGTTCTGGTGGATGATCACTTCTGTCAGCAGGTTACATACATGTGCAAACATTGACTGCTTGATGTCCGATAATAAATCGTAGTCCATGGTTAGAAGTAAGAAAGATGTGGTAAAACACCACAAAGTTGACATACAAGTACCTTCTTTGTATTCACACAAAATGGACATCCTATAATGATCAAGATGTCTCAGTGTCAGTCGCTAGCAGTGGACTTTCAGAGTCCTGCTTCTCTGGTCTAAAGAGGTGCACCTAGATGGTCCTGGAAAGTCAGAAACTCCCAAACACATGACCCATTTTCGTGTGAGAGTGCCAGCAAGGAGTTGGTTTAAATGAATGAAGGTATTGACACCGAGGATTTTCTTTTTAGGAAGGGTGATCACCACTGATCTGTGAGACTAGATAGATATTTGCTCATCAGTATTCCTGCACAGTTGTCAGAATACTGCAGTGTCCATATAAATGTCATCACATTAACGTTTCTCATGCACTGAATAGATAGCTGACAGAAATACCCGTGATATTGTTGTAATGAAAATATCTAAAACTTAGCTCGAATTTCCTTTATAAGCAGTGTGGTTGCTACACACATTGTAAGAGTGTTTATTGCCGACCTGTGGGAGCAGCCCATCCCGGGTCTCCTCCGTGGGAGCAGGCCAGAGAAGCCGGGCGTCCCTGCAGTGTGTGCTCCCCTGGGATGCTGGCGCTGAAGCCGGCAGCATCCATTCTCAGACAGGCAGGCAGCCCATGGCAGCGGGGATTTGCATTCCAGCACCAGCCCGGGCGGGGGTTGGGTGAGGGGCGAGCATTGCTCAAACTCCCGTGACACGGTGGGCAAACTCCGTCACTACCAGGTACCGCTATTGTTTTCTAAAAATAATGGGTCCTTTGCCCACTTTCCGCTCCACAGAGGATGGATGCATGCACAACACCAATGTATGTCCCCGCTAACATCCATGAACAAGTTCCCATGCCCATCACAGTTTGTGGGGAATCTTCGCCATCTGCACCCCTGCCCTCCCTCAATTTAATCCCTGTTGGGCCATTATCTCCAGTCACTCCTTGGTGGACATTTTGGGGGCCCTGTGCTATCCCTTGGTCTCCGCGCACCTCCCCGCTCCATTATTAGATCACAGTTGCATTTATGACGGGGGTTGTGCGCAGGCCCGGACTGGCAATGCCGGGCACCGGGCAATCCCCCGGTCGGCTGCCAGGAGTTGGGGCCGTTTTTTTGGGAGGGGGCCGGAATTGGCGCTGGGGCCGATTTTTTTTTTGTACACTCACTAGTGCAGTAGTCACTGACTTCACTACTGTACTCTGCTGCGCACGTGCGTTTGCGTGACTCTCACTCTCACCTCACGAAATCGTTATCAATCTCTGCTGCTAATGAAATAATGTATTGGATTGCGAGTGCCATTTTAGGGGGTGCGTCGTGCGTGCGGGCAGCGTGCAGATGCCTCCACCCTCCGCCGCGTCTGCGCAGTCTCTCAGTCTTCTTTAGTTCACCCACCTTAGGGGTGTGTGGATGAGGTGGGCGCGGCTGTTGGTGACATGCGCATTAGGGCTAGCGTGATAAAAAGTGCGTGTAACACGCATTCCAGAAAACTAACTTCAACTAGGTCAAACGACGAGAGAGGCCCTCTCTCGGTGGCACCGTCCGTTCCCATAATTTAATTATTTCTAGGCCCCCTGGCCCTGGCCCCTGCCTGTCCCAGTGTCCCTGCTGCCGACTGTCTGCCGCCCGCCACCCGCAGGTGAGTGTCATTTGCATTTTTGCAAATTGTTTGCATTTGCAATCACTTAATATCATGCAATACCACAGCTGAACGTGCAATAGGAGCGTGGGTTCAACGCGGGTAACTAACAGTAGGATCGAAGTACATGTAGGCAACCACGGGCGGCGCAGAGCTGAAGTCTTAAGACAAGAGGGTCACAGTGGGATAGGAAGCAAAGCGTGCACTCTTTGTATTAGCTCTATTGTCATTTATGGGGGCAGCTTATTGAAGAGATCATTTCACATCGTGTGTGTGTCTGCGCGTTTTTATTGTTTGCCTTTGTAGCATTAAGTTGCCATTTCATCGAGAATGCTGTTCAGGTTATGTGCAGAGTGAACATAGAGCTAAAACGACGAGGCCGGCCGGCGCAGCATCGCCCCATTTCTGTGTTCTCTTTTCTATGCGCTTTGCTGAGAGTGCCCCTGCACCCCGGTCTCTGGGGCTGCCCTGACCCTGGCAGGTAACCAGATCACATGAGCATTACCTTTACCTGTCTCCAGCAGGCAGATGACACATGGGCTATAAGGGGTCGGAATCTGAAGGGTGTAGCGAAGGGGGGCGGGGGGGGGGGGAGGGGGGGTGGTTGGATATATTTATCATGGCACTATGGGCGGGATTAAACTAAAGGAACTACTGCATGAGTTTCAGCTCCGAAATATTGAGCTGTGGTTACCACGTTTTTCCAAGTTTTTCTTTCTGCACCTAATCATGAGCGAACTGACAAATCTTGCATTTCTTGGAAATGTCGTACATTAGCTCAGGACGTGTCAAGTGCTGTTGAAAGTGTGATTACATTCAGACACAGATGCACAGCTCTGATCTGGGCCTGCACAGACGTTCAAGTTAGGGCCGGTTGGGGGGGAGGGGCTTCATCATGAACAAGGTGCTGTGCACGAGTGCAGAAGAGAACTATGCCTGTTTTCAGTTAAACTGGAAGAGTTGTATAGATTAGAACATGAACTGAACGACAGGATAGCTCGGAAGTAGGTATGATTGCTGCGGCTGTGTTTTTATTTTCTTTTCTTTATTGCAGTTTTATATAGCGCTACTCGACCCGAAGGTATGAAAGCGCTTTACATGGGGAGATTTAGTAATTTGCACAGAATCACAGGATGCTTGAACATGCATCCAAATTCAAAGCTGGTACCCCACCCACTGCCCTGATTACTTCTGAGCGGTGCTGTGCTACCTGCAGCTTATTTACTAATTCAGAGTTTTAGAGAGTTTCTGAATCTGGTATGCTCCTTAAACAGGGCAAATACTTTCAATAATATGCACAGCGACTGAGCGACACAATAAGCGAGGCGGCCCTCTTTATCAGCTGCTGCACTTCATAAATGTACAAAAAGGTTCGGATGTTACTGCAAAGAAACTATTCGGAATAAAACGTTTATGTCCTTTGCAAAACAGGTACACACAACAATCAAAGAATGACGTTCATCCACATGGCAGGCTCTCTAAAATGTATCATAACATCTAATTTGCTTGACACGATCAGCTTCTAAATGGTATCGTATATCCTTCTGCCTAAGAGGAATTCTTAGAAAGAGCAGGAAGTCATTTACTTGTTTTAAAAAAAAAAAAATGTGCAACCCGAATGTATTGGAGCCCTTTACTTGAGCACCAGTCACATTACAAACAAAACATTCATTTTTGGTAGACACGGGGAGATGAAGTGATTTGCCCAGAATCACAGGATGTTGAGCTGACACCGAGGCTCGAACCGGTTCCACAGCTCTAAAGTCGGCAACACTAGCTGTTACGCCACAACCTCTCATTTGCCACAACAATGATTGACATCCCCTGGGAAACAGCAGACATAAAGGTGCTGTCCAGGAAATGATGTCAAGATAGGTCTCAGATCCCCATCAGACGTCAACAAAAAACAGCATTCTAAAATGGTTACATAAGGTTGGTGCGGTTTAGTGAGGCGGACTGGATAAATAAAACCGTATTTTTTCCTCTTCCTTGGGTGGCCCATTAAAATAGGCAAAAAAGCAGAATGGGAGTAGACAAAATGAAATGAAAGCAGATAGTGATCTGTTAACAGAGATTTGAGGCGGAAATGCATGTTAACACTCAATTAAGGCCAAGCCTGGGCCTTGGCCTATACATTTTTGTTTAGTCCCTGGCCCTGTACTGCACAGGCGCACAGCGCACTAGTGCCCTGGAGCACACTGGTGGATTTATTTGTGAGCAGACCTGCCTGCTTTGGTTGCTCCTGCCACAGCCCACGGGCCGCCCGCTGCCCCCAGAAGTGCCGTTCGGGGGGCTGGTGTGCCAAAATTTGCCAGGGCTGCTTTCGATTCCCAGTCCGGCCCTGGTTGTGCGTGTGGTTTCATCTCCTCTCCAGTCCCGCCGTACAGACGGATCTCTGCTCCCCTCGAGATGTGTGCGGTGGGTCTCAGAACAGCACTTATTCTAAACGATTCCCCACACACGACTCCTGTGGCTGGAGTCCAGACTCCTCTTACCTGCTCTCTTCCGGGGGTGTCCAGCCGCCCTGCCACGAGAGCCCTGGCTCTCCCCTCGCGGCTGTCTCCCCACACTGCCCCCCATCGCAGCCTCAGATACCATGGCGCTCGGCATCTCCCAGCCCCGCACGGGCTCCAGGCGCAGTTCATCCGGGTCCCTGGGCAGGGGGGGGGTCTTCACTGTGCCTGCAGAGGGTGGGCGCTGCTGCCCGCCCGTCTGGGCTCCATGCACGGGCGAGCCGCGTCCTACAAACAGCGGCTGAAAGTGAAAGAATACAGACCCCTGGAGAAGAAAGTCCCGGGTGTCCCCGGGGGAATTGAAGCCCCGCCTCCTCCAGCTGCACGCTGCCCTCCCGTCGCATTTGCTGCTGATGCGTATATTGGGCGCAACACATGTAAACATACAACCACAAGAGTTGTGCTGCAGTGAGAAGTAGCTCGTGAGAACTTGAGCACGCTTGGAAGCGTTCAGCTTGCAGGAAGGGGAAGGCTGATTGAATAGGGTAGGGGCTGTCACTTCATGTGGTAAAATATCCCCCCCTCCTCTTGGCCCAGCGAGTCTTCCTCATTGAGAAAAAAGTCAATACGTGAACACAACTGCCCATAATCACTCGAGCACTGCCAGGACTTCACCACACAATTGGATAAAAACAAGTCGCTCCTCTGGCGAATAACACAAAACAACCACACACTATCACCTCTAGATGCTCAATTGCTCATTACACGCCTTCAAAAAATACAGACGCTTAAAAGCTTCACTAGTAAAATATAAACATGCAACGATTTCGCACGATCCTGGTGAGAACGCTGCCTATACAAAACAAGTCAGGTCCCGGGCCGCGCTGTGATTGGCTGACGTCACGGGCCGGCAGCCAATCACAGCGCGGCCCGGGAATGACGTCACGGGGGTGTCCCGGGCCGGCAGCCAATGGCAGCGCGGCCCGGGACAAAGGGGCGGGGCTTAAAAAAAGCACCAGAAACGCCCCCGAATCGCGTTTTCGAGAGAAAACGCGATTGACAGCCTCTGCCTCCCAATGGCTAGCCTCCATTTATGGAGCTAGCCAATTGGAAACAGAGGCTGTCCTAACCTCACTATTAGAAACAACAGATTTCGATCTGGGAGTGGCTTCGCCCCTCGCCAGGTTACGAAACCTAAAAAGACGGATGAAATGCTACCTTCAAGCAGGAAATAAAGTATGTTTACATACCTTATGAGTAGATATCTTCGGCCATGATAGCCAGTAAAATAAAACTCACAGCCGCCATACCATGTAAATAGATAGCTTCAGCCATGATAGCCAGAAAAATAAAACTCACAGCCGCCATACCATGTAAATAGATATCTTCAGCCATGATAGCCAAGAAAATAAAACTCACAGCCGCCATACCACGTGAATAGATAGCTTCGCCCATGATACCTAGAAAAATAAAACTCACAGTCGCCATACCATGTAAATAGATATCTTCAGCCATGATAGCCAAGAAAATAAAACTCACAGCTGCCATACCACGTGAATAGATAGCTTCGCCCATGATACCACAGGTGTGAGTGTGTCTCAGGACCCCAATTATGATCGCTTTTCACTAAAGGGGATTTTACTTGCTTGTATTAGGGACCCTGGCACCCTTGTTACTCCATTGCAAGGTGAGGTCTGCAATTCACTTTAAGAATGTAATTTCTACAAATTATGCATAAGTATGTGTAAGGTCATTCATCATCAGCGACCTTCGCAAGAAAGTGCAGGCCTAAGATTACCATTCTTGAGCTATAATGAATCCGTAATTTAAATATTGTGTTAAGCGGCTGCCACACGTTAACTCAATATCTCTCCAATTTCAGGCAATTCCACAGAAGATGGATCAAAGTCACCATGGTCCATCATCTCCTTTGCTGATTTTGGTGAATTCCATGGGTGAAATATCAATACATTAGAATTATACGCAAGAACCTCTTTCCCCTCACATTATGGACAAATGTGTGGTCTTTCCAAAAAGATATCTCCCACTCTCTGTAAAAAAAGCTCTATGTTGAGATCCTTTTCCCACCTTTTTTGACCCAGTAATTTATCCGGAGACGAGACGGCAAAAATTAATTAGTAAATTGGCAACATGATGTATCTGTCATGATTCCTATCCTTCATCTGGTGCTCAAAGGCTGTAAGTTCTTGAGTTGTTACAGTGACCGAGTGCCTTTCCTACAGGTACCAATAGCGCTTGGACTTCAAACTTTAAACACCTTAATCCTCGCTCCTAGAAACAGTGATCCCATCACGAGGCACTCTGAGTCGCTCCACAAAGTAAAACTGGTTGCTTTCACTTTTATTTCAAGTGTCGGTGATTGATACCTAGAGAGCAATCATTCGCTAAGTGGGGTCCATGGTTCTATTCCATGCCCCCTCTCAGCGCCTTGAAACCCTTATGGGTGAGTAGACACGCTTTATAAGAAACCTGATTGATTGAGTCGGGTTGTACACCTTCAATTCTTCTCTCCCTCCAGTAAAAGCAGCAAGACATTACCTAACCCCAGCCACCTCCATGTAATGTTTGGGTCGCCGGATGGCTGCCTGAGAAATTGCAGGGAAAAGGGAACTATGGCACACATCTGGTAGTCTTGTAGGCTAGTCAGTCGTTCTGGGGAGATGTTTTATTCAATACATAACAACTGCTGATTTGCCTCTGAATCGTATAACGCTCTTATTGGGAAATACAGGAGAGGATTTGGAGTATTATTTTCCACTAAAACTACTCTTAGAGGCAAGCTTATCACTCACTTTCTTTTAGTTGGACATTTAATGCAATGGAGAAAATGACTGTGATTGTGAAAGATACAATGAGTATTTTTTTAAAAATCAGGGGACCATTTTGTACCTTTATTAAAAACACTGGCCGTCCTCGGGGGAGGGGGGCGGGGAGGGAGGGGAGCCCGGGACATATTTCTATATTATTACACAGTCCAAGGATCTGTTGACCTGGATCACCATCCTCGAACAATGATAGCGAAAATTAGCAATGAGTAGGCTCATAAACACCATCTATCGATAATTATTAAGCTACTCAGAATTTGGTAGTTGATTCGTGTTGCTATAATGGTGTTAGTATTTGTTTTAATGCATAGAGTCTTCATTTTTATAGGGCCAATGCCAACTTAATGAATTGTATGTTACCACCATGCTGTTTTTGAGAGTCTTATGGTTGGTGGAAATGGTTTAAAAAAACAGCATTGATGTAAGTAGGCTTGCAAGCACTGTCTGTATAAAGTTATGCTAGTTCTGACTGAGATATCACATTGGGAATGAATAGTGATCTCAGATTCTTGAACTGATTATGCTGGTATAATTCCCAGTATATTCCCTGATACAGCTTAAGACTGTTGGCTTCAAATATTCTATGGTCAGTTGAAATATTATAAAAAGTATACTGCTTTTGCTCTTTAACCCAAACTTTAAATAAAGTTCTTTAAAAGAGATTTTTGTAAGTTCTTTGGGCTTTTTTTATGTTGTGGAGAATCTTTTTTGATATTGGAGGCAGCTTAGGACTGACGTATGATGTGAGACACATCTTGGTGTACCAGGTGTGTCATCAGCGCTCGTAAACTAGATGCAAGGATACCCGTGTGGTGTGTGATTTCATCCGGGAGATAGATCTGTAGGACCCCACTGGGAGACATCCCTGCCCCGGCTTTGGGAGTACTGTCACTACCGCACCTAGGGCAGGCGCAGTTGGCACATGTAAGAGCGGTGGGGTGGGGCGCGGTTGGAGGAAGTCGACAGACAACGGGATAGGTAAAATAAAATAAATAAATAAATAAATAAAACCACTTTCCTTGCACTCGCCTCATCGCCCAAGGTAAGTGGTTTCATTTTTTTTTAAATTTAATTGTATTTATCACGTCGACTGTCAACTTCCCCGACCTCCCACCCTGCCCCGCCCTGCCCCACCGCTCTTACATGTGCCAACTGCGCCTGACCTAGGGTCCTTGTGAGGACCTTGCCCAACTACAGTCAGTGAATAGCGACAACGACTTCTTCTGCTGCTGTAATCAGATTATCCAGCTCCAGAGGTCGTGTTGCACAAACCTTTAAACCATAATGCGTCCTCAAACATTTCTCAACCTTGGTGACTTCCACATGCTTTTTATTACACAGGGCCAGATTTAGAGTATGGTGGCAGACCCACTGTCTGTCAGGGTAGCGGAGGTCTTTTTCTTACTATCTCTTTCATACCTCTGTCTTTCCATCACTTTTCTCATTTCTCACAATTCTTCTCTGCCATATATCTCGTCCTCCTTTCATGCTCTTTGGTGGTCCTATAAGAATCTATTTCATTTTTATTTTCTCCCTCTTTTCTTTTTTCTCTGGTCTCCCCCCTCTCCACATTCTCTACTATGTCTTCATCTCCCATTTTCTTCCCCCTGACCGTTTTTGTGTCTGAAATAATCAAAAAGATTGAATCACTTACGTAATTTTCCAGAGCCTCTTGGACCTTTTCTGATGAGGACCCTCAGCCACACTCTCAAGGCAGTGGTATATCTTGGTTCACCGCTTATTTCATTAAGTGCGATGATTCATCATAGGGCCTTGGCACCTGAGCGTTCCATTCTTCAGGTGTTCATCATCCTCCACCAGGAGGGAGACTATCTGGTGTGCGACAGTCGTGAGTGGGAAGAGTGTTGGAATAATAACAAATGATTAAAAATATCTTCTCCCCTGTGTAGTGTGTTTTCATGTTCACAATTGCGGTGGAGGATGATGAACACCTTGAGAACGGGACACTCAAGTGCCAAGAGCCTATGGTGATTAATCCCACGTAATCAAATAAGCGGAGAATCAAGATATACCGCTGCTGTGACAGTGTGGCTGAGGGTCCTCATCAGAAAATGTCCAAGTTACTCTGGAAAACGATCTAAGTGATTCATTCATTTTGATTTTTTAAGTCCTGGTTCGGGAAGCTGAATGAATCTCTGCTTCTCTCTCCCTCTTCCTGTTTATCGGAATGTTTTTGTGTCTACCCTGAGTTCGTTTTTGTTTTCTACTCCACTTTCTTTTGCTTTCACCACGTCTTCTTTATTTTTTCTCTTTTCAAAACTTTGTTGATATTTCTTTTTAATTTTACTTTATTATTTTCATTCTTGCTCTTTCTTTTTTGGCCCCTTTTCTCATTCTTTATGCGTTATTGTCCTGTTTTTGTTACTTCTTTCAATCGCTATTGTTCTTTTTCCCTTTTAGCTCCATCCATTATTTTTTCCTACTTCCACCTTTCTTGCTACCTCCCTGTTTTCATTTTCTTTCTTACTCCCTTTCTTCAGCATTACCTCTCTTTCAGCTAGATTCATCATTATCCAGTTTTACGAGTCCTTAATAGCGATTCATAAGGAATCACTATTAAGGACTTGCAAAACGGGATTCATGTAGGAATTGCAAAGAATATTGCGATTCCTACATCTTCCTTATTTGCGATTAGCAAATTGCTAATCGTAAATAAGGATGCGATTTCAAGGGTGCCAGGGGTGTAGCACCCCTGAAAAGCAAATGTAGCCAGATGATGCGCACACACATGTCCAAAGACATGTGTGTGTGTAACATACCACTCAGAAAAATGCACTAAAGTGCATTTTTCTGAGTTTTTGCTATTTACCACGAAGTCTGACTTCGTGGTAAATAGCGGCCAGAAATTGCGAATTCGCAAATTGAAAATGGTTGATGAATTGCATTTAAGTCATCTCAAATAGAGATTCCTTAAATGCAATTCCTCGCAAATATGCGATTTCGCTATTAGCGATTTTTGCATTTGGGATGATGAATCCCAAATGCAAAAATTGCACTTGCAAAGGGCCATATTCTCAGAATCTGGCCCTTTGCGAGCCGAATTTTCTTTGATGAATCTAGCTGCTAATTCCTAATTTGACTCAGATTATTAGCCAGGCAGAGCGGAATTATCTTAAAGAATTTTGCTCCACATAATTATGAGTGGGCTAGTGTTCCAGCACGCATGTTTTTCTGGACCTGATTTTACCAGGCGGTAGTTCAAGAGCAGCCAAGCTTCTTTTCCCATTTGTTTCTGGCAGTGGGGGCCAAACAGTGCTCCCCAGTGAGAACTTTTAATCCCCTTCCCTCTCCTTCTCCCCATGCCCCTCCCAATACCCCCCACACCACACAGAGACCTCAACATACATTTGTTACCTGCTCAGAGAATTGGGAGTTGTGTGTGGTTTTGCACCCGGTAAATTCAGTCTCCGAATTGCTTGGTACTCTCATGGGGCTATAGCATAGTAATGGAATTTTCATATGCAGATTTACCATCCCGCCAACACTATGTAAACTCGTAAGCTGCACTTTTTCAGTCTATATTTTTTTGTTTCATTTAATTTTCTTGTCCCCTCATTTATTTCTCCATTTTGTTTCACTGCAAGACATGAGCTAAGTGGGTTCTGGCCTTAGACCATGCCCTCAACTCAAAGGGCCCTCTTCGTTAACCAGTCTTTACTTCTTGCTTCATTTAACATATTATTTTAGGGTTGAGTCTGCAAAAAGCATGCGCTTGCTTGCAAGACCCTGTTGAATTTAATAAAGGGCTAGGAGTTCACCCAAGCCTTACCATTTGTTGGTTGCAGTTTCAGTCTAGTTTTCTGCTTTCTAATTGGCCAGTGCTGTCCTAATGTTATTTCCATTTATCTCTGTGCAGCAGGGATAAAGCGAAGATTAATCAAACCTAATCAGTGCCAGTCCGCTGCTCTCAACATTTTTGAGTTACTATTCTCCATGCACTCTTGCCCTATGCATTGTTGTCCACGATGGTGTACAAAACATTCTATGCAGCTAGTTAAGGGGGGGTTAGCTTGGAGGCGCCACTCGCCACTGTGAAACGCATGCCTGTGCCTCTGAAGCAGAAATATGCTTTAATAGAACTTGAAAACTTGTATAGAAGGGAAACTGCAGTCTCCACATTTCTTCCTTCCACATAAGTCAACGGGGGATACAAATGTACAAAGAGCGGGATCCACTTTTCTTTCTTACGACAGAGAAAAACCAATGTCTTTCGCGGCTTCTGCCTGAACCAGCTGTCACTGAGTCTACCCTCATACCAGCAAGAGAGAAACAAGCATTGGTAAATGCATTAGGTTTCGCCTATGTGGTTTATAATAAGTTGTAAGTAAGTTTTAACTTGGTGAACAGTTATGCAATATAAGTTACAGAAACTTCGTAAAAGTGTTATGACTTATTTATTGAGGAAGGCAATATATTGTGTATTTACTGGTGGTACTATCAAGCATGGAGATTAGGTAAAGGGTGTAGGGCAAAGAAATAAAAACATGCAGCCAACAAGCACACTTGAAATAGGTGCAGCTATGGGGAGCTAAGGCGAGGGTGGAGTACCAACCAAACAAGTACAACTTAAACGCTGTTCAGGTAAAACCTAAACGTGACAGGAAGCAGAGAGTGAAAAAGTTTGCTATTTACTAACATACCCCACTGACAAAGTGACTTCCTTCCTGTAATACCTTCTTTTTCTGAGTTATGTTTTCCTCTTTTTACAGTGTACAGGGCTAAGAATTTCAAATGTCCTAGTGGGTGGTATAAAAAACATGAAATGATTAATTTAAGAGGAAATCTGCTTTAAGCATATACTCTTTCTCACACTCCTTCCTAACTTTTTCCCACAGCAGTATCTCCCTGTGACATCCCTTTCTTTTTGTGCACTAATTTGGCAAATAATAATGATTGCATCCAGTGGGAGTCTGACTAAACACTATTTTATCCAGTCTGCAGCTCATAAAGTGTCAATATAGAGACGGGTAGGTGGGGTTGCCAAGAAGGGGGGGGGGCGGGTGGGAGGGGAGAAGACTGGGCAGTCTTATTGTTTACCCCCACAAAATAGATGCTTGCAGGAACATGCAGAATGCACAGGGTATCGGTACCACTGCCGGATATATGTTGGAAATGATCCTGTAAAGATGGGGAGTTATGTAAAGGGGTGAAAATACAAAACACCGGCTGATGTAATGTGGATACCAAATGTAATGTCATAACTCCCACAGCTGTGAATAAAGTTTAAAAAAAAAAGTGTCAATATAGCAAACAGAGGGCACATTGCACGCATTATATGCATTTGTCTTATCTGCACATCTGTTAATGTGTACGTGTCTTAATATACACCCATTCAAAGTCCGTGGAGCAGGTCAATATTTTCCAACCCTAATGAAGAAACGTGAAAACTCTTACAGAGAGGCCCAAGGCAGAGAGGAGACAATGATTTTTGTGGAGGATTGGCGTGGCTGGGCCGAGACAGGGGTTTTAAAAAGACTCTCGTTGAGTCGCTGACTAGCTGCTCCAATGGCCAGGCAGAACTGCTACAGGCTGTTTGGGTCCCAACCTCTGGCTCCAGTAGTCACCTCATATGCTGGTTTAGGCCAGAGCAAGCTTGCCTGTGTAATGCAACTGGCGATCATGAAAAGCGCTCCAATACCTTTGGATCGTGTTTGCGCTATATAAAACTGCATTAAATAAATTCAAGCATGAAGTAAATAGCCGAAAGTGAGCTCAGGACACCCCGAGGTCAAACAAATAGAATCAGTCAGCACGACGCGCAGTATATTGAGAGTTATGATTGACTGTCTGACAATAGCAAACCCCAGGTCAGCTTGCGGCCAGTTACCACAGCCCAGGTCGGTGCTTGGATGACAAATGCAGCCACATAATCGGCTGTCGTTTTGCATCACTCACATTACAGACAATAGCTATCTGTGAGAAGATTCATTATGGACAATGGACATTCCACCTGAATTATGGAATCGGAAAGGTGCTATTAAATGTGTGTGCGAGGAACCGATGAGAGCCCAGGGAGGTGTGGAGCTGAGTAATGAGAAGGGGAGATCTGATCGTGCTTGCACAGGCAAAAAGGATCAAGGGCCATATGTATCAAGCAAATTCGCATTCGCAAAGGGCGAAATTCGAAGAATTTCGGCCTTTACGAATGCGAATTTGCTAAATGGTATGTATAAAGCAAAATCTGATGCAAAACAAGAAAATGCAAAATTTGCGATTCCTTATTTTGCAATTGCATTTAAGGAATCGCAAATTTTGCGATTCCTTAAATGCAATGTATGAAGCAAAACTAATTTGCAAAATTTCCTTAAGGAATCGCAAATTACCACCAACTTCTAGTTGGTGGTAAGTTGCAAATTCCTTGAAAAATGCACATTTCTGCATTTTTCAAAGTGCCATGTGACGTACATACATGCCCTTAGGGCATGTATGTGCGCCACATGTGTACCCATGCCTATTTCAGGGGTGCAACAGGGTGTCCTTTGGACACCCCTGCACCCTTGAAATTATTCTCAATTTGCGATTAGCAAATTGCGAATCCCAAATTGAGAATAACTTCCCATTCATTCCTATGGGCCTCCTGGCCCATAGAAATGAATGGGAAAGTATTCCTTAATTGCGATTCGCAATTTGCTAATCGCAATTAAGGAATTTTAAGAAATCGCTAAAAAAATGCGATTTTGTACATACATACCTATTGCGATTCTCAATAGCGATTTCTTAAAAATCGCTATTTGAGAATCGCAAATCAGGTTGATGATACATATGGCCCGTAGTTTCGAAGGCCCTCTGCAGCAGCAAGTAACCGCAGTGTTCCTGCAGCTAGACATGAGTAGGAAGGCCCTTCAAATTATCAGAGTGCACATAAATGATAAATCTGAAAACCCCACAAACATGACGGACGAACCTGCCTCTTTCTGTGTCCATCACCGCACCAGGACTCCAGACAGGCATGACGCTGCCTCACCACACCCTCAACTCATCACACAGGTGCTCCAACTATGCAGGAAGAACATGCAAATTGACAATCCACTGTTCAACTTCAGATCACGAGTCTGGAACATTAAGGAGTACCTGCAGTGGAAGGGTACTCCAAGCGCTGCCTCTGTTCAGACATTGCTACCCTGTACTGATGGACCAATCTGCTTTCTTTTGTGCTGTTTGTGGTTGTTTCGCAAATGAAATCAAAGCGCTCCACTACCTTTGTGTTGAGTTTGTGCTAAAATCGCAAAAACAATTATAAAAATGGGTCTGTCTCCTAGCTGTCATGCAGCTGCTGCCGCAGTAGGGGCCCCACCACCAATGGTCATGTGACCCTTAGCCAGCGGAAAAGCTTGAAATGCATGCCGTGACATGGAGATTAGGTGAAGGAAGGAGGCGAAACAATAAAAACAAACTTGAAATGCATGCAGCTATTGGGAGATTATGTAAACAAGCACAGCGCAAGTGCTGTGCAGGCCCGACCTAAAAAAAGGAGTTTCACAAAAGCTGGTAAAAACAGTACTTGGGCCATGAGACACCTGTTAGAGAAACACGAGAGGAACAACAGGAAATAGTATGCTACAGCCAATAGAAACGGAGAAAAAGTAAGTGGCAAGCACACCAACCAATCAAGAGCAAGGGCGGGATGTGAGCCCCTTTTAAGATTTATATTGAACACAATAGATCTTACAAGCACAGCGAAAGCACTGTGCAGGTGAAACCTAAAAAATACACCTGGGCATGGGGGTATAAAACAACCAAGTGTAGAGCTGGTACTTATTTTTTCACTCCTAGGTGTTGATCATATGTGACTGCTGAGCGTGAAAAGAAAGCAAGGGTTTTGCTTTTGTTTACTTTAAATATCTAACATCATATAAAAAGGACGGTGCCCAGAATGATTTTAGGAAAAGCAGTTTCATAGTCTGCCTGCAAGATGCTCCAATTTCTACCACACTGTCACAACTTGTGGGTTTCTTTAACTGGGAGCTTCTCAGAATATTAACAGGACTCTGTCTATATTCTCTGCCCCTTCGAGTGCTGAGGGCTGCTCTGATCCGGCTGCAAGATCCATGCACGGCTGGGGAGGGGCTCAGAAAAACAAAACATGCTCCCGCATAAAAGAGGTGCTTCCTATGTTTGGATGTCAGCAGACAGCACGCCATCCAATTTGTTTGAGTGATAGCCTAACGAGCACCAGGTGAAGGGAGCTGTTAGGATGCAATGGGAAATGTACACCGCAATTCGACTCTGTGAGGCAACAAGGAGACCTTGGCTGCCTTTCGCATGCTGCCTCAATTGGCGAGAAATAGCAAAAAAAAGGTCTTCACTTTTAAACTGAGATGAAGTTAGAAAGGGGCCGTGTGCCTTGGAATTCGTTGTATGTCGATTTGCAACACCATTAACATGCGTTGCACCTGTTCAGGCTGCTGGCCTCCTCTAGCACTATTCACACCAACTTAGATTGGGAAGAAGTCTCGGTTACTCTGAGTGAGTGTGAATTTAGGATAATCGTCAGCTCCTTGATTCACCTATTTACAGAGTGTGTGGTCTGTCAAACTTAGATTGCTTATAAACATGCTGAATGCTGCTATTAAGTGCAATAAAGAACTGACCACAAAAACTAGATAGTGTAGCATATCTTTTATGGAGGGGTCCCCTGCCTCACTGTACACCCAGTACATTGGTAATGTTAGTAGGTTGTTGACAGTTAAACCACTATACCTTATGAAGGCTTACTCTCTTGATCAAATTGCGTCATCTTGGGCTAATCATTACAAGTGTCTCCTGTGGCTGTTAGTGTACATGCCTCACTTGGCTATTCCTGAGAATGGTCTAAATGCTAGTAACATTCAGTGCATAACAATTGCACAGGACATCTTCAATGCCTGAAAGTTAGGCATTCAAACCTCTTCCTAGACAATGTTGACCAGTGGGTATGGTGCTAGTCATAGGAACTGAGTTGTAATACCCAAGCCTCCAAATTGAATGGTCTTTGCTAACTCACTTTCGCCCATCTTTCCCCCACCAGATATTGTGACCTCTGGTCCTGTATATGCCAACAGTGGGGGGCATTTAGAAACAAACCAATAGTTGACAGGATAATAAACAAATCACTGCTCTCTCCCCCACTGCATTATGTGTTGCTCTGTGTTGCACATGTGCTTCTTCCCACGTTGCATTCTCCCCCTCCTGCTACACGCTGCTCGCTAACCCATTGCTTCTCCTTTCCATCCCTGCCCTCTGTGTTGCTTCTTTTCACTCGTGGTCGCCTTCTCTCTCATCCATTGCTTCATCTCTCATCCACTCCCTGAGATTCTTCACCGTCCCTTCTTACTAAACACTTGCTTCTCCTCTCCATGTGACCCGCAGGTTTGCTTCCTCCCACCTTTGCCCTCCTTCTCTGTCGCCCATTGCTTCTCTTCTCCGCCTCAGCCCTCTATGTTGCTTTGCCCCACCCATGTCTATTTTACATTTTAAAAAATGGTGAGCACAGCTACAAAATGACATAGTTACACGTGCATCATAGTCCCTTCTTTCTCCTTTACTTTACTTAGCCATGCTGGGCAGCATTGGGAATGCTGAACAGCTTGGCTAAAACCATTATCCCAAAGGCGAGACCTACTGGCTTTGCCAGTGCTTGTTTTGTTTGTTTTACACCAGTCAACTTAGTAGCTCCTGCCTCACTCACTCACTCCTGTGAACCTGCACAGTGAGGCTTACAGATGACATCATGAGTAGCGTTCTGTTTGGGCTGCGTATGCCTTGAGCTTCTTGTAAGTGAGCATGCCCACCCAAATCGCACGTGCCTTTTCAATCTTGAAGAAAGAGCAAACTTTACAAATGGCGGTCAAACATGGGAGCCATCGAATGGGCTGCAAGGCACAGCGCTGTCGCCTTACTGCTGCTTTCACATCACCCAGCTGTTACAGCTCATCATCCAAATTATGTCTATGGGAATTCACAAGGGCATATTATCAAGCCCATTATCGCCGCTTTTGCGGCAGTTTCCTGCCGCTAAAGCGGCGTTAATTTTAACGCCGTTCTTGATAATATACCCCCAAGTGATTCCACTAACTACAGTTCGTTTTTGGAGTATTGATAGAAAAGTCTGTGCAGCAATTAAGTGCCCAAAACACCTCACCTGTTTACCGCACCCCCGAGTTACAGGAGTACGAAAAAAGTGGGAGGGGCTCTAAAAGGGGCGTGGCCTATGTAATTTGAGGTTGTAGCGTTAATGTGCAAACAACATTTATGTGATTTCCATAGTGCCACCAAACAGCATTTCTGTTCCTCTCTAGGCTTGCTGATATTGTATCACCTTAAACGGGCCAGGACTATTGACTTGACAATGATTTTGTTGTAAATAATTAATATTGAAAATGTTTTAATTATGAGGCTGTGCTTTTTGACAATTGTGTACCACCTTCACACACATTTGATAAGAACAACAAATAGCAACTGGAATAAGTGAACATTGTGCTGTGCACTCTGCAGAGAGGCCAATGATTGGATGGCCATCTATTCTGAACACCTTTCTGATCCTCTGACAGGCAATGTGTGAAACGCACACTGCTTCTGCCCTAACTCCAGAGCTCTCATCGGGGTCCGTTGTAAACACCCAGAGGCAACTCAGTTAATAGAATTTGCTTTACATGAGTAATAGGCTACATAAAAAATACAGAAACACATGATGCAGGAAATAGCAAACATTCTTATAGAGGGAAAGATAAACGTGAATATAACAAAAAACGTGAAACAGAAGGAGGAATTAAATCGCTGTTATGAATTACCGTAATGTTTTCACATTTATTATTCAGAAATCACAGAGTCTCTTTGCCTCTAAAGTTCAGGACATAGATTTAGGGCCCAATAGGGACCTGTTCCAATGTCCATTTTAAATTTGAGCCTGGGCAACACATGCGCTGCTCTGCAAGGCATGCTGTATTGTTGTATGTACTTAAAGAACCCCCACGCTCCATCCATATTTGTCATTGGCCTGTGTCGCTGTCCTTTGTAAATGCTGGCTTCTGATTCGTTATTAGGCTTGCTAGTCACTCCTTAGTACCGCCTTGTCTTCATCTGTAACCTCCCATAAGGACTGGCCCTTTTGCTACGGTTGTTACACGGTACGTCTTCTTTAGTCTGTAAGCACTATTTTCTTTAATTAGTTTGTCTTACTGCAGGAGGGCAGGCGGGTCTCTCATGCGTAGTTTTGACCACCAGCTTGTTTAACTTATAGCAAACGGGGAGCTCTTCCAGGGCCATGGGAGACAGAAGGGGCAACTAAGCAATGCCTTTAGGGAGGTCAGAGGTGCGTGATGTAAAATCTGCTAGATCTGGCGTGTTTATTTTCTGAATCAACATCTATGTTAACCACTTCCACGCGGAGCTAATTACCCCGCGTTGCGGGGGGAGGACCGCGCGCGGCGCCACGGTACTCGTGGCGAGCCCAGCTCGTCATGCTGCACAGCAGAGCTGTGCTCATGACGAGCTGAGCTCATCACGACTCCGCCCACTCCCATGGAGCTGAGCTTGTCGTAAGCATCGAAGGTGTTAAACATGACTTCAACATAGGGCTCTTACCCTGTTTTCTCAATTTGTTTTCCTGTGAAATAGATACAAAAAAGAAAGAAACTCTTTGGCTGCAAATGTTGCTTTGGACACACTCTCCGCAACAGCAAACATGAACCCAACCGGAAGGTATTGGAGCGCTTTACTGAGCAGGTCTCCAGTTCTTTTGCTCGTCATCTCAGATTACCTGTAAAGGGCGTGCTTTCACCCCCAGTTTAGCGTTACTCTCACTCATTTCATTTTCTCCCCCTGCCCTCCACATTGCTCTATTGTTTACTTCCCTATGCCCTGCATGCCCCTTCCCCTACCGCACCCTCAGTTCTGCTTCCAACACCCTCACAGTCTGTGTTCCTTCTGCTACCTTCTGTTGCAACCCCCCCCCCCACACACACACTTTTAGACAAGCATTTGCAATTCAATAGGTCGCGCATTAGCAAGAGTTTAATCTATTGGCATTGTAAATAACAATGCCTTTTATTTATCTGTTTAAAAATTAACACATAAATAAAAGGCATTGTCATTTACAATGCCAATAGCTCAACTCTCATAAATGCGAGACCTATTGCACTGCAAATGCTTGTTAATTACTGCCGGGTCTTAGACCCCGTCAAACCCACCCACTTAAACCCCTGCCACACCCTCTAATGCGTGTTGCACTTTCATTGACACTGCCTGCATTTCCCTACTCCAGCTATTCTGTTTTCGTGTCTCCAAGTCTTCAGTGTCTTACAGTGCTCTGAAGCCTTTAATGGCATGGTTCTTTGGCGCTATACAAAAAAAGCAAATACACATGATTATTGTGCAGCGATAACGGGCACATGGGATGAAGATGACTAATTGTTCTATGTGTTCTAAAGGCACGTTAAAGGACACACTTAGAAGCAGTTTTACCCATCCAGCAGCCTATTGTGAGAGTTTATTCCTTGAATCATTGTTATCCAGTCTAGCGCCTCAGTAATATATGCTGTTCAGTGTTATTAGAGAATAAAAGATATGTCCTGGGAAGAAATATACCGTGAAGGTGAGGACATATATAGGGACATTTTTCCAGTTGGTCCCTAAGAAGCTCCAGCACTCTTCTGCTGAAACCCCACAAATTCAAAAAGAAAAGAACATACAACCGCGCCTTCTCTGGTGTGGCCCCAAGAACTTGGAATGCTCTTCCACCTGAAATCCGTTCAAACCCTTCGACCTCCTCATTCAAAATACAAGTCAAGGAACTTCACTTGAATAACCAGCTGCAACAATCGTCCCGAAGTCAATATAACTAATCTTGTTATACCCTAGAGAAAACATGGATTTATTTCTCCTTTGTTTGATAAATTTTCAGGATGCAACTTATGTTCTCGCTATATGGTCCTCATGTTTGTTTTCGCTCTTATTGTATTAGGGTTGGTTCACTACAAATGTTTAGGATGTTTACTTGCTTAATGACTAATCGTACCGTTTTTTCTGATGTACAGCGCTCGGAGAGCCTTTTTGGGTCATGTTCGCGCTTTATAAAACTTTTCCAATAAATAAATAAATAAAAATAGGAGGAGTGGGGTAAAGTGAGGTACACGTGAGACTTTGCCTATGAAGCAGCTAAAGAATATTCCACAATCCTATAAGCCTTTTTTGTGATCCAGGACTGTTGTTGAGTCCATAATGTTCCTATTGGCCCGCCTGCCCCTGCAGAATCACCTCAGAGAGAGCTGGTCTCTGTCGGCATGGCCGGTGGTGAATGGTGTGGTAGTCCTCATGGTAAGAGTCGCACTCTGTGCTGGACAGGCGTTCTTTGTGCCCACAGGTGAGTAGGGGGTATGCAGCATCCACAGTTGGTCTGCAGAACCATTCCACTTTCAAATGCTAGCCTCATGTTGGTCATGGAATATGGACATCAGGGTTAGCTGGAAAACTTTGCAGAAGGGACTGCTCTCTAAATGACAGGACCAAGAGAGTTCTTCAAACATGTAGGTACAGCTATGAAATTTACAGCTTAACGTTATCATTTAATATTAATAGGCAGGCCCATGGTGTTCAATCAGAGTGTAAAAGATGCACCCTGAAATCAGATTATGCTATCGGGCCAGCCTTTCACTGGAGGATACATTGATGGCTTATGTTTTAACTGTTTTGTGTCTTTTCCCTATGGATTATGCCAGGACAGGTTCTGACGTGCCAGTCCACAGATGCACACTGTGTTTCCTGCTTCACTAAATGGAAGCCAGCCGGACTCGACTCATACCAAGGGACAGGCCTAGGCCTTCATGCACATGCTGGGCTAGGGTTAGGCTGGGTTAAAAAAAATACCAAAAATCAGGATACCAGATACTTGCAGATGGGCACACACAGCCGGGGACATGACTGTACATAATGCAGAGGACTTTCCATCCGTTGGGGCCAGAATGTCCCCGCCAGGTGTGGATGCTAAGGGGAATGTTGATTTCCCTTGCCCCATAGTCTTTGTAGCAGAACTTACCTGTCCTTCACAGTGCCCTGCAGCAAGGAGTCAGAGAACGTGCGAATGCATTTAACAAATCTGTCAATTTATACCTAGGTACCTTGCAGGCTGCAGCTTAGCTTCTCCCTGGACTAGGCAGCATGAATGTCAATTACACAGTTCCAGTGCTAGACCTTTGAGGCATTTCACCAGAGGTGCAAGGTGGCTTTTCAAATAAAGCTGCAAAAAAGTTATTTACGGGAGTGCTGCATCTGTAATGCCTGAGGTTTAAACTCTGTTTGGTATCAAGCATATGCAGAGCATAAGAATGCAAGCATATATAATGCACGAGTGATGCCACATTTAGGGCATATGAACCCTGACATGTCTTGTCCCTAGAAGCTGCTCATTTTTTGTATTGTTTTTAGTGCTGCCATCCACTGTACCAGAGTGCAGTTTTCTATAGTTCCAGGGAGTGCTTCCAACTTTGATGTCTAGGAGTCCAACCATCATCTCTGCTGCCTGAGATGCAGCTCCATCCTTCATTTGCTGCTGGCTGTAGATGCATGTCATCTGTCCTCTTTCTTTTTCTGCAGTTTTAAAATGCAAATTCAATATTGTTTGGCATCATGAGGGCGTGAAGGAACAGAAAATGATGAATACATTTACAGTTGTTCCAAACATGGGTCCCAAAATTATCTTTGATCCGTGGCATCAAAAGTCTTTAAGATGTCCGTGCATGGTCCTCGTGGTTAGTCCTCATCCTGGAGGACTTGAAGTCATAATTGCAATATAGGGGTGCAATTACCAGCAGGAATTGGTGAATAGGAACCCCTACTCTTTTTCGGTCCCCGTACCATGAGTATAATTCATGGGGCCCTACCACTAATGTAAATGGGAACCAATGTGGCTTCTTCAGTTCTTGGTCCATGTGTGCCATGACCAGATTTAAGTGGAGTGGGGCAAGGATACAGCCAGGGCAATATCGTCTATTGTGACCAAGAGGAGCATTGATGCCAATGTATTGAAGTACAATTTACTAGTGAGTACAATAAGCTATCTAGGGGCGCCCTGCCGCAGTACCTCCTGCCACAACAATGCCAGATTAACTAGATCAAATGCAGTACGGACATCCACAAACACACAATGTGGCGCAAATCATTTTTTCCACCTGCTTGCCCGAGGATATACCCGTACATGGTCATGAGGCAGTATAATACACCTATCAGAATATTAGTGCCAGGAGAATACATCTGTTGGCAAGAGAATGACTGCATGCATTACCTACCCGTGACACGTAGGTTCTTTTTAAACCACACAAGACAAAAAAATGTAGAGAAGAGACTTGTTTTTGTAAAAAAAAAAATGGCTGGCGTTTGCTTTTAAAATGTTCAGTAGGTACAACTCTTGGAAGAAAAGAAGGTGCAGTGTCCTGTCCGAATACTAGAGGTCACTTAACACGGCAGCGGATGGAGTTCTGTGTATGTTAGGGTTGTTCTGCTCTCTTATTAGAGGTCACTGTCATCAAAGCACTACTCAGTCCAGTTCAGCTAGAGGAAGGAAGGAGTGAAGGATGTGGTGCACGGGCACCACTCCTGGGCACGAGTTTAACAAGCTATTAATTTATGTGAGTTGTATGTACTCCCTTTTGCATGTCATTGGTTCAATTGAACTAACACGCCAGAAAACAATGATAGAAAAAGACAGAGGACTAGCACATTTTGTCTTTGGTAAAATGGGGTTTCTTGGTAGCCTTATGCCAACGCCTGATGGGACGGCTTATGCGGTTGTGTAGTCTTTAAACCATATAGGAAGGACCTCTAAACCTGGCTCTTCGGATGAACTCATCACTGAGTCTGATCCGCTGCCCCCCCCCCCCCCCCACACACACACACACGTGATACCCGCACGGGTGAGTAGCCGTGCTTTACAAACCCTGATTGAGTCTTCAAATTGCTGGAAGCAGAGGCACTCAAGCACCAATGGAGCAAGCATTTCCAAGGCAAATATGTCTTTCCTTTGGGAGGCTTTGTCAATAGATTTACTAATGCTGAACAGAATATGGGGGTGGAAGCAGCCCAAGGAGTAGAGAGCAAGAAAACACATTCTCTCCTATTAATTACTGAAACAAAAAAGAGAAATACATTCTTTACTGCTGTGAGCTGCACAAGGCTACACGCCATCCCATCAAAAGGATGTTAAAGAGGTTGTGCTCCAGGATAGGGCCAAGTAAAACGAGAGGAAGAAAAGCCATTGGATAAGAAACAAGCCAATGGGATTGGGGAGAGAGCCAACAAATGATAAGCAAAAGACTGACCCAGTGCTCACTAACAATATACAGAGTGTACAGAAAACATCATTGGCACAGAGAGCTAAAAGCTGTCTTTAAGTGAGACCTAAATAGTGCATGAAGTCAAGTGCCAAAAGAAAATGATGCTTTAGCTTTTAGCAGAGCTGTCAATACGCCTAGGATACTAGATTGTTGACTATGGCAATCTTTACATTTGAGCACTGAATAGGAGCGAGATCAACTGGGCTACCAGCTTTGAAAACAATCCAGCTGAGCAGATGATAAATGGATGAAATGCAGAAGATAGCAACACCTGGTTGGGACCTTGGGATTCCCATGAAACCCAGCAATGACTCAGGCCAGGACCAAAGATCATAGGTAGAGCAGTTGTGGCTTCTGGCACTGGAAGAGCAGAGTGCTTATGCCCAGTAGGATCACTATTCCTCCCATTTTTCTCTTTTGTTTCATCTTGACCCAAAACTGCAGACTCTGAACTACCTATCTGTCTCTTTTAAGTTTTTAGAAAAGAAAAACATACACCTTTGATCTTCTATTGAGTGATCCTCCATGCTGTCTTTGCTGAAGGGCAGTCCAAAAGCTGTGCTTACTGACAGCACTGGAGGTTTAAAAAGCATTAAGATTCCCTAAATGTAAATTAGCAGCATATGTGTCAGCAGTGCATTGCTAATGCCTTTATGTGAGTATAGTGTTTGTCTGCATTTGCTACGTAGTGCCCCCTACAGAGATCGAAGTGGGAATGTGTGTTAATCAGTTAGGTAAACGTGAAAGTGTTCTAGTGACAACCTGATTTTTTTAGAGAACAAAAAGTAGATACATACTGATAAAGCGAGATAAACCATCTACAGAAAAAACAGAAGTAAATGTACAGAAAAAAGAAAAACTAGAAGACCTAACTAGGAGTCATCTGTGAAGCCCTTTTGTTGTTTCAGTACTGGACATACCAACAGACATGCATGCACGGATGCACGCGCGCACACACACACAACGTGAACGTTTTCTAACTACAACTCGATTGTTTTTTAGAACAAAAAGTGGATACACACTAACAAAGTAAGATGAAACATTGCCAGAAAAGAAACAGAAGTAAACATTAAATGTAAAAAGAAAAATAATAAATAAACAAGTAGACCTAACTAGGAAGACATACCAAGAGAGACACAGACAGACGCACACACACACACACACACCCAGACACACACACACACACTATCTCTCTCCACCTCGTTACTCTATTGCACAACAACATATCTATAATTTAAAGGAACCACCTGAATTACATTTGGAAAGTATTTCACTGGTCCCTCCCTGTGAAATATGGAAAATATTTCATATGTACCTGTGAAGATTGGCTTTCATCAATATAATAATACAACTGTGCCCAGCTTTACTGATTTCCACTGTTTAATCACCCTTCTATTTCTGAAAGGTACCCACAACCTGATCATTCTAGTTCTAATCAGTGCCCACTGTTACACGTTCTCTCTTCTACAGACTGAACCTTTTTTATTAGCAAACCAATGAGTTTTTGCAAAAAGTCTATTTTCTCAATTACACAACAAAGCGTTTTTCTCGAACAGTCCAATATTTCACTTCCTTTTTAAATAAACATTTCCCTGTTTCAGAAAAAAAACGTTTGTTTTCTAGCTGACAATTTCAAAATAAACTTATAATATAAAAACCACATAATAGTCAACGTGTCCTACATACACATATATGTACACACACACACATTCATGTACTCACACACACACACACATATATATTTATATATTGCAAACAACTTTATTTTAAAGGATATTATTGGAGGACTGTATGAAGCAATTACAAAAATATATGGTGAATAGGATTCACATGCCAAATAATTGAATTGTGTGCAAAACTTGGAACAGGAAGTTTTAGCGGGTGTGGGAAGAAATCTTTTCCATGGGATTGTGGTAATACATTCCGTTAACAGCAACCCGAAATGTGTTCACATGCCCCGTTCCGCTGCTGTGCTCCACTGGGCGGATTGGGTCTATTTTCAGTTTCTCAGAATAAAGACATATTTACATGATTCTATCACTTAACATGTCTCCAGAATTACCCAAACTGCATACAAATAATTTCTTACACGAACAGTTGCTACATACTCGGTGGTACTGATGAACAGTTTTAATGTATACAATATGTGCTCGGGAATCCCTAAATTACATTACATATATGTTTACCCTCTTGCTGCTCTATTTTACAGTGACTATACTTAGCATTTAATCATTTCAGCAAATCGTATTTTGCATTCCTAAAAGCTATCACCTAGTGCCATTAACTACAAAGCTAGTTTAGGACATTGTGAATTTTGATTTGTTTATTTAAAAAGAATCACCAGAAATAAAGTAAGTTAAATATGAAAACTCCTTTTAGAAAGCAATTGGCTCAGATCTGAGGGTTAAAAGAAATCCCAAAGGTAATGCTGGTCTTCCATTGCATCAAACGGCTTTATGATACACTACAATATTTGTTTAGCAAGCATTTGAATTCAGTTTTTTGACTCGTAAAAAACATAAATCCTAAAACAGGACTAGCTGGTATAGAGAAGGGGAAACAGACTTTACAATGAAGGCTGAAAAACGCATGCCTTTACAACGAAGGCATATCAACGCAGGATTTAACAACGCATACGCCTTTAGAACGCATGCCTTTACAACGGAAATCATTGTAAAGGCATGAATGGCTAAGGTATATGCTTTTTTGAAGGCTAAGTTTCATTATGTGTCACCAGCCCGTTTTACATCACGATTTATGCTTTAAAAAATTGGACGGTGTAAAGTCATATCATTGTAATTTCAAGCCTATCTCTGCCTACTCTATTTTTCGCCACTACTCACGTATCAACAGCCCATTTTACATTGATTCATTAAAACTACCCTGTCTATGCGCAGCAAAACAATAAATACTTTCTTCCAAGCAAACAGATATTATGAAGAAACACCCCTCCAAATTACATCACTAAAAAATGATGCGCGATGAAACTCTTTGAAAGCCACCTCAAACCAAATCGTATTTTAATAATAAAACAGTACTTGCTCAATACTTAACACACTGACTGACATGGAGGGTCAAGACACTACAGTTATAACGCCGGACAAGTAGTGCTTATGAATGAGGACATGTTCTAAGATGGCGGTTATTTTTAAGGACAGACAGGGGGCAATATTATCAGTCTGTCTTCAATGTTCACATTTAATTATTAGCATACTGGATGTCTGCATCGCGAATCAGCTCAGACCCCTGCACAGTAAGCCCAGCAAAAAGCACAATTTGTCTGGCTACTTATAATTACACTTCTACCCCGAATATGTCTCTACCAAGCATGTCTTTACAACTGAAATTTTGTTGAAAAGGCATACTTGGTAAAGGCATATGTGTAGTAAAAGTTTTCATTGTAAAGGTATCCGTACTAAAGACATGTCTTGTAATGACGGCGTAATAACAGCATGCGTTATTCCGTCATACATTCATGGAGAAGATCACATCCCTATTACAAAAATCTCTGCCTCCAACTCTGAATTTTTCTCAGTAGAATTGGGTGCACAATTTTTCAAAAAAGCATTCCCGAAACCAATAGTTCTCACCTATGCAAGATCTATTGGCTTTGTCGATGTTGAATAGAAGCGCAAGCTGCTGTGCAACACAGCCTAAAATCAAGAAAAAAACACTAAAACGTGGCCAGCATTGACCACTTCTTATCGCTTTTTTTAAAGCTATGTTGTACAGCAGCCCACGCTGCTGTGCAATATGTTTTTAAAAAAGCAGGGGGAACAAAATGAGGGGAGAGTGAGCAACAATAACAGAAATTGGAGGAAAGGGATATGGGGAAAACAAAATGAGGGAGGTGTGGGCGAGAAGGAAGGGAGTACTAGACAGGAGCAGGGGAGTGGGAAGGGGGGTGAAGAAATAGTGCCTCAATCACAACACAAGTAGCAAATGGACATTAATTCATTTGAATCAATCTCTCCTTGGTCCATGCTCCACAGAAAGGAATGGAAGTGATGCTTGATCTGTGCTGGCCAAGTAGGAGGCTGCCAAAAAGAGTGACACTGAAGCCAGCCAATGGTAATGGTAAGTAATGGGTGGCTTCCAAGCCCTTCATTGTAAACAACAGTGTCTCGCAAGCGAGAACGCGTGCAGGCATGCTCTATCATAGGCTCGACCTACAAATCATTTCAACGACCATTGGGCAATACTTCAGCCTTACAAACAGGGTTAAAGTTCCCTATTGTTTTGACTGGTATCCCTTACTCCCTCTTTTTTTTCATTTTACCTGAACAGACGCTTTTCACAAATGCTCTGAGCAGTTTTAGAGCTAAGAAGAAGAAAAGGAATATAATAGCACCAAGTAATCCTATGACATCAAGCAGGTAATACTGATAGAATGGCAGGTCATTCCCCACTGCCTGAAGATGGGACGCACCCTTGTGTCGGATGGTGTACTCTGTCCAGAAGATGGCCGTCTGCATTGGGTGCACCTGCACATCTCTGTGCAAAGCAGACAGTCGTTGCATGTTGGTTCTATAGCTTGGATCATCAATAACTGTTCTTACAGCAGTGTAAATATCTTCTGCTGTGAACTCTGACAGGTTCTCCAACAGGAAGGCGGCTCCACGGCTCTTAAGACGCAAAATGTTCTCATACTGGTCACCAAAAAGTGGAAAGCCAATTACTGGAACTCCATGGTAAATGGCCTCATACACGCCATTCTCTCCTCCATGGGCGATGAAGGCCCTTGTTCTGGGATGGCTGAGGATGTCATTCTGGGGCAGCCAGCTCAGAATCTTGGTGTTATTTCCCAGAGTGGATGGTGTCTCCCCTGTGTAGCGCCAGATCACTCGTTCCGGAAGCCTGGCAAAGGCTGCAGCGATCTTATTTGCTATATCCCTTGGTAAGGTTCTCACAAGAGTTCCCAATGAGAAGACCACCACCCCTGCATCGCCTGAATTGTCCATAAACTCTTGAATCTCTACGGGGAGAGGCTTCGCAGGTCGGCACTGAAACCCTCCAATGTAGATAGCATTGGGCATGATCGGCCTGGGGAACTCGAAGACAAAGTCAACCTTCATCAGGTTAATATCAGCCTTTTGGTACAGATCATAAAGGCCAAAGTCTGTTTTCAGATAACGATGACACAGGTCGTCATATGTAGGGTAAATAAAGAAATGACTTAGAACTTTGTTCAAGCCGTAGAGGAATACGTTTTCGAATCTTTCAGTAAAACTCATTTTGTCGGTCACTCGAGAATTTAACACAGGCACATAGGAGAGAGGCGATGGTGCAATGGCAAAATGGATATCTTCCGTTGGCATCCACCTTCCGAAGAACACTACTGGAATCTTCAGGTGGTGAGCCAACATGACCCCTCCTGCATAATACGGATCAGCCAGGACAAGATCGAAACCAGCATCCTCAAGACGTTTAATCAGCACCTTGTTATCAAACGTAGTCTGCAGAACAATCGCGTTTCTCTTTGTAGCTTCTTTCTGTGCTTTGAAGAATTCCCAAGCAATGGAGATCTGTGATGTTTTTGGGGAAAATGCGGTTTTGAATACATATTCAAGGAAATATTTCTCCAGCTGTTCTCTGCTGAGGGTGTGCTGTTCTTGCAGCTGGATTGTTTCGATGTAAAAAGAATCTGATGCATCTTCTATAGATATGGCATTGAAGGGCCTCAGCACAGTACACTCGTGTCCCCTGGCAATCAATTCCATCATGAGAATCTTGATGTTTACCCAATGGCTGCCGTCCACTGGGACCACGAGGATCTTAGCTGCTCGTGCGCCATTGACAAGAGCAAGCAACAGTAAACAAGATACCACGGAGCACAGGCTCGGGGCGCTGCGCCTTTCCGCCATCTTTGAAAGGGGTTCTTCTATGCGCACAATATTCTGATTAATGTAATCCGAGATACAGCGACTTTGTAGCAAACCTTCCGGTGCTTGTCTAGCTCAGTCTGCTCGACGGCTCTGCCTCTCGTCCCCTGGAGGCGGGTTTACGTGTGCAAAGTCATCGCCTTCGGTGTGAAGTTCATTCAGCCCGTTGCTTCGTTCACATCCAGGAAATCCTAAGCAGTAAGGAAACAGGTGTGGCTGGTTGGTCTAAGGAAACAATTCCCTCACGCCTCTGTTGACATTTCCACGCATTAGATATCCCATACCATGAACGGCTGGAGCATGTTTTGCTGTTTCAGTTTTGGTTTCAACCTTCCTCTATCCACTGTGTTTTTTCTTTATTAATAATGTTTCGTTCTTTTTTCTTTCTTTGTTCAACCCTTCCATTTCATTCTATCTGCATGTTTCTCTTTCTCTTTGTTTCCTCTTATTTATTACATGGTCAGCGACTAGCTGCCGCCTCCCCCCCAATCCGGCACCCAACACCCAGGAACGTGGACACGAGACGTGTTTTACTTTTTGGAAGGCGGGCGCTAGTCGCCCGGCCGTATTTATTAAAGTATGAAATTAAAAAAGGTTTTAATTGCATAATCAACAATGAATACAAAAATCAGCAGGACATTCAGTTATACAATCGTTATCAACAAGTTTGAGAGCCTGACCTTAACAAAACTCTAATACAAGTTGTTCCTAGCTTAAACTAAACATCCTACCTTGATTTTTGTACATTTCTGGCCATATGGCAGGGTCACTACCGGTGTCAGGTCCTACAAGCTGCGCCTCCCCCCTAGAAGTGCGCATGCGCAGTGTTACCCCGGGAATTGCCCGGTCTACGCCCCAAACTCCATTTACCCACTAAAGGAGGGCCCTTACTCTGCGCCGGTGGCGTCATGAGTCCACGCGCGCGGGGTGGCTACCAGCCTAAGGAAAGCGTGAACTACTCCTACCCGCGCTCCTTTGCATATTACCTTGCCCCTGGAGTACTGGGAGTGGCCCGCAGGCCCCTCCCCCCGGGCGGGAACCTCCATAGGATGATGCCCGCCCCCTCAGACCTCAAATATGTGCTCACCGATAATGACCTTACCACATGCCCCATACCTAATAAATACGACGACCTATGGAAAAAATTCTAAAGGACAACTACACTGGCTAATAAATAACAGTATCCACGCATAGCTAAAGGGGAAAAAAGGCCTAACGACACATGGCATAAAATTACAATTCGGTTCACGCATGTTACTCAAAATCACAATATCAACGTATATCTACAAAGGGAAAAAAGGCCTAAAGACACATATCTTCAAATACAGTTCACTTCACACATCACTTTTCTACAAAGGGAAAAAAGTCCTGACAACAGATCACAAAATACAACAACAGCCTACTCTCTCCCGCGGTCCATACATTTGAAACTTACCATTAAACCGGACATAACGCTGCTTAAACTTTGTACCAAGGGATGGTGGGTGGGAAACAAAGAAGCCCCGAACGCGGGGCACAACGTTCAGCGAGGGAGCGTCCAGGGACAAGGGGGTCTCCTGGGCGCTCCCTACCTCTTATTCCCGAGGGGCCGGGTGGCCCCTCCTAACGCCCGCCCCCCCCGACCCGGAACCAGTCCATTGAATCCGGGTCAGGAGGGGCGCCGGCCAATCGGCGGTGGGCCGCGCCCCCAGGGCACGCCCCCACCGTCGAAGGACCCGAGGGGAGAGGAGGTGAGGCGGTCGCCGCGCCGCCATGCGTGCGGGGGGGCCGAGGGCCCCCCCTTTTCACATGGTCAGCGACTAGCTGCCGCCTCCCCCCCAATCCGGCACCCAACACCCAGGAACGTGGACACGAGACGTGTTTTACTTTTTGGAAGGCGGGCGCTAGTCGCCCGGCCGTATTTATTAAAGTATGAAATTAAAAAAGGTTTTAATTGCATAATCAACAATGAATACAAAAATCAGCAGGACATTCAGTTATACAATCGTTATCAACAAGTTTGAGAGCCTGACCTTAACAAAACTCTAATACAAGTTGTTCCTAGCTTAAACTAAACATCCTACCTTGATTTTTGTACATTTCTGGCCATATGGCAGGGTCACTACCGGTGTCAGGTCCTACAAGCTGCGCCTCCCCCCTAGAAGTGCGCATGCGCAGTGTTACCCCGGGAATTGCCCGGTCTACGCCCCAAACTCCATTTACCCACTAAAGGAGGGCCCTTACTCTGCGCCGGTGGCGTCATGAGTCCACGCGCGCGGGGTGGCTACCAGCCTAAGGAAAGCGTGAACTACTCCTACCCGCGCTCCTTTGCATATTACCTTGCCCCTGGAGTACTGGGAGTGGCCCGCAGGCCCCTCCCCCCGGGCGGGAACCTCCATAGGATGATGCCCGCCCCCTCAGACCTCAAATATGTGCTCACCGATAATGACCTTACCGCCACAGGCCAGTATTGTTAACCGACGATCTGGCCTCCCCCTCTAGCCCCTGCCTAAGGACACACTCCTCCTACCCCAGCCCTCTAGCCAAGCCCAGATATTGTCAGCCCATAGGACATTACCCTCTTCTGTCAGATGAACCCCGTCCTTCAAGTAATACTTTTGACCCCAGATGCACCCATGAGGTATTGACTGTAACACGGGGGTTCGAAACAACCTATCCAACCGTGTGTTGATCCTCTTTACCGAGTGATTCAACGCCCTGACCGAATGACCCCCCCGCCACTGAAGTCGAGGTATTAGTTGTGACCATACTAGTGTGCACCCGGGGCAGGTCCTAGCTATCCAACCCGCTGTTGAGATAATCTCCTCAATCAAGATGCGCCTGCCCAGTGTTGCCAAATCGTTCTCCCCAAGGTGAAGTACCACCACTGACGGTGGAGCCCGCTGGCGTGCTAACAGCCCTTGGAAGAATCCCCTAAACTCGTGAAGACACAACCCTCCTCTGCCAAAGAACGTGATATTCAACCCTAGTTGTGCCGCCCTTTCTTTCTTGTCACCTGACAGGAAGACACATTCCGCTCGCTTCACATATGAATGACCGACAATCCAGACATTGTTCTTTGTTGTTTCCTGTTCGCCGCTCCGTGCCGATGAATATTGGCGGTGCCCAACGACAAATTCCTCCCCTGCGTAACAGGTCTGAGAAACTGTAAGAGAGCGGAAAGAGACCAAGCGTGAGTGACAGGAAATCATAGCATGTCAATCCGAACATAACGTTTATAGCAGTCTGACGACCACCTCCCAATTGTCTTCACTCTTTCCACTGGGAGGCCCCCCGCCACCGCCTCAGTTGCTGCCCCAATCCTGAAGGAATGAGATCCAAAATCTCTAGGATCAAGACCCGCTTTTGTAACCCCTATTTCGAACACTCTCCTGAATTGATACCTGGTCAAGGGGCTCCCGTCGGCGTGACAGAGCAACGCCCTGCCTGCTGAACCGACCAATAGTCCCATGAGTGATTCTACGTGCCTCACCGGGCAGCACGGGTTGGCGGGGGCCCGTTGCAGAACTATGGTGTGACCCCTACCTTCCTGATCGGTCTTTGATTTCTGGATAGTCACCCACATGGTGTCACCCCTTATCGTCACCCCAGCCTTCTGCAAGCCACCTAGTATGTCAGACTTGGATCCTGCCACCAGTTCACTAATTCTCAGTGCCCCATAAAATGCCAGGGAGAATGCCGCCCTAAAAAGAAGCACTTCCCACTCCGATTTACAAACAATCTCCAGCATGCCCAGTAAGGCTGTTAGCCGGGCCAACCCCATGGGCTTCCTCTTATCCTTCTGGTGTCCCTGAATACGGCGCCATCCCCTTAAAGCCTTGCGTATCATAAAGGTATTAGTGGGATCCCGGAAGCCCCTAGCTTGAGCGAAGAATGACACTGCTGCCCTATGTCTGGTTGCCGCTGCCACTGAGCGCCCCTCTTTGTGCATCCATTCTAAATAAGCTGCAAACCCATCCTCTTTCGCCCAAAGCACTTCCCACTGTGGCCCCAAGAAAGAACAATAAGACAGAAACGCCCCTTCGTAAGCCGTCTTGGTCCTGGGGGCTAGGCTAGCGACCACGAGGTCTTGTAATCTGGGGCACCAATCTGCCAAAGTACTGCTGGGAAGTGTGCTGGCGAGGGGTCTGCTGTGGGGAGATGTTCCCTGAAAACCTGCATTTTGAAGCGAGAAAGGGAGTCAGCAGCATTGTTTAAAACACCAGGGACATGTTTGGCTCTAAAATTAGCATTCAGTTTAAGGCACCGCAGAACAATTTCCTTGATCAGACGAAGTATGAAAGGACACCGCGCCCCCTGCTGATTGATACATTCCACCACTGTCATGTTATCTGACCAAAACACCACTGATTGGTTACATAGGTGTTCGGGCCAAACCATCAGTGCCACCCATATTGGAAAAAGTTCCAGGAAGCCAATGTTGCTGAGCAAACCCCATGTGTTCCATTCTTCTGGCCATCGTTGAGCGACCCACCTATTCCCTAGGATGGCACCAAAGCCCACACTACCGGCCGCATCAGTCCATAGTCCCAACTCCGCTGATGTCGTGAGCGGGTCGGGCCAGACCACCCTACCGTTAAAATCCTCCAGGAATGCCATCCAAATAAGCATATCCTGGCGAATTTCAGACGATAGGCGCGTGCGGTGGTGCTTTTCCCTCAGCCCCTTCATCGCGTGCGCGATGGAGCGAGAGAAGGGGCGAGCCATTGGGATGATTCTTAGTGCGAAATTCAGTTGCCCTACCACCTCCTGTAATTGCTGCAAAGTGACCTTCTCCTTCCGGAGGCATAACTGTAGTGATGTCTTGAATTTGCACACCTTGTCCTTAGGTAGTCTAAAACATCTCTCCATTGAGTCAATCTCGATGCCCAGAAATTCCAAGCAGGTGGTCGGGCCCACCGTCTTCCCAGGCGCAAGCGGGACCCCAAAAGCCCGCATGAGCACGCAAAATTCCTGCAATGCCAGTGCGCACTCCTGAGAACCCGCTGTACCGAGGAAGAGGAAATCATCTAAGTAATGCATGACCCTTTGATGGCCCGTCACTTGTCTCATGGCCCATTCAAGAAATGAACTAAACATCTCAAAGTAGGCGCAAGAAATAGAACAACCCATAGGCATGCATTTGTCCATGTAGAACCTATCCCTAAAGGTGAAACCTAAAAGATGCTGATCCGCCGGGTGGACTGGGAGGAGGCGGAAGGCGGACTCTATGTCTGATTTCGCCATCAGCGCCCCGGGTCCAGTGGCCTGCAATAAGGTAACAGCCTGATCAAAAGAGGCGTACTTAACACTACAGATACCTTCGTCAATGGCATCATTCAGTGAGGCCCCCTTTGGCGCTGACAGGTTATGAATCAATCTGAATTGCCCCTTCTCTTTCTTGGGGACAACTCCCAGTGGGGAACACACAAAATTGGGTACTGGCACTGCAGAAAAAGGGCCAGATATCCTGCCTAAGGAAAGCTCCTTGTCAATTTTGGCGGCCACAACAGCCGGATTGTGTGTGACTGATAATTGATTTCTACAGTGCGCACTGCCTGTGTATCCCCCGGCCGGGATCCTAAAACCTTTAGAAAAACCTTCCTGGAGTAGGGTGGCCGCTTTGTGGTCCGGGTATCTGTTCAACAATGGAATCATTGCCACCACATCCACTGGAGTGGGGGGGCGTGACCTGTCTGACTTATAGTGGCTTTCCCCTACCCCTCTGTCCTGTGTTACCTTGCTTGGACCTACAGGTAGTTTCTGGATGAGAGGGGTGCCCACAGGAGGCACATGCATGCCTAAACTTACACGCGGCCCTTGTGCAGGTACGCCTATTAAAATCCCAGCACACCCCTTTCTTCTCTGGCCCACCTGCCCTAAATTTCCCAGGTACTTCACTCGTTTGGGGGGGCCGAAAGGGCTGCTGCGGTCTAGTGAACACCTTGGCCGCACCGAACTGGGGGGGAGGTGCAGTGTCAGAGAACTGTTTGTGCCAAGCCAAGGAATCTACCGAGTCCCATGGCAACGATCTATTGAATTCCAATGCCTTCCTAAAATTGACATCATAACCCTTCCATGCATCCCCAGAATACTGTTGACTCCACCCCACAATCCTGCTCGAGTAGCAAGCCAATGCAGCCTGTAGATCTGGAGGACGCTCAGCCTTAATTGCAGTGAAAACAGCCCATGCTTGCATCCAATTATTGAGATTTTCCTCAACCCTGAATCTAGTACACTGCGCCCTCCATTCACTTGGGAGCATCCACTCTTTTAGTGCTTTTGCCTGCTCCATTTCCCTATTATCCAACAATAACGAATAAATGTACACGTATTTATCAGCCCAAATCATTTCTTTCACAGCTAATGACACATGCTGAGCTAGATTTTCGCTCCTGGAAGGTATCACACCGTCCCCCAAGAGCGGCAATGCCACTTCCTTACCAGGTGTGGGCACCGAGGGCGGCTGCCCATTAACTCCGTCCAGCTGGGGAACACTTGCACCTGCAAGGGGAGAAGACATTGGCAATACAACACTGTCGGTGACCGGTGCCGATCTGATTTTTTCTACAAACCTTGCCGCCTCTGCTGCATGGTCTGCAGAATTCGGGAAGGCTCCCCCTTTTTGGAGCCATGGCATCATGGCCGTTAACTGAGATACCAATTCGGGTGGCATCGAATCTACATTACCCCCCGGGACAACAGGTACCACTGGGGTCAAGCCCGGTGGTCCTGGCACAGGTGGCAAGGCGGGCGCCGGGTGCGGCCAGCCTGTCCCCGGGATTGTGGGCACCGGTGCGGGAGCAGACCCAGCGTCTACTGGTTGACCTGCCGGCACCGGCACCACAGGGGCAATGGGTGTAGGCACATGCGGGGGTGGGACCACCGCGGGCGGTGCGGCTGGTAACGGGTCCACTGGGCCTGGGGTGGGGTCCGCCTCCTTGGGTCTTTTGGACCTAGGTTTCCCTTGCGGGGTGACAAATTCCCCTCTTGGCACTGGTGCCACCCTCTTGCGGATCGGTCTCCCGGACGGGCCCGGTGCCTCGCCCTCTCTGTCCTCCAACCGAGCTTCCCGCTCCTTAATTTGTCCTAGCTGTTGCTTAATGTCGCTCATCTCCCGCATCATAGCCCGCATCATAGCCTCCATGTTGGACCCCCTTTTTCCACCCCTTGGACCTGGCATGACGCTTACCCCAAAAACACCCGCTGCCTACTTAGTTCCCAACAGGTCAACTGTGTGTACCTTTCAGATGGAGGGTCACCAGGGGGCTTTCAGCACCATGCAACGGCGACCGCAACACTAGCGGCTTGTCCGCTTATGTAAGGGGTGAGTAAACCTAATGTAGACCCACCCGGCGGCCACCAGGAGCGATGAAATGCTAGCCCCCCGTACCCCTCTTACCGACCAGTCCTGCGTCCTCGCCGGCGGTAATGATCAGCGGTCCCCGTCCACACCACGTTGCGTGCTGGCTGGCCTTAGGTCCTGTCCGCTAGAGAATCGCACCCCGAAATCTCGTTAAATTGCCTGGAATTGAGACATGTATTAGCACAGTGTAATTACACAAGGGCAGATTTAGGGAAATCCAGTGTGAATACAAGGAAACGATTGAACCCGCCTGTTCACCTCCCTGTTGCTGTGCACTACAATAGTAATGTCAGCACAATCAACCCCAATTACCACAATATCCCCCCTAAAAACGACCTATTAACGTCGTTAAATGTCAGTATAAAGACCCGTATCACCAGCCTGTAACCAAAGGTGGGATGATTGTAGGGACAACAGACCCCTCGTTTTTCGACAAACACTGGAGGCTCGTAATCACAAAGCAGTATCAATCATACCAATCAAGCAGTACTCTAGGATCTATATCCTCAATTCACTTTGTGTAGGGATATGCACAAATAATCACTCAATAATTGAAACAATACATTCGTGAAAAACGTTCCTGATAGATCACCTCGTTTTTAGAAAATTGCACACTTTGTGTTACATCCAGCACAATCAATTATAAAAAAGGCCTGCAATGTCGCATGAAAAAACAAAACACATAAATGCCACTTCGTTTTGTACTGTGCACAGGGTCTCCCCTCCAGGCCCTGCCCTGGTCGACCCTGCTTTGCTCTCTCCGTGTAAAGCTGCACTACATTCAGCCCTATCGTCTATGCGAGATCGTGGCGCAAACAAAGAGTTAATTAGGCACTTCACAACGCGATCGACAAACCTCCCCGCTCTACCCTGGTTTGGCGGGAAATACTCCTTTGTGCCCCAGTTAACAGGACGGTTGTACCGCCGGTATCGGGTCTGCCTTTTTACCTTCACTCGGCTCCTAAATGTACCGGCCGGCTGACACACAGATCCCGCCCTCGCAAAATACCTCCGTCTCCACTGATTACAGCCTCGAGCGACCTGTGACACGCTCCCCCTCCGCGCCGCACACCGGTGACCTGGATTCCAGCGCGGGTCTCCTCTCGCGACGCCACCAAGCCTACGAATTCTGCTCGGCAACCCCGGAACCAGCTCCCAAGTTTCTTAAACCTGCAACGCAAAAGGAGAAATTAATAAAACAAAGAAGCCCCGAACGCGGGGCACAACGTTCAGCGAGGGAGCGTCCAGGGACAAGGGGGTCTCCTGGGCGCTCCCTACCTCTTATTCCCGAGGGGCCGGGTGGCCCCTCCTAACGCCCGCCCCCCCCGACCCGGAACCAGTCCATTGAATCCGGGTCAGGAGGGGCGCCGGCCAATCGGCGGTGGGCCGCGCCCCCAGGGCACGCCCCCACCGTCGAAGGACCCGAGGGGAGAGGAGGTGAGGCGGTCGCCGCGCCGCCATGCGTGCGGGGGGGCCGAGGGCCCCCCCTTTTCATTTCCGTCAGTATTCATTTCCTCCTTTCTCCCCATTTCACCTTTTGGTTTGCTTCTTTATCTCTCTTCCGCTGGGTCTTACTGTCATCGTATTCCGTATTTTTTTTCCTGTTTCAGTGTTTTTCTTTTTTCTCCGTGTCTTTTTCACTTTCCTTCTATTTACACAATTGTTCTTTCCACTCACTTTCTTTATTTCTTTAACATTTTCTTCCATCATTCCTTACGTCTATCCATCTTCCCTCCCATCTTACTTTCATATTAGTCCTGCGTTCTTTTCGTCTTTTTATCTTACAATGTCTTTTTTCTTTTCCTCTTTCTAGAATTCCTTCTTTTTCCTACTATTCCTTATTTCAATATTTTTTCCATTGTCTTTCATTCCTTCTTTTCTTTATTCATTCTTTCCATTAGCCTTTCCAACATCTGATCTTTTTCTACCTTCTTTTCCTAATTGTTTATTTCCAACGTATTAAAAGTTTCTTTCCTTCTTTTCATTATCCCATTATGCAGTACTGCTTCGATATGTGCTTCCATCTTTCATTTATTCTGTCCATTCTTCTATCATTCCTTCACTCCTTCTATCCTTGTGTTGGTTGTTTAAATTCTCACTCTTTCTTTACTTCCTTCCATCTTTCCGCCCTTCATTATATCATCATACTATTTTCCTTCTTCTTTCCTTCCTGAGATGCTCCTTTCCTACCTTCTCTCCTTGTTTCCTCCTTTCCCTTGTTTCCTGTACTTTTTTGTCTTTTTCTGTCCTTTTCATTGGCCTTACTTAAACAATTCCGTCTCTCCTTCCCTTTTTCCATATTAATCTGTTTTACTTTCGTTCATTTTCTGCTCCTTCTTTATTTCCTTCCTTCCATCTTCTTTCTTCATTTCTGTGGTCTACTTTCCGCCCTCCTCTCATTCCTCACTTCTTTCTTTATATCTTTCTTTCTTTCCTTCCTTTTTCCGCACTCTCTTTCCCTAACTATCTTTGTTTCACTTTCATGCCATTTTTTTAATGTTCTTTCTGCCCTTCTTTCCACCTTGCCGTCTCTCCTTCAGGCCATCTATCCTTCCTTCTCTACACTTGTATTTCCTTCTTTGCCATTGTGATCTTTCTCTCCATTTGTCTTTCATTATTTTTATATGGCATTTTCCAATTTTTTTTTATTCTGTAACTCAGCTTCTATCTCATGACCTGCGCTGATACTTTCAATGATGCTCCTGTCACTCTATCGCACTTTTCACATAGGACCACATGTAGGTGGCCAAATAGCGAGCGCAAATGCTGAAATTCGCAGAATTTCAGCGTCTACAATCGGTATTTGGCAGCGAGCAATGTAGGTAAGTTGAAACCTACTAGCAAAATAAGGAATCGCAAAATTGCGATTCCTTATTTTTCTCTTGCATTTAAGGAATTGGAAATTGCGATTCCTTAAATGCAATGTAAGTAGCACAAGAGAATGTGCACTTTAGCCTTAAGGAATCGCTAATTACCACCAACCTCAAGTTGGTGGTAATTAGCGATTTCTTTTAAAAAAACACTTTTTTGCTTTTTTTTCAGAGCCATGTAGCACACATTCATGCCCTTAGGGCATGTATGTGCGCCGCATGTGCACACATGCACATTTGAGGGGTGCAACAGGTTGTCCTTTTGGAACCCTAGCACCCTTGAAATTGCACCCGCAATTTCCGAGTGCCTCTTGGTGACTCGCAAATAGCGGGAGCAATTCCTATTCATTCCTACGGGCCTCTTGGCCCATAGGAATGAATGGGAAGGTATTCCGTAATTGCGAATCGCAATTTGCGATTCACAATTAAGGAATATTAAGGAATCGCCAAAAATATTGCGATTCCTACCTACATGGCATTTTGCGATCCCTTAATAGCGATTCCCTAAAAATCACTATTAAGGAATCGCAAAAATGCATTTACCTACATCTGGCCCTTAGTCTCTCCAACTTCCCATTGGCAGGGGGTCAGGGCTCAACCAGAAAAAAATAGTCAGTGTCTGTCCCATCTCTTTTGACAGTGTTTTATGGGCACTCCGAACCCTTGTTTCCCCCATTCCAAAATTCCAAAGGGTACCCTGAAAGGTGATATATATACCCACACATACATACATATTTATTTATATTTACGTTACGTTGTAATACTTTATGCGAAAAATATCTCATAAAAGTACAAGCATACAAAAATACATAAGACAATATATCAAGTATTACAATTTCATTTCATTTAAGAAGTCATTGCTAAAAACAATTTAAGAAATAAGGGGGTAGATTATTAAAAGATCCTTTCTTAAGGTGGGCCTGGACAGGTATTGGACAGGTATTGGGTAGCAGCTTGGACCTTATAAACCAGGTGCTTGCCAGATATTTAGCGACCCCACAAACAATATACATAGAAGAGGTGTTGGTCAAGATAATACGCAAAGCTGATCTGTGGTCCCTAGCTCCCAACTCCCTACATACAGGTTTCAACCATTTTGCTCTGGCCTGCTTATAAGCGATACATGCAAACAAAATTTAACATTTATATAACACAAATAGGAAACAAGAGCAAGGGTAGTAATTAGAAGAGGACTGTAGAAACATAGGTGGTTAATACATTTTTTACCAGCTGTGGTTTTGTATAAGGTGGTGTGGAAACAGTCCTTTATGGACTGTAGGTATTGCAGTGTGACTTTAGAAAAGGAACTGTTTAAACAGATGGAGATTAGGTTATTTCCTGAATGCCATAAGCCAAGTTAATGTCCTCAAGTTAGCTGGCAATGAATGCCTTGCGGAGGCAGCCGCTACTATCCAGATTTCTAGCTCCTGCACATTGGTGATGAATACAGACAGATTTTGGAGGTGGGAAGGTGTTTCAACTAAATAAATTATTTCAGCTTGCATGGCTCCACTGCTACTTTGAATAACTCTGCAGTGTCTAACCCCTTTATCTCAAGCACTGAAGGCCCTTTATCACAATACCATACATGCACTCAATTTCTATGCAGACTAACTCATCTAGAACGCCAGCACACAAAAAACGCTTTTCCAAGCCTCAAGAAATAAAGTGCCAAACAGAGGTCCTAACACCAAGCATAGCCTCATTCAACACAACCAACCAGTTTAAGACCTCCCCAAAACACTCAACTGTTTACCTAGTGATCTCTGCAACACAGAAGCACCTAAAGTCCATTGAGCTCTACGTACGTATCAACATATGCTCCAACAGCACAAAACAAAAAGGCATTCAAGCTACACATCTAAAGAGAAATCCCTAATATTAGGCCCAAATGCCATTTAAGCCCACTGGAACTCCCAGCACATTGGTGATGCTGCTGTCAATGTTACACCACTGACCTCATAGGGATTCTTAAAAATCCAAGCATCATACAAGTAACTAGTGCTACAAATTAGCCATGCCCATTCAACAAGAGAATGGGAAGGGTGTAGTATCTAGCAGGTATTGCATAAAGGTGCACACTGTTAAAAATATATTACTAAAGCATGGCGGGCAGCCACTGTCATTTAAAGACAGCACATTTTGCATTCAAACGACCACTAAATTTGCTGATATACAATTTTTCTTTTACAACTATATAGTGGGCAAACTAAATTTGTCATTTGTGCATCTTGATTTGTTTTGACCCTGTTAAAATCTGTGTTTCCGACACACTCTATAATTCGAAATAAGCACTTCATTTGTGCTCTCTTGCTTATTTCTTTTGAAATATTTGCATGCTTCATTTGGGTATTTAACTGCTGTTGTGTGAAAACGACATCATATAGCATTTTCTTTGTGACCAGCAAGAGTATGACTTAGTTTACTTTAAAAAATACTCACATTTTCCAGTACAAGAAAGAAAAATAAACACCAGTCTCCATGTTTAAAGAATAAGCAGCAATTTGTCAGAAGACTAGACTGACATTTGATCTCTGTCCTTGAACGCACAGCAAATGTGACAAAATAAAAATAAAATGTTAAGTTGTGTCCTTAACTCCAGCATGGCTATTTAAGTGCCCTCTAAGTGCTCATGGGGCTGCTGTAGTTGGGCGCCCTCCAACCTCTGGTCTCCTGTGCATTGCACCGGCTGCACCACTGGTAGCTGCTCCCCTGATTGAAAAGACTAACCATGTCTGCAAGTATGACCACAGAAAGAACGGAGTACTTTAGTTGGACTACTACTATTGTTGTGAGCCTAGGTTGATTTGCATGTGGTTGGTCCTTTTCTCGTATGGCTCAGTGAGCAAAATACAATGAAGTGGAATGTAGCACAGATTACCTGGAATGGCTGTATTAAGACAACCATGTATGCAGAACTTTTTATTCTTTATAAAAACGTAACCTTCACAGCTGTGCCCAGGGATTAGTGTTGTCCCTTCCGTGCCAAAAATTAAAATTGCACATCACTGAGGTGGGGTTTCAAGCAGGGCCGGACTGAGAACCAAAACCGGCCCTGGCAAAGTGCTCGACCGGCCCCTTGGGGGTGCGACCGAGCTCTTTGCCGGGGCCGGTTTTCGGCCGATTTTGTTACAGGGCCGATTTTGCAGCTACGGCCCTGTAACAAAAACGGCCCCCACTGCCCAAAACCGGCCCCCACCCTTGCGGCGCACCGGGGGATTGCCCGGTGCCCGCAACGGCCAGTCCGGGCCTGGTTTCAAGAGCTCTAATACAGAGAGGATGTTGCTTATAAGAGCAGGCCAGGCTTTACCACTTGAGACCAGGCTGAAATTGATATGCTTGGTCCCTTTCATTAGCGGCACAATGAGCACAAGAATGATGGACTAGAACATAGCCTTCAGTAATGACCACTGGCTAAGATTAATTCATCCATCACTGTCGGTTATTGTCACGAAAAGGACGATAGCAAAACCTTGGGGTTTCCACTCTCATGACCATCGGCTGCTTGACTTGCCTGATCCTTTAGAACCAGAAAATAGATCCCAAACAACTAGATCCAAACATTCTCGAAGGCCCAGACTGCTGTGAAGCATTCCTCCTGAATTGTAGGCCACTTTTGTTTCTTTGACAGAAGTCCATGACAGATGAAGTCTTGATCCTGCTGCCTTCTCACTGAGTTGATTTAAGCTGGAATGGTTCCATCAGCCTTTATCCTACACCTAGCGGTACAAAAGGGGGTGGTGATGGACGGAGCATCTGAACCAATCAAACACTCGCACCCAGTCAAAAGATCTCGGTTTAATCCATCACCGTTCTTTAGCCCACTCTGCCACCCCAGTTCAGACATGGCTATATGCAAATCAGTCTGACCCTGTGCCTCAAAAAGAATAACCCTGTAAAAAATGACATAGACATGACAGACACACAAGTAACATAAAACACACACTCTATTGCATCGGTGGAGAAATACTAGAGGAGGGGGAAAAAAAATGTCTATGTCATTTTTTACAGGGTTATTCCTTCACTTGTAGTATGATCTCCTCTACTCAGTGAGCACAACCCGCATGACTTTTTTCTAGGTGACTGCACCTGCTAAAATGTCTTTCAGAGGTTTTACTGATGTTTTTCCTCATATTTTCCTTAGGTAATGCAATTTGCACATTACTTGGAATATACCGCTGTTGGTACATTATAACCTATAGACCACACACATATATTTTGTTCACTTGTTGTAAATATCAATTACTGCTTTTACATAGTGAAACGTGAGTAAGGTGGGAAAGTTGTGCACCCCGTCCTGAAGAAGGAGTTGATCTCCGAAACATGTCGACGCACACATGTTGTGATGTACATAATCACGACATAAACACCTCGCACTTCACATTTTTTAATAGTACCAGCCCGGGGACCTAAATAAAAAATGTTGTTAGTCCGATGAGCCAGGTCCTTTTTAATCTTTCACTCATCCCACCACTCACTCACATTAAATAAATAAAAATACCCTCACATGCACCATACATAGTCATTAACTATAAGTGCTCCCACGTAGTCGTAGGTCGCAGCACGCCGCATCCCGTAGAGGGGTGCGAAGACCCCTATGATGAAGCATGACACCAAGGGTCCTTTTGGTGTGTGAGGGGTATTGTAAAAAACACTAAGTGCTCCACACCGTAGTGAGGAACACTTCCAAACACTATATAGTGGATTCTCTTTGTTTATATAAACTTACTTAGGGAGTACGAATCCACTCATGAGACTCTCCCTCCCTTCCTCTGTTTTTTTCTCGATTCCTTCAAACTGTCACCAGACACATTTCATGTGCTCCTGTAGAAGAGCCCAATTTCTAATATCCAACCCCCTGCCATTCCCCCTTCAGGATGTGACAACCTACCCTCTCACTATCATTCTAGTGTCAGATGCTATTCAAAGGCAAATCACCATGATGGACTGAAATATGCAAGTTGTTTAGTTGAAGGGAATTGTAGTGCTGCAAAACATGCATCTCGCTCTCAGTGAGCACATCCCACAACCTGGTACGTGCATCTACCGGACAAACAAAAAGGAAGCTGGATAGCTGGATGCAGATCCAGGACTCCTGAACTTCCAAGAGAGCACTGCAATGAGAAGAGTTCAAGCTGGTGATGCACAGGGCCACTGGTGGGACATTAATGTCCCGGTTACTTACCGGTAATCTTCATTACTCCGAGTATAGTTTTTTTGGTGTGGAGCTGAAGCTCACTTTGTTAGTCATGTGGCGAGGAAGACTTACGAGGAGGTAATGTGCGGAATTTGCGTTTTCCGCGTTTGCATTGTGTTTGCTACACTTGCCATATAATCCAATCTCTCCTGCTTATTTTGCAGAGTTCACCCCCCAAAAATTTCTAGCTCAAGTGGATAAAAAGTTATCAGAAATATGCCACACTTACTACTGTGAAGGGATAGACACTTTTAAATTGCTTATTGCAGGGTTCAATTATTGAACTGAAAGTAACGAGATAAAACACTTGTCCAGGCACCCTTTAGGTTTCCATTTCACAGACTGGGAAGGGGTTTTTCTGCAGTATAAAAAAAAACATGACATATTAAAATCAAATTCAAACAGAGAGAAAATAACGATTCCTTCTTTGTCATGAACATATGTCGCTTTGTTATTAGTATTTATTATTGGAACAGATTAATTTTACTCCCCATACCCTGTTCACAAAACAGCAGTTATATCAAAAGTACAGAAAAATCCCAAAATTGTATTTCTCCCTATAAGGGCTTCAGCCTTGAATATCACAGTGTCTTCTAGAAATCTAGCAAGATATTTAAAAAAAGATATGGAAAGTAAAATATTGTTCTGTGCTCTTTCAAAGCAGTTGTTTCTCTGACCTGCTTGGAAGTGTCCGCTCTCATCCTGCTCTTTGCATGATTAAAGGATTCAAGACTTACCTGCCGTGTCTGCAGCTTCTATATTTTAGGTGGAGACTGCAGCACTCATCCTCCTAGACCTCTCCGCCGCCTTCAACACCGTCTGCCACCGCACACTACGCGCACGCCTCCACGCTGCAGGGATCCGAGACAAGGCTGGAATGGACCTCCTCCTTCCTCTCCGGTAGAACCCAGAGCGTCCGCCTCCCCCGTTCCGTTCCGAAGCCTCCGAGATCATCTGCGGCGTACCTCAAGGATCCTCCCTCAGCCCAACACTGTTCAACATTTACATGGCCCCGCTCGCACACGTCGCCCGACAGCACGACCTCAGCATAATCTCTTACGCTGACGACACTCAACTGATCGTCTCCCTCACCAAGGACCCCATGAAGGAATGAAAGCCGTTGCCGACTGGATGAAGATCAGCAGTCTGAAGCTGAACTCGGTCAAGAAGGAGGTCCTCATCCTTGGCTCAAAACCGTCAGCCTGGGACGACTCCTGGTGGCCAACGGCACTGGGGGCAGCCCCGACCCCCACCAACCAAGCACGCAACCTGGGAATCATCCTCGACTCAACGCTCTCAATGACCAAGCAAGTCAACGCCGTCTCCTCCTCCTGCTTCAACACCCTCCGCATGCTCCGCAAGATCTACAGATGGATCCCGACAGATACAAGAAAGACAGTCACCCAGGCCCTCATCAGCAGCAGACTGGACTACGGAAAAGCCCTCTACGCGGGAGCCCCGACCAAGCTCATCAATCGACTACAACCCATCCAAAACTCCTCGGCACGACTGATCCTCGATGTACCACGACACGGCCACATCACCCCCACCTGAGAAACCTACACTGGCTCCCTGTCAACAAGAGGATATCCTTCAAGCTCCTCATCCACGCACACAAGGCACTCCACAAGACCGGCCCAGCCTACCTCAACAGACGGCTCTCCTTCTACACCCCCAACCGCCAGCTATGCTCCGCCGACCTCTCACTCGCCACCGGCCCGCGCATCCGAAGAACAACCACTGGCGAGAGATCCTTCTCCCACCTCTCCGCCAAGACATGGAACACCCTCCAACTGAGCCTACGAAGACCCAAGACCTGCTGACCTTCAGGAGGATACTAAAGACCTGGCTGTTCGATCAGTAGTGGCCCCCACCTACGCCCCCACCCCCGCCTTGAGACCCTCGCGGGTATGTAGTGCGCTTAACAAATGACTGATTGAGGTGTGTTTTTTGCTCTTGGTTGAAGCGACTTTGCAAATAAAACGTTATTCTTGTGTTTTGATGGAAAACAAACTCATTTGTTCGTGGACAACATATTCATTGGGATCTGCTGTATCAGTCCTGCCAAGCGTCACGCAACCGGTGTGACACTCACGCATTTCAGTGCGGTGATCCGCATCACCGCACTGAAATGCAATGTCACGCATTTTAATGCCACTCTGACGTGCGCACTGCCGGGGCCTCTGTGCACCTGTGCGCCGGCTCTTCTGCTCCCTGCAAACTTGCCAGCAGCTCTGGCTCAGTTAACAAACAGTTAACTATTAAAGATGTTCGTCGGCTCAGCTCTGGCTGAGACTGCTACAATGTTATAAATCTTCCGCCCTGCTGGCGCTGCATCCTGCCCAAGTCGCGGCTGTCAGTTACTGACTGATACTGCCGCTTCAGACCCGTGGGCGGGGCATGCCCTCAGCAGTGGTGGCTACTACTGGCTGTGGCACCGTTGGGGTGGGTTATCCGGATATTGTGACCCCGTGACGAGTCGTCACGTCCGCAAGAGGAAGTGGCGATTGGACAGAAACGGGGGGGGACTCAACCTGAGAGAGTCGAGTCCTGGTGCGATGCTGTCTGCCTGCGAAAATACCCAGCTGAAGGCTTAACTGGCCGCCAGCATTGATGGGCCAGGCAGTGACAGACTCACTCACTTGTTGGCCGCAGCCGCTGCATTCATGAGAGGCAGCCGGTGGCATGATCGCAGGCAGCCTGTCAGTCTGGCCTAAGTCCGAGACAGACACTGCATGCAGTGTCAGTGTGTGCTTTGCGGCCGGCTGCGGCTCACTGCTGCGGCCGGGCCGCTGGACGACCGGGACGCAGACAGAGACACAACAGTCGGAAGTACTGCGCAGTTCAAGTCAGTACTTTACTTTGGCCGGCCACACTGACGCCAAGCAGCCTGCTGCCACTTACTTACTGTAAGTGTGGTAATTGATTATTGTCACACAGTGCCGCCAGCGCACGCACTGGTAATTTCAACACACGTTGTTAATAGCTGCGCGCAGGGCTGCTGTTTCTCGTCATCCTTCTGAGCCCGGTTCATCTGCAAGATCTGTTTCATTTGAATTCTCAGTAATCTGCAGGCCACCGGGCTGTTCTGTATCGTCACCTCACAAGTAAGTGACAGTGTCAATGTGAGACAGTGCAGCCGAGTGTTAATCCACTCCACAAATTTGCTTGTTAGTGCCATCAACTGCCTGCAAGTCGTCGGTGTCTGGAATGGAGTGTGATTTCTTTTTTACATGGTTCATGTAAAACAGAAAATGAGACTCTAGTCCAGACACCGACGACCTGCAAGAGCTAGCTGATCACCCTGCCGCTAAAAAGCCCTTTTGCTGTATGGAGGACAGATGAGAGGACCCCCCTCAGTGTAATCGGCATATTGGACTGTAGTGTCAGTGAGGGGGAACAGGAAGCCCAATCAGTTGCGGCGAGGGTGTTAAATTCTACTCCCCAGGTCTCTAGTCCTGCCTTGGTGTGGCAAGCAGCGGAGCCCCCCTCATCAACCCTTTTGTGATCTGGGCTCAGGGGCCTACTGGTGCACAGGGCCTCCCATGCACCCTCCTCCGGAGGCAGCCATCCCTATTTCAGTTCACAGGCTGCACTCCCAAGGCCCGCGTCACCTACTCAGTCGGGCCCCTTCAGCAATACACTAAAAAGCTAATTTGTGGAACACTCGGCTGCACTGAGTCTCACAGTTCACGCTACAGGATCATGCACACAATATGCACGTGTGATGGGAGTTGGGATGATGCAGCAGGTTCATGCACTTACAAGAATGTTTGTATACACCATGTGATGATGTTTCTTACACAGTATCTGTCTGGAATGTGCCAGAGCAGTCTTATAAACCAGAGTACAGGACGTTTATAATCAAATTGTTACAGGATGTGCACCTTTTTACATGTGTATGTGCTTACAACGAGCAAGAGCATTCTGCCGCTGCATTTCCATCTATGTGCAGGAATGTGAGTAGTATGTGCAAGGGCTTTGACTTACAGCATGTGCCTTTGTTTATAAAAATGAGTACACAATGTGTACTGACGTTTGTATGTGCAATTTTTTTACATGTATGCTTAAAAAATGGCTAGGGCAGGGGCTGCTATGGTTGTACGTGTTCGCAAAGACTGTAAAGATTATTTGTAAGGAGCAAGACCAAAGTGGTCATAATGACAATTATAATTTCTATAAAGTGTGCACACCTCTGTGTGCACGTCTTCCTGTTTACACGTTCGCAATCTGCAAGGGCATTTGAATGCAGCGCATGCGCATACATTGACTTGACAGTACACTGTCTTCACGTAAAGCAGTCAGAAAATGAGACTCCAGTAGAGAGGATTCTACGACCTTCCATATATCATCTTTTTGGAATGTGTTCACATTTACAGTACAGTCAGGTTACAGGAGGGAGCACTAGGGTTAGTGTGCTTCCATTTCTGGTGCTCTGCAGCAGTTTCAGGAGGTTTGTGGAGTTTTTTTGTTGCTCAAATGGCTGTAATTTCTGATATTTACAAGTTTCCCTCGTCTTCAGAGCATGATTTTTGCTCGCGAGAAAGTGTCACTCATAGTCGTTGAAATGTCACTCATAATTTCACTGAATTTATAAAAATGTCACACATGACAATCTGAAACCTTGGCAGCTATGCTGTATATTTTTTATTTCTGTGCACAGGCAGGCTGTGATACTTATTGGATAAATGGGTCAAAACGACAAAATAGCTAAACAAATCAGACACACGAGTTGCTGCATAAGTTTCCTATTCTTCCTACATAATTTAGTCAACCATGAAACGTAATTTAGTCCTGCATTGCGCCTTTAATTCTAGCGACCTTAAGAAAATACAAATATTTACCCAGGTCTATTATCTCATGCTTCAGTGTTTTGAAAAAAAGCTTTAGCCGGTTAGCTGAAGCTGCCTAGTTTTAGCTGGAACCAGGGTCTCGAGTTCCCCATCGCCGTACATGAGCCGCTTACTCATTTCAGGTTTTGTTTTACTTTGAATTATGGGATTCCTAGTCCTTTGTTTTCATAATGGGACAAATGTGACTACAAGTCCCAAAATGCAAAGTAAAAATATGGACTATCCGAGACCACGGGGTTATTTATGTATGCAATATATTTTGAACGCTAGACTATCGCACGCGCATGCACGTTCATGAACGTGCCCGTCAAAAAGATGGCTACATGCCGTAGCCTTCTCTTTGGAAGTCCAATGTCAGCCATCTTTGTGAAGGGCAGAGGTGCAGAGGGGCGGGAAGTAGCGCAGCGGCAGCGGCAGCGCAGCCCCATAGTCATTCCGTCCCAAGCAGAGATGCCTCGGTAAATCGATGTAGGGTGTAGTCCGTTTTAATTCGATACTATCTGATTTACGCCGATTTTTTAAATATCTTATATCGCAAACAATAATATAAAACAGCGCGCTGACTCCAGGAGCTGCACGAGCTTTTCGTTTTAGGACGTGCACTGCCCCATGTATTCATTTCCTGGGTTGTTATGCGTTCCTGGGCAAACAAATGATTAGACTTTGCACTTAGCAGACCTTCCTCCAGTTCCCGAGCTTGGTGCAGGTAGGAGCCGAGAGCTGATTGTGAAGCTGAGATTAGTTTACAAAAAATATATTTAGTCCCGTCAATAGGATACTTAAAGTTGAAACAACGACCCATATCTTTGGACTGAGCGGAAGGGTCGGAGCTGGTGAAACATGGCGAAAACCTGCAACATCCGTAGCCTCTACTTTGTGGTTTCTTGTGCACTGTTGCTTGCTCTGCTTAATGGCGCTGGGGCAGCTAAGATCCTGGTGGTCCCAGTGGACGGGAGCCATTGGGCAGACCCCCCAGGATATAGCGGCATGGATTCGCAAATTTAGCGGCACAAAAATGAAAATTTAGCGGCACAAATATGGAAATTTAGCGGCAATTTTGCGGCATTTTATTTGGCCATTTTTCCTACAACAAACACAGATATCTTAGCTTTTTTAGTTATTTAACAACATGAAGCTATGGATATTTGGTTTAATTACAATGTAGACACTTTGTTTCCCTCGAAAAGCATGTACAGATATTCAAGTGTATCTCTGGATATGGTTTGGGAATTCTCAACGTGTCAAATCCTGGTGCTGGTCGTGGGGAAATGAAGTGGTGAAGTATTCCAGGGGCGTGACGTCTTTGGACAGTCAGCACCATTGGTCTCTTGAAGTGCGTGCTCTGCTTGTTGTCGAACCAGACCTGTAGTAGGTGATGGTGTGACCTAGTGAGATGTCAAATGCAGAGTTCACCCAAGTCCACCGTGATGCACACCCTTTGGCTCACAGCCCTACTTCTGCCTCGTTGTGATGCACGGTGCACTTTCGGTTCTCTGCAGCTATATGTGTACTGTGAATGCACCCTCTCCTAACCCCTAAACTCCAACATGCAGAACTCCCTATGGATTCCCAAGTCCAATGGCGAATCCAGAAGTTTCTTCTAAGTAGCTGCCCGCCCCTACCAATCCCCACACCTGTGCAACGCAAACAACCTGCTCACTTTCAAGAAACTGCTGGAAACACATCTCTTCAAGAACATGTTCCACACTTTCTTGCATCCTTCTCTTTTCTCTCTGCCCCTAGAAGCAATTCAGGCATCCGGTGCACACAATTTAAATATATGTAAATAAAATAAGTATTCAGTGACAGTGCAGCTTGCATTGTGGGCACCCCACCTGCAAAATCATATGTAGTGATGTGGCCAGGAGTATAGGGTGGTACTTGGGCACGCACGATATTCTGGAAGGTCTGATTACCTATTGCACCACAGTAAGTGACATGCCATGACTTTTGACAGTATTTATGTGACAAGACGATCTAATACCTACACTGCCACTGCTGCAAAAGACTATGCCATGGCGTTTCAGTGATGGAGAGGACGGCAGGCAGCTTGCTGCACTTCTCGCTTTACCCGTTTAAAAAAAAAATTGTTTTGAAAAATATCTTTTTCTAGTCCTTTCTCTGGGTTTGCGTTAAGTGTTTATGGAAGGTTAGGGAAGGACACGCGCCATCAGCATAAGCATATGCACCAGGGAGATGCCCTGAGCTCACGAGGCAGCCAATTTAAGAGCTAGGCTCTCTTTGTCAGTGAGAACTGTTTGGACTGTGCCTTTCTAGAGGCACCGATGAAAACAACAGTCACATCTAACTTTTCCCCACTCAAATGTCGGTACTTTGCATAAACGCAGTTATTTTGTACGAAGTATGTGTTTATGAATGTTCCTATTCGATCATAAGCTTGACAGCTGCAGCAGTTTGTAATTTATGTTTCTACTTTTCTCGCAGGAAGTAGTGTCGTCACTTCACCTAATTATTCGTTGTAGCATAATTGACACTGTATGCTATAGGGGCATCCCATGTGAATCGAACAAAGTAATCTCTTCTACCACATCCGTCCACATGAAAATCATGACAGTGCATGTAGTATGCATCCTTTCTTATTCAATTAGAATGTACTCGTTTTCTGTAGGGTACACTTACAGAAAACAGTGTTCCCCTATTTATTTAATGCACTTGTACAAAAACACTCTACAAAACGTAAGTTTGAAAATAGTTACAAAATTAGGCACAGTGAAATGGACGCTTTTTGTTATACGTTAATTTCGCTCCATGCAGCGGTAGCAATATTTTGGTTCCATCTCATGATTTAAAGTGAACATTTGCAAGACATTATCCAGGCGGTATTTAGAACATGTTTAAACATGAGGTACTGCATTTCCTGTATAAATTAGGGAAGTTGAATTAGACGTTTGTCAATAGTCAGACCCCCCAGGATATTGGATTAGCTTTTGTAAAAATACCGCGATTTCAACAAAAGTGCCGATTTCGCGGGCACTTATGTAAAAATCGCGGCATTTTTACAAAAGTGCCGATTTCGCGGCAAATCGCGGGATCGCGAAATCGCGATATCCTGGAGGGTCTGATTGGGTAAACATCAAAATTCTCATGATGGAGCTACTGGGACGAGGGCACGAGCTCACAGTGGTGAAAGCCTCCAATGCCATCTACATAGAAGACGAATCGGACGATTTTATAATAGAAACAATACAAATGCCACCGAACACGTTGACAAAAGATGAGGTTGAAAAACATGCACTTGACTGGATTTTTAGAATGGCCTTCTCCAAAGACAGATCATCACTTTCCATTGCTTGGGAAATACTTGGCGTCATTCAGCAAACCACTGAGAGCCACGCAGCGGTTATTGCAGCCATGTTTGAAAATAAGGAGCTGATGGAGCGCCTTCAGAATACGCATTTTGAGCTTGTCCTGGCTGATCTGTATTTTCAAGGTGGAGTTATGCTGGCACATCACCTTGAGATTCCAGTAGTATTTTTTGGGCGGTGGCTGCAAATTGAAGAAATCCATTTGGCTACGGCCCCATCACCGCTCTCATATGTACCGGTGCTGCATTCTAGGTGGACAGATAGAATGAGTTTTGTTGAAAGATGTAAAAACTTTTTGCTATACAGCTTGAATGAAATTCTGAATAAGTTCATTGTTTACCCGACGTATGATGAACTTTGTCAGCGGTATCTGAAAACAGAGAGCGGACTTTATCACCTTATTAAAAAGGCTGATATTTCCCTGATGAAGGTGGATTTTGTCTTTGAGTTCCCCAGGCCGATCATGCCCAATGCCGTCTACATTGGAGGCTTTCAGAACCGACCTCCAAAGGCTCTTCCTGCAGAGATTCAAGAGTTTGTGGACGGTTCTGGTGATGCAGGAGTGGTGGTCTTCTCATTGGGAACGTTTTTAAGAACCTTACCATGGGAGTTAGCCAATAAGATTGCCGATGGCTTGGCCAGGCTTCCAGAACGTGTGATCTGGCGCTACACAGGAGAGACACCGCTCACACTGGGAAACAACACCAAGATTCTGAGCTGGCTGCCCCAGAATGACCTTCTCAGTCATCCAAAAACAAAGGCCTTCATCGCCCATGGAGGAGAGAATGGCGTTTACGAGGCCATCTACCATGGAGTGCCGGTGATCGGCTTTCCAGTATTTGGTGACCAGTATGAAAATATCTTGCGGCTTAGCAGTCGGGGAGCTGCCTTTTTGTTGAAGAACCTGCCAGAATTAACAGCTGAAAACATTTACAATGCAGTAAGAACTGTTATTGATGACCCAAGGTATAGAGCCAACATGCAACGCCTGTCTGCTCTGCACAGAGATGTTCAGGTCCATCCAATGCAGACTGCTATCTTCTGGATAGAGTACACCATCCGCCACAAGGGCGCGTCCCATCTTCAGGCAGCCGGGAATGACATGCCCTTCTATCAGTACTATCTAGTTGATGTCATTGGATTGCTGGGCGCTGTTCTACTTCTTACCATCTGGTTAGCGTGGAAAGTGTTAAATGCTATTGTGAAAAGAGTATGTTTGGGGAAAAGGAAACCAAAACGGGACTAGAGAGGAGTGGGACATGAATAAGAAATTATAATCCTTTCTTGAAGTTGATGAGGTGTGAAGGTCAATCTGAGGACTGAAAGAAGCACCCCCTAGGGCTTTAAAAGCTACAGATGAAGGGCGAAGTGGAACAGGATTTGATTAGGGTACCAATGTTCTTAGTGTGATGGCGCTCCATCTGTGCTTTTGAGCCTAGAATTCAAAAGCTAAACATATTTTCTTATCAGCAGTTGAATGTTGGCCGTGGCAGTTTAAACTTAGGTGCTATTGATATCCTTATTTAGCTGCCCAGGAAATTTTATTTTTAAATGTCTGTGTTCTCTTACACAAATGTATTAAAAAATCAATCAATTTCTGAAGTTCTATTAACAGTTCTTCTCCCACCAGAAGGCGTTGTGGAGTTTTTTTATTGAAACTGACACCTGTACCTGTAGCATCTGACATTTCACAATGTGAATGATATATTAACAACCATTGCTGTATCATTTGCTGCTTCTTCATCTCTCCATCATCTGGGTACAGTTGATTACATTTATTTAATGGGGATTGCTCCTTGGTTTGGGAATGGTTCCACTCTCTTTCACCCAATGTCTCCACATCCCTTTTTAAATCAGACTGGAAGGAATCAAGATGAATTTCGAGGTGGTCATTTGTTCAATAAATCTAAGTGAAATGAACTGAGGGGTTTAAGTCTATTTGCCTGTGGGCAAGTGTACATTTTACAGAAACATCCCATTCTTTTGGGGTAAGCATCCTCTTCTATATAGGCATGCAGTGCAGAGGGATTGGGCCTGGCCTCCTTTCTCACTCTTGTGTGTTGACGTGATGCACCTAGTATGCTGTGTAAGAAAGCTTGCAGTGCAGTTGAGAATTTCAGTTGATTTCTAGTGAATTTTAGCAGACGATATTTCTCATGGAGTAACTTCAACATGATCCGAGAGGTCATTTCAGTGTACAATGAGTGCTGTGTGAAAAAGCACAGTTGCTAATTTGAGCATTGTAATAAATCCTAACTTCATTTCAAAACATTATGATGTAAATCGTAAATGTATTGGTGGTTTTTATAATATCAAATATATTCATTGGGCGATCATGGTGATAGACTTTCTGCCTCACTCATATCTGTGCAGTTTATGAGCTGAGGCCAGTCCACTGGTACCTGTAGAATGAACCAGCCGAACCCTCCCTCTTCCGAATGACAGCCAGTCCCTCTACTTTCAATACTGCCCTGACTGAGCTGATGGTGCAAATTATTTGTAATTATTTAGGTATGGTAATTCAAATAGCCTTACTAGAAAAGAAAACTCGTGATTTATGACGATCTTTAATGTTATGTATGGAATTTATGTAATGCCACAAATCTTACGGTACATCAGAAAAAACATTAAGAAACAGGAACTACCAGTAGTGGCCGATAATGTTCCTGTAAATGGGCACACATACACTTGTCTATATGCCGTTCACAAACAGTTACACCAACCCTCCACAACCACATATGCATGCATGAATATGCCTTGTTATTCCGTAGTCTTTTTCCCCGCAGGGAATTACAACGCGGTCGCTACAACAACCATGTTGTAATTCCGCATACCATTACCCCGCAAGTCGTAACAACAACTTGCGGATGGGGGCGCTGGATGTTGGAATAGTCTAATTTACTATTCCAACTCCAGTCAGTGCGGATATTAGAGAAGGTGTTGGATTTTAAATCCAACACCTTCTCCCCTCTGCAAGTCTTTGTTCTGACTTGCGGCGTAATGGTATGCGGAATTATAATGCGGTTGTTGTAACAACCGCGTTATTTTTCCCTGCGGGGAAAAAGTTTTGTGGTAAACGATGTTTACCGCATGCACAAGGGCTGCGGCGGTGGCATCGGGTGACAGAAGGGAAGCCTAGGTGATTCCTGGAGGATTGGGAAAGGGGCTACTTCCTCCTCTCTTTGTTTGACCTTGACACAGGTCAGCCAATGAGTGGAGGACCTTTCCTTACTTGTCCCAGAATCGGATGGGGTCAGTGAAGCCTGCTGACCTAATCCTACTCTGATTTGCCATCATTGATGGACATTCGGCCATGGGCACTCCAGGGCTTAAAGCTGAAGCACCCCTAATCATAATGGAGAGGGCCTAGCAGCATTTTGTTGGGCTGAGGAGGTCATTCCCATAGGGCTGTGAAATCTTCAGCACAGTAAAGTTCGGCTCAGGCAGCCTGGCATCTGTGTATTAGCATGTTAAGCGTCTAGCTTCCTGACCTTTGCTTAGCCTGACCCTTAATGTTTGGATAAAAGGTGGTGTGGCGGGGCCTTTGCTCCCTTAACTACGGTCCCTGCCTGGGAGCTACAGTGAAAAGGCAAAGGTTTATGCTTTTTCTTAAAGTGAAAGTCAGAAGATATTGCTTTGAGTTGCTGTAGGAGGGTGGTACAAAGTTTTTACATTGTGTATCCCTCATTTGATATTAATGGGGGTCTGCGCATCACTTGTGGGTCATTATTATTGTTGTCAGTTAGTGGTCGCCCAGGGTAGCAATGACTATTCTTGAGGTGTGAACCATTTCCACTACAATGTCCCTTTCGGCCCCTACTCTTTGGAATCACAATAGTAGTGGGGAGCCAGAAAGAGAGCACTTGAATGCCTGTTTACATTTGCTTCTGGTGGTGAGGTGTATTATAGCACCTGACAGGAGGGTGGGTAGAGTCAGAAAGCGTTTCCTGTCGTGTGGAATACCTCATGTGTGATGACTGGGTCGAGGACGAGGGACGTAGAGGTAATGCCTGTTTACATTCTCTAGATTTCTTACCTTGTCTTCTCCCTAGGCGCACGCTGAATGTAGAGATGATAACGGTGGGGTTAGAATGTAGCCCTTTAATTTGATTGTTACTTCCTGTGCACCTGGCACTTTAGTGAATTGACATTAATGATTAATATACATTTTGATAGGCATGATGGCAGGAGTTACCAGTGTTGTCGGAACGATGTGTCTGGCGAAACACCACAAACCTTTCACCATTCCTTTCTGTTTTTGAACTGTCCTGAAAGGCTGAATACTCGCAGGGAAACTGCAGAGACATATAGGGAATTACCAGATTAATTAGACCCAGTAATTTCCCATTTCATAGTGAAACCTCAGGGTTCCACTCATAATACTGCTAAGTCCAGACCCCCGGACTAACCGTAACCTGGTAATTTCATCTTTAGGAGTGGGGATTTGCCTGATGCTGGTCCAGGCCTCTCATAATAAGTCTTAAGTTGATATTGTTGCATCGATTTTAAATTAATTTTCAATTTGTCAAAGAAAGAATTTTTTAAAAGTAATTTTCAGTATAGAACATTCAGACGTTTGGCAGTACATGTGTACCATATGAATATTTTAATTGCATAATTAATGCTTTAATTGCACTTTCACTACAGCTATCTTTGTGCCAAAGCACATCAAAGAGTAGGGTTTTAATTTAGCTCCTCACCACAATATTAAGAACTCAATCTACAGTGTTAAACTATTAATCCTCAAAGTATTTTTTTAATGATTTTTATTGATTTTCCACATTGACAACATTAGCATCTTCATTACAAGATAATCCAATATTGACATTACAAGGGCAATAATTTGAATGGCTTAGGCAGGAGGCCCGCAAAATCCTAGCCAGTGAGAAAGAAGGTCCAGCTTGTTCTCTATGTCACCACACATGTCCATAGTAGAATATATTTACGTACAATTTACATGAGTTGTAAGTACAACAGGAAAATTCTTCCTTATGACACAGATCAACTCTATCATTGAATCACATGCGAGCAACAATGTAAAATAACATGAAAAAGAGAGAACTATAGGTCGATCTCTGCGTGTGGGTAAAAATCAAGGTGTACTTGTCGGTATAGTAGTCATCACGTATGTAGCTAGATGTATGGGTGGATCACCCAGTGTGGATGAGCCGAAGGAGAGGGCGCTGGTTTGTGGGGGCGGGGGGGGGGAAGGGGAGCGAAAAGGGGGAGGAAGGAAAGGGGGCGCCTAAGAGGGGGGGTTGTCTCGGCCAACCTGGTCTCAATTAGTGGCAGGTAGTCCCGCCACTGAGTAGGAATCTGTTGCGGGGGCGCTAATGCCTGCGAAGCCTGTGCCAGCTGGTTCGTGTGTTCCGATACCAGTGCCCTTTGTAGATCCAACAGCCACAAGTGTATGCTGGGGCCCGTCTGGGCCTTCCATGTCATGGCTGTTTTGTGTTTGGCGAGGCCCAGGGCTAGGTCTAGGAACTTATTTAGACCTTTGCGCGAAGCACAGCACTTTGTGACGCCCAGCAGGAAATGGGTGGGCTTCACTATTACCTGGGTGTCAGCTGCCTCTGTGAGTATAGTTTGAATGCTTGCCCATGTCCATACCATATACGTGAATGGGCCCCCCGTGTTGCGGCACTTGGAGCATCTGTCAACGGTTGTTGAATACATGCGCGCTAGCCTGTGGGGTGTAAGGTACATGTGATGCAGGTAATTGAATTGGGTGTATTTCAACCTAGCGTTGGTTGAAACAGTTTTTGGGTGGCTGAGACATTGCGTCCAGTGTTTATCTCAAATAGTGGTGGCCAGTACACACCCAGGGTTGCCAGTGCAGGTGCATCATCCAACCTGATGCAGGTGTATATGGCCGTTACTGCGTGTCTGCCCTGTCCATGCGTCAGTAATATTTGCAAGAGATGCGATGTGGGAAGTTCAGTATGATGGTTGCCCCACGCTTGTAGGAAGTGGCGCGTAAGCAGAGCATGTAGGAGGAATGAACCTTGTGGCACCTAACTCTTCAAATGTTTGTAGTTGCGAGTCTGCATACATGTCACCCCATGTGTCTAATCCCCTCTCCCTCCAGGGTCCAAGCTCCAAGCATCCGTGACAGCTGAATGTGCCGGGGAGTACCTCCAGTGGTAGGCTGGGGGCATACCGAGCAGTTAGGCCCTCGGGTAGCACATATCTGGACTAACTATGTCTAGCCGCCGTCATTAGGATGTTTCCATGTTGTTTCTTGATCTGTGTGATGGTGCCCGACAACCACTCCAGTAATATCGGGTGATCCCAGGACACAGCCTCCATTACCAATTTGATAAGGTTACTCCTACCCAGCCATCTCATTGGCCATTGCAATTGTGCTGCAGCGTAGTATCGCTCATAATTCGGAGCCACTAGACCGCCCTCCGATAATGGTAGATATAGTTTATGTAGAGGCACCCTGGCCCTAGAATGTCCCCATATGAGGGAGACCAAAAGGGATTCCAGATCTTTAAAGATTTTCCGCTGCAGGCGATAGGGGAGTGTGTAAAAGAAGAATAGGAGACACGGGAGGACCAGCATCTTGGAGATCGCCACCCGTCCCATGGGGGATAAGGGAAGGCATAACAAAACAAGGAGAGTCAATCGGGCTTTAGTATTGGCAAGCCCCAGGTTACCATCTAATGTGTCCACCCCGAATGATAGATCTGGATCCCCAAGTATTTAAAAGTATCAAACGCCCATTTCAGTGGCATCTTCGGTGCAGCCTGCCTCTGGGTTAATGACATAGGTGTCATGGGGAACACCACCGATTTATACCAATTGACTCGCAATCCAGAGACCCGTGCATGCTCATCTAATAGAGCCATTATCTGTTGGAGTACCTTGGTTCGGCCATGTAGGAAAATTAATGCGCTGTCCGCGTATAGTGACACTATGTGCCATCTGTGGTCTGCATGTAGGCCCCACTCCACTACCCGTTGTCGTAATCTACACGTTAGTGGCTCCATGGCCAGGGCAAAAAGTATCGGCGACAGAGGGCAACCTTGGCGGGTGCCTTGTGCTGTTGTAAAAAGTGAGGAAAAAGCGCAACCCTTCTTCACCTTGGCCTGCGGTCTGTGGTACAACAGCCGTATACACCGTAAGAAATTGGGGCCAATGCCAAATCTGGACCGTACGCCAACAGATAGTCCCAGCTCAATGTATCAAACGTCTTTTTGATGTCTAAGGATGCTATCCAGGACAGTTCCACCTCCCCTCTCGCTCACTACAGCATTGTAAATATTCGACGTAAGTTCAAACTAGTGTTTCACCCTGGTATAAAACTGATCTGGTCTTCATGCACCAGCGAAGGAACAGCAGCGACTAACCTATTCGCTAGTAACTTCCAGATGATCTTGTAATCAATGTTCAACATTGACAAAGGGCGATATGAGGCCATTAGAAGAGGGTCTCGGCCTAGTTTAGGTAGGACCACCAGCGTCACCTCTCTCAGAGTGAGTGGGAGTTCAGCCTTCTCAAAGGCTTCGGCGTAAATGCTGGCCAACTGTGGCGTTAGCTGTTTAGAATAGATAGTATAAAATTCCGACGACTATCTATCTGTTCCTGGAATCTTGCTTGCTGCCAATTGCCCTATTGCCTCCGCAATCTCATCTACCATGGTGGGGTCTTCTAGGGAATCGTAATGCGCCAGTATAATTTATGGGAGTTGAATTCCGGCAAGGAAGCTCTGTGTGGAGGCAGGGCTTTGGAGAACGGGGGTCGTATAAAGCGTTGTGTAGTATTTAAAGATGGACTGATTAGTAGCCTCTTGTGTAGATGCGTATATGGCAGTAATGGGGGATTGAGAAGCGTCCGATTTCAGTAGCCACTCTAGCAGCTTGCCTGCTTAATCTCCCTCCTTGTGCCTGCGTGCCAAGTATATTTTGTTGTCCAATACGCAAAGGTCATTCAATGCACCCTTGTACGCCAGGCAGGCTTGGGCCAGAGAGGGACCAATCTAGGGGTCGTTGGGGATGAGTTGCTCACATCGCCATACGTCCGATTCATGAGTCTCGAGCTCGTCTGTCATTGATTTACGGGCACCATACGTGGTTTTAATTGCATGCCCGCGGAGGACCACCTTAAAGGCGTCCCATTCTATTCCCGTAGACGGAGCAGTGCCAGCATTCGTAGAAAAAATACGAATCGATGGAGCACAGTATGATGCGTCCGCTTGTGCGGCGCACGGCAGTCGACAGGTCGATATTTCAGCTCGTCTCGCACCCCAGGACAGGCTTAATTATAACGGGTTATGGTCAGAAAGGGCTCGTGCTAAGTAGTCTGCCTGTAATATGTTACGTAGTGCATTATCTGAACAATATATAATGTCTATTCTAGTGTACAAATCATGTAGCACCAAGTAGTGCGAATATATGTGCGCGTCAGAGGATGCTTGCTGCGCCATACATCATGGACTTGCATATTGAAGACCCCCTCTGTCATGTGTTGCGCCAGTCGTGCACCCCATTAAAGTCTCCACCCAGTACACAGGGACCGTAGGATCCACGCGCAGGGACGGTGTGAGTGTTTGCAGGACTGAGATACCAGCGCTAGTGGAGATCTGTTCAGTTGGCCTCCATGGTAACAGAAAGGCCATCTGTATCCACTCAGGAGTGTGTGACCTGCAGCAAGGTCCCTGGTGCCATCCATATAAGTGCAACCCTGGCATTCCCCAAGTACGTGATGCCCAGGACCATACCCCTCCAACGCTTACGGAGTGACGCGAGTGTTTGTGTGGTGAGATGTGTTTCCTGCAACAGTGCGAATGTGATCTTGTGGCTTTGTAGATATTGATACACTTTGTGTCGCTTAGCATTTCCCGCCAAACCCCTCATGTTCCAGGTCAACAATGCATAGTCTTCCGTCATCATTTATCTAGTGGTGAGGAGAATGTCTGACACATAGGCCCCCATTGCCAGCCCTCCCACCCCCACCACACCCTACCCCCACACATAATGCCAAAAGTGTATTAGTGGCCCACACTCCCTGCATTGCATAAACAATTTGAGAGATCGACATATTGAAAAAGAAGAAAAAGATTCCCCAGCATCCCACCCTAGGCTTGCTTGCCAGCGGGCAATTGGCCATTTGCACTAAAATGCAATTCAAACGTACAGAAAAAGAACACATTACAAATATAAACAAAATTGGTGTTATAACAGCTACTTATCACTTGCTGAAGGGGGCGCAACAGGGCAAAGTGTCATTTCCGGTGTGCCACCTCTCATGGTTCATCCTGGTGGCACACTAGTTTGTTCATAGCATACAATCCTTACAATGGAAGCGCTGGTAGGTGCTCTGGAGTGTTCAGCCCAGCGCGTCGGAGGTCTGCGGGGTGAGGGCCGGTTCGTCCCCGCTAATACCTCAAGCTGTGAGGTCCTGAGAGGCGATGTTTGATCTATTACCGTATCCGAGTCCAGTCTTTTGGAGGATGTGGGGCTACCTATATGCTCTACTGTCTTGATAGCCTGTGCACGCTCTTGAGCCAACTGGGCTTTCGTTGGTTGATGTAGCCTTCCCCGCCGCGGCCTCTGCGGGGTTCCATCAACTTCTAGGCCCAGTGTGAGTCCGTCGGTTATGCGGGTGACGCGTGTGCCAGGTTCTGATGATCGATCCATGCCCACGCCTCTTCAGGTGTATTACAGAATATCGTGCTTCCTTGTGGCGAATGCGGAAACGCATGGGAAATTGTGAGTACTGGATGTCGTGGTTCCTCAGACATTTCTTAAGCTCCAGGTAAGAGGAACGGTGGCGCTGTACTGTTAAAGTGTAATCCAGATATATGTGGAATTATCGACTTGCCAGGGGCCCCGCACACGAGCAGCTTGCAATATGTGATCTCTGTCTCGGTAGTTAAACAGTCTCGCCACCACCGGCCTGGGGAGAGCTCCCGGGCGTGGTGCGCCCCTGGCCCTTATGAGCACCTTCTATCGAGAAGAACTTCGAGGACTTGCCTTGCAAAATGTCTTTAAAGAACCATTCCTCCGGAATTCCATGTTGGGGTCCTCAGCACGTTCGGCGTGGCCCACAATGCGGACATTATTCCGGCGTGAGCACCCTTCTCGGTCCTCCACACGTGCTCTTGGCTAGTCTACCTCTTGCTGGAGGGACTGCAGCGCAGGGCGTAGAGACGCCAGTGTTGATTCAGACTCGTCCACCCTGTCTTTCAATTTCTTGTGGTCCTCCCGGAGGTATCCCATATCTATACCCAGTGAGTCAATCTTTTTGCCTAGGGTGGTTTTGGTATTGAGTATTGCCGCCATCAGCTCGTCAAATCTGTGCGAGTGGTCGTTGCAGTCACCTAGGGTGGAGGGCTCTGGGCGTTCTGCACACTTTGCGTTCTGAGGCATCGGTTCAACCTCCGGTGGTTGCCCAGGGGCTTCTCTACTCTGGTGTTACCCATCTCGGCATTGGCAGGGGGACAAGGAGCCAGGTGTAGGAGTCCAGCAGCGGCAGTAGGTATCAGGGCGAGTGTGAATGTGGCAGAATCGTGGGTTCTTATCGTTGCAGCTTGAGCCTTCAGGTCGCAGAGCAACCCAACGTGAGAGTACCTCGCCTTCGTCTATTCGTGCGAGGATATAAAAGTATAAAATCCAGGTGCCACAGTGAGCAGGGTTATAAATGTGCTCTACAGCTGTCCAATGAGCTTCTCAGGGGATGCCCCATGTTTCGAGTCACCCCAATTTTCACAGCATTGGAGAATCGCCAAGGAGGGCACTCCCCCAATAGGCTCCAAGCGACGAGGTCCCAAAGATAAGCCGATGGGGAGACCCTAGTCTCCGCAGGCCCCCCGCCCTCACCGCAGGTGTCCCCAGATAATTCCCGTCCTGCACTGCGTCAACACTGCTGTTGCCCCCAAAGAAATGCATGTAAGTGAACACAGAAGCGTTGCTGCTGGTTGTTCGATGTCTATGCCCAGGCCGCTCCGTGCAGCACACAGGGGGGGGAGGTCTCGGGGATCAGGACTGGCTTCTGTTCACTGCTCCCGTTATCACGATGGGGGGTTCTTGATTCCTCTCCAGGCCCGTAGCACTCCGGGGGCTCCCCCGCCCCAGGGGCAATCTGTCGCGGCCATGGGCCGCGCAAGTCGACGTACCCGGGGATGCACAGTTCGTGGGCAGTTCAGCCCGGGCCTTCAGTAGAGCCTGAGTAGGGGTGGGGCAGTTGCAGTCCCTCATGCACCAACAATGGCCTGGGTGCATTGGCGGGCCGAGCGATCATCCGCATCCACTGAGCCATTGCGTTTCTGGTCTAGGTCTCAGGCCTCTCCAATCCCGCAGCACCCCGGGGCTCACCCGCCCCAGAGCGATTTGTCGCGGCCGCGGTCTGTGCAGTTCAACGTGCCCGGGATGCGCGGCACTCCACAGCGATGTCACCATTGGTGCCCCGTACTGCGGTAAAGGGATCATGGGTGGTGCAGCGCGGGCCGTCAGTAGATCTTGAGTAGTGGCTGGGGCCATCACAATTACTCGGGCACCAACAAGGACCTGGGTGCATGGGAGGGCTGAGTGATCATCAGCCTCTGCCGAGCCGCTGCATCTACGGTCCAGGTCCCAGGTCCCAGGCCCCACAGGCTCAACGCTGCACCTCCCGGGATTGAAGCCCGCACAGCCTCGCAGGTTGCCTGTTAGCAACGGCGGGTGCGTGAATTAGTGCGGGTAGACTTCCTCTGCCTGTTTCACCGGGCTCACTCAGCCAGGGCAAGGTGATGGCAGGATTTTTCCGGCGTTCCAGAGCGGAGCTCAGTGTAGCGAGACCGCTCTCGTCGCCACCTTGGCCACGCCCCCTACTCCTATGAAAGTGTTTAACGTTAAAATGAGTGAGTTTTTCTGCTATGTTTTTGTTGCTTAGTACACACTTTGTGCGTACCGTGGGTGGCTTCTGAGTGCAGACAGTAAAGTGTGAAAATGGGTTTAAAAAAAGTTAATAAGAAGGTCTTTTTTGTGGATCTAAAGATTTTGTGGCACTCAGATCTGTTTGTGAAAAGTTCCAGTGATGGTTCTTCATATTTCCTAGGTGCAGACACACTTCCTTCATTTTTCAGGTCGTGGCGGCATCTAGGTTCTGGATGACCTGAGAATCCTGGTTGGGGTGTACTTTGTTGTCCAGGTGTTAGCCTACATTGGACCTTTGTACCATAATGAGCTGAGAATCATGCATATACCTCCACATTTTACTTCAAAAGTCACTGACTCCCAAAACAGTTTCCTTCTGGAAACATTGAATGTGAGTCCTTGGTTTCAAGCCAACTAGGCCACTTTGACTTAGGGGCTTATTACAATGTCGGGCAGAGTTGCCTCCGACCGATACCGTCTCGTTCTCTGGTCCGACCACCTGATTATGATGTCGCATACTTACTCTTCTCTATAGGAGCTTGTGTTATAGCCATATACCAGCCGTAATACATGCTCCTTTAGAGAAATGGGGTATGTGTAAAACCCTCCACCCTGTGGAAGGCACCCCATAGTGCCTGCCACACAGTGCAGGGTTTTACAAGGGGGTACCCTAGGTAACCCCTCGCCCACTAACCGTAGACCGCGGAGGCAAGGCGGCCGTGCTAGGGGCTCCCAAAGTTGCATTCCAACAGCCTTTCCGTGTCAGAAAGGCCGGCACAGAAACGCTGTGGGAACTGATATCGTATTCCAGACAACGGAAATGCCGTCCATAGAGGATTCAATGTGGTTCCGACCGGCTGGAAGACTCCGAGAGCCGAATCGGAATGGCTTGCTAGTTTGCGTTCCGACTGCCGACATCGCAATCAGGCGGTCTGACCGTGACGGTCGGAAAGCCTCTGACTGCGGCCGGAAAGCTTCTGACTAGCAGTCGAAACCTTTCCGACCAACATCATAATCGGCCCATAAGTGTTTCTGAAGTTTGTCGCTAATTGTTACTGATATGCCTAACAAAGCTCTGTCTGTGTAGATCAAGCAAGCGAGATTAACTGCACTAATAAACACAATCTTGTGCTTGGCTTCTAAAAATGTTGAAGTGTTTCTTAATCTATCTAAGTGGTGGTTCTTTTTGTTCACACTTGCCTTGCATCGTACGAACAAATGCTACTGGTCCATACCTAGCTCAGGTGATTGAGTCCCGGAATTAGGCTCAAGCGTACGTCTTCTTCCTGTTAAAGGGACAAAAATACACATGTACTGGACTAGGTATGCCTGTTGGAAGCAGTTTGTTTTTGTTGCTTATGAGACTGCCCACAGTACTGGCACTTGACCTGCAACAAATCTAACATGACATATAGAAAGCCATCAGTATTATTCAGAGCCCCTGATAAACGGTAATAGTGAGCAAACATTTAGCCACAGTCAAAGGACTCTCTTTTCAGTTTTGTTCATTAAGCACTTCAACAAATGAGATGCACATAAAAGTAAGGACATTGTACAGTTTAATATTAAATGGAAAAACGCATCTTTGTCAAAACATACATATGTAGGCATACACCTGAAAAGGAAGAGATACGAGTTGGGTTTTAAGGTTCGGATAGAAAGAAGAGATGGAGATCTAGCAGACAGAAATGTAAAGTATTGTAATGTGTGGGGGCAGTGAGAGAGAATGAGTCTATGTAAAAAGGTCCATAAGGAGTAGCCTCTGGAGAATTTAGCTAGAGCACCTCAGTTAATATAAACAAGGAGAGGAGATACACATGTAACTCAATTAATTTATTGAAAATAAATTCAAATGCAATGCCATAAGAAGTAAAATTGAAAAGTGAGTCAGTAAAGAAATATGACAGGGAGAGATGTGAAAGAATAAAGATAAGTAACGGAGGGGAATAGAGGCATTGGGAACTGGGCTGAGGGAACAGTAAATATTAAACAGATCATGATCCGTCAGCTTTGATCCACGCTGAGTAGTCTATGGTTCAGTCATCTACACCTGAATAGCACACAATGTGGATAGTAAAAAACTTCAGCTGGCAAAATGTTTGAATATATGACCTACAGCAGTTTTCAGAGCCAGTATTAATTTCAGCTGATGTTTTTCATTGAAATGAGCCTCTTCTTTTTGGCGCTTGTGATGTCTGCCTTAATGCTCTTATTGGGAGTGGTTTGGGACCCTGCTGTTAAGTTCCTTGTACGTGCACTAGGCGCTGGGAGGTGCCTGGGTCCCGTCCCCATCGGTGGCCATCTTAGGTTAGCCCGCTGGCTTTTTAATTTGTTCATGTTTCATATTTTCACACATTTTATTTGGCGATTATTATTTTAACTATCTGTTTAGTTCCTGGTAGCTGCATCCGGGAGGGGAGCATACCAGGTCGGAGCAGAGCGTCAGGGCTCCAGTTTGTGTTATGTTGCTCCCCGATTCCCGGTGTTTAGCCACGCCCTTTGTGGCGGCGAGCTATAAAGGCATGCAGCTGCACGGATGCCAAAGCATTACAAACATAATTCCAACAAAACAGCTTTGGGAATAATTTCAAGTTCTATCTATTTTTGTTTTCACAGAAGTACTCCTAACGCTGTGGAAACCAGGGTCTAGGCGTTTCGAACTCCCTTAATTAAAGGGAGATCTCATCAGGACCACGTAGCTCAAAAAGGTGCTCAGATTCTTTTGATGTCGGCTATCTGCCACTTTCACACAGCAATTTGTTTCGTATCAGAAGGTGGAGTGTGCAATTTTTAGAGTTGGCGTGGAAATAGTCCAACGAAGAGGGCAAAGCTGGGGAAGTTGAATTCCCGCGTTTTTCAATAGAAGAAGTTCTTCGTCCACTCACACCGTCTCCTGCCGTATGTGTTTACGGGAGGCTTCCGTAAACACATACGGCAGGAGACGGTGTGTGAAAGTGGCAGATAGCCGACATCAAAAGAATCTGAGCACCTTTTTGAGCTACGTGGTCCTGATGAGATCTCCCTTTAATTAAGGGAGTTCGAAACGTGTAGACCCTGGTTTCCACAGCGTTAGGAGTACTTCTGTGAAAACAAAAATAGATAGAACTTGAAATTATTCCCAATGCTGTTTTGTTTGAATTATGTTTGTAAATAATGCTTTATAATAACTGATGAAAACTTTGTTTTGTACGTCGTGTATGTTTGATTGAATGTTTGAAATGTATGTAAATCTGTGATTGTGAGTAAGTGTGGAGCGAAGTAAGCAATGTTCATAAATCATGTGAATTTTCTTAAAATGTGTTGTTGAAATATCAAATAAAAATAATTGATTTATTCAGGTAAATAATTAGTCCTGTGACTTACTGTTTAGCTCAGTCAGTTGCGAGGCAAAAAATAGCCCCCTGTTGAAACAAGTTGGCAATATTGGTGCTTGTATTGGTTTTTCTAGTAAGTGAGGCTTGTCCTTATTGCCCGTGAGCCCAGACCTAGTTTTGGTTACGGCCAACCAGCAGGAGGCAGTGTGGATTAATGAGGCTTTAAACTCCTTAGCCCCTCTGAAAGCACGTAACATGACCCGCTCTAAACCAACAGCGAAATGGTTCATGGAGGATCTTTACTTATGAAAAAAGCATGTAAGCGTCTCGAGCGTCTGTGGCGCAAGAGTTATCAGATTACCGATAAAACTACTTACCTTAATGTACTGAAGGAGTATCACAGGCAAATTAGAAGTACCCAGACCCAATCCTTTGCCCAAAAGATTCAGGGGGCAAAAAACTCTTCTCGCGACATTTTTAGAATAGTTAAATCTCTCACTTCTTTAGAACGCATCTCAGCTGTTATGATCCCTTCAATCAATAACTGCAATCAGATTGCACACTTTTTCTCTGAGAAAATTGCCACTATTTATGCTTCCTTTCTGGAAAATGCCAGGAAATATCAATTTCCTTTTCTCGGACATTCACCTCCTACTCCCTCAGAAGGCTTGTTAAGCATATACACTGTATCAATGGCATAGACATGCACCATCTTTGCTAAAGTAAAATCAGGATTTCCATTTGACCCAGCACCAACGGCGATGTTAGAGCGGGGCATAGTGGCCATTGCACCTATGGTAAGCAACTTGCTCAATCTGTCCTTTTCAACTAGTCATGTACCAACAGATTGGAAACACGCTGTGGTGATCCGCCTTCTGAAGAAGCTCTCCTAGATCCATTGAAACCGAAGAATCTGAGACTGATATCTCTGCTACCATTTTTCACAAAGGTCACAGAAAAACATGTGAACCAGCAGCTGATGAAATTCATAGATGATAAAAAATGCCTCACGAGACCCAGTCCTCATTTCAGCAATGAATCTGTGCTCTTTTATTAGCTTTTGAGTCCCTTGGTCTGACTGCAGATGAAGGCACTACAGCTGCCTTAGTCATGCTGAATCTAAGTGCGGCCTTTGACACCGAGTCCCAAGATCTGTTATTAGAACGGCTATGGAACCAAGGTGCTGGGGTTGTGCCCTTGATTGGGTTGCAGATTTTCTTCAAAATCGCACCTTTCAGGTTTTCTTGAAGCCCTGTACCTCTGAAGTCTTATCCTTGCAGCAGGGAGTGCCACAGGGGTTGACATGGAGTCCAACCCTGCTCAACATGTATATGCACCCGTTGGCGGACATGATTGAGGTCCATGACTTTAAGATTGTGTCGTATGCTGATGACACACAGCGGATTATCACCTTGATGCAGGATGATAGCAGTGCTGCGCCAATTTTAGGGCTAGTCTAGTGGATCTGGTGGAATGGATGGACTCAAGCTGCCTGAGACTTAATGCAGGAAAAACTGAAGTCTTGGTGGTAGGGAAACAACCCTCTATACCAGTGATACTCAAAGAAAGACCCGGGGGCCACTTGCGGTCCTCTAGACTTTTAAATGCGGCCCCCCTGGTGAACAGCAGCATCAGCTGCTGTTTATTTGCTAGCATTGATATTTAAGAAAAAATATGTTAAATAAATGGGCAAGCATTTATTAACCTGAAAATAACTGCTTGCCCGTTTATTTAACATGTTTTTGAACCTCCTTACACAATCCATGACCCACCCAGACCCCTTCCCGCCACCCTGCTGGCATCGGTGCGGCCCTCGGGCACACCACAAACAGTACTTTGTGGCCCCTGGGCAAATGTTTGTGAGTACCAATGCTCTATACGGTCCTCTGCGTGATGGCTTAGGGAACTGGGCCTCACAAACTTGCCCATTTAGGCAAAACTGAAACTGTGATGAGTTCAGAGCAGGGTTATGAGTCTTTAGTGGGGAGTCCTTCGCGTGGACACTCAGATTGGAGTAACCAGGCACTTTACAAACCTCTAACATACCAAATCAGCCAACCAAATCCATTCTTGCTGGACTGTGTAAATAGCATCCTTCTTCGAATTATGAAACTCTCTGTCACGAAAATGACTATGGCGATTTTTATGGGCAAATCATAATTGTAAACTCCTGCATCCGATTTTTCATTCCCTACCATGAGATCATTTACTGATATAGGTATTAAATCTTAATGTGCTGGGCATTGATTTGTTTTTATAAGTGCAATTCATGCATATTACAGTGTCTCGGAAATGTCTCTAAGATATATTTGAATGTTTTGAGTTGACAACTGGGGTTCTTTGATTTCCGACTTCGTTCCGTATTTGGCCGCCATTTTGTGGCCTGCCACCATTTTGTGTTGTCTTCACTCAGGCGACACGGCGAACGGAGTGTTTTTGCCGTTTCCAGCTGCTACGTGTCTCTTCTGTTAAAAAGTAACCCCCCGCCCTTGCCTACGAAAAACCGATGTCAGGGTCTGGCCGAGTCCACTAATCCATGTCTGGACTGATTGATCCCTGTCTCGACTGATTGTTTGGCTTTCTCTATTCTTTCCTTATTCTATCTTATCCGACTGGCCTTCGCTATTCTCTCCTTGTATTCCCTTGTTATACAACTATCCTTTGAGACACACAAATACATCCTGCCACCTGCGAATTAGATTATGGCACTAGCATTGATTAACTTATGGGGAGGGATAACACACAGAGTCTGAAAGAAGGGCGTATTTGGGACATTCGATAGCTTGTTTTCCAACTTCTCATATTGGTTGGCTTTGTATGTGTTGAGAATACATGTCGTAAATATGTGTGTTATAAAAGATTGTGCGCCACGGAATTGAAGTGGCAGTCTCCTGAGAACCTACTCTGTACTTCTGGGACAACTGTGATTAGCTGCAGCTAATAAACCTGATTTTCTACACCCAACAGAGTGTCTCGTGTCTCTGTCCAACAAGGCAGGTACACCCGAAGATTAAGGCGTGCCCTGCGCTGACAGGCCCATAAGGCCCGGTTCTTCACAACCTATTCAGTTGAAATGCATCTTCTCCATATTCATTCACATAGTATTAATTAGCACTTTGATTTAAGGACATCCATGCTTGCATTCCTCTTTTTAATATGGATCCCTTAGTTTTTTCCCATCACCAGGCTTTTATATTCTGCATGTGCCAGAGCCCAGTTTCTGAGAATAAGGGAGCACATCTGTCTTGTTGCCTTGGGTAGCATCATCTTTATGAGAGTTAACTGGTGTTTTACAGCAACTGAGCTATTTCAAAAATGCTTGATAAGAAGGATTTTTTATTGCAAAATAGCTGTAAAGTGTAGTAGTGGCTTGTGAACTGACGTACCTAGTGCTAACACAGTGCTGCATTATTTTATTCCTTGTCCTTTATGTCTCAGAAACAGAAGTCAGCTCAGACATGCACTTAATCTAATGATAAGCAGGCAGCATACTGAAATGAGCAGTATTAGCTATATTACACACCTCGCATCATCGGCCTAGGTAAAAAAAAAACAGAGGATTGGGTGTTTTAATGCATGTACTTTAATAATTGTCTGTTACGGAAAAAGTGCGATTTGTGCTGAAGTGGTATCAATTTGTAATAATTTCAGGCACTCTATGAACACTTAAAGCTTTTAAGAGTGAATTTTAGTTGAGCCTGTTCTCTTATCCATTGATGAAAGGATAATAAGATGAAAATATGAAAGTATAAATTGTCAGCCAGTATTATATAATGTGCTGTGCTCTTTCACCAGAACATTTTTTTCAAATTGAAAACTGAGGCAGTCATTTTATAACAAATATTTCTTCGTATGGTGTCTGCCATTTTGAATGCTCTATGATTTGATTCAAGCGTGATATTAATTATAAATGGTAGTACAATTGTTTTACATGTTATCTATAGTGTTTCCTATCAAAATGATCTACTACTAACAAGTCATGATTTATATGCTTAAACAATAACAATGAGTGCTTTTTTTCTCCCTTTTATTTCAATGAATCCTTTAAACCTTTTAAATTGTATAATTATTGGGTGTTATCATGACGTGAAATTTTGTAATGATTTTAATTAATCGAACAATAGAGATGTTAGCCGTCATATTAAAAATTTGCATTGAGTTCCTGAAATTTTCCGTGGGGGTGCAACACTAAAGAAACCATACAAATCACGTTTCGTATGCAGGCGCCAGTGATGCATATAATATATAATTTTTTTCAAATATCACTTTGTTGCAAGATTATGGCATTGTTGCATTGTAAGTAATTGATGCGTAGAAAAAATCAGCAATGGATGACTTGTTTTATGTTGTTTTAGGGATTGCGTGATTTGTTCATCTCTTGTATACGCTTCTGTTATTGGCGCTGAAAGTGGCTTTGATTTGTGATTTTTAGGAAACATTGTAGACCTTTCTGTTTGTGCAGTCGTCCAATAATGGAAAATCAAATACTACTGCATGTCTTTGGGAACAACGTGATTTATTGTTAGTTTATGCATATTAATTAATATGACCTTGTAACGTGTCTGCTGTAAACATATTTTCTGTTCTTCCTTGGCTCTTTCTTTGATCATATTTTCTTTCTGTGTTTCCCTCACTATGTGCTGTAAAGATTGCCCAATCATATTTTGATATCTCATTCATGTATAGTAAGAAATTCATCTCATGCATTGGTGTCTACAGTAGTCGTGGATATTGTTCATCCTCAGAGGGACACAAAGGTGAAGGGTTCTGTCAAGATTCAAATCTTAGAAAAAGCTACGAGTAAGAGCTCCCTGTGCTGTTTTTTATTTAAATATTGTATGTAAATAATTGTATGTCCCTGGAATCTTATGAATTGTTTGTAACATATTGTCTAGATGATGTGATAATTTTACTGTAATTTTTAATGATGCCTTGTATCGACATTAGTTAATTTTTATTTAGTCTTAGTAACTTGCGTTTTGAAGGTTATAGATTTCTAATTAACCTGGAAACCCGGGAGGTTTCTTTAGCTGCTATAAAGGTCACTAGAACAAGCACCTTAATTCAGGAAGTGACATGGGTCTGTTCAGTCTTTGTAGGTTGGCACTTGAGGCTACCCCAATTGACTTACCGGTTGAATTTGAATGAAGTACGTGATGTTATTGTATGTACATCCGTTTTAGGCTGGAAATGGAGGCTGTTGTTCGCGATACATGGAATGTTTTTTTTTTATTGTATTCTTTGTGGCTGTTTTATAAGTATATGTATTAATATTGCATTCTTTTGTGGCTACTTAAGCCGAATAAAGATTTACTGACTGACTGATGAGGTTCTTTAATTTTGACTCCATCTTACATTTGTAGTCATTTTGTGTTGCCTTTACACAGGCTGCTCTATTCATGAAGTGTCTCTGCCCTTTGGACTGCAACGTGTTGAAAACCCCCTCTGTCCTTGTTTTGAAAACCAATCTCAGACAGCAGCTGGCCTAACTGCATACAGACATGTCCTGCCATTACTGATTGACCTATAGGTACTGTAATTGATTGATTTATGGGTTGGGCAGAAACACACTTAAGGGGGACGTTCTGGTTACATGATGCCTTGTTTTCAATGTTTTCCTATTGGCTAATATTTTGCAGATCTTGTATGTCCATATTAGGTATTTTGCATGCTTGCAAAAGCTAGGACTGCCCCTTACTTTTGTGCTGAGTTTGTAACCCTAAGCATATAAAGGCCTCTGTGTTCTGTACTCTTGAGACTGCCTCATTCAGTTGCTAAAGCTCCTGTGTGACGTAGTCTCACTTAATTAAGTTTAATAAAGATGTCTTTTCATATTTAAGCTTCTGTGCTAACTTCTTTATTATCAAGTACCCCTGAGAATGAAGATTTCAGGTTCTTCACTGATTCAAATATGGAACCGTACAGATATCTGCAATTGATGTTTAAGCCCATATTGTGCCTCCAGCCTCCCAAAGTTCCCAGGAAGGTGTGTACTTTGGGGGCATGACAATCCTATCACATGTAAGTACTGCTGAACTGTAAAATTAGTTATACAAATTACTGTGCTATTTGGATTTTGCCGGTGATATTCACCAATCGAGGCCTGATTCACATAGCCCAGAGCTAAGAAGTTGGATTTTTTGGAAATGTGAGAATTTTCAGGAATTCAGAAATGATCTCATTAGCATTCAAGAAGTCTACAAAAGCTGTAGCTTTGGTGGAGCACGTGGCCAGCTGGAAAAATATTGATGCACAAATATACCTTGTATGGCGTTTGCGCATGATCTGTGGTATCCAGGCAGTCGCTTCCTCTCCAATAGGGAAATAGTCCTTACAAGTACGTTTTCATATATAAATTTGAGGGTATAATGACAAAATGACTAATGAAGTAACTGACAGTACCAAAGTTGAATGCATCAGTCAAGTTCACACTAAAGCTAAGATATGAACCCCAAGACACACTCAGTCTACCCTCAAACACAGCCAGCTTGCCCTCCAAACACCCTCGTTGCGCTCTCAAACACCCTGAGCTGCGCTTACAGCACAACTCCAGAGACGGTCATCCAGATACAGCTAGGAGGTCTTCAGAGAACATCATCCAGCCTTTAAACTTCCACTTTTTAGCCCAACACATAATTCACCCTTAGAAACCATTCATCTGGCGCTCACCCAATTTAAGAGATCTGGTCCTAAATTAGCCAAAAATGTCCTGGTCTTCAGTGGCTGGTGAAGAAGATTATCAAAATCTGAGAAGTTACTTGCCACAGAAGCCTCACATCACTGTCATGTGATAAGATGCCTGGCTCACGAGCACCAGGTACATGAAAGAGGGCCTCTTAAGAACATGAATATCTAACAGAAAAGGGAAGAGTAGTATGTAACTCTGGAAAAAATGATAACCCATGTGCCTCAAACAAAGAAGGGAATACGAACAAACTAGTCAGCACTACCTTGGAGCATGTGCTTTTTGGTGCAACGAACAGCCGAGTGATGTGATTTCAACTGTGGTTCAAGCAGCAAAAGGAAAATCTTCAGCCTTCACAGATGTACCTCTATACATCTGATCAAAGGTACAGCTTCACAAACGTTGGCCCTCGCTGTCCGAAGACAGACCGGACAAAGATGAAACAACTGTGCTAGAAGGTAGATGCAGTGATAGTGACCTCTCTAGAACCCACGACACTGTGAGGTCAGGACAAGGAACCACAAGATTGGCAGACCCAGTGAAACCTACAGCTTAAAGCCATGAGACCTCTGAGGGATGCGATGAGTGACAAATCAGCTAAAATTGGTTGAGGCCAAAGAAGCTAAGAGGTCAAAGCCTACTACACATTAGGGCCTCTGCTAAAGCTTACTAACAGATCCTGTAGTATTATCACCAGAACCTCTCCACAAAATAAAGCTGTAAAATGTTGAAGCAAGGTCAAAGAACACAGTGCAAGATTGAACTGTGAGAGCACAAGCTCTCCAAAAATGTTTCACCAGTTCCAAATATACCAAAAGTTTCCCTATGTACCATATTGAATTCTGCCTACTGTACTTGACCAAATTGTGTTATCCTCATCAGATCATTATACTTCTTTGCGTTTCAGTTTTCTCTTCTGCCACAAATGGGGAGTGAAGAGAGGTGATGTGGTTGGCAGTGTGTACTGTACAAGAAGGAAATTATTTAAGAGACTTATTGGCTTCATTGGAGGAAACATCATTTATTGCTGATCCTAGGTAGTAGCGCTCCATAAACCAACACAAGGGACCCGATTAGGAGTTTGATGGTGCAGCAGCGGGACCGCCCCGCCACCGCACTGCCAAACCCGCATGAGAACCGCCCACCAAATAATGAAGTTTTTTGTCATTGGCGGGTGATTGTATTATACAATTGTATATTGTATAATTTATTAAAACATTTTTTTGTTTCATTTGTTGACACCAATTGACACCACTTTCTCGGCCGTCGGCCAGATCAGGACCCCACTGCAGGAGGGCGGCACCGCACGCAAGTGGAGAGCCGCCGACTCCTCTAAACTTTTATCCCATCTTTCTCTCACCTGCCCCCTGTTCCCCATCGACTCAAGCACCGACGAGCTTCAGGGACATGTTTCTGACTGGCTTACTACAGCCAGCGATATTTTTGCCCCTTTAACTAAGTTTCCCCGATCCCGACACTGTCACTCCCACAAATGGTTTACCCCTCACCTTAAGACCCTGCAGTTAGAACTCCGCCAATCCGAGCGCAGGTGGAGGAGAGACTACCGCTCACCTAGCAGAAGCGCATATGTGGCCGCGCGGAATAAGTATAAAACAGCCATTTCCGCTGCCAAAAAAGCTTATGCCTCAGATAAAATCTTATCTGCCCCCTGCAAGTCTAAGGAGATTTTTAAAGTCCTTAACGAATTCACTTCCGACCCCAGGACACTTCCGACTCAGGCCCCTACACAGGAATCATGTAACACGCTGAGCACTTTCTTTGTTCAAAAAATTGCCTTGATCAAAGACACCATCCCGACTACCCTTCCTGGCGCTGGCTCTGTCTCTTCCCCTCACAATGCTCTTTCTTTTACGCTTTTCCCCCCATTAGACTCTTCCGTTTTGGCCACACTGGCCACCCGTGTTAAATCTGGATCTCCAGACGACTGTTGCCCCCCCACCATACTACGAAACATCTGTCACTCTCTACCCGACTGTATCCTTCCTCTGCTGAATTCTTCTCTGTCGTCCGCGACGGTACCCCGCTCCTTCAAGGAGGCTGTGCTGGTGCCTCTATTGAAGAAGCCTGGGGCTGATCCTGCCGCCCCGGCGAATTACCGTCCCATCTCTCTCTTGCCTTTCTTCTCTAAAATCTTGGAAGCCCATGTCACCACCTGTCTCTCACAGTTCATCGAGAGCTCCAACTTCCTTGAGACCAATCAGGCCGGCTTCAGACCCGGCCACTCTACGGAGACTGTCATCTTGGCCGTGTTGGATGCCCTGAGAGACGGTGCTGACAAGGGTACCCCCCAGGCCTTGGTCTTATTAGATCTGTCGGCTGCTTTCGACACGGTGGACCACAACATCCTTCTCCACCGTGTCGAGCAAGCTGGCATCCAGGGCCTGGCGCTGGCATGGGTCAAATCCTTCCTGACCGGGAGGTCTCAGACCCTCAGCCTGGGCACTTTTAGAGCTCCTCCGGAGCACTTGCCCTGTGGGGTCCCTCAGGGCTCCTCTCTATTCCCCCTTCTTTTCAATCTTTATCTTCGACCCCTTCTCTTTTCCTTGAGGCAGTGGGACGTCACCGTCTTTAACTACGCGGACGACCTGCAACTCATCTTTCCTCTCGATTCCCCTTCTGCTATTCCCAACTTTCAGGCAGTTATGTCCCATATCTCATTTTTGGATGAGCCAAAACCAGCTCAAACTGAATCCCGGAAAGACGGAGCTTCTTCTCCCTGGCAAGAGCTCTACTTACTGGGGTCCACACTTTTGGCCGGTAGAACTTGGCCTCCCTCCCACCCCTGTGGCCTCGGTAAAAAGCCTAGGGGTCACTATCGACTCGGGTCTTTCCCTCGGGTCCCAGGTGGGGACAGTTGTCTCCTCCTGTATGTTCCAGCTGCGCAGGATCAGGAAGGTGGCCTATCTCCTCACTCCTGAAGCCCTCCTGCAAGTAATCATGGCCCTTGTCCTCTCCCGCTTAGATTTCTCGAATGCTATCTATCATGGTCTGCCCAAAACATCTCTTTCCAGACTACAATTCGTTCAGAATCAAGCGGCGAGATTGGCCTTCGGGATTCCGAAATGGCAATCCGCCAAACCCCTCCTTCTAAAACTGCACTGGCTCCCGGTCATCTCGAGGGCAGCCTTTAAGATCGGCTGCCTCACCTTTAAATCTTTATCTGGTTCCTGTCCTGCTTTTCTGAAATCCCTCATCAGGACCTACAGTCCCTCACGGAACCTGAGATCCTCCCACCTGCACCTCTTACTCACTCCCCCTGTCAAACTCTGCAGATCTGGAGGCCGGAGATTCGCATTTCTGGCCCCCAAACTTTGGAATTCCTTCCCCCTCTCTCTCAAAACCTCCAACTCCCTCACCCTTTTCCGTAAATCCCTAAAAACTTGGCTCTTTCCCCGATCCAGCTAAAACCCTCCTAGCCCCTCAGTAGTCTGCCAGCGCCAGGAAACCCAGTGTCAGCGCGCTTTACAAGCTCCCCTTACAATACAATTTGTTATATATATATTTTTATTTATATTATTGTTATATGTGTATGTATTTATCATTTATAAAATGTTTTTTTAACAATTTATAAGTTATTACAATAATTATTTGTAAATATTATGAAGTAAGTATATATATTATATTTTATATGTATATGTTTATTTTTTTACATTATATGTATTGCTTATAATTTTATTATTTATAAAATTTTATATTTTTAACTAGGTTTATATGTATTATTTACTTTATTTAAAAAAAAACCGATATTTTTAACGATATTTTTGACAATGATATTTTTTTCTCGTTATTTTTGGACTTACCATAATGTAGATAGGACTTCGATATTCTTGACATCAATATTTCGCCTCCGATATTTTTGACGTCGATATTCTGTAAGTATTTTTTGGGTGGGGGGAGTCAGGGTTCCCTGTGATGGGTGTTTGCGGAGAGATGTGGGAGGAGAGTTCCTTGGCCATGTTTAACCCTATGCCACAATTGTATAATTATTGGGTGTTATCATGACGTGAAATTTTGTAAAGATTTTAATTAATCGAACAATAGAGATGTTAGCCGTCATATTAAAAATGTGCATTGAGTTCCTGAAATTTTCATTGGGGGTGCAACACTAAAGAAACCATACAAATCACGTTTCGTATGCAGGCGCCAGTGATCCCTATTTTTGCCCTTGGAGAGATGTACACCCTGAGTGGACAGTGATTTTTTTAAGCAGCCAAGGAATTTTTCATATATGGATCCAGGCAATTGCTTAAGCAATAAAACTCCAGTGCTTCTCTGTATGTGTCCTACTCCACCTTCACTAAATATCGTAATTGGGCTGCCGGGTGGTAACAGTTCAGATGGGGAATGCTCAGGCCACCCTCCGCCCCATTCAAGAGATGGGGCCGCCCTGCTAGGACTTTTCGTCGGCACAAGTGGCTGTCAGCAGGGCATCATAATTGCGCTCTACTGTCTTCACTACTGTGGAATATGTTTGAAGGCCTAAATAGGGCCCCCTCTATAGTCCATGAGAATGGGAAGAGGTGCTCTAGCTGGAGCTTATCGCACTTAGGGATGATGAGGTTAAGGGCCTGGGATTTCTGTAGATTAACCTTGAAGCTAGAAGCTTTGCCAAAGGTTTCAAGCTCATGCAGAAGTAGGGGAATGGCAGTGTGGGTCTGCATGAGTGCGATCATTACGTCGTGTGCATAAATGAGATTTTATATTCCTGGTGACCCATGGTGAACCGCACAATGAGGTGGGTTTTATGGACCCTTTCAGCAAAGAGTTCCATATAGAGGGCGAACAAGAGTGGGGATAAGGGGCAGCCCTGTCTCGTATCCTGTGCAATCTGAAAGAATCGCAATGTCAAACCATTAACCCGTACTGTGGCCGTGGGCTTCATGTAACTGCACCATGTCCAATTCCGGAAACGAGCGCCCAGTCCTATCTTAGCTAGCACAAGCTAAAGGCAGGGCAGTGTACCTGGTCGAATGCTTTCTCAGTGTCAATCGATAGCAGGAGAACTGGGATCCATGAACAGTGCATTTTATCAAGTCGATGCAGGAGTTGTTATACATGTTCACTACAGCCTCTTTCGGGCATAATTTCAACCTGGTCTGGATCAACCAACCGTAGCGTCTATGTCGGTCTGCAATGATGTTTGTAAAAATCTTGCCATCTACATTAAAGAGGGAGATTGACTGGTATGATGAGCAAAAGGTGGGATATTTCCATAAATCAGGGATCAAAGTGATTGTGGTCTTCCTCATTGTGTCAGTGAGTGGGACCACATCACTGAAGGAGTTTTATAGTTGAGTGAGGATAGGTGCCATCTGCGAGTCAGCGGTGAGTCCATTCTGCCCTGGGGCTTTGCCCACTTTAAGCCGAGCTAGCACACCAAGGAGTTTTCCCTCTCGTATGTCCATCTCCAGCTGGAGGGCGTCTGCACCCGGTAGACATGCTGTGGGTTCCTGAGCAACATAATCTGCATCAGCCAAATCATTTAGTGCTTCCACCGCATAGAAGCGTTCCTGTTCCTGTGCTATAGATACATCATCATGTGCAGGTTGGCCCTGAGGTCCTCGAACCTTGGTTATTCTCTGTTTATGTGCCTTTGTCCTCAACCGGTGGCCAAGAAGTTGTCCTGCTTTTTTGCCCCACACAATATTTCTGTTTGGTATGAAGGAGAGCGTACTCTACTTTATCTATAGGGCTTTCAGTTACTGTATAGCAAGACTGAGTTGTCTTCTGACTTTGTGGACCCTGATTGCTTGAGTCTCCTCTAGTTCCTTCACCTGGGTTTCAAGGCTAGTGCACTTATCCTTTATAACACTGTTAAATCATGGAGAAAGGGCTATGAAGGTGCCCGGCAGGACTGCTTTTAGAGTGTTCTAGACAGTGTAAGTATACAGAAGTGCCTGGTGTGTCATTAGTGCTAAGGAATGTGTGAAGGGCTTTCTTAACTTCTTTTACAGTAGAGTCGTGTGTCAGCAAGTTGTGATTGAGGCGTTACTTGTGGCGGGACATTTGAGTGCCTGGCATGGTCAGTGTAATTGAAATAGTTAAGTGGTCAGGCAGAGCTGCTGTGCCTATATCTACTCAATGGTAGCCGCTGCGAGGCTGGGAGATGGCCAAAAATAGTCTATTCTGGCGTGGGTTTGGTGGGTGGCTGAGAAGTAGGTAAAGTATTTCACGGTAGCGTTTCAAACCTGCCATATATCTACCAGCCCCATTTCCCCGAGCCAATGAAGGCCTGCTGTTGTAAAAGTCCCTGTCTCACCTGTCCTGAGGGCAGAGCGAGCTGGATGTGTATCTGGGACCAGATTGAAGTCGCTTCTATGAGTATGTCGGCATCTGGAGTGGTAAGTACTTGCCATACTGTATCCAGAATGAACTTCTCCTGATTGTCGTTTGGGGTGTAAATGTTGGTAATTGTAAAGATGTGTGCATGCATCATAAGTCTCAAGGAGGGAAGGTTGCCTGGTATTTCCACTTGAGTATGGAGGACCAGACCCTGGAAATGTGTAGCAAGCAAAATCGCTACCCCATCCGTTTTCACTTGTGCTGAAGAGAAGTACTGTTTGTTGAACCAGTGGCTCCTCATACGCTTTCAGCTGCCCTTGAAGTAATGGATCTCCTAAAGAAGACATATATCACAGCTGGAGTCTCTGAGCATAGACAGGAGTGCTATTCGCTTTGCAGGAGCTTTGAGTCCGCGGAGGTTCAAACTCAGAATTTTAACAATTTCTTACTGCAGTGGGTTGTATTGCTGGGAGAGTGGCTTTGAAGTCAATTGGCCACGCCTCCCCTTGAGTTTTTACCTAGTTTGTTGCATTGTAGGTACAATGAGCATGCGGTCTAGTCCTCGAGGTGGGGGTAGTGGGGTAGTAAACAGAACAGGGTAACTCAAGTGTTCTAATGTCAGAATCTAGAGCAGTGAGATGGTCAGGGCTCATGTCACTGGCGTGTAATCGCCATGGATCACGAAATGGTGTGGTGGAGCTTCTTTGAATCTGCACTGGCATTTAGGTGGAAAGGACAGGCCACCCAACCCTGGGGGGCGTCCTTTACAGAATGAGCACAACAGGCAGCACCCATGCCATCTGGTTGACAATCGTTACTTCAATCCTTCAAGGAGGGACCCTTGTGTTGTAATTGTTGAAATATGTCTGATCGCTCTCTGCAGCTCTTGGCTGCCGTGGAATTGCCTATTTTCTTCTTGAGGGGTGACGGGTGGGCTCACCTGCCGCTGGAAGGGTCTGCGAGCTCTTCAGCATTGGTGATCTCGCGCCCTCTCTCTGTGGGGCCTCGAGTCCCAAAATCAGTCATGTCTCATCCATGGTGTGGATCATGTGTTCATGTTGTTTTAGGCAAAGATCAATCTGAAGGAGTGGTCCCATTTATATCTGATTCCTTTCTCTTTCAGGAATGTGGTGACCGGCTTGAGTGCTCGGCGGCGTTGTAGCATGATTGCGGATAAATCCTGGTACAGCCACACTTTCAATCCTTCAAACATGATGGAGCCCTTGTTCTGCATTGCTGACATGTTGGTTTCCTTCTTGCAATAGTAGTGCACATAGGTCATAATGTTTTGAGGTGTCCCTGGGATGATGGGCGGATGACTTGCGCAATACGTGCGTTCTAAAATATATTTTTTTTCGTTGCAAGTTCTGTTAGGATATGGCGAAAGAGGTGGATGATGTACTCCTCCAGGTCCCCAGAGGCAGCCTGAAGAGGGACTCCTTTGATCCTAATATTCGACCGGTGGGATCTGTTTTCAAGATCTTGTAGCTGAAGATCCAAGACTGCATTCCTGTGACATAGTTTAAGTTATTCACGGTGGTCATCAATTTCCTCCTCTCTCGTGTCGCTGTGTTGTTCCAGGGTCTCTACCCATTGTTCCAGCTCACTAACATTTCTTTTGAGTTCCTTAATTTCTGTGGCCATCTTGTGTTTCAGGGTGACTATCTCAGTCCGCAGCGTATTTAAGAGGGTCTCCATATAAGAGCGTATGATCTGGACCTCTCCTTCTGGGTAGTCCAGGTCTGTCGCTTCACATGAAGCTGATGGAGTGAGTGAGGGATCACAAGGCTGCTCTGCCCTCTTGGTGGGGGTCTTGATGAGTATATCTCTGAGTGGTGTGTCTTTTTTTCACACTGTGGTCCCCATGGATGCACATGGGTCTCCCTAGAAGCTGATCTGGTTCCAGCCACCTCCCACGAGTTAGTCCAAAGCGCCCGCTGCTGACCTCACCACAATATCCAGCCACCCAGGCTGCTTCTGCAGCAGGCACTTGCAGTTCCCTTCAGGTGTACACAGGATTGATCTGCGAGGAGGGCCAAGGATCCAGGATATGACGTCACCTCTGGTGCCCCGCAGCTGTAGGCAGCCCCATGCCGTGGTCCCAGCTCTGTGTTGCGGCTCTGTGCAAGAGGATCATGCTATGGAATTATACCACTTGCCCTGCAGAGGCAGCCATCTTAGTAGTCTGCGTGGCCTCACAGCATCCGTATCTCTCTTCCGCGGCAGCCAGCATTAGCGGAGGGCAATCCCGACCCTCGGAGACCTCGCAGATACGTTTTCTTCAGTTGTGAGTCAAAGCCACCTGTTTACAATATCGGGCAGCGGAGATCCGTAAAGGTGCCATTACACGGGCTCCATGTTGGAGATGCCCCCTTTAGAGGTAAAAAATAGAAGATGTTTGTGATAGAATACTGCAGGTGGGGCAAGGACATTCTGAATCATGTTATTGTTCAAAATATGCTGCAAACATCTGTGTTGAGACAAGTAGTTGCCAATTAGCCTCTTGACAGTGGTGCCAATTTGTGAAATAAAGGAAAACATCTCAGAGACTCTCATCGTACAAAAGAACAAAGCAGTTTTTGAGAGTAGAAGAACATTTGCAAACCTCACATATATTGACTGCATATTTGAGGCAAAACGAGTTGGAGTTCAGCTTTGCCTCATCCTAAAATATGCCTGAGAGAATAAAAATCAATTTAGAAAGTTATGGTTGAGGTACATGTTGAGCCAGGGGATAATATGACAACTCCATTAAGCACCTTTGTCTCGTAAATGGGAAACGGCCGCTACATCGCGGCCGTTTCCACGCATAACCATAACCACGCATGCATTACAACGCATGCGTGGTTACAACGAATAGCCACCTGCACATGATGATACGTAGTAAAGGCATGTGTGCTAAAGGTTAAAAAAGGGGGGGTCTTGGGGGGGTCTCCCCCCCAAAAAAAACGCTGGTTTAAAAAGAGGGCTTGGGGGGGTCTCCCCTCCCCCTCAAAAAAAAGAAACGCACCTGATTTCCGATCTTTTTCAGAATATGAACAAAAAAGATGTGGAGTCAATCGGCGTCGTTATAGCAACGGAAAGACACTTCCGCTTCCTATTTACGAAAATCGGAAGTGCTTGAAGTGGAGAGGACATGGAGAGGTAAGGGGGAATGAGGGGGTGGTGTCGCACAGGGGTAAATTATAAGGGTTAATTTTTAGGGTTTAATAGTAGTGATCGGAGATATCCTTTAACATGAAAATGCCATTAACATGCATAGTTTAACAACGAAAATCGTTGTAAAAGTGTGCGTGTTAAAGGCATTTTCGTGGTAAAGGATATGCGTGGAGAAGGCATTCGCGTTGTAACGCATGCGTGGTAAAGGCATGCGTTGCAACGGAATGCGCAGTAATGTCATACAACCCTCGTAAATACACTGTGGCAGTAAGGTGAACTATAGCTGGTCTTCAGCAGCCAAGGGATCATATGGAATGTTCTGCTGAAAATATCTGGTTGAGATGTAGCTAGTACATAGTTAAAAATAAAATTCATTAATCCTCCTGTGCCAGAGAGGAGAATGAATATTGTAAGAAAATACATAAATAGTTTTTGGGTGGGAAACTCAAGTCCCACATTTACTTTTTTCTGGCTGGTCTTTTTCATACAACTTGGGAAACATTAGTAGGAGTAATTCCTCATACTTTACTGTAATAAAAACCTACAGAATGGCTCTATTTCATGCTAGGGCGAAATTACAAAGGAGGCATAGTTGGAAAAACTCAAAATTATACAATTAACTTGCAAAATGACACTCCTCATCAGAAAGGGATGTGCTAGGAAGAAGAGGGACAAGCATTTGGACACCAAACCATAACACTAAGACCCTGATTATATGGGGAGTTGGTAAAGGTGAGATATATATGTCACCACTAACACACTGATGCCCTTAGTTGGTGCATTTACAAGTGTGTGAGATACTCATTATTCTGACTTTTCCTAAAAATAAAATTACACTTGGAATCAATATTTCTGGACCTAATTGCATATATATTTAAAAAAAAACTGTTTACTCGAGTGAATTTGAAAAGGTTTGACCTGCCAAAATTTGCCAAAGGACAATTTCCAGTGATGCAGTATTTTTGCATTATGAGGTTTGCACAGGAATTGTAATTTAGCCCACCTCTAAATGAGGCCTTAGAGTGAAACCAAATATATACTTTTCAATAGAAATTGATACTACATGCATGTTTTGTCTGAGGCATTTGCCTAAAAGTGGTACCTGTACCAAAAAAAAATAAAGCATTGGAAAACAACTTGGTCTTGCCTTGTCAAACTGGTGTGATGGTTATTTTGTTATTGGAAACATATGCCACAATAATAGAAATCACAAAGCTACCTACCCCTGACCACCATATGCTAGCAATACAAATTGCTACTGGGGCCATTTTAGTAGTGTTCGTTTTTAAATAGTCACCCTTTAAATTGTACCATAGTTTTTATCATAAATATTTGTGAGGCATTCAAAAGTAAATCACTATCTACCCAAGCACCCTCATTTTAGGCAGCTACAACCTTACCATGTCACTTTAACACTTCATAACAGCAAGTTTAAAAACGAGACAGAAAGTACACTATTTAACTGGGCACTTAACCTGCAGGCAAAATAAATAGCTAATATTTTTACAATTAGATAATATAAAAGTAAATTAAATAAAACTCACTTTAAACAAAAATTTTCACTGAGAAGGGAACTATTTTAGTGGATGTGAACAATAAGCTTAAGTTTTGGAACTATTATAGTAGATGTGAACAATATGCGTATGAGTTTGCAGCTAATCAAAGGGAAGGGTGCCAATATGTAAAGTGGGCTGAACCACTGTTCCATGGAGTATTTTGAGGTAGGCAGAATTAAAATGCGAATGACAATGTAAAAGAACAATGTTTTTTTTTGTTGGCAGTTCTTTCAACATAAGTGTTTTCTTGGTTATAGGGCCGAGATTTTCACCAATGCTGCATATACCAGTGGATGTATTAAAAGTTTTTTACATTTAAATTGAAGTCGCAACGACCAAGCCACCATTGTGGAAAATGCTAGCTGTGCTTCATTTCTGCATCATTGAATCCTTTAGAAGCGCGTTGGTCGTCCCATTTGCGATTTTTTAGCACTTTTTTAATGGTGTGAAATGAGCACTATCTGACTGACATGGTGGAACTTGTCCAAGATGCATGCAGCTTCCAACAGCTGCTGACACCATATGCTTTATTTATTTTATGGATGCTAATGGATACTATAACTTTTTTTCTGCCTCACAGCCACTTCAGTATGGCATACATAAGCAGAATGCTGTGTCCATAATATGGAATGATACTTTATCCAACAGGACCACTCCAGATTTGCTCCTGTTTATGGAAGAGCTGAAGACACGCCTCTTTAAATATTCCTAGCTCACAACATAGTCAGAGCCCGTTTGGAAAACAAAATGCAGCCCTGACAAAAATGCTCAAACCAGTCCCGCTCCCTTAGTTTCTTAGTGCTGTCTGGGAAGACACCGGGGGGAAAGGAAAGATTTTTTCCTTTCCCCCAGTGTCTCTTCAGTGCATTCCTGTTCCGGGATCATAGTAATCGCGATTGCGCAGCATGAATGCACCTACTAGACACCAGCAATTCTTTTGTTGCATGGTGCGGCCCCATGGGAAAGCGTCGCTATCAATTATTTAGCACATGTTTTGGCCGTTTACTGCCCCCCACCAGCTGCAGTTCGGCCATTTTTTAGGCCAATTTGTCCCCAAGGGGGGAGGAAATGACTAGACACCAGTGGTTTATATAGATACATGTCGGGGAGCGGCCCCTGTAGCAATGTTCCCCCCCAAATATATTACCGCAGGTTTTGGCTTTTTTCCATCCCCCACACCTCCCCTGGGGCTGAGCAGCCATTTTGAAGGCCGATCTGCCCCCATGGGGCGGAAAACCTCTAGACACCAGGGAATTTATCATATATTTATGCTGGGGAGCGGTCCCTTAGGCAAGGGTTACACCCAATATTTGGGGATATGTTTTCTCCGTTAGGCTGACTGGAGGTGTGTGTGGACTGGCGTGTGGCTGCCGTTTAACTAATGATTGTTTGAAATAGGTATTTTGCTGGTGGTTTAAGTGGACTGTCTTCTGGCTGGCGATGTGTGTGGGGTTGGCGTTTGGATGGTGGTGTGTGTGAACGGTGTTTGACTTGTATTAGAGTCACTCCCTTCTGTGGTGCCTATTTCTTGCCTTTGCTTTCTGCCCGATATGGGGGTAGATCGGACATTTGAAATGCCAATCTGCCCCCAGGAACAGACACCATAGTGTTTTATTTCTTTTCATCATTTGCATTTGCGATCCTAATGATTTATTTTTCCTTTTTATTGTAGTGCAAAGCTTTTGATTTCCTTTGTGGCAACTCCTGCTTTCAGTTTCGGCACTGGAAGATCTGCAGGTTGTGTAGTTGCATGTGTTTGGTAACAAAACATTTTTGTAATATTTGCTTCAAACGAGTATCACTGCCCTGCTTTGAGGTACTGGGTTTTTCAGAACCGGTACCGAACCGGTAACCCAGTGGTGTCAGGGTACACACCCAAAGACCTCGAGTACTTTCCTGATTTAGACCACAGAAACTCAGAGTCTTCTAGGTGAAGTCAAGGATCGATTTTATTGGCTGCAACCAAGTAACAGGCGTCCTAGAAGTACAACAACACGGGATGTATATTCTCAGGAGACTGCTCAATCTTACAAAGCCAGGCTTCTCTTTTTATACAAAATATTGTGCTTCAGGCAAACATTCTCCACATTTTAGTATACTGTTCACATGTTTCCACTACAAAGAAAAAGCAGAGTCATGATGACAAGCCCACATTTCAATTTGTCCAGCCCACAACAAATTACCCGGCAAGGCCCAACATTTTCATCAGATATCGGTGGACCCCCAATAAAAACGGGCACCTCCTCATCATAAAGCAAGTGAAAGAAAAGAGCAGGGACAGGTGTGAGCAAGATTAGGCAGGGTGTGTGTGCGATGAAAAGGGTTTATGGCATGTTGTGCCTTGATGCTATCTCATTCGGCCACTGGGAGAGGAACTGACCAAACAGGTTCGGCCTGGGGCAATGGTTTCAGCTTGCCCAGGTCAGAGAAAAGTCAATTAAGGTGTACGTGTCCTTTGGAATCGAATTTAGCTGTATTATAAGCCTATGTGAGGGCAACCCACAAAATGGCTGCCGTACACAAAATGGAAGCCAAGGGTTCAAGATGAAAATAACGATTTCGAGGTGAAATCGTTACTGGAATATGACGAAAATGCTTGTACATAGTGTACTAGCCATTCTCGATATTTTGATATAAAAATCGTCATGCTATGATGAAGTTTTATTCACGAGTCCAGAATTTTCAGAACTACAAACCCTCCTTTTGCCCTTACATAGGCAATTAACCTATCCTCATGCTAATCTGAGTCCAGGTCTATATTCCTAAAGTCATTGAGATGTTGCTGTAACATCATTCTAGTACTCAGCTCGTCTCTTGATACAGGTTTCCTTACACATGATGTAGTACAGAGGCCACATATTGCAGGAGCACACTGCACGCACAGACAGAACAGGAAAAGAATGGCTAAGACCATCCCAATGACCATCAGAATTTTCCATCCCCAGGCGGATATCAGTTCCCAGAACCATCCCATTAACGACCAATCTCCTTTATCCACATGAATAGATTCGGAAATCTTATCTAGTTTGGAGATGGCCTGGTACACTGTTGGAGCGTTATCTGGAATGAAAACACAGCAACTCGATTGGATCAATCTACATACCCCACCTCGGTCTGCAAGTATGACATCTAATGCGACCCTGTTCTGAAGGGTCATAAGACGATCCGACTGGAGCTCAGCAGTCAAGTTACTAAGGGCACCAGCAGTTTCAATTACGGTGGACTCAACCACCCTTGTCAATTGCCTTATGTTCCTGCTGTTAGCCATCAGTCCCCAGAACGGCAGAAAACCCTTTACGAAGTCCCCAAATTCTTGTCCTGCAGTGTCTTCTTCGCTGAAGGCACCTCTAACTATCCTTGTCTTGTGGTAATCTGCCGCCGCTGTGTAGGTGGGAGGCAGCAGGAACGAAACAAAACATGTGCCCGAAAAGTCAGGGGGCAACCATGTATAGGCTCTATCATGGCAGATGAAATAGGTACCCTTAGCTGCTAAAAACGAAGGGGAAGTCTGGGCTGCAAAAACATACGTTTTAGTGCAGCTACTCTTCCCTAACTGAGCTCTGGGATTCTTGCCATTACCTTGCAGACACAGGTGACCCTGGTGGGGTACAATCCAAATCGGGGAAGATCTCTTAGCTTGCTGTTTCTCACTCAGAGTAGCTCCATATCCGGTCACGTTCCATCCTATGTATACTAGTGTCTCATCTCTCGGGATAGTCTCATAAGAAATGTCTTCCTTTATCATATCTACTATACCCTTAACTAGAGCACTATTCTTAGGATTGTCTGTTACAGAACGTAGGGGGTAGACTTCATGTGCGTATATGAACATGGTTCTGTATGCCCACACAGAACCATTGTGGCTGAAAGGCAGGACCAGATAAGGGATACCTTTATCCGTTGTGTGAGGCATAAGACCACACACCCAACAGTTAGTTGTGTTCATTACAAGTTGGTGTTGGTGCAAGAGCTGAACAAAGTAGTTATTAATAAACTCTAATCTCCTAGCGGATTCATGTTCAGGAAGGGGTTGAAAAGAATGTGAGGAAACAGTGGAAGGAGGAGGTACAGGCGATGTAGTGGGTGCAAATGTTACTCGAAAAGAGAATAAAACATATCCTATAAAAAATATCATCACACTGAATAACATGAAAATGCACAATATCAAAAAGCTTTTCTTTGTCATCATTTTACATATTCGGTTTTTAAAGTTCATTGTTTTGGCAGGTCTCTCCATCTCGAAAAACTCCATCCTCTCTAAAGTGCTGCCCGCGATGGGAGGTTGTTTCTGGTAAGGAATGCTTCTGTCAGTCTAGGGCAACTCCCTTAGACCAACCAGAACTGTCGACCTAACGTCGTCAGCTGCACCCCAAAGACTTTGGGCAATCGCGGCCCTAGCAGCGGCACCCGGATGGCGGTTCGAAAAACAAAAATAAGCAAGTTTCTCAGATGGGAGAGCTGCGCTTCCAAAAATAGCGAAAAAGGAAACTTTTGTTTATTTGTCCATAGGTCTCGGCCTCAAATTGTATCTTTGCTTTCCAGGTAGGGTATGATCTCGGAAAAGGAGTTCAGGCTCTGTAGTGTCCAATGGAACTGACGGTGATACAGCTGGTTGCAAAATGTTGTCGCTCTCTTTTTCAGTAAGTGTTCCTTTTATGCGTGCATCACTGAAAGGCAGAAAACGTGGCACGGTTTCAGTCTCTGAGTCGGCGACACCCTCCTGGACCCACCGGTCGTATGGCAGAGGCAGAGGGATCTGCTTGCAGTGGATCCCGTGGATCCAGTTTTTCTTCCCCTCCACTCGAACAGCTGATCTTGTGGAAAGAAGAACGAGGTGCGGTCCGGTCCACCTTGGCTGGTCGTTTCACGAATGCACCGTCATTCTGGTGGATAGGAGTGCTAAAGGGAGAGCGTCAGGCCATTTAAGACCAGAGCTCGCTTGGATTTTGGCCAGTTTAAGTTTTAAAGTGCATTCTACTAATCCAGCTGATTGGGGGTGATTTGCAGCGTGGAACTTTTGCTGAATGCCTAGCCCTTCACATACTCTCTTCATCACACGACCCACAAATTCACTCCCATTGTCACTCCAGACCATTCTAGGCATTCCGAATCTGGGGAAGAACTCTTTCACAAGGGCTTTAGCTGTGGATAAGACAGTGTTGTCTTTTAGGGGATAGGCTTCCACCCATCTTGAAAAGGCACAAACAACAATGAGTACGTATTTTAAATTGTTGCACCTTTCCATGTGGATGAAATCTAGCTGCAAAACCCCGAACGGATACGTAGGAGGTGCAAAATGACCAGCTGGAGTTGGGGTTCCCCTACCAGGATTGTGTTTCAGACACACCATGCAATTCTTGACCACATTCTCTGCACACTTAGGAATTCCTGCATTTTGCCATACTGGAACCAACAACTTGCAAATCCCTTTCACGCTGATATGAGCCATTCCATGAGCCATTGTAACCACTGCAGGCACATATGCATCGGGTAACAACCATCTCTGATGCTCTGACAATTCAATCCAGCAACCATTGGCATCCAATTTACCCGTACTTTCTCTCCACACACTCAACTCTTTCTCTGTAGCTTCAGCTTGAATAGATTTCACACTCTCTATCGTGTCTTCACACATTCCAACATCACCTACCCATCTTGCAGGGCCTGTAACATACATTCGGCTAATCACATTCCTAGCAGTTTCTTTCGCGATTTCGTCAGCAAATGCATTTCCACGACCAACATCATCAGTCACCTTCTTGTGAGCACTACATTTCACAATCACCACTTGCAGAGGCAAGGTCAGTGATTCAAGAAGCTCATTCACCAACTGACCATGCTGAATCTTAGCTCCATGCGAAGTCAGGAACCCACGTTCCTTCCACAATCGTCCAAAACTGTGAGCCACTCCAAACGCATACTGACTATCGGTGTAGATGGTCACTTTCATTCCTTTTGACAACACACATGCTCTTGTAAGTGCAATCAATTCTGCTGCTTGAGCTGAATTATGTGGAATACGTGCAGCTTCAACAATTGTATGCAAAGTCGTGACAGCATATGCTGCAGTCGTGTCACCATTCGGGAGCTAGAAGCATGAACCATCCACCCATAATGTACCATCACATTCAGCAAGAGGAGTATCCTGGAGATCTACTCTCCCTTTCGTTTCTTCTTCTGTTCTAAGAAAACAATCATGCTGTTCTGAATCATCTAACTCTGTTACAATTGGCAACAACGTAGCTGGGTTGAGTGTGTTGCATCTTTTTATGTGCACATGACTTGCTAACTAGGTTAATTCGTAACCTGACAATCGAGCACTAGTTAAGTGCTGTGTCTTGGTTCTGTTTAACAACGTGTCCACTGCATGTGGAACCATCACAATTAACATGTTATTCATCACTAGACCAGCAGACTGTCGAATAGAAACAGCTGCTGCCGCCGTTGCTCTTAAACAACTCGGCAATGCTTTAGCTACCGGATCCAAAGTCGACGAAAAATATGCGCATGGACGCTGCTTGTCTCCAAACAACTGAGTCAACACTGATAATGCACAACCCTCTTTCTCATGGACATACAATGTAAAGGACTTACTGTTGTTGGGTGTACCTAACAGGAGCCGAACATAATGCTGTGCGCAATTCAAAAAAACTTTTCTGACACTCTTCAGACCAAGGAACGGGATTAAGTGTATCTTTACACGTTAATGCCACCAAAGGTTTGGCTAATAACGAAAAATTTGATATCCATTGCCTGCAATATGATGTAATGCCCAAGAAAGCACGCACTTCTCTCTGTGTTCTTGGCACACTCAATTTCGCTATTGCCTGAATTCTTTCTGGGGTCAGTTTCCTTCCCTCCTTTGATAAGAGATGACCTAAGTAGGTCACTTCTTGTCGACAATATTGCAATTTTGAGAGAGACACTTTGTGGTGCAAATCACACAAATGACGCAACAATGACAACGTGGCTTCTCTACAGATTTCCTCAGTATCTGCAGCAACAAGCAAATTATCTACATACTGAATGAGGGTAGCGCCATCAGGTAAAACAATCGCATCAAGCTGTGTTTTTAAAGCTTGACTATATATTGATGGACTTTCACAGTAGCCCTGTGGAGCGCGTTTAAAGCGGAAGCTTCGTCCTCCTAAACTGAAGCCAAAAATATCCCTGCTCTCCTCAGCAATCGGGATGCTGAAGAAAGCATTCTTCAAGTCAATCACCGAAAACCAGGTTGCAGAAGCTGGAATCATAGTCAATAGGGCAGTAATGTCAGGAACAACTGGAAATTGTGGCACAACTATTTTATTCACCTCTCTAAGATCAATCACAAATCTGTAAACAGGTGGCTGGGAAGGGTCAGTTTGTTTCAAAACAGGCAGAACAGAACTATTGCAAACGTTGCCTCTTGTCTCTTCAATCACATCTTTTTCAATCAAATCGTAAATGATCGCTAGTACAGCTTTTTCACCTTCACTAGAGATTTTGTATTGGGGAATTCGTGGCATTTTAACATTGGCTTTCAATGTTATAACATATGGTGGTATTTCTAAAAGACCCACATCATTAGGACCAGTAGCCCAAAGAATATCAGGAAGAAACGACAATTCTGTTGGAAGTTTATCCCTTGACAAATACATTGGAGAAACCACTTTCTTACCTAAAGTAAGTTGTACTCCTGAAGGAGAACAGTACAAAGTCGCATACAATCTTTTTAACAGATCTAATCCTAACAAGTTTTCACCACAACCTGTTGTCAGAATAAGGGGTGCTTCGAATTCACAAGGTCCAACAGAAAGGGACAAAGGGTCAGAAATCGGGTTTCTAACTGGGGCGCCAGAAAAACCTACTGATACATTCATTTCGCCAGACAAAGGTGTGCCAGGGAGTTTGGAGTGCATAATAGAACTCTTTGTAGCACCAGTATCCAACAGAAAAGGCTCTGACACACCTGATGTAATCACCTCAACGTAAGGCCCACTCTGATCTACTGGAACTGAAACAACTCCCTCTCTTTGTCTATGGCTGTCCTAGCAATCATTACCGTCCATATTCTCATCTTCTGCATAGTAATCATCAGCGTAGTACTGAGCCGTCCTACCAGATGCGTTATTCTGCTGATCGAACCTATTCATCGAATTTTGAGGTGAAAAGGAACGAGCGTTCTGGGGGAAATTTCCACATCCTCTACCTCTAGGCGCTTGCTGAACACCTCTACCTCTTGTGTTTGACACACCATTCGCGCGCTGTAACAGGACAGGGCAACTATACTTAAAATGACCCTCTTCCTTGCAATATGAACACTGATTGGGACCTACAGGGACGCGTGGCTGAGTATACTCGACTCTTTGCGAGTTCCTCTGATACTGTTGAGGCTGCTGATAATTATTCTGATAGTTACTCTGAGCACCACTATTTTGACCACCACGTGGTGGATATGCTTGCTGTAACAAAACCTTTGTTTTCAACTCTTTAGTTTTCTTCTCTGCTCTATCTTTCTCATCTTTGTCTCGATTTTCGTAGTACTGTGCAGTAGCCAATATCTGTGCTGAAGAGGAAACTGCCCAAGAACTCTCTGAATCTTTTAACTTTTTACACAACTTGGGAAGCAGATTGTGCACGAATTTATCGACGAACAATCGCTGAACACCTTCTGTGCTCATATCTTGACCACTGTGGTCGACAAACGTTTCTTCAAACCTGGTGAAGAAATCTGACACCGTTTCATCTTTCTTCTGCTTACACGCAGACAATTTATCCCAGTTTACTCGCATCGCAGGCATTATAGTTTTCATGTAATCAATGATTTTACCAAGAAGTTCTGCTACTAAAGGCTCAGGCTTAGCACCACCAATTTGTAGGGCATCTGCAGCAGCAATATTAGCCCATGAGTCACCTAACTCCTGATCATGATCTGTATGCCAAATCTTTCCCCATAAAGGCTGTGGAACAATGTTCCCAAACAACATGTCTATATCTGCTAAATTCATGATACATGACCCAGCCGTCTGTGACAACTCTTTGTAATACCCTGCGGGATTTTTACGGGGATCAGGCAATGTCTGTTTAAGGGCCAAAACTTCAGCTCGCTTCCATGGGACATGTACCCACACACGCTGAAAGTGTGGCAGAATAGGTGGGACAGCATTCGCGTTCCCTTCCCTCCATTGTGGGGGAACTTCTCTCATGGGATACTGTCTCACCTTCTTTTTAACCGAGGAATCAGACTCAAACAACGACTTGGAAACACCTTCAGTCCTAAGTGACAACAACGTCGCAACTGCTTTCTTAACATCTGAACCCACAATTGCGCCTTTTGAAAACTCGAACCGTACATGGCTCAACTCAGGAGGATTAGAGTCCAAATCATTTTCCTCTAAATCTTCACACAGGAAAACACACATTTTCTCAAAAACGTATCTCTGCTTCGATGTTTCCCACTGGGTGAAGACATCCATAACACATTCTAAATCATATTTTTCCGGGTCAGCGACCCATTTATGTGCCAAACAATTCAACGTTTCCTTCTCCCTAGAATCAGGCAGTTGACTACGCAATTGCTTGCGCTCTGTGTCAGGAGTCACACTCGTTGCACCAAAGAGAGGATTCAAAAAAATAGCGACAGTACTAGCCACTCTCTGACGAACATAAGGAGAAGTCGATGAAAAGACAAGAGGGAAAGCAGGGTGAGACGAGGCAGATGCAGAGGCAGTGTCAGGAGAAGTACCAGGAGTGGTAGTCGTTATAGTAGTTAAAGTTGTAGGAAGTATAGGAGGAGCAGATGTTAAAGACGGTGGCCCTTGAGGAGGCTGCACCGGAGGAGCAGGAGCCAACTGAAGAACAGCTGGTGGGTGCTGTAGAGGAGCAGGAGGCAATGCAACCACGGGTTGCGCAGCTAAAGGTTGCGGAGGTGCCGTAGCATTTTGCACATAAGGGGGTGGCGAACTTAACAAATGCGCCATTAACGGATCTTTTTCAAGCTCTTTTGCTGCATCTTGCTGAAGAGGCGGCAAAGCTGGATAGCATTTATCTATTACCATTTTACGTTGCCTGTGCAACTGCTCACTCATCTGTTCTTCTTCATTGTCTTTAAACTGCATAGCAGCTTGCATTATCGAAATACCCCTTTCTCTCTTATTTTTCTTTGCTAATTTAATTTCCTTCTGTTTGGCTTCCTTACGCCATAGGCGAAAAGAGTCAAACATTGCCGGCCGGGCTTTCTTCTTAAAAAGTTTAACTTCGAGGTTATCTAGGATTTCCGTGTCAAAGCTACCATATTGGGGCCATTTTAAAACACCATCTTTTCTGGTGTATTTGATCCATACTTCATTGTATGTGATGGGGCCTACTCCATGTTTCACATATAATTCATAAGTTGGAGTTCCAATCGGAGGAACCGGACACGAGTCCTCCAATCGGGAATCCCTATTACTACAACCAAGACAAAACAAATTTCCAAGTCTGCTAAGACCAGGCATCTTCGCTCTCTAGTCTAGCTTCAAACTTCAAAGGATTATCAATTACGATATTCTCGTGAATACACGAGTCCTTTGGCTTTGGCACTTGCAAGTTCCAAACAAAGTGATCCCAAGGGGATACCCAAACTAAGACCAACTAAGGACTGGGAGACGTTCCACTTATACTTAACTGAGATATCGATGACGTCACCAGAAGACTCGTCTATCGTTTCGCTCTACCAAACTTCAAGGGTCCAAATCAGGGCGATAGCCAGGGCAGCAGTCCTTTGTAGCCGTCGCGAAGCGGGAAACCTCGCAGCAAAGACTTTCGGACCACGTCGACATGCAGGGGTCGATGAAGTGGTTGGCCTTCCTCCAGAATTTTCACACGAAGCTCCATACGAACCTCCGGCTGGACCGGTACAGCTGGTATCGCCCCGCGTTGGGCGCCAACTGAGGTACTGGGTTTTTCAGAACCGGTACCGAACCGGTAACCCAGTGGTGTCAGGGTACACACCCAAAGACCTCGAGTACTTTCCTGATTTAGACCACAGAAACTCGGAGTCTTCTAGGTGAAGTCAAGGATCGATTTTATTGGCTGCAACCAAGTAACAGGCGTCCTAGAAGTACAACAACACGGGATGTATATTCTCAGGAGACTGCTCAATCTTACAAAGCCAGGCTTCTCTTTTTATACAAAATATTGTGCTTCAGGCAAACATTCTCCACATTTTAGTATACTGTTCACATGTTTCCACTACAAAGAAAAAGCAGAGTCATGATGACAAGCCCACATTTCAGTTTGTCCAGCCCACAACAAATTACCCGGCAAGGCCCAACATTTTCATCAGATATCGGTGGACCCCCAATAAAAACGGGCACCTCCTCATCATAAAGCAAGTGAGAGAAAAGAGCAGGGACAGGTGTGAGCAAGATTAGGCAGGGTGTGTGTGCGATGAAAAGGGTTTATGGCATGTTGTGCCTTGATGCTGTCTCATTCGGCCACTGGGAGAGGAACTGACCAAACAGGTTCGGCCTGGGGCAATGGTTTCAGCTTGCCCAGGTCAGAGAAAAGTCAATTAAGGTGTACGTGTCCTTTGGAATCGAATTTAGCTGTATTATAAGCCTATGTGAGGGCAACCCACAAAATGGCTGCCGTACACAAAATGGAAGCCAAGGGTTCAAGACGAAAATAACAATTTCGAGGTGAAATCGTTACTGGAATATGACGAAAATGCTTGTACATAGTGTACTAGCCATTCTCGGTATTTTGATATATACCGTCATGCTATGATGAAGTTTTATTCACGAGTCCAGAATTTTCAGAACTACAGCTTAAATGATTTTTTTTTGCAGTTGTAATAATTGTAGCATATTTAGCTTATGATTTATTTATTTTTTCAAATTCACATTTGGATTTGTACAAGGTCTGTATTGTGTTATCTTGTGTGTAATTCTTTTTCCTTTCTAGTGTGATGTTTTTGGTGCTTGAAGTATATGTGTATATTATGTGCAGTTGATCCTCAGTCTAGCTGTCTGTGGCAAGTGAGAGGTATCTTATTTGAGTATCCAGTTAATTGTGTGGATTGTATTGATAGTTTTTTTCAGATCATTATATTTCAATAGTTATATTTACTGTTTGATACAGCTGAGTATGTTGAGTTCCAATTTGACACAGTGTTGTTTAGTGTTGTCTTGTTTGTTGTGTTCATTTCATGAGTAAGGATTATGGCTGCCTACAAGCTAACCACCTAGCAGGTCATGGATTTGCTTTTTGAATTTGTCTCTAAACACTGACTCTGCATCTGAGGCAGAGGACCAAGTTGAAGTTTCTGGCAGTGAATTTTCTGTTTGAGAAGAATCAACTGACGACAAATCTACTACTAGTGCTGATGGAGTGCCTCTTTTAGAGGAGGTCGGTGATATGCCAGTAGTGCAGCAAGGGCCAACTAGACTGCGGACAGGGGCTGGAAGGCTTTTCATTGAAAGTGCTGAACCCTGGGTAGCATGGTGCAACCTGTTTTGCTTGCCAGTTGTTGTGTTTCAAGGTGTAGAGTCAATACAGATGCTTTTTTTGCCTGTCACTTTCTTCCACTGTTAATTGGTGATGTGTTTTTGGGTGGTATTGTTGAGCAGACTAATTTGTATGCAGAGCAGGTTTTGAGGGACAACAGTGCCACACTTAAGACCCACTCCAGAGCTGCACGGCGGACTCCGACAAATCTCCATGAGATTAAGCCGTTTTGGGGGTTAACTTTCCTGATAGGATTGATTAGAATGCCATCACTTTCTTTATACTGGTCTACTAATCTCTTGATGGCAACTGCTATATTTCCAGTAGCTATGAGCCGAGATCGGTATTTGCTTCTGCAGCAGATCCTACATTTAGTGGATATTTCTATAGCATTGTCACAAGATCACCCTGATTGTGATCCAGTCTTCAAGATTCGGCCTGTCCATGACCATTTAGTAGATTGTTTATCAGAGATCAATGTTTAAAGGAAAAGACATATCTGTGGTTGAGTTTCTGGTCTTGTTCCAAGGGACTTTTGATTTTAAGACAATGCATTCCCAGCAAGAGAGCATGTTAAGGTATTAAGCTGTATATACTGTGTGAAAATGCCCCAGGTTATGCGTATAATTTCAGGGTGTACACTGGTAGGGATTCTTAACTTACCTCTCCAGTTGTCCTTCCACTTTTGGAGTCAGTGAGAAAATTGTGTGGTAAGTTGCTACAGCACTTTTTCACAAAGGTCCCCATTTATACATGAACAATTTCTACAAAGGTGTGCTATTGTTTAAAGAATTGTCCAGAGTGGGTACTGTGGAGTGTGATACAATCTACTCTAACCATAAAGGTTAGCCTAAAGGGCTTGTGTGTAAAACACTTGAAAGGGACAGAGCAGGGCTTTGCATAGTAATGAACTTCTTGATGTAAAGTTTTCAGACAGAAGAGATGTCTACATGCTCACAACTATTCAGGATGAAAGAACTGCGCCTGTGACTGTATGGTATCAGGTTGCATCAGTACGCAAACAAGTGTGTATTCTAGACTACAACAAGCACATGAGAGGTGTAAATTGAGTAGATAAAAGATTGGAGCCTTACAATGCTGCTCGAAAGTCCTATGTCTGATGCAAGAAGCCCAGAGTAACTGAAATGGCTGACATTCAGACAACCATATATGCAGCACTTTTTATTCTTCTCAGTGAGAGAAACCTAACTGTCACAGCTATGCCAAGGGATTAGTCTTGCAACTTTCGTGCCAAAGGCTCAAATTGCACATCACTAATAATGCACAACAAGGGGGAAAATTGAATGGGATTTCTGGTGTTCTAATACAGAGAGAAAGTGGCTTATAACAGCAGGCCAGACTTTGCCATTCGAGACCAGGCTGGTTGATAAAGTTGTTCCCTTTCAGTAGTGGCACAGTGAGCAGAAAAACATAGAACATAGCCTTGAGTAATGACCAATTGCTGAGATTAATTCATCCATCCCATACATCACCTTCGGTTATTGTCAAGAAAAGGACCATAGCACAGCATTGGAGTTTCCACCCTCATGACCATTGGCAGCTAGACTTGCCCGGCTCTTTAGAACCAGAAAATAGATCCCAAACAACTAGATCCTAATATTCTCTAAGGACCATGTATTACTGGTACATTTCCTATAATGATTCTACTGTCAGTGTGCAGATACATGTATCCCAACATCATGGTTGTCAGATGAAATATTGCCAGCAAACAAATGGGCGACAAAATACTACCAAAAAAATATTGAGGACAAAAATATCAACTTTGCATGCTTTGTAAGTAAAATACAAATATCGACAATAAAATATAAAAGACCAGAATATGGTCCCAAAAAATAAATAAGTATGTATATTGAATTCTTACTATTATACATTATCTTAACTTTAAAATAAATATCTAAAAAGTATAAGTTGCACAAAATACAGATGTATGCATCCATAATTTCAAATACCAAACATATTTAAAAAAGTATATATAGTATAAACATACATGATTAAAATCCTAAAAATTAAATATAATTACAAACACTAGACTTTAAAAAATAAAAACATATCATCATCATCATAAATCTTTATTTCGGTAATTTTGTCACCATAAAAGATACACACAATTCAATGCATAATATTAAAAGAATAAACGTTAAAAAACATCAGAATCCATCCGGTTACATAAAAGTTTTGCAAAAATACAGAGTTTCAGATTTTATGGTACAGTCAATCAGTGATCAATGACCAGCCTTAAGGCACTGTCTCCTCAGAGACCACATTGCACCTAAGTCTTTAGCCACAGCAAAGACAATGTGATCAGTCAAATCTGTTTTCAATACTCTGAACGCGGCCAAGCACTCCGCAAACCCCAGGCTCCTACAAATGGGCACAATCCATTTCCTGCGGGAAGCATTATAGGCCGGACAGAAAAAGATTATATGGAGCTCTGATTCATTAGCCACTCCACAAGCCGGGCATAAACTGGTTACTGAATCACTCCACTTACTGGTTAGTGCTCGCAGTGGAAGTGTCCCATGCCTCCACTGCAAGTAGAGTTTCCTAAGTAGAGCAGGATGTATTTTATCCAGGGCTGGTTCAAAACTGTATTTGTCCTTAATACATAAAAATGACTCCGTAAGTGTTCCCAGAGTAGCCTGACAACAGAGTGCCGCTAGTTTACTGACGCGATAGACCTTAGCCAGTCTCTTTTTGGGAATTAGTGGGCATGTGGTTGAGGGATCAGACCAGAGTGTCGGTAGGCCTAGGCCCTCCAACTCAGTTTTAATAAATTTGAACCATTTAATTTTCCCAGCATTAGGCATGGCTAGGACCTCTTGTAGACCCTGCCTATAGCTAATCAGTTCCGGGACTGCCCACATCCTCCGCCAATAAACCAAGGGACGCAGTGCCAGTTCTTCGCTTAGAGGTCGCAGCCCTAGATCTAGCCTTAGTGGGACAAGGGGCGTACCGGACGGAAGTCGGACCACCTGCCTAATGAACTTGTTCTCCTCTCTCACCAAATCTGGGGAAGCTACATGACCCCATAGCTCACAACCATACATGGCAGCCCCCCTTGCCTGTGCCTTGTAAATCTGGAGTGGTGGGCCGACGGGTTTAATGGATGACCTATTATTTCCCATGAGCCTCAGAACCCCTCCCGCATACTGGGCCAATTTAAGTTGTGCTTTCTGTTGGTGTGTGGACCAGGTCATATTGTCATTTATCATGACACCAAGATACTCAAAGGTATGCACCCTTTCAAGTCTGCTCTGGCCAATAGTAGGTGTGAATCGTAGCTTTTGTGGGGGATTAAAGACCATAAATTTGGTCTTTAAGGTGTTGATTTCTAAACCATGCTCCCCACAAAAATCCACAAAACCGTTTAGGACGCGCTGTATCCCCATTGGGGACTTTGAGAGCAGCAGGGTGTCGTCGGCGAACATAATCGCCAGCACCCTGGTGCCTGCCAACTTGGGAGCGTCTGAATTGACAACCCCATTGAGGTGGGCGATTACCCCGTTGACATAGAGGCAGAACAGGGTCGGTGCAAGCACACAACCCTGCCTTACCCCCCTGTCAACGGGGAATCGGTTTGACAGCGCCCCCTCCCTACCACACCTCACCTGGGCAAAGTTGGCAGTATGGAGACGGATAATCATCTCCAACAGGCCCGCAGGGACCCCCAGTTTGGCCAGCACCTCCCAGAGTTTTCTGCGCGGGACCAGGTCGAAGGCCGCCCTCAGGTCCACGAATACAGTATAGAGGCTGCCACCCTCCAACTGTACCGTTTTCCAAAAGATGAGGGCAAGCCGAAAGACCTGGTCTGTGGTGGAGATCTTCTTCCTAAATCCCGCCTGGAATGGGCTCAGAATATCATAATCCGACATCCATTCCGACAAACGATCCAGGAGTAGGCTAGTAAAGAGTTTCTGGGAAACATCTATCAGGCTTATTGGCCTATAGTTGGCTGGGAGCAGAGGCGAGCCCCTCTTAAATATAGGGACTATCTCTGCCCCCAGCCAAGTTGGGGGGATCGTCATGCCGTTCAGGATTGCATTGAACAGCACCATCAAATACGGGGCCCAGATCTTAACTTCATGCCTATAAAGGTCGCCTGGAAGCTTGTCCAGGCCCGGCGCCTTTTAAGCCGCCAGGCCCAAAATTGCCATATTAAGTTCTCCCAGGGTAAACCCATCCATCTGGGATAGGCTTTGGGGGGTTGGATCATTACTGGTTCAGGCGGATTCCCCAATTGACCCTGGTCGGGCGCACTATACAAGGATTTAAAGTGGGCCTCCCACACAGTTGCAGCAATGTTTGCATTTACTGCTGCTATTGGTTCAGCTGAACCGTGCTTGACGATCTGCCAGAATTTACGGGCGTTTTGCAATGCTAAGGCAGCCGTCATTTCCGTCCAATTCTCCTGGTCCCATTCTATTTTGGCATTGGAGATGATAGACTTGTAGGCCATCCGCTTAGCCCTGATCTTACTGGGAGTTTCCCGGATTTTAAGAGACTCCAGGAGATCAGCCTTTGCTCTTCTACAAGTAGCATTGAACCATGAGGCTCTTCTCCCCTTGGCCATTTTCGTCCTGGCCACCGGGTTAAATACTTCTACTAGGTTGGTACAGAGCTCGGAATGAATATCCCCAAGCACGCTGAACTTATCAAAAGTGGGTGACTGAGGGAAAAGATCCCCAACTTTTTCAAGGGCAGGGACTACTGCCTCGTCTAGCTTCTGAATATTTTGTGGGTTTTGCACCAGTAATGGCCATCTGATTCTATGTCTGTTACTGGTAGCAACTAGACCCTCCAGAAATGCTAAATTTTTATCTGTGCTTGCTGTTGGCATACCCTGGACAGCGAATCTCAATGACAATACATTATGGTCACTGTCAGTCCTTCTTATTATTGTAAAGTCCCTGATTTTGGACCAGTCCTTTGTCCGCACCAGGATATAGTCTATCCGTGATTCATACCCTGGTCTATTGAAGGTGGGCTAGGGTGGGATGTCTCCCTTGGCCCGCTCGTTACAGGCCCTCAGCGAGTGGGATAAGGTGAAAGATATTATTTGAGTGGCTAGAGGTGACCATGATTTTACAGGTGGACCCGACAAAATGGGTATCTCCCAAAGGTCATCCTCTTCGTTGGTTACCCCTTCCAGAGGATCCGGGAGGGGCTCATACTGAGTGTTAAAGTCCCCCCCGATCACAAGTGATGGACAGAGGGTGGTGCGATCAATGAACACAGACAAATCCTCGATAGTTCCCGAAGTACCCGTAATGCCAACAGGTCTAGAGTATACATTTATTAATGCTACTTTCACCCCCGATACCCACTCTAGGACGACACACTGAAAGTCCGGTGAGTTGGTTTCGAGGTTTCTCACCCGACATCCTAGGTGAGAAGCTACCCAAATTGACAGACCGCCGGACGGTCGACCCTTCCCGCCCCATTTTGCCGCAATCTCAAAGGTAGCATACCCTGTACGGGAGTGTTGTTCTCTAGCCCACGTTTCCTGAAACAGACATATGTCGTATTCCTCAATAAATTCCACCCACTCTGAGGAATCTAATTTATTAACCAACCCGGCCACGTTCCAGGAAAGTATCGAAAGTGTTCTGGGTCCCCCCACCTCCTCGGTAGATTTAAAAGCCAATGGACACCTGCTTATCCTACACTGACTATAGTTGGAAGAGGACAAAACCTCTAATACCGGTGAACAGGTTGCATTAAGCACCTCAGGGAGGACATTATCCTCGTTAATATGGCCAACTAGGCCTGGGTTGGTGATGTCATCTTCTTTTTTTGTATACTCATTGGGTGTACCCCCTCGGGATAGTCAGCGGCCTGCTCCTCTATATGCTTAATCTCACCCGAGATTTGTTTGCCATCTCCAGGAAAATATGGTGGTGGTGTTAGGGCCGAGCGTGGCGGGGAAGAGTGTGAATATGATGAAACAAAAGCAGAACAAAGTGAGGGGTAGGACAGAAAGCTGTGTAAGTCTACCGGTAACAAAATATCAACTGCCCTATGGTGAAGTCAGTCCACATCCTCAAGACACCCAAACCTGTTGTAAGTTGGAGCCCCATTCCACCCTCCATATGTGTCTTGCAAGTAATTAGATGACCCTCCCTGCCCATGGTTTCGTACCGGCATCGTGTTCCAATTCCAGTTTCCCCCCAATTGAGAGTGAAGGCGCGGGGGATAAAAGTAAGTTAATGGTCTAGTTGCTATAGACGAGTTAACTCCGTGGTCGCTCCATGAATGAATGAAGTGTGCAGTATTGGGATCTTCGAATGAGACGATAACACAATCACCTGAGACGGATTTGTGCGAGGAGCCTATCCAGGGGACCCGTCGCACCATAAGAATTTTGCTTCTCAGGTGATTGGGTAATGGCCTATTCACATTGAGCCAGTGGGTGACCTTATTTTTTAAAGACCCAAAGTCCTCCTGCTGTTGATGTAGAATTTCTGGCACCCCCGTAAGGACTACTACATACGTTCTTACATCTGGGGGAAGATCAACATAACCCCTATAATGATTTTTAGGAGATTTTTGTCTCGGTGGAATGGAGTAGTAAGTATCACGGTCTTTAGCCCTCGGGGCAGCCACTACTTTCGGAGCCGGGACAGATGGAACCGGCAACTTGTTTGCACTTCCCGCTACTCTGTTGACGTTGGTACTTACAGGAACCTTATACCGGGGTTTTGAGACAGGTTTAGTCACCGGAGGTACTGCTGGAATGTCAACGGCTACTGAAGGAGTGTGGGTCACAACAGGTAGGCTAGTTGGTTTATTGTCAGGTATAGTCAAGGTGGCAAGATTTAGAATACTTTTTTCAGTCTCGAGGAGCTGGGTTTCTATTCGGGAAAGTCTAAGTTCCAAGGGAGTAAGAGGTTTTTTTAACGTTTCCCACACAACCGTTAAAAAAAATCCACATCCTTTCCTTCAATCATACAAACTGGTGCCCCACCATTCTCACTTTCTATTACAAAATTCTCATGTTCCCCCATCGGCTTCACTGGACTAGATTCAGATGCTAAGGGGCAACTATTCACCACGGGAAGGAATGAATAGGATGGCTGAACTAATACTTGAGAGGGTAACTGAGCCTTTGCAACCTTAGCCTTTTTCCTAGAATAGGCAGTAGCGATGTTACGCTTTCGTTTCTGGTTGGAACCCTTTAGAGAGTTAGGAGAAATTCTCATACTCTTGGCCTTACAATTGGCAGTTGGTAATGTCTCCAAGGGTGGCCCCTCTACCCCTCCCACCCTGAACAATGATGAACTAGGATTTGGGGAGGCAGCCTGAGGAGACCCAACCTTCTCCACTAGGGCTGGAGGAGATGAGACCGGTGGATGGTGAATAACTGCCTGTGTTAGATTTAATACTGGTCGCGTTGTGCGGTCCGGAGTTTTGGCAAAGGCAAAGTGACCCAAGGAGGATCTCTTAGCATTGGCCATCTCCTGGGATAGCCTTCTAGCTACATCCAGTTCAATAGAAACCCCATGCTGCATCTTACTGATCTCCATATCTATGGCAGTGTTGGTTCTAGTAAGAAAGTCATCCAGTGTTCCATTTTTCAACTTCCCCTTTGCTGCCCTGCTTCTGTACTCACGTGTGGACATTGCACCTTGTCCTTGGCGTGCGCAAATAAAAAGTCTATTTCCCACACAAGTGAAATTAGAGCCAGGGAGTATAGCCCGGACCGGACTCTCTCGTTCTCGAACGGCCTCAAACGGCCCGCTCTTTGCCCGGTCTTAGCCCCGGTCTGAGTCCCGCGCGTGCGTCCCGCGCTGCGGAACCCAATGCCCAAGATATAGCAGTGGTTACGGGCTGTGGGCGGAGCAACAGGGAGAGCGGACCGGTAGATGGATGTCGGTCAGGCAGGGACTCCTGGGAGATGGAGTCCCTGCAACGCTCGCAGCCCCGTTGCGTGCCGCTACCTGGGTCAAACAGATCCTGTGTCCCTCGAAGTGTGAGTCAGCCTCAGTGTCCACAAAGCGAAGCGGCACCCGCAGAGCGGGTGCTGCGATGTCTGGTAAAAAAAGATGCAGTTTAAGGCTCCCCACCAGCAAAGCCTTTGGTAGTAATCCCACAGAATGGAAGCAGGCTGGGAGTTTAAGACCCCTCAGGTGTGCAGCGGGCGGAGCAACAGGGAGAGCGGACCGGAAGATGGATGTTGGTCAGGCAGGGACTCCTGGGAGATGGAGTCCCTGCAACGCTCGCAGCCCCGTTGCGTGCCGCTACCTGGGTCAAACAGATCCTGTGTCCCTCGAAGTGTGAGTCAGCCTCAGTGTCCACAAAGCGAAGCGGCACCCGCGGAGCGGGTGCTGCCAGGTCCGGTAAAAAAAAGATGCAGTTTAAGGCTCCCCACCAGCAAAGCCTTTGGTAGTAATCCCACAGAATGGAAGCAGGCTGGGAGTTTAAGACCCCTCAGGTGTGCAGCGGGCGGAGCAACAGGGTGAGCGGACCGGAAGATGGATGTCGGTCAGGCAGGGACTCCTGGGAGATGGAGTCCCTGCAACGCTCGCAGCCCCGTTGCGTGCCGCTACCTGGGTCAAACAGATCCTGTGTCCCTCGAAGTGTGAGTCAGCCTCAGTGCCCACAAAGCGAAGCGGCACCCGCGGAGCGGGTGCTGCGAGGTCCGGTAAAAAAAAGATGCAGTTTAAGGCTCCCCACCAGCAAAGCCTTTGGTAGTAATCCCACAGAATGGAAGCAGGCTGGGAGTTTAAGACCCCTCAGGTGTGCAGCGGGCGGAGCAACAGGGAGAGCGGACCGGAAGATGGATGTCGGTCAGGCAGGGACTCCTGGGAGATGGAGTCCCTGCAACGCTCGCAGCCCCGTTGCGTGCCGCTACCTGGGTCAAACAGATCCTGTGTCCCTCGAAGTGTGAGTCAGCCTCAGTGTCCACAAAGCGAAGCGGCACCCGCGGAGCGGGTGCTGCGAGGTCCGGTATAAAAAAGATGCAGTTTAAGGCTCCCCACCAGCAAAGCCTTTGGTAGTAATCCCACAGAATGGAAGCAGGCTGGGAGTTTAAGACCCCTCAGGTGTGCAGCGGGCGGAGCAACAGGGAGAGCGGACCGGAAGATGGATGTCGGTCAGGCAGGGACTCCTGGGAGATGGAGTCCCTGCAACGCTCGCAGCCCCGTTGCGTGCCGCTACCTGGGTCAAACAGATCCTGTGTCCCTCGAAGTGTGAGTCAGCCTCAGTGTCCACAAAGCGAAGCGGCACCCGCGGAGCGGGTGCTGCGAGGTCCGGTATAAAAAAGATGCAGTTTAAGGCTCCCCACCAGCAAAGCCTTTGGTAGTAATCCCCAAAAACATATACAATAACAACATTATAATGAACTAATAAACAAGACAAGAAAAAGAAATAATAAGAAATATATTTTACATTATGCTAACTTTTGAAATTAAAACAAAAAATATAAGTTAAAATAATTTAAAAAAAGACTTGGATAGGTCAAATTCACGTTACTCCACCCCGACCAACAGTAGAGAAACTGTTGGACGTTGTAGGGGTGAAATTTACTATCCCCACTCTGACTTAAAAGATTATAGGGAAAATGGGTTATAGTGTCTTACTGGACCTCACAGTTAATTTTTTATCAGAACAGGAAGTATGGACAAATGGGGACTGAATTGACCCAAGTAAATTCTTCCAAGACTTAGTCAAAGACACTAGTCCGGATATCTCTCAATGCCTCTCATCGGAAGTTGATCTCAATAAAATCAGGGATAGTTACTCAGCGATTTGCAAGACAGCTGCCCGACTACTAAGAAACAATAGGCCACCTAAAGGCAATACATTACACTCCCGGTTCAACCCGAACTTCACTTCAGCTTTAAAAGCCCCTAAAAAAGCCTCCAACTCAATCCTGCGCATCACAAAAGAGGTAAGATCAGCTCAAAACGGCTATAAAAAAGTGCTAGAAACCAGAAAAAGGAAATCAGGGACTAAACGTTGGAAGACCTATATAAAGCGACACATCCAAAAGACAGTAAGCTTTTTTGTGAGGTTATCAATAGACCTTTCTTCACAGTGGCCCCCTTAAATGAAATTAAATGTCACGTCCTAGAACAGGAGTGGGTAAGTAATTTCTTCAAACTTTTTAATCCGGACGACCATTCCGATGATCCCCGTATGGAACCGATAATTGACCCACTCTTTTTTTATGACGTCTGGCTCAACAAATGTGTTGACTTAAAAACGATCACTAAAGCTATTCAGAGTGCTGCCACTGGCAAGGCCCCAGGCCACAACAGAGTCCCCACTGACATGTTAAAATCTCATTTGAAATTTTGGGGCCCATTAGTTACTAATGTCTTTAAAGCCGTTGTGAAGGGGGCCCAAATTTACACATGGAAGGAATCCATTGTAGTACCTATATTTAAGAAAGGCAATAGGAATTGCCCAACGTGTTGTCACCCAATTTCTTTGTTTGATGCCACAGTAAAAACTGTAGGAGGGTGATCCTGGAAAAACTGGAAACTTAGGCCAAAAATATCTCTTTCTTTTCAAAGGTTCAATATGGTTTCCGTCCAGGACTGGGGACCATCGAACAGGCACTGAATTTATCCCAGGAAAATGTGACAACCCCAGGAGAGGTTCATTACATATGGCGTTTTGGACCTCTCCTGTGCTTTTGACTTGGTGGATAGGGAAAAGCTGTGGTCATTAATGGAGGTAGCGGAATGGATCCTACATTGCTGAACCTCATAAAGCAGTTACACTGTGATAACACCTCCAAGGTCCGCTGCACTCAACGAGGTGTTTGTACCCAACCACAGCGGGAGAATTATCACAGCGCGCAAGGGGTTAAATACATAAATTATTTTTAACTTAACATAATGTATAAATTATTAAAACCTAAAAATCGAAATTGACACCTACAATTGTATTATATTTTTTATCAATTACAAATGTAAAAATAGATTTAAATACATGCCACCCTATTATCCTAAAATTTCACCGACCTAAAATAAATTAATTAATAAAAAAATCCTTAAACATAATATAATTAGTAAATATGCAATTATCAAAACAATTAAATAATTAACACAATCTTCTGTGAGAGGGCCAATTCGTAGGCCAAGAAAAAAGTGTGGCTGTGAATACTTTAACCTCTTCATCTGTGTGAAACCATCACAATCTTCACATACCATCATGCACTGATATCAATTGTTGGCAACAAGAAAGCCAAAATGGTCCAAGGCTTTCAGTGGTAGAGCCTGCAGTTACAAGACTGAAGCTTCAAAATTATTCACAAGATGAGGAAGGACCAGAGAAGACAGCCAACTTGGCTTTCTGCTTCCCATTGCCGACCTGTGCCCATAGGCCCTCTTTTGCAGCGAAGTACATAAGAAATGTTGGGCACTCATTCATCTGGACCAATGTGGGCACATGCCGGGTAGAAATACATGTCACGGCATCCGACGAATGCAGGTGGTCCTCTCCCAAACACACTGGGTGGAGGGTAAGCTATCCCTCCTTCTAGTAGACGTCTCAATAGCTTTTTATGCACTCTCATTGGAATTCTTAGAGGCCGTCCTGTCTCGAGCAGGAATGGGATCAATGTTTTGGAGGATGTTCGGACTCCTCTATCACAACCTCAGGGCCCAGGTCTGGGTGAACGGCATACAATCAGCTCCCTTCCCAATCCGAAGGGGGACGCGTTGGGGTGGCCATTCTCCCCTCTGCTATTTGCTTTAGCAATAGAGCAATTGGTGCGCCTTATACTCTGCAATGTGCGGTTCAGTGGATGAAAATGGGGGAAGGGGCTCGAGGAGCGGATAGCCCTCTATGCAGACAATGTTTTGCTGTTCCTTGGGGGCCCTCCTAGCTCCGGCCCTTGATGCCTGGAGATTATTCACCTCGACAGGGAGGCCTCCGGTCTCTATAGTGATCTTTCCAAGTCCGTCCTGGTGGAGGTGAGGGAGGATGTGGAGGGCCTTTGCTGGTGCCCGACCAATCCTCTGCAATATAACACATTTAAGTAAGTACCTTGGTGTCCACATATTCCACCTTCCGGACTTGGCTTGGAAACATAATTTCCAGATTCTTGCCTCTTCCCGTGACCGAGATTTACACCGCTGGCAGAGGCTGCCACTTAACCCGATGGGCACAATGCGCTCTTTAAGATGATGTGTCTTCCCTGGTACTTATATATACTAGCAAATGTCCCATACCCCGTACACAGACAATGTTTTCGATCCATATCCTCCAAACTGACCTCCTTTATCTGGGCTGGGAAACCCAACAGGGTGGCCTTGTGTGTGGTACGAAAATCAACTTTTAGAAACGTAGAGACTTCCTCAGCGCTCCTAAGCGCTTTGTGTTCCTTCCCCCCCTCCCCTGCCTCCGGACCGCCCTCGGCCGAGTATCGACGCCGAGGGCTGGCTTCCCGGTTTCTGGCGGCCATATTGGGTGTGGGTCAGGCGGGTGACGCGCTCTAGCAGCGCCTTAAAAAGGAAATAGCGAGCCTGTTCTAGTGATAACCACAGAAGCAACCTTTCCCCTCCTGAGGCGGAAGCCGGGAGGTCTCTTTCTTTACTTTGTGCATTTTTAGCATTTCCCCTGCACTTTTAACTTTGTGTGATGCAAACCGCTTGATTAATAAGCGTTAGAAACTTAGAGACTTCCTCAGCGCTCCTAAGCGCTTTGTGTTCCTTCCCCCCCTCCCCTGCCTCCGGACCGCCCTCGGCCGAGTATCGACGCCGAGGGCTGGCTTCCCGGTTTCTGGCGGTCATTTGGGTGTGGTCAGGCGGGTGACGCGCTCTAGCAGCGCCTTAAAAAGGAAATAGCGAGCCTGTTCTAGTGATAACCACAGAAGCAACCTTTCCCCTCCTGAGGCGGAAGCCGGGAGGTCTCTTTCTTTACTTTGTGCATTTTTAGCATTTCCCCTGCACTTTTAACTTTGTGTGATGCAAACCGCTTGATTAATAAGCGTTAGAAACTTAGAGACTTCCTCAGCGCTCCTAAGCGCTTTGTGTTCCTTCCCCCCTCCCCTGCCTCCGGACCGCCCTCGGCCGAGTATCGACGCCGAGGGCTGGCTTCCCGGTTTCTGGCGGCCATATTGGGTGTGGGTCAGGCGGGTGACGCGCTCTAGCAGCGCCTTAAAAAGGAAATAGCGAGCCTGTTCTAGTGATAACCACAGAAGCAACCTTTCCCCTCCTGAGGCGGAAGCCGGGAGGTCTCTTTCTTTACTTTGTGCATTTTTAGCATTTCCCCTGCACTTTTAACTTTGTGTGATGCAAACCGCTTGATTAATAAGCGTTAGAAACTTAGAGACTTCCTCAGCGCTCCTAAGCGCTTTGTGTTCCTTCCCCCCACCCCTGCCTCCGGACCGCCCTCGGCCGAGTATCGACGCCGAGGGCTGGCTTCCCTGTTTCTGGCGGCCATATTGGGTGTGGTCAGGCGGGTGACGCGCTCTAGCAGCGCCTTAAAAAGAACGGCTATGACTCCGCGCAGCGGACGCGTACTGCGGACGCGCCGGACCTGCGCCGGAGTCGTGCCAGAGTCCTGCCCGTCTGCGCCCGTCCGCGACAGGACGGGGCCGGGGGCCAGGGGCTCAACACTCACGCCTATTACATCTGCAAGAGCCCCTCTCATTAGGTATTCGTCACAAATCCTGCTAGATCTCAGACCTTCCCCTTGTATAGAATGTTCCAGAGACTCTTGGCCTTGCCCTGAGGGCCCTTTTTCTTGCATATACTGCAAATATCAAACCTCTCCTATAAAATCGAGCACTGAGACGTTAGATAAAAAGGAACAAGCTCTACCTAAAAGGACAAAGGAGGCAAAGTGCCTTCTCCTAAATGTCCGCTCCCTACCTACACATCAAGTAGAAATATGGGATCTATTATATACTAAACAACCCGACCTTTGCTTCCTAACAGAGTCTTGGATGAAGCCCCACACGGTTCCTGCCATTGCAGTGGGGGTTCCTCTTGGCTATAAGTTTATTCATTTTGACCGTCCAGAGAAGACAGGTGGTGGCCTAGCTATTATGTATAAAGAACATTTGAAGATCATAATACTAGAACAGAAGCATAGCCCCCTCCTTGAGATAATAATCTTCAAAATGCAATATGCCACAAAAGATTTTGGAAAGGAGCCTTAGTTTACCGCCCTCCAGGGACCTTCACAGGTTTCTCTCTTGCATTATTGGAACTCTTGGTCCCTCATCTTAAAGCAAAGGAAGACTTCCTCCTTCTTGGTGATGTTAATGTTCACGTTGATAATTCCGTACTCCCTGAAACTATTGCCTTGGTTTCCGAATTATCCTCCCTCGGTCTGACTCTGCAAAACCATGAGCCCACCCATACAGGTGGCCACCTTCTCGACCTATTATTTACTAATTTCCCCAAAATACAATGTCGTTCCCCGGTCCGAATAATGTGGTCTGACCACTTTATCGTGGAATTTTTTATATCTAAGGTGGATAAGCCCCCTAATAAAAACTCCCTACCACCAGTCTGGCGTCGACAGTGGCATAAAGTCACCGTAGAGGAACTGCAAAAGGAATGGAAGCAGCCCATTCCCATAGAGACAGATAGTATTGACATCGCATTAACTAAATACAATAATTCTCTCAAAGCAGCAATTGACAAAATAGCACCTCTAAAATTACACAAACAATACCCTGCCACCAAACAGGAAACATGGTACACGGAGGAGCTCAGAACAGAAAAACAAAAATGTAGGAGGATAGAAAAGAAGTGGAGAAAAACAAGAACCGAAGAAAATAAGAAAGCACATCATGAGGCCCAGATTAAATATTACAAAAATATCAAACTTGCTCGGAGGAATAGCCTCTCTCAACAACTCGCAGAAGCAGGAAATCGTTCTAGGGAACTATTTAAAATTCTCCAGGAGTTTGTAAAACCCACCGCATGCAAAAGTCCGGATGACTTTTCTCAACAACTATGCGACGAAATCTCCTTGTTTTTTGAAAATAAAATCAGTTTGATTTATGACAAAATTTTATTGGTCTCAAATTTAAATAGTAATGATCCCTTTTCCCCTTCCATCTTGTCCACATGGAGTAAATCCACACTTACGATGTTTCCAGTAGTCAACAATTCAGATCTCACCTCCCTTATGAGCCACATAAAATCCGGATCCCCAGATGATCTTATATCAGCTAAAATGACTACCTCCTTGGAAAATTTGCTTAGGCCTCATATTCAAACATTGATCAACCACTCTCTTAGGGTAGGATCTGTGCCTACAGAGTGGAAAAAAGCAGTGGTGAACCCAATCCGAAAGAACGCAGCAATCCCATGGACCGACCTTTCCAACCTCCGTCCCATCTCCCTACTACCCCTTCTCAGCAAGATGACCGAGAGACATGTAAATATTCATTTGTCTAATTACATCGAGGCAGCGGAGGGCCTAGATCCATCCCAATCTGGATTTAGGTCAAATCACAGCACAGAGTCTGCCCTCTTTTCAGTGACTGATAACATCAAGATGTCACTGGATGGAGGAGTTTCAACGATCTTAGTGCTGTTAGATTTATCCGCTGCCTTCGACACCGTGTCCCATGAGCTACTTCTCGGTCGTCTGAGGGAGAGGGGAGTGGAAGGAGTGGCTCTTTCTTGGTTGGAAAGCTTTCTTTCGGATCGTCAACAAGAGGTAAGATTGGGCTCCCACCATTCCATCTCAAGGGAGCTCACCAAGGGAGTGCCACAGGGCTCATGTCTTAGCCCCACACTCTTCAACGTGTATGTGGCCCCCTTGGCAGATATTGTAAGATCTCATGGGTTCACCCCTGTGTCGTATGCTGACGACACTCAGCTTTTTTTCCCCTTTAAAACCCTAACACCCGCAATAGAAAAATCTTTTGCGGACGGAATGAGGGCAATATCACACTGGATGGCCACCAACTGCCTCCAGTGCAACGTAAACAAGACTGAGGTGATGCTGTTTGGGGAGGCCACACTTTTGTGGTCTCCAGACTGGTGGCCCCCGGACCTAGGATCAACACCAAGCCCCAAGCAGATCGTCAAAAATCTTGGTGTGCGATTAGACAAATCACTTTTGTTTAGAGAGCACTCAAATCAAGTTGCAGGATCTTGCTTTCAGGCTATTGGACTGTTACGACGAGTCTTCCCATTTTTATCAGATTCCTTTAGGAAGACTCTCGTCCAGGCCTTGGTTATAAGTAGACTGGACTACTGTAATGGCCTGTTGATCTCAGCAAATGAAGAACAACTACAGAGACTACAGGTAGTCCAGAACACTGCTGCAAGATTAGTTCTCAACGCCCAGCCATGGTCTGCCTCTCTCCCCCCACTTCTCACGAAACTCCACTGGTTGCCAATCAGACAGCGTGTAAAATTTAAAATCTGCTGCACTATCCACAGATGTTTGTTTGGCAATGGACCTAAATATTTAAAAAACATATTCAAACCCTATATACCTAGTCGTACCCTTCGCTCCAGCAGTCAGCAACAACTTCAGGTTCCTAGGATAAAAAAAGCTAGGCAGGGAGGGCGAGCTCTGTCCTACAAAGGCCCCATACTTTGGAACTCACTGCCCTCTGCTCTCAAAAACACTGTTAATTTTCAATCCTTCAAGAAACTACTGAAAACCTTTTTATTCGTCGCCTGTTAGGTTTCTCTTCCTTTCTTTTTACTGTCTAGAACCTGATCCTGGCTTTTTGGTAATGCGTAAGCGCGGAGATACCCTTTCGAGGGTTGACTTCCTGCGCTATACAAGCACAAAAATAAATAAATAAATTAATATATTAACAATGCTCATTGTAGCTATAAATGCAATAACATTGATTATTAAAACAAAATCTACAAGGTGAGTTGACTTGCCACATCAGAGGACTTCTTTCTGAGGAGCCTTGTTCATTTCTCAGGCTCACTGAAAACAGACTGTAGAGCAGAATCAGGAAGGCAAAGCGGCATTCCTACCAGATAAAGAGTTTTGAGATAAACTGAAAGTGCGTTTGTCACTCCTCAATGAACTCATGGAAAAGATGCTTGACGTGTGCCACGTCTGTCACTGTCTCAGAAAGGACAGCCCTTCTAAACCAATCAGGGTGTTAAATACTGCGTACTAAATATGGGAGGAAGTTGCCATGGATTACTTTGGGCCAGTTCCACCCTATGAAGATCACTCTGCTGTAGCTTAAGACTAATGGTAGTGGGGAGTTGTTCGCACTCACCTTAAAGAATTTCATACAGGTAGCAAAGCCCACCAAAGCTCCCATCTGGGAAATACTGTGTCTGATAAGAGACCCCATTGTGATATCCTGGATAGCACAAACAGCATCTTCCCTTCTAGGCTTATCTTTGGCAGGAAGCTGAGGACCACGATCCCTTGTGTTGTATCAGGATGTAAGACTTTAGGACAGCACCAATACGAAGCACATAAAATATTACACAGATCGGAGGATACAAGTGAGACTCTGCTAAATGGACCAGGTACTGGTTTGTTCAAAAGGTTCCGACAAAAATATTCCCCTACCAGACTAGCAATCCCGCTTGTCTGTAGGCATCTATGATCATGGAGCTGATGGACAGACATGCTGGTTACCCAAAACTCCTCCTCCACAATCTCAATGAATATTCCTTTGACTGTCACCAGACAGATTTCACAGGCTTCTGAAGAAGAGCCTAATCTATAATATCAAAAGCTCTGCCTTATCTTCCTCCAGGTTGTGACACCCTACCCTCTCACGACCACTCAAATGTCAGACACCCTTGGAAAAGACACATCACCATGATGGACTGAAATGTGTAAGTTGCTTAATTTAAGTTAATTGTAGTGCTGCAAAACATGCATCTTGCCCCCAGTGCTCACATCCCAAAATATGGCACCTTCATCTTGCAGTGCCACTAAGAGGAAGCTTGATGCAGGGCCAGGACTCCTGAGCCTGCAGGAGAGCACTGGAATGAGAAGAGTTCAGGCTGACAATAAACAGGGCCACTCAGAGCTTAATTTCAGCTGGTGTTTTCCGGTGCTCAGCACCAGGACTTGATTGTCAACACCAGCGCTTGTGATACTCTGCCACAAGGTGCAGTCTGGCTAATTTAGAGATGCCTGATGGGCGTGATTCTGGTTGGGAATAGGATTGTTCTCTTCATCATCAGTCCTTTACTTCATCTCTACCCAACGTTCCTTTGTCTAATGAATTGTTGCCCATCTGTGTATTCATTAATTTTATGGCCTTCTTGGTACTATTGGAATCTTTATGTCTGGAGATTTGAAAGATTTGCTGTGTGATTGTTTAGGATTTATGTGGCCTTGTGAGTGTGAGAGTTGAATGGTGTGTGGGACTTTATAAGATGCAGTGAACCTATGTGTTTTTACCTATTTTTTGAATCATGAATATATATGTATATTTTCGGGAATAAGATTGTATGTAAAAATCATTTTGTAATTTGAGAAAAAATAAATATAAAATAAATACATTAATGTTTGATTGTATTTGATGTTCTGACTCTGACCGCTAGCTCCATTGTTAGATCTGTATCGTAGGATCCCCGTGGTGGACCTATTGACATTTTACTGGCAGGGTCCCTTTTGTTCTTTCTGATTCTAATTTAGAGATGCCCACAACAAAAGTCAATTATTATTTCAATATACATTACAAATGATTATTACCTGCCACCCAAGCCATTCGTATTGCTTTGGGGGTCTGGAATAGTGTCAATTGTCACACTTGTAGGACTGTGATGGTTAGTAGTTGTGTTGTTACTATCATTGGCAGCATACCAGAGGCAATGCGTGGTGCAAGCTGCAGTGGCCCACTGACGGGAGCCCTGACACATTTATTTTTACAAATTAGGCACAGGGCCACGGGTAAAAGTACATAATTGTGTGGAAGTTGCATTTTTTTGACATTTTTTATGTGTTTAAGCACTTTCTACATCATCCAGTCTCTCCTGCTTATTTTGCAGAGTACACTAAAAACGTGTTTCTAGCTCAAGCGGAAAAAAAAGTTATAAAAAATGTGCCACACTTACTACTGTGAATGGGCAGACACTTTCCAATTGCTGATTGCAGTGTTCAATTATTAAACTGAGTAACGAGGTGAAACATTTCTCCAGGCACCCTTAAGGTCTCCATTTCATCCACTAGGAAGGGCTTCTTCTGCAGTATGAAAAGACCCTGACCTATTAAAATATAATTCAGAGGGAAAGATTGCTTCTTTGTCATGAACATATTTCACTTTGCTATTAGTATTCATTATTTGAACAGATTAATGTTACTCCCCTCCCATCTCTATGTAAGTGTTTCAGCCTTGAATATCACCTTCTAGAAATCTAGGAAAACATTTACACTATAGAGATGTAAAATAAAAAATTGTTTTGCAAGGCTGTTTCTTAGAGGACAGCAGTGTTTCCAGAGACAAAGAGTAAACATAATTGAAAGCCAGGTCGGAAGTATAACCTGGATACATAAAAGACCCCTGCTTTTAAGTATATGACCTATGCACATATGACCTGGTTTTCCGCTCAGTGCAAAACTATGTTTTACATGTGTTTTTTTTTTTACTCTAGGTTGAAGCGACATTGCAAATAAAACGTAATTCATGTGTTTGGATAAAAAGCAAACTTATTATTTGCTGGTGGATAAGTCATTGGGATCTGCTTTATTCTTTTATTTCTTTCAACAGGCAGCGTGGGATACTTTGTGTATAAATGTGTCAAGAAGATAAAATAGCATGACAAATCTGGCTCAAGATTTGCTGCATACCTTTCATTTTCTTGCTACAAAGGTTTGTCAATCAGAAAACATAATTTAGTCCTCCATTGCACCTTTAATTTTAGCGACCCCAAGAAAATACACATATTTACTCAGGATCTCTATTATATCATGCTTGAATGCCTAGAACAAAAAATTCAGCCTGTTAGCTGAAGCTGCCAAGTTTTAGCTGTAACCTCTCTATGCAAGGCTCAAGAGTTCCTCATCTCTATGCATGAGGCGCTTACTCATTTAAGATTTTTTTAACTTTGAATTGTGGGACTCGTAGTCCTCCTTGGACTCAGGCAGAGTATGTGCTGTATCTTGAGACATACTGTATGGGCTTTCAGCACGCCCATTTCTTTTCATTCATTCCTTTATGTGCTTTTCAACATTCCTTTGATTTTGTTTGTGAATAGTTTACATTTGTTCCTCCTTTTGCTGTCTTGGTCATGGCCTGATGATTGGCCCAACATCAGCACAGCACCATCTCAGCATCAGTGCACCAGCTCCATATCAGTGCACCACCACCACCACCACAGCCCCACCTCAGCACCAGCAGAGCCTCACCTCAGCAGAAACTCAGTACCAACACAGCACCACTTCAGCATCAGTGCAGCACCACTTCAGAATCATTGCAATATCACCTCAGCAATCCCCCAACTCAGCATCACTCAGCACCACCTGAGTGCCAGTGCACCACCACCACCACAGCAGGACTCAGCACCACCATAGCATCACTAAGCCCCATCAAAGCATCACTCAGCACCAGACCAGAATCCTTTCAGCATGACTCTAAACCACCACAGCACCATCTCAGCATCAGTGCACCACCTCCGTATCAGTGCACCACCACCACAGCAGTCCCACCTCTGCAGCGCACACCTCAGCAGAAACTCGGCACCACTTTAGATTCAGTGCAGCACTACTTCAGCATCAGCTCAGCATCACCTCAGCAAAGACCCAACTCAGCATCACTCAGCACCACCTGAGCACCAGTGCACCACCACCACCACCACAGCATGACTCAGCACCACCATAGCATCACTAAGCCCCATCACACCATCACTCAGCACCAGACCAGAATCCTTTCAGCATGACTCAACACCACCACAGCACAATCTCAGCATCGGTGCACCACCTCCACATCAGTGCACCACCACCACCGCAGCCCCACCTCAGCACCAGTACAGCCCCACCTCAGCAGAAACTCAGAACCAACACAGCACCACCTCAGATTCAGCGCAGCAGCATTTCAGCGCAACATCACCTCAGCAAAGCCCCAAATCAGCATGACTCAGCACCACCTGAGCACCAGTGCACCACCAGCACCACCAAAGCATCACTAACCCCTATCACAGCATCACTCAGCACCAGACCAGAATCCTTTCAGCATGACTCAACACCACCACAGCACCACCTCAGCATTAGCTCAGCACCACCTCCCCATCAGTGCACCACCACCAATGCAGCACCTCCTGAACACCACCTCTGCACAAGCAGACCACCACCTCAGTATCACTCAGCACCACCTCAGCAGCAGTGCAGTACCACCTCAGCACCAGTGCAGCACCACCTCAGCATCAAACTCAGCACCACCACATCATCAGCACAGCACCACCGCAATGCCAGTGCAGGACCACCTCTGCAGCAACTCAGCAGTACTTCAGAATAAGAGTAGCACCACCTCAGCATCACCTCAGCACCAGCGCAGCAGCTACTCAGGATCACTCAGTACAATCTAAGCACCTGGACAGCACCACTGAGCACCACCAAACCATCACTCAGTAACACCTTAGCATCAATCAGCACCACCTCAGTATCACTCAACACCACCTGAGCACCGCCTCTGCACAAGTACACTACCACCTCAGTATCACTCAGCACCACTGCAGCACCACCTCAGCATCAGAACAGCTCCACCTCAGCATCAGCGCAGTACCTCCTCAGCATCAATGAAGCACCACCCAAGCAATAGCGCAGCACCACTTGAGCATCAGCATAGCCCCACCTGAGCACCACCTCAGCATCAGCAGAGCACCATCTCAGCATCAGCACAGCACCACCTCTTCATCAGTGCACCACCACCAATGCAGAACCAAAATTAACATCAGCGCAGCAGCACCTCAGCACCAGTGCAGCATCATGTCAGCACCTGCGCAGGACCACCTCAACATCAGCACATCACCACCTCAGCATCAGGACAGCACTACCTCCGCATCAGTGCACCATGGCCAGTGCAGCCCCACTTCAGCACCAGGGCAGCACCACCTCAGTAGCAAGTCAGCACCAATGCAGCACCTTCAGCATAAGCACAGCACCACGTCAGCATCGATGCAGCATCACTTCAAGACAGCACCAACTCAGCATCACTCAGCATCACCACAGTGCCACAACAGCATCTCTCTGAGCCACCTCAGCATCTCTTCAGCATCACTCAACACCAACGCAGCCCCACCTCAGCGACAACTCAGCACCACTTCAGCATCAGTGCAGCACCACCTCAGCATCACTCAGCACCACCTGAGCACCACCCCCTCAGCATGACTCAGCATCACCACAGCACCACCACAGCATCACTTAGCACCACCACAGCATCTCTCAACACTACAACAGCACCACCTCAGCATCAGCACAGCACCACCCCTAAATATGAACACCACCGCCAGCACAGCACCAAGTCAGCACCAGTGCAAACTCCCCACTACAGCATCAGTGCAGCACCACCTCAGCTGCAACTCAGCACCAACGAAACACCATTTCAACATTAGCGCAGCACCATCTCAGCATCAATACAGCACCTCCTCCGTATCAGTGCACCATGACCAGTGCAGCCCCACTTCAGCACCAGGGCAGCTCCACCTCAGTAGCATGTTAGCACCAACGCAGCACCACTTCATTATCAGCACAGCACCACCTCAGCATCGGTGCAGCAGCACCTCAACACATCACCAACTCAGCATCACTCAGCACCACTTGAGTACCAGATCGGCATCACCACCTCAGCATGACTCAGCAACACCACAGTGCCATAACAGCATCTCTCTGAGCCACCATCGCATCACTCAGCACCACCTCAGCATCAACGCAGCCCACTTCAGTGTCAACTCAGCACCACTTCAGCCTCAGTGCAGCACCACCTCAGCATCGGCGCAGCATCACCACAGCACAGCACCAACTCAGCATCACTCAGCACCACCTGAGCACCAGCTCAGCACCACCACCTCAGCATGACTCAGCACCACCACAGTATCACTCAGCACCACCACAGCATCACTCAGTACCACCACAGCACCACCACAACATCACTTAGCACCACCTCAGCATCTCCTCAGCATCACTCAATACTACAACAGCGCCACCTCGGCATCAGCACAGCAACACCCCTGAATAAGAACACCACCACCAACACAGCGCGAAGTCAGCACCAGTGCAAACTCTCCACCAAAACATCTGTGCAGCACCAGCAAATTGGAATTAGCACCTATCAATATTTATAAAATATTCACAGTTTCCTCATAAATCCAATAGAATGTCCAGACATAAATCCAAAAGAGCAGGTCTCAAATCCACGTGTGGTAGAAAAATTGTTCTTTATTAGTATACTTCAGAATATTTTCTTTAAAAATTCCAAGTCATCAGATATTTAGCCAACGCGTTTCGTCTCTGTCGAGACTTCTTCAGGGCTCAAGTGAATGCCTGCAGCATTTCCCAAAATTTCACCGGAAATGCAGAAAGAATTGACCCGTACAATAGTAGTAGTCTTCAAGGTGCCAAGTATCTGGCTTCAATAATTATGCGCAACAGTTGCAGGAAGTGTGGCAGGGTATGCTCAGACGTGAGTCCCTTGCTCACTTTGCCACTGGATTCAAGCAAGCCGGGCTGAAGACGGCTGTAATGCCAGAAACCGGTACTCGGAAGCTTGTTTCCGGTCCAGGGAAGGCATGGCTTGGCAGTTCGGGCTGGACTGTTCCCATGAGGCACAGGGTCAGACTGATTTGCATATAGCCATGTCTGAACTGGGGTGGCAGAGTGGGCTAAAGAACGGTGATGGATCAAACCCAGATCTTTTGCCTGGGTGTGAGTGTTTGATTGGTTCAGATGCTCCGTCCATCACCACCCCCTTTTGTACCGCTTTGGCCGCCATAAGTGTGGCAGGGTATGCTCAGACGTGAGTCCCTTGCTCACTTTGCCACTGGATTCAAGCAAGCCGGGCTGAAGACGGCTGTAATGCCAGAAACCGGTACTCGGAAGCTTGTTTCCGGTCCAGGGAAGGCATGGCATGGCAGTTCGGGCTGGACTGTTCCCATGAGGCACAGGGTCAGACTGATTTGCATATAGCCATGTCTGAACTGGGGTGGCAGAGTGGGCTAAAGAACGGTGATGGATCAAACCCAGATCTTTTGACTGGGTGTGAGTGTTTGATTGGTTCAGATGCTCCGTCCATCACCACCCCCTTTTGTACCGCTTTGGCCGCCATAAGTGTGGCAGGGTATGCTCAGACGTGAGTCCCTTGCTCACTTTGCCACTGGATTCAAGTACGCCGGGCTGAAGTCGGCTGTTATGCCAGAAACCGGTACTCGGAAGCTTGTTTCCGGTCCAGGGTAGGCATGGCTTGGCAGTTCGGGCTGGACTGTTCCCATGAGGCACAGGGTCAGACTGATTTGCATATGGCCATGTCTGAACTGGGCTGGCAGAGTGGGCTAAAGAACGGTGATGGATCAAACCCAGATCTTTTGACTGGGTGTGAGTGTTTGATTGGTTCAGATGCTCCGTCCATCACCACCCCCTTTTGTACCGCTTTGGCCGCCATAAGTGTGGCAGGGTATGCTCAGACGTGAGTCCCTTGCTCACTTTGCTACTGGATTCAAGCAAGCCGGGCTGAAGACGGCTGTAATGCCAGAAACCGGTACTCGGAAGCTTGTTTCCGGTCCAGGGAAGGCATGGCTTGGCAGTTCGGGCTGGACTGTTCCCATGAGGCACAGGGTCAGACTGATTTGCATATAGCCATGTCTGAACTGGGGTGGCAGAGTGGGCTAAAGAACGGTGATGGATCAAACCCAGATCTTTTGACTGGGTGTGAGTGTTTGATTGGTTCAGATGCTCCGTCCATCACCACCCCCTTTTGTACCGCTTTTGCCGCCATAAGTGTGGCAGGGTATGCTCAGGCGTGAGTCCCTTGCTCACTTTGCCACTGGATTCAAGCAAGCCGGGCTGAAGACGGCTGTAACGCCAGAAACCGGTACTCGGAAGCTTGTTTCCGGTCCAGGGAAGGCATGGCTTGGCAGTTCGGGCTGGACTGTTCCCATGAGGCACAGGGTCAGACTGATTTGCATATAGCCATGTCTGAACTGGGGTGGCAGAGTGGGCTAAAGAACGGTGATGGATCAAACCCAGATCTTTTGACTGGGTGTGAGTGTTTGATTGGTTCAGATGCTCCGTCCATCACCACCCCCTTTTGTACCGCTTTGGCCGCCATAAGTGTGGCAGGGTATGCTCAGACGTGAGTCCCTTGCTCACTTTGCCACTGGATTCAAGTACGCCGGGCTGAAGACGGCTGTAATGCCAGAAACCGGTACTCGGAAGCTTGTTTCCGGTCCAGGGAAGGCATGGCTTGGCAGTTTGGGCTGGACTGTTCCCATGAGGCACAGGGTCAGACTGATTTGCATATGGCAATGTCTGAACTGGGGTGGCAGAGTGGGCTAAAGAATGGTGATGGATCAAACCCAGATCTTTTGACTGGGTGTGAGTGTTTGATTGGTTCAGATGCTCCGTCCATCACCACCCCCTTTTGTACCGCTTTGGCCGCCATAAGTGTGGCAGGGTATGCTCAAACGTGAGTCCCTTGCTCACTTTGCCACTGGATTCAAGCAAGCCGGGCTGAAGACGGCTGTAATGCCAGAAACCGGTACTCGGAGGCTTGTTTCCGGTCCAGGGAAGGCATGGCTTGGCAGTTCGGGCTAGACTGTTCCCATGAGGCACAGGGTCCGACTGATTTGCATATAGCCATGTCTGAACTGGGGTGGCAGAGTGGGCTAAAGAACTGTGATGGATCAAACCCAGATCTTTTGACTGGGTGTGAGTGTTTGATTGGTTCAGATGCTCCGTCCATCACCACCCCCTTTTGTACCGCTTTGGCTGCCATAAGTGTGGCAGGGTATGCTCAGACGTGAGTCCCTTGCTCACTTTGCCACTGGATTCAAGTACGCCGGGCTGAAGTTGGCTGTAATGCCAGAAACCGGTACTCGGAAGCTTGTTTCCGGTCCAGGGTAGGCATGGCTTGGCAGTTCGGGCTGGACTGTTCCCATGAGGCACAGGGTCAGACTGCTTTGCATATGGCCATGTCTGAACTGGGGTGGCAGAGTGGGCTAAAGAACGGTGATGGATCAAACCCAGATCTTTTGACTGGGTGTGAGTGTTTGATTGGTTCAGATGCTCCGTCCATCACCACCCCCTTTTGTACCGCTTTGGCCGCCATAAGTGTGGCAGGGTATGCTCAGACGTGAGTCCCTTGCTCACTTTGCCACTGGATTCAAGCAAGCCGGGCTGAAGACGGCTGTAATGCCAGAAACCGGTACTCGGAAGCTTGTTTCCGGTCCAGGGAAGGCATGGCTTGGCAGTTCGGGCTGGACTGTTCCCATGAGGCACCGGGTCAGACTGATGTGCATATAGCAATGTCTGACCTGGGGTGGCAGAGTGGGCTAAAAAACGGTGATGGATCAAACCCAGATCTTTTGACTGGGTGTGAGTGTTTGATTGGTTCAGATGCTCCGTCCATCACCACCCCCTTTTGTACCGCTTTGGCCGCCATAAGTGTGGCAGGGTATGCTCAGACGTGAGTCCCTTACTCACTTTGCCACTGGATTCAAGCAAGCCGGGCTGAAGACGGCTGTAATGCCAGAAACCGGTACTCGGAAGCTTGTTTCCGGTCCAGGGAAGGCATGGCTTGGCAGTTCGGGCTGGACTGTTCCCATGAGGCACAGGGTCAGACTGATTTGCATATAGCCATGTCTGAACTGGGTGGCAGAGTGGGCTAAAGAACGGCGATAGATCAAACCCAGATCTTTTGACTGGGTGTGAGTGTTTGATTGGTTCAGATGCTCCGTCCATCACCACCCCCTTTTGTACCGCTTTGGCCGCCATAAGTGTGGCAGGGTATGCTCAGGCGTGAGTCCCTTGCTCACTTTGCCACTGGATTCAAGCAAGCCGGGCTGAAGACGGCTGTAATGCCAGAAACCGGTACTCGGAAGCTTTTTTCCGGTCCAGGGAAGGCATGGCTTGGCAGTTCGGGCTGGACTGTTCCCATGAGGCACAGGGTCAGACTGATTTGCATATAGCCATGTCTGAACTGGGGTGGCAGAGTGGGCTAAAGAACGGTGATGGATCAAACCCAGATCTTTTGACTGGGTGTGGGTGTTTGATTGGTTCAGATGCTCCGTCCATCACCACCCCCTTTTGTACCGCTTTGGCCGCCATAAGGGTGGCAGGGTATGCTCAGACGTGAGTCCCTTGCTCACTTTGCCACTGGATTCAAGCAAGCCGGGCTGAAGACGGCTGTAATGCCAGAAACCGGTACTCGGAAGCTTGTTTCCGGTCCAGGGAAGGCATGGTTTGGCAGTTCGGGCTGGACTGTTCCCATGAGGCACAGGGTCAGACTGATTTGCATATAGCCATGTCTGAACTGGGGTGGCAGAGTGGGATAAAGAACGGTGATGGATCAAACCCAGATCTTTTGACTGGGTGTGAGTGTTTGATTGGTTCAGATGCTCCGTCCATCACCACCCCCTTTTGTACCGCTTTGGCCGCCATAAGTGTGGCAGGGTATGCTCAGACGTGAGTCCCTTGCTCACTTTGCCACTGGATTCAAGTACGCCGGGCTGAAGACGGCTGTAATGCCAGAAACCGGTACTCGGAAGCTTGTTTCCGGTTCAGGGAAGGCATGGCTTGGCAGTTCGGGCTGGACTGTTCCCATGAGGCACAGGGTCAGACTGATTTGCATATGGCAATGTCTGAACTGGGGTGGCAGAGTGGGCTAAAGAACGGTGATGGATCAAACCCAGATCTTTTGACTGGGTGTGAGTGTTTGATTGGTTCAGATGCTCCGTCCATCACCACCCCCTTTTGTACCGCTTTGGCCGCCATAAGTGTGGCAGGGTATGCTCAGACGTGAGTCCCTTGCTCACTTTGCCACTGGATTCAAGCAAGCCGGGCTGAAGACGGCTGTAATGCCAGAAACCGGTACTCGGAAGCTTGTTTCCGGTCCAGGGAAGGCATGGCTTGGCAGTTTGGGCTGGACTGTTCCCATGAGGCACAGGGTCAGACTGATTTGCATATGGCAATGTCTGAACTGGGGTGGCAGAGTGGGCTAAAGAATGGTGATGGATCAAACCCAGATCTTTTGACTGGGTGTGAGTGTTTGATTGGTTCAGATGCTCCGTCCATCACCACCCCCTTTTGTACCGCTTTGGCCGCCATAAGTGTGGCAGGGTATGCTCAAACGTGAGTCCCTTGCTCACTTTGCCACTGGATTCAAGCAAGCCGGGCTGAAGACGGCTGTAATGCCAGAAACCGGTACTCGGAGGCTTGTTTCCGGTCCAGGGAAGGCATGGCTTGGCAGTTCGGGCTAGACTGTTCCCATGAGGCACAGGGTCCGACTGATTTGCATATAGCCATGTCTGAACTGGGGTGGCAGAGTGGGCTAAAGAACTGTGATGGATCAAACCCAGATCTTTTGACTGGGTGTGAGTGTTTGATTGGTTCAGATGCTCCGTCCATCACCACCCCCTTTTGTACCGCTTTGGCTGCCATAAGTGTGGCAGGGTATGCTCAGACGTGAGTCCCTTGCTCACTTTGCCACTGGATTCAAGTACGCCGGGCTGAAGTTGGCTGTAATGCCAGAAACCGGTACTCGGAAGCTTGTTTCCGGTCCAGGGTAGGCATGGCTTGGCAGTTCGGGCTGGACTGTTCCCATGAGGCACAGGGTCAGACTGCTTTGCATATGGCCATGTCTGAACTGGGGTGGCAGAGTGGGCTAAAGAACGGTGATGGATCAAACCCAGATCTTTTGACTGGGTGTGAGTGTTTGATTGGTTCAGATGCTCCGTCCATCACCACCCCCTTTTGTACCGCTTTGGCCGCCATAAGTGTGGCAGGGTATGCTCAGACGTGAGTCCCTTGCTCACTTTGCCACTGGATTCAAGCAAGCCGGGCTGAAGACGGCTGTAATGCCAGAAACCGGTACTCGGAAGCTTGTTTCCGGTCCAGGGAAGGCATGGCTTGGCAGTTCGGGCTGGACTGTTCCCATGAGGCACCGGGTCAGACTGATGTGCATATAGCAATGTCTGACCTGGGGTGGCAGAGTGGGCTAAAAAACGGTGATGGATCAAACCCAGATCTTTTGACTGGGTGTGAGTGTTTGATTGGTTCAGATGCTCCGTCCATCACCACCCCCTTTTGTACCGCTTTGGCCGCCATAAGTGTGGCAGGGTATGCTCAGACGTGAGTCCCTTACTCACTTTGCCACTGGATTCAAGCAAGCCGGGCTGAAGACGGCTGTAATGCCAGAAACCGGTACTCGGAAGCTTGTTTCCGGTCCAGGGAAGGCATGGCTTGGCAGTTCGGGCTGGACTGTTCCCATGAGGCACAGGGTCAGACTGATTTGCATATAGCCATGTCTGAACTGGGTGGCAGAGTGGGCTAAAGAACGGCGATAGATCAAACCCAGATCTTTTGACTGGGTGTGAGTGTTTGATTGGTTCAGATGCTCCGTCCATCACCACCCCCTTTTGTACCGCTTTGGCCGCCATAAGTGTGGCAGGGTATGCTCAGGCGTGAGTCCCTTGCTCACTTTGCCACTGGATTCAAGCAAGCCGGGCTGAAGACGGCTGTAATGCCAGAAACCGGTACTCGGAAGCTTTTTTCCGGTCCAGGGAAGGCATGGCTTGGCAGTTCGGGCTGGACTGTTCCCATGAGGCACAGGGTCAGACTGATTTGCATATAGCCATGTCTGAACTGGGGTGGCAGAGTGGGATAAAGAACGGTGATGGATCAAACCCAGATCTTTTGACTGGGTGTGAGTGTTTGATTGGTTCAGATGCTCCGTCCATCACCACCCCCTTTTGTACCGCTTTGGCCGCCATAAGTGTGGCAGGGTATGCTCAGACGTGAGTCCCTTGCTCACTTTGCCACTGGATTCAAGTACGCCGGGCTGAAGACGGCTGTAATGCCAGAAACCGGTACTCGGAAGCTTGTTTCCGGTTCAGGGAAGGCATGGCTTGGCAGTTCGGGCTGGACTGTTCCCATGAGGCACAGGGTCAGACTGATTTGCATATGGCAATGTCTGAACTGGGGTGGCAGAGTGGGCTAAAGAACGGTGATGGATCAAACCCAGATCTTTTGACTGGGTGTGAGTGTTTGATTGGTTCAGATGCTCCGTCCATCACCACCCCCTTTTGTACCGCTTTGGCCGCCATAAGTGTGGCAGGGTATGCTCAGACGTGAGTCCCTTGCTCACTTTGCCACTGGATTCAAGCAAGCCGGGCTGAAGACGGCTGTAATGCCAGAAACCGGTACTCGGAAGCTTGTTTCCGGTCCAGGGAAGGCATGGCTTGGCAGTTTGGGCTGGACTGTTCCCATGAGGCACAGGGTCAGACTGATTTGCATATGGCAATGTCTGAACTGGGGTGGCAGAGTGGGCTAAAGAATGGTGATGGATCAAACCCAGATCTTTTGACTGGGTGTGAGTGTTTGATTGGTTCAGATGCTCCGTCCATCACCACCCCCTTTTGTACCGCTTTGGCCGCCATAAGTGTGGCAGGGTATGCTCAAACGTGAGTCCCTTGCTCACTTTGCCACTGGATTCAAGCAAGCCGGGCTGAAGACGGCTGTAATGCCAGAAACCGGTACTCGGAGGCTTGTTTCCGGTCCAGGGAAGGCATGGCTTGGCAGTTCGGGCTAGACTGTTCCCATGAGGCACAGGGTCCGACTGATTTGCATATAGCCATGTCTGAACTGGGGTGGCAGAGTGGGCTAAAGAACTGTGATGGATCAAACCCAGATCTTTTGACTGGGTGTGAGTGTTTGATTGGTTCAGATGCTCCGTCCATCACCACCCCCTTTTGTACCGCTTTGGCTGCCATAAGTGTGGCAGGGTATGCTCAGACGTGAGTCCCTTGCTCACTTTGCCACTGGATTCAAGTACGCCGGGCTGAAGTTGGCTGTAATGCCAGAAACCGGTACTCGGAAGCTTGTTTCCGGTCCAGGGTAGGCATGGCTTGGCAGTTCGGGCTGGACTGTTCCCATGAGGCACAGGGTCAGACTGCTTTGCATATGGCCATGTCTGAACTGGGGTGGCAGAGTGGGCTAAAAAACGGTGATGGATCAAACCCAGATCTTTTGACTGGGTGTGAGTGTTTGATTGGTTCAGATGCTCCGTCCATCACCACCCCCTTTTGTACCGCTTTGGCCGCCATAAGTGTGGCAGGGTATGCTCAGACGTGAGTCCCTTACTCACTTTGCCACTGGATTCAAGCAAGCCGGGCTGAAGACGGCTGTAATGCCAGAAACCGGTACTCGGAAGCTTGTTTCCGGTCCAGGGAAGGCATGGCTTGGCAGTTCGGGCTGGACTGTTCCCATGAGGCACAGGGTCAGACTGATTTGCATATAGCCATGTCTGAACTGGGTGGCAGAGTGGGCTAAAGAACGGCGATAGATCAAACCCAGATCTTTTGACTGGGTGTGAGTGTTTGATTGGTTCAGATGCTCCGTCCATCACCACCCCCTTTTGTACCGCTTTGGCCGCCATAAGTGTGGCAGGGTATGCTCAGGCGTGAGTCCCTTGCTCACTTTGCCACTGGATTCAAGCAAGCCGGGCTGAAGACGGCTGTAATGCCAGAAACCGGTACTCGGAAGCTTTTTTCCGGTCCAGGGAAGGCATGGCTTGGCAGTTCGGGCTGGACTGTTCCCATGAGGCACAGGGTCAGACTGATTTGCATATAGCCATGTCTGAACTGGGGTGGCAGAGTGGGCTAAAGAACGGTGATGGATCAAACCCAGATCTTTTGACTGGGTGTGGGTGTTTGATTGGTTCAGATGCTCCGTCCATCACCACCCCCTTTTGTACCGCTTTGGCCGCCATAAGGGTGGCAGGGTATGCTCAGACGTGAGTCCCTTGCTCACTTTGCCACTGGATTCAAGCAAGCCGGGCTGAAGACGGCTGTAATGCCAGAAACCGGTACTCGGAAGCTTGTTTCCGGTCCAGGGAAGGCATGGTTTGGCAGTTCGGGCTGGACTGTTCCCATGAGGCACAGGGTCAGACTGATTTGCATATAGCCATGTCTGAACTGGGGTGGCAGAGTGGGATAAAGAACGGTGATGGATCAAACCCAGATCTTTTGACTGGGTGTGAGTGTTTGATTGGTTCAGATGCTCCGTCCATCACCACCCCCTTTTGTACCGCTTTGGCCGCCATAAGTGTGGCAGGGTATGCTCAGACGTGAGTCCCTTGCTCACTTTGCCACTGGATTCAAGTACGCCGGGCTGAAGACGGCTGTAATGCCAGAAACCGGTACTCGGAAGCTTGTTTCCGGTTCAGGGAAGGCATGGCTTGGCAGTTCGGGCTGGACTGTTCCCATGAGGCACAGGGTCAGACTGATTTGCATATGGCAATGTCTGAACTGGGGTGGCAGAGTGGGCTAAAGAACGGTGATGGATCAAACCCAGATCTTTTGACTGGGTGTGAGTGTTTGATTGGTTCAGATGCTCCGTCCATCACCACCCCCTTTTGTACCGCTTTGGCCGCCATAAGTGTGGCAGGGTATGCTCAGACGTGAGTCCCTTGCTCACTTTGCCACTGGATTCAAGCAAGCCGGGCTGAAGACGGCTGTAATGCCAGAAACCGGTACTCGGAAGCTTGTTTCCGGTCCAGGGAAGGCATGGCTTGGCAGTTCGGGCTGGACTGTTCCCATGAGGCACAGGGTCAGACTGATTTGCATATAGCCATGTCTGAACTGGGGTGGCAGAGTGGGCTAAAGAACGGTGATGGATCAAACCCAGATCTTTTGACTGGGTGTGAGTGTTTGATTGGTTCAGATGCTCCGTCCATCACCACCCCCTTTTGTACCGCTTTGGCCGCCATAAGTGTGGCAGGGTATGCTCAGACGTGAGTCCCTTGCTCACTTTGCCACTGGATTCAAGCAAGCCGGGCTGAAGACGGCTGTAATGCCAGAAACCGGTACTCTGAAGCTTGTTTCCGGTCCAGGGAAGGCATGGCTTGGCAGTTCGGGCTGGACTGTTCCCATTAGGCACAGGGTCAGACTGATTTGCATATAGCCATGTCTGAACTGGGGTGGCAGAGTGGGCTAAAGAACGGTGATGGATCAAACCCAGATCTTTTGACTGGGTGTGAGTGTTTGATTGGTTCAGATGCTCCGTCCATCACCACCCCCTTTTGTACAGTTGCAGGAAGAGGTATAGTGGCCAAGAGCAAAGCACAACGTCAGCATTCGTAGTAATTTTTAAATATTCTGAAGTATACTAATAAAGAACAACTTGTCTACCACAAGTGGATTCGAGACCTGCTCTTTTGGATTTATGTCTGGACATTCTATCGGATTTATGAGTAAACTGTAATATTGATGGGTGCTAATTCCGATTTGCTGGTTTTTGTGTATTTGGTTTTTCCAAATAGGGGGTGAAAAGGGGTTACCTCCTGGTTTTGAGCACCATCACTTTATTGAATTAGCCAATTGTAATAGCTAGGTGCAAGCTTTCTTTGCCTCAACCCCTATTCTTGTGCTATCTGTGCAGCACCACTTCAGCAGCAACTCAGCACCAACGAAACAACATTTCAACATTAGCGCAGCACCACCTCAGCCCTAGTGCAGCAATGCCTGAGCACCAGCATACCATCTGAGAACCACCAAAGCATCACTCAGCACCATCTCAGCATCACCTTAGCAGAAGCACAGCACCACCATAGCACCACAACAGCATCAGCACAACACCAGCACAGCATCAGCACAGCACCACTTCCTCATCAGTGCACCACCACCAGTGCAGTACAAACTTAGCATCAGCGCAGCACCACCTCAGCACGAGGGCAGCACCCCTCAACATCAGGGCAGCACCATCTCAGTATCAGCACAGCACCTTCTCTGCATTAGTGAACGAGCTCAGCCCCTCCTCAACACCTCAACATCAGCACAGCACCATCTCCACATCAGTGCACCACCACCAATGCAGTACCAAAATTAGCAGCAGCACCTCAGCACCAGTGCAGCACCATATCAGCACCTGTGCAGTACCACCTCATACATCAGCACATCACCATCTCAGCATCAGTACAGCACCACCTCCGCATCAGTGCACCACCACCAGTGCAGCCCCACCTCAGCAGCAACTCAGCACCAATGCAGTACCACTTCAGCATCAGCGCACTACCTCCTCAGCATCGGTGCAGCATCACCTCAGCACAGCACCAACTCACCATCACTCAGCACTGCCTGAGTACCAGCTCAGCACCACCACCTCAGCATGACTCAGCATCACGACAGTGCCACAACAGCATCTCTCTGAGCCACCATAGCATCACTCAGCACCACCTCAGCATCACTCAACACCAATGCAGCCCCACCTCAGCGTCAACACAGCACCACTTCAGCAGCAGTGTGGCACCACCTCAGCATCAGCGCAGCATCACTACAGCACAGCACCAACTCAGCATCACTCAGCACCACCTGAGCACCAGTTCAGCACCACCACCTCAGCATGACGCAGCACCACCACAGCACCAGCACCACCACAGCATCACTCAGCACCATCACAGCATCACTCAGTACCACCACAGCACCACCACAACATCTAGCACCACCTCAGCATCACTCAACACTATAACAACGCCACCTCAGAATCAGCACAGCACCACCCCTGAATAAGAACACCACCACCAACACAGCACCAAGTCAGCACCAGCGCAAACTCCCCACCACAGCATCAGTGCAGCACCACCTCAGCAGCAACTCAGCACCAGCGAAACACCATTTCAACATTAGTGCAGCACCACCTCAGCATGAGTGCAGCAACGCCTGAGTACCAGCACAACACCACCTGAGAACCGCCAAAGCATCTTTCTGCACCACCTCACTATCTCTCAGCGCCCTCTTAGCATCGCTCAGCACCACCTCTGCACAAGCAGACCTCCGCCTCATCACCACCTCAGCAGCAGTGCAGAACCACCTCAGCAGCAGTGCAGCACCACCTCAGCACCAGTGCAGCACCACCTCAGCATCAGCGCAGCCCCACCTCAGCAGAAGCACAGGACCACCACAGCATCAGCACAACACCAGCGCAGCATCAGCACAGCACCACCTCCTCATCAGTGCACCACCACCAGTGCAGTACCAACTCTGCATCAGCGCATCACCACCTCAGCAACAGGGCAGCACCACCTCAACATCAGCCCAGCACCATCTCAGCATCAGCACAGCACCTTCTCTGCATCAGTGCACCACCACCAGGTCATCCCCACCTCAGCACCAGCGCAGCTCCACCCCAGCACATGTCAAACACAGCAGTAATTCGTCAATGCAGCACCACTTTAGCACCACCTGAGTATCAACTCAGCATTACTCAGCACAACCTGAGCACCAGCTCATCACCATCTGAGCACCAGTGCAGTACCACCACTTCAGCATGACTCAGAACCACCTGAGCACCACCTCAGCATCACTCAACACCTCTTCAGTATCACACAGCAATACCTGGACACCACCACAACACCACCTCAGGATCAGCTCTTCATCACTGCACCACCACCAGTGCAAAACCAACTCAGCATCAGCGCTGCACCACCTGAGCACCAGTGCAGCACAACCTTAGCAGCAGCGCAGCAATATCTCAGCAGCAGTGCACCACCACCATACAGCCCCACCTCAACACCAGTGCAGCCCCACCTCAGCACCAGCGCAGCCTCAACTCAGCAGCAATTCAGTACCAACGCAACACCACCTGAGCATCAGTGCAGCACCACCACCTCAGCCTGACTCAGCATCACAGCGTCACTTAGCACCACTTCAGCATTACGTGAGTATCATTCAGTATACTTTTTCTACTTTTTCCCAATCTCCACCATCCTGTTGTCCCCCCTCCCCACCCCCACCCCCCAAAAAAATGCTGTAACAAACAAGCATTCGAACTGGCAGGAAGAAGTTGCCAGCGTTGCAATGACAAAAAATTAGAGGACATCTTTTACGTTAATTTTCTTTTAATTGGGTCGTTCAGTTGTACATAAGGTCTCCTTGGTTACATAAAATGCTAACACTTTTTTACTATATCGTGCACAGCAAATAGTTTAAAGACATTGGCAAACCCACTAGTTCTGGCTAAACACTTATAAGGTCCTAAATGCGAGACCTAGACTATGCCAAAGCGTGTTTATAATGGGACAAATTTGGCAACAAGTCCCAAACTACAAAGTGAAACCATGGAATGGCTGAGGACTCAGGGTTGTGTATGAAATATATTGAATGCTATGCTGTTCACACGCATGCACTCAAAATGAGCGTACCCCACAAAAAGATGGCTACATGCCCTAGCCTTCTCCCTGGAAGTCGAACGTCAGCCATCTTTGTGAAGGGCAAGGGCGCTGAGGGGCGGGAAGATAGAGCAGCCCTGGCTTTGTAGTCCTTCCGTTCCCAGCAGGGCTGCAGCGGTAGTCAGATGTAGCGTGTAGTCCATTTTTCATTGCATTTGCATGTAATTGGAGACCATGTGGTTTACGCTGCTTTTTTTTAAATATCGTATATGTCAAACAATAAACTAAACAGTGCGCTGACTCCAGGTAGAGCTGCACGAGCTTCCTTTTTCGGAGGCGCACTGCCCCATATATTGATTTTCTGACTGGTTATGGCTTCCTGGTAAACAAATGAATAGACTTCGCACTTGGCAGACCTTCAACCTGATGCGGCTGGAGCCGCGCTAGCTGAGCGTGTAGGTGAGATCAGTTCACTCACAACAAAATATTGTATCTAGTTCGTAGGACCTTGGACAGGGCGGAAGGATCGGAGCTGGTGAAACATGGTGAAAACCTGCAACATCCGTAGCCTCTACTTTGTGGTTTCTTGTGCACTGTTACTTGCTCTGGGTAATGGCGCTGGGGCAGCTAAGATCCTGGTGGTCCCAGGGGAGGGCAGCCACTGGCTGAACATAAAAATTCTCATGATGGAGCTACTGGGACGAGGGCACGAGCTCACAGTGGTGAAAGCCTCCAATGCCATCCTCATAGAAGATGAGTCTGACGATTTTATAATAGAAACAATTCAAATGCCACCGAGCACGATGACCAAAGAGGAGTTTGAAAAGTATTGCCTTGACTGGATGTTTAGAATGGCCTTCTTCTCCAAAGACAGATCATCACTTTCCATTGCTTGGGAAACACTTGGCATCATTCAGCAAACCACTGAGAGCCATGCAGCGGTTATTGCAGCCATGTTTGAAAACGAGGAACTGATGGAGCGCCTTCAGAATACGCATTTTGAGCTTGTCCTGGCTGATCCGTATTTTCAAGGGGGAGTTATGCTGGCACATCACCTTGAGATTCCAGTTGTACTTTTTGGACGGTGGGTGCAACTTGAAGACATCCACTTCGCTATTGCCCCATCGCCGCTCTCATATGTGCCAGTGCTGCTTAATTCTAGGTGGACAGATAGAATGAGTTTTGTTGAAAGGTGTAAAAACGTTTTGCTCTACAGCTTGAATGAAATTCTGAAAAAGTTAATTGTTTACCCAACGTATGATGAACTTTGTCGGCGGTATCTCAAAACAGACAGCGGACTTTATCACCTTATTAAAAAGGCTGATATTTTCCTGATGAAGGTGGATTTTGTCTTTGAATTCCCCAGGCCGATCATGCCCAATGCCGTCTACATTGGAGGCTTTCAGAACCGACCTCCAAAGGCTCTTCCTGCAGAGATTCAAGAGTTTATGGACGGTTCTGGTGATGCAGGAGTGGTGGTCTTCTCATTGGGATCATTTTTAAAAACCTTACCATGGGCGTTAGCCAATAACATTGCCGATGGCTTGGCCAGGCTTCCAGAACGTGTGATCTGGCGCTACACAGGAGAGACACCGCTCACACTGGGAAACAACACCAAGATTCTGAGCTGGCTGCCCCAGAATGACCTTCTCAGTCATCCAAAAACAAAGGCCTTCATCGCCCATGGAGGAGAGAATGGCGTTTACGAGGCCATCTACCATGGAGTGCCGGTGATCGGCTTTCCAGTCTTTGGTGACCAGTATGAAAATATCTTGCGTCTTAACAGTCGGGGAGCTGCCTTTTTGTTGAAGAACCTGCCAGACTTAACAGCTGAAAACATTTACAATGCAGTGAGAACTGTTATTGATGACCCAAGCTATAGAGCCAACATGCAACGCCTGTCTGCTCTGCACAGAGATGTTCAGGTCCACCCAATGCAGACCGCCATCTTCTGGATAGAGTACACCATCCGTCACAAGGGCGCGTCCCATCTTCAGGCAGCCGGGAATGACTTACCCTTCTATCAGTACTATCTGGTTGATGTCATAGGATTGCTGGTCGCTGCTCTACATCTTTCCCTCTGGTTAGCTTGGAGAGTGTTAAAAGCTATTGTGAAAAGAGTATGTTTGGGGAAAATGAAGAAGAAATGGGAATAGAGAAGAGGTGTGACAAGAATACAAAATTATAAATAAGGCTCCCAGTTTTCAATTTTTACGGATAAATACAGACAGAAAACAAAATGTTTCCACTCTGTATTTATTTTTAAAAGCTGAGAAATACTGAAAACTATGCTTTTTGTGAGTGACTCACCATGCTGTCTTTTGTGAATTCCAGGACAAATGCTGAGCAGATAGACAGAGCGGGGACTTAAAACACAGGTTGTGGGTTCTCTAAGTATAGGCATATGTTAACATATATTTGTAGTATAATGCTGATATTTGCCTCTGGGTGTCATGTTTTGCTAGATGTGGCTGCTTAATTTGCTGGAATTATATATGGAAGCTTTCACCTGTACCTGAAACCCCTGACATATCACAGTGTGAACAATATATTAATAGCCATTGCTGTATAATTTGCTGTGACTTCGTCCCACCATCCTCTGGGTGCAGTTGATTATATTTATATAATGGGAGTGCTTCTTGGTTTGAGAATTATTCCACCATCTTTCATCCGATGCCACTACATCCCTTTTTTTAATCAGACTGAAAAGAATCAAAATGAAGTTCGATGAGGTAATTTGTTCACTGGCCATAAGCGACATTAATTGAGGGGGTTTAAGTCTAATAGCCTGTGGCAAGTGAACAATCTACAGAAACATCTCAAACTGTTGGGGTAAGAATCCTCTATGGGAAGGCAGTGCAAAGAGGCTATAGATCGAATTAGCATGAGCCTGGCCTCTTTTCTCACACTTGTGTGCAGGCAAGATGCATGCACATTGTATGTTGTGTAAGAAACCCTGCAGTGCAGTGGAGAACGTCAGTCAGTTTCTAGTGAATTTTAGCTAATGATATTTCTCCTTGACTAAACTTAAACTATGCTTCGAGAGACAATTCAGTGTACGAGTGCTATGAGAAAATGCACGGTTACTAAGTTGAGCATTGTAGCAAATATTAACTCCATTAAAAAAATATATGATTTAAATAGTATATGTATCTGTGGTCTCTATAATATCAAATATATTCATCTGTCCATTATAGTGAGACTGTGTGTCTCACTTGTATCTCTACAGTTTATGAGCTGAGGCCGTCCAACTGATATCTGTAGAATGAACTATCTTAACCTCTCACTCTTCCAAATGGCTGCCAGTCCCACGGTGCTCAATACTGTCCTCACTGGGCTGATTTGGTGCAAATATTTTATAATTATTTAGGAATGATAATTTAAGTAGCCTTACTAGATAAGAAAGTTTGTTAGTTATCCAGGTTATTAACTCTTTGATCCAGATCTGTTCCGCCTATTTTAACCCTTGCATGTATTGTAGAGCAGCTGCCATGTAATATAACCTGAAGTCCGGTGCTCCCCCCCCCTTTCTCTTGGGAGCGTGATATATCTATATGCCCTACGCGTCTTCCCATGTGCCCAGATGAATCTGCTACATATTGCCTCTAAAGTATTAAACCAGCTGTTCTCAAAAAATAAAGGGATCGATCTAAAAAATTAAAGAAATTTGGGGAGAATCAGCATAATAACGTTGGTACAGCCCACCAGCGATAAGTGTAAATTATTCATCCTTATTAGATCCGTTTTTACCCTTTCCATCAGTGGAGCCATGTTTATCTCTACCACCATATCAAGGTTTGCTGATATTGCCACCACAAGGCAATTTGCCAGTTTGTTAGTTATAATTATCTTTTCTCTTACGTATGTTATGTCGGAATTTATATAACGCCAAAAGTGTCTTGGTGGTTCAATTATTTTTATTAGGCTTTTAAATTATTCAATGTAGTAATACAATACAAGAAGCTTTTTTTGCACTACATACATTAAGGGAGATTAATTTAGCATCTTTAATAAAACAAAAAAAACATTTGGTATTAAGTAGTTGGATTCGTCTTTGGGAAGTCCAACTTGGAAGGGGTGAAGGAAAGAGGAATCAAAGCGGAACACATGATTAGGCCAATGAGGGAATAGAGGGGATGATAGTTAGGGGGCCTTGAGTAAGTAGTGTGAGGCCAGATCCTAGTGTTTGCTCAGATCCACCATGTGTCTTGGTATTCCTTATCAGGAGAGGACACGGGGAAGTAGACTGATGTGAGAAGATAGAGCGGTACTCTGCTATAACTCTTTGAATTGTGTTAGCATGGTGTCCCAGGCTGCTGCTATGAGATATTTTCTTATTCTTAGGGGTTCCTCAAAATGTTACGCAGCACTTTTTGCTTCACTCCAACGGAGTAAAGCTCAACACCACTGAAGAAAGGACGGGGGCTGTCGTGAGCGCCAACGCATAGTTAGTATGCGCTTGGCTAAAAGAATGGATAAATCAGCAAAGCATATCCGCATCTTAAAATGTTTCCTCCTTGGAAAAAAAAACATTGCTGTAGATTTCCATGAGTTGAGTCTTGTTAGCTCTGTAACTGTACAGACAAAAAGGTGCTCGGCACATACCAGTATATTTGGAATATCAAAGAATAATGTAATGCAGTTTTTAAGAATACAATCTAATATCAATCACACTTATAATGGATAGACCCCCAAGGCCCAATAAGTTTTCAGGAGACTTTGTTTTATCCAAAAAGTTTTTCTCTTCTTTCTTTATTTGATAGATTAAGTTTTCATTCAATAAAAACTAAATACATGATCATAGCCAAGCTCTGTAACTGTAGCTAATAGGGTTTGTACCGAATTCCAGAAACAGGCAATAACTGGGCACGCCCAAAGCATATGCCGAAGGTCGGCAGACAGCGCTCGGCATCTAGCGCAGACACATTTAGCTGATGAGAACATACAGTTTATTTGAGATGTGAGCTAAGCCCTATGAAGAATCATGAGCTGAATGTTCTTAAATCTCGCATTTCTAGAGCTAGTATGAGGGGGATTCAGGTGCCATTGTGATCCCTAATTGCTCTGTAAAACCACATGATTAGTTGTCGACCTGTTCCCAAGGTGTATAGCACGTGCATCACTGCGTTTGTCGGTGGTTCTGTGGTCATCACACCCCACAGCGTCCTGAGGACTCCTAATAACTGCTCATGTAGTAGAAGCTGAGTTGGAGGAATGCTATTTTCCTGACATAACTGATCAAATGTAAGTAAGTGGGCATTCTGAAACAAATCCTCGACTACGTCAATGGAATGCTCGTACCAGGTTGTTAACTGATCAGCAGTAAAGTGCCCATGGGGTCCTGGTAGGTCTTGTAATGGTATAACTGGAGACTACAGGATTGTGCGCTTTGTAAGCTGAAAGACTCATGTCAATCACTTGCGAGCCATCGAAACATGTAGAGTCCATGAACGAAGCAGCTTAATAGTAGGATGAAGAATTTGTTGTATCACATCAGGGGGCACATACGTCATGGTGCAAAATGCATTGGAAAAAGTCATTAAGAAATAGGAGAACTACCAGTGGCTGCTGATAATTTTCCTGTGCAGCAGGGTGAGCCACACACACATACACTTATCTGCATGCACACTCCTTTCACACACTTACACCCACGATTCACAAACACATACGCATGCACATGGGCTGCAGAGGTGATATCGGGTCACAGGAGGGAAGCCCCTCAGTGGTTCCTGGAGGATTGGGAAAGGGGCTGCTGCCTCCTTTCATGGTCTGACCTTGGCATGGGTCAGGCAATGTGCGGAGAACCTTTCCTTTTTTGTCACAGAATCGGATGTGGTCAGTGAGACTTACTGACAACACTCCAGTCTGTCTGGACGTCACTGATGTGTAGTCTGCCTTGAGCACTTCAGGGCTTAAAACTGAAGGACCTCCAACTCATGATGGGGACGACCTTGCAGCACTTTGCCGGGCTGAGGAGATCATGCCCACATGGCTGTGAACTCTTCACCCCAGCTAAGTTCAGCTCAGGCAGCTTGGCACCTGCGCATTTAGCACAAGTTCATTACCTGGCTGCTGACCCAAATATGAAGAGTGTCTGGCAGGCTGACCTTTTCTCAGCCTGACAGACACTAAATACTTGAAAAATGTGATGGGGTGGGGCCCCCTGCCCTTAACAACATGCACCTCCTGGGAACTGCTGATTGACGAGATAAGGGGAAAGTTTTATGCTCTTTTTAAAAGTGAAGGTGAGAGGGGTTTGCTTTGAGTTCCTGTCGAAGGATGTTACAAAGTTTTCACATTGTATGTCCCTCATTCAATATTAATGGGGATCCACGCAGCACTTGTGGGTCATTATTATCATTTTTGTCAGTTAGTGGTTACCCAGGGTAGCATGACTACTCTTTTTAGATTACCCCTTCAATATCCCTTTCTACCCCACTCTTGGAGATCACAAAGGTAGAGGGGAGCCGGAAAGACGACACTAGAATCCCTGTTTACTTTCTCTCGATTTCTTACCTTGTCTTCCCCATAGGAGTACACTCAATGTGGAGATGATAAAGGTGGGGTCAGAGTCTAGCCCTTTAATGTCATTGTTACTTCCTGTACCCCTGGCACTTTGGTGAATAGACATTATTGATTAATATTAACTTCAATAAGCCCGATAGCAGGAATTACCAGGCCAGTCGGAAAGATGTGTCTGTGGAAACACCTCAAACCTGTCACCATTCCCTGAAGCTTTTAGCTGTCCTGAAAAGCTGAATACTCTTATGAAAACTGCAGAGTTGAATGTGGAAATACCAGATTATTTGGACTCTGTCATTTCCCATTTCAAAGTGAAACCTCAGGGTTCCATTCAGAATACTGCTAACTTTAGACCCCCAGGCAAAGCGTAACCTGGTAATTTTATCTTTAGGGATGCGGCTTTGTCTGATGCTAGTCCAGGGCTCTCATAATAAGTTCTAGGTTGGTATTGTTGCTTCGACCCTAAATTAATTTTCAATTCGTCAAAGAGATAATTTTTGGAAAGTAATTTTCAATATAGAGCATTCCGACGTTTGGCAGCAAGTAGACATGCATACCATATGGATATTTTAGTTGAATTATCAATATTTTAATTGCACTTTCACTACAGTTATCTTCATGCCAAAGTTTCTGTGATGGTGCTTCACATTGCCCAGGTGCAGACACGCTTCCTTTCTTTTTCGGGGAGTGGCAGCATCTAGATTCTGGATGACCTAAGAATCCTGGATGGGGTGTACTTTGTTTTCCAGGTGTTAACCTACATTGGACCTTTGTGCCAAAACAAACTGAGAATCATGCATATGCCTCCACATTTTACTCAAGAAGCCACTAACATCTAAAACTAACATCTAAAACCTGTCAGTCTTATATGGTCTACCCCCAATCTTTTTGCTTCTTGCCTCCAAGTTTTGCTGAATCTTTTTGTTGACCTCTGCACACTCTACCACTGCTAATCACTGCTAAAGTGCATGTGCTTCTTTCCTAAACATGTGTGTAATTATTGTATACCTATTTGACCTATTACATTTACCTGTAGGTCCCTTTGAAGGTGGTGTACCATATACCCATGTGTACAATAACTCCGTTCCCAATGCCTCTATTCACTTCATTGGCTTGCCTTTATTCTTTTATATCTCTCCCTGTCTCATTTCATTCCTGACACACTTTCCTCTTTTACTTAATATGGCAACGAATTTGTATTTTTTAAATAAATTGAGATAAATGTGCATCTCTTGTCCTCGTTCATAATAACTGAGGTGGCCTGTATAAATTCTCCCGCGACTACTCCTCGTGGTCCTTTGTACATAGACTCATTCTCTCTCAGTGCCCTCACACATTACAATAGTTAAAACTTGATCTCCAGCTCTTCTTTCCATCTGAACCTTAAAACCCATCTCTTCCTTTTCAGGGGCATGCTTACATATGTATATTTTGACAAAGATTTATTTTTCAATTTAGTATTCAAGTGTATAATGTTCTTACTTTTATGTGCATCCCATTGGTTGAAGTGCCTAATGAACAAAACTGAAAAGAAGGTCCTTTAACTTTGGCTATGCATGAGAGTTTGGCCAGCCGTCTCCGGCCAGCCAAACCCTCATGCGCAGTGAAGCTCTCTTCAGCCCGAGCTGAGTTGCTGGGGCTGCGGAGAGCAGGCATAGGCTTCCAGTCTGCCTGGGAGCATACGTTGGCAACGGTCAGGCCAAAACCTGACGCTGCTTTCATGAAGCATCATGATTGACCGCAGTGCAGTCTGGGAGCCTGTGCCCAGAAGAAGCTTAGAGGAGCGTGATGCAGTGGTCGGCGGCATTCAGGTACATTTTTTTTTTTAAATAATAAAAAAACAAAATTGTCCTCCAAACCCTCACCTCCTCCCCACCTCCCTCCTCCAGCCCGGCCCGACCCGCCCTGGCACTTTGGCAGGGGCCGGGCCGCTAGTGACCCCTATCCTTCCTGTGTTTGTGTCTGTCTGAAGGGAATGCACAATGTGTAGCTGTCACCCAGCCCAGATGTGTAGGGCTGGGTGCTCATTTTGTAGTAAGTACAGAGAAATGTCCAGTTTCTAAAAGTGGCATTTCTAAAAAAGTAAAGTTAAATCCAACTTCACCAGAAGGGAGGATTTATCAATACCGTTCGAAACATTGGAAAAATTAAAACACTATGATCAGGACTACAGCTTAAAAGAGTTTTAAGTAATTACCAATGTTAACCTATGAGGAGAGTAGGCCTCACAGTAGTGAAAAATGAAATAGGATTTTTGTCACTTCTAGGGAATTCAAAACCTAAACCATGCCCTACCTTTTACTTACATAGCACAGTTACCTTAGTGCTACGTAGGGCCTACCTTAGGGGTAACCTATATGTAATAAAAAGGGAGTTTAAGGCTTGGCAAGTAGTTTTAAATACTGAGTCGAAATGGAAGAAAACTGCACACACTTACTGCAGTGGCAGGCCTGAGACAGGTTTGAAATGCTACTTTTGTAGGTTATACAATCAGTGCTGCAGCCCACTAGTAGCATTTAAATTACAGGCTATGTGCACATGTAGTGCACTGTTCTAGGGACTTACAGGTAAATTAAATGTGCCAATTGAGGATACATTAAACAAACCATGTTTTAGGAGAGAAGCACATGCACTTTGCAATTGGTAAAGAGCCCAGAGTCCTAAGGCCAACAAAAAGAATCAGCAAAAAGAGTAGTTAAGCCGACAAAACGTCTGGGGTAAGACCACCCTAAGGATGCCAGGTCTAACAATTAATTAGTTTTTTAGTAAGTATGTGATTGATAATAATTATGTATATTGAGTAATACTGACTTAATTATATTTAAGGGACGGTTTGATATTTTGTAGGGTTATAGGATGGAAAGTTAATAAGGTAATAATTAACTGAAAATGATTTTCTAATTTATTATTTAATTGCTTATAAAATATGTAAATTATGTATAAGCATTTATTTTAGTTACATTTTAGGTGCAGGTTGCTGGGTTTTTAGGGGTATAGGGTGGGAAGTCAACCAAGTAATTATTAACCTCTTCCCTGCGGGGCACATTTCCTCGCTGTGCTGGGGGGAGGGGGGAGCACAGCGCCCCCGTGCTCATGACGAGCTCAGCTCGTCATGCAGCACGGTGGTCGTGTGCTCATGACGAGCTGAGCTCGTCATGACCACACCCGTTCCTTTACAGCGCTCGCACAGCAGGGGAATAAGCCCAGCATGCGAGCGTTCTAACAGTCATGACGAGCTCAGCTCGTCATGAGCACACGAGCACCGTGGCTCATGACGAGCTCAGCTCGTCATGAGCGTCGAAGGAGTTAATAATACATTATTGATGTTTTATTAATTATTGGAGTGATTATCAATTGTGTACATTATGTAATACTGAATTATTTTAGTTATATTTTAGTTGTGGGTTACTAGGTTTGTAGTGATAAATAATATTTTAAAAATATTAAATATTATTGTATAATCAAATATTGAATTGATTCATAATTATGTCAGTTATTTAATAATTATATCTCCTAGTAATATTTTGGATGTTGGCTGCTGGGTCTGTGGGGTTGTTGGGTGGGAAGTGAACTAATTATTGATTAATTAATAATTGTTATCTAATTATTTAATTGAGTAATAATTATGTCAATGTATGCAATAACTATATATATATATATATATATATATATATATATATATATATATATATATATATAATAGTAGTATTTTAGGTGTGTGTGCTGCTGAGCTTATAGGGTTGTTGAGTGGTAAATAATTGTTATTCGGTTATTTAATTGATCATCAATTATGTAAATTGTGTTATATTTATTTACTTTTATATGGTTTCAAGGCGTGTAGTGCTATAGGGTGGCAAGTTAATGAATATGTAAATAACAATTTCGAAAATTTGAAATTCATTATTACATTGTGTATGAATTTCTTAAATTTGATAATTGTTTTTTTAGTTTTATATATATATATGTTGTCTTATTATGAATTATGGTGTTTACACATATGATATAGAGGCACTTGCCTATGTTTTTAGATATGATGACTGTATATATTTTAATATAATAATATATTCATGTTTTTTCGCAAATCCTTTTATTAGATATATGGTAACTGATACAGTCTGTTTTCCATACCCATGAATGTGGAGGGGAGGAGCATATTATGTTGTGGAATGGTATTTAAGCACTTTGGGGTCATGACATGTCATGTGATCAAGTCCGGGAGCACCGGACGAAACGCGTCATGTTTGCACTGAGAAAATAAAAAAGCACTTTATTTCTACCTGCCGTGTGGTCCGTTTTCCTGATTCTTGGTCGTATTGGCGGCGGCGAGTTGGGAGTTCGTGTGGTATTATAATTTCCTGGTTGTCTGCTGCAGCCAATTTGGACGGACCCACCCTCGTGAGCAGGTTGGCTCGAAAAAATCAGCAGGAGCCGTTTCACGGCATCGTATGTACACTCTGCAAGGAGCAAAAGCGAGCCAGCCCCCCGGAGGAAGAAAGTGGAAGCGCGGTGCATTGTAGGAAAACGCCGAAGCCGGAGGTTTGCCTGTCAACACGAAGCCGCGATACACGGGAGGATCGGTGAATCACCCTAATCGAAGCGGTCCATTCCAGGCATCCAAGATGAGTGTGCCCGCTTTGCTAATAGCGCTTTACATATTAATCCTCATACCGGGAGAGGGAATACGGGAGAAACACAAGATAACGCAGTATTGGAGGCGTTCACGAACGAGCCCATTTAAAGCTGCAGTGCATACCAAATAATTTCTCAAATAAGCCGCAATGGCTGAAGCAGCTGACGAGCTTCGTGACCGAGAAGAGATGGCAGAAGCCTTGTTCTCGAATTTATCCAACACTGATAAAAACACAGACAAACAAAGTGCTAATGCGCAGGAGCGAAAAAAAGAAACTAATGTTAAGACTGTCTTAAAAAAATTAGAAAAACTCCAAAAAAATGAACTAACTAAGTGGTGGGAGAGCAAGTCTCTCCAAAAATATAAAGAAGCGGGAAGAGTACCAAGGGGCTTGAGGGTATTAATAGCGCCATCCTTTGAAAAACCCAACCCCCTAATGCTACAAGAATGGGCAACTAATAACCTTGATGCCTCAATGAACATGGTTTGTATGCTCATCAAGTACGCTGAAATAGATAGAGCAGAGATAGTCAAGGAGATTGACGCTCTACTACTGGAGTTGGGTGCCTTTGACAATCAAGAGATGATTAAAAATGAAAAAGAAGGGGAGGAGCTACGCTAGCAACCAAGATGGCCGCAAAAGCTCCCGGCTCCGCAGACCTCCGCCAGTTGCTCATAAATCCTGACGATTATCCTGATTTCTCACCGGACTCACGTGCAGCTGAGGTGTTCCTGACTCTAAAGGTGCAATCCCGGAATTTCTAGCTGCTTAAATGACGAAGATACGCCGTGTCCCATTCTCAGCCTAACCCAGAGTTGAAGCCGGGGCCTCGATTTCTCACCCAGCCGGGTTGGTGTTGAATAACATCGGCCGCGGGACGTGGGTAGCATCCAGTCTCCCGAATTGGAGTGTTTCTTGTCCGTTTTGGATGGTGGACTGGTGGCAGTTTTATCTCGCAGCTGTGGCGGCGTGAGGTATCAGTTGCTGTGGTCGGGGATCCGCTGCCCGGAGGCCCCGTTGGGCTCCCGGGGTCGATGGGCTTGGTTCCTTGCTGGCGGCGACGGTGTTGAGATCGCGCTTTTGAGAGTGCCCACAGTTGTCACCGAATTTGCCTGTGCCTGGTGCCCCGGAGTAGTCGACCTCCGGGGTTCAGAGACCTGCTCGGTCGCTTCGTGAGGGGCGATGGAGCGAGTGGAATGTATACCGTTGCTGCATACGGTAATGGCCGCCATTGGGGAGCTCCATTCACAGGCCACCGCCATCATCCAGAGGATGGTCGTAACGGTTGATATCATCTGCCGGAGACCGGACTCCGACCCTTTGTTGGTTCTGGAACAAGCTGTTTTACCCGCGGAGCAAGAAGTGTCTGAGACAGAGGGCCCCGCGCTGAAGCCAGACTTGGTATTTTTTGTGGCCCCCAGGACGACTGCTAGCAAGCCCGGGACTATCGAATGTACATCCTGCCCTATGCCGATGCCGCCCCAGATGGACATGGATGATCTTATATGTCGGAGCGAATTCTCCAGTGACTGTAGGATTGTTCCCTCTCCCTTTTTCTCCTGGTTGGTTCAAATACGCTCTAGAAACTTATCTTTGGTGGTCAGCAAACATCGTTTGACTCTTAGACTTTGTGTACTTTTATCCTGGCTTCAATCCTTCCGTACTGACGTTGAACTTTCCCAACATTTTGATACTCTCATTGGAATGGCGGATCGAGCCGACAGGGCTTGCATGAAGAATCGCAGCGGCCAGGGTTAACTTTGACTGGATGGGTTTGAACTATGACTTCAATTGATACGGGATTTGTAACCTATAATGGCGCGGGAGTTGGGTGGTTCTTACAAGCTCCCCCGTCTGATTTTCATCGTTGCATTGTATTCTGGATATGTGTAGGGGTGGTTTGCTACTGGTGGGGGGTAAGGGAGACCGGGGGTCTGTTTGATATTTCCTCCTCCACTTTCTCTCTTTTTCCTTCTTTTAGGTCTAGTTCCGGGGCGACAGGCACACTGCCAGTGGGGTTGGGCCGTAGCCATTGCAGGGGTGCAGGGTGGGGGGATTGGGGAGGGGTTTGTTATTTTGCCTAAGTTTAGTTCTATGGCCTTTTTTTTTCTTCCCTTTTTTTCTTTTACGAGAGATGGGTCGTTTATCCTGTATCGATTTTCTTATGTATCGGGGTGTCTAATTTGGTCTTCATTATCCTGAAATATGGGTGGGTGAGCCCTGCTGGCTGCTACTTCGCTGGATTGTTGATCGTACTTTTCCCTTAATGTACCTAACTAGGTTGACTTGCATACTCCTGTGACTTGTATTTCCCGTATTGATTTAGTCGCTCACCTATCGCTATATTGTATTTTATGTATGACACCCGATATATGTAAATTTCTCTTGTTTTCTTCAATAAAACCCTTTTAAAAAAAAAAAACGTTGGGACAAACATCAGGAGATAATTAAGGAAAGAAAAATCTATAAGTTTGTTAGAGACAAAAAGGACTATGAGAATGGCAGGATATTCACTTTCTCTAGAAAGTTCGACAATGTCAAGAGAAAAGTACTAACATCTAAAGTGTCAGCCAAGCCGGATACAGTATCAACGGTAACTACAAACAATGAGCTATCTTCCCAGGAGGAGACTAATTATACGAATTCTTTCAGTAGCAACATGGATTCGGAAGATGACGCAATAGCAAACTTGGGACAAACTAGTTTTACTCCATCAGAGGAATTGGGGTTTATCGTAGAGGATCGCAGGCAAACGCTGCGATCCTGGACACCCCAACAGAAACAACAACAGAAAACACAAGGTCCAAACGCACCCAACGCCGCAACAAAAGGCGGAAACGCAAGAGGGAATTGGAGAGGCAAAGGAGGGAGAGGGAAAGCACAGTACAAGTGGAAAATTTTGAAAATAATAACACCATAATAAACCTCAGCGATATGGATTTGGATATTGCAGAATTACAACTACTGTCACTGGGTCTCTCCTTTTGCCCCAAAAGCGGCTTCAAATACACCCAAACAAGAATAGATGTTTTTAAGTTCATCCGAAAACTGAAGCTGATTAAATTTCACAAATTAAAAAAAGCTGATGACCGTGCAACTACTATCGTTGACAAAAGTGCACCCAGCAAGTCTTTACAGATTTCTGATGTCCCGGGATTAAGAGTAGTGCAATCTTTGGCATGTGATGACAAAGAGCCTGAATATGACAACACTCAGCAAGAATTGGGCAACATGGGCATTGCGTGCAGCAGCTCCGCCCTGAGTCCATTCAAACCTGCGTCAACGTTCATGCCAGTCATGCCACGGGATGTAATTGACATTTTTAGTGATGTTGTTGTAAATGATCTCACCCAACAGGAGTTATAAGGAAATACAATATACCAAATTGATGAAGAAAATCAAGGATAACAAGAGTATCATTGTTAAAAACGCAGACAAAGGCGGAAATATTGTCCTATGGCCAAGAGATCTCTACATAAACGAGGCCAATAAACACTTGGATGATGCATTGTGTTACAAGAAGGTCACGTTCAATGAATTAAATAAAGTCAAGGAATTGTTTTTTAAAGAGTTAGCCCAGTGGAAACGGATGGGCTTGATCAGTAAGGAAGAATACAACTTCTTGAAAGTGGACCATCCTATTACCCCCACCCTATATTTCATACCAAAGGTACATAAACAAATAATTCCAGTACCCGGAAGACCGATTATATCAGCACAGGGGGGTTTAATGGAACCAATTTCTAAATATGTTGACTTTTTTTATCAGAGACTATGTGGAAAACTTGGATTCGTATATAAAAGACACAGGACATTTTTTGAACAAGTTGAATGGACTAGTCTGGCGTGATTCATACTGTTTAATTGTGATGGATATTTGTGCTCTATATACAAGCATAGACCATGAGATAGGTCTGACGGGAGTACAATACTATTTATCCAATTGTAACATCAAATTTTATGAACATAGCAAAATCAGATTATGCTTGTATAACAATTTTTTTTAATTTAATACCTCTGTATATCAACAACTTCGGGGTGTGGCCATGGAGGCATGCTTCTCCCCCAGTTTTGCATGTTTACATGTAGGCTGGTGGGAGGAGCATGTCCTGAGGCGCATCCTGTTGGAATCCTTTCCTGACAAGGTCATTGCCTGGTGGCGTTTTATTGACGATGTCTGTATAATTCGGCAGGGCTCTGTTTAATCTGCCCAGGCATTTGTGGACATGATCAATGTCAACGATATGAATTTGAGTTTCACGGCGAACATCAATAGGGAGATAGTAGAATTTCTCGATGTAGAGATTTATATCAATAACAACATGATCAATACTAAGCTCCATAGAAAAGCTACGGCTGGAAACTCCATCCTCCACGCCAGCAGCACCCACCCTAGACATCTAATCAAAAGTATACCCTATGGGGAATTTTTAAGGATTAAACGTATCTGTAGCAACAGCAATGACTTAAAAATATGTTTAGATGAATCTATGCAAAGATTCTTAGCCAGAGGCTATAAGATAGAGGACCTCAAGAAATCTTTACTTAAACTTGATACCGTGGACACTGTTCACAACATAAATGAGGTACAGTCAGATGTTTCTAGCAGTCCCAATGTGTCAAGTCTTCAACGAAAGGCCCCTGTAAGGTTAATAACGACATATAACAGTCAACACAAGCGTGTTAGACAAATTATAACCAAAAGTTGGCCGATTTTGAAATCTGACATGATTTTAACTACTGAAATAGATGACTCTCCAAGTATAACCTATAGGAGAGCTCCATCAATGAGGGATGCCCTGGATAGAACAATGCCTGAGACTGTTACCAAAACCTCTACCAAAAGTGATTGGCTAACTAAGAAAAAAGGCTTTGTGAAGTGTAGCTCATGTCGAGCTTGTAAATTTGGTATCAATACAAGGGAGGTCCAGGATGCTTTTGCAAATGAGTTGTTTAAACTTAATGGTCTTTTTAACTGTAAAACTGAGTATGTGGTTTACGTTTTAGAATGTACCTGCAAATTAAAATATATATATAAGCTACCTGTGTCTACACGTATTTTACATCATTTACGTGCTATTGTTAATTCAGACTCCAGCTACCCTGTCGCCCGTCATTTTAAACTTGTACATAATAATGATCTTTGTGAGAAGTTGGCCTGATATGCAGTGCTCACTATTCTAGTGATCACTATGTATCAGTCCAAACAACCCTTATTGATGATTGGTTGTAAGTCAACCTTATAGACCAGCTATCCTAGTAGCATGGATACGAGCAGTCTAAGGCTAAGACTCTAGAGGGCGTGTTAAGCCAGCTGTTTTACCATCACATTACCCCTTGAACACCAAGTGAAAGGACACCACACAAGTTGTTATCAAAAATAAAGTATATTTATTTATAACAGGACTACCCTGGCTCCTTATGAGACAGGGAGCTAAGCACACAACAAAACTCTTAAAGAAACACTGAAAGTTGCACAATTTACACAGATGCCCGAGGGGCACGAAAAACCATATACTCAGTAAGTGGAATGCGAACTTGCTAGCAGGTAAGTAGTACTTTTCTAGACTTAGGAATCGCTAGGCCTACAATTCTAAACACTGGGATTAGATGCAGGAGGCCTGTGGACGTCGTGTGCAAAGTGGGAACTCTCACGCGTAAGGCGGGAAAAAGTCTATGGAGGCTAGCAGTTGCAAAGTTTCTGTTCTCGGGCGAACCAGACTAGGTGGATCAAAAACGAGAGTGGATCCGAACACTTACGGTGTTGGACTATGCTGGAGCACCGGAGTACTCAGGTTACCTAGCCCAGGGGCTGCGGCTGCATAGGGTTGAAGTTGCGTCGGAAACCCTCGTTGAAGATCCAGGAGCCTGAAGAAAGAGTTGCTGGCAGGCGGCCAGTGAAGAAAGTTCGGAGTGATCCAAGCCTGGATCAGGGAAGAAGAAACCTGTAAGCAGAGGGGACCAAGTTCTGAATCACTAGCCAGTGATTTGAGTGGGCACCAGGATGGCACCGGACGAAGTCACCTCAGCCAGGTGAGTGGGCGCTGCTGGGCTCTGCAGTCTCTCGGACCAGGAGGCGTTGTCGGCGACCAGGATGGAGGTGCGAGCTGTCCCACGAAGGTACTTGCTGTCGACGTCGCTGGACCCAGGATTGGGCAACAAGTCTTGGCAAATGCAAGGCCCATGCGGTGGACCTAAAATGGCGTCTTGAGTGGACCAGGAGGGTCCAGGGTGCTCCTCTTCTGGAGGGGAGCAAGGGCTAGTCTGGAGCAACCAGACCAGCGGTGTTGTCGTCGAAGTTCGTCGTCAGGAGGGCCACTAGCCAACGGGCAAGTGACCTGGACAACGCGGTGAGCAGCAAAGAGCAGAAGGGCCCCACGCATATCTCGTGGATGCAAGGGGGCTGGACTTCGGTGCTGGAGCTGCTCAGGGTCGGGGCTTCTCGGGCCCCAAAGCACTCACGTGAGGATTCCTCAGAAGTCGTGCTGGGCAAGCGTCGTGCAGTTTTGAAGATGGCCGGTCCCTCGAGGTCTCGTCGCACCCACGGATCACAGCTGGGCTGATGATGTAGGTTGAGGTCAGAGGTGCCAGGGAAGCCGGTTCTCGTCGTGCTGGGGCAGTCTTGATCCGGAGGAGAGACTTACAGCAAACCGCGATGCTTGGATGGTGCCTGCTGCTGCAGGGTGACTACTCCTTAGTCACAAGGGAGAAATCTTGAGAAGAAGTCTTGAGTTCCTTTCGTGGAAAGTAGTTTCAGGATTCAAAGATGATCTGATTTGGAAGGGGGCCAGTTCCTACCTTTATCCTGCAAAAAGGGGCTGGCACGCGACTAAGTCCTGCCCTATGGGTGGGACTAGGAGGGGGGTGGTTACACCCCTCTCCTTTGGCGGGCTTTCCCCAGATCAGGGGCTGGAGTGCCCCTGGAACTGGTTCAAGCCGGCCTATGCACAGTGAGCACCGGGGTGCCACTTGCAGTCACCTTCCTCTAAAGCCCTGCCTACCTAGAATACACAAAACCCTGTCTGGGACGGTGCTGGCACCGCCCCTGGCAGGAAACCCTTTGTCCTTGCCTCCTGCTCTGGGAGGACTCCCAGCAGCAGGAGGGCAGACTTGTGTCTCGGTGGCAGCATCCATTTTGTGGAGCTAAGGCTCTGTCTGACTTTAACCGGGGTTACAGGTTACATACATGTCGTGTCCCTCTAGAAGGGTGGAATGCTAACCCGGTCGCCAGAATTGGCGAGGGGTTAGTATTCCAATTCGTATGACACCTTACTCGACATGTTTTGATAAAGCGATACCAGAGTTGGCATATAACCGCGAGGATTATAATGCACTTAAGAGTATATGGCATGCGATATCATGGAAACGGCTAAGGGATGGATCCCGAAAGCCGCAGACAGGCTCAGCTCATGCCAGAGCACCATCTCACACGATTCCAAGCACTCTGCCTTCAGGATTGTCAAGGCCTGCCATAGGAGTGACTGATAGGAGATCTGTGTGTCCATTTAGGTTTAGATATAGGAATACTATATCTACAGCAGAGGGTGGGTACACCACTCTGCCCCAGCTGTCAAGCAGCCAGTTGTGTCTGATTTAGTTAGTCAGCCCAGGGGTGGCATAATACATGCTGCAGGCACTGGGAGACCTCTGGGTGCACCTCAGCCCTGGGTACAGGGACTTGGAGAGGGCCCAGTGCCAATTTAGTACCTGGGTACAATTTGGAGTAGAGAGGACAGCTAGCTGATTAGCAGGCCCACAGCCAGGGAAAGTCGTAAACCAGTGAAGCAAAAAGCAAAAATCTGGGTGATCATAGGATTGCAGACCCTACTCTCCAACATGACCCCCCCCAAACTTTGGGACAATAAACTAACCTTGACCAGGTGAGTCTTCTTGCTCTAAGTGGAAATACCTGGAGAGCCCATCAGCATTGCCATGATCAGTACCAGGTCTGTGCTCCACTGTAAAATCCATCCCCTGTAGGGAAATGGACCACCTAAGTAGTTTGGGGTTTTCACCCTTCATTTGACTTAGCCATAAGAGGGGCTTATGGTCGGTCTGAACTGTGAAGTGAGTTCCAAACAAGTAGGACCTCAGCTTCTTCAGGGCCCAAACCACAGCAAAGGCCTCCCTCTCAATAGCTGACCAATTTTTCTCTCTGGGGGTCAGCCTTCTGCTAATAAAAGCAATGGGCTGGTCGTTACCATCAAAATTCAGTTGAGATAGAACAGCTCCCACACCCAACTCAGAAGCATCTGTTTGGACAATGAATGGCTTGGAGTAGTCTGGACTCTTTAGGATAGGTGCTGTGCACATGGCCTGCTTTAGGTCATTGAATGCCTTTTGACAGCCTTCTGTCCACTGAACTTTCTTTGGCATCTTCTTACTTGTCAGGTCATTAAGGGGGGTCACTATGGACCCATAATTTCTGACAAACTTCCTATAGTAAACAGTCAGGCCCAAGAAAGCTCGAACCTGAGTCTGGGTGATTGGAGGAGCCCAGTCCTTGATGGCCTGTATTTTACTCTCCAATGGCTGAACCTGGCCCCCACCTACAAGGTGGCCCAGGTACACAACCTGTGTCTGCCCTATCTGGCACTTAGTGGCCTTGATAGTGAGGCCTGCCTTTTGCAGGGCCTCTAACACTTTCCTCAGGTGGACCAGGTGATCCTCCCAGGTGGAGCTAAAGACAGCAATATCGTCAAGATAAGCTGCACAGAAGTCATCCAACCCAGTGAGAACTTGATTCACCAACCTTTGGAAGGTGGCAGGTGCATTTTTCAAACCAAAGGGCATTACCACAAATTGATAATGCCCACCAGGGGTAGAAAATGCTGTCTTGGGCTTGGCCTCCTCAGCTAACCTGATTTGCCAATACCCAGCTGTCAGGTCAAATGTACTTAAGTAGTTGGCAGAAGCCAATCTATCTATAAGTTCATCTGCTCTTGGTATTGGGTGGGCATCAGTCTTAGTGACTGCATTGAGTCCTCTGTAGTCTACGCAAAACCTCATCTCTTTCTTACCACCCTGGGTGTGAGGCTTTGGCACTAGAACTACTGGGCTAGCCCAGGGGCTATCTGAGGGCTCAATGACTCCCAGCTCCAACATTTTCTGCACTTCAGTTTTGATGCAGTCTCTAACATGATCAGGCTGTCTGTAGATTTTACTCTTGACAGGCAGACTGTCCCCAGTGTCAACCTCATGGGTACACCAATCAGTTTGGCTGGGTGTCAGAGAGAACATATTTCTAAAGGATTGCAGAACTTGTCTACAATCCTGTTGCTGATGTTCAGAGAGGCTGCCACAAAAGACAACACCATCTACTGATCCATCATCAGGATTCTGAGTGAGCAGGTCTGGGAGAGGGTCACTCTCTTCCTCCTGTCCCTCATCTGTGGCCATGAGCAAGCTCATGTCCTTCCTGTCGACATATGCTTTGAGCCTATTCACATGGAGCACTCTGAGAGGGCTCCTGGGAGTTCCCAGGTCCACCAGGTAGGTGACCTCTCCCTTTTGCTCAATGATGGTGTGGGGCCCAGACCATTTGTCTTTGAGTGCTGCTGGGGCCACTGGCTCCAGCACCCACACCTTCTGTCCAGGCTGGTACACAGTCAGGACAGCCTTCTGGTCATGCCAAGCTTTTTGGAGTTCTTGGCTGGCCTCTAGGTTTTTTGATGCCTTCTCCATGTATTCAGCCATCCTGGAGCGGAGACCAAGTACATAGTCCACTATGTTGGTTGCAGGCTTTTTGAGAGGTCTCTCCCATCCTTCCTTCACCAAACACAGGGGTCCTCTTACAGGATGCCCATACAGAAGTTCAAAAGGGCTGTAGCCAACCCCCTTCTGTGGGACCTCTCTGTAAGAAAACAAGAGGCAGGGGATCAGGTCATCCCATCTTCTCCTAAGAGTTTCAGGTAGTCCATGAATCATCCCTTTGAGGGTCCTGTTGAATCTCTCAACAAGCCCATTGCATTGTGGGTGATAGGGTGTGGTGAACTTGTAGTTCACACCACACTCCTTCCACATTGCAGTCAGATATCCTGACATGAAGTTTGCACCCCTGTCAGAAACGACCTCCTTAGGGAAGCCCACTCTGGAGAACACTCCAACTAGGGCCCTTGCCACTACAGGTGCTGTAGTGGTCCTAAGTAGAATAGCTTCAGGATACCTGGTGGCATGGTCCACCACCACCAGTATAAACTTGTGCCCTGATGCTGTCTGGGGTTCCATTGAACCAACAATGTCAATCCCCACTCTTTCAAAGGGAACCCCCACCACAGGTAGTGGTATGAGGGGGGCCTTTGTGGTGCCACCTGACTTACCACTGGCTTGGCAAGTGACACAGGAGCGACAAAACTCCTTGGTATTCTCATTCATGTGGGGCCAGTGAAAGTGTGAGACAAGCCTGTCCCAAGTCTTTGTCTGACCTAAGTGACCTGCAAGGGGAATCTCATGGGCCAAGGTGAGAAGGAAACCTCTCAGAGACGAGGGGATGAACAGCCTCCTGGTTGCACCAGGCTTGGGGTCTCTTGACTCAGAGTACAGGAGTCCATCTTCCCAGTATACCCTGTGGGCACCTGTGGCATTCCCTGCAGCCTCAGCAGCAGCCTGCTGTCTGAGGGGTTCAAGGGAAGGGCAGTCTAACTGTGCCTTCCCCAGGTCTTCTCTGGAGGGTCCCCCTGAGCCCAGAAACTCAACTTGATCAAGTTCAAGCTCTTTAGGCTCAGTTTCCCTCAGCTCTCTCAGATCAGCCTCCTCAGAGACCTGATCCTCAACCTGGGGCAAGGGGGAAGGCAAAGCCTTAACCCTACTGCTCTTCTTCTTGGAAGGTGTCTGGTCCATTCTTCCAGGATCCAGCACCTGTTCAGTGGGGCATCTTCTGGCCTGTGACCTAGTCACAGCAAGCACATGTGCTGGCAAGCCTAACATTTCCATGTGAGTCCTCTGCTCCACTTCTGACCATAGTGATGACTCCAAATCATTGCCCAACAAACAATCCACTGGGAGGTCTGAACTAACCACAACTTTCTTTTGGCCACTTACCCCTCCCCAGGAGAAAGCAACAATCGCCATACTATGACTGGTAGTGACGTTGCTGGCATTGGTCACCAGGAAATCTGTACCTGGCATGATCTGTCCAGGGTCCACAAAGTTTGGTGTCACCATGGTGACACTGGCACAAGTGTCCCTATAGGCCTGAGCCATTTTGCCATTGATCAAAGGTGTCTGCCTGTATTTGCCCAAAGTATTGGGACTTGTGTCAGGGGATATATCCATATCCCCTGTACAGACAAGGACAGCCTGAGTGAGTGTGCCAACTAAGTTGTCAGACCCCTCAGTTCCCAAGGTTAACCCAACTAATGCCTTGGGAGGTGCACTACCACTACTGACTGTACTAGGGGGTGCAGTTGCCTTAGGGGCTGTAGTGGTAGGAGTTTGCCCTCCTCTTTTGGTGCACTCACTAAACCAGTGAGACTTACTTTTACAGTACTGGCACCACCTTTTTGACTGGCCTTCTTGAGTCTTCTTCTTCTGGGAAGCCTGACCCCCACCCTCTTTGGTTTGTCGGGGACCTGGTGAAGACTTCTGGTCATTTTGTTCACTCTTAGTATTACCCTTCTGGTCTGCTTTCTTCTGACCACCCTGGTTCTGGTTCTGGTTCTGCTTGATCCTTGTTCTGACCCATTTGTCTGCCTTCTTTCCCAATTCTTGGGGAGAGGTCAGATCTGAATCAACAAGGTGCTGGTGCAACAACTGGTTCTGACAATGATTTAAAATTTGTTCTCTCATCATCAGATTATACAATCCTGTGTAATCAGTAACCTTGCTACCCAGCAACCAGCCCTCCAAAGCCTTAGTGGCACAAGTGTCCCTATAGGCCTGAGCCATTTTGCCATTGATCAAAGGTGTCTGCCTGTATTTGCCCAAAGTATTGGGACTTGTGTCAGGGGATATATCCATATCCCCTGTACAGACAAGGACAGCCTGAGTGAGTGTGCCAACTAAGTTGTCAGACCCCTCAGTTCCCAAGGTTAACCCAACTAATGCCTTGGGAGGTGCACTACCACTACTGACTGTACTAGGGGGTGCAGTTGCCTTAGGGGCTGTAGTGGTAGGAGTTTGCCCTCCTCTTTTGGTGCACTCACTAAACCAGTGAGACTTACTTTTACAGTACTGGCACCACCTTTTTGACTGGCCTTCTTGAGTCTTCTTCTTCTGGGAAGCCTGACCCCCACCCTCTTTGGTTTGTTGGGGACCTGGTGAAGACTTCTGGTCATTTTGTTCACTCTTAGTATTACCCTTCTGGTCTGCTTTCTTCTGACCACCCTGGTTCTGGTTCTGGTTCTGCTTGATCCTTGTTCTGACCCATTTGTCTGCCTTCTTTCCCAATTCTTGGGGAGAGGTCAGATCTGAATCAACAAGGTGCTGGTGCAACAACTGGTTCTGACAATGATTTAAAATTTGTTCTCTCATCATCAGATTATACAATCCTGTGTAATCAGTAACCTTGCTACCCAGCAACCAGCCCTCCAAAGCCTTAGTGGCACAATCCACAAAGTCAGACCGTGTCCTGAGACTGAGTTTTCTGGGTGTCTCTGAACAGCAACCTGTACTGCTCAGTGGTTAAACCAAACCCATCAACCAGTGTATTTTTCAGGACCTGGTAATTGTTAGCATCCTCTACTCTTGTAGTGAGGAGCTTATCTCTACCTTTACCATCAAAGGAGAGCCACAGTATAGCTGCCCACTGACTCTGGGGAATGCACTGCACAGTGCAGGCCCTCTCCAAAGCAGCCATCCATTTCTGGATGTCATCCCCTTGTTTAAAGGGGGGCACTATCTTTGTCAGGTGTTTAGTATCTAAACCCTTCTCTCTATCTCTTGGGAGATTGCTGCCACCAGTGGGAACTATCCCACTCATCTGCTGCTCTCTAGCAAAGGCAAGCTTTTCTTTGGCCAGGGCAAGTTCTTCCCTTTCAATCCTCAGAGCAGCCTGTCTCATTCTTGCTTCATGCTCCATTCTCTGAGGGGAAGTCAATCTCCTTTGGGGAGAGTTCCTTCTCCTCTGAGAAGAGGCATTAGAGTGCAGAGATCTGTTGGAGTCCCTAGAAAGAGATCTATCTCTCCTAACTCCAAGGTTAGGCCCACTTCGGGTCAGTACTGGGGGTCCCCCAGATCCTAGCCCAATTAAGTCTAAGTTGGCCCTAGTTAGCCTTCTGACTACCTCAAGACCTTTGTCTACCTCATCCCCAGAGAGTTCCTCTTGATCCTCCTCCTCAACTGCATTGGCAGTGTTGGGGAGGTCTGGATCCCCAGAGGTACCCTCTAAGGCTGGCATATTCCCATCTAGCTGAGAAATCTTTCTCGCATCATAAGTCTCTAAGAGACCTATCAGAAAGGGAATGGTGGGGTTAGACCCCTGTTTCAATTTCCTGGAGGTACACACTTGTCTCATCTCCTGGAAACTGAGAGCTGCATATCTTGATTTGACCTGTGGAGGGTCAATAACCACAAGGGGGGTCTCAGTAGACTCTCCTTGGGTAGACATGCTTTTCTAGTGAGGTGTAAGTGGTGCACTTACCTACACTATATGTTTGCCTACTGATCCCTTGCTAGAGTTGTAGTTTAGGGTGTGCTAGGCCCTAGGAGCTACAACAGCTGGTTCAGTAGAACTCAGAGTATTCTAAGCTAAGTTATATGTACCTTAGTACTTATGTGATCTTTCAAATGATATTCTTAGGATATGCGTGGTAAAACAACAGCAAGCTCAAATCCCACCGCTGCCACCAATGTGAGAAGTTGGCCTGATATGCAGTGCTCACTATTCTAGTGATCACTATGTATCAGTCCAAACAACCCTTATTGATGATTGGTTGTAAGTCAACCTTATAGACCAGCTATCCTAGTAGCATGGATACGAGCAGTCTAAGGCTAAGACTCTAGAGGGCGTGTTAAGCCAGCTGTTTTACCATCACATTACCCCTTGAACACCAAGTGAAAGGACACCACACAAGTTGTTATCAAAAATAAAGTATATTTATTTATAACAGGACTACCCTGGCTCTTTATGAGACAGGGAGCTAAGCACACAACAAAACTCTTAAAGAAACACTGAAAGTTGCACAATTTACACAGATGCCCGAGGGGCACGAAAAACCATATACTCGGTAAGTGGAATGCGAACTTGCTAGCAGGTAAGTAGTACTTTTCTAGACTTAGGAATCGCTAGGCCTACAATTCTAAACACTGGGATTAGATGCAGGAGGCCTGTGGACATCGTGTGCAGAGTGGGAACTCTCACGCGTAAGGCGGGAAAAAGTCTATGGAGGCTAGCAGTTGCAAAGTTACTGTTCTCGGGCGAACCCGACTAGGTGGATCAAAAACGGGAGTGGATCCGAACACTTAGGGTGTTGGACTATGCTGGAGCACCGAGGTACTCAGGTTACCTAGCCCAGGGGCTGCGGCTGCATAGGGTTGAAGTTGCGTCGGAAACCCTTGTTGAAGATCCAGGAGCCTGAAGAAAGAGTTGCTGGCAGGCGGCCAGTGAAGAAAGTTCGGAGTGATCCAAGCCTGGATCAGGGAAGAAGAAACCTGTAAGCAGAGGGGACCAAGTTCTGAATCACTAGCCAGTGATTTGAGTGGGCACCAGGATGGCACCGGACGAAGTCACCTCAGCCAGGTGAGTGGGCGCTGCTGGGCTCTGCAGTCTCTCGGACCAGGAGGCGTTGTCGGCGACCAGGATGGAGGTGCGAGCTGTCCCACGAAGGTACTTGCTGTCGACGTCGCTGGACCCAGGATTGGGCAACAAGTCTTGGCAAATGCAAGGCCCACGCGGTGGACCTAAAATGGCGTCTTGAGTGGACCAGGAGGGTCCAGGGTGCTCCTCTTCTGGAGGGGAGCAAGGGCTAGTCTGGAGCAACCAGACCAGCGGTGTTGTCGTCGAAGTTCGTCGTCAGGAGGGCCACTAGCCAACGGGCAAGTGACCTGGACAACGCGGTGAGCAGCAAAGAGCAGAAGGGCCCCACGCATATCTCGTGAATGCAAGGGGGCTGGACTTCGGTGCTGGAGCTGCTCAGGGTCGGGGCTTCTCGGGCCCCAAAGCACTCACGTGAGGATTCCTCAGAAGTCGTGCTGGGCAAGCGTCGTGCAGTTTTGAAGATGGCCGGTCCCTCGAGGTCTCGTCGCACCCACGGATCACAGCTGGGCTGATGATGTAGGTTGAGGTCAGAGGTGCCAGGGAAGCCGGTTCTCGTCGTGCTGGGGCAGTCTTGATCCGGAGGAGAGACTTACAGCAAACCGCAATGCTTGGATGGTGCCTGCTGCTGCAGGGTGACTACTCCTTAGTCACAAGGGAGAAATCTTGAGAAGAAGTCTTGAGTTCCTTTCGTGGAAAGTAGTTTCAGGATTCAAAGATGATCTGATTTGGAAGGGGGCCAGTTCCTACCTTTATCCTGCAAAAAGGGGCTGGCACGCGACTAAGTCCTGCCCTATGGGTGGGACTAGGAGGGGGGTGGTTACACCCCTCTCCTTTGGCGGGCTTTCCCCAGATCAGGGGCTGGAGTGCCCCTGGAACTGGTTCAAGCCGGCCTATGCACAGTGAGCACCGGGGTGCCACTTGCAGTCACCTTCCTCTAAAGCCCTGCCTACCTAGAATACACAAAACCCTGTCTGGGACGGTGCTGGCACCCCCCCTGGCAGGAAACCCTTTGTCCTTGCCTCCTGCTCTGGGAGGACTCCCAGCAGCAGGAGGGCAGACTTGTGTCTCGGTGGCAGCATCCATTTTGTGGAGCTAAGGCTCTGTCTGACTTTAACCGGGGTTACAGGTTACATACATGTCGTGTCCCTCTAGAAGGGTGGAATGCTAACCCAGTCGCCAGAATTGGCGAGGGGTTAGTATTCCAATTCGTATGACACCTTACTCGACATGTTTTGATAAAGCGATACCAGAGTTGGCATATAACCGCGAGGATTATAATGCACTTAAGAGTATATGGTATGCGATATCATGGAAACGGCTAAGGGATGGACCCCGAAAGCCGCAGACAGGCTCAGCTCATGCCAGAGCACCATCTCACACGATTCCAAGCACTCTGCCTTCAGGATTGTCAAGGCCTGCCATAGGAGTGACTGATAGGAGATCTGTGTGTCCATTTAGGTTTAGATATAGGAATACTATATCTACAGCAGAGGGTGGGTACACCACTCTGCCCCAGCTGTCAAGCAGCCAGTTGTGTCTGATTTAGTTAGTCAGCCCAGGGGTGGCATAATACATGCTGCAGCCCCTGGGAGACCTCTGGGTGCACCTCAGCCCTGGGTACAGGGACTTGGAGAGGGCCCAGTGCCAATTTAGTACCTGGGTACAATTTGGAGTAGAGAGAACAGCTAGGCTGTGGGTCTGATTAGCAGGCCCACAGCCAGGGAAAGTCGTAAACCAGTGAAGCAAAAAGCAAAAATCTGGGTGATCATAGGATTGCAGACCCTACTCTCCTACAATCTTAAAGATCTAACTTATTTTGTTTTAGATGCGGTGCCTAAACAAATAAGGGGAGGCAATAGGGACAAAAAATTGCGTCAGCTGGAAAGTAGATACATTATGCAGTTTGACACTAAGATGCCTAATGGTTTAAATACAGGGGAAGACTTATATACCTTCTTATACCCATTTGAATTGCTATGTAACAACAGTCATTTGAGTTTGATCAGTAAACGTCCACTGGGACCAGTGGTCGTATTATGAATTATCTGATTTTTTGTAGTGAGATTTTATGAAATAATTTTGATAAATTTTGATAGTGATTTCTGTTTTATCTTGTGGTTTTTATGCATGCTATGTCACGGTAGTTGAATTTTCGGCCCGTTTTTACTGAATTTTAACTGGTTTTTACTGGTTTTTATTCGGTGTCTATGGGTGGAGGGTTGACTATATGTGATTGGTGTGTGTGATAACAACAAGATGGATATATATTAGCAGCTTCAGAGATGGATGAATTTCTTAATGTTGTATTATTATTTATTTATTGTTTAGCGCTCTAGCACGTGGCACTTTAAAGCACAGTTGAATTAATAACATGAACCCTTGTAATTGACAAAGTCAACATAAAGGTATTATGGTGACATTTGCAGGAAACTTAGCATTATATGCAATTTTCCGTCTTTCTTTGTTTGGGTCTCATATGATTTCGTACTGTGCTCTAGATTGACTGTTTGTTTGCTATGTTATTTAGGATTTATTCTTTGTTTACGTTATATTTTTCAATTTTTCACTGGTTTCTGATTTTGCACTACAATGTTATTATACCTATTCCCCATACAAATTTAAGGGAAAACATGGCAAATACATTCCATCATGCTCATTGATATCAGAGTATAATTGGGAGAATCTGGGCACTGGCCCTCGTTGTCTTATTATGAATTATGGTGTTTACACATATGATATAGAGGCACTTGCCTATGTTTTTAGATATGATGACATGTATATATTTTAATATAATAATATATTCATGTTTTTTCGCAAATCCTTTTATTAGATATATGGTAACTGATACAGTCTGTTTTCCATACCCATGAATGTGGAGGGGAGGAGCATATTATGTTGTGGAATGGTATTTAAGCACTTTGGGGTCATGACATGTCATGTGATCAAGTCCGGGAGCACCGGACGAAACGCATCATGTTTGCACTGAGAAAATAAAAAATCACTTTATTTCTACCTGCCGTGTGGTCCGTTTTCCTGATTCTTGGTCGTATTGGCGGCGGCGAGGTGGGAGTTCTTGTGGTAATATATATATGTACGTATATATTACGTTAGGTAATAAAGTTTATATAAAGAATGTTATATTTTTTCTAAATTAATATGGTTATGCAAATATGTAATGTGTTTGAAGTGAAGTATTTTACCTAATGTTGCTTAGATTGGTGTGGGTATAGTTAGTCTTACCCCTCTGAAGTCCAATTCTTTCCCTACTGTTGCTTAGATTGGAGTGGGAACAGTAATTTTAACCCCTCCGAAGTCCAGGCCTTTCTCTACTGTTGCACAGGCTGGAGTGGGAATAGAAAATCTTACCCCTCCGAAGTCCAACACTTTCACTACTGTTGCTTTGACTGGAATGAGAATGGTAATTTTAATGCCTCCAAAGTCCAACGCTTCCCCTACTGTTGCATAGACTGGACGGGGAATAGTAAATCTTACCCCTCCAAAGTCTAACGCTTTCCCTTCTGTTTCTTAGACTGAATTGGAAATAGTCATTTTAACCCCTATGAAGTCCCATGCTTTCCCCACTGTTGCACAGGCTTGAGTGGGAATAGTACATCTTACCCCTGTGAAGTTCAACGTTTTCCCTACTGTTGCACAGACTGGAGTGGGAATAGTAAATGTTACCCCTCCAAAGTCCAACGGTTTCGCTACTGTTGCACAGACTGGATTGGGAATAGTCAATTTGAGCACACTGAAGTCCAGTGCTTTCTCTACTATTGCATAAACTGGAGTGGGAATAGGTTATGTATTATCGCCAGATTTAATTTTTTTAAAATATTGTTAAAATATATTTATTATTAAATATTTGTTTATAATTTTAATTTGACAGTATTTGTTTTTTATTTCTTTTTATATATTATTTGTTTAGTATCTCGTCTCATCTTTATTTCTTTATTCGGCCGTATGTGACCATAAATGACAAAAACAATATAGAGCAATAAATGATTATAAAACAAATGACTCCATCAATCTTGGCATCATTAATAAGGTAAATGATCCAATAACCATAAGGCATAATAACTAATGCTCAGCAACAAAATAAAACTACAACACTTTAATTATTTAAAACAATTTGCATATCTGCATATAAAGTACATTGTGCCTCAATAAAAATGAACTAATCAGATACAGTAATTATCTAAAATCAGAATAAGTTCATTTTAAAATAAACAGTACTATGCACCCATAGTTCTAGCTAAAACAGCTGCTTCAGGGAAAGAACACACACTAACACAGACGATAGGGGTATCTAATGTTTGCAATTTGTGCAAGGCCTGTTCACAGCTTCGATGCCCCAAGAATTTCAAAAGTGGTTTAGAAAAGAGTCTCTGGGCATAACTAAAATAATTACATAAAGGATGTAATGCATTAGTGATTGTGAGGAAACCCCATCACAGGGACAAGCCCTGGAGGAGCCTCCCAAGGCATCAGTTGGCATTCTAAAACCCATAAGCCGCCATACCGAGCCTGAAGGGACCTTTACCATTGCGTTAATGCTAGAGAAAGATAAAGAACGGGCTCTGGACTAGCAAGGATATGATAGTAAGTTGAGGCAGACCTCTTGGCCAGCTCCTTCTGCATTCTTACCTCAACACAAAAACCTAAAAATAAAATTTGTATCCTAGATTTGTCTCCTTTCTATAGCCTAATAGGAGACAGGAACATCGGAGACGACCCCAGCACTTGAAAGGTTGTGTTGATATGTTTCAACCACGGCATAGAACCCAAATTATAACGATGAGACAATCTGAAATGATCTCTCTTCAGAATGTGGCTTTGGAATTTGTCCATATACTGACCCAAACAATTAGAGGTGCCATTCGGACACTATCCTCGATAAAACTTTGCTGGATCTCTGTGTGTAAAAGAAAACTATAGGCTGGGGGGGGGGTGCAAAACCCCCCTACATGTATGATCTTCCTCACGCTTGAAAGGAAGAGATCCTGCAAGCGCCCCATACCCTTGCCCAGTGCTTAGCTGCTGGGGACACATTGAGTGTTATAGGTTTTTAATAGAGGTAATGTCATCCCCTTTCCCTTTGTCCTAAAGAGATTTAAAATGTCTCTTTTTGACCTACTAAGTTTAAGACTAGAACTGGCCAAATGTGGCTGCCAAGAGCCTGATGTACTAAAAGTAACACCCAGGTAAGTAAAATCATTCATACTACATAGGAACTGCCTCTTTATAGGTAACCTGCGGGTTTTGATTCTTTCAGGTCCGCAGGTAATAATATGCTATTTACCATAATTAGTAACTAGATCTTAAACTGGACAAAGTGATCCACCAACACACGCACGGCCTTAGGGGTGCGAGCCAAAAGTACCACATCATCCGCATATAAAAGTGTGGGCACCTGAGTGTCTGCCACTCTATAGGTATCTATCTGAACATAAGTCAGTTAAGGGCCAAGGTCGTTAATGTATTGGATAATCAACATAGGAGCTAAAATGCTGCCCTGGTGCACTCTGCGCTTGAGGCTAAAAACTGAAGACATTTCGCCAATTGAGTTAGGGCGTACTCGGGCAACTAAGTACAAGTGCAGAAAACAAAAAATTCACTAAAGACACTTCTACCCCCATATCCAGAAGTTTTACCAACAATTTAGTTCTAGTAACAGAGTCAAACGCTGTTGAGAGGTCCATCAAAGCCAAACAGAGGACAGCATTTGGATAAGGTGTACTTATTAGTTATTAAACATAAGTTCAGCAGTGTTTGATTGTTCTCAACCCTGGTCGAAACACAAATTGGAGCGAAGACAGGATTTACTGCTCCTGGACCCAGTCGGCCATACGATTGTAAATTCGCTTCAGCCACACCACCCAGCCTCTCTGGACGGACCACCACGGAGTCCATTTCACCTTCAACACCACCACCGCACTCAAGCCCGTCTACCGCCGCCACAACGGAACTGGAGCAAGGTCACAGAGGAACACCTCAACACCACCCTCTGACGAGGCCTACCCCAAGGCCACGACGGACACCAACTCCGCAGCCAGGGAATTTCACTGCTGGGGCACCTGCTGCGAGAAAAGCTTGCACCCCTCCTCCACCCCAGCAATCAACGCCCTCTGAAGGTCGCCTGGTTCACCGCAGAACTTCAAGAAGCCAGACGCTCCTACAGACGCCTAGAGAAAACCTCACAAAACCAGAAAACCATGGAAGCACGGAACAACCACAAGAGCGCCCTGAAGGAATACCACCAGCGCATAAGAGACACCAAACGGACCTTCATAAGAGACAAAGTCCAGACCAACGCGACCAACACCAAGGAACTGTTCAACGTCATACAGAAGTTTGCAAAACCCACCTGCGAAGCCACGGACGTCACACCCTCCCAGGACCTATGCGACAAGCTCAGCTCCTTCTTCCATCTGAAGATCAAGGTCCTCTACTACAACTTCAGCGAACCAGCGCCGGACACCACCCCCCTACCCACCATTACCGCAGCCGACAAGCCCACCATCACGTCCTGGGACCCCGCTACCATCGAACTCATCACCACGACCATGAAGAAAACTCACTCAGGAGCCCCAACTGACCACTGCCCACTGCACATCTTCCACAGGGCCACCGCCGTCATCGCACCCGAACTAGGACGGACCATCAACGCCTCGCTCAGTTCTGGCATCTGCCCAGACGACTGGAAACGGGCGGAGGTGAAACTCCTCCTTAAGAAACCAACGGTCACCCCAACGGACCTGAAAAACTACCGGCCCTCTCTCTCCTCCCCTTTGTGGCCAAAGTCACTGAGAGACTCGTAAACACCCAGCTGACTGCTTTCATCGAAGAGAACTCCATCCTAGATGCCTCCCAGTCTGGATATCGCAGCAACCACAGCACCGACACCGCCTTCCTCGCCGCCACTGATGACATTCGCATGCTACTAAACCAGGGACACACTGCGGCCCTCATCCTTCTAGACCTCTCCTCGGCCTTCAACACCATTTCACATCGCACGCTCGCAGCCAGACTTCACGACTCGGGGCTACAAGGAGCCGCCCTCGACTGGATCCAATCCTTCCTCTCCGGCAGAACACAGAGGATACGACTCCCTCAGTTCCTCTCCAAACCCACGGAAATCAACTGCGGAGTACCCCAGGGATCATCACTCAGTCACACACTCTTCAACATCTACTTGGCCCCCCTCGCCACCATCGTCAGACAGCATGGGCTCAGCATCGTATCCTATGCCGACAACACCCAGCTCATCCTTTCAGTCACGATGAATCCCAAAGACACCAGACTCTGCTTCCGGGAAGGAATAAAGAACGTGTCAGCCTGGATGAAAGACAGCTGCTTGAAGCTCAACTCAGAGAAGACCGAGGTCCTCCTCCTCGGACCCTGCACCTCCGCCTGGGACAACACCTGGTGGCCTACCACCCTCGGGAGCCCACCCACCCCTCCAGACCACGCTCGGAACCTCGGCATCATCCGTGACTCCTCAATCTCCATGAACCGCCAGATCAACGCCGTCGCTTCCACTAGCTTCAACTGCCTTCGCATCCTCCGTAAGACCTTCAAATGGATCCCCCCAACTGCAGAAGGACCATCACCCACGCACTCATAACCAGCAGACTGGACTACTGCAATACCCTCTACGCCGGAATCAATAGAACTCTTCTACACAAACTCCAAACCATCCAGAACACCGCAGCCAGACTCGTCATCGGGACACACCGTCACGAGTACATGACCCAACACCTACGAGGCCTCCACTAGCTCCCCGTCGAGAAGAGGGTGACCTTCAAACTCATCACCCATGCCTACAAATCCCTCAACATCGTCCCCAAATACCTCAACAAGAGATTATCCTTCCACATACCCAAGAGGAACCTCTGCTCCACCGACCTCGCCCTGGCAGAGGTCCCCCGCATCCACAGACACAAAACCGGTGGGAGAGCTTTCGCCTACAATGCAGCCAAGACCTGGAACAAGCTCCCAGTGAACATCAGACGCTCCCCGACCCTGCACACATTCAGGAAGGACCTCAAGACCTGGCTCTTCTACAGATCCAGAGCCGATTCCCCCCCCAGCGCCTTGAGACCCCCACGGGTGAGTAGCGCGCTATGTAAACCCCTGATTGATTGATTGATTAATTTACCCTACCAATGATTTTATCAGTGCTGTATAATAAGGAGATGGGTCTTTAGCACTTTAGGGACATCCTATCACCCTTTTTAAAGATAGGTATGATCGTGGCCAGTTTCCATGACTTGGGGACACGTGTGTTTAGTGAGCTGTTAAAACATTTGTATTCAGGGGGCCCCAGAGGTCAATATTGCTCTTTATTAAGTCAATAGGGGTTCCGTCCGGGCCTGGTGCCTTACCACCAATACTCTCCTTAATTGCAGCTTCGACTTCTAGCAAAGATATAGTAACTGGCGCTGCTTAGTATGCAGCATAAGTATTCTGTTCCCTCCTCTAATTCATCTAGGTGGTAAATTGCCGAGCAATGGTCCACCCATTCAAAACCCAAGATGTTGCATTGCAGCAGGGAGTTAACAAGGGCTGATCTTAATCTAATTCTGTTAACAGAATCGCAAAAGAGTTAACTTCTGATACCAACTGCAGCTGACTCCAAAATTTCCCAACACTGCCTAGGCAGGGGCTCCTTCCTCTCTTTAAGGGTTAGTTTGTAGATGTGGTGGGCAAGCTGTACGTCTGATGGTACTCTCGGGGAAGCAGATAAGGCTAAACGTAAGCACCGGTTGGACCCTGAGCAATGTTCATCAAACTAAAAGGAATCCCCATTAACGTTACGTACTGGTTTTTAAAAGAAAAAGGTTAATAGTCTGGACTAATGTATAAAAATGTCCTAACATATCGCTACCACATGCTACGTATAAACAGTTCAGAAACAGATCACAGGACTGACTTAAAATTGTGCTCAGGATAAGTACTGGATCTTTGAGACACCAGATTAATCTGAGTCAATCTCTGCTGTGCTGAGTTTTATATAATGCTTTGGAATTTAATTGTTAATATTTTGTATGTTTTATGACAAATATATATATATATATATATTATAAACAATGTAAATTGTATATTTTTTATTGTGTTAAATATCTAGATATATAAACATGCACATATATACATATGCACAAGAAACTTTGGGTCTACGAATATTTTTCTGTCCGGCTGGATTGGATGTTTTTGAGGAAATACGGTTATATATATATATATATATATATATATATATATATATATATATATATATAATCCCACCGAGTCCGGTCTGCAGGGCGGTCCGTGGGCAGGGTACCGGCGCCCTGTAATATCCAATTCCAAAACTTTCGCCCTCCAGAAAGTCTCACGGACGCTGTAGAATTGCAGCAAAAGAATATTTAATGCAGTAAAGTAAAGCAACGCGTTTCAGCTCTCGCCTTGTTCATGCTTAGTGAACGGCGTACATTTTGCACACAGTAAATAACAAAAAGTAATAAACGTAGACAACGGTCAATAACACCAAAGTGGTAATGTGGAAAGGATAATATGGCGGCCATCACCATTATTTTAAAGCTGTTTCCATGAGTTTTAGCATATCGCAGTCACAAGTATATCACATATTGCTCATTAAAGTATGTACATTTGTAAACAAATTAGTTTCCAATATATGATTTAAGTTGACAGTTAATGTCATTGCTGCTTATTTTACATTCGCAATACTTGTGCTTTCAAAAACCACAATATCGTCTTGTAGCTAAGAATAATGTTTACCCAGTTGATTATTATGAGCAAATATATGACAATAATATAACATATGCTAAACCAAAAGTCAAGCCCTAGTGGGCTGATACAGAGCTCAAATATAAGCATCCCATGGAACATATCATCGGAGGCCCGATATTCAAATTGATTCTCGCCCCAATACGACTCAACAATTTTATTCTCATACATTATTAGTTATGCCCAAGTGGGCTTACCTAGATGTTGCTATATGGTTATATACACCCCAAAAATTTCATCAACATTGTAAGTAATTCGAACGTGCCCCAGTTGACCTGACATATGGCTATCAATACGCGTATCAAGTGAAAAAATGTCCACAAATTCGTACAGCCGCTTGATGAGACCAATATACACAACTGTAAACATGTAATACTCTTGACGGAAAATTCCCGTCACAATTATCATGGGTTTCAATTTTGCCCCAGTGGGTCTGACTTATGGCTAGTACTCCGCGTTATCGTATAGATGAAAAAAGTTCCAAAATTCATGCAGCAATGATTCAAACCAATTGGGCACCCGAACTCGATGTTAGATGGCCAATGACAAAAAAAGTGCAAAAAGAACACCCTCAAAAATAAAACAAAAACTCATATTAAAAACAATTTTTAATAGATTATATACAGCAGAAAACAATTATTAGCACCAATTCAATTGTGTAGATGTACAGAAAGTTCTTCATTAGAGTTCATGCCTAATGTAACCGGAGTTTCAAAATCAATTATATACCTTGACTCTAGTTTACGTAGAGTCAGGAGTCTGTTTCCAACACGGACATTTTCGGAAACTGAGTCAATTACAACCATTTTCAAAAATCTTTCGTTCTGCATATGATTTTCAAAGAAATGTCTTGCTACAGGGTAAAGTCTGTTATTGTGGCGGATTGCCCTGATATGCTCCAATACACGTTTTTTTGCACGATGTATTGTGCTGCCAATATACATTTTGTGACATGGACAGATTAGTGCATAGATACTGTACATAGTATTGCAAGTCAAGGTCTTTTAATAACGATTTCTCTCTTATGTTTAGTATGTTTAGACTCTCACAATCAGTGCTGTATTTACATGCTTTACAGTTTCTGCAACATCTAAAGCCACTTCTCCCTGTTGGGCTTTGGTGTTGTACGTTAGTCACAAGATTGGGGCTTAACTCATCTTTTAGTGAGCGATTCTTTTGAAACGTAATTTGAGGACCATTGCCTAAATACTTTTTTATATGGCAGTCCGTCATCAGGGTATGCCAATGCTGCTTTAGAATTCTCCTCACATGCTGCGCCTGTCCTGAGTAAGTTGTAATAAATCTCATAGTATTTTGTTCCTTCGTTTTTACCTCAGGGTGTAACAATTGGGTACGTGTTGTTATTTCTACCTTCTTAACTGCAGCAGTAATAGTGTTTTTGGTATTGCCCCTTTCTCTATATTTGTGTATCATTACGGTCTTTTCCTCCTGGTATCCAGCCTCCGAACGGCAATTTCGTTTAGCGCGAAGCAGCTCGCCAAACGGGATACTTTCTATCAGTTTTTTCGGATGTGAGCTTGATGCACATAGTATACTGTTTCCCGCTGTTGGTTTGCGAAACAGCCTTGTGGTAATGGCCTGTTCGTTAATTTCCACCAAAATGTCAAGGAACTCAATTTCAGTTTTACTCATGTGAGCAATAAATGCCAAATTGTATGAGTTGTCATTCAATTTGGCTACAAAGGTTGTAGCCGAGTTCAAATCTCCGCCCCAAATTAAAAAGATGTCATCTATATAGCGCATCTGGGATACCACCTGCTCCTCCCACCAGCCCATGAGCAAATTGGCATAGCTGGGGGCAAAGCAGGTGCCGATGGCTGTGTCCTGTGACTGGCGATAGATGACATAATTGAACAAAAAATAATTGTTCATAAGACAGAACTCGATCATAATTAAAATCATCTTGGAATGACCACATAAAGATACTGATCGTGATCGAAAAAAGTGTCTAACAGCTTGTAGCCCAAATTGGTGTTCAATACAGGTATAAAGACTGCATACTCTAAGGTCACTAATACATAATTAGGCTCCCAGTGTATCCCATCGATGATAGTCAGAAAATGGGTGGTGTCTCTCAAATATGAGGGCAAGCCTACCACATATAGTCTTAAGTAGTGGTCTATAAATTGTGAGGTATTTTCAAGCAATGAGCCAATTGAGGACACAATAGGCCTCCCTGGTGGATTAGTGGGGTTCTTATGCAGTTTAGACAATAGATAAAGGACGGGGAGTTTTGGGTGTAAACATTTAAAAAAATTGTACTCCTCCCATTCCATTAGTCCTTGTTCCCTCCACTGTATCAACAAGTCTCCGTATTCCTTATTAGCTAAGGATACCTGTTTTCTATCAGATATTACATAACATGTGTCATCAGATAATTGCCTGATTCCTTCCATTAGATAATCCTCCTTCTCCATTACAACAACATTCACACCTTTATCTGAGTGTCTTATTACAATTGTGGGATCTCTTTTAAGGTTATCAAGGGCCAGTGTCTGTTCATAAGTTACATTTCTTTCACAATAGGGTGTTTTTATATATCTTATTTTCTTGAAATCACTCGCCACACCTCTCTCAAATACATCAATGGCATCGCATTCAATTTGCGGCAGGAACACTGATTTAGGCTTAAAGCCACTGCCTGGGTTGACATTTCCGTCAATACCAAACTGTAGTAGATCAATATTATCAGCATTTGTGGTATCTGTCTGAGATGTTAAAACATTCAACAGCTCACAGTCTCCAATGCTTAAAATATTATCTGCCCGCTCAGTAATATTTGGTATATTTGATGAGCATTTTGTTGCGAACCACTTTTTTAGTTTCAATTTTCGTACAAAATAAAACAAATCGATTCTACTTTGAGCAAAATTAAAGTTTTCGGTAGGGAAAAAAGACAGACCTAGTGAGAGTAGATCGATTTCTTCATCCGTCAGAATTCTTTGTGACAAGTTAACCACAGTCATATTTGTGCTTTATTTTTCCTTGTCATCATTACCATGAGGTTTGTTCCGTTTTTTTTGCTTCTTTTATTTGCTTGTTGGTTCCGGCGCCTCTGCCTCTGTTTCCTCGCCCTCTCCCTCTCTGTGAGCCTTGGGCTTGAGGTTGTTCTGTCCGCCCTTGGTTCAACATCTGAAACTGGGCTAAAAAATTATTATTAGGCTTTTTTTGGACTGGGTTCTGACCAGTATATATAGCAGAGGTAGACGCATCCGATAAGCTTCCATCTGAAACATCACCTTCTGACACTTCCATTCTTACTGGCGCTTTAACAAAAGATGCTTAAATGCTCCCATCTTTTTCAAAAAGGTGATCATATTTTTTATGAAATGTTAGAGTACGACCACTTTGATAGTCCTTGTAGTCCCTCAGGAATTTTCTTTGTTTTTTGGCGGTGATTTCCTCCTCCAATTTCTCCATACGTTTCAGTACATTTTTCATAAATTCCTCAATGGCATCTTTTGCTACAATTTTCTCCAATTCCACTAATACATTTTCAATTTCTGCCAGTAATTTCGATCGATCTTTCAGTGCATATTTCACTAAGATTCTCATCATTGTGAGGGAACATGCATTGGAATTATTGAGCCACTCCTCCAGCATTTCCGGGTCTGGATCCTCATAAGTTTTTATAGTGAAGATACACAGCCCTCTTGGTATTCTCGCAACATCTATGTACCTTTGCAGGGATTCCGCCTCCCACCATTTAGCCAGTTCTTTCTGTGTAGTTTTTCCAATTTATTGAATAATGCCTGCGATTTAATTTCCTCCGTGATTTTTGTAGTGGAGGCAGTTACTTCCCCATTCACATCTACTGGTGCAAAAAAGAATTTGTTTGCTGTTGTCTTTCTTTTTGTTTCCATAGCGGCAGCCATAGCCATTATATTTTATTTTCCAATAAGCTGCAATATCCACCGCTGCCTACAAGACTTCCTCGTCTTGAATTACAGTGCAGCTCCCTTCGCACGGAAGCTTACTGATGTGCAGCGACGTAGACGGGGAACTTGAGGCTAGACCGAGACAGCAGCTGCTGTGCTGGCTCCTCACGCCGACAAGCGGCAGCGGATTCGGCGCCCACAGCTGCATGCAACAGTCCTACCTGGTTCGTCCGCTAGTCTCACCATGTACTTCTTTACCCTGCCACGTCCTCGACACGCCGTGTTCCAATATTCAGCTAACGGAGGTTCCAAATTCGCTACCCCAGAGTATACCTCGTAGCGTGGGTCCCGGGCAGGATTTTCAGCGCAGTCAGCCCCTTCTACCAAACTATCATTCCACCGAGTCCGGTCAAAGGGAGGGGCCGTCTGCAGGGCGGCACGTGTGCAGGGTACCGGCACCCTGTAATATCCAATTCCAAAACTTTCCCCCTCCAGAAAGTCTCACTGACGCTGTAGAATTGCTGCAAAAGAATATTTAATGCAGCAAAGTAAAGCAACGCGTTTCAGCTCTCGCCTTGTTCGGAGACTGGATACCAGGAGGAAAAGACCATAATGATACACAGATTTAGAGAAAGGAGCTATACCAAAAAAAACTCTTACTGCTGCAGTTAAGAAGATAGAAATAACACGTACCCAATTGTTGCACCCTGAGGTAAAAACTAAGGAAGAAAATACTTTGAGATTTATTACAACTAACTCAGGACAGGCGCAGCATGTGAGGAGAATTCCAAAGAAGCATTGGCATACCCTGATGACGGACTGCCATATAAAAAAGTATTTAGGCAATGGTCCTCAAATTACGTTTCAAAAGAATCGCTCACTAAAAGATGAGTTAAGCCCCAATCTTGTGACTAACGTACAAAACCAAAGCCCAACAGGCAGAAGTGGCTTTAGATGTTGCAGAAACTGTAAAGTCTGTAAATACAGCACTGATTGTGAGAGTCTAAACATACTAGGCGGTAAGAGAGAATTCGTTATTAAAAAGATCTTGACTTGCAATACTATGTACTGTATCTATGCACTAATCTGTCGATGTCACAAAATGTATATTGGCAGCACAATACATCGTGCAAAGAAACGTGTATTGGAGCATATCAGGGCAATCCGCCACAATAACAGACTTTATTTACCCTGTAGCAAGTCATTTCTTTGAAAATCATATGCAGAACGAAAGATTTTTGAAAATGGTTGTAATTGACTCAGTTTCCGAAAATGTCCGTGGTGGAAACAGACTCCTGACTCTACGTAAACCAGAGTCAAGGTATATATTTGATTTTGAAACTCCGGTTCCATTAGGCATGAACTCTAATGAAGAACTTTCTGTACATCTACACAATTGAATTGGTGCTAATAATTGTTTGCTGCTGTATATAATCTATCAAAAAATTGTTTTTAATATGAGTTTTTGTTTTATTTTTTAGGATGTTCTTTTTGCACTTTTTTTGTCATTGGCCTTCTAACATCGAGTTTGGGTGCCCAATTGGTTTGAATCATTGCTGCATGAATTTGGTCATTTTTTCATCTATACGATAACGCGGAGTACTAGCCATAAGTCAGACCCACTGGGGCAAAACTGAAATACATGATAATTGTGACGGGAATTTTCCGTCAAGAGTATTACATGTTTACAGTTGTGTATATTGATCTCTTCAAGCGGCTGTACGAATTTGTGGACATTTTTTCACTTGATACGCGTATTGATAGCCTTATGTCAGGTCAACTGGGGCACGTTCGAATTACTTGCAATGTTGATGAAAATTTTGGGGTGTATATAACCATATAGCAACATCTAGGTAAGCCCACTTGGGCATAACTAATAATGTATGAGAATAAAATTGTTGAGCCGTATTGGGGCGAGAATCAATTTGAATATCGGGCCTCGATGATATGTTCCATGGGATGCTAATATTTGAGCTCTGTACCAGCCCACTAGGGCTTGACTTTTGGTTTAGCATATGTTATATTATTGTCATATATTTGCTCATAATAATCAACTGGTAAACATTATTTTTAGCTACAAGACGATATTGTGGTTTTTGAAAGCACAAGTATTGCGGATGTAAAATAAGGAGCGGTAGCAATGACATTAACTGTCTACTTAAATCATATATTGGAAACTAATTTGTTTACAAATGTACATACTTTAATGAGCAATATGTGACATACTTGTGACTGCGATATGCTAAAACCCATGGACACAGCTTTAAAATAATGGTGTTAAGATGGCCGCCATATTATCCTTTCCACATTACCACTTTGGTGTTATTGTCCGTTGTCTATGTTTATTACTTTTTTGGTATTAACTGTGTGCAAAATGCAATTCTACAGCGTCCGTGAGACTTTCTGGAGGGGGAAAGTTTTGGAATTGGATATATATATATATATATATATATATCAAATTGAAACTCGTGAAGTCAAATCACAGACCACAAAAACAGATACGGACCACTCGGTGCAGATTTTCAAAGTGAAGTGCTTTATTCCTCTTTACTCCGGCAGCATGACGCGTTTCGACCGGGGCAACCCGGTCTTGATCACATGGTGCTTTCAGAGATCACCAAGTTTAAGTGCAGAAAGTCCACACATGCTCCTCCCCTCCAGGCAAAGATAATTAAGACATACTTATAAATAGCGAAATTCTGTTTTAAATTCTTATCTTCATAGATGACATATTTCATATATTTACAGTGAGTGGATATATATCACAAAATAATACAATGTAAACTACATTAAATTGGATAACCACACTCAAAGATATATATATAAATAAATAAATAAAGGGCGAGTGCCCAATTTAGTCAGGTCTAAAATTTCCCTTTTTTTTTTAAAAACAGAGAAAGCTATTGACATAGTCTATAATGCCAAAAGAAGCTGAAGGGGCAATGTGCAAATAACAATTGTGCAAAAGTGAATTAAAATTTGAGTCTCAAATGTAGTTACTCAAATGTTATAATAGCGGAAGTCAAAAACATCTTTAAAGTGCTAGTGCCTAGAATATCTACCAATGAACCTTAAACGCTCAGTATGGTACTGATTCCAAACATTGTAAACAAAAGCTTATCCATAATAACAAGTGCATGGTTAAATCCATTAATAAACCAATGCCCAATGGTCAATCATAGCAATCAATATGTGTATTCATCATTGCAAATACCACCAATCAAATGATGTCCCCTTATTTATCTGCAAAATCCCCTGCCACTCATAATAATATAGAAATATACGTTACAAATACATTCAGTAAGGAAAGCAGCAAATCATGGTCAAACTGCAAACAGTTAAGATAATATCGGGGAGCAAGCCTGCCCCCAACAGATTAAATTGAAGTTACAGAGATCTGAATATACAATAAATAATTATAAATATTCCATAAATATTAATAAAAATTCATAAAAAATTATATACATTCTCCCCTGTGTTCAGACCGTTTGGGATTTTTGTATCGAGGAGTAATATATAGTGACTCTCCAATTGTCTCAGTTTACGTTCCCTGTCCCCGCCTCTCTTAGAACTAGGAACTGCATCAAGAACAAAATAACTCAGATCATTAAGGTTATTATGATGCACCAGTTTAAAATGGCGTGTCCCTGGATAGCTCAGATCGGAATTTACAATTGCTCTCAGATGTTGCAAGATCTGGTTGTAGACCTGGAGTTTAGTGCTCCCAATGTACTGCAGATTGCAAGTGCACTTTAAAACATACACTGCATAATCTGTTTTACAGGTGATATATATATATATATATATGTCCTCAACTTAATTTTTTCTACAGCCTTTGTCTCCTGAGTGCAGACGAAACTCGTCCTGTCCAGTGTTGGCATGATGGATTAAACTGATTTTCTTCTATCACGGAGAGCTGTGTTTTTCACCTATTGTCAGTCATTCTCAGGTGTCCCATCATTGATAGGTCCTGATGAGACCCCGCATTGATAGCTGGGTCGAAACGTCATAGACATTAGGAAGCAAACCAAATCCTTAGTTCCTACTATTATACTAGGATACTGCTGACATCTATTTTGTATCAATTGAATGGTTGTTTATGTACAAACATTGAAACCTTGTTTTTATGTCACAAAAAAATCAGAATTAATATTGATAGGTTTCACTTTCACTTGGTACACTTCACATTGAATGCAATAATAACGTGAACGCATTGTATAAAATATTTTGTTTCTCTACGTACTTTGTGTTATATGTCTTTTTTGTCTTCGACATCTCCCTTACCCCCATTTTCATTGCAATTTGCATATATGCATTTCAATATCAATCATTGAGTGTCCACAGGAACCTCCGTTTTTTTTTAAATTTAATTGTAAGTACCCTGTTTCCTTGTGAGTAGGGTGTCCCTTGTGTCTCCATACACTACTACATATTAGAGCCTTAAATAAAGCTTGCTGACAGGTCCTGTAGTATAATCACCAGAACCTCTCAACAAGATGAAGCTGTAAAAGGCTGAAACTAGGTCAAAGAACACAGTACAAGATTGAACTGTAAGAGCCACAAGCTTTCAAACAATGTTTCACCAGTTCCAAATATTCCAAAAGTGCTGTATATACCAGGTTGAATTCCGGCTTCTACACTTGACCGAATAGTGTGATCCTCATCAGATCATTATACTTCTCTACATTTCATTTCTCTCTTCTGCCACAAATGGGGAGGGCAGAGAGGTGATATAGCTGGCAGTGTGTACTGTACAACAAAGATTTTTTTTAGACTTCTTGGCTTCATTGGAGGAAATATTTATTGCTGTTCCTAGGAAGTACGTCTCTGCAAACCAACACTGAATGTGTTGGAAGTACCTGCTCCTGTATAGGTTCCCACGAACCTGATTAGACTTAAAATCATATGAGTGCAAAAGAAGGTTATCTTTTTCGGACCTGAGAGTACATGCTTCTGTTCTTTGCTGATGCCTCAACCATAATCTATAGGTTTTGGATAATTTAGTCATTATGTGGCCTATATACCCCACTTTAAAATATGACTTTCATAGGCAAAGTCTTGTTCAGAATCATTTTTAAGCTGAGGGCCATTCAAGCCGAGATGGGAATAGTTTTGCTTCTCACTACATTTTCTACTGTTGGTTTCCTACCTCACCAGTCATTATGATGATGGTTCCTCTGCAGGTATAGAGATTACCGCTAGGCTGGCAGTGATCCTTAAATTTGGAGTGAGGTAGTCCATCAGGGTAACAGACTTAATGTCCTGCACCGCCATTATGGATGGACTATTGCTTAGCAAACTCTAAATTGGGCCTAAGTCGGCGTGGACGTCCTCGAATTCAGTTTTACAATTCAAAAGAGACAAGCATCCAGGTGATAGATGCAAGGTGAAAAAGACACTTACAATGATACATACCACCTAGTGCCATTACCTGTCATAAGATGAGTTGTACACAAAACATAATAATTATAACCAAACTGGAAAAATACATTCCCGAGCAATTTGCTTAAAATACAATTCTTTAGAGGTAACAAGTGAATGAATGAAAGGAAATGAAAGGAGGGGAAAAAATTAAGTGAAAAATTACGGAGTTGGAAAACCAAACTGCAGTCTTCGGTTTAGAAATAAAAATTGAAAATGTTTGTGAGGGTATACTGCAGGTGGGGCAAAGGGAGGTGTAGTAATTCACGGCACTACATACAAAGGTTAACAGGTTCTTTATTCTTAAGTATACAAGGATGTCGTCAGCTGTCTTCTGTGAGTGGCGCTGCTCTGTCAACATTCTAGAGCGAGCGCCAGTTGACACATGGGATGTACCAAGTGCAGCTGTAAGGGAGGGGGGAATGGGCACAAGGGTGATGGGCCATGCTAAGGGGCTAGTTACAACACATCATCCTCCCTACAGAAACAGGTAACAGAAGATGAGAACATATGCAGAACAAGAAAGAATTTCTGATAGGAGCTATCTCATTAGAAACTGTTTTTGCCATTGGGGGGCGTGCCTTTGCCTACCACTTCTCCTGTCCAATCTTGTCTCCTCTCTGACGTCTCCACCCTCTAATCTCGCGGTGTGTGGCCTGGAAACTTCCCTACCTGCTGGCACTACCCTGTCCTGGCTCCACATTCTTCCATCTTCCATGACTACGGAATTCTTGTTAAGAGTCTTGATCGTACTGGGGGCATAGAATTTGTCTCCTCCTATTCTCAGTCTCTCCGGCTTCTTTACCCAAACTCTTTGTCCTTGCTGGAATCCTCTCTCCTTAGCTCCCCACTTCCTGTCATACCACTCTTTGTATTTGCGTTGATTGGCTTCAATTTTCCTCTTGATCTCCTGGGGGTTGGCTTCCACAATTTGACTCCTTCCCATCCAACTGGGTGTGAGTTTAGTGCCCGCTTTTCTTCCTCTAAGTAGCTCGAAAGGTGTGCATCCTGTGGTAGACTTAGGCGTGGTATGATATGCCCACAGCATGTCCCTTAGTGCTTCCTCGATGTTCCGTCCCGCTTGTTTTGCCAGCTGTATGCACTCTTTCACCATGCGGTTTACTCTTTCCACCTTGCCGTTAGCTTTGGGGCAGTACAGTGGCGTGCGGACATGTGCAATGGAACAGTCCTTGAGGAATTCCTTCATCTCTTCAGATATAAGCTGTACGCCATTATCCGTCACCAGAGTCTCAGGCACTCCTTCTCTTGTGAACACCTCTCTCATGAACTCGATGATCGTTCGGGTGTTCACGTTGTGGACTACCTTGTAGGTCACCCAACTCGAATAGTAATCCACCATGACTATAAGGTACCAGTCTTGAGGCCCTCTACCATGTATCGGCCCGGTTATGTCCAAGCCAAGCTTGTTCCACGGAGCTTCAGGTACCTCCACAGGTGACAAGGGTGCTCTTCTCACGGTCTTGGACTTGTCGCTCAAGCTGCATGCGTAGCAATCACGCACCTTGTCCTCCATCTCACTGTCCATCATTGGGAACCAGTAGTCCGTGCGAAGTCTAGCCTTGCTCAGGCTTCTTCCCAAGTGACCTTCGTGAGCTAGCTCCACAATTTGGTTTCTCAATGCTTCTGGAGGGACCAGTTTCCCGGATTTCAATATTAAATCTCCCTCCACTGATAGATCCTCTCTCACGTTCCAATATGGTTGGATCTCGGTCTCCATGTCTTTACACTTCTTCGGCCATCCCGTGAGTATAAACCTCCTTACTTTCTTCAGTGTCTCATCCTGACCCATTTGAATCTCCCAGGTATCCTTTTCTACGGCTGCTAGCCGCAACTCCAGAATTGGGTCACTTCTCATCTTCTCCACCACCTCTTCCTCCGCCGGCGCTCTCGACAGGAAATCAGCTACTCTATTCTGCTGTCCAGGAATGTAAGACACTCTGAAATTGTAGGCTTGTAGTCCGACTGCCCACTTGGCTATACGTGGCGTCATGCTCTCCATATCTTTTTTTGTGAACAAAGAGACCAATGGCTTGTGGTCAGTCTGCACTTCGAAAGGAGTTCCCCAGATGAAAAATTTGTAGTGGCAGACTGCCCAGTAGACCGCTAGTGCTTCTTTCTCTATAGTAGAGTAGTTTTTTTCTGATGCTGTGAGAGTCCTGGATGCAAAAGCCACCACATTGACTTTGCTCCCTTCTCTTTGTGCTAGGGTGGCCCCTATCCCACGGTTGCTGGCATCCGTCGAGATGATGGTCTCTCCATTGGGGTCAAACTTCCCAATGAATGGGGCTTCAATGATGGCCTTCTTGATGTCTCTCATTGCCATCTCTTGTTCTTTGCCCCAATTGAAAACACTGTCTTTTTTAATCAAGTCTCTTAGAGGCTGTGACACCATGGCAAAGTCTTTAATGAACTTGGCCATGTATTCAGCAAGACCCAGAAATGACAGAATGTCCTCTTTTGACTTTGGAGTAGGAGCGTCTCTCACCGCCCTGATCAGGTCACTCTTCGGCTTGATCCCTTCTTCCGAGAGAGTGTGCCCTAGGTAGTCTACAGCGCACACTCCTAATTTACATTTTGAAGGTTTTGTGGTGAATCCCACTTCTCTCAATTTTCTCAATACCTCCTTAGCCATTTCGTTGTGCTCTGCCTCATTGCCCCCGTAGATTAGTATGTCATCTTGGAAGCACAGGGTGTTCATGCAGTCCTTTAATACATGTTGCATAACTCTTTGGAAGGCCGCAGCCGCAGACGCCAAGCCAAATGGCATGCGCAGGAACTTGAAGTTTCCAAACGGGGTTGTGAATGCAGTGAGCAGTTGAGAATCTGGGTGAAGTCTAATCTGATAATAGGCTGATGATAAGTCCAGCACACTGAAATACTTTGCTCCTTTAATCGTGCTCAACATTTCGCCTATTCTGGGGAGGGGATATCTGTCCACCAGGATGTTGGCGTTGAGGCCTCTCAGGTCCACACAGAGCCTAATGGTATTCCCTCCATCTTTTGCCGTGATCACAATTGGGGCCAACCAAGCCGAACTTTCTATTTCTTCGATGACTCCCTGACTAATCAGTCTCTGAAGTTCCTGCTCAAGGGGCTCTCTCATGCGCAAGGGTATGGATCTAGTCTTATGCACCACAGGTTCTGCCCCCTCCTTGAGGATGATCTTGTGCATATAATTCTTAAACACCCCTAGATTGTCACTGAACACCTCTTTAAACTCTTCCGTGAGGTTCCCCGCTATGCCCAAAGGGTCAATTAACATCACTTGTTCTGTGTTATTTGGGTCTAATTTGATACCTAACTGTTTCTGATGCTTCCAGCCCAGCAGTGTTGAGCCCCTGGAGGAAACATACACCTTTCCCACCGTGTGTCTATCCTTAAAGGAAATCCTCATCGTCACCATGCCCTCCAGTGGTATTCTCCCTTCATTGTACCCCTTGGGATTGATGTCAGGTCGCAACAATTTTACAGGGTGATTAGCAAACTTTTCCTCAAATACATTTTTATCCACCAGGGTGTAGGGGGAGCAGGAATCAGCATACATACTAAATTTAACTCCATCTAGATGAACATCACATTTTGGATACAAGATCACGTCATCTTCCTCATCCCCACTCACTTGAAAAACATATGATCTTTCCCCTTCCTCCCCTTGAGTGGTTTCTTCAATGACATTCACATTTTTGCCTGGCGTTTTACACACTTTAGAGAAGTGTCCCCACCTGTTGCACTTCCTACACTGTACATTCCTAGCAGGACACTTCCAGTTACTTGCCAAATGGTTTGGACTCCCACATTTGAAACACACAATGGGGCCTGACTTACTACGCACCCCCTCTTTGTTTTTGTCCCCCACTTTGCAAACAGTTTCTCCCTCAGTACTAGGCTTATTTTCCGTCCTCTCTTTACTTGCCCCCTCTGGTGATTTCATCTCCATAATGCATCTCGCGGTATGTTCCAGACCCTTGGCTATGTTAATAGCTTCTTCTAGGTTTGGATTCTTGGTGAGTAACTCCTCCTGAGTCTTAGTGTCATTAGTGCACCGCACCAGTTGATCTCTGATTAAAGAGTCGGTGATTTGCCCAAATTCGCATGTAGCAGACAACCCTCTCAGTACCGCTATGTAATTGCTCACCTTTTCTTCCCTCTTCTGCACTCTCTTAAAAAACTTGTGCCTTTCCATTACTACATTTATCTTCTCCTTAAAATGAGCTCCCAGTTCCCTGAGTGTGCTTTCATACACATTGACACCTTCCTCCACTTCCTCTTGCTCGTCTTCCACTAACCTCCCTGTTATGTCTTCATAGATCTTTCTCCCATGAGTACCCAAGTTGTGGAGTAGTATGTGTTGCTTGCGTATATTGGTATAATTGCTACCACCTATGGCAATCAGATACGATTTGAAAATGCCTTCCCACCTCCTCCATGGAATGTCAGGTTCTCCTAATTCATTTAAAAAGGGGGGAGGTTGACTCATGCCCGCCCCCGCCATTGCCATGCGGGGTTAAATTACCTGAAAAAGACCTTGCCTGCGAGGCGGACCAAAGATGTGCAGGGGAAACCTTAATTATAAATGTTAAGACACTGAAACTATTCACTGTGTGACACCAAAGAACACCAATTTCACTCTTCTTTGAAATCAACACAAGTATTCAAAAAGAGAACAATATTTGATGAAATGAGTGGTAGTCCCCTTTCTACTTCCACCAAATGCCTCTCCTCAGACCAATGGGGTACTGGCCCCCTCCCACTGGCGGGACCTTCCTGTTGAGGTGACTTCCCCTCATACGATCTCACCCAGTCACGTCAGAAAACTCATGGTGTCTCGAGGTGAAAACAGGTAAGCTTCTCCACCAAATCTGTTCGATGTTCTCTCTTTCACAGGCGAGAGTTAAGTTAATTAGTGCAGCACGATGTAAGACGATCTCGAAGCAAACACGCTGCCTCACATCGTAGACCAGGCGAAGCGTTTGGCTTTCCCTTTCCACTTCACGCCACAGTTACACTGACCCAGTGAAGCGCAGAGCGCAGCGCGTAGCTTGGATTGCTTTATCCCTCTCTCTCACACCGCCAACTGAAACTGCTCGATTCCTCTCAGGCGTCGTTAATTTCTTCGCGCTCTGCCTGCGCGCTAACTGTGCCCGTAATGACACACGACTAAAACGCGCTGGTGTCAGGAGCTACGCTGGATTGGGTGAAAGGAATTCCCGGTGCCCGGCCCGACACCCGATGATGATTCCCACCACCCTTCTCACACCGTGGGCTGAATCACAGGGGAATAGAGGCTGTAGGGTCACGACCTCTTACTTGAAGTGCTTTGGAGTCAGCGCCTTTCACGCTCGCGCCGCATCAATCTTCTTCACCTACTCTTGACTCTGACTCCGCTTTTCTTTTTTTCCGCGTCACCTCAGACTCGCCTCCTTAAAACTTCAAAGCTTTTATTGACAGCAATGACTTCACCAGGGGGGCGACATCCGCTGTCCCTGGCACAGCTTTCCTCGTCCTCGTCGCCAAAGAATGTAGTAATTCACGGCACTACATACAAAGGTTAACAGGTTCTTTATTCTTAAGTATACAAGGATGTCGTCAGCTGTCTTCTGTGAGTGGCGCTGCTCTGTCAACATTCTAGAGCGAGCGCCAGTTGACACATGGGATGTACCAAGTGCAGCTGTAAGGGAGGGGGGAATGGGCACAAGGGTGATGGGCCATGCTAAGGGGCTAGTTACAACAGGAGGGCATGGACATTCTGGAAAATTAAGTTTATGGTTCAAGATATGATGTGTTGAGTCAAGTGACACCTTGAAGTTGTAGCAGCCAATTAGGTTCTTGCTGGGGGTGGGGGGCAATTTGTGAAAATATAGGGAAACTCCTCAGAGACTCCTATCGGACAAAGGAATAAAGCAGTTTTTGAGAGTAGACAACTAAGATGAGGGTTTTAGTGCATAGGAAGTCTAGGCGCTCAGAAAATTTGCGTTCCGTTTGTCAGGGTGAACTAGTGGGTATGGTGCTGACCAGGAAGGGAAACCCCTTATAACCCCTCAATGTGTGTAGGGAAGACCCTACAGCAAAACAGTCTAGCTAAATCCTGTTAACACATACATAATAAAACAAGTAAATACAATTGTTGACGTAAGCAATATGTACAGAGTTCTTGAGTGTTTCTGAAAGTTCTTTATTGTAGTGAAAAAAACTGCCAGCCGACACGTGTTTCGTCAGGGAAAAGTAGTCCCAAGACTCTTCAGGGCTGTAGGGAGTTGCATGAACTCGGTAACGTCCCAGGTCCGGTGATAATTCCAACCTGTCAGGGCACGCTTATTGCAAAGTGGGAATTTCGAAGCAGCAAAAATTGAATTTCACCACAATAAAGAACTTTCAGCAACACTCAAGAACTCTGTACATATTGCTTACGTTAACAATTGTGTTAACTTGTTTCATTATGTATGTGTTCACGGCTTTAGCTAGACAGTTTTTGAGAGTAGAAGAATATTTGCAAACCTCACATACATTGGCTGCATGTTTTAACTAGTTGGAGTTCAACTTTGCCTTACCCGAATTTTGCCGGTGAGAAAGAAAATCAATTTAGAAAGAAATGGTTGAACAAGTTGAGCCAAGGAGAGTTTTGACCCACCCAAAAGCTTTTAGACTTCATACCACGGCTCCCATGTTATTTTGATATTGGAGAAAAGTACATTGACATAATATGACAAATCCCTTAAGCACCTTTGTCTCGTTATTACACTATGGCAGTAATCACCTGGTAAATGAGATGAACTATAACTTGACTTCAGCAGACATGGGGTCATATTGATTGTTCTGCTGCAAACATCCGGTTGAGATATAGCTTGGACATAGCTAAAAATAAAATACATTGATCCTCGAGTCCCAGAGAGGGGAATGGAAAATTGTAGATCTCGCCCTTTGTATAGGTAATTAAGCTTCATGGAAAACTTCACAATGTTCTCAAACTGTGTATAGTATTTTTAAACAAATTGTGAGAAAATGCACAAATAGTTTTTTTAGTGGGAAACAAAAGTCACAAATGTACATATTTCCCTCTTGTCTTTTGCATACACATGGGAAACATTTGTAGGAGTACTGGCCCACAATTTACTATCATAAAACCCCACAGATTACCTTTTTTATGCTAGTGGGAGAATTACAAAGGAGGCATACTAGAAAAAAATAAAACTTTCACAATTAAATTGCAAAATGACACTCATCGTCAGAAAGGCATGTGCTAGAAAGAAGAGGGACAAGTATTTGGACACCAAACCATGACAACACTAGGCCCCTGTTAACATGGGGTTTGGTAAAAGTGAGGTACATATGTCACCACATACACACCTATACCCTTAGTTGGTGCATTTACAAGTGTGGTAGAATCCATTATTCCAACTTTCCATAAAAAATGAAACTACAATTGGAATCATTATTTCCTGCACTGAATTGCATAGAAATTAAAAATACAAACACGTTGACTCGAGTGAATTTGAAAATGTTTGAGCTGCTGAAATTTGCCAGATAAAAATTTCCAGAGATGCTGTACTTTTTCTTTATTCTGGAGTTTCCGCAGCGATTGTAATTTAGCCCAACCTCAAAATGGAGGCCGTAGAGGGACACCAAAGATATATCAACAGAAATTGATACTACATGCATGTTTTGTCTGATGCATTTGCCTAATAGTGGTAATTGTACTAAACAAAAACAGCATTGGAAAAGCCTAAAGGTCTTGCCTTGGCAAGCTGGTGTGAAGGTATTTTGTATTGCAGTCGTATGCCACAAAAATTGAAAACACAAAGCTACCTACCCTGACCACCTTCTTCTAGGAATACAAATTGCTACTGGGACCTTTTTTCTACTGGTGGTTTTTAAATAGTCGCCCTTTCAATTGTATCATGGATTTTATTATTATTATTTGTGAAGCATACAAGAGTAAATCACTAACTAGGCAAGCACTCCCATTTCACACAGCGTCAATGTTAGCATAGCACTTCATGACAGCAAGTTTAAAATCGAAACATAAAATGTACTATTTAACTGAGTAATTAACCTGCAGGCAAAATAAATAGCCAGTATTTACAATTGGGTAATATAAATGTAAATAATATAAAAATCATATTATACCAGACTTTTCACTGTAAAGAAGGGAACCATGTTAGTGGATGTGAACAATATGCATAGGCTTTGGAACTAATTTAGAGGATGTAAACAATTTACATAGTTTTGGAACTAATTTAAAGGTTGTAAACAATATACATAGGCTTTTGAACCAATTTAGAGGTTGTAAACAATATGCATAGGCTTTTGAACTAATTTAGAGGTTGTAAACAATATGCATAGGCTTCGGAACAAATGTAGTGGATGTGAACAATATGCCTTAGAGGAAGTAAACAATACGCATAGGGTTGGAACTAATTTAGAGGATGTAAACAATATGCATAGGCTTTGGAACTAATTTAAAGGTTGTAAACAATATACATAGGCTTTGGAACTAATTTAGAGGTTGTAAACAAAATGCATAGGCTTTGGAACTAATTTAGAGGATGTAAACAATATGCATTGGACCTAGTTTAGAGGATGTAAACAATATGCTTAGGCGTTGGAACTAATTTAAAGGTTGTAAACAATATACATAGGCTTTGGAACTAATTTAGAGGTTGTAAACAATATACATAGGCTTTGGAACTAGTTTAGAGGTTGTTAACAATATGCATAGGCTTTGGAACAAATTTAGAGGTTGTAAACAATATACATAGGCTTTGGAACTAATTTAGAGGTTGTAAACAATATGCATAGGCTTTGGAACTAATTTAGAGGTTGTAAACAAATGGATAGGCTTTGGAACTAATTTAGAGGTTGTAAACAATATGCATAGGCTTCGGAACAAATGTAGTGGATGTGAACAATATGCCTTAGAGTAAGTAAACAATATGCATAGGGGTTGGAACTAATTTAGAGGATGTAAACAATATGCATAGGCTTTGGAACTAATTTAGAGGATCTAAACAATATGCTTAGGCATTGGAACTAATTTAAAGGATGTTAACAATATACATAGGCTTTGGAACTCATTTAGAGGTTGTAAACAATATACATAGGCTTTGGAACTAGTTTAGAGTTTGTTAACAATATGCATAGGCTTTGGAACAAATTTAGAGGTTGTAAACAACATACATAGGCTTTGGAACTAATTTAGAGGTTGTAAACATTATGCATAGGCTTTGGAACTAATTTAGAGGTTGTAAACAAATGGATAGGCTTTGGAACTAATTTAGAGGTTGTAAACAATATACATAGGCTTCGGAACAATTGTAGTGGATGTGAACAATATGCATAGGTTTGTGCAGCTAATTAAAGGGAAGAGAGCCAGTGGGTAAAGTGGGCTGACCCATGGTTCCATGGAGTATGTTGAGTTGGACAGAATGTAAGAGACCAATTTTTTGTTTTTGTTGATAATCATTTCTACGTAATTGCTTTCTTGGTTATGGTGTTGCATATATCAGTGGATGTCTGGAACGTTTTTGAAGTAAAATTGCAGTCGGACTTACCAAGCCACCATTGTGGAAAATGCTAGCGGCGCTTTATTTATGCATCATTGGATCCTTCAAAAGCACTTTGATCGTCACGTTTGCGATTTTCTAACACTTTTTTTATAGTGTCAAGTGACCACTCTCTTACTCAAATGCCTGAGCAAGCCCATGACGCATGCAGTTTCCAACAGCTGCCCCCCAATATGCTTTATTTATTTTATGGATACATTTACAGTTTTCATTGCTGCATCACAGCCTCTTCAGTATGGCATACATAAGCAAAAGGCGCTGTCCATAATATAGAATTATATTGTGTCCAAAAGAACCACTCCAACCTTGCTCCAGTTTAGGGAAGACCTGAAGACACGCCTCTTTAAATATCAATATCTCACAACCTAATCAGGGCCCGTCTGGAGAACAAAAAGCAGCCCGGGCAAAAATGTTCAGACTAGCCCCACTCCTTTTGTTTCCAAGTGCTGCCTCTGTCTTTCCCTCCATTCTCTTTCTCGCCTTCTCTCCTCTCTCTCTTCTTCCTCTCTGATTGCTTTCTCTCTACCTCCCTCTCTTGAAGCCTCCCAGTGTCTTCTTTAATTATTCTTGGGGAGCTGAGGAAAGTGACAGAGGCACCAGGACCTGCTCTGAGATTACAAAAGCAGCCTGCAAGTGCCCCAGCCCACCAGGGAACTCCCCATGCAACAAGCATTTGCAATGCAATCGGTCTCGCCTTTGGGACCTTGTATGTATATAACTCACACGCACATTAGCCTGGGTGCTGAAACATATTCTGTTCTTTAACACCTTGGCTGCTTGAGTTGATCTTCTTCTGTGCTGAAGGTCAATAGAAACGGGTGTGGTCATGACGAGCTCAGCTTGTCATCAGCATGGAAGGGGTTAACATGGGACGGGGGTGGAGTAAGCACCAAACTGCGTGACACGCCAGGTATGGGAACACATGGAGATAAATATTGCCTTTCGGCTGGAAATGATATAGTCCAAAGCTCTGTTTTTAATATAAAAGCAGGGCCTTCGGTGGTCATATATCTGAATATACAGAATTTGAAAAAAAATATTGTCTACGGGTGCTCGAGGAAGACAATTTCTATGGACTGGAATCTATAGAATTCTAAAGTGATTCTGTTTTTTACAGACCTCTGCTGGTCGTTTTCTATCAAGAAAGTTAAATAGAGGCAGTTGCCAGAAAAATTAAAAAAAGAAAGTCGCTCAGCAGAAAGCAATTCTGGTATTTTACTGACCTCTGCTGGTCGTTTTCTATCAAGACAGTTAAATAGAGGCAGTTAAACAGAAAAACAAGTCCCTAAGCGTAAGCGGACAAGTCCTAGGACTGATCTCCAGAGCCCACAAAGTACACATTTAAGTATATACTAAAGTATATACAAGAGGTCTCAAATGCGCAACCAAATAATAGGTCTTTCCTGCCCTGAACCAAGTACCTCCCCACTTCTGCACTCAGATCCCAGCTACCTCTGGAATTACTCATTGCCCATATATTTGCCTTGACTTTGCACAGCGCTCCTGTGCTTTTAGGCTAAGTTTGCACTACACAGATACCACATGCATACAGACACAGGCACCAGAGAAGACAAGTCAAGGAATATGACATTACCAGGGTTCCATATTGCATTTTTTTTTCAGTTTAAAGCTTTAATGTTAGTAATGCGACATCATATATAATACACTAAACGTGGTTAGCATAAACATTGAGTAAAGAAAAACAAGTTTTTGTATTGAATAATTGACATCAATAATACTGAAATATTATAAAACTGCAAACCAATGGCAAAATGTCAAATGGGAAAAATTCTAGTGCCAAAAAGATTAAATGAGGGAAACGGGCATCCATCAAAAGAAAGAGCGGGACGGAAGAGGGAGGGTGTATCAGAACGAATATTGAAAACTTACACTAATGGAGTGTATTTAGGGATTTGCAAAAAATAGTAAATGGTTATAAAAATCTGTGTTGCATTCTAAACAGAATATGTTGCGCAATCAATAACAATTTTGTCCGTGGGCACCCTGCCATTGAAAGTTGATGAAAGTCTGCATTGGGCTGTGATCGAGAGAGATCTCTTCACTGCCTACTGGGTCGATCAGACATCTCTGGTCCGAGGCCCTCTCAGGTCAGGGCCACGTCACAGGCTTGCGCCTCATTTACATCATTCATGAAGGGGCGGTCCTTCGCCTCTAGCACCTTCCCTTCCAGGACTCATTACATGCAGGTGATTCCACTGTCCCCAAAGGCTGTGACCTCTGTAACCTTATTACCCAGATCCATATCAGAGCTTTCACTAAAGTAATCAGGCTGACTCACAGCTAATCTTTCAATTAATAAATGCTCACAGATCTATCGATGTGTAGGCATTTACTAATGAAGCCCAAATAAAGCAGAAATAATGGTCCTTAACTACATGAATGTAACACATAGTGTGAGGGGGCAGTCGGCCGGCTTTAGCGCTGGTGGCGCCTGCTGCGACAAGCTTTTTTGGTGCCCCCCCCATGATCTCCTCCTTGGATTCTCTCACTACCACACAGCAAAAGTGCCCCTCATCTCTCCATAGCCCCTCTCTCGAAAACATTTCATTTGTTTTAAAGAGCCGTTAAAGGCAGCGGCAGGCGGCATGGCTCGCGGGTGGCAGGGTGGGAGCGGGGGCAATAGAAGGGAACGTGGGTTGTGAAAAAAAAAACGTACCTCGCCACCGCTGGGTCCCGTGTCTTCTCTTCTGCTCGCCTGTGTCCGACTTCAGGTTGGAACATGAAGCAGGCAGCCAGGCTAAAACCCCTAAGCCAATCACAACACTGCAATCCAGCAATGTGATTGGTCTGAGCGCTCTGCCAGGGGCTGAAGGGGTGGGCATATTCTCCATGCAGGCTGTAATCCATCCTGCATGAGAACAAGGGAGTGCGCATGACTGTTTTGGGCCCCGAGAGGGCCGACCAAACAGTAATTGCGCACAGGAGTATTCTACCACTCCTCCCCTGCCGCTCCGCCCCCTCACGCACTGCCGCAGAGGGAGGAAAAAATAAAATGATAGTAACATTCCATTATTATCATTTTATTTTTTCCTTTCTTTGCTGCTCCTGCGAGGGGGAGGCGACGCTTCTTCGCCTTTGTGAAGGAGCCGCCACTGGTTAAAGGCTGGCTTTACTAATCCAATCAGCTATCCACATAAAATATAGATCTGTTCTTTGCAGCAGGCATATTATCCCTCTGTACTACTTTATGGCGAGTCAAAACTACCACTAGACAAAACTCTGATCTCTAGCTCTCCCTAGCTGGAACATTAATCACAACAGTTATTTTGACATTTTTATTGCTGCCTGAAAGCTGGATGCACGAACTCTGCATCAGATACTTTTAAATCATAAGTTATTGCTAACCACAGCTCCCCTTTCTCCCCCTCCAGGCCAGCACCCAGTGCGACTGCACTAGTCGCAACCCCCTAAAGCCGGCTCTGGTGACAAGTCACTTGTAAACAAGTGTTGGTAGAAGGCCCCTGTTATGCCTGAAGTCTCTATACCGCACTATCACAAAGATAAACAACCTGTAGAAGTGTAGAAGCTGTAGTGGTATTGTGCAGCAGTGAACCTGTAGGAAGAAACACTGCATGTCATATACCCATCTCAGGAAAGATGAACAGCCTTCAGAGAGAATACACTGCATTTATTCCTCTCAGAAAGGGCAAGAATACACATTACACCAAACATAGGCAAAGGTATGCACCTGCAACTGAGTGGCCGACAACAAACTAAATAGTGTTCCTACCAGGAGTGCACTCCTACAAGTGTAAACCGTGTCTTGAGGGGTGGGGTGCACGATGCACGAATCTGAGGAATCCGACAGACCACTGCCTGCCCATAAAAAATAAAACTGAAATGTTTCATTTTCTTTTTTGAATGCATCCCGTTTTCCTTTAAGGAAAGTGGTCTGCATTTAAAAAAAAGAAACTGCTTCATTTAACAAGCATTGGCATTGCCAATAGGTCTCGCTTGTGGGACCTTATAAGTATTTAGTTTTGCAGCACAATATCCTTAGTGCAACAACATCAACTGTTGCATGCCTAAACACTTATAAGGTACAAGGTTTAGCCGTGCAACAGCTGATGTTGTTGCACCAAGGATATTGTGCTGCAAAACTAAATACTTATAAGGTCCCACAAGCGAGACCTATTGGCTATGCCAATGCTTGTTCTCCTTAGCATCGGTTAACGAAACAAACCCATCATTTAGAAGCGGAAATGCAGAGTGGCACCCTAAGTCTTTTGATATAAAAAGATGGAACAGTATTTGCTCAAGATAGAAACGTTTTGTTAAGCCTCCATGCAGTTTGCAAATTAGGTGCTGTAGTCATGCGTCTTTTACTGAGTTCTATGACTGAACATGATCGAATACAATTTACAGCACCTTGGAAAACGGCTCGTGAAGTAAAACCGAATTCAGTTTTTAAACTGTATCATTGCATGCAACGCATTGCCATCTCTGTTCTATCTCATTGAAGCATTTAAAAACAAGCTCCTGGCATTGCTGTGGGGAGGGGGGGAAGAGAAATGCACGGCCGTGAAAGTGGCTCTCGGGGGCGCATTCCTTTGAAGTGTCGGGTCTGATGCAATTATGCGAGGCAGGCTGGTTAACGAAACAAACCCATCATTTAGAAGCGGAAATGCAGAGTGGCACCCTAAGTCTTTTGATATAAAAAGATGGAACAGTATTTGCTCGAGATAGAAACGTTTTGTTAAGCCTCCGTGCAGTTTGCAAATTAGGTGCTGTAGTCATGCGTCTTTTACTGAGTTCTATGACTGAACATGATCGAATACAATTTACAGCACCTTGGAAAACGGCTCGTGAAGTAAAACCGAATTCAGTTTTTAAACTGTATCATTGCATGCAACGCATTGCCATCTCTGTTCTATCTCATTGAAGCATTTAAAAACAAGCTCCTGGCATTGCTGTGGGGAGGGGGGGAAGAGAAATGCACGGCCGTGAAAGTGGCTCTCGGGGGCGCATTCCTTTGAAGTGTCGGGTCTGATGCAATTATGCGAGGCAGGCTGGTTAGGAAGCAAATGGCAAGGGAGGGAGGCTGAGGCTTTGATGTGGGGAGTCACAAGTGAAGTGAATGATTAGGGGAGGAGAACTGGCAGGCTGATAGGCAGAAGGCTCAGGCAAGCTCGTGCACAAAGGAGCTTGCTGTCACGTGATTCGCGTGAACTTAAAGAAAACCGCAGCGCAAGAAGCCCTTGGTTTCACGAGGATTTTCAGGACATGAATTCTCGCTCCGCTCAATGCGCTTGCGCGCATTGATAGGTTGTGAGACCTAAAAAGCAGTCCCAGACATGGTGGTCTGCTGAACCCAGCAGGCCACCATCCCTGGGAGTGCTAGCCATTCCCAATAGGGTCTCAAATTGCGCTTGCCTACAGTTATTGGGAACTTGGTGGCCTGTGGAGTGCTCAGCGTGCTGATGCTAACAACACCAACGAGCAGTCAAGAGGCCAAAGTTTGTATGGGCACAAATGGCAAAATGGTTAGGGTGAAATGATAACCGTGAAAACTGATATATTGTTAAGCAAATTAATCAATGAGATGCACTGTGGCAACGAACAGTGTTTCTGGTTTTACAATGCTCTACGGGTGAAAGCTGTCTCTGAGCTTGGCACATTTGCTAAATTGCACTTAACATAACATGTGTATTTGTAAAGCGCACGTTCACCCCCAAAGGGCAACTTGGCACTGAATAACAGATATTTATTGTTACCCAACTCAATGGTACTCATTTTATCGACCTCAAAAAGGATGAGAGGCTGAGCGGACCCACTGTGATTCGAACCTGTGACAATGAGATAAAACACAGGCACCTATAGTGGATGCTTTAGTCCACTAAGACACCAGACCTGTCATATCATGCCTCTCAGAGGAGTGAACATGAAAGATTGCAAGGGAAACCCTCTGAGCGGCTGAGTGCTTTCAAACATTCTTATATTATTTTGGTGTGGCAAATCCTGGCACCGATCGGCCCAGGAATCAGACAGTGTCTATCGATAGGGCATACGTGACAGGCTTAATTATCTATTTACCAGTGCCGGCTCGAGTAGGGCGTTCCACCGGGTGGTGACGTGGGGCGGGGGTGTAAAATACGGGAACGGATGATTACAGGTAAGTAACGTAAAAAAATAAATAAAACGAATTTCGTTGCGCGCGCTGCAACGCCAAATGCGATGCAGCGCGCGCAACAACATTCGTTTTATTTATTTTTTACGTTACTTACCTGTAATCGTCCGTTCCCGTATTTTACACCCCACCCTGCCCCTCCCCCGCCCCAAGTCACTGCCCGGTGGAACGCCCTACACGAGCCTGCACTGCTATTTACCTATTCATTTGTTGCTTGTTTGTTTATTTTTCTATGCATTTTATTAGCGCAGACATTACCCAAAGGTGCTAAAGTGCTTTAAAATTCACATAGGCTGTTACATGGGTAGTTACGGAGGTTTTAAAAATGCCAAATGTTACCAAAAGTTGTTAAATAAAGTCAAAATTACAAAATGGTACATCATTACAGAACAAACAAATTGTACAAGAAGTATATACAACAGCTCCGGTTTTCGGTGGCCATCTTGGGTCGGGTTGGGCTGGTGACGCGATTGGCAGCGTTATAAAAACAGATGGTGATGACTCCGCGCAGCGGACGCGAACAGCGGACGCGCCGGTCCTGCGCCAGAGTCGTGCCAGAGTCCTGCCCGTCTGCGCCCGTCCGCGCACGATCGGGCTCAGGGATCAGGTACTCTGGCTCATGCATTTCCTACACTGCAAATGACCTCCTGTCACTGAACTCGGACAGGTACAGTCTAAATCCCATCACGCTCTCCATCCTCAAGGAATGTCACATCTTTCGATCCCCTAGCCATAGGAATACTAGCTTTTTATTCCCATTAAAGCTAGCCACCCTAAACACTAGGTCACTACAGAAACATCACTTGGAAATCTTCACCCTGTTACAAGATGAGACCATTGACATATTGACACTCACCGAAACCTGATTGAGCGATGTTTCCTCCCCCGACATCATAGCCGCCCTCCCTAGGGGATATGACATGATTTGGCATAATCGGCCAGACGGTGCCCGGGGCGGTGGCGTAGCAACGATCTTCAAAAAACAGCTCACCGCGACTAAAATTTTAGCCGAAACTATAAATTCTGTTGATCTATTAGGGATAAAAATCACCATGAACGTTTCCTGTCTTATCATTTTAACGATTTATTGTCCCCCCCAATGTACATCAATGTTTAATGATCTCTTTTTTCCCATAATATCGGATTTATGCACACGTTATAAAAATATCTTGGTGACAGGTGACTTTAATGTTCACTGGGATAAGACAGATAAAGATCTACCAACACGGCAGCTACAGACTTCCATGACCGCTCTAGGCCTGGTACAATTAGTGGAAGCCCCAACCCACATAAAAGGCCACATTCTCGATCTTATCTGGTCCTCAATACCAAAAGTGGCTCTCACAAGTATTACACCTTGTATTTGGTCTGACCACCACTTAATCCTGTGTGATATACCACAAAATAATCCTCAGGTAAAACTTCCGCTCAAAACCAAAAAAGTGCGCCTATGGAAAAAAGTCGACTCAGTAACCCTACCAGAAGCCCTGTCCAAACATATACATAAACCAACGATCCCATCAGATGGCGTAGACCTAGATCTAAATTATGACACTATAGTAGCCACTCTCAGGCAATCAATTGATCAGATAGCCCCAGAAAAGACACAAAAAATCAAAGGTGCAGAAAAAGGAGCCCCCTGGTTCACTCAAAACCTGAGAGATCAAAAAAGAAAGCTCCGTCATCTTGAAAGATGCTGGAGGAAATCTAAAAAGGATATCGACCGTGAATTATATAGAACATCCTTTCAACTGTATAAAAGGCTCATTGTATCAACCAAAAAGGACTACTATGAAACCCGCATGAACAACGCCGTAAATGTCCAGAAAGAAACCTTCCAAATACTGAAAGAATTAAGCAAAAAGGAAGAAAAGGTAGATACACTGATTGATTGTAACACCTTTCAAGGATACTTTCTTGAAAAAGTAGCGACTATACTGTCAGACATCAAAAAAGACAGCTCAGCCATACTCACCACGCCATCGCCCCCTCAAAACCCTCAAAACCCTTTGACCCGCATTATTATTAGATTTCCTAACATTGACTCCACCACCCTTAGACAACTAGCTATATCAACCAAATCAGGCTCCCCTGCTGACCCCTGTCCTCCCGAAATTTTCCGGCTAGCAATTCCCATTCTAGAGGACCAGATTCTAGACCTCCTAAATAACTCATTAGCTACAGGATCATTACCAAATACCTTTAAAGAAGCACGTGTTAGACCCCTAATAAAAAAACCTGGGGCGGATCCAACTAGCCTGAAGAACTATAGGCCAATCTCCCAGCTGCCGTTTCTGTCAAAAATTCTAGAACAGCATGTATTAAAATCATTGTCACCCCTCCTGGAATCACATCATCTACTCCAGGAGCGACAAGCTGGTTTTCGTGCCCACCATAGCACGGAACTAGTAATGCTGTCGGTGCTGGACGAGCTCAGATGCATGGCTGACAGTAAAAAACCAAGCGCCCTGATACTATTAGATCTTTCAGCGGCGTTTGATACTGTTAGCCATGCACTGCTCCTGGACAGACTAGCCATGTCCGGGATAAAAGAACAAGCTCTCCAATGGCTAACGGCCTTTTTGTTAGGGAGGACGCAGAGGATCCAGTTGGCAGATCAGGTATCTGACATTGGCACCTTGGTATGTGGAGTCCCGCAGGGGTCTGCACTCTCACCACTTCTATTTAATTTATACCTGCAGCCACTGATAGACTCTCTGGCAATCATGGGCTGTAAAGTTTTTAACTACGCCGATGATACTCAGCTGCTGCTGAGTATCGAAAATACAACATCAGCTCAGTCCATGGCCCAAAAGATTTTACGGTTCACAGTAAACTGGATGACGTCCAATCTATTAAAAATTAATCCAGACAAAACGGAGGTCCTTGTAGTGTCAACTTCTGCCTCCCCCTGGAACGATCTGTTTTGGCCCCAAGAACTCGGACCTACCCCAAAGCCATGTCCTAGTGTAAAGAGTCTGGGTATGAAAATCGATCAGGAGCTTTCGATAACCAACCAAGTATCCGCTGTGGTTGGATCATGTACCAACCTGATCAGACAGTTGCGAAAGCTTGTCCCTCTGCTCTCAACGAACATGCTTCGAACCATTGTTTCAGCCACAATAGTTTCTAGAATCGATTACGGGAACGCATTATACCTAGGTCTTCCAAAAAATTCAATAAATCGTCTACAAGTTATCTTGAATGACGCAGCACGGCTAATCTTTGGTTTACCCAGATGGACCCATGCCTCCCCTCTACTTTATAGGTTACATTGGCTCCCTATGAAGCAAAGGGTCGAATTCAAGAGCCTGTGTATTTGCCATAAAGCAATTTATGGGCAGGCGCCGGCCTATATAAAAGAGAGGCTTGAAGTGTATGAACCCAAGCGAGTTCTGCGATCCTCCAATTCTTTTCTGCTATCATGCCCACGTTTTAAAATGGCAACCAAGGGTGGCAGATCCTTTTCAGTCCAAGCCCCCACCATTTGGAATAAGCTACCGGAGGTGCTTCGTAGAGAATCCAATCTTCTCCGCTTTAGGAAATCCCTGAAGACTTTGCTCTTCAGGGATGCGTTTACATCCCCGTAAGATAGGTCGGCAATCTGCATCCCTTCTACCCTTCCTTTTGTTGCTGTACTTGGTCAGAAGCGCTTTGAGACCTGTCGGTGATTTGGCGCGATATAAAACCCAGATACAATACAATACAATACAAGGTTGTAAGTGCATGATGGAATGGAGGTAGTGTAGGTCCGTGCTAAAAGATAAAAGATGAGTGAACATGTTCTCAATCACCTCCTCCAACGATATTTTAGCTAAGACACTATAACTGATCATCTGCAATGCAGAGGATCAGTTATAGTGTCTTAGCTAAAATATCGTTGGAGGAGGAAGGCTTTCTGTTCCATTTTGAAGGCGGCCAGCAAGGGTAGTGCGTAGTTTTAGAGGTAGCGAGTTCCAAATTCTGATTTACAATCCAAGAAGGGTTGGGCCAGGAGTTGTTCCTTTTCGGTCCGTGGTTCTAGCAGCTGTGCTTCAGTGTTTCGCGATGGTCTGGAATCTCCTGATAGCTTGAGTTTTTCCACCAGGCAACAGGGAGTGGGTGTGTGTAGGGCCTTAAGGTGATGCAAGTAGTCTTGTTTATAGCCCTGGCTTTAATGGGCAACCAGAGGAGAGTAACCAACATTCTTTTGGCCCTGTGGATGAAGTATGCTGCAGAGTGTAGAATCAATTTCAGGGGGTGAGATGGGTTTTGGGGAGACCAGTGAAGAGAGCATTACAATTGTCGATTCTGGAGAGCACCAGTGTTAGGCCTGGGCGGTGAATTCCGTTCCTCTCGCGGAATTTGCGGAACTTGGGTAATTTCGCGTTCCGTGAAGAACGCGAAATTGCCCAAAATTCTGCATTCCGCGACTTCGCGAACTTTTTTGCTTGTTCACGTTCTCATATGCGTGTACGTGAGATATTTCTCCCCGAGCACGCAAACAGCGATTGCGAACAGCAAAAAAGCATAGCGAACAAGCTATTCCGCGTGTTCACGGAATTTCTGCGTGTTGGCGGAGATTTTTTACCGTTTCGCGGAAATTAGCGTAACGCGATTACGCAAATTCCGCCCACCCCTAACCAGTGTATGAGCAAGAGATTCAGATCTTGCCCTGAAATGTAGTGGTGAAGACACCAGAGAAGACAGAGGGCCAGATGTAGGTAAATTCAATTTAGCGAGTCCTAAATTGAATGTAGGTAGGAATCGCTAAAATATTAGCGATTCCTTAAAATTCTTTAATGACAAATCGCAAATTGAGATTCGTTAATAAGGAATACCTACCCATTCATTCCTATGGGCTAGGAGGCCCGTAGGATTGAATGGGAAGATATTCACTATTTGCAATTCGGTATTAAAGAATCGCAAATAGCGGGAGCTATTTCAAGGGTGCCAAGGTGTCAAAAGGACACCCTGTTGCACCCCTGAAATGTGCATGTATGCACATGTGGCGTACATACATGCCATGCTAAGGGCATGAATGTGTGTCACATGGCACTTTAAAAAAAGCAGAAAATAGCTTTTTTACAGGGAATTGCTAATTACCACCAACTTGAAGTTGGTGGTAATTAGCCATTCCTTAAGCCTAAAGTGCACTTTCTTTTGAGCTACCTACATTGCATTTAAGGAATCGCAATTAGCGATTCCTTAAATGCAAGAGCAAAATAAGGAATCGCAAATTTAGCGATTCCTTATTTTGATAGTAGGTTTAAACTCGCCTACATTGCTCTCAGCCAAATACCGGTCGGTATTTAGCCATCTACATCTGGCCCATAGTTGTTAGCGTACGCTTCTGTCCCTGGTGCTGATTTAAGAATGTAAGTTGAGCATTTAGTCTAGGATGACTCCTAAGGATTTGGCAGTGTCAACGATGGTGGGTTTGCTGTTAATGATGTTGAGTGTGTCCATTGAGGTTTGTATCAGAAGTGTTGATTGTGAAGGGGAGACAAGGAGTAATTCTGTTTTGAAAGTGCTTAGTTTCAGGTGATGAGAAGCCATCCAGTCTTGAACTGAGTTTAGGGTGACAGCGAGTTGCGAGATGTTGTTTATCGAGGAGACCTTTAGATACCGTTGTGTGTCATATGCACATTGATTCTAGAAGATCTCTGTTTTCTTAAGGGGGACTCTTTGTTGGTTGGAGTTGTGTAGGGTGGGGATGGGAGTGAGAATAGTGGAAGTAGAGGAGGCTAAGGGTAATGGGGTGCTGTAACTTGCAAGCACGTTGACAATGTCAGCTTGGGAGGGAAGAGGTGTGAATCTTTTGGGGTGAGGTAGACTACTGCTCCTCTGTATTGAGCTTTTATTGATGTGTGTTTCTTGGACACAAGATTCACTACACATACGCACTCCATAATATATGTTTCATTGTAATCACCAATAGTTCGTAAAGTTTTCAATCACTTTGCTTTTATTTCATTCGCTGGTTATTTCAATCATAACTTTTCTTCGTACATTTACATTTTTTCAATTTCATGCCCGATGCATTTCGAGCAAAGCTCTTCCTCAGGGGACTTCTAATCTGCAAATAACGTAATATATCCTTAACTTTAGGAAGCAACAAACTTGAATACTTATATAACATTTCATCTTGCCTCCCCGTTAAACAATGTGTTTATATAATTACCATGTCGGTATGTACCTTATAACCCTCATAGTAACGTACCTATTCATGAAATGCATTAGCCATGAGTCTCCTCAGTGTATATATCCTTCTTATCACGAGTGTGTCTGTAAATTACAAAATAGTCGTAAGCCTCCAATTTAGCAAAGTTGAGTTTTCCTTACTAAATGTTATCAAAATGCGAGCGTCTCTTACCCGCTCATGGCGACTTTTTTCGTTCCAAAACATCCTCTCGTGTATCGGCGTGTGGCGTTCTATCTCACTATCCTCTGTAATTTATTTCTATGATACTTCCGTGTGTGCCGATCACGTGGTGATCTTAGTAAACACTAAAAACGGACTCCAGTGCTAAAGTGCATTCTACCTCCTCTATGTTAATAGCGGTACCTGCAAGTGTACTAACCTTCGTAATTTAATAGGGGGGCATTTCTAATGTAATGTAAACATAACGCAGGATTTATATGTCAAAAGTTAATGAAGCATCAAAATTGCTTTATAAAACGGCGCGTGTCAGTTTATCCATACTGATGGCATTTCTATGTACACTTCTAATTACAATTACAACATGGTTCCAGTAGAACATTCAATGTCTGGTCTCAAGCGTATTATAGATAACAACTAAGGTCTAAACGTTCATTCAGCCCCTTAGGCTGTAAAGTACATAACAAATTCATCCAGTAAATTTCTCGTTTCAATAAGTTGGTGTGATTGTCTCTTCCTGGTAATATCTTGACTATTTCCAAGATGCAATATTTCAACTGAGAAACGTTATGGTTAGCTTCTGAAAAGTGAACTGCTATGGTAGATTTTAAATTTTTCAGCCTGATATTGCTCTTATGTTCAACAAGTCTAGTTTTTATTTTTCTCTGTGTTTTGCCCACATAAGAGAGCCCACATGGGCACCTCAACATGTATATCACATTGCTCGTGTCACATGTGCCTGATACTTTCAGGTTAACCGGTGTCCCTTTCGTGGGATGGTTGATAGTGTTCCCTTTAATGATAGCAGAACAATTTCCACAATTGTGGCATGGGAGGGTTCCTGTGTATCTTGTTGTGACTGTTTTTTGGGGATTTTTAATCAGTTCTTTGAAGTTCTTTGTTCTTTCATATGCGAATATCGGTGTCTTGGTAAATAAGCCTTTGAAGTCATCCTCCAATGCCAATAGTGGCCAATTTCTCATGATGGTTTTCTTAATAAGGTGACTTCTGGTTGAAAATTTTGATATGAACACTTGTCTTTGTTCTTCTGGTTTAGTTTGTGGGGTTAACAGATGTTGTCTTTGTAACTTGTCAGCACGATCTGCTGCGGATTCCAGGACGGATTCGGGATATCCCCTGCTTTTGAATTTCATCAAAGTGTCATTTTTGTGTTTGGTGTACAATTCTTGTGTCGATGCAATTCTTTTTATTCTGAGTAATTGGGAGAAAGGTAAATGATTCTTCAGTGAGGGCTGGTGGAAACTATTGAAATGTAATAGATTGTTTCTGTCCGTTTTTTTTGTGAATACGCTGGTTATCAGATTTTGGTTCTCCTTTGTGATCATTACATCTAGGAATGATATTTTATCCGTACTAATGTTGAACGTGAATTGAATTCTGGTATTGACTTGATTTAACTCTTGTAGTGCCTCTTTTAATGTGTTTTCTGATCCTTTCCATAATACGAATATATCGTCGATATACCGTTTATACAGAATCAAATTTTGTTGCCATGTCTCCAGGTTAAGAATGTTATCCAACTCAAATCTGTGCATAAATGTATTGGCGTAGGTTGGCGCCGCACAATTGCCCATGGAGGTACCAGAGCACTGGATATAGAAAGTGTCTCTCCAAACAAAATAACTGTGATACAGTGTAAAATGAATCAACTCCATTAAGAAAATTTTTAGACCTTCGTCTTTTTCTTCTTTCACTAAAAAGCTCTCCACTGCTGTCATCCCCAAATCATGAGGGATAGATGTATATAAGGACTTTACGTCCACAGTAGCCATGATCATATCTGATGTAAATGCCATTTTGTATTCCTCTAGAATATTCAAGAAGTGGGTAGTATCCTTGATATACGTTGATGATGTTTGAACAATGTTTTGAAGATGTTTGTCAATGTATTTGCCTACTGATTCATGAATTGACCCTACTGTAGATACTATAGGTCGTAGCGGAGGTTTTGTTGGATGTTTATGTATCTTAGGAGTCATATATATATATGGAATGGTAGGATCTTTCTTCAACAAGTATTCTTTTTCTTTCAGACCTATGGTACCATTGTCTATTGCTTCTTCAATGATGGTAGTTAGTATTTTCAAAAATTCCTTGGTTGGGTCACTGGTTAAAGACATGTATGTATTGGTGTCTTGTACATGTAAATCAATCTGTTCCTCATAGTAACAGGTATCCATTATAATTAATGCTCCACCTTTATCTGCCTGCCTGATTGTGATTTGTTTGTTGTTGGCTAAATTTTGTAAGATGGTTTTCTCTTTTTGTGTAACGTTGGATTTCTTGGGCTTGGGTTTCTTGAAAATCTCCTCAATGTCTTTAGACACAACCTTTTCGAAGGCATCCAACACTTTATGACTGACAGGTGACACAAATTTACTTTTTGGTTTCAATCCCATAAGGGTGTTTTCTTTTTGATCTGGTGTAGTTGATGGTTCTATAATGTTGGTAAAGAAATGGCGTAATCTAAGAACTCTCAAGAATTTGTATAGACAAACTTTAGTTTCTAACAAGTTTGAATGGTATGTTGGTACGTATGATGATCCCTTTTGTAGAGTGGTTATTTCCTCATTGGTAATTTGATGTTGTGAGATATTGATTACAAGGTTCTCTGACTCCGTGTATGTTGAGCCACGGTTTCTGTTGGTACCTGTTTTTTTCCCCCTCCTGGTCCTACTGTAGGAGCGGGGCCTATCTCTAAAAAAGAAGAAGATGAAGTGGATGCTTCTGTTTGTTCACCTGTTTCTGATGATACTAGGTTGCTCGTGGGTATTATGTTTGACTGTTTGCCTCCGGGGGCTGTTCTTTGTTTTCTGTTGTCAAATGGTGCCCTTCTATGTTGAGAATCGTCTGATGATGTATCATCTGAACTTTTATCACCATATGGTTTCTGTTGCCTCCTACGAGCATAAATGTCTGCCCATGTATACACTTCTCCTAAACGGTAATCAGTTGTGTCTCTTCTGAATTTTCTAAGTTTCCGGTCATTGATCTCTTTAGTGTATTCATTGAGCTTTTTGTTTGTGTCTTCTAACACTTGATCCCATTCCTCTTTTGTAACCATTTTGTTAAGATCATCCTTTAGAAAATGTATTTCTTTGGTCAAATCCTCTATTAGTTTAGCCAATTCTTCCACTATTAGTAATATTAAGTCTAGCGAACATTTGTTTAATATTGCAAACCATCTTTCAGTGAATCTTGCATTGTTTTTGCATAACGTAGATTTTAGTGCAATCCTCAATCCTCGTGGAATCCGTTGCGCTTTATGGTATTTTATAAGTGTGCTAGCATGAAGTTTTTGGCTGACAATTTTCTTTGACATATAAAGTAACTGTTTTATGTTTGCTTCTTTTGATTCTGTTCCAGAACATACTGTTTCTGCTTCTTCTATTAATGAATATATTCTATTGGTATCTGCTTCATTGAAAGCCAATGTTGTTGCTCTTTGTTCTGTAGTGTGAGCAATGTCTTCGAATTGCATTTTTGCGGTGCAGTCCAGATGCTCAGTATTAATAATGAAATCCAAATCTTAAATGGTACTGCACTCGAAATGTCTGTGGTCTTTCCAAATGGTTATCAAATGGTATTTTGCGCCATGGAGAGTGTCCTTCAGATGCGGGATTTTGTGGGTCTAAGCAAGAAGATAGTCTGGAGGTTATATGGGATTATACTGTCATTGAGATGGGAGAGGTTTGAGTTGTGGAGATCTAGTTTGTGTTCCAGGGGCGAGTTATGGAGGCGTAAGTATGGGGGAGCAGAGTTCGAAGGGTGGGCGGGAAGATATCTGGTGTGTAGAAATTGGGCAGGAGATTATGTTTGGGTGGATGAGCAAGGTGTATGTTGCAGTGTAAGGGGGCAAAGTGAAGTGATTTGTGTCCACAGTGGCGTTGCAGAAGGTGGCCTTATTGGTGGTGGTTGAATGAAGTGGGGACAGGTGCTAGTTGCTGTGCATCGATGTTGTGTGGGGAGAAGGAGTAAACCACAGAGAAAAGCCTCTCCTTCCAGGGTTCATCCTATGAAAATACCAATAATTGGAGAAGGTCTTCCATGTTTGTAGGCCTCAAGTGGCTGCAACTCGTAGGTCTTTCTTGTCCTCTTAGCAACTGCAGAGCACTAACTTCTCTTTATAGGGCCTTACATTACTTTTCTGACCTGGCATAACAGGGAGCGATCCAGCCAATCCGCAGAGGGCACAAGTAGCAATTGTCCAATCATGACAGGCAAGACAGCTAGTCCACCTTTCTCTGTCCTTCTTCATTCCCTGATGCCCACAATCCCAAGGGGCCTCAGTGAATCCAAGGGTTTAATTAGTGTTGTTGCACACCCATGGTGTGACTGTGTGTGTAGAGGTGCTCTAAACCCAGTTTGTGATACAGAAAGCTGCTGAAATAATACAATATTCCTCCAGCTCCTGATGGCAGACCCATAGGCTACTCAAAGGCCTGCCCTGAGCCAAGAAACAGGACGATTAATTTATATATGAGACAGTTGTCACAGCCCTCCAGCATGCCTACAGCTGAGGGCACAAATCCACCACGAGCATTGAGAGTGAAGCAATCGTATAATGTCCCACCTGTGTCCATAGCAGTCCAACCTTACATTAAAACTGTAAGGGGGCCTCTTTAGCATGGAAATATCAATTCACTTTTCCATGATTTGAACTCGTGACCTGCATGTCACTGCAGCTAGCCTGTATCTCATTGAGCCATCTTTGCATGTCCCACCGTGTGACCATCTTCTCTTGGTGATTGCTATCATTCTATCTCCCCTTCTGAAAATGTTTTTTCCCTAATATCTGACTGTTATATCCCCATAGAGGTATGACCCATCAAGCTTCTTATGGGTACAGCCTTTAATTCATTAGCAAACAACCACTGGTAAAGCTAATAGGGCTTGTCTACATAAAACAAGTGATAAGCAATTGGCTTTTCCTATGCTTGTTTTTAAAGCACTGCCAAATATATCCCATTAAAAACATTTGAAAATACGGTAGGAAATGTAAACAATTGTTTTAATACCTCTCAAAACTGAACAATTAATTCAATATTTCTTTGGTTTAGTTTTGTACATTTCACAAGGGAAACTGTACAGAATTCATAAAAACTATTGCAGATGATTCAGCTTAGCAATACCACAGGGAACAAGATGCAGGTACTTTAATGAATATAACAGCTGTCTGAGGAAGTGTCAGAATGTAAAGGAAAATGCTTGCTGCTTACTTTCCACACAACCTGGCATGGAAAACATGCTTTGGCAATTTGATGCTCTGCTCATTTACTGTCATAATTGCTACATTTTTTTTGCCAAGGCCTGAGCTTTCATGCATTACGTGGAAGTCAGGCGATAAAAGACAAATAAACTGATAACATTAGGTATTTTGTCAAACCTGGCAAAAATATACCTGTTGCTGTGATTTTAATGAGGAGTGGGGAATGGTGGGATTCAGCAATGCGAGTGCATGCAGTGTGGATGGTTGGGGGAGTAGCTCATGGGGGAAGAGAAAGAAACACATACACTCCCATAGTGTGCACAAGAAAACAAAAAAGTAGTTTCCTAATGGGAACCATGGAGAGATGCAAGTCGTCCATTCAAAGGGATGGTAAAGAAGCTATGCTCTGGGGAGCGACAAACACAAGAAGAAAAAGGAATGCAAAAGAATGAGAAGCAAGCAAAGAAGACTGATAAGAAAACAAACATATATTAAGCAATTGGCTGTCACAAAGCTACTCTAAGTATTGCTGTTGTACACAAACAGTCTTCTGCAATAGACCGGTAAAAGCTTTCTGTAGGCAAGACCTAAAATCCTATGATGAAACCTTGCATTAATACCTTAGGTCCTGTAATGCTCTTTTGGTTAGAACCCCCTCCTTTCCTCTAGTGCATTGTTGTCTGTATCAAGGAAGTGCTTTTCAGGGTCCTTTCCCTCGCCCTAAGGATCAGCTGTGCCTCTTCCTGAATTTCTTTCAGGTTATGCACCATCAAATTCTTCCTGGAAGGCCAGGCAGGTCTGCTCATTAATTTTTACCTATGTCTGTATCTGGGCCTTATTTAGCACAAACCTAAATGAAAGGCAGCAGGAACAGGGTCTATAACAGCTGTGGCTATTCCGTTAAGGCGGAGGAGCGGCGCCCCACCTGCTGCGAGCACAGCAGATACACACAGAATAATGAAATGGTCATTACCATTTTATAATTCTGTGTGCCGCTAGCAGCGCTAGTGCAAACGTGATGGTGGGGGCGGGCCAGACAGATTCCCGTGTATTGCAGGATGACTGCTTCCAGTGCTCAGTGCGCATGACAGATTGGCCGGCTGTGGACAGCTGTCCAATCTGTCATGCGCACTTCAGAGCCTGCTATCCGAGTGCAGTAAAGCAGCTGAGGAATTGCAGGCACAGGCCCCCAGCATCAAAATGAGCGCTAGGTTAGCTTGCTCCAACCAATCCTGAAGCTACTGAGCAGCTCCAGGATTGGTTGGATTCACATGGAAGTAAACCACCTTCCATTCATGCTCGTCGTCATCGGGAGAGGAGAAAGGCAACATATTGGTGAGTTTTATGGTGCACCGCACCCCATCGATTTTTAAACTTGCTAACCGCCCCTGGTCTATAAAGCTAGAATGACCACTCATTACATATCTGTCCATGTTTCCTTTCCTTTTGATGCTGTACCACTGCTTATGAGATGTAACTTCCAAACACTCATGGGCCTTTTGGTTTGTGGAAAGAACCCCTAAACTTTACCTCTGAATAAATATCCTCTCTTTCTACCCTCAAAGTGTCCTCTAATGCCAAGAAGCCAACACTGACTAAAACTTTATTAATAAATGAATAACAAAATAAATAATATAATAAAATGTTAACCTATATTTAAACATTTGTGCTAGGTTTCGTGTTTTTACCAAGGACAGTCGCAATAAGTGTGTGCCTTACCTTCCACGTCAATTTAAAAGAAAATATGTCATTTTCGAACTGAAATCCCAAATTATAAAAAAAAAGTTGAATTAGATATCCGAGAGGGCAGTAAGAATAGGTATGGTTTATCTCAGTGTGATCAAAAGCAAATAAAGTTCATCTGCAATTCATTGCAGTGAAATGTGTTTAGGCTTCATCTAATGTTTAGTGCCTCTGCCAATCCACCATTGTATTAAAGGCACCTCCGCTGCCACATCGACCACGGCTAAACCACCACATTTTAAGTGGCCTGCAGTTGTGGCAGAGACAACAATCTCCACCCCTGATGACTCCACCCTCATCCAGGTTTCATTGCCTGCCCACCTAACTACGCTTCTTGCTGCGATCTGTGCGCAGATGTGGGTTCTGAAATTCTACCCTGAATGTCAGTGGTTATTTCCATAAACCACATTCAAAATATCCACGATACACTGGCAGTGTTCCATGCAGGGTCCCCCCAGAAGGAAACACAAGCAACCCCAGATTGGTTTCTGACAATCTGGGTCTTCTCAGTAGGGTGGAGCTTCAGTCCTTTGGCACAGTGAACATGGAACCCATGTCTGGGCATACCTGTCACACTTAAGGCATCAATTACAACAGCAAGGTGATGAATGGAATGCTCGAATTAACCTCAACTACCGCCAATGAGTGACTCCGTAGGTGTAATAGGTATGCCCAGACATTGGACATATGCTCACTGTGACCCTGGAATCAAGCTGTATCCTTCCCAAGAAGCGCAAATAGGTCAGAAAGGTTTTGGGGTCTCATGTTCTCCAGTTCAGAGGGAACCTGGTCTGGCATTCAGGCTGGACTATTCATTTTGGCGCAGAACCATGGCTGGTTTATAGATGGCTAGTTCCTGTCAGAGGTGGCACATTGGATAAAACAAGCATCTGCAATGCAATAGGTCTCGCATTTATGCGAGTTTGAGCTCTTGGCATTGTAAATGACAATGCCTTTAACTTATGTTTTGGTTTTTAAGAGAGGCATTTAGTAGTAGTAAAGTTGGGACTTTTAACTTTACTACTACTAAATGCCTTCTGTGAATACCAAAACTAGTAAGTTTAACAAAAAGTAGTAAGTTTAACCAAAAGTAGTAAGTGCATTCTGTGAATACCAAAAGTAGTAAGTGCCTTCTGTGAATACGAAAAGTAGTACGTTTAGGATTTTGTCTCAGATTAGTTCTGGGAATCGGGCTCATACATCTGGACCCTGTGGACAAGCCTTCAAACAGGATTTCAAGGAGATCAACTGTGCAGGATTACACACAACATTCCCCTCTCATTAGCACCTTGACACTTCGTAATTGTTTGCGCTCAATACATTTCTGTAACATAACATATAACATAACATTAGGATGTCTTGTCTCGTTTTCGCTGTTTAGCAGAACTGAAATGTGAATATTTTTCCATTTGATTTCAGAATAACATTGTACTACTGCTCCCCTGATGATGGACACATATAATTGAGATGTATTTTGAGTCTGTACCACGTGAACGCAAATGAATCAAAAGGATATTTGAATGAAATTGAAAGCTGAAAAACACTTCCAGAGAGATTTTGAATGTCATGTAAAATTAACAAATCATTCTACTTGATTACCCCAAAAAATAGAACACACTTTTGGTACTTATCAGCTATTCATTTGAATATTGAGAATCAGCTCACACTTTACACCAAGCTGTGCAACGTTGATCAGATGAGGCTCATCATAGATTACATTAGCATTGATGAACAGCAAGTGGGTCCGCGAGCATTACTATACAGCTCTTGATTACCAGGAGTGCATCTCCGAAACGATCGAATATACTTCTGTTGCGTTTATCATTCTATGCACCTAGAAACTGCTGGTGATAGTGTGCACTATAAATGTCAAATACATTTTTTTTACATTTCTTTATTAAAGGTTTAAACAAGTAACACCAACAACTTGGTCCATTACCCGTATATAAACAGTGACTTTGGAGTCAGATGGTTGTGGTCACTGCCCCCTTGGTTATATGGGAACTGACCTTGTACATATATATATATATATATATATATATATATATATATATATATGTATATATATATATATATATATATATATTAGGCAGAAGAACGTCTCGCAGCAGTCACGCAGCGTACACAGATGAGGGGAACCCAGGTAATGGTGCTTAGATTTTTATTTTGCTCCCAAGTACTCCTTCTGCCACTGGCCGTCTGAACATAAATAATGGAGCACGGACCACAAATATATATATTTATTTCTATATTTATTTTTCTGAGCAAAAGACTCCGCACTCTGGAACAATTACTGGTTATTCAAATGTATTAACAGAGCCCAGTCTGTCACACCAACGAGTTTCAGCCAGGATGGCCTTTCTCACGTGAGAAAGGCCATCCTGGCTGAAACTCGTTGGTGTGACAGACTGGGCTCTGTTAATACATTTGAATAACCAGTAATTGTTCCAGAGTGCGTTGTCTTTTGCTCAAAAATGGACTCCTGGCCATTGGTTTGGCCTAACGTCCGCACCCGCTGTTGTGCGATCCGGGCTTTGAGACCACATTGTTAGAAAAAGAAAAAAAAATAATATATATATATATACATATGAAAATTCCTCACAAAAGCATTATAACCCACTAGCAAATAAGACTATTTAAGCGCTATGCACTTTAGTTTGCCATTTTGCACATAAAATCTACTATTTTATGAATTGAGTGATATACTGATCTGGAGCAAAAATGTATATATTTGTGAAATAATGTAAATAACTGTTGGAACAATTAAAAGAAAAACATTTTTTTACCTAGCATTGTACAGGTAATCAAGTTTGTAAATAGGCATTATGCACTTTTTCTTCACCAACTTTCACATTTGACTCTCCCCTCATATAACAAATTGAGTTGTATAATAGTTTCAAAGGGAAATGTATATATACTTGATCAAAAATGTTGAAAATCAATGGCAAATGGAAATGGGATAAATTGCAATTATTAATTTGCACATATTTAAATATTTATTTTAGATATTTTATTGTATTTATTGCGAAAATTTTGCACAGATTTGAGGGTAATAATGCAAGGAGGAAATGTCGAGGTAAAAACGTATAACTCACAAAAAAGAAATGTTATCTTGTCAAACAATCCGGATTAGGCTGAAAAATATTTTCTCTATTTCTATAGGCCTGGAACCACGTGACCATTCCTGTACTACAAATCACTGGGTGTAATTCGACCATGTCATGTGATCAAGGGCTCCTGGGCCCGAAACGCGTCATGGCGGACAAGAGGGTGCACAGAATAAGTTAAAGCGTTTAAATTCAACCTACAAGGGTCCGTTTCGTTTGTTTGGTTTCCAGATTTCCTTGGAGCGAATGACGAAGTTCTAGTCATAAATCTCACACCGACGAGCTTCTAGGTGTGACACGGACCCCTCCGGTGTTTTGGGTGAGCGGACAGGAAGCTAAGCAGACGGTGATCCGGAAGCGTTCCATAGCCCCGCTAGGAGCATCCGCTCTTACCCCTGGCGAACCGGACCAAAAGCGAAAACAAAGATTGGTACTAACGGACTCTCACTGTTGTGAATGGGTTCATAGCGCCGAAAAATAATTCGCGGATTGTGGACGGGATAGCCGGTACTGGAGAAGGAACACGCGAGTGAGCAGAACCACTTTCGGATGAATACAGCTGCTTGAGAACGTGTACGCATAAATATTCTACAAACAATTACTGGTGCACCAACATGGACGCCGACGACGTGGTCAGCAAAAGATGTAGAGAAGAAGCGGCAGTCAGCATGTTTGACGACAGCCCCGTGGCGGAGGTTCAGGAAGCGGGGATAAGTATTACACCGGGACCGGTGAACAGCGGAATTAAGGAGCTGTTTAAAAAATTGGAGAAAGCCATGAAAGTCGAGCAGGCGAAATGGTGGGAACAAAAATCCCTCACCAGATATTTGGAGGTGGGGAGAGTTCCTCGTGGCTTGAGAATTATGCTGGCCCCCAGCTTCGAGAACCCTGACCCAATAATGCTCCACAAGTGGGCAGAATGTAATCTGGATAATTCAAGTCGACTAATGCGGATACTTGTGGAATTCGCCGAAAGTAACGGCGCTAAACTCCAAATGCAGATAAAAGAATTAAATGAACAAATAAAAGCGCTGAAGGAGGAAGATCTGGAGAAAAAACTCAGAGAGACTATGATAACAAGACTTTCAAAGGAAGAAGATATTATCAAGAAGAGGAAAACATCTAAATTCCTAAGAGACAAACTTGACTATCAGAATGGACGCATTTATACTTTTTCGATAAAGTTTGATCCTCCAACAGCAAATACAATGTCTAAACAACCCCAGGCGAGTACAAGTCAGAAACAACATTCGGTTTCATCAACTGACATCAGTACGGTTCCCAGCAGTGACTCCGAAGTGGAACAAACTTCTAATGTGGAACAGTTGGGGTTTACAAAGCGGTCGTTGGGACAGGAGGTGGAGTGCCTGCAGAACAACCGCAAGAGGTCTTTAAGATCCCATGTCTCCAACCCTGGCGCAAACAAAGGAATAACGCCAAGCGCAACCAGCGGAGGAAATGCAGGGCAGCCAAATCAAGGCGCAAAAAAGAAGACGTACAGACGGTGGAATCGTCGTTAAATCCACAAGTAAGTGACAATATGACTATTGTGAACTTAACTAATACACGACTGAGTTTCAAAGAACAGAACATTTTATCACTGGGTTTATCATTTTGCCCCCCGTGCATGTTTGATTATGCCAGAACAAGAATGGACTTTTTTAAATTTGTAAGGAAGTTAAAACTTAGAAAGCTATTCTTGGTCAACAAACAGAAGGCACGCAAACCACAAGAATTGAATATGGCGGAGGGGAGGGTAATGTCTGTGAGAGAATATGAGTTGCAATGCGACCTACAAGATCTGCTGAATGAAGGAGACTTGGACAATATCCAAGAAACAGTAAATACAGCAGCAACTAATATTCCTGGGAATACTACATTCAAGCCCAAATCGACGTTCAACCCAGTGATGGCACACGATAATATTGATGTGTTCAGTGACATTGTAACATCAGAGCTGAAAAAGTTAAATAAAAAAACTTTGATGGCAAATAAAAGGACAGCAAAACAGAATAATTCTTTTGGTAGCCTAATGAAAAAACTTCAGGACGATGAAAAAATTGTAATTAGGCAATCGTACAAAGGGGGCAATATCGTCCTTTGGCCCCTAAATCTTTATTTGGAGGAAGCGCTTAAACAACTAGGTGATAGATTGTGCTATAGCAGGTGTGACCGACAGGCATTTAAACAAGCATGGGACAAGTTGAATACAAAACTTTACTCATGGAGAGGACAAGGACTTCTGAGTGGAGATGAACTGAAATTTCTAAAAACCAATCATCCCAGAATTCCGGTGTTCTATCTGATTCCTAAGATTCATAAGGACAGTACTAGACCACCAGGGAGGCCCATTATTTCAGCATGTGGGGGGACATTTGAAAAGGTGTCCAGATATATTGATCATTTCCTCTAGGAGTTTGTGAAATCCCTGCCATCCTACATTAGAGACACTATGGACTTTTTGCATAAAATAAAATCAGTGGTGTGGAGTACAGAATACTTATTGATCACACTAGATGTGACTGCTCTCTATACAAGCATCAACCATGCTGATGGAGTGAGGGCAGTGAAGCACTTTCTTAGCAAAAGACCAATGTGCATGTTGGAACACAATAATATGTTGGTAGAGATGTTGGAAATGTGTTTAAACAGTAATTATTTTCTCTTCCAAAATCAGATGTTTCAGCAGTTGCGGGGAGTAGCTATGGGGGCCTGCTTCTCCCCCAGCTACGCATGTTTACACATGGGGCTGTGGGAGGAGCAGGTCTTGGGCAATGCCTTTAGTGAGATCGTGTCTAGCAAAGTTGTATCTTGGCACAGATTTATAGATGATTTGTTTATAATTTGGAAGGGGACAACAAGTGAAGCAGAACAATTCATTAGTGACATCAATGAAAATGAATTGAACTTGAACTTCACAGGCACCATTAGTGACAACAAAGTCAACTTTTTAGACGTAGAGGTTTATGTAGAAGAAGGGAGATTGCAGACCAAATTACACCGCAAAGAAACTGCAGGTAACACAATTCTCCATGCCTCTAGCCAGCACCCCAACCACCTAATCCGAAGCATCCCCTATGGGGAGATGCTGAGGATTAGAAGAATCTGTAGCACAGATACGGCCTGTTTGATAGCACAAAAAGAGAGTGAAGCGAGATTCGTACAGAGAGGCTATGCAGATAGTGTGGTGTCAAAAGCAATGGAAAGGGCCAACAAGGCTGTATTGTCACCGTTATTGCCAGCGGATGCAGGGGCAGAACAATTAATGGCGGGCAGTGCAGGTGGCCAACCAAGACTTATCTTGGGGTACAGTTGCCAGCATAGACAAATACAGAACATTGTCAAGAAAAACTGGCATATTATCACAGGGGATCCTGCGATTGGGAAAACGATGGCAACTTTCCCTGCAATTACATACAGTCGAGCTCGGTCTATGAATGACATGCTAGTCAGGAGTAGCCCGGAGATATCAATCTGTAACAAATGGCTGGGCAAAAGCAAGGGTTTTCTAAAATGTCCAGTATGCAAGGCATGCACCATAGGGAAGAACAAAACAACGTATAGTTCTCCATTTAGTGAGACAGAGATTATCATTTCCAAGAAGATAACTTGTAAAACAGATTACGTTATCTACGTACTGGAATGTGTTTGTGGACTTCGTTATGTTGGAAGCACTAAGCTGCAAGTCCATAAACGGATTTTGCAGCATATGAGAGCAGTAACCAACAAGGACAAAGCCTACCCTGTGGCGAGACATGTTAATTCATGCCATAAGGGAGATGTAAACTGCCTGAAATACTATGCAGTAGACATGCTGCAGCCTTTGCGGAGAGGAGGCAATAGAGAAGCACAGTTGAGAGTGTTAGAAACCCGTTACATCCTTGAGCTTGACACCAAGACGCCGCATGGCCTCAACGCGACAGAGGATTTATATACCTGTTTACATTTGGAGTAATATCACAAAACATGGTATATGGATCAAAGATTAGAATTCTATAAATGAATCAGAAAAATAGAGAGTCGTCAAATCATGCTATATCATCTAGTACTGCCAGATTTTAAATTAACAGTTTAAATAAATACACATAAATAAGGGATAATCACACTAGTTTCTTTTCGTAGTACATGTGTAATACAGAATAAAACAGGCCGTATAGTAGCAGTGGTCCGGAATAGTGATAAGAATGCCCACATGGGCAGTACAAATGAAAATTCCTCACAAAAGCATTATAACCCACTAGCAAATAAGACTATTTAAGCGCTATGCACTTTAGTTTGCCAATTTGCACATAAAATCTACTATTTTATGAATTGAGTGATATACTGATCTGGAGCAAAAATGTATATATTTGTGAAATAATGTAAATAACTGTTGGAACATTTAAAAGAATTTTTTTTTTTTACCTAGCATTGTACAGGTAATCAAGTTTGTAAATAGGCATTATGCACTTTTTCTTCACCAACTTTCACATTTGACTCTCCCCTCATATAACAAATTGAGTTGTATAATAGTTTCAAAGGGAAATGTATATATACTTGATCAAAAATGTTGAAAATCAATGGCAAATGGAAATGGGATAAATTGCAATTATTAATTTGCACATATTTAAATATTTATTTTAGATATTTTATTGTATTTATTGCGAAAATTTTGCACAGATTTGAGGGTAATAATGCAAGGAGGAAATGTCGAGGTAAAAACGTATAACTCACAAAAAAGAAATGTTATCTTGTCAAACAATCCGGATTAGGCTGAAAAATATTTTCTCTATTTCTATAGGCCTGGAACCACGTGACCATTCCTGTACTACAAATCACTGGGTGTAATTCGACCATGTCATGTGATCAAGGGCTCCTGGGCCCGAAACGCGTCATGGCGGACAAGAGGGTGCACAGAATAAATTAAAGCGTTTAAATTCAACCTACAAGGGTCCGTTTCGTTTGTTTGGTTTCCAGATTTCCTTGGAGCGAATGACGAAGTTCTAGTCATATACATATACATATATATATATATATTTATATTTATTTTCCTCTCTCCTGCATACGCGTTTCCGCATTGTGCCTTCTTCGGTCCTGGATTTGACAGTCCTTGCTATACAGTGCATGATTGATTGAAGGAAGAGGCTGTGTCCTTGAAACGAGTTGGCGAAAATGTTACCTGAAATGAAGATGCCGGTTCTCGGTTCTCCTTGAACAATAAAAGCCAGTTGGTTTTAGACTGCTGGGAGTGCGTTCTTTAAAACTTGTGGGCCATTGAAGTACATATATATATATATATATATATATATATATATATATATATATATATATATATATATATGCAGCACAAAATTCCAACCACCTCCGACTTGCGGCGAAGAAGGAAACTCAGACCACCACTGCTCTTCAGGCGAAGTTTGTTTTATTCACATCACAGCCTGCAACGACGCGTTTCGGGCTACCAGAGCCCTTCTGGCGCTGTCAGACGATGATGGCGCTGTGGAACTATCAGGCAAGTGGCAGAATGGGGGAAGCCACCTTTCCACACCCGTGAAAAAATAACTTTATTTACAAGACTAGTGCTGCCAGCTCACTTGAGTTTTATTTTGGACTACCAATCCCATGATACTCTTTGTTGATACTCACCTGAGTTTGATTGAAGCAACATTAAAAGGGAATACATTGGCAAGTCACGTGTTGGCACTTTTCTTGTAGCAGCGATACCTCTGATGAAGGGCGGAGCTTGAAACGCGTCAGGTGCTGCGGACGCAGGATGTGATAAAGAGCTTCCCTGTCCCAAAGAAACGCCTGTTGTGAGTGCACCCCGAATGTGGCAACCTGTGAACCTGAATCTATACCGGCCTAGCCAGGTCGGGGGGAGCACCGCCGCATGACGAGCGGTTCTGGCGCTGTCAGACGATGATGGCGCTGTGGAACTATCAGGCAAGTGGCAGAATGGGGGAAGCCACCTTTCCACACCCGTGAAAAAATAACTTTATTTACAAGACTAGTGCTGCCAGCTCACTTGAGTTTTATTTTGGACTACCAATCCCATGATACTCTTTGTTGATACTCACCTGAGTTTGATTGAAGCAACATTAAAAGGGAATACATTGGCAAGTCACGTGTTGGCACTTTTCTTGTAGCAGCGATACCTCTGATGAAGGGCGGAGCTTGAAACGCGTCAGGTGCTGCGGACGCAGGATGTGATAAAGAGCTTCCCTGTCCCAAAGAAACGCCTGTTGTGAGTGCACCCCGAATGTGGCAACCTGTGAACCTGAATCTATACCGGCCTAGCCAGGTCGGGGGGAGCACCGCCGCATGACGAGCGGTTCTGGCGCTGTCAGACGATGATGGCGCTGTGGAACTATCAGGCAAGTGGCAGAATGGGGGAAGCCACCTTTCCACACCCGTGAAAAAATAACTTTATTTACAAGACTAGTGCTGCCAGCTCACTTGAGTTTTATTTTGGACTACCAATCCCATGATACTCTTTGTTGATACTCACCTGAGTTTGATTGAAGCAACATTAAAAGGGAATACATTGGCAAGTCACGTGTTGGCACTTTTCTTGTAGCAGCGATACCTCTGATGAAGGGCGGAGCTTGAAACGCGTCAGGTGCTGCGGACGCAGGATGTGATAAAGAGCTTCCCTGTCCCAAAGAAACGCCTGTTGTGAGTGCACCCCGAATGTGGCAACCTGTGAACCTGAATATATATATATATATATATATATATATATATATATATATATATATATATATATATATAGCCACACAGCCCACCCCAGGGATCACCACTACCCTTGGGCTTTTTAAAAAAAGGCGGGGCCCACACAGACACTCCTCCTATGGCTTAAGAAGCCCCGTGGACCACCACCTCCCTGGAGCTACATATGCATACAGTAGGGAGCTGCACAGGCCCCAGGCAGCACCACTTCCTTTTACAAAAAAAGGAGGGGGGCCGCACGGATACGCCTCCTACGGCTTAAGTAGCACCGGGGACCGCCACCTCCCCAGGGCTACATATATATTATTTATGTGGGTTGGGTGGCCCCTCCTGGCCCCTGGGACCAACCCCAGGGCCAGCTCCTGCTATCCCCTGAGGTGGCCACCCTCGGAAGATAGCAGTTTGCTTTCGCTTGGTGGGAGCTATGGCAGCTCCTGCCAAGCGAGAGCAACCACTAATTCCGCTCACAGCAAGCGGGATCTGTCAAACTGCTCTGCTTGCTGGGAGCGGAGTTTTTATCTGTTCCCCTGCCTGCTGCACATTTACCAATGCCGTCTCCCGCAGGAGGTGTGGAGCTGTCAGGGACGGCGAGGGCATTTAGGCTCCCCCCGCGGTCCCCATCAAAGCATACTTTGATGGGGACTTTGAAGTTGATGTGGTCGAACCCTGGGAGATGGGGTCTCCGGAGCCAAAATCGGTTTGTTGAGGGGGGCCATGTGGCCGCTCACTCAGTATTTTTTATAGGCCCTTGATAGGTGGTGGTCCCTGGGGCCCAGGGGGTCCACGCGGTCCCCTGCTTCTTTTTCAATTTAGGAGGTGGTGGTCCCCAGGGCATGGTAAAGCCCCAGGAAGGAGTTCCGCAAGGACCTCCTCCATTGATAAAATAAAGTCCCGGGGAGGTGGTGGTCCCTGGGTCTCAATAAGCCCAATGGAAGAGGTCCACATGGCACCCCTTCAATATATTAAATATAGCCCCAGGGAGGTGGTGGTGCCTGGGATAAAAGACCCTAAGAAGCTTTTCTTTTTTTTAGGCTCACATGCCCCCGGAACCTGGCCCACCCACGGGCTATAGTGTAAACAAATGCAGGAGACTGTATTTGTTTTTATCCTCAATTTTGCCGCAAATCTGTGGATCCACCTGCGATTTTGAGGCAAAATTGAGGAAAAAAATGTTTTTAACCCTTGGCGGGTTCACAGTGGAACCCCATCATCAGACTTAGGGGACAGTGTATTCCTACGCTGCCCCTTTCTGTCTTTTTTTAAAAGTTTTTTGAAGAAGCTCTAGGAGGGCGGCTGCATGTGCCCCCTTATTTGCACACACCCAGTGACCCACTCATGCACTCAGGTACCCAAACACACACACACCCACTCAGAGACTCATGCACTCACTGACAGACCCACTCAGACACTCACGCACTGACTGACACACATTCTCACATACCCAGTCAGAGACTCACAGACCCACTCACAGACCTACTCATACACCCACTCACACACCCACTCAGAGAGACACACACCTACTCACAGATCCACTCAGACCCTTACGCACGCACTCACAGACCAACTCAGAGACTAATGCACATTCTCACAGACCCACTCAGATGCTCATGCACCCACTCACAGACCCACTCAGACACTAATCTTTCCATTTACAGACACGCTCACAGACTCATGCACCCACTCACAGACCCAACCAGAGACTCCCTCGTCCACTGACTAACCAACTCTGATACTCACTCACCCACTCACTCCCCCACTCAGAGGCTCATCCATCCACTCACAGACACTCTCAGACACTCACACACCCACTCAAAGACTCATTCATAGACCCAAGGACTGACTCACAGCCCCACTCAGACATTCAAGCACCTACTCACAGACCCTATCAAATACGCAGGCACCCAGTCAGAGACCCACTCAGACACTCATGTACCCACTCACAGACCCACTCACTCACACACACATTCACATATCCACACAGGCACTCACATCCAGGTAGACACCCATACAGTCATTCACACACCCACTCACAGACCCATACAGTCACACACACACCACCTCCCACAAAATCACTCACACACCCACTCCTACCTATACAGCCACTCACATACCCACTCTCAAAGGTTACATGTTACACTTAAGAAGTACAATTTTTAAATAACGTTGAAATTCCCTCAACAAACCAGAGGATAAGGGGACGCCATGGTTAGGAAATCAAATTTAAAAATTCGTAGAAATTCACTGAAAATATAAAGGTTACAGGGACGTTATAGTGAGGCTCATATTTCACTCATTCAAAACCAGTGGAATTCAGCAATTATAGTTACCTGAGCTAACTATAACTTGTGCCCCTGCAGTGCACTGCTTATGACCTCACATATTACATCACTCATGACATGGTCAGTGACATCACTGATGACATCACTCATGATATCTCAAATGACATCACTCATGACATCACTGATTACATTATCCACAGACCCATTCACATACCCACTCACACCCCCACACAACCAACTGACACACCCACACACCAACTTACTCATCCACAGTGCCACTCACACACAGCCACTCATACAGCCATTCACTTACCCATACACCTACTTACACAGCCACTCATTCACCCAGTCACTCACACAGCTTCCCCATACAGCCATTCACACACCCAGTCACTCACTAATATAGTGAATCTCACACCCAGTCACTCACCCATACAGTCTCTCAATAGAGTCACTTACTAACCATTCACCAATCCATACACGCACTCACACATGGATGCACACAGTCACTTACATAATATATGTTACAAATAGTCTCATTCATTAGTAGTGCACAAAGGGCCATATTTACAAGGAAATAATGCAGTGCAGTGCTGCAAGCCATTTTACAATATGACGTATCCATGAACTCTCCCTTGCGCTGGTGCTGTCAAGCCAGACCATAAAAAATGTGTCTCTGTACACTTCCACCTACCCATCAGCTCCATCCAATAAAAGAAAAACAAAAACAAAACAAACCAAAAGCTTCTAAGTGTGCCGCCAATGTCCTGGAGATTTTCTACAACCCATAACGACTGTACAGGACTGGAAGCCTGAACTAGTAACTATGTCTGTGAAGGTGTTTACAACTCATCTTTTGTGCTACCATGTGATAGTGGCTGTTCACCGTAAGATCACGTGAAGCGGGCCAATATCGTAATTTACTCTGTGGCACACTGTGAGTTGGCAGGTCTGTGGTGTGCTAGCCAGAGCTCACCAGAGATCATAGAGTGAGCATTGTGCGATCCAGTTCAGGCCTGGCCTGGCGCCAAACTCCCAATCCAATGTATGAAACTGACCTTGGCAAGAAAAGTTATAAAATAAGCCATATTCAATCAGGGGTTGACATTTTAAAAAGCACTTGCACTTTCCCTTATCTTGGTTGGTTATTTTCCAATACTGGCTCCTGGCAACCTCACGTTGCCCAAGCAAGGAACAAAATGAGCAAGGCCATAAATTCTCTAACCTCCCTTCGTCAACCCAATGAGGCAGATGTGATTGTGTCACTTTTACAAATCTATAAAACACAATGCCTGCCCGTGGGAATCTATGGTGCAGAGGTATGGGGTCATTCTAACTGTACCCAATTACAGACCGAAGAAAATAGATTTTGCCGGAAGATTTTGGGGGGTCATTAGTGCACCAACTTACATCTGTCATAGGGAACTAAACCTCCCTTATACAGAAGACTTTTTAAGATCTAGACCCCCACTGTTCTGGATAAAAATCTGGCGTAATCCTGCTGCCTCCCTGTCACGTGATATTATCATGGACTGTTTAAACTGTGAGAGGGCTAATTGTATACCTTGGCTTAAAGCTGTGGAAAATAGTCTATCGAGTGTGGGGATGGGCCATCTTTTTACTACCCCACAACTTATTGATCACACGCATAAGAATTTAACAAAAAAGGCCCTCTATGCTCGTTATCGCAAGGAGAGATCAGCGCGTGATCTGGTAAAACCCACTACAATTAGATACACCTCCTTCATGGAGACAAGTGAGAAATCACCTGCCCTGCCCCAGGGCTACCTCCGCTTGAAGCTTGGCAGATGGAATAGGAGTTTGCTATTTCGGTTTAGGGACGGAAGTATTATAAATTTACTCTGCTTCCCGTTAGGCGTCAACAAACATGTGGAAAACCTAAACTGTCCCTGCAACTTAGGCGGCACACAAAGTCTGCTTCATTTTATTTTCTTTTGTGGTTTTTATAGAATGCACACTTTGCACTTTCTAATGCCGTACTGTTGGAAAAACGCTCTGACCGATTTTAAATTGGCTCTTAAAGACTTATTAATGTTAAAAACAGATGAGGCCATCTTTAGAGTGAGTTGCTTTCTCAAAGCCGCTGTACGGTCTCGTGCTTCTCTGTTAATTGATTGAAACACTTGCACTATGCACACTTTGCACATTGCCCATTGCACATTGCATATTTTGCACTAATGATTGTATTTTTGCATATGATAAAATTGTATATAGTTATGAATCTGTAATCAAGTAGGATGTTGTTTGTGTTTTTATCTTTGCTGGATTTTACGTGTACTTTTATGGATGTTTTACAATCCGAATAAAGATCATTTGACTTTGACTTGATACAGCCATTCACACACCCAGTCACTCACTAATATAGTGAATCTCACACCCAGTCACTCACCCATACAGTCTCTCAATAGAGTCACTTACTAACCATTCACCAATCCATACACGCACTCACACATGGATACACACAGTCACTTACATAATATATGTTACAAATAGTCTCATTCATTAGTAGTGCACAAAGGGCCATATTTACAAGGAAATAATGCAGTGCAGTGCTGCAAGCCATTTTACAATATGACGTATCCATGAACTCTCCCTTGCGCTGGTGCTGTCAAGCCAGACCATAAAAAATGTGTCTCTGTACACTTCCACCTACCCATCAGCTCCATCCAATAAAAGAAAAAGAAAAACAAAACAAACCAAAAGCTTCTAAGTGTGCCGCCAATGTCCTGGAGATTTTCTACAACCCATAACGACTGTACAGGACTGGAAGCCTGAGCTAGTAACTATGTCTGTGAAGGTGTTTACAACTCATCTTTTGTGCTACCATGTGATAGTGGCTGTTCACCGTAAGATCACGTGAAGCGGGCCAATATCGTAATTTACTCGGTGGCACACTGTGAGTTGGCAGGTCTGTGGTGTGCTAGCCAGAGCTCACCAGAGATCATAGAGTGAGCATTGTGCGATCCAGTTCATGCCTGGCCTGGCCCCAAACTCCCAATTGTATGAAACTGACCTTGGCAAGAGAAGGAATGCTTCTTCAACACATGTACACCTGTCCTTCCCTGCGTTAGAATAAGATTGACGGTAAACAGCACAACAGAGTTTGACATTCCCTGAGGCTGGTGTGTCAGAGCAGCGGTCAGCACAAATACATGCCCTAGCAGATAGCGATGGAAGGAATATGAGCCGCCAACTGAGGGAAGGCGGGAAGCAGTAGGCGGCAAGATCCCTTCACAACAGAGCCAGTCACACAGAGGTTTGCAGCGTGGTCACTGTAACTCGGTTTAGTTCACTTGTAGTTGTTGTAATGAAGTTCAAGGAGATCAAGTAGAAATCAATGGGTTTATTCAACAGACAGCTTGAACAACCACCTCCAGCAAGAGCTCAGTAGAGAATGGTTAATCCTTGCATAGAATGTTACAGTGGACATGTAAGATAATAATTCTAATAGAGAATGCTACATTACCATTCTAGCATAAAAGGTACAAACATGGAATACTACACACCTTCCCCCTTTGAAAAAAAACAAAAAGAAAAATTTTATAAATAGGAGAAAAAAAATAATTTATGAGAGAAAATAAACCAAAAAAATTAGGGAGAAATAAAAGAAAATTCAGCAACAATAATCATGTAACTTCACAGGAATTTGTTTAACACGAGAACTTTTCCTAGGAACAAAATCAGGAACAACATTTTCTTGATAAACAGGATTATGAGATACAGGAACATCCTCTCGGAAACTAGTATTGCCAAAATTACATTCATTGACAGGTGTAGGAACATTACTTTCAATAACAGGTGTAGAAGAAACACTCAGAGGAAGACTGCCACCCACAGGAACATTTAAATCTTGACCCTCTGGCATGAAAGTGTCAACCATGGCAGAGTAAGGTACTTGGTCCTTAATAATGGGGTTTTTAATCGGAGAAGGAACAGACAGATTTGGATTTCTACACAGAGAAACTCTCCTGAAATTCCATACTTTACCCCCATCAACACGAACAGCTTTAGAAAAAACTTCAATAACTTTGCAAGGGTCAGACCATTTGTTCCACTTGTTCCCAACTAACCTTCCAAATTTTACACGTACAAAATCACCCACACTGATTTTCCTACTGCGATTGCTAGAAGACACAGAACTGTTTTTCATTTTTTCTTGGTATCTCAACACCCTATTTCTAACTTCATCACGGTCAAAGGAAGATTCAACTGGAAATTTAATTTTCATCCACCAAGGAAGAAGCTTTGAACCAGGTTTTCTACCTCTAAGCATCTCAAAGGGAGAGAGACCTGTAACAGAATTAGGGGAGGTACGATAGGATAACAGTGTAGCATATAAAGTTTTCTTCCAATCAAGGTTGCTCTTAACTGCTAACTGGATGGACTCCTTGATGACCCTATTAAAGCGTTCCGTCTGACCATTGGCCTGGGGATTATAGTTGGACGCTCTTTTGTGGGCAATACCACATCTTTCAAGAAAAGACCCAAACTCCTTGCTGACAAATTGCGGACCATTATCAGATACAATTTCGGCTGGAATTCCTTCTCTACAAAAGACTTCGTCTAGAAACTGAACAACCTGCGTAGAGCCAATCTTATCTACAATCTTGAGCTCTGGCCATTTAGAAAAGTAGTCAATTAAAACTAGTGCAAAAACCTCTTTGTTGGGAGATAAAAATAGAGGTCCGACAATATCAATGCCAAGTTTTTTCCAGGGACAGCTAACAAATTTGATGGGAGAAATGTCCGTGGACAAAGGTTTTACAGTTTTATCACTACTGGCACACGGAGAACAGGAATTTACCCACCTGTCAACCATTCCGTCAATGCCAGGCCACCAGTAAAATTCGCGGATACGCCTTTTGGTACTGGACATACCCATATGGCCCTCATGTGCCATGGAAACAATCTTTTCTCTTAAGGTAAAAGGAGGGACAATCTTGTCACTTCGAGTCACAAAACCTTGGTTAAACATAAGTTCATTCTTAATTTTAAAGAAGGAGAGAACATCACCAGACAAATACCTTTCTTGAGGCCAACCATGCTGTAAATAATCCACCACGCCAGATAAACAAGTATCATTACACATTGCTTCTCTCCAAGCAATCTCTGATATGCCAGTAGATAAACCTGTACCGTTACATTCATTAACATCATCAATGTTAAAAACTACATCAGAGTCAGAAAAGTGGGAACAAATAGAATTGACTAGTGGTAACCTGGACATGCAGTCGGCATGTACATTTAAGCGACCAGGAATATATTCCACAATGCACTGGAACTCTTGTAGTTTCGCAGCAAGACGGGCCAAACGCGCAGTTAAGGTTCTGCCACCTCCAGCTGCTAACATGTGTATTAAAGGCTTGTGGTCGGTTCTTAAACGAAAACTGGTACCCCAAATGAACTGCCTAAAATGCTCACAAGCCCAGGTACATGCTAGAAGTTCCTTCTCTATGGTGGAATAATTGTATTCTGCACCACGCAATGTCCTGGAAGCGTAAGAAACTACATGTTCTACGCCTTCGCTTTTCTGGATCAAAACAGCACCCAAACCATTATTGCTTGCATCCACACATACTATGCATTCTTTACCCAGTTTGAAAGGTCTGAGAAATGGAGCATTAGTTATCTCTTGTTTCATAGTATCAAAAGCAAGTTGCTGGTCTTTACACCAGCTGAATTTTACATCTTTCTTTAATAGAGATCTTAAAGAGTGAACTTTGGAGACATAATTTTGAACAAACTTACTGTAGAATTCGGTTAAACCTAAGAAGGAGACTAATTGTTCCTTGGTTGACGGTGTCGGTGCTTTCAAAATACTCTGTATATGGTTAAACTTAGGTTTAATACCCTCAGAAGAAATCTCATGACCCAGATACTCTACTTTGCTCTGTCTGAATTTGCATTTGGATAATTTCAACGTTAAACCTTTCTCTTGGACAGACTTTAGAACTTTCTCAAGGTTAGCATCGTGTTCTTCATGATTCTTGCCGTAAATGAGGATATCATCTTGAAATGCAATCGCACCCAAACAACCTTCCAATACAGTTTTCATAAGCCTTTGGAACACAGAGGCTGCGCTGGCTAAGCCGAAAGGCATGCGGCAATATTGAAACATTCCTTCCGGTGTGATGAAGGTTGTTAAGAATTTTGACTCCTCATGCAACAAAACCTGATGATATGCACTAGTAAGATCTAGTGTGGAGAATACCGATGCCCCAGACAGGGTGGAGATGAGTTCATGGATATGGGGCAAAGGGTGTCTATCAATCCAGATTTCTTTGTTTAAGCTCCGGAGGTCAACACACAGACGGAGTTCGCCATTGCTTTTAAGTGACAAAACCACTGGCGAAACCCAAGGAGAAGACTCTATTGGTTCAATGATTTTCTTATCAACCAAATCCGAAAGAATTCCTTTTAATTTTTCGCGATAAGCCAGAGGGACGTTCCTTACTCTATGTCGAATGGGTAAGGCTGAGTCTTTGAGAATGATACGGTGTTTAAAATTCACAAAGGTTCCCAAATTATCTGAAAAAATGGATGAAAATGTATTCTTCAATAGAGTAATGAAGTCATTTTCAGGAGGGACTACATATACAGGAGGGGAAGCATTGGGGTCAAGTTTAATGCCAAGGTCGTATTGATGGGGCCAACACAAAATGGATGCCCCTTTGGAGGATACATAAACCTTCCCTTTAATGGATCTATCTTTAAATTTGATATCCGCCCACATGTAACCCTCAATATCAATTTTCTTACCCGTATATCCACCAGGATTTACATCTGGTGGTAATAGTTTGGTTGATTGCCAGTGACGATTGAAAACATTCTTGCCGATTATGGTATACCAAGCGCATGAATCAATCAACATTGAGATTTTCTCACCATTGATAGTGATGATATCAGTGGGAAAACCTTTACACTCTGAGTCACCAACGCATAACAGAGTGTTTATCTCAGAAGGTTGTTCAGTATCATCATATTCTTCATAAGACAAAAATTTACTCTTTGAGCAGACTTACACATTTTGCTATAGTGACCAGATTTTTTACACTTTATGCAAATCTTATTCCAAGCAGGACAACCTCTGTAGTTGCCTACGTGATCATTAGCACCACACCTATAGCAAATTATCTGAGGCTTTTTAATAGGAAATTTACTTTCTCTCCCGGAAAAATCTTTTCTTGGAGGAAAAGAACTCTTTTTAAAATTATTGAAGTTTTTAACTAACGAGACTTCAGGGATAACTACTTTATTTTTAACATCTTGACCTCTAATTTCATTCACAAATAGTTCGGACTGTTCAATGCCTTTGGCGATATTCAGGACAGCACTAAGTGATGAGTCTGTACCCATCCAGAGACGTTCTTGGATCTTTTTGCTTTTAGTGCGCATCATAATTTGGTCCCTCAAGACCTGTTCAAAATTGATGGTTTCAAAAGCACAGGACCCAGCCAAAGTGCGTAAAGCGGCTACATAATTTTCGATGGACTCATCGTCTTTTTGTACTCTGGAATAAAATTTAAACCTTTCCATCACAACGTTAATTTTCCTTCCAAATCTAGTACTTAGTTGTTTTATGACAATGTCAAAAACATTTACATCCCCTGAACCAGTATTTTCTATGGGAGGTAGACTTTGTAATTCTTTAAGGCCGGCACCACCCAGACAATTCTTTAACAATGCTAATTTCCTTTTAGGAGAGCACCCATCTTCTTCAACAACGTCTACATAAGCCAAAAATGTGGGGTACCAAAGATCCCATTCTACTTTTGGATCACCTGCTGAGGGTAAAAAATGTGCAGGTGAAGGAATATTATTTGACATTGTAAATAGTTATATCAACAGTTTCATATACATGAATTACATAAAATAATAAAAGTAGTCACCGTTGTCCATGAGGCAGAAATTCCAAGAGAATGTTAAGTCTTTTCACTTCCAGTTCTTTCCTTTCTTTTTTTTTTTTTTTTAAAAACGATGTAGAAATAATAGTATATTCAGTAAGGTACGTTGTGTAATAAGGAATATATAAAATTAATTTTGAAACGAGGTGTTAATGATGAGTAAACTTCTGAAAAACGATCGTGATTGTCATTTGAAGACGATCGTGGTTGTTACCATGGAAACGTGCAGTAACAAAATGGCTGCTGGGACGCATACGCGAGAGCGTGTTGCGTGCGTGATGACAAAAGGAACGTGGTGATGAGTCAGAAGTTGCAGACGTCGTACAAATGGACGCTCGTGAAGACGGAGGGGCTCGTGGAAGAAAAGACGTTCGTTTGGTAAGTTTCAAATGATGCAGATGAGGTCTAATAGTTAATAAGATAGAAAAAGGCAGAAAATTGTAACGCGTTGGCAAAAATTTATCGCGTTAAAATCAGAGTGGAAAGAAAATAAGTGTTGATCAGTTTGGGAGGTTAAAACGGGAACGCAACTCTGATTAAACGAGGGTAATATAAAGGCTATGAATACAAACTGCCGCTGGTGCAATCAGGGCACAGAAAGGAGGTAAACAGCCGCTGGTGCAATCTTTGTACACAAACGAAACAGAAATACCTTAATTTTTCTTTATGCTGTAAAGGTGAACGCTGTCAACATCCCTTGACTTCATCAGAAAGGATCCTTGAATAAGACGGGTTCTTTTCTTGAGAAAAAAATTAATTGTAGATTCCTTATGGATAGTTGAAGATCCCGGTCGTCGCCAAATTTGTGTTGTAATGAAGTTCAAGGAGATCAGGTAGAAATCAATGGGTTTATTCAACAGACAGCTTGAACAACCACCTCCAGCAAGAGCTCAGTAGAGAATGGTTAATCCTTGCATAGAATGTTACAGTGGACATGTAAGATAATAATTCTAATAGAGAATGCTACATAACCATTCTAGCATAAAAGGTACAAACATGGAATACTACAGTAGTTGCACAGGAACTCCTTTTCAAAGATGGCAGAAAGGTGCAGCGCCCTAAGCCTCTGCTCTTTGGTGTCTTGTGCACTGTTGCTCGCTCTTGTCAATGGCGCAGGAGCAGCTAAGATCCTCGTGGTTCTAGTGGACGGCAGCCAATGGGTAAGAGTCTCATGATGGAGTTGATAGCCAGGGGACATGAGTTTAACTTGCTAAGACCTTCCAATGCCATATCCATAGATGAGGGATCCTATTCTTTTCATATCGAAACAATTCAGCGGCAATAACAGCGCACCCTGAGCAGAGAGCAGAAGGAGAAATATTTCCTTGACTTTGTGTCCAATCACGCCTTTTCCAAAGTTGCATCACCACATTGCGTTGCTTGGGAATATTAGGAAGCACAAAAGAAAGTTACTAAGATAACTGCAGTAAGTCTGCAAAACATGCTTGGAAGTATGGATCTGATGGATTGTCTCAAAGATACGCTACAAGCTTATGCTAGCCGATCTTCACTATGCAGGTTGAGTTATGCTGGCTTATCACCTTCAGATCTCAGTGGTATTATTTGAAAGCTGGATGCCAACCAAAGACATCCACTTTGCCATTGCTCCATCGCTGAACTCCTATGTGCCCGTACTACATTCAAGAGTGACTGACAGAATGAGCTTTGTCGAAAGATTTCAAACTCTTGCCCTTTACCTCTTGAATTAATTTACAAATCAGTTCTTTATTTACCCCACATATGATTAACTTTGTTGACGGTATCTGAAAACCAACACAGGGATTTATGGTTTGTACAAAAAAGCTGATATCTATCTGATGAAAGTAGATTGTGTCCTTGAGTTCCCCAGGCCGTCCATGCCCAATGCTTTCAGTGTCGACCACCAAAGGCTCTCCCAGCAGAGATTCAAGAGTTTATGGACAGTTCAGGTGAAGAGGGAGTGGTGATCTTCTCATTAGGAAATCTGGTACGCACTGTACCCTTGGAGATAACCAATAAGCTTGCTTTAGGCTTGGCCAGGCTTCCTGAATGAGCGACTTGGTGCTACACAGGGGAGACACCATCCACTCTGGGGAATAACACCAAGATTCTGAGCTGGCTGCCCCAGAATGACATCCTTAGTCATCCAAAAACTAGGGCCTTCATTGCACACGGAGGAGAGAATGGAGTGTATGAGGGCATTTACCATGGATTTCTTGAGATTGGCTTTCCTCTTTTTGGTGACCATTATGAGAACATTTAGCGTCTTAAGAGCAGTGGAGCCGCCTTCCTGTTAGAGAACATGGCAGAATTCACAGCAGAAGATAATTACACTGCTGTAAGAACAGTTATTGATGATCCAAGCTATAGAACCAACATGCAACGCCTGTCTGCTTTGCCCAGAGATGTACAGGTGCACCCAATGCAGACCGCCATCCTCTGGACAGAGTACACCATCCGACACAAGGGTGCGTCCCATCTTCAGGCAGCAGGGAATGACCTGCCGTTTTATGAGTACTACCTGCTTGACGTCATAGGATTTCTAGTAGCTGTTCTATATTTCCTACTAATTTTAGCTTGGAAACTGAAAGGATTGACGTGTTTGCCATTTTCAGTGATGCTTCAAGTCCTCCAATTCAAACAATGAAAACATCTGTTGCTGAAGTTCAATGGCTTCTTTTCAGTAAATGTCATTACGTTTCCAAGGGAACTTCACAAATGTAGGCAACTGTACAAATATAGGGGCATATGTACAAGGACTTAACGCCCCATAGCGTAAATTATTTGACGTAATGGCGGCTTTTTTATCGCAGTATTTACAAGTTGCTGCTAACTGCAGTTAGCGGCACTTCTCCAACATGTATTTTTAAGATTGCCACTTCAGTTAGTGGAACTTAATGAAAATGAGATGCAAGGCAGGCGTTCCTGTGCAAAAACTGCCACTAACCCCACTTCGCAATATTTACAAGGAATTCCTTGTATGGTGCAAAACCCAAAAAACTGCCTTTAACTCCAGTTAGTTTTTAAAAATGGTGCAAACACTTGGGGCCTTATTTCAGAAGGTTTTGGTGCTGGACAGCGCTGCAAGGAATGTTGCTGCACTGCCCTGCAACAAAACTACAGGGCAGGAATGTGCAGCATCAATAAGATAGGGCGCATTCCTGGGCCTCATTCATGAAAAGTGCTGCATCGCTGCGACAAAACAGCATTGCAACACTTTTCACTATGCCCTTCTTGCGACACCATGGATGCACAGTATTCACTGTACGGCGCTCCATGTCGCAATTAACGACAGATACTTCTGGAATCCTGACGTAACTGTCAGCCTAAAGTCACGCATTGCTGCAGTTGTGTCACAAGCATGACACAACTTCAGCAATGCATGGGTTCAGCCTAGCCCTGTGGCACTGCGTCACCCTTGCAGGCTTAGGGTACTGGCGCAGTGACGTCCTACAATTGTTGCAGTGCAATGTGATGGATTTCACTGCACCACTCCTAAATGGCTTTGTTGGGTGGGAACGCCCACCCTCCATACATCATACCTGATGCAGGTATAATGTGGCACAGGGCTTCACAAGGTCACGCATATGCCTAAACACTTCACTTGCAAATATGGCACAACTTGGTGGAAGAATCATGCTGCAAGTACGTCAAGAAAATTACGCACCGGTGTGGTGAAACTGTCAGAAGCGGCTCATGAATAAGACCCCCTGTCTTTTTCCCCTACGTTGGCGCACAATGGTTGCCATGAGCCAACACAGGCACCCTTTGCGCCATGGTGCAAGCATGACTGTGTTGCGGAGATGATTGATGGTGTGGCTCTATCTAATCTTGAGACATCTGGAGGTAGGTCTGGACTAGTGGAGGGCGGGAGTGAACCAGTTGGCCTTCTTGGAGTGTTGTTAGTCTGGTCTTTTTTTGAGGGGTGTCAGTGCAGTTGGAGATCCATCGGTGGAGGTTGCGCGCTATGGTGTTGGCGTCTGTAAGTGTTGGCGGTGTGGTGCTGCTGAGGGAATTGATGGGAAGTTCGGTGGCCTTGATCCAGCTGCGACGGGGGCAATGATGGCGATGGTGTATGGTTGGCGTGGTGAAGGCGGGATGTAAGCAATAATGGTCGGTACAGAGGTATCCTGTGGTGTGGCTGTAGTTGAAGTTTCCGCTGTTGGAGAAGACGGGCTCGAGCGTGTGTCAGGCTATGTGGGTTGGTGCAGTGACTAGCTGCTTGAGTCAGATGTTGGCGAGGTTTAAATGAGGTACATCTGAAATATTTGCTACAGCATGTATTCTCTGGCTGGTATTGATATTTTCTCAGTGCCATCAATATTTATGAAGAAATCAATTTGCATATCCAAATGAAGAAAATACCCCAATGTTAACACTAACCCTCACCATTACTCTAACCAAAGCCAAAACTCTAATCCTAGCTCCCATCCACAATACTATCCATAAATATATTTATGCCAGGGCAGTGAAGATAAATGTGGCCCAATACACAATATTTTCTGCAAATATAAAAATGAATGCACATTCACACATTTATTGTTACAGTGTATAGGTCTAATTGCATTTTCTTACCACATAAGAGCATACATGACATTAGAGAAGTTGAAAGTGAGGCACCAGATGGGTCATCTCCCAGCGCTCAGTGAAATAAAGTTGGGGTTGTGACTGAAAATTACAGTCTTTTTCCCTAGTTTGTTTGAGTAGAGAAAGGAAAGATTATCATAGAGAACCTGTAAATTGGGAACAGAGTGCGCGCGCTGTCAGAAAGGTGCAAAAAGCTTTTCACAATACTGAATATTTCCCTTGACAATCTGCCAGCAGCAATCTTATTAGCATAAAAATATCAGAGAGCGGTGCGACTGAGGCGTCGGTATTTGGAGTGAATGACCCTCCGTGTATCAAGGGGGTCGCCACTGAGGTCGTTAAGAGTCACTGCCTTAGAAATACGATGTAGGCCACCCAATATATATTACCTACTGGCGGTCGCCAGTAGGTAGTTATAGTTAGGCTCGATTTCCATAGGGAAATCGCAACATTCTATTTGGAATAACTTCGGCGCCGGTTGAGGAATCAGCCTGAATTTTTCAGCAACTTTGCCTCGCGGCGCTCCGCTCCTTCCCTGAAAGTTTGGGGGGGATTCGTCAAGCGGGGGCCGAGATAAAAGGGGGGTCCCAAAACGTGTTTTCCCCATGTTAATTTCCATAGGGCGGTCTGTCGCACTTTTAGCTCGAACGGCTGAATGGATTTTCACCAAACTTGGCAAAATTGTAGGGACTGGTAGCCCGATGTGCCTTTGCTATGTCTCAAGATATGTGGTCCAGAGGATTTTGAGTAATTTAGGTTAAAAAAAATGTATATATCTGTAAGCGCGCCCCGGTGCGCGTACCGGGGAGCGCTCCGGGCACGCCACGTGACCTGCGCACGGGAAGCTGATTGGCTCTCGGGTGTCTGTAAACATTCGAAACAGTTCGCAGCGGCCGCCATCTTGTGTCTCGGTAGGATCGAGACACAAGAGGTGGTAAAAACAAAAGGGAAAATAATGAAAAGGGGGCAGGGTACACCCCCCCTGACCCTCTAGGTTTGATGTGGGGGCCATAAAAGGGTCCCTCGGGTAAAAAAAATGTTTTCGCTTTTTTCCGATTTTCGCGGGGGGAGCGCCCGGTACGTGCACCGGGGAGCGTACCGGGGAGCGAATCAAAAAAAAAAGAGATTGCCAGAGTGCTAAACATTTTAGCAATTTTTTTATAAATGGGAGGTAGTTCTGAAAAGAACTTTTTTTTAATTGTTTTTGTTGTTTTATATATTTTTTTATTTTTCTGAACATTTTTTTTTTGTATTTTTTGAACAATTTTATAATTTTTTTGCTTTTTTTGGGCGGAACAACGAAAAACAGGCATTAGAAAGGGCTCAACAGGAGCAAAAAAAAAAAAATTACTTCTTGGGGTGTTTTGAGCACTTGTGGTTTTCAAATGCTCTATTAATTAAAATGATACTCCTCTCCCCATAAGAAATTAGTGCACCACAATAAATGCACACTAGCTTCAGGTGCACAAAATTCTTTTGAATATTTGGGACCGTCTCCCTCGCCTCTGGTCCCGATAGAGTTTCCTGTGACGATATACTGGCCACAGGAGTTGGTGGGTTATCCTGGAGGTGACGCACCTCAGCAACGCTATAATTGATTGGATGCCACCTCTGCATGTGGCGGTGCATAGTATAGTTTCCAAAACTATACTTTTTGTTTGTGCCTCGGGACAGAACTGCATTGCAAATGAGGCATGTCACGTACCGGGCATTGACCTTTTTTTGCTCTCGAGGGTAAGAAAAAAATTGCCATATAAAATTGTCTATGTGGTGGGATTGCCGGGGCTCTTCACGCAAGAACTGCCTCGGCTCTACCTCCTCTTCCTCTTCTTCTTCCTCTGGGTTTGGAAGGAACTGTGCAGGTGGTCCTTCCTTCCTAGGTGGTTGTGGTGGTGGTGGGGGTCCACTAGCTGCAGCTACTACAGATGCCATGACTGAACAAGCAGAAACAGGTCTTCCTCTCACAAAGATGAAAGTCAGAGTGAGGAAAAAAGGTGGGGTTTTCATGATTTGGGAAAAAAACTGTTCTGGACCAATGAAAAGCGTTATTTTCAAGTCACATGATCCAAGCTTTCAACATTTGGAAACCAAAACTGATCTGCACCAATGAAAAGTGTTATTTTCAGATCACATGACCCGATGCGCTTACGCTACGCGCCCCGGGGCGCGTCGCGTAAGCGCGTCATGACGTTGCGCGATCGTATACGATCGCGTGATTCCGGGTGCGCTTACGCAGTGCGTCATATGACGCATCACGCGACTACGCGAAACGTCATGATGTTGTTTTCGTTCGCGGGAATAGCGCTCTCGGGACGCTCCCCGGTACGCGCCCCGGGGCGTGCCGTAACATTGCGCTTACCCGTGCGTTCACCGTTACGCGCCCCGGGAGCGCTCCGGGGCGCGTACCAGGGCAAACAATAAAAAAATATATATATATTTACACTATTTAAAATTTGTTATAAAAATTATTACTTTCTTACCTATAGATATTTGCTATTAAAAAACCTATGAAATTCACTGAAAAAACCATAGGTTTCACCCCAGTTATAGTTAGGAATTAGCATTTAAAAAACCTATTAAATTCACTGAAAAAACCATAGGTTTTACACCAGTTATAGTTAGCTGGAAATTTTACTCGCATAAAACCATTGAAATTCCAACGTTATAGTTAGTTGGACTCACTATAACTTGCGCGTGCAATGCACTGCTGATGACTTCACATATTACATCACTCATGACATGGTCAGTGACATCACTCATGACATCGCTGATGACACCATCCAGTGAATGTGTGTTTATCTGAGAAATAAATATGTGTTATATATGTATATGTAAAAGTTGATGGAAAAATAAATTAGTGTTTAGATGTTTTTTTTTTTTTTAATTGATTGGTTAACTGACTTAATAAGTGTATCTTAGGCAATACATATATTAGTGAGTAATGTTTAAATATTGAAATATAAGGATTAGTGTTTCACTTTCTGTATAAGTGGCTGCATGGGTTGGTGAGTAGCTACATGTGTATGTATATGGGTTATTAGATGTTTGATTTAGTATCAGTATGAGTGTTTGTATGGTTTGGTGGGGGTATTACTTAGCACATAGATGCATGAATAACTGACTCTCTGTATGTGTTTTGAAGACAGCATATGTGCAGGACTGTATGGGTGGATGAGTGAGTATATGTGTGTGTTAGTGAGTGAATGACTGTCTCACCAGTGTCTTTATCAGCAACTACATATGTTTTAATCTAGTATATGTGAATATTGATGTATGCAAGTGAGTATATGTGAGAGTATGAGATTGTAAGAGTTCCTGTTTAAATAAGTATGTGTTTCTATAAGTGATTGTTTAAGAGAATAAATATGTGTAAATTTCCTTAGAAGTAAGGTGGTAGTGTGTGTATAGCTCTATATGCAAATAAATGGATGTTCAATAGTTTATTTGCATGTGTGAGTAACTTTTGGATGACTGTCGGTGTGTAACAGGATGTATAGGTGTATCACTACATATGATGAGTGAGTATATGTATGAGTGACTATATAGAACTGTTGGTGAATGAGTGGATGTATATATAGATGGTGGAATTATTGAATTGGTTGTTGTAACTGGTATGGGTATCTCCATTTTGTTTGAATTTTTTTTTTCTATTTTTGAATATGTGTTTCAAGGGTTACATTACAGTGAAAGGAGGTCTGTCACTCTGTCACAATGATGGTGTCATCAGTGATGTCATGAGTGATGTCACTGACCATGTCATGAGTGATGTAATATGTAACGTCATCAGCAGTGCATTGCACGCACAAGTTATAGTGAGTCCAACTAACTATAACGTGGGAATTTCAATCGTTTTATGCGAGTAAAATTTCCAGCTAACTATAACTGGTGTAAAACCTATGGTTTTTTCAGTGAATTCAATAGGTTTTTTAAATGGTAATTCCTAACTATAACTGGGGTGAAACCTATGGTTTTTTCAGTGAATATATATATATATATATATATATATATATATATATATATATATATATATATATATACAAATGTGTCTCCTCCTCGAATCTCTCGGCGTCTCAGGAACAACCTCGCACACCAGCAAACAAGGGAGACGGACCACAAACGAATCAGCATAGGTCAATTTTATTTATTCCACAGAGATCAGCTACGCGTGTCTGGCAAGATATGCCCTTGATCACGCTGCAACATTTGAATAGACGAAAATGCTTTTTATGCAGTGTTAACGTAACACTCCCTCACGGTGACATCATGTATCATGTGATAAATAAATAAACAGTGAGAAAATACTACCACAGAGTAATAGTGCCACTGGCATAGCGCAAAGACATATACCTGGATAAATCCAAATATTTGGGCATATATTCTATAAAAATAATGATGATGGAAAAATGTATATATATCTCCACATATACAAACATCATAAATCTCAAAAACATTAACTGTATGAATACAGAATCAATGATACAGAAAGCCCAGTATATGCGTAATATACCAATAGATAATACATATATACATATACATATATATGTATATCATTATCAGGGCATGATACGTGACTGCCTTTGTGGCCCCGCCCTCATTTATTTATAGAGACACATTACGTCATGTGGGACTCTACCACCACACAGTACGCACACGGGTACGTTCTCTCCGCCCACTCCACCAGTCCTGGTGAGGTGGGACATTGCGTTCCTCCCCAACTAAAATAATATTGATAACACAAAAATGAAATGTACAACTCTGCATGCCAATATACTATACCAAAGTCACCCAACAGCGATAGTCACTCTTTGGGCAACCCAGAACTACACCAGGAAGCCAGCTAGCCTCGATGATGGCATTGGGTTATCGCTCAGGTGGTCATGGGAGCAGTTGCTATGACCAGGTACACTCGTAGAGCAATTTCCAGTGTCTGTGGTTGCAGGTGGGCCAGGCTAAGCAGGACTTGACAGCATCACTGCATGATCAGTTCGGTCAGAACAGTCCACCGAATACATCTGAACAAGGTGATGAAAGAGATCACACCAAGTGCTCACCGCACCCAATGGGGATACTCTACTGTTCACTGGGACTTTGTTACTCCCTTCAGACTCTTTTGAAAAAAGAAATGTTGCAGGTAATCTCCTCATCTTCTTGCTGGGCAGTGACCATCGTACCTTTGCGAGACACTACTGTTCACAGGCATTGCTCAAACGGCAGATGAAACTTGCTACCCGGGTAGCAGTCTTTGTGAAAGATTCGCCCAGTTGGATATTGGACACACGAGCCGTTTGACGTGCATTGGTGGCCTTTCTCCTGTTGAACTCTTTCACATTATCTATGGGACCAGGAACCCAAACAGGGTGGTGTGGGATGGTATCTGCAATGATACACCCCATGCAGGCATACCCTGGAGCATGGGGAGTCGGTGCTCCTGCAGAAATCCGTAACTGACTTGTTCTATCAATTGTCTGCCCGCTTGGGATATGTGGATTACCTTATTGAGGGTCCGCATAAACTACTCCACTTCACGGTTTGCCTGTGGCCACCTCGGAGTCACTTTGTGACGACAGATATTCCATGACCTCAGATAGCCTGTGAATTCTTGTCCATGAGATGAAGGTGCATTATCAGTCCTTATGATCATGATTCCGTGCGTGGCAATGACTTTCTCTAGTTTGGTGATGACTTCCATCACAGTCTGCGAGTTGACAATCTCCACTAACGGGTATTTGATATATTCATCAATAATGATCATCGCATGTCGCCCATCAGGCAAATGACCAAAATCAAAACTGGCCTGCTCCCAGGAGATTTCTGGGCCTTCTTCCGTGATGACTGGAGAGGGGTGCTCTGTGGTTCAGATAACCTGACACCAGTGGCACTACTTGACAGCATTTTCCACCACTTCATCCATTGCCAGGAACTTCACCTTAGCTCTTGGTTTTGACCACGCCTTGATGGCCATGGTGAGTCAGGTGCACTACCTGAAGAGTGAACCCGATTGTATCACCAGGCGCGGTCCTCGGAGGAGGTACCCTCGATAATCCCTTGGCAGTTCATGGCGGACATGCAATAGAGAGTCAAAGATCTTTTGCGCCTCTTGCGTTCTTCAAGACCAATGCTTTTTCAAATTACTCCAGTCATTGGAAGAAACAGCTGTGATTGCTACTTTCAAGCATTCATCTTCCTGTGGAGCTGACATCAGAGTGTCCAGAGCCAGTGGAAGCGGGCAGGATAGTTCTGCGACATATGTCATGTATACTTCCGTTGCCTCAGCTTTCTCTGCTTCTTCAGAGTTGGCATCATGGAGATGATGGGAGAGGTAGTCCGCAGAGCTGAAGGAGCCTGGGTGGTATTCTACCTGACAGTCATATTCCTGACGCTGTAACAGCCACTTTTCGATACAGGGTTGTTGCTTCGATGCTGACCCTCTGAAAAAAGGCAACAGCAGTTTATGGTCTGTGGAAACAACTAAAAGGAGGCCATACACATATATGTGGAAATGTCGACAAACACAATGTATTGCTGTCGCCTCATGCTCAATTTGGGAACAACGTTATTCCATTTCTGTTAAAGACCAACTCGTGTAGACCACCAGGATCTAATTTTCATCCTTTTGTCTTTGTAGTAGTACAGCTTCAAGACCATGAGTGCTTGCATCCACCGCCACATTGGTGTCTTTCCTGGGATCAAAATAGGATAATGTGGTATTTGACAATAGTGCTTCTTTAGTTAACTGGTATGCTGTCTCTTGTTCAGGTCCCCATTGCCACGTGATGGTTGTCTTAGTCAATTTGCAAAGAGGTCACGTAAGACCAGTGAGGCCTGGGAGGAATCTTCCACAGAAATTCCATGCCAAGGAAACTTCTCACTTCCGAGATGTTGCAGGGTGCCAGAGCGGCTTTCACATCTTTTACCTTCTAGGAATTCTGGATAGGGGCTGACTCCTTGCTCGGAGAAAGTGAGCCAAAGTAATTGATCTTTCTTTCTTTTTTAGGAACTCTAATTTTTTTCAGTGGAGGGTGAGCCCCACTACCCTGATTCGCTTACTTTGATGATACCTGGTAGGTCACTGAACAGTTCTCACATGGAATTCTGAAAAACGTCTGCCACACTGAAAACACCGAAGCTGAGATAGCGATATCGACGCAACCCCACATGTGTGGAGAAAGTAGTGATATACCTTGAATCCAGGTGCAGCGGAAGCTGAAGATACCCTGACCTGATATCCACCTTCGAGAACCATTTTGCACCGCACAACTCGCCCAGTATGTCTTCTGTTGTGGTGGTCAGGTGCCTCTTGCTCTTGATAGCAACGTTGGGAAGCCTCATATCCAGAAATATGCGTACTTGCCCTTGTTGTTTTGGCTTCTTGGCAACTACGATCAGGGAGACCCACAAATAGGACCAGTGACCTTTTCAATGATGCTGGCACTTTCAAGTTTCTCTAGCTCTTCCTCCACTTTCGGCCTCAGGTGGAATGCAATGCAGGGATGTTGCAAGACTACCGGTTGGATAGACTTGTCTATATGAAGTTTGACCTTGATATTCTTCAAACAGCCAATCCCCGGGAAAATGGATTTGAACTCCTCCAATATTGTTGAGAGTACCTCTTCCTGTACTTCCAGGGCAAAAGAAATCAGCCTTAATGCCTCAGTGGTCGCACCGCTAACCAGCATGCTGTGACCCTCTTTTGCTGCATATACAGTCGAATCTGCACTTTTTCAGTGGTGCAACACTTTGGACCAGAAACAACCCATGAGTGGAATTAGAGATTTCTGTCCAAAGGCAAAAACTTAAATTTTTGCCTTTACCAGATTGGGGCTTTGGTCCATGGTTTTGTAAGTATTCACTGACATGAGCTCAATAAACACCCCTGTATCAGTGGTAGCTCTGATCTGTTCATTGCCTATGGTGATTTGACACTTAGGTAGATGACGGCAGGTGGAAGGTGGCACTTTTAAAGCAAAGACATAGTGGACCGAGTATTCCTTGGTGTCATCGTCTATGTCCTCTTCTTTTTCTGGCTCCCTCAACTCCATCTGTGCCGTTTCTTTCTTGACTGTCGAAGAGTTGCACCCTTTTGCTAATTGGTTGTACTTACAACACGCTGAACATAATTTCCCTTTCTGGACAGTCACTCATCTTATGCAGGGACCCTTCACAGTAGCCGCATTCTTTTCTCCTCTCTTGGAATTGCTTTGGAGCCGTTGGTGCAGGCTCGAGTTTGTTGTATTGGCGTGTTCCATTTTGATGGGACGATTGAGGGTTTCTTCCATGTGTGACGCTTGAATTTCGTTGCGCGCACTGCAACTCCAAATGCGATGCAGCATGTACAAGAAAATTTGTTTTATTTATTTTTTACGTTACTTACCTGTAATTGTACGTTTCCCGTATTTTACACCCCCCACCCCACGTCCCTGCCCGGTGGAACGCCCTACACGGGCCGTTGCTGGTGAGGAGACTCTACAGTCGCAAAGATGCTCCTCGTAGAATATGTTTGAATGGCGACAAATCGTCAACTTACACAAAAGTGTAAATTTACTTTTGTGAATCAGGTCCAGAGTGTTTAACAAAGTGTTACTTCTGCTATCTCAGGTTCTTCTTTGAATAATTATAAGGATTGCACAGCTCCTACCTAGGCTAGAATTGAATGTATTTCATGATAGTGTGGCAATGGCACCATTTTCCTGGATACACATGGAAACAGTGGTGGATCACTTTGGTGTACTCTCATCTCGCTTTGCAAGATGACACACATTAGATTCTGGGAAACAACCTTCACAACGCGGTCATTACACCGCGATACCTTTACAACGCAGTTGTTACAACGACCGCGTTGTTACTACGCAATGCATTTGTATCGCAAGTCTATACAACAAATTCCACTAGGGGACGCTGAGGTGGTGGAAATGAATTCCAACACCTTCACTACTGTTGCGCAAACTGGAGTAGGAATAGAATACTATTCCTAAGTCCAGTGCGCCCCCTAGTGGAACTCGTTGTAAAAACTGTGATGTAAATGCATCGCGTACTAACAATGTGGTTGTTGTAACGACCGCATTGTAATAGCACGCAATGTAATACATTGTGTTGTAAACAGCTATATTCTTAGATTGTAGCTGCCCTATCAATGTACAGTTCCATGGTGGAGTTGTTGGTTCACACGACATTAGATGACATGTTTTCCAGTTCGCGTATGGGTGACACACCCACTTCATTTTCCTAAGATGTGCTTGTATGTAGCATTTAGGTGCCCTATGTGTGATACTTTGAGTGACACATTATCACAAGAAGAAATACATGTATTTCTGTGCAATGAGATATCAGAAATGACTCCCTTTGTGCAATGTAATGATCTTGAAACAGCCTAAAGCAATCTGCAATGCAACTCATTCCTAGCTAGAAATCCAGAACTAGACAACTGTCAGTCACTCAATACACAGAGTCAGCCAGTTAGCTGTGTTGGTTTTTTCCTCACCCTCCTGCATGCCAAATTAGCTGGAATTTGAAGACAGAAGGAATTTCATGGATTGAAAGTTGTCATTTTTTAGTATGTAATGCAAATTTAGGAAGAACAAATATCAATTTATCATCTGTGACGCCTCTGTCATCTGGCAATTTAGTCAAATTGCAGGAAAACTGAACCCAGACTAAAGCCAGCATATTTGCTGGATATAAAAGTTCCGATGTTATGAATATTGCAATAAATATTGTATCCCTTCCATGAATTTCAGTAGTTACATATAAATACTGGGTAAATACTGGGACAAGTGTAGTTTGGTGTTTTTGTTTAAATTGTTTTTATTGAATTCAGTGACAATCATACATATAGCATTAGATGCTATATTAACATGTTACTCTTACCATTACATATTATACAGGGGTCAGTATCACATATACATGAATTGATCATATCTCTGTTGGTATTTCTGCCCAGTTCTAACTCTACCATCAGGGATATGCATATGTCTCCAGGATACACATTCCATTGCGACCATTTCCTGTCCCATATTTGGGGCAACTCCGGGCTATGAAGACCTCCGTCTCCGCTATCATGCATCTGCCCAGTTCTTTCATCCATACGGAAGTGGAGGGTGGAGTCGCCCCCCCATCCCTTCGCCAGTTCCCTTTAGACCTGTGTGTATCCCAATGTTGCTAGCTGCTGTTCGATGTCAGTACAGTCAGTTGCGGCCCAGATGTTTAGTAGCCCCAATGGCGGTGTCAGAACCACCTCCTTTCCCAATAATGCGTGTATGTGGTGTGTGGCTTCTTCCCATAAAGTACGGATAGCCGGGCACCCCCAGATAGTGTGGTAGGAAGTGGCTTGTTGTTGACAACCCCTCAAGCACAGGTCATCAGGTCTAGCTCCTATTTTAGCCAAGGTTTTCCCTGTCATATAGGACCGGTGGAGAATCCTAAGCTGTATCAGTCTAAATCGAAGTGTGAATGCTGCTTCTCTAGGGGACATAAGAGCCAGTCTCCAGTCTTCATCATCAATCGGTCCCAAGTTTCCCTGCCACTGCTCCCTAAGTTTACTAAAGGTATCAGGCAGATTATTGCTGAGTTTTTTTATATATGTTAAAGATATGGCTTTGGAATGAAGTGGCCCATCTAACAAGCGATCCTCTAGTGGCGATGATTCCGGTATGTGTGTAAGTTTGGTGTTTTTAAGTACCAAAATCGGCAGGTTATTCCCCATTATCACGAAAAAGCTTGTATTTGGGTGGTAAATATTGAACTCAATGAATTCTGACTCAGCTGAATTCTTCTTTGTCTTAAAGAAAGCATAAAACTCCCAGAAGGCATATTGTTGTTAAATGAATGCTGGGGCATGTGCAATCTATTTCCTGGTGAAACGGGGTCATGTGGTAACTCATTGTAAATATTGCTCAGACTCAGATGAGAAGCAGCGTAGGCTAAACATCCTGCATGGTTCTAGCATTACAGAGAACTTGAATATGGATAATTATGTTATGTAACCATGCTCCCCCATCTCAAATGCACATCCTCAAATGAATTTTAAAAATATGATAATGTTCAACAGATTTATGGCAGAAAGAAAATCTGCAGGCACTGTAAAGTATTCCCATTAAAACAAATTGTAAGGGGGAACTAGGGAAATCTTGCATTGAAGATAGAAAAACTCCAACAGGATTCTTGTATTCTGTAATTTTTCTTGCAGAAACTGTTTACATATTTTTAACACTTAAAATCCTAACTCAGGCTTTTTGCGCAAAAGAACTGAAGTACGCATATTTAACTATAATTTGATCAAAAGTACTGCTTTAAATTATGCAAATTATTAAGTAAAACAGATGTCCCACATGAAGGAAATTTACATAGCTTCAGGGTGAAAATGTTTATAGTTTTACATTGTGTAATTAGAAACTGCCATATTCAAAACAAACTTCAAGAGAACTGAGTTGCATTATAATCCTCTGTATTTTGCAGGCAAAGAAAAACATTTGAGAACTTGCCAACACTAAATGCGAATGCATTTGCAGCCATCTGATTTCCATTTCATGTCCTTAGATTGCATTTCCTGATATGCCTGCTGTCAGTATAAGAAGCCCACTGGCAGCCTCTTCCTCTGTTACTCCCGGACACGCTGGCTGAACCTTCCTAAGCCATTTTTAGGTTTTGCCTCGCCAAAAAGATGCGCTCTGCGCATCTTTTTCGCGCAGGCGAAAACCTGATGAGAACTGTAGTGGGGTTTTGTTCGGCCCTCGTCATTGATTGGCTGGCTCCGTAAACGGAGCCTAGCCATTGGACGAGGGGCCTGTCCGTCAATGCCGGACCAGACACGGGGGCGTTCCTGACATTCTTTGCCTTTTGCCGACGTCACGCGACGCCGGGAACGCCCCCGAGTCTGTTCCGGCATTGCCGGCACTTCTGCGTCTCTCCTAACCCCGTGACTGGCCGGCCGGCCAATCCTAGCGCGGCCGGCCGGAAGTGCCCGCCCCCCGCAGCCCGGGGAAGAAGGAGAGGAAGACGGCAAGCACTATGGCGGCGCCCGCGGGGAGACCGGAGAAGTGCCTCTCCAACCTGCCGCTCTGTCTGGGCTGCCCAGCCTGTCGCTGCTCGCCTCCCAGACCGATCGAGAAGTGCCGCCGTCGCAAGGTGCAGGTGAGTCGATTTTTAGTGGTTACGAGACGCTGCTTCTTGGGTTAGCTCCTCCCCTTCCTGGCTCCTCGTCTGGCTGTGGGTAAACATGAGGTGGGTGTGGCTATCCTCCTTTCCGACCCTCGTAGTCCGTTCCCCGCTTGAGACAGAGTCTGGTCGCTGTTGTTTCCTCACAGCAGGTAAGAATGACACCCCGGAGTCCACCCCCTCACACTCACATTGTGCCCCCATCCTCTAGGCCATCTCCTAGATGGCTTCCATGAACCTGGCTCCTTTCCTCTTTCTCCTGGGCCAATACTTTGAAGTATATGGAGACTGCCCATGCTATATAATTTTACAACAACAGTTCTGATTGTTTAGTTAAAAACAACCATTCCTGTATGGCTAATGCGGACCTTGTGTTGTATCTGACTGATAATGAAGAGGGTGATGCATCTCGTGTGCTATGAAGCTAAGAGAGGAACAGATAGTTGGGCCTTGCTTGTACCTCAAAGAAACGTAAATATGTGTAATTGGTTAATCACCAAGTGCAAACGCTGCTTGGGTGCCTGTACACACTTTTTTATTTATGGAGTCATTGAAGCTTCATGGTGATAAAGATTTATTCTACTTGAGAGATAAGGTAAGAGGGTTATCAGCTGAGTTCTGCAATTCATTGTTTAATCAACACTTAAATAAAAAAAATTCTTTAGGCACGGTCTGAGTAACTATTGCTAAAATATATACTATAAGCTAAAACAATTGCTTTTAAAGACTAAATCAATGTGCAACAGCCTACCCTTATACTGTATGTAATGCTGACTTTCAAATATATAAATATGAATGTGTCTGTATATATGTATCCACTCGGTGCTTTCTGTCACAGGCTTAGACTTTATAGCACTATAAACACACAAGTCACACTTCCCCATTGCATCAACGAGGATTCAGTAATGTGACCCTCTGATTACCCTCACAAACATCTGCAGGGATTGCATTAACCGAGTTAGATTGGGTTACTTTCACTTGCATTCATTTCTTTATTTAAAGTGTGTGTGCTTTTGTATATGCAGTAACGTGAACGGGAAAGAACAACAAAATAGTTGCAGAATATTTTTCTGGTTTCAGCCATTTATTTGAACTCGACACCACGCTAAATGATCTAAAGGCCAGACTGGTCTTTTAATCCATCTGGCATTTCCCCTGTGGGCTGGAACCACTGGAGTCCGATTTTGAAAGCCCAGTGCTTGGTGCCTCTTTACTTTCCCTAATTTCCCCAAAGTTAAGTGCAGCAGAGTGAGGCTTTAAGAGGGAGAGAAAAAGAGAAAGGTGAAGAGAAAGAGGTCTGAGAAAAGGATATAGAGAGGATGGAAGGAAAGAGAGCAAACAGAGGAAGGGAGTGGGGATGTGTTGAGCCTCCATCTTTTAATATTGCATGTTTTTAAATGTGTGGTAAACAGCAGTTTACATTATCCCATGTGAGCACTTTATAATAATGGGTTGTTGCATGTTATCCTTTATACAATTGAAGTTTAGGGCAAACTCAATGTGGATGTGGTGCAGATTTATGACCGTAGACGTCTGAGTTGTGATAAGAGTGCTGTCAGGTGGTTGAAAGACTCATATGTGTGATTTGGTTTTCTAGGGAAAAAAATGTTTTTACTATCTTATTAATTTAAGCCATAGATGTGGATGTGCTCTGGCATTTAAATTGCTTTTAAAGGGTGTCAATGTGGACTTTGGGAGGAAATGGAGCTGGATGTTACCACTATCCCTACACCAGTTTTGAAGTTAGTTTTCTTGAAAGAAACGTTTTCTCTTTTTGTACTCTTTCTTGCTATTTGTTGGCAAATAGCAGATGCTATGTCTTGAATGGGTTGAGCTTCAGATGAGTACTTGACAATTCGTTCTAGATGAGATGCTCCAGGAAGTGTTTGATGCATTCAATGTATGGTGCAGAGGAGACTTTCAGTTAGAGTTGTGTATCATCGGGATATTCGTGAACCTTAATGCTATTTTTTGTGAATAAAGCCACAAGGGGCTCCATATAGAGGTTGATGATGACAAAACAGTATGGAACCATGGTGGACTCATTAGGTGGTTGGGATCTTTTAGGACCTGGAGATGGCCATACAAACAAACTGGTGTTAATTAGAAAGGTAACAGGAGAAGCAGTTTTCCAGTGAATCTCATCCAAGACAGTTGAAGGCTCGATGGTTGACTATTGAAGGCAGCTGAGAGGTCCAGCCATATCCAGAGGCATTTGCATCTTCATTTGTGGTTGTCTGCAATGCGTAAAGTAGTGATCTTCGTGCTGAAGCCAGATTGGTAGCCCCGCTAGAAACAGTTAGCATTGAAGTGATCTTGGAGTTAAATGTGCTTTTTCAGTGATCTTGCTGATAAGGAGTAGGTGGTTGATGGGCTGGTATCTGGTGAGGGTCTAATGTAGTTTCTTTAGGAGTGGAAGGGTCTGACCTGTCTTGAGGGCTTCTGAGAAGTGACTCGGAGCAGTTCCCTGGAGAGTGCATTGATGAAGGACAAAAGTTAGACCTACTCTTTTTGGGAAGTGGCTTTGAGGGAATTGAGTATGCATTGTTGGCGAGTTCTGAGGGATTTGAAGGATGGCCATTGTGGCATTCTACGAGAATGGATGGGTGTATTAGGAGAAGCATGCTTGGTCTTTATGTACTGTCAGATCTGTATGTTTGACTTAAGAAGAGAGTAATTTGATGGCACTTTTCTGTGGAGTGTGAGATAAGTGAGTATTCAGAGGGATGATGCAGTGTTTGGTTGTTTTGAAAAGTGATCAGCTTCTGTTGGTGGATTCGTTGATAGTATAGAATTTGCCTTTGGCTGGTGTGATGAGCAGTCTCCATGTTGAGTAGGGGGACTCCAGTATCATGAGGTCATCAGGAGCTCTGTTTTTCTTCCCTTTTCTTTTCTGTCTGTGGATAGAGCATATATTGTCAGCCCGGTCCTTTTATCCAGGTTTTATCCAGGTTGCTGATGGTTTTGGCTTGCAGTTGCATGTTTTTGTAGGAGTGTGTATGTTGAGAGTGTTTCAAGAACTTTTTTAAAAGGGTGTTGGCATTGGATGTTGAATTGGCAGGACGAGAGTTGAGTTTATGCATTAAGATGGCGATAGAGAAGTCTTGGAAGGTCCCGTCCAGGAGTATGGATGATTTGCATTGAGTTGGATTGTTTGGGATTCTAAAAAGACCAGGTTGAAAAGTGACCTTTGTGGTGTGTTGACAGGTGGTGTGCTCTATTACCGAGTGCTTAGATGAGGTTTAAAGGGTGTGTGTGTATTATTTATTAATTTTTTTTGAGCTTGTGTTGTTGGGCGATAGAAGTCACCGAAAAAGGTTGTGTTGGTGTTTTTGGATGGATGAAGTGATGTCTTTGTGAGTGGAGAGAGTGGAGCTTCAGAGTGGAGCTTCAGAGTGGAGCTTCAGAGTGGAGCTTCGGAGTGGAGCTTCGGAGTGCAGAGTGGAGCTTCAGAGTGGAGCTTCAGAGTGGAGCTTCAGAGTGGAGCTTCAGAGTGGAGCTTCAGAGTGGAGCTTCGGAGTGGAGCTTCGGAGTGGAGCTTCAGAGTGGAGCTTCAGAGTGGAGAGTGGAGCTTCAGAGTGGAGCTTCAGAGTGGAGCTTCAGAGTGGAGCTTCAGAGTGGAGCTTCAGAGTGGAGCTTCAGAGTGGAGAGTGGAGCTTCAGAGTGGAGCTTCAGAGTGGAGCTTCAGAGTGGAGCTTCAGAGTGGAGCTTCAGAGTGGAGCTTCAGAGTGGAGCTTCAGAGTGGAGCTTCAGAGTGCAGAGTGGAGCTTCAGAGTGCAGAGTGGAGCTTCAGAGTGTCAAGAGCAATGCCAATAGCTCTAACTTTAACAAAGGCAAAACCATTGCATTGTAAATGCTTGTTGTTTTTACTGAGCAATAGCATCAATTTGTTTTTAACACTTCTCCTTGCACTCGTCCTGTGAAAAGCACCACTCTGTTTTATTGTTTTGAAAAGCTAACTGTTTTAGCTGTGACTTGACATTAACCTGATGTAATCTTAGTGGTGCCCTTTATTCCAATCCTTAAATCTTTAACCCTAAACTCTTGACCCAGTATCCTTTGCCAAAGCCCTTTAATTAAACTGAAACCCTTAACTATATATCCGTAACCCCTTTAACACTTACGCTCTGCCCTGTACTCCAAACTCCAGACCCTTTACCCGAAACACTTACCTTAACACTCTATACTATTAACCTCTATGCCCTTAACCCTGTAAGCCAAGCCCTTAACCCCTTAGCCATAATAACTATAACCCAGAGCCTGGTGCCTTAACTCCTAACTTCATACCCTTAGCCGCATACCTATATCTCTGCACCCTAAATGCATAATCATATACCTTTAACCATGTACACCTGACTACAAACCCTTAAAACCTATACCCATGGCCCAACTGTTGACCCCTTTGCCCTATACCCCAAACATGTAACTATAAACCTTATACCCTATATAATTCCATTAACTATGCCAATCTGATTATTAAAGTTCCAGCAGTTCCACCTTATGGGTGATAATTAATTCATGTCCAGGACATAAGACTGTATAGAATGTGTACTATTATTATTATTATTATTATTATTATTAATAATTACATTTATTCAGCGCAACAGCTACCCGAAGGTTTCCCAACGCTAGGAACGCAAAAGATGAAAAGGACAGATAGCTCAGTGCAGATGGAGAAACTATTGATTAAAAAGCCAAGTTTTTAAGTCCTTGCGGAACTTCTGATGCTGTGGCTCAATGCGAAGCAAAAAAGGCATAGAATTCCAAAGTACTGAAGCCAGATGGGAAAATGAGCGTCCACCCATTCTGGTTCTTTTAATCCTCGGAATTTGAAAATTGTGCTCATTAGCGGATCGAAGGGAGCGCGTAGGTCGGTATTGATGCACTAAGGCCTGAAGATAGTGAGGCGCTACTCCAGCGTTGATCCTGTGCATATAGCATAGAGTTTTAAACTTAACGCGATTCTCACTCTATGACTAGTTTAACTTAGTTTGTGCTCAGGAGACATGGCTGACTACTACATCCTTTCATTTTAATGTATACCAAGCGTATGAACGCTTACCTAGACCAACATTTACGGGTCGCCCAAAAGGTGGTCATCTCATATTGAGTTCTATAAACCTTGAAGTGCTTCACACTCAAGTTATCTTTGATAAAGACCATTTGTTGATAGTGGGACGCAACTCTAATGGTGTTTCTTCTGTCACATTAGGGAATGTCTGTCTTCCTTCAGCTGGTACTTGTAAAGGCAATATAACCATGAACTTCAGTAACTATATTACCCAATTACGGGTAACATTTTGCATCATAATTGTTGATTCTTATGCAAATTTACTTGATTATCAAATACATGATGAAGCAATGAGTGAACAGAATGATGGCTGAGGGACTGGTGAAGCATGCTACCTCAAACAGTCCCAATGTAAAAGAGGACAGGTATTAGTTAATTGCATTTACGGTATCATCCTTTGAGCTTGAATGCATTACATGAGCATAGAGGCCATTAAAAGTTTAGATTATACACTTATTAATGTAGTACACTTTACTTTTGTGATCAACTATTACATTGACGTAAGTCGAGAGTGACCATCATATACAAGTTACTCAATGTACTCCATGTGTAAACATAAATTACACCAAACTTAAAATGGTCACAAAATGAAGCTGACAGGTAAAGATGTTAGAGGTCTAAGGGCCAGATGTATCAAGCTTTTTACCGTTCGCAAACAGGCCGATTCGCAGAATCGGTCCATTTACGAACGGCAAAAAGCCTTTTGGGACTTATCATCCCAAAAGGCATTCACAAAATAAGGAATCGCAATTTTAGCGATTACCTTTTTTGTGAATGCATTTAGGGAATCACAATTTGCGATTCCTTAAATGCAATACAGGAATGAAGGACAAATTGTGACCTAGCTGTAAGAAATTGCAAATTACCACCAACTTCAAGTTGGTGGTAATTTACAAATTTCTAGAAAAATGCAAATTTTTGCATTTTTTGAAGTGCCATGTGGCACACACACATGCCCTAAGGGCATGTATGTGTGCCACATGTGCACACTTACCTTTTTTGGGGGTGAATCAGGGTGGCCTTTTGGCCCCTTATCACCCTTGAAATTGCATTCGCAATTTGCGATTACCAATTTAGTAATCGCAAAATGCAAATGTCTTTCCATTAATTCTTATGGGCCCATAGGAATGAATGGGAAGGCATTCCTTAATAGTGAATCACAATTTGAAATTTGCTATTAATGCATATGTAGGAATCACAATTTTATTTGCGAAAACCTACATACATTGTATTTTGCGAGTCCATAACAGCGAATCGGTAAATTTCGCTATTAAGGACTTGTAAAATACAATGTGGATACATCTGACCCTTAGTCTGTTAAAAAATCTGTTTGGAATTGGATCTTAGCTAATGAAAATGATCGAATTGTAGAATTGAATAATGACGTATTTGATATATTTGTGCCAGTAATTCCCATAGATTTTGGATGGTGTCTTTGAACACCTCATGATGGCTATTAAATGCTGATACAGATTATTTGGGGACTGTGATGTCATTTGTTGGCGTGCATAAAAAGGAATATAAATTCACTGGGACTATGAGTGTCCTTTTCTAATCCATTATGACTTTTGAATGTATTTTCTATGGTATGTTATCAGGCATTTGTGCTGTGCTGCTATAAGAAAATTAAATTGTTTACCGAGTTCCCCATATTTTAGTTGCTCCTGAGATTTGGTGTTTTGTTTCTGCAGTGGTTGTGCCCTGCTAAAAAGGTCTCAGCCTCATGTGCTTTGTTTGAATGGTTAAAATAAAGCCATTTTATTTCCAAATTGTCATAATAGGCACTCTGATAAGCCAAATGTCTATGCAGGTGGCCCTTGTGCCTTTACACGGAGGACAGAAATGGGATATGAAGGAGAAGGAATTATTTTTCCCACCTACTTCAAAAAAATTAAATATGATTATTGATCAAATGTTTTTTCTATGCAGTCTTGGATTTCAAGACATTTGGCATGATTTACAGTTTGGCAAAGAGAGTTCTCTGTTACAACGGTGATAGAGTACCCTCTATGCCAAACTGAATGTTCCCCCATCTCATTTAGGGTCAGGCAGACCTTCATTATGTTGATGGCAGAGACTACTTCTCCACTGCTGGCATAAACCTTTGATAGCCCGAGTGAGTGAGAGCCATCTGAGGATTGGCGAGGTGTCCGCCCACCTGATCTAGAGTGGGCAAACCTATAGTCAGTTTTTACTTCCCATCAAAGCCTGGTAAAATCTGGTGGTAAGGGGTAGTAAAAACTGTAAAATGCCCCTTTGCCATGGCAAAAGTCTCTTATGGTGAGGGGGGATTGTTTTTTATTTTGCTTTTGTTTTGGAAAATAAAATAAAAATATTGTAGGTTTGCTGGCAGCTCCGTCATATTGACATCGCTGTCCAGCAACCTTTCAATACATTGACAGTAACCGCTGTGACAGCAGTTCCTGCGAATGCTAAGTATGTCTGCTGGGCTGAGGACATCTCAAAATGTGGCAGGCGTAGACTCCATCAGGGCAACGGAGTACTTTACTCTGTCACCCTGACACAGTAAAACAATGTCCCCCAAACACTAAATCGGCCAGCTAGTCCCAATGTGTAAAAACATTAAGATTGAGATTATGGGGGCGTGGCCAAGCAACATGGCCGACAGGACGTGAGCTTCACCAGCTCCGTTCCGAGGACCCGTTTATTCTGCTAAGAAGATCCTTGTTGGGCTCTCCAAACGAGAGTAGATGGGCCGGAAACTTCTCTGATACGATCGAGACCCCCACATTGCCGAGGCGACTCCTAGAACCCCCGCAATCATCGCCGGAGATCCTGTCGGTGAGCTGAGGGCTCCGAACTGAACTACGCGAGGCCGTGGTTTGGGCCTGCGCAGGAGTGTGGCGCTGCGGGCGGCCCGCCCAGAAGAGGTGCTTCACTGATCCGGGGCTGATCACGTCCTCGCCGGGCCTCCGCTCATTGGGGACGGAGGCTGGCGAACATAGCAGAGCGGCTGGCGGCTGACCTGGGTCTTCGGCGATTCCCGCCGGCCCATGCAGGGAGATTGCGGCGCCCGCCCCTCCCCCCGATGCCTTGCTGAAACTGGAGCTGCCCATCGGGGAGCATCGCCCCTGGTGAGTGCCTGCCTGATCCCTGGGGCCCTGGGGGACTTACGGAGGGCCGGGGCGGCGCTGCGACCCAGAGATCTCTTCTACCCTTGCCGGAGGCAGTGGACATCGGTGGCCGAGTTAACACTGAGTGCCCGAGCGGCCTAGCTGGGCTGGTCCGCCTTGACCCCGTGCGAAGAGCTTACTGCCCCCACCCCCCCCTGGGCATTTGACTGTGGCGGACCTTCCGCGGGGGGCCCGGAGTGGCTGTGTGACCTGTGGCGGCCCGTGGGGCTGTGCTCCGGAGGACACGAGTGGATTGGCGCCCCTCCCCCGCTTGCCCGCCATCTTGCCCGGGTGCCGAGGCGCCTTCTTCCATACGCGGCAGCAACACACCGCCTGGAATACCCCTGGCCCGCATTGCGCTGTGACTGTGCCCTCTCCTGGGGGGACATCTTTGGAGCCTTGGAGGTCGTTCTGCTGCCTTCTGAAGGTGTGGGGAACTGTTCCGGGTGCCCTGGTTGGCGGGGGAGCCTGTTGGCCTATATCGGCCGGATTGCCAGAGATCCCGCCGCTTGACCCGGTGGGTGCATTGTGAACTGCTGGTCGCCCATTTCTCCATTACCGAGGGGGAGCCGAAATCCTACCTCTATAGGTGTAGCTACACCGAGACCGCCTTGGCTGCCCCTGTCTGCTCCCCTGCCTGGGTTGGACGCCACTCGGATCGCAGCTGCCTGGAGCCACCTAATATGCTGCCATTTCACCTGGTAATCCTGTCTTTGGACCACCTCTGCGTACTATACCTAGCCAGTGGGGCCTGGCGGGAATTCTCTGAAACGTATTGGGAGGGTACACGATCTACCCCTACTGATGGCGACCCGCAAGGATAGGTCCTTGAAGTCCTCCCAACCCAACACCATAGTGCAGTATACTACTCCACGTCTGCCCTCACAGAGGATTACGCGACAGACGGGCCCGGAGGATGGTGGGGATGGCCCGCCCGAGCCTTCCCAGGCAGAGATCCTGAAGGCTATTCAGGGATCCCATTCTGCCTTGGAGAGGCAGATCGAGACTGTATCCATAGATGTTAATCTACTCCGAACGGATCTCCGTAAAGTAGCGGACAAGGTCTCAGATGCGGAGGGTAATATTACCCAATTACAAACTGAAGTGGCCTCATTGCAAAAGTCAGTCGCACACCTTACGTCCACCACCCGTGCACTGGAGAGAAGAGCTGAGGACGCCGAAGGCAGGGCCCGTCGAAGTAACATTAGGGTCCTGGGGGTACCGGAACGCTTGGAGGCGGGAAATGCCGAGCGCTTCTTGGAGACCTGGATCCGCACTCAGCTGTGCCCGACCGGACTGTCCAGTTTCTTTGTCATTGAACGGGCGCATAGGGCCCTTGTCCCCCTCCGCGCCCGGGCGAGCCTCCTAGGGCCCTAATCGCGAAGATCCTGAACTATAAAGATCGTGATTGTATCCTGAGGGCCGCAAGGGAAATGGAGTCCCTCACAATCGAAAACAGCCGAGTTTCCATCTATCCTGATTATACCCAACAAGTGCAGGAGCAGCGGAAGTCCTACTTGGGAGTTAAGCAAAAACTCCTGGAAATAAAACTCCAATACATGCTCCTATACCCGGCCAAACTCAAGGTGCCCTCCCAGGGCCGTGCTCACTTCTTCGAGTCCCCGGCGGAGGTGGCGGAGGTGTGGGAGTGGCTCGAAAGAAGGGGAGACGACCTACCCCTTGGTGAGCGCGGCGGCCCCCCGAGACCTGGGGGACCCGACCCCACCGGCGGCGTCGAGGCAGAGGGAGACGCCGGTCCAGATCCCGGGGTTCTGCTGAGCCTCGGGTAACTGTGGGAGAGGATGGAGCACTCCGCATGAGAACATCGTCAACGGGGAACGCCCCGGAGTCCCCTGGGGCGCCTGCCCCTGCTGAGGTCTTGGTCCCAGATACCTTGCAGGAAACTTTGCCCGATACAGACTCCACGGATCCGGTGGTCCCGGAAATTGGCCTTTCTGAACCACAGCTTGAGTAAGCTCTGATCTAAGGTGCTGTTTTGTTAATGCTTTGTTGTCCTCCGAGTTTGGGGGCCTCTTCCTAGATCTTTATTGGTCCAATGTTGTCTCTATCTGGTATTGGGGGCTCTGGATGGTTGGCTGAAGCGGAGGACTTGCATTCCGCTGGACGGAGATACGAGGTGCGGGGTCCACACTTTTCGGGTGGATCGTCGCCCAGAATAGTAACTGTATTCAATAGACATGCCCGGAGACTGTCCTGGAACATTGGGTCCTTGGGGAGCTGGGGGGGGAGGGCGGGTGGGTCTGGTTGGTTGTGTGTGAGTGTGTGTTGAGTGAGTTGTATGGGGTGGCTGTGTACGTCCTGGCACTGGCATGGGAAGGTCAGGGTAGCGTTTTTGGTTGTTGCTGTCCTTTTGCTCGCGGGTGGGGGTAGGGAGAATATTTTTGAAGGGGTTCTAAGTTTTGGAGTTTTTGGGGGGCGGGGTGGGGTTAGTGCAGAAAATGTTGTTGGCATTAAATGTATGGTGAATCGGATTTATGTGTAGCTCACTGCCTGGGCTGGTCCATCCGGTCTGACTGAAGCGCAGGCCCAGAGGTGGCAGGTCGCAGTGTATGTATGCTATAGCCCGGCTGGGCGCAATCACCGACCATGGGTTTTAAATTCTTAACTTGGAATGTGCGCGGTTTGGGTACTTGCACCAAGAGACACAGGGTCCTTTCCTTCCTTAAAAGACATGGGGTCTCTGTAGCATGCCTACAGGAGACCCATTTAGATGAAGAAGGTGCCCAGCGACTTTCTAGGAAATGGAGAGGTCAGCTCTTCCACTCCTCATTTGGGTAGCGCCAGGAATCCCTTGCGCTGTCCAGTATCTTGAAGCAGATGTTGAAGGCAGATATCTACTGGTGCGGATCAGGCTGGATGGCAGGGAATTCTTACTTTTGAACTCCTATGCACCGAATACAGATGACCCGACCTTCTTCTCTCATCTCCAAGACCTTGTTGCTCCGGATCTGGATGCCCCTTTACTCTGGCTTGGAGATTTCAATTGCGTCTTAAACCCTGACTTGGACCGACATCCCCCTAGGTCAGGCACGAAGCCCCGTATGACGGCGCGTCTTCAGGAAGTAATGCACAACTTGGGTGCGCTTGATGTGTGGCGAACTTGTTATCCCACTCAGAAACTCTATACCTGCTATACCCCGACCCATGGCACCCATAGTAGATTGGACCGCGTACTTGCGGCTAATCTCGCCCCAACTCTCACCTTGACGGTTACGCACCAGGCCCGATACTTGTCAGATCATGCCCCAGTGACATGCGTGGCACAATGGGCTGCTCAAGCTACCCATCCCCGCACCTGGCGGATGCCGATGGACATCCTTCAAGACCAGGTGGGTAGGGACCATGTGGCGACCGCTCTATCAGATTACATAGACCTGAACTGGGGGAGCGGTGACCTACCCTGAAGGCGGTGGTACGTGGAGCCTGTATAGGCCTCACATACGGGGTCCGGAAACAGCTACTATCTGAGTTACGAGATGCGGAGGTTGTGCTTCAGCGCACCCAGGCTCGACCAGACCCTGACGCTTCGGAACAAGAGGCGAAGAGAGAGGCGCAGGTGTCGATACATGATATCCTCACCCGCCTTGATAAATACACGTTAGGCCAATACAGACAGCGTCTTCACCGCGAAGGCGACAAATCTGATCGATTACTGGCCTGGATCCTTCGGCGTGAATTTGCCCCTGAGAGGATAGTTGCCCTGCGAGACTCGGGTGGTGATATGGTCCACTCCGAATCTGCTATTCTCGAGGTCCTCCGATCCCACCTACAGACCGTATACGCAGCTGACCCCTCGGTCACGGAGGAGTCCTATCGGTCCTATCTTCGGGACTTCCGGAGAAGGTGGCCAAGGAACTTGATGCGAAGTTGGCGCTGAGCGAGATCGGCGCTGCACTAGCCGCCCTGCCACGGGCTAAGACCCCAGGCGGGGACGGTTTCCCACCTGAATTTTATCACTCGTTCGGGGATGTTCTGGCCCCCCTAATACTGCAGGTTTACAATGAAGCCCTGGACTCGGGCGATCTTCCGCCCAGCATGAACCAGGGGGAAGTCTGCATGATCGTGAAGCCGGGGGGGAAGGTTCGGACCCCACAGCCTTCAGACCTATCACCCTGATCAATACTGACGCGAAGATCCTTACTAAACTATTGGCCACTCGACTAGCCCCGCACATGCCCCACTTGATCCACCCAGACCAGTGTGGGTTTATCCCTGGCCGTAACACGGTGATGAATTTGCGCCGCCTGAGTCATATTCTCCACGAGGTGAGGGGGAGAGAGGATCCTCATGTGCTTGTGTCAATCGACTTGGCCAAGGCCTTTGACACGGTAAGCTGGGGGTATCTGTTGGAGGTGCTCCGGGGGGCAGGATTCGGACCGGTGTTTTGCAATTGGATCCGTGTGCTCTACGGGGCACCCCGTGCTAGAGTTCGACTGGGATCGGACTGTTCAGAGTGGTACTTAGGGAGGGGCACTCTGTAGGGTTGCCCTCTCTCCCCTCTCCTGTTTGCTTTAGCCATAGAACCTCTGGCGGTCTCTGTTCGCGTCGAGTTGGAGCAATGGGGAATCAGGGTAGGGAACACCACGAATGTGGTCTCCCTCTATGCTGACGACACTCTATTCTATTTGACGTCCCCTGCTGCATCCCTCCCCGTGTTGATGAGGATTCTGGACCGCTTTGGCGAGGCCTATGGATTACGTATTAACCTTAATAAATCCTTGATTTTTCCACTGACAGGCTGTGCTCCTGACCCGAGCGCAGATCTCTTTTGCCTGGGCCTTAGATGGGAGCGGGCAGCGGGCAGCGTTCCGCTACCTCGGCATACAGGTGGCCTCAACCGACGAGGCCCTACTGACTTACAACGTCGAGCGAGTGCTCAGGGCACTTCACAAGGCTGTCACTTTCTGGAACACCCTTCCTCTCTCCCTTATGGGGCGTTTGGCGATCGCCAAGATGGTGATGCTCCCCAGTATCTTGTACGTTTTGCAAAATACTCTGTGTCCGCTTCCTCCTCGAGTGTTTTGCACACTCGACTCACTCCTCACGTCTCTACTTTGGGCAGGCAGGCATAGCAGAGTGGCACTGCGCACGGTGACCCGATGTTGGGAGGAGGGAGGCCTTGAGGCCCGAGATTTGATTTATATTATTATGCGGCACAGCTCCTCCCCGCCGCAAGGTGGTTCGCAGATGAAGAGAACTGGGAACTGATGCTACTGGCGGGCACGGCTAACGAGAAGGCTCTAAAGGAAGCCCTGATGCAGGGCAGGGGTGCAGACCAGGCTTTACCCTATGTGGTACGACACACAGCAGGAATTTGGCAGCGATTCGTTGAGAAGGTATTACGACGGGCCCCCTTCCATAGGGAGATACCGATATGGATCTTAGCCCCGGTGCTCCGGGTGGAGGAGAATATGTCCTACCGAGAGTGGCGATGTGGCGTATGTGAGACTCTGGCGGACCTTTATCCAGATGACTCTTTTGTGTCCTTTGAACGGGATACGGAGTCCTTTGAGTTAGGTAGGGGACAATATCTCCACTATAGAGGGCTCCAAGACATAGCTAGAACGACATGGCCTCAGTTCCCGGAGGCGCCTCCACTGACCCACACACATCATTTTGTCGTGTGGTAGGGGTAGAAGGCTAATTTCCGTGCTGTACTCGGCTATGCGCAGGGATTCGACCCCTCCGACTGCGCCATCCTGGGCGGCCTGGGAGGCAGACTTGAGGATGGAGTTGGAACTGGGCCAGCGTAAACGAATTGGACTTCTGACCCGGAAAGTCTCGTGTAATGCCAGATTCAAACTAATACATTTTAACTTTGTTCACCGTACCTATATGACTCCGGTCTCCCTGAATCGCATTTCTGCGGATAGGAGACACAACTGCCCTAGGTGTGGGGCGCAGAAAGCGGGATTTTTCCATCTAGCTTGGGAGTGCCCTCAGGTTAGTACCTTTTGGAGGGAGGTGATGGACCATATTGGTCGTGCTACAAAACTTAGGATTGAGCTGGATCCACTCCATTGTCTTCTGGCCCTGGTACCCAAGCCTAAAAAGAAGAATTTGTCTTATAAATTTCTACAATTATTACTAGTCTTGGCGAGGCGGCGAGTATCTATAACCTGGATGGGTCAAAGGGCACCCGAGATGTCCCTCTGGCTGCGAGATGCTAGATAATGGTCCCTAGCTGAAGAGACGCACATGCAGCGCACTCGCCGGGATGGGAAATTACAGGATGACCTGCTTGCCTGGAGGTTGATGTGTATGGAGGGGCTGACGGGGGATGATTCGGATGCCACTAGCGCTGAACTGTTCACCCCTGATGAGTCTGAGTCCGGGAGTGACGAGGAGGGAGTCGGGTTGGGGGACCCGGGTCCGGTGTAGAGCCTCACTAGTTGCACACTACTATTCCTTGTTGTATATAACTGTGATTTGCTATGATCCCTAAAGGTCTTCTCCTAGATGTAATGACTGCACCTCCATGGGCCTCACATGGGTAGCCTGTTTCTTAACGTACTTCATTAATGATGCCACGCACGGGGGGTTTGCTTTTGTTTTTGTTCTATGTTAAAATAGTGTTTACTTATAAACAATAGAAAAAGTACCTTTCCAGAGGGATAGAAGTGGGATTACATGAAGGACATGGGCAGGGGAGTATCTTGTAAAAATTAGCGAATACAATGATATATACGTATCTTCAATACAAGGCTGAGTTTCCTTGACACATGCTCCAATTCTACGCCGCCCAGCCTCCGGGATGTGGGCCTGTATGGCTGTGTATTGTCCTGCACATTGCATGTAGATGATCCTGCCTTTGTTTGGCCTGAAAAGCCATGAGAACCTGTACCTTCTTTGATTTCGCAATAAAAATATTTTCAACAAAAAAAAAGATTGAGATTATGACTACATGGCTAATTGTGTTTTGGGTGCAATCTTCTATTTGCACCTGACCTGGGATTCTAATTCGGACAGTATTTGCTTATGTCATAACAGCCCATATGTAAATTGTAGATACTCCACACTATTCCTCCACAAGTTGTTGGTAGGTAAATCCTGGAAAGAATAGCAAATACTGTGAAATTCTGATGCGCACACACTTGGATGCAGTTAGGAGCAGAAAGGGAGGAGCCTGACACCGCCGAATCAGGATAGTTTTGCTGCCACACAGTGTGCCCCCAAAAAAGGAAATGCATCACACTTCTGAAAGACCGAAGCTGGAGTGAAATACCTGGTTATTCCAGTGCCTCTCCATTAGTAGCTGTTTTGTTTATCCTTTTGAATACCCTACCTCACCCACTCCAAAGAAAGAATTTTTATGGATCTGTAAAAAAAGGATTACTTCCATGCCCCCTACTGCACTGGAGAATTCCTGTCTACCAGGAGGAATAACAGTGGACCAGTCAGAATCAGATATTTGTCTTGCCTTCCTTGTGAAACATCTCTTGAGGGAGTGATGACATAGAGAGTAGCTGTCTAATAGGACCAGTTACATCTGGACATTTTTCCCACTTGTCCTTATGGATCTCATGCCCCCTGAAACTGGAGCACACTGAAGGTCCTGAGAAAAGAAGCTGCTGTCAGCCAGGCAGAGGGGACCTGTTGGATTGAAATATCTTTTTATGGGTCAGAAATTAGAGCTGTAGGGAGCCTCTTGCAACTGGAAAAGTGTACTGCAATCTCAAAAGCCAGTACTGAAGATATGCAGATATTTATTGAAGTGGACTGAGACGCTTTGACATTTTTCTTAACTTTAAACACCTCCAAAAAGATAGGTTTGAATTCATTTTTGTATATTTTTTATTATTGCTTTATGTAATTCTAGCAGACTTTGGGGCTGATTTAGATCCTGGCGGATCTGGTCATGCCGTCATTTTTTCAGCGGTTTCACTGCCCTCCTACTTGGTGGACCGCCCGCTCTGTTTAGATGTTGGTGGGTCTATGGAGGAAATACAGTCCACGTGCCGCGCACTCCGGCAGGATTTTCCTCTTGCATCAACGGCGTCATAGGCAGTAGTTTCTGTCAGCAGGAGTCCAGCCAAGATTAGCGCTGGGCCAATCCCGATGTGCCTTTCCATCAAGGAAACTGTGGTGGGGATACCTCCTACTTTGAGTTGACAGAGTCGAAGGAAAGGAGGTAGAAGCATACCTTATTTATGTTACCCACTTCCGTTTCCATCTTGAACCCCATTGTCCAGGTCCTTACTTTGCTGCTTCTACATGCAAACGATGCTAATCAACTCCATTGTTGCTGGTATCTAAGGTAATCTTCATATACACTTGTCTTACTATGAATAGTGTTTTGACAATTGCTTTAGCCTCGTGTATTCTAAGATTTCTCTTACATGCAATTTTATTCTTATCTGTAATACATTAGTGATCATTTTACATCTTATCAAGGTAAAATGAACACACATATATTGACACTTAAAAAAATTATGTTGTTGTGGTGCTTCTGGGTTTTGTGCTTGCGGTGCCTGTGGGTGTGCATCCAATAGTGTGTGACTGGTTTGCGTGCTATGCAATGTGAAAAAATAGAGGCATAACACATTACCTACATATATTTTTTAAATAAACACAACATCTATGTGTAGTGGCACATTAAAAAGTAGTACTTGCCAGTCTCCACTCCACCAGGGATCACTTGGTCAGGAATCCGCAGCTAGAATAATACCAGCACAATGCAGAAATCTAAATAGGCTCGGTATAAACCTGCTGGGCTGACGGCGATGTAGAACCAATAGAAGTACAAAAAATCTACTCCTGAAACCTCGTAGATTCCGGAAGGAAAAAACATACAAACGCTCATTCTCTGGAATGGCACCCAGGATCTGGAATGCACTCCCTCCTGAAACCAGGCTTATCTCCTCCACTGCATTCTTCAAGAAAGAGGTGAAAACCATCCTTATGGCCAAGTTCACCTGAACTCTATAGGTCTTGGATAAGAGACTCTGCATCGTTTGGTATTTTGACCTCCTGACAGATTCTTGGCACTATATTTTTATTTGATTGTGACACTATTATGCTACTCTCCTACTACCGACCACTATATAATACACTTTAGTTGCTGAATCACCCTCCTGATGCCCCCACCCCTTGCTCTCTCTATCCTTAGAATTTGGTATAAGCCATCCCTACATCCAAAGTTTACCTGAACTCTATTGTAACGGGATCAATGACTTTGCGCCGTCTTATATTACTTGTTACCTGATTGTATATTGGTTTGTTTTCTGTACACTATTGTTTTCCTATTATGCTATTGACTATTATACTGCTCCCATTATCTCTGTTCAGTCTTGTTGCCCCTACCCCTGTTCTTTGTGAAGCGCTCTGATATCTGTAAAGATCTTGTTCGCGCTATATAAAACTTTGAATAAATAAATAAATAAATAAACTGTTAGCCAGCAGATGAGTCTGCCGCGTCAACGGAAGTGCGCCACTTATACAACAGTCTGTTGATACGTATGATGGGTCAACCAGCTTACATTTAAATATAGCGGGCAGGTCTCCATCAGCTCGACTGAGAACTTGTAACCACTGCCACGGAAGTATGACGGAAGTCCTGCCAAGATATAAACCAGGCCCTTTGTTTTGAATATTTTAGTTCTTTCTTTTTTACCTCTTTTGTTGTAATGGCTAGCTGGTGCATATATGTCACCTATCTTCAATGTGCTGGCTGTTGCAGTCTACCACGGGTGAGCTAGTGACTCCTCACACAAGCCTGTTTATCTCTGCAGGTCATATTATTAGGTCTGTTGGTATGCACCGTTCTTGTACCCAATGCTGTATTCCCACCCCGGTCACTTTTTTTATGGTTCCCCAGACGTCTTTAGAGGAATGAATTAGGCTCAGGTACAGACATTTGCAACAGGTATAAATGTGCTACTTCATTCTTATCCCAGTTGTTGTTGAAGTAGAAGCAGTCAGAAGTCCTCTCGCTGGAGTCAGCATGATGTAGTTTCTCTGTCCCAACATAGGCTCCTATTTGTTGTTTCTTTCTTGGCTGATAGGAGGAGGCTGAGTGCAGACTGTGTCTTGGGCATGCGCTGCCTCCCAGCAGAGCAGATAAATGCAGCACAACATGCTTTGGCGTAGCTATCCCAGCACTTTCAGCAATAGCATCCTGTTCTGGGCTAATGAGTATGGATCCTATCATAAGGCAGTTGGGACCCTCTTATGAGCCGGTGCACACAAACCATAACCATTCAACATGACCCTATTCCATGCCAGATGCAGTCAAATGGTACAGCAAGATTATTGTTACCCTCTCCATAGTCAAATGCATTCATAGATATGTTCTGCTATAACTTGCCATCTCCGTAGGTACATCACCTCTCCCTCAGCAGAGTCACAACTTTCCAGGCCGGTAGCAGTGCTGAATTGCGGCCCACAGAGTCCATCAGAGTACACCCAGATGTTGGTACTTAAGTAGTCTTTTGGATGCAATTCTCAACTGGACCACAGGAGAGACACCCAGATACAAATTTTGAGCATGGGTCTCTCCTTTTGCAGAGACAGCCAGATTTCTTCCATCCCTCAGCAGATAGACATGCTTCTAAGCACTTTACAAACCTTCACCTCATCCAGCAGAAGGTACATACTTCAGGTGATACTGGTTCTGTGGAGGGTTTTCATTAAGACAGGAAGAAATGGCGTTCAAGCAGATTCGCAGTAGAGTATTGGATGCAACGGAATAGTACTGTGCTGCCAGGTCAGGGGAAACAAACCCAAGCAAAAACCCCTGAGAGTGTTTGGGTGCACACCCACACTGAAAATTAGAAACAAGTCCCGGGCACCCGTTCAGAATGTTGGGTTTAAAGTTACAACCCGTATGTATAGTACTTCCTGTGAAAAAATGTGGAGGTCAACATCAGAAAGTTCTTTATGTTGAATCTTTATCATGTACTTAAAATGGATAAAGAAAAAGAAACCAGCCAACACGTGTTTCGTCACATGGGATTTAACCCGTGACTCTTCTTTGTCATCCACCCACATGTTAACACACCATTTTCTCCATGTTACTAAGTATGCTGTGAATACGTCCATGACCATCCTGTGTTTCTTTTGTTTTTTCTTTAATGATTATATTAGTCAAGTTCACTCTCCCATGGTACGCTTCTCTATCGTTTGCTGTGAAGTCACTTATGTTGTCCTTTTTTCACAACTCCCCTAGGGTTTCCACATTTAGAAGGGTGCTTCCTACTACGTCACCACACATAGGTCTACCCGATTGTTCCATATATTGTCTGCCATTGTTCTTTATATTATACTACACCTCTTGTGTCTTTCCCAGCCCTGAAGAGTCACGGTTTAAATCCCATGTGACGAAACACGTGTTGGCTGGTTTCTTTTTCTTTAACAATTTAAAGTACATGATAAAGATTCAACATAAAGAACTTTCTGGTGTCGACCTCCACATTTTTTCACTGGAATTACTAAAAATACGGGTTGTAACTTTAAACCCAACATTCTGAACGTGTACCCGGGACTGTTTCTATACTTCAGGTGATATCCACTCACTGCTGGGAAATCGGCTTTTAAACAGGCAACAGCCCTGGTCACACAGCAGCCTTTGAGTACTCCAGGGAGAACTCTCGTGAGCATGAAGAAACTGGAACTGGAAGAAACTGGGGATGTTCGGGTCTTACTTCTACAAAGCATTTATCAGGGGATGTGTGTCCACTGTCTCTAACCTCAGAACCTATATTGTATGGTTCTTGTTCAGGTGTCCTTCTCAGGCCACTCTTCGGCAAAGCATCTGTGTAAATGTATACTTCTCACAGCAGGTAGAACTGGAGTGTCTCCAAGCAGGAGCAGTGATCACATGGGAGTTGTGAAGTATTAAATCTCTGACCCTGGCTGTCATTAGCTTTTCCAAATCAATAATAAATAACAGACACAAGCGCAGGCCTGATCTAGAAAGTTCCTCACCTTGAACAATATAAACTGCAGATGCACCCTTTAGCCATACTTTCCCCTAAATGGCAATGCTCAGGAAAAACGAACCAGCAGCCGCTTGCTAACAAGCCATGCCTTCATCCTTCTCACATCTGCCTGGCTTTAGTGTCAGGAATGCAGGACAAAAATCACTTCCACTGTGTCAGGAAGCTCTTCTCAGGTAAAGAGGATCAGGTAATTACCCTCTATTTGGTCAGGACTCAGCAGAATGAGGTCCAACTGCTATGAAAATATCTGGGTACAAGGACCTTCATGATACTTTTGCACACTGGATTCACAAACAAAGAACTGCAAGACCTGATGATGATATAACATGGATTGGTCATAAATACTTACCTCAAGACATGTGAGGCTGTATCCCCTTTGTTTATCCTGATGAAGACCCAACCACAAATCTTATCAAACCAGGTTCAAAAATCAACACCTACATGATCAAATGCTTGATTTATTGAGATTACAAATGGGTGCAACATTGAGTTGCCTATTTCCTTATGGACATTTAGGGGTCCATTATGATATCGGGTGGATTGCGTCTGCCAGGCTTGCAGTAGCCACCGCCAGCCTGGCGGAGGCAATCCGCCCGATATCATAACCAGATTTCCCCCGCCATATTAGGATGGCGGGGGGGACCACGGCGGACGGAAAGACCGTCTGCCGCTTTTCCGCCCCGGTCGCCTTGCGGCCGGGGCGGAAAAGGAATAATATGGTGGCGGTGTCTAACAGACACCGCCAGCCATATTATGATGTCTTGTTTTCAGTGCCTTTCCGCGGCGGCGATGCCGCCACGGAAAGGCATGCGGTCTTCACTCTGGGGGCCCCCTGTGGGCCCCCAGAGTGAAGTACAGGTGGGGGGTGCACATGGGGGGTACCTGTGGTACCCCCTTCATTGTCATTTACAAAGCGGCAGGCACCGCGCGGTGCCTGTCGCTTTGTAAATGACAATGTGAAAGTGCATTTTCAGCATCGTGGCGGGCGGTGCAGAGAGCACCGCCCGCCACAATGCTGAAAATACAGGATGTGCCCGCCACTGTGGCGGGCACATCCTAATAGCACCCCCGGCTTCCCTGCCCTTATGGCGGGCGGTCTCGATTTACGATGGGATGACGGGCGGGCAAAGTCCACCCGTCATCCTAATGAGTCCCTTAGTGCGCAGTATTCATCTATAAGCTTTTGAGGTGCTCCTGCTATTCAATATTTGTCTTTATTATACCACTTCACCTTCACTAGCACTGAGCTGCCATTGCTCACCTTTAGGAATATCCTGATAATATGTTCAGGTTATGAAACATAGATTGTTTCCCACTTAAAAATTGGGTTTTTTTTCTAAAAAAAATTCTTATTAATTAGGCACTGAGAGGGCTACTTTAGCCTCTTTTCTAGTAATAATTCATTGTATTGAATTATTCCCTGACAGAATCATTTACAATATACATGACGTAAGTCCAGATTCTACGGCTTACCGGGTTTATATTGTGTATGTATAATTCCTCTAGGTGCCAGGGCATGTCCTGAATCTCGCATTGTCAGGGGCTGTAGTAGACCTCTGCACACACCGTAGATTAATATGAGTCCAGAGCCAAAAAAGTCAGGATATCAGATTGACTTGTAGTCAGGGCAGGGATACCTGATAGTTCACCATGTGAAAGACATTTCCATCTTTTATTTTAATTTTATTTTTGTGTTTTATAGAGTGCGAACTTGACCCTTTAGGGTATCAGAGCGCTTTACAGAGTCATAGAATTGTACAAAAGGCATGAAATCATAAGAGTTTACCATCAATTGGGAAGGGCGCGGGGTGCTGGGTACATAAGGGATGGAGGGATACAATGTACACTTTACATTACAATTACTCAAGACAAGGCCCCGGGTTTCTTGGTGGGGTGACTAGCTCATCAGAGGGAGGCAATAGCCGTGAATTGATCAGGGTCTCTGTGGCGGTTGAAGGGAAAATTTAAATGAGGAATTTACCCATAAGGAAGGATTTGGCCTCATTTTTGAAGCGTGCAAGAGAGGGGATTCTTCCGATGGCGGGTGGGAGAGAGTTCCATATTCTTGGCGCGGCCCCAGCGAAAGCCCAATTGTACTTTTTTTTTCCCGAAAGCGTGCAGGCTGGAGTAGGAGGTCTCTGGCGGACCGTGAGTTTCTGATTCCTCTGGATACCCCAAGTTTCTGTGCAGGATATGCAGGGGAGTTTGAGTATAAAGCCTTGTGTGTGATGCATACCAGCTTAAGCTGTATTCTGGCCTCGAGAGGAAGCCAGTTCAGGTGTGGAGAAATGTAATCAAATTTCCTCAACTGAATACATAATATATATATTGACAAATAACTATTTCAAATTGGTCAGTAGCAGTACAAATAGGAGGAACAAGAATGGTGATGATATTGAGAGCCTGGAGACAACATATTGAAGTTGGTGGGAATAAAGATAAGAGTGGAGAGTATCACCTATTGATTCCTAGGTTCTAAGATATCTTGAAATCAGGTCAATGCCATGCCTTGGACAATGATATTCCTCGGCTTCTATTACAGTAGCCAGTGATCAATTGTATCGAAAAAGGACCAAAGCTGTGGGACTACCCTCAAATGACTGAAAGTTCGGATCATCTACTACTGCTGCTGCTATGTGGGAATGTATGCTTTTTACTCAAAAGCCCATGCACCCAGTGCTATGGCAGATCATCCACTAAAGTATCAAATTCCTCTGCTTTCTCTGCAAAACATTAGAATATTTGGATAAAAATACTTGAGACTGTATACAAACATCTTAACATTGATTCGGAACTGTGAGTGTTTTAGGTGAGTAAGCCATTACATATTTAGAGTATGTGTGGAAGTAAAAGGTATGAAAAGAATCACTGGGATAAAATTTAGAGAAAGAGCCTGATTAACTCATTAATTTATTATAAAATTAATATTTTGAATTAAAATAGAGATTTCTTACTCTGGCAGTATCATAAAAATACGAGTAAGACTATGAGAGAATACTTACAGAATGTTGAATATAAATTTAAATGTACTGAGTAATTTTCTGTGCCCATGCAAAAGTAAAAAGTGAATATGACAGCCAGAGAAAGAATTTATAAAAATATGAAAGGTGAATTAAGAAATGGAACCTAAGAATATATGGCTATGCAATAACAAGCACAAACAGTAAGAGAACAATTGGTAGGTAAACTGAATACAATAAAGGTCATATAAGAACATAAAGTTAAGAACTACTCACTAAAAGAGATGTTAAGTAAATTAAAGGTGAAAGCCAAGCAACTGTTTCAAAGTACTTAGAAGAAGGTGAATTAAGTTCTAATTTAACAAGGGACTAGTAAAATGGTGGTTCATACAGAATTATAGCAGGTAAACATAAAAGCAAGTCAAAAAATGCTGGAAAATAATTTCTGATGACTCTTGGAAATGTTAAATGGTGCAGGAGGTAAAATCGGACCCAGGAGCCCCATATGTATTAATTTCATGTGTTGGAACATCTGGCCACATGGAATTTGCTGCAGTAGTCTCCCGCCGTGAGGTTACCTCTGCGGCTGACTCTACAATAATGCGAATACTTATTAGCTGCATTCACTTCTGCCCATGCAGTGCAAATTAAGAAAACTCAAACAATGGTATTCTAAACACTACTTTTTAGAGGGAAGTGGTATGTTGATGGTAGTCATGAGGTCCGCAAAAAAGTATGCATTTTTGGCAATTGTGTATGTCAATAAAATCCTAAACCAAAGGCTGTCAAAATTGTTCAAAACGCATTATTCGAATTGCATAAGGTGTGTGTCCTCCATTCTACCTTTTAATAAGGCTTACCATGGGAAGTTGACATTGTTAGTTACATCTTGTGCCGCTATTTGATAGCCCTCCATGGGGAGTCGGTGGACAATTTGGATGCCACTTTCTGGTTTTTTGTTTTTTTAAAATATTTTTATTAACTTTTCTTCAAACATCTTACATCATACAGTGTCGTTGGACCATCATTGCAATAGGTCTATTTTCAGAATGTGAATCAACAGTAAGCTATTCCCCATATCCCCCTCCCGCCTCCCCTTCTACCCCCACCCCCCCTTGTCAGTGTGCCTGTCTGTATCCCTCCTGCGGACTTACAGAAACCCTTTGTGCTCCAGCACCCAACTCCTTCCCGAGGTCATGTACAGCTACATCCAATCAGAGGTCCGGTGACCCCAATTAAGTGGCCATACGCACTCCCTGTCTCTATATCGTGTACGCCTCCCCCCTCGGCCTGATATGCGGTAGCCATCACATGCTGTGAGGCTCTAGGGTCTAGTTGGCCCCTTCTCCTGTGCGTTCCCAGGCGTTCCCCCCTCCAGTCCCTGAAGCCTGACTCGCTGGTGCGTCCGTCCCATCCCCTTCAACCACCTCTGCTGTTGACTGAAGTTCTATTACTAGCATGCCCCATGCCCTGGCCGCATCCATCACCTTGTCATTGGAGGTGCATCTGGCTAATTGCAATCTGAGTGTCCCTTCACTGCTCGCCCATTGCTGGAAGCTCCCTCGCCACCTCAGAAAGCTAGGGCCCCCTCTGGACATCCAGTGCATGGTGAGCTCCCTTTTCGCCATAATCAGCCCCAAGTAGAAGAATTTACTTGTGATTTTTGTGGCGGGTGTGTGTGGGAACCAAAGTAAGAGGCAAGTCCCCATGCCTACTTCAACCTGACGCTCCGTCACCCTGTTCAAACATGCTACGACATCAGACCAATATGTACCTAGCACCGCGCAAGACCAGAACATATGGCCAAAATCAGCCCCCTCCGCATTACACCGGAGACACATTGAGTTTGGTCCCCCGAAAACTTGTTGAATTTTGACCGGCGTTAAATAGGCCCTGTGTAGTGTAAAATATTGAACCAATTGAAACCGGACATTGCGCGTGCCCTTCCAGGCCCTCCTTACTAGCTGCGGCCAGGTCGTCTCAGGTATGGACTGGCCTAGGTCCTCTTACCATCGCCCATTCAGCCTATCCAGGGGCAGCAGCCCCTCCAATGCCAATCTCCTGTATAAGCAGGTGATAGTCGTGTAGGTGCCAGCAGCCATCGTAACATATTGACAGCCCAGCGATATGGTGGGTTCCACCAGGCCCATCTTCCAATGACTCTGGAGTCCCGACACTAGAGCAGCATGCAGCAGAAAGTCTCCCCTTGGCAAATCAAAGGCGCTCTGCAGTTCTCGGAAAGGCAACAAGGCACCCTCCCTATATAAGTCGCCGGGGGGGCCATTCAGATATCATCAGACGAGGATGACGTCTGCCAGATTCCATTCCCTAATGTCTACCAAACTAAATCCTGGTCACCTATGGTAATGCAGCTCACATCCTTAACGTATACACATTCACTTAGAGCATGTAACGGCCGCTTTCCAGGGGATAGCCCAGGAAAGTGTACTTATAATGGAATGGGCCATTCGTCAATAATTGACTATTTTATGGCTAGCTTGTCCTTATGGCCAATGATTTGTAACTTCCAGGTACATGATCGCTCGGAAAGTGATCACAACCCTTTGGTAGTAGAGTTGGATCTGCCACAGCCTGAGGCGGTGCCACAAGAGGCTGAAACTGTATCAAGTAATATTAGAATTATACAGGGTGGGAAAAGAATCCGTTGGGCCACTATTAAGTCCTCACCAGAAAATCTGGCTTTCCTGTACAATAGTGTAATTCCCCAGCTAGAGCGGGTGCTAGCATTGAATGAGAGTGCCTCAAATTCTGCGGCAGGCGCAAAGGCTGTAGAAATTCATAAAGAATTAATGAAGACCCTGGCAGGCAATTTTTACAAATCCTCCAACCAGAGCCAACGGCAGCCACGGGACTCTAATCCCTGGTATAACCAGTCATGTAGGAGGGCAAAAACTATTTTAGTATCTGCTCTTAAAACAGGCAGTAAGACTTCCATTATGACTGCAAGGAAGGCTTATAAGGATCTCCTGTTCCATGCAAAATCTGAATGGGAAACCGAGAGATGGCAGGGAATCAAACTGGCACTGATTGTGAAAGATGCACGATCCTTTTGGAATCTGGTTCACACCGGGAAGGCAGAGGGCAATTCTAAGATCGACCCCAACATTGCTGAGGAAGTTTGGTGTGCTTACTTTAAAGATCTTCACTTTAGTCCTGCTTCCCTAACTCTTGACCTACCAAGTTCTCCTCTGTGGTTGGATCCTAGCTGGTGCCCTCCTTTATTTACTTTGTCGGAAGTGACACTAGCGGTATTAGCATTGAAACCTAATAAGGCCCCGGGGTTGGACAGGATTCCTGGTGATCTTTATAGAGATGAGTTGAAGATATGGGTCCCCTACTTGACTGTCCTATTTAATGCCATTTTGGACGGACAAGAACTCCCTAGCACCTGGCTGGGGGCCGAAATCATCCCGGTTTATAAAAAGGGCTCCCCGCTGGTACCATCAAACTACAGGCCAATTAGCCTTATTGATGTCACACAAAAAAATTATGCCAGACTCCTTTTACAACGCCTGCAGGATTGGATTACAGAGAATAATATTCTCTCCCACCTGCAAGCAGGGTTTAGAGCCAAAACATCGACCATCGACCAATTACTACGGCTCCAGGTACTTTATTGGAAGCATGTGGTCTTGGATGGGGGTAGCCTGTACCTAACATTTGTGGACCTCAAATCCGCCTTTGATATGGTGGATAGGAACCAATTGTGGAGCATATTAACCAACATGGGGATCCCTCTTTACCTGTGCCATCAACTTAAAAGACTCCATGAAGGAACCTTCGCGAAGGTACGCTTTTGTAAATTTGGCCAGCTGTCTAGGGCATTTCCAATTGAGAAAGGGGTTAGGCAGGGGTGTGTACTTGCCCCCACACTATTTTCCCTCTTTCTAAATGGCCTTATAGAAGATCTGACCAGCGCAAAATATATTGATGCCCCTAATTTAGCTGGTGCTAAATTCCCGGCACTAATGTTTGCGGACGACACCCTGCTGCTTTCAAAAACACCAATGGGGATGCAGCGGGTGTTAGACCAATTTACCGAATTCTGTAAGAAAAGGAACCTGGTGATTAACATAGATAAAACAAAGTACATGGTGTTTAACGCCAGCACAATTAATTGCCCCCACCCGGAAATGGATGGTCGACCCCTGGAAAGGGTAAATAACTTTGTCTATCTTGGTCTGACATTGAACGACAAAATGGGGTGGGATACTCAAATGTCTAAGGCTAACCTAGGGCTGTCACAGGCCGCGGGGGGAATCTTAAAAGTGCAGAAAACTTGTGTGCATAAACTAGTGAGTGCCCCCCTAGAAATATACAAAGTTCAAGCCAGATCTTCCACCCTCTATGGGGCGGAACTTTGGGGGCACCGACCAGTAAATGAGATCGGTGTTACCGAGAATAACTTTATTAGGCAGCTGCTCACTCTACCAAAAAGCACACCGCTAATACCATTAAGGCTGGATTTAAATCTGAGGCCAATTGCAGAAGTAATTGCCTCTCGCCCGCTCCTTTATTGGCGAAGATTGTGGAGTGTCCCGGAGCTTGAGAGCTATAGAGAAGAATTGAAAATCGTGATGGCCTGTCAGGGTGCAGGTAGGATACAGTGGCTATCATTTATAAGGGGGTTAGCGACCAAGATTGGACTGGAGAACTTGTGGTCCAATCCGGAGGCTGCATGCCAAGTTATCTCGAGACAAACCCTGGCTGAGACCATAAAACATCATAATCTACAGGAAGCTCTTCAATCAGCCAGGCCCTCTAGTCTCACCGATAGCTTTTTAGATCACAAGAATGTTTACAGATTTGAGAAGGAACTAGATATGATTGAACCGGTTCTAGCAAAGAAGTTGTATCTACAGTTTAGATATGGCACACTGCCCCTGCATTCATATACAGACAAATGGAAAGAGGGCCCAGCTCGCCCCTGCCCAGGATGTGGAAACTCTAATGAGACCCTAATGCATGTAATCTTGTTCTGTCCTGCCTATAGTAACAGCAGAAAGAAATGGATTATACAGCTATGTCTGAACTTGGGAGTTAGGAATTATCTAGAGTTTTTTAGAATTCTAAAATCCGATACTAATGCACTAATAGTTACAGCCGTTGCCAAGTTTCTGTTCTCTATGTGGCTAATAAGACGGAGAATGCTTCGGAAGTAACAAAGCTCCTGGGCTGCTGTTGGATAACACATCCAGGAAGACTTTGAGCTTCTACTGTATTTTAACTTTTTAAATTTGTAAATATATAACTTATTGTCTTAGGAATTTTAATGGGACTCCGCCACCAAATGGAAATTTGTAGTCTATGTATATCAACTGGGATGTAATATGTGTATTTATTCAGTGTCTAAAATGTGTTCTGTACTTCTATGGTTCATAAACAAACCGAAATAAAGTTTTTGAATGAATGAATATAAGTCGCCTATCATGTGGACTCCACACTCTTCCCAACCCGCTAGTGCCGACCAATCCCCGCCATGCGGGAAGGCGGTACACATGCCCAGAGGGATCTCTGGAGCGTACGGGACAGGAATTCCCGCCCGTTTCTGGCTACGCAGCCAGCATTGTCTGATGGTGCGCTCTTCGAGAGTGAGTTGATCCAGCCTGAGTTTCTGCTGGAGCACTATAAAGGACAGGACATGGCGCTGAATAACTCTGCCCTGCAGTCCATCTGGGCCTCTAAACTCCCATGCCACTGCTTGTGTGAGCCACTGCAGCTGTGTCGCCAGATAGTACCACTCAAAATCTGGCACCGCCAGTCCCCCTTCCTCCCGAGGTCTCAGCAGGGTGTTCAACGCCACACGCCTCCTGCCTGTGCCCCAGATGAACCCTATCACCATCGATCGTAACGTCCTGAAAAAGGACGTCGGAATCCACACCGGCAGTGTGCGAAAGAAATACAGCAGCCGAGGGAGAACCACCATCTTCAGCAAAGCTATACGCCCAGCTACTGATAGCGGAAGGGTACGCCAAAACCCCATACTGCCTCTGATTCCCCTCAGCGCTCCGCCTACATTTCCCTCATAAAGGTGTGAGTGGCTATGATATATACGGACACCCAGATATGGCAGACACTCCGATTCCCAACGCAGACCCTCTAGCTCCAAAGGCCGGGTGCAACTCGGAGCCAATGGGAACAGACAGGTCTTGGTCCAGTTAACCTGCAACCCTGACAGTTCACCAAACTCCCGAAGGAGGGTTCGGGCCCCTCGCACTGAGGCCTCCACGTCAGCTAGGTATAGTAAGAGGTCATCGGCGTACAAAGATATATAATGTATCTCACCGTGAAACAGCACCCCCTCGTAGTGCCGTCACTGCCGGGCCCGTGCCGCTAGCGGTTCGATCGCCAGTGCAAATAAAAGCGGAGACAGGGAGCAGCCCTGTCGGGTACCTCTCTCCACCGGGCACGTCGCTGACACTGAACGGCCCGTCCGAACCCTGGCCGTAGCGGAGTTGGATAGCAGCTGCGTCCAACGGATGAAGTTGTCCCCCAGTCCAAAGCTGCACAGCACGCGATACAGGTACGACCACTCCACACTATCAAACGCTTTTTCGATATCTACCGACAACACCGCCACACCCGGCGGACCCTCTCCATCTATTCCCATGATCTGCACCAGTCGCCGTATGCACGTCGCTGTGTTCCGCGTGGGGATGAAGCCCGACTGGTCCGGGTGCACCAGTGTACGCACGTGATCCGATAACCGCGTAGCCAGAATTCTGCTCAGCACCTTATAATCCACTGTAAGCATAGAGAGCGGACGATAGGCTGTCCGCGCGGTGGGTGATCCGTCCTTCTTCAATAGCGGCACTATAATCGCCTCTCTGGCCGAAGGCGGCAACCTGCCCAGCTCCCAAGCCTCCCCGTACATCTGGTGTAACTGCGGTGCAAGAATATCGATATAGGCGGCATAAAATTCCACCGGCAGGCCGTCCGCCCCTGGCGTCTTTTTCCTGGCCATGTGCTTAATCGCAGCTCTAATCTCCCCTAGCGAGATAACAGCACCCAACGCGTCGCTCTGCTCCGATTCTAATCGTGGTAACTGCGCCACCTCTAGGAAGCCATCCGGGGGTACCGTCAACCTGCTCTGATAGAGAGTCGTGTAATAATCCAGGAATTGGTCATTGATCTCCTTCTGTGAGTAGACCAAGTCCCCCGTGGCTGTAACCAGCAACACTATTGGATTACCCCTGGTGTGTAGGTTGGCCAGCCATGCCAGCAGTGTCCCCACCCTATCCCTTTCGGCATGCACCCGAACCATGTACTCTTTGTAATCGAGGCAACAAAGTCTCTCAACCTCGGTGGCCACCCGCTCCCTTGCCGCTAGCACTTCCTCCTGACTGCCCGCTGCGACTTGACTATCTTTCTCCGCCCGGCTCAGACAGGTCTCCTCCCGCTCTATATCGCCTAGCAAGGTCCGACGTGCCCCCACTGTGGACGAGAGGCACACGCCCCGTATCATCACCTTGAAGGCATCCCATTCATGTGCCCTGGAGGACGCCGTACCCGAGTTCTCCTGAAAGTAGTGTTCAAAGCCCTCCCTGACCTCCGCTTTAAATACCGGGTCCTCCAGTGCCATCGGGTTCAGCCGCCATGTGGGAACCGCCTGCCGTTGTCGGGACCAGAGGACCGTGATCAAACAAGGATTATGATCTGATATGGTTCTCGCCAGATATTCGCTGTGACATGTGAGTTCCTGGGCCCCAATCATGCAGGGCGCACATGAAGGTCGTGGGGTGCGGAATAGGACGAATAATCCCTATCTGTGGGATGGTGCGTCCGCCAGGCATCTATGATGCCCCACTTCTCCTGCCAGCTCTGTCGCGCCGCCGCCACTCTATGTACCGCTGATTGTGCCAACGGAGGGTGGGAACGATCTACCTCAACGTCCACCACCGAATTGAAGTCCCCCCCCATAAACACTGTGCCCACCAACAAGGACGCCAACCTCCCCGAGAGTCTCTAAAAGAACGCAGCCTGAACGGAATTCGGAACTTAGACACTGCAAAGCGTAACATCTCGGCCATCCAGACGTCCCAACACAGCCGCAAACCTTCCCTCTGAGTCTACCACCGTGGTCAGAGGCTGAAAAGGGACCCCAGCGCGCACCCAGATCAAGGCCCCTCTAGCATAAGCGGAATAAGTGGTGTAAAATAGTTGCCCCCTCCATCTCCGCTGCAGCGCCTGCCCTTCTACCTGATTAATGTGTGTTTCCTGTAAAAAGGCCACCTGGACCCCCCTGCGGACCAAATATGCATGCACTTTATATTGCTTCCTCATTGAGTTGAGCCCCCGCACATTCCAAGTAATGCATTTCAATTCAAGTCTGGCCGCCATTTGGAGGTATACAGACGGATCCCGCCCGCACAACTTAACAGGCACACCGACAAACCCCCCGACCTGGAACAACCCCAACAAGCCCTCAACCCGCCCTCCCCCAGAACAGGCACCAAACAGTTGTTACCCATCCAAACCCAACCCCCGCTAACGGGGAAACTCTGGTAACCACCAGAGACTCACAAGTTATGTGAGGTAGGAGGGGTGACCCCACGCCAGTCAAGCCGGACAGCGATCAGCCCATCACACCGCGGCAGTCCGATCCCATATGTGTTAACCTCCTAACCCCGACAGCGTCTCACCCCATGCTCACCCTCCAGCGCCCTCCCCTCCCCGGCAATCTTCCTTCTGCACAGAAAAAGAAGTGGTCCCGCCATCATCCCGAATGTCATAGACCAATCATGCCCCCTTGCTGTACATCACGCTGCATGCATGAGGGTCACTGATCCAGCAAGCCGTTGGCTGTCTGTGGGGTAACCTGAGGCTGATCTCCGGGGTCCCCCTCGGATCCCCCATCTGTGCCCCCAGATCCCACCTCATGTGACCCCTGTTGAGAGCCTGAGTCCACCAATGGGGTCTCTGTCGCCACTCCAGAAATAGCAGACACCGCCTGCAGGGCTGCCTGTCTCTCCAGCTCTGTCTGCGACGTAGGTGGGGATCGTCTGCTCAGAACACGTTTCCGGTTGCGTCTACTCCTGCGCGGTTTAGGTTGCACCTCCGCTGCTCTATCCCAATTCCCAGCGCCGTCCTTTCCCGCCCGGTAGCGTTCCAGCCATTGCCAGGCGTCCTCCGGTGTGTCGCAGAAGGTCGCTAAGCCGTCCACCATCACTCTCAAACGTGCCGGAAACAGCAGGGAGTACTGCACTCCCTCATCACGAAGGGCCCTTTTGACCACCAGGAAGGAAAAGCGATTCCGCTTAACCTCCTGAGAGTAGTCAGGGAAGAGAGAGACCGAAGCATTGTCCACCTTATATGGGCCAGCCACCCTTGCCTGTCGTAGAATAATATCCCGGTCTCTAAAATGTAGCAGGCGCGCAACCAAGGGTCGGGGAGGGCGGCCCGGCGCCGGAGGCTTGGCCGGTACTCTGTGAGCTCTCTCCAATGTGTAAAAGTGTGTCGAGCCCTCAGGGACCAACACTTCCCGCAGCCACTTCTCCAGATAGGAGACCATGTCGCTCCCCTCGATTTTTTCGGGCAATACCACCACCCGAATGTTATTGCGCCTGTTGCGTCCTTCTGCGTCCTCCGCCCTCCTTTCCAGTTGATGTACTCTACGCAACAGGTCACCCAGCGTAGCATCCGCCGCTTTTTGGGCCGGCTCCAGTTTTCCCAACCCCTGCTCCGTGTTCTTGACCCGGTCAGCGAGCTTGTCGTGGTCCGCCCTCAGTAAACCCAGGCCCGTTGACACCTGCGCGATGTCTTGGCGCAACGCGTCCCTCGTATCTGTTATGGCCTGGAGGATCTGGTCCATCTGCTGCTGTTGCAGCCCTGTGCTCGGGCCCCCGGTTGAGCCCTGTTCCTGGGTCTCTGCAATTCTTCCGCTTGGTCGGCCGGTGCCGTTCCCTGTGCCTTCCGCGGCTTCCCCATGGCGCCACCCTAGGCCTCGTCGTCAGCTCCGACCACGGGTGCTCAATTCCGCTAGGATCCGTTGGCTGATGTAAGGGCGGTGCTCCTCACACCCCATCTCGTCTGCCTGGTCGGTCTACCAGCACCGAGGTCACACCAGCCTCCTCTGCAAAATGTCCTAGAGGCCAGCTCCCCTCTCAATCACAACGCCTCAGACTCCGCGGGCGCTTGCCGCGCTGGTGTGGGCACCTCCTGCCAATCGCATCACCTCTCAACCAGGTCCACCTTAGGCGTGCGATGGCCACAGCTCCCTCGCGCTAAGGATGTAAGCTGGCGTTCTGTCCCGTGGGTCCCCAGCGCACGCGGGATAATCACATTGAGAGCCTCTGCTCCCGAGGCAGGCCCGCCGCTGACCAAGGCCGACCCCCTCCTCAATCAGCAGGATGCAAAGGCACGAATCGGCGTCCACTGTGTAGGACCCCAGCGGTGAGCACATCCCCTCAGTACCACCACTGAAGTTCTGCCAGATCGCTCCAAACGCCAGTTACCCAGGGCGGCCTCCGGTAGTAATCAGGATCCCTCCTGCCTGCGCCACAGCCAGTCTCCGGGCGGAGCGCGCTCTCCAGTGTCCAGCCCACAGTTCGGGAGCACCAGCCGCCAAGCACCAAAGTGGCAGCCCACTAACGCGGCTTCGGCGGTTGCGAGGCACACTTTCCGCCGCCTCGGGCACCTCAGCTGTCCGCCCTAAACCAAGTTCTTCCCGCAGGTCACCAACCGTGCCGCTCCGCACAAGCCCGCAGTCGGACCTGGACGATGTGCCGTGCTGGACGATGCCGGGCCAAGTCCTCTCCAAGGTGCCGCTCCCGGCCGCCGATCACACCGCTGCCGCAGATCAGACGCGTTGGGCCCGTCCCCGGCCGCGGCACTGACCGCCGGGTCCCACAGCTGAAGCCCTGCCAGCCTCTAGTTCCGCTATCGCCGGGGAACCACGGGTGCTGCTCCACTCAGGGCGCGGCGCACTACCCGTCTCCAGCGCCTCCTTCCCGCTGCATCCGCCAGTCCGAACTCCTCCACGGCCACTCCGCCACTCTGGGCCGGGGATTGGGAGGCCCCTGCAGGCCTCAGGCAAAATGGCCGGTCCCTTCGGGCCGGGTCCCGACTTCCTTCTCACTCGCCACCGCCGAGAGCTTCCCAGAGTATCCAAACACTGCTGGGGTGGCCTCCAGCTCCGGGGCACCACACAGGGCTACGATCGCCACCGGGGGAGTCCGAAATGCAGGATAATCGCCGAGATCGGCGCAGAGCTCAGGGCTCAGGCGTCCATACTCGGCGGCGTTCAAGCCACGCCCCCCTGGATGCCACTCTCTGTTGAGCAAAATCCGTGGAAACACTTCATTAGAGTTCCCGAGTAATGAACTTGAATTCTAGGCTCAAGGTCAGATATTCTTGTATTGTAAACTACAACAATCCCGTTCCAAATCTCTTCAATTTCTACTGTGAGAAGAGATTCTGGTTGAAGTCCCTTGTTGGGCCGTTTTGGAGATTTTGTTGGCTGCAGATTCATAGATTGTAATTAAAAGAAATGTTTTTTGCCACTGATATAAGTCTGCATCATTATACAACCAAAAGTGGTCAGATTATTTCTCATTGTAGCACCATAATCTGTGGCTACCCAAGGTGGCGTCACGCAGTCGATTCTCTGCAAATGGCGGGGACAGCAAGATATTTGCTTTTAAGGCTTGATTTGGCTGTGGACTTGCTTCACGCATTTTAGATTTGGGCACACAAAACTCTCTGGAGAAAGTGGGCATCATCGCCGCACAAGTGTAAAGAAGTTATAATGATTTAGGGCCTTATTTATGAGGCCTTGCAACAGTTTTGCGCTGCCATTGTGTCACATTTTGTGACGCATCGGCAGCATAAAACATGCCCCCTGTTGCACCCTATTTATAAAGTGACGCTCTAAGCAGATGCGTCACTTTGTAATCCCCTGCGCTACATTATACCTGCGTCTTGTATAAAGTATGGGGGGGCATTCCCACGCAAGTAAGCCACCTAGAAGTGACGCAGTGAAATCTTTGAGATTTCACTGTGCCACTTCTATGACCCAAATGCGTCAAAACCTTACTCCTGCTTCATGGCAGGCGTAAGGGTGATGCAGTGCTATCCATACCCCTCCCCCTCCATTGCTGGAGTTGCATCACTCTTAGACCAACTTCAGCAATGCATCATTTTTGTGGCAACAGATACGCCTGTAAAACTGACGTATCTGTCACTCCTTTCGACATGATGTGTCATACAGTAGATATGACACATCCATCATGTCGCAAGGTGGGTGCAGGGAAAAGTGACAAATCGCTGTTTTCACGTAGCGATGCACACTTTTCATAAATGAGGCATGTAGTTTTTATTTGGGCTAGACATAGGTTCCCAAAATTATATTATATCTTTCATGATCACAAGAGAGAATCTCACCATACGGATACTTATTAAATGTTTAATTGTATAACGCTCTGATCCGTGTTATTGTTATTTTATGATCTATATTTTGTACTGTAGTACATCTATATGGTTTGAAAAATATAAATAAACAATTGGTTTTTTTTAAATGAGATAGACATATTCTTCTGTCACATGAATTATGACCTGTGCCTCCTCTGGCACAGTAATTCTTCTGGCCAATAACTCCCCTTTACCACAATATATGATATGTGGTATATCTCCTTGCATATTTCTGTAGGTGTGTTACTTCATGACATAATTTTACTGAGGTCAGTGTTTTTTCAGCAACCCAATTTTTCAGTATTTGCTCTAGAGAGTAAGAGATATTCCACAATTGAATAAACTGTATTGTGGCACTTTTTATACTGAGCAGATATTTTTGATAGGTATATGACTAGATGATGTTGGCAGCAGTATTGCTGACCTGTGAAAAGCAATATGAGAAATCAAATAATTGATAGATGGGACCCGCTCTTTACATACCCTACACACTTTGTCTGAGAATGAGTTGTTTGCTTGATTTATTTCAGAGTGCCTACCTGTGATTAATTCATGCCTTTGATCCATCAATGTTTGTGCTGCCAGAGTACTGTATCAGAACTTCAAGAACTGAATCACTTTGTGAATCCCCTTTCAGAACTATGGACCTTATTTAGATCTCGGCTGATGGAATACTCCATTACAAACGTGACAGATATCCCTTGAGCCATATAATGATCTCCATAGGATATAATGGGATTGTAATCCGGCGGATGGGATATCCATTAAGTTTGTGCCTCAACCAATATCTAAATCACGCCCTAAGTCTCCACCCTGCGGCTTTTTAGCAAAACCATTTAGGTAACATGTGGCTAATTGAATTAGGATTGTTTGATGGTCATTAGAAAATCGAGGGAAATACTGTTTGTAGGAGTCTGTGTTGGTTTGTATCTTTTATACAGAGACAATAGAATTGAAGGTTGAGAATAGATATATATTGTGAATTACACATTGCTACTTAAACATTGCCTATGCCACATATATCCAATGGATTTTATTTCTGGATCAGGTTTTAAAAGCCCAATGTAAACATATATTTTAAGAGAAGAGTGGAGGACGCAACATGGATTTATTCCTGTCTAAATAGATATCATTTTAAGCTTGCATATGGCACAAAGGAGGAGACTATTCAATATAGCTTTTGAGAGACTAGTCTTTAAAGATGCATATATCAGTTTTCAATGCCTTTACTACATTTGGGGACACACTCATAAAATGTTTGGTCTCTCAAACAAACAATTTATATTCTACAAATACAGAAGCCTTTTGGAATTTACAAAATTTGAGTTTGCACTTGTATTAGGATTTGCTTACAAGAAGATAAAACAAAGTGTACAATTACACACATGCAAGGTAATATAGTCTTATTTAGAGTATGGTGGGCTGGCCTCCATTCCGCCAGGTCAACAGAGGGGTGTACTGTGCTGCCTTTGCAGAGTGTAGCCTCCAATATATAGAGGGGGATATTCTCAAGAACGTGTGATAATTACCACAAAATTAGCTTAACGCAACTCTTCACATCGAAGTCTATCGCGGGAAAATAACGCTGTGTTAACGTTGTATTCTCAACACCACGGTACCATGCACTAGGCTCATGACTACGCGTCAAATGTCAGCGATAAAGTCAACGCGACGCCGCAACAATGCAAAACATGAACGCAAAAAAAGTTGTGATGAGGCCAATTGCGATACAATAATCAGCAAAAACCAGTGACAGGCCTGCAATTCCCACTCGTCAAATGGGAAAAGGCACCATAAAAGCAGAACAAAAACAAAGGGAAACAAAAATAAACTGCGTAGCACTATGGAGTGCAGAGGCCAACGCAAACCCCAAAAGCCCCACAGACCACCAGCAAGGAACCTCGGGGCCGGGGAAGGCCAAGGAGAAGAGGAAGAGGAAGACGGAGTGCAGTCCGCAGGAAAACCAGATCAGCGTCACTTATATGACAGAACACTACCATCAATTGAACGTCAATTTGACAAACGTGAATGCAGTCAGAGTGTCGAGGAGGCCAAGAGGCGCTGGCATGATGTGAAAAGCCAAACCCAGCATAATCCTGCTGCCAACAGGAAGGCAGCAACGGCGACTGGAGGTGGGAGTCCTGCACCACAGATGGAGCTGGAGTAAATGGTCACAGTCATCAGTGTGGAGACGGTGCAAGGAGTCGGAAGTACAGACACAGCTCGATAGGACCTGACACAACATCAACAGGGTGAGTAACGACCAGGGACTGGGGGGGACGGGGGAGAAGGGCACAATGGAACATATGCACAATGATGATTGAATAGTAAGGAGACGCTGCTCACGGCGCGCTGCGCGGAGAGCTGGAAGTATTTACATAGCAGTGTTGCGCTTTTAATTTGATTTCACTTAGCTGATTTTAAACTTTCACCTGTCGCTTCCCCGGTCCACCGCTGACTTTATGTCAGATTGATGTGGAGGGAAGTTTGATTTGAATAGCACACCGGAAGTGAATAGACTTCCGTTGTGCATCCTGCACCAGTCAGTGGCCCGGGCGGTACTACTTAAGGAGCAACGGCCCGCTCTCCCAGCTGATTGAATAGTAAGGAGACGCTGCTCATGGCGCGCTGCACGGAGAGCTGGAAATATTTGAGTAGCACACCGGAGTGAATTGACTTCCGTTGTGCATCCTGCACCAGTCAGACGGTCCCTTGGCATATAAGAGGATGTCCATCCAAGCGCCCAGCGGACGCGCGCAGCTGGTGCGCCGATGGCGCGCCGAAGACACGTCAAAGACAAGCCCGTCTGCGCCCGTCCCTGCCAGTATGTCCCCTCTCACCAGGGACCCTGGCCGCGATGAGTCGGCTGGATACACATATACCAGGGATATACTCCTAAGCCTTAACACATCAGTGACCTCCTGTATTAGGACTCCATTACACCACTTGAGGGGCCCTTTAAAATGTGCCTGTGGATTTACCCTCCCAAAACCTACGGCACTTCCGCCTTTCAACACTACCTGCCCTCAACATTGGCTGCTAATAGCGCAGCTAAATATTAGATCACTGGCTAAGCATTATGTGGAAGTGCACGACCTGGTTGAGGAGTATTCACTGGATATTTTGTTTCTCACAGAGACTTGGCTCCAGGATGACATGACCACAGTCATCAATTTGGCCACTCTACCGGGATACTCAACCCACATTCTGAACAGGCAGTCTAGGGGTGGAGGCATTGCGGTGATCCATATTCATGCCTTTTCGCCAAGATGGATATTGATGGATGCGAATGTGCTCGCTACAGCATTAGGGTTAACCCGCACCTTACTGTATCAGGTATCCTGATATATAGACCCCCCCGGACAGGATAGTAGCTTTGTTAAAGCTCTTCTGGAAGCAGTAAGCTCCTTGGCAATAGGGACCACTAACTTTAACATCTTCGGGGATAAGTGGCCTGCTAGCTGACCTTGCTGCATTTCAACTCTGTCAACTAGTTAAGAACCCCACTCACAGGGGAGGCCACTTACTAGATCCCATCTTTTCTAACATAGAAAAAGAGGCTACGGTAGAGTTGCCTATTTCAATTCCCTGGTCTGACCACATGCTGGTTATTATGTCCCTACCAATACACGACCCGTCAAGCATGAGTAATGCTCAACGGGTACATAAGCGACCGTGGCAAAAGCTACGCCTCAAAGATTTTTTTATGCCCTGCTTAGAGCTGACCCTCCTGAAGCCTGTGATAACACCGAGCTAGGCTACGAGAAATTCTGTACCTGGCTTACCCAGGCTCTGGACTCCCTGATCCCGGCTGACTGGATCAGGGCTCGCTCCCAGGAATCGAGCCCTTGGTATAATGACTCGCTCACCATCCTTAGGAAATTGTGCAAAAAAACTGAACGCAAATGGAGGAAATCGTATGACCCAGATATAAAGATTCAATGCCATGCCGCACAAAAAAAACTATCATAGAATAATGTGTAAGACGCGAGCTGCTTACTATGCCAATGAGATCAGATTAAGCCAGAATCCCTCTAAAACCATCTTTAAGATTCTGAAGGATCTTAGTGCCAAAAAAGCTGTTGTTTCGACGGCTGCCTCCTACATACATTGCGAAAAAATTGCCTCCTTTTTTATAGACAAAGTACGGGCAATTTATGGTTCCTTCCCAGCTACACCCTGTCCTATTCCCTCGAATACCGAGCCAATTAACAAACTAATGACGATTCCTGACATTAATCATGATGAATTCCTCAGACTCTGCGGGAAAATCAAATCTGGCTCCCCTGCGGATCCTCTAAAGCCCGCCCAATTTAGAGAAGCATCCACGCTTGTACTTAACCCTCTTCATCAGATTATTAATTCTTCTTTTAAATCTGCTATTATACCTACAAGATGGAAACAGGCATGGGTATCCCCCATTATTAAAAAACCTGTGTTAGATCCTACTAAGCCAGAGAACTTTAGGACTATTTCATTGCTCCCTTGGCCGGCCAAGGTGGCTGAGGCACACGTCAATAATACTCTGACGAAATTTCTCTGCTCCAATAACATTCTGGATACCTCCCAGCATGGCTTTCGTGCGGGCCATAGCAACGAAACAGCGCTCCTGAGCGTGACGGAACATCTTCGGACCATCATGGACTCCGGCCAGACGGCAGCACTGATCTTATTGGATCTTAGCGCTGCCTTCGATATGGTCTCACATGAGGTGCTGCTGTATCGACTGGAGACGGCGGGGATCAGTGGACGGGCACTGGATTGGTTTAGGGCGTTCCTAACTGGAAGATCTTTTCGAGTCTTCACCCCCCGTACCTATCTAAGGAACGACTAATTGAGCAGGGAGTTCCCCAGGGGTCGGCACTCAGTCCGACGCTATTCAATCTCTACGTCCAGCCACTAGCTGAGGTCGCCAAACTGTGGGAGCTATCATTAGTCTCATACGCGGACGACACTCAGTTGGTGGTGATGCTGAGTGACGACTCTGGGCTGAGCTCATCCAATTTTAAACAGGGTCTAACAGCAGTAACTAACTGGACGACCTCAAACTACCTGCAGCTCAATGCCAGCACCGAGGTCTTGCTGGTAGGAAAAGATGTTTCTGCCTGGGGAGAAAAATGGTCACCTGAGATTCTAGGTAACCCTCCCGAGCCAAAAGGTGAGGTAAAAAATGTAGGAGTTTGGGTAGACTCCTCCCTTAATTTTATTAATCATTCCAAAAAAGTTGCCGCCACGTGTTTTGGGATCCTTCGGAACCTTAATCCTATTTTAAAATTTTACGATCCTTCCATCCGCCAGCTCATGGTGCAATCTTCCATCCTCTCTCGCCTGGATTATGCGAGCTCTCTGCTTCTAGGGGTTAACCAGGCTGAGGTGGGAAGATTGCAGTGAGTTCAAAACACGGCAGCTAGAGCATTGATAGGGCTCCCCTGCTTCCATTCGGTTGCAGGCACCCTGACGAAACTCCACTGGCTGCCCGTGGCAAGAGGATTCAATTCAAGGCTCTCTGCCTTTCATTTAAAATCCTGAAATTCGCATTTCCGCCTATGCTCTGTCCTCTCCTAACCCCGTATGTCCCTTTGCGAACTTTGCGATCAGAAGGCCAGCACCTGTTAGTGGTTCCGCGGATAAAGCGCTCTCGGATGGGCAGCCGCTCTTTCCGCTATCTGGCGGCAAAACTATGGAATGCCTTACCGCCCCAGCTATGCGGCCTAAATGATCTTTTGATGTTCAGAAAGGCCATTAAGACCCATCTTTTCCTTAAGACTGCTTTGTTATGTTAGAGCCGCAATTCTATGCCAGCGGTAGCTGTTTTTTTCTTACTCTTTTAAAAAGCCCAGGACGCCCCTTAGCTGGGGCAGCTGCGCGCTATATAAGAATATGTAACATAACATAACATAACGTGTAGCACACTGCACACCCACAAGGACCCAAGATCATGTCCCTGATCCCTGTGGTACATCCGACGACTATGGGGTACAAAGTGCAACACCGACACTGCAGAACAGAGGACACAACTGGGTCTGCTGATGCGCAGAAACAGGCAATTACATCTAACATAGCAGGAAACCGTGAGATGGAAATGTACGTGTACAACCTCACATCCGTCATGTAGTCCAAATGACCACTGTCCCTCATTAAATATTCTGCACCTCCCAAACAGTCACAATGTGCATTGTCATACAGTCTGCATGTAAACAAGAACAATGCGCCAACATACATGTCAACACAATGTCAACATGCATCTCTCCTTCACATTGTAGTGTTATGTTATGTTAATAACTTTTATTCAGCGCACAGCTGCCCCAGCGAAGGGGCGTCCTGGCGCCTGATCAAGTACCACAACATAACAGATCGCCACTGAGAAGAAGAAATTAGTTAACGGAGGTGAACAGATGGGTCTTAATCGCCCGTCTGAAAAGAGTCAGGCTATTCAGGGCACGGATATGGACAGGGAGAGAATTCCATAGTCCAGCCGCCATAACACAAAAAGAACGACCTCCTATCCTACTCAATCTAAATCTAGGCACGTTCGCTAGATAAAGAGATTCCGACCTGAGAGACCGCCTGGGGACATACGGGGAAACAAGGCCCATCAAGGCGGGGGGAGACGAGAGTTTCAAGATCTTAAATGTCAAACAGAGTGCCTTAAATTTGATTCTCTGTCTGACCGGCAGCCAATGCAGGGAGGTCAGGACTGCCGATACAGAGCACCGTCTCGGGAGGCCTACAATGGCCCGCGCAGCGGCATTCTGTACTCTCTGCAGTCTAGTCGCCTCGGCCTGATTAACGCCGAGTAACAGAGCGCTCCCATAGTCCAGCCGGGAAAGAATGGAGGCTTGGACCACCAGTTGCCGAGTAGGGGGGTCGAAGAATTTAAGGACCGGTCTCAGTCCTCGCAGAATCCCATAACAGGTAGCTGCGATCTTCTTAGTATGGCTGGTAAAAGAAAGGTTGGAATCCAGCCAGACCCCCAAGTTCTTCACTTCGGCCGCTGGAATGGGAGTCACCCCCAGCTCAGGAGGCCACCATTGATCTCCCCACAAATCCGCTTGCTTTCCTAAAATCAGGACTTCGGTTTTCTTGGCGTTTAACTGTAAACAGTTAATACGCATCCAGTCCGCCACGGCAAGAAGCCCTGCGCGAAACCTGGGGGCAGTCACCTCAGGGTCCCCACTGAGTGTCACCGCTAGCTGCGTGTCATCGGCATAAGATGTCATAGTTAAGCCAGATTGTCTAACCACGGCAGCTAGCGGTTTCACATACAAGTTGAACAGCGTGGGGCTCAACGCCGAACCCTGAGGGACTCCTAACCCCAGAGGATGGAACGAGGACTGACCAGGAGGAATGGCCACTTTAAAAAACCGGTCCGAAAGGAAAGAGCGGAACCATTGAAGAGCCTTGCCCTCAAGTCCCACTTCCTCCAGCCTCCGCAACAAAATGCCATGAGACACAGTATCAAATGCGGCGCTCAGATCTAACAAAAGGAGCGCCGCTGTCTGCCCCACATCCAGCACCGAACGGAGATGTTCGCTCATAAAGAGCAGAGCCGTTTCGGTGCTGTGTTGTGCCCGAAAGCCATTCTGACTCTCGTCAAGAATATTATTACGAGAGAGATGGGCAGACAAGATGGAATTTACATGTGCCTCAGTGACCTTGGCGGTCCAGGGCAGGAGGGAGATGGGGCGGTAGTTCTCAGGGAGCAGAGGGTCTAGACTAGGCTTCTTCAATATGGGGCTGACCACTGCTTGCTTCCAAGAAGCAGGAACCACGCCTTCCGTAAGTGAAAGATTAATCAGGTCCAGTATGGGTTCACGACACAGGGGCGGGAGGAGAGTGATAAGCTCTGGCTTCAAAGGATCTAAAGGAGAACCCGATTTAATTTTGAGGCTCAGGGTGTCAAATGCCTCAGCCGACATAGCAGGCAAGGAGGACAGAGGTTCACAATCTGGAACCCCAACAGGCCTGGACTCAGCATCGGGCACAGCTGGCATAAACCCTCGGTAGATTATCTGCACCTTCTCCACGAAAAAGGATGCCAAGCTTTCACAATGAGAGTCCGTGCAGATTTCTAGCGAGGTGGCCCGTTTACCCATCAGATCTTTAAGCACCTTAAAAATTAATTTAGATGGGTTAGGGCTGTTGGAGAACTCAGACGCATAATATGCTGCCCGGGCTTGACAGATAGCTCTGTGATAGCTCTTCAGCTGGGTAAAGTACAATGATTTCAGTGTGGGGTCAAAAGACTTCCTCCACGCCCTCTCCGCTTGTCGGCAAGTTCTCTTGAGCTCAGCAAGGGACTCATTATACCAAGGACTGCGGGTTTTAGCATGACATTTCGACCAACGCATTGGTATAAGAGAATCGAGGGCAGTACGGACCCAAGCACAGAACTGTTCATATCCCTGTTCAACATTCGACAGGTTGCCCAAGGGCTGTGCCTCGAGAATATTAACAAACTCCTCCATTTTAAGCTTACGCCAATTTCTTTTAAAGGTCAATCTGTCCACAGGTTTAAATTGGTGATCATCCAGAGGGCATGATACTTTAACCAATAGATGATCAGTCCAGCCCACCACCATCGGGTCAGATGCCAGAGCCCGGTCCAAGGTGGTAAAAAAGGGGTCGAGAATGTGACCTCCTCTGTGGGTAGGGGCAGTGACAAGTTGGTTCAACTGCATGGCTTCCAGATCCGCTATCAAAGAGCTGATAGATAAAGAAGATGTCTGATCAAGATGTATATTCAGATCACCAATGATGTTAAAATTAGCACATCTAGGAGCCAGGGAGTTCACCATGTCAACGAGAGCGGCCTTAAAGACCGTGTCATTCCCTGGAGGGCGATAGATTAACAGACCACTAAAAGTGAACTGATGGCTGACAGTGACCTTGAAAGCGGCGCTTTCGCACATCGGCAGATCAAGGACTTGCCAGACCGCCGGAAAGCAAGATTTTGTTGCCAAAGCTATGCCTCCACCCCTGGTAGTACGGTTCAGGGTGAAGACCGTGTAGGTGGAAGGAAAGGCCAAATTTATTATGGCCGAGTCGGTGTCCTGTAACCATGTCTCAGTGAGAAAAATAAGATCCGGTGAGTCCTTGTCGATCATATCGCGAAGGGACTGATGGTGCTTAACCAATGATCTGACATTAAGGCTCCATATACTGAGTGCTCGCCCAGAAAAGTCAGTATGCGCAGCTAAGGTAGACCTTTCAGAGGAGCGCACCCCACTAGGGGGATCCAACGAAAACCTGCCACACGGACAGTCATAGGGTCCCACAAGTGGGCACACCGGAGCATGAGTACAATCCGAGTGACCGTCTCTTAAGGTAAGGAGTTCAGTACGATTGTACCTGAGTGGCATGATAAAGTCCATTGTGTAATGAGGACTGATGCCAGAGTCCTGTGCCCGTACCCGCTACCTCGACGCGGACGAGCGCAGACGGGCAGGACTCTGGCACAGCGCAGGCGTCACCACTGCGCGTCCCGCTGCGCGGGAGAGGACGACTTTAAATAGGCGTCTCAAAGTGCATCACAAGCGTGGGGACGCTCCAAGATGGCGCCCACAGGAAGTAGAACTCACCCAATCCAAAATGGCGCCCACAATTATCCACCCCGGGACCCGGACCCGCCAAACAGCGGTGACAGTTCCTCAATTTAAATGCAGGTAAGGGGACTTGGAGCCACACAGGGGCGCTACGTTAAAATCAGCAAATACAGCAAACTGAATAAACTAAATTTGATAAAGGCAAGTTAAAAGTGCAGCGCACTAGCAGCGCGACCTGCGCAGAATGCAGCAGATGATCAAGGGATGAGGTGTGAGAGTCCGCCTTAAATAGGCGTCTCAAAGTGGGGCAAACAACACCTCCAGCAGAGCAGACCAGACAACTCATCAGTGATGCTGGAGAGGACCACCACACCTTCGACACCGACACCCTACAACAGCTCATGAACATCTTAGGCAACCCACCTCCAGGAGCAGGGCAGCCAAGCTACATAGAGGAGACCCCAGCCCCCACACAGACCACACAGCAGGAAGCACCCCCCAGTACGGCTGGCTCCCAACACTTCACTGAGGCACACATCGCATTCCAACGTCAGGTGTTAGAATGCCAAAAGGAGGTGCCCAAACAGGTGTGGGTGGGGTCAGAGCTCATGGAAGCCAAACTGGATCACATACGTGGGTGTCTAAGTCCCATCAGGGACCACCTACACCCCACAAAGGAGACCCACACTGCGACAGACACATGCATTTTCACATTTCCTGTACTGAACCATGCCCAGAGCCCTGGAATTAACATTCACACACCCATGCTGTACCTGCGTACAATGGCCCAGTCCACTCCTCTTACGTATTGAGTGGGGGACGACAAGCTACATGTCCAAAGTCTTACCCACTGCCTGCGGTGACATGGTTGCGTCCGCTGTACACAGCACAATGTAATGTTGTAGGGCCCGTGGCCCTCATGCATACATTATGACCACACAGACACATCCAGATAGTTTGTGGAACTGGCTATGGTCACATGCGCCCGACCCCTTTATTGGCTGGGTCACATGTACAGTAACACCTGTACTGGATGTGTGTGGGGTGAGCGTCAGCCGGCCCTCATGTAGTGGTTGGTGCTTGCAACAACTTGAACAGTGATCACTATTAAAACATATACAGAAAACACCAGCATTACAGAAACAACTGCAAAGCATCATGGTGGTAGCCGGAGCAAGTACAGAGGTCACCCAATATGCAAACAGAAGTGTCCGTGAGTTGCAGGGCACGACAGGTGTGAGCAACTCTGTCAGTCTGCCAGTACGACTATTTCAACTCTGGCAGTTGGCATTTGAAGGTGGTCCTGGTGGTGGTGGTGTGTGCCTCCTGCGGTGATGCGATGTCCAGGCCGGTCAGGACTCGATTTGATATGCGAGCCCTGGTGGACCGCAGTTGAGGCCAGAGGCAGCGGACAGCACAGGGCCACAGACACATGGCGCTGATGTCCCCAAGGCCATCAACCCAGAGGCCATCCAATATCCTATCAGACTGGGTCCCTGACTTGAGCTGCACAGAGTTAGTGGCCCAGGATGCACTGCGGCTGGCACAGGCACACTGCCACAGGACAGTGGCTCGTGGTGCACTGAGGTAGGGCCACGCAGACTGAGAGGGTCCTCGTCGAAGGTGACTGTAGCGGAGGGTTGCGGGGGACAGTGGAAGGTGTCCTCCAGGGCATGATGCAGAGGGCAGAAGTCATCCGTAAGCAGCAAATGTAGGAGTTGAATGCTACTGCCTCGTTATTGCGACCAAGCCGGGATCAGCTACATGAGGATGAAGACAACCCCCTGGTTAATAGACCCAGATGCCACCAAAGTTCAACCAGAGAGTGTCCATGAATGTCGGGGAACAGACTTAGTGGCACTGAGGCTGAGAGTGGGTGCAGTCTGCGATGATGCGGGTACAATGATATGAGCTCTGCCATGAATAAATCAAGACTCTGTCCCAAATGTGTGACCTACTCGACCACAGTGTAGGCCGGAGGCAGCGGACAGCAGGGGCTCACATCCACGTCTCGTTGGCTTGCGATGCACAGAGTTAGTGACACCAGGGCAGTTGTTGGTAGTGTTCGATCACCTCCGTAACCATGATCCTTTTATCCTCCTGACTGAAATGCGTCTTCTTCTTACACCTCTCCTTGCGTGCAATGATATGAACTCAGCCATGAAGAAATCAAGACTCAGTTCCAAATGTGTGACCTACTCAAGCGCAGTGTCGGCGGAGGGCAGTAGTCCACGAGAGCCGAGGTACACACATGGTTAGAATGCTATACTCAGACTTGGTGGCACCACAGCGAAGGGAGTATAGGGATATAAACTCTGCCATAAAAAATGTCCTCCCCTGTAAGCGTGTACTCTGCAATAGTGTAATCAAGACTCAGCTCCAAATGTGTGACCTACTTGTCCGCTGTGTATTCTGGTGGAGTACGTCAATGAGAACGGAGAACTGCGGGCCTTGCTCGCAGAGGCTGTGATGGTCTAAGCAGGCTGCAAAGGTCGCGGGCCTAGGGCTTGGAGGTTTCACCGGCACGTGGTGGGCCCTCTTTGACACACACCGGTGTCTGCAGGTGAGCAGTGACGGCTGGGTGCGCAGGGGTGGGGAAGACGGGTTCGGGGACCAGCGGCCAGGTGTGCAGCAGGCGTACAGGATCACAGGCAACACCGCTCACGGTGAAGGCGTCGGCCTCGTGGCGGAGTGAGAGGTGCCGCCCTGGCAGAGACGTTCGGCATTCTGGAAGAGAACCATCCCCCAGAGCTACGTGCTTTTTATTCACACCCTAACTTTGGCCTGGCATACGCCGGGCCAGCCCATTCCGCTCACGCTTACAGGGGAGGACGTAACAAGCTACATTTCTGCGATCTTCCCCACTGGCTGGGGTGACATGGTTGCGTCCATTGCACTCCATACACCAGCGGTTTATGTCGACATGAATATGTGTGTGGTAGGCATACTGCAGTCTTGCCATCACATCCACGCCACACGTGGCATTGTGTACATTCTCATTCATGGGTCACTTGCCTCCTGCGCACCTGCCTGGTTCCCACCTCTCCCCACAATCTGCTATTGTGTGGCTGAGGTGCCATGCCGATGATGGCTTATGTATGCTTAGGCACAAGTAGGACATGTGTGCAGTCAATTGCCCCCTAACACGGGTGGGAAGCCAGCTATGGCGTAGACGCCTTCCTTGGTCTCCAGCTGTTCCTGCACAGTGTGGGGGAAGTATAGGTACTGGAGTACCAAGCTGAAGATGGCATCCAAGACAGTTGTAAGGAACTTAGATTGGGCTGGCTGTGAGACTCCTCCAACTCTGGCGGTTGTTGGTTGGAAGGTACAAGAGGCCATCAAGTGCAGTACGGCCAGCATCTTTGTCTGAGGTGGGATGTTGGTTGTACGCTGTGTTGGTACCGTCAGCTTGTGGGCAATGATGGTCAGGATGCGGAGGATGGTTGTCCTTTTGAGCCTGTAGTGGGCAATAAATTCTATGGGTTGGGTCTGTGAGGTTGGTGCGTTTTCTGAAGGTCCACTGTCTTTGCCTGCGCTGCCTCTGTGATGGTCCGGGGGAAGGGGTGAGGGGGGGTGGGAGGGGTTCCTGGGGGTAGTGGCGGAGGGTGTGTGGCCCTGTTTGGGCTCCGAGCTGCATGATCAGTGGCTCCATGGTATCTGTTGATCTTCAGGTGTGGCTCTGGCCTGTGCTCCCTTCAGGGCTGGACTGGGAACCAAAACCGGCCCTGGCAAAGTGCTCGGCCGCCCCCCCCTCCCCCCGCGGGGGGTTGTGGGTCCCGCTGAGCTCTTTGCCAGGGCCAGTTCTCTGACGATTCTGTTACAGGGACGATTTTGAAGCTATGCTGCAAACGCGGCTCTGTAACAAAAAAAAGGCCCCCACTGTGCGGCGCACCGGGGGATTGCCCGGTGTCCGCTACGGCAAGTCCGGCCCTGGCTCCCTTTTCTGGTGCAGGTTGTCATCTGACTTTACACCAGGTCAAAGCAGGTGTGAATTTCCTGCTGCTAACGTGCCTTATCACCTGTTTTGGGTTCTTATTGCCGATCTGGCTGGTCTTTGTGGATGTTGCGAAGTGGTGTTGTCGCCTCCTTTTGCACGGGAATGCCTACTCTGCATCTCATTAGCGATAGTTGCCGGGCTCATCTGTGGCGTTGTTTTTTGCGGCTGCTATCGCAGGTAAACTGGTGATATGGGTTGTTAGCACCAACTTGTGAATGGGGCGATAAATGTATCGCCACTTTAGCTGCGATAAAGTGCCGATAACTTGGAGATACATCCTTGAATATATGCCCCTGAGACTTCTGCCAGGCAGGAGGACATCCTTGTGCCTTCAGTGGCGGCTCCAGTGAAAGCACTGAAACTTTGAAGAGTGGGCTTCATCTTTCATGTGGCAATTCAGCAAAGATTTTTGTTTCTCAAAAAAAAAACTCTGAAGGTTATTAACTTAAATGCCCTTGATACACTGGGAATTTGCTTCCAGTGTGTGGAGGTAATTTCTTTGCTTTCCTGTTTGAACCTATCAGGCTTTTTCTGGTGTTTCGAAACAAGAAAAAGTACATCGGAATGTCCACCCTAGAGTGGATGGTCTGAGTGACTTTCACCGACAGCCCAATATCGGTCAGTTCATCAGCCAATGGTCGTTTTCATAACTCTAAAAGGAATAAGGGAACCACAAGATTGGCAGACAGATATCTGCCACATTTTTTTTTACAGAGTATCATATCCACTGTACTCCAAATGAGGGCCTTAATCGCCTGGATTAATTGTTCATAAAAATCGTGCCCTTACCTTTTTTTTCAAAGCTGGGAATCTCGCACAGACATTTGCTGATTTAAGACAGAGAGCTTTGCAGACAAGATCAGCAGAGGACCCTAGGTGTGACTAGAGCACGGCAAGGGGGCAGGGATCTAAGAGGGCAGAGTTTTGTATTGTCTTGAGAAGGACACTGGTTCATTTTAGGGATACATTTTTACATTTATGCTTCACTGCATTACAGTTATGCTGTGCTGATATGTGGCTCATGCTGTTTTTTCAGTGCTAAAGGGACTATCTCACTAAGATTTACACTATAACTGTGACCTTGTGTCCGCGCAAATTAGTAATATATTCTATCCCATGAGGCGCGCCAATGGCTAGGACCGAAAGCGGTGTAATGCCGATACGGACTTTGGTGCTCCCAGACTGGAGCAGTCACTGGATCAAGTTGCTTAGACTTGCACAAATATGTGGAAACATTCTACTAGGAATGATAGACAAGGATTGTCATTTCAATCTTTACATAAAGAATTTGTAGGCAGATTACAATAAAGATGCCATAATCAAGTTTAGTGGAGATGCATATAAATCATGAGTACAAAGAAGTCAGTACAGTTCTAAGTGAAATCCAGCATAGATTTGCCTTCTAGTTACAGAAATCCACATACTTTTATAGGGCTTTAGACAAAGACTTTCAAACATTCTATGGGAATACATGGTTCTCAGGATTTTCACCAATAGGGGACAAGCTAGAAAAAACATTTTACTACAGAATACATTTGAGGATTCTCTCAAGATAGTAATACATTGAACTTCCATCATTCTCACAGTCTTAGCTGAACAGTTAATCCAATACATTGTTTTAGCATGAGCCTGGGACGGTAAGAAGCGTCCTTGATTCGGTACAATGAGAAAACCTTTCTGAGAACTCCCTTTGCTTAGTCATGTGGACACTAGCAATACTGTATTTAGAACAGAAGTCAGCGGCAGTCATCATGTGTATATCGTGATGTTGAGGCAAGATGGAGGATAGTGTAAAAACAATCTAATGTTAGCATACGCTCAGTTCGTAATGCTCTTTATTAACAGAAAATCAGCTCTCACAACTTTCAAGTTGAAGACACACTTTTTCAGCAAGTGCACTAAGTCACTGATATATATAACCAGTGACCTACTGATTGCCCAAAAAAATTGGCGGTACACAGAATATGCCAGAAACCGGTCCTGGGAAGCTTGAATCCGGTCCAGGGAAGACATGGCTTGGCAGTTCGGGCTGGACTGTTCCCATGAGGCACAGTGTCAGACTGATTTGCATATGGCCATGTCTGAACTGGGGTGGCGGAGTGAGCTAAAGAACGGTGATGGATTAAACCCAGATCGGTTGACTGGGGGTGAGTGTTTGTATTGTCAACGCTCCGTCCATCACCACCTTTGGTTTTTCTTTGGTACACAGAATAACTCAGACTTTTATAACTGGTGTAGCCCCTTCAACAGATATTGATGTCAATTCTCTACAGTAGGTTTATTAACCCCAACGAGTTATCTGATTAGCCTCGGAGCTGATGGCTTGAAGGATGGAACATAGGTCTCTCCGACTCGAGGACATGGTCACCACCAAATTCCACATACATTTCTGCAGTAAATATACTAATCCACTGAGGAATCAAACTCATATTTTTTGAGTAATGTGCAGAGCCTGGTTATTGATTCTTGTTTTTCTTCTCTTGTTTGCTCTTTTTGTTCTGGCACTCTTTTTATGCTTGGTACTTCCCAACCATTGTTTAATATTCGAGGAGATGAAAAGGGAGTGTTAATTATCACAGGGTATGGTATGGTGCTTGCCAAGTGTCGTGGATGTAGCAAAAGGAGGTTATCGATGCAGTGCAATAGGTGCGGGGAAACCCCTAAGCCCTCAATTTTGGACACAGGTCCGTCTATATATAACAACAAGTCCTGTGCACACGCATATGAGTAAATACAACATTAAAGATAATCGATTACCTTTAATGTTGTATTTACTCATAAAGGTAATCGTTGTTTAAACAACGATTACCTTTAATGTTGTATTTACTCATATGCGTGTGCACAGGACTTGTTGTTATATTGTTTAATATTGTCCATTTCGTTCTGACTATTCTCTTTGTGTAGCTTTTACCCTTTTTGTGTTTTATTCCATTTTCTAATTTTTCATTTCAGATTCACATGTCGCCATCAAATGCTTCAAGAAAGGTTTCAAAAGCCTCTTTTCATCATGACCATTCCAGAGGTGTTTTTCCTGGAGTTGTTTAACAATGTGGAGGTGGGGATATACCCTCCATAGCTTGGTAATGTGGGCCCAAAAGTTGTAATGTCAAATAAGACACTGTCTAATACAATTCTCTGGGTTATATTAGGCCCATTGAGGTGAATAGGTTTGCTTATGGGAAATGCCTGACCTGAAATTAGCAGACGGATAAGACGTGGCGAATTGTCTGAATACGAAGCGCCTGTTTCCAAAATGGCGGCAGCAATTATTAGTAATACACCTGTCACCTAGGCTGCCTGACCTTAAAATGGTGGCCAGATAAGACATTTCGTCCAGTGTCAGCAATAGACTCTCCAATCTAAAGCTGGCCAAAAAATAAGGGGTGGGTTCACCCTTCGGGTTCCCTAGTATGATCCAGTACAGCTTATGTCGACAGCCTGCTACTCCGTGGGACCACAACGTTGGTCAAACAGGCAAAGACGTGGAGGAAGAATAGGTTATGGCAGGCAGGTGGTGGGCTAACGGTTGCAGCAGAATGTGGGGCTCGGCGCCCTCTCATTGCCATAAAAAGAAGCGGGGGAGCACTGATGTTATGACAACTCCTTCTTTATTTTCCAAGTGAGTAGAAGGGATGCAGCTACAGCTTATTCCTCACCGAAATTTCCAGCGGTCACCCACTGGAACGCCTCAGCATTCCGTGACATTATGGAATCATCAGGAATTCCAGGCACAACAGTGAGCTGAGTAACTCCATGTTAATCAAATGGGACTACAGTCTTCCTACAGTGAAAATGAATGTACTGCATCAGTGGAAAACATACAAGAAGGCACACCTACTGCATCTCAATTTAATGCCTTAGAAGCATCAATGTTAAGAATTCATAGAAAATAGCATGGAGCTACTTGTGAGGTCATAAAAAGGATTAATGAAAAGGCAAAAATTAATGTCAGAGCTCAATCAAATAGTAAGGGGAAGTATGCCAGATATAACTCAGGCTGTGAAGGATCTGTGTGAAGCAATAACAGCAGAATCACAGACAAAAAGACAGACAAAGACATACTGCTCTGCGCCTACCGGCTTTAGGCTGGTCTGTTGAAAAGTTGACATCTGCAACTAGAGATGTTCCTCTAATAAACAAGTTGAAACTGTACGTCAGAGTAGTGATGAAACCATCGTTTGGCACTAAGGTATATATTTGTAGAAGAAATACAGACATCCTAGTAGATGCAATATCGTACAACAAGAAAGTGAAGAAGGGTCTATTACTAGTAGGTTGTCAGTTATGCTTCAGGATTGCCCTAATAGAACAGCTAAAATTAATAGTGTGCAGGGAAAATCCAGGTTAATATCAGGTGGAGTAGGAAATCACACTTCCAGAGTTTCTCAATGTAAATAGCTACATCGTCACCTTGCCTCTCTGGACCCTTTAGGTAGAAAGCGTGGTGTAAGAATCTAAGGTCATAAGAAAAATGCACTGTCACCTAAAGAAGTAAAAATAATTATTCAGGAACATAACCTCGCAGCAAAGACCTGGAACACCACACCCCTCCACCTCAGGCTGTCTCGTTCACTGCCTCAATTCAGAAAGGACCTCAAGACCTGCCTCCTCGACTGAACCACAGCACCTCTCCTCCCCTCCCCGCCAGTGCTTTGAAACCCTTATGGGTCTGTAGTCGTGCTATACAAGCAATTGATTTTTTTTGTTTTTGTGGAGTTTTATATAGCGCAAACTAGACCCGAAGGTACCAGAGCACTTTGCATGAGCACCAATTACGTTACAGATGGACACATTCATTTTTGTTTGATTGATATAGCTACACTATTCTAGTTTGTTGAATTGTTGATTTACTTAAATATGTAAACTTACCAGGCAACCATCCCTCTGCACACTGTCTTGTAGCTAGACGGTTTTATAAAGCACAATGTCTAAAAATGACGGTATGTATGCCCTGAACACTGTGCTACAATATCTGTGATAAGAAATAGGCATTACAAACCACCTGTATATTTAGAGAGCGATGACGTTTGCAATTCCTGGGAATATACTCTATTTTAGAAGGTGGACAAATGATGATATGTGTTTTATCCACAAATCCAATTACATTTGGAAATTGAAATAGGAAAAAGTGCTGCCTTTGGTTCTTGTAGCTGGGGTATGAGGAAACAAATTCGGACATGTCATTTTCGAAGCATAGCACCTTGAAATTCCACAATATTCAAGACACAGCAGATTGTGATGTTCCCCATAACCTGCTACTGTATGCTGATAGCTCCCATATGCAAGGTGGTGATGGCTACATACAACTTAAATATGAGTATGAATAGCCACACTCAGCAGCAGCCCGTTAAGGTAAGCTCGGTGACACGGGCTATGCGGGGCAGGAGGGGGGAGGGAGTCAACAGACGACAGAATAGGATTTATTTAATTTTCCCTATTCCATCATCTGTTGACCAGGGCCGGACTGACTATCGGGCGTTTTAGAATTCTGCCGAGCTAGGGGCTGATTTACTGCGGTGGGGACTGATTTTGTTCATGGAAACCTGCGTGTACTTCGAAATAATTAAAGCAAAACAAATTTTGTTCAGTACACGCAGGTCCCCATCAACGAAATCAGCCCCCAGCTCAGCAGCATTCCATAACGCCCAGTAGCCAGTCCGGCCCTGCTGTTGACTCACCCCATCCAGCCCGCCTCACCACGCTTACCTGTACCGGCCGCTGCTGGCCCCACCACCCTTGGTGGCCTGTCTAAAACAAGCTGTACCTGAGAATTTACATTTAAAATCACCTCTTTCCTAATTCTATGCCTACGTATACCTTCACAATCTGTCTAAAAATTCCTCACTTCTCTTCCTCCTCTGCTGAGCTCCTAGAATGCGCATTTCTTCTTCATTGCATACAGCGCTGCCATTGTGAAAGACTTCAATGCCCTTTGAGTGAACTTTATACCTTGTGACTGGTTACCGCCTGGTTGAGGTTAGTGTTAACTTGCGCATGGTATTTGCTGTTTGTACATCTATTCGCAACTTGCAAATGCTTTGTACATTCTGGGCCAGATTTATCAAGGTTTTGCTTCGCCCTTGCGCCAAAGGGCGACGCAAAACATGAGTGAGATTTATCACTCCACGCAAGGCCACTTTGTGTGGCCCTGCATGGCTTGATAAATGTAGAGCAATGCAAGGCAGCGCAAATTGCTGCCTTGCTTTACTCTTCGGCACTCTTCGGCACGGAGTTGTTCCATGGATGGAGTGTGGGTGTTCCCACTGAACCACTCATAGATTTTAGCGCATTGCTACATTTACCATTAGTGGAAGACCTGGAAATGCGACAAAATGCTATGTTTCCCCAGGTAAGGCATAACGAGGAGAAATATCTTTATTTTTCCTTTTTATTTTTTATTTTTTTCCTCTTTCCACTTCTGCTGCATTTTGCAGCGCACATAGAAAGAGGAAAATGCCTCTCAAGGATTGTTTTTATGGAATAAGGTGTCTCTTTCCTGCACAAAACTAATCCTGCCTACGACGGAGGCCCCCTTGCACAATGATGCAAGGGGGCCTGCGTTGGCACTAGGCAGCCAAAAGTGTGTTAGGAAAGGACAGGAATGTGCCGTATAGTGGCAAATATGGTGCATTCCTGCCCTTTCTCGTTCCCGCAGCGCAGCAAGAGTGCTTGCTGAATTGCGCTGCTTGAAAGAATGATAAATCTGGCCCTCTGCAACCCTGTATTTGGGATTCACTGTTTAGGAATCGTAAACGTATTCAATGAATAAGAAATTAATGCTTAGTGACTTTGCTATGGTATTTTAGCAAACCTGTGTTTACCAACACATAGTACAGCACAGAAGGCCAATTTAACAGTCCCAAAGTATTTTGCAAATATTTTGTGATTTGTTAAACTTTCATAGATCAGGCTGCAAATATCATACAATTCTCTTTTTTTCTGTATTTAATTACGTAGTTAAACCTACCACTGAATGTTCTGACACCTGATTGTAGTGGGACCCAGTAATCTGTGGGCATAATCTGGGCCCAATATTTTGAGGAACATTGTTCCATAGCACCATAATCTGAGGTGTATTTTCCATTGCACAGTACTCCTTTGATATTTATTTATCCTTGTTCAATTTAGTCCAGTTGTAACTGTATTTTAAGACTGCACAGTTTAGCTACTGCACAAATATTTCTGGAGCGCATTCATGGCTCTAACAGGTTACAATATGAACTGCAAAATGATACTACATATGGGCAATACTAAACTTGTGAATTATTAAATGAATTCACATGGTCTTAATCACACCATTGTAAGTACAGTTAAGACCTGGCTTTCTATAAGTAAGACTCATGCGGCTCTTTGGTGGTTGTTTCTTGTGATCTATTACCTTAAAAGGCCATTTTGATGGCTAATTTACTCATTGTCAATGATCACACATACTTAAATAACATTTTAGCTTCATAATTTGAAATATGTGTGCCCAATGGGAACCCTGGCGCCCATTAAAACCAGTCTGTGTGAAACCCTTCCTCTCGCCGACTGCAGTACTTGGATGCATAAGTTATATAGGCTACACTCACTCACTCAGTGAATTTTCAAAACCATTATGAATTTACTGAGTTGTTGACATGGCCACAACCCCATCTCTATCAAGTTCTAAAGCATCACTTCAGACATGGTTTAAATGCTAGTCAGGGGCATAGCTACAATTGGTGCAGCAGGTACAGGGTCACCTGTGCCCAGAGCCCTTGGGGAGCCACTGCACCTCATACGTGCTGTATTTGCTACCTAACAGAAGACGAAGGCACTATTTTCCTTGCTTACACTACGGTTGCTAGCAGATCTGGAACACAAAGAGCGTACACTGACATGGTCAACCTTTATGTGTTTTCCCCTTCTCGTACAGTTGTTTGCTGCACTATCGGCTTATCGATAGGTTGGGCTCTTATTTTTATGATTTTGTTTAATCTGCTGTATCAAATACACGTTTCAGTTGTCAGTGATTGCTATTTCTTCATTTTGCAAAAGCAGAGCAAATTCTTTTCTTTACAATAGTTTTTTTAACATATTGTTTTATTTACATTTTGAACATGACCTACATTTTCAAACATAACACTGTTGTGCATCTTACAATCTTATTGAGTGCCATGTCGATCTCCCCCTCTCTTCCTCTCCTGGCGTCAGTTGCACTCGCAGTGGTCCCTGGATGTGCCACAGCAACACTAGGTAGAACAAAGTCTCCACATATTCTGCCCCTATAGGTATTCCAAATTCCACATTTTACCCCATTTCTGGGGGCACCCTCTGCTCTCGTACACAACCCTCTCTGCCAGCATACACCAGTCCATGTTTATTTATTGAAGTTTTGTATAGCGCTAGCTGGACCCGAAGGTATCAGAGCGCTTCACAGCTTGTACAATTATGAGCAAACTAATTCTGTACAGAAAACGAGAGCAGAGAAGAGACAAAAAACACCTTCAGTATACCAACTCAAAGGCAATATGTAAACAGTTGCGGAACATATCTCCAGGTGGAGGGTTTTCAAGAAGTGGAATAGTAATCCTTTCCCAAGTCCTTTCTGGGTTACTCTTGGCTTTGAGAAGTGTCTTGAATTTCGGGAAGGAGGTGGTCATTCTGATGTGAGGTGGGATGGAGTTCCAAATCTTAGGCGCATTACCCGCAAAGGATTTATTTGCGGTTTTGAGTTTCCGATATTTCAGTGGGATGAGTAGAAGCGTGTTGGAGCTTCTGAGGTTCCTGGACTTGAGTTTGGCGGCCAGATATTCAGGTTTGCCTGTGTGCAAGGCTTTATGCGTGAGACAAGCTGTGTGGAAGCTTGCTCGTTGATCAATAGGAAGCCACTTCAGTTCCCTAAGTGCCGGAGAGATGTGCTAAAATTTCTTCGTTCCTGTGACCATTCTTGCTGCGGCGTTGAGGGTAGTGGTCAGGGGACCTAGGTGAGATTTTTCTGATCCTGTCAATGCTAAGATTCCATAGTCAATTCTGGAAAGCACCAATGCCTGCGTGGCCTGTTTAATATCTTCTGGAGGGAGGAAGGGTTTTATTCTGTACAGCAGCTTCAGGTTTAGGAAACCGCTTTTTGCGGCTTTTGAGATGTGTTTTTTCATGTCCAGCGTAATCCCTAGGGATTTCACTGAGTCCATTGGTGCAAGAGCCCCATTGAGGGCCTCTATGCTTTGAGCCATTCTTCGATTTGAGGGTTTTTGTCTCTATTAGAGATGAGGAGAACTTCTGTTTTCTCTTGGTTGAGTTTGAGGTGGTTCATTGAGAGCCGCTGTTGGACCTCTTTGAGCGTGACCTTTAGTCTGTGGATGTCTTCGATCGAGGTAGTTTCCAGATAGAGTTGTGTATCGGCTGCATACAGGTGGAAGGGGATGTTGGAGTTCCTTAGAAGTGTGGTGAGGGGTTCCATGTAGATGTTGAAAAGTTGTGGAGAGAGTACTGACCCTTGTGGAACTCCTCTACTGACGGGAAGGGGGTCAGACTCAAAGTTGTTGATTTCTTATTCTTTGTGTGCGGTTGTGAAAGAAGGAGGAGAACCATTTTAGATTCGTCCTTTCAATGCCTGCTCCATCCTTGGGGACTCTGAGGAGCAGGGTGTGGTCAACTGTATTGAACGCGGCCGATAGGTCATGTAGGATGAGAAGGCTACATTGCTCAGAGTCAAGTGACCTGTGAAGATCGTCTAGGACATTTAAGATTGCGGTTTTGGTGCTGCATCCCTTTCTGAATCCTGATTGGTGTGGGTCTAGTAGTTTGATGTTCTCTAGGTGTTGGGTTAACTGTGGGAGAACACATCTTTCAAGAATTTTGGATAAAAGAAGAAGGTTTGATACCGGTCTGAAGTTGTTCAAATCCTCAGTGTACAGACCTGTTTTTTTTAGTAACGGAGTGACTTGACCTTCTTTGAGGCAGTCAGAAATGAGTCCCATGCTCAGTGAACTGTTGATTATCTTGCACCAGATTGGGGCTAGGGTAAGCTTCAGGTCTTTCGCCAGGCTCGAGGGTAGCTGATCTAGGGAGTGGGAAGAGGGTTTAGCGGCGGCTATCAGCTTAATAATCTCTTCTTCCTGGATGGGGCGCAAGGAGGACCAAAGAGTAGGAGTGATCACTGGGGTGTTGCATATTGTTGCTAGTGTCGAGGTTGCCGTGAGGGTGGAGGGGTAGGTGCTGAGTGATAGATCTATTTTGGCGATATTTTCGTTGAAAAAGCTGGCAAAGTTGTCACAGAGCGTTTTTTACGCCACCATGTTGGTTGTCGACGGTTTGGATGTTTGGTTTCTAATGATGTTAAAGAGTTCATTGGGGTGGTTTTTTGCATTGTCTAGGGCAGAGCAGAAGAAAGATGTCTTTTTGTTCTTGATGTGCTTGTTGTAGTTTCTGCGTGCTGCCTTGAGTTGATCACGATGGAGGGAGGAGGGATTATTCCTCCAAGCTCTTTCTACGGTTCTGAGATGTTTTCTTTCCTCATTGATGTCAATGGTGAACCAGGACCTAGAGGAGGTGCTTCTGTTTTTTTTAGTTTCAGGGGCGCCAGCCGGTCCAGGGTGAGCGACAAGTTAGAGTGGTAGAGCGAGGTAATCGGGTGGGTGATCGGAGGAGCTGCGGCTGCGGAGGAGGCGAGGCTAGAGAATTCGCGTAACTTGAGGGGATGGGCTCTGGGAACGGGTGCCTGCGGGATCAGGTGGATTGGTGCTTGCAAGGGGTTGCTTGGGGTGGTGATCCACGACTGTTGTGAGTTATGTGAAGTTGCCTTCTTCAGTGCCGGGAAGATGGAGTCGAAAAACTCGAGGTTCTCGTCCTCCGCCTGAATTAGTACGGTGCTGTTCTCAAAGATGGTAATGGAAATGTCTCCGGTCAGGGACTGCTGTTTCAAGAGGGAGATTGTTAGTTTGCGGCTGTGGGCTGTGATGGTGGTTTTGGAGATGGGGAGGTGAGAGTTGAAGATAGTGACCCAGAGGTCGAGCCTGTCGGTGTGGAAGATGAAGTCCATTTTCCGCTGCCCTCTAGATGTGCAGTGGTAAATGTCAAAATCTAGTGTTTCGGGATGTCCCCTGATTAATTTGAGCTTATTGTTTTTTCGCTTTGAAGGAGAGAGTGTGGGAGAAAGTTATAGCGAAGGTGTTTTGTCCGTGGGGTGTCAGGTCTCACTTCCAGACCCCCAGCACTGGGGTCTGTTCGGCTCCCCATTTTTGCACTTCGTTCCTTTTCGCTACTGCCAGGCCCAATGTCACCTAAGTCCGTTGCGATCGGCCAATGTCTGTATCGCCCCAAATATTTAGCACACCCATTTGGCAGAGACACTGATGCCCCTCCCCCGCTTCCCCCATACATTCAACTGCTGCAGTCCAGAATCCCTGTCTCATTGGGCACTCCCAGAGGAAGTGGAAGAAGGTCCCTGTCAGCCCACATCCAACATTATTTTGATGTCCCTGATTGCCTCCAACAGTTTCCACCTAGCTGCTTCTCCCAACATTTCTTCGCTCTTTTATACTTGCGCACAATCACATACAGACCCCTAATAGTAAAACCTTCTTACTGTGAAGACAGATGAGGATGTTAGCCACTGAGGTTTCCAGGGAACAGATGCTGTTCTTCTCCTACACAGCACTGTCACCAGAAGATGACCCTTTTTATAGGATATCTCCTTGATTCCCTTTTCAGCTTACACATTACTGCCCATTTTCTCTGCAGGTTGCTCACCCACTTATCATTAGTTGGCATCATTAAAAGAAATGGCCAAACTGCATCAATTTGTGCTATTTCTATAAAAGGCTCCTTTAACCAATACATCTATGTCTCACATGCAGTTGTCCTCTGCTTTCACTATTAAGGTAACTTCTACTTCCGCCTAAATGCATGTCCTAATTCTAAGGATTGTCATTGATATAAAGCCTAAAACTGCCAATCAAAGCCTAAACCTTGTGCTACAGTTATTTCATTCTTACAGGCATATCTCTTCAAATTCTGATAAGTTTCTTTCAGTATTTATTTTCCTTGTGGGGACTGATAATATTCAACAGACTGCATTGAGCTAGGGGTCTCAGCATGGCTGCTCCCTCCAACACTGGTACTGCTGGCGGAAAGTCACTCTGTCCCTCCTGTCCTGCCAGGGCTCCTGGTGAACATTCCAGGTGCCCATCTGGTCAGTCCAGATTTTCATATTCATGGATCAGCCTTCCCAAAATGTTAGACGTAGCCGAAGGAACATACCACAGTGTGGTATCAAGAATGTAGTTGTAAATATCAACATGCAGATATATCAACTCCATAATATCGACGTCCACTTTATTTTTTCATTTTATACTACAAACTGTCACATACTCTTCCAACCTTAGGACTTCAGACAGATGTCCCTCTTACCTCACTATTAATTTCACAGCAGCCTCTGGATGACTTTGAGCGGCTGCTGTAAAGGAAAAATGTGCCACTAACAAAATTAAAAGGTTATCAAAGCCAATCAGACAATGGGTGGCAACTGCAGTGTTGAAAGCGCAAAATGGATGCCTGTTGTAGCAGCTGCTGCTCCTAGCTAACACGGATTGCCGTCCATTTTCTTCCATGTGTTTTTACTAAAAAAGTGGCAGCAGTCTGTGCCCCTAGAACACTAATGCTGGATTTTTATAGTGGGTAAACACTGCCTCATTTCCCCTTCTTTTTTGTGGCCTCACTACAGACAGCTTTAGTTGTCTGTTGGAGCCATCTAGTGCTTAATTTGTAAAAAAATAAAAGAAATAAGTGCCTTGGCCGGCGTCAGGAGAAACTGCACCTTACACCAGTACAACATCTAACCATCTCAGTCCTACAAGTGAGACAATGTAGACCATTCCAGGGCGCCAAAACTATAAGAATGGCTCGGGCGGAAGGCGCTAGTTATTTTTAATGTACATGGAAATGATAAACAACTGTTCTTGTGCTCATCTCTAAATTGGACAAAAATTATCACCATGTGGCAGACTGTTAAAGGTGCCGGTGTTGCTAATTAACTAGGGGCGCCAAGTACCAGAATCCACCCGCTCAAATTAAGCACTGCAGCTATCATTGTATCCCATACTTTAACATATAATTAGTGTGAACTTTCAGTCAGCCCAATGTTACTTGTCTATCCCAGCTCCAGGCCACTCGTTCTATGACTTTGCTCCCTGTTGTTATTTTTGCTCCACCCCTGGGGCAATAAGGCTTTACCATCATTTCTGAGTGGAGGAGTTGAATTTTTCCACTGCTTCCATTGCTGACTTTGCAAAATTATTTGTTTATTTCTCTTTAGACACTCGATGGGAATGTATTACTTTCTTTGGTCTCCTTACCCATCTCTGCCATGCGCTCTTTTACTAGATCCTCTTATCCTTTTGGTCTATCAATTTATCTGATAATCTCCTGATCCACCTCTCAGAATCCCTGTTTTTTTAAATTCATTGTCCAAGATGGCCGCCGCGGTGCATCAACATGCTTGTGCGTGCACGGGCTGCACTCATACTATTTCTTTATGGAAAAAATGGTTCCAAGATGGCCACACCAACATGCATGCATGCTGATAACCAGCCACCTTGAAATGTTTTTTTCTAAACAGCACAGCGAAAACTATTTTAATGTTGGCATCAGTGCGTGCGCACCTGCATGCTGACGCATGCATGTCAATGCACTGGCTACAAATTTAGAATGTCTATTTGTTAAACCTTTTTATTGATTTATCATTCGAAGATGGTCAATGTATTCTCAAACAGAAAATTAAAAATAAACTATTCACAATGCCAAACCAAACAAGCAAAGCAAAGGCAATCGCTCTGCACCTGACTATTATGGGTGAGACCTATTGGGTCTGCCATACTTTTTGTCACTGGATTTAAAATACACGAAGCCAAGGCAGCAAAAGATAAGTGCAGTACAGCAAGTAAGCCCCTGGAAAACAACTTCTCTAATCTCATCCCTACGGAATCTACTTCCTGAAGAAATCAGATTTTTCAAAGGCAGGCTTTCTTGTCTTTTACTTAATAGGAAGCAGTGCATTGCCCTCCATGAAAACAGTACTGAAAGATTCCAAAGCAGCTTCGAAAGTTAGCTGAAACATTTCTTTTTTCCATCTGCCATCTATAAATAAGCGTTTTGCAAAGACACTCTGGCCAACACTATTTAAATCCAAACCCCATGTTCTCACATCTTTGAAAAAAATTAAGTGTGCATCTTTTGCTGTGCAACCTCAAACTTGCCCAGAAACACAACCTCAACACTACCCAAATAAGATTGGGTATACGAGCTGCACAACCCTTACCAATACCATGATGATGTATTATCACCCAAGCAGGCACAGAAATGCAATATCCTAATGTCCACAGAATAATACATCATAATACAAGTGAGCGCCCTGAGGTAAATGGAGAAATGATGGAACTGTCAAAGAGGAATACATTGTCGATTTTAGTTTAGTGGTGTATGTCACTGGCCCCATATTTTCTTTACATTTTGCTTATGTTCATTAAACAACACGTACTCACGCTTTCAGAATCCACAAGAATGACACTTCATGCTCAACAATTCCCAACATTCCCATGTAATTTGTTTCTGTTTTTACTCTCCAGGCCCTTGTGTCTTTTTTAAATGGCAAATGAATAAAGGGATTTTCACGGGTACAGATTAAAGACATACCAAACTGTATATGCCATTATGTATTGTTTAATGCTTGGCAAGTTTCTTTTAAAATTGGGAATAGATCATCTAATCTCATCTTTTTCTACAAAATGTCACATAAATACTCATAGAGTTCTTTTCTAAGGTGGAGGGGCAGGGCGTTCCACAGCTTCTATGCCCGAAAAACAAAAGTGGAACCACCCAAGCGAGATCTTTATATGACGGGCACTGTTGCCAGGTTGGCGTCCGACGATCTGAGTCTTCTACTGGGTTGGTGGGATTTAATTCATGGAAAAGATAACGAGGGCCACTGTCATTATAAATCCTATGGCAGAGGCGCAGGACTTTAAAGGAAATTCTTTTTCTTAAAGGCAGCCAGTGAAGTGGAAACAGCTATCATATTGCATGCGTATCAACTCATGTGATTACAACGCATGTGATTACAATGCGGTTGTTACAACAACCGCATTGTTACATCGCAGTACAAAGCAAGTAGTTACAACAACTTGCTCTAGGGGGCACTCTAAACTAAGGAATTGTATAATTTACTATTCTAACACCTTCCCTACTGTTGCACACACTGGAGTTGGAATAGTAAATTATACTATTCATAAGTCCAGTGCGCCCCCCAAAGCAAGTCGTTTAACGACTTGCGTTGTAATGGTACTGCTATGTTACTACACAACTGTTGTAAAGGCCACGCTGTAATTGCTTGCATTGTAAACAGAGGCAATGTAAAACGTTAAGTCCTCATTGAAGATCTTCCAGGGCAGGGCCCGCAGGTGCCCGCCTTGGACGTTTCAACAGGAGACGTACCGCCGCATTTTGCACTCTCTGTAGTTTATTTAATCTGCCCTGTGTGGCTCCAATGTAAAGTATGTTACAGTAGTCCAATTTAGATATAACAAGGGCCTGAACAACTGTTTGCACTGCAGATATAGGAAGGAGGTCCATGATTTTGGCCAGAGTCTTAAGAGTGCCAAAACACTTCCCAGTCATGCAGGATATCTTTCTGTCAAAAGTAAGGTTGAAGTCAAACAGAAAGCCCAAGTTTTTCACTTGGTGCTTAGGGTCTGGGGTAGGGCCAAGAGCCTTTGGCCACTAATCTGAGGACCCGACAGAAGGTTGTTTCCCATCAATGAGTACCTCAGTTTTATTTGCGTTCAACTTGAGGCAACGCATATCCATCCATTCTGCAAGATCCCTCAGGCAAGATCTAAATTAGGGTGCAGCTCCCTCCTCCTGAGAGAGTGACAATAAGCTGTGTGTCATCTGCATAGGACACTATGGTGACATTCTGTCACTCGATTACATCAGCCAGGCGGTGCATGTAAAGATTGAAAAATGTATGGTTCAATAGTGAGCCCTGGGGCACCCCCTGAGATAGAGGAGGCACTTTTGAGGCAAAGGTAGTTTGCACCACTTCAAAGGTACGGTCATGGAGGAAGAAAGGGGGCATCAATGCTCCAGAGGGGCTGGTAAGCTAGGTGGACTAAAACATTCATCAGTACTTTGTGGGTCTCTTCTGTTTGCAGGTCCACAAAGAACATCTTATAAATGGTGCAGAGCTGAGGGTTGTGGGCCAAGGGATTCCAAATCAGGAAGCAAAGAAAGAGAAATGATGAAGTTGGGTAAAGAAGAACAGGGAGGGATCAGATAGAAAGAGTATGCAGGCAAAAGAAAGGTAAGAAAGAAAACAAGGAAGGGACCCCTCTTGGCTAAGATTGTTAGATAACAAGACTTAGAGATTCTATCCTATGCTGATGACACCCAATTGGCTGTATCTATTGGGCATAATAAGGAAGCTGCTAGAGCCAGGGTCTGTGACTGTCTGCGTGCTGTGGCAATCTGGACGACAGAGAATCGCTGACAGCTCAATGGAGGCAGGATGGAAACTGTTTTTTGGGAAGGTCACCCATATTTCGACAGAGAATCGATGGCCAACAAAATTGGGCAGTCCCTCTTGTCCCAAAAGGGTTATAAAAATCTGGGCATTGTGGTGGAGGACAAACTTAGCCTGAAAAATCCAGTTTCTTCAGTGAGTGGGGCCTGTTTGTGAATCCTATGTATGTTTAGGAAGATATTTTATTGCATTCCTGTGCACTGTAGGAAGAGCATTATTCAGGCCTCATAAAGAGCAGCATGGTCTACGGTAATGCGCTTCTGGTGGTGACTAATGAGTCGCTGCTGGCACGTTTGTAGGTGGTACTAAATGCAGCAGCCAGACGGGTCTGTCACCTTCCCCCGGCCCCTGCACTTCATCGATCTAGTTTTAAAATGCCTCCAATGGTTACTCATCATGAAGCGATGCACATTCAAGCTCCTTTGCTATACGCATCGGGCTTTGTACAACGGGGTCCCATTTAACCTAAGTGCAAAGATTATGAATCAGCCCAACGGAAGCCTTAGATTGGCTAATTTAGCTCCAGCTGGGCACTGCATGTTGTGGTGGCCTCTCCTTCCCGTTCCTAGCGCCCCATTTTGGGACAAGCTGCAGGTACACATCCAACTTGTCATATTCTCCTCTGAGTCAAAAAACTCCCCACAACTTGGCTGTTTTAATGCTGGATGTGCGATTCCCGCTATCCTAAAGGGGTTAAGAGAAATATGTACATCGAACACAACATCCTCTTCAATGAATTGGTCATAAATAAATTATTTCCTGGAAATTCAAGAGCATGCAAATGCAAGGTAAAAGAAGCCTATGTGATTATGAGGAAGGCCTTCATGGTGGCACATGCTTAACCTCTTTAACCGCATGCGCGCTAGCGGTTTTCCCGCTGCGCGCTGCGTTTTTTAAAAACCCACATTACATGACGAGCATCAGCGTCGAAGGGGTTAAGTTATTCCGGAGGAAGAAACAATCACATCTCTTCAGAACGCAATATCAGAGTATAATCCATATCTCGTGGGTGGAAAGAAGAACAAGGTCACTCGCACTTGTCCTTCAGGGAGCGGAATTATTGTTGTCCGGATGAGAAGAAAAGAACGTCAAGATGTGTGCAAGGCTACGTCATGCTATTGTATTTAATGTTTCACAAGGCGCATGTTTTGGCCTCTTCTGCTTCCCGTAGCATGGAAGGCGCTGACGTAAAGGGAAACCGTTTCATTTGTAGCAATAATAGAGGCTGCTTCCCTAGAGCCCTTTTCAGTATGTTATAATTGTACGTAGCAACACTCATGTACTCTTGTATGAACGTTAGAAAAGAGCGGGCTGTAGAACAGGAAAAAAAACTCATATCACTTGTCCTTCTGCACAAAAGCTCGTCTGTTGCTGTGCATTATGTCACACTACTTATTGACGCCAGCACGGGCAGTGAACCTGTTGTATGCAAATGGATGTTTAACAAAAAAATAAAATATTTGGTTTCTCCTTCTTGAAGTATACACTAAAAATGTGTTAGAATGTAATTGTTTTTATTGTCATTATTCCACACTGCTTCCTCAGGTTTTATGGTCGAGCTTTAGTGGCAGTAGAGTAAGGGAGACAAGCTGCCCTCACTTTCCGCCCATATTTTTCATTGGCTTCTGTCTTTGTCCATCGTAAATTCTGTCTTCTGATTGATTATGAGGCTTGTAAGTCCTGCCTTATTACGTCCTTGTCGTCATTTGTAGCCTCCTATGGCTATTGGCCCCTTTACTTCGAGTGTTACACTGTACAGTAAGTGTTATTTAGAGCACTATTTTCCCCCTCCCGGACCCACAATCCCTCTGTCCTTGCCTTCTCCCCCTCCAACTGCCCGCACTCCTGTTGTCCGTGCCTTCTCTCCCTCCTCCTGCCCGCATTACTGTTGCCCGTGCCTTCTTCCCCTCCCCTGCACTCCTGTCGTCTGTGCCTTCTCGCACCCCCGAGCCCCCTTGGCCACACTCCTGCTGTCCACGGCTTCTCGCCCCCCGGTCCCAAACTCCCGCCCGCCCATACTCCCGTTAGCAATGCAATAGGTTTCACGTAAATGCGAGTCCTGTTGCATTGCAAATGCTTGTTTTATTAGTGGGCTGTGAGTTCCTTCAATCATAGACATTACATTTCTCTTTTAATTCAGCTGTTCAGTGTATATTTCACTTTCCTGGCACTGGAATTTCCATGGTTCTGCACACAGAACATTGCTGGCTGTTCCTTTAAAGACAGACATGGGGGCGGGACTTCGATCCAGCAACTGACGCACACATGACTGACATGCCAAGGACTGATGCAAAGAGAGTGAGGTGCATTTCGTATTTTGCTGGTGGTGACAGACTGATGACATTGAAGGTGTTGAGCCAACTTGCCAACTTGATAAGAATAAATCAAATCCCACAAATATTCAGGGTCCCCTTCATTTCATCAAAGCCCGAGTTCATTTGAACTCAATTTATTTTTGGCAAAAACACTAACTAAATGCCAAACCAAATCTCTGCATTTCAAAGGGGGTGTACTGAGTCATCATGGTATGCATATTATTAGTTAAATTACTCTCGGTTTAAAGTGCCCATAGAAGTGTTGACTTCTACATGGAGTCATATTCAATTCCAATAAAGGCCTGACAGGAAAATTCGCCTGGTTTTCCCATCACTGCCAAACTTAATTCAAGACTTTCCATCTCAAACATTTGGACAATTGTAATTGATCTGGTTCATATGCTATAAATATAGGCCCATGATTATAATCAATTTATGCTACAGTGTGAAAATATTCGCATTTCTAGTGCTTTAATTACTCATTAGAATGTGACATTTTGTTAAATGTTTAAAAGTATTTTGTTTTTTTTACATTCACATATCTGTGCACATAAAAAATACGGATTTATGTACTTTAATAAGATTTTAACTATCATTTGGTTCACTTTTGCTCCATGTTGTTGCTCATTTTACATCTTGTAGGAAAATATTGTAGGTGGCAAATGTGTTTTGATGATGTGGTGTTGCGTCCAATTTAAGTGTTTTTTTACAGAGACCGCATAGAAATTGACATAACCTGTTTACAGTAGAGATGTTTAAAAAATAACCACGTGACATCTGATTATTTATTTATTTATTTTTTCCTTTTTTTTTTTTTTAAATCCTCATTTGCCTGACCCACTCTTATTTAGCCTCCAACTGCCAACCACTTGAACAAGGTGCATGGTTTCCTCTGCACCCTATACACCATTCCGTGGGACTCGGCAAGAGATGGCCCGAAGAGTATCGTGGGAAAAGACTCCAAACTCAATGTTTTATTCAAATGAACTAGCCATTCGGAGCCAACTGGGGGGGCCTAGTTCTTGGAGTTTCAAGGCATAATCATAGGACCGGGGGAAAAAAAAAAAAATAAAAAACCCCGGTTATTGTCTCCAACGTACCAGCATGTCCCAAAAGATACGGCTACGTTCGCCACCTGATCTCCTCAAATCCGTTTTAGAGGTTGCGTAGAGGGATGACAGCCAGTTTGCGTGAGTTGGTGCTGAATTTTCAACCCAGACCTTGCATATCTCTCTTCTTGCAAGCAATATGGCGAAGAAAAGAAATGTCCTTGCGTGCCCTTTTATGTTGTTGTCCCAGCCAAAAATGATCAAGGAAAGTGTGATGGAAATCGAGGTATTGAGAATGGAGTCCAAGGTTATTTTAACTTCATTCCAAAACTGTAATATGTTGGGGCATTCCTTGAACATATGGATATCTGAGGCTGCAATATGGCCACATTTATTACATTTCTTCCCTGGGATGAATTTAGATAGTTTTAGGGGTGTAAAGTATGCACGGTGAATTGTAAAAAAATGATTACGCCTTAACCATGCGGGTTTGACGCATTTATATAGTAGGGTACAAGAATTCTGCCAGGTTTCGATACTCTGGGCCCCCAGATCTGAGCCCCATAGTTGTTCCGGGAGGGTGAAGTCTCCGTCTATTTCTTCTAGCAGGCACCAATACCACTGCGAAACCTCTTTACCCCCTGCTATTTGCGTTATCAGTTTCTCTTCAGTGATACTGTGTTTCCCTAATGATACCCCGGATCTGTTTGTTGCCTTAACCCAACTATCTAATTGTAAAAACTTAAACCTCAAGAGCTCTATCCCCCGCTGCTCCCTCAACTCCTCCCAGGGCATCAGAGAGTCACCTGTCAACACTTCTCCCCATGTTAGTATCCCTCCTGCTCTCAACGGAATAGTATTATAATGAACAAAGGTCCTTAGCTTATTTGAGAATCAAAAAAACAATACTGTATAGAAACACAATGGAAAGCTATACGTTATAAAGTTTCCAAACCCAGCCGGGAAAGGAGTTTATTTATCAAGAAACAATGTTCAATCCTACAATACAAACGTAATAACAAGACACAAGCCCGTGCCGTACAAAAAAGAGGGAAAGGAAAAATAGGATAAAGGTGAAAGCGGTGTCTATCAGGCAAAGGAAGAGAGCAAGGACAGGGCACTGTAAATAGGTAAAAGATCAATAACAGTGTCGCCTGGAGTGGAGTATACACAATCTTATTTGACAATATTGTAAATGTAAACCCACTCATGGGTGTCGACGTTTCGATCCCTATTGCTCAACTAGATACATGGGATCATCATCAGGACTTTTGTAATGAACAAAACATGCCTGATTGTGAGAAAGCCTGTTAGGAGAAACGAAGAGAAAAAGGATTTTTCAAACACTTAAGAGTAGTTTGCAGATGTATGCCAACTATGTAACGAATTCGCAGTGTGTGACCAAGTGCACGGTGTTTGTGACCTAATCAAACACATAATAACAACATTTCCATACTCCTCGGAATCGCAGTGACGTGCGTGAAGAGCTGCGACGACCAGTTGTGCCGTGATAGTGATCAATTCAGTTTGTAGTATACTGGGGAACCGGGATTTCCATCGTGAAGTGACGGTGCAGGTTCAGTAGTTGCGTGGCTAAGGGTGAATGTGTGATTGGGGATAGCCCTGTGGATTCTAAGTAACAATAAGTGTAATCATACCTCAGTAAATCTATGCATGAAGCCTCACATGGGAGGTGTACTTCACTTCAAGGTTTATGGCCGAAGAGATCGTGCTAAAATAGGGGTAGATTTAAACACAAGGTTACGAATTCAATGGTTCACAACCTCAGTGAACCGTGATGTAAATTTAAACACATACCACGTAGTAAAATGTCGTGGAGGTCTTTTTTGGGGGTCCAGACGAATTGTTCATTAAAGAATTACTGGTACAATTCGTAGTTCGTTTCCAACTGCATACGATGGCAGCGCTGAAAACAAAGCGGGAATTCTGTGTCAAGGTGCAAGGGGGCTACGAACTAACTATTGAAATCCAAGCCCTGATAAAAAAGATTACCACGATTGCCAGGGACGATGGTTTTCTTAGCAAGAAGGAATATAATTTCCTTAATGTTAAGTGTCCTCGCCTTCCAGTCATCTACACCCTCCCTAAGGTTCATAAAGACAGTGAGAACCCGCCAGGCCGACCGATAGTATCGGCTTGTGGTTCAATTTTGGAACCATTAGGGTCCTATGTGGATTTTTTCATTAAGGACTTTGTGCCTTCCACGTGCTGTTATGTCCGTGACAGCATGGAAATGATCAATCTTGTTGAACACCAGCCCTTTGATCCCAACATTCAAACACTATGTACACTGGACGTAGAGTCGCTCTACACTAATATACCCCAGGGAGCGGCTCTACGGGTCATTGTAAGAATACTTGATTCCAGACCTAGACCACATAGAGTACCGACATTGTTCATATTGCAATTGCTAGAACTATGTCTCCCGAAAAACTTTTTTGTCTTTGACGGGACCTTCTACCAACAGATAAAAGGTTGCTCGATGGGAGCGATTTTTGCTCCCCATCTGGCCATTATGTACATGGATGCGCTTGAGACCGGCACAATCCTAGCTGACACAAATCCATTCAGAACCAGCATTGGGGTTTGGCGCCGTTACATAGATGATATTTTTCTAATTTGGAATTCGGAGAGAGAAGGTCTGAATTCGTTCCTACACTGGCTGAACAATAACTGCGACAATCTGCAGTTCACTCTCTCATATCACAAAACAGAGATACCATTCTTGGATCTCATGATCTATCATGAGGCAGGGGAGTTACTTACTCGCCTCTATAGGAAACCGACTGAGCGTAATACTTTACTCAGATACAACAGTAACCACCCCAAAGCTCTAAAAGATTCACTTCCCTATTCGCAGTTCCTGCGGATTAGACGGAATTGCTCCTCGAAAACTGATTATTTCAAAGAGGCAGGCATTTTGTGCTCAAAACTGAAATCAAGAGGTTATCCAAGCAGAATAGTGAGGAATGCCTCGAAACGGGCATGGTATTGTCCTAGGGAGGTCCTGCTCCAACCCAAGACAAGGCCCAGCTCAGAGAGAATTGCCTGTGTCACAACCTTTTCCCCAATCTCTGATAAAATCCGCAAAACAATTTTACGGCACTGGCCAACCCTAAATTCAGGCCAACTAACTTTTGACAAACCCTTGTTTGCTTTCAAAAAAAGTAGAAATATAAAAGACCATCTGGTTCGAGCTGCCCTACCCCCACCACCTCCCACAAATACGATTGAGTCAAACTGGGGCTTGCCCCCGCTGAGAGGTCACGTTAAATGTGGACATTGTATTGTTTGTGATCTGACACTTGAGGGGCGCACGTTTAGTCACAATAACATCACAATTGATATGAGAGATTTCACAAACTGTAACAGTCACAATGTGATTTATGCAATTCTATGTCCTTGCCCTCTGATGTATGTGGGACAAACTACACAAAAAATAAGGACCAGAATAAGTCAACATCGGAGTCGCATAAGGTGCGGTACTCCCAACGCCCCTTTGGTTGAACATTATGCCAGCATGAACCATACAGCTGATGACCTCCAATGGACCGTCCTGAAATCCATCAAATTACCACAGAGAGGTGGCAACTTACAGCAGTTACTAAACCGTGAGGAATTGAAATCCATCATTCAATTCAATACCATTCACACAGGGCTCAATCGGAGTGAGGACTGGACTACGCTACTGTGATTGAACCTATGACCAATGAGACTATATCATGAAACAGTAACGGAATGAGCGCTATGTTCAAAAGGGTTGTGTTCCCAGATAAATACTCCATGATGGAATGCATAACTGGCTGGAAGACATGAAATCTGGTCGCTTGGGAGCAAAACGTTATGTGTTTTATTTATTAATTTTTATACTTGCCATCGTTTTTAATGTCACATTGTCACCATCACTGCCTATTTGTCCGTGCACTCCCCCACACTGGTAGCATTAGCCCGCACAGCCATCCACTCCAAGATGGCCCCCACCAAGACAATTCGCCGTTCTACAATGGCACCCGCAATGACGGTCACGTGACCAGCGTGGCTGTAGACAACTCCGCGCGTACTCTCAGTCCGCTGACTTGCAACCGGCATTGACCGAGAAGCCACGGGAGAGACGAGTCTTCACCTTGACTTTGTAAGTAACTCTTAAATATCAATACTGTCCGGTTATGGCCCGTTCTTAGGCTATGTGCTGATATGCACCCTCCCTTTGTTATTACAGCGTCTGAACGCCACATTGTTGGCAACCCCCGTGTATGGCCACTGCTGCCTACACGTAAAATCTTTACCCCGCTCCCCTGATGAGCTAAGTAAGGTAAGGAAGGTCCTTCTATAATTTACCACCTTAGTTCGTAGCCCCCTTGCACCTTGACACAGAATTCCCGCTTTGTTTTCAGCGCTGCCATCGTATGCAGTTGGAAACGAACTACGAATTGTACCAGTAATTCTTTAACGAACAATTCGTCTGGACCCCCAAAAAAGACCTCCACGACATTTTACTACGTGGTATGTGTTTAAATTTACATCACGGTTCACTGAGGTTGTGAACCATTGAATTCGTAACCTTGTGTTTAAATCTGCCCCTATTTTAGCACGATCTCTTCGGCCATAAACCTTGAAGTGAAGTACACCTCCCATGTGAGGCTTCATGCATAGATTTACTGAGGTATGATTACACTTATTGTTACTTAGAATCCACAGGGCTATCCCCAATCACACATTCACCCTTAGCCACGCAACTACTGAACCTGCACCGTCACTTCACGATGGAAATCCCGGTTCCCCAGTATACTACAAACTGAATTGATCACTATCACGGCACAACTGGTCGTCGCAGCTCTTCACGCACGTCACTGCGATTCCGAGGAGTATGGAAATGTTGTTATTATGTGTTTGATTAGGTCACAAACACCGTGCACTTGGTCACACACTGCGAATTCGTTACATAGTTGGCATACATCTGCAAACTACTCTTAAGTGTTTGAAAAATCCTTTTTCTCTTCGTTTCTCCTAACAGGCTTTCTCACAATCAGGCATGTTTTGTTCATTACAAAAGTCCTGATGATGATCCCATGTATCTAGTTGAGCAATAGGGATCGAAACGTCGACACCCATGAGTGGGTTTACATTTACAATATTGTCAAATAAGATTGTGTATACTCCACTCCAGGCGACACTGTTATTGATCTTTTACCTATTTACAGTGCCCTGTCCTTGCTCTCTTCCTTTGCCTGATAGACACCGCTTTCACCTTTATCCTATTTTTCCTTTCCCTCTTTTTTGTACGGCACGGGCTTGTGTCTTGTTATTACGTTTGTATTGTAGGATTGAACATTGTTTCTTGATAAATAAACTCCTTTCCCGGCTGGGTTTGGAAACTTTATAACGTATAGCTTTCCATTGTGTTTCTATACAGTATTGTTTTTTTCATTCTCAAATAAGCTAAGGACCTTTGTTCATTATAACGCTGTTATACCCATGGTACTTAGCTATCCGTTGGGTCCCCCTTGTGTCTTAAAAAAAGCTCAACGGAATAGTAAGCCTATCATCCCAGCAAGAAGGGAGCCCTGGGGAATCCCAGATGGGTGCAAGGTTTGAGTAGTATGACAAACCCAGGTTCCTCCTTATATGTGACCATAGCTTTGCTTGGGACATAAGAATTTTTAATTTAACTTTCTTGAAGTATTTCTGTTCTCCAAACTTAAACATGTAGCCATTAGTTGGTAGGCCAGCACCGATCAGCATTGCCATGAACATGAAGCCTATTGATGTGTTGGATGGCACTTTTAAGAGCATTCTCGAATGGGACAGTTGGAATGCCCACGCATAGTATTGCAGATCGGGCAGGGATAACCCCCCTTTTCCCTCCTCCTCCTCAGCTTTTTCCAAGATATTCTTGCTGACTTGTATCCCCACACGAAGGAGTTAAACTCTCTCTGGCATTTCTCTAACGCTGTTTTGTCGAAGGCGAGGGGAATCGTGTTGAATAAGAAGGTAAACTTGGGAAGGATTGACATCTTTAACAGACTTACTCTGCCTAAAATAGTCAGTGGAAGATTAGACCAAGATTTTAAAGATTTTTTAATTTCCTTAAGAATTCTCTCAAGGTTAACTTGAGCAATTTGGGCGATATCTTGCACTATCCGAATTCCTAAATATCTCATTGAGTTTGATGTATTTAACCGAAGGTCGGGTATGTTCCATGCCATAATGTCTGTCTTAGATGCGTTTATCTCATAACCCGAGATACGGCCAAAGTCCTCAGCTCTCTCGATGACTGCTGGGAGTGCGGTCTCTGGGTCTGAGGTAAATACCAAGATGTCATCTGCATACAAAGCTACCCGCTTTTCCCACTCCCCGAACCTAAAAGATGGAATAGAATCTTCTCGTCTGAGAACTTCCGCAAACGGTTCTATGTATAGGTTGAAGAGGAGGGGGGAAAGCGGGCAGCCCTGTCTTGTGCCTCTAAATATCCTGAACGAATCAGACAGTTTGCCATTAATTAGAAGCCGTGCTACTGGGGATTTATATATAAGCTTTATTGTTCGACAGAATTTTTCCCCTAAATTGACCTTCTTTAAAACGTCGTTTAAATAGGGCCAGTTTACCCTGTCGAAAGCTTTAGCCGCGTCTAGGGTGAGAGTTGCCAGCGGGATAGAAAATGCTGAGGCGATGTCAATTGCCCCCACTAAATCGTATGTTAGGTCGGAGAGCTGACGCCCTTTGATAAATCCTTTCTGGTCTTGATGGATTATTTCCCCATTACTGATCCCAATCTAGCTGCTAAAATGGAGGCATATATCTTGTAATCATTATTCAACAATGATATAGGGCGGTAAGACCCACATAGTGTTGGATCTTTTCCAGGTTTTAGGATCAAGACTATGGTTGCCTCGCTCCATGATTGAGGTGGGTCGTTGCCGTCTTTCAGGATACCATTGAAAAGGGCCGTCAGGGTAGGGACAATTGTGTCGGCCAAAGCTCTGTACAGTTCTCCGGGGAGTCCATCAGGACCTGTAGCTTTGCCCTGTTTTAGTGCGGAAACGGCCTTTTTGACCTCTGCCTCTGAGATGTCCAATTCCATTGCCTCGCTTTGTGCTTGCGATAGATATGGAAGCGATATCTTATCAAGCCATGAATTCCTTGCCTGTTGGTCATCTATAGTGTTGTCCTTGTATATTTCCGCAAAGAACTGCGTAAAGGCAGTACTAATTTCTACATCTGATGACCTGAGCTGATTTCCCCCCGCCACCATAATCCCTCTTATGTGGTTTTTTGCTTGGTCTGCTTTAACCCTCCAAGCTAAAATCTTGCCTGCAGTTTCTCCGAATTCAAAGCTGGATAGTTTACTCGCCTCCCATTTCTTTGAAATCCTTTCCTGTAGGATATCTTCTATCTGACTTCCGAGGTCTGACATATTTTTTTGATCTTGTAATGACCCAGTTGTGCCCCCAAGCCTTTGTTCAATCTTCTCCAGCTCTTGTTCTAGATTCTGGATTTTTAGTAGATAGTTTTTCCTCATAAAGGAAGCTCTGTTGGTAATGCAACCTCTCAAGTAAGCCTTAAGAGTTTCCCAAACTAAAGCAAGGGAGGTCGAGTGCAAATTAATATCCAAAAACATCCTAGCTTCGGAGTTAAGGTATGTAACTTCCTCCGTGACCAATAAGATGGTTCGATCGAATGACCAGGAGGGATGTTTTTTTTGAGCTTGAAGTATTAAAGTGAAGGACAGAGCTGAATGATCGGATAGGTGAGAGGGTACGTACTTAATATTATCTATTGAGTTTTGGAGACAGTAGCTAAACAGGGCAAAATCTATTCGTGATGTATGTTTATATTTTAAATTCCTATAAGATACCCCTGGTTTAGTGCCGGCTCTTTCTCTCCATAGATCAGCCAAACCGAGATCCTCCATAATCCCTTTAAGAGTCTGTCTAGATTTTGAAGGGAGTTGACAGGTGTGCCTACTGCTATTGGTAGTTTTATCTAATTTCGGGTTTAAGATAACGTTAAAGTCCCCTGTCCAAATTATTGGGTCTGAAGTGGTTGTTAACTCGTTCCTTATTGCTTCCAAAAAAGATGGGTCGTCAGCATTAGGACCATAATATCCAACTAGATTGTACTTCTGCCCGTGTATGGAGAGGTTAACTATCAGCCATCTTCCACTATTGTCCTCTCTAAATTCAAGAATCCGCACATTTGCTGATTTTTTGCAAATTAAGAGAATTCCTCTTATATTTGCATTGTGGTCGGTGCTTAAAAATACATCAATCCATTTTTGTTTTTTTAGTATTGCATCTACCTCGTTTTTTAAGAGATGTGATTCTTGGATAATGATGATCTGCGCCGGGGAATCGCGTAAATATTGTAGGATGCGTTCTCTTCTCCCTTGTACGCGCAGACCATTCACGTTCCAAGATAGAAAATGTGTCGATGTCATTTTTCCTTCCCAATCTTCACTTCCATACTACACATTTTGGTGTTTGTTACTTTGCTGCTTTTAGTTATTTTATCTAAGGCAGTTGGACTATTAAAAAGAAAAGTCTGCTTTGAAGGGTCAAGCTTCTGAGGATAATTTCGAGTTTTTATGCTTTTGTGCCCCCCCCCCCCCACCCCTTTGGAGAACCCATCCTTACTTGCACCGGCCAGATGATGGGCCGGTTTGCGCTGATCTGAGCTCTACTCTCACACAGAGTTGTGCTCCATAAAATTATCTAGAAGGAAACAGTAATCAGTCTTGTGCTTTCACCATCGCCATCACCTACACCCTGGTGATTTTTTTTATTTACGTTCTCCAGATAGTGCAGGTTATATTTATTTGTGTATTTACTCAAACTATTTTTTTTATTTTTTTTTGTTTTTTCCCTTTCCTCCCCACCTTTTTTTATTTTTTTTATATGTTTTTTTTTCCTTTTTCTTTCTTCCTTCGTCCCTCCTTCTCCCCCCTTTTTTGATGGATAGCCCTCTACCATTTTTGCTTCCCCTTTTTTATTTTATTTTATTTTTTTTTTCGCTCTGTGAGGGCACCCAACAACAGCAACTGGCAACGGCTGGCAAGATGCTTTGATTCTCGAATAATTCGTTATTCAGCCTATTCAGCCTATTGAGTGGGGGCAAGTGAACTGAGAAGAGGGGATGGTCCTGGTCGTTCAATATTTGCCCTGAGAATGGTTCTGGATGGACTCCAGGAGCTCATCCGCCTCCAGTGGAGTTCTGACGTTATGCATCTTATTATTGTACATAATGCGCAGGTAGGCCGGGAACCTCATCTGGACTGTTGCACCAGCCGTTCTGAAACTGTCCATCTTCTGCCCCAACTCCCACTGCCTGTCAAGTGTAGTCTTGCATAGATCAGAACGGATCTCAAAAGGAAATTCAGAGCATTTTGTAGCTTTAAGTTTGAGCGCCGTGTTGAGTATTTTCTCCTTTAAAGCATAAGACAGAAAGTTGACAAGGATTTTCCGAGGTTTAGACCTGCCTGCGTTAAGACGAGACGGGTCACGATGGATCCTCTGGATGTCTCTCTCCAACACCTCAGCTGTTTCCTCGAGATCCAAAGCTTCCTTCAGGAGATTTACAACGAAACTCTTAATATCTCCGCCTTCTTTCCCCTCCGGTATTTTGAGAAGACGCAAGTTGTTTCTACGTGAAAAATTTTCGAAAGATTTCATTCTATCTTTCATCGCATTCCCCTCCTTGCGTAGGTTGTGTATTTTTAACTCTGCTGCTTCAAGGTTGGCTTTTACTGCTCCCACTGTGCTCTCTAATGCCTCCGTTCTTTCACCCAAGGCATCTACTTTCCTTTCCAAAGCTTCACAGGATGAACGAATGTCATTTTGGTTTGATTTGGAAACCGAGAAATCACCACGAATTTCTTCTCTCATTGAGGCAATTGAAGCCGCCAAAGCTGCCAATGCAGACTCAGTAGTAATGTGTGCCGTGTTGCTGGCCTCCTCTTCCTCTTCTCTCTCCCCTAAGGCCTTTGAGGGACCTATCGCTATCAGGTTCTGGGTCTCTCCTTCATTGTGGAGGATATTTACCTCCACCAACTGTGGTGGGACAGACAGTGGTGGGGAGGAGAGTGGGTCAGTCATTTCTGCCATTTCTGTTCGTGGGGGCTGACTCACCAAAGGAATGTCAGTACTCAAAAGGGTGTCGAGGGACTCTGCCTGATTATTCGCTGGGCTTAGCTCTAATACTTGAGGCAGGACCTTGAAAAAGGATCGTAAAGAGGGGGTTAATTTCACAGCACCGTTGGTTGAGACCAGGGCCTTAGCCTCTCCTTGGGTGTTTTTACTGTTTTTTTTATTTCCCTTCCCCCTGGCTTTTGTCCTCGTAGCTGTCTGTTTGGATTTCTGACTAGCACTCCCTTTCTCTCTCTCTTTTGATAGCACTGAGAAGCTGAAAGGGGTAGGCTCGCTTGAAGGCTCGCATACGGCGGGGAGGGGGGGTAAAGCAGAAGCGGGAGCAGAGGACTCAATTGCTGCCGCTATATGTGGCACTGTATGTGGCCCTGACACTATCACTGAACCAGGGGATTCTGATAGCTGTATTAGCGATTGGCTAACCCTCTTAATCCCTTTTAGATTACTAATAACACAGTTAAGATTGCTTGCCACCCCTAATGAGGCACCCTTGCCTCTGTCAAGGCACGACTTCCCCGACCCCTCCGAATGTAAACACCCCCCCACCGGCGGCTCCTTACTGTCACAGGTTACTGGGCCTCCATCTCGTGCCTGGGTCTTACTGCCAGGCTCTGACTGCTTCTGTAGCAGCTGAACCACTGCGCCTCCAGAGCCCACACAGTTAAGCCTGCCTCTAAGCAGACCTCGCGCCGAGCGACCCCGGCGGAGCTCCACGGCTGCTCTGCTCCACGGACACTGAGGGAGCGGAGAGCTGCCGGAGCAGGGCAGGGCGAGACACATCCGAGGTGAAGCTGGCCTGATGAAGCGAGGGAGAGACAAGCCGGCAGTCCTGCTCTTCACGCAGCTGACTCCGCTACTTCCAGCTCCAGCCCCAGCGGCTTCAATCACCGGACACTGAAAGACCGGAAGGTAGGGCGAAAAACACACCCGGAGCAAGCCCGGTCTGGCGATGGGGGATCTGACCGGCAATCCGTGACCTCACTCCGCTATCCCCGTCCCCGCTTCAGTTCATCTCGCCGAGTCAGGAAAAGGGGAAACTGATCAAAAACCAAAAGTCCTCGTAAGTAGCCGGTCTTAGCTTAGAGCGGAGAGGAGCACTTCTCCATGTCAGAGGAGCTCAGTCATTCAGCGTGCGCACCGCACTAGCCTGCGGCCGCCATGTTCTCCCAGCGAAATCCGCGTAACCTGGAGCCGTCTTGTTTCCTCGCGCTGTCGTGACATCTGATTATTAACAAATATGATTAGTTGGGAAGTTGGCTCTGGCCCATACCTTGTTCAATAACTTCTTGGGTGTTTTTTTGTTTTATTTTTCAATAAATGCTATCCATACACATTCAAATCCGAGAAATGCATATACCAGATATACTGGTTCTATCATTTCTGTCATGCCTTAACAATCTCCACGATTAAATGTAAGATGGTGGTTGTATGATTGAAACTAGAGACAGGTTTCTAAATCTCAGACTTATTGTTCTGTCCAGGGTTGAAGTCTCTGTGTTACATGTAAGGGTAAGCAACCATAAATCCTCACTGTTCAGAGACGTCAGAACACCGGTGCAGAATGATGATTTTAGATACTGAAACAGCAGGGGCTGTCTAAAAACTAGAATCTGAGACATAGAACCACTCAGTGCACACCACTGTGGCAATCTTTGTATGAATATTAAACCCTCAGTCAAACCAGACAACCTTTTCTGGTCAGTGTAATACAATTATACCATGAATACAGATAATTTCCACCATTTAACCCTTGTACATCTCAGTACAAATTTCCCATAAACGCCTTAATTCCTTCAATTAATGCTATTCAATTCTACAATATTAGCAGGGGTGAATGTGAAAAAACTTGTAAGACCATTATATCACACAAAAATCTCGGTCCTTCAAACCACAGGCAGTGCTAGAAAATCCTCATCACAGCAACACATCTGCCTTAGATTCACTGGCTTCTATCAAACTGAAAAGAGCAACAATAGGGTGTAAGGCCAACAAAATGGGGTACTATATAATAATTGTAATTTGCTCTTATAAAGCTCTAAATATGTAATTTTGCTATTTTCAAGCACTCTAAAGACATGCTTCTATTACTCAATTTACCCAGCTTGAAAGGGTGGAAGGCTTAGTGTTAGGGTTCAAGCTAATGACTTTCAGAACACTGCATTTCATCAGCAGTGAACACTTCGCTCACTAGGAATTAACAGAATTGAATACAACAAGGTACGCTAATCAACAAGAATGACTTAGATGCAATTTTCAAAAACTAACACAATTTACAGGAGGAGTTACTAATACCTAGAAAGAAAGTAAAAAGAAAACCTTTCCTCAGTAGGCATGTCAGCAAGATATCAAATAAAACAAGGCGATCAAAAATCTAACCATCCCCTTGGTTACCCAGCAACATATGAGCAGCTCCTATTTTTTAAATCAAAATTGCAAAATATATAAATCTATTGGGACTGAGTGAGTGCACTTCCTACTCCTGCTATCTCCATGCATTATCTACTCCTACTTTCTCTATGTATTTCTATATAAAATAACTAAGCTTATGTCTTCCAAATCCATCAAATCTAATTTGTTAGTTGAGGCTTATTGAATTTACTAAGGAATTCCCCATGGCACTGGTGGTCGATATCACATACTTTATCAACACATACTTCATGATGGAAAGCGTCCCAAACTCATGCAGCAAGCCATTCTCCTTTATCCAATGGCAGATCCGAAATATTGAGTAGCTACAGGCAGATCCCAAATCTAATATAACCCATGAAAATACTGTTAAAAGTGGTGATAAGAGAGAAGTAATAACACTAGAAACAAATTATTATTATTCTAGATCATTAGTGCATCTCCAGACCCAAACAAGAAGCCAAAACAGATTTACTGGCATTAGTGAAGAAGTCTATATCACTATTGAACAAATAAGCCACTTGCAGACCTTGATCTCTCATTGGTATATGACACAATGAACCATACTATGCTTCTCAAATGACCAAGGGCCAGATGTACCACGTGATTTTGCATGTGCAAACGGGTTTGCGAGCCCGTTTGCACATGCAAAATCACTGTTGGCCATTTACAATTCCTAAAGAGCGGGTCACAATTTATTTGCGACTTGCTATTTAGAATTGCGAGTCCCAATTAGGAAGTTGAGTTCCCTTGCTAATTGCGTCCGCAATGCTATGTGTGAATGTTTTGTGACCGCAATTGCGATCGCAAAACACTCACAAATTACCACCCTCTTCAAGACGGTGGTAATGCAGTCGCAATTTGGAAGGGGTCCCCAGGGGACCCCTTCCACTTTGAGACTGTCTCTACAAATATTTTTAAAGACAGGCAGTGGTGCTAGGGACCACTGCCTCCCGTAAAAAATGAAACGAAAACGTTTCATTTTGTTTTTTAATGCATCACATTTTCCTTTAAGGAAATGAGCAGCATTTAAAAAAGCTGCTTTATTAAAAAGCAGTCCCCAACATGGTGGTCTGCTGAGCCTAGCTGCCACCATCCCTGGGAAGGCTGGCATTCCCAATGGTCTCGCAAATTGCGAGAGGCTCATTAATATTAATGAGCCTCGCACTTTGCTACCCCATTGGGAATCGCAAAACAGTGTAATAACACTGTTGTACGTTTCATTTAGCGCATCGCAATTTGCGACTCGCAAATTTGCGAGGCACTCAATGAAAGGGTCATACATCTGGCCCCAAATGAATGAAGAAGGCTTACCTACATTGCCTTAGTGGAGTGGTGTACTATCTATGGAAACAGAAAAGAGAAAGAGCACATTGTTACAGAGCACAACAGTATAGCGTTTCTTTCATATGGAAAGGAATGGAACATACAAACACACCTAAAAGCATTCTGTAGCCTGCTTTAACCCCTACCGCGCTACCGCGTTTTCCCACTGTGCGCTGAAAATAAAAAAATGGCTTGTTTATGACAAAGCCAGCTCGTCATCCGCATAGCGCAGGTAACGCCCATGACGAGCTGGCTTTGTCATCAGCACTGAAGGGGTTAAATAAAAGCCCAAAAAAATACTGCAATTCCCAAAACTGGAAAGTGGATACAATAACCTCTTGTATTCTCTCTCTGATCAAAAAACAACAGTAACTCAAAGGTTGATCCTCTGCCTGGGAAGGCTGGCTTTATTCTGGCAATACTCCGCTCTGCCTTAAAATGGCCGGGAGCGGAGCAAGCCCGACACTATGGCAATTAAAGTGTGGAAGTTTAGCTTTAGTGATTATGTTAAACACCATTTTCTCTTTCAATACAAATCTCTCCTGCTTTACTTCTGCATAGTTTCGATTTATGTTCCAGGACATCTAGTAGCCGTGTCTTCATATTTTTATCCACATATTGTTTGGTCATGAAGTTGTGTACTTGCACAGGCTCAGTCATTTCAAATGGGCTTTATTGCTGCTGCATGAAATGAAGGAAGCTGTCAACATGTTTGTTAAAACATTCCCCACGTAGGTCCATTAATTTTGAATTTGTCATCTCTCTGAAAACATTGCAAATAGAAAGGACTTCATGGTAAACTAGCTGCCATTGAACAACAAATTCACTTTTATGTGTCTGACCATCAATTTCCTTGGAGCCTTTCTGTGAGCTCTGGATCATCTGTTCCAGTTTGATGTTTGGAGACACAGCATTGAACCTTCCCTCTCTGTCTTTCATCACAAAATGTCTTTGGATGAATTTTCTGTAGAGGTATGAATTTTCCACCTCTGGCTTCTTTACTCTTTCCAAATACCAGGACTCATACATCAGGTAGTTTTTTAAATCAAATTCGAGAAACTCTGTAATCAGGGACTCCACAGTCTTCACATGCAGCTCCCAATCACCTTCCCGATCAGCAGTACCAAGTTTTTCACTAGAGCTATCACATGTAAAACATTTCCCCAGTACTTGCAAAGTTCTGATTGTTCTTCTCATTCTTTGACATACTCTACAAATTTGTCTTTCATTGTTTCTAATTTTCAACTGAGTGTGTTGAGCAATGCCTGGCTTTGCATTATGTCCCTGTGCCTTGTTTGCTTCTCAGATAAGATATGTACAACCAAATTTGTCATTTTTGTTCCAGAAAGCATTCCAACACAGTGTTTCTATAGACTCAGATATGAGGAGCATACTTTGTAACAAACTAACATAATGAGTTCCGCTCAATTCTGACTGACAGTTTTGCTTCCAAAGATTTCAGCCTCAGTAATTGCATCGTCTATGCCACATCCACTGAGATAACTTCCTGCACAATACAACTTTTGTCTTGTGGAAAATGCCCATCCTTGGCTAAAGTTCATCAAATTGTACTGGCTTGCTCTTAAAAAATGTCAGCTACAATACAGAAAACACCTTCATCGCAGAAAATTGACAGGATAGTCTGGTCTTCAAGCTGAGCATGCACATTTTGTAATTGGTTTGGAGCTGTGTTTACTGTTATGTAGTTAGTGACAGGAGATAGTATTACCGGTAAACACCCAACCTTCTTTAGTGGAATGGTATTCTGGGAGATCAGAGCATGAATTACAGCCCATGGAGGACCTGGCTTTTAGTCATCCTTCAGTCTGCACTGAATAAGCAATACGATAAAATCAGTTAAATCAGCTTTGTGGAACACAGCATCAGGTAAAAGATCCATGTCCTTAGCCACTATGAGACTTTCTGGTAGACTGGGATATGTTGATGGCTTGTAGTTATTTTGCACAAGTTGGCAAGGCAGTTGGGTTAATTGTTTGCAGCTTTGTTTGTTTATGCCTATAGCGGACCCGGCTGGTTTTGGAGCAGCTTTTCCATTGGCATAGTCTTAAAAAAGCACTATGACAATATCATATATGCTGGATGTTCCAGACAAGAAGAGTTGTCTTCAAAATCAGAATGATCAAAAGCAGCAATTGTAAATCCTTTCCTGGTAAAGTGACTTGGAACTGGTGTGCTGTCGGTTTCACAAGATTTTCCAGCTTGAGCTGCTAACAAGTTCCTGCTCCATACTATGTCATTATAACGTGTTGATACACCAATCCAATTCTTCAGCACAGCACAGCCAAAGCCGTGCATGGCCGCCCGCCATATTACAAGGTCAACTCTTGTAATGTGGGCTTTTTGCGGTGCCCTGAAAACTGGCACCACAATGAGAACACAAAAGCAGATTCAACACAGCATGGAATATGACAAATACCTTTGACCCAGGGCCCCCAAAATCCTTACGATGTCCCTGGTAAGATACCATGTAAACAAACATATGTTTGGTATACTTCCAATCTGGTAGCCGTGAGACATTACTTAAGGGCAGTTAAAGGTGCTAAAAACAAACATCTTCATAAGTAAGAAACATTTCCATTTCACCGCCAGTAGCTCTAACTCTAAAAAAAAATGCGATACCTATTGCATTGCAAATGCTTGTTTTGGTTAGGGTGTCCACTTCAATTTTGTATCTTTCATATTCTTCTTCAACAATGCCAATGAGCTGTGTAATCATCTAATGTGATGCGTCTTTGAGATTAGCCTCCCATTTTTTTATTTTCTCTGGGTTGGTGGTCTCGACCGATGGGAAAATCCTTATTAGTGGTTCCCTAGGTGTGCAGTCAGCTTCTATGTACTTTTGAAGAGATGCAGTTTCCCACCATTAGTTCTTTTCTTTTTTCAAGGCTTTCTCTAATGTCAAGCACCATAGACCATTAGGATATATATGACTCAGTAAACTTATTAAACGTAATGTTCACTCTCTTTTGTCAGTAATGTTTTGCCTTTCTAGTGTAAAGATCAATGTGTATAAGGTACGCTATTTAAATAAAGTCATAAACTATTTCTGATCTAACCATAAGCTGAATATGAAGAAATATATCATTATTGAGTATAACATGGCAACTTGATAACATGTCCTAAAAGCATTTCATAGCTTGTGATTTGGTGTATTTTGTTATTTCTTTTTATTATTGTATTCTGACATCAACAGACCTATCTCATTTGCTGCATCACCATCAAATTTGATGACACCAAGCTAAATTCAGCTGATGCAAAGGAAAGAAAGCAACAGCCACAAGATTATCATCTCTTCTTCTCTCATCACTACTTGAGTACCCAGTTCTAACATATGGAAAGCCCACTACTGTATAAAGAAGTCATATTTAGATGCTATGATATGGCTGGCATTTCAAACAATATGATACTAAATCTACTACTGTTCCAACATTGTGTGTTACTATGCACACTGTTTGTATCACAGATGCATTTCCTATGCAAACTACATAAACCAGATATGCTTGAAGAAATAATGTAGCAAGATGTGGGGGGTTTTCAGTCTCCCTTCCCATACTAAAGGACAATTCTCCTACCACTCATATCGCTCCAATATAGTGGCCTGGTTTCCCTGGCTTGTCACATGACTTTTTTAAGTACCTCCTGCCACATCTTGCATCTCTGTCCTTATAAACACACTCCTCTTGTCCTTTTGTGGAACATGGACCAAATAATTATGGCCCCTATATTACTCCGTAAAAACATTGTTGTCCATAGATTTTCCTTTTTGATTTGTGTTTTTAGATCATTAGAGAAGTAATTTAGCTTTGGTAGATATTGTTGATCCAGGCCAAATTTTTCTGGACACCTTTTTTTAAAAATGGCAGGTGTGTTGCAGTGATGATGGTATATTTCATGAACCAATATGACCTACATACTTCGTTTTGGTGTCTGGGGGGGTCAAGTAGTCTTATAGAGACAGAAAATAACTCCTCTGAGCAACCTTTCCACCATTTTCAAAAATGGCAGATATAATAGGGAAAGAAGACACATATATAGAAATGAAACAAATAATAATGGTTTTTAATCCTTTTATGTATACACCAAACAATATTTATGATCTGATAATGAAAAAAAATATTGTTATCACTTCTGTTTTAGACACATTTTTACAGTTCACTTTATTCATTTTGTTTTGGCAATCACTCAAGCTGCATTTGCAGAATGTTGAACATTTGAAAAGAGCATATTGACAGGGAAATCTTTTTGTAGCGCAGGTTTTGCAAGTACATGAACGTGTGAATTCTTTGGGTAGAGGCTTTCAAAATGTTGTAGGTTTTAGCACCCCATCAATATCTTCCCAATCAAATTCACATGAATATTTCTCTACATATGCATGATCCAAAACATTTACACATGGTGTGATCAAGTAGAACGCTCTTTAAATGTGTCCACTTACAGAATATGACGTCAGTTGAAGGTCACTTAGCTGGACTGATCTTTTCAACTCACTGTACCGAAGATCTTCAAATGTGTGGCAGAACTCATTTTCCACACGCACACAGGTATTTTTTTTTATTATTATTTATTTATTTATTGGACTTGTAAGGCGCTCAGCTACCCAAAATGGGTTTGCCGGCGCCATGGCGGACAGGGAGCGAAGAACGTGGGGCAGTCAGATGGAGTTATTGATCAAAAAGCCAGGTCTTAAGAGTTTTGCGAAAGTGGATATAATTAGTTTCGTTGCGAATGTTAGAAGGCAGAGTATTCCAGAGGGAAGGGCATAGGTAGGAAAAAGATCTCCCCCCCCATTCTGGAGTGTTTGACCAACAAAGTTGCCCATGGTTTTAAATCGTAAGTGGCGGGAAGGAACATAGGGACGAACAAGTGCTTGGAGATATTGAGGGGCGGTGCCTGCCTTGATTTTGAACATATAGCTCAGGGCTTTGAACTTGATACAGTTCTCCACCCTGAGCCAATGTAAGCCCCGCAAGTGTCCAGAAATGGGGCAGGCCCTGGGGATTCTGCAGAGGAGTCTAGCTGCAGAATTCTGGACTAACTGAAGTCTGCGGATCACGGCCTTGTTTGAGCCCAGGTATAGAATGTTGCCGTAATCGAGCCGCGATGTAATAATGGCATGGACCACGGTTTTCTGAGTGGAGACAGGCAGCATCCATAGGATTTTCCTGAGCCATTGCAGGATGGTAAAGCATAACGCTGTCACTTTAACGGTTTGCTGGTGCATGGACAGTGAGTCGTCAACAATGACGCCCAGGTCCTGAACATGGCTAGTTGGTTTGGGGAGGTTACCCATCTCAGCCCGCCAGTGAAAAGGGCACCAAAGGTCTTTCTGCTTGCCCAGGATGAGGACCTCAGTCTTCTCTCCATTCAGCTTCAGGTGATTTTGGGTCATCCAATTGGAAATGCTACTGAGACCTTGTTTAAGACAGGAGGGTGCCAGGGGGTTGGAATTCGAGAGGGAAAAAATAATCTGAGAATCGTCATCATACGTGAAGAGAGTTAGACCGGCCTGGTCCGCGATGTCAGCCAAAGGTCTGACATAAAGGTTGAATAGCAGTGGGCTAAGGATCGAACCCTGGGGCACCCCAGGAGGTGAGGCGTGAATTTTGGAGCAAGCTGTGGCCGAAAAGATTTGAAATGTACGATTGTCCAAAAAGGAGATAATCCAGTCCAGAGCAGAGCTGCATATGCCAAAGGATTTTAGAGTGTGAATTAGCTGTTTATGGGAGATGGTATCAAAAGCCGCACTAAGGTCCAGCAAAATAAGTGCGACTGTCTGTCCTACGTCGAGATATTGACGTAGCCTCTCAGTGACTCAGTGCTGTCTCTGTGGAGAAACTGGCATGGTAACCTGATTGAGAAGGGTGGAGAGAGTTGTTAGTTTCGGTGAACTGTGAAAGAAGAGAATGGCCATGTCTTTCAAGTATTTTGGAAAAGACTGGCAGGAGAGAAATGGGTCTGTAGTTAGCAAGAACTTCAGGATCAGCCGTTGGTTTTTTCAGGAGGGGGGTCACCATTGCATGTTTCCAGTGTGCAGGTATCGTGGATTCTAGCAGTGAAGCATTCAGAGAATTATGAATCACCTGCAAATGGTGGGTATCTAGTTGTTTCATGATGGTGATAGGGAGGGGGTCTTTGGGCGAGCCAGATTTTACTTTGTCTAAGATAAATTTGAGTTCCTCAATATGTAGGAGTGGCCAACAGTCTAAGTGAGCTGTAGGAGCAGGGGACTTTAAGGTGACCTCATAATCTGAGGCAGTAGTGGTCTCTGGTGAGGGTGAGATCAAAGTCGAGGTTGCAATTTGGGCCTGTGGAGGCCTGCTTAAGTTAGAATTAGCCATTTCCAGGTGAATTTTTTCATTTTTTCTGTGAAGAATTGAGCAAGATTGTCACATTGTTGATCATTTAATGGCAGAGGGTTTGCGACTGTTTTAGAACCCGCCAATTCTTTCACCAATCCAAAAAGATATTTTGAGCGATTGGTGGCTTCTGTAATGGTTTTAGAAATAAAGGTGGCCTTAGCCATGTTACATAAATTGTGGTAATTATTTCTTGCCTTGATATAGATGAGTTTCAGTTCGGGTGCATAGTTTTTTCGCCATTTTCACTCTAAAGCTTTGCATTTGGATTTTTCTGCTTTAAGGGAGTCATTGTACCATGATGCTGGGGGACGATGGTTATTATGTTTTTTATGAGAGAGCGGTAGACAATGATCTATGGCATTGGAAAGCCAGTTCTGAGTCTTCATTTTTCTCCATCTTTAAAGTCATATTCTTCTTCTGTCTGAGCAAATCCTTTTACAAACCTCCCAGGTTCAGCAGTTAACCTCCAAGCTTTGTTTCCCATTTTGCTCATAGTGTCATCACCTGTAAGAATATGTGTCTTGATAGGCACATTGGGCATCTCTGGGTCAAGTTTCTTGTACAGAATATGAAGTGTCTTTTCTTGCCTGCTCCATAGCGTATCCATAACTCTGGCACTCCTTGACTTATGAACGTTGCAACAAATCCAAATAGCACAATAGTAACATCTTTGTCACATGACAGTACTATGGCCCGATTGAAACCATTTTGAACAGCCCACTCAACATGTGGCACAACACGAAGGTCAGCTTCCTCCAATTTGCTGTTTAGTGCTTGAAAAATATGTCCCGTACCATTGAATATATCGCTGCAGGCACCAACTCTTCACTGACAATCGTTCCACTTGCAATAATTGGAATTTCAGTGTTTTGGAGAGTCAACATCTCCAAGTGCATCTTGTTCGATGTTGATGACCAGAATTTATCAAGTTGCACAGATATAGGTGCCACATTGTTGAGCAGGCAAGGTTAATTGCTCCACTTGTAGACATTCATCTGATTCGTACACATTTTTTGACAGATAGTTCAATATAACTGTCAAAGACAATGTACAGTTCTTGAACGGTGCACACTGACTTTAAACCTGTATAACAGTCTGAACCACCTCTCCGAAGTTGTGCATGGATTAAATCTTGACCATTCGCAATTGTGACATTTAAGACCCTATTATGATGTCATGTGGAGTTTCCTTCACCCGACATTGTCTCGATCATGGGACCTAGTGACACCCGGTTGGCAGTCCCGACCAACTGATTAGGATGCGACCGAACACTGTCCAGTCGCATTCCTATACTTTACAATGGGAGTATGTATTTCGTCCGTAAACCAGCCCAAATGCATGCTCCCATTGTAAAATAGGAGATGCAGTTTATCCCTGCACCCCAAGGCAGACACCTCAAGGTGCCAGCCACGGGGTGCAGGGATCAACATCAGGGCTGTGCACCCAAGAGAGCCTGCTGGGGGCCCCCAAAGTCAAGTTCCAACAGCCTTTTTGTGTTGGAAAGGCTGGCACAGAAAGGCTGCTGAAATGTGACACCGTAATTGCAACGGTGGAAAGAGCCGGCCCTGGGATTACTGGCCGCATGCCGACTGGTGACTGAGCTCTCCGAGCCTGTGGCAAGCCAGTTAGAATAACCGTTCGGATTTCTTTCTTACCACCTTCATCGTAATGAGACGGTAGGAAAGGAATCCGACCTGCGTATTACAATGCGGTCGGAAAGGCTACAACTGATGATCGGAGCCTTTTCTGACACATCGTTATAGGGCCTGTAGTCCATATCAACAGCTGTTTTTAATGAGAACACCATATTTAATTGAAATTCGTCAGGTGAAATATTTTTTTCAAGCTCTTGTATGAGTGTGCTTCACTGGTTTGGTTGCAGCATCTCAATCAAAAAATGAGTTTGTTGGAAGAATATCATATGACAGAATGCTCTTGATAAATTGACCACTTTCTTTTGCTACAACCATCTCCCTATGTGCCTGTGAAAGTTGTTTTTGAAGCCTGTTTTGTAGTGGCTGGTTGGATGAAACTCTTACCATGTGTCAATTCTCACCTGTGTTTCCACCAGAGCTATAGGAAAAAGCGAAGTAATGGTCCCAACTTCCTGTCACCACCAAGACTGCCCAACAATGTCAAAGCCTGTTGTGGTAATATGGGAGGAAAGGGGAAGGGAAACATAAAAGACATGTGTCCCACGGAGTCAACGCAGGGAGGTATGTAGTGTCCTGAAGTATTTTTTATATGTTTCCTGCATACAAAGAAGAAGAGAATAAAGAATACCATTGTATGTGTTGAGCCTATATGGTATACTATCTATGGAAACCAAAAATAGAAAGAGCACATTGTTACAGAGCACAACAGTATAGTGTTTGTTTCATATGGAAAGGAATGGAACATACAAACACACCTAAAAGCATTCTGTAGCCTGCTTTAAATAAAATCCCCAAAATTACTGCAATTCCCAAAACTGCAAGAGTGGATACAATACCCTCTGGTATTCTCTCTATGATCAAAAAACAAAAGTAACTCAAAGGTTGATCATCTGCCTGGGAAGGCTGGCTTTATTCTGGAAATGCTCTGCCTTGCCATAACCATACCGGGAGCGGTCAAGCCCGACACGATGGCAATTAAAGCGTGGAAGTTTAGCTTTAGTGATTATGTCAAACACAATTTTCTCTTTCAATACAAATCTCTCCTGCTTCACTTCTGCATAGTTTCAATCTATGTTCCAGGACATCTAGTAGATGTGTCTTCTTATTTTTATCCACATATTGTTTGGTCATGAAGTTGTGTAGTTGCACAGGCTCAATCATTTCAAATGAGCTTCATTGCTGTTGCATGAAATGAAGGAGGCTGTCAATATGTTTGTTAAAACATTCCCCACGTAGGTCCATTAATTTTGAATCTGTCATCTCTCTGAAAACATTACAAATAGAAAGGACTTCATGGTAAACTAGCTGCCATTGAACAACAAATTCACTTTTATGTGTCTGACCATTAAACCCCTTGGAGCTTTTCTGGGATCTCTGGATCGTCTGTTCCAGTTTGATGTTTGGAGCACAGCATTGAACCTTCCCTCTCAGTCTTTCATCACAAAATGTCTTTGGATGAATTTTCTGTAGAGGTATGGATTTTCCACCTCTAGCTTCTTTACTCTTTTCAAATACCAGGACTCATATCTCAGGTAGTGTTTGCAATCAAATTCGAGAAACACAGTAATCAGTGACTCCACAGTCTTCACATGCAGCTCCCAATCACCTTCCAGATCAGCGTGTACCAAGTTTTTCAGTAGAGCTATCATGTGTAAAATATTTCCCCAGTTCTTGCAAAGTTCCGATTTTTCTTCTCATTCATTGAAAAACTCTGAGTGTATTGAACAATGCCTGGCTTTGCATTATGTCCCTTTGCCTTGTTCCCTTCTCAGATAAGATATGTAAAACTGAATTTGTCATTTTTGTTCCAGAAAGTATTCCAACACCGTGTTTCTATAGACTCAGATATGATGAGCATATTTTGTAACAAACTAACATAATGAGTTCCGCTCAACTCTGACGGACAGTTTTGCTTTCAAAGATTTCAGCCTCAGTAATTGCATCGTCTTTGCCACATCCACTGAGATAACATACTGCACAATACAACTTGTGTCTTGTGGAAAATGCCCATCATTGACTAAAGTTCATCAAATTGTACTGGATTGCTCTTAAAAATGTCAGCTACAATACGGAAAACACCTTCATCGCAGAAAATTGGCAGGATAGGCTGGTCTTCAAGCTGAGCATGCACATTTGTAAATTTTTTTAGAGCTGTGTTTACTGTTACGTAGTTAGTGACAGGAGATGGTATTACTGGTAAACACCCAACCTTCTTTAGTGGAATGGTATTCTGGGAAATCAGAGCATGAATTACAGCCCACGGTGGACCTGGCTTATAGTCATCCTTCAGTCTGCACTGAATAAGCAATATGATAAATTCAGTTAAATCAGCTTTGTGGACCACAGCATCAGGTAAAAGATCCATGTCCTCAGCCACTATGAGACTTTCTGGTAGACTGGGATGTGTTGATGGCTTGTAGTTATTTTGCACAAGTTGGCAAGGCAGTTGGGTTATAAGTTTTCAGCTTTGTTTGTTTATGCCTGTAACGGACCCAGCTTGTTTTAGAGCAGCTTCTCAATGGGCATAGTCTTAAAAAAGCACTATGGCAGTATCATGTATGATGGATGTTCCAGACAAAGAGCTGTCTTCAAAATCAAAATGATCAAAAGCAGCAATTGTGAATCCTTTTCTGGTAAAGTGACTTGGAAGTGGTGTGCTGTCGGTTTCACAAGATTTTCCAGCATGAGCTGCTAACAAGTTCCTGCTCCATACTATGCCATTATAACGTGTTGATACACCAATCCTATTCATTGAAGTGATTAGCTCCCTACTTTTGCACTTGTCATAGATTGCATGGACAGTCATCATGTGTAGAGTTGTCTTTTTGAGGTGCTGTAACTCATAAAACATGATTTGAAAAATACAGTACATTTGCACAGCATAAGCCTGTCAGTTCATGGGATTGTCTTTCAATTTCTTCACTTGTATCTTTAAAGCCATTATCAATGATGTCAGCTTCTGTTCCGAACTCAAGAACCTTATTTTGGCACAGTTTTGCTCTACAGTTATTAAACAATGATGTCAAAAATGTTAAGACATCATCAGGCATTCTTGTTGACTCCCATGATTTGCGGAGCTCAGAAGCGTCACAAAATTTGTCATTAAGTCCAAAATCCAAATCTTTCAGGATGTTTCTTAAAAGGATTCCTACTGATTTTACTGCATGCTTTGATCTTATTTTGGCAACACAAACGTCAGGAGTCAAATCAGCTGAGAACACCATAAGTGTCTCATTCTTTTTGTGAGACTGACAAAAACGAATTCTGTCATTGTACATTCAAAATCTCAATTTCATTATTATGGATCAATACACTTTCATCAATGTTGATCATTATTTTTCTGATCTCACTGAGTGTGTACCCGTAGCCAGCATTCAGAAGTGGCTTTAAAACTTAATTTGCTTTTTCAAAGAGTGCAAACTTAACTGATAACTGACAATTAGGTTGCTGCTGGGAGCTCATTGTACAATCATATGTTCGAATGCGTGCAGTAATGCAGTCGGAGTGGGCATACAAATCTGTTGCAAATACATTCCCCTCGCTGTTTAGATCAGTTATTCGGCTAAAAACTTAATCTTGGAGAAACTAGCTGCAGATAAAATCATGTTTGCCCTTTGAGACTCACATACTCTGTACTTTGTTCTTTCGTCAATCCCGTTGGCCCTTGTTCTGGCTAAACCACAGATAACACATTGAAGGTCCTATACTTGATCAGTTGTTGGAGGTAACTGAGGGATAGCCATTGATCTTCTAAGTGGATGGGCATTGGGTTTGGTTGTCATTGCTTTCTCAGAAGACTCAGATTCTTTGTGTGATTTACCGGTTTCTGCTATTTTTTTAACTCATTTTTCCCAGGCTTTTTTCATTGTATACAACTTGTAGCACTTGTTGTCATGATGATAAAATATTTGATCCTCTTCAGTCATCAGTTTCAATCTTTTGTGTACTTCGTCTTGCCGTATTTCTGCCGGATCTCAATTTCTCTTCTCTCCATCCATAGTTGATGTTAGCTTTTCTTTCTGATTAGTTTGACATATGACACATTTTTCTTTGTTGAAGGAGTCCTCAAATGTTGTAGTTAGCAACACTTTATCAGGAGGAAAATATCCTCTGCTACCACCTGCTTCGCTCATGTTTACAAATTTTAATCAATGGAAAACCTGAAACAAAAGCAATATTAAAATAAATTACCAATATGATGGCTAAAACACATCGTTATAGAGATGTCCTTTTGGAAATTGGTGGAAGGGTTGCTCTGAGGAGTTATTTCCTCTCTCTATAAGACTTCTTGACCCCCAAAACCTATGTTTTGACACCAAAATGAAGTATTTAGGTCTCATGGTTCTTGAAATATTACATCATCAGTGCAACACATTCACCATTTTTTAAAATGTTATCCAGAAAAATTCGGATCAGATTAGCCATGTCTACCGAAGCTAATTTACTTCTCCAATGATACAAAAACACAAATCAAAAATGAAAATCTCTGGACAACAATTTTTTTTTAGGGAGGCATATCAAGAGCCCAGGACTAGATAGGGTGAGTACCCTAATCCTTATTCCAACCGCAGAACGGAGATACTATCCTTCTTTCACACCAGCAGCTAAGGACTGAAACACACTTGGGGTTTCCCATGTGCATGCTGCAATTGACTGCCACCACTCTCACTCAATGGTTGATTACACGGTTCTTCCGCTCCTCTCTCTCCAGATTACAGGCACATTTTGGCTGATGGATTAAAACAGAGGGCTTGATTACGACTTTGGCGTTGCTGCGCTGGCACAGCACAGCCAAAGCAGTGCACGGCCACCCGCCAGATTACAAGGTCAACTCATGTAATGTGGGCTTTTCTTTTGCCGTTCCCACGGCGGTGCCCTGAAAACTGGCACCGCAATGGGAACACAAAAGCAGTTCCAACACAGCATGGACTATGAAGTTCATGCTGTGCTGGAACTTGGGGGGCATGCAAACAGGGCAGCACATGTTGTGTCCCCAAATGCACCCCCATGGCGATGGGGGCATGGGAGCCCTGTAGGGCCCACTTTGTTTCCCTACCACCAGACTTTTCATGGCAGGCTCACCACCATGCAAAGACTGGCAGTGGGGAAACTCATAATATGCTCGGCGGACCATGGTGATTCTGCCTTGCATATTGTATACCCCTGTCCACTACACCACCACTAGGGAATGGCGGTTCCCTGGTGCAGCCGGCACAGCAGTGGTGGTCCAAATGGCTGTCTCGTAATACAGCAGCAGCAGGACCGCCACCGCTGCACCAATGCAAGACTAGTGATGAAAGGCCGCCAGACTCGTAATTTGGCCCAGAATCTTAGATACAATGGATTGTGCATTCAAAATCATACTGTTTCCCGAAAAGCCTTAAAACCCTGGTTTTCACCCTTAAATTGAAGGCAGGTCTTTCTTTTCTTTCCGATCTCAGAACCCCTTTTCTGTTGATATCTTTTTCCGGGACTCTCCCGTCCTCATCGCCTTGATGCCTTTGGGTATATGCTGCGCTCTATAAATCTTCGTCATTTCATTTCATGCAATCATCTCTCTAAGATATATGTGTTCTTCCCGTGACCATCATTGAATCTGCTTGCTTCCTCTCTACCTCTCTTTCCTATAGACAATTTGATTTGATAGCTCTTGAAACCATGTCTATATGGAACCTTAACTATTTTTCATTCCCTATGCCTAAGAAGCAAATTAAGAGTTTGGGTGTCTGGTTAGACCCCAACCTTAATTTCTTGATACATGCACGCAAGGTTGCGGCAACTTGCTATGGTCTTATTAGACTTCTCAGAAAAATGTTAAATCTTCTCCCTTTTGTAGCTAGGCGTTTGTTGGTCCAGTCACTCATCTTGTCACGTCTTGACTACGCGAATGCAGTGTACCTGGGTGCGCCTCTGGGAACTATTAAAGTCCTGCAAACAGTACAAAACTGTGCTGCTCACTTGCTCATGGATGTGCCTAAACGTATTTCGGCCAAATCTGCATTACATCAGTTGCACTGGCTTCCAGTGCAGCAAAGGATTTGGTTCAAAGCAATGTGCACTGTCCATAGGTCCATTACTGACTCTGGACCTTCCTTGCTCCAACCCATGTTTCAGCTCCATTATATCCCACGGACCCTCAGATCAAACCATAAGAAGCTGCTAACGATCCCCAGGATTAAAAGGACAAGGATGGGTGGCCGTCGCTTCTCCCTTCACGCTGCAAAATTTTAGAATCAGCTTCCCGATACCATCCGACGGGAATCTAATCACCTTACATTCAGGAAACTGCTTAAAACCTTCCTGTTTCCTTGAGCTGGAGGAATGACTAGGTACTTAATGCGCTGGGATGCCTAAGGGTAGCCATGCGCTATACAAATGCGTAATCATTCATTCATTCATGCCATCTTACTAGTATGTTCTCCCCTGCTCTCACATAATGTCCTCTGACAATTGTCTGAGGTAGATATAGCAAGAAATCACTGCATCTAGATATTGTTTCTTCTTCTGAGTGCACTACCATGCTATCTTACTTGCACAGACTTGGGTATTCCACCTATCACCTTACTTGCCTCCTTCCTGCCTTTGCTTCATTTTTCTTTAATAATCATTGAATTCATGATACTGTATGCCAAGGATTGCAGTCGAAAATTAACAAAATGAATATCACTTATAGTTTTGTTAGATTAGGGGCTTTTGTGTATATCAAGCCATTATGACTTCCGGGCCGATTACGATCTCGGTCGGAAAGCCTTCAACCTTAGGTCGGAGGCTTTCTGACTGAGATTGTTGGATTCACTTTCGACGCCTAATTACAATTTAGGCGGTCGGGATTGAAACCTGCCAGTCATTCCAGCTGGCTACCGACAGGCTCAAGGAGCCCGTCGGCCAGTCTGAGACCGGCCCGTGATCTTTATGGATGGCATTTTACGCCATCCGGATTACGATGCTCTGTTTCCGGCAGATCTTCAATGCTGAGCTTTCCGACATGGAAAGCCTGTCAGAGAGCGAGTTTGGGGATCCTAGCAATGCCCCTTCTGTTTGCGGCCTGCGGTTGGGGGCCGAGGGGGCATCTATGGTGCTCCCTTGTTGATCCCCACACCATGTGGTGGGCACCCTGAGGTGCCTGCCATGTGGTGTAGGGATGAACACAACCTCCCATTTTCCTATGGGAGCTTGTACTACGGGTGTTACGGCCATAGCACATGCTCTCATAGGGGAATGTGACTATGCAGTTGCATCGTAATTAGGCAGTCGGGACCTCCCCCTGGCTCGTTTAGGTGATGGTGTCAGGCAGACACAAGTCCGCCCGACAGCGTAATAAGCCACCAAAGTGTTTGTTTCCTTTTTGTCTTCATGTGTCCTTCTCTTCTGTTCATCACCAAACACAATACTGTTTACCATTTATTATACCACAATATTTTTGGGTTGATTACTTTATGTCTAATTTATATGTTAATATGACCTTGTGGGTTGATCATTTTTATGACTTACATTATTAATGTATACAGAGTTTGAAAAAGCCCCAACCCTGTGTGCCAATTAAGGGGCAAAACATATGTTGGCTGGTTCACCTATCAAATGGAGTGTTAAAAAACTTTTCTTGATTAAAATACTTTAACCCCATTACAACATGTACCATGAACTGGAAATGTATTATACTATTGTGTAATATTGCCACAACTGTCTACCTACACACATTTTATTAGGTGAATTCCTGTGGGCTGAAGGGGTGTTGCCTATCCATAGGTCTAGACAGTTCATAGCTTTACATCAGCCATTTAAGGGAAGTGTAGCTCCTGAGTTTTAACCCTTCTACTTCTACTTCCACATGTGCCAACCATTATTCCAAAACTGTAACTATAAAAGTGTAAACGAGCATTTGTAAAATGTCATGTTAGAAAAAAACTGAGGGGAGATGTGTGCACTGCATTGGTTAAGCCAGTGGTGCTTAACCTTGGGAGTCTGTGATACTTACTCAGGGTACCTGCAACTTCATAATAAATTAAATAATGTTATCAAATGAATGAAGTGTACATAAATAAAAAAGCAAAGTGTAAAACTGAACATTTTAAAACGTTCCATAAATGTGAAGGAGTTTAAAATTGGAGGAAAAAATTAAGTTGCCATCCTTAGGTTGATTCTTGGGAGAAGTGAAAATTTATCAAAACAGAATATAGTTTGATGTTTTATATTTTTTTCTTAATTACATAAAATATGTATTTCAACATTTGTGTATTTGTGTGATGAATGCTTATTTCTGTACTTTTGTGTGTGTGTGTGTGTTTTTTTGGAGGTTCAAATCATCACAATTGATTAAGCTAAGGTCCCTAGCTACCAGAAATGGCTCAGTAGGGGTCCCAGTGCCCCAGTAGTGATTAACTGGTAGCCCACAAAAGCCAAAGGTTAAGAACTACTGGGTTAAGCCATTAAAGGGAACGACAAAGCCAGTCTCAGAAGATCAAAAACTACAAAAAAGTAAAACTAACTTCAAGTTCTCCTAAAATGTTTCTGTCTGCTGACATGGTGTTGCTTTCTGTATCAGCCTTGCACCGTTTTAGATATTTTCAGGAAGAAATACATGTATTTCTCTATTCGTATCCAATTGGATCGCTTGCTTTCTATCAGTCTGCATGAGTTGTCAACCCTGTACTATATAAGACAGCATCAGCCCTCAATCCAATGGAAACTGGGCATTCAGCATATATTCAAAACATTGGTTCACCTGGAATTCATTCATACGAACTTTGTAGATAAGCAAACAATTATTGTATTAAAACCACTGATACACTCTAGACTTATGGGTGCTTTTAAGTAAACCAGAAAAGTATTGTAACTATACATAGGGTGTAGTAATTTGTACACCACATAGAAATTGTACACATTTCACATACCTTGTGCAAAAAGCAGACAAATCAACGAATGTGCACACTACTACACAGCGACGTACAAATTACTACACTATAAGTGTAGTTACTATACTTTTTTATTGCATTTTGTATATTGTATATACTGTGTGCTTGGGACATATTACTTTGCTTATCTACAAAGGTTGTATGAATGAGTTCTCAACCCATCATTTGCATGAACATTGTAATACATGTTGTGCTTGTTAAAGAAACTGCATTGAGACCAGTGTGAACTACTCACATTCACACTGCACATCAGTGTCAGCTCTACACGTTGCCACCACTGTTGCCACCTGAGACTGCCCACCTTTATTAGACCACCATGCTGCTTCCAGTGCTTTACAGTGCCTAGCTCACTGCCCCCTCCTCTCACTGCCCAACTGTGCTATCAGACACCCTGCTCGTGCCATCGTCTCATGCATTCCATCAGTGCCAGCTTACCGCATTGCCCACCAGCGCCATTGCCATATGTTATGTTATGTTATGTTAACAGGCATTTATTAAGCACACAGCTACTCCCGGGAGTGTCCCGGTGCTCAAGGCAAAAGACCCGCAACACTGAACTAAAGTACTACAGTTTAAGGCTGCTGTTGGAATAACCGAGGGGCATATTATCAAGGGATTTATCTCTTCTTTTTTGGCTTTAAAAGCCAAGAAAGCGTAGATAAAATGATCTCCCTATTACCTAGCTGTTGCTAACACCAGTTAGCGACAGCTAGTAGGAGAAAGCGACCATCTTGGGCCCCGCTTTGCATGTCAGAGATATTTACCACTAATGACATGCAAAGTGGGCATGCCAAGATGTTAGCGACTGGAAACAGTCGCTAACATCGCTATCTCCTATTACCAACTTTTGGAGATATTCGCGCTAAGCGCGAATATCTCCAAAAGCTAACACCTGCCCTGAGCAGTTCTTAGCCATGTTATCCAATGGGAGGTGGATAACATGGCTAAGAGCATTAGCTCGGTAATGCATGAATATCGCTGACTTTACAGCGATATTCATGCATTTCGGCCGATATCTATCGCTTAGGAGATAAACCTTGATAATAGCAAGGCTCCTAAGCGATTAAAATCACCGCAACACAGCGATAAAATTATTGCCGCTAAGCCAACATAGAGATTATTATCGCTAGTTGTTGGTAATATGCCCCCAAGTTTTTAATTTCCTTCTGAAAGTAAGGAGATCCTGGGATTTCCTTAATGCGAGTGGCAGGCCATTCCAGAGGCGAGAAGGCACCACTTGGAAAGATCTGCCACCCCTCTGAGAGAGCAGGATATGTGGGGTAATGATCAGTGACTGGGCGGATGACCTCAGAGTTCGACACGGAATATAGTGTTAGAGTCTTTCCCCAAGATATGGGGCACCTATTTTATGAAAGGCCTTAAAGACCAGCATTAGTGATTTAAAGGCGATCCGTTTTCTAATAGGTAGCCAGTGCAGTGCCAGTACCGCCCCACTGTGCCCACCCTCCACACTGCTCACAGTTAGTTCCTCAGGATGCACACAGTGTGAACTTCATCACACTGCTGACCAATGCATCTCGCCACATTTTCCACCAGTGACCATCGAAGCCAGGCTCACAAAATTATTAGTGTTAAATTATTGATTTTTAATAATAAATATAAACAAATTGCAAGTGAGACTGGTGTGTGCCAGGCACAGCCACTTGAGAAATGTATTAAGTGTGATCTAGTCTAGTTCTTTTTAATTGTAATGAACTCCTATGGATGCACACTGCCTCGCCCTCTAATAGGATGCCCATTTGCTCACACTCCACCCATCATCTCTGTTCCTTCTCACACTCTACTCCCTTTGCTCTCAAACTAGGTCCTCTGCTCCTGTCCCATCTGCTGTCACACTACCCTCTGTGCTCTGTCCCCTAGCTACTTCTAGTACCAACCCTTCTATTATCACTCATACAATGATCGTGTTGGTCTTTTGAAATGAAAGGTCTTGGATGACAGGCTCTTTTCAAGGGCAGAACCCACACCAATGGTGTCGCTCTGACTCTGCCCCAGAAAACATCATGCCCCCAATCTGAAAATATAACTGGGGCCTGAGCCCCATGCCCTTTAGAAGTTGGCACCCATGTCTATGCTACATCCAGTCATTCTCCACGAGTGCCAGCCCAACACTGTCAAGCAGGGTCAGCGCCCCATACCTACCACCAGTGTCACCTCCTGCCACTGGCCAAGAAGGCCACCTCCATACCCTGCACACTGCCACCTCCTCACACCGCCCATTGGTGCCAGTCTCTTACAGCCCAGTTGGTGTTCCTCATGCTGGCCTCATATGTGCATACAGTCTCTTCTGTAGCTTGAAGGGGGAGTCTGGCCTCATATCTAAGACTTAACCTTTACTTTGAGTTGGCAGCCATTGTGTTGATTTTTTTGTATTCCTGTTTTCTCTTTTGCTTATCCTCCTTTCTTCTTCCTTTTGTCACTATCATTTACCTATCTTCCCTGCTCTACCCCTCTCTTTCTAAAAAAACATACCTTTCTTTGCACACCATTTTACTAAAAAAAAACATTGTACACTTTTTTTCAATGTTTTACTCTTTCCAGTATCCATCACATCATCTTTCTGAGCCCGCTCTCTTCCTCAACATCCTCTACCCTGTTATTCTTCCTTGTCTTTACCTTCCTCAAGAGCCACCTGCACCTCTGGTCCACGAGCCGGTGCCAGAAAGACCATTTTAGGAGAGAAGTAGTCAGTAGTGACAGATTGTTTATTAATAGCTTTAAATCAATAGTGTCCCACCTCAATTTTGCTTACATTTTTATTCAGTGGAAACCACTTATTTGTAACGTGCCGGTTTTGCATGTATTATGAACTAATTTTCACACAATAAAAAGCAATTGGTCATTTGAAATTTCTTATTCTGATTTTCAGAATTAGAAATACCAGTGGAATTTCTGAAGCTTGTACAGTTCTTACTCTTGCAGACACAGGACTTCCTTCCAACACAGTGGACATTAAGTCAATGTAAGTTTAGAGGCAATGCAGCAAAGGAGGTATTGCAGTTGGTGACCATGTAATATACAGAGAACAACCACAAAATCAGAGGATACTCACAAACATTTTGCTGGTAGATTGCCACCTTCGAAAATAATCTAACATTAATAACATAAAACGCAAGTGAATTTTCATGGCTGCAGAAGAAAGGGTACACCAGTTAATGTATGGGGCTGCTGCGGTTGGTCATACCAGAGGCATAATGTTTCAACATGGAGAAAATAAAATGTAGAGAATAAAATTTGCTTTTCACATTTCTATAATGCATATTGCCATAACGCAAAGAGTGGACAATCCTGTGTAGTATGATTGGAGGACTAGAAGTGCGCCTGAAAAACTACAATTGTCAGAGATTTCCAGCCATGCTTCTATAGGGATTTGTGACTAATTAATGTATATTTTTAGTGAATCGAACCATCAGTGTTCATCCAGTCAGGACACTGCACTTTCATTGTAGGCAGCAAGTTCTGAGGTAGCCACCCACATTTCATAATTAGGAAATCCTACAAACAGGGGAGTGTAAGCTAAATTAAACCACGATGCTGGGGCTGCATGAGAAGTACCGATAGGCCCAAAATATGGAGTCGTTTGTACAACACCTTGGACATTTCACTATACAAAACTATTTACTTTGCAATGCCTATTAAGTTTGTTGTAGTGAGGAGCTGTTGCATTATTATTACAAAAGTGCTACTAAGATAGAAAAATTACAAGACATTTAATATTTTCAGCCCCATAAAATAGTGATCCATTCTTGCTCATTATACCAGAAAACACTTTCTTGCCATATGATGTTTTAAATCATTTTTTTATATTGTTTTTATTATTGAAGGAAGAACAGAAAACACATAAGTTATACATTTAAAAAAAAAAAAGTATAAAAGTAGTTACAATGTTAATTGGGTAGACAATTTTTGGACAAAGAACGTTAGAAACAGAGGTCTGACAAGTACTAAACTTTGACAAAAATAGTAAAGAAAGAGAAAAAAAAAATCTTACAGATAATATACCAATATTTGAGCTGGCCTCCTTTTCTTTCTAGTTCATATAGATCATGATTCAAAAAAAAGTTTAACCAGATTTTTTCCTTCTTTTGTAGAGCCTTGAGGCCCCTGTGTCTTGTTAATGACAGTTCCATAGTGTTGATTTCTTTCATCAAGAGCCACCAATCGAAGACATCTGGGATGTCCTTAGATATCCATAGTCTTGCGATGACTAGCCTGGCACATGCAAAGATAATAGTTATTAGTTCTTTATAGGGACAATTCGTTTCCTGGATATCTAGTAAGACCAATTGTGCTGAGAATGGGGGTGTAACTATTTGTTTGTTATTTAAGATTTCAGACAGTCCTTTCCAAAATAGCAAGAGCGCTGGGCATGAATAAAGCATATGTTCTATGCCTACCGCTTCTTGATCACACTTCGGGCACTTAGTCTTCTTATTTACTTGATTACCCCGTACCCAATTAGCTATTCTCTGTGGGTTATAATAAAGTTGAGTAATGGTTCTGTACGTCGGTAATCTCAAGGTAGTAGACTGGACGATCAAGTTTATATGACATAAAGAATATGAGATCTGTGAGGGATTAATATTCATACCCAGTCGGAGAGACCATTTGGCAGCTATTTTCGTATAGTCTTCGTTTTTACCCTGTATCAAATATCCATACCCTAGGCTTATTAATGATTTTGATTTGTTAGAATATAGACATTTAAGTATATCTGATTCTATTGCTTCCATAATTTTCATTTTAGAGAGCAGATAATCCCTTATCTGTATGTATTTAAAGTACATATTATCCCTTAAATTATAAAGAAATTTAAGTGCTTCAAAATCCCAAAAAACGTTTTGTCCGTATAGATCCCCTAATGTGTAAATGCCATGTCTCTGCCAAAGGGAACCTGCTCCATCAGAGAAGATATCAGGAAGCCCTGGATTGTCCCATAATCCAAGCTCTGCCTTATAGAATGAGATTTTCCCAATAATCATTATTTGTTCCCAATTTTTTTTAATGTGTCTGACTGACTTAAATTTCACTCGCTTGAAGTAATTTGGGTCTTGCAAGCGGTGCAAAAATTGGTTGCTATCCAATCTCAACATCGGCCGGTGAAAAAATAGTGGGCTGTCGTTTTTTAACAAACTTCGAATACGACAAAAGAAGGTAGATAGAAAATATAACCTAAAATCAGGAAATGTTAATCCACTCTTTTCTATTGACAGTGTTAGTAGTTTCAGCACCCTTCTCGCTTTTTTGTATGCCCATATGAAGCTGCTACATATACCGTCCAATTTTTTTAAGAAGATGTTATTGGGTTGCAAAGGAATAGATCTAAATAGATATAGCACCTTCGGCAAAATGTTCATTTTTACTAGATTAATACGTCCCAATAGACTAATCGGTATCTTATGCCATTTTTTTTGTGACTTTTCTGTTTCTTTTAAAAGAGAATCATAGTTTAGCGTAATAATTTTATCAATATTGGATGCTAATTTGATGCCTAAATAAATCGCGCTTTGACATAAGCCTGGGATCGGTTCCAAAGGTTCATAGTTGGCTATTACCTGCGTTTTACCTACATTTAGTTTGTAACCTGAAACATGGCCGTAACGCGCAGCTTCTTTTATTATTTCAGGAGTAGCTTTTACTAAGTCTGTGGTGAATACAGCTATATCATCTGCAAAAGCAGTGATTTTCAAACTCTCTCCTCCATGTACAAATGGGAGAATATTTCCTTGCATAGTTAGTGCATTTAAGAACGGCTCCAAGGAAAGAGCGAAAAGGAGGGGGGACGAAGGGCACCCTTGTCTGGTTCCCCTGCCTATGGCAAAGCTCCTTGACTCTTTTCCCCCATAACTGATTATGGCCTGCAGGCTGTCGTATAATGAGCAAACCCACTGTAGGTATTTACCCTGAATGCCTACCTTCTTTAATGCCTCCCACAAATACTCCCACCCCACTCGATCAAATGCTTTTTCGGTATCTAACATAACCATTCCGAGTGGGGTGAGAGTAATCGAGGCGACATCAAAGGCTGTAATCGCTGTATTTACATGGGTCGTTGTATCTCTCCCCGTCACGAAGCCATGTTGTTGTAAGTTTACCAAGGTCGGCATATTAGGTGCTAGGCGATTTGCTAGTATCTCAGAAAAGATTTTGACATCTGCATTGAGCAGGGAAATCGGCCGGTAAGAGCCACAGTCTTCCTGTGGTTTTTTTTTTTAGAAAGAATACTATTTTGGCTACTTTCCATGACATAGGGACTTTTCCCAGACTGTCTATAGAATCGATGACATTTTCTAACAGAGGTATTAATTCTTCTGCACAAACCTTATATAGTTCCATGGGCAGACTGTCCTCCCCAGCAGCTTTTCCCGGTGGTAAGATCGCTGCATTTATTTCAAGTTGTGTTATTTTTTAATTAAGAAGTTGCAATTTTTCCTTAGCAGTATCTTTTATTATAGGCGTATATTTATCCAAATATTGTGTGATTCTAGCTCTAGTAGGAATGTTATCAGGAGTGTATAAGCTCTGGTAGTAGTTAACAAACTGTCCAAGGATTTGTTCTGGTTGATCATATTCATGTAAATTAGACTCTATAATCGTTTTGATCTTAGTTCTCGCCTTTTTATCCGCGACTTTATATGCGAGTATTTTCCCGATTCTATCTCCTCCTTCATATTGATTTAGTTTATATTTATGTATTTTAGCACAGTATCTATCTCTTAGCGTCTTTTTAAGAGAAGATTGTAATTTTAATAGTTCGAATCTTATCTCCTCAATGTTTCCATTCAGTAGCTTAGTTTCGTCGGCTAATTTCTGCTCCAATAACAATATATCTGAAGTGGCTTTTTTGGTAACTCTACGATTTTCTGCATTGAGTCTATAAATGAATTGTTGAGTAAACCCCCTTATACAGCACTTACATGTATCCCAAACTACGTCAATTTTAGCTGAGTTAATATTTAATTCAATAAATTCTTTAATATGTTTCTTTAGGGGAGTAACAATGCCCAAGTCAGTCAGTAGATATCTCGGGAATGTAAATTGTCTCAAATCTGGCCTCGACTCGCCATTCTCGAGTTCTAATAGTATCGGATTGTGATCTGAAGTAATCCTTGGACACAGTTCAATCTTAGAATTACTCAGTATTTGATCGGTTGCCCACACCATATCTATTCCCGAGCAAGATCTGTGAGGCGATGAGTAGTATGTGTGTCCTGCTAAGCTAGGGTGTTTATGGCGCCATACATCTTTAATGTTAAGTAGTCTACCTAAATCAAGAATCGCAGATCTGACCTTACGCATCCTGCGTGGAGAGCCGTGTCCAGTAGAATCGATTTTATAATCTATTACGCAATTAAAGTCTCCCATCACTAATGTTTCACCCTCCCACTCTAGTAGCTCAATGCTTAAGTATTCAGTAACAGCTTGGGGTCGTCTATATTAGGGCCATAGACCAAACATAAGACAAACTTCTGGTGTTCCATCTGAACTTGTGCTATCGCCCACCTCCCCCGTGTATCTGATGATGTTTTTAAGATTTCTAACGCTAATCCTTTCTGTTTTAATATGGCCCCCCCCCTAATGGAAGCACCCAAGGTTGAACACACCACAAGCTCATACCCCATTTGTGAAAGCAATTTCCTGTCTTGGTAACTGATATGAGTTTCCGAGAGAAGAGCAAATTGTGGTTTATACATAGCCAACTCTTCCTGAACCAATCTCCTCTTTTGCTTACTATTGAGGCCAGCAACATTCCAAATTAACAGTTTTGTCTTAGACATAGCTTACGTCTAAATTCTTTGTCTTTTCTCTGCATTGAATCTCTATTATAGTATTTCATTACTCTGTCTACACCATATTTCTTCCTTACAATGTATTTTTCCCCCCTTTTTCCCCCCTCCCTCCCCCAGCCCCAGTCCTTCCATTCCCTCCCAAGTCCCTTTGGGGGGAGCACCCCTCTATCCCTTGCTGCCACTGGTGTGGCAGCCTAGTGAAATGGCTAACACGGAGATAGATTCAACCTTCTTTTGAAAAAATTGTTCAATAAATCCACAAGAAACACAACAAATATAGCAGTGTGTGAGTTATATATATGCAACAGAGAGCTAGTACATGCAATGCGTAAATTCAACCCATTTTTAGTCCCCCTGGTGTTCCAACGTGGTCTAATATTTTAAGTACAAACACCCATAGCCCTGCATGCTTACACTTTCATTTCTGTCTTTCAGCTGTAAATTTCTCTAGAGCCATAACCGCCTCTTCTTGGTCAGTGAAAAAGAAAGGTCGCCCATTATTAATTACCTTAAGCCGAGCGGGCTCTTGTAAATAAACTGTACAGTTAATAGCTTTGAAGGAATCTATTAACTTTCTAAGCTCCCACCTTCTATCCATTGTTTCCTTACTTAGGTCTGACCGTACAAAAAAAGATATGTTGTCAATAATGACCGGGCTATTAGGTTTAGCTTTCAATAGTACAGCTTGTTTTAGCAAAAAATGTCCAAAGTATATCAGGATAGGTCTAGGAAATTTGCTATTTTTGTTCTTTTGGAACAGAGGAGGTCTGTGTACTCTCTGCAATTGAGAGTCCCAGTCCCAGTCAGATAAGTCACTAAACGCTTTTTGAAATAATTTTACTACATACGACCTAGCGTCAGCTCCCTCTGCCCCCTCGGGTATCCCAAACAGCCTGAGGTTGTGCCTACGTGCCCTGTTTTCCATATCCTCGACCTTAGTTTCTAGTTTGGATATCCGTGTGACATGTTATTTAATTAGCTCATCCGAGCAAGTAGATCCTTCTTCAATTACCACGACGCGGTGTTTAAGATCTTCCATTTCTTATGTAACACCTCCAAGCTTTTCACATACTTCACTCATAAAAGCCTGAAGTTTTGTATTGTCTTCTCTTAGCTACAAGAAATGCAGCTGGCTTTCTTGTCTTTGAGCGATGAGAGTCTGCATTATCATGTCCATAGTAGTCAAGTTTGGCAGGTCTTCAATAGTTGCTGTCCTTGGAACCTTTCCATCTCGTGTCAAGTTAACAGATTCAGTATTGTGAGGACTTGATGAGAGCACATTATCTGAAGTGGGCATATGGCTTGTTTCAGATATTTCTATTTCCATGTCGGATTCAACCACTTCCACTGAATCATTCATAATATCATTCGCCCCATCATTCTCTGTCCCAACGTTCAACACCATAAGTTTAGGAGCTATCTCCGGTATAGTTAACTGGGAGTTTTTGGGGCTTTGGTCTCGGATTAAATCGACTGGAGAATTTAAAGTAGGGCTAGACAAGTTTGTATCTGTGATTGTGCCCATGGCCATATCCTTCTGAACTGTATCGATTGGCGATATGGTTCCATCTATGATTGTATCTGTATTTACTATGGGACCATTACTCTCCAATCCCTTTGCCGTTTTCTTGCCCCCCTTTTGGTGCAAGTCTCCGTCAAAGCTAGCTCCAGAAAGCCTCAATGCCATATTCTTTACTCCCCCTTTAGCCTGAATCCATTTTCTAAGTGGGCTATCATCAACATTGATCTTAGTCTTTGGCACAGTTTTGGATACTGAGGAGGAATTGTCTTTGATCAATGATTTGCCGAGAGCTTTTTTCAGTTTATTCCTAGCTTTGCTTTTGATCTTCCTTGAGGCTGATGGTTTAAGATTATTCTGTCTATTGTGCGTAGTTTCTGTCTCCCTATCTCCACCTTCTGACACCTCTTCATATTCGAGGTTAGTTCCATCCTCATTCACCTCAACTTCGTCTATTAACGTGTTCTCTGTTATGCTGATTGAGTTCTGGTCTGGTAGTCCATTGGGTCCTTTAGGATCTATTGTCAGCTGAGTAGCGTATGTTAGATCAATTTCTGGAGTTTTGAGAGTCTCAAAATTTTATATATTTATTTCTTTTGCGCTTTCTAATTGGTTTCCAATTGGTACTATTTTCTCACAGTCAGACCTTGTCTTCTCTCCAACCCAGGCGCCATCTCTATTCATAGTTTTGGTTGTTTGATTAAGATTATCCTCTGATTTCTCCTCACCTGTGACCTTACCCTCGAGCTCAAGCAGTTCTGAATGCTCTGACTGGTCTGCAGGCGAATTTGACGCTGAGTTATTAATAATTGAAATTGAGATTGAGGAAGAATTAGGGTTTACTTCACCCCTGGTAAGCGGCTCTGTCTCAGTGTTTCTAACAGACCTCTTCTCAAATACACCTGGGCTAATTATTTGTCTTGTGGCCAGTATCGTGCTTCCTTTAGCCCCTTCAATAGTTCCTACCACCACCGCCGCTTTCCCTTTACCATTATTAGCGCTTTCTGTTAGTTTAGAGTTGCTCTTTGAGGTAGAGGTTGAAGTGTTTACAGTACCTAAGCTCTCTTGTCCACCGATTTTGCCGGTCCGTGCAGATCGGGTGTTCAACTTAGGAGCCATATCTGTGTCTGTATCCTTATCGCTCACTCGTATGCTAACCGGCGTTCTCCTCTCGGCTATAGCAGTAGCTGTGCTCAATTGTGCCACCAGAGCTCCTAGTCCAGCCCAGCTGTACCGGTAAGTTTGCGATTTAAAAGCTCTTCTTGTCTTCCACGCCGGCAGTATCTTTCTGCTCAGGTGATTGAACAGCTGCAACATTCAAACCTCCGCCCTCTACGGGTAAATTCTTCCCGCCGTTTGATTTTCCAAAATAGCAACTTTTGTGGGGGCAGCAAGGATTAACCGCCCGGGATCTCGTCCGCCCAGCTGCAGAATCGCCGCCTCAGCAATCAGCTCCTACGAGGAGCTACAGGTAGTAGCGGCATCAACACCATTTCGCTCTAGTCAGCCACCCGAAAAGCGTTTCCCTTCTGGTTATCCACTCTATCGTTTCCTCCGCCCGATGTCCAGAGTCTCGTCCGCCCAGCCTCCCGAAACACCGAGACACCGAGACGCCGAAACACCGCCTCCACCAATCAGCAATCAGCTCCCGGCTCCCAGCTCCTACGAGGAACCACAGGTAGTGAGTGGTATCAACACCGCGTTTTCAGCAACCATATCACTCTGTTCGGCCACATGGACTGAAAGCATTTCCCACTCGGGCGCCGGTGATGGGTTTTTTTTTAGTCGGCTTCCTGCGGTTTTACTTTGTGTAACGGGAAGAGCTACTCCGTGCTGCCTGTTTCACCTGGCGGCATCATCCCGCCATCTTGACTCCGCCCCCTCAATGCGAGACTCTCAAGACGTAGGCCATGATGTTTTAAATCTTAAGAAAGGAGCAACTTGTTGTCCTTGAGGGAAGTTGAAGCAACTATCCCATTCCATATTTATTTTTCCACACCATTGAGAGGTCAGTCCTCTCTGGGCTTGTGTCCAGGAGTAGAGCTTGGACTCATGAAGAGGACACCTTCCCCTGCGGCATTCCAAAGTGAGACCGCTGCATGCAGAGCGGAAGGAACTGTCTGACTAAACCCAATACTTGTGGACACTTTGATATAATCTTCATATTTTTCCCATTTAGACACTTCCCATTGCATTCATATATTCATGTATTCAATGACATTTTCTTTTTAATATAAATTCACAGTAGTCAGAATGGTTTAATGATTGTTTCATTGCAGTCTGATAATTCAGCTTGCTAGAATATATTACTTCAATATAATGCGATATCTTGATTTTCTAAATAGTAAACACGACGATTTCACAGCAACATAAGTTGATAAAAGGGCATTAGGGCTCCCATATTGATTGTTTGTTTCAATAACAGTCTACATTATCTACGTAGAGTATATGAGCTGCAGTAAAATGCTATTATGGAAGGGAGGCATCCTGATTTCCCGGGAACAGCTAACTGAGGGCAGCGCAGATGGAAGATGTAAACAGCTGATCCAGCATTTTCTGGGCCCAGTTGCTTACCATTGATCCTCTGATGGACCTTTTTAACCAGACTGAGAGGTGATGTGTTAGCATTTCCAGTAAATCCAACTTCAATTACCCGTGCAACCCATTTGGATACACAATGAGGACCAGGAATCGTTAGCCAAGGTTAAGAAGGTTTATTACAAATTAATAATTAAGTTATAATACACAACTCTTATCACCATGCTGTAAAAGTACAGAATAAAAACCTGAAGTCCCAACCTCCTAAATAGTTGAGACAGACTAGTATCAGACAACAAGCAGCTAAGTAACAGCAATACAAAAGAGCAGCATGAATATTGTATACTCAGAAAATAGTCTAAGACTCTCATTGTCTATACATTAATAATCTAAATATCCTAAATTCAGTCTAGGTTAAAGGGATGGTTCGGTAACATAAAGTCTGAAAATCTGTGAATTCCCATGATGGAAGTTAGGACAAGATAAGGAAAATCGAGTAGATGGATGTTAGCATTTCAGAATCTCAGTGAAGTCTTCCATGAATCAGGAATAAGTATTAGCCCAAGCCACACTCATGAAAGAATCAAGTGAAAGTATGGAGGTCTAAACTTCTCAAAGTCCATTCGATAGTAGGAATCAGGAAAAGTGTATGACAGGAATCTGCATCAGAGATCTGCATAGAGTCTGCAGAAGAGTTCAGATAAGCAGTTTTGAAGTCAGGGAAGGATCTGTAGGGTTCTGACGGAGTACTGAAGTCAGATGGGGTGAACACTAAGTTAATTCACTCAAGGTCTTTGGGAAACATAACCTTTGTACATATCATAAGGGATCCATTGTTTTCATCCATTCTCACGTTGCAGACTTCAACATCCAGAGAAAGTTGCACGTTGAACATGTGAACAACATCGCCTTCTCACCCTCCTAGCAGGTTTGACACATTGCTGAATAGGCTTTCAGTTAGCTCTCTCGTTCCCCATGTACTTTCGGCAAGGTCATTTTCTCAGGCTCTGTCTTCTATCGCTAGTACTGTAATGTATCTATTCTGAACTAACAATGTATGAGAATACCTGCAAAAAATGTCACATTAGCAGAAACTAGAAAACAGTATTTTATACAATGCAGCATGGTGAAATACAGGCCTGAACTGCCAAGAAAAGTAAACTCAATGATGCACATTTAGTATGCGTTTACACATTAAAACACAAATGGATGTACATTTCTAGTACACTGTATTGAATACGTATTAAATGTGGCATACAGTAAATTTTCAAATTAATCAAGTGTAATTATGGCTAAGAACTACATTTAAAAGCATATACATGTAATAGTGCACACATTACACAAATGTTATTGTTTCAAACTAAATCACATTCTTCGTATATGAGGATTGATTTTATCTAGTTTTCAAGTCATAAAATGTAATTCCTTGGATAGAGGCCATACAAAGTCCAAGAGAAGTTGCTGTCAGAGCGAGATTCAGATTAGTACAGTTAAGAAACCTCCACAGATCTTACTCTACGAGTACACTCATGCACAAAATTGGGCGTTTCACCATGGATAGCAGCATGAGGGCCTGGGACAACAGGGATACCTTCTTCCACATTATGTGGGAGTCTCCAGTTATTCAACAATATTGGGGGAAGTTGATACGTGTGATGTCAGCAGTCTTGGGGCGAGAAATGCCTATAGACGCCAGGTGGCACATACTGTGTGTAACTGGGGAACAGATATGGCCGAAATACCAGAAGATCTAGCTAATGGTGGCAGCAATTGTGGCTAAGAGAAAAGTTGCCAGGGCGTGGGGAGCCACCCTCCCACCGAAGGTGGATCAATGGAAGGCCGACTTAGATTGGTGTTGTGCCGCTGAGAAGGTAGTGTATGAGAGAAGGGGTAGCCCTAGAAAATGGGAGAAAATATGGCACCAATGGGAGACATATAGGGGTCTGTAAAGTCGGGAGGGTTGGGAAGGAGGACAGCGGACATGATACCAGACTAGGAATGTGCTGTTTCAATAAAGATGTCAGAGTTGTAAGGTCTAATATGTCTGATGCGCCAATGGATCAAGATACTGAAAATATATGCTTTGATGTGTATACCATCAACTGTCCGTAATATTGTACTGTATACTGCAAGTGTTACATGTTTAATTAAAAGATTTGTTAAAAATAAAATCTTCCTATATTATAGCACACATTTATGAAAGTCAAATTTCATCTTCATACTTGGTGCATTATCTACTAAATGAGGATGGTTTTAATTCATTAGGACTTCAATCAGGTAGGATAAAACACACATAATATGAGTAAATTCTCTAACTCTATAATGAATGCACTCTTTAATAGAAATAGCAAATGCAACATTTTCTCCTAATCATTTAATCATACAAGAAACAAGTGCAAAATGCATGTTTATGTCATGTACAGGTTAACCTATTTGTGACATATTTGTGACATGTATAGAGTGGCAACTTTGTGCTGCACCAATCCCCCCTCTGATGGTGAACCAAGCCATCACATCAATGCCTTATCAGATGGACATATCAAAGTCTGGTTGTTTTCATCATCCTCCAGAATCTTCGTGTCATCATAGTATTTGCTCTGTCTAGTCTTCTAATCCATATCTTCTCTCTTTCTCATCACTCCCTTTTTCACTTGTGCTCGTTTGTAAACCTTGTAGATTACAAATAAGAATAATCCACAAAGACCAATTATTACTAAGGGTTTCAAAATGTTTTCAGCTATTCCACTACTTAGGTTTCCATACCAACTGCCTATAGCGGAAAATCCATTGCCTACTGCTTCCCAAGCACTTGTTTCTGTTCCTGGAATGTAAGCACAACATTGTTGAACTTTTAACAACCGGCAGACTCCACTTTCTTTTGGGAGAAGAACGTCTAAATCTAGCCGATTACACAAAACTATGGATCTGATGACAATAATTTCTTTATCTATCACTAAAAATCCCCCAGCTGTACTAGGGACAACTTATCAAACACAGTAGAAAGCTTTCTAATCTTGTGTTATTTGAGGCTCACTTTTTCAGATGGTATCAAAGCACCAAAGATGTCTCCTACGATTTCACTAGCAGTAGCACTTCTCTTCGTTATCACATGTTGTTCTCTTGTTGAATCATCAATTTGTCCAACATGATAAATCTTTGGGAAAACGACCCCCATCTATCATGTTCCGTAGCATCTCTAGGGTAACCTGTAAAATGCATTTTACCCACATATGTAATAGACTCCAGGAAAAACAGCATTTGTTCTCCAGTTTCCTCTAGCTTTCAATGTATGGTCACATTTACTAGTCCCTACAAAATGTGATTAGTTGCGGATTTTTTAATGAAAATTCATAATCTCCTTTTATGTTGCCAATATAAAGCTAATGCTGCCATGTTTTCCACTAACCTATGTTCACTATTGTCTTTAGCCCATTGTGGTACTTTTGAATGATTTGTTGCTTTAGCTAAGATGTCTCTCCTTCTGTCTTTTACTGAATCTATGAATTTCTTTTCTACATCAGTTACAGAACATGTTAAGTTATGTCTATGCGCATAAGCAGTGTCCAGTGTCACGGTGGGTCTAAAGAAATGTCCCACTATCTCAGTGTTTTAGCATCAGGCTGTCGATTCACGTGTTTCAACACAGAACCTTCTGAAAAAACAAGTCATGAGTAATAGTATTCAAAATGACCCTTTTCAATAGACCAGGCTCAGCAATAAGCTACTGGTAACTCCATATGTCAAGGGGAGATGGTGATCGGGAATCCCCTCAGCAACTGATGCAGGTAATGACATACAAACATAGCAATCCCCAGCATTAACATATTCATAAGACAGCTTTGAATAAACATTCAATGAGTAATCTCTTCTAGAAGCATCCACATGTAATTATTTCTCATCTATTGTAGATAAACTAGTGTCAGTAGGAAATGGTGTATGATGGGCACGTGTAGAACTAAGCTCTTGTACCTGTGAAGGATTGGTTAGACTCAAAATTACAAGCAAAGCAATTTGCACTAAAGTCACACCAACAAATACTCTTACACATATACGTCTACGTCTATTAGTGTCTGCTGTAGGCTCCAGGAGTTCTTTAGTGATAGACCGTTTAAATAGAAGATTGCAGCACTGTCCTTAGTTAGTTTCCACCTGCACAAACAGCAAAGCAAAGTTCAAATGTATTTTCCTGCAAAGTATGTACAATGATCTTCATGAGACTTCTTTAGCCCTACTCCATGTTCTACTTAGAAAGAGCCTTACGCTCCTTTACTAACTCGGGCCTTGGTACTCTTCTTTGTAGTTTGGGCAAAAGTATTAAGTTCTGTATCTAATAAATGTGCAGCTCAAACTCACTAATGATCACTTCCAGGATAAAATCACTCAGTCTGTCTAGTGGCAATGCAATTTCAAAACTCAGTTCAGCCACAAAGTTCAAGGAGGCTCGATTGAATGCACATTTTTATAGGGGGGTGGGGCGGGGCGGGCTGGGCGTTTCTGCAGTTTATAGGACTACGGGACCGCCTTCCATACTAGGTTCAACAAATCTCTACTCCTCAAACTCCAGACCATTCAGAACACTGCAGCCAAACTCGTCCTCGGCATCGAATGACAAGACCACATCACCTAGCACCTGCGAGACCTCCACTGGCTCCCCATCGAAAAGAGAGTGACCTTCAAGCCGCTCACTCACGCCTTCAAATCCCGCCACAACACCGGACCCCAATACCGCTACAAAAGAATCTCCTTCAACGCACCCAAGAGAAATCTCCACTCTGCCAGCCTTGCTCTGGCCAGAATACCACGCATACGCAGAGCAGGAACAGGAGGAAGAGCCTTCTTCTAAATCGCGGCCAAGACCTGGAACAAACTCCCTCAGCATCAGATAAACCCCCACACTGCAAGCATTCAGGAAGAGCCTCAAGACCTGGCTCTTCAGATGAGACGGAGCTGCTCGAACTGCCCCTCCCCCCCAGCACCTTGAGACCCTCACGGGTGAGTAGTGTGCTTCACAAATCCCTGATTGATTGATTGATTGATTGATTGATAGCAAAAGATGAAAAATGCTTTCTCCCATGTCATTGACAGCTTGGTAAGTCCATTCAGGTGAAGAGTACCTCTGACAATGTACTCCTTATCCTTCTTGTTGACCCTTCTTCATCACTGTTAGTGAATCCTTCAGTATCTTCTGGGATGGTGTATGGTACATGAACTTCAGCCATACTGTGTCCCCTCTCTCCTATCTTCATGGCCACCGGTCTCCAGGGTCTGAATCTGATACAGTCAACACTACCGGATGAGAGCCTCCTGTACCGACTTCAACTGTTGACGCCATCAGAACCCCCTCAGGCCGAACAAGTGCTGTCCCAGCGGCTTCCTGGTTCCTATCAGCTTGACAAACCTGCTCCCTCTGTCTCACTGTAACCAGCAGCTGTCCTAGATTCCAAGCAAGCCTGCCGGAAACTAGAGAAGAAATGGCACAGTGAACAAACTCCGGACAGCCATGCAGCACAGAAGGACGCCGTCCACAACCACCACCACCACCTCATCAGGGTTGCCAAGAAGACCACCTTCAAAGACCGCCTCGACAACAACGCACACGACAGCAAGGAGCTCTTCAACATCGTGAAGGAACTCTCCAACCCCAGCTCCAACACCAACGGCATCCTGCCGTCGCAAGCCCTGTGCGACTCCCTCGCCACCTTCTTCCACCGCAAGATAGGAGACATCCACAACACCTTCAACACCCAGACACCCCCAACAGACAGCAACACAACAGACCCTCCGCACATCATCGACCACATCCCCTTGCTAGCCTGGCCCAGCGTGAGCGTCGATGACACCACCAAGACCATGAGCACAATCCACTCCGGCTCTCCGTCAGACCCATTCCCGCACCACGTCTTCAACAAAGTAAGCAGCTCCATTGCACCCCACCTATGCAACGTCATCAATCTCTCCCTTGAGACCGCGACCTTCCCAGAGAGCTGGAAACACGCCAAGATCAACGCCCTACTCAAAAAACCCATGGCAGACGTAAGAGACCTCAAGAACTTCCAACCCATCTCTCTGCTCCCCTTCCTGGCCAAGGTCATCGAGAAATGGTTAACAGACAGCTAACCCGATACCTCGAAGAGAACAGAATCCTGGACCCTTCCCAGTCAGGGTTCCGCAGCAACCACAGCACCGAGACCACCCTCATTGCCGCCACAGACGACATCAGGACCCTGCTAGACAACAGGGAGACTGCAGCACTCATCCTCCTAGACCTCTCCGCCGCCTTCGACACCGTCTGCCACCACACACTACGCGCACGCCTCCATGCCGCAGGGATCCAAGACAAGGCTCTGGAATGGACCACCTCCTTCCTCTCTGGCAGAGCCCAGAGCATCCGCCTCCCCCCGTTCCATTCCGAAGCCTCTGAGATCATCTGCGGCGTACCTCAAGGATCCTCCCTCAGCCCGACACTGTTCAACATTTACATGGCCCCGCTCGCACACGTCGCCGGACAGCACGACCTCAACATAATCTCCTACGCCAACGACACTCAACTGATCTTCTCCCTCACCAAGGACCCCATCACCGCCAAAGCCAACCTCCATGAAGGAATGAAGGCCGTTGACGACTGGATGAAGATCAGCCGTCTGAAGCTGAACTCGGGCAAGACGGAGGTCCTCATCCTCGGCTCCAACCCGTCAGCCTGGGACGACTCCTGGTGGCCAACGGCACTGGGGGCAGCGTCGACCCCCACCGACCACGCACGCAACCTGGGATTCATCCTCGACTCAACGCTCTCAATGACCAAGCATGTCAACGCCGTCTCCTCCTCCTGCTTCAACACCCTCCGCATGCTCCGCAAGATCTACAGATGGATCCCGACAGATACAAGAAAGACAGTCACCCAGGCCCTCGTCAGCAGCAGACTCGACTATGGAAATGCCCTCTACGCAGGAGCCCCGACCAAGCTCATCAATCGACTACAACGCATCCAAAACGCCTCAGCACGACTGAGCCTCGATGTACCACGACACGGCCACATTAACCCCACCTGAGAAACCTACACTGGCTCCCCGTCAACAAGAGGATATCCTTCAAGCTCCTCATCCACGCACACAAGGCCCTCCACAAGACCGGCCTAGCCTACCTAAACAGACGGCTCTCCTTCTACTCCCCCATCCGCCAGCTACGCTCCGCCAACCTCTCACTCGCCACCGTCCCACGCATCCGAAGAACAACCACCGGCGGGAGATCCTTCTCCCACCTCGCCGCCAAGACATGGAACACCCTCCCACTGAGCCTACGACAGACCCAAGGCCTGCTGACCTTCAGGAGGATACTAAAGACCTGGCTGACATATGTTTTTAATCTTGACACCAGGACAGCTTCCATTAAATTTAATTGTGTGTCCTAGTAGTCATTTTTAACTCTTCACTTTTTTTTGCACTGCAAATCATTGGCACCACTGTATGAAATTTCATTCTGGCTGGACCGATCACTGGTTGTGAACTAAGTACAGCGTGGTTTTCCCCCCCTTGAGATTTGTGAGCTGTACTTATTCGTATAACCATGTCTACTCCCAGATCACGATGCTCCGCCAGTGAGGTGGGCGGATGGGATTCATCTCAACCCAGTGAGGCTGAAATTGAACTGCTTTGTGCCACATGAATTCTTCATCCATTCTTTTCTGTCTTGATGTTCGCTGACCGGTAGTCTCCTCTTTTGTTGTTTCAGTGTCAGTTGGGGATCGGAGACTATGGGGTTGTTAAATAACTTTTCCCTAGGACCCTCTTTTGTAAATATGTATTTTGGTGTACTGTTGAGCTTCCATATGTTTCCTATGAGTCTTTTTTAGTAATAATTAATGTTTGTCTTTATATATTGTTGATCTCTGAGTGCGCAATCCTCCTCCCCTCTCAGGCCCCGTCATTGCGACAGGTCTGAGCAGAAACCTCATTTGTAGGAATAATGGAGTATTTTTGGGACATGCCCTGATTCCCAAAGGGATCAGTGTTTACATTATGTACCTGATTTGCATGGTATCTCTGGATATTTGCGACATTTGTATTTTGTTGTGGCGTTGGGGTGTGTGGGTCTTGCATCACCTGGGCTTGGGGCACATTGATATTGGGTTTCTGAATTCTTTGTCTTTGTACTTGCTGCGTTTGGACCATATTATTCCTTTGTGACTGCCCAATTACACCAGTCTGAGCCTGATTTCCATTAACCATGTACCAGTATTACACCAACATTTGTGCATCCAATGCCCTAAACTGCCACACACGTGGCAGGGATTTGTTTTCTTGAAAGTCGGCGCATCAACCCCTTATCCTCGATCCATTGGAACACCTCATTCTCTACCTGGCAGTTGAAACCCTTACTGCTGTAAACCATTAACACAATGCATCACCAGACGTCCCTGTTGATACACTCCTGGCACAGGACCAACATTCTCAACAAATTGTTGATTTTGACCTCGCTCTGCAGCCTACATTTGTGCTATCATTAATTTTTCCTTCAATTTTTTTGTATTTCATCTCCAATTCATTGCTGTAATACTTTGCATATCTCAAACTTTCGTCAATGGGCTTACTTTGCCTACAACTGAAACGCTGCTGGATCATGGAACGAATCTCAGGTTCCAATACATATACAAATCTTTACACAAAATGTCCCATATCCTTGGCTACAATATTCTTTGTCCCACTGAACTTAAAGGCCTGGAACAGTCTCTCATAGTAAGCATGTATTGACTCTTTGGATTCTTTGGTCATTCTGTCATTCTTGACACAATCAATCTCTTTAAGAGAGATGTTTGACTTAAAAAATGTAATCACCTGATTATACCTTTTCAATACCTGTGAGGACGGAGCATGTGATTCAGGATGTCTCCTCGGCTTCGACTATAGGCGAATCCACAGAAACTTTGCATTCAACCCAAAGATCACCGGGAACCACAATTTCATGTAGAGTGTCCAAATCCTTCCATAAAACTTTCAATGTTTTCACAAAGCAATCAAACTGTCTATACCATTCCACAGGGTTCTTTCTCGATTTCGGAAAATCATTTGTGAATGATGCAAGATCAGTACTGCTTTAAGGTACATGGATATACCCTCCACCAGGCACTCCTCTCATGGGAAGCATCTGTATATACTCCTCTTCCTCCTCAGTTCCAGAGAGAGGCATTTGTAACCTGACTTTCTTTGGTTCCTTTTTATCGACCATCTACATTCCCATTTATCTAATTCACTCTACTTTCGAACATAGGCAATTCATTCCTTGATGTGTAATTTAATTCCTGGCGACGCATGTTTGCGAGATCTTTGTCACTAAAAATATACCTGTAACTTATTTAAAGGACTTTGGAATTCAGTATATCAATTAAATGCCTTGGAGCCAATTCAGACACTCTTTCATGAGCCTGTCCTGCACGTCTGGTAATGTCTGTGAACAGGAACAAAAGTTCATCATCTTGGTAAGCATTTAATCCTGACAAATCAAGAGTTTTAACTATCTTTTCCTCTAAGTCTATTTTCAATTTAGCCAAAGCCATAACCCTTTCTCTTATGGGGCTGGAGCAGTTGTCCCACTTGTTCCAGGATTACTACTATTTGTCAGGGTATCTATACCTCTGAGCCAATCATCAAATTCTCGGGCAGTAAGACTTGGTTGTTCTGCTGCGGTATTAAGGATTTCCTCTCAACTGTAGGTACAACTACTTAAACCAGGTGGTGAATTCAATAGAAACATATCAGAAGCTGGCGTTCCATAGGCACTTCTGCCCTAGGGATACTGTAATTCATCCTTGGAAGGGAATTTGTGGTGGGCATTAAAAAGAGTGATGGTTTTTGAGGAACCCTGTCTTGTTTAATGTAGGGTCTGCTCTAACGGCACATGGGGTATTCCCTTGTGTCAGATCCATAGGAGTCTAAGGAATGGTCTAATCGTTTAGCCCACTGAATTGCTAGCTGCAGCATTCATTCCAGAAGAAACACCCAAAGTATGTGTAGTATTTCCTGCTACTCCAGGCTCATACAGAGGAATTACAGGACCAGCTGTGACAGGAGTGGTCAATATGTCTGGAGCATTTAGAGCATGTGAAGTTGAAGTGGCTGTCATTACTGAATTCTCTCCCATCTGATTTGAATTCATATTTAATTGTGCCATAGGCACATCAAAGGTCTCACCCATAGGTGCATTTCTCACTCCACCAGTCTGGGTATCATTGTATGGAGGTGGATGATTTAACAATAATTCTGTAATAAAATCCTCAGTTGAGTCGCTGTCACTATCCTCAGCTGTATTGTCTTTGTCATCTGTCTCTTTATTATTTTTCTTATCCTTGCGTTTACCTCCCACTTCCTTCTCACTCATCAATTCAGAATAAAGTCTGGCCCCCTCAATCATGTCAATTTTTTTAGGATTTTTGTTCTGCATCCCATATAGCATCCGCACAAGTGTGAATGACTTTCTTGGCTTTCCCTTGAAAACCTTCTCTCTACCCAAGTGCTTTGTATTGTGTAGGTCTAGGAGGCGGTTTCATTTCAAAGAGCATCCTTCTTAAATTCTCCCTTCACTAGGCTTTGTAAGGCTTTAAAGAGTTTCATTTTCGATCAGTTAGCAATATTCACTGATGACTTTTGTTAGAACCAGGAAATACATTTTCACCCACAATTCTCTGTTCAGGGATCACAACCAATACCAGTGCAGCTCTCTTGGACGTATTCAACCAATACCAGCGCGGCTCTACACCAACCTACCTATGCCAGTGCGGCACACAGTGACGTCAATCTCACTCCTTGCAGAAGCTCACCCGACCAGCGAGATCTCACTCGGATTGATACAGTTACTCCCTGAGCACGGAGATCAACTACACCAACCACAGCTCACAAAGAAAAAGTCCCTATCTCAATAATGTTGTTGATAACGTCTCAAGTCCAGTACCACAGCACAGCAGACAACTTCACCTAGTGTCTTCTACACTGTAACTTGACTTTACATCTCTTATCCCGGGTTCTAAGGCCACGATGGTCCCGATAACCACTTCAACTTCTCTGCATTAAGCAAAGTGGCGGCTGGTGACATTTGAAAGGGGTGGCGCATAAAAATTGCAGCTGAGTGCAGTGTGGCAAGCGCGCGAGTCCAACTGACATAACAGGGTTTTAGGGGGGGGGGTTCCCCCCAAGAAACATTTGAAAAAAGAGTGAGCAAATTTGAGAAAGCAAAAAGGTTAATAAAGCAATTGTGAAGTGTAGTTATCTCATCAATGAATAGATTTCATATGATAATAACGAAGGTAGCTGCTTGTTCAATGTAACCAAAGAACTTCATAACAGACTTTTAGATAACAATGCTGAGTACCTCACAGATTTATTTATTTATTGATATACCTTTAGAAATGAAATCTACTGAGGAAATACAAGCTAGTGTGTTCCGGGATTTAGCATCCATCTATGGTATGTAAAAACAATGTGAAAATAACGAAGGGAGCATGTCACCACAACTCAGTTTAATGTCACACTCCAGAGTGCAAAACGTTGAGAGTACGTGCTTGAAAAACTAACCCCACACACCCAAATGTTTCGTTTTTCATGCACACCTTGTCACGCAGATGACTTCCATATGGTTAATCCTTGGCACCAATGGAACAAACATGATAAAATGATAAACACAAATATTCAAGCTTTCGGTTCATCTCATTTTGTGCTGTCTATTGCCTGTGCTTGCATCGCTTGCAAACAGTTTACCATCCCATGTTAAATCAGACAACCTCCTTGTATGGGAACCTAGAACCCACTTAATTTACCTTTTTTAACACCATTTACCAACACACGTACTTCGAGACATAGTGATGCAAAATGTTCGAAACTTGGAGGCCTCTTGTAAACCAGCATGACAATTACAATCTAAGATCGGGGTTTATGACAACTCAGGGCAAGCCTCAATCTATATTTGTCTTCCAGTCTGAACACCTCTTTGGAGATGACTGCACAGTGGCGTAGCTAGGCACTTAACTGCCAGTGGTGGTCTCTGCCTTTGCTGCCCCACAGCTGTGCCGAAGAGCAAGGGGTGCTGGCAATGTTTTCTGCATTTGCCACCCCTGCGGAACACTCATGTAAGAGCGGAGGCGGGTGAGGTGCCGCCGTACCCAAAACTCCTGCTGCCTAAGGTGGACTGCCCCGCCCCTCTTGCTATGCCACTGTGACTGCAGCAGTAAACAAGCATTGGCATAGCCAATAGGTCTCGCCTTTGGGACCTTATAAGTGCTTAGTTATCCAGCACAATATCCTTGGTGCAACAACATCAACTGTTGCATGGCTAAACACTTATAAGGTCCTAAAGGGAATACCTATTGGCTATGCCAATGCTTGTTCCATGTTTTTCTGTGGTTTTCTTTTCACGCACCAAGTTACTGTGAGATGGATCACCTGTCCTGTAGATGTCTCTGTGACCCTGGCTGGGTTTTAATAAAGCTGTGTTTGTACATTTTACTGATAATATAGTGCATTGAATTCACGTGTGTCTTCCAAAAATAGTTTATTCTCTGCCTAAGGCAGTTATTTTTTCTATAAACCTTTACAGTTTTCCTTGAAAGGTTACACGATTGCTGTCAATTTGACAAAAAGCAGCAGAACGTTTTTCAGCCATAAAAGGGCACTCAGCTAAAGTGTCAAAAGATAAGTTTGGTTTCTGGGTACGTTGGAGAGCTCTGATGCTGAAGACAGGGCAATTGTCCCACAGTGCCCGCCAGTGGGGCATGAAGGTGTTCATAATCCGTGCTTGGGCACTCCTGGGCCTCCATGCAGATGGCACCAAGAGGAGGTCCCAAGTGGCAGTGGCAATTGTTATTTTAGCAGAAGTGTGTGAAAAGCAGAGCTGCTGCCCTACAAGGTAACAAGCAGCACAGACCGGACTGTAACTGGTGGGGGGGAGCCTGAGGGAGGGGTGGGGGTGGTGGGAGCCTGGCCGGGGGGCCTGGCGGAGGTGAGAGCCTGGCTGGGGGAGCTCAGAAGGACAGGGAAGGCTGCAAGAGGTTGGGTGCAAGGGGGTGGTGTAGGAGAAAGATATGAACAGAAGATGGCTGATGAGAGTGTAATGAAACGGAGGGATGGAGGAAAGAAATGAACAAGGAAGAGATAGGCAAGAGAGACAGGAGAAACCACTGGACACCGTTAAACAGAAGGGAAAGGCACAGAAAGCAAGGACCTGGGCAGAGCAGGGTAACGGACAGTAGGCACGAGAGGAGGGCACAGAAGGGAAGGTGGGGGGGCAGGGGGATTCCGAGACTCACCTCACTCCTCTGGAGCTGCAGGAAGCTGTTGAGATAACTGGAGCGGGAGCTTCCAGTCCTAAAGCATGGGGAACAGCTGTAACTGGAGCCTGCAAATGCAGCATGGGAAGATGAGGGGCGGGATAAGAGGGCTGCCAGAGCTAATAAAAACGCCCCCTATAGATATGAAATTGCTTCACGACAGCAGTGAAGCAAACGATCCTGTCCGGATGGGCCATCCTAAAAGTGGATAAGGCATTAACCGAAAAGCCCGATTTTCAATCACACGCCTGCATTTAACATACAAGATGACGCGTGCCAATTGAAAACAAGGACGGGGCTTAAAGTCCCTTCAGAATCTGTATTGATTCCAAAAGGCCCCTCGCATGGCAAGAGTAGCGCATGTGCGCTGCTAACACCAGGTTGAGACCTAAAAACTAAAACATTTGGTGGTGTGTGTGAGCAGTTACACCACAAAATGTTTTAGTTTTCATGTGCGCACTTTGCTCCGAATAATCAATCTAGAATGTTCTCCCAAAGTACAATACGTAGAGAGTGCATGCATGGCAAACTAAAACACTTGGATGTTTTCGTTTTTCAGGCACGTACTCTAGAACACCCCTTGTTGCATCAGACAGGAAGACCAGTTCCTAATTACTGTTGCACCCTCGCGCTGTCTGTCACGCTTCAAATACTGATTGTCTGATACATAGAGAAAACATTAAAAACTCCTTTACTAATTAAGCCGCCACAGCTGCTTACTGCCTCGTACATAACAGGCCACAGTCCCTTTAGGCAGGTAAACATCTGGCCCAAGCTAATCGGTCCTATTTAATATGCTTATGTCTCACTCTAAGAATGTATCCCCTTGTGATCTGATTTTGCTTAAATATGGTTTGATTAAAACTTCTACACATGAAAAGTCTGCGTTGCACAAATCTTGTATGCAATGCTTACAGGATTATGCTATTATCATATTGATGAGGGGAGAGTTCAATGGCCCTCTCCTTTCTTCAGAGTGTGCAAATCATGACACATCTCCATACTCAGCTAAGAATGCTATTTAAGCAAAGTGACTTCACAACCCCTTTAAAATTACAATTGTGGCACGGGATGTGGACATATTTAAGCCCGTATAGGTACAAATAATACATATATAGTGCAAAATATTATTTACACTTTAAAACAAACAGGAACAGTAACACAATAACACTTTAATATAAGTTATGGTTAACGAAAGCAAAACTTAAACATGGTTGACTCAAGCTCTGCATGTATTGTGCTAAATGAAATGAATAATCACAGATGATCCTATGTTGCCAGAAAGTCAGAGGCAGCTGGATTTAAGTTAATAAAATGTGCCTGTGAGAGATTTGCAGGGGTTGGTAATAGGCTTGGGAGTTGGCAAAAGGCTTCCGATTCTGTTTCTAAATTAATTTACTGGGACTTACTACTTAGGAACATCCTTAGAAAGCAAAGTAGAGTGGGTCCAATCTTAAAGGTGGCTGAGGCCTCGCATCAGGCTTGTAGGATCAGGCCACGACGTCAGTTCAGGTGTGGTCTCATCTCGTATCGCTCTCATCTCCATACTCCCTTGTGTGCAATGTCATCAGGGGCGGCTCTAGTCTCATGGTGGCCCTGGGCAGGGAGCATAGGTAGGGGGCCCTGGAAGAGGGGGTCCGGGTGGGGCGGAGCGCGGAGGCCAGTGAAGAGGGGGGGTGTCAGGGGGGTTTGGAAGTGGAACAGAGCCGGAGGCCGCCAAATCCTTGCCAGGGGCCGCCACGCAAATATGTATCCTTCCTCAGAGGATTGTTATATTAAGGATATATATTGGCGTGGTGGCCCTGTGCAGGAGCACAGCTTGTACATGCCTAAGGCCGCCCTTGATGCCGTTACTGGCAATGCTCATAAAAAGGGGACAGAGGGAGAGACTGAATAGCAAGAGCAAAATGGCCAATCACTGCATGGCTTTGCAATAACTGACCCTCCTCCGTGGTGCCTACCTGTCCTATTAACCACCACTAACAAGGTTAGTTGCATGAGAACAGTTCCAGGATTTGCCTGAGCAGGCCAACTTACTACTCCAAAAGAGTCCGGAGGCTGTGGCATTGATCCCCCGGCTCACTAATTGTGGTGATGAGACTCCTTAAGAGTGCGCATGTCGGGTTGGCCGGGGAATGGTACCAATGCAACACAACATGTGCACTTTGTCACCGCCTGGTTGCTTGTCGCTGTCACTGTCTGGTCTGCTCTCAATTAATTAAGCCCCATCCCCAAGCAAGGTACAAAAATGGGATCTTGGGAGAGGGAGCGGGGGATGCTTCAATGGCTACTCCAAGGGAGATTGCGAAGGAGTTCAAAAACTTATTTAGGTGGAGTCGCGTTCGCGTACTCAGCCGGCTCAATCGCTGGTATTCGAGTAGAGGAAGGCCGGAGAGCGGGATGCTCTCTTGTGAGCATTGCAGCATCCACTGCTCCCTCGCCCAAGATCCCATTTTTGTACCTTGCTGGCTGATAAGGCTCTACCTAACAGGCATGAATTGAATGTCCTGATGATGATCCGCCTAATCTCTCAATGGATCGAAACGCCGTCGACACTTTAATACACCTTATACGCTAAAAACTTCGTTTATTTTCGCTGTAAATGTGTCCTTGCGATTTGTTTTCATGACGCTGTGTATTGTCCATGTATAACAAACCAAAATGCTTTGCCTGAGCCCCCTGTTGTTTGCTTTCCCCTGTTGCGTATTCTAATGGCTAAGTAGGACACAGGCTTGTGTCCCATTTTATGTATTACTGTATAACTATTGTCTGTACTACTTACAAGTAAATATTAGACATCTGTCCGGCTGGACATGTCCATTTAATATAGCAACGATTGAGTCTATACTTATTGCTTGGTTTCCTATTCTGTACCTTTCTAGGGACCACTGTTGTTAAAATAATTGATTCCCAAGATCCCCGGTCGACTGTTTTTGGGTCACCCTGTTGCTTTAGAATACCCGAAGTATGCCAAAGCAGGTCCCCCTGACTTTCTTGGTTTGGAACTGAAAGCTAAGACCCGAGTCTACCCCGACTCCAAGATCTTTCACCACCTGCTTAGGAGTAGGTGCGCAGCCCAGTATGGCCGGCCACCACCAGTCCCCCTACAGCTCTTGATGATTTCCCACCAGCAAGACCTCTAACTTGCTGCAGTTTAGTTGGAGACAGTTATCAGTCATCCACTCGGTGACAGCCGTGAGATCTTCCTGAAACTTTGATGCTGCACTCCCGGTGTTGTCCGAGAGGGCCACCACCAGCTGTGTATCATCAGCATATGATACAATACTGAGCCCTCTGCTCCACGCCAGGACTGCCAGGGGTTGAACACAAAGATTGAAAAGCAAGGGGCTCAACGCGGAGCCCTGCGGGACCCCATGTTTGTTGGCATGGAATGTGGAGGCGAACGTAGGGGCTATGACCTTGAAGGTCCTGTTAGAGAGAAAGGAAGCAAACCAGGCCAAGGCTGGGCCCACAACACCTGCCTCCTTCAGCCTGCATAACAGGATCCGATGAGAGACCGTATCAAATGCGGCACTGAGGTCTAAAAGAATCAGAGCTGACGTACGTCCCTCATCTAAAGCCAGCCTAGGATGCTCGATGACAGCCAGGAGAGCAGACTCCATACTGTGACCTGAGCGGAAGCCATTCTTAGAGATGTCCAGGCAGTTGCTTTCTTCCCAAAATCTGTTAGGAATGGAATTGACATAAGTCTCAGTGATCTTAGCGATCCACGGGAGGAGGGAGATCAGGCAAAAGTTTTCCAATTTGTCAGCGTCCAGGGTAGGTTTCTTGAACAGAGGAACCACCCTTGCTTGCTTCCAAGTGTTAGGAACAATCACACTAGACATAGATTTATTAATCACCTGTCTCAGAGGTGACAAGAGCGAAGGTAACGATCTCATGAACTGGTCAGGATTGAGGGGATCGGAAGGGGAGACGGATTTGATCTTGGAGCACACTAGCCGTAGCTCCGAGGAGGAGACCAGCGAGAATGAATCAATATTTGATGCTGAGAAAATAGACTAGGACTCTCTCGCTTATACATTAAGAATCTAAGTCTCCTAAATTCAGTCCAGGTTAAAGGGATAGTTCAGTAACCTAAAGTCTCAAAATCAGGGAATTTTAATGGAGGAAGTTAGCACAAGGTAAGGAAAATCAAGCAGGAGGATATTAGCCTTTTGGAAGCTCCGGCAAGAGTCTTCCATGAATCAGGAGTAAGTGTTAGCCAAAGCCACACTTACGAAAGAATCAAGGAAAAGCAGTGAGGTCTAAACCGCTCAATGTCCATTCAGGTATTGAGAAATCCACAAGAGAGGTCTGCATAAAGTCTGAAGAAGGGTCAGATAAGCAATTCTGAAGTCAGGGATGGTTCCGTAGGGTTCTGAAGAAGTACTGAAGTCAGATAGGGTGAACACTATGTTATAGCACACAAGGTTTTTGGGTAACACCCCCTTTGTACGTCTCATCATGGGTCTATTGTTCTCATCCATTCTCACATTGCAGATGGCAACATCAGAAAAAATCCCACGTTGAACATGGGAAAGACATCTTCTCACACTCATAGCAGGTTTGACACTTTGCTGAAAAGGCCTTTCAGTTAACGCTCAGGTTCTCCATGTACTTTCGTTAAGGTCGTCTTCTCAGGCTCTCTCTTCTATCTCTAGTTCTGTAATGTATCTATCCTAAACTACCAATGCATGTGAATACCTGCAAGAAATGTCACATTAGCAGAAAATGGAAAACAGTATTTATGCAGCATGGTGAAATACAGGCCCAAATTCTCAAGACAAGTTAAGGCATTAACTCAATGGTGCCCATTTAATATGTGTGTACACATTTAAACACAAATGGTTGTAAGTTTCCAATACATTGTACTGAATTGATATTACATGTGGCATTCAATAAATCCTCAAATTAATGCAGCGTAAGCATGGCTAAGAAACACATTTAAATGCATATACGTGTAGGAGCACACATTACATAAACTTTATTGTTTCAAAAACACACATAATATGAGGAGTAAATTCCCCAACTCTACATTAAATGCACTCTTTAATAGTAATATTGAATGTAACATGTTCTCTTAATCATATGAGAAATAAGTGCAAAGTGCACATTCATGTCATATATCTGTTAACCAATTTGTGACATTTGTGACAAGTATAGAGTGAGCAAATTTACGCTGCACCACACATTTCCATTCTGAACGCTAAAGAAGGCACATTTAGTCCCTGGCATTCCTGTGGGAGGAGCACATGGTAGCTCAAATGTTGTGGGTAGTGAGTCTGAGGGAGGAGATGAGTCCCAGGTGCTTGTGACACATCCTCAAGCACACACCCAGACCACAAGCCTTGTAGATCCTGGGACAAGATTAGCAGTCATGGAGGCTGGCCATGCACACTTCTTAAACAATCTAGGGCATCAATCAATCAGATTTTGTATTTGTAGAGCATGAGTTGTCACATTTGAGGGTATTCAGGCGATGTAACAACTGAAGTTATTACAGCAATAGGGGGAGGGGCAGCTGGTGAGCTTAAATAGTAGTATATCAGAGTTGGAAAGCAGCAAGAGTGACCTTCAGCCTTTTGAGACCGTACACAAGAACGAAATGACAGACACCTTGAACAGAGACAACAGGTGTTGTATTTGGCTGACGAGAGGGCAAACAAAAGAGAAATTAGGAGGGTAACACACACCATAACACATGGCGTGTGGCCTAAAGACAGGTGGCCATATTACGTGCTGGTGCAGTGCAAAATTGCCCACTTTTTACATGTCATGATTTTGTCACATAAATGTTAACAGATACGAGACATGAAGGTGCACTTAGCACGTTTCTTACGTGACTAAGGGGCATATGTATCAAGATACCCATTTGCGATTGTCAAATAGCGTTTTTTAAGAAATCGCTATTTGAGAATCGCAAATGGGTATGTATGTACAAAATCGCATTTTTTAGCGATTTCTTAAAATTCCTTAATTGCGATTCGCAAATTGCAAATCGCAATTAAGAAATACTTACCCATTCATTTCTATGGGCCAGGAGGCCCATAGGAATGAATGGGAAATGATTCTCAATTTGTGATTGGAAATTTGCTAATCGCAAATTGAGAATAATTTCAAGGGTGCAGGGGTGTCCATAGGACACCCTGTTGCACCCCTGAAATAGGCATGGGTGCACATGTGGCGCATATACATGCCCCAAGGGCATGTATGTGCGTCACATGGCACTTTGAAAAATGCAAAAATGTGCATTTTTCAAGGAAATCGTAACTTACCACCAACTAGAAATTGGTGGTAATTTGCGATTCCTTTTTTTTTTTTTTTTTTTTTTGTATTCTTTTTATTGAGCAATTTCAGATCATGAAAGCAACAATTACATCATGAGGCATCAGAAAAGACACTATTGGGTGAATACAATGTACCAGTGTTGCTTGAATATTACAAAAGGAAGAATGCATTTTGTTTAAACAGAACTAACAATAACATGTGTATTCGCCAGTATGATTGTCCATGAAAAAATCGCAGCATCATTAAAATGAGAAAATTGAAATACATTATTACGCTCTACCAGGTCAGGTATGGCATCTAGGCAAGGCTATAGTACAGTGTATATACGCAGCGGGAGGACCCCAACTCTGTTCATGCAGTAACTAGAAGGGCTAAAGGGTGACACGCTCGGAGTCTTGCCTACCACAGCCTTCACTCAGCTCGCGGCTCAGCCGCTCCACACAGTTAGCACGTGATAAAATCAAAACCCCAGGTCAGGGCTACACCTCTGGGCACGCAGGAGCCGCTGCGGGGGAAGTCGACCTGGCATTCGACCATTGCAGGAAGGGCTCCCAAATGTCTCTCGGGCGCGCATTGGATGGCATCAGTTCCCAGTACGAGCCCAGTTGTGCGTGGCCATATGTCACATCAGACAGCCAGTCACTAAATTTTGGCTTAGTTTTACGACCCCGGGTGATGGCCACACGTCTCTTGGCATATAGCAGTAGCAGCGCATGCAGCTTCCGGCTCTTAGGCTCAGTGTTCACAACCCACCCCAGCACTCCCAGAAGTGGAGAAGGGGCATCATCCCTGCCAAGGATCTGATTAGTAGCCTCAAATATTGCGGTCCAGTACTCAAAAAGCGCAGGACAATGCCAAGCCACATGTAAGAAGGAAGCCCCCTCCGCACCACATTTCCAACACCTGTCATCATCTCTGAGGCCCATGCGGTGAAGAGAAATCGGGGTGCGGTAAAATCTATGAAGGAATTTGAAATGTACAAGCCTTAGTTTGTAATTGGGGGAGAGCGCCATCAGCTGCCCACAGCAGAAGGACCACTGCTCATCAGTTAGGGGCTCTTCTAGCTCGCCACTCCATAGTTGCTGCGACTTGGGCACCACTATTGGGGATTGTTCCTGCATGGAGTTGTACAGTCTGGACACCAGTTTCTTGCGGGATGCTCTAGATAGTATGTTCTGCAGCGCCAGTAGGTGTGGTGGCTCCTCAGGGAATCTCTCCCAGAGTGCCTTACACGCGGATTTGAGCCTGTGGTGCAAAAATTTGTCTGTGAAGGACAACGGGTTGTCCTCCGTCTCGGTGGGCAATTCCAGGAATGTGCCTTCCGGGTATACGTCTGCGAATGTGCGCAAGGCGGCGCCAGCAACGGAGATCTCGCCGCCGCTAGCCTCTAAGCATGGAAGCATGGGGTTTTGCCTGAGGGGTATGGCGGGCGCATACAGCAAGGGCATGGAGGACCGTTTAAACAGCTCCCTCCAAGTCCAGCGAAGCATGTCAGCTGTGCTAATATCTTGTGATGGCCTAGGAGTTTTGCGGTACAGGGCCACACTCAGCGGAAGCGGAGAGACCATGTCGATCTCCACGGCCAAATGCGGCTGGTAAGGCGTAGGGTAAGTCCAGAAGTGTAGGTATTGGGCTTGCGCGCAGAGTGCGTGTAGGTGCATGTCCGGCGCTCCCAACCCACCCTGCCTCAGCGGCAGTGTCAGCAATGCCCATGACAGTCTAGCTTGACTCCCAGCCCAAATTAGTGATAACAGAGTGGAGCGCAGGCGTATGAAGAACTGTTTCGTCAGTGGGATCGGTACATTAGCAAACAGGTAGAGGAACTATGGGAGCACAATCATTTTTACTAATGCAATTCTACCAGCCAATGAGAGGGGAAGTTTGGACCAGATCGCGACCTTGCCCTCTAGCCAGGTAACCGCCCTGCCAAAGTTGAGGTTCCAGATCTCCTGGATCTTTCTGCTAATCCAAACGCCCAGGCATTTAACTTCAACTGCTTCTCATCTGAGGGGGTAGTCTGAGTGTACTTCCGTGGTGTTGTCAGTAAGAGGGAATACGACCGACTTCGACCAGTTTATGGTAATGCCAGATAGACCTCCAAATCTAATAAATTCGCGCAGCAGCGGATTGAGGTTCTCATTGGGACTCTTGATATATAGAGTTACATCGTCTGCATATAGGGAGATGAGTAGGCTGCGGGTGCTCAATGCAATGCCCCTGGCCGTGTGGTGTTGCCTAATCCTAGAAGCTAGCGGCTCCATAGCGATGGCGAACAGGAGGGGGGACAGCGGGCAGCCCTGCCTAGTCCCTCTGGAGATCGGAAATGAGTCAGAAGTCATGCCATTCAGCCTTATCCTAGCACTGGGGGCGGTATAAAGTAAGCGAATCAGATTTATAAACAGTGGACTGAATCCCATGCGCTCCAGGATGGTAAACAAGAATGACCACTCAAGGGAGTCAAAGGCTTTTGTGGCGTCAAGAAACACCATAGCCGCCCGTGTGTCCGGATGTTGGTAGTGCAATGCCGAGAAAACCGTACGTAGATTGTGTGTGGTAGAGCGGCCCGGTATGAAACCCGACTGGTCCGGGAGGGCCACGATCGGGAGCAGAGGTTGGAGGCGGTCTGCTATTTTCTTGGCGTAAATTTTAACATCCACATTAATTAGCGATAGGGGCCGATAAGAATCCATGCATTTGTCATCTTTATCTGGTTTCAGCAGTGTTGTAATAAGGGCTTCCCTCATCGAGTCCGGCAATATCCCTACCTCCTGCGCCTCCACAAACACGGCGTGCAAGCGAGGAGCTAGCTCTTCTGCATAAGTTTTGTAAAAAGCTGCTGTGAGTCCATCTGGACCTGGCGCTTTATTTAGTGGTAATGCTTTGATGGTGGTCGCAATCTCTTGCACAGTCACGGGACGGTCCATATAGCGCCTGTGCGCGTTGTTAAACCACACTAGCGCAATAGATTCCAAAAAGATCTCCAATGGTTCCCGTGATGCATTATGTGTGGATTTGTATAGTGTAGCATAGTAAGTGGCAAAGGACTGCAGTATCTCCCGCTGGTCTGTCAGTGTCTCTCCCGTGTTACCCATTATAGTGTGTACCCGTGTGGGGGAAGGGGTGGATTTGATCATTCTGGCTAGTGTGCGGCTCGGTCTATCCCCCTTGCCATATCTGCGGGCTTCAGCCTGTTTCCCCAGGAATTTCAGTTCGCGCTGTGCCTCCTCCGCAAAGTCCAGTAATTTGGCCTTGACTCGCGCTGCAAGCTCAGGTGACGGAGCCTCGCAGAACGACTGCACAAGAGCCTTCAGTTCTCCCTCCAATGTCGCCAACGTATTCCTGATAGCCTTCAAAACCCCTGCCCTGCGCGCGATGCATTGCCCCCTTATTACAACTTTGAATGCGTCCCAGAGGACGGCATCTGTCTTGACCGAGCTCGTATTGGTGCCAAAGTATTCAACAATGTCTTGTCTGATTTCTTCAGTGAAAGCGGCATCTAGAAATGCATCTGGCGGGAGACGCCATGCAAAGGCACTATAGGGGATTCCCGGGATGTCTAGCTCCAATAGACAGGGGGCATGATCGGACAGAGACCGGGCCAGTATATCAACGCGTACAGTCCAGGTGGCCACGTCTGCCGACACCAACCAGAAGTCCAGTCTGGACCAGGCCGCATGGTGAGCAGATATGCATGTGCCCACTCTCGCCTCCGCGTTACGGGATCTCCAAATATCAACAAGGGAGCCCTCACCCATGACATCTTTCAAAGCCTGGCGCGCATGTGGGTGCAGTTGTCTAGATGTGCCTTTTCTATCAATCGTGTCCTCTAGCACCACGTTGAAGTCTCCACCCCATATAACAGTGGAACAGCCAGCAACATTAATCCGTGCCCAGACCTCTCTGAAGAACTCCGGGTCGTCAGTATTTGGACCGTAAACAGCCACAAGCACCACCTCTTTGCCCAGCAGGACCCCATGCAGTATAACAAATCTGCCTGCCTCATCCACTTGTGCGTATACCTCCCTCCAATCAGCGCCACGGCGTATAAGGATGGCCACACCCCTGGCATAGTTAGAATAGATGGCTGAGTAAACGGACCCCCATCTTGAGTTCTTAAGCCTGGGGGAGCATGTGGAGTTGATGTGTGTTTCTTGTAGGAAACACACATCTATGTTGTGTCTGTGTAAGTAACTGTGTACGAGTCTGGATTTTCTGTGATCCCCAAGGCCCCTTATATTCCATGTCAGGATTTTGGTCACCCCCATTGTTTGCAGGGATATTGTCCGTGCCCATACACCACCCGACCCACATCAAGCATCTTGGAAAGCAATGCAACATAGCGATTGTTATACATCTGACGATACACCAAAAAACACCCATCCCAACACCGCCCCCCACCCACACCAACCCCCCAAACAGATTGTGATAAATCCCACCTGAAGACGCACATGGCGTAAAAACAGTTCAATAGATAAATAGACTTCCCTCGGGGGCCAGGCGTCTCGAGCATACAACCCTGTTTGCACAGGGTGACTGCGTTCTATTTCTTAAGACCCAAGGCACTTAACCACAACTAGGGTGACATTGGCATAGTGAGAAAATCACATATCAGATGTGCAATTTGGTAGATAGCTGTATCTCATAAATCAGGTAGGACAACATTGTAAACAGCAAGGCGAGTTGAGATGCCCAGGCAGCGCGCTCATTAAGCAAGGCCAGGTACCTAGTAGCGATAACAGTTAGGGCCAACATTCGTCAAGTCATTGTCACTCAATCTCGCCTCAGCACCCTCTTCAGTCCCAGTCTTCCTTTTCGATTTAGAACCGCATATGTGCTTAGCAAATTTAAGGGCAGAGCGGGCATCCGTGAAGCAGTTGGCAGACCCTTCATGCACCACTCGTAGCTTCGCAGGGTAAAGGAGGGAGTACGTAAGGCCCGCCTGTAGCAGCAGGCATTTCGCCGGGATAAATTATTTTCGTGCCGCTTGCACCAAGGGCGTGAAGTCGGGGTAAAAGGACAGGTTATTACCTTTGTGTATTATTCTACCTTTCTCCCTCGCAAGTCTGAGTATTAGGTCTCTGTCCTGATAATTCAGCAGTTTAACGAGGATTGGCCTTGGTGGTGCCCCAACCGGCGGCTTCTGCCCCAGCGCCCTGTGTGCTCGTTCAACAGTGAACACAGGTGACAGGTTGGGATCAAAGATTTCATGTCGCAAATCTGTGATGAAGACCTCCATTTTCCCGATCGCTGTAGTCTCCGGAATCCCCGTGACTCGAACATTGCATCTCCTTGAGCGTGCTTCCAAATCGTCAGCTTTGGCGCGCAATACTTCCATCTGTTTCTCCATATTTGTGAACCTCACCTTAGCGTCCTGCTGGAATTCGCAGCATTCGGTGTGGCAATTCTCAAGGCAATCCAGCCTAGTCTGGTGTGTGCCGACCTGTGCCTTCACCGAGTCCAGCTGGGCGGTCATTGCGTCCAATTTAGTGTCTATGCTCCGTAAGCTGGATCGCACCTCCAACATCAATGTTTTGACATCAATGTCCTGCTCAACAGAATTTGTCTCCGTATCCACTTCATCAGGGTCCGGAGGCTGTGGCTTATTTTGGCGTTTTTGTTCAAAGTTTATACGCGGTTGCCTGGTGTCTCCTTTGCCCATCTTTCCGGCTTGTACAAGACACAATTGCACGCCTTGGGTTGCCCACCCGATATACCCTTTCGTTACAGTCAGTAAAGGCAAAGGAAGCAAGTGATGTAGGGGTCACAGCATGCAACCCAGGATTAGTGCGCTAGACTGTGTGAGCAATATTCGCAAAGAACGGACCCAATCTCGATAAAAATCGATGATTCTTCGCAACCAGTAACGTCTCAATGCGCTGAGGGGATTAATGGCATGGGCAGGGGCCAGGCATCCCCCAAATTCGATGGACCTCTGCGCAGGCACCGGCCTCCGGCCGATCTCACAATCGGTGTAGGACTATTCCGAAGACTCAAGGAGAGCCCCGCATAAAGTCGTGTCGAGCGCTGTGACCAGGAGTTGTCGCCAACTCTGCCCGGTCACCGGTAGCCTCTTCCCGTTTTTCAATGGGCGCCCGCCATCTTGTCTTGGAGCCCCCAGGGTCAAATGTGCTGTGCGATGGCGGCGCTTTCTCGAGGCGTCAACAGGGGAAGGGTCACGACTCTTACGTCTGCGCTGATGTTTCCAACACCTCAGGGTTGCCGCTCGATGTTTGGGCCAGCTGGCAGGGGAGCAGCGCGTCGGTGCATCTCACAGGCAGCAGGTTATGATCACGGAGCACAGTGCAGCCCTATCCAAAATGGCGGCCGCTATTCCCGATGAGCCCCGACTTTGCAAGTTATTTTATCAGGTCGCAGCCTAGGGGGGGGGTATTTTTAGGTTACGTTGGTCTGTGGGTATGTACCTACCCCCTCCCTGTGTGTCTGCAGTCCAGAACTTGCCCAGTTACAGTGACTCCGGCGCGGCCTTCTAGGCCTCGGGCTCGGGTCTGAGTCAGGGCCCAGCAGGGACACCGCCGCCCTCGGCTTCCATCCACGCATCTTCCCGGAAGCTGTAGTTGGTGCGCGCGACTCGCGAATCGTCCACACTACGAGTCCCAAAAGGTATCAGCCGGCTCCCCTGGTTACCACATCTCCACTATGCAGGAATATTCAGTGTGCCGGGTGGTCTGGAAGGATTAGGTCAGGATTAATGCCGCAGTCGGCGGAGCTCGCTTATTCAGGGGCCATCTCGCTGCTCGGTTGGCCACGCCCCCAATTTGCGATTCCTTAAGGACATTTTTCAATTTTTTTTGCTTCATACATTGCATTTAAGAAATTGGAAAATTTGCGATTCCTTAAATGCAATTACAAAATAATGAATCGCAAATTTTGCGATTCCTTATTTTGCACCAGATTTTGCTTAATACATACCATGTAGCAAATTCGCATTCGCAAAGGCCAAAATTTGCAGAATTTCAGCCTTTGCGAATGCGAATTCGCTTGATACATATGGCCCAACATGATTAATGAAAATTTTGCATTCTACATTCCTGTTAAAGAGTGCCTTTACTGTAGATTTAGAAAATATACTTATGTGAGTGTTTAATCATGCTAATATACCTATTAATTGTAGTCTTAATGAACTCTATAAAACAACCTCTCTTAGTAGATAATGTACTTACTATGCAGATGAAAATCGACTTTCATAAATGTGTACTATATTATATGGATAACACGTAATGACTTAAAACGGTGATTAAAACTATCGTCATATATGTAGAATGCTGTTTTACCTGAAACGATAAAATGTATGTAATGTGTGCACTAATGTTACACGTATGCATTTAAATGTAGTTCTCAGCCATACCTACACTTGACTAAAATAAAGATTTACTGTATACCACACATAGTATGAATGTAATAAAATGTACCACAAACTTATATTCACTTGTGGTTAATGTGCACACACATATTAAATGTGCACCACTGGATTAATGTTTAACTTGTCCTAACAGTCCAGGCCTGTATTTCACCATGCTGCATTTTATAAAATGCTGTTTTCCATTTTCCACTAACATAACACTTCTTGCAGGTATTCATATGCTTTGTTAGTTTAGAATGGGCACATTACTGTACTAGAGATAGAGGGGAGAGCCTGAGAAGAAGACCTTGATGAAAGTACATGGGGAACCAGAGAGCTAACTGAAAGATTATCAGCATTATGTTGAACTTGCTCCGAGTGTGAGAAGGAGATGTTGTTCCCATGTTCTACGCGTTCTCTGGATGTAACAGTCTGCAATGTGAGAATTGACAAGGACAAGGGATGCCTGACGGCGTGATCAAGGGGGTGTTACCTACGGAATTTGTGAGATATAATATAGTGTTCACCCCACCAGAGACTTAAGACTTCTTTACGATGTCATGCAGATTCCTTCAGACTCCATTGCAATTACCTTCAGATCGCTTCACAGAGCCCTTCCTAATTTCTGATCCCTGCAGAACTCTTGTGGATTCCTTGCAGACACCTTCCCTGATACCCTACTATCCGAATGGACTTTAAGAGGTTTAGACATCAGTGCTTTCCCTTGTTTCTGTCCTAAGTGTGGATTAGGCCAACATGTATTCCTGACTCAATTGAAGACTCTTGACCTAGCTTCTGAGATGCTAACACTTTCCACCTTGTTTTTTGCTTTGTCTTGTTCTAAGTTCCTTCATGGAACTTCCTTAATGGAGAGATTACAGAATACCAAACCGTTCCCTTATCCTGGTCTGGATTTAGAAGATTTAGAGTACTAATGCATAGGGGAGAGAGTCTTAGACTATTTTCTGAGTACCAAATATTGAGGTTGCTCTTCTGTATAGCCATTGCCGGATTGCTGATTTGTTTCATACTAGCCTGCCTTAATGTCTTTAGGAGATTGGGATTACCTGTTGTTATTCTGTACCTTTACAGAATGATCGTGAGAGTTGTGTATTTGAATATTAATTTGTAACATACCTTCCTAACCTTAGCTACCGATTCCTGGTCTTCATTGTGTATCCAAATGGGTTGCACTGAAATTTGATTGAATGGAAATGCTAACTCCCATCACCTCTCGGTCAGCTTCAAAAGGTCCATCGGAGGACCAATGGTAAGTTTGCAGGACCTGAAAACTCTGTATCAGTGCATTTGAAGCACATTCAAGTGCCCTGAATCAAGGTCATCTGGGTTATGACTGGTTTTCAGTTGTCTGGACAAAAACATTTATAAAGTGCCAGCAGCTAAATGTCCCCCTTGACCTCACCCCATCACATACAGCTCTGGACAGAATGTCTCCCATATCTGATTTCCCACAAGGTCTTTCCATTCTGTGCACTCCACTGATGCAAAGATTAAATCCGTACCCCTTTTACAAATTGTGTCTACTTAGTAATAGTTGAGATATGGGGATTGCCTACATCTTTGGGGACATTGCTAGGTGTAATTTAGGTGTAGTATAGGCTTACTTGGGGAGTGGGTGGGAGGAGTTTGTAGCTGGCAGAAATTCCGAAAATTAGGTTACGGAGGGGGGCAGAACAGTAGTGGTGGGTGTTCAAACTTTTAATAGATGTAGCTTTATTGTAATGCATAATTGTTGATTGTTTTGAAGAAGGTTTTTTTTGAGGAACGCTGTAATATAAATATAATTTGCTCAGTTTTGCGTGAAAGTGCAATTTATTCTGTGCTGTTCTTCTTTGTCCCATAAATAGTTGTTCACAACGTAGTATCCAAAGCTAACAGGACTGACATCCTCTCTGCTGGCTGAGTGGTGTTGGTAATGTGTTCTCCCTGTCGCAATTCCTTTTTCATTATCATCGCTCCCAGGGTGTTGGCATATGTCTCACTGTCATACTAAAAATAATACAATAAGGCGGGACTTAAGCTTTTTGATAGGTCCGGCACAATGCCCTTCCAGTGATGAAAGAATATAGAGTTTGCTGTTCCAGAGTGAGGGGCTAGGTCTGGTAGAGGGCAGGGAGTGTTCCTTTTAGGAGCAAGGGCCCTCACACACCTCGAGAGGTGTCATGCTTCATCATCGGGCAGCTCCTCGTTCACCCTGCACTGCAATGCCCAAGGGGCCCCTCATGGGGTCTCTTTACCGGAGGTCTTTTCTTTTTTTGCCAGTGTATGTTGGCATGGACGAGTGGTGAAAAGTGAGTAAAATGGGTGAGTGAAATGTGTGGTAAAATTGACTAAAGGGATCCAGACATGAAATGATATTTTTAATACTCTGGTCCCTTTGTCAAGATTAATAACGTGATGTGAGCATAAACTAGATATAATTATCTATTTAGCTGCAAAAGTAGTGAATAGCAAGGTCAACATGTTTCATGCCTGTTACAGCCCATAATGGATAAATGCATTTTGTCAGGACCAGGAAGACCTAAATCTACTCTTCACAGGGAAGGTGGGATGAGAAATGTGTGAACCATGCCCTGTGAATAATATGTAAAAGACGTGATGTTAACAATATATCTTGTATACTTTACATAGATACGGCTATCGACCTACCAGGGGCCGTCTGGCATGGCCCCTGGTAGGTCAATAGCCGTATCCGAGCATCGACATGCAGCAACATCACACCGCGCAGTGCTCCCTCTTTCCATTCCGATTGGGGCCGCCACCCACTACAGATATAGGTCTACTACCAAAGAGACATTGCTCCGAATAAGAGTTTGATGAGTTTGAGTGGTAATTCCCCCATATAGCTGTTTGTTATTTTTCAGTGTGTTGATTTACCACTCGGTGATTTGAGGTAGCTTTCTGTATGCAGTTTTTCCATATGTGGATGGACCTGTTGGGCAACACAGCATAGGGGAGCACCCATCAGAGCGGCGAGCCCCTCAGGTAGCAAAGGGATAGAAGTATTTGTGAGGTACTGGAGCATTGGGGCGGGATGAAAAAACTGGGGGGGGGTCTCTCAAAGGGGCGTGGTCAATGTAATTAAGGGCGTGGCTTAAAAACACGTACGCTAAAAATCTGTGTTTAGCACAGTGTTCCGCCCGTCTTGCATTTTTTTGTTCCTGTCATTGCGTCCAGATATATGATACAACAAGTCACATCATATCTACAAGTCAGGACTATTGCCTTTGTCAATGGCTGTTAGTTGCATAAGATAAATAAGCAGCAACTATGACGTATATAATATTGAAAACACTTCCACTTAAAGCCCTGATGACACCACGACTATGTAGCTGCTCCTGAGTTTCAAAAAGAGAAGGACAATCCAGAGAGAAAATGACTCTCTTTAAAGGATTTCCCTTCCCCTACAACGCTCACCACGCGCACACCCATGTGCCTGCTGCTGTCACTGCAGTCCGGAAAAAAATACGGACCGCCTGTGCCAGGGCACAAAACAGAGCCCGATAGAGACCCGTTTCGAGGCCCCTTAAAAAACAATTTACCTTACGCCACTGGCGTATGTGCCACGCGTGAAGCTGACATCGGGTACCGCCAAGCTGTTGCACCTTCCAACACTGAGCACATGCGGAGCCCGCTGAATATTCACTCCCTCGCCATTTACAGGTCAGCCCTCTTCCTCATCCCTCACACAGACAGTGGAGCAAAAAAAAGAACAGGGGTTTTACTTATATGATGAGTGCCTTACAGCCAACCCAACTTTGTCAATAATTCAGAAGTTTTACACAAAACATTGATTGCAGCACCTATATGAAAATACTTTATCTAAAATGTTTTTAAAAATCTAAAAGTTCGGTCAAGGAGACGCTTTTCCATGCGTGATCTGAAAGTATTGAATTCGATTTAGATAGAATCTGTGCTGTGATTTAGCTGAAACCATAAAAAGAGTGACAGCTGCCACGGAAATGCGCCCAGAGCCTTTGGGACTTCCTGGAAAACGCTTTCATTCGCAGTTTGTCTCTTCTCGTTTCATGCCTGGTGCTTTATCGAGCTTCACGTGAACAAACTCCGCTCTCCCAATTAGGCCCAGCTGAGGCACTAAAACGTACCTTGCTCTCTCTCAGAGTCAGACATGATGGATGTGGCGGAGGCCGCGTTACGCGGCGCGGACGCGTCGCCTTCTTCGAAAAGCTGCAGCTCACATGCTCCGTTACCCACAGTACCGCACGATTATATTGAAATATATCAGAGAACAATAAAAATCTTCCCTTCTGGCTAGGGTGGGGGATTAGAGAGTTGTTTAATACTGCGCGTAAACCTCTCCAAGGCAGAATGAAGTGACGCAGTGTTCCTATTGTTAAATACAGTTAATTCCTGCCGCATTCTGCAGATAGTCGCTTTGAACTATGGAGACCTAAATGTATTCTTTGTTTTTTTCTTCCGGAGTTTTATGTAGTGAGAATTTGACCCGAAGATATCAGAGAGCTTTACATGAGCACCAGTTGCATTACACAAGGACACATTAATTTTTTTTAGGCACGGGGAGATTAAGGGGCAGATTTACAAGCCCCTTGTGCCTCTTTTACGCTGCCGTTTTGTGACGCAGCGGTAGCGCAAAACCAGCACCATGCTGCGGGGTATTTACAACGTGGCGCATCTGGGAGATGCGTCACGTTGTAAAGCTCTGCGCCAGAAGTAGGCGTTCCTGCGCAGGGGGGGGGGCGTTCCGGCCCAGGTCGCCTCCTACAAGATTTCACTCAGTCACTTTTGAGCCCATGCTGCGTCAAAACCCTGCGCCTGCTTGAAGCAAGCGTAAGGATTGACGCAGCATTGTAAAGATAGGGAACCCCAGAGCCTTGTTGGAGCTGCGTCGCGCTTGCGACGCAACTCCAGCAATGCACCGCCTTTACGGCACAGATGCATCATGCATCTGTCTGTTTTTACCCCATGGTGCGCAGGTGGCGGAGCAGTGTCGCACAATAACTGGCGCATCCCTGATGATATGCAGGGATGCGCCAGTTATTGTAAATCTGCCCTTTAGTGATTTGCTCAGAATCACAGGATGTTGAGCGTCATTGCAGTGACTCGAACCCAGTTGCCCAGATTTGAAGTCCACCGAGCCGTTAGACCTCATCCTCGCCCCGTATGTATGTATGTATGTATGTATGTATGTATGTATGTGCCCAAGATCACATGTTTTCATGATCAGATCAATAGGTTAAATCAGGATTAAAGCTTAGTTCTCCTGGCTCCACTGGCAGAGATTAGGCCACTAGGGACTGATTTACTGTTCCCACTCACAAACAAGGGCTGTGCAATTTGCACACTGACTTGTCTGCAAATAGGAATGCAATCTGTGGTGCACCCTATGCTCTGATAGCTCTCTCCGCAAATTGTCTATTCGCAGGGGGTTGCAAAAATGGCCTTCCCAATGAATATTAAATTGGCAGATCGCAACTTGGAACCTGTAATAGGCTGTAAATGCAAGAACGGAGGTCTGCAAGGGACAGCAGACCTCCATTCATGCATTTCTATTCCCAAACGAGAGATATATGTTCATTAAATGGACCGCCGCAGCTTAAAATAAAAGCTTGAAAACATAGGCCCAGTATCTGCTCCCCCAAGTACGCCATAATGAACGCCAAAGTGGAGGGTGTCTATGATCATCTGATCAATGATATTGAAAAATAATTCTAATCCCAAACCATTGACACATTCCTTTCGGAATCGCTGTCAGCTGGAGAGCTCTTCTTTCTCATCATGGTCTGTGACTGCCGGCCACCCCCCCCCCCCCTTAACGTGCATACTACAGTTACACATTCATCAGACCAACAACAGAATTCTTTGGAAGGCAGGGGGTCTCAAGCTCGAGACCCCCCGGCCGTATTTATTAAAATATGAAACAAAATTAAAAATTTAATAAATTAACATTATTTACATAATTGTTAAATGCAAAATTCAGACATTAGATTTACATCCAGTTTAGACATGTATGGTGGGCTAACCTTAACAAATGTCTAATACAGCGTGGTTCTTAACCGAATCTAACATCCTGATATCAATTTGCAATTTAATAATTTCTGGTCCTACGGCAAGGTCGCTAACCGGTGTCAGATCCTTTTACCCAGCTACGCTCTCACGTCCGAGATGCGCATGCGCGACAAGGGCCCGTTTACCCTCGTGGGCGCCGTGAACTCCATTTAACCATAACAGGAGGGCCCTTACACTCGCGCCCTTAGCATCATAGTGCATAGTGTATGTGTGGGGGGGCTACCAGCCTGAGGAAAGCGTGACTCCCCTCCCCGCGCCCAAGCAAGCGGATATCCTGCCCCTGAAGTTCTGGGAGAGACCAATGGCCCCTCCCCCTGGGCGACCCCTTTCGTGAATGGGGCCGCCCCCACCTAGGGACCTTAAATTGCTGCTCACCGATTATGACCTTACCGCCAGACCCACATAATAAATACGACATTACTAATCTAAGAGGGAAAAGAAGGCCTAAGGAAAAAGAGTTAATGCAACAGCAAAACACACCCAGAAACATATACATATTAACATTGCCTGTAAACGGGGAAAAAGGCCTCAGGAAGAAACACATATATTCTTACGATATTGCATAGCGTTACACCGTATACCTACCAGTGTCCTCACCAGAATTCTGCTACAAGGGGATGGAGGGTGGGGAAAATTAAAGGCCCCACAGCGGGGCGAGGAGCGAGCCTGGGGAGCGCGGGCACAAAGAGGCCGCTTCCCGCGCTCTCCAGGCTCTTAAACCCCCCCTACGCCGCGATCCCGCCCCCTCGACCCGGAAGTGCAAAACTGCTTCCGGGTCAACTGGCGGGACGCGCAGCCCAACCAGCACTGATGGAGGAGGGGGCCGAGCCCAGCCATGTGTGCGTGGGGGCCGAGCAGCCCCCCCTTTCCTTTCTTCCTATTAGCTATTCAGACAGTATCACAAAAGCCCGTAAACGTCTCGGGAAGTCAGTTCAGTTCAGTTCAATAAACTTTATTAGGGTTGTGAAACAACCATAAAATGCGATTGCATAGTAAATAACATTCTTTTAAGATCAATTTACAGCGACAATACCTTCTCTTACAAATAACAATCTTTATAAATCATTTTACAGAGACAGTACCTTCCTTACATTAATTGCTTTCAGATTCTATGATTCATCTTAAAAAACATATTCCTGAATAAATAATATTCTTTAAAAATCAACATACATGAAAAATACCTTTCCTTACACTAATCGCTTTTAAAATGGATGAGGCAGCGTAAAAACATATTCTGGACTCTGGATGTCATTTCTGACTGATGAAAGGGCTATTCTAAATTGAAAAAATATTTTACAATCTCAAACCTTGTGATTTTGCGAATCACAAGATTTAAGACCAAAAAAATACTTATTTCCCAATGCAGGGTTACTACAAGCCCTGATTTTACTCTTTGCAAAAACGTTTGGCCTTTTACCTCTTCCTCCTGCTCACATATACCACCTGCTCAGAGCAGGTGATAAAAGTGAGCAGAAAATGTCTGAAATCACAAAAATATGAGGAAAAGAACCTGAGAATTCCTGTCCCACCATTATATTTCCTATTCTTAGCACTTTTTCTTTCACTAGGTAGATTTAGGGTTTCGGAGATACCCTAAACAGGAGTCAATTTCAGCCTGATACCTCCCCACCTTAATTCTGTCTGGCTTGGAAAATGGCAGTACTTAATTTGAGGTGGTTTCCGGTGCTCGGCACCTGCACTTAATTGCGGGCACTCCCTGAACCTGCACTTATGACAGCTGCCACACGGTGGTGCTATTTTTATAATTTAAAGATGAGTAGAAAAACAGTTGGTTGTTAATTCAATATACATTAACAACAACTAATACCTGCCACCCAAGCCATTCTTAAAGCTTTGGCTGACTCGTACAGTCTGAATGGCCACACTTGTAGCAGTGCAATGGTTAGTAGTTGTGTAAGTACAGTGGCAATGTGTGGTGCAAACTGCGGTGGCCTCCTGATCAGGGCCCCAGCACTTATTTCTTAACAAATTAACAGGTAGATGCATGAAGAATTTTTGCGAGCAAAATTCGGCCGTTTGCGCCCGCAAAAATGGCATTTGAGATGCATCAAGGGTTCATGCACTCGCAATTTAAGACTTTGCAAATAATTGCGAGTTCACAAATTGCGATTGCATTTAAGGATTCGCAATTTGCGATTCCTTAAATGCAATGCATGAACCATTCCAAGATTGTGAATTCGCAATCTGGTGCCGCTATTTACCGTGAAGTCTAACTACGTGGTAAATAGCAAAAACTTAGAAATATGCACTTTAGTGCATTTTTCTAAGTTGTATGTTACACGCACACATGTCCTTGGGACATGTGTGTGCGCAACACCAGTGAACACTACCATTTCAGGGGTGCAAAAGGGTGTCCTTTGGACACCCTAGCACCCTTGAAATTGCTTCCTTATTTGTGATTCGCTAATTGCTAATCGCAAATAAGGAATGACTCCCCATTCATTCCTATGGTCCTTATTTACGATTAGCAATTAGCGAATAGCAAATAAGGAATCAGTAGAAATCGCAAAAAATATTGCGATTCCTACATGCATCCCGTTTTGCGAGTCTTTAATAGCGAATCCTTAAAATTCGCTATTAAGGACTCGCAAAACATGACTTTGATGAATCTGGGGGTAAGCACTGAAAAATGTGCCTCAACTGTATACATTTTACCAAACCTCAGAAGGTATGAAAGACTGAGTGGGCTCGCCAGGGTTCAAACCTGTAATTGCAGGAGGCGTAGAGATGTCAAAAGCAAACAAAGAATGCACTATCTTACCAGCAGATGTGCTCCCATAAGGTACCAAAACGAGGTCATAGAAATTCAGGGCAGCACTTCAAAAACCTATATGGGAAATTACTTCACAAACTCACTTGAACTACCTTCTTGGGAAATGCACCACAGACACTTCTGCTGATATAAAAACACAGGGATCACCGGCAGATGAGATTCAGAAAAGAAAAAGTATCAAAATGGAATCATCAGGCTGGATGAAAGGCACTTTAATAAACATTGAATACTTCAGCAGCTCTATCCCAATAACAGCTCTTTGCAGCAAAAATAAATCCTTTAAAACTCTATGTCTTCCCTTCAACCATGAGAGGAAAATGAAACTACAGAGGGGCTGTGGGACAGAATACAAATTCAAAGTATTTGTCTGCTATGGGTTATAGCCAGGGACAATGGAGTTATGCGATTTTGCAGTTGTGACATTTCCCACATAATTATGGATTTGCCAAATAACCCATCATTTGTTGCATAACCTGCAGACATCAATAAAAAATAATTTTTGTTTTAGCTCAAACGGCTCAAAAGTTACTAAAAATATGGTGACACGTATTGCTGCACACAGTGGAAGGCCATTGGCAAAGGTTGACTGGCCCCTTCTCCATTGCTCATTGCTATAGGTCGGGGTTAACTGGTACTAATACGGTGAAACCGTTGTCCAGACAGTGTTAACCTGTGTACAAATGACAAACCAAAGAAGTAGTGCAATAATAACATGTGCTGCATAACCCTGCATAATTTTCCTTTTCTTGCCGCATAATTCAGCCAAACCTGCCACATAATTTGGTCCTCTCCTGCTGCATAATTCCAGTGACCCTGGTATGGCACACTCTAATAATCAGAGAGGGCCCAATACACAAAGACTTTTCTATGTGTAGTCATGTTTTCCCCCCAAACTTGTGTGTGAGTTACTTTTCTAGCCCTGATTCACAGAACATTTTCTATGAAGATGTATTTTGATCTTGAGGCTTGGGTGTGACGTATACTTGAATACTCAGGTCTGATAATTACAGCGTCTTCTATGAGTAGGAGCGTGTTACTCCAAGCTTAGATTTGATTTACACCTGGGCACTGCTCTTTAAAAAAACTTTGTGAAACAGACCTGGGTATTTAGCAGTAATGTCACACTTAAGCCTGGAGTAGAACTCAAATACATACAGGAAAAGTTTTGTGAATCAAACCCAAAGTATTTTATCAAAGTCCCATGGCATGTAGGGACCCTACTACAGATACAAGGCCTGGCACTTTGCCTGGACAAAGATTGGCAAGGTCAATGCCTTCTCCTTGGCTAACCCTAAGTGATGTCGGTGCCAACACTCCATTCCTGCCCCTTCTCCATGAGGTGCCAGTTTCACCTCAGTAGATTGAGGAACATGCGCGCAGAAGTGTTAAATTAATTTCATTTATATAGTGCTTACTTCCCCTGAGGTGTTGAAGGGATTTTCGGCAAGCAGTACAGCATTCTTTGATTGTGCTTCCATCGTGACCAATGCCTAATTGGTGGCGAGTAGTGTACGCATGTAAACAGCACTTTTTTCGATGCACAGTAACCCCTTCCAAGCGGGGCTAATTCCCCCGCGGTGTGGTGGGGAGGGGCCGCGCGCTGCTGCACAGTGGAGGTGTGCTCATGACGAGCTGGACTCGTCACGACTCCGCCCACTCCTTTAGAACACCCGCACAGGCGGAAAATTAGCCCCACGTGGGCCGTCCGCGGCAGTTATGACGAGCTCAGCTCGTCATGAGCATAACTCCACTGTGCCTCATGACGAGCTGAGCTCGTCATTAACATGCAAGTTAAACGGATGCACCCGCATAGTTTTGAAGACTATGGGGCTTAATTTACAAGCCCCTTCTGCCGCCAATACATCACTTTTTCCCATATTAAAAGTGGCGCACTTGCGGAGCAAGGGGCCCTGGGGGCCTCATTTATGGGTTTTTTGCCGCAGGGCAGTGCAGCAGCTGCGCTACCCTTGCAGATGCTGCCCTACGGCAAAAAAAAAGGGTAGGAATGCACCATATCTATTAAATTCAGGGATGATTATTTTTGTGCAGGAAGGGAAACCTTCCTGCACAAAAACAATCACAAGAGGCTTTTTCCTCTTTCTATGTGTGCTGCAGAATGCAGTACACATAGAGGAAACATGAGGAGAAATAAATATATTTCCCCTCTTTGTGCCTCCCTTAAGCCTCCCCCGGGGAGGTGTACTTTTTTGGCGCTACCTCAGATATATGATTTCTCGTAAATCTGGGATAGTAAAAAAGCCATGGATGTTGCTGGGAACGCCCCCAGCAACACCCATGGAACGCCCCTTTCACGCAGTTTTCTGAGTGAAAGGGGCCATATTTATAAGGCCGAGTAAAGCCATGTAACGTGGCTTTATGTGGCCTTAAAATATGCCAGCGGCACATTGCGCCACCGGAACGTCAAATAAGTGACGTTCCGGTGGCGCAAAAGTGACAGTAGGATGAGGCCCTATGTTCTTTTATTTCTGCTCTATGGGCCCGATTCACAGAACTAACTTAAGACAAATTCTAAACTTACTACCAATTTGGTATTCAAAGAAGGCACTTACTCATTTTGGTATTCACAGAAGGCATTTATTCATTTTGCTATTCACAGAAGATGAGTAAGTGCCTTCTGTGAATACCAAAATGAGTAAGTGCACTTACGCATTTTGATATTCACAGAATGCATTTACTCATCGATGAGTAAGTGCCTTCTGTGAATACCAAAATGAGTAAGTGCCTTCTGTGAATACCAAAATGAGTAAGTGCCTTCTGTGAATACCAAAATGGTAGTAAGTTTAGGATTTTGTCTTAAGTTAGTTCTGTGAATCAGGCCTATTGTTGGCGAGAAGTGTAAAGGAGGCGGACAGATACTGTAAGACAGCAAATGTTCTTTTGGCTATGTGTACCATGAGCGATACAGAATTTGTTCAAAATAGAAAATGCAGCTGGACCGTGGTGTTTCTTTAAAAGTGTTTTAGCTGCAGTCAGATTTGAAATTGAATCAGTGCTGTGCACAAAGATCTGCTGGACAAAACTTCCTCTAGGTATGGGTACTGTTACTAGTTACTTCTGCTTCTAGTCAAACATACTCTTACTCCTGCATACTCCTTTTCACTCCCACTTACTCTTAGTCATTTCATTTCATTTCATCAACTTTTATTCGATTATAGACTTGTATAATCATAAAAAGTACATTTAAAACAGGGAAATATAACACAGTAAAAAAAAGAAAAGTCAATGTGCTATTGATCACAGATCTGGCATCGCTATATTGGACAGAAAATGTCAAAGTGGGTTACTGTTATAGAAATGAAACGAATTTAGAAGTTGACTTTGCGACGAGTTGATATTACAATTTTAAGAAAGGTCGCTATCATTTTTGCTTCATGCGGGGATTTCGGAGATTGTAAGTGTAAAAGTGCTGAGTGTGATTGTCTAAGACCAGTTGAGCGGAGGAGGGGCAAAATCCATGTTTTCCTTGCTAGTCTGTAGTACTTGCAGAAAAGGACAACATGTATCGTTGATTGTTCAGAGACTCCATCGCAGGGGCAGCTCATCAGTTTTCTAGACCAGTTCTTCATTTCTGGAAATGAGACCAGACGGAAAAAAAGATTGAACCGGAGTCTTGTTATTAAAAACTTTTCATAGTTTGAGAGAAAGTATGTCAGGTATGGCTGTATGAGTTTCCCTGTCTGCAATATGCGAGATTTTTCATTATGTTTTTTGGTAATCTCAGCTTGATTGCGGAGTTCCCTTAAGTGACCCATGCATAGTTCCTTCAGATGTTTCTTCGAGATATCTTCTATTGAGGGGGGTTCGAGGAAGTAGTGCTCGCAGTCAAGGTCTAAAAAGAATTTGTAAATATAATTGAGCCAAGGTATTTTCTTCCAATACGCTAGGCCGAGACATTCGGTGATAAGGGAGCGGGTGATGTGACTTTCGGGGTTACACCATATTCGCTGCCACAGTAGAATGGGCTGGCATCGTATGGTGTCGGTCATATATTCCATACCCAGTTCCCGGTGTGAGGCTAGGATCGGGGATCTTTGGGGGAGAGCTAGGATGTATTTGATAAAAGCATTCTCAGTAACCTGGAGTTGGTCGATACATCCATAGCCCCAGATGCCTGCTCCGTACGTGGCCACACTGTGGCATTTTGCATAGTATATCGTTATTAGTTCCGCTGGTGCTGGTTTGCCTAGTTTCCTTGAAAACGCACTTAATGCTGATACTGCGCGACGGAAACTAAGGTTTCTAGCTTCCACTGCCTTAGTCCAGTTCATTTTGTCTTCCACTAAAATGCCCAGGTATGGGTACACCGATGTTTTTTCTAATCTACTGTTGTTAATGGATATGGGCTTAGAGACTCCTGGTCTTGGTCCGATGGTCATTGTGAAGGCTTTTTTGATATTAACTTTCAATCCCAAGGAGTCCATGAAAGTCACATATTTGTTTAGCTGTCGCTGGAGTTGGTTGGATGTCCGTGCCAGGATGACAGAATCGTCGGCATATAGGAGGATTGGTATCGGGCGATGATCTATCTGCGGGAGGTCCAGGCTCCCTTCCAGCATGGCCTGTTCGAGCCCGTTTGTGTATAAATTGAACAGGAAGGGAGCCAGCACTCACCCCTGCCTTACTCCTCGTGATATTTTAAAGGGACGTGATAATTCGCCGCCAATGCCATAACGAACTCGACCTTCTGCGTTGGTATATAGCTCTCTCAGGAAGGCTAGTATGGGAGGGTCCACTCCGAGGTTTTCCAGGATCTGCCATATCTTTGCATGCTGTACGCAGTCGAAAGCCACGCTTAGGTCTACATAGACCAGATAGATGTTACCTCCTTTAGCGCGTGTGTACTTTCCTGCCAAAAGGACGAGGTTTAGGGCCTGTTCCACCGTTCCGAGCCCCTTCTGGAAACCATATTGCAGGTCAGTGATGATGTTATTCTCCCGGGCCCATGATTGTAGTCGGTCCAGGAGTATTCGACCTGCAATCTTACCCGTAGAGTCCAGAAGGGAGATCGGTCGGTAGCACGCGGGGTCATTTCGGTCCCCTTTCTTAAAGATGGGCAATAATGTAGATGTGGACCATGATTGGATGAGACCAGTTTCGGCAGCTGCTGCCATTACCCGTGTGAGTATTATTGACCAATAATCGACATTGTGTGGGAACAAGTCCATGGGAACCCCGTCTGGGCCGGGGGCCTTGCCAGGGTTTGAGGCCTTGATTGCCTTTCTGACCTCGTTGAGGGTAAAACGTAGCCTAATGGGATAGATATTTCTCTTTGCTGTTTCAGAATCTTGTGTCTGAATTATTTGAGCACCCGTTGGTAATGCAAAGATTTTTGTAAAGTGAGAGACCCAGTCGTCCTCAGTTATTGCCACATCAAGGTGGTTTGGGTCAGTGATGTTAGCCAAAAAGGGTGATCTTATGGTCTGCCAGAAAGCAGTGCTATCTTTCCTTGCTGCACTGTCGTGTAGTTGAAGCCATAGATCTTGCTTTATCTGCTTTTTGCGGTTTTTTCGGGCGGTATTATAGATTTTTCTCCGTTGTGAGATTAATTGGAGGTCCCTCGGTTTCTGTCTTAGGGCTTCTTTAAGGGATGTAAGGGTCTTTCGGCAGTCGGTGTCAAACCATCTCGTGGTCGGAAGTCTAGGCTTGTTTTTAGTGTTTATGAATAGCTCGTCCCTTATTACTTCCTGGATGTTATTAAAGGAGGTGATAATTATTTCTGATGATGCCTCGGGGGACAAACAGTTCGTTAACCAGAGATGGGTTTTTTCGAGAACCCTTTGTGTTATCTCTTCCGGGTCGATCTTTGACCATTTGATTGCGTAGCCATTCGTCTTCCTCATGGCCAGCGATTGTTGGTCAAGAGGGCTGACTTTTGCAGAGAGTGTTCCTGCTTTTTTCATGAGGATTTCCACACTTAGAGGATAGTGGTCACTGATTGGATTAGACCCTATTTTGTAGTTGTTTAATTGCCCATTATAGGAATTTGAGGCTAAAATATAGTCGATGGTAGACAGAAAGCCTCGCCCGTGAAAGGTGGGTAGAAAGTCCTGCACCGGGTTAACTAATTCGTTAGCAAAGTCAAGGTCTAAGGTAAAGAGGATTTCATTTAGTTTGTTACCACTCGAGGTGTGCACAAAGTGGGGAATGGGATTTCCGAGTTCGTTCTGGAGCCCACAGTTCCCGTTTTTGTAATTTGGGCACAGTGATAAATTGAAGTCACCTCCCCAGATGTACTTGAGTATGGAATTGGAATATGCCGCTATTTCGTCTAGGTGTGAGCAGCATTCCAGAGTACCGGTGTTATTATAGTAGTTTATGAATACATATAACTTTTTCTTTGATTCCATTGGCTGTGTTACTTGAATGATTTGAAAATTATGCGTTTCCTTTAATAATTTTACAGTGAGTGGAACAGTATTGGAAAAATAGATCATGAGTCCACCTTTAGGTCTTCCCATAGTACTGGGTACTGCTTTGGTGAAGAATGTTTTGTAGCCCGCTAAATGAAGTGGAGTTGTGCGCCAGGTCTCTTGTAGGCACAAGATTTGTTTGCTCCTTGCTGTGTCGAGCCATGAAGGACAAGTTATTTTAGTTGTTAGGCCTGCAACGTTCCAGTAGGCAATAGCTAGGCTCAGAGTTGGTAGTTCCTTTGCAGTTGCGGGTGTTGTCGAGTTGATGATATTCGCTGTGGCATGTTGGACAGGTATTCCCAAGTACTCTTAGTCATAACTCTCTTGTTCCTACTAATTATTACTGTTCTTCTACTCACTCATACTTCCTCATACATATTTCTACACGTATTCCTCCTATACTTACGACTCATTTTTCATACTTACTCCTCCTCCTACTGCTCCTTCTACTCGTACTCCTCCTCTTACACCTGTTCTTACTCCTATTTTACTCTTTTCTTTAATCCTACTTATGCCTACTTTTACTCCTACTTAATTGAACTTTTATTTCCACTTATTCCTACCTAACTTACTTACTTCTACTCTTGTTCATTCCTCTACTCACTTCTGCTTGCTCCTATTTACTCTTTCATTTCCACGTACACCAGTTCTCACACATACTCCTACATTTACACCTACTTACATGTCCTCTTATTTCAACTTACCTATACTCACTTCTGCTTGCGCCTATTTACTCCTCCTTTTTCATATAGACTTACTCTTATTCCCACACATACTCCTATGCATATACCTACTTTCACTTTTTCTTATTCCTACCTGCTCAAGTTTCTACTTACTCCTACTCCTACTCTTACACAGACTCCTGGTACTACTCTTACTTATGTTTATGCATATATACAGTGCATGGCTACCCAACTAGGGCTTTCTAGTCTTAAATGAATCATCTGCGCAGCCTCACTGACATCGTAGAGATCAAAAGAGCCATGTTTTTAGCTGTTTCTTGAAAATCGCCTCGCTAGGTCTCTGGCACAGAAGGGGGTTCCAAGGTTTAGCTGCTAGAAACCTGGGCGAGCATCCTCCCTGTCTTACCCTTATGATCCTAGACACAGTAGCTAGCCTTAAGTTGGAAGATTTCAGGTCCATTGGAGGACTATAGGAAAGAATCAAGTTTAATAAAAAGAAGGGACCGGTGATAGCAAAGGCACAAAATCAAAGCAAAGAGCTTTACATTTGACCAACGTTGACCAACGTATCCACTGGAAACCAATTGTTCTCTATGAATGCGGAGGAGCAGGCAAATCGTGTTTCAAATGATTTGTACGTTTTAGTGAAGTTTATGCCACCCCCAAATAAAGAACTTTCCCTTAGTCAAGATGTGAAATAGTAAGAACCTGGACCATGGTTTTATGTCTGGACCATGGTTTTATGTCTCGCCTGTGACAGCGCATGCTCTGTCGCTTCCGACACATATTGTAAACTGAAGGGGCTTTAGGGCCACAAACTGCTTACCATTGATTGGCTGCCTTACCACTCTTATTTGCTGGCTCATGATTGGTCAGTGTATGTTGGTTTTACTTTCTCGTTGTTCATTTCTCCTGTCTGTGGAGCATGGACCATGTACCTATTGCTTCTTTTTGATTAGTGTCCTTCCGCAGTTCGCACTGGGACTGAGGAGCTTTTTTTCCCTTTCTTTTTCCCTGTCGTCATTGTAGTTGCTTTTCCCCCTGTTTCCAACCTGCATCATTGCTTACCATTTTTGCTTGCTCATCTCCCGCCTCCCCTGTGGTTGCTTGCTCTGTCATTGTTGCTTCCCCACACCCTCCTGCATCATTACTTACCCGTTGTTTTTAGGGCTCGGCCTCCGCCCACTGAAAGTGGGAGGAGTTTCGAGATCCTAATGTTAAAGGGGAAAAAAAAGTATCTCCTAGGGCTTTGGCGAGACACATTCCACACATTCCTTAGTCTGGTATCTCATCAGGCCAGTGATTCGTCTTCGTTGTGGTGTCGTTTTAATAGGCTTGAAGTGATAGGGTAAATGTAGTTATCCTCCGCCATGTTGGGCATTTTTCGTTCGTGTGCGCGCAAAGAAGTACATTAATTATAATTAGGAGCTGTCAGGGTGCCTCCGTAAGTGAATCCAGATGGCCGGGCGCGTTCACCATTCAGCAGCGCTCAGCGCGCAGCTGCTCCATGCCAGGCCGGGAAAGGGCTTCATTAGTTCAAGAACAAGAGTCTGACGTTCTGTCATGGGCTGTTCTTTTAATCTCAGTTTCATTTTTTTTCTGGAATGGTCCGTGGCCGGTGTGGCCGGTGTGAATGGAATTGTTCTCTCGAGTTTATTATGTGTTTCTTTGCAGCAGCTTTTGTTTTCGGAGCTGAGGTAATGAATAGCAAGCTGGCAGGCAGCGCCTTTTAGAACTGTTTGCTTTCTGTTTGAGACTCCTGACAATGTTTTACAAAATCTTTTTTCTAAAAGCAAGCATCTATCGGAAGTGGGAGATAGGAACCTTTTGACTGGTTTCATATAGTTCAGAGATTCACTTTCATTCCTCTTTAAATATCACTCTTTAGGTGTTCAAGGTTTGTGTATTTTTTTTTTTACATATCTTAAGACAATCTAAAAGTATTTTTTCAAGATGAAATGCCAAAGCAGCACTATGTAGAGCAATGACATACTACAAGTGGCATACTATAATATTTTTTTAATAAGGGGCAAGACGTTGAAAGCCTAATAGCATTCTCAAAGTTTATGTGTAGTGTTCATAAAAGCAGCAAATCTGGGATAAGCTGGGGGGAACTGTCTTTCGCTCTAAAGGCTGTCTGTCAACAGGTTTCCGCTTTCAGAAGTCTAACTGGAATTCTTCAGGACTGTTTATATGGAGTAGTTGCACTATTCTAGCAGACAGTAAAGCATCTGATTACAGTGGTCTTGGGGGCAGAAAACATGACCGCCTTGCTCCTGTCACACTCACATACGTGTATATGACAATTGTGAGAGTGTAGTTTGAGAGTTGAGAGTGCAGATTGAGAGTTGAGAGTGCAGATTGAGAGTGCAGATTGAGAGTGCAGATTGAGAGTGCAGTTTGAGAGTGTAGTTTGAGAGTGCAGTTTGAGAGTGCAGTTTGAGAGTGCAGTTTGAGAGTGCAGTTTGAGAGTGCAGTATGAGAGTGCAGTATGAGAGTGCAGTATGAGAGTGCAGATTGAGAGTGGTGTTTGAGTGCGCAGAGTGGACATTGAGAGTTGAGAGTGCAGTTTGAGAGTGCAGTTTGAGAGTGCAGAGTGGCGGTGCAGAGTGCAGAGTGGCAGTGCAGAGTGGCGGTGCAGAGTGCGGAGTGGCAGTGCAGAGTGCAGAGTGGCGGTGCAGAGTGGCGGTGCAGAGTGGGGGTGCAGAGTGGGGGTGCAGAATGGGGGTGCAGAGTGGGGGTGCAGAGTGGCGGTGCAGAGTGGCGGTGCAGAGTGGCGGTGCAGAGTGGCGGTGCGGCGGTGCAGAGTGGCGGTGCAGAGTGGCGGTGCAGAGTGCAGAGTGGTGGTGCAGAGTGGCGGTGCAGAGTGCAGAGTAGCCGTGCAGAGTGGCGGTGCAGAGTGGCGGTGCAGAGTGCAGAGTGGCGGTGCAGAGTGGCGGTGCAGAGTGCAGAGTGGCGGTGCAGAGTGGCGGTGCAGAGTGGCGGTGCAGAGTGGCGGTGCAGAGTGGCGGCGCAGAGTGGCGGTGCAGAGTGGCGGTGCAGAGTGGCGGTGCAGAGTGGCGGTGCGGCGGTGCAGAGTGGCGGTGCAGAGTGGCGGTGCAGAGTGCAGAGTGGCGGTGCAGAGTGGCGGTGCAGAGTGGCGGTGCAGAGTGGCGGTGCAGAGTGGCGGTGCAGAGTGGTGGTGCAGCGGTGCAGAGTGGCGGTGCAGAGTGGCGGTGCAGAGTGGTGGTGCAGAGTGGCGGTGCAGAGTGGTGGTGCAGAGTGGCGGTGCAGAGTGGCGGTGCAGAGTGGCGTTGCGGCGGTGCAGAGTGGCGGTGCAGAGTGGCGTTGCGGCGGTGCAGAGTGGCGGGGCAGAGTGGCGGTGCAGAGTGGCGGTGCAGAGTGGCGGTGCAGAGTGCAGAGTGGCGGTGCAGAGTGGCGGTGCAGAGTGCAGAGTGGCGGTGCAGAGTGGCGGTGCAAAGTGGCGGTGCAGAGTGGCGGTGCAGAGTGCAGAGTGGCGGTGCAGAGTGGCGGTGCAGAGTGGCGGTGCAGAGTGGCGGTGCAGAGTGGCGGTGCAGAGTGCAGAGTGGCGGTGCAGAGTGGCGGTGCAGAGTGGCGGTGCAGAGTGGCGGTGCAGAGTGCAGAGTGGCGGTGCAGAGTGCAGAGTGGCGGTGCAGAGTGCAGAGTGGCAGTGCAGAGTGCAGAGTGGCGGTGCAGAGTGGCGGTGCAGAGTGCAGAGTGCAGAGTGGGGGTGCAGAGTGGGGGTGCAGAGTGGCGGTGCAGAGTGCAGAGTGGCGGTGCAGAGTGGCGGTGCAGAGTAGCGGTGCAGAGTGGCGGTGCAGAGTGGCGGTGCAGAGTGGCGGTGCGGCGGTGCAGAGTGGCGGTGCAGAGTGGCAGTGCAGAGTGGCGGTGCAGAGTGGCGGTGCAGAGTGCAGAGTGGCGGTGCAGAGTGGCGGTGCAGAGTGGCGGTGCAGAGTGGCGGTGCAGAGTGGCGGTGCAGAGTGGTGGTGCAGAGTGGGGGTGCAGAGTGGCGGTGCAGAGTGGCGGTGCAGAGTGGCGGTGCAGAGTGGCGGCGCAGAGTGGCGGTGCAGAGTGGCGGTGCAGAGTGGCGGTGCAGAGTGGCGGTGCAGAGTGGCGGTGCGGCGGTGCAGAGTGGCGGTGCAGAGTGGCGGTGCAGAGTGGCGGTGCAGCGGTGCAGAGTGGCGGTGCAGAGTGGCGGTGCAGAGTGGCGGTGCGGTGGTGCAGAGTGGCGGTGCAGAGTGGCGGTGCAGAGTGCAGAGTGGCGGTGCAGAGTGGCGGTGCAGAGTGGCGGTGCAGAGTGCAGAGTGGCGGTGCAGAGTGGCGGTGCAGAGTGCAGAGTGGCGGTGCAGAGTGGCGGTGCAGAGTGCAGAGTGGCGGTGCAGAGTGGCGGTGCAAAGTGGCGGTGCAGAGTGGCGGTGCAGAGTGCAGAGTGGCGGTGCAGAGTGGCGGTGCAGAGTGGCGGTGCAGAGTGGCGGTGCAGATTGGCTGTGCAGAGTGGCGGTGCAGAGTGGCGGTGCAGAGTGGCGGTGCAGAGTGGCGGTGCAGAGTGCAGAGTGGCGGTGCAGAGTGGCGGTGCAGAGTGCAGAGTGGCGGTGCAGAGTGCAGAGTGGCGGTGCAGAGTGGCGGTGCAGAGTGCAGAGTGGGGGTGCAGAGTGGGGGTGCAGAGTGGCGGTGCAGAGTGCAGAGTGGCGGTGCAGAGTGGCGGTGCAGAGTGGCGGTGCAGAGTGGCGGTGCAGAGTGGCGGTGCGGCGGTGCAGAGTGGCGGTGCAGAGTGCAGAGTGGCGGTGCAGAGTGGTGGTGCAGAGTGGCGGTGCAGAGTGCAGAGTGGCGGTGCAGAGTGGCGGTGCAGAGTGCAGAGTGGCGGTGCAGAGTGGCGGTGCAGAGTGCAGAGTGGCGGTGCAGAGTGGCGGTGCAGAGTGGCGGTGCAGAGTGGCGGTGCAGAGTGCAGAGTGGCGGTGCAGAGTGGCGGTGCTGAGTGGCGGTGCAGAGTGGCGGTGCAGAGTGGCGGTGCAGAGTGGGGGTGCAGAGTGGGGGTGCAGAGTAGGGGTGCAGAGTGGCGGTGCAGAGTGCAGAGTGGCGGTGCAGAGTGGCGGTGCAGAGTGGTGGTGCAGAGTGGCGGTGCGGCGGTGCAGAGTGGCGGTGCAGAGTGGCGGTGCAGAGTGCAGAGTGGCGGTGCAGAGTGGCGGTGCAGAGTGCAGAGTGGCGGTGCAGAGTGGCGGTGCAGAGTGGCGGTGCAGAGTGCAGAGTGGCGGTGCAGAGTGGCGGTGCAGAGTGCAGAGTGGCGGTGCAGAGTGGCGGTGCAGAGTGGTGGTGCAGAGTGGCGGTGCAGAGTGGCGGTGCAGAGTGGCGGTGCAGAGTGGCGGTGCAGAGTGGCGGCGCAGAGTGGCGGTGCAGAGTGGCAGTGCAGAGTGGCGGTGCAGAGTGGCGGTGCGGCGGTCCAGAGTGGCGGTGCAGAGTGGCGGTGCAGAGTGCAGAGTGGCGGTGCAGAGTGGCGGTGCAGAGTGGCGGTGCAGAGTGGCGGTGCAGAGTGGCGGTGCAGCAGTGCAGAGTGGCGGTGCAGAGTGGTGGTGCAGAGTGGCGGTGCAGAGTGGCGGTGCAGAGTGGCGGTGCAGAGTGGCGGTGCAGAGTGGCGTTGCGGCGGTGCAGAGTGGCGGTGCAGAGTGGCGGTGCAGAGTGGCGGTGCAGAGTGCAGAGTGGCGGTGCAGAGTGGCGGTGCAGAGTGGCGGTGCAGAGTGGCGGTGCAGAGTGCAGAGTGGCGGTGCAGAGTGCAGAGTGGCGGTGCAGAGTGGCGGTGCAGAGTGCAGAGTGGGGGTGCAGAGTGGGGGTGCAGAGTGGCGGTGCAGAGTGCAGAGTGGCGGTGCAGAGTGGCGGTGCAGAGTGGCGGTGCGGCGGTGCGGCGGTGCGGCGGTGCAGAGTGGCGGGTGCAGAGTGCAGAGTGGCGGTGCAGAGTGGCGGTGCAGAGTGGCGGTGCAGAGTGGCGGTGCAGAGTGCAGAGTGGCGGTGCAGAGTGGCGGTGCAGAGTGCAGAGTGGCGGTGCAGAGTGGCGGTGCAGAGTGCAGAGTGGCGGTGCAGAGTGGCGGTGCAGAGTGGCGGTGCAGAGTGGCGGTGCAGAGTGCAGAGTGGCGGTGCAGAGTGGCGGTGCTGAGTGGCGGTGCAGAGTGGCGGTGCAGAGTGGGGGTGCAGAGTGGGGGTGCAGAGTGGGGGTGCAGAGTGGCGGTGCAGAGTGCAGAGTGGCGGTGCAGAGTGGCGATGCAGAGTGGCGGTGCAGAGTGGCGGTGCAGAGTGCAGAGTGGCGGTGCAGAGTGGCGGTGCAGAGTGCAGAGTGGCGGTGCAGAGTGGCGGTGCAGAGTGGCGGTGCAGAGTGCAGAGTGGCGGTGCAGAGTGGCGGTGCAGAGTGCAGAGTGGCGGTGCAGAGTGGCGGTGCAGAGTGGTGGTGCAGAGTGGCGGTGCAGAGTGGCGGTGCAGAGTGGCGGTGCAGAGTGGCGGCGCAGAGTGGCGGTGCAGAGTGGCGGTGCAGAGTGGCGGTGCAGAGTGGCGGTGCGGCGGTGCAGAGTGGCGGTGCAGAGTGGCGGTGCAGAGTGCAGAGTGGCAGTGCAGAGTGGCGGTGCAGAGTGGCGGTGCAGAGTGGCGGTGCAGAGTGGCGGTGCAGAGTGGCGGTGCAGCGGTGCAGAGTGGCGGTGCAGAGTGGTGGTGCAGAGTGGCGGTGCAGAGTGGCGGTGCAGAGTGGCGGTGCAGAGTGGCGTTGCGGCGGTGCAGAGTGGCGGTGCAGAGTGGCGGTGCAGAGTGGCGTTGCGGCGGTGCAGAGTGGCGGTGCAGAGTGGCGCTGCAGAGTGCAGAGTGGCGGTGCAGAGTGGCGGTGCAGAGTGCAGAGTGGCGGTGCAGAGTGGCGGTGCAGAGTGCAGAGTGGCGGTGCAGAGTGGCGGTGCAGAGTGCAGAGTGGCGGTGCAAAGTGGCGGTGCAGAGTGGCGGTGCAGAGTGCAGAGTGGCGGTGCAGAGTGGCGGTGCAGAGTGGCGGTGCAGAGTGGCGGTGCAGAGTGGCGGTGCAGTGGTGCAGAGTGGCGGTGCAGAGTGGCGGTGCAGAGTGCAGAGTGGCGGTGCAGAGTGGCGGTGCAGAGTGGCGGTGCAGAGTGCAGAGTGGCGGTGCAGAGTGCAGAGTGGCGGTGCAGAGTGGCGGTGCAGAGTGCAGAGTGGGGGTGCAGAGTGGGGGTGCAGAGTGGGGGTGCAGAGTGGCGGTGCAGAGTGCAGAGTGGCGGTGCAGAGTGGCGGTGCAGAGTGGCGGTGCAGAGTGGCGGTGCGGCGTTGCAGAGTGGCGGTGCAGATTGGCGGTGCAGAGTGGCGGTGCAGAGTGGCGGTGCAGAGTGCAGAGTGGTGGTGCAGAGTGGCGATGCAGAGTGCAGAGTGGCGGTGCAGAGTGGCGGTGCAGAGTGCAGAGTGGCGGTGCAGAGTGGCGGTGCAAAGTGGGGGTGCAGAGTGGCGGTGCAGAGTGGCGGTGCAGAGTGGCGGTGCAGAGTGGCGGCGCAGAGTGGCGGTGCAGAGTGGCGGTGCCGAGTGGCGGTGCAGAGTGGCGGTGCAGAGTGGCGGTGCAGAGTGGCGGTGCAGAGTGCAGAGTGGCGGTGCAGAGTGGCGGTGCAGAGTGGCGGTGCAGAGTGGCAGTGCAGAGTGGCGGTGCAGAGTGGCGGTGCAGAGTGGCGGTGCAGAGTGGCGGTGCAGCGGTGCAGAATGGCGGTGCAGAGTGGCGGTGCAGAGTGGCGGTGCAGAGTGGCGGTGCAGAGTGGCGGTGCAGAGTGCAGAGTGGCGGTGCAGAGTGGCGGTGCAGAGTGGCGGTGCAGAGTGGCGGTGCAGAGTGCAGAGTGGCAGTGCAGAGTGGCGGTGCAGAGTGTAGAGTGGCGGTGCAGAGTGGCGGTGCAGAGTGCAGAGTGGCGGTGCAGAGTGGCGGTGCAAAGTGGCGGTGCAGAGTGGCGGTGCAGAGTGCAGAGTGGCGGTGCAGAGTGGCGGTGCAGAGTGGCGGTGCAGAGTGGCGGTGCAGAGTGGTGGTGCAGAGTGGCGGTGCAGAGTGCAGAGTGGCGGTGCAGAGTGGCGGTGCAGAGTGGCGGTGCAGAGTGGCGGTGCAGAGTGGCGTTGCAGAGTGGCGGTGCAGAGTGGCGGTGCAGAGTGGCGGTGCAGAGTGCAGAGTGGCGGTGCAGAGTGCAGAGTGGCGGTGCAGAGTGGCGGTGCAGAGTGCAGAGTGGGGGTGCAGAGTGGGGGTGCAGAGTGGCGGTGCAGAGTGCAGAGTCGCGGTGCTGAGTGGCGGTGCAGAGTGGCGGTGCAGAGTGGCGGTGCAGAGTGGCGGTGCGGCGGTGCAGAGTGGCGGTGCGGCGGTGCAGAGTGGCGGTGCAGAGTGGTGGTGCAGAGTGCAGAGTGGCTGTGCAGAGTGGCGGTGCAGAGTGGCGGTGCAGAGTGCAGAGTGGCGGTGCAGAGTGCCGTTGCAGAGTGCAGAGTGGCGGTGCAGAGTGGCGGTGCACAGTGCAGAGTGGCGGTGCAGAGTGGCGGTGCAAAGTGGCGGTGCAGAGTGGCGGTGCAGAGTGCAGAGTGGCGGTGCAGAGTGGCGGTGCAGAGTGGCGGTGCAGAGTGGCGGTGCAGAGTGGCGGTGCAGAGTGGCGGTGCGGCGGTGCAGAGTGGCGGTGCGGCGGTGCAGAGTGCAGAGTGGCGGTGCAGAGTGGCGGTGCAGAGTGGCGGTGCAGTGTGGCGGTGCAGTTGTGCAGAGTGGCGGTGCAGAGTGCAGAGTGGCGGTGCAGAGTGGCGGTGCAGAGTGGCGGTGCAGAGTGGCGGTGCAGAGTGGCGGTGAGTGCAGAGTGACAGTGAGTGCAGAGTGACAGTGAGTGCAGAGTGACAGTGAGTGCAGAGTGACAGTGAGTGCAGAGTGACAGTGAGTGCAGAGTGACAGTGAGTGCAGAGTGACAGCAGAGTGACAGTGAGTGCAGAGTGACAGCAGAGTGACAGTGAGTGCAGAGTGACAGCAGAGTGACAGTGAGTGCAGAGTGACAGCAGAGTGACAGTGAGTGCAGAGTGACAGCAGAGTGACAGTGAGTGCAGAGTGACAGTGAGTGCAGAGTGACTGTAGAGTGCAGAGTGACTGTAGAGTGCAGAGTGACTGTAGAGTGCAGAGTGACAGCAGAGTGCAGAGTGACAGCAGAGTGCAGAGTGACAGTGAGTGCAGAGTGACAGTGAGTGCAGAGTGACAGTGAGTGCAGAGTGACAGTGAGTGCAGAGTGACAGTGAGTGCAGAGTGACAGTGAGTGCAGAGTGACTGCAGAGACAGTGTGTCAGGGTGCACTTTGTGTGAGTGTGCAGAATGAGTGTGCAGGGTAAACAGTGTGTGACTATGCAGGGTGACATTAGGAGTGTGCGGGTGAGCAGTGTGTGAATGTTACGGGGCAGTGTGTGAGTGTGCAGAAAACACCACACACACATACACCACACACACATAACGCACACACAAACCACACACCTCAGTCTCTCAACACCACACACTTGTCACCACTCAACACAACACACTCACCACCACACTCACTCCCCAGGCTCACCCCCACAGACTCACCACCACACACTCACCAGCACACAGAAAACAACACACACAACAACAAACCCCCAGCCGTCAATGAATGCTTTCACCATGCACAAACACCAACAACCATCATCCATCTGTGCACGCTTTTACCAAACACACACCCACCAGCCGTCAGTGCACCCTTCCACCAGGCACACACACCTCCAGCCGGCAGTGCACTTTTCCACTAAGCAATCGCAGTATGGTACACTTTACTTTTAAACATATTCATATAAAGCACAGCATGCCACCATTGGTAAAATTACAATTCAACAAACATACTTCCACTACACACCACATGCACACACTCCATAACACATGGCAAAAAGACATTGGCATTTACAATGCCATTAGCTCAAACTCAAATAAATCCGAGCCCGATTGCATTTCTAATGCTTGTTTTTCTTGTTCCGTGCACCATCCGTGCTCCTGTGTCATTGCTTGTCCCTTTGCTGCTTCCCCGATGTTCCTTCCTTTGTCCCCTCTCCCTATAGTTGCTTGCACCTTGAAACCCACACCACCACCCTCACACCTGTTTTTGCTTGAACACTCCCACCCCCAACCATCACTCGTTGTTGCTTCCACAATCCCACCTGCGCCCCTCCCGCTCCAAAAACATTTGACAAAGCCAAATAATACTCACATACCCAAGAACTATTTACCTTTATCATTGTGTTTTTGTGCCCTGCGTACAGAAGTGTGGCTACTGTGCACCTGTGTTGAAAATAAAGAATAGCAAATCGCTATGATACGGCCAACGTTGACCTCGTTATATCCCCCCTTTTTTTTTACTTTCAGCAATGCAGCACGGCAGTCACACTGCTGTCCAACTTGGCTAAAACAAAAATGACAAAGCCAATGGATCTTGCATAGGGGAAACTTATTGGCTTTGTCTATTCTTGGCTTATGTGAGTATAATGAAGGGGTCCAATGACAATGTCTTGGGGCTCCTGAGAAAGCCGAAAGAGCGGACTGACAGTTTCTCAACTTGATGATCCAAGTTAAGTTATCGTCAAACCAAATTTACTCTTACTACTACTAACACCTACTCTTCCTCCTTCTTTAATTCTTATTCTTAATCCTTACTCCTATTCCTATCCTTACTTTTACATTGCTTCTTTCTCCTACACTTACCCCTACTTACTCCTCCTCTTAATTCTACTTCTGTCAACTTTCATTCCTAATTTAATCCTAATAACTTCTACTATTCACCAAAACATATATCAATCCATCTACACCAAAGCCTTCTTCAATAGTCCCATAACCAAGCATTTACTCATTCACCATGCTCTGCAGCCATCACATTCACCGACTGTCAACCAACCACAGAGTTATCCTTGTATAAAACCACACAGCCATGAATCTATTAATTCATCCAACCAACATCTGTCTGTGGATGTCTAGGCCCTTAGGTGTGTTTTGTCAGAACACATATGTGTGTATGTGTAGATGTGTGTGTTCAACTATGAATATAGTCATTATATATATCTGTATCTATATCTATATCTATCTATATATATATATATTCACTGAAAAAACCATAGGTTATAGACCATATATAGTTAGGAATTAGCATTTAAAAAACCTTATTTTACTCACACAAAACCATTGAAATTCCATATATAGTTAGTTGCACTAACTATATATCGCGCACCCGCAATCCACTGCTGATCATGTCACATATTACATCATTCATGACATGGTCAGTGACATCACTGATGACATCACTGATGACATCTCAAATGACATCACTGATGACATCACTGATGACAACATCCAGTGACTGTATGTTTCTGTAAAGTTAAAATATGTCTTACATATTGAAGAATGAGTGGATGTATAAGTGTCTGGATGAAGGATTTAGTAGGTGCGTGACTGACTGTATGAGTGAGTGATTAAATGTGTCTCACTGAATGCATGGGTTAGTGACTAAACTGTCTTAATTTGTGCATCATTATGTCTGTTGTGATGTAAACTGCTGCATGTGTTGATCATTAGCTATACGAGAGGCTATATGTGTTATTAATTGGTTGCCCAAGTATTTCTATGGGAGATTGAGTTTGTGTGGGGGTGGCTGGAAGGTGTGTGACTCTATGCATAGATGTGTGAGCAGTTTATTCACTAGGTGTATGAGTTCAAGACTGCATGTGGAAACAGCTACATGGGCAGTTGACTGTGTGCATGAGTGTATTGATGAGTGAATGGATATCTCAATGCTACATGTCATAGTAAGTACATATGTTAAACACAGTACATGTGAGAGTTGGCATATATAAATAACTGTGCATGAGAGCCACTGAATGAGTGAGTGGTTGTATCGATCATTGTGAACTTGTATCAGGGATTGTATAAGAGAGTAAATATGTGTTAGTATATGTTTCAATAAGTAAGGTGTGTTTAACTGTATAGTTGAAGAAATGGAGGTGAGATTGTTTCTTTGCATGACTGACTGGGTGTGTGAGTAACTCCATGGATGAGTGGCAGTGTGTGAGTGTCTGTATACACTGAGTGTATCTAAGGTTATATTAGAGTCTGAAGAGGTTTATCGTATTAGCACAAGAATGATGTCAAATGAGATGTCATCAGTGATGTCATCAGTGATGTCATTTGAGATGTCATCAGTGATGTCATCAGTGATGTCACTGACCATGTCATGAATGATGTAATATGTGACATGATCAGCAGTGGATTGCGGGTGCGCGATATATAGTTAGTGCAACTAACTATATATGGAATTTCAATGGTTTTGTGCGAGTAAAATAAGGTTTTTTAAATGCTAATTCCTAACTATATATGGTCTATAACCTATGGTTTTTTCAGTGAATTTCAATGGTTTTTTAATAGCAAATATCATAAGCTGTCGAATGTCAAGTACGTGGTAAGTAAAAACATTTTCGTGTTTATGCACACTGATCTGCTTTGAATGCTGCCCCCCACCCCTCATTTCTATTAGGAGTACTCTCTCTTTGCAGATAGTGAAGGGTAGTTAACGCAGGCCTTTGCCCCCATTGTAATCCGTCGTGCCTGCTTCTCTCTCCATTTGATTGATTGTTCTCTTTGGTTCATTCTCTATTTACAAACAAGCACAGAGTCGCAATACTCTGTTTAGTCTTTGCAGATAGCGAAAAATCGTGTAAAAAAACAAAAGGAATCGAGCAAAATCAGTAGGCCACTAATGGGATCTCTTTTTGACCTCCCTAAAATAGAAACATTAGGAACAACCTGTTGATAATACCAATGTGTATGTACATAAGCGGCGTTCATTTGTGTTCACAGTACCCCTTGTTGATTGTTTGAATCGAGCATTGAATTGTTCGAAGTTGGTTCTCTTAAGAATCTTCTCTGCCTGCAAACGAGGAAGAATAGGAATATTCTCTCTCCCTTTGCAGATAGTGAAGGGTAGGTAACGCAAACCTTTAACACGTCATGCCTATTTCGTTCCTCATTGATTGATTGTTTCCCCAAACATTGACTGTTTGGGAATTGGTTCTTTTTGGAGGTATTCCCTGTTTGCAAATATACGTAGGAAAATCTTTGCAAATAGTGAAAGGGTACGTAATGCGGACCTTTCTCCCCCGTTGTAATCTGTCATGCCTATCTACTCCCCACTGATTGATGCACCTGTTTCACCCGGACCATTTACTAGAGATACGTCATCTGGCCCGACCAGAGAGCACCCCTAGTGAAAAGGACATATGCAATAATAACGAAGTGATCACTGTATCCTGTTAACAGAAACTTTAGCATGAAACAACCTGGAAAGAAAAGAATAGGAAAACGAAAATCAGTAGGCCACTGATGAACATGAACTTTTATTAAACAACGAACAAAGAAACGATAACATAACGTAATGATAAAACCTATTAATGTCCTAGAAACAAGAAAACGTTAAAATATGCCAGTGGTGAGAGACCAGAAAAACAGTAAGAGAAACCAAATCACCCCTCGCTGTCCCACCGCCTGCCACGCCAAAAAAATCGATAGACTAGGGAAAATGCAAGTCAGTAGAACATCCGCCCCCACTCTGGAAACTTCCAAGGTGGGGCAGGGTTGCGGCTACGCCCAGCCGGGAGCAGCCCATATAAGGCGGGTCCTGCTGCCACGCCTCGGCCAGGAGATCCTAACGTAGGGTGTAGCCGGAGGAGAGGCCGAGGCCAGCGGGACCCGGCCAGGGGATTGCCTTTACAACGCTGAAGAGTTGCAGGGGGGGGAATATCTCCTCGACCCTCCCCTCTCTCTCCCAGTCCGGCCGCGGTGGCCCTTGACAGTTTCAGGTAGTCCCGCCACATGCTCTTCCGGTCCGGCCACCAACGGTCGGGGGGCCGAGGCCGACGGGATCCGGCTGCAGCCGATAAACCAAGGAACCCGTTCATGGGGCCAGAGCCAGGGGCGTCCGGCCGACATCCACCGGAAGCCCGGCCCGAAGACGGACGGGACACTTCTTCTTTCTTGAATAATGGCTGCGACAACACTGGGGGGGGATGTCTTGCACATGCCTCCGACCCCCCCCCCCCTCGTCCTCATCGCCTGGTCCGGCCATAACAAATCTCAAGCGAGACGCCGTGGGGTGCACTGGGAGGGAGAGACGGTGCGAACAGGCCTCTCCCGCCTCCCCAGGTGGAGGCTTCCCAGCTGCACCCTCAGCGCTCCAGGCGCCCGGAAAAGGGTTCTTCCACCGTGGCGATGCTGCAACGTCTCGCCCGGCAGGGTGGAGCCCGTCCGCTCATTTGACCCCGCGATCGCCAGTAGCTACCGAACTCTCAAAATGGCGGTCGACCTGGCAAGAGCGGGCCCAGCATAAAGAAATGGCCCGGTCACTGGTTGACTCCACCACCGTAGTCCTCCACGACCTTGAAGATTCTAGAGGAGCCGCGGGAGTCTCCGACCCCGATGGGGAATGACTGCTGTAGGAAGGGGGAGTCTCTGGTTGGCGCAGTGCAGCACTGCCGACAAACAGGGCCTCTCTCTTCCTCGTCAGGGCTGAGGGTTACCTTCAAGAACAACCTCTGCTTACCCTCTCGGTAGTGTGGCGCAAGCAGTCTAGGCTAATCTCTGGGGCATGTAAGGTTAAACACTTGCAATATTACACCGTCACAACCAACCCACCACACAATGACACCAAACTGTATTTGTAAAAATATATTCTCTTTATATAAATTTCAAGCAGGCTTGTAAATACAGTCTTGGTTATTTCAAATGCAGGTTCCAGTTACTCTTTAGGTTAAGTTGCCACAGTTCTTTCTCAGTAATAAGCAATCTTTGTTTAGTGTTATTCCCAAACAGTTCTTTCAGTGTTCTTTCCTTTCAAAGAGAAAGCCTCTCTCTGTTCTGGGGCTTTGGGACCCTCCCCGGCCTTCGGAGCGCCTTGCAGCGCCTCTCCTGCCTTCAAGGGTGAAACTGACTCGGCCCCTACCAACTCTCACGCATCTTGCGGTAGGCTTGGAATGGACACCAGAGAGGGGCTTGAAAAACCCTGGGCCTTTTCCAGAGGTGGGGGCTGAGCTCGGAGCAGAGCAGCAAGCAGGCGATCAGAGGAGCCCCGGACCTTTTCCAGAGGTGGGGGCTCCCAGCTGCAGTGAGGAGCAGGGAAGGGTGAGAGGAGCCTCTGGGGCCAAGGCACCTTCAGGAATGCTTTCTTTCAGGAATTGTCAGTGCAGAGGGGTCCCTTCTGACAGCGGAGATCTCCGGGAGGCAAGGCACCCTTCACAGTGCGGGGTGCGTGCGGCCTCTCCTGGGGGGGCAGAGCAAGGCAGGGCAGCCGGGTGCAATCAGATGCACGGGGTCCAGGCTGCTCGAGTCCCCGGGATTCCGGCGGGAGGGGCTGAAGTCTCCTCAAGGGCTCCGTGAAGCAGGCAGGGGTAGAGGAGCGGCCGGCCTTAGCCCTGGGGCAGAGAGCGACTCCGGGTGGAGCGAGGCTCTCAAGGGCAAGAGGGCAGGCTGGCTCCCGAGTACCACGGCCCTAGGAGGGGGCGAGAGGGGGCAGACTTCACCTCCGGCGGGAGGAAATACTCGGCCTCAGGCAGGGGACGAGCCAAAGCACAGGAGAACCCACTGGTCCTGGGGTTCAGTTCAGGGGGCAAGCTCAATCAAGCCCTTGGAGAAAAGTCTCAAGCACAAGTCAGCAAAGTCTTTTAGCAAAGTCTTCTCCTCTCCTTCCTCAGCAAGGCAAGCAGCAGGCCAGTCCTTCCAGCGTCTTCTTCTCCTTCTATTCGGGCAGAGGTTCTTTGTGGTAAAACAGGATTCTGATTTACAAGGAGCAGGGCTCCTACTTTTATACACAGTTTCTTTTGTTCTCACTGGCCAGGGGGGCCTCTGCATAACTGCTCTCAGCTCCTGAGCACTTGTGGTGGGTACTTCTGCTTCTGCATTCAGTGTGAGGGCAGGCACATCAGCCGCTCCCCAGGGGGGCGGAGCCGGCATTGTGAGGACAGGAGTAGCCTGAGCACTTTGTTGACAGGCTTCGGTCCTTCCTGGGCCAGGTGCAGGCTGAGTCATCAGTCGCTCCCCAGGAGGGCGGAGCCAGCATTGTGGTGGCAGAGCACAGCCTGATGCATCATTCAGGGGAAACTCCCACCACCCACTAAGGTGTCATCTGGCTATTCACTACCTGTCAACTCCCAGCCCTGTCACTCACACACACCAGACAGTCAGATCCACATCCAAGCAGAGGCGGGCTGAAATGGTTAGGCAAGCAAATGCTAACTTTCTAAAAGTAGCATTTGCAAACACAGGATATTAAAATAAACTTTACTAAAAGAAGTATTTTATTATTCTGAGTTCAGGCATACTAAACATGAATTTCTACCATGTTCCCTGAGCCTGCTGGGATTATAGAGTGTAATAATTCCAGCAGCCCATCTGGCCTAGAAGGGAACAGGTAGCCTTACAATAGTGAAAAACGAATTTGGTAGTAATTCACTATTAGAACATGCCACACACATCAGGGCATGTTCTACCTTACACTTACAATGCACCCTGCCCTCAGGCCTACCATAGGGGTGACTAATATGAAGTTTAAGGGAAGGTTTAGGGGCTGGCAAGTGTGTGCACTTGCCCAGCCAGGGTGACAGTACCAGACTGCACGCAGGTTCTGCAATGGCAGACCCTAGACACATTTTAAGGCTGCTTCTGTGGGTGGCGCAACCAGCGCTGCAGGCCCACTAGCAGTATTGGCATTCACAAGCCCTGGCACTCCTAGTGCACTTTACTAGGGACTAACAGTAAATCCAATGAACCAATCATGGACATCAATCACATGTACACTTTACAGTAGGGAGCACTTGCACTGCGGCACGGGTTGGCCGTGGCGCAGTGCCCTGAGTAGCAGACACCAGCAAAACATTTGAGGCACAACAGCAAAAAGTGGAAGGGAAACTCACGCCAAGGTGCCAGGTCTAACAACTGCCATGATCGCCCGTGGAGTGACGAAACTGTATCCGCGGGACGTCGGCGCTCCCATGCTGGCGCCAGCCTCACTTTGAATTACTAGAATCCTGCAGACCTCAGTTCCGGTGAAAGCACAGTGTGACCCGGTAGGAAAAATTGTTGCACCCCCTCCCCTTTTTGACTGATAGTTCAAACCACCGATCCTTTCCTTTGCCCTTTTAACGGAACTTTGGACTGCCTCCCCCTCTTTTAAATTTTCTAGAGAAAACAAAACATTAACCACTACATTAGCATAGCAGTTGACACCAGAACTGTTTTCAAATTGAAAACCAACAACATCTTCAACAGAATCCTTTTTGTTTCTGCTGTGACCCTGCTACAGCACACGCATTGTCCCCAGCAGTAATTCTGCAATGCCGGTAACAATAGCTGTGGTGCCTACTGGACTCACTCACCCCCGCGGCGCCCCACGCCGTTATTTGCTGGGCGGCAACTTACTAGACATCACTTTCGTGCCATCTAGATTTCAGCGCGTTCTGCTGCCTTGGAACTATTCGCACAACAGACTGCTACTGACGACCCACCCCCAGGCAACATCTTCTGAATTTTCATAATTTGAAAGAACTAGTAACATGTCCTCATCAGGAATTCAAAAGAAATTGCCACGGTCTCTTCGTTGTTTAAATGTTTTTACTGTTTTTGTTTTGTTGTATATATTTATATGTTATTAAAGTTTTATATTCCTACTACTTTGTTGGAGTGCTATATATTTTTAATGTGACACATAATTGTAAAAACTTTGATGTACAAAGAGTCATTCCTGGAATCTTCCGCTTCAGGCTCGGTCCCCTCCCCAATCACAATACAGGATGGTTTTCAGATAGTAGGAACACGTGTGGTGTGACGGATCTCATCGGGTGTGGGCCTTGATCTACTATAACTCCTTTGAAGAGGGGTGATTCTTTACAGCTGGGGCCATAAACTACATCTGCAGGGCTAGGTGATAGCCTGGACAATCGGACACAGAGGAAGAGGAGTGTCAGAGGGTGCGGTAGTGAATAGGGCGAAAGGGAGGTGTCGGGCGGGCACAGAGTGTGATTTTCAGGGAAGAGCAGCGCAGATGGGGGGAGGTTTATTGCCGATGCATAAGACAGAGAGCGGGGGTGACCAGTGCCTGGGGAAGATGCTTGCGAGGGTGGGGAGCCATGCTACGAATCGACAGCGTGCAGAGAGTGGGTCTGGTCAAGGCATCTAAAATGGCTGCCGTGCACGACAAAAGTGTGGCATTTCAAAAAAGGCAAGATGGCGCAGACAATGTTTTTCAACACTTCCTCATTTCCTTCGAATCGAACGTTAACAGACGTTGGTGCATATTACCAAAGTTAAGCGATATTTATCGCTAACGATGCTTACCAACGAATTTTTTACCGCTAAGCATCGTCAGAAATTATCGAAGATAAACCTTGCTATTATCAAGGTTTATCGCAAATGCGATAATAAACGGCCGCAATGCATGAATATCGCTAAAAAGTCAGCGATATTCATGCATTACCGAGCTAATGCTCTTAGCCATGTTATCCACCTCCCATTGGATAACATGGCTAAGAACTGCTCAGGGCAGGTGTTACTTTTTGGAGATATTCGCGCTTAGCGCGAATATCTCCAAAAGTTGGTAATAGGAGATAGATATCTTGCATGTTGTAATGCAAATTATTGTGGTATATGGAACTCATACCATAATCTCTCAGGAAAGCAGAAACTGATCCTTTTGGGACCGCCTGAAAAGGCCTAGGGGGTGAGGGGTACTCTACTTTGCCCCCTTTTCACGTTCCGAACTATTTTATTTTACTCTCTTCTGCAATTACACAAAATAGCAGCGATAAGATGCATCGGAGACACACAGTGAGAGAAAGGAGGCCGGAGATGAAGAAGAGATGTCAAATACACATTGGAGATAATATAGTGGCAGAAGGGAAGTAAATATGAGTAAACTTACCATGTAACATAAAAATGTTGCACTCTATACTATAAGTCTCATTTTATACTACAATCACTTCGCTACAACCTCATAAATTAAAAATAATAATGAATAATGTCTCAAACAATTTTTGATTTCTAAATATAAATTTATTCTTCAGAATTTTCTAAATTTGAAAGAACTAGTAACATGTCCTCATCAGCAATTTCCTCATGAAAAGTCTGCAATGATGATTCTTGTAACTCTATGGTCTCCAAACATTCGATAAATTCGCCATCAACAGATTGATCAAAAAAATCATTCAAGTCATCTCCTCCTTGTGACAATATTTCATTATTGGTGCTGTCAATTTCAATCAATGTAGTGGAATCATTCAAGTCATCTCCTCCTTGTGACAATATTTCATTATTGGTGCTGTCAATTTCAATCAATGTAGTGGAATCATTCAAGTCATCTCCTCGTGACAATATTTCAATATTGGTGCTCTCAATTTCAATCAATGTAGTGGAATCATTAAAGTCATCTCCTCCTTGTGACAATATTTCATTATTGGTGCTGTCCATTTCAATCAATCTAATGGAATCATACAAGTCATCTCCTCCTTGTGACAATATTTCATTATTGGTGCTCTCAATTTCAATCAATGTAGTGGAATCATTCAAGTCATCTCCTTGTGACAATATTTCATTATTGGTGCTGTCCATTTCAATCAATCTAATGGAATCATACAAGTCATCTCCTCCTTGTGACAATATTTCATTATTGGTGCTCTCAATTTCAATCAATGTAGTGGACAATTCAAAAGAAATTGCCACGGTCTCTTCATTGTGAGCCATTTTATTTTGAAATTGCTTGCTGTAAATTGCAGAAAAAAATAATCACTTTCATTTATCGTTTTTAGTAATACATAATATAAAACTAACTTTATCAAGTATTTAGTATAACAGAAAGACTGCAAATAAATAACAGAAAACATTTTTCAAATTATCTTCAAGTGTACAACATAGTTCCCCTTACAAATTAACAACTCACCTTTTTAAAAGTAGGAGAAGTGTTAGTACTGTGTAAATCAAACACCAGAAATTCACCACCAAAAATTCCTCACAAATGTACCTCAGACAGTAGTATCACAAAATGGCTGTGGTTTCCTCTCATTTGACATATATACATAACCAATTAACTTTCATCACACACAAATACAAAACCAAAGTAACATTTTAATTGGTTCTAAATTTCAACACTTTCAAATGTGTTTTCCCCATGCAATTTTCCATAGGACATTTACATACGTCTACAGCCTGAATGGCTGAACGGAATTACACCAAACTTGGCAAAATGGTACATCAAACCTAAGAGGTCAGGAAGGATCTACTATGCCCCCTTATGGTCATTTCCCCCTTCGCTTTGGCCTCCTCTTGTCTCTCAATCCTACCGAGAGACAAGATGGCGGCCGCTACGGACTGTTTGGAATGTTGACAGACGCCGGAGAACCAATCAGCTTCGCAAAGCTCCGTAACGCGAAAAGTACGCGAAGCGGAGCGCTGTTACAGATATATATCTTTTTTTGAACGTTAATTTCTCAAAATCCACTGGAGCACATATATTGAGACCTAGCAAAGGCACATCGGGCTACCAGTCCCTAATATTTTGCCAAGTTTCGTGCAAATCCATTAAGCCGTTCGATTATTGACATTTAGATACGTCTACAGCCTGAATGGCTGAACGGAATTACACCAAACTTGGCAAAATGGTACATCAAACCTAAGAGGTCAGGGAGGATCTACTATGCCCCCTTATCGTCATTTGCCCCTTCCCTTTCGCCTCCTCTTGTCTCTCGATCCTACCGAGAGACAAGATGGCGGCCGCTACGGACTGTTTGGAATGTTGACAGACGCCGGAGAACCAATCAGCTTCGCTTCACAAAGCTCCGTTGCGCGAAAAGTACGCGAACTGGAGCGCTGCCCGGTCCGCTGTTACAGATATATATCTTTTTTTAAACGTTAATTTCTCAAAATCCACTGGAGCACATATATTGAGACCTACAAAAGGCACATCGGGCTACCAGTCCCTACAATTTTGCCAAGTTTCGTGCAAATCCATTCAGCCGTTCGGGCTAAAAGTGAGGCCAACCGCCCTATGGAAAACTCAATGTTAAAAGCACGTTTTGGGACCCCCCTTTTTTCTCGACCCCCCCTGGACGAACCCCCCCCCAATTTTCAGGGGCTGCTCAGAAACAAAATGTGCCATTTTCCTGAAAATTTCAGCCAATTCCGTCCACAAACGCCAAAGTTATTAGACATAGAATTTTCAAAAAACCCATAGAGAAAAAATCCTAACTATATATACCTACTGGCGACCGCCAGTAGGTAATATATATATATATATATATATATATATATATATATATATATATATATATATAGGAGAGTAGGGTCTGCAATCCTATGATCACCCAGATTTTTGCTTTTTGCTTCACTGGTTTACGACTTTCCCTGGCTGTGGGCCTGCTAATCAGACCCACAGCCTAGCTGTTCTCTCTAATCCAAATTGTACCCAGGTACTGAATTGGCACTGGGCCCTCTCAAGTCCCTGTACCCAGGGCTGAGGTGCACCCAGAAGTCTCCCAGGGGCTGCAGCATGTATTATGCCACCCCTGGCCTGACTAACTAAATCTGACACAACTGGCTGAACGACAGCTGGGGCAAGGTGGTGTAATCACCCTTTGCTTTAGATATAGTATTCCTATATCTAAACCTAAATGGACACACAGATCTCCTATCAGTCACTCCTATGGCAGGCCTTAACAATCCTGAAGGCAGAGTGCTTGGAATCGTGTGAGATAGTGCTCTGGCATGAGCTGAGCCTATCTGCGGCTTTCGGGATCCATCCCTTAGCCGTTTCCATGATATCGCATACCATATACTCTTAAGTGCATTATAATCCTCGCGGTTATATGCCAACTCTGGTATCGCTTTATCAAAACATGTCGAGTAAGGTGTCATACGAATTGGAATACTAACCCCTCACCAATTCTGGCGACGGGGTTAGCATTCCACCCTCCTAGAGGGACACGACATGGATGTAACCTGTAACCCCGGTTAAAGTCAAACAGAGCCTTAGCTCCACAAAATGGATGCTGCCACCGAGACACAAGTCTGCCCTCCTGCTGCTGGGAGTCCTCTCAGAGCAGGAGGCAAGGACAAAGGGTTTCCTGCCAGGGGCGGTGCTAGCACCGTCCCAGACAGGATTTTGTGTATCCTAGGTAGGCAGGGCTTTAGAGGAAGGTGACTGCAAGTGGCACCCCGGTGCTCACTGTGCATAGGCCGGCTGAAACCAGTTCCAGGGGCACTCCAGCCCCTGGCCCGGGGAAAGCCCGCCAAAGGAGAGGGGTGTAACCACCCCCCTCCTAGTCCCACCCATAGGGCAGCACTTAGTCGCGTGCCAGCCCCTTTTTGCAGGATAAAGGTAGGACCTGGCCCCCTTCCAAATGAGATCATCTTTGAATCCTGAAACTACTTTCCACGAAAGGAACTCAAGACTTCTTCCCAAGATTCTCCCTTGTGACTAAGGAGTAGTCACCCTGCAGCAGCAGGCACCAACCAAGCATCGCGGTTTGTTGCCAGTCTCTCCTTCGGATCAAGACTGCTCCAGCACGACGAGAACCGGCTTCCCTGGCACCTCTGACCTCAACCTACATCATCAGCCCAGCTGTGATCCGTGGGTGTGACGAGACCTCGAGGGACCGGCCATCTTCAGAACTGCCCGACGCTTGTCCAGCACGACGCCTGAGTGACCCTCGACTGAGTGCCTTGGGGTAAGAGAAGCCCCGACCCTGAGCAGCTCCAGCACCGAAGTCCAGCCCCCCTGCATCCACGAGATCGGCGTGGGGCCCTTCTGCTTTTTGCTACTCACCGCGTTGTCCAGGTCGCTTGCCCGTTGGCTAGTGGCCCCCTCACGACGCTCCACGACAACTAACACTGCTGGTCTGGTTGCACCAGGCTAGCCCTTGCTCCCCTCCAAAAGAGGAGCACCCCGGACCCTCCTGGTCCACTCAAGACGCCATTTTAGGTCCACCGCGTGGGCCTTGCATTTGCCAAGACTTGTTGCCCAATCCTGGGTCCAGCGACGTCGACAGCAAGAACCTTCGTGGGACAGCTCGCACCTCCATCCTGGTCGCCGACAACGCCTCCTGGTCCGAGAGACTGCAGAGCCCAGCAGCGCCCACTCACCTGACTGCGGTGACTTCGCCCGGTGCCATCCTGGTGCCCACTTAATCACTGGCTAGTGATTCAGAACTTGGTCCCCTCTGCTTTCAGGTTTTCTTCTTCCCTGATCCAGGCTTGGATCTCTTAGAACTTTTCTTCACTGGCCGCCTGCCAGCAACTTCTTCTTCAGGCTCCTGGTCCGTCAACGTGGGTTTCCGACGCAACTTGAACCCTATGCAGCCGCAGCCCCTGGGCTAGGTAAATCCAGCACTCCGGTGCCCCAGCATAGTCCAACACTCCAAGTGTTCGGATCCACTCCCGTTTTTGTCCCAGCTAGTCGGGTTCGCCCGAGAACAGTAACTTTGTGAATTCTAGCTTCCATAGACTTTTTCCCGCCTTACGCGTGAGAGTTCCCACTCTGCACGTGGCGTCCCTAGGCCTCCTGCTCCTAACCTGAGTGTTCGGTATTGTAGGCCTAGCGTTTCTAAAGCCTCTGAGAATCGTTACTTACCTGCTAGTAATTTGCATTCCACTTTTGTAGTATATGGTTTTTCGTGCCCCTAGGGCATTTGTGTAAATTGTGCGACTTAAAGTATTTTCGTAAGAGTTTTGTTGTGTGCTTAGCTCCCTGACTCATAAAGAGTTCAGGGTACACTTGTTATAAATCAATACACTTTATTTTCATAACAACTTGTGTGGTGTCCTTTCACTGGGTGTTCAAGGGGTAATGTGATGGTAAAACAGCTGGCTTAACACGCCCTCTAGAGTCTTAGCCTTAGACTGCTCGTATCCATGCTACTAGGATAGCTGGTCTATAAGGTTGACTTACAACCAATCATCAATAAGGGTTGTTTGGACTGATACATAGTGATCACTAGAATAGTGAGCACTGCATATCAGGCCAACTTCTCACATTGGTGGCAGCGGTTGGGATTTGAGCTTGCTGTTGTTTTACCACACATATCCTAAGAATATCTTGTGAAAGATCACATAAGTACTAAGGTACATATAACTTAGCTTAGAATACTCTGAGTTCTACTGAACCAGCTGTTGTAGCTCCTAGGGCCTAGCACACCCTAAACTACAACTCTAGCAAGGGATCAGTAGGCAAACATATAGTGTAGGTAAGTGCACCACTTACACCTCACTAGAAAAGCATGTCTACCCAAGGAGAATCTACTGAGACTCCCCTTGTGCATATTGACCCTCCACAGGTCAAATCAAGATATGCAGCTCTCAGTTTCCAGGAGATGAGACAAGTGTGTACCTCCAGGAAACTGAAACAGGGGTCTAACCCCACCATTCCCTTTTTAATAGGTCTCTTAGAGACTTATGATGCGAGAAAGATTTCTCAGCTAGATGGGAATATGCCAGCCTTAGAGGGTACCTCTGGGGATCCAGACCTCCCCAACACTGCCAATGCAGTTGAGGAGGAGGATCAAGAGGAACTCTCTGGGGACGAGGTAGACAAAGGTCTTGAGGTAGTCAGAAGGCTAACTAGGGCCAACTTAGACTTGCTTGGGCTAGGATCTGGGGGACCCCCAGTACTGACCCTAAGTAGGCCTAACCTTGGAGTTAGGAGAGATAGATCTCTTTCTAGGGACTCCAATAGATCTCTGCACTCTAATGCCTCTTCTCAGAGGAGAAGGAACTCTCCCCAGAGGAGATTGACTTCCCCTCAGAGAATGGAGCATGAAGCTAGGATGAGACAGGCTACTCTGAGGATTGAAAGGGAAGAACTTGCCCTGGCCAAAGAGAAGCTTGCCTTTGCTAGAGAGCAGCAGATGGGTGGGTTAGCTCCCACTGGTGGCAGCAATCTCCCAAGAGATAGAGAGAAGGGTTTAGATACTAAACACCTGACTAAGATAGTGCCCCCCTTTAAACAAGGGGATGACATCCAGAAATGGATGGCTGCTTTGGAGAGAGCCTGCACTGTGCAGTGCATTCCCCAGAGTCAGTGGGCAGCTATACTGTGGCTCTCCTTTGATGGTAAAGGTAGAGATAAGCTCCTCACTACAAGAGTAGAGGATGCTAACAATTACCAGGTCCTGAAAAGTACACTGGTTGATGGGTTTGGTTTAACCACTGAGCAGTACAGGTTGCTGTTCAGAGACACCCAGAAAACTCAGTCTCAGGACTGGTCTGACTTTGTGGATTGTGCCACTAAGGCTTTGGAGGGCTGGTTGCTGGGTAGCAAGGTTACTGATTACACAGGGTTGTACAATCTCATGATGAGAGAACACATTTTAAATAATTGTCAGAACCAGTTGTTGCACCAGCACCTTGTTGATTCAGATCTGACCTCTCCCCAAGAATTGGGAAAGAAGGCAGACAAATGGGTCAGAACGAGGATCAAGCAGAACCAGAACCAGAACCAGGGTGGTCAGAAGAAAGCAGACCAGAAGGGTAATGCTAAGAGTGAACAAAATGACCAGAAGTCTTCACCAGGTCCCCAACAAACCAAAGAGGGTGGGGGTCAGGCTTCCCAGAAGAAGAAGACTCAAGAAGGCCAGTCAAAAAGGTGGTGCCAGTACTGTAAAAGTAAGTCTCACTGGTTTAGTGAGTGCACCAAAAGAGGAGGACAAACTCCTACCACTACAGCCCCTAAGGCAACTGCACCCCCTAGTACAGTCAGTAGTGGTAGTGTACCTCCCAAGGCATTAGTTGGGTTAACCTTGGGAACTGAGGGGTCTGACAACTTAGTTGGCACACTCACTCAGGCTGTCCTTGTCTGTACAGGGGATATGGATATATCCCCTGATATAAGTCCCAATACTTTGGCCAAATATAGGCAGACACCTTTGATTAATGGCAAGATGGCTCAGGCCTATAGGGACACTTGTGCCAGTGTCACCATGGTGACACCTAACTTTGTGGACCCTGGACAGATCATGCCAGGTACAGATTTCCTGGTGACCAATGCCAGCAACGTCACTACCAGTCATAGTATGGCGATTGTGGCTTTCTCCTGGGGTGGAGTGAAGGGTCAAAAGAAAGTTGTAGTCAGTTCAGACCTCCCAGTTGATTGTTTGTTGGGCAATGATTTGGAGTCATCACTATGGTCAGAAGTGGAGCAGAGGACTCACATGGAAATGTTAGGCTTGCCAGTACATGTGCTTGCTGTGACTAGGTCACAGGCCAGAAGATGCCCCACTGAACAGGTGCTGGATCCTGAAAGAAGGGACCAGACACCTTCCAAGAAGAAGAGCAGTAGGGTTAAGGCTTTGCCTTCCCCCTTGCCCCAGGTTGAGGATCAAGTCTCTGAGGAGGCTGATCTGAGAGAGCTGAGGGAAACTGAGCCTAAAGAGCTTGAACTTGATCAAGTTGAGTTTCTGGGCTCAGGGGGACCCTCCAGAGAAGACCTGGGGAAGGCACAGTTAGACTGCCCTTCCCTTGAACCCCTCAGACAGCAGGCTGCTGCTGAGGCTGCAGGGAATGCCACAGGTGCCCACAGGGTATACTGGGAAGATGGACTCCTGTACTCTGAGTCAAGAGACCCCAAGCCTGGTGCAACCAGGAGGCTGGTCATCCCCTTGTCTCTGAGAGGTTTCCTTCTCACCTTGGCCCATGAGATTCCCCTTGCAGGTCACTTAGGTCAGACAAAGACTTGGGACAGGCTTGTCTCACACTTTCACTGGCCCCACATGAATGAGAATACCAAGGAGTTTTGTCGCTCCTGTGTCACTTGCCAAGCCAGTGGTAAGTCAGGTGGCACAACAAAGGCCCCCCTCATACCACTACCTGTGGTGGGGGTCCCCTTTGAAAGAGTGGGGATTGACATTGTTGGTCCAATGGAACCCCAGACAGCATCAGGGCACAAGTTTATACTGGTGGTGGTGGACCATGCCACCAGGTATCCTGAAGCTATTCCACTTAGGACCACTACAGCACCTGTAGTGGCAAGGGCCCTAGTTGGAGTGTTCTCCAGAGTGGGCTTCCCTAAGGAGGTCGTTTCTGACAGAGGTACAAACTTCATGTCAGGATATCTGACTGCAATGTGGAAGGAGTGTGGTGTGAACTACAAGTTCACCACACCCTACCACCCACAATGCAATGGGCTTGTTGAGAGATTCAACAGGACCCTCAAAGGGATGATTCATGGACTACCTGAAACTCTTAGGAGAAAATGGGATGTCCTGATCCCCTGCCTCTTGTTTGCTTACAGAGAGGTCCCACAGAAGGGGGTTGGCTACAGCCCCTTTGAGCTTCTGTATGGGCATCCTGTAAGAGGACCCCTGTGTCTGGTGAAGGAAGGATGGGAGAGACCTCTCAAAAGCCTGCAACCAACATAGTGGACTATGTACTTGGTCTCCGCTCCAGGATGGCTGAGTATATGGAAAAGGCATCTAAAAACCTGGAGGCCAGCAGAGAACTCCAAAAAGCTTGGCATGACCAAAAGGCTGTCCTGACTGTGTACAAGCCTGGACAGAAGGTGTGGGTGCTGGAGCCAGTGGCCCCAGCAGCTCTCAAAGACAAATGGTCTGGGCCCCACACCATCATTGAGCAAAAGGGAGAGGTTACCTACTTGGTGGACCTTGGAACTCCCAGGAGCCCTCTCAGAGTGCTCCATGTAAACAGGCTCAAGGCATATGTCGACAGGAAGGACATGAGCTTGCTCATGGCCACAGATGAGGGACAGGAGGAAGAGAGTGACCCTCTCCAAGACCTGCTCACTCAGAATCCTGATGATGGATCAGTAGATGGTGTTGTCTTTTGTGGCAGCCTCACTGAGCATCAGCAACAGGATTGCAGGCAAGTTCTGCAATCCTTCAGACATATGTTCTCTCTGACACCCAGCCAAACTGATTGGTGTACCCATGATGTTGACACTGGAGACAGTCTGCCTGTCAAGAGTAAAATCTACAGACAGCCTGATCATGTTAGAGACTGCATCAAAACAGAAGTGCAGAAAATGTTGGAGCTGGGAGTCATTGAGCCCTCAGATAGCCCTTGGGCTAGCCCAGTAGTTCTAGTGCCAAAGCCTCACACCCAGGGTGGTAAGAAAGAGATGAGGTTTTGCGTAGACTACAGAGGCCTCAATGCAGTCACTAAGACTGATGCCCACCCAATACCAAGAGCAGATGAACTTATAGATAGATTGGCTTCTGCCAAATACTTAAGTACATTTGATTTGACAGCTGGGTATTGGCAAATCAGGTTAGCTGAGGAGGCCAAACCCAAGACAGCATTTTCTACCCCTGGTGGGCATTATCAATTTGTGGTAATGCCCTTTGGTTTGAAAAATGCACCTGCCACCTTCCAAAGGTTGGTGAATCAAGTCCTCACTGGGCTGGATGACTTCTGTGCAGCATATCTTGATGATATTGCTGTCTTTAGCTCCACCTGGGAGGATCACCTGGTCCACCTGAGGAAAGTGTTAGAGGCCCTGCAAAAGGCAGGCCTCACTATCAAGGCCACTAAGTGCCAGATAGGGCAGACACAGGTTGTATACCTGGGCCACCTTGTAGGTGGAGGCCAGGTTCAGCCATTGGAGAGTAAAATACAGGCCATCCAGGACTGGGCTCCTCCAATCACCCAGACTCAGGTTCGAGCTTTCTTGGGCCTGACTGGTTATTACAGAAAGTTTGTCAGAAATTATGGGTCCATAGTGACCCCTCTTAATGACCTGACAAGCAAGAAGATGCCAAAGAAAGTTCAGTGGACAGCAAGCTGTCAGAAAGCATTCAATGACCTAAAACAGGCCATGTGCACAGCACCTATCCTTAAGAGTCCAGATTACTCCAAGCCATTCATTGTCCAAACAGATGCTTCTGAGTTGGGTGTGGGAGCTGTTCTGTCTCAGCTGAATTTTGATGGTAATGACCAGCCTATTGCTTTCATTAGCAGGAGGCTGACCCCCAGAGAGAAAAATTGGTCAGCTATTGAGAGGGAGGCCTTTGCTGTGGTTTGGGCCCTGAAGAAGCTGAGGGCCTACTTGTTTGGTACTCACTTCACCATTCAGACCGACCATAAGCCCCTCTTGTGGCTAAATCAGATGAAGGGTGAAAACTCCAAACTGCTTAGGTGGTCCATTTCCCTACAGGGGATGGATTTTACAGTGGAGCATAGACCTGGTACTGATCACAGCAATGCTGATGGGCTCTCCAGGTATTTCCACTTAGAGCAAGAAGACTCACCTGGTCAAGGTTAGTTTATTGTCCCAAAGTTTGGGGGGGGGGTCATGTAGGAGAGTAGGGTCTGCAATCCTATGATCACCCAGATTTTTGCTTTTTGCTTCACTGGTTTACGACTTTCCCTGGCTGTGGGCCTGCTAATCAGACCCACAGCCTAGCTGTTCTCTCTAATCCAAATTGTACCCAGGTACTGAATTGGCACTGGGCCCTCTCAAGTCCCTGTACCCAGGGCTGAGGTGCACCCAGAAGTCTCCCAGGGGCTGCAGCATGTATTATGCCACCCCTGGCCTGACTAACTAAATCTGACACAACTGGCTGCACGACAGCTGGGGCAAGGTGGTGTAATCACCCTTTGCTTTAGATATAGTATTCCTATATCTAAACCTAAATGGACACACAGATCTCCTATCAGTCACTCCTATGGCAGGCCTTAACAATCCTGAAGGCAGAGTGCTTGGAATCGTGTGAGATAGTGCTCTGGCATGAGCTGAGCCTATCTGCGGCTTTCGGGATCCATCCCGTAGCCGTTTCCATGATATCGCATACCATATACTCTTAAGTGCATTATAATCCTCGCGGTTATATGCCAACTCTGGTATCGCTTTACCACCGAGACACAAGTCTGCCCTCCTGCTGCTGGGAGTCCTCCCAGAGCAGGAGGCAAGGACAAAGGGTTTCCTGCCAGGGGCGGTGCTAGCACCGTCCCAGACAGGATTTTGTGTATCCTAGGTAGGCAGGGCTTCAGAGGAAGGTGACTGCAAGTGGCACCCCGGTGCTCACTGTGCATAGGCCGGCTAAAACCAGTTCTAGGGGCACTCCAGCCCCTGGCCTGGGGAAAGCCCGCCAAAGGAGAGGGGTGTAGCCACCCCCCTCCTAGTCCCACCCATAGGGCAGGACTTAGTCGCGTGCCAGCCCCTTTTTGCAGGATAAAGGTAGGACCTGGCCCCCTTCCAAATGAGATCATCTTTGAATCCTGAAACTACTTTCCACGAAAGGAACTCAAGACTTCTTCCCAAGATTCTCCCTTGTGACTAAGGAGTAGTCACCCTGCAGCAGCAGGCACCAACCAAGCATCGCGGTTTGTTGCCAGTCTCTCCTCCGGATCAAGACTGCTCCAGCACGACGAGAACCGGCTTCCCTGGCACCTCTGACCTCAACCTACATCATCAGCCCAGCTGTGATCCGTGGGTGTGACGAGACCTCGAGGGACCGGCCATCTTCAGAACTGCACGACGCTTGTCCAGCACGACGCCTGAGTGACCCTCGACTGAGTGCCTTGGGGTAAGAGAAGCCCCGACCCTGAGCAGCTCCAGCACTGAAGTCCAGCCCCCCTGCATCCATGAGATCGGCGTGGGGCCCTTCTGCTTTTTGCTACTCACCGCGTTGTCCAGGTCGCTTGCCCGTTGGCTAGTGGCCCCCTCACGATGCTCCACGACAACTAACACTGCTGGTCTGGTTGCTCCAGACTAGCCCTTGCTCCCCTCCAAAAGAGGAGCACCCCGGACCCTCCTGGTCCACTCAAGACGCCATTTTAGGTCCACCGCGTGGGCCTTGCATTTGCCAAGACTTGTTGCCCAATCCTGGGTCCAGCGACGTCGACAGCAAGAACCTTCGTGGGACAGCTCGCACCTCCATCCTGGTCGCCGACAACGCCTCCTGGTCCGAGAGACTGCAGAGCCCAGCAGCGCCCACTCACCTGACTGCGGTGACTTCGCCGGTGCCATCCTGGTGCCCACTTAATCACTGGCTAGTGATTCAGAACTTGGTCCCCTCTGCTTTCAGGTTTTCTTCTTCCCTGATCCAGGCTTGGATCTCTTCGAACTTTTCTTCACTGGCCGCCTGCCAGCAACTTCTTCTTCAGGCTCCTGGTCCGTCAACGTGGGTTTCCGACGCAACTTGAACCCTATGCAGCCGCAGCCCCTGGGCTAGGTAAATCCAGCACTCCGGTGCCCCAGCATAGTCCAACACTCCAAGTGTTCGGATCCACTCCCGTTTTCGTCCCAGCTAGTCGGGTTCGCCCGAGAACAGTAACTTTGTAAATTCTAGCTTCCATAGACTTTTTCCCGCCTTACGCGTGAGAGTTCCCACTCTGCACGTGGCGTCCCTAGGCCTCCTGCTCCTAACCTGAGTGTTCGGTATTGTAGGCCTAGCGTTTCTAAAGCCTCTGAGAATCGTTACTTACCTGCTAGTAATTCGCATTCCACTTTTGTAGTATATGGTTTTTCGTGCCCCTAGGGCATTTGTGTAAATTGTGCGACTTAAAGTATTTTCGTAAGAGTTTTGTTGTGTGCTTAGCTCCCTGACTCATAAAGAGTTCAGGGTAGCCTTGTTATAAATAAATACACTTTATTTTCATAACAACTTGTGTGATGTCCTTTCACTGGGTGTTCAAGGGGTAATGTGATGGTAAAACAGCTGGCTTAACACGCCCTCTAGAGTCTTAGCCTTAGACTGCTCGTATCCATGCTACTAGGATAGCTGGTCTATAAGGTTGACTTACAACCAATCATCAATAAGGGTTCTTTGGACTGATACATAGTGATCACTAGAATAGTGAGCACTGCATATCAGGCCAACTTCTCACAATATATATATATATATGCAAAAAAGAAGCAGAGAACTCTGGGTAATTCTCAAGTTTAGGTGGAGAGCAGCTCCTGTATGGAGCACTCTCAACACCAGCCACACTCTAGATCTGCTCACCTCAAATGGATGCCTGTGTGTGTGTTTTTCTGTTAGTGTATCCATATGTATCACTGAAAAAAGAAGGGGTGGAGGGGGTGGGTCTAAGGGTTAGTTTAACGACCTAGATATCTCATAACCCGGCTAGTAACAAAAAACATACAGGAGATATAAAGTCCAAAAAATATTTGTGTGTAATGTACTACTCTTAAAGCTAAACGGAGAAATGTGACACACCAGAAATTACATGTGGCTGAAAAACTCCCATCAGACCACCATTATGGCGGAGTATCGTCACGTGGGATACGGATGGTAAATCCAATCTTACCCAACCCAGCAGGTGATGGTATAATGATGGATTCAAAGATTACCCTCTAGCCACAATGTATTTCAATGCGGTGGTGATGGTGTATAGAATGAAAAAGTGATAAGTAAAACTAACTACTGTAACAGAAAATATGTTTAGTAGGCACTGTTACAGTGTTAGGATTAAAATGACGCTACATAGTGTGAAAATATGACTATATACAGGCGTGGTGCAGAATGGTCGACATGTTTCAGCTGAGGATGAACTATATCCAGGTTTCTTCAGGACTGTGATGTTGAGTACACTGCAGAAATCAGTGAAATCAGATAAGTGAATAGTGAAGCAAGCAAAATATCAAGTAAGGAATAATCCTACCAGAAACTTGGATCCCCAATGTTGTCTGGTGGAAAAACGAGTAGATTATCCTTCCCCAGCTTTGTGTGGGAAGTCACCTCACCTCGCCCGGCACCCGCTCGGGAAAAATGAGGCCCCGCTCTCTCCGTCGGTACCCCTCGCCCCCTACTCCGCCATAATGGTGGTCTGATGGGAGTTTTTCAGCCACATGTAATTTCTGGTGTGTCCCATTTCTCCGTTTAGCTTTAAGAGTAGTACATTACACTCAAATATTTTTTGGACTTTATATCTCCTGTATGTTTTTTGTCCATATGTATCACACCACAAAAAATGTGTGCAATACAAGCATGTTTACGTTATGTATACTATTTTACCTATAGGATGTTTTGTATCAGTTAATATTTTAATGTCTTGTTCCTTAGAAATTGGTTTGCAACAACTAAATAAATAATTAAGCTGCTACATTCAGGCTTTACAACCAAGAACACAGAAATGCAATGACTGATTAAGGCAAGCAAACGATCAGGATCCCTATCAGACCCCTCCCCAGCACAATTCTTTATAAGCATCCTACTCAGCACTTGTGCCACCTCTGCAGAAAAGAACATATTCAAGGACTCCCTAGGTTCACAAATCTTCCTCTCTGAATTCAAGACCTTCTTCATTTCATAACTCACAAAAGGAGAGAACCTTAACCATCTGACCCAGCCAACAACCAGTTGATCTTTAATGGCACATCTGAGGAAAACTGAATGAAAGAGCTGCTTTCTATCACACCTCAAACTAAGCCACAGAGAACAATCTTCTCTCTGTTTGCAATCCATCTTTATATCCAAGAGGGATAATCTTAAATTGACACCGGACAGAAATAGATTAGCAGCACTGAAATACTTGGACATATCTTTGACTTTTGACACTGTCCACCACCAGATTACTATAGAGATTACAAAAGTTTAGAATTTGAGGAAGCATCCTGAACTGGATCTCCTCCTATCTCAAAGGTAGACAAATTATTGTATCAATGCCACCTTTTACATCATCTCCTTTCTCGATGGTCGTAATTATCTCTCCCCACCCGTTTAACGTCTCCTCTCTCCTTAATCAGACCAGACTTGCTAATTCACCTCGAGTTCTATAACTACACTGGTGAAAAACAGATTATCATAAAACTAGAATTATCTTATGTTCTAGACGTGCATAGACTTGATAATGATCTCTGTGCCATTGACCCTGACGTCTGGACAACCTACAGCAATATGGCCCAAAGGAACTAGAGATACCACCAGTGACAACAAGGGGGTAAGAAACCTAGGAGTAATCATGGACTTCAGCGCAGCCCTGATCCCACAGATGAATTAAGTCACAAGAAGCACCTTCTACACAATGATAACTCTGCAAGGTATCTCCCCACACGTAGGATATCCACTGAAATTATAACCCACTTTCAACCTTGTTATGTCTCAATTATGCAAATGCCCTGTACCCATGGGCACCTCTCTTACTAATTGTCAAATTTCAAAGGATTATGAATACTGCAGCAAGACAGCTACTACACATTTATCTATGGCAAAACATATCCATGCACTCCAGTGGCTTGCTACAGCTATTAACTAAATTCAAGGCACTCTAAATTGCCCACATATCCAGCAAAGGGAAAGGTCTGGTGTTTCTCCAAGCTAAATTCCAATGAATCTCAAAGAACTGAACACTCTCATCTAATCCTCGCCTCCTATAAGTAGAGCTTTGGAGGGACAACATTCTATATACAGGGGGCAAAGGAAGCAAATATTTAGCTTTGCTCAAACCAAGGATAATGAAACAAATTGGCAATTAGGCCAATTCCAGGACACGCATAGGAAGGACTGAAATAGTGCACTACCAGGGCTCAGTGTAAACCGTCTATGCCTTGGGCTGGACATAGTATCCTTAGGTGCCCAGGTCCAATATTTATCCTGGCTGTCTGTCACCATTACTATCCTTTGCTGTATTCTGTCCACCTTAGTGGACCTGCAAAAGATCCATATCATGGCAACTCTTAATCAGGGCATAGGCAGTGCTTATAAAAATCATGAAGCAACAACAACAAGGTGAAGGATAGAATGCTTGAATTAATGTCAGCCACGGACCGCAGTCCAGTCCTTAATTTTTCACTCTCCATACTACTCTACAAAAGGTCTGTCTTATGTTCCCATGAGGCTTGCTCCTCATGGGAACAGCCAGTCCCAAACTGCCAGGCTAGACCCTCCCCTCAGAACGGACCACACGCAATCCCAGATCAACTTCGACCTAGTTGGTCTGAGTGAGGTGTAGCTTGAGTGCTGTGGCACAATGAGCATAAGATCCAAGTCTGAGCATACCCATTGCACCTAAGACTTAAACTGCAACAGCATCACCAAGATGATGGATGGAATGCTTGAATTAATGTCTACCACTGGCAATCGCTCTGGCTACATTCCAGTCCATCATTTTTCACTCACCATACCACTCTACAGAAAGGCCCTCTTATGGAAATCAGTACCACCCCTCCTCCTCATAGGAACAGTTTGTCACAAACTGACTGGTTTTGATCTACTTAGTTCTTATCAGTGAGATACAAATGGAGTACTACGGCACAGTGAGCACAGGACCCACGTCCGGGCATACCCGTCGCACGATGAGTGTAAATTGCAACAACAAGGTGGATCAAGAATGATTTGCATAAGGCTGGGTCCAAACTGAGTTGGCATGGTGGGCAATAGATGAGTTGGAGTTCTGCCCGATTGATTGGCAATGGTTAGACGCATTGTAGGCATTACTCCCTTCACCCTTTGTGTATCTGATATAAAATCATGCTGCCAATCTCATCACTTGGAAACTAATCCTATTACTAAGAGAACCAACATCACATGCACAAAGAATACTTTCACCTACCACTCTCATTGGACACTTTAAAGCACTATCAGCTGTCTCTTTATAATTACAACTTGTATCATGAATATTTAATATAGACCACCCTTGTGGATCCCTCTCCTGTCTTTCAAAAGTGTCTCCAGGGTTTATCCAGAGCATCTGTCTTCAGTGCTGTATTCAGCAGAAGACATGGGTTGATGGTTCTGCAGCACCGGAATTGTGTAAAGAATAATTAAAAGCAATCAATCACCATCAACAGCGAGCACTTTGTCTCCCATCATAGTTGTTAAACGTTGCAACGAAGACATGATGTAACCACTCTAGTCATTCACGCACGACTCCAACAGTTCCTACAAAAACCGCAATCCATTGATAGCATACTTCCAGCTAAGCACTCCACATGGTGTAACGTGCTACCCGTCCGATCATTAGCTTCAACGCCTCATCAGGGGTCTGAAGCACTGTAGAAAAGCAACTACAGTACAATACAGTACCTACCTTACCAAAGACTGCAGCTCTCCTTCCATCAATCCTAACTTAAACTCATCAGTGACCTCTGATTAGTCTTATATTTTTGCAACCTCACCCTCATTGTATCACTCCTCAGTCAACAATCCCCCCTTCCTCATAATTTAAAGTACTCCCCCCACCCCTCAGTACCTCCTACCCTCTGATTGCTCCAAAGACAAAACTGAAAAAAATCACTTTAATCAGGTTTCATTCTCAGGTAGATGCAAAAGCATGTTACACCTGAGTTATGATGCCTTGCAGAGTGCCTACTGTGATCAGAACCAATAGTCTTCAATGTTGCACCTCTGCCTGACCCATCCATCTAAAATCCTTCTACCCAAACCCACCCCACTCAACTCTTAACTCATGAACCACTTCCTGTTTACCCCTGAACCACTTCCTATTGAGTGTGATCCTGACATCTTCCCTTAAATAGTAACTAGTGCTAGATCCCTTATCTGTCCCCTCACAATGTTGACCATATCTCTTTTCCTGTTCTCTAAACTGTCCCACTGCCTGTCCGACACGCCAAAGTCTAAGGACTTCTTCCATGCTAGCTTGTAAGAGGTCCTTGTCAGCTCTATTGGTGGCTTCCAGGCCAGCACCTAAACCCTCACAGTCCAAACATCTGCATCTCACTTGGCACCACTGTCACCCTCAAATCTGTTTCTGGTGTCAAACCAAAAAACCATGACCACTGGGAACGAAATAACGCATCAGCGACTACATTTGTCAAGTTCGGGTATGTACCCTGCTCAGAACAAAATGTTCCAGCGCAAGCACATTACAGCTATTAATGAAATAAAACACATACATGACATTCATAACTTATTCACAACATGGACTCATTTCTCATTACCCATCACAAAACACCTATTCTGTAATTACTCACCAACAACCTCACTGCAAACACAAAAAATGCTATGCCACTTTCTTTTCCAATCCTACAGCAAGTGCTTACCACCAATGTTCCTTCCAGTACAGCCTGAAACCTCCAGCTTTCCACCATACAAGTCACTGGCTCATGCAGCCTCAAAACCACGTAATTGTATTACAATAAATAAATACAAATGTAATGTGGTAAGAACCTCAACAAGTCCTAAAAATGCTCCTCACTCTGTCCGAATACGAAAGCGTGGTGACGTTTAGGCACCCCTCTTGCGATAAAGGCCATTTACTTCCTGAAATCCCTGCTCTTGGCTGCCACTTTGCATGCAAAGTTTAGAAGGCCTGTGAATGTACATGTAAATGTGTTGTACTTGTATAGCGCACAGCTACCCCGGACCGGGGTCTCCCGGCGCTTGTACTCATACCGCTAAGGAACCCTTCCTGGCTTTTCCCTGTGAAATGTCCACTCCTGGGCATCCCCAAGGTGAAGCCAGGCATCCCAGCGCTGTTGGGGCCATTGTGGAGATTAAGCAAGCCTGTGTCTGTACATACACGTCTCTCTGCTCACAGCTTTCAAGCAACAGAGCTCTGGATGGCTCCAATGGGCCTGCAGGTGAAACCATTGCAATGACCAATTCCCCTGAATCCATCTGGATGCCCACAGATGGTAAGCATGTGTCTATTTATTTGGCACTTCGGCGTACTTGACTATAGAGAGCTCTGAATGTCTCCAAAATGACTTCCCTCAGTCTATCTGTGTTATGTTATGTTAGTAGGAATTTGTTATAGTGCACGTCTCGTCCCCGAACTGACATCTCGGTGCTGAGATAACAGAGAGTCAAGAGCTGCAATTTAAAACAGCCAGGCTTTAAGTTGTTTCTTGAAGCCAGCAAAGTCAGTACAAGCCCTAATGACTAAGGGAAGCATATTCCAGTGGTACGGGTCAGGTGAGAAATGCCCCGTCCACCGTATTTAGATGTGAGGATACATTGAGGGCAGAGACGGAGCTGATTTTTTAATCTAAGGTTTCTATCCGGGCAGTAAGGTGTGAATTTGTCCTGTAGATATTTGGGCCCATTACCTGCCAGAGCTTTATGCGTCACACAGAGAAGTTTGAAAATTGCTCTCTTCTTTATAGGGAGCCAATGAAAGTCTCTAAGCAAAGGGACGGGGGGGGCGCCAAGTGGCTGTTTTTTAACCAGTCGGACTGCTGTATTTTGAACCACCTGCATTTTGGCATGGAGAGATGCGTTTGATGCTACTACAAGCGCATTTCCATAGTCAAGGCGGCTGATGATCAAGGCCTGTCTAACAACTTAAAAATGTTGACCTACTTGTTTGACCGCACCTTTTTGGTGGTACTCTCTAGCAAATGTCCTCCCCAGGGGTGCACAGCTCTCATATAAGGCAGCTTCACTAATCAGCTTTGGTTGTCCATTTTCTCCTTTCCTGAACCAGCCTCCTGGGTTTCTGTCACTGGGTGCCGCTCTCCCGGACAACCATCCTTAGGCGAGCTGTTGCTTGTCGCTAGGTGCCTCAGCTACCCTCCTATGTGGGCTGGCACTGAGTGCCCTTCTTCTCTGTTTCCCTCCATCCCTTCTTCAAAATCTTCAGGACTTTCTCCCTCTACTAATGACTGAATAGAACACCTCCAACCTAGCTGCTGAAATCAGTCCTTCCATTTACGTTAGCGTCTTACCTTTGCCCGGCGAACCCACTCTCCCTCCTCTGACACTTGGCTGCCCTAAAACTCGTATTCTATTACTACGATATTTTCTTCTCCCCTCATTTCATTTCACTGCACCATCCCTGGGTCATCCTTCTTCGAGTGGACCTGTTATGTTATGTTATGTTATATGTGCTGCTATAGCGCTCAGCTGCCCCAGCAAAGGGGCGTCCCGGCGCTTTCACTCACACGGACCAATCCCGAGAACCAAAAAAACAGGGGACGCAGATACAAGCTGATAACAGTACTATTGCAGTGGAAAAAGATAGGTTTTAATCGCTCTCCTGAAGTCCAGCAGGCAGTCCATGCCTCGGATCTCAAGTGGCAGAGAGTTCCATAACTTTGCCGCTAGATAGCGGAAAGAGCGACCCCCAGCTCTACAGCGCTTTACGCGGGGGACAGTAACTAAATGCTGCCCAACGGAGCGCAACGCACGAGATGGAACATAGGGAGTCAGAATGTTGCAAAGCAGGCTGGGTGAAGCAAATTTTAGTATCTTAAATGAAAGACACAAAGTAGCCTACTTACCAAGACCTTGACCTTTCGTATCCACCATTATCACTGTCCGCTTTGTGGCAGCTCGGTGTCCTTCTGTCCCACTGGCCCCTCTCTGTTCTACATAGTCACTACCAGTATCTATATCTAGAACAGAAGTTCTTCTTGAGGGGAGGGGCGCAACATCCACCCCCGCCCTGTCCATGAGAAAGGCGGCTGCCCCCTGCATATCACCTGTATACAAGCATGGGGGGGGGGCTGTCAGCCACTGCCCCCCTTGGAACTTGCAAGTTTAAGAACACTACTTCCTATATGCGTCCTTCCCTTGGTTGGACCCCACCGGTCTCTCCAGGCGACCTGATATTTGAAGGTGTCCACCTGCATTTTGGGGTGTCGGGGGGCGTTTCATCCTGGGCATCCCGCTCTCAGGTGTGACGGGGCACTATTTACCTCATCGCTCCCCTACTCCTATGGGGCAGGAGGGGCACAAGACATGATTGTCAGGGGAACCAGCGCCACATTTCTGGGCCTATCCACACTTCTAGGCATTGGGAGGGGTCTGACTATAGCAGGTGGACAATTATCTAGCGGAAGGATACTGTGGCCGGCTCACCTTCGGTCCCTGAGGGAGTACATCCTGCGGCCATCTTCATTGAATGATTGCTTGGCACAGGTGAAGTCAGGTGCGCCTAAGCGTGCTTAGGTTATCCCAGAAGTCACACGACCAATGACTCCCCTCCCTCCCCCTTCTCCCAATACCCACAGACGTTAGCAAGGTGGCTACGTTTTTCACGCTACTCCACCACACCGGCACAATTGTAAACGGAAGTTCAGCACTAATTAGCTTAGCTGAGCTAACCCGGATGTACATGCTGATTATAGCCAGATCTATGCAGGTGTCAGGTACCTGAAGGCATGGCCACATAAACACCTATTCAGTTCAGGTGCATCGAGTGGAATGGTCTATAAAATATCCTTTATGTAACCTGAGGTCATTCTTTTATTCAGTTAATGTTTAGCTTTCATTTTCCACTGCTTGTCATTCATTGCTTTACCATACAAAGAAAGTAGATCAAACCACTACTGAAGTGTATTATCTATTTACGTGCACATCTTTGTTTATTTTGACTTGGGAAAGCAAAATGCTTAGCAGATTTTGTCATCACAGTCTCTTAATTGTATTGTGTTGAAAGGTTGCCTTTTCCGTTTCTTTTTGTAGTGCGAGTGTGCGTGCCTCAGGATAGTCCTGCTTTTATTGTGCAGATATGAAAGGGATGGGGTAACAGCAGATTTCACCACCATCGACACCTTCAATGTCATTGCTGTTATCTGATAGAGACATCTGTCCCTGATCCTAGGCCTGAAAGAAACCCTATCTGCCTTAGGGAATCTCCAGATGCCCTCTCCTCCATCCCCTCCACCCCACATCCCTCCTCCCCTCCCCAGGAATGACTATCCCAACACCATCCAGGTCCACCCTCACCCAGATCCCCTGCACCCTCGCACTAAGGACCTGTCGGAACCTCGAATTATCATTCCCAGAAGAACTACCGACTCCCTCTCTCCCCAGGAAGTGAGCGCACTCGTTGCCTCGTACGAACTCCCCCCGAACCAGTCAGCCCAGGCTCCACACACGAACTCGACTCTCTCCTCTTCGATACAAGTCATCACCGGTGTAGGTAGAAACCCCCCCCCCAGCAGAGCCACGAGACCTCCACCGTTTCTTTCCTCCATACCCAGAGCCAAACCCGACAAGATTAAAGCGAAAGAAATACCCCCCATGAACTGTATGCTTATCAACAGCCGGTCCGCAGTCAAACATGCAACGGAAATAGCCGAAGCCATCCTCTCCCATGACCTGGATGTAGCCTTCATCACGGAAACATGGCTAAACACCGCATCTCTCCCCATTCTGGACATGCTGGTCCCGCCCGGATTCTCAATCATCCGTAAAGACAGACCCATACACAAAGGTGGGGGCATAGCAATTATCCACAAAAATGACCTCTCCATCTCCGAAGCTCCCTCCGGCCTGTACAGTTCCTTTGAATGCCTGTCAATCAACATCAAATCTCAATGTCAGAGCTCACGTCAATGCCATCTCCTATACCATCCCCCAGGCAACTCCAACGAATTTAGAACTCAACTGTCAGATCTCATCACCCAATCAACTCTTAACAGCGACGACAATCTAATTCTAGGCGATCTCAACCTCAGATGGAACGAACCCACTAACCCGCTGATTCAATCTCTCAACTCCCTTCTGCAGGCCAATGATCTGATCCAACACTGCTCAGAAGAAACGCATTACAGAGGAGCGACCCTGGATGCCATCATTGCGAACAAAAATGCAATCTCGATCGATCACATCATACCGGTTGACTGGTCAGACCACCACATCATTCTCTTTCATATTACTCAGCCAGCCCTATCCCTCCCACCCACCCAAGCCCCCCCTAAGTGGGTCAGGAACACTTCTAGAATCCCCCGAGACAAGCTAGAAGAAGGTCTCAGAGTCCCTCTCAACCTCAGATCTCACCTCACTCTACCATTCCAACCTTGAGCTCGCCCTGGATCAGCTCGCACCTCTGAAACTAAAAAAACCCAGAAGCATCCCCTCCAGGTCTTGGTTCTCGACTGACATTAATGAGGAAAGAAGACATCTAAGATACTTGGAAAGAACATGGAGGACCAACCCTACCACCCTCCATCGGGACCACCTCAAGACAGCTCGCAAAAATTATTATACCCACATCAAAAGCAAAAAATCATCCTTCTTCTGCTCAGCCCTTGACAACGCCAAAAACCGCTCCAAAGAACTCTTTACCATCATCAGGAATCAAACTTCCATCCCTAAGGCATCCAACATAGTAGCATCGAAGACCCTGTGCGAAAACTTTGCTAGTTTCTTCAATGAAAAAATCGCCAAAATTGATCGTTCATTCAGCACGAATCCTTCACCCAACCTCAACACCCTTGTAATCCCATCTATCCGTTGGTCTTCCTTCCAGCCGATTAAGGAAGAATTGATAAGCAATCTTATCGCTGCCGCTAAACCATCATCTCATTCCCTCGATCAACTGCCCTCGAGACTGACAAAGGATATGAAACTCACTCTAGCCCCAATCTGGGCCAAGATCATCAACAGCTCCTTGAAAGAGGGCTTCATCCCCGACTGCCTCAAACTAGGACAAGTCACTCCTCTTCTAAAAAAAACCTGGCCTTGATCTCACTGACCTGAACAACTTCCGCCCGCTCTCAAACCTTCCGTTCCTAGCCAAAATTCTGGAAAGATGCGTGCTTGCACAATTAACCCAACATCTGGAGATTTCCAATCTATTGGACCCGCACCAATCAGGGTTCAGGAAGGGCTGCAGCACCGAAACCGCAATCCTAAATGTCCTAGATGATCTGCACATGTCACTCGACTCCAACCAATGCAGCCTTCTTATCCTCCTTGACCTCTCGGCTGCATTCGACACCGTGGATCAATTCCTCTTACTTAATGCCCTCCGAGAGAGAGCGGGCATCGAAAAGACAGTCTTAAAATGGTTCTCCTCTTTTCTGAACAACCGCACCCAAAAAATAAAGATCAACAGCTTCGAATCTGACCCCCTCCCCGTCAGCAGAGGAGTCCCCCAAGGGTCAGTACTCTCTCCACAACTCTTCAACATCTACATGGAACCCCTCACTTCACTCCTAAGGAACTCCAACATCCCATTCCACCTCTACGCAGATGACACCCAACTATATTTGAAAACCACCTCGATAGCAGACATTCACAGACTAAATGCAACACTCATGAAGGTCCAACAGTGGCTCACAGCCAACCACCTCAAACTGAATGAAGAAAAAACAGAAGTTCTCCTAATATCGAACAAAGATGAAAACCCACAAATAGTGGAATGGCTCAAAGCCTTAAATGCTCTCAATGTCTCTCTGACACCAACAAACTCCGCAAAATCCTTAGGAATCACCCTCGACTCCAAACTGGACATGAACAAACACATCTCTAATACCGCCAAAAGCGCATTCCTGAACCTGAAACTTCTACACAAGATCAAACCCTTCCTCCCCCCCAAAGACCTGAAACAGGCCACCCAGGCACTTGTGCTTTCCAGAATAGACTATGGCATCGCAGTGCTGACGGGAACGGCCAAGACGCACCTGGAACCACTCACCTCCACCCTCAACGCAGCAGCAAGAATGGTCACAGGAACAAAGAAATTTGACCACATCTCCCCAGCACTCAAAGAACTGAAATGGCTCCCGATTGTCCAAAGAGCCAACTTCCGCACAGCCTGCCTCACTCATAAAGCCCTACATACAGGCAAACCGGAATACCTGGCTTCTAAACTCAAAAGGGCGGGTCAGTCCAGGAACCTCAGAAGCTCCAGCACACTTTTACTCATCCCTCTGAAATCACAGAAGCGAAAAACATCTAATAAATCCTTTGCGGGGAATGCCCCCAGAATCTGGAACTCCATCCCCCCTCATATCAGAATGACTGCCTCCTTCCCGCAATTCAAATCGCTACTCAAAGCCTTCTTCCTTGAACACTCTGGTGCCTAAGATGACCCTCATACGGGACAATGGTAGTCAGCTTTCTAGCGGAACCTTGAACAATTTGATTCTCGCCAGATCACCATCCCTTACTCCGCTCTAGTTACTGTTGCACGGACTCTATCTCCTGCTTGTTGTTGTTCTATGTATATTGCTGTGAAGCGCTCTGATACCTCTGGGTCCAGCTAGCGCTATACAAAACTTCAATAAATAAATAAATAAATAAATAAATCTGTCGCGCCTGTGCCCGCCCAAATCAAACACAGCACACAGAGCTCGGCTGAGGGTAACTTTCTTTATTCCCTGCCAGGAAGCAACTGGCTTACAGGCTACTCGCTCCTCCTTTTCCTGTGTGTCCATTTCCTGTTCCTCATTGCCTGACCTGTCTGGAAGGTCAGGCATAACGACGTGACATCTCCCCCTTTTGTACAAAGAACTGATACTACATTTCTTCGACGAGTCGCCGTGGTTTCCTCACCAGGCGTCTGGGGCGAGTCTCTATCTCTGGTGCTTGGCTGCGTCGCTCAGGACTGGTAGTCATTCTTGGGCGTTGATGGTGTTGAATCTCTGCGTGGTCGCCTGGACTAGTGGAGTCACTCGAGGTGTGTCCAGAGGAGGATTCCTGCCTGTTCACAGGATGGTGTCTTTTGAAATGAGATATATTTCTCGTTATTTGCTTGTGATCAGCTTTGGCAGTAATCATGGTTCCTTTCCTCTTGTGAACTTGTAAGGGGAGATTCAGGTATCGGCTGTCTGCTTTCGTTCGCCGGTCTCCTCTCACTATGACCCAGTCGCCTTCGCGGATATCAGTTTCTTTGGCGTGTCGGCGATTGTCTGCATATGTTTTCATTTTCTGTTTCTTTCTCGTGTCAATATCAACAAGTGTTTCGTGGTCAACGGTAACAGTCTTTGAGTGAGGCGTGGTGCTTATCATGGGCACTCTTGTCCTCGGTGTCCTTCCCAGCATTAGTGTGGCCGGGCACTGATTCGTGGTGTTGTGAGGAGTGGTCCGGTAGGCTCTCAGTACTTCGTTCAAGGTTTGCTGGACATCTCGGCGTGTTATCTCTGCTTGTTGGATGGCTCTCTTTAATGTTCCCATGAACCTCTCCACCATGCCATTGGCTTGTGGCCACAGTGGAGTTATCTTGTGATGTTTGAAGTCGAGATGCTTCGCGAATTCCGCGAACTCATGGCCGTTGAACGGGGGCCCGTTATCGGACTTGACTCTTGCGGGAACACCCCATGCTGCAAAGATGTCATCCAGTACGGGGATGACGGCTGTTGCTCTGGTAGACGCTATCATGTGTGCAAAGGGGAATCTTGAATATTCATCCATGACGACCATGATGTACTGTCCTGATTGGAGTGGTCCAAAGAAGTCAACTGCTACTTGCTTCCACACCTCATCTGGCAATTCAGACATTTGGAGAGGTGCTGGGGGTTCTTCACGGCTCACTAGTTGGCACGTCATACAGTCTTATAGAGTTGTCTCCACCATGGAGTCGAGAGAGGGGAACCAGACTCGTTCCCTCAGAGTCTTCTTTGTGGCATTCAGGCCCCTGTGGCCTTCATGGGCTAGATTGATGATGCCTTGGCGCAGGCTGTGAGGAATCACGATTCTTCCCCCTCGCAAAAGAAGTCCAGTGTCACTGATGGACAGTTCTTCATGAACACGATGAAACGCTGTGAGGTCGTGCAAGGGAGGATCCGATCCAGGCGCAGTGTTCAATGCGTGCCGCCAGGAGTTGTTGCGAACGTGGGTCATGAGTGTTTGAATCAGCGGGTCAGAAGCAGATGCATTCTGGATGGACTCCAAGGGGACTGCAGGGGGACACGCAGCATCAATGACGAAGTGGATGTAGTCGTCCGCTAGAGAGTCAGGTTTCGTGACAATCGGCAAGGGATGCCGGGACATATAGTCCGCAGGGTTTTCAGCTTTGCCTGGTTTGTGGACAATTGTGTACACATAGTCTTGGAGTCTCAGACCCCATCGTTCGATGCGAGGTGGCATCTTTGCATTGGGATTTCCAAAGATTGTGAGCAAGGCTTGATGATCAGTAATGATGGTAAAATATTTTCCATACACGAACAGGTGAAAGTGTTCGCACGCCCACACTACAGCTAGGCTTTCCTTCTCCGGCTGGGAGTACGCCCTCTCCGTGTCCGTGAGGCTACGGCTCGCGTAGGCGACTATGTGTCGCTGGTCAGAGTGTTCACGGTATTGGGCTAGAATGGCACCCAAACCCACCCGACTGGCGTCGACAGTGATTTTTGTTCTTTTATTTGTATCAAAGTATGCCAGGTTGATGGCAGACCCAACAGCTTGTTTTATTTCTGTGAAGGCTTTGGTGCACGCTCGTGACCACTCAAAGGGTTGTCCTTGACGTGTCAGTTCTCGGAGCGGGTAGCTGATGGTGGCGTAGTCACGAATGTATCGCGCGCAGTAGCTTGCCATCCCCAGGAAGGAGCGGAGATCGCTTACGTCCTGTGGTGTCGGAGTGTCAGCAAGTGCGGCCACCTTGTCGGGGTCAGGCGTCATGCCTTCACTGGAGAAAGTATGTCCATAGAATTTGAGAGTGTTTTTGTGGAATTCGCACTTGTTCGCATTCAGGGTCAGGTTGGCCTGCAGCAGTGCATGGCACACTCTATCCAATGCGGTGTCATGTTCGACTTGGTCTTTTCCGAAAACGAGCAGGTCGTCGCTGTAGTTGAAGGAATTCGGGATCCCTTGTATGACCTTCCTGATGGTTTCCTGGAAGATTTCGGCGGCAGATGAAATGCCGAAATTTAGGCGCTTGTCTCGGAATAGGCCTTGGTGCGTGGTGAACGTCGTGATATAACGTGACTGTTCATGGAGCTCTAGTTGGTGGTAACCTTTGTTCAGGTCGAGTTTGGAGAATATTGTGGCCCCGTTCAGTTTTGTGATCATATCACTGATGTGCGGCCCTGGGTGGCGCTCGCGCTCAATGGCGGTGTTGGGCGCTCTCATGTCCACACACAGCCGGACTTTGTTGTCCTGTCCTTTCTTCGGGACCACCACCACCGGTGATACCCATGGGGTGGGTCCAGACGTGCGCTCTATGATGTCGGATTGTAACAGGTCTTGTAGTTCATCATCAACGGCTTGTTGCAGGTGGAAGGGCACTTTCCTGTGATGCTGGGCAACAGGTGTGATGTTCTCATTGATGTGGAGCTTTACTTTGAAATGGGTCAGTTTGCCCAGTCCTTTGAACAGTTTCGGGAACTTTGCCACGATGTCAGGGGCATCTTCCGTCATGTACAACAGTTCCACCAGCTTCAGTCGTTCTGCCGTTGGCAGACTGAGCAAGCAGTCAGCGAAGTCGGGTCCTTCCACGACGTGAACATATGCTGGAATTTTCCTATTCTTGAAGGTCAGTGTGGTATGGAATCGACCAAGGCAAGGCAGAGGTTTCCGGCACATCCACGTGAAGATGCGGACTGCCGCTGGCTCTAGTTTGGGTCGATTCTTCATTTTCTGGTACTCCAGTGCACATATATAATTCAACGAGGCACCCGAGTCCAGGACAAATTTCGCTGGATGCTCTCCTATCAGGATGTCTAGCTTCGGATATCGTTTGAGTCTGTCCGGGTCGGCCACCATGCATATATATTCGTCACTGTCCTGCATCGTTGTGGATGAGTCAAACACTCTGCAGACATATTCATCACTGTCTTGTGACACTGTGGTGAGTGCCGAAGAGCTGTTGGATGAGGAACGGTGAGCCTGGCGTGATCTCGTTGAGTGATGACGAGAGCGAGGCGTACTTGTGGATCGACTGTGCCGTTGGTGGGAGTATGTCGAGCGGGTGCTGGAGCCTGAGGAGTCTGATGAATGACTTTCTTTTCTCGTCACGGCTCGGGCATGGTGCCGAGTGCTAGCTCGTGGAGTGGGTGACCTTCGGGTAGATTGTCTGGCTTGGCAAGCTATCTCAAAATGATTGTCCTTACCGCACCGGTGACACCGTTGACCAATGGCCGGGCACTGTCCTGAGTGGGGGTAATCTTGGCCACATCGGTAACAGGCAGGTGCAGGTTTAGTGTGTTTTGTTTGTCGTGAGTCTCGCCGGGGTGATGATCTCCGGGGGCTACGGTGGTGCTTGCTTGTTCTATGTGCACTCGACCTTGGGCGGATGCTTGTGCGCGATTGTATTCGAAAAACCTGCTCTTTATGGTCTTTGTCTTTGTGTTCAGGCTTGTGTGTTTCCATCAGTTTGGCGTGATCTTCTGCCTGGTCGTTGATCCTTGTAAGTTCTTCGATTTGTTCTAGTGTGTAGGATTTCTTTAGGAGGCGTCTGCGTAGTGATTCTGAACGGCATCCATCGATGATGCGGAGCCGTAGTGCATCTTCCGTCTTGAAATTTTCGAAGTCGCAGTGACGCGTCATCCTCTTGATGCGTGTGATGAAATCGCCCATGCACTCCCCTTTTTCTTGAGACGCTAAGTTGAACACATAGCGCTCGTAATCGACATTGCGCTTGTGTAGGAATCGCCGATCAAGGGCAGCCTTCACTTCATCATACGTGGCCGTGGCGACATTGGGCATTTCTTTGATTATTTGTGCTATTTCTTGGCCAGCAAGATTCCGCAGCGCAACCAGTTTCCGCTTAGAGTCCTGTACAAGGGACCCTTCCATGTAGTCTTCAAAGTCCTCACTCCAGGTTTTCCAGGCAGGCCCCATGGTGTTTCCAGGCGTTAGCACCAGTGGCTGCGGTTGTCGCATGAATGGCGCTCCTATGGACGCAACTTGAGGCACCGTCGTCGTGTTGGGTTGCGTGGGTGCGCCTCCAGTCGAGGACGTGCTTTGAGCATCAGTGTCCGACATGGTTAGCCTGTATTCCGTTACAGTAGCTTGTAATCCCTTTTGCTGAGTGAGGGTAGTCTTTGCTTGATTTCTGCACTCTTTGCTCTAGCTTGTGGGTATTATTATCTTCTTTTGCTGTTGGTGGCAGTCTATGGGCTGGTTACAGGTCTTATTAGGCCTGAGTGTGAGGTTAGAGGCGAAGTTCCCGCTTATTTTCTCATTCACAGTCCTTGCCTGACTCTAAGATGGCCGCCGTGATGGAAGCGTGGGTTTATTGGGGGCTGGCGCCTGACTTAAAGATGGCCGCCATGTTCTCCGGCCCCGGCAGCCTCTGACACGTGCACAGGCCGCGCTTTCAGTTCTCTAGCGGCCGCAGACGCTGCGGGACTCACCCTCGTGGTCCTCTGGCCTCGGCGGTGATGGAGCGCTCGCGCTCACCTTGCTGCCGCTCTGCAGGGCTCTTCGCGTCTTCGGCGCGGGTGGAGCACTCGCGCTCGCCTCACTGTTGCTCTGCTGGGCTCCTCACTTCTTCTGCGGCGGGGCGCCGTCGCGCGAGCACTTTCTTGTGTGCTCTCCTTCACTCCGCTCCAGTGGTGAGCCAGGATGGCGCTGTAGGCGTCGGTCCGTTTCGCGCTCTTTTCTTGTGGCGCTTCTGGAGCTGCTGGCTTGTCGTTTGGGGCCGTTTCTTGGCTGGGCTGCGCGACGTTATGTGTGGGATCGACTTATCCCATCCTCGTCGCCATTGTCGCGCCTGTGCCCGCCCAAATCAAACACAGCACACAGAGCTCGGCTGAGGGTAACTTTCTTTATTCCCTGCCAGGAAGCAACTGGCTTACAGGCTACTCGCTCCTCCTTTTCCTGTGTGTCCATTTCCTGTTCCTCATTGCCTGACCTGTCTGGAAGGTCAGGCATAACGACGTGACAACATCTAGCTGCATATTCCTTACCTTTGAATTTCCCAGGCGTCAGGCTGGATCCCAAAACCTTTGCTGAGCAATACTCCTTGCTCGCGCTGTAGGGTGGCTCCGTCGGCGTCGTTAGCGTCAGTTATGACGTTGCTGTACTTATATAGGCGCCACCCAGGCTTACCGTACATCAGTTCTTTTCTGTCTGCGCCAGTTAAGCGCTGATCTGGGGAGAGTTATCCCTCTGCCGCTTTTTGGCAGGTTTTTTCTCCGCGTTTTGTCGACTTCTGTATTTTTTGGAGCTTCGTGTGTGAGAGATGTCTTAGAGGAGGACAGCGTTCAAGCCGTTCATGTCATTGCTGCTATTATTAAGCAAGTGAAGTAGTTAAGTAGATGGGGAAGACACAGGCTCATATAAAGAACAGGAAACTGATCTTACATTTGCCCAGTTATGAAGGGCCAATAGGATGCTTGGAATTGGTCTGGCCTACCCAGTCTACCATTAAGATCCATATCTCCTGGTTAACAGATCACATCAAAACATCTTGGAAATGATGTGATATACAGAAGCTTCAATTGTTGCTAAGAAGAACCCTAGTCGCTGCGTGGCATCTAGTTGTAGTTTGTAATTTTCTTTGGTAATTATTATTTGCAAATACACAATGCTGCTTATGGAGGAGGCCGGCTCCTGTTTCAACCTCTGTGGTGAGTAGACTCCAGGACTTCTTCAGGGCTGCTCTAGCAATACAGGATTCTTGTAGCTGTGATGATTGCAGTTGTGTCACTTTTTATTGCAGAGCAAAGAGCAAGGATTTTATCATTCAGTCCTGAAAATACTTTTGTATGTAAGTCGCATACTTTGGTGACCGCTCAGAAGTTACATCTGCACCCAGATACCCCAAACACGTTAACAATACTCTGATTGTTGAAACTTGGTCCTATGCCCCCAAAGATCTCTACCCTGCAAGGGTGGAAAGGAATTCAACCCCCCCTAAGTGACCATTCATCACTAGCAGAATTTCCCATTGACCACAATGTTAAATGCGTGCAGTATTTAATGCACTTATTTTCTAATGTTTTGAAAAATCATAACTCTGGTTATGTGTATGATGCAAAGTTTATTTTGGTGTCTACATTTGTATAAACAATAAGTTCTATTTTTATAAGTTGGAGTTGGGTTTCTTTTTAGTCGTTTCAATTGCTTATGCACCATAATGGTACTGTAAAATGTTTAACACATATTTCTCCAGTAATTCCTGACTAGTCTGTGCCACACTACCAGGACTGAGCTAAGGATTATTGTTGTTGAATCCAAGGATGATCTTTCAGGCAGTGTGCTAATATTACAAGGTAAGGTCTCACAACCATACCACATAATATTCCACTTTCCTACGCCTGCATTGTGTAACCAACTGAATTACGACACAAAAAAGAGTAGCTACAGATGTGGCCAGGGAAAAAGGAGTCAAATATATTTGGTCAATTTTAAAGATACAACTGAGAGCAGCATCAAATATGGATCATACAAGTCCTCAAGGTGCAAGGTTTGCATTCTGCCTGGATTTGTTACAGGTAAAGTAGTTATGGCTATCTGATTTCAATTTTAATATCACTTACATCTAAGGGGCATATTACCAAGGGCAAGAATCGCCGCTTTCTCGACGAATTGTGCTGAGAAAGCGGCGATACTGCTAGAGCCCTATTAACAAGGGCATTTTAAAGCCTGCCCCAAGCCCACTTTGCATGTCGGCGATAAACATCGCTAATGACATGCAAAGTGGGCGTTCCCACGTCCAACCACATGAAAAATGTGGTTGGAGGTGGGAACACCCTATTACCAAGGAAGGCGATGGGAGGAAAAGACCTGCGATAAACTCATTTATCGCAGGTCTCCCAACGCCTGCTCTGACCAGGCGTTAGGCATTGATAACATGGGGGTGTGGATCATTAAGCTGAATCCACCCCCCCATATTATCAAGGCCCACATTAGCGCGTGAAAACAACGTTTGTTTTCAGGCGCTAATGTGCCATATCGCCGACTATTGCCAGATTTCTATTCGCCTGCCTGATGCGCATTGATAATTGCGCGCTAAAAAGGCGATGGAATCCGGCGATAGCCGGCGATACGGGAATGTGCGTTGTGCGTTTTCCAACGCACTCCTCGGTAATATGCCCCTAAATTCTTTGCTGAATATTTGCCCCCTTTTTTTGTCTTTCAAGCAGCAATCATGTTCATTGTCTTCATTTTGTCCAGATGATGACCTGTCAAATTGTGGAAGTTTGAAACACTGACATTCATCGGGAGAAAAAGGATATTTATTGTACAATTATACTTTATTGAAGTATCGGAAATATCATGCTCATGCCCAACATTTATTGATATGTTTTTTCACCGTTTTTTTACGTGTTTCACTTTGTGCCATTCAACTGATCTTCACAAGCACCATGTTTTCACCTGGCACCTTGAGCCCTTGTATGATCTGTATTTGATGCTCATCTCAGATGTTTCTTTAAATATGACCAAATATATTTGACTACTTTTTGCATTTTTTCTGTATTGTAAGTATTCATATATTAGTTCTTTCCCTATTGGTGCCCTCTAGGACATTGTTGTATGAAACAAAGATTACCCAGGTCTCTGTTGGGTGTACGGGTACTCCTGAGGTATCCACAAATTAGGATTGTGAACATAGACTTGGGGGAAGCATTCATCCCAGCTAAGAGGGATCCTCCTTAGGGTTCTATGAGGTTAATTGTAAAAGATAAGCAATTTGTCATATGATTAATTAACATGCAACAGGAGCATTTGTAATTAGCATAGACACGTATCAGAGCTGTTCTCTGCCCTGGTAATTGCATGCAGCTAAAATCATTAGACAAGATAATGAGCTAAAGAGATTTGATTATTAGGTGCTGTCTTGGAAATGTTATTATTTAATTATTTACTATTTTTTTGCCTATGACACAAAATTATGGATTAGAAAGACCTGTTGACAGCATAAAAAAAATACTTCTATATCCAAATGTGCGTATCTTGGAAAATATGTAGTGCCAAATATGTCTCTTTGAAATAAACTCTACTCATATACCTGTCCAAATGGATGTCAGTTTCCATGCATACAGAAAAATCCGGGGGCTTATTTACAAGCTCCTTGCGCCGCCCGTACGTCACTTCTCCCGTGTTAAATATGGCGCAAAAGTGGCGCAAGGGGCTTGTAAATAAGGCCCCCAGTTTACATTAGTGGAGTATGTTGGCCTATTTAAAATGATAGTACTGTCTTGGATTTTTTTTTTTGTTTAAAAACTATAGTGAACACGAGTAAGCAGCCAAAACACTGTCAAGCACGGGCACATTTATCAGTAAGAATTCTGGGATGAATATAACGTGGCTGCCAAATATCACCTTATATAACTGGTCAGCTAATTTATACAGCTAGAATTTATATACACTAGAGAGACTATAAAAGGTAATTTTGTTTATCAATCTGTGGTTGCACCACATGGACTAATGATCAATGTGTAATAGATTTTCACATCCCGAATTTGTAACAAAAATTAGATTTGTCAATCAGTTTTTTATGAAACTTTGTGAGAGATTTTTGAAGTAGTAGGTAGGACTGTTTTGTGTGAACGACTGTGGGGGATAAAAATCTACGCCCACTTTTTTCAGAAATGAATAAGAGATAAACAGGTTAACCCAAGGCCCCAAAGATAAGAGGACTTTATTTTAAACATGCTATCTTAAGAGGATGCCATAACTTTCCAATATAAGCGAAATACTTTAAATAACCTTCACCTTTATAAGATTTGCACATGGTTGTCAGGAACAAAGAAATCATACTTACCAATAAAGAATAATTCAATGCAGCATTGTTAAATATAAGCCTACTTTACAAAAGGGCATATCATTTTGTCCTTTGCATTTTCAGATAATAAAGACATTGACAAATGAATTGGGAGAGAATTATGTTATGTGGACTGATTTGGGGTGCACAGAGATCACACAAAACACATCTGGATAACTCATTGAAAGGCAACAATATGGCACTCTGCCGGACACTGCTTTAGGCGCTCAGGAGTAGGTATGTGACATCATATAATTCTAGTCTGTCCCAAATAGGAACCCTATTGAAAGAAAACGTGTTCAAGGACTGAGTGAGGTTAAATGGCAGGGATGAGAATGCTCTACAGATCTGAATTCACTTGGGGCATCAATAGAAATATGATTTTGCCAAGTTTCATTGGTATACTTTGCTAAATTGTTGTCTAAATTGTAATTTGTTTTGCCCTTGGGGAAATGGATGAAAGAGCAACTTCTACATGCAGAATGTAAATATATATTCATAAGGGACATGTACATGGATCAGAATGGATGTAGGCAGTGTCATATTCGTTTTTCCAGTGAGACAGTTTGCAATTGCTTGTAGTATTTAGCTGAAAATGGATGGCTAGCACTACCCATCATTGTATTATTATAACATTTAAAAATGCATTAAAAACTAATTATTAATTTGAAAAACACTGTTCAGGTAGAGTCTGTGCTCATGTCTAACTTACTCATTTTAGTTTTTAGTGCATTAAAATCCTCCTGGGGCTGGAAGACTTGTCAGAACCCTTTTTTAGGCCTCGGCTGGCGATAGCAGCGCGCATGCGCTGCTCTCAGCATTCGAGAGCTTCTTGAAATCAATACAGTTGAGGAAAGGGACTTGAAGCCCCGCCTCCTCTTCCCATTGGCTCGCATCATAGCTTAGGCTAAACGCTGGCATTTTATTGTTAAGGAGGCTTTTTAGTCCCTCCTTGTTGCTGCCCTGTCCACTTTTGGCCCCGCCCATGGGAATGGAACTTTTACTGGCGGCAGTACACCGGCTGTTTTTTATTGCTTTTAAAAAGTGCGCTTTTGCCGTCCGTCGGTGTGGGCCTCTGTGTGCATTAGCATGCCTCCTGTGACTGCGAGACACACGGTTTCTTAGGGCGGTGCATGCTCCAAAGCTCATGTGTCCTCGCCGCGGGGCTCACGGGGTTCGGTGTCCACCACATCTCTCCGCGCGCCCCTGCACTGTGTTACGCACTCTGCAGGTCTCCCTGGGTCAGTTTGTACATGACCTCTCCAGCATCTCTCGCTCTGTACTGTTAGTGTGCTCCTTGGCTCCCCGTGTATGTACCCTGTTTGTGCACTCGAAGTCTGCCCTATCTCTGAGATCACCCCAGCATTCCCCTCCCCCCGGTTTTGTACTCTCTGGGCTCCAATATGCAGTGTGTGCGCATGCCGATGAGGGCTTCCTACGCCACTGTATATTGACACTCCCGTGTGAGCAAACTGAGGGTCTCTCTTGACCCTGTGTGTACTGAGTCCCTCCCTGACTCATTGCCGATGCGCCCCTGTGTGGTTTGTGTGTGGTAGAGTTCCCCAGCTGCTGGGTTCCCTATGTCTCTGTGTGCATCTGTGCTCCCCTTTGTGCATTGGGCCCTCTCTGTTCCTTGGACTCTGTACTGTCTGTGGTCTCCAGGTGCCCCCAGTGGAGTGGGTGCATGCGTACCTCTGGGCTCCCCATGGTGTGCCCGACAGGGCTCCGTAGGTTTCATGTGCATTTGGCCTCTCCCTTCCCCGGACTCTGTACTGTCTGTGGGCTCTGATGCACCCTGTGTAGTGTTTGTCAGACGTGGTGTGCGCTACAGGGGTGTACACATGCTCAGAGGCTCCCGGGTTGCACTTCAGAGATCCCCCGTGTGTTTGCGCATCAGGACTCCCTGGGTTCTGTTCTATCTGAGGGCTTCGATGCTTTTCCTTGTGTGCTCCCTTGGGTGCCAGAAAGCCTGCGTGTGCGCGCCAGAAGAGTTTGCACATGCCCCGAGGCACCCAGTGTGCACTGTTCAGAGACCCTGTGTGTGTTTGCGCAACGGGTGCTGTACTATCTGAGGGTTTCAATGCCCTCTCTCTTGTGTGCTCCACATGTGGGCACACGTGCTCCAAGGCTCCCTCACCATAGTTTCTTTAGCTTGGATGCTGTTTTGTTACATGATGGTGTGTGATGAGGTATCAAATGTGCAATGTTGGTGAGATGGGGGAGTTAACCATTTAATTTCTTTTTATGAAAGAGTCACAATTGTTCATTATTTAAAAGGTCATTTTAGGATAGGTTGTAAGACAGCGCAACACTGCCAGCTAAACGACTTCAGTGCGTTCAGTAACACATGGCTTCTCTCTCGTGTCGGACTTGTGCATGCATCACTTTGTCATCCCACTGTCTTGTCATGGCATCAAGGCGGGGTCAGTACTTACTGTACCTCAGACCACAAGGACTGCACTGATAAAGGTAAAATCATGGACAGTTCAAAGAGGAGTTCAACTATCCCAAGGGCAACATCCCTACTGGGGCGAGACTGTACATGATGCCCTTGCAAAACAACTCCAGGAAACCTATCTTGGGTGGACAAGTTGTTTTCCAGCATGCACTGAAGGTGGATCCTGCATATCTCTATATATCCTTTGATCTTCTTGTTGTGGCAAAGGCGCAGTCTGGACTGACCCTTGAAAACACTCTGTGGCAAGCATAAACAAGCATTGAAAATGCAATAGGTCTCACCTTTGATTAAGTTAAAGCCATTTGCTTTGCTAATGGTATTGTATAGCAAAGTAAATGGCTTTAACTTAATGAAAGGTGAGACCTATTGCATTTTTTATGCATGTTATACTTGCAACACCAATTTCTCTGAAGGGGCTGTAAGAGGACAAGTTTGTGCTATAAAGTAAAAACTCCTTAAATAAATACATTTATGTATGTATGTATATTTGTTTATAAAAGTGGGAACCTAGCTAGAAAGCAACAGAGTGCTATGCATTATTTGGATGCAAAACCAACGGTTGATGGACAGAATGCAGAACAATGTCATACATTCACCCCAGTACAGAGATCTGGGCCTAAATCCATCGTTTTTTTGCACTCCACACCACCCCAGTTCAGACCTGGCCATACGCAAATCAGCCTTGACCTTGTGCCTCATGGGAACAGTCCAGCCCGAACTGCCAAGCCATGTCTTTCCTGGACCGGAATCAAGCATCCTAGGACCGGTTTCTGGCTATCAGCCGTCTTCAGCCAGGATAGCTTGACTCCAGTGGTGTGGAGAGAATGGGACTCACGTCTGAGCATACCCATCCCACTTGGGGTGACAAATGCAAAACCAACAGTTGATGGACAGAATGCAGAACAATGTCATACATTCACCCCAGTACAGAGATCTGGGCCTAAATCCATCGTTTGTTTGCACTCCACACCACCCCAGTTCAGACATGGCCATATGCGTAGGGAGCACGAGACCCATGTCTGGGCATACCCTTCCCACATAGGGTGAACAGCAAAACACACAAGATCATGGACGGAATGTTGCGCCACTGAAATCAAGCTATCCTGGGTGAAGACGGCTGATAGCCAGATACCGGTGCTAGGATATTTGATTCCGGTCCAGGGTAGACATGGCTTGGCAGTTCGGTCTGGACTGTTCCCATGAGGCACAGGGTCAAGACTGATTTGCATATGGCCATGTCTGACCTGGGGTGGCTTGGTGAGCAAAATAACGATAAATTAAACCAAGATTATTGACTGGGGGTGAATGTTTTGCCATTGTGCAACATTCCGTCCATCATCTTGTGTGTTTTGCTGTTCACCCTATGTGGGAAGGGTATGCCCAGACGTGGGTCCCGTGCTCACTAAGCCACTGGAGTCAAGCTATCCTGGCTGAAGACGGCTGATAGCCAGAAACCGGTCCTAGGATGCCTGATTCTGGTCCAGGGAAGACATGGCTTGGCAGTTCGGGCTGGACTGTTCCCATGAGGCACAGGGTCAAGACTGATTTGCATATGGCCATGTCTGAACTGGGGTGGCTTGGTGAGCAAAATAACGAAGGATTAAACCCAGATTATTGACTGGGGGTCAATATTTTGCCGTTGTGCAGCATTCCGTCCATCATCTTGTGTGTTTTGCTATGCATTATTTGGAGGCACGGTAGAGGATCTACAAGATCATGCACAACAAGTGGGGATAACACAAATATTACATTTCACATTTTTTAAGGGCAGTGATATTAAATGATTGCCCAGAATCACATTATGCCAAGCACCGATGCCAGAATTGAAAATCGGGTCCCCTTCTTTGAAAATTGGCAGCTCCAGCCACTAAGACATATCCCTAATTCATTAGGGTTATTTTAGTTTTAATTGCAAACCATTTAAACTTGACAATATATAATTACATTCCTAACTCTACATAACATTTCATAATTCACAACCTTTCTAAACAAATATGATACAATTTAGTCTTTACATAACTAAAAAATATCTGCTTGTTATACATGCAAGAATATGCAAATGAAATTGACCCCTTCAACAGATGTCATTAATTGAAATTAATCATTTACGTAATCTAACATATTCTCATATTTGCATACAGTGTCAGAAATTTATTCATGAATAGCGTATTTAAGAGCATTACATAACTATTTGAATAATTCATGAGTGAATCTTGATGTCTGCTCATCTCAAAATATTTTACTATTTATCAACAATTTTATTAAGAAAATGTGTATTAACCCCTTGCGTGCTGCCGTTGGCCGACGGCAGCACTACCTCCCTAGTGCCGCCAACGGCCGACGGAGCCCCGCCCACTCTTCAGAACACCCGCACCGCGGCGGAAAAACCGCCGCAGTTAAGTGGTTAAGAGGATCTATTAGGTTTACAGAAATGTGAACATAAACATTCTAACAAATAGATGCACCAAAAATATTCTTTATTCGATTGACTACAAGATGACATGAAAGTATAATAAGGTAATCCCTTACCATATTGTGTCTTGGAATTTTTAATTATAATTAGAAAACACAAAAAGAAAGACTGACACAAGAGGGAAAAAGGGGGAATTAGAACAAAGAAGGATCCTGCAAGGTGAATTATATTAATGCTTTAGCATATAATTTGTTAAATGCTTTCCACATGTCATGATGAACATCTGTAGTTCCATTTGAAGATTTCCTTGTTCAATGAAAGGGGAGAAATAGGAAACCGTAAGCTAGTCGTCTATTTTGATTTTGTCCTGTGCTTCTATACTGTCAGGATTTATCAGTCTCCTATATTGCCATGCTCACTACTCTGACGCAAAATGGCCATGGGATTGCAATAAATAATCTAGGCAGTGTGCAAAGATCATTTTCATTCTTTCAAAACCTTTGGGGGAGCATAACCCCAAACCCCAAAATTTGGACACCCTGAAATTCAGATCACCCCAATATTTACCTTTGGCCATTCCGCTTCACCCATTATCTTGCATTAGAGAACACCCACCTCAACATCAAGTTCAACATTAATTTAGCAGAAAAATACAATGAGTGATTGGGTCCAAAACTCAGATACCCTGAAATATTAAATCACCCAAAATGTACCTTTGGTGGTTGTTTCCACCCTTAATCTTGCATTAAAGAACACCCTCCTCAAGATCAGGCCCAACATTAATTCAGCAGAGTAATGAAATAGGTAACTGGTTCCACTCAATAACTGAGTTCTAGATCAGGAAAATGCTAAAAGGTTTTATTACAAAATCTCTAAGAATTTAGTGGTACAGAGTAAATGTTAAATGCCATCAAGGCCTAAATGCAGAGTACATTATCTGAAAATCAAAATAATTCCAAGGAACAAATGAGCTTCAAAATCATAAGAAAGACAAAGTCCCTAGTAGAACAGGAAAGTAATTGCTGTAATAAATTCTACAGAGTCTCTGGTAGTAAAGGAAAGTCATCTGCCTCATCCCTAAACCAGGGGTTTTCATAAACAACTTCAGCATAATTAATAAGCAAAGTCTGTAGTCTCAAAGTGGGCTGATTTTAGGGAATGCAGAACACTATATGTGATTATTAAGTACATAACACTAACCACTTTTAAGAAATCCTCTAGCACCTTCTACGCTGTTACTGCCTGGATATGCACATCACAGTATTAAACATTATTTGAACAATGGCCCATACACCAAAGAATTCTACCAGGCCCACATCAGAAATACAGGGGACAATACATTAGGAACAGAAAGAATAGTTCAGTCACAATACATGTACTGCTTTGATCCTAGGAACACTCAATTAAACTGTGTCCTAGTAAGATTTATGGAGCGCACTGCAAAAAAACGAAGTGAGGTGCCCACAGCTCGCGACTCTCCATCGGCATAACGTTTGTTAAACCTCACCTGTTACTGCTACCCTGACTGGTTTTTATGAACATGATATTTTAAATGAAATTCTGAAATCCTTTTTTAAAAAGTTTTGTATTTGCAATGGTTTTTTAAATCGCGCAATAAATAAATAATAATAACAATACATGTACTCGAAAGAGAATAACCAACTACATCACAATGTCTCTTGCTCTGCAAAGACACACCAAAGAATATTCTACCAGGCCCACATCAGAAATACAGGGGACAATACATTAGGAACACAAAGAATAGTTCAGTTACAATACTTGTACTCGAAAGAGAATAACCAACTACATCACAATGTCTCTTGCTCTGCAAAGACTGTGGGGAGAGAAGACATGCACAGGCACTTGATGGGAGGGGGAAATGAACAGGAGAGAGATGAACAAAACATCAGAACAGCATCCATATTAATTAAAATGGTGTCTTTGTGAAAATGAGGTACAATTAAATCACATTAATAAACACACTTCTATATGTCATATTGAGCGTGCTTCAAGTGCAATGTTACTAATTCATCATTTACATTTAGAATTCATCCTAAAAATCATTAGCGTTCATTGTCACTAAAATTGTGCATTAAAGGGACTTAACTACCTTTATTCCAAAAATAAGCAATTATAACAAAACCAGTGAATCAAAGATAATCTTTCTTTCCCACAAACCCAACACCATTCATTATAAAACACAGAAAATCTGAGCATCCTGACAGGAGTCCAATATTGGCTAAATAGAATAATTTCAGTTACTCTAAATGGATTATGGAGCTATCCAAAAGGTGCAGAAGATACCTTCGGAAACCAAGCATTTCCAATATATCATCATTATACCATACTTTACTTGTGCGCTATTCCATAGAGATGACAGTTAAATAAACTTTTTCATGAATCCCTTCATTACCTCTTTCTGAACCTTGACAGTAAGCTTCATTTTAGGGGCACACTTAGCCATTAAATCTTTACTTTTAATTGAAAGCTAAAAGTTAACGGATGCAGCTTAAATGAAAGAGATACAATTGTACACCAAGCTGGAGTTTCTGTAGCCTCTGGATTGAACCAATAAGTATGCAATTCAAAGGCCCTATCATAGTTAGTGACATTTGAAAGATCAAGGCATCCTTTTTCAGAGTCCAGGCATATAATATAAAATAATATTATTGCTTTTTTCAGCCCATATAAATGTATTTATAGTTTTTCGAATGAGTTGAATATCCTCCTTCATTGTTGGCAGATGTAAATCATTTAAAACATATAACATTTTAGAAAGAATACTTATTTCAATAAAATAAACATTTCCCGAAACTAGTAAACCTGAGAGTTTCCATCTTGCAACGTCACCTTTCATATCCGATAATGCACAAAATCGGTATTTCCCTAATAACACTAATTAAAAAGTTGTTAGGTCACTGTTAGACATTATGATGAAGCCCTTCCTTTCTTGGGGCCCGATTTAGATCTTGGGGTTACTACGGCCATCCCACCGTGGCGGCAGTCCCAAGTACTCCGTTAAACTGACAGTGGACATCCCACCATATTTAGATGTTGCGGCAAGAGACAGGAGACCACGGCAATCTTCTTTCCTGGCTAACAGTACTCCTTCGTGGTCATGCCGGTGGGTTTGTGCTGGGCCGATTTAGATGTTCTTGTTATGCTGGCGGTGTCCTGGTGACGATGTCCTGACTGAGTGAGGTCATGGTGCTTTGTAGACAGGTAAGAATAACTTATTATCAGCGCAATACACAGATATATATGTTGTGAATCTATGAATATGTATATGTAGGTAATGTGTACTGCAGATATTTTTTTTTTACATATAGCATTGCACACCAACAACATACACACACTATTGAATGTACAGTCACACCCACCACAAAAGCCTAACTCAGATTCCTACGACAACTGGGTGGCTGAGCATCGTGGTCAAGTAGATGCAGCACAGGATGGACCTTCAACAATGGCATACGAGATGTAATCGGTGGTGGGACCCCTAAAAAGATAGATTTTCTCCTCTTTTTCTTCCATTCCACCAACTTGAGCTTGGAGGTTTCCCTGCCACAGTGGGTTTGACAGAAAAGCACATGGTAATCTGGGCAGCGGAAATCTTGGCAAGACTGTGAACAGCGCATTTGTGAAAGGCAGATCAGTTGTTTGAAGCCACTAGTTACTTTTCACCCACTTTGAGAAGGAAGCATGGATTCCTCACAGGCAGGTGCAGTGTATGTCCACAGAACCCCGGGGCACTGACTTTGTGCCACCATCTCATATAATTTTTGCTGTCCTGGTGCACATGCCTGTAATATTCTGTGGATGCAAAGGGTTCCCTTATCTGCATGGAGCCGCTCTCTCAGGCAAATAAGGACATGTCCCTTAGTGAACATTTAGCATGGGCGGATCCATAATACAGAAGGGTCTGCAAAAGTGTTGGTGGCCCTATCTGTAATACCAAAGTGCCCGAGGTGCAAAAATTAGGTGTATATGTCCTTTGCTCTCAAAGGCACTATCTGTAATGTGCCCCAAGGTATCTCAATTTTTAACATTGAGGCAAAGACTGAGGAGGCATTGTAGAGAGTTGTGTGGGAGGGTAGTAGAATTTCAGGTCCTTCTTTCTTTTTATATTAAATTATGAGGCGGAAGCCAGAGGTCTGTTTTGCTCTCTTGCGCTATTTACAAACTAAAACGATTGAATTACAAATTTGTTTTAAAACCTGTAAAATATTTTAATAAGGTGCGTTTTTATATTCCTGCCCTACCCTAAGACGAGACTACTTCGCCGAGGCTCCAACACATCTCTTCCCACGGCGCCGCTGTATCCAGGCGCAGGGAAGCTTTCTGAATCATTTTGGCCGCCATCTTCAATTGGGAAGGCTGGCGGTTTGCTCTGCGCCCCTCCCACCCTCCTCCCGTCCCGCCCAAACTATGTACATTAACAATAGTATCGCCCGACGGCGCAGCGGGCGGGCGCAGCGGGCGCGCCGGCGGCGCGCCAAAGGCGCGCCAAAGGCAAGCCCGTCTGCGCCCGTCCGCGCCAGGACCGGGCCGAGGGCCGGAACCCCTGTCCCTCTTCTTTCGTACAATCGTAGTACGCTTTTGGACCTCTGTCCCCCATATGCCCCTCTCTGCTCCAAATACGATCTTTCACATATGCCCTTGGGGAAAAACATACAATGTTCACACTGCAGCACCACGCTCGCGCTTAATGAACCTACCACCGCTGCTAAAACTCCAGTTTCTGAGAAAGGTGAGCACTTCACCATGGCACTCATCAATGCGCGTTCCCTGTGCAAACATTGCCAGGAAATAGCTGATCTCATTATTGATCTTAAACTGGATGTTCTCTACATAACAGAGACATGGACCGATGAAGCATCTGCCCCTGACTATGTAACGGCAGCTCCCCCAGGCTATAATGCTTATCGGCAGGACAGGGCCAAAGGGAAAGGAGGTGGGCTAGCAATCATAGTAAGAGACCAATTTGAGGTCCGCTTCTCGCCTATTCCCACTACATCATGCGAAGCCATTCATTTTAATATAACACTCACCTCAACCTATAACTTCAAGGGAGTACTTCTTTATAGACCCCCTGGGACCAGATCAGCGTTCCTCGCCAATCTAAGCAATATCACTGAGTCCATTATCACAGAAGAGTCCACCACTATCATGGGCGACTTCAATTTTTATCTGGAACAAAGCAGTGATAGGGACACTACTGCCCTGATATCAGACCTAGAAATAATGGGCCTCAGACAATTGGTCATGACGCCCACTCACCAGGCAGGCCACACGCTGGACGGAATTTTTACAAATGTGGAAAGTCTGTGCATAACTTCAGTTCTCCCCATGACCTGGACAGACCACTCAGTCATTCTTAGCAGCCTCACAATTAAAGGCTCGTCGAGGAACAAGGCTGGTCACCCGAAAACAGATACGTTTAGGGCATGGAAGGACATAAACCCTAATGACCTAACGCTGCTCTTAAACAATACCAGGCCGGAACTATCTACTGACCCCAATATTGCAACTACTCAATTCCAGAAATGGTTGGGCGATGCCACGACTCAGTTGGCTCCAACTAAATCCCTTTCAAGAAATAGAAGTTCGCCAACGGCTAAGTGGTATACAGAAGAATTAAAAATCCAAAAACAATTAACTAGGAACAGGGAAAGGCACTGGCGAAGAACCTATGACAGCGAAAATAAGGAAAAATATAAAAAAGCTCTCGCCTCTTACAAAGCAATGATAATAACAGCTAAAAAAACATTTTTTACTATTCATATAGAGACTGCTAATAACTCAAGTAAACAGCTCTTTAACATTGCCAAAACTCTTTCGGGTAACACCCCGGATCTTAATCCGCCTCCATCACAAGTACTATGTGATGCCTTATCAAAGTTTTTCTTCGCAAAGGTAAATGATATTTACCAAGCCTTCAACTCTAACTCTGGCAGCAGTAATGCTTCCACCCCCATGACTACTTTAAAAAATACCATGACCAGTTTTAAACCCCTTACTACTGACCAAATCAAGGGCATAGTCAAATCAATTAAAGCTGGGTCAGCCCTGGATCCATGTCCAACTTCTGTGATCGCGATGGTGCCAGACACGATCATCCCTATTATCACTCATGTCTGCAATATAATTCTGACATCTGGAACTTATCCTGATTCTTTAAAAAACACGCTGATCAAACCCCTGCTTAAAAAGCCTAGCCTGGATAAAGGTGAACTTAAAAACTATCGCCCCATAGCGAGTCTCCCTTTTTTAGCTAAAGTTGCAGAAAAGGCTATGAATCAGCAGCTGTCAGAATACATAGAAAGCCACAACTTGCTGGATGACACCCAGTTCGGTTTCCGTAAACACCATGGTACGGAAACCACTCTCATCAAAGCAGCTGATGATATAAGAATCATCCGTGATCAAGGAGGAACAGCTTTGCTTGTCCTTCTTGATCTATCAGCAGCCTTCGACACGGTCGACCATAAGATCTTGATCGATCGTGTCGAAAGGATGGGTATTCAGCTCACTGCAAGGGACCTACTCGCCTCCTTTCTAGCTAACAGAACCCAGGCGGTCACACTGGGCCCTTTTCAATCGGCAAATTTGTCGTTACCGTGTGGGGTTCCTCAAGGCTCATCCCTAAGTCCGACACTATTTAACATATATGTGTCGGACCTTGCAAGTGTCATCAAAGCATATGGGATGAGCCTAACCTCATACGCCGACGACACCCAATTGGTGCTGGCCATAAAGGGTGATGGACAGGAGGTGGCAGCGAGGTTTCAAAGTGGGATGATTGCTATCGGTGAGTGGATGGCAAAAAACTGCTTGAAGCTTAATTCCGATAAAACGGAGGTGGTTATCTTTGGCAACTTGTTACCAGCCTGGTCTGTAGCCTGGTGGCCATCGGCTCTAGGCACTCCTCCCTGCCCCACCGCCAAAGTCAGAAACCTAGGAGTTACATTCGACGACCAGCTTAACTTCCTGGCTCATGCAAATAAGGTGGCAGCAAACGCCCACTTCAAGCTCAAAATGATAAGGAAAATTCTACCTTATCTACCAGACTCGACCGCCAAGACGTTAGTCACCTCCCTGGTCTTGACATCTCTAGACTATTGCAATGGTCTTTTGCTCAATGCACAAAACAGAGTAACCAAAAAACTACAGACTGTGCAGAACGCGGCGGCACGCGTGCTGTCCAAAAAACCTAAATTTACACCCATCTCAGATACTCTGAAAAGCTACCACTGGTTAACTATCCAAAACAGGATAAAGTTTAAATCACTGTGCATAGTTTACAAAACGCTGCAGGACCAAGGACCGCGTTTCCTTAAAGAGCAACTAATTCCCTATAATCCGCCCAGAACACTCAGATCCACCTCATCTAACCAACTGGTGGTTCAACGAAGCAGAACAGTCTCTTGGGGTGACCGCCGCTTCTTAGTTGCGGCCCCTAAAATCTGGAACACCCTGCCGTACCACATAAAAACAAGCCCCTCGCTTCTTCAGTTTAGGAAAAAATTGAAGACTTGGTTATTTACCCAGTAAATCAAGCTTCTGGATCACCTGTTCAGGGAGAGACATTATTGCAGATAGCGCCGAGACGCCCACGGGTAATTGTACGCGCTTTATAAATGTCATTAAATAAATAAATAAATAAATGAATGTGGTTATAGGCCTGATGTCCACCCAGAGAATAGTTTGTGTGGGTTGCAGATATCAGGTATAGTTTTTAATGTAAATACATCAACAGAGTAGAGTGACTGAGGGATGTGAGGGCATGTTGTCTGCTGCTCCCCAATGAATCCTCGAACCCGGAACTGCTGATCTGTGCAGGGGTAGGGGATTTAGCCCAGGACATGCAGAAATAACTTCACATTTTAGATTTGGAAATTAGAATAAAGGGGATGTTTTCACCTCTGGGTTCTGAGTGGCATCATAGACAAGTCTAACTTCTCTCTCATTATCTATGATGTCATTTCGTACTCCTAAATGAAAAACATGGAATCTTCCCAACCACCATACACCACAAATCACATGGCAAGGAGTCAATAACAGAAGAAACTCTTTCAAACAATCTAATCAGATGCCAGATTCAGGGATCACCAAAGTTCCACTTACATCCTAGTACTTTATGAAAAGAGATTTGACTTTCATAGCACGGGCAAAGATTTCAAATTATATGACAATATTAATCAGCAGTAACCCATCTGAATAAACAATAATGAGAAATACTGCTAGAAGGCATCAGAGCATTGGGGCTACTTCAGGCTCCCAGACTTGCTTTTCATTTCTTCCTCCCTTCTCCTCCCTCTGGGCACCCACAGTTTTTAATAATAGGCTTTGCCTGCATGCTTATTAGTAAATCTGGGAAGGTGACTTGTCCTCTATTCTGTGCCTGTATTTGACTTAATTTGACTTAGGTGTCTGCAAATGTTGTGATTATTTTCTAGCAAACACTAGCAGGAGGGTGTGAAACAGACTCAGGGTCCAAACCATACCGACTGCTCCTTAAACACGGAAGAAGCTTCCTCAAGCAGCAAATCCGTCCCTTTCTTAGAAAACATCTTTAACGCCTTAACCAAGGCGGCAATTCCGCTGCGGTGCGGGCGTTCTAAAGAGTGGGCAGAACTGCGTCGGCCAACTGTCGTTCACAGCACCAGGGAGGGAGTGGAGCGCGGAATGGGTTAAAAAGCATGAAATGTCTCTGAAAAAAGAACAGAAGAAATTTTGAAATAAGGTGAAGGGATTTAGGGAAGGAAATTATGCTCATCTCCTCATCCTGAGTCTGGTGGCAAAACGGCCCCCAAAGTTTTGCATTTGCAAAAACCGCTACCATGTGGTGAAACCACGTATGAGAAACGTGACCACAAGTAAAAATTGCATTGTGCGCTATAGGTATTTGAGATATCTTGCGATTTTACCGCATGGTGTGTTAGTGGGTGTCCTCGTATTACATGTGACCTTCAAACATGAGTTAAACCCACATGCATGTCCAGCACATGCAGAATGACCCTGCTGGTGCAACCAGCAGGAAACTGCACTGCCAAGACCTGCAGAGAGGATTGTATTGTTTGGAGTTCTTCAGTCATCCTCATGGAAAGAAGAGCTGAATGCAAGGATGGTCACCGACAAGCTCTACGATGAGAAGCTAAGCAGGGGGTTGAGAGAACACTACTCCTTTGGCACTTTGACCATAAGACAACACCACAAGTATTTGAGGTGCAAAATGTAATTCCCAACTCAGGGAACAGAGGATGTAGAAACACCACAAAACGGTTCTGCATAGGGGATTCAACAAGTTGAGCAGGAAGTACTGCATGGAAAGCTAGACCAAGATATGGTACGGAGAGCAAAACCCCAGTATTGTCAAAGAAAAGAAGAATTTTACAAAAAATTCTATAGGTAAATTAAAAAAAAGTTTATAAGTGGACTTTTGTCCCAACAGTTTCACCAAAATTAACAAAAACCTAAAAAAAAAAATGTAAGAAGAGGTTGGAGGTTCGCACCTCGTGGCAGGTTGGGTGCAGGGGCTGGTTGGGTGTAGTGTCTCATTAAAAAAACAGAACTTATTTGAAACAGATAAATTATGGATATGGATAGTGTTAGACCCGTCTGTTTCTGAGAGTCCCCTCACCACTATGATTTCTTTTGTTCCCCTGTACCTCCCAAAATTTGTCGCTTTTTATTTGTCTACCAGGACTTTTTATGTGTTGTCTCATGGGGTTAGATGTTCCTTGACGCCCAGTTGCTCACAAGGTTTGTGGCACCTATTTACAAGGCGCCTGGCCCAAACCTGTGGCACTACAAACGGGGGTTGTCAACCTGTATAAATGGACCTAAAATGGTGGACACCCTTTTTCCTCATGTGAAGTGACTCCCATTGGAGCCTTCATGTACCCTGGCCTCTTGAGGTTTTGGCGCCCTTTTGTTTGGCGCGCATTTCTGACAGGAATTCCTTTATTTTCCTCAGGTACACAAAATGGCTGCTCTAGAACCCCAGTACGGTGGCTGTGAGTGTCCTAAATACCCCTCAAGAGCCATGTCATTGTCACAGCCAGAGAAGGTTCTAGAACCTTCTGGCTCGTGCCAGTACCCCAGGGCACTGGCTATATAAGGCCCAGTCCCTGGCGGCCATTTTAGATTGAATGAAGGATTAGAAGAGTTCAGACTAGAGAAGAGATTCCAGACTTGACACCAGATTGACACCTGCCCTGTTGACCCCTGAGGTGGCTGGTAGCGCAGGCAGTAGAGCAGCAAAGGGTTGCTGGCGTTGTGTCTGACTGGCGTTCCAGTCAGCTACGTGAGAAGTGACCTAGCGCCTACAGCGCCTGCCCAGCAAGTACCTCATTGCCCCCAAAGACTGTGGCCCGTTTCGTGTGCCTCTCCGCCCCCCCTGTGGTGAACTGTGATCGACTTATCGAGTCGCAAGGCAAGAGCAAGTTCGCCGCGACCGCGATCGTCAGCTGTGCCCCCTTCGCGTCAGGTGCCTCTAGAGGGGAGCTCGGACGTCTCCGAGCCCCACCAGCGTAGAGCGCTTCCTGCGCAGATAGAAGGTGAGGTGGTGCGCCGGGGCGGGGAAAGGCCGGCCTTCGTTGGGTGGGACTAGCGTCTCTGCCACTCCCCAGTGACCCGGGAGCTGTAGTTGTGGGCGGGACCCACCCTGAATGCGGAAGTCGGAGGGAGGTCCGTGGAGCCCCTGAGAGCCCCGTCGCTAACGAGAGGAGTGCTGTGCCCGACTGAATCGTATCTTGATTGCAGCCGATGTGAGGTGGGCCCGTTTCCTCATAGTGAATGCAGCGTTGTGAAGGAACTGTGAACCGGCATTTACTTGACTGTGTGCGAAGGTTGTGTGACCTCTCCGGCAGCCCGTTCGTCAGTCTAATGACTTCGAACTGGTGCCGCCTGTGCTCAAGTGGTGCTAAAGCCCGTAGGCACGCATAGACTTCACCGGCAAAGCAGAGATCCTATCCCGGTGACCGCCGAGTGCAAATGATGTATTTACTGTGTTTCCTTGCCTTCTAGATATACGCGCATACGCCTTGAGTGATTATTAAAGAGTCCCAAACCTTATTTTGTGCTCAGAGAAGCCATATACCTGGTCATTGAAAACAGCATAAACTGTAAGAGATATCTTTCCCATTTGAAACGTATTGCAGATGTAATGATTCTGAAGTATTTAATTGGTGGCAGCGATACCAGAAGAAACATGTGGTTGTTTATTTAAATGAACCAATATTTATTCTGATATTTATTCTGATATTATTTGTGATATTTATTGTGATACTCATTCCTGAAGTTATTCTATTTATTAATACTATTTATTACCAGAACTGTATGACCAAAAGAAATGTATATGTGCTTTCCCAGTCAACCCTATTTACAACAAAGAACTTTTATATAAAGGAATCGTATTTTTCTACAGCAGTGGTGTGGTGTCCTTCTTTTTGGTGTGGATGTACAAGGAGTTATTATTGGGTCAGAGCCGGCTTAACACTACAGCCTTCACTTGCCTTGTCACTTGAGCCAAGCTACCCCCTTTGTGCTGGGCTTGCCCATCGCAGGTCCAACATAAAATTGGTGCTCAGCGGGTGGGATTGCGAGCCGTGCTTGTTTTGAACCCCATAATAATTCAGTGTGCACCACAGGTACACACCCAGAGTTTTCTCCTAGGGGCCCTCAAATTCAACGTTTTGCTTTTTCCAAATTCTTTCCTGGAGGTGGGTGGAAGTGACCCTCAAAGTTCTTATCCTGGTCACCTACTTCGGGGTGGTGGTCCACACTTTTCACTGACAAGATGGAATTCGAAATGTCAGAGCTGGAGACCTATACTGTGGCACAGCTCAAGGATTTCTGTCAGGAGAGGGGAGTGTTTGTCAGGCGAGGGGCCAAAAGAGAGGAGCTCCATACTAGTCTGTGAGCATGGGTGGAAGCACACACGGAGGGAACGGTGGAGGAGGAGGAATCGGACAGAGGTACTGTCATTGATAGGACTGCGGAATGTCCCCCGGGGGTGGGTGAGATGTCAATCAGCCCCAAGGCAACCTCACGGGAGGGCAGCAGTGTGTCATCGAGAGGGTTGTCAGAAACCGAGTTAGCTGACAGGAGAGAGGAAAGACTGTTAAGGTGGGAAATAGCAAAAATGGAGTTGGAAGAACGGAGGGAGGGGAGGAGGTTGGAACACGAGTTCAAGCTACGAGAACTCGAATTGCAGGCCCCTAACATCACTCCGAAGGGTGTCGAGTCAAAGGAACTTGCCAGGGAGCCCAGGCCCCATTTACCCAAGGACGTAGTCGCCAGTTATACCGCTGGAGACGACATAGCCAAGTGGCTGGCAGCCTATGAGGTCTCCTTAAGAGCCCATGGGATCCATGAGAAGCATTGGGGTGGTGGATTATACCGGTACATGCCTCCGACAGGTAGGGATGCCCTATTGGCCCTAGACCGGGAGGAACAGGTTAATTACCCCGCCATGAAGGTGGCGCTCATCAGGAAGTTTGGGTTGACCCTCGAGAAATACCGGCAAAGGTTTAGGGGCAGCCACAAGCTGAGCTCACAGAATTGGGTTGACTTCCTGGATTTTGCCAAGAAAGCCCTGGATGGGTGGGTCCAAGGTAATGAGGTGGAGGACTATCGAGGGTTGTACGACCTGATACTCAAGGAACATCTACTCGAGAAATGTCTTCCCGAGCTGAGGCAACACCTGGTAGACAGCAAACTTACTTGTCCCCGTAAGCTTGCTGAGGAGGCGGACATTTGGGCAAGTACCCGAGTGTCCACGAAGGGGACGGGAGGAGATTCTCAGAAGTCCGGACAGGGCGCTCCCCAGAAGAAAGAGGGGGGAGATAACAAGAAGCAGGAGTTCTTCAAAGGCCCCCAAAATACCTTTAAGGGGAAAAGTTTCTTCTCCACTTCTAAGGCTAACCCGCAGAAGAACCCTAATCCTGGCCAGAGTCAGCAGCCAAGGGTTATCCATTGCTATGAGTGCGGTGGTATTGGACATTATAAGGGAGACGTGAAATGCCCAAAGAGACCACCCCCTCCCACTGGAGGAAAGGCCCCGGGAGTCGCTAGTGTAGCGCTCGGGGAGGAGATGCCCTTAGTTAAGGGGGGGGAGTGGGCGGGTGTCACCTTAGTGTCCCTGGGTGATCGGGAGATGGTTCCAAAGATCCAGGTGCCCTCAAATACTACCAAGTATGGGCAATGGGTCACCATCAATGGCCATAGAGGGGAAGCTCTGAGAGATACAGGTAAGGAGTCATCTGGTGTCCTCAGAGCAGGTGATTCCAGGCGTACTTCATCCAGCCGCGATGGCTGACGGCAGAATGGGCCACTATCCTGTGGCCGAGGATCCCTTTGAGTGGGGAGGGGTTGCAGGTTCACTTGGAGTTGCCGTAAGCCCCGCCGTGCCAGTCGATTGTCTGCTGGGCAATGATATGGAGCACAATGCTTGGAAGGAGGTGGAATACCGGACTCATACTGAGATGCTGGGTACACCTGATTGGGCCTGTGTGAGTACCAGGTCTGCGGCTGCTCTGGAGGAGAAGTCGCGTGGGTTGGAGCCTGGAACAATGGCCCACCCAGTTGCTGATGAGGGAACATTTCGAGGACAGGAGGAGCCTGCCTCGATGTCCATACCCCGTGAGATGGATAGGCCACCTGTGGAGGTGGACCCGGAGTCCGCGGAGGAGGACATGGTTCCGTTGGAGGACTTGCCTATCCCCGCTGAGTGGCGAGTGGAAGGAGGACCATCCAGGGAGGAACTGAGCAAGGGACAAAGGGAATGTCCCACCCTCGAGGGTCTGAGGCAACAGGCTGAAGCCCAGGCAGCAGGTAACGAGTCTGGGAACTATCGTGTTTACTGGGAGGATGGTCTCCTCTACAGTGAACCCAGGGTGCCAGTGCACGGACTGTCACGGGCCCTGGTAGTCCCACAGTGTTACCGAGCCTTCCTATTAGAGTTGGCTCATGAGATTCCCTTGGCAGGACACTTGGGTCAGGACAAGACCTTTGCCCGGCTTGTCCCCCACTTTTATTGGCCTCGAATGAGGGTGGCGTCCGACACATACTGTCGGTTGTGCGTGTCATGCCAAGCCAGTGGGAAAACAGGGACGAAGCTGAAGGCTCCCCTGGAACCACTTCCCGTCGTTGGCACCCCCTTTGAAAGGGTGGGCATCGACATTGCTGGGCCCCTAGATCCACCTACATCATCCGGTCACAGGTTTATCCTGGTCCTGGTGGATCACGCCACAAGGTATCCAGAGGCAATTCCTCTGAGAACCATTACTGCACCAGTAGTGGCCAAGGCCCTGATGGGGATCTTTACCCGAGTGGGATTCCCCAAGGAAGTTGTGTCCGACAGGGGGACCAACTTCCTGTCAGCATATATGCGGGCCATGTGGAAGGAGTGTGGAGTGACTTACAGGTTCACCACTCCTTATCACCCACAGACCAATGGTCTTGTGGAAAGGTTCAACCAAACCTTGAAGGGTATGATCAGAAGCCTACCCGAAAGCCTGCGGAGGAAATGGGACGTCCTCCTACCCTGTTTGCTCTTTTCCTACAGGGAAGTGCCGCAAAAGGGAGTGGGCTTCAGCCCCTTCGAGCTTTTGTACGGGCACCCTGTACGTGGACCTCTCAGCCTGGTGAGGGACTCCTGGGAAAAGTCTCCCCGGAAAGTTCCCCAGGATGTGGTGAGCTACATGCTGGCCTTCCGAAGCCAAATGGCTAAGTTGTGGAAGCAAGCTTCTGACAACTTGGAAGCCAGTCAGGCAGTTATGAAAGCGTGGTATGACCACAACGCTCACCCAGTGGAGTTGGAGCCTGGCCAGAAGGTGTGGGTGATGGAGCCTGGAGAGCTGAGTGCCCTCCAGGATCGTTGGACAGGCCCCTACGAGGTATTGGAGAAGAAGGGCAAGTCTACCTATCTGGTGGACGTAAAGACCCCTCGGCATCCGCATCGGGTGTTACATGCCAATCGCCTCAAGCCCCACTACGAGAGGCCCGAAGTCATGTTGGTTATGGTGACTGACGGATCGGAGGAAGAGGACGCAGAGCCTCTTCCCGACCTTTTTGCGTCTCAAGAAAAGGATGGGTCAGTGGAGGGAGTGAAACTCCCGCCAACCCTGACTCCTGAGCAGCAGGAGGAATGTCGCCAGGTCTTGGGGTCATTCGCTCCTCTGTTCTCCCTTGTCCCGGGTAAGACCCGCTTGTGTACCCACGACGTGGACACAGGGGACAGCCCACCTGTGAAGTCAAAGTCTTACCGGCTGTCTGACAAGGTGAAGGCCAGTATCCAAACCGAAGTAGCTAAGATGCTGGAGCTAGGAGTCATCGAACCTTCAAGTAGCCCTTGGTCTAGCCGGGTGGTGTTAGTTCCTAAAGCTGCCCCACCTGGCACCATTCTGTGTGGACTACCGAGGACTAAATTCGGTAACCAAAACAGATGCTCATCCGATCCCTCGGGCGGATGAATTAATTGACCGGTTGGGAGCTGCCCAATATCTCAGTACCATTGACCTCACTGCAGGGTACTGGCAGATTCCCATGTCTGATGGAGCCAAGGAAAGGTCAGCCTTCTCCACGCCTGATGGACACTACCAGTTTTGCGTCATGCCCTTTGGGCTCAAGAACGCTCCTGCCACTTTTCAGCGGCTGGTGAACACGATCCTCACCGGGATGGAGTCATTCTCTGCTGCGTACTTGGATGACATAGCTGTCTTCAGTAGCAGCTGGGAGGATCACTTGCAGCACTTGCAAGCCGTTCTCCAGGCCCTGGAACGGGCTGGCTTGACGATTAAGGCCAGCAAATGTCAGATTGGACAGGGGTCGGTAGTGTACTTAGGACACTTGGTGGGCCGGGGAACGGTGCAGCCGCTACAGGCGAAGATTGAGGCAATCATGGCCTGGAAACCCTCCAAGACCCAGACTGAGGTCCGAGTCTTCCTGGGCCTCACAGGTTACTACAGACGATTCGTGAAGGGGTATGGCACTATCGTGGCACCCCTTACAGAACTCACGGCCAAAAAGCAACCCAGGAGAGTCATTTGGACGGAGGCTTGCCAGCGAGCCTTCGACACTCTGAAACAAGCATTGTGTAAAGCTCCAGTCCTGAAGGCTCCAGATTTTTCAAAAGAGTTCATTGTCCAGACAGATGCATCCGACATTGGCATTGGGGCGGTGCTATCGCAACTCAATGAAGAGGGTCTGGATCAGCCCGTGGTCTTTCTGTCACGAAGACTGCTTCCCCGGGAACAGAGGTGGAGTACCATCGAGCGGGAAGCCTTTGCGGTGGTCTGGGCACTGAAGAAGCTGCGACCATATTTGTTTGGTTCACACTTCCTTGTTCAGACAGACCACCGACCCCTTCGTTGGCTCATGCAAATGAAGGGGGAAAATCCCAAACTGTTGAGGTGGTCTATCTCCCTACAGGGAATGGACTTTCGGGTGGAACACCGGCCCGGAGTTGACCACGCCAATGCAGACGGTCTCTCCAGGTATTTCCGCCTTAGTGTTGAGGACTCCCAAGGGGTTGGGTAGCTCTCCCCACTTTCAGCTGGGGGGGACGCGTGTTAGACCTGTCTGTTTCTGAGAGTCCCCTCACCACTATGATTTCTTTTGTTCCCCTGTACCTCCCAAAATTTGTCGCTTTTTATTTGTCTACCAGGACTTTTTATGTGTTGTCTCATGGGGTTAGATGTTCCTTGACGCCCAGTTGCTCACAAGGTTTGTGGCACCTATTTACAAGGCGCCTGGCCCAAACCTGTGGCACCACAAACTGGGGTTGTCAACCTGTATAAATGAACCTAAAATGGTGGACACCCTTTTTCCTCATGTGAAGTGACTCCCATTGGAGCCTTCATGTACCCTGGCCTCTTGAGGTTTTGGCGCCCTTTTGTTTGGCGCGCATTTCTGACAGGAATTCCTTTATTTTCCTCAGGTACACAAAATGGCTGCTCTAGAACCCCAGTACGGTGGCTGTGAGTGTCCTAAATACCCCTCAAGAGTGCCATGTCATTGTCACAGCCAGAGAAGGTTCTAGAACCTTCTGGCTCGTGCCAGTACCCCAGGGCACTGGCTATATAAGGCCCAGTCCCTGGCGGCCATTTTAGATTGAATGAAGGATTAGAAGAGTTCAGACTAGAGAAGAGATTCCAGACTTGACACCAGATTGACACCTGCCCTGTTGACCCCTGAGGTGGCTGGTAGCGCAGGCAGTAGAGCAGCAAAGGGTTGCTGGCGTTGTGTCTGACTGACGTTCCAGTCAGCTACGTGAGAAGTGACCTAGCGCCTACAGCGCCTGCCCAGCGAGTACCTCATTGCCCCCAAAGACTGTGGCCCGTTTCGTGTGCCTCTCCGCCCCCCCCGGTGGTGAACTGTGATCGACTTATCGAGTCGCAAGGCGAGAGCAAGTTCGCCGCGACCGCGATCGTCAGCTGTGCCCCCTTCGCGTCAGGTGCCTCTAGAGGGGAGCTCGGACGTCTCCGAGTCCCACCAGCGTAGAGCGCTTCCTGCGCAGATAGAAGGTGAGGTGGTGCGCCGGGGCGGGGAAAGGCCGGCCTTCGTTGGGCGGGACTAGCGTCTCTGCCACTCCCCAGTGACCTGGGAGCTGTAGCTGTGGGCGGGAACCACCCTGAATGCGGAAGTCGGAGGGAGGTCCGTGGAGCCCCTGAGAGCCCCGTCGCTAACAAGAGGAGTGCTGTGCCCGACTGAATCGTATCTTGATTGCAGCCGATGTGAGGTGGGCCCGTTTCCTCATAGTGAATGCAGCGTTGTGAAGGAACTGTGAACCGGCATTTACTTGACTGTGTGCGAAGGTTGTGTGACCTCTCCGGCAGCCCGTTCGTCAGTCTAATGACTTCGAACTGGTGCCGCCTGTGCTCAAGTGGTGCTAAAGCCCGTAGGCGCGCATAGACTTCACCGGCAAAGCAGAGATCCTATCCCGGTGACCGCCGACTGCAAATGATGTATTTACTGTGTTTCCTTGCCTTCTAGATATACGCGCATACGCCTTGAGTGATTATTAAAGAGTCCCAAACCTTATTTTGTGCTCAGAGAAGCCGTATACCTGGTCATTGAAAACAGCATAAACTTTAAGAGATATCTTTCCCATTTGAAACGTATTGCAGATGTAATGATTCTGAAGTATTTAATTGGTGGCAGCGATACCAGAAGAAACATGTGGTTGTTTATTTAAATGAACCAATATTTATTCTGATATTTATTCTGATATTTATTCTGATATTATTTGTGATATTTATTGTGATACTCATTCCTGAAGTTATTCTATTTATTAATACTATTTATTACCAGAACTGTATGACCAAAAGAAATGTATATGTGCTTTCCCAGTCAACCCTATTTACAACAAAGAACTTTTATATAAAGGAATCGTATTTTTCTACAGCAGTGGTGTGGTGTCCTTCTTTTTGGTGTGGATGTACAAGGAGTTATTATTGGGTCAGTGCCGGCTTAACACTACAGCCTTCCCTTGCCTTGTCACTTGAGCCGAGCTACCCCCTTTGTGCTGGGCTTGCCCATCGCAGGTCCAACAGATAGGTTATAACATCTTATCATGTTAAAAAAACTGAAATGTACTTAAGAAATCACATCTGCAGGTATGATTGTGACTTAAAACTGAAAAACCACTGATATTCACCAGTGATGTTTAGCTTTGCGATCTATAATTCACAAATCAGTCATGCCCACCATAACTTGCATACAAAATGCTATGCTTATGACCTGTTACCAATAAGTAGTAACACGTAAAAGCATGTGGTTAAATAACAACACTTTAAACCAATAAATAATACTGCATTCATAGTCTCATTGATAGTGTTAATTGTAATGTTCCCACTGATAGTGTTAATGGTAATGTTAAATATTGAATATGGCTTACATTGGCAGCCTTTGCAGTAGGGGTGGCGGAACTGATGGAGTTTCAATCTAAGCAATTCTGCGAAGTTACATACAAACTCGGCAAGATTCCACAGAGTTCTGTGAGCGTGCGGAATTCGACAGGCCGCACTGCTTGCGTCAGTTTCTAGTGCTGGGAACTTGTTCCTTCACTGTAAAATCAGTGCAACTGGCACCATGTGGCACGCCAGAGGGAGCTGCTTCTTTTTGCTGCTTGAGAAGATTTCCTACTCAAGCGGCAGCTTTCTCAACGCAAACGGTTGCGAGTTGTCGCAACCTCTAACGCTGAGGAATATAACCAGAAGGCACTCTAGCCAAAGTAACACTGGCGAGCCATGCAGAAAAAAAACCTTCGATACGCAGCAGTTGGCGGAGTTTTGCTGGAACTCCCCATTCCAAGTGGAACGCGGAGTGAGCAAAACTCTGTGAACTCCGCTGGTAGAGCGGAATTTTTCACCCACCCCTACTTTAGAGTGAATAACCAGATCGAAATTCAGTTATTCACTGCTATGACGTCCCAAGACCTGTTGGACAGATTTTTTTATCGTGGCTGTGACATCACACAAGAGAAAGGCTTGCTTTCCCTTTGTTCTGCCATCTAGCACAGATGTCCAGAGACTGGAGCACGATGGCGGAAATAGCGCTGAACTGGCCTTTTATTCCACTGGGCATTTCCCCAGTGGGTTAGAGCCTCTGGATGCAAGTTTTGAAAGGTACAGGGCCACTTCTGGTGACTCTGTCACTTTCCAGAACTCACAAGGATAAGTACAGCAGGCATAGGGATGCTTATAAAGGAACAGAGTGGAGGGTGGGAGGTAGAGAGAAAGTGATTAGAAAAGAGGGAGTGGAGAGAAGGAGAGAAAAAGCATGGATGGGAAGAGGGATCGAGCGAATAGAGAGTGAGAGGAGGTTTGGTTTGAGCATTTTTGCTTGTCCGCTTTTTTTCCCCCTCCAAACCGGCCCTGGGCATAAATGGAAGTTAGCGGCCTAACCCGCCTTCTCCTGCCTCTCTGCACAGACACAATAGAGACAGGAAAGCCTGGAGGGTGCTGTGCCTATACCCACCATCTCCTGTCTGCTCTGGAGACTGCAAACCTACCCTGAGAGTTGAAATAAGCCATGCCGACAAGCGATTCTCACAGGCTAAATGTAAATAACACAGAAGTTATTCAGCTCAGTCTTCTGAGTGACACAATCAACAACTAGAGCTTCTCTCTCATGTATTTGATGTCACTCAGAACCTCTTGGTGAATTACTTCTAAGGTCAACTTGTGCTTAGGAGCGTTGGGGGATCCACCCCTCCTCCTTTTGCGGCCCCTTCAAGTCAAGTCAAGTCAAGTCAAGTCAAAATTTGTATAGCGCACTACTCACCCATAGGGTCTCAAGGCGCTTGAGGGAGAGGGGTTCTCTACTTATCAAATAGCCAGGTTTTGAGTTGTTTTCTGAAGGAGAGGTGGTTCTGTGTAAGGCGGAGGTGGGTGGGGAGAGAATTCCAGGTTTTGGCCGCTAAGTAGGAGAAAGATCTTCCTCCCATGGTGGCTCTTCGGATGCGTGGAATCGTGGCGAGGGCTTGATTGGACGATCGTAGTTGGCGGGTGGGGGTGTAAAAGGTCAGGCGCGTGTTGAGGTATTTGGGTCCTAGGGCTTTGTGTGCGTGGGTGAGGAGACGGAAGGTTATTCTCTTGTTGACGGGAAGCCAGTGAAGGTCTTTCAAGTGACCGGATATGTGATTGTGGCGGGGTAAGTCTAGGATGAGTCGGGCGGAGGCGTTCTGAATGCGTTGGAGTTTTTTCTGTAATTTGGCTGTGGTTCCGGCGTAGAGGGTGTTTCCGTAGTCCAGTCGGCTTGTGACCAGTGCTTGGGTGACCAACTTTCTTGTTTCGGTGGGGATCCATCGGAAGATCTTTCTGAGCATACGTAATATGTTGAAGCATGATGATGAGATGGCGTTAACTTGTTTGGTCATCGAGAGGGAGGAGTCTAGAATAAATCCCAGGTTGCGAGCATGGTTCGTTGGTTTGAGTACGCTGCCCAGGGCCGGTGGCCACCATGAGTCGTCCCATGCAGAGGGGGATGATCCTAGGATGAGGACTTCCGTTTTGTCTGAATTCAGTTTTAAGCGGCTGTTCTTCATCTATTCGGCTACGTTTTTCATCCCTTCGTGTAGGTTGGTTTTGGCGGTGTTTGGGTCTTTGGTGAGGGAGAGGATCAGCTGTGTGTCGTCGGCGTAGGAGATGATGTTGAGGTTGTGCTGGTGTGCAATGGATGCGAGGGGACTCATGTAGACGTTGAATAGAGTGGGGCTGAGCGATGAACCTTGTGGTACGCCGCAGATGACTTCAGTGGCCTCTGATCTGAAAGGGGGAGGCGGACTCTCTGAGTTCTTCCAGCGAGGAACGAGATGATCCAGTCCAATGCTTTTCCTTGTATCCCCGCGTTGCTGAGGCGTTGTATAAGGGTGCTGTGACATACTGTGTCAAACGCTGCGGAGAGGACCAGGAGGATGAGGGACGCTGTTACCCCGTTGTCGAGTAGTGTTCGGATGTCGTCTGTGGCTGCGATGAGGGCGGTCTCGGTGCTGTGTTTGGCTCGGAAGCCGGACTGTGAGGGGTCGAGGGATCCGTTAGACTCGAGGAAGGCGGCGAGCTGATTGTTGACGGTCTTCTCTATGACTTTGGCAGGGAAAGGGAGGAGCGAGATGGGGCGGTAGTTCTTAAGTTCAGTGGGGTCTGCTGTAGGTTTCTTCAGGAGGGCACTGAGTTTGGCATGTTTCCAGCTTTCCGGGAAGGTAGCGGTGTTGAAGGAGCAGTTGATGATATCCCGGAGATGGGGTGCGATGATGGAGTCGGCCTTGTTGAAGATGTGGTGGGGGCATGGGTCGGTTGGTGATCCGGAGTGAATGGCGTTCATCAAGCGGATGGTGTCTTCGGTGCTGATTGGGTTCCAGGCGCGAAGGGTGGTGGTGGGGGGTTTCGGTTCAGTAGTAAGGGGGGTGGACTGGTCGCCGAAGCTGTTATGTATGTCAGCAATTTTGCTGTGGAAGAACGAGGCTAGGGAGTCGCAGAGGTCTTGAGAGGGGGTGATGTCGTTGGTGCAGGCGTTGGGATTGGTAAGCTCTTTGACGATGCTGAAGAGTTCCTTGCTGTTGTGGGCGTTGTTGTCGAGTCGATCTTTGAATGCAGACTTCTTGGTGGATCAGATCAGCTGGTGGTGTTTGCGGGTGGCGTCCTTGAGAGCGTCATGTTGTCTGTGGTTGGGTTTTTTCGCCAGGCTTTCTCGAGGGTGCGGCAGTTCTTTTTGGAGTTCTTGAGGTCGTCATTGAACCAGGAGGCTTTTTTGTAGCCTGGCTTGTTGTGAGGGTTTTTCAAGGGTGCTAATTCGTCAGCACAGTGGGTGATCCATTGTGCGAGATTGATTGCTGCTTGGTTTGGGTCCGATGATTTGGTGGTAGGGATTTGGTTTAGCGATGAGGTGAGTTGGTCGGTGGTAATTTTGTTCCAGTTTCTGCGGGGGACTTGTTGTGGGCGGTGGTGGGACGTGGTCTTTCTGAAGTTGAAGTGGACGCAGCTGTGGTCCGTCCAGTGGAGTCCTGTGGCGTGATAGAAGGAGACGTGCTTGCTGGAGGAGAAGATTGGGTCGAGCGTGTGTCCGGCGTAGTGGGTGGGTGTGTTTACCAGTTGTTTGAGTCCGAGAATGGCGAGGTTGTCCAGAAGGGTGGTTGTGTTGCTGTCGTTGTTCTTTTCCAGGTGGAAGTTGAGGTCCCCTAGGAGAATGTAGTCCTCGGAGGGGAGGGCGTGTGGGCTGATAAAGTCAGTGATGTCTTCGCAAAATTGTGTGCGGGGTCCTGGTGGTCTGTAGATGAGGGTGCCTCTAAGTGTGGTTTTGGGGTCGGTGTGTATCTGGAAGTGAAGGTGTTCGGCGGTTGTGAGGGTGTCGTCGGAGCTGGTCGTGATGCGCATGGTGTTCTTGTGGACGATCGCGATGCCTCCTCCCATTTGGTTGATGCGGTCCTTTCGGATGATCTTGTAGCCGTCCGGGATGGCTATGGCGATGTCGGGCGCTGATGAGGCGTTCATCCAGGTTTCTGTAAGAAAGGCGACGTCTGGCATTGTGGTGTCGAATAGGTTCCATAGTTCAATGGCGTGTCTGTGGACCGAGCGGGTGTTGAGCAGGATGCACTTCAGATGGTTATTGTCGGGGCTCTGTGTGGCCTTTGTGGATGAAGTGTGGGTCCTGATGCAGCAGAACTTGCAGGATTGGCAGGTGAAGGGTCCATGGGTGCGTCCTGGGGCGGCTTGGTGGCAGTCGGGGAGCCGGCCGGTGTTGAGTGCAGAGAGGGTTGCGGCGTCGTACGTTCGGCGGGTGGGGTGGATTTTGTGAGGGCCAGGGGGTCTGGCTCTGGGCGCGGGCCAGGCGCGGACGGGCGTAGACGGGCTTGCCTTTGGCGCGCCTTCGGCGCGCATAGGGCGCGTTCGCTGCGCGTATGCGGCTCTGCCATAAGTGGGGAGTTGAGGGGGGCGGAGCGAGGGAGGAGCAGCTGGGAGGCGGGAGCAGGGTGGCGAGTGGGGAGGGTAGCGGTCAAGCTGGAGGGAGCGGGGGTGGGGCCGGAGCAGTGGCAGGAAGCGCGGCCGAGAAGGGATCACAACAAATGGAGGCACGGTGATCACAGGGGCCCGGAGGGTGATATCGGACGCTGAGCGCAAGCACGAGTATGGTGCAATATTGTGCTATAGTTACAGGGGCAATAATTTAAGTTAATATGCAGTCACAATTATAAGTTAAGATGCAGGCACAATGTACTTATCGGCGGTAGGCAGGCAGCAGCGATGGGGCACGATTTCAATCACAGATTCAGCAGCAGCGATGGGGCATGATTTCCAACAAAGATGCAGGCGGAGGGAGTGACCGCCTCTGACTAGGTCAGAATGGGTCACCATATTACAGCATACTACAGTGTTCTACTTATACCATATTACTTATATTACAGTGTTCTACTTTATATCTGTAACGTATGCTATGTTAAAACAAATACTCCCTGTCTTTCTGACACCAGCATTCTTTAACTTTGAGGTATAGGATCATCATATTGCTCCTTCATCCTCTCCTCGGCTCAGTGAGAATGTTTGTTTCTACTGAAAATAATATTGGTACATGGTTTTTAATTTAGAATGTGTATTATACAGCGCTCTGCTGCATTGCTAAACACTGTGCTACTTGTTAATATCACACGTGGTACAGCTATACCAACATGATCTATCCTTCTGCAACAAACACACACAAAATCATGCATATACACAGTTGTAGCCAAGCACAGAAAAATTGTCACTAGATGCACTTAAACCCATACTTATATGTACAAAGATGCACAGACACACAGATATACACAGGTAGAGAGAAATACGCAGTCTTAAGCATATGCACATACACACACACACACATATCAAGGAGAATGGGATACGCTTTTAAATTATTTAGGGCCACATGTACTACCATTTCCTTTAGTGACTCGTAATTTGGGAGTTGCAAAAGAAAAGGTACTACTGTGTCTCAGACACATTTTCGCAAATTAACTGCCTCATCAATGTTCATGAGGCAGGTTGCTATTTGCGACCCATTGTGAATGGGCAATAACACAGGGATAGTGGCCTGCTGGGGAGAGCAAACACCCATGTCTGTGTATGCATTTTAAATAAAGTAACTTTTTTTAAAATGCAGCCACTTATTCTTAAAGGAAAACGGGATGCATTTCAAAAACAAAAATGAAACGTTTCAGTTTCGTTTTTTAAGAGCATCCAGTGGTCCATGACACCACTGCCTACTCTTAAAACACATTTTTGCTGTCAATCAAAAAGGGGAAGGGTTGCCTGGGCCCCCTTCCCTTTTGCGAGTGGCTTACAGCCTACCTGAAGTAGGTGGTAAACTACAATTGTTTTGCGACCAAATTAAGGTTGATACATGCTATAACCCTTTTTAGCGGGCCCGAATCTCCATGTGCGACTGTTAAAAGCGCCCATACAATGCCAGGTTACCAACCACAGGGTGAAAAATGCTTTGCATGCTAAGTAGTTGATCAAAATACAATGTTGGTTAGGCACACACAATGCGTTATCGGTGATAGTTTTTTTTTGCTAGAGTGCAGTGCGTGAAACTGGCTTCCGCAAGCACAGTTGACCAACAGCTCACAGGTACACGCTTTCAGAGTATGGATACATTTGGCACAGGAATGAGTGATAATCTGGCAGGTCATCTAGGGTCAGATTATCACAATAGGCTTTTTGTGGAAATGCTTTTATTTACTATTGCTTTTAGGTCAGTTACTTAAATATACTCTGTGGCAAAAAGCACTGTTTTAAACCATTTGAAAACAATTGGGGGACAACCCAGCGACCTATCCATCGATTTAGATCGGTGTGATTGATCAAATGGAGTAATTTGTAATTTAACGCCTCACCACTTTTTGTATTCACTAGCCACCACTTTACCGGAATTTACAGTTACCAATCTATAATTATACATACAATCTCTTACAAGATCACTTGTGACATTCCATATTGCATCAGTATTAAAAGAGTATGAGATGAATACAAACAGCAGGGTGAGGTCAGTGACACGTCACCACATTTCCACTACCTTGCAATGGGTATGGAGGACCTGGTTTGGACAATAGCTAGCTACTCACTGCTAACTTGAAAGCTATGATTCCCTTCCCAAGCACTAGGAATTAGCATAAACTTTTAAAGGGGAACAGATTTACTGGTTTCAAAAGGGGGTGTTTCAGCACTCTTTTTTTAAACTGAGCCATTAATTTAAAACAGTCACTGCAGCAGATCAGTAAAAATGCCATCTGCATTGGTGATCAGACATTTTACCACCCTACTGTAATTACTGCAGGAATTGACTGTAATACTGTAGCAGATTATGACCAGCTAAAGGAAAGTGGTGAAAAGATTAACTTTTGGGGTGAGGCGGGCTTGTTACCACACATTATTTTGCATCATTTCTGGAAAAAATAACATAAAACAGCACTTATGGCTTGTGGTAAGGAGATTGCCACTGCAGGTCATTACCACAGTATTTAGCAGCAGCATATAAGTTAGATCTTGAATGTCGTCAAATGTGTAGGATCGCCCTATAGGGATGTATGTCATCACAACGCATGCTTTTACTACGCATGCCTTTACAACGCAGGATTTACAACGCAGGTCGTTACAATGACTTGCGTTGGGAGGTGCTGGATAGTGGAATAGTTTAATTTACTATTCCAACTCCAGTCCCCGTGGATAGTAGGGAAGGTTTTGGATAGTAAATTAAACTATTCCCTATCCTACAGCGCCCTCCAGCACAAGTTGTTGTAATGACTTGCGTTGTAAATCCTGCGTTGTAATGGTAGTGCATCGTAAAAGTTGCGTTGTGATGGATGTTTCCCGCCCTATAGTGCCTCTGCCCGTTGCCTCACATGTCTGGCAATGCCATTTAACACCCCCCCCCCCCCCCGCCCATCCTCCTGATAGTGCTTGCAGATGCTGTCACAGAATGGTCCTGCAAAAGTCCCTATATCTGGATATCCAGTAACAGGATTTCAGCTAGATGCCAAAAGGGCTTATATTCATCAGTCATGATAAAGTTAGATGTACACGTCAAAGAGTGAATGAAAGAATATCTAATCATAACATGATTTATTTGAATGCATGAAAAGTGCAATTACATTGAAAATACATCTGGCAGAGTTCTGTACTGACAATGCAGGAAATACCTGTGAAATAGCTGAAAAACAAAGGCAAAAATGAGAAACCAGAAAATGATAACGCAGTCTACAAAGGGAATGATGCGTAAACATTCTGAGGCAAATGCAATATATGGTAATAGCCACTTAGATGACTCTGATGAGGTGGGTGTATTTCACGACTAATTGCTGTCACACCCCATTGACTAGAAATTGAAGGAGTGAAAAAGAATAACTGTATTAAAGACAACAAATAGCATTAATGAAACAGAAGAGACAAAAGGCGGGGTGTCTTATTCAGAGCGCAGCACGCAATTTAGAGATATGCACTTATAATGGAAATTAGATTTCTGCTGAATTTACCTCACAATTTACTCTCTCATTTAGAGAAATGTTATAAGGGGGCAGAAATGAAATGTGCCCTAGTCAATTTACCTCACAGTTTTATTGTTCCCGCTGATTTAAAATTAGGGTATAACAGCAGATCACTGTGCTACTTCTGTCACTGATTGCCACCAGCGTAAAGCTGGGGTAGGAAAGTGCCCCTTTTTGCATGGTTGCCCCTACTTTTTGCCTAAATGTTGATGTACTTCGACTGAGTGTGCCCTGAGCTCCTGTCAAACAGGTACCCAGGGCCTACGTTCTTTCCCTATACTGTACTGTTGCAATACCCAATTGGCAACTCTTAGGCCACATGTAAGTCCCTGGTAACAAGTACCTTAGGTACCATGGGAACCTATGTGACCAAGGAAGGCCTCCAAGGGCTGCAGCACTTATTGTGCCCCCCTTAGGGGCCCTGTCCCTTTACACACACATGCTGCCATTACAGGTTGCGTGTTTTGGTGCAGAGCAAAGTGAAAAGTCGACATGACACACATCCCTGTGTGCCATGCCTACAACCCACTGCCCTGGCATAGGTAAGCTACCCCTCTAGCTGGGTGCACTATACCAGTGGTGAGGGTACAGGTATGTGAGCCCTGTTCCCCTACTGTGTCTAAATCAATTCTTAGACATTGTAAGATCAGTACTGCCATAAAGAGTATATGGTATGGGAGTCTGTCATTATGAACTCCACAGCACAATAATGGCTTTGCTGAAAACTTGGAAGTTTGGTACCAAACTTCTCAACACATTAAACCCATAATGAAAAACGCACTAAAAGGGCATCTTAGAGATGCCCCCTGAAAAACGACTTAACTCTAGTGTCCTGGCTGAGTGACTGCTCGCCATCTTCCACCACCAGACATATATCTGGACCCCTGGGTCAAGAGCCTGCCTTTCTCGTGGTCCTGAACCAAAGCACATCCTGGGGCGAGGTACCAAGCCTCCTCCTCCAGGATGGGCAGGGTCAACGAAGGGGAAGCTTCAAAGGCCTGCCACCTTTGTGAGCTACCCCAGACATTTGCTGCTCCCAACAACTCGCCCGACCGGTCCTGACCCCCACTTTAGGTGGGAGAATCGGCAGGAAAACCAAGATAGGAAGAGAGGTGTGCTCACCTTTCCCAACCCCACCCCTCAGGTAGGGGAGCAAGGTGAAGCACAAGTCTCAGTCTCCGCCATCTTGTAGATGGGGGACCCAACCAACCCGATTGAGGCTCATGCCCCCCTCTCACCGGAGGGTGGCATAATAGGGGGTGTACCCACCCCAAGGAAGGGAGCCATTGGTCCCGACCGGTACCTACCTGTAACATCCCTAAATTTAGTATTCAGGGGCCACCCTGAACCTTGCCTCCTCAGACAAGAGCTGAAAAGAAAAAGAAGAAGGACCGAACGAGAAGAGGAGGACACCAACTGACTTTGCCCCAGTCCTACTGGTCTGTCCCTACCTCAGGCTCCTCCAACAGAACCTCGGTGTGTCACGCAGTCAGCAGTCCTCAAAACCCCAGAAAACCTGCCCTACCTTTGAAACTACAACGGTCTTTGTCTCACATGAGCATCGGACTGACTCAAAAGTAACCAACTCTGACTCTGGCTGACTCTGTGAGTCTCCACCACTCCACTCCCAGCGCTCCGCCCGAGTGACCCAATATCCTAAGGAGGTCCCCACTGTGATCCTGACCTGGATCCTAGTGACCCTTGAACCTCCATGAGTTCCTAAAAAACAAATCTGAAGCCAACAACTGAAAGGTCCCCTCAACTGCGACTGAAGGCGACCCCTCGCCCCGACTCCATGACTGAAGCGCTCCAGAAAATGTAATTGTGACTGTCAACTGACTCCTTCACTGAATGCATGCAGTCACAGGATGATGACTCCCAAAGCCTCCATTCGCCTCAACATCTACTGACCGGATCCGAGGGAACCGCAACCGAATCTGCAGCATCAGCCAAGACCGCACCCTACACCCGGCTCCAGCTGCACCACTGGTGGTGTAGTTCATGTGTTGGCCATTGGGCCCTTCAGGGCTGACATCGACCCCAGGAGCTTTTTGTTCCCCAACCTGGTGGCCTGCTTGACGCAGTCCCCAATCCCTCGACCGTGCTTAGCCTATTGGCTAACGTGCGGTCCCTGCACTCTGCACCCGGCTGCATCTGAGCCGCTGGCTGTGCAACTCTAGTGCCCATTTGACCGAATCCTACCCGCGGACCCGCAAGCTCAGTTCTGCCTTCTCAGGACGAAATGTGGCTCATGAGTAGTACTGTAAACATGTATTAAGTTTTCAAGACGCATTGACTCATTTTTCCTCCCCTTAGGATATGTACCAGCCTAGCATCTAGAGATACCTGGCTGCGTAATAAAAAGAATTGCAAAGTAACTCTGACGGTCTGGGAATACAAAGTAATTATACTGTAACTAATTCAGTGCACCCAATCTGTATTTAAACTGTACATGCTTGCAAAGTATTTCTACACTGACCTGTACCAGGCCTGGCTTCGTTCTAGAGAATAAATATAAATAAATAATATTGTTTATAGAAACAAATTCGTTTGAGTTCAGTTCTTGAGTGTGTGAAATCATCTCTTGCCTGAGTTAAACAATAAATGCTTAGCACTACACTCTGATAAGGCCTTACTCGTTGCCCACACAACCACAAATAGAGAGTAAAGTACTGTCTACTTTTACCTCTGCCTAGCTTTGGGGATCCACTGGACTCTATGCACACTATACCTTACTTTGGTATGTCATATACAAAGCCAGCTTCCTACAGCTGTCAATAACTGAGAGGGAAACTATGCAGAATCAAAACACAAATTTAGGGGCCCGATTACAGGTTGCTCGTACTCCAATGCGCAAATTCCTGAGTTTGAAGGTATTTTACAATCCAATAACTATCGAATGCGTTAAATAACTCAACATGCGTTAAATTTGGGCTGCTTAAACCTGCTCACATTTAATAGGGGAAAACGTTATTTACCACATCATGTGGATTTTTATGCGTCAATAAACAAAATCTGCATGTTATTCCATATGAACTCGTAATAGGTGTTATTTATCACAACCGATAAATAACATACACTGTGTTATTGTTATTGATGAGGGGCATTAAATAGCACCTGTACTAATAATCAGGGCAATAATGTTAGTTATTCCCCCTCACTTAGGGCTGGGATTTAAATCCGGTAGTCAATAGTGATAACTAGAAGTACCACAACTACTGCTGCTGAACATTACCACAGGATTTAGCAACAAGAAATGAATGAAGGATTTACACTTTTCATGGGTAAATGTGTGGTTGTTTTTGATGGATTTAGTTTTATGCATAACGTCAAAACCCTTGCATTGGATGTCTACTGATTTGCATAGTAGACGTATATACATTTGTTCACACAGTATCTTAATTATATGGCATTATATGGACACAAGCCGCGACCGCTGCAGGTAAGAGCGGTGGGGCCGGGTTGGGGGGGGGGGGGGGGGTCGAGTGACAAGCATGAGGGGAAATTAAATAAATAATGAATTTTCCCTCGCAGTCGTCTCTTGAAATCCCCCCCAAACAGCCCCACCGCCCCACTGCTATTACCTGCAGTGGCTGATGGACACCCATTTGGGAGATGAGAGTACACGTTTGATGAACGTACGCCTATGTGTATTTTAGATGATGTGGGCTTCTTCGTGGAGCGGGGCTTGGAGAAGGCTTAGGCATGACTTGGAGAGAGCTTTTACTGGAGCTTTTCCGTACTCAATCCAGGAAATATTTTACACCGCTAGCTTGAGGTCTTTTTATGAATTACGGTTTTGAAATTATGGAGTAGTTTTAATTGGAATCTTGTGTTTCTGACCACTTCCTTACATAAAGGCCACAGTGTCAATCTTTTTGTAGTCTGACATCAAGGAAGTTGACAGCGCTGGCAATTTGTTTCTGAGATCCCTTTGTCATGGAGACAGTTTAACTAGTTCTTGTGCAGCTCCTAATATTTGTTAGTGGAAGGAAAGATACATTTGGTTTTCAGAGGGTAAAAACTCTACTAATGAGGTCATCCAAGATTAAATTTCCTTCACAATAGAGATTATTTCTTAAGGCAGTATGTGCTGTCAATGTTGACACGTAACTCGGAGTCTTTGCAATTCTGGTGGAAAGATATTTCCTGTATCATCAGCAGATCACTCGCAGCTTCTCCCTACAGATTAAGGGGCGAGGATGGAACTCTAAGGACTCCACAAAAGGTAATTTAGAAGGGACGTGTTTAGGGCATACCTTCCAAATTGCAATTTAGAATGCCACTCATTAATAGTTACCAGTGGCAGTTCCAGTAATAAACCATTGTTAGATTACCAGCTCTTCAGAGAGGTGGTGAACCATTTGCAAAGCCAACAAAGTTGCAGTAGGTTGTTGTCTGAGGAAAGGACATGAAGAGGAAAGTGTTGTGCGTTGGTGTGAGTTGACCTTAAAGAGCTTTTTCCTGGCTGGAGGTTGGTAGAACATTTCACCTGAAAGGTTGAGGAGTTATATTTGTGGTTTCCACTGTTAGGAATTGGAAGGCAGAGGAGTTGTGCATGTTAATCCATTCGAGCCAGGCAGTCATTGAGGATAAAAGAAACCCCACCACCATCTTTGCTAATATTTAACCCCACAATTACCATGGACATTTTATGATGATGATGACACTCTGTTGATGTTGTTTTACTGCATCAGTGAAGGGTAAAACCACACAACATAAGGGGCGAAGAGAATCAAAGCCAATTGGGGTTAATCTGGAAATGTAATAACATAGCAATCTTACATCAGGTACCATGATTAGTGCACAACCTTCTACTGCTAGCTGGATTTGGAGTTTACCCTGGGGTCTCTGTAAAACCGAGGGGGAAGGAGCTGCTTCACCTGCTGCCACGTATGTTCCTGGAAAAAGGCACACAGCTGTTCTCTACAGTATTTCACAGAGAATTAAGCATGGAAAACTAAGCCTCAAGGAGGATTAGGATAGTTCTTTTTTATGTGTCCCCTTTGGTCCTAGTAGAGAATTCAGATCTGGCTGAGAATGCAGCATACATATGCTATAGCCAGGGCGATTGGAATTATTTGATTCTGTGGATGCACAATTTCCAACATAATTATGGATTTGCCACACTTGATAAAAAGGATTTATATAGCGCACATTCACCAACGGTTTCTTGCCGCTGAGGTAGGGAAGCGTGAGCAGAGGGGAAGGTGTGAGTTATTGGTCATAGGCCTGGGAGAACAGCCAAGTAAGTTTTGAGGGATTTTCTGAACATGGGGTAGGACTCTGTGAGACGTAGTAAGGGTGGCAGTGAGTTCCAGAACTGGGGGGCGAGGAATGTAAATCTCATCCCCCGTGTTTCTTGCGCTTGAAGGTGGAGGGAGTAAGGAGATTTGCGTTTGCAGAGGGAAGGGTACGGCGCGGGATGTAGCGCCGGACTCTGTTGGAGATGAAGACAGGCCAATGGGAGGACAGAGCTCTGTGGGTCAGGCAACCAATCTTGAAGAGGGACCGTTGCACCACGGGGAGCCAGTGAAGGCCTTTGAGAAGAAGTTTGGCTTGGTGCGACTTGGGTAGGCCGTGTACAAGTCTGGACCGCCTGGTTCGGAACCAGCTGAAGCCTCTGCAGCTGATAGGCGGGAATCCCGGCATACAAAGAATTAGAATAGTCGATTCGAGATATTACCAAGGCAACCTGAACCAGGGCCTCGAAGGAGAGGAATTTACTGATTTTTCTAATCCTGCGCAAGTGAAAGAAGCAGGATGAGACTACAGAGTTAACTTGGGTCTTTAGAGTAAGGTCGCTGCTAATAGAGACCCCAAGGCTTTTGACTGTTTCAGCAGGGGTAGGTGGAAGGCCCAGACTGGGTGGCCAGAAACTAGGGTTCCAGGGGTTTGCTGAGGGCCTGGTTAATACTAGTTCAGTCTTGTCAGGATTTAATTTGAGTTGACTTGTGTTCATTCAGGTACGAATGAACGTCAAGGTAGACTGAAAGGATTCAATTGCAGAAGGAGAGGAATTGATGGTGAAAACGAGCTGAATGTCATCAGCATAGTTGAAGATGGCTACGTCCCTCTTCCGTAGATCTGATATTAAAGGCCGAATGTAAAGGTTGAATAGGAGTGGGGAAAGGGAAGAACCCTGAGGGACACCACAGGTAAGTTCCTTTTTTTCCGACATGAAGTCAGATAAGCGGACGGCTTGATGACGGTTACTGAGAAAGGAGGAAATCCATTTTAAAGGGATACCATGGATGCCGTCGCCTTCGACATGTTCGACCAAAAGTTTGTGGTCGACAGTGTCGAAGGCAGCCGACAAATCCAGGAGGACGAGTGCCTGCGAGATGTTATGGTCCGCTCCACGTCTCAACTCATCGTGGACTGCAAGTAGGATGGATTCCGTGGAATGCTCAGATCTAAACCCTGCCTGGTGAGGGTCCAGGTAGTGTAAGTGTTCCACGAATATGCTAAGGCAACTTGTAACGTATGACTCCAGAATTTTACCCAAAAAAGGTAAGAGTGAGATGGGTCAGAAATTGCTAGGGACGGAGGGATCTGCCCCTGGTTTCTTCAAGATGGGCCTCACTTCTGCCATCTTAAAGCAGTTGGGGACAATCCCTGAGGATAGGGAATTATTGAGAAGAGACAAAGGAGTTTCTGGTAGCTGGAGAAAGATCTCCTGAGCAATATGGGGGGGACAACTGTCTGTGGAGGAACCAGAGCGGACTTTTTTAAGGAGAGAGAAGAAGGTCTCTTGTGTGATGGGCGGAAAAAAGTCAAATGAGGATGGATTATGATGTATCTGAACGGGCTCGGAGGGGGAATAGGCTTGGGGATACTGGCTTTAATCATGGCTATTTTATCGAAGAAGTAAGTATTAAGGGAGTCGCAGAGCTGTTGGGAGGGGGCTGGTTTGATGGTAATTCGATCTGGTTTGACAAGTTCGTCTACAATGGAAAATATTTCCTTTGCTTGATACATAAATGACCATCTGCTGCATAATTTGCAGATTTACCAGAAAATATGTACCTTGCTCAAACATAAAACTTGCTACAAATGCAGAAACGTGTTGCTGCACAGACCTTTAGCAAATGCCATCTGGTCATGTTTCAGTTGCCTTTTGCTGTATTTGAGTGTTAAACTGTTACTAATGAGGAAGAACCTTTGTGCAAGACATTGTTAACATGCAAAAAAGACTAAATAATGCATTAATACTCTCATACAATGTACTGCATGACACTGTATAATGTGTGTTTTCTTGCAGCATAATTTAGTCAATCCTGCCACAAAATTAGGTCCTTCTATGTCGCATAATTCCAGTGGTCTTTGGCACCCCTTGGGGTGATCAAAGTAGGCCCAACAGGGTGTGATCTGAACAAGAGTATCGGGATATTTGTATAAGATAAATTTGCATTGAGTTAATTAAAAGGGAACTCAATTGAAAGCTCAGTGATTACCTAGAAAATGCAGCATTGATCCAGCCCCCCTCAATTCCTACACTGAACACCATTTCTAAAGCTACATTCAGTTGATTGTGAGTGTAGGTTTTTCTACTCTCTGCTGTATAATGTATGTGAATTTATCCCATAGTAGTTACAATCCTACTCAGAACATGGCCAACACTTGGTTGACTCTTTCAGACATTGACCGCCACGGCAGCCGGCACCACCACGCAACAGATTTGGCAGCAAAATAACTGATTCAAACACCCATGGGGCCTATTCAGACTAATAATGCTGCTGTTGTGAATGTTGACCAAAGTCAGAGACCAGCTGATCAGATGCAAAAAATAAGGCATAGGCTCCCACTTTTTTGTTGTCCCAAACCAAATGAACTTCTGGAAATTAATTATCAAGCTTCTATTATGACTGTTCCCAATGAGTCAATCGGTTTCAGATATATCCATACTAAATGTAGAGCATGGAATGAGTACAAATTTTACTGATGGATCTTTGAATCTAAAAAGTACAGGAGAACAATCAGTGCTTACTCCTCAGTAATTTGATGAATGGCTTTAAGGATATATTACTTTGAGTAATCAGAAGTCAACAATAGTTCCAGCTTCACCTATAAATTCAGTCCCACTCCAAACTTAAGTTTCCAGCCAACCCACACTTCAGATTTGGTTACAGGTTAAAGTTCAATTCAAAATTCAGTTCCGGAAAATAAACCGTACATGGACGTGAGACGATTAAAAGTAGAATTAGAAGAAATGATTTAAGGGACACTTAGCCCTTCAAGATTAGCGGCCTACCAGGAAGAACTATCCTTTCTCTGTAAAGACATTGCAAGACAAGCAAAATTGGCACTTGAGTTGGCTCAGAAATATGGTATAGATATTCAAAGATTTTCCAAAATCGTCCAGGCTAGATTTTACTGACAAAGATATTAAAAACATGAGAGCACCAGGAAAGAAACTGCAAATAGTTTGAGTACAGTCAACACCAGATGACTTTGATGGCTGTATAGGAGACGTACAAACACTCCCTATGAGAGAAGTCCCAGGAGGAGGTTTTGTTCATGTACCACGGAAGAGACAAGATATTTTGTCATTCATGAACAATTTCCCTAGATTCTGAGAAAAGCCAGTGGAATGGTACAGACAAGTCGAACCATTTGCAAAAAGTTCAAAGGTTTTGTGGATTGTTTTGAATACTTGATTTGAGATTGTGATATGAGTAGATTTGTGGACCAAATGTAAACTTTCTGTGATTCGATCAGAGGCAGAACCCCTAAGGAATGCAAAAATAGGTGCACTATCTCCAGAGGTAATGAGGCTATACCAACAGGTAATAACCCACCTGAAGACTAAGATTTACCCTATAGAAATTGATTGGTTGTAGATTGTCAGGATGACCATGGAACTGAGGAATCAGTGCATGCTTTTTATGAGAGATTAGTACAGATTTTCAAACAGTACAGTGGTACAGACGCAATTGCAGAGAAGGATCTGGGACAATTGTCATGAGTGCGGAAGGCTTGGACATTGGAGACACGAGTGTAAGGTAGTTTTGAATAATATGGGTAACTAGATGCAGAATGTGGAGTATGCACAGTCTCAAGGTAATAACATGGGACAGACTCAATAAATGCAAGGACAGAGATCGTAGAATTCACAGCAAATGCAAATGCCCCAAGCTCCAATGCTACAAAAGAATGTCCGGGTACAAAGGTACAATGCAAATACAAATTCTTACCAAAATTAGGACGTAGCACAGCAATATTTTATTGAATTGGATGACATTGACTGGGACCCATAAGAATGCAGGTGCCTCAGAGGGGAGGGACTGTGTGCTTGGCGCAGCCCTGAAGGTAGACCACAGCGGTTCCTACATGGAAGGAGATGTGGATGGGAATCCTAACTCATTCTTTGTTGACACTGGTGCTTACTGCTCTACTGTAAGATCAGGAGAGATTCCTAACCTACCCACCTCCGAAAAAAAAGTATCTAAGTTATAGAAGATACAAATAAAAAGTTGCCTAATGCAATCTCAGACCCAGTAACTGAGGATTTATCCTCTCCTGACGTGTGAGGATTTGCCCGTTGAATTGAGAGACAGTGTTTCCTGAAGTCTGGGACTTTACAGGTAAAGATATCAGATTATTCAAAGATGAATTACAATCAAGCCAAATGCAGAGTTCGGAAGAATCTCACAACACAGTCTGTCTCCAGGTACCGTTGCTGGAGTTACTCCTGTAATTGATTCAATGATTGAACAGGAGATTCTGAAGGAGATAATGGGAAGTCCATGTAACTCTCCTATTCTGAGTTTTCAGAAACCAAATGGCAAGTATCACATTGTGCAGGATTTGCGCAAGGTGAATGCCATTGTTGTTCTGTATTGTCACGTGGTACTGAACCCATATGTGATTTTGTTTCAAATTCCATGTGAGGCTGGATGTTTTTCAGTCATTGAATTGTGCCAGGCCTTCATTTTTGATTCCATTGCATGAAGATAGCCAATTTGGATTTGTGTTCCATTTCAGCAGTCATGTTTTGGTATGGTGCCAGGTCCCACAAGGGTTTACGGAAAGCCCCACAATCTTTAGTCAGATCCTTAAAAAGAATGCTGAGTCTGTGGTAATGCCAAATCATTCAGTGTTGGTGCAGGACATTGATGACCTACTGGTGACGTCACCTACAAGAAAAGCTTGCAAAGTTGATACTATTGCTTTGCTAAACCATCTGGCAGAAAATAGACATAAAGTATTCAGACTAAGATGCAGTTTTAAACCGAAGTTCTGTACTTAGAACATGACATTGAGAAAGGAGTGAGGAAAGTGTCACAGGAAAAAATCTCAGGGATTCTTAAGATTAATGCTCCAGTTACTCAAAAGGAAGTCTGCATGTTCTTAGGAATGGTGAGCTATTGCAGACAGTGGATTCCATTTTCTTCTTTGCAAACCAAAACAACTCTTCTGAGGTTGACACTAAGACATGTCAGATCCGGTACCCTGGGGTGACAGCTGCATGACTACCTTCATAGAGCTGCGAGAATGCTTTTGCAGGGCATCAGCTTTGGGAATGGCTGATTATAATAAGTGCTTTGTGTCGTTCTGCAGTAAGAGAGAAGTTTGCGTTCTTTCAGTGTTGACACAAATGCATGTAAGCAACCATAGGCCTATCACCTACTTTTATGTGACACTCGACCCTTTCGCAGCTGCTTTGCCTAGATGGATTAAAGCAGTTGCATCTACGTGTGTGTCTTGAGCAGTGTGAAAGTATTTTTCATGGCGCTTCCACTGACAGTATTTGTGCCTCATTCAGTGAAGATACTTTTGACTCAACCCCGAACACAATATCTGACCAATATTGTCCGATCAAGTATGAGCAGATCTTGTTGGGTTCACCGAATGTGACTTTGAAGCGATGTATCCGGATATCTTGTCGTCATTGCCTGGAAGTGAGAATGTAATGTTTGAAATTAAGCATGATTGCTTGGATGTGACTGAGTTTTTCACGAAACTCCGACCTGATATCTCAGATGAACCATTGCCTGAATCTAATCATATGTTGTTTGTTAATGGTTCTTATTTTGGGAACCAGCAGGCTACTGAGACAGCACTTGTTAGGCCTGAGGGGGTCAGAGAGAGTCACCCATAGGTTCTGAAGGGTCCCCACCAAGAGGGCTGACTATGAGGGCTGACCATGAGAGATAATGAGCCCAACGAAGGGCATAGTGCAGTAAGAAAGTGAGTTGTACCCAGAGACCATTGCCCCAAAGGAGGTGAGATCCTGAGAAGCTGTCTAAACGCAAGACGAGTATCACCAACCATTCCTGAAAGCTCTGAGCCATCAAATCAAAGGGACACAGATGACGAGTAGACAGCTGTAAGTATATTAAAAAAAAAGCTAAGATACCAAGGCAAAGTTACCCATCTCCTGAATGGACTTATTTGATTGCTAATGAGTGGGAAGAGAAATTCTACAAGTTTTTTGCTACCAATACGTGTCAACCTGAACCTCCCTGAAGTGAACGGTGTTATTGATTTAAATTTTAATCTGGATATAAAAACAGAAGGGCTGACACCGTTTTTCTGAATATACTCATCAACTAAGCTGCTATAAGAGTTTTTCCTTAAACAAGAAAAATTCAAACTGTGCAATAAAGGTTTCCTGTGACGTCACTTTGTTGAATTGCTCAACCCCCTGCTGCTATTTTTGATTTTCTTTAGTTGAATTGTTTGAGTCTTGAGTAATCATGCAGTAAAAGTTTGGAACCTCTCCCAAATGCTAATGTCTATATACACTGTGATTCTTTCTAATACTGTTTTGAAATTAATTGCAATGTTTATTATGTTAAATCTACCACATTATGGTTCAGTGAAAGATTCAAAACGTACTATTCATTCTGGAGCCACTGAAAGAAATGTGTATGATTTTATTGACATGAATCACAATTATCTACACGATAATAGATAGATTCCAGTTCAAATGCTTAGCTATTTTACTGAGCAAATAAGTAATTACCATTTATGTTGGTGATTGCTACATTAGTATGCAAATACCATAATCAGTTGTTGAGGTGGTAACCTATCATAGCTTACCTCTAACATATGGGATTTCTTGTAGTGTGATAACTCGTTTATTTTATGGTACTGATCAATTGCTATATTACTACTCCAATCAAGATCGACTCTTTCTGAAATCACTGTATTAAACATTTAAATCTGCATCCTGAAGTTTCAACCATTGAGACTATGGGTTACCTATTCAGACCAACTCAATCTTTGGATATGGCTTATGCACTTAGAAATAAGCTAACGTGTAAATTAGTAGGAACTGAAATTAATTTTATAGATTTGTTTGAAAGTAGATGAGAGAGTTTAACGAATAATAGCAATGCATTACCTAAATGAACTTCTTGGAGTTTACAACAAGAAAACAAATTATAGAGGGAATGGTTTCATTAGTTTTAGACTGACAACTCAAAGGCAAACTTTGTATATACACAGAAAGAAATTAAATATTATTAATATTTGTGTAGGGCTTAGTGAATGTTAGCATACATTTGTGTATATCTATAGATTTGACGCCACACCACCAGGAATGCTCTTATATTTCTTTGTTCGTCATCCATATGCTCATCAAATGCCACGGACTACACAGTCTTTCTCAAAGTGGTATAGTTCTCCTATGATGAATCCTTCTTTGCTTGTTATTGAAGCAAAGCCAGTAAAGTGTGTAATGGGAGCTTGAGTTTTTCTATTCATACATGTTTATTTGCTATGTGTATCCGCGGATCTTCCCTGCACCCAGAGGAAAAAGTTGTCAATTGCACACCCAGACCATCATGTCATCTCTCCATAAGCTCAGTGCTTCTTTCTTGAACTGTTCCCAACTCTAAGTGGCCGCCCCTATTTCGTTTTGTGCTCCCTTTGGATACATTGTTCACTGGTTGTTCACAGCGCCAGCAATATGTAATGTAATGTAATATATAAAATTCTGCCCCTTTAAACACACTTAGGGACATATTCTCAAGGCGATATCACTGCGCTAGCTGCACTTTTCTGCCGCTAACACAGAGATATTGTCCCGTAGTACACAGCGATAAGAAAACGCAATCTAACTGAGGTAAGCAATAGTTTTCGTCATTTGTTGAGAATATCCCCAGGGGCGGCTCTAGGCTCATGGCGGCCCTGGGCAGGGAGCGTAGGTAGGGGGCCCCGGAAGAGGGGGTATGTGGGGGCAGAGCGCGGAGGCCAGTGAAGAGGGGGAGGTCAGGGTGTTTGGAAGTGGAACAGAGCCAGAGGCCGCCATATCCCTGCCAGGGGCCGCCACGCAAATATGTATCCATCCTCAGAGGATTATTATAATAAGGATATATATTGGCGTGGTGGCCCCTGGGGTTTGGTGGCCCTGTGCAGGTGCATAGCTTGCACATGCCTAAGGCCGCCCCTGATATCCCCCTAATATCTCTTAAGTGGCATGTGTTTTCAACTCTGGGCTCGTTAGACTGATCATCATAATCATCACAGGCCGCAACGGCACAGTCCTGAAAAGCGCGTTGCTCACAGCAGGAGTCCGAAGATGTATTTGATGGAAGTCTTTGCCTTCCAGGCTGCTTTAGTCTTCCAGTGTTCGTATACCAAGCAGTGATTTGTATCACATCCAATTTACTCCGGATTGCAAACTGTTTTCAGCTACTGCAGTGTCGGGCACTGCTGCCGAAATTCAAATTAAAACACAAAGCGGTGCAACTATCTGCTAGTACAGGGGTTTGGGGGTAGACCAAACCCCAACATTAATTGTACCTTTAAATCTCAATTCCAATGTGCATTCATTGAAGAGAAAAGGTAAATATAAAAATATCAGAAGATAAGGAACCGCTACATAAGCCTTATAAAATGTGCATATTTTGCTTTTGTGGAAGCTGTAAAAGACTGGCAGAGTGGCAAGCTTACTGTCCTAATGAAAACCATAAAAGGCTTGCCAATATCTGATAGCTCCAAACTGTACCTTCCAGGACTTCCTAAGAATGGGATGTGAAGTATTAGGGGAGCAAATAGCAATGGAAGAGTGGGTAGGCTGTGGAGTAGGAAATCAACGCAGCAATAGTAGCAAAGGGCAGGGGAGCAAAAAAGAAGCCTTAGAGGGGGTTAATAAGAAATGCTGAGCGGAAGATCAAGGGGTAGAGGAAGCAACATGTGTGCTGGTGTTCTGGAGCATAGCATGTAATGTGCAGGACTACAGGGATCTGCAGGAGAAAGCAGAAGACACTTGAATGGAGGTAAAGATAGAAAACAAATGCAGTCCAAGTGAGTTCTGAAAGCAATAGAAAAATACTCCTCTCAATGTAAGCAGTGGAAGGTTACAAGTCATGCAGTCAATAGGATAGTAAAGAAGCTTGGCTTCAGGGGAGTGACAAACACAAGAGGAAGGAAATCCATTGAATAAGAAGAAAGCAAATGAGATTGACAAGATAGTTAACCAATTATAAGCAAGGGGTTGACTGAAAGCCCGCTGTAAGTGTTTGTATTGTACATGATAGGTATTCGACAATAAACAGCTAAAAGATTATTGAAGAGGAGACAGTGTATGCATGTAAGTATTTATTAGGCTTGGGCATAATTTAGATCACGCTGGGGTAATCAGAGTAATTTAGATAATTCTGTATTGACTCAGCATTACCAGTAATTATGCGGTTACTCCTGCATGAGTAATAAAGAGTAATTTTGTGGAGGAAATCCTACCACCATAGCACATTTAGCAAGTACAAGCAGCCACTCATGCATTTAGCACGATTTCTTTGTGCAAGATGCATATCCGCACGTCCATTTTGGATGTTAGCGGGCATTTTGTGCTTAGAAAATAGTGCTTATTGCCGATACTAAGTTGGGGAAAATCCTACCCCAACATCACATTTAGTGAGTGGGAGCAGGTGCTCGTGCTTGCTATTCATGTCTGTCGCATTTAGGTATTTTTCGTAGTGCAAAATGCATCTTCGCGTACATTTTGGATGTGAGAGAGCATTTCTGCACTAAGAAATAGCACTAAAAACAGAATTACTCTTCTCCCATAATTCAATCAAAATATTGCAGAATTTTTAGGTAATTACGCTACACGGAATTATGAGAGCTACGCCAATCCCTAGTATTTATATAAGCACAAGCATAGCCACAGTGATTGGAGCAATGTACAAGGCCAAAGGCAAATAATATAATCAGAGATTGTTTATAGGTTATAAGGTGGACATCTGGGTTCTTAAACGGAAAGGGGAATTTCTAAGCCAGGTTGTGTAATCGATGTGTTGTCGGATCAGTTTAAATTTTTCCAGCGAAGAAGAGGCTGATAGCATTGCACTTGTCGATTCAGTATGGTATTGATTGGCCTAGTAAAATGATCCTAAAGGGCTTATTGTTTTTGTTGGCTGCCTCATAGATTGTGTTTGTGTAGCTCAGATAGACTATAGCATGGTTTGCAGCAGTTTAGAATCGTTGGTGGATCTGCTTTTCTTTCATTTAATTTCTTATCATCAATGTCTTGTTGTCAGTGTGTTCTGGGAATACCAGGATGCCTATGGTTTTGGCATACACCTGTGTGTTTTTGTTACTGTATAAATGTTTGCATCGTTTTCCAGTAAAATATTGATGTTATTGAGAAGAGTATTGATGTATGAAGCAGGAGGAGAGGGGCATTGGTGGACAGGAATAAGTTTGTGTTATAGATTGCCTTGAAAGATCTAAAGATGTTTTATTCTTATTTGAGTAACCTCAATGTATAAATTGGCTGTCAATCAAGCTGATGAAGATGGGAAAATAGATGGTCCAGTCCAAGGTACAGTTGTTTTTGTTTTGAATGGTTGGTGATGCTGAGATGGCAAAGTTGAGGATGTGGCCATTGGAATGAGATGGTTGAGGGACACGTTGTACCATCTGCAGTGTGTTGATGAGGTTGAAGAGGGTGTCTGTGAAGTTCACTGTGATTGAGTTAGAATTATCCAAAGAGGATATTGTTGGTGTGAGGGATGGATGATGTGGTGAAAAGATCATAGAATTTGTTTATGAATTGAATGTCCTCTCAAGAAAACCTGTAAATGAGGTGGACGATTGGGTTGCATTGAGTGTCAGAGGCATGTCAGAAGCTCCGCAGACTTGACTGTCGCTTGTTCACCTAAGAGGCAAGGTCAGGCACGATTCGTGGAAAAAGCGAGGCTACAACCTTTCTTGTGTGTTTGGTCTGCATGCTGACTATTGTACCATGTGGGTAAAAGAATATCTAGGATATGCGAGGTTGGGGTGACCAGGTTTCTGCGATAAAAAGTTTATTGTGACTATTGCTTATGATTAAGGCTCCCTGTTTTCCGTTTTTACAGATTTTTTCAGATAAAAATGGACAGAAAACATTAATTTTCTTGTCTGCATTTGTTTTTAAATGTGGAAAAAAATGGAAATTGGGTTGCTTTTTGAGTAATTCTAAATACTGTCTGCCATGACTGCCAAGCCATTAGATGTGTGGATTGATAGATAAGGGGGTTAAAAAGAAAGGAATTTGAGTAAAGAGGTTTTAACAGCAGTAGATATGCACAAAGTTGATACTGAAATTTGAATGTTTTCATTTAAGTGCACTGATTTATCTTCTGCGGGTGTTCACAGCACTGCAACCTGGCAAGCATTCGAGCATGAGTGCATATTTATTGATTAAATAAATGTGGAAATATACTAAATTTTAGCTTACTTTTTCCACAAAACCCAAAATAAATATGGATAAATACAGATAAAGTTATCAAAAAATAAATATGGATAAATACAGACGGAAATGCCCAAAAAATAAATACCATATAACCGGGAGCCCTACTTATGATGACAAATGTGCTATCTGGCGTGTGGATTACAGCACAGAATGCTTTAATGAGCATGAGTTGGGACTTGTGTTTGGTAGTTTATAGATATGTGGCAGTCAGTAGGATGTGTTTGAAGCTGGAACAGTGTGTTGTGAGTGTGTGGTGTATCTGTGTTGTCATGGTCTGCGTAGTCTAAGGTGTTATGCAAGACACATGCTTTAGCATTACTTTGCAGGTGCTTGTATTATCGAGGTGAGGTAAGTGGTTCTGACCCTATGTCCTACTAGGATGCCCAGCCTAGGACAGCTTGGGGAGTGTTCTGTACTAAAGTTTCACTCTGTCCAATTTGTAGGAAGCAGGCCACAGGATGCAGGTTTACTGAGAGTTGTGCATCTAAACCTAAGAGAGGGCTGTTACTTTTGTAGTCCTTTGTTATGTCTAAATTGGCAAGAGGTGGGTCACGTGATGCAGGGTTGCTGTTTGATTCAGTCGTAAACTTGAGAGCCAGCTATGGCTTTTTTTAAATAGTAATTTGCTGGGACTTAGGGTTTTGTTGCTTGGGGCCTGGAGCTTCTTTAGTAGTTCTTTGCAATGCCTGAATGGTGGGAAGTGTTTAGCGTCATACAGGGTTTCTTGGTGTTGCTGTTCTAAGCCTGAAGACAGTCTATGGCTTCTTTATTAGTCCATCACATTATCTGGCAGTAAGGGAGTGGCTTTATCTGTGGTCGCTGGGAGTTGTGGTCCTTAAAAATTAAAGCACCACGTAGGCTGATTAATTGTCTCTTAACTTGGAATTACAATATGCATAAAAACTTTGAGCCTGCATTCGGTTTTTTTGCATATGTGAATAATGCTTACTGCCCATAGATCCATGAGTCTGCCACATATTTCTTAACATGTTTGCAAGGGGGGCTAGTTAGTTCCTCAGTGCACTCATATGAGATGGGCAAAAGACTAGGGCTATGAGATAGGCATAGAGCTAAGCCCAGTTTGGGGTTGGCACAGTGCTGTGGGGCTTCTGCTTTGAGAAGGGAAATGTTTCCAGCTGCATGGTACTTCTGGTACTGAAAGTCAGGAATAAACGTAATATAACTCTCTAATTTCTAACCATCTAGGGATTACTACAGAAGGCCTCAGAGCCAAGTTGTTGTGGCCACATTTGTTTCTAAATGTCCTCTGTCACCACTTCTAATTTCACTTTTCGTACTACATTAATAGCAGAACCAGCTTGGGTCAGTGTCTTCTGTGTGAAAAATAGACTTGCCAACTCGAACTCACCTAATGTCATCCATGCAACAAATTGAACATAGACAAAAGATATATGGGTCGCCGAGGGACATACTTAACCAGTAGCTTGAGGTACCTGTCAAGGCCCCAAGACCTAGCGCCAATACAGGCACCCGTGTAACATGGTGTAAGTGTGTCTGCATTACGGGCAGGATTATTTTAGTGCAGCAAGGGACGCCTTCCTGTGCAAAAACAACCCTTAACCGCATGCGTGCGGGCGGAATTCCGCTCGCACGCTGAGATTTTTAAAAACGCATGTTACATGACGAGCTGGGCTCGTCATGAGCGTGCGAGGAGGCTACCTCATGTGTGGAAGGGGTTAAAGACATATTCCTCTTACGGTGTGCACTGCACAATGCACCACGCATAAATAGAGGAAGCAACAGAGAAAAATAAAGATATTTCTCCTCTTTATGCCTCTGTGGGGTAGGTACACCATTTTGGTGCAAACCCTGGTTTGCAAGTCTTTATAAATCTAGGTTTTCGTTAATATACATGGGTGGATGCAGGGGAACCATGGGGTCCATAAGGATGGCGGGCGGACTTCAGTCCGCCCGCCAGCCTAGCGTTGCTGGGACCATCCGCCAGTGGTGCAGCGGTCCCGCACCGCCAATTAGGATGTGACCGCACCATGGCGGGAGCATCCCGCATATACAACATTGGGGTGGGCGGTGCTGTGAGCAGCACCTGCCACAATGTTGTAAATGCATGTTGTGCATTGGCATGCACAATGTGCCTGCCACCATGTGTATGCCAATGTAGGGGGTACCATGGGTACCCCCCCAAGTGCAGACCCCCACCACCTTACTCCCCGGGGGCCCACAATGGGCCCCCAAAGCGATTCCCGCATGCCTTCCCATGGGGGAGTCTCTGACATGGAAAGGCATGAAACCGCCAACATCATAATATGGATGCCGGTGCCTGCAAGGCACGCCACCATATTGTGGTCCTTTTCCTCCCGGTAGGCAATCGTGATGATTGTCTACCAGCGGAAAAGCAGCAGACAGTCTTTCCGTCTGCCGCGGTACCCCCCGCCATGCTAATGTGGCGGGGGGTAACAGGCCGTCCGGCGGGATGTTTTGGCAGGTGGATTGCCCCCCCCCCGGTAGGGCGGTGGCGATCCACCTGTCATGCTAATGACCTCCCCCAGGTTTTGATATACTGCTTTTGGTACACCCCCATTGTGTAAGGATAGGAAAAGGTACGGTTGAAGGGGTAAGGTCCTGATTACCTACTGCCAATCTTTATTACTGCAATTACCCTTCCTAGTCCCAGTACGTATATTGCCACCTGTTATAGTGGTCCAGGCATGCGTAGGTGTAGGGACTGCCTGGGTGGGCTAGAGTACAATAAACATTTTCAAATTAGGTCACGTGATGTCTAGAGCGGTGTGGCACTTCGCTCTGCAAGTACTGTGTCAAGAAGGGTAATCAGAGAAATTAAGATTGCTGGTATGTAATCAGGATATTCCTCCTCCTTCTGTCAATTGAAAACTTTCCTAGAAATACAAACTGTGTGTCTTACTTCAGTTACAGAAGAAATAGAATTACTTCCATCTCAACTTTGGCTGCAGAAGCACTGGTTGATCAAATTGTTTTGTTTTATGGAGGGTGGATACTTTTTACTAGGGACTAGGACCTTTTACAAACATGGTATAGCCCAATTGCTTTTAAAATAGTGTGTCCTTTGTTTGGATGCATTGTACTTTCTGTTCCCCGAAACAAGCACAATTGAATTTTGCTGTCCCTCAGAGGATGGCACTGTCTATATGCTAATTCCCTTTTCGCATTAGTACTTAAGGCTCTCCTCGAGAGTGACATGAAGGTGAAACTAATTTAAAATGAGACACATTTCTTGGTGTCTCATGACTCCTATTCCTGATTCAATCTCAGACCTCAACGCAAATATTTAAAACTAATGTAAGGCCCGGCCTCTCTAGGCTGACCAGTTATCTGCCTAATTTATAACTATTCTCCCTATTTGCACTTTTCGAATCTGTTAGACTGTGATGTCAGCCCCTGAGTTTTTTAAATTGCTTCAGATTTTGTCATCATTACTCCTTCAAAATAACCTTTCAGGGCTTGTCTGTTCAATTGTTTTGAATTACATGCAGGTTATCATTACAAAGAAGCAATTTAGTCATGCATGATTCTCTGATTGTTACAGACAGTTTTTGAATTATGCGAATAAACCAGAGTTACCAAGTCTAGCCCGCCATTTCATATCTTGAGCTTCTATATCATCGCGTTGCTTTGCCAATAATATTTCATACAAAATCCCAATCTTTGCCCTTTTATTCAAAGCTTCTAAAAGTTCATTATATGAAATAGGTTGAGATCTACAGTGTTTATAAATAAAGTCACATATCTGTAGATATTTAAAGAAATCGTTCTTGGGTATTGTATATTGTTCAGCTAGTTCCGCGAATGAAGCCAATGCCCCAGGACTGTAGATATCCCCTAAATGGCGAATCCCCTTGTTTTTCCATGTCTTCATCTTTGTATCCCAAAATATCAACGGGAATATTTCTGTGGAGTCGAGAGGGGTGTAGTAGTTAATCCGATTTATGGATATAATTTTACGCATCCATTTCCAACCTTTATATGCTGCGAGTATAGTTTTAAATCTTGTTCGTTTAAAATAACTTGGTTCGAAAAATTTAAGCAAAGCTTCACACGCCGGAGCACCTAGTAACATCTGATAAATATTTGGGGATTCGAACGGCATTGGTTCGCCCCAATAACCAAATATTTCATATTTTGCAAAAGGCAGACCAAATAATAAAAAGCTAAATTCGGCACACCCCACCCTCCTCGTGCCAGTGGGAGCATCATATATTTTGAAGCACGCTGGGCCTTCTTCCACCCCCAAATAAACCTATCCGTAATCGATTGCAACTGCATTAATTGTGCGCGTGTCAACTCCAGCGGTACTGTCCGAAAATAATAAAGCACTTTGGGGAGTATGCACACCTTTAAAACATTACGTCGACCAACCATTGATAGATGTAGACATTCTACCTTTTCCAGCTGTCTTTTAACTGATCCTAGTATATCAGCCCAGTTTACATCGACTATATCCTGGAGTGACATCCTAATTTTAATCCCCAAGTACCTTGCCTCTTGTGTCACACGCAGTGGCGGCTGGTGACATTTGAAATTTGTGGGGCGTAAAAGTTGTGGCTGACTGCAGAGGGGCGAGTGAGCGTAGCCGGAGTGCCTGACTGGCATAAGAGGGTCCGGGGGATTCTCCTCCGAGAAAAAATTGAAAAAAGAGTGGGCAAATGGTGCATTTTCAAGCAAATTTGAGAAAGCAAAAAGGTTAATAAAGCAATTGTGAAAGACCACATACATAGTCATAGCGCTTAACTACTTTGTAAAAATAAAATAGTATCAGTGCCCTAACTTTAAACCCTGAGGTTGTGAAAAGCAGAAAAGGAGGTTGGGTTCTATGCAACCCCTCTCTATCCAAAAATTATGTGCACTTCTTCAGGCTGTAACAAATGCAGAAAAGAAAAACATTACACAATTAGCGGTGGCAATCATTTCTATAAGTGGTCGTGTGCCCATTCCATGCCACCTAATTTTACTACATATGCAAATCAGTCTTGACCCTGCTCCATAGGAGCAGTCCATCCTCAAAGAGTGAACACATCTGTTAATGCGCTGATCACTACCAATCCTTTAATATCTGACACTGGGATGATACATTTCTACTGTGAAGCTAGCAGAGCAAATTGATGTCACAAAAGCAGTCATGTCAAGTAGAAAAGTAAATGACTCTTGAAAGCACTTTTAATTGCTTACATTGTGGATGGAACGGGCCGAGCAGGGTATTTGTCTGATCTTTTATGGTCGGGTGACACATTTCTTGAGTATCACAACATTCTGCGATTCCATAAAGAGCAGACCTCGTGCAAACACAAGGAAAGGAGAACACACCCTGCTACTGCTGTTCAGAACTCTCAGTCATTCACTCTTGGAAGATGTGTATAGGAAACACCCAGCAGGTGGTCAACGTAAAACCAATACTGTATTTGCATAAAGATTGCGCTGTATTATATAAACCATGAACCTAGCTGTCAAAGTCAAAATGCAGCATTTCTGGCCGTCAGGACGCTAGAATTTGGAGGGTCACGATTTAAGAATGGGGGAGTCATCAATCCCTTGGAAGATTAAGGTGATGTTGGCCCCTATGTGTGGATTATCCTTTCAAAGTGTTTTCATGTCAATTGGTGGCGGCACACAGGACTGAATTTCATCGCGTGTTCACACCAGTGCATTCACTGCCCACTCCAGCTTTTGCAGACAGGAACTCGTACATCAGTTAACATTAAATCCACAAGAGATGGAGCATGCAAGGCTTTTAAAAAGTGCCCCTGTACATAACGGTAATAAAAACAAGTAGACTAATACACAGACACACACATGCGCACGCTCACAGTCCCATACAAAGACACATCCAATACACACGCTAAAACATACACACACCCTAACGCACACATAAATATACTGTGGCGTGAAAAAGTGCACCGCAAACACTCAAAAGCCGCGTTCAGACATACATTGATACACACAAACTCTCAGGCACACTCTCCCATTCATGCATCTGTACAAATGGATAACTCTGCCCTGTTAAAAACTCTGCTGGTTTTTTGGACGTTTTGGGGCTTAGAAGCTTGTATATGTGAGCTGTCTGGTGTAGTGGCTTTGGCCGTGTTTTTCCAATTCGCTAAGATGGTTTTTACCGCCGCAGTAAGTAGGAGGTCCACTAAGTCTCTGTCTTCCTTACTTCCTAGGTCTGGTGCCATGAATGCTGTGGCTAGTCCTACGAACCCTGGCTGTATGCTCCTCCCCACTACTGTGTTAATGAGGTCTCTCAACTTCCCCCAGAATGTTTTGACCTTAGGACACGTGAAAATGACACTGTCCACTAGGCCTCACAAACAACAAACTACAAGAGGACCACAATCAAGCATGCCCCCCCCCCAGTCCCTCTTATCCTCAGCTCTTCCCCCTCTCCTCTCTTCTCACCCCCTTTCCTCCACCCACCCTCTTCTTGGGGCTCTACATAACCACAGCTGAAACTAGCCTATGCAGCAGTAAGCCTAATGTAACCAAGAAGGCACCAAGAATCAATGTACTGCCCTAGCATCACTACTGTACTGTAATGGAAATTTTCGTAATAAAAACTTTTGAAATAAAAAAAAAAAAAAACCTCTGCTGGTTACCCTGGAGTGCTCAGAAGTTCCCTGTGTCAAGACCGCAGCCCTGGTTCAGCAGCAGTGAGCAGGGAAGTAGTGACCTGTCGGTCCGGCAGCTGAGGCCTTCAAGCACTTTTATTTTTACATTTTTCTTATTACATTTCATTTTATCCCACGTCGCAGGAGCAAGGCTCAATGTGGCCCTCAAAACCTGCTTACCATTGAAATAAGTGCACAGGAGGTTTAGGGACCCGGGACAAGTTCAAAGAGCTGCCGTTATAAACAATGCAAGTTTAAAGATGGGAAAAACTGCAGTACCGGGGTGAAGAGTTGTCGCTGTGCATGAGTGTGCGCGCGTGTTCATGAAGCGGGGGTGTAATGGAAGGAGAGAACTTGAAAAATTGCACAGTTAGAAGCCCTGCTTCAAAACATTTGAATTTGCACTCATTTTGAGTGGTTTGAACAATCGCATCATTAAAATCCCATGAAGGGTGTTTTCACCCCTTTTTATGTGTTTTAAGTAGAAAGACCTTCTTTATCTCCACAAATTGTGCGACATGCCTTGTTATACACCCCGGGATCGTTCGGAGGCAGGCGCTGGGTAACCTGAAAGGACTAATCAGGGCCTTATTTTATCAGTGGGCTGAACTACAGGAGGGAGTCGCATTTGCATTAGCATGAATTTGTTGCTTTTACTCTGCACAAGATGATGAGAGAGGTTGAGAAATATGTCTGCACGTGCATGTATATACGTGCACAGGCGCGCGCACACACATTAACACACAGAGGCACAGAGGGAAGAAGGAAAGACTGCAGATGCCCGATTAAAAAATATTTTTTGCTAGTGAACGAGAGAAAATGGGAAGTGAAGAAAGATTAGAGAAGTGGAGAAAGGGAAAGAAAAATGGAAGAGTGCTGAGTACGTAGGAGGAAGAGAGAGGGGAGTAAATTAGAAGGAGACAAGGAGCAGGAGAGAGCAGTTGCGGCTCGCGGGGGGGATGTCGCGCGGGGGAGGGGGGAAATTAAAAATCTAAAACAAAACTTACCTCAGTAACCGTCGGTCCGGGTTCGTGCCACCTCTCTGCTCCCCTTGGTGCCTTTCACGTCACGAATGGCACTGGTCGTGACTGGCAGCCCTTCTCAGCCAATCCTGGCGCTGCTGCAGCACCAGGATTGGCTTGGGGCACAGGTTACTCTTCGCCCCAGCACGCCCATTAGGAGCCCAAAAGGGCTCCTAATGGGCATGCGCAAAAAACTGCAAACACAAGTGCGCATGAGTGGGCACGGGTAAAACATTCACCCTCCGTCCCCACTCATACGCACTTGTGTTGCTGCCTGTTGCAATCATGTCAGTCAACATGATGCCAGACCACCCACCCCCTTCAGACTCTGAAGGGGGTGGGCAGTCTGACGTCATGCTGACTGACATGATGATGATTGTCAGTCAGTTCTCCCTCGGCGGCGTCTCTGAATTTAAGTAAACTGATTCAGTTGACTTAATTTCAGAAACGCCGAGGCCGAGGGAGCTGCGGGCGGGGGGGCTACGCACCCACGCCCCAATGGACGCACCGTGCCTGGTCACACGCGGCTCTCCTGGGCAGAGCCCCTCCGTACAGACAACCTGGGTTTTTGAGATATTTAACTTGTATCCAGCGGCCTTCCCAAACTCTTGAGTCAAATGCTCAATCTCTCTTAGTGCTTGCGCAGGGTCCGATGTTACGACTGCTGTATCATCAGCGTAGGCGAGAACACGCACTTGATACTCGCCCACTAGCATTGATTTTATACCAGTTCAGTTTCAGTTTAAAATGACGTTTATTTGGACCGTTGGTCCACAAACAATACATATATTGTTAAAAATTCATCTAAAAATACACTTCATTAACACACTAAAACATATCTTAAAACACATTCAATATAAAACCCTCCAATAACTCTGATTGGAGCTGAATTATTACAAAAACTCATTACAGAGGGTAAAAAGGAGTGCCTTCACTCTTTGCATAAATTTCCCAATAGCAACAGCAATATCTAGCTGGGTCATTTCAGTCATTAAAGTTACTGCCTGGGCCCTAGAATTAATTTCATATTTCTTAAAAATCAGTTTTAAGAACATAATTCGTAAATCAAGAAACTTCTGACAATCTAATGAAATATGTAACAAGTCACATGAGGTGCCCAAAGTACAAGTGCATCTTCCTGTCTTATCAATCATTATGCGTTTTGCCACATTATTTATATAACACAGGTTCACCCCAATTCTTACCGTGAGAACCTCACTTCGTAATCGGCAATACCGTTAGTGGTCTCCAATATTTGCAACAATGGTTCAATATAGATGGCAAAAAGTAGAGGTGAACATGGGCATTCTTGCCGTGTGCCCCATGTAATATTTACAAAAGATGATTCTTGCCCCATAGTGCAGATCTTGGCCCAAGGGCGTTTATACATAATCTGTAATGCAAGCAAAAACTGGGGCCCGAACCCCATCTTGCACATTGTAGCCCATAGAAAAGCCCATGTAACACGATCAAATGCTTTTTCAGCGTCTAAAAATATTATGCCAATATTTTTTTGTAGTGAAGTGGCATAATCCAGCAGCGATATGACCCCGTGCAAGTTGTTAACCGTGCTCCTACCAGGAAGGAACCCATGCTGATACCGAGATACCAGTGATGGAAGGACTTGCACTAGCCGAGTTGCAAGTATTTTTGAGTATACTTTTGCATCCGCGTTTATAAATGATATAGGTCTATATGACCAAGGAAGTCTAGGGGGCTTATCTTTCTTCTTAAAAACCACTATGTTTGCATCGTCCCAAGATGGAGGAGGATTTCCACATTGAGCGGCTATAAAAGTAGCAAGCATATCGTCCTTTATAATAGGAAACAGCAACCGATAAACCTCCAGAGGGAGTTTATCCGGACCAGCTGCTTTCCCTAGCGCTAAGTCATCTAGTGCTGTCTACAATTCTTGCATGGAAATTGGAAATTGGAGCTTCCAACTCTTCTCTTTCAGTGAGCCCTAGCTCAGATAAATCAAGTTCACTGAGATATTGTTCAATTTGATCCTGAACAACAGGGTCTTGAGCAATGTTCCCTCTAATTATTTTCCTCTGTGTGCGGCAACACTGTGCTTGTGGGCTCACTGTACCTGACTGTGTGCGGAATTAATAGTAGTTATGGATCAGTATGGGAGTGATAGTGCTGAGTGACATTGACAGTGAGAGTGTTGAATGGCAGAGGTAAAAGGCTAAAAAAGGGCAAGCCAACATGACTGTAAAACAACTGTAAAATATGTATTCTTATTTCTGGCAAAATTACTTCTCTGCATTGTGTCCAGGTCTATTATTTCCATACATGCCTATGTTATGTACATAAACTGGGTTACAGTTTTCAGTAGTAGGTTCAGTTCATTCCACTACTGGTTAGCTAATTAAGCAGTAATTGAGGTCCTCTTTTGTCAGTTTTTGCTGTAGGACAGCGCTGCAGGCCTTGCTGCTGCGCTGCCCTACAACAAAGATTAGGGGAGGAATGTTGCATACCTATGAGATACGGCGCATTCCTGTCCTTTTCCCCTGCGCCGGCATACAATGGGCTGCCCTGTGCCAATGCAGGAACCTTTGCACCATGGTGCAATGGTGCCTGCGTTGCGGGGATTTTTATTTATGTCCAGGAAGGGAAACAAAAACAATCACAAGTGACTTTTTCCTCTTTCTATGTGTGCTGCATTCTGCAGCACACATAGAAAGAGGAGAAATGAGGAGAAATAAAGACATTTCTCTTCGGTGTGCCTCCCTTATGCCTTCCTTGGGGAGGTGTACGTTTTTGGCGCTGCCTCTCATAAATCTGGGGCAGTGTCAAAAAGCCATGGATGGTGCTGGGAACACCCCAGCAACATCCATGGAACGCACCTTTCACACAGTTTTCTGCATGAAAGGGGCAAATATTTATTAGCCAATGAAAAGCCACGTAACTTGGCTTTATGTGGCCTTATAAAAAAGCCAGTGGCATACTGCGCCACCGGATCATTCGAGTGGTGCAATAGTGCCAGTAGAGCCTTATAAATGAGGCCCTCTATGTTTAACAAGCTTATTAACAGCCATAAATGTGTGTATTGAATGCAAAATTCTTTGAGGTAGTGCTTTGGTTGCATTAATTCCTAAAACATTAGAGTGGTGAAACAAACAGGGAGAGCTTGCATATTCACCATTAGCATAGAGCTGTCTTATCTTGCTGACAGTTGTTTTACAGTCATGTTGGCTTGCCCTTTTTTAGCCTTTTACCTCTGCCATTCAACACTCTCACTGTCAACGTCACTCAGCACTATCACTCCCATACTGATCCATCACTACTATTGATTCCGCACACAGTCAGGTACAGTGAGCCCACAAAGCACAGTGTTGCCGCATACAGAGGAAAATAATTAGTGAGAACATTGCTTATCACTACAGTAACAGGGACTGTTCAGCTCCATCACAGAACACGATCCTTCTATGCAGCAGCAACCACCATTTTATTTTACCTCTGGTAAACTCACAATTCTGCTAGTGCACCTTATTTCCCCCACAGCTGCTGCAGCACCTTTGCTGTTTCACCATTGGGCAATACAAAGCTATGCCAATGCACCTCAGTCCCTCAATGCCAGGGGCTTTTCACATGTCTGTGCATCCCATGGAGGTCTGGGATCCTGGTTTTTGGGGAAGAGGGTACTCAGCCAACTTTCATCTTCACCAAGAGTCTCTCTGGGTGTGGGGGACATCTGCGTACTGCGTACTTCGCAGGGTGTATGTCTTCAGGTTGTTTTTCTGCAATTTTAAAAAGTGGAGCTTTGCAGGTGCATGCTAACCGATCACTTGAGGTGTATTTTGTTGTGCTCTTATGTATATCTTCAAAAGCATGCATTTATTTCTTCCTGCAATAGTCTTCACTTTTTTTTCAGTCAACTAAAAAGCCCTAAAGTATTATTTCGACAAGGTTTGCTGTATTTAATTTAAAATGGGACTGAAGTCTTCTGACAGATTTGTGGTCCCTGAGCAGATTCAGTAATGTGTGAGGCAAGCCACAGCTCTACAGGCCCTCCAAGGCCCTGGGGTGAGTGCACCTTGGAGGTTGATACAAAACTGATTAAAAATATTTAGATTTTATTTTCCTCCGACTACTTCCTGTAGTAGGATGCAAAGAGGGTTTAAATAGGTTGTTCGTCTTCCTCCTAGTAATTCCAGGAACGATGTTTACAGCAGCAGCTTGTAAATTTTACTTTTCTTTCGCACCAGGTCAGTATTTAAGGAGAAAGAGAAGCTTAAAGAGCATAATCTACTGCCTATTGACTCAGACACCATTGAGCTTTGTATGCTCACAGACATCACTTTATGTGTAAAACTGTTTTCAAGTAATGCGTTTGTTCTAATGTTTGCATTTCAGCCATTTACACATCACACAAACACATACCAGCCTACCAAATAATTATCCCCTCCCTCAAAAACACTATCAGGAAATTCTTCCAGCTCCGACTGCCCTAAACCAGCAGGGGACACGCTTTAGAGTCTTTGCACCGTGAGGACCTTGATAAAGTTAATGGGCAGTTCACACTTGGTGTGCGTGATAATTGTTCGTCTTTGTTTCCCTTTAGTGCGCGCTCTCAGTCTCTTCATGCGCGGCATGAAGACAGAAGCTGCGCGGATGCCCTAGCGCGCACGTTAGAGGGAACACAGGTCTTGAGTATATAATTCTTTATAGTATATGCGGAAGACCTCCATAATACCTTCCATGGTCTCTACTTCCTTTGTCATTCTCCAAGATTTCAATTCATTGAGATGCCTGCCTGCCCCGCAGTCTTTGAGCTAGACATCTGCCGGTCGCTTCTCCATACTCGTATCAAGTATATCTTTCCATTGTAATAAGATAAAGAAATTGAGTTTAGTCTAACTGAACTCAGTATTTACTAACACATCTTTTTAGGGAGATGTTTTTTTATAATTGTGTGTATTTAAACATTCTGTGTGCCTCTGCTGTTTGTGTATTGACTGTCTGGTTTTGGAGTGACAGGGGCTGGGGATGTGCATTCACCTTAGACAGGCACAAGGGGGGTTGAGGTGTGTCCTGCCTTTCCTGGTGTGACTCATAGTGGGCTGAATAGGTCTGGTCTGCATTTAAAGTGATGGGAGGAGCTTCACATGCTCCTGAATAGCACTGGCTCCTCTGCACAATGCTGTCTCCACCTCCTGTATTGAAGCTGGCCAAGAAGGGCAGAATTGGTTTGGACTGGGCTCAGAGACATTTGCCACAAAGACACATGGGGTATAAGTAGTATACCTTAAACATCAGAGGATTAGATCTCTTCTGGACCCAAGGAATCTTTTGCAAAGGAGAAGCTGGAGAGCTGTAAGGAGTACTGCCCCTTTGCTGTGTGCTTTGCTGGGTTGGCCTGCAGTTGTTGCTTCTGCCACAGAAGAGAAGAAAGACTGGAACTTTGCTGTGAACCTGCTTGAAGAAGAATCTCCAAGGGCTTGTGGTTGCTGGCCTCCCGTTCTGAAGTCTCAGGGACATAAAGACTTCACCACCAGCTTCCCTAAACTCCACTGCTGGGAGTGAGTTCTGACCTGCCAGGAGGTGCCTATTCTAGTTGTGGGCCTCTGGAGTTTGCTCCTACTGTTGGGAGCTGGAAGAAACTTTAAGAAAGCAAGAAAAACAACTTGGATGCCATCAGCAATGCAGCCAGCGATGCTGCAACCTGCACCTAGGTCAGGGGCACTATTCGTGAAGTGCACGACATTCCGCCCCGCCTGCACCCCAACTCTGGCGGCCTTCGATGCCTGCAGTTATCGGCCTTCCTGACGCCATCGCTCGCACCAACATCGTCACCACCTGCATCCCGTTCTCATTGGGCTGATAGCCGATGAGGGTGACTTCCCGAACTCTTCGAATTCACATTACAGCATCTCAGCGGAACCAACACCGTACCGCCTGCACCTCAGTCTTCCCGTCCTGGAATCAACACGTCACCTCTTCATGGACACGACACCTCGCCTCCCCCTTGGCAACCAGGGAACCGGCCTCGACCTCAGTACAGAAGCCTGACCTCAATGACACCGTGCATCGCCCATGGACTTCGTGTTCTAAGGTACTAATATTTGGCGGTCCATGTGACTCCGTGCCCGACGCTGTGCACCCCTCAGTCAGCACCGTACTATGGATTTATGCCTGTCTCGATGTCGTAATAGCAACAAATGGAGCTCTGTGTTTCTACAAGTGATACTTCTGCAAGCAACTGTTTCTACTGATATTTTGATATATGTGTGTTGGATTTCTGTCGTTTTGGTCTTGTCTGGTTTAGATAGATACCTTATTTTTATAAACTGGTGTGGTGTCAATTTGTGGTATTTTCACTATATTACTGTGTGTGTTGAATACAAAAACTTTAAACATTGCCTTTGGGATAAGCCTGTCTGCGCATGTCAAGCTACCAAGGGGGAGAGCAGGGTTTTGCAACCACTGTCGGACGTCCTTTGTCTTTTGGAAGAAAAGATCATCTTCAGGATTTGGGGTGCCTTTCTCATCACTGGAGCCTTTCTGTTCCAAGAGATTCCCTTTCTCCTTGTTATCATCATCAAACTCATCGTCCACCTTTCTCAGCTTGCTGGTACGGTCCCTCATGTTGCAGCTACCCCAGGTCTAGCGGATTCATGGCTAACACTGCCAGGCCTTCCCATGGGAAGCAAATCGGCCCAGGTGAGCAGGGGTTATCTAAAGTGTGTATCCCCATTACCCTGACCTGAAGCAAAGGCCCCTACTTGGACAAAGGTACCTACCTCTGCCAACTAGAGACCCCCATTTCTAACAATATATGAAAGGGGTCGGGTTTCCTTGCTTGTGTGCTTTTACTGGGGAGGAGTTGGCCTAATGGCTAGGGCAGTCGACCTCAAATCTGGGGAACTGGGTTAGAGTCTCGGCAATGACGCTGACATCCTGTGATTCTGGGCAAATCTCTCAATCTCCCCGTGCATAACAAAAACGTTTGTGTCCTCATGTAAGGCAACTGGTGCTATGTAAAGCGCTCTGATACCCGATACCTTCTGGTCAAGTTCGTGCTATATAAAACTCCATAAAATAACAAAATAAAAATAAAAGAATACTGAAGAAAAGCTGTGTCCTGCAGTACAGGACAAGAAAGAAAAGTGCTTTGTTATGGGCTATTGTCTCCTGTTTTGATTGGAGCTCACATACGCATCCTCACCCAGTCACTTCCAAGCCATTTCAGGGAAATGTGAAGCAGCCTGAAACCTGCAAAAACCAAAGATAGGCAATTGCTTTGCATGAACATAAATGAAAATGTAAAACAAGTTAGGCATGTTTTCTGCAGCAGCTGATGGATGTAGGTATTCAAACAGACATTTCCAAATGCTCACGTTTATTACAAAATATACCTGTTGTATACTTCATCTTTTTTTTAGTACAATACTGCATTCTTTATTGCCATTTCACTCAGAGCTTTTTAAACTAGCTACTGGTAAGCAGCATATTAAAAGTTCACTACATAAATAGGGGACATAGGCACTGCACAAATATATGGCAATTACTCAAGTTTTAACAGCACACTATTTAAGCGAGGTCATTTGATCACGCCCACCTCTTCAAAAATAGTCGCCGATGTAATTTTGACCACCTGCTCAGGTTCACATTTTGCAAGTTATCACCCATTCATTGCTGGTGAAAACAGTTCATGCAAATAGTAGAAAATGCACCAAAATAGGAGCATAAAAGGCAGAATTTCTCTCGTGTAAGACATTACATTTTGTGAATTATAAAATCTATCTGGCATTTGCAACTCTCTAAAGTTGTTTGACATCTAGGGCCATATGTATCAAGGTACCAATTAGCGATTCTGTAATAGCGACTTTTAAGAAATCGCTATTACAGAATCGCTAATTGGTATGTATCAAGAAAATTCCAATTTTTTTGCGATTTCTTGATATTCCTTAATTGCGAATTTGCAAATTGCGAATTTGCAATTAAGGAATACTTTCCCATTCATTTCTATGAGCCAGGAGGCCCATAGGAATGAATGAGAAGTTATTCTCAATTTGCAATTCGCAATTTGCTAATCGCAAATTGAGAATAATTTCAAGGGTGTCCAAAGGACACCCTGTTGCACCCCTGAAATATGCATGGGTGCACATGTGGCGCACATACATACACATAAGGGCATGTATGTGCGTCACTTGGCACTTTGAAAAATGGAAAAATTTGCATTTTTTAAGGAATTCGCAACTTACCACCAATTAGACGTTTGTGGTAATTTGCGATTCCTTAAGGCCATTTAGCAATTTTTTTTGGCTTCTTACATTGCATTTAAGGAATCGCAAAATTTGGGATTCCTTAAATGCAATTGCAAAATAAGGAATCGCAAATTTTGCGATTCCTTATTATGCATGCAGATTTGTGTGATACATACCATTTTGCGAAAATGCGTTCGCAAACGCCGAAATTCTGAGAATTTCGGTGTTTGCGAACGCATTTGGGCATGATACATATGGCCCCTAGTGATAGTTGCCCACCCAGTTCTATTTTATTCCATGCACTGTGGGACTTGAAGTCTTTCTTTTTACTGAAAAAAGGGTATGTTGCAGTTTACACTGTGAGAAAATGAAACCATCAATAACGATTAGTCAATATCTCGTAATGTACCTATTTACTACATTTCACTGAACTATGCCCTCTCCTTACCATTAACCACCCCCACTCAACTGTGTGCGCACCTTAGATTATTTGCAAAAAATGATCAGATCAGTTTATATGGTATTGCTGCGCAGTGCTCCATTAATTCTTTAAATGCAGATAATGCTTGAATGGCAATAGTGAAGTAATCTGGGATTAAAAAATGCCCAAATTTCTTTTAGCAATATTTATAAAACCACTAGCAATTTCAGACACGAAGGTCTACATTCAAATGCTTCATGTAATTCAGGTTTTATTTTAATAAATAGAGAAATCTGCATGAAAAACATTTGACTAAATATAGGATTATGCAGTTTTGCCTTTGAAATGGCTGTCCTTCCTGCTTCTTGTGTGTGAGTCTGGTGAGAAATGTGTGTTTAAATGCTGTGTGTTTAAGACTGCAGTACCACCTCCTGTCTGCAGGGGCAGAGCTGAGCAGAAAAAATATAAGAACCAGAATACAAAACCAAACCGATGTGGGTGAGTTTGGGATTATGTGTGGGCACCAGTTTACTTCTGTGGGTCTGAGCTGCATACGAGATGGTGCAAGCCCGATGTAAAGAAAGATCTCAAACCATGTGTGCATAAATAGTGAGGGCTTCTATTTGGCACTTCACGTCTTGAGCCTTGAAAGGCCTTCATTCCTTGGTTATGTAGGGTGCCTCGGGTAGTTAGTTTGCTGGTCTGATTGTCCTTGCTACTTTGTAGGTAATGCAGCACATTTTAAAATTGGTGTGGGCCTAGAGTGGCTGCTCAGGCCTTTCAAAGCGATGCTGCTTTGGTAGTAATTTATTGCCTCTTTGATAGAGCAGGTGATCGAGTGAAGGACTTTTTTCCGTGGGACCACCATCAAAGCCAAAATGCTGGTGAGTAGTGAGGTTAACCCATCCAGATGTGGGGCTGTGGGGGGAACCAGGGCTTGACTTCTGTTCTGAAGTCGGTTTAGGTGAATAAGGCTTCACTTTCCTCAACAGAGCATGGTGGCACCAAGCTTAGTCTGCTTTCTTGGCAACGCCTGTCTTGAAGGAGAGGTCACAGTCTGGAGTGAATCTTTGGAATTTGGCACTAGATGTGAGCAGGATGTGTCCTTTTAGATTTCTAGATAATTGATAGTAGCCAATTATGGATCTGGGCTTTGCCGTTGATGCTTGTGAAAAGTAGGGGTTGAAATTCAATTACTGTTGAGTTTGGTCACCAGTTAATGAGACACAGGTTTAAATCCACAAGGCTCCAGAGAAAGTAGGGCTCAATTATTATGAAAGAGATGTCTTCCTGCCAAAATCCTAAGGATTGTGGAAGGGCTCTCACATGATTACTGGCTTTCTAATGCCATTCCAGTAATAACCATCAATCGATTTTTTGGGGGTATTTGCAATTAAGGTACTCTTCGTAAATTTTGTTTCAGCAATTTGATCTTGCAACAGAAGGCTGCAGCTTGTTAATAAAAACACTGATTGATAACAGGGACAAACCAGCTAGTAAATCTAGCAGATGCTGGTGGAGTACTTGTGAAAGTTCAGAATTCAGATCAGTCCCTATTGTTTGCAAGACTTTTCATAGGATTATTAACTGCAACACCTATATGCCCTGCAATAATCCCCATATATGCCAATTTTGAGGGTAAATATTGAATAGGTATTAAATCAGAATTCAAAAAAGCCAGTATTTAATTTTGGAAATCCTCAAGGAGTGATTGGAAGGGCATAGAATGATAACAATGACCCAGGAATAACTTGCCATAGATGCTGCTGTTCAGGAAAGGCAGAAAGCCTGACATTGATGACTCACATATGATAAGTCAGACCCATTATCCATTTACAAATTAGTCTTACTAATGGCTTTCTGACACAGAGGCACACGTAGATTTACTTATGTAACATTTTCTTAGGTTTGAGCTTCTCAAAGGTTATCTTGAAAAATGCTCTAACTGGATAAACACAAAATACATTTCTGACAAGCAGTTAAATTGCTTTCCCAGAATGAGGGCTGCTTAAACAAATACTCCCCGCTTCCAGCGTCAGGCAGACATTTGGCTTGTTGTAGTTGCATAGCAACATACAAGATTTGTTATAAAGACTATTTTCAAAAACGTGTGTAGGAGTTTGTTGAGCGACATGAATGTTTGTTATCATTTAGAAAAGATATAGAGTTATGGAGAATTATGTTATACTATGTAAAGATCTGTATAGTTCAAATTTTTGCCTGGAAATAGCCTTGCAGCACAGTTTTGGAGCCATCATTTCTTGGTCCTGAAGATTCCATCAAGACCAAAATCTGATTTCTTGTTATTTGATTTGATGTGGTGTGAATGTCAATAGCATGTTGCTTCCTTGTGTGGGTTTGGCTCTATGGTTAGTAGTGATTTGTGTACCTGCTATCGGTTAAAGATTCTTATGTGCGTTGCCCAGGTTGGGGTCTGTATCTGGGGTAGTTCAGAGTGTTGTGCTTTGTGATGGTCCGCTCTTCCGAGTTAACCTGTGGAGCTGTGAAGTGTATGTTGCCTTAGTGTTGTTATGTGTTGTTTTGGCATGATTTCTTGTTTTTGGTGAGTAGGGTGCTGTTGTGAGCTGTCTGGATTACAGCTACAATCTGTCTCTCTGCTATAGTGAACATCTGTGCAGTATGCTGTGTTGTTTCTTAGTTGTATGTTGTTTCCAAGCAGAAGGTCATGTATGCCCAGGTGTGCTCTTATGAGCGCAGTCACACAGAGTGTGCTCTGTCATCTGTGTTGTTTATTACCATGGGTGCTGTTGTGAGCTCGTGAATCACGGGAAACAGCCACTACAACGGGCCGTTTCCACGCATAACCATAACCACGCATTACAACGCATGCGTGTTTACCACGAATAGCCTTTACCACGCATAACTTTACTACGAGATACGTAATAAAGGCATGTGTGATAAAGGTAAAAAAAGGGGGGGCTTGTGGGGGTCTCCCCCTCCCACAAAAAAAAAACGTGGGTTGAAAAAAGAAAAAAAACGCACCTGTTTCCATCGTTTTCAGTTAAAGAAGAAAAAAGATGTGGAGGCAACCGGCATCGTTAGAGGAAACGGAAAGACACTTCTGCTTCCTCTTAACGACGTAAAACGCAAATCAGAAGTGCTTGGAGTGGAGAGGTAAGGGGGAATGAGGGGGTGGTGTCTCGCAGGGGTAAATGTTAAGGGTACATTTTTAGGGTTAATTTGTAGGGATCAGAGGTATCCTTTAACATGAAAATGCCATTAACATGCATAGTTTAACAACGAAAATCGTTTTAAACTATGCAAAAAGTATGCGCGTTAAAGGCATTTTCGTGGTAAAGGATACACGTGGTGATGGCATTTGCATTGTAATGCATGTGTGGTAAAGGCATGTGCTGCAACGGAATGCGTTGTAACGTCATACAACCGTCAATAACCAACTATATATAAAGCCTGATCTGTGTTGGCTAAACCTGCAGAGTACTGTCTAATCTTTTTGTTGAGTTGAATGTGTGTGTATTCTGCTTGAAAGGAAGTGGTGTTGTCAAGTGGTGGTAACCATCTAAATGATGTATCTGCTCTATGTTGGGCAGAGAAAATGTATTTCTCTATGGTTTGCTGTTGGTTGAGGAAACTAAAGGCTTCCAGCCCATACGTGGGCTCCAGGGCACACCAAGACAAAGAAATCAAACTGTGTCTAACTTACAAGGCCCAGTAAGGCCAAACCAAGCCGTCGTTGCTTGTTTCAGAGAGGACCTGGCTTGGCAGTTTGGGCTGGACTTTCCCAGTGAACCAGGACGAGCCTCATTTGAAATAAAGGGTGGGTCTTGCCTGAAGTGGCACAGTGAGCAAAAAAATAATGATGGACTGGAATGCAGTCTAGACTATTTACTAAAGGCTGAGATTAAATCAAGATTCCCACCCACAACTTTCTTTTCTTCATTACAGTATTAAAAGGGTACATCTTTAAAGTCAGCAAGACATAAGCTTATGCAAGACAAGGATTAATGTAGAGTATATTGCTTTGCCACAAGCATTCAGGTGCAGATTTACAAGCCACTTTTGCATCATTCTTAGCATGGGAAAAATGAAGCAAAATTGGCGCAAGGGGCTTGTAAATCTGTCCCTCAGTATTTTCATAGTTGCCAGAGATCTGAGGATTTTTCTGTACTTGGTCAGGTGAAGGTTCTTTACCCTAAGGAAAAAATCTATATTAGGAATGAGGACTAGAGGGTGCTTTATAAATGAAAGGTAAGGCATGACAAAGTATTTACTTACAGCCACATGCATCAAGCTAAAAACCGGTCGCAAAAGGGCAGAATCTCAGAATCTGCCCCTTTGCGATCGGTATTTTTGCATTTGGGATGCATCATCCCAAATGCAAAAATCGCAATTTAAGAAATCCCAAATTGAGATTCCTTAAATGCAATGCATCAAAGTAAAAAAATTAGCGATTTCGCTAATAGGAGTAGCAAATTACCATGAAGTTGAACTTCATGGTAATTTGCACAAACTTTGAAAAATGCACTTTTGTGCATTTTTCAAAGTTTCATGTTGACACACACATGCCCTTAGGGAATGTGTGTGCAGAACATATGTGCACAGATCAATTTCAGGGGTGCAACAGGGTGTCCTTTTGACACCCTGGCACCCTTGAAATTGCATTCTCAATTTGCGATTCTCTAATTGAGAATCGCAAATTGAGAATGTCTTCCCATTCATAGGAATGAATGGGGAGGTATTCCTTAATTGCGATTCGCAATTTGCGAGTCGCAATTAGGGAATGTTTAGAAATCGCTATTTTTTAAGCGATTTCTACATTGCGATTCCTTAAAAATCGCAATTAAGGAATCGCAAAAGCCAACATTGATGCATGTGCCTGCCTGTATGTGCAGTTATGAAAAATATTCTAAAAATAACAACGAGGCAAAGAACGGATTCCACTTTGCTAGCTAATACTAAGGTGGACACATCTAGAAGCTTACTTCAGATTTTCCCCAAGTCGAAATATACACTTAAGAGCTAAGAATAGTATGGTAAGCAATGTATTGCGGCTAGAAATAAGCTGCAAAGCACACTTTTGGGGGCTGTTTCAAATATGCAAGCCCCAAGTTTTCATCAGCTAAAAAAAAAAAAACTAATATATAATCCACCAGCTTCTGTAATTTGCGTATATGTTGGTCTCTCGTTAGCATCTTTTATGAGGGCACACTTGGGGAAAGTTTTCCCAAGTACCTTGTAAAGATTTGCAGCTCCTGCCCGAGACTAGCAGGAACCTTTTGCTGCGCCCGGTAACCCCTCAGGGTAGCATAGCGCACTGTCAGACACGTGCATGAAAGGATTTTGCGATCGCAAACGGTGCGAATCGCAAAAATCTGCTTTTGGATTGCATGAAGGGTGAAGGCCCTTGCAATGTGAGAATTCGCAAATATTTGCGACTTCTCAAATTGCGATTGCATTTAAGGAATCGCATTTTGCGATTCCTTAATGAAATGAAATGAAAAATTACACTTCTATAGCGCATAACTACCCGGAGGCCTCGCAGCGCTTTAGACTGATTACTGTGTCGGGCCAACGGGTACCTAATACGCTTTTGCAAACAGGTGGGTCTTCAAGACCTTCCTGAAGGACAGTAGGTTGCTGTTTTCTCTCAGGGTGAGAGGCAGAGAGTTCCAAAGCCTTGCCGCTATGTGGGTAAAGGAGCGGCCGCCCCATCTGGCCTTTTTAATTTTGGACAAGGTTGCCAGATGCAGTGTGCCAGAGCGGAGAGCTCTGGAGGGGGTGTAAGGTGACACTAGAGAATGCAGAATAGCAGGGCCTGTTCGATGGAAAGATTTGTGCAAAATGCACATGGCCTTAAACTGCGTTCGAGCAGCCACATGGAGCCAGTGGAGTTCTTTTAGCGCCTTCCTGGCTGATTGCCAGCGAGGGATGTTGAACAGCAATGCATGAAACTTTAAAAAATTGTGATTGCCCAATTAGGGGGAGCAAATTACCATGAGGTTGAACCTCATGGTAAATTGCGAAAACTTTGAAAATGCACTTTTGTGCATTTTTCAAAGTTTCATGTTGTGCACACACATGCCCTTAGGGCATGTGTGTGCACAACATATGTGCACAGATTGATTTCAGGGGTGCAAAAGGGTGTCCTTTGGACACCTCTGCACCCTAGAAATTGCATTCTCAATTTGCGATTCGCTAATTGCTAATCGCAAATTGAGAATGTCTTCCTATTCATTCCCATGGGCCTCTGGACCCATAGGAATGAATGGGGAGGTATTCCTTAATTGTGACTCGCAATTTGCGAGTCGCAATTAAGGAATATTAAGAAATCGCAATTTTATTAGCGATTTCTTGATGCATTGCATTTTGCGATTCCTTAATTGTGATTCCTTATTTTCGCAATTACGGAATCGCAAAAAGCAATATTGATGCATGTGCCTGTATGTCTGTCAAATAAAGAAATTGTCTGTAGCGCAGTAACTCAGTGAGGTGTTGTGACTTGTGGTGAGATCTCTAGGGCTCTATCAAAAATAGGGCAATCCCTCCCTAAATAAATACTCATATAAGTGAAATATTGCTATTTTGTGAAACCAAAGCCTCCACGTGTAATATATAATGCACATGAAAATGCAGTGATATAAACCATATATGCAGATGTACAGAGTTTACTGTGCTATGTACTGACAAAAATCATATGCAATTAGTTAAATGTGTGTGATAAAGTAAATTGATACTCAAGAGATCTTGTGATTGTTAGGAGGGTTGTTTTTCGGTGTAAAGTTATGGTGACATGCAATCTGTGAAGTAATAAACAGTGTTTATATAATGGGGATGGCATTATACTATGGAAATAACATGGAATTTGCCTGTTGCAATGTAGTGATACGTGTGTGGCTGCGTGTTTATTAGCACATTTGCTTTACAGTGAAAATAAATGTGGATCAGAAACATGTTATTTACGGTAAAAAAAAAAAAGAATTTAAGCACATTCATAATTTTGTTACTATAATTTAAAGGTCAAATTTACGTTCATTACTGCATGAGAAAAATACTGTTTGCTGCCTCACAGATTGCACTTATCACTTGCTTTACACTAGGAATCACCTCTTTTAGCAATCAGGAGGTCTCCTCAACATGAGTTTTCCATACAGCCCAAATGTAATCACTTGCATCCTGGTTTAGGTTAAATATCTTTCATTAAACCAAACATATATGAAACACTGACATGGTATAATCAATATTTGCAGATGTTCCGTGTTATATGCTATTTATTACCATTGTTTAGCGCTGGAATGCTTCGGGTCGCCATGCCCTCTATAAATCCCATAGCTTAGCATTGTTCAGGAAAGGAGGGGCATTCTGACCGACTTAGGTTTTGCCTCTCAAGCCACAGCCACTCTCCGCACTGAACAATAGGAATAAATAGCATATTATACTCTGCACTTCTTCATATATGCTATATGTGTACCTTATTAGTCCTTCATTGCCACAAAAGATCATTGACATGTGGTTGGACGAAGAAGTGTTTTCATTGAGGCATTTACTATAAAGATCAAGATTGTGTTGCTACATAATCTGGCCCCGGGCTCATCCGGTGATCCCATCTTCAAGTGGAAACCATAATGTAGGAGTTGTAGTTATTATACAGCTACTGTCATTGACCATGATGGTAAGCCTGAACCAAATTTTGAGTTAGTGTTTTATGACGGGTTTGCAGAAGTTAAGACACTTTTACATTATCTGCCTGAGCGTGTTCCAGGTAGTGGTGATGACAAAGCGGCAGATGGGTATTAAGAGGAAGTGAAGTGTTTAAAATTACATTTTCCATCATGATAGTAGAATGACCAAATTTTTAGATGTCACCTGTCAGAAAGCATAAGACGTCTATTTGTGAAAGACCTAATGCGGGCTTACCAATCATTTACAGCAGCCCGTTGATTTCCAATGGTAAGCTTTATTTTCACACTCATTTGCTTCCTTCTTATTCCATTGCTTGCATTGACCAACTTGGGTTTGCCCCTCCACTGGAACATAGCCTGTTTCCCATTATTTTGATTCAGTGGCTTGTATCCTTCCACTGCTCACTTTTCATTGGTTAAGCACTCCTTAAGAGTGCATATGTTTTCCAGCTCTCTCTTGCGTGCTTCTTTTGTAAAGCACTTTGTAAAGCATGAGTTTTTTAGAGGGTCGGACTAGGAACCCAAAGCATCCTTGGCAATTTTGTCAGACCAGCACTACTGCAAAACCGGCCCTCACCCTTCCAGCCTCCCGGGGAAATGCCCAATGCCCACTACGGCCAGTCCGGCCCTGGTTTTGTAGTTCTTTCACCCACATGCTTCATGCTGATGCTCTACTTCTGAGCAGGTGTCTGTTGTGTGCTTCTCCCATGCCGCTTCAAGCTGCTCTCTCATATAATTCTTGTAATATCCTATTCTTTATTTTTATTTTAACTCCCCGTTACCCCCACCCGCTCCTCCTTGACTTTCCTTAATAGCTGCAAGAATTTTTTTTTAATGTAGGTGCTGGACTTGGCAGCTGCAATTTACCGCAAGGTCACTCCACATACAAAGTGATTTCCACTATTTTGGATCAATAAACAAAAAAAACTTGCATAGTGACGATCTGCGCGCATACGCCACCATGCATGAACACTCTTTAGGCCAGCAGAATGACGCAGCCATCAGCAGCGCTTTTTATTAGTTATTTCGATGCTATACAGCATTGCCAAATGATTTTTTTTGCCAGTTCTGTATATCATATGCTAAAAGCTTTGGCAAACTAAATAGGGTAACATGGCGAGACCCACTGGCTTTCCCAATGCTTGTTACATTAGGTGTCCGCAGACACAAAATGCCACTGCACATATGTAACCGCTTTTGATTTTATACCATCAGCCTATGAGTTTAACATTTTTTGGGCAACTTATTTGTAATCAAATTATAGTGCACTGAAGCAATTTCAAAGCTAAAGAGATGGCTGTGAAACAAAAATACAATGTTACAGCAAGCACTCTCAGAAGCTGAGAACATTCTGCGGTATCGATGAAGGTACTGTCTAAGCATGGGTCTTTTCAGGAGCTGCATATGAGGTGCAAATGGATTAAGAAAGGGAGAAATCAGTCAGGAAGCTAAAATCAAAGATAGATGGGTAAAAAAAAGAAACATTTTAATCATAAATGGGTGTGTTGACGAGTATCACACTTAGTAAGTGCACAGAACTTTCAACAGCTGTTAAATTGTGGTATTGAGTAGAAACTAGTAGTTACCGCCAACAGGGGCAGCCCTAAGACCTGAACCTGGGGCAAAATAAAGAATAAAATCCTAACAAAGGTTCAAGTTAAATCTCATTTGTAGTGTAAAATACAAAATAACAATTCCCAATAATTAAATAGAGAAATGATACAGTAGAGAGAAAAGGGACAGAAGGAAAGGAAAAAGGAAAGGAATAAAAGAATTATGACAAAATTACAAAACATTTTTAACAAGTAAATGGAAATTATAACAAAAGTACCTAGAAACAACTAGAAACTGGCATTTTGCCACCGTTTTCCAGGAAATTCTAAGCATGTTTCCATAGTACAAGAATGAAGGACGAGGTTCCAAAGAATTAGGGACTTTATGGTTCATGATTAAGAGTGGGAAAGATGATGAATTTCTGCACTGTGAGGATATTGTTCCACGGTGTGTGCATCATTTACAATTATCACAGCTAAGGAGAATGAAGATTTGTGGTGAAGGCTGCTATTGCCTGACCTGCATCTCAAGTTGGTGGTTTACCTGACAAAATGCTGTTGCTGGGCTACTTGTTTTTGCAGATTTATATTGCGCAAACTCGACCCAAAGGTATTGAAGCGCTTTACATGAGTCCAGTTACGTTACACAAGGACATATTCATTTTTTGGTGGGTGGGTGGAGATTACGTGATTTGCCCAGAATCTCAGGATGCTGAGCCGATGCCAAGGCTCGAACGCGGTACCCCAGCTTTAAAGTCGGCAGCTCTAGCCGTAAGGCTACATCCTCTCCCCTTCTTGCCAGACTTGAAATCTAAAGATCACCAGACCAGAGAGAAGTTGTTCTTGCAGCAATGAGATGTAGAAGTGTTGTGTTGATTGCCACCGTGAGATCTTCAAATTAAGTTGGACCTTTGGAGTTCCCAGCCTGAGGTAACGTTACATGAACGTAACAAAGAAGACGCTAGATTTTTGTAAGTACGAGACCAGCTGTAAGATTTTGTGAAGTTTTGAGGTCGCAAATTTAGTGGTTGAGGGTGTTCCATGGTACCTGGTGTTGTGGTTCTTTAGCTACCTCTACTCCCCAGTTGAAGCTCCCTCCCCCAGCAAAGATCCAGGGGGGAAGAGTTGGGTGGTCAATGACAATAATTTACAATCATTCTTACAGTCGAATGTAATCATAAAAGTTCAAATGTGATTCAGATACAATAATGAAAGAGAAGTGGCCAGATGTTCCTTTCATGAAATACAGAGGTCAAATTGGCTGGAGGCATTGTGCACTGGAAATGATTGTGTGCACCATACAAAGGAGCTCTGACCTTCATTTCCAGGGGCTTGCTGCTCTGCTATGGTAACCTTCATGGAATACAGAAGGCAAGGAGACAGGTTCTTTAGAGGTTAGCATCAGAAACACACACATGGAAAAAGGCATGTGTGACCTCTCGAACAATGCAGCATTCTGCAATTAGTGGTAGCCAGGTCAGAGGGTAGAAGCTGCCTGGCACAAGAATCTTCAGCTGGACAGATATTGTAAAGCACTGAAGCAGGGCACACCATGTTACTGTCTTGAACAAGAAATCACATTACTTGACAGGGCTCTTAAAAAATATAAGCAGTTGGTTTACCCACTGAACACAAATTGCCCACTGCAAATACAAATCACAAGAATATATAGATCATGATAGATTTAAATAAATAGTTGTACTATGCAGTTTTTGCACTGTGCACGTTTGTCAAATATTTTGGCTCTTTGTGCCTTTTGGGGCATTTGTTTTTTTAATTGAGGGATTGATCATGCTGGGGTTTTGTGAGAGGGGCTCTTGGATATACCCTGGCCCAGAGGAGTGAGCTTGGTGAGAAGTGGGTGTTGGGTTACTCATGCAGTGGTGTTCCACAGGAAGTGTGACCCTTGTGATTGGCTGTCTAAAGCTGTGTGGAGTTGGTGTATGTTTGGGTTGCTTCTGTGGGGTGAATCGTGGCGGTGGGTGCAACAAACAGATGTTTGCATGTTACAAGTCTATGGAAACATGCTCTCACAATTCTATTTAAAACAAGGGGACTGTATCAAGAACCGCACCATCCTGGACCCCACCCCCCCAAACGCACCCACATAGCCTTCCCACCTGAGAGACCTCCACTGGCTCCCCATTCAGAAGAGATGCCAGTTCAAGATCCTCATGCATGCCTACAAAGCCCTCCATGACCTAGGACCGGCCTACCTCAACCATCGACTGAACTTCCACCAACCCACTAGACACCTGCACTCCTCCTACCTCACTGTAGCACTCACCCCCACATCCCTTGCAGCTGCAGCAGTGGGCGCTCCTTCTCCTACCTCACTGCCAAGACCTGGGATGATCTTCCCCTCTAACTCCGCATAGCCCCCTCGCTGGCAGACTTCAGAAAAAGACTCAAGATCTGGCTCTTTGGCGGAGACACAGTGCCCAGATACCCCTAGGGGTGACAGTGTTGCACTTTACAAATGCGGTTTGATTGATTAATTGACTTACATGTGATCATTTTTTTCCCATTTTACAGTTTTGTTACAAAGTCTTTCAAATTTTACGGAAAAATTCACAAAGGCATTTCCAGATACAAATGTACATTAACTGATGAAAATTCCTTCATTGGCGCCTGCCAGACAGTCACAAAAGGAGTCCTGGTGGGTGTGAGTGGTGCTCAATAGTGGGGTTTTCTCTGCCACTAGGGTGGAGAAATGAGCAGTGGTAACTCCCCAGGAGGGGCGGGAGGTGGGCGGAAACCTCAAACTTTGTGAGTACCCACAAAGCTGTATGTTTGAGGCCAGTCACACATTCTGGACTGACCCCAGCAAATGGTCAGGAATTCATTTGAGCTGAGGGTGGGGGTAACTCCCGTCCAGGAAGGGAAGGAGAAGGGATCTTTTCCAGGCTTACAAGAGATTTAGAGAAGGTGCTTCTCCAGGGGGAGAAATGTTTTCCCCATACAGTTAAAATAGGAAAGGAATAGGCATTTTTACACTAGGCTCTATTTTCCTGGTGCTTAAGTCTACACTATGTAGAGTAACGCATTGTGGGAATGTGATCCTGGTGAATAGGTCACGTGACTGCCCCAGGAATGCACCTGAAACCTACAGCTGGCTCAGCTTTGCATGCATACTACTGGAATCGGTTTGTGAATTCCAAAATGTGGTAAATCTGCACCCATTTGTAGGTGTACTTTTAAGGGTGAGGATCAAACACTCTTTGTGATTTGCCGGCATGCGAGCTCCACACATGTAGGCGTGAGGGCAACCAGAGCTGGAAGCTCCAAACCAAGCTGGTATCACTGCACTGAATTCCAGGTATTCCAAGCTATTTCCCCCATAAAATGGGAATAGCACCCAATCCTGGGAATACAAGATAGAAATACATATGGCTTTCTCCCTTCCGGGCGGAAAAACATCCCCAAGTCTGCATCCATTTGCCACTCACTTGGAGCTGGTGGTAAATGGGAATCAGTGGTTAATTTGTAAAAGTGCCAGGGCTCTGGTCAGGAGGCAGCTTGCACCAGCCAATTTCTCCTGCTAGCGCCACCTAAAACAGAATTCTGAAAGTGGGGAGTGTATGTGGCATAATGGCCAGAGCTGTCTCGTATTCAGAGCTGGGGAACCAGGTTCTAGCCTCAGGGTTGGCTCAACATCTGTCATTCTGCTCAAATTCATTAATCTCCTGTGCCTACGATAAAGGAATGTGTCCTTAACCGGAGCTCATGAAAGTGCCGGTGCTGAGCACCAGAAACCACCGGCTCAAATTAAGCACTGATGGAAGTGGAGGAGCTTTCTTGAGGGCCGTGCCTCGGGTGATATGCGTTGGGGGCTGCAAGAAATGACGAGAGGTAGGGGATAATTTGCAGCGAGGGGGGTGGGGGCTGCTGGGCACACAGCACCAAGCAAGGGTCCGTATCTGATGTCCTTTGGCCGAGGTCACCTGTTCCACATTTTGAAAGCCCAGTAATTTCGTGTCCGGAAACACTAGCAAATTGGACTGACCCAGATCGTAATGCGGACCCCAGTGTTATCTGCATGGAGAAAGGAGGGGGGGATGGTCTGTGTTATATCTACAATTTAATCAAACAGGCTGCTGTTAATATGTAAATCAATGCTTAGATTATGGAGTTTTCCGCAGTCTTCTAAATTCACTAACTTTGGACTCCGGAGCCGCGTGCTGCCGGCGTAAAATGCTTCAGCGCATCGTCAGGGATACCAAGCGCTATATGCATGTACAATCACTGTTTAGGATATGGTTGCGACTGGGCTGGCACCAGGCTGAAGAAACGTATATCACTTTACTTTCCTCCCTCATTGCCGGGGAGAACTTTGCTGCTTTGGAGGTAATCTAGCGCCACCTTCAGGCAGCAGCAGAGAAAGCGGGGAGCCTCTCACTGTTGGTCCTGCATTTTGTATTTTGTATTTTTGAGGTGGAAGTGCAGGGTTCGATAGATGATTTGTAAGGTGCGTATCTGGAGCAGAGGGGCGTCTCATCAACAAGGTCAGAAAAAAATGAGATCTAATAGCAGTGGAAATACATATTTCCGAATATCAAGTCTGCAACACAGTATCAACAACACATTAGGAAAATGAGTTTAGAATTAACCATGTTTTCATCTTTTTCCTCCTACGTGGAAGGGTGTTCTGAATATTTCTGAGTTATTTTGGGATCGAACAGTAAGGAGCTACGGAGCGCAAATGTCGGGCTGGGGGCAATACCGAAAAGCCGCCTTGTCCAGGGTGGCTACAATGAAAGGGAGCTTCTGCGAAGGAGTCAGGTGTGACTTTGGCAGGTTGACTGAGAACCCAAAGGAAGTCAAGATGCAGGGCTGGCATTAGGGCAGTGCAACTGGTGCAGCCGCACTGGGCGCTGGCTGACCTGTAAAGAGGGGGGCGCTGTGACCTCAGGGGGGCGCTGTGTTTAGCAATATCTTATGATAGGAGAGATGAGGGGCACTTTTGCAGGTGGTAGTGAGAGAATCAGAGGAGGCGGTCATGGGATGTGGGGTGCCAAAAGTGTTTGTCGCACCGGGCACAACCACTGTCAAGCTGTTTGCTGTCTGGGGGTGGTTCGTCACTGAATGTTGAAAGCCCCCCATTCAGCAGCCAGTCATCGACAGGTGGTAGTGAGAGAATCAGAGGAGGCGGTCATGGGATGTGGGGTGCCAAAAGTGTTTGTCGCACCGGGCACAACCCCTGTCAAGCTGTTTGCTGTCTGGGGGTGGTCCGTCACTGAATGTTGAAAGCCCCCCATTCAGCAGCCAGTCATCGACATGGGGAAAAGACTGGTAGCCCCGATCTTTGAATAGGGGCGGTGACCACCACCTTTGTGAACACCCGGGGGGCAATGGTGAGCAGGGCCGTCTTAACAGCATTATAGGCCCCGGGCTAAGCAGTGCACTGGGCACTGCCTACACCACCCCTCGTAGGGATAAAAATGTTTAACGGAAAATTAGAGTTAAATTCCGCCCCCCCATCCCCCACCCCCTCCGGTAGTTGCCCAGCGTGCCCATGTGTTAAGATGGCACTGATGGTGAGCCACAAAGGAAGCACAGCACACTGAAAGTGGTTGTGACCCTGTGTATCTGCAGAATAGGAAGTGATAACTTACATCCTGCAGGTCTAACGCTACCGTAATGTCTCTTAGGCAGAAAGAACCTGGGCCAGAATAAGCACCTTGAATTTGTTATTTTGCAGAAAAGCATCGAGAAGGCAAATATCCAGAATGGGATGAAGGCCTCTGTCTTCTTTGACATGAGCAAGTAGCAGGAATAAAATCTAGTCCCTTCTTCTGAGGTTGGTACCCTCTCTGTGGCTCCTTTGGCCAAAAGAGCATGCACCTGCTTTAATGTAGGTGGCAGATGCGGTGGTTCTTTTTAATAATAATTAAAAAAACTTTATTCAGCCACGTTCTGGCCATAAAAGTGCGTTGGTTCAAAACAGAGTGGCACGACGTAGCCCTTTGGACAATTTGAGAAACCCACCAGTCGGATATAATGCTTTCCCACCCTATAAGCAAATGACTGACCCTCCCGCCTACTAGATGGCTGAACGCCATCAAGGGTGGACTTAAGAGGTTTTGGGCCAGATGTAGGTAAATCATATTTACCGACTCTTAAATACCGAATTTTACCGATTCGGTATTTAAGAGTCGGTAAATATGAAGTACCGAGATGTAGGTAAATCCAGATGTGGATTTACCGATTCTTTAAAAGTCGGTATTTACCGATTCGGTAAATACCGACCGGTAATGCCCCATTCATTCCTATGGGCTTTGAAGCCCATAGGAATGAATGGGGCATTACCGGTCGGTATTTACCGATCGGTAAATACCGATTTTTGGCAAGGGTGCAGGGGGTGTCACTTTGACACCCTCTAGCACCCCCAAAAAAGGTTCGGGGCCATATGGCAGGCATACCTGCCCTAAGGACAGGTCTGCCTGTCATATGGCACAGGTGTGCATGCACACATGTGCATGCACACCTGAATCGGTATTTCACCATCAAATTGAATTTGATGGTAAAATACCGATTTCTTAGGCCTTGTGGGACTCATAAGAGTCCCACCTACATATCGATTTTACAGATTCTGTAAATATACCGGTCGGTAAATTTACCGACCGGTATATTTACAGATTCGGTAAAATTACCGATCGGTAAATTTACCGAACGGTAAATTTACCGATTCTGCCCCCTACATCTCAATTTCCTTTTACCGGTCGGTAACGGCCGAATTCGGCCGTTACCGACCGGTAAAACCCTACCTACATCTGGCCCTTAGAGGTTGTTGCTGTGGTGGTTTGAGCACATTCTCTTGCCAAATGTTTCCATACGTTTGGACTCTGTCAGGAGACGCCATCAGAAAGGCCTTTAGGTTGACTCTGCTGGTGGATGCCTGCACCACTAAACTCTCAGGGGCTGGATGCGGATTTGAAAAGTCAACGTCACCTTCCGCTGGCCTTTGGTGATGGGTGACCTGTTCATTGACTGGAGGGCTAGAATATGGTTTTGCCCAAGTGCCTAATAGAGTGTCCATGAGGGCCTCATTAAAGAGCAGAAGGGTTCGGTGGGTTCGGTGGGTGCCTAGCCTGACTGAGACGGAAGTATCTCCATGAGGACATTTGTTTTAACCTCTATCGTAAAATGGAAGAGGTCAAGGACTTCAGCAGCAGTTCAAATCACAGTGACTTAAGATGTACTTTCTGTGGTTAATTACCTTTACAACTCGGACTTTACCAAGTGGTACCTTCTCCAGGTATGTCTTTACCACACATTGCTTTACCATATATAGGTAAGTATATAGGGGAATGTTATAAATATGAGTTAAAAGGGGGTTTGGGTATAAAGGGGTTGGGTGTTTACCTCCCAAAGTAAACGAAATAAATAGTAGTTAAGGGTTGGTGGTGGGGTGCACACCTCTAAAAGTGGTAAACTGTGGTTTAAAGATTTCTGGTTGAAGGGAAGTGTGGGGGTTTGGGGTCATCCCCAGAAAAGTTAGGTAAGTTGTAAAGCGGGGTGTATGGGAAAGTAGTAAAGAGGGGTTAAGGGAATTGAGTTAAAGGGCAGTGATCAGGATGTAAGTTATTTTTGGGTGTTGATATGAATTTTTGGAGTATAGCCATTTTTGTTTAATAATGGTCAACTATTTTTTATTTTATGTGTTTTTATTTATGAGGTAGGATTAAGAGGTTAGGGTATTAGAGGATTAGGGTGGGAAGTATTTTAATATTGGGTCATTTTTTGGGGTTGGGTATTTATTTTTTACTGTCATTTGTTTCAAATCATTCTTTTTTGGCATAATTATTTTCTTTTCTGTGTTTTTTATTAAAATCTTTTATGTTCTAATCCCTAGACTGTAGAATAGAGGAGTCTCAGACAGGCTGTCCCGATATTCAAAACATTATTCTAAGAGACTCCAGGGGTCGTACAATATTGAATATCTATAATGTATACGCCAGAGGGACTAAGGGCGGGAGGAAGTCCACTATATTATCTCTTCTGGACAGCCTTCTCAGTTCAACCTCACACAAGTTGTGTACCCTGGTCGCGGGAGAGATGAATTGTACGTTCGAGCCCTTGGGCTCGGATGTTGCCTTAGAGCAGGATGAGGAGGACGCAAAGATGGGGATCCCAACTCTGGAGATTGTACCCATTAGGAGATGGTCAGAGGTGGCGTTACAGTTATACACCCTGAGCATCGAATCAAATTTACGGGCATTGAACGGGAGGACAGCTTCAGACAGGGGGGGGCTCACACTTACAACAGACCAGGACATACCTCTAGAATTGATTACATTTTATTAGATATTTGTCTGTGGAGCCAGGTGAGGGACATGGTTGTGGTCCCGACGGTTGAAAGCGATCACAATCCACTTTCCTTGACCATGGTCCAGTGGTGGTGTCACCCTAAGAAGGGTCTCATTAACCCCACACTAGCCCCCCCCCGATGACTCGGTAGTCTCACTTTGTGGAAGGCGCCTAAAATGGGCCAAATTGGTCCTGTCGGAGAAAAAGGTCGGAGAAATAACAACTCTCCTAGATCACGCATTGTTAAACTTGGGGACCCTCCCGGAAGGGGTAGGGAGGGCCTGCGAGGTCTTTGCCTCCCTAACAGAGGCGCTGACTAATGTGTTTTCCATCTCCTCGAATAAGGCAGGGAAGAAAGGAGGTGTAAAGAAAGGTAGTGGGTGGTACACACAACTATGTAGGCTAAACAAATCAAAACTTGTAGAGGCAGTGAAACTCAAATCCCACCCCGATATATTGGAAGCAAGGAAGGCCTACAACAGATCCCTTAAAATTGCTAAAAAAGAGTGGGAAGAGAAATTTTGGGAGGACCTACTTGTCGCCAGTAAAAGCAGAGACTCAAGAGGTTTTTGGAACCTTGTAGGCTCCCGGAACAGGCCTGATGATGCCATGAGACCCTGTAACATCCCCCCACAAAGCTGGGTAAAACATTTTGGGGCTCTATACCTTCCGGCGGATGGGGCACTAAACGTCAGGATGCTCCCCCCACTAGTATCTGAACCTCATGGTTACAATCTCTTTTCAGTATTAGAAATTGAAAAGGTGATTGGGTGGGTAGCTCCCCAGAAGGCAGCAGGCCCAGATGGCTTACCGGGGGATCTTATGCGGGCATATCCAGGGGCCTGGGGGAGGGTCATTGCGGCACTCCTCAATGACATCATGAAGGGGGGGCCAGTGCCCGAATCCTGGAAAGGGGCGGTGGTGGTCCCAATCTATAAAAAAGGATCTAGAGAAATTCCAGGGAACTACCGTCCCATAAGCCTCATTGACTCCTCCCAAAAGATAGCAGGTAAAGCTATCCTTGGTAGGATTCTTCATTGGGTGGAGGAAAACAAAATACTATCAGACTTCCAGGCAGGGTTCCGGGCAGGTACAGGGACGATAGAGCAGGTGTTTAGGTTGGCACTCCTTGGCTGGAAGGTGGTGGAACTAGGCAAGGGCAGTCTATACTTGGCCTTTATAGATCTAAGGACTGCTTTTGACCTTGTTCCTCGGGAGGAGCTATGGAGGGTGCTTTATGGGTTGGGATTACCTCCCTACATCTTGTCCCTCCTCATTAGCCTACACGCCCATACCTTTGCTCAGGTTCGCTGGGGAGGAACGGAGAGATAACAGAGAAGATCCCAGTGTCTCGGGGTGTGAGACAGGGATGCGTTCTAGCGCCCACCCTCTTTTCATTATATGTCAATGGGGTGGTGGATTATCTCCAGCAAGAACCAGCAGACGCTCCTTGTCTAGGGGGAGTGCGGATTCCAACTCTACTTTTTGCGGACGACACACTCTTGATTTCTAAGACCCCGCAAGGCCTCCAGAAGTTGCTCTCCCGCTTCCAGAACTTTTGTGACTCAAGGGGCTTGGTAATCAACGTGGATAAAACTAAGTTTCTAATTCTAAATCCTCCAAGGAAACTGGGCCGCCCACCCATTCTTAACTCTGTTCCCTTGGAAAAAGTATCCGAATTTGATTATCTCGGAATACGGATTACGGACACCATGAATTGGTCACCTCACATTGCTAAGATGGTCCTGAGTCACAAGAGAGTAGGAGGGGCCCTTCTGAGGGAATTCCGGGCTTCACCGAGGAGGTCGCTCGCTCCAGCAATTGACATTTATAAGGCCATGGGAGTAACATCAGCCCTGTATGGGGCAGAGCTATGGGGCATTGCTGTCTGGACTCCTTGGTAACAGCAGAGAGAAAGCTCCTGAAATCTCTAATCGCCCTGCCTCCAAGCACCCCTACAGTGCCTTTGTTGCTCAACACTGGGTGTAAGAATATTAAAGATCAAGCCCGGCTTCGTCCACTCCTTCTATGGGCACGCATCTGGAGGGGCGAAGAGCTAAAATCATATGCTGAAGGGTTGGCAGAGATAATGAGCTTGGGCGGTTGGGCGAAGATCAAGTGGTTAAGAGACACGAAAAAACTTATGGAGGATCTTGGGCTAGGGGATTGTTGGACATCAAGAACGGCTCCACCAAAAGATGTTCTGAAAAGACTATACTGGAACTGGGTTGCGGACCAGCTAGTTATAAATACTAGCCATTGTAAAGCTACAGCTGCCTTTTTAACAATAAAAGATGCGGTAGTTTACGAACCGTACCTGGACCTAATTACCCTGGCAGTTGACCGAGCATTGTATTTTAAATTTAGAGTGGGCTCCCTTCCAGTTGGCGCCCTGGTGTCAAAGTGGAAATTGGGTGTCCACACGTCCCCCTTTTGCGCCCGTTGTACCACGAGGACAGAGACCATACCGCATATATTGTTCGAATGTCCGGACTATGCTAAACCCAGGGGTTTTTGGCTCAAGCCCCTTTGTTGCAATATGGGTACACGTAGTTATCTGGTAGCCCTTCGCATCTTAATGACGGACACTTCACCTCCTATTGTTTGTGGTGTAGCCAAATTTTTAAAACATTTTTGGTTGATTAGTTGCAAGAGATTGTCAATAGTGGTTTAACTTGTCTTTTAGGTAATTTATTCTGACATCACAAGTCCTTTTATCTCTTTTTAATGTACATTCAATACTGCTTTTAAAAAAATGTCTTGTTTTTAGTTTTATATATATGCTGTATTTTGTGTACGCTTTCAAGATATCTTGCATATCGAATAAAAGCTTCAACCGAATATATTTTTTATTTATTGTTCTAGGAGTGGCATGTAAGAGTTTTAGAGGAATACGGTCAGGAGTGTTTCAATTTTGGGGTTTATTTGAACCTTTTTGGGGAGTGGCTATTTTTTATTTAAACGTATTTCTCATGTTTTTACATTCATACATGTCTAATATTTATTCTTTACAGAGTTTGGGCTACAGAGTACCTGCAATACATTCTGTCCATAATTTTCTGTAAACTTTGCCCTTTTCACAAAATATCCAGGTAATTATAGTAATTAGAATCATGTTTCCTTATAGAATTCGAGAAGGGGTTATTCCAAGCCTCAAAAGCATTGTTTGTGCCTCTCTATAAACAGCTTGAGTAACAGTTCTGCTATTGAATATGTTTATGTGATTTTCTTCTTAACCTGCACACACAAGGAGACGATGGACGGAGCGCTGAAACCTTTCAGACACTCACCCCCAGTCACAGATCTGGGTTGACTCCATCATCTTTCTTTAGCTCACTTCGCCACCTCATTTCATACCCAGCTATATGCAAATCAGTCTTGAATCTGTGCCTCATGGGAACAGTCCAGCCCCAACTGCCAAGCCAGGACATCCCTGAACCGTAAACAAGCATCCTGGGACCAGTTTAGGAGAAACACCTCATCCACCAGGCTAGCTTGAATCCAGTGGCAAAGTGAGCAAGGGACCCACGTCTGGGCATACCCTGCCAACGTAGGGCGAACAAAGCAAACACAAGGAGACGATGGACAGAGCGCTGAAACTTTTCAGACACTCACCCCCGGTCACATATCTGGGTTGAATCCATCATCGTTCTCTAGCTCTCTTCGCCACCTCAGTTCAGAACCAGCTATATGCAAATCAGTCTTACCCTGTGCCTCGAGGGAACAGTCCAGCCCGAACTGTCAAGCCAGGTCTTCCCTGAACCGGAAACAAGCATCCTTGGACTGGTTTTCGGGTAACACCTGTTTCGGGTTAACATGACCTGTTCAGATTGCTAATCCAAGTTTCTTCAAAGTATTTTGGGAATGTGACAATATTTACTCATTTTGTGTAAAATATTCTGATTGAATAATAGTCATGTAGTATTCATTATTATTATTATTATTATTAAAACTTATATAGCGCACAGCTACCCTGAGGCATCCCGGCGCTTCATGTACATGTTCAGGAGGTAAGAAACATGAGGCAGTTGTCTTTTTTACCTCAAACTGTAGTTTACTGTAAAACATGTAAATTTAGTACAATTGGAGGAATGTTTGTCTGTCCATAAATCATGAGAGGCATTGTGTTACTATTAATTATACTATGTATATTGTAAATCTGAGTAAATCGATAGTATGTTTTAAATGTGTCGTACATTATCCAGATTTCTCTATTTTCTAGACTTACAGTGTTATTAAGTGCACACATATTACTATTCTTTTTAAATGGTCTTTGTTATCATAAAGAAGGAATAGTTCATGGTTGCAAGTTTCTGTTAGTTCAGTAGGAATATCAACGTAACTAAAGGTATTATGTTGTTATTTGCCGAACATTGATCTGCTGTCTTTTTCCGCTAATTATTATTTTCAAATTCAGAATAGTGGGCACTTCTTCAGCAACATGAATGTTGATATGCCTTGCTAGTTCCCTTAGAACAAGTCTTATTAGAGGTAGCTCCCGAGACCTTTATTTGTTGTACATTTTTTCTAATGTCCAACTCTGCTGAAGATGCATTGTATTCATGCACACTTGCCCGTTCTACAAAATTTCATAGAGTAACAGTTCTGCCTTTGCAATGAGTTGAGAAGTTACCCACATCTCTCCAACAAGCCCTTGGTTAAGTTTGGCTCTCCCGTACAATAAATCTATCTCTTATGTTTGAGTAATTGTTTCCCGCTTTTAGATAAAACAAAGTTTCCTCTTCGCCATGTTTTTCATGTTTACCTGCATAAAATTTAGAATTAACTTTATTACTGTTTTCTTCCATTGCTTGATCTATGGTTCTTTTTGATATACTGTCCATTTTTGTTCATTACCAATCTTTCTTTACACAGTGTTCAATTATATTAATTTTTATTTTCTTACAGTTCTTTCATTTAAAAGTTTCAGGTTATGTCTGCAACTGAGAATATTTACATTAAATAGAATATTTTTTCCAATGTATTCAGACTTTTTTCGATCCTCTTAAAAAAAATTTGTAGAACGTGTTGGAGAACATTTTTATTAAAGATAGTATGTGCTTTTGGATAGAAAAAAGATGTTACAATTAATATTTGCTTTATTTGTATGTACCTTTGTACAGCGTTTCCCCATGATTTCGGTTTGTTCAATGCAAGTTTTTAAATTTAAAGGTTTTATCACATTTTCCATCACAGAGTGCATGTGGAAATCCTTTATTGTTGGCTCATGATTTGATAATTCTTTCAGGAAAATGTTAAGAAAAATATAATATGTAACTGTTCTATGTTTGAAAAGTCGAAATCATTTTGTGTGGTTTCATATCTTACTGTATAGCATTTAAACAAAAGTTGCGCTTTCTGACTGGTTCCTAGATGGCACTGTAGTCTCTCAATGGTGTAATGCTATGCTCTGTTTTTACACGATAATATTATTTTTCTACAGTAAATATGTTACGGAATGTATTTTTTTTAACAATTTGATAACTGAAACCTATATAATAACAAAAGCGAATTTTGAAGAAAAAAAAAAATGCCCTTCTTTATTTAGAAAATGTTGGTGCCATATTTGTCGGGGACTTGTGTACCACTCTGAAAATTTGAAAAAATTACATTTTTTAAATGTTTAATTTAATAATAATTTTTTTCAGACACATTTTCAGTATTAAATACTAGAATGTTTTACTGTGTGGTAAGTGAAAATCATGGTGTAAAAACATGCGTGGTAAAGGTAAATCATATAGATTAATATAACATTGTTGTGTGTGGTAAAGACTGCTATGTAATGCACCACAATGTAAAGACATATGTGGTATTGACTTACATTCACTTTCTTCCATAGCAGGCTTATTGTAGGTCCATGTACCAATCATTTTCATCATAAGGGGGGGGGGGGGGAGAAATAGAGTCACGTGGCACCACCTTTTGGCATGCAGGAGCGATGCTTTTTGAGTTTCCAGATCCAGTCGTGTGTCTGGGGATATTCACAAGATGGAGAATCTGTGGTTAGAAATATCTGTCAGAATGAAACATTTTCCATTGTTGCTTTTAGCTACCCTTAAAATAGTGCTGCATAATTGCTCTCACCTTCTTAACCCCTTCACTGTGGGGTGTTTTCCCCCCGCTGTGCGGGGGGGGGGCCACGCGCGGCGCCGCTGTGCTTGTGATGAGCTCAGCTCGTCATGAGGCACAGTGGAGCTGAGCTCGTCACAGCCACACCCGTTTTGGAACCTTCAGCACAGCGGGGAAATTATCCGCACGTGCGAACATTCCAACGGCCGTGACTAGCTCAGCTCGTCATGAGTGCAACTCCACTGTGCCTCATGACGAGCTGAGCTCGTCACAAGCACTCAAGGGGTTAATACGGATTACTGTGGTTGAGACTGACAGGCGAAGAGTATGGCTGGCTTGGCAGAACACGCTAATGGGGTTGCCAAGTTTGACCATGAGATTGCATAGTTAGGCTGGTGTTTCGCAAAGCATGGCTGACAGTCTGTCATATATGACCATTGAGCTACAAAATCTAACCATGTGTGTGCAAAATGTGACCCAGGGAGTGGGCGAGTTTGGGAAATAAAACGCTGAAAGTGCCTGGAGGAGTGTTACTGAGTGTACAGTGAGGCTGAGAGTAGGCAGAACTTGACTAAGGGTATGTAGGGCACAGTTGAGGGCATGCAGGGCACAGCTGAGGGCATACTGAGCAAGGTTGAATGCACACAGATCATGGTTTAGGATATGCATAGCATATCCTCATCTAGACCCTACCTAGCCAGGAGATTCATGTCACAAATTTTTTCTACATGCACTTTCACTTCACGTATGTTCGTAAAACTGCTACATCTCGACTGGTTTCTGATGTATTCTTTCTCTAACTCCTCATTCTCCCTCAGATCCTGAATATGCTCTATAATTTCAATGAAATCATTGCGCTGGCTTAACAAACCATAAGATTCTCTTCCTCTACTTAGGACTTCTTCAAGCCTAGCAACTTCTTTGTTCAAATACCAATCATTTTTCCTTCTGTTCTTTTGAGAATATATGTTTAATCGCAGACACCTGCTGTTCATACCCTTTTATCAAGCCATCTTGCTCTTCATTCAAATGGATCAAGCGATCAATCTGCTCAGGTGTCTTCCAGCACAGCTTCATTTTCCTTAAGCTGTTCCTCCATTAACATATCTTCCACTTTGTAATTTTCACTGCAATTCCTCCATTTATGTGTCATAGTTTCTATCCCCTCCTTCAATGCTGATTCGTAGTTCTCTACAGAGGTTAATTTGCACCTTTTTCACATCTGTCATTGTCACAAGCTCAATCTGTAGAAAAGCCAGGGAGAGCCTCTCTAGGTGTGCTACGAGGCCTTTTTAGGTCGAGCCCAACAGACGACACAGCTGCCTGGTTTGCGAAAAACATATTGTGGGATCACCAAGAACGTATAGATTGGCTGCCTTCTATGCTTTCACCACTTGCTTTTAGAGTACTACTTTTTCTGTTTGTTTAAACGCTCCATGAGAGTGCATGTGTTTTCCAGCTGTCTCCCTTGTGTGCTTTTCTCTCCCCTCCACTTTTCTCTCTCACCCATGTGCTTCTCTCCCCCCACTCACTCTCATAAAGCGATCTCTCACCTGTGTGCTTCTCCCCTGCCCACTTCCTGCTCCACATTGCTCCATAGCACTATTTTTGGGTATGTCAAATCAAAACACAACTGATGAACCAATAGCCCCATAGGCTTTTGGCGCTCTCCTACTGGACCTGGTTCACAATAAAATGTGATATTCAATAGTATTTCAGACTTTTCAGACACTCAACCCTAGTCACAGATATGGGTTGACTCCATCATCTTTCTTTAGCTCACTTCGCTACCACAGTTCGGACCCAGCTATATGCAAATCAGTCTTGACCCTGGGCCTCATGGGAACAGTCCAGCCCCAACTGCCAAGCCAGGTCATCCCTGAACCGGAAACAAGCATCATGGGACCAGTTTAGGAGTAACACCTCTCATCAGCCAGGTTAGCTTGAATTCAGTGGCAAAGTGAGCAAGGGACCCACATCTGGGCATACCCTGCCAACTTAGGGCAAACACAAGGAGACGATGGACAGATCGCTGAAACTTTTCAGACACTCACCCCCATTCACATATCTGAGTTGAATCCATCATCGTTCTTTAGCTCTCTTCACCACCTCAGTTCAGACCCAGCTATATGCAAATCAGTCTTACCCTGTGCCTCATGGGAACAGTCCAGCCCGAACTGTCAAGCCAGATCTTCCCTGAACCAGAAACAAGCATCCTGAGACCAGTTTTGGGGTAACACCAGTTTCAGGTTAAACTGACCTGTTCAGATTGCTAATCCAAGTTTCTTCAAAGTATTTTGGGAATGGTGACAATATTTACTCATTTTGTGTAAAATATTCAGATTGTATAATAGTCATGTAGTATTCATTGTCTGTCTGTTTTTGCGCCTTGATGCCCCTTGGGGCTAAGTATGCGCGGTACAAAATGCTATTCATTCATTCATGTACATGTTCAGGAGGTAACAAACATGAGGCAGTTGTCTTTTTTACCTCAAACTGTAGTTTACTGTCAGATATGTAGTCCCTTGCTAAGAATGCTTTTTTGATTTATTTCCTCAAGGCTTGGGAACATTGAAAAAAATTGTTATATTTGTGTTTCATGAAAAGGTTTATTAATAGTTGTTATCATGGCAAAATTGAAGTGAATTATTATTTTCCTAAGTCTTTTAATCACAGTTTTTCTTTTAGGACTGATAAAAATTTAGTACAATTGGAGGAATGTTCGTCTGTCAATAGATCACAAGAGAGGCATTATGTTACTATTAATTATACTATGTATATATCGTAAATCTGAGAAAATGGATAGTATGTTGTTTTAAATGTGTCATCCAACATCCATATTTCTCTATTTTCTAGACTTACAGTGTTATGAAGTGCACACATATTAGTATTCTTTTTAAATGGTATTTGTTATCATAAAGAAGGAATAGTTTATGGTTGCAAGTTTCTGTTACTTCAGGAAGAATATCAATGTAACTAAAGGTATTATGTTGTTATTTGCTGAACATTGATCTGCTGTCTTTTTCTGCTAATTATTATTTTCAATTTCAGAATAGTGGGCACTTCTTCAGCAACATGCATGTTGATATGCCTTGCTACCTCTATTAGAACTGAACCACAGGGCTTATTAGAGGTGGCTCCTGAGACCTTTATTTATTTTACATTTTTTCTAATGTCCAACTCTGTTGAAGATGCATTGTATTCATGCACATTTGTCTGTTCTACAAAATTTCATGGAGTAACAGTTCTGCCTTTGCAATGATTTGAGAAGTAATCCACATATCTCCAACAAGCCCTTGATTAAGTTTGTCTCCCCGCACAATAAATCTATCCCTTATGTTTGAGTAATATTTTCCCTCTTTTAGATAAATCAAAGTTTCCTCTCGCCATGTTTTTCATGTTTACCTGCATAAAATGTTGAATTAACGTTATTACTGTTTTCTTCCTTTGCTTGACCTATGGTTCTTTAATCTTTTCGATATACTGTCCATTTTCGTTCCTTACCAATCTTCCTTTACATAGTGTTCAATTATATTAATTTTTATTTTCTTACAGTTCTTTAATTTAAAAGTTTCAGGTTATGTCTGCAACTGAGAATATTTACATTAAATGGACAATTTCTTTTCAATTTATTCAGACTTTTCTTGATCCTCTTAAAAAAATTAGTAGGACGTGTTGGAGGAAATTTTTATTATAGATAGTATGTTCCTTTGGATTGAAAAAAGATGTTACGATTATTATTTGCTTTATTTGTATGTACCTTTGTACAGCGTTTCCCCATGATTTCGGTTTGTTCAATGCACGTTTTTTAATTGAAAGGTTTTATCATATTTTCCCTCACAGAGTGCATGTGGAAATCCTTTATTGTTGGCTCATGATTTGATAATTATTTCAGGAAAATGTTAAGAAAAATATAATATGTAACTGTTGTATGTTTTCAAAGTCGAAATAATTTTGTGTGGTTTCATATCTTACTGTACAGCATTTAAACAAAAGTTGCTCTTTCTGACTGGTTCCTAGATGGCACTGTAGTCTCTCAATGGTGGAATGCTATGCTCTGTTTTTACACAAAAATATTATTTTTCTACAGTAAATATGTTCCGGAATGTATTTTTTTTAACAATTAATTTCATAACTGAAACCTATATTATAACAAAAGCAAATGTTGAAAAAAAAAGTAAATACATTTTGCCCTTCTTTATTTAGAAAATGTTGGTGCCATATTTGTTGGGGACTTGTGTACCACTCTGAAAATTTGAAAAAATACAAAATTTTAAACGTTTAATTTAATAAAAAAAATTTCAGATGCATTTTCAGTATTAAATACTAGAATTTTTTACTGTTTGGTAAGTGAAAACCATGTTGGAAAAACATGCGTGGTAAAGGTGAATTTATTTATTTTATTTATTTATTTCGAGATTTGTTTTGCGCGACAAATACCCGGAGGTGTCTCGGCGCATATAATACTTTATGGGGCAAAGGCCAGCTGGTGGAGTCATTGATCAAATAACCAGGTTTTCAAGGATCTGCGAAAAGCCATGAGCCTGGGACAAGTTTTAATAGCTATAGGGAGAGAGTTCCAGAGTCTAGGGGTTGCCACCAGGAAGCGTCTGTCTCCCCAGGTAGAAGTTCTAGTACGGGGGACAGGTAATGCAAAGGTGGAGGCTGATCGCAGCAATCTTTTGGGGGCATAGATCCTAAAGGCGTCTCTGAGGAAGCGAGGCCCATTCTCATGTATGGCCTTATAGGCGATACAGAGTGCCTTGAATTTAATTCTGCTCCTGACTCGTAGCCAGTGCAGATGTCGTATGGCCAAGGAGGTTGCATGATGTTTAGGAATGCCAAGAAGGACCCTTGTTGCCGCATTTTGAACCGACTGCAGTTTATTTAGGATTTGTTCTTGTGAGTTAAGAAAGAGGGCATTGCTGTAATCCATTTTGGAGAAGACCAAGGTGGTAACCAATGTTTTCCCTGCTGGGGCCGGGAGGTATGGGAGTAGTTTTTTAATTTTCCTCAGCATGAAAAAAGCGGATGAGACCACCGAGTTAACATGATGTTTAAAAGATAACTTCTTGTCAAAAATAACTCCCAGGTTTCTGACCTTGGCAACCGGGACTGGGGGAGGACCCATTTGCTTAGGCCACCAAATGGGAGACCAGTCCGGAGAAAGGTTGCCAAAAGTCATCACCTCGGTCTTATCCGAATTAAGTTTCAAGCAGTTCCCTGACATCCATGAGCAGATGGCAAGCATCCCCTCCTGGAATCTTGAGGCAACTGCTGGGCCATTCTTATGTACAGCCAGCACCAACTGAGTGTCGTCTGCATAGGTGGTTAGAGACAACCCGTGTGCCTTTATGACCCTCGCCAAATCCGCTACATATATATTGAATAATGTAGGGCTTAGCGAAGAGCCTTGGGGCACACCGCAGGGTAAGGTGAAGAAGGGTGAGTAAAACTCCCCCAATCTGACCGACTGCGTGCGGTTGGCCAGGAAAGATGTGAGAAGGTTTTTGGCCAGATGGTTAACCCCCAAAGATGCGACACGGTCGATCAGTATAGAATGATCGACCGTGTCTAATACTTTTAGACAGATCTAAAAGTATAAGGACTGCCGCCCCACCTTGGTCTAAAATGGCCCTAATTTCATCAGAGGCCTTTATCAGGGCGGTTTCAGTGCCGTGGCCCTTCCTGAAACCAAATTGCGTGTCATCCAGGAGTTGATGTCTATCGATGAACTCTGAGAGCTGCTGATTCATCAAAGATTCAAAGATTTTGGCAGGAAAGGGGAGACAGGCAATAGGTCTATAGTTGGCTGATTCTCCCGGGTCAAGAGAGGGTTTTTTTAACAGTGGTCTTATGACTGCTCTTTTCCATGTATCTGGGTTAATCCCGGTCTGGAAAATGGAATTACATATATCCGTCAGAGGGGGCGTGATAACCTCTGATATAGAATTGGATATTGAAGGTGGGCAAGGGTCCAAGGGGGAGCCTGACCTGATGACGGTGGTAAGTTTGCTAATTTCTTGAGCCGAAACTGCTTGAAAGACGGAGAAGGTTGGTTTTGAGGAAGGAAGCAAGGGATGGGCAATGGAAATTTCAGGACATTTAGGGGGGGAGAAGGTAGAGTATATATTAGTAACCTTGGATGCAAAGAAGGTGGCTACAGAATTACAAAGATCTTGTGTGGCCTCAATGGAGGGGCCTGTGGGGGATTATAAAGGGAATTAACAACTTGGAACAGCTTCCTGGCTGAGTTCTGAGCAGACTCAATTTGCGATGAAAAGTAGGCGCTCGTGTGAGGCAATAGATCTTTTATATATTGCCAAAGCGTTTTTGTAGGTGAGCTTCGCTGTGGGGCAATAGTGTTTTCGCCAGTGTCTCTCGAGGTTCCTACAGTACTGTCTATGAAGTCTGAGGTCCTCCGTGAACCATGCTGCAGAAGGCACTGCGCGATTGGGGGAAACACGTTTGGTCGGGACTAACTGATCGGCCACCTCCAGGATCCATTCTTGATACCTTGTGGACCCTAAGCATGGGTCGGGAGAGGCCTTATATGGGGTGTTATTAAGGGTGGCAGAGAAAAGTGGAATGTCAAGGTTTTTCCAAACTCTGGTAATTTTGGGGACGTGTGTTTTAAGCTGAGGAGGGTTAGGATTATGAACAGGTAAGGTAAAGACCACTGCAAAGTGGTCTGACCACACTAGCGGAAGAACCGTGAGCAAGGAGATATCCTGGTTGTTAGTGAATACTCCATCAAGAATGTGTCCTGCTTGGTGGGTGGGGCAACTGACTAATTGTCGGAGTCCCGCTAACTGGAGATCGGCAATTAAGTGGATAGTGTCTTTATCCCCTGTGGCTTCTAAATGAAAGTTAAAATCACCGAGAATGGTAAAGTCACTGGGTTCTAGAGATAGCTCTGTAAAATGGTCTAGAGACGCAAGAAAGTGTGTGCGAGGACCGGGGGGGCGATATAGCAAAATACCTTTAAAAGCTTGATTATGATTGAGTGATATAGAATATGCCAGAGCCTCGCAGTCGGCGTGCTGGATAGGTTCTGTAGTAACGGAATATGAGGCTTTATAGATAATGGCTAAGCCGCCTCCCCTGCCTACCGGTCTGTCAAGTCTTGTCACACAGAAACCATCGGGCGTGACCGCGCAAAAATCGGGACAGGAGGCCGCGTCCCCCCATGATTCTGTGATGAAGAGAATATCTAGTTTCTGGTCCGTAATGCACTCCCTGATTTCCAGATGGTGTTTAGGAAGGGAGCGGGCATTGATCAAAGCCATGCGGTAGGTGGTTTATGCTCCTGGGTTTTAAAAGGAGGACTGGTGGATGAGAGGGGAGGGTGGATTTTAAAGCCACAGCCTGGGCAAAATGTGGGGGCTGACGTGCAGAGATTGGGAGTGGTAATATTTTGCATCGTTGAGAGCTCTTACCGGTGTTAAGATCCCTTAAATGTTTCGAGGAATAACGCAGGAGAGTACCAGTAGTGTGGGTAGTCCCTGGGCCAGGGGGTATGGCCCTAGGCCCGGTACAGGCGCGGACGGGTGCAGATGGGCTTGCCTTAGGCGTGCCTTCGGCGCGCCCGCTGCGCTCGTCCGCTGCGCGTCCTAGGGGGCATCTGGTTTTTATGCCGGTGGTGGTGAGCAGCTAGACTGCTGACCTCGGCGCAAACCGGAAGTGTAGTTTTCACACTTCCTGTGAGGCGATCAATCCCTCCACACAATCTGAATGCTCAGTGGTGGACTGGGGAACACGCCTATCAGAGCACAAAGTAAGTTCTCAAATCAAAATACTTTAGTGACATGGCAAAATGAATGTGACATTGTTAAAAACCGCTAGGGCGTTTTTAAGTATGAGTCCGTCGGCGATTTAAAAACAAATATAACACAAATGAATAGAACTTCAAAGTAATGCTAATTAGCTGGGCATTGCAGGCAACGCTCCGTTCAGCGTGGTGGTGTCCCAAAAAGAATCCACGAGCTGAGTGAGTCAGTGGTTTTTATGCCGGTGGTGGTGAGCAGCTAGACTGCTGACCTCGGCGCAAACCGGAAGTGTAGTTTTCACACTTCCTGTGAGGCGATCAATCCCTCCACACAATCTGAATGCTCAGTGGTGGACCGGGGAACACGCCTATAAGAGCACAAAGTAAGTTCTCAAATCAAAATACTTTGGTGACATGGCAAAATGAATGTGATCATATCATATCATAAATCATATAGATTAACATTGTTATGGGTGGTAAAGACTGCTATGTAATGTACCACAATGTAAAGACATATGTTGTATTGACTGACATTCACTTTCTTCTGTAGCAGGCCTTTTGTAGGTCCATGTACCAATAATCTTCATCATAATTAGGCGGGGGGGCAAATAGAGTCACGCAGCACCACCTTGTGGCATGCAGGAGCAATGCTTTTTCAGTTTCTGGATCCAGTCTTGTGTCTGGGGATATTCACAAGATGGAGAATCTGTGGTTAGAAGTATCTGTCACAGTGGCGTCACTAGGGGGGTGGGGGGTGCGGACCGCACCGGGTGACACCCTCACATAGGGTGACACCATCTGGTTACGCTGTGTATGTAACACAGCTCTACAGCCTCGCCTCTGCTCTGTGTCTATTTAAACTTATCCTCAGTACCCCGGGCATGAATTCAAAGCACATTTCATGTGTTTATCTCAGTCACTTTGAGAAAAGCCGAGAACTGTGAGGGGGGGGGAGAAGGCGACGAGGAAAGGGTTAAAAGAGCAGCAGGCGGGGGAGGGGGTGCAGGCGGAGGGGGAGGGATGGTGCAGGCAGAGGGTGAGATGGTGCAGGCGGAGGGGAGATGGTGCAGGCGGAGGGGAGATGGTGCAGGCGGAGGGGAGATGGTGCAGGCAGAGGGGAGATGGTGCAGGCAGAGGGTGAGATGGTGCAGGCAGAGGGTGAGATGGTGCAGGCAGAGGGTGAGATGGTGCAGGCAGAGGGTGAGATGGTGCAGGCAGAGGGTGAGATGGTGCAGGCAGAGGGTGAGAGGGTGCAGGCAGAGGGTGAGAGGGTGCAGGCAGAGGGTGAGAGGGTGCAGGCAGAGGGTGAGATGGTGCAGGCAGAGGGTGAGATGGTGCAGGCAGAGGGTGAGATGGTGCAGGCAGAGGGTGAGATGGTGCAGGCAGAGGGTGAGATGGTGCAGGCAGAGATATGGTGCAGCGGAGGGGAGATGGTGCAGGCAGAGGGGAGATAGTGTGGATAAAGCGAGAGATGGTGCAGGCAGAGGGGAGATGGTGCAGGCAGAGGGGTGAAATGGTGCAGGCAGAGGGGAGATGGTGTGGACACAGGGAGATGGTGCAGGCAGAGGGAGAGATGGTGCAGGCAGAGGGAGAGATGGTGCAGGCGAGGGGAGAGATGGTGCAGGCAGAGCGAGAGATGGTGCAGGCAGAGGGGAGATAGTGTGGACAAAGGGAGAGATGGTGCAGGCAGAGGGGAGATGGTGCAGGCAGAGGGAGAGATGGTGCCGGCAGAGGGAGAGATGGTGCCGGCAGAGGGAGAGATGGTGCTGGCAGAGGGAGAGATGGTGCAGGCAGAGGGAGAGATGGTGCAGGCAGAGGGAGAGATGGTGCAGGCAGAGGGAGAGATGGTGCAGGCAGAGGGAGAGATGGTGCAGGCAGAGGGAGAGATGGTGCAGGCAGAGGGGGAGATGGTGCAGGCAGAGGGAGAGATGGTGCAGGCAGAGGGTGAGCTGGTGCAGTCAGAGAGAGATGGTGCAGGCACAGAGAGATGGTGCACGCAGGGGGCGAGATGGTGCAGTGGAGGGGAGATGGTGCAGTGGAGGGGAGATGGTGCAGCGGAGGGGAGATGGTGCAGCGGAGGGGAGATGGTGCAGCGGAGGGGAGATGGTGCAGCCAGAGGGAGAGATGGTGCAGGCGGTGGGGAGATGGTGCAGGCAGAGGGAGAGATGGTGCAGGCAGAGGGAGAGATGGTGCAGGCAGAGGGGAGATAGTGTGGACAAAGCAAGAGGTGGTGCAGGCAGAGGGGAGATGGTGCAGGCAGAGGGGAGATGGTGCAGGCAGAGGGGAGATGGTGCAGGCAGAGGGGAGATGGTTCAGGCAGAGGGGAGATGGTGCAGGCAGAGGGAGAGATGGTGCAGGCAGAGGGAGAGATGGTGCAGGCAGAGGGTAGATAAGTGTGGACAAAGGGCAAGATGGTGCAGGCAGAGGGGAGATGGTGCAGGCAGAGGGTGAGATGGTGCAGGCAGAGGGTGAGATGGTGCAGGCAGAAGGAGAGATGGTGCAGGCAGAGGGGAGATAGTGTGGACAAAGGGCAAGATGGTGCAGGCAGAGGGGAGATGGTGCAGGCAGAGGGTGAGATGGTGCAGGCAGAGGGTGAGATGGTGCAGGCAGAGGGTGAGATGGTGCAGGCAGAAGGAGAGATGGTGCAGGCAGGGGGTGAGATGGTACAGGCAGAGGGGAGATGGTGCAGGCAGAGGGAGAGATGGTGCAGGCGGAGGGAGAGATGGTGCAGGCGGAGGGAGAGATGGTGCAGGCGGAGGGGAGGTGCTGCAGGCAGAGGGAGAGATGGTGCAGGCAGAGGGGAGATGGTGAAGGCAGAGGGAGAGATGGTGCAGGCAGAGGGAGAGATGGTGCAGGCAGAGGGAGAGATGGTGCAGGCAGAGGGAGAGATGGTGCAGGCAGAGGGAGAGATGGTGCAGGCAGAGGGAGAGATGGTGTGGACACAGGGAGAGATGGTGCAACCAGAGGGGAGATGGTGCAGGCAGAGGGGAGATGGTGCAGGCAGAACTGTGAGGGAGAAATCATGAGGGGGGAGAAGGCGACGAGGAAAGGGTTAAAAGAGCAGCAGGCGGGGGAGGGGGTGCAGGCGGAGGGGGAGGGATGGTGCAGGCAGAGGGTGAGATGGTGCAGGCGGAGGGGAGATGGTGCAGGCGGAGGGGAGATGGTGCAGGCGGAGGGGAGATGTTGCAGGCGGAGGGGAGATGGTGCAGGCGGAGGGAGAGATGTTGCAGGCGGAGGGGAGATGGTGCAGGCAGAGAGAGAGATGGTGCAGGCAGAGGGAGAGATTGTGCAGGCAGAGGGAGAGATGGTGCAGGCGGAGGGGAGATGGTGCAGGCAGAGGGAGAGATGGTGCAGGCAGAGGGAGAGATGGTGCAGGCAGAGGGAGAGATGGTGCAGGCGGAGGGGAGATGGTGCAGGCGGAGGGGAGATGGTGCAGGTGGAGGGGAGATGGTGCATGCAGAGGGAGAGATGGTGCAGGCAGAGGGAGAGCTGGTGCAGGCAGAGGGAGAGCTGGTGCAGGCAGAGGGAGAGATGGAGCAGGCAGAGGGAGCGATGGTGCAGGCGGAGGGGAGATGGTGTTGACACAGGGAGAGATGGTGTAACCAGAGGGGAGATGGTGCAGGCAGAGGGTGAGATGGTGAAGGCTGAGGGGAAGATGGTGCAGGCAGGGGGTGAAATTGTGCAGGCAGGGGGTGAAATGGTGCAGGCAGGGGGTGAAATGGTGCAGGCAGGGGGTGAAATGGTGCAGGCGGAGGGGAGATGGTGCAGGTGGAGGGGAGATGGTGCAGACAGAGGGAGAGATGGTGCAGGCAGAGGGAGATATGGTGCAGGCAGAGGGAGAGATGGTGCAGGCAGAGGGAGAGACGGTGCAGGCAGAGGGAGAGATGGTGCAGGCAGAGGGAGAGATGGTGCAGGCAGAGGGAGAGATGGTGCAGGCAGAGGGAGAGATGGTGCAGGCAGAGGAGAGATGGTGCAGGCAGAGGAGAGATGGTGCAGGCAGAGGGGAGATGGTGTGGACACAGGGAGAGATGGTGCAACCAGAGTGGAGATGCTGCAGGCAGAAGAGAGATGGTGTAGACTGAGGGAAAGATGGTGCAGGCTGGGGGTGAAATGGTGCAGGCAGAGGGCAGATGGTGCTTACAGAGGGAGAGATGGTGCAGGCAGAGGGGACATGGTGCAGGCAGAGGGTGAGTTGGTCCATCCGGTAAGTTGTGAGGGGGTGACACCATGAGTTACCCGCACCGGGTGACACCAACATTAGTGAGGCCACTGATCTGTCAGAATGAAACATTTTCCATTGTTGCTTTTAGCTACCCTTGAAATGGTGCTGCATATTTGCTCTCACCTTCTTAATACGGATTACTGTGGCTGTGACTAACAGGCGAAGAGTATGGCTGGCTTGGCAGGACACGCTAAAGGGGTTACCAAGTTTGACCATGAGATTGCATAGTGAGGCTGTTGTTTTGCAAAGCATGGCTGACAGTCTGTCAAATATGACCATTGAACTACAAAATATAACCATGTGTGCGCGAAATGTGACCCAGAGAGTGGGTGAGTTTGGGAAATAAAACGCTGAAAGTGCCTGGAGGAGTGTTACTGAGTGTACAGTGAGGCTGAGAGTAGGCAGAACTTGACTAAGGGTATGTAGGGCACAGTTGAGGGCATGCGGGGCACAGCTGAGGGCATACTGAGCATGGTTGAATGCACACAGATCATGGCTTAGCATATCATATCCTCATCTAGACCCTACATACCCAGGAGATTCATGTCACAAACTTTTCTACATACACTTTCACTTCACGTATGTTCGTAAAACTGCTACATCTCGACTGGTTTCCTTATGTATTCTTTCTCTAACTCCTCATTCTCCCTCAGATCCTGAATATGCTCTATAATTTCAATGAAATCATTGCGCTGGCTTAACAAACCATAAGATTCTCTTCCTCTACTTAGGACTTCTTCAAGCCTAGCAACTTCTTTGTTCAAATACCAATCATTTTTCCTTCTGTTCTTTTGAGAATATATGTTTAATCGCAGACACCTGCTGTTCATACCCTTTTATCAAGCCATCTTGCTCTTCATTCAAATGCATCAAGTGATCAATCTGCTCAGGTGTCTTCCAGCACAGCTTCCTTTTCCTTAAGCTGTTCCCCCATTAACATATCTCCCACTTTGTAATTTACACTCCAATTCCTCCATTTGTGTGTCATACAGCCAGATTCATTAAAGGAAATCCGTCTCGCAAAGGGCCAGATTCTGAGAATCTGGCCCTTTGCAAGCGCAATTTTTGCATTTGGGATTCATCATCCCAAATGCCAAAATCGCAAATTGCGACATCGCTAAATTGCGAGGAATTGCATTTAAGGAATCTCTATTTGAGATTCCTTAAATGCAATTCATGAACCATTTCAGAATTGCGAAATAGCAATTTTTGGCCGCAATTTACCGCGAAGACTGGCTTCGTGGTAATTAGCGAAAATTTAGAAAAATGAACTTTAGTGCATTTTTCAAAGTTGTATGTTACACACACACATGTCATTTGGACATGTGTGTGCGCAACACCAGTGTCAATCACCATTTCAGGGGTGCTACAGGGTGTCCTTTGGACACCCATGGCACCCTTGAAATCGCATCCATATTTGCGATTAGCAAATTGCTAATCGCAAATAAGGAATGACTCCCCATTCATTTCTATGGGCCTTTAGGCCCATGGGAATGAATGGGGAGTCATTCCTTATTTGCGATAAGCAATTTGCTAATCGCAAATAAGGAAGCTGTAGAAATCCCTATTATTTTTGCGATTTCTATATGAATCCCGTTTTGCGAGTCTTTAATAGCGATTCCTTAATAATCGCTATTAAGGACTCGCAAAACGGGACATTGATGAATCTGGCCGATAGTTTCTATCCCCTTCTTCAACAATGCTAATTCGTAGTTCTCTACAGAGGTCAATTTGCACCGTTTTCACATCTGTCATTGTCACAAGCTCAATCTGTAGAAAAGCATAGATAGCCTCTCTAGGTGTGCTACAAGGCCATTTTAGGTCGAGCCTAACAGACGACACAGCTGTCTGGTTTGCGAAAAACATATTGTGGGATCACCAAGAACGTATAGATTGGCTGCCTTCTATGCTTCCACCACTTGCTTTTAGAGTACTACTTTTTCTGTTTGTTTAAACGCTCCATGAGAGTGCATGTGTTTTCCAGCTGTCTCCCTTGTGTGCTTTTCTCTCCCCTCCACTTTTCTCTCTCACCCATGTGCTTCTCTCCCCCCACCCACTCTCTTAAAGCGATCTCTCACCTGTGTGCTTCTCCCCTGCCCACTTCTGCTCCACATTGCTCCATAGCACTATTTTTGGGTATGTCAAATCAAAACGCAACTGATGAACCAATAGCCCCATAGGCTTTTGGTGCTCTCCTACGGGACCTGGTCCACAATAAAATTTTTTACTCAATTGCATTTCAGACTTTAAATGCAATGCACACTAGGCTTTACAATTAAGACTAACAAGTATTATCAAACCATGAATGTTTATTAATATAAAACATTACAGAAACTAAAATAAATGTTTAGGAGTCAATCAATTAGCCATTTAACCTGAGAGTAGCATGAAGCTAAGAATAAAATGCAACAAACATAACAAAATATAGTTCAGCTCAACTAAAACAACATAAGAGTCATACAAAAGGTCAGACCCATATAGTGTCCCCTCCCTAAGATCAGGAGAGAGTGAGCCCACAAACCACAGGAATGAGCTTCTCTTAATGCAAAATATAATGTAAACCCTGCATGCATACAATTGTGCAAACACATGGATTGAACCAGTCAGATTAAACTAAGAACGACACAGCCTCTGAAATCAAATTATTAAGCCCCATTACAGAAATTCACATACTGCAGCTCCCATCCCTGGTGCCCACAAGACACCTAAATTGTTAATACAAATGTTGCCACATAATATTCAAGGACAAGTACTCATGAGAAATCACTGTGGTCTCAGGAGGTGAGGCCTTGGGAACATTCAGTCTCAGTGATATTGTGTGCTACAAAACTATAAAGAAAAGAAACATCAGTGTGTCTTAAATTTAAAAACAGTGTTTACAAGGTTTCTTGGGCATATATGCAAACATTTCCAACGTGGTTTTTGAAAAAAAATCTGGAAAGAAATGATTTCCCCCATTGACTTACATTGAAGAGGAGGAGATTTTAGGCAGGAGACATCTAAAATAAAGCCATTTTGGACTTAAAAAATCAGATATCTTCTGACTCAATTGGGTCTGTTGGCATGTGCACGTGTGCATGAATAGAGTGTGTGCAGGGTGAGACAGGAGCAAGAAGAATTAAATGCTGAAATGATGGTTGCAGACAGCATCAACCACTTTGAAAATCAGGTATACATTCACAAATGTTAGCATAAGCACAATTCCCTCAATATAATATCTTTATTTCACCAACATGTTAATTTTCTTTTATCGTGTTAATGCTTTTACACATATACTTATAAAACTCTACACTACTTTTTAACCAATGTTTTTGCACTTGCCCCAGGTTGCTTCTCCCCTGATAACCTGGTCATGCTTCCCCACCTGTGCAGTTGTAAATACATACATAAGCAGTTGTGCTAAAACAGAAAACATTTTGCCAGTATTAAAAATGCAGTCCTGTTTCTATGGCCCTTGCTAGATGCAGTTTTGTTTCTATGTTTATTGCTAGACTGAATTGTTTAACCTTTTCTTGCTCTTGACTATTTGTGCTCTTTTCATGGGGGGTGGGGGAGCATCACTACCCACACATGCTTTTCAATGAGTACCTCCCACTTGCAGTTACAACATATCACAGGCATCCTGGAAGGGCTATTAATATTACTAAATAATCATAAACCACAATGCCAAGAACTCTGTAAACAACGCATTATCATTAGCTGAAGCAAAGCGTGTAGATAGGCTGAAAATATAAATGGTTGCCATTCTGGTAGTACTGAAAATGTTTTTCATTTTACATTAAAGACAAATGTATCCAGAATTTGTCTGACTTTGTTCCAGATGCCAAAGTGTCTTCTAGCTGTGTGGACAATTCTGAGGCAGTCCCCGCCAAAGGAGTGGGTGGATAATTGATTGTCCGGCTGCCCCAAGGTTTTGCCTCCTGTGGTTGTGAAACATGTTGCACTGCAAAAGCTAACAAAGATTCGACAAACATTTTGTTACCTAGAGCGGATAAGTGCACGCCACATCTGTGAAAAATGGGCTTTCCGATAAAGGCAACCAAAAGAGATTGTCTGAAGAATGGCTTTATTAAGCAGTCACTTTAGCTGACTATTCTGACACCTTGCTGAGTTGTTCAGTCTCTTGAAAGGATAACCTGCACGCCATATATGTCTTGGAATAGTATGGGGCCAAGCAATCACCAACCCATGAAACTATTTGCCAGCCACGAGATTTCTACCGACTCAACTTCTCGAAGAGGCCTCTGCTCCAGAAGAGTGCCAAATCACTACCACCAATGTGCAGAATGATAAGCGCAGATGGCTGTAGCCTCCTGCCGATAACTACCTCCACAAGTTGGCGCAAAGCAACCAGCCAAAGAAAATCTACTTGTCTGCGAGCTTAAATTTGCTCACACACTGCTCCCATTCTGCACACAAAAGAATACCCACACAGACTGTAGGCATGTGACTTAGGGGCATATGTATGAATGGCATTTTTTGTGGCAAACACTGCAAATCGCAAAAAAGCAGCGTTTGCGACAAAAAATGTGCAAAACGGGATGTATTATGAAAATAGCATCGCAAAATTAAGGAATCGCAAAATTTGCGATTCCTTAATTTTGCGTAAGCATTTAAGGAATCGCAAATTGCGATGCCTTACATGCTATGCAACAAGCACTCAAGTTTTGCGATTTCTCCTTAAGAAATCACAAATTACCACCAACTTCAAGTTGGTGGTAATTTGCGATTTCTTTCACAAATGCACTTTTTGGCATTTGTGAAGGTGCCATGTGACGCACACATGTGCATTTCAGGTGTGCATCAGGGTGTCCTTATGACACCCTTGCACCCTTGGAATTATTATCAATTTGCGATTCTCAAATTGCGAATCGCAAATTGAGAATGACTTCCCATTCATTCCTTTGGGCCTCCTGGCCCTTAGAAATGAATGGGAAAGTATTCCTTAATTGCGATTTCGCAATTTGCTTATCGCAATTAAGGAATACTAAGATTTTTTACATACATCCCTTTTTGCAATTCTCAAATAGCGATTCTCAAAAAATCGCTATTTGAGAATTTCAAACTGGGATTTTCATACATATGCCCCTTAATACACAGAAAATAATCTAGAATGCGGGAAATACTCTAAATCATGTACAGGTGCACATAGCATTTTATAGCAATTAGACTTCCATCTCCCTATTCTCTTGACTGTCTCTGCATTGAGACGGCCCCCTCCTGTTGCTTTTCCAATTCTACAAGAATATGTGATGTGGTCCTTGCTATGTATGCCTTCATCCTGTGATGCCAGGTGCAGCACCTGGTTAAACTGGTACTTTGTGAGTGGGACACCTGTGTCATGCACTTCTGGGAGTTAGAAGCCATGAGTGGCCGAATTTGCCAAAATATGGACACATCCGTAACTGGCCATCCAAGCACTCTCTCGGCCCGTCTTAAAATCACTTGCTCCCCTTTCCCAGATGTTGAGCGAGGCATGGTGAAAACTGGTATGGTAAAGTCATGCGGGCCATCAAGTGCCCTTGCTGAGCTGCATGACAGTGAAAGGGCAGGAATGCGTCATATTTAAAAGAATACAGCGCAATCCTGCCTTTGTTGCTGTGCTGGCGCCGTTTTGACTGCCTAGCGCCAACGCAGGCACCCTTGCGCTAAGGTTCGAGGGTGCCTCTATTGCATGCAGGATTATTTTTGTGCAGGAAGGGGCACCTTCCTGCACAAATATAATCCTGAGAGTCATATTCCTCTGTGTGTGTGTGCTGCAAAATGCTGCACACATACAAAGAGGGAATAATGAGGAGAAAAAAAGATATTTCTCCTCATCACGCCTCACCTGGGAACCCATAGCATTTTGGCGCATTGTCAGGTTTACCAGTACTCGTAAATTTGTGAATGCGTCAAAATCCATGGGAGTTGCATGAGAACACCCACGCAACTCCTTCCCAGGGAAAAGTAACCCAATTCAAAGTGGCCTTGCGTAGCTTCATGAATCTCATTTATAAGTTGCGTTGCGCATGCACCACATTGCAGAGGATGTGACCTAATGGACAGAGCTGCCAACTGTGGAGTTGGGGAACCAGGTTCGAGCCTTGGTTCAGTATCTTGTGATTTTGGGAAAAATCACTCAATCTCCCAGTGCCTACCAAAAAATTAATGTGTCCTTGTGTAACGTAACTGGTGCCAGGGCCGGACTGGCCGTAGCAGGCACCAGGCATTTCCCCAGTGGGCTGCCAGGGTTGGAGGCCGGTTTTGGGCCCCCGGGACGATTTTGTTACAGGGCTGTTTTTCCAGCACAGCTTTAATATCGGCCGCTGTACCGAAATTGCCGAAACCAGCTGTGGCAAACAGCTCGGCCACACCCCCAACCCCCCGGGGGGCCGCCAGAGCACTTTGCCAAGGCTGGTTTTGGTTCCCAGTCCGGCCCTGACTGGTGCTCCTGTAAAGCGTTCCAATACCTGTAAGTCGAGTTTGCGCTATATAAAACTGCAACAAAAAAAAAAGAATTGCACGGTGCAAGTGCAACTCAACCGCCCTCATAAATATAGCCCTAGGTTTCGCTTGAGCCACAGCCATGAATGAATATCAATCATGAACCCTGCCAGGAGCTCGGATCCCCTTAATGCCCGTAGGGCCAGCCCAGAGCTTGGTTCAGAGGGCGGGGGGTCGGCGGTGCTGATACGCTTGGAACCGGGTGCAGCAGGTGCTGCTCATATGGTTGTTTTTCTTGCTATAATTAAAAGGCACAGCATTGCTTTTTACTTTAGGGCTTGCGCCTGGGTTGCAGTGTGCAGCACTGCTTGCGCAGAGCAAGAGCCCTTTTGTCTGGGGTTTTGAAAGCGGACCACATGTTTGTGAGTGTGATCAGGCTTTCGCCGTCAGGCACTGGCCTTCGCATCTTTTTTTTTTTTTTAAAAAGGCATACGATTGGGCAAAGACAGGCACATGTCCCGCCTTTGTTACGCCCATCCCTGACGGTGGCTAGCACACGTAGCAGAGCGCGTTCGCCTCGCTGCCATGCTCCCTCCCCCCGCTCCTCTGTGGGGCGCGCGCACCACCGGTTTCGGTTCCCGCTCCTCAGTGGTGCGCGCGCACCACTGGTTTAAAAGAGAGCTTATTTTTGTTTTGGTGTGCGTTCTTCTATGCTCCATATAGTTTTCTCGCTTTCTGCAAAAGAATGGAACATGTATTTCGGAGCGCGGCGCCCGCTTCAGGCACACCGCGCTCCGTTTATTTACCTATTTGCCTAGAGGACTTTTGGCTGGGGGGCACGAGTGGCTCCCTCCGTGACTATTTTGTGAGTTGAAAGTGGCGTGGTGGAAGAGGGCAGCAGCGGCGCAAGGCTCCTTGATTAGTGTGCTACTTTTATAACAGAGATGACTTGTGTCTTTGTTGCGAGCGTCGCAGCTGGCAGGGAGCTGGGGAGTCGGGGGTGCCGAGAGCAGCTAATTGATTTTCTGACAAAGCGAGGCAACGGTGGAAGGATGTCGCGCGTGCGTGGGTGCAGCCAGACCCCACGCTGGGGAAGTGCATGAGATCACCACAGCGCAGAGCTGCAAGAGAGGTGCAGAGCGTGGAACCCCCGTACCACTGACCCCTCCCGGACTACTAAATGCCTAGGCCGTAAGTGCAGGAGGGCAGTGAAGTGGGCATGGGGTAGAACTGAAGCAGTGCTGCAGAACTGTATTAGTTTTTTTTTTGTTTTTTTTATATTTCTTTTTATTAACACAAGGCATCAATAAAATACAGCTGTGCATATGATAGAAGAGGGCAGTTCACCAATGCAATACATATAGTGCAAAAATATTAGCGAGGGGGGGAGGGAGCGCATGGTACAAATGATGTATAAATTCACAGTCCAAGATCATGGGGAAAGAGGAACGTCAAGTTCAACAATAGCAGGCGGTATACATATATCCCCCTATATTGATTCCAGGGCCCCCAAATACTATTCCATTTTCGAGGGCGACCCCTAGCCAGGTAGACAGTTTTCTCACGGATCATACACCAATCCATACTCTCTTTCCATCCGTCCATCGTAGGCGGCCTTGTAGAACCCCACAGCTGCGCAATATTTCGCTTTGCAATCATGATCCCAAGCGTGACCCATCTAATTTGTGCAGCGTTTAGGTCTGTAGGCTCCCAAATATTTAATAAACATCTCCTAGCTTCTGGCAGGAGCTGTACCCCCGTCACTTCTTGCATAACAGCATGGACCCCATTCCAATTATCCACCACATGGCGACATTCCCACAGTATATGGAAAAGCGTTGCCACCTGGCCACACCCACGTGTACACAAGCCATCGTCCGAAAACCCCATCATAATCAGACGAGGACCGGTAACATAAATCCTATGCAAAATCTTTAATTGGACGAGTCTCAATCTCGCCGGAATCGCGACTTCCTTAGGGGAAGAAATCGCAGATTGCCAGTCTTCATCATCTATTTCAATACCCTCCTGTGTCCATTTGTGTCGTAGTTCCCCTAATAGATCAGTTCTGACATTTATCAATTTTTTGTAAATGAGTGAGATGGTCCTTTCTGGTAAATGCCCATCTAGTATTCGATCTTCCAATGGGGATGACTTTGGTATAATTTCCCCCTCGGGGCTATCGATTTCAGAGCATGCCGCAGCTGTCCATAGCGAAAATATTCTGTGTCATTCAACTCATATTCAGTCTGTAGTTCCATAAACGACCTCATTTTCCCCTTCACCCAAACATCTCCCACAGTAGAAATCCCTATCAAGTCCCATCTGTTGAATCCTTTCGTGTTCCACAACCTGCCCAATCTATCCGAGCCAAATAAAGGGGTGGCCATCGTCAAACCGTCCTTCCATCCCAACGAACATGTAACATCATGCCATATACGAACCGCCACTCTAGAAGGGCCCGTTAAATTTTTCTCCACAGATCTAGCATACAGCGCTCTATTGTAATTACCAGCAGGGAGGAGCCATCTATCCATTGCATAGCCCGGATCCGTAGTGGACCCATATGTTCCATGATTTATAGCCCCCAACGGAGACGCCCAGTAGTATCGTTTGATATCGGGAGGGCAATTCCCCCGTCGTACCACGGGAGTGTCAGCTTGGCAAGCGATATACGTAAGCGACCCTCCCAAAGCAGAGTACGCTGCAATCCCTCCACCTCACGAAAGTAACTAGCTGGTACTACATCCAGAGTGTTTTGAAGGGCATATAAGAACCGGGGCAAAGACCTCATTTTAAACAGGGCCGCTCGTCCCAACAGTGACAGCGGGAGCTTCTTCCAACTCGCCACGTCCCTCTTCAATCAGCCCAGTTGGAGGAATAAGGTTCTTATCATATCGAACTACGGGGTCAAGTGAGACATAGATCCCTAGGTATTTAAATCCATCCCTAGCTCTCTGTATAGGACAGTTACGAGGGAGGACGGGGACTTCGCCACACAATACGTACAAATAGGATTTTGTCCAGTTTATCTTCAATCCTGAGTTCCGACCATAAGAGAGTAAAACGTCGCAGACTACGTTGAGGGATTTCTTGGGCGAGGTCAAATAAAGCAATATGTCAACGGCATATAGAGAAATTCGATCCTCGAACTGCGGGGACCAACGGATACCCTTTATCGAGGGCTCCCAACGGATCCAAGCCGCCAGGGGCTCTAGAGCCAGTGAGAACAGGAAGGGGGATAGCGGACATCCCTGTCTATTGCCACGCCCAAGGCAAAATGGCGCAGAGGCCCGATTGTTCTCAACAACTTGAGCCAAAGGCTTGGTATACAGGAGTCGAATCCAGCCAATGAACCCAGTACCAAAACCGAACTTAGCTAAGACAGCCCACAAATATGGCCACTCCAACGTGTCAAAAGCCATCGTAGCATCAAGTGACGCTAATATGGCCGGTTCTCTTAAAGTATGCGCCCTAGCAAGGACTCTGTGTAATCTGCGCAGATTCAATGCCATGTTCCTATGGGGAATAAATCCAGACTGATCGGGATGCACCAGTTCACTAATAACCTTAATCAACCTATTGGCAACACTTTAGCTAGTATCTTAGGTTCCGAATTCAGCAACGATATCGGCCTGTACGAGGCACAGCAAGATTTAGGCTTCCCATCCTTGGGTATAACCACTATCGAGGTCACTCTCTGATCGTTGGGTAGGACTCCATGTTCTAGAGCCTCCAGAAACATATCCCTCAGATACGGGGCGATCCTGTCTGGCCGAAGCTTATACAGCTCAATCGGTAGACCATTGGGACCCATCGCCTTCCCAGAGTTCAGGGAGCGCACCGCTAAAGCAATCTCATCCACCGTAAGCTTACTGTCTAGAAAACCGCGGTCCTCCTCAGTCAAACAGGGAAGTTGGATGTCCCTAAGTAGGTGGCACGAGTCTGCCTCCGGCCTATCCGAGACAGAGGTATACACCTTACGGAAATAATTCGCAAAACCATCAACTATACCTTGTGGATCGGTTATACGATCACCCTCCTCATTCTCAATCTCCGGAACTACCCAATCTGCACCCTCTCTCCTGTCCAGCCACGCAATCAATTTACCTGCCTTATCCCCTACATCATACAAGCGCCCCTGTTGTTCTCAACTCAGCCTTCGCACTATCAGTGACCAACGTCCTATATTCAAGCTGTTTAAGTTGCAAGGCATGTAGTCTAGCACGGGTAGTTCACTGCTCCAGTTCCAATTCAATATTGGCAATGTCGGATTCAATCCCTACCACCTCTTCCTCCGTCTGTTTTTTAACGCCCGAAATCAGGGACAAGGCTTGACCGTGAATCACCGTTTTGAAGGATTCCCACAACGAGACCGACGAAGAGACCGAACCCTCATTATCCTGAAAATAATTTTCAAGCGCTTTCAAAAGTTCCTTGCGAACCTTAGGATTATGCAAGTACCAGGGATTTATAGGGGCGATCCTACCACCAGTACCTGGTTTCATTTCAAATCTAATCCAAAGCGGCGAGTGATCCGAAATTCCGCTAGCCAGATGTTTAACCTCAACAATATACGACGCCTGGGCAGCCGGTACTAAACTATAATCTATGCGCGAGAGACTACCATGTGCACCGGAAGCTTGTTTCCGGTCCAGGGAAGGCATGGCTTGGCAGTTCGGGCTGGACTGTTCCCATGAGGCACAGGATCAGACTGATTTGCATATAGCCATGTCTGAACTGGGGTGGCAGAGTAGGCTAAAGAATGGTGATGGATTAAACCCAGATCCTTTGACTGGGTGTGAGTGTTTGATTGGTTCAGATGCTCCGTCCATCACCACCCCCTTTTGTACCGCTTCTGGCTGCCATAAGTGTGGCAGGGTATGCTCAGACGTGAGTCCCTTGCTCACTTTGCCACTGGATTCAAGCAAGCCGGGCTGAAGGCGGCTGTAATGCCAGAAACCGGTCCTCGGAAGCTTGTTTCCGGTCCAGGGAATGCATGGCTTCGCAGTTCGGGCTGGACTGTTCCCATGAGGCACAGGGTCAGACTGATTTGCATATAGCCATGTCTGAACTGGGGTGGCAGAGTGGGCTAAAGAACAGTGATGGATTAAACCCAGATCTTTTGACTGGGTGTGAGTGTTTGATTGGCTCAGATGCTCCGTCCATCACCACCCCCTTTTGTACCGCTTTTGGCCGCCATAAGTGTGGCAGGGTAGGCTCAGATAGGAGTCCCTTGCTCACTTTGCCACTGGATTCAAGCAAGCTGGGCTGAAGACGGCTGTAATGCCAGAAACCGGTCCTCGGAAGCTTGTTTCCGGTCCAGGGAAAGCATGGCTTGCCAGTTCGGGCTGGACTGTTCCCATGAGGCACAGGGTCAGAGTTATTTACATATAGCCATGTCTGAACTGGGGTGGCAGAGTGGGCCAAAGAACGGTGATGGATTAAACCCAGATCTTTTGACTGGGTGTGAGTGTTTGATTGGTTCAGATGCTCCGCCCATCACCACCCCCTTTTGTACCGCTGTGTGTGTGGGGCTGTGTGTGTGGGGCTGTGGGGCTGTGTGTGTGTGTGTGGGGCTGTGTGTGTGTGTGGGGGGCTGTGTGTGTGTGTGGGGCTGTGTGTGGGGGTGTGTGTGGCTGTGTGTGTGTGTGGGGCTCTGTGTGTGTGTGGGGCTCTGTGTGTGTATGTGTGTGTGGGGCTGTGTGTGTGTGGGGCTGTGTGTGTGTGGGGCTGTGTGTGTGGGGGGGGCTGTGTGTGTGTGGGGGGCTCTGTGTGTGTGGGGGGCTCTGTGTGTGTGTGTGGGGCTCTGTGTGTGTGGGGGGCTCTGTGTGTGTGAGGCTCTGTGTGTGTGAGGCTCTGTGTGTGTGGGGCTCTGTGTGTGTGGGGCTCTGTGTGTGTGGGGCTCTGTGTATGTGTGGGGCTCTGTGTATGTGTGGGGCTGTGTGTGTGGGGGGGCTCTGTGTGTGTGTAGGGGGGCTCTGTGTGTGTGTGGGGGGGGGGCTGTGTGTGTGGGGGGCTCTGTGGTGGGGGGCTCTGTGTGTGTGGGGGGGTGTGGGGGCTCTGTGTGTGGGGCTCTGTATGTGTGGGGGAGGCTCTGTGTGGGGGGCTCCGTGTGTGGGGGGCTCCGTGTGTGGGGGGCTCCGTGTGTGGGGGGGCTCCGTGTGTGGGGGGCTCTGTCTGTGTGTCTCTGTGTGTGTGGGGGGGCTCTGTGTGTGTGGGGGGGGCTCTGTGTGTGTGGGGGGGCTCTGTGTGTGGGGGTGCTGTGTGTGTGGGGGGGCTCTGTGTGTGGGGCTCTGTGTGTGTGGGGCTCTGTGTGTGTGGGGCTCTGTGTGTGTGGGGCTCTGTGTGTGTGGGGCTCTGTGTGTGTGGGGCTCTGTGTGTGGGGGGCTCTGTGTGTGTGGGGCTCTGTGTGTGGGGGGCTCTGTGTGTGGGGGGCTCTGTGTGTGGGGGGCTCTGTGTGGGGGGGCTCTGTGTGAGGGGGCTCTGTGTGGGGGGGGGCTCTGTGTGTGGGGGGCTCTGTGTGTGGGGGGATCTGTGTGTGGGGGGCTCTGTGTGTGGGGAGCTCTGTGTGTGTGGGGGACCTCTGTGTGTGTGTGCGGGGCTCTGTGTGTGTGTGGGGCTCTGTGTGTGTGGGGGGCTCTGTGTGTGTGTGTGGGGGGCTCTGTGTGTGTGTGGGGCGCTATGTGTGTGTGTGTGGCTCTGTGTGTGTGTGTGTGGCTCTGTGTGTGTGGGGGGGCTCCATGTGTGTGTGTGGGAGGGGCTCTATGTGTGTGTGGGAGGGGCTCTATGTGTGTGTGGGAGGGGCTCTATGTGTGTGTGTGGGGGGGGGGGGCTCTGTATGTGTGTGGGTGTGGGTGTGTGGGTGTGTTGGGCTGTGTGTGTGTGGGGCTGTGTGTGTGGGGCTGTGTGTGGGGGGCTCTGTGTGTGGGGGGCTCTGTGTGTGTGGGGGTCTCTGTGTGTGTGGGGGGCTCTGTGTGTGTGGGGGGCTCTGTGTGTGTGGGGGGCTGTGTGTGGGGGGCTCTGTGTGTGGGGGGCTCTGTGTGTGGGGGGGCTCTGTGTGTGGGGGGGCTCTGTGTGGGGGGGCTCTGTGTGTGGGGTGGCTCTGTGTGTGGGGGGCTCTGTGTGTGGGGGGGGCTCTGTGTGTGGGGGGCTCTGTGTGTGGGGGGCTCTGTGTGTGGGGGCTCTGTGTGTGTGGGGGCTCTGTGTGTGGGGGGGCTCTGTGTGTGTGGGGGGCTCTGTGTGTGTGGGGGGCTCTGTGTGTGGGGGGCTGTCTGTGTGGGGCCTCTGTGTGTGTGGGAGGGCTGTGTGTGTGTGGGGGGGGCTGTGGGTGTGGGGGGGGCTGTGTGTGTGTGGGGGGGCTGTGTGTGGGGGGGGCTCTATGTGTGTGTGGGGGGGGCTCTGTGTGGGGGTGGGGGTGGCTCTGTGTGTGTGTGGCTCTGGGTGTGTGTGGCTCTGTGTGTGTGTGTGGCTCTGTGTGTGTGTGGCTCTGTCTGTGTGTGGCTCTGTCTGTGTGTGGCTCTGTCTGTGTGTGGCTCTGTGTGTGTGGCTCTGTGTGTGTGGCTCTGTCTGTGTGTGTGGCTCTGTCTGTGTGTGTGGCTCTGTCTGTGTGTGTGGCTCTGTCTGTGTGTGTGGCTCTGTTTTTCTGTGTGTGGGGGGCTGTGTGGGGCTGTCTGTCTGTGAGTGTGTGGGGCTCTGTGTGTGTGGGGGGCTCTGTGTGTGGGGGGCTCTGTGTGTGTGGGGCTCTGTGTGTGTGGGTCTGTCCGTGTGTGTGTGGGTCTGTCTGTGTGTGTGGCTGTCGGTCTGTGTGTGTGGCTCTTTCTGTCTGTCTGTGTGTGTGGCTCTGTGTGTGTGTGTGTGTGGCTCTGCCTGTGTGTGTGTGTGGCTTTGTCTGTGTGTGTGCGGCTCTGTGTGTGTGCGGCTCTGTGTGTGTGCGGCTCTGTCTGTGTGGCTCTGTGTGGGTAGCTTTTTTTTGTAGGTGGCTCTATGTGTGTGTGGGTGGCTCTGTGTGTGTGTGGGTGGCTCTGTGTGTGTGGGGGTGGCTCTGTGTGTGTGTGTGTGTGTGTGTAGGAGGGTGGCTCTGTGTGTGTGGGAGGGTGGCTCTGTGTATGTAGGGGTGGCTCTGTGTGTGTGGCTCTATGTGAATGACTGTGGGTGGCTCTGTGTGGGTGGCTCTGTATGTGTGTGCGTGGGTGGCTTTGTGTGTGTGGCTCTGTGTAGGTGCAAATGCAATAGGTCTCGCATTTGCGAGCGATTACGCTATTGGCATTGTAAATGACAATGCCATTTATTTATGTTTTAAAAACCAAAACATAAACAAAAAAAATGTCATGAGCAATGCCAATAGCTCTAACTTTAACAATGCCGAGACCATTGCATTGTAAATGCTTGTTTACGGGGCTATCTGTAATGACATGGCTGGTACTCCTCGACCAGGTACTCCTCTTGGCTTATAAAGCTGCTAGCGGATGTCTAGGCAACTGTCAATAGTTATTAGAGTGATTTTCGTTTCACAAAGTCAGACTAGGGTAAAAATAGTTTGAATGTACTCTTTTCGGAGAGTCGCCTTTTACCATGGAAAGCATCTTTAGTCTGGCGGATTGGAAGCAGATGGCCCATCCTCGGAGGGGAGGACTGTGACTGTGAGGATTTTTGGTCTGTTGTGTGTGAGGCAGTTTTACTACAGACCGTCCATGTCGCTGTGTTTCTACAGTGTATACATCACAGACCGAGTAGGAAATTCTTTACTATATGAAATGCTCGCTTTTTAGGATCGTGTGCTGTGGATTGGTAGTTATGGCCAGGGACTGCCGGAGGACCCCCAACCTTCCGTTAACAAACATTAATAACAGGACATGAGAGGGATTTCTTTGGAAGGCGGGGGAACTTTCGACCCCCCGGCCGTATTTATTAAAACATACAAAATAAATCAAAAATTGAAATAAACAATATTTACATAATTACGCAGAAAACGTTTACAATTGATATATACAGATATCAGATGGCTAACCTTAACATACTTCTAGTACAAGGTATTTCCTATCTGAGACAAGCATATCAATCACATACGATATTTATTTTCTGCATACCTAGTTGGGCCTACGGCAAGGTCAATAACTGGTGTCAGATCCTTACTAAATCACGCCCTCCGGAAGGAATGCGCATGCGAAGAGGGCCCGTTTACTGGGAGGGTACTTCTCCCCCGGTTACCCCTGTACGCCCGATTAACCACGCCCTTCTGTCGAAGTGCGCATGCGCAGGGGGCCCGTTTACCGGGAGAGTACTTCCGCCCCCCGGTTACCCCCGTACGCCCTATTAACTCCATTAAAAGGGGCCCTTGCATCTCTGCGCCGTTTACTGGGGTCATTGTGCACGTGCGGGGTGGCCAACCAGCCTAGAGAAAGCGTGACTCTCCCCTCCCCTGCACCCTTGTACCCAACAGGCTGTACCTGCCCCTGGAGCTCTAGGAGAGACCACTTGTCCCTCCCTTTGGGCAACCCCATTCGAGAATGGCGCCGCCCCCTAAGGAAATGAAATGAACTGCTCACCAATCATGACCTTACCGCCACAGGCCAGCGTAGTTGACCGACTATCTGCCCCCCCCCTACCCTCTTACACTGAAAGGTCATGCCCTAACCTAAAATTCATAAACCTAGCCGTTATATTTTTTAGTCCGACTATCGGGACCTACCAACTCCCTGCAAGATCATACCTTGTCCCTATATGCCCTTAACTAGGCAATAAAATTCTCTGCGATGGTTTCATCCCCAGCTGTGGACAAATGGGCGCCGTCTTTTAAGAAGCACGACTCCCCCCAGATGCACCCCTAGGCTATGGTCTGTAATTAGCAAGCCTCACTATTGTTGTACCAGGTATTTGCTTCCAGTGGCACAATGGCCTCACAGACTTGCTTCCCCTATCGAGAGATCTGGAATGCCTGCGCCAGGGTGTACCCAGAGTATGGACATGTCGACCTCACTTCTACCCAGGGGTCCCGGTGTACCTGCCCTTTCACCCCCCCCCCCCCCACAAAATACATGCTAAATATGCTATGGCTGTCTGATCCAGGGAAATTAGACCTGCCGCCATAGGGCCACCAGATGGGCGTAATTGATGGCATTACGCTGCGCCCGATAAGACACGGCTGACGCGGACACCCACTGTTGGTGCAACTGAAAAGGCTACCCGGGGAACCATAGGCCCCAAAAAAGGCTCCCACTGGTGTATCGTGAAGTCCGTGAATCACCCACACCTAACCACTACGCTCTGGCAAATCTTCAGTGTATGTCTACCTCCTTACTAGTCCCCAAACGCGCAGTGTCTGCTAAAATGGCAACTTGGAGCTCAAGCCCCGTAAAGGTAGAGTCCTGCTTCCCGACAAGGGGTGCTGAGGTGTTGCATAGGCCTATTACTCCTGGGTTTCGCCAAGCTGGCAAGGCACACCCCTGTGTACTGACACACTACTACAGCTGGCACCACCAATTGGTAACCTACGAATATACTATCATGACCACGGTGGCCCTGCGAGCACAGGCGCCGTTACTGTAGAAATACTGTTTCCCACTGCCATACTATGTGAAGCAACATCCTGCTACCTTACTGCGGCCAGCCCAACCTATGGTTAACACACCAATAAACAATCAACCCAGTGTTGGCACCTCTTGAGTCCTAGATCATTCGCCCATCACACTTGATGTCGTTGCTTGCCATTCCTGTTCCCGAAGTACGGGTCCCCTTGGCTGTCCACCTGTTGCAGTTGTTGCGGTGTGGAGTACTTCCCAGGTATCCGCCATGGATCCGGCCATACATAATGGAAAAGACAAACACAAATGATTCGTTTTTCTGGCTTCCTGACGAAAGATGCAGTACACATGCCTGTATTACATTAGTCACATGCTAAGCCTTAGCTAAGATTAGCGCCAGATGCATTCCCATAAAACTTGCAACTGCAAGAGTTTAGCATAGCATCAGTTTGTGTCACATGCAGAGCATTTAAATTAGTGTTACAGTGAGGGTGCCTGGTAGTAAGACCTTCATTAAGGAATAGACCTGGAGTCTACTGTGAATGCCATAGCACCTCCATGATTACTTACAGACAGTACAAAGTGTGAAATGCATTGAAATAGCGCATTCCTGTTTACTAAAAAGTTTGCTGCCGCCAAGCACATTTCCTGCCAGGCCGCTGCTATTGGCATTCCCGGAGTCAGTCAACACATACGTGTAGGAGCGTATCTGTGTGACATGACAACCACCCAAAAAAGCTTGTGTACCCGCGCATGGTGCATAGGGCTTTAGACACATGACCCAAATTCCTAGGTACCACCGCAACTGCGCGCAGGGGTACCCTTGAAGGTATGACAACAGTGCCTGTACTGTTTTGACATCATCCGTGTTGAGACTGTTTTGACATCATCAGTGTTGAGTGTACCTGAGTGACCCTCCCTGAGGACATTGCCCACTGGGGTGTACTTTTCCAGGACACCCCTGCGTGTGGCACCACTGGTGGTGCATGCCCACTAGCTGCATTTGGTTTACATGCCATGGTACCTCCCCTAATAGCTCCATACAAAACCGTAAACCTAGTTACTGTTATAATTTTCACCACCATAGGCATATAATACTTCATCAGGCCCATAGGGTACACCGGTACCATGTGGCTCCATACAGACGTCCAATGCACCAAGTGTCCAGGCACCCTGGTGCAGAGGTACTGAGTGACCCGAACATTGGTCGTATGCTCATAAGTAGCGCACACCCCCTCCATGTGATATAACACTTCTAATGCCTACGCGTACCTGTAAAGGGTGCCTCGATGCTTTTTGAAAGTCCCCTAATTCGTATGACTGACCTCAAAACTGTGGAATGGGTTGTGACATGCCGGCTTGGAATCTCTAGATGTGATGCAAACAATAAGGCAAGTCATGTTTTGCACTAAACAAATTAGAATGTGTTATATAGTACAAAACCTGATGTGACCTATGTTATGTGTAACTGTGCGAAACAAAACCACCTAAATGCGGCTAACGTAAAGGAGATCCGAGCGGGCAAATTATGCTTGTGTACTAAGCTGGACTTGCGCCCCATATCTTGCTTGCCTGGACACCGCCACAGATGATCAGTGCTCTTAGCCTTTGGTCAATAGATCGGGTTCCCATGCTAATTCCCTTGTTTGCCTCATGTGACTGACACATTAGCGTATCCAGGCCTTGCACTACCGCGATGCCAACACTTGATCTAGTGGGCACAAGGAAACCACTGAAGCAGGAACCTGCTGCTCTTTAAAAGAAGATATGATCTATACTTGTTGGCGGTGGTATAGGGAGTGTAATTCACTGCTGTAGGCATCCAGTAGTGGTGTATAATAGCCAGCAGTGTCTCAAACTTCATAGCACAAGTATTAAAGTATTACACTAAGCACAAGATGGCAGTGGTATATCCTGGCCAGCACCTCTGTAAAAGTTTGTATTAAATAGTCAAGATATATACACAAGGATATTCTCCAGAGTGCTCAATGTCGAACACTGTGCCATCCACAGTGTTGTACTGTATGTGGGAAACCCCACATCCAAATAAGACCAAATGTTTTGTTAAAGCACAACCCAAAAAGTTTGTTACCACAATGGTTAGAGTAGACCAAACATGCATGGCATCATATAAAGCAAAACTCAGGTATTGTCCAAAAAACAGAAGTCTTTTTATTTTCAAATCTTGATCAAAGTTGACTCATCACAGTTGACAAGTAGATATACAGAGAATCACAGGCGACACGTTTCGTCTTGAGACGACTTTTTCAAGGCTGTACGAGAAATATATACATCTCATTTAGCTCGGAAAAACAAATCAAAGACAGACATTCTTCTGTATTAACATGGTGATATTTCCTTAAATCTGAAATTATCCGTACAAAGAGACGCGATAATGATTGTACTATGAAACTTATAAAACTAGAAATAGTGATGGTAGGTATATTTCTTGTTTTATTTACTTCTTATATGGGAGTGTGATTGGACAATTTGGGACCTTTCCTTGGTTTAATAAGTGGATCTCATTTTAAGCACATCTTTTTGGAGAGTTTCATTGAGTACTGCGTCTTCTATTAATTCTAATCTTATCACTCTTTTTTCGGGTATCTCCTTTGGATTACTGTCCTTTTTTGGGTAATTTTTTTAACACTAATATTGTCTGTCATTCATTGTCTGGTCTTTTTTCTTCTTGCTTACCTTCCCTCACTATTTCTAGATTTATAAGTTTCATAGTACAATCATTATCGCGTCTTTGTACGGATAATTTCAGATTTAAGGAAATATCACCATGTTAATACAGAAGAATGTCTGTCTTTGATTTGTTTTTCCGAGCTAAATGAGATGTATATATTTCTCGTACAGCCTTGAAAAAGTCATCTCAAGACGAAACATGTGTCGGCTGTGATTCTCCGTATATCTATGTGTCAACTGTGATGAGTCAACTTTGATCAAGATTTGAAAATAAAAAGACTTCTGTTTTTTGGACAATACCGGAGTTGTGCTTTATATGATGCCACGCATGTTTGGTCTACTCTAATCATTGTGGTAACAAGCTTTTTGGGTTGTGCTCTGTCTAACAAAACTTCAAGTATTAAAGTATGTTGATCTGCCCCCTTCAATTTCCTCGTTTAGCAGATTTCGCCTTGCTTCGTGCTGCTATCTAATAATGTTAGTGGCCCCCACTGGGTATCATAACGTTATTATTCAGTAAACAAACTTGCTGTACACTGGTGAATGGCATAGAGGTATTCTCCTCTAATGTCCAGCATGCACCTACGCATTTCTGTGCCCCAAGACAGATAGATGACCCTGGTATCTGGTGCAACACAACAGCCTGTGCATAGAAAAAGAGTACCGAAATAGGACACCCTTATAAATACGTGCAACTACACAATCCCTGTATAGTAACATAAGAGTTGGCTGCAGAAAGATAACTCCACCAATGTTTCTGATGTAAATATGTGTAACACCACAATCCGTGCATAGTATAGAGCTCACTGCAGAAAGATGACACCCTGATATTTCAACTGTAAACACATGCCACACCACACTCCCTGTAGAGCAACCTAGAGAAGCTGGCAGCAGAAAGATGACCACACCAGTATTTCAAATGTAAGCTTGTGCAACACCACAGTCCATGCCAAGTAACCGAGTACAACTCTGCAGAAAGAAGGTATAGTGATATATAGACACATGCAACACCACACTCCCTGTATAGTGACCTAGAACAGCTGGCAGCCGAAAGAGGACCTACAAAATTATTTTAGGTGCAAGCATGTGCAACACCACAGCTCGTGCATAGTAACCGAGTGCAGACACCCTGCCATTTCAGATGTAAACACGTGCAACACCACAATCCCTGTCCAGCAACGAAGGGTTGGCAGGAGAAAGATGACCACAGCAGTACCAGATGAAACAAAGTACAATCTGCGCATAGTAACCGAGCCGAGCTCTAAGCAGGAGGGCCCCAAGACCGGTAATCAGATGTAAGGTACAAAACCACGATCTAATTGAACTTTCTGCAGGAACATGACACTAACATCCCAGATGTAAATAAGCCTAGTGTACCGCACACTTGTAGTTTTTCTGTCATTACCCCAAGATATATATTACCAGTATCATACCTAGAAGTCAGGAATATTGGCTTTGACAGTGGCTGTTCGCTGCCTAAGATACATAAGCAGCAACCATGGCTTGTATATAATATTGAAAACGCTTACACTTGACGCCCTGGTGACACCACAACAATATTGCTGGTAAAGTATCATACCTATAAGTCAGGACTGTTGGCTTTGTCAGTGGCTGTTCGCTGCCTAAGATAAATAAGCAGCAACCATGGCTAAAACTGCAAGAGAACTCAATCTTTCCATTTTCCAAGGATGCTTCTTGGCGCTGACACTTACATCCTTAAGTGATGCTGTCAAATTGCACTTGAATGTACAAGGATAGTAACACTAACAAACTGTTCCCATTCTCCAAGCGCACAGGAGTCAAAGAGTCCGACTCCCGCGCTGCACAGCCTTTTAATCCTTCGTCGGCCAGGCCGGATCTAACCGGCCTGGCCTTTGTTCCCTTTGTGACCCGGAAGTGACTCAATCACTTCCGGGTCACCAGGGGACCCAGGGGTGGGTGGGCCCAATCCCTAGGTGCATTGAAGTAATAACGTTTGCATTTAATGCGTGTGACTCTTTATGTTTTGTGCCTCAGGACTCTCAATCTAGCAAAAGAAATCAAAGATGTAGGCCTCGCCACCAGTGACTTACTATATATGGGAGCTTGGCCATAGGGTCCTGTTGATGAAAAGCTTCTCGCGAGATGATGGCATCAAGCTCTCCATTTAAGCCTTTGCTTTTTTTTCTGAACGCATATTCAGTATGGAATGCTGGATGGGTGAATGGGTCCCTTCATCAGCGTAGCACGCCAGCTCCTGTTCAGAAGGAAGCTTGCGCGTCATGTCACAGAGCAATTACTAGATATCACGCAGAACAGCTATGCTACTTTCAGGGGCGGCTTTAGGCTCATGGCGGCCCTGGACAGGGAGCGTAGGTAGGGGGCCCCTGAAGAGGGGGTCCAGGTGCGGTGGAGCCCTCTGGAGCTCAGGAAGGTACCAGCGGGCCAGCAGTGGGTAGGGGAAAAAAAGAAGCCTATCATGAACCAGGAGGAACGCAGGCGCGGAGGCCAGTGAAGAGAGGGGGGGGGGGTCAGGGTGTTGGAAGTGGAACAGAGCCAGAGGCCGCCAAATCCCTGCCAGGGGCCGCCACGCAAATATGTATCCATCCTCAGAGGATTATTATTATATTAAGGATATATATTGGCATGGTCGCCCCTGGGGTTTGGTGGCCCTGTGCAGGTGCACAGCTTGCACATGCCTAAGGCCGCCTCTGCTACTTTCCGAAAGACCCACTCGTCTCTTTCTTGCCTCACTGAGAGTTACGTGCAGGAATTCTTGTTTGGAAAACTTTTAATTATTTGTCTGAACTGGGGTGGCAGAGTGGGCTAAAGAACGGTGATGGATTAAACCCAGATCTTTTGACTGGGTGTGAGTGTTTGATTGATTCAGATGCTCCGTCCATCACCACCCCCTTTTGTACCGCTTTTGGCCGCCATAAGTGTGGCAGGGTATGCTCAGACGTGAGTCTCTTGCTCACTTTGCCACTGGATTCAAGCAAGCCGGGCAGAAGACGGCTGGAATGCCAGAAACCGGTCCTCGGAAGCTTGTTTCCGGTCCAGGGAAGGCATGGCTTGGCAGTTCGGGCTGGACTGTTCCCATGAGGCACAGGGTGAGACTGATTTGCATATAGCCATGTCTGAACTGGGGTGGCAGAGTGGGCTAAAGAACGGTGATGGATTAAACCCAGATCTTTTGACTGAGTGTGAGTGTTTGATTGATTCAGATGCTCCGTCCATCACCACCCCCTTTTGTACCGTTTTAATTATTTTGAGCACATGTAGCAGAATTTGAGTGAAGTGCTGATCCGATTCTTCTAAATTCAGTCAGCAAGCTCTCGTATAGGTCTCAAACTTCAAATCTCAAATCAAGAGGCAGGGACGAGTGAGTGGCAACAGAACTGGTCGTGTGCTAATTCCATCACTGACCTGGGAGCAAGACAGTAACTCCACCATATGTCACCTTGCTTGCAGCTTTCACCCGTAGACTGTGAGAGGCAAAGACCAATGTTATTGACCTGCTCCTCCGTTGTTTGCAATATTAAGTTAGTAACGGATAATTATAATTTTCTGATGGAGAAACAAACATTTGGCTAATAACACTGCCTCACATCTTTCAATTTGCTAATTTTTATTCCTGTCAACATTGTTCTGTATTTTTCTACTGCGTACATTCTTCTGGTTTCATCATACAACGGACGTTTCCTTTTACATTGTTAACACCTTCACTGCGGCGGCTATTCCGCCGCAGTGCTACGGGTTTGGGGCGGGCGCATGCTTGTGACGGAACCGCTCCGTCACCAGCGTCGGTTGAGCTGTGCTCGTGACAGAGCGGTTCCGTCACGGCCCGCCCCGCTCAATAGAACCTTCAGCGCAAGCGCGGAATTCGCGCCGCGCATGAGCGTTCTATCGAGCTGGGCGGGCCATGACGGAACCGCTCCGTCATCAGCACAGCTCAACCGACGCTGATGACGGAGCGGTTAAACCCCAATGCACCCACATTTAAATATTATGTTTTCTTAATGTATATACCTGTCTTTGGCTTCCGAACACAAGCACCAATTGAACTAAGATTTTGCTATTGAACCAGGTGAAAACCATTTTGAGATATAGAGCCCAGGCGGTCTCCTTTTTTATGGCACACAGGTGAGGTTGCACCGTTCTTGCTTATTATTTCACCTTAATTCGGATTTTTTTTGTTTAGAGCTCGCATTTGCAAGAGTTTAAGTTATTGTAAATGACAATGCCTTTTATTTATCTGTTTTAAAAACAACACATAAATAGAAGACATTGTCATTTGCAAATGCCAATAGGTCAAACTTGCGTAAATGCGAGACCTATTGCATTGCAAATGCTTCTTTGTAGTAACTGTAGGCGCAGGTTTTTTCCTTATGACATTGATAATTTATTTACTAGGAGCAGGGCGGGAGACTATTTCTTCATTTAAACAAGGGTGGAAGGGGTAAGGATAAAATAACATTCTTACGGTGATTTGCCTGATAAATGTGAGGAAACTAATGATCACGCAAACTTGTTCAGGAATACTTTTTGTTGAGCGTGGCTGCCACCTTGTGGACTAAATTGATAAATGCGGCCTGATTTGACCTCTTGTAGATTTGACAGAGGCGACACTTATTAATTCAATGAAGGGTTCCACTAGCTCAAACTTAATTGAATTGTATTGATTTTACTGTTCGCCTTGTAGGTTTTGTTGAGGTGCAAGTTAGCCTTGGGATTCAATAGCAGGGATGGGTGTTCTAGCCAGCCGCGGCCGGTAGTGGGAGTACCTGCCGGGCGGTGACGTGGGAAGGGGGAGGGGCAGGGTGGGGCATAGTAATGTATGGATTACGGAGCTTTACAGGTAAGTAAACATTTAAATACATAAAACTAATTTTGTTGCGCACACTGCATCACCAAATGCGATGCAGTGCGCGCAACGAAATTTGTTTTATTTATTTAAATGTTTTCTTACCTGTAAATCTCCGTAATCCATACATTACTACCCCCCACCCTGCCCCTCCCCTTCCCCACGTCACTGCCCGGCATGCACTCCCACTACCGGCCACGGCTGGTTATAGCCCACGATGACACCTAAACAAGTAACACGCATTGACAAAGCCAATAGGTCTCGCCTATGCAAGAGCTATTGGCTCTGCCAATGTGTTTTTAGCCATGCTGTACACCAACGAAGCTGCTGTTCAGCATGGCTAAAAGTTAGTGAAGGATAGTGGCGTGGATTAGAGTGGTGTTGTGTGGCAGAGTGTGTTGTGTATTGGATTGGCACAGTGTGGAGTCACATAGAGAAGCATACACTGGAGTGGCATAGAGTAGAGTGCATTGGTATAGAATGTTGCAGAGTATATAGTGGCATAGAGTGCAGTGGCATAGAGTGAAGAGGACATTGAATTAAGTGGCATGCAATGCAGTGTTGTAGATTGCAGTGGTGTAGATTAGAGTGGTGCATAGTAGAGTGAAGTGGTGTGGAGTGGCGCAGAGTAGAGTGGGGGAGAGAGCAGTGGTGTGGAGTGGCATAGAGTTGAGTAATACAGAGGGCAGTGACGCAGAGTAGAGTCGAGTAGCACAGAGTGGTGCAGAATATAGTGCCGTAGTCTGTAGTGGCATAGAGTTCAGTGTTGGAGAGTGAAGAGTAGTGTGTCAGGGTAGAGTGGTGTTGAGAGCAGTGGCTGCAGAGGGCAGTGGCTGTAGAGTGCAGTGATAGAGTGCAGTTGTGTATAGTGCATTGGCGTAGAGTACAGTGACGTAGAGTGGCATAGTGTGGGGATGCATAGAGTGGCATAGAATAGATTGTGTTCGAGTAGAGTGAAGTGCCATGGAGTGGTGCAGGATAGAGTGCAGTTGCGTAAAGTGGCAGAGTGTAATGACGTAAAATGGTATAGAGTGCAGTGGCAAAGAGTGCAGTGGTGCAGATTAGAGAGGCATACAGTGGATTGGCGTAGAGTAGAAGGGCATAGAGTTGAGTATTACAGAGTAATGTACATTGGTATATGGGTTTATTGGCAAAGAGTGTAGCGTAGCAGAGTTACATAGAGTGGTGTTGTGCAGAATAGATTGATGCGGCCTAGACTCTAGTGGTGTGGGGTGCAGTGGGGAAAGGTGCAGTGGTGTAGAGTGGTGAAGAGTGCATTGGCATACATTAGTGTGGTACAGGATTGAGTAGAGAGGTTTAGAGGGCATTAGTGTGGAGTGGTACAGAGTTGTGTTGTGGAGTGAAGTGGTGCAGAATAGAGTGCAGTGGTGTGGTCCAAAGTGGAGCGGCGTAGAGTGGAGGTTTCATGGTGCAATAGCACACTGCCATTACAGACTGGTCATTTCAATTGAAATGACCATTACATTTGAACAGACATACTGTTCACCCAATAAAACTAAACAGTGCACAGACGAAGATATGTGGAAATTGCATCACCTAGTGAAAATATTTGTTTTGATCATATTAATGTATTTGTTTCCAACACACTTCAGAATAACAAAAAATGTGCTTCGTTCGGATACATTCTAAAATACTTACACAGCTCATTTATATGTTTTAATGTGCTAGAAATAAAGTATTTCGTACCACCGGTATCCAGCAAGATTGTCACATAAATCCTCTCACTTTGAAGTCCGAGAAAGAAAATTAAAAAAGCATTCTTCAAAGACAGTGCCTGATATTTGACCTCGGTATTTGAAAGCACAGCAAATGTGAAGAGTTAAGAATACGATTTACAGATCTGTCTAAAGAAAGGGAGCACTCGCAAGAATACTTTAAATAAGGTTTGGGCAAGGGAAGGTACAAACTCAAACTGGACAGCCTAAAACAAAGCCAGCAAATGGAAATCAAGAATATTGAGTTACAAACCACAACGCCAATAGTGAGCAATGAGCAGAATGCATTCCTAGGTCAACTTTCTGAATGTCCCCAAGATGTCTTTAGCAAACCAGACAGCTGCGCTGTCTAGTAGGCTCCGATCTAAACAGGAAGGCAAGGCCAAGTGACTCAGACCTGGAGGAGGTGATGACACCATACCTTTATTGAGGAATGGATGACCCTAATCCATCCAACTCTGACATCCCAACTCACAAACAGTATCTAGTCCAGATCCCTACCCACGAACACTGAAGGCCAGTGGGAACTCCACAGGAGGACGGGTGTGCTGCCCAAGGTGGTATCCCCTCCACTTCCCAAGCAAGCAAAGAGTGATACCACCAGAGGGGGGATGGACCGTCTGTCAAGTTCTAGTGTAACTCCAGTCCAGGCCCCTAAACCAGCCACTACTCTGCCAGTCCAAGGCGATGTAATTATTGTAGTCGAGAATGAGTCAGTGAGGTTCATTACACAGCAAGTGAGGGCTGGAGAGGATGCAGCAAACAATCTAGTTACCAGCCACGGCTGTAGAGATTGGGAGGGTGAGAACAGGCCCAAACAGCTGGGGTGACATCCTAAACCGAAAAAGCTTCCTGCAAGCAGCCTTAGAGTCTGCCCAGTGGTGGGAAACACCTCTCCCCAGACAGTCCAAGCTGATCAACCTCCCAGTGGCCCTGCTGGAGTGACAGCCACTGCCATTCCAGCACCCTTGGGGATGATGAGAAAGGAAACAAATGTGAGGCGGCAGCATCTCCTAAAGTGAGCATGGCCAGGTACTGTCTTCACAAGACAAGTTAGGTTTGCATTTACCTGTTGGAAAGACTGTAAACAAGTCTTCCGGTTAAAGAAAGCCACCAATCAGGATATGTGTTGAGACCAGATAGACTCTAATTTATGGTTCTGTTGTGAAAGTGAAAGGAACCGTCAGCCATTCATCCATCTGCTGGAGGGGGGGAAGTTCAGGAAAAATGGTGGCCAGAAGTGAGGCCCCAATAACCCAGATCGATAAACTCCCATTCCCAGTACCCTTACTGGCTTTGAACCCCTTGCTAAACGCTTTTTCACAACTTGACATTGCCCGTCAGCTATACTGTGGTTTTTGTTACAGTTTCAGAATAGTCACCCCGTGGTACAAGATCTGTCAGTTAAATGTTTGATTGTGTTATTACCATTGGGGTCATTGTCGACGTTTCTAAGTTGGCATGAGCTCTGCTGCAATGATGCTGCTTTTGCGCACGTTGCTACATGACTTTATTTTGAAAGGCTGTTTGTGCCTTTCACGTGAGAACGGTCTGCTTTCTGCGTTCTCTGCTGTTCCTGGAGTTTAGTCTGAACACGATGTGCAAGGTCGATAAACATGCCCCTTGTTATTCTGTTCTGGTCAGTCCCTAGCACCTAGACAAAACATGCAGCTGCACTGCTGGAAACTCGTGCTTTGATATTACGGGGATGCATGCTGTTCACAAACACTTGGAGAGAGACCTTTCCTTGGAGAAGAGCTATGCTGTAAACCTCATATCTAGGTTCTAAGGTATGGGGTCTGCTGACAATGCCCAGAGATCTTCCTTTATATAATAAACTTCAACTTACCAAGGGGAGGGTGGTTAGGCTTTATAGTCCTTTTTCCACTGTCTGTATATGATTACATCTCCCTTTATATGCTGAGGTAGTGTAACAATGCTAACTGTTTTAGGTTTATGCCTTTTGCTGCTGGTAGATGCATGTCAAGAGTTGTATCATACACTAAAAAAAATGTTACGTTCCCTCATTGAAAGGTTTTGACCCCATGTTAGCGAATATTATCACCACCGTTGCTCGTGGCAAAGGTCTGGGTGCGATGCTCACCCAGAAAGATGCCCTGGGGTGTAATGCACGATTGCTTTCACTTCCCGCTCACACCCACGGAAGAGAAATAATACATAATAGAACGGGATGCCCTGTGTGTTTGGGGTCTGGAACATTTCCACCAGTGTGTTTGGGGTAAAAAGGTCACTTTACACATCAACCACAAACTCTTAATAAAGGTACTTACTACTAAAGGTCTACATGCTGCCTCCCCATGACATGCACGAATGTCAGTACGTTTGTTTGATTTCAACTATGAAATACAATATGTGCCTGGTGTGAAAAATGTTGTGGCAGACTGAGTTATTTGCCTGTTCATGATCAGACTCCCTTAAGCAGCGAAGAGGATGACTGGTGCATTGCAAACATTCATGAAAACTTGCATGGGATTTCTATAAATGAATGGATGAGTGAGCAAAGGTACGATTCAGTGATAAGTGAGGTTCTTGGTATGTTTGCTAACGGTTGGCCCAGAAAACTATTCCAGAGTAACAACAAACATCTTGGGCAGTCAGGCATGAGGTATCTGAGGAAAATGGGTAGTTATTAAGGAGTGCCGAGGTAGTTCCCTCTTTCAAGCTTCGGAAAAAAATACTTGATATTTGTCATGAGTGGCACTTGGGCATTGGTAAAAGCAAGAGCAGAGTGAAGAATTGGTATTGGTGGCCAGGAATCAACATTGCAATAGAAAGGACAGTAAGAGATTGCACTGTCTAACAACTCAGATAAGACCCAGGTTACGTTCAGACCTCCGCTGCATCCCATCATTTGTCCCACCATGCCTTGGGAGAGAGTTGGAGTAGACATCATAGGGCCCATTATTGAACATGGTGAACAGGTCTATACCATCGTTCTTATAGATCACTTTTCAAATGTGGCCAGAAATAGGTTTTGTTAACAAAGCCGATGCTTGCAGTGTTATAAAGTTCCTGGGTGATATTTTCGTAAGTGGAAGGTTTACCCACGCGCATAGTTAATGACAACGGATCACAGTTTACCTCAGAGGTCTTCGAAACTTATCTCAACAGAAATAAGATAAGCCAAAAGACTCTGGGAAATATTCACAAGGACTTATCTTCAATTGATCCCCACCTTAACGCATCAAAAGTGGAGATCGATTTAACACCCCATTCACAAGCTAGAGCAAACTGCAGACATTGCCAGTATTACAGCGATAACTGCCCCAAAATTTATCTCCACGGTGGACACCACCAACTAACCCTAATGTGATGCAGAAGAGGCGTTCCCGTGCAAAAACACACGAAAAAACCACACCACCACTTTCACAACGAACTGCCAGATCTGTGAAGCACATCAAAAACAGGCGATAAGCAATAGCACCAGGAATTTAACAACTGCCTTTTGCTGGTGCTAAGCAGGACGACTACCCACAGCATGAAAGGGAGCCCAGCTAAGAGCTACCCCTGAAGACCCACAGATGCCATGGAGACAATGATCATGCAGCTCCGATACCCATGAGGGCCACAACATCCCCCAGCCACCACCCCCCAGCCCCCCTACCTCCCCAGGACATACACATACCATGCACGACACAACAGCCACAAAAAGCGCATGAAGAAGCACATTGCCAAAATAAATACACACGTGTGGCCAGAAGAATGAGAAACAGTCACACAGCACTGAAGTAACAACCAAAAACTTTATTGAACTACAATACAAAACACCAATGCGGAAGACTCCTGTCTTGTCCGTCAGGAACAATCTCGACGTCACAGCCTGGAAAATAAAGCACAATATCAGGACATGGGTCATGCACGGAATAAAAGGAGCGACAGACAGAGAAGAAAAGTAAGCCAGAGAGAGAGAGAGAGAAAGAGAGAGAGAGGGAAGGCAGAGAGAGTGAGAGACACCGCCCCCCCTGTGCACAGAGGCCCCACTGATCAACTGCTGCCACCAGTGTGGCCACCAGTAGGCACACCAGGTGCCCGTGCAAGCTCCAGGCCCGCTACCATGGTATGGTCCACATTGGGCAGGCCCTCCCAGGGCCCAGCAGGTTCCATACATGACGCCGAGTCATCATTGGCAGAGACCACATCAGTGCACACATCATCAACGCATGCTGCACACCCGCTCAGCTATTTCGGTGCCACTAACCCTGTGCAACGCCAGTCAGCGCCACGTGGTGGTAGGCCTGTGACGGCCTAAAGGCTTTGGGTGCCACTAACCCTGTGTGCAACAACCCATGGGCCCTCTATGATTGAGAACTGTGGAGTGTCCATCATCCAGTCACCAGCAGCAATGGGGAATGTGATGTCGGCCCCTTATATTTGCAGGGTTACATGGCATGTGACGCCTGTGCCGTATGGGTGTGGTGTGTGTGCAAACCTGCCCTCAGGGAGTGGCCGTGACATGCTGACAACTAGACTAGTGACCTGCACACCACCAGCGAGTATGCCTGTGACAGGTAGCTATATGGGCCCCCTCGGAGCGTAAGCCGAGTGGTCTGGCCTGTACCTCGGACCAGTACAGGGCTTGCAACAATGACGCAGGGGCTCTGGGCGCGATTCAGTCGATGTCTGGACAAGGAAGTGAGTAATGCGTGTGTCCCCGTTGTAGTGTCCACAGCACCTGGAACACAATAGGCAATGTAGCACACTGTGACTGGCATCCCACTAGATGAGCATCATTGATGTAAGTGAAATCACTGTCCCTACATTCATCCACACATTCATACATGAATGAGGAAAGACATGACTCAGCAGTGCGTTACTGGATGTTTATTGCACATCCAGTTGAGTTTTGCAGCTGGAGCAGTACAGGGCCATGCCAAGCACACTACACAATATGGGCCAGTGGAGGGCCAGCCAGAGTCCATACGCGGATGACAAGTACGGAGGAAGAGAAAGGGTACAGTCCGCAGTCTGGTCACCATGTCATTGGTCATCAAACAGGATATGGCAGTCCATGTCGCGGTCCAAGGTGAGTGCAGCGGAGTGTATCAGGGGTCAGTGGAAGGTCATGGGGCCATGTACGGCACCAAGCAGAAACACGCCAGGTGGCAGAAATTAATGCTTATGCCTCTCTTATGACCTCAATCCCATCAACTTCCTCAGAAATGTGCTCTGCCCCACCTGTGGGGTTTGCAGTACCAGCTGTGGCACTGTGTGCCACTGACACATCAGGTGCCGGAGTGAGGCACTGACACCAGGGAGCGGAGATGTGGATGGTGTGGGGGCAGCAGCATTCATCAGCGCCACGTGGATCTCAGCTACATTTTGCTGATGTGCAGCGGCGGCTGCCATCCTTTCCACCTCCATCCGCACCATGTCCTCCATGAGCCTCTGCGTGTGTGCCAGCTCGAGGCTGGGATTGCTGGAACCAGTCTGAGTGAACAGGTGTTCTTCTCTCCGCGTCATGACTCCAGCGATGTCAGTCAGTGCTCGTTGGAGACCATGGAGTGGGCCGTGGGCGTCCGTTAGGGTCTGGAGCTGATCCCGGATAGGACCTAGACACCCTGGATGGCGTCCAGTCTGGTAGCCATGAGGTCGAACCTCACCCAAACCTGCTCCCTCTGGCCCTCCAGCACAGAGCATTGGAAGGCCATGGGTTGTTCCAGGGGGTCTTGGGAGATTGCCTGGGCTGTGGGTGCCTCCTGCTGGGTGGTTTGGGTAGTGGATGGGGTCTCCTCGATGCAGCTGGGCTGCCCTGATCCTGGAGGTGAGTTGCGGATGATGTCAATGATGGAGGGCTTGGGTGTCGATGCTGGGGGTGTCCTCCTCGTCATAGTGAAGAGTGGCTGGGACTGCTGTGCAGGAGGTGTTGACGGTGCCTCTGCAATGTGAAGGTGAGATGGTGTATTGCAATGTGTCCACATGTATGTAGCCACATGGTACATGTTGAAATTCAGACAGCATGGCATTGTACATTTTGACAGTCTGTAGATCAGGGCCATGACTCAGTCATTGTGGGTTTGCACTGTGCTCTGCTTGATTGTGCATGTGTGCCATTGTGGCCATGTCCACCCGTCACCCCAGTACTGTAGTGTAGTTCCTATTATCCCAATAGGCTTTGCGCATTGGAATAATACCTTCAATAGTATAGGCCTAGACCAGACGTTAACTAGGTCTACTACTGTCGATATTAGACTTAAAGTTTTGGGTTTTGCCAGCTAGCTCAGAGTTCACTAGAAACTTTCTCGAATAGGCAAGGAGGAGTTGAACCTCGCTGGATAGACAAGAAGGGATTTAGTTTCTGACAACCATAGAACATGACAACTTTGCTCTCCCCTAATCAAGAGTGTATCTCTAGAGTCGTGTGAAAACAAAAGACGACTTATTTTACTCAGTCAGTACGTGCATTCTTAGTCTCACCAGATTGTAGAGAAAAGGAAGAGACGGGCGTGTTCAATAAAAGATGTTATTTATTGATCAGTCTCTTTTCTCATACAAGAGAAATGGATCGATATTATAGCAATACTTATGGTTAAGTAAAGTGCATACATTAAAAGCAGAAGTATAAAATAATACTGTAAAAACATTGATATGGTTTCTAAGCCATATGATGGTTTAAAATGGATAAAATAGATACATACACATATACATTTGACTAATCGTACTCAACTGGTGTTTCTAACTATGCCTACCCCGGTGTACCTGACCTAAGCCTAATACGTGGGCGGGAGTAGAAAGTAGCAGTTTAAGTTAAGTTTGTTTTGCCAAGTGACTGACTAAAGAATTCTCTGCGAGGGGTTATTCAGTTCTGTACCTGGAATCTAGGATGAATGAGGGATGGTATCTCTCGTCTCTGGTCTCGATATTCCAGGCTGCCTGCGAGGGCTACCCGGAAGCGCCGGAGCTGGATTTCTCGGCAGGAGAAAGCAGCGTCTCGTTTTCAGCACGTCAGGAAGGCGGGGCTGCGCCAGCGGGGTCTGCTCTGCTCTGGGCTTCGGCAAGTCTGGCTGCTCCGATCTCGTCACCACCGCGTGTGTTTGCATAGGGCAATATCGGTAATATTTATACCTTTAAGGTGCCGAGATTGACGTAAGGATGGACATAGATACGTCAATAAGGATGTCATACGACCTGGTCGTTAGCACATTCTTTTGCTGAAGTTCTCGGTGAAATCAAAACAATGGCCGCAGGGTTTTTCCCAGGTTTGTCATAGGTTTGATTTGTTTTGAGAACTCCGTATGCCTTATCAGGGGCTGGAGGAATATCGCTTGTCTAATTAGATGGCAAGCGTTATGACATAATCAGATAACACGTTTCTGTGCCGTAGTGTGGCTTAATCAGATAACGGTTCCTGCATCATGGGGGTTTTCTGCATCACGGGATGGCTGCTAGTTAACTTGTTAACCAGAATAGGGTCAGGAATAGGGGGATCGATACAGAACCTATAGGAATACATCACACCCACTCCACGCTAACTATGGACATATTTACGAATCTATGCATAGTAAAACATACTGTAGAGTATTGTGTATACCTTACCACCCCAAAATACATAAATGCATTTTGAAATTATCAAATATACGGAAAAAACAGTCACATGTAATATATGCACTCAAGCTGTAGAATAATGCTAAAGTAATCACGCATATCTATACATTATCACTAATTGGTATATGAGAATTTACACATGAAATGGCTCTTAATACAGAAAAAAGGTTCGAGACCATTTCATCACAGAATAAAAATAATTATGAACATACCAGCGGGCAGCTAATGTCTATAAAGTATCTAAAAATAGAAATTTTAGTTCTCTAAGAATAGTTCTTACTTTAAGCAGAAGATAAGTGTCCCGAAAAATTCGTAAAAATATTTTTGGGCTGCTGAAAAAAAATTGCTGTCCGTGAACTGGAGGGAAATTGTTCATGGTATTTTGCTATTCTAGCTGAAGGCCAAATTCAGGGAACGCCGTGTGCGAGCTTGCTCAAAAGTCTCTATTTCTGCTCTGGTGAGAACATCATATCATTTAGACTGTCGAAAAAGCTGTCAACAGCTTCCTGGGAGAGTTCCACTAACTCGGAAAAAGGTGTAACCATGCATTCGTGCGCATGATTGTCTCCATTGACGTTTTGATTAGTATTGCTGACAGAAGGTCGTACCTGATCAATGCTGCTTTCATCTTGAACTTCACTACCCCTTAATCGTAGTGGTGAAGCTTCCACGAATGCCGTCATCAGGATTGGTAGCCGTTGAGGGCAGCACAAACCATGAGCCTTTATTGGACTCAACAATGTTTCTGCATCCATAGGCGCATCCGATTGTAGCGTCAGACAGGTGTCTAACACGCATTCTTCTCCGCATAGCAAGCACCTTAATACAGGTAAAACACATCGTTGCCACATTGGTCGCAATGAAAGAAACCAAGTCATGTTCAGGTCTCTAAGCCGGGATAGTCCCAGGATTTTTGATATCCGGTCCCGGTATCCAATGGCTAGGATTGTTTCTTCCCTTGTCGCAGGTGTTTTGTCTGTGACACGGTTTGCCATAACGAAATATAAGGACTAGGAATAGGATTCCTGCAATTAGTCCCAAAATGAGGGGAAGTCCGCCAAAAATTGAATGGACGAAATCTGGAAAAATACCCAGTATGGCTTTGAATGGTGTTAATGCCATCGAAAATACTGTCTTAAATACTTTTGAGACTCCACTGGTATCAGAAATATTTAAGATTTCATTCAGGATTTCTGCGAAATGTATGGGGGAATTAGTTGATAACAATGAGTGAATCTCTGCAGTCGTCCTTGCGACTAGGAGATCATACGTTTCTTTTGATGACGTGAGCCTGGTCGGCGTCTGAAGAAGCACTGTTTTCATTCTGCTTAAAGTATCTATTCGAATAGAAGTAATTTTCAAGTTGGGCCATGCCCTTGCCTCCCTGTCTGGAAAGGAGCTGGGGAACAATGAGTGTCCACAGCACATGACCTTCGCAGTCGTAGTTACGAGATAAGGAGTCCCGGGCATAAGACTACAACATCTGCGATCTACAATTAGAATGTAACTCCCATTATAGAGTCTTTGAAAGAATGGTTCTATCTCTGTTGCAGGTGCGCCTAGCTGGTGACATGAAAGGTTATATGAATTCCCTTCACAGGCTCCATGCAAACTAATTCCGTTACACAGAAGTGTACCGCTCAGTGACATTGCACAATTATTGCCACTAAGAAACACTTTCTGTCCTTTATTACTGACACATGCATGTGAATAGGGCAAGTTCCATGTTGTTTTAATGTACCCTTTTCCCAATTTTTCGTACATGCCAGCCTGTATATATTTTTGGCAGTATTGAAACCTGAAGGTTGATATTGGAATATTAATTATCCCATGTATTATCCATTCACAGACAGGTCGTTCTGACATTGTCACTGGTAATCTCTCGAGTTTCTCAATGCTCAGGATTGTATAATCAGCACCCTTCTGTGCCATACTGATCTGTTTATCAGTAAGGTTAAAGATATTGAATAGTGACGTTGTGTTGATTAGACGCCAAGGCACATAGCCTGAACGCAGATTTTGTAACGTCCAGCCAAGCTGTACAATAGAACGCAATTGAGACTGACCGTGTTGTAACAACAGTAAGTCTTGCGATAATATGTCGATTGCTGAAGACACAATGCTGTCCAAAGAAAAAATTCTGGAGGACAGAGTCATTAACCCATTGTCCACTACAGAAAGTGATTTTTCCAAATTAATACGGTCAATTTCCCGTATACTTTCTGCTGTCTCAATTTGAGTCACCTTCCAGGCCTCGTTGTATGCTGCGTATACAGAGGCTGCTATGAAACGTTTTTGACGCTGTTTGCGCGGTCCCATAACGAAATCACGCAAGTCAGCACCATCAGTAAGTAAAGTTAGGTGTTGCTTAATTTCTGCCAGTGTGGAAGTTTGTAGCCATTGAAGGCATAATTTGCCCACACTGTAGGTGGTTATTATCCCTGGGTGTTGTCTTTGGGAATATCTAGGGTCTGGCCTGGTCAATTTGAACCCCTGTGTTTTGTTCAGGAATCTGTCTTGACAGTTATTAGTATCTGTGGGCCAGATCAACCACTTTTTCCAATCAGGATGTGTTCTGTTTTGGTTTAATACATAATTTACGTCTATCTCTTCATCTGTAGAGCTATTGCTGTTCATTGTTGGTTTTGGAATAGACGGTTTATTTAAGTCTTTGATTTTGGCTAGGCCAAGACAGGTAGTTTGTTGAACAGTGTCATTTAAAAATATAATTTGTTCTGGGATCATGCAGGCTCTAAACAAAGATTCTATACCCTGTACTTTCCATTCTTTTGTACCCCAAACACTTTTAACTTCAACATTTTTGTCCCAATAATCAAAACCAAAAGTATTCATTCGTTCAAAAAATGAGTCTGAATATATCAGTTTCGTGTTTGTTATCATGGTCTTTGTCCCTGTCTTATTTGACAATTTGAAATAAAATGTTTCAGCATTACTTGTGTTAAAACCTGAAAAGTATGAATATTTGTCATAAAAGGTTCTTGAGCTTTCTTTTGGAGGGGTTGCACAATGTTCCCATTGATTATAATTTAAAACATTTCTAGGTTGTGCAGATCTATGTAGAAAATGGTTACCATAGTGGTTATAACAGTACATACTATCATAATTAGTCGAACCCTGCAAATAATCATGTTTGGTAAATTTAGCAGACATCACTAGGTCAGACATCATATTATTTATACTTTCAAAGTCCCAATCATCAGCAAATGAGCTTGGTTTTACAAAGTCACTCAATGAGATCTTGATTTGGTGTGGATATTTCAGGATTTCGACCGGACCATAAATTTCATAGTTAGTGTTGTCCCATGCTACCCCACCCGGTATAGGATTGGCTGTGAAGTTGACTGAAGAAAGTTCTCTTTTCTCGACGTGTGAAGATGTGTGTGGTTTGAGGATCAAGTTGATTTTCTGACTTGCTGTGTCCATTTTAGCATATTTTCCCTCAATGAAGCGTCCCAAAGTTAGTACTATGATGAGCCAAAGTATGAGGATAAATGCACCAAAACCCACCCAAAATTCAATCCATGGAGAAATCAGATATGTTTCTTTCAGTTGTTTCAAAAGTACTTTAACTTTATCTTTAAAGGTTTTTGTTGATGGCTGTGTTTTTGATTCAGTGAAGCCTTCAGAGGAATCATCGAAGTTTATGAAGTAGCCGGATGCAGTTCTGTCAATTGTTCAAATTGCTTCAGGATTACAGTTTCTTGCATATTCGTTTGTTACTTCATTATAGATTGGTGTGTCTCTGCTAAATGTTTTTATTTGGGTTTTCAGAGGTCTAAGTTCTATTGCATTGTTGCATAGTCCTTGTTGTAGTTCTGTAGGCGTTTCGAATGTGATTAGCCTCTTAGATTGAACCTCTGTGTTTGTAGCAAATCTTGGTGTTCTACTACTTATCGGGAGTCCACTTGGCCTACTATTTGTTATCGGCCACATGATTGTGGTTTTACCAGGTCGATGGATACAACTCGGTTCTCCTTTTTACCAGCAAGCGGCGGTAGTACAACTGATCTTGTCCCGTTGACAGACAAGACAGGAACTGCTTTTCTGTAAGAAGGCCCAAATTCCTTCTTTACCACGATCTTTTCTCTGACTAGATCCCCGACTTTTGGAATCCAGACAGGTCTTGCTGGGACAGGTGGTGGTTCTTCAGTGGTTGTTGGCTGCTGTTTCAACTTTATGTTGCTCAGGTCTTTTCTTGTTTCGTTTAAGTCCTGCAAAATAGCCAACCGATCTTTGATATCAAAGCTTTTTTCCTTCACCACTGAAGTCTGACTGTCGAGGTCTAAGACTAACATCCTAGTTCCAAATAATAATTCGTACGGACTGAATCCCCTCAGAGAATTTCTTGGCAAGTTATTTAGACTACGTTAGACACTTATTAGATGTTTGACCCACCCAGCTCCCGAACCTAATATCCTTTCCGTTATAGATAGCTTTATGTCTTGGTTTTTTCTTTACACCGTCCCGTATCCCTCAGGAAGGAAGTGAAAAGAGTCCCGCTATGCTATGCTCATTTGGCCATGTTTCCCCTCAGGCTTAAGGCTAAAGTGAAAACAATGGTCAAACGTAGCATGCTCCTAGCGTATATGCCATTTAGACTCGTCTATCTTTGTATAACAGTCCGGACGTCAGCCGAGTGCTGAGGATCTACATTATAAGTGGAAACTAGCCTGTAAATGTTAATCGGACGCTTTGCTTTTTACTGTTGATTCTTTCTGGAGTGAAACGCCACGGTATTACACCGTTTCTCTCACCACTGCGATTTCTGTTACAGTTTGGGCAGTTCTTTACAAAAATGGTATGATGCAGGCTCATGCCTGGCCACCAGTACCTTGATTGTAATTCTTCCAGAGAATCTTTTAGTTTGAGGTGTCTGAGACCCTCGCCCATATGTGCGTCTGCAATTAACAAGGTTCTCCTGTCCATGTTTGGAATTACTCTATCCCCCACTCCAGGGATTCGAGCAAAAGGGACGGAGTTTGCATCGATTATGTATGTATAATTGAGTGGATAGTTGATCGGTAGCGCTGAGCAGTCGCCTTTTGATGACGTTTTCACCGCCAGCACTGTTTCACCGTCAATATACTTCACTGTACGCTTTTTTCGAGCTACGGAAGCCGATTTAGTTGCTACCGCTGTGGCTGTCTCAGCCAATGAATTCCCTGCAACGTGAACGCCATCACGCTGATGACTCAGTGAGTGTGTCACGTGAGTCTTTGGTAGTTCTTTTTGTAAAAGAGCTATTTGTTCCCAAAGCAGTTTCTGCTTTATTGTTGCATCTGTGTCATCTTTGTAACCGTTTTGAATCCATGTCTGCAAATCGTTGTTATATGATTTGATGCAGTAATATGAATCGGACACTATAAGTGTCGGGAATTCGCGATCCGCATTATCTAGCGCCATTTTCACTGCCATTATTTCAGTCTGTTGTTCTGAATTAGTTTCTACTGAGTGTGTTTTTGTTAATAGAGGTCTTAGTTTACCTCCGCGCCACACTTCTTTTGTAATCTCACATGTTGGGTTGTATGCTTGTTCTCCCCAAACGGAGGGTTGAGCATGTCCGTCTGTATAGATTACACAAGCGTATTGTCGTAAGGGCAGAATGTCGATAGGCAGAGGGAATGTTCTTTCATATTCTAGATTTTTTAATTCCTCTAGTTCTGGATCAAAGTAGTAGTATACTTTGTCCGTTGTAATTGAATTCACCCATTGTATCCATTCCGGATTCAATGTTGTTGTTGGTAAATTACACGATGTTGTTAATGCCTAAAAGGCTGATTCTGCTGTTCTGACTGTGATGTGTCTACCGTCCGCTTGATCTTTTTCTCTAGCTATTGCGGTTTGAACTGCATGAACAATGTTTTCTTTAATGCTGAATTTCTTTTCTTCAATTCTGACGCTTCTGAATAAATGTGTGGGTAGCTCGGATTGTGTATTGGACTCCGTTCCACAAATTTTAAAAGCATTAGTAACAAAATCCTGTGAAAGGGGGGGTGGCTCAGATTCTCCCCATATAATACCCCCAAAAAATCTTTTGGCTAATTCACCTTGTTTGTTAACTGAGAATATACTGGTTGCACCAGCAGTGATGGACTTACATCCTACTCTGAAAACACCTGCTTATAATTGTATAGGTGACTCCACTCCAGATATTGTTTCTGAGGGCAATAATATTGTACTGCCAAATGCGATTTTGAAATCATCTGCTTATAACTGTATAAGTGATTCCATTCTAGATATTGTGTCTGAGGAAAATAATATTGTACTGCCAAATGCTAATGCCGAAAAGGCATTATATCCTATTTTTGATTTAGAATCTAAGGGACCGGAATTGGAGGAAAACATGGAAATCATAAGGGGAAAAAAAAGAGGAAGTCTCTCCGTAGATTCAAGAAGAGGAAGCAGAGACAAATCCTCTTTGACAATCCCCATGTTTCCTCTAAATCCTCCTTTATGGAGGCCGAGTGTGTTAACGATAACAGATCCCTGAGGCATGACTCAATTAGGTCATCTTCTGAACTTTTGGGGCCTCCCGTTAATTCTGATGAAATTATAACGAATTGTTCTAAATTAAATCTAATAGGACAGGGCGTAGAAAAAGAAAAACCCACGATTCACTGCTTAGCAGTAGATGAAAGAAGCTCTGTCCCCGTGGTTTCCATTGACTTAAATCCTTCAGCCCCTTCTTTCCATTCATGGGCAGAGGGGGCAGCCGTATGTCATTACTCTGTTTATAAACCTATGGAGACCCGTACTGACTCTCTGCTTTTAGACTTCATCCCACTATTTGATATTGATTTAAGCCTAAATAGATCCTTTTTGCTGAATTGCTGCAAAGATATTGAGGGATTAAAATTTATTAAATCAAGCGACATTGACCTAGTAACAATATTGGGATCAGGTTCTATGTCATTTACTAGGGTAAGGTTCTATTCAAATTTGATAGTGAATCTTATATTAAATAAAGCAGAAATTTTCCAGAGTCGGGGGATCGATGTGGTGCCGTTCACTGCCACATGTGTTGATAATCATATTGTCAGTGGCCACCATAGGGGATTGGGTCAGGTTGGTCTCTCCCAACCTTTTGATGATTTAAAAATCCATGTCTCAAAATCAAAAAGGTTAGTAACACATGTTATTCCTCCCCCAATAACAATAAATAGGGGTATAACTGAAAACGAACAGCAATGGAACTGGCTACCTGGTGCCCTAGTGACTAAGGTGACGGACAACCCCAGACTGTTCTCTCACCTTTAGCAGTATCTTTTCCATTATCTCCTGGAATGCAGCTGGCATCAATAACAATCCTGAAAAATTATCATATCTTTTTTCTTTGAATGCCAATATAATCTGCATCCAGGAAACTTGGTGTACTGATAAACTAGATATAGCGAAGGACTATTATGTATTGGAAGTAGCGGCAACCCCCTCTACTAGAGGACATGCAAAAGGGGGAATTGCTTGCCTATTATCCAATACAATAAAGTGGAGTTTCTCCCACCATATAGATCCCAGCAACCTTTTTCAGGCTGTGACCCTTTCCAACTTAGATAAAACTGGGGAGAGATACCCCCTTGTTATAATAAATGCCTATATTCCACCAGGTGATCCTTTTAATACTTTGATGAAGAAAATTTTCATCTTTATTAGACAAATTAAAAAAATAGCTCCTCTCTCTAATTTTTTGTTAGTTGGTGACGTAAACTGTAAAGTGTCCAATTATAGTCTGGAACTATTCAGGAATAAAGAAAAAGAGGAGGTTTTACTGATACCCCAAGCCCTCTTTCCAGATAACATAAAAACAAATAAACGGGGTAAACTGCTGCTGGAAGAACTATATAGCACGGAGGGACTTATAGTCAACGGTAGGCTCCCATCCGATGTTCCTGCAAATTATACTCATAGTTCCTCCAATAGCAAATCAATCCTAGACTACATAATTGTTGACCACCCTACTTTCTCTCTCTTAAGGGATTTGGTTGTTATGGACACTACTCTTAGTGACCATAATGTTATCATCCTAACGCTTTCTCTGGAGCTCCCCAACTCTGACTCCTGGGCGTTGGATAGGGATGCGGTCACCTTCCAAAAAACAGGAAGATGTTTCTGGGACTATAAAGCTATGAAGGGCGTGGAACCTCTTCTTGAAAAAACACTATCCAATTTAAGCAATTGGAAGGGGGTGGAACAGTCCTCTTTCGATGCTTTTATAAAGAAGATTATTTCTACCGTAAAAAAATTGAATTTAATTAGGAAAAAAAAACCACCCTCCCTAAAGCAGTTGTTTCCCTTAATAAGGAGATAAATAAACTGGTGAGGGAACAATACATATGTGGTGCAGTAGAAAGATCTCAGAAAATATCTCTCCTTAAAAGGAGGAGAAGCAGGATAAGGAAAAAAATGAAAAGAGAAAAAGAGGACCTGCTATGGATTAGATTGCGGGAAGCCGCAGTTCATGGGAACTCTAGACAATTCTGGACCCTTATTGGGGAGGGATGTGGTTCTAGAGTGCGTCCATCTCCAATCCCCATTTCCGAACAAACCTGGGTTAATTACATCTCAAGTCTGTATGCTAAGAATGATCAGCATGTGAAACTTAGGGGTATTGAGGAAGATACTATTTCTATAACTGAATACCCCTCAGAATTATCTATAGAATTGGCTATAAGGGACATGCGCCCATCAGGCGCCATGGGCCCTGATGAACTCCCGATATCCGTCTTGAAACAAAATCCAGTATCCTGGAGTAAAATCCTTTTTCCTCTTTTTAGGACTTGCTATATTAAAAAATGTATTCCAGCATCCTGGAAGGGGAGTATTTTGGTTCCGATGTTTAAAAAGGGCGACAGAAACTTACCCATTAACTATCGACAAATAGCTCTCCTAGACGCTATTGGGAAAGTGTTCTGTAAATGTTTATTATCCCTAGTTAATGATTGGGTGGTGCAAAAACAAATCTTACCCTTAGAACAAGTAGGCTTTCGTAAGGGTCACGGAACGCTGGATAACCTCTCCGCCCTTCAGACAATTATCGATAAATATATAGGGGTACGTGGCGGAAGAGTTTATGTGGCCTTTATAGACTTCTCCACAGCATTTGACAAGGTTGATCGTCCACTGCTGTGGAGAAAGCTCTCTGCTATGGGATTGCCACCTTATCTACTAGATATGATTCAGTTGCTACATACAGACACCTGGTGCCAGGTCCTGCAAGGAGGAGATAGGGGGCTCTCTAAGATTATCCCCTCATGTAATGGCCTTAAGCAAGGCTGTCTCCTTGCCCCATTACTTTTTTCGCTGTATATTGCAGACCTACCAGCTGCCCTCTCCTCCTGTGACGGTATTGCTCCAATCTTGGGCGGAAAACACATTTCATGTATGTTATATGCGGATGACATCATAATAATGGATCTTATGCCCAAAGGTCTTGCCAAACGCCTCCTTGCTCTACATCAGTATGCAGTTGCTCATTACTTAAAAATCAATGCATCTAAGAGCAAAATTATGTGCATTCCAGGCCGGAAAAAACATAAATTTAGGAATTTTACCTGGTCTGTGGGAGAAGACAAATTGGAGGTAGTAAAGAGTTATATTTTCCTTGGAAAATTAATTTGTGATAACCTAAGCGCTAAACCCCATACCGATAACAGTGCCCGGAAGGCTTTAGCCCAAGGGAGAAGCTTAAGTGCACTGTATTCGGCATTGGGAAGAAGGCATTTTTCACATTTATTGGAAGTCTTTAAGGCAAAAGTCCCTTCCACCCTTTTATATGGTTTAGAACTAATTGATATTAAGTACTGGGATTTTCTAAATAAGGTGGAGGGTAAATTGCTAAGAGGCATATCCACCGTTAGTTCTGCCTGCTCCGTGGCAGCCTGCAGACTTGAGTTTGGCTTGCGCAGCAGCTGGGTGCAGGGCCTGGCAGCTGTGGTACGTTGGGTCGCAAGCATAGCCAGAGGAGAAGAGGGGACTATGAGGTTCCTCTTAAAGTCTGAACTACTGGGAAGTCTAGGGGAACACTCTCTAATTGTTAACAACTTTAGAAAAGCTGTATCCCTTTTGCAGTTGGAAGAGAGTACTCTCTTTTCTCTTCCTGCATCCCAGCTAAAGTCTGTCCTGAAAGAAGCTACTTGGGATCTTAGCTTTAGGCTAGACTTTACTTCAATTTTTGCTAAAAAGGGTATCAATTTCCTTACTAATACATTCGCAAGAAAATCCATACAACCTTATGTCACTTGGAACCTACCTCATGGTATTCGGAGATTTTGGTTTTTATTGAGACAAGATTTGTTACCCCTGAATAACCTTTTGTTTAAATGGTATGGTGTATCTGCAATTTGCAATTTCTGTCATCAATCTATTCAAGATCGTACACATGTACTTTTAATATGCCCAGCGCTGCGTTCTTATCGCAGCAAATGGTTAAGACAAATATGTCTGCAAATGGGTATTGTAGATGTGAACTCTTTTTTGAATGCCTTACATAATCCCCCTAATGAGAGATTTTGCTTTCATATATATAACTTTTTTAAATGTTTTCTAGAAATGTTTTGAATACCGGCATGCCTATTAATGTGTCACTTTGTGTTCTAGCAATGGCTATGATTTGTCTACTTTCATTCTCAATGATACTTTAGTGTTGTACTTTTTCTTATGTGGACCTCCAAGGAGTTCCAAAACATAATAAAGATTGAACTTGAACTTTTCAGCTTCTGTGTACAAGTGTGATTTGAATGCAATTGGTACCTTTTCTCCCTCATTAGAGGTCAGGTATGTGAATCCGCATCTTCCTGGGATGACTCGAATCACAAGGTTGCGTGTGTTATCACGTGTTTCTAATTTTGTTTTAATTAACATGTCTGTTTGTAAGGATCTCAAAATTTCTGTGTGTGTTTGAGTCCAATTGGTTCTTTTAAAATCTGGTTTTATTAGATCATAAAGGGGTTTGACCCTTTCTGCGTAATTTGCAATGTATGTTCTTCCGAAATTTAGGAAGCCTAGAATTGACTGTAGGTTTTTTTAGTGTTCTAGGTGCTTGGAGTACGGCACATTTCTCTAGGAAATTGTCAGCCAGGCGTTTGCCTTCACTTGATAATTCATATCCTAAGAACAGGACTGTTAGATGGGCAATTCTGGATTTTTTAAAGTTGAATTTGTAACCCTCTGCTGCGAACCCAAGTATTATGGTGTTCACTCTCTTCAAGTGAGTATCCAAGTCATCATCTGTTAAGTATATCTCGTCGACATAAGATAATGCTTCGTCATCATATGTTTGTAGTAATTCTGTTACTCTCGCTGAGAATACTCCTGGGCTGTTCTTGTACCCCTGGGCTAACCGACAGAATTGTTTTTGAGTGCCATTTATTGAGAACGCAGACAAATATCTGCTCTCTGGTGCTATGTTTTGACAAAAGAATCCATTAGAGATGTCTAATGTTGTTTTGTATTTTTAGCGCACTATGTTATTCATTAGTGCAGCACTATGCGAGTTTTGCACTGCAAAAGTTTTGCAACATGAGTTAAGGTGTCTGTAATCCAAAACTAGACGATATGAATTGTCTGGTTTGGAGACCGGAAACAAAGGGTTGTTTATTTGTGAGGTGCAAGTTTCAATCACCCCCTGGTTTTCTAGCTGATCTAGGATTTCTTTTACCTGTTTTTTAGCTTCTTGCTTAATTGGGTACTGTCTCTGTGCAGTAGGTTGTGATTTTAACTGGATTTTGTGAGGAGGAGAGTCCTCATCCCATCCTACATGATTTTTATATAAAGCAGGAGCTTGAGCTACTGCCCACTTTCTAGCAAGTGTGTATTTTTTATGAATTGGGATATGATTTGAGAAGGCAGGCATAATTATTTCTTCGCCATGAGGGCAGTCCCTGACAAACTCTGGTGGCCAGTCTTTTTCAGCTAGAAGGATGTCATAGCCCTTGGAGAGATTATCCCAAAATAGTCCCCTTATTTTTCTAGTCTTATCCCCTTCTATACGTAAAGTTATTTCATATATTTTGTGAGGTTTGCTAACTCTGGTATCTGCAGTTTCCACTTGAAGATATTCATTCGTGTCCACTGTCTCCAGATGATTCATAAGGACTTTGCGAGCTATGCTCACTTCTGCTGCGCTGTCTAGCATTGTCTGAGCCCATTCTCCGTTTTTCAGTTGTGTCCTCAGTATTCTCGGCATTGTTAACTACTTTAATACTGGCTACCTTCTTTTTTGGAAATTGTAATTTCTTATTTGGATGAGCAGGTTCCTTGTCTTTGGACTTGACGTGCCCTTCCCTGGGTTCCGATCGTCCTCTTCTTTCCGATTTCTGCGAGGAAGTCTGAAAAGATTGAGAGGGACGTGTATCAAAATCTTGATATCTATCCGGTTTCTTTATATTATCCCTATTTCTAAGGTTGTATTTTTTCACAGAGGGCTCACTTTGGGGAGACTTGGGTCCTTGGTCCGGAGATCTTTCTCTCCGCCGAGGAGACCTTCCTCTGGACTGGAATTTCTTTTCTTTAGGATTGGATTGTTTGTTTCCATCCCAGCTCTTTTTTTGTGATGTTGAATTATTATTAAAAAATATTTTTTCAGGACTTTCAATCAGTTGTGGTTTTACTGGTATTCCACCTAAACTATCTCTACCTAGTTCCTCATAGGATTTTTCTATAATTCTGGCAATTTCAGCTGGTTGGTCTGCTATATCTGTCTCCTTTAACCTCTGGCGGATCGCCACGTTTGCTGCTTCTCCCTTTATGTTGGCTAATAATATAGCCGAGACCTGCTTGAAGTCTTTTAGTGATTTCATACCAAGAGTTAAAGCGGGTTCTGGACAGTATTCGTCTTGAATTTGTTTTAGCACATCTGGTATTACCGAAATGGATGGAACACCGTGCGTTTTTGTGTAGATGGAAGCAAAGACTGTACCCCAAGTGTCACAGTCCTCCACGTGTGGTGCGATTCCCATTGGAAGACAGATAGTCAGAATCCTGTGTTTTTCTAACGGGGTGGTGTCTGGAAACACCGCCTCTATTTGGGTGATTTTTTGTGCTAACCAGAATGGTATTTGTTCCCGTTTAGCTGGTACTTTACCTAGGCAGGATTGTATGTTCTGTGGTGTAATTTTATTTGTGTTCCCCTGATGAGGGGTCAACTGTGGAATTTTAATTGCTGGTTGAATTGTTGAAGTCCGCATCACATATTGGACTAATTGTCTATGTAATTTTATTAATTGTTTTAGCTGTGTTAAAAGCTCTGCTGCAGACATCCCATCGATGTCTGGATGTGGTGTGTATCCGGCTAGGACCGGCCACGTTGCTCCTGGTCTACCTAATGGACCGAGCCTGGTGATGTGATTATTATGTTTTAGGGCGCCATTAAATAAGAGCAGATGCTCTTGAAATTTAAGTGGTACTTCCACCTCCTCGAAAGGAGTGTACTCATTAGGAGGTTCCTCTGTTTTGTAATAGTGGAAGACCTTTGTTACAGCATTTGCTGCTGGAAAGTGTATCCATGAATAGAATACCTCTGTCTGCCGATATTCGTGTGCCTCTATTACGAATATGACTGTGCCACCTCTAGGTGTCAGCTGCAAACACAACAATGATGGACAGAATGTGGATCAATGTCACACATTCACCCCAGTCCAAAGATCTGAGCCCAAATCCATCGTTTTTCCACTCCACACCACCCTGGGTTAGACAATGGCGATATGCAAATCAGCGCTGACCCTGTGCCCCATGGGAACAGTCCAGTCCGAACTACAAAAGCCATGTCCTTCCCAGAACGGAAACAAGCATCCGAGGACCGGCCCGGTTTCGAGGTAACACCTCTCTTCAGCCCGGCTAGCTTGATTCCAGTGGTGTGGAGTGCCTGGGACTCACGTCTGAGCATCCCCAGTACACTTAGAGCGGTAACTGCAAACACAACAATGATGGACAGAATGTGGATCAATGTCACATTCACCCCAGTCCAAAGATCTGGGCCCAAATCCATCGTTTTTCCACTCCACACCACCCTGGGTTAGACAATGGCGATATGCAAATCAGCGCTGACCCTGTGCCCCATGGGAACAGTCCAGTCCGAACTACAAAAGCCATGTCCTTCCCAGAACGGAAACAAGCATCCGAGGACCGGCCCGGTTTCGAGGTAACACCTCTCTTCAGCCCGGCTAGCTTGATTCCAGTGGTGTGGAGTGCCTGGGACTCACGTCTGAGCATCCCCAGTACACTTAGAGCGGTAACTGCAAACAACAATGATGGACAGAATGTGGATCAATGTCACACATTCACCCCAGTCCAAAGATCTGGGCCCAAATCCATCGTTTTTCCACTCCACACCACCCTGGGTTAGACAATGGCGATATGCAAATCAGCGCTGACCCTGTGCCCCATGGGAACAGTCCAGTCCGAACTACAAAAGCCATGTCCTTCCCAGAACGGAAACAAGCATCCGAGGACCGGCCCGGTTTCGAGGTAACACCTCTCTTCAGCCCGGCTAGCTTGATTCCAGTGGTGTGGAGTGCCTGGGACTCACGTCTGAGCATCCCCAGTACACTTAGAGCGGTAACTGCAAACACAACAATGATGGACAGAATGTGGATCAATGTCACACATTCACCCCAGTCCAAAGATCTGGGCCCAAATCCATCGTTTTTCCACTCCACACCACCCTGGGTTAGACAATGGCGATATGCAAATCAGTGCTGACCCTGTGCCCCATGGGAACAGTCCAGTCCGAACTACAAAAGCCATGTCCTTCCCAGAACGGAAACAAGCATCCGAGGACCGGCCCGGTTTCGAGGTAACACCTCTCTTCAGCCCGGCTAGCTTGATTCCAGTGGTGTGTTTGCAGTTACCGCTCTAAGTGTACTGGGGATGCTCACACGTGAGTCCCAGGAACTCCACACCACTGGAATCAAGCTAGCCGGGCTGAAGAGAGGTGTTACCTCGAAACCGGGCCGGTCCTCGGATGCTTGTTTCCGTTCTGGGAAGGACATGGCTTTTGTAGTTCGGACTGGACTGTTCCCATGGGGCACAGGGTCAGCGCTGATTTGCATATCGCCATTGTCTAACCCAGGGTGGTGTGTATTGGAAAAACGATGGATTTGGGCCCAGATCTTTGGACTGGGGTGAATGTGTGACATTGATCCACATTCTGTCCATCATTGTTGTGTTTGCAGTTACCGCTCCAAGTGTACTGGGGATGCTCAGACGTGAGTCCCAGACACTCCACACCACTGGAATCAAGCTAGCCGGGCTGAAGAGAGGTGTTACCTCGAAACCGGGCCGGTCCTCGGATGCTTGTTTCCGTTCTGGGAAGGACATGGCTTTTGTAGTTCGGACTGGACTGTTCCCATGGGGCACAGGGTCAGCGCTGATTTGCATATCGCCATTGTCTAACCCAGGGTGGTGTGGAGTGTAAAAACGATGGATTTGGGCCCAGATCTTTGGACTGGGGTGAATGTGTGACATTGATCCACATTCTGTCCATCATTGTTGTGTTTGCAGTTACCGCTCTAAGTGTACTGGGGATGCTCAGACGTGAGTCCCAGGCACTCCACACCACTGGAATCAAGCTAGCCGGGCTGAAGAGAGGTGTTACCTCGAAACCGGGCCGGTCCTCGGATGCTTGTTTCCGTTCTGGGAAGGACATGGCTTTTGTAGTTCGGACTGGACTGTTCCCATGGGGCACAGGGTCAGCGCTGATTTGCATATCGCCATTGTCTAACCCAGGGTGGTGTGGAGTGGAAAAACGATGGATTTGGGCCCAGATCTTTGGACTGGGGTGAATGTGTGACATTGATCCACATTCTGTCCATCATTGTTGTGTTTGCAGTTACCTCTAGGTGTCAGTCCATTTTCTATAAGTTTTAAAGTTATAGATTTTCTTATGTTGACCGCGATGAGTATTATATCCGGGTCAGCGTCTTGCAGTGCATTATCAGCTGCTGCGAGTTCAGTTATTATTCTAACTGCCTCTCTTTCTCCTTCATTGTCTGACATTGTACTGTCCAGAAGGTTATTTAGTTTGTTTGCAGATCAGGTTCTTATGGAAACAAAGATTAGATGCACAATATTTTGGAACAGTGCATCCTTCAACGTTGACTAAACCAAGAACCATACATAGGAGTTTCCTCCTGCGAGGTCTGGCGGATATTACCTTTCACCCACTCCAGACGTCTTTGGAGTATTATGGGAAAAAAAGGGGTCTGAGTGAAAAAGCACGACTGAGTTACTCTAAATGTCTTACGTTAGTTTTATCGCCTATCCAAACGCGTTGGGCGCCATGTAGTGTAGTTCCTATTATCCCAATAGGCTCTGCGCATTGGAATAATACCTTCAATAGTATAGGCCTAGACCAGACGTTAACTAGGTCTACTACTGTCGATATTAGACTTAAAGTTTTGGGTTTTGCCAGCTAGCTCAGAGTTCACTAGAAACTTTCTCGAATAGGCAAGGAGGAGTTGAACCTCCCTGGATAGACAAGAAGGGATTTAGTTTCTGACAACCATAGAACATGACAACTTTGCTCTCCCCTAATCAAGAGTGTATCTCTAGAGTCGTGTGAAAACAAAAGACGACTTATTTTACTCAGTCAGTACGTGCATTCTTAGTCTCACCAGATTGTAGAGAAAAGGAAGAGACGGGCGTGTTCAATAAAAGATGTTATTTATTGATCAGTCTCTTTTCTCATACAAGAGAAATGGATCGATATTATAGCAATACTTATGGTTAAGTAAAGTGCATACATTAAAAGCAGAAGTATAAAATAATACTGTAAAAACATTGATATGGTTTCTAAGCCATATGATGGTTTAAAATGGATAAAATAGATACATACACATATACATTTGACTAATCGTACTCAACTGGTGTTTCTAACTATGCCTACCCCGGTGTACCTGACCTAAGCCTAATACGTGGGCGGGAGTAGAAAGTAGCAGTTTAAGTTAAGTTTGTTTTGCCAAGTGACTGACTAAAGAATTCTCTGTGAGGGGTTATTCAGTTCTGTACCTGGAATCTAGGATGAATGAGGGATGGTATCTCTCGTCTCTGGTCTCGATATTCCAGGCTGCCTGCGAGGGCTTCCCGGAAGCGCCGGAGCTGGATTTCTCGGCAGGAGAAAGCAGCGTCTCGTTTTCAGCGCGTCAGGAAGGCGGGGCTGCGCCAGCGGGGTCTGCTCTGCTCTGGGCTTCGGCAAGTCTGGCTGCTCCGATCTCGTCACCACCGCGTGTGTTTGCATAGGGCAATATCGGTAATATTTATACCTTTAAGGTGCCGAGATTGACGTAAGGATGGACATAGATACGTCAATAAGGATGTCATACGACCTGGTCGTTAGCACATTCTTTTGCTGAAGTTCTCGGTGAAATCAAAACAATGGCCGCAGGGTTTTTCCCAGGTTTGTCATAGGTTTGATTTGTTTTGAGAACTCCGTATGCCTTATCAGGGGCTGGAGGAATATCGCTTGTCTAATTAGATGGCAAGCGTTATGACCTAATCAGATAACACGTTCCTGTGCCGTAGTGTGGCTTAATCAGATAACGGTTCCTGCATCATGGGGGTTTTCTGCATCACGGGATGGCTGCTAGTTAACTTGTTAACCAGAATAGGGTCAGGAATAGGGGGATCGATACAGAACCTATAGGAATACATCACAGTACCTGGTGGTCACTCACCCTGTTACGGTTGTGTTGTGTCCTGTCGAGTAGTGTCCCCCAGTGTCCCCCAACTCCAGCCACAGTTTCCACACTGATGACTGTCGACACCAGCTCCTGCATGTCATCCAGCAAGAGCTGTGGTGCGGGGCTCCCACCTCCAGTCTGCAGTGCTGCCTTCTGGTTGGCTGCGAGTTCTTCCTTGGTCTTGCGCTTGATGTCAATCCATCGCCTTTTGGCCTCGTCCATTGACCTCTTGTGCTCTCTGACGGCATTCACCTTGTCCAAGATATCCCACCATATCCCATTTTTGGTGCCCCATGACACGTTGGAGGTGACCAACAGTTGTTGCTGGTGTTCCATCACCTCTGTGGCCAGGATCCTGTTTTCCTGTGGACTGAACGTTGTCTTCTTCTTGACCTTGCCCTTCCCTGTCCCTGAGGTCCCAGGCTGGTCGTCCGGGCTGCTTGTGGGGTTGCGCTCATCCTCTGCGCCTGCTCCGGCTGCCTCCATGGTGCTTGGGTGTTGGTCAGTTTGTAATTGAGTGTTTTTTCTACTTTTACAGTGATTTTTCCTGCCTGCCATGTGTGTATTGCAGGCCTGGCGCTGCTTATCGCTGATTTCCTCATCACGCTTTTGCCCATCACATGTTTTTTCACGTTGAGGTTTGTGTTTTGATCTCCGGCGAGGTGGTTGTATCGTGGACATTGGCCGCGGGTTCGGCAGATTATCGCATGGTACCGCCTTGTGAATTCTAGGGACCCGATGGGAAACAGACATAGGGAAGGACATCCCGGAGGCCACATGGGCCCAGCTGATACGCCGAGCCTGGAAAGGCACGCGCAATGCTCGGTTCCAACTGGTCCACTTCTATATATTACATCGGGCCTATTTAACCCCGGAGAAAATACAGAAATATTTCGCCTCGGACACGGCAGCCTGCCCTAGATGCCGGACGCTCGGAGCAGACCTCATTCACATGTTATGGTCCTGCTCCGCGCTGACCTCCTACTGGATGTTCGTAGGAGACACACTTACCAGGGTAACTGGAAGGTCCCTGCAGTTTGATGCTGCGGTGGGGATTCTACACTGGTTCCCGCATACCCCCAAAAATAAAATTTCTAGTAAGTTCATCGACTTGGGGTTGCTCCTGGCTAAGCGGGAAATAACCAGACATTGGAAGGCGCGGGTTGGTCCAACGGGCACTAAATGGCGCAATGAACTTCTTAAATGGGCAGGGAGCGAGAGCACCTTGCGATATCAGCTGGCGAGGCGGCGACAGAACGAGCGAGCACTGGAGGCGGCACAAGCTTGGGAGACGTTGGTGCAGGCCCTGCGCGACCACGACATACACACTGACTCTGATAGTGTTGATGGAGATCTGCCTATGCCCCCGTAGAGTGAAGCAGGCGGGGTGCTTCCATTGGAAAAGACATTGTCTCTTACCACACGCTCTTTGACCGTATACTAGACTAGCACTGGAGATCTATGGCACTGAAGACTTGGGACTTAATCCTCTGGGGGGGTCTGTTTGTTTGGGAGGGGAAGGGAGTTTATTTAGGTTGTTTAGAAAAGCAGAAGAGATTTACTCATTTTCACCTGTTTACCATTAACAGAGCGCTGAGCCATTAACCAATGATTCGATGTAAATGCCGCCCGACCTCCGGGTTGTGGGCTGAATGGCCGTGTATGGGTGTTGTAATATTGTCGGCGCATATGTTATGGAACATCATACAGGTGCCCAATCTGTGACTGTAATTGATATATTTACAAAAAAAAAATGGTACCACCTTGTGAATTCTACGTTGACAAAGGGCTATTTTCCCGTAATAGGCTGCGATGTGTAAAGTTGCGTTAGCATTTTTTTGGTGATGTTTAGTACATGTTCTTGTGAATATACCCCTAACTCCATTTAACATCCCGCTGGCAATGGCACAGTTGAAAGGTTCAACTGTGTAAATAAAGGCATTATCCAATTGGCCAACAATAACAAGCTGGTTTGGAAACAAGAAATTCTTAAGACATTGTGGGCTTATTGTGTCACACTTTGCAGCAGCACTGGACTAAGTCCATTTGAACTCATGAGGGGCAAAACTCGCATGACAAAATCAATGTGGGTTGGTTGAGGGCTGCCAGAAGAGTTGATTGGTCTTCTGACCAAGTTAGGTGTAGGCTAGTGGAAGCTCAATGCCATTGCAAAGAGCGTTTCCACAAGAAACACAACAGTAAACCTGTCCGTTTGAATATTGGGGACAGGGTTAGGGTCGAAAGGAGTGGTCACATAGGCAAAGGGCAGGTTCTCTCAACCCTACTCTGCGCGCAAGGTCTTTTGCAATTCTGCCCCTTTTGAGTGATGGAAGAGTGTGGCACTTTTCAACTTTGAACTTGTGTAAACACAGCCCAGTGCTGGGTCAACGGAGGTTGACCATGATATCTCAATCCACGATTACACCACCAGCCATAACAGCAGCACTCCCGCTCCCGTGGTAGGTCGTGGTTTGGATGAAGATAATGAGTGAGTGTGCGCAACCAAACGTTGATATGCATGAACCTATTACATGCCTCAAACCTAATCCTGTCGTTTGGGAAATACCTTGTCAGAGAAAAACTAGAAGAGTGGGTCTTCCCATAGTCCCGCCCAAGAAGCTTTCGGACTATGTTGGTTAAATAATATATTATCTTTTGCAATTAAGAAATGTATATTTAAATGCTCTCCTTTCACACTCTTTCCAGCCATATTCCTTGCCTCTTCCTCCACTCCCTCACTGGAAGTGGGAGTGTCCTCCCAATCCAAGTAGAATTAAAAAGGAAGTTGTTTCACACGATCAAGAAATATGATGTCCTAAATATCAAAATTCAAAAGCAGGGTGTACAGAATCAGAAATCAATTCAAATGTCATTGCCTTCTGCCCCAGCGATGCACCAGAATATGAGAAACAAAATGCCCTATAGTGGAGGGTACCGACAGAATCCATGGATTCTGAATGATGAGTTAGCAGTTCATAATGATGGTACCGGAGAGGGAGGAGGAGTGTGTACTTGGAGCAGTCCTAGAGGTAAATCAAAGTGGCCCATATATTGAGGACTAAGTCAATGGCTATCACATTTCATTTTTAGGTCTCGCTGGCGTTGCAGGGCGAAGCCCTGCCGCCAACGAGACTTATAGCCGCCTTGCTCCCTGCCAAGGGAGTCAGAGCAGTGAGCGAGCAGCTCCAGACCTGTGCACGAGCCGACTCAGGTCCAGGAACGTCAACGTGCACGTTCACGCGCGTCACGCTCCTGTCCTCCTGCGTCTCTTCCGAGGCGCGCTCCAGGCCGACTTGTGGTGTGCTTGTTCCAGCGTTAGGTAAGTGAGGGCCGGGGGGGATTTGTTTGCTTGTTAAGAAGGTTTCATCTGATTATATGGGGGGGGAGGGGTGTTTGCATTTGGGGCTCTGTTGATCTGGTCCCCGTGCTTCCATATTTTTGTAAAACTTCCTCTCAAGTTGGGGGGGATGGATCTGCGCCAGAGCAGGTTTAGTGAAAGTTTTCTGGGTTGCCTAACTGGGGGCGGGACTTAGTTCCTTTTAGTACTCTGCAGCAGGAGGCCTGGGCTTCTTGCGGTCAGGTTTGGTGTAGCGCAGCCATCGTGCATTTCTGGTGCGTGTGGTAAAGGAAGTGTGAGAAATGGGAGCTGTGGCTGGTTCTGCGCTCTCCGGGAGGAGGTGGGCATACATTGGTACCGAGATGATGGGAGTTGTGACGGTGCCAGGGTGTGCTGACCTGACCCGATTGTGCCCTGGTGCGCGAGCAGTTCTGCTTCAGTGCAGCTCCATTCACTGGGAATCTACTCAGGCAAGCAGATGGCACAGAAAGCAGCCGTGAGAGGCTCTTGAAAGAAATCACATTCGGCTTTACAATATTTTCACAGCTTTCAATTTTTCTGCGTTTCGCTACCGTTCTAGTGGCGCCTACTGGATTAATTTACTTTTTTAGAGTACTGCACATCATTCTAAGCACCTTTTCCTCCTTATTTTTTAGGTAGTTTGAATTTGAACCGTATAGTAGGTTGAGTTTTCACAAGATATAGTAGGTGGAATTTTCACGAGAGTTGTAAATGGCTTTTTAACATCTCACAAATACTTGAAGCTGTGTGGAGAGGATTTAAAAGAGTAAGCGAGAAGCTAGTCTCCTGCAGAGAAGGCAGCTGAGGCAACAAAAAGCACCCTTATAAATGTTCTCAAACAAGCAGCAGAGCTACTCTGAAGTTGAGGCATTTACCCTCCCATCTGGAAAGGTTACCCTTGGCTCGCGCTTTCAATAGAATCAGTTTGTGTTGTCTGCTGGTCATGCCCAGGAATTGCATCTATTTTGTAGTTAAGAAATATGTATAGAAATAATATTGGCTTCAAAGTGGTGAATTGGTGAAAAGTCTCTTTTCAGCGTAGTTGCATGCCATACAATACATTCATGAACAGCCCTTTGCAACCTATACACAATCTTAATATTGGCCTAGACAGTTGGTTCGCAAGGTAGCTAAAGTCCATATCCTGGACCAACAGCATGTTGATTAAACAAACTTGACGAGTGTCCCAAATAACAGCATGTAAATGCTGAGGCCCTCACATATTATGGCATGACTTTAAAATTCCAGCTGGGAACCAAACCCTGGCTAATGTCCGTGGTCCACAAGTGTGTAGTTTTAGTCTAGTGCTTGCCTCCTTTTCTCCCCTACATCGTTTGTCACTACGGTCTATGCTTTGCCCCTTTGCTTGAAACAGCTTCCGTGTTTGGGTTGATGGTATTTTCATATTTAGTCTTCCTCTTTCCTTCTCTGATCTTCATCTGTTTCTTCAGATGACCAGTTGGCTGTTTTCCTGAGGGTCAAATTATTTTTTTGAAGAAGCAGTACTGCCAATTTCTGTTGGCGTTTAGGGTTTTTGGCTCTATGGTTTCTGCTGGACTGTAAGTCTTCATAAACTCAGTCCAAACTTCAATTTTGACATTTAAGTATAGGACCTTCTGTTTACTCCCTGTTGACATTTGAAGAGCGTCCCTCTCTAGTATGTGGGTACTTTAGTTCCGTGGCTCGTGATTGAAACAATGCATCATTTTGGACTGTTTTCTGTGCCATTTCAAACTTTGGGGGGTCCTACTGTTTTGCTATGTAGCAGCAGTCTCTAGGACTGGCTTCGGTGCTCAAGACCTGTCCATGCTTTAGCCCTCTGCCTTAATGTAACTGCTGACCATTGCAAATGAATACTTCAGTTTATTACTTGTCTGATAAACACTTGCTCGGAGCCTTTCGTTACAATTTTTTTTAGTGAAGTGATTATGCAGCAGAAAGCTCCACAAATGCAAGTAAAAGAACTGAAATAGGATGAACATTTAAAAAATATGAGAAATAGGATGTGGTTCAACGAAGGTGACCAAGTTCTAAGGCCAAAGTCACAAGTAGGCCTGCTGCCAGACTGCATACTTGTGAGGTTCTTTCGTGAATGCTAGGTTGAATTAAACAGTTTGGACAATGAAATTAGATATGAATTGGAGCTTCAGCTAGTCCAGGTAAAAATGCATAATTTCTAGCACTGATTAGCAGGATCATCTGAAAAGTTTCTTGTGGTGGTTCTTGGGTTTCTTACACTGCCTTCTACATTTCAGATGTTCTCAAGTCTTTTCCATTTTTAATTTACGTGCATCGTTTGCTGAATGCTGTCCATGGTTTTAGGCAAGTTAACCTTTTCAGTTTTGTTCCTTGTTACAATTTATTTTAAGTTCCCCCTTCTGTAACCTTCCACAATGCAGTTACGTGAAAATTACTTTGTTTCATGCACTGCTGTTTAATCCTGAGGTTTTATTGATGAGATTGTTTTAGTCCTATGGGCGTAGCATTTCATTTTCCAGGAATCTTCTTGACATCTGTGTCAGTTTGTCTAAATTTAACAATGGTCATTTAGTAGTCTGATGGTGGACAAATCAGTTGTGCATGTCATGGAGACTGGAGAATAAAAAGATTAATGTAGCCAAAGAAGTACAGTAAAAGGATTATGTAATCTCTTCAAGTACAGGTCGTCATTCCTAGTTCTGGTTGTTACCAGTCATCTCGTAGGGTCTGATAGGAAGAGCTGGTATTCAGGGTTCCTGTGAGGAGCCTAGACTCTGTAGGCATCAGCTATAAAGGAAGAAGAACCCCTGGGTCACTTATTAGTCCTTTTACATGCAGTCCGAGACGCCTGCTTTTGCCATTGCCTTTCTTTATTTTTTCCATGCGTTTTTTCGTGGTAAAATGGGTTAATGATCTTCTCTGCCCATCCCTTCACCTCCCATACAAGCCTTTTGCCTTTATAATCGTGCGGGGTGGTTGGGATGCTGTTGGAGTTCTTGAAAAGGGGGTGTCTTGCCTCTGTGTCTACTGTCTTGAGGTAGCAGAGTACCCAGGCGGCCCTTCTTCCTGGATTGTGCGAGACCAGGTGCTAATACGGACTTGCACAAATAGTCAGTGTCTGTCTTCCTTTCACCCTGCGGACTGCCCATGTACTGCCTTGGTTGTCTGTAGCACTGCAATAGACCGGTCAGCTCACTGCATGTTGAGTTCACATGGATCCCGTCATTGTGCACAGAATTGTCTCTCCAGCGTATCCAACACCGTCTGCTGGACTTCACCGTTGATCCTTACATTTTCAAGGCCTGAGGCATGTTCTTTTTCACACCCCAAACCCATGTTGCTTTGATTAGGGCTCCCCCTATTGGTAACCAGAGGTGGCCTCAGAAAAGCAAGATGTCAAAGTTGAAATTTCCTGGTCCTTATGCAATCTTGTAGTTTTCTCTATACTAGCTGGTTGACCACCCCAGGGCTCTTAAGGAGAACAGTAATTCTTTTACAGTACCGTAGGCCCATATCTGACTTATTTATAGAATCGTTTATGTGCCTGTATTATCCTTTATTTACAATTGATTTCCAGTCAATTTTTTGTGTTTTGAACTGTGCTTACAATGGTTCTAGGCAAGCCATACTGGTAGCTAGTGGTGCAGTTAATTTCCAGCAACGTGCCTTCTCTCAGGATATATAGAAAGCAACACCTCGTATGCATTTTAACTTAACAGAAGGTGTAATGCTTCCTTATGGCTTTTAGGTCTCGCCTACGAAGCGCGCATGCTCTGCATAGGAGGACCTTTAGCCGTCGTTCTGCTCTTTTTCGAAGCACATACTCTTGCTTGTGGTGACATCCACCTTGTGTGAGCGCGCAAGGGCGCGCCACAAGCACAAGTATGTGCTTCAAAAAAGAGCAGACTGCGCACGCACCACTCCTGGGCCAGAAAACACATGATTGCAGCATGCCACTGCGCAAGCGGGGCGTTTCCAAGCCATATGTTTATTTTACTTATTTCTGTTTCTTTTTGCAGCCCCTCTCCTTCTACGTATCTGGTCTGTGTCCTTTCAAACAACCCCCATTATCTCTCGGCCCCTAGCTACCACCTATCCCGTCCAAACTGTCATCTTCTGTTACTAAATGCAACGTTGTCCCCTCCCCTGAGTGCAGCCAAAAACATTTACCAGGTCTGGAGTCGGCCTGCCCCTTTTATCAGAATGCTCGTCACTACTCCCATATTCACACACCCGCTCCTAGGAACATCCCGGCGGTAGCCAGGTTTTAAGTTTTGTTCTCTCTCTCCCAAAAACGAACACGAAAGTACCGCCAGGAAACAGTGGATAGATATTTTAACTATGTAGCCAAAATAAAATTAACCTTAGTTTTCCCCCTCAAAGCCCATGTGCTTGTGAACTGATTTTTGTCTGTGTCGCGTAGTATCATGCATAGCGTAACAACCTGTCTGTTTCTTTGCTATGTACCCGGCGTTCGAAGTGCGTTAAAGTACGGGGACTGCTTTTAGGGAACTTCTCGGCTTTCTCCTTCTCTCCCAGTGTGCTCCCCCCCCCCAACCTCTGTGATCTGTTTCTCATGTACTTTTCCCTTGTTCCCTCGCAGTCTGTTGTTTTCACCCTAGTGTGCTTTTCCTCCCGTTCCTTATGTCACTGTGCTGTTTCTCGCACTCGTGTGTTCTTACCCACCACCAAAACTTTTGTAAAACCAATGAAACAGGCATGAGTAAGCAAAATGAAGTGTTCAATATCGCACACTGCATCAAATCACAAATCTAGGTTGCAGTTTCGAAATTAAAACGTGAGAAAAATGAATTGAAACAATATTAAAAATTTGGGTTTTGTTACTTTTTATTTCTAAATTAAGACCTAATGAACAAGCATTTGCAATGCAATACGTCTTGCATTTAGGCAAGTTTGAGCTATTAACATTGCAAATAACAATGCCTTTTATTTTTGTTTTCGTTTTTAGAACATAAATAAGTCAGTCATTTACAATAGCTGAAACTCGCATAAATGCGAGACCTATTGCATTGCAAATGCTTGTTAATTTATACGGGGGGGGGCAACCTGTTATACAGTTCGATCTGTAGAAGTCTCAAAGCTACTCCTCTCGGGAACAGAAGTCTAAGTTGCAGGGATCAGTAATAAACAGTGTTAAACAGGTTTCAGAAGACTTGCCAGTTAAAATTGGTCAGATGGAGAACAAACACCAATTAATTTTGTATGATTTAAGTCCTGTATACTTGTTGGGAAGGGACTTGCTCCTCAAATGAACTGGGTGATTTACCGCACTCAGGATGCTAGAGTTCAGTTATTCCCAGCTTTAACAAAAGACCTGCCTCTTAATTTAAGACATGATGTCAAAGATGAGTTATATAAGTTTTCTGGAAAAGAAACTGGATTGATTAAAAGAGATGAACCAGTTAAAACAAAAGTCAAACCAAATACAATATTTCCTAGACCTAGACAAAACAGACTTTCAAAAGAAGCAGAAGGGGAAATGAAACAAATGATTGAAAACATTATTGAGCAGGGAATCTTCCAGGTGGTACTGGGTAGTCTTTGTAATTCTCCTGTGATGTCAATCAAAAAGCAGAATGGCAAATGGTGCATAGTTCAAGATTTGCGCAAGATTAATAAGATAGTGATTCCATGTTGTCTTATGTTACCGAACCCAGCAGTAATTTTGTTTCACATTTCATTGGATACAGAATGATATATACGTCGCTACCATTGTTGTCATCAACTTTTGCAAAGGAGTTGAGAAGAACTGTTGGCATGAGGAGTCACAATATCTTTTTGCATTCCAAGTTTTAAAAAAAAGTTCACATGTGGTTTAGATCCACAAGAGTATACTGAAAATCCTTCAATTGTTAACCAAATCCTGAAGAAAGATCTAGAAAATCTAAGATTGCCTCAAAATTCAGTGTTAGTGCAGTCTAATGACCTATTGGTTGCATCCAAGACCAAGGAAGACTGTAAGCTTGATGCAATAGCCCTGCAAAACACTAGAACAGGGGTATCGGGCCAAAAAAGCTGCACTTTATCCAATCTATTATGGTACAGTGGATTTGTTGTGTGTGCTAGGAACCTGAAGTCATATACCCCTAGACTCCCAACATAATTCAAAACAACACAATGGTTCAGCACCCCACACAGTGTACATTTGACAGTAACAGTCAATACAATAATCCGGTAGAAAACACTTCAGTAGGACTTAAAGTTCTTTTCTTGCTTTTATTGACAATCTTCAAGTAAAAAAACGTAGCCAACGCGTTTTGTCCGTAGGACTTCTTCAGGGCGAAAGGTAGTCATACTTTTTTCCCCAGAGTTTTTCTCTCAGAACCTTTTATATTATACGTTTTCAAGGTTTCAGCTGTGAATGGCATTAACGGCCTTATTGTGTGTAGCTGTAGTCAAATCCTTATTTTTCTCAAAATTTTGATTTTCAGGACCTCAGAAAAGAACTTTAAGTCCTACTGAAGTGTTTTCTACCGGATTGTATTCACTGTTACTGTCAAATGTACACTGTGTGGGGTGCTGAACCACTGTGTTGTTATGCAATAGCCCTGTTGAATCATCTAGCTGAGAATGGGCATCAGGTCTTCCCAACTAAAATGCAGTTTTGTATAGAAGTGATTGATCTTGGATACCATATTGAAAAAGATATGAAGAAAGTCTTAAAAGAACACCTTTCTTAAATTCTGAAAATGATTGTTGACCGCTCACAGGGTGATTCGGATTTTCGTAGAATTGTTGGCTACTGTCATCATTCCAAACTTTCCCTTGACTGCAAAGCCTTTAGTAAGGCTGACATTCAAGATGAGGTCAATTTGACAAGGAATGTACGGTGTACTGATGCATTTGAAAAGTTGAAAGTGTGTGTCATGCACCCGCACTTGGAATGCCTGACTACAGTTTAATGTTTAATTTGTACTGTCATGAAAAAAGTGGATGTGCACTCAATTCGGAAACACAGGAGTGGTGGTCTCATGCATGCAGTGGCCTTCTTGTCAGCCGTTTTAGATCCAGCAGCTGTAAGTTTACCAGATTGTTTGAAATCAGTTGCAGCCGTTTGCATTACCATTGAACAGTCTGAAGGTATTGTGATGAGCCATATTCTACTTGTTTATGTTCCATACTTAGTAGAACAAAAACTCAGGGTTGTATTTATGACTCAGTATGCATCATTCTTGCACCATGCAACATGGTAAAAGAGCGACGAAAACCTTGAGTCAGATTTCTGAAGCCACGTAAAGCCACTTTGTGTGGCTCCAAAAATCTGGAGTAACACAACGCAGTGCAATTTGCTGTGTTGTGTTACTCTGCCCTAAGAAGGCGTTCCATGGGTGTTGCGCGGGTGCTCCCATGCAACTCCCATTATTTTTGACACATTCCCAGATTAACAAGACCTTGTAAACCTGGGAGTACGCCAAAAAGATACGCCTTCCCAGGAGAGGAGTTAAAATGAGAAATATCTTTATGTCTCCCCGTTACTTCCTCTTTCTATGCTGCATTGTGCAGTTCACAGATACAGGAATATACCTCTTGGAATTGTTTTTGTGCAGGAAGGTGTTCCTTCCTGCACAAAAACAATCCTGCATCCAACGCAGGTACCCTTGCCCCATGGTGCAAGGGTGCATGTGTTGGCGCTAGGCTGCCAGTTGCACACCAGTGCTGTTGGAAAATTCAGGAATGCACCATATGCCTTAAATATGGGAATACCTGCACTTTCCCAGTGACGCAGCAAGGTGACTTGCTGCACTGCACCACTATTTCATAAATATGCCATTCAGTATCTTACTAACAGCAGGCAGACACGTTATGAGCACATAGTACTTGCAGCTGAAAACATCTCAATTAAGAGTTATAGTACTTTGAATCCAGCAACACTGCTTGTTGTTTCAGATAGGAATTGTGAAGACAGAATTTGATGATGAAATTGAACCTGAACAGGATTGTCTGGAGGTGAACGAATTATTCACAGGGGACCCACGTCTGGGCATACCCTGCCAACTCAGGGCGAACAAAGTAAACACAAGGAGATGATGGACGGAGCGCTGAAAGTTTTCATACACTCACCCCACACCCATTAGGCATAGGGTCAAAGGAATATGCTACTTACCAGTATGCATCTGTTCTTGGCATGTAGGGCTGCTGATATTCATATCTGTGCATAGATCCCCGCCTAGTGTTGGGTCCGGATGATTGCACGTTGTTGTCCTGGAAGAGTCTTCGAAGTATCATGAGATAGGTGGCTCCTCCCTCGGACTACAGTGCGCATGGGCATCCTCTCCATCCTCAGATTGTTTTTCGCCATTGTGGCAGAGATGGAGTATGGTACAGTAAAAGATGTCCATGCAAGAAAGTAAGAAGTAACGATGAATGCTACAGCTGCGACAGGCACCGGGAGGGGGGCGGGCGATATAAATGTCAGCAGCCCTACATGCCAAGAACAGATGCATACTGGTAAGTAGCATATTCCGTTCGAGGCATGTGGGCTGCTGAATTCATATCTGTGCATAGAATGTATAGCAGTCTCTCCCTTAGCGGTGGCTACCTGTGTCAGCTGCAGCAGTCTGAAAAAGAGTTTTTAGAACAGCCTGTCCTACAGCTGCTTGCTGTTTGGAATGTACATCTACACAGTAGTGTTTTGTGAATGTATGTATGGTAGACCATGTGGCTGCTCTACATATTTCCTCTAGAGGAATATTCCCTAGGAAAGCCATGGATGCCCCAAGTTTGCGTGTAGAATGCGCTCTTGGGGGAACTGTTAAAGTGCGTTTTGCTTTTAGATAACATATTTGGATGCACTTAACTATCCATCTGGCTAACCCAGATTTTGAAATGGGGTTGCCTTTGTGTTGTGGTGAGAAGGCAACAAACAACTGTTTAGTTTTCCGAAAATCCTTAGTTCTGTCAATGTAGTATAGAAGTGCTCTTTTGACAGCTAGTGTGTGTAGAGCCCTTTCAGGTACTGACTGTGGATTTGGAAAGAACACTGGCAGTTCTATTGTTTGATTGATATGAAAATGGGATACCATCTTGGGCATGAATTTAGGGTTTGTTCTAAGAACTACCCTATTGGCATGTATTTGGATGAATGGCTCTTGAATAGTTAGGGCTTGTAGCTCGCTAACTCTTCTAAGTGAAGTGATTGCCACTAGAAACGCCACTTTCCAAGTTATAAATTGTAATTCGCATGAATGCAATGGTTCAAATGGTGGTCCCATCAGTCTGGTTAAAACGATGTTAAGGTTCCAGACAAGTGAAGGTGGGTGTTTTGGGGGGATTATTTGTTTGAGTCCCTCCATGAATGCTTTAATTGCATGTACTCTGAATAGCGAAAGATGCGGTCTGTTCTGAAGATAAGCTGCAATGGCAGCTAAGTGTATTCTTATAGATGAATAAGCTAGATTGCAACGATGTAGGTGCAAAAGATAGCAAATAATATTTTGCGTGGAAGCATCTAGTGGGTTTATGTCATTGTTATTGCAGTAAATGACAAAACGCTTCCACTTTGCTGCGTAACAGGCTCTGGTTGTAGGTTTTCTTGCCTCCTTGATAATGTTCATACAGTCAGGAGGTAAGTCTAGGTACCCAAACTCTAGGACTTCAGGAGCCAGATTGCAAGGTTCAGTTGTTGCAGATCTGGGTGCTGTATGTCTCCATGGCTCTGAGTGAGTAGAGTGGGTGTTAGCGGCAGTTTTTGATGAGGCACCACGGAAAGTTCTAGGAACGTTGAGTACCATGGTTGACTCGCCCATGTTGGAGCAACTAGGATTAGTGTTCGTGAATGCTGGCGTAGTTTGCGTGCCACTAGCGGTATCAACGGCGCTGGGGGAAACGCGTACGCAAATCTGCCTGACCAGTTCATCCATATCGCATTGCCTTGCGACTGTGGATGTGGAAACCTGGCGGCAAAGTACTGGCATTTTGCGTTTTCCTTTGTGGTGAACAGGTCTATCTCTGGTTGTCCCCACTGTTGGAAGTATGGCTGGAGCACTGTGGGATGAATCTCCCACTCATGCAGTTGTTGGCTGTGTCTGCTGAGCAGATCCGCTACTTGGTTGTCCTTGCCTGGGAGGTGTTCCGCCATGAGAAAAATGTTTCTTTGAATGGCCCACAACATGCTTTGTGCAAGATGTGATAGCTGTGGAGAGTGTGTTCCTCCCTGTTTCTGGATGTAGTACATTGCCGTCATGTTGTCCGTTCGGATCAACACAGCTTTGTTGAATAAATGTACTTTGAACGCTTTCATTGCTAGAAAGATTGCCATCATTTCTAGCAAGTTGATGTGCATTTTCTTTTGTTATTGTGTCCATAGGCCCTGCACTGTGAACTGAAGGACATGGGCTCCCCATCCTGTCAGAGATGCGTCCGTTGTCAACACGATTTGTTTTACAGGCTCTTGGAACAGTCGTCCCTTGCAAAGGTTTTGTGGATTCCACCAATGCAGAGAGTTGTATTCACGACTGGTCACCAACACTAGGTCTTTCAATTGTCCTTGAGCCTGGTTCCACTGCTGTGGCAAGCACTCTTGTAGCGGACGCATGTGTAGTCTGGCGTGAGGGACTATGAAGATGCAGGAAGCCATCATGCCTATGAGTTGCATAAACACTCGGGCAGAGAGCGGGTGTTGGGGCTTAAACTTTTGTATTAGTAGCTGCATACTGTTTATCCTTGCAGCGTTTGGGTATGCTTTTGCTGTGAGAGTATTTATTGCCTCTCCCAGGTACTGTTGTACATGGGATGGCTGAAGATGAGATTTTTGGTAGTTCAACGTGAAGCCTAGGCTGTGCAGTAGGTGAATTGTTTTTGACATGTGGCTGGCACACTGCTGGGCTGACTTTGCTTGTATTAGCCAGTCGTCCAGGTAGGGATAGACGTGGATATGTTGTCTTCTTAAGTGTGCAGCCACTGTTGCTAGGCACTTTGTGAACACCCTTGGAGCTGTTGTTACACCAAATGGAAGTACTTTGAATTGGTAATGTTGATTTAGTAGCGTAAACCTGAGATACTTCCTGTGAGCAGGATGTATCGGGATATGGAAATATGAGTCTTTGAGGTCCAAGGTTGCGAGGAAGTCTCCCTGCCGCAACAGTGGTAACACTTGTTGTAGAGTGAGCATATGAAAATGCTCGGATAAGATGTATTGATTTAGGGGCCTGAGGTCCAATATCGGTCTGAGAGACCCGTCCTTTTTGGGGATGAGGAAGTATAGCGAATACACCCCTGTACCTTGATGTTCTAATGGTACTAGTTCTATGGCCCCCTTTTGCAGCATGCTGAAAACTTCTTGTTGCAATAAGTTGAGGTGTTCTGCGAACATAGGACGGTGTTTTGGAGGTTTGTTGGGTGGTGTGGAGGTTAGCTCTAGGCAATAGCCATCTTGATAATTTGCCGTACTCACTTGTCTGTAGTGATGTTTTGCCAGACTGGTAGGAATTGTTGTAAACGTCCCCCGACCGGTGTTATATGGTCTGGGGGTAGCGCTAAGGAGTCACTGCTTTGTATTTGCAGAGGATCTGGTGGTGTTCCCTCGTCCCCTGCCTTGGTTGTTAGTGCCGCGGTATCCACCGCTATTGTTTTTATTATAGGTGGTTTGTGTGTTGCCTTTGTAGTTTGTGGTCTGCTGTGATGAGTTGCCTCTTGCAGCCCCTCTGTATCCTGAGCGACGAAAGGAGCCTCTATGTTGTTGCGACTGTAGGGCTCCCATTGACTTCGCCGTCTGTGTCTTTTTTCATTTTGTCCAGTATTGTATCTACTTCTGGACCAAACAAGTAGTCAGGATTAACTGGCTGGTTTAACAGAGTGGACTGTACTTCGTTTTTAAAACCAGAAATGCGTAGCCACGCATGTCTCCTGATCATCACACTAGTGTTAATAGACCTGGCAGCAGTATCTGCCACATCTACGGCACATTTAATAGAGGCGTTAGGGATTAGCTTTACCTCTTGTATTAACTGTTCAGCTTGTTCTTTATAAGCGTCAGGTAGATGCTGTAAGAGTGTTTCCAAGGTATCATAGTGTGCCCTGTCATACCTGGCTAACAGGGCTTGTGTGTTTGATATTCTCCACAGGTTAGCCGCCTGTGCGGCTACCCTTTTTCCCCGATGCCTCATAAATTTTTGATTCTTTGTCGGGGGTGCAGCTTCCCCCGTTGTTTGTGAATTTGCCCGTTTACGTGCATTTACCACCACTAAAGAATCTAAAGGCAATTGCCCTTTAATACATGTAGGGTCTACTGGGGCTGGCCTGTATTTCTTTTCCATCCTTGGATTAATGACCCTGGCTCTTGTGGTATCCTTAAATATGTCCCCTGCATGTTTAAGAACCCCTTTTAACATGGGCAGTGTTTTAACTGTCCTTTCAGATGTTGCAAAGGTGTCAAAGAGGAAATCTTCTCCCACTGGGTCTGCATGCATGTCCACATTGTGGTGCCCTGCTGCCCTTTCTATCGATGCATTAAAGGCTGCTGTGTCTTCCGTAGGAGAAGGCCTAGCAGGGTATGTAGGTGTATCTGGAATGATTAGCGGGTCACCAGCATTGAGTGAGTCAGCCCATGGTTGTGTTTGACTGTCTGGGTCAACATCTACTGGGTAGTTGTATTCTTCATCATATTCTTGATCCACTTCCTCATCTGAGTGTGTGGGTGTATATGAATAAGTGTGTGGCCTATGTGGCTGAATAGGCTCAAAAAGAATAGGTGAGGTAGAGCAGTCCCTTTTCTTTTTTAGAGGAATAGTGTAGGCTTACTTCCCAGTCTCTGGCCTGATCTTTCTTTTGTAGTGAGTAATTTTGCCAGAGTTAGGGTCAATATAGAGCTTTGAGTGTTCAACTGATTCAGGGTCTGATGTAAGACTTCCTGTTCAGCAGTCTTGCTTGGTGTTGCCAAAGCTTTTTGTTTAATTAGTTTTCGTTAGACGTTGGTCTTTGGTTCGACCGCCTTAGGCCTTGCGGTAGGCGGAAGTCCAAATTTTATTGGTCCGATTGTTGTTTTTGGTACTACGGTTTGTTTTGGTAGTGCCTACTTTTTCGGAGCCGAAGGTTCGGTTCGAGTACGGCCTTTTGTACTTGTGCTGATGTTGGAGCCGATGGTTTTGGACCGACGGTCTTTGATGAAGGGTCGATACTTTTTTTCGGGTTGATGCTTTTCTTTTGGACCGCAATTGGTTTGTCGCCCTTGTGTGGGTTCGACAACCTTCTTTTGATCGAGTCCTTTCTTTGTTTTGTCAGCAGTTGGCGCCGATGTTTTCTGTTCGACGCCCTTTTGTTTCGGCGTTGGAACTGAGGTGCTGCTTTTCGGCTCGACGACCTTTGTGTTCGGCGCCGATGGTTCAACATAGTTTGGGCCGAAGACAGTATTGTCCACAAGCTTTTTTGGTCTCGGTTCCGATGGATCGATGTAGTGTGGTCCGAAGACCGTGTAGTCGATAAGTTTCGGTTTCGTTTTCTGTTCCGACACCCTTGGCCTCGACATCACCAACTTGGGAGGTTGTTGACTGGATGGCTCCTTTGTAATATTCGTAGCCGGGCTATATTGCGGGCTATTGAATGTCTGTTAAGATCTTGGCTAAGGCCGTGAGGCGAAGCCACGACCTGAGCCTGTCGGACCATGGAGGGGAACGGATTGATCGCTGTATCCGTTTCGTCACTGGAGTCGTCTTCAACGGCTCCGGTGACTTGTTAGTCGTCCCCTACCTCGACGATGTCTTCCTCCTCGTCGATGTAGTATTCAGAGTCATGCTCTGATCCTTGCTCCGACTGTTCTTCGTATTCTTCTGCCTCGACAAGTTCTTCTTCGATGATATTTTCTGGGTCTGGCGCTTGTCTCTTCATGGTCAGTCTTGCGGCCCTTCGAGTTCGAAGTGTCTTTTTAGATCGAAACTGGGCGCAGGCCAGGCAGTCGGACTCGTTGTGTTCTGGAGATAAACACTTGTTACATACAGGGTGTTTATCGATGTGCAGGTATTTAGAGTTACATTGAGGGCATCTCTTGAATGGGCTCCGTTCCATTGACGACTGGTCGCGTGGCGTCGAGAAGGCCCGCGGCCCGATTCGACGTTTTAGGTAGGTAAAAGTTTATAAGAAATTGTCGGCACCGATACGAGACAATACCGACGATAGCGGAGGCCTTTTGGCCTCTTAAAGAGAGTAGTTTCGATTCCAAACTTTGAGTAAAGGAATATACATCCGAACCCAATGGCGGAAAAAAACAATCTGAGGATGGAGAGGATGCCCATGTGCACTGTAGTCTTAGGGAGGAGCCACCTATCTCATGATACTTCGAAGACTCTTCCAGGACAACAACGTGCAATCATCCGGACCCAACACTAGGCGGCGATCTATGCACAGATATGAATTTAGCAGCCCGCATGCCTCGAACACTGATTTACATAAAGCTGGGTCTGAACTGTGGTGGCGAAGTGAGCTAAAGAACGATGATGAATTCAACCCAGATCTGTAACGGGGTGAGTGTCGGAAAAGCTTCAGCACTCAGTCTACCATCTCCTTGTGTTTGCTTTGTTTACTCCAAGTTGGCAGGGTATGCCCAGACGTGGGTCCCTTGCTCACTTTGCCACTGGATTTAAGCTAGCCTGGCTGATGAGGGGTGTTACCCTGAAACCGGTCCCAGGATGCTTGTTTCTGCTCGCCCTCCACCCACAACCTGGGAACAAAGTATAAAACGTTAGGTCAGGTATAATTGAAGATGTAACCAATTTTTGGGGATCATATATCAGTTCATCATACATCCTATATACTTTCAAACCAAGCTACAAAAAAACGGAGAACATAAAATAAACAGCACAAAAGGTATTAAGTTGTGAGTTTATTGCATATGTAACAAATATGAACATGACCTTCTAGGTCCTGCCTGCTATACAATCAAACTTTATTCCAGCTGGTTCCATAAACACATTAAATAGTAGTATTTGTTAAATACTTTGATTTAGACATGAAAAATTAGTGTACAACTTTCACAAAAAAGAAATACACAATAAACGGTGGGTTGGATAACAAGGATAGCAGCAATATTTAATAAAAAGATCAAGACAGTACAAAACAATAATTTAAAAAACAAAACAAAGTGGTCAAAAACAAAAACAATTGTCTGCAAAAGTACAGGGAACATGTTAAAAATTCTCAAAACAATGAAGAGGTCCCACTGAAATTATTGATGAATGATTTTTCAGCCTAACTTTAAAAATATATATTTTTGAAAAAGCCTAAAATACACAAATTCCATTTCATGAGCCTTGGTGCCAATTCATGAGAGTTAAATACAAGGGAACTCACAAAACCTCCATTAAGGGCCGGCTGAGCATTAATGTGGACAGGTCTGTTTTCTTAAAATGAAATAAGGGTCCCTTCCTTCTCCAACAAATATTACTCTAACTGCAAAATGGAATTTAATGTTTATGCAAACATTAAAGGTTGATTTGTTGCCCATCCAAATATTTTACTTCTTTACTTTTTCCAAATGTTAACAAATCAGTTATTCCATCCTAAACAGTGTCTTATACAGTGCTCATTTTACAATTAATCTTTTGTGCACGTTTACTGCATAATAAGCCACATTACACTGCTGTACACACAACTGGCACATAGTCAATCATACTGGGATTTCAATGGTTGTGGAAGCTATGTTAAAAATTCCAAGAAGCTAAGTTAGGCCCCAGGGATTGATGGTTGCAAAATAATTACAAACAACGGTTCAACTTGTGTTTCAGATATTCAAATACATTGTACAACTTCAAATCTATAAAATGAGGTCTTGATAGACATGAGGGCATTAGAGATCTATGTTCAAAAAGGAAAACACAAAGAATTCCCTTATTACGTCTAAAGGGCCAGCTTCTTACCAAATACTTTGTTTCTGCTATGTTAACATTAAGGAATTTGGACATCTGATATGCTAATCATCTGAGAAACTGAGAAGCATATACCAATTTCAATGGAAGAAATATATCCAGAAAAGAGATTGTGAGAAATTAAACAGGTTGCCCATTTATAAAATAGGCATAGTGCTCTATAATGATGAAGAAGCAGCAATGATTATCTAAAAAGACTGCTTCTTGTAAGTATAAGCAAATAGGTTAAATGAGCTGTGTATGTATGTATTTTTTGGTTTAACCTAAAACAATGAGAGTAACGTGGCTCAATGATGCATGCCGTTTACAACTAGATTAGAAAAAGTACATATTTCCTTCAATGTTGCACTAATGGGGCTAAAAAATTAAATGTGCAGTAAAAAGCATTAATCTTTTTACTGCTCAAAATATCATACAAGCAAATTAGAAACAAAATCTTTCCTCTGAAGACATCTCTGGTGTTCTCAGTTCATCAGCCGTCTCCCATTACCAATCTGAGGTGACCATTACCAAACTGTGGTAGCAGTTCCCATAGGCTTGGAATGAGTGAAAAGAGTCACATGCCAGTGAGAGTAATGTTTGGCCACAACAGAATACGATACCGATTGAAACCCGGGATATCATTAATTAATTATAGTCTCAATTATTTTACATGAATTAACTGAATAAATGACATTTTACATTGCAAGACCAATTACATACATTTTTACAACGTAAAGAATGTATAAACTAACTTCGACTACTTAATTGTTTTAAAGCTTATTTTGGGGCACATGCACACCAAATCAATTTATTCAGTAACATGTCAATAATTCAATCTGGTCTGTTGACCATACGGACAAAACAAGTGTGTAACTTAGCATACAGCTACATGCCAGTGGCCAGCATTATTCACATTATGCTATTGCCATATTACAAAGGAATAACCAGAGGCTAAAAAGAAAAGTAAAGAAAAGATAATTCATATTTGTCAGAAATCTGGAGAGAATGGAGCATTACATAAACTTATTTTTGGTTATACTTTAATGCTTTTGTTATACATAAGGTATTAATGTGGTGCAGAACGACTAGTGGTGTAAGAAACATCCACAGATTAAAAATGAGGTGTGGGTTGCAGTAAGTATCAACTACAAATGAAACAAACATGCCAATCAAGCAATAATGTTGCATTAAAAAAAACAACACTAAATGTTTCTAACTGGCCATAGAAGAGCAGTACTCATTTCAAGCATTTTGAGCAATGTAGATGTTATGGCAGTTCAAAAACGCAGAGAGCAAATGCATGCTTTGCCAGATAAGCTACCCTAATGAAGGCGAGGTTAAAAAACATTGAGATCAGCTACGGTCATTTTGAATAATATTTTTGTTACCTGGTATGCAGGTGAAAATCTGGATTGATCCTGTGATTTTAACAGGATTTCAAGATATATTTGGCTGAAAAATACCAACACTACTGATGTTATGAAAGGGTAAGAAATAGGTAAGAAGGACAATGTTACGTGGAATTTCAATCCACATGACTGTATACCCACAGTGCAACACTTCATCTAGAATTTCCACAAACCAATATCCTGCGATTCTAAGCAAAAGCCCAGAACACTGTAGAGATACTAAAAGTAGGGCTGTTTGAAAAGTAAATGTCATCCAAATCGACATTTTCAAAGACTGGCGATGCTGAGAAAAACACCAATAATGAAAACTACATTTAAAAATACAAATGTGAGATTGTGCTTTGACGAAAATCAGAGCAGTGGGTGGGCACACCTATCTAGGTGCTACTATATGTAAATTCAACTACAGATCTCAATGTTTCATGCAGGAGGATACGGACATTCTTTCTGAAGCCAATTTAAACTTCAAATCTAGACCTATCCAATTTTGGTTGAAAAATCATTCATTTTGGTAGAAGACAAATCGCTGAAATGATGAAGCAGATAAAAGAACTTGAATATGATATTCCATTGACTAGAAAGAATCCATCATGCTCAAACCAATAGTCAAGAGAGAAGGGAGCAGGAGGTGTGAAACTGCAAAATAGAATGCATTTAATTCAGGGTATATGGTTTATACTCGTCAGCTAGAAAAACATATTTGCTCATGTAAAGTGGACTAAAGGAGAGTTTTGAAGCAGCCAATGAATGGCATTCATGTCGGTGATTTCAAATTACCAAAGACTGCTTTAATTGTCGCAGTCTGTACATCTTTCCTTAACCTTAGACTCTCTCTGGTCTAAAGCAAAACATGAGAATTTCTTCACCTCGGATCGAAAGGTGTATGGTCTGCTTTTTAAAGTAAACAAAATGAAGCAGCAAAACTAAAGTTGCAAATATATATTTCTGAAAAGAAAGCAAGATCTGTAGGTGCATTCAAGGTAGCAGTGAAGTGCTTGTTAAAACAGTCATTAATAGTCTCATACCTGTATGCCTATTATCTCACCTCAATTGTCAAAATTCAGTTTGGACCAAATAGATCTGCTCATACAAGCCACCATGCACTAAATACAGGACACATACATGTAAATCTATGGACTGGGTTACCACTTCAGAGTTTCTCGGTACCAAACTTCAGAAAATACTAAATATTTCAGACATCTTCTAGTCGCCTAACCAACCTTGATGAAATTAGCTTGAGCGGGACCTAAAACTGTTTTTACTACAAGCAGGCCCTTACAAAAGAACCCAGAAGAAAAGTTCCTTTTAATGAGGTGCCCAATAGGGACTCATTTAAGTGCAACGAGATACATGACAATACGAAAACGAGAACGTTTTTATAATACACCCCATTCTAGCATGGTCTTTAACCTATCCCATTAAAAAAACTGTCTGGAAACCAATAGGAACATCTTTTCTACTGTTCCCCCCCTTTGACTTGAACCCTGAAGTTATTTTCATTTTTGTGTGTTAAAAGAAAAAGGGCACGGATCTGGAAAATGACAATATGGAGTGAGACAATTAGAAGGTGGATGTTCACTGACTGCAGAACCAAAGTACCTCCAAATATAAATGGATGACCAAAAGACAAACACTGAATGAAGAAAATGATTGCCATACAGGGATCTACTCAGTCGCTTAATAGCCATCTTGTTCAGACCTAAAATAAAAGCACTTTGCAAAACAAATTCAGACAGGGAAATAGTCAATGCCAGACAGTCCCATTTGAATAATGGTGATTTAGACACCAGTTTCCACTCAAAGAGGCAACTATGCACTATTGTAGGGAAGGAAGTAAAGAACCTGCTTACCGTAAGCTCATGTACCTGTCTTGAAACTTCACAAGCCTGTACCAAGTGTTAATCGTACCCACCCTGTAATGTTAAAACAGTTGGCAGATTACTATATTTAAACAGAACTAAAAGAAATCACAACTCCAGCCTTCAGAGAATGATGAAGCAGGGCACAGATGTTTTGGGACTGCATGTGAAACTCCAAAGGTAAGGACTGAGATAGCGAAGTATGAATAAAATTGCAGCAGCAGAAGATTCCAATTTGCTAAAGTATCCCCTAGCTTACATGTCTGAAGAATCAAAGCTTTGGTGCAGAAGAGAGTGGAGAAAATGGACTTCTTACTAAGCAAGGTTTGATTCAAGGTCCGTGTTTCACTAGACGAGCAAGATGATGAAAAGGAAACTGGTCCTACTAATTGATATGGCTAAGGTTAAAATATGTGGACACAAAATAAAGAAAGTTGGTGTTTGCATATCTTTTTGTGGTAGTTACAAAAGGGCCCCTTTTGTAATTACTTTGTGCTAACCAAAACACAGACACAAAATAGCATGTCCATTTACAGTCACTAAGAGTGGGCTTCAGGACCGGGAAGATGAAGACAGCTAAAATATATTCATCCCTTAGCCTCCCTTACAGACAAAATAACCTTTACTTTGGGCATCTGGAGTTTAAGACAAAGCTTTGTGGAAGAAAGTATAGAAAAAAGTTCAGCAAGCTTAAGCAGATCAGAACTATGGAAGTCTTTAGCAAAGTGAAGCAAATCAACATCCGTAGGCCCGGTAGAGAGTTTAAAGAGTCCCAAAACTACTGCAGTCCCACAAAGCTCCGCTTTGAAGGCCAAAATCTGCTCACTTTTACTATTGAAAGAGGATGAGCTTTCTATTTAATATTATGTACTTGCAATACAGTCCAATAGTCAATTAGATAGCCTTCATCAATCACAAGGAGGAAATATGGACAGACTCCCATCAAACAAATATGTTGGGTCAGGAAGACACCCTCCAACCCAGAACCCATGAAGCAGTTGCAGGTGGTGACGAAGGAATGGGCACAAGCACAAATGACTTCCAAAGGCTCATTAGGGCACATAATTAATCAGTGTATTCTTCACCTTGTTATTAGCCTTTTCAAATGACTGTTAGTCATTAACTTTGAACAATCTTTGATATACATTCCAGAACTGAGTCACTAAGCAGGATGCAAAACCAAACTATACTTAAAGGATTTGCTGTGTCCTCGATCTGTGCCTACAAACACCTTTAAAGAAAAAAGGCCAGGTATAATAGAGGAAGAAGATGCATCCTATGGTAAAACCAAGCCCATAAGAAAATGAGCCCAGCTGTAACCTTAGGTAGCAACTACCTAGATTAATGAAGACTCCACTCAAGGAGCGGTACACACACCTCATTTTATACAGTAATTTCTATTACACATGGCCTACACTGAGTTCACAACTTTAATCAAAGGCTCAGATATCGTAGAAGAAAAGATTGGTATTTCTTATTCACTAAGACCAGTAATGTGTAAGATTAGCATGCGGCTGAGCAGATGTGAATGCCAGTTATATCCATGTTTTCTAAATCGCTGATACCATTGAAACATTATAGGTCTTAATCACAAACTGTGAAAAGATTTAAAGTTTGCAGCACAGATAATACAAGCAATTTAAATGTGGAAACTGGGTAAAATACACACAAAAATCTGTTCAAGTCAATATCCCTCAACTCGACTAGATTGAACCTTAAATGAATAGTCCTGAGTTTGCAAAGAATCTGCTAGTGAGGAGAAATAAAAAATGCAGCATAGATTAGGCATGTGTTCCCATTTATCAACTAGGTAAGAAAACCTACAAGCATCTGCAACAGCAGAAAGTGGTCAATGGTACTGGATCCCACTAAAAGCCAAGACTGCTTACTAAGCCTATTAAAAGAAAGTCTGTGGTGAAGTCTGAAACACATATGGGATGATAAGACCAAGGAGGCACTAAGCAAACCACCGAAAGAGATGAAAGTAGTCTGAAGATAGGTGCAAATGTATGCAGTGGGTGGGGCTAACCTGTGTAAAATAATCTGCAACGGAAACTGAAAATGAAGTCACAAAGCATTAGACTGTTTTATAAAACGGTGTGTAATAAATCTAGAATTGAAACAAAAAACTGTTGCTGTTGTCTTATAACTGAACAAATATGCAAGTCATTCATGATATTCCATTTACACACATCTAGCAACTTGAAGCTAGGTTCTGTACCTTTATTATGCTGGGTAGATGCTTTAGGCAAAGGCACAATGCATGGACAAAAAGCTAGATCCTGGTGAGGACAATGAAAAATAAATTGTTTTATGGATGAATTTATCAACTAGCTCCACATATATTTAATTCAACAGCAGTTCACTTGACCGATACAACAATCGGACGTTTTCTCCTAGTACCAGTCTATGATCAAATGCATGAAGTAAAACACCGTTTTCAATAAGAACATGAGAACCTAGTTGTTCGCATTAGCTGATCGAGGCACACATTTCAATAGGATGAATTGTGCGTAGGGATGATAGATGAGTAATTAGAAAAAAAGTCTTTATTCTGTTTAGAAGTCGAAGAACTGCTAAAAGATGACAATATTGTGAAGGACGCAGCAAGTAAGGTCTAGACTAAAGGTTAGGAATTAAATTTGCAAGAGATAAGCGATCCATAGGATAACTCTTGGGTAGGGCAATCAGCAGCAGCTAGACTTCTGGAAGAACCCAGAATATAAAAACAAGGTTGTAATGAAGCCCTATTGGAATTAATTGTTTTTCTTACTGTCCCTGAAGTGTCTAGAATGTCACCATAATTACCAAAAATTCTTTGTTCAATAATCCAGAGGACGACTACATTTTTCGTCCCGAGACAAACTGACTGCACAAGAACGCACTTATATAACATCAAGTCTTTCATATATTGATGCAGAAGGTCCAAACTTTGACCAAAGCTCATATCATCAGATAAAACACTGGGAAAATAACACCTAAGTGCCACAAAAGCATGAAGAGGAACTCGCATACTGGAAGAAGGTGGCTGATAGGAATACAAGACAACCCTCCATGCAAAACCAACATATCTTATCTCAAGTGTTTTCCAAATGTGCATGCAGATAACAAGATAGGAATGGGACAGACATTTTTGACATACGAAGCAGACAAAGACCACACAAAGCAATTCAAGCCAAAGACCGAGCTGCTGGAGCTAAAAGGCTGGTGAGCTTAATTTAACAAGTTAAGAATTACTTCTAAAATGAGAAAGGTATTAAAAGGCCTCCCACAAAAGAGATGCATACACACCACATCAACGCTCTTTAAATTTAACTTTTAAAAAATACCGCGAACTGCTGTCATCTGCTGACATAAAAGCCCCTTTTTACCTGCTTAGAAATGATGACGTTGCTCGAAGTAGTTTCATACCAGGCTTAAGATACAATTGTGTGACAGAAAACAATGGTTTACTGTTAAATTTATAAAGAATTTCTCCTATATGACAACTGTATAGACCCTGGAAACGGTTGTTTGAGGGGAGTGAGGTAGTGGAACCTCATATTTCATGAGGTTGAAGGCAAAATGTTTCAGAACTAAGTAACTAATGACGGACCATTCTTGAAGCTTGTGTACTGGTTACTCAGTTGTGTTTATAACAAAACACAACTGGCATCTCTACAAGTGATGCAACAGCCATATAGGGGGAAGAAAAATTTATGGGATAGTCTGTCTTAACTTAGCCTCGTCATCACAACGACTTGTGAAGACACTGGTTTGCATCGTGTCAAGATTACATTTAAGGGAAAAAGCATGAATAGGTTTGTTTCAAAAGCAAACTATGCTAACTGTGGAAAAATTCAAGATATTTTAAAATATTAGATTCAGTTAACGTATCATAAACCTGTGAAATACCATTTGATTGGTGACTCCTTTAGTAGCAGATTCACCTACAATACTGATCATCCTCTAAAAAGCAAATTCACGTCTCATCTGGCTCATCTCAGCACACATCTTTTCAAAAAGACGAAACAATTGCAATGACCCTCGAAAGAAATGCTATCGATGTTTGAAAGCATGGACCAGAACACTAAATCTCACAAGGAATATTACAGCTTAAAATATTAAAACTGCAGCAGAAAAGCAAAAATGTGGTTTTCTGCTAGGCTATCAAACTATCTAAAATCATTTCTCCAAAAACATGCCAGTAGTGTTTAGTATGTCATCCCTTTCACAGATCGGATTCAGCAAAGAGCATATAATCACTTATTAGCACAAACCTTCTCATGTATGACAGGTTAAAAATGTCAGAACGCAGTTCACAAGTTTTAGCCAACTTTTAAATGCTCAGGTAGAGCTAATGATTTACTGGAGTAAAGTGACTGCAAACAGTATTGTATTTCTCCAATAGCTAATGGGAGAATTTTGCATCGACACTTGCTTCCTCTCCACTCTTTATACTGGACCATCTCATATCTTCAGTCTTTGACTCTCAGCTCAAACAAAAACTTGATTTTACTAGGCAAACATTGAATGACACTAAATGCGGAACAAACCTTTCCCCAACAAAACAAATGATTACCATACAGTAGAGAAAAGGAGAAGAGGGGGAAATCAATTTGGAGAGCAGTGATTAGTTACAATTACAGTGGTTGCAGTTAAGTATCAAAATGGAGTAAGAACCTATACAATGCACATACTGGATATTTTTTAAGGCTCCAAGTTTACTCCATAGGTTTATGATTTGGGAAGCAGAGCTTGCTTGGACCAAGGAAAGGCATAGTCACATCTCACCGACTAGGACGGGATGGTGAAAAACTATGTGAGCCTCTTACGATCTCATTTCAGCCTTTTTTTCATCCTTTGGTATCAATTACAACTCAAGAGGTCTACCTTTGTAGGTCAGTTTAACACCAGAATGTTTGACAGACCAATATGCCAAAAACCCAAAAGGTCACAGAGGTTGAATCAAACCCCTTTATATCATGCAACAACTATTTTACGTAGATCTTTGCAACATAATTATATTGCATGGGCTGGTCAGTTGAACTAGAAAGCTGTGGATCGGTCTAATACACATAGTTGCTAGTTTTTTTACTTACTCTTTTGCCGTGGTAAGAACTAACTAAGAAATAATTCGGGACTCAATGGCAATATATTGGAGTATTACTAACCAAAACGGATTGTTTGGTCAACACAACATTGTATGTGCAGTGTTGCAGGCTATGATTAATCATGTTTGCATGTACCACTTGATCCGTATGGGAGGTAGTGATCAAAGCTATTTTTGCTTTTCTCTGCAAATCTGGGCTCTTTCAAAATGAAAAGCATCCTTTTCTTCATGTTTAAGTTCCACATCAGAAATGTCATCAAGTCCCCAAACGCCCCGCCAAGCTTGAGGCAATTTGACTAACATACAGGAATCTTGGACATTAATGGGCAACCATTCTAAGAATGAAAAGTCTACCAGTTACTGTTTTTGCTTTAACCCAAACTGAAGGTCCATGAAAAGGAGTTTTGAAATCATATCCCACCATTGACCGAGAAGTGTGCTACTGAAGAAAAAAAAAAAACACTTTCAAACAAGAAATACTTCCATAGGAAGAAACATGGGATAAACTGGTCCTCACAAGTACAATGTTCATATCACAACAGGTGATGCATGTGGAATCTTATTTCTATGCTATAAAATAAAATTTTCAAGTAGACAGAACTGCCCTATGAACACAGCCTTGTGCTTAGATATGGCACAATTCACGAGCATTATATCAGACTTTCAAAAAGCTAAAATTATTCATGGACAACACAAAGCAAGTCAAAACTCTGAAATGCAAACAATAAAACTATCGCTGGGTCCTTTATAGTCATGTTATTTTGATATAAACCCAATTTTGTGCAAATTAAAACAGCCGGCATGGTTAAGGACAGATGTACACTTTTTAGTTGGTTTTCATTTCGAATGTCAAGCCTTAATAAAAGCGGACTACATTTGAAAACAGATGCCAAACATGGCACTATATAGTTTGCTTACTGTAGAGGCTCCCTTTGAATCAATCCTACTACACCACCAGAAATAAATCTGAGAACTATGATAACCAGATTAAATAGGAACAGAACTTACTTATTAGCTTAGCTTTCAGTAATTTCCTAGTAAAACCTTACGAAGTCAATTATCACAGAAATCACAGCTTTGCAATGTATTACTTTTTCCTTGATTTTTTCTAATGCGTTCATTTAAGGTTTCAGAAACATGCCCGCCCCCTTTTCCCCACACTCAGTCATGGGTTCATACACAAAAAAGTGTTTTCTCTTGTGAGCTCTTTAACATAGAGCTGCATATTCTGCAGGGAAAGTGGACTTCCATGCGAAATAAAAACTTTCAATGTGCAAAACATCTATTTCAACCAGGAACAGGAAAAACAAATTGCCGTAGCACAACCCCTCGTTATAAAATGTCCGGAGTTATTCATTTTTCATCCAATTTTCTTTTAGCTGGACTATCCTACTAAGGCAGAGTGTTTAAGGTGTGGCTTCTCTTACACACGAGTTTATTTTCTGCAGGCTACTCAGCACAAGTAAAAATCCCAATGATGAGTCCTGAAATGCTCCGATTTCCAGCGACTCACTTAGACTGTTGTACTTCCTTCAAATGTGAAATAACTTTGACAGAAAAGCCGCAGGTGTCTCTTGTAGTTGCAAGTCTTTGACAAACTGTGGTTTTAAAATTATATTGTAGGACCATAGGTCAACAGTCCATCCACAGTATGGCTCATCACTTTAACTAAAGCTGAACTGCATGTTCCACTGGAAGGAGATGTGTGGTACAAATTGTAACAAAGGTGACAATGGGTGAAAATCAAGTGAATGACACGCCCTACAAAAAGGGAGGCCTCAAAGGAATACCACAATATCCTTAGAGTTCAGATGCACCCAAACCGCTTAGCAGAAACCTCAGAAGACGTTTCTTGCAGTTTTTATCTGTAATTGATGAGCTAATGCTTGTGTCCTTTGGTTGCCTCTTCACTCTACAGCAAAACCACACGTTTCTTCGACAGCTGTCAAGAGCTTCTCATAAAGCTTTTCATACGACTCATAAGGCGGGATGTCGATTCGGTTAAAGCTGAAAGAGAAAATTACATCTGTTCAGAATGTGCATGTCAAATAAAGTTATTCAAAGACGTAGAAATTCTCAGCCTGTAAACAAAATTCCTAGATACAAAATCAAAAACTGGGAAATTCATAGAGGTGTTTGCTGTAAAGACTACTGAGTCCTTACCTAACATTTTATTGTTTCTGCAATCCCTATATCTAACAATTTACTCCCTTTTCAGCAGTCCCTGTAAATAGAAGTAGTAAAAGGAAAAATAAATAATTGGGCAGAATGGCCTGCCACACTATGATACAACCTTGTGCTGCCGACCCTACGGGCTGGGAGAAGGCATTTACATGTAAAATTAGTTTCACAGTTGGATGTTCATTATCGATACATGTGCTTTGTGTACTTATGATTAGATTTCATGAAAAGTTTTCGGGTCACTGACCAAAGGAGAGCATAATCTGAACCTACTTGCCCTGCCCCCCCCCCCCAAATAAACAACTCAGAAGGCCTGTGTGTTTCAAAACGATTCAAAGATTATTTTCTAGATAAAATTATCTTGGGTCAAAACCCCATTTCCACATAAGTTGTGTAGGTTGTCACGTGAAAGTAAACAAAGAAAATCCAATAAATTACAAAATGAGTCTTACATTCTTCATTTCTTGTTAAGGTCTCATGCTTGGCCTACTGAGCAAGCAGTACATCTCAGTGAACAACATCTAGAAGTTAAGCATAGCTGCCAAGGTTTGAGATTGCTTTTGTGTGAAATTTCCATCATTTCAGTGCAATTATGAGTGACATTCGAAGACTATGAGTGACACTTTCTCGTGAGCAAAATCAAGCAATGAAGACGAGGTAAACGTACAAATATTAGAAATTTCCCTCATATGAGCAACGAGAAACTAACAATAATAAAATTATAATAAAACCATTTTTAAAGCGCCTGGCTACACAGAAGACAGTGTGTCCCCGCGCTAGAATACTGCTAGGTTGCCAGAGGCAGAGGAGGGATAGGTCCAAGAGGGGAAACCATCAAAAGGTTACACAGAAGGGAAAAGGAGCGTCTTGAGTCTAGCACGGAACCTGATCTCAGAAGGCTCCAATCGGACGTAGAGCGGAAGTTCATTCCAACACCTGGAGGCCAGATATCTATATGAACAACCTCCCATCCTGGCTCTGGTGATTCTGGGGAGTTTAAACAACATTGCACCAGACGATCTCAAGTTTCTGATGGGACGATGCATGGTGAGAAGATTTTTTAAGTAGTCCGGGCCTTTGCCCTGAGCAATACGATGCGCAAAGCAGAGGGCTTTAAATTTGATTCGCTCCTTGACAGGGAGCCAGTGAAGGTTGGCTAGAGCGTTCTTCCCAGATGCTCTGCGAGGGAGTCTGAGCACAAGGCGAGCGGCTGCGTTCTGCACGCACTGCAGTTGATGAAGGCCTTTTTTGCTCAAGCCTAAAAGCAGAGCATTCCCATAATCGAGGTGGGGGGTCACCAAAGCATGGACAATAGTCTTTCTGGCCTGAATAGGAAGGAGATCTAGAACCTTACGGAAGACTTTCAGAATGCTGAAACACCTGTCACTTTACTGACATGAGATTTGTAAGAAAGATCTGAGTCCAGCATTATACCCAGATTGCGTACCGAGTCCACCGGACGAGGTAGGCTACCCAGTTCCGCAGGCCACCACATGTGAGACCAAGCAGAGACTGATTTCCCTACCACCAGCAATTCTGTTTTAGCGCCATTAAGGCGCAGACAGTTGCTGTTCATCCAAGATGCCACTGATAGCAAGCAGTTGGAAAAATTGGTGGCATCTTCTCTGTGGTCGGGCGTAAGCTTGAACATCAGTTGGGTATCGTCAGCATAGCTTACAATGCCCACCCCAAATCTCTCAACTAGGCGAGCCAGGGGTTCCATATAGATATTAAACAAAGTAGGGCTCAGACTCGAGCCCTGGGGAACCCCATGGCTTGCCTTTCTAAGGGAAGACTTGAAGGGTGGACAGTGCAACTGAAAGCTCCTATCAGCCAAAAAAGACTATCCATGCCAGGGCCTGTCCCACCACTTCCATATCAGAGAGCCTGGACAGCAGCGTTGTGTGCAGCACGGTGTCAAAAGCTGCACTGAGATCTAATAACACCAACGCTGCTGTCTCTCCTTCATCCACTATTTGTCTCAGACATTCAGTGGAATAGAGTACGGCTGACTCCGTGGAGTAGCCTGCTCTAAAGCCCGATGAGTGGGGTGAAGGAATGAGTGCTCCTCCAAATATCTCATCAGCTGCCTGTTGACCACTTTTTCCACAACCTTCGCACAAACAGGGAGAAGGGAAATAGGGCGGAGTTCTTAAAACTTCAGCAAAGCACCAGGGAATTAAGGACACTGCAGGATGGAGGAGTGTGCATAACAACCTTGCAACACATCTCACATTTGTGTCATTTTTCTTTTCCACACACTTATTAGTATTGTGAATAGTAGCACCCACTCTAAGTCCTGCATGAAATCATACTCATACATCAAGTAACAATATGCTGTTCAAACAATGTGCAGAGGGCCGGTGCCTTGCTGATTTAACACAAATACTAAAATTGGGTCCCAGAAAACCATCAACTGCTTTAAAAACAGCCTTGTTGCTAGTGTTCAAATGGCTTAGGTTGCTATGCCTCAAGGAGCTATTTTTTTAATAATTATTTGTATTAATTTTGTAAGACAGAACACAAAACAATACAAACACTCAATGGTGTATGATGAAACCTAGGGAGTTGGCGAAGGTACAGACAGCAGGCAACCAAGGTAAAACTCTGTAATTTATGTAAGTAGGACCATAGCAATGATGCATATCAATAGCATCAACTCTGATCAGCCAAGTTAGTTTTTTAACTATTGCCCCAAAGTTTAACGTATTTTGATGGTAAGCCTCCCCACATGTACAGCATCTTCTTGGCTGTTGCACAGTAGTTCATGCCCCGTTACCATTCCGCCATCGGCGGAGATGAACCAATTCTCCAGTGACAACCAATATCCCTCTAGGCGACCAGGAATCCCACTCCAGCCAATAATGTTTAGCTCAGTATGGCACGGCTCAGCCTGGAGCAGCCGCTCACTGAGCCCTGGACTCACGAGTCAACTAGATGGTAATGTATTTTGGGCAAACTCATCAGGGGTAACAGTGATGCAAGAAAAAACACATCAGAACCAAGAGTAACCAGCAATTAATAACACATATTGTACAAATTATAATTTCCACTTGCGTGACACATAACTGTTAAATGTTGTAAAAAGAACAATCTACCATGCACATCCAGTGGATGACATCATGACTAATGAACCAACTACGTGTGTGCGGCAAATACCCTATTGTGACAAAAGACCAATTTATCAAAAACAAGGGAATGCCCTTGTGTGTATCCATATCCTAAAAATATGCTCTGTGTAAGACCCAAATCAGAATCATGTGCGAGACGTGCCTGTTCTGAAAACACAGGGTACTGAACGAAACTAAAAACAATTAAACTGCAATAAATACAAGCGCCATTACTTGCTAACTAAATTTACCTGCACCAGTGGGTGAAGCAGTCTGGTCTGTCCATTAGTGAATAGACCAAGTAAACATAAGTGTGTTTCGACTGCTTTTTAACTGGCGCAGATTGATTAAACTGTATGACATGATATGAGGCTGACTCCGAGAGAAACAAACAAGCTACTTCAATCATGCAATTCATGCTGTGAAAAAACATAAATGTGAATAAACTGTACTTAAGAGAAAAACCCATACGGAGATTTGGTTAAAATGAACCTTTCGTCTAATAATCACTGCGATATTGTGGCAGAAAAAAATGAATAATGTGTAAAATAGAGGAACATTGATGAATACATAAACATATGGCTACTACATCAGTAACACAGTTTTACGGGAGTTTCCATAATATTTACTGATATTCTTATCTGGCTTGGGTCTTAATGCCCGGGGCTGGTGAGGATTGCCTAAGGGCTGCAGAGGCAGGCGGGGTAAGGCAGATCTTTTGCAAACATCCTGCGGCCTCAGTGCTGCAGCGAGCCAACCTGAACTCTGCTGGTGGTTGATGGGCACCAAACTGGCGTCACAGGCAGTGTTGCAGTAGAGAAACTTAACTGCTGCTTGCTGTCTCGGAGACTTCCTTCTTGGCAAATTAGACACCGACTTCGCGGTTGCTGTAGTCACATGACGCTGTGTCACGTGATGCCGCCCGCACTGCCTGGCCTGGGCTCAGTCTCAGCTGATATTTGAAAGCAGTCTGTGCAACTTAGTCCCAGTTAGTATTGCGTCGTTTGTGGGTACACACTTGGAATCCTCTACTCCGTAATCTAGCCAGCAACTGAACTAAATGATTTATAATGCCCCTCACTTCAAGGCAAGGCGCACTTACTTTGGCTTTCTGCACTAGACTCCAGCCAGCAAATGGTGTTAGGAGCCAGCACTCTCCGGACCACAGCACATGATAGGCACAGCTGACGAGGCGCTAATATGTGTGACTTCGCATTTCAGTGCGGTGATGTGGACCACCACTCTGAAATGCGTTAGTCTAACGCATGATGCGTGATACTTGGCAGGACTGGTTAAGTGAGTTTTACAGGATTAATTTGACTGACAAGTTACTTACCTTCGGTGATGCCTTATCTGGTAGAGACAGTATCTAGCCACAGATTCCTCACCTTTAAATTTCCCAGATCTAAGGCTGGATCTGGAAGTTTTTTCTTCAAGCAATACCCCTTCACACCGGTAGGTGGCATCTGTCTGCTCCGCTTGACGCTGTCGGCGTCGTCCACTCTTGAAGTGAGGTCTGCGACACCTATATGGGCGCCACCTCGGCACGTTGACGTCAGTTACTTTTCACAACATTCCACACCAGAAACGCAGAGCCATGAACAGTACGGACTTTATTGTGTTTAATAACTAGGTCCCTGAAAGGGAACAATGCGGACCATAGAAACTAGTCCACAGTGCGGAGAGGATGGGTAGATTGGTAAGGAATTTGCGGCTAGATACTGTCTGTATCAGGTAAGGTGTTACCAAATGTAAGTAACATGCCCCTCTGAGTCGTCTAGTCGCAGATTCCTTACCTTTAAATAGATATCCAAGAAATATCCTCCCCGGAGGAGGGACTGTGGACATGTTTCAGACAAGAAAGTCCTGGAGGATCAAACAGGCAAAATGTCCGTCATTACATCCGTGACTGTCCAGACAGCAATGTTTGTTAAACGTGCGCAGGGAGGCCCAGGTTGCTGCCTGACAGATTTCAAGGACCGGGACTCAACATGCTAAAGCAGTGGTAGCAGCCTTAGGGCTGGTAGAATGACCTTTTAAGCCTTAAGGAGGCTACTTCTTTGCCAGAGCACAGGGCGTCTTGACAAATAGTTCACTCCGCCCCGTTTGTAGCAGTACCACATGACGGTGGTGTTGTCTGAACACCTGAACTAGCCTTCCTTTGTTTGGAGGATTTCAATGCCAATCGGATCTCTCAGAGCACCAGTATGTTGATTTGGAGTCTGGATTCCACCAGAGACCAGAGTACTCTGATCCCCACCTCCCCCAGATGGCCGCTCCATCCCAGATATAACTCATTTATCACTACTGTGGGATCAGGTTGGGGAAGGGTGAGGGGTCTGCCTCAGACCCAATCACGATTAGTTAGCCACTGCTGCAGGTCTCGTGTAATTACCTCAGATCTGGACCATTCTTCCGATGCTGCACCCACTGGAACTTCAGTTCCCACTGCAGAGCGCATATGCCATCTGGCATGTGCCACCAGCAGAATGCAGTAAGCCATGAGGCCCAGAAGCCTCAGTCACGCTCACCAAAATCCAGGGTAGAGGCTGAAACATCAGTATCCCTGCCTGAATATCCTGGACTCGCTACTCGGGAGGATAGGCCCGAAACTGCACTGTATTGATGAAAGGGAGCGTCTGAGAGGGAGCTGCGACCACCATCACCTTGTTAAACACCTGAGGGCACTGGTAAGGCCAAAAGGGAGTACCGTTAACTGAAAGTGCCTGTGGCCCACCGTTAATCGCAGGTAACGCCTGTGGGAGGGCTGGACGGGGATGTGCCACTAACTGGTTGACCATGGTCTGAAAGGCCAAGACTAGACTGGTCTGGAGGCGGAAGCTGAAGGGGGGGCGGGGTGTTAATCGGAGGGAGGGGAAACTGGGGGGGCTTGTTGACCCGACCTCTGGCTACCCGACCGGGGTCAGAAAGAATAGAGACCTAGTCCACGCAGGTGTTGTGCAACTTGCACAGTTCAGGGGCTGGGGTGTGTCTGGCATGGTTGAAAGCCTCTTCCCAAGCCGCGAACGGCAGACTGGAGACGAGAGGTAACAGAGGCCCAAGATCTTGGCCATAGCCTGTCAGTGTCCGATAACCGTGAGTAAAGTAAAGTCCACATTTGTAAAGCGCACAATCACCCGTAAGGGTCTCTAGGCGCTGGGGGCCGTCGGGAAGATTAAGCGAGCTATTGCCCAGAGTCACATGGTGCTGGGCTAACCTGCCGCCGGAGCCGGGGATCGAACCGTGGTCCCCAGATTCCAGCGTCAGTCGCCCTGGCCGCGGCGCCACACCTCTTGAGTGGAATGAAGAAGAGGTCTTGGGACACCTGGAGTGGGACAGACCTTCCTCTCAACTGGGACCTAGAACTTTGAGGGGGCGAGCACAGCAGCGCCTGCTGGACAACGAGCAGCCTTGGGGACTGCTCCATCTAAGCCTTTGGAGTCATGGCCTGGCAGTCAGAGCACAACTAGGAGTCGTGGTCGCACTACAGACACCACAAACTAACCAGATGCTGATCTATCAGCGACATGTCGCGGTGACAGGTGCAGCACAACTTGAAACCTGAAGTTTTCCTAGACATGACTTCATACACACCGAGGAAAAAGAGGGGAGCTGACAAAGTTGAAAAACTCATGTAAAAAAGTGACAGAAGTTGTCTCTTTTCACATATCGGCGCTTTACTTGCGTTATATAGGTGACGCGGACGTCACTTCTGGCGTGGACGAAGTCACGCGGAGCGGCCAGACACCATCTACCGGTACACAAGGGTATTGCTCGAAGAAAACATTTCTGGGTCCAGTCTGACACCTGGGAAATTCTACGGGTAAGGAATCTGCGGCTATATGCCTCTATCAAATAATGAAGATAGGCATCACAGTTCAAATATTAATAGTGTTGCATAAGTATGATGCACATGCCATGCTGCCGTACCACATTTGTGTGCAAGTGGTAGGATGCCACTTAATACTGTAGTAGCAGCTCTCAGAAGATATTGGTTGCCTTCCTCTACCACGTACAGTGAACTCATTCTATCAGAAAGTCTAATTCACAGATTTAAGAGGAAAAGCGAAGTAAATCACAATTTACCTTTATGGAATGCACTCGATAGCAATAGAGGAATTATGAGCTTGAACACCATCACTGAATCTTTTACTATGGATTATTACCAAACTTCATTTTAACATGCTTAATAAAGTATGAACTATGTCTTTGGAAGTCAATAAAAAGAACCAGCATTCAGCCTATTACCACGAAGGTTATCAAATGCAATGATGGACAGGCAAGCAAATGCTATGGGGTCTACATTACGGAAAAAGATTAATATATGAATCATTATGAGGCAAAGCCTTCTCGGTCTAGTACATGCCCAAATAAAATGTAATATAAAAAAGGAATCTTTGAGGCTGTGTGGTCTACTTCTGAACCTGCATGCATTCCAGAGTTGGATTTAGAATGAAAACATCTGTTCAAGACCAGAACATTTGAATTCTGCTGAATAATCTAACAGTACATGCAGAACAAAAATAACCAGAATTTTTCTAAAAGCACATCTTCTATATGAAGATATTTATTTATTTTATTTTTTATTTAGAAGTTTTCTATAGCGCTAACAAGACCCGAAGGTAGCAGAGCGCTTTACAGTAACAGGCGTGACAGGGTGAACAAAAATACATGTAACAGGTAGAGCAGTCCTCGAAAGGCAATATTGGGGGAGGGAAAGTTCGTAAAGTGGGACTTTTGGTAAAAGGATACATAGATAACACATAGTTCAGTAGGAGATCTTAGTTATCTGGGACCTAGGGAGCGGATGAGGAACAAGGATTTGAGTTGGTTCTTGAATTCCGCATAGGACGGTAGAGTTCTGATATGCGGAGGGATAGAGTTCCATATTTTGGGGGCATTTCCAGTGAAGGAGCAGTCCGCAGTTTTCTTCTTTCTGGTTTTTGGAAGGATGAGCAGCAGGGAGTTGGAGCTTCTCAGATATCTGCTTTGGCCTGCTTTTTTGAGCTTGGTTGCCAGGTATTCTGGTTTACCGGTGTGGAGGGCCTTGTGGGTTAGGCAGGCCGTTCTGAAGGTGCTACGCATTTCCACCGGGAGCCATTCGAGTTCTTTAAGTGCTGGGGAGATGTGGTCGAATTTTTTGCATCCTGTGATCATTCTTGCTGCCGCATGTAGTGTTGTTTTTAGTGGCGCCAAGTGTGATTTGGGGATACCTGTAAGGATTGAATTCCCATAGTCCAGTCTGGATAGAACTAGAGATTGTGTGGCAAGTTTAAGATCCTTGTTTGGAATGAAAGGTTTGATTTTGTTCAGCAGTCTGAGGTTGAAGAAAGCACTTTTTGCCGAGTTCTTTATGTGGTTTGTCAAGGTTAGTTTAGGGTCTAGGGTGAAATATAAAACATACCTTCACTCCCTATTCCATCAATAACTGTGAGCTTAAACAAAACCGGTTACTTACCTGTAAAAATAGTTTTGAAACGTAAGCCTATTCTCAACTCTCATACTAAGCAGTATTTCACAACCTACTTGTTTCATTGTGCAAAACATCTAAAAAAGCTTTTTGGGTATCATCCATAAAGGACGTCTGTTTGTTTATGTTTGGGGGATATGTAAAGTGCATGGGTGCCCAAGGCCTTCCCAGCAACGAGGAGAGGAGGCAAGGAGGTAAGGAAGAAAAATCATGGGACCAGCCAAGTCTTAAGTTTTTTCCTGAAACTACGTTTAGCTTTCAGCAGTCTCAGTTCTTTGGTCATTGAGTTCCAGAGCTTTGGGACCAGGTATGAGAAGGATCTACCTACCCTTCTTGATCTCTTTATCCTTAGTGTATTCATGAGGAGGTCAGACGAAGACCCCTATTAGGGACATATGGGGAAACGAATAGTTTTCTTACCTGTCGGTGTAGTTTTGCAGCTTGAAGATCTTTCTGGATTCACTATGCTGTGCATTATTCCGCGGTCTTGTGGTTGGGTCCGGATTCGTAGTCTTTTCTTTGTTTTTTTGTTTTTTTTTCTTAGCCCAGGTGGGCGTCGGCGTCACACCCCCTTGGGTGTATTTCCGGTGACGTCGGCATGCTTCCTGCGGAAGCTCCCACTCTTGGGCGCCATCTTCGGGTTCTTTTTTTCCGTGTTTCTTTCGTTTCCGAAGTAATGGCAATGTTCTATTTAGTTTGTATTTACCGCCTTGTACTTTCAAAGTCCTTTCTTTAGTTAACCACCTCTTCTCTCTCCAGCCTCATCTTTCTGGCGGAGGTGGGTGGGTTCGCTAGTGAATCCAGAAAGATCTTCAAGCTGCAAAACTACACCGACAGGTAAGAAAACTATTCGTTTTGCAGCTTGAATCTTTCTGGATTCACTATGCTGTGCATAGATTTTGTAGCGGTTTCTCATCTCTGTGGCGGCTGAGTGGAAGATGAGCGTTGGGTGTTGAATATGTGCTGTAGCACCTTCTGTCCCACTTGAGCTTCCTTGTTCATTTGTATGTCCACACAGTAGTGCTTCGTGAACGTGTGCACCGAAGCCCATGTTGCCGCCAGGCATATGTCCTCTATGGGTGTGTTAGCCAGGAAGGCTATTGTAGCGCCCTTCTTCCTGGTGGAGTGGGCACGTGTCCCCTCTGCCAGTTCTTGTCCTGCACGCTTGTGGCAGAGTTGAATTGTCTGTGCGATCCATCGTGCAATGGTCTTTTTGGTTACTGCTTTCCCCATGAAGCTGTTTGCGAATGACACAAAAAACTGTTTTGTTTTCCTGTGTCCCTTTGTCCTTTCAATGTAGTGCATGACTGCCCTTCTGGCGTCCAGGGTGTGCAGAGCTCGCTCTGCGCTAGTTGTTGGAAAAAACTCGGTATCTGTATAGACTGGTTCATGTGAAATTTGGATACCACCTTCGGCATGAAGTGTGGGTCAGTCCTCATCACAACTCTATTGTTGTGTATTTGTATGTAGGGTTCTTGTAGCGTCAGCGCTTGAAGCTCGCTTACTCTGCGTAAGGACGTTATTGCAACCAGGAAGGCTGTTTTCATAGTTAGCATCTTTAGGGAGACCTTGTGAAGTGGTTCAAAGTGCTCCTTCATGAGTTCCGTTAGGACTGTGTTCAAGTTCCATGCAGGTGGCGGCACCCGCTTGGGTGGTGCGATCCTTTTCGCTCCTTCTAGGAATCTCTTCACCACTTGTGATGTGAAGAAGCTCCTGCACGTTTCTCCCCTTGTGTAGGCGACTATCGCTGCCAAGTGAACTAGGATGAGCTAAGGTTCTTCTCCAGCAAGTGCGTCAGGTACCTCAGCACTGTGGAGTCCCTCTTCATTTTATTGTGGAGTCTTTCCTGTCTGCACCATATTGTGAATCTTTTTCATTTCGCAACGTAGCACTTTCGAGTGCTGGGCCTTCGTGCCTCCCGAAGTACCCTCAGGGTGCTTTCTGGTAGTCTCAAATGTGCGAACTCTATGTCCTCAGGAGCCACGCCACTAGGCTCATGCTCTCTGGCTCTGGATGTAGTACCTCTCCGTTCTGCGAGTACCATGTCTGCCTCGCCCACTGTGGTGCGACCAGTATCAGTGTCATGTTGCTCGCTCTGCACTTGCTCAGCACTCTGTGCATCAGTGGTATCGGGGGAAAGGCGTAAGCAAATGTCCCCGACCAATCTATCCATAGGGCATTCCCCAGTGACCCCTCCTCGGGCTGCCTGGATGCGAAGTTTTGGCATTTTGCATTCTGGCGTGTGGCAAACAGGTCCACCGATGGTGTCCCCCACCTGTCGAACAGGTACCTTGTCTCCTGAGCATTGAGCTCCCACTCGTGGGATGCCGATGTCTGCCTGCTGAGCCAATCGGCTTGTATGTTGTCCTTCCCTGGTAGGTGTATGGCTAGCAGGTCTATCTTGAGAGGGATGGCCCATCTCCATATCTCCTGCGCCAGCGTTGAAAGCGGTGCTGACTGTGTGCGCCCCTGCTTGTTGATGTAGAACATCGCAGTGGTGTTGTCTGTTTGCATCAATACCTTGTGTTTGTACAGTCTTGTTTGAAAGGCTTTCAGTGCAAGGAAGATTGTCTTCAGTTCTAGGTAATTGATGTGCTTTGCCGCATCTGTTGTCGTCCACAGTCCCCTCACCTTGAGCTCCTCCATGTGAGCGCCCCATCCCTTCAGATATGCGTCTGTGGTGATGGTCACTGTTGGCGTTGGGGGCGTTAGAGGCTTTCCCCTTGTTATGTTCTCCATGGTCCACCATGCCATCTCCTTCTGCACTGCGTGCGTTACAACCACTAGATCCTCCCAACCGCCTGTAGCTTGTGACCATTGCTCCTGTAGCCATTCTTGAATGGGTCTCATGTGGAGTCGTACATTTGGAACCAGGTGGATGCATGATGCCATCATGCCCATGATCTTGCTCGCAGTCCTCACTGTCCGAGCTTGTCCCTTCCGGTAGAGGCGAGTTTCCTTCACCAGCGCCCTCGCCCTCTTCTCGCTGGGGAACACCTTGCCCTGTAAGGTGTTGATCTGTGCTCCCAGGAAGATTTTGACCTGTTCCGGCTCCATTGATTATTTTTTCCAATGGATGGAGAACCCCAGGCTTATGAGCGTGCTCGTCACTGTATGTGCGTGCTGCTTGCATTTCTGGTATGAGTTTGCTTTCACCAGCCAGTCGTCCAGGTAAGGGTATAAGTGTATACCTTGCCTTCGTAGGTGCGCTGCGACTGCTGCGAGGCACTTTGTGAAAACTCTTGGTGCTGATTTTAGTCCGAAGGCCAGTGTCGTGAACTGGTAGTGGCTTTCTCCAATGGTGAACCTGAGCATGTGTTTGTGCTTTCTGTTCATTGGGATGTGCAGGTAGGCGTCTTTGAGGTCTATTGTGCCATGAAGTCCCCGGTCTGCAATTGTGGGAGCACCTCTTGCAGGGAGGTCATTTTGAATTTTTGCGTTCTTATGAATTTGTTCAGGAACCGTAAGTCTAGAATGGGTCTCATTGTCTCGTCTACCTTTGGTACCAGGAAGTACGTTGAGTATATTCCTGTGTTTCTTTCCTTGAAGGGTACCCGTTCTATGGCCTGCTTCCGCAGGAGTTCCTTTGCCTCCTCCTGAAGACACTGCAGCTGCTTGCTCGCTAGTGTTTTTCTTTTTGGTTTTCTGCATGTTGGCCTCCCCTCCAACTCTATGCAGTATCCGAATTGGATAATGTTGAGGATCCATTTGTCTGATGTGATTTCCCTCCACTCTCGGAGGTAAAATCTTAATCTTCCTCCCACTGGTGTCATGTGGTCGTAGGTGTCTAGTTTGTCTTGACCCATCTGCACGTGCTGCCCCCTGGGATCTTTTTTGTGGGCGGGCACACAGAGTTTTTTGAAGTCACTTAGAGGTGGGCTGCTGCCCTCCTCTCCTATTTTGTCCCCGTCCGTTTCTCCCTCGAAAGGACTGGCCTCTTTGTTGGTACTGCCAGGACTGCTTCTGCTGACCATGCTGAGCCTGCGAGTCTGCCTGGTGCGTTTGCTGGAAAGCCTGGTGTGATATACCTGGCTGGTTTCCGCCTCTCCCGCCGGGCCTCCGTGACGGGGTGCCCCTCTTGTTCCCTCTGAACTGCAATGCTCCCATGGATCTTGCTGTTTCGTTATCTTTTTCAGTTGACTGAGCGTTTCATCAACTGTTGTTCCGAAAAGCGTGTTGCCGTTGAACGGTGTGTTCAGGATGCTGTGTTGCACCTCCGGTTTGAAACCTGAGATCCTGAGCCAGGCGTGCCTCCTTTCCGTGACACCCATCATCATGAGCCTGCTGGCTGTGTCTGCCCCATCCAGGGCCGTCTTAAGGCAAGAATTAGCTGCGTTCTTTCCCTCTTCAACCAGCTTTTCGGCCTTCTGCCTGGCATCCTGGGGCAGGTCCTTCACCAACTGCCCCAGCCCCTCCATGATCTGGTACATGTGCCTGTTTATCAGGGCGTTGGAATTAGCCATGCGCCAGTGGGTCGCGGGATTCCGTTCGATCCTTCTGCCCACCAGATCCATCCTTTTGCTCTCCTTATCCGGTGGCGGTCCCGAGGTAGTGGGTACGTTAACCCTCCTCCTTGCTGTGGCCGTGATAATGGAGTCTGCGGAGACCGTGCCCTGAATGTAGGCCGGGTCCTTTGTGGCATGTTTGTACTTTTTCTCAGTTCTGGGAGTTACTGCCTTGCATGTTGCGGGCTCCCTGAATGCTTCCTTCCCCTGAGCCAAGACGCTTTCGAGCATTGGAAGGAATTGGCTCCTCATTTGTGTTGGGAGCAATGTTTCTAGAAGGAAGTCTGCTTTCTGCTTCTCTTCGTTGAGCTTGAAAGCTGCTGCGGCAGATTGTATCACCGAGTTGTAGGCCCCGATGTCGTCCGGCGGCGAGGGCCTCGAGGGGTAAGTGTCGACCACCTCCTCCGGGCTGTCGGTGTCGACATCGATGTAATCTACCTCCTGAAGGTCAGAGGGTGCAGACTCTGTGTCCGTCCTGCCATCCTCTTCCTCCCCATAGTTGTAACTATCGTAGGGATTCTCGTACTCCTCCTGGTCGTCGATCACCTCGACGTCCTGGTCTTGTTCCTCGGCGACTTCGGCGATCTCCTCTTCCTCCTCGACCGCCTCCACCACCGGTGGCTTGGTCTTGTGAGGGATCGTGAAGGCTTTCATCTTTGCGTCGAAATCTTTCTTCCGCTGCATGATGTTCTCCATTTCTGCCTCGAGGCGCCTTCTCTTCTTCTCCATCTCGGCCGCGTGTTCCGCGTCGGATGGGTCGGCCGCTCTTTTCGGCGGATGGCTCGTCGCCGTGCCTTTCGGTGTCGAAGTTTTCGACGTCGACCCGGATTTTGGGTCTCTGGTCGTCGTCGTCAGTTTTGGGTCTTTCTCCCTCGGAGTCGATCGATCCTTTTCGGGGACGATTTTCGACGTTTTCTGCTGATCAGCAGCTCTCGGCGCCGGGGACTCCTTCTCGGAGGATCCGCTGGGCCTGGGAGTAGTCGCGGACGCCGCCTTTTTTGGTGTCAGCGCTTTCGGGGTCTTGCCCTCGATTTTTCTAGACTCAGTCTCTCGGGTTCTTGGGGGCCGAAGAGTCTCCTACCTTGTCAGAAGTCTTCGTGTAATCAGTCTCTACAACGGTGTAGCTGTCGTCTTCGGCGGCAGCGTTGTCTTCTTCCTCGGAGGACATCCCCAGCTCGTAGAGTGACGGAGTCGGGGCCTTCCCCTGCAGGGCGGCGTGTGCTACCCTCTGCGCCTCTCTCACACGAAGGGTCTTCGGGGCGAAGGCGGAACAGGCGTTGCAGTCTCCGCTTTCGTGGTTCACCGGTAGGCAAAGGTTGCATACCGGGTGCTGGTCCTTCTGCGCGTACTTGTGGTGGCAGTTACGGCAGAACTTGAACGGCGTGTTGTCCATCATCGAGCGTCCAGGGCCTCTCTGGTCGCGTGTTAGTCGACGGTCGTCGAGGATCTCGATGGAAAACGCCTTATCCTTGCTGACTTTTCGTCGATGAAGTCCCCTGGAGTCTTCAGATGACTTCTCCTCGTCTTTTCTGTATTTTCTTTCTTCTTTCTCCAAAAATGTCTGGAGCCCAAACGGGAACGATCCAGACCCGACCGCGGAAAAAAAGAATCTGAAGATGGCGCCCAAGAGTGGGAGCTTCCGCAGGAAGCTTGCAGACGTCACCGGAAATACACCCAAGGGGGTGTGACGCCGACGCCCACCTGGGCTAAGAAAAAAAAAAAAAAAAAAAAGAAAAGACTACGAATCCGGACCCAACCACAAGACCGCGGAATAATGCACAGCATAGTGAATCCAGAAAGATTCACGCTGCAAAATGAGGGTATTTAGCAGAGCAGATGGGCTAAGCAGAGGACTTTGAATCTAATCCTCGATTGAACAGGCAGCCAGTGCAGTTTTTTCAGAGGTCCTCACTAACTCTTGTCTTGGTATCTTCAGCCTAGCTGCCGTGTTTTGGGCCACCTGCAGTGTATTGACCACTTATTTTGGGAGACCCAAATACAGGGAGGTGCCATTGTCCACGCCGGAGATCACCAAAGCCTCGATCATAGTTCTCCGTGCCTGTTCTGGGATAAGATGTATGATCTTACGGATCATACTAAGTATGCCGAAAGCAGGTAGCTGAAAGTTTTTTAGCTTGGGTTTCCATGGATAGTTGTGGTCTAAACACATCCCCAGATTCTTTCTGCAAGTCTCAAGATGTCATTGACCATATTCCCCCAATGCTCCACAATTAAGTTGCCATTTTCAGATTTTTTGCCCGACTCTTCCACACAAGGATGAATGTATGAATATAATTAACAATTAATGTCATGCACTACTACTCATCATTTAGGGCAGAAAGGTGTGTCACAAATCTAGAAGAAATCCAGTGAAACATTTTACAGTTAAATAACGGATTTGTTTTGAAGAGTCAACCTATTCATGTGCTGTGCATCGACTGATATGTAGTACCCCATCTAGGGTGGTGGGTGTGAAGTATGAGTAGCAAACAAATGTCAACACTGTCACAGAATATCCACATAGTAATGCTTATAGTAGGAAGTGAGGATCATGTACCAAATGTACATATATCAGGCAATGTGAAGTTTCCTATGAAAGCTAGAGAAGCCGCTTTTTTCAGAGTTCACTCCCGATCTTTCTCTTAATGCCTTTCCAGCTACAGAATATTGTAATTGATTTGTAAAGCCAAGCCCTCCAGCATTTTTTTAGGTCGTGCTTTAAACCCACAGCTGTGCATCCTGTTTTGCTGGCTTCTTCTAGTGTTTCTCCCTCCACTTTTATAATGCAGCAAGCATTCGCGCATTAAACCTGGCCCTATGGACACAGTCTATGCTGGTTCTTTTTGCTACTGCTTTCCCCAGCATCTCTGAATCCTGCACTGCCAAAAATTGTTTTGTCCAGCATATAGATTCTGGTTGGACTCATACAAAGGAGACTATATGAGGCATTCGAAGTATTGACACCCTTTTGGATGCAGACGTTGAGCCTTAAAAACAGACAACTGATTAGTTTTGTTTATATGAATAGGTGAAATTAGCTGGTATGTAAATGGAGGATGAAACTAGCACTTGATCGACTGTCATATAATTGAGTTAAATTCAAACTGCTTTGTGTAAAGAGAAGCAATTGCCACAAAAATATTACTTTTAAAGTCAAAAAATTCAAAGAAGACACATGCACAGACTCCAAAAAAGGCAATAATAACCAGGCTAATAAAAATTTTAATTTTGTTTTAGTGGAGACCATTTTTCATAATTAAGAAAAGTACGAATGACGAGAATACAAAAGAGAGAGGATTGTTTGGCACTCTTCGTGTACACCTATAGTACAGACAAATGCACTTCACACCGGTGTTAAATCGTCTCAGTTTTGCTGACTAACATGTTTGTACGGATAGCCTTCGAGCCTCCATAAGAATGTCATACTTTTACAAAACCGTTAAAAGATCAAGCTTCAAGTCTTCAAAAGCCAGGCTGTCAATTTCAGTAACTTGGGACATGGATGTCAGACTTGCATTTGCTGTGGATTTATTTGATGTGGAACTATTAGATACTTCTTACTCAGCTACACATAAGTGCACATGAGTTGGTGGCACATGTTGGTGCTAGATGTTTCAGTGTCGAATTATCTTTGTACTTGGTCCATTCCCATTGAGTAAGTATTTGGTCTATAAACGATTGATACAGTTCTGATGCATAAGTAACTCTTGTTCATCTGCTTAGCGAGTCAACAAAATATTCTTTTCTGCTGGCAGAGAAATGCCAAGAATTTGTACTATGTTTGTAGTGTACAGCGCCAATCCATTGCACCATTTGTGCCAAAGGATTTGACTTTGTCTCCCTTAATGTTTTGGGTAAATAAATGTAGTGTCGGCCACCAATATCTCCGACCTTTGCTGAGAAGGCTGGCTGAAATAGGGAATCTTTTTCTACTTTTTCAAAGTAATGTATAGTTATGCATCCGTTTACAGACCAATGATCAATGATCTTGAGATTCCCTCAAGTGTGTCACTTTTCCAGTCTATCTTGGAGGCATCAGTTGGTATTGTCAGTTAGCACAGGGTCTGCAAAGTGCCTCTCAACAGATATTGTTTGTGTTTCACCACATCGTAAAATACAGCCACTTGATAATCCCAGTTTCTGCAGACTGCAATCTCTGCTTTGAGAACCACTTGAGTAGAGTACTGACATTGCATGGAAACATGCAATCAGCATTAGATGAACAAGACATTCCATTACTTTCATAATAATTTACACAGTTAGGCATGAAGATGCCTGATTAAGGCAAAGATTTTTCTGAAAGTCCCATTGAGAGCTGAACGGACATTTGTGATAGACCCTCACTACATATGCATCCTGAACAGAGGTCCTTTTTCTGAGTGCCAAAAGTTGCCATTGTGAAGTGGTAGCAAGATTCCCACTAGGGAAACTAGTGCCATGACTGGGGCTAAAATCAAGGAGTCCCAAAACAGTTGAAACCTCCAATCTATGTAAGAGACTGATGATGCCCATCACCATGCCACTCTCCCCCTAACACCAGCACGGTCACCATGGTTGCACGGACACTTAAGATACCAGTTGCTGACGCCTCTGCACATTGCTAATTGGTAGTCTGTCAGCATAGGGGGGGGGGGGCCTATATGTTCTCCAGTATTGTTTTCGGCTATTGGAACTTCTGGATCTGGCTCAGCACTGTATACAAAGGTCCCAGGTTTTTGATAAAGGCTTCATCCAACTTCAGGACAATCGTGAAGCATGTACAGGGAGTGAAGTGGTAGCATCCAATAAGTCCATGTAGACATTCAGCTGGGTCACTTCCAAACTGCACGGAGATGTTCAAATCCAAGGATTGAAGAGAGTATTTGTGCTCAATGAGAGTCAGTCTCCTTAACCAGGATGTAATGAAAGGGGGAACAAAGTATTTACCCTGCTATCCAAAACTATCATCAATAAGAATCATCTGCATGGTTTGCCCTTCAATTCATTTAGAAGCAGGCACTGCAGCAATTACCACAGGAAAACGGTAGAGGAGCAGCCTCTGAGCTCTGAAAGTGTATGCTAATACACCTAGCAGGTTTGAAAGAGAAAGCATGTGAATCAGTACTATAGCTTTAGAGAACAGCAGGTTCCACTGCTGATATAATTCCCCCTTTCAACAAGACGTTAAGTAGAAAATGTAGGCTATGGAGACCTTTCCTTAAGGTGGAGGGGCCTTAGGTGGAGTGGAGTTAAAATCCTGTCTGCATCTTTAGAGGGTTACTGAGGATTTACCAGACTGAGAATAAATCAAGACTCTGGGATACAATGATAATGAAGTGTATCTGCTGCAGTGCCTGAAAATAGGGACTGTTTTTTTATGACAAACTGCAATATTAAACGAAAGACAGGAGATGAAAGCATTATGCACCCCCTAAATTGAGGGTTCTTAAGTAGAATAATCATTCCACATAGGACTTATAGAGAAGTTAAAGCTGTTTTGGACACTAAGGAAGCAGTGGGAGATATGATCTTCCCCAATGGGATGGGATGGGTGGGGCTTAGAGAAGTTGAGGTAAAGCAATGGGCAGAGGATATTCGGTGCGAAAAGAGGGGAACGTCTATTTGAGGGGTTTTCTTTGATGCAAAGGATCACAGTGTATTAGAATGTGCTGTATAATACCTGTGTCGGCTAAATGTTTTGAGTCACTCTGATCCTGAAACGAAAGTGACGCCCGCATAGCAGCCTTGAAAATGTGTAAAACAAGCACTCCGCGTGCCAGTGCAGTGATAGCCTTGGCTCTTGTGGGATGAGCCAGCAAGCCGTCTGGGTCAATGCATAGCAGATTTAAATGCAGAGCACAATCTAATATGAGATGGTGTTCTTCTGCCTTGCCCTTCGCTCTAGCAAATTCTACAAATCCCACAAACAGCGGACAGTCCTCACGAAGTTGCTGATGGGAGGACAGATGCTCATGCTCACAAATTCTGGCTCCAGGGCAATCCATGACAGTAGAATGACTTGGGCCCGGTTGGTCCTAACTTTCTTCAGAACTCATGCAGGACAGGTCCTGGCAGAAAGTGATACAGGTGTCCCAAGTTCCACTGCAGTCAGAATGAGTGTCTGTGACACACAGAACTTATAAATTCCTATGCGCTGAGCTGCTACATTTCGTGCTCTCAGCAGGGCAAAAAGATTGAGACATTGCGGAAGAGACCTTGCGCCACCTCAGGATGCAAATGCCACTGTGATCCACTAAGTGTCAGCTGCTGAGTTTGTCTGTCCTGGCATTTAGACATCACGCCAAATTATATACTATTCAGGAAAATCCTCTGGTGTTCCAGTCCTTTCCTGAGTCATAGTGTTGCCTGGCAAGGGTTCATGACCCCACCCCGCACGATAATTTGCAATACCATATGGTGGAGGTGTTGTCCATGAATACCTGTACCACCATCTCTGATGCACTGGAGGAAGGCCTTCAATGTCAAGTGGATACCTCGCAGCTCCAGAAGGTTGATGTGGAACCAGGCTTATGGTGGAGACCAGAGGTCTGATCTTCATGTCTTCCAAGTGGCAGCCCTAACCCAAACAATGCATCAGTCACCAATGTAAGCCCTGGGTGGGGAGAGACAGAGGTCTTCCACGGAACAAATTGTGGTCCAGCACCCAGCACTGCACGTCGATTGCATTCTCTTCTGAAATCTGGACGAGATCAGAGAAGCCTTCCTGATCCTATGCCCACTGACTTCGGATCCCACTGCAGTGCCTGCATGTGTCACTTGGTGTGCTTTACTAGCAGAATGCTGAAGGCCATTAGCCCCAGCAGCTTCAGAGCCATCCTCACTGAGATCCAGGACAGAGGCTGAAACGTCAGGATCATAGCCGGAATGTCCTGGACTGTCTGGCTCTGAGGGAGGGGGGTAGTATGAATGCGCACCATGTCCAGAATGGTTCTGATATAGGGGAGCATCTGTGAACCAGTCAGGTGTGACTTTGTTTATAGAGGATCCCAAAGAATTAGGAGGTTAGCATAGTCTGGAAGTGGGTGGCAACTGCCTAGGGGTCATTCAACAGTCAGTTGTTGAGGTAGGGGGAACACTGGAACCCCTGACCTACAAAGATGCACACAAACCACTACCATAACTTTTGTGAACACCAAAGATAATCTAGTGACTCCAAATGAGAGCAGAGCGAACTGGAAATGCTCCTGCCCCACTGTGATTCGAAGATAGCATTTGTGGTCCCGCAGGACGGGGACGTGGAAATACACATCCTTCAGGTCTAAAAGCTACCATCCTGTCTCTAGGGTAAAGGGCAGACAAAAGCTGGGCAAGTATCTTGATCTTGCCTTTCCCCAGGAAGGCATGGAGAAGGCAAAGGTCCAAAATAAGTCGAAGGTATCTGTCATTTTTCAGCACCAGAAAGCAACAGGTGTTAACAACCAAGGCCTAATTCCGATGCCAACGCCTTCTCTATTGCTCTTTTGGCCAGAAAGGCCAGCACTTCCTGCTGCAAAAGTGAGAGATGGTCATCCATCAGTCATTCCATGTGTGGGAAGGCAGGGGCCATGGAGGGAATGGGGGGGGGGGGGGCAGGGGGTGAGGAGATTGGGAGTAAGAAATGGTAAGGCATAACTCCTTGTACAATCTGTAGCTCCCACTTGCTCGAAGTTATCACTTGCGTCCCTTGCAAGAAAACTCTGGTTGCTTAAGGAGATGGGTTGGAACCATCTCTGAAAGGGAACAGCTTCTGAAGAAAGACTGCGAGGCACACTGACACCCTTTGATTAACCAAAAGACATTGACAGAGATGATAAACAGCCACGCCAACAGGACCTTCCCATCAATTGGTCATGGCGTAGTATCTTTCGATGTTTAGTGAGTTAGAACACATCAGTCTCAACAACCTTGGGATTCATCAAAGTGCAGTAACTTGATGCACCTGAGCCGTGCTCCAACCCTAGGCACCACAAGCAAACCAGATGGGGATCTTGTGACAGTCCCTACAAGGGAGGTGACATTTTCTCTTGCACAATGGATTTTCAATAATTTGTAGGAGATAAAGATCTCATGAACAGATCAGAGGTAGCAACATATCCGCATTTGGTGGTGCGTGAGTGCTACCTAAAAGCAGTTCCAAGCATCAATTTTAGAGCAGAAGAATGCTGTCAAGAAGCTGCACATCACCACCAACAGGCGCACAGAGGTATTGCTTATAAGTTTAGGGAATCAGTTTGAAATCTGAGGAACACTGAAAAGGTGAGGCATCTGCAGTTAGACTAATCTATCAGAAAATCGAATTAAAATAAGTTGCAAAAAAAGTAACCCATTATGGTCTAGTGCATACTATGATTGTCAACTGACAATTATCTTGGAATATAATGACTCTTTACAATTAATTTAGAAGGTCAAGCCATCCACTCTACACCATATCTTGTAAATATTAAAATGGCATAAAATACATATGTACAAATTTACAGTGAAGTAAAAAATAAAATAAACCCTCCTAATATTCTATGGTTTGGCTATTTAGAGGTCGCTATAAATGTAACCTTTAGCAGGCCTGTAGGACTCAAATTAATGGAAAAAGGACAGGTCAACCCTCAGGGGATGACTGTACCACTGATAACTACAAGATCGTATACTGTTGGACAAACATCGTCAAATACGGTTAGGATGAGGAGACTTATGACAAAGGTACATGAAAATGAAATTAGGCAAATCATGTGGAAAATTAATTTAAGCTTACCAGGTATGAGCTTTAGGTAGGTTGTCTGTGTTGGCATCAATGAGGTGAATGGTAAACAGTCTGGGGCCAGCAGCTCCTGTAGAACCTTACAAAACATTAACTTTTTTGAGCAACCATGTCAATGTATGTTGCACATATAAAAAGTTTATGATTATTGCGAAGTAGGTTAATCCACAAATGTCTTTATGATACTGCTGCTATAACTGGTTATGCATTTGATCTTGCATGATTTAGTATTATTAAAAAAAAAATCTGACTTTTCTCCTCCTAAATGAATGCCTCCATACTAGAGGATTTGTTCCAGACAACATATCTTTGGAATGTTTAGCAATTAAGTTATTTTTACAGTACTGAATACCCAGAACAACATTTCAACCATAGGGGGACTAATGTAGCCTAAAAGCTGTCAGCAGCCGCATAAGGGCCATTAAAAACCAGCCGCAACATTATTAGTCCGAGCCAAAGGCAAGGGCGAAATACATCTGACAAACTTCAATGGGCCATAATGACCACCACGTTGAACGGTAAGGCTATTACACATTCCTGCCCTTGAAGATGGAATGAGTTAAAATATAAAACCCTCTCAGGAGACAGAGGGAGTTTAATCCAACGCCACCCCCACCCGCCGTCCACCATTTTCCATAATCCCTCCTCTAAAGCTCTCTGCAGCTTATGCTTCTTTTCACTGTCCATGTTTGACAGTGCATTGCCACAGCAGTAACTAAAAAAAGAAGGACAACAGGAGCTGTGCAATTAGTCAAAAGTATCTGCAGTCACTGAATATCCCTTGGATGGGTCCAGTTGATTTTATTCATTTGCAAAGGCAGAGAAAGAAACTGGAGCTGTGTAAAATTCCCCCTGCAGATTGTGCCACAGTAAATGACAAATGCAGGATTATACCTCTCTTCATAGTCCTCTGCCGCTCTCTGGTCTTCAATGACTCAATGCTCTAGAGACCTGCAGTACATTTGTATGCATCGTCTCAAACAGTGTAAAGGGTCTACAGCTTTATGGTATCAGAGGTAAGGCCTATTTCATAGGCTATGGCTTATTCAAGTATGTGCTTACTTTGGTATTTGCATATCATGCTCAGACATATATAAATGCATCATTTATGGTCCATTGCACCATCAGAATATTACATACATCCCAATCTGTTTAACTATAATTTTCAGTATAAGGGAATGAAATTCCATCAATGGGGTAAGCATTCTGATAATGTATTGTGAACAAGACATGGTCTACAAACTATCATGCATACTTACTGTGCTAACAGACTAGGTTGGAAGTGGAAGCATCCAAGATGTTTTGCTAACCAGTATTAAATTACCAAATTCTAAAGTAGCAGAAAATCCTGAAATCTTTTTATTCTAAATAAGGTCATACAACTCTCTTTATCAAGAGGATAACTATTCTTCATGTACAATTTATCAAGAGCATAACTATTCTTCATGTACAATATGAAAAGTATCCACAATCCTTTCAATTGCACTTGAATTGGACACAATGAAGACTGAACTGTCTATGGATGCTCACACTAGTTAGGTCTATCGGGCAGCTCAATGATCAACTGGCATATTAATGTGAACCCAATGAATTCAAACATCTAACCTTGAGGGCGTAGACCAGTCTCTGTGGCAAATAGTGTCTGTGGCAAATACTTTCATAAAGAATTACCTTTCACATCAGATTTAAACATTTTACTTCAGACTCACCTTGTAAAGCCTTGAATCCCTGTAGAGGAACGCGGGTAGACCCTGTCACAAATTGGAGAAGCCGTGCTCTTCTTTCCTCATCAAAGGTCTCCACAGCCTGCCAGAACCACTTCACGATATTGCTGTCGGCCATACAGTGTTTAAGACGTGTGTTCACCTTCCAGTCATTCAGATCAATCTTATCTAAACCACCTATGATTAACTGTAAAACAATTGATAAAGCAAAACGAAGTATAAGAATATGCCCTTCAAAAGTTCCAATGGAAAAAGTTACATTGAAAGACTGGCACGTCTATTTACCAAAAGACAACTTACCATAATAATTGACTAGTCTGCCAAATAAACCTTGGTTAGAAACCACCTCTGTATTCCTTTTCCCTCTCCCTAGGACTTTTGTAACTTCCTTCTTTTTCTCCTCACGCTTTCAAAGCCTATCTATATTTATGCCTACCATTTTCCTATTTTATGCCTTGAAACTGGTTGATTTCTAGTAATTGCCTGCTTTTTATAAATAATAAAACTCAGACACACGAGTGAAGAGTGGGGCTGCGCTGCTCTGATCACCCGACTAGTGAAATATTTTACACAATCTGCTGATCACTTTCTAAATCAAGATATCTAGAACTATAGACAATGTATTTGACATTTTCTTTAAAAACAAATATTTTTGAGGAGAACCATGTTAACCATGTGAATGTGGCTTGTGAAATATGGAATCAATGTTTTAAGTCTACAGTTAGACATCAGTGAAGACCCTGACAAAATCTGTTTGAACTTTTAAACCACTAATAAATCTTTTATCATACATTCTCAAAGACGTGATTGGCCTACCCAAATGAAAGACTATCATGGGTTCTAAAATTAACAGAAATTACAGTGTGACTTACAATAAAATACAGCATTATTGGTGGCAGTGGGAAGATTTCCACTTCAAATAATGATCCTCAGAACATTTTCTTCATCATATTATGCTCTAGCTGTGTTAAATACCACTAAGTATAATCTAGGTAACTTCATACCGAACTTAGAAAAGGTATAACCAAAAATCATTGTGGAAGGGCAATAGATTCACTAGATATAATGTTCTTCTGAATGCACATATGCAAAATAGCTTATTTTTGAAGTAACCTGAAGAGCTGGCCATAACGTTAACACTGTTTTGAGAAATCTTTTAACTGCCAAAAGCACTTTCAATAAGAGTAGTTGGTTGGATTGTACAACAGTACAACAGCAACTGAGCGTTGAACGATTAGTATTTGCAAAACATGCACACATTATCTACACTACTTTTCAACAGCCTCCCAGGCAATCAAAATGCAATAATCTTGAATTATTCGCCCAACCTAATAGAAAATGGAAAAGGCGTGTGCAGGCACAGAGTGACTGCTAAAGTTAATGATCTTTTATGGACCAACAATAGACGTTAAGCACTTTTGAAATGAATTCACAGAGTTGTAGACATCAATTTATATGGAAGCATGAAGTCAACAACATGTAATGTGATTTCTGTGGAGTTCAACATTCACCATTTCTTTGGCATCCTGGCACTTCAGGTTCCCCTACAGAATGTAGACTACAATTAGGAGTTTATCTGATTTTAAGGAGGGGGAGCCGGAAGACATGGGGGAGGGTGTTAAGATGGGATTCACAGACGTTCCCTGGCACAAACATTTGGATGATGTAGTTTGAACAGTTAGGGTTACGAAATGGGATCAAATGTGTGGGAGATGATCTGTGAACAGGCAGGTGAACAAGAGGAAGGTGGTCTGTTTTGAAGCCCTGCACCTTACCAGTGTGCTATGGTAGAATGCTGTAATTTTTACTATTCTTGGGAGTCCTCTCAATGGGCTGCAGATTGTGTCCCCTTTTATACCGGTTTTAAGCTTTGCAATGTGGTGTGGGGTTTTGAAGCTTAAATCCTTGCCTGGGTACATAGTACCTGAAATGGCTATATAATGGACAATCTAATTTTCACTACTTTTTATCTTGTACAGGTATCTGTCATGCCTTCCTTCCATGTTCTACTGTTCTGTGTACTTCTGTCAAGTATTTTTTTGGCCAATTGTTACTCTTAAGGTTGCTGGTTCGAAGGTCCACAGGCCTGTGTCTCGTTCACAATGTGCCATATCCCCATGGCTTTGAGGCCCCATATCTCGCGGTCCACCAAGACTCCTTGCTTTTGATGTTCTCTATCTATAATCACCTGCCATTGAGTGATTTTGCCACAAGAAATGTTCCATCCCCACTTTCTCCCAGTGTCCTTGCATCACCACTTTTGCTGTATTACAGTTCATTGGACCCAAAGAGCATCAAATGCAACTTTGTGTATTTTTGCAATTAAAGATCATGGTCTATCCCAGGTAATAATATTACACAGGGAAACAAAGGGGCACATGTTATCACAATGTGTGAAACAGGCTGCACTTTAATGTACAGAGCTCAAGGTACCTTGCTCTCTGTCATACTGGCTGTGATGTAAGCTATATGCAAAACATTATCTTAAATACAAGTCTACCATAGTAAAGAAATGACAAGTTAACTAGCGGCAGAGCCTAATAATCAAACGTCACTTTTAGATTGAAGTTTAACTCCAAATACACAAACTGATTTGCTTTGGAATGATGAATTTCTAATGAAATGTCTTACTTGAAATTCAAACGTGTTTAAATGAGGTTTGAAACCAAACTAAAAAACATATCCATTCAATCATCCATTCCATCTTATTCTTCAAAAGAAACCAATGGTAGAAGGGCTCGGTGGCCAAATCGAAAAATCAAGACACTGTCATAGTAAAAAGTCTGATCGAACTATTGCAGAAAACAAACCGAATGAGCAGGTTTGGTTGAGTTTCCTTGAACAATTAAGAGTTTTTAGCAGTCTGTATTACTTAAAATGTGAGTAAATTCTGGAATAAAATGAGTTTAAAAGTTTGAATACTGTGAAAGCAGTGGTGTCTTTGCCCCTTAGAATATTGATTTAGTTTTAGGTCTCTGCTACAAATAGCAGAAGCTGTCTGGAGGCAGATCTGCGGTTTCCAATACATACCATACTTTGAGTGAGTGCAAAGAAATCTAATGATCGAGTTACCAACTCTTCAATGGGGTCTCTTACAACCCAGTTATCCAGGACCAATTAGTTTTCTTTATAATAGCAACTGAAGAAGAATGCATGCTGGTTCACATTATCCAGGATGTGCACTGTTATTAGTCTGAGGTCTCCAGTATTTGCCCAGACCGTCAGTACTTCCAGGACGATGATACGCATAGAATACTAAACCGATGTCATCTATCTGAGACAAGTGCCACCTCCTGTGGATCACCACCATTCCAATGGTTAAGCAGATCTACTTCTGTGTTGGTTCTAGGACACTGTGCATGTACATTGCTCCGAAAGCAAGCCTGCAGATGTGACGTGTGCAGTAATGCCTAAGAAATCAATGGCATGAGAGATGGGACAATTGGAGCGATTGTGTTAAACTAACGTCGTCTGTGAAACAACACCTTGTATGGTGGTGCAAAATATCTCCATCAGAATGAGACCCAAGCACACATTATTTTAACAGATGCATCTGTGACACGATGGGGAGCTTATTTTGAATATCTGTCAAATCAGGGACAGTGAATTGATAAGGAAGCTTCATACCTCACCAATTATGTGGAGCAGAGAGTTCAAGGCTTTCCTGCCATCTCAAACGATGAAAAGCATTCTGATGCAAATAGAAAGCACCATGACCAGGCATTTCCTAAGCAAGCAGAGATAGGAGGTTGAGAACACTACCTGGACATGCAAACAACCGGAGAAAGAAAGATTTCAGATGATCGCTCTACACCAGATTTATCTATATTGAAGACAAAACAAGTGGTTGTGTACAACAGATCAGCAAGACGCTTACTTCCACATCTGTTCTTGAATGTGTGAACCCAAGGGCTAAACATAGGTCTATTTCCATGCTTTGGCCCTTTCCTTTGACCAGAAGATAACTAGAGTAAACTCCTTGACATTTTCCTACGGTGGTGCCAGCTCTACTGCATGTTTTTTTTTTAGAAGAAAGGTTTCGTTCCTCAAGATGGAAATTTGGTGCTTCAATGTTGGTTTTGGAGGAACCAGCTGAATATTGGTCTTGAAACGTAGAACATGCATAATGCACAATATTAAGCACCCACTGTTCAGCAAGAGTGGAAATCCATCACAGCAGAAGTAAAGTTATCACTCCCCCACTGGAGCAGGTAACAGAGGAAGGTGGGATTAATTAGACAGTCATTGCCTAATTCCGGATTAATGTCGTCCTTTAGAAGGGAAGGTTTTGTTGGTGCAGATTTTGGTTTGGAGGACTTTTGTTAATACTGATAATTTTGGCAATGCTGCTCCTGTTGTGACTGGTAAAATTATTGAGGGGGATTGAACGCTCTGAGGAAAGTACCTTATTTCAATGAGTTTATATTGCTTGTTGAACTTCTGTTTCTCTAGGCCAACAGACTTAAAAGACTCCACCTCATGCCACATACTTTCATGCCAGTGGAATCCACTCGCTTTCTAACTCTCTCTCTGTAACAGCTGTTGTCTATGTTGCTATGGCATGGTGGCATCTCACAGATGATGCAATGATTTGGAGAAGATTTAGTGAATTCTGGACCCTGTTCGGGGGGGCTGTATTTTAACGAGGAAAGTATTGTTCTTTTACAGTCAATCAAGTAAGGAATCTTTCTTCCACAATATTCAGAAGCTCTTGGACAAAGTAGGAGTGTTTTTTTTCAAAGCTCTTCTTTGCAAGGCCTCTAAAGTCACTAACACCAATGGTTGCAGAGGCTCCAACCTGATATTCAACTCAAAGGCCCCTTTAGCCAGGACATTATGAAATGTTATGTCATTGATGAGACTGGAGAAGTTGGAGTATAATGAAATGGTTACTTACCAGAAGGACTAGTTTTGCAGCTTGAAGAATTTTCTTGATTCACATGCTGTGCATTATCCCACCACCTAGTGGTTGGGTCCAGATACTTTGATAGTCGTCGTCTATTCTGTTTGTTGTTGTTGCTGGGGACGTCCGAGGCAATTTGGTGCTTTGCCCCAGAAGCCTCTTAGCGTGGTTGTCATGTTGAGATTTTATTTTTCCCCCCCTTTGTGACCTTTGCCTTTGTTGAGTTTGATGATTTTATGCATTGCAGTGTGTTACCCTCTTACCAATCCTATTTCTTGGGAGGCGTAGAGTTGCATGTGAATCCAGAAATGAATCGCGCTGCAGAACTACTCCTACTGTTAAGGAACCATTTTGTTTTGCAACAAGAACCCTTTTCTGGATTCATATGCAGCATTGATTGTAGAAGGGTTCGGTTTTCTCCATGAGGTGGTGTTAAAATGAGGTTGAGTTTGCCAATAGGTGTTTCAGCACTATTCCCACTTGTGACTCTTTGTTCAACTAGATGTCCATGCAATTGTGCTTTGTGCAGATATGAACAGATGGCCAGGTGACTGCCATGCACGTCGCTAATCTGCACGATTGCTAGGAATGTGGAGGTGGCCCCTTTTGCCCTTGCGGATTGAACTCTAGGTCTTGCCTCCAAATGCAGGCCTGCTTCCTGGTAGCAGCGTTGTATTGTTTGCACTATCCAACTTGCAATGGTGCCCTTTGTTACTGGTAATGCTTTGCTTGAACCTGCGAAGGATATGAAGAACTGATTATCTTTTCTGATCTCTTTAGTTCTTTCCAGGTAATACATCACTGTCCTGTGGACGTCCAGCGTGTGCAGGGCTCTTTCGGACTGCCTTTATGGAAGAAAGCTGTAGATGAATCATTTGATTTACGTAGAACTGGGATATGACTTTGTAAAGGAAGAGTAGTTTTATCCGCATGACTATCCAAATTTTTGCATTTGTAGGTAGTGCTCCGGGGTGGTAGGAGCATGGCAGTTCACTCATCCTAGGTAGTAATATCTTAATTAAGAAGGTATTTTTTAAAGTCAGGATGGCAGTTCTGCCTTGAGCAACGGTTCAAAGGGGGCCTTCATTAGTTGTGTGAGTCCCAGGTAAAGATTCCACACTGATGTTGTCTCTTTGCCGCTGCTAGAAACCTTTTAACAACTGATACTGTTTAAAGGGCTTCTTCCAAGGTGTCCTCTTGTGTAGCCTACTGTTGCTGCTAATTGGCCCTTTTGAGGAATTCCTAGTAGGAATTTCTGACATTCAAATGTAATACTCTGAAACCATTCCTAAAAATACTTGTGTAATATTTAACTGTCCCCAAATTGTTCCAGGGCTGGAGTTAGAATACTAAATAAGCCTCCTGGAATATTTGGGTGAAGTGTTATAATTTTGACCTTTCAGTGTCTGCCAGGCCCACAGCTGTCACATGGGTAAAGTTTATAGCAAGAACCTTTTAGTAAAGTTTATGTAAGGCTGTCGTCTAACAGGTGTGCGAGGTATTGGGCTACTGTGGTGTCTTCCGTTCTCCAATGGAGTAGTTCTTTATCTATGCCCCACAGGACGCATCTCCATTTTGCTGAATAGCACCTTCATGTACTTGGACTTCTTGACTCTTTTAGGATGTCCATGGACTGTTTTGTAAGTTTCAGGTGGACAAACTATGTCCTTAGGAGCCATGCCACCAGACTCAGGGTGTTTACTTCCGGTTGGTGGATTCTTCCCCTTTGCATGGTGAGAAGGTTGCGCCTTGATGACACCTAGTGGTTGGGTCCAGATACTTTGATAGTCGTCTATTCTGTTTTTTGTTGTTGCTGGGGACGTCCGAGGCAATTTGGTGCTTTGCCCCAGAAGCCTCTTAGCGTGGTTGTCATGTTGAGATTTTATTCCCCCCCCCCCTTTGTGACCTTTGCCTTTGTTGAGTTTGATGATTTTATGCATTGCAGTGTGTTACCCTCTTACCAATCCGATTTCTTGGGAGGCGTAGAGTTGCATGTGAATCCAGAAAATGAATCGCGCTGCAGAACTACTCCTACTGTTAAGGAACCATTTCGTTTTGCAACAAGAACACTTTTCTGGATTCATATGCAGCATTGATTGTAGAAGGGTTCGGTTTTCTCCATGAGGTGGTGTTAAAATGAGGTTGAGTTTGCCAATAGGTGTTTCAGCACTATTTCCACTTGTGACTCTTTGTTCAACTAGATGTCCATGCAATTGTGCTTTGTGCAGATATGAACAGATGGCCAGGTGACTGCCATGCACGTCGCTAATCTGCACGATTGCTAGGAATGTAGAGGTGGCCCCTTTTGCCCTTGCGGATTGAACTCTAGGTCTTGCCTCCAAATGCAGGCCTGCTTCCTGGTAGCAGCGTTGTATTGTTTGCACTATCCAACTTGCAATGGTGCCCTTTGTTACTGGTAATGCTTTGCTTGAACCTGCGAAGGATATGAAGAACTGATTATCTTTTCTGATCTCGTTAGTTCTTTCCAGGTAATACATCACTGTCCTGTGGACGTCCAGCGTGTGCAGGGCTCTTTCGGACTGCCTTTATGGAAGAAAGCTGCAGATGAATCATTTGATTTACGTAGAACTGGGATATGACTTTGTAAAGGAAGAGTAGTTTTATCCGCATGACTATCCACATTTTTGCATTCGTAGGTAGTGCTCCGGGGTGGTAGGAGCATGGCAGTTCACTCATCCTAGGTAGTAATATCTTAATTAAGAAGGTATTTTTTAAAGTCAGGATGGCAGTTCTGCCTTGAGCAACGGTTCAAAGGGGGCCTTCATTAGTTGTGTGAGTCCCAGGTAAAGATTCCACACTGATGTTGTCTCTTTGCCGCTGCTAGAAACCTTTTAACAACTGATACTGTTTAAAGGGCTTCTTCCAAGGTGTCCTCTTGTGTAGCCTACTGTTGCTGCTAATTGGCCCTTTTGAGGAATTCCTAGTAGGAATTTCTGACATTCAAATGTAATACTCTGAAACCATTCCTAAAAATACTTGTGTAATATTTAACTGTCCCCAAATTGTTCCAGGGCTGGAGTTAGAATACTAAATAAGCCTCCTGGAATATTTGGGTGAAGTGTTATAATTTTGACCTTTCAGTGTCTGCCAGGCCCACAGCTGTCACGTGGGTAAAGTTTATAGCAAGAACCTTTTAGTAAAGTTTATGTAAGGCTGTCGTCTAACAGGTGTGCGAGGTATTGGGCTACTGTGGTGTCTTCCGTTCTCCAATGGAGTAGTTCTTTATCTATGCCCCACAGGACGCATCTCCATTTTGCTGAATAGCACCTTCATGTACTTGGACTTCTTGACTCTTTTAGGATGTCCATGGACTGTTTTGTAAGTTTCAGGTGGACAAACTATGTCCTTAGGAGCCATGCCACCAGACTCAGGGTGTTTACTTCCGGTTGGTGGATTCTTCCCCTTTGCATGGTGAGAAGGTTGCGCCTTGATGACAACTTTATAAAGTCCCCCTGTGCTATCTCCACCAGATCTAAGAACCATGTTTGTCTTGTCCACTGTGGGGCAATTAGGATCATAGTCACACACAACTGTTTACACTTGCTTATAGCCAGGGGTATGAGGAGAATTGGTGGAAAAGCATATGCAAATCTCCCTGACAAGTCAATGGACAAGGGCTTTTCCCTCGTAGTCGGAGCCTGAATGCAAAGTCTTGGCATTTGAGTTTGTGTTTTCTGGTGTTGCAAAGAGGTGATGTCAGGTGTTTCTCAGTGTGGGAAGAACTTCTGGAGCACCTAACTGTTTAGTTCCCATTCGTTTGGTACAGTAGCTCGTCTTCATTTTAGTATAACGGGGTTCTAGAGGCCATCATTCCTATAATTTTCCCCCACAGTCCTCAATGTCAGAGATTGGCCCTTGTGGCAGCAAGCTTGCTCTGTGATGGCTTGCACCCTTTTGAGGGCAGGGTAGGCTTTTACCTCCACTGTGTTGATCCTTGCTCCCAGAAAGTGTTTTCCCTTCCTGGCTTTGTGGATGATTTTTTAAAGTTGATTGTGAAAACTAGCCTCTGGAGGGGTACCATGACAGTTCTGATGTTCTTCCTGCATGGGTGGAAGGAGTTCGCTTTTACCAGCTAGTCGTTCTGGCTTTAGGACGAGGAAGTATGTTCTGCTGATGATGCGCTCTCTACTGCCACCTTTTCCAGGAGCTCCTGTACCTCGCATTCTAGGCAACTCTTTATAATGCTCCTTTCTTGGTTTGGTTCCTGGGGCGTTTGTAGGAGTTCTATGCAATATCAGTGTTGTAGAATGTTGAGGATCCACTTGTCTGATGACCCTCCTCCACTCTTGGAGAAAGGTCTACCTGAGGAGACACTTGGCTGAGGACTCGGCTCATCTGAGAAGCAGTCCTCTAATGCTCCCATGGCCCTAGTCATTTAGTCATCCTCCAACTACTGGAGTATTTCATTCACTGCAGTGTTGGACAGGTGTTCTCAGTGAAATAGATGTTAATGATGCTTGCCTGCACCTCGCATTTGAACCCTGGCACCTGTCACCGGAGTGTTCTTCTCAGTGTAATGCATGTGACCATCGGTCTACTGTCCCTATCTACTGTGCAGATGCAGAGTTCAGGCATGTGTTGGCAACAGTCACGCCTTTTTCCACTAGTGCGGCTGCCCAATTTTGAAACTGCTCAGGGAGGTTCTTAGAGTTCGTCCATGTCTTCCAGGTGCTGATAGGCATACAGTTTTAGGAGGGTGTTGTCCACTGTGGGGCTGCGCCTCTCTCCATTTCGTCCTATCTCCACCCTCTTGCTTTCTTTCTTGGGTGGAAGGCCAGTGGAAGTGGCGGTGTCGTCTCTTCCTTGCCATGATCACTATTATTGAGTCTGCCATGGTATTCCCTCTAATGTATGGTGGGATACTGGGGGAGTGTTTATACTTTTTCTTCACTCTCTGGGTCACAGGCCTGCTGGTTCTGTGAAAGCCTCCCTTTCCTGGCCCAGGATGTGAAGTAGCATGGTAAGGTATTATTACTTCCTGCACTGTGAGGCACAAGGGTCTCAAGGCGTAAGTGTTTGTGCTTTCTCTTCAAGCTGTACTCTAAAGCGGTCTCTTGCCCTTTTCACCACTGAATTGTACGAGACACTATCGTCTGGAGGGGATAGTCTTGAAAGGTAAGAGTCTATTCCCTCTTCGGGTGAGTCAACATCAATATCTTGTCAGTCAACGATGCTCTCGACTTCGGGGCAGAGTCTCTGGTCATCATCTAGCTCTTAGAGCTCAAGCAACATTTCCTGCTCTTCTTGTGATTCTGCTGTTGCAGGTCTAGTTTGTCCTTCTCCGGTACGTCCCAGCTCTGTTTCCCCGAAGGATTTGAAGAGGTTCGAAATTGCCAAAAGGAAAGCCTCGAAGTCAAGGGGGTGCGGTGTGGTTACATAGTCCTCAGGCAGAGAAAACCACCACTTCCCATGTTCACATCTAAAGTTGACATCTTTCTTAAACACTGACTCCTGACACACATTTCGTGTTTTGGTGCAGAACAAAGTGATCAGTCAACATGGCACACATCCCTGGGTGCCATACCTACAATCCACTGCCCTGGCATTGGTAAGCCACCCCTCTAGCTGGTTGCACTATACCAGTGGTAAGGGTACAGGTGCATGAGCCCTGTACCTCTACAGTGTCCAAGTCAATTCTGAGACATTGTAAGTGCAGTAATGCCATGAAGAGTATATGGTGCTGGGAGTTTGGCATTAATAACTCCACAGCACCATTATGTCTTTACTAAAACCTGGGAAGTTTGGTGTCAAACTTCTCATCACATTAAACCCACACTGATGCTACTGTGGAGTGGAGTTTAATGAAAAATGCACTTAGAGGGCATCTAAGATGCCCCCTGAAAAACAACCTAAGTCTAGAGTCCTGCCTGAGTGGCTGCTCGCCAGACATGTTTCTGGACCAGGGGTGGGAAATTTGTATCGCCTGATGCTCTGGATATGAGGAGTCTTGTTGTGGACAAGAAATGTTATTGTCTACTTAGTCCTCCGGACAAGTAGGGATTCTCTTTAACCCCTGTGCAACTAATATAATCACAAACTAGTTATTTCAGACTGGAATCTGAAATCTTAGTAAATGCGTCTTTTTATAGGTCATTACGGTAACGGGTGCTGCACGTACACTCTTGGTGAAACAAAGATATGCCACTAGTGGTGCTGGACAGATTCCCCTGCCTGCGTGTGCGAGGTCAGGCAAGGCGTACGTTACGAGTCCTTAAGAGCGGACAAGAATGAGGTGAATGCAAATTCTTGGAAAGAAGTCAGGAGCCCTGCGAGCTGAAATTGAAGGGATACTGAACAAGGAGGATGTGGGGACCCTGGACGCCCTCAATTATGTAAAAAAGGTCACGAATATAACATGTAGTCGTTTGATAAAGCACACACAGATGCCTCACTGCTTAAACGCCCCTGAAGTCAGCTCCGCGTGAAATAACACCAGAGAGCCTGAAAACCAGTAATGCAGGAAGTATTTGATGCACTTGTACGGCGTTTCGAAGTTCCTGATTCAAGGAACCGCTAGGACATTCCTCCATTTACTGTGCAGAAAGATGACATGCTGCCATTTGAAGGCATTTGTGATGCCGTTTTCCACAGGAAAGCCCTTTCTGTCCAGGGGAATAGATGTGTTCATTTGTGTTTTGGGCTCTGAAGACTGAAAAGAACGAGCTTGCTGGAAATATGTGGCGGAGATAAGAGATGGGTCACCGATCAGGTCATGGCCCTGCAGGTAGACGGGACACTTCTTTGCGTGGAATAGTTTGAGAGCTCCAGAACTCCTGGCGCACGCAGTCTAGGCCAAAAAAACAGGAGAATATAATAAGGAGTACAAGAGGTGCCTCATCACCCCACCTGCCCCTGCCGGCACAACGATTAGCCGGTAAGCAACGCACAAGTAACTGTTAATATGTGAAATCCATTCTTCAATGTTACTTCGACCATACATGCTAACATTCTGAAATTATAAAAAATGTGATTTATAATCAAATAAAAAGATCGTTGGACTGTATTTTGTCCCTGGACCTTCATTGAAGCAGAGGCATATTCAGGCACCAGACTGCTAAAATTAAACTGTTTTGAACCAGGAGTCTTGTGTCTGAATCGGGTCTGTTGGCATCTATGGCTCCAACAGTTGTCAGAGGCGCCCAGCTTGGTTCATAAGGATCAGCAGGGACAAAGTAGTGTAAGAGGATGGGGGCCTCCAACTCCGGCAGCTAGGGATTAACAGTGTCAAGGTTGATAAATATGACATGCCCACTGCACAGCAGGAGCTCCCAGGAGGCACTTTCAGAAAGCGCCCAAAACTCAACTAGTGGGAACCAAGTCCCAAACATGAGGCAGGCAGCAAGCAACAGAGTGTGACATTGGATGTGTTTCAAAAAGCCCAAGGCTTCTTTTACCACATGGTCTCAAAAGGCACTTGTTTCCGAATGGAGGTGGTACTGACCTTACTTCACTGGGAGCGCACTGGTGGTGTGCACCCGCTGTGTCCCCAAGCTGCCCATTCCTCCTTATCCCCATCTTCACCAGTTTCCTAAATTCACTGTATTCTATTCCCTTTCAAGTAACCTAACTGATCAGCTGCTACAATTTGTATTTCACCATATGTGGGTCGGTTACCCGGAGTCCGAAATTAAATTCTCATGGGGATTATCAGGCTTCCCTGGCCAAACGCTAGTAGTCTGACCTGCACTCTCTCTCTCCCCCACCTTGCTCAGGTATTTGGATCCTTTTCTCTAAATATCTCCTCCACTTAATACTACACCATAATCATAAATGCCTGCCCCAGGCTGTTCTCTAATGCCCCCATATCTGCTTTGAATCTTTCAGTTGCTGGTGCCCAGCCTGTCTCTTACTCCTAACACTCGCTGAACTTTAAGCACCACATTGTACAGTGGAGTATCCCAGCCGTTCACGAGTTCTCCCTTATTAGCCAGTACTTGGTGTTGTTATTATAGTGCTTCACACATTACTTGTGCTCCTTTCAAGCACTATAAATACTAGACTTTACCACTACTTAATAGGATGCTATTCAGCCACCTTCGAAGGATGGATGGCGGAGGCTGCCCTGCCAGGGTTTTTAATATTCTCTTCCAGCTTGAGCCCAAAACTAAGCGAACATTTAAAGTGCCATCAGCCCTCCTTCTGTTGAGAGTATAAATCTGGCTGGACTCTATCCGGATCCTAACACCTAAATGCTAAAGTAATGGGGAAACAAATGCACACAGCTTGTTATCACTTACTTAAAGGAAGCTACGATTTGGTGGGTGGTTTTTGATGTTCTGCAACTCCTATATGTAACACATATGCATGCACTGTAAAAATGTCAGATGTATCAGTACGTATGAGTATTTACAGGAATAAGAATTTAAATAGCAATTCCTAATTTTTTTTATGTAATACTTTCATAGTACAATCTCATTCCACTGTAGGGTGTCAGAGCGCTTTACATCACACACAAATTATACACTGACTATTAATCATACAAGTGTGTAGTGTAAATCAATGTACATGATGACGCATAAAACAAAGAAGGTTTCAAGGTGTAGGAGTTACAAATAGTCTTTAATGGTAGGGATTATATGTCAAGATTGTATAGCTGGTAGAAATAAAAAGCTGGGCTTTAAAATAGAATAGTGCCTGGGATGGTCCATTATTAATGCTCAAAAAAACGTTTCAGCAGCCTTATAATAACAGATTGAGTAGAAACAAGGTTCTAAACCCATGTCTTGCAGTGTACATGCAGGTGCTTGATTCCGGTTCATAGCTCACTGTGCTATATGCTAGATTACAAAGAATGCAAATTATGAACTGCAAGTAATAAAACCGTGTCTATATAACATAATCTGTCATCTGCATGTGACCTTATGTGCTTTGCAGGATACACATAACACTCTAAGCTACTTTGTGCGTCAAAACTTTGACTAAACAAAACACAGATCTCTCCAGCAAGTGCTTTAACCACCAGAGTTTCCTAACCGTTATTATTATTGTTCCCTGAGATTTACTAGCATACAGAGCTCGCTGCAGCACGTACTTTAACCCCATAAAATATGTGAAAATGCAGACGTTGCAACCAATTAAGCCAGAACAGACTTTGTCATGTTTCCGCTTGGTGCCAATTTATTTTGTGACCGTGTTTAAAAAACAAATTTACTAGTTGACCGCTTTTCAGGACTCAGTCCCGTGTGACTTCATTCTCTTTTTGTTGACCACTTTGATGCCCCGATTCATGGGTTCCCAAAGTAAGCCGAATGAAAATGGCTGTTAGATTACTTTTGATTATTTTATCTACTCTGTGATATGCCTAGATATCGCACTGCAACACTTCCTAGAGAAAAGGTAAGTAAATCAGTTTTTGTATATTTGCAGTTTCTTCGAGTTCCATACAAACAAATTCCACACTTAAAAGAATTTAAGAAAAGAAGTCAATTCTCTCCTATGGGAGGAAATGGAGTTCTGTTTACAGGTAAGTACTTGGTTGCGGGAGTTGGGTTTCTGGGGTTAGAACCAGGGCTCCCCCAGGGTCGAGGATGCACTCTCAAAGCATCCTCAGCAGCACTAGGGTGGTTGGGTGCAGGGTGCTGAGGCCCAATGTTATCCAATGGGGGATAGAGGACCTACAGTTGGTGGCTGCTCACGAGCAGGCCACACAGTTGTGGGAGCAAGTTCCTGGTGTTAGGTTCAGGGCAAAGGGGATCAGAGTCAGCACACAAGGTACACCCACAGCAGCGGACAGGTGCAGGGTGCTGGTTTGGATTTGGGTGCCCTGTTGATTTCAATAGGGATTCTCCAGTTGCAACAAACACTGCAAGTTCGGTGACTAAGATCTTCTGGAGGCGATCACTGGTCGGAGAGGTAAATTGGGTTTCCTGCGGGATGCTCTGACCACCAGTTGGGCCACCCAAGGCAGTTGGGTGCGAGGGTGTCTTTAGGCGTCTAAGTTTTCTTACTGGCTTTGGTCATGGGCGGGGGGGTGAATCCACCAGAAAGGGGCTCCATGTGTCAATTAGAGATTCGAGGCAGGTTAGAAAGCACCAGATCTCAGGTCGGGTTTGCTGGGGAGACCTCCTCGTGATGTTGGGCCACTTGAACTCGGGCCGTGGGTGTCTGGTGCAGAGTGCTGCAGACTCACGGATTTAGTCGGAGCCAGAGTCTGTTGGTGAGCAAACCTGGTGCTCAAGGGAGACACAGTCTAGGTTTGGGAAGGCAGGGCAGGTCCTCTGGTTTCTAGGGGGCTGCTGGCTGCAGGACATGCCGGGATTTGGCTGGAGGAGGTTTGAGGTGGGGACAGGCTGGTAGGGCTGGGGCCAAGTCAGTGGGCGTCCGCCTCTTCTTAATTCAGCATGGCTTCTTCGGTCCTTCTCTCTTCTTGTCGGAGTAGGCAAGGTTTGGGATTGCCCCTAAATAATAGATTTAGGGGCATTACAGGTAGGAATAGGTCGGGACCAATGAGCCCCTTCCTTGGGGTGGGTACACCCCCTATTATGCCACCCCCTAGTGGGTGGGGGCATAAGCCTCACTCTGGTTGGTTGGTTGCCCCCCCCCCCCCCCCCCCAATCTGCAAGATGGAGGGGAATGAGAGTTGTGCTTCACCTCACCTCCCCAACCTGAGGGATGGGGTTGGCAAAGGTGGGAACACCTCTCCTCCTAACATGGTTTGCCGCCGATTCTCCCGCCCAAAGTGGGGGTCAGAACCAGTGGGGGCCAGTTGCTGGGAGCAGCAAATGGCTGGGGCAGCTAACAAAGGCGGCAAGCCTTTGAAACTTCCCCTTCGTGGACCCTGCCCATCCTGGGGGAGGAGGCTTGGCACCTCGTCCCAGGATGTGCATTGTTTCAGTACCCCGAAAGCGCCAGGTTCTCAACCCAGGGGTCCAGAAACATGTCTGGTGAAGGCAGCTGGCGAGCAGCCACTTAGCTAGGACACTAGACTTAGGTAATTTTTCAGGGGGCATCTCTAAGATGCCCTCCGAGTGCATTTTTCATTGAGTGTGGGTTTAATGTGCTGAGAAATTTGATACCAAACTTCCCACTTTTCAGTAAAGCCATTATGGTGCTGTGGAGTTCGTAATGACAAACACCCAGCACCATATGCTCCTTATGGTATTACGGCACTTACAATGTCTAAGAATTGGTTTAGACACTGTTGGGGTACAGGGCTCACGCACCTGTACGCTCACCACTAGTACAGTGCACCCAAACAGAGGCATGTCTTAACTATGCCAGGGCAGTGGGTTGTAGGCATGGCACACAGGGATGTGTGCCATGTCAACTCTTCACTTTGTTCTGCACCAAAACACACAGCCTGCAATGGCAGTGTGTTTGTGTATAACGGTACATGGCCTGTAAGGGTGGCACAATAAGTGCTGCAGCCCTTAGAGGCCTTCCCTGGTCACAGTAACCTTGGGACCATTTACAAGGGACTTACATGTGGCCCGAGAGTTGCTGATTGCGTTTTGCAGCAGTACAGTGTAGGGAAAGAACATAGGCCCTGGTTACCTGTTTAGCAGGAACCCAGGGGACACAAAGTACATCAACAGTTTGGCAAAAGTGGGGGCAACCATGCAAAGTGCCCTACAACTGGTTCTTCACAAAGTCAATGGAGTTGATGAAAGTAGACAGGGAAAGTTAAACTGGTCGCTGTTGGCTTTGTATGGTTACACTGACATCTCTTCTGTGGCATGGATGTGATGGGTTTAACTTCAAGCCAGCCTTCAACAGTTAACACCTACTCAAAGCACTTGGGGCAAATGCAGTCACTTTAGACGTTGACCTTGAATGAATTGAGAGTGGTAAGGTCAGTGCCATTTTCTTGTTAAGCAACTGGCTGCTTCTCAGTAGCTAGTTAAGGAAGACTGCTCTAGATTCTTTTTCCTTTCTTCCTCAGCTCTCATGTTCGGCAAGCATGGATCTAAGACGTATGCCGTCCTGGTCCTTTAAGGCTCTTTTACACATCTGAAATATTTTTAGGTCTAGATTAAACTAAAATTATTAGCATCATTTTGCATTTTTCTTGTTGTGCAAAAATCGTATCATTATGCCACATAATTACACCACACTTTGCAGCAAAATTATAGCACCGGGGCAAAGTGAACAACCAGAATTTGAGCGGCTGTAGCTTGCAGCACGTTTTCCATTTTTTTGTGGCAAGAAATGCAGCCTTGTGTAAAAAAATGACGCACTGGCACATTTTGAAATCCATTATAGTGCTAAATGGCAGATTTGTTTTTTGTGACAGCAAATTAAATGAATTCCACACAGCTCTGCATATTTCAGTCCTTTAGCGAATGGGAGGCTAGGGTGCATCCCACACACTGTGTGATCCGACATGGCCTTCTTCCTCCCACAGGAGGGACACTTAAAAAGTGAAGGCACTTCAGACAATCTGTCACAATCCAGACCATGACAGCAGAACGTTTAATACATTTAGGGAATGAGAAAAATGTCATCTACACTGACATTCAGAGGAAAAAAAAGACTCCAGTGTTCTAAAATCCTTTTTTCACACCCCTTAAAAAAGAACTACTCTGAGAGGCAACTTCTAGTACAATATGTAGAGGAAGCTCCTGAAAAGTAAAGAGACAGGATTCATTTTCACAGCTTTCAATGTAAGCCTATCAGATTGTACTTTTCCTATATTTAAGACCTTTTTGAACACAGGAGGCTGCAATGGTGGCATGAAATGGGCTCTATGGAGTCCTGGCAGTCTAAATTCCAGAAGAATATTGCCTTAGATAGGCTTCCAAAGAGTGTGGTTTATTACATGGACTCACACCCTGTGTTTATAATTCTATGGAAAGATGCATCAAAATTAAGTGTTCTGTGCTCACGCAGAGGGTTAATATTCTAGTGTTTATGACTATCAAGGAAGATCCTATAATACAAACCTGCTATTCACCCCATACTGAGTCCTAATCCTCATGTACCTTGATTTGTCCAAAAGATAAATGGCTAAGATTGAACCTGAAATAAAACTAAACATACTCTAGGCCATAGAGGAGCAGTTAGTATTTCTGAGGTCTCAATTACGTGTAATGGTTAATCATTCCTTTGAAAGTTTATAATTGGGAAGGGATATTTCATCTGCCTCAAACCTAGTTCTTTTCACATTACCAGTGAAAATTAATAGAGCTGTAAGCAACACAGTTTTGACATACCAAATATGGGCAATAACATTTTGAAATAAGACAATAAGCACCAATCCCTAATGTCATACCACTATTTAACGTTAGATCATTCCTTTAGTTGCTTATAAGAGTTCCAGGCTTTACTTGGTCAAGTCTTGAGAAATGTGTTTAAGATGACGTATAACCCAAAATGCCTACAACAATTAGACCAAATACCACTTCGAATATTGTCTGAGGGGCTCTTTTCTGTAAATGGAAGATATTGCCCACAGAAAAATGACCTGAACAGCTTCCCTCCATTATGCACAGCATTGACTGTTCTTCACAGAAGCTGGTTGTACCAATATAAACCGGTAGTGAACACAGCTTCTAAGGAGAAATACTAACTTATGTGCCAGTTAAAGACCACCCTTTTCCTGTCAAACTCCGGAACATTTGCTTTTGACAGGTTTACATTTCAGAAGTTAGAATATGATTTACTAGGCCTATGGAACATAGAAAATTTAAGCCAGACCAGTGGTACTTGAAAGAGAACCAGGACTCTTGCTCCCTCCCTCGGGCAGCAGCCATGTTCAAGAACTTCTTTTGCTGATCCCGCATATACTGCCTGTCCTCTCAGGCATGCCCAAGCCGAGCATTAGTGGTATCTAACCTGTACTTCCCCCATGGTCAGCCAGATGCTTCAGATGGGTCAGCTAGGGTTGCAACAAGACAGGCCATGCATATAGAGAATAGGGAACACTTCAGGCTCAACTCTCTTGTGGGAGCTCACTGAAGTGAACAAACAGTAGATGTGCAGTTTGAGGTCGGCCTTTGAAGGCTGTTTTCACTGCTGGAAAATAGGTCTATCCTACCAGCCAATGGAACTCCGATGAGAACAGAACACAGTAATGCGCGCTTCTGTTTCTGGCTACCAACCGCAGGCACATTTTTATATGCACTTCTTTACAACAGCCAAGAGTCATGGTGTGGTGCCTTATTCAGCCTACATTGTTCCCTCGAGTTGAGCAGCAGTGTCATAACGAGTGTGTGGGTATTCATCGCTAGAGAAATCCATAGCTCAAAAAAGTCTAGAGAAACAAGTCCATCTAAGAAAGGAAGAGGCCCCCACACTTGCCTCTTTACTGGTCACTACCCCTTAGTGTGAAGCATATGTTGGTCCATACAGTTGCAAGGTGTTCAGAGGGGGGATTGACCATGGTGTGCGGTACAACAACGCCTGATATAAAGACACTGGGTCCAAGGTGTTCAAAGATGTTTTCAGTCTGCCACCATGTTTTCAGTCTGCCACCATGTTTTCAGTCTGCCATCATGTAACTGTAATTTTAAACTATCTTCTTCAGAGAGGTCAAGAGGGAGCCCAGCATGTGCTATTTTGCTCACTGCTGGACATGGTGTTCTAATTGGGCATATTGTCAGCACAATAAAGCCCCCCGAGTGTGTGCTTCCTGCAGCATTTAATGAATACAGAAAAAAAGCATTCTTCTGGTGGTATGTGCACTACGCTTATGTTTATATTCTGCCCTAGTTGGCTTCCTGTCCATGATGCATGCCCAAAGGGCAGGAGTGCAGAGGCTAACAGATGCAGCAGCTTTAGCTAATGCGCTTGGAGAGCAGCGAGAAGCTACCAGTGGACCATCTTCTGTGATGAATGGAGTGGTTCACCTGTGACCTTAACCAATTCGCATTACTGATGAAAGCTACAGACACTTCATTGGATTCCATCCAGTGTCACCTTCCAAGGATAACATTCTCCAACCTGACCCAGACTCTGGGCTCCCGTGGAGTTTCAGGGGTTGCTACCTGGAAGGCCCTTTGCACTGAGCCCGCACAACAATGGTGGAGGATGGGGATGCGGATATAAGCAGGCTCCACTGACCTAGGGTGTGTGTGACCTATGTATAAAGAATCTCAACGTGTTCTGCAAACATTACATAAATAACGTTTTTCCTAACTAGCCCTCCTCAAATTCAGCATTTCTTTCCAAGTACAACAGCTCTATTTATTATTTATCCATTTATATTTTATTTTAACTGCCAGATGCCTGACCTTAGGATGGCCTCCAGTGTACCAGTTTACAGTACAGTCCCCTGCCTGACCCCAATGATGGCTTCCATAGTGGTCCCCTACACGTTGTTTTACTTCCCTGGGACAACAATTGGACATGGACCAGACCTTGATCCTATCCCCTGACCTGCCTACACATCAGGACTTGGAACCTGTGGAACTTACCCCAGACTGTGGAGACCTAGCGATTTGGCTGATGCCCGGTGGAGCTACCATATAGCTAAAGAGGAGATGGGTTGTGGACTCCAACTCCCCCCCGCTCCCCCCCCTGCCGTCACCTACCCAGCCGGACCTTGGGCAGATTTCCCCCTTGTCTCTATGTCCTATCTTCCTCCTACCCCTTTACCCTATCCCCTTACCCTTCACTGCTCCATTCACCTTGTCCCCTATGCTCTTTAAATGCTTTTCTCGCTACCTATGTAACTTTTAATTGATGTAAATTGCAACATTATTGTTCCTCATGTAAAGCGCTCTGATTCCTTCGGGTCTATCCAGAGCTATATAATAACTCATTAATTATATGTTCCCATTTAGTACTCTTTCTCTCTTTGTCTATCTCCCTAGCTCCAATCCCCTCTCCCCATAATCTCTCACTTTGCCTGCTACTCAGCCTACCCCCTGTCCATTGTGCCCTTTGACTAAGCACTCCTTCTCCCCTTGTGGGGGAAAGATCCAATATTTATACTCTGGAGTCTCATCGAACTCGCTGAGAGAGTCCACAGCGCCAAGGGAGCCATTCACAGCTGAGGTATGGTATGACACCCCTTGCCAAAGCACTCCCTCTCCCCTTTTTGGGGAAGGATCCAGTTTGAAGGCCTTGGAGTCTCAGAGACCCCTCTGAGAGAGTCCACTGTGTAAAGGGAGCCTCCCGCAACTGAGATAGTGAAGTGATATCACTTCCCCTGGGATCACAGCTTACTGGACTTTGGACGTTGCTTTGACTCGTCTACCGGTTTGCGTCCCCATCGCCCTTCCCCTCCTCTTTCCATGCGGTGTCCTTCACCCTCCCCTCCTCTTTCCCGCCTTCATTACCCGTCTACTTCCCCAGCTCCTTCCCCCTCTCCTGAATCTTTCCCCTTGCCTGCTTTTCCCCTTACGTATTTGTGCTTATTGTTTATCTCGACCTTACAAGTAAGAAAACAAGTTACTTACCTGTAACTTTGGTTCCCCAGTATTGGTAACTTTCATAGATTCCCATGCTTTGTATCATTCCCCGTCGTCGGAATGGGAGCCTCGGTAGTATAAAAAACCATAGAAACAAAAGAGAAACCTAGGCCTAGGCCTCATCTCATTTTGTATTCTATCCACCTCTTTTTGTGAAAAAGAGACCAAACTTTTGCCAGGACCAATCAGAGCAGCCTCACCCTCTAGAACCTTCCTGAGAGAGCTCAGAGCCTCAGATTTTCGTAGCCGTTGTGCAAACAGCCACTAACTCTGTAAAAGGATGAGCTTTCCCAGGGGAGGTGGGCGGGCGCATGGGAATCTATGAAAGTTACCAATACTGGGGAACCAAAGTTACAGGTAAGTAACTTGTTTTCTTGCCCCAGTATTGGAACTTTCATAGATTCCCATGCTTTGTATCAGAATAGCTAGCAGTACAGCACCATGAACACATTTTGTAAATACATGGCATCACATAACCATAGAAAAATACATAAAGTACAGTAAAACCAAACAAAATGTGCTCACCAGGATGGAGGGATCGTAGGGAAAGCTCACCTCTCAATGAAACAGATTACGCAGGACTGCCTGGCCAACAGCCGCATCATCTCGTCCTGCAGAATCCAGGCAGTAGTGTTTCGTGAAGGTATGAGTACTGCTCCACGTTGCTGCCCTGCAGATGTCTTTAATGGCAACTCCCGAAAAGAGAGCCACAGATGAAGCCACCGACCTCGTGGAATGTGCACGGACTCTGCCGTCCAGCGGCTTGCCCGCTTCCTGATGACAGAATTGAATCGCACTGGAGATCCAGCGGGAAATGCCAGTCTTTGCCAAAGGCAACCCCTTACGAGGTGCACTGTAGGACACAAACAACTGAGTAGACTTCCGAAAGGGACGTGTGCGCTCCAAGTAAAACTTTAAGCACCGTTGAATGTCCAAAGAATGGAGCGTACGCTCCGCAGGTGTAGAAGGATGTGGAAAGAAGGTTTTCAGAATCACCGGTTCATTCAAGTGGAACTCAGATGGCACTTTCGGGATGAATTTGGGATTAGTCCGAAGAACCAGACCTTGTTTAGTAAACTGCAGGAATGGATGCACTATGGAGAGTGCCTGAAGCTCACTCACTCGTCTAGCCGATGTTAGAGCTAAGAGGAGTGCTAGTTTCCAGGAGAGGAACTTTAAGTCTGCCTTGTGAACCGGCTCGAACGGAGCTTTCATGAGTTGAGCCAAGACAAGGTTGAGCTGCCACACTGGTGGAGGAGGACGAACTGGCGGATACATCCGGAATAGGCCCTTCAAGAATTGTTTAACCACCCTAGAGGACCATAAGGAAGGACCTGCCGAACTGCGTCGAAATCTTGATATGGCCGCTAGATGCACCTTTACTGATGAATGTGCCAAACCAGACTTAGCCAGAGATAGCAAATACGGCAGCAACTGATGAGGTTGGGAAGTGTAAGGATGGAGACCTTCCCGTTGACACCACAAGCAGAATCTCTTCCATTTTGCCGTGTACGTTTTGTTGGTACTTGGTGCTCTGGCATGAGCCAAGACCTCTCTGCATTCTTGAGACAAAGCTAGATGACTGAATTCTCTGTGTTCAGGAGCCACGCCGTCAAGTGGAGGGATCTCGGATCCGGGTGGAAAACCTGTCCCTGACTCCTGGACAAGAGGGACGGAATGGGCCTCAAGTGAATTGGAGGAGCTTGGGAGAGTCGCAGCAGTTCTGTGTACCAGAATTGTCTGGGCCACGCTGGAGCAATTAGAATCATCCTGCAGGGTTCCGCCTTCATTTTCTTGAGAACTCGAGGAATGAGGGGAATGGGAGGAAAAGCATAAAAGAACGCGCTGTACCAGGCCATCGAAAGAGCGTTCCCTAGGGACCCCCGATGGTGAACCTTGCTTGCGTAGAACCGGCATTTGGCGTTCTCCGGCGAAGCAAAGAGGTCGATGGTCGGCATCCCCCAAACTGAGAACACTCCGTCGAGAATGGATTGATTCAACTCCCACTCGTGAGTCACTTCCGTCTGGCGACTCAAGGCGTCCGCCTTGACATTGAGAGTTCCCGCCAAGTGCTCGGCTCTCAGAGTGATGTTGTGAATTGCGAAATCCCAAATCCGTTGAGCTTCTGCGGACAGAGTCTGCGATTTGGTGCCTCCTTGTTTGTTTACATAGTGCATGGCCGTCGTATTGTCCGTCCGGACCAGCACCGAGCGATTGCCCACTCTGGGTAGAAAAGCTTGCAAGGCCAACCGAATGGCTGTCAGCTCCAGGAAATTGATATGGCACTGTCGCTGTCCTGGACCCCAATGGCCACTGACTTGAAGCTCTCGGAGCACTGCACCCCAGCCTTCCAACGAGGCGTCCGTGGTCATCACCATGGGTGAAGGAGAAATCCTGAACGTTAGGCCTTGGGCGAGATTGCTTTTCTGAAGCCACCATTCGCTCGCTGTTCTCATTGCTGATGTTACGACAACCCTGTCGTCGAACGACCTCTCTGTTTGGCGCCATTGCTTGTCCAGCTCCTCCTGTAGAGGACGCATCCTTAGCCTGCAATGCGGTACTAATGGTATGCAGGAGGACATCGATCCGAGAAGGGATTTGTATTGGCGGACCGATAGGACCTTGCTGCGGCAGAGTAGTTGAGCCGAAACCATCAATTTTTGTTGTCGCTCTTCTGAGGGACGAGCCGTACAATGCGTGGTGTCCAGCACGGACCCCAGGAATCTTGCAGATTTGGAAGGCAGGAGGACTGACTTGTGTTCGTTCAACTGAAGGCCCAGGCAGCGGAACAAATGGAGGCAAGTAGACACGGCTTGCGAAGCGTCCTGGAAAGACGGTGCCTTGACGAGCCAGTCGTCCAAGTAAGGGAAAACTTCGAGAGATTGTCGTCGAAGGAAAGCTGCCACCGGTGCCAATACTTTGGTGAACACTCTCGGTGCCGATCGAAGGCCGAACGGAAGCACTTTGAACTGGAAATGGCTCTTTCCCACTGTAAAGCGAAGGTATTGTCTGTGAGCTGGGTGTATTGGAATATGGAAATATGCGTCTTCTAAATCCAGCGACGCCAAGTAGTCGCCTGGATTTAAGAGGAAGAATTTCCTGGAGAGTGACCATCCTGAAGGAGAGCTTTACGAGATAGGTGTTGAGCTCCCGAAGATCGAGGATGGGACGCCAAGTGTCTTTCGTCTTCCGCACTAGGAAGAATCTTGAATAGAACCCCCGGCCCCTCTGAGAGAGCGGGACCGGTTCTATTGCTCCTTTGAGGAACAACTGGTGGGCTTCTAGATGTAGTAATCCTAGATGTCCTGAGCGGATGGCGCCCGGAGCTCGTGTTGGAGGGAAGTCGTGAAACTCCAACGTATGGCCACTCTTCACGATGTTGAGGACCCATTGGTCCGATGTTATTGACATCCAACTGTCCAGACAAAGGGATATCCTGCCCCCCACTGATGTGATCGGGAGGGGAGGAACAGCAGGTAGAGCCGGGAGGCCGCTATTGTCGTTTGGTGTTGTCACGGCCTTGTCGCTGTTGACGGCCTCGCGGAGGGTTGCGAGAGAAAGATGCTGATTGCCCTTGTCGCTGATTCGAGTAATTGGGTTTATATGACTGGGAAGACTGCGAGGAAAAACGTTGTTGGTTTCCTCTGTAAGATGTAAATCCTCTCCCTCGTGCGCCCCTAAAGGGGACCTTGCGATAGGTGAGAGAGCCCAAGGACTTTGCTGTGTCTGTGTCCTTCTTGATATTCTGTAGGGTATCATCTACATGCTTCCCGAACAGCATCTCCCCATCAAAAGGGAGGTCTAGGACTCTGTTCTGGACCTCCTGACGAAACCAGGTGGCCTTCAGCCAACCCTGACGCCGTAAGACGGCGGAGCCGGCCAAGGCCCGGAAGGCCGTGGAAGCAATGTCCATTGCGCAGTCAATCACTTCTGCAGACGATTTCTCTCCTTCCGCCAGCACCTTCTTGGCGTCCTCCTTAGTGGGCTCAGGTAATAGGTCCACGAAGGGTTCCATGTCGCACCACATCTGGCGGTCGTAACGGCCTAAGATGGCAAGGGCATTCGCCGCTCTAACCAGTAAGCTGGCCATAGAGGAAAATCGTTTTCCAACATTATCCAGACGTCTGCCGTCTTTGTCCGGAGGAGTGGTCAACGGTGTGGACGGATTCTTTGACTTGCTTTGTGCCGCCTGAGAAATCACCGAGTCAGGCTTTGGCTGACCAATAAGGCAAGCTGGACTGCCTTCAGGAGCTTTATATTTCTTCTCCAGCCTGGGGAGGACTGGAATCACCGTGGCAGGACTCTGCATGATCTTCATGCCCTCCTCCCATACATGCTCTATAATGGGAATAGATTTGACAGAGCGTTGGTGTTGTTCCTTAAAGTCATAAAGGAAACATTCCGATTCCTCTCTTGAAATAGGTAGTCCAAACCTCTTAGCAGCCCGTTCCATCAGATGATGAAAACCCCCTATATCCACCGGAGGGGAGATGGAAGTGTCACGACCAGCAGCATTTGGGTCTTGCGGGTCATTGTCCCACTGATCCGGGTCAGGGTCCTGTAAAGGATCCATCAAGGGATCCACTGGAACAACCTCCTCATCTGAAGAGGTATCCTGATGGGTATCGGGCAGTGGTACGGGATCTGGTGTGGGAACCCGGGCCAAAGGTGTCACTGGCGGTGGTGTGGAGGGTACCACCGGAACACTAGTAGCCGGCTGCACTTGCGGCTGTGGTTGAAGTGGAAAAAACGTAGTCTGACCGGAAGGGTCTGACGGAAACCTTTTACGATAATCCTGAAGCATGTCCTGAAGATCCGAAATGAGAGAGGAGGGCATGGCTACCATGCCTTGTCCCAAACTCGGCGGATGTCGCTCTTCCACAACATGAGGATGTAGTTGTTGGCCACCTGCCTGGTCGAAATACTCCTCCGTGTCCGTCTCCTGCAACTTTACGTTCAAGTCCGAGGGACTATAGGCAGGTCCATAATTGTCCTGAAACTCATCTTCGTCAGACTCATCATCTAACAGCATTGTCGGTAGATGGGAAGAGACTCGTCGCGGAGACGTCATCTCCGGCGTGATTTTCATTCTCTGAACTGGAAAATGCAATTTTTGGACCGTCGACGGTCTCGTCGACGACGCCGTCGGAGCATCAGTTACTGTAACCGTCGACTGCACCACAGCCTTCGTCGACACAATCCTCGTCGTCGATGGGACCACAGTCATCGGTCTCGTCGACGAACTCGTCGTCATTATCATCGTCGTCGACGTGGAAGCCGTCGTCGTCGACGACGTAGTCTTCGTCGTCGTTGCGGCCGTCGACAGCGGCCTGCTAGTCGTCGTCGACGTGGAAGCCATCATCGTCGACGAGCTCGGAACCTTGAACGTCGACGAAGTCGTCGTCGTGGCCACCGCTACCGTCGACGAGCCCGTCGACGGAGCCACAGAAACAGCGGGAACTTTAGCCAAAGTCACAGTCGTCGACGTACCTGGTGTTCTCGTCGTCGACGGACGCTGCTTTTTCTCCGGCCCAGATCCTGAAGTGCCAGTAGAGTGTTTATCACTGGGCTTGATCTTTTTGGACGGAGGAGAAAGGATCACCACCTCCTTTTTGTCCTTTAAGGCTGGCACCACTGCTGTAGCCTGTCCCTGCCTCTCCTTTACACTTTCGTGAGGAGATTGAAGGGGACCAGCCCTCTCAGACCTGTCAGAGATCTTGTGAGGGGCTTTAGGAGGGGGCTCAGATGTCGAAGAACCAGGGGGAGACCTACCCCTCTTCTTTGATCTTTGCGAGGAAGCAGCAGACACGGAATCCTCCTCATCCGAAGAGAGCACCTCCTTGCGTGTCATCTTCTGAAGCCAGGTAAGTAGCCGGCCTTCTCTGTCCCGAAGAGTCTTGTTCGAGAAAGTCCTGCAGATCTTGCAGTCTGTGGCCTTGTGGTCAGGATATAAGCAATAGATGCAATTATCGTGCTTATCCTCCACAAAAAGACGTTTTTTGCCACAAGAGGCACAGGACCTGAATAAGGCCTTCTTCTCCTTGTCAGACATGACGATTTGAAGCAGAAACTTGAAGAAATAAGTAGAAAAACAGTGAAAACTGAGCAGAGCTCAGTGGAGACTCCCTAGCACAACGTGCGGTAGAAAAATCTGAGGCTCTGAGCTCTCTCAGGAAGGTTCTAGAGGGTGAGGCTGCTCTGATTGGTCCTGGCAAAAGTTTGGTCTCTTTTTCACAAAAAGAGGTGGATAGAATACAAAATGAGATGAGGCCTAGGCCTAGGTTTCTCTTTTGTTTCTATGGTTTTTTATACTACCGAGGCTCCCATTCCGACGACGGGGAATGATACAAAGCATGGGAATCTATGAAAGTTCCAATACTGGGGCAACTATGTTGCCATGCTCTAATAACTGTGTAACCTTTGTAACGATGTAACCTGTAACTATGATCTGATGCTCATGTAAAGCGCTCTGATACCTCCGGGTCTAGCCAGCGCTATATAAAACCTTTAAAATAAATAAAAATAAATAAATAAACCTTTAAAATAAATGTCATTGTGCACTTGGGTAGCAATTAGTTCTTGTAGTTATAGTGCTATATAATTTTAGGTGTTTGCTGTCACAAGCGCAGGTCTAAACTTACCTGTGTAGCCACTGACAGAGAACGTATGTTAGTCAGTGTATAGCCTACTGTGAAAGTACTGGCCTGTGTCTGCCTCCGTTTTGGTCAGTATGCCTACATCTTAAAGGGTGTGTCTATGCGCATGTCATTATGTGTGCTTATTCGTGTTTATGTTTCAATGTGTTTGCATGTCTATGCATTTCTTTGTGTATATACTGGCCTACGACTTTCTTTGGCACATTGTTGCCTGAGTAAGCTTGTGCATTTTCATAAGAAGGCACATCAATTATAAGTCCCTGAACTTGGTTCCCATTGGTGTCTAATTTCTCCTATCCAAGCTGTAAAGGGCTGCTGTGACAAACCATTGAGCTGGGAGTGCCATGGAAGGACCTGCAGATGCCTTCAAGGACAGATAAGCAAACTTAGTATTATCACGCATTACACCTTAACAGACAGAATACAATTTTGTAAACCAAACACCAATAATGTATGTGAGCACATACACCACTCATCGGCAACTATACAAACATGCAAAAATACACTGATGAGACAAAATACACATTATTCATGCACAGACTAGACAGATACCCACATGTTCCCACACCATAAAAGCACAAATGTACATAGTCACAAATACCACCACAGAGCTTTATTTTAGTAAATAGTGGTCACTCAGGACCAACTAATGTATTCAAGCTACTGCCCCAGATGACTAGGAGTCAAAGAAATGAGCACTTTTTGCACAACTTTTCTATACAGGAGTGCAAACGTCATGCAACACAATAGCCAAAGATGCTAGCCACAATGCATAACATGGGGGCCATCTTGAATGTATAAGAAACGCACTTAAAGGATGGACAGCTGCCACTATTTGACTATGGCAGATCCAGTATTGTCGACCAAAACAATATTGGCAAATGAGTCCTACTGGCTTTGCCAAAGGTTGTTTGATATTTAGGACTGTTCGCAGTAAAGCAGATTTAACTTGTTCCACGAATGGCAGGCCTCAAATCATCTTAAAAATGTAGCCACACCTGCAGAAACATCAACTTATATTATTCCCTCGAACTCAGAAGAAAAGTTTCCTAGTGACATGAAGACCTGTGGTAACGTCCTTCACACTTAAACAGGCGGAGTTGGGTCATAACTTCATAGCAGGAGACCAACATTCAAACATGTATGCGTTTCTAGGATTTTAGAATAGATAGCCCCAAACTAAATGCAAGATAACCTAACACAGAGCACCAAAGATGGTTTAGAACAGATGATGTGCTTTCAGTATAGCCCAGTAAGAGGAAAAGGTACAACATATGTGATCCCCATCCTTTTAGGCTGCCAGTTGGAGAATTCAGAGGTTTACTGCTCCATAAATGTGAAGAATTAGTGTTGTTGCCTAATATCGAATGTTAGAGGGCCATTATTTTCAGTCAGTCATCAAACTTCATTATCGGCCATAGGCCATAAAAGCAATACAAAAATAAAACATATTAGACTGGACACGACATACAAGAGTAAATAACAAACGTTTTTAGCATAAAACACTGGTTAAAACTAGATGATATCAAATAAAATACCTTATGATTGGTTTTAAAATATTGGTAAAAATTATTAATCACAAGCAGTTCTATTACTTAAATTGGGACATTAAATGCTAGGTAGAAAGACTAAACTATAAGTCTGGCCGCTTGCCGACCCCTTCGTTATTTGTAAGAAACAAGGACCACCTAGGCGCTGTGAGCAATATCAAGGGCCTTAAGCTTGGCACTTCTGTGACACCACATGGAAAATAGAAACCTGGAGGTCACGAATACCAGTAAGGGGGAGGAATCATATTTTAGAATACAATACACTTCCTGGTAGTACCCGATGCCTAGGTTTTTACAGAGTTGGATAATCCATTTGGCTCTTGCTTTAGCATAATAAAAAGGGCAGAAAAGTAAAACGTGTAGATCAGATTCTACACTGGTGTTACAACCTTGGCAGCCCTTGGGTGGGGAGTTTGCACCTGCCCACTTGTTTGTGAGGTCCCTTACTGGAAGTGTTCCATGTCTAAATTGCACAACGTTTTTTTGCGAGGGGGGGGGCTGGATACTATCCAAGAATTGTTCAAAACGATATGTGCACTTAACCTCCAAGAATCTTGAGCTCAACACCCCTATGGCTCTATTCTGTAATAGATTGGCCAGATGGTATTCCTTGAGTGTTAGTGCAAGAGATTTTTTGGAGATACAGGGACATGTCTGTTCTGGTGTAAGCCATACATCAGCCCTTCCCAGTGAGTGGCATAGGTGTTTAATGTGCATAAGCCAGGGGATCTTCCCTGCACCCTGAGTTAGTAGGAAGTCCTTCAATTCCTCCCTGTAGTGGATAAGCTCGGGGGTGCTCCAAAGACATCTCCAATAGAGTAGGGGGCGATTAGCAATTATATCCCTAATTGGGGTCAAGCCTACATCTAAACGTAATGGAAGCAGAGCGGTGCTCTGGGGAAGACGTAATAGACGTCTCAGAAAACCATTCTCGATTGCAACCATGGAGGTAGCGTTGACATGTCCCCAGAGCTCAACTCCATACAGCGCACCTCCCCTTGCTTGGGCCTTATATATTTCTAGTGGTGGGCCTAGGATTTTTTTAGGGCAATCACTGTATACCTCTAAGATGTCCCCTGAGACTTGTGCAAGTTTTAAGTTTGCTTTAGCCTCGTGAGACCGCCAACCCATACGATCATTCAGGGTAATCCCCAGATAATCAAATGCGTAAGTTCTTTCCAGGGCCAGACCATTCATATGAGGATGGGGATAATTTACTGTTTTGGCATGGTAAACCATGTATTTGGTTTTGGAGAGATTAATCTCCAGGTTCCTTATTGTGCAGAAGTTGCAAAATGCTTCCAGTGTTCGCTGAATGCCCATTGATGATTTGGAAAGAAGTAACGTATCATCAGCGAACATTAGAGCTGGTACAAGACGATCAGCCAGACGAGGAGAATCTAGGTCCTTCGATGCTTGGAGGTGATCAACCAGTCCGTTGAGGTATAGGGAGAAGAGTGTGGGGGCCAAGACACACCCCTGCCTTACCCCCTTTTCAACTCTAAAGGGTGCCGAAAGCTCCCCCATTTTTCCATAGCGCACCCTGTGCGTAATTGTCTTGGTGCTGACGTTGTAACATATGGCATAAATAGGGAAGAATGCCCAATTTTTGCAGTATGGCCCAGAGCTGGTCTCTATGTACGAGGTCGAACGCAGATCGGAGATCTACGAAGATCAAGTACAGGCTGCCTCCCCCCTGGATTACCACTTTCTAGTGGATTAGTTGTAGTCTGAAAAGTTGGTCTGTGGTGGAGACCTTAGCCCGAAATCCCGCCTGTAGGGGGGTAAGAATCTCATGGTCGTCTAGACATAACTGTAGCCTAGAGAGTAGTATTTGGGCAAACAGTTTTTGCAAGATGTCAATAAGGCTGATCGTGCGATAGTTCACCGATCGAGGGGGGGGCCCTTTTTGAAGATGGGAATGATTTCTGCTCCTAGCCAGGTATGCTGAACCTCCATGCCCTGGAGGATGGCATTAAACACCACCCAGATATATGGGGTCCATACCTTCTGCTCGCTAAAGAACAAGTCACCCAGAATCTTGTCTAGGCCCGGCGCTTTTCCTGGGGGTAAGGTCCTCAGGGCTACTAGAACTTCTGTCATAGTGCATAGTGTGACACCAGAGTGTGTGTTCCGGAACTTTACACTCTGATAACTCTTCTGAGGGGCAAATGGAGGCCTCAGAGGAAAAGCTGTTAGTTTGAGAGTACAGTTTTTTTAACTGCAAGGTCCAGGCCTCTTCACTTACGTTGGGGGCTATGGCAGAGGAGCCATCAGCTCTGCCTGTTTTTACCAGGTTCCAAAAAGCCCTATAGTCCCCGTTGTCCAGTGCTGTTTTAATGTCAGCCCATCTATCTTCCTCCCATTCTAGCTTAGACTTCACGACAATGTTCTTATAGTGAGACCTAGCTAGTCTGATTGTTTCAGTGGAACCGCTCTTAACCTCCCTTAAGAGAACGGATTTCGCCTGTCTACCCATTTTGCTGTACCATTTATTTTGACGAGGTGACCGGGCCTTGTTAATGGCAGTGGAATAAAAAAAAGTAGCCATTTTATCAACGTGCTCTAAATGAGTGCTGTGCAAGACGTTTAGGTGGACGGTTTCAAACTTGTCCACAGGAAGAGTGGAAACTCTCTGTAGAGTGTTTGCAACTTGTTGGTACATTTCATCTACCTTATCTTGTGATTGCACAAAATTCCCCCATCAAATTAGTCTACCTCCACGGGTTGCGATTAAGTTTAGGTGGTGGGAACCCTCGAAACCGTCGGGGATTTTGGATTGTACCAATTGGGTGCTTTAGATCTAAGGATAGAAGATTGTGATCACTATCTGCTCTCAAGATAACTGCAAAGGCCCTAATACTTGACCAGAGTTCAAGGTTGACCATTATATAATCAATGGTGGTACTTTTTCCTGGTCTGTTGAATGTTACCTTGCCGGGGGTGTCTGTGGGAAATCTTCCATTACAGGCTCTAAGGGAGTGCGAGATAGTTAGTCTGTTTAGTTTTAGAACAAGCGGGGTCCAGCCCTTTGTTGGATACATGGAACAATCTGGAATGGACCAAACTGAATCCTCCTCCTGGGTGACAGATGTAGTGCCTCCTAAGGGTTCGAAGTGGCAGTTAAGGTCACCCCCTATGATTTTATGGGTCAAGGGTGGAAGCAATAAAAGAAGTTCTTCTAGCTGGTTTAAAATTGTTAGGGCCTCTGTTGATGGTGAGGAACGGAGATAGACGTTGACCACTACCACCTTTAGGCCATCTGGAAAATTGAGAATGATGGAGAGGATATCAGAGGAGTGGGTGTCTAACACTTTCACTGAACAGCCCAAGTGGGTAGCCACCCAGATACAGAGTCCCCCGTAGGGTCTACCCCTAATCCCCCTAAGCACCGTGGTACAGAAGGTTGCAAAACCCACTCTATGAGGGACGGTCTGGGCCAAGGTTTCTTGAAATAAGACAGGTCGCACTGGTCTATTAATTCCCCCCACTCCGGATGGTCCAATTTTGAGTTAATCCCGGCTAGGTGAAGTGAGTCTGAGAGTAGATGTCTCCTCTTGTGGGGCGGTAGTAGCAGGAAAGGAGCAACTCACAGGGTTTGGACTAGCCGTCTCAATTTGGTTATTATCAGTAGGTAAGGGGGATTGGGGTGCGGGTCGGAATTGCGTCATTACCTTCCTCCCAGCTTGACCATTATTCCTGATAGGGGAAAGCTGCATATTTGTCCCCTTCGTCTCCCAAGAAGTACCTTGACCGGATGTAGTTTGGTCGCTCTCGTGGGTAGGTGGTGGAGTGAGTCAATCTACAGCATTCAAGGGATTGAATCGGTTTTCTAAAGAGAATCAAGTCTTTTCCCTGTGCTCCAAGAGGATAATGGGTTATGGTACTACTTCTGGATGTTGATTCTAAGGGGTAAAAGTAATCTAGGAGGAGGGTGAGAATTTGGCTGTGTGAATCAAAATTGTCCTACTTGAGAATGTGTTTAACCACCCCCCCTATCTCTGAAATTTATTACCACGCAATCCCAGGCAATGTCTTTGTTTTTCAGTCCCACCCACCTAACTCTACGGGCAAACAACATTTCTCCTTGCCCTTGTCCAGTTAATGTTCTGTCCTACTGAGCCAATATACGATCTTATTCTTGACCTCGGAAAAAGTTTCACCCCGATCTGGGGATAGGGGGGTTACCCCCGCAAGAACAACTACGTAGTGTGAAGCAGCAGGGGGCAAGTGCAAGCATGGTAGTAGGTGTCGAAATTCAGAAGGTTCCACTTGTAAATTTCTAGCTTGATTTGCCTCTGGCAGTTCTATTTGCCTCAAGTAGTTACCCTGGGGGTGCCTTCCCTGGGAGGTATGTTGAGGCTTTGTGAAAATACCCTCATTTATGGTGGTGGGGACTATCTGATTCGCTCTTGGAGCAGTTGAGTTAGTATTCCCCTTGGCCTTGTCAGGTACAGAATTTATTGCATGGAGACCATTACTGGTGGGGGGTCCGGAAGCGGGTCGGGGGATGCTATCAGGATCAGTGTCATCTGCGGTATTCCTATTGGGGGGGGAAGAGTATTACTACTACCCTCAAGCCTATTGTTCAACAGAGAGACTACCATGTCGATCTGGCTCCTTACAGACTTAAACTGTGTCATGATAAATTGTTCTAGATGTGTTTGCATGTCAATTAGGAGATGGGTGGCCCAAAGGGGAAGAAGTGATGTTTGATTTGCGGGTGCCGAGGCAACCGACGTGCCCTCTAATTGATCGGGTTCCTCTGTAAAAGTTGTCTTCGTGATTTTGGATTTCTTTGGTCTGGGATGGCGCTTATGCCTTTTGGTAGATTTCGGGACTAGGGAGGGAAGTGAGCTGGGGCTAGGGATGGCATGTAATAGGGGCTGGGCACAAGGGATTTCATTGGTAAATGGGTCGTGCAGTGTGCCAGAAATATCCAAAGATGGCACAACTGGGGACCCTTGTAACATTGGGGCTTCTGAGATTACAGGAGTAATTGAGAGGCGTCGCTCGGTATTCTCTATTGCCTATGACACTGCTCCAATTGCCTTTTGCAACGTTTTATCAATGGCCGTTGCGCTGGATATTGGGCGGTTGATAAGGTTTTTTGCCGGGTCTGCGGGCGGGAAATTGGGGGGTTAGGTTTTCCCATAGTCTAACCAGAGGTGAAGAGTAGAATAAGTAGGTACTATATCCCTTCGGTTAAATGGATAGTAGGAATACCTCGCTCGATGACTCAAAGTTTTGCTATACACTCCTCAAACCTTTCGAGCCATATATACGTTATATTGACCAGCGGCTCAAAATTATTGTATCTTTACCCTAAACACTTTGGAAATACCAGGTAGTGTGGTGGGGGAGCCCAGTCCAGTCCCTCCAGGTCACAAACAGGCACAAACAGGCCCGCCCTTGGTCCCGGGCTTCGTCCCGGCTTCTACCCACACCGCGTCTGGGAGTTAGGGGAGTGTCTTATGGGCGTGATGTCCACGCCTCCCCCTGAGACAGTACAGGTGTGTAGGCACAGGTGCACCCTGGGGAGTGTAGTCCTGTCCCCGGGTGTAGGCACTGTTAGGGTCGGGTCAATGATGGCAGGCGACCCCCTGTGTCTGGTAGTCCTGCACCTCTTCTCCCCCTCTGGTAACAGCAAAACAGCAAGAAGGAACCCGCTCGCAGGGGTCGAGGCAGCGCTTATGTGCGCGATGTCCACTCCTCTCCCGGAGACAGTACAGGTGTGTGGGCACAGGTGCACCCTGGGGAGTGTAGTCCTGTCCCCGGGTGTAGGCGCTGTTAGGGTCGGGTCAATGACGGCAGGCGACCCCCTGTGTCTCGTAGTCCTGCGCTCTTCTCCCCCTCTGATAACAGCAAAACAGCAAGAAGGAACCCGCTCGCAGGGGTCGAGGCAGCGCTTATGTGCACGATGTCCACGCCTCCCCCTGAGACAGTACAGGTGTGTAGGCACAGGTGCACCCTGGGGAATGTAGTCCTGTCCCCGGGTGCAGGCGCTGTTAGGGTCGGGTCAATGACGGCAGGAGACACCCTGTGTCTCGTAGTCCTGCGCTCTTCTCCCCCTCTGATAACAGCAAAACAGCAAAAAGGAACCCGCTCGCAGGGGTCGAGGCAGCGCTTATGTGCGCGATGTCCACGCCTCCCCCTGAGACAGTACAGGTGTGTAGGCACAGGTGCACCCTGGGGAATGTAGTCCTGTCCCCGGGTGTAGGCGCTGTTAGGGTCGGGTCAATGACGGCAGGTGACACCCTGTGTCTCTTAGTCCTGCGCTCTTCTCCCCCTCTTATGAGGTATACCCTTCGCCGGGAGGCGGACCCCTGGGCTCTGATGCTTGAGAATCAGAAGCAGCTGCAGCAGATTGAGTGGAGGCCGGATAGAATGAGGAGGCGATGAGTTGCAATCTAGTGTTGAAGGCAGTTGGCAAAGGCACTGCAGATTATTGCTGCTCTCAGAGTTGCTTGGTAGTGGGAGACAGCAGTGGCAGGCTGCAAGTGCCTGCACCCGATTGCCTACACCGCACACTTCGCAGCCCCGGGCTGCACGCTAGCCCGAGGTGGGGCAGTAGTATTCGCTGGAGTCTGGAAAACACAAAGGTTCCTGTACCAATAAATTAACTTTGAATGACCTGCGGAAAGATTTGCCTACGGTTGGCCTTGAGGTCCAAGACCAGCGCACACACCAACTAGAACTTCTGAGTCTTAGAAGCTGCAACAGCCCGGGCTACGGCAATTAGCAAACAGAACTTCTTCAATGCATGCAAGTCAGGAAGCTATCTTCTGGGTCTTTAATTTGCAACAATGGGATGGTAGGTGTTCATGCGTGAGCTTTGAACCTGGGACAAAAGCTGCTTACATAGCACTATCCTAATCTCATAACAAACTGTACACGACCAAGTTCAGCAGTAACTAAGCTATGCAGCTAAAAGTAGTGCTTATGAGAATGTCAGAACAAGGCAATCCCTAATTTAATAAGACTAAATAAGGAAAACTTGCTCACAGATGATCACAGTTTATAAGCTTGAGATTTTTGCTAGATTCGCCTCCTATACATTATTTTGCCATTTAGTGGTTGGACTAAAGAAATAAATCATACTTAACACTTCTTTTCTTTTTTTTTGAGTCAAGAATAGGCTTATAGAAGTTGAAGCAGTGCCTGTCGAGCAAGTCAGCAGTGTGTGTCTATGTAGTCATCAATGCTGAACAAGCAGTCACTTGGTTGATTGGCGATGAGGATAGCTGAAGGGGCAATCATTTGAAAAGGCCCTGACCAGCTGTAGGTGTAAACAACATTGCTGATGCAGAGCTAGGGAAAAGGCTGCCCTTTAACTAGGATTTAGTCAGGAAAGATGTCTGGATGATTGAGTCTGATGTCTGAGTTGAGCCATTAGTTTGGGCAGAATGCTCTGGCAATTTGTTTGACATTTTGTCAAGATGGGATGACACAGAACAGCTTGTTTTCTCTTTTGAAGGACATTTGGAAAGATCTTTGTAAGCTAATCCTGGAAGCTCAAGATGTTGCTTCTTTAGCTACTCCTTTTTGGTAACGCATAGCGAGCCACTGTCCAGATACATCACAAGGAGAGAGGGCATTCTCATGGTAAGAGTAACGTTTCTTTTTCTCCTGGAGAAATAAAGCCAGTCTTCTTTCCTGCTAGCCATTTTTCTCTCCCCTTTTAGCCAGTACCTGCCTTGGTTAGGTAGTTACCTCCCCTAGGCCAGTGCAAAAACTCAGAAAAAACTCGAAGTGTGGGGTGGATCAGAGCCTTGTCCAAAATATCAACTACGGCAGTTAAAAATCTGAAGTAATTACACTTCTTGGAGGAGAAAAACGTGCTTTTCCCAAGGACCCACTCGCTCTCTACGCAAGATAGAAATCAGAGTATACTGTTCATTGCTTTGCTGAAAGACGGATGATTCCCGGACTGATGGGAAATGATTCAAGCAGGTGCATCCATTAAATTGGCCAATACTGCAGATACACAAGCAGAGACGGGTGAAGCAAACTCAACAGATCACAACTGATACAACTAATTATTTCAGATAAACTCTTTAATGAAAACAAGAACACAAGTGCAAATTATGGAGTATAAAAAAAACAAAGAAAAACGTTATTTTCAAAATAAAATCTCATAAGTAATTCCTCAAGCCAAGGAAGCTGCCACATTACAAATAGTTCCAAGGTTAACTTTCATGCATTATTGCAAAAACAGTTATGACAAACAACTTACCTCAAGTTCTTTCTGGTCAAAAGGCTTTAACAGGTGCTGTGGAATAAGTTCATTAAAGCCCTTCTGAAGAGCCAAAAACTGAGCTTCAATTCCTCTCATGAACCGCCAATTCACATACAACCTTGAAAATATAAAATCAGTAGAATAAATGAGAACATATGCTTTTTACACATGTTTTGCCTGCAGAGTTTCTGGCACAGCTTAGATTATTTGCATGTGAAATTACCTGACATATTCCTTTTTGTTCTCTTCAGTTACTGGGACATTTCTGCCATTAGGTTTGAGCTCATGCTGGAGGATGCGGCCAAAAGCATTGTGCTCTACACAGAAAGTATGGTCTAATACTGGAGTGATGTCATTCTCCCTGTGAAAACAAGACGGACAAATAAGTAACATGCTTAAGCATGAATTACTATTATAAATGATGTTCGCACTGGTCAACGTACACACAAATACTATCCAAATGAAAATGTTTTTTATTGCACACCTATATAAACCTAGCTCTTCTGAACACCCAGTTTTCCACTTAAAAGGTGATATTGTTTCATCATCTCAAACACACTCTTTGCTATTGTGATTTGATTAAAGGAGAAAAAGACTTCTTACATCTGGACTTTGGTATACTGCTTAAGACTGGGGTACAGTTATTAATTTCAAACCATTAAGTTATGAAAATAGTTCCCTCTCAAGGAAGAACATTATCAAGACTTGCATTTTAGTACAAGAAAAAATAATATATGGATTCGTGCAACTGAGAAGATAAGTGCAAAACGAATTCAACAAATTATTTTATTTCTATTCCAGGAGGACATTAACAACCTCTGTTGGGAACTTGAAGTACTACAAAACAACTAGAAGCTTGTGTTACAATGTAAAACGTAATGCCTGGCCAAAGTATTGCCTTCATAGAATGACCTCCTAAGCACTCTAGGTGTTGATCATTTGTAGAAGCCCAGGCAAGGAATCTAACATACCTAAGACAAAAATATTATTCATCTGACTGTTGCATAGAAAACGACACTACACAATTAAAAAAAAATCCTCCAAGTAGAAGAGAGAAACTAATGAAATAATCCCTCTCTCATGGAGTCAGATTTCCTTACTTCTGAGATGGGGGAGGATTGGAGCAGTTGGACTTTTCTACAATTAGTTTCGTTGGTATGAACAGATTTTTGTTTTCAGAACTTACAGAAATTTGTAAGGAGCATTGTGTTAAGTCCAGGACTAGAGGACGAACACTGATCTTTTGTTAAATTCCACAGTTAGAACAAAATTAGTTTGAGTACAGAAAGATGGGAAAAAAACAAAATCAGTTATGAAACTTTTTGGCACCTAGGCCAACCATCGCTCACAAATCCCTTTTTAAACGTAATCAGGGCTAGCCGCTCACCCATGTATTATGCAATATGTGCTACTCCTTCAAAAGCCATTCCAAAAATATGACTCAATACTCTGGTTGTTAACATGATACTTTGGTAACCGCTTGGTGTTAAATAAAAAGTAATCGTGCATTCGGAGGATAGTGGCAATCATAAGATGCCCTAAATCACCAAGAGGTTATGGCAGGCTTCACCCTTCCCTTTACCACAGCAAAAGTTGAGGATTTGTCTCTCAAGGAACAGTAGGTTAGTCCCATCAGCTGAGCGCATGCATGGCATTTGTTGCTCCTTTTAAGGCTGCTTTCACAGACATTTCCAGCTTAGCATGTCCAACATTTTGTAGCCTTATCTGGCAGCAATTATTAGAATGCTAATGGATTCATCCAACTACCCACATCAAAAGCCAGTGACAAAACTTTGGAGATACTTCTGCTACAGCTTTGATGGCTGTCAAAACGAGGAAGAGCTGCAACAGTGTCTACTCATCCAGAATCATACAGTGGGCCCGATACAGTTAGGTGATGATATCCCAATCATGAAAAATCACTAAGCATAAATGAGATTATGAAATGTGTGTGCACCTGCTTTAAAGTCATGTTAGTCTCAGTGAGAGTAAGACTACCTCAATCCTATCCTCGAGATACATCCAAGGAAAGAAAGGTTCTGAAATAAGGGAGACTAGTTCAATATCTGTCAAGTCGAGTAACCGCTGTAAACACTAACTGAGACTCCAAGGAACTCTGAGGACAGGAGGATCTCATCTACATGTTTCACATTTAAGGGAAGGTGTACAACATAGGAGCAAATAAATACAGCCTGTACTGAAATCATCACCCTTTCCAAAGAATCAAAGATCGAAGCTTAGGTAGAATAGAAGTAATCTGTAACTGTAAGACTTATCCAGCAAAAAAACGATGGAACTTCCTGAATGGCTCATTCGTGTGGATATTGTAGTACCCAGTATTCAGGTTAATAGTCTATAATTTTTGCTTCTAAGCTATAAAACTTGGCTATCTGAGGACAAAGCAAAAATGGAGGGCCACCAGTGAGGTCTGAAAATACAGAAAAGAAAGTAGGTTGCAAATGCCAGTCAGTTTTGGATAATTGTGACAACAAAACCCGTTCCTTGGGCTCTGCCTTTAATAAGTAGAAACTGAAAGCAGCATCTAGGAAAAGACGGTCTATGGCGGTAGAAAGGACTGTTGACAGAAACTAAAGAATGATTTGCACAAACAAAAAATCCAGCCGCAAAATAAAAAACACGAAGTTAGAGTTACAAGGAGGTACATCAGGGGGAGGCCTTTGCCACTGCATTTAAACTGGGAAAGGTTTTCTACTTCTATTGTCTTTGTGCAGATAATGAGCCAGTACGATATCAAGCTGCCATCATGTTTTGTTCATCTGGAGTAAAGGGGACTGGAGAGCTCAAAGTGTTTTTCATTTAAATAAACTAAAGGTTAAAGTAATGTTATAGTTCGGTGTAATGGTCAGTAAAAATGTAACGTTTTAAACAAAAACAAAAATACAAAGTAATTCAACAGTTAGTTATCTCACGTAACTAGAACTTGTGAACTAAGGTAACTATAACGTGTGCCTCTGCCATACACACTTTTCTCATCAATAATTGAATTGAAAATGTTGCAGTGATATCAATTATGTCAAATAAGAGGTCAAGAGTGATGCAATATATGGGATAATTAGTAGTACATGGTTAGGATGCGAGTTATAGTTACCTTAGGGCACAAGTTATAGAAAGAAGCTTGAGATAAATTCACTAGTAAGTTATGTGCTTTTTGAGTTTGAAGCGTTACATTGTTACTGAACATTTAAAATGTTACTTTACCCCATTGTTTTTTCCAGTGAATTTCTAGTTTTTTTTGTTTTTTTTAAGGATTATTTTGTTACCAAACGTAAAGCTAACCCTCGGCAGTCGTGGTGGGTGTTGGCAGCAGGTCCTGGCCTGCGGCCGAACCCTCCCTCCCTCCCTCCCTCCTGCAGTCAGACAACCATATGCTGAGCACTACGTCGGAAGTGCAGTGGGGGGTTGACCCTCAGGACTAGCCTGTGCCCAAGCCCTGTGGCCAAGCAACCTGGAGGCAGCCAACCCAACACTGCTCACAAACTTTGGCTGCACGTGGCAAGAGGTTGGCCACAGGGGCTGGCATGCCGCCCCATCCCCAAACCCTGGAAGCAGCCAACCCCCCACTGCCAGGGACTGGCCTGTAGACAGCCCACACAAAGACCGCCAACCCCCCTACAGGCTGCCAAACCCACTCAACTGTTTGCTTGTGCAGTGCAGGGTTGGCCGTTGGGTTCCAGGGACCCCATTCCCTAGGGCCAAAAGATATATATGGGGGATTCCAATAATGGGATTGAATTCCATTAAAAAAGGAGTGGGGGGCGCAGACACTCTCTCAGAGTTCTCAGACCTCCGGGACCCCCATGCACTGGGGCAACCAGTGAGTGACCCCGTGCCCACCTGGGGCACCCACAAACATTGGATCCGTGGGGGAGACGCAGGGCCACTGTGGCCGCAGATGTTCCCCGCAAAGTACAGGAGCTGGCATTGCTACCACCTGGAGGGAGCAGTTCTGCTGGAACAATGTGTGCGGTTTCCCTCGACCCTCCAGAGTGTGGGCTGAGGAATAGAACAGAAGTCTTCTCTCAGCTAGCGGGAGCGTGTTTACATCTCCTGGCAGGTCGGAGCAGACTTGTATGTTTGCTCCCGTCTGGCGTGAGATTTAAAAAATGCTCCCACCAGACGGGAGCACATATATGTTACCCTGTCTGCACTGGTGAAGGGAGGGATTCTAATGTGTCCCGGGGCAGGCTCCCCGAGACACACTAACTTAGCCGGCCCCAGGGATGGGGTTCTCAGGGCCTTCACAGGCTAAGGGAGGGGGGCCATGTGCCTCCTCTTCAGTTAATTGCTTGCCCCAGGAGGATGGGGTCCATGAAGCCTTTTTAGGCCCTAGTAGAGGGTCCGCCAGCCACCCACCCTTCTTTTTTCTACTGCTGGCCAAAGGGATGGAGTGCTCGGGCCCTCTGAAACTAGGGGATGAGAAGTCACCCTACATAATACAAGTCTGTGAGAAGTTGGCCTGATGTGCAGTGCTCACTATTCTAGTGATCACTATATATCAGTCCAAACAACCCTTATTGATGATTGGTTGTAAGTCAACCTTATAGACCAGCTATCCTAGTAGCATGGATACGAGCAGTCTAAGGCTAAGACTCTAGAGGGCGTGTTAAGCCAGCTGTTTTACCATCACATTACCCCTTGAACACCCAGTGAAAGGACACCACACAAGTTGTTATGAAAATAAACAGTGTATTTATTTATAACAAGACTACCCTGGCTCTTTATGAGACAGGGAGCTAAGCACACAACAAAACTCTTACGAAAATACTTAAGTTAGCACGTTATACACAAATGCCCGAGGGGCACGAAAAACCATATACTTTAAAAGTGGAATGCGAATTACTAGCAGGTAAGTAACAGTTCTAATAGGCTTTGGAATCGCTAGGACTGGACTAGGGAATCGTTAGATTACTACTAGGAGGCCCAGGGGACTCGGGTGCAGAGTGTGCACTCTCACGCGGGATGCGGGACAAAGTCTATGGAAGCTAGAATTCACAAAGTTAGTGTTCACGGGCGAACCCGACCTGGTAGGAAGAAAACGACAGTGGATCCTGACCCTTGGATAGTGAGGCTATGCTGGGACACCGGAGTGCCGAAGTTACCTAGCCCAGGGGCTGCAGCTGCATAGGTCTGAAAAGACGTCGGGGATCTCGTTGCCGGACCAGGAGCCTGGAAGGAAGAAGTTGCTGGCAGGCGACCAGTGAAGAAAAGTTCGATGGATCCAAGCCTGGATCAAGGAAGAAGAAAACCTGAAAGCAGAGGGGACCAAGTTCTTGAATCACTAGCCAGTGATTAAGTGGGCACCAGGATGGCACCGGGCGAAGTCACCGCAGTCAGGTGAGTGGGCGCTGCTGGGCTCTGCAGTCTCTCGGACCAGGAGGCGTTGTCGGCGACCAGGATGGAGGTGCGAGCTGTCCCACGAAGGTTCTTGCTGTCGACGTCGCTGGACCCAGGATTGGGCAACAAGTCTTGGCAAATGCAAGGCCCACGCGGTGGACCTAAAATGGCGTCTTGGGCGGACCAGGAGGGTCCAGGGTACTTCTCCGATGGAGGGAAGCAAGGGCCAGTCTGGAGCAACCAGACCAGCAGCAGAAATGTCGTCGGGCGTCGTCAGGAAGGCCACAAGCCCGCGGGCTAGTAGCCAAACAACGCGGTGAGCAGTAAAAAGCAGAAGGGCCCCACGCAGATCGTGGAGATGCTGGGGGGCTGCTCTTCGGTGCTGGAGCTGCTCAGGGTGGGGGCTTCTCGGACCCCAAAGCACTCACCAGGAATTCACTCGGCGGGCTTGTTGTTCAGAAGTCGTGTAGTCTTGAAGATGGCCGGTCCCTCGAGGTCTCGTCACACCCACGAATCTCAGCGTGACTGATGATGTAGGTAGAGGTCAGAGGTGCCAGGGAAGCCGGTTCTCGTCGAGCTGGGCAGTCGGATTCCGGAGGAAGGACTTGCAGCAGACCGCAGTGTTCTGTAGATGGTGCCTGCGGATGCAGGGTGACTACTCCTTAGTCACAAGGGAGAAATCTTAGGAAGAAGTCTTGAGTTCCTTTCGTGGAAAGTAGTTTCAGGATTCAAAGATGATCTGATTTGGAAGGGGGCCAGTTCCTACCTTTATCCTGTAAAAAGGGGCTGGCACGCGACTAAGTCCTGCCCTATGGGTGGGACTGGGAGGGGGGTGGTTACACCCACTTCCTTGGCGGGCTTTTCCCCAGCACAGGGTCTGGAGTGACCCTGGAACTGGTTCCAGCCAGCCTATGCACAGTGAGCACCGGGGTGCCACGTGCAGTCACCTTCCTCTAAAGCCCTGCCTACCTACAATACACAAAACCCTGTCTGGGACGGTGCTGGCACCGCCCCTGGCAGGAAACCCTTTGTCCTTATCTCCTGCTCTGGGAGGACTCCCAGCAGCAGGAGGGCAGACTTGTGTCTCGGTGGCAGCATCCATTTTGTGGATGCTAAGGCTCTGTCTGACTTTAACCGGGGTTAGGGGTTACATACATGTCGTGTCCCTCTAGAAGGGTGGAATGCTAACCCCGTCGCCAGAATTGGCGAGGGGTTAGTATTCCAATTCGTATGACACCTTACTCGACATGTTTTGATAAAGCGATACCAGAGTTGGCACATAACCGCGAGGATTATAATGCACTTAAGAGTATATGGTATGCGATATCATGGAAACGGCTAAGGGATGGATCCCGAAAGCCGCAGACAGGCTCAGCTCATGCCAGAGCACCATCTCACACGATTCCAAGCACTCTGCCTTCAGGATTGTTAAGGCCTGCCATAGGAGTGACTGATAGGAGATCTGTGTGTCCATTTTAGGGTTAGATATAGGTATACTATATCTAAAGCAAAGGGTGAGTACACCACCTTGCCCCAGCTGTCGTGCAGCCAGTTGTGTCAGTTTTAGTTAGTCAATCCAGGGGTGGCACAATACATGCTTCAGCCCCTGGGAGACTTCTGGGTGCACCTCAGCCCTGGGTACAGGGACTTGGAGAGGGCCCAGTGCCAATTCAGTACCTAAGTACAATTTGGATAGAGAGAACAGCTAGGCTCTGGGTCTGATTAGCAGGCCCACAGCCAGGGAAAGTCGTAAACCAGTGCAGCAAAAAGCAAAAAATCTGGGTGATCATAGGATTGCAGACCCTACTCTCCTACATGACCCCCCCCCAAACTTTGGGACAATAAACTAACCTTGACCAGGTGAGTCTTCTTGCTCCAAGTGGAAATACCTGGAGAGCCCATCAGCATTGCTGTGATCAGTCCCAGGTCTATGCTCCACTGTAAAATCCATCCCCTGTAGGGAAATGGACCACCTAAGCAGTTTGGGGTTTTCACCCTTCATCTGATTTAGCCACAAGAGGGGCTTATGGTCTGTCTGAATGGTGAAGTGAGTGCCAAACAAGTAGGCCCTCAGCTTCTTCAGGGCCCAGACCACAGCAAAGGCCTCCCTCTCAATAGCTGACCAATTTTTCTCTCTGGGTGTCAACCTTCTACTAATGAAAGCAATAGGCTGATCATTACCATCAAAATTCAGTTGAGACAGAACAGCTCCCACACCCAACTCAGAAGCATCTGTTTGGACAATGAATGGCTTGGAGTAATCTGGACTCTTGAGGATAGGTGCTGTGCACATGGCCTGCTTTAGGTCATTGAATGCTTTCTGACAGCTTGCTGTCCACTGAACTTTCTTTGGCATCTTCTTGCTTGTCAGGTCATTAAGGGGGGTCACTATGGACCCATAATTTCTGACAAACTTCCTATAGTACCCAGTCAGGCCCAAGAAAGCTCGAACCTGAGTCTGGGTGATTGGAGGAGTCCAGTCCTTGATGGCCTGTATCTTACTCTCCAGTGGCTGAACCTGGCCTCCACCTACAAGGTGGCCCAGGTATACAACCTGTGACTGCCCTATCTGGCACTTTGTGGCCTTGATAGTGAGGCCTGCCTTTTGCAGGGCCTCTAACACTTTCCTCAGGTGGACCAGGTGATCCTCCCAGGTGGAGCTAAAGACAGCAATATCGTCCAGATATGCTGCACAGAAGTCATCCAGCCCAGTGAGGACTTGATTCACCAACCTTTGGAAGGTGGCAGGTGCATTTTTCAGTCCAAAGGGCATTACCACAAATTGATAATGCCCTCCAGGGGTAGAAAATGCTGTCTTGGGTTTGGCTTCCTCAACTAACCTGATTTGCCAATACCCAGCTGTCAAATCAAATGTGCTTAAGAAGTTGGCAGAAGCCAATCTATCAATAAGCTCATCTGCTCTTGGTATTGGGTGGGCATCAGTCTTAGTGACTGCATTGAGGCCTCTGTAGTCTACGCAAAACCTCATCTCTCTCTTACCACCCTGGGTGTGAGGCTTTGGCACTAGAACTACTGGGCTAGCCCAAGGGCTATCTGAGGGCTCAATGACTCCCAGTTCCAACATTTTCTGCACTTCAGTTTTGATGCAGTCTCTAACATGATCAGGCTGTCTGTAGATTTTACTCTTGACAGGCAGACTGTCTCCAGTGTCAACATCATGGGTACACCAATCAGTTTGGCTGGGTGTCAGAGAGAACATATGTCTGAAGGATTGCAGAACTTGCCTGCAATCCTGTTGCTGATGTTCAGTGAGGCTGCCACAAAAGACAACACCATCAACTGACCCATCATCAGGATTCTGAGTGAGCAGGTCTGGGAGAGGGTCACTCTCTTCCTCCTGTCCCTCATCTGTGGCCATGAGCAAGCTCATGTCCTTCCTGTCAACATATGCCTTGAGCCTGTTAACATGGAGCACTCTGAGAGGGCTCCTGGGAGTTCCAAGGTCCACCAAGTAGGTAACCTCTCCCTTTTGCTCAATGATGGTGTGGGGCCCAGACCATTTGTCTTTCAGAGCTGCTGGGGCCACTGGCTCCAGCACCCACACCTTCTGTCCTGGCTGGTACACAGTCAGTACAGCCTTTTGGTCATGCCAAGCTTTTTGAAGTTCCTGGCTGGCCTCAAGGTTTTTAGATGCCTTTTCCATATACTCAGCCATCCTGGAGCGGAGACCAAGTACATAGTCCACTATGTTGGTTGCAGGCTTTTTGAGAGGTCTCTCCCATCCTTCCTTCACCAAACACAGGGGTCCTCTTACAGGATGCCCATACAGAAGCTCAAAAGGGCTGTAGCCAACCCCCTTCTGTGGGACCTCTCTGTAAGCAAACAAGAGGCAGGGGATCAGGACATCCCATCTTCTCCTAAGAGGTTCAGGTAGTCCATGAATCATCCCTTTCAGGGTCCTGTTGAATCTCTCAACAAGCCCATTGCATTGTGGATGATAGGGTGTGGTGAACTTGTAGTTCACACCACACTCCTTCCACATGGCAGTCAGATATCCTGACATGAAGTTTGTACCTCTGTCAGAAACGACCTCCTTAGGGAAACCCACTCTGGAGAACACTCCAACTAGGGCTCTTGCCACTACAGGGGCTGTAGTGGTCCTAAGGGGAATAGCCTCAGGATACCTGGTGGCATGGTCCACCACCACCAGTATAAACTTGTGTCCTGATGCTGTCTGGGGTTCCATTGGACCAACAATGTCAATCCCCACTCTTTCAAAGGGAACCCCCACCACAGGTAGTGGTATGAGGGGGGCCTTTGTTGTGCCACCTGACTTACCACTGGCTTGGCAAGTGACACATGAGCGACAAAACTCCTTGGTATTCTCATTCATATGGGGCCAGTGAAAGTGTGAGACAAGCCTGTCCCAAGTCTTTGTCTGACCTAAATGACCTGCAAGGGGAATCTCATGGGCCAGGGTGAGAAGGAAACCTCTCAGAGACAAGGGGATGACCAGCCTCCTGGTTGCACCAGGCTTGGGGTCTCTTGACTCAGAGTACAGGAGTCCATCTTCCCAGTATACCCTGTGGGCACCTGTGGCATTCCCTGCAGCCTCAGCAGCAGCCTGCTGTCTGAGGGGTTCAAGGGAAGGGCAGCTCAACTGTTCCTTCCCCAGGTCTGCTCTGGAGGGTCCCCCTGAGCCCAGAAACTCAACTTGATCAAGTTCAAGCTCTTTAGGCTCAGTTTCCCTCAGCTCTTCTAGATCAGCCTCCTCAGAGACTTGATCCTCAACCTGGGGCAAGGGGGAAGGCAAAGCCTTACCCTTACTGCTCTTCTTCTTGGAAGGTGTCTGGTCCATAATTTCAGGATCCAGCACCTGTTCAGTGGGGCATCTTCTGGCCTGTGACCTAGTCACAGCAAGCACATGTGCTGGCAAGCCTAACATCTCCATGTGAGTCCTCTGCTCCACTTCTGACCATTGTGATGACTCCAAATCATTGCCCAACAAACAATCAACTGGGAGGTCTGAACTGACTACAACTTTCTTTTGTCCCTTCACTCCACCCCAGGAGAAAGCCACAATTGCCACACTGACTAGTAGTGACATTGCTGGCATTGGTCACCAGGAAATCAGTACCTGGCATGATCTGTCCAGGGTCCACAAAGTTAGGTGTCACCATGGTGACACTGGCACAAGTGTCCCTATAGGCCTGAGCCATTTTGCCATTAATCAAAGGTGTCTGCCTGTATTTGCCCAAAGTATTGGGACTTATTTCAGGGGACATATCCATATCCCCTGTACAGACAAGGACAGCCTGAGTGAGTGTGCCAACTAAGTTGTCAGACCCCTCAGTACCCAAGGTTAACCCAACTAATGCCTTGGGAGTGACACTACCACTACTGACTGTACTAGGGGGTGCAGTTGCTTTAGGAGCTGTAGTGGCAGGAGTTTGTCCTCCTCTTTTGGTGCACTCACTAAACCAGTGAGATTTACTTTTGCAGTACTGGCACCACCTTTTTGACTGGCCTTCTTGAGTCTTCTTCTTCTGGGAAGCCTGACCCCCACCCTCTTTGGTTTGTTGGGGACCTGGTGAAGACTTCTGGTCATTTTGCTCATTCTTAACATTACCCTTCTGGTCTGCTTTCTTCTGACCACCCTGGTTCTGGTTCTGGTTTTGCTTGATCCTTGTCCTGACCCATTTGTCTGCCTTCTTTCCCAATTCTTGGGGAGAGGTCAGATCTGAATCAACAAGGTGCTGGTGCAGCAACTGGTTCTGACAATTGTTTAAAATTTGTTCTCTCATCATTAGATTATACAATCCTGTGTAATCTGTAACCTTGCTACCCAGCAACCAGCCCTCCAAAGCCTTAGTGGCACAATCCACAAAATCAGACCAGTCCTGAGACTGAGTTTTCTGGGTGTCTCTGAACAGCAACCTGTACTGCTCAGTGGTTAAACCAAACCCATCAACCAGTGTATTCTTCAGGACCTGGTAATTGTTAGCATCCTCCACTCTTGTAGTGAGGAGCTTATCTCTACCTTTACCATCAAAGGAGAGCCACAGTATAGCTGCCCACTGACTCTGGGGAATGCCCTGCACAGTGCAGGCCCTCTCCAGAGCAGCCATCCATTTCTGGATATCATCCCCTTGCTTAAAGGGGGGCACTATTTTAGTCAGGTGTTTAGTATCTAAACCCTTCTCTCTATCTCTTGGGAGATTGCTGCCACCAGTGGGTGCTAACCCACTTATCTGCTGCTCTCTAGCAAAGGCAAGCTTCTCTTTGGCCAGGGCAAGTTCTTCCCTTTCAATCCTCAGTTCAGCTTGTCTCATCCTAGCTTCATGCTCCCTTCTCTGAGGGGAAGTGAATCTCCTCTGTGGAGGATTCCTTCTCCCCTGAGAAGAGGCATTAGAGTGCAGAGATCTATTGGAGTCCCTAGAAAGAGATCTATCTCTCCTAACTCCAAGGTTAGGCCCACTTCGGGTTAGTACTGGGGGGCCCCCAGATCCTAGCCCAAGTAAGTCTAAGTTGGTCCTAGTTAGCCTTCTGACTACCTCAAGACCTTTGTCTACCTCATCCCCAGAGAGTACCTCTTGATCCTCCTCCTCAACTGCTGAATCAGTGTTGGGGAGGTCTGGATCCCCAGAGGTTCCCTCTAAGGCTGGCATGTTCTCATGTAACTGAGAAAGCTTTCTGGCATCATATGTCTCTAAGAGACCTATCAGAAAGGGAGTGGTGGGGTTAGACCCCTGCTTCAGTTTCCTGGAGACACAGATTTGCCTCATCTCCTGGAAACTGAGAGCTGCATATCTTGAAGTGACCTGTGGAGGGTCAACACTGACCAGGGGAGTCTCAGTAGAGTCCCCCTGAGTCGACATGCTTTTCTAGTGAGGTGTAAGTGGTGCACTTACCTACACTATATGTTTGCCTACTGATCCCTTGCTAGAGTTGTAGTTTAGGGTGTGCTAGGCCCTAGGAGCTACAACAGCTGGTTCAGTAGAACTCAGAGTATTCTAAGCTAAGTTATATGTACCTTTAGTACTTATGTGATCTTTCACAAGATATTCTTAGGATATGTGTGGTAAAACAACAGCAAGCTCAAATCCCAACCGCTGCTCACCAATGTGAGAAGTTGGCCTGATGTGCAGTGCTCACTATTCTAGTGATCACTATATATCAGTCCAAACAACCCTTATTGATGATTGGTTGTAAGTCAACCTTATAGACCAGCTATCCTAGTAGCATGGATACGAGCAGTCTAAGGCTAAGACTCTAGAGGGCGTGTTAAGCCAGCTGTTTTACCATCACATTACCCCTTGAACACCCAGTGAAAGGACACCACACAAGTTGTTATGAAAATAAACAGTGTATTTATTTATAACAAGACTACCCTGGCTCTTTATGAGACAGGGAGCTAAGCACACAACAAAACTCTTACGAAAATACTTAAGTTAGCACGTTATACACAAATGCCCGAGGGGCACGAAAAACCATATACTTTAAAAGTGGAATGCGAATTACTAGCAGGTAAGTAACAGTTCTAATAGGCTTTGGAATCGCTAGGACTGGACTAGGGAATCGTTAGATTACTACTAGGAGGCCCAGGGGACTCGGGTGCAGAGTGTGCACTCTCACGCGGGATGCGGGACAAAGTCTATGGAAGCTAGAATTCACAAAGTTAGTGTTCACGGGCGAACCCGACCTGGTAGGAAGAAAACGACAGTGGATCCTGACCCTTGGATAGTGAGGCTATGCTGGGACACCGGAGTGCCGAAGTTACCTAGCCCAGGGGCTGCAGCTGCATAGGTCTGAAAAGACGTCGGGGATCTCGTTGCCGGACCAGGAGCCTGGAAGGAAGAAGTTGCTGGCAGGCGACCAGTGAAGAAAAGTTCGATGGATCCAAGCCTGGATCAAGGAAGAAGAAAACCTGAAAGCAGAGGGGACCAAGTTCTTGAATCACTAGCCAGTGATTAAGTGGGCACCAGGATGGCACCGGGCGAAGTCACCGCAGTCAGGTGAGTGGGCGCTGCTGGGCTCTGCAGTCTCTCGGACCAGGAGGCGTTGTCGGCGACCAGGATGGAGGTGCGAGCTGTCCCACGAAGGTTCTTGCTGTCGACGTCGCTGGACCCAGGATTGGGCAACAAGTCTTGGCAAATGCAAGGCCCACGCGGTGGACCTAAAATGGCGTCTTGGGCGGACCAGGAGGGTCCAGGGTACTTCTCCGATGGAGGGAAGCAAGGGCCAGTCTGGAGCAACCAGACCAGCAGCAGAAATGTCGTCGGGCGTCGTCAGGAAGGCCACAAGCCAGCGGGCTAGTAGCCAAACAACGCGGTGAGCAGTAAAAAGCAGAAGGGCCCCACGCAGATCGTGGAGATGCTGGGGGGCTGCTCTTCGGTGCTGGAGCTGCTCAGGGTGGGGGCTTCTCGGACCCCAAAGCACTCACCAGGAATTCACTCGGCGGGCTTGTTGTTCAGAAGTCGTGTAGTCTTGAAGATGGCCGGTCCCTCGAGGTCTCGTCACACCCACGAATCTCAGCGTGACTGATGATGTAGGTAGAGGTCAGAGGTGCCAGGGAAGCCGGTTCTCGTCGAGCTGGGCAGTCGGATTCCGGAGGAAGGACTTGCAGCAGACCGCAGTGTTCTGTAGATGGTGCCTGCGGATGCAGGGTGACTACTCCTTAGTCACAAGGGAGAAATCTTAGGAAGAAGTCTTGAGTTCCTTTCGTGGAAAGTAGTTTCAGGATTCAAAGATGATCTGATTTGGAAGGGGGCCAGTTCCTACCTTTATCCTGTAAAAAGGGGCTGGCACGCGACTAAGTCCTGCCCTATGGGTGGGACTGGGAGGGGGGTGGTTACACCCACTTCCTTGGCGGGCTTTTCCCCAGCACAGGGTCTGGAGTGACCCTGGAACTGGTTCCAGCCAGCCTATGCACAGTGAGCACCGGGGTGCCACGTGCAGTCACCTTCCTCTAAAGCCCTGCCTACCTACAATACACAAAACCCTGTCTGGGACGGTGCTGGCACCGCCCCTGGCAGGAAACCCTTTGTCCTTATCTCCTGCTCTGGGAGGACTCCCAGCAGCAGGAGGGCAGACTTGTGTCTCGGTGGCAGCATCCATTTTGTGGATGCTAAGGCTCTGTCTGACTTTAACCGGGGTTAGGGGTTACATACATGTCGTGTCCCTCTAGAAGGGTGGAATGCTAACCCCGTCGCCAGAATTGGCGAGGGGTTAGTATTCCAATTCGTATGACACCTTACTCGACATGTTTTGATAAAGCGATACCAGAGTTGGCACATAACCGCGAGGATTATAATGCACTTAAGAGTATATGGTATGCGATATCATGGAAACGGCTAAGGGATGGATCCCGAAAGCCGCAGACAGGCTCAGCTCATGCCAGAGCACCATCTCACACGATTCCAAGCACTCTGCCTTCAGGATTGTTAAGGCCTGCCATAGGAGTGACTGATAGGAGATCTGTGTGTCCATTTTAGGGTTAGATATAGGTATACTATATCTAAAGCAAAGGGTGAGTACACCACCTTGCCCCAGCTGTCGTGCAGCCAGTTGTGTCAGTTTTAGTTAGTCAATCCAGGGGTGGCACAATACATGCTTCAGCCCCTGGGAGACTTCTGGGTGCACCTCAGCCCTGGGTACAGGGACTTGGAGAGGGCCCAGTGCCAATTCAGTACCTAAGTACAATTTGGATAGAGAGAACAGCTAGGCTGTGGGTCTGATTAGCAGGCCCACAGCCAGGGAAAGTCGTAAACCAGTGCAGCAAAAAGCAAAAAATCTGGGTGATCATAGGATTGCAGACCCTACTCTCCTACAAAGTCGCACACCCCTCCTATTTTTGGAACAAGCGTGGAGCCCGATGGATTTCTTTCCAGCGGATTTGTGGATCAGTGGTGTTCTTTATTTATTTTTTATTTTATAAATGTTTTTGGTCCCAGGCGGGGACCTAGGGGGTCGCGTATCCCTAACCTGCCCATTATCTTTTGTTTGCGGGGGTTATTTTTTTTTTTAGGAGTTCGAAGATGGCTTCCAATGTTTTCCGTTTTATGTGGTGGCAGCCAATGAGATCTCAGCTTGAGATTTGTCAGATCGGTTGAGACTCCATGCCCCGAAATAAACATTTTTGAACATTAATTGCTCAAAAACTACTGAATGGATTTACAGCAAGATCTAATGTTCTGCTTAATTTGGTGTAAATTAGTTTAGCGATTTGGGCTATACATCTGTCTTTAAAGTTTTTATAGAAAAATGACAGGGGAAAATGTGTTTTTGCCCCCCTCCCCCTCCCCCCCTCCCTTTTTAAGTCAAGCATTCGAGACCTCTTGTATATGCTTTAGTATATACTTATTATATACTTATATGTGTATGTACTTTGTGGGCTCTGGAGATCAGCACTAGGACTTGTGTGCTTCCACTTAGGGACCTTTTTTCTGTTCAACAGCCTCTATTTAACTGTCTTGATAGAAATCAACCAGCAGAGGTCAGTAAAATACCAGAATTGCTTTCTGCTGAGAGACTTTTTTTCTTCTTTTTCTGGCAACTGCTTCTATTTATCTTTCTTGATAGAAAACGACCAGCAGAGGTCAGTAACATACCAGAATCACTTTAGCATTTTCTAGATTCCAGTCCATAGAAATTGTCTTCCACATCTGTAGACAATATTTTTTTCAAATCTTTCAATTTTTGTATTTTCAGGGATATGACCACCAAAGGCCCTGATTTTATATTAAAAACAGAGCCTTGGACTATACCACTCCCACCTGAAAGGCAATATTTCTCTCCATGTGTTCCCAGGCCTGGCGTGTCAGGCAGTTTGGTGCTTACTTTCCCTCCATGTTAAAGAACAGTAAATGTTTCAGCACCCAGGTTAATGCGCTGCATAGCTAAATACATATAAGGTCCCAAAGGCGAGATCGATTGCATTGCAAATGCTTGTTTTCCTTGGCCCCTAGTGGACAGATCATCCCAAAACATTCCAGGCTCAACGTAGTAAAAAAGAAGCACTTTTTTGAGTCGTTCCGTGGAGATTTGTCAAACTGAGCAAAAGTTACTAAAAACACACAAAAAAAGCATTTTCCTAAGGAAATGCGATCCTAACTATAACTACCCAGTGGGGGAAGTCACTCAGGTCATATACCTATATATACAAACACATATACACACAGATACACTTTAATTGTCTGACAGCTTTAGCAAATTGCCAGTTACAAAAATATGAAAGGCACTTACAGAATCCATACTAAGCTCTTGTGCAGCTCTGGGTCAACAGACTCCAGATCAGACAGCTGAATAGGTTTCCCCAGGAGCTGTTTGTAGAAAGGAACTGTGAATCCGCCATTGATGTAGTGACCATGGAAAACAGCCAATCCCATTATCCGACCAACAAAATGGAAATAAGACAAATGGTCCTGTAATAAAAAAGGAACGTCAAAGGACGTCAATGATCAATCTACAACATCTTGTATGGTACATAATTTATATTTATGATCAAAGTCAGCGATAGAATAAGAAAAAAGTGAATACAGTAGTTCATAGAAGCATCATGAAGAATGGAAAGGAGGGAGGGATCCAAGGCTGCCCACTGCAAAGAAAGGGGTAGTTATTAAAACCATCCCAATCGTGTCGACCCACAAGCAATTAGGCCACAATGTGGGCATGTCTTCCAATGGGATGGAAAGAAAAAATACTGAACTACCCAGTCACTCATTGCCCAACCTCTATTCCAGTTTGCTGATAGACCATTATATGAGGGGTTAATGTGCAGGGATGGCACTGCCTTAGACTGACCCTCCTAGCCCACCTTGTCTCATACCCTTAAAAGCTAGCTATCCAGAGCCAATTGTGAGAGGTTGGGCTATTTACAGTCTTGCCTCACACCTCTTCTCTGCTACTAATGAAAGACAATGTTACTGGAACAGGACAGAGAAGGGGCTGCTCAGCTACCTACTAGTCTATTTAGTGTCCTACCCAGTCCAATATCCAGGCCACACAAATAACTGGGTGCAGAAGTAGGCCACAGGACTACCTTGACATCATCCACTAAAATTACAGTGGACCATCCTGCTTCTGGATCACTTAGAACAAGTTTAATGAAGAATGCAGAAGAAAATGGAAAATGCTAAACAGGAAAAGCCTCTGGAATGCAACCAAAGAGAGGCAAACTTCTATCATATGGTTTGGAATTGTCCACCTAATGGTATGTACTGAAGGACTGTGTGTGATGGAGTGGAAAATACAGTAGGGTTTAAACTGCCAAAAAATACCCAAAGCAAGCCTTTTACGTATAGGCACATTCACCAAGACTAAAATTAAAACAAAAGGAAGGATGCCATCGTTGATAACTTGTTGCAAAAATGATAAAGAAGTTTGAAAGATTAATGGTCTATAGCAAAAGATATACATTTATCATATATATTAGAAAGGATGACAATTTGGCAGCCAATTTAGATTTAAGAAAACCATTCCCTTCCCACAGCACGGCAGACCTCCATAACTGAAAACAAACTATTAGGATATACTTAACACAATTCGAATGGTACATAATGTTAGCTACGAAAATGTTATGTATATATACACTACTTTCAGATTAGCAGAAGATATGTATATTAAAATTGGCAAAATATGAGACTGGTTAATCGCTGAACAATTAATCTATTTTCTTTTCTGGTGTTATGCAGCTATAGAAAATACTATACTCTGATGGATAATAGGAGTACGAAAATTAAAAAAAATTATAATAAAATGTTTCACAACAACATGTTTTGCAGGAACAATGTCCATACTTGCAAACAATTTATAATAAATCTGGGACACTTTCAAATATCACAAGAATTAGAAGCTAATTTAACTACAGCAAAATAAACAGAACCCATACTTAGGACACTGAAAGACTTCCGAGAGGGAGGAGTCAATTTTATTAAATCTCCTCTAATAAATGGGTACATAACTACATTTGGCCAAGTCAGAAATGAAAAATAGTTTAATGGTCTCCCAAAAACACAATACATGTACTTAACATGCAGAGTGAAACTGAAACACTTGCATGACTATTTGTTGAACCTAACCATAAAAACACCTACTGCCAATATATAATACAGTACAATGTTCACTCAGTGTAATATTTACCATACAGAGCACCCACAAAAATAAAGTGCAAATGGACTGATACAGATTATACAGAATGACAAGGTATCCATTAAGTAAACCACTTAGATCTTTACCACCATTACATTTTATTAACCCTGGGCGAAGCACTACGCTACGCTCGCGGAGTTTGCGAAGTTTTCGCAACTTCGCACTACGCGAGCTGCACGTAACAGTGTGAACATGCGTAGTGTAGCGTAGTGCAGCGGTCATTTTTTGCTTGTTCGCGGTCCTGAACGTCATGTTCGCGACCGCGAGCAAGCAAAATGACATCTCGGCGACATTCAACGCAAGGAGGTCAAGTTTCTCATTGTGAGTGGTTGCGCATGCTCGCGACCGCTCTCAATGAGAAACTACCTGTTCGCATTGAGAAAGCTGCCGCTCGAGTAATAATCTACTCGAGCAGCAGAAAACTACAGCTCGCACTGTGCAAGATGCCGTTTTCAATGCTTGCACAGTGCCGGATGCTTGTCCGCACTGTGCAATCATTGAAAACGCATCTTGCACAGTGCGAACATGCTACTACGCAGCTCGCGTAGTGCTACGTGAAGTTCGCGAAGTGCACTTCGCGTAGCGCTACTTTGCGAACTACGCCCACCCTTACATTTTATATACCAAATGGTACACATGAAAAGACAAGATGTTCGGACAAGGAAATTATTATATTGTACTGAAAGAAAATAGTCTGCTATAATTATCATAAGGATGAGCTGGTCTACAGTCCGTCAGGCATTGGCATCGACAGTAGGGCAGTTAAATGTCATAACCTTGGTTGAAATTGAGGCACATTGATGGCAGCGGGCTGGGTATCTGCATCATCAACTGCTGTCTGGGCTCTTCTCTGTACTTGGCTGAGCAGGCATATCAGAAGTTTTTGCAGGGCGAGGTCCAAAAACCTAATACAGGCTGTTCGTAAGCGGAACAGCAGACCTGTGGTGTTACCCCTAGATGGCCTGCTTGCTTGGAAATCATTGGGTAAAAAAAAAAAAAAAAAGACAACCTGAGGATTACCTTCCATTTCCAGAAAGAAGGGAGAGGGGTTAGCCTAACGGCTAAGGCGTTCGACCTCGGAAACTTGGTTCGAGTCTCGGTAACGACGTCAAAAACCCCCTGTGATTCTGGGCAAATCACTTAATCTTCCCGTGCCTAAAAAAAATGAAAGTGTGTCCTCATGTAACGTAACTGGTGCTATGTAAAGCGCTCTGATAACTGATTCGGTTCCGTTCAAGTTCGCGCTATATAAAACTCTAAAAAAAAAAAAAAGAAGAAAAAAAAAAAAAAGGTTGCCACCAATCTAACAAGAACATTGAAATTCTGGAAAAAGACCAGATTAAAAGAGGTGCTGGGGTCCGAGAAGTACAAGAAGAGGAGGAATGGAACTGCAGCAGTTTACATGTGCTTTGCCATCCATCCGTGCATGGCTGAAGCGAATTGTACTGGCGGCAGAATTTAAAGATACAGTTTGCTTGCCTGGAGGCTTTTGCCCAAACTGTACTGTAGACAGGCATATCACCAGCTTTGCACAGCATGGTTACATGACATTACCCAGGAAATCAAAACGCTTGATCACCACAATTTAATACATGCCAGCAGTGGATGCTGTTAATTGAGCCAATTATCATTAAACCAAACTAATGATGCAACAGTGGATGCTGCGATTACCGACCTTCTAGTACTGATGTGCAAAAATTATACTGCTTTTCTTAACTATCCATTTCACAGAAACCATAAGTGTTTGCTGCTGTTCTAGAATTACTTAACCTTTTAGACTGTGGCATACCAATAGTCTGTTGCTTTCTAGAAAAAATCTATAGGACAGGTTTTCCTCTTGGCGAGGCGGATATTAAAAATCAATTTTGTATTAGGTAACATTGTAAAATAAATAGCCAAGACAAATTCTTAATCAATTCACAAGAACACTAATGTATTCCCAATGTATTACTTTCCTTTTACAAAATCTAGTATGCCTTACTTTGCCTGGTCAAGTGTCATTTGAAGTACTTTGAAAATATACTCTTGCAAATCTTTTTATTTAGCTTTAACAAATTTATGTCAAATAGAGCTAAGAAAAATTAGCTTAAATGGATCATAGACTTAAACAAAAAAACTCCATGGTACATTCCATACAAGTACTTAAGGGCATAGCCGCGGGAAGTAGGGGTGCTGCAGCACCCCAAAGTAAACATGCTGGATTTCAGAAAGTGAATGAGCAATAAAGATGCCTATAAATGTTTTTATCTTGTCACATTTGCTGTGCATTCAAAGACAGGTCAAATGTCGGGCTATGCCTTCTAACAAATTGCTGCTTATTCTTTTAACCTATAGACCGGTGTTTACTTCTCTTTCTCCGCCCGGAAAAGTTAAAGGATTCTGTAAAGTGAACTATGACAACCTTGCTGGGGCACAGCGTCTGTGAAAGGATACACTGCAGGATGTCAGTTGTTTTCTAACACCCAACAGTATTTAAATACCAGTAAATGAACTGTACAACTATTTCAAAAAATATTAGCAACTAGTAAAGAAGAAACAAAGCAGTTTTTTGTAATTCTAAAGTGCTATGGAAACATTTTAATAGACTCAAAAATCATAACACTTTGCTAAATGATGTGCAAATGACAATAACTGCTGAAACCACATTTTCACTAATTGTAACGTGCGCTAATGTGCTGTCTGTAAATGACAGTGTGCTACCACACCATGCTTTAGTAATATGTATACAACAGTGTACTCCAAAATGCAGCACTGCCTACATACTAAATCTTTACCATTCGCCTGCTGAATGGGTATGGCATTACTCTTTTCCTTTGACCATAATATTGGGGAGATTACTCTTTAATCTCCATCATATTTACTTACAGTTTGATTGATGGCCATGCAAGTTTTAAAGTCTGATCCCGTAGTTTAGGAAGATTTCAATTTTTGGATCTACTCCCCACTACCCTCTTTTGTGTGGGATGATACTGATATTAGTATATCACAAAGAACAAGTTACTTACCTTCGGTAACGATATATCTGTAAGAAACAGTAGTTAGTATTAGATTCCTTACCTTAGAATATCCCCAGGCGTCAGTCTGGATCCGGAAACTTTTGCGTAGCAGTACCCCTGCGCGTCTGTAGGCGTTGTCTGCAGGCGTCCCCTGCGGCTCCGCGTCGTCGGCGTCGTGCGCCGTGATGAAGTCGCTGGAGTATATAGACGCCGCCTCCGCGCGCTGACGTCAGTTCTTTGCACACAGCTTTTCCGCGCCAGAACACGCAGAGCCATGTGAGAACCAACACTGGTGCCATTTGAAACTAGGGCCCTGAAAGGGATGTCCTTAACCCTAGGTATCAGTTCGCAGAACGGGGAGGATGGGTGGGGCGGTAAGGAATCTAATACTAACTACTGTTTCTTACAGATATATCGTTACCGAAGGTAAGTAACTTGTTCATCTGAAAGAAACAGGTTAGTATTAGATTCCTTACCTTAGAATAGATACCCCAGCAATACCAACCCCGGTGGTGGGTCTGCGAACCAATACAATCCTACACCAGAAAATCCTGGAGGACCGAACGGCCAAAGAAGCCGTCCCTCCGGACTTGACTGTCCAGGCAGTAATGCCTCGCAAAGGTGTGCAGCGAGGCCCACGTAGCCGCCTGGCAAATGTCCTGCAAAGGGACTGCCCGGCCCAGGGCAGTAGTAGCCGCCGTGGCCCGAGTGGAATGGGCCCTCAGCCCAACAGGAGGCTCCTTCCGAGCCAAAGAGTAGCATGCTTTGATGCACAGGACGACCCACCGAGAGATGGTTCGTTTCTGTACCGCCCTTCCCTTCTTCTCACCCACGTAGCCAACAAACAGCTGGTCATCCACCCGGAACTGGCGTGTGCGATCCATATAAAATGAAAGCGCACGTTTTGGGTCCAGACGATGGAGCCGCTCTTCATCTTTTGAAGGATGCGGAGGCGGGAAGAAGGAGGGTAAGGTGATGGACTGCCCGATGTGAAAAGCAGAAACTACTTTGGGCAGGAATGAAGGTCTAGTTCTAAGAACCACCTTGTCTGGATGAATGGACAAGAAAGGAGGTTTCACAGAAAGAGCCTGGAGCTCACTCACTCTCCTGGCAGAGGTGATGGCAACCAGGAAGGCCGTCTTTAAAGTGAGGAGACGGAGAGGACAGGAATGAAGCGGCTCAAAGGGAGCGCACATCAAGAAAGTCAGAACCAGGTTCAAGTCCCACTGAGGCATCACGAACGGAACAGGTGGATACATGTGCGTGATGCCCTTCAAGAATCTCGTTACAATAGGGGACTTGAACAAAGATGGCTGATCAGGTAGCCTTAAGAAGGCGGAAAGGGCAGAAAGGTAGCCCTTGATAGTGCCCAGAGCAGAGCCCTGCTGGGCAAGAGAGAGAAGAAAGAGGAGAACCTCGGAGAGAGGGGCAGAAAGGGGATCCACAGCCTTTGCTGTGCACCATGCCACAAATCTGTTCCACCGGCAGGCGTATACCGACTTTGTGGAGGGACGTCTGGCTGCCAGAATCACATCACAGACTTCAGGAGGCAAGTCAAATGGCCTCAACTGTCGCCGCTCAATCTCCAAGCATGGAGGTGGAGACTGGACAGGTTCGGGTGGAGGACCGTCCCCTGCTGCTGCGACAGAAGGTCCTCCTGAAGGGGCAGGCAGATCGAGGGACCGACTGACATGCTGAGTAGCTCGGGATACCAGTACCTTCGAGCCCAGTCCGGAGCCACAAGGATAACTTGGGCCCGGTCGCGCCTGATCTTCTTCAGCACTCTGGGCAGAAGTGGTATAGGCGGAAAGGCGTACAACAGACCGCAACTCCACTCGCGCCGAAAGGCGTCGCCGAGCGAGTGCCGTCTTGGAAACTCCAACGCGCAGAACTGATGACATTGCGCGTTCTCTTCTGTGGCGAATAGATCTAACCAAGGCTCTCCCCATTGCAGAAAGAGGCCTTTCGCCACGTCCGAGTTCAGACGCCATTCGTGATCCACCGAGCACCGACGGCTGAGTTCGTCCGCCCTGGCGTTCAGAGAACCTGCCAGGTGTTGAACCGTCAGTCACGCCCTGACGTTCCAGCCATTGCCAGAGGCGCAGAGCCTCCTGGCAAAGGGTCCACGACCCCACTCCGCCCTGCTTGTTGCAGTACCACATGGCGGTGGTGTTGTCCGTGAACACCTGCACCACACTCCCGTTGACAAAGGGGAGGAATGCCTTCAGTGCTAGGCGAATCGCCCGCAGCTCCAACATGTTGATATGGAGCCGGGACTCCGCCGGAGACCAGATGCCTCTGATCTCCGCCTCTCCCAAGTGGCCTCCCCAGCCCTGGAGGGACGCGTCCGTCACAACTACGTGCTCCGGTTGGGGAAGGGAGAGGGATCTGCCTCTGACCCAATCGCGGTCCGTAAGCCACCACTGCAACTGTCTCGCAGTGCCCTCCGAGATCAGGACATGGTCGGATAGGTTGCCCTGATGCTGGGCCCACTGAAACTTCAGGTCCCACTGCAGAGCCCGCATCCGCCACCTGGCGTGATGCACCAGAAGGATGCAGGAGGCCATCAGCCCCAGAAGCCGCAGCGTCAACCTGACCGAGACCCGGGATAACGGCTGAAAGATGGGAATCAAAGCCTGAATATCCCGGACCCGCCGTTCCGGAGGATAAACCCGAAACTGCGCCGAGTCGACAACCGCTCCGATGAAAAGGAGCTTTTGAGAGGGACACAGGTGTGATTTCGGCACATTGATGGAAAACCCAAGCTCGTGCAGGAGGTCTGCCGTCATCTGAAGGTGGTGGACGACTGTCTGGGGCGAGCCCGCCTTCAACAACCAGTCGTCGAGGTAGGGGAAGACTGAAACCCCTAACCGGCGCAGATGAGCTGCGACCACCGCCATCACTTTCGTGAACACCCGTGGGGCGCTGGTAAGGCCGAATGGGAGCACGATAAACTGAAAGTGCTCTTGGCCTACCATGAACCGTAGGTAACGCCGGTGGGCCGGCAGGACGGGGATGTGAAAATACGCATCCTGCAAGTCCAACGCTACCATCCAGTCTAGCGGGTCTAGAGCAGCCAAGACCTGAGCCAAAGTCAACATCTTGAACTTCTCCTTCCGGAGGAAGCCGTTGACGTTCCGTAGATCCAAGATAGGACGCAGGCCCCCCTTGTCCTTCTTGGGCACCAGAAAGTAGTGGGAATAGCAACCACACCCTACTTCTGGCCCAGGAACGCGCTCGATGGCCCCCTTGGCCAAGAGGGCCGTAACTTCCTCCTGCAGAAGTGTCAAGTGGTCCCCCGACACACGGTGGTTCTGTGGTGGCATGGCTGGAGGAGTGGTCTCGAAGGGGAGGGAGTAGCCCCTTCGGACGAGCTGCAGCACCCACCTGTCCGATGTGATAGTGCGCCAGCGGGAGTGGTGATGGCGAACCCTGCCACCCACTGGCGTCACATGGGCCTGAAAGCTCGGACTAGGAGGATTTGGAGGCTGCTGCGGGGGGGAGGTGTGGCCTGACCTCGCCGCTGTCCCCGACCGCCTCCACGGCAGAATCCACGTCCGCCACCGCGTTGAGAAGTGCTCTGCGGTGCGTGGCTGGCAGCACGTGTGGGACCGCCCCTTCCTTGGCCACGAAAGGAGCGAAACGAACCCGTTTGCTGGCGCTGGGTCGAGAGACCCAAGGACTTGGCCGTGACCCTGGAGTCCTTGAAGCGCTCAAGCGTGTTGTCCGCTTTGTCGCCAAACAGGCGACTGCCATCGAACGGCATGTCCATCAAGGCATTTTGGACATCCGTCGAAAAATTGGCGGATCTCAGCCAGGTGTGGCGACGAATCGCCACTGTCGTGGACATCGCTCTGCCCAGCGAGTCGGTCGTATCAAGACCACACCTGATGGAATACCTCGCCGCGTCTCGGCCTTCTACCATAGCCTGGCCGAGCTTGTCCCGTACCTCCTGCGGGCATTGCGGCAGACACTCCGCGACCGTATCCCACAGAGAGTGGGTGTAGCGGCCCAAGAGGCATGCGGTGTTGCAAGACCGCAGTCCCAGACTCAGGGACGAGAAGACCTTTTTGCCATACTGGTCGTACCTCTTAGATTCCCGGTCGGGCGGGGCCGACGGGAACGCGGATTGGGAAGTTGAGGCCTGGATCACCAGACTCTCAGGGGTGGGATGGGTGGACAGGAACTTAGGGTCCTCCGAACACGGACGGTGGCGCCTGGCAACGTTCCTATCAACAGGCGAACCTGAAGCGGGCCTGGACCACGTGCCCAAAAGAACGTCCGTCAAGGCTTCATTGAACGGCAGCAGAGGCTCCTGTGGGCATGACTGCGGTTTGAAGACCTCGGTGAAGATGTTAGGCTTCACTTTTGCGACGGGGAGCTCAAGGCTCAAGGCCTTGGCAGCCCTCATCAACACCACAGAATAAGCAGCCCCAGCCTCCGACGCCACAGTGGGAGGCGAGACAAAACCAGGGTTAGGAGATTCGTCCAGACCACTGGCATCACCCAAGTCACGCGTGACAGAGGGTCCTCAGACCCCTCCCAACCCTCTCCATAATCTTCATCATCACCATATACGGATGGAACGATGTAGACCGGCTCCTCGGGGTCAATGGGCCCCATCGGCGCCGGACTCTGCGTCGGACGACGCCGGTCCGACTCCGCGTCCGGAATAGGAGAGGGAATGGGGGTGGCGCCGCCCGGAGCCGGCGCCACGGGTTGCCCCGATGGAATCGGTGCCGGAGAGGCTGGTTGACCAGCCGGCGTCGACCCTGAAGGGCCCAGCGGCGCCGGAGCCGCCGTCGGGGCCGGAGCACCCGACGGCATCGGGGCAGGAGCACCCGAACCGCTCGGGCCCCCGGACGGGACCACCGGGCCCGCAGGCGCCGTAGGCCCCGCCGGAGGAGACAGCGCCCTCATGGCCATGAGGAACTCCTCTACCTCCTCACGCGACGCACCTTGCCCAGGGACCGGCGGGTATGGAGCAGGCAGCGTCGGCGACCCACGCGGAGCCGCGGGGCCACCCGAACCCCCGGCCGCATCGCGCGAGCATCGGGGGGAGTCGGGGGTGCGATGACGACGACCCGACTTCTTGTTTCGCTTACCTGAGGAACCGGAGGAATGTTGACGACTTCCGGAGCGCTCGTGGCGGCTCCGCGACCGTTCTCTCGACCGCTCCCTCGACCTCCGGCCGCACCGGGACCGCTCCCGACGCGGGGCCGACATCCGGAGCTCGAGTAGCTTGCGGGACCGCTCCCGCCTAGCCTTACCTGTCAAGGCCCGGCAGTCGACGCAGGACTCCACGTCGTGGTCGGCGCCCAGGCACCGGAGGCAGAGTCGATGGTGGTCGGTGACCGACATCAGGCAGTCGCACCCGTCACAATTTTTAAAACCGGGCATCCTACCGGCACCTAAAGAGTTAGAGTAATCAAAAAACTTTGGTCAAAAGACCAGAGTACTGCTCTTCGGATCTGCGCTAACTGGCGCGGAAAAAAGAAGAACTGACGTCAGCGCGCGGAGGCGGCGTCTATATACTCCAGCGACGTCATCACGGCGCACGACGCCGACGCGGAGCCGCAGGGGACGCCTGCAGACGACGCCTACCGACGCGCAGGGGTACTGCTACGCAAAAGTTTCCGGATCCAGACTGACGCCTGGGGATATTCTAAGGTAAGGAATCTAATACTAACCTGTTTCTTTCAGATATGCTTGACAAGCATTTGAAGGGGAACATTCTAGATGTTCTTTTCAGAGAGAGATTTCTTTCTCTTGCAGAAAATTGGGTGTATCCTCGCCAATGTTCTACTCATTTCCTTCGGAGAATAAAGACTGGAGAGCCCCTTTTCTGCTCTTGGAAGGATACCTAGGCTGATAAATTGTATTCCATTATTTCCAACTAAATTCTAATAAGGAATTACCATCCTCACATACAGTAGCAAATTACCACCATTTAGAGCCTTTCAAGAGCATCAAAATAGACAATATGTTTCACAGAATTTTCTATGCACGTACATTTCTATTTCTATGCAAGTACATTTTTAAAGTGATTGTGGAACATAGCACCTTTAAGTATCTCTAAAGCTATTCCCACTTCCCGGTCTTTCAATGCTTTCATAATTATTTGCACTTAAAATGAAAAAAATCAAGTAAGCCTGTGCCAATGAGAGTTTTATTATTAGAAAAAAGCCATCGGCTCTACTGGAGCCCCAGGATAAAGAGATTTTCCACAACTTCATTCAAAATCTTTCCAAAACCCATCATGCAAGCGTAGAACAAAGTGGGGGTCTCTTGTAGAGACTATAGCTTCCACAAGAATCCTTGCTTTACAATGAACCTTAACAAATAAGGATATGCTGTCTGCTTGAGTTGACTAATGTTGTTAATGAATCTTCGCAATCGGACATTATGAACAGACTAAAAAAATCAGTGATGGTGTTGCCTCTCCTAATAACTTCATCTTTGGCCTTGATGGTGCTAGTTTGCGATCTATTTTCACCACCTCTCCCCAGCAAAATTACATAACCATGCTGCTGCAGGCCAATTGCAGTTGGTATTATCACACTCTAAGCTCAAACTTTCAGATTTTATTCTAGCTGGATCATAATACAAATGTACTTTGCATTAGATGATTTAAAGATGGAGGTGGTTTGATGTATTGCAGGTCCCAATGTTAAATAGTTCTGTCGCTTAATGTACTGGCGATGAGCCCTTTCTTCAGCACCCAAACAAAAAGTGAATCACAGACCCCTTGCCTTGGGTTGGAAGGAGTAGTTTCTGTCCTGTAACTCCAGTTCTGTAGTAGGGGTATCTCTGTTATAGTCATAATCTAGTGAATAGTCCCGCCCATGTGCGTGGACCCCGGAGCAATCAAAAATAATCTCTCAAGTTGTCAAAAAATGCAGAACTGCACATACACTTAAGAGAGAATTTGAAGACATATAATGCAGCCTATATCCACAGGCTACACTGTCCAGTACTTCAACTAGAAATTCCACCAAAAATCCACAAACAGCACAGCCTGTCAAGATTTTTCCACATAGAAAAACTTGCTTTTACCAGCAAAACCCTCAGGAATGATAGAGAGGAAGGAGGGGACAGACAAGCCCCATAGGCTGCGATTATGTGGCTCAGAACAGGATACTGTGCCTTTAAGAGAACTTTCCAGAACTCTCAGTATCCCAGAATGCACAGCAGGTCCCTTTTACTTTCAGTTCTTTTTGAAGGCGCAACACGCCAGACCTGTAGCATTCCTTACATGAATATCTCTCTCCACCGGTTCGGAGGGCGGGCGCTTATGACTATAATGAATATGCTACTTACCAGTATGCATCTGTTCTTGGCATGTAGGGCTGCTAACATTCATATCTTAGCATTAGATCGCCGCCTAGTGTTGGGCTCGGATGATCGCACATTGTTGTCCTGGAAGAGTCTTCGAAGTATCCTGAGATAGGTGGCTCCTCCCCTGGACTACAGTGCGCATGGGCATCGGCTCCATCCCCAGATTGTTTTTCGCCATTGTGGCAGAAGATGGAGTGAAAAGTGTAAAGGATGTCCATGCTAATGAATAAATACAATAGTATATCTGCAGCTGCGACAGGCACCGGGGAGGAGGGCGGGCGATATGAATGTTAGCAGCCCTACATGCCAAGAACAGATGCATACTGGTAAGTAGCATATTCAGTTCGAGGCATGTGGGCTGCTAAATTCATATCTTAGCATAGAATACATAGCAGTCCCTCCATCAGCGGCGGTTGCCCGTGCCAGCTGCAGAAACCTGAAAAAGTGTCTTCAGAACAGCCTGTCCTACAGCAGCTTGCTGCTTGGAATGCACATCAACACAGTAGTGTTTTGTAAAGGTATGTGGTGTAACCCACGTGGCTGCTCTGCAAATATCCTCTAAAGGAATGTTCCCTAGGAAAGCCATGGATGCCCCCAGTTTGCGTGTGGAGTGCGCTCTGGGGGGTATTGTTAAAGTGCGCTTGGCTTTTTGATAACATATCTGGATGCACTTAACAATCCATCTGGCTATCCCTGCCTTGGAAATCGGGTTGCCTTTGTGTTGTGGTGCGAAGGCAACAAAGAGTTGTTTTGTTTTTCTAAAGGGTTGTGTTCTGTCTATGTAGTACATCAACGCCCTCCGTACATCTAAGGTATGGAGCATTCTTTCCGCCACCGTTTGCGGGTTTTGAAAGAATGCTGGTAAGTCAATAGTTTGGTTTAGATGAAACTGTGACACCACCTTCGGAAGGAATTTGGGGTTAGTGCGTAGCACTACCCTATTTGGATGAATTTGAATGAATGGCTCTTGGATTGTGAGCGCCTGCAGCTCACTGACACGCCTCAGAGACGTAATAGCTACAAGGAAAGCTACTTTCCACGTAAGGAACTGGAGTTCACACGAGTGCAGTGGCTCAAATGGCGGTCCCATCAGTCTGGTGAGAACGACATTGAGGTTCCACACCGGAGCTGGCGGTGTTCTTGGGGGAATGACTCGTTTCAGACCTTCAAGGAAGGCTTTAATGGCAGGCACTCTGAAGACAGAGAGGTGCTGCCTGTTCTGGAGATAAGCCGCTATGGCGGATAGATGTATCCGAATGGAAGTGTACGCTAGATTGCACTTGTAAAGATGCAACAGATAGCAGATGATGTTGGGGATAGATGCATCTAGTGGGTTGATGTCATTGGCTGTACAGGAAATGACAAAACGCTTCCACTTTGCAGCATAGCATGCTCTAGTAGTTGGTTTCCTCGCCTCCTTGATGATGTTCATGCACTCCGGAGGTAGGTTAAGGTATCCAAACTCTAGGACTTCAGGAGCCAGATCGCCAGGTTGAGCTGTTGCGGATCTGGATGCTGAATGTCTCCATGGTTCTGCGTCAAAAGACTGGGCGTGAGGCGCAGTCTTTGATGCAGCACCACTGAGAGTTCGAGGAACGTGGTGTACCAAGCCTGGCGCGCCCACGTTGGAGCAACTAGGATGAGAGTCATCTCGTGCTGCCTTAGCTTTCTTGCGACCAGCGGTATTAGAGGGGCTGGCGGAAAAGCGTACGCAAATTTGCCTGACCAGTTCATCCATATCGCATTCCCCTGCGACTGTGGGTGAGGGAACCTGGCGGCAAAGAGTTGGCATTTTGCGTTCTCTTTTGTGGCAAACAGGTCTATCTCCGGATGACCCCACTGCTGGAAGTACGGGTGGAGAACAGATGGGTGTATCTCCCACTCGTGCATTTGATGGCTGTATCTGCTGAGCAGATCCGCCATCTGATTGTCCTTTCCTGGGAGGTGTTCTGCCATGAGGTAAATGTTCCTCTGAATGGCCCACTTCCACATGCTCTGAGCCAGATGAGACAGCTGTGGCGAGTGGGTGCCTCCCTGCTTTTGAATGTAGTACATCGCGGTCATGTTGTCCGTCCGGACTAGCACGACTTTGTTGCACAGATGTACAATGAAGGACTTGAGCGCCATGAAGATTGCCATCAGTTCCAGATAGTTGATGTGCATCTTCTGTTGCTGCGTCGTCCATAGTCCCTGCACTGTGTAAGTGAGCACATGAGCTCCCCATCCCTGGAGAGATGCGTCCGTTGTCAGGACAATCTGCGGCACGGGCTCTTGGAACAGTCGGCCCTTGCAAAGGTTGTGTGGAGTCCACCAATGCAGAGAGTCGTATGCCCGACTGGTAACCAACACTAGGTCTGTCAATTGCCCACGAGCCTGTGTCCACTGATTCGCTAAGCACTCCTGGAGCGGGCGCATATGTAGCCGTGCGTGAGGGACTATGAAGATGCAGGAGGCCATCATGCCTATCAACTGCATGAACACTCTCGCTGGAAGCGAGTGTTGTGGCCTGAACTTTTGGATCAGAGCCTGCATGCTGTCTATCCTGACTTGGTTTGGCTGAGCCATGGCCGTCAGGGTGTTGATCGTTGCACCTAGGAACTGCCGGACATGCGCCGGCTGAAGATGCGATTTTGGGTAGTTCAGGGAGAAACCCAGATCGTGAAGAAGGTGAATTGTAGTCGACATGTCTGCGGCGCACTGTTGCTCTGACTTGGCTTGCACGAGCCAGTCGTCTAGGTAGGGGTAGACATGGATGTTCTGCCTCCTGAGGTGCGCCGCTACTGTCGCCAGACACTTGGTGAACACCCTCGGGGCTGTTGTGACTCCGAAGGGTAGGACTTTGAACTGGTAGTGCCTGCCTTGAATAGTGAACCTGAGGTATTTCCTGTGTGACGGGTGTAGTGGAATGTGGAAATAAGCATCCTTGAGATCTAAGGTTGCTAAGAAGTCTCCCTGGTTTAGCAAGGGAAGAATCTGTTGCAGTGTAAGCATGTGGAAATGTTCTGATAGTATGTACAGGTTGAGGGGACGTAGATCTAGAATGGGCCTGAGAGATCCGTCCTTCTTTGGAATAAGGAAGTACAGGGAATATACCCCCGTGCCTTCCTCCCCCACCGGCACGAGCTCGATTGCTCCCTTTTGCAGCATCACCACTACTTCCTGCTGCAATAAGAGCAAGTGCTCTGCGGACATAGGCCGTTGCCTTGGCGGGATGTTGGGTGGAGTGGACTTCAACTCTAGGCAATAACCATACTGGACTATTTGTCGCACCCACCTGTCTGTGGTGATGTTTCTCCAGACGGGCAGGAACTGCTGCAGTCTCCCCCCCCCCGACAGGTGTTAGGTGGTCGGGGGGCAGTGACAGAGAGTCACTGTTTGCTTGGAGTAGAGGTGCGGGAGCTGTTGTTTCCTCTGCCGCGACCTCTGTTGCTGTTATTCCTGTAACCTCCCTTGTTCTGTTTAGTGAACGAGGATTGTGCCCCACCTTTTGAGAACTGGGATTGTTGACCCATTTGTCCTCTGGTGACTCCACGTGCACCTGAGCGACGAAAATTGCTGCCACGAAACTGTTGTGACTGTAGGGCCCCCATAGACTTAGCAGTTTCTGTGTCTTTCTTTATTTTCTCTAGGGTGGTGTCAACATCCGGACCAAACAGACTATCAGGATTGACTGGCTGATTAAGAATTGTTGTCTGAATATCCGGTGTAAACCCTGAGATGCGGAGCCACGCTTGTCGTCTCAGCATAACGCTAGTGTTGATAGCTCTAGCAGCTGTGTCCGCAGCGTCAAGTGCACACTTGATGGCTGCGTTTGAGATTAGCTTTCCTTCCTCAATAAGCAGTTTGGTGCCCTCTTGGAACTGTGGAGGCAGGTGTTGTACAATCTGTTCTAGGGTGTCGTAGTGCGCCCTATCGTAACGCGCCAAGAGCGCCTGTGTATTGGCGATGCGCCAAAAGTTTGATGCCTGTGCAGCTACTCTTTTGCCCCCTGCCCCTAGCACTTTGGATTCCTTATCCGGGGGAGGAGCTTCACCCGTAGTCTGGGAGTTGGCACGTTTCCTGGCATTGGCGACCACAAGAGAGTCCAGTGGCAATTGTCCCCGAATGTATGCGGGGTCTGCAGGTGCAGGTCTGTACTTTTTTTCAATGCGAGGGTTGACCACTCTCGCTCTCGTAGGCTCCTTAAATATGTCCCCAGCATGCTTGAGGACTCCTTTAAGCATAGGCAGTGTCTTTACTGTCCTTTCAGAGACTGAAAAAGTGTCGAAAAGGAAGTCTTCCTCAACCGGGTCGGCATGCATGTCCACATCATGATTGGCTGCCGCCCTTTCGAGTAGTGCATGAAAACCTGCTGAATCCTCAGTCGGGGATGCCCGTGCATTAAAAGGCTGCGGGTCCTGCCCCGCACCTTGTGTGTTCTGGTCACCAGTGTCATCATATGAATCCGGTTGCACATCAGGTTCATTGATTGGGAAATTGTACTGCTCGTCCTCATCATACCCCTCACCCGCAGAGTGTTCTGGGGAGGGAGTAGGGCTCCGTCTCGGAGGAGGCTGGATTGGTTCCGTGAGGCCTGAGGCGTCAAGGGGCACCCTCTTCTTCTTTAGTGGGATGACATAGGGGTCCACTGGCTCCGAAGTGATTTTCCTCTTATAGAGGGTCAGTTTGCCTGTGTCAGCGTCGATGAAATGCTCCGAATCGTCCTCGGATTCGAGTACCTGATGTGGAAGTGGGCCAGTCGGTGAAGAAATCACCTGTTTCGGTGCCGATTTGGTTGAAAATGCTTTTGGCGCCTCCTTCGGCGGCAAAATAAAGAGAAGTTTCCCAGACGGCTTCGCTGGAGTGTCCCTTCGCGGCTGCGGCGATGGTATCGGAGCCGACGGGGCAAAGGCCTTCTCCCTGATTCTTTTCAGTGATTCGGCTATGGGGGACGCCTCACTCACAGTTTGTGTCGGCGCTGACGAGGATGGTCTGATTTTCCCCTCGGATCCGACGTCCTTGTGGGCCTTGTGCGCTTTGGGCGCGGATCCTGTCTTTACCGCCTCCGATTCCTGTGTTCGGGGCACAGACTTCTTTCCGTGTGCCTGCGTAGCCTCCTTGGAGCAGACTTTGGCGGGTTTGGACGGCGTCGTAGCCGCTGACCCGTGCCGACCATCTTTCTTGGAGGACCCCTCCTCTGGCGTCGGTTTCGATTTCGCAGCATCGGAATCGACGGACTTCTTCGACTTTTGCGGACCGGAGGTCGACGGAGTCGATGGGGTAGCGGGCACCGTCGTTTTCACCGGCACGGTAGCCATCTTAGGGACACTCGAGTCCTCAACTTTCGGTTTCGTTTTCGGGTCGGCCATTTTAGGTGTCGTCGATCCCGATGGTTTCGGTTTCGAAACAGTCTGCCCAGCAAGTAAGTCCGTGGCCGGGCCCGAAGGCGGGGCTGTGGCTTGCGGCAACGGGTCTTGGGTAAGGCCGACAGGCGATCCCGTGTCCCGGTCGGTATCCTCGTAACCTTCGGGGCAGAGCTCGTCCCCTGAGCTATCCGCCGCGGCCCCATAAATCTTATCGTCGTCTCCTACCTCGTCGACGTATTCAAGGCCTTGACCCGCGACTCCGTCGTCGTCTCCCGGATCCGCCTCGACCTCCGTCTCGGGTGGGGAGATTTGGAGATGATGACCCTGGTCCTCTTCGTCTTGGTCGCCGAAGATGTTCTCCGGATCCGGGGCCGCTTGTTTAGCTTCCATGCGCATCGCGCGCCGAAGCTTGAGAGTCTTCTTTGAGCGGAACTGTGCACACAACTTGCACTTGCCGTCGTCGTGGTCAGGCGAAAGGCATTTGTTACACACGGGGTGTAGATCGATGTGTGGGTACTTGGACCCACAGAGCGGGCAGTACTTAAACGGGCTCCGCTCCATGTCCGAAAAGGTTTGCAGTCGTGTCGCGATGAGAAGGCCTCAAAGTTCCGAGAGCGAAGAAAACTCCGCTTATTCCGGCTCCAAGAGACGGAAGACTCGAGACCGTGCGCAGACAATACCGACGCAAGAAAATCAAGGCCTTTTGGCCGCTAAAAGTTAGTTTTTCTTGGTTCCGACAGTAAGACGTCGAGACCACATCCAAACCCAATGGCGGAAAAAAACAATCTGGGGATGGAGCCGATGCCCATGCGCACTGTAGTCCAGGGGAGGAGCCACCTATCTCAGGATACTTCGAAGACTCTTCCAGGACAACAATGTGCGATCATCCGAGCCCAACACTAGGCGGCGATCTAATGCTAAGATATGAATTTAGCAGCCCACATGCCTCGAACCAGAGATACCTCTACTACAGAACTGGAGTTACAGGACAGAAACTACTCCTTCTGTAGTAGGGGATCTCTGTGTATAGTCATAATCTAGTGAATAGAATGGCAAGCCCATCCCCACACCAAAGCTGCGGTGGAGAAAAGAGAAATAACACCACTACTGTGCAAACAGATTTCGCAGCGAAGCCTGCCCAACCTGAGCGTCTGTCCTGGCATCAGTGTCCAGACAGTAATGCTTAGCAAAGGTATGGACCGACTTCCAAGTGTCCGCCTTGCAGATTTCTGCCTTTGGAACATTACATAGCAAAGCAGTCGTGCCAGCTTTGCCCCTGGTGGAATGAGCCTTAGGCTTACCCCCTAAGGTCTTATTAGCCTTCTGGTAACACAATTGTATACAGGACGCAATCCACCTGGAGATGGACTGTTTTGAGGTAGCAAGACCGGTCCTGACTGATCCATAATTAACAATTGGTCTGACCTACGAATATCTTTGGTTTTATCCAGATAAAATTTCAACACCCTCCTAACATCCAGGGAATGCAGAGACCTTTCCGCTGGAGATGAAGGATTCTGAAAAAACATGGGTAAAGTTATGGTCTGGTTAACATGGGAATCAGATCTAACCTTTGGAAGAAATTTAGGGTGAGTATGCATAACAACCTTAGCAGCATGAAATACAGTATAAGGTTCTTGGCAACACAACGCCTGAATTTCACTCACCCTGCGGGCCGATGTAATGGCCACGAGGAACGCCGCCTTCCAGGACAGGTGCTGCAACGAAGCCTTATGGATAGGTTCAAAAGGCTCCTTCATCAATCTGGACAGCACCATGTTCAATTCCCATGAAGGCGAAGGAAGCCGGACAGGAGGGAACACTTTCTTCAAGCCTTCCAAAAAATCCTTGATCACAGGGATCTGGAAGAAGGAAGTCTGTGAAGGGCACTTCCTGTAGGCAGTCAGCGCAGCGAGATGAACCTTAATGGAATGGACATTAAGGCCAGACTGCGCCAAATGTAGAAGACACGGAAGGATGACATCTTCCTTACATGTCGTTAGGTCATAGTTCTTGGACTTGCACCAGATGCAAAATCGCTTCCACTTTTAAGCATAGGAAGTCCAAGTGGAAGGTCGCTTAGCCTCCTTCAGTATGTCCATACAATCTTCTGGTAGATTCAAATGGCCATATTGCACTATCTCAGGAGCCATGCCGCCAAACTCAAAGACGAGAGGTTGGGGTGCACCATCTGCCCCCCGAACTTCGTGAGAAGGTCCGGCAGGCACGGCAGCCGTATGTGAGGAAGAAGAGACCGGTGAAGCAGGTCCGTGAACCACCACTGCCTGGGCCATTCCGGGGCAATCAGGATCATCCGCGCCCTGGACTGAGACAGCTTGATGAGCACCGCCGGAATCAGGGGAATGGGTGGAAAAGCGTACAGAAAGCTGTTCGACCAGTTGATCCATAACGCATTCCCCAGCGTCCCCTGCTGGTTGTACCTGGAGGCGAAGTCTCGGCATTTGCTGTTTTCGGCGGTGGCGAACAGATCTACGTCTGGAGTCCCCCACCTTGCGAAGACTTCTCCTAGTACTTCTTCGTTTATGACCCATTCGCAGTTTTCCTGAATCAGTCTGCTCAGTGCGTCGGCCTGAAAATTCTGCACACCTGGTAGATGGGTAGCCGTTATCGTCAGTCCTCTGACTAGAAGCCAACGCCAGATCGCCTGCGCCTCCTGCGACAGAGTGCGCGATCTCGAGCCCCCCTGCTTGTTGAGGTAATACATCGTGGTCGTATTGTCCGTCTGTACAAGCAGAGAGTTGGTTTGGAAGGACGGATGAAAGGCCTTCAGTGTCAAGTGAACAGCTCTGAGTTCCAGAAAATTGATATGATACATGGACTCCGCCTGGGACCACGTTCCTTGTATCTGTAAGTCTCCGGAGTGCGCCCCCCAGCCGTGGAGAGACGCATCCGTCACAATAGTATGTGTGGGAATGTCCTTGTGGAAGGGAACTCCTCTGAGGAGATTCTCCGCTGAACACCACCACTTCAGAGACTGAAGAGCATGCAGAGACAGTCGTGTCTCTTCGTCCCAAGATCCTTTCCTCTGATCCCACTGATCCTCCAAGCACTCCTGCAATGGTCTCATGTGCAGCCGTGCGTGTGGCGTGAGAAAGATACAAGAGGCCATCGACCCCAGTAGAGAAGACACCGTCCTCACTGTTGTAGATGGAGCGGTCATAAGAGCCTGAGTCTTCCGAAGGAGTGATAATCGTCACTCCTCCGAAGGAGACACGCTTGCTGACAACGTATTGATGGAGGCTCCCAAGTACTGTATGCACTGGACCAGAGTCGGGACAGACTTGGACATGTTGATGTGCAACCCCAGCTTGTTCAGAAGAATGCACGTCTTCTGGAAGTGCGCTTGAGGGGGGCCTTGATCAACCAATCGTCCAGGTACAGGTAGACAAACACCTTGTTCTTTCTTAGGTGTGCAGCTACCACGGCCATGCACTTCGAGAATGTTTTGGGCGCAGACTTCAGCCCGAATGGCAGTACTGTGTACTGATGATTGGCGCCGACTTGGAATCGCAGGAACTTCCTTTGTTTGTGTGCAATGGGCACATGGAAGTACGCAGGGAAACATCCTTTACAACGCAACTTTTACCAAGCAGTGCCTTTACGACGCAACTTTTACAACGCAAACCATTACAATGCATTGCGCTGGGGAGGCGCTCTAGGATAGGGAATAAGTTTAATTTACTGTCCAACACCTTCCCTAGTGTCCACGGGGACTGGAGTTGGAATAGTAAATTAAACTATTCACTATCCAGCACCCCAAAGCACTCTGCGTTGTAAAGGTATGCGATGTAAAAACCGCGTTGTAAAGGCCTGCGATGTAAAAGTATGCGTTGTAACGTCATACATCCAAGTATGCATCCTGTAAGTCTATAGCACATAGCCAGTCTCCCTGTTGCAGCGGAGGATAAATCTGATGCAACGACAGCATGTGAAATTTCTCTATGCGAATCCACTTGTTTGCTTGTCGCAAATCCAGAATGGGCCTGAACTCGCTCTTGTCCTTCTTGCGAACCAGAAAGAACCGGGAGTACAGACCTCTTCCCCCTTGAGACAGAGGTACGTCTTCTATCGCCCTTCTCCTTAACAGGAGATCGGCCTCCGCCTGGAGCTCGCGCAGCTGAAACTGCGAGCTGACCGGTGGAATTGCTGGAGGCGGGCTAGTGAACCGAAGACTGTATCCATTGCAAACAATATTCAGCACCCACTTGTCCGGAGTAATTTTTCTCCACTCTGCCAGAAAAAATTGAACGCTTCCCCCCACCGGAGTGGGTAACGGATGTATGGGAAGTAACCGCTCAGGGCCTAGACACAGCCGGGCCCTTGTTCGCCGCTGCGGACTGCTGGCCTCTGCCCTTCTGGCGCTTCTGGAAGGGCCTCCGGAACTGCTGCTGCTGTTGCTGTCCCGAAGTGTGCCCTCGCCCTCTGCCTTGCGCCCCGAACCGTCTCTGGAACGGGCGGTAGGTCGTCTTCTCCTTGGGTTTTTCCAACCCGACAGCCGTCAGGGTCTCTGCCTCCGCCTTCATGCGGGCCATTTCGCCGTCCGCATGCTTGCCAAACAGGGTTTCCCCCGAGAAAGGCAGGTTGGCCACCCGCTGTTGGACCTCTGGCTTGAGGGATGTAAGGCGAAGCCAAGCGTGGCGCCGCTGGTTGACACCATGGCAATATCCATGCGCCGCCAGAAGGGACACATCAGCAGCCGCGCTGATGACTTGGTTCGACACCAATAGTCCCTCATTGGGAATCTCTTGAAAGTCCTCTCTCTCTCGAGGAAGGAGCTCAGCAAATTGCTGGAGGGATTCCCACAGGGCTCGATCATATCGCCCTAGCAAAGCCGCGGCACTTGCAGCCTTCATTGCAGTAGACGCCGTCCCACAGACCTTCCTGCCAGCCGAGTCTAACCAACGGCTCTCCTTATCAGGAGGTACCGTGGACGACAGGGTGGTGGCATGCTGCTTCCTAGCAGCTGTCACTATGACAGAGTCCGGTGGCGGATCCATCTAGAGAAAGGCCGGGTCAGAATCCGGAGCCCGGTACTTCTTAAGGAGCCTGGAGGGAGCCGCCTTCGTCACCGCCGGAGTGAGAAACAACTCTTGAGCGGGCTCTACCAATCCTGGTACTAGGGGTAGCAACGGCCGAGACAGGTGCTTTTTATGTAGCGTCTCGAAAATCACGGACGTCGTGGGTGTGGGCACCGTCAACGTGATGCCCAACTTAGCCGCACCCCTCAGCAGAACATCTTGGAAAGAGACGATGTAGTCCACTGGCGACACCCTCGTCCCCGGGGATTCCGACAAAGTCGGCGAATAGTCCCTGGTCCCAGAAGAGCCCGTGTGGGATCTCGATCTGCGCCTCCTGTGGCGTCGGCTTGATCTTGTCGACGACCGGCGACGACTCCGCGATCTCTCCCTCTGACGGAACGAGAGCACGATCTCCTCAGCTTCGGACGCTCCGCAGGTCTCACAGGACCAGGAGACTGCGGCCTGACCGGGACCCTCGGCTGAGGAGTCTCCTTAGGAGGCGTCGGGTACCGTGGCAGCGACCTCGGAGGAACCGGAGGCAGTCCTTGAGGAGGTAGAAGAGGATGACCATGAGGTGGAAGCGGAGGCGGAGTGGGATTCCGTGGCGGAGGTTCCTTGGGCAAGGGAGGAGGAGGAGGAGGGGTAGCCGATCTTGGCTTGGAAGGTGTATATACCTCTGAGTACACCGAGCCCTGTGACTCCCTCTTCTTCTTAGGTGGAGGCGATGTAGTGTCTCCAATTGGAGAACGTCGCCGAGGCGCCCCAGCGGACCCAGAGGGACTCCTGGCGCCAGAACTCAGTCTGCGCTTCTTTGGCGTCGAAGAACGTCGTCTCGACGTCGAGGAACGCCGTCTCGACGTCGACCGGCGCCCTCGTCTCGACGTTGAGTCACGTCTGGACGACAAACGTCTCCTCCTCGACGTGGAGTGTTTCCTTCGTCACGTCCAACCCCTACGACAGGGAACACCATCTCGACGCCGAAGGTCTCCTCGACGTTGACCACCTGCGAGTCTTCGTCGTCCTCCTCGACGTCGAGGATCCCCTCGACGTCGACCTCCTCCTCTTCGCTGACGGCGAGCGGCGGTGTCGCCTCGACGGCGAGCGCCGACGCCGGGCCAAACTCCTTCGACGTCGATGACTCGACGACGACGACGACACAATCGACGGCGAGCTCGACGGCGGCCTCGTCAGTCCCCTCGACGTCTAACGTCGACGCCGCTTCAACCCAGAGCCCTGGGGAGACGGGGAACAGACTGCGGTCATCCCTCTTGACGCCGTCGTCGATGCTATCGACGTCGGCGGAGAAATAGGACGTTTGCTGGCCTTCCTGCCTCTGGGGAGCCCCCCAGAGTCCTCAGCATGGGCAGATGAAGCATGCCCAGACCCACCTTGTGTCTGCAGTCTTCTACCTTCCAGGCCTTGGAGCCTAATCTTCATCCTCTCTCTCAGGGTCCTGGTGGATAACGTCTGGCAGATGCCACACTCCTCTGGGACATGAGAAGAGGGAAGGCAGACGATGCACACCTCATGTGGGTCCGACTTGGCCTTCTTCCTCGGACACTCTGGGCATTTGTCAAACAAAGCAGGCATTTTGACATATAAAGAGTGCACCAAGACACACACAAGGAGGAAAACACCAAAGTACTTCAATGAAAGCACTCAAATACTTGAAAAAGTGAAAAATCACTAAATAAACCCTTGAAAAGGGAGAGCTCAATGCTCCAGGGTCCTGCTTACAGGAGCCAGAAAAAAAGAACTGAAAGTAAAAGGGACCTGCTGTGCATTCTGGGATACTGAGAGTTCTGGAAAGTTCTCTTAAAGGCACAGTATCCTGTTCTGAGCCACATAATGGCAGCCTATGGGGCTTGTCTGTCCACTCCTTCCTCTCTATCATTCCTGAGGGTTTTGCTGGTAAAAGCAAGTTTTTCTATGTGGAGAAATCTGGACAGGCTGTGCTGTTTGTGGATTTTCTAGTTTAAGTACTGGACAGTATAGCCTGTGGATATAGGCTGCATTATCTGTCTTTAAATTCTCTCTTAAGTGTCTGTGCAGTTCTGCATTTTTTTGACAACTTAAGAGATTTTTGATTGCTCCGGGGTCCACGCACATGGGCGGGACTGTTCACTAGATTATGACTATACACAGAGATCCCCTACTACAGAAGGAGATTCTTCTCCACAGCAGACATCCCTGAGAATCATCTAGGAAATGCCAGGCCTTTGAAAGTTACTCATATTTTTTCCTTCTACTCGGAATCCTTTTTCATTAAACCAGTAGCAACATGACAATTTGCATACAGAGTTATAAATACTTTTACTACAAAGGCAAAAACTTAAAGAATTATGTCTGGGAGCAATTGGTTTCCTTCAACATTTTAAAGCTACATCCGGTATACCTGATTTTGCCGGCACTTTGCAGGACGCAAGTTTTTGGTCTTAGTCAAAGGCTTAATGGCCTAATCCAACAGTGAGAAAAACAGGCATATTAAGGACTGAGAATTAACACCAAGACTGTATGAAGAAATTAAACAACCCTACCACTACTCTCGTGCTCAGAGAAAAACTCGTCTAGTAGCTACTCTAGCAGCTTAGACTATGGTAACAGAATTGCCCTGGTCTACCATAATCTAACTTCTTAAAGTCAAATACTTTGGATCACACCTCTCAGGCTTTGTATCAAAAAGGGCCATGTTGAAGTCCCTTGTGTGGTCCAAAAGGCTTAACTTCCAGGGACATCAATTAATCCTGCATTCACTCAATGGCACTCATTTTATCGACCTCAGATGGATGAAAGGCTGAGTGGACCCGCCGGGATTTGAACCCGTGACCATGAGGTCAAACACAGGCACCTGCAATGGACGCATTAGTCCACATCTGTTATTCTGCGCCAAGAGACCTCTGGGTAAACGTGCGCTTTACAAAAACACGTTATGTTATACTGTGGTCTACAGTTCTGTAAATCTTTGTGTATGTGGCTGTACTAGTTAAAACACTCTCCAATGGATACTGAGGTACTGTTTCCCTCTACCTTTCTGCAGCAAAATGAGCCTCTTTTACAGTGCAAGGGTGCTATGAATCAATGCACCATCACACACTGTCATTCTACAGTTCTCTAACCAACTGAATGCAAGTGCACGAAGAACCTTATTTCCTAGGTTTATTAACAGTCAAGTTAAAGCACACCTTCAAAGTGTTGGACTGTTTCATTTGAGATCTTTTATTACATCAAGTATGTATAAAACATCTCATCACTTCACCAGTTCCTTGCTATAAATAAAGGATTTGAGATGCTACACTACTGAAATCTAGATTCTTTGAAGCCAAATAAAGAAGCAATAAACAGTTGTGGCGTAACACTATTTAATTGACTATAGATGCTCCTATTGTTGAACATTCGAAGACAGGAAGGGTCTTTCTTTGTTAAGGCTGTATGCAGACAGCAAACAAGGTCAATAGATCTGGGTTTAGTTTTGGGGACGTTTGGCAATAGTTAGGTGGCTACCCTAATAACGAAAACCCATAATAAAGCAATAGCTTGACCTAAAAAAACATGGACGTTAGGAATAGGATCTCTTTGCTGAACCCATACTTGTTACTTCTTTAAGAAAACCTACATGTACACACATTTTTTGGGGGGCAGGAGGGGGGAGCAAGTAAATTCAACATGTTACCTCATGAGCGGAAAGTCAAACAAGTGAACATGCAAGGCCGAATAGTGAAAAGCATTGTTAGTTCATGAGAGGCTAAGGCATCCCAATAGCATTCGCATTCTACAGAAAAAAGGAATTAAAAAGTAATTGTGTCAGCAAAGTACACATCCTCTGCCTCAAGTGAGATGCCGCAATGTAACCACTGACTGAATGCCGTGCCCTTCATAGACTATCACAGTCAACAAAGGTAAACCACAAAAAACACATCAAATCCAAAAGCTGAAAGAGGCTGAATCAAAATGCATTCTCTTGGTCTGCTTTTTAATGTACTTTTTTGTTTTTAAAGAACTGGAAACATGAAGTTACTGCACTTAAGGGTGTCTGTAGCCAGACCTGAAAAGGTGACTAACAAATTACAGATTGTGAAAGATGCACATAAAATAACTACTGATGATACTAAAGAAGAAAACTGTCTAGGGTATCTGTGAAAGTGAAGACACATTCAGCATCAAAAAAGTAAAATGAGCGAGGTACATAAAACCTTCAAAACTTAATAGAATTTATATTGTGTATTAAAAGATTTTGAAAAGGTGTAAGTGAATCCAAAATGCCACTTGCACTATAGAAGTGGCACTTACAGCTTACCATTTTGCTTTCACCCTGATAAAAGATTTTATAATAATATACAAGGTCTATTTAAGATTTTCTACAGAAAAAAGGCCTTGCATTTTACAAGGGCTCACAGCGAAGTGTACAACAAACATGAGGCAGATTTACAAACACTTGCAAATATGCGATAGTAACGTTACCCTTTGCCTCTTTATGAATACTTACAGGGTTAATTGAAGAATCTGGATTGATTTGCAGCGTGTAAATATTGTCGGTAGAATACTGGAAAAGTCCATAATAGGGATTCAACATTTCGTGGCACAGTAAATACAACCACTCCCTGCCAAACAGAGCAATATCTTTGAAGAATGAACATCTTACTTGCAATTTGAAAAAAGTACATTCTGCCCACAATTTCGATAGTTTAAGTTATAAAAAATGTATTTTTATCAAATTAACACTGCATACAATATAGAGTATATAATGCTAGTAAATTCGTTTTAACAAAGTGATCCATCTCATTGTATATAGGACAATCCATATGCTACATAATGATTTCTCTCTACTCATATGGAAAAGGATACTAATCTGTAACAGTATTGCAACTTAAAGACTCTTCCGAATTCATGTGTTGCTTAATTATTCTACCATATAGTGGTTAGTTCTCGAATGGTCTCTTTTCTCCCAAGGGCGTCGCTGGGTGGGTGGGTAGTGTTATCGCTCTATTTATAGAGATTTATATAGAGCCAACTTGACCCGAAGGTATTGGGTATCAGAGCGCTTTACACGAGGACACATTCATGACGTAAGCCCACACTGCAGAATCGCCATTTTTGGATCCTTGTTTCCCTCCTTTATATTTTACTATGTGGGCTTTTTTTTGCCCTCCCATACCACTTCATGGGGAAGTGGGTGAGTTGCATGTGAATCCAGAAAAGTCTTAAAGCTTTAAAACTATTGTCACGGGTAAGCAACCTTGTGAAGAGAAAACCTTTGCTGGATTCACATACAGTGCATAGATTACGTAGCAGTATTAGATTCCGTGTAGGATTAAGCTGAGGTGAGTGGGTTTTCAAAATGGGGTTTCAGTGCCATCTGTACCACTTATCTGTCCCAATATTCATTTAAAAGTTTACACAGTGATAGTTTGTGACGGTGTTGATTGATGACTAAGTAGTGGTCATGACTATGTCATTTATTGAGATACTTCTTAGAAAGGCTAATGTGGAATCTTTTATGCTTGGGAAAAACTATCTTGGCTTTACAAGGATTTCCCTGCAAACTTGTAATTGGTTTGTACTAACCATTTTGCAATGGTACCCTTTGTCATTGGAAAACAACTGTTTGCCAGAGTAAGAAACAAAAACTGATCCTGTTTCCTATATTGTTTTATTTCTTGTAGGTAGTACATTACTAGTCTCCTCACATCTACCACATGCAATGCCCTTTCTTCCTTTGTGTTGGTTGATGGAAGAAAGTTGGCAGTTGTATTAACAGTGGCATGATACTACCTTTGGAATGCAGTTTTGAGTTAGCTCTCATGGCTACCCTATTCTTGTGAATTTGCAGATATGGTTCACAGATAGTTGAAGTTTACAACTAGCGTACTCTTCATAAAGATGTGAGTGCAAGTAAGGATTCTATTTTCAGACATTTAAGGCTTGCTTTAAGCATTGGTCCAAAAGGGTTCCTCAAATTGTGTCACTGCCAGGTTAAGGTTCCGCACATGTGCAGCCGCTGACTTTTGTGGTTCAAATTGCATTTACTGGCTGTAAAAATGTTTAGATCGCATGCTTTTCAAAGAGGTTCTCCCTGAAGTACCTCTGGTGCATGCCATTATTACTGATCGATGTAATTGATATGCCAGCCTTCCATTTAGTAACCACATTAGCTACCTTACTCTGTAGTTGACCTGTTAAATTTTGTATTAGGTTTTGGTCCTGCAGCAGGTTAGCCCACTTGGCCTCATAGTACCTAAATATAGTTTGTCACCTAGTCTCTCTTGCCACTTCCACATGAGACGTACAAAGATGACTAAATTCTATGGCCTCAGGAGGTAAGCGGCTAGGCTGAGGCTTTAGTGTTTATATTACACTGCCGGTTCCTTTAAATCTGAAATCCGTATTTGCCTGGGCCACTGTGAATGCCAAGACTAGAGTCTAGCTTGCCTGCACCTTTCCGCACTAGTTGAATTTGGGGGGGAAAGCTTAAGCAAATGTTCATGAGCATTCTATCAATAGGGTGGTATTGGTATCTGAATACAAAGTTTTGGTATTTTGCATTTGCTGTAAACAGGTCCAATTGTGGTGTACCCCATTTCTGGAAAACTGTCTAAACCATTCCTTGATCTAGCTTCCACTCGAGGCAGATCCACAAGTCGGCTAAATGTATTTGCTTCTACGTTTTGTTGCCATTGCTAACAGTGATGTCCTCCTTTGGATTGCCTGTCTTCAGATGCCTGTACTAGCTTTGATAGTAAGAGTTGGTTCCACCCTGCTTGTACAGGCAGAACATTGTAACTGAGTAGTTTGTTTTATTTTGGAATGTCTACCCGTGATGTTTCTGTAAAGTCTTCAAATACCACGACACGTCTAGCACATTCAAGCATTTACTGCCTCCTTCGGGTTTTACTGGCCCCTAATTTTCAGCTTTCCCATGTGTGTAGGCCATCCAATGTGGGATGCATCTTTAGTAAGAAACAAACTAAGCTCTCACCTGAATCTAAGGGTTGAGAGTTACAGAATACTCCCCCTCAGCTTATAGGTGAACCAAGCCAGGACGCCTCAGCTTTCAACTGTTGGGCCGTCTCAGCCCTTGACAGAGTAGCTCCAATCAAGACCATGAAATTGGCCAGGAGTAAACCTTCGGCTCCCTGGTTTACAACTAAACTCCGCACAGAGAAAAGCCTATGTAAGAGGCTGGAGCGTGCATGGCGGGAAAACTATGAGCCAGAGTCCAAGTGCGCTTATAGAGCAGCGCAGTGAAAATTCCACGGTCTAAAAAGTAAGATAATTAGAGATTATGTTGCCAATCAGATCAAGTCTTTTGACAACACAGCGAAAAAAGTTTTCAAGATAGTCCAGGGCTTTATTAAACCACAAGCCCTGAAGAGTACTATTCCTCCCCCAGTGAAGATTAAGCCCCTTTTTTTTCAGAACAAAATTCAGGTTATCTATTTCTCCATTCCACTTTCAGGACCACCAGATCTGCTATCTCATACTTCACATCACTCGGGCATGTGGTCTGTTTTTTTGCCCTTTCTGCCTGGAAGCATCCCTGGTGGAATTGAATAAAATAAAAATCAGGCTCTCCGTCTGACCCCTGCCCAGCCAAATTCTTCAAGATATGGTACAATCCTATACTGAACTTTATCTGGAATTCTTAGTTAGAGACTGGGGTGTATCCAATAAGTTGGAAAAAAGCATTTGTCCAGTCAATTCTCAAGAAAGAGGACACTGATCCTGCAGAGCTCAGAAATTTTAGGCCAATTTCTCTTCTTCCAGTGCAGTAAAATTCTTGAAAAGGAAGTTCAGAAACAATTGTCGGACTTCCTGGAGTTATATTATCATCTGCACGACTCTCAGTCAGGATTCAGATCGGGTTACAGCACGGAGACCGCTCTACTTGAAGTCGCAGAGACTATCCGTGAAACTTTAGATCAGGACAGTTGCACGATTTTGGTGCTGCTGGACTTGTCAGCAGCTTTTGATACAGCGTCACATAGGATTCTCCTAAATAGACAAACATCTAGGAGTGACGGGAACTGTCCTGGCATGGTTCCGCTCATTTCTCGAGGGTCGTACACAGCAGGTAACTCTCCATCACCAAGTCTCTGCTTCCAACCCCCTCTCATGCGTGGAGTCCCTCAGGGCTCGGCTGTGAGCCCAACGCTTTTTAATGTGTATCTTACTCCCCTTGCGGCAATCATTGAGCAATGTGGGGTGAAGGTTGCCTCGTATGTAGATGACACGCAACTCGTTTTCTTTTTTAGGGAACACAACGAGACAGCATTCACTCGTTTTAAGCAGTGTCTTCTTAATATCTCGTCACAGATGACTGATAGCTGCTTAAAATTAAATACCCGCAAAACGGAGGTCCTGTATTTTAATCAATCCATTCCCCCTCGTCCGACACTCTGGTGGCCATCTGAGTTAAATCCACCTCCTCTTCCAGTTTCTTCTGCCAGGAATCTAGGGTTCAAGTTGAACAACTTAGGGGCAAAGCTCAAATCTCTCATGTTTCCTCACTGTGTGTTTGGAAGTTGAAGGCTCTGCGGAGATTCCTTCATTTCCTGCCTATGGACTGTAGAAAGACTGTGGTTCATGCATTAGTCACGCTAATAGCCTTTATATTAGTCTGCCGGAGTATTTGCTCAGGAGGGTACAGTTTAAAATGCGGCAGCCAGGCTCATTAGGAACGTGCCATTGCGACATCACACTAACCCCCATTTGCGTAGTTTACGCTGGTTGCCTGTAAAAATAAGGATAGAGTAGAAGGCACTGACCCTGGCGCATAGAGCAATTAATGATACTGGTTCTCAATATTTGAAGCAGAGACTTCAGAAATACAGTCAGAACAGAGTACTTAGATCGAATGACCAGAAACTACGGGTGATCCCTCACTTTGCAAAGGCCAGGATCAATGGCCGGGCCTTCTCGGTAAAAACTGCTACATTATGGAACTCTATGCCTGAGCATCTGAGGAAGACCAAGTCTGAATCTAGGTTTAAGAAAGCCTTAAAAACTTGGCTCTTTGGTCTCCCCTAGAACCCATGGCCTAGTCTTGTTCACTAACTAGAGGTTGAATGCACTGCTAGCGCCGGGACAACTCTGTTGGAGGTAGCCATGCACTCTACAAGCTTCAATACTACTAATAATAATATTAATAATATTAATAATGGTGACTAAGGGGGAATGGGGGGTTGTATAGTCTTCTTGTCCACCACGGTTTCTCATATATTCTTGTTGTAACATCCACTAGATCCTCGTAGCCCTCCACTGACTGGCTCCACTGGCACTCCTGAATGGGTTTCATATCTTTCCTGCAGTAGTGACCGTGATTGAGTCACCCAGACCGTTATTTCTTACATGTATATTGGGTCTTGTCTGAAGATCTATTTCTTCCCTGCTTTTGGTGTTAACAGTTTTGAGAAAGTTAGCTTTAAATGCCTCTTTCCTGTGGTCAATGATATTAGGAAGCATTAACAAGAATGTGTGGTTATGCTACTGCAAAAGTGTTTCCAGAAGAATGCGTGCCTCTCCTTTTTCGTCCTCAAACTACAGTCCATAAGGCTGTCACTCCTATAATCTTGGTGTTGTACAATATTGTAGGACAATATCTCCCATGTTTTCAAGGACTATCCGGAATTATCACCTCAGGACAGTTCATGATACCGTCACCCACTTTGCCACCGGAGTACCAACTTCTAGCCAACTTTGTGATAGGGTGTTAATAGGTCAAAGGGTGGCGCTGGACTGTCTTAGTTTAAGAAGATTTGTGGGACGGAAGAATTTAGATTAGTCAGTGCGGATTAAACCACTTCTACTGTACATAAGATGGACTAGTGGAGCTCCCCTAATGGCTTTACCAATCTTGTAACCGACTCAAGGCCTTCTGTTAGGATTGTGCTCTACTATGAACAATCTGAAAGGTTGCTCTGTGGTCTCAGTGGCTATTTTCTGGACTACAGAGATTAGATAACATGCATGAATGGTACTGGCACAGTTAGCTGTTGAACAAACATTACAATGGTCTGTGATATATTGGGTGAGGATTGTGTTAGCGATATGACTTTTTAAACTCAATGAAGGTAAGGGGGCATTATTGTGCTAGTGAGAATGCAAGGCGAGTCTTTGAGAGCCACTAGATTGGTAGTTTCTTCCTATACATTAAAACATTTTTGGTTTTTCATAGCTTTGTTCTTATTTACAATTTTCAGTAGCCACTCATTTATGGATACTAACGTCAATGTCTAATCGCTTCAAAACAATATGCTGAATGACATTGACTGCTAGATTCCCAACCACATTATTAAGTTGACAATTTAAGACATGGAACATCAGCTGTCTATTCTGGTATTTACAAAAAAACTCCAAGGCAACACTTAATTGTGTACTTGAAATACTAAAAGTACAAGCAAAAGGTGGCTGTATGATATTTATAGACATACACTTACTTTTTGCCCCAAATGCTCCAGAAGAAATAGGTTACTTACCTGTAACTGCAGTTATCCATTATTGGTATCTTTCATAGATTCACATGCCTGAATCATTCCCCGTCGTCAGGGTGGGAGTCCCCGGTATATAAAAAGAGTAATGTCATAAAGACATATACATAGTGTGAGAAGTTGGCCTGATGTGCAGTGTTCACTATTCTAGTGATCACTATATATCAGTCCAAACAACCCTTATTGATGATTGGTTGTAAGTCAACCTTATAGACCAGCTATCCTAGTAGCATGGATACGAGCAGTCTAAGGCTAAGACTCTAGAGGGCGTGTTAAGCCAGCTGTTTTACCATCACATTACCCCTTGAACACCCAGTGAAAGGACACCACACAAGTGTTATGAAAATAAACAGTGTATTTATTAGAATCACAACAACCCTGTACTCTTTATGAGGACAGGGTGCTAGGCACACAACAAAACTCTTACGAAAATACTTAAGTTAGCACGTTATACACAAATGCCCGAGGGGCACGAAAAACCATATACTTTAAAAGTGGAATGCGAAATTACTAGCAGGTAAGTACAGTACTAATAGGCTTTGGACTCGCTAGGACTTGACTATAGAATCGTTAGATTACTTCTAGGAGGCCTAGGGGACTCGGGTGCAGAGTGTGCACTCTCACGCGGGATGCGGGACAAAGTCTATGGGAGCTAGTAAAGGCAAAGTTAGTGTTCACGGGCGAACCCGACCTGGTAGGAAGAAAACGACAGTGGATCCTGACCCTAGGATAGTGAGGCTATGCTGGGACACCGAAGTGCCGAAGTTACCTAGCCCAGGGGCTGCAGCTGCATAGGTCTGAAAAGACGTCGGGGATCTCGTTGCCGGACCAGGAGCCTGGAAGAAAGAAGTTGCTGGCAGGCGACCAGTGAAGGAAAGTTCGTTGGATCCAAGCCTGGATCGAGGAAGAAGAAACCTGAAAGCAGAGGGGACCAAGTTCTTGAATCACTAGCCAGTGATTAAGTGGGCACCAGGATGGCACCGGGCGAAGTCACCTCGACTAGGTGAGTGGGCGACGCTGGCTCTGCAGATCTCACGGACCAGGAGGCGTTGTCGGCGACCAGGATGGAGAGGCGAGCTGTCCCACGATGGATGAAGCTGTCGGCGTCGAAGTTACCCAGGATTGGGCAACAAGCCTTGGCTAATTCAAGCCCACGCGGTGGACTCAAAATGGCGTCTTGAGTGGACCAGGAGGGTCCGGGGTGCTCCTCTTTTGGAAGGGAGCAAGGGCCAGCCTGGAGCAACCAGACCAGCAGCAGAAATGTCGTCGGGCGTCGTTCAGAAGGCCACAAGCCAGCGGGCTAGTAGCCAAACAACGCGGTGAGCAGCAAAAAGCAGAAGGGCCCCACGCAGATCGTGGAGATGCTGGGAGGCTGCACTTCGGTGCTGGAGCTGCTCAGGGTCGGGGCTTCTCGGACCCCAAAGCACTCACCAGGAAATTACTCGGCGGGCTTGCTGGAAAGAAGTCGTGCAGTCTTGAAGATGGCCGGTCCCTCGAGGTCTCGTCACACCCACGAATCTCAGCGTGACTGATGATGCAGGTAGAGGTCAGAGGTGCCAGGGAAGCCGGTTCTCGTCGAGCTGGGCAGTCTTGATCCGGAGGAGAGACTTGCAGCAGACCGCAGTGTTCTTAAGATGGTGCCTGCGGATGCAGGGTGACTACTCCTTAGTCACAAGGGAGAAATCTTAGGAAGAAGTCTTGAGTTCCTTTCGTGGAAAGTAGTTTCAGGATTCAAAGATGATCTGATTTGGAAGGGGGCCAGTTCCTACCTTTATCCTGTAAAAAGGGGCTGGCACGCGACTAAGTCCTGCCCTATGGGTGGGACTGGGAGGGGGGTGGTTACACCCACTTCCTTGGCGGGCTTTTCCCCAGCACAGGGTCTGGAGTGACCCTGGAACTGGTTCCAGCCAGCCTATGCACAGTGAGCACCGGGGTGCCACGTGCAGTCACCTTCCTCTAAAGCCCTGCCTACCTACAATACACAAAACCCTGTCTGGGACGGTGCTGGCACCGCCCCTGGCAGGAAACCCTTTGTCCTTATCTCCTGCTCTGGGAGGACTCCCAGCAGCAGGAGGGCAGACTTGTGTCTCGGTGGCAGCATCCATTTTGTGGAGCTGAGGCTCTGTTTGACTTTAACCGGGGTTAGGGGTTACATACATGTCGTGTCCCTCTAGAAGGGTGGAATGCTAACCCCGTCGCCAGAATTGGCGAGGGGTTAGTATTCCAATTCGTATGACACCTTACTCGACATGTTTTGATAAAGCGATACCAGAGTTGGCATATAACCGCGAGGATTATAATGCACTTAAGAGTATATGGTATGCGATATCATGGAAACGGCTAAGGGATGGATCCCGAAAGCCGCAGACAGGCTCAGCTCATGCCAGAGCACCATCTCACACGATTCCAAGCACTCTGCCTTCAGGATTGTTAAGGCCTGCCATAGGAGTGACTGATAGGAGATCTGTGTGTCCATTTTAGGGTTAGATATAGGTATACTATATCTAAAGCAAAGGGTGAGTACACCACCTTGCCCCAGCTGTCGTGCAGCCAGTTGTGTCAGTTTAGTTAGTCAGCCCAGGGGTGGCATAATACATGCTTCAGCCCCTGGGAGACTTCTGGGTACACCTCAGCCCTGGGTACAGGGACTTGGAGAGGGCCCAGTGCCAATTCAGTACCTGAGTACAATTTGGATAGAGAGAACAGCTAGGCTGTGGGTCTGATTAGCAGGCCCACAGCCAGGGAAAGTCGTAAACCAGTGCAGCAAAAAGCAAAAAATCTGGGTGATCATAGGATTGCAGACCCTACTCTCCTACATGACCCCCCCCCCAAACTTTGGGACAATAAACTAACCTTGACCAGGTGAGTCTTCTTGCTCTAAATGGAAATACCTGGAGAGCCCATCAGCATTGCTGTGATCAGTACCAGGTCTATGCTCCACTGTAAAATCCATCCCCTGTAGGGAAATGGACCACCTAAGCAGTTTGGGGTTTTCACCCTTCATCTGATTTAGCCACAAGAGGGGCTTATGGTCTGTCTGAATGGTGAAGTGAGTGCCAAACAAGTAGGCCCTCAGCTTCTTCAGGGCCCAGACCACAGCAAAGGCCTCCCTCTCAATAGCTGACCAATTTTTCTCTCTGGGTGTCAACCTCCTACTAATGAAAGCAATAGGCTGATCATTACCATCAAAATTCAGTTGAGACAGAACAGCCCCCACACCCAACTCAGAAGCATCTGTTTGGACAATGAATGGCTTGGAGTAATCTGGACTCTTTAGGATAGGTGCTGTGCACATGGCCTGCTTTAGGTCATTGAATGCTTTCTGACAGCTTGCTGTCCACTGAACTTTCTTTGGCATCTTTTTGCTTGTCAGGTCATTAAGAGGGGTCACTATGGACCCATAATTTCTGACAAACTTCCTATAGTAACCAGTCAGGCCCAAGAAAGCTCGAACCTGAGTCTGGGTGATTGGAGGAGTCCAGTCCTTGATGGCCTGTATCTTACTCTCCAGTGGCTGAACCTGGCCTCCACCCACAAGGTGGCCCAGGTACACAACCTGTGTCTGCCCTATCTGGCACTTTGTGGCCTTGATAGTGAGGCCTGCCTTTTGCAGGGCCTCTAACACTTTCCTCAGGTGGACCAGGTGATCCTCCCAGGTGGAGCTAAAGACAGCAATATCGTCTAGATATGCTGCACAGAAGTCATCCAGCCCAGTGAGGACTTGATTCACCAACCTTTGGAAGGTGGCAGGTGCATTTTTCAGTCCAAAGGGCATTACCACAAATTGATAATGCCCTCCAGGGGTAGAAAATGCTGTCTTGGGTTTGGCCTCCTCAGCTAACCTGATTTGCCAATACCCAGCTGTCAAATCAAATGTACTTAAGAAGTTGGCAGAAGCCAATTTATCTATAAGTTCATCTGCTCTTGGTATTGGGTGGGCATCAGTCTTAGTGACTGCATTGAGGCCTCTGTAGTCTACGCAAAACCTCATCTCTTTCTTACCACCCTGGGTGTGAGGCTTTGGCACTAGAACTACTGGGCTAGCCCAAGGGCTATCTGAGGGCTCAATGACTCCCAACTCCAACATTTTCTGCACTTCAGTTTTGATGCAGTCTCTAACATGATCAGGCTGTCTGTAGATTTTACTCTTGACAGGCAGACTGTCTCCAGTGTCAACATCATGGGTACACCAATCAGTTTGGCTGGGTGTCAGAGAGAACATATGTCTGAAGGATTGCAAGACTTGCCTGCAATCCTGTTGCTGATGTTCAGTGAGGCTGCCACAAAAGACAACACCATCAACTGATCCATCATCAGGATTCTGAGTGAGCAGGTCTGGGAGAGGGTCACTCTCTTCCTCCTGTCCCTCATCTGTGGCCATGAGCAAGCTCATGTCCTTCCTGTCAACATATGCCTTGAGCCTGTTAACATGGAACACTCTGAGAGGGCTCCTGGGAGTTCCAAGGTCCACCAAGTAGGTAACCTCTCCCTTTTGCACAATGATGGTGTGGGGCCCAGACCATTTGTCTTTCAGAGCTGCTGGGGCCACTGGCTCCAGCACCCACACCTTCTGTCCTGGCTGGTACACAGTCAGAACAGCCTTTTGGTCATGCCAAGCTTTTTGAAGTTCCTGGCTGGCCTCAAGGTTTTTAGATGCCTTTTCCATGTACTCAGCCATCCTGGAGCGGAGACCAAGTACATAGTCCACTATGTTGGTTGCAGGCTTTTTGAGAGGTCTCTCCCATCCTTCCTTCACCAAACACAGGGGTCCTCTCACAGGATGCCCATACAGAAGCTCAAAAGGGCTGTAGCCAACCCCCTTCTGTGGGACCTCTCTGTAAGCAAACAAGAGGCAGGGGATCAGGACATCCCATCTTCTCCTAAGAGGTTCAGGTAGTCCATGAATCATCCCTTTGAGGGTCCTGTTGAATCTCTCAACAAGCCCATTGCATTGTGGATGATAGGGTGTGGTGAACTTGTAGTTCACACCACACTCTTTCCACATGGCAGTCAGATATCCTGACATGAAGTTTGTACCTCTGTCAGAAACGACCTCCTTTGGAAAACCCACTCTGGAGAACACTCCAACTAGGGCTCTTGCCACCACAGGGGCTGTGGTGGTCCTCAGGGGAATAGCTTCAGGATACCTGGTGGCATGGTCCACCACCACCAGTATAAACTTGTGCCCTGATGCTGTCTGGGGTTCCATTGGACCAACAATGTCAATCCCCACTCTTTCAAAGGGAACCCCCACCACAGGTAGTGGTATGAGGGGGGCCTTTGTTGTGCCACCTGACTTACCACTGGCTTGGCAAGTGACACAGGAGCGACAAAACTCCTTGGTATTCTCATTCATATGGGGCCAGTGAAAGTGTGAGACAAGCCTGTCCCAAGTCTTTGTCTGACCTAAGTGACCTGCAAGGGGAATCTCATGGGCCAAGGTGAGAAGGAAACCTCTGAGACAAGGGGATGACCAGCCTCCTGGTTGCACCAGGCTTGGGGTCTCTTGACTCAGAGTACTGGAGTCCATCTTCCCAGTATACCCTGTGGGCACCTGTGGCATTCCCTGCAGCCTCAGCAGCAGCCTGCTGTCTGAGGGGTTCAAGGGAAGGGCAGCTCAACTGTTCCTTCCCCAGGTCTGCTCTGGAGGGTCCCCCTGAGCCCAGAAACTCAACTTGATCAAGTTCAAGCTCTTTAGGCTCAGTTTCCCTCAGCTCTTCCAGATCAGCCTCCTCAGAGACTTGATCCTCAACCTGGGGCAAGGGGGAAGGCAAAGCCTTACCCTTACTGCTCTTCTTCTTGGAAGGTGTCTGGTCCATCATTTCAGGATCCAGCACCTGTTCAGTGGGGCATTTTCTGGCCTGTGACCTAGTCACAGCAAGCACATGTGCTGGCAAGCCTAACATTTCCATGTGAGTCCTCTGCTCCACTTCTGACCACTGTGATGACTCCAAATCATTGCCCAACAAACAATCAACTGGGAGGTCTGAACTGACTACAACTTTCTTTTGTCCCTTCACTCCACCCCAGGAGAAAGCCACAATTGCCACACTATGACTAGTAGTGACATTGCTGGCATTGGTCACCAGGAAATCAGTACCTGGCATGATCTGTCCAGGGTCCACAAAGTTAGGTGTCACCATGGTGACACTGGCACAAGTGTCCCTATAGGCCTGAGCCATTTTGCCATTTATCAAAGGTGTCTGCCTGTATTTGCCCAAAGTATTGGGACTTATTTCAGGGGACATATCCACATCCCCTGTACAGACAAGGACAGCCTGAGTGAGTGTGCCAACTAGGTTGTCAGACCCCTCAGTACCCAAGGTTAACCCAACTAATGCCTTGGGAGGTACACTACCACTACTGACTGTACTAGGGGGTGCAGTTGCCTTAGGGGCTGTAGTGGCAGGAGTTTGTCCTCCTCTTTTGGTGCACTCACTAAACCAGTGAGATTTACTTTTACAGTACTGGCACCACCTTTTTGACTGGCCTTCTTGAGTCTTCTTCTTCTGGGAAGCCTGACCCCCACCCTCTTTGGTTTGTTGGGGACCTGGTGAAGACTTCTGGTCATTTTGCTCATTCTTAACATTACCCTTCTGGTCTGCTTTCTTCTGACCACCCTGGCTCTGGTTCTGGTTCTGCTTGATCCTTGTCCTGACCCATTTGTCTGCCTTCTTTCCCAATTCTTGGGGAGAGGTCAGATCTGAATCAACAAGGTGCTGGTGCAGCAACTGGTTCTGACAATTGTTTAAAATTTGTTCTCTCATCATTAGATTATACAATCCTGTGTAATCTGTAACCTTGCTACCCAGCAACCAGCCCTCCAAAGCCTTAGTGGCACAATCCACAAAGTCAGACCAGTCCTGAGACTGAGTTTTCTGGGTATCTCTGAACAGCAACCTGTACTGCTCAGTGGTTAAACCAAACCCATCAACCAGTGTATTCTTCAGGACCTGGTAATTGTTAGCATCCTCTACTCTTGTAGTGAGGAGCTTATCTCTACCTTTACCATCAAAGGAGAGCCACAGTATAGCTGCCCACTGACTCTGGGGAATGCACTGCACAGTGCAGGCCCTCTCCAGAGCAGCCATCCATTTCTGGATATCATCCCCTTGCTTAAAGGGGGGCACTATCTTAGTCAGGTGTTTAGTATCTAAACCCTTCTCTCTATCTCTTGGGAGATTGCTGCCACCAGTGGGAGCTAACCCACTCATCTGCTGCTCTCTTGCCAGGGCAAGCTTCTCTTTGGCCAGGGCAATTTCTTCCCTTTCAATCCTCAGTTCAGCTGGTCTCATCCTAGCTTCATGCTCCCTTCTCTGAGGGGAAGTAAATCTCCTCTGTGGAGGATTCCTTCTCCCCTGAGAAGAGGCATTAGAGTGCAGAGATCTATTGGAGTCCCTAGAAAGAGATCTATCTCTCCTAACTCCAAGGTTAGGCCCACTTCGGGTTAGTACTGGGGGTACCCCAGATCCTAGCCCAAGTAAGTCTAAGTTGGTCCTGGTTAGCCTTCTGACTACCTCAAGACCTTTGTCTACCTCATCCCCAGAGAGTTCCTCCTGATCCTCCTCCTCCTCAACTGCATTGGCAATGTTGGGGAGGTCTGGATCCCCAGAGGTACCCTCTAAGGCTGGCATATTCCCATCTAGCTGAGAAAGCTTTCTCGCATCATAAGTCTCTAAGAGACCTATTAAAAAGGGAATGGTGGGGTTAGACCCCTGCTTCAGTTTTCTGGAGACACAGATTTGTCTCATCTCCTGGAAACTGAGAGCTGCATATCTTGAAGTGACCTGTGGAGGGTCAACACTGACCAGGGGAGTCTCAGTAGATTCTCCCTGGGTAGACATGCTTTTCTAGTGAGGTGTAAGTGGTGCACTTACCTACACTATATGTTTGCCTACTGATCCCTTGCTAGAGTTGTAGTTTAGGGTGTGCTAGGCCCTAGGAGCTACAACAGCTGGTTCAGTAGAACTCAGAGTATTCTAAGCTAAGTTATATGTACCTTTAGTACTTATGTGATCTTTCACAAGATATTCTTAGGGCATGTGTGGTAAAACAACAGCAAGCTCAAATCCCAACCGCTGCTCACCAATGTGAGAAGTTGGCCTGATGTGCAGTGTTCACTATTCTAGTGATCACTATATATCAGTCCAAACAACCCTTATTGATGATTGGTTGTAAGTCAACCTTATAGACCAGCTATCCTAGTAGCATGGATACGAGCAGTCTAAGGCCAAGACTCTAGAGGGCGTGTTAAGCCGGCTGTTTTACCATCACATTACCCCTTGAACACCCAGTGAAAGGACACCACACAAGTGTTATGAAAATAAACAGTGTATTTATTAGAATCACAACAACCCTGTACTCTTTATGAGGACAGGGTGCTAGGCACACAACAAAACTCTTACGAAAATACTTAAGTTAGCACGTTATACACAAATGCCCGAGGGGCACGAAAAACCATATACTTTAAAAGTGGAATGCGAAATTACTAGCAGGTAAGTACAGTACTAATAGGCTTTGGACTCGCTAGGACTTGACTATAGAATCGTTAGATTACTTCTAGGAGGCCTAGGGGACTCGGGTGCAGAGTGTGCACTCTCACGCGGGATGCGGGACAAAGTCTATGGGAGCTAGTAAAGGCAAAGTTAGTGTTCACGGGCGAACCCGACCTGGTAGGAAGAAAACGACAGTGGATCCTGACCCTAGGATAGTGAGGCTATGCTGGGACACCGAAGTGCCGAAGTTACCTAGCCCAGGGGCTGCAGCTGCATAGGTCTGAAAAGACGTCGGGGATCTCGTTGCCGGACCAGGAGCCTGGAAGAAAGAAGTTGCTGGCAGGCGACCAGTGAAGGAAAGTTCGTTGGATCCAAGCCTGGATCGAGGAAGAAGAAACCTGAAAGCAGAGGGGACCAAGTTCTTGAATCACTAGCCAGTGATTAAGTGGGCACCAGGATGGCACCGGGCGAAGTCACCTCGACTAGGTGAGTGGGCGACGCTGGCTCTGCAGATCTCACGGACCAGGAGGCGTTGTCGGCGACCAGGATGGAGAGGCGAGCTGTCCCACGATGGATGAAGCTGTCGGCGTCGAAGTTACCCAGGATTGGGCAACAAGCCTTGGCTAATTCAAGCCCACGCGGTGGACTCAAAATGGCGTCTTGAGTGGACCAGGAGGGTCCGGGGTGCTCCTCTTTTGGAAGGGAGCAAGGGCCAGCCTGGAGCAACCAGACCAGCAGCAGAAATGTCGTCGGGCGTCGTTCAGAAGGCCACAAGCCAGCGGGCTAGTAGCCAAACAACGCGGTGAGCAGCAAAAAGCAGAAGGGCCCCACGCAGATCGTGGAGATGCTGGGAGGCTGCACTTCGGTGCTGGAGCTGCTCAGGGTCGGGGCTTCTCGGACCCCAAAGCACTCACCAGGAAATTACTCGGCGGGCTTGCTGGAAAGAAGTCGTGCAGTCTTGAAGATGGCCGGTCCCTCGAGGTCTCGTCACACCCACGAATCTCAGCGTGACTGATGATGCAGGTAGAGGTCAGAGGTGCCAGGGAAGCCGGTTCTCGTCGAGCTGGGCAGTCTTGATCCGGAGGAGAGACTTGCAGCAGACCGCAGTGTTCTTAAGATGGTGCCTGCGGATGCAGGGTGACTACTCCTTAGTCACAAGGGAGAAATCTTAGGAAGAAGTCTTGAGTTCCTTTCGTGGAAAGTAGTTTCAGGATTCAAAGATGATCTGATTTGGAAGGGGGCCAGTTCCTACCTTTATCCTGTAAAAAGGGGCTGGCACGCGACTAAGTCCTGCCCTATGGGTGGGACTGGGAGGGGGGTGGTTACACCCACTTCCTTGGCGGGCTTTTCCCCAGCACAGGGTCTGGAGTGACCCTGGAACTGGTTCCAGCCAGCCTATGCACAGTGAGCACCGGGGTGCCACGTGCAGTCACCTTCCTCTAAAGCCCTGCCTACCTACAATACACAAAACCCTGTCTGGGACGGTGCTGGCACCGCCCCTGGCAGGAAACCCTTTGTCCTTATCTCCTGCTCTGGGAGGACTCCCAGCAGCAGGAGGGCAGACTTGTGTCTCGGTGGCAGCATCCATTTTGTGGAGCTGAGGCTATGTTTGACTTTAACCGGGGTTAGGGGTTACATACATGTCGTGTCCCTCTAGAAGGGTGGAATGCTAACCCCGTCGCCAGAATTGGCGAGGGGTTAGTATTCAAATTCGTATGACACCTTACTCGACATGTTTTGATAAAGCGATACCAGAGTTGGCATATAACCGCGAGGATTATAATGCACTTAAGAGTATATGGTATGCGATATCATGGAAACGGCTAAGGGATGGATCCCGAAAGCCGCAGACAGGCTCAGCTCATGCCAGAGCACCATCTCACACGATTCCAAGCACTCTGCCTTCAGGATTGTTAAGGCCTGCCATAGGAGTGACTGATAGGAGATCTGTGTGTCCATTTTAGGGTTAGATATAGGTATACTATATCTAAAGCAAAGGGTGAGTACACCACCTTGCCCCAGCTGTCGTGCAGCCAGTTGTGTCAGTTTAGTTAGTCAGCCCAGGGGTGGCATAATACATGCTTCAGCCCCTGGGAGACTTCTGGGTACACCTCAGCCCTGGGTACAGGGACTTGGAGAGGGCCCAGTGCCAATTCAGTACCTGAGTACAATTTGGATAGAGAGAACAGCTAGGCTGTGGGTCTGATTAGCAGGCCCACAGCCAGGGAAAGTCGTAAACCAGTGCAGCAAAAAGCAAAAAATCTGGGTGATCATAGGATTGCAGACCCTACTCTCCTACACATAGCAATAGGCCAGAGGCCTCTCATTAGTAACATATCCATGTCCTTTCGTAAAAAGGACCAAACTTTGGCCAAGAGCCAATCAGATATCACCACCCTCTAGAACCTTCCTGGAAGGAGCCCTAGTCCCTCAGATTTTCGTAAGGACCGTGCTAAGTAGTACTTACTGAGAGAACCAAGGTGCGCCCTTCCAGGGGAGGTGGGTGGGTTGCATGTGAATCTATGAAAGATACCAATACTGGATAACTGCAGTTACAGGTAAGTAACACATTTCTTATCCAGTATTATGGGTATCTTTCATAGATTAACATGCCTGAATCAGAGTAGCAAGCAATCACCAGCACATTTCATATGGTACAACATGCAAAATCACACGATATAAGAATACCATTTGTGAAATATAACAAGTACCAATAACAATATAATAGAGAAATGTGCAAGTAGACAGTAGGAAGGCGGGATGAAGAAAGAAGGCTCACCTCTAGTGAAATAGACGACGGAGCACAGCTTGTCCCACTGCTGCATCTTTCATCAGTTCAGTATCCAAGCAGTAGTGCCTGGTGAACGTATGTGGTGTCTTCCACGTCGCCGCTCTGCATATGTCGATAATGGGCACTCCTGCAAAGAGCGCCATTGAAGTGGAGACAGCTCTGGTTGAATGAGCTCGAACTTTAGAATGCAGAGGATGACCTGCCTGTTGATGGCAGAAAGTAATGGCTGCAGAGATCCAACGAGAAATGCTCTGCTTAGACAAAGGAAGACCCTTTCTGGGCCTGCTGAAGGCGACAAAAAGCTGGTTGGATTTCCGAAACTGTTCTGTGAATGAAGAACTTCAGACAACGTTTGAGGTCTAAAGAGTGGAGAGACCGCTCTGCTGCGGAAAGTGGATTTGGGAAGAAAGTCCGCAAGACTTTAGGTTCATTCAGGTGAAAATTAGACGGAACCTTTGGGATGAATTTAGGGTTGGTCCGTAGGATAACTCTGCCCTGTTTGAATAGCAAGAAAGGATCCTGAATAGAGAAGGCTTGCAGCTCACTTACACGCCTTGCTGATGTGAGCGCTAGCAAGAGAGCGGTTTTCCAAGACAGGTATTTGATGTTGGCTCTGTGTATTGGCTCAAAGGGATGTTTCATCAGTTGAGCGAGTACAATGTTTAGTTGCCATGTGGGTGGTAAAGCTCTCACCGGAGGGAATGTCCTGAACAGGCCCTTTAAAAATTGCTTAACCAGTCTATCTGACCAGAGGGAAGTACCAGATGACGAACGCCTGAATCGAGATATGGCCGCCAGGTGGACTTTAATAGAAGCATGGGCCAATCCTGAGTGCGTCAAATGGAGCAGTTAAGGTAGAATTTGTGCAGGTGTTGATGAAAAGGGGTGTATCTTGTTTGCTTTACACCATATACAGAACCTTTTCCACTTTAGAGTATACGTCTTGTTGGTACTGGCAGCCCGGGCTAAGACTGCCCTGCATTCTTGAGGAATGTCCAGGTTTTGAAACTCTGAACTCCGGAGCCAAGCCGACAATCTGAGAGATGCTGGATCCGGATGCTGGACTTGCCCCTGGTTCATTGTAAGGAGAGTCGGGCAAGGCTTGAATAGAATCGGCGATTCCAGAGACAGGAGATGAAGCTCTGTAAACCAGTGTTGGCGCGGCCACGCTGGTGCTATTAAGATCAGGGTGCAATGCTCTGCCTTCAGTTTCCGGAGGACCCTGGGAATCAGGAAAAATGGAGGAAATGCGTACGCAAAGATGCTGCACCATCCGATCGAAAATGCATTCCCCAGTGATCCCTTCTGGGGATGCCAGCTTGCGTAATGTTGGCATTTTGCGTTGTGCTGTGTCGCAAACAGATCCAGGTGAGGCCTGCCCCATCGGGCGAAGACAGAGCTGAGAAGTTGATGATCCAGCTCCCACTCGTGGCACACGTCCCTGGGACGTACTCCGCCCGAAGGGAAATGTTGTGCTGAAGAAGCCATTTCCAAATTCTTTGAGTTTCTTGAGACGACAGAGTGAGTTCCCCCTTGTTTGTTCAGATAGTGCATTGTGGTGGTGTTGTCTGTTCTCACAAGCACTGGGTAATCTTTGATCCTGGGCAGGAACGCTTTTAATGCCAGGTAAACTGCCCTTAACTCGAGGAGGTTTATGTGCAGTTGGTTCTCTGCAAGGGACCACTGCCCGTTGATTTGAAGGTCCTGAAGGAACGCCCCCAACCTTCCAAAGACGCATCTGTAGTTATCACATGTGGCGGGACTGGAAGTATGAACAAAAGGCCCTGCCGTAGATTTTGTGGATGAAGCCACCAGTTCAGAGCCTTGACAATGGTAGGAGTTATCCGGATGACGTCGAAGGATCCCGTGCATTGAATCCACTGAGCTGATAGCGCCTCCTGAAGTGGACGCATACAAAGGTGGCAGTGTGGAACCAACAGGATGTTCGAGGACATCATCCCTAACAGGGACTTGTACAGGCGCACCGTGATGGACTTTTTGGATTGAATCCGGGCAGCCAAGGTCCTTAGTTTCACTTGACGTTCCTGTGAAGGGAAAGCCTTCCTCTGAGTAGTATCTAGGACAGCTCCGAGGAAAGTGAGACACTGGGACGGCTGAAGGACGGATTTCTCTTCGTTGAGAGTAAGTCCCAGACCATTGAAGAGCCGAAGACAGGTGTTGGAGGACTTGGTCACGCCTGCGAAAGTAGGTGCCTTGACGAGCCAGTCTAAGTACGGGAAGACCTGGTGATGTTGCTCGCGGAGGTACGCTGCTACTGGAGATAGACATTTGGTAAAAATGCGTGGTGCAGACTTTAGGCCGTAAGGCAATACCCGAAACTGGTAGTGCTTGCCCGCCACCTCGAACCCGAGAAATTGTTTGTGGTTCCTGTGTATTGGTATATGAAAATATGCATCTTGAAGGTCTAAAGACACCATAAAGTCGTTCGCATTGAGGAGTTGCAGCACCTCCTGGATGGACACCATACGGAATGACTGTTTTTTGAGGTATTGGTTGAGGTCTCAAGTCCAATATAGGTCTCCATTTTTTCTCCTTCTTTCGAATTAGAAAGAAACGGGAGTAGAATCCCTTGCCTTTATGATTCCGGGGGACTCTTTCTATCGCTACTTTTTTGAGCATGAGGGAGAGTGCCAATTGCAGCAGTTGCAGATTTTGGTGCAGCATTGGGATTGGCAGCTTTTGAGGGGGAGTTTCCACAAACTTCAGAGAGTGTACGAATTGAACAAGTTGGAGGACCCACCGATCCGTTGTAATTTGTTGCCAATTGTGAAGGAAGGACGAAATTCTCCCGCCAACTTTGCAAGGCAGAGAGAAACTGGAGACCTGTGGCAGAGAGAAGTCATTGCCTTCTGCCTGTGTCCTTCTTTCCCCCTCGTCCGCAAAAGGTAGACTTGTTGTAGGACGACTGGTTTTGCTGCTGTCTTTGCTGGTACTGGGGTTTGTATTGCTGATTTGAGCCGTACGTGGATTTGTACCCCGGATAGGCGCCTTTAGAGGACTGACCTCTTCCTCTGGAGCCCCGAAAGGAAGGATTCTTGTATTGGAGAGTTCCTGGAGCTTTTGCGGTATCAGTATCTTTGTTGATACCCTGTAGCTTCTCATCAATGTGTTGTCCAAAAAGAAGCGGACCATCATACGGCATGTCCAATACCTTGGTCTGAACTTCAGGCCGGAAAGATGTTGCCTTAAGCCACCCTTGGCACCTCAGGACTGCAGCTCCTGCCAGCTGCCGGAACCCCGTGGATGCGATATCCATCACCACATCAATCATCTCCGAAGCGGAACGCTCGCCTTCAAGGAGAATCTCCTTCTCCTCTTCTTTCTGCTCGTCTTGAAGCGAATTCAAGTATGGAGCGGTATCTGCCCACATTTGACGGTTGTAGCGTCCCAACAGTGCTAAAGAGTTTGCTGCACGCACCGTTAAAGCAGACATGGACGAAAACCTCTTTCCTATGTTGTCCAGCTTTCGACCCTCCTTGTCTGGCGGCGCAGCCAATGCAGCCGATGGATTTTTTGACCTGCGCTGCGTTGCCTGGGTAATCACAGAGTCTGGCTTTGGATGACCAATAAGGCAAGCTGGGGCTGTGTCAGGAGCTTTATACTTATTGTCCAGTCTGGGCAGCACTGGAACCAGAGGTGAAGGGTTTTGCATTATTTTCTCCCCTTGTTCCCAGACGTAATCAATGATGGGAATGGACCGTACAGCCTTTTGGAATGGTTCCTTAAAATCATAAAGGACGCAATCCTGTGGTGTTGCCATTACTTTGAGTTTGAAGCGCAACGCTGCTCTCTCTAGGATGTTGTGAAATTCCCCCAATGTCTTCCGGGGGTGAATCCGCTTGTGGCTGTACAGGGGATGCTGGACCTGGAATCACATACTCATCCCATTCGTCTTGTGTGTCCTGGAGCTCCCCTTCCTCTCGTTGTTGGTCCTCTTCTTCGTCTTCCTCATCAGAGGATGGCAGAGGACGCGAACGAGCCGGATCTGGTTGAAGGACTAAAGGAGCAGGCCGAGGCGGTGGTGTCACAACTCGTGGTGCCACCACTGGCTGAGGCGGAGCAGTGGACGGAAACCTCTGTTTGTAGTCCGCAATGAGAAACTGCAGATCTGTCACTGTGGATGCTGGGAGACACACCATAGGCTGTTGAGGAGGCGGAGGAGGTTGGAATTCCTCCTGGTACTCCAAATCATCCTGCCCTAGTTCCTCATAATCTGAGCTTTCGTGAAGTTTTACGCGTAGTTCAGATGGGCTTTAGCTTGTTGGAACATAGAGTCCTCATTGGAGTCCTCATTATCCAGAAGATGAGCAGGGGGGAATGGCTGGACCCTGCTCGGAGAGGTCAACTCCGGCGTGAGAGTACGCGTAGTCATCCTGAAGTGCGTATAGGTACACTTCAACAATGGAGGCGACTATCGTGGTCGAACTCGTCGACTGAGCGGTCGTCGATGGGGGAACGTCGACAGTTAACCCAGATTCCGTCGTCGACGGTGTCTTCTTCGATGACGACGTAGTCGACGGCTTCGTCGACGCAGGTGTCGCCGTCGACGGGCCAGTTGGTGTCGACGACGATGACTTCATCGATGATAAACTTGTCGTCGACGATGGAGCCTTTATCGCCGATGACGATTTCGTCTACGATGAGGCTTTCGTCGACGTCGATGGCGCTTTTGTCGATGACGACGGTTTATACTTCGTCGACGACGAGGCACTTGTCGACGGAGGCGGCGTCGACGAATTTTTAATAACAATTAGAGATGGAACAGACCTACCCGTCGACGACGAGAATGTAGTAGTCATTGACGTTGATGTTAAAGAGGACGCCATCGATGTGGAGATAGTGGCTGTTGACATTGTCACAGGCAGAGCTGAAGATGTCAAAGGTTTCTTGAAGGCAGGATCTTGTGGTGAAACCTTCACAGCAACAGCCTTAGAACGAACCTCTGAAGACTTGGGCGTCTTCTTTTGAGGTGGCTGCAAAGATGGTCCTGGGGATGACGTTCTAGGCCTTTTGGGAGAAGAGTGTATACTCCTAATGGAACACTCACTCTCACCTGAAGAGACTGGCTGGTCCTTGTCCTGGAGTCTCTGAAGCCAAATCAGCAGGCAGCCCTCTCTGTCCTTGAGAGTTTTGGCTGAAAAAGTGCGGCAGACTTTACAATCCTTTGCTGAATGGTCAGGGTATGGACAGTAAAGGCAGTCTTCATGCCAGTCATCCACATGAAGCCTCTTTTTGCCACAAGAGGCACAAGGTCTGAAAAGTCCCTTTTTTAGAGTATCAGCCATGGCTAAAAGAAAGATCCTTCACAGAATGATAATTCTGAGACAAATATGTGGAAAAAATCCAGAAATACAAAGAAACTGAGCAGAGCTCAGAGGAGACTCCCTTAGCACGACGTGGGGTAGAAAATCTGAGGGACTAGGGCTCCTTCTTCCAGGAAGGTTCTAGAGGGTGGTGATATCGGATTGGCTCTTGGCCAAAGTTTGGTCCTTTTTACAAAAGGACATGGATATGTTACTAATGAGAGGCCTCTGGCCTATTGCTAGGTATTGAATATGCTACTTACCAGTATGCATCGGTTCTTGGCATGTAGGGCTGCTGACATTCATATCTATAGCATAGATCGCCGCCTAGTGTTGGGTCCGGATGATTGCACATTGTTGTCCTGGAAGAGTCTTCGAAGTATCACGAGATAGGTGGCTCCTCCCCTGGACTACAGTGCGCATGGGCATCGACTCCATCCTCAGATTGTTTTTAGCCATTGTGGCAAAGATGGAGTGTAACAGTGTAAGCAATGGCCATGCTAAGAGTAAGTGTAAAAAAGTCTGCAGCCGCTACAGGCGCCGGGGAGGAGGACGGGCGATATGAATGTCAGCAGCCCTACATGCCAAGAACAGATGCATACTGGTAAGTAGCATATTCAGTTCAAGGCATGTGGGCTGCTGAATTCATATCTATAGCATAGAATACATAGCAGTCCCTCCATTAACTGCGGCCGCCTGTGCCAGCTGCAGAAGTCTGAAAAAGTGTTTTAAGAACAGCCTGCCCTACAGCTGCCTGCTGCTTGGAGTGCACATCTACACAGTAATGTTTAGTAAATGTGTGTGGTGTAGACCATGTGGCTGCTCTACAAATATCTTCCAAAGGAATATTACCAAGGAAAGCCATGGAGGCCCCCAACTTGCGGGTGGAGTGGGCTCTGGGGGGGACCGTTAAGGTGCGCTTAGCCTTGTGATAGCAGATCTGAATACACTTAACGATCCACCTGGCTATCCCTGCTTTGGAAATGGGGTTGCCTTTGTGCTGGGCTGAGAAGGCCACAAAGAGCTGTTGTGTCTTCCGAAAGTCCTTGGTCCTATCGATGTAGTACATCAAAGCCCTTTTGACATCAAGAGTGTGGAGCATTCTTTCGGCCACTGTCTCTGGGTTTTGAAAGAATGCGGGCAGTTTAATGGTCTGATTGACATGGAACTGCGAAACCACTTTAGGAAGAAATTTAGGGTTAGTGCGCAGCACCACCCTGTTGGTGAATTTGAATAAATGGCTCTTGTACAGTGAGCGCCTGCAGCTCACTAACAAGTCGTAGAGACGTAATGGCAATGAGAAAAGCCACTTTCCAAGTTAAGAACTGAATCTCACATGAATGTAAAGGCTCAAAAGGAGGGCCCATCAACCTGGTGAGGACCACATTGAGGTTCCATACAGGAGCTGGCGGGGTCCTGGGAGGGATGACCCGCTTTAGTCCTTCTAGGAAGGCTTTAATGGTAGGCACTCAGAAAACGGAGAGATGCTGCCTGTTTGAGATAAGCCGCTTTGGCGGATAAGTGTATCCGAATGGAAGCATATGCTAGATTGCATTTGTAAAGATGTAACAAATAGCATATGATGGTGGGAATGGATGCATCTAGCGGGTTGATGTGGTGTTCAGTACAGTAAATGACAAACCGCTTCCATTTCGCTGCATAGCAGGCCCTAGTGGTGGGCTTCCGCGCCTCCCGAATGATATCCATGCATTCTGGGGGCAAGTCAAGGTAGCCAAACTCTAAGACCTCAGGAGCCAGATCGCCAGGTTGAGCTGTTGCGGATCTGGATGCTGAATGTCGCCATGGTTCTGCGTCAAAAGCCTGGGTGTGAGGTGCAGCCTTTGATGCGGTACCACGGAGAGTTCTAGAAACGTGGTGTACCATGGTTGGCGTGCCCACGTTGGAGCAACCAGGATGAGCGTCAGAGTGTTGCTTTAGCTTTTGTGCCACCAGCGGTATGAGAGGTGCTGGGGGAAAAGCGTACGCAAATCTGCCTGACCAGTTCATCCATATCGCATTGCCCTGCGACTGTGGGTGAGGGAACCTGGCGGCAAAGCTTTGGCATTTTGCGTTTTCCATTGTGGCGAATAGGTCTATCTCTGGATGACCCCACTGCTGGAAGTACGGGCGGAGTACTGATGGATGTATTTCCCACTCGTGCATTTGGTGGCTGTACCTGCTGAGCAGGTCCGCCATCTGATTGTCCTTGCCCGGGAGGTGTACCGCCATGAGGAAGATGTTCCTCTGAATGGCCCACTTCCACATGCTCTGAGCCAGATGAGACAACTGTGGAGAGTGTGTACCTCCCTGCTTTTGGATGTAGTACATGGCCGTCATGTTGTCCGTCCGGATCAACACGACCTTGTTGCACAGATGTACTTTGAATGCCTTCATCGCCTTCAGTTCTAGGTAGTTGATGTGCATCTTTTGCTGCGTCGTCCATAGTCCCTGCACCGTGTAGTGGAGTACATGAGCTCCCCATCCCTGGAGAGATGCGTCCGTCGTCAGGATAATCTGTGGCACAGGCTCCTGGAACGGTCAGCCCTTGCAAAGGTTGTGTGGATTCCACCAATGCAGAGAGTTGTATGCCCGACCGGTCACCAACACTAGGTCTTCAACTGTCCTTGAGCCTGAGTCCACTGATGTGCCAAGCATTCTTGGAGTGGACGCATATGTAACCGCGCGTGCGGGACTATGAAGATGCAGGAGGCCATCATGCCTATCAACTGCATGAACACTCTCGCTGGAAGTGAGTGTTGCGGTCTGAACTTTTGGACCAGCGACTGGATGTTGTCGATCCTCACTGAATTTGGCTGAGCCGTGGCCGCCAGAGTATCTATTGTCGCGCCCAGATACTGCCGCACATGGGCTGGCTGAAGGTGCGACTTTGGATAGTTTACTGAGAAGCCCAGACCGTGAAGAAGGTGAATGGTGTGGGACATGTCGGCGGCGCACTGCTGGGCTGACTTTGCCTGAACCAGCCAGTCATCCAGATAAGGGTAGACATGGACGTTCTGTCTCCTGAGGTGCGCAGCCACTGTCGCGAGACATTTCGTGAACACTCTGGGGGCCGTGGTCACTCCGAAAGGAGGGACCTTGAATTGATAATGCCGATTTTGAATGGTGAATCGGAGGTATTTCCTGTGTGATGGATGGAGTGGAATGTGGAAGTAAGCATCCTTGAGGTCCAAGGTTGCGAGGAAGTCCCCCTGATTGAGCAACGGAAGAACTTGCTGCAGCGTTAGCATGTGGAAGTGTTCGGAGAGAATATACTGGTTTAGGGGTCTGAGGTCCAGAATAGGCCTGAGGGACCTGTCCTTCTTTGGGATCAAGAAGTACAGGGAGTACACTCCTGTGCCTTCTTCCTCCACTGGCACGAGCTCTATTGCGCCTTTTTGCAGCATGACAAGAACCTCCTGCTGCAATAAGTGCAAATACTCTGTGGACATAGGACGGTGTTTTGGTGGTATGTTGGGTGGAGTGGATGTGAGCTCCAAACAATAACCGAATTGGATAAGCTTCCTGACCCACCTGTCTGTGGTGATGGATTTCCAGACTGGCAGGAACTGCTGGAGTCTCCCCCCGACCGGTGTGGAATGGTCGGGGGGTAGTGACAGGGCGTCACTGTTTGTTGGTGGCGGAGGAACGGGAGTTGTTGTTGCCCCTGCCTCTGCCCTTGGTGCTGTTGCCCCGGTATCCTCCTCTACTTTGCTTGGTGTAAGAGGATTGCGCCCCACCTTTATTGAATTGCGTTTGCTGGGACATCTGGCCTCTGGAAACACCTATTGCCTGAGCGACGAAAAGTGCGCCCTCTAAACTGTTGGGACTGGAGAGCTCCCATGAACTTAGCAGTCTCGGTATCCTTTATTTTTTCCAGGGTGGTATCCACCTCAGGACCAAATAATCTGTCAGGGTTTACCGGCTGGTTGAGGATGGTAGTTTGTATCTCCGGCTTAAACCCGGAGATTCTGAGCCATGCCTGACATCTCAACATCACACTGGTGTTAATTGCCCTGGCTGCAGTGTCCGCTACGTCTAGTGCACACTTAATGGAAGCGTTGGAGAGGAGCTTCCCTTCCTGGATAAGCATCTCCGCTGCCTCTTTATATTGGTCTGGTAGATGTTGCAACAGGGTCTCTAGTGTGTCGTAGTGTGCCCTGTCGTATCTAGCCAAGAGTGCCTGCGTGTTAGAGATACGCCAGATATTGGCCGCCTGAGCTGCTACTCTCTTTCCTGATGCCTCCAGCACTTTGGATTCTTTGTCCGGGGGAGGAGCTTCACCAGTTGTTTGCGAATTCGCCCTTTTGCGGGCATTAGAAACGACCAGAGAGTCCAATGGCAACTGGCCCTTGATGTAGGTAGGATCGCCAGGTGCCGGTCTGTATTTTTTTCAATTCTAGGGTTGACTACCCTTGACCGTGTGGGCTCCTTAAAAATGTCCGCAGCATGTTTTAGGACCCCCTTTAGCATTGGAAGAGTTTTTACAGTTTTTTCAGCAGTTGAAAAAGTGTCAAAGAGGCAGTCCACCTCAACAGGGTCAGCATGCAGCTGAACGTCGTGGTTTTTAGCCGCCCTCTCAATTAAGGCATTAAATGCCGCAGAATCCTCAGTGGGAGAGGTCTTGACGTTGTAGACCTGAGGGTCATGGGCGGGTTGCTGATCCCCTTGGTCTCCTGCCTCTGCCCATGAGTCCTGTTGTTCATCAGGATCCGTGTTGGCAGGAAAGTTTTATTCCTCGTCCTCATCCCCAGCATCCTCCACATCCGAATAAATTGGTGAGGGTGTGGTAATTCTTGGAGTCCGAGGAACCATGGGCTCGACCAAGACTGGTGAATCTGAAGCAGGCTTTTTGCGCTTTAGAGGAATCGTGTATGACTCCAAAGGCTGTGTCGCCGTAATCTTTTTGTAAAGCGTAAGCTTTCCGGTGTTGGCATCGATGAAATGCTCCGACTGCTCTTCTACCAATGGTGGTCGATGCTTCAAGCTCCCAGCCGGGTGAGTTGGCTTCGACCCCGCAGATCCCTGCAGGTGCGCTTCGGGCACCGACCGTGGTGCGAAGGCCTTCGGTGCCACTTTCGGCGGCAACGTGAAGAGGATTGGCGTCGAAGACTTTGACGTTGGGACAGATTGCTTCGGGGTGGAAGGTGTCTTTGGTTCTTCCGCCGAAGCCTTGCCCCTGATACGTTTCAGGGAGTCCGAGACCTGCTTCGTAAAGGAAGCGGACGGTTTCGTCGACCCGACAGACGATCTCGGTCCACTAACATGTGAAGACTCGAGCGTCGATGACTTGGGCTTTTCCGGCCGAGGCGTAGGAGCATCCTTCTTAGGGGCGCTACGCCCTCCTTCCGTGTCAGCAGACGTCAACGCCGACTGTTTCGAATCGGCGGCCTGGGCTACTGGTTTCGGGGCCCCAGTCTTCGGCTCGACGCCCTTCTTGGACTTCGGCTCGACGTCCTTGCTTGACTCCAGTTCGACGCCCTTCTTGGACTTCGGCTCGACGCCCTTGACCAACTTCGGCTCGACGCCTTTGCCCGACTTCACCGGGTCGATAGCTTTCTTCGGCTTGGGTTGCCCAGACACCTCGGAAGACGAGGGCGTCGACAGAGGAGCAGACGTCTTCGGTTTCGATGGCGTTTCAACCACTTTCGTTTTTGTCGACACCGATGGTTTCACTTTCGGTTTCGTTTTCGACAATGGCGGCTCCGCCAAAGCGTCCGTAGCCGGGCCTGGAGGCGGGGCCGTGGATCCTGGTAGTAGGTCTTGGGTAAGGCCGTGTGGCGATCCCTCGACCTGAGCCTTTGTAATTGTTCGAACGGGGCATAGCTCTTCCTCTGAGCTATCTTCCATGGCCCCATAGGCCTCATTGTCGTCTCCTACCTCGTCGACGACTTCTTCTACGTCTAGGCCTTCGACATCCGCGTCGTAGTCGATCTCCTCCGCCGGAGTTGAAATCTGCATCTGAACGTCGTGTTCGTCTGCTTCTTCGCTGTCGAAGATGTCCACCGGTGCCGGTGCCGACTGCCGGGCCTCCAGGCGCGCCACGCGCCGAAGCGTCTTCTTTGAACGAAACCTGGAACAAGCCATACAGCTGGCTTCATCGTGGTCCGGCGACAGGCACTTGTTGCACACCGGGTGGACGTCGATGTGGGGATACTTCGATCCACACACGGGACACTTCTTGAACGGGCTCCGTTCCATGTCGTCGAAGGTCTTGCTGCGTCGACTGGGACTCCATCACAGAAGAGTCACGCGACTCCCTGGATATCCAACTCGGGGACTGAGTCGGAACAGAACCGGGCACCGAACGCAAACAATACAGACGGTTTGAAAAAGGCCTTCGGGCCTCGAAAAAGTTTGTTGATTCCGAACTGGAGATAACGAAATTACATCCAAACCCAATGGCGGAAAAAAACAATCTGAGGATGGAGTCGATGCCCATGCGCACTGTAGTCCAGGGGAGGAGCCACCTATCTCGTGATACTTCGAAGCTCTTCCAGGACAACAATGTGCAATCATCCGGACCCAACACTAGGCGGCGATCTATGCTATAGATATGAATTCAGCAGCCCACATGCCTCGAACATGTCTTTATGACATTACTCTTTTTATATACCGGGGACTCCCACCCCGACGACGGGGAATGATTCAGGCATGTGAATCTATGAAAGATACCCATAATACTGGATAACAAAAACTTAAGGTGCACACAATATAAATACAGCAGAGCCAAACAAAGATGAACAGTTTTCAAAGAGGTTCAACAAGCACATCTCAGTGAGGACTTTTATACATGCCCATTCTGCAAGTGTTGTTATTCTGGGGAAGCTGAATTCAGGTTTAGGAGAATATGCCTACTGCACATCAGAGTATTTTCTTTTACCCCTTTCCATTATAACTTCCCACATTAATATTATTTGCTTCTAAAATAAAGTAAAAAAGGGAAGCCAACTCACCTTGCAACCCCACCATAGTCAAGTCCTTCCTCTCCTCGAAATTTGACCATGAGACGTTTTTTAAGATCCTTTGGCCTCATCTTCATGACCTGTCGATAAGACTCCTACACGAAAAAGGTTACAGCCTCATAAAACTGGCTGGCTACACAAATGATGCACCCAAGAAAATAACCTGGATTTTTTCCTTTTTCTTTTTAGTAGTTAAGTAAAGAGGCACCACACATTGAACTAAAAGGTACAAACAGGACGGAAGACCACAAGCAACTGCACACACCAATGAAAACCAGCACTGGCAAAGCCAATAGGTCTGGCATTGGCGGGCAGCCTTTTGGTTTTGCAAATGTTTGCTTTATTTTGTCATGTCATGTTTCTTACAAAAACTGGCCAAAAGGGAAAATATGTTTTCGGTTCAGGAGGGAAAGATTTCATAACTAGTCCCTGGCACTGAAGGGAACTACTTTGTGTGTGGATGTGCTCCTTAAGAAAAGACAGAACGTGGTGAAGTTGGCCAATGACTGACGTGGGCGGACCCGTCAAACTATATACAAGAATAAACATTTTGATGACTTGCTCTGAATGCAGCTGCCACTAATGTTGGGACAAAAATCAAGTTGGATGTGATGTCATGACATTTTCAAACCCATTCAGATCACAAATGCATACCTCAAAGATTTCTTCTCTAGATACTTCAATGCGACAATGACCAGCTTGTGGCTGCTGTAGTGAAAGTTCGTGTCTTAAGACTTTGAGTTTCTGTACTAAATCCCGTTCATATCTCTGCGCTGGCAGTTCTTCATCTTCTAATGACCCCTCAGTTTGCATGTGCACAGACTGGCTTGGTTCCTTTAACTGCGATTGATTGCTGTGAACATAGTATAGATAATGTTAAAAAGTATCACATTTAAGTTGTCAGTTATGAAGTACATATTTCTGGTAATCTTATGGCCACAGCAAATAATTGACATTTACTTTTTTTAATTAAATAAAATAATGTTGTATAAGCTTTTAGCCATCTTGAGGGATGCTCTACTTAAACAATGAAGTGCTGGTAGCAGGGAGGTGCTTTAAAGGGCTTTGCCACTCCGTCCCCCGCTGAGGGTTCCCTTTTTCTCAAGCCAGCAGAGAAATTGCTGCTGCCTTCCAGTACCAACTCCCTGATTGGCAGTACACAAAATAACAATACTCCCCCCTCACAATAGATTTAAGTAATGTTTGTGCACGATGCATGCTTATTCCATGCCCCTCATAACAAACTTGTTGGAAAATTATTTATATTCTTCATGTGTATGGTCACACTTCTGTACCTCCTTCTGTAGTTACATAACATGTAAAAATCAAGCATACTATCAAACCTAACGTACAAAAAAATTCATGAATAAAAATAAATTTTGTACACACTCTTTTTGGTGGTTTAGTCCATCCACAAATATTTACTCGTCAGACTATACAAAACAATCACGTAAATATATTGCTGACCAAATGTCCACACTGGTAGAAAATAAGTGATGGGGCACCGATAAACAGGCAATACCAGGCTATCTTGCCTCGCTCTCACTCTTCCAGGATTTGTATCAGCTCACCATGGAAAAACGCAAGTCCTTCGAGCCCATCATGGACTCCCTGAGAGCAAGAGAGATCAAGTAACATTGGGGACACCCTTTCAGGATCAACTTCCATGGGAAGGCAAGCTAGATCCCTCGTGTCGCTGCAGGCAGCCAGGAGACTTCTGGGACATCCCATGGATGGCTACCCTGAGGCACCAGTGCTGTTTTGGTTGGGAAATAATGAGGGGGGCGGGCATCACCTTCCACGATCCAAGTCCAGATAGACTCCCAGCCAAATAAACAGAGTAACATGGAGGACACACATCAAATGACACTCCTCATGCAGGCACCAGAAACTTCAGGTAGTGACTTACAATGTCCGGGGATTCCATAACCCCACGAAGGGCCTAAATATTCTGCAGGAACTGACGAGATTTGGTGTGGATGCGTCTCCTATAGAAGACTCATTTGCTTAAAGGCGACCAACACAGAGCCTTGAGCTCTAGAGCCTTCCTGATCCAGTACCACGCTTCTGCCCAGGCTAAGAAGGCAGGAATTGCGATCCTCATTAGAAACATCAAGTAGATCAATACCGATGACTGGTGGTGCTCGGGGAAAAGCAGGGAACATAAGTAGTGATAGGTGCTAGAATACAGGGCAGAAGGCATTTCAACATCCTTGCGGGAGCAACAGACAATCCCCTGCTAATCGGAGACTACCTCAGTAGTGTTATGCACATCACATTGGATAAATCCCAGGAGAGGGTGTGGGTTACACTGACACGATCAGTGGCAGGCCAGGCGCTCCTCACAGACCTGGGCCTGACTGATGCCTGGCGCTATCGACACCCCACTGGCCTACGACTACTCGCACTTCGGCACCACACACAACAGCTATGCTAAAATAGACTACATCTTTGTAGTTCAGCAATTGCTCTCCTGCATTGAGGAGGTCTCTCATGAACGGATAACTGTCTCAGACCATGATTACTCATTTTTGTCTGGCCTCATCCCAGGAGTACAGGCAGAAAATCTGGAGACAGAATGACTCCCTTCGGTGGGACCCGGTGGTGCAGCACGAGGTGACGACTGCTATATGAGAATATTTGCAGCTCAACCACACAGACTAATTACCACCATCAGAGGTATGGGATGCGCTAATGGGCAGTAATATGGGACGTCTTTATGAAAAAGGCAAGTCGCCTTAAGAGAAGGAAGGAACTAGAATTGATCAGCTACGGGAGGGTTTCTTCGGTGCACAAAGGGACCATAAGGACTATCACTGGAGGATCTGGATTGCCCTCGTTGGCCAAATTCGCTCCCAGGAAAACAACAAAGCTAAGTAAATCTTAGCTCAATCTGGTGCCTGATTTTAGGAGGGTGGTAACAAGGCTGGGTCCCTCCTAGCCAATGAACTTCAGGCAAAACGCACCAAGTGATAAATCAGAGAGGTTTAGGATGCAACCTGGAGTCTTTGTACCACAGGCGCCCAAATAGCAGAGGCTTTCCATGAATTCTTATCGCTTTATGCCGCTGAAAGCCCAGAGGTGGGCTCTCAGCAGGGCGAGCTCTTGCAGGAGCTCGCCCTCCAAAGTCTTGCGCAGGAGAATAGCACCACCCTGGATGTGCCCACCACGGAGGCAGAGGTCCTAAGTAATATAAAACACCTTAGATTGGTGGGGGGGGGGGGGGGGGCTTGGATCCGGACTGCTTCATCGCCGTCTTCTACAAGCATACCGTACACACGATAGCACTACTATTGACCATAGCCAATATTATTTTGACCCACTCCTACAGCTTTTCTCCGCAACGGCAGAAACTACTATTTCACTCCTAAGGAAACCGGATAAAGACCCGGTAAAGTGCCAGTCCTATCGCCCATTTCCCAAATGAATCTAAACACCAAAATTAAAGCTAACGTTCTGGTGACACTCCGGAGACCCATTTGCCTCAAATACTACATGCAGACCAAACAGGCTTTGTCCTGACCCGATCCATGAGCAACAGCACCAAACTGGTTCCACATGTTCTAGACTTGGAGAGGAAGCACCACAGGGAGGCAGTATTGCGGTTCCTTGATGCGTACAAGGTATTCGACCAGGTAGATGTTCCACACTGTCGGCAGCATTCGGGGTGCACATTTGGGGGAAAATCAAGGCACTTGGTCTCTGGTCGTGGTAATTCTGTATAAAGAGGGGTACAGACAGGGCAGCACTCTTTTTTTTCCCCAAAGTTGTTTGCCCTTTATCTACAGACTTGTCCCTAGATGGTGGGGGCACCGGGGGGGCAGGGCTGGGGGGGGGGGGGGGGGCGGAGATCCAAAGAGTCCCCTTCCATCAAGACACATTTATGATTTCCGCCTTCGCTGATGAGGGGCTCCTCACCTTGACTGATCCAGTGCAATCTTCTGCCACAGCGGTACGGTGTTTTGGCGGATATTAAAATCAACCTATGGAAGTCTGTTTCTTTAGGTGGGGGGCAGGGGATCTCCATGCTCTCCCCTGGGTTGCAAGGGCTGCCTCTTAAAATGACTGCCCTCCTTAAGACTCTATATTCGAGGAACCCCCTTACGTAAGACAGAGCTAGATCACTGCCATTTACAAAACACTTATCTGTGCCATTAGATACCCAAAACTCAGGTTTCACATGAGCACCTGTCATTCAAAATAGGAAAGGTTGGGGTTCCTAATATTCGCTTCTACTTGGCAGCGCAGGTGACATAAGTAGTGGAATGGCTCCAGGGGGAAACCGGCAGACCAGAATACAATGCCGAGATGCTAGCAGAGCTCCTCTGGCTCTGTAGGCTGCAACGTAGTCTCATCTTTACCTGTCCCGGGTAGAAGGGTCACCCTGGATGCCTGGGACTATCCGTAGCGATGTAAAGGGATTGCTGGGTACCAGTCACTGCTCACCACAATACACAGTGACAGAGACTTCACCTCCTGTATAGAATTAATGCAATTTAGAACATGGATTGAGATTGGTTGTTACCAGCTCAGAGACATGTTTCATAAAGGTAGCGCTCGGACAATTGAGGACATTCAACTCATCCCACCTACTGGAACAAGAAAGATTTCACTACTGGCAAATTCAGCACTGGGTACGTCAGCCTTCCATAAAAGCAGCAGCTACGAGACACCTCACATATTTTGAGAAGTTCTCTAAACCGCAATACTTAATCACTCATATCTACTCCATCTTACTTCTCAACATCATCTCCCCCCCCCCCCCCTCCCCCGGCTGAACTTGGAAATGGGGCACACTAAGTTACTGCTCATCTCACTCATCACAAGAGGCACGGTCATGGCATCAGGAGGGGGAGAACATGTTGAGGATCAGTTCCATACCACCAGGAGTGGACTGTTCTGAAGGTGGATATGCCCACCTTACTGTTGTATGTGAACATAATACAAATGATTGAAATTAGACAGCCAAAACAAATGATTTCACAACTCGTGAACTTTTCTTGCCATCAGGAGGACCCTTGATTATAAGGGATGCACCAAAGTGAAAATAGATCCATCTAGCACAAAAATGCTGCCCATCCAATAAATCTTGCAAATTGACTGCTTCCACAGAAAATTAAGTTAACATAGGGAGAGTAACATTATAGCACCAGACATTTGAAAGTTAAAAAAAAAAAATAAATAAGATCCTTTAACGTAGAGAATGGCGTCCTGGTGCAACCTTTTTCTCCCTTTCACTTTAAAACTCTTTGCATAAACGGGCACTTTGTGTGCGAGTGCTGAAGTGGTAGCCCTTGGATGTAGGAAGCTGGCTCTTTATGTGGTACATCAAAAATCTTATATACCGTGCCAAGAGGCCATGCGTTCCCTTATGAGTGGTCAGGGGCTTGCTATGTAATCGCAAAGTGCTCTGTTAGGGCATGGTGTGGTCGGGCTTAACAGAGAGGAGTGAAAGACATTCGCAAATACACATGATTAATAAAAGACACATGACTCAAGAAGGAGTTTCAAACCAATTTATGAAAAAAGCAAGTATGATATTACATGCTTAGGCATCAGAGAAAAATCGTTCAGGTAGGTAAGTTTTTCAATATAAATTCTTTTCACTTTAAAAAGTGGACCCTTAGTGCAACTTCTGAGTTCTGCAATAATACCCCATGGAAGGAAGGACAAGTTCTGCAAACAGGTGTGGTATAACGACTTACAAGACCAATTTCCAGGAGTTAAGGTGAGTGGTGGTCAAGGTTCAAGGCAACACCAGATCATCACCAGCAGCATGAGGGCAGCCAGGTGCAATGTGCAAAACAGCATTGGGAGACCAACAGGTTTCCATGGAGATCGGCCTCTGAGGAAAGAGGATGCAGGCTCTGGCTGGGAAGCCAGTCAGGGTGCACCAACGGGGGGGTTCAAGGCTTGCAATGCTCAGGGACGTAAGGACACCTGGGGTCCGCTTCTCCACTGCCCAGGGGTTACAGATGCAGTGGTGTCTTCGTTGTCCAATTTCCTTACTAGGAGCAGTCATGGTCAAGGGGGACTGCGTGCAGAAACTGTGGGCAACAGAGTCCAGGAGGCACCCAAGCTCTGGAGAGCTGGGGGACCTTGTTGACACCGGTGGCCCACTTCAACTCGAGCCGGAGGAGATGGATGCAGTGGTGGCTTCAGGTGTCAGGCTTTGGCGGTCCTAGAGGCCTCAGTCTTTGCTTTGGAGCTTCTGCAGGATGCAGGAGAACAGGTCCTGGGTCTTTATCGAAGGCAGGCAGTCCTTCCAAGGTTCTGGTGTCAACTGCTGCAGGAGGAGTTAACCTTGGCACAGTTTTTAACGAGGGATACAGACAGGCCGGCAGGGCTGGTACCAGATCAGCTGTTTTTTCTCTCTGCTCTGCTTTTTCAGCTCTTTGGTGTCTCTCTCTATTTAGGTCATCCGGATGTGCTTCTCTGGTGTGAGGAGCTCAACTAAATTCTGAATTCAGGGGTTAGGGGAGTGTAGGGTAGTAGCCGATGGGAAACTGACCCTTGGGTTCACTACGCACTCTGCATGACCACTTCCTGTGAGAAGTGGGCATAACCCCGTCCCAGAATTTCTAAGTATGCCATCACAAAGATGGCACCTCACAGTAGCCCACCTTAGGGGTGGTGGCACCTTGGGCCCATCATCTGCACCCTGGGAGAGATTTATTCAATCTCTAGGTGCAGAGCTGCAGTCCTGTGCTCTAAAGGAGGAACTGTATTCACCCCCATGGTGCAACTCCAACACAAGCCCTCCAAGCCTGGAGGAGCTTGGCTTGACTCAACTGTGACAATAGGGCCATGGAACATGTTGATTTGTACCTATGAATTAACAGTGCTTCGAGTAGAGTGAGAAGATATTTGTATTATCCCAGGCATGGCAAAAGACAACTGAGGGTGTGCATCAAGCGAGTCAGGAGAGATTCTGTGGAGGACACCCCAGAATTCAATGATAAAGGAGGATGAATACTATGACAAGAGGAAGAGAGGCAGTAATTATCTCTTGATTTTTCTTCCTGATGAACTCTATCTCTTGGGGATATGTACATGCTTATACCAAACGAAAGGACGCGGATGCAGGAGTAAACTCATACTGGTGGTTTGAGAGGTATGCAGTGAATAAATGTCAGCAAGCACTATGTGGGGAGGCGAGTTGCTGCAAACTGTTGATAGCGGAAGTCTTGAAGATGGAGATTTACAAAGAGAATAATCCCATAGAGGCAATATGAACAGCGAGTAGCTCACAGCCAGAAATAGTGGTCTGACAACGAGGCTTTCCATCTGAACTAGAATTCTGGCCACTCCAGCAAAATCCAGGCTGATCCTAAAGATTGCCTTTCCAGGAGGCAAGCACAAGGAATGGACTACTGGCATGTAATCCTATTTCGCCTTATGGATAGTCTCTTAATTCAAAAACTGTGGAATATATCTGAGCACAGTCCTGAAATCTATTTTCAAATGTTGATATACATTTTTTACTGGAATACCCAACTGATTTATTTTCAATACGACAGTGCCATTTCTGAAACTCTCAAAGAATGACAGTGCCATTTTTAAACGGCAATTACTTTTCTTTCCTGCAGCAGTCTAGTCAAAGGGGATCTTTCCCCACCCCCCCCCCGTTTGCATTTTTTAAGCTTAAAATATTTATAGAGTGGTATTTCCATTCAAATATTTATTATGATAGAAGCTGCTTAATTAGAATCATTTAAGAACAAAGTATACTCCTATACTCAACAGTTTTTGTTTAATATGCATTCCAAATTGCTAAAAATCCATTTGAAGGATTTGTTATTGAATCCAACCCAGAAACTAAAAGAGACAATACAGTCTTACAGTATATCAGTGAGATTTATAAAAAGATTAAAGAGCACCCTAAATGAAATTAGTTAATTTAGATAACGAATCCTCTGAAAAACAGCTAGAGTTGCTGTAAGGAGTACTTATTAGCTTACAATACTCCATCCTCAATGTTTATAAAAAGGAAGCCCTGCATTTCAATTTTGCTAGAGACACTACATGAGGCTGCATTGTCTTTTGCATCTAATCGAAGTGGTTGTGAGGTCTATGTGGATCATGGTTTTAAAAGAGGGGCAATGGAAGTTGACAGCTAGCTGGCAATAATGGTGAAATGAGTCCCCAAGTTGTCAGGATCTGTAAAGTCCTACTTCGAGTAAGGAAACCAACACTGCAGGAGGTGACCGCATTATAGTTCCGTTGATTTGCGATGACAATTGTTGTACTAATGCAATGAGATTGTTGAAAATGATGAAGATTGCACTGCACTTTATTATTCTTTGTCTGTTGCTCTAATTTTTATTTATACAAAAAAAAGATTTATAAAAAAAAAAACTTTGCAGGAGGTTCCCTGATAATGTAGGTAATGTTTGGGATAAGACATGTACGTATTTCAAAATAAACAATTACCTGCCAGCTCTTATTACCTTGTATAATACTATCAATGTATTTTAACAAGGTCTGGTAGCAAATACATTGTCATGCATCTGATAATGCAAAGGAAAAAAGCAACAAGGGGTGAATGCTCCCAACTGATGCTACAAGCTATCCTACTTTCATGAGTGGGTGGCCCCAGAGTCAAATGACTTTACAGAGTACATGTCCAGAGATTTGAAAACAGCTGAATAGTCAGGAGTATATATTTGTTTGGAATCTCTCTTAACCAATTACTTCTTTAAAGTAAATGCTAATTAAAATGACATGAGTTTCAAGATCACTGCTATATGGGTTAGGATAATACGGACTGCATTCCAAGGTCACAGAGTAATCTGTATAGAACTCTTATGTCACCATAAACAGGCAAAAAAAACAATCCTGATTGCTTCCTGTGCATATCTCCACTGAATGCCCTTTACTAAACAATATACTAAATAGGGCTAAAATAAAATAAAGACTGCACTTTTACCAAATATTCCACTAATTCTCACAAATCAGTTAGGGAAGTCCCATGTTCCTCCACTTTCAGGTGTGTTCCCTTTAACTTGGAATTGAAGTAGCTTTTTAAAAATACCTGTGAGCGTCTGTTCTTCGAGACTGGCTTTCTGAGATCCTTTGTGTTGGACCTACGAAGCTAGTCTTCATGATACATATATGCCGTTTTAAAAAAAAAAACTAAATATTTTAACTGCGAGGTATAAAGCAAACCATATTTTTCTAGGATTGTAAATGTGCATACAGTTTAAAACATAAGTAAATACTTAGCATGCTGTTATTTGTTTATATGTGGAGTCCAATTACAAGGCACATGGTAATGTAATGTTCCTCTATATTAATTATTTGCACACCGATAAAAATAAAAAAAAGACTTGGACACAAAATGGAAATTAAAATTGAGGTGAACAATTTTTATTGGAAAACGGTTATGTTAAATAATGAAATTGAACCTTCAGCAAAGCTACTGTGTTTCTGAACTGAAAATCACAGACATCAAGTCAACTTAACTTCCTTGTAAACAGCTGAACCCAACAGAGGTCAATCCACTCAAGTATCTGCACAGAGGTAGCACCATAACACAAACATTCTAAAAAAACATTCTTCCACAGCTACCCAAAATCATTTTACACTTCCATTCTTGGTCACATACTTCAACATAACTCACAGAAAATTGAAAGCAGTCTTACTACTATATCGCCAACTAATGTACTAACTATAGTTAGTCTTCTAGTATAACCCTACCTCTCATTGTGAATGCTTTAGAGCACACCTTATCCGTAACTAAATTTGCCAACATATATTTAAACAAGATCCAAGTAAGTCATTTCCTTTCCACACCATTGCAAGTTCAAACTAATTTCCAAAGGCTTCTCACATCATGTCTTTCTTTCAAAACTTAGTTCAGAAAATTCAAAACTTTCTACAAATGCCTTCCTTGCATGGTCTTCCTTCATTTCCCTCACATTCTATGTTATCAAATATTTACCACTACTATCTTTTCAAATCTAGAACTATTGCCCCACATCTTTAAACTCATTCTTTTTCTGTTACACTTATACTCCGTATTGTTCGTCTGACTAGTTCACTTAACTATTTTACCTTTAGCCTCTCAAGTCTAAACATTTTGCCAAAAGCCCTGAACCTGCATTTCAACTAAAATCCCAACTGAATGCAACTGCCTTTTTAACAATTCCCTGTAAATTGTTCTGGATTGCCTTTGCACCTATTCCAACACACTTATTGAAGGAAAGCAGCAATCAGAATGCCCTTCCTCCAAAAACATGGAAAATGTCATACAGAGACCAACAATGTTGCAATGGAGAGTGGCAACTCATTCTCCATTTACTGAGAACAGGTTTATTTACTTACTTCATTATGTGATGTAATCTTGGGTCTGTGAACTGTGTCGTTCTATTGTTGTGATCTACAAAATAAATACGTCCAGACACTGTGCTTCTAACTTCCCAACCTGGTGGCAAAGGTCCCAAGTCGTCACAATTCACACTGTTAAGGTCTCTGATATGAAGGAGGACATAATTGTGATTACTAATTGAAAATTAAAACAAACTCACATTTATACAAACTCAAATAAATAAAATGCAAGACAATGTTATTTTAAAGAATATTGGATGAGTTAGTGACTGGTATGGTAAAGGTACTTATCCCTCAATCCCATTAGCTTAGTTTACTCTTATTTGGCACTCAGAACTACAACAAATAGTGTAAAGCAACATTAAAGATGTAGATTCAGTGAAAAGACAAAAGTAGCGCCCAAGACATCACAACTCCTTTGAGGCATGACATCACATGGCTACCACTAGTCTCACCCTTTACCTCAAACATTATTCTTTTAGCACATCAGAGCAAGGGTAAGGGCTGCTGTGGAAGCTAAAGGAGCTAAATTTGTCGCGCAGAGCTTTGCTTATTCGTTGTTCTTGAATTGTCTACATGATCTGAGACCAATGGTTGGAAGGACAGAGCCAGAAGTGCTGCACAACAAATTAAAGGCTGAGTCATCTACAACTAGCCACCCTTAATTGATGCTTATGAGCAACTTCATATGTTTTCCCATGAAATAAAAACTCTGTAGTTATCAGAATCCAATAATCATTAGAATGGCTCGAAAGTGAGGCGGTTAACACGTTAAATGGGTTACATACTTGCCAATAAAAGGTTAGTATACAGTACAGAGCAGTTTAGAGGGAGTGTTCAAAAAATATTTTAAGCGGTTTGCAAGTAGCAATCCGGCAAACTACCACCCAAAAACATTAAAACAATCACTATTCCCTGGTCTTGCATGTTCTTTAATCACTCTCTGCTCTTAAGTCAAATTAATTTCACAATGAAGCAAGCATTCGTACTGCCACTGTTTAAGAAACTTTTTTTATTTTTTAAATCTGTTGAACCCTTCCAGATTTCCTCCCTTCGCATGGGTCCCATTGGCTCATAAGCCTCTGGAACATGGGGCATGTTAAGAAATCTCATCTTCCAGGGGTGGAGAAAGCCTGTTGGACAGCACATGTGTTATTAACTATAATTGATTAATCCAAATTCACTGTGCTGGGTGACCGGCGACTGGAGAATGCGAGTGGCTATATCTCTTCCCTGATCCCATTATACCAGTCAGCTGCTTTTGACAAGACAGCCATGTGATTTCTACTTTGTTTCCAGTGCATCCATGTGGGGAGTGTGCTCGCTTGACCCATTTTGTTTTCTTAAATGTGTATGTGCTTGATTCATCTGGCCCACGACTTCTACATGTAAGCGGATATCACTATGATCCTCCAGAAGCTGTGGATTGGGACGGGATCAACAGGAAGGCGTCTGTTTGCTCAAGGATTAAGTTGGTTGTTTATGGTTCTTCACTGGATGCAAACTGATTGAATGTTTAATAAGCATTATACCTTCACGAGGGAGTGCCTATGTGATTTGTTGGCATGTGAATGCTTGGAATACTCCGAATGAGACATTATGTGACACTTCACAAATGAGCCCTGCAACATAAGCTTACATACTGCCAAATGTGTTGTAATGCTTGCAAAACCAATAAATATTTATTTTAAAAAATGTGTTTCCGGAAGGAATGCATGATAGGTCAGTGACTGGATGAACAGCTACTGGCTTAAATGGAATAAAAAAAACAAAGGGAATAGTACCACTGGGACATTGGTTTTTTGACAGGGATGTAAAAATAGTCCATAATCTAGGCTTTAATTTACATTGCTAGTAATCTCTCCCTTCATCTGTAATATTCCATTTGTTTGTGCAAAGATATGTTAGACCCACTTCGCTGCAATTGATTTTTGGATGATTTATATCCAACTTCCATTGCAGATCAAAAGAGCGGGTAGCAGTATTGCATCCACCATTCTGGCTGAAGTACTAGAGATTATAACAGCTACGTCCCAACATCAGTGCGGGATAATAGATGTGTGAATGTTGACCGGATTAGATCAAGTTCTCAATGTGGAATAGAGCGGTCTCACTAAAAGAAGACTCTGGTATGACTATCTGCCATAAACTTGCAATTTTGCAACCCAAGTTTTTCTTTCCTTCCCTAAGAGATACATGATCATATTCCCCTCTTCCCGAGAAAATATATTACAATCTTAATCATGACAGTTTGTTCGAAAAAAGAGAAGAACTACATGGGGGAGAGATGGGCAGGTCATTGTTCTAGTAATCGTATTTAGTAGGTGGGCGCCACACACTCAGGATGGGTATCTGTTGCTCTGGCTAATATTCATATAATGCATACAGTTTAAATTTCTCCTACCTTGTGGGAAAATCTAGAACAATTTTACACAGAACTACATGTGGCTTACTTGTAAACTAAACCAGAATCAATTCAACTAATTAACTGGTCTGGAATTTAAATAAAAAGGCAAACCCTAATTTTCTCTTGTTTCTATTGAAAAGACAAAATAATTGCAAGATGATGGGGAACCAGATAGGTATATGGATGAACAAATAACACCTCTTTTAAGGAAGCCAATAGCTAAACTGTTCCACTGAGCAAAGCACTGGTAGTCAGAACCCAAGTTAATTCTTAAGGTGCAGCCCAACCTTCATCCAGAAACTAGCATCTTGCGTTTGACAATTGTGCAGTGTAAAGGACTTCAAAGAGGATTCCAACAATGTAAACTAGAATTACAAATAAGCAACTGTACATTCTCCATGAAGGATCTTCAAGGATAGTCAAACCCTGTAGGAAAGTGCCCCTTTTTGCATGGTTACCCCTACTGTTTTGCCAGATACCTGATGCCAACTGGACTGTGTGCCCTGGGTCCCTGACAATCAGGTTCCCAGGGTAAATGTTCTTTCCCAAAACGGTACCTCTGTCCCCAAAATTGGCACACCTCTGGGCCATATGTAAATCCTTTGTAAAGGGTACCCTTAGTGCCAAGGGCCTTGTGACCAGAGCAGTATTCTGGAGGCTGCAGCATGCATTATGCCACCCTCAGAGACCCCCTCACATGAACACCCACACACTGCCATTGCAGGCTACGTGTTTGAGAGCAGACTAAACTGAAGAGTCAACATGGCACCAATTGTTGGGTGCCATGCCCACCAAAACTGCCTGTGGCATAGGCAAGACACCCCTCTAGCAGGCCTTACAGCCCTGAAGGCAGGGAGCACAATACCACCAGTAAGGTCATAGCTGCATAAGCAATATGACCCTTCAGTGTCAGTGCCATTCACATGCATTGTAAGCCATTTTGAGTATAGGGGCTGGGAGATTGTCATGAACTCCACAGCCCCAGATTCGTTCCACTGAAAACTGGGAGGTTTGGTGCCAATCTTATCAGCACATTAAACCCACACTGATGCATGTAAAATGCACTCAGATGGCATCTTGGAGATGCCCCCTGAAAAACCACAAGCTCTGGTGTGGTTCCCGACTTGCTGCCAGACATCTGTCACTACCAGACAGATTTCTGGAGGACCCCTGGGTAGGGAGCCACCACCGTCTTGGTCCTGAAACAAAGCCCATCCTGGGCAGAAGTGTCATGCCTTCTCCCCCATGATGGGTAGGGTCCACAAAGGGGAAGCTTCAAAGCCCTGCCGCCTTTGTGGTCTGCCCCCAATCCTGGTCTGCTATCAGCACCTGGCCCCCAAGGATTCTGACCCCCACTTTGAGTTTGAGAATTGTGGGAAAACCTAGCTAGGAAGGAAGGTGTACCCACCTTTGCCAACACCACGCCTCAGGTCAGGGAGACAAACTGAAGCACATATTTCAGTCCCCTTCATCTTGAAGATGAGGGGACTCACCCAATCAGGATGTGTAGGGAAGGGACCCATTGGCCCCTACCTGCACACCCCGAGATGTCTCCCCAACGATCCGGACCTCGTCTGCACCAGTGGCTGCCCTCGCCAAGACTCCTCTTCGACGCTTGCAGCTTCCTTTCAAAGCGTCCCCTTGACCGGACCCAACTAAGGAAACTAGACACCAAAAGCACTACATTGGGCTCCAATCTCTCATTTGACCTCTGCAACCAGTCGCCCATGTGCCGCTGAGGGTGCACTGTCTTTATCTACCCGACCCCTGTCTTGGGTAAGTGTTACCAGCTCGAGGCTGACCTACAAAACCGTGTACTACCTGGTAAGTCACTAACCTTGTTTTCCATCATAGGAATCCATTGAACTGTAACATAGCATTGCATATCTTTATCATTGCAAAATCTAAAAACTGTAATTGACATTTACAGAAAGTTCTCAAAACTGTAAAGTATTTACTGCATTTACAAAACCATACTGCATCCTTGAACAGTATTTCCAGTCTTACAAACTGTATAACTTACCTGCACTAAGTGATTTATGGTTCTAGTAATAAAAAAACCAAAGTAACAACCTTTTATACAAACAATTGGTCTGGATTTAGTCTGTGGGTGACATTTCTTACCTGAATGCTTAACATTACCCTCTGATAAAGCTTAACTGCTCAGCCCAGCAATCAGTAACTTGAGAGTAAGCCATCATCTACTTTAGCCTCTGCTATACATCTGGGGATCCCCTTAACTCTGTGCTCACTATACCTTACTTTGGTATAGTATATACAGAGCCAGCTTCCTACATACCCTGAACAGAATTCTAGGGTGAACCAATGATTTCTTGCTATAAAAGCGTTCCTGGATCCTTTTTACCATGTATGAAGATAGTATGATGACTTATATTTTCCTAAAGAGATATCATTGTAGACCGCTTAAATTTCTTTTGTTGCTCAACTTAACAGGATGCAGAAATATGCATCACAGAGGTTTATCGAGAACATCTACTCATCTCGCATGTTCTTAACCATTTCTCTATTTTGTAGGTTTGTATTGGCTCTTCATGGCTCTTTAGGTTTTTTAGGTCGAGCAATTTATTGCTCTAAACCTATTACATGTGACCAAACTCTCTTGAACAACCCGGATTTCCTACAATGCATGTTGTGTACTGGAGCGTAAAAGCTTCCCCAGGCGCGCGCTTGGCCTCACTCATACCCCATATGCCTGCTCCCCCTCCCCCGCCCCCCATGCCTCGCACCAGACTCCCCTGCTGCTCGCCATATGCTCGTTCCCTCCCACTGGCAGCCTGCGGCCACTGATCACAGTAAAGACTTTGATCTATCCACCTGTCTACCACCACCCCCGCGTCCACCACCACCACCACCGCGTCCACCACCACCGCGTCCACCACCCCCGCGTCCACCACCACCACCCCCCCGCGTCCACCACCACCACCCCCCTGCGTCCACCACCACCACCCCCCCGCGTCCACCACCACCACCACCGCGTCCACCACGTCCACCACCACCACCACCGCGTCCACCACGTCCACCACCACCCCCGCGTCCACCACGTCCACCACCACCCCCGCGTCCACCACCACCCCCGCGTCCACCACCACCCCCGCGTCCACCACCACCCCCGCGTCCACCACCACCCCCGCGTCCACCACCACCCCCGCGTCCACCACCACCCCCGCGTCCACCACCACCCCCGCGTCCACCACCACCCCCGCGTCCACCACCACCCCCGCGTCCACCACCACCCCCGCGTCCACCACCACCCCCGCGTCCACCACCACCCCCGCGTCCACCACCACCCCCGCGTCCACCACCCAAGCCACCGCGTCCACCACCGCCACCGCATCCACCACCACCTCCACCACCACTCTAAATACCACTCAGTGCCACATAATTACACACCACATAATTACACTCTACTGAATGCAACACACTCCACACAATACCACTCAGTGCCACATAATTACACGCCACATAATTACACTATCTCTCCATCCATCGCCCTCCCTCTCCATCCATCGCCCTCCCTCCATCCATCCATCGCCCTCCCTCCATCCATCCATCGCCCTCCCCCTCCATCCATCCATCGCCCTCCCCCTCCATCCATCCATCCCCCTCCCCCTCCATCCATCCATCGCCCTCCCCCTCCATCCATCCATCGCCCTCCCCCTCCATCCATCCATCGCCCTCCCCCTCCATCCATCCATCGCCCTCCCCCTCCATCCATCCATCGCCCTCCCCCTCCATCCATCCATCGCCCTCCCCCTCCATCCATCCATCGCCCTCCCCCTCCATCCATCCATCGCCCTCCCCCTCCATCCATCCATCGCCCTCCCCCTCCATCCATCCATCGCCCTCCCCTCCCCCTCTATCCATCGCCCTCCCCTCCCCCTCTATCCATCGCCCTCCCCCTCCCCCTCTATCCATCGCCCTCCCCCTCCCCCTCTATCCATCCCCCTCCCCCTCTATCCATCGCCCTCCCCCTCTATCCATCGCCCTCCCCCTCTATCCATCGCCCTCCCCCTCTATCCATCGCCCTCCCCCTCTATCCATCGCCCTCCCCCTCTATCCATCGCCCTCCCCCTCTATCCATCGCCCTCCCCCTCTATCCATCGCCCTCCCCCTCTATCCATCGCCCTCCCCCTCTATCCATCGCCCTCCCCCTCTACCCATCGCCCTCCCCCTCTACCCATCGCCCTCCCTCTCTATGTGTGGGAGGAGTCAGACCCACACAGAGAAGTAGAGTGCTTGCAAGAAGCCTCCCATAGAGCAGCACATGCGCGCTGCGCTAGGCTAGACCTAAAAAAGGAGAGCGTAATTAACACTCTGCTCTTTAGAAATCTTTTCACTTTTAGGAATATTTCCCTTGGACTCTGTACTGATGCAGTTTAGTCTTGGAATATATTCAACGGGTTGCCCTCCAACTGCCAGTGGTCCCTTGCATGTGCCATCTGTAAAATGTGATCACGGTCCTTGAAATTAAGCAGTCTGGCTGTGATTGGTCTGGGTGGCTTGACCAGGACTCTGTGGGCCTTCTCCGCAGTATACAAGTTGGGGGCCTTACCATCGAAAACCTACTTAAGTAGCCATTGCTCCACAAACAATTCCATGCTGGGACCCTCAGAGTGCTCCGGGACCTCACTGAAGAGGATATACTTATGCCTAGAACCGCCCTCGTCATGATCCGCGCAGGCTGTCAGTTTCCCATTATCCAACTGCTTCTATCTGATCTGCGCATCATGGTCTTTGACAAAAGGGGCCATGTCAGTTATGGAGCATTCTGCCTTTCCTACCTTCGCCTCTAACTTACAGTGATCTGCCCGCAAGAGGTCTCTATTTTCTGTTGAGGGGCCACATCCATGTCACGGGTGGCAGCTAGGATTGTATCAGTGGGTGCTTCGAGAGGCAACCCATTTGTCCTTGCACATTCATCCAACTTCAGGCCGAAGGTCTCGGACCCCCAAGACCAATTCATTTGCTTTGGCCACACGATTATTCCTGGCCGGCGCTTATTTGCTTCCCCCACTAGGTCCCACCGGCTAGCTACATGCAGGCAAGACTCCACCCCTACGATGCTCTGGACCGGTACCCGAGGATCTACGATCTCAGCGCCCCAGTCTGTCAGGCCAGAACTCTGCTGCCAGAGGGACAGCCAGCAAAGTCTCTCAAAGTCTGGTCAGGCCATCAGCAACTCCTTGCCCAGGATACTCGTGTCCACCACATACACCTGGCGATCTGCTCCCTAGATGTGCATTCCCCCTCCACAGTTCCACTGGGACCAGCACGCTACTCAAGGTCACAAACCCTCACACGAGTTGCCCCAGGTGTGTAACCTTCTACCAGCTGACATCCGGCCAATGTTCAGAGGAACGCCTCTCCCAGCCTATTGCAGCACTGCGCAACGCACTCGTTAATAGCACCACTAACCAGGTCTCCCTGAAACCCTCACAGGGCCTAAGGGGAGATCTGACAAGGCCGTTGCAGACTCATCCTCCACCTATGCTCTGGCTCACTAATCACCCTTGCCTGGATTCTTCAGGAGGAACTGTCAGTCTTTCTCCATCACACACAGGTAGAATTAACATCCCACTGGGCTGAGACTGCACTCGAGACCTTCTGCATTGATAATACAGGGCTGAGCAAATTTGAACTCAGAGCCTTGGGAAGGCCTCCCTACAACATTCCATGGACCACATTGTCTTCACCGCAGCTAGGTCCCCGAAGTGAGTCTAAACTTCAGAATTTTGAGCCATCGGTTTGATGGGAGGCTTGGGTAAATGGCAATGCAGCTGTCCAGGCCTTAGTAAATTGCTACCCCTGTCACCAAAGAACACTGCATAAAAGCACAGAAAACCTGGAATATGGAATTGGAAAATACAGTTTATATAGGTGACTGTTCTGTACAGGGGAGTCATGACCTTCTCTACAACACCAACAAGATGTTATGCCTTTGACTCAGCAGCAGGTACTCTCCTATCTGGGGAGCTATAGACATAGTTGCTACAGTAGATATATCATTAGACCTTAAGAAAAGACGCTCAGCTCTGTCAGTGGCCAGTTTCATTTTGCAGAATGACAAAAACGACTTCCTTCAAAACACAGACAAATACTGGAGATACACTGATCTTTCAGCAGAAAAATCAGAGGGCACATTCTACAACAAGAAGCCCAGCGTGACCATACAAGAGACTGCAATCTGACATAATAGAGAGGGACCAAGCTTAACTGCCTGAAAAACTATTTCCAGAAATCTATAAGCAAATGTAAGTCTTTCTTAGGAGCCCCAAGAACAACCTGTCCAGGAAAGAATGGTCCACTCTCAAAGGCAATAAACAAATGCAATATGGCCCACTGTCTGATCAGTGACCAACCAGTGTACTCATCCCGTTTGCCAAACAGCATAGACTAGGGTTGCAAGAAAAGTGCATGTCTCCAGAAAACCCTGTGTTCATCTGATACTATCTGTCAATCAGCACTTGTTAAGCTGGATGTTTGTGATTACATATTTCTCCCCATTCCAACATATGCAGACACTACTGACAAAATCATGAAAACAATCCAAGATTGAGGTATTTTAATACTTGCAAGAGGCAAACTAAATACACAGTAAAGTAAAAAACATTTACGTACATGCATGTGTTTTGAGAGTGACACTTTACACAAACATGAACATCCAGTAATGGAACTGTTGGAATATGATGACCTATGACTATTACCCATTTTAAGAAATTGAAGACCACGGGTTAAAGTGGTAGGAAGGTTTCCAAGATGGAAAACAAATGCATACCTTGGTATCCTGGGGTCGTGCCACGTGCTAACTCCAGTCTGCGTGTGCAAAAAATAAACCTGTCCCTGTACTGTAGTTCGTTGCTCTGTGAATAAAGTGGAAATTGAAATAGTTATCAAACACTTGCCCATCTAGATTAAGTATGCATTCCAACAAAAATGTACTTATTGACAAGGTACTGACAAAGCCTGAGTCTTTTGGATGGATGTTAAAGATTGTGCTAAAAAGATATTGAGTGCGATTATTGGTAAAAGGGCCAGAGACATTGATGCAATTTTCTTCAAAGTATTTGCTTAGTGAAGCATCCATAGTGTTACTTTTATCCAGTTTCTAACGGCTTATTTTTGGCATTAAAATTTGACAAGCACAGAACTAGGAACATATAGTCATGTCGGTGTAGCTTTGCAGCATGAAGAATTTACTATATTCACATGCTAGGCATTATTCAGCCATCTGGGGTTGGGTATGGAATTCTCAAACTTTTTTTTTGTCCTTCTCTATTTTTTTGCTGTTGGTGGGTGTCGATATACCTCCATTTGGTGTCCCCTTGTGACGTCATTATGCTTTCTCCGGAAGCTAACCCCCCCCTTTGGTCACCATCTGCAACAAAAAAAAATTACTTTTTTTTGTATGTTGGTCCCTCCTCATTTTCATAGTGGAAGTGGGTGAGGTCGCTTGTGAATCTCAAAAATTCGTTAAGCTGCAAAGCTACACTGACTGGTAAGAAACTTTACGTTTAGCAGCGTGAATTTTTTCTGTATTCGCCTGCTATGCATTGACTTTGTAGAGGTTTGTTACTTCTGTGGTGGTTGGGTTGAAAATGAGCATTGATTAGTAAACAAATATTGCAAGACCCTTTGTCTTACTTGCGCTTCTTTGTTCATCTGTATAGCCACACAATAGTGATTTGTGAACTTGTGCACTGATGACTATGTTGATACAACACAAATGTCTTGTAATGGGGTATTCGCTAGAAAGGTAATGGTTGCTCCTTTCTTTTATCATTGCATTATACCCTGGTGCTGAATGTAAAGTTTCTCCTGCATTCTTGTGGCACAGCTGAATAGTCTGTGATATCCATATTGCAATCGTGATTTTAGTTAGTGGTCTTACTAGAAAGCGGTTTGCAAATGAAATGAATAACTGTTTTCCTGTCTGGTTTTGTTCTTTTGATAAATTAAATTACTGCACTTCTTGCGTCTAATGGGTGTAACGTCCTTTCAGCGAGCTTCCTTCGTTTTTGAAAGAAACTTGCTATTTGAATACTTTGATTTAAGTGGAATTGTGAGAATATTTTTGGCACGAACTGCGGGTCTGTTCTGAAGACAATTCTGTTCTTGTGTACTTAAAAATATGGTTCTTGTAACGCGAGTGCCTGTAACTCACTGACCCCGCATAATAAAGTTATGGCCACTAAAAAGCCGTCTTCAGAGTGAACATTTGCGATGTTGCCCTGTGTAACTATTCGAAAGGGGCCTTCATGATCTGTGTAAGCACTACATTCAAATTACAAGTGGGTGCACATACCTTTTTTGGTTGTGGAATTCTCTTTGCTCCTCTTTACCACAGGTGCCGTAAAAAAAAGTCTCCCAATGTGGCCCCTTGTGTATGTCACTACTGTTGCTAAATGAACCTTTAAAGGAGCATGTGTTAGTTTGCAGTCTCCGAGAGGTATTAAAACAATGAGCACTGTTTTGTCCCTTGTGTTCTTCCTTCATAATCCCTCTTTAAGACACCAGAGTGAATATCTTTTTGATTTAGCCTAATAACACGTTCTTGTTGCTGGCTTCTTTGCCTCTTTTAGGACAGCCATGATATTCTCTGGTAGTTTTAGGTATCTAAAATCTAAGTCTTCAGGTGCCATGCTGCCAGGCCTAAAGACTGTGGTTCTGGGTGTAGCACCCTTCCTTCTACCATTGACAGCAGATCTGGTCTGTTAGGTAATTTATTAATTTTTCTCTGAGATAGTTCTATCAACTTCGAGAACCATGATGGTTTCGCCATAAGTGGAGAAATTAGTATCAGGGTCATCCTGCTGTTCTTGCATTTGCTGATCACCCTCTGTAGTAGTAGAATCGGGTGGAAAAGCATACTCAAAACTCCTTAACCGGTTTATCTACTGTGCACTCCCCATGGATTGGTGGGAAGCTTGTCTGGAGGCAAAGTTTTGGCATTTTGTGTTCAGGGAAGTTGCGAAATGATCTATTTCTGGAGTTACCGGTTTCTGAAAAATTCTGTTGAGTATGGTTTGGTTTTCCCATATGTGAGAATGGGTCTTGTCTGTTCAGTCTGTCTGCCTCAACATGGTCTTTTCCTGGTAGATGGACTTCTAAGATTTCCATCTTCATTGAATCGTACATTTTCATAGCTCTTGTACTAACTTAGACAATGGTAAGGATCGTGTCCCCAGTCTGTTGATGTAGCACATGGTGATTGTATTGTCTATTTGGATGAATATTGTATTCCCCACAACTTTCTGAAAGGCTTTTACAGCGAGGAATACTGTTTTTAGTTCTAGGATGTTGATACGCTGAACCGCATCTTGTCCCTTCCTGACGCCCTGCACGTTGAGATTGTTCATGTGAGCTTCCCATCCTATATGAGAGGAGTCTGTTGTAATGGTCACTGTAGGAGTTGGTTGAGCAAATGTTCTCCCCTATGTTATATGTGATATGCTCCACCACAATATCTTCTCCTTTATCCCTTGCGTGACAACAACTAGATCTTATCAATTCCCTGTTGCCTTTGACCATTAATTTTACAACCATTCCTGCATTGGTCTCATGTGGAGTCTGGCATTTGGAATCAAAGGGATGCAGGAAGCTATCATTTCTAGTAACTGCCCCACTGTCCGAGGTTGCACCTTCAGATACTGCTGTGTTTCCTTAAACAGTGATTGTTCTCCCCTCGCTGGGACACTCTCCCTGGGATAGACTCTATCCTTGCCCCCAGAAACATTTTCACTTGTTCTGGTTGTGGTGATTACTTCTCCAGGTTTGGAGAGAATCCCAGCCTGTATAGAGTTCTAATTACTTGCTTTATGTGATGTTTGCACTTTTTGTGTGAATTTACCCTTACCAGCCAGTTGTCTAGGTAGGGATAAAAGTGTTTGCCTGGTCTCCATATGTGTGCTTCTCCGTAGGTGAGCTGCAACTCGTCCTAAGCACTTTGTGAATGTTATTTGTTCAGATTTCATGCCAAATACTATTACCTTGAACTGGTTGTGATTTTGCTCACCAAAAAGCTGAGGTACTTTTTGTGACCTGCATTCATTGGGATGTGCAAATAGATGCCTTTTAAGTCTATTGCGGACATGTAATCCCCTCTATGCAGTAGTAGGTTGTCATCTTGATTTTTTGGGTTTATAAATTTGCTTAGAAATCTTAGGTCAATAATTGGCCTTAGTGTTTTGTCTACCTTTGGGATCACAAAATTTGTTGAATTGTTTCCTTTTTTGTTGATTGGTATTCTTGGTACTGGTTCCATTGCATCTTTTGCTAGCAATTGCGCTACCTCCTTTAATAGATGGGATGTTTCCTCCTTTGAATGAACCTCTCTTCTTGGACCCCTGCATTGTTTAATTCTATGCAATATCCATACTGTATTAGGTTTAGGATCCACTTGTCTAAGGGGATCTTCCTCTACCCCTGAAGGAAGTTTTTTTATTCTGCCTTCTATTAGTGGTAGGTGTAGGAGTTGGTGATCTTACCTTTCCTCTTCCAGATGTTAGTAGAGCTTGTTTTGTGACTGTTGCTGAGTCAATTATTTACAAGTGGTGAGGTCTATTCTTTTACTCTTTTTGTCAGGAGGTGGTGCTGAGGTTGTTCGGATGTTAGCCTCTTCCTCACTGTAATAATTGAGTCTGCTGGTAGAGTGCCCCTTATGTAGGGCGATCATTGGATGAATATCTCCAGTTTGTCTATGCCCTTGGTGTGTTAGCTCGACATCTGGGAGGCTCTTAAAAGTACTCCTTCGCCTGGCCCAAGACACTTGGTAGCATAGGCAAGAATTGGCTCTTTGATTGCATGGGCATAAGTGTCTCCAACAGGAAAAATGCATGAAGTTTCTCTTCTAGTTGACCCCACATTGGTCTGCTACCTTTTTTTTTTTAATCACCCGATTGTCGATGCCTATGTAATCTGGTGGTGATGATCTTCAAGGGTAACTGTTTACCCACTCTTCTGGTGAGTCTGTGTCGAAGTCCTGCCACTGTATTTCAGTGTATTCAGAAGCCTCTCAACCCCGATATAGTCCTGCCATTTGTACTTCCTCCTCTTCATAGGAGGTGGCTCGATCTCCTCAAAGTTTTTCTCTCCCTGATCCTTTGATGTTGAGGATTTCTTGGGATTCATAACTCCTTTAGACTTTTGACGAACTCTTTGCCTTTCTGGAGCAGGACCAACATTTCGGCTTGGAGACAACTTTTCTTTCTTTTGATCTAGTCGGCCCGTTCATCGTCGAAATTCTCGCGCGTCTTCCTCTTCGACGTCAAAGAGTGTTTTGTTTCGTAGATTAATTGGTTGGCGAATCACGGTATGTTTGCAACCTTTCTAGATTGCGTCTTTAATCAATTAGCAGGCATTTTTGGCCAGCTGCCGTCTTCCTTTCAAAGGTACAGAGGTGACCCTGGTCTGAGACTGCGGCAGTCAAGTGTTATGACGCTGAGTCTCCCTTTGAGGTTTTTGTGCCGGATTTTCACGACTGTTCTCTTATCACAGTTCTAGATGGCTTCTTGGCGCCTATGTCTTGATGTCAATGTCGATCTCCGTTTCCCTTTCTGGTCCTTCAGAGACGTTCTCTTCGTCGCATGAGAGGCCCAAGTCTCGTAGAGGGGAGGGGGAAGCTGCAGACACTGCATGCTGTGCTGGGCTCAACTCTGCTGCTCTTACCCTCAGGGTCTTCGGCGTGAACACGGAAAAGTTGTTACAGTCCTCACTGTGATGGCCTACGGGAAGGCAAAGATTGCAAACCGGATGTTTGTTTTCTGTGCAAATTTGTGGTGGCTGTTTTTGCAAAACTGGAATGGTGTTTTTTCCATTACTCCGTACAGGGAGTCCCCCACCCCTCACCCCCAGCACATACACTCTCCAAAATTATTCGCCTCCTCTCGAAATCTCCCCGTGTACCTTCTTTAAATGTTTTTTTGTAACTTCGGTTATTTTCAGTGAAAATCTCAGAATCTTCGGTTAACCACTTCTGCCAAGTGTTGGAACGCCTTTAGCATGCATCCAGCCCCAACAGTGGAAAAAAAACTAAAAACATTAAGGCGACCAAAGGTGGGAGCTTCCGGAAGCACGATTATGTCACAAGGGGACACCAAATGGAGATGCATCAACACCTATAAACATCAAAAGAGAAGAGGGCAAAATGTTTTATGGAGAAATCTGGACTCAACCACTAGATGGCTGAATAGTGCACGGCATGTGCATCCAGAAAAGAGTCACGCTGCAAAACAGACTGTGTTCTAGAAAGAAAGATGGGAAGCAAATGGCTTAGAGAGACTTCAATCTGGTGTATTTGCAAAGATGAAAATAGGTCACTGGACTGTTAGTAGTAAGGCTGACAATTTAAACATCACAGTCGACGAAGCAAACAGGAGGGCATAAGAAAAGGTGCACAGGTCACACCGAAAGCAGGGCAATAGAGTGGCTGTAAAGTGAACTGGACATAGATAAAATATTTAGCAGGCTCATTGCTAAATTTCAATGAAGTCATTGTCAGGTTTCTTAGGCTCAATGTGATTTTCAGTTATATGAGCAGAGACACCTACAATAGGGGTATCTTGATTTCCAACATGGATATCACTTTTTACCTGCATTTAGAGGGCAGCAGAATACTTAAGGTAGGCAGAGTTATAGAGGTCCAGTGAAAGTGATTTGCACAATTTCACAAAACTTAGGAAATAAGGCTTAATTTACCAAAGCACAATACAAACATGACTTCAGGTTGCACACAGATGTCTTAAGCAAGTGCATTATGCTTACTTGCTTGAAACAGAACTTGTGATTTGGAGTGTTGAACAGAGCTGCAAAAAGAGAAGACCTTCCAGTAGTTTTAACCTATACTTTGGAATCTGTAGTGGTGAAGCCAGTGCACACTGCAAAAAACTGCATTAGTGGGAGCGTCTAAAATTGAGACCTACGGTGTAATTGATTAATCGTTGATCCAGAAAACCTTTTGCTTATTTCCTACAATATACTTCCCATTAGATTTTGTGGTCTACGAACCATAGTCTGCTTCACTAATGTGACTGATATAGCTTACTACTGGTCCGACATTTCCCACAAAACAAAAATAAGGTAATTTTGCACAAATATTTAATGCATCCCGCTTCCATCTGTCTAATTTCCCTAGGACTTACCATAGCCTTCAGGTAAGTCAGGTGTCTGGTGGCCATGTGGTCTGTTTGGAGGCGTCTGTACATGCCCTCTGACCTCAGGGTTCCGAAGCCTCTGTGCTTGAAGCCTCTGCTCTTGACCTGGTGATTCTAGAAGCCTGCAGTTTCCTCCACCAGCAGCTCCAGTACCATCAGAATAGGGAGCTGGTTCCTCCATTAAGCCACTAAGTGGCCTTCCTGGTCCAGAATCTTCACAAACGGGTCTATAAACATGCAATAGTTTTAGTTACAGAGCACTGTAGTTACCTTTATCAATTTGCTTATAATGGAATCATGGACTAGTTCATCAAACTGTAGCAAGCGTAGAAATGGCTTTATTTTGAAAAGTGAGGTCACAGGATGCACAGTATGTCACCCCTGCATTCACCTTTCATTACCTACTTCTGATGGTGCAATCCTCGCCTTAATTAAAAAGCATTTTTTAGAGGAAATAAGGCAAAATAAGCTCACGAGAAAATACAATCACATTACTTTCTCAACTCTAGCCTATGCACTCATAACCCCCACACCGAAGACTTTTCACTGGCTGCTGAGGTTCAATGTTCAGGCACCACACCTTGCTACCCTTCCAAAGATTTCTAGCCCCAACAACTTGCCTGTTAACCACAGATTACTTGTACCTCTATCCCTCCATTGGGTAGCCGCATACACAAATTTTGGTGGCATAGAATTACATATCCAGGATAAACACTTACGCTTTCCCACAGCCACTAAGATCTGATGTGAACTTTATGCAATTAAGTAGAATTCAAATGTGATGTGGCCCCAAAGATCCACTCATGCTTGAAAAGTGATCTACCAATAGGATATGTCTATATACCTCCACAAGTCAGTCGGAAAAAATAAATAAAGAAGATCAGCTACGAAGTGAAGGTTGCTCCCTGAACTTCGAGGTTTTGTCAAGGACACATCCCAACATGCAAATGATTTTCTGAATGATAGGCAGTCACATCTCTTGAGCAATATGTCAGACTCCCACGTTCTTGACAACTTGTTCTTCTGTATCCCAATCCTTCAACACTGACATGACTTTAATCACTTGAGAAGAATCATTCCGTGCTTGACAAACACAATTTTAACATTGTTATGTCCAAGAGATCAAGAAAAAATAAAATATATATATATATATATATATATATATATATATATATATATATATATATATATATATATATATATATATATATATATATATATCACGCTCAATTTCCTCCAAAATTGTTTAGAAAATCAGCACTCGTAGACAAGTCGGTAATACCTTTCCTGAGTTTATTTCACAGTGTCAACAGACGCGTTTCAGCTACAAGCCTTCGTCAGTGTTGTTTACGCGCGCCTAGCAGCGTGTGTGCATTTCCCTGCTTTTCAAAACAAAGCAGGGAAATGCACACACGCTATTAAAGTATTGCACTTTCCAATATGGCGCGACCCCTAGCTGACCTGTTTCAGTCCCTCTTCTATTGTAGATACCGTCACATGACACCCCTTTAAAATGTTTGGCTGCTAGGCGCGCGTAAACAACACTGACGAAGGCTTGTAGCTGAAACGCGTCTGTTGACACTGTGAAATAAACTCAGGAAAGGTATTACCGACTTGTCTACGAGTGCTGATTTTCTAAACAATTTTGGAGGAAATTGAGCGTGATGTGATTGTGGGGCCCCGCCGCCGCAGACTGCACCCACTCGCGAGTGACCCGTCGTTCTGGCAGGGAAGAGAGCTTGGAATATATATATATATATATATATATATATATATATATATATATATTCACTGAAAAACCATAGGTTTCACACCAGTTATAGTTAGGTGGAAATTTTACTCGCATAAAACCATTTAAATTCCCACGTTATAGTTAGTTGGACTCACTATAACTTGCGCGTGCAATGCACTGCTGATGACGTCACATATTACATCACTCATGACATGGTCAGTGACATCACTGATGACATCACTGATGACATCTCAAATGACATCACTGATGACAACATCCTTGTGACAAAGTGGCAGACCTCCTATCAGCATAAAATAACCTTTGACACACACCGCGGCCAGGGCGACTGACGCTGGAATCTGGGGACCACGGTTCGATCCCCGGCTCCGGCGGCAGATTAGCCCAGCACCATGTGACTCTGGGCAATAGCTCGCTTAATCTTCCCGACGGCCCCCCAGCGCCTAGAGACCCTTACGGGTGATTGTGCGCTTTACAAATGTGGACTTTACTTTTACTTTTTACACATTCAAAAATAGAAACTAACATTTTCTTAAAAAAGAAGAAACCAATACCAATTACAACAACTTATTAGATAATTCCAACATCTACATACACATCCACTCATTCACCAACAGTTCTATATAGTCACTCATGCATGTACTTACTCATCATATGTACTCATACACCTATACATCCTGTTACACACTAATACTCATCCATATAGTTACTCACACACAAATTCACACATGCAAATAAACTATCAAAAAAACATTTACTTGATTATACTGCTATATACACACCACTACACATACTTCTACAGAAACGGAAACATATTTACTCTTAAACAATCAATTATAAAAACACATACTCACTAACCCACCCATACACACAATCATCCACCCATACAGTCTTGCACACATGCTGTCTTCAAAATACATACAAATAGTGAGTCACTCATTCATGCATCTGTGCTCTAAGTAATATCCCCCACCGAACCATACAGACACTGATACTGATACTCAAAAAAACAACTAATAACCCATATACACACTCATGTAGCTACTCACCAACCCATGCAGCCACTTATACACAAAGTGAGACACAGATACAGATATTTAAATATTTAAACATTACTCGCTAATATATGTATTCACTAAGATACATTTAATAAGTCAGTTAACCAATCAATTTTACACAAAAAAACATCAATTTAGACATTTATTTACCCATTTATTCTTCCATCAACCTTTAGATATACATATATAAAAAATATTTATTTTTCAGAAAGATACACATTCACTGGATGATGTCATGAGTGATGTCATGAGTGATGTCACTGACCATGTCATGAGTGATTTAATATGACACGTCATCAGCAGTGCATTGCACGCGCAAGTTATAGTGAGTCCAACTAACTATAACGTGGGAATTTCAATGGTTTTATGCGAGTAAAATTTCCACCTAACTATAACTGGTGTGAAACCTATGGTTTTTTTCAGTGAGTGAGTATATATACAGCAAAACGCGTTTCGGACAACAATCTGTCCCTGGTCACGGTACAAACCGTGACCAGGGACAGATTGTTGTCCGAAACGCGTAGGTGGGGATCCTACAGAAAATAAACCCAAGAATTTAAACCTATGGAGTAGTGTGCGGCGTGTTTCTTTATTGAAACGATTTTTGCTGAGAGGTATTTTGCGAGGGTGTCCTGAACCTCGCCGCCGGCACCAGCTATAGAGCTCCTCTCACTATTGGGACATTTGCTTATACATATATATATATATATATATATATATATATATTATATAACATTTCTATGGCAAAATGAAACCCCTCATTTTGTTCCTTTTCAAATTAAATGTATTAAGTGTTACCACTTTATTCCAATCAAGATGACTTCAGGTGTTCCATACTTTTGTCATAAGTAGGACTGTTAGCGTTCTAGTTGTTCTTTAGAACACTCTGGGACATTCCGTCATTGGGCTACAGTTGGGCTACATCTGGCTGATATTTGGGCTACATTTGGGCTCTTTTGTCTCTGGTGGCCATCTTGGGAGACTGCATATCAGAATTTTTTTAATGAAATATAAGAGGATTTGAGAAGTCACTCAAAATGTACCCTAATTTTTCTTTCGTCAGCACTAATCATAATTTCTATGGCAAAATGAACCCCCTCATTTTGTTCCTTTGCAAATTAAATGTTTTAAGTGTTAACACTTTATTCCAATCAAGATGACTTCAGGTGTTCCATACTTTTGTCATAAGTAGGACTGTTAGCGTTCTAGTTGTTCTTTAGAACACTCTGGGACATTCCGTCATTGGGCTACAGTTGGGCTACATCTGGCTGATATTTGGGCTACATTTGGGCTCTTTTGTCTCTGGTGGCCATCTTGGGAGACTGCATATCAGAATTTTTTTAATGAAATATAAGAGGATTTGAGAAGTCACTCAAAATGTACCCTAATTTTTCTTTCGTCAGCACTAATCATAATTTCTATGGCAAAATGAACCCCCTCATTTTGTTCCTTTGCAAATTAAATGTTTTAAGTGTTAACACTTTATTCCAATCAAGATGACTTCAGGTGTGCCATACTTTTGTCATAAGTAAGACTGTTAGCGCTCTAGTTGTTCTTTAGAACACTCTGGGACATTCTGCCATTGGGCTATAGTTGGGCTACATCTGGCTGATATTTGGGCTACATTTTTTTTTTTGTCTCTGGTGGCCATCTTTGGGCTACATTGGGCTACATTTGGGCTCTAACATATATATAGCCCAATGTAGCCCAATATATATTTTTTCAAAGTAAATTTTTGTAAAAACCACTGGAGCATATATCTTGAGACATAGCAAAGGCACCTCGGGGTACCAGTCCCTACAATTTTGGCAAGTTTGGTGGAAATCCATTCAGCCGTTCGGGCTAAAAATGAGTCCAACCGCCCTATGGAAATTAACATGGGGAAAACACGTTTTGGGACCCCCTTTTATCTCGGCCCCAGCTTGACGGATCCCCCCCGAAACTTTCAGGGAAGGAGCGGAGCGAAGCGAGGCAAAGTTAAGGAAAATTACAGGCAGATCCCTCATTCGGCGCCAAAGTTATTCCTAATAGAATGTTGCGGATTTCCTATGGAAAACAATCCTAACTATAACTACCTACTGGCGACTGCCAGTAGGTATGGCAGAGGCCCTAGTCTCATATATATATATACATATATATATACATATATATATATACACATATATATACACATACATATATATACATATATATATACATATATATACACACATATATATACACATATATATACACATACATATATACACATATATATATACACATATACACATACATATATACACATATACATATATATATTCCTTTAATGTTCCATTTGCCCAATGTGTTTCAGAAAGCTGTGCATTATATATATATATATATATATATATATATAATTCCTGGATTAACCCTCAAAAGGCTGTGCGCTCTAATTCTGCAATGCTGGATCAACATCACATGTAACAAACAATGTTCCCACAAAGAAACCATAAAAAGCTCAATAACTCCTGTGGTATCTACATTAAAGTTCATTAAAACTCACCTACATTTCTAACCATCACAAACTGTTCAGTGTTTGGTTAAGAGTAGATTTACAATAACATCATTTATAAAAATGAAGAGCACCACATGGGTGAAATAACATTGGATTCAAAAGTCTATATAAAACATTGCACTGTTTACAAACACATATTTAAGGCCTATGCGGGTTACTGTATGATTACGGGTTAAGAGGACAATCCTACATTTTTCGTCATCACATTGATTTGGACTGTTTAGTGGAAATTTACTTCAATTGAATCCATTAAACTATCACACCTAAAGACCCTCATTTGTAAAATGAAGTCACAAAACCCGAAAAAACACAATGGTCTTGTGACATGATCATATGATTAACCCCGAGCAAGGGTTAACGGATTTCAGTTTAATAGCAATTTGCAGATATGAGTGTTAATGTGCACTAGTGTTAACATTGTACTCAAGACTGCTGCCTCTTTAGTGTTTATCATCACCAACCCACACTTGGCTGCTTAAAAGTAAATACTATGCTCGCCCAAACAAAATCATCTAAAACAAAAGTACATACCCTTCATTTTCTAATAATCCTCTGCAATCAACAACAGAACCTCCTGTGCCTATTCGGTCTCGGGTCTGTAAACTTACTGAAATATCAAACATTTAAAAAAGGACAAAAACATTAAACTGCATTTTTATAAACCGAACATTTCACGTGTAACATGGTTAAACATTGTACGAAAAGCAGTATAGCAAGACACTGTACAAACATTTATAAGAAAATTAATAGTATACCATTCTGTCATAAGGGAAAAATGTAAAGCTGGTTGAAATTATAGGTTTCAGGAACAAATTAATACCTGCACCATCAAAGAGAAAGTTCCTGAATAGAAAGCTTTGTATGCTAGTTTGTCTGAAACGATTTTAATATAGCAGACATTAGTACATTAATATAATAGACATTAGGTTAAAACAGAAGCCTTTTCAATATTCTACGAAGGTTTAATTCACAGGTTCACTATTGATACGTTGTAGGAAGCTGGATCTGTATATACTATACCAAAGTAAGGTATAGTGTGTACAGAGTCCAGTGGAACCAAAAGGTAGGCTGAGGTAAAATATAGCACCTTACCCTCTATTTGTGGTAATGTGGACGAGCAGTAAGGCTTTAACAGAGTAGTGTTAAGCATTTTTTGTACACACTCAGGCAAGAAATTGTGTCATGCACTCAGACTGAAATCAGACCAATTTGCTTGTATCAAAAATATGAATTTGTTGTTTTATTTCAAGAACCAAGCCAAGCCTGGTGCAGTTAAGTGAAAATACTTTGCAAGATTGTATGCAGTGAATTACAGTTGAATGCCGGTTTAAACACAGTTAGTTGATTTACAGGTAAGTCAACAGTTCCAAATTACTTTTCAGTTACTTTACAGATTACTGTGCATGTTACTTTTTGGATCACTTTTAAAGCTACTTTTGCTGAGAATAATAGCAAACTGACCATCTTATAGGACCCATTCACAATCAATTATAGTTAACAAAATCTTCAAGATGGAGATTAAACCACCACCCACCAATGAGAATCCAGACTTCTGGGTCAATCTGGAGTCATACAAGTCAGATCCACCTCCATCAACCTAGGTACCTTCTCTGCAACCTCACATTAATTTGATCCTGAGCAAGGAGGAGTGGCAGCCTTACTAGATTCCATAAATGTTTATTTCTTGCTATTGGCCATTTAACCGACCGCACTCCATAGACTCAGCATAGGGAAATATCCAATAGACATGATGGCTCTTGTATTTCTCACCTGTCACTGGGGCACAAGCAGAGGTACAAAACAGAGGTCTACTCTCCCCATTGCTTTTGTGTTTTTACATTAGTGGGGCCCCTAGCCTGTTGGCTCAGGGAAAGGCACATTAGTAGAGGACTGACTGAAGGTCGGCTTTTTACTTGTATTGATGAAATTGTATATTATGAAGGGGAAAAAAAACATTAGCGAATCGGTCACTGGTCATCGGAGAAATAATCTGGTTCATATATGGTCACATTTTTGTCCAGCTCGGAAATTATCAAGCTATCAATTCAAGGATATTTATTAAGCGCACGGATCACCCGGTGGTCTCACAGCGCTCACGGACAACTCTAATTTGCCAGCCAGCCAGGCAGGCAGATGTTACTGGCTTAATGATCGAACAGCCACGTTTTTAACTCCTTACGGGAACAATGATGATGGTGCGTAAATGAGAGGGTAGTTTATTCCAAAGGGAAGGCGCCAGGAAGAAGAACGATCTCCCACCATTTTTTACAGTACGAACTCTGAGAGGCATCAGAAGAGATTTATTATTAGACCTCAATAACCTGCAGGGCAGGTACCAGCTAAGTCGATTTACTAAATGACTAGGGCCTCTGCCATACACACTCCTGTGTGCTAAGCAGACGGTCTTGAAGCTGGTCCGCTTCCTCACAGGGAGCCAATGAAGATGTTTCAGACTTGGTGCTGATGGAGACCTGGATGGGAGATCCAGCACCAGCCTCACTGCTGTATTCTGCAGAATCTGCAGCCTAGAAAGAAGTTCTTCATTGATTGATGTCAACAGGGCATTTCCGTAATCCATACGGCTTATTATCAGTCCCTGGACAAGTGGTTTCCTGGCTTCTATTGGGATCCACTTGAAAACTTTACGCAGACTGCGCAAAATGCCAAAAAAAGGTACCTATTATATGGTTAACCTGGTTCTTCATTCATAATTTGTCATCAATTGGGATTCCTAGGTTCCGTCCTGCCTGTCTGGGAACTGGGCAAGAACTGACTTTAGGAGGCCACCAGTCATTTGACCAGTACTCACGTGCCTTACCAAAGAGTATTATCTCGGTCTTGTCACCATTAAGTTGCAAATGATTCATACTCATCCATCTGTTGACATGGGACATGCAGTTTATGAAGCGTTATTTGGTGTCCATGGGATCTGGGCCAAGGGTGATCAGTATCGGAGTATAATCGGCATAGGACAACAAAGCCATATGATCTGATCACCCTGGCCAGAGGGGTTACATATAGATTAAAGAGCGTAGGGCTCAAAATAGAACGTTGCGGTACATCCATCCGTACTGGCCGACTGCATGAAACCCTGTCACCGATCTGCACTGCGGTGGTTCGGTCAGTTAAGTAGCTCTTGAGCCACGTCAAAGCCTTCGCTCTGACACCAATCTCCCAGAGCCGACGTTCTAAAATGCTGCTGGAGATGGTGGCGAAGGCTGCCGATAAATCCACCAGGACAAGGATAGAAGATTGTCCTTTATCCAATGTCAAGTTAATGTTGTCCGTGATTTCCACCAGCGCGGCTTCAGTGCTGTGGCGGCCCTAAAACCTGATGTAGAAGAGTCCAGTAATCCGTGAGTTTCAAGGTGAGTCACGAGTTGTTGATTAATGAAAGACTCTAGTACCTTGCCAAAATAAGGGAGCAACGAGATTGGACGGTAGTTGGTCAAGAGTTTAGGGTCGGCCGTGGGTTTTTTCAAAATTGGCCTGACTCTGGTGCGCGTTCCATATTTCTGGACCCGCTGATAGTGACAATGACCTATTGAACAGGTTGGTGAGATTGTCAGGAAGCAGAGGGGCAATGGTGGAAAGGAATCAATGTGGCATCAGGTCCACTGGTGAGCCAGATTTAATTTTTAACAGGGCTCTTGCCAAGTCCTCTGAGTTACACTGAACAAACTCTTCTAAAAGAGGGCGAGTCAGTAGGGTCAGGGAGATCAATTTCCTAGGAATTTATAGCTGCGGGAGGTGGGAAGGAGCTATGAATTGCAGAGATCTTTTCCTCAAAGAAATTAGAGAGGGAATCGATCCAATGTTATGCGGCGGGGGCACATATCTGAGCAGGAGAAGTCGAAAATTCTTTTAGAATTTTACGAAGCTCCGGAGTGTACCGCCATTTCATTCCGGTTTAGAAAAAACAGCTATGTAATGGGGATGAAAGTGGGGAACGAAGTTCACTGTAGTAAGTGCATAATTATGGTTATACTAATTGGATATGATTAATAACAAAATAATGAAAGTTAAAAAGCTTGTATTTTATACACTTTTCCTTTAACGAGCAGCCTCGTAAAATACATTATGCCAACCTCTTGTAACTCGTCTTGACAACCTCTCCATTTGAGAGAATGCAACCATCACAGAATGATTCTGGAAACTACATTTGAGACTCCATTTACACTGTTGTGCTTAATTTAGTGGAGCAGTTCCCATTGTTGTTCCAGCAGAAGCTTGTGTGTACTGGATAACACAATCTTCTGCCCAAAGTTAAACTTCACATGAAAATTAGCTGCCTACCAGCAAAGAAATGGTACCAAACATTGGACGAAACATTCATATGACCTTTTAGAAGTCTGCCAATAGTGCAAGAATAACAAAAGGTTTTAAAATAAGAGCAAAATGCCTTACAATAAGCTCACTGGAAGATCTTTATTCTGGAAGAGATAGCAAGAATAATTTGCTGATGCAACAGAGTTGGCTTCAGAGCTAGAATTTTCCTTTGAAGTAGGATGGTAGCTTTGTGAAATGGCTTTGTAAATTTGTTAAAGTGAGCTATGGGAACTTTCTCAGATCTTGAAAAAGGATAATAATAAAGATTTGCTGGAACATGGTCACTGTTTTGAACTTTTGTTAAGATCTAGTTCAGAATCCAGATCTTTAACAAAAATAGGGGCACAAACACATTTAGATTTGTTGCCTTACTGAACAACTGTGGGTGTGATAATCTTGCCCAATCTGAAGGTGGAATGGCATCAATGGACCCTAAAAGGACGGGTTGCTCCACCTTCTCTAGAATTTCATGCAGCACCGATTCAGTGGGCCTTCAATACAGCAGTAGTGGGTTATAAATGGTACTAATCACTGACAGCACCCAGGCCTAATTACAAATCTAGGTCAACATTGGTAGCAGCTAGGAAGCACTTCCAATGAGATGTTGAGTGAAGGCCACCCAGGACTCCAGCGTAAATCAGTCTGGGTTGCTTAAATTGCTTTTCAGAGGAGACCAGGCTTAGCAGTATGGGCTGGACTATTCCTGTTGGAGCAGCATCGAGGACGAACCGTATATGGCTATTCTCTATCCTGAGTAAGACGGAACAAAAGAGTTATGGACCGAAAGTGGCCCAGAGCAATTACCAGTGGCAGAGATCAATTCATTAAAAGACCATCCCTCAAATAGTTTTTGCACCTTTCAGTCTTTTGAGCAATTTGGAACCTGCCAAGTCTACGTTTTCCCTGAAGGGTCTACGTGGATTAAGAGGGTAAGATACAGGAAGCAGTTTAATGTAGGCTTTAAGTGCAAATTGCACTTACCCTGAAAAAATAAAATCCCTTGGCTGACTGGAAAGAGGAATGGAATTTGGTCACTAATCCGTGGACGAAACACATTGATTTGGCTGTGAATGGGACAGTTTTCAATTGTTACTGCAACTCAGTCAAGGGGGTTGGAAACATTCTTCCAGCGAAATGACAGTCATTCACTTTCTCTGACCCACTTTTTCAATAAAGACAAACCAGCCTTGCATCCCAGTGAAGACACTGATGTTCAATGGTGGTGCAGCAGTGTCAATATGTTCACCAACATCTGCATTCTTTCCACGACTGAAGGTCATGCACTGGGTAGATTCTTTCTACACTTGCAGACCACAGGGAAGCACTGCAGACAAATTTGTGACAGAGGTACAAATCGAACCCTAGCAAATGGATTGATACTGCTACCTAATTACTAAATGTACTCTTGTTTTGAGACACTGCCTTAATGTTCATATACGACAAATACACTTTCCCGCTCATGGAAGGTGCAATAACCATCACAGAGAGAGGTAGTGGGTTCCAAGTGACACATTATCGCCCTGGATAGTACTTCATTTATTAGCTTTGGAGCTTAAGATTGCAAGTTTGAAATTATGGCTAATCAAATGTGATTCACCCTTCTTGTGGAGCAAGGGCTCCTCTGGGAGCAAAAGATTGTGTAAGGTAGTTAGAGCACAGAAAATATCTGAATTGAAGCACAGAGGCATACATTTCAAATGGACAGCAGCTACACATTTCGCCATAGCTAATAAGTTATCTTTTAGCAGAATATGGTTTCTCTGGATCCTCCGTACCTGCATCATAGTTGCCAAGCAGAGACAGCAGGCTATTTTGGAGGGATAATTCCCAAATTGGACGCGAAGATAGAAGCAATGGATCAGAGTGGAGCACGGACACCAGAGCCAAAAAGCATGGCGATTCGTGGTGCAAGTGTGGCTATCTTCAATGTGCTGTAACAGCTTGCAGAGGAGCAGGAACCATTCAGTAGACAATGATTCTCTGCTTGCTGTTTAGCATACTAACTGCATCCAAGAAGTAATAAAGCATCAGAAACATGGTCCACTTCACTTCCTGACTCCATTTGAGCACATTGAGGACTAGCTTTTGTTAACATTTTCTGGATCTGTGTACATAGACCAGTTTAAACCATCTATAGAGTATCATTGTGACACGGATTGAGTGAAAGAAAATACTTGGGACACAAATGCCTACAGATAGGCTGAAGTCAATAAGTGTGTGAAAACGGCCATCCAGAGGTATTGGGAGATGGTAGGGTAAGAAGGGGACCTAATGCAAGGGTCAAGGCATATTGCCTTCATCTTCCAGGATTAGGAAAGTGATGGAAGGTATGTTAAAGCACAAAAGAAAGGGGGCACATACTGACTGGACAGGTGAGCTGAGTCCCATCAGAAAGGAGAGTTCAGTCACTACTCCCCCCCCCCCTTCTGTTTTCCATGTCCCTTAGTTTTGCAACTCAACACCAATAAGTTCTTAAATGGTTCCACCACCTTGGAAGAGTAAGAAATATTTCAATTCTTGGGATGCCTCTCATTCATCCACATGATAGCCACCTTAACTGTGTTTTCCAGCGAGACAATATTAATGGCAAAAGAAAATATTTAAATCTCTGTTAAACAAGAAGTGCGAGTGAGACAAATGAGATGCAATTCCTCGAGGATAAACGACCGAGCAGGACAAGGCTGATCAGGCTGGATGGCATTCACAGAATTCTACTTTAACTTTGTAGCTTGACTAATAATGCAAACGCACTAAGGTGGAGCAGGATTTCACCCACTAAATCTCACCCAATGAAAGTGGTGTCAATACCTCTGTACACAGAAGGAGAGATACATTTGACTGATATAATGGCTAGTCCCAGCTTTACCTACACTGGGAAATATACCATATGATATAAGAGAGCCCTGGGAGCAAGGGAGGGATTGGATTAACTTTTCAGCTCTCATTTTGTGAACACTCCTCTTGAACCTGAAAACTAGATCCGGATTAATGTTGCCGTGGGTAGAGAGCGAAAGACACTTACACAACCCTGTCTTTTCCCCAGCTTTAGGACAGAGGAAACTATAGTGTGCCTCACTTTCTCAATGAGGAGCCTGATAATTTCATAGCCGGATCAATGGGCTCCGCAAAAAAAAAAAATGGAGTTTAATACAACCTGTTACATAAAGATGTCCTAGTACACCAGATGGCTCTTCAGAGCTTTGGTCCTAAAAGTCATCTCAGAAGGTAGATATACACCAGGGGATTTGTTCCCACCAATACAAATAAAAGACCTTAGGAATTTCTTCTGCAAACTTAGAGTGCATTGCACATGGCTTATTACTCGGGCAGGTTGCCAAGCCAAAAGAAAAATCATCCAGAAATTGAATGATAAGAGAAGAGGATCCCACACTTCAAATTCACTAGGGCTCGAAAAGCAGTCTTCTGTCCCAATAAATTGATGGTTAAGAAACACAATGTGCATGTGTGAACTCGGAGGCAAGGATGTGTTTAGGAAAAGATTTATTTACCAGTAACAATTGCTTTACAACGTGAGATAATGCTGCGCATCATTCCACCATCTAGTGGTTTTGTCCGGAAAAACATGCAGAAAAAGTAACCCATTGTATTTTGGGCTTAGACAATAAGTGCAGTCAGCATGGCTCATTACTAAGTCAACCCAAAGCCTACTAACTGTCCAGCATTTTCATATTTATTTGTTCCGCCATCTGCTTCAGTAACAAGAACCCTGTGGTCCTATCACTAACTGCCTGGTTACACGCAGGTTGACAGGGCCTGGGCATAGAGGTTTCTGTTAAGCAGAAAAAGGGCTGAATTTTTTTTTTTTTTTTTTTTAAAGGGATGAAGTCCACGTGGAAAAAAGGATCATACTTGTAGGTACACCATTCAGAAAAATAGGATACCTTCATTAGATAAGCATTTTACAATTAGCTAACTCTCAGAAGGACATCTACTCTCTCCAGGCAGTTTTGCAATACATTACTTCGGAGACTAACTGGGTGACAGACCGCCAACATCTGTGAGAATAACGTTCAACTTCTCAAAACATCTGCATTGTCTGCACAGAGTACAAAAAAAAATCTAAATTTCAAACAAAGTTATGTCTCTTTTACTCTTGAGCCAAATCTAAATGAGAAAAATAAGAGCAGACTGCCAACACGTGTCAATATCTAAATACAGTACTTCTGGGAAGCAGATAGTGCTTAAGTATGTAACCTCAACATTTATAATCAAAATCTCAGCAAAAAGATCATGATGATAAAGCACATGAGATATTTCAAACGTACTGAAACAAATAAGGGGCTTAAAATACAGAGAATCAAAATCTACACTGGAAAAAACACTTTAACAAACTACATCACTGTCATACGTTAGTCCACTTTTTGAACTAATATGCATGCTGCAGGAAAAGCTCCAAATTGTTGCTCAACAACTATATAAAAATCTCAATGTCATAATAATGAAATAAAGTCAATCTAAGGCAAAGAACACTTGTACTGCTTCTTAAACAACTCTTAGTCATCAGGATCACAAGGAAATACCCCAATGGGAATGTCACTGAAAAACCAAGACATGTGGAGGTTAAAGAACCCTATGCGTAGCAAGCAGATACTGTGAAAAGTGGCTTTAACAACACTTTCATTTTCAACAGCTTTGGTGTGCTATTTTCAGACCCACACAGGTGGCAGGGTACTGAATTACTGGAAATAGGCATGATCCATACCATAGGAATAATATTCAGTACTATGTCTGCACGGAATCAGTCACTGTGGCAAATTACAAATGAATTTACAGAGTTTTCGTTCAACACAAGTGAGAGTTCAGAGCAAAGGATGGTACCATCACCTGAAGTACAAAACCTGGACTCATGATTTGCGATTCAGAGGGTCACCCATCACAAAGAAGTCCCGGATATCACAAGAATATGTAAGGCAGGTCTGAAACAAATGGTGCCCCGTATGTGAAGCATTTACTTTTAACCCTGACAATCTCTGCAGTGTTTTCTATTCTTGTCTGCTATAACGGATTAAGAATACTCAATGCTTGTGTTTTCCACCAATGGCTGCAGGCAGTTTGACCTGTAATGATGGAGCTGCTAGCTCTGTTTTGCCATTCCACATTTTATGTTGCTGTTAATCAAAGTGACAAATACTTTCTCCAAAGAAAAGATGTCCATCTAACTAGACTGACGGTCACTAAATGAGCTGTGCCATTGTACAAATGATTCAAAATATGTGCTCATGATGTTTTATGAGTGAATTGGAAAGAACACACTGAGCTCAGTTGTTGGTGCGTTGGTTGCCCATTAGGTAACAATGTATCATGAAAGGGACAGAAACTAGCTACAATGCTGCCCATAAGCAGGGACCACTTTAGCAGGATTGCTGCTTTTCCTACATTACCAGAATAATCTTAAGGTCATCCACAATACCCTAGTCATTAAGAATGTCAGAAGAACTTATGCCCAGTCTTATTCACTTCCATCACTTTCGAAAGGCATATGCAGACAATGTAGTTTTATGTACCCTCAAAGTACCAGTCTGGAGTTGTACTGGCAGGGTTTGAAAAGTTTTAGACTGATTACAAAAACCATTAACATCCAGACGTTTTACATTTTGGCAGTAGGCTCCAAAGAAAAAGATGGTAATTTTGCCTTCATCAAAGAGCTTTGGCTAAGGTTACAGACTTGAATTATGTAAGACACATCTTCCAAATGAGCTCAACAGATAAAGAAAATTAGGGTTAGCAACTGTGACTTTTCAGTTGCCTGTACCGTACATGCTACCAGGTCCTCAGCAGCTATGGATCAGACATTCGGGCTCATTGTGAAGCAAAATGTCTGTTTAGTGTCAGTATATATATTTTTTAACCTTTGTCTCTTTCCAAAGCCACTCCTACCCAGTTACCACAAAACGAACTAGGTAACTTAAGTGTATCCAACTGAACCCAGATGAGCCCATTATTGTTTTGAGGGTATCAGTTTTAACCATGATGGATTACTATTTATAATTACCCTGAGAGAAGATCTCTTGGCCGGCTTTGGTTCGCTCCCATGGTTCATGAGTTTAAAAAGTCTATATTAACACTCTCCTATAAAGTGGCTCCCTCGGACACTAGTTTTTCCCGGGTAACATGATTGAAACCAGTTAAAATCTTTTAATATTCTGCCCTCTTTCCAAACACTAAAAGACAATAGTCCTTTCCTTTGTTTATGGCTTTCAGTATAAGTCGGTAGGGGACACTTATGCACTGGACCTTTTTATAATTTTGCAGTTTCTAAATGTTTAATCATGGCTTGGCAAATCGGAGTGAGACTTCTGAAATTGTACAGCTGTAAATGTGAGATTATTTTTTGACAATGCATATGTAATTAGCTTCCTCTGATCACAATTGTATTTATACGTTGTAACTTTTTCAATGGTCTTGTTATATTATGTTTTTTTATTGGAATAAACCTTGTATGACTACACTGATAACTAAGTCATGAGCCTTAGAATTCACTTGACCCACATTTCAATTTTGGCAGCACTTGGGAAGGTCACCTACGAAACACTTGCAAGTAGTCGGCAGTGTCCACACCACTGAATCCATACCAACAACAGGAGAAGTGTGCCTCGGAAATTCTTAAGTGTACTAGAAAATCTCTGCAGAGATATTCAACAAAAGACAACAAACTTCACCCTGAACACATTGAGACCGTGTCTGGCTGGCTCAGCTACCAAGCACATAGCCATCATCAGTCTCATCATTCAGCACTCATTCACATCACTGTACAAACTTGATCTAGTTAAGTTGCCTAAAGGAGGTGGAGATAAACAACCCACCCTCCCCTTCACTTGGGGTGCAACTGCCCCTACTAATAGTTTTAGCTCAGGTTAAAATCTAATCTCCATCAATCTATAAGGTCCAATGGTTCTACTCATTTTTTTGTTCGATTCCAGAGTACTAATGAATTATTGAGTCAAACTATTAGTCTTAAAATATTTCCTTTTTTTCCCCTTCTCCTCGTAATAGTTTCTGCAAATGTTCTGCAGGTCATAACTTATATTACTTATTGAACAGCCACAAGGGGGGGGAGGGGGACCAGTTCTGTTAATTGGTGAGACAGTTATTTTAATTGGGGGTCAAACGGATATGACCAATTAAAAAAACCAAATGTATCTCTTACCCACTATTTGGCCTCTTACTGCATCGTTATCTGTGGGATTTAATTTGCATAGATCCAAACGCTGGTCTGAAAACATAACACAAAAGGATTAGCAACTTATGCATCACAACATCCAATGACATAATTCAACTTGTAGAATAAACGACAAGATAACCCTCTTCTGAGGCACATACCTTTTGAGAAATCAGTGCATTAAAATACTAGGATTGATGCCCCATACAAATCGTAATATAGTAACTAAACTTGCTTACTTCAGAATATTCTTTTCACATTTGCTAATAGGGCTGTTCAATGACTGCCTAAAGTGTGCAGATAGTGCTCATGGTGCTCTTCGCCATGAAAGAACAGCCAAATAAACAAATATAGGCAGAGGTAATGATTTTTTTATGGCGTTATACAAGGTAATCAGGAGAATAACTTTCTTATTCATGCAGCAAACTCGCCTATCTCCAATAAGAAGCAAAAGTGACAGAAAGCAGTGAAGTATATGCAAGTTGGGAATTCACTCAGAAAACCTGTAATTGATGTATATGCCACATCAGGTACGCATTTGTGAAGTTGCAGAAAATGGTCTAAAACTTGGGGGGTAGAAAAGTAGAAGGGGTAATGTCCATTTGGAAAGATGCCATTTGCCATTGCTTTCTTTCAGTCAGGTGGGGAGGTGTCAGAGAAGATCCTGCTGAAGGGGGGGACTGTGGAGTGCAGAAGATAGTCACACAGACTAAGACGGGTGAAAATGGCTAGCCAACAGAGAGAACTGAAAAGAGTATGCCGGTCATTAAAGAAAAACGACTAGTGTTGGGGCAAAGAAGGAATTGTGGCTCAGTGAGTTAACATGGAAAGAGTAAGAATTCATTGGTAAATGAAAGGTCTACATGGATCTACAGCATGTAACTTGTGGCCAGAACATAATACTGGAAAATAGATCCCAGTTGCCTAGAGGATAGAAGTCCAGGTGGAAGAAGCAAATGACATACAGATCTAGAATTTGGCCACGGTAGGGTATAAGGAGATATCCTGAAGGTCAGCAAACGGGGACAAAAGCAGTAAATAGTTTATCAGCATTGCAATTGGAAGGAGGGAAACAGAGGCTAAATGGACTTACCTTACTGCAACAAATGATATAAGACCTCAATCTACTGCTGCATCGTTAAGTGATGCGGAGTCTAGGCAGCAGAGTTGCGTAAATGTATGTCAGTTTTTCCAGGTCCCTGCTTAGAATATGTCAGCAATTAATACACCGGCAAAGAGTGCTGAAGACGTAGATACACTTCTTGTAGAATGAGGCTTAACGGTTTCTTGTAATTGATGGCCTGCTTATTTATGGCAGAAAATAATTACCAAAGACACCCAGCAAGTTATACCTTGCTTTGAAAGCGGTTGACCTTTACAAGGGTGGTAATAGATCAGATTTTCGAATTTGTTTTGCTTTCTCAAAGCAAACTTTTAAATATATTCCAATATCTAAAGAGTGAAATGCTCTTTCAGCTACAGTAGTTGGATTGGGGGATAAAGGATTTAGAAAAACAGGCTCACTCGGATGAAAATGCAATAGCACCTCCGGAATGAAGCGAGGGCTAGGTAGCAGGATGACTATCCTCCACAAACTGAAGGAACGGATCTTTTTTCGTGAATACTTGGATTTTTCTATTCTTCTGGCTGAAGTAAGAGCTAACAAAAGAACTACTTTCCACAAGATGTATTGTAGCTCTGCTTTAAGAACAGGTTCAAACGGTTTATTAATTAGTTTAGCCAGCACCATACCAAGTCTCCATAATGGAGAAGGTTGTCTTATTTGAAGAAATGTTCTGAAGAGGCCTTTAACAAATTCCTGTATAAGTCTGTTGAACTAAACAGATGGTTGGTTCCAAGCTCTTTCAAAACGAGAAATCGCAGCTAGATTAACCATTACTGAAGCATGACCAAGGCATAAATTTGATACATTTAAAATAAATTGCAATATTTGCTGAGGTACGGTAGACATTGGATTTAGCTTGTTCTGCATACCAGATACAAGTTTTTATTTTGTAGAGTATGTTTTATTTGTGGATACTGCTCTTTACATTCCTGTGTTAAGTCTAATAAATGGAATTTGTTGAATTCAGGTGCACGGCTGACAAATTGAGAGTGCGAGGTTCTGGGTGAATTGTCCATTGTGGCGACACAGTAAAGTTGGTGTTGATTCGTATAGTATTTGTGGCTTTTCTGACAGGAGAAGCCGCTCTGGGTATCAATATTCTCTTGCCACAAAAGAGCTATGAGGATTATTCGACACGGCTACCTTCGTATTTTCAACAGTACTCTCTGAACCAATGAATCAGAGGAAATCTGTATGCAAAGGTCCCCGACCAATTTTATCAAAAGGGCATTCCACACAAACCTGTAAAATGGTGCCTTCTGCCATAAAACTGGCATTTCTTGTTGGTCTACTTTCGGCTGGCCTCATACTCTAAATACTTACATTAATTGCAACTGATTGAGTTCCTTTGAGGCTTTTTTTGTTGCTCTACTGAGGCTGTCCACCCAAAAGGTTTGACTGACATTGGAGATGTTCTCATTTTATTTGTATGTGATGCTCTGTCAGTAAATTCATATTTTTTGTGTATCTTTGGACAAAGTAAGGGATCGTGCCCCGCCTTGCTTGTTGACATAATACATGCTTCTTGTGTTGTCTGTTCCTATCAACTCTGATGAGTTTTATATTCGAGCAACTAGGGGAAAAAAAAAAGTATAGCCCAAATGCAATTACCTTTAACTCCAGGATACTGATGTGCACTTTTGGTCTCTTTCTGCCCATTTTCCACTGACTAGCAATTCTTGTAAGTATGCGCACCAACCTTCTAATGAGGAGTCCATTGTCATTTCTAATTGCCTCTCCTTCTGCAGCAAAGACAGTCCTACTGCTGTGTTTTTGCGTTGAAGCCACCATATGACGGCTTTTTTTTTCTTTTTTCTTCATTTGAGGGGTTAGTTGTATCCGCTCTTCGAAAGTACCAGTCTTCTTCAACCACTACTTTTCCAATGCTTATTGAAATTGCCTCATGTGAGGTTGGCAGTGTGAGATCAAATGAATGCACGATGGCATATTCCCTAAAATTGATTTGAAGTCTCACAGTGGTCGTTTTTTTTAGGCCCGTCACCAAAGCTGTTAAGCAGGACAATCGCTGTTCTGTCGAAAATCTTGGTCTATTTTTGTATCCAGAACTGCCCTGAAAAATTGAATTCTTTTTCAAGGATAGCAGTAAGATTTCTCTTTGTTTAATGTAAGGCCAGGATCCCAAAGAGTGTGACAGTACCTACTGTAGCTTCTTCAGCTGCTTGTTAAGTTCTTGCCTTGATTAACCAATTGTCTAGGAATACTTGGTAACCCTGTTCCTCAGTTGGGCAGCTACTGGTGCCATGCATTTGGTAAAGAATATGGGAATGGATTTGAGGCTGTAAAGGGTTACTTTGAATTCATAATGATGACTGGCTTCTTAAAATTAAGGATTTTCAGTGTAGGGTAGATAGGAATATGAAAGTATGCGTCCTGTAGGTCTAGAGAGGTCATGGAATCTCCATGTTGTAGCCATTTATTTAAAAAGTTTTATATAGCGCTGGCTAGACCCGGAGGTATCAGAGCGCTTTACATGAGCATCAGATCATAGTTACAGGTTACATCGTTACAAAGGTTACACAGTTCTTAGAGCATGGCAATATAGTTACTTGTAAGGTCGAGATAAACAATAAGCACAAATACGTAAGGGGAAAAGAAGGCAAGGTAAGAGATTCAGGGGAGGGGGTTGGAGTAGGGCAAGTATATAGATAATGAAGGTGGAAAGGGGAGGGTGAGAGACACAGCATGGGGAGAGGAGGGGAAAGGTGACGGGGACACAAACCGGTAGAAGAGTCAAGGCAACGTCCAAAGTCCAGTAAGCTGTGATCCCAGGGGAAGTGGTATCGCTTCCCTATCTATTGCGAGAGGTTCCCTTTACGCAGTGGACCCTCTCAGAGGGGTCTCTGAGACTCCAACGCCTACATACTGGATCCTTCCCCAAAAAAGGGGAGAGGGAGTGCTTTGGCAAGGGGTGCCATACCATACCTCAAGTGTGAGTGGCTCCCTTGGCACAGTGGACTCACTCAGCAGGTTCGCTGAGACTCCAGAGTATAAATATTGGATCTTTTCCCAACAAGGGGAGAAGGAGTGCTTAGTCAAAGAGCACGAAGGACAGGGGGTAGGCAGAGTAGCAGGCAAGGGGAGAGATTCACGGGAGAGAGGATAGGAGCTAGGGAAGAGACAATAAGGAGAGACGAAAAGAAGTCTGTCTAAAGACGTAGGTGACGACCAAGGAGGGAATCCACAGCCCATCTCCCCTATAGCTAAACTAAGTAGCTCCATCGGGCATCAGACAAAATAGTTCAGTCTCAAAACATTGAGAGAGGAGGGAGGGAGAGAGAGACATAAATGGGGGGAGAGACATAAATAGAGGGAGGATGCAGTAGGAGACGACAGGAAGTGCAACAATGTGGTTCAACAATATACTAGAAGAAGATCAACAAGTAAACATTAAATCAAACAATCAGCAATACAATTAGGGGAGGAGAGAAAAGAGAGAAAGTAGTGGGGAGGAGGGAAAGAGAGGATAAGGGAAGAGAAAACCATAGAGACTAAAGGAAGTCTGTCTAAAGACCGACTGGGTAGGTGATGACCAAAGAGGGAATCCAGGGCCCATCTCCCCTATAGCTAAACCAGGTAGCTCCATCGGGCATCAGACAATATAGTTTGGTCTCAATACATTAAGAGAGGAGGGAAGGAGAGATATAAATAGAGGGGGGATGCGGGAGGAGACGACAGGAGAGACGGAGGGAAGTGCAACAATGTGGTTCAACAATATACTAGAAAAAGAACAACAAGTAAACATTAAATAAAACAGTCAGCAATACATTAGGGGAGGAGAGAAAAGAGAAAGTAGTGGGGGGTAGGGGAGGAGAGAGAGTGAGGATAAGGAAAGAGACAACCGTAGAGACGAAAGGAAGTCTGTCTAAAGACCAACTGGGTAGGTGACGACCAAGGAGGGAATCCACGGCCCATCTCCCCTATAGCTAAACCAGGCAGCTCCATCAGGCATCAGACAAAATAGATCAGTCTCAAGTGGCATATAGGCCAGAATAAATCTTTATGGTCATAGATCATGGTTGCCCAGTTTTGTAGCAATATCACCAATGCCTTTGTGGTTTATGTAGTCGTAGGATGAAATCAGGCGCATGGTATGTTGTAAATAGCTGATAAATAAGCCACTCCAAGATGGCTGCTAGCTTATCCAGCGATAGTATGGCTCAGGGGCGCTCAGGGGAGTAGTCCTATTACTCTTTCCATGAATCATACCTCTCGAAGTGTAGTCCTATGTCGCTGTAAATTGATGTAGGTTCCAGTGTTTTGTCTCAGGGGAGTAGCCCTATTGCTCTTTCCATGAGTCATACGACCCTGGGTATAGTCCTATGTCGCTGTCCATAGATGTAGATTGCAGTGGTTTGTCATTTGTATCTGTTTAGTGGCCTGTTGTGGGGAGAGGTGTGGCGCCGCGGCCAGGGCGACTGACGCTGGAATCTGGGGATTAGGGTTCGATCCCCGGCTCCGGCGGCAGGTTAGCCCAGCACCATGCGACTCTGGGCAATAGCTTGCTTAATCTTCCCGACAGCCCCCCAGCGCCTAGAGACCCTAACGGGTGATTGTGCGCTATACAAATGTGGATTATTATTATTATTATTATTATTATTATTATTGTGATACGAATCCTAGGTCTTGTCTCTGCAGTTGGTTTGGGGTAGGTAGTCCTTTCTCTATTTAGTTAATTGTGCATGCCATTTTGGAGATGTTGTGCAGTTTTCAGCAGGCACACAAACAGGGGCTTCGCACTGAACACACGGACAGTCAATGTTGTCAATTGCACAAGCACCGAGTAGCGCAGTCAGCGAGCAAAACACAAGGGGGGGTGACTCCCAGGTCATGGCTGGTACACAGGGGTAGCGAGGGTCTAGCTCATCCATCGACAGATCATTGTGGCAGCCAGTTGCAAGAATGATGATGTGGGCACCTAGTATGGAGGGCTGATCCTAACTACGGGTGTGTCCAAACACTGAGCCTCATTTCCTGGGTGCTCGCGGCTGGTGGAGGCGGGGAGGGTTAGTCTCTGTGAGTTGCGGGGTAACTCGACTGTCCACAAAGGTAGCCTCAAAAACAACGCGGAGTTCAGGGCTGATCCTGAGCACTAACGTGACCTGCTGCTTGCATCATATGACTGGTCTTATTAAGTTGGTGGAGGGAGGGGCGGTACCTATATAAGGCTGAGTCCATGCCGTGGTGATCCAGGTGCATTTCCAATGCTTGTTGATTTAGAGCTTGTGCACGTTCCTCCACGCTACCCGGTACCTCCACTGCTGATTGGCACCCTGGGGTTACCGCTGCTCCGGCCGCTCCGTACTCGCTGGGAGAGTAGGGGGGAGTGACAATCTCCTCACCGCCTGCCGGGACGGGCCACTAAGTGCTCCTTGCACCTCGGTAGCAGACCCAGACGCTCTTGACCAGTTTGGGTCTGCACTATGCATAGAGTCCATAATGGCATGTGATTGGTCAGATCATCACAGCATCTCATTCCACATCTCAGCTCCTTAATACATATTACACCGCCTCCAGTCTCTGGGGTCAGCTGGCGGCGTGTGCCTCGTGCATTCTGCAATGCTACTATACAATTTTGCTTTTTCAAATATTGGTTTAAGTTCTCACTATCTAATACTGGTCTTCAATATCCTGACTTTCTTTAGGAGGACAAAATGTGAATAAAATCCCAAGCTCTGGTGCATTTTGGGTACCAGGTTCATCACTCTCTTCTTCGGCATTTCCTTTTGAAACGGACGCTGATGTTTAACCTTGAGCGGTGGTGTTGTTGGATGTTTTTCTACAAATTCTAAAGTGTAATACTTGCCCAACTGTTGTAATGGGGAGAGATGTGGCTGCTTACCGGCGCAACTTTGTGTTTCATAACCTTCACTAGTGTGTCATTGTGTTCTAGCACTCTCAATGCCTCTGCCTTGGTTTCCTGTCATTTTAAGGAGGGGACTGTCTATGGTAAGCTGCCGATGGTGGGGCTCTATATAGCTGCTTATAAGGTGGTTTATATTGAAATAGTATGTACCATATTGTTGGTATCTATGTAGTTGAAAATCACCTCTGTAGAAATACATCCCCCTTCCTCAAATCCTTCGAAAGGACTGCTGTCTTGTTTGTTGTAGGGCACCTAAAGATTTTGCTGTTTCTGTGTCTGATTTGATGGATTGTAATGCTTCATCAATATGTTTGCCAACCAGGAATGCACCATCATAAGGCATACCTAGAATTCTACTTCACTCTTCCAGGTCTTCCAGGTTAAAGGAGGTTGATCATAGCCAGCCTTGTCTACATAATACTGCTGCTCCCACTAGTTGCCTAAAGCCTGTTGATGAAATATCCATGACGTCAAAATGTTCCTGCTCCTTCTTTCAAATACTTATGCGCCTGCTTTTTTATCACCCGGTATGTAGTCGAGAAAAGGGCTTATATCGGACCACATATGACAGTCATACCTGGCTAGAATTGCCAGAGCATTTGAGGCTCTTATAGCGGTGGCAGCGTGTAGGAGAGTAGGGTCTGCAATCCTATGATCACCCAGATTTTTGCTTTTTGCTGCACTGGTTTACGACTTTCCCTGGCTGTGGGCCTGCTAATCAGACCCACAGCCTAGCTGTTCTCTCTATCCAAATTGTACTCAGGTACTGAATTGGCACTGGGCCCTCTCCAAGTCCCTGTACCCAGGGCTGAGGTGTACCCAGAAGTCTCCCAGGGGCTGAAGCATGTATTATGCCACCCCTGGGCTGACTAACTAAACTGACACAACTGGCTGCACGACAGCTGGGGCAAGGTGGTGTACTCACCCTTTGCTGTAGATATAGTATACCTATATCTAACCCTAAAATGGACACACAGATCTCCTATCAGTCACTCCTATGGCAGGCCTTAACAATCCTGAAGGCAGAGTGCTTGGAATCATGTGAGATGGTGCTCTGGCATGAGCTGAGCCTGTCTGCGGCTTTCGGGATCCATCCCTTAGCCGTTTCCATGATATCGCATACCATATACTCTTAAGTGCATTATAATCCTCGCGGTTATATGCCAACTCTGGTATCGCTTTATCAAAACATGTCGAGTAAGGTGTCATACGAATTGGAATACTAACCCCTCGCCAATTCTGGCGACGGGGTTAGCATTCCACCCTTCTAGAGGGACACGACATGTATGTAACCCCTAACCCCGGTTAAAGTCAAACAGAGCCTCAGCTCCACAAAATGGATGCTGCCACCGAGACACAAGTCTGCCCTCCTGCTGCTGGGAGTTCTCCCAGAGCAGGAGATAAGGACAAAGGGTTTCCTGCCAGGGGCGGTGCCAGCACCGTCCCAGACAGGGTTTTGTGTATTGTAGGTAGGCAGGGCTTTAGAGGAAGGTGACTGCACGTGGCACCCCGGTGCTCACTGTGCATAGGCTGGCTGGAACCAGTTCCAGGGTCACTCCAGACCCTGTGCTGGGGAAAAGCCCGCCAAGGAAGTGGGTGTAACCACCCCCCTCCTAGTCCCACCCCTAGGGCAGGACTTAGTCGCGTGCCAGCCCCTTTTTACAGGATAAAGGTAGGAACTGGCCCCCTTCCAAATCAGATCATCTTTGAATCCTGAAACTACTTTCCACGAAAGGAACTCAAGACTTCTTCCTAAGATTTCTCCCTTGTGACTAAGGAGTAGTCACCCTGCATCCGCAGGCACCATCTTAAGAACACTGCGGTCTGCTGCAAGTCTCTCCTCCGGATCAAGACTGCCCAGCTCGACGAGAACCGGCTTCCCTGGCACCTCTGACCTCTACCTGCATCATCAGTCACGCTGAGATTCGTGGGTGTGACGAGACCTCGAGGGACCGGCCATCTTCAAGACTGCACGACTTCTTTCCAGCAAGCCCGCCGAGTAATTTCCTGGTGAGTGCTTTGGGGTCCGAGAAGCCCCGACCCTGAGCAGCTCCAGCACCGAAGTGCAGCCTCCCAGCATTTCCACGATCTGCGTGGGGCCCTTCTGCTTTTTGCTGCTCACCGCGTTGTTTGGCTACTAGCCCGCTGGCTTGTGGCCTTCTGAACGACGCCCGACGACATTTCTGCTGCTGGTCTGGTTGCTCCAGGCTGGCCCTTGCTCCCTTCCAAAAGAGGAGCACCCCGGACCCTCCTGGTCCACTCAAGACGCCATTTTTGAGTCCACCGCGTGGGCTTGAATTAGCCAAGGCTTGTTGCCCAATCCTGGGTAACTTCGACGCCGACAGCTTCATCCATCGTGGGACAGCTCGCCTCTCCATCCTGGTCGCCGACAACGCCTCCTGGTCCGTGAGATCTGCAGAGCCAGCGTCGCCCACTCACCTAGTCGAGGTGACTTCGCCCGGTGCCATCCTGGTGCCCACTTAATCACTGGCTAGTGATTCAAGAACTTGGTCCCCTCTGCTTTCAGGTTTCTTCTTCCTCGATCCAGGCTTGGATCCAACGAACTTTCCTTCACTGGTCGCCTGCCAGCAACTTCCTTCTTCCAGGCTCCTGGTCCGGCAACGAGATCCCCGACGTCTTTTCAGACCTATGCAGCTGCCGCCCCTGGGCTAGGTAACTTCGGCACTTCGGTGTCCCAGCATAGCCTCACTATCCTAGGGTCAGGATCCACTGTCGTTTTCTTCCTACCAGGTCGGGTTCGCCCGTGAACACTAACTTTGCCTTTACTAGCTCCCATAGACTTTGTCCCGCATCCCGTGTGAGAGTGCACACTCTGCACCCGAGTCCCCTCGGTCTCCTAGAAGTAATCTAACGATTCTATAGTCAAGTCCTAGCGAGTCCAAAGCCTATTAGTACTGTACTTACCTGCTAGTAATTTCGCATTCCACTTTTAAAGTATATGGTTTTTCGTGCCCCTCGGGCATTTGTGTATAACGTGCTAACTTAAGTATTTTCGTAAGAGTTTTGTTGTGTGCCTAGCACCCTGTCCTCATAAAGAGTACAGGGTTGTTGTGATTCTAATAAATACACTGTTTATTTTCATAACACTTGTGTGGTGTCCTTTCACTGGGTGTTCAAGGGGTAATGTGATGGTAAAACAGCTGGCTTAACACGCCCTCTAGAGTCTTAGCCTTAGACTGCTCGTATCCATGCTACTAGGATAGCTGGTCTATAAGGTTGACTTACAACCAATCATCAATAAGGGTTGTTTGGACTGATATATAGTGATCACTAGAATAGTGAACACTGCACATCAGGCCAACTTCTCACACAGCGAATGCAAAGACAACGTTTGGCAGTGTTGGCAAGCTTTCTGCCTTCTCTATTTGGAGGAGCAGTACATGGTGCAGAAGGATTTCTATACTGTCTTTTGGTGGCCCGTATAACAATCTGCTCAAGGGTGACTGAGAAGACATATGGGAGTGTTATTTGGCACCTTCTATTTTTTGGCAAGTGCAGAATCACAGACGCAGTTGCAGCTGGGGCTTTCATAATTTTAAGGATTTCCTCCCAGATATGGGGCTGATTTGATAGTTTTTCTGACAGGTCCCTTGAAATCATATGGCCAACAATCCTTCTCCTTTGTCACCAGTAAATCAAAACCTCTTTGACACCCTTTCAATGAGATGGTGAAAACTGTCATAGGGCGTAGAATCCACTGCTGGAGAAGCATCACCCAGGGCGGTAGTCAAATACTGATCCCATTCAGGGTCTGAATAATGAGGGATGTTTTCAGATAACCATCCGTATCTGGGGACTGTGATGGAATAAACTGAGGCTATGCTGGTGACAACTCTGACGAGATACTGGAGCAGGTTGAAATAACAGCACTGGTTAAGGAGGTGTACTAGATCTCACCTGAGGTCTGGAACCAGTTGTTGTAGGCATTGACTGTTGTCGCCTAGAACAAATGGCTTGCACTTGTGGGCAGTGGCTATAATCAGGGCCACTGGAATTATGAGATTGTGCGGCCACAGTGTTTTTTGCATAGTTATGGATTTGCCAATTAATCCCTCTTCTGCTGCATAGTCTGTAGATTTGAAAGAAGAAAAAAAAAAACATTGCTAGCTCAAACGTTACTTAAAATGCAGCAACACGTGTGGCCATGTGATTGCAAATGTTGACTGGTGACCTTTCTGTTGCTTATTGCTGAATTTGAGTGTTAAATTGCTACTAATGAGGACCAACCCATGCACAGACTGTGTTAACAAGTGTAAAAATGGCAAAACAATGACAGAGCGCTATAAAAATGTGATGCATTACGTTGCATAAGTTGCCTTTTGAGCCACATAATTTAGTCAACCCTTTCGCATAATTTGGCCCTCTCCTGAAACATGATTCTATGTCTATAATGATCTGTTAACATCATGCGTAGATCCTTAACGAAGCCCATCGGTGTTTGCATCCACCTTTCCTGCTCATTTTGAATTGCTTGTTCTGAAGGTTACATGCCAAACTGCCATCCACCTTCATTTGTGCATTTTGTACATAAAAACTGATGGGTGCGTTCACCTTTACTTGAAGTGAAAACGGTCTGCTCATATTCCTCATCTTTTGTCAAAGACATGATTAACTGAGTTGTCCGATAAACTGAACCAAAAAGGACCCTCTTTATGCAATTCTTCTGTATCAAACAATTGTCTTGGTTGATAAGGAAACACATTGCTAGGGGAAGCCTGTTCAAGCATTACATTTGAAACTACTGTTATTCTGGTTCTCTTTGGAGAGGTTAGTATGTGTTCCTTTGATGTAGTTATAGTCTTTGTTGATGGTGTGATGATCAGAAAAGCTGTGATTGTCAAAGCTGTGGAAAATGTAACTTAAGATATGATTTGAGAAGTCACAGTTGACGGTATCTTAGTTACTGGTTTTCTTGTTGTCAGGGATATAATCAACTAGGTTGACTGTTTTTTTTTTTAACAGATGGCATCATTGCCACAGTCTTCATTGTTGGTGAAAAAGTTTCAAAACTTGTCTCTGGTAAAGATGAAGAGTGACTTAATGGTTCAGAAGTGAACTTGTATCTTTTAGGACTCTGAGGTGCTGATGATTTTAGTTGAAGCTTCTCTGACCGATTCTTGTCAGTTCTAACGGCTAATTCTGAAGAAGAAATTCCTCCTGATTTTTTAAGGACTTTCCTGTGAGGTTCTCCTTTAGATTTCTCTTTTGAAAGATGCCCAGTGTGGAAATGCGCTATTTTAAGAGATTGAGGAAGTTTCGCATTACCCAGAATGAGTTTCCTCAGATCTCGACTATGCAGCCATAACACTCTTGCTTCTCTGTCCTTTAATGTTTTGTTGAGAACGTACTACTTTTTTTTTTTTTATTCCTTGGCCTTATGAGCCTGATAAAGACAATATATACATCCTTTATGTGGGTCTTCATAGTGCAGTTCTTTTTTCCACATTTCCCACATGGCCTAAAAAGGATCTTCCTTGTAGCTTCAGACAGTCTGTATTGTTATAATTGACTCCTTGAAAATGTTGTTATATATATAGAAATGGCCAACTGTCTAAGTAAACAGTTCACAGATATTCCCTTCACACATGTTGAAAATCTGAACTTGCTAACCTGGGTGGTAAGAAGACTGCTGAGCTTTGCTCTGATTGGGTTAGTGTGGGTGTTTTTATAAAGATAGTAGGCTACTATTGGGACTATGTTAAAGTAATTATTAGGGGTCCCGGTTTCATGGTATTTATTTTTGACATTTCCGTCTGTATTTTTCCATATTTATATTTTGTCAACTTTATCAGTATGTACCCAAATATATTGTGGGTTTTGTTAAAAGAATAAAACTGAAACTGGTATATTTCCACATTTATTTAACCAATAAATATGCAGTCATGCTTGAATGCCTGCCATGTTTCCATGCTATGAACAACCCCAGCAGAAGATAATTCAATGCAATTACATGGAAATATGCACATTTCAGTATCATCCTTGTGCATATCTGCTGCTGTTTAAGCGTCTTTACTAAAATTCCTTTTTTAACCCCAGTACCTATCAATTCACAGTTATTGGCCTGGCAGTCATGGCAAAGTGCATTTGGAATCACTCAAAAATCACCCAATTTCAGTTTTTATCCGCATTAAAAAATATATATACAGATAAGAAAATAAATGTTTTTATGTCTGTCTTTATCTGTAAAAATCAGTAAAAACAGAAAGCCTTGGTTATTATATACAATGCTGGACTAACCACCAAGTATACCTTGGGGCTCTCGCCACGACGATAGAGTTGTTTCAAGCATGTAAATCTATGTAACATCTAAAACAGCAGAACATGTTCTAGGGGTCGCCAAGTATCGTTGCATAACATGCAGGGAGGCAATATATAACTGGGGTGGGGAGGAGAGGTATGAAGGAGAACATATACTATATATATTTAAGGGTATTACCAATACATCACCAACAATTTACCACAAGTACCTGCAGTGATGTAAACGTTTAAAATATGGCTAGTTACAAAAGACCAGACACTGAATGCTCTAACAAATACGGGTTCAAGTATCACTTGAATTATAACCCCACCTGCTATATTTCTTTGGCAGAATGACACCACACATTACTCCCATCCCCAACATGCTTCTAAACGGTGAACCACCAACACTCATCCAGTGCTAAGGAAGAAACAACTATGAAAGTCACAACACAAAAGGGTGAACAAATGCTTTATGGAACCGTGTATGGTATAAGAAATGAAACAAATACTTTCAAAGAATGCCTTTGCTTTACGCAACAAAATGACAATTCAGTTGAATAGCTAAAACTTTGCAGTATGTATGTAGTACACCGGATGAGGACACTGAGCCTGTGACAATTTCATCTCATGATGTTGAAACAAAGATCGTAATTAGCATCCATGTTCTTTAGTCAAAATGATAAATGTGGACCACAGTACACAAACCAGGGTAATTTGCTTACATCCAGTATCTTTTAGCCTGCTTATGGCATTGGAAAGAAGTCGCACACATCCTAGGAAGCCAGCTCCCTGTTTCTTGTGGATTTTTTTGTGGTTCCATACGCTGATTGTGATTGAATCTGTTTTTCCAACATACCTAAAATATTAAAGAATAAATCATTAAGACTATGAATTTAACAATGATTTTTATTTCACTCATTTACAACAAACTGGGAGCAAAGAAATTGGGTTCATTACAGTAAGGTAAGACCTATAAAGGTTTCCAATAATTCAACCAACTGAATCAAAAATGCGACAGTGTAGTGAGTGGGAACTTGGCTGGATAGTTTGGGAACCTGGTAAAATAAATTAATAAATCAGGAAACATAAGTGTGTATAATCACTTTATATTGGCAACCTGAAGTAGCCAGTTCCAGAGGAATAACAAGTTCAGACTGTAAAAAGAGGACTCCTAACAGAAATGACTACCTTAATCATAAACTAAACTGAAAACTAAACATTGATTTCTAAACAAGTTTGCATTGATTTGCCAGACATGTGTCTGTATTAAACAGCTCTCTTTGCATCAGCTTCCTCTGTGGTTAGTTAATTCTAATGGCACACCCAGTGCGGTGATACTAAGCAAACCTGGTGCACCTACCCAGAGAGTTTCACATTCATTTTCAGTGATGAAAAAAGTAAAATATGTCACTCCCACAAGTGCCTTACACAACTGCAGTTGGCATACATTTTCAGAGTCCTCTTTGTGGCATAGTGCAACCCTTTCATTATGGTAAAAATCATTTCTGCATATAAGCCTTCTAATATGAGGAGGAACTATACCCAGTCACCCAAGATAAAATACTTGGCCTGGTTTGGTCTGAACATTTAAGTTAGGGTTTGACCCTCTACCTTTAAAATAAAGTTCTGAAACATTGGATGCAAGCCTTCATTTACACTCTGCGATCTTCAGAAAATATTGCAATCCAGTGCTCACGATTAAGTGGGGCTTTGAAGCAGGATGTGTGCTAGCTAGTTCTGTCATATGGTGTGGTCTATTGATTGAGTCACTGTAGGAAGCTGGCTCTTTATGATACATCATAGATCTGATATACTGTGTAAAGCGTCCAGGTGTTCCCTTGCTAGTGGACTGGGGCTTGCTATGCAATCCCAAAGTACTCTATTAGGGGGTAGTGTGGTCGAGCAACCTTAGTCAAGACATTTGCAAATACACACAATAATTAATAAATGACAAACTACTCAAGAAGGAGACCAACACTAATTTATAAAAACAGCAAGTATCTCCATATATGTTTAGGCAGCAGAGAAAAATCATTCAGGTTAGTGCATTTTTAAATATAAATTCTTTTCACTTTAAAAAGTGGACACTAAGTGCAATTTCAGAGTTCTGCAATGGAATCATAAGAAGGAAGAACAAGTTCTGCTAACAGGTGCAGTGCAGCGACTTGCAGGACTAAACTGCAGGAGTTAAGGTGAGTGGCAGGCAAGGCCCAAGGCAAATCCAGCAGAATAAGGGTGGCGGGGTGCAAACCAGCGTCAGGAGCTCAATGTATTTTAATGGAGATCGGTCACTGAAGAAAGAGGCTGCAGGCTCTGGCCAGACCGGGTGGAACAGGGTGGGGGGTGGGGAATCAAGGCTTGAGATGCTCTGGGAAGTAGGGACACTTTGGGGGGGGAAAAAATCAAGGCTTGCGATGCTCTGGGAAGAAGGGACACTTTGGGTCCTCTTCTCCACAGTACAGGGTCGACAGATGCAGAGGGGTCTAGGCGTTTAAAATTTTTTTTTTAACGGGAGCAGTCGAGGGGGCCTGCATGCGAGGCTGCAGGCGACATTGAGGAGTCCACAAGGGGTGAAACCACTTTGGACTGAAGCTATGGAGGGCTGAGGTACCTTGTTGACACCGGTGGCAGACTTAAACTCGGGCCGGAGGCGACTGGTGCAGTGGTGGCTTCAGGTATCCGGTTTTAGCAGTTCTGGAGGCCTCAGTCTTCTCTTTTGGAGTTTTCTTCAGGTCTGCTGTTCACCAGACGTCTTCAGTCTTCTTCAAAGGCAGGCAATCATCCCAGGTTTCTGGAGTCCACATCTGCAGGACGAGTCCACGTTGGCACAGTTTGACAAGGGATGCAGACAGTCCAGCAGGGTTGGTACCAGGAAGCTGCTTCTCTCTTCTCTGCTTTTGCGGCTCTTCGGTGTCCTCTCTCTTCTTAGGTCGTCAGGATTTCTTTGGTGCAAAGGGCTTCCATTAATACTGAATTTAGGGGAGTGTAGGTTAGTAGCCAATGGGCTACTGACCCTTGGGGTCACTATGCCCCCTATATGACCACTTCCTGTGGGAAGTGGGCATAGCCCTGTCCCATAATTACTAAGTATGCAATCAAAAAGTTGGCTACTTCTGTAAAATCATGTCTACCTCACAGTAGCTCACCTCAGGGGATGATACTAGTCTGATGGTGGCACGCTTACCTGACAAGCTAATTTTCCCATCTGTCCAGGTGCCAAGAGGGCTCTGGACAGAGGGAGGTGGCTCTCTCTCCTGTTAGGGGAGCCAGATTCACATTCCAAAGGCCGCAACATCTTTCAAGTTCAGCCATTCATTCTGTGGGAGGGAGGTGTTACACCATCTTCCTGGACAGTCTTTTGTTCTGGGTCTCCCGAGAGCAAAAGGCTTGAGGTGGTCAGAGCAGTGTCTCAGGAGGCAGGCTGGTAGAAGCCAGTCAGCAAGTACACCTGAGGCTGGTAGGTTTTCGAGGGGACATCTCTAAGATGTCCCCTGGGTGCACGTATTGGTCAATCCACTATTGCCATTAGTGTGTGTTTAGCAATACGAGACGTTCAATACCAAACATCGCTATTTTCAGTGAAGCCATCATGTAGCTGGAGAACTCGTTTTCACCAGTGTCCATCACATGTCTCAAGATGGCTTCACTGGTCACATGTACAGGCAATAATATGACTGACCAGCAGAGGGGCATATCTGCTCATGCAGGTATGCCCTCACATGTAATATTCAGCACCCTGCCTTAAGGCTGTTAAGCCTGCTGTAGGAGTAAATTAGAAAGATTACATGCAGTAGTAGGGGACATGGAACACAGGGATGTGTGACAGGTCGTGTTTTCACTTTAGTCTGCACCAAAATACGCGGCCAGCAAAGGCAGTCTTGCATGTGTATAGTGAGGGGAACTTAGGGTGGCACAATTTGTGCTGCAGCCCTTAGGGAACCCCTTTAGTACATCAGTGCCTAGGTACCAGGGTACCATTTACTAGGGACCTACATAGGGTGCTAAAAGTTATGCTAATTGGGGGAACAATTGTACAGTTTTGGGGAAAAGCTCTGGACCTGGGGACCAGGTCAGCAGGAACCACGTGCCCTTTCAATCAAATCACTTCATTTACCAGGTAAAGAGTGGAGGTGAGTAGGTCAAAAAGGGTCACTTTCCTACAGTCACGTAATCTTGGAAAGAGGTGGTGGTCGATTTGAGCCAAGTGCTTTCTATTCTATCCTATTCTGATTTAAGGAGCGCATGGCTGTCACACTGGGGCTTCCCAGCGCGGACGTTAACAGATTAAGAAAAGGAATCAAAAATTAGAATAGCCAGTTTGTCAATAGCTTTATAAACTTCTCGAATGAGGTGCATGCACCAAGTTTCAGAAGGAGTTACACAACTTATGACCCAGAAAGGCAAAGGAGCACCCTCCCTGCCCTGCCAGTTTTACTCAAAAAATTACAGCAAGATTCAGACTACATGTGTGCAAAGTAAACCTCAAGGTGTTTGGATTAACTAGCAGCCTTAAGTGGGTTGGTCCAGAACAAGGCATGCAGCCCAAAGTATTGAACTGGATTAGTTTATCAACACCGAGTCAGTGCAGTTTCCGTAAATGAAAAGAAACCAAGGCATATTTTGCAATATGACAAGCAACTAGCTGCAGCACTGACTAATCAAAAACCACTCATGGAGGTTTTGGTAGCCCCTAAACAAAGAACATTGGCATAAACAAGTCTAGAAATAATCAAGGCTTGCACTATCATACTTTGGATAGAAGAAAGTAAAAGCCATAGTATCTTCCTCAAAGATCTAAGTAGGCCAAAGTAGCTGGAGACCATATTATTTATTTGATGGTCCCTGGTGAGCGAATCTGGCCAGAAACCCAGATTTTGACCACCTGGCTGGGTTTGGGAAAATACCCCAGTTCATCTAGCCACTAGTGGTGAGCCCAAAAATGAGGCCGAATACCAACCAATAAGACTTGGGTCTTATTACTATTCAATTTTAAACAGTTATTCCTCATCCAGCTCGCAGCCTCCATGAGACAGGAACTAAGATTAGGTGTTCTAGAATCATCCTTAGCAGAAAGTGACACAATCTGTGTCATCTCATATGAAAACAAAGTCAGACCATATGTTTCCACTATATCGGCCAAGGGGCGACCATAAACATTAAACAGTGTGGGGCTCAATGAAGATCCCAGTGGAACTACATGTGGCAAATGACGCACAGAGGACACATAGGGTTCGGAATTACTTGAAAAGAGCGATCTTGCAGAAAGGAGTAAAAAAAAAAAGCTATGTCCTGGATGCCATTTTCTGCTAACATCTAGAGGAGCACCGCATGGTAAACAGTATCAAACAGCGGATCCAAATTCAGAAGGATAAGAGTTGCAGTTTCCCCTCTATCCAGAATCAATCTGAGATACTCAGTTACTCCCAGCAATGCCTGTGCTTTATAGCAAAAAGCATTCTTGATCTTTGATGCTGAGATTAATTCAGTAGTTAGGACTAAGTTTTGCTTTAGTCAATAATGACAAGACTTTTTCCAGTTCTTCCCTCTTCATTCATGTCCCCCTCTTTTCACACAGAAACTAAAAATATTTATGTTATTTATTTTGTTAGAATGGTCTAAGAAGTGTTGCTATAGTTTTTTCAGTAGAAGTATGTGTATTGTTTTTTTAAAGGATTGCATTTGCTTATATAAATTCAGTTAAAAAAAATGTAATGAACTGTTATGTGACAGCTAAGTCTTGATCTCTTATGGAGGTGATCCAGTAACTGGTAGATTTCAACTGGGATGGCTTCAACACCCTTGAGGAGGCCAGACACCTAGTAATTTTGTTTCTGTATTAGTGTATGACAAGGTTTTATATCTGTGGAAGACAAGAGTAACTACAATAAACTAATTCTGAAGCAGTTGCCTGGCTCCATTCACGCATATTAACGTGGTCTTTGGTAGCTGAACCAGACCAGAACAGCTGCCAAGGAGAACTACACAAGCAATGCAGAAGGTTGGAGAGATTTCCTTATCTTGTGGACCTATGAAGGTCATTTTATATAGAAGGTCAGGGTGGAATTTTACATGGGGGGGTTCCGGGCTCATCGAGAGAGAAGAACTATTAAAGACAAGTTCATTTGGCACAGTGTTGCCCACCAATATGCTTGTATAAAGTGACTGTGTCAGCATGAAAAAAGGGAATCAAGTGTTTGCCAACTTACAGCACACACCCTTAGGAACTGCCGGCCAGTATTATACGATTCTTCCATGCAAGTCCAATAACTGGGTTTTTTCACTAAAGAGAAACTTTAAACCCTAGCGGACATCTGTGCTAAGCCAGGAGGTTGGTTGGCGAACTGGATTTTCTACAAAGCCTTCTAGTGCTCTTAGAGAACATTTTAAAGAGCCACAAACATTAACTCACAAATCGTAGTGTTGATTCCACTTGGGATCCAAAGTGTTCTTTACAGTGTCGGTTGAATGGCACTGACCAGATCCGTCAACCACGATTTTTGCAAATGGGTCAGGTAGTCCTGAAGTAAAGAAATGGAAACATTTAACTATTACACATTTCACAAATAAAATGTATTACATGTGCAATATATTTAGAACATACATTTAAAACATTTAAAACATGCAACTATCACATTGTTTCCTTCATTAACTGCTCAAAAAGCATACCAGAAAGTGGGGTTAATAATAATGAAGCTTTATTTTATACATAAGCCTTATTACTACCCATTCTTCCTGCATCGTATGCAGCTACATTTTGCAGCTCCACATAGGAATCCTTCATCCACCTTAGAATGCAACAAGTAGCAACAGCTGTAATGCTGAACTGTGATGCAGGTCCAGTCCTAAATGATCTAGAGAGAACACTTCTTATGTTTACAGAGGTCTCACCCGACATCAGGAAATTATTCGAATCTATAAATCTGTTGTGTGAGGCTTCCACATTAATTGGTGAACATTCTCAGCCTGTGTGGTAGAGTTCTTGCTAGTCCAGTGGCATAAACTCCGTCCAAGTGATTTTTTTCGCACAACTTTACCTTTTCCTTCATCGCCTTCTTTAATTTTTATTTATTTTAAGAGTTTTATATAGCGCTAGCTAGACCCGGGGTATCAGAGCGTTTTACATGAGATTCAACAATGTTACAGAGTTACATTCAGTTTCAATTACATTAGTTACAGACAAAAACATTTAAGGAGCATAGAAGACTCGGAAATACAGAGGAAGAAGGGAAAGGGGTATGGTAAAAGGGGTAGGAGGGAGATATGACGGAGACAAATGGAAAGTCTGCCCAAGGTCCGCCTGGGTAGGTTGAGGGCCGGGGGGGGAAGTCCGCAGCCCATCTCCTCTATAGCTATCCAGTAGCTCCACCGGGCATCGGCCAAATGGCTAGATCTCCACGGAAAAACATTTAAAGAGCATAGAAGATGAGATGAAAGGAGCATAGAGGGGTAGGGGTTACGGTAAAGAGGTGAGAGGGAGGTATGATGGAGAGACAAATTAAGACTTACTTTCCTTCACTTTCTGTATTTCTTTCCTTTACACTGGGATTAGGACCTTTGGTATTGGGCTAGAAGTTTTTCATTTTATCCTAGTGTAACATAGCTTTCAGGCACCGAGTACCCCAGTGACAGACTTACTACTTCAACACTACTAACTTATGTTTCTCACAATTATATTCATTTCAGTTAATAAATCTTCAAGTGATTGGGTAACATTGTCTTCCTCATTAACCCTTCACCACTACGCCGATGCTTCTCACATGTACATCTGACAGTAGTAGTAGAGTACTTTCTTAAAGGTAATAAGCATACAGCTATTTCAGATCATATTTTTTAAAACGCTTCCTAACAGAAAAATATTCTGCCTCACCATTATAAAAAATAAAAACGTACAACATGCAGGATACACTGCACTTTTATGGTTGCCTTAAAATTGGCTAATTGTCAGTTTATAACAACCCAGTGTCTGCACCTAGCCCAGACTGGCCAGTAAGGCAAGCTGTGCAGCAGGAACTTTATTAGAAAACCAAGGCCCCCAGGAACAGCAGATCTACGAGGCTCAGGGGTGTACCCGGAAGCACGAGAGAATATGGGGTAGATGGTGTGCCCATTATGGATTGCCTATGTAAACTGTATAACAGTGATCTGCGTTTGTGATTACCAGATGCTCTGGTTCAGAATGATTCTGTCATCTAATTGTCAATCTCAGTGGAATATATATATATATATCCAAACCTCGCAGGAAACCCCTTTGAAGAAGGCCACAAGAAGAATTGAAATCATCACTTGGTTTATTGACAGCATGCAAGCAGGCGACTTGGAGGAGCATGCATCATAGGATCCTTACGCCAGACGCGTTTCGAGAGTCTCTGCCTCTCTTCTTCAGTGGCGCGCTGTTTGCAGACGATTGAAAGCACTGTTCTACTGCGCACCCTTGATTAATCACCTGCCGAGGTGGGCGTTGCCGACCCCATGGCTTTCTGGTTGTTGTGGTGCGCTGTGTCAAAACTCCAGTGAGCGCGCTGTTCAATGTCCCAATAACATAAATCAATTGTCCCAAGTGGGTTTGATGAAAGCACCAACAGTCGCATGCCCCGCTTTGTTGCTGTCAAATGTGAAAGGACAGGCACCACCCTGCAAAGGTGCCTACCCGTCTTCCTCCTCGTAGTTCAAGCACCATGATGGGCACTTGACAAGACCCGCACAGTGGCGGTGGACCTTCTTTCACGACCGGGACCGGCCGTTTTTAAATCCAAACCTCGCAGGAAACCCCTTTGAAGAAGGCCACAAGAAGAATTGAAATCATCACTTGGTTTATTGACAGCATGCAAGCAGGCGACTTGGAGGAGCATGCATCACAGGATCCTTACGCCAGACGCGTTTCGAGAGTCTCTGCCTCTCTTCTTCAGTGGCGCGCTGTTTGCAGACGATTGAAAGCACTGTTCTACTGCGCACCCTTGATTAATCACCTGCCGAGGTGGGCGTTGCCGACCCCATGGCTTTCTGGTTGTTGTGGTGCGCTGTGTCAAAACTCCAGTGAGCGCGCTGTTCAATGTCCCAATAACATAAATCAATTCTCCCAAGTGGGTTTGATGAAAGCACCAACAGTCGCATGCCCCGCTTTGTTGCTGTCAAATGTGAAAGGAAAATGGGAAACGGCCGGTCCCGGTCGTGAAAGAAGGTCCACCGCCGCTGTGCGGGTCTTGTCAAGTGCCCATCATGGTGCTTGAACTACGAGGAGGAAGACGGGTAGGCACCTTTGCAGGGTGGTGCCCGTCCTTTCACATTTGACAGCAACAAAGCGGGGCATGCGACTGTTGGTGCTTTCATCAAACCCACTTGGGACAATTGATTTATGTTATTGGGACATTGAACAGCGCGCTCACTGGAGTTTTGACACAGCGCACCACAACAACCAGAAAGCCATGGGGTCGGCAACGCCCACCTCGGCAGGTGATTAATCAAGGGTGCGCAGTAGAACAGTGCTTACAATCGTCTGCAAACAGCGCGCCACTGAAGAAGAGAGGCAGAGACTCTCGAAACGCGTCTGGCGTAAGGATCCTGTGATGCATGCTCCTCCAAGTCGCCTGCTTGCATGCTGTCAATAAACCAAGTGATGATTTCAATTCTTCTTGTGGCCTTCTTCAAAAGGGTTTCCTGCGAGGTATATATATATATATATATATATATATATATATATATATATATATATATATATATATATATATATATATATATATATATATATATATATATATATATATATATATATATATATATATATATATATATATATACATATATACATATATACATACACATATATACACACACACATATACACACACACACATATATATACATACGTACACATACATTTACACACACACAAATACACACACACGCATATATGTTTTTCTTTACAACCTAGTCAAATTTGGTTATTAGAAAAAAACACGGCCCATTTAAAACAATTACTTTTGGCAGAAGCCTGCGACTGTGGACTTTACCCGCAAAAACGGAGAGCACATGTGGCACGTGGATGTTCTACATTTACCTTCTGCAACAAGATGAAATGACAGAGGAAGCACTACTGGGTTGCCTAGGCAATAGAAGAGGTCTATATGGCAGATGCTACTTGCGTTCACTAAACTATACTCCGGGCCAGTGGAATTATGCGATTCCGCGGCTGTGGCTTTTTTCACATAGTGATGGATCTGCCACAAATCCATCTGCTGCATAATCTGCAGCGAACAAAAAATAGTTTCTAGCTAAAAAGGATCAAGAGTTACTAAAAACACGTTGACATCCATTTGGGAGCAGTGTAAGGCCCTTCGCAAAGGTTAACTACTCATGTTTCAGTTGCTTATATCTGCATTTGTAGACTGGTACTACAGAGGTGAAAATAATTGCCCAGACAGTATTACCATGTATAAAAATGTCGAAATAATGAAGTATCACTATCAAAATTTGCGCCACATTATACAACATAGTTTGCTCTGTCTTATGCACAATAAGATTCTGATACCAAACGTTTAGCAGCTCAGTTAGTCCGATACACTACAAGGCATAAAGAGGCAGCATAACTAAGCGGTTTGAAGAAACAGCAGATCCTTATTCCACAACAAATTCACAAGATGTTTTTCAAGTAATCTAGAATGCATACAAGTACATACTCGATAGATAAAGGTAGCGCTTGGATGCTTCGTGACTACGCAAGCTAACAAAACACAAATCGCAAGCGAACAAAACACTAATCACAGGCAGCATGCCAGCCTTCTTAAACCAGCACCTCTCTACTAGTGCACAAAACATTGGTGCAGCATGGTGAGACTAGGGAAAACAATATTAACTGACACCCTCTATGTGGAGTTTTTCCTGATTTACAATAAGGCATTTTTTGGACTTAACATTGAAGCTATTGTTTATACCCAATTGGCATGTACGGTGCCAATGTTACCACCACATATACACTAGAACGGTCATACCCATTGATGTACTACTGTCACAGTTAATTCCAACTCCATTGCTTTACATATATTCAAAAAGAAAATATACTTATAAAACTAGTGAACGATGGTAGGGCAATACACAAGGAATCTCCTGGCTTGCAAAGGATATGAAGTAAAGTATTTGATATCTTATTGCTGTTTTGTAACCAGCAATACAATTCAAGAGTAAAAAGTTTAATTTTAGGGAGGTTCCTAAAAGAGATAGGAGTACAAGCTCAAATGCTCAACAGGAATGGAGTGTGGTTGCTAATGCCTAATTTCTTCTTGAATTTGGAGAGAACAGGGAGAAAGGAACACAGAGTTTTAGTTGGTTCTTCGTACTGAAATTACTTGCACTTTGAGGGTGTGTGTTACAATAAGTACGAATGATGCATAATGAAATAAAGAAAGGAGTGAGACACATGGAGCCAGTCTAAGCTTATGAGCATAAAGGTAATATCTTTGCCCCAAGAAATAGCTAACATATCTGATCAAATAAGAAGTCTGACAAGTAAAATGAAGTCACCTATCTTGCACAGCAGATTAAAGAGAACAGCAGCATCAAGCTGCTAAAGTGTCACTTGGTAGAGAACCTCCCAAAAGTAAGTGGGCTCCAACAGAAAAGCTTCCTAAATTGGTAATTTCTTCCAACTGTACGAGTGGAAGTATAAGGTAAAATGTAATCGAAAAAGCCTAACAGATGGGCAAAGGAGCACTAAGGTTACTGATCTGTCATAGGGACTCATTCACCCTCCTAACTAAATGCTTTAATAAAGAGTAAAGGTAGCAATACGTAAGAACTTAGGGTGACATTATGCGAAGCGAATAAAATAGCACAAGAATTGTTCATGTGTGAATGATTTTAAAGGAGTTATTAGATGTCAATTCTGCCCGCATGCGAGTCTAAGAATTATTTTTCCTCGAAGTGGACTTAAACATGGTTGTCAAAATAACCAAATGTTAGGTTAGCCACAGGTAGAGACACTGTGTTGGGCAAGCATTTTCTTGAAGGTACACCAGTTGGATGACTAGCTATTTTCAATATATGCACTGTAACTAAAACGCCCACCATTGCACATGCTTGAAACATTGCCACTAGCCGAGAGGGCTGTCTTTTGATCATGCAACTCTCGAGCAGTTGTGAAAAGTTTTACAGACGTGCATGCTATAGTAATTACTGGAGACACGATGAGGATAAACATAGGTTTATTCATTACAATAGAGACTGCTCTGGAAGGGCATCTTGTTCTAGCAACTGCCGTTGATCAGTCAATTGACCACTAACATTCTAGCACAGAACACTATGACCTCTTAGACATTATGACATTCAGCACTACATTATCCTTTCCCTCTATGCCGTGATGTAAAATGATGTAATGATGTACTGTGCACTATGCTCTCTGTGGGTAACCGTGATCCAAACAAAGCCATTTGGGGGGGGATCGCCATCCCATGCATTTAGATGTCCAACCTCTGGTAATTGAACACCGGTCAAATGGGTGAATTCCAAAGGAAATGATTGCAAGGGCACAAATACTACCCAGAATATGTACTGCTGTGCTAACAGAGGAAAGAGGACTGCAAACTGGAAGAGGTGAACACCACTCGACTGTCTCAAAGTCACAAAAAACACAGTCCACAGTCACACCCCCCCCCCACCCCCACCCCTTCAAATATTGACCACAAAATTAACCACCCGAGGTGGGTCGTGTCACATTGCCAAACTGGAAAGACAAATCTGCATCCACAGACCCAGAATCTGGAAAGTCGGAGGCAACATCTGAACTGCTCCTATCCCACTGCAATGCATAAAGGAACTAAAGACAACTCTTCAGGGAACACTACACGCCAACATAATAGAAACCTACCTGTCAAATAGTCTGCCTCTTGGTAAACTATTAGGATTTTTAACTTTCAGGCTCTTAAACATTGAAACATCTCAAGCTCGTTAAAATCAAAAGTTTTAAAAAAATCACAAACTACTAGAACATTTTGGAACTTTACAGAAACTTAAAGAAAGCACCCCAATACCACCAATTTGATTCTCTTTTTTTTTATTTTTTTAAACAAATTTTATTGGGTTTGGTTTTGCACAACTTACATCATTGATTACATTTCCTATATTATTCAAGTTTACTTAAAGTAACCCTTTACTTTATAATCTTAGATATTGAATCTAGGTATGAGCAGGATCCAATACAGGAAGTTTCAATAAAGAGTGTTCTTGGCCTGTTCTGCCCAAGTACTCAATCAATGCTAAAAGTAACCACCCCCCCCTCCCCAATTCCCACCATCGGTGCGCGGAATATGTTACAGTCATGGAGGTTAGTAAGTACAGGAGTCGTCAGGCAGTGGTTCGTGCTATGTATCTGTCGTGTTATAGGGGTATGCTCCAATCATGGTGTTAGTTCTCCGATTCGTGCCGTGTGTCATAGTCACGTAGTGCTTGTACCAGTGCATCCCATGCCCGCGCCATTTCTAAAGCCTGGTCATTCTGTTGTCGTCGTGCCGATTGAAGCCTCAACATGCTTTCGCCACCAACCCATTTAAGAAACTCGTTTCGCCACCCAGTGCCCGTGGGACCCGTCATCGCCTTCCAGCGTCGTGTAATTTCACGTTTCGCAAGGATGAGCCCCATATCTATGGATTTGCTTGTAATCTTATTTTTAGGGGTGTGAGGGAACCAATGTAGAACCCCAACGGCCATGTCAAACACTAAGCCTCGCTCTGTTATCTCGTTAAGAGTGTCTCCCACCGTCTTCCAGTAAGGAGTTAAAAGAGGGCATGTCCATAGCATGTGTTCTAATTCTACACCAACTGCCCTGCACCTGGGACATCCTGCGGAATCTACAGCAAAGTATCTTTTGATCTTCCCCGGGGTCAGGTATGCCCGATGAAGAATATAGAAGTGCACTAGTTGAAATCGCGCAATGCGTGTGCTTTTCCAAGCCCTTCTCATCAGTTGCATCCATACTGTCTCAGGGATCTCTTCCTATATCAGCTTCCCATTTACCCTTCAACGCCACCAGAGGAGGCAATCCCTCATTGGTCATTCTGGAGTAGAGGCACAAGACCGCTTTAAACGTTCCCGCTGTCATCATAGTATATTGGCAAGCCATCGTTGTTCTCGGTTCTGTGAGCCCCTCTCTCCAATGTGCTTGTATTGCTCCTGTGAGTGCTGAATGCAGTAGGAAGTCCCCTCTAGGTAGTTCATAGCGGTCTAAGAGTATCGGAAACGGTAACAGCGTTCCGTCTTCGTAAAGGTCCCCCAGGACTTGGATCCCCGCCTCCTCCCATCTCTGCAGCTGCGACCAATCTCCGCCGTGTGGCAATGCTGTCAGCATTCCTAGCGGGATTTCAGGGGCGTATGGGTTCAACACGCACGCCCTACGCTGACCAATTTGATTCTCTTCACCAATTAATCTAAAATGATTCATCAACTCACTAAAAACTACCACATACAGGACACATTCTGCACATGAAATTAAAATAATCTATGCGATGCAGTCACCCTCACTATAATCACAAAATCCTCTCTCAAAATTGGTCAGTCTCTTCCACACACTCCTAAAGGTTTTCTCACATGGAACCCATTCCTTCATCCAACCCCTTGTAGGTGAAATCCCTATACAGCTGCGGTCATGCAGATGCAGAACCACATCCGAAAAATGAGCACTACTTCAGCCTTAAATCAGACCCAGGCTACAGCACCGGAGCAGAATCAATATGAATAGGTGATGTCCTAATATTCATTAACAAAGGAGATTTCCACCTTTCGAGTCTCCAGGAGTGGTTTGTGGTAGATGGCTCAAGGCCTTCTAAATAACCTCACTCTTGAATAAGAAACCCAAATATGGAGCGTTGATGGTGCACATCAATGCTCAAAAACAGGTGCCAAATTGGTAAAATGGACTCCACCTGATCCCTACACAAATTGCTGTATTTTTTTGTACATTAAAAAAAAAAAACATTCCTGCATAATCACAACCAGAATTTGGATAGATAAAACCAATTATTCTGTTGATGAAAATTTACTACCTTCAAAAAGCCAGAAAAAATGCAGCACAAGCTTCACCAGCACAAAAACTGGTAGAGATTAGGCATCTGCACCAACTGAAGGCATTTAGACTGCCTTCAGCGGTTCCCATTGCATATTATGCCTAATCTGGAGCAATTAATTCAGCTCTATAAAGCCCTCCTTGAACATTGCGGAAATTGCTCAAGGTCACATGTGGGGCTACATTCTGAGGTATTGCATGCAACTGTAAAGAACCCCCCCCCCCTCACACACACCACCAAAGAAATGGTCTAGTGTCTTAAGCCATGCCTAAATCATCTATTTACAGATGTGTTCCCTTGGCATGCTATACTATTATTGGAGGCCTTCTCAGAAGTGCCTTTTAAAGTGTCCAATGCCTTCTTTGGATTATTGTGTCCAGTTCGCAACGTCCCACCTGGAGTATTTCTTTTACAATTAGAAGACGCATTTGTCATTTAGTGCAGTGTAAGTGGCCTCATCATGGACAAGGACCCACTATGCGGCATCCTCATCTACAGACCACCAGGACCCTGCACCCAGTCCTCAACTACCATCGCCGAACTCGCCGCACCCCAAGCCATCACCTCCACGGACTACATCCTACTCTGGGACCTGAATTTCCACCTCGCTAACCGCAACGACCCAGACTCCTCCACTCTCCTCGACAACCACGGACTGAAGCAGCTGGTCAACACGCCCACGCACAAGGCTGGACATACCCTCGACCCAATCTTCGCAGGTGGGACCAACATCCGCTTCAGCCACACCACCCAGCCCCTTTGGACGGACCACCACTACGTCCATTTCACAGTCAACACCATCACCGCACCCAAGCCTGCCCCACGCCCGCCACGAAGGAACTGGAGTAAGGTCACAGAGGAGCACCTCAACAGCACCTCCTCCAAGACCCCCAAGCGCCATGACCAACACCAACTCCGCAGCCAAGGAATTTCACTCGCACCCCTCCGCCACCTCACCAGACAATGCACCCAGAAGGCCACCTGGTTCACCACAGAACTCCAAGAAGCCAGACGCTCCTGCAGACACCTAGAGAAAACCTGGCGAAACCAGAAAACCACAGAGGCACAGGACAATCACAGGAACGCTATGAAGGAATACCACCAGCGCATAAGAGACACCAAATGTACCTTCATAAGAGACAAAGTCCAGACCAACGCTACCAACATCAAGGAACTGTTCAACGTCATAGCAGTTCACTAAACAACCCAGCGTAGCCACGGTCATCACACCATCGCTGCAACTCTGCGACAAGCTCAGCTCCTACTTCCATCTGAAGATCAAGGTTCTCTACGACGAATTTCAATGAACAGACGCCGGATACCACCATCCCCCCCTCTCTGCCGAAAAGCCATCCATCACGACCTAGAATCATGCCACCATAGAACACATCATCGCAACCATGAAGAAAACTCACTCAGTAGCCCCATCAGACCCCTGCCCACCGCACATATTCCACAGGGCCGCCACTGCCATCGCACCTGAACTAGGACAGACCATCAACACTTCCTTCACATCCGGCATTTTCCAGACAACTGGAAGCAGGTGTAGATCAAACCCCTCCTCAAGAAACCATCGGCCCACCCAACGGACCTGAAAAAGTACCGGCCCATCTCTCTTCTCCCCTTCGCTGACAAAGTCACTGAGAGACTCGTAAACCCTCAACTGACCACCTTCATCAAAGAGAACTCCATCCTGGACACCTCCCACTCCGGATTCCGCAGCACCCACAGCACTGAGGCCACCCTCCTTGCTGCCACAGACGACATCTACATGCTACCCGACCAGGGACACACCGCGGCTCTCATCCTCCTGGACCTTTCTGCAACCTTCAACACAGTTTCACACCGCAAACTTGCAGCCAGACTACACGACGCAGGAATACAAGGAACCGCCCTCGACTGGATACAAACCTTCCTCTATGTCCGAACCCAGAGGATCAGACTCCCTCCCTTCCTCTCCGAACACACCGATACCATCTGCGGAGTTCCCCAAGGATCCTCGCTCAGCTCCACACTCTTCAACATTTAGATGGCCTCCCTCGCCGCCATTGTCAGACAGCATGGGCGCAGCATTGCATCCTACGCTGATGACACCCAGCTCATCCTCTCACTCACGAAGAAACCCGAAGACACCAGACTCTGTTTCAGAAAGGAATGAAGAATGTGGCAGCCTGGATTAAGACAGTTGTTTGAAGCTCAACTCTGAGAAGACGGAGGTCCTCCTCCTCGGACCCTGAACCTCCGCCTGGGACAACACCTTGTGGCCCGCCGCCTCGGGAGCCCACCCACCCCCACAGACCACGCACGAAACCTTGGCATCATCCTCGACTCCTCCCTGTCCATGAACCGCCAGATCAACGACGTCACCTCCACCAGTTACAACTGCTTACGCGTCCTCCGCAAGATTTTCAAATGGGTCCTCTTCCCCCCCCCCCCCCCCCCCCGACTACAGGAGAACAGTCACCCACGCGCTCGTAACCAGCAGACTGGACTAATGCAATGCCCTATACGCCGGTATCAATAGAACCCTTCTACACAAACTCTAAACCAACCAGAACACCGCAGCCAAGACTCATCCTCGGGACACCACGTCATGAACACATGACCCAACGCCACTGGCTTCCCGTCGAGATCAGCTTCAAACTCTTCACCCACGCCTACAAATCACTCAACATCGGACCCAAATACCCCAACAAAAGACTATCCTTCCACGCACCCAAGAGGAACCTCCGATCCACCGACATCGCCCCGGCAGAGGTCCCCCACACCTGCAGAAACAGAACAGGTGGGAGAGCCTTCTCCCACATCGCAGCCAAAACCTGGAACGAGCTCTCTGAACATCAAACGCGCCAGACGCTGCACACTTTCAGGAAGGACCTCAAGACCTGGCTCTTCAACTGATCCGGAGCTGCAGCCCCCTTTATGTTTCTCAGATTGTCAGAAGGAAATCAAAGCCACCAATTTCAAAACTGCTTACGCTCGGTTAGGTTTCCAGGCTCTCTGTCATGCACAGATTTAATTTGGTCCCACCATTGTTTCTCAATGTTTCTGTTATAGATGTCACCATGGCCATCCCAAAATCTGAGTGCATTTTTGTTTGCTATTATTTCGTAGATCAACTTGCGTTTTGGATCATTGGTCTTTTGCACAATCCACGTTTGGCTAAGTTACGCCCAATGGACAAATAGGTATCACATTTCCCTCTAGAAAGCTGCAGAATAAATATATTTTTTTAAAGTCATAGTGGGCTCTATGATTGGGGCACCAGGTCCTGCAAAGCAGGTCCTAGTCACTTTTCCATTACCATGTGTGAAAACTGGCATTAGATTCTTGTGTGAATACAGTTTTTAGTTCCTGCCAAATATATAGCTGTGTGTTACAAACAATTTCACTCTGGTCTTATGAATCCAGTGACCTTGATCCCGAAGTTATTTGATTTATTCATGTACCGTTTTGACAATCTAAGCTGAGCAGAAATTTTGGGAGAAAAGGGACTTTCTCCGGACTACATCTACGAAAGCAGTTCTTGGTTAGGTTTTTTCTGATGAACAAATCATGAACTCTATTGTTTACTTTATTCTCACAGACCTGTAGATCCCCCGTTTGTAGCTCTGGGGTTCTTTGCAATCTCAGAGTATCAGAGAGCATAACTTTAGGCTGAATTTGCCGACCTCCAAACCTGGGTAGATTAGCAGCTAACTTGAACTCATTCCATTTGGATAGAATGTGTTCACTGTTGAAATGATGAACTTCATACTGTTTGGAAATGGCAGCGTCTCAGAGTGATATTGAGCAGCGATTCTTTCTCCAAGACCGTGACAAATCTTTCGACCTAGGCATGACATGTTGCCACAAACCTGAAGGCTGATTCCCTTCTTTATTTATTGCCCCAGAAGCCAAGGTCTATGTTTTTTGCTTGTTTGTTCAGAACGTGAATAAATGTGCATGACGCACCTGCAAAATCCATTCCAAAGTGAAGTAAAAGGATCTAAATTGCTCCTTTTTCTTTCAATCTGATCACTATTTGGGAGGATATCTCAGCTTCACTCCCAATAAAATTGGAGAGGTATCACTGGAAAGGCGAGGTTCTCCTTTTTCTAGTGATACCTCTCCAAGGTGGATCCCTACTATGGGATTGCTGCGGGTAGGTGAGCCACTACACACAAGGGACTGAGGAAGGTGGAGGGAGCTGCCCCAGAAGCTTGGGCAATTGCTTCCTTCAACGAAATGCCACTGCAATCGTTCAGATCCTTGGGAAAGCGGAAGATGCAGAAAGCGCACACTAGACCACGAGATTTAAATTAAAAAATAAAATAAATGGGTAGGGGCAAGTCACCTTGGCATCGGCCCATGCCCCCACTTCCTAACAGCCCTAAAGAGTCCCCAAACTAGAAATACTGTGTTTAGCAGGAAAAGTGTGAAACACAGATAGGAAACTTCAAGAATCAGTGAGATCTAAAAAAATTCCTAACAGGAAAGTGAGGAAAATCCGATTTTAGCTAAAGTTTGAAATTCGCAGAGCATTCTGGGTAACAAGCGGTTGTGGGAGCCATACAAGTCACACCACCCCTGGACCCACTGGCTGTCTATTTTTCAGAAATGTATGTATTCTGTAGACTTCCCTCGGCTGAGGCCAAACACACGCCCAAATACTCAGGTTACCTACATCAACAAAATGGATCAAATTTCAGGGCGACTTTTCCCCCCAAATATTTTCTATTGCTTTTAACAAAAGACATCTACTGATAACTAAAAGGTTCACAGATCAGGAACAGTCCATGTAAACATACTCAGGGCTGTGAAAATAGGCAAGTTCAGGGGACACATACCTCGAGACCCTCATTCCTATTTGAAACTTGTGTTCGACTTTCTCAAAAGGAACCAGGGATTACTTCTTCTTAAACCTCATCCGCAGATCGTCCCCATGATCATCAATCTCAACTTATTCCAGCTCCTCTTACATATTTTGTCAGGGGACGCATACTTTAATAAACATTTGATGGCAGTCAAGGGCCTTATAACTCAGTTTCTTCGCCCTCATACACCAATCCATATTGGATTCCCACATAACATGGAACAGTCATGCCTCCCAAATGTCTAATTAGATCACGCCTGGCTTCCAGCATAGCCACGTTGCAGAAAAGGAGTGTCTATTTGTTCACTAATAAGCAGTGTACTGCATACTTGTGAAATTGCATGTTAAGTCAAGGGGGCCCTCAAACTTCTGTATTCAAATGATTTGCCTTCGGCATCTCCTGCAGCACATCTTTATGGCTGCACTGAATGCACCCAACTTATAGATAACAAATACTGGCTCCAAGCCACCTCATTTTTTTTATTATAATTCATGGAGTGGTATCATGCGTTTTTCGTTCCACATATCTACAACAACATTGGAGATACAAATAGAACCCCACCTCCAGTGGCCTTTGTATATGGTACTATGGTACTTAGGACAAAGGTACACCACGGGTTTCCCATGAACTGCAGCATTTATTGTGCCACCCATGGAAGTCCACTTAAACTGTGACAACAGGCCTGCCATTGCAGCCTGTGAGAGTTGGTGCTTGCACCTCTCACAACAGATAAGTTTCCTTATATCTGAGGTCACTGAACTTAAAACTTATAAGTCACCCCCTATGGCAAGCTCTTCAGTCCTGAGGGCAGGGTGCTTGGTTACAAGTGTGAGGGTGATCATTCATGCACAGGACACCCCTACAAACCCTGGAGTCTATTCTCCAGGCTTTGTAAGTGTGGCCAGACGTTATTAGACATTCAGTGGACATCAGTCATTAAGAGAGGTCTAACTAAATAGTGGCTACATTGAACCCGGTCATGTTCGGTATCAAACATATTGGAATCATACCAACACAGATTCCGGTGCTGGAATTATGATCCCATGCACCGGGGGATCCTTAGGTGGTTCCCCCCATACTCCTGGTAACAAACTTTCAGGGTCTGCCAGCAAACTAGTGTTGCGGCCGACCACAGACCCGATTCTGCCCTCCTGCTGCTGAGTCAAGCTCAAGCAAGAGAAGGTAGAACAAAAGGTTTCCTGTCACATGAAGGTGTGACCACCTCCCAGACAGGACTTAGTGTATTGGACTGGTATGGGGGCAGTTGCCAGTGCCACCAAACTGCTTTGAAGGGCACATTTGGTACCGTCCGTGCATACTCCAGTTTGAACCAGTACAAGAACCTTTGGTTCCCGCTCTGGCACGAAACTGGACATAGGACATGAGTTATCTTCCCTCTGTCCAGCACCGCCTCTGGAATGGACCTTGAGTCGTCCCAACTGTTTAAGGGTACTTAAGGGCTCCCCTGTGGGTGGGTCTTCAGATTCGTCATGGGACAAGACTCAAGCTTGAAACTATGTCACTCTTCTACTGTCTGGATATTTTGACTTCGTTGGACTTCAACTTGAACCAAGACTGCATCAAGGAAGATTTCTGCTGCTCCTGGTCTCGATGTTCTAGTCTTCTGCGCTGTTTGTTCTTCCAGGTTCTTCAACAGGCATGTGGGCAACAAAAGAAAATCTTGCTTGGTGGGAAGGAGTCACCCCCCTGCATATGCAGGCACGGCAATGAAGCAGACTGGTCTCCTGCTGTCGCCCTACAGTCATCCCGATGCTCAGCAACACCGTGGTGGTTCTGTGGCTTCCTAGAGGTCAGACGGGCCTTCCCTGCAATATGGAGGACAGTATCCCTCATCTGGGCTGCTGGGGCTGAACACCTGTGCACCGCGTCGACTTGCTGTTGCCAAGGCTTGCTGGCTCTGCACTGCAAAGATCTTCGGGCTACAAGCCCCAGCCTCCAGCACCTCACTTTCAGAAGAACAGAGCCCTTCCTGCTTCTCATGCACCATGGGCCTCCAACTTTGGTGAGCTACTTGAAGTCATCTTGCAACTTCTGTGCCTTTGGCCTTTGGGTCCTCCGTAGGGTCTTCTCTTGCTTCAGTGGGCTCCCCTACTTCCTCTGGCATGTTCAGACTCCTGTCTTAGGAGAGTCCCTTGGAGCTTGCTGGTTCCAACATTTGCTCCTTTTCATCATCCACGCCAGTTGCGGCTACCAAAGCTTTTCGGTGTTCCTGCTGGACACAGACCACCTCTACACAGATATCCAATGTGGGGCAGCTCGTGTACAGCTCATGGTCTTCCTCCGCTCTGCCTGGTCCTCACAGTTGCAGTAACAAAGTCACTGTGCTTCTTCTGACCCTCTCTACATCAGTTGGCACTGTGCTACCGTGCCTCCTGGTCCCCTATGAGTGGCATAGACTGTTCCCGCTGCTTGCAGGTTCTTCACTTCCAGAATGCACCCTTGGATTTCACAGGACTCCTTCACAGTCTTCTCCAGAGGCATCTTCTTCGAAGTCTCCCACTGCTGCTTATGGCAGGTTCAGACGTCACTTCACCCCTATGCACCCTGCTTCCCTGGTGCAGGTAAGCTGGTTCCAGGGGCATCCACGGGTGGAGTAACTCTGCAAACTTCTATCTTCTAAAAGGTTTCTTAAGGGTCCTTCAGGAAGGGTCCTTCTTTAAAACTGCAACAGCGACTTCTCCATGGACTTCCATTGTGCATGCAGCGGTTTCCCCACTCTGCACACAGCCTCCATGGGGTTCCTAGGTACTTGTAAGTATCAATGGGGGCTAGTTAGCTTTAGAGGGGGAAGGTAAAGGGTGACTCAGGTACGTCAGACAATACAAGGAAAAAAGCAATGTTTTCCTTTGAAAGCCCTCACCCACCGACCTAGTCGGTGGCATGCTTCATCATCGGGCCCACCACAGTGGCACCGAATGTGCCCCGGGTGTGCTGCAACGCCAGGAGACTGCGGAGCTGGTATATTGCTGCGTGTGCAGTGAAGGAGTGAGATGTGAAAGATTAAAAAAGCTATACAGGCGGTCCCAGCACCCGAGGGTTAACAAGTATTTAATCAACTGGGCCTCCGTTAGCTGTTTAAAAAGGCGAGTGGACAAAGTGGAGTTAAGTGAAAAAAGTGCAATTAAATAATAAGCTAGTAAACTATATTAAGTGATTGTGTTATTTGTTGGCTATGTGTCGCGCTCGCTAAGGCGCTGTAGCTGTTAGAGGGGGATTCCCTCAAGCTTTTTCTGTTATTTCTTTGTAAAAAGCCTCATGGGTCGCCTGGCAGAGAAAGAGACCGAGTAGTTCGGTCAGGTTCCTCCTTGGACCTATTCGTCCTTCCGGGCGCCGCGAGTCTTGTTATTATTTAATTGCACTTTTTTCACTTAACTCTTTGGTCCTGAGGAAAGCCAGCTTATAATAGAAAAGGCACTGGCAGAAACATGTAGACCACACTGGACATGGGAGATCATTAACCACTCCACTTTGTCCACTCGCCTTTTTAAACAGCTAACGGAGGCCCAGTTGATTAAATACTTGTTAACCCTCGGGTGCTGGGACCGCCTGTATAGCTTTTTTAATCTTTCACATCTCACTCCTTCACTGCACACGCAGCAATATACCAGCTCCGCAGTCTCCTGGCGTTGCAGCACACCCGGGGCACATTCGGTGCCACTGTGGTGGGCCCGATGATGAAGCATGCCACCGACTAGGTCGGTGGGTGAGGGCTTTCAAAGGAAAACATTGCTTTTTTCCTTGTATTGTCTGACGTACCCGAGTCACCCTTTACCTTCCCCCTCTAAAGCTAACTAGCCCCCATTGATACTTACATATTAAACACAGGGGATACGGGCTAGCTTACCTAGTCCTCTCTCTCTCTTTGATCTGAATAGTTCCTAGGTACTTACCTTGGGTGGTTGCCTGTATCTCCAGCTCCTCTGAATCTTCTGGTCCAAGTCCCGTTCCACTTTGCAGTTCGCAGTCCACTTTCTTACAATATGGTTTGGTCTCCCCCTGGAGACAGCTGTATATTTCTGCTACTTACCTGATTATTGCAAAGTATTCTGGTGTATTGTGTTGAAATACCCGGGTAGGAGATATACCATTGTGTTGTAGAATAAATAGACTTATTTTACATGAAAACTGAGTGGATCCTTTTCATTTGACTTACACTATTGATTAAAGTTGGTAAAACAAGCTGCTTTACACTCCTTCAAGATAAGCCTGAAGGCTGCTCTCCACAGATCCCCTTAGAAAGCTCTCAAAGTGGTACCAAAGACCACTAAAATCAACACTGGATTAGAGCACGGTGCATCACTTAAATAAGTGTGCACAATAGACTAAGCCAGCCTCCTACAATGTGTCTAGGGCCATGCTCGGTGCCTCCCCCCAAAACCATTTCAGAAGTCTTGTCACTTGAGTCACCAAATTAAAGAACTGGTTAGGAACCACTAATGGAGTGTTTTGCAGAAGACAGATGAACTTGGGCAGTAAAATCATTTTACGAAGGGTGTTCTGCCAAGTAGTGACAAGGACAGCCAGTGTCAATGTTCCAGGTCTCTTTTATACTCTTCCATTATATTCCCCAGATTTTGGGTATGGTGCAACACTTGGTTAGTAGTCGCATATCCCCATGTATATAAAACCTACCATTTCCCATGTTAAAGGGCACTAGCGGCCAACACAAAATCTCCAGTTAAGTCAATGGATGTGCCAGAGATTTGCATCAGTTTATACGAACCCTTGCATACATGCTGAATGCCCTCAGGATCTCTAAAACCCTTTGGATTGATTGTTCAGAATCTACTAAATAAAGATTATCATCATCTTTGTATAGATATAACATCTTCCCAGCCTGGAACCCAGCACAGACCATGCATGAATCAGTGCATCACATAGTCTCCAGTTTGCCACCTGTTCCAGTCCCAATGCAAACAGCAGGGGAGACAGTGGACACCCATGTGTCGCTGTGCCTAACCTATATTTCATCGAGATGGCGCCATTGACATGGACTCTTCCAGTCGGCAGACTGTACAGCAGCCCCCACCCATGACAGGATGGATAGACCAAACATCTTCACAAGGAGTGCCGGTTTAAGGGGATATCTTGAGATCTCCACATTGTGTTTTGTCGCATGAAATAGACCCAGCCATACAAGTGGGGTACTGTTTTTATTAGGGTAACTGTAGATATACAGAATAGTAGAACACTTGTTATTAATTGAATTTCTGTCCATTTGGTCTTCCAAATGTAAGCCAGAATGCAAGCAAGAAAACATTCTGCAACATGGCCTCTGAATCACATGGAATTATGGGTTACCCAAAATACTCAGGTGTACAAATAATGACTATTCCTTAACTAGTCAGGCATATATAAAAAATGCAGAGATTACCTGCACAACAATGTTTAATTCATTAAATGTTACCTTAAGATTTGATGTATAGTAGGTATACAGCAAAACAATCATAAGTTGCAGCGCAGTTGTTGGCTTTAGATATCGCATGTTTTTAGACAAACACTAGGTAAACCTGTGGTCAGAGGGGTGAAGGGCTGAACAGTTTACTATTGTAAAACGAACAGTGAGGCAAAAAAATTTAAGATGAAATTGTTAACACCCATTTCTATTTTCTCCTTATTTTCTCTCTCCTCTATTAGAGTCTTTTTGAAAATCATGTCAGATTGATACAAAATGACCCCTCGCTGAATAATGAATTGTGTCTACTCTTCAGAAATGTATGGCTATCTGAGTCCACCAATGGGTTTCACACCAGTTTCCACCACAAACAGCAAGTAGATAGAAATTAAGAATAAACAGGAGCAATCAATTACCACTTTGAAAAAAGCAAAACTACGGTAAAAAAAAAATTCAGCTCAGCCTGAATACTTTTTGTGGAAACAAAATATTAAGGCTTAAGCACTAAATCCGCAAACATCACAAAAAAGCTCAGCAGTGATAAAAGGGGGTGCTGGGACTCGGCAGTTATGGATGATAGAGATAGGTGTGTGTAATTTGTCATAACAGGCTAGATTTAGCTACCACTTGGATTTGTGGATATCCAGATGAAGGTCAGATATCCATTAATAGCTTTAAAAAAACATCACTTTTTTTCATCACTATGTATGAGTGCACAAGTGGATGGAAGAGTAGGTGGAAGTGAAAGATGTGTGTGCATCACAAGCAGCGGGAAATAAAGGAGGGAAAGCAGCTCTGTGTGATACAGGAGAGAGCACAGACATTCGCACGCTTACCTAAATTTAGACGGGGAGGGTTTGAAGCCAGTCATAAGGCTGGACACATGTGTAAGAGTAGCAGAGAGAGCTCAATGGGGAAAAAAAGCAATGTGGCTTCATTTCTTCTGGCATAGCACTCACACAAATGACGGACAATATGTTTTTTCACCATGGTGTGCGAGGTCTGTAAATCTGCTCCCCTCACACCCAAATACAGATATAGACAATAGGACAGGGTAGCGGTTCGAACGAGTGGAACACCAACAGTTGCAAAATGATGATGCATTCACTGGCAATGAAGAAACCCTATGAGGAGCAGGCAATGATGCTAACGTAATGAAGGAAAAGGAAAGGTAGTAGGTCATAACAGCAGCTGCTACGTGTAAGAGTTAGAGTCCAGACAGTCCGAGTCTGCCTTGATGAAGAGTCTACTTACCCGCATAATCACGTCTCTGGCATGGTCACCCTCTTCCACCTTAGCAAATGCAAGGTCTTGGAAGAGAGACTGTAATGGTTTAAGTTTCTTTTCCAAAGTGGCCACTATACTATTTCCAATAAAGATTAGGTTTGTCCATAGGATAGTGGGTCTATCTTTGAGAAAGAAATTGGAAATCCCGAGCATTCTAGGACAGCAGAATATCAGAAACACCCAGTTATGTCCTGCAGTAGTCAAGACTCGGAGCACTATTAACACCACATCTGGCTGTAGTGTTGCACAGACACAAACTAAACCTAAATGTTAAAAAATAAAATAAACACGTATACAAAAGTATTTTTAAGACTAGTAAACGTATGCATAGAAGAGACTTCTCGAAAGCAAGTCAAAATCTAGAGTACAGCTTTTTCATTCAGTTCGTATTAAAAGAACTAGCGATTATCTGCTGGTTAAAAACTAATGGAAACAAAGTGGTGCACTACCACAAATTAAAAGGCAATTCTCAGCAAAACATATGGATCAATTTTAAAAATGCTAGTCTACTGTGAAGGTATCAAGCAACACTTTTACACCCCAAACCTTTTAACCTATAGAAATTATAAAAGTGAAAAAGTACTTACTGAAGAAATCTTTTTTGGCAAGATTCTTGGAGCATAATACTGTAAGAAAAAAATGAATGAAATAAGTATAATGCAATTCATGTCCAAAAGCATTCAATATCATGTTAATTATGAACAAGATTTCCAGGTTATCTTTGTAACGTCACAGGCAACTACTTCCCAAAAATGGTTTTCCTAGCAGTAAACCTTTCACATGTCCGTCAATATATTTGTGCTAAAGGGATTTAAGGTGTTTTTTTTTTTAAACTCTAAACACAGAATTCTTAATTCGAGTGGATAGAGCTGGTTGGAGATGAAGTACGCGACACTGTATGAAAGGAAGAACACAGGTTTGCAGCACATTATTACTATCTGAGATCCTGTGTCAAAGACTGAGAAATTCCTTGCACATGTAGCTAGCCATCAAACACGTCAATCTGTCAGGACTTCCAAGCCATTAGACTTCCTACAGGCACTACACACTGCATCATGAGCTGAACGTGGTCACCACTGACTTTCGACGCCCATGCATCCCGCGCCTAGTAAGACCACTCTGTGCAATTACTAATCAAAATATGGAATTAGAGGCAGTAGTTATCAAAGTAGAGGTTTACCAGACACACACACATGCAGCCGAAAGTGGAGACGTTCTATGGTCTGGTTTGTTGCTTAGTCATTCTATGTATTACACGTCTACATCGAACACATGTTGCTTGCAACACCCACTGATAGCATCAATATCAAAGGAAAAAGGACTTAAAGGAATACACACAAGAAAGTGAAAATGTTTATCTGCAATAATCACTCTCCAACATTGCTTTCTACTGATGTATATGCTGGATATAGAATATTCACCAGCATAGAGAGTGAACTCACGGTACCCTAGCATAAGCAGTGATAAAATAATAACAAATCTAATGCAGAAACATAGGTTTTGGATTTTGTGCAGTGAATGGACTTTCAACGGCTGGACAACCACACAGACCAGGTAGAGATTGAACAACAGCAGTGCAATCTTCTCTCTATCAAATATACACAAATGATGGCAGGAGTATAAGATTCACTCACGTACAACAGTGGCAGCAATAGTACAAGCTTACTTAGGCAATCAGAACAGGTGTAGTAAGAAAAACAGCAGGGCAAGCTTCGCTCAGTTTAAAATGTGACACTGAAACAAGCGTATGCAAAGGCAGTAGTTCTGGCCTTGGCAACGTGGTGCAATCGCTTAACGTTTACATGAAAAAGAAAAAAAAAGGTAATAGAGCTGCACCCCAAATGTAGCAACCATAAACTTTAAATAAAAAATAATAAAATACAAAAAAAACTTAGAAACCCTTTTAACTTTAATGCCCATCCGATCACGGGGCAATATTTTTTGTGACACAAAGAAGAAGATACTACTGGCTTTGGATTTCTGTAACCTCTAGAGCCATCTGAACACACAAGGAAGATTAAAAGTTAAAAGATAATAAAAAGAAATAAAGCGTTAAAGTATTAGTTCACCATCCCAAGCACTTCAGTGCTCTTTTTAGTTGAGCATGTACATGTGATAAGGCAAGATGCCATAACTCGCAGTACAAGAAGGCCACTCGTAGTAGTGGGCCCATCTCTTGCCCCAAGCAGCATGCTACGGTGAACAAAAGTAAAATTGTTAACCCCTTGGGTGCCCATGACGAGCTCAGCTCGTCATGCAGCACGGTGGCGCTGTGCTGATGACGAGCTGAGTGCATTATGACAGTTACGGAACGCCCACGCGGGGATGATTCTCCCGCTGTGCTGGGAGTTCCACTGGAACGGGCGTGGTCATGACGAGCTCAGCTAGTCATCAGCACAGCGCCACCGTGCTGCATGACGAGCTGAGCTAGTCATGAGCACCGCGCGCACCTCCCCCCCCCCCCCTCCCCTCCACCGCGGGGAAATTAGCCCCGCAGCGATGGGGTTAACCAAAGCTATCTTAAACCAACAAGAGAGAAAGGGTCAGAAAATAACCAAAGCTAAACAGACCAATCGATGAAGAGAGGACCCATAGCCTCTCTCGGTATATGTAATATAGCCATCTATAGGCCCAGACTTAAAGAGACAAGCTAGCTTAATTAAGGTAATTCAAAGATACTAGACAATGTGCCAGGGTAACAGCTAAGTGGTGGGATAAACTGCTAGGGCAAGGTAAATTAAAAGAAAGGAACACTGAGTTTCTGGCATAATGGATGTAGGCTGGGACTTCGAATTAAAGTTTACAAAAGGTGTACGCGGCCCAAATTAGTGGAAGATACCCAAGAAGTGCTTCATTCAGTTTCATGTGGCAAGATATTCTCCCTATAAAAAGTAAGATCAGGGAAAGAAAGCCATAATTTGCACCAGAGATACCAGTGCTTCAGTTTGCCAATGGCAGGTAAGCATTCCGTATTGTATGGTGTGTTGCTAACATCCTTCATTTATATACCCAGGTCAGGTGGGATTATTGTAAGAGACTGAAGATGGGCATAAAGGGCAGCTGCAGTTTTTTGAACACGTGTCTTATGCACACTAATTTCTTACCAATCTTGGAAGAATTATATAAATAAAAATCAAATGGAAACATCAAGCAGTATTTCTGAATTCCACAGTATTTAAATGCCATGCAAATGCAAGAAATAATAAAATTAATACGTTAAGAGCTTGCTTTGATCCATTTTAAAATCTGCAGGTGAATGTTTATAGGTGTACCAGTAGTATTGTGTGCATGCAGTGCAACTAGTATAGGTAAATATAATGATATAAGTCCTGTGGGATAGCAGATAGCACTAGTAGGAGAGAAAGGTAGTTTCAGAACATAGCCTGAAACAAAAATTACCAGTCTCTGCACACCAAAGCCTCCACCTGAGTTCTTGAATTCCGCAAGAAACCGAAGACCTAACTCTTCACCTAGCCCCGAACCTGGCACATCCGTACAGCTCCTTCTTCAGCACCAGGATACCCTCCCGGGCGAGTTGCACGCTAACGAAATACACACAACACACCTTTAATGAGTCTAAATAGAACGTACTTGCGTAGTTCCCAATTGTTTTTAATAGTCTGCATGAATCCGGGCGCAGGTGGCTTACTGCGCTGATTTGGATGCCGAAGAGGTAGAAGTTGGTGATAAGAGGTAGAAGACGTGTTTAGGTGCACGTGTGGTGCAGGTGATTATGTATGGCTTATGGTATAGGTAGTTCAGTCAGGATTGGTTTCACTACTTTAGAAACAGTAGCATTTTATAGCTTTCCCAAAGTGCTGTTTGAACTCTGGGTACAGCGGCCTCCAGAGGAAGAAACATTCCGAAACGCATTTGAGCATGTATTGAATGCAGATCACAAACAGACATGATTTGATTAATTAAAGCATGTATTCCCACAATAAAGTTCGTGGATGATGATTTTCCATAAACAATTTTTTTTTTATTGTGTTCAAATCTGATTACACCAGCCTAGTTTAGGTACTGTTTCGGTACTGCACTCTACAACACTTATTTGAGAAGTGTGCTTTGTGAAAAAATATGTGTACAAGGAGAAAAACTTTGCTCTGGCTGGGCTGCAGATTAAATGCACTGCAGTGACACAAAATAGAGAAAAGGGATTCGGCCGCATACGAAAAGCCTATTTTTATATTTTCATAAGTCACTCCTAATGCGTTGCTTGGAATCGTACAGCACAGGGTGATAAACTAGATTAGGCAAATGAAGAGGCGGATGTAGTACCTGTCTATTCCAGTTCCAAGCTTACAAAAGACTCCGGACTCCTGACCAGAGGTTCAGGTAAACAATTAGATTCTGGCATGCATTATGGATAAAATATATTCGGATTGGTTGGTTCTCAACTTGAAATTCCCAACCTCGTTAACCAACAGACCAATATGACATGGCCTCTGGTTGGGAGGGAAACACAATCTAAACTCTTTTAAACAACATATTTCATAGCTGAAACTTTAAGAGGTGCATTTAGGCATGGTTCTGAGCAGGACCAGTTGTACCAGGGTATTATCCTATGTATTTGATACACTCCAGCATAATTTTGCAACTTGACTATTTCTAAATGTTACTACTTGTCGATATCACCCATCTAATCTTTGTTGTAAATGCTTGATATTAAAGTACAAGGCACTATGATGATGCGGTCTCTGGGCTAATGGCAAGGCATTTTTTGCTTAACTCTAGTTTTTTATTGTCATATAAATCTTACATGTGCAACCAGTTTAACTACTTCCACTCTCACAAAATTCAGTGCAAAGGATGTAGATTGTGGTTTAGTAGTCTACTGAAAACCAAAGCCCAAGTGCTGGAGTTGGTTTTCTCTTAACCCCTTCGATGCTTGTGACGGAACGGTTTCGTCACGGCCACGCCGGTTGGGCTGTGCTTATGACGGAACCGTTCCGTCACGGCCACGCCAGTTTCTTAGAACCTTCAGCACAGCGCGAAAATTCGCGCCACGCTGAAGGTGTTAAATGTTAGTGCTCTGTTTGCATCCCTTCAATTGCGGACTGTGCTGCTTTGAGCCACACAGGTGTTCTTCATTTACCCGATGAGAAATAAAGGGTACATTTTTTCTAGTGATCTGTCTCCCTTGCCTTTGCTCTTGTGCTTCCTAACAGCCAGAAAGTGCGTCTTTGAGCAAGGTGCACACAAAAGCAAACTGGTGAAGGCATAGTTGAAGCCCTCATGAGTTGATGTTTCACTAACGTTTTTAAAACCTGTGGATGCATGCCTTTCAGCAAAGTGTAGTGATTAGTTCTACAAGGCCTAATTTACAAATGCACCCAGAAAATACTTTCAGCCCCTATGTGCTCACCATGTATGTGCTTAAGTTGACCCTGGAATTGATACTACGCCTATTTAGACACCCACTGGGACCATTGTATCTGTATCACATCATATTGTATTGATGATGCTCATCTAGTGGAAACGCCACGTAGGTGTAGTGTACATCACACGATCCTTGTAATAAGAAATTATGTGCCACCCAATGAAATCATAATTTCAAAAAGGGGGTGGTGATGGACAGAGTATCTGAGTTAATCAGAACACTCCTACCCAGTCAACAGATCAGGGCTTGATCCATCACCGTTTTTTAGCTCACTCCAATGAAATCATAGGCAATACAAAGTAAACGTGAGACCAAAATACCCAAATACTACAAATAACATTCATACTGTGCTGGCTGTTTGACAGCTCCAACATGGTATATACACATGTGTATCTTGGGAAAGCATGGGCCATGCAAACTGTTATAAAATAGAAGTTAAACCCCAGTTACAGAAAATTATGTAAATCCTCTTCGATATTCAGCCCATTTGAAGGATTTGAAATCCAGTTTTAAATGTACATACTTTCCAGTTTCCTCAGTGCTTTCACCCTATCTCCCCCTCTTTTGTGTGACACTGTCGATGACAAAGTACGCCATCTGTGTAACAGCCCTTTGAGTTTCTGCGCGGTGCCAGGCCACTGATGGGACACCGATGTTTTTCATTGCGTGCATGTGTTGCAGTATTAGTTTGTAAACCTGCAGCACGTGCTGCCCACCTACCTTAAATTGTAGCTGCAAGTGAGGACATGTATAGCATGATAACTTTTGCAGTTGAAATTACCTTTGATGGCAATAGGTGTGTTTTTATAAGGAGAAAGGCATTCCATTGAACATGCTCTGCATCTGGACATTTATGGAATCCATTGCTCCCAGTCAGCTGCTTATTTCTGGGCGAGATCTGACTAGACTGTCCTTCATAGAACTGGCTCTCCGATAAGAAAGTTGTGGCTTTGTTTGGAACTAATGCCCCAGTGGTGGAATCCGAGCCAATTAGGTGGCAGTTTTTCCTAACAACCCTTGCTAATTCTTTGTTCTTCTTGCTGTATGTAGTTATCATCCTGATTATGCTGTCCCTTTCAGGTTTTCTAGGCTGGCTAAACAGAATAGGTTCCCTGGTCAACTTATTGACCTGGTCTAGTGCAGATTTAATCATTTTCGTGTCATATCCCCTTTGCCTAAATCTGTTCATAGTGTCTGCTTGGCAAGATGATTATTTCTCAGCCTATACTTCGCTCAATGCATCTTCTAGCCCAACCTTCCGACTCAGCTCAAACTTCTTTCTAATACTCCTTCTAATGCACTACCCTATATCTCTCATCCTATACATTGGCTTCAAACTTTATTCCGCGCCCCCCCCCAGGGTAGAAAAACAATTCGCCGGGCCCCCCCTCAAAATATTTCACTGGCAATGTTTAAATATGTTTAGACTTATTTAAACATTGCAGCTAAGTTGTGTCACTGTTTTAGAAATGCAAACAAATACATGATTTCCAAACATACTATTCCAGTGAGGCAGGCCTTACTAATGTGCAAAGGATTCAGTGTGGTTATTCAAAATGGCAGTGTGGGTCTTGGAGAAAATTTGAAGTCCCTTCCCTTTTGACACCTTCTCCCAGCCAGGATTTAAATGACAAAGGATGTGAATGATGGCCCATTACAGACAAGCTTACTGTTGCTCATTTTTTTAGGCTGAAAACAAAGCATAATGTTTTTGGCCAGAGCCTGGCGCCCCCCCTGAGATCACTCGAGGCCCCCCTAGGGGGGCCCGCCCCCCCAGTTTGAAGACCTCTGCTATACATCTATCAATATATCCTCTACCTCCACTCTCATTTATCCCAAACCCCATACCAATACTATGATCGCTAAAATAACCCTTTCTAGACTCTCCTGCTCTACCCCTCCTTGCATCATCTGACACCTCTTTTTACTACACCGATCCCCTAAAACAAACGTTTCTAAACTCTCCCCTCTGACTCCTTCCCTCCAAAACTCCTTTTTACTCATCCAAAAGCCTCTTCCTACTGCTAAGACCTAAAAAAAAAATATCCTTCACTCTTGTATCCCTCCACTATCCTTTTCAATCAAAATTAACAGACTAACATGTTCACTTCTCAAATTCCATATTCCATATTCAACTATACTAATATACTGCCCAAATAACTGAATAACATATCTACTACTCAAATTACTTCATATTTATACTATACTAATTTTCAACACCAATCCTTTATGGGTTCCGGAGTGGCGTGCTACTCGCCAGAAAAGCGCTTCAACACCCGTCAGGGGTAACAAGTGCTATATGAATGCAAATCTTTCTTCCCCTTTTATCCATCCGCTATCCTTCTCACTCCAAGTAACAGACTAATATCCACCACTGAAATGACCTCATATTTCACCATAATAATTCACCACTAATCCTTTATAGGCATCCTGAATAGCATGCGTCAACAAGCGAGCGATAAATAATTACAAACCTTGGTCCTCCTCTATCCTTCTGCTATCATTCCATATCCAAATAACTGACTAACCTATCCACCACTTAAAATGTACTTGCATGTTTCACTATACTAATTCAACACTAATCCTCTATGGGTCCCGGAGTAGCGTGCTATCCGCCAAAAAAGTGCTTCGACGCCTCGTCAGGGGTAGTAGGCGCTATATAAATGCAATTACAATACAATACACTGCTTTTCGAGATACTTTGTGGCATGGGTAGGTGGGTGGTGGGGAAGTAAAGTGCTTTTTTCTCCTAATTATCTGCAACAAATGTTGAAGAAAATTTGAAGGGGGAAAAAAAAGCGAAAAAGATACAACACAACCGGCTGCGTCATTCGGCAGGCCATGTACATGCATCACAAGGCATAATACGCCAGCGGATTAGGGGGTAAGGAGGGGGAAAGCAGAGAACAAGGCAGACAGCAAAACAGCATGAAGCAGAAAGCAACAGAGGAAGAAGCACACAATAGAGTAGGCGTGAGACAACATCACCACTTTGAAAACTACTCTAGACAGCAGGCAGAATACAAGGGGACAGCAACAAAGGGAGCAGGGGTAGAAGCACAGAAGAACACAAGGGAGACAGCAGTATGTGGTCAGTAGAAGTACAAAAGAGAAGCACAGCATGCAGGGGACCATTTGACGAGAGTACAAGGACAGCGCTGAAAAAGATATGCACTCATTGAATGCTTAAACAAGCATTTGCAATGCAATAGGTCTTTAAGCTATTGGTATTGTAAATGACAATGCCTTTTATTTATGTTTAAAAAAATAGGCAGTTATTTACAATGCCAATAGCTTAAACTTGAATAAATGCAAGACCTATTGCATTGCAGCAAATGCTTGTTTGAGAAGGTATATGGAAGACAATGAGAGGCACTTTTTTAGGTGTTCCAAAGCAGACTTGAATAGCAGCGCTTACGAGTTAGCAATTTAATTAGGAGGCATGTGTGATGGGTTTTAGCCCGTTAAGTGCGCCAGTCAGCCAACAGCTGTCGCGCGCACTACCTCGGTAGTGCTGCGCACATCCGTTGGCCGACGCGGCCCCGCCCACATAATGGAACGCACCGCGGCGGAATTGCCGCTGGGGTAAACGGGTTAAAAAGTACATTTTATTTATTTTCTTAGTGCCTCTTCTGTGTTTCTATGTTGATGAGCTGTCATTCTTTGCCACTTTGTTGATGAAAAATTGTAGTCCTTCCTCCATTTTTCTGAAATGTCCCTGTTTTTGGATCGCACTATCTGGTCACCCTATACGAGAGGCCAAATGTATGTCTTTTAAACGTACTTTAATACACCACTACAAACAAAGTATAACAAAAGATAAAATCAACACAGTTGTGAAAACAGACGTGGCCAGCTCTGGTGGCTGGTGAGATGCGACCTCACATGGCGTTTACGTATTCTGGTGTAGTAACAGAAAGACCTGGGGGTGATTCAGCAGATGATGAAACCCCTCTGGGCTATCTCTATAGTGCCAAGTGCGTGTGCCTACAAGAATCACTACTGTGCTCAGAGGAAGCAGAACGTGTTTGTGTGTTTCCGGCAGGCCTAACACTGGACTCCCAGGGCCGGACTCACACAGCCACACCTCTACAGCCAAACTCTTTGGAGCTTATTTACCAACCCCTTGCGTCACCCTTACGTCACTTTTCCCATGTTAAAAATGACGCAAAAGTGGCATAGGGAAATAATATTCCCACGGGAAAGAAAAAAACAAAAACAAAACCGGGTTGCTTCAGACGTTGCACTGGCTCCCCATCAGGAAGCGGATCCAGTTTAAATCCCTGACCCTGATGCATAAAGCTCTGCATGGATCAGGGGCTGGATATCTGCAGCAGAGACTGACTTTCTATCATCCAGTCCGCTCTCTTCGCTCGGAATCCCTCTTTAAAGCTGTGGTTCCGCGGGTGAGGAAGGCTCGTGCTGGAGGGCGGTCTTTTAGTTGCAGAGCTCCCCAGCTTTGGAATCTGCTTCCACTCCCACTCCGCAGCACTGCCAACTTGCTCCAGTTTAGGAAGGGCCTGAAGACCTGGCTTTTTAACTCTTAGTCTGTTTTATTGCCTACTGTTTTTATTATTTCTCTCTGTTGTCTTCCGTTTTTAGCTGTGTTGTGTTATTTTACTCTGAGCTGCTGGTGGAAAGCGTCGGGACACTCTTACCGAGTAGCCGTACGCTATATAAAAACTATATAACATAACATAACATAACAAAACAATGTGCAATTGCACAGCAAGCTGCTTTTCACCAATGCTTAATTGTACTGTGGGTTAAATTCATTCAACAACCTACACACCCCAGATATTCAGTCACACGTGGTCAAACACAAGGGCTCATGTTTGGATGAATATATTGTATTATTTAAATTACGTAAAACAAAAGCTGCCAACCGGTTGCTGAATCCCTGGAGACCTACCGCAGAGATTTCCGTACTGGTCCACGAATATCCGCGGAATTTGCACACATTGCTGCAAAATGAGGAATTATAGGGAAGATGGCATCAATCATGGACTGTGAGCACAAGAGGCAAGAGGCAGCCAAAGCCGTCCTGAGGAGACCCATTGATTTATTCAGCCTGGGTCGAAATGTCGACAGTTGTGTGGACGCTGTACTGGTTGGTGTATTATTGTGTGACACCTTGTTGTTCTGGTGTGTATGTAAATACAGTCTTGCGCTGAGCGCTTTATTGCACCTTGCGCCGTCTGCACTATTGAATGGCAGCTGTCTTATGATATTTCAATAATGCACCATTTATTGAAACATTGGCCTTTGAGTTTGACCAAGTCCCTCAACTACCACAGCTCAGTGTGACCGATTATCTGCGGTGTATAGATCGTTGAATTAATTTACCCCAAAGGACTTCTAGACTGTATATCAGAACAGTGACCACGCAAGCGAGGAGTTAATGTACACACACACACGCCAGGGGTAACAAAGACCTCTCCTCAGTGCGCTTTGCTTTGTGCCATAATACAGATTTATTTAGACCAGCAAGCGGCTCAGCGAGTGGGTTCTCTTGTCTCGGATTAGCAGCCTCGCACGAGTGCAGGGCACGTGTCTCCAAATGCTGAGCCCAGCCGTCCCCAGTGCAGAACTAGTTTAAACAAAGCTAATAAAAAACGTGTGCCGTTGGTCCCACCTGCGCAAATTAAGCACATACAACATTGGTAGTTGTAATGTAGGCTCGTCCCCCACTCACAGGAGCAGCATAGGCAACAACGATTAATGTTCCTTAACTGTTGTTGTAGAACAGCTGTGAAATCCATAAACGACCGGGTCCTACAGCCAGGTTTTTTGCACCAAGAAAGGGGATCTCTTAAGACCGCCTGGTGAGCGTTTCTTTTCGAGCAGCTTCTTTAAATAGTCGAAAACTTCACCGACACCTTTAATGTAGCAAAATATGAATGCTGCTACCTATAACAACCGTAAGGTTGAAGGACAGTAACCCACCTTATTACGCAAGCAGTGTCGATTTGATGAAGCATTTTGTAGTCATCGTTAAAATCTTAAGCAACCAATCATATAAAGCCTTTGCCCATCAGAAACTATGAATATTTCTTTAAAATGTATTGCACGCATATATAATAAAGTTTTGTCCGACATGGTGGCTGCGGCTCGGTGGGGCGGTCAGAGAGCTGTGAGGTGACAAGCACTGCCAGAGCCCCACGCGCCCTGCACCTCTTTTCAAAGCAGCTCCACATCTGGGCCAGGGAGGAGAACTGGGAGGGTGAGGGCTGCCCACGCATGTGCGGTACCTGGAACTTTTCGCCCGCATTCACAAATAGAGTCAGCCTGGTGGCGCGCAGCCCAGAGAGGGGGCCGCCAAAGCGCCCAAGGCAAAAAAAATTAAAACAAGCAGTAGAGGAAGTGCGGCGGGAGCCCACCCCACCTTCGTGAACGCTGAATGGTGCGGCCAAAGCAGGATTTCAGACGGGGCTCCTGTGAGCAAGACTGAGCCCCGCGTGTTGCTGCGCCTGTGACCGGGTGAAGAGGTGAGTTCCCCCTGCCATTGAGGAGACCAGCCTGGTGAGTGGGGTTGAGCGGGAGGCATGCTGGACGCCGCGCCTGGACAGGACCGGACATGTGCACGCGTATGGTAAGAGCAGGAGTTGTGATAAAGACGCAAGCCGTACACGTGCACATCTCCTGTCTGTTAGGCTTCAGCACAGTCGATGCGCACGCATATGGCTTGCGGCGTTATTACAACTCCTGCTCGCACCATACGTGTTCACATCTCCTGGCCACGACTTACCGTACACGTGCACCTGTCCTGTCCCACATCGCTAAGCAAGTCGGCAACAATAGATCTCGCCTACGGCGAGATCGCTAGGCGAGACCTAAAAAACAAGACAAAGTAGTACCCTAAAAGTGAGAAGTGGAAAGACAAGTCAGCCAAATACAGAGGAGCAAAAAATACTAATTGGACAAGGCAAATCCACTGATTAAAAAATCAAGGGGGTGAGAGACAAAGCAAAGCAATTGGCATGCTTTAAGCCTATTGTAAGTACTTGGAAGCCCACAATAGGCATTTTGCAAATTAGAGCACACTACATATTTGGGTTACTGTGCTCTCACAAAGAAATAAAACCGAAAAGATTTCACTGTGTAGGCCACACTAGGCTTCTCTCTGAACAGGCCTATCACATTTTTAATACCTTAGGTCTAACTTTGTAAACATGCATTTGCAATGAAATAGGTCTCGCATTAGCGAGAGTTTGAGCTGTTGGCATTGTAAATGACAATGCCTTTTATTTATGTGTTGGTTTTTAAAACATATATATAAGGCATTACCATTTACGATGCCAATAGCTTGAACTCTCGCAAATGCGAGACCTAATGCATTGTAAATGCTTGTTAAGTCTGGCTTCACAGCACAGTTTCATCAAAATAGGGGACTCGAGCGCATTAAATGTCAGCATACATGCTTCAAATAAATTATACAGACCAAGGGAAGAAGCAGTTCCTTTTAGGAATAAGGAAAATTTCTATTCAGGTCAGACAAATCTTAAGAGGTCAGCAGGGAACGCAGCTCCTTAGGAACAATTGCCCTCACACACCTAGGTAGGCGTCATGATTTATCATCAGGCTTTGGCTCTACGTCGGGTCGGCAATGCCCGTTGGGTACCCTCAAGGCAACACAATACAAGACTTTGACACAGAAGCTCAATGTTGGTCTAAGAATCTAGACACTAGACAGTATCTCACATTGTATGGAAACGACACCTAAGCGTGCAAGGAACTGCAACAGGGACACGTTGCTTGAACCATGCATAAGACAACATGAAGACATGCATAACCACATACACACCACAATCAAAGCGAATAAGTAATGTCACTAAAAAACACTGGTTCATATTCAAACGAACCTCTAATTTGATAAACATGTTAATAGTTGCACAACCACAAGATGTAAAGGGACCAGAACAAAGACCTTTATGGAACATTCCCCCAATAAAGGGACACTTTCCCTGTGGGCCATGTGTGGCTTGTACCTACACAGAGTACAAGAAAGGTAAGATTAAATACGGACTGGATGTGGAAACAGAAAACACAAACCAAGTGCAATTCAAAGAACTGTATCTATTTGATCACATACCAGTGTGGCGAGCAATATGTAGGGATGACCACATAACCAATCAAATTAAGAATCTATGAACATCACAGCACTGCATGCCACAAACAAAAATTATTTTTAAAAATCAAACATGAAAAGAAGCTTGCATTTTTTGTGAACGAGGGCCATGCTACAGATATACGGTGGACGGTGCTGGAAGCACATCCAAATACGAATCAGGAAGCCCTTTTTAGAAGGGAACAGCAATGGATATTTTGTCTGTCCTCCAATGCTGATGGTCTCAATGATGAGATGCCCTGGAATGAGATACATTTCTGAGGATCATGATCCCACTGACAACATTTGAAGGACAGATGGACTCTGGATGAGTACATGTAACTGATACAAATAAAAAAACAGTCAACATAGAGGGGACTATACTAATTAAACTTTCACTTTGTGAGATTAAACAACGTCCCAGGATTTCAGATCAATAGGGGAGTTCATACCACTAAACTGGCCTTCCATATGAAACCATACCGTGGGGAGCCTTTAGCACATGTTAGGTACTAGGACCATAAATGGTTGAGACACAGTCGGCTCTCCTAACCCTCGTTCACCATATAATGCCCAAATCATGCAGATAATTCCCATGGCCCCTACATCACATACGCATTCTTATCAGTAGGAGCAAGTCCCTCCCTCACACCCAACTAGAACTACAAGATAGCAACTGGTTAAATACTCCTGCAGGAGGCTACATTGGGCCTAGTTGCAGCACGTGCATCTATTTTCCCGGGATGACACCTGAATTCTATTTGCGAAATGGGACTTTGGATAAAAGGCCAAACACTGGCTCCCTACCGGCACTTCCAAGTCAGCCGAGTGAGGGTAGGTCGTCCCCTGAAAAGTGACATTGGACACTGAGTAGGAAAAACGAAAAATGGGCTTACATACTCCATGAGAGTGGTTGGTAGTTTACACCCATCTCTCGTAGACTTAATTAGGTTTTACCTGACTTGGCGAGTTAAACTACAATCACAGTGTTTGGAGCTCTATGTTACTTGTTTCACATGATTTGTGTGGTGTTTGTCTCTGCCAACTTGTATCAATGGTAGTCGCCTCAGATTTGGCATGGTTTGCAGTGTAATGCATGCATTTAATCACAGTTTACAGGCATGTAACAGCTAATAAGTGCAGGATGAATTTTTTGTCGATTTCTAAACTATAGGTCGATTCTAAGAACTTTAGAAAACCAGAGAGGTACGTGTGATTGGGAGTTTACAGAGAATTCACTTACCAACACTCTAATCACTATGTAGATCACACTGAACCTGATGAATAGCTGCCGGATCATTTATATCACTACTTAAAGCTTGAAACGTGCTGATGCAGTAGCTCTGAGAAAACGGATGTCATGCTTGTTTGCACGGTTCGGCCGCGGCCCTCAAGGAAAACCGGAAGTCAGGCAGGCCCGCCCAGGATGTGGGCGGGGCCTGCAACCAAGCCGGAAGAGGCCGGCGTGAGCTGGGACGCGGGGCTTCCATGCTCGAGGGATAGCCCCGCGGTGGGGGCCGGATGGAGGAGAGCCCCGGGACCCAGGAGGGGGCATAGGTGAATCAAGGAAGGCGGCCGAGGCCACCAACGGCAGTGCGGGGCTCCCAGGAGTCCAGGGAAGCCCCACAGGAGAAGTGCTGCCGCCACAGAGGGAGTCCCCGGAGAGCAGCCTGGTAAGGTCAGAAGGGCTGGGGAACTCCATAGGTGCTTAGTTAGTGCCGACCGCGCCCGGTGAGTGGGGTTGAACGGGAGGCATGCAGCAGATTGCAATGCTTGCGAGGACGGAAGGGGGACAGGAGATGGGCACATCGCGTGACTGTATGTGCGTGTTGACTAGCGCGTTCACATTTCTAGTCTGTCCTGCGCGTACCCATCTCCTGTCTCCCTTGGGAGGCAAGTCAGTGACAATAGTTGTCGCTGGCGACAGCGCTTCGGTCACCAGACGAGACCTAAAAAGGTGCTTTAGGCTGCCCTAGCCATAACTGGCTAGAAAAACCTGTTCATTCTATCAGCAAACATGCAAAGCTGGAGTCTAAAGCCTTGGCTAGGAAAGTGAACGATTGAAGGGAAACCGCTTGCCTCGGAGTAAAACAGCAAATGGGGAGCAAACTACTGAACACTTAGAGATTAGCTATCTGGATGTGGGATATATGACGTTAAAACGCATGTTTTTACAACGCATACCGTTACAACGGGACTTTTACAACGCCAATACTATTACCACGCATGTATTTACAACGCATTTTTTTACAACGCAGGTACCTTTACAACGCATACCATTACAACGTAAGTATTGGTAAGTATATATATTTTTTTTAATTGTATATTATTTAAAATTAATATAATGTAATGTAATTGTATTTAATTTAATTTAATTTAATTTCATTTAATTAATTTAATTTAAATTTAATTTAATTTTATTTTTACCCTGTACCCCTTTACCCAAAAACCCAAAACTGACCCTGAACCCTAAAAATACCCCTTTACCCAAAAACCCAAAACTGACCCTGAACCCTAAAAATACCCCTTTACCCAAAAACCCCAAACTGACCCTAAACCCTAAAAATACCCCTTTACCCAAAAACTGAAAACTGACCCTAAACCCTAAAAATACCCCTTTACCCAAAAACTGAAAACTGACCCTGAACCCTAAAAATACCCCTTTACCCAAAAACTGAAAACTGACCCTGAACCCTAAAAATACCCCTTTACCCAAAAACTGAAAACTGACCCTGAACCCTAAAAATACCCCTTTACCCAAAAACCCAAAACTGACCCTGAACCCTAAAAATACCCCTTTACCCAAAAACCCAAAACTGACCCTGAACCCTAAAAATACCCCTTTACCCAAAAACTGAAAACTGACCCTGAACCCTAAAAATACCCCTTTACCCAAAAACTGAAAACTGACCCTGAACCCTAAAAATACCCCTTTACCCAAAAACCCAAAACTGACCCTGAACCCTAAAAATACCCCATTACCCAAAAACCCAAAACTGACCCTGAACCCTAAAAATATCCCTTTACCCAAAAACCTAAAACTGACCCTGAACCCTAAAAATACCCCTTTACCCAAAAACCCAAAACTGACCCTAAACCCTAAAAATACCCCTTTAAAATAAACCTAACATATAACATTTTAAATATAATTATATACTTACCAATACTTACGTTTTAATGGTATGCGTTGTAAAAGTACCTGCGTTGTAAAAACATGCGTTGTAAATAAATGCGTTGTAATGGTATTTGCGTTGTAAAAGTTCCGTTGTAATGGTAGTGCGTTGTAAAAAATGCGTTGTAATGTGTGTTTACCCTGGATGTGGACAGGAAAAGTTGAACAGATGAACAGATAACTGGACCCTGCAGGACACCTGGCTGGAGAGAGACTTCATGCATAGAACCCTCCCCAAGAAGCTAGGCGCTGCAGGACTGACCTGAAGGAACTTTTCTAGCACTTGGAAAAAATTCGGGATTTAAGCAATTTTCCACTGCTGAAGGGTGGTACAAGGTTTGCTTGAGGCTTGCCCAGAGAGTTTACCCCAAAGTCAGGCCAGGCTTGTCCCGCTCTGAACCTTTTCCGACAATTAAGTGGTTCTGTGGAACATGCAGGAAAGATATACAACTTTTTAGAGCCCAGCCGGAGGATTTGGGGTTTAAAAAAACACAAGTAAGTCTGAAGGTAAAACCTTGGACCAAGTGAGGCGACAATACAATCTGACCAGCAAAGCAACCCCGACGGCTACAAAATCCAAATTTGTCATTGAAATTTTGGAGCAGAAGCCAGGGGGCTTCAGCTGGATTGTGAAGACAGACTTCAAAGGAGGGAACCAAAAAGTATGGAAAGCCCCAGAAAATTACCATATCGTTCTACTAGCCAGCAAATGTATTCCTAAGACCTGAAAGAGAAAATAAGTAGCAGTAGTCTATGGATGGCTGGTAGAGGTCAGAAGAGTAGCTGCATTATAACATACACTGAATCAATAGTGAAGTAGGGAAGGAGTATTATAAGTGTGTCAAACAGGGTCTTTGTAAAGTCTGATGACTACAGGGTACTGGCAGAACATATCAGGTCGTATGGCTGATTCTCTCTATACACAACTGGTCTGACTGATCAAGGGTGCAAAGCTCTCAAAATATTGACAAGATATGCTTATCTGCTTTTTGCAGGTGAATATGAGGACTGAAAGATGTTGCAGATGTAGACTAAAATTGTTGAGGTCCTGGTGCCCTCCAAAGACCTCTCCAAATGTTTAACTATGATCTTGCTCCAACTCGGCTGTCAACAGAATGATATGTGCACCACGTTTTCAACTTTATGCTCTACAGCGTTATGTCGACCAATTTAAACAATTTTCTTGAGGCCGAAAATAAGCACTATAAATAGTAAACTTCTGTAATAGCAACACAATAACTAAAGCTTTAATCCAATTGTATTCACATCCCTACTGAGAGGCACCGTGGTTAATTTAGAGTCCTAAACAGAACACTAATGAAATGCAAGACAAACGAGAAAGGCAAGGCATACTGTAATTTGCTAAGAAGATGATTAAAAGTGAAACAGGTATCCTGAACACACTTCATGAACTGATCCACATTCCGTCAGGATCGTGGTTGGCTCAATTTTACCATGGATGAGTGTAATTTATCATGTAGATGGATACCATCACATAAGATAATGCAGTTTGTTTTGGACTGCTAATGATGCATCTAAGTGCCTCAGAAAGAGACAACATGGGGGATTATTTTTGCAGGGACATCACTGCATCAAGCAGCCACAGTGGCATCAAACAAGCATATTATTAAACAAACATTGGCAAAAGCCAAAAGGTATTGCCAAAGGGAAAGATATTTAAGTTACCAATGTATTTTGGACATCTTGTAGAGCAGTGCAGAAGCTCTGCAGCATGGCTAAAGGTTAGGGGGAAAAAGCGATATGATGCATGTAGCGCTTTAAGAATCGTAGTGCTTTTTTCTCTTATGACCGGTGGGTGTGGCTAACAAACAGGGCAGGTGGGAGGGACCAGGCAACATGGACAACGGGAGGAAGGGAACAAGGTAACACGGACTACATGGAGTAAAAATTAAAAAAAAGGCTATGATGCGGCTACCGCTGGCCATCAGACAGTGTAATTTTTTTCCAATGGCAGGTGGGGAGAGGGCAACACAGACAAATGGGGGTTGGAAGGAAGAAGTAACAGAATAAGAAAAATAGTACATGAACCACTGCAAGCGCAGCAGAAGGACACTAATCAAAATGAAGCAATCGGTACTTGGTCCACATTCCACACGAAAGAGGAAGTGAAACTGATATGTGCAGGCCAATTAAGAGGCAGCAAACAGGAGTGACAATGAAGCCAACAAATGTTAAGTAAGGGCAGTCTTGTAGCAAACAATATCTCTCGCACACAACAGCACATGAGCACTGAGGCTGGGGAAGACTCCTAAAAGGTGTGATTAAGACTTCCGGGTCTCTATTATAGTGTTTAACAAATAAGAAAGCACATCATTGTTGCCTCCAATTGGGTACAATTAAAACGAAAACTAGAGATTTGAGTTCTCTAAACATAAAGTTGGTATTTACTGAGGACAGTGTCGAGGCTATGTTCCAGTAAGACAAACTATACCATTGATAAGTCGTGGAGGGAAACATCGGGTGGGAACCATGGTTACTTGCATGGATCACTGGAGAAACTATAAACAGACTGCAATCCCAAAGATGGTAGTAGCCAACAACCATCAGTGTAGGGGTGCTAGACTAGAAAAGGACTCTCAGACCCTTTTACTACCCACCATTAAACTCCCTTGCCCAATACGGTTTCATTATTGCAATAGAGGTCAGTAATGAAGGTCAATGTAGGTCATGACCTGCAGCTCATACAAAGCATCAAGCTCCTACTTTCGCTAGCATCAAATGGCAATGAACATTCTAGTTCATTTATGGATAACCAATTACAAGCGGCAACTGCAGGCTAGGGAAGGATGGCTACTGAACAATATTGGCTAGCAAAATTGTTTTCATAATGGAGGACTGTAAAACTGTCTAAGGAATGTGGTTTATTTAGATTCAGAATTTGCAATCACAAAAAATTAGACTACGGTTCACTTTTATACACACAAAAAGACAGGGCGACTACATTCCGCTAGCACACTTAACATTTACTCATGCAGACATGAAGGAATCCCACAACACAGAAACCCTCCATAAACTTAGAGCAGACAAACCACAGGAAACAGTCTCCTTTGATAACCAAAGACTGCATCTTCCATTAGCAAATGCTTTGCGGGACCTCGGAATGCACAAAGTTGAACACTCATGCAATTCAACAGATGTTAAGGCAAACATTTCGAAATTCTATGACCAACCACAGACTTGTCTGTGCAGTAAATCAGCGAGGAATTCCAAACACTTTGCCTTTTCAACCTCGAAAAACCCCAGACTTTAATAGGTTACACGGCTTGCGGTCTTTGGAATGGAAAGAGCGGATCCTGTTCCATGCTGTTCCGCTTTAAGCACCTCTTGAGTAACTGTTACAATACCGTTTATTTAAAAGAATATGGGGGCTGTTCGCGGGCAACAACCTGTGACCCTAGAAAAATGCGACTACAGCATTCTGGCGAGACTGGGTTTCTAAAACTACTGAACTGGTGGGTAAAAATACAAAATATGAATAACTCCCAGCAGGATTCAGCAAGCTAGCAACAACAGGCTATTCCAAATATTGAGCATTTTAGCCATGTATCTAAATAGGACTCAAACTTGGCATTCTGGATTGGAGGTGGTGGCGTTATTGTGTGGTGCACAGGGCAAATGAGAATACTGCAACAGACACAGCGAGACAATATTCAAAGCAATGCACCATGGCACTGAAGTCTGCAACTTTTTAACATCGGACCAGGGCTTCAAGTGGGGCGGGTCTTGCAGGGTCCAAGACCCGGCATTAAGAAACACAGACTTTGAAATTGGTCCCAATCAAGCTCTATATTCAGTTCCTTAAATTTACTGGCAAAACACTGATGGATTTCTCAATCAAGACTGTAAAAAATCCTGAAGGCTTTCCATGTCAGAGTTTCAATTTCGGATTACAATTTTACCCCGAGTGTACTAGCTTTTTTTTCCCCAAGATCTTGTACAGTGCATACTTTGAACGGAGTCGCAACCAGGTGTCCGAGTGGTTTTGGCGGTGGGAGGTGGCATGTGACAGGTCACGATTGAGAGTTATTAAGTTTAGGGTCAAGGAGTGCGAGTTTCCGATAGTGCCAGTCAGTTGTTCAAAGGTGTGTAGACTACAAGCAGATTCAGTCCTCGGCCTCTCGGAGGAGTGCACAAAGCAATGGGTGACCAATGTGCAAATTGAAATTGTGGGAAAGTTTGAGTTATGTATATAGAGGGTTACAGAAAGATGTGGGGAGAAACATGGTATAAGCGGGTAGCAGAGAGAATCCATAATGTGGCGTAAAGGGTTGAATTGGAGTGTCTGAGACACTAACCCTTCCACAGATCTTAGTAGTTTTTAAATCACTATCTCCATATTTTCAGAATTGACACATTTCCAATTGTAACTATTCTTAACCAAATGCTTGTGGTTCATTTAGCGGATACAACTAACAAGCATTGGCAAAGTCAATAGGTCTGGCTTATTTCGGGTATACATGTTGCTTCTTGTAATGTAGGTCTTGATGGAATAACAGAAAACTGAGAGACTCCCACACACTGGTCAGTTGGCAGGCTGTGAGAAGCATAGGGTTTTAGTTTACATATGTTAAGCCACACCCTTAAATTACACAGGGCACGCCTCTTGGAAAGGATTCTTAATTGCACTTCTTTGGTAACGTACGCTTTAAAAAAAAAAAAAAATTTAAAGATACTCAACCCACTTAAACGCACTGCACAGAACAAATATTCTGCCAAGGAATCACTAAGGCCAATCTACAGCCTTCAACACTCCGTGCACAAGGTGGCAGCCTTTGGGAAATTCCCCCAACAATCGTAGCCAATGACTCCTCGTTAGTGAACAGAATATTGTCCTCCAACAAGCATGCAATGCAGTTTGCTTTCACATCCAAGTTCCAACCATACTTCACTTGCTATTAAAACTAAGGATTTATCGTCTGCTGGACATGCACTCCTAATTACACACCCCTCGTCAAGCCTATGTTCCTTTGCTAGTGGACAACAGCAATACACTGTGCGGCCTACTCAAACAAGCATTGGTTGTGCATCGGTTTCGCCTATAAGATGAATGATGGGCTGTTTTTATCAATCACCATCCGGGACAAAGGCAAAAAGGAAAGAGCTCCCCGACAAGTATCACAGGAGTGGAGAGGATGCGGCGCAGTGGCCAAAGCAGTGGACTTGAGAACTCAGGATCCTGGTTTGAGTCTCTGTGACACAACCTCCTGTGATTCTGGGCAAATCACGTCATCTCTGCAGGTGATATATTGTGCTATATAAATCTGCTGCAAGACGAAAAAGCAGAAAGAGGCAAAACACTATGAAAAAATAGTTCTACCGAAGAGGATGGTAACAGTATTTCGGCTACAGGAAATTGATAAGAGAAGTAAACAAGTAAAAAGCATTGGTAAATGCAGTAAAATATGCTACAGCCAATAGAAACGGAGGAAACGTAAGCAGCAACACAGGAACCAATAAAATGCGAGGAAGTAAGCCTTTTTAAGATTTATATTAAAAATAGATTTCACAAGCACATCGCAAGCGCTGTGCAGGCAAAACCTAAAAATTATCACTGTTTGAACTCCGATCTGCTTGCTCAAAGTCATCCATGATATAAGAACTCCTCCTAAGCATTTTAAAAATATAAGTATATTAAACAATACAAAACTCGTTTGGGTGCACCAGGAGGAGTATTTTACAAAGTATAGCAGCAAATGAACAGTTGCTTTCACACACCCGACAGGCACATTTTGTAATAGACTAAGAAATTGTACTTCTGGGACAATACAGATTGCAAGACCACCAAGAAAAAAAGACAACTGAATGCATTGCACGCTTACTGGCTACAAAAACTTCACATGCCAAGAAAAATAAACCATGTGCAGTTGTCGGATTTTTGGAAAGTCTACTTCCCGATGAATACAGCGAGCCATGCCGACGTGCACGGCCTTGAACTAGTGTAAACAGGGTCTACATTTCAGCGCTATTAGTATGGAATGCTCAAATAGACGGAATGGAATGTCAGTAATGGACGTGGAAACCCAGTATCACTAACAAAGCACACAAAACTTCCAGAAGCCCAAGAGACGCGGCTCGCGTTTACATGCGACCCTGAAACAGCTGAGGCACACGTGCAAGCAAAAACGGGCATTGTCACGCCGATTTATCAAGCCATCTAGCAGTCGGTGAGGAATTGAAACAAAAAGGCCGCGTAGGAAGTTGGCAAACAACATTTTATCGGACAAAGGGAACGCAGAGAAACTGCTGATATCTCCATCCATCGCAGCTCCAACGCTCTCTGTATGGGGGAGGGTGAATTCGACGCACCATCTTGTGCTAAGCACTGCTCGAAACCAGCAAGAGCATTGTTCGTCCAGTTTGAAATATCAGGGTGAGAGTGGCGAAATCCGAGCCAGTGTCTGGCAGCCCGAAGCTGAATAAAAGGAAATGTGAAATCTCACTTCCATTCTGAGGCTGCTCTCTGAGCTTGTACATACTGGATTAATAAAATATAAGCATGGAAAGAGGAAGATTAAATAAGCAAAAATGTGTTACATAATATGTGCAGTTTTGAAAAAGAGCATGTCACCTAAAGAGTAGATCAACAACAAGACAGCAAGAAGCATGCGCAGAACGGACTGTCCCACAATGCCACGATTTAAAGGGGCGCTTAACTTTTGATTCGGGCCTCTGAAGCGGCAATGTGACCCTGAGAACGTGATTAGGCAGGGTCTGTCTTACTAACCAGCAGATGAATCCTTAAACCAACTCAGGGGTGGAGGCATGGTGTGCGGGAAGTCACTGGAAATTAGAATTTAACAACATATGTACTGCAATATGTTTTATTCAGTTTAAGTCTCAATAGTGCGCCCAGTCCATCATGGCAGCCTGCCCTCGAATGACTAGTTAATCTTTAACCATCATTTTACTGCTTCCATTCCGGTAATGTAGCAACAGTCATTGAGAACAGAGAACCTCTATGAGAGCAACAATCAATATTATGGAAAGCGCAGTCCAACTATGTTTAAGGGACCAAAGGGCAATTCGTTTAATACACACATTAAACAAACTTGGCAAAAACAGCGATCTACAAAAAGGCGTAATATCATAAAAGGGCAGTAGGAAGAATGACTTGCGTCATTGCTACAGTACAACACGTTTCCAGTGTGTTGAATGGCGATCAGCATATTTGCATCTGCCCCAGAGATTTACAGATTGTGATCAATTCACTAGGTTGTATTAATCTCACAGTCACACAAGCATCATTCATCACATGTCTCGTAGAAGCAGCTCACTCCACTCTTTGCAAGGCGCTTGCAACACTGCAGGTATGAGGATCCAAAGGCCCTAGGCACCGGCAGAGGATGTGCCTCACAAATTCCACAGGCGTGGCTGATGGTTGTGGATGTACGTGGTCACAAATAGCATCCCAGAAGCGAAAGGTGCTAATTCATGTTTTGTGAGCACTACGATCTATTTGTGCCTTGGTGTAGGGCTCCAAAAAAACAATCAAATCCAGTACATTTCTTTTAAGGGACTACCAAACTTGTGTTTGGTCATTCTTTATGTATCGAACATAATGTAAACCTGCAGTTGTCCTTCCGTGATAGTTTTAATATGGCTGACATAAAATGTACCTCAAGATGGGCGCTCAGAAACGAGCAAAAACGTTGGTAGTCAACATAGTAAAGTTCATCCAGTTCATACTTGCTTTGGCCTCAAGCAGATGACCAGAGAGCCCGGTACTTATGAACCAGCAAGACCAAAGTGTCGAAGCAGTTTCCTACATCCCCCCTCAATCCTACTTCAAGCTGCTACCACAGTTGAATACTCATTCTTCGCTTTTTCTGGTCGAAGATTCTGACGAATAACCGCACATGCTTTCCTGGACATGCACCAAGCAGACACCCCAAAACAAACCATCACTGGCGAGCTACACAACATGTGCCTTGAAAGCAGTGACTTCCACCTCAGCAACAATCACCACAAGAAAACCATACATGAACACAAGAAAAACAGAGAACATCTCAAAGCTACCCCCATACCGCCCAAAAACAGCAGAGGTGGCACTAGTCGTATTTTCCTGTACTCTTAAACAAAAAAATAGCCTTTACTACAAAAATACTAGAATGCACAGCTGGATCCGAATCGTCAAATCAGTAACGCCTGGGTGTCAGACTAGATTGGAGTTTCTTAACAGCCATGTATTCCATTAAATCATCACCCGATTATTTGTTGCCAACTACAGTACCAAGGGGAATGGCGCTGATATTTTATTCCCGAGTATTTTTGGTGGGCTTTTGAACAGATGGTTTTAATGTGATCCATGCGGATACTGAAACGCTAACATCTGGAATGGAAGGAGGAAGTCAAAGCTGGCAAGAGAAACCTAGAAATTAATGCTTGGAGTTCGGAAAGAAGCTTCATTCACATGCACTGCAAGAAGAGGAAAATATTAAAATACTGCAAAGACCAAGTGTGTGTCTAGATTATATATCTATATACACGCACATTGTACAGATATTCTGCAGCACCCATCGAGGGTCCAGGAAGATGGACATATGCTAGGATTTCAGAACATCCACATACAACAAACTACGTTATAATTAATCTAAATGGCACTCACTTCAAGAGTAGGACCATCCTACAAATGCCACAAGGATGTGGTCCTCTTGAATCAGTGAGGCACCGTGCACATTGAGGGAGCGTGTGGTGCCTTCTGTTACAGATGCAACTGTGTGCGCCTCTTCATCACATTGGGTGTTATCCATTATAATGACAAAGAGGCCATAAGGAATATTTTGATTTGCACAGTTGCCAAATTATTCCGTTTGGAAGCAAAAAGGTTTCAAATAGTGCTTCGCTGTCACCATTGCAATGTTTCGTCCAAGTAGCATTACCATACAGAGACAGGTAAACAAACATTGAACCATTTTCTGACTTAAGAACATCCAGATCAACCCTAGTGACAAGGCTACCTTTGGAGCCTATGCTCGGTGTAAGAGGTCTGTACTCCACCGAAGGTCACCTGGGAGTGATTCTTCTCATGGTTTACAGGTGCATACCACAATGGGCAACAATCCAAGAATAAATGTCTATGCTTCCATGTTAAAGAGCCAACAAAGCATAAAGAAGCAGGTCTTTCAGCACATCCCTATTTTAAAGTAGAATACAAGTGAAGAAAACAAATGCACTTACGGACGATCTCATGTCAAAGTGAGACGTGAGGCCGCCTATATAATGCATGGTTGAATTGCTGCAATTACTTCTGATATTACATTACCTCTGGGGCTTAAAAAATAAATACACGGAAATGAGTCAGGCTGCCTACATTGTTTAGGTGAATCATAGCAAGTTCATGAAGCAGGGGCATTCATAAGGTACAAACCCGCTTTGGCAAGGCCAATTCTTTGTTACCACTGTAGGCAGGGCACAAGTCATGAAAAAAGAAGTGGGGGGAACGCAGTCACCGGAAGTGACGTCACGACAGGAAGAGACGTCACGACAGGAAGAGACGTCACGAAAGGTGCCGAGCTCCTCGTCCCAGAGAGGCCAAAGAGTGAAGTCAGGCTGTTTGGCAGGGGGGATGGTGTCCCCCCAGTAAAATAAGTGGGGGGACGCCATCCACCCGCGTGGTACCCCGACTCGAGCCCTGACTGTAGGCAACACTATTTTGTGCTTTGCGCTTATGAGACAAGTACGTGTGTAAGCTAGTCACGTTATTGCATTACAGTGGGCTTTTCTCAAATATGAATTACGGTTATAGGTCTAGGCAGTAGTACCTGAACAGCAGGATTGTTTTCTACTTAATTAGGAAAAAAGGGATAGAAAATAATTAGGGTAACTGAAATTAGTGGATAAAGAAGATAAAGGAGTGAAAAAATAGAATACGAAGGGATGGCCAGCGAGAAAAACAGAAAAAGAAAAATATTAAAATCTAAAGGGCGGTTAAAACAGAGCAAAAAGGTAAAAAAACAAAAAAAACTGTCCTATTGAACAGATGGCCCAGTGAAACCTAAACCTATGAAACCTATTGGTGCAGCCAATGCTTGTTTTCCCCCACATGGCTAAAGTATATGTGCACACCGTGTTTCAAACTACTTAATACACAACATATATCTGGAATACTGACAGGAAGCAGACAGCTTTTTCCTAGCTCTTAGAGGGAGGGAACTTAAAGGAAGCAATCTGAGGTCTTACCATCACACTGGGGTACTGAGAAGCTGAACAGGAAGGCTTAGTAGTCAGTTTGGAGAATTTGATAGCATATCGGACAGGTGGAAAAAAGCGGTCATCTCTAAATCCTAAAATACACCTTTTCTCTATTAGGAGAGACAGGACATCTACAAAAAGGCCCTTTAGGAAATCCCAAGCTCGGGTAGTGGCAGGGAGCTGCGGGAGCGAGGTCTTACCGCTTTGGCATGCACACCCCCAACAGCAGAAAGCCAGCCTGCCTTATTCTGGTGAAGGCCTACCCAACAGATATTTACACCAATTAGATGGCAATTCTCTCAACATTGCATCAATAGGTGTACAAAGTCTTCATGTGATTCTTTGTGCCCAAAAACCTCAAACCATCCAAGCAGCCAATAATAAAGAAACCAACCCAAGCTAGCTGTGCTCCAGGGTCTTCATTTTTCTAGAACTTCATAAATGTGCTTCCATAATAGGGCATTTATAAAGAAAAATACCTGGAGTGCTTCCACCACACTTGCAGAATCCAATGGCCGCCTACGTTTTCAATAGTGAGAAGACAATTAAATACCTTAAGCAAACAAGATCATGCCAGTCAATATGGAGGTTCTTCCCCTTAAACTCATTGTGGGTCCATCACTAACCAGATAAACCACAGCCCACTCGGAGGATTAGATGAGGACAGAGTAGATCATCTTAGGTGGCATCCCATCAGCAGGACCACTGGTAATATTAGACCAGTGACCAGACATGTGTCTGGGCTCTCAATGACTCCCCTCCATCCCAACCATGATTACCACTCCTGGGAAGGACAAGGGCCTTGGGGAAACTACCAGCTAGAGGAACCTTTACATTACTTGGATTCCAGAAGGCTCCAGTTCACTGCTCCTCTCAGGCACAAAGCTCGAGCCTTCGCTCAGGATGCTGCCTGCCCAGAAGCTAGCATATTCTCAAAAGACCGATTATAAGAGAATTCGCACTTTAAAGAGTATGAAAGCACTCACTCATTTAGGCTCCTGCATGTACCATTAGTCACAGCAGAATGAGCCAGCAACTCCATCAGTGGGGTCACACCTATGGTCATCTCTTGGCTTCCATGTTCCTTCCACCTCTGGCAGGCATGCATACAAAAATGCATATGTTCTTTTGTAGATGGTCCCTGGAGCAATATAACCTCAAGACACAGCAATGCAATACACTGTACCACTTTAAACTAAAAACAACCTGCTGAGTACACTCAAGGATTATATTCAGTGCTTGACTACATTTACATGTGTTGTGAAGTAGTCTTGCTACTTCACTCAAAGATTGCCATATACATCTGCAGTAATCAACCGGGTTTTGTTAGGAGTAAACATTCCCTCTGCGGCTTGTCCAATAGGATCTGGGAACAAAGACTCACAACGAAAAAGAAGCAAACACCAGGTCTGCATCCCTTCAAGTACAAAGCAAGGACGTTGTTAGAAACAAAATGGTACTCAAAAACGACCTATTATTAACCTGCCCTCATTGGTATAGTTATCAATCTGTAGATGTTTTTCTTGGCCAACTGCCTCACTCTCAACAAAAATTCGAAATTAGGTTTAGGATTAGAATTTAAAACAAGCATTTGCAATGCAATGGGTCTCGCATTAGGAAAGTTTGAGCTATTGGTATTGTAAATGACAATTTTTTTATTTATGTGTTGGTTTTGAAAATAGCTAAATTAATAGCTTTGTCATTTACAATGCCAATAGTTATAACTTTCGCAAATGTGGCACCTATAGCATTTGTAATGCAATATGTGTTGTATTTACGTGACTTAGATGTATTAATATTACAAATAACAATGGCTTTACATTTTTTTTAAAATAATTAATATTTCAATAAAAGCTATTGAAATTTATAATGGCAATAGGTTAATCTTTGTAAATAACTTTTGTGAAGATTATGTTCAGTGTATTTTATTGTGACGAAAATCCAAGAACGTAAGTGAAATATTAACATCTTTTTCTGACATTTCTAATAAAGCTTGAAACATTGAGAGAACATATTTGAACCAGTTGTTGAATGGTTGCACAAATTGATGCTGTGGCGTTCAGTGATGCTGTGGCAGCGCATAGTATAGTGATGCCGTGGCAGCGCATAGTATAGTGATGCCGTGGCAGCGCATAGTATAGTGATGCCGTGGCAGCCCCTGAGTGATGCCGCGGCGCCCCCGAGTGATGCCGCGGCGCCCCCGAGTGATGCCGCGGCGCCCCCGAGTGATGCCGCGGCGCCCCCGAGTGATGCCGCGGCGCCCCCGAGTGATGCCGCGGCGCCCCCGAGTGATGCCGCGGCGCCCCCGAGTGATAGCGCGGCGCCCCCGAGTGATAGCGCGGCGCCCCCGAGTGATAGCGCGGCGCCCCCGAGTGATAGCGCGGCGCCCCCGAGTGATAGCGCGGCGCCCCCGAGTGATAGCGCGGCGCCCCCGAGTGATAGCGCGGCGCCCCCGAGTGATAGCGCGGCGCCCCCGAGTGATAGCGCGGCGCCCCCGAGTGATAGCGCGGCGCCCCCGAGTGATAGCGCGGCGCCCCCGAGTGATAGCGCGGCGCCCCCGAGTGATAGCGCGGCGCCCCCGAGTGATAGCGCGGCGCCCCCGAGTGATAGCGCGGCGCCCCCGAGTGATAGCGCGGCGCCCCCGAGTGATAGCGCGGCGCCCCCGAGTGATAGCGCGGCGCCCCCGAGTGATGCCGCGGCGCCCCCGAGTGATGCCGCGGCGCCCCCGAGTGATGCCGCGGCGCCCCCGAGTGATGCCGCGGCGCCCCCGAGTGATGCCGCGGCGCCCCCGAGTGATGCCGCGGCGCCCCCGAGTGATGCCGCGGCGCCCCCGAGTGATGCCGCGGCGCCCCCGAGTGATGCCGCGGCGCCCCCGAGTGATGCCGCGGCGCCCCCGAGTGATGCCGCGGCGCCCCCGAGTGATGCCGCGGCGCCCCCGAGTGATGCCGCGGCGCCCCCGAGTGATGCCGCGGCGCCCCCGAGTGATGCCGCGGCGCCCCCGAGTGATGCCGCGGCGCCCCCGAGTGATGCCGCGGCGCCCCCGAGTGATGCCGCGGCGCCCCCGAGTGATGCCGCGGCGCCCCCGAGTGATGCCGCGGCGCCCCCGAGTGATGCCGCGGCGCCCCCGAGTGATGCCGCGGCGCCCCCGAGTGATGCCGCGGCGCCCCCGAGTGATGCCGCGGCGCCCCCGAGTGATGCCGCGGCGCCCCCGAGTGATGCCGCGGCGCCCCCGAGTGATGCCGCGGCGCCCCCGAGTGATGCCGCGGCGCCCCCGAGTGATGCCGCGGCGCCCCCGAGTGATGCCGTGGCGCCCCTGAGTGATGCCGTGGCGCCCCTGAGTGATGCCGTGGCGCCCCTGAGTGATGCCGTGGCGCCCCTGGGTGATGCCGTGGCGCCCCTGAGTGATGCCGTGGCGCCCTGAGTGAGTAGATAGAAGGAGGGCGACAGATAGATACAGATAGATAGAGTGCGGGCGACAGATAGAGTAGTTTGAGCTGTGCTCATAAGTGTGTTTATATGTTGGTTTAGGTGCGTGGCCGGCGCATTTATAAACTAAGCGGTGAATTAGGAAAAGGTATCTGTTATTGAGCGAGGCACAATATTTCTGCGGCAAAACAAAACATACTACAAAATGATGCACCGTAACAAGTTTAAAAGTGGCACAAACTTCTGGTACAAAAAGGCTTAACAGTTGGCCGATATGTGGACGTCGCACACGATAAGTTTCCACTTAAAGTGCCTACGCGGACAATTTTTTTAAAAAACCACAAAAAAGTGAGTGGTTGGTGAAAAAGTGAAAAGGGTGGCAGGTGCACATATCTGTGTAAACAAAAAAGAGGCGAAAGGAGGACAGGTGAGACAATGGTGGATTAAGTTGGGGATTTGTGAACTACTGTGGATTTTGAAACATTAGAAGGCTGATGAACGGAGCGGGCTTGAACGTATATGAGCTTATGCGCGCTGCCCTCCCCTCCTATCAGTTTTTTTGCATTTTGCCCTGTGTTTTTAAGTGCGTTTCTTTGTGGAATTAAGGTGCTTAATACAGAAAAGTAGCTGTTAATTTTGTGAGCCCCAGGTTTTTGTGCATGAAGTAAAGCTGGCAGCAAGCAAAATGGCTAGTTATATGTTGCCTGTTATGGCTGCGGCTATATATGTGCCGAGCGAAAGTAAACAGCAAAGCTAAACAATGTAATAAAGATACGCTTGTGTAATATCGCGGCACCGAGTGTTTCGATGTGGAATTAAGGTGCCTGGTGACAGGGCGCTTTTCCTTTAAATGCGCCCAGTCACCAGGCACCTTAATTCCACATCAAAACACTCAGTGCCCGTGATAATATTTCACTGTGTTAGCTTTCACGGCGCTTTGTTTTCCGGCGATTTTCCTTTAAATGCGCACAACAAAGCACCGTGAAAGCTAACACAGTGAAATAATATAGCGGCACCGAGTGTTTTGATGTGGAATTAAGGTGCCTGGTGACGGGGCACTGGCAACATGTGTGTGCGCATTTAAAGGAAAAGCGCCCAAAAACATAGAGCAGTGAAAGCTAACAATGAAATAATATCGCGGCACCGAGTGTTTTGATGTGGAATTAAGGTGCCTGTTGATAGGACGTATTTAAAGGATAATCGCCCAAAAACAAAGCGCTGTGAAAGCTAATACAGTGAAATAATTTCGCGGCACCAAGTGTTTTGATGTGGAATTAAGGTGCCTGGTGACGGGGCACTGGCAACATGTGTGTGCGCATTTAAAGGAAAGGTGCCCAAAAACAAAGCGCCGTGAAAGCCAAGCAGGTCCCAGTGAAATAATGAACCGCACAGAGTGTTTTCATATGTAATTACGGTGCTTTACAAAACAAGCTCTCGGCGTTGGTGTGGAGGGGGTGGGGGAGTGCATTCTTTTGAAGTCTGGTGCGGGGGAGCGGATTCCTTTGAAGTCTGATGACGAGGCGCACAGGCTCCCAAATGACAGACAGGAATGTGTGATGTGCACGCGCCTGGCTCACATGAACTGTACCAAATCCGCTGTTTGGGTAGACTTTTGAAAGCCTTACTAGAATCTCGACAAACAAGCATTGCTAAAGCAATGCTGTAGGCCGAGATCTAAAAAAGAATGTGCAGGGTTCTGCAAACCCCTTCTCACATTTCAATCTTTGATTGAAAAAAAAAAGTGTCCCTAGCAGTTTTTAAAAACAAACTATACTAATTAGTACAAATGTTTAGATTTTATTTAAGGACTGGTCTACTTCTGGTTTAACATGGTCAAACAAGCTAAAATCGGAACTTATTACCTTTCTAAAAAAACATGCCATCGATTTGACAATCCTTGCATGTCAAGTGCTTCTGTTACAGCTGTAACTGTCCCTCGATAAAATATGGATACATGCATTTATTAAAAACGGGAACTTAAAACTGGCTTTTTATTTGTGTATTGCCTTTTTGGATTACCTTTCTTGAATCCATTTTATGTTGACCTGTCTGGATTACCAATCAAAGGTGTAGTCACCGAGGCAGGGGACAGCAATTCTTAGCTAATCTTATCCATCAACTCCCAATGCTGAAAACTGATTTTTTTATGGATACATTTAAGATGGTGTTAACATGACGAAAAGAACAGCATACACATTTGGGGGAATAAGGTGGTGTAGTCATCCAGTTAGTGAACCTTTTACCAGTCTAAGCAAGCATTTAGTCTGTACATGGAGCCACTGCGTTACGTCAAAGCTTCCCTTCTGTGCCCGACAACCATCTATGCTAGTCCCGAAATTTGCATCCACAGAAAGCGGGAAATCTCATCACAACCCAATGGCTAGGTTAAACAAATGTAGTAAAAAGGTAATAAGAGCATATGCATTTTAACAAAAAGCTTTTTAAAGTGAATTGGAAGTGTTAATAAATCTGAAAGCAGACACCTTAAATTAGTATCAAAATGTGATCCAGTCTGTTGGACAGGATTACAATCCGCTAAAGATTAACGTACTACACTGATGTTGGGTCATTTTGGGATCCAGAAACCACTGTACCGAAGAATTCAATTTAAAGAATAGAGAAATTACAAAGAGGAGAAACAAAAGCATGAAAGTAATACGTGGATATACAAGGACCGAGCAAATTCACTTCAATCAAACTAACATACACGGAGGTCATGTCAAAGAAAAAACATTTTCATCCTCCACTTTCCTCAACATCCAGAAGATGAACTCTTAAATTCTACCTTTCTTCTACAGGCATCTCTGAAGTAGCTAGATAGCAAGATGTTTGGGAGCAGTGGTGTAACATTTGTTATTTAAAATGGGATTAAATTTGAAGGGGATAAGGCCAAAGGGCAAGTATATTCTCCCAGTGCTAAAATGGGGAGGTTAGAAGGAAAACTGGAGACTGTCGAGCATTGATTCTGAGGCAAAGAGTCTTTAAGTGGTCACTGCATGCATCACTGTAAATACGGTGACATCACCTTCAAAGACCCGCTCTTCCCTTAAGACTAACGCAATAACTTCCCCATTACACCGACGAGACAGCGTCACTGCTTTGGCTTTTCTCTTTTATTCTGACAGCACACCTCTTTTGTGCAACTTAACTGTACTGCATTCCAGAATGCACTAATTCTAGAAAATACTGACACGCCTCGTGGCATCTTCAAGGTTCTGAGGATACATACTATATAGCACACTTGTGTGGCAGTGATGGGGTTGGGTGCCTCAGTGACCAGAAAGAATTCCAAACATCCTGAAGGTTCCTGGGAAAATGTGGTTCATTGAAGAGTGTTGGGCGTCAAAGGAAAAACCCCTTTCAAAAAAAGTTAAAAATAGCAAAAAAAGAGATGGGTGAAAGTCAATGGTAATAAACGAATTAAATCTGAAATAGTGCTTTGGCATAACCTTATCTAGTTTTTACCACCCTGTACAAAGTGATACTGCTACCAAAGCTGAGCAATAGACTTCAAAATCCATACACTGTTTTTGGTCATGGGAGACTTTCCTAAAGTGGAGTTTGTGCTGAGGATTACATTAGACAGAAGCACCCACAAAAATACAGTGCAAAAAACAAATGCATGATGTCGGGGGTACCCCGACAGATATAAAGAGTAATTACTGGGCATCCCAGTGGATGGCAATCAACAAACTGGTTTATGCATCACTAGAGGTACAATCCCATGCAAATGACTGTGATCCGGTGGAGGATGAAGGTTAGGTACACGCCTGATGTGGGGGGGGGGGGGGAGATACAGAGGATGTTCCATGAACTTACAAAGCGGGGGGTATTTCCACTGAAAACTGTCAAATGGTAGAGTATCTTTACAAAGATGCCCTCCTCTTCAGTCTACTAGGTTAATGCCAGAACTTAGACGCCTGAAGTGCTTTAGGCCATGGGATAAGGTGGTCTATATTCAAGAGGTCTGTAGATGGCTTGCAATGGCTGCCGTTCATCAAAAGCCTCCAAAAGCAAATTATTACCTTACATCAACAGACTTTGTACATGCGATTTAGGGCATACATTGGTGCAGGTATGTGGAATCGAAGGGGACATGCGCTCACCCTTAGAAAGCAGACTCGAACTGGTCATTGAGGGACAAGGCAATATCCTAGATCTATAAAATCCTGACCAACAATATTCCACAAAGTTGGGATTTTAAAAAGCCATGTGAGTGGATGACCTGGGAACAAACGGTGGCTCAGACTGGGAAAAAGCAGCAATACCAAGGAAGGTGGCACCACAGTGTAGGTGTGCTACGATGTAAGATCCAACAGCACCACAACCACCAACATTTGGAAAGAGATAAACATACGTTCACACACACATACACAGAGGTTCCACACCCAAAAAAAAAAAAAGCTTACGATATGTAGATAATGAATAAACAGTTATCGGTAGGGATGATTGCGTTATTGCATGCATGTTGACTACCCTTGGGTGGTACTGGGAGTGGTCCTGGGGGTGATACGCCTCGTCCCAATACTCATTGTCCTTCACTTTGTATGGTAATGTGACGAACTGGAGACATCTCACTGTGGCCGACAACAATGGTACTCTACAGCTCGATTCCAGATTTACAAAACAAGAACAAGCCAAATAGATTCACAAAAGTTCGGGGTTGTAGGAGGGGTGATCACCAAGGAGAGACTCCAGCGACTACAACAAATAGGAATACAAGCAAACCTGCTTGCATTTCTGCGAACATATTCTGCATGCAAATATTTACAAGCAAACAGCACAGCGGTTCTACTGAAAAAGAGAGTCGTGTCCTAACAATATGCAATGATACACATCCTCCAATTGTTTGCTGACCTCAAGTTTAACAAATGCCTGCCACAGTAGCCATTCTATCATGAGAGCAGACTCCATTAAGGCTAAATGGAGTGAAGAGCTGTGGCAGGAGACTGCACTACCTACGGAAATGACGCCAACGTTAAGATGGCAAACTCCAAAACCGTGCTAAATGTAGAACTCCATATTACTGCTCTCTATAATATAAAAGTCTAATTGGTTTCCCTATTAGACGAGTCGAAAAAATAGATGAACTTTTCTGGTCTGTTATACACATTATCATGCTTGACTCTAGAATAAATATAGGTACTGTTAAAATGTCAAACGTTTTAGCTTAGCGTTTTTATTGTCATTTTCAAGAGAAGATATCTAGTAAGACATTTTCAAGTTCTACCAATATGCAGAACAAAATATACATTCATCAATAATCTTCCACCTCATCAAATACTCTAAAAATAGTTTTTTTCCCCTCACATCACCTCCCTGGCCATCCCCGGCTACACCACCTTAGTACGACTTCTAGACTGCAAACAGTCACTTACTGAATGCACTAAACCTCTGGGTTTTAACCTTAGGCAAAAGAATGCCAAGACAAAAGCGTCCGTCGCCAGCACCGACTCATGCCTTGCATCAAAACCTACATCCTAGAATCAGACTTTGGAACTGTAGTTCAAGTCCCCGTTTTATCCAAGGCTGGACTATAGAAGATGTCTACTCTGTAGAATTCCTAATGGTGCTTAATTTGAGCCGATGGTTGTCGGTGGGACCCACCAGCATTCATTTCCCTTTATGAGACATTGCTCGAGAGCAAGAGAAGGGAACACACAAACAGGAAAAGAGAAGGAAAAGAAGATGTAAAACCCGTCAACTAGGGAGAAAGCAGGAGCCTGCGGGAGTGAGATGACAGGATAGGAAGTGTCTGGCAGTGGATCAGAGAGGCTTGAGGAGCATTCAGGACTACACAGCCAAGGTATTCGGCACGGCTTCTGTCTTTTGAGCAGTATTTTGAGCTCCGGCACACATTAGGTTACAAAGTAAGCACGGATTCCTAACATCCACTTTACCTGCCAAAGTGGACTTGCATGCTAAATCCACCTGTCTCCAACTAATATTCCTAGACTGTCCACTAAAGCTATAAGTAGCTCTGACCTAAAAATAAATTAATCTGAAAATGCAATTTAGTTATTTTTCGAGTCCAGAGTTGAATCTAGAAATGATTTCCTAGATCCTTCTCTAGTCCCCAAATTGAATATATATATTTATGTAATTAGTGTTACTCACTATTGCGTGGCTTGCACATGCAAGAACGTTAACGTAACAAGTACACCAACGGGTCCTGTGATAAAAAGGGCACCGAGGTTTAGAACGCATATTAAAAATAAATAGATTGTCTTCAAGAAATGTAATCAATCTGCGACACATCACAGATCTTTAAAAACATTTTCACCTGCGAATGTATATCATACCGTACACTTTTATCGGATTCCTTCAGTTACAGATGTTAGAGAGAAAGTACACAGAGCTCGATAGCCCAGCGCATAAAGGGGAGCTTTACCTTTTGAAGTCAACTATACACTTATCACAAATATGTACAATTCTGCAGACTTAAGAGCAGCAGGGAATTACTTTGACAAACACTTACATGCAGTTTCATAAGCAAGTACTTTACCACCTAAATATATTTAAAAAAATGGCAGTGAGGGGTTAAAAAAAATAATTCACAGAAAAAGACTCATCAGAATGCCACAAAGTCAGATTTTGAACCAGTGTGTAATGCCGTTCCTTGCCTTGCTCGAGGAAAATGTGTATGGCTACACAAATTGTTCTGCAAGATGGAGGTTACTTATGACAGTAAATCCCATGCCCACAGCCCACACTATCACGGTTTTTGGAACCCTTGGCGGGAGATTATTTAGCTTTTCAGATTTTGAACAATGCTTAAAAGATGCACTCACTAACCACCAAGAATAGGTTTAAGCACACAAACTGCCAGCGTATGTTGAGGGTCTCTGAACCAAACTCAAGGGGGCAATCCCAAAGAACCATCCTGCTTCATTTCATCAGTTTCAACAAAGATGGAGCCCTCTTCTTACTGATGCTTTTGTTTGGTCTCCCCACCACTACAACTGCAAAATTAGCCAAGTTTAATTTGTACCATTTCTTCGCCACACATACCCAACGTAACCTGGTATCATAATATATGTATAGCTTTTATCCACAGAATACTGCTACTGGGTAATTGTCATCTTTGGCCTCAATTCTCTTTGTCATCTAAAGTACATATTTATCAATTGCGTGTTCACTATGTACTTTTTTGATAGCCACATTTTTATCGTTTTTCAATGCCAATCGTACCCCATCCAGATTTGCACACCGGGTCCCATATCTAGATAAACTGTGCAAAGATTGTGCCCTCACCCACTCAAAGCAGTGTTGCGGAGTCAAGAGTAAGTCTGCCATTGACCCCATATCTTGCCGTGCTTATGTGGGCAGCCCCAGGCCCAGTAGATAGGCTCCTCCAGTTTGGAGCACCAGTCCACTCAAGTGCCAGCCTGCAATTTTGGGAGGGAGCGTGGCACTCCAGAAGCACACTAAGTCACGTTTAGCAAGCAACAGTCATGACCACCAACCTGCAATTTCCCAGTAATCCTCCGAACTCCTCCAGTACCATGAAATACTAAGACAAGATCACACCACATGGAAAACATCCGCGTCACACCGGTTACATTGCTAGGTGGGTCTCCTACCTGCCTTTCAAAGCTGCATCGGTGTAAGCTATCTAGCATGCAGATAATGTGTGCGCTGTAGGCGGGAGGAGATGGCAATGGTAAGGTGGCCATTTGCGCATCCCTACAGCGTGCATTATCTAAGGGTTCTACCCAGGCTTCCTGTTTTGAGGAAAGCAAATGTACAGGGGGGAATTCATGTTCAGTGATTTATGTAGTTGCCAAATCCCTCCATTACTTAGTGGACACTGAACCAATTTAGCCTCTAGTGGGTTATGTTCCGGATGGGTGGTTAAAGAGTGCTGATGGGAGTGGCAGGTGTGTCGCAGCTGTAAGTACTTGTGGAACTCTGCAGTGGAAAGGGAGAACTGTGCTTGCAAATCATGGAATGTTATAATGGACGTTCCGTACCTCCTTCACACATCACCCTGTTAGGTAATACCAATTCTGTCACCTTTCTGGAAGCCTTCCATACCCATGCCCCCCATCTGAGGCCGACTGGCAACATTTGTCCCAGGCAAAGCGAGGGGGCTTCCCGCCTAGAGGAAGAATCAAATAGTTGCCATAAGATCCCAGAACCATGCAGCTGGGATAGAATATGGAAACGTTGCAGAACCTACAAAAATCTTGGGAAAACATTATTTTTAAATAGGGCTACTCTGCCAAGAACCAGGAGAGGGAGGTAACCCCAGGACCTAAAGTCCGGTTTCATTTTGGTCAGAAGTGGTGGAAGGCTAAAGGATCAGGTCAGGGCAGGTTCCACTGATACATAAATACCAAGATAAAGTGAGTCAAGCCTTTGGACCAGGATCTGTGATTGCCAATTTGTGGTTTCTGCACCCCTCGTAAATAGGATCAGGAGTGACTTTGTCCAGTTAGTGTGTAATCTCGAGGCCTCCTCATAAGAAGACAGAATTTTCATCACTCGTTGACAGAGTCCTGTGGGTTCGCCAAATAAAGGAGGAGGTCATCAGGTATAGTGCTATTCGGTCCTCCTCTCCCCCTTGCCAACCCTGCATCTGTCTCACATCTAACAAGCCCCACTAAGAGCTCGATGACCAGGGCAAAGAGCAACTGTGACAAGGGGCAACCCTGCTGGGTTCTTCTGCAGATTGGGAAGGGGTCTGAGAGAGTCCCATTGACTCACACCTTTGCAGCGGGAGTATAAGAGTTTAACATAGCATGTGAACCTCTGGCCGAAGCCCTTGCGTTGCTGTACTTGGTCTAATAAAAAAAAAAAAAGTCAGCAGATTCAAAGTCCTCCTCAAAAATCAATAAGCAAGGCGGCACGCGGCTCTTGGATCTGTGTTTCGAGCAAGCACTATTGTAGCAGTCTAATGCCGTTTCAAAAAGAACAATTGATGGACAGATTGAAGAACAATGTCATACATTCACCCCAGTACAGAGATCTGGGCCTAAATCCATTGTTTTTTTGTTTACCGTGCCATTCCAGTTTGGACCCAGCCGTATGCAAATCAGTCTTGGCCCAATAGGAACAATCCAGCCCGAACTGCCAGGCCAGGTCTTCCCTGGACTGGAAACAAGTATCCTATGACCAGTTTCCGGCTTTCAGCCCTCATCAGCCAGGATAGCTTGACGTCCATCAATTATTTTTTTTTTTGCAGCCGTCTAATGCAGTGGCACATTCAGCGACGCTGCATAAAGCCTCACTGATCAAGATGGATCAGGTCCTGATGACCAGCCACTATATACTTAAGAGCAGATTCACATTATACACACCATGAAAGTAAGTATATAAACATATTATTCAAAGTAAAATTAATTTCTGCCAGTGCAATCTTGGAGCGATTTCCTATAGCAATCCCATTCACACAGGGTCTCTTCACTGTCACGATCCATTTTAATCGTCAGCCAGTGCTGACGCTTCCGTTACACAGTCTGATAAAACTTTCATCAGTTCAGATCCAACCCCAATAAAGAGTCAAATTTGGTTAGACTATCTGCGAAATGGAGTGATGAATCAGACTGAGGAATCAGTTATTTTCTTTAACTGTCACTTCCAGTAACCAATACGCTTGTTGCCCATGAACTCTCGCACTCTTATGTTGGAGAACAGACTCCTGATGTCCTACCTCCCTTGGTCACTCTTAAGAAACTCACTAAGTGTCTTTGCTTTACTGAAGTCACTGATGAGAGCGTAATTCTATATTCGAAGCAAAAACATAGGGTGTTCAACTGCAGTCATCAGAGCAAACGTGAGTTTGAAATTGTAGATTAAACTTGGTTGTAAATGAAAATAATTCTAAATTGTGGGAAACCTATAATGGTTTGAGACTCTCAAAGATAAAGCGTAGGATATTTTTTGTATTCTAATTACACGCATGCCGATTTGTCTGGTGAAATTTGAATTTAAAATGGCAACAGACGTTTAGGATGCAGCAACTCATGTGCCAGGCTTCTTGAAGTTTACAGGTTTCATGAATGCGGTGAGATGCTGTCCCACGTTTCTCTAAAATAAGGACACAGTAAGGCATAGTTGCATAACCAGTCACTCTTCTAGGCCTCAAAATTGATACTGCGATTGACCAATCCTCTACTTTGAGACAGCAATAAGAAATAATCTGTTGCTCTGAAAAACTCAAGATGTGGGTTGGTAGGGTGGGTTTGGGGGAGGCAGGAAGGGCTCTGTATGCGTAGCACATCATCTCTGGGTTCTCTGCCCTGTAAAGATGAAGATTTTCTCCTACACTGCCCTGTCAAATGAACAATCAAGGATAGTTTTTACAACCATAAAGTCTCTAGCCCGGACGGCATCGGTGATGTGGATGCTTGCCTATACAGGAGTCAAAGTTGTGACTTGGAAAGGCCACCTTCTCCTCCAATAGACCACTCACAAGATGTTGCTCACTGGCCCACTTCTCAGATGGTCGAGGGTCGTGGGGGCTGAATATCGTATTTGTAGCCCTGCAGATGTAAACCCAATGAAGCCAAGAATAGAATCACAGTCTGCCCTGCGAACCAGGGTCAGGACCATCTGAATGTTTTCTAAAGTGAGGGAGGTAAGCCAAAATCAGGAACTCTAACTTTGCTTCTTGACATCCTTCGGATAATTTATACTCATTTTGATGACACCACTATGTAATTTGTACTTCTGCATTAAAAACAAACTAACCCCCTGAAATGGCTAACATGCTGAATCTGGTGGCTCATGTCGGAGATCATGAGCAGGCACAAACTTGGGAAGCTTGTTAAATTATTTGAGCTCTCCATCCATGTTGGCTTATAAATTACTAGCAGCATGACTAAGTGCACATGCCATAAAAAAACCTTTGCTGAAAAACATTTGTGAGGTCTCTTTGAGCTGGCTGTTGTGGCTGGGACTCGATACAGGAGTGACACCATCCATAACATCATGAACTAAACTCAGATTCAAACATGACTCAAGAAAGCTGACCTTCTAAAAGGGCTAGTGAACTTCAAAGGCGCTTAACATAGATATAAAGGAATACCTGACGAAGGGCGACAGGAGCCTCACACTCGGTAGCCTACGGAAATATTGATTATCAAGGGAGAGCGTGGTTGAAATGTATACTAAGCGTGAATAAGGTCTCCGTTAAAGAGGCACTAGCAAAGGAGATGGAGTTACAGAGAAATGCAACTAAAGAGCCCTCCGGAAACTTGAAGGACTGGAAACTGATCACAGAGATAATATTTGGATTCTGGACCTGATAGAAAGAGTACAAAGGCATTATCACAATGCATCTCTGGTGAACATTTTTCCCTCTCTGAAAAGCAACAAACATGCCCATGTCAAGCTGGACAAAGTACACAGGGTGGGCCCCAAGGCAAACCATCAGTGAGCAAAGCCCGACTGATGTCCTGGCAAAATTTCATTTTCTCAGAGGTGCAAATACACGAGGCAACAGGCAAAGAGTTAATTTCACTGTCACTTATGACAACTTTACTAGGATACATCTGTGGTCACATTTCAAAGACTCATGTTAAACCAATTACAGTCTAGCTTTGAAGTGGACACATATGTTATAGATAGAAAACCACCTTTGTTCAGCTTTTATAAAGGATTTATAAAGCCACAACGTAATGGACCCTATTGAGGCCACCGTGGACTTGGACACTGAGCTATCGGACTTAGACTCCTCATCACTGCTCCCTCCACCCCACCAACCAAAAGAAGTCTTCATAAGGACTTCAAGATACAAGGCACGAAACAATATGGTCCAATGGCTCAGAACAAGAGAATAAGGGAAAGAAAGAAAGAAAGATGGGAAGCAAGGAAGGAAGAAAGATGGGAAGCAAGGAAGGAAGAAAGATGGGAAGGGACCAGGATATACATTATCATTTTTGCTAGAAGGTGATTGATTCCATAAATTCTTCACACGTGTCCTATTTATGTCTCAAAGAATATTGTTGTTCTCATGACTGCATGTCTCCTAGCAAGCTGAGGGCTAAACACTTCACAGGGGAAGTCAGGAAGTTAAATGTTACGGGTGCAAGGGCAGACTTAGGAAGTTAGACATTTCCCCTAATAACATAAGCAAAGACATATTCTGGCCCTGGAAGATAAGCGTAGACAGATTCTGGTCTTTGGACGCTCTCCACTGGAATGTTGTTCTCCCCCCGATTTCCACTTTAACTACCTCCGAACTCCCCCCAGTAAGTGGGGACTCCAACAGCATTTACGGGTTTCCGTAATTCTATTCTATTTGTAATTAGATGTAGTATATAACAGTGTATGTTAGATTAGTGCATGGGTATTGGAGACCTTCACTGTTTGTGCTGTCTTGCCAGTGACTAATATTTGAGAAAGATGTCCTGGTAGTTAAGGGGGGGGAGGATCATTGTCAGAGTTGGAGGATATGAATACGGTGTTTTTCAAATTTAAAGATGGGGACTTTACTGTAAAATTTAAGAAGGTTCAACTCGCCAACTAAAAGAACTGCAGTCCGGAAGTCCTCAGCGATGTGTCAGCTAGACATTAGGTCTCCTGGAAACTCACCTGATGCACAATGACCAGACTAGTACAAAACTGATTACATCAAAAAAAGGTTTTATTCATAGGCTAATACTAAACATGAGGTTGCCATCTCCTTTAATTGAAACGTACAGCTCCCCTTACTAGATAGCAAGGAAATGAAGATGGGACCAGGCATCTTAAATAGGTCTGGATTAACTGTCTAGTCTCCATATGTGGGGCAGAAGACTGAGGAGACCACACAACTCAGCTGAGGTAAACCTAATTTTGTTGGGGGGGGGCTGTATTTAACTGGATGATGAGCCGCTGGGCAGACAAGCATTGAAAATGCAATAGGTCTCGCAATAGAAAAGTTTGAGATTTTGGTGTGGTAAATGTAAATATTTTTTAATTTTTGTTTATGTTTTACAAATTATAAAAGTATTAATTTTGTTATTTGAAATGCCAATAGCTATACATTTAGCAAATGTTACATCTATGGCATTAGTAAAGGTACATGTTTAGTTTTCCCCTGTCTTACATGTATTGATCTGACAAATCACAATCTTTTAAAAATGTTATAAATAATACGTTTGCAATGCAATAGGGCTCGCATTAGTAAAGTTAGGGGTATTAGTATTGTAAATGACAAATTTTTTATTTATGTTTTTGTTTTGAAAATAACGAAATTAATAACTTTGTCATTTACAATGCCAATAGTGTTAACTTTTGCAAACGTGACACCTATAGCATTTGTAATGCAATATGTGTTGTATTTACATGACTTAGATGTATTAATATTAAAAATAACAATGGGTTGTATTTTTTCCAATATTTAATACTTAAATAAAAGTTATTGTCATTTCTAATTGCAATAGCTTAAACTTTTGCAAATAACTTTTTGGAAGATTATGTTTAGTGTATTTTATTGTGATGAAAATACAAGAACAGAAGTGAAATATTAACATTTTTTTGTGACATTTGTAATAAAGTTTGAAACATTGAGAGAACATTTGAATCAGTTGTTGTTGAATGGTTGCACAGATTGATGCTGTGGTGGCTCTGAATGATGTGGCGGCGACGAGTGATGCTGTGGCGTTCAGTGATGCTGTGGTAGCGCATAGTGGGTGAGGGATGGAGTGTGGGCGAGGGATGCAGTGTGGGGCGGGGGAGGGAAGGAGTGTGGGGCAGGGGAGGGATGGAGTGTGGGGCGGGGGAGGGATGGAGTGTGGGGCGGGGGAGGGATGGAGTGTGGGGCGGAGGAGGGATGGGGTGTGGGGCGGGGGAGGGATGGAGTGTGGGGCGGGGGAGGGATGGAGTGTGGGGCGGGGAGGGATGGATGGAGTCGGGGGATGGATGGATGGAGTGGGGGTATGGATGGATGGAGTGGGGGGATGGATGGAGTGGGGGGATGGATGGATGGATGGATGGAGTGGGGGGATGGATGGATGGATGGAGTGAGATGGATGGATGGAGTGGGATGGATGGATGGATGGAGTGGGGTGGATGGATGGATGGGGTGGGATGGATGGATGGATGGAGTGGGGGGATGGATGGATGGAGTGAGATGGATGGATGGAGTGGGGGGATGGATGGATGGAGTGGGGGGATGGATGGATGGATGGATTGGGGGGATGGATGGATGGATGGATTGGGGGGATGGATGGATGGATGGATTGGGGGGATGGATGGATGGATGGAGTGGGGTGGATAGATGGATGGATAGAGTGGGATGGATGGATGGGTGGAGTAGGATGGATGGATGGAGTGGGATGGATGGATGGATGGATGGATGGAGTGGGATGGATGATGGATGGTTGGAGTGGGGGGATGGATGGATGGATGGAGTGGGGGGGTGGATGGATGGATGGAGTGGGGGGGTGGATGGATGGATGGAGTGGGGGATGGATGGATGGAGTGGGATGGATAGATGGAGTGGGGGGATGGATGGATGGAGTGGGGGGATGGATGGATGGATGGATGGATAGAGTGGGGGGATGGATGGATAGAGTGGGGGGATGGATGGATGGAGTGGGGGGATGGATGGATGATGGATGGAGTGGGGGGTGGATGGATGGAGTGGGATGGATGGGTGGAGTGGGATGGATGGAGTGGGGGGGTGGATGAAATGGGGGGATGGATGGAGTGGGGGGGATGGATGGATGGATGGATGGAGTGGGGGAGCCGAAGGCAAGAAAAAAACGAGTGCAATCAGGGGAGCAGAAGGCAAGAAAATGAGTGCCTTCAGAGGAGCAGAAGGCACGAAAAACGAGTACAATCAGAGGAGAAGAAGGCACAAAAAATAGAAGAAATGGAGAAGCATGGGGAGTGGGCAGGAAAGAGATGGGGGTGAGAGGATAAAGAGTTGGATAGAAGGACCAGGAGAAAAGGATGGAAGGTGGTGAAAGGAGGGTGGATGAGATAAGGGCGAGGATGTAGGTGGAAGAGACAGACTCAAAAGAGATGGGAGTGGAAAGAGACTATAGAGGAAAAGGAGGCTGGAGAGGAGAGGAGCAAGAAAGAGATCAGGGGGGAGGGGGCAGGGAGGCCAGAGGAGCTGTGAAGCATCCAGACTGTCCTGAAGAAAATAAGGTGCGAGGTCGAGGTGAGGCCAGAAAGAGATGAGAAGGGCGGATGGAGAGGGGAGAGAGGAGGTGAACATATGGCGGTGGGAACGGAAACATGCTAGAAATGACGAGCAGGGAGAGAATAAAACAGATGTGGGGAAGAGAAGGGGTTTACGCAGGAAGAGGGGAAGTAGGACGCTGCAAGGCGAGGAAAGAACATCATAAGATGAGAAAGAGGGGTGGGGAGAACAGAAGGAGATGAGGACGGATAAGCATAGGGAGAGAAAATAAAGAAAATGAGGCAAGAGTGGAGAAGATAACGAGATACAGAAGAGACGATGGCGGAGGGGACGAAAACAATGAGATAAGGATGAGAGGATGGGAAGGAGGCTGGAGAAGTGAAGGGCATGGAGGGCGGGAGAAGGGTGAGGGAGCGAGCATAGGAAGGAGGAGGGAAAAAGATTCTGAGGGAATAGTGGAGGGGAGAAGAGAAAGGAGAAGCAGAGGGAAGAGAGACAAGAATGAAATGTGGATGCGTAAGAAGGGTAGGAAAGAAAGAGTGACGGGTGAGGACTCTAGGGTGGAATATTGTAAGAAATGGGAGGCAAAGAGAAGTGATGTGAAGAAAATGGATGAGAGAACATTATAAAAGAGAGTGCTGCTCTAGAGGGTACACGAGGAGAGTGAGGACAGGGCATGCAAAGAATGCACCTGAAGATGCTTACAGATGGTGAGAGGGAGCAAAGGGAGGGCTGGGGAAATAATGATGTGGAAGAAGTGAGGCGTAGCCAGAGATTGGGGGCGGGGGGGGGGGTAGAGGAGTAGGTGCAATGGAATGGTGAGGGGAAGTGGCATAGCGGAAGGAGTGAAGGAGCACGAGAGACTGCGCAGAGAGGTCAAGAGAGTGACGTGTGTGGTGGTGTGCATCAGGAGGCACTGGGACAAAGGCAGTCAGAGAACAAGTGAAAAGAGACAGGCCACGTGGAGTAAGAGACAGCAAAGTGGAGAGGGTGGTCACAGGATTAGAAGCAGCCCAGGTAGAAATGTGGGGAAAGAAGTGAGCCGCGGAAGGACTGCATGGTGCACGCGGGAAGGAGGGGAGGAACAAGGGAGGGGAAGGACACCTTCGGGTAATGTTTGCGCTATATAAAAGCGCATTAAATAAATAAGTAAATGAAGTCCGCTTTAGGAATTGTAAAATTCCTGGAGTCCAGTTTGTTTTGCTCTCTGCAGTCAAGTATTTTCAGTAGAGCAAGGAGTACGATTACAAACATGAACATTACGAACCTCCTGGAAAGTAAAGATACTTGCTTTGGCTGCAATAAATGTGCTGGTTTGTAGAGAGGATTCCTGTAAACAACAAGCTCTTGGCATTGCTGTGATTAGGGGGGGGCGGAGAAATGCGGCTCGGGAGCAAATGGGGGGAGGGGGCAGGGAGGCCAGAGGAGCTGTGAAGCATCCAGACTGTCCTGAAGAAAATAAGGTGCGAGGTGAGGCCAGAAAGAGATGAGAAGGGCGGATGGAGAGGGGGGAGAGGAGGTGAACATATGGCGGTGGGGACGGAAACATGCTAGAAATGACGAGCAGGGAGAGAATACAAGCCTTTCACCGTAACACGGCTGGCAGGGGAGGGGGCGGAGAGGGGAGAGGTGCGACACGGCAGTAGGAGGAGGAGGGGGGAGGAGAGTAGGGGAGGCACGGCCTAGCGGCAGGCAGGCAGGGGAGGAGAGGAGGGGGGAGGAGAGTAGGGGAGGCACGGCCTAGCGGCCGTGCAATCAAGTAGTGAGGGGGCGGAGCTGGGGGAGGCTGTGAGAGAGAGTAGGCAAGGCAGGCGGCTGGGGGCATGTGCACGCGCTTTTAAGCTCAATGCACATGCGCATTGAGCTTAAAAGTCACGGGCACTGCAAGGAATCGCCACGATTCCTTGCAAGTTAGATAAAGTCTGGATGAGCCCCTATAGTCTCGCTTGCTCGATGCGCATGCGCATCGACAGGCGAGACCTAAAAAAGCAAGGGTAGAACCTATGTCAACTGCTTTTCAACAAACCTCAGGAAGCTACTAATGGCCTCTGGCCTAAGATATGCCTGAAGAAGGTAATGGGAAGGACAGGGAATACTCCTTCTCCAGAATAACTTAACTGTTTTGTATGCAATGCTTTGATAGGGACAATATCTGTATCTGAATACGCTCTGTAATGCGAAACACAGATTGAGAGCATAAGTAAGACTCCCTGTTTTCCGTTTTTACTAATAGTTACAGATAAATACAGACAGAACACCATTTCTTTTCCTGTGTGTATTTATTTTCAAATGTGGAAAAAAAGGATAAATAGAGACAGAACACCATTTCTTTTCCTGTGTGTATTTATTTTTAAATGTGGAAAAAACGGAAAATGGATTCTTTGAGTGATTCTAAATACGGTCAGTCGTGACTGCCAGGCCAATGTCTGTGCAGATTGACAAGTAAGGGGTTAAAAAAAGAAAAAAGGATTTTAGTAAAATGGCTTAAGCAGCAGCAGTAGCTATGCACTACTGATACTAAAATGTTCATGTTTTCATTAGTGCATTAATTTATCATCTGTTATGTTAAAAATATTTGTATAGCGCTCTTACACCAAGCGGTTTCATGGCCCTGTAGGTGTTCATTTCATTTAAACCTATCAGGCATTCAAGCATGAATGTACATTATCGGTTACATAAATGTGGAAATATACTATTTTCAACTTAATTTTTCACAAAACAAATATGGATAGTTACAGACAAAAAAAGTTTTTAAAAAAAATACAATAAAACTGGGAGCCCTAAGCATAAGCTACTTAAACAGGGAAATAGTCCCTTCACCTAGCATAATGACCGCCATTCTTGACACCAGGGTTAAGCTTCACATTGTGCTGCACACCTTTCGCATTATGGAAGTCCCAAATTTCTGTTACACATGGGCACGCAAGGCAGAATCTCTCCATATCAGGCAGTTATACATTTGATCAATAGCGTTTTTGCTTTACATGAGAAAAAAATGAAATACTTCAATTATGTAAAGAAGTGTGCAAGTTCAGAAAAATTATAATGGAGACGAAATTTAAACATTTTAAAATGAAATTGAAAATGAATACTCCAAAAGGGAAGAGCATTTTCGGTTATGTTCTAGGTGCCCAAGGGCACTTACTGCTATGCTATTAGTCCATTACTCATAAGGAGGCAATTTGAAAAGGCGTTTCTATAACATTACTTTAACAACTGGTGGTTACTATTCGTATTCCTCCACTGGGTGGTCACTACGGGAACCTTAAATGACATGTTTACTACTCTAAATCCGATAACGCTTATTTGCAGTTAGGACGGATTTTCTTTGATCAGATTAGCTCTCACAGAAACGTTCGGCGACCTTTGCTTTAATAAAACTGATAAGACCGCATTCCAGCCAGCAGCGTGAGTAATGAAAACCTATGTGCTATACTGAGAGAAACCCTTATGTTATTACTCATCGAAATTTTACATTTGAATGTAGGGTGTTAACACTATGTGTCATCGTCGTCTTCTTTATAATAGAAATCCAATTAGTTTAGTTTTATATATAGCAGTTATAATATTGTTGTATAATACGTCTGTTCCTTTCCCTCCGGAGCTCCACTAGCAGCTGTTACCGCCTCGGGTGCCACTCCCGCTCTATAAGCGCCCAGCAGAGTACTGCTAGGAATGTAGGCTGTGGCTTCCTAGAGCCACTGCAGCTGGCGGCCTGGTGCTCGAGACTCCCAGCGACCATGCACGTGGCCCCACGCGAGGTCAATCACAAGGTGGCCAATCAGTGAAGCGCTTCGGCCAGCCCTCACCACCTGTACCCCACATGCAAACAGCCTCTGAGGCGACTGGAGGAGTTCACGAGGGTCGTTTCGGAAAATAGTGCTTCGTTACTCCTATGGGCGTGGTTGGCTCCACATAAACCTAAACACCAAAAGTTATTTAAAAAAAAAATGCAACGATACAAAATGAGAAAGTTACAGCATTTTTGGCAATAAAATGGGAATGGTCTTCCCTTTGTTTGGGCTTCACAGAAGCAACCGTGCCGTTTTTCGTTTCGATAACTGTAGATGGCGGCAATGTCGACCACTGCCGCGGGGGGAGGGGTTCACCAGGACGTGCACACCGAGGTAGGCACTCCTCGCATTAGTAAGCGACAGCTTGCGTCTCTTGAAAAGCAGATGTGGGTGGGAGGGATCATTACTATCTGATCCCAAGGAAGATTAATCAAATCAACATACAAGCATGCAGGTCAGACCCGAGGACACGTTTAATCCGTTAATTCCTATTAAAGGAAACCGCGTACAGATTTTGATGCTCTTGGCTACAATATATGGATTTAAAGATGCTTGTTGTTGTTGATTAAAGCTTTGAAATTATATTGTTTGTTTATTTTAGAGACAAGGACAAAAACAGGAGTTTGGCCTCTACACCATAATATACTACAAAATGTCTTCCATTTTACAGACAAGGACGCCTTTTTGTCCTCGAAATAATCCTCTTCCTGGGAGCCGTCACCCATCAGACATGATTCCAAGTCCCTGTTTGCGCACAGGAGGAAAGCACAATTGTCAACAGAACCTTTGTAAATCCCATTTCTATAGAGTACGTTGTCCATCAGGGGCTGCAGCAATGCACGCGACAGAAGAGCAGAGATCCAGGCAAGAGACAACTGGTGGCAAACCTCCCCATGCCTGCAGCAACGCATGAACCATGACAAGTAATTTACTTCACAAGAGATTTGGAGCCTCGGAAATAAATCTGCACGATGTAGTAACCTCGATGCAGGTTGTAAACAGCAACAAACCGTCTGTAAAAATCACAGCCACATCCTCAGCCCTTCATTAGGAGATTCACAATTAGAATTAGGGGGATAAACTGGGTGTAGGAGGGGAGGGCGGTTATAAGGACTCGGAGGCTGTGTAGGTTTCACGATGTTGATGGTTTTATTCAACGTTCTGTTATATGTGAATATGCAAATTATGCATCTAGTGTTTCCATGAGGTTTCTTGCATTGCCGATTTCCTTTTCGTCAAGAAGTGGCTGAGGATAGGTTTTCTTGTCTTTCCTTCTAGGTACCCCGTGAAAGGATGGTGCAGCTAGAGTCCTCAGGAAAATAAAAGGAGCGGTAAGTATGAGACTAGGGTCTATTCCCCTATTGGTTTCAAACCACCACCTCACCAGTGACAGTACAAAAAGTACGGATAACCCTAGGTCACCTAACCCAGGTATGAAAACCCCACACAAAACCGCTGTCTGAGAACGTCAGGGGTTTTCTTTCTAGGGCTACGGTGTCTTTATCAGGACGAATGCGAATAATGGTAGCCGATTCAACTCTTTCAGTTAGCCTTGGTCGCTACAAAAGCAGTAGCGCCTTACATTGAAGTAGACATTGATTCAACAGTGGTGCTCATTTCTTTAGGTGTGGGTTTCGGAACAAAGCAGAATAAGTGCTCTTTAAAGGAGCTTTAACATAAGGAAACCAATCCTTTCCCACTCAGGGCCAACGGGCGACTATAGAATGGAGTATGCAGGAAGACAAGTAAAGTTATACGTTCTGCCAGAGCTTCCCCCGCCACGTACTGCCTCCTGCTTCTCCCTACGAACCACTCACGCGCAACTCTCCTAAATTATGGTGGGACATACAGCGTCCTCCGGTGGCATCCACCACTTCTTGGTCCACGTGTCCAGGGCCTGGTTTGGGACTGGTGGCTTTGTCTTTTCCGGTTCAGGTGTCCTCGGAGGTGAGCAGAGGCCACCTCTAGGGTGTCTCTGGGAGGGGGGGTTGTTTATTTCAGCGAATGAGTAACGGTCCCTCACCGTGCTGTGGGGAAGTGGATATCGTTTTCTGACAGTGCTGTTGTAATTTAAACCACTTTTGTATGAGTCTCTGAAACGTACAGCCAGCTTTGTTTGGAATCCCCCCATATGGCCCGATTATCTGATTGGCTCGTCCTTATTTGTGTTCCTGAGAGTAAATCTTTTATTTGGGGTTTCAAAGTGTATCTTTTCAGAGGTGCTGAAAATGCATATTCTCTATGTTTGGGTTTTGAAAATGAATATTCTTTATTTTCCTCATATGGTCGGTCGCCTGATTGTGTGGGTTCACCACATTTTTTTTAATTTTTGTATAGAAGTCACTTAAATGTCCACTTTTTGACAATACTTCAGCAAAGCTGCCATGCTCCATTCCAGGACTTTTGAAGCTATTCACTTCAAAGTAGGCATTACAGTAGTCAACGGTTAAACATATTTGCAAGAATATAAAAGCTCTTTTCATAAGTGAAGCAACACCAATGCGCAACGCTATTATGCAGGGAATTTTTTTTTTGCAGGGAACATTTTTTTTACAGGGCAACCAAACTTCAGTAGTGTCAATAATAAAGTGTTTCTTGCATAGCCCTAAATTAGGCACACCCATTGCAGAGACAGATTAACTATGCCAATACTTGTTGATCTCTGGCTCTTTGCCCCACATGATCCAACCTGTCCAATAGGAAAAGTGATCACCTATAGCTCACCATCACTATGCCCTGTGAAATGCAAGCATTTCAGAGCAAGCCATTGTATTCACAAGCACGGTTAACCCCCCCCTTCCATCCCATATCCCCAGCTAGTTTCCCTTCTTCTTTCAATCTCTTTCAATTTCTTACAGCCTTTCAATCTCTCCAACTCTTCCCTCTGATGCAGAAGCAACTCCTTACAAAGAAGGTACGGACATTATCAATTTCAGTGCATCTGGCGTTACACCCTACACCCCCACCCCAAACATGTACAGGATTTTCATCATAGGATGGTTGGGAACATATTGCATTTCTTATTGGTCAAGCTAACACCGTTCAAAGATATGCAATAAACACATGTCCCTTGCACCTGCAACAACTAACAGCTCTGCAGAGCTTATTCTGTGGCTATGCGCATAACTTAAAAGCGAAGCATTACATAAGGACACTGGTCCAAATTCCTTAGAGCTAGCTATTGGAGCACAACCCAACTCAATGACATGCTCTAGTCTGGGAGGGCAGGCCCACAGGGTAACCATTTGCATGCCAGACCACCCTGAAGAGTTTCCATTCCCCACGCTACCCTGAGACTCCCAGTAAGGCTCATCCCATTACCCCGGCTAAACCACTGCTCCCGATGCTGCATGTCTGATCCCCCGTCTTGGCATTACCCACTGTAATCTTCTCTCCCGCCCTATATAGCGCCCTTGTCACATGAGTTTGTATCATACGTTATATCAAGCGTTTCTGCCTTTTGTAGACACCAGCTTTTAAAATAAAACTAGAAAGGTCAGGCTAATACATCGGACACTAGAACAACAGATGTTGCACAGAATAGAAGAACCATTGTTCAGGGGATTTATTTATACAACTGACCTCAAAAAAAGAAAAAAAAATCTAAATCCTTGTTGTGAAGGCTTAAGCTTCAAAGCTTCCCCTGCAAAAACAAGCAAACAGGGGCTATTAATGCTCAGCAACACGCACTTATGGAGCAGACACTTCTAAATTATTGAAAAGGTATTTAGACGACAAGAGAGAAAAGGGGGTTGACTTTTTTTCCGTACGGAGTTTCTTTATGGGCTACAAGCGTGAGATAGAATCGGATTCCATTACATGAAAATATAACAGTGATCCGCTTAGGAGTCAGGCAGCAAGCGACATCATAAAACGAATCATACTGGTCACAAATCGTTTAAGAACTGTCTCTGCACTCCAAAGCTAGGTCTGAATCTATCAAAACCTGTAAAAACATTTGATAAAACCCTGGACACATCACTGTTAAAGTGCATTTCAACATACAAAAACATTACACTGCCTTGGGGCCACAATTAGGTTTGAAGCTCCTGTGCCCTAGAATATCTAAATCTAATAGAGCGACAAGACTCAGAATACGGTTGATTTGTTTGTAGAGGCAAAATAAACAGCCATTGACGAAGCCAACACATCTGGCTTGCACTGTGTGACGAGATCAGCGCAGTTACCAGAGGAGAACAGCCTTTAGCAGGAGGGGGTTGGGCGACTGCAGAGAATGGGGCTGCAAGCCTCTGGTGTGACTTCCCAGGCAAGACCAGATTAGGAGCTTCTGTTGCAGAAGGGTCTCCACAGGCTGTCTTGTGCAGCAAAGAACTACTCTGCCACAATGCCAAGACCATCATGCAAATTATGTGGACCTTCTAAGGATATCATGCGCTTTCATAACAGACAGCTAGTGCGGTCTGTAGCCAAACACTAACAAGCATTTGCAATGCAATAGGTCTCGCATTTATGCGAGTTTGAGCTATTCACATTGCAAATAACAATGCCTTTTATTTTTGTTTTAGTTTGTAAAACTTATATAAAAAGGCACTCATTTACAATGCCAATAGCTTAAACTCACGTAAATGCAAGACCTATTGCATTGCAAACGCTTATTCTCTCTTGGTGTCAATCCATCCACTGTGGTTTCAACAAAGACATTGACCTTGCCTTAGGAGGAAGGATTGCGCTAAAATCAGATTGCACTGCCATCAGCTCATAGATGTAATATATGACTTTCTAGCCAGCAAGGGGAAGCACAGCCAGAGTGAGGCGAGGCCATTGCCATGCCCTAGTAGCACGACCTACTAGAGCTGCACTGTAACCGCAGTCACTTTATAACACTGCTTGTCCACTGATTAGCATAGTGCCCCACCCACCCAGGAGGGCGCCCTAACAATAAAAGAGCAAGGACAATGGGTGCCAGTCATCTGCCCTGGAAACATGGCAAAATAGACCTGAACTCGACAATCCCAAGCCAGGATCCCCTTAGCTACTCTATTCATCATGGATACACAATTTCTATAAACTCAAAATTCCTTTAGGGGAGTGAGAAGGCAAAAACTAGAGGTGTGTGATCAGCGTCCAGAACCTTCAATGTATTCTACTTCCATATAATAATGTCTGAGCCTCTCTCGCGTTCCTGAAGGGAGTTAGTGTGGAAGGGTCTCTTTCCTGCATCTTGAATGGCACTCAACCTAATCTTCAGTGGTGGGCTGTGAAGAAGTAGCACTGGGCCAGTTGCCAAGCTAACAATGGTTTGGGAGAGGCACACACTGCAGAATGGGGCACAGTATGGATGTAAAACCTGCCATATTTACCTGCCGAGTAAAAGAAGAAGCTGTGAGAATAGACTCACCCCTCTTATACCTAACTGAGTGGTGTATGAAGTGGCACTCCCACTGCTCCCATACTCTGAGAGGGGATAGTGTGGGAGTGGTATTCTAGCTACACTCAACTAGTGAGTGGAGATTGTTTTGTCAATGGCACCTGCCCGTCAGATGAGTGGGAAATTATGAGGAGGCGGCAGTCAGTTTGCTCTCCTGAATTTGTTGAGACAGGCACCACACTAACCTTAAAGTCACAAGAAAATTAGGATTCTGTCGGGGTGGGGGAGGTGGTGGGTGTTGTTCATTCTTCCTGAAGAGCTACATTTAAAATACCACACAAGCTTCTCCTGAAAAGGTGCCCTTTCATGTGCATCACACACCGCAATCACACAATATACAAGGTGGCATATGCTCACAGACACATGCTATTGCTGTACATATTTCATTTACATGCATGTTGCAGTCCACTAGAAAATAGATTTAGAAGAAGAAATACCCAAGCCTTGCAAGTTTGAGTGACCTTGGAAAAATACACTACCCTGAGGCAGGTGAACTAATGCACATCAACCCAAGCATGTAGAAGTTTGACTGCAATTACCTTCTGCATTTTTCTACCAATCTGCTTCAAGAAATGTGACCTTTATAGAAGTAGGTGAAGCAGTTCAGCCGCAACACACACAGCAAAAAGCCCTAAGCTGGTCTAAGAAAGTAATGATTAAAACAAATGTGCCAACTAACCCTGCAAACTGCTGGGTAAGATCGTATGGCCATAAAATCGAAAAAAAGGAATATATATAGCACTAAAGAATCGCACATGTAAGATAGCTCTGTACGCGGATGATGTCCTGCTTTTTATCTGGCAGATCCGGACCGTTCCGGCCCTAGATGTCTGGAGGTCCTCTCCACTTTCGAGCGGGTCTCTGGACTTCGACTTAACCCGGCAAAATCAACCCTGGTCCCTTTGCACCCCTCTCGGGAGTGTTTTGACTGGCAGACGGCTATTCCCCTCCGGAGGCAATCATTTAAGTACCTGGGCGTGTGGGTTACCCTCCTGCTGGAGCTCGAATGGGCCGCGAATGTCGCACCCTTGGTCACTAGGATGAAGGCAGACCCTTCCCCTCAACACCCTGGGCAGGAGTTCGCTCTTTAAAATGATGATCCTCCCCCGCTTTCTGTACACCTTGCAAAATATCACCATCCACCTCCCAGGTAGCTGGTTCTGGGAACTGGACGGCGTTCTCACCCGGTTTCTATGGGGAGGAGGGCGGCCGCGATTGTCCCTGGCACACTGTCGTATTCCCCCCTTTGATGGAGGTATGGGGGTGACCAATCTCCACCTCTACTATCTGGCCACAAGACTTATCGTGATCCACAACTGGTTTGCAGGAGGCTGGTCCAACCCAGCAAACCGGGTGGAACTAAGATCAATGGACTTCGCGCAATATAGGCGTTCTTATATGGCTGCCCGGTGCCGCAGGCTCTACCCCCAGTCACTAGGACGGTGCTCACGGGCTTGCGTACAGCCCTTCACCACGTGCAATGGGACCGGAAACTCACCAGACAAACACCACTATGGAATGGTGCTTGGTTGAGGGAGGTCTAGTCCATGCAAGGGTTCCGCCACTGAGACCTTATTGGGATCTCGCTGCTTGGAGACGTATGGGTGGGAGACCACATTTCGATCCTTTGCTGACCTACAACAACGTCACGCCCTTCTTTATTCCCAATTCTATAAGCATCTACATCTCAGACACTCACATTCCATCCCCCACCTATCTCCCGGAATTCAGTCCCCTGGAGGCTCAGGTGATGATGGGGAGCCTGGGGAGGGGGGTGTCCCGAATATACCGGTCACTAGTGAACAACGGTCCTGCGTCCCTGGACCGGCTCCGGGCTCGCTGGGAGGGGTGGATAGGCCCTCTGGAGGAGGCGGACTGGCGAGATGCCCGTATGGCACCTCAAACCTTGACTACATCCCCTAAGTTACGCCTGGTCCAACTTAACTACCTCCACGCGGCATACCTCACTCAGGCATGCCTTTTCCGGGCCCGAATGAGATCTTCCCCAGCATGCGCGCGCTGCGAGTCTGCTCCAGCAGATTTCTATCACATGGTATGGCAATGCCTGGCTCTTGCGCCGTTCTGGAGATAGGTGGAACTAGAGCTTACACAGGCCCTAGGGTGGGAAGTTCCCCATGATCCGAGGCGCTTGCTGTTGGGGGTGTTCGACAGCCTGGACGGCTCCAGGGCAGACAAGAGTTTCCTGGGGACAGCAGTGGCGGTGGCGAAAAGAGATATAGCTGCGCTCTGGAGCCAGGCCACAGCGCCGACTGTGCGGAAATGGAAGAGGGGTGGATTGGTGTGGAGCGCAGGAGGAGTCTCTCTTCGAGGCCTGGGGTTGCCGCAAATTATTCGGTAAAGTGTGGGGTAAATGGTTCAGTTGGCTACCAGTGAGGGGGTCCGACTAATCTTGTACATCAGCAATGTTTTGAGATTACCACACCCAGTCCGGCAGGGCCACCTTTTCCTTTGTCGACTGTATATGATGAGATGTGTTTTTACTATGATGCCTGATTTGCTGCCAATGAATTTGATTTTTATTAAAAAAACAATAAAGTTGATTATCAAAATATGGCACTAACAAAATATCTTCAGAATCTCCTTTGATGGAGGATTCATTTTAAAGCAAATAAATCGGTAAAGAATATTTAGGGAAGTGTAGATGAACTATTGACAGTATAGTTTCTACAGCACTTTAAAGGGCGTTTCTCTGCTTTCCTAACTCAGCAAATCAACATGCTTCAGTAGTCTCAAAAGTGCCCTTGAGTGAGGAAAACTGAGTAGGTTTGTTCTAATATACAAGTGCTCTGCATATTGTTCGTTGCAGTAAGATGCGTCTCAATGGTAGCAAAGAGGGAGCTTCACTGACACTGCTGTGGCAGTGTAGTGCCTAGAAAACAGATCTGCATTTGGGCCTACAAAGCACAGGACGAAAGCCTTGGTGTGCTCAGAGTGACAGCATTCAGATGCAGTGAAATCTGACTGGATGAAAAAGAGTACTGCACGTTTAAAGCCCTGAAGAAGTCCGTTTTAGGACGAAACGCGTTGGCAGTTACAGTTTTTTATTAAACATGAATAAAGAGTGAACTCCAAACAACGCGAGATCTGTTTGGTCTTCTCATGGGAAAACACCTGCGTACTATGAATCGTTTTTGAGATGTATATGGATCTAGAATGACGTGCACATTTGTTTAATATAAGAAAGAGTGCAGGGCAGTTTTACCTATATTGTACTATAACTACTGGGAGGTCTTCCCTGTTGCTCTAATTTGGGACCTAGGGGATTGTGTGCCAAGCCCTTTGCACCTTGCTTTCATTTCTGACAATCATTCTTAGGGACGTTAAAGACTGGTGCAGGCATTTATGCTTCAATCCCCAATTTCTCTGTGAATAACAAGACACTAAAGGACCACAATACCTATAGTTTAATTGACAGTTCTACTCATCCAATCAATGAGCTGAACTTTCCAATGGGAGGCAGTATTGCAATAAACAAAATAAATCCCAGTTATAACACACATGTACTAGAGAGGAAAACACAGAGGTGCTAACAGGAGCTCTATGCTAACAGGAGCTCTATTTTTTACAATTTGACTAAGCGAAAGAAAATCAAGATGCTCCATTGGTAAGTGGCATTTCACCTGGCCCACCCCATCAAATCAGGCTGTGGAGACAGGATGGTTTTAAGCAGGAATCAAGAAAAGATTAGGCTATCTTTAGCCACCTGCTTGCTCTGTCCAGTAGGAATTCATACTACCCGCAACATATTGTTTAGGGTCAAGGGCAGCAAATGTTGGTCTTTATTTTGCCCACTGAACTAGAAGGCCCAACCCCCCCCCCCCCTTTAAAAACCCTTTTGCTGCCATTATGGAACTTTGAAAGAAATCTACCAGGCAATTAAGTCAAGATTTGAACCCTATGTATAAAGAGTTCAAATGTCTGTATGAGATTCAATCATACTCTGTCTTTACTATTAGGGTGAGCGCTCTACGGAAATGCTTTGACCTCAGCTGGTATCACCTACAATGATTCGAGTAGAAAACCATGTAAACTTGTTTACAAAATTAAAAATATGAGGCTGCTATGAGAACACTGAAGGCAAGACATGTTTTGTTTTCAAAAGAAAAAACGTACATAAAAAATTACAACTTCAGAAACCACATCTCCGAGTTATCACATAGTAAAACATGTTTCACCATTGCCAATATGTTAGAACAAAGATTAATAATGGAGAATCCATGTAAAACCATTAAGGATAATATGAACACAAACCAAGAGCCAAATTCATAAAGAAAGTCACAAAAGAGCACCTGTAGGGATGTATTCTTCCACTGTGTAGATTTAGGACCTTTGGGAATCCAAGATTTTACAGAGATGAGCCTGCAAACCATATTGCTAGCAAACGCCTGAGACTTTCATTTTCACTTGAGCAGAAATGTGCAGACTATATTTGCTAATGCAAAACACTGACAAGAGTGCAAATCCACTATCCATGCATCCGGTTTTTGCCACTGTAGGAGAGTAGGGTCTGCTTTCCTATGGTCACCCCAATTTTTGCTTTTTGCTTCACTGGTTTTCGACTTAATGTGGCTGTGGGCCTGGTAATCAGACCCACAGCCTGCTGTTCTCTCTCTAAATGTATAACCATGTACTATAGGTACATCACCAATTGGGTATTGGGTCACCTTAATCAGCCCCTGTACAGCGTACTATAGGTACCCAGGGCATAGGTGCATCCAAGGCCTACCAGGGGCTGCAGCATATCTTTTGCCACCCCTGGCTGGCCATACAAACAGACACAACTGGCTGATCACTCAGCTGGGGCAAGGTTGTGTAATCACCCCTTGCTTAGATGTAGTATACCTATATCTAAACCTATATCTGGACACATATATACCTATAAGTCACTCCTATGGTAGGCCTTAACAATCCTGGAGGCAGAGTGCTTGGTTTTATGTGAGATGGAGCTCTAGCATGAGCTGAGCCTGTCTGCAGCTTTCGGAACCATTTCCTTATAGCTGTTCCAGGGTAGTGCCATACCATATACTCTTAACGTGCATTATAAATCAACACGGTTATTGCTAACTTTGGTTTGGCTTTACCAAAACATGTCGTGTAAGGTGTCATACACTTTGGAATACTACCCCCTCACCAGTTCTGGCGACGGGAGTAGCATTCCACCCTTCTAGAGGGAGTAGACATGTTACCTTACTTAAAACACGGTTAATCCTAACCAGAGCCTCAGCATCACAAAATGGATGCTGCTGCCCCGACACAAGTCTGGCCTCCTGCTGCTGACAAACTCCGGTAGGGGAGGCCTGGACAAAAGGTATCCTGTCACAGGGAGGTGTTACACCACCCCAGACAGGAGATAGTGGATTGAGGCAGGCAGGGCGAGTGAAACTAGGCACTGCCTGGGGCGCACAAGGCTCCCCATGCATAGCCCATTTCAAACCAGTGCTGGGGCACTCCAGCCCCAGTCCTGGCGCGAAACTGGACAAAGGGAAAGGGGTGTAACCACCCCCTTCCTGGGTCCCACCCATAGGAGGGACCTAGCAGGATATCCAGCCCCTTGATTTGGAATAAAGGTAGGAGCTGTGGCAATGCACATCAGATAATCCTGACTGAAACTTTGAAACGAAACTCTGGACCCTTCGACATCCCACTCGACGTGGAAGACTGAAGAATCTCCCTTGTGGTCAAGGAGTGACCACCCTGTGCAAACAGGCACCATCCAGCGTCCAACGGTTTGCTTTGTTGCAGCTCCCGCCGGAGCTCGAGCGACAGAAATCGACAAGAACCAGCTTCCCTGACTTCTAACAGCCCGATCCACAGTCCCAGCAAATTTGAGACCCGTGGAGGCGACGTGAGGCGTGGGGCCGGCCATCTTGAAAAGACTGCGAAGTGCTGACCGTGCAGCTCCCGAGGCACCCTCAAAGCTGTGCATTGGGGTTTGAGAAGCCCCAGCCCCGAGCAGCTCGTGCACCGAAGATCACCCCTCCACACTCACCGAGTGCTGCGTGGGGCCCTTTTGCATTTTCCTGCTCGAAGCGTTGGTCCGGTCACTTGCCCGTTGGCTAGTGGCCCCAGTACTGACGAACCTTTGAGTTTACTCTGCTAGTCTGGTTGCTCCAGACTGGCCCTCGCTCCCCTGAAAAGGAGCAACCTCTCTGACCTTGCTGGTCCGAGTAAGAAGCGATCTTCGAATCCTGCGTGGGTTGCATTTGCCAAGGCTTGTTAACTCTGATCCGGAAGCCGACAACGCCGGCAGCGAGAGCCATCGTGGGACAGCTCGTGATCCACTCCTGGTCATCCTCGATGCCCCAGAGTCCACGTGGCAGCGGAGACAAGCTTCACGACAACCACCTGATTGCGCCCGACATCGCCTGGTTCCTTCCTGGTTCCATCCTGGTCACTGCCAAGTGACCCAGACTCTGTCCCCTCTGCTTTCAGGTACTCTACATCTTCGATCCACCCTTGGATCCAACCGGACTCTTCTCTCCTGGCCGCCTGCAGCATCTTCATCTGCAGGCTCCATAGATCTCCACGGCGAAATCCGACACTTTGGCACCTATGCACCCGCTTCCTGTGGGTGAGGTAACGATCTAACACTGGTGCTCCTGTAGTGGTTTACACCTCTAGTGTCCTAGTTTAAAGTGGCTTAATTCTATTCCAGTCGGAAGACTTCCAAAACAGTAACTTTGTAACTTTTACGCACCACTGACTTTGCATTGGTGCATGCTTGTGCTTTCAGCACTGCACCCGAAACCCGCGGGCCTCTCCCGTCCTAACTGTCGTTAGTCCAGAGTAGTCCAAGCGATTCCCAAGGCCCTAGGCCTTAACACTGTTCGTAAAGTGATACTTATACCACTTATTTAGTATATGGTTTTAGCGGCCACCGGCCCTATCCATAATTGTGCAACTTTTGTATGTTTAACTGTGCTTTTGTTTAAACGCTTGTGCCTCTGCACTCATAAAGAGTACAGAGTACAGAGGATTATTCTAGTAATACATATATTTTTATAGTATATAACTTGTGTGGTGTCCTTTCATTTGATATTACAGGATTGCATATGGTAAAACAGCTGGCTTCACATGCCCTCTTGAGTTAAGCCTAAGACTGCTTAGTCCATGCTACCCCTAGGATAGCTTGTCTGTAAGGTTGACTTACAACCACCACCATAATGGATTGTTTGGACTGATACAAGGTGCACACTAGAATAGTGAACATCATACCAACTTCTCACAGCCACTTTGGAAAAACTTGCCAGGATTACATTTCCAACCTTTTCCAGTGTGAAAATTATTTGAGTTTGAGAATAACTGTGCCCAGACTCAAGGTATTCTATACGAACCCCTAAATAATTTTGTCAGTACATTAAACAAGAAACTCCAGCAAAACGTAATTTATTTGTGTCCAGATAGGCACTGGAAATAACTGCCCCACTCTGTGCAGCTTCTGGTGGGGTCTGTGCATCCTCTCAGCGCTCACTTCATACGAGCTCCGATCAACAGCCAACTAGTTAGTAAACCTCGACCCACACATCCTAAGACTTGTTTTCACCTCACTGAAGTCATGGTAAAACACACCGACTTATCCAGACCAGAAGACAACCCAATGAAATTGGCTCACAGTATCTTGACTGGTAACATGCCCTAATTATCTTTGACAAGTTGTTAAATGTATTTACTCAATTTTGGGGCATTTTCCTCTATGCACCATACCAAACTTAAAGCGTACAGCATGACAAGATTCTTCAGAACCTGCATAAAGTGCAAGCTAACAAATTTCCCACGAAGACTGGTAGAGAAGGAGCAGAGGATAGAATTCTAAACCTCAGCAACAAGCAAAATCAACAACCACCATTGGAAATGGCAATCTGGTCTGGCTTATGAAAAGGGGCTTTGTGTCAACGGATGGGTTTAGGCACTCAGTAACTCATACATGAGTGCATCATTTATCTTTGCACTCATGCATCCTTTCATCAATCCACCCTTTAAGACATCCACTGTAACAGCACATACAAGCTCAACTTATGCAAGATAAATTAAAAGAATAGAAGTAGAAAAAAGAAAGCATATTGCATTCTAAACACAGCAGGCATATGCTACATTAACAAAGCTAAATAAATCAGAGGTTGTTTGTCTTGAGGAGGTCTTGTAAGTAGTATATTATGGTTTTAAAGTTCCAGCATTGCTGCCACATTAAGAACCAATATCTTTGTCATCCTGAAATAGTAATGATACAGTATGACCAACGTGGTTTAGCAGAATTGACCACACTGGATACAGTGTACTGCAGATTAAATGAGCGGCAAGCAAGACACCTGTTACCACTACATTGAGAACTGTATTAGCCTCAAACATTTAAAAAAGGAGAAGCAAAGAAATGCAAGGGGAATAATAAAATAAATAGAACATTGAAAACAAACAGCATGGCAAACCAGCCCAAACACTTAACAGCACTCATTTTCAGGTGGAGGTACACATATGAACAGATAATGGGGTCATTCACAGGGCAAGAGAGACAACGACTGATGGGGACTGAACCACTATGCCATGCAGTAAGCTATCATGGATAGAAACAGTGTAAATATCACTCACACTGACAATTGGCAGAACAGGCCTTTAGTCTATTTATCTAGGTAAATATATGTTTATGTAAAAGTATACATTATGTAGTGGTTTTCTTTCATTCCAAGATTCTGGCAGACAGCTAATAAAAGATTTTAGCAAGAAATCTTCTACCTCTAAGCAGGTAACCAACACCAAGGTCCTTCCCTACCAAAGAAATCAGTGACATGTCATGTAATAAAATATCTATCTGCAGACTTTAATAAAAGAGAAAGAACCATCCATCTGTAGATATCTATTCACTTGAATGTATGCTTATCAGGATAAATATGTCAGGCCTACTGACTTTATCGTAACGTTTCATTATAAGCAACCAGGTCTATAACCTTTATCATTGGTTTGCCACCATAACCAATTCAGACCTACTGTGTTGGGTATATGCCTTTCAACAAGGCAACCAGTAGGTATACCTTGATAAAATTGCAAATATGAACAAAAGGCATTCATAAAAACAATATAAATTCCAATACAAATACAGCCGAATAAGTCTTCTATTTCCATGGCTGTTTGGGTAAGTCACTGAAACCAAAACCCTTGCCTGCTGTAGAAATGTGTGACACCTTTGTGCAACAAAATAAATGCCAATATACTTTAGCACAGTATAATAGCAATACATTCTTAAACCCCGACTGTCTTTAATAAGTAAGGCTAAATAAGGCCTACTTGCTTTGTTATAAAACTTTTCATTATAAAACAGATCACACCAAAAGAACGTGACATAACTTTTCCCAATGAACAAATAAGGTCACTAGACTTTAACAATGGCTTAACACTACATACAAACAAGGCCTACTGAAGTGTGCATTAGCGGTCAACCATAAAGCAGCTATTTATAAAATTACAAATATTTACAAAATTAAAGTTGGTGAAACAAACAACTCCTCCCAAGAGGACCAAACAGGAACCACCATTACTTTGAAAATCTACTCTCAGGATTTGTCATGGTGGGTGACCAACAGAAAAACCCTTGCCTACTATGGTAATCTATGAGATTACATTTAACCAAATACCTTTCTACAGCCTCAAACAATGTGATCACTGTTAAAGTCCCATTGCCTTTCCATATGTTTTTCACAATAAATAAACCAGGCCAACTGCCTTGGTAATAACTCTTAATAATAAGCAGCCAAAACGTTTGGCATCCGGTGTAACATTTTCCTCCACACTAATCAAAGCTATAGTTGGTATCATTGGCTTGTCACCATAACCAACTCAGACCTACAGTTTTGAACATAAGCTTTTCCACCAGGTAAAAATCAGACGCAGGGCATAGAATTGGAAAGATACACAAAATCACAGTTGGCCAAGCAAACTAGTATCTCTCCTGAAAGGGCCTATCATGGATTCTCAGAGGAAACCTATATCCAAGGTTCGCTACACGGGGTAACTAACACCAAAAATATTGCCTACTACCACAATCTGTGAGGTTCTATTTTAATCAAATATCTGTATGCTATAATATGGAATGTATATAATATAATATGGAATGCTTAGTTACTTGAACATACTCATTTTATAATATAAATGTCATACGAAACAGATAAGGCCTTTGGCCATGATCATTAGTTTGCCACCATAGCGAACAGTCCTGCGGTATAGAATGCAAGCTTTGTTACGAGCCAAAATTGCAGGGTTTTTTTTTGTTTGATGCACACACATTGAGCACTATCATATCCTGTACTTAAAGGAACCAACACATGGGTGGAGCCTACGTACCCCTCTCAGGAGGACTCTGAAAGCTCTTTTTTGTTGATCTCCTATCGTCAAGTGACAGTTGCAATGTCAAGCCAGAACTAAAAATCCATGCAGACTAGTGTGGTCTTCGGCATCCCACACGGCTCACAAACACAAAACTGCAGTCTAAAGTTAATGATGGAATTATATGGTGCTTGGACTGGAATACATTCTTCACGACGGACCTCCTTCCTTCTGTGCAGCAGCAACTGAACAATAGGTAGCCAAGACATTTTAACAGCATTACAATGCGATATATGTGCCCCTGAAAGTTCTTATGCAGGAATCCTGCTGCTGGCTCAGGCAATTAAATAAATTAAATAATCACAGCTATGTGAAGGGGAAACACTACTTTTCTGTGGATATACAGAACTATTGCCCAATCTAAACTTGTACTCCCGGCTAAAACATGGGGTTGGAGCCAGAACCCATCTCTAAAAACCTACTTAAAGCTACTTTGTAAATTAAATCACATTACATCTGGAGACGGCTATGCTGTCAAGCCAGACCTAAAAACATTAAGGAACACATGGAAAGTGAGCAAAAGAAATTCAGAAAGAGCACTGAAAGAAGGTTGCACGTTAGGAGATGAGAACGAGGATGTTTTTTTAGTGTCCAGCCTCCAGTCCCATTTTAGTAACAAAACTCATTTATTTTTAAATAACTGAAGGCAATCATGAACTGTAATCCGACGGTCTACATTTTTTATGATTTAAAAAGTGGTTATTATCTGCTTGAATCTGAGAAGTTTGAATGGAAACCACAACATCTATTAACTAACAAAGCCAATCACAGCGTTGGTGGCTTGAAACATTACCTTTTCTTATTAAAGGTGGAATGCGCAGAAACAATTTCAATTTTCAAATGTTTCATTGTAACTATTCCGCTTCTAGGCCAGCCTCAAAAACAAACGCAGAGATAACAGAACAAAACGATGCCCCTTTCAAATTATATATATATATATATATATATATAAATATAAACGAAAGTATGTCTGTTTGTCCTTTAAGCATTACTACACCATTCATCCGATCAGCATGAAACTTTGGGAAGTTGTTGAGTACACTCCTGCTAAGGTTTCTGGCAAAAAAAAAAAAAAAATGTGTTAAATGTCGGCCCCCCGGGCCCTCATAATCTTTCCAAAACTGAACGTTTACAGTTTCCGGTGCGACTTGCTTTTGCAATGACCATAAACAAAGTACAAGGACAATCACTGCAAGTGTGTGGACTAGATTTGGAGAATCCGTGCTTCTCACATGGACAACTGTATGTGGCCAGCTCACGCGTCGGAAAACCTGATTTATTCGTCTACGCACCAGACGGTCTATACACAAGCACTCTAATAAATAAACAGAATTAAAACACTTTAAAATGTTTTACATATTAAAATGAATAAGTTTCAATAAAAATGACAATGTAAATTAAATGTTATCATAACAAGTTCCCTTAAATTTCCTTTCTTCGGAGATCGCAGCAACGCGCGACGGGTAAGCTAGTTCAATGTATAAAACCAAAAACAAAGAGGGTCAATGTGATCTTCACAGAAAGCTAGCACAAGCATGCCAGGTAATGCTGAAAGAACATAAACGAAAACATCAAAGACCCTAAATGTACTCAACTAGACAAAAATCGGATTAGAACTTGATAAAAAAAAATGCGCTATTTTAGTCTAGTAGTATTCGACTTTTTACTGGCATTATCTTACTTCCCCGCGATCATCTCTCGCCTCCTTCCATCTTTATCACACCCAACACTTACAAGCTGCACCAGTAGACCCAGCTATAATACACCCGTTGGATCGCTGGATATGTCGGTCCACTGAATCCTTCTAAGACACCATGGGCCTTAATATGTATGGTGTTGGAGGCACAACGGGTTTAGGCACACGCTTTGTGCTCCCTTGGGCAATACGATATTACAGAAGTGGCCGCAAGCGCTTGAGCAGCCACTTCTATAACACTGATAGTGTTTTGGCACATGTAGCATCTGCTCTAGCTTGAGAAGAAGTTCCTCATTTGGATAGAGGGTGGCCCAATGCAAACAAGGAAATCAACTTCCCTGTTTGACCCGAGCCCCATTTGGGATGTGGGCGCAGAGGCAAACAGGCCGTTAGGAGGCACATTGACAGTGTTAAATATCTAAAGTGGTCGAGTACAGAGCAACGTATACTATCCTTCAAGGGTTTCTCAGTGCTCAAGGCGGTGATTTTTTTGCGTGCTGTACTAGAGCGCGCTCCGTCCATGCGCATGCTTGTTCAACACAACCAGCTGGAACCTCGCCGGGCACACCAACCCAGGACGCACAGCTGAACAAATAGAAGTGAACCATCCAATGAAGTTCAAGAATTCTCGTGCATTTATCCCAAACAATTTATTCCATAAATAATCTGCAAGTAATCCATGTTTTTGCAAAACTTCCATTTTCTAATATTTGCTCAAGTTCAACCAGTGCCTACACAGGCTTTGCTCAGAAACACAAAAGTGTAAAATATTGCATAATCCAATGTGGAAGATTTTATTCTTAATGCATTTCAGGCTTTTTTAGCCCTTTCAACAGCCATTGATAGTGTGCCACATAAATGTGGAGCATGGTCAGTGTGTCCCTTGAAGGCAGCCCTTTTGGAGGGTGAAAAGGGAGTCCTATGGTCCCTGTACACAATCCCCCGGCAAGCGGGTGTAATCTCACTGCACTCGCCTGCTGGGGTAACTCTGCTCCCTCTTCAAAGTGCAGGCACTTGCAAGCAGCAAAGCCCGATTGGACTGAATGCACTGCCCTCTGGCAGCCACAAGTTTGCGGCTGCCCTGGAGGCAGCACATTGATTGTAATACTGACCCTGTGGGCGCCTGGCACGCTTGCTTTAAGTGCACCATGGCACTAGCAGGGACAGTGCACCTACTACGTACTACAAGCAGTTTAAGTCACCTAAAGAGGGATTCTTTGTAGTAGGGGGATGAGCTGTTATGGGGTTGAACTGTCAGTCAGTGATCCAAGGAGAACAAGTGAGCAAGGAAAGGTGGCAATATTACCAAATTGCAGAAGAAATTGCTCGCTGACCTCAGCACTTGTGTTCCCAGCAGGTCACACTCAAATCTCAATAAAACCAACTCAGCCAGTCGGTCCACTGTGTGCCACTTGACTGGTTAAGAGCAACAAATGAATGTCATAGCGCTACAGTGGGCAAAATGGTAGCACTAAGAACTCTATAAAAACAATCTAGTTACTGTACACTTTTTCATCTGTCCTTCATTGTTTGCCATTGTATACAACCGGTTGTTAACCAGTGGACAAGACAATGGCTGATCAAGCATGGACAGAAGTAACTGCATATCCACCCAGTGATTAATATTTCCTCACGCAACATGAGAGAGTGATGACACCGGAGAACAATGCATGGGTCAGCAGTTTGGGTTCAAAGCAAACCCCCAGGAGGAATTCAGAAGAAAGCAGGGAAAAGCCAACACAATCTCAAAAAGCCTAAACATCAGGACAAGGGAGAACCTCTTGAGGTGTGAAGGATACCACGATATTAACAGGCAATTGAAGCAGACATCTACAATATTAAGAGCCTGGTCTGTCCTTGACAGCTGTTGCCATTGCAAACTTCAGGCTGCAAACCAATGATTAACAGCGATGACTGTAAGGGAGCAGAACTAGGCCAAGAAGTGACACCAACAAATGATTCATTTTTCCTCGAGCAGTTCTGTATGAACTTCCGAACCTCAACCCATGGTCCCACAAGGAAGTTAAGTGCTTGGATGCTTAACATGACTCAGGGGAGGTCTTACTTTCAATACAGCTGTTATGGTGTCCCCTTGACACTTGCCGTGCCTTGTAATTTACCGGGCCGTGGTACAAAGTGTGTGGGGGGGGGGGGGGGGGGGGGGAGAATCAAGCATACCCTAAAGAACGTAACCACAGAGCTGGAAGCACTTTTGATTATTTAGTGGCATGAAACACCCCGTCAGGTACCAAGGTCACACCATACAATTACATACAATTCATGTACTAGCAGGATATTGGTAAAGGAAGGGGAAGTGCTCGTGTCACGAGGCCCCGAAATCTCACAAAGAATATGGTGATTTCTAGGAGAAGGGAAGGGGAGGGAGAGGACAGAGGGCAATAGCTTTTTCGAGCAGAAGCATAGTCAGTCTTTATCCTCCACTCCCAGTGAAGTGGGGTAGGCGGCCACTAGCATCGAAGTTCTTTGCGGCACGGCGACAGCCTCAGTGAGTCATGGAGTAAAAACCATGCGAGGGTGAACCAAAACCTGGATAGGTGAGAAAGGGGAACATCTGCCAGTAGTGGCTTTTAACTTGAGAGAACATGAATGGTGAGGTTTCTCTGTGAAGGAGCGTGAGCTGTCGTGGGGCAAAGCATAGAAAAGGAGACAAAGGGGCAATGAACTTGATGAAATGGAGAAGGGGGTGAAGTTACTCTGGGAGAGCTTGCTTGCAGGGGTGTGTCCAAGAACTGCAGTGAAATACCCAATTCCAAGGTGAGTGGAGGATGGGGTAAATATAGTGAACCACATAAAAGAATAGGAGCCTAAGACTTCAGTTGGAATTCAGCAGACTGATACATTTTTTTTTAAATCTTTAACTGCTCAAATGAAAGCCCTTTCCCTCAAAAAATATTTTCTTCTTATATTACGAGAACAAACATTTGTGTCCTAACAAATCAAGACCAATAACCCAAAACTCATCACGTCACACACAAACTACATCCACTTTTCAAATAGCCAAGCAGACCACTGGGACCACAGTTCTATTACAAAACGTAATGTTTAAATGCCATCTCCTCAAGCTGTTCACTGGCAAATTAATGTCAAACAGTGTTCGTATGACAACCAGGAGTCTGGAAACAAAGTGTCAGAGTTCAAATTCATTACACCAGACAGGCTCCAGATGTTCGTATAGCCTTTAAAGTGATTTCTAGAAGCAAAAGCAACACTTCTTTACTGCACTTCCACAAAAAACGAACAACAAATAAACATGTCTCGCTCAAAACCACAGACTACAACACATGCTCCAACAACGAACTGTTATCCTTTAACCTAGACTAAACCCAGAACGCTAAAGTAAACACAGTAGAGCTAAAGGGCAAACATACAAGGTCAGCAAATGCTGGGAAGTAAAACATCCAGTCCCTCCCAATACCACTACACAAACAGAAAAACAATCACATTTAGGAAAAACATTTTCCTCTAGAAGCCACCTAACAAAGACATAACAGATGGCCAGGGCAATCGCTAGGCCTTTAAGTACTAAATGCTGAGGAAATGCTCGTGTAGGCTGCATTGTCTGGAAGATCAAGCGTTTACAGTAGTTACCCTAAAGTGATGGAGGGCAACACAAGACCAACAAGCATTGGCAAAGCCAATCAGTCTAGCATTGACTTAGTCTATTTGTAAATGTTTGCTTTTTTTTTTTTTAAATACACCATTGTTGCGGGAGTCCCCAGGCCCGTACAAATATTTTTTCAAGTATAAAAAATGAAGAAAAAAAAGTGGGTTTAAAGAAGCACACATTGCTACACTGAACCCATGCACCAAAGGGAACTACATTATTTGCAGGTGTACTCCTTGTCCAAGAGTTAAACACCGTCACTCAAAGTGGAGCGTGCTGACCCATTAACTCAGTATGTATGTTGTAGCAGGTGGAAGAAAAGTGTTAATGACACTACAGCAGACCAATGGGGCTGAAAGCCCCTAATAGCGTGGATATTGGATATGTACATTTCTAAAAATCAAAAGGTCTTGGCTTGCCCAGAGCTAAAAATAATTTGTGTCAGTGTTGAAGCATTTCCATGGGAGCTATTTCGAATGTCATTATCTTAAGTAACCTGTCATTTTCTTTTCATCAATTGGCACAAAATATACCTTAAAAGCAGCCCACAATTATGTCCTACTGTACACTGACTCTGTACAGTAGGAAAGAATTGTGGGCAGCTGTTAAGGTATAGGACGAACTTAGCAACAGCTCCCATGCATCAGTGGCGACCTCTTCATGAATGTTCAGCAGTATTAGAACATATTGGACCAGCAGGGGTCTGTAGCAGGATGTTTAATCCACAGTGGATCAGAATCAGAGCCTATATTCATCCCACTGAGCTCTTCTTCATTGTCTTAAACTCAGCCTTATACACCTGATCAGAAGTATGAAATACTATATGAATACAACTGCTAAAAACACACTAAGAAAGTAGACAGACATAAGACCTCCTAAGTTTGTGAAAGAAAATATGCGACTCATCCTCTTGGTTAAAGAAGGTGTGACGAATCTACGATAAGCATGTCAATAAGAAATACTTATCACGGCACTCCTCTCTCACATCTATAACATCAGGAAAGAACTACATAATCATTGCCCAGAGGAAGATGCACAAGCAGCAAAACACATTGACAAAGTATCCAATCCTATTGGGAAGAATAAGACTGGAGATTTCTGACGACTTCTTTTGAGAACATGCCTCTAAGCACGTTGGTGGCTCCTCCTAAACTGTTATTTTGATTCAGACATATAGACAACTAGTGTGTATTTGAGTCAATAGTAAATACATCTACCGATCAGCAAATACACCACTAAATTCCGTATTTAATTAATTTCAAGAGCATGTGCCTATTTTGCACAACATGGTAAGTTAGTTAAAATATTCAATCCCTTGTTTGCTAGCCAAAACTACAGCCTCTCTAAAAGGGTACCTTTCATATTTTTATTTTACACATATACAGCTCAAATGTGCATATGAATAAATTTGGACAGGTCTGGGTGTCCTAGACAGGTAAGAAAGATCATATCAATTGCTTTTTTCTGACGTTTTACAAAATAATGAAGACACCAGCCATTAGTTCCTGTGATTACAAACTAATTCGAGGAGCAATATTAACTACAGAAAAGAAAACTGCAAATTGGCAGATTCTGAGAATCCTCATGTGATTTAACCAGGTACAAAAATATGATTTGAGGCTTACAGTTGGCAGGCGAAAAGTCGACACTCGTGTCTATCGAAGGTAACAACTGTTCAACATCTGCGTCCCTTACACTGGTACTTTGCATACGATTATTCTGGCAGGATTTGGTTCCGACATTAGCAAAGTTTCGACCATCAGATAGATGTGCACAAAATCTTAGTGTTTGGGCGGAATTTATTGCTCTCCCAAAGCGGTAGAAACTAATGGTGTGTAAAGCAAGAGTATGGTAATGTCAGGGGCATAAAAGTTAGGCACCCTCTTAAAAATGTCCTAGCATGGTGTGAAACATGCCAATTTGTACTTGGTTAAAGGAACATCAAGACCGTAGTCATGCAGGCTATGAATTAAACCTGCGATTCTGCATACTGCGTAAGCAAGCACGAGTGCTCGGGATGGGGCTAAATAAGCTGTACTATCAGACACATGGCTCATGGCTCTTCCAGAACACACATTCCTGCCTGTGCCTAGTCCCATGAGCACCTAGGAAACGTTTGTAACAGCAGCTGCACGAGAGGCATGTGTACGGAGGTCAAAATATCAAAGGAACACAACTAATCTGCATTCGTAGGGCAGAAATCAGTCAACAGAAACTTCTGCCAGATACAAAGTAACTTATCTTGAAATTATGGCCAAAGAGCAAAAGTGTCAGACTTCGTGCTTGCTGTACATAGCTTTAGCAAATAATGTAGCTTCGCATACGTTTCGAAGCACTCTTAAACATCAATCTACAAATGAAGTCCAAGCCTAGTGTGTTGCCAGCTTTTTGTAGCACTGCACGCAAACGCAGAAGCGTAAACTATTGTTCATTTCATCTTACGAAGCATTTGTTCACTAAAGAAGCCGGTTTACCGAGGAGATGCCGCCATAAAACCATGTTAACCTCTGTTGTGTGTCCTTCCGGTCTAACCTTAGTACCCCTCCCGCTTAGGAAGTCACACAAAAAGATGAAGTTCACCTTCCTGCTCAACAATTGTGTTAAGGATAAATCATTCTGGGAAAAAAATGTAAGGATCCTTCATTTTTTTTGCCTCCCTCGCGGGTCTTTTTTCATCCACCTCTTCCACCCCAAACGTGTTTTCTTTCTGTTTTCTACTGTTCTTGTGCGAACCATTACAATAGCCAAAAGCACCCGTTAATACACTTCAATTAAGCTCATCTTTACATAGGGTTTTGAATGTGAAATAAATCTTGTAGTACAACGGATTCTCTACTCAGAAGACGCCTCACAAAAGGTAACTTTGCACGAGGCAACGAGTGCTGGTATCACATCTGTTACAGAGGCTCAAATGTCTCTCTATCCAACCAAAACATTTACCATACAAACACTGTGAAGATCTGTTGTGGTGGGGAGGGATGAAAGAGAAGCAGGCGCAGAGCCTGCTCTTTAATGTGCTCCCTACCCACATAAATATCTTGAACTGCATATGCAAACTTACGTTTCTGTTAACCATAAACAGCAGACTGAGGAATACATGTCTGGTGCCAAATGCCCATGTGGGAGTGGGAGGCAAGTGTAGGTATTAAAAAAAATTTTTCCCAAAGTAAAAAAAAAAAAAAAAAAAGCAAACGCATTAGTCTCATTTTCAGCCAGAATTCCGTGACAATCAACCCACACCTCTATCATGTTCAGAAATTTAAAAAAAAATACATATTTTACTACATTGGCGCCGCGGCCAGGGCGACTGACGCTGGAATCTGGGGACCACGGTTCGATCCCCGGCTCCGGCGGCAGGTTAGCCCAGCACCATGTGACTCTGGGCAATAGCTCGCTTAATCTTCCCGACGGCCCCCAGCGCCTAGAGACCCTTACGGGTGATTGTGCGCTTTACAAATGTGGACTTTATTTTACTTTACATTATATTTATAGTCCTGTGGTCCACGATTAAAAGGTGGTTCAAAATGTCAGTACATTTGCAATCCAATTCCACTATCTCCCTGCGTTTAAGAGACACTCAAGGGTCTACATGACCAATATGCATGTTCCCGTGTGAAGGAGGCAGAACAAAGTTGGCAACCATTTCCTAATTTATTGAAAAGAGGAGGGGAAATACAGAAACTTGAGTCTCTATCCACTCTAGTCCAGTAGGCTGGACAGGATTAATCATAAAATATGCTTTGCTATGTGTCAAGTTCGACCCCATTACTACAAACATGAAATATTCTGATTTAAGACTGATAATACTGGAGATTGCAGCATCCACATGAACCACGATGACCTTTACTGCTGCTGTACTCAGGCGGATCAGCACAGTACTAAGAGTTGTGCACTGGGATTTAGATTTGACTATGTGAAAAAAAGAGAAAAATTGCAGATGTAAAACCAAATTTCAAATGATCTTTATATATTGCCCATAGGCTGCATCAATGGAAAATCTGCTACTAAGGGTCGAAAACACACCTAATCTATTAAGATATTGAGTGCATATATTTAAATACAATAAGATTCTGACTCCAGAGAAAACAAACATTGACAATGAACATGGTTAAGTTACCGTCTACACCTCAAGTAAGGCTAAATGGTCAAGGTTTCCCAGACCATAACTTCTTGAGACATCCTGATAGTGCAACGTTTTATAGCAACAACTTCTCTCCAAGATGCTGATAGTTTAATTTGTTCTCCGGGACGCCAGTACATAATCTAGCAAATGTCACTGTTGAGCGAATTTTGTTAAGTTACTGCCTCTTACTTGAACAGCTGTGTATTTAAAATATTTTTCCAATTGTATACAACGGATGTTAGCCCTAAAGCTGTGGTGGAAGGAGTGCCATAATACTACTGATCTATATAAAAAGGTTAGTCTTCAGTCACCACATTTCCATAAATAGGTCCCACAGTCAATTTAAATTTCAAGATGTTAAGACAACTTCTGGGATTTTTCTTCTTTAGCAAACATCCCTGACAGAAGCTCACCAGAACTGCTCGTTGCTACAGGATATTCACCACATAGGTCTTGGGGGGCGCAAACATAAAGTAGTGGCAACCATGTAATGTTGAGCACTAGTGATGTGAGGTGTACAGGATGTAGCCCTTGCGGTTAGAGCTGTCGACCTCGAAGCTGGGGAACCGTGTTCGAGTCTCGGCAACGACGCTCAACATCCTGTGATTCTGGGCAAATCACTTACAGCTAGATTCATCAAGCGAAATGCGCTCGCAAAAGGGCCAGATTCTGAGAATCTGGCCCTTTGCGAGTGCAATTTTTGCATTTGGGATTCATCATCCCAAATGCAAAAATCGCTAATAAAGAATTCGCAAATTTGCGAGGATTAGCATTTAAGGAATCTCTATTAGAGATTCCTTAAATGCCATTCATGAAACATTTAAAAATTGCGAATTCGCAATTTAGGACCGCTATTTACCACGGAGTCAAACCTCGTGGTAAATAGCGAAAACTTAGAAAAATGCATTTTGATGCATTTTTCTAAGTTGAATGTTACACACACACACACGTCCTATGGAGATGTGTGTGCACAACATCAGTGAAAATTCACATTTATGGGGTGCTACAGGGTGTCCTTTGGACACCCCTGCACCCTTGAAATCGCATCCTTATTTGCGATTAGCAAATTGCTATCGCAAATAAGGTATAACTCCCCATTCATTCCTATGGGCCTTTAGCCCATAGAAATGAATGGAGAGTTATTCCTTATTTGCGATTAGTAATTTGCTAATCGCAAATAAGGAATGTGTAGGAATCGCAATTTATTTAGCAATTCCTACATGAATCCCGTTTTGCAAGTCCTTAATAGCGATTCCTTATGAATCGCTATTAAAGACTCGCAAAACGGCCCTTTCATGAATCTAGCTGTTAATCTTCCTGTGTCTAATAAAAATGAATGTGTCAGTCTGTAAGGAAACTGATGCTCATGTAAAGCGCTCTGATGCCTGATGTCTAGTTTGCTCTATAAAAAACTTTTTGTTTTAAAGTGGCTGGGTGGTATTTTTTTCACCATTAACTAGGTGACCAATCTTATTGTCTCCTAGACAGTATTTCCTTTTTAAGTTTAAATGGGTGTTCAGAACTTGCTAAATCACCGAATGGTGGCAAGCCACAGTCCATAGAGTACAGTCTCCAACTGAGTAAATAGGATTTGCCTCATACTAAATCATTAAAACAGAATATGAAATAACCACCATTTGAAACATCAGCCTAGAATATTGGGATGTTGGCAGCTATTCTTAACTACCACAGGCCTGCCAATCTCGAATTGAGTGCTTTCAAGCAAACTTCCCGAGAATAATTTGATCGGCGCACACTACGAGTGTATCACGAAAGAGATTCTGTCCTGGTGAGCCAGTTCAATCCGTGTCACCCGTTCTGGAGCAAGAATTATAGAAATGATCAGTGACTCACTGGTTTCCAATACTGAGCTCAAAGCTTAGAAAGAGGTGGTGCCAATTTGGGTTTTAAAATCCAAACATCGCAATTATTTCACTACAAGCTTTAACTAAAAATGTTTTAAAAATCATTGAGAAGGGTGTCACATTTTCCATAAAAAAACAGGCTGGTAATAGACCAGAAACTGGAATGGACTGATAGCAGTTGCACTTGAGGAGCTCAAGATCACGTGCAGACTAAGACTGCCCTGCTTAGTGAGTGATGTAAAGGAGCAGGAGGCCAGTCCGCCTTTTCAAAGTACAAGCATACCCTTATAATATAGGAACTTTATAGATTTTAAACGTGATCCTCACAAATGCCAGCCTTGCCTTCCATTCGCTGGCTCCCTGTAGGTAAATAAATTACCTGTAAAAATGCGTGCCTGGCACATAACGAAAACAGATATTCACCAGCCCCTTGTCTGTACATTCCATTCCACAGAAAATTCGCCAAGGTGGTTGGTCCTCCACGGGTTACGCATCTTTTCTTAGAAATAGGCATGAGAAGCATCTTCGAATTAAGTCTGACCTCTTGAAATTTCAGAACGTGTTAAAAATAGCATGCCCAACCCGATCAGAATTCCACCAGCTGTTTATGGTATGTTGAATCATCTCAGTACTTTGGATACATAAAGCATGTAATTAATTGCTTGCAAGGCAGAAGTACAGGTTGTTATTAGCTGCCACAACCATGAAGAAATAAGGGGGGTGTCTTGTACCGGTGCTATCTGTGGTTACAAACGAATTCCCTCTGCAAATTCAAACTAGGCTACTCTGTATCAATGGGATTTAAAGAGCATGAACCTACATACAGGACAGTGGTTTACAGAAGCCTTACAAGAATGATCGTTGCAAAAACCTGGTGTACATGAGAAGGGGGTTCTTGATGAATTGGGAGTGGAGGGTTGTGGAAAGATGCTAGAGTGTAGTGAGATATCCACAGACGTAAGAGAATATTTAATGCTGCTGGTCGAATCAAGTCAGCCCCACTGCCTTTAAACACAAGTCAATATCACCTTCCTTCAGATACAGGTCACGCAGCTGCAACCCAGACCCCTCTCCAGAGATGAAGGGCAATTATTTCTTCCTGCTGATAGACTCAAGTGGCCCCCACCACAGCCTGATACAAGTTAGTATCCTCCTGATACAAGTTATTTTTCCCTACCTCACAAAGAAGCAAGTAGCCCCCCCCCCCAACCAGATAAAATAGGAGGCCCTCTTCCACAGATGACGATTAGCATAAGTAAAATGATGTTTATTGCTTGACATATGGAATGATTTTCATTAGCCGAAATATAATTACGTGCGGCACACTAACGCCCATGTACTGACAAGGGATTGTCCCCCTTCTATAGATACAGGCCAGTCAGCACAAGCTAGTACCCTCCTTCTATAGATAGATACAAGACAGTCAATACACGCCAGTAGCCTCTTTATACAGATAAGAACGAGAAGACACTTTAAAAGATACGAGCAACTAATACCATACTACAGAAACAAGTAGCAACCTTTTTGATACAAGCTAACAGTTCCATTCTACAAATGCAAAGCTGAATCTTCCTCCTGCAGAAACACACTAGCCTCAAACCCTCAGATGCAAGCCGCTAGCCACCTCTGCAGATACATGCCAGCCCCGCCCCCTCCTCAGATACACACCAGCCCCCCCTCCTCGGTTACAAACCCGGTCTTGGCATCCATAGCCAACCCACGGTCATACCATTTGGACTCCCCGCAGAAACTATCCCAGCTCTCATGAGATTTCACTTAATACTTGGGGGCATTGCCTTGCTCTGCATGGGACACAGGTCTGCCCTTCCATGCATATATAGCCGATGTCCCTGAATGTAACAAACCACACCTTTGCTATGTAACCGGGACTGTAGTTTAAATGATCCTCACCTGTCAGGCGAATTTTTATGCTGGACCCGTTCCTTCTTGTCCCTGGATTCGACATCCCTCGCGTCTCCGCAAAACACCCAAAAACGACATATAAAAAGACCCAAAACATATAAAATTCAGCCTGCACCCCGGGCGGGGCGCTGACCGGGGATTGCTGTCCGGGCTTACAGCAGAGCCGCGGATCAGGAAAGAAAGGGGGTCACCGCACCCGCACCATGTCCGGCCCGGGGCCGACGCGCCCCAGCCTTCGCCGCCACCTCGGAGCCGCCTCCAGCCAGCCAGTCGCGCTCGCGACACCTCCCCTCCTTCCTCAACGGCGGCGCGCACGCTCCCTGCGATCCCGTACCAAACTAGTGAACGCGCACGTCCCGCACTGTGATCGGCTGCTGCTGCGCGCACCTGAACCAACAAGTAGCGCGCTCGTCTCGTGCTCCACCCTCCTTCCGTCGCCTGCAGGAGTCTCTAATGCGCTTGGCCCTGTCCCTTCGGCGGCCATGTTAGGACCAGGCAGGTCCCTGCTCATTTGATCCATTTTATGGCATGCAAGGGGTGGTATAAATCAGACTTCATATTCTTACGGAACACTTGGTCTCTTAATGTCCTCATTTCGATGAGACGCGTACCGCCTAGCTGCTAATACACTGGTTAGACATGTTTAGTTGTTTTCTTTGGCACACTCTTTCACGTTTTCCTTTACAAAAATACTATAGACATAAAATAAGGAATTTTACATCGCAACGCACACCAAACTAATTTACAAAGCGGGCTTGGCGGGTTGTGTGCAAATGCTAAACCCACGCTCTGATGACTGTGAAACAGCGACAAAGCTAGTGGGTCCGGCAGGAGATATGGATGTGTTGTGGTGTTGGCATTGCGCGATATGGTTGTTAACCAGATGTGGCGTTACTCTTCGAGCTGCCGAATTTGAAACTAGGGAGCCAGGTTCGAGGCTCGGCGTCGCTCTACATCATGTGATTCAGGGCAAATCACCGAATCCCTCGGGATCTGACATTGTGTACTGTAATTGCAGCTTTTATAAAGCTCTCCAATACTTGTTTAGTTCGCGCTTTATCAACTAGTCAATCAGTCAGTCATCAAACTTTATTTCGGCCATAGGCCATAAAAGCAGTACAAGATAAAACACTATAGACTGGTCTGATGTACAAAACTAAAAAAACATTTTTGACATAAAACATTGTAGTTAAAACTAGATAATGTTTAAGTAACATCCTTTAAAATTGGTTTTAAAATATTGAAAAAAAAATGAATCACAAGCAGTTCTGTTACTTAAATAAGAGCGTAGGATACTGGACCAGAAAAACTGGGCTTGTGGGTCTGGTCACTTGCCGACCCCCTCCAATGTTTATATGCAGTAAGAACCACCAAGTCCCTATGAGCAGTATCGAGCGCCTTAAGCTTGGTCCTTCTGTGGTACCACATGGAAAATAGGAATCTGGATGTCACAAATACCAGTAAGGGGGAGGAATCATATTTTAGAATTCGGTACGCATCCTGGTAATTCCTGATGCCCACATTTTTACAGAGTTGGATGATCCATTTGGCTCTTGCATTGGCATAAGAAGGACAGAAGAGTAAAACATGTAGGTCAGATTCTACACTGGCATTACAACCTGGGCAGCCCTTGAGTGGAGAGTTCGTACCTGTCCACTTGTTCGTGAAGTCCCTTACCGGAAGTGTTCCGTGTCTAAATTGCACATAACGTTTTTTTGCGAGAGGGAGTTGGATATTGTCCAAGAATTGTTCAAAACGATATGTGCACTTTACCTCCAAAAATCTTGAGTTTAGCACCCCTATGGCAGTGTTCTGTAGTATATTGGCCAGATGGTGTTCCTTGAGTGCTAATGCAAGGGATTTTTTTGAGATACAGGGACATGTATGTTCAGGAGTAAGCCATAGGTCAGCCCTTCCCAGTGAATGACATAGATGTTTGATATGCATGAGCCAGGGGATCTTCCCTGCACCCTGAGTAAGTAGGAAACCCTTCAGTTCCTCCCTGTAGTGGATAAGCTCGGGGGTGCTCCAAAGACATCTCCAATAAATTAAAGGGCGATTAGAGATTATGTCCCTGATTGGGGTCAAGCCACCATCTAGACACAATGGGAGCAGAGGGGTGCTCTGGGGTAGACGTGATAGACGTCTCAAAAAACCGTTCTCGGTAGCAACCAAGGAGGTAGCATTAGCATGTCCCCAGAGTTCAACTCTGTACAGCGCTCCTCCCCTTTCTTGGGCCTTATATATTTCTAGTGGGGGACCTAAGATTTTTTGGGGGTAATCATTGTGTACCTTCAAGATGCCCCCTGAAACCTGTGCAAGTTTTAGGTTTGCTTTGGCCACGTGGGACCGCCAGTCCATACGATCGTTCAGGGTAATCCCCAGGTAATCAAATGTGGTAGTTATTTCCAGGGCCAGGCCATTCATATGGGGGTGGGGACAATTTATTGTTCTAGCATGGTAAACCATATATTTGGTTTTGGAGAGATTAATCTCCAGGTTCCTTTGTGAGCAGAAGTTACAAAATGCTTCCAATGTTCGCTGAATACCCATAGATGATTTGGAAAGGAGTAACGTATCGTCAGCGAACATTAGAGCTGGTACGAGACGATCTGCCAAGCGGGGAGAATCTAAATCCTTAGTTCCTAGGAGATGGTCTACCAGGCCGTTGAGAAATAGGGAGAAGAGTGTGGGGGCCAGGACACACCCCTGCCTGACCCCCTTTTCGACTCTGAAGGGAGCCGAAAGCTCCCCTATTTTTCCGTAGCGGACCCTAGCGTAATTGCCTTGATGCAGACGTTGTAACATATGGCATAAATAAGGGGGAATGCCCATTTTTTGCAGTATGGCCCAGAGCTTGTCTCTTTGTACGAGGTCAAACGCAGATTGAAGATCTATTAAGATCAGGTACAGGCTTCCTCCCCCTTTAATCACCTCTTTCCAGTGAATTAGCTGTGATCTGAAGAGTTGGTCCGTGGTGGAGACCTTGGCCCGAAACCCCGCCTGAAGGGGGTGAGAATCTCGTGATCTTCTAGCCATAACTGTAGCCTACAGAGTAGTATTCGCGCAAACAGTTTTTGCAGGATGTCAATAACGCTAATTGGTCGGTAATTCACCGGATCGAGGGGGAAGCCCTTTTTGAAAATAGGAATGATTTCTGCTCCGAGCCAAGTGCGTGAGACCTCCATGCCCTGGAGGATGGCATTGAACAACACCCAGATGTTTGGGGCCCATACCTTCTGCTCGCTAAGGAACAAGCCACCCGGAATCCTTTCGAGGCCCGGCGCTTTCCTGATGGTTGGGACCTCAGGGCCTCTCAAACTTCTGTCATAGTGCATTGAGGAACCACCAAGTCTGGGTTTTCAGGAACTATACACTCTGATAGCTCATCTAAGGGGCCAGTGGAAACCTCGGAAAAAGAGCTGTTAGTTTGGGAGTACAGTTTTTTTAAGTGCAGGGTCCAGGCCTCTTCGCTTACGTTAGGGGCTATGGCAGAGAGGCCTTCAGCCCTGCCTGTTTTTGCCAAGTTCCAAAAGGCCCTATAATCTCGATTGTCCAATGCTGTTTTAATGTCGGCCCATCTATCTTCCTCCCATTCTAACTTAGACTTTGCAACAATGTTCTTATGGTGAGATCTAGCTAGTCTAATTGTTTCAATAGAACCACTTTTGACCTCCCTTAAGAGAAGAGATTTTGCCCGTCTACACATTGTATTGTACCATTTGTTTAGACGGGGCGGCCGGGCCTTCTTTACAACAGTAGAATAGAAGAAAGTAGCCATTTTATCAATGAGCTCCATGTGAGTGTGGTGTAAGACATTTAGGTGGACAGTTTCTAATTTGTCCACCGGAAGAGGAAAAACTCTCTCTAGAGTGTTTTTGCGACTTGGTGGTACAAAAATACTATAGACATAAAAGAAGGCATTTTACATCGCAACACACACCAAACTAATTTACAAAGCAGGTTTGGCGGGTTGTGTGCAAATGCTACACCCACTCTCTGATGACTGTGAAACAGCGACAAAGCTAGTGGGGTCCGGCAGGAGATATGGATGTGTTGTGGTGTTGGCTTGTGCGATATGGTTGTTTCCCAGATGTGGCGTTACTCATCGAGCTGCCGAATTTGAAACTAGGGAGCCAGGTTCGTAGCTCGGCGTCGCTCTACATCATGTGATTCAGGGCAAATCACTGAATCGCTCGGGATCTGACATTGTGTACTGTAACTGCAGCTTTTATAAAGCTCTCCAATACTTGTCTAGTTCGCGCTTTATCAACTAGTGATTAATGTGTAAAACAATAAGTGCTAGGGCCCTCCTTAGGAGGCCACTGCAGCTTGCACCATCCTTTGCCGCTGCCAATGACAATACCAACTCAACTACTAACCATCACACACGCAAGTATCACAATTTATACTATTCCAGGCCCCCAAAGCTACAGGAATTGCTTGGGTGACCGTTATTAGTCATTGTTAATGTGTGTTCAATTAATAAACAATTTTTGTGCTCATCCCTAGTTAGGAAGACCGTCATAGGAGCCGGTGCTGACATTTAAGTACCGGTGCAGAGCACCGAAAACTACCTGCTCAAATTAAGCACTGGATAAAACGGCAAAAAAGAAAAATAACCAGTTGACTTCCCATCCCCACTATTGTTGAGCCCTTTTTTGGACTCGGGCACAAGACGTGCAAGTGGAACGGAGCGCTTCAGAGAGTTGTTCAGTCAACCCATCGGGGACACGGACTGAAGGGGTCAGTTGGGGAACCAGGAGGGATTCCACCGTCCCACCTACACACCCTCACCCAGTATTCTTCGCCAGCACACGCAATTTTAGACCCTGTGCGATCTGCAATTAGGCTACACCTCCCCCATTAGCCTTGACCGTCTCAACTCCTATTGGCTCTTTTGAGCACTTACGAACAGGCCACTACTCAGGCATAAAATTCTGTTTCCTGATGATGATCCCCCTACCTTAGTTGTGACCAAAACGTCGTCGTTTTCTGCTTCTTGACTTGGAGCATAAGATGATATCTCTATTGTGACTGACTGCATTTGTATTCACTGTAGAGTTACTATGTATATAAATGCCAGAGGCCTGAAAAGCGGATGATTTCCAGTCTTTCTTTTTCCTTTTTTGCCCACATATTTGTTTTTTTATTTTTAGGAATTATTGTTGAAATAAATGAACAGATTCTCTACTTAGAGAAAGGCAACATAGATCTCTTTGTAATTCTATGTCTCAATGATTATTACCTTTATGAAGGGATCAATGTCTTTTGAAAAACAATTTAGTAGATGTAAGTGGGAGATCTTCAAAAATAATCGGGATAATGTTTTCCCTCACTGACTTCTATTGAAGCAGAGGCAATTTCAGGCAGGAGACAGCCACATTAAAGCCATTTTTTGGCTTCAATATTTAGGAGTCTTCCACCTGAATCGGGTCTATTGGCATGAATGCATTCAAAATATTTTTTATTCTGAATTCAGTAAGGGTTCATTTGTGTAGATTCATTAAGCTTTTTCCCCAAAAATATTTGCAGAAATAAAAAAGAATGAAAATAAGTAGGAACAAATATCCGTTGGCGAAAATATTTTCATCTGTAATTTTTTGTTGTGATGGCCTATTCGCAAAAGCAATATACTATTAGATCCATTTGACCCTTCTGGTTTTGGGCATATATAGTGTTTGTGAGTTCTCCAAAAAACACAATACTCAGAGCTAATAACTGAGCTGCTGTTTATAATGATTTTTAGTTGTGTACTGGCCGTGTAGCAATTCATATAGTAAAATATAAGGAATGAAGGAAACCGATGTGTTGGACCTGGACCTTTCTGCAAGTTATACCCAGAAATGTTGCCTTCCTCTGCCTATTTTTCTGACCTTCTTTTTGTTAGCTTTAGAACTCTGGGCACTTTACCACTGCAAATCAGTGCTAAAGTGCATGTGCTCTCTCCTCTAAACAAGGTATGATTGATTTACACCTGTTTGGCATATTCAATTTACTATAAGTCCCTTGTACAGTGGTATACGATATACCCAGGGCCTGTAAATTAAATACTGCTAGTGATCCTGCAGCACTGCTTGTGCCATCCACTGAAGTAGCTTTTCAAACCTCTCAGGTCTGTCACCGCAGGGCCTGTGCTCAGTTTAATGACTTTAAAACGTGGCATTTAAAACTACTTGCCATGCCTTAAACTTCCCTTTTATTACACATAAGTCACCCCTAAGGTAGGCCTGGGTAGCCTAATGGGCAGGGTTTTGTGTAAGTAAGAGGTGGGACATGTGCCTTTATGTGTGGCATGTCTTGGTAGTGACAACCAGCCTATTTTTTTTACACTGCAGTGGGGCCTACCCCTCTCATAGGGTACCATTGGGAATTCCCTTATATACTTTGTGACAGTTCCTAATCCGAAAGGAGTGAAATTGCCATGTGTGGTATGTTTAGAGTAGTGGTGCTGAATCCTATTAACTGGTGTAGTTGGATCTTACATTTTTATTGTAGAAATGCCACTTTTAGAAAGTGGACATTTCTCTGTGCTTATGACACTTTGTGTTGTACAGCCTGCCTCCAACACACATCTAAGCAGGGTGACAGCTTTACTTTATGCATACTTTCCAGACAGCCATCACACAGAAAGGGCTGGGTGTTACAGGGGGTACATCTGCATACTTATAGTCTTCCTGAGCTGGTAGAGGGAGAAGTGGTTCACACGTTACATTTGTGTAGGCTGTGTCCTGACCTTACACAAAGGGCTGATTTACCCCCTACTGACGGCTGGAGCCGGGAGGGACTGTTGCACACTCCTAAGGGTTCATTGGAAGTCACCCCTTCATCAAAGACATTTTTAAGTATAATTACTGGGGCTCTGACCCCATGTTTTTAGGCACTGCGTGAGACTTGTAACCAGACGCTGCAAGCTGTACATTCTTTACATTGCCAGAAGACTGCTGTGCTGCCAGGAGGAACCACCATTAGGACTACCTGCTTTATTGTGCTGGCCTGCGCTGCTGGAGGGACTGCCACTTTGCCAAGGAACTTTATGGGCTGGCCTGCTTACCTGCTGCTCCCTGTGTTCCCTGAAGTGTTCTCAAAGGGCTTTTTGGAGTGTCCCCCTGTTTTTAGGTCCTGCCTAGGCAGCGCGCAAGTGCCACTTAGGAGATGACCTCTTGGAATCACTCAGGACTTTTTCGGAAACTTATGCATGTACTGCACTGTTTCCAATAAGCACTTGTGCATGTAAGGCGTTTACCTTGCGGGAGCGAGCAGCGATGCCATCTGTTTCCACGCTTGTTTACATTTGCCTGTCTCGTGGTCGCGTTAATTGGAAACAGATGGTGGTCGTGTTCACTTTTGCGGCCGCACGTTTCCTTTAACTTTGATTCTTCCTAGTTACTTCCTGCTCAGATTTTGTTTTGCTGCATAAGCTTTTGGCATTATCGTGGCTGGCCGCTCATTGTTTGGTCTAACCTGCTGTCTGAAAAGCGCTCGCAGTCTACAGTGGACTCCTGGACACGTGTGGAGGGCACAGTGACGCTGTCATTCATGGCGCTTAGTGCATGAAGGGATGTTCCTTGGCTCTCTGTACAGTGCCCCTCACTCACCTGCGGGCCTCATTGCGTGCTTTGCATTGTGCTGTGTTCCCACTCACTGCCTGAGAAGCGCTTCTCTCTCATTCAACAGAATCACTGTCTGCGCTTTGTCCCCACCCCATCGCTGCACAGCGCCTCCACCGTCCTCGCCGTCTGCGCAGCATTTATCTCTCACTCAGTCGCATTATGTCACACGATGAAGCCCCACTCAGTTGTACCACAGAGAGAGGCAGCCACATTTGATCCAGTAAATGGGAGTCTACAGTTTATACCGTGGGGGTCAGAGATTGGAGGCAGCCAGACCAGCATTGCCACCACATGGATTTCCCACAAACAGACAGCAGTGTGGATGTTTTATAATATATCACCATGTCTCATTCCACAGGATGTCCCAAATCCGTTAAAAAAATATGACCATGAAGAGTGGCACTGGTCCCATTTCATCACTGAGGGAGTGGACAGGCCTTGAGTCACAGGAACAGGCTGGTCTCTAGGTCATTAGTGGACTACGTCATATGCCTCTGAAATGTCCACAGAGCTGAAGGAAAATTAATGACCATAAAAGCAACAGCACAGGACACTCTAGAAACATATGTATATCATCTGCCTGTGGTGCTTCACATTGCTGACAACCTGACACCTTATCAACTGCTTTTGCCAGCTTACATGGAGTCCAATAGAACCTACTGATAGTTAAAAAAAGTTTTCTCTTTAAATGTGCAGATTTTACCACTGAGTAAAGAGTATTTAGAGATACTTGCCACAATTGTTTTATTTCGGTCCCCAGAAGATCATTTTTCCAGATACGATGTGGTTCTGGACGATTATTATCTTCAGCTTCAAGGAGATATGAATACCATAATGCTACTCCATTCTTCAAGCTTGTACTAGTGGGCCCTCCCACACTTCCCCATTCACCTCAGTCCGAGTTTGCGAAGACCTTCACAACTTCAATGGAAGGTTACTTAAACATGGAGAGTACACTACCATAAGTGTTGCGATAGTCTCCCAGCCTACCAGTCCAATCCAGTCCCTCAGGTCTCCCCAATAGTTTAATCCTGCTTGTCTCAGGGGACTACTGAGGGACCATGAATCCAAGATGGCCACCACCACTGCAAGCCTTGTGAGATTTCTCTGTATGCTCTCAGCTGTAGTCTGCCCTGGTTCTATCACTCTTCCTGGTATAGTGTGTACTTTACAAACGTGAAGCCTCCCACCAGGTGGCTACCACACTTTGTGCGCACCATTAACTCTCCTGCCTCTGAAGAGTTTCACACCCATGAAGTTCTTCAGAGTGCGTCATCTTGCCTGTCTTGTTATCACAGGTAAGCGTGATCAGCAACTCATGATAGTGCACCCAGAACAGACCAACATCTTGTCAGCCTAGCTTCAGGGGTAATTGGATTATTCTTGTAGAACTCTTTAAGCACATTTAGAGCACCAAAATTTGAAGCGGGTACCCATGTTCACTTCTTAGAGCTCTAACTTTTCCAGTTCACTAAATATTCCAGTTGCTTTCCAGCAACAGATGTATCTAAGATCTTGTGTTTGTCATATTCATTTTCACCATTCACCTGAACAGTCACATAATCTGGAGAGAAATGCGTCTTTGCAGAACATGATTTTATGAACAATACATGGAACACGGGATGAAGTCTCATAAACTGTGGCAATTTCAAACATATACTTAGAGGATTCCATATTGAATCAGTGGTAAATGGACCAACACACTTGGGCTGCAGCTTAGCAGTCTTTTTCAAATGTAAATCTTTTACATAACCAGACATTTTCACCTACAGGACACTTAGGTGCTTGGACTCTTTTTTGTCAGCATGTAACTTACCACTAGCCTTGGGTTGCTCTAGTGTTTCTATGTGCATGTACTGAAGGAACTGCTGAAGAAAATTCACATCTCATGGCAGTAATTAAGGATGATGTTCTTATATACATAGAAAGGATGACATCTCTATGGCAGAATGCTCAGCATTGTTATAAGTTATGTCTGCTAACTACAATGTCTTCCTCCAATCCTTTTGCAATAGCCTTGATACCTCAGATACTGTTCACTATTCAATCTCTCTGTTTGCCCTTCTGCCTGAGGATAATAGCTAGTAAAAGGGTGTGATTTCATGTCTAACTCTAATCTTTTCGCAGACAAAATATTTTATACAAAAAGGAGAACCTCTGTCTGTAGCTAAACTTGTAAAAATTGTGGCATACCGTATATTCAAATGATATTATGTGCAAAGAATTATGTCAGCTATTTCAAAGAAGGCAACCCAGGTAATGCAATTAAACGCTCCATGTCATTAGAACTATTAACAATTACAAAAATAACAGTGCTATTTTGACTTTTGGGTAGCCTTACAATAAGTCCATGGATACTGTGTGCTTCAGTCTAGGAGTAGATACATAGGGCCTCATTTATGAGGCCTTGCGTCAGTTTTGCGCTTCCGATGCGTCACTTTTTGTGACGCATCGGCGGCGTAAAACATGCCTCCTGTTGCGCACTATTTACAAAGATGCGTCACTTTGTAAACCCCTGCGCTACATTATACCTGCGTCAGGTATAATGTATGCAGAGGGGGCATTCCCCCGCAAAAAGCCTCGTAATAGTGACGCAGTGAAATCTATGAGATTTCGCTGCATCACTTTTAGGACGCTGTTACGTCAAAATCTTGCGCCTGCCTCACAGCAGGCGTAAGACTGATGCAAGCCCTTTCTCATGGGGCTTTCCCCATGTGAAAGGACGCATTGCAGGAGTTGCGTCACTTTTGTGACACACCCCAGCAATGCGTGACTTTCGCGCTTACAGATACGTCAGCAATACTGATGTATCTGTAACTCCTTGCGACATGATGCGTCATACTGTAAATATGACGCATCAATCATGTCGCAAGGAGTGCGCACTGATAAGTGACGCATCGCTGCTTTCGCGCAGCGATGCGTCATTTCTCATAAATGAGGCCCCATAGGTTTTATATGTGAACTCTTTATTTGGGCACAAACAGCTCATCTGCATTGACCATCAATAAAACCTTCTAAATACTGATGTTGTTTTAGTTATTTCAGGATGGACAGCAGTTTTACAGTCATGATGACTACTCATAGAATGCTGCCCTATTTGCACTGAAGGTAAATACAAAACTTACCTTGCAGGAACAAGCCATATTTCTAATTCGGTCTTTTTCAGGTTCTCATTTTCAGCTTGATTCTATGTAGATAAGACATTTGCCTTACCATTGTAATGGCAAAGCCTAAAAATGCATTTTCTGATTGTCCCTGAACCACACTTGGTAGAGGCTCAAATGCAAGTCGATGATCTGGATCAGGGGCATATGACAAAAATGAAACACATTATGAATCTTTCAAGTACAGGGCAAGGCAATTTCAACCAAAAAGCAACACAATCGATTTGATGAGTTATCAAAAAAGAACGATGTCTGCAATGTAACAACAGAAACTTGTATTTGCCCTGTCAATGACATGCACATGTATTGCTTATTCAATGAACGTGACCATATAACCAGTGGCTCTTTCAGATTGTGAGTTTTAAGAGTCTGCAAAAAAGTTGTCCTACAAAGAGAGTTTCTTATTTCCTTATGCCTGAAATATAAGACACACCGCATGCAAAGTTGCAGGAAGGCGCTCAATGAGAAAACCACTTCTGGGCAGCATGTGCTTTAAAGACTATCTCAAACCATTAAGAGCACAACATCCTTATCTTCAACTACTGAGCTTAGAAGTCAAAGTTAAAGAAGGTGGTGTGGAATAATCACTTTAGAGAAGACAAAAAATTGCCCACGCTCTTTGAGGAACCCTACCATGAGATTCTTGGATGGATGTGTTAATGTAGGCCAGGCGGGTGGAATGTTGCCACATCAGGTCTGGATCCTGCCAGTTTCTCTGAATAGCTATATGAAACGGGTATCTTCCATTGGTGCAGGAGGTACAGTGGCACCTGGGCCCACTGAACCCTGATAATTGCTACATTTTACACCCTTAACAGCGGGCAAAGGGGGCAATTTTCTTGCTTGGAAAGGTGCCCTTGATGTACTTGTTATGCTACTGATATGAATGCACCCCCTCTGTGAACATCTTCAGGAAGACCCTCAAGACCTGGCTCCTCGACAGAACGGAGCTGCTTACTACCCCCCCCCCCCCCCAGCACATTGAGACCATCACGGATGAGTAGGGCGCTTTACAATTCCCTGATTGATTGATTTATTGATAACTAATCTAAACTTTAAACATTTATATAGGTAGTGGTCAGTCTTAATATCTGGTATGGCGCCGACATTCCTGAACCAGTGTTGGACACCCCTTATGCAGCTATATATAAATAGAAGTACACTAGAGGCGGACGCGCATGTCACCCTTGACAATCAGTATGAGTAGCATTATCTCTTCATTCTGATATCATCTCGTTTGCCGACTGAAAACAGATGTAAATTAAATTGGGCAAGTGTGACGAGAGATTAAGGCTAAAAACAAGCAGATACTGAAGCAAACTTCCGGTGAGACTGGAATCAGGGTGAAGCATCAGGTGTGACAGTGTAAGTGAAATTGTGTTCCCTCATTTGGAATAAACCTTTTGGTGATGGAGGACAAGTTTGTCTGCTACATCCAACACATCCGCCCACGCACAGCTGCTCTACACCGCGGGAAGCTGAGCTGCTGTTGACATCCATCGAGAGGAAAGCAAGGAAAACCTGAGAGTTATCATGAGGCCTCCCTACACCCGGACTAGGCCGGCTCTAGGGCGGCGTGACTGGTGCGACCGCACCCGACGCCATATGCGGGTGGGGGGTATTGTGGTTTTAAAAGCCCCTGCTGCTTTGTTCCTGGCCTCAAGTAATTTTCAGGCAGCTATAAAAATGTCAAGATAACTTCAGTGATTAATATTCTTCCTAGAGAGAGATCAGAGTGTTTTTCTAGTGGAAATTTTGATTCATGCTAAGGTAGCGCAGAGGGTTAATATGCCTGCGTCAAAAACGTGTACCATGCAGATCATCAGAGCCTGCGCAAGGCATGGGCAGTGTGGTCAGCTGCCCAGGGCCTCGCACTCAGCCTACCAGCATGGGGCCCCGCACAAGTGCAACACACCACTGGTGCTCATGTACCCCTGCCGATCCAATTGAAAGAAAGGTGCCTCGTAACACTTGGCCCTATGGAGTCCCTCCCCTCCTTGGGCCTCTCAGGGAAGGTGCAAAAAGTTCTAGGGGAGGGAGACACTTCCTCTTGTCACAGTTGCAATGAAACACATTTTGCAGGTTTGTCCTGCAATTAGGCCTCCTGCCCGGCTGGCCATTCAGAGACACTGCGGGACGCCCATTGTCCAACACTTTAGCGCCCCCACCATTTTAACTCTCAGCCCACAAGCAATTCTTACCCCTTCAGCCCGAAATGAGCTATAAAAGAAGTGCTTGTAGGAGCCTGAGAGGAGGAGGTTTGACCCAGGAGAAGTCTCCACAAAGCAGCTTCCAAAGCCCTGAAGGTGTAAATTAGAGAGGCCTCGCACAGTCTTAATCGCCCGGGGCCCCAAAAATCCTGGAACCGGGCCTGCAGATCATAATGTGCACATAATGTAAATAGTTCAGTAGGTCACTGCTTTTGTCAGGGAGATCCTTTTGTTACTGGCAGTTTATAAGATGAAATCCTAACATAGAATAGTAAACTATTAATTGTCATCAAAGAGCGGCATGCAAACTGAAAGGTATAAATTAGAGAGTTATAATTTTTTTCCCAGTCTTTTATCATCCTAATGTTGCAAAAAGGGTTAATTTTGATCGAAATCAAGTCTGATTATTAAAGAGACCCATCAACCATGATGTTATATTTTTAAATTCTGAGTTTGTGCTTCTCCAGAGGCAGCACTATTAAACTATACTGCCTAACACTATAGATATCATGTGACTCCTACATTTTGCAGTCCTCTGTCTTATGTAACATTTCTTATACACTGATCTACACATGTATGATTGATTGTCTTTGTATAATGTGTGTGTGATGTAAAGTGCTCTGACACCCTACACTGGTATGAGTGGTGCAATAAAACACATTTTTTGCATCCGAGAGAGAAAGTGGTTATGGAGACTTGAGGGACACTGTTAAAGGGTTGTAGCCAGGGAATCCGTGGCTGAGGTGGTCATTGGGGGGGTGCCAACAAACACTGTCACACAGGGCACCGCCAGCACTAAAGCCGGCACTGCACCCGGAAATCCTAGTACTGTGGCATGCTGCAATTTCCGTGGGCAGTATTACCACACTATTTCCAGTTGGCTCCTGAGGAAATGGAAATTGGACGAAAAGCTGTGTTTCCACATCAATCTCCACATGTATTTTCTACATTTCGGTCCATTTTCCTGGGACGTAATTCAGTATGCTTTACTTGGTGAATATTTCCTTTGAAAACCTCGAAGGTGTGGTAAGATCCAGCTGATAACTCCTGTTAGTGTTGAATGTGTAATAAAAAGAAACTCAAAATGAGGGCCTGAGTGTGAACTATCACTCTTTCTGAAATATCTTCATGTTTTGTTATTATGTACTATGTCATCTTGTTCCTAGCTGCTCAGCCAGTGTGAGTGATCTGTGTGGAATGTTGGTGTGTGGGCCATGAGTGGAATGCTTGAGTGACTGGGTATGAGTGGTGACAGTTAGTGAAGGGCTCAGCAGCTAGCAGGCTGCTCCTGGTAGGGCTGCTCTACAGACTTTAACTGGATCCAAGCCACATGTTTATCTACTTGAATAAACCAACTTAAACTACATCCTACCAGTGTGGACTATGTTACTACACTTTCTTGGCTATCAAGCCTGTATAAGGATATTCGGAATTTCTGATCCTCGTTCTTAACTGAGACCATGGCTGGACATTATGAGGAATGCCTTGTTGGCCTGAGAGACAGAGAGATTCAGAAATGGTTTCAGGAAATGAGCAAAGTGAAAAGGTAAAGTGATCTATAAATTCACTTGGGCCAAAGATATTGTTTGCAGCACAAACAATCCTTGCTATCTGTGGCAGGTTTAAAGTACAGCACCAGAGGCTTACCAGAGAAACATCACAAAACCCTTTAAAGTGCAAAACACATGAAACCTTTTAAGAAAACAAATGCCAGTTAGCGCATTGCTTGTGTATAAAAGCGAATCCATTATTTAGTGATGGGAATTGTTGTTTAGCACATTTCTCCTGCTTGAATGTCCCTTTGGCTCTTTTGAATTCAGGTCGCCCATTCCATGCAGTTGTGGTGTTGTCATTGACCAGAGTTAAATTGCCCTGGTGTCATTGTTTTGAACCTTGCATATCCACGACAGCCATGACTGGTGGCTGAGAGGTCATGATCTAGAACAAACGTATAACAAACGTATAATTCCAGAGATGCATAATGGCAGTGTAGACGCTTTCATCCTCGAAGTGGCAGAACTTGCCATCCTATATCATGCATATTACATGAGTGTAAAGATTTGAGAGTAATTAGAGACAATATCTTTAGTTGTGCCTAATATAAAATCACTCCCCCATCTGACTCACTGGAAAAGATGAAGGTGGGTAGCAAGTTAGTTGTGATTCTTAAAGTTACTCTCTTGACATCTGTGTAGCTCTTAGTCCATAGGAAAAGGGGGTGAGAAGCCTTTGTCCTTTCAACTGATGCCCCTTGTTAGGCTTGTTTCAGAGTTTAACCTTCTGACAGTATCTCAGTGGGTGAATGTGTGAAACTGGGAATGGGAGCACTATGATATACACCATGAGATCTACTACTGATGGTGATGGATGCCTATGGGTGCCTTACTAGTAGGGCAGCCTGCTTAGAGCCTGGCAAGGTTGTAACCAATTTTCAGGTTACTAGTGTTGCATGTGGAATTAACTCAAAAACAAGCATTCCCCAAAATGCTAGCCATAGCAGAGGTGAAATCAAGCAGCCTGTGAACCCCCCACCTTGACATTGCAGATTTGAACTATACCACACCATTTGCCCCCCGAAGCCGACTCTCATTTACTTATGATGGGCTAGGAAGGGAGTAATGCTTTGAAACTACAGAAACATGGCTTTTTGGAGACCCGTTTACTCTCCTCTCTGTCTTCATGATTCTTGAGACCAGAGGTAGTGTGGTCAGTGCCTCGAATACAAAAGGGAACCCGGAGGTAGGAGCTGTTATTCCTGGCTATCCCTGCTCGACATTTGTGAAAACAATTTTAGTGACATGCACTGTGACTACCTAGATTACATCATAAGAGACTGAGGAAAATCAGCTTCATTCATGTTCTAATCCTATTAGAAACAGAGGCATCTTTGTAACCTTAAAGAGAAATGTTGAATGATAAAAACATTTAGATCCAGCACAGAGCTATCCTTTTTCCTTCAAGACAAAGGGCTTGATTTGAAGTTTGGTGGACGGTTACTCTGTGATAAACCAAACGGATATCCAGTCTGCCCCATTACAAGGACTACAGGCAGGTCCACTGGAACTTTGCGATTGTGGGCTTGATGCCACACAATCCATCATCTTCTACATAATCAGCAGAATTTAACTAAAAAGCTCAAATGGTTCAAAAGGTACTAAAAATGCAGCAATACGTGTTGCCGTGCGCTGAAAGGCCCTTTAGAAAGATTGACTGGTCAAATTTCTGTTGCTTATTGCTATATTTTGTTGTTAAACTGGTACCAGTGAGGTGCAACCTATGCCTAGAAAGTTAGCAAGTATAACAATGACATAATACTATCACAAAATGTGCCACATAACCCCAGATGAATTGCCTTTTCTTGCCGAATTATTTAGTCAACCCCGCTGCATGATTTGGCACTCCTCTGCCGCATAATTCCTGTGGCATTGGTTATAGGCTATAATGCAGTTGTAAGAAAGCGACATGATATCTATCACATTTGTGATTAGTAATCAGTCTGCAAAACTCTAAATCAGGCCCCAAGTATCCATTCTAGAAGTCATGGTTAAATATAATGTTTAAAGCAATGTTTGTATAGCTGTATCTGGCTTGCAAATGAAACCTCTGTGGTTACAGGTCAAGTATAACCACACCCACCCAAGTTTATTTTGTGACCAAATAATTCCCTATTTACTGCATATTGGTGCTGTATTTTAAACTGGGGGTTCTCTCTAGAATTTGGAGCTGGACGCGTTTGAGACGATACTAATTATATTTGCTGCAGGTTTCGTCTAAGAAGGAAGTCTTCGAGTGTCACTCATTAAGAGTGAGACTCACTCTTTGGCGCTTGGGTGGAGCTCTTACTCTTAACATGGTAAGCTCACACTGGCTGAGAACGGTTTGAAGCTAAACTGGTTAACTTAAAGCATCCCTACAGAACTATACCGTTTACAAGACATATCAGACTGCTACCCAATTTTTTAAAAAGCCACACATCTACTTGGTGTTATTGTATTTAGTTAGTGTTTATTTTGATGTTATCATCATGTTATATCTCTTTCCAGGGCCCTCTATTAATATATAACTCCAGCCATGCTAACTGAGGTAACAGACAGCTACTGCTGTTTCCAGTCCCATGTCACAGAAAACTTGCTTTAATAATGCCAATACCTTTTATTCCTATTGGACCACTTACCACATGTTTGCCATTTTCTGAAAAGTGCCATGTGATTAGTGGGCAGCTTTTAGTGCTAATTTTACTGACATTAGAAGAGTGCACGGCTTAGTCTGCCTCGCCTAAAAGCCAACTCATGGCCTCTGAAGCATTGTGTTTGTCTGCAGCGAATTTCCACCTTTTAAATTATCTGTACAAAGGCTAAAAATAAATGCCTTTTGGTCCCATCCGTCCCCAAAGAGACTTTCCTTCCTCTGTTCACCCTTTTCAACATTTAGTAAACAAAAATGGAACAAAATATGTTTTGCACTATTTAACTACTTGCACCATACGAAATGTAATACGCAACATTCCTTGGCTTGCGATGTTGTACAAATATTGTTGCTTATATAGCATGAAATGTAAAAAGAACGGGTTTAGTTCTACTTTACAAACATGCAAGATGGGCTAATAGGTCTTATATATTCCAGTAGACTTAGTGCCAGCAATTACCTACAATGGTTGGCTTCATTGCCACTTTAATTTGCCTGCTTCTTATCTGCCAGCTTTAATAGGCTTTCCTTCCTCTTGTTTTTTGTTTGTCAGCTTTAATAGGCTTCCCTTCCTCTTTTTTTCTTAGTTCCTCACTACTTGTGTCCTTCCACTGCTAATTTTTTTTTTTAAGTGCTTTTTTGGTTTTTTTTTAGAGCACTCTCAAAATGTGTGTGTTTTCCAGCTTTCTCATTTCTGCACTTATGCCCTTAAAGGACTGTAGTATGCTTAGTTTACTGTGTCTTTAATTTGTGCATTCTCATTACTGTGTTACCATGATTCCATCTCCTTACATTCTGTCCCTCCATAACAGTTGCTGTTGGTGTACCCTTGCACTCGCAACTACCGTCGCGGGCTCCCTCTTCTTCTGTACTTATTGGAAAATAAATCATATTGCTGATTTACCGAATCCAGAGACTCTTTGTTGGTATTACCCCGTGCTACATTTTGGTACCAGGAGTGGGGTACGAAATTGTATTTGTACCGAATCCAGAGACTCTTTGTTGGTATTACCCCATGTTACAAGGACGTTAAAGGGGCGGTGAGTGAAATTCAATTTGTTATTAGTCAGGAGTACATCAGTACAACTGCTTGCACCCACACTGGAAACCCACACTGGAAACCCAGGGTTTCATCTATGAGGAATTGTCATAGGTCAGTGCCACACGTCTTCTTGCTACGCTGCCCTATGCCAATGTGAAAGGGCAGGAAACCACAGTATTTACTAAATACTGTGCATCCCTGTCCTTTCCTCCTGCGATGGCACCCAATTTGCTGCCTAACGTCAATGTAGGCACCCTTGCTCCAATGGCATATGGGTGTCTCCGTTGCAGGCAACATTCTTTTTGTGCAGGAAGGCGCACCTTCCTGCCCAAAAATAATCCATAGAGGCGTATTCCACCTTCTGTGTGTGCTGCAGAATGCAGCACACATGGAAAGAGGAAAACAAAACAACAAGAAATAAAAATATCTCTCTTTGTTATGCCTGCTCTGGAGAGGCATAAGGTTTTGGCACTGCCCCAGGTTTGCGTGATTGAGTAAATCTGGGGCAGTGTCGAAATCCATGACTTTCTTGCTTTCCCACACCCCCTTGTCCATTTGCTGCCCAACCCCATCTACCAACACAATATCTGTTCCCAAATCTCCTGCCTTCTGTTGGCAGGTTACTGCTCCAGGCCCTCCCATCCACACTCTATTGTCAGCTTGTGGCCCCTGCCACTTCCCTCACCCTCTGTTGTCAGTTGCTAACTAGGCCCTCCATGTATGGGGATATGGGGCGCTTTTACAAAAAAGCATTTGTTTGAAAACAAATGGCTTTTTTGTAAAAGCGCCCCAAAAACTCTTTCATTTTAATGGCGACCACGCCCCTTTCTTTAGACGCGGTTCGTAGAAGAAAAGGGTGTGGCTTCTATTAGCATGCAGGCGGGGCAAGGGGCACAAAAAAAAGTAACTAAATATAAAAAAAACATGCAGCTGCATTTGGCACTGCGCAGTGCCACTGTGGGGTGCTGTGCCATAAAAAAAATATAGCATTAGGAGAGAGCGTGTCTTGCCTGCAACAGCAGGCAGGTGAAAATAATTTAAACTAAAAACTGTTCGGAGGCTGTAATTAAATCCTACTGAGTAACAACACATGTAAGAGGGCCAGTCCTTATGGGAGGTTACAGGATGAGACAAGGCGGTACTAAGGAGGGACTACTAAGCCTATTGACCAATGAAGAGCCAGAGTTTGCAAAGGACAATGACACAAGCCAATTGACCAATGAAGAGCCAGAGTTTACAAAGGACAATGACACAAGCCAATGAAAAATCTGGGGGGAGAGTGGGAGTACATGCCTGAATACATGCCTTGCAGAGCAACACATGCACTTCCCAGGCTCGACCAAAAAACAAAGCAATACTGTGCCGACCCATGCCACTTACAGGATCCCTCTGGGATTTCTGAAAGCATTTCAGATTGTTTATTTATATCTGTGAAAAGGTTCTCGCTCTGTTCTGAAAGTTTCAGAGAGATCTGTTCACACCTTTGCGCCTCTTCTCCTGAAAGTTGTATTTTTTTCATGACATAAGTTTGGTGGTGGAGTGTGAGCACAGGCTGGTATTTTTGGAGGTAAGTCATCAGGAATCCATGGTGCTTGGTTTTAGAAGGCCCCATAAACCCATGGATATACTTTCAAGATTAAATACATTTTTATTCGGTTTTTACTCAATTGGTAGATACAAAGAACAATTCCAACTTGACCCCTTAACTCCTGTCCAGACATGCCGACCACTCCCTACGCCATACACATTCAACAGCACAGAACAAATGTCTTAACCCCCCAGTAGACCCTACCCGTGGATTGTCCCCCGCCCACAACCCTACCCGTCTCACCAAGTAAACTTTGTGTCTGTGCAATCAAGGCGTACCAATACTTTTCTGACAGTAGTACATATCCAGTATGGAGTCCTATAGGATTTAGAAGCTCCTCAATGTTTCATGGCACTGCAGTTCCTTAAAGTCTTCCCCTATGTAATCTACTAAAATGCCCTATTGTTTTATTAACTTTTGCGCCTTCATTTTGCATCGCCAGCATGTGCCATTCCTTACCCATGGTATTACAAGCAACATGGCCTGACTTAGTTGTGCACACTACTAGAGTTGACAGCTCTAGTTAGTTGTTGCACCCCATAATATATTATTTTGGGTTTCAGAGTACAAAGCACAGGTGTGCACCCCCATACATAATCATACCATTCCTTACCCAGCTATACAGTCTTCTTTGGGATTGTCTACCTTCCTCCAAAAGGATAGCCAAGCTTGTTTTGCGGCAAACAGCACCTGAGATATAATTTTACCCTTTCTGATATTTTAGGGATTTATTTCTTCTGATCGGGTGCCTAATAAGATGCCCTCTATACATTCATCTAGCCAGGACCCTGTTACTTCCTCTGTCACCTGCTGGATATCGTATGGTTAGATAGTGGAACAGTACTCTAGCTGGGGCCAGATAAAATTCTGCCTCAGTTGTTTTAATTGAATCATCATGAGGACCTGCCGGTCACAGTAGCCTTCACATCATGTGGTACCCAGCTTCCCTTTTCCACCACATTGTGTGATCCAGGGCAAATCACTTCACACCTCTTGCTACATACAGTAAGTGCACCTACAAACAGATAAACACCTGTGTTGAGCCCTCTATAAACTCATCTGCATGGGTAACAAGATTACTTATGCTGCAGAGGTGATCTATGTGTGATGCCCAGTAAGTAACCGGTAATAACTGTTCTCTTGAGCCTCTTGCTCACCTTCATGACTCTAAGATCAGATGGCCAATCAATAGAAAAGGATACTTGTGATCCTTCTCACAGGGGCGTGGCCTATTAGTCGTCGTGTAATGGTCCTGGGTGCAAAAATATAGAATGTACTCTGAATCATTATCAGTGATTAAGCTTAAAGCATTTACATCAATCATTTTCTTTTCACAGGAAGTTCTTGTGGCCCTGGATAGTCTGCAGCCTTTTGCTAGATTCAGCTTAAAGATCTGAGAGTTCTGTAGAAATCAACTCATCGTTCCTTGCGACTCTAGAGAACACTGTGGTGAGGATTTGGGTCTGAAATCCCAATATGAAAGTTGCACACACTCAGGCCATCTGATGTAACGCCTCAGATAGGCATCAACATATCAATATACCATCAAGGGTAGAGTAGGATTACATTGGTGCTATGCGGGGAACATCGTTTACGACGCGGTTTTTTACACCACAGTGCCTTTACCCCGCAGCTATTACAACGCAAGTCGTTACTACGACTTGCGCTAGATGGCGCTGTGGGATAAGGAATCTTGCAATTTTATATTCCAACACCTTCCCTACTGTTACAGGGACTGGTGTTGGAATATAAAATTATAAGATTCCTAAATCCACTCCCTCCAACGCAAGTCGTTGTAACGACTTGCGTTGTAAGACTTGCGTGGTAAAGGCATGCATTGTTACAACATGCGTTGTAACAACGTACATCCGTGCTATGCCACGTAGTGATATGGAAGATAGCAAAACCTATTGGAAACTAGGCCGCTAAACTTTACATGGTGAGAATCCACTTCTGGGTTAGAGCAATACACTTCAACTGCACGTTGGACACCTGCAGCACAAAAGGCCATCTCACTGTATGTTCCCAGCACTGTGTTGTGCGGTTACGCTGTTTTTTGATCTCAATCAATTTCACACTTCGCCTATCTTCTCCCACACCTTAGGTTTGTATCCCCAGTCAATACCCTTGTTATGTTAGGTGAAGTTATAAAGCGTGGCTATCACCCAAGGGGTATCCCGGCGCTGGAGTAGATGAGTAGGCCGAAAGGGCTCCTAGCTGAAGAGCCAGGTCTTTAGTTTCTTGTAGAACTCAAGTAGGAATGGTGTGATGTGGAAGGTCCTACCAGTATTTGGTGGCGATAAAGGAGAAAGAGCTTCCTCCTGAATTGCTTCTGTGGATGGAGGGTGTCTGTGCGAGGTAGAGTGTGGCTGAGCGCAGTCCCCTGGTGGGTTGATGGAAGTTAGGGCGGTGGTTGAGGTAGGCAGGCCTGGTATTGTGGCGTACTTTATATGCATGGGTGAGCAGGTTGAAGTTGCAGCACTTCTGACTTGGTAGCCAGTGTAGCTCTCTGAGTTGGGGTGATGTGTGAGCTGCGGGTAATGTTGAGGGTGAGTCTGGCAGTGGCGTTCTGGGTGATCTGGAGTCTTTGTATGAGTTGTCCCAGGTAGAGTGCATTGCAGTAGTCTACTCTGCTGGTGTTAAAACCTGGGTGACAATGTGTCTGGTGCCAGTGGGAAGCCATTTGAATATCTTGCAGAGCATACTTAGGATGAAGAAGTAGGATGAGGTGACGGGGTTCACCTGTTTCGGCCATCATGAGTCTGTTGTCCAAGATGGTGCTGATGTTTTTAGCATGGTCAGTGGGTGATCATGGGTCCCAGATCAGTTTGCCACCAGTAGGAGTCCCATGGAGAGCTCTTGTACTCATAGACTATGACTTTTGTTTAATCAGTGTTGACTTTTAGGCAGTTCTGTTTCGTCCACTTTGCTATGTTTGACATGCTAATGGTGAAGTTGGTCCTGGTGGTGTGGTTGTAATCTGTGAGGGAAAGTATGATGTGAGTGTCATCGACGTAAGAGACAATGTTGATTCCTTGGGATCCTATGACGTGAGCGACAGGTGTCATGTAGACGTTGAAGAGGGTGGGCTCAGCAATGGTCCTTGAGGGACTCCGCAAATGAGGTTCCTTGGTATGGAAGTCTATGGCAGGAGTCCGACTCGCTGTGTCCTGTAGGAGGGAAAAGAGGTCAGCCATCCCAGGGCTGGCCCTTGTACTCCAGAGTTGTGGAGACTTGTGATGAGAGTGCTGTGGGAGATGGTATCAAAGGCAGCGGAGAGGTTGAGTAATATGAGGGCTGCAGTTTCCCCTTTGTCCATGATGGTTCGGGTGTCATCAGTTGCTACGATGAGTGCGGTTTCCATGCGGTGGTTGTTGTAGATCCAGACTGTGGGATGCCTTGGAGCTGGTGTTGTTCAAGATAATTTGAGAGTTCTTTGTTGATAGCTTTCACCACAACTTTTGATGAGAAGGGCAGGAGAGAGATGGGTCTGTAGTTGTTGAGCCCTTCTAGGTCTGCCGTAGTTTTTATCAGGAGAGCTGTGATTTCTGCATGTTTCCTGTTGTCCAGTAAAGGTTCCACTAAGGATAGAGGCGTTTATGATGGTGGAGAGGTGGGAGCTGATCAGAGTTCCTCCTAGGGAGTAAACATGGTGGTGGCAGGAGTCGGTGGAGGCCCCAAAGTGGATTGTTCTCATGATTTTGGCAGTGTCTTCTGTGATGAGGTGTTTCCAGTTTGTAATTTCGTGGTCGGATTTGGTGGCCGCAGGCAGCTGGTTAATGAGGTCTTGTGTCTTACATTGCGGTTGAAGTTGCTGTAGATCTTGAAAAGTTAGTTCTGAAAGAACTCAGAGTGGTTGTTTTAGAGGTCTTGCGATTGGATCATGGAGTTGGTGGTAAGTAAAGAGCTCTTTGCAGTGGTTGGAGCTTGTTTCCTGTCTTAGAGCAAGGGCTATTGTTCTGGCTTCGTTGATTTGAGTGTGATATTTTCTGAGCTAAGACAGCATTGTGATTGGCTGACTAGGAGCCTGGGTGTGCTTCCTGTTGTTCAGGTCAGCGAGGGAGGACTATGGAGGAGAGACGCGGCGAGGAAGCGGCAAGAAGGTACTTTTTTTTTTTTGCTGCCCATTCCCTAGTGTCCTCCACCCCTCCTGCTCCTGCTCCTGCCCCCACCCCCTACCTCCGATCCGTGCTAGCTGCTGCCCTGCACACCTCCTCCAGAGACTACAGACCATTCAGAGCACCGCAGCCAGACTCGTCCTCGACCTCCCCCAATGAACCCACATCACCACTCACCTCAAGGAACACCACTGGCTCCCAGTACAGGAGAGATGTCAATTCACGCTGCTGGCCCCTGCATACAAGGCTCCACACAACCTAGGACCGACCTACATCAACCTCCACCTGAACTTCCACTAATCATTCCGACAACTACGCTTCGCTTCTCTCTCACTTGCTCACACCTGCATCAACAAAAGCATGAGCAGAGGGCGCTTCTTCCATTTCGCAGCGAAGATATAGGATGGCCTCTCCCTGCAGCTCAGGACCTCCCCTTCTCTACCAGAATTCCGAACAGCTCTCAAGACCTGGCTTTACGACTGTATCCCTCGGACCCTGCAAGCACCTGGATACCCTCTTGGGTGATAAGATACACTATACAAATCGATTTTCAGTCTGTCATCATAACCTAGAGAGGACTGGGTGCCCACCTTGGACAAGAAAGGCACAATTTTGTTCGATGTCCAATCCACTGGAGTCAAGTGCTCTGCATGGGAACCCTCTAAACGGGGAGTTAGTACGGCAGCTGTCTCAAAATCTGCAAGGAAACCAGAACGATGCATGTATGGGTCAGAATGGTACAGCTAAATGCACAACCAACGACCTATGCACAAGCACAATGTCTTGCTTGCTAGACAGACATGATTAAAGCTAGAAGGATGGGGTTGGTGTGTTACCAGCCCTCATGTCCCCGCACACTGAGGCTGTTTGGTGATGACTCAGTGTCAATCTTGATAGTGATTGGATCTTAGCATGTTCATAGAGAGAGATCACCCCTACCTTTTTTTTGCTAACCGTCATGCAGAGCATTACCATGTGTGGGTCTGCCAACATGGGCGTTACGCGGTCAAACTGACTTCATGCAAAATACCACGAATCGCACAATTATAAACCCCTGTCACTTCAAAAGCTAGTCTTTTCTCTGTGTCAACCAGGCTCGTTCACTCCCACAAGGTAGTTTTTCACATGCAAATAACCTGGTGGCAAGTCGGGGAATAAAGGAAGAAACATTTTGCCCCTTGAATAGTCTTTTGCACCCGCGTTTACCATCAGCAGGTGCTAACTTCTTGTGCAAAATCTGGAGCAAGTTCAGAGCTGCTAATGGGATCAAGCGCTAAAAAGTGGCGCAGACGCTGTTTGCACCCGTTTTAGCATTTACTAGCTCAGGCGATCAAATGAGCCAGTGTGAACCAGGAGACGCCGTTCCCATTCCTGTTGTTTCTCTGTTGCACGCCTTACATGAACTCGGGCTATTTTCAAAGCTTCTTCCTTCAATCTGTTTAGGTGTGAGGATGGAAATAGCCTGGTGTGCTTAACACTTCTCGAAGCTGGAGTCTTGCAGTGGGTTTATATTTTGGGAATGCTTCCTTCTGACACGCCTGTACCGTGATTTTTGTATTATCACCTTGTGCTTACTGATTCTAGAGTGAGAAGTGTCCTTCCAGCAGTGCTTGGTGTCAATTGCTGCTCTCAGATGCTGCTGCCTACAACAACCTGGCAGTTCTGGAAGGGAGGGGGGTGCTGGCAACATCTAGCTATGGGTTTTAGTGCAATAAATGGGAGATCTGGTCAATAATTGTCAAAACATGTCTCCAACCCAAGCTGACGTCACCCAAGAGGGCAATACTTGAAAATGTTTTATTTTTAGTGATGCTAGGCAGGGTAAGGAGAACTGATTTTTAGGTTGAGCCTACCACACAGCCTAAGCTGTCTGGTTATGAAATGTGTATTTTGGGCTTACCAAGAACATGATGGGCCTCATTTACAATATTTTGACGCACAGCAGGGTAGCAAGCCTTCCTGCTGCGCTGCCGTGCATCAAAATAAAAGGGCAGGAATCTACAAGATACGGCGCATTCCTGTCCTCCTCCCCTTCGCCGGTGCACAAACAGCAGCGGTGCGCCAGCGCAGACACCCTTGCATCATTTTGCAAGGGTGCCTGCTCTGAGGAGATGATTGTTTTTGTGCAAGAAGGGACACCTTCCTGCACAAAAACAATAATTAAATGCATGTTCCTCTTTCTATGCGTGCTGACTGCAGAATGCAGCATGCATAGAAAGAGAATAAAACGAGGAGAAATAACAGTATTTCTCCTCGTTGTGCCTCCTTACACCTAGGTGTAGGATTCTGATGCATTCTTACATTTATAAAATGTAAATCTGGGAATGCGTCAAGTTCCATGGATGTTGTGTGGGAACACCTACAACAACACCCATGGAACGCCCCTTTCACACAGAGTTATGCGTGAAAGGGAAACCTATTTATAAGGTCATGAAGCGCCACGCATGGTGACTTTACGTGGCCTGGTAAATATTGGAAAGTCCATTGCGCTGCTGGTGCGTCAAAATAAGTGACGCACCGGTGGCGCAATGGGCTTGTTAATAAGCCCCACAGAGTCTTGCAGGCCGCCCATTCCTTACCCTTGGTTGGCTTATACGGAAAATACGAAGGTGGAATAGGTGACGAAGGGTGTGATTGTTGCCGGATGCCCGGGTTGCTGAGTAATAAGACGGCCTAGTCCTGATTCCATGTCATGCCTCTTTCTCCTCCCAATACTTTGGGACAGATGTAGGTCACCAAATACCGGTCGGTAACGACCGATTTCGGCCGTTACCTACCGGTATTTGGTGATTGAGATGTAGGGGGCCTTAAATTTACCGATTCAGTATATTTACAGAATCGGTAAATATACAGATTCTGTAAATTACCGAATCAGTAAATATACCGAATCTCACATTTGTGATGTAGGTGGCACTGAAAACAGTGCCACCGGCCCTTAAGAATTCGTTATTTACCATGATATACTATGTCATGGTAAATAACGAATTCCTGTGTACATGCACATCTGTGCATGTACACTTGTGCCATGTTGCACACATACATGCCCTAAGGGCATGTATGTGTGCCACATGGCACACAAGCCAGAATCAGGGGTACAACAGGGTGTCAAAGTGACACCCTGTCCCCCTTGCAAATTCAGGATTTTTACCGAATCGGTATTTACCGATTCGGTAATTGACATTGATTCCTAGGGGCCTCAAGGCCCATAGGAATCAATGCCAATTACAGAATCGGTAAATACCGATTCATTAATTACCGAATCATACAGATTCGGTAATTAATCCGGTAAAATTACCTACATCCCGGTTGCCAGTTCTTAAATACCGAATCGGTATGATTCGGTATTTAAGAATCGGTAATCTGGGATTACCTACATCGGGCCCTTTGTCTCTTTATCCCACTAATGCAGGCTCCTTTCATCCCCTCTTTCTCCCTTTGTCACAGTTTTACGTTCTTTTCATCCTTATGCTATATAAAATACTTGATACAATGGAATACCTTTCAATCCTTGTGTGTCAGGCCCAAGACAGGAGCCTGCCACTGTGCAATGGTACCAAATCATGAACCCATGTTTTCTCCATAGGATGCAACCTACTGGTGATAGAAAGCAGCTATTGTATTTCAGTCTTGCTACTGCAACGGCAAAAGACCTGTTCCTTACAGTTTAAAATATGTTTTTAACCCTAGTATTTAAAATCAAACCATCCATCCTCGTCCTAGCAGTGAAGGTTATTGTTGCACTGTTTCACCATTAAATTTTTCCATCAATCTATACCAGCAAACCACACGGATAAACATATTTAGCTCTGCTGTTCTGGTCATAAATGGTTTTCTGGAAGGCAGCATTTTTGTACAGGAATACACCATCTTTTACCGTCCATGTGTTAGATACAGTAGAATACTGTTGTGGACCTCAAGCTACACACATAAATCTTATGACGTTGACTATAAATTACTTTCCTTGCCTTTTTAACTGTGCAGACTCTATGCTAGTCTGTCATTTTATTTATACTTAAAATGTTCTAATTTTCCCTTGGAAGCTGACTCTATCTTGTTCCCCTTGCTGAAGTATGGTTTGGGCTGCTTGCTTTCTTTGGAAGTAGACCTTATATTAATCTTCTCACATTATTTTATTTTGATATACTATTGAGACATTGATTGCAATTGATTAACTAGCCACTTTTTTGCATCCTGTAATGATTTTATTTGGGGAAACAACTATGAAATTTACTTGGATTTCTGTCTCGCATAAGATCCTCTGATTGTATTCGACTCTGTCTTATGAAGACTCAGATAGTCCTGATCCTGTGTCTCGACCCTCTTAATTATTGTAATTAGAGAGTCAACAACCTCATTACATTCCATGTCACCTAGCAGTAGCCCAACCCAGAATATGATTCTTGGGAGACTATACACCTGAATTCTTTTGTATATTGTCTGGCTTCATTGTTTGATGATAGCTATTTGACATGTTTGTTTCCCCCCCTCCCTTTAAGTTTATTTATCAGAGCGCTTCACAAAGACAGGGTGGGGGCAGTAGGAATGAACAGAGGTAGTGGGAGCAGTGTAGTAGTCACTAACATGATAGGATAATAATAACATACATAAAACATATCAATATACAATCAGGTAAACCAGTAATATAAGACGGCACAAGTCATTGATCCCACTACAGAGGTGTTCAGGTACACCTTGGGTGAGTGGAAGGCTTATACCAATGTTTTAGTATAGAGAGAGCACTGAGTGGGGGCATCGGGAGAGTGAATCAGTGAACCAACGTGTATCATATATTGGTCGGTAGTAAGAAAGTAGCGTAGTAGTGTCCCCATCAAGTAGAAGTATAGTGCCCAAGGACAAGGTGTGCATTGAAAACAATGCAATGCTGGGTCTCTGATCCAGCACCTATAAGGTTCAGGAGATCTTGGCCAGAAGGATGGTTTTCACCTCTTTCTTGAAGAGTGCAGTGGAGAGATACGCCTGGTTTCAGGGGGGAGCGCATTCCAGATCCTGGGTGCCATTCCTGAGAAGGAGCGCATGTATGTTTTCTCTTTCCGGAATCTACGAGGTTTCAGGAGTAGATTTTTTGAGCTTCTATTGGATCTCGAACCTCCTGATATAGACAACTTTTGAGCGAGGTAGTTGGGTGCATTGTGGTGCACGGCCACGTGTGTCATAACTGCAATTTTTAGCTGAATTCTGGCTTCAAAAGGCAGCCATTTTAGGGACTTTAAGTCTGGGGATATATGCAAATGTTTTCTTGAGCCAGTAATGAGTCTCGCGGCAGCGTTCAGGGGGGCTCTTAAGGGTGCTGTTGTGGATAGCGGGAGTCCGCTGAGGGCCACAATTCCGTAGTCTATTCGAGGGATGACTAACGCTTGTACAGCAGTTTGGAAGTCTTCAGCAGGGAGGAAGGGTTTAATTTTCCTTAGTGTGTTGATTTGGAAATTAGCTGTTTTTGTGGCTTTGCTGACGTGCTGCTGCATGTTGAGCTTGGCGTCGAGTGTGATGCCTAGGGATTTCGCTGAGTCCACGATGGTTGGTTGGACATTGAGTGCTGTTAGGTTATTGAGCCATGTTTGGGTGGTGGAAATTTTCGCCGGGGGTGAGATGAGTAGGAACTCAGTTTTCAGAGCATTTAGTTTGAGGTGATTATCGGCTAGCCAAGATTGAGTGTTAATAAGCGTGGAATTCAGATGTTTGATATCTTCCGGTGATTGAAGCTTTAGGTAAAGTTGTGTGTCGTCGGCGTACATATGGAATTGGACATTGGAAGCTTGGAGCAAGGTGGCAAGCGGTTCCATGACGAGGTTGAACAATGTGGGGGAGAGGGAGGATCCTTGTGGAACACCTAGATCTGCAGGCACAGGTGAAGGTAGCACATTGTCGATCTTGAACTTCTGAGACCGGTTGTGAAGGAAGGACGCAAACCATTTGAGAACAGTTCCCGATAGACCCATTCTAGTGCTTAGCAGCTCCAACAAGTTCTCATGTTTGACCGTGTCAAATGCTGACGAGAGGTCAAGAAGGATGAGGAGGCAGGACTCATTGCGGTCAAGAATTTGGAGGGCGTCATCAATTATGTGTGTCATAGCTGTTTCCGTGCTATGTTTCGCTCGGAAGCCTGATTGATGAGAGTTGAGGAGGTCAAATTGGTCAATGTGTTTTGTTAGTTGGAGTTGGACACATTTCTCCAGCAGTTTGGCCAGGGTGGGGATATTGGTGATGGGCCGGTAATTGTTTAGGTCCGACGGATCAGCTGTAGGTTTCTTGAGTATAGGCGTGACTTGCCCCACCTTGAGGGAGTCTGGAATGAGGCCTTGTTGCAGGGAGCAGTTGATGATTTTGGTCCATAGTGGGAGGAGCAAGGGGATGAAGTCTTTTACGGCATTAGCAGGTAGAGGGTCTGTGAGGTGATTAGAGGGCTTCAAGGTGCAGAGCAGTTTGTGTATTGTTTCTTCCGAGTAGGTATCGAAGTACAGCCAAGATGCCTTGTTTTTAGGTTGAGTGTTAGCCATTCTGGTGTGGTTGGGGAATCGGCTTACATCCATGATGAGGTCATTTCTTATGTTGTCAGTCTTTAGCTTAAAGAAGGCAGAGAAGGCTTCACAGTGTGGGGTGTCGCTTGTTGTGTTGTTTGATTGTAAGGGTTGTGTCTTTGTTTGGGTCTTGATTAGTTCGAACAGTTTTCTCGGCCTGTTTTTTGCTTGGTCTAACTGGCGGCTGAAGAAGTTCAACTTTGTGCGCTTTATTTTCCTGAAGTAGGCATTTCTCTTGTTCTTAAGCCTTTTGAGGTGCAGTGCTGAAGGGTCCGATCTCCAGGTGCGCTCAGCCAATCGCACAGTACGCCTGTCGTCATTGAGTTTATCGTCATACCAGGGGTTAGAAATTTTGGTGGAGACTCTCTTCAATTGCAGTGGGGCGACTTCATTGACTATTGTATTCATAGATTCAAGGTAGTGGTCAGTCAGTGATTGAACATCCGAGGCACCTGAAGTTACTATTTAGATCTTATAGAAGATGTCTGAGTTGACTCCTAATAAACAACCTGAATTGTTGTGAATGAAGATTTGATTATTATAATAATATAATCGACTCAGCTAGGGACAGACCAAGGGGATGAACTTAAGTTCTACAGAGAAGGAGTAAACGATTTTCTCATTTTGCCACGGCGCTGGTCTTGACTGAAAGACATTTGTGAGGGCAAGGACCCAGAAGTATGGATAAGTACAGTTCCCTTCAGGGATCACTCCTTGATCTCAAGGCTTGACTAATTCGTTCACCAATGAACTGCATAGTGTCAAAGTGGTTGAATCACTACTATGAAAATAACTGATCACTCACTGCAAGGAGGCCCCAATGACAAGGATTGCTGTGTCTTAATACTTTCCAGTTACTAAACCCCACACCAGTTAAATATTTGGAAGGAAAGATGACCAGCTGCTTTGAGCTTATTGATCCCTAAATGCATAGTAAAAAAGGCACTCTGGGTAGTGCACAACACAACTTTGCATGGCAAAGCTATAGCCTTCATTAGACCTAAGGAAGGGAGATAGACAGAAGAAATGATGTGCTTGGAAAGAGAACTGGAGCAAAGGGAAGACAAATTCCTGTGGGACATGGCAATTAAGAAACCTCTACAATATTTGAAGCTGAGGAAGAGGTGCCACTTCACTAACTTAGACAAATCTCAGTTCATTGTGTGGCTCACTAAGAGAAACATTTGTGAACATGAGGACAGGGTGTAAAGCTTCTAGCTTGGCTGGCAACAAGGGCAGGGGCGTAGCTTCAAGGGGGTGTTTTGGGTGTTACACCCCCACCCCAATTAGTGTAATATTTAGTAAATAGTTGGGAACAGAAGCAATCAATCAGATATGATAAGGTGTCTGTCGAATTTCACCAGGGATTTTCAAATACTCACCGAGGCAACAAAAAAACAGACACTCTTCTGTTTTGAAGGTCTTAAAACAAGGGTATTTTACAAAATACTGTGTCACCCTCACAATCCCCACTCCTTTCCCATTCCATTAGCACTTAAGCCCCCTCATGGCCAGCTGCTCATATAATGATTAACATTACCTGCCAGCGTGATTGTTGGGAAATTTGAAGCTCACCCTCCCCCTGCCACCAGTATTACTGACCAAGATGCATCCTTCCACAAGGGTTGTTGGAGTGAGTAATATGAATCTCATTGGAAACCAACAGGCACAACTGCATACGAAAGACTCTGTTGTGGTAGTACAACAGTCAGCTCCCATGACAGTTTTAGCATGGTCTGTCTAAATTAGGGGCACATTACGATCGCGGACGGACGCCCTGAGTAGGAGGGAACGTCCGCATGTGCTGCGGCGTTCCCTTCTGTGCAATTAGGATGTGACCGCCACCCTGGCAGTCACATCCTCTATTTTTAACATTGCGGCGGGTGCGGCTTCAAGCTGCACCCGCCACAATGTTAAAAACGCATGCATTGCAATTACCTAATGGACCTTGTCTTGCCAATAAATACCGAAACAAGGATATTGGCAAAGATATTCATGAATAGCCTATTGGGAACTAGAGATACGCTCATTTACCCTGATTAAAGTGGCATGCCCCATAGATTCTCCAAACGGAATCTTCTCAGGCTGTATAATAATGTTGAGCTTGTAGAAAAAGTGGAACCCTTTAAAGCAGGGGTCTTCAAACATTTAAATGCTGCACCCCATCCGGTGTAAAAAAAATCTCCCCCCCTCCGAATGAAAAAGTATTTTTTCATCACAATTATTCTATAAAATTGGAAATGTTTATTGCCAACATACTATTCTGGTGAACAAGGTATAGATAAAGTGTAAAAGTATCATTTTGAGGCCCTCCCCCTTTGACACCTACTCCCAGCTAGTATATGAAGGACAAAAGATGTTAGTAATGGCCCGTTACAGAGTGGCCAAGTGCTGCTCTGTTTTTTCCTGTAAAAACAAAGCACAGTTATCAGTGTGACCATTCTCTTGGCCAGTGCCCGCGCCCCCGATCAATTAAGGCCTGCACCCCAGTTTGAAGACCTCTGCCTTATAGTAACAATGTCATTGGATGCTTATAAGGCATTCATCTCTAAAAAGTGATCTATTTGCAATTTTGGAAAAGATGAGTTTTGTTTCAGGCTTTCGAAACGAGTCAAATTTTCATACACGTCTCTGTTATCTCGCATGAGGGAGTTATCCCCCCCCCCCAATAGATCCCTACTAGCTCGAAGCTAAGTATTTCTTTTCACTGAAGTTTTACTAATATGCTTAGGAATTCACACTTCTTGGTTTAGTGGTCAATCAGAGATAGTCTGGCACATATCCCAAAAGCTTCATCTTTTATAGGGTTTTAGAAAGAGAAGCCATTCAAAAGTGAGAGGTGACATAATAGGGTTAAACTAGCATTGTTATATTCTAGTAAGGCAATAATTATTCTAATATATAAGCTACATCCAGTAAGATATATCTAGAAACGCCGACATCTAATTCATATTAATAAATTAAGGGTGCATAGTAAATGGAGGAACTGACATGACGTATGTAATATAAAAATACAACATAGTTCAACTAATGAATGGTCCATAGGAAAGGCTCCAACACAAGGCCTTGAAAGTAACAAATACAGGAACATCCTGGTAATAGCTTGCTTGGGAGGAACACAAATTATTACAATTTATTATATGGATCAAGCTTCCATTTGGATGATTTTCTGGAATGGAAAAGCTCACAGAGAAACACATATACATGGAAATGCTTGTTCATATACCATAAAAGTGCACATTTCTCTTTTTGCAAATATGATGAGATGTCAAGATAAGCTGGAGGCAGCCTAATCATGTTAACCCAGGCTTATCTCAATTAGGCAAAAACATTTAAATTTAATATAAACACTTTTAACGTGATCATCTAGAATAGAAAAGTTTGAGAATTTTAAAATGTTTTATGGGCAATGTGGCTTCCTCTCAGTTCCTTAGTGATTTACTGCTACTATTGCTATCAATGTGTGTGTCGTTCTGTTTTCTGAAAGATTAGACCAAACAAGTCCTAGCCCTATGGGTCCTCAACTAAGGGCCTGATTCACACAGGACCTCAGCACTCATGGCGGAGGCTCCACAGTTGTGGGGGAGTCTCCGTACTCGGGCGTATTCTTATTGCGGAGATTCCGCCCCAAGTGCGGAGACTCCCTCACAACTCCGGGGCCTTTGCCTTGAGTGCGGAGCCCTTTGTGAATCAGACCATTTACATTTGCTTTACACGTAATGTCTCTCTTTTGAATTGTGATGTACTCTCTGGATTTGCAAAGGTAGAATGTTTTTCTGTCAGGTCCTAAGGTGTGCATCTGGACTGCTGACCAGGCTGTAATTTCTATCGAGACAATGAACCATCAGGAATGTCTACCACAATACTGTGAAATGTAAGTGTATTATGGTAAGAACAAATTTAATACTATTATCTACACACAAATGTAAATTGACGATATATATGTGTGTGGGAAAATATATATATATTTATATATATATAAAAGCCCATTTCTGATTTCCTTATTACAGGCAACTTCTGAGACTCTAGTCGCCTGTAACAAAGAAATTATGTGGTTGCTCAACTATGATAGCTGATTCCTGAGAAAAAAATGTTTAGGCCGGGCCTGGGCAGCACATGCGCTGTTCTGCGAGGCATGCTGTATTTAGGTATGGACTTGAAGCTCCGACAACTCTACGCCCTTCTTTTCAATTAGATGCTTTGACTGTCCTTCGTAAATGTTGGCTTTTGATTTGTTAATAGTCTTATTAATCCCTCCTTAGTACCTCCCTATCTTATGTTGTAGCCTTCCATCAGGACTGGGCCTTTTACGTGTGTCCTTACGGTATTGCTTCCATTAGCCCTTCGGGAGAACTCTTTAATTAATCTAAAGTGCACTGGTAAGACGCCATCTTTAGCAATGGTGGCTGCTTTTTTTTATTTGCAGCGCGCTATACGCACTTTCAATTTGATAATAAGGCTGCGCAACTTGTTTTTTTAAAATATTAAATCATGGCGGCCTTGCGTCTTGTGCACAGTTCGCCCAACTCGTTGTTTTTTTTGCAAATAAAGTCCCCGGGGATTGTTTCACAACCTCCCTGGGACATTCAGGGTTTTGTTTGTTTTACACGTTTTTCACCATGAATAGATTAAAATGAATCTCAAAAGAATGCATTTCTGTATGATATGCTCAAATGGAACAAAAATGCGTGGAGTACAAATGCCACCAACGTTTGTATGATGCATGCAAATTGTATTGATGTTACACAGATTTTAAATATATTTTAGAGTGTTATACTGTGTTAATGTGTGGAGCTGCGTGAATCTACTAAACATTAATTACGGCATTAGGCAAAATATGCACACCCATTTTATCAGCTGACTCCAGCCACTGTGACATGCTGGCAATAGTATTGGCAATAATTGAATTAAAAAAAAACATGTGGATGCAGGGTAGGGGAGGGGCCAGGGGAGGTGTGGGTTATTGTGCTGCAGATTTGTTGCTATACATCGGGGCTGAGGCAGAGACTGTGCGGACATTGTGCAACTTGGAGGGGTCGGGAGTGGGTGGGGGGCGTTGGGGGGGGGGTTGGTTGTATTGCGTTATGTATTCTTATATTTTTCCTGGCTGAAACCTATGGAAGTCAGTTGCTTCTGTGATAATGTATGGTATGATCCAGCAGAGGACTCTGGTGTGCAGAGCTCTGCGCTGTTTGCAATTGACAAATAAAAATATGTTTAAAAAAACAAACATTTGCAATACAATAGGTCTCGCATTTGCGAGAGTTTGAGCTATTAGACAATGCCTTTTATTTATGTGTTGGTTTTCAAAACAGATGTATAAAATGCATTACAATTCAAAACTTAAACTCTGGCAAATGTTAGACCTATTGCATTGCAAATGCTTGTTTTTTAAAGGTTTAACACTCCACTTGCCCCTCACTACCAAAGACTTTCAGTGGCATGCACTGGATATAGACGCGTTCCTGTTTTCTTACAACTTCCTCTTCCTAGAGCGACACCCAAAGCAAAGCGCGCGCCCGAGTCACTTGGAATTCGGAAGGAGGCGAGCCTAGCCTATGCACGAGACCCGTTCGGGCCATGACGTCAGTAGTAAACCTGACCGTGCACTTCCTGTGTCACTCAGCAGGCACGGCCAGGCTCGGCATGCGTCGTCAGGGAGGCCAGTGTGTAAACACATCTCTCTGGCAGCTGCCAGGGTGACTCTCTCTCCCCGCATCCCCGCGGGCGCACAGTGACCTTGTTGTACGTCTCCCCGGACTTGTTGAATCAGTTGCTCAAATCAAAAGTGACTCGCAAATTTATTTTGCATGTTTTCCCGCGATTCTATTTTTACCCGGGTGGGCCGACCACCTTCCTGTGACTGATGCAACCTGGCGGGGAAGTCTCCTGTGCATAGCACCGACTTGCTCTGCGGATTCGAGTGCACGCTGAAGGGGTGGTTGGTGTGCAGTAGTGATAAATAATTACCCAAAAAATCTGTTTTTGTGTGTGTAGAAAGCAGTTATGGGGCGGCCAGCGGGCTAGCTAACTGTACCTTATAGTGGTTTTTTCAAAATAAACAAGATATGATATTGTGATTTATCAGCTGGTTTATTAATTTCAGATGAAAGCTTCTTAAAACCCCATATCTTGTTAGATGAGGTGTTTTTTAAAGAACTTCTCCACAATGTGCGAGTTCCCAAAAATGCAGTGCTCAGAGAAAATACATTTTATTTTAAAATCTTCAGGTAAAAATCTAATATTATAAACCATCCTGAAATTCGAATTTTAGTGCCGAAAAATGCAAGGTATTTTAGAAGCAGAACATTTTGTCTGAATAACTTTACTTGAGCTTATTTTGTTGCAAATGCCTATACGATAACTTTTTTTAAGTTGTACTATTTTACCTACTATCTCTTTCTGACCACTCCAATCCTTCTGTGCATATTTGTGTTAACACACACAGTTTACGAACTGATATCCTGGTCATATGAGAATCCAGGACATGGTCACATTCTTGCTTTCAGGCCTGATTATTTTTTGTTATTCTTTAAGGGGTCCTACTTCGTTCATGGGCGCAGTCTAGGTAGTACAGAGATTTTCAACGAATTATTGAGGTTAAAGTGAGCTGTGATCAGGGGCGCAGACTGGTCAGTAAGATTGTGTGGGTGGGGGTTTCAGATTTTCCAATCATGCTGCCATATAATGTTAAAATACATTATACGACACGCAGGTTGCATGAGAGCAGTGCTTAATTTGTGAAAAAATAAGTGCCAGTGCCCTCGCCAGGAGCCCACTGCTACTTACACCACCCATTGCCCCTGCCAGCACTGACAATGGCACTACCAACACAACTGCAAACCTTCACACTCCTATAAGTAATACAATTCACACCATTATTGGCCCCATAAGCTATAATAATGGCTTGTGCGGCAGGTATTAGTCATTTTTATTGTAATTGGAATAATTAAACCACTGTTTTTGTGTTCATCTTTAAATTAGACAAACTGTCATAAGTGCTGGTGCCGAGCACCGGAAAGCGCCAGCTCAAATTAAGCACTGGATGAGAGGGGCCTAAGGGACAGTGAAAAGGGGAGACGAATGCGGATTGGTAGGAATACAAAGGGAAAGAAACACAATATTTTGTAAAATAACCAACATTTGTGAGGACTTTTAAAACAGAGAGTGAGAGTGTGTGCGCATTTTTGTCTACGTGTATGTAAATATTCTTGGTGAAATCCGACTGATATCTCACCATACCTGACTGAAAGCACCTGTACCCAACTATTTAAAAGAAAATACATTGATTAGGGGATGTAACACCGCCCCTCCTTCCCCGAAGCTATGCCCCTGTCTGTGATGTTATATAGCTTTGCAGGTGGTAGTTCCAAATGGCATGTCTTAGATTTGCAACTGACAAACGCAATGTTCCTTTTTGGCACTTGGGCACTGTGAGAACCTGGTTTAAGTGTAACACTGGCCTATAAGGCAGTATGGGTGGGGAGGTCCAGGGAGTAATTTCGGGTTGTTCACACATAATGCCCTGTGCACACCGCACAGAGCTTGCCTTTAGCATAGATTCTGTGATTGATGAGGTGCAGTGTCAGTACTACAACGATGTGGACCCGTGATATGTCTTGTTTTGAGGCTGTGCTGTAGGCTGCAGTATTTTACTCACAAACAGGAACAGGAACAGGAAGCACAAGTGCAGGCTTTATCAGAGGCTCTTCGAGTTGTCTAGGTGGCACAAATCAAAGGAAATGGTTGCTAGGATTTTCTGATGGTTTGTATCTTTTATGTTTTACAGTCAATGTTCTTCTATTCGTGTAGTTAGCTTTCTTGGCTTGTGCTAACCTTGAGGTGCATGTACTGAGTAATGAGTAGTTTTTGGTCAGCTTAACTCAATATTTAATTGCCATTCTGATTGCAAGGGCAAGCAATAGGTAGAAACAGTCCTCTTCATCCTTGAATAATCCTTGACAGCACACTTGTCTTTCTCCCAAGCTGGTCGAATGAAGAAAGGTCAAGGCCAATGAATGAATGAACATCTTATAGAGGCGCAAAGACTCGCAGAAGGGTGCCCTGCCACTAGCCGAGGTGAAGTGACTGACGCATAACGAAGTGTAACGTCAAGAGATCATTGAGGAAATACATGTGTTTTCAGAGCTTTTCTAAAAGGCAGAAAATTAGACTGCATGCAGGCTGAAAGAGACAGAGAATTCCTGAATTTAGCTGCTAGAAAAAGGAAAGGCCGCCCACACCTGGCTGTCTAAGTTTTAGCAACAGTCAAAATATGAAGAGAGGGTGGACACAATGAGGCAGTTGTATGATAACAATAGATCCTGTCCTGGAGATAATGAGGACCAAAACCATTTATGGCATGAAGACAAAGGGCACAAGGTCTTGATGGAAAGCCAGTGAAGGCTAGTCAGCTGATGTCATATGGAAGCATGGCGAGGAAAATTCAGAAAAAGACAGGCGGCAGAGTCCTATACTAATTGAAGAGAGAAATTAAATATTGAAGTAGACCAAGAAAAAGGGAATTAGCATAGTCTAGGAGCTAAAGAATAACCATTTGTACCACCTTTTTCTTCCGATGTGTAGGAAAAAAATGTAGGATTTACTTCAAAAGTGAATATAATAAAAACAAGTCCAAATATTATGAGAGTTGAGAGATAAAACGGAAAAGGAGAGTCAAAAGGAGGCCTAAATTACAGACAAAAGAGGAGACAGTGGGAGTAGGGCCATATTTGGTGAGCCACCAAGAGGATGGCCAAATGGAAGTGGCCTCCCTGAGCAACACAACCTCTTTTTTGCCATAGTTTAATTTCATCCAATTTGAGTTCACTCATTTTGCCAGTGCCTCACAGTTCTTCATTTTTGCCCCAGATGGACTATGGCGGATGCCGGTCCTGCAGTCCTTACACAGTGGGGCTGTAACACGGTGGGCATTCCTCAGCATAGGAGCATTCTTTGGGAGGAAGGTTGATGGGAGGCGGTGGAGGAAAGTTCCAAGTGATTTTACTGTTTTGAATTGTATTGTGGATGTACTGCACCCTATGAAGTTGAGTTCTCTGTCATTGCTGCACTCTGTAAATAAAACTAAAGAATTAACTATTTTATTAGGGCATTACGTTTTGTAGCTTTTTGAGCTAGAATAATGATAGGCATATAAAAATGAAACAGCAAGTAATACTGTGATTATATTATGAAGAAAATAAGAGGATGTGGGGAAGAGGAGCATTTGACATAAAAGTTGCCATCACATTTCCAATACCACTTATAGCCCATCAAAATCTGCCAGAAAAGAAACGATTTCCAAAGATGCTGCTGTTTTAGCGATTGTGCAGCTATTTCATGCCAAGGTGAGGCCTATCCTTGCTTTCTTTTGGGCCGACGGGAACCTTACTATGTCCCTGTGCCAAGACACATCAAATATACCAGGGTGCTGTGAATGACACAGTGCTCAATATGCCAGTCTGATAAAAAAAGTTGCTCAAATGTGTCAGGGTACTCATAACAAATTCTGCTTCACGCATCAACCGTCAGGGTAAGTGGTTTGCTCAAATAGACTAGGGTTTCTCAGTGTGCCAGTGATAATGTTCCAATATCTCAGGGCTAATGAGTATTCCAGTGGTGTGTGAATTCCCATTGCTACAAGCTGCTTATGGTGGAACTTTGTGCATCATCACAGTGGATATGGAATTGGGGCTACCCCTGGATATGAAGATATGATGATCCAAGCTTGCTTTTCTTGGATGCAATGCTGTTGAACCCATATGAAACCTTGGAAATTGAAAGCAGATTAGGCGTACTTGTTCCAAAGATTACAGTGGATTCTTTGTTTAGAGGAGCACACTCACTGAGTCTACAATATCAGCATGCTCAGTAAAGGGAGCACTGACTGATATTGAAATACTCCCAGGTTATGGAGCGTTTCTGTCTCACGCCTGAGTAGATGTCTGCTTGTCCGTCCAGTGCTCTAATAGGCAACATATCAATAGCATCTCTTTTTCTCCTTAAGTGGTACCCTTTGACAAAAGTACGATGAAAACCACCTGGACACAGATATTTGATGAAGACACTTTTGGTTACTGTGGTGCTATCAACTGGAATGGAGATGAATGGGTGTCATAAAGCACCTACATCATACTTCTTACCTTGTAAACATGTACAGATGCACTCTTCCGCACCTCACTGCATCCACAACTAACCCCACATAGAAAGTATATGGTGTGGCAATAGTGTAAACAAAAACAAAGGAATGGAATAAGACTTAAAAAGGGCACTGGAGATTACTCTCTGACTCATCACTATGCAGTTCACTGACACCTGTGGTCAAGGTGGTTATCTAAAGGCAAATATCTCTCTTTAGAACTTCTATAAAGCATTGCAACTTAACTTAGGATAGAACATTATATACCTTAAGAGTATCTCTGTGTTCTCCCCGCTGTTATTTGCATTGGCGCTCGAGCCACTTGTGGCTTGGGTCCGCTGGGATAGGTCGATCAAGGGGCTCAGATGGACACTTCACTGGGAGGACAAGATATCGCTCTACGCAGATGATATTTTGCTGTATTTGACATCTCCTCGGACTTCGCTTATAGCATTTTTGGACGTTCTGGAGGTCTTTGGAAGGTACTCAGGCTTCGCCATTACATGGACGAAGTCGGTTCTTTTTGTTTTGAGTGGTGACCCCCCGGAGGTCCCTCCGGGTTGTCCGGTCAAAATGGTAACGGAGGGATTCCAGTATCTTGGTATTTTTATATCCTTGGACCCTCAGAGCAGATACTCCAAGAACCTGTTGCCGCCCCTGGTTCGACTCAGGCGTGATGTGACCCGCTGGAAATCGTTCCCGCTGTCTCTCCTCGGTCGCGCTGTTCTGTTTAAAATGATGGCTCTTCCTCGTTTCCTGTATGCGCTTCAGAACTCCATGGACCCGGTTCCTCCGGCATACTTCAGGGAGGTTGAGTCTCTCCAGAGACAGCTCCTTTGGGACAGTAGGCCCAGGATTGCATTTGCGAAACTGGCGTTGCCGTGGTATGATGGGGGATCGGTCTACCTAATATCCGTAAGTATTACTGGGCGTCACAGTTGGCGGCGGTTAATCAGGCCATTTATGGCTCGCCATGGACTGCGGCCAGGTTCCCGGGGGAGAATTGACTAGGGCATTATATGCGCGGGGCGGACGTTTTCCCCTGGTGGGACCGGCAGCGGCTGCGGTGCAGGTCTGGCATGAGGTTAACCGCTCCCTTGGGTGGGAGAGGATGATTACACTGGCTACACCCCTCTGGAACTCTGAACGTCTGGGCAGTCTATGGAAGTCCAAGGGCTTTGACAAATGGGACCTTATTGGGATTTCCCGAGTGGGGGATCTCTGGGGTAAAGACGGTATCCTTCCGTTTGAAACCCTGCAGGAACGGTATCAACTGCAAGGGAGCGAGAGGTTTCGTTACCTCCAGATCAGACATGCGTTGCGTGCCGGTATCCCCTGGGATACTACGCTCCCAGTGGCCTCCCCTTTGGAGGACCGAGTACTGGACGGTCTTCTTCCTACGAAGACGATCTCCTTGATTTATAAGAAACTAGTTAACCACACGGAGGATCCCCTGGTGGTCCTTAGGGACAAGTGGACAGCTGATGGACTGATGCTAGATGACGAGGACTGGAGGGAGGCCATGGCCTCCCCGAGGGTCGTTGCAATTCAAATGAGGCTCCGGCTGGTCCAATTAAAGATTCTTCACCGTTGCTATGTGACCGGCCCACGGATGGTGCAAATGGGCTTGGCTGCGAGTGATGCATGCAAGAGAGGCTGTGGTGTGGCTGGAACGTTCCTTCATATTTTGTGGGACTGTCCTCTGATTCAGGAGTATTGGTCTACTATTCATGCCGGGGCACGTGAGGTTTGAGTTGGAGGCACGGCGGTGTCTACTGAACGTCTGGGAACCGACAGACCTCTTGTCCCATGGAAATATTTGGGCCACGTTGGCCTGCGTGATTGCCAAGCGCAATATCGCACAGCTGTGGGGAGCGTATCGGCCGCCTACTGTTGGGAAATGGATGGATGATTTGGATTGGTGCATGTTCAGAGAGCGAGCGGTGTATGTGGCCAGGGGAAGACCCAAGAAATGGGGTAAGATCTGGGGGGCCTGGAATGCATATAGGGGTGATATTTGCGCTTTCCCTGTCGTGCCGGAGGATCCAGTAATGTCAGAGAACCCATGAACCCGTACGTTATTATTTCTGATGTTTTTCTTTGATCAGGAGGTTATATTTATATATGTAATGTATGTGAGACTCATTCCAGTGTACTTATTGTATGTGTTTATGATTTACTTTTGTGTGCATTAATAAACAGATATTTTAAAAAAAAGAGTATCTCTGTGTAACATGCTCTGCTTTCTTGTACTGAGGCTGAACAATATTCGATACACATGTATGGTGAACTATCTTCCTTCTCTACTGACATGGTAACTACCTTCTGCTATTAGACTGCACACTCTATGGAGGTGATAGAGGGAGTGAGTTCCTATTGGTCTGTGTGTGCATCTGCAAAGTACTCAACAATCCTCAATATTACATGGTTCCCTGTATTAGAAACATATAAATGTACTAAACAATATATGCTCCAGCGCCAAGATGATATCTGAAGTGAACATGGGCTCTGTAAATAATAAATGAAATGAGCTCACATGATAATCGTCCAGACATGGGAAAACTGGAAAGTCTTGATGGTCTGGCCTACGAGGAGGAGGGCAGGGTCCCAACTGTGAGAAGTTGGCCTGGCATATGCTGTTCACTATTCTAGTAGGCACCTTGCGCCAGTCCAAACGACCCTTATTGATGGTAGGTTCAAGACAACCTTTATAGAAAGCTATCCTAGTGGTAGCTGTGGAGAGCAGCCTTCAGGCTAAGTCTTGAAGGAATGTAAAGCAACTTGTTTTACCAGTCTATATTCTCATGAATGACCAAATGGTAGGAGAACCACACCAGGTATATAAAAAATATATATGTATTTATTCTAAACACATCCCTATATTCTCTTTATGAGGCTAGAGGCAAAAGTACAAACAGTAAACCTAATTAGCACACAGTAAATTAGCACAGTATACGTTTTGCCCTAGGGGCCTCACAAACCATATACTAAGAAAGTGGTATAAGTACCGCTGTGAACATAGAGACAAGGCCTAGGGCCTGTAGAACCGCTGGGGCAACCAGGAACCTACCAAGGTAGGGATGCAGGAGACCCACGGGGGATGCGTGCAGTGTCTAAACACAGCCGTGAATCACCATTGACTTCTATGGAGAAAGTTGCGAGTATATTTTTAAAGTTTAAGGACACTTAGGAGTGAACTAGGAACAAACCCCTTCAGCACTGGACAGTTTGAGAGTCAAGACCCACGGGAGCACCGAAGTACTCGTGTTACCTCACCCAGGGAAGCCGGGTGCATAGGTGTCTTTTCGTGTCGGGTTTAGTCGTCGTTTCCTAAGGAGAGCTGCGAAGAAGTGCTGCAGGCGACCAGAGGAAAAGTGTCTGGATGGATCCAAGCGTGGATCAAACATCTGAAGAACCTGAAAGCAGAGGGGACAGAGCCTGGGTCACTTGCGAGTGACCAGGGAGGCAACAAGAAGATGCCAGCCGATGTCGGGTGATTTCAGGTGCAGTAGGTGAAGCTTGACTCTTCAGCCACGAGGACCAGGAGGCGTCGACGACAACCAGGAGCTGGATTCGAGCTGTCCCATGTTGGATGTCGAGTGCTGCAGTGTCGGTATCCGGATTGGACCCAACAAGCCTTGGCAACAGCAACCCACGCAGAATGCAGAGATTGGCTTTGGAGCAGACCAGCAAGGTCTAAGGGACTCACCCTTTGGAGGGGAGTCAGGGCACGTCTGGAGCAACCAGGAAAGCCCAAGAAACAAAAGAGTTGCCTTCGTGAGGACCCACCAGTCGACGGGCCAGGGATCCCGAAGGGGCCTCAAGCAGAAATGCTAGAAGCGGGCCCACGGAACACTCGTGGAGTGTAGGCCCACAATCTTCAGTGCAGATACTGCTCAGGGCTTGGACTATAAGTAGCCTAATGCACAACTTCGGGAAGGCTCTGGAAGTAGGTGCACTTGCAAATATGCACAGTGTCCAGGAGTTCCGGTCCCACGTCTCTCGTGTTGGCTGTGGGTCTCAGCTTTGCTATGATCTCGTGTCGGCCTCAGAGATGTCTGGAAGTCTGTGTCCTGTGTCACAGATTCTTCGGGATCTGGCGGGAGGCTAAAAAATGCAGACCGGCAAGATGCTTCTTTGGTGCCTGTTTGAAAAAGGGAGTCACTCCTTGACCCCAAGGGAGATCCTTCCGTCTTCTAGTCGAAACAGAATGTCGAAGTTCCAGGATATATGTTGCAGAGTTTCGTCCAGGGTAATCTAAAGTCCTAGGGACTGGGTTCCTATGCTTATACTGAGTTTAGGGGATGGACTAACTCTAAGGTCCCACCTATGGGAGGACCTGAGGAGGGGGTGGTTACACCCCTTTCCCTTTGTCCAGTTTCGCACCAGAGCTGGGGCTGAGTGCCCCAGCAACCGGTTTGAACTGGGAAATGCACAGGGACACCTTGTGCGCCCCAGGCACTGTCTGAAAAGCATTCACTGAATGCACCCACCCTGCCCCAATACACTAAAACCTGTCTGGGGGGTGGTTACACCTCCCTGTGACAGGAAACCTATTGTCCAGGCCTCCCCTGTCGGAGTTTCGTTCAGCAGCAGGAGGTCAGACTCGTGTCTGTGGCAGCAGCATTCATTATGTGATGCTGGGGCTCTTTAAAAATATTACCGGGTAAGTAAAAGGTGTACATGTCTTCTTCCTCTAGAAGGGTGGAATTCTACCCCCGCCGCCAGGACTGGCGGGGGGTGGGTAGGATTCCAAAGTGTTTGACACTCAACACAACATGTTTTGATGCAGCCATTCCAAAGTTAGCATTTACTGCGAGGTTACAATGCACTTAAGAGTATATGGTATGGCTGTATCACACAACAGCTATAAGGAAGGGATTCCGAAAACTGCAGAGGGGCTCAGCTCATGCTTGGGCACCCTCTCACACAAAACCAAGCACTCTGCCTTCAGGATTGTCAAGGACTGCCATAGGAGTGACTTATAGGTTTATATGTGTCCATTTTTAAAGGTAGATATAGGTATACTATATCTTAGTAAGGGGTGCTTACACCACCTTACCCAGGCTGCAGGAGCAGACCTGTGGAGTCATTTTGGAAGGCTTCCCAGGGGTGGCACAATACATGTTTCAGCCCCTGGTAGGCCTCTGGGGTACCTATGCCCTTGGTACCTAAGGTACCATATACTAGGGACTCCCAAGGGTAACCCAGTAACCAATTTGGAGTGTACCTAATGTACATGCAATCAGTTTAGAGAGGAAGCAGCTAGGCTGGGGTCCTGGTTAGCAGGGCCCCAGTCAGACTAAATTCGATAAATCAGTGAAACACAGCAAAACGTGGGGGTAACCATAGTAAGCAGATCCTACTCTCCTACACCAAAAAGCAAGGTTATGAGCTAACCATCTCTAAAAGAGGTTTGGTGTTATTATTTTTATAATCTTAATGTGGATTTTGTCTGATACTGCTTGTGTTTTTTCCTTTTAAAAACTGGGGACGAGCAAGAGTGCATTTTTCTGTATTCATATAACCCACCCAGGGCCAAGCAGAAACAGATATTTCTTACAAGGTATGAGTTCGGGAAGGAGGAGCCTCCTTTAAGAATACATTAGGAATGGTAGTGAGCTCCTGGTACAGGCTTGCTTATTGCAGTTTGCCAGTACTACGTAGACATGAGCAAGCTAGCAAACTAATAGGAGAGTCAAACTAGAGCACGCCAAGGATCTAACTAGGTTCTAAGAGCCCACACATGAGCTGAGGCTTCAACACATTTGGCATGTGAACTGTGCAACAAATGTCATGTAAAATATAATAAAGACTCTTCAAAATTAAAAATAAATGTATTTCTTTATGAATGATAATTTATAAGCATGAACTTGGAAACATTCAGCCCCCTCCCTCGCTCTGACTACAATGTTGTTAGTGAACTAAGAGACAAGTCAGTTGTCATGTGTACTCTAATTGTGGGTTCGGTTGTCATTATAGATGCAGCAACGTTAAAGTCTATTGAAACTTATACAAGAGAATATTTTGTTTTGCATTGCACATCCATAACTGATAACCTGTGCATGGGAGGTAGCGAGAGGCCTACTCAACAAATCAAGCAACCTACGTTTATTCCCACCTGAGCGGAAAATCTTGTACAGTAGACCTCTCCTCAAAAAAAAAAAAAACTCAACCTATCTGACTTAGCAAACTACAGGCCTATATCAAATTATCCAGTTTTTGAGACAGAGCCGTGTTTTTCTCAACTCTCTACCTTTACTTGAACATTATGACTTACTGTTAAACACCAGTCCAGTTTCAGACCAGACAGAGGCACAGTCAGCGATCAAACCCATATGAGGTGATCTATAACTCACAGTGGACAAAAATTGGAATACCTGCCTTGTTACTTTTGGATTTATCATCTGCATTTGACACTGTTCACCACCACATGCTGCTGCAAAGAATCCACAATCTCCGAATCCATGAAAATGCTCTAAAATAGACTGCTTCTTAACTCACAGAAAGCTGAAGAGTAGTCTACCTAACCACTTTTGCATCAACTCCTCTCACACAACACTGTGGCGTTCCTCAGGTTTCCAACATATCCCCTCTATTATTCAACATCTACCTAATCCCTTACCATATCTGATTAAATTACACAACCTCACCTGTTTCAACTATGCAAATGGCACCCAAATCATTTAAAAAATGGATTGCCCCAAGACCTCTACAATTTATAACTTCATAACTGCCTTCGTACCATAAACACATCGATGATGAACAACCATCTAAAGCTCAATACCGCAAAGACAGAGATTATGACCCGCAGACAATGGCAAAAGTTCCAGCCTATCACCATCTGGCCTAAGGAACTTCAAGCCCCTCCATTAACATTAAGAGAAGTTACAAAACTAGGAGAAACCATGGATTTAGACTTATCTGAGATACCTCATGCTAAGAACCACACAAAGTGTGCCATCTACACAATGAAAACATCACTTCACAGTTTCCCATACCAACATAAACTGCAAGCCATCCTCACACTTGTAATCTACAAGTTTAACCATGCCAACAGCCTACGTCTTGGCGCACCTGCATTCATCATACTCAAAATACAACTCATCCAAAAAGCTGCTGAAAGGTACCTTCTCCGCCATCACCCAAGAGAACACATGACTCTGGCCCTGCAGTTGCTCCACTGGATACCGTTTGCTAGAAGGGCACTGTTCAAGGCACTCTGTTTTGTCCACAGAACCTCCCAAGGAAAAGTACTACTATACCTACAAGCTAAATTCAAGCAATACAAATTAAATAAACACTGTGCTTCAGGCTTGCACCAGTTACCAGCATACCACCTGGACTAAGAAATTCATAGTAGCCACATGTAAGAAAGTGGCTCTGTATATACTGGACCAAAGTAAGGTACAGTGTGCACAGAGTCCACAGTCCCCAGAGGTTTGGCAGTGGCTACAGTTAGATATAACCTTACTCTCTAAAGTGGTAGCTTGGTCGAGCAATAAGGCAGTATCAGAGGACAGTGTAAAGCATTTGTTGTACACACTCAGTCAGCAAATGGTCTTGCACACTCAAGAACTGAACTCTAGGCCAATGGTTTGAATAAAAAATATATAGTTGTTTGATTTTAGAACCAACAGTAGGTATCAAAATATACTTTCTCAGAATGAGTTACTTTAGTTAAATACTTTTTCAATAGGCAATAGACTTTTGAGTATAATAGTTACAGTTGTTGCAATAGGCAACACAATTTCAAACACAATGTGACATTGAGCTCAATGGGAATTTCTAGTTAAATGCAATTAATTACTTTATGGATTACGTTTCTAACCACAGAAATGGATCCTTGATTCAGTCCTGGGACATCTCCTGCAAGCAGTTGAGTAAAAGCGTTTTGGTTACAGTTGTGATTTTTAAGGAATATTATTGTATTTTAAAAGTTGACACTTAGAAACTTTTTCACATAGAATCACCAATGTTATCCTACGGGAGGAAATTCACTTAGCAGGTAAGTAGTATTATCATTACTTTTTGCTACTCAGCGTTGGATCCTGGATCCAGCACTGGTGATCTCCTGTAAACAATTGAAAGAATGCGTTTATGTCATACAGGCGATTTTTAACTAATATTTGTACGTTTCAAAAAGCGACACGTAAAAACTGTTCAGCAAAAAACAGGCAATGTTATCTTATGGAAGGAAATTCAAGTTACCGGTAAGTACAGTTATGATTACTTTTCAGGGTCAGTGCTGGGTACCAAGATCCAGCACTGGGATCTCTCCTGATAACAGGTGAGTATTTTTGTTTTCGTGATTCAGCTGATTTTAGATGAATATTTGAAAGTTTCAAAACTCCACAGAATTTCCAAGTGAAACCAGTCAATGTTACCCTACGGAAGAAAAGTGAGTTATCGGCTTTTGGGTAAGTACTCGACTGGCAGAGTTAAGGTTCTGGGCAGAGACTCAGGGGTCTCCCAGGGTCAGGTAGAACTAGTTGTTACACCCTCAGTGGCAAAGGGGCAGCTGGGTGCAGAGACAGTTAGGCCCAAGGTTAGCCTATGGGAGGCAGAGGGCCTTTGGTTGGTGGCTGCTGGCAAGCAGGCCATGCGGCTGTGGGAGCTGGGCTCCTGGTCACTTTCTCAGGGCAAGTGGGGAAGTAGATTAGGTCAGAGGTTGCACTCCCAGGGGCACTCGGGCGGCTGGGTGCAGGGTGCTTTTGAGCCGTCGAGCGCTCAATGTTATTCAATGGGAAAGCTGGAAGTTGAACAAAGGCTGCATGCTCGGGGACGGAGATTCTTCAGGTGCGACCACCACTTTGAGAGGTAAGTTGGGATTTTGGAGGATATGTAGGCACTCAGGAGTTGTGCACAGGGGGCGTGGGCCTCCGGGTGCAGGGGTGTCTTTTGACGTCAGGAAATCTTACCCTCAGCTGGTCGCGGTTAGAGAGGTCCCTGGTTGTGAGGCTGCAGGCGTCGTCTGGGTCGTCGAGGAGGGTCCTTGGGCACTGGATTTGTGGTCACAATCACCCGGGGGATGTCCTCGTGGTCTTTGTCTACTCAGGACAGGCCGGACTCAGCGGGTGCAGAGTGTGCTGGATTTGCAGTTCCTGGCTGGCACCAGGGGTGTTGCTGTTTGAGCAGAATCACTGCTCATGGGAGTCCCAGTCTTTTAGATGAGCAAGGCAGGCAGGTCCTCTGGGGTTTTCGAGGTTGCTGTCCACAGGAGATGCCGGGGTTTAGCAGGAGCAGGTTCAAGGATCGACTGGCCTGTAGGGCTGGGGCGGAGCCAGTTGGTGTTGTCCTTTTGTTAGAAGCTGCACGGCAGATCTTCCTTCTTCTTGTTCTTCTTTCTTGTTTTCAAATCGGGATCTGAGGAAGGAAGGTTCAGGGTGCCCCTAAATACTACATTTAGGGGTGTTACAGGTAGGGTAAGGGCAGGGACCAATGGGTCCCTGTCCTGGGGTGAGTACACCCCCTAACCTACTCCTCTCCTGTGGGAGGGAGGCAGGAGCCTATCTCTGATTGGGCAGGGCTCCCCATCTTCAAGATGGCCGGAGCCCGGAGTTATGCTTTACCTCGCCTCTCCCACCTGAGGGGTGAGGTTGGCAGAGGCTGGCACACCCCCTTTTCTCACTTAAGGTTTTCCGCCTGTCTTACCGCCAGAGTGGGGGTCAGAACCGGTGGGGGCCAGTTGCTGAGTACAGCAATTGGCCTGGGGAAGCTCACAAAAGGCGGCATGCCTTTGAAGCTTCCCCTGCCCATCCTGGGGGAGGAGGCTTGGCACCTTGTCCCAGGATGTGCATTGTTTCAGGCCCCCGAGAGCAGCAAGCTCTCGACCCAGGGGTCCAGAAACATGTCTGGTGGTGGCAGCCTCAGGAGCCACGCAGTCAGGACACTGGTAGTTCGTTAGCTTTCAGGGGGCATCTCTAAGATGCCCTCTGTAGTGCATTTTACATTAAATCCCACACTGGCATCAGTGTGGGTTTAATGTGCTGAGAAGTTTGATACCAAACTTCTCAGTCTTCAGTGTAGCCATTATGGTGCTGTGGAGTTCGTAATGACAACCTCCCAGCACCATATAGTCTTAATGGCATCACTGCCAGGAATGGCCAGGGTACTGTAGGGTTGTGTTTTTTCTAGACAAGGGAAAACCCGAAGGAGTAGCACTAGGGTCCTTGGGCAGTAATCTATTGTACAAGACAGTGGACCCTAGTTATTTAGGATCATGTAAAGGAATAGACATATACTAAATAGTATATAACCTCTGTCCAGCCGGACAGGAATTTATTATTTAGATTTTTTGTAATGGTTCAGATTTTTCAACATTTATACAAAAGTGGGCACAACCTGTGACCCACAGGAGACAAGACAAAACAAGTGACAAGATTTCATGTAGAAAGCGCACAAGGCGGTCTGTACTATTACTCAGTATAACAGACTAAGATTCATTTTGAGCAACCCATTGTTAGCAACATTTCTGTAAATTCATAACAACATATGGTGCTTTTAAAGTCGACGACGTTTCGATGCAATTCAAAGATACATGCATCATCTTCAGGACAAAACTATTAAGCCATGTTTGTCTTGAGATTATTTTACATATGTTACATAACCACTGTTGCGATTCACATAAATACAAGTGGAGAAAAAGAGGAAAAAACATAAACAGAAAAATTTCAATTAGACGCTAGGCATGACTGAATTTCATAGTCTGGTGCTACTGTCAAGGTTTAGAGGTGACATGGTGATTTAAAAAAAAAACATTGGTGAAGGTTGTGCATCGTTTCAACAGTTGCATGCGTACCACCTGGGTTTTTTTTTGGTGTTCGGCGCTCTGCGCAAGAATGCAAGTGATATTGGTGAAATTTAAAACCATTCATTCGAGCTGTACTTCGTGCATATTCACGCCGGTATAACCCCTGGGGTTGTTTTATCACAAGTTGTATAGAGCATTCAGTACTTATACGTTGATAATAGAGACCATTCATAGGAGCTATACTTAGTGCAATCTCATGCAGACGTGCCTCCTCGGGTTGTTTCAACTCAGAGATAGTTGTATTAAGTATTTCATACTCATGAATTGAACCATGGTATCATGCGAGAAGCCGTGGCGATTCGTGGTGAAGACGTGAGAAAATAGAAATAAACGGCGCCGTGATAACTAAACGGCGCAGTGAACTGGGTGGAAGAAGGTAGAGCGAGGGAGTGAGGTTGCTATCTCGGTTGGCCAGGTCATACCTGGAAGGGCTGAATACGATAGCCGTGTTGCAGTTATGGGCTGATTATAATAGCCGTTTTTTAAGTCAGGGGGCCGCGGGATATTTGCATGGCATCTATGAGGGCGGGAAAATCGAGAGCATTATTTTAGCAATTACTTGTGAAAGCTTGTCGTGCTCTTAAAAAGTGCAGCTAAAATACTCACTTCAGGTTGGTCAGCACGGGGAATTTACCGGAAACTGGGGAATAAGGGGAGGGATAATTAGTTAAGTAATAATCTGAAATAGGCGGGTAACCGTAAAGACAATCTAAGTCTTACTTGATAAAATAAGTTCCTAGATCTGGAACGCGGTGCTGCCGGGCTTCCAAATGGAATGCTGAGAAAACAAGAGTATTAATTATTAACAAGCCCCAGGTCGGATAATATGGGAGGAGGAGTGGAGGGGAGGCTCGGACATCGTAGGTTACTTACTGTGAGAGGACTTGCTCGATGGCAGACCGGATGGGGTTCTGGCGGTGATCGCTACAGAGTGGTGGGAGGGACTGGGTTTTGGAGGTGCCAGACATAGAAGAAGGACTAAAGAGTCCGTGACCGGGCAGACATCTTAGAATGGTGAAAGTGGATTGGGAATCCGTGACAGATGGTGCTCTTGTGACATGTGGTGATACATACGTGCTTTTTAAAAAAACATGTTGAGAGACATTTATAACAGTTCGATTGATTTCATCAAGGGGGCCACTGGGAGCGGTCCTGCTGTGAAAAAAATGTTATAGTAAGGAAGTCCAGTCCTCAATCCTGTTTAGCCCTTTCCTTATACTGTCTGTTTTCAGGATCCAATGCAACTCCTCTTTATTTAGGATTTGGGAAATGTCTGCTCCTCGTGGGGGGGCTTTGATCTGTGTGATGACAGTCCAAGTGAAGTCATCTTCCGTGTGTCTCTTTTCTTTGAAGTGTTCCACAAGAGGCGCATTGGCTGTTTGGCATCGGATTCTGCTCCTGTGTTGTCCTATTCGTAGCTTAACCTTCTGGCTTGTTTGTCCTATATATAGTAGCATACATGGACAGACAATCGCATAAATCACATTGTTAGAATTACAATTTGTGAAGTACTGTCTGTCATATTTAATTGTTCCATAGGAGAAGGTCTTGCCCTCAATGGTTGAGCCACAGGAGACACACTGACCACATTTGGCATGACCCTTGAGGGCCGGTAAGTCCCACATATCATTTAGTGTAGTTCTTATTTCAGGTTGAGGGAGTGATGCGCGTACCAAGTGATCTTTTATATTTTTCGCTCTTTTGAAGGCGAACATTGGTCGTTCCAAGTTAAGGACCCCAGCATTAAGTACCGGCCAGTGTTTTACAACACTCTTCTTGATTGCATTAGATGCAGGTGAGAACGTTGTCACACAGGTAATTCTTTCTGAGTTGTTTTTGATACGTGGTTCTAGTAATGTCTGTCTGGGGCAGTACCATGCTCTTTTTAGTGAGCGGCGTACCAATTTGCGTGGATAGCCTCGTTGTCTTAATTTTTGACTCAGTGTCTTTGCCTCTGCAAAGTAGTCTTGTTTGAAATAACAATTTCTACGGATACGTAGAAACTGCGAGTAAGGCAGAGAATCTCTTAGGGCGCGGGGATGGTGACTACTATAATTCAGTAACTTGTTTCTTTCTGTAGGTTTTCTGTGAAGACTTGTTATCAATTGTCCCTCGCAGTGTTTTATCTCAATGTCTAGGAAAGGTAGAGATTCCTTGCTAGTGTTTAGGGTGTATTTCAGGCCCCCGCTGTTGTTATTTAGCCAGTGTAGGAATTGGTTAAGTGAGTCCTCTGAGTCTGTCCATATCATAAAGATGTCATCAATGTACCTTTTCCACAGGGCAATGCCACTGTGGAAAGGGTTTGATGCATCGAGGATGGTAAGGTTTTCAAGGTGGTCCATATACAAAATGGCCAGGTTGGGGGCAAAAATAGCCCCCATAGATGTTCCATGGACTTGTCCATAAAACTGTCCTTCAAAAAGAAAGAAATTGTTTGTTAAACATATCTCTAGCAGTTGGAGGATAAAAACAGATGGGACATTATGAGGCCGAGGACGTGTGTCTAGAACAGTTTCTATCACTCGGAGGGACTCATATTGGGGTATATTAGTGTATAGTGATTCCACATCCAGCGTGCACATTGTGCTGGATGTGGGATCAAAGGGGTGTTCTTCAATGAGGTTAATCATAGACATAGTATCTCTGATGTAGCATGTGGTAGTGGGGACAAACGGTTTAATGAAATGATCAATATAATGTCCTAGGGGTTCTAGGATAGACCCACACCCAGACACTATAGGTCGTCCTGGAGGTTGTTCAGGGTTTTTATGGATCTTGGGAAGGCAATATATGACCGGAGTCCTTGGGGCTTTGGTATTGAGGAACTCAAATTCCTTTTTAGACAGAAAACCTGCTTCTAAGCCTTCGTTGGTCACTTCAGATATTAGTTTCTGGATTTCAGCAGTGGGGTTACGAGGTAATTTGCAGTAGTGCTCTTGAATCGAGAGTTGACGCAGAATTTCATTTTTGTACCGCCCCATTTCTTGAATTACAATGCCTCCGCCTTTATCAGCCGGTTTTATGACTAATGATTGATTGTTTTTGAGAGTAGAGAGAGCGTTTTTTTCTTGAATAGAGATATTGTAGGGGATGAAGGATCTTTTATTTTCTAACGAGGCCAAGTCATTCAGGACTAATTTCTCAAATGTGAGAATTTCTGGAGGAACCATGGCGCTAGTAGGTGAGAATTTAGATGGGGGTTTAAATGGAGTATTGGCATATTTCTGAGGGCTAGGGTTCAAGATGAAGTAGCTATGTAGCCTAACTTTCCTGAAGAACCTAAGGAGTTCGGTCTGGGCATCTAGAAAATTAGGGCGGACCGTAGGGACAAATGAGAGACCCTTGCTGAGCAGTGAGATTTCACTACATGATAGCGTGTGTTTTGTAAGGTTGAAAATAGGGAGGAGTGTGGTATTGTTTTGGGCATTTTCATGTTCATAGTCGTGTTCATTTACCACTGGTAATGTTGACGACGGGTGAAGCGTTCGCCTGGAGGGTTCGGCCATCTCTGTGGTTGTTTGCCTCTGCCCTTCCCTGGTGGTTCTGGTTGTCCTTGGCCTCTTGATAAAAAATTCCTGTTTGAGGGGCCTGGGCTGTCACTTTGATCAGAGTTACCTGAGGAATCGGCTGAACTGTCTGAAAATCCTACAAAGTTCTGCCGCCTATTAAACCTACCCCACGGTCTCTGATTTTGGGGCCCGCTATATGCGCGATTGGTATAGTAATCCTTAGTGAGGTATGGGTATGCCCTTTCTTGACTAAAGCTTTTTATATCTTTTCTGACTTTAGTGGTTTTTTTGTCGGTTTCAAATTTATGAAAATCGTCGACAGTTTTTTGGATCTGGTCTAAAAGTTTTTTTGCCTCAGTGTTTGTGTTATCATCATTTATTTGTTTCTCTAAGTCGCTGATTTCAATGGCCAGTTTTTTTAGTTCCTCTGTCGCGATATCAATCCCTAGCACCATCCAGTGCCGGGAGCATGTAGTACTTATATAGCTAAATCCGTTGAGGTATTTCGGATTGTCTGTAAAGACACCAGGGATATTACGTACCTGTAGCCCGATAGGGATTATATTGGCCTTGAGATAATCTGTTAGCAGTTTTATCATTAATGTAAGTCTGACTTCTTTTTTCTTTGCTTTCTCCAACTCGTCTTTAGAAGAAGAGCTTGGTGGGTTGGGGGTGTTGCCTGAATCAGAAAGTAGAGAAGGGCCTCCTAGGATTTTGTTGATATAATCAAGATTATATAGTGGTGGGTGGGGGTCAGACATGCCTAGTAAGAGGTGTTTTTTGGAAAAAGGAGATTTATAAGTGAGGGGAGTGAAGGTTGGGACCCACTTTTAAGGAAAAAGGGGGGGAGGGATTCCAATCCCTTGCAATCATGCGATTGCGCTAAATTCTGTTTTTTCTAGACAAGGGAAAACCCGAAGGAGTAGCACTAGGGTCCTTGGGCAGTAATCTATTGTACAAGACAGTGGACCCTAGTTATTTAGGATCATGTAAAGGAATAGACATATACTAAATAGTATATAACCTCTGTCCAGCCGGACAGGAATTTATTATTTAGATTTTTTGTAATGGTTCAGATTTTTCAACATTTATACAAAAGTGGGCACAACCTGTGACCCACAGGAGACAAGACAAAACAAGTGACAAGATTTCATGTAGAAAGCGCACAAGGCGGTCTGTACTATTACTCAGTATAACAGACTAAGATTCATTTTGAGCAACCCATTGTTAGCAACATTTCTGTAAATTCATAACAACATATGGTGCTTTTAAAGTCGACGACGTTTCGATGCAATTCAAAGATACATGCATCATCTTCAGGACAAAACTATTAAGCCATGTTTGTCTTGAGATTATTTTCCATATGTTACATAACCACTGTTGCGATTCACATAAATACAAGTGGAGAAAAAGAGGAAAAAACATAAACAGAAAAATTTCAATTAGACGCTAGGCATGACTGAATTTCATAGTCTGGTGCTACTGTCAAGGTTTAGAGGTGACATGGTGATTTTTAAAAAAAACATTGGTGAAGGTTGTGCATCGTTTCAACAGTTGCATGCGTACCACCTGGGGTTTTTTTTGGTGTTCGGTGCTCTGCGCAAGAATGCAAGTGATATTGGTGAAATTTAAAACCATTCATTCGAGCTGTACTTCGTGCATATTCACGCCGGTATAACCCCTGGGGTTGTTTTATCACAAGTTGTATAGAGCATTCAGTACTTATACGTTGATAATAGAGACCATTCATAGGAGCTATACTTAGTGCAATCTCATGCAGACGTGCCTCCTCGGGTTGTTTCAACTCAGAGATAGTTGTATTAAGTATTTCATACTCCTGAATTGAACCATGGTACCATGCGAGAAGCCGTGGCGATTCGTGGTGAAGACGTGAGAAAATAGAAATAAACGGCGCGGTGATAACTAAACGGCGCAGTGAACTGGGTGGAAGAAGGTAGAGCGAGGGAGTGAGGTTGCTATCTCGGTTGGCCAGGTCATACCTGGAAGGGCTGAATACGATAGCCGTGTTGCAGTTATGGGCTGATTATAATAGCCGTTTTTTAAGTCAGGGGGCCGCGGGATATTTGCATGGCATCTATGAGGGCGGGAAAATCGAGAGCATTATTTTAGCAATTACTTGTGAAAGCTTGTCGTGCTCTTAAAAAGTGCAGCTAAAATACTCACTTCAGGTTGGTCAGCACGGGGAATTTACCGGAAACTGGGGAATAAGGGGAGGGATAATTAGTTAAGTAATAATCTGAAATAGGCGGGTAACCGTAAAGACAATCTAAGTCTTACTTGATAAAATAAGTTCCTAGATCTGGAACGCGGTGCTGCCGGGCTTCCAAATGGAATGCTGAGAAAAAAAGAGTATTAATTATTAACAAGCCCTGGGTCGGATAATATGGGAGGAGGAGTGGAGGGGAGGCTCGGACATCGTAGGTTACTTACAGTGAGAGGACTTGCTCGATGGCAGACCGGATGGGGTTCTGGCGGTGATCGCTACAGAGTGGTGGGAGGGACTGGGTTTTGGAGGTGCCTGACATAGAAGAAGGACTAAAGAGTCCGTGACCGGGCAGACATCTTAGAATGGTGAAAGTGGATTGGGAATCCGTGACAGATGGTGCTCTTGTGACATGTGGTGATACATACGTGCTTTTTAAAAAAACATGTTGAGAGACATTTATAACAGTTCGATTGATTTCATCAAGGGGGCCACTGGGAGCGGTCCTGCTGTGAAAAATTTTTTATAGTAAGGAAGTCCAGTCCTCAATCCTGTTTAGCCCTTTCCTTATACTGTCTGTTTTCAGGATCCAATGCAACTCCTCTTTATTTAGGATTTGGGAAATGTCTGCTCCTCGTGGGGGGGCTTTGATCTGTGTGATGACAGTCCAAGTGAAGTCATCTTCCGTGTGTCTCTTTTCTTTGAAGTGTTCCACAAGAGGCGCATTGGCGGTTTGGCATCGGATTCTGCTCCTGTGTTGTCCTATTCGTAGCTTAACCTTCTGGCTTGTTTGTCCTATATATAGTAGCATACATGGACAGAAAATCGCATAAATCACATTGTTAGAATTACAATTTGTGAAGTACTGTCTGTCATATTTAATTGTTCCATAGGAGAAGGTCTTGCCCTTAATGGTTGAGCCACAGGAGACACACTGACCACATTTGGCATGACCCTTGAGGGCCGGTAAGTCCCACATATCATTTAGTGTAGTTCTTATTTCAGGTTGAGGGAGTGATGCGCGTACCAAGTGATCTTTTATATTTTTCGCTCTTTTGAAGGCGAACATTGGTCGTTCCAAGTTAAGGACCCCAGCATTAAGTACCGGCCAGTGTTTTACAACACTCTTCTTGATTGCATTAGATGCAGGTGAGAACGTTGTCACACAGGTAATTCTTTCTGAGTTGTTTTTGATACGTGGTTCTAGTAATGTCTCTCTGGGGCAGCACCATGCTCTTTTTAGTGAGCGGCGTACCAATTTGCGTGGATAGCCTCGTTGTCTTAATTTTTGACTCAGTGTCTTTGCCTCTGCAAAGTAGTCTTGTTTGAAATAACAATTTCTACGGATACGTAGAAACTGCGAGTAAGGCAGAGAATCTCTTAGGGCGCGGGGATGGTGACTACTATAATTCAGTAACTTGTTTCTTTCTGTAGGTTTTCTGTGAAGACTTGTTATCAATTGTCCCTCGCAGTGTTTTATCTCAATGTCTAGGAAAGGTAGAGATTCCTTGCTAGTGTTTAGGGTGTATTTCAGGCCCCCGCTGTTGTTATTTAGCCAGTGTAGGAATTGGTTAAGTGAGTCCTCTGAGTCTGTCCATATCATAAAGATGTCATCAATGTACCTTTTCCACAGGGCAATGCCACTGTGGAAAGGGTTTGATGCATCGAGGATGGTAAGGTTTTCAAGGTGGTCCATATACAAAATGGCCAGGTTGGGGGCAAAAATAGCCCCCATAGATGTTCCACGGACTTGTCCATAAAACTGTCCTTCAAAAAGAAAGAAATTGTTTGTTAAACATATCTCTAGCAGTTGGAGGATAAAAACAGATGGGACATTATGAGGCCGAGGACGTGTGTCTAGAACAGTTTCTATCACTCGGAGGGACTCATATTGGGGTATATTAGTGTATAGTGATTCCACATCCAGCGTGCACATTGTGCTGGATGTGGGATCAAAGGGGTGTTCTTCAATGAGGTTAATCATAGACATAGTATCTCTGATGTAGCATGTGGTAGTGGGGACAAACGGTTTAATGAAATGATCAATATAATGTCCTAGGGGTTCTAGGATAGACCCACACCCAGACACTATAGGTCGTCCTGGAGGTTGTTCAGGGTTTTTATGGATCTTGGGAAGGCAATCTATGACCGGAGTCCTTGGGGCTTTGGTATTGAGGAACTCAAATTCCTTTTTAGACAGAAAACCTGCTTCTAAGCCTTCGTTGGTCACTTCAGATATTAGTTTCTGGATTTCAGCAGTGGGGTTACGAGGTAATTTGCAGTAGTGCTCTTGAATCGAGAGTTGACGCAGAATTTCATTTTTGTACCGCCCCATTTCTTGAATTACAATGCCTCCGCCTTTATCAGCCGGTTTTATGACTAATGATTGATTGTTTTTGAGAGTAGAGAGAGCGTTTTTTTCTTGAATAGAGATATTGTAGGGGATGAAGGATCTTTTATTTTCTAACGAGGCCAAGTCATTCAGGACTAATTTCTCAAATGTGAGAATTTCTGGAGGAACCATGGCGCTAGTAGGTGAGAATTTAGATGGGGGTTTAAATGGAGTATTGGCATATTTCTGAGGGCTAGGGTTCAAGATGAAGTAGCTATGTAGCCTAACTTTCCTGAAGAACCTAAGGAGTTCGGTCTGGGCATCTAGAAAATTAGGGCGGACCGTAGGGACAAATGAGAGACCCTTGCTGAGCAGTGAGATTTCACTACATGATAGCGTGTGTTTTGTAAGGTTGAAAATAGGGAGGAGTGTGGTATTGTTTTGGGCATTTTCATGTTCATAGTCGTGTTCATTTACCACTGGTAATGTTGACGACGGGTGAAGCGTTCGCCTGGAGGGTTCGGCCATCTCTGTGGTTGTTTGCCTCTGCCCTTCCCTGGTGGTTCTGGTTGTCCTTGGCCTCTTGATAAAAAATTCCTGTTTGAGGGGCCTGGGCTGTCACTTTGATCAGAGTTACCTGAGGAATCGGCTGAACTGTCTGAAAATCCTACAAAGTTCTGCCGCCTATTAAACCTACCCCACGGTCTCTGATTTTGGGGCCCGCTATATGCGCGATTGGTATAGTAATCCTTAGTGAGGTATGGGTGTGCCCTTTCTTGACTAAAGCTTTTTATATCTTTTCTGACTTTAGTGGTTTTTTTGTCGGTTTCAAATTTATGAAAATCGTCGACAGTTTTTTGGATCTGGTCTAAAAGTTTTTTTGCCTCAGTGTTTGTGTTATCATCATTTATTTGTTTCTCTAAGTCGCTGATTTCAATGGCCAGTTTTTTTAGTTCCTCTGTCGCGATATCAATCCCTAGCACCATCCAGTGCCGGGAGCATGTAGTACTTATATAGCTAAATCCGTAGAGGTATTTCGGATTGTCTGTAAAGACACCAGGGATATTACGTACCTGTAGCCCGATAGGGATTATATTGGCCTTGAGATAATCTGTTAGCAGTTTTATCATTAATGTAAGTCTGACTTCTTTTTTCTTTGCTTTCTCCAACTCGTCTTTAGAAGAAGAGCTTGGTGCGTTGGGGGTGTTGCCTGAATCAGAAAGTAGAGAAGGGCCTCCTAGGATTTTGTTGATATAATCAAGATTATATAGTGGTGGGTGGGGGTCAGACATGCCTAGTAAGAGGTGTTTTTTGGAAAAAGGAGATTTATAAGTGAGGGGAGTGAAGGTTGGGACCCACTTTTAAGGAAAAAGGGGGGGAGGGATTCCAATCCCTTGCAATCATGCGATTGTGCTAAATTCTGTTTTTTCTAGACAAGGGAAAACCCGAAGGAGTAGCACTAGGGTCCTTGGGCAGTAATCTATTGTACAAGACAGTGGACCCTAGTTATTTAGGATCATGTAAAGGAATAGACATATACTAAATAGTATATAACCTCTGTCCAGCCGGACAGGAATTTATTATTTAGATTTTTTGTAATGGTTCAGATTTTTCAACATTTATACAAAAGTGGGCACAACCTGTGACCCACAGGAGACAAGACAAAACAAGTGACAAGATTTCATGTAGAAAGCGCACAAGGCGGTCTGTACTATTACTCAGTATAACAGACTAAGATTCATTTTGAGCAACCCATTGTTAGCAACATTTCTGTAAATTCATAACAACATATGGTGCTTTTAAAGTCGACGACGTTTCGATGCAATTCAAAGATACATGCATCATCTTCAGGACAAAACTATTAAGCCATGTTTGTCTTGAGATTATTTTCCATATGTTACATAACCACTGTTGCGATTCACATAAATACAAGTGGAGAAAAAGAGGAAAAAACATAAACAGAAAAATTTCAATTAGACGCTAGGCATGACTGAATTTCATAGTCTGGTGCTACTGTCAAGGATTAGAGGTGACATGGTGATTTTAAAAAAAAACATTGGTGAAGGTTGTGCATCGTTTCAACAGTTGCATGCGTACCACCTGGGTTTTTTTTTGGTGTTCGGTGCTCTGCGCAAGAATGCAAGTGATATTGGTGAAATTTAAAACCATTCATTCGAGCTGTACTTCGTGCATATTCACGCCGGTATAACCCCTGGGGTTGTTTTATCACAAGTTGTATAGAGCATTCAGTACTTATACGTTGATAATAGAGACCATTCATAGGAGCTATACTTAGTGCAATCTCATGCAGACGTGCCTCCTCGGGTTGTTTCAACTCAGAGATAGTTGTATTAAGTATTTCATACTCCTGAATTGAACCATGGTACCATGCGAGAAGCCGTGGCGATTCGTGGTGAAGACGTGAGAAAATAGAAATAAACGGCGCGGTGATAACTAAACGGCGCAGTGAACTGGGTGGAAGAAGGTAGAGCGAGGGAGTGAGGTTGCTATCTCGGTTGGCCAGGTCATACCTGGAAGGGCTGAATACGATAGCCGTGTTGCAGTTATGGGCTGATTATAATAGCCGTTTTTTAAGTCAGGGGGCCGCGGGATATTTGCATGGCATCTATGAGGGCGGGAAAATCGAGAGCATTATTTTAGCAATTACTTGTGAAAGCTTGTCGTGCTCTTAAAAAGTGCAGCTAAAATACTCACTTCAGGTTGGTCAGCACGGGGAATTTACCGGAAACTGGGGAATAAGGGGAGGGATAATTAGTTAAGTAATAATCTGAAATAGGCGGGTAACCGTAAAGACAATCTAAGTCTTACTTGATAAAATAAGTTCCTAGATCTGGAACGCGGTGCTGCCGGGCTTCCAAATGGAATGCTGAGAAAACAAGAGTATTAATTATTAACAAGCCCCGGGTCGGATAATATGGGAGGAGGAGTGGAGGGGAGGCTCGGACATCGTAGGTTACTTACTATGAGAGGACTTGCTCGATGGCAGACCGGATGGGGTTCTGGCGGTGATCGCTACAGAGTGGTGGGAGGGACTGGGTTTTGGAGGTGCCAGACATAGAAGAAGGACTAAAGAGTCCGTGACCGGGCAGACATCTTAGAATGGTGAAAGTGGATTGGGAATCCGTGACAGATGGTGCTCTTGTGACATGTGGTGATACATACGTGCTTTTTAAAAAAACATGTTGAGAGACATTTATAACAGTTCGATTGATTTCATCAAGGGGGCCACTGGGAGCGGTCCTGCTGTGAAATTTTTTTTATAGTAAGGAAGTCCAGTCCTCAATCCTGTTTAGCCCTTTCCTTATACTGTCTGTTTTCAGGATCCAATGCAACTCCTCTTTATTTAGGATTTGGGAAATGTCTGCTCCTCGTGGGGGGGCTTTGATCTGTGTGATGACAGTCCAAGTGAAGTCATCTTCCGTGTGTCTCTTTTCTTTGAAGTGTTCCACAAGAGGCGCATTGGCGGTTTGGCATCGGATTCTGCTCCTGTGTTGTCCTATTCGTAGCTTAACCTTCTGGCTTGTTTGTCCTATATATAGTAGCATACATGGACAGAAAATCGCATAAATCACATTGTTAGAATTACAATTTGTGAAGTACTGTCTGTCATATTTAATTGTTCCATAGGAGAAGGTCTTGCCCTCAATGGTTGAGCCACAGGAGACACACTGACCACATTTGGCATGACCCTTGAGGGCCGGTAAGTCCCACATATCATTTAGTGTAGTTCTTATTTCAGGTTGAGGGAGTAATGCGCGTACCAAGTGATCTTTTATATTTTTCGCTCTTTTGAAGGCGAACATTGGTCGTTCCAAGTTAAGGACCCCAGCATTAAGTACCGGCCAGTGTTTTACAACACTCTTCTTGATTGCATTAGATGCAGGTGAGAACGTTGTCACACAGGTAATTCTTTCTGAGTTGTTTTTGATACGTGGTTCTAGTAATGTCTCTCTGGGGCAGTACCATGCTCTTTTTAGTGAGCGGCGTACCAATTTGCGTGGATAGCCTCGTTGTCTTAATTTTTGACTCAGTGTCTTTGCCTCTGCAAAGTAGTCTTGTTTGAAATAACAATTTCTACGGATACGTAGAAACTGCGAGTAAGGCAGAGAATCTCTTAGGGCGCGGGGATGGTGACTACTATAATTCAGTAACGTGTTTCTTTCTGTAGGTTTTCTGTGAAGACTTGTTATCAATTGTCCCTCGCAGTGTTTTATCTCAATGTCTAGGAAAGGTAGAGATTCCTTGCTAGTGTTTAGGGTGTATTTCAGGCCCCCGCTGTTGTTATTTAGCCAGTGTAGGAATTGGTTAAGTGAGTCCTCTGAGTCTGTCCATATGTACCTTTTCCACAGGGCAATGCCACTGTGGAAAGGGTTTGATGCATCGAGGATGGTAAGGTTTTCAAGGTGGTCCATATACAAAATGGCCAGGTTGGGGGCAAAAATAGCCCCCATAGATGTTCCACGGACTTGTCCATAAAACTGTCCTTCAAAAAGAAAGACATTTTTTGTTAAACATATCTCTAGCAGTTGGAGGATAAAAACAGATGGGACATTAGGAGGCCGAGGACGTGTGTCTAGGACAGTTTCTATCACTCGGAGGGACTCATATTGGGGTATATTAGTGTATAGTGATTCCACATCCAGCGTGCACATTGTGCTGGATGTGGGATCAAAGGGGTGTTCTTCAATGAGGTTAATCATAGACATAGTATCTCTGATGTAGCATGTGGTAGTGGGGACAAACGGTTTAATGAAATGATCAATATAATGTCCTAGGGGTTCTAGGATAGACCCACACCCAGACACTATAGGTCGTCCTGGAGGTTGTTCAGGGTTTTTATGGATCTTGGGAAGGCAATATATTGCCGGAGTCCTTGGGGCTTTGGTATTGAGGAACTCAAATTCCTTTTTAGACAGAAAACCTGCTTCTAAGCCTTCGTTGGTCACTTCAGATATTAGTTTCTGGATTTCAGCAGTGGGGTTACGAGGTAATTTGCAGTAGTGCTCTTGAATCGAGAGTTGACGCAGAATTTCATTTTTGTACTGCCCCATTTCTTGAATTACAATGCCTCCGCCTTTATCAGCCGGTTTTATGACTAATGATTGATTGTTTTTGAGAGTAGAGAGAGCGTTTTTTTCTTGAATAGAGATATTGTAGGGGATGAAGGATCTTTTATTTTCTAACGAGGCCAAGTCATTCAGGATTAATTTCTCAAATGTGAGAATTTCTGGAGGAACCATGGCGCTAGTAGGTGAGAATTTAGATGGGGGTTTAAATGGAGTATTGGCATATTTCTGAGGGCTAGGGTTCAAGATGAAGTAGCTATGTAGCCTAACTTTCCTGAAGAACCTAAGGAGTTCGGTCTGGGCATCTAGAAAATTAGGGCGGACCGTAGGGACAAATGAGAGACCCTTGCTGAGCAGTGAGATTTCACTACATCATAGCGTGTGTTTTGTAAGGTTGAAAATAGGGAGGAGTGTGGTATTGTTTTGGGCATTTTCATGTTCATAGTCGTGTTCATTTACCACTGGTAATGTTGACGACGGGTGAAGCGTTCGCCTGGAGGGTTCGGCCATCTCTGTGGTTGTTTGCCTCTGCCCTTCCCTGGTGGTTCTGGTTGTCCTTGGCCTCTTGATAAAAAATTCCTGTTTGAGGGGCCTGGGCTGTCACTTTGATCAGAGTTACCTGAGGAATCGGCTGAACTGTCTGAAAATCCTACAAAGTTCTGCCGCCTATTAAACCTACCCCACGGTCTCTGATTTTGGGGCCCGCTATATGCGCGATTGGTATAGTAATCCTTAGTGAGGTATGGGTATGCCCTTTCTTGACTAAAGCTTTTTATATCTTTTCTGACTTTAATGGTTTTTTTGTCGGTTTCAAATTTATGAAAATCGTCGACAGTTTTTTGGATCTGGTCTAAAAGTTTTTTTGCCTCAGTGTTTGTGTTATCATCATTTATTTGTTTCTCTAAGTCGCTGATTTCAATGGCCAGTTTTTTTAGTTCCTCTGTCGCGATATCAATCCCTAGCACCATCCAGTGCCGGGAGCATGTAGTACTTATATAGCTAAATCCGTTGAGGTATTTCGGATTGTCTGTAAAGACACCAGGGATATTACGTACTTGTAGCCCGATAGGGATTATATTGGCCTTGAGATAATCTGTTAGCAGTTTTATCATTAATGTAAGTCTGACTTCTTTTTTCTTTGCTTTCTCCAACTCGTCTTTAGAAGAAGAGCTTGGTGCGTTGGGGGTGTTGCCTGAATCAGAAAGTAGAGAAGGGCCTCCTAGGATTTTGTTGATATAATCAAGATTATATAGGGGTGGGTGGGGGTCAGACATGCCTAGTAAGAGGTGTTTTTTGGAAAAAGGAGATTTTTAAGTGAGGGGAGTGAAGGTTGGGACCCACTTTTAAGAAAAAAGGGGGGGAGGGATTCCAATCCCTTGCAATCATGCGATTGCGCTAAATTCTGTTTTTTCTAGACAAGGGAAAACCCGAAGGAGTAGCACTAGGGTCCTTGGGCAGTAATCTATTGTACAAGACAGTGGACCCTAGTTATTTAGGATCATGTAAAGGAATAGACATATACTAAATAGTATATAACCTCTGTCCAGCCGGACAGGAATTTATTATTTAGATTTTTTGTAATGGTTCAGATTTTTCAACATTTATACAAAAGTGGGCACAACCTGTGACCCACAGGAGACAAGACAAAACAAGTGACAAGATTTCATGTAGAAAGCGCACAAGGCGGTCTGTACTATTACTCAGTATAACAGACTAAGATTCATTTTGAGCAACCCATTGTTAGCAACATTTCTGTAAATTCATAACAACATATGGTGCTTTTAAAGTCGACGACGTTTCGATGCAATTCAAAGATACATGCATCATCTTCAGGACAAAACTATTAAGCCATGTTTGTCTTGAGATTATTTTACATATGTTACATAACCACTGTTGCGATTCACATAAATACAAGTGGAGAAAAAGAGGAAAAAACATAAACAGAAAAATTTCAATTAGACGCTAGGCATGACTGAATTTCATAGTCTGGTGCTACTGTCAAGGTTTAGAGGTGACATGGTGATTTTAAAAAAAAAACATTGGTGAAGGTTGTGCATCCTTTCAACAGTTGCATGCGTACCACCTGGGTTTTTTTTTGGTGTTCGGCGCTCTGCGCAAGAATGCAAGTGATATTGGTGAAATTTAAAACCATTCATTCGAGCTGTACTTCGTGCATATTCACGCCGGTATAACCCCTGGGGTTGTTTTATCACAAGTTGTATAGAGCATTCAGTACTTATACGTTGATAATAGAGACCATTCATAGGAGCTATACTTAGTGCAATCTCATGCAGACGTGCCTCCTCGGGTTGTTTCAACTCAGAGATAGTTGTATTAAGTATTTCATACTCATGAATTGAACCATGGTACCATGCGAGAAGCCGTGGCGATTCGTGGTGAAGACGTGAGAAAATAGAAATAAACGGCGCGGTGAAAACTAAACGGCGCAGTGAACTGGGTGGAAGAAGGTAGAGCGAGGGAGTGAGGTTGCTATCTCGGTTGGCCAGGTCATACCTGGAAGGGCTGAATACGATAGCCGTGTTGCAGTTATGGGCTGATTATAATAGCCGTTTTTTAAGTCAGGGGGCCGCGGGATATTTGCATGGCATCTATGAGGGCGGGAAAATCGAGAGCATTATTTTAGCAATTACTTGTGAAAGCTTGTCGTGCTCTTAAAAAGTGCAGCTAAAATACTCACTTCAGGTTGGTCAGCACGGGGAATTTACCGGAAACTGGGGAATAAGGGGAGGGATAATTAGTTAAGTAATAATCTGAAATAGGCGGGTAACCGTAAAGACAATCTAAGTCTTACTTGATAAAATAAGTTCCTAGATCTGGAACGCGGTGCTGCCGGGCTTCCAAATGGAATGCTGAGAAAACAAGAGTATTAATTATTAACAAGCCCCGGGTCGGATAATATGGGAGGAGGAGTGGAGGGGAGGCTCGGACATCGTAGGTTACTTACTGTGAGAGGACTTGCTCGATGGCAGACCGGATGGGGTTCTGGCGGTGATCGCTACAGAGTGGTGGGAGGGACTGGGTTTTGGAGGTGCCAGACATAGAAGAAGGACTAAAGAGTCCGTGACCGGGCAGACATCTTAGAATGGTGAAAGTGGATTGGGAATCCGTGACAGATGGTGCTCTTGTGACATGTGGTGATACATACGGGCTTTTTAAAAAAACATGTTGAGAGACATTTATAACAGTTCGATTGATTTCATCAAGGGGGCCACTGGGAGCGGTCCTGCTGTGAAAAAAATGTTATAGTAAGGAAGTCCAGTCCTCAATCCTGTTTAGCCCTTTCCTTATACTGTCTGTTTTCAGGATCCAATGCAACTCCTCTTTATTTAGGATTTGGGAAATGTCTGCTCCTCGTGGGGGGGCTTTGATCTGTGTGATGACAATCCAAGTGAAGTCATCTTCCGTGTGTCTCTTTTCTTTGAAGTGTTCCACAAGAGGCGCATTGGCGGTTTGGCATCGGATTCTGCTCCTGTGTTGTCCTATTCGTAGCTTAACCTTCTGGCTTGTTTGTCCTATATATAGTAGCATACATGGACAGACAATCGCATAAATCACATTGTTAGAATTACAATTTGTGAAGTACTGTCTGTCATATTTAATTGTTCCATAGGAGAAGGTCTTGCCCTCAATGGTTGAGCCACAGGAGACACACTGACCACATTTGGCATGACCCTTGAGGGCCGGTAAGTCCCACATATCATTTAGTGTAGTTCTTATTTCAGGTTGAGGGAGTGATGCGCGTACCAAGTGATCTTTTATATTTTTCGCTCTTTTGAAGGCGAACATTGGTAGTTCCAAGTTAAGGACCCCAGCATTAAGTACCGGCCAGTGTTTTACAACACTCTTCTTGATTGCATTAGATGCAGGTGAGAACGTTGTCACACAGGTAATTCTTTCTGAGTTGTTTTTGATACGTGGTTCTAGTAATGTCTCTCTGGGGCAGTACCATGCTCTTTTTAGTGAGCGGCGTACCAATTTGCGTGGATAGCCTCGTTGTCTTAATTTTTGACTCAGTGTCTTTGCCTCTGCAAAGTAGTCTTGTTTGAAATAACAATTTCTACGGATACGTAGAAACTGCGAGTAAGGCAGAGAATCTCTTAGGGTGCGGGGATGGTGACTACTATAATTCAGTAACGTGTTTCTTTCTGTAGGTTTTCTGTGAAGACTTGTTATCAATTGTCCCTCGCAGTGTTTTATCTCAATGTCTAGGAAAGGTAGAGATTCCTTGCTAGTGTTTAGGGTGTATTTCAGGCCCCCGCTGTTGTTATTTAGCCAGTGTAGGAATTGGTTAAGTGAGTCCTCTGAGTCTGTCCATATCATAAAGATGTCATCAATGTACCTTTTCCACAGGGCAATGCCACTGTGGTAAGGGTTTGATGCATCGAGGATGGTAAGGTTTTCAAGGTGGTCCATATACAAAATGGCCAGGTTGGGGGCAAAAATAGCCCCCATAGAAGTTCCACGGACTTGTCCATAAAACTGTCCTTCAAAAAGAAAGAAATTTTTTGTTAAACATATCTCTAGCAGTTGGAGGATAAAAACAGATGGGACATTATGAGGCCGAGGACGTGTGTCTAGAACAGTTTCTATCACTCGGAGGGACTCATATTGGGGTATATTAGTGTATAGTGATTCCACATCCAGCGTGCACATTGTGCTGGATGTGGGATCAAAGGGGTGTTCTTCAATGAGGTTAATCATAGACATAGTATCTCTGATGTAGCATGTGGTAGTGGGGACAAACGGTTTAATGAAATGATCAATATAATGTCCTAGGGGTTCTAGGATATACCCACACCCAGACACTATAGGTCGTCCTGGAGGTTGTTCAGGGTTTTTATGGATCTTGGGAAGGCAATATATGACCGGAGTCCTTGGGGCTTTGGTATTGAGGAACTCAAATTCCTTTTTAGACAGAAAACCTGCTTCTAAGCCTTCGTTGGTCACTTCAGATATTAGTTTCTGGATTTCAGCAGTGGGGTTACGAGGTAATTTGCAGTAGTGCTCTAAAAAAACTGGCCATTGAAATCAGCGACTTAGAGAAACAAATAAATGATGATAACACAAACACTGAGGCAAAAAAACTTTTAGACCAGATCCAAAAAACTGTCGACGATTTTCATAAATTTGAAACCGACAAAAAAACCACTAAAGTCAGAAAAGATATAAAAAGCTTTAGTCAAGAAAGGGCATACCCATACCTCACTAAGGATTACTATACCAATCGCGCATATAGCGGGCCCCAAAATCAGAGACCGTGGGGTAGGTTTAATAGGCGGCAGAACTTTGTAGGATTTTCAGACAGTTCAGCCGATTCCTCAGGTAACTCTGATCAAAGTGACAGCCCAGGCCCCTCAAACAGGAATTTTTTATCAAGAGGCCAAGGACAACCAGAACCACCAGGGAAGGGCAGAGGCAAACAACCACAGAGATGGCCGAACCCTCCAGGCGAACGCTTCACCCGTCGTCAACATTACCAGTGGTAAATGAACACGACTATGAAAATGAAAATGCCCAAAACAATACCACACTCCTCCCTATTTTCAACCTTACAAAACACACGCTATCATGTAGTGAAATCTCACTGCTCAGCAAGGGTCTCTCATTTGTCCCTACGGTCCGCCCTAATTTTCTAGATGCCCAGACCGAACTCCTTAGGTTCTTCAGGAAAGTTAGGCTACATAGCTACTTCATCTTGAACCCTAGCCCTCAGAAATATGCCAATACTCCATTTAAACCCCCATCTAAATTCTCACCTACTAGCGCCATGGTTCCTCCAGAAATTCTCACATTTGAGAAATTAGTCCTGAATGACTTGGCCTCGTTAGAAAATAAAAGATCCTTCATCCCCTACAATATCTCTATTCAAGAAAAAAACGCTCTCTCTACTCTCAAAAACAATCAATCATTAGTCATAAAACCGGCTGATAAAGGCGGAGGCATTGTAATTCAAGAAATGGGGCAGTACAAAAATGAAATTCTGCGTCAACTCTCGATTCAAGAGCACTACTGCAAATTACCTCGTAACCCCACTGCTGAAATCCAGAAACTAACATCTGAAGTGACCAACGAAGGCTTAGAAGCAGGTTTTCTGTCTAAAAAGGAATTTGAGTTCCTCAATACCAAAGCCCCAAGGACTCCGGTCATATATTGCCTTCCCAAGATCCATAAAAACCCTGAACAACCTCCAGGACGACCTATAGTGTCTGGGTGTGGGTCTATCCTAGAACCCCTAGGACATTATATTGATCATTTCATTAAACCGTTTGTCCCCACTACCACATGCTACATCAGAGATACTATGTCTATGATTAACCTCATTGAAGAACACCCCTTTGATCCCACATCCAGCACAATGTGCACGCTGGATGTGGAATCACTATACACTAATATACCCCAATATGAGTCCCTCCGAGTGATAGAAACTGTTCTAGACACACGTCCTCGGCCTCATAATGTCCCATCTGTTTTTATCCTCCAACTGCTAGAGATATGTTTAACAAAAAATGTCTTTCTTTTTGAAGGACAGTTTTATGGACAAGTCCGTGGAACATCTATGGGGGCTATTTTTGCCCCCAACCTGGCCATTTTGTATATGGACCACCTTGAAAACCTTACCATCCTCGATGCATCAAACCCTTTCCACAGTGGCATTGCCCTGTGGAAAAGGTACATTGATGACATCTTTATGATATGGACAGACTCAGAGGACTCACTTAACCAATTCCTACACTGGCTAAATAACAACAGCGGGGGCCTGAAATACACCCTAAACACTAGCAAGGAATCTCTACCTTTCCTAGACATTGAGATAAAACACTGCGAGGGACAATTGATAACAAGTCTTCACAGAAAACCTACAGAAAGAAACACGTTACTGAATTATAGTAGTCACCATCCCCGCGCCCTAAGAGATTCTCTGCCTTACTCGCAGTTTCTACGTATCCGTAGAAATTGTTATTTCAAACAAGACTACTTTGCAGAGGCAAAGACACTGAGTCAAAAATTAAGACAACGAGGCTATCCACGCAAATTGGTACGCCGCTCACTAAAAAGAGCATGGTACTGCCCCAGAGAGACATTACTAGAACCACGTATCAAAAACAACTCAGAAAGAATTACCTGTGTGACAACGTTCTCACCTGCATCTAATGCAATCAAGAAGAGTGTTGTAAAACACTGGCCGGTACTTACTGCTGGGGTCCTTAACTTGGAACGACCAATGTTCGCCTTCAAAAGAGCGAAAAATATAAAAGATCACTTGGTACGCGCATCACTCCCTCAACCTGAAATAAGAACTACACTAAATGATATGTGGGACTTACCGGCCCTCAAGGGTCATGCCAAATGTGGTCAGTGTGTCTCCTGTGGCTCAACCATTGAGGGCAAGACCTTCTCCTATGGAACAATTAAATATGACAGACAGTACTTCACAAATTGTAATTCTAACAATGTGATTTATGCGATTGTCTGTCCATGTATGCTACTATATATAGGACAAACAAGCCAGAAGGTTAAGCTACGAATAGGACAACACAGGAGCAGAATCCGATGCCAAACCGCCAATGCGCCTCTTGTGGAACACTTCAAAGAAAAGAGACACACGGAAGATGACTTCACTTGGACTGTCATCACACAGATCAAAGCCCCCCCACGAGGAGCAGACATTTCCCAAATCCTAAATAAAGAGGAGTTGCATTGGATCCTGAAAACAGACAGTATAAGGAAAGGGCTAAACAGGATTGAGGACTGGACTTCCTTACTATAACATTTTTTTCACAGCAGGACCGCTCCCAGTGGCCCCCTTGATGAAATCAATCGAACTGTTATAAATGTCTCTCAACATGTTTTTTTAAAAAGCACGTATGTATCACCACATGTCACAAGAGCACCATCTGTCACGGATTCCCAATCCACTTTCACCATTCTAAGATGTCTGCCCGGTCACGGACTCTTTAGTCCTTCTTCTATGTCTGGCACCTCCAAAACCCAGTCCCTCCCACCACTCTGTAGCGATCACCGCCAGAACCCCATCCGGTCTGCCATCGAGCAAGTCCTCTCACAGTAAGTAATCTACGATGTCCGAGACTCCCCTCCACTCCTCCTCCCATATTATCCGACCCGGGGCTTGGTAATAATTAATACTCTTGTTTTCTCAGCATTCCATTAGGAAGCCCGGCAGCACCGCGTTCAAGATCTAGGAACTTATTTTATCAAGTAAGACTTAGATTGTCTTTACGGTTACCCGCCTATTTCAGATTATTACTTAACTAATTATCCCTCCCCTTATTCCCCAGTTTCCGGTAAATTCCCCGTGCTGACCAACCTGAAGTGAGTATTTTAGCTGCACTTTAAGAGCACGACAAGCTTTCACAAGTAATTGCTAAAATAATGCTCTCGATTTTCCCGCCCTCATAGATGCCATGCAAATATCCCGCGGCCCCGACTTAAAAAACGGCTATTATAATCAGCCCATAACTGCAACACGGCTATCGTATTCAGCCCTTCCAGGTATGACCTGGCCAACCGAGATAGCAACCTCACTCCCTCGCTCTACCTTCTTCCACCCAGTTCACTGCGCCGTTTAGTTATCACCGCGCCGTTTATTTCTATTTTCTCACGTCTTCACCACGAATCGCCACGGCTTCTCGCATGGTACCATGGTTCAATTCATGAGTATGAAATACTTAATACAACTATCTCTGAGTTGAAACAACCCGAGGAGGCACGTCTGCATGAGATTGCACTAAGTATAGCTCCTATGAATGGTCTCTATTATCAACGTATAAGTACTGAATGCTCTATACAACTTGTGATAAAACAACCCCAGGGGTTATACCGGCGTGAATATGCACGAAGTACAGCTCGAATGAATGGTTTTAAATTTCACCAATATCACTTGCATTCTTGCGCAGAGCGCCGAACACCAAAAAAAAACCCAGGTGGTACGCATGCAACTGTTGAAACGATGCACAACCTTCACCAATGTTTTTTTTAAAAATCACCATGTCACCTCTAAACCTTGACAGTAGCACCAGACTATGAAATTCAGTCATGCCTAGCGTCTAATTGAAATTTTTCCGTTTATGTTTTTTCCTCTTTTTCTCCACTTGTATTTATGTGAATCGCAACAGTGGTTATGTAACATATGTAAAATAATCTCAAGACAAACATGGCTTAATAGTTTTGTCCTGAAGATGATGCATGTATCTTTGAATTGCATCGAAACGTCGTCGACTTTAAAAGCACCATATGTTGTTATGAATTTACAGAAATTTTGCTAACAATGGGTTTCTCAAAATGAATCTTAGTCTGTTATACTGAGTAATAGTACAGACCGCCTTGTGCGCTTTCTACATGAAATCTGGTCACTTGTTTTGTCTTGTCTCCTGTGGGTCACAGGTTGTGCCCACTTTTGTATAAATGTTGAAAAATCTGAACCATTACAAAAAATCTAAATAATAAATTCCTGTCCGGCTGGACAGAGGTTATATACTATTTAGTATATGTCTATTCCTTTACATGATCCTAAATAACTAGGGTCCACTGTCTTGTACAATAGATTACTGCCCAAGGACCCTAGTGCTACTCCTTCGGGTTTTCCCTTGTCTAGAAAAAACAGAATTTAGCGCAATCGCATGATTGCAAGGGATTGGAATCCCTCCCCCCTTTTTTCTTAAAAGTGGGTCCCAACCTTCACTCCCCTCACTTAAAAATCTCCTTTTTCCAAAAAACACCTCTTACTAGGCATGTCTGACCCCCACCCACCCCTATATAATCTTGATTATATCAACAAAATCCTAGGAGGCCCTTCTCTACTTTCTGATTCAGGCAACACCCCCAACGCACCAAGCTCTTCTTCTAAAGACGAGTTGGAGAAAGCAAAGAAAAAAGAAGTCAGACTTACATTAATGATAAAACTGCTAACAGATTATCTCAAGGCCAATATAATCCCTATCGGGCTACAAGTACGTAATATCCCTGGTGTCTTTACAGACAATCCGAAATACCTCAACGGATTTAGCTATATAAGTACTACATGCTCCCGGCACTGGATGGTGCTAGGGATTGATATCGCGACAGAGGAACTAAAAAAACTGGCCATTGAAATCAGCGACTTAGAGAAACAAATAAATGATGATAACACAAACACTGAGGCAAAAAAACTTTTAGACCAGATCCAAAAAACTGTCGACGATTTTCATAAATTTGAAACCGACAAAAAAACCACTAAAGTCAGAAAAGATATAAAAAGCTTTAGTCAAGAAAGGGCATACCCATACCTCACTAAGGATTACTATACCAATCGCACATATAGCGGGCCCCAAAATCAGAGACCGTGGGGTAGGTTTAATAGGCGGCAGAACTTTGTAGGATTTTCAGACAGTTCAGCCGATTCCTCAGGTAACTCTGATCAAAGTGACAGCCCAGGCCCCTCAAACAGGAATTTTTTATCAAGAGGCCAAGGACAACCAGAACCACCAGGGAAGGGCAGAGGCAAACAACCACAGAGATGGCCGAACCCTCCAGGCGAACGCTTCACCCGTCGTCAACATTACCAGTGGTAAATGAACACGACTATGAACATGAAAATGCCCAAAACAATACCACACTCCTCCCTATTTTCAACCTTACAAAACACACGCTATCATGTAGTGAAATCTCACTGCTCAGCAAGGGTCTCTCATTTGTCCCTACGGTCCGCCCTAATTTTCTAGATGCCCAGACCGAACTCCTTAGGTTCTTCAGGAAAGTTAGGCTACATAGCTACTTCATCTTGAACCCTAGCCCTCAGAAATATGCCAATACTCCATTTAAACCCCCATCTAAATTCTCACCTACTAGCGCCATGGTTCCTCCAGAAATTATCACATTTGAGAAATTAGTCCTGAATGACTTGGCCTCGTTAGAAAATAAAAGATCCTTCATCCCCTACAATATCTCTATTCAAGAAAAAAACGCTCTCTCTACTCTCAAAAACAATCAATCATTAGTCATAAAACCGGCTGATAAAGGCGGAGGCATTGTAATTCAAGAAATGGGGCAGTACAAAAATGAAATTCTGCGTCAACTCTCGATTCAAGAGCACTACTGCAAATTCCCTCGTAACCCCACTGCTGAAATCCAGAAACTAATATCTGAAGTGACCAACGAAGGCTTAGAAGCAGGTTTTCTGTCTAAAAAGGAATTTGAGTTCCTCAATACCAAAGCCCCAAGGACTCCGGTCTTATATTGCCTTCCCAAGATCCATAAAAACCCTGAACAACCTCCAGGACGACCTATAGTGTCTGGGTGTGGGTCTATCCTAGAACCCCTAGGACATTATATTGATCATTTCATTAAACCGTTTGTCCCCACTACCACATGCTACATCAGAGATACTATGTCTATGATTAACCTGATTGAAGAACACCCCTTTGATCCCACATCCAGCACAATGTGCACGCTGGATGTGGAATCACTATACACTAATATACCCCAATATGAGTCCCTCCGAGTGATAGAAACTGTTCTAGACACACGTCCTCGGCCTCATAATGTCCCATCTGTTTTTATCCTCCAACTGCTAGAGATATGTTTAACAAAAAATTTCTTTCTTTTTGAAGGACAGTTTTATGGACAAGTCCGTGGAACATCTATGGGGGCTATTTTTGCCCCCAACCTGGCCATTTTGTATATGGACCACCTTGAAAACCTTACCATCCTCGATGCATCAAACCCTTTCCACAGTGGCATTGCCCTGTGGAAAAGGTACATTGATGACATCTTTATGATATGGACAGACTCAGAGGACTCACTTAACCAATTCCTACACTGGCTAAATAACAACAGCGGGGGCCTGAAATACACCCTAAACACTAGCAAGGAATCTCTACCTTTCCTAGACATTGAGATAAAACACTGCGAGGGACAATTGATAACAAGTCTTCACAGAAAACCTACAGAAAGAAACACGTTACTGAATTATAGTAGTCACCATCCCCGCGCCCTAAGAGATTCTCTGCCTTACTCGCAGTTTCTACGTATCCGTAGAAATTGTTATTTCAAACAAGACTACTTTGCAGAGGCAAAGACACTGAGTCAAAAATTAAGACAACGAGGCTATCCACGCAAATTGGTATGCCGCTCACTAAAAAGAGCATGGTACTGCCCCAGAGAGACATTACTAGAACCACGTATCAAAAACAACTCAGAAAGAATTACCTGTGTGACAACGTTCTCACCTGCATCTAATGCAATCAAGAAGAGTGTTGTAAAACACTGGCCGGTACTTAATGCTGGGGTCCTTAACTTGGAACGACCAATGTTCGCCTTCAAAAGAGCGAAAAATATAAAAGATCACTTGGTACGCGCATTACTCCCTCAACCTGAAATAAGAACTACACTAAATGATATGTGGGACTTACCGGCCCTCAAGGGTCATGCCAAATGTGGTCAGTGTGTCTCCTGTGGCTCAACCATTGAGGGCAAGACCTTCTCCTATGGAACAATTAAATATGACAGACAGTACTTCACAAATTGTAATTCTAACAATGTGATTTATGCGATTGTCTGTCCATGTATGCTACTATATATAGGACAAACAAGCCAGAAGGTTAAGCTACGAATAGGACAACACAGGAGCAGAATCCGATGCCAAACCGCCAATGCGCCTCTTGTGGAACACTTCAAAGAAAAGAGACACACGGAAGATGACTTCACTTGGACTGTCATCACACAGATCAAAGCCCCCCCACGAGGAGCAGACATTTCCCAAATCCTAAATAAAGAGGAGTTGCATTGGATCCTGAAAACAGACAGTATAAGGAAAGGGCTAAACAGGATTGAGGACTGGACTTCCTTACTATAACATTTTTTTCACAGCAGGACCGCTCCCAGTGGCCCCCTTGATGAAATCAATCGAACTGTTATAAATGTCTCTCAACATGTTTTTTTAAAAAGCACGTATGTATCACCACATGTCACAAGAGCACCATCTGTCACGGATTCCCAATCCACTTTCACCATTCTAAGATGTCTGCCAGGTCACGGACTCTTTAGTCCTTCTTCTATGTCTGGCACCTCCAAAACCCAGTCCCTCCCACCACTCTGTAGCGATCACCGCCAGAACCCCATCCGGTCTGCCATCGAGCAAGTCCTCTCACAGTAAGTAACCTACGATGTCCGAGCCTCCCCTCCACTCCTCCTCCCATATTATCCGACCCGGGGCTTGTTAATAATTAATACTCTTGTTTTCTCAGCATTCCATTTGGAAGCCCGGCAGCACCGCGTTCCAGATCTAGGAACTTATTTTATCAAGTAAGACTTAGATTGTCTTTACGGTTACCCGCCTATTTCAGATTATTACTTAACTAATTATCCCTCCCCTTATTCCCCAGTTTCCGGTAAATTCCCCGTGCTGACCAACCTAAAGTGAGTATTTTAGCTGCACTTTTTAAGAGCACGACAAGCTTTCACAAGTAATTGCTAAAATAATGCTCTCGATTTTCCCGCCCTCATAGATGCCATGCAAATATCCCACGGCCCCCTGACTTAAAAAACGGCTATTATAATCAGCCCATAACTGCAACACGGCTATCGTATTCAGCCCTTCCAGGTATGACCTGGCCAACCGAGATAGCAACCTCACTCCCTCGCTCTACCTTCTTCCACCCAGTTCACTGCGCCGTTTAGTTATCACCGCGCCGTTTATTTCTATTTTCTCACGTCTTCACCACGAATCGCCACGGCTTCTCGCATGGTACCATGGTTCAATTCATGAGTATGAAATACTTAATACAACTATCTCTGAGTTGAAACAACCCGAGGAGGCACGTCTGTATGAGATTGCACTAAGCATAGCTCCTATGAATGGTCTCTATTATCAACGTATAAGTACTGAATGCTCTATACAACTTGTGATAAAACAACCCCAGGGGTTATACCGGCGTGAATATGCACGAAGTACAGCTCGAATGAATGGTTTTAAATTTCACCAATATCACTTGCATTCTTGCGCAGAGCGCCGAACACCAAAAAAAAACCCAGGTGGTACGCATGCAACTGTTGAAACGATGCACAACCTTCACCAATGTTTTTTTTTTAAATCACCATGTCACCTCTAAACCTTGACAGTAGCACCAGAGTATGAAATTCAGTCATGCCTAGCGTCTAATTGAAATTTTTCTGTTTATGTTTTTTCCTCTTTTTCTCCACTTGTATTTATGTGAATCGCAACAGTGGTTATGTAACATATGTAAAATAATCTCAAGACAAACATGGCTTAATAGTTTTGTCCTGAAGATGATGCATGTATCTTTGAATTGCATCGAAACGTCGTCGACTTTAAAAGCACCATATGTTGTTATAAATTTACAGAAATGTTGCTAACAATAGGTTGCTCAAAATGAATCTTAGTCTGTTATACTGAGTAATAGTACAGACCGCCTTGTGCGCTTTCTACATGAAATCTTGTCACTTGTTTTGTCTTGTCTCCTGTGGGTCACAGGTTGTGCCCACTTTTGTATAAATGTTGAAAAATCTGAACCATTACAAAAAATCTAAATAATAAATTCCTGTCCGGCTGGACAGAGGTTATATACTATTTAGTATATGTCTATTCCTTTACATGATCCTAAACAACTAGGGTCCACTGTCTTGTACAACAGGGTACTGTAGGGGCACAGGGCTCATGCACCTGTGCCCACACCACTGGCATAGTGCACCCAGCTAGAGGGGTGACTGAGGTATGCCAGGGCAGTGTGTTTGTAGGCATGGCACACAGGGATGTGTGCTATGTCGACTCTCTGTTTAGTTCTACACCAAGACACTCAGCCTGCAAAGGCAGTGTGTGTGTTTCAGGGTACAGGGTCCCTAAGGGTGGCACAAAAAGTGCTGCAGCCCTTAGGGGTCTTCTCTGGCCACAGTGCCCTGGGTACCTAGGGTACCACTTACCAGGGACTGTGTAGCGTGGGGGTGTGGACAGGCTGGAGTCTTGCTACCGGGGAAGTATGAACAGGCTGGAGACTTGTTTTGCGTAAGGATGGTTTAATTCTGATAAAGGTTTTGCGAGTCCTGAAAGTCAGCCTTTCTCTTGCAAAGTCTGCCCGGTCCGTGGTGGCATCCGTTCTGGTCGAGGATGACGAGGTCGTCCTCAGTTAGGGGATGGTGTGGACTTCTTCAAGAGACGGCGCTGTGGGATTCTTGCTCCGGGTCAGCTCCGAAAAGAGAAACCAACAGAGGGATATCGTCAGTTTCACTATCTGACTTCAAGCAACCCACGGGAACCGAGTGCAGTGAAGGAACACCAGTGCTACACAAGTACTTGTCGGTGCTCTGTGCTCGGGAGAGTGAGGTACGAGGGGGGGGGATTTGGAAGGTAGGATTGTGGGAAGGAAAAGGAAGGTGAGGACTATATACACTATCAAACACGGGCCCCCTTGCCCCCGACCCAAGCCGCCTAACGCCGCCGTACCTGTGACAGCCACACTCCTGCCTCGGGAGTGTGGCACAGCGGTTCACCGGGTCGTTGGCCTCCTGGCTCTCCACCGTCTTCCGCTCTTTCTCCTCCGATCTTTTCGCATCCTCTCCAGGGCTCTCCGTCTTCCTCGTTCCGATGCTCCTCTCCCGTCCTCCGCTCCGCTTCCTCCTGGGTGTAGACACACCCTGAATTGAGGGCTTCCTGGCTTTTGTCCAGTCCGGGTCCTCCTGCGTCATGAGGGGGCGTGGCCTCGTCTTCTCCGAAGGTCCAGTTAAAGGCGCCCTCCTGCAATTCTTCTCCGGCGTCGGAAAGCAACGGACTGGAATCCCATTCAGACTGAGGGGAAGGAGGGGAGGGACAATCAGCGATCCACCATTTAACTGGGGTTCCCGTTCCTACCCCGTTACAGACTGACATGTGGTCAGAGATGCCAATTGGGTTTTTATTACAACACAGTTTTAGGGAAGGAACACAGGCCCTGGGTACCTGGTTGGCAGGAACCCAGGGCACACTCAGTCAAAGTACATCAGCAATTCATCACAAAGTCGGGGCATACCATGCAAGAAAGATGGCACTTTCTCACACCTCTTCTCTCCCAATTCGAGCAGAGCCAAACTTACTATCTGTCCGCAAACTTCTAAAAACTTTCCTCTTTCATTAATTCCCCTCACTCGGCCTTTCCTCTCCATGTACACACTCTGTCTATAGCGCTGGGACGCCTCAGGGTAGCCATCGCGCTCTACAAATGTCATTTTCATTTCACTTCATTTCATTTCACGACTGCTTTCTCCGTGCAAGCAGCCAAGCTCTGAAAATCACTACCAGCCAACATTAGAAGCACCAAGAGGCATATACACTTCTGAAGAAAGTTGAAAACATGGCTATTTTCTAGATAACTGCACCACCAACATCCCGGCAATAGAGCCCACAAAACAGTTACTCTCTTAAGCGCAATCCTCAGCTTTCAACTCTCGAAGAGCAAACAACTCAGCCAGCAAACTGCTTTCTATATGCAGGTTTGCTAAGAAGGTTGACCTTTGGTTCGCCATGGCATTATATAGGTATGTACTTCCGTATATAACAGTTCTTGCCCACAATAATACTAAAACCATAATACACAGGAGTCACCACCAAATTATAACCTATACCTCTTAAATTCACATACAACATATCTGCTATGAGGGATGTCCATCATCAGCACTGTACAGCCCCCAAAAAAGTAATCACCTAAAGAACAGGCATGGAATAACTGAAGAGACCTGCCACATGTTGCTGGACAATTTGGAGGACTTTAATATAGTCCATTCACTGCAGGTCCCAAATATCTATACAATCTGACCCCTTGTTAACATCTCACAAACATACCGGGACATGGGATGATAATAAAAATGCCCATCCCAACAGATCTCACCACTTCTGTCTCCGTCCAGCCCTGCCAGCTCAGGACCACAGCTGTACACAAAATCTCAGTCTGGCCACCTCAGTGCAGTAACCAGCTAAGTGGATTAAAATAATTAGAAATACCATGAAGGGACCTGCAGAGCTGTTCAAAGCTGCTAGCACACTGAAAACCATAACACTGCACATCTGTCTCTTATACACTGCTACGTGCTGCATCCCATACCATGGTAGCTGTGCTGTAGGGGTCCTCACAAGCAAACCACATAGGATCAAAACAAAGACAACATCCTTCCAACCACACAGTTGCCTCATGTAGGCAAGCATTTCAGCGCCCCACATATGGGTAGTAAGCGCTATATAAATGTTGCACTACAATACAATTCCTATTTTACCTTGAAAAAAAGCATATGTACATACCACATGTAATCAAAGTTCTTAAGAAATAATTATTCCCGTTGCTTCATGAAAAAGGAAACTCACAAGCTCAAATGAACAATCTCTCAAAGTCTTAATCAATAATCAAATGTTCCAAAAGAGTTCCAAGTTAGTTTTTTTCACAACACAACTTAATTTTTGAATGCGTCTCTGAAATGTAAATTGTTCTCCACTTGGCTCTTCTGACAATACTTTTCCAAACTCTGTTTCCTGGCTGCAGCAACACTGAAGTATGAATGTTCAACAATAGAGTTCAAGCAGGGGCGGCCTTAGGCATGTGCAAGCTGTGCACCTGCACAGGGCCACCAAACCCCAGGGGCCACCACGCCAATATATATCCTTAATATAATAATCCTCTGAGGATGGATACATATTTACGTGGCGGCCCCTGGCAGGGACTTGGCGGCCTCCGGCTCTGTTCCACTTCCAAACACCCTGACCCCTCCCCCCCACCCCTCTTCACTGGCCTCCGCGCTCCGCCCCGCCCGGACTCCCTCTTCTGGGGCCCCCTACCTACGCTCCCAGTCCAGGGCCGCCATGAGCCTAGAGACGCCCCTGGTTCAAGGATAACAGGCACTATCACGTAATGCATGTTGCATTGCTCTGAAGCTTTTCACCAAGCGGCACTGGCTCTCAACAACCACTGCCAGCATTTATTTCCTCAGAATGAGTGGATTTGGAGTATTGTGACCCTGCTGAGTCCTGACTGGTAAGCCACACATCCTGGCAAAGGGGCTTAACCCGGAAGCCTCTCAGCCCGACAAGCTCCAGTTGGCAGAGTGGTTTCAAGCTTCAAAGTGATTCACTCTGTGACTACTCAGCACAGAATGGCACATTTATAGCCGAATTGGACTTCGAGATTATGTGACTGTCTAAGCCCTAATGGAATTGATCCGGAATCTCCATGTAATGGACTAGGCGGAGGGTAAAATAGGTGTTGAACAAAATTCAGTTGACTCTACCAGGTAACTTTCCTTTTAATGTGATACTTCTCCCAAATATATAAATGAAATCAAATATTGCCTGATGGATGACGTGTGATGTGGAGTCATGCATCCTGGGTCACGGCGGCGTAGTGTGAAGCTGTTCTAAAACATGTTTACATATTTACTGTGAGCTTGTAATTGATCTGCTACTTTTATAGGAGAATTTACTGCACTTCAGGAATCAGTATTTTGTGTTAGTGGATTTGGAGTAAATGTTTTTAATTTGGACTATATGCTATCATTTCATCTTCGATGAGAAATCACCAGGCTAGGGTCCTCTGCTAAGAGTCACCTCTGCTGGTCTGAGGCAGACTAATGGTTGAGGTCTCCTCTGCGCAGGCGCGCAACACCCATTGGGCTCACGGGGCTTCAGCCCCCCCCCCCCCCCCTCCCCATCGTGTGTGTGACAGCCCGGGCTCACAAACACAGTGTCTAGGTGCTTTTAGTCACTACACGGTCTAAGATTATATTTCATTTTGAATCGCCCTCATTTTGATTTCACCTTGAATACTGCATGACAAATGAAGTATGTTTACAATGGAAAATGATACATGTGGAGAACAGTGTATTTATAATCGTATTTCTTTGCACTAACAATTTAGATTGATCTCCCTGATGAAGAGCAATCACTGCTCGAAATGCATTGGAGGATTATAATTTAAAAAGAAAGCGTCTTCGAAAGTAATTGATGTAATCATGGAATGAAAAAAACTGAACTTCGAAAGAATAATGAAATACAAATGAATAAAATAACCTTTCTGAAGAAATAAAAATCTTTTGGGATTCATTTACTTTAGGAAATCTCCATAGATACCACTATAATGGAGTGCCCACAGGGGGATGCAACTAAGCTCGCTTAGAAGCACACAATAATTTACAGCCCGGGCGGAGACAGCTTCGCGGCTGGCGAGCATCTAATTGCAGCCGCACCCAGGGCCGGACTGGGAACCAAAGTCGTCCCTGGCAAAGTGCTCGCCCCCCCCCCTCCCCCGCGGGGGTGTGGGGGTTGCCGCCGAGCTCTTTGCCAGGGCCGGTGCTCTGCTGATTTTGTTACAGGGACGATTTTGCAGCTATGCTGCAAAAACGGCCTTGTAACATAAACGGCACCCAGGGGCCCAAAACCGCCGCCCCCCTTGGGCGCACCGGGGAATTGCCCGTTGCCCGCTACGGCCAGTCCGGGCCTGACTGCACCCGAGTACTTAACAGGTCTTTCTTTAAAAGACAATTTACTTGTAAATGAGGCTTTTGTTGTGTGTTCACCCCTTCTTACAGCCACTCTGTCTATGGTTGGAAGAATTAGCCCCCCCTCCGCGAAATGTGGCTCTAGTTGCCCGCCTACCTCTGTGATACTCCTTTTCAAATGAGGGATTTGAATTTTTGTACCCGGTTTTAGAGCTTGGATTAGCTTGCTTGCACTCAAACTATACTTGATTTCAGTGTTCACAACCCAGCAGTTTTCAAAAGCACGAAGATTCATAGCAACAAGACAACTAAAAAAACGATGCGATGTTTGCACCTTTTCACTTCATTTTCACTTGCAAATTTACTAGCCAAAATGAATGCTAAAGCACTCAAGAAGGAAGGAGGGTGGTGGGCACAGGACTGGAGGTTTGCTATTGCTTGAAAAGTTAGTTAGGAGGCTGACGTAAAACCATTTAGTTGCAGATCCATCTTGTTGCAATGTCCTGCAGCCAGGAGCAGCCTGTGTGTTGGATGTGCTCTCATACAACACACTGTGGCATGAAGTCCCAGCCTCCATGGCCATTTCTTCACATACATACTGTTGTGTGGGAAAGGGCTCAACGTATTGCACATTTAATCTCATAGTGCTATAAATGAGGGATTGCATATTTCGTTGTTTGCGGATAATTCTCGTGCAGAATTACCTGGGCACGGCGGAGGTAATTCTGTAGGTTGACTTTTCACTTGGGTGGAATCCTCCAACTGAAGATTGATCACTTCCTCTACAACCGCGGAAACAATAGAACTGTGTGTTAAGCGCCTGAGGCATTTCACCATAATCTGCATTCTTCACGTATATTGTCATATCTTCTTTATTTCACAGAAGTCTTCTGAAGTGGTATGCATCATCAAGCTCCCAGCCAGATATGGAGATCTGACATTCCTTGAAGGCCTGATCATGTTCATATAATGTAACTTGTTGTTGTGTAGTGCACACTCACCAATTATTAGGTCACTTAGCACTTTGCTGCAGGACTTCTTTGCCTTTGTGGCTTTATAGGGTAAGGTTTTGTGTATGGATCACTTGGATGTGACCAGGCCAAAAAGATCGATGTACTGGGGAATCAATGTAGGTTTTTACCCATGGGGTGTGGGCTCCATGATCTGCCGTCCAAACCCATGTTGAGTTTGTTCGTACTATGTCGGCGATGGGTTTAGATTAATACCCAGGAAGTGATGGCGCTCTTGCTGAAACGTGTAAAGGATATGGTAGAGAAGGTAAAGTATACGGTGCAAACAGGTCAGGGGAGAACAAACCCAAGACAAAACAACCCCTGTGTTTGTGTGGCTATTAGTCCACACGTACAAATGAAGAAAAAGTCCTGTGCACACGTGTATATATGAAGGGTTTGCAGTAAACCGGTTTTTCAACACTTAAGAATGTCCAAATAATGCAAGATGAGACCATGGAAGTTTCAGCAAATGGATTTATAAGTCAATCCAGATCAGTACAACGTACATTCTACCAACCGACACGTGTTTCGTCACAACGTGTACAATTGTGACTCTTCAGGGCTGTAGGATGTGAGAGTTACAGTAATAAAACTGTGCGGGAAGGTGGCAGTTTCGATGTAAGCCTGGTGACGTCAAATAAACATCCCATGTTTAACTGGATAAAGGAAAGTAGGACGAGTCTGTCCTTTCCGTGTCACGTGTCGGCTGGTAGAATGTACGTTGCACTGATCTGGATTGACTTATAAATCCATTTGCTGAAACTTTCATAGTCTCATCTTGCATTATTTGGACATTCTTAAGTGTTGAAAAACCGGTTTACTGCAAACCCTTCATATATACACGTGTGCACAGGACCTTTTTCTTTATTTGAGTTTGTTTGTGATTGTGCTGTCTCTGTGGGTGTATCGCAGTGAGGGCGTAGGTCTTGCGACCCTCCACCCTAACTCAAGTCACACCGTGGAAGTACAGCCAGTCGCTGGTGGTCTTACTGGACTACATATTGCACAGCCTGTTAAGTGCCTTTCCTAGGTGTTGGTGGATGATTGTACTGGTGAGGGAGCTGCTGTGTCGGTTGTCCCTTGACATTGTGTTGTAGTAGCTGTGGAGTATAGAGCAGGTGTATTAATACAGTTGCCTAATCTTTTTCTAGATATTGGATTGGAAGAATGATCTAGCTTGGTTAGGGTGCATTATTCCTTTCTGTGCTCTGAACAATATTTATCCTGACCCCGTCACTCCAGTTCCAGTGTTCTGCACCAGTCTTTCCTCTGTGTTTACCAAAGAACAATTTCTCAATCTTTGGGACTGTGAGTTTTGAGGTGCTGAGTGGTGGCACATTGGTGTGGTGAAGAGAGAGCAGAGTGTCCAGTTGGAAAGAAGCAACTTTAACATGGCAAGGGGATGGGCTCAACACTGCTGTCTGAGAATCAACACTGCTTGGCTAGAACAGATAGAGCTGCCAGTATGGATGGGGTAAAACCTAGAGATGGCTTTGCATTGTCTACAGATTAATGTTGGTGAGACACAGAGTCTAATTCTACCAACCTTTGACTGTAAGCCTGGCTACACTGCTTAATTTGAGCCGGTGGTTGCAGGTGTCAGGGCCGGCCCTAGGCATGTGCAAAGTGTGCACCTGCACAGGGCCGCCAAACCCCAGGGGCCGCCACGACGAGGATCGGATCAGAAGGATCACTGTGGTGATTAGTGCGCTTTACAGATACTGTTTGACTGAGGCGCCGTTTTTGACAGCTGGCAGGGTTTTGTCCTGACTGCTTGTGCAGAAGCCACCAGAGGGCCTGCATGCCACCCCCGGCGCGGCCCCTACTCCAGGTGCGGCTCCATGACGCAGAGGATTCCTTGAACCCCGGACTTGCTGTTTGGCCCCAAACACCCTCCAGGCGCTGCCCTGGGCCCGACCTGGCTTCTTGGCACTCAGGCAGGCGGCGTGTCTCCTCTCGTGCCAGGGACAGCCCCGCGTTGTACACAAACACGCAGACGGATACTTTTGCGCACGGCACGCAGCGCGTGTTGACCACAGCGCCTCGACGGGTATAAATACCCTCGAGGCCGCAGGCTGCCCGGAGGTCGGCGGGTTTGTTGTGCGCCCAGAGGCCGCGTCACAGCGGGCCTCGGCCGATGGTTACACCTGCCACCGGGGGAGGTTTACACCCAACAAGCAGAACTTCGAGGAGTCAACAGGCCCATGACCCTCGAAATATGAAACAAACAGAAAGTTTGTCCCAACTTGTGATGCCGGAGGGCTCGCCGCCTCCCGGGCAGAGAGTGCCTCGAAGCATGCGCTCTTGCGCCCAGGTGCTGCGAGGGAAGGGTTTGGCCTGGTCCTCTTCCCACATGCACACCTGCTCAGATTGTCCTACAAACAGTGTGCACAATGGCAAATATTTAGGATAACAACTTAGGAATCAACCGGCAACCGCCCCTGAGGAGAGGGCGGGCAGGACTCTTTCATCACTGATGGACCCTCACCGTTAGTTGTGATAGTAGTGTGTGTCAATTTCTCGTGGTCACTTTTCCTTCATTTAACAGACCTCCTAGTTTCTTCTTTGTTGTTTACAGGACACCAGACCTCCACAGAAAGACGGACAGGACACACTGACAGTCAGGCCCGGCTCTAAAGGGCGGGCAGGACACCAGACCTCCACAGAAAGACGGACAGGATACACTGACAGGCAGGCCCGTCTGGCGGCTCCCTGGCAGGATTTGGCGGCCTCCGGCGGTTCTGGACTTTGAGTCTGTTCTTGACCTCTTTATCCAGGGGTTGTCTCTACTTAGTTTGGACGTAGACACCTGTCATGGGAGACAGAGTCCGTTCTGACGATCTGGAGTGGACAATCTCACCTGAGAATAGCATTCCCCATAGAGTCGTTTTCTTGTGGTAAGAGTGATTTGCAAACAGGCTTGAGGTTGTTCAGCGTCAAGCACACTTTTATTTTTTGTGGATAGAGGAAGCCATGATATTTGGTCCTCAACTTTAGAATCTTTGGACCCTGAGTCCTCTTCCTGAGAGTCCTCTGACTCAATTTATCTTCATTAGAAACGGTAGAACAGGAGTTCCTTTGCTTTTGTTTTGATCTCCTAAGACCTAGCCAGAAAATAATGCTTTTAAATTCTCCAGGGGATCCTCAGACCCTGTATTTGTCTTTCCCTTAGCATTGGTAAAGGGTACGACTTCATTTTAAAACTGGATTCTATCTATCAATACAGACACTATCCTCATAACCATTGTCAAATTCTGGCATTTCTCTGAGGAGGTTTAAAGGGATTAAGCACCACATATAGAGCTTGTTGCACTTGATTGTGGACGGTGGCATTAACCATCTGGTGCATACTATCACCCAAGATAAAGGTAGCCAGGTAGCCATCGAACCCTTTGAATCTGGTTCTCGTATTGAACAGGGTACAGTGGTTATAAGTGAAGGAAGGCTTTAGGGAATGCCTGTTTCACCCTGCTCAATAAATGACCTAACAGCATAATTAATAACCCAATAGTGATAGAGGGGGGCAGTTTTGAAAGAAGTGCTCACTAATTGGGGCGCTTGTGAAGTGGCCCAGGGCACGGTCCGCAGTGCGTCATTCACATAAATTGGAAAGGGTAGGGCTGGCACACAGTGCAGTGGGTGGGAATAATCTCAGTACTCCTTTTGCCTCAGCGAATTTGGCTTCCTAATTATATAGTGCAAGCTGGGGTAGTGGGCTTTGGATGTGATTGGCTGCTCCTTTTTCCAGGATTATCAGCACACAGCAGGTGTGTTGTAGTCGACGTGTTGCCTCTTTATGGCGCAGGAGGGACACCATTGAGCTGCTCCTAAAGGGACACTACAGGCACCAGTCATTGTAAAAATGAAAGGCGCCTTCAGCCACGATAACAAACAAGTGCACAGCAGGCTTGTTTTATAAAGTTATCGAGAGATGAATTTCGGGTAGGAGCTACCATTAATTATAACAAACGTACTGAGTCTTACTGCCTGACATATTCTATTTGTACTTAGAAACCAACCGAAGCCAAATCAGGCGACAGATCGCTATTCAGCAACACAAAATGTACCTTGGGATGATACCTGGCTCAGTTTACATATTTGAGGCAAATAACATATTACAGCAGCGCACAGGGTCTTATTGTCGTCCCGCCATGGTTAAAACATAGGTAGTTTGAATGCGTGTGTGTCACAGTCCCTCATGTCGTGTGTCACAATGCCCTCCTCCTCCTAAATTGTATCGTTCTGAGACGATTTCGGAAGGGTAGGAGCAGCCGCAGGTACTGGTCAATCATCTAACGACTTTTCTGGACGTATTATTAAAACACCTTCCTGAGCTCCGCCCCGTCCGGACCCCCTCTTCCGGGGCCCCCACCTACGTTCCCTGCACAGGGCCACCATGAGCCTAGAGCCGGCCCTGCAGGTGTGGTTACCGGCACTATTTTTTGGGAACTGGGACTCATTTCTTGACCTTGACCCAGAGCAAGAGAGAAAAAGTCAGCAAAGGGAAAAAGGAAGAGAAAGGTGGAAAACCAGGGACAAAGGGAGAATGAAAGGATGAAAACGAACCTACAACTACAACCTTAAATGGGTAGCAAGAGTGTGTTTGTGGAAGGAAGAACCATGAGCTCTAACTGGCATTTGGTAACCCCACTGGCGAGCTTAAGAGAAACATTTGGGCCCTGGCACTCATTTTAAAAATTAATCACTTCCTGGTAGTCCCCTGGAAGCCGTACAAGTAGTGGTAATGCAGAGCCACCCTCACTGCCCCAGGTATTTATATTCAGATCAAACTCTAGCCGTCATCAGACTGGTTAAAACACCTCAGTAGATACTCAGGCAAGGATGCCTGCTATGTGGGACCAACCTAACCTGCTGGGTGGAGGTGCCTAAAACCTCTGCCCTTCTGAACTGTGGGTGCCCTACACCCCCACCTAACACGTGAGTGTCCAGCGGGGCAGGTAATTGACAACTTGTATGTACAGCAGGGGCAGGATAGTAAATCAGGAGCACCTCTTGCATTAATGCCCAAGCCGGCCATTCACCCTTCTTCCACTCACGCTCTCTCTTTCCATCTAACCATTTTCTCTATCTCCTCCATCTCTGATCTCTCCCTCGCTCCCCAGACCTCTATCCCCGTCTCCCCTCTACCTTGGAGGCTACCTGTCCTTCACGCATTACTATCAGGGATCAATGGACATGACTAAGGCACCATCAGTATCCCCTGAGCCTATATCATAACATGTGTATTTGCAAAGCACATTGTTCACCCTAAGAGGGTAACTTGGCGCTGAATAATAGATGTTTATTGTTACCCAACTCAATGGTACTCAGTTTATCGACTTCAGATGGATGAAAGTCTGAGTGGACCTGCCAGGATTTGAACCGGTGACCATGAGGTTGAACATAGGCCCCTGCAGTGGATGCATTAGTCCACTGAGCCACCAGACCTAGATATAGAACTGGTGTCCAATGACTCCCACCAGAAAAGTTCTTGATAGGATAGACGGCCAGTTCGGCCTTGGAGCACTCAGTGCAGACAGCTGGCCTATTGGTCCACAGGAGCATACTCGGTCTCTATTGGCCAACACACTCATTAGGCCTGACATTCACTCCACTCGTCCAGTTGCACTCTATTCAGTCACCACTCACACCCCACTCACTCATTCACAGTCCAATCACTCACACACACTCTTCTTACTCACTCACACTGCACCGATTCACTCACACTTCATCTTTTCACTCACACTTCATCTTTTCACACACACCTCACCTACTATCACTCCGCTTATTAATTCAAAGCCCTGTCAACGGTGTGTAAGTTGACAAACAATATTGTGTCCTAATGACGTGTTTTTGTAAATATCAACCAATTGAAGTTAATACTAGAAAGTCTACCCTCATTGGAGCGATATTAAGGCCACAGTAGCTATGTGAGACAATATTTTTGTTATGGATATTCTTACATAGCACTTTGTGAACAGTTTCTTTTCAGTAGTTCACTGAACTGAAGTTAGCATGCTTTTGTGAGTTGGTGGCTGAGGCTGTTCAAAAGATTTGGGGTGCGCCCCCAAGGAGTGCTTAATTTGTAAAATATGAAGTTCCAGGGCTCTGACCAGGAGGCCACTACAGCTTCCACCACCCATCGCTGCCAAAACAAGTACTAACCATCTCTCTAGCATGTAAATGCAACAGTTCAGATTATTCCAGGTCCCCAAAGCTAAAGGAATGGCTGAGGAGGCAGGTATTAGTAATTCTTTTATGTATACTGTTTTCCTAAACAACTGTTATACTGCTCATCTCTAAATTACATGAGTAGCGCCACCTTGTGCCAGACTGCCCTATTTGTGGTGTTGACAATTAGGTCCCGGTGCCAAGCCCCGGAAACCAATTAAGTGCCGGTGCTCAGCACCTGAAAGCTCCGGCTCAAATTAAGCAGTATATGGGCACAGGACACCTCTCCTTCTCTCCCTTTGCCTTCCTGTTCTTGCTTATGCTCGATTCCTCCTCATATGCATCGCACATTCTGAGACTCCGTTTTTTTTTCTTTTGGAAAGGAAGTTATCAAAATGTGGAGGTCATTCAACGTCTGAATAGAACATTGACTTTTTAAAAAAGAAAAATTAAAATCACCAGTTAGGTGATGTGCCAAGCAGAATCCTTCTGTCTTCTGTTTTTCAGCCTAGAAGTAAAAAAGAAGACACGTCAGTAAATCAGAATTCTAAGAATTGAGGGAGGGGTTCAGGGAATCTTACAAAATAGACATGCAGTCATTTAAGGAATACTTCAGAGGCTTCACAGCGGGAAGTGATATTTTAAACACACTGCACTCTATGGAAAACTTTGAAGTGTTGGCTACTATATTAGCCTAAGATATCCACGCACCAGCACCGCACCCAATGTATGACATTGGAAATTGGCTTATTTTTCATTGTCGGGAGTATAATTTTTGATTGTATATTTATATTAATACCTTCATTCTTCTAAATACAGTTTAACCAAGGTATTGTCAACGCTACTTCAGGCTGACCAGCTGGTGGCTTGCCTCATTTGCAGAGGCCATTTAAGATCAGGAAAAATACATCCCTTCACTCAATTATCATGTTTGTCCCTGGGCAAGACATTTCTCTCCCAAGTTGCCCCATTTAAAAAAGCTTTTGCACAACCCCAGGGTTACTTATGTTTATACAAACAATATCCCGATTCACAGTAACTATTAGTGGAATTTTACAGTAACAAATGCTCTTATGGCAGTGGTGCTGGAACAATTTTCAGAGTGGAGATGCTGCTGTTAAAATGATATCACTGAAGTCAGAAGGATTGTGAAAAATCTAAGCATCACACACAGAACAAGTGCAGTAAATGTGCCACGCCCCTTCGGGAGGAGAGTGGAAATGGTGTGGTATGTAGCTGGTGGTGCATTTTGGAGCACTGGTGTGAGAGCGCACTGTTATTTACAGACAGCACATTTTCCATTTAAATGGCCACCAAATTGGCATAGATATGCCTTTTTGCTGGCAAAACTAAATAGCGCACAAACGATAATGTGTAGAAATCCGGTTTCAGGGAATATTTATCATTCCCACACCACCAAGTACAGTGCCTTGATCCTATCTTTGTTTCCATCACACTTCAGGATTACAAAAAATGTGCTTAGTTTGTGCTGTACTATATATTTTTTCAAATATCTGTACAGTTCACTTACAGGTATTTAAATGTTGGGTGTTAGACATTAATTGACAATCCTGCAGCCTTTCCTTTCACTCTCTGTATCCCAGCAAGATTGTCACCAAGGTCAATTTTACAATTCCTCTCATTTTACAAAGAGATATAAAAGTAAACACCAGTTTACGAGTAAGCAGCAATCTTTGGCAGAAGACTATCCTGATATTTGACCTTGCCTTTGAACACACGGCAGGTGTGACGAGATAAACACAAATTTTAAATGCATCTTTATTGCTCATTCATCATTTGAACTCCAGCTTGGTTATTTTTGGGGCGCTGCAGCACCCCGCACTCCTACTTCCAGCTCTATCCTTATGACAGCTGAAACTTTTACACTGTACTGGATTCTCCATGTTCCTACATTTCAGATGAGGGACGGAAAAGGGAGTGTTCCAGTGCTTAATTTGAGCCAGTGGTTTCTGGTGTTCAGCACCGGCACTTAATCATCAACACCAGCACTTTTCATGAGCACCAGATGAGGACACATTCCTTTACGGGGAAATTAAGTGATTTGCCCAGAATTACAGGATTTTAAGCCGACACAGAGACTTGAATCTGGTTCCCCAGCTCTGAAGTTGGAAGCTCTCGCTATTACGCCACATCCTCTTTCCACTTTCATGGTTGGTAGTTGGTTCTGTTTTAGGGGGCACTAGGAGGAGGAATTGGCTGGTGCATGCTGCCTCCTGACAAGAGCCCCGGCACTTATTTTTTACAAATTAACCGTATGATCTCGCAACAAGCAGTCAATACCAAGAAATTATATTGAAATACGAATCTCATAAAAGGGTTATATCTATTTCAAATGTAGGAGAAATCCTACAAAAGTAGATTTCTGATTTTGTCGACCATTCCTCCCGTGTTATGAATATGCCCGAAAGTCTATATTTCTCTGTCCCTCTTACAATCCAGTTTTTGTGTTCACTGAGCTGCAAATGGTGTGTTATTACTGCCATGTATTTCAAGATGTACAACCCAAAAAATTAAATAGAAGCATAGTTTCAGTCATTATGTATCCCTTGATCAACAAGGAAGACACACTAAAGATTTGTTGTCAAATGATATGTAAGGTATTTCATTGCAGTTGCATTTATACAGTGCTTCATATTCTTAATGATGAGAAGAATCCTTCTGGGGAATGAGTAGTACGCTACTCCATCGGGTTCATTTATTGAAATTTGGTGGTTTTGAAATGTGGCCTGTGTGGAAAGAGTTTTGGTGTCATGTTTGATTACTACGTTTGAGCTCTTATTTTGATAAATGTCATTCCCGAAACAAGCAGTGGAGCGAATAGGAATGCGAGACGGGATACTCACACGTATTATGCACTGTTGTATCTGGTAGAGGGTGTGGGAACGTACCCTCCATGAGATGCAGAAGCATTTTGGTGGCAAGAGTCCTTGACCGATGTTGATCTTTTTATGCCGCTGTGGAGGGTGTGGAAGCAGGAGGACGAGACAGAGTTGATCTGGCGGTCCATTTTGAGCTCTGAGTCCAGGATGATGCCCAGTTTGTGTGCATGGTCCGTGGTGGTGGGCGGGGCTTCCGAGGGTGGGGGGCCACCAGGTGTCGTTCCAGGCGTCGGGGTTTGGGGCCACGATGAGTACTTCCGTTTTGTTGGTGTTTAGTTGTACGCAGCTGTTTTTCATCCATTTGGAGATGGCTTCCATGCCTTCTCGAAAGTTGTGTCTGGTGTTGTTGGGTTCGTTGGATAGGGAGCGGATGAGTTGGGCGTCATCTGCGTATGACACAATGTTGAATCCGTAGGTTCTGACGATGAGGGAGGACCCCTGGGGGACTCCGCAGTTGGTACGTGTAGGGTCAGAGAGAAAGGGGGTAGTATGACCCACTGCCTTCTGCCGGAGAGGAAGGAGCGGATCAAGTCGATGGCCTTGTCTTGGATCCCTGTGTCGTGGAGTCTGCGTATCAGGGTGCGGTGAGAGACTGTGTCGAACGCCGCTGAGAGGTCGAGGAGGATGAGGGCTGCTGTTTCTCCTTTGTCCAGTAAGGTACGGATGTCGTATGTTGCGGTGAGCAGGGCGGTTTCCGTATTTTGTTTTTTTTCTGAAGCCGGATTGGGAGGAGTCGAGAATGATGTGCTCTTTGATGAATGTGGCGAATTGGCATGTTTTCAATCTAATGAGTATGTTGAAGTATTTGAAAAGTTAGTTGTAGAGCTGCTTCAGTTCATTTATATGGTTTGGTGGTATAAGGTTGGGGATATGAGGGATCTGTGTTATGATGAGATTCAATTTGTTCCCCTGTCTGTAGGTCACAGCTGTTGTAGAAGATGTTATCATGGAGATGAGATGACAGTCATTCCAGATAATTAGCACATTTTATGTTAATGTGATGAGTAATGAAGCAAGATTCTTACCTCCAAAATGAATCCAGATGAATGTGTAGGATCAGAGGCGAATTGATAGAAGTTGAGGGCCTCCAGGTAACTTGGTTGTGAGTTTTCATCAGTTGACCCACATCTGGAGGACTCCCATGATGCAGAGATTATTGTGGTTTAAAGTGATATGAGAGATTGTGTCTGTAAACCCATGGACGTAATTTAGGGGTACCTAGGGATCGAAGCTGCGACCCCATTGGACCCCTTCCACTATCTTTACGACCCCCAGTCTCCGAGGTGGTAAAGTCAGTGCCTGAAACACAGTAGCAGAACGCCCTTATGGATGTCGGTTGGGGAACCACTCTGTTTTCTCTCTTTTTTTTATTACACTAATATTGAATAATGTTTGATTATTCACTATTAGTGTAATAAAAAATGAGTTCACTTAGCTGGAATATGACCCTCCCTGGCAGCTGAAGAAAGTAAAAATAATGCTTTTAAATATATGTTGTGTGAGTGCTTGCGGATGAGTGTGTGTTTACATGAGAGAGTGTGTGTGTGTATTTGTATGCATGTGTGTGTGAGTGAAATTGAAGGTCAAAGGGCATGTGATGTCATTTCCGCTACCTCTGGTATTTTGATGAATTGACGTTCATGTATAAACCTTAAATAATTCTAAGCCTAATAGTGTACCCTGTAACAGCCACCTTTTTTTACTAAGCTTCATTAATGCATTAACTGTAAGCTCCCCCCCTCTCACCAAGATGGCATTTGTATTTGGCACTTGAGAGACATGAATTTTCCGAAATGACTGAGGGCTAGATGTAGGTAATCCGAAAATACCGATTCTAAAATACCGAATTTTACCGATTTGGTATTTCAGAATCGGTATTTGCGATGTAGATAATAATTCGGTAAATAATACCGAATCGATAAGATTCGGTATTTGCCATTCATTCCTATGGGCCTGGAGGCCCATAGGAATGAATGTCAATTACCGAATCGGTAATTACCGATTCGGTAAATACCGAAAACTTAAAGGGTGGCAGGGTGTCACTTTGACACCCTGTTGCACCCCTGATTAGTGCTTGTGTGCCATGTGGCACACATACATGCCCTAGGGGCATGTATGTCTGTCACATGGCACAGGTGTAAATGCACATATTTGCATTTACATAGGAATTCGTTATTTACCACCAACTAATAGTTGGTGGTAAATGAGGAATCCTTAAAGCCCTGTAGCACTGTTTACAGTGCTACCTACATTTCAAAATACAGATTCGGTAATTTTACCGATTCTGTAAAATGACCGATTTGGTAAAATGACCGAATCTGTATTTTTTAGTGCCCTACATCTCAGTATCCAAATACCGGTCGGTAACGGCCGAAAATCGGTATTTTTGGCCGTTACCGACCGGTATTTGGATACCTACATCTGGCCCTGAGTCTGTAGAACTGAGGGCTAGATGTAGGTAATCCGAAAATACCGATTCTAAAATACCGAATTTTACCGATTTGGTATTTCAGAATCGGTATTTGGGATGTAGATAATAATTCGGTAAATAATACCGAATCGATAAGATTCGGTATTTGCCATTCATTCCTATGGGCCTGGAGGCCCATAGGAATGAATGTCAATTACCGAATCGGTAATTACCGATTCGGTAAATACCGAAAACTTAAAGGGTGGCAGGGTGTCACTTTGACACCCTGTTGCACCCCTGATTAGTGCTTGTGTGCCATGTGGCACACATACATGCCCTAGGGGCATGTATGTCTGTCACATGGCACAGGTGTAAATGCACATATTTGCATTTACATAGGAATTCGTTATTTACCACCAACTAATAGTTGGTGGTAAATGAGGAATCCTTAAAGCCCTGTAGCACTGTTTACAGTGCTACCTACATTTCAAAATACAGATTCGGTAATTTTACCGATTCTGTAAAATTACCGATTTGGTAAAATGACCGAATCTGTATTTTTTAGTGCCCTACATCTCAGTATCCAAATACCGGTCGGTAACGGCCGAAAATCGGTATTTTTGGCCGTTACCGACCGGTATTTGGATACCTACATCTGGCCCTGAGATACTTTGAGCTCCACATTTAGATACATTTGAAGGAGATTTGCTGTCGGTTTCACTCATTCTCATGATCTCAATCAGGCAGCTGCCTCCTAGAATAACAACATTTACAATCATGAGGCACAATTCCGGAAAGGTTTCCAATGTTTGCAATGCATTTGTGCTTTGCTTCGCCTCAGGAAGCGCCTCATTGATGTTTGCCAGAGAAGTTGTTGTCTTGATTTTTCTTTCATCACAACTTTCTAATAAATGCAGTTTGCAGATTCATCCCAGAGTACTGAAGCTAGTCCTGGTCTAGGAAGGCACCTCCGAGTGCTGCATTCAAGCACAGTGACGTTTGCGCATGTGCACACACAAGCTATTCCTACTCCTGTTAATTAACTCAGAGAAGACACTCATTATGGCAAGAGAGATTCTTCACAGAACAGATAGCTTTACCTCTATGTGCTGAGAATTTGTTGCGTTCAGGGTGCCGCGTCAGAAAATAAATTGCATAATTTGTCCAAAATTGTTCTCCACTGGTTGTTTAATTAAGATATCCAGGCCTGGTCTTCTGTTTTTTATTGTCCCGAATGATGCAGCCAACTGGACCCAGCTGACCTTAGTCTTTCCCCGGGTGCTCCCAGCTCTATGCATGTATTCAGTTAGGGTATTATCATACATGCACCTCGCTGATTACTCTTAGACCCACTGACCGGGCATTAGGTGGCGCCGAGATCCCTCGTAGGCTGATTAATCAGACACAGATATGGGTTCGGCAGAAAGTCACAAGTCTCAACCAGGCTTTTGATGCACTCAATTGGAGGCTATCCATGATGACCCAGAGACCAACTGATTGTACACTTACATCAGGAAGGTGGAGACTCCATCCCTACACCTTCCCATGGTACAAATTAGGGTTTAACAGAAGATTTAAAGGGCTATCCTACCGGCAGTCTGAAAGAGCACCCAAAACCCACAGCCTCACACACAATACAATTCAATCATATTATATAAGACTGTCTCCAAAAGACTTATTTTTCATATGTCTTCATCCAGTGTGTCCATAACCTTCTGTAGGCATCATGCTCAGCTAGGAATAGCTGTGGTTCCAACTGTTTAAATTTCCTCTACTCTTGTCATTACTCCTTTGTGTGACTAATACCAGCATATTTCATGGATTCAGCTGTCCCATTTCTTCTGGCCATCCTTGGCAACGTTGTCTTCCTTTTCTCACCCTGTTTACATCTCTCATTTTCTTCTATTTGTAGTCTTTAATGCAATTTTTAAGGCTGATTGGATTGTTGTTTTTTTTTTTTTGCAAAAACGGTTTTTATTGGCAAGCAGGTGGAGAGATACAATACAGAATAAAGCAAGGCAGGCATCGGTTAACGATGCGATAAAGCGGCACAACTCCAACACTACACCGTTTATAATGAACAGTCCCCAACTGACCCCCCCCCTCCTACAATTCCCCCCCCCGTAGCCAGTGTGTCATGCTCTTCTCTTCCAGTCGATGATGTGTGATCAGCACTCGTCCTGAGTAAGGACCACAATGGAGGTGAAGAGGCCCCCCTCAACGGAGAGTCCCGACCCCCAGATCAGCCAGCGGTAAGTGTAAGTAGTGTGTGCACCTTGGGGAGTGTGAAGAATCCCAAGTTCGGTGCCCTCACCCCGGGGTCCCCCCCTCATCCTCGCTCTGGTCGTCATCCGGCAATTGAAGTGCTACCACCAAGGCCTCCCACGCCCTGGCCACCTCCAGCGCTTTGTCATTGTCAAGACTCCTAGCCTGTCGCAGCCGCAATGTACTCTCCGCTTTCGCCCAGCGCTCTAGTGTGGTCTTCCAGCGCAGGTAGCTGGGGCCTTGAATTGACTTCCAATGCATGGAGATCTCCCGCTTAGCCAGTATTAAACCCAGGTCGCAAAATTTGCTGGTAACTCGGTTGCGAGGGGTGTGAGGGAACCACAACAGAAGGCATGTGCCCATGTCAATATCGATCTGCCGGTCCGTGACAGCATTCAGGCAAGACACTACCGCCTCCCAATAACCCGCTAGCTTGGTGCAGGTCCAGAACATGTGGGCGAAGTCCGCATCCGCGGTTCCGCACCTGGGGCATAGCGAGGAAACCCCCTCGAAATACTGCGAGAGCTTCATCGGTGTTAGGTACGCTCGGTGTAGAGTGAAAAACTGGACCATTTGGAACCTGGCGTTCCTTGTGCCCTTCCACGCTCTGCGCAGTAGCTGTGGCCACACCGTGTCAGGAATAGGACGCCCGATGTCCCCTTCCCATTTGGCTTGTAGCCCGTCTAAGGGCCGCAAGGCCGTAGATGTCAGCCGTCGGTAAAGGCACGTGACGGCCTTATAAGTGCCAGCGGCCGTCACCACATACTGGCAGCACTCCGAAGTCGGGGGTTCAGTGAGCCCACTCCTCCAATATCGGCGAACACCTGCTACCAATGCAGCATGCAGCAGGTACCCACCCCTCGGCAGACCGTAGGAGTCCTGCAGCTCCTGAAACGGGAGCAGCGAGCCGTCCCTGTAAAGGTCGCCGACCATATGCAGGCCAAGTTCCTCCCAGACTGCTAGGGCGGACCAGTCGCCACCATGAGGGAAGGCAGTGCACATCCCGAGCGGGATGTCTGGGGCGTAAGGGCGAACAGCACCAGAGCGCTTGTGCGCCCGAAGCCAGCAGCTACGGATCGTCCGTTCCTCCAAAGTGAGCAAAGCTAGGTCCAGTTTCTGCCCCAGAACTATAAAAGAGATGATATGCCTCGGGAACAATTTTCCTGGCGCGTCCTCCGGGCCACGGAACTCCAAAGCCACTGCCTGGGTCAGCCACTGCAACTGCGCTGCTAGATAGTACCACTCGAAGTCCGGGGCGGCAAGGCCTCCGTCCGCCCTGGGGCGCATCAGCGTGGTCAGCGCAACCCGTCTCCTGCCCGAGCTCCAGATGAATCCCGTCATCAGGGAACGGAGTCCGCTGAAAACCGATACGGGTATCCAGATCGGCAGAGTGCGGAACAGATACAGCAATCGGGGAAGCGCTACCATCTTCAGCAGCGCGACTCGACCCGCGACCGAGAGCGGCAGCGTCTGCCAGAAGCCCATGCAACCCCGTAGGTTCCGAATTGCCCTGTTGATGTTGCCGTCGAGGAGGGCCGCAGCCGAGTGATAGATGTGCGTGCCCAAATAGGGGAGACAATGGTGCTCCCACTGCAAGGCTCCCTCTAGCTGGGTGTCATCGGCCCTCGGAGTCAACGGGAAGAGGCAAGATTTCCCCCAGTTAACTCGCAGCCCCGAGAGGCGACCAAAGTCCGACAGGAGCTGTTCGGCCCCGCGAAGTGAATCGCCCGCGTCCGCCAAGAACAACAGGCAATCGTCCGCATAGAGAGAGATGTAATGGGCGTCGCCTCTCAGCGGGAGCCCTGCATACGCCCGTCCCAGCCGGGCATGCGCCGCCAGCGGTTCTATGGCCAGTGCAAATAACAGGGGTGACAGAGAGCACCCCTGTCGAGTTCCTCTACCCACCACATACGAGGCAGAAATGGTGAACCCCGTTTTGACCCGGGCCGTGGCCGCAGCATAGAGCAAGGCAGTCCACTTCACAAAGCGTTCACCCAGCCCAAATGTCTCCAGGACCCGGAGCAGGTACGGCCATTCGACACTGTCGAACGCCTTCTCGATGTCAATTGAGAGGATTGCGGCATTCGGAAAGCTGGCGGCCTCACCCCCCATGATCCTGAGCAGCCGGCGCACACAGGTGGCAGTGGTGCGCTGAGGAATAAAGCCCGCTTGGTCGCTATGCACCAGGGAGCGCATGTGGGTCAATAGCCGCGTCGCGAGAACCCGGCTGAGGATCTTATAATCCGTGGTGAGCATGGAGAGCGGGCGGTACGCCGAGCGGCAGCTCGCATCACCCCCTCTCTTCAGTAAGGGTATCACCAAGGCCTCGCGAGTGGACGCCGGCAAGCGCCCCAAGTCCCAGGCCTCTTGGTAAACCGCCCGCAGTCGTGGAACCAGCACATCCGCGTAGGCCACATAAAATTCTATCGGGAGTCCATCCGTGCCCGGAGTCTTTCGGCGAGCCATGTGTTTGATGGCCACCCTGATCTCACCCTCGGAGATGTCTCCGCCCAGCTGTTTCACATGCTCCGGGTCGAGCTTGGGTAGCTGCGCCGACACCAGGAACTCCTCCAGCCCTGCCGGTAGCCCCGGCATCCTGCTCACGTAAAGGTGTTCATAATACCGAAGGAATTGGTCGTTAATGTCTAGTTGCGTGTAGACCATGCGCCCCTCCGGGGTGGCGAGCGCCACTATAGGGGAGCCACGGGCCCCAGGACTGGCCAACCACGCCAGCAACGAACCCACTTTGTCCCGCTCAGCGTGAGCCCGGACCAGGAAATCCTTATAATCAAAGCAGCGCAGCTTTTCCAATGCCGTCGCCACCCCCTCTCGCGCCTCCGAAACCGCGCCACAAGCCTCGGGGTCCGTGTGGTTGCGCCGTTCCTCCGCGCGCAATCGGTCCTCACTGCGCTCCACATCCTGCAGCAGGGTCTTGCGGACACCTGCGGTGGCCGAGATGCAAACGCCCCTAACCACCGCCTTAAATGCGTCCCATTCCACAGCTCTGCTGGAGGCTGTGTCCACATTGGTGTCAAAATACCCCTCCACCCCACTACGCACACTTGCCTTAAACACCGGGTCTTCCAGCGTCAGTGGGTTCAACCGCCACGTTGGAATAGCTTGGCGTCGTCGCATCCACTGTACCGACACTAGGCAAGGGTTGTGGTCAGACACCGTTCTAGTCAAATACTCACTATGGCGGATCAGGCTCTGGATGTCCAGTGAGCACAGAATGCTGTCTAAGCGAACATGCAGATCGTGCGGGGGGGAGTAAAAGGAGTAATCCCTTTCCGACGGGTGGTGGGTCCGCCATGCATCGAGTAGGCCCCAGCTACCCTGCCAATCTCTTCTACCTTGCGCTAACTTGTGAGCCGCTGCCTGCGCCAGTGGCGGGTGAGAGCGATCCAATCCCACGTCCAACACAGAGTTAAAATCCCCCCCAAGCAGGACCGCGCCAGCCAGGACAGTCGCCAGCTTCCCAGACAGTCGCGCAAAGAAGGCAAGCTGATCCACGTTCGGGGCGTAGACACTGCAGAGTGTCACGTCCCTCCCATCTAGGCGGCCCTGTACAGCAACAAACCTTCCCTCAGGATCAATTATCGTCACTAAAGGCTGAAAGGGAACCCCCGCCCGAACCCATATCAAAGCCCCCCGAGCAAACGCCGAGTAAGTGGTACAAAACACATGCCCCCGCCACCTGCGCTGCAGGGCCCGCCCCTCAGTTCGATCAATGTGAGTTTCCTGTAGGAAGGCGATCTGCACCCCCCTGCGGACAAGATGTGCATGGACCCTGTGGCGTTTCAACATGGAATTCAGACCCCTCACATTCCAGGTCACACACTTCAGGTCAAGGAGGGTCCCCATACCTCAGAACAAGCACAACCCCAACGAAGGCAACTTCCGCACGCACACTGGCTACTCCCCATGAAATGAACCCCGACACATCCCAACAGCCCCATGTCCCACCCCTCCCCAGAATAGGTCCCCAACAGTAGAAACCCATCCAAATAGGTAGCTCCCAACAGCAACAATCCCTGGTAACTACCAGAGTCCCACAATAGGTGCGGGAAAAAATGAGGGGGCGGCCTGCTGCCTCTCTCGCCAGACCGCCAGCAGCTCACTCCCCCGAGTTCGTGAGGCCTCCCCTACGCGCCCCATGCCCCCCGCATCCCCTCCACAAGTAAAGCTATCAGCACAACAGGAGGTGGCCGCCCAACTCCAGTCCCGGGCCCAGCAGGCCAATGTCGCCATCCCAGTGCACGAACACAGCAGGTCATACGATACCAGTTCAGGAGAACAGCAGCTTCACTCGTCCATCAGACCATCTGCAGTCCCAGGCGTGACATGCGGAGGTGCGGGGTCCCCAGTCACCGAGTCCTCCGAGGTCCCCCCGCCAGTGCCACCTCGAGACCCCGATTCCACAGCCGTCGCGGAGTCCAGCGCCTGGGAGATGTCGGAGACCGCCTGGAGGGCATCCCTGCGCTCCTGCTCAGTCTGTGATACCGTAGGTGTCCGAACCTTCGGCGGACGTTTCTTGCGTCGCCTGCCCCGTTTAGGCCGCGGTGGCGCCTGCCGCTGTCCCCCAGGCGCGTGATGTGCATCCGCACCGGTCCTGTAGAGCTCCAGCCAGTCCCAGACATCATCGGGGTTGTCGTAGAAGGAAGATTTGCCATCAAGCATGATCCGCAGGCGGGCTGGGAACAGGAGAGAGTAGCGGACGCCCTCCTCCCGAAGCGCCTTCTTGACCGCCAAAAAAGTAGATCGCTGCCGCTGGACCTCCCAGGAGTAGTCAGGATATATGGAGACCTGGGCATTGTCCACTTTATAAGGCCCCAAAGCTCGCGCCCTTTGCAGAATGAGGTCTCGATCTCTGTAGTGCAGCAACCGCGCCACCACCGGGCGGGGAGGTCGGCCCTCGGCCGGAGGGCGAGCCGGCACGCGGTGGGCCCGCTCTAGAGTGTAGAACGGCGACAGCCCCTCCGGGACAACCACGTCCCGTAGCCAGACCTCCAGATAGCCCAGCATGTCGGTCCCCTCAATTTTCTCCGGCAGGCCCACCACGCGAATGTTGTTGCGGCGGTTTCGCCCTTCTGCGTCCTCCGCCCTCTGTTCCAGCAGGTGCACCCTCTGCTGCAGCTCCCCCAGCAAGGCGCCAGCCGCTTTCGACGAAGGTTCCAGCGCTTCAATCCGGGTTTCGGTCTCCTTGACCCGATCTGCCAATTTGCCGTGGTCTGCACGTAGTAGGCCCAGGCTCGTGGACACCTGCCCGATATCACGATGCAGGGCCTCCCTGGTATCAGCGATGGCCTTCAGGATCTGCTCCAGCTGACTTTGCGGCAGACCCGCCGCCGGGACAGCGTCCGAAATGGGGCCCCCATCAACCACAGGCCCCCCAGCAGCCTCCGGGGGGGGCTTCAAGGGGCGTTTCCCCATGAGGGCAGCCGCGTCTCTCCCCCGCAGCAACAGGGTCAACGTCTTACCCCATGTACAGCTCGCCAGTCTGCAATCCTCGGGGCCTCTTGACGTGCGGCACTTCCTCTGGGCTCGCCGGTCCCCAAAACCCAGCCACTCTCCGACGATGCCAGGGACCCCCTCGATATAACGTAGGCCGCCGGCCACCAAGGGCCCCCCCTGCCGCAGCACTCCCTCAAATCCAACTGCGACGTGCAGTTCCGTCAGTCCAAAATGGCGGCAGGGCGGCCGTGCAGGGACCCAAGTGCACGAGGGTCAAGGATCAGCGTGCCCGGGCCCCAAGAGAGGAGCCCCCGGGCGTCCTCAGGTGCCGATCACCAGTTCGTCAGCCGGTGGTGGTAGGGTCCTTCAGTGGAGGATGGCCAGGGGTCGCGCAGGGGCGTCCCCCCCCAGGTCGGCCGCCTCAAGGTCCGGATGCACCCCAGTCCCGGGGCCCTCGGCCTGCAGCACCCCCCTCCTCCGGCTTGCACCGCAACGGTCCGCACCTCAAGCCTGCGCTCCACAGGCGGTGCACAGCGGGGGCCCCAAATCAAGTCGGGAGGGGGCAGCGCCGGTCGCCGTGTCCCTGGCGGGCCACACAGGAAGAAGTCCGACCCCAAGCGCGAGCCTCTCGGCCGGGCAGCAGCAGGGCCCCCCCCGGGCCGGGCACCTCACCAGGTCCTCTCGTTTGTAGGCTCCCCCGACGGGTCCCCACAGGCACCCCACAAGGAAGCGGGTCGAATCCCGTCGCTGCGGTGAACTCCGCACCCAGGGCTCCAGGCCACTTGGCAGCCAGTGGCCGGCCAGGTATCACCGCAGGTCGGCCGCCGGAGTACGTGAGGCCGGGGATGCGGCTGATCTTCAGGGCCGCAATATGGCCGGCGCCGCCCACCAATCCGTCGGTGCGGCGCGGGCTCCACGCAGCCGGGGGCTCGCCTCCGCCACCTCCGGGCAGGCCCCCAGGAGTACAGGAGGAGACACGGGCAGTCTCAGGGCGCCAGGGCCACCAGGATCAGTTACGGCAGGATTAATGGGGGAAGGCCGCTGTGGAGCTCAGCGCTCACACGTCTTCCTCCATCGGCCACCAAGCCACGCCCCCGCTGATTGGATTGTTGTTATGTCACGTCCATTTTATGTGGTCCCAGACTCTGTCTGCTACTTGGATTACACAATTGGGAGTATTGAATACAATTCTTAAATATCCAAACAATTTTAATCCCCAATCCAAGATGTCGCTGAGTCTGAAAAGATAAAATGGCCCAACCTGTATCTCACATGATAGGATAAAATTAACATCCAGTTCTCAGTAATGATTCCTTTGACTAGCGATACTTTATTTGGTAAAGGCATAGAGTTCATTTTTTAGACTTGAGTTTATCGATTCTCCTTGTTAAATATTTATTTCAAAGCGTATTGGACATAATTAAGGCTGTGAAATAAGAAAAGGAACTGGTGATTTCCCGGCTGTGTCATAGTACCGGATTGGAGCTTTGCTTCTTGTCTGCATACCATCCGTTGCACGTGCTAAATACATTAACTTGAACTTCATAGAAATCCTTTGAGTCAGGCAGTGCTCAGCCTGATGTCAACACGGTTCACCAAGTCTGTTGTCATTCACAAATAACATTACACTGACTTACTGGATGGGCTACTTTATGTATTTAGTGATTTTAAATATTGAATAGGAAAGCTTTGGAAATAATGGTACTCTATCGCCACTTTTTGTGCTCAGAATTGGGGGAACGCCAAAAAACAGGGAAAGTCATAGTGCAGCAAGATAAAAACATGACAAATTATTATAACGTGTAATGTATGTTTTATTTTTCATTCATTCATATGCTTAGCTGAGGTGCTTCCCTGTCATGTATGATATATTCAGCAACTCATACATTTTTGTTCAGTGGACCTTGGAATTCTGGGCCTTGTAGTTTTCTTTTTCCATTAGACAATTAAACTTCCCAGCACTCAAAATGGTGGCGGCTAAAAATCTGAGGACTGGTGTGGGTACAGAACATGCCATAGGGCACATTGCCAGTTTACCCCCAATTGCACCCTCATGTGCCCAGTACGAACCTCTCACCCCGTACTTCCAACAACAATGATCCTCAACCGTCATGCCCTGAACCCCTAAACAATACGTCATCACTAAAACACGCCTACTTGTGCAAAAGACCTTAGCGAATCTGCCTCACCAGGTAAACGACTGCAGTGAACCGTTAACCCCTGCGCTTGTAATGGAACAGTCCATTTGCTGTTCCCCAGGGAACACTTCATATGACAGGTTAGGGAAAGAACATACGTCAGCAAGATACGTGCTGTCGTGAATTGCAAAACTACGGAGGCCCCGGGACATAACAACCCAGGGCAGTCTTGGCCTGGAGCACAGGATACGCAGCCCTCGCCAGACATGAGACACTGGTCTGAAAATGTTTTGCAATGTTCAGGAATGAGTCACTTCCACGCAGACAGCGGGGCCCGCTGCAGCTGACTTTTCCCATGCAGACTGTCTGTGATTTTATCCGAGAAAATAAATTACAGGAAATAAGGTGTTCTTGGGCTCTTTTTGTCTGAAAATGTTGAACTCCGGATTCCCATTTTGAAATATGGAATCTGTTAAAATAATAAAATTCAATATTAAGTTCACAGTTATGCTCGATGCTGACTATTTAGGCATAGTTTTGCAGTTTAAGGCTCCATCAATCATTGGAAGCGCATTGAAAGCAATATCCGTTATATTAGTCAATTTATAGATCTGAGAACTCACTCTTATTTTTACTTTGGCATTTAAAATTGTGATGCTATCAAGAAATACAATTATCATGATGTTTATCAACATTTTCGGTTTAATTATGGAGCAGTAATTAAAAACAGATTCGGTATTTTTTCTTGGAATCCTGATTTCTGTTTTCCATAACTGGAGCCAAGAACACAGGAAATAGACATAACATGAACTCACTCAGTGATATTCCTCATTCTTTCTATAGTGTTTGCGTTGCTGCATGGTCACTTCAGAGAACTGTGTGCGATATCCGAAGGCGCGGAACAGGGGCTCATGTCATGAGAATCAGAATTCTAAGCTCTGTGGGGGATTGAACAAGAGGGTCTTCAGCCCACTCTTTAAGTACATTCAATTAGGTTTGAGGTGGGGACAGAGATGTGAGGGATTCCCAAAAATGATGAATGAAAATGATAGGATATGCCTCCAAATTTTCTGCAGTTGAAGTGACTGGAGGAAAGCAGCGCATGGAGGACGGCCGTAGACTCTGGTTGGCTGGTAGAGCATGCCCGCTCTAGGAAGGTGATCACATTCTACCACCTAGAACTTTTGAGGATGATTCAATGTCTTATCACTGATTAGTTAATTCAACAGGAACCAATGAGGTGTGGTAATATGCAACTCTAAGAGGCTTGCAGGGGGCGGACTCCTGGCCTGGTGAATGGTCTACTTTAATATAGCATTCGCTGCCGCCTAAAGTATAGGGCAATGTTAAAAATGACTCCAACGTTGTGGACTTGTTGCAACGGTGGTGGGACGCAGGCCCACTGTGGGCAGCCACGTAAACATTGAGGCCCGTATCCGCATACTCCAGTAGCATGAGCGCATCTTTGTTACGTTGGGCATGGGTTAGAGGTCAGCCAAGGTGAATGTGAACTAGGCTGTCTGGAACTGTGTCGGCTTGTAGCACTCTCATCGAGCCCGAGATGGAGCTGGGTATCATCAGCATGCATGACAGGTAATCGCACTGCTCGGGATTTGCAGAAGGGGCCATGTTAACTCTGGAAACACTGGTTAACACGAGAAAGGATCAGGTCAGCAATGAAGCGGACCCTGGTCGCACTCCGATGGTGGACGCTGGTGACACATAACAGTGGTTGCAATCCGTGGGCAGGAAAGCAAACCAAATGAGCCCCTTATTGCCCACATCGTCTGACCGTCTATGCGGTTGATGGTTGTTGTTAACCAAGGTTGTGCATGAAGATTATATCAAGAATCTTATCTGTTGAAGTTCTGCCGCGATCAAGGTCTTTTCTAGTGCACAACAAAACAGGCGCCTGCCTATGAACCATACGAGAGGCACCAGACTTCCTCTAGAAGCAGCCAAGAATGCCCACATGCTCAGGATGTAGAGGCAACACGTTTTTCTCCATCTATGGTAGGAATAATAGTTTCTCTTGGCTTGGGTATGATTCACCTCTATTCCAATTATTTGCAAAGGTGGGTCAAGCTGGCCGTCATACTTTATTGAGCACAGTAGCGTACAGATCATGTGGGGGTTTTGTACCTCTACTAGTGTAGGTCGGTACAAAGCTGGCATTAGACTTGTGGGCAATGGCTAGATGATGTATGGAGCAGAACAGAAGCAATGTACCTGGTGCGACCACAAATGCTTGTAAAAGTAAAAGTTGGCTAAGCTATTTTAAAAGAACAGGACCCGTCAAGGCTAAGACAAACTAACCCGTAAATGTGGATCTAGGAGTGATCTGTAATACAGTAATTTCTCTTGTAACTCAAATTAATGCTGTGGTTTCCGGTGTCAACATACAAATGTCCAAACTTCAAGGGATCAATGTAACTGTTTCAGACTTCACATTGAACAGAGCGTAGGAGAAGCCGTGTAATGGCCTGGCTGAACATCTCTAATGTCACCGACAAAGCCTCCCAAATCCCCCGCTCAATGGGAACCCACCCACCATGGTACACTTTACCTACCACTCTGGTAAGGCATTTTTGCATAAAGTGCTCAGGCCGACACAGAAGAAACACTTTTTGCAAAACTGTGATGTTATGAGGACCACCAGCATTACTTTTCTACTTCGAAGCAGAGGGTTGTTTCTGAACAAGCGAAGTGAAACTTCTCTGTTGTGCTGGAAGTTTTCTCTGCACGTGTGGAGGACACTTCGTTGGTTTTCATGTTTGTGAGGCAACTGTGAAAAAACTTCAATGGACGGTCTACTTCAAACAGGCTATGTCTTCTGTTGCAGTGCAGCCCTGTGGTAGACAAGCCAGAAGCTAAAGGTTTCTAACCACAGAGTCATCTGAGGCTCTGCTGTCCTAAATAAAGCAGATCCCCCAACTCCAAAATGAGGCCGATTTGGCAGAGCTGAAAATCTGCTGTTTTATTGTATTGCATTGTAATTGTATTTATATAGCGCTTACTACCTCTGGCGAGGCATCAAAGCACTTTTTCGGAGAGTAGCACAATAATTCTGAACCCCTAAAGGATTAGTGCTGAATTACTATGGTGAAATATGAAAGTTATTTTGAGTGGTGGATATGTTAGTCAGTTATTTTGATTGAGAAGGATAGTGAAGGGATAGAAGAGGGAAACGGGTTTGCATTTATATATTGCTTGCTACGCTTGTTATTGGAAAATGCCCGGCTTCCCCTAAATCCTAGATGAGCCCCTAAGTCCAAAACTCTTAGAATTGTTCACATGACCTACTTGAAAAGAGCCTGGAGTCCCTGCAAGAACTGGGACTTCATTTCACACCTGCCTTGACTCTCTGCTCTGCCACTGCCCATCTGACCCAGTAATAACCTATCAAACCGTACATGTGTGGTGGGCAGTCACTGGAAGTACATGGACCAAAGCCCTTGGACGCCCGAGTCCTCATCAGAGGGCATACTTTTATAAAATGTATTTCATACATACAAGAGACTCCTGCTCAGATTATGATTTGGCTGAAGCCAGAGCTGACCTAGAACATAGTTTGAAAAATGTCTTATTGGGGACATATCGCGCATCCTTATAATAATGATAGCAGCAGATACAGGCAACATCAGATGTATAACTTTTGTACACTTTCGCACTGAGTTTGAAGCTGCTGAAAAAAAGAGAAATATCTTTCTGAAAGTCCATGGAAAAATGAGGAATTACAAATATCTTTCTGAAAGTCCAGGGAAAAATGAGGTATTATGTCGAAAATCAAGCCCAGAATTACTGAATCTCCTGTTAAAATTCTCATTTTTTTTAGCGGACCCTCAGGGTCCAACTGATATGTATGGGTTTTCTCCATGTACAGACTTACCAGTACCCCTGGTATTAGCAACTCTGGAGGTGGGGAAGATCTGGTCTATTTTCTTGGCTACTCATAAATAAGTTCCTCCACCTAGCATCCACGTTTTCCCTTTTAAATCCTGGACAGGGGACCTAACATTAAAATTGTAATAAGGATCCCTTGGGACCAGATTTTAGTTCCACTGATCCTGCACTATTTTCTCACCTTTGGGTTTTCACTAACTCTGCACTGTATGTTGTATTGTCTTCCCCTCCCTATTGCTCCACCTCCAGTGTTGGGTAAACACGGAGGTGTGTTAGCAGCCCTATGATGAAGCATGACACAGCTTGCTGTGTGTGAGGGCAATTTAAAAGCAAGGTGCTTTTCCTTGACTCACTCTTAGTTACTTTTCTTCTTTTTTAATATGTTCCCCTTCTTTTGTGATATAAGTCTGAGTGTGAGGTTGAAGGGCGTGTAAATCCTCTCACCCCTTTGTTCTAGTGTGTTTTCCACTCATAATGAGGTCCATAGTGAAATTTTAAAAGTAGGATTTTACTTTCTGTTTCTCTGTCAACTAATAAGCAGCAAAAACCCTATACTCCAAAATATCTCGTACACTGACCACTGAGGCACTGATTCCCCTTACACAAAAGCATCTGCTAAAAAGAGAACAACAGGGATTTAATACACGAGGTTAAAAAATAAAGTGGCACTATTTCCAAGATGCATTGCCAGTTGGTATAAACTGCAAAGTACATCACTGCAAAGAACATTAAAGAAGCTGCAATGCCTTGATTGGTGTTCCCGAAGCAAGTTTACAAAAATAGTTTACAACCTCTTATGTAAGTTTAAGAATAGTAATACATGCATAACATATGTTGACATCACGAATAACAAAGTTTAATAGTTTAAATAATAAGACATTGAGAATGAACAAATCTACTCTCAGAGCAGCAAGCCCCAAGTAAAGCATCAATGAAGGGTGACGGGAGAGGGTTTATTTGTATTTACACTGTTTAATCAACTATAATATACTTATATCTATACTGATCTATCTCACTACATATATATGTAAATATATATGAACAAAAATTTCAAGTACCCACTGATTTACATTATAAGGATAGTGCAAGTCACGAGGAGTTCCACAACCATATAGAAGAGTGAGGGCGAAGGACAAGTTCCTTTATAACGTTATGGGACTCTGCCTTCTGAAGTCTTTTCTTTATAATTGGCAACTGAGTGCGACGCAAGTCGCTGATTCGAAAAAAATTAGAGACAGGCGAATATACAGGGATTACCAGTTCCAGTTCAAAAACCTTTATTTCGGTCTTTAAGACCATAAAAGTATGTATACAATACAATCAAAAACATGACAATGTATGATTAAAACACATCGAACGGGGGGAGGAGCCAAGCTGTCGACCAAGATGGCTGCATAGACGCTCGGCTCCGTGAGCCTTCTCACCCCGCGCATACATCCTGACAACTATCCTGAGCCGTAACGGCATATTTAAGTGGGCGAAGGACAACTTTCACTAACCGTTTGCTCCTGAAGCTTTTACGTGCGGCAGACCCGTGGAAATGTCCCTGACTGTTTTGCGGCCTTCACAGAGCTGGGACCGGGGTGTCGAGTGAGGAGAGCAGCCGGCCGGGACTGCGACAACAGCGGCCTCTGGTGGAGGTGAGGAGTCGGCCGGAGGGCACTGGAGATCCGATGGGCCGATGGTGACAGTGCCGACCCAGTCCATCTAGCGGAGTGCCTTGTGGGATGTGCGGCAAAGCAGGGTCGAGGGGAGTGCACGATACTTGACCCCCTTTCCAGTGTTGTGTCCGGGCATTACTAATGACTTCTCCCGGAATCGGCGGGCGGCTCCCAGGGCGCGGCGGGTATTTTGTTTAGCCTTTTGGTGACTCTTCGCTGGGAAGCCTGCCTTGACCTGCGAGGTCCTCGTGGTGAATCCTGTTGCGCCCTGGTGTGGGGCCCGGTCCCGGGGTGAGGTGGAGAAGGACGAGGCCGGATCAGCTAAGATGGCGGACAGCACCCTCTTACGCAGACCACATCCAGGCAGAGAAGCTGCTGTGCGGGGGAGTCATGGGGTCTGGCGACACGAGACGGAGCCCACACCCAGAGATATACTGGCTGCGCTAACAACCCTGCATACGACCCTGATCCGGGATGCCCGGGATCTGGGAAGAAGGATGGTCGCCATTGTTGTCCCGCCATTCCACACGGGCATAGTTCGATCTCAAGGAAGCACCGATGTGCCCACCTCTGCGTCAGCGATGAGTACTCCAGCTACGCCTATGTTCGTGGAGACGCTGGAGGACCCGGTTCATGAGATCGCTTTGGACAGATCTGTTGTACATGTGAGTGACTCATTGGGGCACTTATCTCTTCGGCAGCTGGGGAAACAACGTCGATCTATGGTTTGGGCTGCCCCGGCGGCGTTTCAGCGCTTACCGGATGGGGTGACTCTCTTTCCCTGGCTGGTGAGACTGTGTTCGGACTGAAGGATGTTTTCGAGGTCGATACTGACACAGACGGACTTCCGCCGTACATATTCGGCTGGGTTTTGGTGGCTGAAGTCCCATGGGGTAACGACACTGCCCAGTCCGCCCGGATCACTTGGACCCTCCACGTTGCTCTGTATGCCAATTGATAAGTGGACGTATGTTGTTACTACTGATAGAAAAGGCCAGGGGTGAGACCGTCTAGGACATAGTGGAACTTATTGTTGGCTGACGGTGATTTGGGGGACACCCGACAGGGCTGTTATTGATTGGGCTAACGGTGATTGATGTTTTTCATGGCTATTCTGCTCTTGCTTTTAGGATGTTTACTGTGCGCGGTGGTGGGGGGGGACACATTTTTCCTCTTTTCCTTCCTTTTCTCTTTTTCTATATTTCGGGTCTCTCAATTAGGGCGACAGGCACGCTGCTGGGGGGGGATAGGCCGTAGCCTTCTGCAGGGATGCAGGGTGGGGGGTAGGGGGATGGGGTTTGTCAATTTGTCCTTTCTTTGTTTCTATGGCCCTTTGTCTTTCTTCCTTTTTGGTGTCGTCGTTTTTCATGTTTCCTACAGCATGTCTCGTTTTGAGGGGTGGGGTGCAGCTTTGCTACGAAACGTGTTTGTTTTTACATTTATCCTGACTCGTATGCCTTACCCCCAATATTTCAAACGTGTTTGCACTATTTGCGGCTTTCCTGCTTCATGCTTGCTATTGTAGGACCATGTATGACCGTATGGCATTGATTCTGAGTTTTTCTTTATTGTAAAATGAACCTTCTCGAATCCTGAATCTTGCACAGTACGCTTGAATACGAAGTATATCCTGGACATCTATTAGACCCCGATTTTCGGGCTGCTGTATTTTTCTACATTGATTGCTGTACTTATGACTTGACTAGCGGCCGGCCGGGGTGGTTGTAGGCCCATGCTTGTATTTATTTGAAGTAACAATAAAGGCTCTAAAAAAAACAACAAAAAAACCACATCGAACGAAGATATAAGAATCAATGTGCAATATCTTTGGGTGCAGGAGAAATTTGGCTGCACAGGCCAGTGGGCAAGGGATTACAGAATCCCTTATATTATAATAAGACTCCTCAAACCCAAAGAAACCACTTCCATGAAATATCTGCCTGTTAAGTCAAATTTTCACAGATTGTAAAGACTCAATTCACTCATAAAATCTCATATGCAGACATACTGGTTTTATTTGCTTCCATGTGCATTATTAATGTTACCTATTAGCATATGCCTTTGCTTTGTGTTGCTTCCACAGTAAAATAAATGATACTCCATTGTTTCCTGATTTTCTCTGCAGTCATCTTTCTTTGTCGTACCTAGGGATACTGCTTTAGAATGCCAAAACAACAGATGTGTGTTAGAGAAACTAGCAAAAGCAGGAAGGCATGTCAGCACAACGATCTAACAAGTAAACTCAAACTAACACCAAGGCAGGAGAAGTAGGTGCAATATGGTATGTGGTTGGGTAGTCTGTAGTGCTGGGTAAGGATCCTGCACTGGTAAGACTGTTTTATTGTACTCTAGGCACACATGCCTGAAGTGAGGCACTCAAGTTGTGACTATCTCACTGTGTTATTTCTTGAGAAGGGAATTGTTATAAAGGAGTTTATGAATTACACGAAAGTAGGTGTTAGTTACTTCATAAAAAACACACTTGGCAGGTTTGCACCTCTGAAGCAGAAATGGAAGGGCTTGGTGGGACCCCTAGATGATGTAGACTGGAGGGAAGCACGCATGGCCCCTCGTGAGATCACTATAGCCTCCAGACCCTGGCTGATTCGGCGGTGATACTACTTTACACCACAACACCTGTGGCACAGTGGTAGGCTTCCTGAACCCAAGTGCTTCCGGTGAGTCCATCCGGAAGCAGATTTCTTACATATGAATCTTTTCCCTTCCCAGTTGCACGGCACATGCCCAAATTCGACAGGATTTTTGCTTGGTCTCACAGCACTGGTCACTCAAAGCTAAGTTTTTTTTATCTATTGGTGAAAGCTAAGCAAGCAAAAGAAAACACATTGAAAAGCATAATTTGGTAAACAATAAGAAATCCCTTGACTAACTGGCACAAGTATATCAATTTGGCATTGGATACACAAGAAGCCCGAGCGGTCTCCCAGCGCCATTAGTCTCCAGGCTGATAACCAAGCAGGGAAAAGTAATCTCAAGGGAACATGACACTCTGGCCATCAAGAAGTTGGCCCATGGCAGATGGGCGTCCTCACTGTATGAGCCCGGGGCTCTGCTGATTTACCTTTCCTGCCCTCCGGTTTGGCCTTAAAGCGGGAGCTAAGGAGGCTGCGATTGGGGCTAGTTCCATTGAAACTGTACTGGTATGTACTTAGAGCGCCGGAAGGGAGCTTGAAGAGCAGGCTGAAACCCATTTACGATGGTCCATCTAATCCATGGCAGGCTTATCTGAAGGAAGCCGTAGAAGTTTTGAGCCTGGCAATACAAAACTGGTGCCAGGAAGGCATAACTTATCCAATTTTTAAAAAGGCAAGAAACAAACATTGCTATCAACTGTTAGGAGAAAGCGATTTAACAAATTTGGAAAAAGGAAGATGTCAATCGGGGGGTGATAGCAACCTACAAGGAACACAAATTTCAGCCCTATCTTAATCAAGCACTCGGGAGAAAGGACCTAAAAAAAATATCCAGTGGGCTAGACTGGTTTCACTCCCAATAAAAGAGCTAAATCCGGGTTGGAAAACCTTGGAAAATTAAATTCAATGTAGAATATGCGATTTTAAAACAGAATCACTGCCACATTTGATGTGCTGTTGCACAGGCCTCCTACAATCCCGGCGGAAGCTACTGAAACCTATATGGTTACGCCAAGGCGTGCGAATGACAAAAGAAGCAGTTACAGCGATATTCGCTTGCACAGCAACAGCGGATCTCACCAGAATTGGGAGATAAATGCAGGAAGTTCGCTTTAAATTGGAGAAAGCGGATGAATCAGGCAATTTTACAAAAAGACTCTCGATAAGTAAAAGAAAAGTCATACCGCGGTGATAAGACCTTTTTAGACTCAATGATCCTTTTAACTTTTATATTGTTTTATGTTTTGCTATAGAAAGAATGGAGGTATCCTTTGTATTTTAAAGTGTGATATATTGCAAATGGTTTTAAGTAACTGCAATAAAAAAAAAATAATAAAAATAAATAAAATAAAAATACTGGTATGGCCGGGGGAACTTTGATAAGCATGATTTTGCGCAAAGCAGGAGGATTCACTAATCCATATCCTCTGCATTGTGAAAAGCTGCTCCACCTAAGAATGTTCTGCTCCGCTCAATATGGCGTCCTCTAAACATTAGAACTCGCCACACAGCCGTTGATGCATGCCTGAAAGCTGCCGTGGCATTACCCACACGTGCACCAGATACCGTACTCCCAATAGACTGCTAAAGGCACCACAAACTCTAAATACTCAATCCTTTTAGTGGGCCAATATGTTTTTGCTCTACAGAACGACTAATTGTGAAAAAATTAGCTCTCCATGCTTTTGAGAAACCTCTTAAGTAATTGCACTTTTATATGGGCCTTGTTTAGATGCATTGAGCATGGATAAGTGAATTTTTGACTTGACCGTATGCTCTGTTATGGGGCCAGTTTAGATGTATTGAGCATGGACACGTGCCTTTCGATTAGATTACGTTCTGTTATGGGGCCAGCTCTGTAGCCCATTTAGGGGCAAACACTGCACTTTAGATCTTTTTAAGTATTTTAATATGTAGCACTTTATATTTATGAATTATTAAAAATGCACAGGGACCTTTAATCAATTCTTTCCAAAGTTTAGCGATTTCTTACGTTTGTAGGTTTTAAACCTTTCATTAGGACAACGCAAGTATTTGGTATATAGTTTATATGTAAAAATCCATCCGTGGCTTTTATTCTAATGATTGTAAATAATCGCACAATAATGAACTTATCTATCTTTCATATGACGTGGCTATGCCCAAGCATTTAAAAAAAAAAAAAAAACAACGAACTAGTAAAGGGAGGGTCCCAAGGAATATTTAATGACCACGCAGCTATAGCCCCTGAACAAAGTACAGCTAAACAAAAAATAACTGTGGGTCAAACTGGATGTGTCTATTTATGAGGTGTGTCGAGGTGCCTAAGTGTGTGTTGAAACATATGTTAGAACAACACACAACCAAGTATCGCACTCGGAGGGAAGATGTCCATCAGTTTATCGTCCTTCACCACCCAGTCATCATTTGAAAACCTTTCCCAAGGTGTGTAAACCAAGTTGCTGCCACTTCAACAAGGAAAGGGAAGTGTGCGGTGAAGGAGGGAGTCGTTACTTGGTAACTGACGAGCAGTGCAAGAAAAAGTTGGTGGAAAACAAAAGAAGAAAGAGAGAAAAGTGCTCTAAGTTAAAATTGGATAACAAACGCTAGTTAACTTTATTCTGGTGCCGTTCATTTCCAAGGTTAAAAAGCAAAAAGGCAAATAAGTGCAACACAACCAGTGAGTAACTTTAATAGTCACTGGTTAATCATGATGGTCAACATGTTTCTGCGGTTTATAGACCACTAAGTATCACCCGCTTCATCAGGACCTATACTCTGTGCTACTGCTCAATGTATGATAAAATAAAGTATTTGATACAGATACCAATATCACCTGATCAAAACTTGGTAGTCCTCCTAAGTATGTGGGGGAGGTCCAGGTTAGGCATCATCAAGACACGACAACACAAATAAAAAGACACATACAAAGATAAAAACGACATCAACGCAATTAATGTAAGTCATTTATCATTGTCAAATCATGATGTGGCATTCTTGTTGAGTCAATTACCACACACTCTTCGACTCTAATCCTCTCGCTCACCTTTAGGGTAAGAGGAACGTGCCGCTCCTCGCCTGGCTACAGCTCAGGAAGATAGTGCACCGCTCTAGAATATAGAGAAAAATGGGATGTAGAATCATAAAAACCAACTGCGAGTGCCTGACATGTGGGCGCCAGCACCAGTTGAAAATAGAGATATACCAGCCAACTTCAATAAATCTGGTCTCAAGGGCATGAGGTCTATCACCAGTACTCATAAATGCAGAGAGGTGAATGACCACGTGTTTTAGCAGCTTATATCATTTAGCAGACTCGGTTAATTGCACTACAATAAATGCGTGTATAGTATAGAGATTGAAAGACACAGAGAAATCTCTCTTACATTCTGAAAGGTTAGTATTAGAAGCTCGATCCCCCTTTGAGTCTATATCTCTCTCGCGATCTGTTATTGTTATGTATATAGCCTTGGTAGCAGGGTACCCCGTTGTGCAATATGTTCACTGAAATGGACTTGGTCACTGTCACACGCGCTCGTTTTTATGGAGAACCTGAGGTCAGACTCGCTATCGATTTTAACCTTGAGGTCCCAACACGGATGGACTTATTCTGCGCACATAAGCCGCGCTCGTTTTTAAATGAACGGGCAATCAGATCTAGAGTCCTAGGCTTACCTATCCGTCGGTACACTCGGCAGTCATCTGTGCTGCTCGGGGAGGTAACGGACAGCATGGATCGCCGGTATTAGTTAGTTTTAGGAAGTCGCGATCACGTGACGTAGGTGCCGCGTCATGTGTAGGCGACTAGGTATGCCGGGAAACGTAGTTTATTCAACCGGGACAATGTTAAAATATTCTTATTGCGGAAAGGATTTTTTTTACAATTTGTACTACGATGGAACCCAGGAGAATACAAATTAAATATATGTATATACATATGTCTGAGAGAGAACTCATAGTAACTTGCTTATAAAGTGTCATAGAACAGAGACCAGTCGATTCAGTTTTTTTAGCACATCAAGACTCATGTGGGATGTAGGTTTTAAACTATACAGGTTACTGGTCACAGTTTTAAATACATGCTCAAGTATGTACCATTGAGCATGCTATACAGCGATGAGACAAATAAATCACATCCTGGGAATCAAACAGGTAGTGCATCCTGAATGACTATGACAAAGTGGTTTCATCAGAGATTGTAGGCTGTAGTTGGAAGGAACACTGTAAATTACAGGAACATCCTAGGGTTGTCCTCTAAAATTGACTGTATTACTGCCTCATCATAGGCTAAGCCTAAATTGGTGGCCATTGTAAGACTGTGCAAGGCAATGACTTATTGGTCAGATAATAAGCCAACACGGATTGGGTATATCTCAGGTCGCGCCAATAATGGGAGGCCCTCCAGCGTGGTCCCAACGACTCCACATGAATCCCACGTCTTCACAAAAACAATTTAATATTTGTGAGTCTTACAATGGCCACCAATTTAGGCTTAGCCTATGATGAGGCAGAAATACAGTCAATTTTAGAGGACAACCCTAGCATGCTGGACCTTATGCCCAAACCACAAGAGACGGGGGATGATGGCTGGTCGAAGATTCTTCTTTTAAAAAAGAGTCATTCACGCATCTGTATTCACGGTATTTCGGTGGCGGAATACCTGAGAGGTAATGGTGCCCCTACAGGTTTAATAGTTAGCAACGCCCCTAGACTATTTCGGGACGACAAGGATTTCATCAGAGATTGGTATCTTATTGCTTGGAAGTGCACGCGAGACTGGCTGGTTTTAATCATAAAAACTGCTAAAAAAGCTGCTGACAAAATTATGATTGAGATCCAGATATTAGAGGGCCAGATAAAAACAACGCTGTCATCCAAAATTTTCTCTAAGCAACAAGATGAAAATAACAAGACAAACAAAGAATTTAAAGACTCTGTCCTGTTCTCCAAGTTGGAGAAGTGTAAAAAAGACTTAGCCAAATTTTCAAAAGAAAAAATCTATCCCTATACGAGTGCAACATATACACCTGCACCATACAACAGAAATGGGAGAAAAGGCGGCTCAACTTATGGTACCTCCACGTCAGAAGACCTTTCCAGTGATTCGGACTCTTCTAACCAAGGCCCTCAAATGTATACCAACCGGGGGAGAGGTAATAGAAGACAGAGAAGGGGGAACAACTTTAACCAAGGACAATTCAATCCTTGGTGGACCCCAAATCCCTGGGTTCCAGGCCAATTCCCTTTTGGACATCAAATAGGGCCATATGGCCCAGCCCAGTTTCCACAAGGTCAAAATATGACTCCTTTTTTAGGGTTTGGCCAAGGGAGACCCCGCGGCAGGAGACGTGCCGCGCAGAATCAAGTACAGTGGAACCTGCCACCCCAATCGATGGACCTACGGAGTGGGAAGAAGATTCCACAGGACCAGGCGAGCACGAGCATGAACACGGAGAAGGGCTCGTAGTCAATCTGAGCTCACGAGTGCTAACCCCCATAGAGGAGAAAGTGCTTGGTTTTGTGTCTACCACTCCAGGAGATGTTTTTCAAACTCAGGTAGAGATTTCTAAATTCTTCCGCAAGATACGGCTTCATTTCTTCTTTGAAAAGAACAGGATGGAAGATAATGCAGAGAACACTGCCAATGTACAGAATACAGGATTGAGGAATGCATCAACTTTTACTCCTCTAAGCTCTACAGTTCCAGCGAAAGTGATCACTTTCGAAGAAGCAGTCACATATGACGTACAAAACTTATTTAAGGAAAAACAGAAACCGTTTGTCAACATCACCAAAGCTGAACAGCAGGCACTACAAGATCTGTCAAAAGACCCCCTTATTACTATAAAACCAGCTGACAAGGGTGGAGCGACGGTCTTGCTTGATACAACAACTTACAGAGCAGAGTGTTCTAAACACCTGAGCGACAAACGTTCTTATCGCCTCTTATCAGAAGACCCAACATCTAGACTGACAATCAAGATTGGTCATCTGGTAGAGGAGGCCCTTTCAGAAGGATGGATAACCCCGAATGAAGGGAGCTATTTGCGTAGAACACACCCTACGATGCCTTATTTTTATATCTTACCGAAGATACATAAGCAACAGAGACCTCCACCGGGCCGGCCGATAATATCAGGCATCGGCTCATTAATGGAACCCCTTTCATCCTTTGTGGATGTTTTTCTGAGACCTATGGTACGGACCATGCCATCTTACCTACAAGATACCAAAGACGTACTGAGGCTCTTGCCAGAAATTGAATTCGATCCTACATCAGACATATTGGTGTCTTTTGATGTGGAATCGCTTTACACCTCGATTCCACAGGACGAGACCCTGGAGGTTATTGAGCAACTTTTGAATGCGAGTGATCACGACTCAATCACGCCAGTCTCCTTCATTATGGATCTTGCCTCAATAGCAATGAAAGACAATTTCTTTCAATTTGAGGATAACTACTATTTACAGACATCGGGCACCAGCATGGGCAGCATTTTCGCGCCGAGCCTGGCGAACCCCTACATGCATAAGTTTGAACAAGACCACGCACTTAACATCACAAACCCGTATCTACCATCTGTACGGGTTTGGAAAAGATATATAGATGATATCTTAGTTATATGGCGTGGCAATGTGCATGATCTCATGGAGTTCCATAGCTGGTTGAACAGCTGTAATAATTTCCTTAAGTTCACCATTGAATATGACCACCATTCACTGGCTTTCCTGAACTTATTAATAACTGGATGTCCAGGAGGACTGAGATCTGAGCTATACAAGAAACCGATGGCTCGCAATTCACTCTTAGAATATGGGAGCTGCCATCCCAAATCTCTCCGGGACAATCTCCCTTTTGGACAATTTTTACGTGTTCAACGAAACTGTTCAACCAAGGAGACCTTTAATAAGCATGCCAAGGAACTTGAAGAAAAATTGCTTGAAAGGAAATACCCGAGGAAATTGATCCGAACCTCAAAAAAGAGTGCCGCCAACAACAATCGGGAAGCCCTACTGGAACCGGCCTTCCCTAAAGAGCAGAGTGACAGGATAACATGTGTGAACACATTCAGCACAAGATCTAATGCCATCCAACAGATCATCCGCAAACATTGGAAGATCCTAAATACAGGCCGGGATCAGTTAGAACAACCTCTCTTTGCCTTTAAGAGAGGCACCAGCATTAGAGACCAACTGGTCCACACACGGCCTAGGACTGAGAACACTCGGCAAATCGGGACACTATGGGACATGCCTGCAGAGACAGGACACCACCCGTGTGGTAACTGTGCTGCATGTCCTCAAACCCAAAATCCACTAGTATTGATATTGGAACAAACAGACCATGGGAACAAAGACGCTTCACGAACTGCAATAGCAGTAACTTGATTTACTTAATCACCTGCCCATGTTCCCTTAGGTATGTGGGAATGACAACTAGGAAAATAAAAACGAGGATTTCCGAGCATAAAAGTACTATCCGCTGTAAAAAACAGGCAACTCGGCTCACCAATCACTTCATAGAAGTCAATCACAAACATACAGATTTTCAATGGACAGTATTGGAGCAACCTCGTATTCCCACTCAAATCACTGATGTTTCCAAATACCTCTTCAGGATCGAACAGAAATGGGTTTATAAACTCAACACGGATAAGGATGGCCTTAATGAAGACATCCCTTGGATGTCCCTGTAATTTACAGTGTTCCTTCCAACTACAGCCTACAATCTCTGATGAAACCACTTTGTCATAGTCATTCAGGATGCACTACCTGTTTGATTCCCAGGATGTGATTTATTTGTCTCATCGCTGTATAGCATGCTCAATGGTACATACTTGAGCATGTATTTAAAACTGTGACCAGTAACCTGTATAGTTTAAAACCTACATCCCACATGAGTCTTGATGTGCTAAAAACTGAATCGACTGGTCTCTGTTCTATGACACTTTATAAGCAAGTTACTATGAGTTCTCTCTCAGACATATGTATATACATATATTTAATTTGTATTCTCCTGGGTTCCATCGTAGTACAAATTTAAAAAAATCCTTTCCGCAATAAGAATATTTTAACATTGTCCCGGTTGAATAGACTACGTTTCCCGGCATACCTAGTCGCCTACACGTGACGCGGCACCTACGTCACGTGATCGCGACTTCCTAAAACTAACTAATACCGGCGATCCATGTGTCCATTACCTCCCCGAGCAGCACAGATGACTGCCGAGTGTACCGACGGATAGGTAAGCCTAGGACTCTAAATCTGATTGCCCGTTCATTTAACAACGAGCGCGGCTTATGTGCGCAGAATAAGTCCATCCGTGTTGGGACCTTAAGGTTAAAATCGATAGCGAGTCTGACCTCAGGTTCTCCATAAAAACGAGCGCTTGTGACAGTGACCAAGTCCATTTCAGTGAACATATTGCACAACGGGGTACCCTGCTACCAAAGCTATATACATAACAATAACAGATCGCGAGAGAGATATAGACTCGAAGGGGGATCGAGCTTCTAATACTAACCTTTCAGAATGTAAGAGAGATTTCTCGGTGTCTTTCAATCTCTATACTATACACGCATTTATTGTAGTGCAATTAACCGAGTCTGCTAAATGATATAAGCTGCTAAAACACGTGGTCATTCACCTCTCTGCATTTATGAGTACTGGTGATAGACCTCATGCCCTTGAGACCAGATTTATTGAAGTTGGCTGGTATATCTCTATTTTCAACTGGTGGTGGCGCCCACATGTCAGGCACTCGCAGTTGGTTTTTATGATTCTACATCCCATTTTTCTCTATATTCTAGAGTGGTGCACTATCTTCCTGAGCTGTAGCCAGGCGAGGAGCGGCACGTTCCTCTTACCCTAAAGGTGAGCGAGAGGATTAGAGTCGAAGAGTGTGTGGTAATTGACTCAACAAGAATGCCACATCATGATTTGACAATGATAAATGACTTACATTAATTGCGTTGATGTCGCTTTTATCTTTGTATGTGTCTTTTTATTTGTGTTGTCGTGTCTTGATGATGCCTAACCTGGACCTCCCCCACATACTTAGGAGGACTACCAAGTTTTGATCAGGTGATATTGGTATCTGTATCAAATACTTTATTTTATCATACATTGAGTAGTAGCACACAGTATAGGTCCTGATGAAGCGGGTGATACTTAGTGGTCTATAAACCGCAGAAACATGTCGACCATCATGATTAACCAGTGACTAGTAAAGTTACTCACTGGTTGTGTTGCACTTATTTGCCTTTTTGCTTTTTAACCTTGGAAATGAACGGCACCAGAATAAAGTTAACTAGCGTTCGTTATCCAATTTTAACTTAGAGCACTTTTCTCTCTTTCTTCTTTTGTTTTCCACCAACTTTTTCTTGCACTGCTCGTCAGTTACCAAGTAACGACTCCCTCCTTCACCGCACACTTCCCTTTCCTTGTTGAAGTGGCAGCAACTTGGTTTACACACCTTGGGAAAGGTTTTCAAATGATGACTGGGCGGTAAAGGACGATAAACTGATGGACATCTTCCCTCCGAGTGCGATACTTGGTTGTGTGTTGTTCTAACATATGTTTCAACACACACTTAGGCACCTCGACACACCTCATAAATAGACACATCCAGTTTGACCCACAGTTATTTTTTGTTTAGCTATGCCCAAGCATTGCCAGGTTATGGAGCGTAATAGCTACAACCATTACCCGAGTGATGTGCAGGGGTGGCATTACTAGGGTTATTGGACAACTTGGGGAGAGCACAAGCGGGTAAAGTATGGTAGTGAGGCTGGCAATGGTGTTGGCCACGAGAGACATTGCACACCGATGGAGTGCTCCCAGCCCTCCCGCAATATCGTAATGGAGAGCAGCAATGAGTTGGTACTCGCACAGTCGTCAATTTGTTTAAAAAAATGCATTCTAGGGCTCTCTTAAGGAGGCAGCTTGCACCAGCCCATTTCTCCTGTTAGTGTCACCCAAACCAGAACCAACTACTTACCATGAAAGTCGGGAGAGGATGTGGCTTAATGGCCAGAGCTTCCGACTTCTGAGCTGGGGACCAGGTTCAAGTCTCATCATTGGCTCAACATTCTGTGATTAGGGGCAAATCACAAAATCTGCCTTAAAAGAATGTGCCCTTAACTGGTGCTCATAAAAAGCACCAGCGGCTCAAATTAAGTATTGTACTCGCACCAGGGAAAGCTCATTTGACAGACCAGAGGATGCCCTAAGAAACATGCTAGTATTTAGGGTAGCTGGAGGGAATTCTTTGGATTACAATTGCCAGAGATGTCAGTTGACTGGAGGGATGACAGCTGGGAATGGCTAGGGGTGGGTTGTGCAGGTGGGGGTTGCTTTCAGATGAGTTTTTTGTATGGCTATGATCAAAAACTATTTTTTAAAAAGCTGATTATAAAGCTAGAAAGAAGTGTAAAAACACAGATTGCTGAAGAGGAAGGAACTGTTTGATCAGCAGGCTAGTCCAACCCATCAGTATCTGCCGGAGGCGCCCTCGTACAGAGATTACTGTCTCTGATACTGCTTGAATGGCAGGATGAAGTGGTTGATTACATGGGATTGTGTACCCTACAGGGATATCTGCCTAGACCTACATGGGTAACCGTGCACGATTTGATGGGGAGAGTCCAATGCAGAATGCATCTTCTGGTGACCTCACTCCCCAAACTTCTAATGTCGCAATAGAGGATCATTTGAGGGCATACATAGTGCTAACTATGGTTTAATAAGATCTGGCAGGTCATGGGTTTCTGAGGTCCTTGGCAGGTTACTACTACTGTAATACTGCACCATGAGAATTAACCCCATTGTCTCACTTCCTCTGTGTGCCACAAAAACATTTACTCCCCCAATAAGTGCCTTGCATATGCCTATTATTGTGTCCCACAGGGTGCTGGACATTAAAGACACAGGGCAAACAGGCCTTGATAAAGAGTGGTTGATACAGCAAATGTAGAAACAGCAATATTTACCAACAAGTCGGTTTGCAATTGCCCACAGATACAAGCGCCTCACCTTATAACTCAAGAGGGTGGAAATTGATTTGAGTGCCCAATTTGATGTGATGATGATTCACCATCTTCCACACTAACTTTGCCACCCAGATTGGATTTGCCCACACTGGCATCAGACTCATTGGGCGGTCACACGCCAGAGGTGCGGCTCTCTGAAGAACAAGGATGCACCTAATAGGAATGTTCAAGGATATTCCTGAATTACTCATTGGACTTAATCACTGTGTGCTCAACCTCTCCTATCAACTTTCCACCTCCCAGAACCACAGAGATGCCTTATTAGAGATCCAACCCAGAATTCTCTTCTGTCTAGAGGGCTAAGTCTTGCACCCCCTACGCCCATAAGTCAGTGGCATAACGAAACTTGAGGGGGCCCCCTTGCAAAGTACATGGATTCTGTGCTCCCCCCCAATCTGGGGCTCTCAGGTCAGGGGCCCGTGCACAGTGCCAGAGGGGGGCCCCTAGAGCTCCGGCCCCCGCACAACGGTGGCTGTGGGAGCTAATATTACGCCACTGCATAAGTAGTCTCCTGTCTGCTCCGAAGTCCCAGCATGGAATTAATTGCAAACCACCAGAACGCATCTTAAGCCTCCAATCAGTTAGGCACTTCTATCCCACAGTGTTGTCGCTCCAGGGCAGCGCTTAATTTGTCAAATATTAAGCGCCAGGGCCCAAGGTATGACTCACTGGTTCACTGCAGCCTGCATGACCCACCTCTTTTTTTAACTGCAGATTTAAGTTCTATCATTTTTTTAGAGCTATATTACACAGTTTAATGCTGCATTACCGACACAGCGCTACCATGTGGTGGTTTCTCATAAATATGTAATGGTGTTTACAATTAAGTGCTAGTGCTCGGCACCGGAAAACACAGGCACAAATTAAGTGCTGCTCTAGAGGGTTGCATAATGAACTGGGGTGCTCACGCAAGGCACAGCTGTGTGCCTGATTTTGCTCAATTTGCAATGGCTAAAGTGCAAAAATGGACTGAAAATATCTTCGAGTCAGGCACGACCTGCAGGCAGGTCTGCTCGGAACATGGAGCAGGGACTGCTTCTCACTGCTCACGCTTAACTTGTACAAATTCTGAGTTAAATGTATGCTCCTTCGACGATGCAAACGCATATAAACTGTCACAGAGCAGCGCCCCTTCGCAAGTGCAGAGGGTCAAGATATGGACATTGTACTACGACCTATCAAGCTGCAAAATCACGAACCGCACTTAGGGGTATATTTACAAGCCTCTATCGCCACAGGAATGTCACTTTTTAGTACGTTCCTGTGGCGATAGGGGCTCTGCCTTATTTACAAGGCAGCGTTAAGCCACCTAACGTGGCTTAAAGCTCCCTTGTAAATAAGGCCCCCTTTCACAATATGCTTAGCGTTAAAGGGGTGGTCAATGGGTGTTGCTGTGGGTGTTCCACCGCAACACCCTTTGATTCTAACACAGCCCCTATTTACAAGGGAGGCGTAAATAGGAGGCAGTGACAGAATTAAGACCAGGGAAAACCTGGTTGTAGTCTGGCACAACAAGGAGAAATGTTTCATTTCTCCTCGTTTTTGCTGTTTTCATGTGTTGTGTTGCACACATGAAACCAGCAAGGAAAAGGGACCGTCCTGCACATAAACAATCTTCCCCTGCACACAGACACCCTTCCACTATGGTGCAAAGGTGCCTGCGTTGGTGCTAGGCTGCTAAGTGCAGCTCCATCGCAGTGGGAAACGCAGGGCTGCACCATATTCTTGTAAATAATATGGTGCAGTCCTGCGTTTCTGATGCGCATATGCCCATTAGTATTACCAGTCTTTCTCCACGGTGTTTATACTGTGCTATTTCATCTAATTTGTATGCAGTGTGTACAGGAAATTAATGTCTACACAGCTGATGCACACATGTGCCAGCTTCCACTGCCTCCCCTTGGGGCATCATTTGCGATAAACAAACCCACAAATAAACCCAGATTAAAAAAAATATGTATATATCTGAAGTTAACATGTGTACATACAAATTGGGTTGAATCATTATTTATGATTTTGTCATGCGCATTTGTTTTCCTTCAAACAGGATGTGGATAAAAATCTGAGAGGAACTGGAGGACAAATCTGTCTCTCATTACAGCAGAATTAGACACACTCCAGACACCTGAGGGAAAAACAGCCCTTCCTTAGAGTGCATTAGGAGGTCAGTGAGGGGTACAGAGACAGCCGGGCTCCACCTTGGGGTTTTGAAGAGATGGCGTGATCGTCAGAACATTCCATGTGACTGGCCAGGGGCTGTGCCCAGACTAAGATGGCGGAAATGTATGTTTCTGGGGCCATTTTGTTTGCCATTGTTGAAAATGTGTTTGCAGGTTTTGCACTTAGCTTGCTTTGAGAGGGCGACAGTTAAAGATGTTCTTAAACATTGTATCCAAACTGTTGTGCATGTAACAAACTTTAGAAAAAAGGAAATGTTCTGTGCCTCATGCGAGTGGCTTACTGTATGTACTTTCCATTCAATCTGTATTGTTGTGACCTGAACAACTGCTTAATACAAAATATTTCATTAAAAAAAGATGTTCTGAAGGAAATGTCTCAGGCAGGGAGCCTTTGTGATGGCCTTGACCACTGGGTGGACAGGCCAGCTTGATGGTCTTGTAGTCAGTAGGTGAGGATAAAAGGCAGAAAAAAAACTGGATGGTAGGAGCAGTGAGTGAAAGCAAATAAGTTAAGGAGTATTAAAGATTGGCCTTGCATGTCTAGAAGAGAGAGAGAGAGAGAGAGAGAGAGAGAGAGAGAGAGAGCCATTGGGTAGGTTCAGGTAGGAGGGGTGGATGGGTTGTAACCGAGAGGAGAGACAGGACATGGGGGGGGGGGAGGGGTAAACACAATTGACTGTCAGAATGGAGGTTGAAGGTGGCCAGACAGTTGGGGTGACTGCTCTTAGGGGAGGAGGGCAGGGGCTAGGACTTAATATGTATGAGTGAGCTGTTTATATTATGTTCATTTTGCAAGATAGTCAGAGGCGTAGCAAGGGGTGGGCGGTCTGCCCCGGGCGGCATGAGTTTTGGGAGTGGCTGCCTCCACCCGCTCTTACCTGCAGTCTTAGGGCGGGGCTTCTGACCCCCCCACACTTGAATCGGCTGCTATGGGGCGCAAAAAAAACAGAGATCTCACCAGCCCATCCCCCCCCCCGCTCTTCACTCCGGCCGACGCGGGGCAGAAAACTCAGGGACCGCCACGGGCGGCCAAAGCGGTAGCTACGCCATTGAAGATAGTGGAACAAGATGCTGCTGTTTATTGGAAGCACAAGCCTGTCACGTTACAGTGGCCCTTTTAGGTCTGGCTTGACAGCTCAGCTATCTACAAACCTATTGTTACCATTTCTGTACAATATACCTAGAGCGGACTTTGGCTTCACCTAGAAGAGTATTTCTCTCTCAACTCATTCTGTTGGCTGTTTGGTGTATCATTCCTCTTCTATGGAGAGCTTGCATTGAAAAACATGAGGGACTAGTGCACATCTCAAAAGTACAGTTACTCATCACACATTACATGTCTTATCTTATAGATGCATTGAATATAGGAAGCAGTTGTTTTTTCTTTGTTTTTTTCACCGCAGCAGGCTTTACTTTAGTGTTTAAGTCCAGACACTGCACCCAAGCCAGATGTTTTACCAGTGCTTCTACATATTACATGACGGCACCGTTGATTTCTTCATTCGTCCCATGGTGTTATGGCATACCCCACTGCAGAACCTCTGTACCAAGACTAGTGTACATATACTTTAACCAGAGACCCCTGAAGAAAAATGTAGCAGGCCAAGAATGCAAAGCCTTATCCACAAAGGGCTCTTTGCAGAAAGTATAGGAGTACTACAGTAGAACTACTTGTGGACTACAATATGCTAATCAGGTACCTATGTGCGGAGACCACCACTCCCACCTCTCTTATCTTTTCAATGTGAGGTTTCCGCCACGTGTTCAGAGATCTCTGCACATATAGGTAGACGTTTTAATAGTAAATGCCGGGTGAAACCGAGGGAAGCGGCTGCAAAATGTGGAATAGTACTCAACATGGCAACTCACAGGTAAGGAATATACTCCCATTTAAAATAATAGAGGCAGATATTAAAATAACTCATATAGGAAATAATGTTGAATAAAATAAATATTTAGAATTTTAAATTACAATACATATCTACATATAGATACATAGATATATGTTAAAGTGTTACAAGTTATATTCAATTAGAATTATGTTTTCTAAAATTAAAAAATTTATATTTAAAATTTTGTTTAATAATAATTAAATATAACATAGTAAAAATTAAAACAAATTAAAATTAATTAAACAGATTAGCCTTAGTAAAAATGTGCTGAATAAGAATGAAATATAAAATGTTATCGATTTTTTAATTGTAAATAATAATTATGAATTCTTTGAATTATCTTTATTTAATTATGTATTAAAGATGTAATTCATTGAGTTAATGTGCTGTAACTTTTTATTGTTTGGTTAGTAATAATAATTTTAAGTTAATTTACCGTTGCATTTTACAATAAAGATTTTTAATATGTTTTTAATAATTATTCATCTTTATAATTTTTTTCTACACAATGCTTTGGGAAGATCTCCAACCCCTTCTTTTGGAGACCTCATCTATGTTTGAACATGTATGAATAGCAATTTTACAGTCATGGATCCTGTTCTAGCAGGTTCCACTTCCTCGTTTTGAGAGGGCAGATACCTGTAAGTCCACCTAGTAGTAGATTTACACTCGGAAATGGTGAATAGCAAAAAAAAGTGCAAAATTACTACTAGGGTCAGTAGTAAGTTTACAAGTGAATAAATCCACACTTGCTAATTCACGCTTGTGAACAGGCACCCCAGACTTCATCTACAAACTTGTGCTGATGTTCTGGGGATCCATAAGAACTGGTGCTGACTTACAACATCTGTAACACAGACAATAAACCCCAGAGCTCCAAAGGTAAATTGTTGATGTTGTTGTTATACTTAGCACTTACCTAGCGCACTATCTGCATTAGTATGGCACAGGTGTGCGTTAGGTTTCAGGTAGCGGCGGTTCCTCCATGGGGGCGGAGTAGCGCAGCCCCCACACTGCTTTCGTAGAAAGCTGGAAAAATAAAATGTTAATAAAAAAAGTCATTACCATTTCATTTTTCTGGCTTTCTGACAAAGGAAGAGGGCAGGGCCAGTGCATCATTGTTGCTGATTGACAGTAATGATGAGTGGCCGCTTCAGTACGGATTGCTTATGTCGGTTTGGCCGGATACCTTGCTCTGGCCGAACTGACATGCGCAATTCAACCTCCCCACCTGCTCACCGGAGAGCAGGCACAGGCCTTGGTTGCGCTTTGGACCTCTGAGGCAGCCTGCTGAAACCAATACCAACGCTTCACTTGTGCAGCATGAGAGCAGTGTCTGGATTGGATAATGACCTGTGGGCCCTTGCGTTCGAAATAGTCTGGAGCTAGTGACTGGAGAATACAGAGGACGTGCTGCCCGCTTAGGTAAGTTAAACTTTTTTTCACGTTTATGTTAATTTGTATGTTTTTATTTGCATTTATCGCTCCCCACCATTTTTGTGGGTCACCAATCGCAACTGGTTTCAGGAGGAATTAATAAATTACAACCGTTTCATAGCAGAATTGACAGAATTATTTGCCACTAGTCAAAGTTAATTTGGTTGCTTCATCTTTAGAATATGTTTTGTTTCTCAGCAGAGAGAATCGGCAATGGCTTAACGCAACTGTTATGTACATTGCTCTATCACGATGAAGTCATTCAAAGAAAAAACTTGCAGTCAGTGAAAACGAGGAACATGCTAATCAACCACTTTGCCATCAGCGTGGGAGTGTGACCTGCCTATCCGTGAGCCACACGCTGGAGGTGAATTATCGTGACGAAGTGCCCCTCCCTTCTGAGACTCCGTCATAAAGGAAACTATTAGCATGCAGCAATTAGAAACATTTACATTTAAAGTAAAATAATTGCCGAGTAAAGTGTGAGGCGTTTCCCTTTCCGAAGTACTACAATTAAAGGGGTATAAATTGGATAAAGGTTCCATGATTCCAGATTTAAAGTGCCTCGCCCAGCGCGAGGCGCTGTACACTGGCAGGGAGCATAAGGGTGCTAAAGACGAGGGCCGGTGTATCTGACGTGCAGAGAGAAGTGATTAATCTGTCACAATTACATTCCTAATGAGCTTCAAGGCTGAGGACTGACGCACAGCATTTATGGAGTACTCACTACCAGCCTGCGTCTCTTGGCAACGCTCAGCTGCATAGGGCTTGAATATAATGAGTGGGGCGGGATGTGGCGTAATGGCCAGAGCTGCTGACCTTGGAGCTAGGGAACCAGATTCTGCTCAACATCCTCTGATTCTCGACAAATCACTTAATCTCCCCCTGCCTAAAAATGAAGTGAGGAAACGTCTGTGGTGCTTTTGAGTGACAATGACGTATAGGTTTCCTCTAATACATCAAGAATTATCTGGAGAAACGTGGAATGAAGTATAGGACCAGTTCACTACATGATTCAAGTGGTAAAATCATGATTGAAAGATGCGCATGTCCGGCTTGAGGCCATGTACCCTTCCGGACCGTCGTTGGGTAGTGTCGGAGTCAGACCCCACAGACTGCAGAGGAACTGATCTGAGGGGGAGAAGTGCCGAGAAGTTTGTTTGCGGGAAGCTACGATTCTCTTGTGCGCCCCCTGGCGGATGGCAGAGGATGTGGGCCTCCGCCTGGTGCATCTGCCGCTGTGTAGTGCTGCCGTCAATCAAACCACGTCCGACATAGCTGCGTAAGTAACGGGGGCGCACGTGGCACAAGAGTTGGGACTGCATAGGCAGCGGGGGCGCCTTCGGCACTTGAGTTGGGACTCTCCACCTCGCGGGGCCCGAGAGGCCATGTGTGAGGCCGACCTGGGCTGTTTCCGGACCCCACGGTTTACCAGGTCTGGTGCGGAACTGGATGCGCCTGCATACATTACCTCCTCGTCCTGTCTTCCTCGCCACAGTAATTTACATATGAGCCTCCGGCTCCACACAGAACTCCAAGTTTAAAACAAGCATTGGAAATGCAATAGGTCTCGCAATAATGCGAGTCTGAACTATTAGCATTGTAAATGATAATGCCCTTTATTTTTGCGTTCTGGTTTTTGGAACATACATAAAAGGCTTTGTCATTTACAAGGCCTATAGCTTAAATTTGCGTTAAAACGAGACCTATTGCATTGCAATGGTGGTGGTGCTGCTGAGTTTTTTCTGAATCTGCACTCTGAATCTGCATCCACAATCTGCACCCACAATCTGCACCCACAATCTGCACTCTGAATCTGCACTCTGAATCTGCACCCACAATCTGCACCCACAATCTGCACCCACAATCTGTACCCTGAATCTGCACCCACAATCTGCACCCACAATCTACACCCACAATCTGCACCCACAATCTGTACCCTGAATCTGCACCCACAATCTGCACCCACAATCTGCACCCACAATCTGCACCCTGAATCTGCACCCACAATCTGCACCCACAATCTGTACCCTGAATCTGCCCCCACAATCTGCACCCACAATCTGCACCCACAATCTGTACCCTGAATCTGCACCCACAATCTGCACCCACAATCTGCACCCACAATCTGCACCCACAATCTGCACTCTGAATCTGCACTCTGAATCTGCACCCACAATCTGCACCCACAATCTGCACCCACAATCTGTACCCTGAATCTGCACCCACAATCTGCACCCACAATCTGCACCCACAATCTGCACTCTAAATCTGCACCCACAATCTGCACCCACAATCTGCACCCACAATCTGCACCCACAATCTGCACCCTGAATCTGCACCCACAATCTGCACCCACAATCTGCACCCACAATCTGCACCCACAATCTGCACCCTGAATCTGCACCCTGAATCTGCACCCACAATCTGCACCCACAATCTGCACCCACAATCTGCACCCACAATCTGCACCCTGAATCTGCACCCACAATCTGCACTCTAAATCTGCACCCACAATCTGCACCCACAATCTGCACCCACAATCTGCACCCACAATCTGCACCCTGAATCTGCACCCTGAATCTTCACCCTGAATCTGCACCCACAATCTGCACTCTAAATCTGCACTCACAATCTGCACCCACAATCTGCACCCACAATCTGCACCCACAATCTGCACCCACAATCTGCACCCTGAATCTGCACCCTGAATCTGCACCCACAATCTGCACCCACAATCTGCACCCACAATCTGTGAATGGCGTTGCGTGGGTGAGTGGCGTTGCGTGGCTGAGTGGCATTGCGTGGCTGAGTGGCGTTGCGTGGCTGAGTGGCGTTGCGCGTGTGAGTGGCGTTGCGCGTGTGAGTGGCGTTGCGCGTGTGAGTGGCGTTGCGCGTGTGAGTGGCGTTGCGTGGCTGAGTGGCGTTGCGTGGCTGCGTGGCGTTGCGTGGCTGAGTGGCGTTGCGTGGCTGAGTGGCGTTGCGTGGCTGAGTGGCATTGCGTGTGTGAGTGGCGTTGCGTGTGTGAGTGGCGTTGCGTGTGTGAGTGGCGTTGCGTGTGTGAGTGGCGTTGCATGTGTGAGTGGCATTGCGTGTGTGAGTGGCGTTGCGTGTGTGAGTGGCGTTGCGTGGGTGAGTGGCGTTGCGTGTGTGAGTGGCGTTGCGTGGGTGAGTGGCGGTGCGTGGGTGAGTGGCGTTGCGTGGGTGAGTGGCGTTGCGTGGATGAGTGGCGTTGCGTGGATGAGTGGCGTTGCATGGGTGAGTGGGGTTGCGTGGATGAGTGGGGTTGCGTGGGTGAGTGGTGTTGCTTGGGTGAGTGGCGTTGCGTGGGTGAGTGTGGTGTTGCGTGGATGATAGTGGGCTTGCGTGGGTGTGAGTGGCGTTGCGTGTCTGTAAGTGTTGCTGTGTGGGTGAAAGTGGCACAGAGCCTTTGATGTGGCCTGGCGCAGGAGAAATGCTGCTGCTGCTAATTAAATACAAGAGCGGCCGGGAAACACAAGTACGGCCGGCCACATAATTAGGGGAGGAGAAGCTGCACAGCACACGCTGGGAGAAGCCCTTTGATGTGCTGTGCGGCCGCGATGCGCGCTCTGTGCTGGGGGAGGGCCAGTAGCCTGAACTCTCGGCAAGTTCAAACGAAGGGTGGGAGGGACATTGAGGAACAGGAACAGATGGCCATGAAAGTGTATGGGCCAAATGCGCGTGCCTGTACGTGCACTCGAAGAAAACGCCACGGAAAAAAGCGGTGGTTTGACAATCCGTTTGAGCACTTGAATTCTCCCCCATTTCCCATTGCTTCGCAATGGTAAAGGACGAGACCTAAACATCGCTCTAGTCTCCCCTCCCTCCTCCAAGATGGCCCCCAGTGGCTTCAGCCAATCCCATAAAGGGACACAGAGAAACCAACCCGACCTGTTCTTTTTTTCTGCACTTCTCCGAGTGCTGTGTTCCCTGCTGGTCAGGTGAGTGGGGCTGGGGTCTTGCTTTAGCAGCCCCTTTTAGCCTTGGTATTTGGTTGGGGGGAAGTTAGATTGTATGTTTAATTGTTTTGTTCCCCCTTTCTTTTGCCCGGCACCGTGTCCTGCTGAGCGGACTTTGGTGCTCGTTTGTGCGGGTTCGTTATGTGTTCCCGCTCCAAGGGGCCGCGCCTCTGTTCTCCTGCTTAGCGGGAGGATCTTGTGGTGCATGTTCCCCCTTTCCGTCCGCGCGTCTTGCTTGTGGGACTCCGCGCGGTTCGGTTATTTGGTATTCTGCCGGCGCTTGCTCCCTGACGGTGTGTTTTGCCGGTACTGCATTTTTTCTTCCCCGCGTCTTGCGGTACGCGGTAGAATGCACACACCCCTTCCCGACAGCGAGTCCGGTTCCTCCGGCTCTGCGCGGTCGGGTGTTTGTTTTAATTACCATTCTTGCCTCTAACCTGAGGTCTTGGCAGGGTTAGGTGTAGGGTTCTTCCTCGGTGTTTTCCTTCGTCGGGGGCCTCTTTAGGGATGGCTCGCGTTTCTTCCTGCTTTTTGTACTTTCTTGGGGGCGTGTCATGGGGTGTGTCTCTGGTTGATTGACAGCCTGCTACCTATTTAGGGGTTTCAGGTATGTTTCTGTCGCTTGCTGTTGGTTTTTCCTCGTGGCTGGTGCAATGGAAAACGGTTCTTCCCATAAGTCTGTTCCTGACCCTTTGGAGCCCTCTGGTTCAGGGATGTCTGTTCCATCGATGGTTTTGTTGCAGAAGATGATCGATTCTGCTGTTGCTGCTGCCTTGCATGACAGGGCTCCTGTTCCTCCTGATAAAAGAGCGCATGTTGATGACGCTCCTGCTGTTGATTCTGACGCTGAGGAGGAGGTTAATGTTAAAGGTCATTTTGTGCAAGGGGCCGACCTTAAGGAGGTCCTTTGTCACATACGCAGGAACTTGGTTTTCCCTGAGTCTGTAGTTCCTGTGGAGGATGACTTGTTTTCACAGTATCAGCGTCCTGAGCCTGATTCTTTGCCCCTTCATTCTTCCGTGTTGAAGGTGTTGGAAACTGAGTGGAAGGATGTGGACAAGGGTTCAATTCCTTGTTTTCTGAATAAGCGGTAACCTCTGCAGGGCTTTTCAGTCAAGTTTCCTTCATCTGTCAAAGTGGATTCGTTGATGGCCAGTATGTCGTCCCATGGGTCTGTGGTCTCTGAGGATTCTTCTCCTGCTGACCCTGTTGATCGGAAGGTTGATGGGGCTGTGAAACGCACTTTTGCGGCTGCCAACTTTTCCATTCGGGCGGCTGCCTACTCATCTTACACGATCCAATCCTTGCTTAAGGATTTTCAGTCTCTATCGGAATTGTTGGACCAGGGTGAGGATGTCTCTTCTACCCTGGCGATGATGGAGCAGCAGGTTCGCCTCCTTTCGGATGTGTCTTTTGATTCGTTGGGGGCGGCTGCTTCTGCGGCTGGGTCCTCTGTGGCTGCCAGGCGTCAATTGTGGCTTCGCTCCTGGAAGGCGGATGCTGCGCAGAAGAGTCTCCTGATGAAATTCCCTTTTTCGGGGGTTAAGCTTTTTGGTTCGCCTTTGGATGAGATGGTGAAGAAGACGGCGGAGGACCGTAAGCTACTTGCTCCTGAGCGGCCTGGTCGCTTCCGTTCCTTTGGTTCTCAGAGGGCTTTTGGTCCTTCTAGGAGGGGTCGTGCGGGTCAGCACTTTCGGGGAAGGGGGCGTGGCCGGGTGCTCCCTCCTTTGATAAATCCCGGTTCTCCGGTGCTTCTTCCACCTCCACTCCCGCTTCCAAGTCCTGACTGGATCGCTCCTGGTATCGGTCCGGTTGGGGGTCGCCTCACTTGCTTCATGGATTCTTGGCGCGAGACTGTGTCAGATCAGTGGTTGCTGCAGGTGGTGTCGGAAGGTGTTCGTCTTGGGTTTTCCCAGACTCCCCCAGACTATTTCAGGACCACTCCTTGTCCCAGAGACGCTTTGAAGCGCTTGGCTCTTTTGGAGGGTGTGGAGTCCCTTGTTCAGAAGGGGGCCGTGGTTCCCGTGCCCGAAGATCAGTTGGGGTTGGGGGTCTATTCCATCCTCTTTCTGGTGACAAAACGCACAGGGGATCTCAGGCCTGTGATGGATTTACAATGGGTAAATACTTTCGTGCCTCATCAGTCCTTCGAGATGGTCTCCCTTGCGGTGATCCTTCCTCTGATCTCTCGGGGAGATTTTCTGGCCTCCATAGACTTGAAAGATGCTTATCTGCATGTGCCCGTTCACCCGGATTCTCAGAGGTTTCTCCGTTTCTGCATACTGGGTCGTCATTATCAGTTCCAGGTATTACCTTTTGGCCTCTGCTCTTCGCCCAGAATTTTTACTAAGGTTCTGGCTCCTCTTATTGGACATTTACATGGGGAGGGCATTTGTGTTTTTCCTTATCTGGACGACATTTTGATTTCTGCTTCTTCTCTTTCTAAGGCGGAGTTGCATGTCCGGAGAGTGTGCCATGTCCTGGAGCATCACAGTTTCCTCGTGAATGTACCGAAGTCCTCCCTGGTTCCTGCGCAGGAATTAACTTTCATTGGGGCTCTGTTCAAGACTCATTTGGGGATGGTGTTCCTGCCCCCTCCCCGGATTCTGTCCCTGATGTCTGCAGTTCGTTCCCTGTTGTTGGGGCTCCATCATCCAGTGAGCCTGTGGTTGCGGGTTCAGGGTCTGATGTCGGCGTCTTTGATGACGCTGCTGTGGGCTCGCCTCCACATGTACCCGGTGGTGTCCCACATTTTGTCGCATTGGGACCCCTGTTCCCTCGATATGAGTGTCTTGGTTCCTATGTCGGAGGATGTTCGGGTGGTCCTGAATTGGTGGCTGGTCGAGGATCATCTCTCCAAGGGCCGCCCCTTTCTGATTGTTCCCACCCACGTGGTCACTACCGATGCCAGCCTACTGGGGTGGGGTGCTACCCTGGGGGATTCGTCGACTCAGGGGGTTTGGCCTCAGTCTGTGTTGTCATGTTCCTCCAACTACAAGGAGCTGAAGGCCGTCTTTCTGGGTCTGTTGGATTTCCGGATCTTGTTCGGGGTCACCATGTGCAGATCCGGACGGACAATCGGGTGGTGATGTCTTATGTGAACCATCAAGGGGGGTGCAGGGTTCGCTCCCTCAGTTGCCTGGCCCGTCGAATTTGTTCTTGGGCGGAGGTGCATCTGGAGTCCCTATCTGCCATTTACCTGCCTGGCGCAGAGAACTCTGTGGCGGATTGTCTGAGCCGGGTGTTTCCTTCCATGGGGTCCTTGTCCCTCAAGCGGTGGATGTTCAGGAGGTTGCAGGTGATGTTTGGCTGTCCGATTGTGGACCTGTTTACCTCCCGGGACAATGCCCAGATCCGATGCTTTTGCACATTTATGCCTTGCCAGGATGCCTGGAGGGTGGACGCACTTTCGTTCCTTTGGCCGAAGGGTCTGTTGTATGCGTTTCCCCCTGTTCCCCTGATTCCGGCTGTGTTGCAGGGGATCAAGCGGGAGGGGCCATTTGTGCTTCTAATTGCTCCTTGTTGGAAGCGTCGCCCTTGGTTTCCCCTGCTGTTGGACTTGGCTGTGTCTCCGGGGTGGGCCTTGCCGTTCATGCCATATCCTCTGATGGGTCCTCTTCTTCCTCTGCCTGTGTTCCGTTCCCTGGGTCTGCGGGCCTGGCTCTTGAGAGGGATTCTCTGATACGTGTGGGTTGTTCTGTGACTGTGGCTGGGGTCATTCAACAGTCCCGGAGGCCTTCTACTCTTAAATCCTACGCCAAGCATTGGGATAATTTTGCTTCTTGGTGTGTTGGTCGTGGGCTGTCGTTGGATTCTTTGGATCCGGCTCTCATTCTGGACTTTCTGAATGATGGGTTTGTGTTGGGCTTGGCCATTTCGACTCTTCGGGCTCAATGGGCCGCCATTAGGGCATTTCATGTCCTCCCTTTGGTTTTGGTTTCCCCCTTGGTTGCTAGACTTTTTAAGTCTCTCTCTTTCCAACGCCCCCGTCCTATCATGTGTCCTCCTCCTTGGGACCTTCCTTTGGTTTTGCGTTCCTTGCGGTTGGCTCCTTTCGAGCCGTTGGATTCGGTGGACTTGAGGTTTTTAACTCTCAAGGTGGTTTTTCTTGTGGCAATTGCTTCTGCCAGGTGTATGGGTGAGTTGGGTGCTTTCCTTCGTTCTGCCCCATTTTTGTTGGTTTTGTCAGACCGTGTGGTCTTGCGCCCTCATCCTACGTTTATTCCTAAAGTGGATTCTTATTTTCACCGGTCTGCTGAGGTGGTTCTTCCTGTTCTTTGTCCTGACCCTTCCTCGGCTGAGGAATCCCTTTTGCACCTCTTGGATGTTTGTCGTGCCTTATTGATTTATTTGTCTCGCACTTCTTCTTTTTGTAAGGTGGACAACTTGTTTGTGAATTATGGTTTGTCGTGTCAAGGCCTGAAACCCTCCCTCTCCACTATCAGTGGTTGGATTAAGGAGGCCATTTTGTTGGCGTATGCTTCAGTTTCTGAGGTTCCCTCCCTTCCTGTTCAGGGTCGTTCCACCCGTTCGGTTGCTGTGTCATGGGCTTCCTTCAAAGGGGTGTCCATGGAGGATGTTTGCAGGGCTGCTACTTGGTCATCCCCTCATACCTTCATGTCCCATTACCGCCTTCAGGTTGGGGGTGGAGGTTCTGTTTCCTTTGCCTCTTCTGTTCTTTCTGCGGGGGTTCCTTGAGAGGTTGTACTTTTTGTTGATCTGCCTCTGCATATTAAATATGTTTTTCGCTGCACTGTTGGTGTGATCTGTTTTTCCTTACATTAAGCTGATTGCTTTGGTATCGGCTCATATGTAAATTACTGTGGCGAGGAAGACAGGACGTGGAGGTAATGCCCCGGTTACTTACCGGTAATCTTCATTACTCCGAGTCCATGTCTTCCTCGCCACAGTATAGTTTCCCTTCCCTCCCGGCCCTGGTGGTGGCTTCATGTCTACGGCTTGGTTTTGCAGGTCGGGTTGGTTTCTCTGTGTCCCTTTATGGGATTGGCTGAAGCCACTGGGGGCCATCTTGGAGGAGGGAGGGGAGACTAGAGCGATGTTTTTAAACTTGGAGTTCTGTGTGGAGCCGGAGGCTCATATGTAAATTACTGTGGCGAGGAAGACATGGACTCGGAGTAATGAAGATTACCGGTAAGTAACCGGGGCATTTGTCTGCCTTTCAATCATGCATTGAAGGCAGAGTGGCTAGGCGTCCCGGATTTGCCAGGCCAGTCCCGGGGTTTCACCAGCTGTCGCGGCCGATTTTGGGAAACTTAGCTCATGTACCGCGATTTTTAGAGAAGGTTGACTGAAAACAGTGGGAGGTGTATTTTCATGTTTTCCAAAGCAGAAATAGTTAGCAGCTATTAAAATAAATCATTTTAATGAAGACGCATGCTTCTGGCTCTAAAAATTGCATTTTATTTATGTTCTTACTGTCTCTTCTGAAATTCCCTGCTGAGGAGCGCTGTCATTCTGTGCACTGGGTTGCAGCAACATTTTAGTCCTTCTTCTATTTTTTCATAATGTCCCGGTTTTTGGTTTTAAAATTCTGGTCACCCTAATTGATGAACACAATTAACTTCGCTTGGGAACTTCAGCTTGCTAAGGCATCAAAGGGGTCCTCAACAGTAGCCCATGAGATGCTACCAGGTTATATCTCCTTTTGAAATAAATTATGATAGGAAGGACAACATGTAATCTAAATAAAAAAGTTGAGCAGTGCTGAAGTCAAACAATGCCCAGTGAATGAAGATGAATTAGAATGACCCATTATAAGTAAAAGAAGTCTCATGATTGTGAAAATGGCCCTGCATCAGTTGAGCTTTCTGTGGACCAGTGGGTCAGAGTGAAGAAACCAGGGGAGGTGGCCACGGTTGAGAGCTAGTTCTTTGAACCCATGGAAGTTGAGTATAATTGTGGGCAGTTAAGCAGTGGTAGGTTTCACATCTTAACTGTATTGCAGGTGGGCGCAGTGATATCTAGGAACAGCAAGCTGTAGAGGGCGGGTTTTAGTGTGATGATTGGCAAGTCAGACATTGCTAACAATGGCTGTAGATGATGCACTTGTAGGCAGAGAAGTGAGTGGTGAATTACGGGATGACATAGTTGAAGGCGGGGATTTGAGTGGGTCGCGTGGAAGAAAATCTGTAGGTGTTCTTCTAAATGAAGCTAGTTCAAGTGAAGGTAAGAGTGAATGTGTTCATGGGATTGAGAACAAAAGAATATGGAACCCCTCCTAAATTGCTAGAGAAATATTTGCAAGGATGCACCTGGTGTTAAACTGATGTTGTGGAATATTTCAGGTTAACACTCTGCACTGTCCACCCCAGACTGGATTGACTGTCCCCGCCAGTTTCAATATAACCTTGGACCAATGCCATCTGAATGTTTTTTTTTAATCATTTAGTGTTCCAGCTGTACCTTCCCGCTCAGGCAGGGCCAAGGGTGGTCTGGTAATTATGGCAGCAGTGAAACACTCGAACAGGATTCTAAAGGAATTTGCCTCTTCTCCATATTACCAAATATTACTGCTTAAAACCTCCAGATATGCCACCGGGAATCAGGTCAATACGGCAGTCGAAACTGCGATGGGGAGGTAAGGTATTGGCCTCTTTTTTAATTAAACACCGCCAATAGATCGGCATATACTTGAGGTATCACCACCTGGGTGATGGCACCTGTAGCTGCCAATGGACAGGCATGGGTTTGTATGAACAAATCGTGTGACTTGGTCTGAGTTAAATAACTAGAAGAAACACAGGATCCAGAATCAAAAGTGATGACCTGGATACCCATTCAATCCGAGGATTGTGTGTAGCCAACCAAGGAATACCCAGAATGAGTTTAACCTGTGGGGCTTCTATGACGTCAAACTTGATACGTTTGTGATGGCCATTGTTTTTAGAACATCTCTACAGGTTCCGTCTGATTGCGTATGGGAATGGAGGTTAGATCAGTACCATCTACTGCCTTTACAGTTTGGCATTCTCCTTTGGCCAAAGTAACTATGCTTAGTGCTATTAGGTACTGGCCGGGCCGAAGACGGCTGTAATGCCAGAAACCGGTCCCCGGAAGCTTGTTTCCTTCCCAGTGTAAGAATTGGCTTTTGTAGTTTGGTTTGCCCTGTTCCCATCATGCACTGGGACAGGAACAGACTAATTTGCATACAGCCAGGTTCTGAAACTGGGATGGTGCAGTGAGCTAAAAAACGGTGTTGGATCTAGCCCTGATCTCTTGACAGGGTGAGAGTATTCTGCTTAATTCAGAGACTCTGTCCCTCACCACCCCTTGTTGTAAATATTTTTGTCCACCCTAAGCGTGGAAGGGTATACTCAGACATGAGTCCCTTGCTCATTGCACCATCAGGATTCAAGCAAGCCGGGCCGAAGACGGCTGTAATGCCAGAAACCGGTCCCCGGAAGCTTGTTTCCTTCCCAGTGTAAGAATTGGCTTTTGTAGTTTGGTTTGCCCTGTTCCCATCATGCACTGGGACAGGAACAGACTAATTTGTATACAGCCAGGTTCTGAAACTGGGATGGTGCAGTGAGCTAAAAAACGGTGTTGGATCTAGCCCTGATCTCTTGACAGGGTGAGAGTATTCTGCTTAATTCAGAGACTCTGTCCCTCACCACCCCTTGTTGTAAATATTTTTGTCCACCCTAAGCGTGGAAGGGTATACTCAGACATGAGTCCCTTGCTCATTGCACCATCAGGATTCAAGCAAGCCGGGCCCGAAGACGGCTGTAATGCCAGAAACCGGTCCCCGGAAGCTTGTTTCCTTCCCAGTGTAAGAATTGGCTTTTGTAGTTTGGTTTGCCCTGTTCCCATCATGCACTGGGACAGGAACAGACTAATTTGCATACAGCCAGGTTCTGAAACTGGGATGGTGCAGTGAGCTAAAAAACGGTGTTGGATCTAGCCCTGATCTCTTGACAGGGTGAGAGTATTCTGCTTAATTCAGAGACTCTGTCCCTCACCACCCCTTGTTGTAAATATTTTTGTCCACCCTAAGCGTGGAAGGGTATACTCAGACATGAGTCCCTTGCTCATTGCACCATCAGGATTCAAGCAAGCCGGGCCCGAAGACGGCTGTAATGCCAGAAACCGGTCCCCGGAAGCTTGTTTCCTTCCCAGTGTAAGAATTGGCTTTTGTAGTTTGGTTTGCCCTGTTCCCATCATGCACTGGGACAGGAACAGACTAATTTGCATACAGCCAGGTTCTGAAACTGGGATGGTGCAGTGAGCTAAAAAACGGTGTTGGATCTAGCCCTGATCTCTTGACAGGGTGAGAGTATTCTGCTTAATTCAGAGACTCTGTCCCTCACCACCCCTTGTTGTAAATATTAGGTACTGGGGGGCAGACTTACAAGAAGGTGCCACAGCGTAGCTCCGCAAGCCCTTTGGCTGCGCCACGCTGCAGCACTTTCAAAGCACAGGACTGGGACATATTTCCAACAACATGTCGCATTCCTGTGCTCTCCCTTGCGCTGGCGCACAAACAGCTGCCATGCACCGGCGCAGGTCCCCTTGCACCATGGTGCAAGGATGCCTGCCTCATGGGGAGATTGTTTTTGTGCAGGAAGGGGCACATTACTCTTTCAATGCTTGGTGTAGAATGCAGCATGCATTGAAAGAGGAAGAAAACGAGGAGAAATGAAAACATTTCTCCTCGTTGCACCTCGCTAAGCCACCCCTGGCGTGGCATACTGACGCGTTTTCAGGTTTTAGGAATCCTCGTAAATCTTGAAATGTGTCTGGTTCCATGGGTGTTGAGTGGTAACACCCACAGCAACATCCATGGAATCCCCCTTTCACACAAAGTGCTGCGTGTAAAGGGGTTATATTTCCAAGGACAAGAAAAGCCACACAGGGTGGCTTTTCCTGTCCTTGTAAATATGGGGCAGAGAAATGCACTGCCAGTGCGTCACAAAAAGTGACGTACTGTCAGTGCATGGGGCTTGTAAAACTGCCTCTGGGTGTAAATGAAATTACCTGTAGCCCCAGAGTCAATGAGTGCATTAACATGCCAAGACTGGCCGTTTATGAACACTAAGGTAACAGCGATGCTAACATGATGTCGGAAAATACACTGTGCTATTCTTGAGGCCTGTTTGGATGATAAACCCAGTAGACCGACCTCAGCGCCTACAAAGCCAACTGGTTTCCTGTCATGTTGCCATGGGCCACTGGAAGAGCATATGGTCTGTTTCGCCTAGGATTGGTAGGCTTAACAGGACACTCGTATATGTAGTGCCCATTCTTCCCACAGTATAAACATTGGATTAGCTTTCCTCTTATCTGCATAGGCTCTGTAGTATCAGACGTTTTACACATGTCTATCTTAGGCTTCTCTCTGACCCTGATTAACCTATTATCATCACCCCTGCTTCTTTCAGATTTACATTCCAGCAGCCTATAGTTGAGTTTTACCACCAGTTCTATGATGGCCCTTGTGTCATCCGGGGGTTCTACCATCTGTGCTATCGGGTCTTTCAACTGATCGCATAGGCCATGATAAAACACTGAAATCTTTAGACTCTGGCCATCCTGATTCGATCACCAGTCTATTGAATGTGGTCACCTAATGCAACAAGTCGGTGCTACCCTAATTAAAGGTTAAGCAGTTCATTGTCTGCAGCTTGTACGAATGTGTGACGGGCAAACATCCATTGCAGGGTATTCTTAAATGCAACAAAATTGTACAAAAAAGGGTCCTCATTTTTCTCTAATGGGATGGGCTATTGGGCTGTGTCCCACCCAGATAGGAAAGAACAAATGCAATCTTGGAAAGGTCATCAGGAAAAGCCCCTGCACGAGCCACAAAGTGTAGATAACATTGATTGGGGGACACCCTGAACTTGCTACTGTCATAATAGAAACATTCAGGAGCTGCTAAAGGGATGGAGTGTGGGGTAATCACCTGTATCTGGGTAGTGGCACCAGCAGAAGAAGTTGTTCCTGAAAACAGAGAAGCAGTGCCACTTGGGTGAAGCAATGGTGCTTTTAACACGTCTTTCTGTTTGGGTTTAGAGGCAGGGTCACGACCCCAAGTACCAGTAGGTCTAGCTAGTAACTGAGTTTGTAAGGCTGTTACATCGTGCCTTAGACTATGATTCTCAACCTGGATACATGCTAACATAGTGGCGATGTCCTGCAGGGTGATCTCTGGGTTACTCATATCGTCTGGGCAGGATAATCAACTTTGGCTCCGTATTCTGGCAGATCTCCTCGAGCCTTACATTCAATTCTGCAAAGTGATCCTGCAGAGATGATATGAATCTACTCCACCGTCCCTCTCCTCCTACCTGTGTGTTAACGAAAACAAGGAAGTAGGCTGGGCCCGGGAGAGGATGTCTTGGAGGATTTGGAATATGCTCTTCGGTGGTTCCACCTTAAACAAAAGAACAGGGTCAGGACCAGGAAGATGCAGCTTGTTTAGGTGTGCCCCTTCCCACCCCTGGTTATTATTTCTACCTGGGAAGAGTGCTCGGATGGTAGGGTAGGTGCAGACAGGAGCGAAGGGCATGGATCGTAAAATGACAAGGAAATATTTAAGGCTATGCACAAACCTGCTCACCTTCCACATAAGAGAAGAAACATTATATATATATATATATATATATATATATATATATATATATATATATATATATATATATATATATATATATATATATATATATATATATATATATATATATATTCACTGAAAAAACCATAGGTATATAGTTAGGAATTAGCATTTAAAAAACCTTTAAAATTCACTCAAAAAACTATAAGTTTTAGGGGTGTTATAGTTAGCTGGACATTTCACTCATACAAAACCATTGAAATTGCTCCTATATAGTTAGTTGTACTAACTATATTTCGCGCACCCGCAATCCACTGCTGATAATGTCACATATTACATCATTCATGACATGGTCAGTGACATCACTGATGACATCTCAAATGACATCACTGATGACATCACTTCTGACATCATCCAGTGAATGTGGTTTGCTTCGTTATTTAAATATGCATTTTATATATAGCAATTTGCATTGAAGAATGAGTGGATATATAAAAATAAATATTTGGATGGAGGATTTAGTAGCAGTGTAATTGACTGTTTACTTGACCAATTTATAGTGTCTCACTAAATATAGTGGATAGTGACTAAACTGTTTGAATATCTGTATCACTTTGTCAGTTGTTGTGTAAACTGGTTCTCCAGTTGGTTACTAGCTATGTGAAAGTCTGTATTAGTTATTGATTAGTTAACTGAGTATTTGTATGGGAGAGTGAATGTGTGTGTGGTTCGGTGGGGGGGGAGTGACTGCCCAAAGATGTGTGAATAGTTGATTCACTAGATATATGAAGTTAAAACTACATGTTCTAACAGTTGTTTTGGTGAGTGAATATCTTTATGGGGGTGGCGATGAGCAAATATATTTCTCATCGGTACATGTCCAACAAACTAGAAAAATAAAAGGCAGTGTATGTGTCAGTTGTTGTATATTAATAAGTATACATAAGACTCAATGATTGTGTGAGTGACTGTATGGATAACTTTATACTTCTAATAATGATTTTATAATTCACTAAGTATGACTTACTATCTAAATGAATAGATGAAGTTGTGTTTGTATAAGTGTGTAGCTAAGTAAATATGCAAGTATGATCCATTGTTTGCATAAGTGAGTAGGATGACTTCAAATGTGAATAGGATGTGTGCTGGTGTGTAATGTCGATTTAGGTGTATAAGTATTTTTGATAGTGTTCTATTGTTCATTGACAGCATGTATGAGTGAATCTACAGGTAAGTGATTAGATGTGTGTATACATCTATGAATCACTGAGTGGGTTTTTAGATACTTGTATTGCTGTAACAATGGATTTAAATATGATACTCTGTATTTTACAAAGAGTGATGAAAGATTTTACTAGTGTATGAAAAGGTGTATGTGATTGTCACGTGGATGATGTAATCAGTGATGTCATTTGAGATGTCATCAGTGATGTCACTGACCATGTCATGAATGATGTAATATGTGACATGATCAGCAGTGGATTGCGGGTGCGCGAAATATAGTTAGAACAAATAACTATATAGGAGCAATTTCAATGGTTTTGTATGAGTGAAATGTCCAGCTAACTATAACACCCCTAAAACTTATAGTTTTTTGAGTGAATTTTAAAGGTTTTTTAAATGCTAATTCCTAACTATATAAGGCCTGAAACCTATGGTTTTTTCAGTGAATTTCAAAGGTTTTTTAAATGCTAATTCTTAACTATATAAGGCCTGAAACCTATGGTTTTTTCAGTGAATTTGCAAGGTTTTTTAAATGCTAATTCTTAACTATAGAAGGCCTGAAACCTATGTTTTTTTTTCAGTGAATTTCAAAGTTTTTTTTAATGCTAATTCCTAACTATATAAGACCTGAAAGCCCACCAGGAATCTCCAGTATGCGCCAGGGGACTGCATTGCAGAGAGGTGTAATGAAGCCGCGCCCCTTTTTACACCTCTCTGCAACGCAGCCCCCGTGCATGTTTGAAGAGGGGGAACTAATTCCCCTTGCATACTGGGGGCCCCTGGGGACCAACTAGCCCACCTTGAACCTCCAGTATGCGCCAGGGGGCTGCATTGCAGAGGTGTAATGAGGCTATGCCCCTTGTTACACCTCTCTGCAACGCAGCCCCCTGGCGCGTTTGCAGAGGGGGAACTAATTCCCCTTGTATACTGGGGGTCCCTGGGGGCCAACTAGCCCACCAGGAGCCTCCAGTATGCGCCAGGGGGCTGCATTGCAGAGAGGTGTAATGAGGCCACACCCTTTTTTACACCTCTCTGCAGCGCAGCCCCCGTGCATGTTTGAAGAGGGGGAACTAATTCCCCTTGCATACTGGGGGTCCCTGGGGGCCAACTAGCCCACCTGGAACCTCCAGTATGCGCCAGGGGGCTGCATTGCACAGAGGTGTAATGAGGCTATGCCTCTTTTTACACCTCTCTGCAACGCAGGCCACTGGCGCGTTTGCAGAGGGGGGACTAATTCCCCTTGCATACTTGGGGTCCCTGGGTCATATCTGCCCAAACGCCGAAATTCCGAACGATTGAAAATGACTTTTCTTGAGGAACATTTGGATTTGGATTATCATGTCCTATACTTTGGAATTTTTGAAAGACTGACTTTGAGGATGCTATAAATTACTCAAGTCTGCCCGAATTGTGTGGGTAAAATTGATACCTAGTCACTTTGAATAAGAATGTACTTACGTCTCGTCTAACATTTGGAAGAAATATCTAGTTATATGACAACAGGATACCGACATAACTTGAAGGAAATAAGAACGCCCTGAAGAAGTTCTGTTGTACAGAACAAAACGCGTCAGCTGGCTGTGGTACATAAACTTAAGGAAAATAAAAGCATTTGAATATACACCAAGATTCAGCGCTTCAATAAGGACTCTAAGTGATATGATTTGATTGGACTTATTGTGCAAGTGGTGCAGTGCCAAACTTTGGAATATTCTCCACTACTCTCTACTACTTACTCTCTACTACTCCACTACTCTCTAATTCTCACTCTCTACTACTCATTCTCTACTACTCTACTACTCTCTACTACTCTCTCTCTACTACTCACTCCCTACTACTCACTATCTACTACTCTCTACTACTCACTCTCTACTACTCTCTACTCTCTCTCTACTACTCACTCTTTACTACTCACTATCTACTACTCTCTACTACTCACTCTCTACTTCTCACTCTCTACTACTCTCTACTACTCTCTACTACTCACTCTCTACTACTCTCTCTCTACTACTCTCTCTCTACTACTCTCTACTACTCTCTACTACTCACTCTCTACTACTCTCTCTCTACTACTCTCTACTACTCACTCTCTACTACTCTCTACTATTCTCTCTCTCTGCTACTCACTCTCTACTATTCTCTACTACTCACTCTTTACTACTCTCTACTACTCACTCTCTACTGCTCTCTACTACTCACTCTACTACTTACTCTCTACTACTCTCTACTACTCACTCTACTACTCACTCTCTACTACTCTCTACTATTCTCTCTCTCTGCTACTCACTCTCTACTATTCTCTACTACTCACTCTTTACTACTCTCTACTACTTACTCTCTACTGCTCTCTACTACTCACTCTACTACTTACTCTCTACTACTCTCTACTACTCACTCTCTACTACTCTCTACTACTCACTCTCTACTCTATTACTCACTCTATTCTCTCTACCTCTCTCTACTTCTTTCTCTACTAGTCTCTACCTCTCTACCTCTACCTCTCTACCTCTCTCTACACGCACACATATACGCATATATATATGCATATGCATTTATGTATGTGTATATATATATACATACATAAATAAACATATATAATCTTCATATCTATATAAATACAAATATAAATGCATGCATACATATACATATATGCATGTTATTTACATGAAAGTTTTAAAAACACTAATAAAAGCAAAGCTAAAAAGCCACCTCATTACAAACAGAATGGCTTTAACTTAAACGAGGGCGAGATCTATTGCATTTTCAATGCTTGTTTACTTTGGTTCCATCAAGAAGGCATTCAGATGTGTCACACATATGCCATAAATGCTGAATGTCAGCACTCTAGTTGCTCATTAGATCACTGTAGTAAAGCTACTGCTCACCAGGGAAGTCTGCTGCTAATCATACTTTCTATGGCAAAATGACCCCCCTCATTTTGTTCCTTTTTAAATTAAATGTTTTCAGACTTACCACTTCATTCCAATCAAGATGGCTTCTGGTGTGCCATACTTTTGTCATAAGTAAGACTGTTAGCGCTCTAGTTGTTCTTTAGAACACTCTGGGACATTCTGTCATTGGGCTATACTTGGGCTACATCTGGGTGATATTTGGACTACATTTGGGCTCTTTTGTCTCTGGTGGCCATCTTGGGAGACTGCATGTCAGAATTTTTTAATGAAATAGAAGAGGATTTGGGAAGTCACTCAAAATGTGCCCTAATTATTCTTTCTGCAGCACTAATCATACTTTCTATGGCAAAATATACCCCTCATTTTGTTCCTTTTTAAATTAAATGTTTTAAGAGTTACCACTTTATTCCAATCAAGATGGCTTCAGGTGTGCCATACCTTTGTAATAAGTAGGACTGTTAGCGCTCTAGTTGTTCTTTAGAACACTCTAGGAGGCTGCAGTAGAACACAAAGGAATCAACTGACAGTCTCTGTCCTTGTTGGATGTACATGTTTTACTGAGAATGTCAGACTTCATTCTCACATGACTGATAAAGATAATATGAATTTACAGAAAATATGCTTTCAGTTTAGCTTATAGATCCCCTTCCAAACCACTCTGGGAAAAGCATGAGATAATAGTTTTCTTTCAAACATGATTCATGATATCCCAGCAGAAGGCTTTTTCACATGATAAAATCACCTTAGAACACACCACAATTCCTAAAATGAGTATGGTACCATCAACAAATGATTTATAATGTAACTAAAGTCCTAAAACCCACTATTAACTACAATGCTTTTTAATGAGGTGCTATCATGTATATTGGTCACAAGATGGCTGCCAACACTTCTTGGATGAAGTGCTGACAGCCAATCAGATCTCACAGTGAGATGTGTGGTTAGGCTCCGCCCAGATATATATGTGTTTTTGAAGTAAATTTTCATAAAAACCACTGGAGCAATTTTCACCAAATATAGCAAAGGCACTTCTGCGTACCAGTCCCTACAATTTTGCCAAGTTTGGTGTAATTCCGTTCAGCGGTTCGGGCTGTAGCCTTGTTAGAACATCCTATGGAAATGAACATGGGGAAAACACGTTTTGGGACCCCCCTTTTTTCTCAGCCCCCACTTCACGAATCTCCCCGAAACTTTCAGGGAAGGAGCGCAGCGGAGCTGGCCAAAATTTTGGGAAATTACACGCAAATTCCTCAACCGGCGCCAAAGTTATTTCCAATAGAATGTTGCGGATTTCCTATGGTGGCTAGGTCCTATCCATATATACCTACTGGCTATCGCCAGTAGGTTATATATATATATATATATATATATATATATATATATATATATATATATATATATATATATATATATATATTCATCTTGCAAATTGTTTTTGACAGATTCCAGTCCAGGAACTCTCCCTAGAGATTCACTGTGTTAGTATGTCACTGAATGAAAAACTCAAAGATTTGCACTCCATGTGTATTTTTTGCATAGTACATAACAGCGCTCCGGCGCGGATTTTCAACACAAATGAAAGTGCGCCCACACTTCTTTTACACATAAAGGAAAGCATTCCAGTGCTTCTTGGAAACACAAATGAAAGCGCTCCAGGGCATAGTGCTAATATCAATGAAAGCTCTCCAGCGCTTCTTACAAACACAAAAGGAAAGTGCTTCAGCGTGTAGGGCTCATATTAATGAAAAGCACTCTAGCACTTCTTGCAAACATCAAAGGAAAGCGCTTCTTTCAAAAACCAAAGAAAAGCCCTCCACCGTTTCTTCCAAAATCTAAAGGAACGCGCATATCCAACAGATCCATGAATGCTCACCAAGTGTGTAACAGAGAACAAGCGGTAGCTAGGGCGTACTCATGGCGTGCGTTGGAAATGTAGTCAGAATGTTGTCAAACAGGGAAACAAGGAGTGCAGCTTCAAATTGCTGCAAGTGTTAGATAGTTGTGTTGGTTCTCAAGCCTTCCCTGGGCTCATGGGATTCTAGAGCTCAGGCTGTTCTAGGGCTGTGGAATGTGATGAGGGAGGTCTTGTGACTGAGCTGGGAGCAGACAGTTGTGGGGGGCTCTTCTTTGCTGTTGGGGTTTAAGTACAAGAATAAAGCAAGTAACTGCAAGATCTGTGTATGTCCTTGCTTTACATTAATGGTGACGAGCAACTTAAACCCCACAAACCCACTCGCAAGATGAATTTAAGGATAATCGTTATCTTACGCGACAGCATTTGAAGAAGCCCATTCTAGAATATACTTTCTCCTCCTTCAATTCAACTGAAGAAGAGGAGCAAAAAAAGGAACATTTAGATTGAGAGTGTCTTTTCAAACTTACCGGTGTGCTTGTGACCATTTGGGACGCACGCAAGCACCCGTTAGTAGTGCGAGGATTTCAACTGCACAGTGCGAGGAGTTCGACCGCAAACGTCAAAGGACACGTTGAGAACACGTCACTGGAAGCGCTACCATGGAAATACGCTACGGATTTTCGTCCAGCTGGCACTCATGGTGACACGCACACCCAGCGTGTTACATCACTATCACGTGATCTCCTAGCCTCTCTGGAATTACAGACATTTCAGCATTTTCAATGACACGCACATCGGGTATCATATAGGGCTCAAAGCTTAGTGAATTTGAGACTTTCTCTGTTCATAACGTACATATTTCACCTTTCTCCAAGTATTTGTTTTCGTGCTAGTGTAAATTTATACCATGGCAACCATGAATCTTTCTGCTCCACAGCCATTTATGATTAAAGATGGTGAAATTACAAGCTAGAGATGAGTGGAGGGATTATCTCATAAACTATTTAGACACCTTTGAGAGCAAGGAATTACCACTTGAAAGGAAAAAAATACTCTTACATTGTTTAGGTCCTGGAGGATTAAGAGTGTACAACCGGATCAAGAAGAAACCTTTGTCTGGAGGTGAGGTGAATGTGTTCACACAAGCTATCGCAGAGTTAAAAGCCTATTTTGCTCCAACAGTGTGCAAGGCAGTGACAAGATTCAACTTTTACCACCAGAAACAGGGGCATAATGAAATAGTTGAAGACTATATAGCAGCTTTAAGAGGATTAGCACTATCCGGCAAGTTTAGAGTGTTAGAAGACAAACTGGTTCGGGATCAACTGGTTATGCATTGCAACAGGACAAACTTTGGTTTAATGGGGATGCAGGTTTACGTGAAATTAGTGCCATTATTAGCAAAGCTGAACTAACTACTAGGTGTGCCAAAACTGTAGTAGCAAGTAGTAGATTGGATAACAGTGAGGATATTGTAAGATTAGTAAAGGAAAATTATTCTCGCATGAATGACCAGTCCAAAAAGAAAGTTGAGAAACAACCTGTGAAAGAGAAAGTGGGATACAAACAAGATCATATGGAGAAGTTTTCTGATTTAAAAGGGAAAGGTTACCAGTGAGGTAGCTCTTCACACTTGGCACACAATAAGAATTGTCCAGCCTTAGGTCAGAGATGTGTTAATTTCAAAGTGTCATGTCCTTATGCACCCGTTTGCCCCAAATCTAAGTCAGTGAAGTGTGTGGTGGATGAGTATGAACACGGAGATGAGAGTCTTGATTCTGATGGGGAAGGGAACAAAGTCCTCTGTATACGTGATGAGGGCAGTGATGCAAGTTGCAAGCAAAGGAAAAAAACAGTTTGTGAAATTGTAGCCAGTGACCCTTATGGCTTATTCAGGCTCACCTTACACCATCATCTACAAAAACAAGCGGGAAGAAATATTCTGTAGGAAAATTTGGTGTTGTTAGAAAACCCTGATGTGCATCCTGTAAGTTATACTGATGAACCTATTGACTTACTGGGATATCGTGAACTTACATTCGAGTTCAGAGGAAGGCAGGCAGTTTGTAAACTGTATTTTTCTGTCTTTGGTCCTTGTGTATTGGTTTGGTGGGATCAAGGTGAGTTAGGAATACTACTTGATCCCAACAGTCCAGATCCTGTGTTAAGTGTGAAGACAGAGGGCGAAGTTCTGTGTGAAGAATACGTGACAAACTCCCCAAATGTGTTCTCAGGAAGCATTGGTAAACTCAAAGGATTCTCACATAAATAGTATTGAAGGAGAATGTGTGTTCTTGCATCCACAAAGTAAAAAACATAATCTCTTGAGTGTCAAGGATAAAGTAATCAATGAGATCCAGAAACTGGTGAACAACAGGATAATTGAGCATGTGGAGTCATCTGATTGGGTCGCCCCCCCTTGTCGTAGCACGCAAGGCCAACGGTCGGGTACGTTTATGTGTGGACTTAAGAGAACTCAATCAGAATATGTTTGTGGATGTATTTCCCCTCCCTAGAATTTCAGAATTGTTATCTGCTACTAGGAACATGGAATGGTTCTCCATGATAGACCTAACCTCTAGGTACCACTAAGTGCCTCTCCATAAAAGTAGTAAACATTTAACCGCTTTTGTCACCCCTATTGGTACATTCCAGTTTAGGCAAGTTTTTTTCAGTTTGGCATCAGCTGCTGCCATATTCCAACATCTCCTGTACTTAATATTGCACTTAATATTTAAGGACATGAAGAACATAGTGTTTTTCCAAGACGATATCCTCGTCATGGGAAAAGACAGAGAGGAACACAATAAGGTTTTGTCAGAAGTTCTGAGAACTTTAGATAAAAATGGTCTAACTGCAGAAAAGTCCAAATGCAAACTTGCAAGGAAGAGCGTAACATATTTAGGGCATGAGTTAAGCTCGTTTTGAATCTGCTCAAAGTCTGAATTAGTTGACACCATCAAAGAAGCACCTGCACCTCAAAATAAAGATGAGGTCAGGTGTTTCTTCTTTCTTAATTTTACTCAAAATTTGTTTACAACTTTGCTGACAAAATGTTTTGTATTAGACAATTACTAAAAAAAGGGAAGTGTTTTTGAATGGTCCAAAGAATGTCAGTTGAGTATGAATTGTATCAACAAAGATATTTGTTCTGCCCAAGCACTCCAAGGATTTGATCCCAAACTTAAAAGCTTTATCACGACAGACGCAAGTGGGAGAGGCCTGGGAGCTGTCTTGTCCCAGATGCAAGAGAACGGAACCGAAAGCATGATTGTGTTCGCATCTAGGGCTCTTACACCCACTGGGGAAAAGTATTCCGTGATTGAGAGAGAAGCTTTCTGGTGTGTCTGGGAACTCAAGCACTTTAGACAATATGTATGGGGAACATGTGTCACAGTGAAAACTGACCACAAACCGCTCACTAAAGTCTTCACATCCCAAGGATTGAACAATGTTCCTTCACGTCCAAATACTTCTTCTTAAAAAACACAAGTTCTCTGTATAATAATAATAATAAAAGGGGTTTTATCATGCGCAAACATAGCCCAATGGGCGTCAAGGCGCCTAATTCCAAATCAAGCTCATAACATAGGCCCAGCAGCTCAACCTGTATAAGCTCTCGAAAAGCACCACGTTTTAAGGGCCTTTTTAAACAAGACTAAAGAGGGTAGGGTCTTAATCTCCATTGGCAAGATGTTCCAAAGCTGTGGAGCAACAACGGAGAAGGCCCTGGCTCCCCATCTGGTGAGCTTAAAGCGAGGGACAACAAGTTGGAATAGTCCCGAAGAGCGCAAACACCTTGTGGGATGGTAACGGGTAAGCAGAGAGCTGATAGCGCCATTAGATCCATCCTCGAGTGCTCTGTAGGTCAAGCACAGAATTTTGAAATAGATTCTGTGTTGAATGGGCAGCCAGTGAAGGTCTCTCCTCGCAGCAGTGGCAGAGGAGGCCCTGGGAAGATCCAGGACAAAACGTGCAGCGGCATTCTGCACGATTTGCAGTCGATGTATAAGGCCCTTGTTGGATTCCATGTAAAGAGAGTTGCAATAATCCAACCTGGAACCAACAAGGGCGACTGCAATCTGCTTGCGTGCTTCGAGAGACAGATAGCTGCGAATTCTATTGAGCTTCCTGATCACGCCCCAGCAGGTCGAAACAGTCCGATTCACCTGTAAGGACATCGAGAGTGAGGTATCGAACACTACACCCAGATTTCTGGCAGACTGAGAGGGAGTGGGGCAGATGCCAAGAGAAGGGGGCCACCACTCATTCGACCAGATGTCTTGGTCCTTTCCAAAAATCAGAATCTCAGTCTTGTCGCCATTTAGCTTCAAGAAGTTGGTAACCATCCAATCTGCAACATGTTGCATACAGGACCTGAAGCTAGAGGCAGATGTTATGACAGAGGACTGAGTGAGTGAGACCATAATCTGGGTGTCGTCGGCGTATGAAACCACCTCCATCCCCTGCGATCTTACTAGCCTAGCAAGGGGGGCCACGTAGATGTTGAACAGGGTCGGACTTAATGCCGACCCCTGTGGCACCCCACATTGCAAAGACTTAGCTGGGGAGAGGTGGTTGCCGAGCATCACTCTCTGTGCCCTATTAAGGAGAAAGGAGTTGAGGAGACTCAGGGCCGAACCGGTGACACCAGCCTCCCTAAGCCGAGATGTTAAAATGGCAGGAGACAAAGTGTCAAATGCGGCCGTGAGGTCCAATAGCACAAGAACAGTTGTTTGTCCAGCATCAACCTTGCGTCGGATGTTGTCGACTACAACGGTGAGAGCAGATTCTGTGCTGTGGTGTTTTCGGAAACCATGCTGGGTAATGTCAAGATACTCCGAAGCTTCAAGGAAAGAGGATAAATGGCGGTTCAAGTGTGCTTCTAGGATTTTAGCAGGTGCAGGGAGCAAAGAGATGGGTCTGAAATTTTTCAAGAGGCCAGGATCGAGTGAAGGCTTCTTAAGGAGCGGCTTCACAATGGCCTTCTTCCAGGTAGATGGAAAGATGCCTTGATCAATTGCCCTGTTCATTACCTCAAGTAGGGGGGGAAGGAGGCTATTCCTACAATCTTTTAACTTTTTGAGAGGCAGAGGATCTAGTGGAGAGGAGGATTTCGTCTTGTCTAGAAGAAGATTCAATCCCTCCAGAGACATAGTAGGAAAAACAGAAAGGAAGCTAGAAGGGCCAGTATTCAGTGCCTCAGAAGAGCTTATATCAGAAGGAAAATTTTCAACCAGGGAGAGACGTTGTACTTCTAAGGAAGTATGGATGTCATAGATTTTTTTGTGAAAGAAGTCTGCAATGTCGTCACAAAGACGTTGAGAACTAACTACGGGATCTGGAAGTTGGAGGGAGCATAGAGAATCAGCTATTTTAAAAAGCTCCCTAGAGGAAGTGAGTGAACTAGTAAGATTGGAGAAATATTCCTGTTTCTCCACAATCACTTTCTGCTTATACTCCCGTAGAGCAGACTTGTGAGCCTCCCTATCCATAGGATCCCAGGATTTCCTCCATTTCCTCTCACTGCTTCTGCAGCCCTGTCTTAGAAGTCTAAGATGGTCTGAGAACCATGGCGCTGATGGTTTCCGCCGGGCTACATATCGCAGGGATGCAGGGGCAAGCTTTTCTACTGCGTTAGTAATAGAATCCTGCAGAGATTGTGCTGCCTCATCCGCACCTTTTAAGGAAAGAGCCTCAAGAGTGGGAACAAAAGGGGCAAAGGCCTCATCAGTAAGATTTCTAAAATTTCTTCTAGATACGAAAGGGGTAGTCCCTTTCTTAATAAAATGAGAAGTAGAAAAGGCTAGATGCAGCGGAACCGCAAAATGATCTGTCCACACCAACGGTAAAGGTGTACCGCTGGAGAGTCTAGGATCATTAGAGAAAACCCCGTCAAGAATGTGACCTGCTATATGAGTAGCATTGGTAACAAGCTGAGTGAGATCACAAGCTCCAAGAGATTCAACCAAGGATAGAGTATCCTTAGAGTGGAAATCATCGAGATGGAAATTGAGGTCACCTAAGATGGTGAAGGAGGGCTTTCCGAAGTAAGGTTCAAGGATTCTCAGCATATCAGAGGCGAAATTAGCTCTGTAACCAGGCGGCCTATAAATCAATATGCCCGTAAAAGAAATTGAAGGGGCGCAGGTAATACAGAAGTATAGGGCTTCGAAACGATCTTGGGGCGAGGAAAGTAAGTTGACCGTACACAGCAGGGAGGATTTAAAAAGAATGGCAATGCCTCCTCCTCTACGTTTAGGTCTGTCCTGCCTATGTAGAGAATAGCCCTCTGGAATGGCTAAAAGAAGATCATGGCCTGAAGAATCAGTGGCCCAGGTCTCTGTGATGAAAACCCAATCTGGCTGCCTTTCATCCACAAAATCGTGGAAGGCTAGATTATGCTTAATTAACGAACGCGCATTTAATAGAAACCCAGTGTTATGGAAGACGGTGGGTCTTAAGGAAGAAGGACAAAGGCTGGTAGTAAGAGTAGCCAGGGGATGAAAAGAGGAAGAGCAGGCCGTACAGCGGCAAGAGTGTGAAAACTCTAGCGGAGTAAAACGATGTAAGGAGGGGCACGCAGGAGGTCTGAGAGCTAACAGCGCGGATGGAGCATAGCGCATAAATATCTTACCAGGGAGTAGAGAAGTGGAGACCAGGTCCAGGTGTATCAGCCTTCTCCACTATCTTCAACTCTGGCCACTTAGAGAAGTGATCAATCATTACAAAAATGTATTTCTGTATTCCATTCAAACAATGGAGGACAGTTTGATGGTGACTACTTCAATAAATGTACAAGAGAAACAGGAATTGTGCACCGGACTACTGCTCTTTACCACCCAAAAGGGAATGGAAACGTTGAGCGCTTCAACCGGGTGATAAAAGGAATTATCGAATTGGTGTACAGTAACCGGAATGGGTGATATTGGTAAAATAAAGAAAGGGAGATTGACACGTAAGGGGGAGAGCAAGTACTCCTACCCTCTTAAACATGTAAAAATACTATGCAACTCTGCACTGCTAAGTGATGGCAAAGTATGGAACGCGAATAGAATTACATTATTCAATGGATCTGTCAAAGATGATAAAGAGGAGGAAGTGATTGGTAAATAGGCACAGGTTAATAAGTATGATTGATTTGAAGATGTGGTACCAACAAAGGAAGTGAGTCAACCCAATACACCAGTAAATACACAAGTCCAGATGCTGGACAATCCTAGTAAGGGGCCAAATCTAATTGTCCCACTCAAGGAGAGTGTACCAATAATGGTGCATGTAGTAAGGGTGAAGCAAACGTGCGTTCGAATGGAAAGAAATATAAAGGGGAAGAGGTTATCCAGGCAAGACGCAAGTGTGTAAAACCCAAGAGATTTGATGATTACATGACACACATATACAATTACGCGATATCGTTATTTTTTGTATTCCAACGCAAACTTCAGTTCTGTTTTATTTGATTCACTTTGTATTCTTTTAGATATGTCTTTCTCTTTGAATTAATCTCTTTTTTCTATTCTGTAAGTAGGGGGAAGTGTTGAGATGGTGCTCGAGCCTTCCCTGGGCTTGTGGGATTTTAGAGCTCGGGCTGTGGAATGTGATGAGGGAGGTCTTGGGACAGAGCTAGGAGCAGACAGTTGTGAGGAGTTCTTTTTTGCTGTTGGGGTTTAAGTACAAGAATAAAGCACGTAACTCCAAGATCCTAGTAAGTCTTTGCTTTACAACAATAGTCACGACTCCGGAAACAGGAGCAATATGAAGTAGTGTCAGGAAGGAGTACGAGGGTTATATGTTCAGTAACCTGGAAGCCCAATCCTGCGCTGCTGACCTCCCAAGAACACTGGAACCAGAAAAGACTGCACCGCTAACCCCACACAGGATAATTAGAAGGTGTGCACTTGTGTATCTTACATATATCTACGCTACAGCTCCAGGAGTGGCGGTTAAGTGACATGAACCATGACAGTAATAATGGTCTTGAACAAAGCACTGGTCACTTTACTTAGTCTTGTACAGTTGCTCACTTTATACTGAAAATATTATTTTAGTTATTTATTATAGACTAAGACAGAGTTTGAAATGTTTCCTTAAGTAACATAAAGTTAATATCCTTACTGTATTACAAGGGCAAAGAACAACCATGGCGTAGTAGATATTTACATGTTTTTTCAGAGTTTTCAAATAGATGGTTTCTTGTTTATTTTAATAGTATGTTACTTAATAAGGTATTTTGATGTGATGTCATTTTAAAACTTTTATATTGGCTTTTGTATGTATTTTTATCAATGAATCTTATGGAACTCTGCATTCTTTCACTGTGAGTATTAGCCGAATAAAAAGGATTTGACTATACATTTGTTTCAGCCTTACAAACAGTCAAAGTTGAAGTTGTAATGCTATAATATTATGTTTCACCATGAGTCGCGTACTACCACGTGACTCATGGTCATTGTTATTGTTGTTGATATTCCTTTGTCCATTCTTGAGCGTTGCCGCTCAGTTGCGAAGAATCCCAGCAACGCCAGATTCTCCGTGGCTGGATGGCTCCGGTCATGGGTGCTTTGATCCAGAAATAAATTTACAAAAGAAAACCAGAACTTGTCCTGTTTTCTTCCACAATAGTTAACACTTATATTACCAATCTGTACATATGTTCATTCTAGCTATTTCCTATGATAGCATTTCATTAATATTTCCGTTTTGTGTGAGGTATGATGATCTTTTATTGCAATCTCACGTGCAGTGTTGTATTGTTTTGTCTGGGATGTCAGGTTTTTTATGTTGAAATAGGTTTAATATTTAATCAAACTTTTGGAAAGGGGATTGTAGTGTTCTTTATGTATTCTGATTCACTGTGGTATCTATTTTCATCTGCAATGTATTTCTTCTATGTTCTTGTTTCAATATCTAATATATGCTCCATTTGGAATCCCTGACTGTTGTGTTCATTAGTTGTGTCCCTGCGAGGATACCTTAAGCTTTGTCAGTTATGTCCCTTCGCGGACACCGTACAGCCAGCACCCTTATCAGCTGCTAACACCACCTGCTTGTGGCTGACAGTTGACAGCTGATGACTGGACAGTGCGGCGCATTCCTGAGCTCCGTCTCCGGAGCCTGTGTTGGTATTTAATGAAATAAAGAACTTGTTCACTTCATACTGCCTATTGAGTTCTTAACAAAAGTGGCGACGAGGCACCAACACCGGAACCCACAAAAATTATAAAGAAAATCAACGTCGTGTGCAGCGTTTCAACCACAGTAAATCAATTATCTTCACTAAGAAAAAAAAGAAAGAAAATTCACACATGCGAAGGGAAAGCAGAAAAAGAAGAAATACAAAAGGAAAAAAGGTTCGTGAAAAACCTTAGTGACTATTCAGTATTTATAAGTGCAGATCCTATCAATTGGAGGAAAAATCGTATGGAAGAATAAAGTACGAATGACTATATAAAAAAAAAATCTAACTTGAATAACATATGATAATATATGAGTGAGAAGGATATAATTGAAAGGAAAGGAGAATTATTTGATGCACAGAGAATTCGACCAGGAAATCCAGTTGCTTGTGAGTAAACGGAAAAAATTGAACCAACCGCCAGCTGATGAGTACGTCACCAACTCGTGAAGACCACGTAGTGACGTCTAACGCACAGAGTGAACAAAGAAAACTAAATGAAAGTGTTCTAGTCTTTCCTTGACGTCAAGCACACGTTCATTGGCGCCATCTTAAAATCAACCTTTACGAGTAAAAGGCAACTCATAATGAATTGAGCCAGAATTATTCAGCGCATTGAGGAGAAAATCGTGACGCAATGCACGAGCGAGTAACGGACCCTCGTATAAACAAGGTATTGTACAGAGTGCGCTAATTTCCATGCTTGCCCAAAAATATAAAGATAAAATCTGTGTTGTTGAAAGTAGTGAAAGACTTGGTACATTTTGAATAATAATGAGGCAACAGAACAGTTACAGGTGGAGCAAATATAAATACAACAACCACCTATGCAATTTATGTGACATACTTGGCACTGTGAAATCTCATTTTAGCTTGCATAATACAAGAAGTCTTAGTATGTCATCAGGATACTTGTGGAATCTCTCCCCACCACAAGCTTTCCTACCGGGTGTGGGTGACCCAGTGATCAAATGGGAAGAGTGGAGAGAGTATTTTGAAAATTATATTTCACAATTTGAAGATGATGATGAGTTCTCCCCAAAAAAGAAACTCAAACTCCTGCTACATTGCTTAGGTGCCGGTGGCATCAAGGTATACAACAAAATCAACAAAAAGACCGGGGGAGACAGTGAGGATAATGTTTATGCCAACGCAATTGACAACCTTAATACATACTATAAACCCACAGTCTGCGTAGGTGTGGACAGGTACAAATTCTTTCATAGGAAGCAGGGTAAGGAAGAGTCTGTTGATGACTATGTGTCGGCACTAAAGGAATTAGCCCTTAATTGTCGTTTTGGAACTCTGCATGACGAATTTATAAGAGATCAAATAGTCATGCAGAGGTCTAATACTGACATACAAGACAATCTATGGGCTAAAGGGGAGTATCCTTTGCAAAATATAATTGATTTAGCAAGGAAGGCAGAATTGACCGGGCGCTGCGCAAAAGCAGTTATCTCAGAATCGGGAGAGGGGTTGGCCTAACGGCTAAGGCGCTCGACCTCGGACCTGGGGATCTGGGTTTGAGTCTCGGTAACGACGCCAAAAACCCCCTGTGATTCTGGGCAAATCACTTAATCTCCCCGTGCCTAAAATGAAAGTGTGTCCTCATGTAACGTAACTGGTGCTCTGTAAAGCGCTCTGATAACTGATTCGGTTCGGTTCTAGTTCGCGCTATATAAAACTCTGCAAAAAAAAAATCTAAGGAAAAAAAGATGATGGAACAGTGAGCAGAGTGATCCAAACAAAACACAAACCCAGTCAAAAGGGAAGCACCACCGCACAAGGGTCTAGCTACAGTAGACAACAAAGCAACGAGAAGAGGTGTTGCTACAGGTGTGGAAACAATTCACACTGGGCAAATGACAAAAGCTGCCCCGCTAGAGGCGTGAAATGCACATTTTGTGGCGTTGTAGGTCATTTTCAAAAGGTGTGCCATAGGAGGAATGCACGCTCGATTCGAGTTGTATATGACAACAAAAATGACAACATAATGTCGCATAATGAGGAAGGCGTAGACATATGTGTACTTAGCATTGAGGATCAACAAGTCAATGAAATCAGTGACAGAACAGGGAACAGGAAAAAAAACATGTGAGATGACTATAGGCAGAGGAAGAATCAACATCGTTGCGGATTCTGGATCCCCATATAAAATTGTGAACAAAAAGACATGAGAAGAAAAATTCTCACCTTGCATTGGAAATGATCCAAGCAGACATTAAAATAATATCTTTTACAGGTGAACCGATAGATGTGTGTGGTTTCAAAAGACTTAAATTTGAATCCAAAGGAAGGGAGTCGGTTTGCAAATTATACGTGTCCGCTGTTGGTCCTTCCGTTCTAGGATCAATGGATCAAGGACATTTGGGGATAATTCTTGACCCAAGCAAGGATGAACCAGTTCTTGTCATACAAAGTGAAGACGATTTTGGGAAAGCCCTGATGAGCAAATACTGCAATGTGTTCAATGACAAGATTGGTGCATTAAAAGGATATCAACATAAGATCCAGGTTAAAGCCAATGCCAACCCCACTGTACATAAGGTCAGAAATCTTCCATTTTCAATAAGGGATGAAGTGAGAACGCAATTAGAGAAACAGCTTGAAGATGGGATTATTGAACAGGTGGAGGCGTCAGAGTGGATTGTGCCGTTGGTCGTAGCCAAACGTTCCAACTGAATTTTGAGACTGTGTATTGACTTACGCGACCTCAACAAGAACATCGTGGTCGAACAATTTCCCCTCCCCAAGATCAATGAAATGTTGGCAACCACCAAGGGTGTAAAGTGGTTCTCTACGATCGACTTAAAGGCAGCTTACCACCAGGTTCCGCTTCATCGTGACAGTAAAAAACTTACAGCCTTCATCACACCCTTCTGGTGTTACCAATTCATGAGGGTCCCGTTCGGTCTGGCATCAGCGGCCGTAATGTTCCAACGGCTGATGAGCAATATCTTCAAGGGAGTTTCCGGGATACTATTATTCCAAGATGACATCCTTGTGATGGGTAAGTCAAGAGGGGAACATGATGAGAAGGTTGAACAGGTACTCAAAATTTTAGACTCAAAGGGAATTAATGCAGCACACACAAAATGCAAATTCGCATGTAACTCAATAAACTATTTGGGTCATGAAATTAATGGCGAGGGTATCAACCCCAACAAGCATTTACAATGCAATGGTCTCGTCTTTGTTAAAGTTAGAGCTATTGCCATTGCTCATGACATTATTTTTGTTCTTAAAACATATAAATAAATGGCATTATTATTTACAATGCCAATAGCTTAATCTCTCGCAAATGTGAGACCTATTGCATTTGCACCCACACAGACACACAGAGCCACACACAGAGCCACATGCACCCACACACACACACAGAGCCACACGCACCCACACACAGAGCCACACGCACCCACACACACAGAGCCACACACATACACAGACAGAGCCACACACACAGAGCCACACAGACAGAGCCACACAGACAAAGCCACACAGACAGAGCCACACACACACACACACACACAGCCACACACACACACAGACAGAGCCACATAGACAGACCCACACACAGACAGAGCCACACAGACAGAGCCACACACACACAGACAGAGCCAAACAAACATACAGAACCACACACACACACACACAGACAGAGCCACACACACAGAGACAGAGCCACACACACACAGACAGAGCCACACACACACACACAGACAGAGCCACACACACACACACACAGACAGAGCCACACACACACACACAGACAGAGCCACACACACAGACAGAGCCACACACCCACACACAGAGGCAGAACCACACACACACACACACACACACACACACACACACACACACAAAGCCACAGAGACACACACCCTAACCCCGGGGACTCTACTTATTTACAAATGGGTTATTCGAGGCCCCCACCAACTCCCAGAGCTCACCCGTTGCTTCCCTCATTCCAGGTCAGCCACACGCCCATCTCTGCCCAGTAACACCCCAGGGACCAGAGGCAAGAAAAGCGATCACAACCAGGGAACAGAGGCAAGAAAAGCGATCACAACCAGGGAACAGAGGCAAGAAAAGCGAGCACAACCAGGGAACAGAGGCAAGAAAAAACGATCACAACCAGGGAACAGAGGCAATAAAAACGATCACAACCAGGGAACAGAGGCAAGAAAAGCGAGCACAACCAGGGAACAGAGGCAAGGAAAGCGAGCACAACCAGGGAACAGAGGCAAGAAAAGCCGATCACTGCCCCTGTAAGAGAAGCACCGCAGGAGGGTATATACTGAGTATGATGGGTGTACCGCTGGGAGCGGGGTCACAAGTCAAGTCACATAACTCTTACCTTGCTTACCACGTTCTGCCCCAGGCCGGCCCGGATCTGGTAGCTCCACTCGCTGCACTGGCAGTCCTTCCCCAGCTGCGGGTCCTTGGCGTGGGCGGGGTGCTCCAGGAGCCCCCGGCTATGGCTCAGGTTGTGCGCGGGGGCCACCCCGGGGCCCCCGGTGGGGCTGAGCAGGCGGGGCGCCGTGGCATTGCCCCGGCTGCCCAGGCACTAGTAGTCCGGCTGGTCCAGCAGGAAGGAGTCCGAGAACTGGCTGAAGCCGATGAAGAGCATGGGCACCCTGGTGAGCAGCATCAGGTGCCACGTGTAGGGCCCCAGGCCGCCCGCCACGGGCATTACCTCGCGGTCGAAGTCCAGCAGCAGCGGGCTGGGGGCCTCTGCCGCCGCTGAGCCCCGCCTGGAGCAGGGCCCCGGGCCCCGGGGACGGGGCGGCAGGCAGCGCCAAACCATTCTCCTCCAGCCACCCCGGGGGGTCTCCGCTCCGTGGCCATCCCGCCCACTCACATGGAGGGAGGGCCGCTCTGCCGCAGGAGGACCCCCGCCTCTGCGATGCGGCACCGGGGTCACTCGGACGACAACCACCAGTGGAGTGTCAGCAGGGCCCCGGGGATGGGGGAGCCGCATCTGCGCAGGGGTGGACGGCTGCACCCGGGACCGGTCACTGGTTTGTAGACTACCCTTGCAGCAGCCAATGCTTATTTCCAATTCACGGGGTCTGTCACAGGGCCGGTGCACCGAGGCACCGTGCTTCCCTCCCGCTCACTGCCACTGGTATTATTCTGGGCACAGCGCCTGATAACGCGCAGTGTACGTGCTGTCAGCACCATGCCTATTCTTGCACCCGGCCACTCTTAAAGTACCCAAAGCGACAGCTGCCGCGTGTGTATCAGGAGGAGCACCCTCGCTGTCCGTGCTTCCTTCTCCCACAGGCAGTGCCACTGCGCCTACTCCCTGTATCCAAGGGTTTATATGCCGCCTCACATGTAGACCGTTGCTGTGCCTGCTCCCTGCACCCACGGCGCTGTGCCTGCCGTGTGAGGTTCCTCTGCTCCCCGGAGAGCCGGCTGCTTGCTTCACTGCCCGGGTCCCTCGCTGCCACCTCAGGCCGTTGCGTCGCTCCTCGGCCACGGGATTCCCAGGGGAGAGCTGGTGCAGGTGAGCAGTTGATGCCACTGCACGTGATTGGGCAAAGGGAGCTGGCCCTCAGGGATCTGTTGATATCACCCACCTTCCCCATGAATCATAATAGGTTCTGAATTTAGGCGGAGCACCTTGTTTTTTTCTGGCTGACCTTCGAAAGCAAGCGAGTTTATATGAACGAGCAACGGTAAAGGCATCCGGTGTGACTTTCGCGGTCAGAATTTTGCCTTTACCAATGCTTGTGATAGAGTGTACCAAAACCATAGACAGGAGAGCCAGAGTGGGCGCTCTGACCATAGAGCTGAAGCAGGGACAGAGCGGAAACCTAGACAACACAGAGAACAGCGCCAGCCAAGCCCCGTCCTTTTCAGACTGGGGGGCGTGTTTTTTGTTGAGTGACTGAAGACGTCACGGAGAGAAAGGACAGCAAAAAACACGCCCCTCAATCATCAATCCGAAATGGATGGGGCTTAAAGTGACGGACAAAGCTCTTCTCCAATGGCTGGCCGCCGTTTAGGAAGCCAGCCAATGGAGAAGAGCTAGCTCATTTACCTCCCTACTAGAAAACATGAAAATCTCGGCAGCGAGACTGCGCAAGCGCAGCCTACGCTAGCCGAGACCTAAAAAAGAACTACTACACGCCATCAGAGACTCACCTGTATCTAATAACAAAGATGAGTTACAGTCCTTCTTAGGACTTGTGGAGTTTTACGCAAAGTTTATAAAAAACTTTTTGAGCAAAACCTATGAAATGAGACAGTTACTCAAAATGAAAATCAAATTTGAATGGGGTGATGTTTGTCACAATGCATTCAATTCTCTCAAAAAAGAACTGTGTGAAAGCATGCCTTTACAGGGGTTTGACTCCTCACTAATTAGCACAATCACAACACACGCTAGTTCAAAAGGCCTAGGTGCTGTGCGGACCCAGAAAGACTGTAATGAAATAGAAAGCACCATAGCATTCGCATCACGAACACTAACGCCAACTGAAGAAAGAATTTTCATGCTCGAACAAGAGGCACTAGCATGCGTATGGGCATTAGAACATTTCTGTCAATTTGTGTGGGGATACAAGGTCACCTTATGCACAGACCACAAGCCCCTCACAAAAGTATTCAGTACGGCAGGCATGTATGCAGCATCTCCCAGACTAGCACGCTTATCTATGTGTTTATTTGATTACAACTACACCATTCATTATGTACCAGGTGTGAGAAACGTAGTAGCAGACTTTCTAATTAGAATGCCAGTCAGTAATCCAAGGCAAAAACACTCCACAGAGGATGAGGATACATGTGTCGCAAGCATAAATGAGAATTTCCGGGGAATCTCCAAAGAAGAATGGCTTGCAGAGTTGGATAAAGACACTGAACTGTGCAAGGTGATAGATATAGTACAGAAAGGGTGGAAATGCAAAAACACACTCGGTGATACTTTGAGACTGTACTTCGAAGTAAAAGATGAACTATCTTACCAAAGGAATTTACTGTTGAGGAGTGGTAGAGCAGTTCCCCCCATAACATTAAGGAAAAGAATAATGGACCTATGTCATGAAGGACATTTTGGAATAGTAAAAACTAAAAGCAGAGTAAAAGAAAGCTACTGCTGACCTGGGGTTAGCACCGCAGTTGAAAGGTTGGTCAGGGAATGTAACAAGTGTGTAAACTCTGACAAGATTCAAGTCACGCTTAAACCTCCACTCCAACCTGTCTCTTGTCCCTCCATGCTGTGGGAAAGAGTAGCGGTGGACATAATGGGACCAGTCAGGAAACTTGATGAACAATGGTATTTGTTGTCATCATAGATTATTTTACAAAGTGGCTCGAGATCGAGTTTCTAACTACACCGGAATCAAAAAACATTGTGGAATTCCTCGATGGAGTGTTCACAAGACAGGGACTACCTAAACAAATTGTCAGCGACAATGGACCACAATTCATGTCGGATGTTTTCAAAGCATATCCAGAAAGGAATCAAATTGTACACAAGACTACCTCAGTCTACCACCCCGCTGGGAACGGGGCAGTGGAGAGGTTTAATAGAGTCCTAAAAGGAATCATCCAATTAGTTAATGCCAACAGGCTACGTTGGAAGCAAGAAATACTTAAAACTGTATGGGCGTATCGCATCACCCCCAACGATGCAACTGGACACAGCCCGTTCGTAATCATGCGGGGCAGAACTCCCCTAACAATGTAGGTTGGTGCAAGGCCGCTAAAAGAGTACACTGGTCTGCCGAACAAGTAAGAAGAAAAGTTGAGCAGACACGGAGCAAATACAAAATACGTTTTGATCAAAATCATGGGTGTAAACCAGTACAACTCAAGGTAGGGGACATCGTTAAGGTAAAGAAGAGTGGCCATGTGAGCAAAGGACAGGACAGATTCTCCACACCCTTGATTGTACACAAGTTGTACTGCAACTCAGCCCTGCTAAGCGACGGAAGAGTGTGTCATTTTTCCGCCCTCTCAGTATGCAGACAGGCATCAGAGAAAACGGTCATTCCCACAGATGAGGCATCCTATCAAGAACAAATGCGGGCGGATAAAAACAGCAGATCTTTGTCAGATTTATCTGACTGCGAATCTGATCCAGAGCCCAACATTATTGAGCTTGCCTCGCCCCGAAGAGTTCGGTCTCTTCCGGAGAACTGTGTACAGTTTTCCCCCCAGGACATCACCACAGGGGGGGTCAGAAGACAGCTACCTTCCATTCCTGAGTTAAGTGATACTCCACCGGTCTTCACCAGCAGAGTTGGGAGAAGGGTGTTACCGCCTGTGAAACTGTCTGACTGCATCTGTGACTAACCTATTGTATACGTGAAAGTACAGCATCCTTGGTACTTGCTTATCCAGCCCACTTCCTCCATATATCTCTATCTCTATCTCTATCTCTATCTCTCTCTCTCTCTCCTTTCCTCCACCTCTGCTTCTTTCCCCTTTTTGTGTTTGTGCTTTCGGGGGAAGATGTGTTGTGTTCATTAGTTGTGTCACTGCGAGGATACCTTAAGCTTTGTCAGTTATGTCCCTGCGCGGACACCGTACAGCCAGCTCCCTCATCAGCTGCTAACGTCACCCGCTTGCGGCTGACAGTTGACAGTTGATGACTGGACGTTGCGGCGCATTCCTGAGCTCCGTCTCCGGAGCCTGTGTTGGTGTTTAATGAAATAAAGAACTCGTTCACTTCATACAGCCTATTGAGTCCTTAACACTGGCGTATGTTTAGTACTGGCATATGCAAGGTTGTAGAATGTACTCACTGTTCCACATTCAAGTCCAAGTTCCAGCCTTTGATTCCAGGAACATAGGTGTTGTGTTGCTTACTTATTGTACTGTTCCTTTAATCATACACATTCTAGTTATGTCATTATGAATGTAGAATGTTATACATGTCACCTTGATGTGCATCCTTTGTAAAGGACAGTTATTCCTTGATGCTGATCTTGCTGGATTACTTGTACTGTGCTCTTCGATTGAATAAAGGATCTACCTTAATTTCCTTGAATTCATCATCATTTCACTGGCGACGGGATTCGAAGAGCAGAACCTACGTGGGATACTTACTTAAATTTCATTTTGATAATTTTTTGTTTTTGTTTTATCTCAAATGGACTGGAAAGGACGTTGACATCTTTGGTAAATATACCAATTATTTTATTGGCGATTTGGTGCTTGAGCCTATTTGAGTCTGAATTAACTTAAGGGTGTTTGAGCCTATTTGAACGTTTTGATAGCGCTGTTCTTTTGAGAAATTGCAAGCGTTTGGAATACCTAATTCGAACTTAATCACTTTTGCTCAAGGGATTTTACAATAACTTTTGCTCTGTTGGATTTTAACCCTTGAATCCGAGTGGAATTGAATTGTTGGCGTGGCTATTTCCAAGTTAAAGAAACGAAGCTCTTTACCGTTTTTCTTTGCCATTAGCGCGTCACAGCTCGCACCACAGCTCGCTTCACGGCTCGCACCATATTCAAAAGTAATCGTATTGCAGACTCCTCGTGACTGCTGACAGCTTCATTCTTTCTTGTTCCATCTTCCAAGAACTATATTCAGCGCTCTGACATTCCGCCTTGTGTTCCTAAGGAATTGTGGGTAATTGCGTGTGACGTAACACGTTTTGGCGGCCATCTTAAGTAAACCTGAAGTTAAAGAGAACAGTTACGGAGACCTTCGTAAAAGACTTGGGAAGAAAGCTTAAACAATCGAAAGGAAGTTGTATATATTTCCTTCATCAGCGCGTTACCATTAACGGTGATTCGCACACCTTCTCCACTTTCATCAGCGTGTTACCGTCAACGGTGATTCGCACACCTTTCTCCATTTTCTCTATATTTTTACAGTTATATTTTCAGTACAGTGATGATTTAATTAGTGTGATGCACTATTTAACTGCTATTAGTATATTATATATTTAGTTACTTACACTAGCGTTCGTACTGTTAATATTTAAGGTACTTAATCCAGCATTACTTACTTAACATTTTAATTTAAAATTATTGTTGTGGTATTAGGTTTTCTATTTTACAATGACTCAACCTAATTACAACATCAGTCCTCCTCAAGCATTCTGGGTTTCTGGCAGTGAACCACCACTTAAGTGGTTGGAATGGAAGCCTTATTTCTGTAACTATATAGATGCATTAGATGAGGATGGAAAAATGTCTCATGCTCAGAAAAAGAGACTTCTTCTTCATTCTTTAGGTCCTGTTGGACTAAAGGTATATGAAACTATGACTAAACCCTCTTTTCCAGGTGATTTGAATGTTTATATGTTAGCGCTTTTACATTTAGACACTTACTTTGCTCCTAAAGTGTGTATTGGCGTAACAAGATACAATTTTTTTTCAAGGAAACAGACAAAAACGGAACGGAGAGTTTTCAAACCCAAAGCCCCCAGAGACTTGCCGCCCAGTGACCAGAGCACCCTCGTTGAAACGTCCGCCCTGCTGCTGCATCCAGGCTGAGTCCTCCTGCTGCCGCACTGCAAATCCATCAGCGGCAGCAGTAGAGAGAAACTCGCCTTCCCAGGGGGCCGTGACAGCGCGCAGAGGAGCGCATCATCTACAAGCGCCAGGCGGCGCTACAAAACGGGGGCAAGCCCGCAACGCGGGACGCGAGCGGGACGGCCGGACGAAGCCCGGACAAGGGGCGGGCCGTCTGTGGCCGTCCGAGGACGTAGAGGTCGGGTTGGGTCCCACCCCTTAACATCTAAGCCATCCAAACAAGTAGGACATTGATTTTTCTTAATATCTACCGTTATTACCTACCTCGTCCTACTGTACATCTTGGGAATATCAGTAGACATTCACTGTCTGTCATTTGAGATCCACAGGTAACTATACCTAACTGTTACAATTTAACAACTTACAATATGACCACGAGAGGCAGCAGAAGTAAGACAGCTGCGGGAACAGCGGCTGTTCTAGGGCCAATAGACAGCTTCATAACCAGAACACATGACGCCATTGACCTTAGCATCTCACTTCTACAGCGAAGAGTATCACAAGATCTGAGTATCGCCAAACGCTCCTCTCTAGGAAACATCAAATTTGCTACAACTCCTGGCAAATCTAACACAACCAACTCAGTAACCATCCAGGAAACTCAAAATAACCTCTGCATATTGACAAATGAGGTTGATCTTTCTGTGTCAGACACCTCTACTAATTGTGATTTAAGTACAGACCTAGAGAGATCCCCAGCGCTTAACGTGGCTTTAACACCCGAAATTGTGGACGATACACAAGTAAATGACTTAACTCATACACAAGGGGGAGCTATTCCGAAATCAACTAACCAACTGACTCTGGCTGCCCCTGGGCCTCAAAAGAATAATCATCGTGGGAGACAGCAGAAAAGAAAAAAGACATCCAATCAAACACATCAACCCTCAGGGATCTCACATATAAATGTAGGAGAGGAACATAGGGACAAGCAAGAAACCACCATAGGCAGCGATCACCTGATTGAGCGAATAGGGGACCTTCTCAGTATTTACCTGTCACCAGTCGAAACTAGACTTGCTCGACTGGAAAAACAAATTGGAGAACTAATATCCCTAAACACTAAACTCGTACCTACTGTGCCTCAAAACACTATAGCACCCCGAAATTCTAAAACAAATAGTAGTAAAGCAAATATCTCCCAACCAAAACCGAACCTTACTTCAGCAACTGTCCCGAAACAGAACCCCCCTAGCAATAATTTAATAGCTGCAAATAAATCTTCAACATCCAACAGCATGTCTGCTACTCCTAATACGAACATCCAACCAACTAACCAGCTAGCAAATTCCCATGTACCACCTCAACAAGGATCACAGATATCTACGCAATCTAATCACATGGCTGCAAACATTCAACAGCCAAAGACACCGTATGAACAACCATACAGGTCACGGCAGATCCCTAAACGCATTACCCTCCCCCCTGAATGTGGAGCCTACGTAATCGTATTGGTAAACGTACCAACTCTCAAACAAGAACAGAGTGAAACTACATCATCCCTGAAAAACAAAATAATACACTGGTTAAGTCTAAACTGTAGCTTTCCAATAGAATGTGCCGGGGAAATCTCCCACACTCAAAGAGTAGGCTGGATAGGCCCCCTACGGAAAAAATTCGAGGGGGACTGTGTAGCGATTACTTTTAGAAATCCTCAGTGGGCCGAAAAGACACTAGCTAAAGCTCCCCCACCATCTACATGGGAATTTAATACAACTCTTCTCCCATTGGGCTACTTCTACAGGCATTTACTAAATACAAACAATAACATCTTCTCTAACCCTATGAATGTGTTCCCAAAAGAGCCCTTTCCTTCCGATTCTTTTCTTTCCACTCCATTCCAGAATCCTAAATTTCTCTATCCAACAGGTTCGGTACAGTGGCACCAGAGTCAAACACTCATACCTCCCGCCATTCATCCCTATCTCTCTGAAATCTCTTATCGAGAGAATGGAGACAGCCGATGGAGGCAGGCGGCCTTACCGCTAGCCACTCCTTATAATATTCCGACCCACAACAGGTTTAATGCTCTCTCTGGGCTAGATTTTAACGACTGACTCCCCGACTCACATTCGAACAGAGAACACTCACAACCCTCTAATACAGAGACGACTCTACCATCTATAACATGTATTATCCCTGAAAAAAAGCCAACCCAGTCTACTTTAACTCCTGATATAGCTAACTGTCCAATAGCAAAACATCATAAGATAGATGCTTTGGTAACGGAGCTACTGGCCTCCGCTACCCAGGAGGCTGCAGATCTGACATCTGATATAAGCAATGCTGCTGACCCCACACCAAATACCGTGCAGATCCATCTCATATTTTGGAATATTGCAGGCCTTTCTGCAAAAAAGACAAACCCTGATTTCCTGAGACAGATCAATTTGAGCGGTTGTATCTGCCTTCAGGAAACTTGGGCTATAACTCCAATACACATGGTGGGCTTTAAAACTTATTGGTCACCTGCAAAGAAATCAATTTCTGGCAGAAACAGTGGAGGTTTGGTTACCTATATTACAAACACCCTTCCTCTGGATGAGGTACTCCCCCTAAGACTCGATGTGAACTTTCAGATCATAGTAATAAAGGTCACTAAACAAAGACTTTATCTAATTGTCAATTTCTATAATAATCTATCTGAGGTAGACATGATTTCTCTTCTCCCAGAGATTTCGGCAATTCTACAAGAACAACGTACAAAATATATTAAACAGACACTCACAGTAATCTGGGGAGGAGATTTCAATCTTCACCTATGTATTAACAGCAATAACAATAAATGTGGGATTAGTAACGAGGCTGACGTAAATCTCACGCATTTCACGCACTCCAATGTGGGGGAAATAATGACTGAACTCATGGCTGAATTAGATCTCAGCTTCGCTAATGAAATAAAAACTCCACCTGTCTCTTTCCAGCCCACATTTAATGGAAGAGGTCTAACAAGCCTTATAGACTTTATACTAATCACAACATCCGCAGGACGTGCCATAGAAGAATTTGAGGTCCTTAAAAATCCTTTGAGTGACCATTTTCCAATAGCTATGGGCCTTGCCGAAATAAAAATAAATAAATTATATGATACCATGACCGCCTTAAACCAACGTGAGCTAGCATTAGGCTCCTTGAACGGCTATACACTAAAGTGGGGTAGTATTGATAAGGAAACAACAACCAGAAAAATAGTCACACACAATCAAGTTGACATTATAAACTGCCTGGACCCCACTACACAACCAAGGGAAGTTATAAAGAGCTTCCTGGTAATCCTAAAAAGTATACAAAAGGAACTAACCAGGAGGTATAAATTAAACCCTAACACAAAGAAAGGCTGGTTCAACACAGCATGCACAAAAGCATCTTCATCGTTAAAGAAAGCCCTGAATAGGGACCATAGGGACAAAGTCAAAATTAGTAGACTTAGAAAGGAGTACACGGTTGCCCTAAATAATAGGAAAAAAGAATTAAAAGCCGAACTATGGTTCCGCCTTACCCAAAGCTCAGAACTAAAAGACAGTACTACGTTCTGGCAAGTAGTCCGTTCCCCATTTCTAATAGATAAAGACAATTCCCCCTCTATTGATGTAGCAATAAGTGAACAAGAATGGGTGAGACACTTTACAAAAGTCTTCGCTAAGGACCAGATAGAAGACATAGACCAACCTGAACCTACGGTACACATCATTTACCCAATAAATCTTCAGCTCTCTCATGAAGAGGTTCAAAAAGCTTTAAAATCCTCAAAAACAGCAAAAGCCCCTGGACCGGACGGCGTTCCCGTCGATATTTTCAAACACCTTCCAGATTTATGGACTCCCCTATTAACCAACGTCCTCAATGCCACTACTGAAGTGGGCCTTCTAGATTCTTGGAGAACATCGACGTTGGTACCAATATTCAAAAAAGGAGATCGAAACAGTCCATCATGCTACAGACCGATCTCCCTCCTGGACTCGCTAGGAAAGATGGCAGGAAGAATACTCCTTGAGCGTCTCCAGGAATGGGCCACTGACCATAGAATCATTTCAGACCTACAATATGGTTTCCGGGAGGGGCTAGGAACCGTTGACCAGGCCCTAAATCTGTCTTTATTGGCGGGCAAATATGTGGAAGCTAAAGGCTCTACTCTTCACATGGTATATGTAGATCTCTCCGCAGCGTTTGATTGCGTGGCACACTCAACGCTGTGGAGCATCATCTTGAAGATGGGAGCTCCTACTCCAATAGTGGACTTTCTTCGAGAATTGTACACAGGTACTACAGGCAGGGTAAGATTCGGGGTGAGAGGCGAGCTCACGGACACCTTTAGGGTGGAAAAGGGGGTCAGGCAGGGGTGTGTACTGGCCCCCTTTTTATTCACCCTCTACACGAATGGCTTGGAGGCTGCCATGCTCCAAGGCAGCAAAGATCTTCCTTTGATAGCACTTCGGCAGATACCAGCGCTCCTATATGCCGATGATGCTGTCATTTTAGCAAGAACGCCAATTGAACTACAACAGGCTTTGAATAGATACTCCATCTTCATGGCAAGCCTGAATCTGAAGCTAAACGTAAAAAAAACTTACACAATGCATGCAGGGGAGAAAAGAAACGCAAAAAATAGGAAGCTGTATGTACAGGGAGAACATGTGGATAGGACTACAACCTATCCCTACCTAGGGATTGTTATTGATGAAAAATTCAACTGGAATCCAGCTGTCACCGCAAGGAAACTGTCATTTCTTCGAGAGACATCATCTCTAAAAAGCTTCTCACAAAGACTGGGGCAGCGACCACCCAAAGAACTGTTACAAATTTATAACTCAAAATGCATAAGTACGGTAACATACGGGGCGGGGATATGGGGTTTTGCAAATGTGGACTCAATACAAAAAATTGAGAACTCTTTTTTGAGATATCTGCTGGCGGTACCAAAAAGCTGTTCCACTTTTGCCTGCCACACAGAGCTTGGCATTGATTACGTCACTGACATTATAAAACTACAGCCAATAATGCTGTGGCGTAGAATATGGGTTACTGAGCAGTGTCAATTGACTAGGGCAATCATCCAAGACATCCTAAAACTGGATCAATGTAAGAAAATCAAATGGCTGTCCTATGTCAAAGCGCTACTAACAGATTTAGGTTACAGGAAGTATTTTGATCATCCACTACTGATAAAAGAAATCCCAAAAAAGAACTTAAAAAGGGAATGTCTTCTTTATCTGGGTCAGGTACGATTACTATCGGAGATCCACAAACCATCTGTCCAACACTCATTACTAGCGCAGACTGTGTTTAATGCAGAACCCTATTTGAACTTCAAATTAACACAATATGAAAAAATGCTGCTCACCCGTTTCAGATTTGATCTCTTTCATTTAATGGTTGCATTTCCAAAGCAAAATGTCTGGTCATCTACATTTTCTATGTGCCCCTGTGATCTGCAGTCCCCTCAAACAACTATCCACACACTGTTATTCTGTAAGTTTTTTACTGAACCCCGTAAACGTTGGATATTGCCCATCCTGAAATTCTGGGGCCTACGGCAGTGTCGTCCTGCATACCTGGCACTTCAGTACCTTGAAAACGAAAATTATGCCAAAGCAATTGCACATTTTCTCAAGTTTTGTATACGTCATCGTACAAATCTCTGAGCATAAACCATACTGCTGCCTTGCATAAATGAAAGAAAGCTAGCTAACTGGAAAACAGTAGGTTAAATTCAAAACTGAAAAGCTTACATAAACTGAGATGTTGCTGCTCGTTTTAATTACTTTTTAACAAACGTATTTTTTAATGATTTTATATTTTGTAATACTTGCATTTTACTCATTGTGAACTTTTATGGTGTTTTTCTTAAAACTACCGAATAAAGTTATTATTGAATTGAATTGAATTGACTAAAGACGAAAGTATTGACCATTTTCTTTCTGATCTCAAAAAATTATCATTAGACTGCAAATTTGGTGTACTACAAGAGGAATTAATTAGAGACCACATTTTTATGCATTCTTACAATGCTTCCATACAGGATAGGTTATGGATTAATGGAGATTCTCCTTTGGATGATATTCTTGCTATTGCACGCAAAGCAGAAATGTCTGGCAGGTGCGCCAACGTGATAAAAAATTATAACTCTGCACTGACTAATGAGGTAGTTGGCAAGGTGAATGCTACTGAAAAGAAGAGGTTTAGCTATAACTCAAAACAATCTTTTGGTTCTAACAACAAATCATTTCCTGGGAAACATCCTCAATCTTCTCCTAATTTTAGACCTAAGTGTTACAGATGCAACAGTTTGGAGCATTTGGCTGATTTCAAAGGATGTCCTGGCCTGAAAGCTAAATGTTCTAGTTGTGGTTTGAAAGGTCATTTGACAAAAGCATGTAATAGGAAAAAGAAGAGTAAAGTGAATTTTGTAAATGACATTGATGAGGATGAAAATTTTGAAAATGATCCAGAAGATAATTTAGTAATGAATGTACATGATAAATTGGTTTTGAGAATAAGAGATGAGGATATGGTTAACAAACCAATTTGTTCAATGAGTATTGGTGGAGTAGATGTCAAAATCTATGCTGATTCGGGCTCACCTTACACCATTGTTAATGAGGAAATGTGGAAATCTTCTTTTGCCCAACATGTTGGTGAGAAGTTATTGCCATCAGATATCCACCCTGAAGGTTATATGGGAGAACCTATTTCTATTCTGGGTTTTCGTTGGTTTGTTTTCAGATTCAAAGGTAGAGAATGTAGGGGAAAACTTTACATTTCAAAGAAAGGGCCACCTGTTTTAGGGTGGTTTGACCAAAAACAACTTCACATTATTTTAGATCCAAACAGTAAAGAACAAGTTTTAGTAGTTGATGATAGTTCTGCTGTTACTGATGGAATTTTACTCAAATTTCCGAAAGTTTTTAGTAAAACCTTGGGGAATTTAATTGGTTTCGAGCATAAGATCCTATTAAAGGACGATGCTTGTCCAAAAGTTCATAAATGTAGGAATGTTCCCATTTTGGTAAGAGATGAAGTCAGCAAAGAATTAAATAAACTTGTTTCTACTGACATTATTGAGCCAATTGAGGCGAGTGAATGGGTTTCGCCAATTGTCGTCGCGAAACGGAGCAATGGGAAAATTAGGTTGTGTGTGGATCTAAGGTATTTAAATAACAACATTGTGGTTGACAAGTTCCCACTTCCGAAAATCAATGAAATGGTTTCTAGTCTTGGTAATGCACGATGGTTTTCTACTATAGACCTATCATCTGCATACCACCAGATTTCTCTGTGCCCTGAATCAATGAAGTTTACATCTTTTGTGACACCTTTTGGTTGCTTCCGTTATAAACGCATGCCGTTCGGCTTAGCTTCGGCGGCCGCAGTTTTCCAACGATTAATGTATCAATTGTTTAAGGGAGAAAAAGGTGTCAGATTTTTTCAAGATGACATTCTTGTTTTTGGGGATGATGAGAATGAACATTTGTCAAGACTGCATAAAGTTTTAAGTATTCTTGAGAGCAAGGGTCTCACTGTTGAACATTCTAAATGTAAATTTGCTCATAAGAGCGTAACTTATCTAGGCCATATCATTGATGCTGAAGGTGTTAAGCCTAAACCTTCTTTGGTTTCAGCTATCTCTGAGGCTCCCATTCCTACAAGTAAAGACGTCATTAAGTCATTTTTAGGAATGGCTGAATTTTGTTCTAAGTATGTTCCTAATTTTGCGAGTGTAACTTATAATATTCGACAACTTTTAAAGAAGGGTGTGAGATTTGAATGGTCTAAGTCTTGTAATGAAGATTTCAAGAATATTAAGAATGCCATTGCTCAGGCCGCTGCTTTACATAGTTTCGATCCATCCTTGGAGAACATAATAACTACTGATGCAAGTAACAAGGGTCTTGGAGCTGTTTTAATGCAAATAGATGCGAAGGGGAAAGAAAATGTAATAGCTTATGCTTCTAGATCTCTTTCTCCTTGTGAAGAAAAGTACCCTATAATAGAAAGGGAAGCCTTAGCTTGTGCCTGGGCGTTAGATCATTTAAAATCTTTTGTTTGGGGTAAAATGTGTTTATTACGCAGTGACCACAAACCGTTAGTAAAGATCTTGACTACAGAAGGTGTCATCAATGCTTCTGCTCGTCTGGCTAGAATTTCTATGAGGTTACAGAATTTCATTTACAAGATCGTTTATGTTCCTGGTAAAAGCAATGTTCTTGCTGATTTTCTGTCAAGGATGCCTGTAATGTTGGAGGAGTGTGATAATAACGAATGGAATGAGTTACAAATAGCCTTTGTTCATGATGAAGGTCTTTCAGCCTTCAGTAAGGAAGAGTGGAGTAGTGAGTACTTGGCTGATGAATGTTTACAGAAAGTAATCTCTTACACTGTTGAGGGTTGGCCTAAAAAAAAAGATATGTTGGATGATGTTTTTAGACCTTTTTGGGAAGTTAGGTCTGAACTCTCAATTGCACATGAGACATTATTAAGGGGGGAGAAGATCATTCCTCCTAGTGGTTTACGGGAAGGAATTATAGAACTGTGCCATGAGGGCCACCCTGGGATTGTGAGATCCAAGTCATTAGTAAAAAATTTATTCTGGTGGCCTGGTTGTGATTCTCAAACGGAAAAGATTGTTAGAGATTGTGTTATTTGTGCTTCTGCAGACATAACATTGCGTACTTTTCGTCCTCCAATGTTGGAGTGTTCTTCTGAATCTACTTGGGAATGTGTTGCGGTGGACATTATGGGTCCTATTCAGGAACAAGATGGTTCTCATCGATACTTGATTGTCCTTATTGATTTATTTTCTAAATGGCCCGTTGTTAAGGTGGTAGAGAGGGCAGATACTGATTCAGTTCTATGTTTCCTGGACGAGATTTTTGTTACAGAAGGAATTCCTTCTTGCATTCTTACCGATAATGGTGTTCAGTTTTTGTCTGTAAGAACGAAAAGATATTTCAGTAAACTTGGAATTAGGCATAGGACAACTTCTCTTTATAATCCTGGTGGTAACGGTGTTGTTGAACGCTTTAATAGGGTATTGAAAAATTCTATTCAACTTTCAATTAGTAATAATCTGGATTGGCCAATCCAAGTTGGGAAAGTGGTTTGGAATTACCGTATTACCATTAATGATTCTACCGGTGTTTCCCCTTTTGTTTTAATGAAAGGTAGGAACCCGCGTTCTAAAACTATCCCTACTTGGTTGTTTTCAGGTGAAGTTGAACCTTATTCTAAGGATTTAGTTAAGGCACGGTTGGTACAGGTTCATGACAAAAGTAAAAAATATCATGATTTGAAACATGGATCTAAGGATGTTAAGATAAATGTTGGTGATTGGATTAGAATTAAGAAACCCTTTAAGGTGCAAAAAGGCGAGTCTACTTTCTCTGAACCCTTTCAAGTGAAGGAAGTTTTAAAGAATTCGGTTAAACTTAGCAATGGAAAAGTTTGGAATTTGAGTAGGGTTGCTAGGTGTAATCAGAGTTGTCTTTCTAGACCTGATATTTCTAACACTCTTTGGAAACCAGAAGATTTGGATGTCGATAATTCTAGTGGTAATACTAATTTGAATGGCAGTCCTGGTGTGGTTAGCTGTCCTAGTTCGAGTGAGATTCCTAGTTCTAGTGTGATTGTTTCTGAGAATGATAATTTAGAGGCTTCTAGCAATATCTCTGAAGATTCAGTTGTCATTCCTGTAGAAGGAAGTTCTGTTGTTGCTGGCGAGGATTCATCCTTGTTCCGCCATTCCTCAAGGAAGAGGGTGGTTCCTTTGTGGCTTAAGGATTATATCACAAATAATAGGTAATAGTTTTTTGTTTTTTTTATAGGCATATAAATTGTAGAAATTTGGTCCGCTTATGTATGTTATTCCCTTGTTTTTTTTTAATTTTTATTTTATTATTAGAAAGGGGGATGTGTTGTGTTGCTTACTTATTGTACTGTTCCTTTAATCATACACATTCTAGTTATGTCATTACTGAATGTAGAATGTTATACATGTCACCTTGATGTGCATCCTTTGTAAAGGACAGTTATTCCTTGATGCTGATCTTGCTGGATTACTTGTACTGTGCTCTTCGATTGAATAAAGGATCTACCTTAATTTCCTTGAATTCATCATCATTTCAATAGGCTGGAGGGGACAGTGGGTGCAATGTGTGAGATGGTTGCTCCAAGTCGCTGTGTGGAACATTCATATGTCACCCATCCAGCAGCTTCCTGGTGGCTACTGTACACAGCCTGTTCTTTCATAAAGTGTATTGCTTTCCAGGGAAGTGTTGTTCATCCCCCCCCCCAATCTACCATCAAGTGATAATGTCATTTAGTTTGCAGCATCCAGTGATAATGGGCAGAAAACAGACATTGTGTGGTGTTCCTTGACTGAAGTGAACAGGCTTTAGAATAAAAATAGTTAAACATTCCAAGAAAACCAGCTGGCAATATGATTGGCTGCTCCCATTGTGAGCAAACGAATGTGTTCACATGACCATGGAAACCATTCAGAGGCCACCAGAATTAGGTCATTTGTCCAGGTGGAGCCCTGATCACTCACAAGACTGAAGCCTGCCACAACCTATCAGCTCATTCTTCTGATCGAATCACTTTTATTACCGGAAGATAAAAAAAGGTCTGTCCCTTTATTGAGGTCTGGGACTATTCATTAAAGTCTACACCGGAAGGATAGTGATTAACAAGATAACCCAGGCTATCATGTTCAGCTGTGTGCTGAGCAATGTCACAAAGAACCCAAACTTTATCCCTGTAGCCGCTTTCATTGGGCTTGGAGCCATTGGTTCATTAATGTACGCGCTGCATGTGATGAAGCATTCAGAGGCTACTTGGGAAAAGAAAAACCCTGAACTTTGGAACAAAAATAACCCCAACTACCCACACAAGTTGGGTCCCGAAACCATAGGTTACAAGGAACTGAAGGAAGAAGGACCATGAGTTTTGAAGCACAACCTGCGCCGTCAGTGAGCTGTACAGAAGGATGGTGATATTCGGACATTGATGACCACCAAGCACTTGTTTTTTATGCTGCATGATTACTTATTAGGGAACATATTAGCAATTCCATCCTTGTAAGTCTCATTTACGTTACGTGCCCTACATTTCCATTTGAGGTGTGTATACAATGAATAAACATGTAAACGGTGTACTTAGGTTTTTAGACTTTCATTGTGTGTAAGGGGTATAGAACATGACAGTGCGAACAGGGGTTTTTCCCCCAAAAACTTTTATACGTGCCATTTGTAGTATTTATGCCCACTTTAGAGCTCCTTCTAAGGTAGAGCCCAGTCTCCATCATCCAGACTGCTAGAATGCACCATTTATTTCTTCTAAGTTCCTTTACATTATTAAACCTAGCATGGCTAGTGGAGTACCATGTTTTGTGTGGTTATCCTATTGCATGGCCACCATGGAAAAAGTGCACACTTTCCCCACAAAGGTTACATTTTGTGTCCGAAACATGAGCACCCTCCCCCAGAATGTCTACAAACCCAAGATATGTGTTCAAAAACATTTTACAAAAACTTTAAGGGACACAAGTAAATACAGCAGTGCGTATTACAACGATGGAATAGTGCATGCCTCAACTTTTGGTTTGATTCTTAGATGAGCAACTTTGTGACGCAATGTCAGGATTCTTGTAAAATTACTAAGACTAGTATCACTCATGGTTACTTACCAATACACTGATGGGTCCTAGTCGTCGGTTAAGGCACAAGTATATTTCTATAAATTGAATTAAATATCGAATTGGTTTGCGATTCTAACTGTTGCACACACATATTGCCCAACACTACGAAGCAGGATGCAAGCCCTCTCCTATTCAGAGTAGCCTACAACACTAACATGGGTTGTGGGTGCAGCATGAAATAAGCGGCGACACGTTTGTGTGGTTACATGGGATGGTCTTGTGATGAAAGGTGGCATGGACAGCGCCTACTAGGTAAACAACAGGGTAAATCTTAGAAGAAATCTCTATTAAAAGCAGCTTCCTGTGGCATTACTATAGCCCATCTACAACTTGCTGTCGGGCTACTGATGGTGGAGAAATTTCATGGTTAGTTTAGGTTCCATAAACTATTACGGTTTTTCAACCATGAAAGACCAATCTCCACAAATGAATAGGCCTCAAGAAAGTTCTACATGCTGCTTATTGCCTAATTTAAAAAAACTTACTTTTTTCCCCTTGGTTTCCTTTACACTTTTAAAGCTATGAACTTGCCCTAATGTAAGGATACCTTTGTCCATCTCTCACTGTGCCTCCTGTATTAAACTTGTGATTTGTATCTCCTGGTACCCACTATGGTTTTCTGCTGAGCAATGGAAACTAAATCCAACCCTGTTTGAAACATTTGATTGAATACTTGTTCAAAGTTAAAATGGCTGTCTTATTAGATATAATCTGGAGGTGATGGGTAGGGCTAAACTCTCAGAAACTGCTATCGTCTGTATAGCCTTTTGGGTTCCCTTGTCTTACACATGAGCTGCAATGTTTGCACTGTCCCTTGCCCACATGTAATTCTTCAACTTGCGAGTTGCACCCCTGGGTTTCCTACTAATGCCAAAAGATTTCTAAAATCAAGAGCTCCTTACTAACACATTGGCTCATTGAGTGAGGTTTTGGTTTCTTCTAGCCCGGGTTTCTCTTTGCCTGTTCGTGCTATGAAGCTGTGCATGTCTTAAGGATTTTGAAGAAATTTTGAATTAAGTGACCTATTTTTTAACAATTCAATGCTGCATGATGTAAGATCATATTAAAATGTACTTAGACTTTCACACAAAACAGCAGAGTCTTGCCTGGGGCTCCAAAATCCATAAAAGGACCCTGAGTAGAGAGTCAGAAGAAGAAAGGTCATGATCCAGAAATCAGTACAAGTGAGCGAAATTGAAAAAGGTCACTTTAGCAGAGGACCCCGGAAGCAATTGCTTTTACTTGTCCCATGAATGAACGCAACGTACCTACACCTTTATGCAGTTTGCTCTTTCCCACAAAAGGGGTATTGCCCTTCCCCCACAGCTCTTTTTATTTTAATTAACAGATGAAACCTTGTTGCTATCGAATATGCTACTGTGGCACACTCATTAAAACAGCAAGAGAGTTTTGCATTTGTTATGCGCATGACCGCTAAGCTCACACTCAATTTGCAAAAGGCAGCAGAACAATTAACAGCTTAATTGTGTTATCTAGATTGTGCGGAGTACAAATTAGCAGCTATGCATGACCAGAGCTGCGCGCATATCCTACAAGTGCCCAACAGTACACTCTTTGCTACCGTGTCCATCAAGCTGTTCAGTACACAGCTTTCTGGCATGAATATGGTAGCCCAAGTTTTTGTATTTTTCCATAACCAAAAAAGTTACATTTCAGAGCATGATAATTAACACCCCATTACAGTATATCTGAATCTCAACTGTCCCCCAAAACCTGCAAGGAAGCTTAGATATTCAGATCACGTCCTGCAACAAGAGTGTGTATGATCTCCTTAAGAAGTTTGTCTGAGGGACATATTGTCTCAATTTGCTATACAAGTCCTCACTGTCATTTGTTGATTAACCTTGATGGCAGAGCATAGAGCCCAGTTCACTTCAGTCTCTTCCCAAAAGGTTATTAGGTTTATCCCCCTGGTCTATGTGAGCTGTCATCCAATGTATGACACTGGAGAGATCATGTTTGCCCGGGCCAGAGTTTAGTGGATTGAATGTTTGGCACGTCATATGCAGTCTGTATGCACGCACTTACTCGCATTTGTTATGGTTAAACTAAGCATTCTGTTGTGCTTTGTAATGATGGCTCGCACATGCAGCCGACTAACTGCAAACTTTAGTTGCTGTTGGGCATCCAAACAGTGCTGTAGTTGGGGCAACAGCATAACAGGGGACGTTGTCACCTGTGCCATTTGGTATTCTATTACAGGACCGGAGGCTTCATATTATGCTTTCTCTTTCATTTATTGCTACACACAGCAGCCAATGAAATTTTAGTATTGTATATCAAAAACAACATTTCACATGATGCACACAACACATCACATCCTGTCATAGCCCATAAGAGCCAGTCACTACCGGATATTCTCCTCTTTCTTTGCTGCTCACACAGCCAGTTAAGTGCCTTTACACCTTGTCACTTGATATCTGACATTTCATGCTTTATTTACAAGTTGTGCTGTATTTGGTGTGTGCTTATCGCGCTTGTTATATTTGATGTGCATTGCCTGCTTGATTTTGTGCTGCGAGCCTCGTGCTCGCTTTATTTAATGTGCTGCTTCTTCCCGGTGTGACCGGGGGATGCGGGCTCTGTGGGGGGACCTCCCAGCAAGGGATTGTGAGATTGGTTGTTGCGCGGGTGTTATTAGCCCCCCTGCCGCTCCTGCGGCTCTGGATGTGTGCGCGACAGCACTGCGAGCAGTGTTGGGTTTCACGCTTGGCGCGCGGGTGTTTACAGGGCCGCGCAGCGGTCAAAGACATTAATTAAACTTACCAGTACCGCCCCGCCGATGGCAGGGGTTCTTGGCATTGTTTAAACGTGCAGAGGCTTCCCTCATAAGCCGAAGGCGCGTAGAGCATTTTCACTTTTGTTCTGCATAAGTTTCGATGTGCATAGCCCAATTGCGCTATTATAGGATTGGGCTACGCACATCGCTACTGTCCGTTTTTAAGGTGTTTTAGCTCATTTAGGCTCGGTTTTCGCCCGGAGCAGCACCCCTACGCCTCGCAGGCTGTAAGAAACCCATGGGCCTGGAGGTAGCACACCTCTTACATATCTGAGACTGCTCTTTGCTCCACCTACGCCCTGAGGGCTGTAAGAACTGTTGATACAGCCTTGCTGAGGAGCTAGGTACCTGGTAATTTGACTGTGCTGTGGGTTGGCTCCCCCAATTACTCCTCTCTGGATTTTGCCTCATGAGCAAATCTATGTACAAATTTGGCACTACCATGGATGATTGGGTTACCTATGAAGAGGATGACAACCTGTATGAGGAGGAAGTGAATAATCCTTCGATTGAGGACAACATTGTTGAGGCCCGGGACGCTCCGCTCCAGGTCTCTGTCAACAAGGCCCTTGAGAAGACAGTTCTGGGAACGGTGCAACAGGCGCTGGCTACTGCACTAAAACCTATCACTAAGCAGTTAGAGAAATTTGCTAAGCTTCATGGTTTCACTGCCCTGATGGTCCCTCCAAAGGGCGTAGTAGCCTCTGATTCTCAAACTAGGACCGGGCCGCACTCCTATACCTTGTCCTCACTGCCTGCCCCTGATGCCAGCAAGTCTAAGGCTCTGGACACTGATACTGATACAGACACTACGTCTGACACTCCAGATCAGTCTCCTCCTAAGAAGAGGACTAAGAAGTCCAAGAATGTGAAGCCTTCACAACCTATAGCTACCCCCTTTAACTTTAATCCCGTGGACATTGTTCATCCGAGATCTTCCGATTGGCGTCCGGCTCCGGAGGTTGCCGCATATCTGCATGACAACCTCCGCAAAAGTTTCGATAAAGAGGTGAGGAATAGGCTCCGGTCAGAGTGTCCTAGGCCGGACATCGCGGATAAGGTCACAGAAACCCCTGACATAGACTCCAGCCTGCTGACTTTCCTAAAAAAAAGTTTGACAAAGACCCTAAGAAGGGCATTGATCATGCCTGGCGGGGGTCCCAGGACAAGCTCCTGGACATAGTGGCGCCCCTGGCAAAGATCTTGGAGATGGCTTTAGAAGCGCAGGAATCTGTTGCTGCGATGGATCCGCATGTCTTGGCAGGTTGAACCCAGAGGGCGATATGACTTTTGGGCAACTCGAATTGCGCCATATCCACGGAGCGCAGGAAGTCCCTCCTTATGAGGATGGATTCCAACCGCACTGAGTTGGCAGCAGCGGAACCAGGTCCTCTGGCGGACGGCAACTTGTTTGGTGACCGTTTTGTTAGGGACGTGGTCAAGTACTTGGGCACCTTCACGACTCTCGATAAGGCCCAGCCAGGGGCCAAGACAGTCTTTCAGGCTGGTGTTTTCAACAGGGCCGAACGAGATCGGGGACGCTCGTTTGGCCGTCAGTCCTCCCAAGGTCCCTAAAGAGGTGACTTTGGCCGAGGCAGAGGCGATTGGGACTTTACCCGTAGGGGGACGTTTTACCCCACCAGGCAACGTTTCAACAAGAGACGCTTCAATAGGGGAGCATATCGTGGTGGCTTCCAGACCTCAGAATCTTCAGGTGAGTGCTCCAGGCACCTTCCCAATTCCTTTGGGGGGTTGCACTCGATTTTTCTTTCACAATTGGGTTAAATTGTCTCAGGATGCTTTGATATTACAGACAGTTCAGGGTTTTCATCTAGATTTCTTTCAGATTCCCTATCAGTACAGACAGGCCAGGCAGCTGTCTTTTTCCCAAACAGAATGCGCTTTTATAGATTCAGAGATTGAAGGATTGCTGCAGAAACACGCGATAGCGCGTTGCGACAAGAGCCCCCAGGCTTCTGCAGCAATATTTTTCTGGTTCAGAAGAAAGGCGAAGGTTACAGGTTGGTACTCAATTTAAAAGATTTCAATCATTTCATGGTCTACAAACATTTCAAGATGGAGGGTATCCATCTCTTGACGGATCTTCAGAAACAGGATGGATGGTCCGTCTGGACCTGAAAGATGCCTATCTATCCATTGCGATATTTCCTCCACATCCGAGATTCTCACAATTCCAGTGGAGAGACCGATGGTACAAATATTTGGTCCTTCCTTTCGGACTTTCCTCGGCACCATGATGCTTCACCAAGGTGTTGAAGCCAGTGATAGCCTACCTCAGGGAGCAAGGGGTTCGCATGATAGTGTATTTAGACGATATACTGATCATGGCGCAGACGCCGGAGGTGGCAGTGCAACACCTACCCATGACCATTGCTATGTTGCAAAATCTCGGGTTTATGGTCAACGAAGCCAAATCTATTCTGTGCCCATCGGAACAGATAGACTTTCTAGGCTTTGTGATAAATTCTCACGCGTCTCAATTGAGCATTCCTCGTTCCAAACTTCGGGACATACAGAGGGAGCTACGCTCCCTGTTGTCCAAACAGACAGTCTCGTTGAGAGTCATTGCCAGGATAGTGGGTATCCTGGCGTCATCTATTCAAGCGATCTACCCAGGTCCCCTTCACTATCGAGCCCTTCAGAGGTTAAAGATCCAACATCTGCAGAAGGGTCTCTCGTACACGGACCTTGTTCCTCTGTCTTCAGAGGCCCGAGAGGAACTTCAGTGGTGGCTAGCTCACGTGGAAGCATGGAACAGCAGAGCCATCTTCGGCTCCGTTCCAGAGGTTCTTATAGAGTCCGACGCCAGCCGCTGGGGAGCGCATTGCGGAAATATTTCCACGGGAGGACGGTGGTCCCTTCAAGAGCTAGATCTCCACATCAATTGCCTATAGCTGCTCACCAGCTCATTTGTGATCAGAACTCTGTCGCCCAGAAAAGTCGTGTGTTGCATCCTCCTACGGATGGACAACATATCGGCAGTTCGCTACATCAACAAACTGGGAGGCACAAGATCCTCCATGTTAGTAGAGATAGCGAAGGACTTTTGGCACTATTGCCTAAGTCATCAGATCTCGGTCATAGTCGAATATATTCCGGGCCAGTCAAACGTAGTGGTGGACTGGCACTCCCGACATCTCAAAGACTACAGCGATTGGCAACTCCAACCTCAGGTAGTTCAGTGGTTGCAGGCGATCTGGGGGTCATGCCAGATCGATCTCTTTGCATCCAGTCTGAATCGGCAAATGCCCAAGTTCTTCAGCTGGAGACCGGATCCGTTAGCTCCGGCGACGGATGCCTTCACTTAGGACTGGTCTCAGTCTCTGAATTATGCCTTTCCCCCGTTCATATTGATTCCTCGAGTGTGCGCACAGATAATGCGTCAAATGGCAGAAGTGATCTTAGTGACTCCCCTGTGGAAGTCGCAACCTTGGTTTCAAAGTCTCCTGGAGGTGAACTGTGACTCCCCCAGGAGGATTCCAGAGTCCCCGATGATGCTCCAGGGCCCTCATGGAGAGATGCACCCTATGGTAGTGTCGGGCAGTTGTCCCTGATGGCCTGGAGGCTTTCCGGCAAGGTTGGCAAATGCCAGGATTTTCGGAGCAAGCTTCAGCCTTTATTAATAAAGCTTGGGCTCCATCCACCAGGAAGAGATCTGCTTCAGCCTGGAAGGTCTGGGTTCGCTGGTGCATGGAACAGCATGTGGATCCCGTGGGAGCGGGATTACCCTACATTGTGAATTTTCTTTCCCAGAAGGCCTCTGAGGTATTGGCATATCGTTCCATTAATAATTTCCGTTCCGCCATCTCGGCGGGTCATTCCCAACTTGAGGGCAAACAGGTAGGTATGCATCCGTTATATGTAAACTTTTGAAAGGTATTAGGGTAGTGTATCCGCCTAAACCTAAGTATACTTCATTATGGGATGTCTCTCTAGTTCTTTACCTGTTTAATCAATGGCCCCAGAATGACATGTTAACCAGGAAACAACTTTCAGCCAAAATGGCCGTGCTTTTATGTCTTGCGGCATGTAGACGTTCATCTGATGTTAAGGCTGTGGACATAACAGGTAGAGTATTTTCTCCGGAAGGAGTTTCTTTTAACATTACTTCTAGAACTAAGACAATGTCTCAAAGTGTTGATTACCATGCTTTTCCTAGTAATGCTAAGCTTTATGTGGTGCAATGTCTTAAGGCCTACGAGGAATGTACCAGGTCCATTAGGCCTGCTGGTATAGTGCAATTATTGATTGCTTTGCAGAAACCTTTCAAGCCTATTACTGCGGCTACAATTGACAGATGGTTGAAATACATTATGCAAGAGGCAGGTATTGATACCCAAGTGTTGGGGCACATTCTGTTCATGGCGCCACGGCCTCAAAAAGTTTTATGTTAGGATCTACTGTTCAGGACATTATGCATTCTGCCGATTGGTCTTCAGAATCTACTTTTAAACGGTTTTATTATAAGCCGGTGGGTGATATTTCCTCTGTAGTGTTTCAGCGTTAAACAAGCATAATACGAAGCCTCCGGTCCTGTAATAGAATAAAAAATTAGCTAGCTATCGCACCAAGAATTTTCAATTCTATTAAGGACACGGATGCGAGGATTATCCCACCCGGTTCTATTACAAGTATTGCAATGATTTTGCCCACCCGTGTGTTTATGATCTTTTTACTCCGATATTACGGGTTCATTCTTCCAGGTTCTGAGAAGAAGATGGACTAATTATGCTTCCGGTTAGGAAGAAGTTCTTTTCAGTTGGATGTTTCTTCCACGTCAGAGGATGTTATTGTTGGACTTGCGTTATTACTGGACTTTTACTGGTCGAAGCAAAGAAAGAGGAGGATATTCGGTATTGACTGGCTCTTATGGGCTATGACACGATGTGATGTGTTGTGGGCATCATGGGAAATGTAGGTTTTGATATACAACACTAAAATTTCATTGGCTGCTGTGTGTAGCAATAAATGAAAGAGAAAGCATAATCCTTGCCTCCGTGTCCTTAATAGAATTGAAAATTCTTTGCACGATAGCTAGCGAATTTTTTATTCTTTGGTAAGAGTACCCTGGTTTGCTGGTACCCCACACATCAGGGTTGCTTTGGAAGAACGCTTGGCATTTTCAACACTTTCCGCTTTGTCTTAGAACACCAAGAGCAGAGCCATGAGAGCTCTCACACAACTGGAGCGTGTGTATTCTCTATGTATTATTCGGCAGCACACGTCACCGCATAGCGTGGTGGCCATTTGGAAGGAGAACTACAGTCTGCCTGCACAATCGGTAAGACACACCACTTCGTTTTGATTGTCATTGAATCACCGCACAGGAGCCTTCTCATTAACAATCTGCCTTCACACTCGGTAATGGGCACACCTTTTCTTCAGGGAAGGACTCTTCCATCACCACATACCAGCCACGAATTGTAATAACTTGCAAGGTATTTCATTTAAAGATTGCCTACCACTCGGTAACAGGCATACCATTTCATCATTGTCACAGTACTCTGCAGTGATTTTGCATTTAGGTAATTGTGTTAGGGTTTCAGCATTACATTTTATTACTGCATTTTTGGTCAAAGTATTTTCGTTTCTCTTGAGTTTTACCTGTAGTCCATTGTCATATACTGGAGCACATTTAAGGCCACTTCAGACATTGATGTGTCCTCAATTTATTTGAATTGTGTTATTTACCTCTACTTTTGAGATGTTGTTGGCTGTTTATTTGTACAGGTTTTTTTTTGCAAATTGCACATTTACTGCATGTTTCTCATGGCCACTCCCCAGCAAATTACTCAGAAACCTCCTTTTCTAACTTAACCTTGTAAACCACTTCTTTGGCTGCCAATGGGTACAGACCTGTGTGCAAATTTGCCTTTTTATTTGGATGCATTGGGCGTTCTGGCCAACAATTTTTTGACAGCTTACCGCCTGTGCCAGGGCCATCTGAAGATGGTCAGTGGAATGTTTATATGTAGGTTATCACTAGGATGCGAAAATAATTCTCAGAAGCCTAACAATATAAGGGGCAGCTCCTCCGCTACGCCGGAGGAGCGTTGCCCCACTGCTCTGTGAGCAGGTAAGAAAGGAAAAACTAAATGATAATGCTGCATTATCATTTTATTTTTCCATTGTGGTCAGCGGGTTAGGGACAGGTCTGAGCAGCGACAGAGGAGCAGGGGGTGGAGTGCTGATCACTTAGCACGCAAGGCAGTTTGGCTAGCCAAACAGTCATGCACATTTAGCAATTATTGCACAGCCTGGGATGGAGAACATGCACAGGCTCCCACTTCATGCCGGAGTGGCGAACAACAGCACTCAAACCAATCAAAATGGTGCTGTAAGGCAGAGTTGTGATTGGTTAAGGGAGCCTGTGTGCTTCCTGTCCCTTGAGTCCCAGCATAGACTGAAGAGGACTGCAGCCAAGTGATTTATTTTTACATTTATTTTCATGCACCCAACCGCCGTTTTAAATAGCAGCCACCACTGATCGTCATGCTTAAATGTCATATCTTCTGCAAGCGTAAGCAACAACCAGATGAAAACTTGGAAGAATATGCATCAGCCCTTCGAGTTCTAGCTACAACGTGTGAATTTGGTCCTTCTTAGACACTTATTCGTGACCAGTTTGTATTTAACCGTTATTCAAGGAAGATTCTGGAAAGATTGCAGGAATCAAACTTTGCAAGAAGTTGTTGAATTAGCCAAGAGCTCGAGAGATCACTAATTTTTTCCAAAGTGCTGCATCCAGCTCTTAGTCTAAACTTTGTAGATCCTCATGAGGTTTCAGAATCAGTTTGAGCTATTACAACAAAAGGGAAACATTTTTTAAACACTGGCAAGAGTTTTTGGTTCATGTAATAGATGTGGGCCAAAAACTCATCTCAGTAATTTTCCTAGCTTTCCAACTGTTGGCAAGAGATGTTTACCTGGTTAAAAAAAAAAAGGGTCGTTTTCAAAGTGTGTGAAACAACCTGTGAAGGTTTGGAATGTGGATATATGCGCAGGACGCTTCAAATGTCCACATATTGGACTGTACTGATCAGTCCACACCTGAGGGTCCATCATGTAAAGGTCACATAGGTAATGTCGTCGATGGCAGATTCGGGGTCACCCATCACCATTGAGACACCACATTTTCTGAGTTGTGGCGCACTAATTGCACATTGCTCCCCACTGATGTTAATCCCAAGACATTCGGAGAGAAGGATGTCGATATGCTTGGCTACTTCAAAAACAAATGTGTCTTGTCTGGATAGAGAAACATACACTAAAAGTGTATGTGGCTGGGAAAGGCAGAAATAGTATTGGGTGGCAGGACCATGTCAAAATGGACTTATATGAATTCCCATGTTCCGACAACGCTGTAGTGGTTGGTGAGATGCCAGCATCATTCGTTGGTGACGTACAGGAAACTGCTGAGCATATCCTGGAGGGACTATTTTCTCTGGCTTTTTTTACAGCACAGTGCCAGATAACTTTACTCTTGTACTGGATGCTGCAGAATGTGTGGCAATGATAGATGTTATGGCTGTGCATCAGTCTGCTATGAGTAAGCAAGCGTGGTAAAATGCTTATGCAGAAGAATGCATTTTGGGAAAGGTCATGGAGTATACATTCCATGGTTTGCCTGTGGAGACATACTTAGACGGAGATTTGGAGAGGAAAAAACCTCATGTCACTCGTGTCTTTAGTTAATGGAGTTGTCCTCAAAGGGGATTGTGTGGCCTCACCTACAAAACTGTTCAACAAAGTAATATCCATGGCACATTTAGGTCACGGGGGGGGAACCACCAAGACATGTATGAAGGTCAAACAACCCTATTGGTACCTGATTTGAATAGTCAAGTTATGCTCAAGAGAGACAGGTGTCCTGAATGTCTACACAAGCACTGGGAAAGCATGGATGCTCTTTTACACCCAAAACCTGATTCTGAGTGTACTTCAACAAACCTAGGGTTACATTTTGCAGGGCCTTAGCTCACCTTACCAGTCAATAATAGGTACACCGCGTTTCTCTTTGATTAGGTCTTGAAGCGGATGCATCATTCATAGAACCACTTGACACTGAGACAATTATCAAATTCTTAGAAAGTATTTTTGTTCTGGAAGCACACCTAAAATTATAGTAACAGAACGCAGTATACACTTTGTGTCTAACCATATGAGAAGAGGTTTGTGCAGTATGGCCATTGAACTAAGAGCTCAGTTTTTCATCTTCCTCGCATGGGTTGGTTGAGTAGTGCAAGAGTATCATTGAGGACAACATACACAATGCTGTGACTTCAGGGCTAAATGTGGTTCCAGTTGTTACTCAGAAAGTTAGTAATTACAATATGTCCCCCACATTGCAACATGGGACTGACCCATTTTTCATTACTAAAAGATAAAGGCACTTCCTTATTGTCTTCTTGGTTGACTGAAATAAATCAAAATTGCAAGTGTTTGCCTGTCCAGACATAATGGATCCTCAAAAAAGAAACATCTTACAGGAAGCAGAATTTTTATAAGAATCCCAGTGAGATTGGCACAAACCTAGTGGCAGGTGACTGGGTAATGTTTAAAATTTCCATCAGAGGGGGAAAAAAGTGGGGGTCCAAGTTCACTGCCCCGCTGAACGCAAACAATGGTGCTGCACTAATTCTAATAGGTTGGTGGAACAAGAGAAAGTTAGTAAAGCTTATGGCAGAGAAAATAAGCATCATGAGCAAGAGGAAAGGATCTGTTCACACGTGTAGTAGGTAACCAGGTACAGGTTGATTGAAATCTTTTGAAGAAAGGTTAATTGCCCTGCGAACTTGTGGGTATTGGGTTGGTTTATGGATTTAAACTGTCAAGAAAGATTTAATGATTATAGAGAGGTCTTAGTGCAAAGTCTAATTATTATTTGTTTCTTTAAGAGGTGGGGGAAGTAATGTAGTGGATTGAATGTTTGGCAGGTCACGTGCATTCTGTATGCATGCTCTTACTCGCATTTGTTATAGTTTAAGTAAGCATTGCCTTGTAATGATGGTTCACGCATGTAGCAGACTCTGGTGAGGATTCGAACAGCAACCTTCAGTGGCTGTTGGGCATCCAAACCAGCTGGACGTGACAATGGGCGATTGATTATATGGAATAAATGATCTGAAGACTCACCTGATGTGTAGATCCATAGATCTTTACAGAGTTGATGGTTAAGTTTTTTTTGCTGAGTTTTATATAGCGCGAACTAGACCCGAACCGAATCAGGTATCAGAGCGCTTTACATAGCACCAGTTACGTTACATGAGGACACACTTTCATTTTTTTTTAGGCACGGGGAGATTAAGTGATTTGCCCAGAATCTCAGGAGGTTTTTGGCATCGTTACCGAGATTCGAACCCAGGTCCAAGGTCAAGCACCTTAGCCGTTAGGCCAACCCCTCTCCCCTAGGTTTGACCCAATGGGTGCACACCAGACAGAGGCTCCTGCCCAGGGTAGCCTACAATTTCACACTTGCTTGAAGTTCATTCGCTGGATGACCTGGTAAACGTCATCACACCTGGGTGGTAAATTCATATATAAAGCCAAAACCGCAACCCTACTTAGCGGCCCACTTTCATCTATCATTAAAAAGGAGGCTCATGGCATACAGATTAGGTTACCAGAATTCAAAGGATTTGGTCCCCACCTGGAAAAGCAAGCAGAAAATTGTCATCTATGTGGGCATCGTACAGACACCATATACCACTTGATGAGTTTGCACAACCGTAAAAGATGGAAGGAAATTACTAAAAGCGGCCTTAAATAACTTAAATATTCACACTTGCAGACAGGCAGTAACACACTGGATATGGGGGTCTCAAACATTTTAATATGCCGTGGGGTAAAATTCATAACACTAGTGGACAACCTCCTATTGAAAGTGGACAAAGAACAAATGCTTGGGGTTGGAACAGGTCTGGGAATTTTATAGAAATGGTAAATATTTCAAAGTTTTATTGAAAAAAATGTTATTTTAAAAATTCTGATTGTGTTTTATGGTTGTGAAACCAAAGTGTTATTTTTTGACTGACATGGTAAAGAGCTACATTTAAAATAAAGCTTTCCAATATTTTGGCAATACGTAATGGAAGGATTTCTAAATCTGCAACCAATGTTAAGCATGTTTCAGATGCAACCAAGTAAATATAACTTGCCCAGGAGGGATGCAAAAGTTGTTTTCTCAGATCACTAACAACTTTGTGTTTAAGTAATTAACACACCCAAAAGCAGGTGTTGGTTTAACATGTAAACTGTGAGACCGAGCAACATAGCTCTAAGATGAGTTCGCTCACAACTACTTTGAAAGGGCTGCACTGACAAAGGGATTTACAATCTAGAGTCCATTCATAGTGAAAAGAAAATTCATTTTAATATGCATGCAATGAATGAATTACAAGGGTGAAACAAGGCAGTACAGTAAGAAATATTGCAATTGAGTCAATGCATGAGCTTGTCTTATTCAGACAAGCTAATCTCGGGTAGCAATGGGTGTTTGATGAAATTGTACAAAGTGGGCAATTTCCCATGCAAAGTAGGGAACAGCGAGATGTGCTGGGGGTGAACAAGTAGCTGCTGATTAGGGAAAGCCTTTCCCAGCAAATGAAAATCAGGTTTGAGGGATATTGCAGGGACAGGTTCAGGATTTAAGTCAGACAACCCCTGAAACACCTATGATATGGTGGTGATATTAGAGTCCGTTTTGAGACATTATATGGTGGTGGTTGAGGTCTGGCAAGGAAATACAGATGTGGTCAGAGGTACGGTATTTCCTGAACTTCCTACCACAGAGCAGCAAAGTATGAAGAGGTCAAATCATTTAGTGCTGGTGAAGCAATAAAAGAATAGCCAGAAGATACAATAAAATGTCAAGTAGCTACAGAAGGAGTGTTTGATTATGGCAACACAACTCATGGGTTGTGTAGGTAGCTTCTACACACCAGATGGAGCCTGCATATGCACAGATGTTACATTTTATGTACTATGGGGCAGATAATGGTCACAGAACCTAGTGGATCTTGGAGGTCGCCAATGCTACTAGACCCTACAGCAAACCTAGGTGTGCCTCGGTTCTGGAGGAAACGTTCATATTCAAGAAGGTAGGAGAGAGCATGTAATGTGCAGTTCCTATTGCACACAACTGGGACCATATCTTGCTAGAGCCTCAACTGATCCTGGAAGCCCCATGGGTAGACAGTTAATTTTTTGAGCTGGTCTCTGCCCTTTATGCCCACCAGCAGGTGGCCAGAGCAGCAGACAGTTGTGTTGGCAGTGACAGATGGGCTTTGTGACCTCTCTCCCTGGCATTTTAAGTACAGCAGATCCGTAGGCCCCCTGTGAGAAAGATGGTGTTAAATCCATTGTGCTTTGCATGCGTGGGTTTGGATCCCATCCTCATCGCCAATTGTTAAGTATGAGGCAGACAGATGAAAACAGTTTCATTTGCATAAATTAGAAGCACCAGGAGATACACTACTTTAAGCTCCAGCAGGCTTCTTACAACTGTCTTGGACCACAGCTGCAATCAGAAGTTCGATTCTAGAACAGGATCACATGTGACTCAAAACATTCAAATAAGATATTTATACAGTATACATAACATGCAGTCAATGGATTGGTGCAGCGTGTGCCCCTGGAGGAGACTGCTTTCTGCACAGCATATTCCACCATTGTCTGCCCACTACAAGTCATTTGGTCATGTTTTTAAGCCTGGGTGGTGGTATTACTGAAGCAGGACATTAGTGCCCTGGGGCATGGAGGTGCAGATTATTCTGTAGGCCATTGCCTAATGTGTCCGTGCTTGGGAGTAGTATTTCCTCAGATCATTTGGCTGACAAACTTTCAGGCACCAGCCCAGTTGGTGCAAATGGCGTGCAACTACGATGACTGAAGAAAATGCGCTCTGGGAAGAGTAATTTCTCTTCTACGGAAAACCAAAAAGCAAGGAAGCCATATTGCATTGCCAGAAGTTCTCAGCAACGTTTTAAATCCCATCCAACTAACACTGTATTCTAGCAGAAAATGTCCAGAACCAACTCCGAACCAGTGCCAGACGTTTCTAGTCGTGGTTCTGCTGTCACTTTTAGCTATGTCCTGTACTCTGTGCCATAAGTGTTTTTAGAGGGACTATGTAGTCACAGGGGATGGGGCCCTGATGGTTGGAAGGGTTCAGGAGGGAATCAGTCTTCCACTGTTCTTTCAATGACAGTGGAATCCTCCACTGATGCTCAGGCAATGCCCCCCACAAGCTGATAAGACTTTGAAAGACTGCTGTTCTCCATTTACTTGTGGGGGTGGTGGTACAAGTGGGTTCAGTTTTAGATGACCCTTCAAGAAATTAAACCAGTGTTGGCAGCTGCCAGTTAAGAGGCGATGATTGGGTAAGATTTCACTCCTGGACATTGATTGGCATATGAAGAGTTGGGGGTCCCTCCCCATTCATGACCCCCTTGCTTAAAAACAGACAAAAGGGAGCTTCCTCAATTCCCCCTCCCGGCGTCCATCTCTGCCTCCTATATTGGAGGCATACTCCCTATGAGGGTTTGCCTTCTGAGTTCGGTCAGGACATTAATTTCGAGCATGCAGTTGAGTGTCAACGAGGTGAGGGTGCCTCGTTTGATCCATTTATTGCTTTCCCCATCGAAAAGATCCGATTTTCTATTTTGTGTTTATTGGAAACTAGTGTCAAGTTCCAATAACGCATTCGAAATGTCTGCAATTCTGTTTGAATTACAGAATGCAAACAATATTAGCCTTTCCATGCCAAAATACACAATTCCTTTAAGGATAATTGTGTGGAAAAATGTCAAAGGATTGTGCCTTTAGTGGGGGGTGGTGTCTAGAGATGCTTTTGTTGAAACTGGTATACCACTAAATCAGTTGCCTCCAAGACAACGCTTGCAATTTTGACAAAGAGCTATGTTTCAATATGCTTTTTGGGGATTCAGACCAGGGATCCTCTGGAAAAAAACTCCAACTAGGTTTTACCCAGTGTTTAAAAAGGGAGAATTAAAAAGTGCACTGAAAAAGATGGGAAAGGAAATGTATCAGCTCCGTGTTAGGATGGGGTAGGAGTTGGAAGTGGGAGCCAGCAATTCTCAGCAGTTTACCCGTCTCATATCGTAAGGTGCCAGTTTCCAGTGGTGTCCCAGGCAGGGCTATGAAGGAGGGTAAGGTGGATACTTCCACAAGAAGTCAGAAGGGTATGACTAAGAAAAGGAAGACAATTAGATATTCTATACAGAAAATAGAAAGATTCCATTCACCCAGGGACATGGATATGCAGAGTAACAAGGACGGGGGAGGGGTTAATCGAGATTACCACCTAAAGGTAATCTTCTGAATGCTCCCACTACGCTGGAGGACTTTACTGGAGTTGATGTGAGAACTGGAGTAGTGAGCCACGGCCTATGCAGGTAAGAGCGTTGGGGCAGGGATTAGACAGACTACCATGAGGGGAAAAATACATAATTCACCCCTTGTCTGAAAAAACTGTGGTTACCTGCACGAGCCACGGTTGGCACACTACTACCATGCCATCCGACACTTCAGGGAGTTTCAAATAATTTATACAATGATCTGTTTGAGACCCCTGGAGTGATAGGAGGAACAGAGGCCCTTTCACTAGCTGAAGTTGGGGCACAGGGAAGTTAACAATCTACATGGGTTGACTAGAGGGGGAACCCCCCCCCCCCATTGGGAGGGGGGGGAGGTAGAGTTAAGGGCTATATGATGTCTAATCCAAAGTATGAGAAATACAGATCATGGCAACACTGAAGTGTTTATCTTGCACCCCAGTTCTGGGCTTGTCTGACAAATATTTGTCAATACCAGGGGCTGGTTGAGCAGTCGAAACCAATACTAATGAGTGGTTACCATCCTACAACCATGGAAACGTGACCTGCATAGAGACAGAATACTCTTGCTTTGGGTAAAGTAAATGGTCAAGAGTGGAGCACTGGTAGTCGATTCAGATCTCGATTGGGCACATTGGTGAAGAAGCAGGTTATTTTAAGTACCATGAAGACTCATCTATACATATGGGCTCTTAACCTCACAATGGTGAAGGGATTTTTTAACAGTTTTATGTAGTGCAAACTTCACCGATGGTATCTGGTATCAGAGCGCTTTACATAGCGTTGCATGCAACATTCGTTTGTTAGGCACGGGGAGATTACGTGATTTGACCAGAATCACAGGCTGTTCAGCATCAGAGACTAAAACCCGGTTCCCCAGTTTCGAGGTTGACCGCTCTAGCCATTATGCCAACTCCTCTGAATTTGTATAGAATTATGCAAGTCTGCAGAATGGGTCACATGATGCTAGAATCAAATTGTCAATATGATGGATTTTTTTGGGTGAAGTACAAAAGACAAGAACCTTCCAATGGATACAAGATGCACACTAATCTGGCATCCGCAATAATGCTTTGAATTGGAGGTACTTTGTTCAGTAGACAGTAATAACGTTGGGTTCTACAATTTAGGAAACAGAATGTGGATTCTTGGATAATGGAAGTGGTTTATAACACAGGAAAGTGCTACAGCTTCCCAATACAAAGACTTTAAGAGTGGGGGGAAGTTGGAAGCAGATTGGAAGAGTAATGTAATTAAAGGTACGCAGGATAAGAAAGCAGCATACCAGAGTGATAGTATGAGGTCTAATTTTCATTCCACACAGGCTTTGCTAGGTAGGTGTTGGGGCAACCACAACTGTTTTTCTATGAGGAAAATAAATCTTCGTTTTATTATCTTCTATGCCCTCCTAACAAAATAATAACACGATTATGCAAAACCACCTTTATTAATTTATGAGAGAACAAAAGTCTCATCTCCAAGTGCTATGACAAGAAATTCAAAGTGCAGAGTGCTCCGCAAGCAGATTCGCTTTCGTTACAATCCTTTCCATGAAAGTTCCAAGTTCCAATTCCTGTCCAGTTTAGAAGTTAAAGGAACCTTTAGCTTCACTGGAAAACTTGAAGGTATAGCCTTCCTCACCAGCCTCTGGCTCTAGCGCAACGCCATCCTCATCCTCCTGCATGGAAAAAGTTTGATTTTAGTACTCTGGAATTGTCGGTTTTGGGATTTGAGCAACTTAAACAAAAAGGCAAATAGATATAAAATTTGACAAGTGCCTACAAAGACCATATAAAAATTAAACAGTTTAAATATTTTCACACTTTGTCAAGATGATCTAGATTTAATAAACAAATTCAACAAGCGTAATCTGCCACCAGAGATCAAACACAATTGATAACCCTCCAGAAAAGTGCTGGGTGCTCATTACGTCAGATACTTACTTTGAAGCACTCAGAAATCTTTGCATACTGCAGTATAAAAACAAGCAGCTTAATCCATGCCCAATAGGTCGTACAGCACTTCTCTCATTTAAGGGCGGTAAATTATGTACAGCCTATTAGTCACTTCTGTACTTAACTTTGCACCTCGTAAGAACTTGCCCTCTGGTTCCAGCAGTACTAAGTTCCACATGCCCAGTGTGCTCTGTAAGTGTTGGCAAAACTTATTGCAAAATTAGGTTACTTTTTAAAATGAGATTTACTTCAGTTTTGTGTTAACACTGCAAGCCATTCATACAACCAGGGTCTCAAAACTCCTGGGCTTTATAGCTACCAATGGAGTGAAAAGCAGTTCATGCCACATTAAGCTATCACTTATCTGCAGACTGTCTCCTTTTCCGAGAACTAAAGGAGAGCCAACCAACTGTAAGCACAAGCTTCCAAGTGAAATATTTCCTCTAAAAAAAATAGATAAAAATATTTAAAGATTTGAAGGTATTACCACAGGTTGGACTTTAGGAGTAGGACCAAGTGCACCAAAATTAATTGCAGCCCAGATACCATTTCAGAATCTATCAAAATGCCAAGTAAAGCCTTTCACAGCAAAACAAAGCTTGCATCTCAAACCTCCAGTTTGAGAACATTAAGTGTTTCATTGCTAGATTGTCCAGTCAGCTTTTTGGGTTTTAGCATCCCACTGCTGATAAGAGGCATTCCTCTGGCCAGGAGAACTCCCACAAGGCCCTTTGAATTAGATTAAATTTTGTCTATAGTGCGCGGTATGGGCCATGGCACCTTTTTCCAATCACCCATCACTAATATTAAAAACCCTTAAATTCAAATCAGTGTGCAAGGACTCATTATCTATTGAAAAAGATAAGCCCACACGAAGTTAGCCACTTTGACAAATTATTCACTCTATCAAGAGTGTAATTGTACCTACTTAATATGTCCTGGGTGTTGAGAATCAAATGAAAGGCCTTCTAAGCCTCGTAAGCCAAGGAGGGGGAATGTTTGAACTCTAGCTCTGCAAAACTACGACTCATTCTGAAGTTGAGATTTACAGTGATTGTCAAAGCAAATTGACGTTTTTATTTTCAGCAGACACGTATAGACTGACTCAATTCTTTTTTACGAATTAAAGTATTTGCCGGTAGGCTTGGAGAAACTGATGTAGACTACCAGCAGAGAAAGTGGATCTTACCAAATCAGGTTTGCTAATTTTCACCAGCAATAACTTACGATCACATTTAATTTAATGGACGATATTACACAGTGGCAGTGTGACTTTCTACATGTTGACAGTTAGGCTTTAACCCTCCTTCGCCACCCACCCCCCCGGCTTCAACCCTCCTTCGCTTACAGGTAACAGTTGTGTCTGCTACTTTTCTGTACTTATTTTCTTGGCTACACATGGCTACAACATGTAGGGAAAACTGTTTCAATGACCTTCTACACTTACTAGATAAGTGGTCTTAAAGTTACAACACCACAAACAGGAGTCCTACCTCTGAAGAGAAATATTTCTCAATCAGTGCCAAAGCAGCGCGATACACCATGTGGTTGTCATGGGTTTGTAGTGCTTCGATGCTTTCCAAGCCACCAAGTTCTTCCACCAAGAAACACAGCTTCTCCACTTCTCCCAGCTTCTCTGCTGCCTATTGAGAAAAGAAGTGAGTTTTAAAGAAACAGCATCACTAATCTATTCTGTATAGTACAAACCTACAGCAGCAGTAAAGGTTTCGTAACTTGATTTCACCAATACCAACCATCCCATAAAAACAGATGCAAGTTACGGTAATACAAGAGCAACCCTTCAAATTAAACCCTATGCTTTAAAGGATTAGAAAAAACCCACAAGGTCAGCATTTCAGCTTTGACAAGTTACACGCGTAGAAGATGGCATGAAGTAATCTACTTTATGCAGTGCAGAAGAGCAATTTTGGTAAGTGTATAAAATATGGAGCCCATAGAGTGGCCATTGATCTATATTCTGTGAAACAAGTCTGTACTTGACAAAACTGAAATTAAAATAAGGTGGGCTGATGAAGAGGCAGTATAGGCCAATTACTAGACAAACAGTTGCTCTCGACAAGTTGGTAGGTCAATTAGACAAGTGTAACCTATGCAGGCCAATAGTCAAAATCTCAATTGTGCTCAGTACCAATGTCCAAAACAAATCTCCTGTAAGTCGGCCATGCCCAGACCACACTAGCCACGATGGTACATCAAAGCAGCCTTGACCAAGGACTTCAGTAAACTGTGCCCCTTACTAACCACCATGGATATAAAACTACCTAAACATTCTTACATGGCTTCATGGAAAACAAAGATTGGCACCCTTCACAAGATCCACAATATTTTGCACTGCACAGTGCCTTTTATTCACATCATCCAATTTTCCAATAGCCCCCACTCTAAAGCTTCAGACTAAAAATGTATTTACTTGTAAGGTTACCTACACTTTATAGCGCTGCCCTACCAGAGAGAGTGTATTGGAGCACTGCAGAATATAAAGTGGAGACCAGTCCTTGAAGGCCAATGCCAGCATTCATACTGGCTTCAATAATTGCATCGCAGAGCGCTCACCATGAAGATGTTAGAGATGGCATCAAGAATAACCAAGATGACTTTGCTGTCCTTAGAAGTGAGCAGGTTTAGTAAAGGAGCCATCACTCCACACTGGACCAGCTGAACCACTTGTTCCACAGTCCCACCGCTGGTGTAGTTTGTGACAGCCCACACAGCCTCTTTCTGAGCTTTGAAGTCACCCTGTGATTGAGAACAGACAATTGCAAGGTTTAGTGAAAACACTTCAACGACTGATGCCAGACGCATCCACCCCAGGCCACAAAATCTCCTTAAACAGTTTGCGCTCATTAAACAAGCTAATATATGCGTTAGCATTTCTCCTATAAAAGCAACTAAAAAGGTGATCAAAAACCTGTTGTACTTACGTAATGGTTCAAAAGTTAAATTTGTAGCATTGTACTGTTGTACAGTATAAACTAGATAATTAATGGTGCACAACTCTAAACAGACAAAGAAAAGACTGAAATTTGGTACACTAAGCCATTGAATTATAAATCCCAAATAACCATATACTGCTCCATTTTCAAAACCGGAATGTAATATCCGATTCTATTAAAAATAATCTGTAGTACAGTTATTACAATATACAGCAATTCCCATCCCTCAGATGTCCTCGCTTCTGCCTCAAACCCAATGTGGCTCTAGATACAGAGTAACCCTCAAATTGCCCAGACCATCTGAAAAGAAACATGAGCTTAGTAAACTCAGGCAAGTGTTTGAGAGCCAAGCTAGCAAATGGAGAGGCTGCCTAGGGGTGATCCAGCCTTCGATAGCTGCTAGAGCAGAACCCATGGGCTTCCAGTTACAAAGCACAAGATTTCAGCTCTTCATCGGATGTTTTTACTAGAGATCTCACCCACCGTAGACGTAACCAGTTAATCAGGCAACCTTAGAGCCACATGGTGCCCTTTTGTTATAAGCAGAAGGCACGCAGCAAGCTTACGTTCTAAAGCAGGTTATCCAACCATGGTGTCTTTTCTAGATAAAAGGATTCTATATTACAATTTAGACTGTAGGACAAGTCCACATGTAAGGCAGAAGGAATACCTCTTTAAGAAACGTGGAAACTACTCCCCAGCCTAAGAGGAACTATTCCATTTCAGAAGGGTCAAGGTGTGGCAGCGTGTCCACCTGATCAAATATTTGATTAGCACTTTTCTTCAGTAGGATGGGAGAGCCTGAATGTGGTTAAAATCCAAGTACTAGTGCTCACCCTTTGTCCACTTAAGTTGGATACTGGCAATGCTAATTTTAAGGAGGAAGTTGAGAAAGTTACATTGGCAGCTACTGACAAAGCAATATTGCAGCTAGAGAAATTGCAACCCACAAAATGTTACGGTTAAACTGTCACCCAGAAAAGTAAGGAAGATACTTTACAGATTGTTTATCTACAGTCAAACAGAACATAACTTGCATTGCTGGAAGTCATTGGGGCGATTAGAAAGATGCAGGCAACCAGACAATACTACTTCAACAGCATCCATTCACTTGAAGTAGGTTATGGCAAAGAAATTAGTTTAGACAAGAGGGATCTTGTTTCTCTAGATGCAGAACTAAATTTACCCTGTTGCACTAAAGTTCCTGTAAACACCATTTTGCCAGTAATCAGAACAAAGATGAAGTGAAGGTGCATAGAGCTACCTACAGTACAGTTTCATGCAGTACCATAATCCCATCCATGGGATACTAAAAAAACTAATGGTAAACGAGCCTTCTAAGCAGCAATTTAAGACTCCTATCCACCTTGTGTGTGTTCGACTGTTTCCACGACAGAATCAGATGAGTCGGATTAAGTGAACTGCATTAACACTTTATGCACACAATTACCTCCAACACTGAAACTTTATCAATAAATGGCAATTAATTTACAATAGCCAGAAAAGTGGTCTTTGTAATACAAATCCTTACAGGATAGTCAGCCTTCAACATTATAGTTCATTCAGGTATGAAAGTGTTATTTTCAGGTCACCAGGGAGGCAGGCACCTGCCAGTACTCATCACAAACTAAGATGAGATGTGCAACGTTACCTTGCTCAGAACCTCCACTAGTGGCGGGAGCAGGCCACAGGTGATCATCTGTTGTATCTGCTGTGAGGGCCCTGCGGCAATATTACTCAACGCCCATGCTGCTTCCTTCTGGATACTCTGCTTGCGGTGGCGCAGCAGTTGCGGCAAGACGGACAAGACGCCGCAGTTGATGGCCACTTGTGTTTGGACATCTGTTCCAGTGACAATGTTCCCAATTGTACGCAGAGCTGGAGTCTAGAAACAGACAAAATTTAGGTTGACAAAGGTGCTCAATTTTTAAGTGCCAAAAAGTTGTATATAAGCAATGAGATACAGGATATCCTTACACTCCGTAGTGTGACTAAACTATTTAAAAACACAATGGATCCATCGCAAACTTTTCCATTAACCAGCACTTCACTTTGAAGTTAATTACAGAGTAGGTTGGTGATCGACCAGGGCTAGTGGCACCAACACAGTTAATCTACTCCTTAAATGAATATTATGTTAAATACAATCTAAAGAAATCAAAGCAAAATGTTAAATAAAAGGAATTCACCCATGATTGTGCTAGAAAGCACCCTGGTGAAGGCAAAAACATTAACAGAAAATCCTGTATCAACAGGTGGGGGTCTATGTGGTGGGGTGGCATGTGAGAACATGAAGGGAAAGACTTTGAAAGTAATGACAATCAGTCCATCTACAGTTGTGCTTTCAATACCTGCCTGAATTTAGAATAGCCAATTTATCAGGAGACAAAGCTGCATGGCAGGCTGAGAAAAGCATGGCGGATTGACAGCAATGCAGGTGGTGGTGTTTTTATAATGGAACATTTGCTGAGCAGCATGGATGCTCTGTGTGGTGCACCAAGCCTAGTTCTTGTTAACTCTGGGGTAACCATCTGAACAAAAGCAAGATAATAGAAAGACTTTACCACACCTACTTTAAGGATCTACCTCAATTGGTACACCAAGATAGACCCATGTCTGCATCTACACAACCATGATTAAACTAAAAAGGCAAAGCACAGACAGGCCCGAATGGAAAGATCAGTGTAGGAATCGCATTTGAAGTTCCAACACCCAAGCAAAAACTTAAAGTAGAAATAGGCTTGCATTTTGCAGTCCTTTGAGGCAAGGAAATTACTCTTTGGAAGATGTTTAAGCTAAGGATACTTTGTTTAGGAGCCAAGAATCAAAGTACATTAAAGTATTCAGAACTGCCCCTGATGAAGGGAATATATAGGTGCGCCTACTGATCAGCTATCCATTTTAAGGGACTGAAATCAGGATAGATGTTAAATTACCCAATCCAAACAAACCTCTATGCAAGTGAACCATGGATCAGCCAAGATGAGAGTTCTCGCACCAGAAACATGAAACAAAAAAAATTGGTTGCCTTCACCTCTGGTCTGACAGACCAAGGAGCTCCTGCTCAATGTGTCTAGAAGAGCAATCAGTGGGCACAGCACCATGGTAAGGTGCCATTTGTCAAACACATACAGGTGGTAAGTGAGATCTGCCCCCCCCCTGCTCCCCTAAAAAAAAATTTAAAAAAAAATAAAAAACACATCGAACTCCTGTAGAACCACGCAAACCCTGTACAACCAACCACAGCTATCTTGAATGTGAAACTGAAAACGGCTGTCTCCCCAGTGACTGACTAGAGAAATGGAAAGCTTGGGTCAGTCAAGTTGTCCACCCTAAAGTAGGACACAAGCTAGCAAGTCCACCCAAAATAAGTTATTTCAAGCACAAAACAATCATGGTAATTACGAAATTGCCTAATCTGATAGCTAAAGGAGCACCTGTACATACCAAAATTGTTAACTCTTCACTGGCCATCAGCTGGACGAGTCTCTCCACAATACCAGTGTTCACCACAACATCAATGCGGTCATTTGAGCCATCTGTTAGGTAGGACATTGCCCAGCAGGTGTCCGATAGAATATCCTTGTCATCGTGATGCAGCAGCTGTATAAGCGCTGGCAGGATCTGAAGAACGGCTTCCATTGGAGGATGAGGGTTCTTATTCCTGCAAAGATTACTCAGTGTCCAGGTGATGTTGCGCAGGAAGCCAACCTGTAATAGAAAGACTTGTGAAACTAAGGAAGAGTGAAACTAAGGAAGAGTGAAATTTATGTCAGACCAGTGAGCAATACCATTAGAACTCGCTCAACCACCTACATTTCCAAAGGAATATGTAGAGAAAATATTGGAGAATGTTCTAATTTATGGTTTCACCTCTTCATGTCTGAAGCACTGGCAAATTCTACGATGCTACTTGGCTAAAAAGTGAATCAAACCACAACTGGGCAAGCAGTCCCTCGAGAAGCTCTTGTAGCCCACCTTGCATGATTGACCTGAATCTTGATGCTATCTATTCATCTTCATATTTTTGTATACGAAATTTTTTTTTTTTGTGTAATGTCTTTGTAAATAGTGATTCTTTTTTCTTGTTGTATATATTGTGTTAATAATTCACTTTTGCTATATGGATTTTGTGATTTAGCTTTTTCCTGTGTTTTCAAATAATGAATTTTGTACTGTATTTGAGAGAGCAATGCTAATACTTTAAAGTATAACCTAAAAAAATAAATATATATTTTTGAAAAAAATGTGGTTGGTGCATATTTGTCACTTTTATATGAAGAATACGATACATACTTGGAATAACTGTGGCCTAGGAGGGAACTTCTCTTACTGTTTATTTCTTCCCCTCTGTTCCCTGGCCTATACTTACCTTTTTGAGGGGGTCCCATCATTTTCGCTTTCTAGCTATCTATTCATCCACCTGCATAGTTCACACAAACGTCAAATTTTAGAAACAATGGGGACCACCTGCTACTCTCCATCAAGACATCATACATAGAAAGCATGTGGCTTCTTGAACCAGGATAGATCAGCACTGGGAGCTTGGATATCACTCATTGCCTGTCCTTTTCTATAGTAAGTTTTAATTACTTGACCAGCATACCCACCACAAAGCGTCAGCTTAACTCCCTGCACACAGTACCTTTTCAACTATTAGGAATGGTGCTAGACTAGTCGGGTTGCAGTTTTGAAGCAGCAACTGTACAGTTCAAATGTAACACCCACAGTGGTGCTGTAACAATTTGAGCCATGGATATAAAACTGATAACACTCACAGTATAGCAAATGAGCCATTCAACAGGGAAGTAGGAAGGGTGTGGTATGTAACCAGTGGTGCATTTGGGAGTGCACTGTTGCAAATAGCTTACTAAAGCATGGTGCGGAAGAACACTCCTTTACCGACTGCACAATTGTAATGAAATGGTCCCTAAATTCTTGCAGCCATGAAGTTTTACTAAAAACACTATACAGCGCACAAATGTGTGGAAATCGCGTTTCAATGAATAGTTACTGGTGCATCACAAAGTAAAGGTTCTTTGTTTTGAACCCATTGAAATATTGGTTTCCAAAACTACCCAATTACAAAATAGTGCTTTGAGCTTTATTTGAACTTCATAACTAACTACTCAAAGTTGAAATATTTATACAGCTCAAGTTTTGGGTCAGTAGAGGAGCAATATCCTGGAGCCTGCCCTTCCACTTCAATTGTCAGTTCATTTTACAAAATCCTCACTTTGGGGTCCACATGTCTTTCTTCAAATGCAATATCCAGGTTAAGAATAAGCAGCCATTTGTCAGAAGACCCAGCCTGACATGACCCATTGCAAGATTAAATTTAAAGGCATTGGTTATTGCCCACTAACCTTCTGAACGTCAGTGTTTGTTGGGGTGCTGCAGCTCCACCCCCTTCCCTGCACACCTACCTCCGCGTATGCCAACTAATGCAAGTCAGTACTGAGTCAATGGACACCATTGTCAACTAAATTGGTCTTAGTAGCTGTTCATTATCAATCCTTGGAGATTCAAGGCAAGACACTCACTATCAAGCAAATGCCACAGCTGTGCCTGTGTGCAAAGGAACAAATAGCGCCACCCAAAATAAAAAGTACAGCGGTCCAGCCTTTATTCTGCCAGTTAAGTTCTAGCAATTTCCATTATCTACCTAGATGATCACTTTCATATGATTAATGCTTACTAAGTAACATCTTCCACTGAAGTGTGGGGGCATGGTTTAATTTGTACTGATGTAATCCATCAATGCTCCTCGTAACATTTCAGTTTAAGGAAGGGCGCAGTAATGGTAGGTGTACCCCATCACTCAAACTGGATGCCAAACCCTGTGAGAATTGGTTGTGAACGAATTGCGTTCTAGACCAAGTGAAGTGGTAAGCTAAATATATCCCCCCCAAAAAAACAAGCTTTACAATTAGAGGAAATGCTTAAAGTTCACTAGAACAGGCACTCCAGATATTTAGTTGTGCTTTAATTTAACATGTGCAATGTTATATATTACTAGATTTTAGGAGGATTTTAAGCTTAAAATCTGCTGTACTGGTTACTCCTAGTAAATGGAGCATTTGAAAATAAAGATGCTTGGAGACCAAACAAAGTGGTGTATGGTATATACTCAAAAAGAGATCCATTTCTGAAGAGTCCATATTATCCCAATATTTAATACTGGGAACACCACAATAGCCAAAGAAAAAAAAAAAAAGTAGGCAAACATTTGTTTTCAGAGCCACTTGCAAGGTGGTTTACGCAGCCCCGGGTCCTCAAGCTGGTCAGAACATTGCGTCCTTTGGAACACTTCATTCTTCTCCCCTTCTACAAAAATACTTGCCAAAGAGCTTCCAGGCCATCAAACTATCGGAATGGCTGGCTTACTGACACCACATAGCTGACAAAAAGTAAGTAAAATTGTTGATACCTAGGAGTCAGTCTTGCTCACATGTACAGGTGAAAACAATCTGATTAAAATAAAGAACTTGCCCAAAGAGACCATGCTTCAGAGTTTCCACTTCAAAATATTTGGGGTAAGAGAAAGGCAAAAAATCACTGCAACCCATCTAACTGCAGCCATCCTCCATAAGGGTTCAGCCAGTAGAATGTGGATGCAGGAGGGGGGGGTAGGAAGAGAAGAGGGCCTTTGATAAAAGCTTATCCAGTTGATAACGACCAGACCCGCACAAAGATTTAGCAAAAGAGAAACAGGGAATTGGATTGCCTGACATCAATGGCTGAATTCTCCAAGGGATAGCGTTTAACGGGCTACATGGTTTAAACCACTTAAAACATTTTGAAAACCCAAGTTCCATGGTCTTTCCCAAAGCATTTCAGCTACAAGCCATGTTAGTCAATACAATTACGCCACCTTCATTAAATTACATCAAGCAATTTCAATTTAATGTTCTAAATACAGAATCTATAGAAAACAATGAGTTTCAGTGGGAATGTAGAACATTTGGCTAATCAACCACTCATGGAAATTGGCATGTACAAACTTTTACATAAGTGGGATATTTAAGTGATATTAGCTTGACCAATGACTCCAACATGCTTTCATGCCTCATCACCTGACAATTCATAGCATGAACTTGGATAATGTTGAAATATGTCTGTGGCTACAACAGGCTGTAGCAACAACTGAGTGCATGACACTCAAATTTAACTAAGCATTTGCATCAATCTCTTGAAGAGGAATTTTTATACAGCCTTGGGAAGAATTCGAATCACCTTGTAAGGTTTTTGACTTGTGCCGAAGGCTCCCATCTGAGATCCTCCTTTCTTAGAGAGCTACAAACCATTTTACATACCAGTGTTCAGGCTCTGGCATTAAATAGATCTTGGCAGGAAGCTAACATTGGATAAACTGGGCCATTTTGTAGAACTCTAGGCAATGTGTGGAGTTCGCTTGTTTATATACCACCTACTTATAGGTCAAGAACTCAATTGTACACAGATAGAGAGTCACTATGATCAACACTCAATTTTCAAAAGGTCACTTACTGGTGTCTGGGGCGTCACCAGGGAGAGAAGTGGTGGAATAACATTACATTTGATCAATGCATCTCTGTAGAGTGGGCCATCACCTGCAACGATAAACAGGTAAAAACTAAGCTATCCAAGAGTCCATGCATTGCAGGTTACTTATTCACTATGGATTTAATGGCGTGAACAAACTTGGATTAAATAATGTAAGCTAATTTAAAGTTATAACCTTATTTTGTCACAGTATCCATTTGGTTCAACAAGAAACATCCAACAGCTTGAACTGCTTTTTATTCACAAACTGTTCATTCTTTTAACACATGCACACTACACAAATTAACGAATAACTTTGGAACTAGTATATAAAAGTTTAAATTGGAAAAACAAAACCGGTCCTTGGTACTACTATGTATTTGAATAGCCTAGGACACATGCTGCCCTTACGTCAAAGAATTCCCCTTACCTGCTATGTTGCCTAGCGCCCACACCGCCTGCTCACTAATGTGCGGGTGTTGCGATGAGAGCAGTGAAATAAAAGCTGGGATAGCACCACCTTCCACCACAGCCTTGGTCTGCTCCGAGGTCCCAGAAGCAATGTTAGTCAGGGCCCAGGCTGCCTCGAACTGCAGCATACTGTTCTCATTGCGGGCCAAGAACTCTACCATCCTTGGGATCATGCCAGCCTCAATGATCTCGTTAAGAGGCGGATTCCTCTCCCGCGACAGCATCTTTCTGGAAGGATGAACAGAAGATGTTAAAGGTACCACAGATGAGCACTCTGCACGTTGCCTGCATGGTTTCAGTCTTCCTGGATGAGAAGGTTTTAGATAGCGGTATTTCCAGTCTAACTAGCAACAAAATGAATCTTTAGTCTATTTACTTCTCAATTAAGCCATACCGGTTGACTGGTCTGGCAGCACTGCATTGGAACGTGCCAGTCAACAGTGGAAACTAGAAGAGATCCACTATGCAAAGAGAGCAGGCAGATAAACAACCCCAAAGCAAACAAGATGGATGGTGCGCTGAAATGTCACTCAACCACAGTCACAGATCTGGGTTGAATCCATCATTGTTCTTTAGCTCCCTTCCCCACCCTAGTTCAGACTCAGCCAATCTATGCAAATCAGTCTTAAACCTGTTCCTAAAAAACAGTCATAATGCAGGTTCTTGTAACAGCTATTAGAGGGTAGGTTGAATGCCCTCAAACAGAAGACTAAGACCAAATCATTTTCACAAGTGTCAAGTTATATGCAAACTAACTTAGGACATAACCAAGTGTCATTAATTTCGGAGAAGCAGCTATGAGAACATTTAAACTAAATACAAGCTGAACACAGGAAGAGCAACGATCAATACCTTGCCGACTGGGTTGCCTTTAATTCAAGGTCTGGGTCACTAGTGTTCATTCCTTGGACAATTTCTTCCAAGGACATCGGTGCAATCTGTAAAGAATTGATAGAGGGAGATTGATAGAAAGCCAGAAGACCACAAGACTGGGCATTTCACTATACCTCACCCTCCAGGACTGTAAATCCCACAGGATTTTATTGTCAATTCTATTTCTTGTAAGCATTCCAACTTGCATTCATCCACCCCAATAGGAGCCAACAGCAATATGAGCAACATCACTACAGCTTAAAACCTGTAGTTTGGAAACCTAGCTTGAGTAGCCTGGAATCTTCACAATTTAATTTCCACGTTTCTTTAATATTTTATTGGGTGATGAAACCTTGAATCTGCACACTGACTGTCATTTCAGATCGAACTACCAGCACTATAAGCCTCAAACAACCCATAACTAATGTCAACTGAAGTTAAAAGGAACTATTCTACGATCATTTAGAGGTCATACTTCTTTATTGTGAGATCCCAAAAGACAAGGGCACCACGTTTGGTACTTCTTTATAAACGCAGTACATACTGCAATATCCGAGACCAACATCTAGAGTTCTGGAAAATAGTCTAATAGTGAGAAAAAGACTAGTTTAAACTATTCACATGTTTATACTTTGCACAAACCTCCAAAGCTATATATGGCATGAAGCCCTCCACTCCATCTCAAATCTGTCCCTTTCGAATCATCCCACCGCTTCCAATTTGAACCACTTCTTTCAGCGGAGAATTCTATGAAGATAATCTTGTACTAGCAATGGGACCTGCCCCATTAGATGAAATATGAAGAGTGCAGATAATAGAATTCTTCAGATAGAAGCATCTGATAATGGAGGATGGGGTATGTGCATAGTGTACGGATGTGTGGTCCACCCATGAGACAACTGCAAGTATCTGAAATCTCAGATTTGGATTCTGGCCTTACCCTGGCACTAATCTAGTGTGTGCACGACAGCTGGGCCAGCCTCGGGTCATGAGCAAGACTTAATGGGTCAGATCTTTCGGGGCACAAACGCCCTCATTTATTAGACTTTGAGCTGTCCAGTCACAGGTTCAGCATGGAGTGGTAGAGACAGACTACGCTATTTTGTGAATTAGTTGTGACAAGACCTCATCTGTGAGTGAAGGCCTACAGGCCCACTCAAGTGAAATGGTTGATGCAAGTTAGCTCTGGTCCTAGTGCCAACATGAAATGCATGAATGTATGGTGCATACACTGTATGAGTGAACCAGGTTCACTATGGGAATCTACTAGTCTGTCAAGGTGCCCAAGGGAAGGTGAGGTTTTCCCAAACAGAGCATTGCTAATATTCCTAAACCTGGAGGGATGAGACAGACAGTGAAAAAAGGAAGAGGATACAAAACTACTTTTGAAATCTGATTAGGTCGTTTTGCTGCAAGGAACTGCCGATTTGTCTCCAAGAGTGCTGAAATGTGGTATTCAGCAGGTGTAAAGTGGAACTGCAGCCTCTTGTTCAGGGTGTGAAGGGTCCTTTAGGTGAAGCCACTCCAGTCCCTCTTCCTGATCACTGTTCAGAGTGGCTGTTGATAGCCAGGTGCATAACGTCCACACCATTGTGACTTGGCTAGAGTGCGCTCAACTAAGGATTACACTGGTGAGAGGAGCATCACTCTGCCAAAGCAGAGTCTGAAAAAGGCACATGAAAGTGCTAACCAAACTGGTACTAATTGTACAAATATAGTGAAAGGGGTGATGAGCCCTGCTAACATGGGAGATGCGGACACATGGTCCAATTCTAAATTCTTTGGCGAAGGAACGGATGCTCTGCAAAGTACCAAGAGGACTGCTAGACAACCAAAGCTGGCATCCAGCTTCACAAAGACGAGGAGACTAGTTAAAGGCTGATTGGAATCAAGGTCAGTCTCCAGGTCTGAAGCACTTGGAGGAGAATGTTGCTTAGCCCAAGACCGAGCGAGTGTGCAGATGCTGCAGGAGGTGATGAGCAAGTGACAAGCAGCAGTACCTGGCACCAGACCATCTGGTCAGAAAGAGTAGAGTGGCTGATACTTTCCTGACACGACCTCACGATGGCACTGCCAATGCGTTTTAGTGAGTAACCCTGAAAGCAGCCAGCCTCAAGGCATAGTCCTGAAGTGTGGATAAAGCAGACTGGTGTGCTTTGACAACTGACCATACCTGTGTGGACTAAGCTACTGTCCCATCACCCCAAATAGTGAGATACAGTGCTGCCCTCAGAAGGGCCTTTGGTGGCCCCATGACCACTGCACCCAGAACAGGACCTGCAAATGACCAGAGACTGGCAGTAATGCTATTCAGACTTGTATACAGCCTCTGCATCTGGTTACATGAACAGGACATTCACAGCCAGGGGATTCTTCCTTTGGAATGGAGAACCAGATGTGTGCTGTGAGCCCAGACTGTCACCAGTGGCAGGAAGGAGACTCACATTGGTGAGACCCACACTAGAACTGGGAAACTGAGCACAGGAACTCTAAAATGGGGTAGCACTGAATCTGAAAATCCACTGTACCAGATCTTAAAACTATGGAGAGGAAGGTAGAGGACCTTGAACCTAGGTTACAGTGCCCCTGCACAAATTGGTAGGTGTAACTGCATTTTGTAGTATGAAGCATTTCATCTGCGTGTACTAAAGTACTTCATTTTAAAACAGATAGTCACTGGACTTGACAACTAGAACAGTGCTGTGTGATTAAGTTTTGAGCTTGATGCCCCCTCCACGCTACCTTCCTGGGGTGCTGGTGACTGCTCTCCATTGATACCACTGAAACACAGTGAAGGATTTGTACATGCCCTGTTCTGCACAGCCATTGTAGCATAGATCCTGGGATAGAGGTAAGTGAACCCAGCCCCATAGAAGATGCAGTAGCCCCTGCTTGCCTGGTGGTTTGTCTGAACAGGATCAGACACGGTTAATGAAAAATCCTAAAGCGGAGCTTCAGAATAAGGGCACTAAAGATCCTATGCAAGGGGCCTTTGTCTCCAGGTAATGACCCAGTATAAGGAAAGTAATAAGATTTAGGTGCTTCAACTTTAGGGCACCACCAACTCCAATCAATAGAAAGAGCCACCCTGACAATATCCCAGTGCCGCTTAGGCTTTGCTCTTGCCCTCACCAGTGAAATCCCGGCTTTCTGTTGCTCTGGAGAAAGGCACTCATCTTCGTCAAAACTAGTAACATTTCTTCGTTTCAAGATCTGCTCATCTTTCTTTGCTTTCCGGATCTCCACGGATACCTCCACTCGGCGCCGTCTGAGCTCCTGCCAAGAAACAGCCCATGTGAAAAAAACATTAGCAGAGACAGAATTCAACAAATTGACTAATCAGTCCATAAAGTCATCATGGTTCCACTTGGAGAATTCGGTTAATACAGCAGTATATATTGCTTTATTTTTTATGGGCACAACTCACTTGCTTGACTGTATGCTCCAAAAGACACCCGACAAATGGTCAAAAAGGCTACAATACATTGCGTGGCATAACATTTTTTAATAAAGCGCCTCATCCCACACTCGTTTATGGTCTGTAAACATGTTTAAAAATTTTATAATACTCATTTACCCACCTCAGTAGAATGAAAGTCCAAGTGCGCCTTGCCAGGAATCTAATTCTTGATCTGGTGAAGCCAGCATTTTAAGAAATCATTGAGATGGGCAATTATTTGTTCAAAAATTAGTCCTACAAGGTAACCAGCTTTAATGCTACTTAGTAGCCTATAACTCAAGAAAATCGGCACAATGACGCCAGCACAGATTTCAGTTTCATGGTCATCTCCTGTGTTGGAGCTGCCCGCCTACAGTATGATCCTTCAAAAAGGTAAAAGTATGGCCCCAGGCTGAGCTCACTAGTCATCTACAAGCCAATTACATTTTAGTTCCTTTATATTATACCAATCAAAAGGTGCAGGAAAGGGGCTCAGAGGGATTTTGTAAGTAACGCAGAGTGCTTGCTTGATTAGGGGACTCCATTAACAGTTGTGGTCCCTTGAGACCGACATAAGTGAGTAAGTCAAGACCAATCTACTGCTGCAACAGTGACAGATCAGAACCATAATATGCCAACACTGCATGGGTTTTAAGGCTTGGATGTTAATTTTCATCCCGTGTGACCAGAGGCTATGTGAGTTACTTGTACTCCTTGAAAGTCAAGTCACCAAGCAATTTAGTGAGATTCCAAGACTCCACGACCCTTCACACACAACGTTTTGAAAGTTCACTGCAGACATACTTCAATTAACCTTAACTCACCTTAAGCAAATGTATATGCACCCTTTAAATTCTTTAACTTCCAACTGAGCTGTTAAATGTACAACCATCTAGAACATAAAAGCAAACACTTTACCAAGGGTGGTGGACTCCAGACCATCAGCCACAGTAAAGGTTGCAATCTGTTTGGAAACCAGAGGAACAAAGTCCTTAATGCCTTCACGATCCTTGTGCCACTCACTACTGATGAAGTGACGTGGAGTGTGTGCAGGGGGGGGGGTGGCTAACGTCATGGGGCAGGTATAGTGCCCCAATCAACTTATTTACTGAGGGATTCAAGAGATCTTCTGTATCAATTCCATGTGCAGCAAATATCGGACATAACAGCCGGCTAGAACCTCCGAGTGGTCCAGCCCCAGTAGCCACATAACTGGGTCGGAGAATGAAAATCATAAGGCCTGCCATGTGGACGACAACTGGTTTCCAGTCACAGCTGCATCTGAACCAATTATATAGTGTTGTAGATTTCACGGTTTTACCACATCTACAATCTGGACATCACTTGGCACTGCAGGTATGCCACGAAAATGATCGTGTCAGCAAAGTCATGCAAAACAAAAAATTAAAATTAAAAACTACCACTGAAATGTCTAACGGCAGTGTTGAAAAGGAGCAATGTATGCAGGACATTGACAATGCAAATTTTAAGCCAACATTTCTAGATTAGGATAGTGACCTCAGCAAGGTGTCAATGTTGAAATTAGCATTATCAAAATTGAGTAATTACAGTTTCTCAGAAACTTTAATTTTGGATTAAAGCGATAAAAAATACTCTAGTCCTGAAAGGAATAGGACATAGGTTTCTTCAATACTGAGATCCTGGCGGCCACCCATGGGACCTTGGCACCACTTTCACATGGTGTGCATGAAGTTCGGGCATGAGAAACATGCCAAAAAATTCCCAGCCAGGAGCCAGTTGTAATTCTCAGATCTCCATCCCCTCATCTGGTTATAATTTGTAACCTTCGTAAGAGCAGGCGGCTTTGTTTTTGCTTCCATCAAGGGAATTGCAAAAATCTTCCACGGTGGTTCTATCAATACAACAGCAAATTGATGCTCAAAAATACTCCCTCAGTTATAGGAGCTGTGTAATCTAGAACAAGGAAAGAAGAATCCAGGATTTTATAAATATGGTAAACCCAAATTGAGGAGTCACCTTGCAGGGGGACAATATTTATCCCAAAGCTGAATAGATTGGCTTTAAAGATTCAGCATGTTCATGTAGTACAGCTACATAGGCCACTGGTTTTATTCTAGTGATCTAGGCAATTACTTTAATTTATAAAATTGTAACCAAAAAAAGTCAGCAACGCTGGCACAGTTCATTTCAGATGAGAATGAGTTACAGAATGTTAATCCAATCTTGGATCCACTTTGAACAGGCTGCATATTAATAGATATAACTACATATACATTGGGAAAGCTCAGCCGAACCATAACCTTTGCATAGTCACTTTAGACAGGACCAGCTGTCAACTCACCTTTTGTTAGGTCACTCAGAGCATTTCTCCACTTCTTTACAAAGTAGCTACACCTAGGGGTCCACATAGCTTTGCATCTGGAGGCCAGCAGCAACCAGCAGTATGCAAGATAATGTATCCAGACACAGAACCAAGCCACTTCTCCATTAAGAAGGTACAAACCTCATGCATCCACTGTGTTCTGTTAGTTGCACCCACTCTCAAAGAAGATCTTTTGCTTAAGTTGTGGATTTTCCCTTGACCTCAATGAGTCCTGCGTGGCCGTTCAAGGGACATGGCAACGGCATGAACACACACTAGTCAGTGTTTATGCCCCGCCTACAGGCCCGCACTATGGAAGCGGTTGGTAAGATACTGCTTGACTCCAGCTCCTCCACACCTCATTGGAGGGTACTTCAATGACGGTGCAGACCCACAGCTAGGTTGCATGCAGATGGCAGCTGGAACCCAAATCCCTACACCATTGGCAGACTTTTTTTCTGTTTGATGAGTATTTATTTTTTACCCTGATAGACCCAAATTGAAGTCTTTTTATTGAAATTTTAGTTAAGCATGTATAATGCACAATATCAGCAACAATCCCATACAAAACAGTAGAACACTCAAAACATGTGGCAACAAATACAAATCATGCACTGACATGTGATAATAAAGATGATGAATCTGATATTGTCATGCTGGTGTTCTGTACATCATGAGGTACACTTAGTCTGTGGGGGCTTGTTTGTAGACACTGACCATAAATATTGCAAAAAGGATTTCCATATAGCAGCAGGTCTTGAGGGGAGCTCCTCCGCATAGAGGATGAGACGGACGCAACAGTTCGCCAAGTCCGCCAAGTCCGGCAGACTGAGAGATCACTAGGGTTGACCGACCTTAAGCGCCATCAGCACCCAATAGACTGGGCGTACTCTCTTCTCAGGGGCACACAGGGTCTTCTCCAGATTGGACTACTTCCTTGCCCAGCAGGTGAAGTCAACTCGATGGGGCATCTCTGATCTTTCACTGCTATGGCAGACGGTGCAGCGAGGCCCAAGCAACGCCAGGACTGGAGATTTAATGCCTGGAGTTCCACGACATGACAGTAATAGGATTAAGAGCAAAGACTACACTATAGTTCAGAGAAAACAAGGGCTTGGTGTCCTCGGCTACCACTCTATGGGAGGCCTATAAGGCTGTACTGAGGCAGGTTGCAGGACACATGAACGTAGGGAAGACACAACAGATAGAAACTTTAGAAGATAAGCTTGGATCTAGAAAGAAATGTCACTTCACATATTGCTCCAACCCTTTTGCAGTCACACGGAGGGAACTTTGTGTGCTGGGGGAACGAGAAGTATAGGCCCAAATACAAGCCACACACCATAGATTGTACGTAGCAGGGGATAGGGTGGGACGACTTCTTGGTTGGGCCAGAAAGAATGGAAAGAGAGCTGGTGTACCACATACAAGATGGATATGACAACCGCACACACCATATTAGGAGCCTTTGCATGCTATTACATGGACCTATACGGGGCTAGGCCACTAGAAGAAGAGACAAATTATATGCTATCTTAATGACAGATATGCCCACTTAACGACAGGAGGACTGCGATGCCCTAGAGACAGACCTTACGAAGTGCAAGAAGCCCTCACCAGACAAAAATCAGGGGAAAACCCTATGGCCAAACGGGCTGCCAGCTGAATTTTAAAAGAAAAAAAGTGTTATCCCCTTCACTTGCTAAACATGTTTTTGGCGTCACGAGAGGGGACACTACCGCCAGATCTTCAACAGGCCACTGTGGCAGTTATACCAACATTAGATGAAATCCCCAGAATAATGCAGTTCCTACCGTCCCATGTCCCTAATAAATGTTGAAACCAAGATATTTGCCTCTATATCGGCGGCAAGGCTTCTACCAGTAATTAACTCGCTGGTTCACCAAGACCAGACTGGCTTTATTTCTGGACGAGCCACATGTCTCAACTTGTGCACATTGGCTAATTGGCTAAACAGTCAAAACAGGCCTACCTCACAGCTGCTCCTCTCCTCGGATGCCGAGAAGGCCTTTGACAGTCCATTGGCAGTTTATGAGGCAGGTCCTGGTGAAGTTAGGATTCGGACCAGAATTCGGGGCATGGGTGGAGCATTTATATACGAACCCCAGGGCACAGGTGAGAGTCAATGGGTCAAATCAGCAGACTTCCCTATCCAACAGTGGGTGAGTAGACCGGGTTGCCCCCTGCCATTTGCACTGGTTCTGGAGCCTTTGTCATGCCAGATTACAACTAATCCAGACTTAAAAGGCTTCCAAGATGACGATGGCAAGCTAAGAGTTGAGTGAATCCTTATATGAAGGATTAAGGGCCCGATGTAGGTAAAACTTATTTACCGATTCTTAATTACCGAATTTTACCGATTCGGTAATTAAGAATCGGTAAATATGAAGGGTGGACATGTAGGTCCATCCAGATGTGTTTTTTACCGAATCGGTAAATATCTGTATTTACCGATTCGGTAAATACCGACCGGTAATGCTCCATTCATTCCTATGGGCTTTGAAGCCCATAGGAATGAATGGGGCATTACCGGTCGGTATTTACCGAATCGGTAAATACCGATTTTGACAAGGGTGCAGGGGGTGTCACTTTGACACCCTCTAGCACCCCCAAAAAAGGTTCAGGGGCCATGTGGCACTGCCCGTCATATGGCACAGGTGTGCATGCACACATGTGCATGCACACCTGAATCGGTATTTTACCATCAAATATATTTGATGGTAAAATACAGATTCGGTAAGGGATGTGGGACTCAGAAGAGTCCCACCTACATATCAAAAATATCGAATAGGTAAAAATACCGATTCGGTATTTTACAGATTCGGTAAATTTACCGATCGGTAAATTTACCGAATCTGTAAAATATGTGGCCCTACATACCATTTTGTTAATACCGGTCGGTAACGGCCGAAAATACTGATTTTCGGCCGTTACCGACCGACCTACATCGGGCCCAGAATGCTTTATGTTACCAACCAGGGCACGACACTCACAGACGTTCGTTAGTAAAAGACTATGGCAAACATGCAGGGTAATATATCAATTGGGAGCAATCAAGTCTCGACCTGGTGGGAGGCCCCATAGACCCAAGCGCAATACCAGAGCGTCTACACATTACCAAAGAAGGCTTTAAATATCTAGGTTTATACATCTCCACGACTACAGCAGACTGCCTCATGCACAACATTAAGCGTGTTCTAGCAGAATTCAGAGGAAACGTGGTCAGATGGAGAAGTCTCCCTGTGATGCTGCTGGGGAAGATGGCCATGTATAAAATGGCCACGCTTCCCAAACTTATACGTACTTCAGAACATATACTGCACGATTTCAGAAATGGTATTCAAGGCAATAAGTGACGAGCTACACACTTTCGTATGGGATGGGGACACGAGTGTGGCACTGCAAACATTACAACACAGTCAATATAACGGAGGTATAGCTCTGTCTGATATTCAAGCCTATTATCGGGCTACACACCTAATCTAGATTAGATAGAGCCATGCCCTGGGAAGGCTACAATTTCAAAAACACTTCTATCTTTGCTACCTATATGGGGGAGTGGGAGTGAGGGTTACTCCCAGCAACAGTGGACAATTGAGGCCTGGAGAGAGGTGGAAAGGCAAATGGGTGGGGACAAAAAAAACCTAACCAAGTCTACACTGATGTATGAAGGCAAAAGGCTCTCAAAGCTGGCAAAACTACAGGGTTTTAGAAACTGGGACACAGTAGGGATCACGATGCTAGGAGATATACTGAACGGGGATCTACTTACTTTTGCATACCTGCAAGCAGAATACAGTCTGTCAAACACACAAATATATACAGCTACAGCATGTATGGAGAACACAAAGCCCATGACCTTGCAGGCATCCTCGAATTCACGACATTGAAGGGAGACTATTGCAGGAAGGTGTTGTCCAAGGCAGTCTTCTGGATGTACAAGACAATGAGGATTATACCGGATAGGCTGATGACCCTTAAAAGCAGATGGGAGGAAACCGGCCCACTGGAGGCTATTGACTTGGAAGCAGCACTGATGCACCCAAGAGAGGTTACAATTAAACTCAGGCTACGACTGGTACAGTTTAAGATCCTGCATAGGGTCTACTATGACAGAGCGAGACTACACAATGGGCAGGGCAGAGACACCAGATTGTCTACGTTGTAAAACAGATCATGGTTCCTACATACAGACCCTTTGGAAATGCACATTGAAAAATAGATATTGGTCACATAGAATACAAGAGCTGAATGATATACTAAAGACCCAGATCCTAATAGATCCTAACTATATCCTCCTGGGTATACCCACTGACATTGATGTACCCAGGTACAAATTCATGTTAAGTAACTTGGGCCTTATAGCGGCAAAACGGGACATTGCAAAATACTAGGGAAGGGCAGACATGCCAACCATGGCAGAATGGTGGGCTAACATTGATCCCTACAAGGGGGCTGAAAAAAAGACATACGCTGCCAGAGGGTGTCCCAAGAAGTTTCGAAAGGTTTGGCAGCCGTGGCTAAGATACTACGGCTTGGAAAAGGAGGATGAGACAGATGGAACAACCCACCATGCAAGACTCAATAGCTGGGCAACATAGTGCAGGCCCTCAATACATGGAGTGCTGGAACCACCCCCAAAACTGATTGGGAGTTTGTAATTGTCCCATGTCTGTTTAAATCAGACTGCAGGATGAACACCTTATTCCCAGTATGTTTTTCATCTAATTGTTCCTCTGTATGGCATGTTTGATGGCACCAGTAATAATCCCAAGCGTGAACATCTCCTGTATCTGGTTTTTAACACCTCGGCCTTTGTGGTTTAAAGGCTTTACTTCAATCCTCAAAGCTGGGTTATGAATTCTCTGCTGCTGAAATTCCTTACATCTCTGGAGTAGTAAGTGTCCAAGTTAATTTCAGATGCAACTGCTAGTCTTCAGATGATTCTGCGGTGTTGACTCACAGCAATTCCATTCTGGCAATACATGACAGTCTACTTTCGATATCCTCCAACTTAGTAAAGCCACTACAAGGCCTGGTTGTGTCTGTCCCCATACAAACATGGTCATTTAAAGGGTTGTTTTACAAAGTATTTATCCAATTCCCATGCACACAAATATTTACAACATAATATATGAAGTGTCTGAGCAAAGCAGAACAGAATTCTTGGTTGATGTCTTTAGTTCTTTAATAGTTTGTACAGCTCAGCCAGCAGACACGTGTTTCGTCAGGGAAACAGTGGTTTCCTGACTCTTCAGGGCTGTATGGAAGGGCCAAAGCATAGGGTAATCCCTCAACCGGTGATAATTCCAACCCAGTAGGGTACAGGCGAGGCTATGGATAAAAATGTGGTGGTGCTGTACGATTACAATCGTAAACTGTCCGGTGGATGAATAGAGAGGAATGATCGTAATGCCGGTGATAATTCCAACCCGGCACCACTGTGCTGGGTCACAAAGTGTCCGTAGAAACCAGGTCGCTCTTGAAATTTTAAGAGTGTGCAATATGAGTCACGCCAGTACACACGTACGTCAGAGGTTCATGACGTTCTACCAAAGCAGCGGCAGTAGACTAGGCGTTTGGACGAACACAAGTATGTGTCTAAGAAACAATGAGGATAAGTTTCAGATATAGTTTTGCTCAAAGAGACTTCTTATAATATGTTGTAAATATGTATGTGTCCACGGGCATTGGATAAATGACTATGTTGTAGGATTTTTCTACACAAGATAAGGGGTTTTCCCCTTCCCAGTTAGCACCATACCAGACTTTTCAATCACAACCACCAAACATTATTAAGCAGAGCGCCATTCTTCCTATAATACTAAAACCTTTTTTCCTATAGCATAAACCCATTGTTTTACAAAGTAAATGGACCACCATCTGACTTTAATCCCATAAGTAAGCACCCAATGAGCAATGCCTTCAGATAATTCAACCAAAATTCCATAGCACCATTTAACACCCCGACTACCCAGGTAAAGAAACAATTATTTTCTCCTTATTTTATTATAGACTTGAATATGACCAGGGTAACCACTTTTTCCAATAAGGTTGAAACAAAGATTGACTGCTAGAACCCAGAGCACACATCAATGTGGCAGATCCTATACCCAAAACACAGATATCAGCACTGGACAGGTGTCTCATGGAAGCCTCTTGAGCAAACAAATCCGCTAGCAGCCTTTGACGAAACGGGCATGCTTCAGTTAACATTGATAACTCAAACATTCAGCTGAAACTTTTGCGAGGGGTGGCGTTTCAGATTTAAAAAAAACCTAGGTAATCCCAGGAGGGCAAGTTAACAAATCAGTACAATTTCTTTCAGAACTGGTCTTGATATACATTTTTTAAACTACTACCCCTACCCGAAACAGGGCAAACAAAATTCTGTTTAGATCTTTACTACCCAAGCTACAAGCACCAAAAGGTAGACTCTTAGTTTCTGTGGATTTGTTGTGCAGGTTATGAACTTTATTGGAGACTTGGGCAGAGAGCAGACCAGAAGACCGATTAAACTCTCTCTCTCAAGCAGGAAAGACCAAGAGGGTTACGTTTAAAGTGATCCCTAGAAAGATAAAACAATGTGATTTGCATTTTGAAGTAATCTTTAATGCAGCTATTTCCCTTATTTGTGTGGGAGACATCCTGTAATGCATGCACAAGGCTCAAACAGGATAGTTTGCCATCCATGCAAGCAGCCAAGATATAAAACACTTGAACTTTGCAAACATACAAAGCTGGAGCTTTAATGGTGAGCATATATAAATACTGGAATTTGTTTCATTGGTACCACCAGACAAATGACGGGTCAAAAATAAGTAAATCCACTCATTACTAGTACGAATGCCACAATTACATGTATAATGGGGCTGCAAACACCAAATATTAAATCAGGTTATGTCTCGCTAATAGCTTTTAGACAAGTCTTTTGGCTTTAGAAAAAAAATACAATCCAAAATGATCAAAGGATTCTTGTTAGTCTGAAACTAGAGACTTCATGCTAGACCTCATAATAGGTTTCTCGCCAGGCTATGAACATTGACACAATATGACCTTTAAATCAAGTTACCGTTAGATGGTGGTATTTAAGAGAAGTAGCTATCTGAAAGGATGCAAACCACAGGAGCTCGACTTCAATGCAGCAATGCGTGACCAATGTGAAGCTAGAGAACCAGACTCCAAATATCAACAAGGATTTGGAGAGAACACAAAGTAAATTTACCACCCATAATTATAGTCACTCAAATATGCTATATTCTACAGAAATGTAGCTAATCCTTGAGTAGGTTTGTGCGCGTATCTCTTGTGTACTTACACTTGTATCCTTGCCTTTGTTCTTGTACTTCTTCTGGCGCTCCTCTGTTTCGTTTGTGGTCGGCATCTTCAAGCTTTAGCGAAGCAAAACTCAGTTAATTTCCAGCCTTCTTTTAAATGTAGCAGAGAGCTGTAAATCAATAAGTGGTAAACTTATTACAGTGAAAAACAGGAGGGATTTAAAGTAAGTGCAACTACAAAGGTAGCAAACGTCTTTTGCAAGACCGACTAGACCATTAGAGTATCAGCATGAGATAGTGCCACCCAACTCAAAGCTTTACTTATGTTATGAATTACATTACTGAATTTGGTTTTAAATGTTCATACCAGAGATATAGCCATCAAGATGTAAACTGGGGTTTGTCGAGACAGCCTATTGCCCCCTCGTTATTCTTACACCTTCCAGTCCTTGCCCATGCGAGAGGGCTCAAGTTGACAGTTTGATACAACACGGGTGGGACACAGGTCAATTTGCTTATGTAAACCCAGTCACTCCCCATAAGGAATTTCTTCCTTCCCTTTAGTTTTTCAAACCTCTTCCTAGTCCAGGTAACTGGAGTTTAAAATGTGGTTCATTTTAATTGAGCCAACTGGACCTACATCCCTGTTACAAATTATATTTAAGAACAATTTTCTGTTGGCATGGAGTCATCTTGTCATACGATACATTCCCAACCAAATCCATTCATCACTCCCAACCAAGAACACAGCCAAGTTACCTACACACCTTTTCCTCCCTATGAATACTCTTAATCACCCAGTCACAAAACGTAACCAAAAGGCACACTGAATTTCCAAGATCAGCCATCAGAAGAATAGCTTCTGTGGACCCCTCCACATGTAAATAAAAAAATAAAATACTAAATACCCACTGCCTGACTGCCAAGTACTGAGGGCCCCAAAGGGACAACCTGCTGCCCCACAAGTTGAACCCCAAAGAAAGCATCATGAAAAGCTTCATTCACAAATACTCCGAGAAACTGCTCACTCCCAGTGAGGACTGAGACTTGCACTCACCAGAGGTGCCCCTGGGAAATGTAGAACTAAAGTTTCCCCAGTCCATGTGCAACTCACCCAGACCGAGCTTTACGTTCATGCTTCTCTAGGCACCTGCTAAGCAGAGATGCTCCTCTTGTGGAAAGTGTCCTCCAGCAAACCTGAACAGACATCACAAGCAGCAACGAAACCCCCACCCCTATCGGCTGAAGCCCTTGTGGGAACAGTGCAGACAACTCCATGGTCTTTGAGTAGTAACCATTTTAGTAAGACAGCCCAAGCCTCTTACTTAACCTCCTTCCTTAAGCATAGGTGCTCCATCCACTACAATCAAAGTTTCCTACATTAAAACTCTGGACTCCACCCAAATAGAAGACACCAGGGGACCTGCAACCACCTGGTGGGAGAGAAGTCAGCCCACTCCCAGAAGAGCACCAATTAAAACTAAACGACTGAAACCAGGGACCTCCCCACCCAAATAAAATATGCACTAACCTTCAACATAGACAAAATAAAATCCATTCATTTACACAGAGTTAATACACAATAGTTAAGGGGCAGGAAGCCCTGGTCAACCACAACCCCCACTCCCTTTCCCAGGATTCCATAAAGGAGGACACCCCAGTTCACTTTATGCACTCATGTGACAGTATAACGTCCAGGCCAACAAACAGTAACTCAGTGCATTGTGGGAGCTGTAGTCTTGGTTCATTTTAAATTAATCCAATTGGCTTGGTCACGATTGTATGCAAAAGCAAAGTTCAGGAATGGAAAAGTTGTGTCCAAGTGACATTCATTGGCTGGCCTAGCCCATCAAATCCATTCATCATCTCCCACCAAAAAAACATGTGCCAGTTAACTGTACACTGTTTTCCCATAAATATAACAGTTTCATAGACGGTCACCCCTTCGCACCATTCCAAACAATGCCAAAGGGAATTCCAAGTAAATTTGCCAATCCGAGTCCAAGCTAAAACTGCAGTTGTCCCTATTAAAAATGTAGTTCATTCACAAAACAACCACTATCTGCCTACCAAGTAACATCTCAAGGGGACTGCCCACTTGAGGTTTGACCCCAAGGAGTCCACATAAAAAACTCTCCATGCACTACCACTCCAGGAAACGCACCATCACTCTAGAGTTCCACTCAAGAACCTCCCCTTAGGAAAGGCAGAGCTCTGAACCTACAGTGGTCCTTGTGTCACTAATTAATCTACACCAGCTATTGGTTTGCATTTTGGGATTTGTGGTCCGTCACATAGTAAAATAAGAACTGCAAGTCCCAGCATGCAAAGCAAAAACCTCTGAAATAGGTTCACCTCAAGCACATTGGAAAACCAATGCACCGCTAGCTCCAAGGACCGCACTGTGTACCAAACCTGGGGACTAATTAACCCCCAGCTTTAGCAGGGGTGGATGTCACTAGACAATTGTGTAATGGAAAGGTGTTTATGGCTTCTTAGACTAGGATTGGAGAGACTGGTCTGCAAAAAGCTCATAAGCACGACCTCTTGTAATGGAAAAAAAGGGGGGAGAGTTGGAAGGGATGTTAGAAGGGTGGAAAGATTATTGTAGAGATGGCTGGAGAGGAGAATAGAGGTATGGATGTGGAGACGGGTGAGTGCAGAGAAGGATAGACAGGAACACCGAGATGGATGAGGAGTGAAGAAACAGATGGATGTTGACTGATTAGTATATATATATATATATATATATAGAGAGAGAGAGAAGATAGTGATCATGGAATGAAAACAGTTAAGATGGATGGAGAAGGAAAGCAGGGTGGACAGTGAAATGGCAAGATGGAAAGGTGAAGGGTGAAAAAAGAAAGAAAAGGATGGACCGCAAATTACAGAAACAATGGACAAAAGTAAGTAGAACAGACTAGAAGAAGAATGGTAAAAACAAGGAAAGGTAAAGAATTTCAAAATTCCATCAGGAAAAGCAGCCTCCTGAGAAACTGCCGGTTCGCCTGCCTCCCCTGCTTGCTAGAGCAGTTTGTGGCATGGGTGAAAGTGGGGGTAATTTGTTTTTCTGGCCACACCCTTGTACACAACACCCAGAAGGTAATCATGTGCACCTCCAGGAAAACATTTCACAAACCTATAAACACCCTCCCACAGGCGCGCAACACCCATTCGCTTCACCCCCCCCCCCCCCCGAACAGGTCTTTAAAAGACCATTTACGTGTAAATTAAGCGTTTGGTGTGTTTTCACCTCTTCTTTCAGTCACTTTGTCCCCGAAATATTTTTCAGCCCCACCCCGAAATTTGGCTCTAGTTGCCCGCCTGCCCTCCCATGACCCAAAAATCACCGGACATCCCATGAAAGGCCTCCCGACCCCTCTGTCCATCCAGTGGCTGCCGCTGCACCGACAAAAAGGAAAAACACCCCCACTAGCCTCCCCCAGGCACACGTGCTAGTGGGATCCGAATCATATATACTGAGCATTTTTTTTTAAACTATCAGCAACAAACACACAACCAAAGAACAAACACAGACAATCAGAGCTCGCTAATAAAACAGGTCAAGTCGTGGCCCCAAACAAGAAAAGGGACGAGCTAGACGCAGAAACAAACTCCTTTAAAAGCAAACCCACAGAATCAGGCTTCACCGTCGGCAGCACCTGCGCTTCTAACTGCCCTTCAAACACACCAACCTGAGACACGAACAATTGACGACATTTTTTTTCCCCCCATGCGTTTATATGTCGTGAAGAGGCGGGGCTACACGTCTCACTGCTACGTGACAGCCAATGGGAAGCCAGGGTGTGGCCTATGGGGCAAAGGCTTCCACTCATAGAAATGAAGCATCAGTTCTCAGCTTTAAGTGGCCCAGCCCTGCACACACTTTACAGTCCAGGTAAAAGGAAAATACACACTGATCACATTTGGGTACCAAATACTGTGGTCTCCTGTGATGCGAAGGCTTTGAATGCAACAGATTTGTTAATTTAAAAGTATTTTTAGCGTTTTCATCGGTTGGACCACATGACCCAATGGATGGGCTTCAACTTCCTAGTGTTAAACTCGGCAGACTACGACTACAAGTCCCTGAAGAAAAAAAAAACCTCAACTAACTCCAAAATCTAAGAGCGGCTTTCAACGAGCCCTTTTTCATTTAGCCGGATGATCACACACTTGTTGGATTTTGCAGGTGTCCGCGAGTAAAATGAAAGTAAAAATTAAATCCCAGGATAGTTAAACTGGCTAAAGGCCGTCACCATGCTACTCGAGTAAGTGACAACCGACCTAGCAACGCCACCCGCTGCAATATTTCATGGACCTAAATCATGACTGTAGCTCAATTAAAAAAACAAAAACAATATTGATATATGTGGAACGCCTCTAAACTGGGATCAAACTATATGAACGAAGACTACAACTCCCAGAATGCACGATGTTGTTTGATGAAAAAGCAAGTGTGGTCTACTCTGTCCAATGTGGCATGACGCCATCCGGTAACCTTAGTAACGTGTGATTTGTTAAGGAGAAAGTGTCTTAAAATGTGGTTTAGGTTTTTCCGATATATAATTTTTGTTCTCATTGGTGGCCCACTGGCACTGCGATGCGCGCATTAATGTCTGTCTCAGAGGACTTGCAGCTAAGCATTTGTTATGGTAGCTGTACTATTCACATCTGAGACTACAAGCCAATGGTAGCATTTCTATTAAAGAATGGATCTGTGTTTGTCCCCCCCCCCTTGCATTACAGTGATTTTTTCGGGGAACTATTTTTTGAAGAAAGATAAGCATGCGGATATCTAGGCAGGGGAAAACATGCAAAAGAACGTGTGTGGCAGGTGCAAAGTGTTTTAATCTTATTCCTCACTGACAAAACATTTAATTTATTTGAGAGTTAAGACACAAACATAATGCTCCATTAACGTCAAATATATGCTGTCACTTTTTAAAAAGTCAAAAGAATGTGTGCAGAACTTCTTTTATTTTTTTTAAATGTATTTTGTCAAGACATGTTGAAAAACATATTGTTTATTTGAAAGCAGAAATACGGAACTTAATACACATTTTGCTAGTTTGACTTCACACACTGGGCCCCATGCCTTTTGGTCCTGTACTTTCACGTGAAAAATCAGTGCATTTCAGCACTTGTAGTCTTGTTTGCTTCCATTTTTCTAATCCAAAATCATTGATTTCTTATCGAAAGGTCCACAAATGGATACACAGTTTTTGGTGTAGGTGGCGGGTGCAGAAAAGCTAAAGGTTTCCTTTGTTGCTATTAAAGAAACAAAGTGAGTGAACTGTAGTGCTACCTAGATATTATTTTAGTAAGAGGCAATGGATGGACTAGTGATGGAGAAAGGACTGCATTGTTCCTGAAATGTCGACATTCCAAAGAGGGCAGGTACTCAACAGCACTCTAGTGTGTGAGAAAGTAATCGAAGGGCCAAAGGTTTTTCTTATGAGGATTCCACTGGTGCTGCTGAATGTCAGGGTTGCCGAATACCAAGGCTGCCTCGAATTGATTCCACCTACTGCCCCTTTCTTCCACCACCTTCCACTTCCTGTCTCTTTATCTCTCTATTACAGGTTCCTTTTCACCCCCATTTCTGCTTTTGAAACAGTTTTCCTATCTTTCACGTTCACCTTAATTCTTTCTTGTTATGTTATGAGTATTGTATAGGTCACAATTCACCCAGGAGGGTATCCTGGCGCTGAAGCAGGAGCTTTTATCCATGGGCCGAGCCAGGGCTGTATCTGGTTGAAGAGCAAGGGCCTCAGTTCCTAGCGGAAGTCAAGAACTGAGGAGGTGGCTCTGATGTCCATTTGCAGGTCATTCCAGGATTTCGATCAATGTAAGAAAAAGCAAAGTTATTGGATCTGGTTCTGCATATGTGGGGTGTGAGTGCGGGTAGGAGTCCACTAGTCACCAGATGGAATCCAAAAATGAGGTGGCTTTGGTGAAGATTACTACTTTCAGACTTATCTGTGTTTAGCTGACGGCTGTTGGTTTTCATCCATCTGCCGGCTTTGGTCATGCAGTTGGAGAAAAAGGTGCAGGTGTTTGGCGTCTTATCGGAGACAGAGAGTATGAGCTGGGTGTCATCAGCATAGAATATGATGTTGATCCTTTAGTCATAGATGATGCTGGCAAGTGGGTTTGTGTGGGCGTTGAACAGAGTGGGGTTGAGTGAGGATCCTTGTGGAACTCCACAGATGAGGTTCACAAGTCCAAGGTGAAGGGGGCCACCCTGACCAACTGGATGAGGCCTGCCAGGATGCAGCAAATTTAGCAAGGTGCACCTTCTTGGATGCCATCTTTGTGCAGTTGTTGGATAAGGATGGGGTGGGAGATGGTGTTGAAGGCTGTGGAAAGGTCCAGTAAGATGAGGGATTTAATATCACCTCAGTCCATGATCCTCTAGATGTCCTCCATGGTGGTGGTGATGGTGGTCTCTGTACTGTGGTTGGGCTTGAATCCGGTCTGAAAAGTGTTGAGGAGGAAGTTGTTGTTGCAGTTGGTGTCTAGGTATTTATCAACCTTTCCATGAATTTTGCCGGGTATAGTAGAAGGGAAATAGGCTGGTATTTGGCTAGCGTCTTTGGCCTGCTGAGGGTTTCTTGATGAGGGGAAGCACTATGGCTGGTTTCCAGGCATCTGAATAGGTGGCTGGGATGATTGAAGCATTCATGATCAGGGAGAAGGCTGTACCAGCACGGGTCTAGTCCTTTGATAAAGACGTGGCGGGGGCATGGGTCCGAGGCTACTCTGGAGTGGATGGGCTGCATGATCATTGCTATTTATTTAGTGGTGATGGTGGACCAGACATTCCGGGTGTCCAGTAGGTGTTGGCTGAGATGCGCAGGAGAGCTGTGAGGGTGTAAGGGGCTGGTTGAGACTTGAAGTTGTCACAGTTGCTGGTGATCTTATTGCTGAAGAATAGGGACAGCCAGGTCAGAAATCCTGAGAGAGGGTTGTGCTGGTGGAGCTTGGAACCTGAGAGGTGAAGTCTTTCACGATTGTGAAGATGTCCTTGGAGCTCATGGTGCTGCTTTGAATGTGGTCGTGAGTGCCGATCGTTTGGTGGCACTGATTTGCTGAAGGTAGTGTTTGGGGGTTGTAGTTGCTCATGTCAGTGTCGTCCTGACTTTTTCTCCATCTGCAGTCAAGTTGCTGGCAGTGACATTTGCTGAACCTAAGCTGTTCCGTGTACCAGCTTGCTTGCAATGTGGTTCCTATGGTTTTGTGGCTTTGAGAGGTTCTAGGGTGTCTGCGCAGCCAGTTTTTCAAGCGTTAAAGTTGGATATTGACTCAGGGATATTGTTGTTATGTCAAGCCATTGGTGTAGGAGTTCAGAAGACCAGGATGCTTCTAGGATCTTGTTCCAGTCCCATTGTGATGGTTTGTCAATAGTGTTTCTGTGGTGGTGTGGGATAGGTGTGCTGATGTTGACGAGGGCATGATCGGACCGGGTAATTGATGTGGGCTTGTCTACTGTGATGCCATTGCAGCTAGTGAAGTTGGGGTCCAGTGGTGTCTTGTAGCGTGTATGGGGCCTTCCACTTGCTGGATCAGTCTGTAGTTGAACAGGCCCTCAAGGAAGTTGGTCATCTTGGGATTGGTGAGGTCCTCCATTGCCATTTAAAGAGAAGCTTTTGCTGTGGTCTGAACACTGAAGAAGTTGAGACCATACCTGCTTGCCACTCACTTCCTGGTTCAGACAGAACACGGACCCCTCAGATGGCTCATGCAGATGAGGGGTGAAAATCCTGTTAAGGTGGTCCATCTCCCTACAGGGAATGGACTTTATGGTGGAGCATCGCCCAAGGACTGAACACGCCAATGCTGTCTCCAGATTCTTCCACCTTAATGAAGAGAGCTCCCAAGGGGTTGGGTAGCTCTCCCCACATTTCACTGAGGGGAGGGGGAGCACATTTTAGACATTACAGCTTTATGATGGTCTTCCCATAACTTTTTGCCTGTCTCCCTCCATTTTTTTAAACTTGTTTTTCATGGCTTTAGGACTTTGTGCACTTTACCACTGCTGACCAGTGCTACAGTGCTTATGCTCTCTCCCTTAAACATGGTAACATTGGATTATACCCAATTGGCATATTTAATTTACTGTAGGTCCCTAGTAAAGTGCACTACAGATGCCCAGGGCTTGTAAATTAAATACTATTAGTAGGCCTGAAGCACTCATCATGCCACCCAAATAAGTAGCCCTCTAACCAAGGCTCAAGCCTGCCATTGCAGAGCCTGTTTGTGCAGTTTTACACTGCCATGTCGACCTGGCAAGGTAACCCTTTTGCCAGGCCTAAACCTACCCTTTTTTATACATGTAAGTCACCCCTAAGGTGGGCCCTGTCTACTTACAGGACAGGATGCTATATACTTAAGAGGCATGGGAACAACCTTTACGTTTTACATTCCCTGGTTGTGAAAAACTCCCAATTTCGTTTTTCACTACTGCAAAGCCTATCTCACCCATAGTATAACTTTGGTATAACCCTTCAAATCTTTCAAGTGTAACTCCCAATAGGGAAAAGATAGAAATTTCGAGTTTAGTGTCACTGAACTCACAATTTAAAATCACAACTTATGGTGACGTTGGATTTTAAATTCCAGTTTAGAAAATGTCACTTTTAGAAAGTTGGCATTTACTTACTTAAAAAAACCAAGAGAAAGAGCTAGGACATGTGGACGGCCGTCCTTGTCCCTAGATTCAGTTATTAACCAACTAAGACAACCACATTAAATGACTGTCTGACATGGTGATGTCTGGCACCTCATTGTTTTTTTTAAGAAAACCCTCACACACCAACCTGGTTGGTGTCATGCTTCATCATCGGGTCTCAGCTGAGTAGCCGAATGCTACTTAGCTGTGCTACAACACCTTTTACAGTGGAGCAGGTTTGAGGTGTAAGTGAATATGATGAAGTGAGTGTAAATATAAAAATACCTCCTGAATTCTACCTGTTAGTTTATTCTTGGTGATCCAGGGTATAATTAAAAACAAGAGAGTGGATAAAGGATACTATGTGTAGCCACATATTATCCTATGATGGTCAACATGTTTCAGCCCGCTATAAAAATAAATGGGGCTTTCTTCAGGATCTCTCAATTGACGTGAGTGAAAGTGAAAGTGTGTGGTGAAAAATAATAACCACGTGTTAGGGCATTTTCAGTGCTCCCGCTAAGGAGCACTATGTATGCCAGAAACGACTGACCGTGATTTGGGGCCTCTCAATGGCTATTACACTAATCGTTATGATGGCTCGTGTATCTATTCCCGGGAGGGGAGAGCCTTTAAATCACAAATTGGAGTGGAGGTCTCTCCCGCCGAGTAACCTATGCGGTGTCCTCAGGAGCAGGCCATTTGATGCTTGCTGCCTGTCTCTGGAATACTTGTCTGGGGTGGGTGACAGCTGGCTTCCTTCATTCCCTCCAGACAGCCACACACAAAGGAATGATATGTGTGACTTAGTGGCCATCTGCATACTTATGGGTCATCCTGAGGCAGGATGGGAGGGAGGAGCTGAAACTAGCACCTGAAAGGGCTGGGTCCTGTCCCCATACAAAGGATTGATTATTCCCCTGTATTGTGTCTGTTGGCAGGTCAGGAAGGGGGAGCCTCTGTGCACTTCAAAGCTTTCTTTGAAGTCTCCCCCACTTCAAAGGCACCACTGGGTATAAGTACTGGGCCTCTGGTACTTACAAATGGGTACATTTCCAGACCTGTGACTACTCTGCCAAGAAAAAGAATTGATGTGCTGGTGAAAAGACTGCCACTCTGCAGGACTGCTGCTTAGCTGGACTCAGCCTTGCTTTGCTCTTGCCTTACTGAGCTGCCCCGCTGCTTGCTGTTCCCCTGCCCGGGTGAGAAGGACTGGACCTGCCTCACTTGATCCCAGAGTTTCTCTAACGGCTTGCTGGCTTGCCACCTATTGCTAAGTCAAAGGGACCCTCCTGTTCCAACCTTTGGGCTAATCAGCTGTGAGTCTGTCCTGGCAGTTGGTGTCACCACAGTTCTGGACCCTTGGAAGTGGAGCTAGGGGTTCCAAGGGATGCATCCTCTGCTGCGAGAGCGGAATTGCCACATCGCTGCTGTTATGGGACCAGAGTGGCGCTTCACACTCTGAACAGTGGGATTGCACTTGGAACACCCACTCGGCAACCAATACATCGCACTGCACGGAGAAGATCAATATATCGCCTTTACAGCATTGAGAAACCCAGTGCATTGCCTTCAGAACCGCCGCAACTCAGAACCAATGCTTTGCTCACAGACCGGACGCTCTGCCCCAGTTGTGTGGAGACCTTTCAAACAAATCCTCACCTGCGTGGTGATCACCAACGCATCTCGCAGTTGTGATTAGGATCAAGGTATGTTTGCTCTAGGGCCTACTTGGGTCCTGTATCTGGCCCGTGCTCCCTCGCGGTCAGCCTGAACTCTTGACTTTGTTCCAGTCCAGCACGACTAATTAAAGCTTTAGGTGCTTCTTGCTTCTAAGTGCTATATTTTGCCTTTAATCTTTAAAAATTCACATCCCGACTCCTACTGGATGGATTCTTGTTGTTTTGGTCTTGTTTTATTAATAAAATCATAATCTAATTTTATAACCTGGTGTGGAGTCTTTTTTGTGGGGTTTTTACTGTGTTAGTGCATGTGTTATTGCACAGATACTTTACACATTGTCTTATAAGTTAAGTTTGTCTGCTCTGTGCAAGGCTACCAGAGGCTGAGCACATGATAATTTAGGTTGTGTTGTAACTCACCCTAACTTGGTCTGTGGTCTCACCTTGGACAGGGAGCATACCTCTGCCAACTGGAGACAGCACTTTCTAACAGTGTATTAAGTTACATTTATGATAAAGGAATATTTAACACCAGCTACTTTTTTGCCTTCAGAGTCAAAGGTGCAAAACAGAGAAATACGCTTTTGCAAGGCCAACAGGTTGCCCATTTTGGCTGTGCCAATGAAGAGCCATTGGCGTTATAAACTTTTTTCCCTATGTTGTTAAGCATCCATAAAAAGCTAAATCTAAAAAAACTAAGCATTGGTAAATGTAACAGATTAGGCTATTTGGGAAGGTGGATTGTGAGAATGAGTAAGTATTTGTATTGAGGGAGAGCATGGGAGAATTATTAACACTTTGGGAATTTTGATGGTTATTGATTGAGTAAGTGTATTCTTGAAAGTTTGAGTTAACGATTTGTTGAGTAAATGTGCCAAAGGATAGTTATGTTAAAGATTATGCGAGTAACATTTTGTGCTGTATGATTTATATAGAATGTTAAGACATTCGAAGCACGTTTATATATATGCAAGCGAACAAAACGATTTTTAAGAGTCAAAACTTTTACTTTAACTCAAACGAAGAAATAAAATGGACTGAGTTGAAACGGGGTCCTGAAAACAATATGCGTGTTTATCAGCATTTACCTCGGAAAGCTTTGAAGCTTCAGACACAACTGCACCTGTGGAAGTGACAACTTCTTCTGTAGGTAGTGGTGTTGCTGGCCATATGTGATGCATTTCCATTAGGGGTGAGAGGATGTGTATGGTTGTTCCCTGTAATGCTGTAATTAAGGTCACTTAACCTGCCAATATTAGAAATAAAAGTGTGTTATAAGTGCACAGCAATGTAGTAATGATACACAGCAGGAAACATAGGTTTAATCAATTAAGCACTTTTAAAGCTTCCTCCAAAGTTGAAACCTTAGCTGCATTGCTTTGCATGGTCTTCATGGAACATTAGCTCTATTAAGAAGCAACAAAGCGGGGGTGGTAGGTCAGCAACACAGAGAGCACGGAGGGAAAATAGTGGGAGAAACAATACACAAGGGAGAGAGTGCAAGAGCAAGACAGCACATCCTTCGAGTAGTGAAGAAAACAAGCATTGGTAAATGCATTAGGTTTCGCCTATGTGGTTAATAATAATTCGATTTTTTGTTGTAAGTTGTACTCCGGTGAATAGTTGTGCAATATAAGTTATTGAAAGTCTGTTGAAGTGTTATAAATAGTTTTTTTAAGAAAGGCAATATATTGTGTTGTTACTGGTTTTATTATAAAGTGGAGATATTAGGTAAATGGTGTGTTACTATGATAAAAATACATGTACCTGATAGATAGGCTTGAAATTGGTACAGCCAAGGGGAGAAGAGGTAAAAGGTGGATGGAAAACCAAGCATTCATTCACCCATAACTAGGATCATTCATGACCAATATTTATTTGACCAGTTAAACAAATGCTTCATACATTTCTAAAAGAAATATGTCTCTGGAGCCATAGAGCGTTGTTTTAAGAGGCTAAACACACAAAGAAAGGAAGCAGTCAAGGAAAGAGACAGAAAGTGGAAGAGAGAAAGGGCAGGAGGTTGGGAAGAATCAAGAAGGTGAGGGACAATGGGGGTTGGAGAGAAGAGAAGGGGCAGTAGAAAGAATAAAAGTGAAGTAGAGGAGCTATAACAGAGGGTTGGGGTAAGAAAGAAAGGGAGAAAAGAAAATAGAGAGAAAAGGGAGCAAGAGAACAATGGGGAGTGAGAGAAAGAAAGGGATAAGGGCACGGTCTTAGTACTGTAGATATCTGTATTCACTTGTACATCACAGGTTTGAATCCTGGCAAATCCACTCACCCTTTGTCCTTTTGAAGTTGATAAAATTCCTACAAGGGTTGAGCAAATGTTTGCCCTGGTCCCCACCAAAGCCCTTGACGACAATGCTTACACTTAATTATAAACATGTGAACAGAGTCGCGTGCGCCCAGGCTTAGCCACTCGCAGTTTGAACCAACCTCAGAACCCCCTGACCAAGTTAAGTTCAGAAGGGTGTTGTCAATGGCAATCAGCAAGGCCGGTCTCAACCCAAAGGATTTTGGGACACATTCTTTTAGAATTGGGGCAGCCACTGAAGCAACAGTGAGATGGTTGCATGCCAACAGTGTAAAAAGAATTGGTAGATGGTCTTCCAATTGTTATAAAGATATGTGCGGCTGCACATGTAAGGTGCAACTAAAATATCTGACAAGTGCCTTGTTGTTTGCTTTGTTGTAGTTTCTTGAGCCTGTGGCGCAGGGCGGGAACTGGTTCCGGGTCATCAACAGCATCCATCATCAGCGCGACAAACGCAAGAAGACAGAAGGAGGACACAAGTAGTATGGATTGTGGGTCACTCATATGTTAAACGTGCGAAACATGTTTTCCTTGCAGGTGAATGCAGAAGGAGGGCGGAGCAGAGGGGTTTCAAGATATCATTTCATGGTAGGGGGGGCTCTGCCTCAGCCAGCTTATGGGGTTCTTTTCGGAATTACTCGGCCAACACATCCCACCGCCCTCAGTGGTTATACTACATCTGGGGGAAACGATTTAGTCAAACTGGGCAGGAGGGTCCTTTTGGAAGAAATCATCTCGGCAGTGGGTTGGCTTGCAAAGATATGCCCATGCTGCACCATAGTGTGGTCTCAACTGATTCCTAGGCTGCAGTGGAGAGGGGGGGACTTGGTCAGGGCGTTGAATCACTCGGTAAAGAGGATCAACAGCAAGATAGAGAAACTATTCCGAATGCCTCAATTGCAGACTATTCCGCATGGGTGCCTCTGGGGGGATCAATTCTACTTGCGCGACGGGGTCGATCTGACTGAGGCAGGCAATGACTTATGGACTAAGAATATCCTGGCATGGTTGGAGGGTTTTGCGAGGTAGGTATGACCTTTCAGAGTAGGAATTTTGGGGGGGGCCAGATTGTCGGTCAACTATGCTGGCTTGTGGCGGTAAGGTCATGATCGGTGAGCAGCAATTTAAGGTCCTAGGGGGCGTCACCATTCTAGGACGGGGCCGCCCAGGGGGAGGGGCTAATGGTCTCTCCTAGAACTTTAGGGGCTTGGATATCCACTTCGTAGGAAGGGTGCAGGGGAGGGAGTCACGCTTTCCTTAGGCTGGTAGCCACCCCGCATGAACACTATGACGTCATCAAATGGCGCAAAGTGAAAGGGCCCTCCTTTCGGTTTAATGGAGTTCACAGAGCGTACGGGGTAACCGGTAGAGGGACGTACTCTCCCGGTAACCGGGCTCTGTTGCGCATGCACACTCATACGTGAGGGCGTAGCTGGGTAGTAGGATCTGACACCGGTTAGCGACCTTGCCGTAGGCCTAGAAATGTTAGGATGCAAAATTCATACGTAGGATGTTAGATTCGGTTAGGAAACACGCTGTAATAGACATTTGTTAAGGTTAGCCCTTTCATACCTGTCTACATTGCTGTATATCTAATGTCAGAATGTTGCATATTAATGTTTGTATTAATGTTTGATTTCACGATTTTAATTGTTTTCATATTTTAATAAATACGGCCGGGGTTCATGAGACCCCCTGCCTTCCAAAGAAATTCCTAGCATGACTATTACTTTACGGTTGGTGTGTGGTGTACAAGACAGGGAGGGGGTGGCCGGTAGTCCCAGACCATAAGGAAAGGGGGGCCGCTCGGCCCCCACGCACATATGGCGGGACGACGACTTCCCCCCTTCCTCCACAAATCGAAGGTGGGGCGCCCCCCCCCCCCTTGTCTCGCCGCGTCGTGATGACGCGGCGTGGGGCACCTTACCACCGATTGGTGCAGCCTGACCGTTGACCCGGAAGCAAAAGGACTGCTTCCGGGTCAAGGGGGTGGGCTGGCAGGGAGGAGGGCCAGCTGGACTGGTCAGCCCCCCAAAAGGCCACGGGGTTAAAAGGCCTGAGGAGCGCGGGAGGTGCTCTCTTGCACCTCGTGCTCCTCACGCCTGCTTCGTGCCCCTCAGATAGGGGCTACATAATTTTCCCACCCACCAGCCCTTGAAACAGAAGGTTGGTTGATTATGTATCAATTGTTATTGCCGTTTGTAGTACCAAGAGTGTAAATATTTTATCGTGAATATCTTTCCTTAGGCCTTTTTTCCCATTTTACAGGCATCAGGAGTGGTTTGGTACAGTTGATGTGCATTGAAATGCGAGTTATCGTTTTCTCCTTAGGCCTTTTTTTCCCTTTTACAGGTCATATTTGTCGTATTTATTGTAAATCCCTGGTCAGGCAGTAAGGTCATGATCGGTGAGCAGCAATTTAAGGTCCTAGGGGGCGTCACCATTCTCGAATGGGGCCGCCCAGGGGGAGGGGCTAATGGTCTCTCCTAGAACTTCAGGGGCATGGATATCCACTTGGTTGGAAGGGTGCGGGGGAGGGAGTCACGCTTTCCTTAGGCTGGTAGCCACCCCGCACGAACACTATGACATCATCAAATGGCGCAAAGTGAAAGAGCCCTCCTTTTGGTTTAATGGAGTTCACGGAGCGTACGGGGTAACCGGGAGAGGGACGTACTCTCCCGGTAACCGGGCTCTGTTGCGCATGCGCACTCATACATGAGGGCGTAGCTGGGTAGTAGGACCTGACACCGGTTAGCAACTTTTCCGTAGGCCCAGAACTGTTAGGATGCAAAATTTATACGTAGGATGTTAGATTCTGTTAGGAAACATGCTGTATTAGACATTTGTTAAGGTTAGCCCTTTCATACCTGTCTACATTGCTGTATATCTAATGTCAGAATTTTGCATATTAATGTTTGTATTAATGTTTGATTTCACAATTTTAATTGTTTTCATATTATAATAAATACGGCCGGGGGGTCGTGAGACCCCTTTGCCTTCCAAAGAAATTCCTAGCATGACTATTACTTTACAGTTGGTGTGGTGGTGTACAAGACAGAGAGGGGGTGGTCGGTAGTCCCAGACCATACAGAGTCGCGTCGCCCAGGCTTAGCCACTCGCAGTTTGAACCAACCTCAGAAAATGAAAGTTATCTCGGTTTCCATATGCCTGGCCCTGGGGTTCAGTTTCAGTTGGAGCAATTCATTGTGGTTTCGTTTTTAATGTTGGTAAATTAAAGCTGAAAAGGTCATCCTAAGCAACCATCTGTGTAAGTTAGTAATTGGATATACATTAAATTAACCAAAGCACTCTCTGGAGAGCTAACCACCGGGGAGGCTGCAAACACTAATGTCTTCTAAGGATGCAGAGACAGGCAAAAACTGTGCAGACGAAACCTAAAAGCATAAGTAAAAAACAATATAATTTACAACGTCAAAAGCTCCAACTTTCACAAATGCGAGAGTGATTGCATTGCAATTGCTTGTTTTGTAAGGCTCGGGAAGATCAAGTAATTTACCATGGATCACAGAATGTCGAGTAGATGCCAGAACTCGATACTACCCCTGAAGTTGACAGCACCTGAGGAAAACAGTATTCTTTAATTTACATGGTTTCATAAAAGTCAGGCGAATAAAACCCAACATTTTTTTGTGCACTGTTAATAATTATAAGTAAAGTGCCAATAGCTTCCACTTTCATAAATGCGAAAGCAATTGCCTAGCAAATGCTTGTTTTGTAAGGGACGGGGAGATCAAATGATTTACCATGAATCACTGGATGTCGAATAGATGCCAGAACTCCATCTCAGTTCCCAAGTTCCGAAGTTGACAGCACCCGAATAACACACAATTATTTAATTTTCACGGTTTCTTTAAAGTCAGTAACATAAAACCCAACATTTTCTTGCACACTGTTATTAATTTTAAGTAATCGTACACGTTATGTGTCGGTGAATTTGTGGCCTGCCAGTATTTCATCTGCTTGTTTTCAGCAGCCATAGGTTGAAACAAGCATTTGCAATGCAATAGGTCTCGCATTTACACCAGTTTGAGCTACTGACATTACAAATGACAATGCCTTTTATTTTTGTTTTCGTTTTAAAAACATAAATAAAAGGCATTGTCATTTACAATGCCAATAGCTTAAACTCTCATATACTGAACATGTAGGTATTCTATATATCTGCAGAGATAGTGATCTCACACCTATATCTGCAGTGATGGTGGTCTCACACTTATATCTGCAGTGATAGTGATCTCACAACTATATCTGCCGTGATGGTGATCTCACACCTATAGCTGCAGTGATTGTGATCTCACACCTATATCTACAGTGATCTCACAACTATAGCAGAAGTAATGGTGATCTCACACCTATATCTGCAGTGATAGTGATCTCATACCTATATCTGCAGTGATGGTGGTCTCACACCAATTCCAAAACAAAAGAGGAGCGTAGAGGTACTGATAGAGTCACCCTCCTGACGGAACTTTCATAATCAAAGAGATTCTATCAAAAAAAGTGAAAATTGATAATATTTATATTGGTTTTGGTTTTTCTAAATCGTGCTAGGCTCTCTCTTAAGGGTGGAAAGACGAGAGCACAATGTGCTTTTTAAAATACCCCTCACACACTAAAAAAATCCATTAGTGTCATGCTTCATCATAGGGGTCTTCCCGCCCCTATAACGGGACGGGGCGTGCTACGACCAAACGAAATACGCGGGAGCACTTATATTGTGACAGTGGCTATGTGTAAGTGCACGGGTGTCAGTGAAAGTGTAGGGACCTCAAAAAGTGAGTATAAAAAAAGTTTAAAAATTCCCTGGCATAGTAGAAAAAAATTCTTTTATTCACTTCTCTAGCTGGGAACATTAAGAAGGGGTTGTGAGGTAGAGCATTAGCTAACTACCTAGTCGACATGTTTCGTAAGCAGTCCCCTACTGCTTACTCATCAGGACCAAATAGCGATCCCTACTTGTATGTACTCAGTTCTACAGAGATATGCCTACTGTCCTACAAACAGTACAGCAAAAATAAGCTGACTGTTTGTGCTTCGGGGCATGAGTTGGCCCAATGAAGCAAAAAATGGTACAAATAGTGCTAAAAAAGGACCTGTTGTGGTCTTCTTTTCAGTTATTCTTAATGCCCCATGAGCTTGCAGGCGAGGGGTGTTCTGCGCGGTTAATGTCCGGCGAGAGAAAGAATCATTATTCCCACCCCCGTGCTGTACCATTTTTTGCTTCATTGGGCCAACTCATGCCCCTAATGCTCTACCTCACAACCCCTTCTTAATGTTCCCAGCTAGAGAAGTGAATAAAATAATTTTTTTCTACTATGCCAGGGAATTTTTAAACTTTTTTTATACTCACTTTTTGAGGTCCCTACACTTTCACTGACACCCGTGCACTTACACATAGCCACTGTCACAATATAAGTGCTCCCGCGTATTTCGTTTGGTCGTAGCACGCCCCGTCCCGTTATAGGGGCGGGAAGACCCCTATGATGAAGCATGACACTAATGGATTTTTTTAGTGTGTGAGGGGTATTTTAAAAAGCACATTGTGCTCTCGTCTTTCCACCCTTAAGAGAGAGCCTAGCACGATTTACAAAAACCAAAACCAATATAAATATTATCACTTTTCACTTTTTTTGATAGAATCTCTTTGATTATGAAAGGTCTCACACCAATATCTGCAGAAATAGAGATCTCACACCTATATCTGCAGTGTAAGTGATCTCACACCTATACCTGCAGTGATAGTCATCTCACACCAATATCTGCAGTGATAGTGATCTCACACCTATATCTGCAGTAATAGTGATCTCACACCTATATCTGCAGTGATAGTGATCTCACACCTATATCTGAAGTAATATCTGCAGTGATAGTGATCTCACATCTATACCTGCAGTGATAGTGATCTCACACCAATATCTACAGTGATAATGATCTCACACCAATATCTGCATTGATGGTGATCTCACACCTATATCTGTAGTGATAGTGATCTCACACCTATATCTGTAGTAATAGTGATCTCACACCTATATCTGCAGTGCTAGTGATCTCACACCTATATCTGCAGTGATGGTGATCTCACCTATATCTGCAGTGATAGTGATCTCACACCTATAATCTGGAGCAATATCTGCAGTGATAGTGATTTCACACATATATCGGCAGTGATAGTCATCTCACACCAATATCTACAGTGATAGAGATCTCACACCAATATCTACAGTGATAGAGATCTCACACCTATATCTGCAGTGATAGTTATCTCACACCTATATCTGCAGTGATAGTGATGGTGTTCTCACACCTATATCTGCAGTGATGGTGATTTCATACCTATATCTGCCGTGATAGTGATCTCACACCTACATCTGCTGTGATTGTGATCTCACACCTATATCTACAGTGATAGTGATCTCACACCTATATATGCAGTGATGGTGATCTCACCTATATCTGCAGTGATAGTGATCTCACACCTATATCTGAAGTAATATCTGCAGTGATATTGACCTCACACCTGTATCTGCAGTGATAGTGATGTCACACCAATATCTGCAGTGATGGTGATCTCACACCAATATCTACATTGATAGAGATCTGACACCTATATCTGCAGTAATAGTGATCTCACATCTATATCTGCAGTGATAGTGATCTCACACCTAGATCTGCAGTGATAGTGATCTCACACCTATATCTGAATTAATGGTGATCTCACACCTATATCTGCAGTGATAGTGATCTCACACCTATATCTGAAGTAGTGGTGATCTCAGACCTATATCTTCAGTGATGGTGATTTCACACCTATATGTGCAGTGATGGTGCTCACACACCTATATCTGCAGTGATAGTGATCTCACACATATATCTGCAGTGATGGTGATCTCTCACCTATATCTGCAGTGATAGTGATCTCACACCAATATCTGCAGTGATGGTGATCTTACACCAATATCTTCAGTGATGGTCATCTCACACCTATATCTGCAGTAATAGTGATCTCACACCTAGATCTGCAGTGATAGTGATCTCACACCAATATCTACAGTGATAGTGATCTCACACCTATATCTGCAGTGAAGGTGATCTCACAACTATCTGGTAGATGCATCAAAGTTATGTTTTGCGAGTCCTTAATAGCGAATTTTAAGGAATCGCTATTAATGACTAGCAAAACGGGATGCATGTAGGAATCGCAATGTTAATAGCGATTCCTACAGATTCCTTATTTGCGATTCGGTAATAGCTAATCGCTAATAAGAAATGGCTTTCCCATTCATTCCTATGGGCCTTTAGGCCCATAGGAATGAATAGGAAAGCCATTCCTTATTAGCGATTAGCTAATACCGAATCGCTAATGTTCCGCTATTTCAAGGGTGCCAGGGTGTCCAAAGGACACCCTGTTGCACCCCTGAAATGGACCTGTGCACAAATGTTACACACACACATGCCCTAAGGGCATGTGTGTGCGCAACATGTAACTTTGAAAAATGCACAAAAGTGCATTTTTCAAAGTTTTAGCAAATTACCACGAAGTTCAACTTCATGGTAATTTGCTCCCCCTATTAGCGAATTCGCTATTTTTTGGGGTTTCATGCATTGCATTTAAGGAATCTCATTCTGGGATTCCTTAAATGCAAGAGCAATTTAAGGAATCTCTATTTAGAGATTCCTTAAATTGCGATTTCTGCATTTGGGATGATGCATCCCAAATGCAAAAATACCGGGAGCAAACGGCCAGAATCTAAGAATCTGGCCGTTGCTCCCGGTATTTTCTTTAATGCATCTGCCTGTATATCTGCAGTCACAGTGATCTCACACCTATATCTGCAGTAATGGTGATCTCACACCTATATCTGCAGTGATAGTGGTCTCACAACTATATCTGCACTGATGGTGATCTCACACCTATATCTGCAGTGATGGTGATCTCACACCTATATCAGAAGTAATGGTGATCTCACACCTATATCTGCAGTGATAGTGATCTCACACCTATATCTGAAGTAATATCTGCCGTGATAGTGATCTCACACCTATATGGGCAGTGATGGTGATCTCACACCAATATCTACAGTGATAGAGATCTCGCACCTATATCTGCAGTGACAGTGATCTCACACCTATATCTGCAGTGATGGTGATCTCACACCTACATCTGCAGTGATAGTGATCACACACCAATATCTTCAGTGATAGAGAGCTCACACCTATATCTTTAGTGATGGTGATCTCACACCTATATCTGCAATGATGGTAATCTCACACCTATATCTGCAGTGATAGTGAACTCACACATATATCTGAAATAATGGTGATCTCACATCTATATCTGAAGTGATAGTGATCTCACACATATATCTGAAGTAATGGTGATCTCACACCTATATCTGCAGTGATGGTGATCTCATACCAATATCTGCAGTGATGGTTATCTCACACATTTTTACTGTTAGCACTCCACTACAGTAAGGCCAAGCGAAAGGAGCCCCTTGGGTGTGAAGTGGCGTCTTGAGACCTCAATAAACAACAAAGGAAGGCTGAACTCTGGTGTTGAGAAGTGACTGGTTGAAGAGTTGAAGGGAGCCTCGGCAGCTGGCACAGGGGGAGATGGTGTACATGTGTCTCCTGGAGGCAGAGGGGGAGATGGTGTATGTATATCAGCACAGAAATCTGTTTAAACTAAACATTAGATTTAGGGTGAAGAAAAATACAGTAGCGTGAACGTTTTATTTTGGTGTAGACTGTGGGCTGTGCTGTTTTGTAATGTTGTCACTGGCAGACATAATCACATTTAGAAAAAAGAAACAGACTTCGGAAACATGATTCGTCACTACACGCCTCCTTTAGATAAGAAATACCCTCACGACAGCCGTTAAGCAAACGATCCAGTCCGGATGGGCCGTCCCAAAAGGAGACAGGGAGGTAACAAAGAAGCCTCATTTTCAATCGGAGGCCACCGTTTAGCATAAACGATGACGCCAGCCAATGAAAATGATGGGTGGGGCTTCAAGTGCCCTTCTGAAATCTCCTCTACCCCAATATGTTTAGCAACACGAGCAGCACATGCACGCTGCAACGCTAGGATAGACCTAAAAAGGACAAGGTCTTCCCAGCAATTAATGGTATCAGCTGCTAGTCGATCCAGACAGTAAAAAGAGAGGAGGGACAAAAAGTCACAATGCTTCATTCAACGCCTAAACATAGAAGGACAGATGCGGACACTGGCAATGACACTGCCCAACCAACACCAGGCGTTGCAGGTGACCCGGGGCAGGCTTCGGTTTCTGGTATGGTTTACCAGAGGCAACTGCAGAGGCTGTGAGCATGAGTGGCGACAATTACCTTGAGCTGTGCACGCATCTCGTGCACTTTGAGTAGGCATCTGCCATTAACAGTGTCTTCTTCGAGTAAGCAAACAAGCAAATATGGAAGCTCGGGCTGCAGTGGGTGAAGAGGATAGTGGATTAAGTACCCGGGACTGGTTAAGCCGGTGGGGGTGTAGTTGCTAGATATGATGGGTAATATGTACTGGGCTGTAGAGTGGCACATTTCTGGGTGGCAGCAAGCAGAGAATGCTGCTTTGCTCTTTAGAGATAGGTGTCAGTGTGTGGGGAGGAGTGGGAGGAGGAGGCCTGGATTTTATCACTGCATAGGGGCTTCGTGAAGGATGTGTGCAACAAGAAGCTCCACCAAAGCAGATAAGCACTGTACTTTGCTGATGGGAAACTGATAAGAGAAACACATGGAAGAACAGGACATAGAACGCCTACAGCCAATAGAAACGAGGAAAAGAAAGTGGCAAGGACCAATAAGAAGTGAAGGTGGGATGTAAGTCCCTTTTAAGATATATTTAATACAACAGATTTCACCTAAAAGTAGTTTCCTGTATTTAAGCAGTGGAAGGATACAAGTAATCCAATAAAAATGATGGTAAGGAAGCTATGCCCCTGAAGGGTGACAAACATAGGAAGAGAAAAGGAAGCCATTGAATAAGGAGCAAGCAAAAGATATTGACAATAGAGGCAACCAATGGTAAGCAGTGGGCTGAACTGGAGCCCATTGTAACTATTGGTAGTATAAAAAATAGGTCTTGGCAACCAGATAGCTAAGAGCTGTCTTTAGGCGAGACCTAAAATTACCGCCCTGCCCCACCCCACTCCCTAACCCTAAGATCTGGGCTAAAATTTTGGGAGCAGAAGAGGAACGAAGAGTCATGGTGAAAGGACTGTTATCCAGAGGGCGGCCAAAACGATTGCCTCCGCATACCTATACTGATCAATATCACATGCCCAAAGAAAGTGGAAGTACAACTGTAAAACAAAGCATGCCGGGAATGCTTAGAATGCCTTCCTGCAGTTGCATTGTTTGACTGCAATCTCTTCATTCCGACTGCATGAGCCTCGGCCAGTCTTCCATTGGCTCAGCCAAACTTCGAGTTGGAACAGCAGCAGCAGATTTCCCGCTCCGGAGGATGCTGCAGCTGATGCAGTATGGGCAACATATTGCTAAAGCAGCAGGAGCACGCATGCTTGACACTGAGGTTAAAGAATGCATTGATCAGGTATTGGCAGTCTGCCTTCTTACCACTCCTATAGGACTTCCGCCTTTAACTCTTATTGACAGCCGCCATCTTCACTTTTGTGACATTGATTGATGGGGCAGGTAATTCTCGAGCTACTCCTCAACATGAGCATTTCTTTTCCTTGTATTTGTAGGTGCCCGGCTCCAGGCATCTCCACTAACGGCATACGCCTGGGCTGATGCGGTTTAAGTACTACTTCTAATTATTTTATGCTTTTGATTGTGCACTGTTATCTTAATTAAACTTTGTTTCCAGTAGCTACAGCAGCTCAGGGCTGCAGTTGGAGTAGCTGCACTCCAGTCAGGCTTTTCTTTGCCCCTCAGGTTTCATCGCGCTTAGCGTGTTCTGGCCTAACATCACTGGTTTCCATAGAAACACATAAAAACAACGCAGTTGTGCGTGCATGCAGCCGGAGCACCTCTGGAATGCTGAAATCACACTTAAGGCAAGTCCATCTGCCCGTCTGCACCTGTTCCCCACCATCCACCGTGAACCCTGGTTCTTCCACTTCACACATCACATACTCGGCCTCTCAACTTCTTGACATCAACCCTTCCGGTCAGTCAGCTCCCTCCTGTCCTTCATTCCCTACCGTTTTGGAAGTTCTTCTAGCTTGTCATCACTATAATTTCTCTTCCGTGTCAAATCTTTGTAGTTCACATGGCATTTCAGATCCATCCTCTGAGGTCCCTCCCAAATGCTTCCTTCTCAACAGTACATCTTTCCAACAGCATCATCTGGACATTTTTGATTTCTTAGCCCTGTACTCTCCTTAAGCTATTTTCCTTAAGGAAACCTAGCCATGCGGTTTCTCCTCCCCTGACATTGCGGCTGCCATCCCTTAGGGCTGCTCCATTTCTTACGTTAACCATCAAGGTAAGTGCGGGGGTAGCCTTGCATTTATTTATGAATCTTCTCTTACCAGCACAATCCTCAATCCTTGCCCTTATAATTTTGGTGACGTCACGATTCTCTCGCAGAAAATGTATTCACCACCCCCCTTCTCATGGGCCCTCGACAACCTCCCCCCAACCACCGATTTGACCACTAAATTTGTGGACAATGTGGTAAAATTATTAGCTCCCTTTTTGTTGAAGTTCACAAATTTTCTGGTCCTTTGCGCCTTTAATATTCTTCTTGGCCTCTCCTCCGATTAATTCAATGGTAGTCTCCCTGAAAGATTCCTTAACTACCTTCGGCTTATCCCATCATGATTTGGCCCCCCACTCACAAAGCAGGGCCCCTTCTCAACCCTATTTTTTCCAACACACTCAGTATCCACACCTTTCCTCCTTGTACTCATCTGGTCAAATCATTAGGCAGTTCCCTTCCCACTTCCACTCAGGACCCAGTTTACCTCTGCACTGCTGGGCTAAGGTCAACTCCACTAACCTCTCTGAAGCCCTGAAGTCTAAGCCTGTTAGAAATTCTGCACATATCTGTGTAGACTCTGATCATTTTAATTATTAGTTAGGCAATGCCTTGTATTCCTTTATCTCGCTCAACACACAGTGCTACTTCCATAAGACACCTACGGCATCCTGGTACAACAATGAGCTGAAGGCTGCTAAACAACAGAGCAAAACGTTGGAGAATGCTTGTCGCTCCTGCTCCAACCCTAGCGATAAGCTGATTGGTAAATTGGCTAGCAAATACTACCATTTCTTAGTTCAATCATGACATGTATTACAATACTAGAATAATAGCACCCCAAAATCTCCTTGGGGAAATTGTCAACATTGGAAAAGACCTAACACATCCTGCAGCATGCCATAATGCAATTTCCTTCCTCAGACAGTTTGCTCCAATTTAACTAAAAAAACATCGGCCGATCCTTACACCTTGAGTCAATGCCGGCCCATGTCTCTGCTGCCCATTAGGGCTATATAAGAAATTGGGCTGCTAGTTGAGGGGGTAAATCACCACTCAAACAGAAACTACAGTCCTTGTCAGGGTGAAGTCCCAAGAAAACCCTAAATGATTCTGTGCTCAGCCCCCTGGTAGCTTGACACAGAGTAGTCAGGCTTACCTTAGAGGCAATGTGTAGAGTATTTGTGGAACACTGCAAACAATCGCACAGTGAAAATAAACCTGATTCTAGTGCGTATCAGAAATACCTAATGTAGCGCTATCTTTACATGCAAGTAATGTTTCTGTGTAGTCTTGCATTCTCAAACTGCATGCTTGAAAAAGATCCTCTATATCCCTAAAATATGGTTTGAAAAACGACCTTTTCTCAAAACGTTTTATTGTTGCCTCTCCTTTATTCTTACAAATTGCCCTCTCCTTCCCTTCCATTCTCTGCATGTCATCTCTTTCTCTGTGTAAAACCTACTCTGTCACATGCATGTTTGCCTTAATCTCTATTATTCTATTTCTGCAAACTGCCCACAAAGCATTTGCAAGATCATATTCTTTGTTCCTCTGAAAGTCATACCCCTGCAACCTAACAATACCTAAACTTCAACAGATCATCTATTAATTCTACCAAACACCTACTAATGGGAACATATAACTCCTTTTAATTTAATCCACCACAAAGAAACTGGAGTGAATGCGTGATATGGTTTGCTTGAGCACGCTGAGACATATCTGCCAAGTTTCCCAGGTCCATGTGTGATGTGCTACTCAAGTTCAGGTTTTTTCTTTGAATTGTGGGACTTGTAGTCCTGTTTGGTAATGCAGTAAACAAGACTACAAGTCCCAGAATTCAAAGAAAAAACCTAGACGGAAGCAGCACATTACGCATGGACTTGGGAAACTTGGCAGGGCTGCTAAAACTAATCCCAGCAGCAAACAATCACCAATAATACTGGAGTAACCATTTACCCGGTGCAGCGTGCTGCCCAGCATAAAGCGCTTTAACGGCTCTTGGCAGCAAACAGCGCTTTAAATGGTCCGGTACTGAGTACCTGCACTTTTTTATTTTGAGAGGGAGAGTACCTGCTCTTCTTAAGAGAAGAAGTGATGCTTTTAATTGGAGCATACGAGCACTTCTCAGAACAAGCAGGTACTCTGGTACAAGGTGGCTAAACTTCTATCTTCTAGGTTTTTGTCTTCAGATGTGTAAGTATCAGTTGTGAGCAGAGGCTGCTCCAGGCCTTTTTCTAGAGGCCCAAACAGCTGAGGTGTGTTGATGATTGACAGCTCGGAGACACGGCGCCCGCCTCCTTCCCACCCATCCTTCCTTTGTTACGAGTGCCACGCTGGCGCGAAAAGGAACAGGAACTGCGAGAAACTGATCAGAAAGGCCCCGACGTGTGAAGCAGGGTGTGAAACTGACGTGCTACAAACCCGCCTTTTCTTCGAGGGTGAAAAAATTAAGTAGGGCATGCAAATGGCGTCTGGAGCTTATAGTTAGACAATGCAGCCCTGGAAGCAGAAATGTTCACAATACCAGATTCAGCTGGGAAGTATCCGCCGTGTAATTTTTAGAGAGAAATAAACAGACCAAATCAAACAAAACCGCTGTCACCAATAAGTCGATTTTCTACGAATTCTGAAGATAGATTCAGGCTGATGGTAGGCATGCGCAACCGGTTCATCTTGCTTTTCGATATTCCTGCTTTAGCTCCAGAGGTAAATCTTGGCTTCTATCTTTTTGGTCTCACCTCACTGGTGGATGCAGCTGAACTGATGTAAAACAAAATACCTAAATCCTAAAACATTTAGGGCCTCATTTATGAGAAATGACGCATCGCTGCGTGAAAGCAGTGATGCGTCACTTCTCAGTGCGCACTCCTTGCAACATGATTGATGCGTCATATTTATAATATGACGCATCATGTCGCAAGGAGTTACAGATACGTCAGTATTTCTGACATATCTGTAGGCGCAAAAGTGACGCATTGATGGAGTGTGTGACAAAAGTGACGCAACTCCAGCAATGTGTACATTCACATGGGCAAGTCCCATGTTGTTAGTGCCTGCGTCAGTCTTACGCCTGCCATGAACCAGGCGTAAGATTTTGATGCATTAGCGGCCAAGAAATGGCGCAGTGAAATCTTATAGATTTCACTGCGTCACTTCCATGACCCTTTCTTGCGTCAAAACGCCCCCCTTGCATACATTATAGCTGGCGCAGGTATAATGTGGCGCAGGGGTTTACAAAGTGACGCATCTACCTAGATGTGTCACTTTGTAAATATAGTGTAAGAAGGCACATTTTTTACGCCACTGGTGCGTCACGAAAAGTGACACACCAGCGGCGTAAAAGTGACGCACAGCCTCATAAATGAGGCCCATAATCCATAATGTTCCATTTTCTATCCATATTTCGAGCTTCGTTCACACGTTTATTGCAGTGGGCGAAAAACCTTACTGCAATTTGCAACCAAACACATTTTAGTACAAAAAGTCGCTTTTCAGTTTTAGTTTAAAAACGTATTTTTTAAAGAATTTAAAAACATCCATATTAAGATCTTGGCTGCTATGGTCCAGATAATTTCGTGTTCACAGTTTCTTTCAATCACAACTTAATATCAACTGTATCCTAGACAAATACTCTTTTACTAATCATGTCTTTTCAACCTTAGTACAATGATTTATGTTATTTTGTGTGCATGTTCTCAACCTTTTTGTTTGCCTTTCCTTTAGATTTTGTTTGTTCCATTGATTGTCTTATTATGTATTTTTATGTAAATGCGTTGATTTCCCAAGTGTTCCCAATTTCGAATGCTAAAATCAGCAGGCATTTAACTGGGGGAGAAGGACGGGCAATTACTGGAACATGCAGATTTTGTAGCGGAATGCAGGAAGGGCATAGGTGACATTTTCCTATATGGACCCCCCATTGAATTTGGACGTTAGTGTCATGCTGTTTTCCTCCAAATGTCAGCCCCATCTTGCGATTCCTGGATTTTTCCCCATCTCAATGTCCATTGGATCTCATTCCCACAAATAGGCCCCTACCACCAAATCTAGGCCTGATCAAAACATGGAAATTGAGCTTCTCTTTTCTTCTCAGCAGCACACCACAGTATTCACATGCCCTCTCTCCTTTCAGCATCCCCCTGCACGCAAGCTCCTCATTGACTCTTAGATAGTTTTTGTCTAACATTGACCTTTGTGTAGAGCTAGTATCATTTTAGGTTGTCCTAAAGTCCAAGGCATCTAAAAATTTAGCCTCCTGACCTCCTTGAGTAGAATAGGATAACTAGTGCACAAGTAGGAGGGATAAAAAGACCTCGACTAAGGAGATTATCCCAGAAGAACCAAACACCAGGCTGAGTGTCACCCCCTCTCCAATACAAGAAACATCACTAATGGAAATCCAGCAAGACCCCAGACCGGGCTGGCACATAACTGGGGAGGCGCGAAGGCTTTACGTCAGAGGACCCACTCTAGGTAGTCGAGCTCCATGTCCTTGGAACCTTGGTGTTTATAGGCATTGGCTCCCGTACTGTCTCCTGGCCACTGGCAAAGCCATGTGCAACACAACACATACCATGCATCACAGCACATGGGTCGGCTCCATCATGCTGGATATGTGTATGCCTGATCTCAGCCTGTGAAGAAACAGCAGACCAGTATAATAGTAGGAGAGGTCTGATGTTTCTTCTTTCCACTTGAGCAAAAATGTTGAGTTCCCAATTTCTTTATAAAGCTTAATACTGGCATTCGGCTTGTTCCTGAGTGCTCCCAGTTCTTGAAAATAGGGGAATTGAGCCACATCACACACCCTCTTTCGGGACTCCCCCCTCTTCAAATTGCTGCTACCACACTGTCTAACTGACAGCAGCTCTTCGAAGTAACTTTGAGGTGCATTAAGCAAAATACAAGCTCCGACTTGACCGAAAACTGGATCTATTCCAAACTCAATACACCAATTCAATAGAGCAACCTAGATGTACTCACACCACAATGTCAAACAACCAACGCAAAACCTCAAACACGTGACCCTCTCAAGGGTCACGCTCACAAGATTAATACCAAAAGGCTATGGGCCCATCTCCCACTCTCCCAATGATAAATGCATCTCAGAATATCTTTACTTGACTTAAATAGAGTGCCTGACATATCTTTTACAAAAATATTGTCCCATTAAGTGAAGACTTTTTATTATTAACCCCAGTGGGGCAATATTTTTGTAGATGATATCTAGGGCACACATGTATGCCATTCCATATTCTGATGAAAATATTCTGGTAGCACAACCTCACCCAGACATCTCCGCCTAAAAAAAAGGGTGCAGATGACATTCTGCATGAATCTTCCAAAAGTGCCAAGAGGCCAAGGAATCGACGAATGAGGCACAAATCAAAACATGCTCCTTTGAACATAAGAAATATAGTGGCTGGTGGCAGTTATGTTGAGAAACACATACAATATTGTGACACTTCAGCATATAGGAGCATTATTTCTCTGCAACACCCAAGCGTGTATTTGCCTGTAAGCAAATGATGTGCTAATCCCATACGGCTGCTTTGCTGACCAGATGTAAGGCAGATGGGTCCCTCCATCCAGCGCTGTATGAAGCCCCTTGCCTCCAACAGTGTATGCAATGGAGTCAATGTCCCAGCAGAGTTTGATATCCATGACCAGGAAGAATTTACTTTATTTATGTATTTATTCAAAGTTTTTTCAATGTAGTCAATTCAGTTTAATGAATGGTATAAAACATTTTAGTAAGAAACAGTTTTGATCCTAAAAATAAAACAAAATACTTCCTTAGTGATAAATTTACTTTTGCTAAAAAAAAAACAATTATTATAAATGTAAATATATTTGTAGGTGAATCCTATCTCTATTTTACAGAGTTTTCAATTTAACATCTATTTCCAGATGTTCAATGATTGGGTTAATGTCTTTATGTCTTTCAGATGCAACTTTGATACAGTTATATGATATGGCATCTGGTGTTTCTTGTTCCATACAAGAGTCAGAGTACGAGGTCCCCTGTAATTCCGATGGACCTGGTGGCATGAGTTACCGCCCCAGAGGAATAAAGAGATCCGCTTAACTGTGCTGGCGCATTTTCTTTCAATTGAAACTCCATGTGGTAGAAGCAGGTGGATTCTTCAGGTGGAATAGTGGGAAATAAGGAATACTCATGTCAATTGCGACTGGAATTACCTATTCCCCGGTAAAGCCTCATCCACAGGGCACCCATAGGGTCCTACACATAATACATGAAAACAGCAAGTGCTAGTATGCATGGAATTGGTTAGTTTGAGGCATCTAGACCTCAAAATGATGTGAGGATGGATCCCATAGCACCCAGCAGATACAGTCAAGGGGCAATCAGCTGAGCCAAATGTAACTACACAAACGTTTTTCTGAAGTCAAATTGGGATGAGAAATGGAAAAACATTTTAAAGGAAGTGCACTTTTAGGTTTTTAGGTCAAGCCTACTAGGCAGTGCTTGCGACGTCTGCTAGGAGACAAATTGGGCTTACCAAGAAACTAGAGGGGCTTGGAGCCCCCCCCCCCATTGCTTTATTGTTTGGCTTTACTTGTCAATTTTGTTTGCTTGATTTTTATTGGTGTCCCAGATTGTCAATCTTGTGTTTGCTCCTTTCATGGAACATTGCTTACTTACAATCCCTTTGACTGGCTGGTGCAGCATTGCTTGGATTTCAAGCACTACTTTTTTCTTTTGTGTGAAACACTCCATTAATGCATGTTTTTTGACCAGTCCCTCTACTGTAAAACTCTCCCTGTGTTCTCTCCATTGCTCTCTGTTGCCCGACTGCTTCTCCCTGCCCTCATCCTTCTTTCACTTGCCTGTGTGCTTCCTCTCTCCATTGCTTTTCCCAGCTGCACCCTTAGTGTTGCGTTCCCCAACCCCCGTGTTGCTATCACTCTTCACCTACCCGATTTGCGTCCCTTACAGCCCACATTGTTGTTTTTGCATCTCTTTCCATGTTGCTTCAGTATTCAATCCCATGCCCCAGTGTTGCTTCCACTATACCCCACCTTCCTCCATGTTTTATTTATGCATTTTTATATAGCGCAAAATTTACCCAGAGGTGTCAGAGCACTTTACAATAGATTGAAGTAAATTACATAAGAAAGGAGGGTTGCATTGAAATAGGTAGCACTATTTATAGGTACTCATGGTGGAATTTACATATTAACAAGTTGCAGACATATTCACGATTATAAAAACGACAGGTGGCACGATTAAGGTAATAAAAGAACAGAATACATATTTACAAAACTGAACTCTCAGGAATGGCATGTGGCAATCAGGGTCACGACCTGGGTTGAGGCAAATTGTTCACAGAACTGTCTTTGGAAGAGAAGAGTTTTAAGATCTGTCTTGAAAGAGGCGATGGTCCGAAGGATTTGAGGTAGCGAGTTCCAAGTTCTAGTTGCATTAGCTGAGAAGGATTGTGCCATAAGTCTTTCCCTTTTGAAAGTAGGAGGTGTGAGCAAAACATTTTCAGCATTGCGTGAGGGTCTGGAGCTGCCTGCTATTTTGAGTTTGTTGGCCAGCTAGCGAGGAGGTAGACGCTTGTATGGCTCTATGGGTAATGCAGGCAGTCTCGTAAATTGGCCTTGCTTCAATGGAAAGCCAGCAAAGAGAAATCAGCATAGGTATAATATGATCATTTCTTTTGGCCCCAAAGTGAAACGTGCCGCTGAACGGAGGATGGGGTTTAGAGGGGATAGGTGGTTTTTGGGGAGGCCAGCAAGGAGAGAGTTGCATTAGTCCAATCTGGAGAGAACCAATGATTGGGTCAGGGTTTTCAGGTCTTGCTCAGGAATTAAACGTGGAATCCCCCAGAAAAGGCACAGTTGGTAAAGTGTGTTCTAGGCCATGGTATAGGAATGTAAGCAGAGTCTTTTGTCCAGGATGACACCTAGGGATTTAGCGCTGTCAACAACGGTGGGTTTGTTGTTAAAAATGTTCAGATTATCCACCCATGATTGTACAGGAAGAGGAGAGTTTGAAGTAGAACAAAGACGGAATTCAGTTTAAGAGGGATTCAGAATTAGATGATGAGATGACATCCCGCCTTGGATGTAGTTGAGGGTGGTGTTGAGGATTGAAATGTCATGTGCGGAGGACACCTTAGGTAGATTTAGGTCTCATCAGCATAGAGGTGTTTTTTAGGAGGTTTCCCAGCGGTTCAATGTAAAGATTGAAAAGGGTGGGCACGAGGATCGAGCCTTGAGGGACGCCTTGTTCCACAGCCTTTGATGTAGAGAGACAGTTTGCTATTTTGATCATTTCAGATCTGCCCGAGAAGTATGATTCAAACCGTTTGAGCTCTGTGCCTTCAAAACCCATTCTTTGATTTAATGAATTCAGAAGAGTGTCAAAGGCTGCAGATAGGTCCAGATCGATCAGGAGGCAGTGCTTGCCTGAGTGAAGTACTCGCAGGCCATTGTTCATAACTTGTAGCAGGGCTGTTTCAGTGCTGCAACCTTGAGTGAAGCCAGATTGAAATTCATCAAGAAGGGTGTTGTCCTTGATATGTTGGGAGAGTTGTTCCGCTATGCATCTTTCAGTGATTTTAGCAAGAAAGGGGAGGTTGGAAATAGGGTGGAAATTGCCGAGGTTATTCACATCAGCAGAGGGTTTCTTTAAAAGTGGGGTAACCTGCCCTGTTTTGAGGGCAACAGGAAGGAAGCCTTGGCCAGTAGGGGAGCGTGTAGGAGTAAAAGTCCAAGGCAATGTCGCTCGGGATAGGGTCGATAGAATGGTTTGAAGGTTTTCTTTTCAGAATGCTCTTGAGGAGGGCATCGTCGGTGATGAGACCAAAGCTGTGCCAGATGTCTTGGGTTTGCAGTCCTCAAGGGGGAAGGAGGAGTGACAGGGTCAATTAGCTATTTCACTTTTTCATTGAAGAATTATGCAAATTCTGCTCAGATTTGATGGTTGAGGAAGAGCTGCTGGTAGTTTTGATAAAGTCAAATAGTTTTTTTGGTCTGTTCTTGGCAGAGTCGAGGAGGGATTTTGAAGTGATTTGCTTTTACATTAAAGATGTGTTTGTGATAGCACGATCTTGCGTAACGGAGATTAGAGAGATTAATGGTGGAAGAGGATTGCCTTCATTGCTTCTCCAGGTACCTCAGGTTCTTTCTTTCTTCATAGAGGGATTTATTGACCCAAGGTGCAGAAGGTGTGGGCCTTTTCTTTTTGCTTTGAAGTGGAACAACATTGTCAATCACAACAGAAAGACTGGTGAGACACTGGGTGGTCAAATCATCGATGTCAGAGTTCGGGCGGAAGACTGCAAGTGCCTTCATGGCTGTGTTGAAGAGAGTGTCAAGGTTGATGTTTTTGGTGTTGCGGAACGAGGTAGTAGCCCTTTTAGGTTGGTCAAGGGTTACAGAATGAGATAGGTGCAATGAGAATGGGATGAGGAAGTGGTCAGATCAGTCTACTGGTATAGGATCAATGGCTGTTAGCATATCTTCTTTGGAAATAATGCGGTCAAGTGTAGAGCCCTTGGAATGTGTTTGTTTGCGCTGTGTTGTAAAAGATCATTTCCTGAGAGAAATGTAGCAAGCTGGTTGGCAGCTGAATCTTCCAAAATGACCCAGTGAAGATTAAAGTCTCTTAGAAAGATCACTTTGTCGCTTTGTGAGTATTTGTCACTAGCAAAGTCAGTGAATTCCTCTGTGAAGGCAGAGCAGTCATGTGGTGGGTGATAAATGGCATGAAACCTGAAAAGGGAACTGTGCTGTACCTGAAATTCCAGGGAAAGGCATTCGAAGGTGCGGAAAGAGCTACTGGGAAATTCCTCGAATTGAAGGGAGTTTCCAAAGACAACTGTGACGCCTCCCCTAACTTTACCCTCTCTATCATTTCTGATAATGGAATAGTCCGGGGGAGCAGAAGATCGGAAGTAGTATGAGAGGTGTCATTGAACCAGGTCTCAGTGAGGAAAAGTATATAAAGATTGTTTTGATTGATGGTGTCTGAGATTTCCAGTTTGTGTTTAGTTGCAGATCTATAGTTATGAAGCAAACTGTGCAACTCTAAACTAAAATTACTGTTTTGGTAAAGGGGGTTTCAGGCCTCTTGAAGCAATGAGTGTTCCTGTGTGATGGTGCCTAGGTTATACATGGCTGGCGTTTGGTTCGGGTCAGGGAGATGGTTGATATAATGCAATGATTTGTGTTGACTGGAGAAGAGAAGGTGGGGGGGTTAGAGGTATTATAGCTAGTCAGTAAATTGGAAATGTCTGTTGAGGACAGATTGTGTGCAGCTTGTTTGGAGGGCAAAAGCAAGGCGGGGGAGAAGATGTACTGGGGTATAAGATTATTATGTGGAGGGTGCATAGTCAAGTGGTGTTGGTTGGAAATAAGTGTTGGTGCAGCTGTGGTGAAGAAAAAATCTCAGGGCATTGATTGAAAGAAATAGATGTATTGAGTTTTAAATGAGGTGGAGAATGGTGAAGGCTGTGGTGGGATGACGGTAGGTGGGGTGGGGTGAGATGGGAGTCGAAGAAAGGCATGGGGTCGGGAGGTGAAGAGAAGAGGGAGGGGAGATGGCACTTGAGCTAGGTAGAGTGAGTGTATGGGGGCCGGAGACATGAACGATGAGGAGAATTGTCCAGGAGGGTAGATGTAGAAAGTGGATGTTTTTTCTTGGCTAGAGAAAGGGGGAGGGGAAAGGTAGAGGTTGCCAAAGGTGGGTAATGAGTCGAGCAGCAGTATAGGAATGAGGATGGGGTTGTGGAGAGATTTATGGGGTTTGAGAAGGATTCAGGTTAATGGGAGGGGAAGCAGGGGAAAAGTGATGGAGTGGACAAGAAGGGAGAGCGTATGGTGGAGGGGTCACCACGTGAGCCAGGAAGTCTGGCTGTTGGAAAAATTGACTGGATAAGGGGTTGAATAACCTAGGTGTGGGAAGGTTTCTTTGCAGTCCTGGGATGGTATGTGAGAGCAAATGAGAGTACTAACCATTGGATGGGGTGGGATGTTGAGTATTACATCCCAGCTGGAGAGATTGGGAGTAGGGAAAGCAGGGGGAAAGGAGGGAAGCTGGTGGGCCAGAGGGGAAGGCTGTTTCTCTTGAGAGAGCTGCCTTCTGGTGTCCAGGTGGATAGGGGAAGGTGAGAGTGAAGTGAGGGAGGAGTCCATTGGAGGGCCAGGAGGGCTCGAAGTGCCGGGTATGGTGAGGACGGATGGAAATAGATGGTTGAAATGAGAGAGAGCTAAGTGTCTTTAGCTTGAATCAAGACATTACCATTGTTGTAAAGAGAGATAGTGAGGGATCCATTGAAGCCAGCTGAAGGGGACATTTTTAGTTGGTGCCCATGTGGGACTGAGGAGGAGGAAGTGACGTTAAATGAGTTGTTGAAGACAGTGGTCCAAGATGAGATGTTGTTGGTGAAGAAAATGAGGTCAGTTTTGAGCCTCCCATATCGGCCACCATGGATTGGTTGACGAAAAGGGAATAAAGAAATTGTTCAACAGAGTTATGTTTGAACTTTTTTTTCTGATGCTTTGGACAGATTGGGAGGGTAAATGATCTTGAAACAGTTGCCTCCAACTTTCACTCGTTTGCTTGACATTGTAGTGGAGTAGGGAGGGTGTGTTAGGGATAATGGTGGGGAAGGGGAGAGCGCCACAAGTGTAGTGGCAGCGTGTAAAAGCAAAACGAGGTGAAGGCACATAACTCAGGGGAGCCTAGGTAGGACAGGTGAAAGGAGAGGACAAAGCCAAGGGTTGTATACCAGTTGAAGCTAGTGGCACGTTGACACTGGTGACCTCCGGCAGTGTAAGAAGGGTCTGGTGGGGTCACAGGGAGAGTCACCACACAGGCATCCTATAGTGGTTCTCTGATGCCAGTGAAAATAAACCGAATTTAAGGAAGACCCAGACTGCAAACAGCGAAGAGAAATAAAAATAGAAAAAAGTCGTCCTTCCACAGTTTCTATGTTGGGCCTCAATGGGAAGGAGAATAGTCCTTCCATAGTTTCAAGACAGGCACCTTGAGGGGAGGGTGAGTGTTCCCCCACGAATAACCTGCTATGGGGACCATACAGAGTTGTAAAGAGTGCACACATAATGAATATCAAACACACCACCTAAAAAGAGGATGAGTGAAAGGAGTAGTAAAAAAATGGGGTCTCAACAGGGAAACGGATGTATGATGTTACAACGCAATCATATAGATTGCAGTACATTATATAGCTATTTTTACAACGCAAGTAGTTACAACAACTTGCGCAGTAGGGCGCTGGATTTAGGAACAGTATGATTTACTATTCCAACTCCAGCCTACGTACAGTAGGGAAGGTGTTGGAATAGTAAATCACACTATTCCTTAGTCTAGAGCGCCCTCCAGTTGTAACAGCAGCGATGTAAATGTATTGCAGTGTTTTGACCGCGTTGTTAGGGTCGTTTCCCCAGGAAAACAGGTCCTCCAAAGTGCTGATAGAGCACACAGCATAAGGAGCGGGCAGGTAGAGTCAGCGCTTCGCCGTTTGGGCTCCTCTCTTCCCCGTGTTGCTTTGCCATTCCCCGCACCCTCCGCCATGTTGCTTCTGCTCCCCCGGCTGCCCACTTAAAAAAAAAAACTCCACATTTTGTTTTCTTTTCAGTTACAAACCCAACTGCACGGAACATGCCTACAAAAAAAGTGGGTGGCGTGTCAAAGCCTTTTTTAAATTTATTTTAATTTATTTTTTTAGCCAAGCTGCACAGCTTCGAGGAAGTTGCCTACCATTGGCATTGCCAGTGGTCTTAGTCACGCTGCACAGCGTGACTAAAACCATAGGCAGAGCCAAAAGGTCACAAAGATGAGACCTATTGGCTTTGACAATGCTTGTTGTATAGCCCTGCCTAACCCAGACGAATTGGAGCTCTTTACAATAAAAAGGTAGAATACTACCAATAGGCAAGCAGAATGATTGCTGATAGAAAAATAGAAAGAAAAAAATGATGGGAAACCATGGGAAGATAGCAGGGCTTGAAAGTTATTTGGACAACGAATGCCAATAAAATAGAAGTTAGATGGAGGATGGGGGCCAGGGATAAATGAACAAGAGGGTGTCTGGGGGAGTGAGAGGCACAGTGGCTACATTCAACAGATGCTACCCATGCTGGAAGGTTTGTGGCATGTGAATTCTTTATTATCCGTGTAACTAGAGCACGGTATGGCAGGATGAATGTGTTGTAATGGTACTCCAGTTTCTTAAGCCAGGAAGTAATCAGATATGCAGTGCACACACTGTAAAGTTCAGCCCTGTCAGGCATGTTTGGCCTATAAAGGCCAAGGATAATGGATGTGCACATTTCAGTTTGCACCTACCGATGCACAAAGCATCATTGAAAAAAGAAAGTGGCGAAAGTCAGCGTGACAAGAAAATATATAAGGCTGGTGTGTTAGGATTCAGCTCACAGGTGCAGCATGTCCCTTTGTATGGGACGCCTTTCTGATCCTAAATCCATTCTTACACATCAAAGGCCTGTGTTTAGAACTTGCCTGTTGACCAATGTGTAGTTTTGTGGCACTCTGGTGCCACAATTTGTACAAATGAGGTAAGTCCGCCATGTCGCTCATTTTGCTTTAGTGGTTAGTTCGCTGACCCTTGCATGTGAGATGTGGGAACTACACTGTTCACATACATGTGCCAGTGCCACGATTTAAAAATGTGTGCACTGATCAAATACCACAACCCAGTGTCTACCTCAGTGGCGGCCCGTGCAGGATAAGCGCGGTGAGGCGGTGAGGCGGGAAAAGGGGCCGCGTTGGAAGTGACAAACGTCAGGATAGGGAATGTTAAATAAAATAAATAAATAAATAAATAAAACCACTTACCTTGAGCTCGCCGCATCTCCAACTCGGTAATGCAACAAGCGCAAGATAAGTGGTTTTATTTATTTATTTATTTTACATTCCCTATCTCGTCATTTGTCACTTTCACCGCACCATCACCGCCCCGCCCTTGCCCCGCCTCACCGCTCCTACCTGCACGGGCTGCCACTGATCTACCAACTGCTATCAATCAATCAAATAGAGCTTGTAAAGTGTGCAGCTACTCTGTAGAGTGTCCCGACGCTACAGGTTCAGTAGACCCCAGGTCTTGCCGCAGGAGGGATAAAATCTCAAATGCATCATTAAAAAGCCAAGTTTTCAGGCTACGTTTAAAAGAGCCCACATCCCTGGTCACCCAAAGATACAAGGGAAGGGCATTCCAACTTGCAGCAGCTAATGTCGAGAAGGAGGTGCCTCCCCTTCTCTTCCACCTCGTTTGGTACAACAGCCCTACTGTGAGTTCTCACCTGGCAGCCCCCATCTCATCCTGGCACCTGTAATCCAGTCTGATCAGGTCCAAAACACTTCATGACCACCATGCCAAGCATCTACTGCCCAGGCCAGTATTTTTTTTGTGTGAGTGGTGGCTGGTGATGGGCACAGCACCTCGTTTTAGAGACCAAGGCTTACTTTTCATCATCAGGCTTTCACTCAGTGCAAGAGAGAGAACTGCAGTAAAGGGAAAAAGAAGGAGGAAGAGAACTGAAGCAAAATTGTGACAAACAGCAAAATCAAGGATGAAAAAGAACCTGAAAGGGTGAGAGGAAAAGGCAGGGCGTGTAGGGTGGTGGAAGAGAGATATGGAATAAAGACTAGGCCGCCGTAGATTTAGAAAGTATATTTTTGTGAAAATATGCAAATTATGCAGCAGATAGTGGATAAGATGATGAACTAGACTCATACAGAACATGTGGGACTAAAAAAGTGAACTATAGACTCTAGTGGCCCTGTTCGAAACTAGCAGTAGTTAAGCATTTGTGCAGCACTAGAATGGCTTGCTACACAAATCATCAGGTGGGTTGTAAGTGAGATGGATTAATATGTTTTACAATAACCTGTGTGGTATCCTCCCCTTAAAGGTGGCAGTATGGGAAGGAAGGAAAATAAGTTACGCCTCTGCTTCACCACATTCTGTAGCGGGAAAAAGGAAAAAATATTTTATACAACTCTCACCCACTCTAGTAGTGGAATGCTTTATCATCGGGTTGACACTGACTCCTAAAGGTCAGGGTGGGCTCAACCGTAGAGGGAGCTCTTTGAAGAGTTTTGGGTTTTTGTGTGGGTTATATATTGATTAGATGAAATTCCTCATCCACCCCAAGGTATCCCTTTATTAGTGGGGGATTCCACACAGGTTATTTGATATCTAATAAGGAGTACGTATCCCCTTACCTTTCATGTACAAAAGGACCCCTCTACCCTCCCAGGTCCAGGAGTCTCACTTCTTTTATTATTATTATTATTGCAGCTTATAGAGTGCACAGCTACCTCCAACGGAAGAGTCCCGGCGCTAGCAGCGGATGCAGAGAGGTAAGGCTGGTAGCATGGCTTTAAGGTAGGCCAAAAAGCCAGAGTCTTCCTAAATGAAGGTTCTGACTTGGCTTTCCGTATGTGCTCCGGCATGGAATTCCAAAGAGAGACGGTTTGAACGGGGAACGATCAGCCGCCAAGCCTGGTTTTTGCTAAGTGGGGAATAACTAAGAATTCCTGGTGATTCGACCTAAAAGCCCTGGTCTTGTGGTATTTCTGGAGTCTCTGCTTCAAGTATTGGGGGCCAGTGTTTTTAGCTGTTCTATAGGCAAGGGTCAGTGCCTTAAACTCTATCCTCCTTTTAACAGGCAGCCAATGCAGGCTACGCAGATGGGGGAAAATGCGGTGGCGGAGTGGCACATTTCTGATGAGCTTGGCTGCCGCATTCTGGATAATCTCCTGCTCTCATGTGTTTAATTAATAAGTTTTACTACAGTTAATTCTAGAAAAAAAAGGAAAACCATTCTAGTGTGCTTCAGGGGAATGAATCGCTCTCATCGGACAAATCTGATGGTCCTTGGTCAGATATAGTGAGACGGTCATTGCTGTTAGGTTCCGCCAGGAGGTGCTGGAACTATTTTCAGAGTGGGGGTGCTGTGATCAATATTACATCACTAGTCATGGGAACAGTGACAAATTCAAGCATCACACAAAGAACAAGTAAAACGAACGAGCCACACCCATTAGCTGGAGAAGCTTCAGGGTGATGTATGTAGTCAGTGGTGTAGTTAGTAGCACACCCTTGCAAATAAATTACTAAATATTGTGCGGTTGTGTGGTTGTGCACTAACATTTAAAGACAACACCTTTCACAGACATGCAGTTTTAAGGATCCAGCTACATAATGCACAAACATAAATTTGTAGAAATGAGGTTTCAGCAAATATTTTTCCTTTGCACAGCAATAAGTAAATTGTTTTGATTTGTTTTGATCCTATGAAAAATCTTTGTTTCCATGAGAATTCAGAATTACAAAAAAGTGCTTCATTTATGCTTTCTTAAAGGCTGTTATTTTTTACTATACACATCAAATATGTGTATAGTACATTTACAGGTATTTAAATGCTGTTGTGTTAAAAAAAGACATCTTACAACCTTTCCTTACGTAGTTCCTGTACTCCAGCAGGGAAACAACCTTTACAATGCAGTCATCACACCGCACTACATTTACAACGCAGCCATTACATCGCAACATCCTTTACAACGCCTGTCACTACAACGCAGCCATTACATTGCATGTTACTACAACTCATGACACTACAACGCATGTCACTATAACACAGGCATTACATCACATGTCAGTACAACACATACCATTACAATGCATAGTACCCCTACCCTATCCAACAATTACCCTACTGTTGCACCCCCCTGGAGTAAGAATAGTAATTTTTACCCCTACACTATCCGACACTTACCTTACACGCAATGTAATGGTATGCGTTGTAAAGGTATAATGCGATGTAATGAAATGTGTTGTAAATGTAGTTAAAAAAAATTAGTTGTAATGGCATGCAATGTAAATGTATGCGTTCTAAGGGATATTGCGCTGTGAAAACTGCGTTGTAAAGGCATGCATTGTAAATGTATGCGTTGTAACGTCATACATTCCTCCAGCGAGATTGCCACATAGTTCACTTTACAAAATACACTTACTTCGTCATCAGAAAATAAAAAGTAAACACCGATCTCCCTATTAAATGATTAAGCAGCAATATGTCAGGACACATAGCCAGACATTTGGCCTCCGGCTTTCAACGCACAGCAAAATCACACCCTCACCGCCTTGCACCAGGCCTCCCAGCAGCCTGCTCTCTGATGGGGCTTCGCTAACCTACTCTGTTGTCTTATGCCTATTTGTGCTCTCTGTTCACTCTACACCAACACTGTTCGACTCTGATATTATATGCTGACATGCTGTTCTATGCCGACATGCTTTCTTCTCATTTCACGTAATCACTGCCAATTTATGAATAAACTGTTGCCTAAGTCACCCCAATGTAACTCCACTAGAAACCACATTACCTGCATTTCACCCTGTCCATCGCATATCTCCTGTATACACTGTTGCAATGTATCTGTATGTAGCTTTGCTTACTGCATGGAATTGTATCTACTCTACTAATAACCTGTGCAACTGCCACTATCTATCATTTACTGTTTGTAAGTACTGTTCCATACAGTGTTAACTTAAGTCGACACATCTACCATAACTATTGTGTACTTTTCATCATCATAATAACTTTATTTCGACTTTTCAAGTCATAAAAGTACAGAGGTTAAAATATACAATTTAAATTACATCATTTTATTAATTTACAGTTGTAACTTTACAAGTTAGATTAAAGTGCAAAAAAGTGCCCATGGTTTTCAGAAAGCTTAAGCAGAGTAATTTTTAGATCTCAGTTATTTAAAAAAATAAATTAGTATAAAAACATTAAGAAAATTCTTACACGTAATGTTAAGAATATAGTACTTTTTATATACACTGTTATGGCAACAATGTATACATGGCGTATCTATGCTTATCCAATGTAAATGTAACTGTATTTACTCCTTATGTAACTCGTGCAACTGCTACTGTTTATTGTATACTTATTGGTATATTGTTGCTAGAGATTTCTGCTGACTCCATGTAATAGTACTTGGGCTATTTGTTTCCTGCCGCCTATCGTGCACTTTGTATACACAGTGTTGCCATGTACCTGTACTTTCCCAATATAATGGTATCTTCTCCACATGTAAGTCATGCAACTGCTACTGCTTATCATATACTTTCTGGCACACTGCTGTCAGACTGGTATGTAATTGTCTTTACCCCACATGTAACTTGTGCGACTATTATCTTGTCATCTATGTAAAGCACTCTGATACTTCCGGGTCATATCCATGCTATACACAACTCTAAACATAAATAAATAAATGCATACATAAATAAATAAATAAATAAATACATACATAAATAAGATAAAGACAAACTTTCTAGGAATGTTTATTGTTCATTCATCTTCTTAGCCCCGGCAAGGTTATTTCTGGGGGTGCTGCAGCCCCCCCACCCCGCACCATTATGGCTTCTACCATGCCTTGCACATCTGGAGTATCATTAATATTTGTGACAGGGAGGAATTGGGATTTTAGGTTCACAGAACTGCCGCAATGCCATTTTAAGGTTATGAGTCTGATTCTTCAAAGATTCATTTCTATCTTCTGAGAACTCGGGTTTGCACATTGCTGTGAACTTCATTCATGATCAGTCTTGCGTTTCCATGCTGGATCTTGTCCCACTTCACAGCTACTCTCAGTTGAATTGACCTTTTCCACTCTCTGAGAACTGCTTTATAGAAGCTTTTTCAGCATCGCCAGACGATAGTTGTGGAGGATTGCATGATTTCTTATTTATTTTTCATATATGTTTATGTAGTGTAGAATATGAGCTCGTCGTAAAGAGGGTATAAGGAGCATTATGGGCCATATGTATCAAGGCCAGATGGGATCGCAAACGCTGAAATGTGTTTGCGAACCCATTTTCACCAAATGGTATGTATGAAAGGATTTGGGTGCAAAATAAGGAATCGCAAAATTTGCCATTCCTTATTTTGCGATTGCATTTAAGGAATCGCAAATTTTGCGATTCCTTAAATGCAATGTATGAAGCAAAAATAATTTTCAAAATGCCCTTAAGGAATCGCAAATTACCATCAACTTCTAGTTGGTGGTAAGTTGCGATTTCCTTGAAAAATGCACATTTCAGCATTTTTCAAAGTGCCATGTGATGCACATACATGCCCTTAGGGCATGTATGCGCACCACATGTGCACCCATGCTTATTTCAGGGGTGCAACAGGGTGTCCTTTGGACACCCCTGCACCCTTGAAATTATTCTCAATTTGCGATTAGCAAATTGCGAATCGCAAATTGAGAATAATTTCACATTCATTCCTATGGGCCTCCTGGCCCATTGGAATGAATGGGAAATTATTCCTTAATTGCGATTAGCAATTTGCTAATCGAAATTAAGGAATTTTTAGAAATCGCTAAAAAATTGCGATTTTCTACATACATACCATTTTGCGATTTCTAAATAGCGATTCCTTAAAAATCGCTATTAAGAAATCGCTAAAGGGTATGTTGATATTTATGGCCCTATGTCCCAGACCCCGTACTTTCCAGCTCCCCAAACTCCTTTAGTATAGATTATTTTTTAGGTCGAGCCTATGCAGCGCATCCGCTGCTCTGCGAGCCATGCTGAATTGGAGTATGTACTTGAACCCCTCCCACTCCCCACCCATATTTGTCATTGGTTTGTGTCATTGTCTTTCATAAATGCTGCTTCTGATTCGTTACTGGGCTCGTAAGTCCCTCCTTGTCTTCATTTGTACCCTCCCATGACGACTGGCCCTTTTGCTTTGGTTGTTACACGGTACATCTTCTTTAGTCTATAAGCACTATTTTCTTTAATTAGTTTCTCTTACTGCAGGAGGGCAGGAGGGTCTCTCATGTGCAGTTTTGACCACCAGCTTGTTTAACTCGTAGCAAACGGGGAGCACTTTAGGGGATATGGGCGACAAAAGGGGGTAACTCAGCGATGCCTGTAGGGAGGTCAAAGGTGCGTGATGTAAATTCAGCTAGATATGGCGTGTTTATTTTTTGAACGAACATCTATGTTAACACCTTCGCAGCGTCGAACGTTCAGCGCCCAGTGCTGAACGTTCGAATAATGAATGCTGGCCCGTCAGCCAACGGTCGTGCGCAGCACTGCGGAGGTAGTGCTCGTGACGACCGTTGGCCGACGGCAGCACTTAAAGGGTTAAACATGAATATGCTTTAGATTTGCTCCTCCGCTCACTTGCTAAAAACCATGACTTCAAGAAATGGCTCTTACTCTCTTTTCTCAATTTGTTCCACTGTGAAATGGATGCAAAAAAGAAAGACAATCTTTGGCTGCAAATGTCTCTTTGGACACACTCTCCTGCATGCTCGAACCCGACCGGAAGGTATTGGAGCACTTTACTGAGCAGGTCTCCAGTTCCAAAGTGACAGCTCGCTGCGCTTTGCTCCTCGGCTCAGATTAGCTGTAAAGGTTGTACTTTCACCCCCCAGCTTAACATTGCTCTCGCTCATTTGCTTTTCTCCCCCTGCCCGCCACATTGCTCTGCCTATTATTGCTTCCCTATGCCCTCCATGCCCCTTCCGCCAAAATGCCATCACGTTTGCTTCCCCACACCTGCACCCTCAGTTTCCCTTCCCCACACCCTCCCCATCTGTGTTCCTTCTGCTACCTTCTGTTGGCAACCCCCCACACACTTTTAAACAAGCATTTGAAATGCAATAGGTCTCGCATTTGCAAGAGTTTCAGCTATTGGCATTGTAAATGACAAAGCCTTTTATTTATGCTTTAAAAAACAAAACATAAATAAAAGGCATTGTCATTTACAATAGCTCAAACTCGCGTAAATGCGAGACCTATTGCATTGCAGATGCTTGCTTAAACCAACCTGCTGTCCTCATTAATAAAGAGTTGTCTTACATGTCCCTTCCACAAGATGACAAGATGATGCCAGTTGCCATGTCTTTTTTCTTTCCCTGTTGTAGATTGTCTCTTTAATGGTTAAAAACAGATGCTTATTGCACCTGGTATCCAGAGGGCCGCACATAAAGTTTTGGCCTAAGGCCTTGCTAAAGCTTTTGGCAAGTTTGCTAGAATATTTGGTATTTGATTCTACCTTCTCTACGCCTCGGATTTATATCTGTCAACAATATTGTTTCTTCTTCACCTACCAAAGCTGCAGAGTAAATAATCTCCCACAATGAATTGTTTTAAATGTAATACACCAATATTAATGGTTTTGTGACAACTAGCATTTATTTCAGCATCAGCTGTATGAGGTCATATATTTCATTCAACTTATTTATTGTCACAATATATACTGATCAAACACCAGACAGAAGAAGAACATCAGATATCAAGTAGATAATTGTCTGTATCATAAATGTATCTCTTTGGCAACATGTTGACTCCATCTTGTTTTATCCTCTAGATCCAGGGGTCAACTTGCCCACGTTATGTTCCAGGGAGACCATGTACAGGATGTGGAATTACAAAGAAGGCAAGAGAGAACAAAGAGATACAATTCGAATCCACAGCAGGAGAAACATTTGGAAAAGAACACTGTGCTAATTCACCTAAATGTTCCTGATACTCCCTATAACTAAATGCGTTAAAGGCTAAGCAGCTGACGTAGCCCTGTACAGGCAGTGCTTAATTTGTAAACATAAAGTACCAGGTTCCTCGTCAAGAGACCACTGCAGCGTGCACCACACATTGTCCCTGCCATGCTGCAATGACAGTACCAACACAACTATTGACCATCACAATCCTACAAATGTAACAATTCAAACTATTCCAGGCCCCCAAATCTATAAGAATTGCTAGGGCAGCAGGTATTAGGATTTTTTTGTGTATATTTAATTATTAAACAACTGTCTTTGTGCTCATGTACAAATTTAACAGGCAGCACAAACATGTGGCAGACTGTCGTAAGTGCCGGTGTTGAAAATTAAGTGCAGGGCACCAGAAAAGACCGGCTCAAAATAAGTACTGTCACGGTACACTTTACTAGAATCTAAGTTTGCTCTACCCAAGTCATAATCCAAGTAGTTAAACCACTATCCAACTCATATAGTATCAATAATAAATAAGTGCAAAAAACAAAGAAGAAACAATATCAGTCGTAGCAGAATTCCAGGTAAGTATCAGTAGGAGACAAGCAGGGGCAGGCATAGAAAACAGGAGGAACCCAGGATGCAGTCAGAAGTAGGAGTGGCAGTGGAGAAGTGTGGCTCACTGGTTAGAGGAGGCAGACCTGGAAGCAGAGGTCAGCCCGGGACCAGGGTTCAATTCCTGGCTTGGCGGGGTCTTGAGTCCTAAAATGTCCATGGACTCGACAATTCTCGCTCCGGTGCCTACTCGATTCACGGGTTCACACTCTGCGACTCTGGGCAATAGCTTGCTTAATCTCCACAACGGCCCCTCGCGGCGGGATGCCTGGCTTTCACCTTGCGGATACCCTGCCAGGGTTATCTCACAGGGGAATACCAGGACGGGTTCCCTAAGCAAGCGCTTAGAAACCGCCTGGTGATTTGCGCTATATAAATTCCTGTACATTTACATTTACATTTACAATGTTTCCCCAGGAGAGTTTAACATATGCGAGGTAAGTTCTTTTAAAAATGCAGTCACCATTCTAGGCGATTATTAAGTGATGGTCGGTTCGATAGGAAGGTGATTTCCTCCAGAATGGTGAAGGGATGAGAGGTAACAGGAAGGTCTGCGAGAGAGGTGTCACAGGGGAAGAGGAAGAGGGGAGGCTGGCAGGGCGACATGACATACTTCAGGAAATTATGTGGGAACCTCGTCAGTGTGGCGTAGGGTGACCAACTGGCATGGGTGCAAATTCAGGATGGTGAATGTAAAAATTCAGGCCAAAGGGACAAAATCAGGACAAAACGTTCGGGACAAATGGTAAGTTTTACAGACACATTAGTGCCATTGTGCCATGTGAAGTGGCACGCATAGGATGTAGCTAATTTGGACCTGGAGTGCTGGACTAGAGTACAGTCCTCCCAGTGGTCAACATTATGTGTCAGATCGCTTCAAGCATTCCATTTATGTTCAGCTGGTGATGACATGCATGGGGCTGGTACAGTACTGAGTAATGGATAAGACTCATAGCGGACATGTCTCGTTTGAGGGTAAGAGCAATAAGCAGGAAAAGGGAGTTATTAACCAGCCTGCATGAGCTAAAATTGGCTATACACTGCTGAGCGTTAAGGTATCATTGTGGATCAGTGTGGTTAGATAGGAGTTGACATTACTATATAAGGGAGAGGGGTTGGCCTAACGGCTAAGGCGCTCGACCTCGGACCTGGGGATCTGGGTTCGAGTCTCAGTAACGACACCAAAAACCCCTGTGATTCTGGGCAAATCACTTAATCTCCCCGTGCCTAAAATGAAAGTGTGTCCTCATGTAACGTAACTGGTGCTATGTAAAGGGCTCTGATAACTGATTTGGTTCGGTTCTAGTTCGCGCTATATAAAACATTGCAAAAAAAAAATTATCTGACTAGTGGCTAGCCATATATTAGTCCTCCTTATTTTACCTGTGTATTGGAAATAGTATACTTTTTGCACTGTTTCATTTCAGTGAGCTGTAAACTGCAGATTCTCATTGATATACAGAAGTGTGCTACAGACTAGAAACTGTATACACTGTTAAGGCATAATTGTAGGGCAGAAGGAGGCACTCTTGGCTGGTGGCAGCAGCCTGGCCCTCGCGGAACCCTGCAGATCATTTCTCTGACAGCGCAGTTACTTGGCAGACACTGTTGTTGCTCCAGCGCGATTTAAGCGCCAGCGCGCCTGAAAGTTTTAATCCTCATTTTTAAATCACAAAAAGCATTGTGTTATTACTACCTACCGACTGCACTGTTGATTTCTCTGTAGCCCGCCCTGTTCCATCGCGGCTGGTGCCGTTTGTGTGGAGGGTGAGGCGAGCCGCCATCTTGGGTGTAGCTGGACCGGATTTAGCGGTCTAGTTATCCCGGGAGGCAGGCCATAAAACATTTCCTGGATCAGGGCCACTCGAGAACGCTTGGCTGGTGGCAGCAGCCTGGCCCTCGCGGAACCCTGCAGATCATTTCTCTGACAGCGCAGTTACTTGGCAGACACTGTTGTTGCTCCAGCGCGATTTAAGCGCCAGCGCGCCTGAAAGTTTTAATCCTCATTTTTAAATCACAAAAAGCATTGTGTTATTACTACCTACCGACTGCACTGTTGATTTCTCTGTAGCCCGCCCTGTTCCATCGCGGCTGGTGCCGTTTGTGCGGAGGGTGAGGCGAGCCGCCATCTTGGGTGTAGCTGGACCGGATTTAGCGGTCTAGTTATCCCGGGAGGCAGGCCATAAAACATTTCCTGGATCAGGGCCACTCGAGAACGCTTGGCTGGTGGCAGCAGCCTGGCCCTCGCGGAACCCTGCAGACCATTTCTCTGACAGCGCAGTTACTTGGCAGACACTGTTGTTGCTCCAGCGCGATTTAAGCGCCAGCGCGCCTGAAAGTTTTAATCCTCATTTTTAAATCACAAAAAGCATTGTGTTATTACTACCTACCGACTGCACTGTTGATTTCTCTGTAGCCCGCCCTGTTCCATCGCGGCTGGTGCCGTTTGTGTGGAGGGTGAGGCGAGCCGCCATCTTGGGTGTAGCTGGACCGGATTTAGCGGTCTAGTTATCCCGGGAGGCAGGCCATATAAACAATGTGTATTCAGGAGCGCAGCGGACGAGCGCATCGGGCGCGACGAATGCGCGCCGAAGTCGCGCACAAGTCAAGCCCATCTGCGCCCGTCCGCGGCAGACCGAGGCCCGGGGCCAGAACCCCTGGTGTAATTTACACATACTCCTCCGCTTCGTTGCTGTCACTTAGACCCCCTGACAGCGCTGGACTCGCCCCACCCGCTCACACTTTAAAGCGTGCCGCCACTTATGGTATTCTGAAGCCTGAATACTATCTTGTTAAAGCTTCTAAGCCTAAACCCTTGTCTCCTCCCTCGACTCCCTATGACTTTAAGTCTACTCTCAAGTGTTTATATTTAAATACCAGGTCCATGGTCAAACACTACTTGGACATCTTCCTCTTGCTCCAGGCCGAACAACCAGATATTTTATGTCTTTCAGAGACCTGGCTCAATGAGGGATCCCTGCCTGACATTTTGGCTGCAGTTCCCTCGAATTATTACATACTGCATGTCAATAGGCCAGCTGGTAAAAGGGGCGGAGGGGTTGCTGCGATTATTCGCAACACCCACAAAGTCTCCTCCCTACCATCTCTTGATCTAATAGGATCAGACAACCTGATTTTTAAAATGGATATGAATACTGGATCACTACTTTTGATCCTCATATACCGCCCCCCTCAAAATATGCCCACTTTTACTGCATCTCTAGCAGAACAACTTGCCCCCTTGATAATTTCCCACAATAAAATCGTGCTGCTGGGAGATTTCAACCTCTGGCTGGACTCGGTTGAGTCTGACTCTCAGGCAGCCACGCTGAAAGAAACCCTCCTAGACATGAATCTCATCCAACACATTCACCTTTCTACTCATGAGAAAGGGCATAGCCTAGACCAAATTTGGTCTCAAAACATCTCCCTGGCTATTAAGTCCATCACGCCCTGTGTTTGGTCGGATCATTTTTTGATCAATTTCACCATGACCACTGAAAAAAGTAGAAAGCCCCTGCCTCAGCTAGGAGGTAAGACCAGAATGTGGAAGAATGTTAACATCCCCGCTTTTATTGGGTCTTTAAACTCCTCCCTTCCCTCACTCGACCAGGACATTGAAGTAACAGAAGAAGCCTTTTCTGAATGGCTACTTCAGGCAGCTGATGTTCATGCTCCTTGTACCAACTTTTCACGCTCTCGCCCCAACGACGCACATAGGTGGTTTACACCTCATTTGAAAACCCTTAAACTCAAAGTTCGTCAAATGGAGCGAAAGTGGCGAACAGCCTACTTAGGACAAGACAGAACGAACTACTGTAAGGCTCGCAAGGACTACCAACAGCTCATTCTGAAATACAAAACTGATTACTTTTCGGAAAAAATTCTCAAGGCTCATAATAAATCAAGAGAACTGTTTAATATTGTGGAAAACCTTAGCACCAGTGACAGAACCTCCCTCCCGATGGTCCCAACCCAGGAGCTCTGCAACTCACTTAATTCCTTTTTCTTTGATAAAATCCGTACCATTAAACAAAGTATCCCCACCACTCAGCTTCCTCTTCTTTTTGCAGACACTTTTTATAATTCAGTCACTCTGGATTCCTATCCCCTTATTGAAAATGTTAATTTGTCCAAACTCCTTACAAAGGTCAAATCTGGTTCCCCTGATGACATCTGCCCCCTCACATTCTGAAAGAAGTGGGCACCAGCTTCCCCGGGCACTTACTTTCCATATTGAATGGGTCACTTATACAGGGTAAAGTCCCAAACAACTTTAAAAAAGCCCTCCTTATCCCTCTTATAAAAAAGGTAGGAGCCAACCCGTTAGATCCGCTCAATTACAGACCTATATCGCTGCTGCCATACTGTGCCAAACTTTCTATTGAATGGAAGCAAAATGCCAACATGCAGTTTTACTGATAAAACTATATAGCGCACAAATACTCATGTGTGGGAATGTGGTTTCGGCAAATAAGTATCCTTTGAACATCACCAAGTAAAGTGTCTTGATTGCTTTCATCCTATTAAAACTCTGTTCGCAGCACACTTCTGAATTACAAACAAGTGGTCCATTCGTGGTTTCCTAACTGCTGATATGTTCTGAAATATGTGCACAGTTCATTTGCAGATATTTAAAAGTTGTGTGTTACAAACAAATTCACAGCTTACAGCCTTTCTTTTCCCACCCCCAAGAAAATTTGGGAAAACATGGGGCATTCCACAACACATTTCTCACTATATATCAATTGTATTAGCTTCTAAAGCATAGTAAATGATGACTTTACTGTGCACCACGGTACGACATTCTGTGATGGGGCTCTTCAATGATTCCCTCACTATTGCCAACAGTGCCTCTCTCTCACATGTATTTCACTTGTTTTGTAGGGTTCCAGAGCACTTTACATCCCACACATACAGAGAAAATGAATCATACATGCGTAAATCAGTGTATAGAAAATGTTACATAAGGCAACGGGGACTACAAGGTGTAAGATGCACGTCAACCCTTACTGATAGGCATTTTGTAAGAGTGCTTGGTCTGAAGAATCTCATACTCAGAATTTAGAACATAACACAGTAGTTAGCGTTGACTTTAATATTAAGAATTTATCACTACCCAAACAAACCTTTTGTAGCAACATCAGGATAATAAAAAACTGGGAAGAAAACATAACGTTGTAACCTGTACCATGCAGCTTGGATGCAGCTATTTGATGGCATTTCATAGCTCACTGTGCTAGATTACATATGTAACGTATGAACTGCACAGAAACAAAGGAATCTCAGTGACAAAATCAAGAACCCACTGAGCTCCACACATAAAATACTGTTCTTTGATAGGCATGGTACATGTTCTTTGCAGCAGGCATATTAACCCTTCTGTGCTACCTTAGATTATACAAAACTGCCACTAATCCATCATTTCACTCATCCATCCCTCCATCCACCCTTTCACTCATCCATCCATCACCTCTCCTTCCACACTTTCACCCCATTCATCCATTCACTCATCCATCCACACTTCCACCCAACCATCCATTCACTCATCCATCCAACCATTTACCCTTTCACCCATCCAGATATCCTTTCACGTATCCATCCATCCATTCACCCAGTCACTCATCCGTCCATTCGTCCATCCATTCACCATTTCACTCATCCATCCATCCATCCTTTCTTCCAGCTCTTCGCCCTCCCTATGACTCCTCTATGCATTCTTTTACTCATACATCCTCACATCTTTCTTTTCACTCATCCATACACCCATTCACCCATCCATCCTGTCAATCATCCATCCACACTTTCACTCATCCATCCTCCCGATCTCACTCCATCCCCCTATCACTTAGCCATCCCATCATCCATCCATCCACCCACCCATCCATCTACTCATCCACCTACTCATCCACTCATGAATCCGAGGCAAAATTTAAAAGAAGGAGTGCGTAAAAAAGGTTTATAATGTCAGGTTAGTGATCAGAAAAAAGGAAATCTTATGTTGTGGATATACATATCCCCATAAGGGCACAAAACGTAACCTCGAGGGAAAATGCACAGACAAGACAGAGGGAAAGACCATCTGAGCATCACTGTGATTCATAGGGTTGACTACGCGCGGCAGCAGGGAAGGGGGCATGCGCGATTCCCTTGTGGGAGCTTGCGACCATATGGTGCCACCATATGGCACTGCGTGCTCCCGCAAGGAAATCACCAGACGTGGACGCTTTGCCATTGCAAGTAATGCAACGTGTGCACGTTTTTGCCCCCAAAGCTGTGCCGATGGCATTAGGTCTCTCTCCTATGCAGCGCATGCAGCGCATGCAGCGCATGCGCGCTGCGTAGGCGAGACCTAAAAAGTTGCAACTATGGCATTGTTGTATATAATATTGAAAATGCACCAGTTCTAAAATGACGAGACTATGAACGAAATATAACTATTTCTTTTTAACTTCTTTCGCTGGCTTCTTTTCATGAACTGGATTCTCTACATTTCTTCCATCTGGTGAGGTGCAACATTTTTCTTTATGTACTGTTAAAACAAAATGCCCTGCCCTAGACCTCAAGGGAGGAGGGCAAGTGCAGCCCACTGCCAATCTAGGGTAGGAGGCACAACTGGGAAGAAAATTTAAAGTGAGAGGCGGAGTGGCTATTGTCTTTTTGAATTTCCTGAAGGTTGTGATCATCTACACCTTTCTCTCTGACTGAGTGGGGGTGTGTGTCTTTAAGACGGAGGCCCCCTCTAATGATTTCTGGAAGGGTGCCTCAGTTTGCTGTCCTCAAGGCTCCAAGAATGACTTCAGTTGTATTAAATGAAGTGAATGAAATGAATTTGTACCTGTAAAGCGCACTTATACCCCAACCAGGGTTTCCTGGCGCTGTACGCATACCACTGTGGAACCCTTCCTGGCTTTTTCCTGTGAAACGTCCACTCCTGGGCACCCCCAAGGTGAAGGCAGGCATCCCAACGCTGTTGGGGCCGTTGTGGAGATTAAGCAAGCTATTGCCCAGAGTTGCAGAGTGGGACCCATGATTAGAATAGGCACCGAGGCGAGAATTATCAGGTCTGAGGAAATTGAGCCCAAGATCCGCTGAGGCGGGAATTGAACCCTGGTCCCGGGACAGACCTCTGCATCAGGGTCTGCTGCTCTAACCATTGAGCCACACTTCTCCAGTTGTATGTTGGTGGAACTTCAGAAAATGTATTTTTGATGAGTAAATTTAACTACCACAGTGAAGATGCCTTAGATACAGATGTAATTCAACTCCTTGCCAATCTCTGGATGTTAGGGTTACAGCAGAAGGTCATTGGCCCCACACATATAGCTGGCCACACTCTGGATCTAGTGATTACCAACTCTCAGCAACTGGACAAAGACCCTCCTCAGTATCTAGTCTGGCCCGATCACTATCCTATTAGCTTTCAACTTCCGATGTCTGCTTGGTACCGAGAGTATAAGAAGGTGGGCGGAAGAACACTGAGACACTGGAAACTAGTAAACCCATCACTTTTAAAACTGCCTTCCATTCTCCTGAGACAAAGAATAGTGATGACATGAACACCACCTTAATGGAGTACCACAAATCCCTCCTACACGTTTTTCACATAGTTGCCCACCCCAAACAGGGCACTTCCAACCCCACTAGACACCACACCGCTTGGTATTTGGAGGAGCTGAGAAACGAGCAAACAACCAAAAGAAGACTGGAGAGGAGATGGCGTATGACCAAATCCTCCTCTGATAAGAATACATACATTATAGCCCTTGCTGTTTATCATAGGAAGATCAGAGAAGCACGCATACTTCACACTATTGACAGGATTAAACAGGCTGCCAATTCTGCCAAATAACATTTTAAGGTTCCTAATGAATTTACCAAGCCTTTAACCTGTATATCAGCTATTTCTGCTTCACAAGGTTTGTGTGACTCACTTGCTGACCACTTCGAGCGATTAATCATTATAATATATCAGAATATCACCATCTAATTTGGGGTACCTGCTGACCACCCAACGTTAATTCTCCACCTTCAAATTCTCCTGCACTGCTGGAGCAGTTTGCAGCCATTTCCCAAGAACTAGAGCTGGATATGCTAGACAATGTCAAATCTGCCCCCCCCCCCACTCCAGGGACCCCTCCCCTTCTCACATAGTAGTTACTTTGTCAGCCTAATTAGCGCTTCCCATCACATCTTTATTTAAGTTATCATTGAACTCAGTGAAACCGCAGTTGGACAGGAAAGCTTTGCGGGTTACCCCTATTTTGAAGAAGGCCAATGCTGATCCCAACAAACTTGCCAACTACCGGCCCATCTCGCTCTTTTTACATTTGGGTAAAGTTTTGGAGGCTCTTCTTAACAAAAAACTTTCATCCTAACTGGAGGACCACCACTTACTGGACCCCACTCAGTCTGGCTTCACAGCTTTCCACAGTACGGAGACTGCCTTGGTGGCAGTAGTTGATTCCATCAGACTTTTATTGGATGCTGGCACTCTAGGTATGCTGGTTTTACTGAATTTGTCAGCTGCGTTTGATACCATCTCCCATTCCATCCTGATTCGAAGACTTTAAGCGAAAGGTATTTATGCTGCTTAGACATAAAAGGTCACTATACATAAACCTTTGCTGCTTGCATCACAGGGAAAGTTGTAAACACAGTTTAGTTTTCCCCAATGCGTATTTCAGAATGTTGTTTGTGGCAAAACATTGAGGAAACTGAAAATAGTTTATCTTTGCTTTTTTACCCAATGATAAATTAAACAAATGTACACACACAAGCTGATTCAGCAGAAGGAGGTTGATTGGGGGATGGGACAAGAAATCAAATAAGGAAATAATTAACAGCCATCAGCTGAGCGTGTTTTGTTCAAAACAAGCCTTGAAGCACAACATGTTTTGGTAAACAGTGCCCTGGTCATTTTGAGAATATTTCAGTTTCATGGGAATGTTTTCACATCAGTTTATCAAAGAAGGCAAGATGTGCAGGATACATTTGCAGTCCCCCAGAAGTGGGTTTGGAAAACCCCACTTGCACTGTGTGGTGCTTGTGATCTCTGTGTATTTAGCGGCTAGAGGCTGTACACTGTGTGATATATGCAGGCAGCAGCATATCTGCACCGCATTATGTGGTGTTTCATCTTCAATTAAATACATGCACTATCATTTCCAACAGCAAACCATCTTAGAAAAAACACTGTCAACACGGAGAAGCCATTAGAAACAGATACAGCGCAAACATTGTGAACACAATAAAACATTCCTAAACAAATACAGCACATAGAAAAAAAACACACTTCAAATGGATCTCCAAAAAGCTTGAGCAACACGACAGATACAAAAAATATAATTGCCAACATGACACCGCTTTAATAAATAAATTAAGTACATCAAGATTATACACGAACATAAACTACAAAAACTCTCTAACTTGGCAAAGCTTTGAAAAATAAATACAGCATAATATGAAAACAGAAGGCTAGAACACGTCATGCACAAGCTTTAACAAAACAACATACAAAAAACTGAACCTTTAGAAAACACTGGCACTCTGCAACAAGAAAAAGAGTGGGCAAACACAAAGATAAATACACACAGGAGAAAGAAGACATGGGAAAAGGCCAGTCACCGTGGGTGGAATGAAAACTCTAACCCTGGGTAGTGAACTCCGCTCTGCTCGCAGAGTTTGCAGAGTTTCCAGCACTCCGTGTTACGCGGAGCTCGCTGAGTTAAAAAAAACTCCTCTTCGTGCAGCGGAGCAAATTTATTTTCCTCTCTTGCCTTCACCAACGACAAGTGGGCGAGCGCGAGCGAGGAAAATCCTCCTCCCGGTGAGATTTTTCCACGTTCGAGATCGCCTATATCAAAATAAACCTCCTGGAAAGATTTCTCAACGCAGGAGGTCACCTTTCTCATTGCGAGTGGTAGCGTATGCTCGCGACTGCTCGCGTTGAGAAACTGCCCGTTCGCGTTGAGAAAGCTGCTGCTTGAGTAAAAATCCACTCGAGTAGCAGAAAAGGTAAACTTGCGCTATGCATGGCGCTGTTCCCAATGATTGCACAGTGCAGACAAGCATCCGGCATTGTGCAATCACTGCGAACTGCATTCTTCTACCGTACTCCGCTGCTTGCGGAGCTCCACGTAGTGCAACAGAGTTTTTTTGCACTTCTCATAGCTTTGCGTAGTGTAACTCCTTAAACTCTGCCCAGGGTTAGAAAACACAAAAGGTGGTACACATGGCACGGATTCACCATTCAAAAGCACAGGATTTGAAAAGATACACAAAGACAGGAATTAAAGCAAGGGGTGTGGCGAATGGCCATACTGTAGATACTATTCAAACAACAGTGGTCCCATTAAGGAGGAATATACACAATAAATAAATATAGACACAGTCGTAGCTATATTGATAGGGACTTGTCCAGCCGGACAGAGGTCTAGTGTTTACTTATAAATGATTGTTAAGAATGTTACACAACAGTTCACAACGTAGGGTACAAGCCTGCACCCAGCTTAACACATGTGCAACTGACATACAGTGATAAAACTAGAACAAAAGGGCTTGTAGGCAAGAGCGTGAGGTTTGAGGTACCAGAATTTGCACAGTGTCATGGTACATCAGAACATAATCAACACCTTTACATTTAGTAGTACATATTTAGTTTTGTATAAGGTGTTATTTAGAGTCTACGACATTTCGATCCGTTACAATGGTACACGGATCATCATCAGGACATAATTCCTATGCCTAATAATTGAAGCCTCTTATGCCTACCAGGAAAATGGGGGGGGGGGGGGGAAAGGGGAAAAAAGGCAAATGGGCATTCGCATTAAAAGTAGTGGGAGACGGTTAAGGATACATATAGACAACAATTGGTGCTAAGATACATTCCATGCACAGTTGGTTCATAGCAGTGTTGAATTCACATACATACTGGGAGTGAAGAATTGGTAATGAAGGCACATAAGAGTGGTTTAACCTTGGTCAAGTGGAGCTCCGAACAATACTATGATAATTGGCATAGTATGGAACCAGTCATACATGATGCAGCAATAAGTTTGCAGGGTGACATGGTTAAAAGGGTTTTGCGGTGCAACAATTGTCATTTAATAGAAGGTGGCAACGTGACCGATTAAAATGCGGGGACAGAAGTGAATCATTGAATAATCAATACGGGCGGCGTCATGCAGCAATGAGGTTGAAGCGGCTCGGTTGCGGCGCAACGCTTGTAATTGGAAGAGTTAAGGAGGTGATAGTGTGAGGGGAAGTAGGTGAGAGACCGGACGGAGCGGCGTCTTACAACAGTGGGTTGCGGGTATGAATGGCTTACCTAGCAGAACAACTTGCCCCCTTGATAATTTCCCACAATAAAATCGTGCTGCTGGGAGATTTCAACCTCTGGCTGGACTCGGTTGAGTCTGACTCTCAGGCAGCCACGCTGAAAGAAACCCTCCTAGACATGAATCTCATCCAACACATTCACCTTTCTACTCATGAGAAAGGGCATAGCCTAGACCAAATTTGGTCTCAAAACATCTCCCTGGCTATTAAGTCCATCACGCCCTGTGTTTGGTCGGATCATTTTTTGATCAATTTCACCATGACCACTGAAAAAAGTAGAAAGCCCCTGCCTCAGCTAGGAGGTAAGACCAGAATGTGGAAGAATGTTAACATCCCCGCTTTTATTGGGTCTTTAAACTCCTCCCTTCCCTCACTCGACCAGGACATTGAAGTAACAGAAGAAGCCTTTTCTGAATGGCTACTTCAGGCAGCTGATGTTCATGCTCCTTGTACCAACTTTTCACGCTCTCGCCCCAACGACGCACATAGGTGGTTTACACCTCATTTGAAAACCCTTAAACTCAAAGTTCGTCAAATGGAGCGAAAGTGGCGAACAGCCTACTTAGGACAAGACAGAACGAACTACTGTAAGGCTCGCAAGGACTACCAACAGCTCATTCTGAAATACAAAACTGATTACTTTTCGGAAAAAATTCTCAAGGCTCATAATAAATCAAGAGAACTGTTTAATATTGTGGAAAACCTTAGCACCAGTGACAGAACCTCCCTCCCGATGGTCCCAACCCAGGAGCTCTGCAACTCACTTAATTCCTTTTTCTTTGATAAAATCCGTACCATTAAACAAAGTATCCCCACCACTCAGCTTCCTCTTCTTTTTGCAGACACTTTTTATAATTCAGTCACTCTGGATTCCTATCCCCTTATTGAAAATGTTAATTTGTCCAAACTCCTTACAAAGGTCAAATCTGGTTCCCCTGATGACATCTGCCCCCTCACATTCTGAAAGAAGTGGGCACCAGCTTCCCCGGGCACTTACTTTCCATATTGAATGGGTCACTTATACAGGGTAAAGTCCCAAACAACTTTAAAAAAGCCCTCCTTATCCCTCTTATAAAAAAGGTAGGAGCCAACCCGTTAGATCCGCTCAATTACAGACCTATATCGCTGCTGCCATACTGTGCCAAACTTTCTATTGAATGGAAGCAAAATGCCAACATGCAGTTTTACTGATAAAACTATATAGCGCACAAATACTCATGTGTGGGAATGTGGTTTCGGCAAATAAGTATCCTTTGAACATCACCAAGTAAAGTGTCTTGATTGCTTTCATCCTATTAAAACTCTGTTCGCAGCACACTTCTGAATTACAAACAAGTGGTCCATTCGTGGTTTCCTAACTGCTGATATGTTCTGAAATATGTGCACAGTTCATTTGCAGATATTTAAAAGTTGTGTGTTACAAACAAATTCACAGCTTACAGCCTTTCTTTTCCCACCCCCAAGAAAATTTGGGAAAACATGGGGCATTCCACAACACATTTCTCACTATATATCAATTGTATTAGCTTCTAAAGCATAGTAAATGATGACTTTACTGTGCACCACGGTACGACATTCTGTGATGGGGCTCTTCAATGATTCCCTCACTATTGCCAACAGTGCCTCTCTCTCACATGTATTTCACTTGTTTTGTAGGGTTCCAGAGCACTTTACATCCCACACATACAGAGAAAATGAATCATACATGCGTAAATCAGTGTATAGAAAATGTTACATAAGGCAACGGGGACTACAAGGTGTAAGATGCACGTCAACCCTTACTGATAGGCATTTTGTAAGAGTGCTTGGTCTGAAGAATCTCATACTCAGAATTTAGAACATAACACAGTAGTTAGCGTTGACTTTAATATTAAGAATTTATCACTACCCAAACAAACCTTTTGTAGCAACATCAGGATAATAAAAAACTGGGAAGAAAACATAACGTTGTAACCTGTACCATGCAGCTTGGATGCAGCTATTTGATGGCATTTCATAGCTCACTGTGCTAGATTACATATGTAACGTATGAACTGCACAGAAACAAAGGAATCTCAGTGACAAAATCAAGAACCCACTGAGCTCCACACATAAAATACTGTTCTTTGATAGGCATGGTACATGTTCTTTGCAGCAGGCATATTAACCCTTCTGTGCTACCTTAGATTATACAAAACTGCCACTAATCCATCATTTCACTCATCCATCCCTCCATCCACCCTTTCACTCATCCATCCATCACCTCTCCTTCCACACTTTCACCCCATTCATCCATTCACTCATCCATCCACACTTCCACCCAACCATCCATTCACTCATCCATCCAACCATTTACCCTTTCACCCATCCAGATATCCTTTCACGTATCCATCCATCCATTCACCCAGTCACTCATCCGTCCATTCGTCCATCCATTCACCATTTCACTCATCCATCCATCCATCCTTTCTTCCAGCTCTTCGCCCTCCCTATGACTCCTCTATGCATTCTTTTACTCATACATCCTCACATCTTTCTTTTCACTCATCCATACACCCATTCACCCATCCATCCTGTCAATCATCCATCCACACTTTCACTCATCCATCCTCCCGATCTCACTCCATCCCCCTATCACTTAGCCATCCCATCATCCATCCATCCACCCACCCATCCATCTACTCATCCACCTACTCATCCACTCATGAATCCGAGGCAAAATTTAAAAGAAGGAGTGCGTAAAAAAGGTTTATAATGTCAGGTTAGTGATCAGAAAAAAGGAAATCTTATGTTGTGGATATACATATCCCCATAAGGGCACAAAACGTAACCTCGAGGGAAAATGCACAGACAAGACAGAGGGAAAGACCATCTGAGCATCACTGTGATTCATAGGGTTGACTACGCGCGGCAGCAGGGAAGGGGGCATGCGCGATTCCCTTGTGGGAGCTTGCGACCATATGGTGCCACCATATGGCACTGCGTGCTCCCGCAAGGAAATCACCAGACGTGGACGCTTTGCCATTGCAAGTAATGCAACGTGTGCACGTTTTTGCCCCCAAAGCTGTGCCGATGGCATTAGGTCTCTCTCCTATGCAGCGCATGCAGCGCATGCAGCGCATGCGCGCTGCGTAGGCGAGACCTAAAAAGTTGCAACTATGGCATTGTTGTATATAATATTGAAAATGCACCAGTTCTAAAATGACGAGACTATGAACGAAATATAACTATTTCTTTTTAACTTCTTTCGCTGGCTTCTTTTCATGAACTGGATTCTCTACATTTCTTCCATCTGGTGAGGTGCAACATTTTTCTTTATGTACTGTTAAAACAAAATGCCCTGCCCTAGACCTCAAGGGAGGAGGGCAAGTGCAGCCCACTGCCAATCTAGGGTAGGAGGCACAACTGGGAAGAAAATTTAAAGTGAGAGGCGGAGTGGCTATTGTCTTTTTGAATTTCCTGAAGGTTGTGATCATCTACACCTTTCTCTCTGACTGAGTGGGGGTGTGTGTCTTTAAGACGGAGGCCCCCTCTAATGATTTCTGGAAGGGTGCCTCAGTTTGCTGTCCTCAAGGCTCCAAGAATGACTTCAGTTGTATTAAATGAAGTGAATGAAATGAATTTGTACCTGTAAAGCGCACTTATACCCCAACCAGGGTTTCCTGGCGCTGTACGCATACCACTGTGGAACCCTTCCTGGCTTTTTCCTGTGAAACGTCCACTCCTGGGCACCCCCAAGGTGAAGGCAGGCATCCCAACGCTGTTGGGGCCGTTGTGGAGATTAAGCAAGCTATTGCCCAGAGTTGCAGAGTGGGACCCATGATTAGAATAGGCACCGAGGCGAGAATTATCAGGTCTGAGGAAATTGAGCCCAAGATCCGCTGAGGCGGGAATTGAACCCTGGTCCCGGGACAGACCTCTGCATCAGGGTCTGCTGCTCTAACCATTGAGCCACACTTCTCCAGTTGTATGTTGGTGGAACTTCAGAAAATGTATTTTTGATGAGTAAATTTAACTACCACAGTGAAGATGCCTTAGATACAGATGTAATTCAACTCCTTGCCAATCTCTGGATGTTAGGGTTACAGCAGAAGGTCATTGGCCCCACACATATAGCTGGCCACACTCTGGATCTAGTGATTACCAACTCTCAGCAACTGGACAAAGACCCTCCTCAGTATCTAGTCTGGCCCGATCACTATCCTATTAGCTTTCAACTTCCGATGTCTGCTTGGTACCGAGAGTATAAGAAGGTGGGCGGAAGAACACTGAGACACTGGAAACTAGTAAACCCATCACTTTTAAAACTGCCTTCCATTCTCCTGAGACAAAGAATAGTGATGACATGAACACCACCTTAATGGAGTACCACAAATCCCTCCTACACGTTTTTCACATAGTTGCCCACCCCAAACAGGGCACTTCCAACCCCACTAGACACCACACCGCTTGGTATTTGGAGGAGCTGAGAAACGAGCAAACAACCAAAAGAAGACTGGAGAGGAGATGGCGTATGACCAAATCCTCCTCTGATAAGAATACATACATTATAGCCCTTGCTGTTTATCATAGGAAGATCAGAGAAGCACGCATACTTCACACTATTGACAGGATTAAACAGGCTGCCAATTCTGCCAAATAACATTTTAAGGTTCCTAATGAATTTACCAAGCCTTTAACCTGTATATCAGCTATTTCTGCTTCACAAGGTTTGTGTGACTCACTTGCTGACCACTTCGAGCGATTAATCATTATAATATATCAGAATATCACCATCTAATTTGGGGTACCTGCTGACCACCCAACGTTAATTCTCCACCTTCAAATTCTCCTGCACTGCTGGAGCAGTTTGCAGCCATTTCCCAAGAACTAGAGCTGGATATGCTAGACAATGTCAAATCTGCCCCCCCCCCACTCCAGGGACCCCTCCCCTTCTCACATAGTAGTTACTTTGTCAGCCTAATTAGCGCTTCCCATCACATCTTTATTTAAGTTATCATTGAACTCAGTGAAACCGCAGTTGGACAGGAAAGCTTTGCGGGTTACCCCTATTTTGAAGAAGGCCAATGCTGATCCCAACAAACTTGCCAACTACCGGCCCATCTCGCTCTTTTTACATTTGGGTAAAGTTTTGGAGGCTCTTCTTAACAAAAAACTTTCATCCTAACTGGAGGACCACCACTTACTGGACCCCACTCAGTCTGGCTTCACAGCTTTCCACAGTACGGAGACTGCCTTGGTGGCAGTAGTTGATTCCATCAGACTTTTATTGGATGCTGGCACTCTAGGTATGCTGGTTTTACTGAATTTGTCAGCTGCGTTTGATACCATCTCCCATTCCATCCTGATTCGAAGACTTTAAGCGAAAGGTATTTATGCTGCTTAGACATAAAAGGTCACTATACATAAACCTTTGCTGCTTGCATCACAGGGAAAGTTGTAAACACAGTTTAGTTTTCCCCAATGCGTATTTCAGAATGTTGTTTGTGGCAAAACATTGAGGAAACTGAAAATAGTTTATCTTTGCTTTTTTACCCAATGATAAATTAAACAAATGTACACACACAAGCTGATTCAGCAGAAGGAGGTTGATTGGGGGATGGGACAAGAAATCAAATAAGGAAATAATTAACAGCCATCAGCTGAGCGTGTTTTGTTCAAAACAAGCCTTGAAGCACAACATGTTTTGGTAAACAGTGCCCTGGTCATTTTGAGAATATTTCAGTTTCATGGGAATGTTTTCACATCAGTTTATCAAAGAAGGCAAGATGTGCAGGATACATTTGCAGTCCCCCAGAAGTGGGTTTGGAAAACCCCACTTGCACTGTGTGGTGCTTGTGATCTCTGTGTATTTAGCGGCTAGAGGCTGTACACTGTGTGATATATGCAGGCAGCAGCATATCTGCACCGCATTATGTGGTGTTTCATCTTCAATTAAATACATGCACTATCATTTCCAACAGCAAACCATCTTAGAAAAAACACTGTCAACACGGAGAAGCCATTAGAAACAGATACAGCGCAAACATTGTGAACACAATAAAACATTCCTAAACAAATACAGCACATAGAAAAAAAACACACTTCAAATGGATCTCCAAAAAGCTTGAGCAACACGACAGATACAAAAAATATAATTGCCAACATGACACCGCTTTAATAAATAAATTAAGTACATCAAGATTATACACGAACATAAACTACAAAAACTCTCTAACTTGGCAAAGCTTTGAAAAATAAATACAGCATAATATGAAAACAGAAGGCTAGAACACGTCATGCACAAGCTTTAACAAAACAACATACAAAAAACTGAACCTTTAGAAAACACTGGCACTCTGCAACAAGAAAAAGAGTGGGCAAACACAAAGATAAATACACACAGGAGAAAGAAGACATGGGAAAAGGCCAGTCACCGTGGGTGGAATGAAAACTCTAACCCTGGGTAGTGAACTCCGCTCTGCTCGCAGAGTTTGCAGAGTTTCCAGCACTCCGTGTTACGCGGAGCTCGCTGAGTTAAAAAAAACTCCTCTTCGTGCAGCGGAGCAAATTTATTTTCCTCTCTTGCCTTCACCAACGACAAGTGGGCGAGCGCGAGCGAGGAAAATCCTCCTCCCGGTGAGATTTTTCCACGTTCGAGATCGCCTATATCAAAATAAACCTCCTGGAAAGATTTCTCAACGCAGGAGGTCACCTTTCTCATTGCGAGTGGTAGCGTATGCTCGCGACTGCTCGCGTTGAGAAACTGCCCGTTCGCGTTGAGAAAGCTGCTGCTTGAGTAAAAATCCACTCGAGTAGCAGAAAAGGTAAACTTGCGCTATGCATGGCGCTGTTCCCAATGATTGCACAGTGCAGACAAGCATCCGGCATTGTGCAATCACTGCGAACTGCATTCTTCTACCGTACTCCGCTGCTTGCGGAGCTCCACGTAGTGCAACAGAGTTTTTTTGCACTTCTCATAGCTTTGCGTAGTGTAACTCCTTAAACTCTGCCCAGGGTTAGAAAACACAAAAGGTGGTACACATGGCACGGATTCACCATTCAAAAGCACAGGATTTGAAAAGATACACAAAGACAGGAATTAAAGCAAGGGGTGTGGCGAATGGCCATACTGTAGATACTATTCAAACAACAGTGGTCCCATTAAGGAGGAATATACACAATAAATAAATATAGACACAGTCGTAGCTATATTGATAGGGACTTGTCCAGCCGGACAGAGGTCTAGTGTTTACTTATAAATGATTGTTAAGAATGTTACACAACAGTTCACAACGTAGGGTACAAGCCTGCACCCAGCTTAACACATGTGCAACTGACATACAGTGATAAAACTAGAACAAAAGGGCTTGTAGGCAAGAGCGTGAGGTTTGAGGTACCAGAATTTGCACAGTGTCATGGTACATCAGAACATAATCAACACCTTTACATTTAGTAGTACATATTTAGTTTTGTATAAGGTGTTATTTAGAGTCTACGACATTTCGATCCGTTACAATGGTACACGGATCATCATCAGGACATAATTCCTATGCCTAATAATTGAAGCCTCTTATGCCTACCAGGAAAATGGGGGGGGGGGGGGGAAAGGGGAAAAAAGGCAAATGGGCATTCGCATTAAAAGTAGTGGGAGACGGTTAAGGATACATATAGACAACAATTGGTGCTAAGATACATTCCATGCACAGTTGGTTCATAGCAGTGTTGAATTCACATACATACTGGGAGTGAAGAATTGGTAATGAAGGCACATAAGAGTGGTTTAACCTTGGTCAAGTGGAGCTCCGAACAATACTATGATAATTGGCATAGTATGGAACCAGTCATACATGATGCAGCAATAAGTTTGCAGGGTGACATGGTTAAAAGGGTTTTGCGGTGCAACAATTGTCATTTAATAGAAGGTGGCAACGTGACCGATAAAAATGCGGGGACAGAAGTGAATCATTGAATAATCAATACGGGCGGCGTCATGCAGCAATGAGGTTGAAGCGGCTCGGTTGCGGCGCAACGCTTGTAATTGGAAGAGTTAAGGAGGTGATAGTGTGAGGGGAAGTAGGTGAGAGACCGGACGGAGCGGCGTCTTACAACAGTGGGTTGCGGGTATGAATGGCTTACCAAGAGGATGGTCAATATCGTGATAGATCATGGACCTTGTATTGGGTTCCGCGGTATCGAGGGTAGTGAATCTGCGGAAAGGCATGGAATTTAAAGAGAGCCAGGGTCGAGCAAGGCGGAGGCATGTTGATGCAGGGTTAAGAGTGGTTGCTTACCTATTTTTGGAACAATTAGGCGACAGCTACATACTCTCCCACCAAATTTGTTCAATGTTAGTTAGTCAATGGACTTGTAAGATGGAATAGTAAGAATAAACAGTGTGTGCATATTGTATCCAAACAACAGTACTATTTTGAGATTAAATGGTAACATTTACACTAAAGTGTTATGCTAATGTTTAAAGATTACATCACTGCAACTTAAAAAATAAGAACTTTTTTATAGCAATAAAGTAAATCAAAGTATTATGGTTGCTTTAGTATATTGTTAATGTACAGTATTTTGTGTTGTTCAACAAGTCTGAAGTCAAGAGTAAATCCAAAATAATGATAAAAACAGAGCACATTGTGGATTAGTTTTAGTCACTAAAAGCCTTGTTAGCCTAAAAGTCATGAGCAGTCCATTTTCTCTGCCAAAATCAATAGAGAAAGAGAAACTGTTTCCAAAACTCGATTCATAAAATTAACAAAAAATAGGAAATAAAAGTACAAAAAAACCAACAGTGAATTAGATAGCAAAGAACTTGCTGAAACTCAACATAACAAAACATGCACCTAAGCTGCAGACCACTATATCCGTTAAAGCAACATGACATGGAAGGAGAAATACATCAAGAAAAATTCACACAAACGACTTACAAAAGCAACATAGCTGATCACGGACATCTCTTGCAACACACAAAACAACAAAATCCTCAATACCTTTGAAACGTTCTAAAATGATGTCTGCAATAATGACAAAGGCATCTCTGAAGAACAAACTATTAACTACTTTTTCAGTCATCAGAAGAGTGCCCATTAGAATGAAATCATCCAAGATCTGACAGCACTAGTCACCAATGCAGAATTACAAGCTGTAAAGCACTAGGACTGGTACAGGCTTCCAGTTGAATTGTATTCAATAGTTTTAATTCTGACCACTAACTACATATTTATCGATATTGTTATTCTCCAATTATTTTCCAGTTTCTTTGAATTTGTCAGACACACAGATATCAACTCAGAGGATACAATAATGCAATTGACAAAAGAGGAAAGAGACCATACTATTCTCAAAAAAGTGCGTCAGTAAATCCCCCGTTAACGTGGATTGTAAAGGTAATGCTAAAAGTTTTGAATCAAGACTTGAGAGGCTTGGTTCATTTAATTAAACACAATGGTGATGGACAGAGCGCTTGCAATGGACAAGTTCTGGGGTTCGGAGGCTTACATTCCCATTCAGAAGGTGCCTGGCCTGGCAAGTCAGGTTGAATTCTTCTTACTGGGGCAGAACTATGCCTGGTTTAGATAGGGTCAGCCCATGTTGAAGTGGCATAGTAACCAAATTCTGGATTGGAAGGCAACCCCAAGTAAATACCAGTGGCTGAGATTAGTTCAAATGTTCCACCCATCTGTTTTTTGTTTCTTTGTGTTTTCATCTTCATTTTTTACCAGATTGCTGATCTGGTATTATTTTTTTTATCATTAATAAAATAAAACATGGTATGCCAGACAATGTTAAAAAAAATCAATTAGAGTAGCCCTTCTCTTTCAAAGCTCTAGAATAAAATTGTTTCCTCTTCAATTTATTAATCTAATGCAGAATCTTTTCAACATGCTGGAACATGTAAGCAGGCAAATTGCAACAAGTCACAATATTTTAACCTACATAGGAGGAATGTACACTTTCACTCCTTCTGTTCATCATGACACTGTAAGCCCTACTTGAAATAACATCAAGACCAATTGCAAAATCAAAAGCATATTAATATGCTTCTCATCCCTGAAACCCTTAAATTCACCAATATACTGAAAGAAACAAAAACATACTCCATAGTAGGTTTCCTAACAAAACAAAATCAATGATTATGCAGATTTAGTCTATATACATGATCTTATACTGAAAGCAGGTGTGAGGATCTGGGTGTATTATATAATATGGCCGTGGGGCCTTATCATGGAATCTACTTGCAAAACATATCTACCTGTCTTCGTTCCAGTTTGGTTTGTTTGTAAACCTTAAACTCGACTCTGGGTAGCTGCGGCTTCGAACAGCAAAGCTTAGACATAGGAACTTAGTCTAAAGCATTTAACAGTACCAAACAACACAACAATAAAGAGACAACAAACACAAATTTATTTTTAAAAAAGGGCATATTTTAATGTATTTTTAGAGTCCTCAATAATCAAAATTCAATGGAGGGTTCCGGAGATATAGATTTTTAAAACATTAAATAACTTTTAGGTAAACCCCAAATAAGCATTGGTCAGCAAAAACTTGCAAACTTTTGAAAAGTTTTAAACTGTTAATTCAGCGACTCTAGCCTGACTTGGGTGACCAAATCTGACAGGGTGGAGGTCTAGGAGTCCAAGAGGGTTACTTTGGACAGTCAATTGGTCACCAGAGCCCTTTGTAGTCCAGTTCCAGCCTTCAGGAGGCGACCGCAATAGATGACATTGGAGCGATCCTGATGCTAGGGATACTGGATGTAAAGGTGCCCAAACATGCTCCTGCAGCTGTGTGGTTGACAAGTGTGAGTTGCAGGTAATTCCTCTGTCAACAGGTGAGTAGGGTGACTTTGACCACTGCACCATGGGTTAGCACGACATCCTCTGTGCGACAGTAGAAGAGCAGCTGTGGCTGGGCTACTGATCTTGCGACACAGAGTTCACAGCGAATATTCCCGGTGGGGGCTATATTCCCTCTTAGTTGATGAGTCTGGACTTGGAAAGCACCCCCAGGTCCAGCAGACTCAGGTGCAGCATTTGGTTTTCTGGGATTTGTGTCTAGGTGTGCTTGGCTGTGGTCAACAGCTGCTCCTCAGAAGTGGCTACTGCTTTGCTAGTGTGGGCATCCTCAGCTTTGATGTCCCGGGTGCTGTTCAGGGGGCCAGTCGACTAACCCTTGAGTCACTGCTTCGATTTGAGGCTGGAGATCAACTTATCCCCGAGCGAGGAGCCACAGGCACAGTCCAAACTTTAGTAGTCATAGGTGCAGCCTTTCTTCGTGCAGCTTCATGTGCAGAAGGGCAGTTCTTCTTTAGTCCTTTCCCCAAATCCAATGCTCGCCTTTTGGGCTAATACCCCAAAGGCCTTCCTGGGAGAGGAGGTCACACCTCACTCTAAAGCAACTGCCTTTGTCCCTAAACCTGGGAGCTGTTCACACATCTCCCAAGGGGGCAGAAAGCTGTCTTTGTGCAGAGCCACTGGACGAGCTGGGGGACAGAGTGTCAACTTTCTATAAGTTGCTTAACTTTAATAGTGAAATTAATTTTGACTTGGGCATCAAGTCGGATGCAATGCCATCATTAATTTAATACCTTAAGTTACCCAGTTAGGTCGTCCCATGCAGAAGTTACCCATGCTGGGATGCCAGCTGATGACCCTGTGTTAGCCAATGAGGCTACTAGCTCTTCTTCAGCAAAACAACAACTTTAAGGGTGTTGATGCTAGAACATATATAAACCTATATATCTTGCTTAACAAAATACAGACCCCCGCCCTAGGGCTTGATTGGCCTTTCTTAGGTGAGACTTACATGTATTATTAAGGAAAGTGTTTTTTTGCCATTAATGGTAGTAGCAAAGTCTAACTAGCAGTGTGAACAATACCCTTCCAGTCTGCAGTGGCAGGCTGGTAGCCATTTTGCCTTTTGTCACACTCAGGGATGTCACAAACAGTGCTGCAATCCTGGGTGGACACTCTGCCATACATGACCATGGTGCCCTGGGTACCATATACTAGGTACTTACAAGTAAGACTGTGCTTGCCAATTTGGGACATCCAATTTGACATATCTTTTGCAATGGGTCAGAACACTGACACTGAGGTCTATACAGCAGGCCTCTGTGCACTCTCAAAGTCGAAAAACCAGCAGCTAGCAGTCCAAATGGGGGCTAAAAGTGGGGGGAAACCTGTAAAATGCATGTTTCCTTACAACAGGCCTTTCCTTGAATTATTCTACTCTCACATATATCTTTGCATGATGGGTTGAGCCTCTGCTTGGAACTCATACGTTAACTCTTACACGAACAACATCTAGTTCCGAATATGGTTACAGGCACATAAATGCTCCAACAAGGCAACTACCAGTGAAACGTCTGAAATGGACAAATAACTTTGGACACCAGATAAATTGTTTAAATGTAGCCTTACTACTTCAGATCAATTCTGGAGATGTAACACTACAAATGCATCTTTAAAAACTATAGTGATTTGAAAACCAATACCTTCTGTAAAAAGGTAGTGGAAACAATATGTAAGGTTATTCTTGACTTGTTGTCAAATGTTACCTTTGTCAATCTCTGTTCATATCAACACAAATTAAATTAATCTTCAACTCTCCTCATCAGAATATTGTTCTAGACTTGATGCTCGCATACGCATTGCAGATTACTTTGATCTGGAAGCACCCCAAATCACATATATATCAACGATGAAGCACACCATGTCAGATCCACAGGTCTGAACATTTGTATTGCTAAGATTTACTTTCCAAAGCCAACTTCAACCTGGTTACCCCTTCTGTTTCACTTGAATGTGGTGTTGGTCCTATAACCTGGCACACCCGAACATTTGTGTGTGGTGGCAGAATGATAAAAAATCCATTAATCCAGGGATGCCAATCAATAGCAGATTGATTACTTTATTGTCAGAATATCTGTCAAAGAACATGTGACAAAGCTGCTGTTGAGTTGCATATTCTTGTCTCAATTGCAGTCGTGCTCAGGGCCGGCTTTAGCACTGTTGGCGCCCGATTCGACAATCATTTTTGATGCCCCCCATGAGCTCCTCCTTGGATTCCCTCATGACCACCCGGCAAGAGTGCCCCTCATCTCTCCATTGCCCCCCTCTCCCATACATTTAATTCTTTTTAAAGCACTGGTAAGGGCTGACTTTATTAATGATAATGTAAATCTACCCAAAACAAACCCTTTTCAGCAACATTAGGACTAGATAATGAAAGAATGGGGGGAAAATTTAACGTCCTAACCTATTTTATGCAGTTTGCATGCAGTTCTATGATTACAGTTCGGAAAAGTCACTCTTCTATATTAGGGTTGCATCTTATGAACTTCAGTGACAAAAGGATCTCTATGGCAAAAGCAGTAATCCACTCAGCAATTCATATAGCATACAGATCTGCACGGGACGCGTTCTATGCAGCAGGCATAATAACTCTCTGCACTACTTTATAGCGAGTCAAAACAGGCACTAGACAAAACTCTGATCTCTCTCTCTAGCAGGAACATTAATCACACGTTATCTTGACATTTTTATTGCTGCCTGAAAGTTGAAAGCACAAGGAACTCTGCAGCAGGTGCTTTATATTCATAATTTATTGCTAAACACAGCGCCACGTGAGGTCGGTGCCCCCCATCCAGGTCAGCCCGCTGTGGGGCCGCACCAGTGGCACTGCCCTAAAGACGGCCCTGGTCTTGCTGCTTAGTGTCACTGACTAAATGCAATGTGCTGCTGCTATTTCTTTTTAAAGCTAATTGTTTTGTCTGACATCCCCCACTTTTTTTTAATTTAATTTTTTTAATTTATTTTTATTTATTTTTTGACATCCCCCACTTTTTTAACACTAAAATACAATAACTTAAAAAAGCACATACTATTTCTTCAGTTACAGTGAAAAGTGCATGTTTTAAATGTATTTTCCTTGACTTAGATCTAAGCTAACTTCTTTTTTTAAGTGTGAAGGAGATAGGTGTGATTACACAAGGTGACAATAACACTGGATCTGCTCCTATCTTGTGCGGGTGTGCGAGAGTGAGTATGCCTGTCGGGATGAGGAAGGGTCATTCGACCAACTTGGGCATCTTCACATAATTCAGAAAAACTCTGAATGGCCATCTCTGAGTGGAACAAAACTTCAAAGGATATTAAAAACAAGCAAGGCATTAAGGAACAGGAAAAAGTTGTCCAACAACTTTGTACTGCTACATCTTGGGCTCACTAGTAAAGAACCATTGCATTGCAGTTTACTCTCTATAGTACTGTTACCAGTAACTGAAAAATGTGTTGTCCCACTTGGGCTATTAGTTCTTATTTTCTGAGACAGATGTACTATTGGCCAGGATCCATCGCAGATGCAGTCTTTGTACCTACCCAATTCTTTGTGCTTTCAGAATGTATCAATCCGACACTGCACAAATAGTCTGGCAGTGGCGCAAGAGGGCCCCCCACCCCCAGCAGACAAAAAATGAAAAATTATAAACGCTTGTTTAATAATGTTTTATTTTGGCTGTCGGAGTCAAGGCTTGGACACGGGGCCAGAGATGACAGGCTGGTGGAGGAGTGTTTTTGTACTGGAATCAGTGCGCATGTCGGTTGGGCCGGCCGTCTCAAGAAGCCCAAACCGTCATGCACTCTGAAGTTCTCTCCAACTGCAGCTACGTTGCTGGGTTGGAAAGAGCAGGCACAGACTCCCAGTCTACCTGGGAGCACCAAATCACGGCTCTCAGGCCAATCATGACTCTGCTTTCATGCAGCATCAGGATTGGCCGCAGGGGTTTCTGGGAGCCTGAGCCTGCGGTGCATAGAGCCAGATCCGAGCGTGAATGCAGGTCCAGTTTAATTTTTTTAAAATTTTGTTGTCCATCTCCTGTTCCCCCCTGCCTGGCCGCTTTGCCAAGATACCAGCCGCTACTGTAATTAACAGCCAGATTCATCAAGCCCAAAACGGCTCGCAAAGGGCCAGATTCTGAGAATCTGGCCCTTTGCGAGCGCTATTTTTGCATTTGGGATTCTTCATCCCAAATGCAAAAATCGCATTTTTAGACATCGCTAAATTGCGAATAAATGCATTTAAGGAATTCAATTTGAGATTCCTTAAATGCAATTCATGAACCATTTTAAATTTGCGAATTCGCAATCTGTTGCCGCTATTTACCGCGAAGTCTGACTACGTGGTAAATAGCGAAAACTTAGAAAAATGCACTTTAGTGCATTTTTCTAAGTTGTATGTTACACACATGTCCTTTGGACATGTGTGTGCACAACACCAGTGTACATTACCATTTCAGCGGTGCTACCGGGTGTCCTATGGACATCCTGGCACTCTTGAAATCGCTTCCTTATTTGCGATTCGCTAATTGCTAATCGCAAATAAGGAATGACTCCCCATTCATTCCTATTAAGGAATGAATGGGAAAGCCATTCCTTATTTGCGATTAGCAATTAGCGAATCGCAAATAAGGAAGCAGTAGATGTCGCAAAAAAATTGCGATTTCTACATGAATCTCGTTTTGCGAGTCTTTAATAGCGATTCCTTAATAATCGCTATTAAGGACTCACAAAACATTACAATGATGAATCTGGGGGTTAGTCTCAAAGATTGCAGAGTCGCTGCCACTTTAATACTCATGAGGCTAGATCCTTCTGCAAATCATCATTACCTAATGTAAATGTAGTGAGAGGGACCTATAGTGGTTAGCAGAGCTCCATATCTGCATTCACAAACAATCCTGTCCATCAAAGGGGCAGGTCTGCAATACAAAAAGAATGTGACCATTACAGTGGTATCCGTTGCAGGCTTTCAATCCCAATTTTAAGGGGAAAGGGTTTTTTACAGGTTAGACCTGCTTTACTTTATTTACAGATGCTGAATGATCCTTGGGAGATTTTTAATATTGCAAGCTATTTAGTCACCGCCGTGAGACATAGGAGAAAACAGTACTTTCTGACATGTGATCCGACTGTACTCGAATGATCAAATGAATTCTGTTTTAACATTTGTACTTTGTCTTGAGCTTCTGTTTTTTAACTCATATTTTAATCTCCTGCTGCTGTATATGAATTGTTGGTAGTCGGTGTTATTAGTGTATTAATGAGATTTGGTCTTGAAATATTTTATGTCGCCCAAGCCTATTGATGAATTGTATTTTTATAATTATTTTCTGATGTGCTATCAGGGGCGTAACACAGGCCCCCGCAGCCCACGCGGTGTGGGGGGCCCAAAGCTCCAGGGGGCCCCCTCGGCCCTGCAATCTGGCTGCAGAGCTGCTGATTGAGACCGGAGGGGCCCCTCTGCGTATCGTGCAGGGAGGCCCCCTCAATTTTCGTTACGCCAGTGCGTGCTATATGTTGTATGTTATGTACTTTTATGTTTTTTATTAACCGAATAAAGTGGTTTTGATGGACTGATTGACAAAAAGAATGGATGCTTTGCAAAAGGGAAATGTGAAGCATTTAATGGCTGTTAGGATCACTGTTGCTTCCCCTAGCACCCACAGTTGTCAAACACACACAATAGAGCTGTCAATGATTTGTGACTCAAGAGTTGTTATAAGGCACAGTGCCTTGTGAAGTCCAAGGACAGGTGGAGGACACCTCTTTGTCCTCCTGTAAACCTTGAGATTATCGAGGAATTGCTATGCCAACAATGTGATTCGAAGAGACATTTTAATATGCTGCGATTTCTCACGATCAATGAGCGGGCTTTGTAAAGGTAGAAAATAACATTTAGCATTGAGTTTGTTGCATTTTCTGTCATTGGCTTGCCACATGCAAAGGTTCATACCATGTGCCCTCTAAATTAAGTGGATTAATTCTAACAGATTTGCATGCAAACCATTTCCTTGTTATTATGTATGACTTAACAAGGTTCATGCTGCAGTCCCTTAGTTTTTAGGTCTGGCTTGATAGCACAGCTATCTGTTATCTATTGCTACCAATTATTCAAAAAATACAGAGTGGGGGTTTGCTCCACCCAGAGAAGTACTTTGCTTTCATCTCATATTATATTGGCAATAAAATGTATCCTTCTGCCTCCTAGTAAATGCTTCATTTGGATTGCCTGAGACTATTTTCACCTGAAAACAACTCAATCGTCACACTGTTTGTCATATTCAATTATTATGCCCAGGGCTTTAAGTGGGTGGGTCTCTCTTGTTCTCATACCCGGAAGTAATTGAAAACTGATGTTGAAACTGGTCCCTACAAAGTCTCTATATTGATGACCTTAACCTGGAAGGCAAAAATGCTGATTGATTTCTGAACAATAACTGTAAAAAACATTAAGGCAATCCATATCAGCGATGCTGTTCCTGTTTACATTTTTTATGCTTTACTTACTCTTGCATTCCCTAAGAGCATTTGCTTTCTTCAGGTTGCTGTGTTTCTGTAGCTTTTTTGGGCAACATGTTAATTTTATATAATGCGTACAATGAAAAGAATCACCTCTAGGTATCTGTGTGAGCGAGTGTTTATTTTCAGCTATTATTGAGAGCTCTAGGGTTGAAGCTAAAACAGAGGGAGTTTTTCACAGTGTCTTTCAGTGGGTCATGAAAGGGCTCAGAATATATACTTATCCTATCCTTGGCTTTTCTGCACACAGAGCAACATTGAGGTGTGCTAATTGTAATAGTCATGCTATGAGAAAGTGTGTGAAGAAAGTACACAGATGTTGAAATATTGACAAGGTGAAAGGAAAAATGAAATGCAGCACTTATTGATGAGTGGGGTGTTGTGTGTGTGCGGAGAGTGGTGAAGTGAAGGAAATGCAAGTAAGTATTACAGGGGAGAATGGAAAGAGAGTGCCAAAAAAGAACGAGATCAGGTGCGAGATATGCAAATGGAGGGTTACAGGAAGATATCCAGAAAAAATGCATATGTGTTGGTGAAGGGCAATTTTGCCCACCCATTACACGTCACAATTATGTCACAATTTCACAACAGATACATGAGATGAATGTGCATTAATACCACAGTGCATTTACTGTAGGACTAGTGAATTTACTCAAACTATGTGTTTAACCGTACAAAATGAGATATTAATAAACCATCCTTAATAGAAATGTACTTACTATAAAGATGAAATTTGACTTTCATAACGTGTACCTTGAGACATTGAACAACATGTACTGTTTAGATGACTGAATAAAAACCATCTTCCTGTACGTAGAATGTGATTACGCTCGAAATGAGAAAAGTTTATGTAATGTGTACACTAATGTTTTATATATAGCATTAAAACGTATCTCTTAGACATACTGACACATAAACATTTTAGATTTTACTCTATGGTCTATGTAATATGAACCTAATTTACTGATCATTTACATTCATTTGTGTTTAAATGTACACACTTATATTAAATGTGTTCTCTTGCTTTAATTCTTTAAGTTGACATTTTAGGCTAACAAGACATTGCTTGTAGGTATTTACACGCATTGTTAGTTGAAGAATAGATACCTTAATGTACTAGCTATAGAGCAAAAGAGCCTGATAAGAAGACCTTGACAAAAGAACATGGAGAGTCAGAGCGTTAACTGAAAGGCCTATTCAGCAATTTTACAACCTGGCCTGTGTGTGAGAAGCCAATCTCGTTCCCATGTCCAGTGTGGAATACTTTGCGAATGTTGCATTCTACAACGTGAGAAGTGGAGAAATACAATAGACCCCTGATGATGCGTGCAAAGGGGTGTTGCCCAAGAAGACTCTTGTGTGTTATCACTAAGTGGTCGCACCGTTGGAGATCAGATCCTTTCAGATTCCCTTCAGACTTTCCTCTGAACACTTAGAGCACTTTTCACTGGAGTTTGAGAGGTTTAGACCTCTATGCTTTCCTTGATTCATTGTTGAGTGTGGCTTAGGGTGACACTTACTTCCCTGACCGAAGAAGACTCTTGACTGAGCTTCTGAAATACTTACACCTTCCTACTTATTTACTCTTGCTTTGTTATATTTTCCTTCATGGATTTTCCTAATTTTTAAGATCCTTTAGACTTTAGAACCATCCTTCAACTTGGAAATTACCTTAGGTGATTTAGATTTATCCATGTATAGACAACAAAACCTGAGACTCTTTTCTGAGCATCAAAACTTTTATTAATCTTTTGTATTGTGACTGAACTTCTTGTTTGTCTAATATTGATTTACCTCAATTTCTTCCAGAGGTTGGGCCTTTCCTTTGTTATTCTGTACATGTATAGCATTGTGTGAAGAGTTTTGTGTCTTAACTTGATTCTTAATGTGTAACAAACCTTCTTAACCATAGCTACTGATTTCTGGTCCTTATTGTGTAGCCAAATGGGTTACACTGTTAATTGAAATTGATTGATGTAAATGTTAACCCCCAACACCTCTTAGGCAGAAAATAAAAGATCCAACAGAGGACCAATAGTATGAAAGTGGGCCCAGAAAATGGTGGATCAAATCTTGTAGAAAATCGGATGGTTTTACACTGACGTCAGGAAGCTAGAGTGCCATACTTAGAAATTGCCCAAGTCCAGTTCAAACCCCAAAAACCCATGGTTTGGTCAAAGGATTGATGGAGATCCAGTGGTTTGGAAACTAATTGTAGCAGCAGAGGAGTGTGAGTATTAATAAGGTTGCATGTTACAATTGCTTATGCTTAGATTGAAGAATTTGCAGTGACTGTGTGGTGTTCTGCAGAGATGATTTAAGTTCTTGTGTTAATGTGACACTTAATGCAGAGAAGTTGAAGTGAGTATCAGGTCTGTCGTGGCCTAAGATCCTGGGATACATACCCACATGGTAAGAGTTTCAGTGTAGAAGGCACTGGGTGTAGTTGTCTGCTGTGTTGTGGTGCTGATCGTGAGAAGTCATCAACAGTATTATTGAGATAGGAACTTTATCTTTGTGTGATTGTGATATGTGGTTGGTGTAGCTGATCTCAGTGCACAGGGAGGAACTGTATCACCTTGGGTACAGTTCATTGTCATTAGTTAGTAAAAACCATAAACATACAAAATACAAGCAATGTAAAAATAGTTCTCCTTATATCTTCATGTTACTTAACAAATCTAAAAGATTGAAATCAATTAATATCTGCGTCAGCCTGAATAAACACTAGTGCATCATGCAAAGAGTAAATTGTATGGGTGTCAGAGGCGCACTATACAGAGGAGTGTAGACTGTTAGCCATACTGTATCAACCTGGCAAGGCACAAGACAATCTTTGAGCATTGTTCAAACAGCAACGAGATGCTGTGCAAAGGAGCATTAACAGTTTAATGTCAGACAGCATCCTGTATCCAGTAGCTGAATGCGGGATAGTCAGGCAGATAGTGCATTATGCAAGCTTCAGATGACATACTGTTCAAAAGAGCATAAACAGATTAAAATCATAGGTCATCCTATGTCAACCTGACTAAACATAAGCCAATCCTTTGAAAATTGTATTGTGCAAACATCAAAGGAATACTGTGCAAAAAAAGCATTAACGGTTTAAAGTCATGGATCGTCCTAATTCTACCCGCCTAAGGAGAACATTTGTAAAGTTTTTATTACATTTTACACAGTTAATTAAAACCATTGCAATAAATTGCCTCTGTGGCTTCTTTGCATCTTTAAGAGCAGGGCGAGGCTGACCATCGCATTTAAAACACGTTGTAAAGACAAGGCAATCATGTACAGTACCCGCAACAGCAGATAAAAAACATCAAAGTCAAAGATGAAGTAAACATTATGACTTAGTGTAATCCGAAAACACTAGGGCATTATCCAAAGTAGTCTGTAATGAGTTTTTGAGGAGCAGGGACCAGAATGAGAGAGACAATAGGGGGAGATAGTAGATTTTCCAAGACTCTCACGTATTTTCCGGACCTTGCAAGTGTTTGAATGTCAGATTGTGTGAAGCAAAGTGCAGATGCCTCCACACAAGTATTAATGCCCCTTTTTAGAAATAAGGATTTTAAGAGGACTCTTCTAGGCCCATCTAGGGCAGGACAGCAGCACAAGAGATGGAGCCATGATTCGGATCTGTAATTACACAATCTGCAAGCTCGCTCCTCACCACATGGAGACCATTGATTAAAAGCAATGGAGCGCAGGCCTAAAAGGTGCATGAACATAATGTTTCTACGGGCCGATGTGTTTAAAGTTTCAAAGAAATAAGGTTGCGGTGACCCTGGGAGGTATCATTTGTTCAGGGGAAGCAGAATAGTGGACGATTTTAGAGACCGCAAGTCCATCTTGTAAGAAATTTGATTTGCCTGCTTGTTTATGACCTCTTTTCAGGCTGTATAAGGGATAGTGTCTGCTGATAGTGTTGATTCAACAATTTGTAGGGATCTTATGGCTTTAACAATTTGACTATTCCATGGGTTTCCAGGACTGGTGAAGGTTTCTTTTAAGCAAGCTTTAAGAGTATTATGTGCGGCTTTTAGTACCCTTATATACTACTTCAGGTTATCTGCCTCACAGGAGAGAGATTGTCCTGTGAGGCCCAACTCCAGTCGTAGTTTTGCCCTGTGTATATATTCCAGAAGTCTAATTTTTTTTTGTAGATAGTAATCTTAGTGGGGTCAAGACTGGCCGTACATGCATCAGGAAAGGCCTTGTGCCAATAACTTAGGGCAGGGAGAACAGTGGCTGTCAATCTGAGTGAAATCCCGATGGTCGAGGTTTCATTTGAAGTAAATGCCAGGATAGGTCGAAAAGTGTTACTCCGAACTGGCTCTTGTGTGTATTTTTAATCTGTAATTCCTTTAGAGAAGCAGACAAAGATAGTTGTTGAAATGTATTGCTTGCATTTGTTTTGCATACATTGCTTAGAGAACTCTCTTGTGAAAATTGTAAAGGAGGGTGAGCTGCTGCAAGGAGGGAGATACACATCACAGTGTACCATGTTGGTATAAGTTGGATGGTGTTGAGCCATGCTAGTTGTAAGAAAGGGCCCGCTTTTTGCATGGTTGCCCCCACTGTTTGCTAAACTGCTGATGTGCTTTGACTGAGTGTGCCTTGGGTTCCTGCCAAACAGGTACCCAGGGCCTATGTTCTTTCCCTGAAACTGCATTGAAAACAAAGCCCAATTGGCACTCTTTGGCCACAGGTCAGTCCCTTGTAAATGGTACCACAGGTACCAAGGGCACCGTGGCCAGGGAAGGCCTCCAAGGGCTGAAGCACTCATTGTGGCACCTTTAGAGGCCCTGTACCTTTACACACAGACTCTAGGTGGGATGCAGAGCAGAAGTCCTGGAGAAATGACATGATTGAGGGTGCTAGATTATATCCTGCATTAACAAGTGAGGAAAAAGGGAAAGGTAAACGCAAGGATAAGAAAAAGAAGAAAGAGACAGATGACACAGAGAATATAGTTGAGGACAGTGACAGTGATTCAAATGAACATTTTATAACCGATTATTGTTAAACCGTCCACCTCCATACAATGTAACCCAGACTGGTGGAGCGCAAAATGTACCTATGGGTGAGCCCTTTGATGTGCCTATAGCACTAGTAAATATGAATCCAAATTCAATGGGAGAGAATTTGGGAATGACAGTACCTTCAAACTTACATGACCTAAATGCTCCAGATGCATTGACCGTTCTTGTCACAATTGGTCCTGTAGTTCTGTTGTATATGCCTGGACCAGTACTTTGGCTGTTCCTGCTGGAAACAAACAATATAGCTAGCAATTCAGTGGGCTCAACAATGAGGCCGATTCTTAAGACTCCTAAGATTCCGACACAAGGGAATACCCCATGTGCTGCAAAGTGCAGACCCTACATTAAATCAGACAGGATTTGACCCAACTAGAAGATTACCTCAGAGATCATCACCTTTTATTCCTGCCTAGAATGAATAAACTTCCAAATAGGGATTACAGTACCCCTAGGACAGAGATACCTATGGGAACGCCAACTTCTGACATGTCCCTTTTGAATTCACTGCTGAATGCAATTAGTGGTACCTATAGCTGAGAGATACTTCTTAATACCCCAGCAGAATAACTAGGTCTTGCTACCCGAGAATTTGATGATTGGCTTAGCGGTATAGGTACCTCAACTGGAAGTGAAAATCCTGGAACTAGTCGAGGAAATATTCAGGTCCCAGAGAAATGGTCCTGGATGTGACTAAATTTTAAGTAGCTTTAGAAGAAATGATCATTGGAACCCTTGACATGTCACAATTAAATGCCAGGATGATGAACTGTTGTTCCTGTGTAAAGATATTATCAGATGTGCAGGACAGGCTCATGAAAGATTATCTGAATTGGCTCACACATATGGAATTGGTTTGCATCAATCTACAGCCTTACAAAGAAGTTACCGGTTAAGCTTTACTGACAGAGATTGCAAAAACATGAGACCGTCAGGAATGAAATTACAGATCAAGGAATGAATTACCTATTTTCGAAAGTGGAGCGAGTTAGATAAATGGGAAGGTAGATGGTAAAAAAAAAAGGAACCAAAGAAAGTCAGGAAATAACTGCCTCCGCTGGAACGAAGGAGAAAGATGAGGATATACACATGCTTCCCATGAGACAGGTGCCTGTTGGAGCATTTGTTCATATCCCTGTGAGCAGGGCTGACCTTGCATCATTCGCACAAGATTTTCCAAAATTCAGAGAGTACCTAGTGGAATGTTACAGACAAGTTGATTAATTTGTGAAAATATCAAACATTTTATGGGATGATTTGAATACTCTATTTGAAATTGAGGTACCAGGTTATTTGTGGACTGAATGCAAAGTTGCTGTGGATTGGCCCGAAGTGGAGCTGACAAGACATCCTATATCACATGCTCCGTCCCTACTGGTAAGAAAAAAAAATATTTATGTGATTACATTTTTGAAATCGAAAATCTCTCCTAAAAAGATTGGCTGGGTCAATATTGACAGAACGGCACAAGAGTCAGTACACGCTTACTATGAAAGAGTGTTACAGGCATTTAAGCAATGCAGTGGGACAGAGACTATTGAGGCAAAGGATATGAGACATTTTGTTTACAGATCTGTGTATGGACTGAAATCCGAAGTTAGTTCCATGAGCCAGCAGCATTTGATTTGTTGGCAGAGTAAGCCAATGATCAGATACAGAAATAGACCAAATACTGCAGTGACAAATTGGAAATAAAAAACAAGAAATTGCAGGAAAAGGTAATGATAGAACAAATTAAAGATGCACAGCGAGGTCAGATTCAACAGATTGTTGCAAATGCTGGTCCCATACAGGGATGGTATCAGTTTATCAGCAGGGAGTTCTGATGATGCAAGGTGGTAATGGGTTTCAACAGCAAGATAGAGGACGTGGTGTTCTGACTGATGCGAGTGCAAGTGTTGATGTGCCGACTTCGAAGAAGACACAACCCTGAAACATCTGGGGTGCGCTGGGCCTTGGTAGCACAAATGTCAATTTAATACTGGTAATATGGTTAATGGGAAACAGGTTCAGAATGGTGGATTTGTGTAATCACAAGGAAAAAATATGATTCAGACACAGCAAGTACAGAGACAGAGAGTTCACAATCCCAATGTACCTCAAGCCCAGGCGATGCAGGTTCCACATGCCCTAATGATACAACAAAACCCCAATGTACAGAGATACATTTGAATCAAATTCCCAATGTAAACTCCAATTCTTTTGTGAATTAGGGTACTTCTCAACCGTACTCGATGATACAAGCAGATGATGATTACATCTCAGACCTGTCACAATGACGAGGCCTTAAAGGGTAGGAGGATTGCGTACTTGGCACAACGTAAGATGTAGACCACAGTGGTCCATTCATGGATGGTGAGGTATATGGGAATCTCGTCTCATTCCTCATGGACACTGGTGCTACCTGCTCTACTGTGAGAACAGCAGCAGTTCCCAACCTACCCCTCTCGGGACAAAGAATCAAGTTGTAAGAGTTACAAATAAACAAATGACTAATCCAGTTTCAGGGTACTTGTCAAATTAGTGTCTTTTTAGGAGAATCACTGATTTGTGGTGTGTGATTCGGGTCATGTAAATCTGCTTGGATGAGATTTCTTTAGCAAGATGAATAGTTCCATTTATTTTACCCCAAATGGAATTGAGTTTCAAACTCATGATGAGGCCATTACCTTTAAACTTGTCAGACAGAGATCAGAAATTTGACTGTACCCTATGTTGACAAAAGATGATCTGCCGTCAGACCTGAGAGACACAGTGTAAAAATTAATCCTCCAACAACTCAGAAAGAGGTCAGAATGTTCTTGGGAATGGTTGGCTACTGTCAACAGTGGATTCACAACTTTTCCCTAATGGCCAAGCCTTTACAGAGGCTGACCCATAAAGACGTTTCAGATCCGGTACGATGGTATGACAGTTACATACGTGTTTTCTCGGAGCTGAGAGAATGTCTCTGCTGTGCCCCGGAACTGGGAATGCCTGATTATGAGAAATGTTTTGCTTTGTTTTGCAGTGAGAGAGAGGGCTGAGCTCTCTCAGTGTTAACCCAGATGCACGGAAACGCTCACAGACCCATTACATACTTTTCTCCCACACTTGATTCTGTAGCTGCTGCTTTGTCTGTCTGGCTCAAAGCCATGGCCTCCACAGGTGTCAGCATTGAGCAGTGTGAAAGCATTGTCATGGGTCATGCATGGACAGTGATTGTCCCCCATTCTGTAACGGTCCTGTTAACTCATACTAGAAGACAGTATTTAACTAAAAGTTGTCTTGCCAAGTACGAGCAAGAAATTCTTGGCACCGATAATGTCACATTGAGGAGATGTGTTGTACTAAATCCTGTTACCCTATTGCCCATCCCTGGAAATGAATCTGTTGAAGGTGAAGTTGAGCATGACTGCCTTGATGTTACTGAACTATGCACCAAGCCGAGACCAGACATAAAAAATGTGTCACTACCTGAATAAGATTATCTGATGTTTGCGGATGGCTCCTGCTTACCATACAATTGTGGAAACCCGAGGCCTGCCTACGCAGTTTGTAGTGTCTCATATGTGGTCGAAGCCTCCTAGCTTAATGAAGTATTTTTAATTAATGAATCAATAAATCAGGGTTTGTAAGCGATGCTACTCACCCATGAGGGTCTCAAGGCGCTGGGAGGGAGGGGCTGTTGATCCGTCTGCTCTATGGTGTTCAGTCAAAGAGCCAGGTCAGTTACAGGGATTGTTTGAGTTGGGTCAGCAGGGTGTTGCAGGTCTTGGAAGTGAGGTAAGAGAGGGATCTTCCTCAGGTTCTTGTCTTGTGGATCTGAGGTATGGTGGCCGAGGTGTCTTGTGGGGATGTGGAATGAGAAGCGGTGGTTCAGGTATGCTGTTCCTGCATCGTGGAGGGCTTTATAGGTGTGCGTGAGAAGCTTGAAGGTGATCATTTTGCTGACTAGTAGCCAGTGGAGTTCCCAGAGGTGTTTAGAGATGTAGCTGCGGTGAGGGATGTCGAGGACCAGTGTGGTTGTGGCATTTTGAACATTCTGAAGTTTTCTGAGGAGTTTTTCGGTGACGCTGGAGTAGAGTGAATTGCTGTAATCGAGTCTGCTGCTGATGAGTGTGTGGGAGACTGTTTTCTGGATTTGGTGGGGATCCATCTGAATGTCTTTCCTAGCAGGTGGAGTGTGTGGAAGCATGATGAGGTGCCTGCGTTGATCTGATGGTTCATTGTGAGGGAGGAGTCCAGTATGATGCCGAGGATTCGTGCATGGTCTGTGGGGGTTGGGCGGGGTTCCCAGTGTGGAGGGCCACCATGAGTCGTTCCAATCTGAGGGTGAGGGTCCTAGGAAGAGGACTTTGGTCTTGTCTGAATTCAGTTTGAGGCAGCTGCTGTTCATCCAGGTGGCAACACCCTTCATTCCTCAGTGGGTGTTGTTTCTGGTGGTTGTTGGTTTGTTGATGAGGGAGAGGATCAGTTGGGTATCGCAGGCGTAGGAGGCGAAGTTGAGTCAGTAGTTCCTGACGATGATCGCAAGGGGGGCCATGTAGAGATTGAAGAGGGTGAGGCTCAGGGAGGAACCCTGGGGGGATCCACAGCTGATCTTTGTGGGTTCGTACAGGAACGGAGGTAGCCTGACTCGCTGTGTTCGTCCGGTAAGGAAGGAGTGGATCCTGTCCAGGGCCTTGTCGTAGATGCCAGCTTTGTGGAGTCTCTTGATTAGGGTGTGGTGGGAGCTGGTTTCGAAGGCAGCTGAGAGGTCCAGGAGGATCAAGGCTGCAGTTTTGCCTTGGTCAAGGATGGAGCAGATGTCGTGGGTGGCGGTAAGGAGTGCAGTCTTGGTGCTGTGGTTGCTTCTGAAGCCGGATTGAGAGATGTCCAGCATGTGGTTTGCTTCAATGAACTCAGAGAGTTGGGCGTTGATGACCTTCTCGATGACCTTGGCTTGGAAGGGGAGCAGCGAGATGGGTCTGAAGTTCTTGAGGTCTGTTGAGTCGGCCAATTGTTTCTTTAGCAGAGGATTGATCTTGGGATGTTTCCAGTCATCGGGGAAGGTGGCAATCTCGATGGAGCAGTTGATAGTGCTGCGAAACTTGTGGGCGATAGCGGTGGCTGCTATGTGGAAGATGTGGCGCGGACATGGGTACGAGGGGGCTCCGGAGTGAATGCTCTTCATGGTCTTGAGAGTGTCATCAGTGGTGAGGGGGGTCCAGTTGGGCAGAATCTGTTAGGGTTCGGCATGGTTGGGTGCGGTGGTGTCGGGCTTGATGGGAGGGCCATGGGTGTCGAAGCTGTCATAGATAAGCCTGATCTTGTGGTGGAAGTTTGTCGCAGAGGTCTTTGCAGGGTGGAATGTCCGTGGTCTCGATGTTTGGCCTGGCAAACTCCTTGACAATGGCGAAGAGTTCTTTACTTTTGTGTGCATTGGTGTTTATTCTGTCCTGGAGGACCATTTTCTTAGTCGTTTTGAGCAGGAGGTGGTGTGTGGTGATCGCGGCTTTGAAAGCTGTGTAAGTTTGTTGTTCCTCCATATCTTTTCTAGTCATCTAAAGGTGTGCCTGGACTCGTGAAGGGCAGGGTGAACCAGCTGGCTTTCTTGGAGTGTCATCTGTTGACAGTGTGGTAGTTCTGAGGGAGGCGGTTAGCTGTTCCTCGTGACCTTGTTCCAGCTTCGTCCGGGGGGTGGGGCGGTGAAGGCGATAGTGTATGGTGGGTTTGGTGAAGGCGAAGTGCACGCAGTGGTGGTCAGTCCAGAGAAGTTTGGTGGTGTGGCTGTAGGTGCTGTTTTCGCTGCCTAAGAAGACTGGGTCGAGCGTGTGTCCTGCTGCTAGGGTTTGAGCAGTGACTAACTGCTTGAGTCCTACGTTGGCGAAGTTCTCCACAAGGGATGCGGTATTCTGGTCGTTGAGGTTGTCCAGGTGAAAGTTGAGGTCACCAACTAGGATATAATTGCTGGATGTGAGAGCCTGGGGGCAATGAAGTCGATGATAGCTTCAGTAAAGGGCGGTTGGGGGCCAGGTGGTCTGTAGATGAGGGTGCCAAGAGTGCAAGTGAAGGTATTCCATGGTAGTTGTTGGGTTGTCTGAGTGGGTGTTGAGCCGGAGGGTGTTTTGGTGGCTGATGCTGATGCCTCTTCCTGGTCGGTTGGTGCAGTCCATGCGGGTGTTCTTGTAAGTATCGTCGATGGCGGTGGCGATGTATGGGTCAGAGCCGGGGTTTATCCAGGTTTCTGTGAGGAAGGCAATGTTGGGAGAGGCAGAGTGTAGGAGGTCACACCAACCTAAAATTAACAGAGAGTCAAGAATCAGACGAACAATGTACCCAAATAAAGTTACACAGGAAATAGTTGTTAAACTATGCGAGTTCCCATCAGTCTACCATCGAGACCGCCCTTCATCATCTGGGATCTCTTATGCATGAATTCTGTCACATTGAAGGGTAAAAAAACCTGTGCTGGCAGATGACTACACCAGGCACAGGAAAAACCACAATGATGTATACAGATGTGAAACAGAATGGCATGTCTAGATGGGAACAGAGTAGCAGTGCGTGAAAAAGATGTGTATTGTGAAAAGAAAAGGCTCTAAAATTAGGTAGTGGTCGGGAAAACAATTTAATAAACACCCTCACACTCCTAAATCAATAAAAACAGTGCAATAGTGGTTTAACAAATAGCCACTAAAGATGAAAGGTCGACATGTTTCTGCAGACACATGGAGTCTAGCGATCTCCTGCTGCTTCCTCGGGACCATTAATGCTACTGCTAGAAAAAATAACAAAAACCATATCACCTGAAAGTGTATGTGTGAACATCTTCTCATCCCACTTGATGAGAAGGAACCACTCCACCTCACCTGGCACGAGCTCAGGTTAATGGATGCACCGCACTCTCCGTCGAGCTCTACGATAGAGCTTAGAGGGACGACCGGTGCACCGACGGAGAGTGCGGTGCATCCATTAACCTGAGCTCGTGCCAGGTGAGGTGGAGTGGTTCCTTCTCATCAAGTGGGATGAGAAGATGTTCACACATACACTTTCAGGTGATATGGTTTTTGTTATTTTTTCTAGCAGTAGCATTAATGGTCCCGAGGAAGCAGCAGGAGATCGCTAGACTCCATGTGTCTGCAGAAACATGTCGACCTTTCATCTTTAGTGGCTATTTGTTAAACCACTATTGCACTGTTTTTATTGATTTAGGAGTGTGAGGGTGTTTATTAAATTGTTTTCCCGACCACTACCTAATTTTAGAGCCTTTTCTTTTCACAATACACATCTTTTTCACGCACTGCTACTCTGTTCCCATCTAGACATGCCATTCTGTTTCACATCTGTATACATCATTGTGGTTTTTCCTGTGCCTGGTGTAGTCATCTGCCAGCACAGGTTTTTTTTACCCTTCAATGTGACAGAATTCATGCATAAGAGATCCCAGATGATGAAGGGCGGTCTCGATGGTAGACTGATGGGAACTCGCATAGTTTAACAACTATTTCCTGTGTAACTTTATTTGGGTACATTGTTCGTCTGATTCTTGACTCTCTGTTAATTTTAGGTTGGTGTGACTTATATACAGGGGGCTTAACAGTAGGGTCTATAAACTTACCCCTGGGACCTTCTCTGTGTGTGAGAGTATAGGAGGTCCCAGAATTTGGTGGCGTGTTTGTGAGGAGAGCGTACATTGAGGAGGATGCAGCTGAGCCGGCCGGGTCCGCTGTTGGTCGATTGGACGGAGGGGGGCTGCTGGAGTGCGGAGATGGGTCAGGGTGTAGCTGCAGTTGCGGCAGGAGCAGGTTCCTTGGGTGTCCTTTGGCGATGCAAGGTGGCAGGCGGCGTGGCGTCCAGCATTGAGGGCGAGGATGGTGCTTGCTTCATATCGGTGGAAGGTCCGTGAACCAGGGTCCATGACACTGGGTGTGGTTCAGGCGCGGGCGGGCGCAGACCAGCTTCCCTTTGGGCTGCCTTCGGCATGCCGGCGCGTGCCTGCATCACAGCTGCACAGCGGCCGCCATTAAGTAGTGTGCAGGGGGCTGGACAGCTGGGAGGTGGGAAACGCAGGGAGCGTGATAGGGTCACTGAAGGGGGCGGGGCCACAGGGGTTACAGGTGCAAGGGCAAGAGCGGCAAAAAGGAGAAAAAAGAAAGAAAAGTGCAAAAAAGAAAATAAGGCAGAAAAAGACAGAATCAAAAGGCAGAAAAAAGCAGATAGAGACAGAGGGCAGCTTAGCAGCAGAGCAATGACGCTCTCCCACTAGACCACCAGGGATGAGGCGCAGGCGGGAGCCTGCGAAGGGAGGATGGCCTCTAACTCCTGATCACAGAGGCTCAGGAGCAGCAACTGGGGTAACAGCTACCTGGCGGAGCTGCGCAGGGAAAGGGAGCAGTCCACTAGTAGGTCAGCACAAGTGGCCTAATTGATTACTGTTACTAGAGCATGCTTGTTTCAGACCAGCTGAGAATGACAATTTTCACTGATTGTCAGTATGGCTTAGGTGTTGTTCACGACTTTGGACAGGTATGGTCTCAACGTGGGTTTTTGACCTCTTCAAAGTCATCCACACATAATGGTAACAGTGTCCATAACCTTCTGAAGGCTTTTCAATTATCTGCCCAGGTGGCTGTTGTAAAATGTGCCGCACTCGAAACAGCTCTGACTATGTGAGAGTGGGCAATTAGTGCACTGATGACCTAGTGAAATACTGCGTTCTGAATACTTGCACCTTTAATGGGGAGTACCACAATGAAAAATCAGGTGTCACAACGTGCAATCTGTTGGTAACTGCAGTTGATACTTGGAAGGAAGTGAAGAGGTTACAGGAACACGTGTCAGAAGCAGAAAAGCAAAGCTGGATTAGAGAAGGCTGTGTCAAAAGAAATTAGAATGACATTTGGTTTTCAGGAGTTGGTACACCTGTGTTGCTAGATAGCTTGCTGTCTCAAATGGCGAGAACATTATCATGGACCTGCACATGTAGGGAGAGCCGCCATGGTGAGCTTGTTCAGGCAAACGTGGTTTAACCTAAGATTTAGACTGATGGCTAAAGGAGTGTGACACAGATGTGTTGTGTGCCAACAGCAGAATGTAGGCATAAGAACAGCAATAACACTGAGTTATATAAGGAGATCAGGAGGTTGCTTTACCAGGATACAACTGGAATTTATTGAGATGCCTGAGTGCAATGGGGTGAGACATGTCCTAGTGATTGTGTGCATTTTCTAACATTGTGTTTACGCTTACACAACCAGGAGAAATGTTAGACTGACAGTGACTACGCTTTTGTTGGGGGAGTTAATAACGAGGCTCGGTTTTCCGACTTCTCTGGAGTCAAATCGAGGAACTCATTTTAATAATGAGGTCCTGGAGATGTTGTGTGCAGCATTGCAAGTCGAACACAGGCTCTACTGCAGTTAACGAAAAGACGCTTCTGGAATTGTGAAGCAAGTCAATGGCACTTTGAAATCCAGATTGGCTAAAGTGTGTGCTTCAACATCTTTGAAATGGCCTGATACATTGCCTCTTGTGTTGATGAGTCTACGCAGTACTCCAGTTAGGAGGACAGGATTGTCAACCCATGAGATCATCATGGGAAAGGCCATGAGACTGCCAGCTGTGCCTGTGAGTGCGCTGATGAACATTACAACTCAAACGATTCTTGATTACTGCAAAGGACTGGCTGACGTGGTGCGTTCTGTTTCTCACCAGGTTGGAGAGGCTACAGACCTGCCTCAACAGGAGCACTGCCATGACCTCAGTCCTGGTGACTGTGTTATGGTGAAGAAGCATGTGTGCAAGTCATGCTTCGAGCTTTGATGGCATGGCCCCTACAAAATTATTCTGGTCACCACAACAGCTGTGAAGTGCGGAGGTCTCCCTAGCAGTGTTGTGAATCTATCGAGGACCCTAATCAAGATAATCCCGATTCATGCCCTTATATGGTTATACCAAAACATATCCTTATAAAGATAAAGGCATAGGAATCATGTCCATATCTAGTCATAGCCCATGCAGTCCAAAAATGGCTAGGCTACTCCCATAGACTCCTAGAAAGTACAACGCTTTCTTTAAACAAACCAAGCCTCCAGCAGCCCGGGAAATCCCCCTGCTTTTGTTTTGATTTGCACAAGAACTCCTGGAGTCCAGAAAGAACTGTTAGTTCTTTGTGACGTCTTATGTCCAACCTTACGTCAAACCCGGGACCTTTCAGGTATAAATATACCAACAGTTGCCTTAAGCAAACACACGGTGGTTTGGAGCAGAGCGGCTATCTACTTGCCCGAAGCCCAGTTGATGCGAGTGCTGAAGGAAGCCGACCCTCCCATTTGACGCACTGAGAGACGCTGTCTTTTCTCACGCCGAGAAATCCAGCTCCGGTGTTTCCAGTCACCCTTGCGGGTTGCTGGGAGATCGAGTCCTGAGAGAGAGATACAAGACCTCCTACATTCTATTACCAAGGTACGGAGCTGGCTAAACCCTTAAGAGAATTCTTGATTCAGATTCTTGGCAAAAAACCTTGCTTAACTTAAACTACAACTTACTTACTCCTTTCCACGTATTAGGCTTAGGTCAGGTACACCAGGATAGGCGTATCTTAGAAGCACCAGTTGAGTACGTTAGTCAATGTTTTTATGTATTTATATATTTTATCCATTTTAAAGTATCATATGGCTAAGAAACCATATCAATGCTTTTACAGTATTATTTCATAATACTCCTTTTACTGTACGCACTTTACTTTATGATAAGTATTGCAATTGTGGCAATTAATTTCTCTTGCAAGAAGACTGCTCAATAAATAACAACTTTTATTGAAAACGCCCGTCTCTCTATTTCTCTGCACCCCTGGTGAAATTAAGCATGCACGATTGACTGAGTGAAATAACGGTCTATTGTTTTCACACGACTCTAGAGATATACTCTTTATTCTGAGGGAGCAAAGTTGTCATGTTTATGGGGTTGTCAGAAACTAATCCCTTCTTGTCTATTCGGGAAAGTTAACCCCTTCCTGTTCATTCGAGAAAGTTTCTAGTGACCTCTGAGCTAGCTGGCAAAACTAATTAAGTCTAATATAGTCAGTAAAGACCTAGATGACCTCAGTCCTACGTCTACACTGCTGTTTATATTATTCCAATGCGCAGAGCCTATTGGGAATATAGGAACTACAGCGTTTGGTAAGGCGATAATCTAACGCAAGACATTAGAGTAACTCAGTCGTGCTTTTCACACAGACCCCTTTTTCCCGTAAAAACTCCAAAAGACGTCTGGAGTGGGTAAAAGGTTAATATCCGCCGGAACTTAGTAGGAAGAGATTCCTATGTATTAGTTTTTGATTTAGTCAACGTTGAAGGATACTGTGTTCCAAACTATTGTGCACCTAATCTTTGTTTCCTTGAAACTTGATCTGCAACAAAACTTTCTGTCAGTAAAATGGGAGAAAGTGAAGACGAAAGGGAGAGAGCTCGAATAGCAACTCAACTTTTAACGGAAGACACAAGTCTCCAAAATGAAGACCCGAATGCTATAATCATTCCGGTTAATGTAAGAAGAACTATAACTCTTAAGCTTATAGAAAATGGACTATCACCGAGAGGTGGTACAGTCATATTTGTGGTAGAGGCCCATGAATATCGGCAGACAGAGGTATTCTATTCATGGATACATTTTCCAGCAGCAAACACTGTAACACAAGACTACCACTATTACAAAATAGAGGAATCTCCGGAGGAATACGTTCCTTTCGAGGACGTTGAAATCCCACTAAATTACCAAGAGCACCTGCTCTGGTTTAAAGGCGCCCTAAAACATCAAAATCACATTACCAGGCTCGGTCCACTAGGTAGACCAGGAGCCACGTGGCCAGTTCTAGCCAGCTACACACCACATCCAGACATTGAAAAAATTTCAGACCGGGAACTTTTAGCTCAGCTAAAACTACTAATTAAAATACATAGACAATTGGTTCAATATGTCATGAGGACTTCAACAGTCCAACCAGCAATAAGAATTCCACAACAAACCCCTCAACAGGGGAACACAAATAAAATCACACCACAAAATATATAATCAGCCATTGGCAAAATACCCGCAAAACGGGAACAAATTCCATTCTGGTTAGCACAAAAAATCAGTCAAATAGAGGCAGTATTTCCTGATACTACACCTCATGAGAAACACAGAATTCTGACTATCTGCCTTCCAATGGGGATCGCACCACATGTGGAGGACTGTGACACTTGGGGCACAGTCTTTGCTTCAATTTACACAAAAACACATGGTGTCCGGTCTATGGCGGTTATACCAGACATACTAAGACAGATTCAAAATGAATACGGTCCAGAACCTGCTTTAACTCTGGGTATGAAATTACTGAAAGACTTCAAGCAGGTCTCGGCTATATTATTAGCCAACATAAAAGGAGAAGCAGCATCTGTGGCGATCCGCCAGAAATTGAAAGAAACAGATATAGCAGAACAACCTTTTGAACTTGCCAGAATCATAGAAAAATCCTATGAAGAACTAGGAAGAGATAGTTTGGGTGGGAAACCACTAAAACCACAACTAATTGAAAATCCTGAAAAAACTTTTATTAAAAATAATCTGAATACTCCAAAAAAGAGTTGGGATGGTAATAAACAATCCACTCCCAGAGAAAAACGTTTTCAGTCCAGAGGAAGGTCTCCTCAGCGGAGAGATAGATCTCCAGAAAGAGGAAACAAGTCTCCCCAAAGGGAGCCCTCTGAGAAAAGATACAACCTTAGAGATAGGGATAAATTGAGAAAACCTGACAGATATCAAGATCTTGATACACGTCCCTCTCGATCTTTTCAGAATTCCTCACAGAAATCGGAAAGAAGAGGACGGTACACAAGGAAGAGCACGTCAAGTCCAAAGACAAGGAACCTGCTCATCAAAGTAAAAAATTACAATATCCAAGAAAGAAGGTAGTCAGTATTAAAATAAAACATGCCGAGGATACTGAGGACACAACTGAAAAACGGAGAGTGGGCCCAGACAGTGCTAGACAGCGCAGCAGAAGTAACCATAGTTCGCAAGATCCTGATGAATGTTCTGGAGACAGTGGACACGAATGAATACATTCAAGTGGAAACTGCAGACACCAGAGTTAGCAAACCCCATAAATTATACGAGATAACATTGCGTATAGAGGGGGACAAAACTAGGAAAATAAGGGGTCTCTTTTGGGATAACTTATCTAAAGGCTATGATATCCTGTTAGTTGAAAAAGACTGGCCACCAGAGTTTGTCAGGGAGTGCCCTCATGGCGAAGAAATGATTATGCCTGCCTTCTCAAATCATATTCCAATTCATAAAAAATACACATTTGCAAGAAAATGGGCAGTGGCCCAAGCTCCTGCATTATATAAAAATCATGTAGGATGGGATGAGGATTCTCCTCCCCACAAAATCCAGTTAAAAAGTGAACCAACTGCACAAAGGCAGTACCCAGTTAAACAAGAAGCTAAAAAGCAAGTCAGGGAGATCTTAGATCAACTTGAATATCAGGGGGTGATTGAAACATGCACCTCACAAATGAACAATCCTTTGTTTCCTGTCTCCAAGCCAGACGATTCATATCGTCTAGTTTTGGACTACAGACACTTAAACTCCTGTTGCAAAACATTTGCAGTACAAAACTCACACAGTGCAGCACTAATGAATAACATCGTGCGCAAAAAATATAAAACAACATTAGATATCACTAATGGATTCTTTTGTCAAAACATTGCACCTGAAAGCAGGTATTTGACCGCTTTCTCAACAATGGGGTCGTAAAAACAATTCTGTCGACTCCCACAGGGATTCAAGAACAGCCCAGGATTATTCTCAGCAAGGGTAACAGAGTTACTACAAATATATGATGATGAGGCATTATCTTATGTCGATGACATCTATCTCACAGATGATGACCTGGAGACACACTTGAAAAGAGTGAACACCATAATACTTGGGTTCGCAGCTGAAGGGTACAAATTCAACTTTAAAAAGTCACGAATTTCTCACCTAACTGTCCTGTTTTTAGGATATGAATTATCAAGTGAAGGCAAAAGCCTAGCAGACAACTTCTTAGAGAAATGTGCTGTACTCCAAGCACCAAAAACGCTGAAGAACTTAAAATCAATACTAGGTTTCCTGAATTTCGGAAGAACATACATTCTAAATTATGCAGAGAGGGTTAAACCTCTCTATGAATTAATAAAACCTGATTTCAAACAAATCAATTGGACTCAGAAACACACAGAAATTTTAAGATCATTACAAACAGACGTTAGCTAAAACAAAACTGCAAACACGCGAAAAAGTACGCAACCTTGTAATCCGAGTCATCCCAGGAAGATGCGGATTCACGTACCTGACCTCTAATGAGGGAGAAACGGTACCAATAGCTTACAAATCACATTTGTACACACAAGCTGAAATGAAATTCAGTTCTACTGAAAAGATTCTAATAGCGGTTCAAACTGCTGTAGCAAGAGAAAGAGCACTAACCCAAGGCAAAAGGATTTCTGTTTTAACAGCAGAATCAGCGCCTGAGGCATTAACAAGTCCACGCAATCTGAAAACTGTGGCATCAGATCCAAAATGGATACCATGGGAAAATTCTCTTGCTGCAGAAGACGTGAAACACTATTATGACCCGACAATGAAAAAACTAGAAGATCTAGAATACGAACATGAATACACTCTGTCAATCGAAATTCTGCCTCTAGAACAGTATACATGTGTAATCTACATGGACAGATTTGCACATCACTATGATGTGGATAAAAAATCCTCCATTGCAGCGTGCGCGATTGTTAAAGGTCGCTGGCGCTTTGGTAAATTCAGACCAATAATCACCAAAACTGAATCACTCAGAAACTGCTCAGCTCAGCGAGCTGAAATAAGATCTTTAAAGATGGCGCTTGAAAATGCCGATCGCGAATTCCCCACACTAATAGTGTGCGATTCGCATTACTGCGTCAAGTCTTACAATAATGACATGCAGACATGGATCAAAAATGGTTACAAAGATGACACAGGAGCCACAATAAAGCATAAAAAGCTTTGTGAAGAAGTAGTTCTTTTGCAGAAAGAACTACGAAAGACTCACGTGATACATACACTGAGTCATCAACGTGATGGCGTTCACGTTGCAGGGAATTCATTGGCTAACAGAGCCACAGCGGAAGCGGTTCAACCGGCTTCCGTAGCCACAAAAAAGCGTTCTAAAAAACAAATAGACGGAGAAACCATGCTGGCGGTAAAAGCGTCTTTAAAAGGCGACTATGCAGCATTACCTCTTGGCTATCCACTCAATAATACATACATAATTGATGCAAACTCCGTTCCTTTTGCTCAAATCCCTGGAGTGGGGGATAGAGTAATTCCAAACACGAACCGGAGAATCTTCTTGATTGAAGACGCACACATGGGATTGGGTCTAAGGCACGAAGAGATCGTAAAATCTCTAAAAGAATTACAATCAGAATACTGGTGGCCGGGGATGAGCCTGCAAAATTACAAATTTGCAAAGGGTTGTCCAGACAGCAACAGAGATCGCAGTTGTGAACCGGACCAGACTACTGGCAGGACACCTTTATTAGAAAGCATAAGGCTATCTATACGCAGAAATCCAGCAGGAGAAATGCGTTCCCATAATAATTAAGACTAGATTCACTTAAGATGTAGACCCCAGCGCTCGGCTGACGCCAGAAATGTTATAAAAGATTTGCGAGTCTTTATCGGCACATACGCAATTGGCATGCTACATTCTGACCAGGGTCCTGCGTTTAGCTCTCGAGCTTACAAAGAGGCCATGGCCAGCATGGGCATTGCACTGCGGTACTTTTCTCCCTTCCATCCTGAGAGAAATGCGGTAGTGGAAAGAAAAAACCGTGACATAAAGCAATCTATAACAGCGAGGGTATTAGGTTCGGGTGATGGGTGGGTCAAACATTTAACAAGTGTCCAACGTAGTCTTAACAACCTGCCAAGAAATTCTCTAAAAGGTATCACTCCGTACGAACTATTGTTCGGTACTAGAATGCACATCCAGGACTTAGATAGTCAGACTTCAGTGGTAAATAAAAAATCCTTTGGTATCAAAGATCGTTTGGCTGTTTTACAGGACTTAAATGAAACAAGAAGAAGTCTGAGCAATATAAAATTAAAGCCAACAGCCACTGAAGAGAAACCACCTGTCCCAGCAAGACCTGTCTGGATTCCAAAGATTGGGGATCTGGTCAGAGAAAAGATCGCGGTGAAGAAGGAATTTGGACCTTCTTACAGAAAAGCCGTACCTGTCTTAGCTGTCAGCGGAACAAGATCAGTAGTACTACCGCCCCTTGCTGGTAAAAAGGAGAACCGAGTTGTATCCATCAACCTGGTAAAACCACAATCATGTGGCCAATAATAGGTAGTAGGCCCAGTGGACTCCCAAGAAGTAGCAGAAGACCAAATCTTGCTACAATCCAAGAGGGTCAAACTGAGAGACTAATCACATTTGATAAACCTGCAGTGAATAAAAAGGACTATGCAACAAAGCCATGGAACTTGTGCCTCTTGAAACCCAAATTGCAACAGTTCATCAAGAAACACCTGTCTACAATGATGTAGCTTCAGACTATACTAATGTAACAAAGAAAGATCCAAAGACAAATGAAAATCCGGAAGCAATTCCAACAATTGACAGAACTGCATCTGGCTACTTCATCAATTTCGATGACTTTTCTGATGATCCAAGCGAGCATGAAGAAACAACAGCAACAAAAACTTTCGAAGAAAAAATGACTGAACTTTTTCATCAACTAAAAAAACATATCTGATTTCACCATGGATTGAATTTTGGATTGTGTTAAGTCAAGTCAAGTCAAGTCAGAATGTATATAGCGCACTACATACCCATAGGGTCTCAAGGTGCTTGAGGAAGGGGGGGAGGTTTACTTATCGAATATCCATGTTTTAAGTTGTTTTCTGAAGGCTAGGTGGTTTTGAGTAAGGCGGAGGTGGATGGGAAGGGAATTCCAGGTCTTTGCCGCTAAGTAGGAGAAGGATCTTCCTCCCATGGTGGCTTTGTGGATGCGCGGAACAGCGGCGAGGGCTTGGTTGGACGAACGCAGCTGGCGGGTGGGGGTGTAAAAGGAAAGGCGCGTGTTGAGACAATCAGGTCCAAGTTCGTATAGGGCTTTGTGTGCGTGGGTGAGGAGACGGAACGTTATTCTCTTGTTGACGGGGAGCCAGTGAAGGTCTTTCAGGTGAGCGGAAATGTGGTCTGTGCGGGGGATGTCTAGTATGAGTCTGGCTGAAGCATTTTGGATGCGTTGGAGTTTTTTCTGTAGTTTCGCGGTGGAACCGGCGTAAAGGATGTTTCCGTAGTCCAGACGGCTTGTAACCAGTGCGTGGATGACCGTTTTTCTTGTTTCGGTGGGGATCCAGTGAAATGTTTTTTTGAGCATACGTAGGATGTTGAAGCATGAAGATGAGACGGCGTTGACTTGTCTGGTCATCGAGAGTGAGGAGTCCAGGATGATGCCCAGGTTTCGTGCGTGGTCCGTCGGTATGGGGGCTTTTCCTAGGGCCGTTGGCCACCAAGAGTCATCCCAGGCGGAAGGGGATGAGCCTAAGATGAGGACTTCCGTTTTGTCCGAGTTCAGTTTCAGACGGCTGTGCTTCATCCACTCGGCTACTTCTTTCATCCCTTCGTGTAGGTTGGTTTTGGCGGTGGTTGAGTCTTTGATGAGTGAGAGGATCAGCTGAGTGTCATCAGCGTAGGAGATGATGTTGAGGTTGTGTTGACGTGCGATGGTTGCGAGGGGGCTCATGTAGATGTTGAAGAGGGTGGGGCTGAGTGATGATCCTTGCGGGACGCCGCAGATGACTTCGGTGGCCTCTGACTTAAAAGGGGGGAGGCGGACTCTCTGAGTTCTTCCAGCGAGGAACGAAATGATCCAGTCCAATGCTTTTCCTTGAATTCCGATGTTTCTGAGGCGTTGTATCAGGGTGCTATGGCAGACTGTGTCGAAGGCTGCGGAGAGGTCAAGGAGGATAAGGGCGACTGTGTCTCCGTTGTCCAGTAGTGTTCGGATGTCGTCTGTTGCTGCGATGAGGGCGGTCTCGGTGCTGTGTTTGGCTCGGAAGCCAGACTGTGAGGAGTCGAGTGATTTGTTAGTTTCGAGGAAGGTGGCGAGCTGATTGTTAATGGCTTTCTCAATGACTTTGGCAGGGAATGGGAGGAGCGAGATTGGGGCGGTAGTTTTTGAGTTCGGTGGGGTCAGCTGTGGGTTTCTTCAGAAGGGCGCTGAGTTCGGCGTGTTTCCAGCTATCTGGGAATGTGGTGGAGTTAAGGGAGAAGTTGATGACATCTCGGAGATGGGGTGCGATAATGGAGTCTGCTTTGTTGAAGTTGTGATGGGGACATGGGTCTGTAGGGGATCCTGAGTGGATGGAGTTCATCAGGCGAATGGTCTCTTCTGTGGTGATTGGGTTCCATTCGAGAAGGATATTCGGAGGAGGTAACGGTTCGGAGGTGAGTGGGGTGGATTGGTTTACAGGTGTGTTGTCAAAGCTGTTATGGATGTCGGCGATTTTGTCATGAAAGAATGAGGCAAGGGAGTCGCAGAGGACTTGAGAGGGGGTGATGTCGTTAGAGCTGGCGGTGGGGTTGGTGAATTCTTTGATGATGTTGAAAAGTTCCTTGCTGTTGTGGGCGTTGTTGTCTAGTCGGTCTTTGAGCGCTGATTTCTTGGCTGTCCGGATTAGTTGGTGGTGTTTGCGGGTGGCGTTTTTGAAGGCGGCTTGGGTGATAGTGTTTGGGTCTGTTTTCCAAGTTTTCTCAAGGGAACGACAGAGCTTCTTGGATTTCTTAAGGTTATCGTTGAACCAGGGGGCGTTCTTGCTACCTTGCTTGGTTTGATGTTTTTTCAAGGGTGCTAATTTGTCGGCCGTTTGGGTTAACCATTGTGTGAGGTTGATGGCGGCTTGGTTAGGGTTCGTTGAATAGGCAGGGGGTTTTTGAAGAAGCGATGTTGAGATCTGGTCGATGGTGATTTTGTTCCAATTTCTTCGCAGAGTTGGTTGAGGGTGGTTGTGGGTCGAGGTCTTATTGTAAATAAAGTGGATGCAGCTGTGGTCCGTCCAGTGGAGGGGGGTGGTATGAGTGAAGGAGATATGTTTGCTGGAAGTGAAGATAGGGTCGAGTGTGTGTCCTGCATAGTGTGTGGGGGTGTTAACAAGTTGTTTGAGTCCGAGATTGGCGAGATTGTCCAGAAGGGTGGTGGTGTTACTGTCGTTGCTCTTTTCCAGATGGAAATTGAGGTCTCCCAGTAGAATGTATTCTTCTGAAGGGAGGGCGTGTGGGGTGATAAAGTCAGTGATGTCTTTGCTGAATTTTGTACGGGGTCCTGGTGGCCTTTAGAGGAGGGTGCCCCTAAGTGTTGTCTTGGGGTCGGTGTGGATCTGGAAGTGAAGGTGTTCGGCGATAGCGAGGTTGTCATCTGAGCTGGTTGAGACGCGGATGGTATTCTTGTGGACGATGGCGATGCCTCCTCCTGTTTGGATGGGGCGGTCCTTACGGATGATCTTGTAGCCGTCCGGGATGGCTATGGTGATGTCTGGAGCTGAAGAGGCATTCATCCAGGTTTCTGTTAGGAAGGCGATGTCCGGAGAAATGGTGTCGAGTAGATTCCAAAGGTCGATGGCGTGTTTGTGAACTGAGCGGATGTTGAGAAGGATGCATTTTAGGTGGTTGGTTTTGGCTCTCTGTTTGGTGTTTGTGGATTTGTTATGGGACTTGACGCAGGTAAATTTGCAGGAGTGGCAGGTGAAGGGTCCATGGGTGTGTCCTGGTGCTGCTTGGGCGCAGTTAGTGAGTTGGCCGGGGTTGAGTGCAGAGAGGGGGGAGGCGTCGTATGTAATGCGGGGAGGGTGGGTGAAGCGGGGACCAGGGGGTCTGGCTCTGGGCGCGGTCCAGGCGCGGACGGGCGTAGACGGGCTTACCTTTGGCGCACCTTCGGCGCAGCCGCAGCGCGTGGACGCTGCACGTAGGTCCATCTGTCCATAAATGGAGTGTGGGGGGGTGGAGCGTGGGAGGGTCAGCAGCTGGGAGGCGGTAGCGGGGAGGAGGGGCGGGCCAGGGAACACCTAAACAAAATGGAGGGTCAAAGGGAGAGCAAGGCAGGGGCAGCAGATGCACCACGGCACCGGGGGCACAGACGAAGTCCCAGGAAGTAAATAAAGCCTCAGCAAGTGTCGCGCTGCAAAGTACAGCAGAGCGGGCTTGCAATTTCAGGTGAGGTAGTATGTTCAAAAATCGCGCTACGATGCAGCTCAGTTATAATGTAAATACACAATGAGCACAAATGCACAGCCAAATGCACACTACAGAAGCGCGATGCCAGTTAAATATAATGCGGGTAAAAATAAGCAATCCAGTTAACGATACCACCAGCAAGCCAAAGCACGAGCAGGAGCTGGGATCAGGGAGCGTGGGGGGAGCGTCCGTGCTGGAGCAGGTCCAGGCGATCACTTTTCCTCCTACTTTGGCTCATCATGGTTCTATGTTTGGGAAACTTCATTAAAGGAAAATATAGTACCATGGACAAGGCAAGTCAGAACATCAACTTGGTCCTAAAGCCTCACAGATCCTCTCACATCGAGAAAAGAGAACTGTCATCAGTAAACATCACAGCCAATCCAATACCCGGTGGGGTAGCATGGGACAAAACTGATTATGACATTTATGGCCCGATTGAGCTCCTGAAATATCCACATCAGTTCAAGATTTCATTTAGTGACTTTGTAAAACCAAGTACTTTCTCTGATGATTGGGACTTTGAAAATATTAATAATATGATGTCAGATTTAGTAATGTCAGCAAAATTCACAGAACAAGATTATTTGCAGGGTTTAGCAAAATATGAAGAAATGTACTGCTATAATCATTATGGTCATCATTATTTGCATAAATCTGCTAATCCTAGAAATGTTTTTAATTATAACCAATGGGAACATTGTGCAACACCGCCAAAGGCAGCTCGAAAACATTTTATGAGAAATTCCCATACTTCTCAGGGTTTAACACAACTGATCCAGAAACGTTTTATTTCAAAATGTCAAATAAGACAGGAATGAAAACAATGTTGACAAATACTAAATTGATTTATTGTGAAAATTTTTATGACAAAATGTCTACATTTGGTTTTGAATTTTGGAAAAACAACATTGAAACAAAAACCATCTGGGGTTCAAAAGACTGGCAGGTACAAGGTCTAGAAGCATTATTTAGAGCCTGCATGATCCCAGAACAGATAATATTCCTGAATGACACCATTCAGCAAACAACCTGTCTTGGTTTAGCCAAGATAAAAGACTTAAATAAACCGTCTATTCCAAAGCCCATACTGATAGTAATAGCACTACAGATGTGGAGATTGACGTATCCCATATTTTACACCAAAACAGAACAAATCCTGATTGGAAAAAATGGTTGATCTGGCCCACAGACACAAATAACTGTCAAGATAGATTCCTGAACAAATTACAGGGGTTAAAACAGAACAGGCCAGACCCAAGATACTCCCAGAGACAACATCCAGGGATAGTTACAACATACAGTGTAGGGAAACTATGCCTCGAATGGCTACAAAAATCCACACTGGCTGAAATTAAGCAACACTTATCTTTACTTAAAGACGGTGCTGACTTGCGTGATTTCATACTGGGACCAACGAAACAGTGTCAAAAACGTTTCATATTCGCCGGTATATACGCTGCTTACAACGAAGCTTGGAAAGTAACACAAATTGAAACTGCAGAAAAAATACGAGAAATTGATCGTATAAATTAGGAAAAATCACTTTCTGTAGTGGACAATGGGTTAACGACTCTGTCCTCCAGAATATATTCACTGGACAGCATTGTATCATCTGCTATTAATATAATAGAGCAGGACTTGCTAATGTTACAACATGGTCAGTCCCAATTACGTTCTATTGTACAACTTGGCTGGACGTTGCAAAACCTGCGTTCAGGCTACGTGCCATGGCGTCTAATCAACATAACGTCATTATTTTCTATCTTTAACCTTACTGATAAACAAATCAGTTTGGCACAAAAAGGAGCAGACTATACGATTCTGAGCATTGAAAAACTTGAGAGATTACCATTGACAATGTCAGAGAGACCTGTAAATAAATGGATAATACACGGAACAATTACAATTCCGATAACAACTTTCCAGTTTAAGTATTGCCAAAAACATATACCAGCAGGCCTGTATGAAAGGTTGGGTAAAGGATACATCAAGTCAACATGGAATTTACCTTATACACACAAATGTTATAGTGAAGGAAAAAAGGAGGTATTTCTTAGTGGTAACAATTGTAAAAAATCACTAAGTGGTACACTTCTGTGTCAAGGTATTAACTTACATGGAGCCTGCGAAGGTTCATCAAATAACCTTTCATGTCACCTGCATGGCACTCCTGCAACACAGATAGAGCCATTTTTCAGACAGCTTTCCAACGGCAGCTACGTTCTAATAAGTGACCACAGCTGTTGTGGCATGGTGCCAGGAAAAGCCTATCTCGTGAGCGTTACTTCCATGGTCACTTGCTGTATGCAAGTATTGTATCCAAACAGCAATCCAGACATGGAGGCGGCAATATGGCCTTCTTTGAATATCTCTTCTATTCGAATTGATACTTTAAGCAGAATGAAGTCGATTCTTTTACAGACAACTCTACCTTTAACCTCGTCCAAAAAGACGTATGATCTGCAAGCTGCAAGGACAGCGGCAGAGATACATTCCCTATTATCAACAAATTGCCCCGTGCATTTTGTAGAAATGTTTGGTCAAATTTTAAACATGTCTGATACCAGTGGCATCGCACATGTATTTAAGACAATTTTTTCGGGACTGTTAGCACCTTTTTAAACAGTTCTGGGCATTTTTCCGAATTTTGTCCATTCCCTTTTCGGCGGCCTGCCTCTTCTTTTGAGACTCGTAGCAGGAATTTTATTTTTAATCCTACTGCTTCGATATGGCAAGCCAAGCCACAGACAAAGCTCCAGCTACGATGGAAGAAACGATCCTAGCAATACGCTACCGAGACCGAATCACTAAAGTCATCGGATTAGCACGGCTCTGAGATCTGAATACAACATGGTTTCTTTCATTCAGACCCATCTGGCAGAATTGCATTTTACCTGTGCTTCGATGTCTGCTATGCGGAGAAGAATGCGTGTCATCAGCAGTACCAATGGATATCGATACTTTGCATCGTGTTGTCCCCAGTGGCTACCTATTCTGATGACGGCATTCGTTGAGACTTCACCATTACGACTAGGTGGCGGTGAAGTACGAGAGGAAAGCAGCACCAAACAGGTACAACCTTCTGTGAGCATTGCTGATCCAGACATCGATGATAGCAATCATTCTCACATGTGCACAATTTCAACTTTTTTGAACTTGGTCGAGCTTTCACCTGATGCTGTAGACCAATTTTTTGCAAGCCTGTCTGAAATGATGTTCTCTCCTAACAACGAGAATAACTTTTAAAACAACGAGCACACAGCGTTCCCTGAACTCTGAATTCGGCCTTCAGTATTTGATAAACAAAACTACTGAAAACATTTGGAACTATTTTTTTCCCCTGAAAGCGAAATTATTTTTTTTTCACTTCCAAAATATTTACCTTTTTCTGGCACATGGTACTCTGCTTAAAGTAGAACTATTCTTAGAGAACAGAGCTTCTATTTTTAGAGATACTAGAGACAATATTTTACCTCAACCTCTAGCACATGTACAGTATTGTATAAATATGTGATGGAATGGTCTCGACCTTCTTTTCTGTATACAGAGCCATTTCATGTGTAATTTTCGCAATTTATTCAGCTAAAATTTATATATGCATTTCCTGAATGATAACACTGCTTGAAAAACGTACAGTATAAATACTCATTTTCGTGTATATACCATACACCATTTCAAATGCAATTTATGTATTTTGGGGTGGGTTGGAAAACATATGCATCGTTATATGTTTAGTATTGCTTAGTATTTAAGTAATGATGGACATTAATACATGGAGTGGGTGTTGTGAATCTATCTAGGACCCTAATCAAGATAACCCCGATTCATGCCCTTATATGGTTATACCAAAACATATCCTTATAAAGGCATAGGAATCATGTCCATATCTAGTCATAGCCCATGCAGTCCAAAAACGGCTAGGCTACTCCCATAGACTCCTAGAAAGTACAACGCGTTCTTTAAACAAACCAAGCCTCCAGCAGCCCGGGAAATCCCCCTGCTTTTGTTTTGATTTGCACAAGAACTCCTGGAGTCCAGTAAGAACTGTTAGTTCTTAGTGACGTCTTATGTCCAACCTTACGTCAAACCCGGCACCTTTTAGGTATAAATATACCAACAGTTGCCTTAAGCAAACACACCTTGGTTTGGAGCAGAGCGGCTATCTACTTGCCCGAAGCCCAGCTGATGCGAGTGCCGAAGGAAGCCGACCCTCCCATTTGATGCACTGAGAGACGCTGTCTTTTCTCACGCCGAGAAATCCAGCTCCGGTGTTTCCAGTCACCCTTGCGGGTTGCTGGGAGATCGAGTCCTGAGAGAGAGATACAAGACCTCCTACATTCTATTACCAAGGTACGGAGCTGACTAAACCCTTAAGAGAATTCTTGATTCAGATTCTTGGCAAAAAACCTGACTTAACTTAAACTGCAACTTACTTACTCCTTCCCACGTATTAGGCTTAGGTCAGGTACACCGGGGTAGGCGTATCTTAGAAGCACCAGTTGAGTACGTTAGTCAATGTTTTTATGTATGTATATATTTTATCCATTTTAAAGTATCATATATCAATGCTTTTACAGTATTATTTCATAATACTCCTTTTACTGTACGCACTTTACTTTATGATAAGTATTGCAATTGTGGCAATTCATTTCTCTTGCATGAGAAAGAAGACTGCTCAATAAATAACAACTTTTATTGAAAACGCCCGTCTCTCTATTTCTCTGCACCCCTGGTGAAATTAAGCATGCACGATTGGCTGAGTGAAATAACTGTCTATTGTTTTCATACGACTCTAGAGATATACTCTTTATTCTGAGGGAGCAAAGTTGTCATGTTTATGCGGTTGTCAGAAACTAATCCCTTCTTGTCTATTCAGGAAAGTTAACCCCTTCCTGTTCATTCGAGAAAGTTTCTAGTGACCTCTGAGCTAGCTGGCAAAACTAATTAAGTCTAATATAGTCAGTAGAGACCTAGATGACCTCAGTCCTACGTCTACACTGCTGTTTATATTATTCCAATGCGCAGAGCCTATTGGAAATATAGGAACTACACTACAGCTGGGTACACTCTGCTCATACTCGCCCTTATCCCATTGAGGATATAACAGCACCTGTTCCTAGTGTGCCAGTGGTTACAATGAGATAGATGGAGCAGGTTAGTCAAGCTATTGGGGATCATCAAGAAGTTGGGACAGCACTTGTTCAGCTTGAAGGAGGTCTGAGAGAGTCAGTTGAAGTCAGTACAGAGGCGTCCCATACTGTTGTGTTAACTGTGCCAGATTCAGAACCTAGCGAAGGGCCTAGTGCAGTAGTAACGTGAGTTGCACTTGGAGACCGGTGGCCAAGGAGACAGGGGAGAGGGAAACACTGTTTGTCTGAAGTGCATGTACCACACATTATCCCAGAAGATGCTGAAGGATTTGACCTAAGTGACAGTGATGAAGAAGGCCCAACAGTAAAGAGATCAAAGAGAGCTAGAGCACCTTGTCAGACTCTTCATCTGAATGGTCTTACCTAGCTATCAATAACTGGGTGAGAGAGCATTTTGCATATTTTTCTATAACAATTCACATCCAATTGAGCCTTCTTGAACTGAACTTTGTGGCTGTACTGAGATTTGAAATTGCATTGCCACTAAACAGACTGAGTCAATTTATTCTGGAAGTGATCATTAGTGAGTTTGAACTGAGCATTTATTAGAGAAAGACCTTAATAGACTTGACTAAACTACAAAGAGTACCAAGGCCCAAGTCTGCTGAAGGAGAGTAAGGTTGTCCCTTAGAAGAACATGGAGTAGGGCTAAGAAAATCTTATGAAGATCATTGGACATATTTTACTGGAAAAGACACTCGAACTTGGCTTTGCCGTGTGCACAAGTGGAAACTAATTGAAGGGCTGCAATCTTCTAGCTAAAAGGTCTGTCATCAGAGAAGTCATGGAGTCTAACCCAAACACTAATAGATATAGACGTGTATGTGTAGGAGTAATTGTAATTGTGACATTGGTACTAATTGCTTTACCTGTAATACTTGTAATTTTGAATTTCCCCATTCTTCACATGTAGAGTAGCTTAGATCTACAAGTGCCCCATAAATACGGCTTCCTTCTGACAACAGTTTACCTGCAATAGATGAAAAGAAGGCTTACATGTAGATGCTGCCAGAGGAGAATATTCACTGAATGTTTATTCAAAATTGCTTTATAAATATGTTGACACTATGGATGCTAGGGATTGTTACGTTTGGATGCAACTGCCTGCATCAGTTGCTGAGGCGATTACATATCATCATCTTCCCTTAAAATAGGAGTTACCTCCATTGCTGAGCTTACTCTATGGAAAGGTTCTTTTTCAATACTATTACTTGAACCATGATTTGTTTTTTTCAGATGTTCCTGTGCTGAAGCACTGGAATCGACAGCCTGATGCTAAGAACTCTGAGATAGTGGGACATTTTTTTAGACCAACCATGACATTAGACACAGCTCATTCACATAGACATAGCTTAACTTGTTCCTTAACAGGTGTAGGAAAGAAATTTATAGATTCAGTAGAAGACAGACGAAGAGACATATTAGCGAAAGGGGTGCGGCATGATGCTGAAGGGGGATGGCTGCCTTTTTCTGAAGCACCGGTGCGGTCGCAGGGAGAGGATGGACCGATGCTCACACACGGTGGTATGTATGTACATGGAAACTGGCTGTTTTCCATCACGGCACTTCTGCTGTCTCTGAAGGTGCATTGCAAGGTCAATACCTTGCTTCACTAATAACTTATTTTTGTAAAAGTCGGCGGGCATGCTGTCTAACCTAAGGGCCGGTGATGTTTAAATGGGCCGGTACTCCCCGGTACTGATTACCGGCACTTCTTCATTTTCTCCCCTTGAGTACCGGCACTTTTTTCCTAAGAAGAAAGAGAGTACCGGTACTCATGGGGATCTGACTTTAACCGAGGCAGCGGGCTCCCTTTATCCCTCAAGTTATACTACGGCAGCACCTTTCAAGCACTGCATGGAATGGAATCAATCAATGGAGCTCGTCGCCAGGACCCAGCGTGAGCTGCTTTGTAAATCAGAGCAGGGGTGTGTCTGCTGAGTCATTTGCTTGTCCAAAGATCTTTCACAGTGGCTGCTAAGAGGGGGCTGTAAAATCTAATGGGTGGCGGTGGGAGGCACTATTCAGGACATAACAAAAGAACGTATAGGAAGGCTTTTACAGTCGCCACGCATCTGAATTGCTTTCTTGCACACTTCCACTTCCACACTCGCTGATTCCTATTTCATCAACCTTGGACAGACCTTAAGACCAATCAAAAATGTGAAGATTGGCATCTGGTTCCCCAGTACAGACGTTGTCAGCTCTGGCCCTAACTCCGGTTTACAAATGTTCCAGGAGAGACTTGTTTATTTATTTTATGCGTTTTTATATAGCGCGGACTTTTTACCCGATGGTGTCAGAGCGCTTCACAAAAGGGACAGTAATGATACATGAGGAAAAAATTACAAGTGAACAAATTACAAAAGCAAACGTTAAGTTACATAAGGCAAAAGTGACAATTGTGAGCAAACAAAATACAAGAGGTAGCAAACGATACATTACAGGAGGAAAAAGAGATATGTGTGCAGGTTACAAAAGCATACAAAGTACAAGTAGAGGTATAGTACTGCAATAAATGGCAGACACTCCAGTACAAGAACAAACGTTACATGAGGCAATGGTGGCACTTGCGCAAGTATCTAAAGCAAACAAAATGTAAGAGGTAGCAAACAGTATGTTACAAGAGAATAGTGACGTGTGCATGTTACAAAAGAGTACCAGTACTGGACAGATGGCTCAGTGGGCTGTAGGCCACCGGTTCGATTTAAGGCAGGCTGAAGCAGCATGTAATCCTTAGGTGGTTGATAAAATGCATGCAGATTTTGTGCATACAACCTTGGCACAGTTAAAAAGCTAACCTCGCCCCTTGTTCCCCCTTAGCCCCGCCCTAAACTCCGCCCACTGCTCCTTTTGGTGAGTACCTGCACTTATTTTTTCCATTTAAAGCACTGGTGTGGGGTGAGTATGGAAGCCAGCCCTCAGGGAGTGGCTGGTTACAAATCACCTTTAGTGGAACACTAGATCGAGTCCAGCAGGACTCTACACCAACAATCATTAAATTATTAGACTAGCCATATGAAAACCTGTCCAGCGCAGAGGTTCCGACAGTAGTTGAATTACTAGAAGTGAACCCTCATGCACAGGCACTTCCTTAAAAAGGTTATCACTGTAGTTTAACTAAACACAAACATCGAGGTCATAACAGATTCGTTCAACTTCACTGTCAACTTTAGCTTTTTTTTAAGACGGGCACTTACTCATGATTGTAATACCAAGGGCCCTTGTACACGCGAGAACTTACATTCACCTTAGTTTGAATTCTATTGCTCAAATGTTAGCCTATAAATGTCTTGCAAAAAAACGAAAGTTTTGTATTGATCAAAAAAGTTTGCTTGTTTATATGCAAGCAATACCAAAGCTGCATGCTGAAACTGACATCACAAGTTATCCATGGTCATCGTAGCAGACTCACTGAAGATGTACCACTCTTTCCAGTACAGGAGCATCTCGCAAGGTGGGCGGAAGAGAGTCTACGCATGCGCACATGGTGGAATCTCAAAGCGCATGCTCGACTCCTGCATTACACGCAGCCGGCGCATGCGCCCCTCTACTTTCTTGGCAGCTTCCCTGTCGACCGGTGTTCCCTTCAGCCGTCGCCGCCTCCCTCCCGCCCCCGCCCGGAACGAATTCGCGTCGACTGACCAGAGTCCGCGAATTCAGGTCCGCAGCCCCTACTCCTGCCGCAGGTACAGTAGCGTCTCACCTGAGTGTGGGGGCGGCTCAGCCTCGGCACACTGCTAGGCCGACCCCGCCCGAGCTTTGACAGCCGGGCCAGCACCAGCCCAGGAATCTGACGCGTATTGGCTGCCCAGGTCTAATTGCTTGGTTTGGGAGGTCGTGGGTGGTAGTTGCTGGCCAGCTGGTGGGTATCTTTTGACACAGAGCGGGGAAATGAGGTTGGCACGGTTGTTTAGTTTTGATGACAGGGAGGACTCGAGTCATTGGGTGTTTACGGCTTTTGGTTTATTAATTTATGTGGAGAGTGGACATTTTCCTCAACTTTCCCATTCATACTTTCTCATACAATCGTTAGTTTCCTGCTTCCCATATTCCCGATCCTGTTCATGCTCTATAACCTTTTTCGGTTCCCACTGCCGAGATCTGTTTTTGAAGCCACAATTGCCACCTTATTTTAGGTATTTGCTCGTATTCAGTGGGTAATCCTGGACAGTTTGAACACAGTGTTGTATTCAGCCAAGACAGCAAGGAAAATGACTAGAAATTCGTAAGTCTTGTGTTATCTTAAAAATGACATAGTTTCAATTGGGTCCTGCATATCGGCAGCTTTGTTGTCACATGACCTGTGTTTTTATTAGATATGTTTATTCTTGTAATGCTTAGACCAGAACTTTAAAAAAGTGTTGTGTTTAGTGTTTGATTTGTAAAGTGGCAGGACTGCTTTATGAATACCTGCTTGTTTCCGCTGATCTGTGACTTTGAATTAAGGTTGGTAACGCTTAATTTGGAAGTGGGCAAGGGGCCATTCTTGAGAGCCCAAAGGTTCATGGTTCGCCACTGCACAGTGTGACTCGAAAGAACTGTTCTGTAGACTTTCTAATGCCGTGACCCCATTGTGCTAAATACTTTAATTGTGCTCCCTCTCAAATATGACAAACCGAAATGTTCTCAGCGATGACATGTTGAATACATTCATGGGACTCGAGGTGCACACAATCTAACAAATATGTTGAACGTAAATTTGCAATATTCAGGGCTCGAGTCGGGGTACCAGGCGGGTGGACGGCATCCCCCCACTTATTTTACCGGGAGCTCGATAACTATAAACTGCAACTGAGTGCAAGCTATTTTTTGTGACGTCACATCCTGTCGTGACGTCAGCGTCGATTATTAATTTTCAAATTCTCACCCTAGACATATGAAGGATAAAATATAGCAAGCAAAACCAACATTAAATAAAAATGAGTTCATTTTGTAGAACGACACGTTAAAGAAATTTATAGACACCATGTTCTGTCTTAATTTTTTTTTCTTGCCAAAAACCCAGTGTATGAACTTGAGAAAATTCGTAGCAAAGGACCTAGAATGTTTCAGGTTCTTTAAAGAGCGTCCAAAAAATGATGACAAAGGAGATGTCATTGTTACCTTTTTATTTTGTCACATTATTATACCCAGCTGACAACTGGCCTTATGTCATGTGACACCTCCAGGCAATCCTGACTTTTGAGCCAAAAGCACTCTGCGTGCTGGAATTTTTAAGCCCCTTTTTACATTGTCATATAAAAAATTACAAGTCCCAGAATGCTATTTATTGCTGGCTAAAATACTTGTGTTGGCTGAAGATGCTTCACAAGAAATGCGGCCACTTGAATACTCAGAGTATATTTAATAATTCAAAGATATCCGCTGCTGACATTCTCCACATGGTGACGTGGGAGATGTGCAAACCGTGTGTGAATTGTGCCCTTTTTTTTCCTCGCGTGTATCTTTATCTATTAGATGCTGTTGAGTCCTATGATCTTACAGGATATTAGTGCCTACTTTTGACTTTATAGGCGAGACCTTAGCGTTGTTACCCTGCATCTTTTTCTCTGACAAACATTTGTAATTCCCACCTGACACTGTCTATTTGGGAGCTGACTGGGATAGTGGGATGTTGAAACTTTGTAAGACTCCTTCTTATGGCATGTACTGCGTGTATTATATCCATAAATGTAAATACAGTTGTATCAAAAATTTAGAGAGATCCATTCTGTTCAGGTATCGCTTATAAATGTACATGATTACCATGCTCTGTTAACAGATCTGTTATTCTAAACACATTCAAAGTGTGAACTCTTATCATAAATGAAGAGGTGAGTCTTTTGGGGGTTATTTGGAAGCCTCTCCTTTGATGCTTACTCCTAACCAAGAAAGCTGACAAAAGTTTGTGGTTTCCTCTTGTAGATGGAGGCACCTCTACTCCTTTTCATTCAGTGATTCACAGTGCTGTTTGTAGCATTTGTAGGAAAGTAGTATCTGATTCTTATGGTTACCCAACTTGACACGACAGGCCTGCCACTGCAAACTTTGTAAGATGGTGCTTGCACCACTTACTGAGATATAGGTTCACTATAGCTCTCTAAATCAATACACTTAAATAACTATCAGTCACACCTCTGGCAAGCCTTATCAATCCTGAAGGCAGGGGCTGTGTTTTATGTGAGAGGTTGCCCCTGCATGAGCAGAGCCCATCTGTAGCCTCTGGGTCCATTCTCCGGGGTTATCTGTGATGCAGCCAGACAGATACGTTTAAGTGCATTATAACCTCGCAGTAAATGCTAACTTTAAAACGGCTGCTTAGAAATATGTTGTGTTTGGTGTCAAACACCATGGAATCGTACCTCCACACCAGTAACTGGTGTGGGAGGTATGATTCCTCCCATCTAGAACCACTACTGTGGGTCACCGGTCTACCCAGTACCAGCTTTCTCGACCTGGGCACCACAGAATGGATGCTGCCAGACTGCTGCTGAGCCAAGCTCGCGCAGAGAAAGGCATGACAATAGACATCCTGTCACAGGGAGGTGTAACCACCTCCCTGACAGGATTTAGTGTATTAGGGCTGGGTGGGTACTGAGCTCAGGAAAGACTGCACTGGGGACACATTTGGTGTCCCTGTGCATAGCACAGCTCAAACCAGTTCTGGGAGCCATTGGATCCTGCTCTGGCACGAAACTGGACAAAGGACATGGGTGTAGTCACCCCTCTGTCCTGCCCCTCCCCTCCCCTAGGAGGGTCCACAGAATCTTTCCAACCCCTTCCCATTGGTATAAAGTGGGTTACCTGGCTACAGGACTTTAGATTTTACCTGGACAAGATTCTGCTAAGAAGAAGCCAAGAACTTCGGATACCTGCACGACGCTGCATGACTGAAGAATCTCCCTTGGAGTAAAGGAGTTACTCCCCTGCAAAAGCAGGCACCTAAACGCATCTACCCGGTTTGCTTCTCCCGAGCTCCTGAGGACTCCGAAGATTTCAGCAACAGAGGAGGTGGGTTCCCGAAGGTCCCTGAGGTCGATCTGCCCTCTCAGTGATTGAGACCAGTATCCCTCGTGGGGACTGTGCAACCCGAACCCCTGTGCACCACGTACTTTTGCAGTTGCATATGCTTAGTGACGATTCCTGAGCCTGTGCTTTTGACTCCTTGCAGTCCCACCCCGAGCAGTATTTGCACCGAAGAGTTCCGGCCTCCACTCTCCAAGTGTCCGGTGGGCTGGTCTTTTGCATATTTGCTTGCGGTCTCCTCGCTATACCTGGTCCGTTGGCCTGTGAGTCCCAGCAAGGATCACCTTGTGAATTTTTGGGCTTACCTGGTTGCTCCAGACGTGCCCCGACTCTCCATTGCTTAGAGAGCCCCCGGACCTTGCTGGTCCACACCGTAACCTGTTTCCTCTGACCACGTGGGTTGCAGTTGCCAAGGTTTGTTGTTGCTCCAGCTGGACATTGACCCCTCAGCTCTACACATCCTTCGAGGGACAGCTCACCTCTGGGTTCTGGTTAGACATCTCCTGGTCCCCGTGGCTGCAGGGTAAAACAACACTTCTTCTCACCTGAAGCACCCGACATCTGTGGGCATTCGACTACCGAGCCCCTAATCCCCGGAAGTGACATAGACTCTGTCCCCTCTGCTTTCAGGTTCCTCTCACCTTGAATCCAGGCTTGGATTCTACCGGACACTCTTTGCCTTCCTGGCAGCAGAACTTCTTTGCAGCTCTCCATTGAAAACGACATAGGTTTCCGACACCACTATGCACCTGGCTCCTCTGAGATAGGTAACCCAGGTACCTCGGTACTCACTGGTGGACTGGCCTTAGAACCTCCTAAGTTCCGTAGCGTTTGCTCGAAGTCCTCTTAGAAGTGTCCTTAACTTGTAAATTTCCAACTGCGACTTTCCCATAGAGTTGTACGGAGCAAGTGTCCTTGTTTTCTCACTGCACCAGTCCTCCGTGGGCTCCCTGTGTCACCCCCTCTGGGTGGTTCCTTGGGGTACCAGTGATTCTGCGTGCTCTAGGCACTGTGTCTATTGAAGTCGTGATTGTTATACCTTTTTTTTAGTATATGGTTCGGTCTCCCGCTGGAGCCTGCTGTGTATTGTGCTATTTACGAATGTTCTATTGATTCAGTGGTGTGTGATTTATGTTCCAATCTCGTGTAGGGGTCAGTTGAGATAGTTATAATAATAAATACATATTTTTATATAACTACAGTGTGGTTCTCCTTTAATTTAGGAGGTGATATTCTTGTAAAACAAGCTGCTTTACATTCCTTCAAGATTAAGCCTGAAAGCTGCTCTCCATAGCTACCACTAGGATAGCTTTCAATAAAGGATATCTTTGACCTCGTACATCATAAGGGTCATGTGGACTGGTACAAGGTGCCCACTTCAACTAGTGAACTGCATATACCAACCCACCTTCTCACAGCATTGTCTATGCTTTCCATGCATCTCTTGGCCAGAGCCCAATTCTGTCACCCGAAGTGCCCAGCTCCCTCCCTCTGTTATCAGTTCCTGCCCCTAGTTTGAGAACTTCTGCTCTAGAGAAACAAGTGACATTGAATTCCTGATTGCCAAAGTATACTAAACAGTGAGGGATGGAATGCTTGAATTAATCTTAGCGACTGGTAATCACTCGGGCCGCATCCCAATCCATCATTATTCTGCACACCATGCTGCCTCAGTTTAGACCCAGCTATAAGCAAATCAGTCTTGACTCTGCTCCAGTAGGAACAGTCCAGCCAGAATTACCAAGCCAGGTCCTCCCTGCCAGGCATAAAACTAGCTAAAGGTGTGCATAGCTGTGTCTGGGGTTTGCTTTTTCCAAACTGGATTTCTTGAAGCATGTCCGCAGAAGAGAGTTTGATCGTTTTTGCCTTTGCTATGCTTCTTACTGATGTAGATAGATTTTTCTACTCTGTATGGAATAGAGAACTAGCTTGTATAGTTTGCTGTGTTAGGAGTAAGCCTTTAGAAAGGAACACTTTACAACAGTACATCAGAAAAAGTAGGTGGGTCATAGGCATTTGAGCACATTGTGTCCATGGTATTCGGTAATTGATGCTGAAACAGACTTCATTGTATGCTGCAGATATATCCTAGTGTGTGTTGACTTGCTATCTAGAGTTAGTGCAAGGGACTGAAGTCAATTGATAAATTTAAATTGGGATGAGGCGCGTAATAGCTTGGATATAGTAAAGATTGTGGGTGGAAAGTGCTATGTCTGAAGAGAATGTAGCAGGAGCGGTTATGGAGAGGAAGGCGACACCCGGGATTCAAATTAAGTGACACCAATTAACGCCTTGGTATTCTTCCTTTGCTCCTGAATAGTTTTCTCGGTGATTACCAAGTGCTGCCACTGTGTTCAGGGAAATGAGCTGCTTATTTATTCTGAGAGCAGCATTGGGCTCGGGTATCTATAGTTCATTTGTGTTCAAGAAACTGATGAAACGTATCTTCCACAAGGCAGCCAAGCATTTGAATACTTTTCAGCCCAAAATATGCCTGTTAAAAATTTAGATGTGCGCCAGCAATCGATGACTGGCAATGCAATAGGGTATTTAGGCTAACTTTTACATTCTTGCAGATTTACCTGTACTCGGTACAGTACACTTAAAGTACACTACAGTGCCATGGCATGAGGTCAAATGATACCAAACAGCACAGTAATAGATGCTGTGTACTTTAGATGAAAATGAAAAAAGTAGCTAATTTTCTTTAAGGCTTCTCATTATAGACCCTTTCCTTTTTGGGAGACCCAGTGATGCTTCAGAGTAGTAATTCGAGGAAATACTTTATTTTTATAGTAAGGTGTTTGGTGGAAGTATAGTAAGCAAAGACCCAATTTCCATCAACTTTTTGAAGCAGGAACTATAGATATGCATTAACAGAAACGTTATTCTAATCTCTTCCAGCGGCTGTAAGTTGCCCAATTGACTATTTAATATTGAGTTCAGCGCTGGTAGCTGAGGGGCTTTTCTTGTTGGTGCAATATTCAAGGGTCCTATCCTTGGGGGATCCTTCAGAGGCATTCTTTTGTTATTCTCTTGAGGTAGACCGAGGACAGCATACAAGAATTAACTTTGAATACCTAGTGTGTGTGACTTAACCTAAAAGATAAGATTGGGCCTGGTCAAACAAAATGGCTCATAGTAACCACAATGGGCTATCATCCAGGAGTTCATTCCGGCTCACGCTACACAAACCCCTTTTTCAAGGATTGCTGAACGTGTTACAGTTAGGATAATTGATAAGGGTAAATACTTTATAGCAAGTTCTTTTTTTGTGAAGTGCGTGGGCCTACTTTTTATCAGAAGAAAAAAGGGGAGAATATACCGGAGGCAATTAAAAAGGGCATGTGAGGCAATTTGATTACTCCTCAGCTCCTAAATTAAGTAATGTAGCTTTGCAGTAAACATGGTTTGCTCATTAGTAGGTTGGTGATGAATGGTATGGCTCTGTGAAAGGAAAATTCGAGGTAGCCTTGATGCATACAGTCAGAGTGCTGTGGAAGTGTTGGGGGTGAATAACTTAACTCCTTGTTAGGATTGAAATGGACATCAATAGTACTAGTGGAACAGGATAGAGTAAAAGAATCAAGGAGCAAAGAAAGGGATAGGTACTGCCTTCGGTAGAACAAAATAGTCTCTTTTTTAAAGGAGCCTGGGGTGAATGACCAGTGTTGAATGGCTCTCGGATGATCTGAGATACATGCTAAAAGCTGGTAGCAGAACACATGGAAGTAGATTGGTCAATCATCTGTATTAAAGCAATATGAAACACCAAAGGAGAAAGAGCAAAGTAGAGCGAGAATTAGCATAGGTGGTAGCGAAGGTATTGAGAGCAGGAAACACCTGGAAAACATTGAATGATTAAAATCATAGGAAGAAACCATCTCACTGGTTACTGCAAAAGATGCAGGATTGTCAGCATGACAAAGTATTCAATTGTACTGAATTCCACAGATGAAATAACATCTTGCTCCCTTCCTATATATTGTTTTTGTCTGCCGTCTTTAATGGGTTATTTCGGTGGGTGTACAATGTGCTTTGTTAAAATAATGGCTCCTGTTGATTCTTCGCTTTTCCAAATACACAAAGAAGGTTATGACAAATGTGTCTTGAACCAACATAGCTCCAGGTTGGGGAGAAAATAGATAGTATATAAATTACAGAAACCCCAATTAATGGAACCTAGTTCTATTAGCATGCTTAAATCGGCATCTTTTACCCCAGATAGTCGGCATATGTTTGACATACTTACTTGGTTCTCCCTGTGAGGCTAGAGTGAGTCCTAGTAATGGGAACTGCTTTTGAGTTCCTGTGGTTCCTGCTCTTGTCCAAACGTATGTGGTATGGGTTCTCAGAAAATAGGGTTTTTAACAATAAAGAAACCTGAGCAATATGTACATATCGCCAACAACAGATTGTTAAAATCTGTAACTCAATGACATGTTCTTGTGCCATATGAGGCTCTTACCTAACGGTGTATAGCATTTGTTTAGGTTTTACTGGTCTATCTTTATAGTGCTTGAAAGCTTTATTAAGAGAACAGCTCTGGGATTCCCGTGACTTGTCTTCCATTGCCAAAAGGTGAAACGCCTGTTGCAACATGTAACCATTTCAGAGTGTCCCTCTTAAAGGAATCTATTTTCCAATTTCTTTTCTGTACTATATAGTATTAGATATGGGAACTTTGTTTCACTGCCAGCAGCTGAAGTCAATCACATGAGGTTTCAGAGATGTTCTTAGTCTTCTGGAGTGCTTATTTCCCAGATATTCGACCTGTGAATTTGAGCCATGTTTAAAGGTAGGTGTGGTATCGGGGCAGAGATGCAAGCATTATTGGCCATATTCTTAGAGTAGCTCCGAGGTGGTTGCTTGATGTAACCCATGGCTGCCTAAAGTGATTCAGTAAGATGTTTGCTCATATAACGAATTAGAGACACAGGCAAGAAAGGCAACTGGGTGAGGCCATATATGATTGCTCCGAGTTGAAGGGATTTGGTGCAGGATTCTTTGTAAGCAGAGCAACACTGCCGGGGATCCTGATTAAGAGTTGGATCAAAGTAAACCAGCTTTTCAACATCTGGAACAAAGACTCAACTGAAAAATGTGTATACTATATGAAATCAGCCTTTGACAAAGGAGAATGAAGATGTTGTCCAGTATCCCATAAAGCAGTATCTTTATAAGTGCCGTAAAGCCACAACAGTACCCAACAATACTAGCGACAGTGGAAGTAAGAATGAACATTTGTGCTCTTTGAAACCAAGAAAAATAATGTTTCAGTGTGAAATAGATATCTGTAAATTCAGCAACCCCACTGGAAACAACACCACATCCTCAGTGTGCTCCTGATATGTGGATTTATGCAAAAATGCTCAAAGGTGAATGACCGAGTCTCAGTTGCCAAACAAATATTTATAATCTACCGACACGGACCACTGTCTGCTCTTAAACACTGAAACCTATATTTTTTAACGCTGCCAGTTTTCATTTAATGGCAAATGGGTTGCGTTTAAAAAAAATGCTTTATTTAGAAGCAATCACATGCATGGTGGTCCGCTGACCTCAGACGACCCTCGTCCCTGTAATGGCAGTGATTCCTAGTGGGTGACAAATTGCGACCTACCTCATTTTATTAAACCAAAAGCAAAACTACTGGCATAGAGTAATCTAGAAGGAAAAGTCACAAATTATACCAATCACTTGCCAGAGACAGCTAGACTGAGAATCGCCTGCACCTACTCTGCACAGACACAGCAAACACCAATGATATCCCACTGGAAAGGAAATTTGAATTGAAAATTACAGACAAGACGACACAATACACATTTTGCATAAATCCTAAGAGAATTTGATACACATTAAAGCAGAAGCTAAATGTGCTGCAATTATTACACCATTAAAAAACAACAATGGTGCAAGGCACTGATGCTCATTTAAAGTAAACAGTACAAAGCACTTTTTCTTACCAGACACAGGCAACTACAGAAACTGTAAATCTACCAGTATCGAAACCTCAAGCAGGATTTGCCACCAAGGAAATCGCTAGCTTTGCACTACAATAGAAAAAAGAAATTAAGCATTAAGGTTGCAAAGGATGACAAGAATGAATTAAAAGCGTTAACATTATAAAACATGAAGAAGTCTGCCCTTGGGGGCAAATCAGCATCACAAACATCTGATCTGCCCCCAAGGGGCGCACAAGACACCGTTACCCCAGCCAAACACCACTTCAAACAAACAAACCACCGTTCAAATGCCAGTCCACACACACCGCCGTCAAAATCCCTAGTTCAAACACCTAATCAGCCAAATGTCAGCCACACACATTGTCAGCCAGAAGCCAGTACACACACCGTCAGCCAAACTCCAGTTCTCTCACACACAAACATTCTCCCTGGTGTCTAGTGGTTTTCTGCCCCATTGGGGGCAGATTGGACTAAATTATGGGTGGTCTGCCCCAAGGGGGGGGGGGAGATCACTGCCAAAACACTTCCCCTAATAATGGGGAGCGTACCTTACCTAAGAGGCCACTCTCCGACATCAAAATAAAATAATTCCTGGTGTCTAGTGTTTTTTTTGCCACTTTGGGGGCAGATGGGCCTACTAAAAATGCTGATCTGCCCCCGGGGAGGAGGCAGAAAACTGTGAAAATATTGCCTCAATAATGGAGAGTGACCCTTGCCCAAGGGGCTGCTCCCAGTCATATAAATAACTTCCTTTGGTCTAGTAGTTTCTGCCCCCAAGACCTAAAAATATGGTTAAACAAGCATTTGCAATGCAATAGGTCTCGCATTTGCGAAAGTTTAAGCTATTGGCATTGTTAATGACAATGCCTTTTTTATCTGTTTTGAAACCAATATATAAATAAATGGCATTATCATTTACAATGCCAGTAGCTCAAACTTTCGCAAATGCGAGACCTATTGCATTGCAAATGCTTGTTACTATGTTCTTCTATTCAACACGCAGTAAACTGAAGAGAATTTCACATTAACATGATTTGTATTATTCATAATGTAAACATTGATGACAATCACTGTAATAACAGCACATACTGTGGGCGGCTATGGTTAAGGCTTTGAACAATTTGAACAGAGACTGGACCTTGACATGATTTCCTTTTCACCATAATTACAGTTTCTCAATTGCTTAATCAAACAATATGCGCGCTAATTACGATGGTACTGCCCTTCGTCGACAATGGCTGGACGAAACTTCCAGAAAAATGATGAAACTGGAAGACGAAAGCTACAAATGCCATTTTGAACTCATTCATTTTCTCTCAAACAGCAAGCAAACCATTCTGATTTTCATTATAGATATGCAATTGTTTATTCCAAGGGGGAAGGGGCAATCGTTTTTCTGCATTTTCAATTTTATTGGTTTACATTCATTCGCATCTCATCAATCTGTGAAACTGAGCTCGGCACCCTCCTGGTTCAAAAGTCTTTTTTTCTGCTTTCTATCTTGGGTCCATTCTGTCACAGAAGACGGAAACCCGCCATTTTCTATTGCTTTTAGCGTTTACCGAGTGATTACCTGATTTATATAAGGTCATTCTCCTATTAGAGCTGGGAATCATGGCTATCAGAGAAGCATTGGTTGAAAAGCAAACCTATGTACGTGTTCCACTGCAGTGCAGAAAGAAGTGAATATCATGTTTTATTATAAAACGATGTTTGCCAGCCTTGCCTAATTTATAAGACACTGTTCATTGAGGCAACAACGTGTCTAGGCTTAATTTATGAGCACTTAAAGGCGATTGGCAATATACAAAAGTTGCAGAAATGCAGGTTTTGTGAGTTTGCAATCCAATAGCTCTGGTGGTACAAAGTGCTTATGCGCGCAATGCCTGCATAGAAATGACTGACATGGAAGCAGACATTTCAAATACTTGGCATCTTTTCCAATCTCTAGGGTTAACATTTGAATTGACCTTTTATGCTCTGCAATCACAGTCTTATCTCCGGGCCCTCTTAACAAGTAGGAGATGAAAGTAATATGGCTGATGTGCGATCAAATGTCAGCCTGTGCGTGATGTACCCAACTCAAAGAGAATGAGGAATGAGTTAACATCAGGGTCATTTTGGGAGGGTTGTAAAGTTTCTACACCGAAGAATAAATATAGAACTTGAAAAGAAAACACATTGAAAAGTATTACATTGAATATCATTACTTCAGTATGTATTAAATAACTCCAGTGTTTATTATATACGTAAGTCACTAACGAAAAACAAGCGCGAGCACATGTCTGTGGGCAGGTATCACAAGGCGCCTGTCACAAAACACGGCTCGGATAGGTTGGTACATGCACGATGCGTTCCGGGCGCGTTTTCAACGGCGGCGGCGGCGGTTCACCTCATGGCAAGTGTATTTACTAAGTCTGCGAAAGCAGTTCACTGAACATGTATTTACAAAGTTTGCGGCCCTATGGTATTCATTTTTGTTTTTGAAATACATGCTTACCTCGGGAAAGGACCTTGGACATCGCCGCCTTCTCGACCTACCATACATTAGACTTAGAAATACATTTGTGCAAAATGTCGTTCTCCTTTCACTTCACCCTGCCGAGAAAGGCCTAATCGGACTTAATCACACTATTGTTTTAGACTCTGTTGCTGTGTTGGGTACGGAAGCGCATGCATAATGCCCGTGGCAGTTTGAGCCCTGGGAGAAGCAGCTGGATAAACAGAGCAGGCTGCCTAAGCAAAAAAAAAACAAACGGAAGTCAGGCACTTTTGGCTGAGACAGAGGCGGGGCCTGCAATCCGGCAGGAAGTCCTGCCCGCCGCCGCCGAGGAAGAACTGAAGCCGGCCGACTGATGGCCTCTCCGCAGCCCGGGGCTCCCAGGTGCTGGAGGGAGCCCCGGAAGTGAAGTCCTGCCCCCTGGTACCAGCGCTGCCGTAGATGAGACACTGAACACGCCGAAAGAGCCCGGTAAGTGGTGGTGGGGGGGGGGGGCGCGTGTGTCTGTGTGTGTTCGAATGTGTCTGTGCGTGTGTCTGTGTGTGTGCGCGTGGGTCTGCGTGTGTGTATGCAGTGTGTGTGTATGCAGTGTGTGTGTGCCTGTGTATGGCTGTGTATGTGCGCATGCGTGAGTGTGGAGTGTATTTGCGCAAGGGAATGAGGCAGGAGAGGGGCACGGCGCCGTGCGCGCTCACGAGGTCAAAACTGAGCAGATCTGCGCTCGTGCACCCTCTCCTGTCCACATTCCCCAAAACGGGTGACATTAGTTGTCGAAGCAGACTGCAATCAATGCTTACTCATTGAATGCAGGTCGTGCTTCGACCTAAAAACGGCCAAAGTATTGGTTTTAATAATGGGGAGCGACCCTTGCCCAAAGGGGCCACTCCCCGCAAGAAAACAAAATCCATGATGGCTAGTGGGTGCATTCCTGCTGCACGATCACATCTCTACCCGCAGATCAGATCACCAGAGGGGTGGTGGTGGTGTCTGTTGCTATCCCTGGTGGGGACATGTGGGGGGAGCTCCAGCGCTCACAATATGGGTGGGTGCCAGGACAGCTTGGGGCTGTCCTCCGCATATGGCCACCATGGCTGAGGACTGCTTCAAGCTGTCCTGAGCCCCCAAAGGGTTAAGATCCCCCCCATACACTTTGTATTCAGGTTTTTTTATTCCACGCATGTAGATGTCTTTTTTTTCTTTTTAGCCTGTTTTATCGATTAAAAAGCAGCACGTAAATACTCTGCAGCAGACAATAAGACGCTAGGAATAACTTGTGTGAGGTGGGGTGGGCATGACTAAAGAGACATATAATCCAAATGGTGATAGGTTTTGCATGTGGCACTTATTTAAAGTGCAGGTGAGGATAATTAATTATGTGGGGACAATTACTTTGTCAGGTTACCCAGCAAATATTCCAATCTCTTGTCGTCTTTTGGAATTCTTTACATTGCAATTATATGTTTATTCTTAGGGCTGGCATGTGCTGTGCATGTGAAATGGAGTCAGGCCCTGCCCTGATCTTGGGAGCACGATCCCTGAGTGCTTGGTGAACCTTGCTTCTTTACTGCCTGGCACACCCAGCGAGAGAGTGTTCCAGTCCGGTGTTAAACCCGGGATTATATTGGGCACGGAATGGCTTTGTGCTGGGCCTCCTGTAGAAGGGAGTGTGTAGGTAGAATTCCAATTGAGCACCTTTATAATCTTGTGACCAGTCAGTAAATAGTGTTTCCCAGGCAAGAAGATAAGAGTACATTTTAGTAGTAGGCATTAGCTTTTCACATTTTTTTACTTGAGATAATGTTCACACTTCTATCTTTCTAGTGACTCAAAAAACACTTATTATAATGTACTTTCAAAAATAGGTGATCCATTTTATTTGCTTTGCTGTTTTATTTTCTAAGAGGGCATTGTTGTCCTTTACCGAAGGCCACATTACATTTAACTACATAGTTAAAGTCCACAAAAAAAAAAATATATATATATATTTTATATATATATATCAAGCTCAAAGTACCCACAGGTAAGGAAGCACACGGCAGCAGGTGACCAGAAGGCTTTATTCGGGTAAAAGATAACTCCGCAGTCCAGCTTGATTACAGTTCTCGTGTCGGTAGTAGTAGCCGTTTCTGAGCTTCCGCTCTCTTCAGAGGCACGACAATGAGTTTGTGCTACTTAAGACACTCCCACATGATTGCTGAATTAAACGCCCTCCCATGGACTTCTCAGGTTGATTGAGCGCAATGTAATCAAGCTGGACTGCGGAGTTATCTTTTACCCGAATAAAGCCTTCTGGTCACCTGCTGCTGTGTGCTTCCTTACCTGTGGGTACTTTGAGCTTGATGTAAAACGCGGCTGCCCAGCCGCGAAGGACTGCACTACCCCATGAAGACAGGGGGCCACGGTGCCCGGAATCTTGCCGAGCCCCAAATGTGGAACAGCACGTGAGGGATCTATGGATGACACTATTTAGTAGTAGGCATTAGCTTTTCACATTTTTTTACTTGAGATAATGTTCACATCTTTCTAGTGACTCAAAAAACACTTATTATAATGTACTTTCAAAAATAGGTGATCCATTTTATTTGCTTTGCTGTTTTATTTTCTAAGAGGGCATTGTTGTCCTTTACCGAAGGCCACATTACATTTAACTACATAGTTAAAGTCCACAAAAAAAAATAAAAAAAAAAATATATATATATATATATATATATACACACACACACACATCTGTGGCAGTTCAATATAAACAAGTACAAAGCATTATTGTGCTCTGACATTTTGTTAGGTTGCATGAGCATCTCTGTATCCGACATTCCCATCAATACCTCATCCCCACTTAGCAACTCAGCCGTCATTGGTTAGGGACACAGATTGACCTGATACAGGCATCTCCACCAGACCAGAGGAGGCGAAGTCATTACAAATGTTGCCCCTGTAAGCATTCCATTTCCACCCCCCCAGTACAGTGTACACGCTTAAACCCATGTTAATCAGCTAATGCCTCTGGGATTCGTCGGGTTTGGTGGAAGAATGCCGTGTCTAAAACGTAAATGCATGGCACAGGTTTGTGCCTTCCTTCAGTGCTGACTCCCTTAGCTAATAACCCCAGGGCCTCTATTTCATGTGAGTGCTTAAATTCCACTAAGTTACTGGGACGTCCAACGCTTTATTTCCCATATCCAGTTTTATTTGTATCCCTTAAACAGTAGTATTAAACAATAGCCTGGTGTTTGTTTGTTGTTGTTGTTGTTCCTTTGCCATCCAGTCTCTCTGAAGTTGCACAGCTATCTCGCCGGTTGTGCTTTTGCACCCATGTCCCTGTTTCGTTCCTTTATCATGCTATATTAGATTTCCCTCTTTTTTTTGCTATCCCATTACCTTTCCATGACGTTTAGCGTTCCATTAGTTTGAAAGAAAACCCCTAGAAACGGGTCTCACTCATATCCAGCTACTACCTATTTTGCCTGCTCAGCACTGTTTCATTGTATCCCTGCCTGGCCCCTATTTTTTGTTACCCTTCGCAGGTTTCCACTACATTCATTTAAAAATGTTTCATACATTCTTCAAGGTCTTTCTTACCAGTGGCTGTCTATATTGCTGAGACGTTTTGGAGGTCACAGTAATTAGTCTAGCTCCTCGTGAAGTTGTCTCCGCTTTTTTAACTCAAATTGTTGTAACCAGGCATTTTCGGTTGCTGCTCCATGACAGTGGTGCTCATTACAGCTCTAGTCCCCTCTTGTTAACGGTCCTTTTCATGTAGGAGTGTTGTGGCATTTCTGTTTCAAAAGGCTTCTTTTTCAGATAACTGAGCCCACTGCAGTATGAAAGAGAAGAGCAGCACGTTTCTCTGTAATTGTTTTTTTTATTGTTCTTCCACCCAGTTTTTAAATTATATATTTTTGTTCTTTTTTTGTGTTCGTTTTCTACAGTGGCAGCTTCCTTTGGGTGGTGGTTGCTTAAATGGAACCAGAATATAATACAACTGTTATAAAAGATCATTTACATTGCAGCGTATTTCCAGCCCCTCTCCCTCTATTTGTGACTAACTTTAGTCTCCATCTTTTTCCGTGAACAAGCTCTTCAAACAGGTACAACGATCAATGTTGTGCCTCTACTGTATAGTATACTCTCATCTGTCTACAGCATCGTTTTCACTCTTAACATCTGCATTTCGTTCAAATATTGTCACAGCTTGAAGATAGCTCCTCATTTCACCTTGTATAAACTTGCTTTCGTCTGCATTGTAGTTGACACCCAAATATCTTCTTTAATTGACTGCCAGGATCAGATGAACTCCCAAGATGTCTGAATGGCATGGTTGCTTGAATGACGCCCTTTTCCTTCACTCGTAATCGACACCGCAGTATTAGTTTATTGGTGTCTGTTATGCACTAGCCTATCTTTTTGACAGCTTAAATGAGGCCTGTCTTACCAGTTCGTCTTCTCGTTCTCTCCTACGCCCATACTCTTCCCATCTCCAGTCTTTTTCCTTCCCAACAGTTTCTTGAGGTCGAGTCTGGGAAGTGCATGCACTGCTCTGCGAGGCATGTCATATTTTAGTACTCCCGCTCTCCACCCATATTTTTCATTGGCTTGTCATTGTCCTCTGTAAATTCTGACTTTTGATTCCTTAATAGGCTTGTTAGTCCCTCCTTCATACTGCTTTGTCTTTATTTGTAACCTCCCGTGAAGACTGGCCCTTTTACTTTTGTTGTTTTTGTCTGTAAGCACTATTTTCTTTAATGAGTTTCTCCTACTACAGGCACGACATGCTCTACTGCAATATTCAGTGCACAATGCACACTTTCACTTTCCAAGCAGCCTGGTACAATGTCGGCCACTTCTTTGAAATTAAATAGGTCTCGCATTTACAAGAGTTTGAGCTATTGGCATTGTAAATGACATGACCTTTTATTTGTGTTAGCACACAGATAAATGAAAGGCATTGTCATTTACAATGGAAATAGCTTAAACCCTCGCAAATGCGAGACCTATTGCTTTGCAAATGCTTGTTTTTCTTGTGTGCGGGACCTGTGCAGTCTGACTGCTTCGGATCTCTAATGCATGAGAATTGGGTAGAGTGAGGCTACTGGGCAGGGCTGACATTAAAGAAACCAATAACTTGAGCAGCTCTGGATGTGCTAGGCAAATAGGTGTTCTCTGGTGCTTTTGCAGTACTTTCCAAACTCTGTTTCAAGGTGAAGTGTTAATAGGAGAGGACAGAGATTTTTAGAAAGTCGAAGGCACTCCTCCATAGAGCCTGGATTTAACCTAGCTTCTACACTTTGTTTTAGGAGCATGCCTTAAGCACTGGCTGTGCCATATAAGAAGCGTAAGCTTTGATGCGTGAGCATTGCTGCGCTGGTAATGGCTGCTAGACAGTGGTCTGAACTCAGCTCTCTGTTGGACTAATAGCCAGTGGAGCACCAGCAGTGCAAGAATGGTCTGTTTTTAAAACCCAAAGATCAGACTGTTGCTATAGTAATCCATACAGTGGAGCCCATCCACAGTTTTGACAAGAAGATTACATAGCATGCCTTCTAGTAATTCCTGTGGATGAGAACCTCTGCAAGGACCAGAGTAATCTGTATGGTAGGAGAGCAATGGCAGGATCGCATGAGGGATAGAAGAAAAAAGAATGCAAATGTAACCATATTCTTTGCATGTGGAATAAATGATGCCTCCTCATCAAGTGTCACTCCAAAATTACAGTTCAGATGGGCTGGTTAAAAGCCAGGCTCACCTTAGTTAATGGTTTGTCAAATAATAGTAGCACTGACTCTTAAAAGAAAAATGATTCGTTTAGTGGCATTGGAGCCCAACTAATTGCACAACTTAATTTTTAGGTCGAGCCTAGAGGCAGCGCGCATGCACTGATCGCTCTGCGAGACTGCTGTACAAGAATACGGGAGAGATGCTGCGCCTACTGTTCTCCCATATTTTTTATTGGTTTGTGTCATTGTCTTTCGTAAATGCTGCCTGTGATATTACGCAATGCTACACTGCACACGCAAATCACGGAGAGGGCAGGAAATAACCCCCCCCCCCGCTCTTCCTCCTGAGCCGCGACAGTGTAATCACAGAGCAAAAGGTGTTGAAGCATTTTGTTAGTGTTTATAGCTCGGATCATATGTAACTCTGACTTCACACTTTGTGTCTGTAAAATTTACAACACTTACACATCTTCACTGCACTATTTATCACTACTTTGAAGACGTCGCAGGCCGGTCTCTTCCTTTTGATATTTACAATCTAACAAGCGGTAGAGAAGGCCCTTTATTGCAATGCAATAGGTCTCGCATTTGCGAGAGTTTAAGCTTATTAGCATTGTAATTGTAAGCAAAATGTATACAGCACACTGTAACCCAACAGGCATCCTGGCGCTAAAAGAGAAGGTAGTGAAGAGTCACTGGTATCCGAACAGCTAAAAGTTAGATTGTAGGAAAGAGCCAAGTTTTTATTTGTTTACGAAATGGTAAGACAATTCAGCTGTCGCAGCTCTGGGGGCAGCTTATTCCAGAGTCTGGCAGCCGCAACGCTGAAGGCCTGACCCCCCAGCTAAACTCTTCTGGTCTGGGGAATTTTCACCAGGAAGGCTGAAGACGATCGAAGACAACAGGGAGAAACATACCAACTGAATTTACTCTGTAGTGGTATAGGGCCCAATCCATGAAGCGCTTTGAACACAACACAGAGCGATTTAAAGTGAATTCTCTGCACTATAGGGAGCCGTTGAAGCTCCACAAGAGCCTGGGAAGAAGAGGAGTGTCGAGGACGCGACAAGGCCAACTTAGCTGCCATATTCTGGATTCTCTGTAGTCTACCAGTCAAAAACGTAGGGGATTCCAGCATAAGGGAGTTATAGTCTAATCTGCTCAGAATCACGCTCCTGACTACCAGAGGGCGTGTTTGAGCAGGGAGTAAAGGGAGAATCTTCCTCATAGCCCTAATAAGGGAAAAACAATTCCCCAAGGTCTTGTTAACATGTGTCTCCAGGGTCAACTTTTTTTTTTAACATAAAAGTTTATTGAAAAGAAGACAGAATCAAAACATCCGTTGCATACAGCATGACAAAGTAAAAGCCAGATAAGGAGCAAAAATCACGGTACATCAGTCCACAAACATATCCGATGCATTCAGAAAGCCAAAATAAGAGCAAGATACAGAGCAAATATATTGGTACATCAGTGCACATTTCGAGCTAAGGGTCCATCCCTATTCATGGCCAATTCCAACGTCGGAGAGTCACATAATTCACCCCTGTATTTGTTCCAGTGTCCCCACTTCTTGTCCCACTTTTTCGGGCAGCTTCTCAGTTTAAACACAGTTTTTTCTGCGAGCATACAGCGATCCAACTCCGCCATCCAACCAACCACCAGTGGTCTGTCAGCAGAGCCCCATTTCATGGCTATCGAGCGTTTGACTAGTAGCAACCCCAGCGCCGCCCACTGAAGTTCAAGTTCACTTAGGTCCGTGGCCTCCCTTATATTAAGGACACATACTTTCGGTGAGAGCAGAACATACTTGCCCAGTGAGTCCCTCATTTTGCGTACCCCCCCCCCCCCCCCCCCCCCCGAATTGTTGTATTACCAGACATTCCCATAAGACATGATAAAAGGTGCCAGGTAAGTCACAGCCCCTTAAACAGAGATCATCGGGACGTCTACCAATTCTGGCCAACAGTGTAGCCGACATGTAGGCCCTATGTAACACCTTCAATTGAACAAGTCTGAATCTATGGTTAATTGCTGTCTCTCTAGGGGACATTAGAGCCGACCGCCAGTCCTCTTCCTCCAGGGGACCAAGGTCTGCCTGCCATTTGTCTCGTAGGGACTGAAATGTGTTAGGGAGATTGTTACACAATTTTCGGTAGGTGTAGGAGATAGCTTTTGAGGGGAGAGGTTCCGAAAGCAGTCTGTCCTCCAAGGGGGATGTTTCAGGTATGGAGGAAAGATCGGGTATAGCAGTGAGGATAGCGTGCCTGATTTGAAGGTAACGAAATTGTTCTGTTCTTGCAAGAGAATACCTGGTGCGCAAGTCCTCAAATGTTAGTATTTTGCCTTTGTGAATGAGGTCTCCCACCGTCGATATACCTATAGTGTCCCAGCGGTCAAATCCCAGGTGGAAGCAGAGGGAGCCTAATTGTTGCGAAGACCACAATGGTGTCGCCTTGGTGATTTTGTTCGACCAACCTAGGCATCTGTTGGCCCTGTGCCAGAGTGTAACTGTCTGCGCCATTGGTCCCACATATCTGTTCCTGATTGGTTTACTGTAGAGGGCTCCTAGGTAGCCCTCACGTCCCGTCTGACATCTATCCAAGTGGAAGGCTGGGTTGAGTGGTGACCCATGGATCCAGTGGTTGGTGGCCACCAGTTGTGCTGACCAGTAATAAAGACGCAGGTTAGTCAAGGCGATTCCCCCACCATACCAACTCTGGGTAAGCTTTGGGAGGGCTATGCGAGCTGCCCCGCCATCCCACAGTAAAAGTCGTATGTCACTTTCCACAGCGTTGAAATAGGAGTCAGGGATCAGGAAAGGACAGTTCTGTAGGGCATATAAAAAACGCAGGAGTGCCAACATCTTAAATAAGGCTGCCCTGCCCAGGAGAGAAAGCGGGAGGGATCGCCAGTGGGCTACATCACTGTGTAGTCGACGCAGGGGGCTCAATAAATTCCGGTCATAGAATAAGGAGGAATCTGGGGTGACAAATATACCAAGGTATTTAAAGCCATCCCGGGCTATAGTAATAGTAAATCCTCGGGGTAAACGAGGTGGGGGGCCGTGTAATATGTATAATGTCGATTTAGAGCAGTTAATCGAGTAGCCTGAATATTTTCCAGTTGGTGAGGACATGAAATAGGCTATTAATGGAGGAACGAGGGGAGGTGACGTATACCAGGATATCATCGGCGTAAAGGGAAATTTTGTCAGTGATCTCTGCAGTCCATTTGAGGCCTCTTTTGGAAGTGTCTGTGCGGATCCAGTGGACCAGGGGTTCTAGAGTGAGAGCAAAGAGTAACGCCGATAGGGGGCAACCCTGCTGAGTTCCCTTGTGGAGTTCAAAACGGCGAGACGTATGGTTGTTTATTCACACTTGGCCCAATAAGCCTGTGTAGAGGAGCCGCACCCATTGAATGAATTTGGGCCCAAAACCGAACCTCCGTAGGACCTCAAAGAGGTAGGACCATTCAATCGAGTCGAACGCCATCGTGGCGTGCAGGTACAGAATGGCGGCGTCTTGCTGTAAAGTAGGTTGTCGACTCAAGACATTATTGACTCTCCTCAAGTTTAGGGCCATGTTACGTCCCGGAAGGAAGCCTGATTGATTATCGTGGATGAGGAAGGGAAGCACTCCAAGGAGCCTGTTGGCGAGAAGCTTGGCTAGGATCTTGGCCTCTGCGCTAATCAGAGATATCGGCCTATAGGAGGCGCAGTCAGTGGGTGAATTATTAGGTTTAAGGATGACCACTATAGAGGCCAATCTTTGATCCAACGGTAAGATGCCATTATCGAGACTGTCCTCAAACATATTTTTAAGGTGTGGAACAACGCTGGGAGACATGCCCTTTAGGAATTCAATGGGAACTCCGTTGGGGCCCATTGCCTTGCCAGAGTTGATAGCAAAGAGTTCAGTCGTAACCTCGTCCGCCGTGATGTCGGCATCTAGCGCGTCTTTGTTCGTCTCCGAAAGGGTGGGTAAGCGCATCTCTTCCAGGAGTTCCCTGGATTCCTCCGAGTTGTAATGTGCCCTAGCTGTGTAGACATGTGTCAAGTGGCCTGCGAAGGCATCTGCTATTTCCTGCGGGTCAGCAGTTGACGTGCCATCTTGCTGCACTATGGATGACACCCATCTAGCACCCTGCTCCCGCCGTTCTAACCATGCAAGCATCCTCCCTGCGCGGTCACCGAATTCATAAATGCGATGGCGCGTGTGAAGTAATCAAGCCTGTGTCTGTTCCGTCACCAGTGCTTTGTAGTCAATTTGCCGGGCACGGAGGCGATGGGCCGACTCGTCCGAGGGGGCGGTATTGTGGATTAATTCTAAACGTGACAGGTTAGATTCGGCCTGTTGGATATGGTCGGCATGCTTTTGAATATAACCAAGTTTAAGCGCCATTGCCTTGCCTTTAATGACCGCCAGATAAGCTTCCCAGATCGTTACCGCCGAGCGCACCGAGACGACGTTTTCCGAAAAATAGAAGTCAGTGTGTTCTAATAGGCAGTCCTTGATGTCGGGGATACGCATCAACCAAGGATTAATGATTATAGGGCCTCGAGTGCTTTGGCGGTGATACGTTAAGTCTACAGTTAGAGGGGAGTGGTCAGAGATGCCTCGGGGGAGGCCCTTCAGGCGCACGAAGTATCCCACATCTGTGGTGGGGCAGAGAAAATAGTCAATTCGGGACATACTGTTATGTGCGTTTGAATAATGGGTAAAATAGGGCGTATCTGGGTAGTGGGTTCTCCAAATATCTTCAAGTCCCATTGCCTGGACAAAACCCGCCAAGTCAGAGTCATGTCTGTGAGAGGCCTGGCTAGGATGTCTGTCGAGGTCATCATTCATTGTCATGTTAAAGTCGCGCCCAATGAGAAGTGTACCCGCGGGAGGTCTGCTAGTCGAGTGCCTAATTCTTTAAGGGAATCACGAGCTAGAGTCGGTGGGAGATAAGCAGATATGATGTTCAAAGGGCGTCCCTCCCAAGTGGTCTCAACAAGTGCAAAGCGGCCCAAGGGGTCAGTCCTTGTCTTATTTTATGTGAGTGCTAAATTACTTTTCACCAAGATTCCCGTGCCTCGAGAGCCAGATGTAAAACCGGCGTGTACTAGCAGTTTATAGCCGCCTCTTTGGAGTGCCTGACAAGTGTTGCCCACCAAGTGTGTCTCCTGCGGCAGTACAATGTCGTGGGAGTGGCGTCGTGTGTATTGAAGGACTATACCACGTTTGATTTTGTGCCCCAGACCATTAACATTCCACAACATAATCGTGATGGTTCTAGAGAGAGGACGTGACATAGTGGTGGATGATACGGGATCTGTGGAGGATGGACAAGGGGAGAACCAGCTCGCGCAACCGAGTGGGTCTGGCGAGATGGAAAATCGGGTCAGGGGGCCGTAGGACTCCCTGAGGAGTCCCTAATATCAAATGGATACGCCATGCTAAGGCCTGACCTAGCGAGAGGTGTGGAATGTGGCAATAAAAGATTCTGCAGCAGACCAGAATTACGACAGCCAATAGGGCCGATACAAGCGGTACAATGTAGGAGCTCGGACCAAGTAGCCCGTATGGCACCAAAACACCTAGATGCAAAACATGACATGCAGTGATACAAGTAGAGACTCTGATACCAAGAACAAAAACAATCAACGAAAACAAGAACATCCCCTCCCCTCCCTCCCTCCTCCCTCCTTCCCACCCTGCCCACGGATTTAAAACTATCCACTCCCCAACTAGGCAGGGTGCCTGTCGCCCTCCCCTTCATGGATGGGGTGTCTGGTGAACCGTAAAGGCCCTCGCCTTAGAGCATCATGGTATAGCAAATAAAACGGATCAAATATCAACTGACCTGCATTCAGAAAATATAGCAATAAAGATCATTACGGTTTAGATGAGCGTCCCTCCCCCGAGCCAACACAGGCGAGGCAAAGCTCTGAAACAATTAAATCATCGGTTCTTGCCCCTGGTAGGGCTGCCATGACAGCCGCAGCAGCGTTCAGGGAAGACAGTTCAAGCATAAGTCCACCAGTCTTGAGTGGAGACATAATTTTTCGGTTGAGTACTCCTCAGTTACTTTGTCGCGCTGCTCTGGATGTCGGTCTTGGCGCTCGCCCGTTGCAGAACCATCGCGTCCGCCTCGGGGCTTCTCCACCCTTCGCCAGCCCTCGAGCCATTCCCACACCGCGTCCGGTGAGTCGAAGAACCAGGCCTTGCCCTCCACTTCCACCCTGAGCCTCGCGGGGAAGAGCATGGAATATTTGATGTCCTTATCTCGCAGAGCCCTTTTAACCTCGAGGAAGCTGCACCCGCGGGCCTGCACCTTTACTGTAAAGTCCGGGAAGAAGGTGATAGTAGCCTCGTCTAGTCGTAGAGGCCCTCCGGAGCGGGCTGCTTGAAGGATGGAGTCCCTATCTCGGAAGTTGAAGACTCTTGCTATGATAGGGCGTGGGGGGGCCCCCACTTTCGGCCGTCCCCCGGGGACTCTGTGGACCCGCTCGATGGAAAAGTATGCAGAGAGGCGACCAGGTTTGAGATGCTTCTGGATGAGGTCCTCAACGGATAGATCAGTCGCCTGTCCCTCCATACGCTCCGGAACCCCCAGGATGCGGACGTTGTTGCGTCTGGATCTACCTTCGTAATCATCCAGTAGGTCGCCCATGAGGAGCTGTTGTTTTTGCAGGTGGGCCACTTGTTGTTGGAGGGCTGAGGTGTCGTCGAAGAGGGCAGCCGTCTTAACTTCGACATCTTTAACTTTAGCATCTATTTTGCAAAGGTCTGCCCGCAAGAGGGTGACTTCAATGTTGACGGAGTCGATGCGAGTCTCCAGTGAGGACCTCACTCCTGCAATAGCCTCCATCACATCCTCCAGCGTCGGTGCCCTCGTCGCAGGAGAGGAGGGCGTCTCCTTTTGGTCTCCCCCAGTAGCCGGGTCCTTGCCGTCTCCCTTAGACGTCCAGGAGAATTTAGTGATTTGTTTCTGGGTGGCCGGTTTGTTCCCCCTGTTGCCCGCCATGTAAAGTATCTTATTGAGAGGCAGCCCACAAGGCAGGTAGTTCTTGGTTTGCAAGTGACTGACGGCGACTGGCAACCACCTCCGGATCCCCAAAGCAGGTCGGCCAGGGATGTGGCTCCTCTGATACCGGTCGTCTGGAAGCGAGTCGAGCTATGGAGGGACAAGCGGGTGGACACTGCGGCTGGAGCCGCGTGGAGTTCCTGGTTTCCTTTTCGATTAAGTTTGGAGGTCAGGGTCCCAGGTCACCAAGGGGGTCAGTCCCCGTCGCCGCCAATGCGGGGCCCCCAGGGGAGTCGACTGCGTGGGACCAGCCGATGTGCAGGAGGTCAGCCTCGGGGTGTCCGGCCACTATGCCACCACGCTGTGTCTTCGGGAGAAACTGAGAGGCCCACCGTGGTCTGTAAAATCCTAGAAGGCCGAGGTCCCGTCCAGCTATGAGGCCGTGGGCGCCGGATAGTCCCCGCCCGGGCAGGCACCGCAGGCACAGCAGCCCACAGGAAGTTCCCGGCAACCTGGGGTCATGGAGGTGGGTCCCCTCTCCCTCCCAACACCCGCCCAGGTCTCGAATCCTACTGTTGGCACCAGGGGGTAGTCGCGCCAGGTATGGGCGAGCCAAAGTACACACTCCGGTGATCACGCGAGTCCCGACACCAGGCCCAAGGCCGGGGACTCGCGTAGTAAATGTGGCCGGCGGAGGGGGCAGCTCACCTTGGCGTGTTCAGGGCCGCAGGCGTCCACTCACCGAGGGGCGGGACCCATCCGAGGGGCAGAGCAGCGCCCCCAGAAACTCCGATCCGATTTACGGGTCGCACCGGGGGCCTCAAAGCGCCTCCCGCAGCTTGTTCGGCAGCGCCGTTATCAGTAGTCAGCCGCGGCCGCCATCTTGCGGTTCGCGATCACTGTCCGCAACTAGCCAGGGCTCCCCGCTCAGCCCGGCAGGGTGCCAGAGAAGGGACACTCCAGTGCAGGTCAGGTAAGGGCCGGTCCCCGAGGGTTTCAGGGGGTCAGCTTGGCGCCGTGCGGATCAGGAGCCCAGTTTCGCAGGCGAGGACCGAGGAGCCGACTCAAGATGCGGCCATTCCTCCCGGCTGCAAACCCAGGGTCAACTTTTTATTAAATAGGACCTCCAAATTGCGAACTGACTTGGACGGTAGCAGTGGGGGGGGTCTGTATGAATAGGCCAGAAATCAGCCGAAAGCTGCGGTGGCACACTCCCATTCTTAATACATAAGATTTCAGCTTTGTCCGCATTAAATTGCAGAAAATTATCTATTAGCCACTGAGCCACGTTCCGCATACAGTTGTGAAAATTCTCCAAGGAGGTTGACTGTTCACCTTCCAGTGAAAGAATCAGCTGAGTATCATCTGCATAGTTAACTACCCCTAAGCCAAAAGATCTAATAATATCCATCAAAGGTCGCATGTAAACATTAAAGAGAATAGGGGTTATCGCAGATCCCTGCGGCACACCATGATGGACCTTAGTAAACTCAGACTGAAAGGGATGGAGAACCACGGCCTGACGTCTGTCAGATAGGTAGGCGTGGAACCATTTTAATGCCTGACCAACTACCCAACGTCTTCCAGCCGTTTCAAGAGGACCGAATGGTTGACTGTGCCAAAAGCGGCCGACAGATCTAATTGGATCAAGATGGCATGTTGACCCTTGTCTGCACGCAGACGAAGATCGTCCAACATGGTCAACAGTGCAGTCTTTGTGCCATGTTCTGGACGAAAACCATACTGGACCTCATCCAGTAGATCATTACCCTCTAGAAACTGGAAGAGTGCCCTACTCACAATGCGTTCTATAATCTTCACTGGGTAAGGAAGAAGTGAGATTGGCCTGTAGTTTTTAAGACAGGCTGGATCTAATGAAGGCTTTTTCAATAAGGGAGAGACAATTGCTTGCTTCCAACAGGAGGGAACTGCCCCACTGTGCAGGGATTGATTGCACAGCTGTCTAAGAGAGGGGAACAGTTCGGCACCAAGCGCTTTCCAGACCCTATGTGGGAAAGGGTCTAATGGTGAGCCAGAAGACACACTGAGCGCAATTTGTTCAAACACCTCTGTGGAAGGAGTGTCAAAATGGTCCAAACGAGGCGGCTGAGCCGAGATCTCCATTTTCACTCTCGGGCCCACCGGCCTGACCAGTGGCGGGACAGTGGTCTTATCAGCCAAACTACTCTCTTCAAATCCCTTGATGATAGTGTCAATCTTATTATCAAAGAAGGCAGCCAGACTGTCACACAATTCCTGCATGGGGGGAGTCTTGTTATTTGTGCAGGACGGATTAGCTATATCATTAAATACTTTTAAAATGTTTTCAGAGCTATTAGAGGCCTTCAAAATTATATCAGCAAAGTACTCAGCTTTAGTGGAGATAATGCTCTTCTTATAGATACTAATCTACTCTTTCCAGATAACCTTATCTACGATAGAGTACCCTCTCCTCCATCTCCGCTCAGCCTGTCTACAACCAAGTTTAAAATGTTTCAAAGCGGTTTTGTACCAGGGGGCAGAGGGTTTACCGTCTCTTCTCCTCATTTTGTGAGGGGCGATCTGGTCAAGATGGTCCGTAATGTATGAGCAGAAGGAGGCATAATTATCCTCCACATGTTTCCCTGGCTCAAACAGGCCTTCAAAATGAAATACAGGAGCAGTACTAGCCTTTCTCAACAGGCCTTTCCAGTCCCTGCTGAAAAAGCGGCGTATCTCCTTACTGCCAGAATCATTCCGTTTGATCCCCATCACATCAAATTTGATTAAATAGTGATCAGACCAGCCTACGGGAGAGACCTCCACCTCTTTCAGCAAATCTTCCTTGGCAAATATCAAATCCAAGGTGTGTGTCCCCGTGTGAGTAGGCTCTGCCACCCATTGACTGAGGGACAAATCCAGGCACGACTGTAAAATGTTGTTGTACCCTGGGCCCATGCTTCCATTAGGCCAAAGGTTGAAGTCCCCAAGTATAAGGAGTCTGGCGTGTGAAAGAGCCATGTTACTAAATATGTCAATCAATTTTTGTTGTTGAGGTAGGCTGGCCACTCCATGTGGCCTATAACAGATAATACCTGTCAACACCTGGTGCCCAGCGTCATTTAAAGCAAAGCCTAATAGTTCTACCCCATCGACCGGGTCAATGTCTAGAGGTGAAACATTTCCAGACCTCCTGATAGAGAATTCCAACCCCATCTCCTCTCCCATTGGGGCGGGGCTTATGAATAGCTTTATAGCCCTGAGGACAGGCTAATCCCAGTTCTAAGTCAGAATCCGAGTGGGTCCAGATTTCTGTCACCACTTAGACATCCAGATCATGGACTTCTATCAGCATCAGTGTTTCCAAGTGGTGTTTACAGAGGGACCTAACGTTAAGCAAGACAATTTTGCTTACAATTACAGTGCTAGTTATGCGTTATTTTGCGATGATGGGCCCATTCAAAAGTGCTAGATGAGATTTACCCAAGGAAATTTGGACACCTCAGTTAAGGGTTTGTGCGGTCCAACCAACATCAGTGAAAGGGCAAACCAGGAGAATTCAAACAGCGAAACTATCAAACCGACCTATTGCTAACAGTGTACATAGAGAGAACTTTGGGTCCATTAGTTTCAACCATTGGCTTTCTTTGGCCAGCCTTTGCCAGCCATGGGCTGTAGACTTTCTTGGCACAGGAGTATGCGTGTCTCACCTGATGCTGTTGGCTATCTGGTTCTTCCCTTCCACCTCTATTCCAGGGCGTAGATTGAACTGCATGACGCACTCACTACTTTACAACTAAATTCCTCTCCGTCTGCTCCCTTTCAATTGCTTTGCTCTAATGTGCTAACACTGCATGTATTAGTCGGCACATTAAACCCAGACTTATTGGCTTTGTCAGTGCTTGTTATTGTTGGCATGATGATGTGTTTTCTTTACCCTCATTATATCCCAAATTCAGTGGTGTACGATTTTGGGTTATCTGTCTTCTGTTGCAAAGAAATAGGTAATTACCTGCTAAAATTGGGGCAACTCATTTGCTCCACTTACTTTATTCTGTGGCATAAACTTCCTTTGTGGGGGTAACACGTTATTTCACTAGATTTACAATTGCTAATTATGTATTTCTGCACTTCATCTGTGTATCTCAAGCTATGAGCAGTTTGCTGTGATGCAGTTGGCTCTGTAGGCCTGCCTGGAGAACGTTTTTATTGTTTCACCAGCTTCATGTTTTAAAAATTAAAAAGTCTCTGAAAGGAAAAGGCGAGATTGTATCTCCGTATTATAAACTAGTAACTTCTGAGGAAGTTAGGGGTTGAAGATGGAATCTCCTTAGTCTTGTTTTGGGTGTGTTCCCCTGGTGTCTGCTTGATAAGTGCTGTTGTGGTGTTGGGTTACACCATGTGCAACCAGTTGCCTGTGTGTGTGACTCTTAGTGAAGCTGTTTGCAAGGTCCCAAGACCACACTGAACATCCACAGCTTGACTTTACTGTGTGCAGAGGTTGCACTGCTTTTCCTAGCAGCACCACCAGGGAACATCTGACAGGAGAAGCGCTATTCAGAAGGGAACGTTTTTGCTGGAATGCTTCGACAGATATTCCCAGACTCAGCACCAAAAATAGGTTAATGTGAGAAAGCGAAGTGTTTTTAGCTTTAGATTTCGCTGCGCCATGTATAGAATTCCTGATGGAATGGTTCCCCACTTGTTGTCTAATGACATTGTACGGAATGTTTAATGTTCTCTGGAATTTGTTTTAGGGTGCTGAATGGGTAACCTTCTAACGTATTGGGGTTGTGGGGGTGCGGTTGGAGTGGTCACACTTGCACCTCGTGTGTCCTTGCTTGTGATCTCACTGTAGTCTGTGAGGCCCCCATTCCTTTCAAATGATGGAACTACTTAATCTCCAAGACTATGTACAAAAGGAGCAATTGATGTGTCTTAGTTCATTCTCACCAAGACGAAACCGAGAAAACTGCGAATCGAGCATTTTCTAAAGTGGTTCAAACCTTTCACTGCTACTAGTCTAGTATTTTTACCTCACACAAAGATTTCGCAAAATACAAAGATGTTTTTATACAGTGCTTACTACCGCAGTTGACGTTTTCTAAGCATTGTAAATAACCGGTTTCACTTATTTCCAATGTTGTGTTATTAAGCGCATAGGCTTCAAAGGGATGCTTAACTCTGGACCAGCTGACAAGACTTCATGGCTGGAGTAGGCTAGAGTTTTCCAAGAGAAACAATTATTGTGTATACTGGATTTTAAGTGTGGTAATTCCTTGCTGACATCTGGGCTCCACGAATAATAGAGCTCGGTGAATGTGCCTAGGAATGTTTTGCCATCTGTTACACCTTTCTCATACCGCGGGTCTGTGTAGCTGGTGCTCCAAACAGCATACCCCTGTCCGTTGTGGATCAGTGTAACCACGCTTCAGGTGGAGGACTTCTGACCATGCTAGATGGAGTCTGTGTCAGAGCTGCTTTCTGCACCACTTTGTTAACAGTGACTCTCATATGGTCCCTCCTCCCTACGCTTTCTTTTTGAGTCGTGCTTTTCTTTAAGATGGAATTTGTTCAGCTAGAGGGTAGGCTGATTAAAAGGCTAGTTAGTCTCTGTCTGGGTATGTATGTATATATGTGTGTGTGTATATGTATATGTGTATGTATATATATATATATATATATATATATATATATATATATATATATATATATATATATATATATATTACCTACTGGCGGTCGCCAGTAGGTAGTTATAATTAGGATCGTTTTCCATAGGAAATCCGCAACATTCTATTGGGAATAACTTTGGCGCCGAATAAGGAATCTGCCTGTAATTTTCCTTACCTTTGCCTCGCTGCGCTCCTGCCCTGAAAGTTTCGGGGGGATCCGTCAAGCGGGGGCCGAGATAAAAGGGGGTCCCAAAACGTGTTTTCCCCATGTTAATTTCCATAGGGCGGTTGGACTCACTTTTAGCCCGAACGGCTGAATGGATTTCCACCAAACTTGGCAAAATTGTAGGGACTGGTACCCCGATGTGCCTTTGCTATGTCTCAAGATATATGCTCCAGTGGCTTTTACGAAAATTAACTTTGAAAAAATATATATTGGGCTACATTGGGCTATATATATGTTAGAGCCCCAATGTAGCCCAAAGATGGCCACCAGAGACCAAAAAAAACAAATGTAGCCCAAATATCAGCCAGATGTAGCCCAACTATAGCCCAATGACAGAATGTCCCAGAGTGTTCTAAAGAACAACTAGAACGCTAACAGTCTTACTTATGACAAAAGTATGGCACTCCTGAAGTCATCTTGATTGGAATAAAGTGGTAACACTTAATACATTTAATTTGAAAAGGAACAAAATGAGGGGTTTCATTTTGCCATAGAAATTTTATATATATATATATATATATATATATATATATATATATATATATATATATATATATATATATATATATATATATATATATATATCTGAAGCTTATAAAGCGCATGGTTACATTTACCAGTGTGTCCCCGCGCTGAATAAACCGCTGAGGAACCCGTCCTGTTCCTGTGAGGCGACCAACTCCTGGGCACCCCCCTGGTGAAGCCAGGCATCCTTAGCGATTAGGGCCGGTGTGGAGACTAAGTAAGCTATTGCCCAGAGTTGCAGCGTGGGAACCCATTATTAGAGTAGGCACCGTGCCGAGAATATATATATATTCACTGAAAAAAACATAGGTTTCACACCAGTTATAGTTAGGAATTAGCATTTAAAAAACCTATTAAATTCACTGAAAAAACCATAGGTTTCACACCAGTTATAGTTAGGTGGAAATTTTACTCGCATAAAACCATTGAAATTCCCACGTTATAGTTAGTTGGACTCACTATAACTTGCGCGTGCAATGCACTGCTGACTCTTACTGAACATATCAGTGGGACAAAGATGGAATTTCTGGATGTTGAAGTTGAAGTGGTTGACAACAACTTGACCACGAAACTGTTCAGAAAAAGCACGTCGGGGAACAGTCTCCTACGAGCTTCGAGCTGCCATCCCAAGAATCTTGTGTACAGCATACCCTACGGGGAATTATTGCGCGCCAGGCGCAATTGCAGCACGCAAGATGGATATAAGAAAGAAGAAATGGCAATGTGCCAGAGGTTTAGGCAGAGAGGATATGGCAATAAAGTTATTGCCAAGGCAGTGGAACGTAGCAACACCAAAACTAGGGAGGAATTACTAGCTCCTAAATTGCCCCAGCCAGAATCTGAAACAATCAGATTTATAACCACCTTTTCCGGTCAATCTCAGGATGTAAGAAAGGTATTTAAGAAACATTGGCATGTGTTAAACACTGATGAACATCTTTCAAAATACTTAGGTGAGAATCCACAGATCACGTTCAGGAAGGGTAGATCCTTACGAGATGAGTTAAGCAACAACTATGTAACTAACAAAGGTCTACCTAAACATGCCACTAATGCTGGATTTGCATGCTGTAGGAAATGCAAGGCGTGCAAATACAGTAGAGATTGTAAGACTCTATTGATACCTGGTACATCCAGAGAATTTATTATCAGAAAGAGACTAACTTGCAATACCCCATACAGTGTGTATGTATTAATCTGCCCATGCAACAAGCTGTATGTGGGCAGTACGAAACATGAGGCAAAAAAGAGAGTGTTGGAACACTTAAGAGCGATACGGAACCACAACAGACAATATCCGGTCGCCAGACACTTCTTTGAATACCATATGCAAGATGAGACCAAATTACGTATGGTGGTTATTGACTGTGTTGATCTGGGAATACGAGGGGGCAATTATGAACTCTCCATGAGAAAACTTGAGTCCAAATATATAATTGATTTTCAATGTCTGACTCCTATGGGGTTGAATACTAGCGAGGAACTGTCAGTACATTTGTATGAAGAATAAGTGTATCTATTACATTAAATAGAATATCTGCTGTCTGTATTTTAAGCATTTTAAAAGTACAATATCACATATGTTTTTCCACAGGTAATGTGTGGTACTACTGGATGTATTGAAATGTGGGAACAAGAACATTTACTGTGTTGGACATCTATCTGTATCGAGTCAAGCCCGATGTGGTAGGAGGCTATGTATGCCCACTTGGGCTGAAACCCATTTGACTGTGGATTAATAGGAAATCGCTTCAAATTCTATAACCAGTAGAGGCGATTTGGTTTCTGCATAATAGCCCACATGGGCAGTTACAAGACTCTTTGGCTTGATTGACACTTATTTGTTTACTATTTCTTTCCCACTGGGGCTTGATAACTTTATTGATACAAAGCGGCATATGGTTTACACCGCGTCTCTCAGGCAACGCGATCCAATCACATTGAGCGTAACACGGACTGGATACTTAACAGCCAATGCATATCGTCGTTACATGTCGAAACATATTCAATGTTAATCCTTTCATTCATTTACTATGAATGTACTCGTAATGTATTTTGAAACGATGTTTAATTTAACATGGCCTCGTTCAAGGTACCAGTGAACCTGAAATGTTATTTAATCAGAATATATTTTATATTCGTATACATGAAACGTTACGATTGCTTTTGAATAACGATGTCCGACATGTATTGTTTCTGCATGCACGATATTATAATTGATTATGACATGATTTGATTGTGTGTATGATACACATTAACGTTACCAGTATGTGTACAAAATGGCTGCATACATTACCTTGCGAAAAAACAAAGTTCACTGGGGGTGTGTTTTGAGCACTTTAAAAATGGCCGTCACTGTGTGTTTGACGAGCGTGAGCAAGCCTTATCGGCGAAACGCGTCGCACTTTTTCACTTGCTATTAAATTCTGCAAACGAACTCTGTGTGTCCTGGTCTACTTCGGAATTATCGAGGTAATTGGAGGGAAATATATATATATATATATATATATATATATATATATATATATATATATCAATCATTTATTTTATTTATTTATTTATTATAGAGTTTTGTATAGCGCGAACAAGACCCGTGGGTATCAGAGCGCTTAACATCGAGGAAGGTTACACATTGACAGTACAGTATCAATATAAGACAAACTTGAGAAGTCACCAACAATTGGGACATGGCAGGTGTAACTTCACCAATAAACAACAAATAGCACTAAAAAAGCTTTGTGATGATTCGTCCCTGGTGTGTAAACCCTCCGACAAAGGAGGGAATATAGTGTTGTTGACCAAAACGCAATATGAACAAGAAGCATTGCGACAACTGAATGATCCACACACATATATGAGGGTGAACGAATCAACATACAACAACAGTATTAAAGAATACCACGACATGTTATTGAAGTGGTATAACAATAATATGCTCAATGGTGATGAACATTTGTTTTTGAGGTGCTTGAACCCTGTGACTCCGACGTTTTATTATCTACCCAAGATACACAAAGATCCAATAAATCCTCCCGGGAGGCCGATTGTATCTTCCCAGGGCAGCCTGACAGAACATTTATCAATATATGTTGACTCTTTCCTTTCTCCGTTTGTAGTGAACCTGAAATCATATCTCAAAGACACTAAACATTTCTTGAACTGTATTGATCAATTTGATTGGACTGAAGGGTATACAATGATGGTCATCGACATTGCCAGTTTGTACACATGCATTGTACATGATGAAGGACTCGCAGCTATTTCCTGGTTTCTGGAAAGCAGACCAGTGAAATACTATGAACATAATAAAATGCTGATTGAATTTCTCAGATTCTGTCTCAACAACAATATATTTCTGTTTGGAAAAAATCTATATAAACAGCTAACAGGTGTGGCGATGGGCAATTGTTCAGCCCCCAGTTTCGCGAATCTGTTCGTGGGACATTGGGAAGAACGGATAGCTTGGTCTGCAGCCAACAAGAAATGGAACGACATCGTGAAATGCTGGTATCGTTACATAGATGACCTGTTCATCGTCATCGAAGGGTCAGTTGAAGTAGCTGAAGAATATCTAGAGGTTTTAAATCATAATAACAATAACCTAAGATTCTCTGGAGAAATTAGCCAAACAGAAGTGAACTTTTTGGATTTAACCATTTTTGTTGAAGAGGGCAATCTGCACACTAAGCTCTTTCGAAAAATAACCGCTGGCAATTCCACGCTGCATGCCACCAGTGGACATCCCAAGAGCCTGGTAAACAGTATACCGTATGGTGAACTATTAAGGATCAAGAGGAATCATACGAAAGACAATGAGTTCAGAGAAGCAGCAAGCAACTGCATACAAAGGTTTAGAGCAAGGGGGTACAACACAGGGGTACTCAGACAAGCCTTAAGTAAAGTGGAGACTCTAGAAAGGAGCAAGTTGCTAGAGAATAAAATACCTAGAAAAAATGCTGATACTGGACAATTTCGTCTTATAACTACCTATTCTAGGAATTCAAATGAGATCAAACGCATCTTGCGTAAACATTGGAACATTTTGATGACAGACAGTATAATCAAACAAGATCTGCCATCCTTTCCTCTTGTAACGTTCAGGAAAGCTAGAGCATTAAAAGACTATCTGGTCCATAGTCACCATGATGAACTAAAGTCCAAACCTAAAACAGAACCCTTGAAAGGTTTCTTTCCTTGTGGACGCTGCAAGGCGTGTAAGGGCAGCAAACGCACCACCCAATATAACATACCTGGGGTAAAAGAACCTAAGAGAATACAGAAGTTCCTCACATGTACCACTCCTTACGTTGGGTACTGTCTCACATGTCCTTGTGGCAGAAGGTATGTGGGCAGTACAACCAATCCGGTGAAACTAAGAATTTTAGAACACCAAAGAGCCATCCAGAATGCAGACACCAGTTACCCTGTTGCGAGACATTTTGAGAAAGAACACGCACGCAACAGGGAATTATTAACTTTTTTCTGCTTGGACTCTGTCCCAGTGAGTACCAGGGGCGGAGATAGACTCTCCAAGCTGCGGCGACTGGAGTCACGGTACATTATAGACTTGCTGAGTAAAATACCTATGGGGTTGAATATGCATGAGGACTTAGCTGTTCACTTAGTATGAGTATTGCTAATTGGGATTAATATGGTTTCACTGCAATTTTTGCTTCTTGTTGGTTCTATCCAGTTTGATGCTATACTGAGTTTCAGTAGGAATTATAGTTTATATTTAGGGTTGTATCACGTTGCAGACACATTATTTGTTTATGCCCATCCAGGGCGAGAGAAAGCGAGGACATATGGAATGGTTTATGCCCATCCAGGGCTTGATAAATGATTGTAGCCATAATGGAGCTTTGCATTAGAATGTTTATTCTTGCATATGAACAGAATGAGCGATGTGCGCTTAAAATGTTTTTGTATATACAGAGAAAAATAACCCATTCCAAGATGGCGGACGCCGTTGTATGGTGCAGTCCTCTCTTGATGTTTATGTGTATGCACGCAACGTAACGTTTAAATGAATGCTGGCGGGAAGGTTTCACCGTCTCATTACTGAGGAAGGCCGAGTGCCGAAAGCGCTTTGTTGAGATTAAAACATTGTGTAAACCTATTTGGAGTGCTGCTTCCTATTTCCCGTACATTGCGGGGAGGGACTGTTGGAGCGGTCATTGTTGTCGGGTGCACCCCCGACTGGCAGGCACCCGCCTTGGAGTGCAACAGGCTGGTGCGAGTGGAGCGTGGATATATATATATATATATATATATATATATATATATATATATATATATATATATATATCAATCATTTATTTTATTTATTTATTTATTATAGAGTTTTGTATAGCGCGAACAAGACCCGTGGGTATCAGAGCGCTTAACATCGAGGAAGGTTACACATTGACAGTACAGTATCAATATAAGACAAACAAATATGAGATAACACCGACTATGGCTATAAAGGGTGTCTAACTATATATATTCCAAACACATGTGCAATTAGCAATAAAAGGTGAGAAAGGCCTAGCTTATATCACGATCCTTATCAATCGATAAGGTGAGGTAGACGATATATAGTTTGTATAGTTTGGCGGATACAGCCGAGGCTTGTGTGTGGCGTCAGTCTCCTGTCAGTGATAGTATTCATGAGGAGGCCACCCTTCAGCTGATGCAAATGTTCATACCAGCGATCCGTCGGCTTCCCTATGCAAGGTATTTACTCATCATTAGGCTTTTCATTTCCCGTTTGAATAGTACAATATTTTGAATCTTCCTAATGCTTGGGGGGAGTGAATTCCAGACTCTGGGGGCAGCTCCGGAGAATGCTCGGTCATAAGTCTTTTTCTTTCGGAAGAAGGCTGGTCTCAACAGCAGCTCCTTGGAGCTTCTCGCTGGTCTGTTTCCTCCCGATAGCTTAATTTTCTTGGCTAGATATCCTGGCGTGTTATAGTGCACCGCTTTGTGAGTAATACATGCTATCTTCATTTGAACTCTGGCCTCATAAGGTAGCCAGTTTAGTGCTTTCAGGTGGGGAGATATATGATCAAATTTCCTAGATCCAGTGATGAGTCTTGCCGCAGCGTTGAGACAGGCTTTTAGTGGTGCTGTGGATGTTCTAGGTAGGCCAGTTAAGGTAGAGCAACCATATTCGATCCTGGATATCACTAGGGATTGTATAGCCAATTTTAGATCTGCCTCTGAGATGAATGGTTTTAATTTTCTTAAGTAGCTCAGATGGAAGCGGGCACTTTTCGCCATTGAATTAATGTGGGCTTTCATGTCGAGATTCTCATCTAATGTGATTCCTAGTGATTTAGCTGAGTTGACTAGGGTTGGTGTGCAGTTTAGCGCAGTCACCAATTTGGTCCATTCCTTTACTTCAGGGTGGCTCCTTGGAGGTGAAATTAGCAAGAATTCTGTTTTCTGGGCATTTAATTTCAGATGATTCAAAGTTAACCATTGCAAAGCCATCTTTAGTGTCTCATTCATTAGATCTATGTCATCAAGGGAGGCGATCTTTAAGTATATTTGCGTGTCGTCTGCATACATGTGGTAGGATATCTTTTGATTTCCGAAGAATGTCTGTGAGGGGTTCGACATACAGGTTGAATAGATCTGGGGATAGTGTTGAGCCTTGCGGGACCCCAATTTCATTAGGACAGGGGGGTGAGATTGCTTGGTTAACCAGGAATCGTTGAGATCTGTTTCTTAGGAAAGAGTTGAACCATCTCAGGACATTTCCGGACAATCCCATCCTGTCCTGTAGCCTAATCAATAGTGCTTCGTGATTTACCGTGTCAAACGCAGATGACAGGTCTAGGAGAATCAATAGGCATGCTTGATTTTGGTCTAGGGCTTGTAGCGCGTCATCAACAATATGCAGGATCGCTGTTTCCGTGCTGTGCCCTGCTCTGAACCCCGATTGGCATTCGTCTAGTAGGGAGAACTTGGTGATGTGTTGCTTCAATTGGCTCTGCACGCATTTCTCAATTAGTTTGACCAGTAAAGGGATGTTGGTTACTGGTCGATAGTTATTCGGATCTGATGCATCCGCTGTCCGGTTTTTTGATTATTGGAACTACTTGTCCTGTTTTTAGGCAATCAGGGAGGATCCCTTGTGTAAGTGAAGCGTTTATTATTTTGGTCCAGATTGGAACCACAATGTGGCTTATTTCTTACACATTTTGCAGGTAAAGGGTCATGATAGTGGTTATTCGGTCTGATTTCGGACAGCGTTTTGGCGATCTTGTCCTGGTCATATAGTTCAAATGTGTCCCAGTTTGCTTTATTTTTTGTCTTACTTTTTGTCTTACTCTCTGTTATCCTGCAGGCCTCGCTCGTCGGCCGAGGTTGGGTCGGGAGGATAGCCGCGGCGTTTGCGAGCTCTACCTCTAGCGCTTTGGTCTTCTCAGAGAAAAATGTGGAGAATTCCTCGCAGCTTAAGGGAGTTTTTGAGTTCTCTTGAGTTGATTTGGCTAGTTTTTAATTAGCTCTCACCTTTGGGACCTCAAAATCTTTTTAGACATGAAGCATATTATCCTGGGTAAAGCGACTCTGGTATTTTTCTGACCTCTGCTGGTTGTTTTTCATCAAGACTGTTAAATAGAGGTAGTTGCTAGAAAAACGGGGGGAAAAATCCCTAAGTAGATAGCGATTCTTGTATTTTACTGACCTCTGATGGTCATTTTCTATCAAGACTATTAATTAGAGGCAGTTGCCAGGAAAAAAGTAGTCCCTAAACAAGAGGAAGCAGACGAGTCCATTGGTAATGCTCTAAAGCCCACACAAAGTACATACAACAGATCTTCTAGACAGTGCAAGGGCTGTCTAGGTGCGACTTAAAATGTGTGCAGGAGTGTTGGGTTGCTGTAGAGGATGGTAAGGTCTGGTAGTCCCGTCTCCCCCCTACCGCCCCCCCCTCCAATTATTTCATTGCCAACTATTTCTTTTCTGAAGAGCAAAGAATGGCCAAGGGTGTAGGGATGTGGGGTGGCGACAACACATGGAGGATGCTTCCTTAATATATAGGACAAATGAAAAACGCTGAGGGAGATGAGAGAGGTTAAGGAACTCTGTTGTGCATGGCTCCCCTATGATTTTTACTGATGCACAGTCGATCCATGGTCCCACTATGAGAGTGGGAGCTAACATGGGCCATACATAAATTGAAAGTGTAATTAGAGTTGCGGTGATAAATAATTGTTCATTTATATATAAAGTTTTATATAGCGCTAGCTAGACCCGTGGGTATCAGAGCGCTTTCATACACAAAGGAAAAGAAAAGATTGCATAACATCTCAGGACATGAGGATGCATAAAGAACATAATACTTATGTATCCAGTAAGGTGAGAAGGACGCAGGTGGATAAATAAAGAAATTAAAAGCTACAACATGCTACGAATTTCATACCCACAAAAGTCTATATGCAGTGTTTTCCACCTCTGGGTTCGTGGTTACAGGATGGTAACTTTGAGGTTTGCTCCCATTGTCCGTATTGTCCCGTTCATAGCCCTGGTGGAACATAGCTCGGATAGTGATAGTTACCCATCTATAATTCTGTATATATTTTCTATTAATCCTCCCCCAGAGTGCTAGGTTGTGGGTAGCATGGGAACTGTAAAACTGATGGCAAGATGGCTTGCAAATAAATGGTAAGTGGGTTTAATGTGGTGGTTCGCCGGGGGTCCTTTGGAGCATGCTCAATGTCTGGGTCTGAGACTGGCCTTAGTACTGAGTTCATATTGACGAATTTAACGTAACCTCTGCTTTGTTCTAGCTTATCTTATTTCCCCATAGGAATGCAGAACATTCATTGGATAACTTTTTTGTATTTTCTTTTTGTTGGTGGGGGGTGAAAAATATTTTATCAGTAGAGATATTGATAGTTGGGGACAAAACTGCGACCAGAACGTATATACAAGAGAACCTCAAGCGTTCAGCTAAAGTTACAATCCTGAAACATTCTCAGTCTGCACCTATCTTTTTTAAATGTTTATTAAGCTTCTGTTATGAAAACGAATCTTGTACATAATTACACAGAAGTCATATTTTCGGTTGAAATTATATATTCTAATAACTTTAACTTTTCAGTTATCAACTTCATTTTCCTTCATGACTAGACTGAACCATTGAGAATCATTAATATACACTTGAATCTAAAATTCTACACTCCAGAAAGTGTTATGAAACGTAATCCTATCGGAGATAAAAGTGTCAGTCTTTTCCACCATCTTGAGTCGTTTATATTTGAGCCCAAAATATATCTTCAAACTGTTTTAGTTGGACATTGGCCGGTCTGCAAATACCACCACAAATTTATCTTTGAAGAAACACTCGCCTGCTAACAAGAAGCGGAACGGAGGGCGAAAGAAGGGCTTCAGATCCAAAGCATTGCATCTTAAACGAGGCTTGCAGCAGATTCTACCCTCCTCACTCTGCCCTGGTAAATTCCTTGCTAACTAAGCACACCATTCGACACACAGAATGGTCACCTCACCCAGCCGACGTAGAAAGGTAGCTCCTCCAGCCCCTTTAAATTAATGATTCCACTGGCTAATCAGATGCTTCAGTGCCTTAGCTGCTGTTTCCTCTTTTATTATCATACATCCGCTCCAGCTTCCTAGCCAGGTTGTCTGAGTTCAAATTAGCAAAGAGGCGAAGGTGACTATTCCACATCACTTTTGATCATAATTACGCCTTCAAAGACATCTCTGCTTTCACTAGAGTCTGTGATGACCATTCCTATGCTGTCCACCTCAGATCCATCTCTGTCGTAATGAGTCTGTAGACATTGCATGGTGAGCATTGGACAGCCCTTGACAATAACCACATCTGCCAAGTGTTTGCAGACAGAGGAAATGCAGAACAGCAGCAGTCTTTGCTGTAGAGATTCTATGAGCAAGCAGAGCATGAAGGGTGCCACCCAGACTAGGCCAATGTGGTTATCCTTTGCCGATTTCCTAGCTTGTATTTAGCTTTTGTATCTGGTTCGTCGCTGAAAATAAAATGTAGCCACTACAATGCTCTAAGCACTTCTAGGCACATGGAAAAGTGTGTGTCTTTGTGTGTTCACACAAACAGGCACCCACCTTTCACGCCTACCTTCCCCTAGACCAGCCCGTTCTAGTCATATTGCTCCAAGAACTTCGGTATACTAGTAAGATCAAACATCATATCAAACTATGCAATTCAGAGGTGCGCTTGGTTGGTATTCCTGTTAGGTATAAGGAAGTGATATCCGCCCTCTATAATGTACTAACAGGAACATTTGAATAAAACACTACATCGGTATTCCGGAAACTGGCCAAAAATAAGTAGTACCACACCTTCACGCAGCTGCAATGAAAGCTGAATGAAATTAAATACAGAAGGAACCAAACTACTAGGAAAATAAGGTATGCAAAGTCATGTTGATGACCAGATAGCACGAGGCACAATCCAATAAAAATTCCTTCTCTTCCTCAAACTGTTTCTGAAAAGCTGCTGCAGATGACTTTGGATTGACCAGCTGAAATCCTTGAATCATCCATATCCGGTTCTTTAAAATATTTGGCTGTATATATTTCCATTGGATAATCACACCAGGCTTTATCCACGAATCTGCTCTGCAATGTTTTATATAAAAGCATACTGCAAGTGAATGCATAACACTAGTAACAAACCTTTGCAAAGCCAAAAGGGCTGGTGTTGAAAAGGCTTTGCACTAAATCGAATTCAGATTTTTTTTGAATGAACGATTCTTGGACTCCCTAAGCATCTCCTTCTTGCATGAGTTCGCTAAATATTGGATGTTGAGAAGAACAGCAACTGGGAGAGTGAGTTATTTTCTCACTTGGGACAGTAAACCATGGCCTTGTATCAAAATTAAGTGGTGAAAACAACTTGCCTGTAATGTATGTAAAGCACAAAACTTTGAGAACTACATGAAGTCTATTATCGGAACTATGTGTACTTATGGCCTTGTAATTGAAACTTTGCCATCCAATCCCTGATCTTGTGGAGTCATCTTGTAGTCCTAGGTCAAAACCCAGATTGAACTGAGTGTTCCTACTCAAATGTTGTATATTTATGCCAAACAGGTCATCTTCATGGCATATTACACATTTAATGACTTAATAAACTTTGGATTATATTTCCGTGACTGGTTCACTTTGTATGTTTATTGTAAGCTGTCATTCAATGCTGATAATTCGGTTCTCTACTTTAACTGCACAGTGATGATTGTTTCTGGTGTTCATGTACCTAAAATTTACTTTAATTGAAAATGCAATTCCATCTTTTTGCCATTTCAGCCTTCTCCCTTCTGAAAACCCTAAGCAAGTTCATCGCCCACCATGTCCCTGCATCAGTTTTTACTGGAGCCAATCACCTGCCATGCCTGGAACAAGGATCGCACTCGTAAGTACCCCCAAGCCGCTAGTGGCTTCAGTGTTTGAGTGATTACATGGCTTCGGGTGGCACGTACTCTTTATGTATTGATCCTGATCAGGCATTACTGCAGCGTGAAAGGTCACCTCCGTGTATGGAATCTTTAAGAGCAGAGACACACATTGATCGGCCCTCTAGGGCTGCATCTTCATTCCTTTTAGTTTGTGGACTCCTGGGTATATTGTATATAATATTTGTGCTGCTAGCCATGTTTCCTCACAGACTGAGGCGTAGACCTCATGGTGCATAGTGATAATGTTGGGCTGGCACTGTAGTCCATTAGATGCCTCTTTCTGTACAGACATTGAGTATCTATTTTCAGGACAAGTCTCTGTTTTTTCAATATTTATTAGTTGATCTGCAATAATGCGTTGAATGCTTTTGAGATACACTTGCTGATCGTTGATATTTGCATCATTCCACTAAACGTACATGGATGGTCAATCGGGACACCAATGTGCATCAAGGGATCAGCATTTGGTGTCCCAGTGGTGTTCTGCTGGTTGTTTTTGGTTATCGCTCAGCTCTTCACAGCCGGGTCTTTGTCAATTCCCCGATTCCCTTGTTCTTCTGTAGATCGCAGTTAGCCCATCTGTTTACCTTTCCTCTGACCTGTCTACTGATAGGTTTAGGATGCTTGCAGAAGCAGAAGAAGCCCATTGTACCCAACGACGACTTTATTACTGATGCAAAAGAGCTTTTTCTTAAAAGGAGATGACCTTGAGGAGCTAAAGGCACAAGCGGCAGGAGATGCATGGTTCTCTTTGTAAGGACATTCGCATAGCTAGCTTTACACTCGCAACTGCTTGTGATGTCTGACCTTGGCTGCCCGAAGCCATCATGTCTGCTCTAGAAAATCCTGTTTTAGCAGGTAGAGACTAAACAGCAGGTTTAAACTTCTTTGTTTAGTCTAGCTGAAGTCAATATGATTTGCAGTTTCGAAGTGTATATGTAACTCGCACATTTTTCTTCCCTGCTTTCCACTTGTGTTATAACTGCTTGTACACCTGTATCGTCAGTGTGCAAATCCTTGGTTAACTAGGGCCGCCTCGTGGCTGTTAGGATTGTGTTGTGTAAAATTCTGGGCTTCACAACATATAACTTCCAGTATTGATTAAGCATCACACGAACGGAAGGTAGGTCTTAACATCCCATAGGCTGCAATCTAATGTGCTTCTACAGAACACTCCACTCATCGTCAAAGGTTCTATACAGAATAGAATGCAATTCACATTACTATCACATAACCCATGCCCCCTTCCTTGTTATACAAGAATACACATCCTACTAATGTAATCATAAAGATCCTACTATAATCAAAAAGAAACTGCATTACCTAAAAGAGAGGAAACATAAAATAAAAATACCTCAAAACATAGCTATACATCAATCATCCATTAATTCAATGGTGTGAACCTAATCATCCATTCCTTCCACAATATAATCAACAAGCTGGGTGGCCTTCTCTCCCTCTTGCCACAAGTAACTTCCGTATCCACAGCAAGCTTAATTTCCTCCCTGATATCTTCTGCCTCCTCCTGGTTAGAAATCAGTTGTCCTTCTTCCATTCCTGAGGGTCCACCAATAACAGCGTTTGAATCACCACCAATTCACTTTCACCACCACTTGTATGTTGTTGTTGATGCTCTCCTTCCACTCTTGATGGTTCCCCAACAACAACATTCGAATCGAACACCAACTCAACTTTACCACCACCTGTACCCTGTTCCAAATCTACATCTTCCATAGACTTCCCAACAGTGGAAGTTCAGCTCATCCACCAGCCGTTAAAAACTATCTTCCGGAACACCTCTGAAACCTTCCACAACTCTTGCAGACCTAAAGCTACTCTTTTCAGGTTGCAGACTTTGCCTTTTCTCTCCCTTACTGCATTGTGCAAAATCTCTACCGCCTCCTCAGAATCAACTAATTGACTCACCTTTTGGTACCTTTAAAAGGCATCCTGGCACGATACCAGTCCCCAACCTTAATACCAACGTGTTTCACTCCATGCTTGCTGTCTTAATAAGACTTGCTTCTCTTCTGCATTTCAACTAATCGGTCCCTAACAAATTCAGGTGATTGTTGCTCCACACCGGTACTACTCAACCATCCAGGGTTGTACTTAGCCCTTGGATTCCTCCCTCTCATGAGCAAAAATGGCAAAACAAGTGCCACCATTATTCATTACTCTATATGCCCACCTTTCTTTATCTGTACCTCCCAATCACTGTTACTAGCAACAGCTGATTGAATCACCCCTTTCATCACTCTGTTGAGTCTCTCCAGCATACCATTACCACTCGATTGTATAGTGAGTGTTTTGTGTTGGCTCCAATCCTCTCAAAGTACTCCGTAGATACCCTAGAAAACAATTGTACTCCATTGTCACTTAAAATGGTAGCTGGGAAGCCTTCCGAAACAAAAACCCTGCCCATGAAACTGATAACCGTTTTAGTATCTGCTTTCTTCACAATGTCCGCACCAGCAATCTTGTGAAGAGTTCCATAAGTACAATAACATACATGTGTGATTCAGAAACTTGTTCAAGAAAATCAATGGATACAGAATCCCAAGGTTGTTCAGAAATACAACCATCGCTCATGGGTGGTTTTTAAAGTGTGAAGCGATTTGTAAGTAAAAGAACACTTGCAGCATTCCCTAACCAACTTTTTTGCAGCAATATCAACACCTGACCACCAAAACAAGTAACCTAAACGGGGAAATAGTCCCATCACCTCTCAGTATCATATCATATTTTCCACAGAGAGCTCAGACTTAACTCCCCAGTGGTCTTAACTCAGAACGGAGGTTTCCTTTTTTGACTATGTGCCATAAATCAATCTGGACACCTTCCTTCCCATACTCTGAAATCCACTCTTCTTCCTTAATTGCTGGTGTACCACAATCGTGCAGTAATGCCTCTTGGAAACTGTTGCAGGCATCATCCTCACATTTTTCTAAATAAGGAGGCAATACGAGATACAGTCAGCTACCACATTGTCCCCTTGTAGGCACATATGCAATCCTGCATGCACGATGATAGTCTCATAATTCTTGCAGTCGCATTAACAGTTCCTTGAGTTGGTAGCGGTTTCACCAATGGTTTGTGATCACATTCAATAGTCAAAGGCTTGCCCCATGTAATGGCTCCTCCAGCGCCCATGCACAAGCCAAAGCCTCCTTTTCGATCGAGTATTTGTCTTCTGCTGGTGATAGGGTCCTGAAAGTAACAGAAATCATTTTCCTTCCCTGTAATATTCTTTTGTGTCCGCACTGCCTCAAAACCTTTATTAGTGGTGTCCATAGTAATGTTACTGTCACTGTCCAATTCAGGGTCCAAACTGCCTGAGGCAGTCATATTTGCAATGTCAAACTTTATTCTTGAGCAATTGTTTGATGTAGGTTTTTTCTGTAAACTTCGGAATACATATTGCACAGTACTCCGCCATCCTTAAAATGATATAACCTCATTACTAGGCACCGACAATCTATCAATTGCACTAACCAATGATGGTTTAGGTTTCACCCCCTCCTGATTACATGCCCTAAATATGTTAAGGTTTTTTCAACTAATTTGCACTTTGAAATTTCAACAGTTAAGGCACTTTTTTCAAAACTCTCTAAAACGTTTTGTAACTTGACAACATAGATGTTCTTATTTTCTCCAAAAACTAAGATATCATCTTGGAAAAATATTACACCTTGTTCTTTACCAAACAAGCTATGCATCAGTCTTTGGAATACGGCCGCTGCTGAGGCCAAGCTGAAAGGAATTCTTTTGAATTGGAAACGCCCAAAAGGTGTTATAAATGCAGTAAATCTCCTGGAGTCAGGTGTCAATGAAATTTGGTGGAACGTAGGTGATTGATCTTTATTGGAGAACCATTTTGCACCCTTGAGAGACATTCCCATTTAATTGATTTTAGGTAAGGGGAAACAATCTATCACAATGTTGTTGTTCATAAATGGATCTTTCCACTGCTACTCCCTTGTCCCTTGGAGAAATCCACTCTGAGGATTCAACAGGTTAGATTACATAGGATGCAACCAGTTTTTCCAACTCCTTAGATACCTCCTCCCTTACCACAATTGGAATACTCCTTACTGTGGGAACTTTAGGGAGTGCATTGTCCTAAGGATAGTTCTATGTTCAAACCTTCGCAGATTTCTAAGGGTCTTACTGATTACACTTGGGAATATTTCCAGCAAAGCTGCTGCAATGGAAACAACCTCATTCACAACTAATACTTATTCTATATACTGTTCAGATCAAGCACAATATGTAAATTTCCTTGATCGAACCAACACAAAACAGAAGGTCGTTTCTTTGCTACATAGAGCTTCCCCATTGTGCGTTTGTTTTTAAGTTTAAAGGTCAACCATTGAAATCCCAGCATGTCTATTTTCTCTCCACTGTATCCTTCAGGCTGTATGTAGGGTTCCAAAAGGGGTGTACCAATTTTGTTGACAAACTTATCTCCCCACACCGTCATTCAGATAAGTGTAAGTTGAACCAGAATCAGCATAAAACTTGACCTGTACATCTCCGATTTCTTAATGGTGACACTTGTGTTGACAGAGTGACCACTGTGCCTCTCGAGGCCGGGTCACCCCCCTCACTCGCCTGCTGCCCTGCTAGCCAGCCTCCTTGCCCTGCCTGCCTGCCTGCCGCCTGCCTGCCGCCACCGCCGCCCCCCCAGCACCCCCGAGCGGCCCAGCCACAGCGGAGCCGGCCGCTCGCCACTTTTCCCGCCGCTGGCCCCTGCGGCCCCGCCCACCACCGGCCCATTGGCCCGGACGCTCGCCCAGCCCAGCAGACCCGCCCTCCCGTCCCCCTTCTTATGACGCCCCCTGAGCGACCGCGCAGCGGACGCGCGCAGCGGGAGCACCGATTGAGCGCCGAAGGTGCGCCAAAGGTAAGCCCGTCTGCGCCCATCCGCGCCTGGCCCGCGCCCAGCGCCAGGACCCCTGGCCCTCGCAGACCCCAGCCCACCCGCCGGACGTACGACGCCGCCACCCTCAACGCACTCAACGCCGGCCGAACCCCTGGATGCTACCGAGCCACCCCGAGACGCACCCACGGACCCTTCATCTGCCAGGCCTGCAAGTTCTCCTGCATCCGGACCTGCACTGCACCAGCGTCCACCAAGCAGAACACCAGCAGCAACCACCTGAAGTGCATCCTGCTCAACACCCGCTCCGTCCACAGACACGCCGTCGAGCTCTGGAACCTGCTCGACACCACAGACCCAGACGTCGCCTTCCTCACGGAAACCTGGATGAACGCCTCCTCAGCGCCCGACATCGCCATCGCCATCCCGGACGGCTACAAGATCATCCGGAGGGACCGCGTCAACCAGACAGGAGGAGGCATCGCCATCATCCACAGGAACACCATCCGCATCACGACCAACACCGATGACACCATCGCACCCGCCGAACACCTGCACTTCCAGATCCACGTCAACCCCAAGACCACCCTCAGAGGCACCCTCATCTACAGACCCCCGGGACCACGCACACAATTCAGCGAGGACATCGCCGACTTCATCAGCCCGCTCGCCCTCCCCTCAGCCGACTACATCCTCCTCGGGGACCTCAACTTCCACCTGGAGAACAACAACGACCGCAACACCACCACCCTGCTGGACAACCTCGCAAACCTGGGACTCAAGCAGCTGGTGACCACCCCCACCCACTACGCCGGACACACTCTCGACCCGATCTTCTCTTCCAGCAAGGACATCGCCTTCAGCCACGCCACGGGACTCCCATGGACGGACCACAGCTGCGTCCACTTCAGCTTCAGAAGGACCACGCTCCACCATCACCAGCAACAGGCTCCCCGCAGAAGCTGGAACAAGATCACTGCAGACCAGCTCACTACGTCCTTGAGCAAGAACCCTCCCACCAGCACAACGAACCCCAGTCAAGCAGCCACCAACCTCACGAAATGGATCAGCGACTGTGCAGACGAACTCGCCCCGCTGAAGACCCCGCCGAGCAGACCCGGCAGCAAGAAAGCCCCATGGTTCAACGACGAACTCAAGAGCTCCAAGAAGAACTGCAGAGCACTCGAGAAAACCTGGCGCACAGACCCAACACCGGACAACATGACTGCCCTCAAGCTCGCCACCCGAAAACACCACCAGCTGATCCGCGCCACCAAGAAAACTGCATTCAAGGAACGACTGGACAACAACGCACACAACAGCAAGGAACTCTTCAACATCGTGAAAGAGCTCTCCAACCCCAACGCCGGAAACGACATCACCCCTTCGCAAGACCTCTGCAACTCCCTCGCCTCCTACTTCCACAACAAGATCGCGGACATACACAACAGCTTCAGCACTCAACCAACGCACGCCACGACCGAACCACCGCCCCCCACCACCACCCTCCGCGCCTGGACCCCGATCAGCACCGAAGACACCATCCGCACGATGAACTCCATCCACTCCGGATCTCCGACAGACCCCTGCCCTCACCACGTCTTCAACAAGGCCGACGCTGTCATCGCACCCCACCTGCGGGACATCATCAACACCTCCTTCGACATCGCCACCTTCCCGGAGAGCTGGAAGCACGCCGAACTCAGCGCTCCACTCAAGAAACCATCAGCAGACCCTACCGACCTCAAGAATTACCGCCCCATCTCGCTGCTCCCGTTTCCGGCCAAAGTCATCGAGAAGACCGTCAACAAGCAACTGGCCGCCTTCCTCGAGACGAACGGCTCCCTCGACCTCTCGCAGTCTGGCTTCCGGGCCAACCACAGCACCGAGACCGCCCTGATCGCAGCCACAGACGACATCCGAGCCCTGCTCGACAACGGAGAAACAGCGGCCCTCATCCTCCTGGACCTCTCCGCGGCCTTCGACACTGTCTGCCACCGCACCCTAGTACAGCGCCTCAGCAACGTCGGAATCCAGGAGAAGGCACTGGAGTGGATCACCTCCTTCCTCACCGGAAGGACACAGAGAGTCCGCCTCCCCCCGCTCAGATCGGAGGCCACCGAAGTCATCTGCGGCGTTCCTCAAGGCTCCTCGCTCAGCCCAACTCTCTTCAACGTCTACATGAGCCCCCTCGCAGCCATCGCACGCCAGCACAACCTGAACATCATCTCCTACGCCGACGACACCCAGCTGATCCTCTCCCTCACTAACGACCCCGCCACCGCCAGAGCCAACCTGCACGAAGGGATGACAGAAGTAGCCAAATGGATGTCGAACAGCCGCCTGAAACTGAACTCAGACAAGACGGAAGTCCTCATCCTGGGATCCTCACCGTCCGCCTGGGACGACTCCTGGTGGCCCCCCGCCCTGGGCAGCGCACCCAAACCAACTGACCACGCACGCAACCTGGGCTTCATCCTGGACTCCTCCCTCTCCATGACCAGACAAGTCAACGCCGTCTCCTCGTCGTGCTTCCACATCCTGCGAATGCTACGCAAGATCTTCCGATGGATCCCCACCGAGACCAGGAAGACGGTCACCCAGGCCCTCGTCACCAGCCGTCTGGACTACGGCAACTCCCTCTACGCCGGAACCACCGCCAAACTCCAGAAGAGACTCCAGCGGATCCAGAACACCTCAGCACGACTCATCCTGGACATCCCCCGCCGCAGCCACATCTCCGGACACCTGAGAGACCTGCACTGGCTCCCGGTCAACAAGAGAATCACCTTCCGGCTCCTCACCCACGCACACAAAGCCTTACACAACCAAGGACCAGGATACCTCAACAGCCGCCTCAACTTCTACGCTCCCACGCGCCAGCTTCGATCGACCAGCCACGCCCTCGCCGCCGTCCCCCGCATCCGAAGAGCCACCACAGGAGGAAGGTCCTTCTCCTACCTGGCCGCCAAGACTTGGAACTCCCTTCCGACCCACCTCCGCCTGACCCAGGACCACCTCGCCTTCAGGAAGCAGCTCAAGACCTGGCTATTCGAGCAGTAGCGACACCCCCCCCCCCCCCCCCAGCGCCTTGAGACCCTCCGGGTGAGTAGTGCGCTATACAAATGCTCTGATTGATTGATTGATTGTGTTTAATGCTAATTTGTCATTCAAATTCTCAACACTGCTAGATTTCATGTAATTTTCGGGATCACTTCCTTCCAAACTTCTGGCTTCTTCGTACAAACACTTAACATGGCTTTCTTCTTACAAATCTTGGTGTAGTCGCCCACTATGGCACAACAACTACACTTTTGTTTCAATGCAGGGCAAATCTTACTGTATGCCAAATGTTCTTTATTGTCGCAACGGAAATCTCGATTACCTTCCTTCATAACTGGTTTGTCCCTAGTTTAACTCTGTCTAGAATAATTCCTATCATTAGGATGATTAGCCAACTTGTTCACGGTGTCAGATTCTTTCACATTTGGTTCAGAACATTCACAGTCCTGTCAGACATCCCAGCCTTCCGAACAACGGGCAAAACATCTTCAAGTGGGGAATCCCCATTAAACCATAAATGTTACTGCATGCATATTTAACTGGTCTCTGACTAAATCACCTTGCAATGCTCCTAATTTACAATCCAAAGGTAAGGTTTTTTAAACCTGCCACACAATCATCCACAGGTTCATTCTTTCCTTGTGTCCACTGATAGAATTTGTAACTTGTTAATGCCAATGCAAACATTTGGTGCAAAATATGTATCCAGATCTTTAATTTCTGCATCAAACATATTGATATCACCAATCATTTTTGCCTTACGCATGCAGTTATAAGTTTTCAATCCATTAGGCCCCAAAGAGTGAAAAATAATTGTCTTCTTTTGTTCTGCAGACATATCGTTGGCTTAATTTTTAGCCTCTATATAGGCCTTCCATTCTATCCATTTTTATAGAAGGTTCTAACTCTGAAGATCAATAGGCATGAGGTGGGCTGATGCAAAAGGTTTATTGAGCCATATTTATTATAATGCAGACCTGTGAAATGCCCCTGAATTTCCTCAATCTGACCACAAGTTTCTGTAACCAACAGTCTCACACACACACAGTTCAAGTAGACTCTTCATCGCCAGACACATTGCCCATATCCCAAATAGACCTCACCTTCTGTTAAGTTTGTAGGCGCAATGGTAGCTTGAATCTCCAGACACTGGTGAAAAGTGGTACCAGTGCTACAATTCCACAGTGAAATGTGCCTCTAGCAACAAGGGTAGAATGCGCACTGATTTGAAGTGCGCTGCACCGGGAAACTTCCCAAAAGACTAGTCACAAGATGGCGGTTGCGCAAGGTCACATTGCCTGCCCCATGCTTATCCAGGTAGAGGCTTGAACGTTGGTGCACAATCACAGAATATGCAGGCAGATGTGGGCGCTGAAAAATGCGTGAGCCGAGGCTTTGAAAGCAAACATCACACGGCTGCACCAACAGTAAAGAAGCTTTAATCCGTTAATTATCCTAATTTCTGCTAACCGAAGTTGTTCTGCTCGCTTTCCTTTCTGCAGCGGTTCACTGACTTTAAGCTGAAAATGTAAATAACGTAGGTTTCTGGTACCACACAATACAGTGACAGAAACCAAGATTTCAGGCTTCATCCTCCTTATTAACGTCTACCCAAATCCATGCCAATACTAGTCGACAACATTTTGTTTGAAATACTGGTCTAGGCAGCTTTTAACTTCCAGTTATTATTAATCCTCATATGAACGGAAGGGAGGTCTTAACTGCTCCTCATCCTGCAGTCTTCTGTGCTTCCGCAGAAAATTCCACGCATCATCAGAGGTTCTATCTACAAAATAGAATCCAAAATACATTCCGTGCACATAACAGAATGTTTGCGCCAAAGTTGTGGCAATCAATGCATGGGTCACTGTACGATGTGTTTATCCGCAAACCTGCCACATCCATAATAACTTGTTTTATATAGATCTTCAAACCTTATGTATCCCTCTTCTGAGTGGTCTAAAAGGAGTGTGTTGTTACCCAATTTAAACGGTGCTTGATTTACCAATCTCTGAATGATCAACGCCTGAGCCTGCTATGACTGGGTTCAAGCTTATGACCTGCAGATCACTGTGTAGTTCTGTGACAAGTGTGCATGCCACTGAGCCATCCTGGTTACATTTCCGGTGCCCAGACGATCGACAGAAGATTGTACACTGTGCTGTTTTTCAACCTAATAGCTATATGTAGTAATCAGTCACGAACAAGGCCAGAGTGTCCATGCTGCCACTCTGGCAGTTCCCTGGTAGGCTGCAGGCTAGGGTCTTGCTTTCAGAGCAGGATAGGTTGCCACCACCCAATCAAGCCCTCATTGATGCTGCCTCGTACAGCTTGGGGCTGATAGGAACATTTCTACGAGGGCTGGTTTTGGTTTCCAGTCCTGATCCGGTTACAAAGAATGAATTCAAGGATCCATAACATAAGAGGTACATTAATAAAGCACACACTCTAAAGAGGGTTGCTTGGTGCAAATATTTACTGTTGCCCATCTCAATGTTCCTCCATTTATAAGGCTGAGAAGGGCGAAAAGCTAAGTGGACCTGCCAGAATGTGAACCCGTAACCATAGGGGTAGCAGACCTCTATGCAATGAATACGTTTGTTTACTGAGCCACCAGGCCAAGAACTGGCTTGACTGCCTTGATGCCAGATGCCATATAGTAGTCTTTGAGATTAGTGGTGTTGCAAAACTGACAGTTTCTGACCATCACATAAATAAATAAAGTGTTCAGTGAAAGTGCATCTTTACGTAATGACGTTGAGTGTGGAAGTTTCGGCTATTTGGGGTAATGGTGGAAAGGAGTGCAATATTCTGAAAGGTAAACTTTGTTGAATCCCTATAAATCTAGTCTCTTATTGGGTGTTGTTCAGGTGCGGGTGAAAAGTGGCCATAGATCTGTGAGTTGATCACTTGAGATGGAATTGTATGTTGAAGAAACTGACATCCACCTGTTTCAGACACTAGTCCAAGTGAGAGAGCTCACAAAGTTGTGTCTTGTCTCCCTAGACGCCCATGGGCAGGTGTGCGCTTTATAAATGCCCAAATCCAATCCAATCAAATGTGCAGTGATTTGTGTTTAACAGCTTTTCAAAATCCAGTGCCAATATATTAGCTCGGTGGGTTGAAGAACCTGCTTGTTTAATATCAAAGAATGTTTCTGTTTCTTGTAAGGTTATTGATGTATACAGCATGCTCCTAAATATCCAGGCGCAGTGCAATTGACACTTCTGTACCAACAGGCGAGCCTCAAGAGTGAAGTGATGTGCCTAAAACAGGATTTTGCGGGTGCTGTTAGACTGACACCTCCTGATTACGAAACAAATGTTAAGATGAAGAGACCGTGTTCGTAAGACACTTTGAAAATTGGGAGATAAGATGCAGAAGCCTGTGTGTAATTAACATGCTGTATTTTGCACCACTCACCTTTCACACTGTAAGGTGTCTTCTAATGTTTGCAGAATGGAGTTTTATGAAGAAAACGTTATGTAATATATATGTTTTTGTATGCAAGTTTGTGTTTATATATACACACAAACGCGCACACACAACATTGCCAGTCTGTGGCCTGAAAGTTGGTACCGTCTTGCTGAAAACAAAACATTAGAAAGTATGGAACAACAAACACATTGTAGGACTGTATGTCTTGGTACTTTCGTCCCAGATAAAATGCCTCAACATCCGCCAGATTTATAGTCCGTTTTTTGGCAATATCCATTGCCCTACAGTAATTATCACACAAAAAACAAAATATTTCTAAGGGGTGTCAGCAAAACAACGTAAAATTTGTCCACAGAAACAAGAAAAATGATATAAAAAGTCTTCATATATTTATTACAATCAAAAACAACTGACTTTTGTTTTCTGAAAATACTGTAATGAAATGTTTTTATGTACTTGTGTTTTTAACTTTTTGATTGTAATAAATATATGAAGACTTTTTATATCATTTTTCTTGTTTCTGTGGACTAATTTTACGTTGTTTTGCTGACACGCCTTAGAAATATTTTGTTTTTTGTGTGATAATTATTGTAGGGCAATGGATATTGCCAAAAAACGGACTATAAATCTGGCGGATGTTGAGGCATTTTATGTGGTACGCTAGTTGTACTTATTGAATTGACCCTGTCCCTATTTTACATAGTAAAATCCCTTGTTTTGTGATATTGTCTTGGTACTTTCACAGCTTCCTACCACTAGAAAACATAAAAATACAAGGAGACCTTTTATCTGCTGCTTTCACTCCCCTCATCTTCACTTTTCAAAAAAACAGACGCGTAAAACCCCCTCCCGGTCCCTCTATGGCAACTGTCTTTTCTTCCTTTTTCCCAAATGCTCCTAGATGTCTGAGCTTGGTTAGAGCACCTGTTTTGTTCACAGTCCTATCCAGCTTCCGAGTCTATACTGAATTTGTCGGTGTCTTCAGAAAGAATGCATAAGGTGAATCTAAAGTGCACAATGTACTATCTGTGGACTGACAGCCCTGCTATTTACATTGCACCCAACTAGGCTATCAGGATTTAGGATTGTTAGAGTAAAAAAAGGACTGCTGGTGGAAGAACGGAGTGTTTGTCCATGTTCATGGAGGAGGTTTGTGACTTTTCCATATCTAGCCATTGTTTGTGTAGCACTGCCTCCAAAATTGAATTGCCCATCTAGCCTGGTCATTTGTTTTTCCTAGCTCAGTCATCTTAGTTTTTTTTAGTTTAAAGCTTTGTGGACGTCTTGCAGACTAGTGTTTTTTGTTATGTTTTGTAGAAAGCAATGGGAATTAACAATATTTTGATTCTGCTTGAGAACGTGATCAGTCATCCAGTTATCTTTATGCGAGCTTGGAGTTTTGGAATGTAGCCAGTGGAGTTGATTCTGGCATATAATTAATTGTCTTGGATATATTATTGTACTATTAATACGTTTTTCTGTTCTTGGTTTTTTTTAAGGATCCTAAGTTACTCATTCTAAAACCTTCACTCACTGAACCTCACAGTGGACTCGTAACACAGCTAATCGGCCTCAAAATACTTAAGGCCACCATATCCCTTTTTCTGCCTATCCATATTATTCTGGTTAGAAAGTCACTTGACAGACCTGCAGAGGCTATCCAAGTCTTGACTTTAAATTGTATATTTCTCTATTACAGAAAAAGGCTTAGAAGATTCATCTTGTCTCTTCTATTCAAACCCAAGCTGTAGAATGTGGCATATTGGGTTGGTAAGGTTGCTAAGATAAGTGAGGATTCGTTTAAACCTTGTATGCTAACCAGGCCGCGGTCAACATTCTTTATTCTCATTTTCAGTAGTTTTTATTGTGATGTACTCTCCTCCTTAACAATATGCTGCTTTTTCCAGTGATCTGGTAAATCCAGTTTTATGTGGAGCTCTACAATCGTCCCCAGGAATCTTAATTGCATGTAAAACTTGTCAGTCTTCAGATCTGCAACTTTGCTAGTTTTAAATATGAATTTTCTAGGCCCTGTAATTGTGAATAGCTTTTCTTTAAGCGCGATATTTGCTACCTTTAACTTTCTCAGTCTGCTCGATGTGTTTCTCCTACCATGGATTGATTGTCAGTATGCATCTGTTATTTTGAAAATCTCCACCTACTCTAGTCCAACATTACTTCTAATGTTACCTAAATATAATCTAACAAATGTAAACACGGTCACTTACTTTAAGAAGTAAGTTTCGGGAAAATCCTATCACCCCCCCTCATCCCCTGTTAACTGATATCTTTATGGCCTATATTGATTACTATCCTACAGATGCAAATAGATTTAATCTGATGGCCCTTCCCAATTGAAAAATTACAACCATCAAAACAAAATCCGCTCGGTGGTGTTCAACTGACTTGGCTAGTTTGAAATCACTGGCTCTGAATGATTTATGTGCACTGTGCATTCTGTATGATGAACACACAGAGCATCAGCAGAATCATTTACATGAAACCTATTTATTAAAACGTATTCATTTAAATTTTTAAAGGCAGCGCTTGTGCTGTGTCTTTGAAACTTGCTGTATTTAGGATATGTAAAAAGCAACTATGTCCCAACAGGTAATATTAAAAGACCGTTTTCGAAATCATGCACAAAAGTTGCAAAAGGAGGAGACAGTTATGGCAAGAAATGCAAAAAGTGGTCTGTATTTAAACAGAAGTAACATGAAAGAAAGACAAAAATTACGGCACTCTATTACATTGAATGCACATGTAACCTGTACAAACTTGTTCACATTTTTGCTCGTGAAAAACAAGATGAACGGAGCAAGTGACAAGTGAAAAATACAATGAGTCCCTTTTCCAATTTGTCGCAGTTGTCTTTACTTTGCAGTTTTCTTTTTAGCTTCCAACTGATATGCCTCAAAGTTCGTAACTTTCAGGGAAAGGGTCCGTCATTTCCTGGGTGGCTTTACCATATCAGTAAGAGACCTTCTTTTTAAGCACTTTTGACATCACAGGAGATAGGAAGGTGCTATAAAAAAACAAAACAATGCACTATCACTAAAAGTGCCTCTTCGTCTCAGAGATGATATTTTCAGCTACTGCCCCTCGGGCATGGCCAAACCCATCCTTGTTTACCTCGGGTTCGTTTTTTGCTGGGCCTTAATCATAGGGGTGGGTCTTTTACAGGCTCTTAGTGCACTCTGCTGAGGTGGCAATGTTTATCTTGGGTAATAAAACTCATTGTACAGGTTGTTTAAGGGGGGGAAGAGCTCACTTGCTTCTCTGAAGGAAGTGTTTCCTATGAACATGACGTTCTACTATATCCTGTCTATCATGAACACCTCATTTATAAATAAATAAAACTTCCTCTCAAATAGATATTGGGTCCAGCAAAATCCTTGTATCAGTTTGTTTCCCAGGTTGTGGGCTGAAAGTGGAAACATTCCCCACAGTAGCAGGTGACAGTAGGGCATTGTAACATCACTGGAAATTGTATTGCATTGCATGGTTGCAAAAGGTGCCACATGAGCCGGTCACATCTGTTCCTTTTCCCCACCCCTTCATGTGTGGGACTACCAAGTCCTTTTGCCTCATTGGAGGGATTTGGCTTCAAAAATGGAGACTTCGCGCCTCCTGTGATTTCCATAAGCTTAAAACCTGCAGCAGCTACAGGAAGCAGATGTCGGTGACACTCTTAAATACTGTCTCTTGTATCTGGACTTGCTGCATAAAAAGTTGTCCTGGCACTTGTGCATGTGTAACTTCTCAAATACACAAGAGAGACAAAATCTAAGCTTACACTTAACTTGATGAAGAAGAAGGCTTTTTTGAAGTCGTTGTACTCCACAAGCTGTTCTGATAACATTGCAGGTGAGGAGTCTTCCTCTCACAAAGTGGCTATTCAGTAACAGGAAAGCAGTCCTTGCCGTCTGCCCACAGAACCCTTAGGCACATCACCAATGATCCGTATTGGTCCTACTACATGGCTCAGATACTGGTGGCCTAGATTTGAGGAGTTCAGAACCCTTGGTTTCAACTCCAGCTGCTTTGTGGTCCTGCCATTTTGACACCAACAGCTTCTTAGTTCCATTCCTGTCTCCACCAAAGTATGTTCTGGTGATGGATCTCATTCTCAGAACTGCCCCAAAAATATTCTGCTGAGTATTTAAGTTATCCAATAGAAAATTGAACCAGGAATGTTGCTCATATGCATCGTCATTTTGGATCTGTTTCACCATTTGAGAATTACATTTTCGAGGAATGGAGATCGGGAAGAAAATGCTTTGCTGTCCTAGTTTGCATCCCAACAACTGCCTTCTATGTGATCTATTGACATCTTGCTGACAGTTAAGATTTTGGGACAAAGGCCCAATTTCTGCACAGAAAGTGATTTTCCTGAAGTTATTAAGAGGGCAGCACTGAAGATTGCTATGTTCACAGTTACTTACTCAAGTTCACCCTCTTTACATAGATCACGGAAGACCAGCAAAGCGTTTGCATTTTTTGCCCTTCTGCTCTACAATACTTTATATCAAGCTGGTTTGAGAGAATCTGCAGGGTACTCTAGATTATATAGATAAGAATTCTGAAACTGCCAAACAGTCTTCCTTGTACCTGTTTTTCTTTATGCTCTGCTGTCTCTACATTTTGGTTGTCCAGGAATCATTTGTGAAATTAAGTATTTTACATCCCAATCCCCAATTGTTAGTTAGCGAGTTCAAACAAATTGAATGGCTTTAGGTGAAACTTTTTGCCTCAGGCAGCCTAGATCTTGGAATCATGGAAACTGTTTATTGGCTTGTTATCCCCACATTCTATTAGAAACGACACCTTTGCAGGTCCCAGCATCTTTTCTTGTTTTTCCATTGTTTCCATTTTCTCTGCCCACTGTGTCCTAAGCTTCTCGGAGGGCACGGAACAGATACCACCAACTCCTCTGGTCACTTCCACTGCCATTCTGAATTTTTTTTCTCCAGTTACATGACACTGCTGGAAATTATTCTGGATCCAATTTAGCAGGAGCCGGGCAGTCAATCTGAAAGAACAATATCAACTCGTGCTTTTTCCTTTGCTAATGTTCACACTTGTCTAGCCCTTCAGGCTAACCTCTATGCTTATCAACCCTAAAGTATTTTTGCAGTTTTCAGAAACTGTGTTAAAAAACCAATAGCTTGAATCATTAATAATATGATTTCATGTGTGCTGTTGTCATGCTATGAGACACTACCACAGACAGACTTTAGGCACATTTTGACCTTGGCTGTCTCTACATCCTGTTGTTCATTCTTTTTATTTCTCCCATTGGAATTGAAAGCATAAAGAAATAATACAGTTTTGCTCTGCAGACTGGCTGCAGATATGCCAAGAAGCCACGGAATTTGGTTGCACAAAAGATCAGTGTTACCCAGTTTGCTCTGTCCGTGCCTGCCCTTAGCCATACAAAATAGCTTCCAGTACAAAGCTGGTAGGAGGTGATTGTGTGACAGATGTTTACCTGTTTCACAAGTGTTGTCTACTAAAATCAACATAAATACATTTTTACATTTTAATTATTTCTTTTTCCCTTCAGAGGTTGCCATCAGTCCCAACAATCACGAAGTTCACATCTATAAGAAGAGTGCAAACCAGTGGGTGAAGGCTCATGAGCTAAAGGAACATAATGGCCACATTACAGGTAATTAACCATTGAAGCTACTTTGCAGGAGGTGAATCAGAAGTTGCATTTATGGAAGGCCAGCACCTTAAGGAGTTATTTAGAAATGTGTCCCACTGTGGCTGTTCACTGAGATTACTTTCAAAGAGATCTGATTTAGTGAAATGTTTTTGGAGGCAAAAGTGATGTTTTGCAAACAAGTGGTTTTGGGTGGAGAATGGGGTCACTTTTGACCAGTTTGGAGAAAATTGAACACACAGCAAATTTTATATCCATATTGACTATTGCTTTGTAGAGTTAATTTGTCCTAATGAAATGGAATACTGTTTTTCTGCCTTTTTCAGGGATTGACTGGGCCCCCAAAAGTGATAGAATTGTGACATGTGGATCAGACCGGAACGCCTATGTCTGGAGTCAAAAAGATGGCATGTGGAAGCCGACCTTGGTGATCCTGAGAATAAACCGTGCTGCTACCTTTGTGAAATGGTCACCTCTGGAAAACAAGTTTGCCGTTGGCAGTGGGGCCAGACTTATATCTGTGTGCTACTTTGAGTCAGAAAATGATTGGTGAGTTTTTGATTGTCTTGAGACTTGCTGTGACATTTAAACTGAAATATGTAGCTAGCAGAAAAAATGCAGGATAATTTGTTGTACTGACTCTTGTTTCCTTCTTGTTTTTAGGTCTCGTGACCTACAATGCACGCAAGCGCATTGAGGGATCGAGAATTCATGTGCTCAAAATCCTCATGAAACCACCAGCTTTTTGCTGGCGTTTTCATGAAGTTCACGTGGCCACAGGCACGCGCTTTTGGGCCATAAACTTGCATAGCCAGCTTCCCCCAGGCCGTAGCAGCACTCCTCCCACACCAGCACCTCCCCTCGCAAACACAGCCTTTACTTCTCCTCCCCTAACTTTGCCGTCAGAACTCTGCTCTCCCCTCAGGCGCCGTGACATACTTCAAAGGCTTATCACTTCACACGGCCGAAGGCCGTGCAACCAGAGCACTTCAGTTGGTGTGCAGCCCCCCTCCCAGCACTGCCTTGTTTTCCCTTTCTTTTCTTTTTCTTTACATTTCCTTTTAACCGTTTTACTTGGTCGTTAGTTTAAGAATCTTCTAATAAACGACTATCAACAACAATTACAATACAGCAGCTGAAACAACAGCACTTTGAAATCGAGCGTTTTGTGTTTTTTACAATATATTTAGTATTGTTAAGTTGTACTGTTTTCTTCTCCTTCCTGCTACCCAGGCTCCGCATTTCACCCATTGAAATAACTTTAGAGCAGCATAAAAGGGTATACAAACAAAGTAATGTAACTAAACAGAACATATATTCTTAACTAAATGTGGCATATACATGGATAATATATGGAACGTATGTAAGCATAACATACCATATGTAGAGTGCAGATTGTGAGTGCAGATTGTGAGTGCAGATTGTGAGTGCAGATTGTGAGTGCAGATTGTGAGTGCAGATTGTGAGTGCAGATTGTGGGTGCAGATTGTGGGTGCAGATTGTGGGTGCAGATTGTGGGTGCAGATTGTGGGTGCAGATTGTGGGTGCAGATTGTGGGCGCAGATTGTGGGCGCAGATTGTGGGCGCAGATTGTGGGCGCAGATTGTGGGCGCAGATTCAGAGAAAACTCAGCAGCACCACCACCACAGCATTAATCTATGCAACCATTCAACAACAACTGGTTCAATTATGTTCTCTCAATGTTTCAAGCTTTATTACAAATGTCACAAAAAGATGTTATTTCACTTCTGTTCTTGGATTTTCATCACAATAAAATACACTGAACATAATCTTCACAAACGTTATTTACAAAAGTTTAAGCTATTGCCAATATAAATTACAATCACTTTTATTTAAGTATTAATTATTTTAAAAAATTAAAAGCCGTTGCTATTTGTAATATCAATACATCTAAGTCACGTAAATACAAAACATGTTGCATTACAAATGCTATAGTCGTCACATGTGCGAAAGTTATAACTATTGGCATTGAAAATGACAAAGCTATTAATTTAGCTATTTTCAAAATCAACACATAAATAAAAAAATTGTCATTTACGAGACCAATAGCTCAAACTTTCATAATGCGAGACCTATTGCATTGCAAATGCTTGTTTCTATAGTTTGGCTATGGTCTTATGCTAAACAATGTGGGTTTGTGGATCATGAATTGCTTATCATTGTTCAACATAAAAAAATTACGCAACGTATGCCACTTTCACTTGTTTTTTGGTCTCTCGTCTGGTCTCATGCATGGGATGGAACTGGGAGTAGATAGGTGGCCATTGGCTTAAATTAAAATTCGATAAAACAGGGATGTTAATGGTTGGTGACATCTTGGCACTTACTGGGCCAGTGAAATGAGTTTCCATCTCTTTTCTGTCTGAATTTAGGACTTTTGTTTGATGCTGTTTGGTCTGTGGGGCTCTAAAGTTCCATAGTGATATGCAGCTGCACTTTTCGTGTGTGTCGCTTGCGTAAAGTTCTCCTTGTCTGTATCGAAAACAGCAGCTGACTAACAATATCTTCAATATTCAGATCCAGAGTGGACTATGCAAATTTCATTTTCATTAGGTTTGCTGAAATACACTTTAAAGAGCAGGGGTTTCGATTGAGTACCTCAGGAGCTGCTGGTACTTTCACAAAATTTTTTAACCATCTACCCAATGAGTAGCCCAACCTATCAAATTAAATAGGTTTGTTTGGTTGAATAAAGAAAGCTTCCACGATTGAAAATCATGTATTTGATCATAAAATGTGTGTATTTTCAGAAATTATTAGTTGATGCTTGGAGACAAAAGATAATTAAAGAGCACCATTTGTGCTGCTTTGGGTAGACTTATTACTCATTATTTCGTTGGTGCCTATGGAATTGCATATAGACCTGTTAGGACATGTAGAGGTATTAAAAAGTGATAAAACCTGTATTTGGTATTATTGTTTGGATCAACATTGCTGGTAATGCTGCATTGGTGGCCACTAATGTTCTCTAATGTGATCTGGTCACTACTGTAACACCGATATTATGTGTTAGTAGCTAAGGTTGGGTATGGTATCGTTGAATATAAATAGATCTTTAGAAAAGGTTGGAGACCCGGTTTAGAGACTTTAGGTCATTCAGAATCATGCTTCTTGTTTGGTTAGGGGGCTCTTAGGTTTAGTCCATCTCACTCGCTATTAGCTACCTTGCAATGTTTGCTCGTATAAGGGAAATGATCTTGATAAAGCGCTGCATATCAGATCTTAACGCTGCCTGATGTTTACTTTTTTTGCTGAAAGAGTGATTTTATGAACATCTTTTAACATTTCATAGTGTAATTTATCTGTACACTGGAGCAAAAGGCTGAGGTTGATTTATCCAGTCGGAATACCTTGAATAGGGACACTAACTTTTGTTTGCTTGAATGCTACGATCACTGACAGGGAACGAACGCAGAGACTGTGGGCCTGTTTATTTATCTTTGTCAAATGAGTTATGGGTTTGGGGACTACTAGCTATATTGTCTCAAAACGGTGGGCTATTAGAAACGGTTAATTGCACGTTTCCTTATTATGCACCATCAACCTGGGAGCAGGCCTGGTGGACAATTAGCTTTATCACTCTTCAAATATGGTGTTAACCAATGCAGAAGCCATGAGCATAAAGCAGTAACGCTTAATTGTATTTAACATAATATTCTATGCTTGTTAACGTTGCAAATTAATTTCTGTTTTCAGTTCGTTGCTGTCTCTTCTCAAGCCATCTCCTTTTTTTTTTTTTTTTTATCAGTAGCTATATTTAGCGTTCATTTTTTTTCTTATGTCTTGCCTCTCACATTCATGCGGAGTACAGTTGTCCAATATTGATTGCTATTGACTTGCTTAGTAAAAGCTGGCATCTGTTCCAGCCGCTAGTTCTCTAATGAGCTGAGATGACAAACTGAGGCAGGCATGTGTAGTATTTCAATCCAGAGTATTTATAGATCACTGCGGCAAAAGGTTTTTGCAACATTATTTATAGAGACTGTGAATAGAGAACAGACTGTATTTGAGTTGAGCCTTGTGTGGGGGGGGGGGGAACAACCATTGGTAAAGCCAATAATTGATTAAATGTGCCAATGCATGTTCACACCGGTAGTAGCCAATGATGATTAAATCTACTACACACATATATCGTATAAAGACCAGCCCTGCTGATTTTGTCAATTCTTGAAAAAAGTAGCAATAAAAAATTGCTCTCTACATACAGTACATATAACAGACAATTGACAGGAAGTGTGGGCCTTCGTATACTTTCAGATAAAAAGTCCATTCATTACGTTGGAAGCACTTCTTTGAAGGGGCAATGATGCAGCAAACATCCAATAGCGTGAATGAGAGAGCATTACTCTTCTGGGTGGCGCCAAAGCCCAATATATATTTTAAAATATTGGTAACAATAGGTCTTTTATACCCAAAGGTGCACTGTTTATGTAATACCACGGCTTGTTGGGAGGAGGTAATCCCAGGGTGCCACTCTCCCTTCTGCCCTCCTGGTTGTTTTGAGGCTGGTTTTAGGGGGGCGATCGAGAGGGCTGGAAAATCTTATGATGATGAGCCCCTCTCCTGCCAGGACTGCTTTTGAGCCCATACCTCGTAAAGACAAAGTTGCTTATTGGTGAATGAGAACTGTTAGAAAAACAAGCACTGGCGATGCCAATAGGTCTCGCAGTAGGAAAGTTGGAGCTATTGGTTTTGTAAATGACAAAGCCCTTTATGTTTTTAAAATGAAAACAAAAATAAAAGGCATTGTTATTTGCAATTGTAATGTAATGTAATTTTGGACCCTATAAGTATTTAGTTATGCAGCAGAATATCCTTGGTGCAACAACACCAACTGTTGCATGGCTAAACACTTATAAGGTCCCAAATGCTTGACCTATTGGCTATGCCAATGCTTGTTAATCTTGTTAACTATCCACTCCCAAGCTGCGTGGCACCACATCCAGGTTTGAATCTTTCAGTCTCTTTGCTCTGTTGCGTTTGTACACAATCTAGCGAGTTCTAAGTAGCCACCTCCCTCTCCTCTTTAAAACTTCACTCATAGTGCACCTCACTTTAATCAAATGGGTGGAATGCTGCTTATTGAGGGCGACCCCTACACAAAGAGAGCCCTGGCACAAAACAAGGAAAAAATACATTGTAAAAGTGTGCTACACAAAAGAAGGGAAGGGAGGGAACGGAAGAAGGTAGATAGATGTGATAGGAAGAAATAGAGAAGAAGGAAGAAAGAAATAGGGGACGAAGAGAAAGAAACACAAGCCAAAGAAATAGGAGTAGGAAACAAAAAAGAATGAAATAAACAGAAAAATAAAGAAACAGATGGAGGGGGAAAAAGGAAGAAGAAAAAAAGGAGAGGTGAAAAGGGAGGGAAAGGTGGAAAGGCAAGAAGATGGAAGTGTGAGAAATAGAGAGAACGCTGATGTCGTACAAGTTCTTGAGACACCCTCTCCTCAGCACCTTTCTGGTAAACTCCGTCGGAGGAATGAGGAAGCGAGCGGCGTGCTGAGTGCTGCACTCGAAGCATGCAGGGTAACAGTGTGAGGAGCAGAACTGAGGAGAGACAGACAGGCAGGCACAAATGAGAGACAGACAGGCACAGAAGAGAGACAGGCACAGAGGAGCGGCTGCACGGAGAGAGGAGAAACGATAGAGGGGGACAGCAGTGGAGAGGAGACACAGGGGCCGAGGATAGACAGACAGGAGTGACAGATACAGTGGGGGAGAGATGGGGCAGAACGAGAAGCACACATGAGAAAGAGGCACAGAGGAGAATAGATAAGGGGGTGAGCCACAGAAGAGGGCAGCAGAGAGGCAGCCGAAGCCGAGAGTAACATGGAGAACAGACGGACACAAAAAGGAATAAATAACAAGCATAGCTAGAGAGCAGCGGAGTGGTAGAGGATAGACGGCCACAGAAGAGGGCAGCAGAGAGGCATCCGAAGCCGAGAGTAACATGGAGAACAGACGGACACGAAAAGGAATAAATAACAAGCATAGCTAGAGAGCAGCGGAGTGATCGAGGATAGACAGACAGGAGTGACAGATACAGTGGGGGAGAGATGGGGCAGAACGAGAAGCACACATGAGAAAGAGGCACAGAGGAGAATAGATAAGGGGGTGAGCCACAGAAGAGGGCAGCAGAGAGGCAGCCGAAGCCGAGAGTAACATGGAGAACAGACGGACACGAGGAGAAACGATAGGGGGGGACAGCAGTGGAGAGGAGACACAGGGGCCGAGGATAGACAGACAGGAGTGACAGATACAGTGGGGGAGAGATGGGGCAGAACGAGAAGCACACATGAGAAAGAGGCACAGAGGAGAATAGATAAGGGGGTGAGCCACAGAAGAGGGCAGCAGAGAGGCAGCCGAAGCCGAGAGTAACATGGAGAACAGACGGACACGAAAAGGAATAAATAACAAGCATAGCTAGAGAGCAGCGGAGTGATCAAGGATAGACAGCCACAGAAGAGGGCAGCAGAGAGGCATCCGAAGCAGAGAGTAACATGGAGAACAGACGGACACGAAAAGAAATAAATAACAAGCATAGCTAGAGAGCAGCGGAGTGATCGAGGATAGACCGCGAGATAGGCAAAAAGCTTTCAATAAAGAGCGCCCGGGAAACTGAAAGTACGGCCGGCCAGCCATGAATAATTAGGGGAGAAGCCCTTTGATGTGGTGGCGGCCGTGAACAAAATGCAATTAGGAGGGAGGGAGGGAGGCTGATGCGCGTGCTTGTTTGGTCACGTGATTCACGTGAACTCAAAGAAAACCGCACCAAAAAGCCCTTGGTTTCACGAGGATTTTGAGCACTTGAATTCTCTCCATTTCCCATTCCTTCGGAATGGAAAAGGCGAGACCTAAAAAAAGAATAGGTCTTGTATCCAGACCCATGTTTCAGATTAATTCAAGCATTCCGTCCATGATATATTTGTATTTATGTTAAAGATGGTGCAGCAGAGAGCCAAATTATGTGATCTTGGAAGATGTGTAAGCCTTTAGAGAGCCTGTGGGCATGTATCCTGGACGCACAAAGCAACATTATAAAGATCTGGGCCTAGCACGGGATTTAAAATGCCATCCCGATAAATAGAAATAGCCCAAGATTCAGTGTGTTTGAAAGGGTAAGAGAACACAGAGTGAACAGGGTCCGATTTCTCAAGCATAGGTGGGGCTGTAAAGTAAGACAGCAGAAATATTAACAAAAAGTAAAGGGTGGGGTGTGTGAGTAAGCGGTTACATTTCCGAATGTGCTGCAGAGGTATGAGAAGACATAAGACAAAACAAGCACACAGAAGACCATGAAACTTACATGAAGTAATCTAAAACTAAAATGGCTGCAATCTTCAGTGTAAGAGTTCCTTAATGTACCAAATATACATTGATGTATATGAGTGATATACCAAGAGTTGGTGTTACCACTGAACTAAAAAAATAGACAAATGCAATTAGTGTTCTACTCTGAGACCTAAATATAAACTTGTTCTGTCAATATAGCAGAAACCTGATAACACTTTAACCTATCTCTTTTAGAATTTGACATTTTATTTGGGGACTAACTAAAGAAAAACATTGTTTCTGCCTGTAATTCCAACCGCTTTTTCCAGTAACAAAAAGCTGTAAAAAAACTTCTATGGGGAGATGTACGGTAGTAACAGCATGACTTCTGTTTTTACCACTGCATGTTCTCTAGTAGCAGCAATGTATTCATAATGATGCGGAGAAGAAACTATGTCAGCACTACATTTGTCTGACTTTTTCCCCCATTCTGCACTGTTAAAGCAGCTTCATATTCATGGCTGTTATTGGTACAGCATTAAAAATGAGTATTAAAAACGTGTGCCAGTGATTATCACTGCACCAAACTAGAAAGTAGACCATTAGTCTCCCAGATATGTTTTTAATATATGGCAATAAGACTGTCATACGTTTAACATGTTTCAGTTGGTTTATAAACGTAATATGGGTTTACTGAAGTACCACATTGCGTAAAAATTGTGACTGTTTCTACTAGGAAAAAAAGCTTCTTGACTCTGTTCTGGCGGTGAATATTACAGACGATATTCCACTTCATGTGAAAAAATGCAATAATTTAATTGACCTCCTTGTGGGAGGGGCTTACAGTTTACTGATTCCCTCTAAATGATGACCTGAGTGTTAAAGAATAAGTGATCAAATTATAACTGCATCTGTATTTGCAGAATAAACAATTATGGAGTGTATGTTTCTCTTCTCCCGTTTTGTGTTCTGTGTCACAGAGCTAATAGTCTGGCCTAGATGTGAAGCGGTTTGTGGAATTAAGAGAGGCTGGGGTATCATCTCATCACCTTGACTCAACAAAGAGGGGCTATATTTGAAGTGTGCCAAAATGTTGACATGGAGTTGTTTGATAATCTTACTGCTGGACCAATAAGGATTTCATTCTGTTTCGCAAATGGGTATAAAACGCACCAAATTAGGGCAACATATATGTTGAGGGATGAATACAGAGACCAGCCTGGTCAGCTTCCTGGAGGACAATGAGGGTCTTGGGAATCTGTTTTTCTTGACGCGCTAACCTGATCTAGTTCAGATGGCTTCTAAGAACCCACTTGTGATATTCCCAATCATCTCTCTTCATCTTCCACGTCCTTTTAGTTTTATCCTGAATATGCTTAGATGAGCAGTAGTAAAAGTGAAGGAAAAAACGTCAGTCAATGGTCGAAGTCCATGGGTGTAGTGACATTATTTAGGTTTATTTGATATATACAAAAAAAATCATATTTACAGGTAAGTGGATAAAAAGGGGTTCCCAGAAAACACACATCATGAGGTTCCAGAGATTTGGTGCTTTTGTTAAGAGTTGAGATTTGGTATTACCATTTTTTAAAGTCTCTTTTTGCATTTAGCAAAAATGTTGTTTCCTTACTGTTCGTTGGGAGTAACACCACCAACAGTGGAAAGATTTGCTGGGTACCTTGAGTGCTGGTTTAAAGACCTTTTGGGATGGTACAGTGAAGTCTGTTTAATTGCCAGCACGGCGAAGCCTGAGCGGCATAGTCCCGACCAGCCTTGGAAGACCCTAGCTCCTGCTCTGGAGCTCAGGGATTCTCCGCCGACGCTGCCCGCCTCGCCTGTCCTCAAAATGGCGGCCTCTGAAGACCTCGCCTGACCGAGCCTTCCCCCAGAGTCGCAACTTGCATCATTTGAGGTCGTGAAAGGGCTGAGGGCGCTAAACTTCAGCCCCGACCTCCACTGGCAGGGATTAAATTCCCCAACCGGAGCACAAGGACTCCCAACGCTGCCATCCCTCCGCCTGGCTTAAAAATGGCGGCCAAAGAGGACATCGCCTGACCGGAGCCTACTCAGTAGACACTGTGAGTACTGGCATTCTTCTGGGCACCACCAAGCTTCAGCTCTGACTACCCCACCAAACTAAGCCTGTTACCCAGAGCCCCACGTTTCCACCCACAGCCGGCCTGTGCCTGACTTTAAAATGGCGGCCAAAGAGGACGTCGCCTGACCCACACATAGATACTGGTAGATACTGGGGGCGCCAAACAGAGGGGCAACAGGGATGTCCTACCTCATCATGCAAAGGGAGCTTCAGGGGCCCTTGCCACATCTCCAGTGTGATCTTTTTCTAGTGAATTCATAACCAGGACACCCCAGAAAAACAAAAGTAGGACTACAACAAGGAGATAAAAAAAAAAAAAAAAAAAAACCCCAACGAAGAGAGCAGTAAAGGAAGGGAAAGAGTGCCTTCCACCTAGGCAGAGGCCCTGAGTCTAACTGCCATGCCCCCGACCATCAACTGCAATCCGTTGCGCAGAATAGCGAACCAGGAGGGCTTGCAATGCCCCACATGACTTCTAACCACGGGTCCTACTGAACTGCACCTTCAATCTGTCGCCTGCCCTCCGGGCCACTCTAGCGCCACACCCCTACCTAATCTGGCTCCCCTCCCACCACACCCACGATGGCCCGGGACCAGCCCCCCCCTCCACCAGCCCCACTTGCCCACCTTAAACCTTACAGCCGAAACTCCTTCACCATCATTTTCCCCCCACTCCTCTCTACTAAGCAGCGACGCACCCTCAAGCAGAAACTCATTCGCAATCACAAAGAAACCCTAATCACGGACATCTACCACTCGGCCTCCAACGGACCGACCAAGATGGACCTAATATTCCACACTGAACGACCAGAATACTGGGTCTCCACGATTAGATCGCGGATGTTCATCGCCAAAACAACTTCCACTCTCCACAGCTGCAAACTAACCACGACTCTTCCGTTCAGATCAGCTGGCAGAGGCTACATAACCGTGACCATCTTTACCAATGGCACGGTCCTCATCCAAGCTAACAATGAGAACCTGGAAGCTTTCGACTCCATATTTCCCACACTTAGGTCAGCCCCTCCCACCCTCCCCATCCCCGCCTCTACGCCGCCTCCGACCACGACCACAACTCACAGTGAAGTCCGCGATACTCCCTTCCGCAACCCCTACCCAGTCCGTCAGGCCCCCCCTCCCCCAGTAATACCTCACCCTCCATGCTCAGCCACCCAACATCCGCAGGACACTCAATCCCCCTCCTCCTCCCCCTCCTCCCCCTCCTCCAACCTCCTCACCTTCCTTAACACCAAGCTACGACAGCCTCCTACAGCAATCACCCCCACGCCAGCAGGCTGCCTTCAGACAACGAGCCACTTCCCCTCAAGTCTCCCTACATCCCTCAATCCACCCCTGTTCAAGCACCCCCCTGTCCTCCTCCCTTCCTCCCCCCTGTCTAAACCCCCGCCGGACCCTCCCCTGAACACCTCCCCCGTCCTTCACCCTATCTCCCAACCCACCCTGAACACCCCCCCGTCCTTCACCCTGACCCCTATCTCCCAACCCACTCAGAACACCCCTCCGTCCTTCACCCTGACCCCTATCCCCCAACCGACCCTCTCGAACCCTAGCACTCTCGGACCCACCGCGGATGCCTACATCCCCTTCCTTGAGGCCATATCAAAACGGCTCGCAGCCCTGGAAAACCAGGTCAACACTATCACCCATGGTCTTTCAGAAATCATCTCTAACCTTGGAATAGTCTGTAATCCCCACAAACTCTCCCCCCGGACCTCCCCCCACGTCAAAACGTCCTCCATTTCCTCTCCCACTCCAGTGGGCTCAAATCACCCGACCGCCAGGCCCCTTAGATCAAAAACTCCTATGTCAGACAGGGAAGCAGCCTTACTTGCCGCCACTTATGACTCCTCCCCTGCGGAGTCACCCAAATCTAAAATTCAAGTCATCACAGGTCACCGGAAAGACCGACCCATCGTCAATACACAGAGATTACCAGTCCTCACCGCTATACCTAGAGAGACTTAAGAGGGAACCACCAGTAATCAGGAGAAATTCACCAATTGCCTCCTAATCAACTGCAGATCGGCTTCTCTACACGCAACGGACCTAGCTGAAGCCATCCTCACACATGACATTGACGTTGCGTTCCTCACGGAGACTTGGCTTAATAAGACATCCCCTCCCTGCCTAGACATGCTGGTTCCACCTGGCTTCTCCCTCATCTCCAAAGATAGGATTGAACAACGAGGAGGTGGGGTCGCTATCATCCACAAGGACAGCTGGAGCATCACAGAAACCGCCTCCTTCGAGTATGACTCCTTTGAATGCCTATCCACTGTCATCAAGACAAAAGACAATGACTCTCTACTGTGCCACCTACTCTATCACCCCCCGGGCAGAAATAACGAGTTCGGAGACCAACTATCAAACCTGATTGCACAAGACTCACTGGGCGACTCCAAAAACTTAATTCTTGGCGACCTGAACATCCGGTGGAATGAGACCCACAACCCTCTAATCAAATCGCTATCTAGCCTCCTTGACGAGAACAACCTCACCCAACATTGTACTGAGGAGACTCATTACAAAGGAGCCACACTGGACGCCATCATTGCCCAAAAGAATTCTATCACGGTCAACCACATACTACCAGTTGACTGGTCAGATCACCACATGATCTTATTCCACATCAATCACCCCATCATCTCGCTTAAACCTCCGCAAGTCCCGCCTAAATGGTCGAGAAACCTCTCCCAAGTACCCCAAGACATCTTGGAAGGTCAACTAAGCGCTCTTCTTTCAAATAACACTATGCACCTCTCGACCAACGACCTCGTCGACCACTACAACTCGGGGGTAGTCGCCATACTTGACAATCTAGCTCCTCTAAAGCTCAAAAGAAACCGAACCACTCCATCCAGAACCTGGTTCACTGCGGACCTCAACGCAGAAAGAAGAAACCTAAGAACCAAAGAAAGAGAGTGGAGAAACAACCCAACCGCCATTCTCCGCCTTCAACTAAAATCAGCCCGTAGGAAGTACAACAACCATATCAAAAACAAGAAATCCAGCTTCTTCTGCGAGGCATTGGTCAAATCCAAAAACAGACCCAAAGAACTCTACAACATAATCAGTCAACAAACAACAAAGCCCCTGCCCTCAACCCTACAGGCTTCCAAAGAACTCTGTGACAACTTTGCCAACTTCTTCATCGATAAAGTCCAAAAAATCGAACTATCTCTAGACATCAACAACCCACACCTCCAGAAGAGCTACTCGACCTCCCCAGTGGCACTCCCATCCGACTCCTTTCCCTCCCCCTGGCTAAGCTTTCGCCCCGTCCAGGAAACTGAGATAATCGCGCTGATCTCGACCGCCAAACCTTCAGCACACATCTCAGACCCCATCCCCCCATCTTTAATCAAACAAATGAAGCTTACCTTAGCGCCCATCTGGGGAAGAATCATAAACAGCTCCTTACAAAGCGGTGTGGTCCCCGATTGTCTAAAAATGGGACAAGTCACTCCTCTCCTGAAAAAACCCGGTCTCGACTCAACTGACTTGAACAATTTCAGACCAATATCTAACCTCCCTTTACTCTCGAAAACACTTGAACGCTGTGTACTCCTGCAACTGACGCAACACCTGGACAACATCAATCTCCTGGACCCCCTCCAATCTGGCTTCAGACAAGGCCGCAGCACTGAAACTGCGATGTTGAACATCATAGACGACATTCACGGATCTCTTGACGCTGACAAGTGCTGCCTCCTCATACTCCTTGATCTCTCAGCAGCGTTCGACACGGTGGACCACAAGCTCCTCATCATGACTCTTCAAGAAAGAGCCGGCCTTGGCGAGGTAGTTCTCAAGTGGTTTTCCTCCTTTTTACACAACCGTTCGCAACTAATAAAAATCAAGAACTTCACCTCCATTACCCAGCAAGTCAACAAGGGTGTCCCTCAAGGATCGGTGCTCTCCCCCCAGCTCTTTAACATCTACATGGAACCACTCGCTAAGTTACTCAGGAACGCCAACATCAACTTTCACCTCTACGCGGACGACACGCAGATTTACCTGGAAATCTCCTCTCTTAAAGACATCCAGAGACTCAACGATGTCCTAAATGAAGTTCAAGACTGGCTGACAAAGAATCACCTGAAACTCAACCCCGATAAGACAGAAACACTCCTCATCTCAAACAAAGAAGATAACCCTCAAATCACCGAGTGGCTAAAGTCGATCGATGCTCTCAAGGGTAACCTCACGCTAGCCGACTCCGTTAAATCCCTGGGCTTCACCTTAGACCCTAAACTAACCCTGTCAAATCACATTAAGAACTCGTCGAAAAGCGCTTTCTTCAACCTCAGACTTTTGAACAAAATTAAACCTTACATTCCCAACAAGGACCTCAAACTAGCCACACAATCTCTAGTTCTATCAAGACTGGACTATGGGAACTCAATCCTAACAGGCATCCCCAAATCCCACCTGGCTCCACTAAAAACAACACTTCACGCGGCAGCAAGAATGATCACAGGCTGCAAAAAATATGATCACATCTCCCCGGCTCTCAAAGAACTCGAATGGCTCCCTGTGGAAATGCGAAGTACCTTCAGAACGGCCTGCCTAACCCACAAGGCCCTCCACACCGGCAAACCGGAATACCTGGCTAACAAGCTCAAAAAAGCAGGCCAAGCCAGAAACTTGAGAAGCTCTAATTCCCTGCTGCTCAAAAACCAGAAGGAAGAGAACTGCGGATTGCTCTTTCTCAGGAAATGCCCCCAAAATATGGAACGCCATCCCCCCGCACATCAGAACTCTACCGTCCTATGCAGAATTCAAGAGCCAACTTAAATCCCTGTGCCTGATCCGCTCCCTTGGTTATGGATAACTTGGAGCTGCAAACGTCTCAGAATCCATGCGTTATTGTTGAATCCAGTACTGAGAAGCCCTGCTGTCCGAACTTTTCTTCTTTCCAAATTGTCTGTCGCCGATTGCTTTTATTGGGTTTGTTTCATGTTGTTCTCTTTTTCATGCCCACTACTGTGAAGCGCTCTGATACCTTCGGGTCTTGTTAGCGCTATAGAAAACTTCTAAATAATAAGTCTGAATTAAAATGAAGGTGAATGACAGAAATAGAACTGTCAGCGGCCTTCAACACTCAGCGTACTGCACTTGATGTCAGAATGGGCCTGAATGGCACATTTCTAAGCGGATTCACATCCATTCAAGAGAGTTGGAATCAGTACATGAAAATAGCGGACTCCATCTCCAGCATAACCAATCTTCAGCAGAAAGCCCCACAAGGCTCCATTCCACTTCTCCCACATTATTCAGTAGATAATTGAGCTTTACCTATCACTTATACACAAACAACACACAGGCCCATCTGAAAATGTAATCTTCGGAAGACCTTTCCATAGCTTCATAAATAATCATTGGGATGACTTCTTCATCTAAAGCACAACACACTGAAAACTAATTTTCTGTCCTCCTCGCACAATAGCCACACAACTGCTGAAAAGTGGCTTGAGGAAAGATCACGGCTTGACAGCAAGCCAAACGTATACTTAACCTTTTTTTATGTTTTATATTTGGCACAAACGTCTACCAAAGGCATTAAGAGTGCCTATCGAGAGCACCAGATAACATTACCCAGGGTCAAATTATTTTTAGGCATAGGAAGATTAAGTGATTGCTCAGAATAACAGGATGTTGAGCCAACTCAAACCATGTTCCAGAGTCAGGCTAAATCTCTACTTTAACACTGTTAAAAATCACTAGGTTCCATCATAGTCTAGTCCAACACCAAAACCTCAGCACCACATCAACAAGTTGGCCATGAGAGCCCAACTTCAACTAGTGCTAATAAATGGTCAAGTGATTTATCCCAGTACTTCACCTCAAAATAGTTGTTAAGGCCCAAGTTCTGTCGAGGCTAGGTTATTTCAATTCCCTTGAAGGAAGGACGTGCATGCATCTGATCTCTGGAGAGCCATGATGAATGAGAAGAGCAGACACTATCTTCTTTGAAACGCTCACTATGAAGAAATTTAGAATAGTGAAACAATCCTGTCAGGAAGCACCCCCAGACTTTGGAATTACTCCACTACAGACATTGGCATAATTCCTTCCTTCTACACATTCAAAAAGGAACTGAAAACCAACTATTCAAACACCTCTTCCAACCATTGAACTCATCCTCCCATTCAATCCAACCACCCTACAGTCTTAGCGGTCTCTAGCCCTAACTGAGCACAATCATTCCCTGTCAGTCAAACCCATGCTTTAACTTAATCTGACTCTACACATTTTTGGCAGCACGCTCTAAATGTTGCCTATTTGAATTTCATAGGTATAGCTTGTCCTATGAGTATTTTGTCCTATAAGCACATTTCCAATTTTCAGTACTGCCCACCACCGTGCTCCCTTCTTATTCATGTGCCTGTATTTTTTGTTTGAGCTATTTGATTTTGATACCTAGTTAATCAGAACTTTGACAACACATTGTAAAATAGTTACTGTGTGAACCCCTCTGATACCAACCGGTTTTGTCTGCTCTACCCAAAAACTGTTAAATAAACCAAAGATAAGTGATGTGGGGAAGTCATTATAAAACTGGGCGAATGTACTCAAATTTGCTGAAGCTTGAAACAAGATTTCATTGACTGAGGAATGATATCGAATTGGAGATGGAAGTACTTTGCTTAAAATCATTTCAGTTCTCGTGGCTAGAGATGTTATGGGGCCGTGACAAATCTGAGATACAAATCTGTAGTTTAATTTATTTACCATGTTAAAGTTGAAACATCGAATATGGTCAGTTTTGGAAGTTGTAAAAGCAATGTATGGGAATCCAAAATATTGTGTGTGTGTCAGAAATGTTGGTGAACAAGGATATGCATTCCTGAATCATGGATTTAGTAAGGGTGGGTGCAAGATGAATTCAGCTTTATTGGGTGAGTTTCAAGGACGTGTACATCCAGCACCAGTTAGTGTTGTGAGTGTCCATGTAGTGATTATCACTCACTTTGAAAGTCTTGAGATAAAGCATCCTGTTATAAACACATTGGTGAGTGATGTTTCTCAGGCCTGACAATAGTTTCATAAAGATTCCATGTAGAACAAAACTGTGTTGTTAATTCAAATGAACCCTATGACCTGCCACACATTGGTCATCCACACTATATGCTAGATACTTCCAACTACTTAGTATAAATGTGACTATGTCCTGTGTTCTGCCTGATAATCCACCAAGTTGAAGGAGTAGAGTTCAAACTCTAGTGCTATATCCTATCAAAAGCTGCTGATGGTTTAAGGAAAATTAGCAGGGTGACCTATCGTATTCTGATAATTGTTCACCACCTGGTGATTATCTCTTGTTTGTCTGTACTGCATTGAGGAAAAGAGACTTGGTTGTTAATCACAATTAATTAAGGTTATTGGATTAGAATATTGGATTAGAGTTTAACATTTTCTAATTGGGTTTATGGATTAGATTTTAGGCTGAATCAAATTAGTGACAGTGTAGATTCCGTTATCAGTACTGTTTTAGGATTGGTGTTTTTAACAGTGATAATTTGCAAAGTATGTGATTGAATTTGAGTCTGCACCATACATTTTAAAAAAACGAAGTACCCTTGATTTAGTTTATATGCATCTCCTAATTAGTACAAATTCTTACCTGTCATGTTGTGGGTGCGCATCAGAACTTGACCAATGCTTGTATGCATCCAAGATGGATTTGTAAGATGTTTACAGGGAATGTTGCTCTTTTAAGTCGTTTCATCCATGATTACTAATCTCCTGGAACTCCTCACTACATTTTCTTATCAGATTACTAAATCACCAGCATGCTATGTAACCTGTTTAGTAAACTCCTTGTCTCATCAACATCAAGTAGGATGGTAGTCATCCAAGAACAGGGCCCAGTATTAAATTCCCACATGTATTTTTAAAAACATTTGTTATGTTGCAGTCTTTCGTTCTCCCAGTTGGTCCCCGTCCTATTCCCTTCCATCCACTACATTCTGCCAACCTCCATAAGCAGTTAAAAGTTCTGATGCAATTACTGCACCATATGATTGAGGTGATTTTTACATTGCCTGATTCTAGAGGGTATTATCTCACAGCACAGAGCCCATTTGTCAGGACCTTGTTCATCCGGTTTCAGTTATTGATGGTTCCCCAACTCTACAATGCCCACTGATTCATCTTCAAAACATTTAACAAACAATTGTTTTTGCAAATCCTAGAACCTCTAAAACATCTGAGCTCTGCTATGAATTTCTCTTGCCCACTTCTTTATCAGTTCTTTTTCTCTAAACATTCTCCAACATCACCCTGGCACGTGAGGTAATTGATGTTTCTAGTAGTATTTGCTTTATCTAAAATAGCATTAGCTTTAGTTTGCACACGTTTAACAATGGTGAGCTTTTTCATTTCAACATCCTATCTTGAAGATGCAAAACCATTTCAACAAATGATGCTATAACATTAAAAAAACTAGTTGTTTACCTTTTGTTTTCAGCTTTTCCATGGTAAAACCATTCATAGTGTTTGAGATCTCCTGACATGAGCAAAGTGTTTCATACCTGCATTTCAGTGATTGTTTTTATTTTCCACCACTAAGTTAAGACTCTAGTAGCTAAAGCATTTTCCAACTGAAAAGCAGAATCCTTTTTTACACGCTACAAGGTTACAGAGTATTTTCGAAAAATAAATATGCCTGCATTACTCATAAAGTCCTCCACCAAAACTCTCCGCAGTACCTCTCCAAGAAACTCCTAATTGCAGGCACCACACGACCCCTGAGAAGCACCAATACCCTCCTCCTAATCCCACCACTGCATAAAAAGAAATCCACACAATCGTGCTCCTTCTCTGGTAATGCCCCTATTATCTGGAATGCCCTCCCAAAAAACCTGCGCTGTAATCCCTCTTATTTCAGCTTCAAAAAAGACCAAAAAATCCACCTCCTCAATTATTACTGGGGATCATAACATGTGACCTGCACTTGATCTCCAATTCACCATGTTGTTTTAGTTCAGTACTATTTGTCCATTCCCTGAACATCCTCTACCTAATTACTTGATTTGTATAGCTCTTGCCCCTGTTAATCTATTTGATTTGTATATTTCACATTTTCTTTTCATTATCTTTTATCTACTTGTATGCCATGTTTGGCCCAATTATTATTGGGGTCCTAACCTGTGACCTGCCTCTTTTTTCCAATCATCATGTTATATTTGTTCAGTAATATTTGTCCTTTTCCCCGAACATCATCTTCCTAATTACTTGAAGTGTACAGCTCTGGCACCTGTATATCTAGCTTGTTTTGTATATTTTACATGTTGTTTCATTATCTTTTTATCTATGCTTTATATTATCTTCTCATGTAAAGTGCTCTGATACCTCTGGGTCTAGCCAGCGCTGTATAAAACTTTAAATAAATAAAATAATAAAAATATAGCTTTGACAAGTTTTAAATAATCTTCATAGTGTAGAAGGGCATGAGCAGGAAGGATTATGTTGAGAGTTTGGTAAGGTTACCCTGCTCAAGAAACGAGTGTCTCCTGTAATCGCCTTTCCTCTGTACCTTTTAGCTGAAAGCATTGGATACTGTTATGGTCATGGGCTTGATCATGGGGATGTTATTCATTTTGATTTGTAAAATAGAATCTTTTTCTGTTTAGGTGGGTGAGCAAACACATTAAGAAGCCCATTCGTTCCACTGTGCTTAGTTTAGACTGGCATCCCAACAACGTTTTGCTGGCAGCTGGATCCTGTGATTTCAAAAGCAGGTAAGATAAAAACAAATTAGACACACAGGTAAATGTACTAATGTTTCGTGTTTCAAAAATTGTAAGTTGTGCATTCTTTGTGTTTTCACACTGGCTCGATGACTGTCTTTTGAGGTATGCAGTTTTTTGGGGGGGTGGGTTAACGTAGAATTGAAAAATCATATTTGAGACTTTGGCAGTTGGCCACCTAACTAGAAAAGTCTGAGAAATTATGGTTGCTGACATTTGTGAAATTTGCCAAATGTTGGTTAGGGTACCCAACATTTAACCGCTAGCGGGTTTTCCCGCTGTGCGCTGAAATTTGAAAATCGCGCGGTTTGTGACAAAGCCAGCTCGTCATCCGCGTAGCGCAGGTAACGCCCATGACGAGCTGGCTTTGTCATCCGCATCGAAGGGGTTAAGTAAAAAATGTCAGTATTTAAATATCCCTTTTAGCATGGGCGTATACAAGGAACACACTAAAAGGCAGTAAATAAAAACTGTCCGCATCACATCTCACTAGAATTCCTTGTGCAACAAACAAGCATTTGGCAAATCCAGTGGGTCTTATATTTAGCAGAGCCAGTAGGTCTCAATACCTTTTTTTTCTTTCTTTTATGCTGTACAGCATCTGGTGTGATGACTTAGCGGCAGCATTATTATTATTATTATTTAGGGGCTTACTAAAGCGCACTGTGGCCAAGCGGCTTCCTGGCGCTGAGAACTAGTACCTGACTCTACAAAGCATCCAAGAGGGCTAGCAAGGGAAAGCCTGGGAGAAAAGGAAGGTTTTCAGGGCTTTACAAAAAGGGAGGTAAGTGGGAATAGAGCGAATAGAGAAAGGGAGACTGTTCCAGTATTGGGGGGCAAGAACCGAAAAACGGGTGCCCCCTGTTCGGGATTTACGGAAGCGGGGTACTTGGAGAAGAGAGAGAGTTGAAGAACGAAGGGTGCGAACCGGGGTGTAGGGAGTGATTAAAGAAGTGATGAAGAGAGGGGCAGTGTGGGTATAAGCCCGGAAGGCTAAACAGGCCAATTTAAAAAAAGATCTAAAATAGACAGGGAGCCAATGAAGGGACTTGAGTATAGGCGTGATGTGGGAGGATTTTGGAAGGTGGAAAATAAGACGGGCTGCCTGATTTTGAATGGCCTGTAACCGTAGAGTTTCGAAGGCCGGTATGCCCACGTAGAGGCCATTCCCATAGTCAAGGCGGGAGGTGATAAGGGCCATAACTATGGATTTGAGGGCGTCCGTGTAGAAATACCGGGATATTTTTTGAATGAGTTGGAGGGAAAGGAAACAAGATGAAACAACGGAGCTAACTTGGGCATGCATAGTAAGGTCATTGCTGACCTTGATGCCCAAGGTGCGAACAGAGGAGACCGGTAAGGGGGGGGGAACCAAAAGAAGGGGGCCAACGAGTAGGGGACCAAGGATTAGAGGGACCACCCGTGAGGACAAGCTCCGTCTTATCCGGGTTAAGCTTAAGATGGTTAATGCTCATCCACTCCGAGATAAAGACTAAAGTGGAGCTAAGAAAGAGGGGGGAATCAGAAGAGGAGGAAAGATCAAAGACGAGTTGGAGGTCATCCGCGTAATTGTACATGGAGACCCCCTGCTCGCGGAGAGAAAGAATAAGAGGATAGATATAGAGATTGAAAAGAAGGGGAGAGAGAGAAGAGCCTTGGGGGACCCCACACACAACTCGGCGGGGGGGGCGGAGAAGCCTGAAAGGTGGACGGCTTGCGACCTGCCTTGAAGGAAGGACGCTAGCCAGGAGAGTACTGCTCCCCTAATGCCGGCTGCGCTGACACGGTCGAGAAGAATGGCATGGTCGACCGTGTCAAACGCAGCCGACAAGTCGAGAAGCACCAGGGCTTGGGGAAGGTTGGAGTCCGCTTTCCCCTTGAGTTCGTCCAGAACAGCAGTGATCACAGTCTCCGTAGAGTGGCCTGGACGAAAGCCCGCCTGATGGGGTGCCAAAAGGCAATTTTCCGCGATGTATGAGGAAAGGCAAGATGTTACGTAGCTTTCCAAAATCTTCCCCAAGTAAGGAAGGAGAGAGATAGGCCGGAAATTAGTGTGAAGAGAAGAATCCAGGCCTGGTTTTTTAATAATGGGGAGAACCATAGCGGTTTTAAAAGAAGCAGGGACAGAACCGAGAGCCATTAACATAAGCACAGGTGCACCATATCACATTTGCAACGAGATCAGAATTTGTTCCACAAAAATAAATAGTAATGTCCATAAAGGTCTTGTATGGTTGATTCCTTTATTTTTTTTCAAATAGAGAGAAACGAACAGCCGACGCGTTTCGTCCCTGAGGGGACTTCTTCAGGGCTGTATTGACATAAAAAGAACATACAAGACATACAATTAAAATCATGTTCATTATGTAGCTCAGCCGAGCGACAATAGTTACAAGATTTAAAAACAATTTGATGCCTGATATACTACACATATTTGCTACATTTAAATGACGAGAATTAAGTCGTCACCCCAAACCAAGGGGGAAACACAGGTGCCTGGTGTAGTTAATAGAGCAAAATTTAAAACTTTTAGCATTATAATTCATTTGTTGACTGTGTAAATATCATCCAAACACCTAAACACAAACTAGATTAATGGTTTAATGCAAGCGAAAGGGAAGATCTAAAAGGAAAGGGGAGAGGGTTAATGGGAAAAACGAAGGAGGCCACTAATAGATGCCTTTAGAGACTTTATTCACATTATTCTAATGTGAGTAAAAGACCAGAACCTACCAAGTGCAAAGATGAAATTCTTAGTGGTGTAGTCGATCATGTGGCGAAGGCACAGATGTGTGGATCCCTGTTGGGAGTATTGCAGTACTTGGGGCTGTGATCCAAACCTATTTTCAACATGAGATTTAAGAGAGGGGGATAAGGAAAAGTATGTTTAGGAAATTGATAAAGATCATAAGAAGGGAGAGAGACAACCTAATGAACCTAATTGATAAGAACAATTACAAACTAGGAGGAGAACACGAGTGCGTCATTACATGCGTGAACACATATTGGAGACCCTAAAGGATACAGAGACCAAGTAATCCTCATAAAGAGCGAGCCACTCGCGTTAAAATAAGCCTGAGTAGCCAAGAGCTAGAATTATATCGATTTTATCCTTCCACGTGGATATCAGAGCTAGGCTTGCAGGTATGCTGTAAGGGAAGAAAATAAGAGATAACCATTGCATTCAAACTTCAAAATACTGGTTATATCAATAATCCAATATGAAGGATTATGGGATCGGCCCCTGCTTTTGAAGCACTGATCCAATTATCAGAGAAAACTCCCTATAAGGGAACCCAACAATGCCCTAAGGGACTTGATGGGTTTTAAAGTCATAGAATAAAAAACTGTTACCTTTCAAATTGGTTAATTATAATTTGTTCTTGCGGAGTCTTAGGCGGCATGGAGAGGTCCCTGGTGCACCATCCAAAGGTTGTGCACCTATATCTAAACAGAGAATCATATTTGTATAAAAAGAAACCGAAATAAGGCCCCATAACTGTATGAAATTATACAAGATAAACCTATTTACCCGAATATTGAAGGAAGCATCTATAGTGACTAATATAAGAATGAATTTCAGGCAACCTCTCCTCAAGACTTTGGGGTAGTATAGTGTGTCCAAGTTGCAACATCCACAGGTTGTACACCTGGACCTGTGAAGGGGGAAAGGCAAAGGTCACCTAGAGGGTACCTAACCTGGGTCATAGAATATATTACGCATGTTAGGATAAAACCTAGTTACCTGAAAGTCAAAATATTGTCCTCAATGAGCACTATTAAGAGTATCTTGGATAAATGCTTCCCAATATTCCTCCTGTGTATAGAAAAAATAATAAAGAAGCAATCAATCTATATCAAAGCAATTCAGAATCTCGGAGAGACAACATCCCAGTCATATATTAAAGTTTAGTCGGTTAATTGATTAAAGGACCCTCCCATCCCGTGAAGGAACTCTTGAAACGTGCTCGACAATAGCACGTATATGATAAGCTATATACGTCTGTCCATAAGGAGAACAAAGGCTCAAAGATTTGCAGTTGTTCAGTATGAAAGAAAAGACCCCAAGGATGTCAAATGAACCGTCCAGAAGACTTTTAATACTATATGTGTCCCCCATCTGAGAGAGTCTGGCCCCATTCACACAGCCCTCCCGAAGTGCCATAAGCACGCAAGTTGAAGGTGAGACGGCAAACCATGCGATTAAGTAGTGAGCTTACCGCAAGTAAAAAGTACTCCTGAAGCGTGTTCCATCAAGCCCCTTGGCTTCGACCCCCAGTCCGTATAGCACCTGTTGGTGAGGAGCCCAGAGTGGAGTACTTGTATTTATACCCCATTTAATTGCTGAAGTAGGCACACCTGGGCATAACCGAACACGTCGCGCAGGTACCATCAGGACACTGCTTCGCCGGCCGCCATCTTTAAGGGGTGTCCATACCGTGGAGTCCCCATTGGTAACCGGGGTAAGGGATAAGCTATATATATATTCCCCATTCATAAAAGATAAAAACGATCATTCTTATAGGATACTTCAATGATAGAAACAAAGAAACGTGTTCTGGTGTAAAGAGTATGCCTCTGGGAGACCCGTATGGTTGAACTCGATTAGGTTTGGCGGCCATATTGGAGTGGTGATATGGATCAGGGAGGCGAAATTATGGAGACACTCAAACATAGTTACGGAAACACGTAAACATAATAAGCGGCCTCTGGGGGTACTGGTAACCAGGAGTATGAACGGATGCCATGTTGGAAAGGTGTTCTTAGCGTGCAGTCAGCATACTACCTTCCAAATGGGAAACCTATATGTATATAACCCAAACGGAGATAAAATAGAGATAAATTTCTTATAAAGAAATAAGTCAATAGATAAATAAGCTGTCTCGTTGAGCCAACGAAGTGTTAAGCAAAGTAAGAGGGGGGGCAGGACAGCTAGTGAAAAGAGTTTTTAGGATCCGAGCCGGAGCACAGTCGGCCGGGGAGCCGGACTTGACTTTAGAAAGCAAGTGAAGGAATCTGTCAATAGAGATAGAGGGAAAATGATCCAGAGAGGAAGAGGGCAGTGGGAGGGGGGGAGTGACGCGGGGTTGAGAAACTACGGGGATGTTAGCTTTAATGTTGGCAATCTTGTTGATAAAATAATCATTAAGTGCAAGACAGAGGGATTGAGTGGGAACGGAGGTAGTGCTCGTGCGATCGGAGGTGGCAAGTTGCTGAACAAGGGAAAAAATTTCACGTGATTTGTTTACAGAGAGAGCAATTTTCTCTGTAAAATAATTTGTTTTTGCCAACAGGATTGCCTTCTTATAACTGTTGAGCAGAAGCTTGTATTTAGCACGAAGCAGAGGGCAATAATTTCTTCTCCAGTGGCGTTCCGAGCGCCTGAGATTGAGTTTAAGGTCTTTGAGCTCACTCGTAAACCATCTATGTGCGTCATGAGGGCGGACGGTTTTGACTTTCTTAAAAGGAGCGACCTGATCACAAGAGGAAGAGAGCCATATACTGATGGCATTAGCTTGAGATTCGAGAGAGAGATTCGTCCAGTCAGGCGCTGAGGAGGTCAGGGAAGACGAAAGAAGAGTGAGGTCCGTCTGGTTCCAGCTACGGGCTAACATGTCCTTGGGTAGGGGGGGTCTAGCAGAGGAAGCAGAAAGAATACTAAAGGAAATGGTAAAATGATCCGACCAAATACACGGGAAGATAGATGGAGGGGAAATTTCGCTGCGCAATGACCAGATTTGGTCCAAAGTGTGGCCTTTGACATGGGTGGGGGCTGTGATGTGAGGCACAAAATTTAAGGACTGAAGAGGGGCAGAAAAATCTTTAGATGCGGAATTTTCTTTAGGGTCATCAGGCCAGTAATTAAAGTCTCCGAGTAGGATGACAGACAAATTATTGACCGCCAGGGTGGCCAAAAGGTCCTGCAAGGAGGCCACAAACTGAGGCATAGGTAGGGGAGGGCGGTACATAAGAACAAAAGTAAGAGGATTTGTGAGGTTGAGGGACCGAGCCACGAGGTAATCCACATTGGGTATGGGTGGGTGGTCGAGAAGCTGGAATTTTTGGGTGGAACGAAGAATCATTGCCACACCAGCTCCGGTCTTACCGGCCGGGCGGTCCGCTCGAAGAGCATAGTAGGTGTCGGGAAGAATAGCCAGAAGGTCCGGGAGCGAATCTGCAGAGAACCAAGTTTCGGTGAGGAATAAGTAGTCAGGAGAGTCCGAGCTTAAGAGATTAAAAAGCTCCATTTGATGCTTGACTGCCGAACGAGTGTTGAGCAGGCAGGCTGAGGCGGCAAAGGTGAAGGATGGGAGTGAGGATGCTATTGGAGGGAGTGGAGGAGAAGAAGTGAGGCTGTGTGAAGAGGGGGGGGACCAGGGAAGGTGGGGCGCGAAAACACCAAAAGTGTCGAGACGCTGCACTAGTGGAGGGGAAAGCGGGCTGGGAATCATAAGTGCAGAGAGTTGAGCGGATGAGTAAACCAATGGACGAACAGGGTCTGTGGCCCCTGGTCGCGGACGGGCGCAGACGGGCTTGCCTTAGGCGTGCCTTCGGCGCGCCCGCTGCGCCCGTCCGCTGCGCGTACGGGGGAGACACATAATTTGTAGTAACGTTCAGGGCGTGGCCTAGCGGAGGTGGGCGTGGCTAAGGGGCGGCTCGCTGGTGGCGGCGAGCGAGGGAAGCCTGACCCGCTGCAGCGTCAACCTCGGCTGCGCGGGGGGCCACGAGGCGGGAGACAGGTCCCTGAAGAGGACAGAGGTAAGTTTTAAAAAAATGAAGACAAAATAAGGGGTAAAGGTTTAAAATGCAGGGCTTCGCTGAACTAGGCTCCCGCGGAAGGCACGGGAGAATCAGGTGTGTTGAGCTAGTAGTCAGCTCCTCCCTATAAGGAAGAAGTGGGCATGGCCTAGCGGAGGTGGGCGTGGCTAAGGGGCGGCTCGCTGGTGGCGGCGAGCTTGGGAAGCCTGACCCGCTGCAGCGTCAACCTCGGCTGCGCGGGGGGCCACGAGGCGGGAGACAGGTCCCTGAAGAGGACAGAGGTAAGTTTTAAAAAATGAAGGCAAAATAAGAGCTAAAGGTTTAAAATGCAGGGCTTCGCTGAACTAGGCTCCCGCGGAAGGCAGGGGAGAATCAGCATAATTTTGTATGCGCTTGCATGCGTCATGTATGCACATGCATGTAATCACAATGTGCAAAAGTGATCATGCATGCATATGTCGCCAAAATGAAGCCAATGCTTCTTTTTTTGATCAAAAACAGATCTGTAAATGAAAAAGAAAAGTATCACAAAAGCACTTAAATTTTAAAGTAAGATATAAAATTAAAACATTTGACTAAATAATAGAACTGCAGGGGTGGGGTGCAACAGATGAGCGGGTGGGGTCAGGAAGCAATGGGGAGTGTGCAGGAGAAGGGAAAAAGAGTAACACAGGAGCAACAATCTAGATAGGGAGAAGCAAACAAGCGAAAGAGCAACTCAGATGAGAACAGATTAACCACATATGAGACAGAACGATACTGTGAGCGGGGATGGGTAGAGAAGCACACAAGGGACACCACTGGAAAAGGAATTGCACTCTTGTGGAGTGCTTAAGCAAAAAAGAAAAGGTCCCTAAAAGTGAGTAGTGGAATGACACGTAAGGAGACTATGCTCCAGTGGTGGGTCAAACACAAGATGGGCAACACAAGTAAACGAATAAGATACAAACAAATGATAGTGTCCATAAAGCCAGCCATAGGTATGCAGGAGGCAGGCTTTAAGCCCACTTCAGGTTTTTGGTAAGATAACAATAGGTCTTTTTGTATCAGACAGCTGGGCAGTGTAGCACGCTCAACCTTCAAAGGTCCAAAATGATACGTGTAGGGGTGAAAGATGTTTCAGTGAGGTGCCCGTCGTTTTAAACTGCGAGTGTGTGAACAGAAAACATTGCACGAGTATCCAGAAGATGTGGTATGCTCTGTAATCTACAAAACATTGCCACTGATGGCAACTGTTGCAGGAGATATAGTTTTCGTATAGCACTATGCTTGTTTTTTTTAAAAACCCGATTACCTAATTTGTATCAGTGTTAGTAAGACTATACTTTTGTAACCTTAACCCCACTGAAACTAAATGTTTTTTAAAATGTAAATCAACGTATTAAATCAGTTTGCGCAGTGTTGCTAGACCTGAAAGGCATGCACACACGGTTTTTGTTTTGCTTTATCTTTGTTGCTTACTTGTAATGCCAGAGAAATCGAGGGAAGGCATTAAGCAGGTGACCATTAGACAGTGAATTAGGGGATGGCTTTAAGAGTCCCACGGTCTGACAGAGGGAACTCAGGGAGTCTGACTTTTGCATTTTCCAACATGACAGCCAGAGAGAACAAATGCTTCACTCTTCACAATTAGAAATTAAGTACACATGGCTAAGAATGGTCTATATTATAGTTCATAACCAGCTGCCCACTCAGGCCTGCAATTCACATTTTGGCTTTATCTCCTGGGTTATTTTATCCGTTTCTCTCGACTAGAATCGTTCATAATTCTAAATTACTCTCACTTTCATCTGCCACCCATTAGTGCACCTCTACACAAGTACTCTTACCTTTTGGTACTTCAGTGCACAATCAAGAACACTTTATCAAATTGGATTTATTTCACACACTTCATCTTCAGCATGATAATGTGCATCCATGCCTGCACGAATTCGTTTCGGGCATGAATTCTTAATTCAACCTTTTACTTAAAGTTTCATACATTATTCACACATCCCCTTCAAACATGTGTAACCTCGTTCTGCACTCGTGAGCACTTTGGCCCATGTGCCTTTCTTTACTCCTGTCCTTTCCATCCACACTTGCTTTGTCAAGTTGCAAGATACATAACCTGCAAAAGAAAGCCGCTATTTCATTCGAAAGGTGGGTCGGGTAATTTGTCCACAGTAATTCTTGTGCTAAGGCAAGTATTTTTGGCACACCACTATGGACTACAGAACTTTTTCTTCACCAGTCCTTAGAACCTTTCAACTGATAGATTGTTCCGCTTATTGCACTACAATGTTTTAACATGCATTTAATTTCATGCAAGTTAGTTGTTTCCCATTATCCTTGACAAATGTCACAGGAAGCTTCACAGAAGCATAAATGTGTGACATAAACCTCAAAATAGAAGCTGTGAATCGATCAACAAATTTTTCCTGAGGTTCACCCTAGTGGTAGTTAATCGTGGCCAAGGTATGCTTGTAAATCCTTACTGAAGTATGATCATGTCCATAATTCTCCATGACTTCCTTAAATCCGTTTTATTCTTGAAGGTTTACATATTCGAAATGGTGCCAAGTACTTATTTTTTTAGATTTAACACTAGCAACCTAGTTGTGCAAATGGTTGGACTTTTGTATCCATTGGAGCCACGAAAGGTCATCTTTGATTTTACTCTAGGAGACTGCTCCAATTGTGTCCTTAGTATGCCAAATGTAAATCCTTTCCTTCATCCTAATAGCACCGTTATAATTTACAATGCCATCTTGACATAAAACGTTTACCACTGCAGCACATATCCAATGGTGCATTGTATTTACTTGGCTGTTTATAATATATGAACTTCTTTAATGACTTCCTTTCTGCTTATACCTTCTGTGGAAATTACCTTGTTTGATCTGTGAGACTGCATGTTTGTTGCCATTTCCACCTGTGATATCACAACTCTCAGGAAAATTGACGAGAAATTATTTGTTTCTCATTCTAGACATATAAATTATTTGTTTCTCATTCTAGACATACAGTCCAAAATGAAAGTAGCATCCTGCATCCTAAATTAACACTTGTTTATAATATGTGTAGCCTTCTCGGCCAGTTGTTTGTTTTTGACAAATGACTTCGGGAGTTAAGGCAACAGGCTGATTGTGCCACTAGCAGAGGACAGCAAACTGCTCTGTATCCTATCTGAGATCAGGACCGTTTCTACCATTAGGCAAGACAAGGCAGCTGCCTAGGGCGGCAAAAGAGGGAGGGCGGCAAAAACCATGAATTTGAAATTCCCCTTGAGTGAATGGCCGCCAAGTCTTGCCTAATGATAGACACGGCCCTGCCCCTTGAGTGAACTGTCTTCGACCTCGAAAGCGCATTAGCGCCTTCTAATATTCAACGTGACCGTGACGTGAGGTGGTGTGACGTCACGGTCGGCGCCCGTGCGTGCCCGCTCTCGTAGGACCACCTCGTGGTCGCCTGCACCGCTCATCCCCCAAGGCAACGCCGCACCGACACCCAGACTACAGGTGAGGATCTCTTCTAAGGCGCGAACAGGTCTGCTCGTGTTGGCTGGTGCGTAGGCGTAGCCTACATCACTGGGGACTGCATGCACCGTCTATCTGCGCCCTGTGCCAGCCCACAGCAGCGCGCTCACGCTGGGAGCAGCTCAGCGCGAGTCGCCGTCGGCGCGGCTTTATCTCCCCTCAGCGTGGGGCTGGAGAGGCCTGCTCCGGCGGGAGAGGAAGGAGCCGGTGCAGACACAGAGCCACTCATGCCCCCCGTCTCTGGTGAGACTGCCAGCTGCCATGCCCAGGTCTGTGGAGACTAAAGGAGGCCAGCCTTATTCACGATAAGAGGCTTCCTATGGAGGTAATATCTATACATTATGTAAGACACAGGTGAATGGATGTGATGGGGTAAAGTGGAAGGCTAGATAAATTGGTTTATTTTAAGCCCTAGCTAGCGAGCAACCAGGCGTTTGTGCTTTTGTTTTTTGAGCGCCTAGGAGCTACAGTGTTCTTACTCGGTCAGTGTTCAGGGGCACGCCACCATGAGAGGCTGTGTTAAAATATGGTGCATCAGTGGGCGACAACAGACCAAAACGTGCGTGATAGCTGCTTAATGCTTTGAGCACTATCCCCGGGTCGCAGAATTTCGAGGCGCTAAGGGAAATATGAGAAGGTCACACCCCCATCCCCCAGTTTTTCCTGTTTTAAATTATAACAAATGGTACATTCTCTAGCACTTCACTTTATGCGGAAATGTCTCAAAGTGCGTATGAATATTTTACTTTGTAAAGCCCAATAAACTAGTTGCATGGGTCAAAATTGATCAGGCTTAACGACTACTTTATCCAGGTTAGAAAGTGATACACATTTTAAAGGTGATTTGACCTGTAGTGCAAGGAGCCTTAGCCAAATAGTATTGTTTGTGTATGCAAAGCAGAAGTGACGGACCGAACGAGACTGTGATATAAAGACACCTTTTAAAAGGGCTGATGAAATTGAGGAAGGTTCTTACTTAAAAGCATCTTAAAGTATTTGGTGCATGTGTTTTTAAAACATATTGGACACGGCGCAATCAGTCTTTCATCCCTTTCCTTTAATGTCTCGGGACAAACTATTTATGCTTACACAGTGACGTGTGTTTAAGAACTGGTAGGAATATCTTAGGGTACCTGTTCTCTCAAAATTGATCGATTTTATGTAACTGTAACATCGCCGATGAAAATACGATGTTCCTAATAGATAAGGGGCACCACAAGAGGCTAGAACGCTGACTCGCCATGCTGGCTGGCTTCACTGGAAATACATTTTGAGAACAATTACAGCATTGGCCTGTACCTGGAGGCATAGCAGGTGAGGTAATGCGGAGTAACACCAAGTTGTGTTGCATGGCGGATGTGGGGCTTGAGCATTGGTATCGTAAATGCTTTGTCCATGTTAGGCCTGAATACATTTCCATTCAAGGTATGGAATTGAGGTTGCAATTTCTTTGCTTGTGAGCAGTGCTTGAAATGAGAAAATAGAAGGGCAGGTATTCTGTACCAGAATACCTGTACGTCACTCTTGAGAAGTGCCGGTACTCTCCCTCTTAAAATAAACAAGCATTAAAAATGCAATAGATCTCGCCTTTCATTAAGTTAAAGCCATTTGCTTTGCTATACAATACCAGTAGCAAAGCAAATGGCTTTAACTTAATCAAAGGCGAGACCTATTGCATTTTCAATGCTCTTTTTTAATGTATTTTGACATTTAAGTGCCCGTGCCGAGGACAGGAAACCACTGGCTCTAAATAGGCACTCCCACCTAAAATGGTAAATATGGGAGGTTTGCAGCAGATCACACACGTATCCAGGCGCCTTGGTGCTTGTTTGACTACTTGGCACTCTCTGTACTTTCTCTGCCACCACACTATAGTAGATCTTTACTTTTTATAGGCCCCGGAGGTTCAATGCATTGCACTTCAGCCAGGATCTTCATTAACCCTCTCGCCAGGTACCATTATTCTTGAAAGATTGTTGTTTTATAATCAAATCTTCTGAATTTAGACCGATTTACATTTCAGTGTTGAGGAGAACTGGCACCTCACTTGTGTTCTCTATAATTCTCTGTGACAGGGATTCTAAGATACTGCAAGTTCGTGCACAATTGCTGGCGTCGGTAAGTGGCCGTGGGCTAGGGGGCAGGGTAGGTAGCAAGTGAGCTCTAGGAGAGTAGGGAAAGTGTCATGCTTTATTTCCCCTCTTGCCTCCACCTGCATTAATCACATTAGCAAACACAGCCTAGCCAATAGCAGAAGACATTTCTATAAATAGTTTCATTTCTTTTCATAATAAAGCTACTGCATTCAGTTTTAAAATGTCCACAATTCCCCTGCCTCCACACGCGTGGCTCCTATAAATGTAGCTGGGAGAGAGTCTGTGTAGACCGCCTCCGCCAACTAGCTGTCGGTGACCATTTGTAATGAGAGACTTAAAGCAGCGGTGTCCAGCGCGGCCACCATAAAAGTCGTAGCGCTCCTACAGGGCGGGGGTGTTAGACTCCTGGTCAAAAGCGATCCTTCTTCGGGACTGCCACAACTTTCTAGTACAGTTGCTTTCTCCTAACTGGACACTTCTATTTCTATTTTATTTTTTGGGGTTTTTGGGGTGTGCTTTAAGTTAGTCCTTCAGTCTTCACCAGTCAGTTTTGCGAGGGTATTTGGTGATGAATTATTATTGAATCACGTCCAAGTGTTAAATGTTTTTGCAGACTAGGCTGCTAGTTAGAAAATGTTAACTTGTTGCATTCACTCCCTAGTACTTGGTAACCAAGAGAGGTGGGCTGAAGAATAAATTAACTTAAATTAAATGAACTAGCCGGGATGACAGGGGGAGAGAGTGATGGTAGTAAAAGGGAGGGGGCGGCATTTTTCAATTCTCGCCTAGGGTGGCAAAACACCTAGAAACGGCCCTGTCTGAGATAATGTGAATATATCCATTCTGATTGAGGGCATTTTGAGCCACTGGTTAAAAAGGTACTGTTAACTATGGCACTCTTAATATTTGCATTTTTGACAACATTTTCCGAGCAATTCTTTTTGGTTGAGAAATAGGAATAGGTGCACAGCACAGAACAAACATTGACAAAACCAGTAGGTCTGAAAGAACTATTGGCTTTCTCAATGTATTTAGCCATTTTGTACACAAGCGTGGGTGCTGTTCAGCACAGCTAAAAGCTAGTAGAGTCATTACAGACCACACATTTTCAATTGAAATGACCATTCCTTTTGCAGAGACGTACAGTTTTACTGATAAAAGTATACAGGGCACAAGCGCTTGTTCAAATGTCATTACCTAGAGTATTGCTTTATTTTGAGCATATTAAAATATTTATTTCCCCAACACTTCAGAATTACAAAAACATTTGCTTCATTTGTGCTTTCCGCATTCCGATGTATTCTGAAATATCTGCACCGTTCATTTACAGCCATTTCTATTTTAATTTGTGCTAGATAAAAAGCCTTTCCTTTCACAGCAAGATTGTCATATAAATCAGTTAACTTTGAAGTCCGAGAAAGAAAACACCAAGCTCTATCGGAAGACCGAGCCTTACTTTTGACATCTTTCTTCGAATGCTCAGCAAATTTGACCAGAATAAAAATGTTAAGGCCTGTTTTATAAATGTGAAACACCCAAGATGATGGACGGAATGTTGCACAATGGCAAAACATTCACCCCCCAGTCACAGATCTGGTTTTAATCCATCGTTATTTTGCTCACCAAGCCACCCCAGTTCAGACATGGCCATATGCAAATCAGTCTTGACCCTGTGCCTCATGGGAACAGTCCAGACCGAACTGCCAAGCCATGTCTTCCCTGGACCGGAATCAAGCATTCTAGGACCGGTTTCTGGCTATCAGCCGCCTTCAGCCAGGATAGCTTGACTCCAGTGGCGTAGTGAGCACGGGACCCACGTCTGGGCATACCCTTCCAACATAGGGTGAACAGCAAAACACACAAGATGATGGACGGAATGTTGCACAACGGCAAAATTCAAGCAAGCCTGGCTGAAGACGTCTGAAATGCCAGAAACCGGTCCTAGGAAGCTTGTTTCCGGTCTAGGGAAGGCATGGCTTGGCAGTTCGGGCTGGGCTGTTCCCATGAGGCACAGGGTCAGACTGATTTGCATATGGCCATGTCTGAACTGGGGTGGCAGAGTGGGCTAAAGAACGGTGATGGATTAAACCCAGATCTGTTGACTGGGTGTGAGTGTTTGATTGGTTCAGATACTCCGTCCATCACCACCCCCTTTTGTACCGCTTTGTTTACAAGCATGAGCACTCATTGAAGAATACAAGGAACAGTGGTAAAAAGGCTATGCTCTACTGGAGGGACAAACTCAAGCTGGACAGTCTAAAACAAATAAAGCCATTGATAGAAAGCAAGCAAGTGTGAGATACAAAGCCAGTGGTAAGTAATGGGCGTAATGCATTCCAAGGAAGCTTTCAGAATGTCCCCAAGATAATTCTAGCAAACCAGACCGATGCGCAGCCTGGTAGGCTTTGACCTCTAAATGGCCATTTTACGTGAGGAATTCTGGATCAAAAGTGGGCCGTTACAGTTACCAGACTGGTTGCAATTGCCCTGGCTTAACACTAGGTGGTCCCTGAAGAAAGTTGCTAATTTTACAGGCTAGTGTAAAATGCAAGGTCTGTCTGTACACAATAATAGAATAAAAGGCAATTGTGCCTGAAAACAGACACTGGTCGAGTGTAAATGAGCTTTGTGGCAAAAAAAAAGCTGTCACTTTTTTTCCCCCCCAAGCATTGGCAGGTGGACTTGGGTCTAGTCTATTCTGTGTAATTTGTATAGCACATGGCTACCCAAAGGCCCTTCCAGCTCTACAAACAACACATCAGCTACAGGGCTCATTGCACATCCAGCAGAGGGACTAAAATAGAAAGGTCTAAAAGTGTTTCCTGAAAGTGAGTTCTGACTGGTTCATTCTGAGATCCACTGGGAGGGCATTACAGAATTTAGGAGCTAAGTGGGTGAAGGAGTAACACCCCACTCCTTGCCTTTTTAGTCTTGGGGACCAGCAGCAGCCTTTGATCTCTTTTCACAAGAGTGCATGTGTAGGATGTACTGTTGGCCCAGCTTCTACAGCATTCATGAAAAACATGAATCTGTATTCATTGTCAATTCAAAACTAATTAACAGTTTATTGTTGTAGGCAACCAGATGATTCCTAGTGAGTATGACTTCATCTGATAAAGACATCTAGCCACAAATTCCTTACCTTTGAACTTACAGGCATCAGGCTGGATCCTGAAGATTTTCTTAGCAGTACCACTGCGTACCAGTGGGTTGGGTTGTCGACTCCACGTGACGTCCATGTCATTAATATACCCGCTACTCTGGTGCACTGACATCAGTACTTTTCACGACTTTCAATGCCAGAAGTGCGAAGCCATGAAGTGACTGACCATGGTGTGTTAAAAAATGAACAGATAGGGCTCTGAAGAAGACATCAACCACACTTAAAATCAATTCCGCAGTGTGCGGAGGATGGGTGAGTCAGTAAGGAATCTGCAACTAGATAATGTCTCTTCCAGATAAGGCGTTACCGAAGGTAAGTAACTTGTCCATCTGATAGACATCTAGCTTCAGATTCCTTACCTTTGAACAGATACCCAAGCAATACCATCCCCGGAGGAGGGACTACGGAACGACTTAGTCCAGAAAATCCTGAAAAAACGGAGTGACCAAACTGGCCTTTTCTGCGAACCTTGGGAATCCAGGCAGTAGTGTCTGGCGAAAGTGTGCAGTGATGCCGGCTTGGCAGATATCGGAAACTGGAACACCACGCTGAAGAAGTGGCTGCTTTTTGCCTTGGTGAAATGGGCCAAAAGCCCTTCAGGGAAATCCTTCTTCACTAAGGCGCAACAGATTTTTATACAGAGGATAACCCATTGGGATATAGTTCTTTTCTGGACTGCAGGGCCTTTCTTTGCACCAACATATCCTATAAAGAGTTGGTCATCCACCCGGAGCTCTCTGGTTCGATCGAGATAGAATGATAACGCTCTTTTTGGGTCCAGACGATGGGGTAGCTCCCCTGCCTTGTAAGGGTGCGGTGGTGCAAAGAAAGTGGGCAGGGTAACCGACTGTTCCAGATGGAAGGGTGTTACAACATTAGGCAGAAAGGATGCCCTAGTCTGAAAACACCGTCTGGTAAGGAGGCTGTGAAGATAGCGCCTGCATTTAACTTACTCTCCTGGCAGAGGTTATTGCCACCCAAAAAGCTTTCTTGATGGTGTGCGACTGCAGAGGGCAGTTATGCAGTGGCGCAAAAGGTGCACATATCAGAAAGGTGAGAACCAAATTAATGTCCCACTGTGGTATAATAAAAGGTGAAGGAAAAAACAAGTGGGTTAACCCCTTCAAGAATCTCTGCACTAGAGGAGATTTGAAAAAGAGAGGACTGATCAGGTAGCCGAAGAAAAGAAAGGGCCGAAAGGTAGCCCTTCAATGTGCCCAGAGCATAGCTTTGCTTGGCCAAAGAAAGTATAAACAGAAGGATTTTAGATAAGGGAGCAGAAATGGGTCAACAGACCGGTCTGTACAATATTTACAAAATGTGTTCCATCTGCAGGCATATACCGATTTCGTGGAGGAGAGACGCCTGGCTGCCAAGATAAACTCAAAGACTTTGGGAGGGAGGTCAAAAGCTGTCAACTGTCGCCACTCAATCTTCACACAAGGAGGCGGAGAGTGGACGGGTTCTGGTGGAGAACCCTCCCCTGCTGTTGCAACAGAAGACCCTCCCGAAGGGGCATCCTGACTGGAGGATCGTTGCTCATGTCTAGAGGCTCGGGATGCCAAGCTCTCCGTGCCCAGCCCATAGTCACAAAAATAACTTGTGCCTGGTCGCTCCTGATCTTCTTGAGCCCTCTGGGCAGGAGTGGCATGGGTGGAAAGTTGTATAGGGGGCTTGAGCTCCACTTGCGGCGAAAAGCGTCGCTGAGTGAAAGCAACCTTGGAAAATCCAACAAGCAAAACTGCTGACTTTGTGCATTCTATTCAGAGGCAAACCTATCTAACCACGGCTCTTCCCACCTCTGAAAGAGACTTTGTGCCACCTCCGGATGAAGACTCAATTTGTGATCCGCAAGGCACCTTGGCTGAGCTTGCCGCCCAGACTTTGAGAATCTTCCGGGTGTTGAACCACCAGGGAAATGCTATGCTCTTACAGCCAAGTCCAGACACGCATGACCTCTTGACTAAGAGTTCACTATCCCACTCCGCCCTGTTTGTTGCAGTACCCAATGATGCTAGTGTTGTACGTGAACACCTGTACGAGCCTTCCCTTTATTGACGGCAAAAAGACTTTCAATGCCAATCGGATTGCCTGAAGCTCCAATAGATTGATATGGAGCTTGGTTTCTGCCGGAGACCAGAGTCCTCTGATGATCACCTCCCCCAGGTGGCCAACCCATCCCAGAAGGGACGCATCCGTCACTACTGTGAGATCTGGGTGGGATGGGAGGGGTTCTGCCCTTGAACCAATCTGAGTCCGTTAGCCACCACTGCAGGTCTCTCGCAGTTCCCTCTGAAATCTGAACCAGGTTGGTAAGATTTCCTTGATGCTGTGCCCATTAGAAATTCAGGTCCCACTTTGAAGCCCGCATGTGCTACCATGCGAGGTTCACTAGCAGGATGCAGTAGGTCATGAGGCCTGACCGCCTCAGAGTCATTCTCTCTAAAATCCAGGATAGAGGCGGAAACATCGGTATCATAGCCTGAACATCCTGGGCTCGCCTCTCGGGAGGATAGAACCAAAACTGCACCGTGTCCAGAATGGCTCCAATGAAAGAGAAGAGAGCGTCTGAGAGGGAGTCAGGTGTGACTTTGGTACGTTGATAGTGAACCCCAGCGAATGCAGGAGGTTTGCCGTAGCCTGGAGGTGCCAGACAACTGCTTAAGGGCGAGCCTGCCTTCAACCCTTCAACAACCAGTCGTCGCGATAGGGGAAGACTGTAACCCCGGATTTCCACTGATGGGCTGCGAGCACTGATATCACCTTTGTGAACACCAGAGGGGCACTGGTGAGGCTAAAGGGAAGCACCACAAATTGAAAGTGCTCGTGACCCACCAAAAGCCGCAGGTAGCGATGATGGGCAGGCAGGATCGGAATATGAAAATAGACTTCCTGCAAGTACAGCGCTACCATCCAGTCTCCCGGGTCCAAGACAGACAGGACCTGAGCACAGGTGAGCATTTTGAATTTCTCCTTTTTGAGGAAGTAATTGAGGGCTCTGAGGTCTAGGATGGGACAAAGGACTCTGTCCATCTTAGGGACCAGAAAGTAGTGGGAATAGCAACCACTGCCCACTTAGGCCTGGGAACACTCTCAATAGCTCCCTTGGCCAAGAGAGTTTTGACTTCCTCGCAAGGCTAGGTAATCCTCTGTACACTGGAGGTGTAGATGGAGGAGCAGCCTCGACGGTGAGGAAGTAGCCTCCTCTGACTATTTGCAACACCCACCTGTCCGATGTAATGTTTTTCCAGTGGTGGAGATGATGGCATATTCTGCCACCGTTGGGCCGAGAATGATTCTAGGAGTTCGGACTATGATGATTTTGCGGTGGAGGCGGGTATGGTGGCTTGGCTCAGCTCGACTTCTGGTTTCCTGACCCACGAGTCCCAGGTGAACCGTGTCCACCGCCCTGCAGAGGTTGCTGAACTTGCAGGTTCCTCTACCCTGAATAGGACTGGCGGGGGTGGTAGCCCCTTCTTTAGCCACGAAAGTAGCGAAAGGTAGATGGAGCTCTTGGGGCAGTGGTGAGGCCCAAAGACTTGGCCATGGCCCACAAGTCTTTAAAGCGCTCAAGGGCAGTATCCGACTTGTCTCCGAAGAGACTAGAGCCATCAAAGGGCATGTCCATGAGGTTAGCCTGGACATCCCCCGAAAAACCAGACTTTCTCAACCAGGTGTGGTGACAAATGGCCACCGTCATGGAAATCGCCCTACCTAGAGTCCGTTGTGTCCAAGCCACCTCTCATTGTGAACTTAGCTGCATCCCTCCCGTCAGATAGCTCGGGAGAGTAAAGCCTGTTCCTCCTCCGAGACTCTGGGCTGCACCTGCCATATGGAATGGGAATAACGGGCCAATAGATTTGCGGTGTTCACCGACCTCCATGCCAGACTGGTCAAAGGAAAAAAAAAGGGTTGCCAAAGTTCTCCAGTCTCTTGGATTCCCTGTCCGGGGGCCCCTGTGCTGGGCTTGGACCAAGTCCCTAGAAGGACATCTGTTATGGCCTCATTAAAGGGCAGTAGGTTTTCCGAACTAGAGACCCCAGGCTGAAGGACCTCTGTCAAGACATTAGTCTTGCCTGCGACTGTAGGAAGCTGCAGGTCGAGGACCTCTGCAGCCCTAGGCACCACCATGGCAAAAGATGATCCCTCCGTAGCCAGGGTAGGAGAGGGAAGCATGCCAGAGTCTGGGGAGGTGTCAACCACTGGCATCACCCAGTTCCTCGTACCAGTCCAGATCTTGTTGCTGCGGGATTTCTAAGGGATCCTACTCCCCCTCCCAATCCTCTTCTTCCATCCCTAACCCTTTATAATATGGCGGAGTAAACAACATAGAGCCGTACTGCTACGTCGGCGCTAGTCTTTGTGTCGGAGAACGTCCGACAGGCTCCATGTTGTCTGGAATGAGGACCGGGGAGGCGTCGTGATGTGACTCCTGGGTAGGTCCCTGTGGTGGTGCGACGGGCATCTGAGCCATACGGCTCAATGCTGTTTTCTCTGCCCTATTCTTTCATTGGAGTGATTCTGCACACGGTGCAGTTTCAGGCCTATCTTTCCGAATGGCAAGTCCAGGCTAGGATACCAATGTTAAAGCCTCTATCCTGGATTTTGGTGAGAGTGACTCTGAGGCTGTTGAGCCTCATGGCCTCCTGCATCCTGCTAGTGACCCATGCACGGTGGCGCATGTGGGCTCTGCCATGGGACCTGAAGTTCTAATGGGTGCAGCATTGAGAAAATCTCACTGACCTGGTTCAGGTTTCAGAGGGAACTGCAAGAGACCTGTAGTTGTAGCTAACAGACCGCCATTGATTCAAGGGCAGACCCTCTCCCTTCCCCACCCAGATATCACAGAAGTGACGGATGCATCCCTTCTGGGATGGCAACCTGGGGGAGGTGAAGATTCAGAGGAGTCTGGTCTCCTGATTTGCACCGAAAGCCTTTTTGCCATCAATAAAGGGAAGGTTCGTACAGGTGTTCACGGACAACACTACCGCCATGTGGTACTGCAACAAACAGGGTTGAGTGGGGTTGTGGACTCTGTCAAGAAGCCCTGTGTGTCTGGACTTGGCTGGAACAGCAGGACATTTCTCTGGTGGTTCAACGCCTGGCCTGTTCTCTGAACGCCAGAGCGGACAAGCTCAGCTGAAGGTGCTTTGCGGTTCACGAATGGTGCCTCCATCTGTAGGTGGCACAAGGTCTTTTTCAGCGGTGTGGAACGCCTTGGTTAGATCTGTTCGCCTCTGAAGAGAACGCACGTTAGCAGTTTTGGGCGTTGGAATTTCCAAGGAGCCTCTCGCTCTGCGATGCTTTTCCCTGCGCGTGGAGCTCAGGCCTCCTATACGCCTTTCCGCCCATACTACTAGTGCTCAAGAAGATCAGGAGGGACTGGGCTCAAGTTATTCTTGTGGCTCTGGATTGGGCACTGAGAGTTTGGTATCCCGAGCCACACATGAGCATTGATCCTCCAATCTGGCTGCCCCTCCGGGAGGGTCTTCTGCTGCAGCAGCAGGGGAGGGTTCCCCACCAAACCCGTCCACACTCCTCCTCCTTGTGTGGAGATTGAGCTGCGACAGTTGACCGCTTTTGACCTTCCCGATGGAACACATTTTGTAAATATTGTACAGATCGGTCTGGTGACCCATTATCTGTTCCCTTATCTGAAATGCATCTCTTTATGCTTTCTTAGGCCCAGTAGGGCTCTGCTCTGGTTACATACAAGGTTTACATTTCGCCCCTTTTTCCTTTTCTTCGGCTACCTAATCAGCCCTCTCTTTTCAAATCTCCTCTGGTGCAGAGATTCTTGAAGGGGTAACCCACTTGTTTCCGCCTTCACCCTTTATTATGGCACAGTGGGACCTTAACTTGGTTCTCACCTTTCTGATGTGTGCACCGTTTGAGCTGCTGTATATCTGCCCTCTGCGGTTGCTCACCATCAAGACTGCTTTTTTGGTGGCAATCGCCTCTGCCAGGAGAGTAAGTAAACTGCAGGCACTTTCTTCACAGCCTCCTTACCTGACTGTCTTTGCGGACAAAGTGGTACTCAGGCTAGGGCATCTTTTCTGCCTAACGTGGTAAGACCCTTCCATCTGAGACAGTCTGTTATTCTGTCCACTTTCTTTGCACCCCGCAAAGGCAGAGGAGCGTCTCCATCATCTAGACCCAGAAAAGAGTGTTATCGTTCTACCTCGATCGAACCAGAGATTTCCGGGTTGATGACCAACTCTTTATAGGATACTTGTGGGCAAAGAAAGGCTGTGCTGTCCAAGGCTGTGCTGTCCATTAGAGGATTATATCCTGATGGGTTATCCTCTGTATAAAAAGTCTGTTATGCCTTAGCGAAGAAGATCCCCCTGAAGGGTTTAGGGCCCATTTCATCAGGGCAAAAGCGGCCACCGCAGCTCTCCAGCGTGGTGTTCCCATTTCCGATATCTGCCAAGCTGCCACGTGGGCATCTCTGCACACAATCTCCAGACGCTACTACCTGGATTCCCCGGTACACAGGGAAGGCATGTTTGGTCGCTCTGTTTTGCAGGATTTTCTGGTCGAAGCCGTTCTGCCGTCCCTCGTCCAGGGATGGTATTGCTTTGGGTATCTGTTCTAAGGTAAGGAATCTGCAGCTAGATTTCTCTATCAGATGGCCAAGTTACTTACCTTCGGTAACGCTTTATCTGATAGAGACATGATCTAGCTGCAGATTCCTTACGCTCTGACCCATCCTCCCCGCACTGCGGAATTGATTTTACGTGTCAGGGATGTCCTCTGCAGGGCCCATCTGTTAATTTTTTAACATACTGTCGTCAGTCACTTCATGGCTTTGGGCTTCTGGCATGGAAAGTCGTGAAAAGTACTGACGTCAGCGTAGTGGTTATATTGATGCCGCAGACGTCACAACGCCGACTAAGTCGCACGGAGCCTACCAACGCCACATATGGGCACGCAGTGGTACTGCTAAGAAAAATCTTCAGGATCCAGCCTGTAGCCTGGAAGTTCAAAGGTATGGTATCTGTGGCTAGATCATGTCTCTACCAGATAAGGTGTACTAAGGTAAGAAACTTGTCCTTTAATGACAGGCTGTAGGAGTGAGAGTAATTCAGTAAGAGAAATGAAAACTTTAAAAAGCACAAGTTAAACTACTTCAGGTTAATATTCCTAACATAAACAAGTTTGCCCTTTTGTTGCATATTCTTAAATATTCTTTCAGGAGGCTCTGCTGGTATCTCTGTTTTGTTACCAGAGAAATGAGCAACTCTGGAAATTTCTCCCACCCTTTAACAAATGATGTTGATGAAGATGTTATTGGCTACCCTGATGTGCTTACCTTGTGGCAATTTTTTTATGAAAAAGTATACGCCCAGGCAGACTTCGAGCACAAGAAACTGGCTATTTAAAAGAACATATTATATAAACATTAGACAACAAATTAGTGCAAAGGACTGTAATGATATCAAAAAATATTTTTAATTTCGATATTTAAAAAGAGATAAATAAATATAAGTCTATACATTAGATATACACAATAAAAAATTATTCATTATTTTTGTGTGACTTTTCCTTAGTACATCATAAAACACCAAAACGATTTGATAATAAAAGAATTTTTTGAGTATCTCCGATTTTGCAGAGTTGGGCTGTGTGTGTCAACGCGTTTCGACAAAGTCTTTTGTCTTCATCAGGACAAATGAATGTTCAGCCACTTTTTCTAAACAGAATAAAACATTGTTTTAGATGAATGTACAGCCATTTTTTCTAAGCTGGATAAAACAGTATTTTCGGCTGACAAACAATGACAGTGCATTGCATATTTCTTGACTATATACATCCACTGATATTAAACACTAGAATATCATTCGTTTGAAATCTTCTTAGCCAGACTTGCATTTTTATATGGAACGATAGAAAGCAGGAAAAGTTGGAAAGCATACATTTTTAGTAATGACGATCATCTCTGGTATACTGTAACAATTACACTTTTAAGAAAAATCACAAGACATTTGCCAAAGTAAAGGGGGTGCATGGCTGGTAGAGGATGGCGCAACATTATGGTGTTTGACATCAAAAGAGGAGGGCAAGGGTATTAATCATAGTCAACCATGGTACTTTTTTTCTCGAAAAATCGCTGTTATTTACTTAAGGTGAACATTGATATTACGTTCCTTACCATTTATCTTTATTGAATCCAAAGACAAAGGCAAGAGAACAAATCATATCCACATTTTACAGGGGACCCTCACTAGCCTAATTTATATCAATTTTCTATTACATCGATATAGGCGAAACAAGAACCTAAAAGATCAGATAGTTCACTCTCGCCACAAAGTCAGTACAGGAAATATTCCCTTTGTCCAGAAATCAATAAATGGAACAAATGCAATCAAAGGCACCTCACGCTGTGGATCGTGTCAGCGATTTTTCGAGAAAAAAAGTACCATGGTTGACTATGATTAATACCCTTGCCCTCCTCTTTTGATGTCAAACACCATAATGTTGCGCCATCCTCTACCAGCCATGCACCCCCTTTACTTTGGCAAATGTCTTGTGATTTTTCTTAAAAGTGTAATTGTTACAGTATACCAGAGATGATCGTCATTACTAAAAATGTATGCTTTCCAACTTTTCCTGCTTTCTATCGTTCCATATAAAAATGCAAGTCTGGCTAAGAAGATTTCAAACGAATGATATTCTAGTGTTTAATATCAGTGGATGTATATAGTCAAGAAATATGCAATGCACTGTCATTGTTTGTCAGCCGAAAATACTGTTTTATCCAGCTTAGAAAAAATGGCTGTACATTCATCTAAAACAATGTTTTATTCTGTTTAGAAAAAGTGGCTGAACATTCATTTGTCCTGATGAAGACAAAAGACTTTGTCGAAACGCGTTGACACACACAGCCCAACTCTGCAAAATCGGAGATACTCAAAAAATTCTTTTATTATCAAATCGTTTTGGTGTTTTATGATGTACTAAGGAAAAGTCACACAAAAATAATGAATAATTTTTTATTGTGTATATCTAATGTATAGACTTATATTTATTTATCTCTTTTTAAATATCGAAATTAAAAATATTTTTTGATATCATTACAGTCCTTTGCACTAATTTCTTGTCTAATGTTTATATAATATGTTCTTTTAAATAGCCAGTTTCTTGTGCTCGAAGTCTGCCTGGGCGTATACTTTTTCATAAAAAATTGTTTTCCCTGACCCAGGAGTCTATCCTTACCAGGGGGTCCTTGATACCTACATAAGCTTACCTTGTGGCAAGTCACTTCACCCATGGTTAGTCACTTAGGAGGAGTGATAATCTGTAAGATGGCCTTCAGGGGTGCCAGAGGTTACAGTTCTTAAACTATGGAGACATTATATGATCTCAACCACTTTCTAAGTATTTATTCTACATAATAAAAAGTCATCTAGAAACTGGTGGAATATATTCTTTTACCAGAGAGAGAGAGAGAGAGAGAGATATATAATGTGCCAGGAAATAGGTTATCTAGACTGATTTGAACCCATTGAAATGTGTCGGCATGTTTTTTTTTAGGTTGAGGGAAGCCCCTCAAACTTCATCAAGAATAGGTTATTTTCAAATTTTGCTGACATTTTCTGAGCTCGTGGCTTTGAGTGGTACTCCATTCTCCTTACTTTTATGTTCAAATCTTACATCTGTAGAGTTAACCCTGCATCCACTGTAGCCATTGGAACTGTTGTCCTGCTCAGAGCTTAGAGAAACTCGCAAAGTTTTAATGGCACCTGGAAAAAAGGTTTCTAGCTTCGAATCAGACTCATCCTCACACTGCTCTTTGACGCTGTCAAGTAAAATCAAACTCCTAAATTTTAATTACAAATTTGATGGCTAAAACTAGGCCTGGAGGAAAGTTGCTGAATTGTTTTAGCAGATATTACACAAAATTCACCTAGAATTCTGCAAAATGCAGATGCATTTTGTCCTCTTTTCCTAATTTCCAATTTAGTTGTGAGGACGCATTTCAGCCAGAAAAAGAGCACAATTGTGTGTGAGGTAAGCAGCTGCTCGTGTTCTGTTTGTTTGTTTCAACCCCGTGCTCTTGTGATAAGATTTTTACTTGAACAATATCTCAATTACGAGGTATAGTGTTGTAATCCCTGGCATTTTGCATAACAAGCATATTGCGAAATTAGATTAGGCTTGTGTATAACAATTAAAAAAAATTGCGTGTCAAACTGGTTACACTTTATTTTTCTGACCTGCGTAATCTGGTCATTTGTAGGTGCATGCTTGCTGGACTCACTCGGTAACTGTGACCCGTTTCTGTGCTTTTATCATTAATTCGAAAAACTTTATTCTATTCTTACGAATCATAAAAGTATATGATTACAGTGATAAAATATATACAATGCATAACAAAATTATTCCATATTAAATTTTGTAAAAATGATGTGTAACCAAACCGCATATATAGTTTCAAAACAAGGTTTTCTGTAGGCTGCCAATTTCTTTATATCAGTCTAAAGGTGTCAGAATAAATAAATAGCTTAAAATTACTTAAAGCCCTATTCCCCTATCACAATTCATATATTTTCCTGATTCGCAAAGCAGTTATAATAAAATTTAACACAGCGCAACAAATGACGGCATTGGACAGAGATCATAAATGATTAAAACCGTCCAGATATGAGCAAGGGGCAATTTCCCTCAGAATGGGCCTAATAAAACGTGCCCTTACATCTTTATATAAAGTACAAAACAGCATAAAGTGCATTGTGCTTTGTACGGCTGAATTATTGCATGGACAATGAGTCGGTCTCTCACACCAACTCACCGAGATAGGAAAAGCCGCTAGCAACTAAAAGATAAATAAAATTGTTGGATTTTTGGCGACCCATAGAATGGGGTTTCATCATCCAGGTTAGGTAAAACTAACTCCTTATAATAGGCATTTTTAATCATTGATTTTATATTAGATGGTGTGCCATCTGGATTTTCAAAAACAATTTCTAGGCCTATCTTACTTAAAGCATTTTTGACATAGCAGAGCCAGGGAATAGACAAAACATTTTCTAAACTTAAACAATCCCTTATAATCGCTCTGGTAAATGATAACTATTCGGATGACCACACTTTCCCCCATAAAATCAGGGGCGCGATTTTGACTCTATCTTCAACAAAATCCAATCACAGCTCTGAAGGCAACATTTTGTAGGAGAGCTGGTGGGAACCATCAGCAATCATTTTATGAATTTATTTTCCAAAATTTGCAATTGACTGGTTTTTTGACTTCCCCATATCCTGCCCCTTAGGTTGTGACTGACCGACATTTTGATTTATATAAGGTAAGAATTTCTGCCACTGGCTTATGACCCAGTTTAGATTCAAAGCGAAACAGGCCCTCTAAATTTTTGCTGGTCTGTTGTGCCTTAGTCGCAATCGAGTTGTCCCAGTTTAATTTGTTGTTAAAAACATTCCCTAAATATGTAAAAGAAGGGACCTTTTCAATGTTTCTACCGTTAGCCACAAATTTCCTTGTTTTTGTGTTTTTCGGGCCACAGACCATAATAAAAGACTTATTAAAATTGACCTTAAGATCCAACTCTGTCATAAAATCAGTAAAAGCGATCAGGGCTTTTTGTATATTGGCCGTCAAGGTCATCAATACGGTGTCATCCGCATATGATAACAGGGGAACCGGATTTCCTCCTACAGTCGGGTAATCCAAGTGCAGCACCATTGGGAATTTCTCCACCCCATTTGTGTAGAAAAGAAATAAGAAAGGGGCCAAAATGCATCCCTGACATACGCCTTCTGTTGATGCGATGGTCCTAGATTTTTCTCCTCCTGGTCCAAAACATATGGAAACAGAGGTAGATTAATGCATCCTACGTAGGAGGGTAATCAGTGCCTCTTCAAAGGCCATCTTTTCCATAAGTAACCACAGCTTCCCCCTATTAACTGTGTCAAACGCACTGGATAAGTCCATGAAGGCCAAGTGGACCGATCCTCGCTTTGCCTTCATGTACTTACGCATGACTAAGGCCAAATTGAGGCATTGTTCATTCGTACCCATCCCCTTTCGGAAGCCGTATTGTGAATGGGATATCAGGCCAGACTCATTCGCCCAAAGCTCAAACTTTGCATGTTGCGTCAATTAGGGAGATAGGCCTGTAACAAGTAGGATCATTCCTACTGCCCTTCTTGTATATTGGGACCACCACGGCTTCTTTCCAAGAATCAGAGATGCGGCCCACTATTACTGATCTAAAAACATTTGCCAGCAACGGTGCCTAAATTAGGGGATTACTTTTAAACATATCTAAAGGGACACCGTCTGGCCCTGGGGCTTTTGCAGAAATGCCCTTCAGCATTGCAGCTTCAACCTCCCCAACCGTAATGGACAGACTCAATTGGTTAGCAGTTGCAAAATTAACGGCTAAGTCTTCTTTTTGATTTTGCAATGATACATCCTTGGGATTAAAAAGATTTGGAAAATGGACTACCCATACATCTTCAGTTATTATTGATTCCATATTCCTCACCTCGTCTGTAAAGAGTGGACGGTTTATGACTTCCCAGAAGCCTTTAGAGTCCTTAAGGGCACCAGCTCTCTCACGGTCATCCCAAGCAAGGCTTCTTAACTCTTCTTTTTTTTTTTTTACCAATTTATAGGTTTGTCTTGCTTTCCTAATTAAATCCCCAGCACGTGGGACCTTGTGCAGGGCTTTTTTGAGATCTTTTTGTGCCTTGGAGCACGCGGCATTAAACCATTTTACAACCTGTGGTTCTTTTCTCTTTATGGACCTTGTCAAATTACTAGCCACGTCTCTACAAATTTCTTCAAAACTCTGTATGACCTCCGAACTAAGAACATCGGATAGGCATATCATGACCTTAATAATATAAGATCGTACGATGTTCTCTTCAAATTCAATGGGGTTTATTTTACTCCATTTTAATCTCACGCCTTGGTTAGTTATAATTTAAGGGGAGATCATCACTATTACTCTTTGCTACCTTTATTCGTAAACTGACGACCAGGGTGTTATGATTACTAGTGGGGTTCAGGTTTCACCATAAAATGTTCAACCAAATGGGAACATTTCCTAGAAATCAATATAAAATCTATAGTACTTACCCTACCCCCTCCCTGGAATGTTGGGTACTGATTAAGTGGAGTACAAACCAGAGTATCAACAAAACATAATTCGTTAGTTACGATGATATCATTTAGAGCCTGGCCCTGGACAGGGTGTTTAAAATGTGGAAGTGGTTGATTTTCAATATCTAGCAACCCACAAACCATGTGCGAGCTATACCGGCATATGGTGCAATTGAAATCCCCCAGCCAAATTATACAAACAGGAAAACATTTAACTACGATCTTTTTTATCTCCTCTTTTAAATTAATAATTACCCCACTATCCTTGGCCTGTGATGTATAGTTATTGGTGTAAGTGGGATAGTTTGATCGGGTTAGGGATGGAATGTGAATATTGTCCAGCAGCTGAAGAACGAGTAGATACTCCAGCCCAGATGTAATGTACTTCTTTCTCTCCAAGCACCAGTGTACGGACCTGGCTAAGACCAATGAGAAGGTCAAATCAGTTGAGCTTAAGGCTAATAGCTTAGTGGACGATGTGAGCCAATTGCAGCAAGAGGTGTGAGACCTCCAGGCCTCGAAGGCTCTCACGGATCACAAGCTTGACGATTACGAAGGGAGGGTCACGCGTAATAACATCCGAATCCTTGGAATACCCGAGAAGTCAGAAGGCCCGACTCCGGACCTGTTTGTTGAAACTCTTGTTTTGAACCACCTTAAGCCTAAAGGTCTTAGCAACTTCTTTACAGTTGAGCGTGCGCATAGGGTCCCAGGAGGTAGGCCGAGACCGGGAGCACTACATCGCCCCATGATTGCAAGGGTCCTGAATTTTCGAGACAGGGATGTAATTCTGCAAACTGCATGTAATGGTCCCCCCTTGAAGTACGAAAATGCAACACTTTTCTTTTTTCCGGATTTTACCCAGATGGTTCAAAAACAGCATCAGAATTTCCTAATGGTAAAGAGGAGACTGAGGGACAAGGGACTAAAATATGCAATGATGTTCAGAGTGGAACTCAATGGGAAGGCCTGGTTTTTTGACAATCCCGAGGTGGTGTCGGATTGGTTGGACAATGTGATTGCGGCTGACAAGGAGGATCAAAATCGGGGCGAAGCAGCAGACCAATAACTAAGTGTAATAGTGTTACTGAGTTAAATAGCAGGTTGTTATTATTGGGGGTGGTATGGATATGTAACGTTTCTCTTGATTTGCTACGTTTGTAAATGTGTAGTCCTACGCTGACCTTACATGAGGTAGCTGTGATGGAGCAGGGGGCGGGATGGGTGGCGGGCTGAGTGGGTCCTCCCTCTATTTTTTACCTCTAGCTAGTTGTAGATTAGTGTTGGGGTAAATAGGGGCGACAGGCACACTGCTAGTTGGGGATGCACGTAGGCGTTAGGGGATTTTCTGCATTTTTGTATGTCACATTATTGGCATATTATTTTAATGTTTTTATGTTTTGTGTTCAAGGCGTCGAGTTACAACGTAGCTTTTATGTGTTGCAACGGTCAGAGGATTGTCACTTCCTTTTGATGTATGATGATGGGGGTAGGGAACTGAAGGTATTGAGCTGGAATGTGAATGGGTTGGGGGATAAAATTAAACGTAGTGTGGTTTTGCAGTATCTTAAACGTCAGGCGCCTGATGTGGTCTTGCTCCAGGAAACACACTTAGTGGGTAATTCCTGTAAGGCAATGCATAGAATGGGGTACAGGTTGGTGGCTCATGCGGGATTCACATCAGGTTCCAGGGGGGCATGCATCCTGATTCGGAAGGCGCTCCCGTTGGTTGTTGACTCTATTTCTGAGGATGACAGAGGCAGATATGTTGGGGTGACTGGTCGCTGGGAGGGGCAAGTCCTCACCCTATTGTCGATGTATGTTCCCCCGGTTATGCAGCCCACTACTTTCATTGACTTGGGAAAGGTTTTGCTTGATCTGCCGAGGGGGCTATTGATTTTGGGGGGGGATTTTAATGCAGTGGTATCTGGAGCTATGGATGGGCATCTCCAGCATGATACGGGGCGTGCTCGGAGATGGTTGCCCGACTTTCTCGATGCTATGGGTTTGGTGGATTGCTGGAGACTGCTCCACCCGGACCAGAGGCAATACACCTTTCAGTCTGGGGCCCACAGTAGTCTTTCCCGATTAGATTGTTTTGTGCCCGCGGCCCATGCATCTTATGTTACTGAGGCACTTCATCTCGCTTGGAGCATCTCTGATCACTCCCCGCTCTGGTTTCGGTTTTGTGTTGCGTCTGGATCGGCTGGTAGGGTCGCCCCTATTAATACCTGGTATATGCGTAACCCTAGACTTCGTAAAGATCTTATCAAGGCTCTAGAGCATTATTTCCTGGAGAATGTGGGATAGGTGTCCTACTCTGTTTCGCTTTGGGAAGCTTTTAAGACGGTTATCAGGGGTCAGGCTCTGTCATTGATAGCTGGTATGAAAAAGGAGAAGAACAAAGATGTTGTTGAAGCAGAGGCCGAGATAGGTCTCCTGGAGTGAGACCTGGAGCAGGAGGTAACACTTGCTAGACTGCATGTCCTTACCCTTAAACAACTTGACTATAGATCTCTCGCCACCGATAATGCCTGGGCCCTCAGTAGGGAGCAGCAGGGTCGTTTATAGGACCTCGGAGATAAAGCAGGAAAACTTATTGCCTGGCTGGATAAAAAGGATAGGGTGGATCGGGTTGTCCCAGAGCTTGTGACAGCTGGGGGGGCTCGGCTTACCGATCCCCAGGATATTGTGGATAGCTTTGCTGCATATTTCCAAACTGTGTATACCTTGGTCTCGGATCGACCAGAGGAGGACTCCCATTTGCTGCTTCGAGATATACAGCTCCCGTGTTTGTCTGCTGAGGACTGGGATTTTATGAATAGTACCCTTACCACCGATGAAATAGCCCTAGCAATACGTTCCTTGAATTTGGGTAAGGCACTGGGTCCCAACAGGCTCCCAATTGAGCTGTATAAGCTAGGGCCGGATAAGCTGGCTCCTCTTAAAGCTATGTTTGTTGAGGCCTGTGAGAAGGGGATACTGCCTTTTGATCAGAGAGTGGCTTCGGTGGTGGTCATCCATAAAGAAGGGACACCAAAGACTAGCTGTGCCTCTTATAGGCCTATTTCGTTACTGAACGCGGAGCCCAAAATACTTGCTAAACTTCTCTCTAATAGGCTGATTAAAGTGATTAGCGGACTGATACTGCCGGAACAGTCGGGCTTTATTCCCCACAGAAATACGGCTCTAAATTTGCGTTGGTTGCATGGCGTGATAGCTAGGGCTCATACCCTACAGGAACCGGCAATAATAGTCTCGCTTGATGCAACAATGGCTTTTGATACCGTAAAATGGCCGTAGTTGTAGGCAGTCCTGGCTACATTTGGATTTGGGCTCGACTTTATCCGCTGGGTGCGTTTTGTTATATACTGAACCGCTTGCCCAGATAGTGGTAAACAATTGGGTCTCGGGGAATTATCGTCTCGGTCGGGGCACTCGAAAGGGTTGTCCCCTCTCTCCCCTTCTTTTTTCACTGGCCCTGGAACCCTTGTCAGCCTGGACTCGCTGGGAGCCTTCTATCCATGGTATTCGGTGGTCCTCTGACTGAGAGGACCGAATCTTGTTATATGCGGACGATATTTTACTTTATTTGACCTCTCCCAGAAAGTCCCTTATTGTTGTGTGTGAGGTGTTTGCCTCCTTTGGCAGAAATTCAGGGCTGTCAATAAACTGGGGGAAATCTCTTGTTCGTTCTTAGGGGGGAAACTCTGGTTCCTCCGCGAAATTGTTCAATTCAGATTAATACCGGAGGTTTTAAGTATTTGGGGATTTTCATTTACCTGGATCCGGCAATCCGGTATGCGAGGAATCTCCTTCCCCCTTTGCAGAGACTCAGGAGCGATACGGCTAATTGGAAGAAACTTCCCCTCTCGCTGTTGGGGCGCGCAGTCCTTTTTAAGATGATGTCTCTGCCTCATTTTCTTTACGCCCTCCAGAATACTCTAGATATTGTGCCGGCCAGTTATTTCCGTGAGGTGGAAGGGCTACAACGTAGCCTATTTTGGGAGGGTAGACCCGTATTGCTTTAACTAAATTGACGCTCCCATGGTATGATGGAGGTGTTGCATCCCTGATATCAAACAATATTACTGATCTTCCCAGCTGGCTGCCATAAACCAGGGTACCTATGGTTCTGTATCCGATCCCGGATACACGATGGATAGGTGGCTTCTCCCGGGAGGTAGTTATAAAAGGGCATTGTATTCTAATTTGGCGAGGCTGCATTTAACAGGGCAGACTCAACATGCGGTGCAGATCTGGTACGACGCCACAAGCTCTTTAGGATGGAGGAACCGTTTGACACTAGCTACCCCACTGTTTGATTCGGAAAGATTGGGCAAATTATGGAATACAAGGGGTTTTGATAAGTGGGATTTGATAGGGATTTCCACCATCGGTGACATTTGGGATAAGGGGAGGATTAAAACATTCGAAGATCTGCAGGCCGAATTTGATCTGAGTAGAACAGAGTACTTTCGCTATGCACAGGTCCGACAAGCATTGAAGGCGGCTCTGCCTTCGGAGGTGAACCTCACCCCTTGAGGATAGAATTTTAGATGGTCATCTGCCTGAGAAGACTAGTTCCCTGATCTATAAGAAATTAATTAATCATAGAGCGGATCTCCTTAAGGATCTGAGGGATAAATGGAAGCAAGATGGCTTAGAGCTGGACGATGAGGACTGGCAACTAGCTGTGTCCTCTCCGAGGGAGGTTGCTATCCCGGCGCGATTGAGGCTTATGCAGTTGAAGATATTACACGGGGTCTATGTCACGGGGCCTCGCCTTGTCCGGATGGGGCTATTTGAAGCAGGTTTGTGCAGACGGGGTTGTAGTCTTGTAGGAACGTTCCTCCATATCCTTTGGGAGTGTCGGTGTATTGTAGAGTATTGGGGTAAGATCCACGACACTATGCATGAGGTTTTGGGGGTAGCATTGATGCCTCCTTAATGTTTGGGAGCCCACTGATCTTAATTTGTCACAGACCAAATGGACAACTCCGGCTATATGATAGCGAAAAGAAACATAGCTCAGCTTTGGGGATCCGCGCATACTCCAGTCCTTGAGGGATGGAAAGAGGACCTGCACTGGTGTATGTTTCGTGAAAAGACGTAGAGGCCGACCACGAAAGTGGGCGTCAGTATGGGGGTCTTGGAACCAATATAGGGGGAGATCTGTGAGCCACGTAGAGACTCTGTTTTTGATATTTCCTCATCCCTGTGAGTTTTTGGCTTGTATGTAACCTGTTCCCCATTGTGAGAAGTTGGCCTGGTATATGATGTTCACTATTCTAGTGAGCACCTTGCACCAGTCCAAACAACCCTTATGGTGATGGTTGTAAAGTCAACCTTATAGACCAGCTATCCTAGTGGTAGCATGGACAAAAGCAGTCTTAGGCTAAACTCAAGAGGGCATGTGAAGCCAGCTGTTTTCCCATATGCAATCCCTTTAATACCAAATGAAAGGACACCACACAGGTTATATATTCAAAATATATGTATTTATTTCTAAATCAATCCTCTGAACTCTTTGAGGGCAGAGGCACAAGCGCATAACAAGTAACTCAATATAACATACAATAAGTTGCGCAATATGGATAGGCCCTGGTGGCCCGCTAAACCATATACTAAAATAGTGGTATAAGAACCATGTCACGAACATTTGGAAGGCCTAGGGAATCGCTGGGGCTACACTGGACTAACAGTAGTTAGGTAGCAGGAGGCCCACGGGATGCGTGTGCAGAGTCTAAAGGCACACGCATGCACACATAAGAGTCAATGGGTGCGTAAAGTTAGAAAATTAAAGATTTAGGAGTCTTCTGACTGGACTAGGAACTAACCACTTGAAACTAAGACACTAGGATAGTCAATCTTCACAGGAGCACCGAAGTACTCTCGTTACCTCACCCACAGGAAGTGGGTGCATAGGTCCCAAAGTGTCGGGTTTCGTCGTGGATTCCTATGGAGCCTTGGAGAAAAGATGCTGCAGGTGACCAGGAGAGAAGAGTCCGGTTGGAACCAAGGGCGGATCGAGGATGAGGAGTACCTGAAAGCAGAGGGGACAAAGTCTGGGTCACTAGCCAGTGACCAGGATGGAACCAGGAAGGAACCAGGCGATGTCGGGAAGCAATCAGGTGATGTTGTGAAGCTTGTCTCTGCTGCCACGTGGACCAAGAGGTGTCGACGACGACCAGGAGCTGGGCACGGACTGTCCCACGAAGGCTCTCGCTGTCGGCGGTGTCTGCTTCCGGATTGGAGTAAACAAGCCTTGGCAAAGGCAACCCATGCAGGATTCTAAGAGGGCTTCTTACTCAGGCCAGCAAGGACTGAGGGGCTTCTCCTTCGCAGAGAAGCAAGGGCCAGTCTGGAGCAACCCGACCAGCAGTGTAGATTTCGGGTTTCGTCGTCACAGAGGCCACTAGCCAACGGGCAAGTGACCGGACAGACGCGTTGAGCAGGAAAATGCAAAAGGGCCCCACGCAGCACTCGATGAGTGTGGAGAGGTGATCTTTGGTGCAGTTGATGCTCGGGCTGGGACTTCTCAATCCCCAATGCACAACTTCGAGGGTGCCTCAGAAGCTGCACGGAAAGCGTTTCGCTGGCTTTCCAAGATGGCCGGTCCCACGTCTCGCGTCGCCTCCACGGGTCTCACCTTTGCTGTGGCTGTGGATCGGGCTGAAGGAAGTCTGGAAATCCGGGTCTTGTCAGGCTCTGTGTTCAGGCTCCGGCGGGAGCAACGACAAAGCAAACCGTTGAGCGCTTGATGGTGCCTGCTTGCACAGGGTGGTCACTCCTTGACCACAAGGGAGATTCTTCAGTCTTCTACATCGAGTAGGATGTCGAAGGTCCAGAGTTTCGTATCAGAGTTTCAGTCAGGATAAATCTAAAGTCTTGGGACTCAGCTCCTACCTATATACCAAATCTAGGGGCTGGATTACCTGCTAGGTCCCTCCTATGGGTGGGACCCAGGAAGGGGGTGGTTACACCCCTTTCCCTTTGTCCAGTTTCGCGCCAGAGCTGGGGCTGGAGTGCCCCAGCACCTTTTTGAACTGGACTATGCCTGGGACACCTTGTGTGCCCCAGGCAGTGTCTCCTTTCATTCAGCCCTCCCTGCCCCAATACACTATAGCCTGTCTGGGGTGGTGCTAGCCCCTCCCTGTGACAGGAAACCTATTGTCCAAGCCTCCCTCGCTGGAAGGACTCCCAGCAGCAGGAGGTCAGACTTGTGTCTGTGGCAGCAGCATCCATTTAGTGATGCTGAGGCTCTGCTTAAATTTAACCGGGATTAATGGTAGTAACATGTCTTCTCCCTCTAGAAGGGTGGAATGCTACCCCCGTTGAAAGAACTGGCGAGGGGGTAGTAATCCAAAGAGTATGACACCTTACACGACATGTTTTGATAAAGCCAAACCAAAGTTAGCATCTGACTGCGAGGTTCATAATGCACTTAAGAATATATGGTATGGCAATATCCTAGAACAGCTATAAGGACATGGTTCCGAAAGCTGCAGACAGGCTCAGCTCATGCTAGAGCACCAGCTCACGCTAGAGCACCAGCTCACATAAAACCAAGCACTCTGCCTCCAGGATTGTTAAGGCCTGCCATAGGAGTGACTTATAGGTGTATATGTGTCTAGATATAAGGTTAGATATAGGAATACTATACCTAAGCAAGGGGTGATTACACGACCTTGCCCCAGCTGAGTGATCAGCCAGTTGTGTCAGTTTGGATGGCCAGCCAGGGGTGGCAAAAGATATGCTGCAGCCCCTGGTAGGCCTTGGGTGCACCTATGCCCTGGGTACCTATAGTACACTATACAGGGGCTCATAAGGTGACCCAATATCCAATTAGTTATGTACCTAAGGTACATGGAGTCCATTTTACAGAGAGAGCAGACACCCTAGGGCCCTGATTAGCAGGATCCCAGGCCAACTAAGTTGAAAACCAGCTAAACACAAGGCAAAAAATCTGGGGTAACCATAGTCTGGTATCCACCTTCCTACACCCGTCCCCCCCCCCCCCCCCCCCCCCCCTTGTGAGATGTAAAGTGATGTGGGAAAGTGCTTCCTCTATATTGTGTTTTTATTTGTGATGCCTTGCTCTAATAAAAAGAAATATAAAAAAAATTCCTTATTGGTTGATAGGGTTTAACCAAAGGGAATAGACAGCGCGGGCCTCTGCCATTTAAAATTCTATGGCAAAAGCAGAGTGCTTTAAAAGCCACTCTGTCTTGAACTGGAAGTCAGTGTAACTTCACCAGGCCATCGCCCAGCAAATTCTGTACCCTCTACAGCATTTTTGTTTGCCTTGCGAAGCTACAAGATACAGCACATTATAGTAATCCATGCGCGATACTGCCAGCGCCTGGATGACTGTTTTCTTGGCTGCCATTGGTAGTGAGGCTAAGATTTTTCACAACAGCCTTAGGATCCCAAAACAGGTTCCAGCCAGTGTGAAACATTTGATGATCAAAGCTAAGGGCTGTATCGAACCAAACACCTATATTCTTCCCTTTAGGTTTGGGGGGTAGGGGCTGGCCCAGTACTTGGGGCCACCATACCGCGGATCACAAGGACGATTGTTTCCCTACCACTAGGATGTCTGTTTTCCCAGCATTTACTTGCGGCCACTCAGCGTCCTCTAGTTAGCAAGGTCCACCAAGCATTTCCTAAATTTAGGAGCCGATTCTGCTGCGTCCTGTGTCACTGTGACGATAAGCTGTGTATCATCCACATACGACACCATTTATACCCCATAGCTCTCCACAACCTTTGCCAACCTCTGTTAAATTGAGTATTTCGTTAAAATTAATGTGTAAAATGTGTTGCACAATTACTCTACTTTTTTGCACCGTTTCATTGAAATTTTAAGCATACTAATTAAGGCATACAAATTTCAGAAATCGCTGCCAAGAGGTAGAAGGCTTAGGGCACTCCTGTCTCACTGGTAAAAATCTTAACTCTTCCATCACCCCAATTGTAACTCTTAATTGTAGCTCTAAATGTTTTGGATGCAAGTAAAACTCCTCAATTTGTACGGTACGGAATGAAATCCGCTAGGTCAGCAGAGATCAAATTTATGCCACATAGGCAATACATTTCTTCCCTAACCAACCCAAAAAGTTATTTTGCACGTATAACAAACCATTTCTAAACTTCAGTAATACTCTTTGTAATGGGAAAAATGACACTCCACCCATATGTAGCATCCTTTTTCAGTAGACCTCAAATCTATTTTATAAGTTACTATTATGTCTGCATGAAGGGTGAGCGAGTTGCAGGCTCTAAGTTACAAGCCTCCATTCATATTCTTTCATGCAGATAAGGTGGTGCTTAGGACCAGAGCTCCTTTCCTGCCGAAGGTGGTTACTTCATTCCACCAAGGGCAATCCATTACTTTGCCTACTTTCTACCCCCTTCCCCCCTCTGCACCTCCCCAGTCCTTCAAAGGAGGAGGAGAGGCTTCATTGTTCGGACCCCAGGAGGGCAGAAAGTTTTTATATGGACAGAACTCGAGAGTTCAGACCAGAGGACCAGCTGTCTACAAGAGAACTTTATCCACGTGGATAATCCTGTGCATCAAGATATGCTACGCAATGGCTTAGAAGGAGCCACCTGAAGGAATTTATGCTCATTCCACCAGAGCTAAATCTTAATCTTCTGCTTTTGGCTAGAGGTGTCCCTGTGATTGACATCTGGAAAGCAGCAACTTGGGCATCCGTCCACAATTTTGCAAAGCATTATTGCATGGATTCGGAAGTGAGGTGGGACGGCCATTTTGCTTGTTCTTTGTTACAGGTTTTGGTATAGGTAGGCAGGCATCTTCCTCAGAGTGCGGGACTGCTTGGAGATTTTCCATTTAATCCATGAGGATGCTTTGATTTGGAAATGCTATTGCATGTGGTTATTTCCTTACTATGTTTTTTACTGTATGCTATGTATACTTGTTGATAATGTTGGTTCACCTTAAAGACATGGAAAAAATAAGTGGAACTGACGTCAGCACTCCGACAAGCTCCTGTGGAGTTGCGTGCGGAGCCGGTGCATAGTGACGTGTTCGTCAACATGAGAGAGCTATGGAGAAAAGTTTCAGTGAAATTATGTGCATGGGGGTAATTCAAAAGGTGAGTAATCCAAAGGCAGATACTGTATCCACCAGTAAAAGCATTACCGAAGGTAAGTAACTTGTTTATTTAGGGTTAAATTCAATTCTAAAACGTCTTTTTCACCCAGAGATAAGCTGAATGTATGTAGTGCTGATGTTGTTTCTACACTTTATTTTCCTTACACTTCTGCAGCGACTTTTTTTTTTAATATGAAGTTCTGTTTTTTCTTCACTTCTATTAAAAACAAATAGAAGTTCAATTTCATTTAAGAAAGATGCGTTTGATGAAGTATGGACATTGTGGTGAATTGTTACTTACTTTGCAGGGTTTTTTCTGCTTACATTAAAGAAGTGGATGAAAAGCCAGCCAGCACACCATGGGGATCAAAAATGCCTTTTGGCCAGTTAATGACAGAGTTTGGAGGTGCCGGAAGTGGAGGATGGGTGCACAGTGTCAGTTTCTCTGCCAGCGGAAACCGCCTTGCATGGGTCAGCCATGACAGCACCGTGTCTGTTGCTGATGCTTCAAAAAATATGATGCAAGTATTTTCCTTCAGTATTTTTGTATTTTATAATGCTTTTACTGTTCTGCAATTGTACTTTATATCCCTCACATTTCTTTAAAGTTCCATTTGTCAACGGCATTATTAACTCTGATCTACACAAGTGACCTATCTAGCATAGGTTTGCCAGTCTCATGTCAATTGTGTCACAATTTGTTTTTCTTATGACTATTTTTTGTCAATGTCCAGTTCAACACAGTGATAAATCTTCAAACCGGGATTGTCTTTAAATTAGCCTGCCTTGAATATCCGTTGCCACTACGCAGAGGATGTGAAAATGAAAATAACTGCTAGATGTAAACTGTTGATCTTTAACGCCCTACTCAAATAACATAATCCTTGTTAAGAAGAAACACACAAGTCACTAAAAAAATCTGTGCTTAACCCTCTGGTAGCTTGGCTCCAATGTATTGAGGCTTAACTTAAAGGCAACATGTAAAGTATATATGCATCACTCAAACAGAAATAAAGTGAAAACGCAGCACTAAAAAAATCATTTTTGTAAATACAATTATTCCACAACAACAACATTATTCAATCGTGAACTTGAGGTAGAGTTTTTAAAACTTTTTAGTTGAAAATAGTGCCAAAAAACAGAAAGCACCACTTGGGGATCTCTGGTCGCACTGGACTGGGGGAAAGGCACAAGCTCAGGACAACTGCAATAGAGTGTGGGTGGGGTTACAGGTTCATCCAGCTGAAGAGTTACCTTCTCAAGTCTGCGCAAGAGTGCTGGTCGCATAGGCATGGGCCACAAGGAAGATGTGGCTGGTGTGAGGTGCAGGTTGGTACCCTGGATGGCCGTTGCTGTAGCTCGAAGAGCAGTTCATCCCTGGAGGTTCACATTGCCGGTCCACGTGGACTGTCACTGTTGGAGTGAAGAGCAGGTCTTACTGGAGGTTTGCGCTGGCAATTGTTGCGGACAGTCTACTATCGGTAAAACACGGTTGTGAGGAGCCCAAAACATCTGTGTTCACTGTTTCTTCAGGAGGAGTACTCTGTAATGCCAGCCAAGGTTCAAGGACAGGGAGGGAACATCTTGGGAATCAGGACTCACTCTAGCAGAGGCCATCAGTAGTGCTCAGGCAGTGCAAGCATGTCCAGTTGGTACTGGTCAGCTGGGAAATTACTTAGAATCCTCTGGAATCTTGTTGTGTCCTTTTAACTCAAACAGAATGTCAGTCAATTGACACTTGAAGTCACTTCTGATGAATCTGGGTTCAAGGCAAGCATGTCCAATCTTCCTTCTTCAGATGACAGAACAGTCTTCTGAATCTTCAACAGGTCCAGGAGTGTTCTGATTAGTGGCTGTGAAAGTGCTACTTATATACCTCATGCCAGCCTTTATAAAGGACATTCCCTGGCCTACCCCCAAAGCTGATTCATGTCCGCTTTTCACATTCATCTTGGTTTGGATACTAACTATCTTGGGTAACTTAGGCCAAGGGCCGGCAAGGTGTTGGATTCCTGTGTATTGTGCAGGCAGGGTATTTTCAAGTGTAATCCGGACAGGGCACAACTCCTTCCCTGCCATCCTGCCAGAAAGACCCTCTCCCCTCACACCTAGGTACATTTGTTTTAGAGAAGAAAATGCCATTGTTCTAAAAGTGAAATGTTAGCAACAGTTACTTACGTTTTGTTTATGCCATTAGAGAGCATTTTAAATTAAAATTAATTTGAGTTGAAACAACATTCTCTATCTTTCTCCAAAGTGAAGCTATCATTTAAGTATAATATGGTAACCCAGTGTTGGTCAATGGGAGAGATAGCCTTTATCTCTTTAGGAGTTTTTCACTACAAGTACATGTAAAACTTAAACCCACATGTCGTACTTCTTAAATACCATTAGCCCTGGCCTATGATCCTTTAGGGCTTACCTTAGGGGTGACTCTGCCATATTAAAAAGGAAGGTTGGGGCTGGCAAAGGGTTACTACATTGCAGTGGTAGACCTGAAGCATGTTCTGAAAGGCTACTTTAGTGGATGGCACAATGAGTGCTGCAACCCCCTTGTAGAATTCAATTTACAGGGCCCTGGGCACATCTAGTACCGTATACTAGGCACTTGCAGGTAAAATAAATATACCAATAGGTGGAGGCCAAATTTACAGCTGTTTAAAGGAGCACACAGGAACTTTACCACTGAAAGCATGGAAAAGGTGCACAGTCCTAAAAGCCAACAAAAAACAGTTTCAACAAAGTATTGCAAAAGCGCAGCTTTTCACATACTCTGCTGGAGTCCATTTATATGTATCCCTTGCTCTTTGAACAAGCCTATTAAAACAGCATTATTTGAAGCCATGTTAGTTTACCTTTGTCAGGCTTATAGTATAGTCTCTTGGTGCTCTGCTCTCTTTCAGAATTTCTGATAATATTTTGTAAGGTTTTTGTTTATCAGCTTGATTACCCGATTATTCTTTTTAGCAGAATGTTTATAATAGGCCTTTTCCTTGCTAGAAAATTATATACCTAGTCCTAATTGCATGAAGGTTCCCTTTGAAAATCACTGGGGCTTTATGAAAGCAGATTATTTCCCTAATAAAGAGGAAAAACCCAGTGACTGGATGTTCGTCACCTGTGAGGTGGCACTTTATTTTCAATCAATGTAATGTGAATAGCGAATGACTTAAACCCAGAAGGAGTTTTCATTTGTTTCTGAATGAGAAGTCTGTGCCTCTCTTGGCCCCAAATGTAAATCTTTTTTCAGATCTGAAAAGCCAAACTGATTTCCATAAACTTTTTTAGCATTTTTTGCACCAACATGTAGAGGTGTACTTTGACGCGCATACCCAGAATGTGTGCCATTCAAATTTCATCTACCAACTTCATACTATTACTAGTTTAGTCAAATGTGTTAAAAGAGAAACACAATGCTCCTTGTTCATAAGATGATAAACATGGCATTTTTTAATAACAATTGTTTCTGTGTTTAGCCTTTCACAGTTGAAGACTGAGTACCTCCCTCTCCTGAGTGTGACATTTGTCTCCGAGAACAGCGTGGTGGCAGCTGTAAGGGTCCTTTTATTCCCCTCTCCCATCCACCCCCATCTAACTCTTCTTGCATGAACCTGGTGGTCGCTGTAAGTGTTGCTGTCCTTTTCTCCATCCATCCCATTCTTCTCTCCTTAAACATGGCGGCAGCTGTAACACTCCTTCTGTTCTCAGTCTACCCCCTGTGCATCCCCTGACTGTATTTATAGAGCGTGCCAGAAGAAGCGCTGTTTATTTGCAAAAGTTTGTAAGCAGTCATCTTGCATGTGCATCTCTCCCCTCTAGTATTAGAAAAGTCCCTGCTTGTTCCTTGTATGGGTCTCTATGCCTTTTCTTTATTTTCCTGGTGACCAGATTTAGTTTTTCAGTCCATAGATGTCTTCCCTTGTCTTTTCATGCAATGCTTTTGTTGCAGTGGCTGTGTTTTGTTCATAAGGGAAGTGTGCATAAGGGGCTATCTGTTGAATTCTTACCAGCGGATGGCTCCTTGAATGATTCACTGATGTTAAATCTCCAAATGAAGGCTTTTAAAATCTGTTATCTGCTCTATGTTCAGTAGTTCAATACTAATGGCAGGAGGTGCTACTCAAAAACACAACGTTATTGTGACAATCTAATGCTAGTACGAGCAGGGTACTGGGTTGCTATTTCTGTCTCTAAAACATATGATTGCCTGGCAAAGAAATATCAGTCCTTGGAAGAAACTGATACAGAAATTTGAAATCTCAGTAAAATATCTGCCATTGCAAAAAGGGTACACTGATTTGTTTCATAAATGCTCTGCCTCAAATGGTGAAGGTTTCTCTCTGCAAAAGTTCCATTTGGGATCTTTTAAGCTCCTCCTTGTAATAGATATTTGAAAGCCACTACTAAACATAGACAAAAGGAATGCTGCCAGAAGCTTGTGATCATCCCAGGAAGGACACCGTAACGGTGTCAGTCAAGCAAATTTGCAAGTTTGATATTGTATCCGGTGCTTAGCAAAAGTAGCACAGTAGAAGCATACACCCGACAAGTGAGTGGCTGTAATTGTGTCTACCTCTGCATATGTCATCTGCCCCAGGTGTTGTTGAAACTGCTTAGCAAGTCCGGTGGGTCCTACCTTTCCTCCTTACATGCCCTCTAAAAAGGCAGCTGACAGAACTCATCTCTGACCTCTCCATGAATGAAGACCACTTGCTGCTCCAAATGTCCTGGCCACCCAGCAAAGATGGGGTTGATATTGGGCAGTGACCACAGTGGAACGGTTGGGGGCAAGGGCATCTTGTGTTACTTTTCACTGGCTGTTACCTTCAGCCCTGTAGTTGCTGCCCAAGAACCCTGCAGTCTCCTGATGTACCATCACCACATCATGGAAACTATGTGCCACTACCTTGAGGATCCCCCTCATCCCCCCATCTCCCTGCTATAAAAGCACATTTTTTTCCTGCATATCCAGAACATTCTGGTAAATCGAACAGATGAGGAAAATCAAAACGCTGTCTTAAGCATGGTGGCCAGCATCTGTGGTCCTTCTTGAATTGGGTCTGCGACATGCACTGCCTGAGGAGGGGGGGCAGGGTGTTCCAGTTCTTGGTGGCGAGGTAGGAGAAGGAACTTCCTCCGGTTCTGGTCTTGTGGATCCTGGGAACGGAGGCTAGGGCGCGATGGATGGAACTGAATTGGCTAGCGGGTACATGGAATGCGAGGCGGTGGTTCAGGTAATCAGGTTCTATGTTGTGGAGAGTGTTTTTTAGGCACATTTGAGGAGCTTGAAAGTGATTCTCTTGTTAATCGGGAGCCAGTTGAGTTGTCGGAGATGTTGGGTGATGTAGTTGTGGCGGGGGATGTTGAGGACCAGTCTGGTGGCGAAGTTTTGAACGTTCTGTAGATTCTTTAGTTGTTTCTGGGTGACTCCGACATAGAATGCGTTGCCATAGTAGGGTTTGCTGGTGATGAGTGCATGGGTGACAGTCTTTCTGGATCCTGTGGGGATCCATCTGAATGTCTTTTCAGGAAACTGAGTTGATTTGGCAGTTGTTTGATAGCGATGAGTCCAGTTGCGTGTATGATCTGTTGGAGTGGGAGGTGGTCCCAAATGGGCTGGCCACCAGGAGTAGTCCCAGGCTGAAGGGGTGAGACCCAGGATGAGTACTTCGGTCTTGTCCAAAGTCTGTGCTAAGCTTGCTCCTTGTTGTGCTTGAGTACTGTCCTTTAATATCTCATAGCTGAAAAGAGCCCAACAGAGGACTGAATCTGCTTCCAGAGATTTGGGGTGATTTTCCTTAGATTGTTTTGCAAAACACTGCTACCTTCTCCCCGAGTTGAGAGGTGCATTTCCTAAACAAGTGCTGAATCCTCGTTCTTGTGTACATTGGTATTTTCTTTTTCAAAATAAAGCAAATAGATTGTTAAGTTGGGTTATCAAAGTACTGGTAGTACCACTCATTGATTTAACACTGTCTCGTTTGCAGGGCCATGACTGCTGCCCTATGCTGTTCAGCTGTGATGATCATGGCTCACTGACCTTCATTTCCAAGCTAGACATTCCAAAACAGAGCATTCAGCGAAACATTTCTGCAATGGAGCGTTTCAGAAATATGGACAAGAGGGCCACAACTGAGGACCGCAACACGAACCTGGAGACATTGCATCAAAACAGCATCACGTAGGTGTCCGTAATGAAGCAAAATCTCAACTAATGCAAAATCCTCCAATGTGGGGTGTGAAATTTGCCAATGAGTTGATTAAGAATGCAGTAAATAGACCTCTCATATCTTAGCGAGTTTGTCAAGTGTCAATGTATTTTATTCCAACTAAAAGTTGAAATTAACCAAGTACTTTTTAGGAATAGTTGCGTAAAGTTCTTGTCCAACTGTGGGGACCCTCAAGTTGACCCTCTTCAGGTTTAACTGTCTGATATTGTGATGTTTGTTTTATCACATGCTCAACAAGAATCTGCAGTGGGCACTGTTAAAGGTTGTATACCAATCTTTTCAGCCTTTCTAAGGTTTGTGTGACCATTCCTCATTATTTTAGTCACCAGTTGTAATGCATTTCTTAAAGGAGCTCACGTATATATTTCTCCCTGCACCTTTTATCATGCCTCAATGGGACCTTAATTTTGTCCTCATTTACTTGATGTCCATGCCCTTCAAACCTGTTCTGAGTTGCTCTCTGAGATTGCTGACCATCTAAATTATATTCCTCATTGAAGTTACTTCTGCGTGCCATGTCTATAACCTCAGTGTACCATCTTCCAGAACAAATTGGTGTTGCGATCTCACGCCTCCTTTCTGACAGAGGGGAGGTGTTTCCCTTTCAGGTGGGCAGTCTGGATTACTCTTCCTGCCTTTTTCGCTCGGCATCACCCCTCTAAAATGAGCTCTTAATCCAGCTCCAAAAATTGTGGAAACTGTACAGGCTAAACTAAGTGGTAGGGATTTGAATGAGAACATCGCAAATCAAGTCCCCAAAAAATCCTTCAATGACTGGCTACCTGCAGCCTGAGGTTGCTGCAATGATTAAACAAATAAACTCTATACTGCCAGATCATCTAAAGGGATAGGCAGAGAAAGATCCTTTGAGCCTTTCCAGTGCCTGCTCCTCTAGTGCACTCCCTACCCGTTTTACTACTTTGGGGATGGGAATATGGGGAATGTACATAAACCCTGTATAATTGGACATACTGTTCTGGTTTCTCTTTCAGGACTGTAGGCTGTTTTAAGGTCTCTATCACTTGTCAGTGAGGGCCATTAAGCACAGCAGCCAAGTGTCCTGAGGAGATCAGGTTAGGTGGGAGGAAAGGGTTTATAAAAAAAAACATATTATTAGGTCCTTACCTGATGTATGGTGCCTTTCTCAATGCCTCTTCATTTTCAACCTTTACCTGCTTTCAACATAACACATCTAAATCATTTTTATTTCATATTTCAGCCAAGTGTCCATCTTTGAAGGCGATAAAAGGGATTGTCAGAAGTTCTGTACAACCGGAATTGATGGGGCAATGACCATCTGGGACTTTAAGGTATGGTGATTACCTTTGACCATTTGTTATTTGAGTATCTATTAGACTTCTAGCCACCGATTTCTCACCTTTGAATATTTCCAGGCGTCTGACTTGATCTGGAAAAATTTTGAGCAGTACACCTGCATGCATGCATGTAAGGGGTGTTGTTTGTCTCTACATCAGCAGGGTCTGCACCGGAAGTGACGTATGCGGTACCTATGTATTTGCCACTTCGATGCTCTTACATCAGTTTTTTCCTTTCTGGGCCAGATAGCACTGATCCAGATAGAGCTGCCCCGTCCCGGGACCGTTCGCGTGGGAGGTCCCTCTCGACGTTCTAAGTCTCGCTCAGTCATCGAGAAAGTCAGGTAAGTCGCACAAGAAGTCCAAACACTTTGCTATCTCTCACCCGTCAAAGTCATCCAATGAGACAAGGAGCGTCTGCACTTCAGGCCCACAAGTCTGATGAGCTCCGTGCTTCCCTGATTTTCTCAGTGACCCCCATACAGCTGAAGGAATTCGGAGACCATGCACCGCATCTTTGGGTGACCTGGCCCCTCTGGAGTGCCTTTGGACCCTACGGACATGGGGAGGGTCCTCTACTGGAAGGACGTCAGCAGGGTTTGCCCTTTGCCCAGTCGGGCCCTAAGGATCCCTCACTGGATGCGGAGCTGGCGGCAAGACTGAGACCTTCCTCTGCGTCCGCTCAAGTGCCAATGGCTCCAGCGCAAGCTATCCCTGTCTTTAATCCTGACTCCGGCACACAACCGGATGGGCGTCCTCCACACAGTGTCCAGTGCCGACTAAGGACATTCTTTAGAGCAGAGACAGTGTCTTATTTGATGGATCAGCCTGGTGAGGGAGATGCTTATGAGGGATCTGTGGAACCTCTTGGAGATGACGCAGTTGAGGACAATTGGTATGAGGAACTGGGTGAGACCAGTGGGTTGGCCACTTCACCTGACAGTGTCCTAGTTTCCCCTCCTACTGTGGCTATGGAGGAGGGAGCCCGTGACCTCAGCTGCCCTACAGGAGAGAGAGGGCAGCTGTGGACTTTAAGCTACCCTGTGTGGCAGTCAAGGTGCTTCAGCCGAGACTCCACCCTTTAAAATCCTTACTCCCATTCAGAGAAGCCCTTACGGATGTCCTACTTGGGGCCTGGTCCAAGCCCTTCACAGGTGCCCCTGTGAATAGGACGATTGCCCGCCATCGCCCCACTCCTGGGGATCCTAGGTTCCTTACCTAGCACCCCTTTCCCAAGAGGTTGGTGGTCCAAGCCCCCGCATTCATCCACCCTGGTGCATTCCCTACTACTCCATCTGATAGAGAAACCAAAAGTCTGTACACCTTTGGTAAGAGGATGTTCCTTTCCACCAGTCTGGCACTGTGATCAGTGAACACTGCATGCCCAGTTGGCCGTTATTCCATACACTATGGGATTTGGTTGCGCAAGTGCTGCATATCCTCCCGATGGGAGTGATGCGAAAAATTTCACCATCAGATGTGGACTTGACACTGCCCACTCGCTGGGTAGAACGATTTCAACGTTGGCGGCCTTACAGCGCCACGCCTGGCTGGGAACATCTGTTTTTTTCAGGGTATGGCCAGGCTTCCCTCATACCCTTTGCTGGCTCTCGCCTTTTTAGAGATAAGGCAGATTCGGCTCTGGAATGCTTCAAAGACAGCAGGGCTGCGGCCAGGTCCTTGGGCTTGTCTATGGCCCCTCGTCCACCCCTATCCAACTTCTGAAGCCACGGACGTGGTCTCCAACTGCGCCCATACTCGGTCACCACAGCCAGTAGTAACATCTGACGGTTGGGTACTCCAAATAGTCCAGAGGGGCTACTCCCTTCTTGACACCCCCTCCACCCATGCCACCCACCTTCGATCTGTCGGAGGACCATCTTGCCATGCTCCGTCAAGAAGTGCATGCTCTCTAGGCCAAGGGATCCATAGAGAGGATGCCTGCATCAGAAGTAAGTAGTGGTTGTTATTACCACTACTTTCTGGTGCCAAAAAAGGACACAGGACTTCGTCCTTTCTTTGATCTGTGCCTTTTCAACTTCTTGAAAAAGGAAAAGTTTGACATGCTCGCCCAAGTTTTGTCTGCCCTAAACCTAGAGATTGGATGGTAGCGTTGGACTTGTAGGATGTATATTTCCATATTTCCGCCCTACCAGCCCACTGACTCTATCTGCAGTCCACGGTGGGGCAAGAGTACTTTGTTTGCTGTGCTACCTTTTGGCCTTACCAGCACCACTCGGGTGTTCCCTATGGTGATGGTGTTGGTTGCGGCTCATCTGCAGAGGTCGCTGATTAAGGCTTGCTTGCCCCAAGGCAGTTGTCGCCCCTCTTCAGACTACGGCGAACCTCTTGCACTCACTAGGGTTCACTATCAACGTGCCAACGTGCACCTGACTCCCTCTCAGATGTCCCCTTTCAACTGAACTGTTCTGGACACAGTGCAGCTTCAGGCCTATCCTCACGAGCGACTAGTCAAGGATGTTCAGGCTATGATACCGATGTTTCAGCCCTGTATTCTGAAATTTGGTGAGACTGACTATGTGGCTGTTAGGCCTCATGGCCTCCTGCATCCTGCTGGTGACACATGTGTGCCCGCATATGCGGGCTTTGCTGTGGGATCTGAAGGCCCAGTGTGAGCAGCATCAGGCGAATCTCTCCAACTTGGTCCAGATCTCAGAGGGAACTGCAGAAGACCTGCCGTGGTGGCTAACAAACTGCGATTGGAGATCTAACAGCGGTGACGGGTGCATCACTTTTGGAGTGGGGGAAGGTCATTTGGGAGAGCTGGAGTTCAGAGGACTCTGGTCTCTAGCAGTGTCGGTGTGCCACATAAACCTGTTGGTGCTTAGGGCGATTCGCTTGGCATTAAAAGCCTTTCTATCAAGGGAAGGTTGGTGCAGGTGCTCATGGACACCACCACTGCCCTGTGGTACTGCAACAAACAGAGCGGGGGTGGGATTGTGAACTCTGTCATGAGGCTCTGCGCAACTGAACATGGCTGGAACGTCAGGGCATTACTCTGGTGGTGCAGCAACTGGCAGGATCTCTGAACGCCTGAGTGTACAAACCCCAGCTGAAGATGCCTAGCTGATCATGAATGGCATCTTCATCCACAGGTGATGTAAGGTCTATTTCAGCAGTGGGGAGCGCCTTGGTTAGATCTGCTCGCCACCGCTGTGAACATGCATTGTCAGCAGTTCTGTGTGCTGAAGTTATCAAGGTGACTTCCTCTGAGATTCTTTTCGTCTTGAGTGGAGCTCCGACCTCCAGTACTCCTTTCTGCGGAAAGCACACTTGCCCAGAGTTCTCATGAAGACAAGGAATGATCGAGCTTAGGCTATTCTCGTGGCTCCGGATTGGGCACTAGTATCCCGAGCTGTTGAGCATGTCCATCGGTCCTTCAGTCAGGCTACCTGTTCGGGAGGATTTTTTGTCGCAGCAACCAAACCTGCATGTGTGGAGATTGACAGCATTTGACCTTCCTCCCAAAGTCTGTAGTTTTGTTCTGGTAGCCAGTGGTCTCTCCACCAAGTTGGTATACACTTGCCATTCTGATAAGTTTCTGTCATGGTGTGTTTCCACAACGTTGACACTCTTTCTGCACCTTTATTCAAGGTTTTCTTATTTGCTTTCTCTGGCTTGGCAGGGCTCTGCTCTGGGCACAGTTAAAGGTTACCTCTTTGCCATCTTGGCATTTGTGGTTGATGGACCAACTTTCTCTCTAAGTCACCTGTTGTGGCTATGTTCTTTACAGGCCTGCGGCAAAGGTTTCCCTCTATGCCATTCATCATGCCTCAGTTGGACCTCAATCTGGTCCACCCCTTTCTTATGTGTGCACCATTCAAGCCTCTACACAATTGCTCTTATAGGTTCTTGACAAGTGGTTCTTAACCTGTTGTACGTGGACCCCTGGGGGTTCGCGAAGCCTATCCAGGGAGTCAGCGAATACTTGCAAAATAAATATTAACAGAATGATGAAGTGTATGTAAATAAAGAAGCAAAATGTGAAACTGAACATTTTAAAATGTTCTGTAAAGGAATTTGGAACTGAGGCTAACAATTAAGTAATCCTCAGATTGATTCATGGGTGCAGTGAAATTGCATCAAGCAGAATACAGTATGGACGATGAGTAGCCTCAATTGAATTTAGAAAAGTTCCAACTTTCCCTTTAAAATGATAACTTTTTTTGTGAGTTAAATTAAATATTTTATGATTTGTGTATTTGTTCGATGTTTTCTTTCTGTATTTTGTGTGTATTGTTTTGCGGTACAAATCAACCAAAATGCTTATATGCCAGGGTCCCTGGCATCAAGTATTGGCTCAGTGGGGGGGGGGGGGGGGAGGTTGGGTCCCAGGATTCCAATAATGGTTCAGTGTGTGCCCCCAGGTTCCAGTAATGATTAAGTGGCAGTCACAAAGGTGAAAAGGTTGATAACCATAAAACCTGCCTTCTTGTTAGCCGGAACATCTGCCGGAGTGTCAGCGAATTGCAGGCAGTCTCTGTGCACCATCCTTAAACCAACTTTTTCCCAGACAAGCTGGTTATCCAGACACGTGCCTCCTTCCTTCCGAAGTTTGTCACTCCCTTCCATGTAGGCCAAAGCATTACCCTGCCTACCTTCTTTGCTCCGCCTCAGGCCTCCAAAGATGAGAGACTCCAACATCTGGAGCCAAAAGAGCGTTGTCGTAGTATCTTGACCGCACATAAGAGTCCCATGTGGATGATCTGCTCTTCTTGTGTCTGAGCCAAAAGGGAAGGCTGTACAGAAGCGTCCATCTCGCAATGGATTGCACTGTGCATTAAGATCTGCTACGCATTAGCAAAGAAACAGCCACCTGAGGGCTTACGGGCTCTCTCTACCAGAGCCAATGTTGCTTCCACAGCGCTCGTGCACGGTATTCATCTCCTGGGCATCTGCCAGTTAGTGCCATGGGCATCACTGCACACATTCACAAAAGATTACTGGCTGGGCAGTCGGGTCTGTCTTGACAGGCACCTAGCCTGTTTGGTCCTGCAGGACATTTTGGTTTATTCGGTTTCGCAGACCCATCTCTTTGCTTGGATATCTATTCAAAGGTGAGTAATCTGTGGCTAGAAGTCTCGATCACTAACGTCTTATCCGGTAGAGACTCTATCTAGCTTCAGATTCCTTATTGACCCTGCCATAGTCCCCGCTATGCGAACTCTATTCAGGTGCAAGAGGCACCCTTTTCAGGGCGTTGGTCCAAGCTGGAACCTTTTTAGGTACCGCACCGGTCCCTTCCGACGCAGAACTGCACAATGCCACCTACCAACGCGCAGGGCTACTCCTCTAAAATCTTCAGATTCAGTCTGCCGCCTCGGGATATTCAAAGGCATCTTCTCTTCACAGATTTGTATCAGACCGTTGTCTGTGCAGTATCTAAGTACCTCTTTTGGAGTTGGATCATCAAAAGTAAGGCGCTGAATGATTAGCAAGGATAGCTTTCCTATTAGAATCACCCCCTTGTTGTTATATATAGTTATATATATATATATATATGTGTGTGTGTGTGTATGTATATATATATGTATATATATCAGAACTATGATGTTTTACATTTGTGCTAATGTTTTTATATATAGTTATACCCTATGTCCTAGCTCGAATAGGGGTAAGAAATATGAGCATTTTATATGTTAAAACACTGTATCCTAGTTTTATTATCGGGAGCTAGATTCATAATGTTTTTTCAATTTTATTTTAATTATGGTATCTCAAATTTAGATATCTATTTGCCCTAATGAATGCATTCAATGATGCATTTTTGGATTTTTAATATGTATTCATGCATTTTATGCACTTATATGGGCAAATAGCCAAATAAAGTATTATGATAAGGTGTTACCAAAGGTAAGCAACTTGTTTTCCTTAAAACTGTTCAAAGTTGCTTTGCATTTATTTGTGTGCCTGAAGTCCTATTGAATTGTTTTGGGTCTTTCTTCCTGCCATCTCTGCCAATCAATCGGGAACCCCTTTTCTAATTTGCAAATCACAGACAATGTTTTCTCCTTGTTCCGGTATCATTCATATTTTGATACTACACACCTTCTTTTCTTTGTTTTTGACTGTTTTACCGTTTTAATGTGATCCATGTGGCCTTCGTGCCATTATCTTCTCAAGTGTAACTAGTTCTCCATTAAAACCCTAAAACATTTTTTTTCCCCTCATAATCTCCGGTTGAATTGTGCCGTTTGATTTAAACTTTCTGCCTCCCCCTTTCTTGTTAATATAAATTTTTCATAATGTTTATTTAAAAAAACAAAATAACTCTTCTATTTAAAACATTTCTGATTTGCCTCCGACTGAAAGAGGACGAGGGTGTCTCCAGTACTGAGACCGAATATATGAGATCAGCAACCAAAGAAGAAAGTAGTGTTCTCTCTGGTGTGCGTAGTACTTGAAAGACATTCAAACCTGTGTAGTTATTTAAAGGCTGGGACCGCCTAGCACAATAAATGTACATGTTTACATCAACCAGGATTTAAATTTGTGATTCATTGGTTACATCCACAGGTATCTAAATAGATTGCATTAACCAACTGAGATGTCCAACCCAAACCATGCTTTTCTTGACAATTAGTTTAATTTTAATATCTGCATGGTATGATCCTCACTTATAGTCCTAAATGTAGGATATTTACATCTATTTGTGAGGAGCCCAGAATGTGTTTGTCTTTAAATATGTAGATTAAGCTTGAAACCACAATACCCACTGTATTACCTCCATGAACCGCTAGACAGGCCAGATTTTAATGCATTTTGTAGAATCTATATTAGAGAGTAAGACCACAAAGAGAACTTGCAGGTCGATGTCGAGTAGCTTAACCTCAGTGCTTTTGAGTTTAGATCGCCGGTGACACTGGATGTCAAGAAAATCAGTGTCTAGGCACTCTGTTGCTTCAGTTTTCTCTATTTCCTCAAACTCCTCTCCTGTCAGGCAGATTCAGGTTTATTACCAAGGCTGATTATACTAGGAGAGGACCCATTATACAAACTTTTAGATCTTCCACTTAGTTCTAGTTCACCTTCTTGCCCATCTGCGCCAGCTTAACCACAAACTCCATTGATTGTAGTAAGAACCACAGCCATTTCAGCAATTCCAACTAGATCACCTCCAACCATTTTACCAAAGGGATGTAAAATAATTTGATCTCCTTAAACTCCACCAACCAGTTCTTTCTTCACTCTTCCTCTACATGTAATTCAACTTCTTTGGCTGCATTTCCATTAGGTCATCACTGTTAGATGACATTCTAACTTTTCAATATTTCTTGACCAGAGGAGTAAATAAATTGAATACTCTGCTTCAGGGTTCTCAGCCAGTTGTTTCAGTGATAATGTAGACACTAACTAAGGGCTTCCCCAAAACCCACTTTGCCTTTGGTAAAATGTTTTTTAGAACATGAAGATAAGAAATTCATCCAGTGACAATAATAGGTCAGCAGCGAGGCTTCTTAAAAAAATATAAACTCTCTCTGAACAAGATCCAATTCATTTTCACCAAGATCCTGAACTGTATTCTGTCATAGCTTCATCGCCTCCTGGGACTTCAATCACTCCAGGAAAGGAGAGCAAGTGACTTGATAAAGTGGGGGGGAAAGTCTGTGGCTCTGCTGTGGTAGCCTTTAGAGCCTCAAGTGCATCAGCTCTTTTGGGAAGATTAAATAGAGCATTAAGAGAATCTCCATCTTAATTTTCTCATGACATCCCAAATCACAAGTAACAAAACTTTCTGGAAATAGAAGAAAGTCAAAGTCAAACTATATCACATCAGTTCAGTGATTGATTATGCGGATCGTGCAGCTCCCCAGTTTTACAATGGCATTGCTTTGAGGGGATCCTCCTTGCTTAGACTAACCTTTCTGAAGCCAATAATCTGTTAAAGATTATGAATCTTCCCTTCTTAGACCAGTATAATTTAGGCCTTAGTTAGGAAAAAATGGATGGATGAATGAGTCAGAACCCCTTAAGCCGTTGGGTTAGAAGCAAAGAATGCATTTTACCGTTCTCAGTATAAAAGCAGAGATACTAGATACCAAGCCATGCAGAGGGTTCTATCCCCTCAATGGTCTTTCTACCCTCCGTCTCGGGGACATTAGTAACAGCAGCAGCAGTCCTAGTTCCATTGTAGAGACAGTAGAGGCCAACAACAGCAAAAAACACAATGGTAGGACACCTCCAAGTCATATCCAAGATGGTGAGAAGCCTACATCCTCTGCTCTGTTACCATTCCGGGGGCAGGAGTGTATCAAGCCATCTGGCATAGTGGAGATTGATAGACACCGACAAATGGGTTTAACAAATAATCCAGAACTGCTCCGCCATCCAGTTCAAATATGCTCCATCAATACCACCAACCGCAGCAACAAAACCCCAGTTGCTACAATTAAGAGAAGGTAAAATCTGTCACGGCTGGCATGACTCGCGGGCCGTGCGGGGAGCGGGGTTTAATTCAATAAAAAAATGTTTTAAACTTTCCTTCGCCTCCGGTCCCGCGTCCCCTCTTTCTGCTCGCAGGAAGCAGAAGCAGGCAGCCTCCCTCTCCTCCCCATAGCCAATCACATCGCCTCAATGGCAGTGTTGTGATTGGCTGGGACGCTAACTGCACAGGCGTCTATTGGGAGGCCGTTTTATCCATGCAGACTGCATGCAGCCTACATGTAGAAAACTGGAAAGTGTGCATGACTGGTTTGGTCTGCCCTGGGTCCGACCAAACAGTCAGCGCCCACAACATTAGGCTAGTCACTCCTCCCCGACCCACCCGCCCCTAACCAATTCCTTCTACTGCTTTCTCGCAGTGCGAGAAGCAAAAAAATAAATTGGTAATCATACCTATTATGTTTCTGCTTCTCACACTGCAAGAAAGCAGTGGGGCGACGCTCCTCCGCCCACGTGGGGCTGCTGCCCCTGAAATCTCGACTCCAAAAATAATCAATGGCACTAGTTCCCCCATCTCCGAGAGAAAAACGAATCTACTCAAGATCATTTTTGGTTCCCAAGAAAAGTTCCAAAGATCAAATCAGTGATCCTTGATCTCTGACATGCGAACAAGTGGATCAAAAAGCAAAGGTTCTGAATGTTATCCCACGCCAAATGTATCCACAGCTAATGAAGGGAGACTGGATTTGCTATGTGGATCTTCAAGATGCTTATTTTCACATACACGTAACATTAACTCAAACGTTTCTATGAATTTTAATAGACAAGACTCCTTATCAATACAGAGCCTGTCCCTTCCGGCTAAAGTCACCCCCTAGAACATTTATCAAATGTGTGGCTGTGTTGGCAGCTTACCTCAGAAGTAAGATCTATGTTTATCACTATCTGAATGTAATGTAAATTGATATTTGTATAGCGCACTACTCAACCGTAAGGGTCTCAAGGCGCGTGTACGAATACCGCTGTGGAACCCATCCTGGCTTTCCCTGTGAGGTGTCCACTCCTGGGCAACCCCAAGGTGGAGGCCAGGCATCCTTAGCGTTGTGGGGGCCGTTGTGGAGATTAAGCAAGCTATTGCCCAGAGTTGCAGAGTGGGACTCCATGATTGGAATAGGCACCGAGGCGAGAATTATCAGGTCCGTGGAATTTTGAGCCCAAGACCCGCCGAGGCGGGGAATTGAACCCTGGTCCTGGGCTAGACCTCTGCATCAGGGTCTGCCGCTCTAACCATTGAGCCACACTTCTCCACCCATTGAGCCACACTTCTCCACAATGGCTGATAAAGGGACCATCTTCTCAACACGTGCAATCAGCCTTCAATACCACAGCCAATTTAGTAGCACATCTGAGTTTACATATAGACTACGAGAAGTCGATATCCTCCCTCGTACAGCTTCTCGACTATCCACAGGCTACTCTGGCTTCTTGAAAGGGAGAGTGTGCACTATTTTAAAAACAAAATGACAGCATCCAACGGCTCGACAGCTCTCATCCCTACTAGAAAGCTTGACTTCATACTTATTTCTAGTTCCCAATGCACTTCTTCATACGAGGCCTTTACAGCATTGTCTAGAAGATCAGTGGTCCCAGTGCGAAGACTGTTGGGAAGACAAATGAACTCACAACTCAAGTCTTAGAATCGCTGACTTTGAGGTGCAAAATAAGCAATCTATTAGAAGGAATTCCTTTTTACCAAGATCTTCCAAGCCACACAATTTTGACAGATGCTTTTCTCAGTCAGTCTTATTCTACCATTTACAAGACTGGGGTTTTCCCAATATAGACCTATTTGTCACAAAAAACTTTGCGTTGAGAATGTGGGAAACATGACATTGTGCAATGCCCTTTTGACAATAGATTACAATGATTTCTGTATGTGTTCCCATTAATTCCAACAGTTCTACTCAAGCTTAAATGTTTAAATGTCTAAAAGATTTTATCACCAGAATGCCCCTAACTGGATAGCTTTACCTCTCCATAACACCCTACAAGAAGTGCCGTACAAACAGAACCTTCTGTCAAGAACGAAGGCAAAATTCATCACCCCAGTTTACAAATAATCTTATTTTTAATATTCGTTTTATTAATTAGTTTCAAGATCAACTAACAATCCATATATCCATAACCTTTTCAGACCATTGATGACTAACCATTCCTGTTTGTGTTCACACCTCTACAGTATCTAACACAGATTCTGTGTCCCATTATGCCCAGGCAAGCCATCCCCAACACTTCTATCCATACCCTCCCCCCACAACACCCAATTTCTATTACCCCCTCATTATACACATTCTGGAGAATACAGATCCACTCTCCAGGACAACAGAGGCCTTTCTGCCAGCATTTGAGCTCCCATTTGTCATCACCTTACAATTAATGATTTCTTGTATATCTGCTGCAGGTGCAATAAACCTACTAGGTAGCATTTCCGCGCAATCTAGCAAGTCATCTGCCCCCTTGTCACCTCCAACGTACAGTCTTTGAATTTGGGAGCATGGCTTCTGAGGCCATTCAGTATAGACATGTGATCCTTCTACCAGAGTGTTTAAACATTCTCAAAGAAGCTAAACGTCCTACGTGAACATCTAATGCTTTTAAATGGAAAGTGTTTGTCATATGGTGCTTCAGTAACTGCAACAATCCTATAAACTGGCAGGAGAATGTAATTTCGCCTTATTTGGTTTATTTGTCTCACTCGCAACCACTGTTCGCCACCATTTAAGTTCATCTGACTGCTACTGCAGCATATAAAAAAGGTGAAGTTCTTCTTCACCAGGCCAATCAATAAAATATTTCCTGGAAGGATTAAAAAAAGGTTTCCACCTATTAGATTTCCTCCTCCTCCATGGAAGCTGAATCTAGTTTGTATCCAAATGAATGGCTCCCTCTTTCGAGCCCATGCATAAGGACTCAATGCAGCTCTGCTCCTTGAAGGTAGCTTTTGTGGTAGCAATGACAGCAACAAGGAGAATTAGTGAGCTTCAACCTCTTTCCTCTATGGAACCATACACCGGTTTTTATAACAAAACAGGGGGGTAAGAACAATGAATTCATATTTTTTACTCCAAATTCTCTCCGATTTTCATATAAACCAGACAATTTCTCTTCCCATTTTTTTTTTTTTTTTTTTAGAAATAGTTCCTGTGCAACTGAAAGAAACGTCATTCCTTAAGTGTTAGTTCTATCCAAATAAAATTATGGGACGCTTCTAAGTGTAGCCATAAAACAACCAGTTTATTAATTATGAATCACTTAAAATTGGTATAGCTTCTTCAAAACAAACTTCAGTCAGATGGATAGTTTCATGTATTACTCATTATCAATTAGCAAACACGGCTCTTCATGGCGATTCTAGAGCTCATTCTACACGTAGCAAAGCAGCCTCTACTGCCTGGTTATTAAATGTTCCTTCAACAGATCATCTGTAAATGAGCCACTTGGATATCAACCCATACTTTTTCCAAACATAATTATTATTTGGATAAAGGTCCAAGAACTGACACTTTTTTAGGTGAGGCGACAGTAAAGAGTCTTTTTTTCTTAGAAATATTCTTTATGCTCATAGCTCTTATGAGAATATCTGTATAGCTTATACTATTGTATTGAAATCTGTGGTGGTATAGGGATATGCTTGGAACTCCAATCTCCGTTTGACTATCACCGAGGAACTTGGGATGCAGAAGGAAAGTGACTTATTTGTAACCCTAGTTCAGCATTGTAGGCATCCTCACTGAAGTCATGAACAACCATTGCTGATTAAGATGTATAACCAACCAGATTATGGAAGTGTCGACCTTCACCTACAGATTGACTCCAGATATTTGAATAAGAAAGTGTCACAGGGTCCCTTCAAATATTCTACATTTATAGTAAGGATACCTGCGAAGCATAAAATGTTTTTTTTTCATTTAAGGTGTGTGCATTACATTTTATAAGCAGTTACCTGTAAATTCAAGATCCAGGAACTAGAGTTTTTAATTCCAGTTGTCAGTCCCAACCCCCACACTCACTGACCCCTCTCCTATAGTACTAGGGATCACAGTTCTATGTCTGTTTTGAATGCACTTTGACTGCAGGCTGCAGCCTCTAATCTGAAAGATGAGCAACTGAAAATATCGGGAGTAATAGACACACAAAGCTCTACTGAAGCTGAAACTGCCGAAGGATTCTGTCCAGATTATGAACATCCGCAGTCGCCTACTACCACTAGATGGCGCGCTTCTGCTGCCTGAAATGTAGATGGATATTAAGGTGAAAGAAACCATTTGATTTACAGGACTTGCCTGCTGTAAATGAAGCGTGGGTTACCTTCCCATTATTGAAATTAAAACATTTCTGAATCTATTTCAGTTTAGAAATGCTCCTTATATTAAAGAAAACTGAATTATGATCCTCAGAATTTTATTTTCTTGTCCGCTTTCAAAAGTAGGGAGAAAATATTACTCTACAGTAATATTATTTAGGACTCTGGAAACAGCATCGTAATCAAATGTAGTGTTCAGCTTTATGTTCCTGACTATGCTTTGGTCCGTCTATCAATAAGGGTGGTGTGTGTGTGTGTGTGTGTGTGTGTGTGTGTGTGTGTGTGTGTTTTTGTGCACAACCAGTGCAAGATCATGTACTGTATCCTTAATTCGAAAATTAATGTTTTAGCACCTTCGCTGTGACGGCAATTCTGCCGCAGCGCTAGGGGGGAGGGGGGCGGCGCGGTGCTCGCATGCTCGTGACGGAACCGCTCCGTCACGAGCCTCGGGCGCGCTGTGCTTGTGACGGAGCGGTACTGTCACGACCCCGCCCGCTCAATAGAACGCGCCGAGCAGGCCGTGACGGAACCGCTCCGTCACCAGCACAGCGCGACCGAGGCTGGTGACGGAGCGGTTCCGTCACTAGCATGGAAGAGGTTAAGAATCTATCTGTTAAAAGATCTACTATTACAGAGAAATTCAATATGAGACAAGGGAGGAGCATCACAAACATCAAGTCCTGTAACTTTCTACCCTTCTCGGGAAGCATTAGCTTTCAGGAACCATTTATGTCCAAGAACGGCATGCATTTAATTTTTTTAAAGTGAACGGTTGGTGTTTAATGTACAAGTTACTTACCTTCGGTACCTCCTTATCTGGTAGATCTATCTAGCTGCAGATTCCTTGCTTTAGAATTCTCCCCAGGCGTCAGACTGGATCCGTAAAATTATCATGAACATTACCCCTACATGCCGGTAGGTGCCGTTGATCGGCTCAGCGTGGTATCATCGGCATCATCTATGCCTGAAGTTGCATGCAGTCCCTTTATGGGCGCCAACCCTGTGCTCTGAAGTCTGATACTTTTTAGGACTTTCCTTGCCAGGAGCGCATAGCCACGAAGAACACGGACCTCTGGTGTGGAAAACCAGAGCCCTGAACAGGGAAAGCCCTTGCCTACAAAACCGTTCACAGACCAGGGAGGATGGTTGGGTCAGTAAGGAATCTGCAGCTAGTCTCTACCAGATAAGACGTTACAGAAGGTAAGTATCTAGTCCATCTGAAAGAGACATCTAGCCACAGATTCCTTACCTTAGAATAGATACCCAAGCAATACCTCCTTGGAGGTGGGTGTGCGAAACAATTTCATACTAAAGTCCTGCAGGACTGAACGGGCAAAGTGTCCATCTCAATGGACCTGACTGTCCAGGCATTAGAGTTTTGTGAACGTATGCAAGAAAGCCCATGTTGCTACCTAGCAGATGTACTGGACAGGGGCTCCCAGTGCTAATGCAGTGATTGCAGCCTTGGCTCTGGTGGAATGAGCATGCAAACCCTCTGTGAGTTGCTTCTTGACCATTGCTTAGCCGATTTTAATGCGGAGCACGATACAATGCGAGATGGTCCGGTTACGCACAGCCTTTCCCTTCTTCACTCTTGCATACCCCACAAAGAGTTGGTCATCCACCCAGAACACTTTGGTGCGGTCAAGGTAGAACAACAACACTCTTTTTGAGTCATCGCAGTAAAGTAGTTCCTCTTCCTGATGGACTAGCCTACATGAGAAGTGAGCAGTGACTACTTTGGCAGAAACTAAGCTCTAGTTCACAGAACCAGCTTGTCTGGGTATATGTTCAGGTATGGAGGCTTGGGTAAAAAGCCCTGAACGTCCTCTGGGAAGATGTTACTGCCATCAGGAAGGCCATTGTGGTGATAAGGAGCCTGAAAGGAGATTTGTGCAAGGGCTGAAAGAAAGCACACATCAGGATCAAAGTCCCACTTAGGCATAAAGTTATGGGATGAAGGTGGAAGGTGGAAACCTATGTTGCAAACCTTTCAAGAACCTATGTACAATGGGGGTATGAAGAGGGTTGTCTAGTTGGGCAACTGCCGAAAGACTTGAATAGCAGAAAGATGACCCTTTAAGGTGCCCAGAGCAGATCTGTGCTGGGCAAGGGAAAAATAAAAGATGAACCTGGGAAAAAGAAAAGTGGGTCAATCTGCTTCTCTGCATACCATGCCACAAACATGCTGCGGTGGTGGGGCACCTGGCTGCCAGAATAACTTTGCAGACTTCAAGCATAAGGCAAAAGGCTGTCAGCTGTCACTGCTCAATCTCCACGTAAGAACATTGAAGGGTTCAGGTGGAGAACCCTCCCCTGCTGCTGTGACAAAAGATCCTCCCAAAGGGGCAACCTGATCGGAGGACCAATGGCCATGCTAGACTGCTCAAGATACCAAACTCTGAGCCCAGTCTGGAGCCACAAGGATGACTTGGGCAAGGTCATTTCTGATCTCCTGGAGTACTGAGGGCAGGAGTGGCATGGGCGGAAATGCGTACAGGAGGCATGAGCTTCACTCAAGACGAAACGTGTCTAAGAGCGATCCACCTTGGAAGCTACAGAGCACAGAACTGCTGACATTGTGCGTTCCCTGCGATGGTGAACAGATCTAACCAAGGCTCTCCCCACTGCTGAGAAAATACCTTGCACCACCACCTGGTGAAGACTCCATTCGTGATCCTCTAGACATCTTTGGCCGAGTTGGTCTGCCCTTGCGTTCCAAGAGTCCACCAGGTGTTGAACCACCTGGAAAAGGCCCTGCTATTCCAGCCATGTCCAGCGACGCAGGGCCTCTTGACAAAGTCCATGACCCCTTTTCACCCCTCCCTGTTGGTTGCAGTACACCATGGCGGTGGTGTTGTCCATAAACACCTGCACTAGACGGGTTGAAAGGCTTTTATTGCAAACTGGATCACCCGAAGCTCCAGAAGGTTGATATGGAGTCTGGCTTCCCCCTTGAGACCAAAGGCCTCTGATTCCCACCTCTCCCAGATAGCCGCCTCATCCCAGGTGTGACGCATCTGTCATTGCTGTCAGATCTGGTTGAGGAAGGGAGTGGGGTCTGCTGCTGATCCAGTCGCGGTTTGTTAACCACTACTGCAGATCTTCTGCAATACCCTCTGGGATCGGGACCTTGTGGGAGAGATTTCCCGGATGTTGTGCTCACTGGAACTTCAGGTACCACTGTAGTACCTGCATATGCCAGCAGCATGTGTCGCAAGCATGATGCATGAGGCCCAGCAGTCTCGGAGTCTGTCTCACCGAAATCCAGGAAAGAGGCTGATGCATCTGTTTCACAGCCCAAATCTCCTAGATTCTCCTTTCAGGAGGATAGGCCAAAAACTGCACCATACCATAACAGCTCTGATGAAAGGTAACGTCTGAGAGGGAGTCTGTGTGATTACGGCACGTTGATGGTGAACCCCAGTGAATGCAAGAGGTCCTCTGTAGTCTCAGGGTGGGACACGACAGTCTGAGGTGAGCCTACCTTCAACAGCCAGTCGTCGAGATAGTGAAGGCTGGCACCTCTGATCTCCGCTGGTAAACTGTTACCATCATTATCACCTTGGTGAACATCCAAGGGGCGCTGGTAAGGCCAAAGAGGAACACTGAAAAACTGAAAGTGCTCATGCCTCACAAAGAATCGCAGGTAACGCCTGTTGGTAGGCAGGACGTGAATGGAGAAATATGCATTCTTCAAGTGTCTGCATCCTCTATGGCCCCTTTGGGCAAGAGAGCAGCCATTCCTTGACTGAGCAGAGAAAGATGGTCCTCAGTCAACCTGTTGCAAGCAGGTGGCATGGGTGGAGGGGTAGTCTTGAAATTGAGGGAATAGCCCTTAGGACAATCTGCAAAACCCATTGGCCCGTGGTGCCGGTGATGGTGGATCATGCCATCCTGGTCCGACTGCTGGCTGCACAACCAACGAGGTTTGTGAATACTTCGTCCTTGGCTGCGCAAAGGCTGTGAAGATTGCATGCCCCGGTGGCTGGGCGGGTACAGATGCGTGGAAGCCCCTTGCATGGTCGCGAAAGGGAGCAAAAGGCGGATTGTGGGTGTCAAGAGGCTATGGAAAGGCTTAAGGACCTGGCCGTAGCCCTGCTGTCCTTGAAGCACTCCAGCTCTTTATCTGCCTTGTCTCTTAAGAGACGGGAAACCATCAAAATGCATGTCCATAAGCATTGCTTGGACATCCCTAGAAAAAGCCAGTCGTCCTCAACCAGGCGTGGTGCCGTAAGGCCACTGTCAACTTAACTGTTCTGACCAGTGAGACGTGGTGTCCAGTCCACATCAGATTGTGAACTTGGCTGCATCTCTCCCATCTGCAACTTCCTGGAAAAGTACTTCCTGCGCAACTGTATCATACAAAGCATGGGAATAGTGGCCCATAAGGCATGCAGTGTTCACGGACCGCAGTGCCAGGCTGGTGGAAGAAAACATCTTCTTGCATAAGTTCTCCAGCCTCTTGGATTCCCAGTCCAGTGGTGCGGTTGGGAATGTGCCAGGATTTACATGGGAAGTGGAGGGTTGGATCAGCAAGCTCTCCGGGGTAGGGCGTTGCGTGTGGAAGTTGGAGTCCCCTCAGGGTGGTGCTATGGCAGTGGGCAGTAGTCCTGTTCACATAAGCCCATGTGTGATGCTTGGACCAAGTCCCAAGCAGGAGGTGAGTAAGAGTGTCATTAAACAGGAGAAGCAGTTCAGGAGAGGACACTCCTGGTTGAAATGCTCCTGTCACAACGTTAGTCTTGACTGCCATATAGGGCAAGCTAAGATCCTAGACCTCTGCCGCCCTCCTCACCACCATTGCAGATGTCCTCTGTAGCCACAGTAGGTGGAGAAGGCATGCCACTATCTGGAGAGGTATCCAGTCTGGTGGGGTCTGCCAAATCCTCATACCAGTCCATGTTAGGGTCATTATGCTAGTATTCTTCAAGGTCCTGCGACCGTACAACATTCATCTTAGTCGAAGTGAAACTAATTGCATTGCATATAGTGGATTTCCTTGTTAGGACTCTTTGCTTCCTTTATATGATAGCCTTCGATTTGCTGGAGTATCCTATGTAAAAAGGTCGTCTTTGCGCCACCTAACCTCCTTTAATTTACTGTCCGCTAGGTGGCTATTATCCTCACCTTAATTATTTGTCTCAAGGCGTTGCTGTTAAGACTGATAGACCTGCACTATGAATTCCAGGCTAATCATTCTCAGTCCAACTTAATCTGTCTTCTAAATCTACTGATCATTTGAGACTGAGAATATAGGAAAAACCAACAATGTTAAGCTCATTTTGTATTCTAAATAAGAGGCTTACAAAAGTAGCTGCTCAGCTCCAGCATCAGGAGGGATCTGCTGAGCACCTTGACATTAACCCAGTGGTTGAGGTTTCTGTGAATCACAAAAGGTTTGTTAATTTCTATGTCCCGCTACTGGATATCCACTGGATAGTTTGTGGCAGATGGCACCCACACATCACCACTTTCCTTCATATTTTAGCTCTGACTTTCCGTGGTCATGTAAGGTCCCAGATAATAATTGCAGGTATTGCTCTTTAGTACATGGCACATACATCAGAACCTCTTTCCAGGTTTACTGGAAATATTAAAAAGCATGTACACTATTTTTGTTGTAGAAAGATTGATTATGTGATCGGGTGGGAGTCTCATTCCAGTGACTAGTTGAGTTGACCCCCAGCTTTTCACAATTTTGCGAATCATGCATTTGAGCAAAATCAGCTGATTAGCACGATGCATGCAATGTCAAGTCTGCGGCAAGCAAAAGTAAAAATAAATAAATCAGTGGTGCTTTGGAGTTTTGTTTAAATGCAGGCTCTGCATTGGCTCGTTATACAGCATATTATTGCGTGCAACCACGTGGCATATAGACATCAGTGCTTAATTTGTGTGGAAAAAAAAGAGAAAAAGATGTAAAACTAAACATCACACTCCTAAAAGTGTGACAGTAAGGACTAATCGAGGCCCCCAAAACAAAAGGAATGGCTTGGGAGGCAGGTATTAGTAATTTTTTAAGGGTTTTCTATTATTAAATAACTGTTATGCTACTCTCTAAATTGGCTGAAACAGCTCCACCAAATGGCAGGCTGTTAATAAGTGCTGGTGTTGACAATGTTGTAGGCCTGGGCAGAATTGGCAGAGTTCCGAACTGCACCTTGATATGCGAAGTCCTGTAAGCGGCGTAATGTGTTAGGTTCCGCTGTTTGCAAAATCAGAGCGAACAGCACCATGCGCAGCACAAAAGGGCCCTACTTCTTTCTGCTGCTTGAGTAGATGTTTTACCCGAGTGGCAGCTTCCTCAACGCGAACGGAAGGTTTCTCAACTTTAACGGTAGCAGCCATCCGTGACCGCCCGCATTGAGAAATCTCGCCTAGAGGTGGTCTGGAGTAAGATTTTACCCGCTCACCCTCGCCGCCTGAACGTTGGTGAGCACGAGCTAGGACAAAACTCCACTCCTGTAAGTTTTTAGGAACTCATAGCTACGGAGAGTGGGAAAAACTCCACGAGCGGAGTGTAGTTTCACACCCAGGCCTACAATTAAGTGCTGGTGCCGAGCAACGGAAACCACCTGCTTAAATTAAGCACTGGCAGAGCAGCGTCTTTTTTTTCCTACCTAACTGGCCCACGATGTCTCTCCAAACAGCAATGGGATGCTGGCATTTTAATACGGTACTCCGACATCTCAATATTTTTGGATTTGACTCATGTAGTGCGAAAACATGGCATGCCTCTGTATCTTTTTTTTTTTTAATCGGTGTCCAGAAGAGCACGGTATTTTACCAGTAGCGATGTGCTGTATTTTACTTGTTTAAGCACGTCTGCCACAGTGATGTTAGTAACCATGTCATGAGTGATATGTGAGGTCATGGGCAGTGCATTGCGGGGAGGTAAATAAATATTTGGCTCAGGTAACTAGAACAGCTAAATTTCACAGTTTGTGTTTGAGGGCAATCTGAGCCTAACTATAATGTCCCTGTAACCTTTAGTTTTTTTCCGGTGAATTTCTTGGGTTTTTCAAAATATATTTTCTGACTATAACGTCCCTGTAATCTTTGTGGTTTTTAAGTGAATTTCTATGTGTTTTTTTTAACTGGTAGTCGCATTTGCAAAGTGGTGGAAAAAGGGGGCGGGCCTCCGAAATCCTCTCAGCAATCACGCTGTTTAGGACTTAATGGAGGTAACAGGAGATATTGTTGGCCCCCCCCAAGGACCCACTGCAGCCAAGGGGACTTCATTCCCCAAACAGCAGCGTGCCACAAGGCTCGTTTGCAGAGTGGTGGTAAAAAATGGCAGGGTATCCAGCGACTTGCCAGTCTTTAAAAAAAAAAAAAAAAAAAGTATTTTCATTTATTTGTGGAGGATGGGCCTCATCCCCTGGGGCCAGGACTATTTTGAATGTTGGACCACGCTGCCCTCTCCCCGGGCTGATTTCGGCCCGAGGATCCTACCCTCCAAGACCCGGTGCTTGGCCCCCATCCATTGTTTACTTTAGCCCCGGGGAGGTGGTGGTCCGCGGCGGACCCCCTTCATTCCTTTGTTATATGTACCCCGGGGAGGTGGCAGTCCCCAGGCCTGCGGGTGGGGGGGTCCGCTCGCCCCCCCCCCCTTTCGCACTGTAGTCATTTAAAGCCCTGGGGAGGTGGTGGTCCACAGGGCAGCGGGGGAGGCCATACGGTCCTCCCCCCGCTCATTTTGCTCTATTAGCCCCAGGGAGATGATGTTCCCCAGGGCATCAATGATCCCCAGGAGGGGGGGGCCTGTGCCCCTCTCCTTTATTACAATCTCCTCGGTACCTGGCCCATTCTTCTTTTTTATACATTTTTTGTTTGACTGCTTCAAGCAGAGTTCCAAGATGGCTGCCAACACTTACTGGACGAAGTTAAATATCTCAAAATCTACTGAACAGATTTACACAACATCACAAAAACCAGGCTTTCTGGACCTAATTTGGGATAATTCCGTTCAGTAGTTTGGGCTGTAGTCGTGTTCAAAAATATTAAAAATCCCCATAGACTTAACATATAGAAACGTGTTTCTAGAACCCTTTTTTCTTTGCCCCGCTTGACTGATCATCCCGAAACTTTAAAGCCAGCAGCTGAACCAAAAAGGGGACATTTGTGAAAAGTTTGTGAAGATTCATCAATCGGCGCCAACGTTTTTGGCAAAACAAAACGCTTTTCCTATGGAAACTTTGGACCTAACAATAACTACTTATTACTGGCTATCGCCAGTAGGATAAATAGATCTCGCTAGATATCGATATAGATTGACAGAAAGCACTGTGAATATACAAGTTATTTTAAAATTCTATTGCACACAGTATACGATAGGCTTATGCAAATTAGGCAAAAGAATGTGTTTAAGGTAAAACAAGTGCTTTCAAAATGTCTAATGATATGCGATCAAACTACACTTAGTACAAACCTGGTTTATAAGTGTTCATTAGAAGGATTGCCCTAGAGGTCAGCTGGTAACACCCTTACATCACCTCTCAAAAAACAATAAATCTTTGTCACAATGAAACCTCAAATGATTCTACCAATTAAAGGCCTACACTGGCTCTTAAACAGACTTAAGATTTCCATAATTACCAATTGCACACATTTTCTTTTCTTTCAGGCAATAGACACCCTAGACAGAAGGCCTGTTGCTTATATTTTTTTTGTTTACAGAAGCTTGTCATTGGAAGTGCGTATTGTTGAGAGTCCATTATAGCATCAGCATCTCCCCAGTCCACCATCATTCTAACATGTAACCACCAGCGGTAACATCTGCCCAGTTCGCCATCCTTTTTTAGGTTTCGCCCTGGGCGTTGCAACTGCGTAGCTGTTGCTCCGCCCATGGCGAAACCTCATGATCCTACATATCGACTTTGGTTCCGCTTCTGTCTCTCATTGGCTAGCTCCATAAATGGAGGCTAGCCATTGGGAGACAGAGGCTGTCAATCACGCTTTCTGGTGAAAACGCGATTCGGGGGCGTTTCTGGGACTTTTTTTTAAGTCCCGCCCCTTTGTCCCGGGCCGCGCTGTCATTGGCTGCCGGCCCGGGACACCCCCGTGATGTCATTCCCCGGGCCGCGCTGTGATTGGCTGGCCGGCCTGGGACCTGACTTGTTCTTTAATGCTGACGTTGGGGATAAGTCTTGCAAAACCGCTTTTCTTTTCAGCGTAAAACTAAACATATGAAGGCATCTTCCAGGATATTGAGAAATATAACTGGTGTGAGCAATTGGAAAAAACTATGTATGATCACGTGGTCCGTTTTCACAAATTAAATAAGTAAAATAAAATGCACAATAAATAACACACTCAGCTTTTATCATTTTTTTAACGGGTCTGAGCTAAATCCTTGGGATATTTACTATCCATACATCTCAATCTCATGTTTAAAACTGCTTAGGTCGTCTTCAGGCAAGCCCGTCTTTGCTTTCAATGAGTGTCCCTCCTTCTTGCTGAACCGGGAGCTCGAAGGGTTCACGTGACGTTTGAACTGACGTCTGTCATATGACAGGCAAGGAAACCTGGTGGTAGAAAGAAGATCCCGAAGAGCGCACTTGGGTAGGTACACTACTGGTGCGTTTTGGGGAGCAGTCAGTGCATTTTCGGGGAGTCATAATTTATGATAGAAGGGTCTGTTTGTAGCAGCCTTGTGACATATTACAAGGAGGGAGCTGGCGATTTAAGAAGTATCGCCGGTAATGTTAAATTAGGGGACGAAAGAGGGAAGTTTCTGGTTGTCTGAGCCACTGGAGCTCTTGCATTCAGAGAGAGAGTTGGTCATGTCAGAGGAGGGTAAGGTGGCAATTGTGAACGGTTAGTGTCTGCGTGAGGCCGCCCTCCCTTCCACTATGCAGTTCCAGTTTAGGGAATACACACTTCAGTGATTATTACATGCAGAGTAAACAACGGAAGTGATTGCATGCATTTGTAATGTCTGGTCCTCAATAGCGAGTTACTGAAGGGATGCTTTTGTTTGAGATGCTGCTACATTGTGCTTTTTCTGACGCGAATACAACTTGTAGTTTCCATTTATTTTCTATTTTGATCTGCTAGTTAATATACACATCGTCATATCTTTGCTCTTACAGGGACTTGAAGAACATAGGGGGTTTAAAATGGTGTAGACCGTTTCGAAGATCCGAGACATTCACCTTCCTGTTTCACAGACAGAAAAAAACCTCGCACAAACTGCTTTTTTTTCCTCACTTGGTGGCCGCTTTAGGGCTCATGCATGTTTTTTTGCCCCTAACCCCTTCATCCAATGATGCCTGATATGAGTGCATGGTACAGCCCTGAATCCCGGGTAGCTTTTCTTACATGAGACATATTTTTAAATGCCTTTATCTGTCCACATTGTTCTCTTAACTCATATTGAAAACTTTATATTAAGTGAATGTCTGGGTCTAAGTACATCCAATGCTAAATTTGTAAAAAGAATAAGTGCTGTGGCTCAAATCTTTAATGTATAAGCAATATAAATCTCAAGTGCCTGTCCTCTATCTCTTCTTTCACCCCTTGCTTTCATGCTCCTTTCCATTTTCCAGTCCTTCTTGACTGTTATGACAGGTAGGGAATGCATAGAATTATATAGACTAAAGGCGAGTGGACGAATCGTTGCAAACCCTGTAACAGAAATGCTAATATGTTCTTGTATAAAAATGTAATAAAGCATGTTAAAAAAAAAAAGGCCGCCGGTGCTGCATGCCGAATGTCAGGGTTGCCAAATGACAACAAGGGTCTCTTGTTTTAATTTCACCTCAGATCCTTTCATCCACAAGCATACTGTACCTGCCTCTTTAACTCAATCTTGCACGTTCTTTTTCATCCATGCTATCTCTATTTTCCACTGTTTTTCTGTATCTCTCCTCCTCTTTCTACCCATACCCATTTGCTGCCTTCTCTCTCATGTTCTGGGTTAATGTCTAATGATCAAAAACAAGTCTCGGTCTGCAAAAAAAAGTGCAGTTGGGCCCCACCTGAAACCATCGTCTCAAAATAAGCAGCAGAAATGAGATGCAAATTAAAACCAAAATCAAATCCAAAGTTCTTTCCGAAGTATGCAACAAGTCTGATTGTGCTTGATTGTTCTTTAATTTCTTTTCCTTCATCGCAAGAACAGAACAAACATTCGCAGCCAACACGTTTCGCCCAAGCATGGGCTTCTTCAGGGCAGTATTGTTCTAATAGCAGTAGAATTAACGTTGATAAATGACAACGTCCTACCAGAGTCTTAAGTCATCCGTTCTAGGCTAATTATATATATATATAGAAGTTAGAAAAATCAGCAAAGCTATGTTGTCCTGTGAGTCACGAATCCAACAGAGTAATCCTTATCTCAGGTATAATTATTTGAAAAGAGCAAAGTACCATGTTCGGCATAGCTGTCTGGCCTGCCACGTCCATGTCCACGTGCAGCAAACCCTTTTGTGGACCTGGACGCAGCGGGCCAAACGGCTTTGACGAACATGGTACTTTGCTCTTTGGAATAATTATACCTCAGATAAGGATTACTCTGTTGGATTCATAACTCCAAGGTCAACCTATCTTGGCTGATTTTTTTCTAGCTTCTATTTGTATATAATTAGCATGGAATGGACAACGTAGGACTTCGGTAGGACGTTGTCATATATCAACTGTAATACTACTGCTATGCGAACAATACTGCCCTGAAGAAGCCCATGCTTGAGCGAAATGTGTTGACTGCAAATGTTTGTTCTATTCTTGAGACGAAAGAAAAGAAATGAAAGAACATTCAAGCACAAACAGACTGGTTGCATTCTTTGGAAAGAACTTTGGATTTGATTTTATGTTCTTCACTTGCCTCTTATTTCTTGTATTTCTAAATGCTTAATTTATGACCACCTGGTAGCTGGTCATCTGAGGTGGGCAATGTCTATATAGTCCTAAATCTGTGGTTACATCATGTGGTGCGGTGACTGAGTTTCCTAGCTGGCAATATTTCCATAGTCAAAATAAGCACAGACTGTAGATCTGTGTAGTGTACAGTATGGAGTTGCCCAGTTTCAATGTGTTTCTTCTATGTATATTTAGTAGAGGGCATCTGCAAGCCTTATTAGTTTACTACATAAGGTCTTATACATTCTGTTCAATTGCTCCTTGTTACGTTGTATCCTGTAAATGTGATGTTGTGCGGTGCTGGTACTGTGCAGATTGTACATTCATTGGTCCAAACATATATTAGTTGATTCAATTGTTTATTTGTAGGTTCAGTTGTACATGTGTAAGAATTACTCTGGATTTATTTATCTCTATTTACATTCTTTAAATTGGTTCCATATTTGATTAGGCTCAGCTCCATTCCATGTGCTCTAGTTAATGACGTGATAATAAGTAGTAGTAAAACGTTATTCTATTTTTCACGAAAATCACAAAAGTGTACATAAAAAAAGCATAAAATACATAGCATGGGAGTCATTAACACTAGCATGCCTCTATTAGAAATAATAAATAATGGAAACAACAAAGCTTCTATGATAGTCAAAAAACCCACTTGTTTAAAAAAAAAAAGAACAGATGCTAACATTCACCTCCCATTAATAACCCCAGATAATAAATGAGTCAGATAAAACAAATGTTATGTGATTTTAACATTTGCAGAAAGAGATGGCAGGCCTATCTTGTTTGAAATTCATTGGCAAGAGGAGTGGGCTGATAAATTTAAACCGCAGGTGGGTTAATGTAGGGCATATCTGGGCAATAGGGAGAGAGTAAGAAAGAGAAACGCCGTCATAGTGGTAAGGCGGAGGGTCTGAGACTTTGCACCAGGACCCCTTTGGTAACAGAAGTTGATAAAACATGTTCAACCAAAAATATGTCAGGAGCCTTCAATGATAATTCGACAACTCCAACGACAAATAGGGCTCCATTCCATGTACAGTTTCACCATGATAAAATGACGCATGGAGCGTTTATGAAGCTCCACTGCCTTGTGTTCCACAGCCATTCTTTAACAAGCATTTGCAATGCAATAGGTCTCGCATTTACGTGAGTTTGAGCTATTGACATTGCAAATAACAATGCCTTTTGTTTGTTTTTGTTTTTAAAACATAAATAAAAGGCATTGTCATTTACAATGGCAATAGCTTAAACTTGCGTAAATGCGAAACCTATTGCATTGCAAATGCTTGTTAATAAAATGTGAACACCTGCACCATATATATACACTTCTGCATCCATCACAAAATAAGGTTAAAGAACTGTTGAATGTCACTAACCTAAGGTGCTGCAAAGATACCACAAAAAAACGAACCAGTGTACTGCAAAACTAATTTTTTTTTGTACCGCTAAATTTCCTGATCTATGCTTCGATATCCTGTGGGGTCTGAAGAGCAAACTATACTGGTTACAATTTCTCTGCTTTGATCGGTATATTAGTCATGAGCCCTTTGTTCAATGGCCATTGGAGGAGCAATCACCTTGATTTGTCTAGAGTTGAAAGATCTACAACTAAGTTGAAAGACAACTTTTGTGATTCACACTTGAGGGAAATTTGTGCACTATACTTTAATGGACATGTGGGTACCCAAGGACAGTTCGCAGCTCAAGACTTTACAGGACCTGCAGACCACACTAAAGCATTTGGAATGCAATAGGTCTTGCATTTGTCACAGTTAGAGCTATTGGCATTGTAAACGAGAATGTCTTTTACCTATGTGTGTTGGTTTGGAATGTAGTGGATGAATGAACAGACACACTGTTTCAGCGCTGACTAGAGGACTTCGAATGGGGAATTACTGATGAGACGAGAGAAGCAGCTAGCAGCACTGGTGATACCCTGTAGATAATCTGCGATTATAGCTGCCATTATTTAAATGAATGCTGTGATCATGTGACCACAGCAGGATTCGTCTGCATCTGGCTCTCTGAGGCAAGGACGGGTAAAAAAGACACTACATCCTACTTCTCGCTAAATAAGTTTGAAATGCACAATGAGATTTAATTCAGGCACCTCGTCAATGCACTTTGCTGGTATGTAGCTGGCCAAATTTTTTCCGCACCATCTTGTGTCAGCACTTGAAAAAATACATTGTGAATAGATTGGATAAAATGATGCTACCTAAGGTATAAGCACAAAATACCCCTCACAGTGCTAAGGACGATGACCGATACTGCAAACAGAAGGAAAAGCAGCAAACGAAACAGGCATATTTAGAAAAAGTCTCACTATTTTCTGCAAAGATCATACTGAAAAACTCTCTGAATTAACAAGGCAGTATTATTGTTTTCATGTATGGCAATGGTGGGCCCAACACGATACTCTCTGCAAACCCTGTCAGTATGTGGTCTCTACTGAAGAGTGGAGGGAACAGATCCAAGCATCCAGCTCCCGGATTAAGATTGAGTCACGGACTATCCAAACCCCGAAGATCTCAATGATTCTTCCTATTAAATGAATCTGTAAATCCAACGGGGAAGTCCCACAGGGACGTCATTTCAAAGATTCCTTACTGTACTTAACCCCTGCCCTCTACCCTTTTAAAGGATTAGATCCGACTTGGCAATTTTATTAAAATGCTTGGTGTAATCAAAAGGCATGCAAATATTAGGATTCCTGCATCTCCATGTCAACAAATAATACATACATGGGAGATTAACTAGCTTTTCGTACTTGGATACATTTGTAAAGAAGAATTACATTATTGTTTTGTTTGTTGGACTATGCATTGGCGCACTTGGGTTTTTGTTTTTGAAGTGTGGGTAAGACTTTCCTGTAGCGTTGTGGCCTTTGGGTGTTTCTGTTACTTACATGTCCAACAATCGCGTTCTAAAACTAATAGTGTTATGTCGAGTACTCCAGAATCGAGGAAAACAGAAGTGGTGGCATGCTGGACCCTGAATCTATCCGTGGCTCTCCGGGCAGAGACAAACACACATAGGGGAAGAGCAGCAAGGCATAGTAAATCACGCCAAGGAGCTGAATCTAGTAAAAGAATAGAAAGAGATAGCTGGGGGGAGGCAGAAATGCCTGCAGGGAAAGACCAATCAAAGGAGTGCATAATTAAAACGGTAAAGTGGATGGTGACACCTGGGTCTTCCTATATCCCAGAAACATAATAAAAACAGATGCTATAGGGAAGATAGAAAGAAGCATGGAATCCACAGAAAGGATACAGTGGTCCGCTTCTAAACAAATCCGCAAAACTTTAAACGGAGATAATCAGAAACAACGCCTTTACATGAGCGCCAGTTACATTACAGGTGCCTCCATTTGAATGGTGTAGTAATTACTCATTACGTTTTAAAAGTTTGTATTGTGGGTGGTTAGCTGCCAGCAGATGGTGTAATCGCATACATTGACTTGCATGCCTTGAATATAGACAAAGAGCCGAATAGAATGTCAACACAGCTCTGTCGCGGCCGGCCTTAGTCACCAGTTAAATGTAAAGCAGCGGGCGTGTCCTTGTTTCCCCTTGATTCAGTGTGCTGTGAGGCGGGGTAGGGTCCGGCTTTGTTGCCAGTGACCCCATGCCTTCCCCCGGACAGGACACTTCTGTGATAATAGGATTACTCATTGTTTTGGAATAGGATGTTGGAGGGCTGGGTTTGGGGGTAAGGAAGGCAGGGGCAGGATACTGTTGGCTGAAGCTACACCTCGCACATTTAAGGTGTTAGTGTGCCAGTTGCCACTGTGTCCGGGTGCTGCTGGGATGGGTACATGCCTTCCCTGTCCGCTGAACAAATGTGACGCATTTCATTGACTGTTATGCTTATTTACATAAGCAATGTGTTGTAACAAAGGGCATAGATGGGGGAGGGATGGAGAACAGTAGTGTCCACAGATTTTTAACACTGCGTCTGCTTTGCGGGCATCTGTGCAGCAGGGGAGGGATAGAGGAATGGAGCATATATAAGGTATAACGCAACCCCCATTAAGCGGGCGCCGTGCTGAGTTACTTCACAACGGAGCAGCAAATAGTCTGGCAGGCTGTGCATACCTGTGTGGCCGCCATTAGTTACTGCATAAATAAAAGTAAACCTAGTGTGTAAAAAATGAGCGCTGTTCAAAAATAAGAAATTAATGTTTGTGTGGGATGGAAGGGCGGGGCTAAGAAACACGGACACAGATGCCATTGAGCGCAAAATCACTGTGGTACCGCCATTACTTAATATAAATGAAAGGCAGGGCATGAGGAGGGCAGGGCAGGGCAGGACTAAGTAACACCGACACTGGCGAGCTCAAAATGAGTGCGCTGCCATTAAAAAATAAATAAAGGTGCACGCCCATGCTGTGTCGGAGGTGGAAGGAGTCTGAACAAATAATATTCCAAACACACCAGCGAGGAGAGGAAAGTCAGCCATCAGCTGAACAAGAGCACTGCTCGAGGACTGCTGAGCACCGGCGCTGCTCGTGGCCTGCCACATCTTTTCCACTTACCAAACTGGCAACACGGTCCTGATGAAGATCCTGACTAGATGGGATCGAAACGCCGTCCACCCTGCGTACAGCGCGACTCATGGCGCACCCGTAACCTTGGTTCCCAAACAAATATTTGCTATCCATTCATTGATGACGAACCATTGCTTCTGTATATATTGTTTGTCACCTTGCGTCCTTCGCTGTGTTTTCCCACCTGTCACTCGCGCCGTCACTTTTTCCTTCATGAACACCAAGTGCACAAAGCCCCCTTGCTACAACTCTCCTGTATAAAATGTGTTTTTAATATATGATGCTATGTGCACTTTTCAAAATTGATACCAAGACTCTCTTTTTTTCTTTCGCGACCTCTTAATGTCTTGTACATACACGTATATTTGCCTTTTTCATTGAATCCGATTAATCTATTGTTGCTTAAAACACATATACACCAAGATCTCAATCTGGTCTATGGGTTATACTCCTGTTGTTTTTTTCCTATATTGAAAAGATGGGCAGAGCATTAAGTCCATACCTGAATACACCATGTCTTGAACCAGCACAAGCGCTGCCTAGGCAAGACTTAATAAAGTGAATTCATGACTCGTGGGGTTGTTTCCAGGAAGCAGGAGTATTAAGTGAACATATTGATGCTGAGGGCAGTCCATTCAACCCTCAAGTCCTTACTGCAAGGGATTTAATCTCTCTGTTCTGTTTGGGACCAGCACCACTTCAATGTATTACACCTACAAATGGAAGGATTGCTGTAGGTATCTCGAGAGACACTGACAATCTGACCTTGGTCCCGACCAATGAACATCCATATCCGAGCATTTCACGTACCAGGACTATAGAACTCTCTCTCTCTCATAAAAACGTTCAGGTTCTTCAAACATGTTTCATACTGACATTCTTCTTGTTCCTACAGAAGAGTCAGTTTTTACAGTAGATGTTAATTTGGCTCTATGGCTTTATTCGAAGAAGAGTAAGGGTATACATCAAAACAACTGTCTGTTAGTTATGTAGCTGTTAGTACTCGCTTGACGTTCTTTAAACAGACCGTACTTAACATTTGTATCACGTACTAGTAACCATTTCACTTGGGAAAAGGTCCAATGGATTTCTCTTCTGATCTCCAAATATTAACTGAGTTACTGCCCACTGCAGAATATGATGGGGGAAATGCAGCTTCTGCAGTTCATAAGGTGACCGCTCCTATTTCAGTCCTGTTACGTCCCAGGTACAGACATACCATATCTCTTTATTGAAAATTGCCAATAATGGAAAATGAGGATTACAGTCAAGTAACTTTTCCGTACTTTGCTAGGAAAGTGTAAAACTGGTCAGACCTGCGTTAATAGTTCTACCGGTTTTAGTGATTTGGAAAACCACCTTACATCTGAGATTTGTTTATTGCGTAGTAATATGTAGTTTTAAGTTTGTGATATGTTTTGCTTGAAATAATCATAAAATTATAATAAGTTATTTTGCATTCTGAAAATAGCACAACTGCCTATTCGTCAGCATTTTAAATGTATTTATTTCTGTCTTTGTACCTAGACCCTTGAGTCCACCATCCAGGGGCTACAGATCATGTGAAGAGTAATTTGTGGTATCTAGCAAGACAAGACGCTCACAACAAATGTACTTCTTGCACTGCATCCTATTGGGAGGGGATTCATGAAACCCAGAATGAGCACTGAACATCTTCAAGCTTGTTGGGAAATGTACTTTCTAAGCAATTTGATTTGGTGAAATGCATTGGTTTGAGATGCTCCATTTGTTTTTGTTTTTTTGTTTGGTTATATTTCATTGTCTACCAAAGCTGCTCGATAGATAGTCCACATTGGGATATATGAATCACTAACTTAAGGGGAATTTTATGTAAATTGTCTGCTAGAGAATAAAAAATTTGAAAGTTTTCGTTATATTTGGATTCACTTTTCCTTAAAGTGTGCTTTGTGTTTGGAGTCCTTATGTGTTTTCCTTCACTCTGGATACATTTTGTGTTTTTTTGCTCCCATAGCCTGGCGTTTTCCTTTAGCAGTGATTTGTTAAACATTACCCATCATTATAGTTATTTCCATAATTAGTCAGACAACTCATTATTGGCAGGATTAATTTTGCATCTCACTACAGAACACCCCTGTGGGATGACTGTCCTGTAGCTGAACATACCGCAGGGTTTCAAATGCTTATTAAACTTGCCCATCGAGCTGTATGGATTACGCACTATAAGTTCTATCATTCACAATTCTCACATCTCCATAATGGCAGAGTTATAATTGATCATTAAACTGGTTTCTGTCTCTTCATAGTTCCGTATTTTGGGGGGTTAGTGGTAAGGCAGGCGAGAGAAGCTCAACCCATTTACATTTCATTACAGATCGTCAACAATATACAATGACTGCAAGCCAGGAATGGGGAACAACCCTAGTTTACAAATGGCATCTTCCTATACCTAAATGTTAGTTGAAAGTGTAAATTCATAAGTTATTAGAAGTCAATATTCCGATAACTCTAAGCAGAAATATGTACTTTTGAGGAAGTGTTAAATTAACTCTTGCAGTAAACCTAGGTGGACCATACTGTGTGCTTTGGGTAAAAGCTGTGGTAATGGTGGGTTTGATACTACATTAGAAAGTGGTGTATAGGTTGTTTCTAGAAGGATTGCATTTCATAGATGGTTTGAAGTTGTCTCATAGAAACCAGACATGTATGTACTGCTGTACAGTTTATTTATCTAATTTGTGAAACTCTTGAGCCACTGACTGCTTGGTCTACAAAATGCTCTGAAAATGTATGAGCCTCCTAGACCCACTTAGCTTGTTGAACACATCCCTGATTTGCCCCCCTCATCCCTTGTCAATGTGAATGTCTTTTAGCCGTGTTGTTTAGCAGCACATCTGCTGTTCAGCATGGTGGAAAGTTACTGAAAACCCAAACTCCTAGAATGTTGAGCCAACGCAGTTTGTCTTCGTCTCCCATGTTGAGTTTACTGTCCTGCTCTCCTAACACAGGGCTCGAAAAATCAGAAAAATGGTACTAGTCCTGCAGGTCTAGTACCTTGAAAAATCTCCTCGACCTAACTGCGACCTACTTGACCTCCGTCTCTGAAAGTGGAGCAAATGTGACAAGATAACAAGATTTAAAGGTATATTGCTCATTCGCTTTGTGAGCAATAAAAATGCCTTTAAATCTCGTGATCTTGTCACATTTGCTCCGTTTTCAAAGACAGAGGACAAAGGTTAGTTTGTTTTCCTACTCGCCAGAAAGGGTAAGGTGGACCTAAAAGTAGCTCGTCCTCATTAATTTTACCTCGCAAATGCGAGCGGGTGAGTGGGTTTGTTGAGCCCTGTAACACAAAAAAGCACTATTGTGTGGCCTGCACTGGCAGCATCAAAACACTTTTTTCAGTGACTTTCCATCATGCTGACCAGCAGATGCGCTGCTAGACCTGGCTAAAATACATTCACATTGACGAGGCGAATAGTTCAGGCATTGCCGAGATCTGTTGACTTTGCCAATGCTTGTTCAATGTTGACCAGGCCTTGCTGAACAAATGCCGAAGTGATCGTGAGAAACAGTTGTAGAGCTTTAAAGTGAAGCGAGGATGTGTTGGAACGACCAGAGCTGCCGAAGGGAATTGGGGAACTAGGTTCGAATGTTGGAGTTGCCTGAACAGTTTGTGATTCTGGGCAAATCACTTACTCCACCCCCTGCGTATGACAATGAATGTATCATTGTGGAATGTAACTGATGAGCACTTGCGCTCCAATACCATTGGCTGGTGTAGGCACTATGGCAAGACGAAGGACGGAACAAGCACCAATACCATCGAATCGTGGAAAAAAATAAAAGCAGCAGCGACGAGAGAGTTAGTGGGGGGCAGGTCAAACAGGTATTCAGGAAGAGATGGGTAGATGGGCAAGCAACGACGAGAGGGTAGGAGTAAGACATAATGAATGTGGGTACGATACCCTAATTGAAGCAGGATAAATTAAATAAGTGCTGTTTGTGTTTTTAATAACTTTTTAAGAAATTCATTTGTTTACGTACCGGAGCATGAATTTTAGTGGTATGTGTACAAGGGAAATGGCCTTATAACATAAGTACTCCTATGGAGTGCTTGAAAACAGAAAAAAACCGTTGCGCAAACAGGGAGTAGTGTAAGGAGACATGTACTTGGTCTGTGTGCTATGGGAGGGCCAAATACTAGAAGAGTGCATGACGCCTGCATGCCATAACGAATAGCATTAAAGAAATTGAGAGTGACACTGAAGTTTACCAATGGTAAGAGATGAGTGGCCTGGAAGGCCAGAGATAAAACATAACGCATCTTAGACGGTGGATGCGCTACCTAGGCGAGCAGTGCATGTGCTGTCTAGCCAATACCTAAAAATGGTTCGGTGAGGTGCTTACTTTACTGATACTGCCTGTGCCATATTTGGCCTTCCTTCTGCGCTGGCTTTCAAGTCAAAGTTGCTTCGTAGAAGTTGGAGACTTTTTGCCAAGTTGCTGCCTATAAGTTAGACCTCCCCAGGACAACGGGGTTTGAGCTGCAAAAGTTTGCAGCTGAAAAACAGGAAAATTGCTACCTAAAAAGCAAACTTTTTTGGTAATTTCGTGACAGACACAAAAATACTGTCGCCCAGCCAACAAAGCTGCACCACACAGTAAGTGTGAGTTGGAAACTGGATGTCTGCCATAGAGCGTGCAGAATACAGTTTAAAATGTGCACTCCATGGCACCTTCCTGACACGTCGATTCTTCGCGTAACACAATTGCTGCTGGAGTTAAAGCCCACCACACCCTAATCACATCTTAATATAAAGGGGGACGCCGGGGCTACTGTAATATATGTAACAGCCCCCTGTGGCAGAATGTATTTCATGCTGCTCGGTGCAAGAGCCTGGTGCATTGGTGCACAGAGTAGAAAGGTGACTAGGGAGGGGTTAGGAAAACTAAACTGCCTGTGAGCAGGAGAGGGTGGAAAAAATAGTGATAGGGTTGGGTGGGGCAGGGCAGGAAGACTCCTGCCAGGCACGGGTGTGGGGAACAAAACAAGTACAAGATGACTAGTGTGACTACCACATTACTGCTGTGTCCCAGTCTCCAGCAGCATTTTGCTCCTTTTTATGCAGACAGCATCTTGTTGTTGAGGTTCTTGGAGTTGGGGGCAGGCTCTGCCTTCAGGAAGCCCATACAGGTGTTGCAGAACAGGAGAAAGGGCATGATAGCACCTCTGTCCTGCTCAACCCTCCTTTTATTGACCCAGGGCGGCTAGGGGAAACGGGTAGGATGATAGTGCGCCTAGCCTTCTTGTTTCATTCAGCATAGCACAGGATCCCTCTATTTTATAAGGGGTTGCATCAGAATGGAGGTTCCCTTTCCTGATTATTCTTCCCTTGTAACTTGCATCTGTGCCGTGAAGCACTTACCTGGAATGTGGAAATTTATGTAATTGTGGTCCATAGAGCTTGTCCCACAGCTCTATGGAGAACATCATTTCCAGTGTAAAAGATGACAGTCTTTACCCATCGTAGTCCTCCACCTTTTTAGGTCTCGCTGAACCAACGCGCATGCATTCATATTATGCTATTAAAGTACAATTTCGGGACATTTACACAGAATTATATATAATTTGCACAAAATATAATACAGAGCATCGCAGGGCCCAGCCAGAACACACTTAGCCTGAATCAGTGTTTCTGGCCTAGTAGTAGGTGCATTCTGCACCACCCCCCCCTTACTGAGGAATTACCCCAAAAAAAACGGTAATGTCTCCGGTCAGCACTTTTGGAAGGCTTTTCACTGGAAATATGTATTTTAGGTCACATACATGAATCCTGCAGAAAATAATTTACGATTTCCATATAAATCAACCACATTCAACAGCCCTCTGGGTCGCAGCAGAACAAACTGCTAGGAGACCAGAATGGGGCTGCCTCTGACACACGTCTATACCTCACACCATAACTAGCTCAAGTCACAAAAAAAATCCTCAACTCCTTCAAGTCCTCTTAATATTGTATGAATTACTGCACATAAGGCAATTCAGGAACCGAAACTTATTCAGCATACAACAGCATAGCCAACAGGCCTTGCAAAATCCTGTAATGTTTTTATTTATTTATTTATTTATTTATTGAAGTTTTGTATAGCGCTAGCTGGACCCGAGGGTATCAGAGCGCTTCACAGCAAATAGAGAAATGCAATCAAGGCAATAAGCAAATAATACAAGAATCGGAGACGATAGGATGGGAATAAAGCCTGTACACCAACAAAACAACAGCAATAATAACGTAATAAGAGACGGAGTTCGGGGGTGAATCGGTTAGATTTGAGTACCGTAGAGGAATCACATTTCTGCTGTTGTGAGATGGGCTTCTCTTTAAGCACCGGAGCGTTCAAGGAAGAGGGCTTTGAGTAGCGTTTTGAATTGTGGGAAGGAGGCAGTCGTTCTGATATGTGGGGGGATGGAGTTCCAAATCCTGGGAGCGTTCCCCGCAAAGGATTTATTAGAGGTCTTGCGTTTCTGTGATTTCAACGGGATGAGCAGGAGTGTGTTGGAGCTTCTGAGGTTCCTGGATTGTCCAGCCCTTTTGAGTTTAGAGGCCAGGTATTCAGGTTTGCCTGTATACAAGGCTTTATGTGTGAGGCAGGCTGTGCGGAAGTTAGCTCGTTGGTCAATCGGGAGCCATTTGAGTTCTTTGAGCGCCGGGGAGATGTGGTCAAATTTCTTTGTTCCTGTGATCATTCTTGCGGCAGCGTTGAGGGTGGAGTTGAGGGGACCCAGGTGTGACTTGGCTGTTCCAGTCAGTACAGCAATGCCATAGTCAATTCTTGAGAGCATGAGTGCCTGGGTGGCATGTTTCAGATCTTTGGGGGGGAGGAAGGGTTTAATTTTGTAGAGAAGTTTCAAGTTCATGAACGCGCTTTTGGCGGTTTTAGAGATATGCTTCTTCATGTCCAGTTTGGAGTCGAGAGTGATTCCTAGTGATTTTGCTGAGTCCGTTGGAGTAAGAGAGACATTGAGGGCATTTAAGGCTTTGAGCCATTCCACTATTTGTGGGTTTTCATCTTTGTTCGAGATTAAGAGAACTTCCGTTTTATTGTTTACAAATAACGGAACGAGCCACTGGCCCTGTTATGTGATTTTTCTCACCCACCATTTCTATTTAAGTTGAAGAAAAGTCTTCATTTTATGAAGGAAGTGGAAACTTTAATGACTGACTTACAATACATGTTCTATCTAGCTATCGATCGCCCTCCCTCTGTCTATCGCCCTCCCTCTGTCTATCGCCCTCCCTCTGTCTATCGCCCTCCCTCTGTCTATCGCCCTCCCTCTGTCTATCGCCCTCCCTCTGTCTATCGCCCTCCCTCTGTCTATCGCCCTCCCTCTGTCTATCGCCCTCCCTCTGTCTATCGCCCTCCCTCTATCTATCGCCCTCCCTCTATCTATCGCCCTCCCTCTATCTATCGCCCTCCCTCTATCGCCCTCCCTCTATCTATCGCACTCAGTCTATCGCATCACTACAGCATTACTCAGCACCACTCAGGGGCACCACAACATCACTATGCGCTACCACAACATCACTGAACGCCACAGCATCACTCGTCACCATCACATCACTCAGCGCCACCACAGCATCAATCTGTGCAATCATTCAACAACAACTGGTTCAAATATGTTCTCTCAATGTCTCAAGCTTTATTACAAATGTTACAAAAAGATGTTAATATTTCACTTCTGTTTTTGGATTTTTGTCAAAATAAAATACACTGAACATAATCTTCACAAAAGTTATTCACAAAAGTTTAAGCTATTGCCCTTATAAATTACAATAGCTTTTATTTAAGTATTAATTATTAAAAAAAATGTAAAGCCATTGTTATTTGTATTATCAATACATCTAAGTCACGTAAATACAAAACATATTGCATTACAAATGCTACAGGTGTCACATTTGCGAAAGTTAAAACTATTGGCATTGTAAATGACAAAGCTATTAATTTCGCTATTTTCAAAACAAAACACATAAATGCAAAATTTTTCATTTACAATACCAATAGCTCAAACTTTCCTAATGCGAGACCTATTGCATTGCAAATGCTTGTTCAACATTTCCTCCCTAAGACGTTTTTCAGGATTCCTCAGGTCAGAGACGTCTTCATTTTAGGATGTTGGCTCTGAGCGAGAGATATGACGGATGCATGTTTTCATGTTCCCACTAGGAAACCTCTGCAAAAGTACCTTTGGTTCCTGTTCAGTAGGATGCATTTTCCGTACCTTTTCCCCTATTAGAGCTGTGGTCAAACCTGCAAGTTATGGTGTTGGACACCTCTCGTAGGTGTCTGGCTGGTGAAGGAATTTTTACCCTAATATGCTCTAGTACTCGTGCCAATGAATCTTTCTTCGACCTACGCCTTTGTTAAATAGGTGAAAAGTCCTTTTTTCAGGTACTGCAATTCATCTACCTTAGCTCCTCTACAAGTAGACCGGTTACTTTAGGGGAGATGGAATGCCATTTGCCAATTTCGGACACTCCCCATAGCAATTAGATTTCAGGGTATTTTTTAATCGAATGTCTCCTGCTTTTATTTGTTCTAAGATACGTTTTTAGGGCTCGGCCTACGCCTCCTGCGTCAGCAGGAGAGGCGGAGCTCCGAGCTCCTTATGTTAGGGCTTCTGGATCTTGCAGGAAAAATTCCTCAGTGCGCGAGCTTTTTCAGTCATTTTGTTTGCCATCTGCATAGTGATTCGTCTTCGCTGTGCTGTCTTTTTAGTAGCCTTGACGCGATAGGCTATATGTAATTTTTGGTCGCCATTTTTGGCATTTTCTGTGCGGTTATGCGCACAGCAGTCCATTAATTTCAATTAGGAGCTGTCAGGGTGGCTCTGTAATGCAATCCAGATGGTCTGAGCGCGTTCACCATTCAGCATTGCGTTTGTCGGGTGCGCGTTGGTCTGCATCGGTAAATGTGAATTAGTCTTCATCCTTTGTGCTGTCCTTTGAAGAGCTGGCTTGGTGGTGCGCGACAATGAGATAAGAGAGAGTGAGCTGATTGTGCGTGAGATTCTGCAGTCTGTTTGGCGTGCGCCCGGGTTGTTGACATATGTGTGGTACCTGGCCTCAGCTGCTTTGTTTCCATTTCATGGTGTGCGTTGTGCGGGCGGCTCTTTGTATTATCTGTGGCAAGCGCTTTATTGGATGCGTTCAGTCGTTTGGCTCAGCGCAAATTTTTCACTTCAGTCAGGGATGTCTCTGACCTTCATTTTCCTGCGGTCGATAAAAAAAATTACCGTTAAACTTGGTATTGGTAGTATTCGGTACAAGCCTGCTCATCCTTTCAGCCCCCACCGCTCCTCACTGCAGACCCCACCACTGGAAACGACAGGCACAGCACAAGCAGCAGTTCAAGCTTCACTCAGACATACATCAAACAGGTACAGCACAAGCAGCAGTGCAAGCTTCACTCATACATACATGAAACAGGTACAGCACAAGCAGCAGTTCAAGCTTCACTCAGACATACATCAAACGGGTATAACACAAGCAGCAGTGCAAGCGTCACTCATATATACATCAAACAGGTACAGCACAAGCAGCAGTTCAAGCTTCACTCAGACATACATAACACCGGTACAATACAAGCAGCAGTGCAAGCTTCACTCAGACATACATCAAACAGGTACAGCACAAGCAGCAGTGCAAGCTTCACTCAAACATGCGTACATCGATCAAACGGGTACAGCACAAGCAGCAGTGCAAGCTTCACTCATACATACATCAAACAGGTACAGCACAAGCAGCAGTGCAAGCTTCACTCATACATACATCAAACAGGTACAGCACAAGCAGCAGTGCAAGCTTCACTCATACATACATCAAACAGGTACATCACAAGCAGCAGTGCAAGCTTCACTCATACATACATCAAACAGGTACAGCACAAGCAGCAGTGCAAGCTTCACTCATACATACATCAAACAAGTACAGCACAAGCAGCAGTTCAAGCTTCACTCATACATACGTACATCGATCAAACAGGTACAGCACAAGCAGCAGTTCAAGCTTCACTCATACATACATCAAACAGGTACAGCACAAGCAGCAGTGCAAGCTTCACTCATACATACATCAAACAGGTACAGCACAATCAGCAGTGCAATCTTCACTCATACATAAATCAAACAGGTACAGCACAAGCCGCAGTGCAAGCTTCACTCAGACATACATCAAACAGGGACAGCACAAGCAGTTCAAGCTTCACTCATACATACATCAAACCGGTACAGCACAAGCAGCAGTGCAAACTTCACTCCTACATAAATCAAACAGGTACAACACAAGCAGCAGTGCAAGCTTCACTCATACATACATCAAACAGGTACAGCACAAGCAGCAGTGCAAGCTTCACTCATACATATATCAAACAGGTACAGCACAAGCAGCAGTGCAAGCTTCACTCATATATACATCAAACAGGTACAGCACAAGCAGCAGTGCAAGCTTCACTCCTACATAAATCAAACAGGTACAACACAAGCAGCAGTGCAAGCTTCACTCATACATACATCAAACAGGTACAGCACAAGCAGCAGTGCAAGCTTCACTCATACATACATCAAACAGGCACAGCACAAGCAGCAGTGCAAGCTTCACTCATACATACATCAAACAGGCACAGCACAAGCAGCAGTGCAAGCTTCACTCATACATACATCAAACAGGCACAGCACAAGCAGCAGTGCAAGCTTCACTCATACATACATCAAACAGGCACAGCACAAGCAGCAGTGCAAGCTTCACTCATACATACATCAAACAGGCACAGCACAAGCAGCAGTTCAAGATTCACTCATACATACGTACATCGATCAAACAGGTACAGCACAAGCAGCAGTGCAAGCTTCACTCATACATACATACATACATACATCAAACAGGTACAGCACAGGTACAGCACAAGCAGCAGTGCAAGCTTCACTCATACATACAGCAAACAGGTACAGCACAAGCAGCAGTGCAAGCTTCACTCATACATACATCAAACAGGCACAGCACAAGCAGCAGTGCAAGCTTCACTCATACATACATCAAACAGGTACAGCACAAGCAGCAGTGCAAGCTTCACTCATACATACATCAAACAAGTACAGCACAAGCAGCAGTTCAAGCTTCACTCATACATACGTACATCGATCAAACAGGTACAGCACAAGCAGCAGTGCAAGCTTCACTCATACATACATCAAACAGGTACAGCACAAGCAGCAGTGCAATCTTCACTCAGACATGCATCAAACAGGGACAGCACAAGCAGTTCAAGCTTCACTCATACATACATCAAACAGGGACAGCACAAGCAGCAGTGCAAGCTTTACTCATACATACATCACAAGCAGCAGTTCAAGCTTCACTCATACATACGTACATCGATCAAACAGGTACAGCACAAGCAGCAGTGCAGGCTTCACTCATACATACATCAAACAGGTACAGCACAAGCAGCAGTTCAAGCTTCACTCATACATACATCAAACAGGTACAGCACAAGCAGCAATGCAAGCTTCACTCATACATACATCAAACAAGTACAGCACAAGCAGCAGTTCAAGATTCACTCATACATACGTACATCGATCAAACAGGTACAGCACAAGCAGCAGTGCAAGCTTCACTCATACATACATCAAACAGGTACAGCACAGGTACAGCACAAGCAGCAGTGCAAGCTTCACTCTACATGCATCAAACAGGTACAGCACACGCAGCAGTGCAAGCTTCACTCATACATACATCAAACAGGTACAGCACAAGCAGCAGTGCAAGCTTCACTCATACATACATCAAACAAGTGCAGCACAAGCAGCAGTTCAAGCTTCACTCATACATCAAACAGGTACAGCACAAGCAGCAGTGCAAGCTTCACTCATACATACATCAAACAGGTACAGCACAATCAGCAGTGCAATCTTCACTCATACATAAATCAAACAGGTACAGCACAAGCAGCAGTGCAAGCTTCACTCAGACATACATCAAACAGGGACAGCACAAGCAGTTCAAGCTTCACTCATACATACATACATCAAACAGGTACAGCACAAGCAGCAGTGCAAACTTCACTCATACATAAATCAAACAGGTACAACACAAGCAGCAGTGCAAGCTTCACTCATACATACATCAAGCAGGTACAGCACAAGCAGCAGTGCAAGCTTCACTCATACATACATCAAGCAGGTACAGCACAAGCAGCAGTGCAAGCTTCACTCATACATACATCAAACAGGGACAGCACAAGCAGTTCAAGCTTCACTCATACATACATACATCAAACAGGTACAGCACAAGCAGCAGTGCAGTCTTCACTCATACATACATACATCAAACAGGTACAGCACAAGCAACAGTGCAGTCTTCACTCATACATACATCTAACAGGTACAGCACAAGCAGCAGTGCAATCTTCACTCAGACATACATCAAACAGGGACAGCACAAGCAGTTCAAGCTTCACTCATACATACATCAAACAGGTACAGCACAAGCAGCAGTGCAAGCTTCACTCATACATACATCAAACAGGTACAGCACAAGCAGCAGTGCAGGCTTCACTCATACATACATCAAACAGGTACAGCACAAGCAGCAGTTCAAGCTTCACTCATACATACATCAAACAGGTACAGCACAAGCAGCAGTGCAAGCTTCACTCATACATACATCAAACAAGTACAGCACAAGCAGCAGTTCAAGATTCACTCATACATACGTACATCGATCAAACAGGTACAGCACAAGCAGCAGTGCAAGCTTCACTCATACATACATACATACATACATCAAACAGGTACAGCACAGGTACAGCACAAGCAGCAGTGCAAGCTTCACTCATACATACAGCAAACAGGTACAGCACAAGCAGCAGTGCAAGCTTCACTCATACATAAATCAAACAGGTACAACACAAGCTTCACTCATACATACATCAAACAGGTACAGCACAAGCAGCAGTGCAAGCTTCACTCATACATACATCAAACAGGTACAGCACAAGCAGTTCAAGCTTCACTCATACATACATCAAACAGGTACAGCACAAGCAGCAGTGCCTTTTTAAAGGGTCTACTGACAGCTGGTGGTGTGTGTAGACCATGGTGAAAGGGTGTACTGACAGTAGAAAATGCTTGTCGTTAATTTAGAAATAGAGCTCTCTCTAACAGATTCTCTGATTCATTATTTGACATATTTAGCTGTTGGTGAAAAGGGGGGTGCCAGAGTAAAAGGCTCCACTCCAAAGGATAGAGCACTACAAGTGCGAGAGACAAAACATGTCTCATAATGTTGTTTTTGAAAGGTGATTACAAATATCCTTCATATGTGTGAATGTGGTATAATTTATCTTCATTTACGTTCGCAGTATAGAAGTTACAAGCATCACATAATGTGAAACATATGTTGGGAATATGTTACAGCTATTCTTACATTTCCTATTAAACAAAAATTTTGAAGGGACGTATGTTTTAGAGAGTATGCTGCTGTTTTCGTGGTTTTTTTTTTATCCTTGCCTTAGTGGGAGAACAAAGCATCCAATCTTTTTGGCCCTTCTCTTTCAAGCATGAGGCCAGAGGGAAGCGTAGGAATGTGACACTACTGTGAGAAGATGAGATAAGAAGTGATTAACACTAAACAGATGTTCCCTTCAGTTTTATGAGGGCAGGAGGGCTTTTGTTTCTGTCAACATACTTTCATCTCTGAACAAACACCACCAGGCGTACAACGCCAGCCGTCAGTGCATCCTTTTACAAGGCGCACTCACCAGCAACCATCAGTGCACCCTTTCACCAAACACACACACCATCAGCCATCTGTGCACGCTTTTACTAACTACAAACCAACCAGCCGTCAGTGCACCCTTCCACAAGGCACACACACCTCCAGCTGGCAGTGCAGTACTTTACCAAGCACACACACCACCAGCCATCAGTGCACAATTTCTACAGGCAGTCACGGCCATCAGTACATGCATCAATTGTTAACGCATCCACAATTAAGTATTGTAGCAATCTCAGTATGGTACACTTTAGTTTTAAACATATTCATGTAAAAGCACAGCATGCCACCATTGCTACAATTCCAATCTAACACACATAATTCCACTACACACCACATTAACACACTCCATAACACTTAGCAAAAATACATTACCATTTACAATGCCATAAGCTCAAACTCAAATAAATCCGAGCCCGATTGCATTTCTAATGCTTGTTTAGAATGCAGCTGATACCGCTACTGCTGCTTGTGTTGGATCAAAAAAACATTCTCATTCCCTCTCCTACGCCTTACTCTGACGGTCAAGATATTGAATCTAAACCGATGGTATGCTCTGAGTAACCTGATAATGAGTTGAATACAGTAGGAGACATGTTGGGCATCTCCTTAATTGAATTTCTCATAACTGCAGGAGCATCTTTGATTTAGTATTAGAATTAATGCTACTAAAAGCAGCAAATGGTCCAGCAATTCCTATGTTAGCAATCCAGCTCAAAAAAATGCTTCTTATGGTACCAGGACGTTCTGCTGGTGTCAAAAAACTCACTAGAGGATGCTCGGCAAAGCTGATCTATCTGGACTGAAAGGCAAGACATATTGTTAAGTTTGGCAGTGAGGCTCATAAAGTCCTACGTTATGGACACTTGAGATGTCCACATTAGTGGGTGAACATTTTAAAAGCAGTAACCCATCACTTTACCAGAACATATACTTGCAACGGATCTTATGCCTTCTAGTGGTAATGGTTCTCGTAGGTTTTCAGAAATCTTTTGAACCGGTTTCTTGCATAGGAATAGTTATACAGCGCCTTGCTTATTCTTGGCTAGCAGCTATTGCAGTGATCACCGTCTTTTAGAGGTCTCTTTTAATGATGTCAATAGTAAAGTATATCTAGCACACATTTAAGAACCAACATTGGCAAAACCAACATTTCTCGCCTATTTGACAGCGATTGGCTTCGCCAATGTCTTTTAGCCATCTTTCACAGCAGTGTGGCTGCTCTTCTTTATGGCTAAACGTTAGTGGTATGACGTAGAGTGGCATTTTTTGGATTTACATAGATTCGATTGGTGCAGAGTGGCGTGGCAAAGAACAGCATAGAGTGGCGTATTGAATGGCATGGACTGGTGAACAGTGGAATGGAGTGGCGCAGAATGCCATAGTGGCATTGTGTGACGCAAGAGTGGCGTGGCATAGACTAGAGTGATATGGAGAAGCATAGAGTGGCATATAGTGGAGTGGAGTGGTTTACAGTAGGATGCCGTGGAGTGGTGTAGAGTAGTGAAGTTGTGGGCGTAAGTAACTAAAGAATCAATCAAGACAGCAGATTCGAGTGAAAGCAACATAAATAAGCTGTATGCCTGTGTTAAAAGTAAGAAAGCATATTGCACATCCAGGAATAATACTGAAACACTTATAAAAATTTAAAAAAATAATGTGTTGCAAAAAGACGAGCAAGAACACATGTACTTGGTCCATTCTCCAGGGAGGAACTAACACAAGAAAGGAAGAAAAGCCACTGTGAGATAAGCAATCAAATTTTTGCAAATGAGTGACAACAAAAACAGCTAATTGTATGCTGTGGGTGGGTTGCAAACCCACACAATTTTAAACAACACATCTGATAGAGGCTTCTAGCTGCAGATTTCCTATCTTAAAACATTCCCCAGGAGTCAGACTGGATTCGTAAAATCTTGAGCAGTATACCTCTCTGTGCCGGTAAGTGGAGTCAATTGGCTCGGTTAACGTTGCCTGCACCAGATCTGACCTGCGTGGTTCCTATATAAGCATCACCCCAGCACACTGACCTCGGTTCTTTTCTTTCCGTGCCATCATCGCACATCTGGAGAGAGCTGCCCCAATCCGTTTTTAGGTCGCGCGTCAGCGAAAGACCTATTGCGTTCACTTTCGGGGGAATCTGAGACAGCGTTCGGCCACGAGCCTCTGCTGTCTCAGATTTGTCCTCGAGGGCGCGCACGGCGCCGTGCACATCCCCTGCCTCCCAGCCTCTCCCAATCACACACAGCCACACTCACGCATGCGCGCACACACACATATACCCACGCAGGCACAATGCATCGGGACACACATATACACACGCACAGCTAACAGACACACAGCCACACATATACACACACGCACAGCTACACACGCGCACACACACAGTTACACCCACACACGCGCATACACACATACCGCCGTCGCCCCCACCCCGCCGTCGCGCACACACACACACACACACACACACACGCGCGCGCACACACACACAAGCGCACCAAGACACCCCCCGCCCCCCTACAACTAAGGCCCACTTACCGACACTCCGGACATCTGCAGACTCCGCGGGGCTCTTCCTCTGGCCTGGCACTCCGTGGACGCGGGCTTCACAAAACGGAAGTCTCGCCCCACGATAGGTTTCAGTTTTGTCAGTGCGCACGCAGGTCTTGTTTCGCATATTGCACTTGGCTTGAGTTGGCAGCCACGTAGGAGCAATCGGATGTTTGAGCTTTTCTGCTGGGAGACAGGAGGTAAGGTCAGGGAGGCGAACGCCCCCCACGGATTAATTGCCTTGATAGATAAGCATCGCGCTAATGAGCTATTGATAAAATGCTATCTGCTTTGATGCATCTCGTGTTTCCCTGTGTTACCAGTAAAGAGCAAGAGGTCCTCCTTTTCACAATCAGCCTCGTCTGGCAGACGAGCTGCCATTTGCACCCATGGACCGTGCCTGCACATTGCATGCTGTCAAAATGAAACATATTGTAAAATCCCGTGTCTGCTTTTTTTTTTTTTGTGACTGGAAAGGTGCAAAATCTTAAAAGCTCACGTGAGAACGGGATATTGGTTTTCATGTGCTTGTTCTGGATGCTATTAACAATGTGTGGCTTTCTGTAACCGCACAACTCGATATACACAGATTCATTTGAATACCATACAATATAATGGCTAATCTTCCAGTAACTGCACATGAGGGAAAATATCCTCTCGTTCAATAGAGCATCTGCCTTTCTGGTTTCGGTTTCCGATTCTGTATTCAAAGATTCTGCTGCTGTGATACTTTCAGGGCGCTGTTTGCTTCCTCATGAGAGCTCTCCCTCCAGAATACGATGCTTAAACGTTGTATTAGGTGCTGAGCACCTGCAGTGCTTCACTTTGGAATAGAACTCTTTTCTGGCCCTCACAGAACCAAGTGACGGTGTCTAACATTAGGTGTGGGCTGAGATTATTTCTGCGAATCGACATGCGTGATAGCCATCCAAAGAATACTGCTACGGAGCCCCGTGCTGGTTATCTGGTGCTATAGAAGCAGAACTGCCTGATACAGTGCACAAGAGTGTGTTGTTAATTACTGAAATCACAACACCAGCGCCGTGCGGCCATTGGCGCAGAGAGAATTACGGGTAAATTATCTCTGTGCCTGTAAACCAAGGATAGACAAGAAGCATCCACAATGACGACAACATATACATCGCACTTTGGCTTATATCATAGGCAGACACCGCGAACGCTTTTAAGATCTGGCTGTATATGCTGATTTTTAAAGCAACAGTCTAAAACCCAAGGTTTTACAGTGAGTTTTTAATCTTCTTTTAATGATAACGTGTGGGTTCAAGGAACACTTTTGCATCAGAGCTTTTACATAGAGGAGCTTTTGGTATGCAGATATTTTACCACTTTATCATGAGAGTAGGTTTGTGGCAGTGGAATAGTGTGACAAGGGTGTCTTAGCAGACTGGCCTCAGTTGAATTACAGCAACAACAAAACAGATCACCACATCACACTAACACAACAAAACACTACTATAACAAATTAGCAAAACCACAAAATACAACACAAAAACACAAATCAGCAGCAGAACACAATAATACACCAGCACAACACAACAACAAACAGTATTCAGTAGCAGTGTGCTATTAGTTTGTGTTCTTGTTATACTTGTATTGATGCTTTGCATTGTTGTGTCTATGTTGTTATTTTGCTGGCTAGTGTGTTCTTGTATGAGAAATGGGACTGTCAAATTGTCTTACTGAGTCCTGCTATTATCCTGTTATGCAGCTCCCGTTACAAACTTCAGGAAACATACTACCTTCTCATTCAAAGCAGCATATCCCATTATCACAACGCGCAAAACAATTACCACTACCACAATGAGAAAAAGCATTTGCAATGCAATAGGTCTCGCATTTGTTACAGTTTAAGTTATTGGCATTGTAAATTACAATGCCTTTTATTTATCTGTTTTGAAAACCAACACATAAATAAAAGGCATTGTCATTTACAATGCCAATAGCTCAAACTCTCGCAAATGCGAGACCTATTGCATTGCAAATGCTTGTTCTGACTGTTTCGACGTTTTGTCGATTATTTCAAGGTTAGCTCTCGGTGTGTGAACGAGATGTCCACTTAAACTCATCTAGGGTTTAAACCCTGTGGTTCCTTTCACAGGCAGATGTCTGTGACAGCCCCCCACCTTGTTTGCCACTGGTGCCTTGAGCCGGACCACAGTTGAAAGGTCTGCCCCGACTATCAAGCATGCCCTGAAGCTTCTAGTCCTCAGACACTGGATAACCAATCCAATCCAATAATCTTTATTTCGGCCGTTGAGGCCATAAAAGAAACATGCAAATATATACAGCAATATATAAAAAGAGCACATAGTTAAAATACATAAACAGGGAACAGCATAGCTCATTTCATGTGATAAAATAACAGTATAATAAAAAGCATTGACCAGCAGAAGCCATAAGTTGCAGTGGGGCTAAGGCATGGACATTCATTCTACATTGGTTTATCCTTAACCAGCTTGGACCTAATATGCCACATGGCAAGGAGAAATTTTGAAACTGCAAAAACAATGTGGGGGGAGGGGTCAGATTTCAATATTCTGTAGGATGTCAAACAGTTCCTTATAGCCATGTTCCTGCATAGGGGCACCAACCAATATTTCCTTGGGGATTTATAGGTGGGGCAAAAAAACAGGACATGGATTTCCTCCTCATCACACAGATTACAGCCAGGGCATAATTTGTCCCCTCCGTTGGTCCATTTGCTAGTGAAGGATTTAATAGGTAGAGAGCCAAAGCGCCACTGTATGAACAGCTTCCTTGCCATAATCGGATAGATAAAATCCAAAAAAGTTTCAAATTTATAAATGGTTTTGGATTGGATAAAACAGTTAGTTAGGGTGCCAGTGTTAGGTGCAGTCATGTGGGATGCAAGATTTTGTTCCTTGTATACTTCCACTAGTCTTTTCCTGGAGACCTTGTTACAACCAATTTCTGGGGTCACCCACAGCTCATTAAAGCCAAGCCTATACAATTCTTTTTTAACAAAGGCTAGCCAGGGGATCTTGTCGTTGTGGTTTAAGTTCATAACGTGAACAAGATCTTGCCTATAGTGACTAAGCTCCTTTGTTGTCCAGAGTCTATGCCAGAATCTTATAGGTTTGGATTTGAGGTCCTCCCTAATAGAAGGTAAGCCCAGGTCAAGACGTAAGGGGAACAGGGGAGTTGCAGTGGGGAGGGCCAAAAGACGCCTCAAAAAACTATTTTCGGCACTTACCAACTCAGTTGCCGCTTGGTGCCCCCATAGCTCGCTACCATAAAGTGCAGCAGGTTTCACTTGCACTTTGTACATCTCAACTGCAGGAGCTATGGGTTTATATGTTGAGGTGTTAGTAACCTTTAGAATAGCCCCGGAGAGTTGAGAGAGCCTTAATCGCGAGCTAGCGATCTGAGGGCCCCATAAGAGGTTCTCTTGGAGGGTTACACCCAAATACTGAAATGTTTTAACCCTCTCTAAGACCGTAGAATTTAGGGATGGGTTAGGTCTGGTTGTAGAGGAAGGGTTAAAAATCATATATTTGGTCTTCCCTGCGTTTATCTCGAGGCCATGCTGCCTGCAGAATAGGTCGAAGCCATCAAGGATTCTCTGGATTCCCATGGATGTTTTGGAAAGCAGGAGGGTGTCATCAGCAAACATGATTGCTGGCACCCTCCTGCCTGCCAAGACTGGGGCGTCATTGTCCCCAACATTAGCTAAGTGTGAGATGACGCTGTTCACATATAGGCAGAAAAGAGTAGGGGCAAGAACGCAGCCCTGCCTAACACCCCAGGAAACAGGAAACCTATTTGTCAGTGCGCCACCCCGCCCACAGCGTACCTGGGCGTAGTTACCCTGGTGCAGTCTAATTATAGCCTGGAGTAGATTGATTGGCACTCCCAACTCCTTCAGGACCTCCCAGAGCTTTCCTCGCGGCACCAGATCGAATGCTGACTTTAGGTCCACAAAGACCATATACAATCTCCCGCCATCGATGGTCACTGTTTTCCAGAAGAGGAGAACTAGGCGGAAGATTTGGTCCATGGTGGACGTATTTTTCCTAAAGCCAGCCTGGAGAGGACTTAGAATTTCATTTTCCTCCATCCAGTCCATCAATTGGTCCAGTAGGAGTCGCGAATAGATCTTCTGGGGAACATCTATCAGGCTGATCGGCCTGTAGTTGGATGGGAGCAGAGGACAGCCCTTCTTGAAGATGGGGACTATCTCTGCCCCCAGCCAAGTCCGGGGGATCGCCATACCACGTGCAAGTGAGTTAAAAACGATGTGAAGGTAGGGCGCCCAGATCTCTGGGTGGGACCTAAAAAGGTCACCAGGTAATTTGTCAAGGCCGGGGGCCTTACCCATCGCTAGGCCGTCTATTGCACTTGCCACTTCCCCTAGCGTGAATTCCAAAATATCTCCAGGGAGGGAGAGGATTGTTGCAACAGAGGCGTACGTATTCTCAACGACATCTGCATAGAGTTTCCCAAAATGGTCTTCCCATGTTTGTGCTGCTATATTAGGTTCGACTGCAGCTTTGGGTTCCCCTGAGCCAGTTGTGACTAAGGACCAAAATCTTTTTGAGTCCCTAGTTGTTAGGGCTGCTGAGAGGTCCTGCCATCTGTCCCAGTCCCAATCTGACCTCGCGCGAGCCATTATATTTTTGTACTGTCGCCGCAAAGTGGATACACTGGTCCGGGGTAGGCCCTCTTTAATTGCGTAGATAAGGTCCGCTTTGGCCTTTCTGCAATCAGAGTTATACCAAGTAGATGTTCTAGTATTGTACTTGGGCTTAGGCACCACTGGATAGAGAATCTCTCCCAGTGCTCCCACTAACTCTTCGTGAATAGAAGGGAGGGTTTTCTGCAAAGCCTGGGTACTTGATAGACTAATTAGTTCTTCCAACGCCTCAAATTTGGGCAGCACCAGATGGTAAATTTTCCCAATGTTTTCTTCCGATTTGGAATTTTTTTGCCATCTCACCCTACGCCTGTTTGAGGTTAGTACCAGATTTCCCCGTTCATCTCTTTCCTCTGGGGGAGGGGGTCCTACAGGTTCGGGGAGATAGGCAATAGAAAGTAAGAGAGCGTTGTGGTCGATATCAGTACGGGGGATAATACTAAAATCCTCCACCTTCGGCCATAAACTGGTATCAACAAAAATATAGTCCAGTCGTGACTCGTGATTGGGTCTATTGAATGTACACTTAGAGGGGGTATCTGAAGGGGTGCGTCCATTGCAGGCTCTTAACGCAAAATTAAGAGTTAGTGACATGATTTGGACCGCAAGTGGAGACCAGGATCTAGGATGGGGCGAGTGACACACTGGTATACCCCAAAAGTCGTCTTCTGTGGTAAGGGCCCCTTCCCTCAAGCCCTCTAGGGGCTCGAAGTGGCAATTAAAATCACCGCCCATTATCACCTTGATGTCTGTCGGCAACTGGCCCAAAAAGGACGCAAGATCTTCTAATGTGGTGGACTCCGCCGTTGGTCCGACTGGGCGGGAATAGACATTTATTATTGCTAACTTAGGGGCACCCTTCCAGTTTAATAAAACGCACTGGATGTCTTGAGAAGACGTAGCTATTGTTTCCGCTTTGCAGCCAATATGAGAGGCTATCCACACTGCCAAACCGCCCGAGGGCCTCCCCTTGCCATTCCAGGTAGCATTGATTTCAAATATGGCGTAGCCAGTTTTAAGGACCGGCTCCCTCGCCCATGTCTCTTGAAAGAGGCAGATATCATTATCTATTATTAAGGAGTCCCATTCTTCCGTATGTATTTTGTTAAAAATACCTGCAACATTCCAAGATAGTACCCTCAAAACTCTAGAAGGAGTGTGCAGATTGGGACCATTCCCCCCTGAGGTATAGCTACCGCTACGCACATATGAGATGGAGACCCCTGGAGGGGAGGGTGAGCTATAGTTAGGTATAACTAGAGGGGATGGGATCATGCCACAAGGCTCTCCTGGCAACTGGCGAGGGGAGTTGGCACCGGGAACGTGAGAATTTCCATTCGGCCCGCCTATGGCCCTCTCTGCAGAGGGATAACCAGGAGAGGACCCCAGGCGTCAATCACAGGAGTCCAGACCAGAGAGGACTCCAAATCTGTTATTAACTTCCAGAGGTGTAAAAGGAAGCAGATGGTCCATCCCCCCTGATTGAGAGAAGTGGTCCGTACTCCTATGATTAGTGCCATAGCCCCTTTGTGGTACAGATTCCCACCCATGAGCATTCTTTGGAATCATGGGACCTAGATGTGAAGGGAGATAGTGGTTAGTCTGTTTTGGGCTATTAATTCCTACCGGGGGCATGGGCTGCCATGGGCAAGACAAGGGAGCTACTAGGGCTCTTGGGTAGAAATATGTAAGATCGCACGGCATAATTGATTTGCCTAGGTTCCCCGGCATCCAGCTCAGAATATGCCTAACAACTTTTGGGTCCCTGAAATTAATCACAATCAAGTCACCATCTATGTCTTTCTCGCGCCCCCCTAACCAGGAGAGTCGACGCACATGCACTATGTCCCCATCAACATTGGCTGGGAGTGGTCTATTTTTAGACAACCAGTAGATGGTTTTGTTTTTGAGTTGCTCTGGACCTTCTCGCTTATCAGGGTCCAGGGTAGGCACACCCGTAAGCACCACTACATAAGGTAGTGATTCTGGGGGAAGTTCAACCTGGGGGATCCTGCGTTTATGTGTGTTGCTAGGGGGTACCCTCTCTCCCACCGGGTGGCTTAGTCTTGTGGCTGTACTATTTCCTCCCTTCGGGTTGGTACCGTTCTGATTAGTAGACGCTCTAGAAGAAGTGGCGGAGGTTGTAGTGCCTAGGGGGATTAGGTGCACTGTTTTAGTAGGAAGGTTGGGCATGGGAAATGGGGCTGTTGAGATGGTGGTGGAATTAGTTTGAGCTGCCTCGGCTGGATTGATAGATGTTGAGTGGGGCATCTTGGAAGTAGAAGGTTTTGAGCAATTAGGCAGACTATCTGCAATAAGAGCTGTACTAGATGTTAAGGGGACCTTCTGATTGACTGGTCTATTTAGAATAGCCTGTTCCAAGTTCCCTAGCCGTTGTTCAATGGCCAATAATCTATCTACAATAGGGGACGTAAGCGTCCTGAGCATTTGCCCAAGGACCTCCAAAGTAAGTGCACATGGGAGAGTCTCCTCCGAGATTGCAGTTGGAGGGGTACTAACTAGAGTAGGGGATGATGTTAATCTAGCAGTCACTGTAGTATTAGTGAGTTTGGTGCCTGCAGCTGGTTTAGAAACAGAGGCTGCTCCTCCCCCTTTCCCCTTACCAAAATCAGAATGGCTGATTTTATCCTTTTGTGTTGTACCCCCCTTCCTCATTCTCTTGTTGGGCTGGGGACCATGGATTATCTGGACCTCAGTTTTCCTCAGCTGGATTTTGGCGGTAATTTTACCCGTAGGGATGGGAACTGGGATAAGTTTCTGGGCTACATCAGGAGTGCAGGGAGGTGGGGAAGCGACAGTGAGCGAGTTAGGTAAGTCCCCAGAAGGAGGTGGTGTAGAGGTAATATCCCTGAGAAGTTCTGGGATTCCCTGAGATGTAAAGGGGTCCTCATTAATAGGAGTCACCTCCGTACTGGGTATTACGGTATGTAAGGACGTAGCCATGGGGGGTCTTGCCTTATAACCCTCGATGGAGCGTCGACGTTCCACCCTCCTCTCCGCTAGGGCATCCTCTTTTTCACTTTCTGAGGTGGACTTCTTAAAATAATTATCTAAGGTACCCTTATTTGGGTTAGCCCCCACTATCCCAGGAGAGGCCATGTCCATATGGCAGGCGAATCAGAACTGTGATGGTTATACCGGGGTAGCTATCCTAAAGTAACCTGGCCAACACTAATGAGGGAGCTTTACCAATACAGGATGATAGGTCAGGGCCACAAGAGAGCACATAAGAGGATACACAAAACAGTAAATGCAGTGGAAAGACCGGGTGAAGGTTGCACAAATAAAACAAAGGGACGGGGCCCAGCCCAGCCTCACCAGCCACCTAACGGCCACACAACGGCCCGCTCTTTGCCCGGTCTTCGCCCGCTTCCTCGTCCGCGCGCGTCCCGCATGCGCGTTCGAGGCGGGGTTGAAATAGAGGAGGAGAGAAGGGGGCGGGAAGAGGAACCAGGTGCGCGCGGTTGACGGCGCAAGCACTGCTGTACCTCGCAGTCCCGCTCCCTATGCAGATGGCGTTGTAGTCACTCCCCCAGCCGAGGTGACCGAGCCGAGATGCTCCCAGGTCCCTGGAAAGGACAGTCAAGAGGCTCCGCTGTAGTTATTGCCCCCAGGACGGCCAGAAACAAAATCCAATTGTTTGCACGCAGCACGAGCGGCACCCGCGCCAGCGGGGGCCGCGAGGAGTTTTATATCTTCCAGCAAAGGCCAGGGAGGTCGGAGGGAGAAGGGGGCGGGAAGAGGAACCAGGTGCGCGCGGTTGACGGCGCAAGCACTGCTGGACCTCGCAGTCCCGCTCCCTATGCAGATGGCGTTGTAGTCACTCCCCCAGCCGAGGTGACCGAGCCGGGATGCTCCCAGGTCCCTGGAAAGGACAGTCAAGAGGCTCCGCTGTAGTTATTGCCCCCAGGACGGCCAGAAACAAAATCCAATTGTTTGCACGCAGCACGAGCGGCACCCGCGCCAGCGGGGGCCGCGAGGAGTTTTATATCTTCCAGCAAAGGCCAGGGAGGTCGGAGGGAGAAGGGGGCGGGAAGAGGAACCAGGTGCGCGCGGTTGACGGCGCAAGCACTGCTGGACCTCGCAGTCCCGCTCCCTATGCAGATGGCGTTGTAGTCACTCCCCCAGCCGAGGTGACCGAGCCGGGATGCTCCCAGGTCCCTGGAAAGGACAGTCAAGAGGCTCCGCTGTAGTTATTGCCCCCAGGACGGCCAGAAACAAAATCCAATTGTTTGCACGCAGCACGAGCGGCACCCGCGCCAGCGGGGGCCGCGAGGAGTTTTATATCTTCCAGCAAAGGCCAGGGAGGTCGGAGGGAGAAGGGGGCGGGAAGAGGAACCAGGTGCGCGCGGTTGACGGCGCAAGCACTGCTGGACCTCGCAGTCCCGCTCCCTATGCAGATGGCGTTGTAGTCACTCCCCCAGCCGAGGTGACCGAGCCGAGATGCTCCCAGGTCCCTGGAAAGGACAGTCAAGAGGCTCCGCTGTAGTTATTGCCCCCAGGACGGCCAGAAACAAAATCCAATTGTTTGCACGCAGCACGAGCGGCACCCCCCACCACTCTAGGTCCTGGTGTACTCCAGGTCTCGGCCATGCTTATGAAGTATTTCCTGCCGGTCATTGTCTCTTTCCGAGTAGTCGAGTTAGTCCCAATAACAAATCCAAGAAACCGAAGTCCAAGCGCTCTTTGACTTTACTGCACCGGTCCCAAGTCTTTGGACGAGACACTGGAGCAATGCCACATATCTAGGTCCCTCTCCACACAAGTCGGCTGCAAAGCTTGAGTCTGGGTTCACTCCATGCTTCCCATTATTTCTAGAGCTTAAGCAACCCCCTTCCTGCTGAAATAATTTTGAGGTCATGCAACTCCTATTTGGTTGGCCGACCACTCTGGAGTGCCTTCAGACCCCACGAGTTTAGCAGATGCCCCAACTGGATTCCGTCAGCAGGTTTGCCTCTGGCACCAGTCAGGACCTTTGGATCTGTTTCCGTATTGGCTCCATTGCGAGTCTGTGATCTTCCGCAGAGATTATTGCAGTGGCGCCATTGACTCCCCTCTGCAGCACCGACACATCGTTATACCAGACTCCGATATGGTGCCAGACTGGCGTTGCCTGACGTAGACTCTGGTGCCAACCGGAACACTACCCTTAATGTTTGATACAATGCCTTCCTGGACAGAAGGCCCCTGTGGTAGAATGCGATTGTGGAGGATCTGAGGATCCTTATGCTTATCCGACCCTGGACACCTCTACAGACATTGCGTAGTTTCTCCTCCTAGCATGTCTGAAGGAAGGGGTCTCATTTGCCATGGTGGTGATGTCATGGATCATATCCTGCCCTTGGTGTGGCACAAGAGAAAAGCCTAAACAGAGGTGCTTCAACTGGTAGTTGCCCCCAAAGAACACCTTCTCCCCTTTAATAATGCCCTCACTGATGTCCTTCTCAGTGCATGGGCTAAGCCCTGCACAGGGGCACTGGATGATTGCCCACCGACTCGCTTATCGGGACCCAGCTTTCCTCAGCTGAACACCTTTGGTTAGAGGATTTTCAATTCTGCCAAACTTGCACGGTTCAGTGAACACCCCCTGCCTCATGGGCTGGTATTTCCACACAGTTTAGGGTGTGGTTGCGCATGAGATGTCTTTGTCACAAGCGTGTCGTTCACAACCGGATTCTTTTATCTTCAGTTGCCCAGTACCCTCCAGAACTGACACGCCACAGCTTTGCAGAATAACCTTCCTTTGTTCTACTGCTCCCCTTCTCCGTAAATAGAAGCAGCAGGCCATCTCATCTCTGCAGGTTTCTTTGTGTCTGGCTTTCTTCTCTTGATAATGGTTTGGTCATTGGTATGCGGGATGGTCTTGTTAACTTCCTTTGTGATCAAGGTTATGATTATATTGCGGATGACAACATTGAGGGCTGCTTCCTTGTCCAGGGCACCACTTGTCTGGTCATCAAGGTCTTGACAATGGATCTCTGTACGAACTGCGAATAAAAATTTGGAATTGGTGTGTTTGCTGGAGCTTCAGTGACTCAAAGAAAACGAAACATGAAGAAGAGAATGGTTCACTGATGACAGTAACTCAGCAAAAAAAGTGGATAGAAACTAACTCGGCCTTTAGGAGGACTTGCCGGACTTGCATTGCCTGTAAACTATGTAGCAGTGTCTTGTTTGGCAAAGCTGGGCTCTCTTTTAGACCAGCAAGCCTCTTGTCATAGAGCTCTTCCCTCTGCTTGTCATTGCTCAAGAAATCCTGGAGTGCAATGGGAAGGTTTCTGGACAATGCAACCTCCACACGTCCAGAATCCAAGGTGCAGTCTTGGCTGAAAGCAGAGAGGCTTCAGTGGAGCAGTTAGCAAGGCAGCTTGGCTTCGTGTCTTCAGTAATAAAAGCAAATCTCTGCCACAATAAGGTAGGTTAGTGCTAGGGCCCTGTGAAGAGTTCCTCCTTCAAAGCTTCTGCTCTTCCCCTCCCTGACACCTCAGTACCCAGTGAAATATGTTGACCACTCCTTTTCCCCTCCTGTTTTATTTTCAGCTCTAACTATACACATAAAGCTGTCTGTATGAAGATGATACTTGGGCTGTATGCCTGAGGACAATGTAAAGAATACGAGAAAGCAGTCTTTAGGCTCTGGCTCGCCTGCTTTAATATGTCACATAGCCACAACAATACACTGCCTATTCTCGTTCCTGCATTTATTTCATCTTCCTTCAGCTATAGAGTTGTAAACTTGGTGGCCGCTTGGCTGAGATTCTGCAAGGTGCTTGATAGGTTTAGTGTCGACTAGTTCCTTGGTGGCGTGGTGCTGCTGGCTCAGACCTTTGGTACAAACAATAATGAAGAGTCATGTCCTCTGGTCAGATGCGTGTTGTGGAAGGTAAGTTGGTGAAGTTCTGTAGTACCTCAAAACTGATCCAGAGACTGAATGAGCAAGGTCTGCTCTCCCAACGGTCTTTAGCATCTTTTGATTCCAGACTAAAGGAACTTGGTCAATGTTAATCCCTGGTCCATGCAACTCCCTGGTCTGCTCACAGAGCCATCGAGAGCTAAAGAGGACAGACACATCAGCACTCTCCTTGCAGACACCATAATGGCTTCATATATTGTTTGGCATTTAGCATTTTAGTAGGAAAAGTAAAGGCTGTTGTCATAAAGATGGGGATTGCGGACATTGACCAAATTGGATCTTAGTGATTTTGATTTGTGGGTCCACATTAGAGTCCAGTGTAAGTCCCTCTCCATTTCCCAGTACACAAAATACCTCCCAACAACACTTGCAAACATTGCTTCAGTCCGTAGAAAAGCTTCTGAACATAGGAACCCTAGATATGATGTTGGTGGGGGAAACAGCCTAGATGGAAAAGGGTAATATCCTGAAAGGCTCTCCTTGACGTGAGGCAAGTGAAAAAGTATATGAATCGGAAATTCAAAAAGGTGATGTTAGTTTGCTTTACCAGTGCTGCAATCCGTAGATTGTTTATGCACCTTTATACTTCTGCATATGTGTTTGTATGTACCATTACTTCTTGGTAACAAAATATCTAAGATTCCCTAGAGATCACCTATTCTGACCCCTAAACTGTAGACTAGTAATCTCTCCACTGTCAATTGTTAAAGATCTAGGCCTTTAATCTACAATGTGAAGGTAGCATTGAAGCTGAGCACTAGATCAAAGTAAATTTGAGTGTTGAATGGATATTTACCACCATAACCATCATTATTTCCAGATGAGATAGCTCTCCTAACCCCTTTTAAGCATGGATAACTTTTTTTTTGTTGATTTTTACCTGTTTGAATATTTTATTCCAGCATTACATCCCATAATACAGCTTCTGATGGATACATCTGTCTACAGATTCCTCACCTTTTAAATATCCCCATGTGCCAGCATTCCATGGAAACTTTCTCAATAGCTCTCCCACATCGACAGTGGGCAGTATATACATGGATCCACACACGGCATTGCGATATCACTGGAACCATACAAAGCCCCTGTTGGCGTGTGGACGTCTGGTGTCTTTTTTCCACGCATTTGATGCGCAACAGATTTTGCTAACTCTCCTTACAAAATCAGTTTTTCAAAGTTTTCCCAATTTGGTGTATCTTTTTCAGAAAAATATCTCCACCCCAAAAATCGGGATTTGAGTTCTGCAAGGACTGTGAGAGTGAGATCATTATCACGGACCCTCATGACATCAGTCTTTGGTGCTTAGGATCAGATCGTGATGTTGACGCTTGTTCCAGTTGTCAATGGATGAATTAGATGACTGAAGAAAAGGGAGGCGAGCTGTTCATGGCCAAACACAGGCATGAGAAAAAGGTTTGTTGCAAATCTCGTCCTAGGCTGAAGTCCCCGTCTCCTCATTCATCGAAGTTGGCAAAGAAGTGGCGTCATGGCTCTTGACATTATTCCAAACCATAAGTAGGAGATATTCATTGGACTGTACTGAACAAACCATGTATTCCCCAAAATGCCTGAGACATTAAGGCAATACTCCTCTTAAGGGAGCAGAAATGGATTTATAGGATCAGGAGGGACACAAAAGGGCTCAATGTTGAGATCTCCTGGCACCAGCTGAACATTCTCTAAACAATTTTGAGGCAATAGGGATATCAGCCCTACAAAACCTACTTCTGCCCCTTACTTGGACGTAATAGTGGAGAGATGTCTCACAGTTACTGTAAGACCTATTGTCTGTATTGAACACCCCATGTAGATCAACACGGCGGTACGAACACCCCCAACACATAAAATAGTCCCCAAATACCTATCACTAACACAGGTGTAGGAGGAGATGGTGCAGTCTAATAAATGAAGACACGTAGGATGAGCAATAATCTTAGATTATGTAATTACATCCATTCAGGCGAGTATTTTATTCATTTCTAAAGGGGAACGCTGGCACAATCGAATGAGTTAAAACGCTCCCGAGGGAAGTGAGGAACTCTGTGAGCAGTAGAATAATGAGTTGGTGGTCTATCTTCTGCCTGAGTGCGGGAGACGGAAACGCTCTAACCACAACCCGGATGTATTTGTGTTATATGTGCCCATCAAACCATTGCAAGACTCTCCTAATAGAGTGATCCTGGAGGAATTACCTCGGCCATATATTGCTTCGTGGCTCTACCAGCTGGGAAGTCACCTACACTCTGTCAGGCCTTTCTCCCAGTTACAGAGGCATCCAGCAAACTGCTAGCCAGGATCCTTGACGGCTACTATTATCACTGCTATCGAAAGCTGAGGATACTGGTGCTCTGCAAAGTATTTGGCAAGGGTCCCTTTGTACAGTCACTTCCCAAAAGTGTCTTGGGCAAGCAAAGAAGGTTTGTCCTTGTACTAGAGATGGAATTGGACCACATGGAAGAAAGGTTAATGTGTAAAAGCAGAATCTTAAGTTAGGAGACAAAAGGTAGAGCAGCTAAAGACTAATACAACCCCAGGAAGCAGGCTATGTCCCAAGACTTATCTGTAGCTTTTGAAAAGCAGTTCCAGCTAGGTTAGCTATCCAACCTTTGGGTTCTTTGTGCATTTGTGAAAAGTGAGCATCATCATAAGGAACATCCCTGCTGACCTGATCGGGCCTTTTATCCTCAGATGTCCGTTTCCAATCCCTAGTTCATTAACTTCACAATGTATCTCTGCTCTCCGGTTAGGACCTTGGACAGGGAAGCGGGTGCAGGCCACGGTAAATCAGTCACTTTAAAGATCCATGAACTCGCCCAAAAGTGTACCTAGGTCAGAGATGCAAATAGTGGTGTGGGACTGGAAACTGGCATCCCTAAGCAAAGTAGATCTAAAGCATGCACTGGGCTCAGCATCCTATGGGCTTCTTGCCAAGGATGGCAGGCACCTCATAAAGGTTCAAGGGAACAATAAGGGGTGAACTGCTTTAAGCCTCATTTCAGGTTGTCAGGAGAGAAGGCACACTGCAGTCAACCTCCAGGGCTCTGAGGCGACTGCCCGTATCTAGGTTCCAATCAATTATAGCCAAACTGTATCACGTCTACCTTTAACAGAATTGAGGTGGAGATTCTTGCCCATGAGGGTTCACCCACTTACCTTGTTTAAATGCAGAAGACTAGAAAATTGCCTAACTATGTTTGAGTGGTCTGCTAAGAACCTTCCTTACATTTAAGCATTTAGAGACGTTTGAACCGAAAGAACATTGGCGTGGGCTCCATTAAAGTCACTGTATAAATGCAAACCAATTGCTCTGTCTTTTCGTATATTATGTAAGACGTGTAGTAAATCTAATTATTGTTTGTTATGTTAAGCGCTCTGATACCCAAGGGTCTTGTTCGCGCTATAGAAAACTTTCCAATAAATAAATAAAGTTTCAAAGAAAGTAGCCTTTTGTGGCCTTTGGATCGACCTGAAAGGTCAGTCAGAATTTTGTCAAGAATGCCCACAAGATGAAGTGTGAGTACCACTTAACCAAGGACATCCCCTCCACAGTCCTTAACATAGACCTGCAACAACAAACACAGGCACACTTTTACATCAATTCATGCATGCGCACACACACCAGCCAACCCATGCACACTCTTACACCCATTCATGCTTGCATACACACGCCAACAAGCATGCACACGCTTTCATCCACCGATGCATGCATGTATGCACACACACACACCAAAACATGCACACTCTCCCATCAATTCATGCATGCACACACACACACACCACCATGCACACTCTTACATCAACTCATGCTTGCAAACACACACCAACCAACACATGCACTCTTGCATCAGTTCATGCATGCAAACAAACACCAACAAACGTATGCACACTTTAACAACAATTCATGCATGCACACACACCAACAAACACATGCACACTCTTACATCAGTTCGTGCAGCATACACACAAACCATGAACACTTACATCCATTCATGCATGCACCCATGCCAACAAACACATGCACACTTACATCAGTTCATGCATGCATACACACAACACATGAACACTTACATCAATTCATGCATGCACCCATGCCAACAAACACATGCACACTTACATCAGTTCATGCATGCATACACACAACACATGAACACTTACATCAATTCATGCATGCACCCATGCCAACAAACACATGCACACTTACATCAGTTCATGCATGCATACACAGAACAAACACATGCACACTCTTATATCAATTCATGCATACAAACACACCAACAAACACATGCACACATATCAATCAATTCATGCATGCACACACACACCCCAACACACCAACCAACACATGCACACTCTTCCACCAATTCATGCATGCACACACACCAACAAACACATGCAGGCTCTGCACTCCCCTCCCAGCTTTCCTCGGTCTGGAAGGGTTGCAACTTGTCCATCTTTAACTCTCCTTGAGCGTGGGAACAGCATGGTGGTGGGCGCAGGCGAAGCTGTCTTGGCTGGAACTGCTGCTCAGCATTTCGCTGCCTTGGACCAATGTTTGTATAGCAGACATCTAGTTTTCACTTGTATGAGATGACAATACAGGACTTCTTTTTCCAAAGTAATAACCCTAGTGGAACGTTCCATTGCTGTTTTCATTGTAATAGATGTATTATATGGAAGCTAGTCTCAGCCATTGCTCCACCTCCCTACAGAAGCCTTGATATTGTGATAAAAGCTACCCACAGAGGCTTTGGAGACCCAGCTTTCTGACACAGACCAAGCCCCCAGCCTACAGAACAGGAAGTAAGAGATGCAGTCTTGCCTTTAGTGCTGCTGGGTGGTGCCAACACATTCCCAGATCTGGAAAGAAGTGTGTGTGAGAAATGGTCAATGGGTGACGCGCAAACCAGCACTTTTACCACTTAACTAGGTAGATCAAGCATTTCCTTGAGCATGATGAGCCACTGGGACACAGCAATTGATACTAGTGGTGCGAATCCCTAAGGATTACGGATGGTCATGAACACAAAGTAGCATGTCTGACAGGAACACTGAAAGGCGCTAGGCAAAAATAGATCTCTTTTGAAAAATGGCACTGGGCCCTTTTGGGGAAGTGAATAATGATCTCTCCTGTAGGCTAATGGATTTAAGAAAAATACTTTATAATTCATGGTCAACTAAAGGGTTTGTAAAAGCCATGAAGAGGTTGCCAAATCATCATCGATTGAGGTATTTTTAAAGATTGAATGTAATTCCCATTTACGTCTGAATGTTCTGTGCAGAGGTATGAAAAGGATGAAAATAAGCAGTGCGTTGTTAGTCAGGTGGCCAAGCTGTAAATTGTTGGCCACAAGAAAATAGTGTAGATAAAGAAAATTGTAACTTACTTCAGCATTGCACTTGTTTTAAAAATGCATGGGGCGCCTGCTGTGCTGTGTGCCCGTCCACCTCCTTGAGGCACACTGCTGCCATATAGACACTGCGGGCCACGTCGGCGCTGCCACCGGTCGGAGGGGGGCCGCGTCCTGCCTCCTGCTTAAAGCGGTTGCCCTGCCGGACCTGACATCCCTGCTGGGCTGGGGCCCTGCGCCTGAGGGCCGTTGGAGTAACTGCGGCCCGCGCCCTGAATGCTTGACTGCACAGCTACTTCACTGATAGACGTGGCGGAGTGACAGGTGCTCCTCCTGGGCCTGACCACTGTCCCCCGGTGCCAGGCGGCGGAGCCCATACGACCATAACCATGTCCAACAGAGGCCCCAAACACAGCACTACCCAGGCCAAACTGGATAAGTTTGCGTACGAGAGGCACACTCCCCCACCGGAACAACGCAGGAACGCCGGGAAGTCGACGGAAACTGAGGGGGCGAAAAAGGCCACGTTGGAAGACGTTTTAACAGCACTGGCCCAAGTACAGGCGACGGTGGGAGCTACGGCCACAGAAGTCACCTTGATCCGGGCGGACCTCCAGAAAATGAGCGAGAGGGTCAAGCAAGTTGAAGTGGTCGCTAAGTCCTTGGTTGAGGATGTCTCTGTCTTGCAAACGGCGATGGAGCGACTCCAAACGGACAACAAACTACTTAAAGAAAAGTTGGACGACCAGGAAGGGCGCTCCCGGCGCAATAACGTACGAATTTTGGGTGTGCCGGAATCGGAGGACACGGGGGCCATGGACATCTATGTGGAAGGCATAATTAAAACCAGACTCCAACCTAAGGGCCTTTCCAACTTCTTCTCGGTGGAGCGGGCACACAGAGTGCCGGGGGGCAAACCTCGGACAGGAGGACCGCCTAGGCCGATCGTGGCCCGGCTGTTCAACTTCAGGGACCGCGACGCCATTCTACAGGCCGCAAGAGTAGCTCCGGCCATCCAAATTCAGAATTCAAGAATAGCCTTCTTCCCGGACTACACAGCGGAGGTCGCCAGGCGGAGGAAAACATTTCTGGAGGTGAAAAAGACTTTGCGGGAAAAGGACCTGCCGTACTCAATGATCTACCCGGCAAGGCTACGAGTGGTGGCGGACAAGAAGGTATGGTTTTTTGACTCACCGGACGCTGCCCTGGACTGGCTGGAGGGTTGGCACACCGTGGGCAGGCAGAGGAGGTTGAATAGATCTACCCAGGATCGAGGGGGCGGCAGCCGGCCTGCTTCACAGACGTCTGGACGGGAAGGAACGGAGGGCTCTCCGCCCCGTGGACTAGCGGCGGCGGGCGGGGAGGAATAACACCACTAATCCCCACCCCACTGAACTCTAAGGTCGAGGAGCTTGCCGACTGTTTCAACACAGATTCATAGCTGCATGTGGACACTGGCATGGACACCCCGAGGGCACGCAGGGATGCCGCCTGCTCAGGGAGACGCTCTCCCCCTTACAAGCAAGTTCACTGGTTGAGGGATGGGTAAAGCACTCTGCTCAGTTGGGGAGGCGGGCAGTTGAAAGTCCGTTAGGCAGGGACGCAGGGAGGGGGGGTTGGGGAGAGGGTTGTTGTGTTTTTTTTTGTAGTTCAGAGTTGGAACAGTATTTTGCAGGAGAATGTCAGGCCCCGATCTGTATCTGCCCTGAGGGGGAAGAGAGTAATGTCAAAAACACTGCCCCAGTGGGGGCATCCACCGTCCCCCTGCATTACCTTGTACACATTGCCTATGATATGTGCACCTACAGATACCCCATGCTACCAGTAGTTCCGGATGGCTGACTTACCTTTGAATGGTGGAGGCGCCGCAAACACCGAAAGTGTGCATCCTACCCTGAAACTCATGTCGTGGAATGTGAGGGGGCTGGGGGACAGGGTGAAACGGGGTTTGGTCCTAGCAGCGATTAAGAGGCAGAAGCCCACTGTAGTGCTCCTGCAGGAGACTCACTTAACGGGGGGGACTGTTAAAGCTTTGGATAGAAGGGGGTACAAAATGGTAGTCCACTCAGCATTCACGTCCGGTTCCCGTGGGACCGGAGTCCTGTTACGTAAAAACGCACTGTTCATCCCCCAGCAGACCAGGACTGACGATCAGGGTTGCTTTGCCGCCCTGCAGGGGCAGTGGGAGGGGAAGTGTTTTAACCTAGTTTCAGTGTATGTCCCGCCAGCGCTGCACTCGGTGGTGCTCCCTAAACTGGGTGAGTTTATCTTATCTCTCCCAGAAGGGGAGGTCATCCTCGGTGGGGATTTCAATGCAGTCGTAGACGCCCAGCTCGACAGGTTCCCGCCACCGGCCACAAGGGGAGGGATCCCCCGGCTCCAACAATTCTTAACAGCCATGGGCCTTGTTGACATTTGGAGACATTTCCACCCCGCTGATCAGAAATTCACTTATCACTCGGCAGTGCATGGCAGTCTGTCTAGGATCGATCATTTTCTGACGCTAGGGGGGGGACTCCACTGGGTAGGCGGAATGGAGATTCTTCCTAGGGGGATCTCAGACCACTCCCCACTGACTCTTACACTTTCCTCCCAGGTGCCGACTCGTCGGCGCATATACCTCATACAACCTGCTTACCTCAAGGTGCCCCAGATTCGCAAAGCTCTGAAAAGGGTCACGTCTCAATATTACGCTGAAAATATCCACTCGGTGGACTCTGCAGAGGTCCTCTGGGAGGCATATAAAACGGTTCTGAGGGGACAAGCTATAAATGCCATCGCGGGACACAAGAAAGAACGATCCCGAGAACTGGCACACCTGGAACTGGCGTTGCAGGATTCAACCACAACACATGAGCAGCATCCCACCCCTGCTACACTACACACACTTACACTACAGCAGCAGATGTATACGGATCACATTCGCGTACACGTTAAACACGACATGGCTGACACACAGAATAGGATCTATGAGGTGGGCGACAAGGCGGGAAGGATGTTGGCCTGGCTCGACAAACGTGAAGGGGACTCAAGGGGGATCCATAGGTTGAAAAATGACCGGGGGGAGATACACACCAACCCGGAGCACATTGTGACACTACTCGCGGATCACTTCGAACGGATTTATACCCCTGAGAGGGAGGTGACGCCTGCTATGGCCAGGGAAGTCTTGGCCCCAATTGAGGTCAGTACACTGGCCCCTGAGGTGTCTGCTGAATTGGAGGCGGACATCACTGCTGAGGAAATACAACTGGCGATTGGCGCGTTGAACCCGGGTAAGGCTACGGGCCCCAACGGAATACCAATAGAATGGTACCAGGCTATGCCTGAGACCCTTAGTACACATTTGCTAGAAATGTACAGTGAATGCCTGGAAAAGGGTACGCTTCCGCCGGATCAACGAACGGCTACGATAGTGGCCATCTCCAAGCCGGGCAAACCACCTGAGGAGTGCTCTTCCTACCGTCCCATATCACTGCTTAATGCAGAAACCAAGATTCTTGCCAAACTTCTAGCGCTGAGGTTGATACCCCACTTGGCGTCACTCATTCACCCGGACCAGTCCGGGTTCATGCCTCATCGAAACACTGCTCTGAATTTACGCAGGCTGCACGGGGTGTTGGCTCGTGCTGAGTCGATCACTACGCAGGCAGTCATCTTGGCGCTTGATGCTAGGATGGCCTTTGACCTTGTGGAGTGGGCCCACTTATTTGAAACGCTGTCACGCATGGGTTTCCGCCCCCGCTTTATTGCGTGGGTGCGATTGCTCTACACAGATCCAACGGCGCGGGTGGTGGCAAATGGGCATATCTCACGTGAATTCCCACTAGGCAGGGGTACGCGGCAGAGCTGCCCTCTGTCGCCATTATTGTTTGCACTCTCAATAGAACCTTTGGCCACTTTGATTAGGACATCGCCTCGGCTTCAGGGTATTTGCTGGAGGGAGGGGTGGGAGGACCGGCTGTCTCTGTACGCTGACGACATGCTGCTATACCTTACCAACCCTGACAGCGGAATTCCTGCGCTCCTATGCCTCTGTGATACTTATGGTAAGACCTCCGGCTATACGCTGAACTGGAGCAAATCAGAGGTGTACGTCCTGAAAGGGAGTACCCCGGTCCTAGCAGCGGACTGTCCTTTACGAATAGCGGGCACCTCCTTTAAATATCTGGGCATTCAGGTCACTGCGGACCCAGTGGAGTTTATGGACAAAAACCTGCGGCCCCACGTAGACAGGCTCAAACGTGATGTGCAATTCTGGTCGAGACTCCCGTTGACGCTTCTAGGCCGTGCAGCACTCTATAAAATGATGACCCTGCCTAGACTCCTGTATGTTCTTGAAAATACTCCCTTTCCGGTGGCCCCAGGATTCTTTCAAAAGATATCAGCATTGGTAACGACCCTCTTATGGGGGACCTTCCCAGCACGTATAGCCCAATCCAAGTTGCATAGGGGGTGGTTTGACGGCGGTATTGCCCTTCCCAATATCACACTGTATTACTGGGCGGCACACCTTAAGCCTATTAACCAATGGATCCATGCTCCACAAACTGAGCCTGCATTCCGGGCAGACAGACTGCAGTTGGGCACCACCACTCTTCTGGCCCCGCTGTATGACCGACGTAAAGCGCGCAAGCTCGTGGGTCCTACTAGACTGACAGTAACACTCTGGCACACGGCCACGGCGGCCCTGGGCTGGAAGGGTAGGATCACCAAATTAACCCCGTTGTGGGACTCTCGGGTCCTCGGTTCCCTGAGGAATAGCAAGGGATTCTCGCACTGGGATACAATAGGCATATCCACCGTGGGCGATCTGTGGGACAGGGGAGGGGTCATACCCTTCACAAGACTGCAGGAACTGTATGAACTTAATGTTAGGGAACTTTATAGATACATCCAGATCCAACACGCACTCTTGGTAGCGCTTCCCGCGGGTACGGACCTGCCAGAGTCCTCCCCGTTAGAAGACCGCCTCCTTACTGATTTCATGTTAGAACGAGCGACATCTTTCACATATCGCAAACTGATTAATAATCTACCAGACCCAATGCTTTCCCTGAAGGTGAAGTGGGAGGGGGACACGGAAGAGATGGATGAGCACGAATGGAATGAGGCATTGGCCTCGCCCAAGGAAGTAGACATCTCGGCAAGACTGAGGCTCGTGCAATTGAAAGTTCTCCATAGGGTGTACTACACGAGGACTATGCTACACCGTATAGCCCGAGCCCAACACCCCTATTGCCTTCGGGGATGTGGGGAGGAGGGAACGTTTTTCCACACCATATGGGACTGCCCCCACATACAGGACTACTGGAGACAAATAATGAGAACGATCTCACAAACGTTAGAGCTATCCTTAGTGCCGGATCCGAAGAGATGCCTGTTAAACGTGTGGGCACCTTCAGATATCACTAGACATGGGAGAATTTGGGCTGCGGTGGGAATGGTAGTAGCGAAACGAGATATTGCGCAAAGGTGGGGAGTGGCGGAGGTTCCTACCGTTTCGACCTGGTGCCTCAACATGGATAGAATAATGATAACCGAGAGGGCGGTGTACACCAGCCGCGCATGCCCGGGGAAGTGGAACAAGATTTGGTCCCTGTGGAACAGTTACAGGGGGGACATCTGTGACCCTTTGCCAGAGGAGGACTTAGCGGAGTCGGATGAGGAAGAGGTGGAGGGCTGAAGTGAGGCACACCGGGGGAGGATGGGGAGCTACAGGGCGGGATGCGTAGCCGCACTTCAGAGAGGGATGGGGTCGTGGGGGACTAAGAACCATAGCTGAGATAGGATCCATACCTTACCATGGGGATGGTGGCGGGGGGTGATGGATGTACTACTGGGAGTGATGCTCGGGGGTGCATGGGGACCGGGGCCAGGATGATTCAGTAATGTTGCGTATATGACAAAGTGATTACTCCTGCCTGTTCTTCTAAGTTTCTGTTGTTTTTGTGGGGGGGGGGGAGAGAAAATGTAAAAACCAAAAACCTACTCTCACGAATGTACCTTCGTTTAGACTGCACCATTTCTTGTGCGCGGCGGACATGATGGTAGTTTCACCACGAATGTAGGATTACCGGTGGGCGCGTTCAATGTATTACACTAACTGTTGCGGCGGCCAGCCCACTGGGTTGTAGGCATTTCGCAGTGTACATTAAATGTGTAATAAAGGTTTTTGTAAAAATAAAAAATAAAAATAAATAAAAATGCATGGGAAAGTGCTGGTGAATACGTCAGTTGTGTGACATACCTTGGTGGACCTTGTCACTTCTTCCATAGTTGGAATTTTCGGAGATGCTTTTTCATTTGGCTTTCCTGAATTTCCCAATAGGTGTTGGTGTAGAGAACGTTTCAAGCTTCATTCCATCAAAAACCAAGATATATCTTTACATCACCTCGGAGCGGCTGTTTGGTAGAGAGACTAAAGGAGTGTGGGTGTCATAGAAACAGGTTGATGTGGAAGGCTACTCCTTAGTCATAAGAAATAAAACTGCTTCTGGTTTCGAGTTCCAAAATGTGCCTACAGTGGATGGGCAAGCATGATGTGTTAATCAGAATGCCTGGGATCACCAATAGAAATGGCTGTGGCCAGGACAGCTTGACGAGAAAAGCAATTTGACCTGTGAGATGAATAGAAGTTGCCGGCAGTTGATAATGTAATGAACCTGGTGAGGGTGAAATATGCACTGTCAAGGAGACCTGCCTATAACTCAATCAAGGGGCATTGGAAGCTGGTACTGGTTACAGCGGCGTAACAAAACTTGAGGGGGGCCCCCTACAAAGTACATGCGGGGGGGGCACATTCCTGACCCAGTGCGGAGCGCTCGCGCCAGGGACCTGCTAGTGCTGGAGGGGGCCATGGAGTTTGTTACCCCACTGGATAAAGGCACTCTTTATGACAAGGGGTCCTCAGACAATTAGAAACTCCAGACTGGGGATGCGGAAGTAACAAAAGTTTTAGGTATGCTTGCATTATGTTCTATTAGAACACTGGAATGTTGGAAGCTCCATTGAAAACAATGGAGTGCTCTGGGCTTATAATGGCTGGTATAAGCCCGGAACTCCAACATTCCAATGATTGTCTTTGTTCACAGCTGTGGCTGTAAACAAAGGCTTCAGGGAGTCTGAGGGGATTGAAATCTCCTCTGGCTCCCTGAAGCCTTTGTTTTATTTGTTAGAACATTCTGCTCTCAAGTGGCAGAATGTTCTAATAGCCCTCGTAGCTGAGCTATACCGGCTATTTAAGTCCAGCTCCCTTGTTAAAGGCCTTCGGCTCGGACCTTTAATTCTGGAGCGGGCCTTTAATAGTCAGTATAGCCTGCTTCGGCTGGCTATAAGGCTATATTAGAACATGGGCATGCTGGGAGCTCCACTGAAGACAAGGGAATAGCTTCAGGCTTATAATGGCTGGTAGAAGCCCAGAGCTCCAACATTCCAATGTTTGTCTTTCTGTTTCTCCCTTTTTTGTGAACATTCTACTTCTAGTAGGTAGAATGTTCTAATAGCCTTATAGCCCTTCTTCCTCTGGCTGTACCTGTTAAAGGCCCTCGCCCTCATTACAGGCCCTTGCCTGCGGCGCTGGTCTATAACTCGGTTTTAGGGCCTGTAACAACGGGTATAGGCCTCAGCAGCGGGCTATAAAGCTATATTAGAACATAGGAATGTTGGGAGCTCCATTGAAGACAACAAAGTGGCTTCCGGATTATAATGGCTGGTATAAGCCTTTTGCTCCAACATTCCAATGTTTGTCTTTCTGTTTTTCCCATTTTAATATAGTACATTCTACCCTTAGTGAGTGGAATGTTCTAGTAGCCTTATAGCTCTTTTGCCTCAGGCTATACCTGTTGTTAAAGACCCTCACCCTGTTTATAGACCTGAGCCATACTCCGGTTCCGGGCCTATAATATAGCTGGGCTATACCGGCTATTAAAGGCCCGATCGAGCGTTAAAGGCATGAGCCGAAGGCTATTAGAACATTCTGCCACTAGAGAACAGAATGTTCTAACAAATAAAACAAAGGCCTCTCGGAGCCCAGGGATTGAAATCCTCTATGGCTCCGAGAGGCCTTTGCTCAAACAACATTGGAATGTTGCTCTGCAGGCCCGTAGAAGTACGGAGCACTCCGTTGTATTCAATGGAGTGCTCCGCATTCCAATCTAATAACCGGTCTAGCACTCCAGCGAGCTGCAAGGCTGTATTGGATGATCTCATCGAGTGCAAGATGTATTTATTGGTTTGTTAAGAACGTAGTACAGGTATGAACTGTGTAGCCAGGATTTACTGATTTAAGTTATAGAACTTGGGTATTAGTACGTAGTTTATAGTTACTGCCTGAGTGTAAACCGTGGCAGTATCTAAATAAAGCATTCTTTTAATTTCCTTTCTTTATCTGCACCCCAGTGCCTTCCTAACCCTTTCCTTTTCAGTCTCGTGAAGCTTCTCCCTGTGGTCCTTAGTAAGCTTATTTGACAACTCAGCTATTCACCAAATCTGCATTCGGGTGCTTAGTCGGTGATAATATTTTATTGCATGTCCGTACAGAACAAGCCACGATATAAAAAAGTTAATTATTACTTGAGAGGAAGGTCACATTCCTGGATGAGATAGACTTCCGGGTTGCTTTACCAGAGCAGTGCTTTGAACCCTGCTGTTGTCACGAGCTCTGCCCCTACGATCCTTGTGTCACTTTAATGGTGGGCCAAAGTTAATGTTCAGCCCAGGGCATTTGCCCTTTTAAAGTAACCGAGAAATTTGAGTGTTCTGTCCGCCCGCAATACCCAACCCATAGCAAATCCACTGGCGTCGCCCATCATGCGCTGTTCTTGTTGAGACCAAGCCTGTCAGCGTGTCTGGAGAATTGCGTCACCGATGACGACGGGTATTGTCCCCCAATAAGAAGCAACTGAGATGGGCCTGTTCATTTGTTGAACCCTGCTCGTGCTTGCAAATGCAGACTGCATGCCACCCGCAAAGCTGAGAACCCTAAAACCACGCATGACTACATTCAGCTAACTGCAACGTCCTGGACCTTTCATTCATATAGGTATGTCGTCTGGCTTTCAGCAGTGCCAGTTGAGGATGTGGGTGAAGGCAATAGAGTAAGTGGGTGTGGCCTCCTGCAAAACTTTGAGCACCTGCACTTAATATTGTACAAATTAAGCTCAGTGCAGCTTAATTTGAGCCGGTGGTTTCCGGTGCTCAGCACCGGCACTTAATCATCAGCACTGGCGCTTTTCAGGAGCACCAGTTAAGGACACATTAATTTATGGTAGTCACAGAGAGATTGCGTGGGTTGCCCAAAATCACACGATGTTGAGCCAAGACTCAAACCTGGTTCCCCAGCTCTGAATTGGGCAACTCTGGCCATTGTGCCACATCCTCTCCCCACTTTCATGGTTAGTAATTGGTTCTGGTTTAGGCTGCAGTAACAGGAGAAATGGGCTTGAGCAAGTTGCCTCCGGACAAGAGCCCCGGCACTTATTGTATCACAAATTAACCACACATGACACCAATACAGGTGAAAGTGGCAGAATGCCAGCATTGGGCACGACATTGAAATGGAGAACAAGGGAAACCAGGATATAGGCAGATATGATGGATACTCTTACCTGTCCTTGGTTAGACACTATTTCACTGCAGACTGTAAATCCTAATGAATCACAAAAAACACATAGGGAGTGGCACGCAAACATATCTGTACAATATTTGAACGTCTATGGGTTTTTCTTTTTCTAGAGCCTCACTCTTGTTTGAGTTTCACCTGAAAGCTCTCTGAAGGAAGCAGAACTTATTCTTCTTTTAGCTAAATATTAACACATCTCTTGCGGTATCCAGCTTACAAATTTCCCTTCTACTTCTACAAGTCAATTAGCATAGACCATTCACCCACATGGACGGATGCTCCAAATTCTGATCTAAATTCAGTAGAGGAATGTGGTATTTAGCACTCAGTGCTGCCCTGGGTGTGAGAGGCATTCTTCAGGGGGACCCCACTCAACCTAAGATCATATGTGAATTGGTTTACCTATGTACCATTTTAGTTTGCCCTCACGAGGTGTTTTTTCCAGGTGGCTCCTTGGTCATTTTCTATATTCCTAAAGCCCTGCTTGGAAAAATTGACTTTTATTTGAAATGTCAGATAGTCACATCTCCCTTCAAATGGCCCTCACACCCATTTTGCACAATTGGCACCAAGTAGATTAGGAAAAGACTGTACATAAGGCACAGCCACAGAAGGGCAGTGTCCTGGCAACTTCCTTGGTGCAAGAGTTGATGTGCTAAGACTGCTACTGCTTGACCAGACCTGCTCCTGTTTTTCTGACTTGCGTGTTTTGGTATTAAGACATTACACTGACCTTGCTTCAGTTCTGACTTGCTCTCCTTCCTCCATAGTGTAAAAGCTTTGGGTTCATGTTCCTTTCTTGCTTGCACTTCTCCCTGACCCCCCTCCTATTTTGCTCATTTACTTCTGATCCAATACTGCTATCCTGGAGAGGGAACACGTTCCCTCTGACTGATTCTATTCACTTGCACTACTCTCCAAAGTTATGTATTAACATTTCTCTGAAGTTGCTGCTGAGGGTTCAGAATATCGACAGCAGTGCATTCTGGATCAGGTAGTTCTCTTGGGACATTTGACAGTGGAGTGTGTGTGTTAATTATCCAGCACATAGACTCATTGTACCATTAAAACATCTTACTGTTTTTTGTTGTTGTTTTGTTTCAGCTCTCTTCATAATAGCTGTTTCTCTGCTCTTAATCAAGCCTGCATCCAGCTATTGGAAACACTTAAGATTATTACTGTTGAAATGCTAATGATCCCTGTCTGGTTTTTACTACCAAAATACTATTTGCGTATCATTGTGTTTAGGTGGTTTGAATGAAAACCTGCACACTGGGGTGGCTTTGAGGCTCGCTATATGTTTATTAGCCACAATATATATACGTATGTCTACTTTTGAATAGTTAAAACACTTCATCGGACATGCTGTTGAAAAGGTAAATTGTTGCACAGTCGTTCATCTGATGCAAGGAATAGATGGAAGGAAATGGGTGGCTCCAATTCCACAAATGTAAAAGTTCAAACTCGAATTCATTAAAGCGGCCACCTGGTGAATGATGTCACAGTATGTTTCAAACCCCAAGTAGACGTCATCAAACAGCGGAACATTCTGGAAAGCCTACAGTTGGCAGTTGTTCGAGATGCAGGGCTGGGTAAAGAGAATTGTCTTTTTTTTCTCTACATTGATTGGACCTTTAAGACATACTTGCTCATTCAGTGCAACTACATTGTAGTTCAGTATTATGGTTTTTTTGTTGTAAAGAAAGGAGCTCTTCTGCATACCTGGTTGACCTACCTTTAGCAACCATATTTGGCATTTGCCTGCCTAAATATAGTATTGTATAATTCATACAGTGCTTCATGCCTCCTAGCTAGACCGCAAGGCGCTCTGGTTCACACTCAGTTCTTGGGTGCCAGTTTGGAGTACATGTTTGGAACGGTAGGGGTTGTAGCTTAGGCTATTTGGTTGGTTTTGGGGGCGGTGCTTGAGACTCCTAAGCATACTCTGGTCATGGTGTAAGCCTAGTAGTTGACCAGCCCGCGAGGTGCTGCGTAGAAGTGTAAGAAAAGGTAAATACCCATTTTTTTTACTTAATATAGTGGAATGTGGTACACAGTTATCTGAAGGGAAAAGAGGTAGGTTTATAGTGCCCTCCAAAACTTGACATGGTTGTGAATTATTCTTTCACCTGCTGGAGTTGACTGCCAGAGCTTGGATGCTAACAACCATGGTGGTTCAGAAATACTTTGACCCTTGAACTGGCATGGCCTGCACTCCACATAAACTATAAATAAATATATGGCTAAAACGTAGACTCTCACTTCTTGTACAGGACAATCACGTGACATTAATTACCCTTTTCTTCGACACAGCCCAGAGACTCCTCCATTTTGTGAAGGTATTGTTAAATAATGTAGTTCTGTGGTATGTAAAATGCTACTTTGACTTTCAGTGGAAACTAAAGTCACCGTGATGTGTGTTCTGAAGTCTCCATAGGCCATCCTTTCGACAACCAGATAAAAAAAAAAATTCTACCTGTCCACACCAGTACCTTCAAAGGGAGTCTTCTTATGGGTCACATGTCCGCCATTCATATGATACATTTAGAAGGCTCTTGTGTGTTCTTTGAGTTTCATTTGTACCATGGCCATCCAACTTAAACCATGGCATGGAACCGGTCTACCAGGATCTAATATTGAGCATGATGTCAATTTCTTCCATATACATTCTCTGTTGGTAAAAATATCTTTTTGGTTAGCTTGATTGCAAGTTAGCTAGGACTTTCCTTTTGAAGCGAGAGTTCTCTCAATACAAACATTAATGAGACGTGGGGCAGTCGGGGGTACTGTCCGGATGTGTCTTTGTGGACTAAACCATCTAAGGCGTCATGTGGTGACTATGATATGTGAGCACCTGGAGTGTTGCACCAAGGGTGCCTATTGGTGGTTTTGCTGGCAACTGGAGGGATTCCCCCCTAAATGTGTAGTTGCTCAGAGATTGAGGATTGCGCTTCACCTTCTCCAAAAGGAATTCCAAGTGGCTGTTTCTACCTCGCACCAGGAAGAGGAGGGCTCCAGCCAGGGATGGTTGGTGTGCAGTAACGGGGCCTCTGACTGCAGGGCCCCTGTTGATACTACTAGGGGAAGCATGAATGCTGTCAGTAGGGAGGGTTTAGAACCAAACCCCAAATTATTTTGCGATGTCTTCTAGAAGAAAACTGTGGATTGGAAGAACAGGGAGGAGTCTGAACCGAACTACAAGGTCTCTAGCCAGGGTCCCTGTGGATTGAGTGCCAAGACTTTTGAGAAGCAAAAGTAACAAATGATTGACAGAATGCTGAACAATGCAAACATTCACACCCAGTCACAAGGTTCTGGGGTTAATCCATCATTCTTTTGCTCACCACGCCACCCCAGTTTGGACCCAGCCATATGTAAATTAGTCTTTACCCTGTTCCTCCTGAGATGCCAAGCCAGGTCCTCCCTGGACCTGAAACCAGCATCCTGGAACCGGTTTCGGGGCATCACTCCCCATCAGCCAGGTGTCGCTTGAATTGAGTGGGGCAGTGACAACTTGTTCCTTTTGTTTGTGTCGCTCTAAGTGGGAAGGGTATGCCCAGATGTGGATCCCGTGCTCACTGCACCCCTGGATTCAAGCTAGCCTGGCTGATGAGGGGTGATGCCCCGAAAAAGTTCCAAGGATGCTCGTTTCGGCTCTAGGGAAGGCCTGGTTTGGGAATTCAGGCTGGACTGTTCCCATGAGTGGCAGGGCCAAGACTGATTTGCATATGGGTGGGTCCAAACTGGGGTGGCGTGGTGAGCACAAGGGCGATGGATTAAACTAAGCATTCCGTCCATCATTTGTTACTTTTGCTTAAGACTTTTGAGAAGAGCATAAGTTACTATACTGAGTCATTATACTGAGCTACAAGGGCAATGTAGTTGCACTGAATGAAGCAGCTGATTACATCTTTGTAATTCACTTCTGGTCCCTAGGGAATGCCTCACAGGATGCTAGAGGAATACAAAAAAGTGGGAAAGCAAACTACTTTATTGATAGGTGCCCACCGGGATGAGTGGACAAGGGTGCAAATCCAGAGGGGGTGCAGAGGCAGCGGGAGATAGCCCATCTGTGGGTAAATAGCAAATCCTGTTAACAATGTAGATCTACGAACACCTGAGGGCACTCTAGAAAAGATGACATCCATAGATTCTGCTCTGTTATCTATAGACAAAACCTTGCTAAGACATTAGGTGTTACACAAGGCTTTCTGAAGAAACGGACAAAAATGGAAACCTCAATGTTTTAAGTTGAAGATGAGAGGACATATGAAGAGTTCCTTGGCTGATGGACTTTGAGACTCAGATTGAGTCTTTGGAAGACATATGAGAGCAGCAAATGTAAAACGTCTCAGAATGCTGCTCCAGTCATGTGACGCAGCACCCCTTACCACCGAAATGTAGCGTACTTTTGAAGAGCGATACTGTCCCTGAAGGTATCTTTTCCTGAATTGTTATCCACAAGGTCTACACGTTGCGTCTTCTCAAAGGAAGGTATCTGTGGGAATGTGAAGATATTGATCTTTCCAAACTTGAGCAGTTCAAAGCAAAACAGGAGGTGAGTGGACATTTGTATTATTATTTTTGCTCAGTAAAAGTTGCTGCATTGTTGGGGGGAGCAGGGTAGAGTCCTATTTATTCAAAATGCCCTGCTGCTGTCATCCATTCTCTGTCTAGCCCCACACACAACCTTTACACCATGGGGAGGTGGAAAGAGTATATATATATATATATATATATATATATATCCAAGCAATTCCTCAAACCTCCACACTCTGTGGCGAAAGAAGGAGACGGACCCCACGCCTTCAGGCAAGATGTTTTTTTTATTTTGAACCCTTCAAGCGACGCGTTTCGAGTAGCAAGTACTCTTGATCACACATCTGATCTAACTGTCAGCTTGCTTTTTTAATGCTGTGTTTCCCTGACCCCTTCTATGGGCCACACCTCCTAAAGTGCATCACGTGATCAGATTCATGATCATAGAAATAGTGCTCAATGCAGTTGGAATTTGCTGAATAACATCATACGTCATGTTCAAATTTACAAAATTGCCTGTAAAAATACATATCACTGTATGGAACAAATTGCACTGTAATCACATAAATGATTGTCCCATAAATTAATAATGTTATAAATAACATTAAAAAATTATTTTTTCTTTTGTTTGCAAGATTAAAAAAACGTCAATAACGTCCATCTTTTGCAAATATTATAGCTGTATGAATACAGATACCAAGAAATATGCAAAGTGACTGGTGCTATATTGTGCAAAATGATAATACATTCAATATATTGCTTTTCAGCGCTCTTCATAATTATCATAACTGCATGAATGCAGATACCAATAGGTATATGAGATGCCTGGAGTTATTTGTTGCGATCTGGCAATTAAAAGAATATTGTGCTGATCATGAATCTTATAAAACATATGAAAATATGTCTATTTATGGTGAAGTAACACCCTATTGACCCACGAGCTCTTAGTCCTATGAATTTATTCAAAATTTAAAAATTTTAAATTTTGTACATCATAAATTTTTAAGACCTATTTACATTTGTTTTATACTTAAAACCAAAATGTAAGTGCTATTCTATACATGTGCAAATGAGTGAATAACAAACGAATGAAAACACTAAGAAAAAAGAAAACTGATGTAAAATAATGACTATTGAACTGTACACAATGCTTAAAAAAGGATAGGAAATCTCATACACATGTTGATACTTCATATAATAATCAGGTGCATTAATTTCATAATATGCCCTCGATATGTACATGTGTATGGCTCTATGGGTTTCTATCATAGACACAGGTTGACAACCTGACTAAAAAGTGCACATAGAGTTTCCAGGACAATTGGATATCCTCATTAACCAGCTTAGAATCAATGTTGACCGTTGGGAGACATTTTATAAAAAGTTATGAAGATCTTCAGTTGCGTTAAGACCATGGGGCTGTTTGCTGTCAAGCTCAATAATATATTTTGTTTCGAGCTTCCGCAGCATTTTGTCCCTATCACCACCCCTTCTCAGTTGTGGCACTGCATCAATGACATAATAGCTCGAGCTAGACAGGTCCCTGTTATGCTTCAAGTGAAAATGTCGTGCCACAGGGTAAGATGAATCATTATTTACAATCTCCCGGAGATGCTGCAATATCCAGACGTGCACCTGCGATCTCGTGCTTCCAACATAGCAAAGACCACAGGTGCACGCCAGGACATATACTGCAAACTCCGTCCGGCAGTTGAAATTACCCCTGATTGCAATTTTAGCGCTGGAAAATGGGGTGTCATAGTGTGTAGTATTTTGCCCAAACTTGCACGCCCGGCAGGAGGTGCATTTGAAAAAGCCTCTCCTACTAAGCCAGGCACTGCCACTGACTTGCTCAGGACTGGTCTCAACCAATTTGCTGTGCATGCTATAGGCTCTTCTAAAGGTAACAATGAGTCTATCGGGGACTCTCGAGCATAATACACCATCAGTTTTTAAAATGGACCAGTGTCTATTTATGATGGATTTAATTTGGCGCTGTTGCTGACTAAAAGTTGTTATCAGCCTTGGGGATTCTTTGCTGCTTGCTGCTTTAGCGGATTTGGGCAGAAAAAGAGATTCCCGTGTTCTTTCTCTAGTTTTAGTCATTGCTCTAGAGAGGGTCGATTCGCTGTAACCCCTAGCCCTTAGGCGCTCCAACATCTGAATTGCTCCTTCATCAAATTTCTCACTGCTACTGCAGATTCTTTTTAATCGCAGAAGCTCCCCCAAGGGTATGCTATCAATGACATGCTTGGGATGTCCACTGCTGGCGTGCAATATACTATTGCCAGCAGTGGGCTTGCGATACATAGATGTTGTAATATTTGCCCCATCGGTTGTAATTAGGACATCTAGAAATTCTGCTGATTGTCTACTTATATTTGATGTGAAAAATAAATTACTGCTATTGAGATTAAGAGCTTTGACAAACTGTTGTGCGCTGGAAATGTCACCCTCCCATATGCAAAATATGTCGTCTATAAAACGCATCCAGTGGATGACATGGCTGAAACCCGGGACTGCGATGAGATCCCGCTGCTCCCACCAGCCCATGTGTAAACACGCGTAGCTGAGGGAGAAGCAGGATCCCATCGCCACTCCTCGGATCTGTTTCCAAACTGTTTTATCATACATGTAAAAGTTGTTGTTTAGACACCAATTCACTAAGTCACAGAGCATTCGATTATGACCATAGTATTCACATGATTTTTGTCCCAAATAATATCTGATGGCCTCGATTCCTTTACAATGTTCAATGCATGTATACAATGACTCGATGTCTATATATATATATATATATATATATAGGACCAGAAGAAACAGAAGGCTTTTTTATTTAAATAATGGCTATTGACATTGATGTTTGATCAAGGCGCTTGTCGCCGAAACGCGTTACAGCAGTTAATAAAAAGCGCAATCGCAAGGAAAGTGGAGTGGTGTTTTTGCCGGTGTGGATACCTAATTCGGAATTGGGATTGGTAATATAATTTGTACTGGAAAGACAACCTGACAGTGAAAGATCCCATGCCTAGGCAAGATCTGGTGCATTCCACACATTTCAATGTTTGGAGAAATTACAAACTTCTCTTCATTTGCGCCTGCTTCAAGGGAGTGTTAGCTTTTCATGCAACGCCCAGTCTGGATACCATTACAGAACAAGCTTTTGCATTGATTTAAAGTGGCACGAAGTGCTATTTGTGCTGAGAAAAATGCACTGACAAGACTTTGCATCACTTTGTGTGACTTTGCACCAGCACCAAGTCTTTGTAAATCTGAACTGAGTTTACAGTGCATTGAGGAGTTGAGCTGACGGGCTGGAAGCTACACTTTCACACCCTCCAGTACCAGAGGTTCAACACCATGGTCACTGCCAGATATTCACCCAGGTGAGTGCATCATGATCAAGGGCCTTATTAGATTCTCTTTGAAAATCCAACAAGAGACTTGAGAACCAGTTAAAGGCCTAGGATCGAGCCTGGGACACATTGGTTGGCATTATTAGATGGACCCCTTTTTAGCCAGAAATGATGGACGATAGCAACAATTTGTCGATTCCAAACAAATGTCCCCCCCCCCCCCACTTCAGTGCACCTCTCTCCCACTGTCGTTTTTTGGGGATAAAGGGTCATCTTTGTGTGACGATAAGTGGTGTGTCTAGACATAGATGGTAAAAAAAATTATATAGGGGAGCGGTGTTGTGCTCTAGGGCCAGTTGTACGAAGCATTTTACTGGTGGCAAATGGCCGATCTGGCCATGTGTGACCGGTAAAATGCATGTTGCCATGTACAAAAAGCAAAATGCGACTCAGTAACTTGTTACCCAATCACATTTTGCTTTTGCTAATCAGTATTAGGAAGGAGCGTGTTTAGGGCGTCCTTTCCTAATAGCAAGTCGCACTGGTATGGAGGAATGTTTTGCGACTGGGAATGCAGTAGCAAAATATTCGCAGTTACTAGCAACTTCAAGTTGGTAGTAACCCATTCGCATACAGGAAAGGGTCCCCAAGGGACTCCCTCCCCTTTGTGAATGTGAGCGCCAAATTGTTTTAAGAGCAGGCACCGACCACTGCCTACTCCTAAAAAAATTAAAAGATCGCTTTGCATTTTTATTTTTGAAATGCATCCCGTTTTCCTTCAAGGAAAACGGGCTGCCTTGCAAAAAAAATATTGCTTTATTTAAAAAGCAATCACAGACATGGTGGTCTGCTGACCCTAGCAGGCCACCATCCCTGTGATTGTAGCCATTCACAATGGGTCTCAAATTGTGACCTTCCTCATGAATACTGATGAGGCAGGTCAATTTTTGACCCCTTTGGGAATCGCTAATAGCGACAAAAACACAGTTGTACATGGCAGTTTGCTATTTCAATAGCGAATTGCTAAAATCCGCTATTACGAAATCGCTAACACGCAATTTCGCACATCTGGAAGGATGCTTCTTAGTTGCTGCTAAGTTGTTGTTTTTTTCTCCAAAGATTGTTTCAATCTAATAAATGAATTTATTAACTGAGCTCTCTTGCTGATGACGACCTTTCGACTCCACGGTAAGCGCTTTGAGGCCTGCAGGTGTAGTCCAACATGCACAAATAGATTGAAGTAGGAAGCAGTGCTTCGGTCATCTGTTTTTTGGGGATCTTGAGGTCGAACTGGTTAACAAAAAGTCTCTTATAATTGGCTAGAGCATAAACTTGCTTTACCGATCTGAATTGTCCTTTGTGTAGATGTACAGAAGTGGTCGCAGCTTCACCAAAAGTTATGCCTGCAATAAGTATGAAGCCAATATTGTGCATCCTTATAGTTGGAATTTGCAGGTCTATTCTGTGAATTTCAATCATGCAGAAGGTAACCAGGGCCAGGCCACCTTGTCCTCGAGGGTCACGTTCAATGAAGGCCTTGGGCAACTCTGGGAGTCCGCTCACCACTATGCGACTACACTTGGCAAGGCGTGTAAGAAATACAGCAATATCGTCCTGTGCAAACATGAGTGAATGTGTCTCACAGGAGCGGACTGGTGCTGTACTGGTCATTTCCAGACAGGAAAAGGGCAAGGCGGGGTGGAATGCTCACCGCTTTGGAGTCTCTTTGTTCTTTTTAATATATTTCCACTTATGCAGTCCTGCTGCACTTCAACAGTTCTCCTTATGTTCTCTCCTACTGACTCCTCTGCAGACTAGTACAAAGGAGATCTTGTGAGGGGCTAGTTGTGCTTGCCAGCAGGAAGTGGGACTGTCGAATTCTTTGCAGGGCATCCGTTTCCCTGCACAGATTGAACCATTCATGCTGGGCAAGCGAGCAGCCTGGTCAGAAAAATGTCTTCAAGTTCTAAATCTTTTTAGGTTTTGCCTTAGCCATGCGTACGAAGTACGCATGCGCTAGCAAAACCTCTTGATTTCTATCTGGGGTGATGACCCGCCTCTGCCTATCATTGGCTAGCTCCATAAATGGAGGCTAGCCATTGGGAGGCAGAGGCTGTCAATCGCGCTTTCTCTCGAAAACGCGATTCGGGGGCGTTTCTGGTGCTTTTTTTAAGCCCCGCCCCTTTGTCCCAGGCCGCGCTGCGATTGGCTGCCGGCCCGGGACACCCCCGTGACGTCATTCCCGGGCCGCGCTGTGATTGGCTGCCGGCCCGGGACACCCCGTGACGTCAGCCAATCACAGCACGGCCCGGGACCTGACTTGTTTCATTTCCTATTGAATTGTCTGCCTTAGTCTCACCACGTCCCAGCAAAAATACACACTAACGCAAGGCTAAAGCTTAAAGCTATTTCACCTCTTCTGAGGCCGACAACGAATGATACAGTCAAGGGTACACGTCAGGAAATACAAACCGAAACCGCACATCAGAGACCTGACTTTTATGGGTGTGTTTGTGAAGCTTCTCGCGCGTTTTACATTTTTAGCAGCAACCAATAGACTGCAGGCTTTCAGCCAATCCGAACAGGCACGTTTTATGAGGCTTGTGAATGCGCAAGTCTTCATGGCTAGTGTTTCTTTCTTGAGATTGCTTGGCGAGAGAGCCCCCTCCAATGCGACCGATGCTAGTCTGCTGCCTCCGGCGTCCCCGTCTCGCCTTCTCCGCACCCAACCAGCAGCCCCTGCAGTGGGACTCGCTCCTGAAGCTACCACTCGTATATCCCAGTAGCCTCTCCCTGGGAAGCCTTGCCTGCCTGGCCGGGGTCAGGGCTGCGCACTTTTCCTGGGCCTTCGGGCTCACAGTGTGCTAGGGATCGAGGGTACAGGTGCACCGGCAGCCACGCTTCAGACCCCTGGCCTCTCTGACGCGTGCCCTACTCGCTGACAGCTGGTCATGGTTATACTGAACTTTAGGACATTGCGCTGATTGTTCTCTCTATATATTTCATTAATTGTGTTCCTCATTGCTTTCCATTTCAAATTTTGTTTAACCGTTAATAAGATACCGCATCTCTTTCCCGACAGAAAGACTGCCTTTCCGCCCGCCTCTTCCCAGGTAAGTTTACTGAACCTGTACCAAAAGAAAGGTGTTTTTTATGAAACTGGTTAACGTTTAATATTCAGTACGGGAAGGGCTCTTCGCATCCTTTTAAATTCTGAAGAGAAGTTGCAAACATCTTTCAGACCGAGAGGGGGAAACCATGCCACGGCGGTTTTGGGAAAGAAAACGAATTATTTGTCGGATATACACTTTGCCTGAATTGGTGGCTCCAACTTGCAAATGACTTCCTTCTCTGGCAGATCAATACTTGGTGGAATATGTTTTAAATATTTACACATTCATAGTGAGTGTACGTCGTTTTGAGTTATATAGTGGCTGTGAGCTGGCATCAAGCCAGCGTTATTTATAGGGACTGCATTTTTTTGCTTTGCCGGGTAAAGAATACTTTTTTTACTTCTTGTGTAAGGTGTCGGGCAGCGTTCGTTCCAACCTGCAGCACATTTCACACCCAGAAGGGAATCATTTGAAGGTAGGTTTCGTGGTATTCTTGGACAGTAGAACGGCTGCGGCCCGGGCAGAACTATATTTACGGCTCCGGCCACTAGTGCTATTTCTGTACTTTTTAGAGCGTGCATAAAACCCCAAAGCACGTTTAGTGCAATCTTCAGCATCCCTGCATGTCAATAGTAGACTGCTCAAGTTCAGTTCTTTACAGATCGGTCTTTTTACTCGTTTATTTTTGGTGCTCTACTTTTTAAGTTATCTTATAAACTGGAACAAATAATTATCCCGCCCGCTATCAATGGGGAAATATTGTTCGCATCCAAGTGTACTTACATTTTTTTTATATGTACAGTGTAATGCATACTCTCTTTTTTGTTATTTTAAGTTTTTTGAGAGGGATACCAGCATGAAAAGTTCAGTAAGCAAAGTAGGTACACGCACGCCTCACCTATATCTATCAATGCGCTGTGCTGAGGTGGTTACATGAATCCCACTAACTATTATTCTATCGCTGATTTATACCACTGTTCCTCGTGTTAATGATAAGCACCCTCCTGACAATTTCAAATGTACTTCTTTAGTACGGTGAGTTGTTTTTGGCTTGCTTCTTCTTTAACACCTTTGGTCGAATACTAGCCATATTTGGTAGTTTGCCCCACGTTACTACTAGCTTCTTGTTTTCATGAATTTTTGATGACCTCGGTCGTTTCGGACTTTGATTTACATGGGGTACCCATTCACGGCTATTTTTCAGTGTTTGGACTACTTTTTGGTGATGATCACGTTACAACATTTGTAATTTATATCAAACAGTTGGCATGAATCCTTTTACTGCCACTTAAATACTACTCACAGACCTATCAGTACCGCTGAGAAGTTTAAATACCGCCGGCAGCGCTCTTTGCGTGACGCTGCCCCTCAGAGCTGGCGGCTATTCAATGAACCCTATTCTCTCTGCATTGAAGATTTCACACACCTTTACAGCCCTGGTGTTCGCCGAAAGGCTGCGCAGCACTGCAGGGCTCTGTGTGGGTGGGTGAGGCGGGGCTCGCAGTGTGTGTGGGGGCTCTGTGTGGGGGCTCTGTGTGGGTGTGTGGGGGGGGCTCTGTGTGGGTGTGTGGGGGGGGCTCTGTGTAGGTGTGTGGGGGGCTCTGTGTGGGTATGTGTGGGAGGCTCTGTGTGGGTGTGTGTGGGGAGCCTCTGTGTGTGTGTTTAGGTGGGGCTCTGTGTGGAGGGGCTCTCTGTGGGTGTGTGGGTGGCATTTGCGAGAGATTAAGCCAAGCCATTGTAAATAACAATGCCATTTATTTATCTGTTTTCAAAACCAACACATAAATAAAATGTTGTCATTTACAATGCCAATAGCTTTAACTTTTGCAAAGGCGAAACCGTTGCATTGTAAATGCTTGTTTTTGTTGCGGACAGTTGGTGGTTGTATTATACTGTATTGCAATGCAGCATTTATATAGTGCTTACTACCCACTATCTAGGGCATTGAAGCGCTTGCCTACATGGGCGGCAAGCTGTGACGCATAGGGTGTGTTTTTGGAAGGGTGTTGTCTTTTTGATCCTATCTTGGAAATATTTCCATTTTGTGCGTGATGACCACAGAGGTTCGGTTATTGTGTTATGGGACGCAGCACTTAGCCGTGTGATGGATGAAGAAGTGTGGGAATTAGACACCCAGTTACCGTTTTTGGTAAATTGGCAGCTTTAGGCACCATTGCAGTCCCCCTTATAGTATTTCATATGTTCCTAGGCCACTTGGCTATTTACTGCACAGGATTGCCCAACCTGACATTTTCTTTAAAGTTTTCATTCCTGAGCACTGCATGAGAGATCATAGTTTAAAGCAATGTCCCTCGTCTGGGCACCATCATCACACCAGCAATGCCCACAACTTCTCAAGAATTACCACTAGTGTAACATTGGTATGCATCATCAAGCCAACACTGCTCAAAATATCCAAATAATTACCTCCGTTATTCTAGCCCTGCTAATATGCCAGAGGTGTGCCCAATCATGCCCGGTATGGGCTCTTTCTGCTGGGACCACCAGAAATCTGAGATCCTACGAGTCCTATTCAGGAAGGACAGTACCAAGGTGTGGCCCACCACAGATATCAGGCCTGCTCCCACTCATGCACACTCAGAGTCAGAGTGGGACAAAAAATAGGCTACGGCACCGAAGCAAAAGTGGCCCCCGTTAGCTAACCAGATAGCAAAAGAAAGCGTCCTGCATTTGCAAACCAGGCAAGTTTTGAACTTGTTAAGACATGGTGTATGAGTATTTTGCAAGGCATGGATGAGTGCATGCTTTTGTGTTTGCTGCAGGCAATGTTTGCTTTAATATCAGACAAATCAACTGCCTTGCCATAAAACAAACTGCTTAATTAAAAAAGTCCCACACATTAATCAGCGCAACCAGCCCATCTGGCACTGCCTCATTGCTTTATACACCAATCCGACCCTGTGCACACTGACACAAAAATGAGCTAGCAAATACAGCCCCCTGACACAAGCATACCATTGCAGGCATAAGTGCAGACTTATGCAAAAAGAACAATTGATGGACAGAATGCAGACCAATGTCATACATTCACCCCAGTACAGAGATCTGGGCCTAAATCCATCGTTGTTTTGCTCACCATGCCATTCCAGTTTGGACCCAGCCATATGCAAATCAGTCTTGACCCTGTGCCCAATGGGAACAGTCCAGTACGAACTGCCAGGGCAGGTCCTCCCTGGACTGGAAACAAGCATCCTAGGACCGCTTTCGGGCTTTCAGCCCTCATCAGCCAGGATAGCTTGACTCCAGTGGCATAGAGAGCATGGGACCCACGTCTGGGCATACCCGTCCCACTCCGGGTGACAAATGCAAAAAGAACAATTGATGGACAGAATGCAGAACAATGTCATACATTCACCCCAGTACAGAGATCTGGGCATAAATCCATCGCTTTTTGCTCACCATTCCATTCCAGTTTGGAGACTGGGGGTGAATGTTTGCATTGTCCAGCATTCCGTACATCAACTGTTTCTTTTGCATATGTCGCCCTAAGTGGGAAGGGTATGCCCTGATGTGGGTCCCGTGCTCACTACCCCACTAGATTCAAGCTAGCGTGGCTGATGAAGGGTGATGCCCTGAAACTGGTCCCACGATGCTTTTTCCCGGTCCAGGGAAGACCTGGCTTGGCAGTTCGGGCTGGACTGTTCCCACAAGGAACAGGGTCAAGACTGATTTGCATATGGCTGGATCTAAACTGGGATGGTGTGATGAGCAAAAGAATGATGGATTAAATCCAGATCATTGTGACTGGGGGTGAATGTTTGCATAGGTGCAGAGTTACACAAGCAGATCCTACATGCACAGTCACCAAGCCTATCCTTCCCGCAGCCTGCAAAAATGTTTTGAGGACTTGCATCTCTTTGGCACTTAAGTCCTGCTCTCACTGTGGCTACCACAAGCTGCTCCCACGCTCAAGGATGTTATGTTATATTGGTTGTATTCAGAATATTGTTGTTAATGATCATGTACATTACATTCTCTAATCTCTGTACTATGGAGATATAGAAATAGCCAGAATGACTTGCATTGTTTTGAAGGTTAATTAGAATGTTCCAGAAGTTCGAGGGCCAAAGGCGACAGTAGTAGGAAAGCGGGGGTGCTGCAGCACCTATAGATATCCTTGATGGAGTTCAAATTGAGAATTAACAATAAAGATTCATTGGAGCTTTTAGTGTGCATTCAAGTACAAAGCATCATTAAAAATGCAACTTCTTTAGACAAAGTGTGGCTAATCATTTCAAAACGAGAGAAGTGCTTATTGTTCCTTGCTGGCAGCAAACTTAGGGTATCTTCCATTTGAAATTAGTCACACACTTGCTGAGATGCAGGTTGAATAATTCAAACATGAATGCAAATAAATACAAAGTAAAAACCAAATATCTCAAAATGTATATCAGCAGCATGGAATGGTGTCATGGCATGGGTGCTGTGACCCAAATGGAAGGAAAAAGGGACACTTATACCATGGTTTGATCTGCCATAATGACGTTGTGTAGAGCATCTCACTTCCCTAGGCACTGGGGCCACTGCACTTGCTACACTATTGACAACTGCATCCCTGGAGAGGAAAGTATGAGAGAGTGTCTTCAGTCATATGATGTTGACAGCCAGCACTCCCACTCAGAAAATTGTTCCAGCATCACTGCCTACGGCTGGCAGTTGTTTGTGCTTGGTGTCAGAGGGAGAGTAAAACTATAACAAAGAGTGGAGTATCACCATAGGAATCTGAAGGAGATTCTGAATGGGATGTATTTTAGAGCCAAAGGGGTATTACCCTTTGTTAAAAAACCCTCACTCACCAACCTGGTTGGTGACATGCTTCATCATCGGGGTCCACCCTGATGACCGAGTGTCACCAGGGTGTGCTGCGACACCTGAACTACAGTGGAGCTGGGTTTTTTGAGTGATTGGTGCAAAAAAAGAAGAGTGATGTTAAAAATTGTCCTGGTATTACTTTGTTGAAAAAACTTTATTCACAAGCAACTGGACAATATTAAAAATAGTGGAAAAGATACTGTGGGTGATTATGACCGTGAGTATCTATGTGATTGGTCTACATGTTTCAACCTATGAAAGGTCAATCCCAGGTTTTCATCAGGACCAGAAAAAGGAAAATGGACGGTGTACACACCCTAACATGCACCCAATTCTAGATTCCTACAGCCTGATTGCAAAAATCGTCAATAGGCACAAGCTCAAACCTAAAATAGGCGAGAAGAAAAAGAAAGACTCCTGCTGTGGGTCTTTCAGGCTTCGGGGGGCAGTGGGTGGTTTAAATCAGCTAAGAAACGTACTAGTTTTGCCGATTTTAGCAAGGTAGGAAACCTACGTGTCTCACCGGGAGCCCCCTGATGAAAAGCTGGGATTGACCTTTCATAGGTTGAAACATGTAGACCAATCACATAGATACTCACGGTCATAATCACTCACAGTATCTTTTCCACTATTTTTAATATTGTCCAGTTGCTTGCGAATAAAGTTTTTTCAACAAAGTAATACCAGGACAATTTTTAACATCACTCTTCTTTTTTAGCACCAATCACTCAAAAAAACCAGCTCCACTGTAGTTCAGGTGTCGCAGCACACCCTGGTGACACTCGGTCATCAGGGTGGACCCCGATGATGAAGCATGTCACCAACCAGGTTGGTGAGTGAGGGTTTTTTTAACAAAGGGTAACACCCCTTTGGCTCTAAAATACATCCCATTCAGAATCTCCTTCAGATTCCTGTGGTGATACTCCACTCTTTGTTATAGTTGTACTTTAGTCCAGGGGACTTGGAGTGTATCCCTTTCACATATGTGAAAGAAATCCCTTAATCTCTCTCTTGTTTACACACGTCAGAGGGAGAGTGCCTGTGTGTGTTTCAACTCCAAAGAAACCACTTTTATTACTTTATTTGATGTGTCTTGTCTTTACAGCGAGGACGGGGTTATGTGAGAACCCATGAGGGTTACATCAATGGCAAGAAGCAGTGCAGCGGCCTCGACTGAGTTCATGGTCAGCCCCAGTGGTGGCTGCACGTTAAAAAATATGGTGAGAAACAATGACTCGAAACTCACCATAGACGTTGCCCTACCATGAGCAGGAATGGAAGGTCTTCCTACCTGCTCTGTGGAACGCGAATCCAACCAATCCTGGAGCTGCTCTCAGCGTGAGAGCAGCTCCAAGATAGGTGGCAGCTGGCTAACCCAACACTTTGAGGCTGGGGGCCTGTGGCAGCAATCCCACGGCTGTTTCACATCTGGGGTATTGCTGGGTCTACAGTGCGCATGTTAGGCTTTCCGTAGGTAGCCAGCCAACCCGACATGCACACTGAAAGGGGCAGCAGTAATCCTACAATAGCAGGATTCAGCCCCACCCCCCTGCCTCATGTTTGTGTGCAGCGTGAGGCAAAATAAAATGGCATTTTTATGCCATTTTATTTATGTGCCTCTGCCTGCTGTGCTCGCAGGAGGTCGGGTGAAGCTCTTCCACTCTTGTGGAGGAGCCGCAGCCGGTCAACGCAGATGTCGGGGAGGAGTTAAGTAAATGCTCCTCCCCTGTCCCCTCCCATTGTCATTTAATGAGATGGGGCCTGTTACAAAATATTCAGTCCACAGCTCACAGACATTAAAGTTTATGACCAAGAATTGGAAACTTTGAGCTCTGTTAATGAGTGAACCAAAGTGATTACACTGCAGTCAGTGTATTCATAACTCATGAGTAGAAATTTGAAAGACATACAAATTGCAGAACAGTCGTGGAATCACAATATCAACGTTTTAGAGTCACACTGCACATACATCACTCCACTGTACCATCGAGGGAAGTAGATGTTAGAATAGTAAATCTGTACTCCCCCAAATATGCCTGTCTTCACTATATAGTGGTAGTTGATGTTTTGGAGGTGATATTTGTTTAGGTCGCTATTATGGACTTTCATATTGGGATATGCAACCGCTAAACTCCAAGAGGTTGCCGACAAGCGAAAAGCACTGGCCAAAAAACAAGAAGCATTGCCAAAGGCAGTAGGTCTAGGTTTAAAGTGTGCAGACATGCAGCATTAGCCTTTACAATGAGATACAAGGGAGAGAGCCTGCGGGAAGGGTTATTGTTGTAAAGTAGTCCTCAATGCAGTTCAATGCAAGTCCTCAAGTGGAGGTGGAAGGTTACCCCTTAACAGGCTATAGCATTAAGTGAGAGCTTAGACATGATTGATACATACAAAGTTCTGACCAAAAAATGCCAAGCATTGCCAAAGCCAGTAGGTCTAGGTTTAATGTGCTAACACACGTGCAGTATTGGCACATTATAATGAAACACGCATCAGGGAGACAGGAAAAAGGATTATTGTTGTAAACTAGTCCTTAAAGCAGTTCAAAGCAAGCCCTCGAGTGGAGGAGGAAGAATACCACCAAATGGCCAATAGAATTATGTGAGATGAATAGAATACTCCACTGGGCTGAGCTAAGACATGATTTGACAAAGCATTCAGCCAATGACTGAAAGAAATCGGCCTAAGAAAGCCAATGGCTGATTTGGGCAGGTCTAAAGCTTACTATATATGTTGTTAGTAATTGGTCTGTTCAAGAAAGCAGACCTAAAAAGGTACGAGTTTGTGCCTGAACTCTGTACAGTACAGAAACATTATCAAAGACCAATGTATGTATGTATCACCCAAAGAAGTGCTAAATATTTGGCTGAGTTTATTCGACTTATCAAAATGAATATTGTCAAAATGTGTTTTGTATTTATTATGTAAAATGTGCTTGTAGCTTCAAATGTTAATAGAAAATAGCGCTATAGCAATATCATGACACATTACTACTTTGGCACACCCCTTCTTCTGGATACACCTTCATTCAGATGGCCCTATTTTTCATGGCACAGTATCCATGTGGTGCTTTTTTTTTAAACTGCAAGCATTACTTTGCATACCCATTGTTACTCCTGCCATATTTGTGGTGGCCATTGCTTCATCTGTTGGTCGATCATACCAATGGAGACCGGTTAGGTGGGCACAGAAATATGCTACTTTGCTGCAGTATCAAAATGGCGCAACATGCATCTTATGGGGATACAAAGGTTTTCTTTTAGCTTCAGTGGCCTGCTACACCTTGAACATTATTAAACACCGTGACTTACCAAATTAACTCCCAAGTTCCCCATAATATGGGTCTTTAAAACAGAGCATCATCATTTCTGAAGCGCAATGAAGACCTGACTTTTGGGGCTGTCCATTGGTTGTTTCCTGTAGTTTATTGCCAATTTCCCTCCACCCCTTCCCAGCCAAGGTCATGAAGAAGGCCATCAACGCACAGCTCTCAGAGTTCATTAAGGCGAACCACGTCTTGGACACCTCGCAACCACAGCACAGAGACAGCACTCCTCGCCGCCATAGATGACAACCGCTCCCTCCTCGACCGGGGTGAAACTGCAGCCCTCATCCTACTAGACCTCTTGGGCGCATTTAACACAGTCTCCTACCGCACCGTAATCACCAAATTCCACAACGCTGGTATCAGAGCCAAGGCCCTAGACTGGATCCACTCCTTCCTCACCGGCTGGACCCAGCAAGTCAGCCTACCACCATTCTTCTCAGAGCCCATGGAGATCAGCTGTGGAGTCCCCATGGGTTTCTCCCTGAGCCCCACCCTTTCAACATCTACATGGCCCCCCTCGCAGCCATCGTCAGAGGCCACGGACTCAACATCGTCTCCTATGCCGACGACACCTAGCTCTCCCTCATCAACAAACCATCAACCGCCAGAACCAACTTCCACAGTGGAATGAAGACCATCGCTACATGGATGAAAGACAGCGGCCTCAAGCTCAACTTGGACAAGACTGGAACAACTCCTTGTAGCCATTTGCTCTGGGTGCTCCACCCACCGGGACGGACCACACACACAACCCTGGCATTTCACTGGACTCTTCACTCACAATGAACTGCAAAATCAACAAAGTCTCAGCCTGCTTCCACATGCTTCGCCTGCTCCGAAAGACTTTTAGATGGATCCCCACAGGTTCCAGAAGGACGGTTACCCACGCACTCATCACCACAAGACTCGACTACGACAATGCGCATCACCCAGAAACAGCTCTAGAAACTACAGAATGTCTAAAACACCTCCGCCAGACTGGTCCTTGACATTCCCTGCTGCAGCCACATCAGACAGCACCGCCTACCACTCCACTGGCTCCCAGTCAACAATAGAGTCACCTTCAAGCTCACTCATGCCCACAAAGCCCTATATGACTAGGGAGCAGCGTACCTAAACCACTGCCTCACATTCCATGTACCCACCAGACAAATCTGATCCTCCCAACTCGCCACCGCCAAATCCTCAGGATCCACAAGACCAGAAGCGGAGGCAGATCGTTCTCCTACCTCGCTGCTAAGACCTGGAACACCCTTCCCCTGCACCTCAGGCAATCGGCATCACTGATCCAATTCAGGAAGGACCACAAGAGCTGGCTCTTCAAATGATCCTCCACCCAGTCCAACCAACAGTCCCCCTACCCCAGAACCTTGAGATCCTGAGAGGTGAGTAGCCGCGCTTTACAAGCCCCTGATTGATTGACCTCCACTTTGAAAATAGTTCCAGCTGCACTGATTATAAGTAGGACTCCCGGTTTTATGGTATTTATGTTTTTTGCCAATTTCAGTATCGACCTTGTACATATTTACTGCTGTTAAAGCCTCTTTACTAAGATTCCTTTCTTTTTTATACTCCTTTATTTATGAATCCACACATCTATTGGCCTGGCAGTCTTGGCAGACAGTATTTAGAATTACTCAAAAAGCTACCCAATTTCGGTTTTTATCCACATTTAAAAATAAATACAGACACGAAAATGAATATTTTCTATATGTATTTATCTGTAAAAATCATAAAAATGGAAAACAGGGAGCCTTAATTATAGGTAACTGTATCCTTCCAGATGTTCCAACCAGTTAGCGGATCTCATGATTCACCTCTTGGCTCAAGAATGCACCCCCGAGTCCCAAGACTAAAGCAATCAATGTTGACATAAACCGTGGAGCCTCCTTTCTGGTGATCTGACTGGCCGGTGGGTGACTTCTGATTGAACTCCTGACCCAAGGATGCACTTAGAGTCCCAGAATAAAGCAATGTTAACATCCTCCCTGGAGCCTCATTCCTGGTGATCTCACTGGCCAGGGACTCTCCTGACTCAACTCCTTGCCTAAGAGTTTGACTCAACTCTTCTGACTACAGCAGTCAATGTAAGTTTCATATTCACTTAAATGTCTCTTCTGTAGCTCTTTTTACTTGCTACTCCCTTCTTCTGATGCCTCGCCACGCCCAGCATGATTTCAGCTCATCATATAAATAAACACAATTCTGCCTGCACACAAAAGCTCTATTCATGAGCGTGTAAAGGCTGGGCTCCCTCTGAGTTTAAACCCTCTTGTGGCACAGTCAGTGAACCCGCAGGCACACAGTCTGGTGAACAGACACTGCTGAACATTGTGGGACTGGGAAGCAGAGCTTCCCATCTCCTACGTGGACCAATAATAATAATAATAATAATAATAATTCACATTTGTAAAGCGCACAATCACCCGTAAGGGTCTCTAGGCACTGGGGGCCGTCGGGAAGATTAAGCAAGCTATTGCCCAGAGTCACATGGTGCTGAGCTAATCTGCCGCCGGTGCCGGGGATTGAACCGTGATCCCCAGATTCCGGAGTCAGTCGCCCTAGCCGCGGCGCCACACCGCTTCACCAAACTGGTGCGGGTCATATCCATCACCCAGGGCTGTAGTAGTCCACTGCAGTAAACTGCCCATCAACAAACTGAACATGCATGGAACCACTGAAGAGCCCCGTCACATGTCGCTAGCTAACAGAGGAATGTAATTTAGTCATCCACTGTAGGTCCCAACAAGCGTTACACTATGACCACTTTTTGCATCTCGCAATGACAATCAGATATGGATGATATTAATAAAGTCCAAACCAGCAGATCTCGCTACAATTTCCCCCTCCAACCCATGCATACTTGCCCATAAACTTTAAACAAAATAACGTAGAATGGCCAACGCACTGCAGTAACCAGCTAAGTGGACTATGATGATAAGAAATTTGATGAAAGGGCCTTCAGACCTGTTCAAGGCGGGCAACTTACTAAAAACTATAACCTGCGTGCCTATCAGTCACATTTTTTCATCCATCACACTGCTAAGCACTGCGTCCTCTAACACGATAACCACACCTCAGTGGTCCTCATGCATGGCATGGAAACCCTTTTCACCTAAGGTGAAAACAAACAGAACATTCTTCCAACACACATCCTACACAGTGTAGCATGCTACTCATATAGGCAAGAGCTTCAGCACCCCACATTAGAGTAGTAGGTGCTATATAACTGTTAGAATATAATATGTGGGAGTGACCAAATCCAGTGCTTAATTTAAGCCCGCAGGTGCTGCCCACCGACACCCTTGTTTTGGGACTATTACTTATTTTCTGAACAAACTGTGATCCAGAGAAATAGAAAAATAGAAAAGGAGAAAAGAAGGAGGAACAGAAAAGCAGTCACGAAAAAAGAATGCTGGGATGAAAAAGAACCTTAAATTGTCGGAGAGTGTCTGGTGGATGGAAGAGGCATGAGTTGAAATTAAGATTCCCAAGTTTTCAATTGTGCTGACACAATATTCTGAACAAAACTTGCACTGGGTCCCATAACACAATAACCGAACCTCGGTGAGCCCCCACATATGAAGGGAAACACCTTCCGCATAGGGTCAATACAAACAGAACACCCTTCCAAACACACACCCTGGACAGAGTAGCATGTCACCCACATAAGCATGCGCTTCAGCACCTCACATTACGGTAGTAAGTGCTGTATAAATGGTGCAATACAATAAGTGTACAGTGCTTGATTTGAGCCTGTGGTTGCAGGAGCGGCCCACCGGGATTTGCACTTATTTTTCTGAACAAACTTTAATTCAGAGCAATAGATAGAAAACATACAAGGAGAAAACAAAGAGCAACAGAAAGCCAGAAAAACAGTGACAAAAGGAGCATGCAGGGTTGAAAAAGAACCTGCAAGAGTTAGATAACAACGTCAGGAAGTTCCTGGGAGTGGATTAAAGAGGCATGAAGTGAAATTAAGACTAGGAGGTCTTAAATAGCGCCCGCCACAAACTTCCGCAAAAAACTTGGGACCCTGGCACATATTCTTTTACAAATTAAGCACTGCCCAACTACCAGCCACAGGCGCTTATTTCCACAGTGTCGCAGATATAGAAAGGCATGCAGTACCGGAAGTGGGGCCACCTATGTCAGTCATCAAAATGCTAAAGGAAGCTGAAGTAACACTGCACTTCCTGTAGCCGATGAGAACATCAAAGGCGTGAATGCTTTTCCCACCCTTAGTTCTTCAGCAGCCTCCTAGCTACTGCTGAGGGAGTAGAGCAAGTGCAAGGACAGGACGTGAAAAAACACAGAAATTAAACAGGGCTTTTACTCTCTTTTTATTTCTATTTCTGTCGCTGCCTTCATAACGTCTGGGACCGGAGGTAAAATGGCAGTGGTAGTGGTAGCAAATGGTGATCAGGGGGCAATATTAATGACTTGTTTTTATGTAGTACCTCTTATCACAATTGTGCACTTTTAAAGCATATTACATCACAGATGTTATTATTACCCATTCATGGCATTTAATTTACCAACCTTTGAGAGAATGGAAGCCTGAGCTAGTGACCTTCTGATCATCCTTCCCATTGGGACATTGTCTTCATTGTAAGGAGCTCCCACAAACCTTCTGATCGTCCTCCTATATGAGACATTTTCTTTATGGTAAGGGTCTCCGGCAAACCTTTTGACTGTCCTTCCTAAATGTGACAGTGTCTTGATGGTAAAGAACTCCCGCAAACCTTCTGATAGTCCTTCCTGGTGGCACATTTTCTATATGGTAAGGAGCTCCCGCAAACCTTCTGATCGTTCCTTCTGATGGGACATGGTCTTCATGGTAAGGAGCTCCCGCAAACCTTCTGATCGTTCTTTCTGATGGGACATGGTCTTCATGGTAAGGAGCTCCCGCAAATCTTCTGATCGTCCTTCCTAATGAGACAGTGTCTTCATGGTAAGGAAGTTCCGCAAACCTTCTGATAGTCCTTCCTGATGGGACGTTTTCTATATGGTAAGGAGCTCCCGCAAACCTTCTGATCGTACTTTCTGATGGGACATGGTCTTCATGGTAAGGAGCTCCCGCAAATCTTCTGATCGTCCTTCCTAATGGGACATTGTCATCATTGTAAGGAGCTCCCACAAACCTGATCGTCCTCCCTGATGGGACATTTTCTTCAAGGTAAGGAGCTCCCACGAACCTTCTGATCGTCCTTCCTAATGAGAGTGTCTTCATGGTAAGGAAGTTCCGCAAACCTTCTGATAGTTCTTCCTGATGGGACGTTTTCTTCATGGTAAGGAGCTCCCACAAACTTTCAGATCGTCCTTCCTGATGGGACGTTGTCTTTATGGTAAGGAGCTCCCTCAAACCTGCTGAACGTCCTTCCTGATGGGACATTGAGTTCATGGTAAGGAACACCCACAAACCTTTAAATCGTCCTTCTTGATGGGACATGGTCTTCATGGTAAGGAGCTCCCACAAAGCTTCTGATCGTGATTCCTAATGGGACATTGTCTTCATGGTCAGGTGTTGTGTTTCTATCTAGGACCCTAATTAAATATTCCTGATTCATGCCCTTATGTGGTTATGATAAATCATGTTCTTATGAAGGCATAAGAATCATACCCATATTCAGTCATAGCCCACGCAGCCCAAATACGGCAAGGCACCTTCCTTAGATTCCTAGAGAGCACAACAAGTTATTTCGACCCACCAAACCTCCAGCAACCTGGGAATTCCCCATGTCTTTGTTTTGATTTGTCATAGAACTCCTGCGAGCACTAAAGGAACAACCAGTCCTTAGTAACATCCCTTATTGACGTCTTATGTCTTAGGTCAAACACGGCACCTTCCAGGTATAAATATACCGACACTTGCCTTAAGCAACACACAGTGGTTGGAGCAGAGCGGCTATCTACTTGCCAGGAGCCCAACTGATGCGAGAGCCGAAGGAGCCGTTCCTCCCCTTTGACACACCGGGAAAGACGCTTCCTCTTCTCACGCCGAGAAAATCCAGCTCCGGTGTTTCCAGTCACCCTCGCGGGTTACTGGGAGATCGAGTCCTGAGAAACGAGATACAAGACCTCCTTCATTCTATAACCCAGGTACAGCGCTGATTAAAACCTTAGAGAGAATTCTTGATGCAGATTCTTGGCAAAAACTTAACTTAACTTAAAACTGCAACTTACTTACTCCTTCCCACGTATTAGGCTTAGGTCAGGTACACCGGGGTAGGCGTATCTTAGAGGCACCAGTTGAGTTCGTTAGTCAATGTTTTTATGTATGTATATATTTTATCCATTTTAAAGTATCTTAATTTAATTTAATTGTGGGTTTATATAGCGCTAGAATCAACTCCCGGAGGAGTATCTCCACGCTTCGACCGCTGGGGAACCCGTCCTGGCTCACCCTGAGAGATGGTCCCTAATGGGTATCTCTAAGGTGCGACCAAGCATCCCCGGCAGTCTGGGGGGCCGTTGTGAAGATGAGGCAAGCTAATGCCCAGAGTTGCCGAGTGTGGTCCCTGACTGGAGTAGGCACCGAGGCGAGAATTATCGAGCCCGCTGACCCTGGTCCACGACCCTGCCGCGTCGGGAATCGAACCCTGGTCCCGGGCCGTCCTCTGCTTATGGGTCTGCCGCCTCTAACCAGTGAGCCACACCACTCCACTGGCTAAGAAACCATATCAATGCTTTTACAGTATTATTTCATAATACTCCTTTTACTGTACGCACTTTACTTCATAATAAGTATTGCAATTGTGGCAATTCATTTCTCTTGCATGAGAAAGAAGACTGCTCAATAAATAACAACTTTTATTGAAAACGCCCGTCTCTCTATCTCTCTGCACTCTGGTGAAATTAAGCATGCACGATTGACTGAGTGAAATAGCTGTCTATTGTTTTCACACAACTCTTGAGATATACTCCTTATTCTGGGGGAGCAAAGTTGTCATGTTATATGGTTGTCAGAAGCTAATCCCTTCTTGTCTGAATCAGGGAAGTTAACCCCTCCCTATCCATTCGAGAAAGTTTCTAGTGACCTGAGCTAGCTGGCAAAACTAATTAAGTCTAACATAGTCAGTAGAGACCTAGATGACCTCAGTCCTACGTCTACACTGCTGTTTATGTTATTCCAATGCGCAGAGCCTATTGGGAATATAGGAACTACACTACATGGCGCCCAACGTTTGGTAAGGCGATAATCTAACGCAAGACATTAGAGTAACTCAGTCGTGCTTTTCACTCAGACCCCTTTTTCCCGTAAAAAACTCCAATAGACGTCTGGAGTGGGTGAAAGGTTAATATCCGCCGAAACTTAGTAGGATGAGAATCCTATGTATTAGTTTACGGTATAGTCAACGTTGAAGGATACAGTGTTCCAAAATATTGTGCACCTAATCTTTGTTTCCTTGAAACTTGATCTGCAACAAAAAAACTTTCTGTCAGTAAAATGCTGGAAGGTGATGAAGAAAGAGATGCCTTGGCAGCTCAACTAATAGCAGATGACACAATTCTCCAACAGAATGACCCGAATGCTATAATCATTCCGGTCAATATAAGAAGTGCTATAACTATTAAACTTATAGAAAATGGACAATCACCAAGAGGTGGTACAGTCATATTTGTGATAGAGGCCCATGAATATCGGCAGACAGAGGTATTCTATTCATGGATACATTTTCCAGCAGCAAACAAACGCTGTGACACAAGATTTCCGGAACCTCCGGATGAATACGCTCCTTTCGAGGACGTTGAAATTCCACAAACATACCAAGAGCACCTGCTCTGGTTTAATGGCGCCCAAAACATCAAAATCACATTACCTGGCTCGGTCCACTAGGTAGACTAGGAGCCACGTGGCCGGTTCTAGCCAGCTACACACCACACCCTGACATTGAAACAATGTCAGACAGAGAACTTTTAGTTCAGTTAAAACAACTAATTAAAATACATAGACAATTGGTCCAATATGTCATGCGGACTTCAACAGTCCAACCTGCAATTAGAATTCCACAAAACACCCCTCAACAGGGGAACACAAACAAAATTACACCACAGAATATACAATCATGTCTTGGTAAAACACCAGCAAAACTGGAACAAATTCCTTTCTGGTTAGCTCAAAAAATCACTCAGATAGAGGCAGTATTTCCTAATACTACCCCTCACGAAAAACACAGACTTCTGACTATCTGTCTCCCGATGGGGATCGCACCACATGTGAAGGACTGTGACACTTGGGGCACGGTCTTTGCTTCTATCTACACAAAAACACATGGTGTTCCGTCAATGGCGGTTTTACCAGATGTACTAAGACAGATTCAAAATGAATACGGTCCAGAACCTGCTCTAACTCTGGGTATGCAATTACTGAAAGATTTCAAGCAGGTCTCGGCTATGTTATTAGCCAACATAAAAGGAGAAGCAGCATCTGTGGCGATCCGCCAGAAATTGAAAGAAACAGATACAGCAGAACAACCTTTTGAACTTGCCAGAATCATAGAAAAATCCTATGAAGAACTAGGAAGAGATAGTTTGGGTGGTAAACCAGTAAAACCACAACTAACTGAAAATCCTGAAAAAATATTTATTAAAAATAATCTCAATTCTCAAAAGAAGAAATGGGAAGGTAATAAACAAACCACTCCCAGAGAAAAACAATTTCAGTCCAGAGGTAGGTCTCTTCAATGGAGAAATAGATCTCCGGACCAAGGAAAGAAGTCTCCCCAAAGGGAACCCTCTGAAAAAAGATACAATCTTAGAGACAGGGATAAATTAAGAAAACCTGACAGATATCAAGATATTGATACACGTCCCTCTCGATCTTGTCAGACTTCCTCACAGAAATCGGAAAGAAGAGGACGGTCAGAACACAAGGAAGAGCACGTCAAGTCCAAAGACAAAGAACCTGCTCATCAAATTAAAAAAATTACAATATCCCAGAAAGAAGGTAGCAAGTATTAAAATTAAACATGCCGAGAATCCTGAGGACACAACTGAAAAACGGAGAATGGGCCCAGACAATGCTAGACAGCGCAGCAGAAGTGACAATAGCTCGCAAGATCCTGATGAATCTTCTGGAGACAGTGGACACGAATGAATACATTCAGGTGGAAACTGCAGACACTCGAGTTAGCTTGCCCCATAAACTATAATGAAAAACATTACGTATAGAGGGAGATAAAACTAGGAAAATAAAAGGTCTCTTTTGGGAGAATCTATCTACAGGCTATGACATCCTGTTAGCTGAAAAAGACTGGCCACCAGAGTTTGTCAGGGAGTGCCCTCATGGCGAAGAAATGATTATGCCTGCCTTCTCTAATCATATTCCAATTCATAAAAAATACACATTTGCAAGAAAATGGGCAGTGGCCCAAGCCCCTGCTTTATATAAAAATCATGTAGTATGGGCTGAGGATTCTCCTCCCCACAAAATCCAGTTAAAAAATCAACCTACTGCACAAAGGCAGTACCCAGTTAAACAAGAAGCTAAAACGCAAGTCAGGGAGACCGTAGATCAACTTGAATATCAAGGGGTGATTGAAACATGCACCTCACAAATGAACAATCCTTTGTTTCCTGTCTCCAAACCAGATGATTCATATCGTCTAGTTTTGGACTACAGACATCTAAACTCCTGCTGTAAAACATTTGCAGTACAAAACTCACACAGTGCAGCACTAATGAATAACATTGTGCGCAAAAAATATAAAACGACATTAGATATCTCTAATGGATTCTTCTGTCAAAACATTGCACCTGAAAGCAGGTATTTGACCGCTTTCTCAATAATGGGGTCGCAAAAACAATTTTTTCGACTCCCACAGGGATCCAAGAATAGCCCAGGATTATTCTCAGCAAGGGTAACAGAATTACTACAAATGTATGATGATGAGGCATTATCTTATGTCGATGTCATCTATCTTACAGACGATGACCTGGAGACTCACTTGAAAAGAGTGAACACCATAATACTTGGGTTCGCATCTGAAGGTTACAAATTCTACTTTAAAAAGTCAAGAACAGCCCATCTAACAGTCCTATTTTTAGGATACGAATTATCAAGTGAAGGCAAAAGCCTAGCAGACAACTTCTTAGATAAGTGTGCAGTACTCCAAGCACCAAAAACGCGGAAGAATTTACAATCAATACTAGGTTTCCTGAATTTCGGAAGAACATACATTCCAAATTATGCAGAGAGGGTTAAACCACTCTACGAATTAATAAAACCTGATTTCAAACCAATTAATTGGACTCAAAAACACACAGAAATTTTGAGATCATTACAGACAGACATGTTAACTAAAACAAAACTGCAAACACGTGCAAACGAACGCAACCTTGTAATCCGAGTTATCCCAGGTAGATGCGGATTCACATACCTGACCTCTAATGAGGGAGAAAAGGTACCAATAGCCTACAAATCACATTTGTACACACAAGCTGAAATGAAATTCAGTTCTACAGAAAAAATTCTGACATTGGTTCAAACTGCTGTAGCAAGAGAAAGAGCCCTAGCCCAAGGCAAGAGAATATCTGTTTTAACAGCAGAATCAGCCATTGAGGCATTAACAAGCCCACGCAATCTAGATGCTGTGGCATTAGATCCAAAATGGATACAATGGGAAAATTCTCTTGCTGCAGAAGACGTGAAATACTATTTTGATCCGAAAATGTAAAAACTAGAAAATCTAGAATACGAACATGAATATCCTCTGCCAATCGAAATTCTGCCTCTCGAACAATACACCTGTGTAATCAACACAGACAGATTTGCACAACATTTTGTTGTGGAAAAGCAAATTTACAACAACGCGTGCGCGATTGTTAAAGGTCGTTGGCGCTTAGGTAAATTCAGACCAATGGTCACTAAAACTGAATCATTCAGAAACTGTACAGCTCAGCGAGCTGAAATAAGATCACTAAAAATGGCTCTAGAAAATGCCGATCGCGAATTCCCCACACTGATAGTGTGCGATTCACATTAATGCGTCCAGTCTTACAATAAGAGCTTGCAGACCTGGATTCAAAACGATTACAAAGATGACACAGGTGCCACAATAAAGCATAAAAAGCTATGGGAACAAGTAGTTATTTTGCAGAAAGAACTACAAAATACTCACGTGATACATACACTGAGTCATCAACATGATGGCGTTCACGTTGCAGGGAATTCATTGGCTAACAGAGCCACAGCGGCAGCTGGTCAACCAGCTTCCGTAGCCACTAAAAAGCGTTCAGAAAAACAAATAGATGGAGAAACCATGCTGGCGGTAAAAGCGTCTTTAAAAGGTGACTATGCAGCATTACCTCTCAACTATCCACTCAGTAATACATACATAATAGATGCAAACTCCGTTCCTTTTGCTCAAATCCCTGGAGTGGGGGACCGAGTAATTCCAAACACGAACCGGAGAGTCTTCTTGATTGAAGACGCACACATGGGATTGGGTCTGAGGCACCAAGAAATCTTGAAATCTCTAATAGAATTACAATCACAATGCTGGTGGCCGGGAATGAGCGTGCAAATTTACAACTTTGCAATGAACTGTTAGGACTGCAATAGAGATCGCAGTTGTGAACCAGACCAGACAATTGCCAGGACACCTTTATTAGAAAGCATCAGACTATCCATACGCAGAAATCCAGCTGGAGAAATGCGTCCCCATAATTATTAAGACTAGATTCACCAGGGTCCTGCGTTTAGCTCTTGAGCTTACAAAGAGGCCATGACCAGCATGGGCATTGCATGGCGGTACTCTTCTCCCTTCCATCCTGAGGGAAATGTGGTTGTGGAAAGAAAAAAACGTGACATAAAGCAATCTATAACAGCGAGGGTATTAGGTTCGGGTGATGGGTGGGTCAAACATTTAACAAGTGTCCAACGTAGTCTTAACAATCTGCCAAGAAATTCTCTAAAAGGTATCACTCCATACGAACTATTGTTCGGGACTAGAATGCACATTCAGGATTTAGATCGTCACACTTCAGTGGTAAAAGAAAAAGCCTTTGATAGCAAAGATCGTTTGGCTGTTTTACAGGACTTAAATGAAACAAGAAGATGTCTAAGTAACAGAAAGTTAAAGCCAACGACCACTGAAGATAAACTACCTGTCCCAGCAAGACCTGTCTGGATTCCAAAGATTGGGGATCTGGTCAGAGAAAAGATCGCGGTGAAGAAGGTATTTGGGCCTTCTTACAGAAAAGCAGTACCTGTCTTAGCTGTCAGCGGAACAAGATCAGTAGTACTACCGCCCCTTGCTGGTAAAAAGAAGAACCGAGTTGTATCCATCGACCTGGTGAAACCACAACCATGTGGCCGATAATAAGTAGCAGGCCCAATGGACTCCCAAGAAATAGTAGAAGACCAAATCTTGCTACAATCCAAGAGGTTCAAACTGAGAGACTAATCACTTTCGAGAAACCATCAGTGAATAAAAAAGGACTATGCAACAAAGCCATGGAACTTGTGCCTCTTGAAACCCAAATTGCAACAGTTCATGAAGATACACCAGTCTACAACGATGTAGCCACGGACTATACAAATGTAACAAAAGAAAATGCAAAAATCAATGGAAATCCGGAAGCAATCCCACCAATTGACAGAACTGCATCTGGTTACTTTATCAACTTTGATGACTTTTCCAATGATCCAAGTGAACATGGAGACAAGCCAGCAAGAAAAACTTTCAAAAAGAAAATTACAGAGTTCTTTCATCAACTAAAAGAAACATATCTGATTTCCCCTTGGATTGAACTATGGATTGTGTTAGGCGTACTTTTCCTCCTCCTCTGGCTCATCTTAGTTTTAATTTTGGGTAGATTTATTGATGGAAATTATAGTACAATGGACACAGCAAGTCAGAACATCAACTTGGTCCTGAAACCACACAGGTCCTCTCACATAGAGAAAAGAGAACTATCATCAGTGAACATCACAGCAAAGCCTATACCTGGTGGTATAGCATGGGACAGAACTGACTATGAAATCTATGGCCCTGTAGAGCTCTTGAAGTATCCACACAACTCAAGATTTCATTAAGTGACTTTGTAACACCAAGTTCTTTTTCTAATGATTGGGACTTTGAAAATATTAATAATATGATGTCAGATTTAGAAATGTCAGCAGAATTTACAGACCATGATTATTTACAGGGTTCATCGAAATATGAAGAATTATATTGTTATAACCACTATGGTCATCATTATCTGCATAAGTCTGCGAATCCTAGAAATGTTTTTTCTTATAATCAGTGGGAACATTGTGCAACACCGCCAATAGGCAGTTCAAAAATATTTTATAAGAAATTCCCATACTTTTCAGGGTTTAATCACACTAATCCAGAAATGTTTTATTTCAAAATGTTAAATAGAACAGGAATGAAAAATATGCTGACAAATACTAAATTGATTTATTCTGAAAAATTTGATGACAAAATGTCTACATTTGGTTTTGAGTTTTGGAAAAACAACATTGAAACAAAAACCATCTGGGGAACAAAAAAATGGCAGGTACAAGGTCTAGAAGCATTATTCAGAGCCTGCATGATCCCAGAACAAATAATGTTCCTGAATGACACAATTCAGCAAACAACCTGTCTTGGTTTAGCCAAGATAAAAGATTTAAACAACCCGTCTATACCAAAGCCTATGCCTGATAGAAACACCACTACAGATGAGGGGTTAGACGTGTCCTATATTTTAAAACAAAACAGAACAAATCCTGATTGGAGAAAATGGTTGATCTGGCCCAGAGACACAAATAACTGTCAAAATAGATTCCTGAACAAAATACAGGGGTTCAAACAGAACAGGCCAGACCCTAGATATTCCCAGAGACAACATCCAGGGATAGTAACAACATATAGTGTAGGAAAACTATGCCTTGAATGGCTACAGAAATCCACACTTCCCGAAATAAAGCAACACTTAACTTTACTTAAAGAAGGTGCTGACTTGCGAGATTTCATAACGGGACCTCGCAAGCAGCGTCAAAAATGTTTCATACACGCCGGTATATACGCAGCTTACAATGAAGCTTGGAAATTAAAACAAATTGAAACTGCAGAAAAAATACGAGAAATTGATCGTATTAATTTGGAAAAAACACTTTCTGTAGTGGACAATGGGTTAACGACTCTGTCCTCCAGAATCTATTCACTGGACAGCATTGTATCATCTGCTATTGATATAATAGAGCAGGACTTGCTAATGTTACAACATGGCCAGTCCCAATTACGTTCTATTGTACAGCTAGACTGGACGTTGGAAAACCTGCGTTCAGGCTATGTGCCGTGGCGTTTAATCAACACAACGTCATTGTTTTCTATCTTTTACCTTACTGATAAACAAATCAGTTTGGCACAAAAAGGAGCAGACTATACGATACTGAGCATTGAAAAACTTGAGAGATTACCATTGACAATGTCAGAAAGACCTGTCATTGAATGGATAATATATGGCACCATTACAATCCCGATAACAACTTTTCAGTTTCAATACTGCCAAAAATATATACCAGCAGGCCTGTATGAAAGGTTGGGTAAAGGATACATCAAATCAACCTGGAATTTACCTTATACACACAAATGTTACAGTGAAGGGAAAAAGAGGTATTTCTTAGTGGTACCAGTTGTAACAAATCACTAAGCTGTACACTCCTGTGTCAAGGTATTAACTTGCATGGGGCCTGTGAAGGTTCATCAAACAACCTTTCATGTCATCTGCAGGGCACCCCTACTACTCAGATAGAACCGTTTTTTAGACAGCTTTCCAACGGTAGCTACGTTCTCATAAGTGACCACAGCTGCTGTGGCATGGTGCCAGGAAAACCCTATCTCGTAACTGTAACGTCCAGGGTCGTTTGCTGTATGCAAGTATTGTATCCAAACAGCAATCCAGACATGGAGGTGGCAATATGGCCTTATGTGAATATCTCTTCTATTCGAATTGATACTTTAAGCAGAATGAAGTCTATTCTTTTAACCTCGTCCAAAGAGACGTATGACCTGCAAGCTGCAAGGACAGCGGCAGAGATACATACCCTATTATCGACAAATTGCCCCGTGCATTTCGTAGAAATGTTAAGTCAAATCTTAAACATGTCAGATACCAGTGGCATCGCACATGTATTTAAGACAATTTTTTCGGGACTGCTAACACCCTTCGAAGCAGTTCTTGGCATCTTTCCGAATTTTGTGCATTCGCTCTTCGGTGGCCTGCCTCTTATTTTGGGACTTTTAGCAGGAATTTTATTTTTGTTCCTTCTGCTCCGATATGGCAAGCCAAGTCACAGACAAAACTCTGGCTATGATGGAAGAAACGATCCTAGCAATACGATACCGAGACCGTATCACTAAGGTGCTCGGATTGGCCCAGCTAAGAGATCTGAATACTACCTGGTTTCTTTCATTCAGACCAATTTGGCAAAATTGCATCTTACCTGTGCTTCGATGTCTGCTATGCGGAGAAGAATGCGTGTTGGACGTTTGTCTTACACTACCATCAGCAGTACCAATGGATATCGACGCTTTGCTTTGTCCGGTAACGACTCATGCAACGTGTTGTCCCCAGCGGCTACCTATTCTGATGACGGCATTCGTTGAGACTTCACCATTACGATTAAGTGGCGGTGAGGTACGAGATGAAAGCGGCACCACACAGGTACAACATTCTGTGAACTTTGCTGATCCTGACACCGATGATGGCAATGCAACGCACATATGCACTATTTCCACCATTTCTGAGTTGGCCCAACTTTCACCTACTGTTGTAGACGCATTTTTTGCCGGCCTATCTGAAGTAATGTTCTCCCCTAACAACGAGAATAATAATTGAAATAGCGAGCTCACAGCGTTCCCTGAACTCTGAATTCGGCCTTCAGTTTTGATAAACAGAACTCTAAAAAGACAGTGAAACTAATTTTTTCTTCCTTCCCGAGAACGAAATTATTTTTTCCAAATTTCAATAATATTTACTTTTTTTGGCACATGGTACTCTGCTTAAAGTACAACTATTCTTAGAGAACAGAAGTTCTATTTTTAGAGACTCTAGAGACAATATTTTGAATCAGCCTCTAGCCTATGTACAATCTTGTATAACTATGTGATGGAATGGTCTCGACTTTTTTTTCTGTATTCAGAGCCATTTCATAAATGTAAAATTCGCAATTCATTCAGCCAATATTTATATTTGCCTTTCCTGAATGATAACACTGCTTAAAAGCATATAGTATAATACTCATTTCGTGTATCTATACCATTTCAAATGCATTTTGTGTATTTTGGGGTGGGCTGGAAAACACATGCATACTTCTATGTTTATATATTGCTTAGTATTTAGTAATGATGGACATTATACGTGGAGTGGGTGTTGTGTTTCTATCTAGGACCCTAATTAAATATTCCTGATTCATGCCCTTATGTGGTTATGATAAATCATGTCCTTATGAAGGCATAAGAATCATACCCATATTCAGTCATAGCCCACGCAGCCCAAATACAGCAAGGCTACTTGCTTAGATTCCTAGAGAGCACAACGAGTTCTTTCGACACACCAAACCTCCAGCAACCTGGGAATTCCCCATGTCTTTGTTTTGATTTGTCATAGAACTCCTGCGAGCACTAAAGGAACAACCAGTCCTTAGTAACATCCTTTATTGACGTCTTATGTCCAACCTTAGGTCAAACACGGCACCTTCCAGGTATAAATATACCGACACTTGCCTTAAGCAACACACGGTGGTTGGAGCAGAGCGGCTATCTACTTGCCAGGAGCCCAGCTGATGCGAGAGCCGAAGGAGCCGTTCCTCCCCTTTGACACACCGGGAAAGACGCTGCCTCTTCTGACGCCGAGAAAATCTAGCTCCGGTGTTTCCAGTCACCCTCGCGGGTTACTGGGAGATCGAGTCCTGAGAAACGAGATACAAGACCTCCTTCATTCTATAACCCAGGTACGGAGCTGATTAAAACCTTAGAGAGAATTCTTGATGCAGATTCTTGGCAAAAACTTAATTTAGCTTAAAACTGCAACTTACTTACTCCTTCCCACGTATTAGGCTTAGGTCAGGTACACCGGGGTAGGCGTATCTTAGAAGTACCAGTTGAGTTTGTTAGTCAATGTTTTTATGTATGTATATATTTTATCCATTTTAAAGTATCTTATGGCTAACAAACCATATCAATGCTTTTACAGTATTATTTCATAATACTCATTTTACTGTACGCACTTTACTTCATAATAAGTATTGCAATTGTGGCAATTCATTTCTCTTGCATGAGAAAGAAGACTGCTCAATAAATAACAACTTTTATTGAAAACGCCCGTCTCTCTATTTCTCTGCACTCTGGTGAAATTAAGCATGCACGATTGACTGAGTGAAATAGCTGTCTATTGTTTTCACACGACTCTGGAGATATACTCCTTATTCTGGGGGAGCAAAGTTGTCATGTTATATGGTTGTCAGAAGCTAATCCCTTCTTGTCTGAATCAGGGAAGTTAACCCCTCCCTATCCATTCGAGAAAGTTTCTAGTGACCTCTGAGCTAGCTGGCAAAACTAATTAAGTCTAACATAGTCAGTAGAGACCTAGATGACCTCAGTCCTACGTCTACACTGCTGTTTATGTTATTCCAATGCACAGAGCCTATTGGGAATATAGGAACTACACTACACAGGAGCTCCCTCAAACCGTTTCGACTTTGGCAATGGTTTAAGCAATATGGAAGTGTATATACATTGCATAAATAATTTGTTAACATCTGTAAAATCTCTTTGCTTTAGTGCAGTTTTGTATTGTATTGTAATTGGCATTACTAAGTATTGTCAATGCAACAAACAATTTACAAATGATGTCTGGGACAAGATAACAACAACTACCACTATCGCCTGAAGTTGAATCAAAACTGTAAATATCACAACTATAGGAAGTAGAAACTGGTGCACGAGTAAGAGGAAACAGCCACCACAAACCCTCTTCAAAGGAGTAAATCCCCAAAATGTGAACAAAATCATTAAACTCAGCACTCTGTATGTGTGTGCATATATTTGCGTGTATGTGTATGTATATATATATTTATATATCAATATAGTATTTTACCATTACATCATTTGCATATTCAATAGAAAAGATATGCAATAGTCCAAAATGTAGTTTATATATAAATCCTTTATTTATCCAGTCTTCATATAAAATTGATTTTGATTGTGGCCAACCCGATTCATTCTCCCGTAACTTCTTCAGGGCTTATGCATTCATGTCAATAATATCTATTTGTTATAATAGTCCCAATATGATGAAAAATATGTTGTACGAGGATGCCTAAAAGAAGTATTTGTAAAATTCAATATTTTGTATATTTATGCCATGGTCAATTCATTTTAATTAATAGAAAAATGTTTTTAAGAAATTAAGATTTAAATAAAGTTTATTAACAAATGTATAATAAAGAATAATTTAGGTTTAATTATGCATAATTTGTTATATAAAATAAAATGGATATATATTTTGGGAAGTTGAAATAGGTTAATTTATTTTTATATTATTCCCTATGACATTTTATTTTATGTCCCTCCTTCCATTGTTTCTATGAGAGAGTGCTGCAGTACTTGTGAGTGGCAATGTGTGTCGAAGGACATACTCCAAGGCTGAGCTAGAGTCCATTTATGCCTGTTTATTTTTTTTTTTACGGGAGTAACTTCAGAAGTGTAGTTGGTGGATAGCACCAGACTTAGAGGCATATTTATCAAAGAGTTGCGTCGCCCTTGCCCCATGGAAGGGGTCCAAAGGCGATGCAACAACTGAACCAAATTTATCAAGCCATGCAAGGCAACCTTGCATTGTCTTGCGTGGCTTGATAAATCCAGAGTAATGCAACTCAGCGCAAATCGCTGCATTGCTTTAGCCTACCCCAGGGAGCAGTTCCAGGGATGAAGTGTGGGTGTTACCATGCATCCACCCATGGATTTTGACGCATTCCCAGATTTACCATTACTAGTAGACCTGGGAATGCAACAAAATGCTACGCCTCCCCAGGTGAGGTGCAAAGAAGAAGAAATTGCCATATTTCACCTTGTTTTTTCCTCTTTCTATGTGTTCTGCATTCTGCAACGCAGGCACCCTTGCACTATGGTGCAAGGGTGCCTGCGCTGGCGCTAAGCAGCATATTTTGTGCCAGTGCAAGGAAACAACAGGAATGCGCTGTATAATATTAAATGCGGCACATTCCTGCCCTTTCACGCAGCGCAGCAAGGTGACTTGCTGTGAAGTGCTTTGCTGCATAAAATATTGATAAATATGCCCCTTTCTTTTTTAGTAGGTGGGTGTTTGTCCCTACCTAAGCCCCTCCTTACCCCTCCCTAACCCTCCTTACCCCTCCCTAACCCGCTATCATTTTGTGTATGGTCATACGGTTACAGATGCTGTTGAACATGGGTGACATACATGTTGGGGAACTGTGTGTTCTCACCATTGTTCAGTCTGGCTCACTCTTGTAGCTTCCTGCTATATAGTCAGTTCTTGGTCAAGGGACTTCATACGTTGCTTACATCTAGGACAGGCTAGTTGTGTGTTTTTGTGTATGTCAAAGTAGGGCCAAGACATCAGATTATATAGTCAGAAGCATCATGCTTTGTTGATGTATAAGTCATGGACAGGCTTATAGGTTGCAAGTGTCCTGCCTTAACCGGGTTTAAGTCATGGCAGCCTATGGGTCACATGTCCCATTTTTGATGTATTTAATGCAAGGACAGACTGTGCTTGCAAACATTGCACTATGTTTCCTGGTAAGTCGTAGAGAGGCTGTGGGTCAAGTGCATGTGTTTAATTCATGGACCGGCTATGGGACGCATGCATCACGCTATAGTGTGAGTGAGTCGTGCACACCCCAAGTAGTTGCATGTTGCTTGTGGTGGCTGCCTGGTGTTGAGGATGTGCATGTGCTTGTTGTCCACATTATGTTTATGTCGCGTGACTCGTGGTCAGGCTTTGTGAAGTCGCCTACTCCATAACGTGGTTTGTTTTGTGTGTATGGATGTGGTGGTTGTCTACTTGCTCTTTTTGGAAGAAGGAAGGTGTTTTATGTTCTCATTTGTACACTCTGTACCTACTGTCTGCTGGCCTTGTCTATGGTGTCTGTGAAGTAATGAAGAATCTCAGTGTGCAGTGGATTTCACCCTAGAGGTGGGCGAGCTAATGCAAGATCGAGACCGGCTCGAGCCTGAAGCATGACTCTGGCTCAGCTCGAGGTCTTGTTGGAACCTCGAGCTCATACAAGACAAGCTTTCATGTGGCTTCTTCCTGCTACCCCTGCTCTATATGGGATTTGGTGTAACGGCCACAGTGGCTGACTTTGGAAATGTAGAACCATATTCGAGTCTCAGTGTTGGCTAAACAGTCTGTGATTCTGGGCAAATAACTTAGGGCCTTATTAGGAGTCGGGCGGTCCATGGACCGACAGGCTAGTGGGGGCGTGGTGGTGGAGGTCCAGCCACCGCCGCACCAGCTGTAAACTCGCTGTATGATAAGTTTTGCGGTAGGACTGCCAATTTACAGCCACAACTGACAGGGAACCACGTTCCCTGGTGATTGCGCGGTGGTTAGGGGCTCAGATTGTTTGCGGTGGGGCTGCGGCACTGCCATGCTTTTTTTTCTGGTCCCTCACCACCATGTAAAAGGTGGTGGCGGGGATACAAAGGGGGCCCTACTGGGGCCCCTTTGCCCCATGCAGGTAGGGCATATGTTGTGCTCCCCTGTGTGCAAACACCCCCCCAGTTGCAACACAGCATGGACTTTACAGTCCATGTCGTGCTGGAACGCACTGTGGCGGTCCCATGGCGGGTCAGTATTAAAGGCCTTTTTACTGCAGCACTGCGGGAGCACCACACTACCGCCAGACTATGATTTGTATTGTAATCTGGTGGGCGGGCCGCGTGCGGGTTTGTTGGTACAGGAGAGGGGCGGTAGTAAAGCTTTAAGCTTTCATTATAAAGTGCGAGTAAATTTCTGATCCAGCCTATAGCATGAGTTTTAGGATAAACTGGGACTTTGGATTACATATTTTGCAGGAATACCAAACATCCCCCCACATCCTCCGTACCCCCTCCCAACCTCCCTTTGGACATTTTACCAGGAAAAAACCTTGCAAATTGTGGGAAGAGAAATGGCCTGGTTGTTTGGAAAAATGTCTCAGAATCGGTGCGGAAACATTGATTTGCTGGGTCAGTCTAAATTCATAGAGCAAAACTCTGAATACCAAGGCGTTAGTGCAAGTCGGCATTACCAATCCCTGAGGCATTGGTAATTCCGGGTGCAGAAATACCAAATCCTATACTGGAGTATTTTTTTTTTTAAACTCTTTTTATTAGTTATGCTCAAGGTCTCATTCAGTACACAGCAGTGATCAGAAGAAATAGAGACAACATCAGTACATATAAGTTGAACGGACACAGTAGTAGCGAAATGGACAATAATACAGACGGCATTAAACCAGCCCCGCCCGCTCAGCCCGGTACCTTTGCCCGGGGCCCCACACCTTTTTTTTTTTTTTTTTTTTTTTTTTTTAAAACCTTTATTGAAACTTGCAAAGTATTACATGCGCAGGCCCACAACCACAGGGGCCGGCCGCAAGCGTATCAAATGAATCAGGATGTAGAAACAAGAACACGACCGAAAAAAGCAATATCATAGATACGTCATGTGTGAGTGCGCACTGCAAAGCATAAGGATATATGAGGTTTTCGTTTTTTTTAAGTTATGTAGAGTAGGAACGGCTGCAGGAGCAATGGCGTCACACCACATAATAAAATAAGAAGAGGTAAGGGGGGGACGTACCCCGAAGAGCAAACAGAAGCAGTTGATGAACCACACAGTTGTCAAAACAATACAGTCGCCGAGGCGGACCTAGAGCAAAAACAATACGACAGCAAACAATAAAGCAGAGCACCATTCTGAAAACTCGCCCCCCAGTAACCTAAAGGCATAGTTGAGTGTAGAAGCCTTATAAGAAAGGAAAAAGGGAAAGAAAGACAGCCAACCCTACTAAAGAGGTAAAGAACCCTCCCAGAGACAGACGGAAAAAGAAGAAAGGGACCATAGAACAAAACAAACTAAAATAACAAACCCCCCCCACACCCGCCACCCTACACCACTGTAATGGCTACGGCCTACCCCACTAACAGCGTGCCCGTCGCCCAGGAACTGCCCCAAAGGAGAGGGAAAGAAAAGAGAAAGCGGAGGAGGAGAAGGAGAAAGCAGACACACTCCCGGACTCCCATGCCCACCGCCAACAGCAACCACCCGGAGACACAATAAAACCAATATTCAGCAATTATACAAACCAGTCACGGTAGGATAAATAACAGCCACCCAATTCCCATCACAATATAGGCACAACTCCGGCATTAAGAAAAGCTATTATATCGGAACCCAGCGATAAAGTTCAGCCCTGGCCAGTACGGTCCGTCCTAAGAGACCTTGCCACTCGAGCCGCCATTTTGATGGAAAAGGCAGAGCGTCCATAAAAGTTCTTTGCAGCATAAGAGGATCGAACACAGGATAAAAGTACATGGCTCGAACTAGGAAAGATGTCCAAGAACAGCGAGCATCCGAAACCATCAGCAAGTAACTCGTGGCCACATGGAAGTTTGTCCATAGAAGTGATGGGTGGCAGCAGGGTCGGGCAAAAGACACTAGTGAGAAGCACGGGCTGGGTAGCCGGCAATAGGGGACCGTCGAGAATCATAAAGTCCGGGCGATGCACAGGGACCCCGACCTCCGAGATGCCATACATCGCTGGTACCATCTCCAGCTGGAGACCAAACGAGGTGTCGTCCTCAGGTGCCAGGATACCGTCCACTTTCACCATCAGTGTCCGGAACACAGCGACTGTGTGCGAATGGAGCGCCCCAATGGCGGCCACAACGGCCCGTAGTGATGGCGTGCCCTCCGTCCGCTCCATCTCCTCTCGGTAGGTGACAGAGCCGGGTTCGGACCCCGGAGGCCGGCTGATCCGGAGTCACAGGCCACGTAAATCTGATCACAAATAATGGGCGCTCCTCGTCTTATAGAACACACCTTCGCCGTCAGGGAGGACCCAGCCCGTCGACCCCCACGGGGCAGAAAGGGCTCCGGGCGCCGGGCCTCCACCACAGCAGCCGGCGTGGCACGCTGGCGTGTCCCGGGTGTGGATCGTTCAAAGGATCGTCAGAAAAATCAACAATTCAGGCACTCTTCGGGAGACCGGGCTCAGTCCAGGTCTCACGGCCGATGTTGTTCAACTCCGACTCGGGTAGTCTAGAAATCGAGGCCCCGGCTTCAACACGATGTTAGGCCGGGAATAGAGACACGGCGTATCTTCGTCAGCCGATAAGGTAGAAATCTCGGGATTGCACCTCTGGAAGCAGTAGACCTTCATAGACAAGAAAATCAGGTGTGCGGACAGGATGAAAGACAGGATAATCGAGCTGTTGGCGGAGGTCGACGGAGCCGGGAGCTTATGCGGCCATCTTGATTCGTGGCGTAGCTCCTCCCCCCACACCTTTTTCCATTTCTTGACACACCCTCTGGATTTATAGACGGTCTCCTCTGCCCTCTGGTACCAATGGCCAACGCCCCTCAGTGGCGGGCTATGTTTCGCTTCGCCACTCCCGCAGCAGTAGCTAGCCATATCTCTTTGTATCTGGACCAGTCAGTAGCTCCTCTGATCATTAACAGCATCCACCTCGGATCCACCGGCACTGACGATCTCACCACTAACTCCATTGTTTGTGCAATTTTGGTCCAGTAAGGCACTATGTACGGACAGTCCCAGAGTATGTGGAAGAAGGACCCCTCACCCTGGCAGCCCCTCACGCACAAAGGCGACAAGCACCTCCCCCAGGAGAACAATTGAGTGCGTGCATAATACACCCGGTGCAGTATTTTCAGCTGCACCAGGCGAAACCTGATCCTAATCGCAATTTCACGAGGGCTCTGCACTGCTTCCTGCCAATCGCCGTCATCTAGGCTGCCAGTATCACCCTCCCATCTCTCCCGCAGAGTCACCAGGGGGTCAGGCATGTTATTGATGAGCTTGCCGTAAATGGTAGAGGTAGGCTTTTCTGGGATAGGGTCGAGAAGGAGTCTGACCTCCAGTGGAGAATATTCTGGGAGTGCTGCGTCCGTGTGTATGCATGTTCGGAAGGCATGGGTGAGGTGCAGATAGTGGTAGTGTTGGGAGTTGTGCAGTCGGTACTCTTTTTGGAGGTAAACAAAGGATCTAGGTGCGTTCCCCTTCCACACATCACCCAAGTAGTCAATCCCTATAAGCCTCTAACCCTTGAAGCCCGTCAGTCTAGACACCTCAGCGAGCTGGTCGCCAAACCAGAGCGACGTCCTACCGGTAAGGGTGCCAGCCCAGCCCAGGAATTTATTGGCCTCCCTCCAACACTGAATCACCACCCCTGTATGTGCCAGGAGATCCCCACAGCGCTTCCTCGTGTACAAGAGGGGCTCGCAGGTGCCCCTTGCCATAACATGTCTATCCCCCCTGTAGGGCCTCGCAGTTGCTGGTGGTTAATGACTGGGTCTACGCGGAGAGGTCTGACCTCTACGCGTAGACCCAGTCATTAACCACCAGCAACTGCGAGGCCCAGTAATACAATTTAACGTCCGGGAGGGCCAGCCCCCTGTTGTACACCCCCCTAGTGAGCTTACGCGCCGCTATTCTCGGGTTCCCGCTGTCCCAGAGCAAAGTCCGCACTGACAGGGCGATGCGTTTAAACAGCCCACCCGGGCTCGGATAGGGCGAGTTTTGCAGTACATAAAGCAGTCGGGACAGTGCGAGCCTTTTGAAAAGCGCAGCACGCCCCATCAAGGAGAGAGGCAAGAAGCACCAGTGGGCGACATCCGAGGCCAAACGCGCCAGGTGAGGCTCCAGGTTCCTGGTAAAGAACTCCGCTCTGTCCCTAGTCACATAAACTCCCAGGTATTTAAACCCTTCAGTAACGATCAAAGCCGGGCATCGCGACAGGATCCTCGGGGGAGTGCCAGAGAGGGGGTAGATCAGCGATTTGGTCCATAATGGAGTATTTTTTAATGTAGGGCTGATTACATTGTATTTTCAAGGCTGAGGGCGACTTAAAGAAAGGATTGTGGCTACATACAGTTATGTCCTTACAGATGGAGGAGGGGTACCTGGGCCCCAGCCTCTCCTTTCATTGGCCACGTGTACACAGGGGAGGGTAATACCATTCTTTTAAAGGGGCGATGCAGAGTAGTGAAAGAACTAAGTTCTCTCAGCCCAGCCCACTATTGCATCACTGACAATCACCAACAAAAGGCATTCTAGAATGTTGCTTTGTCTTATGAGGTCAGGTTGGATCATAAAATCTATTGTGAGGTCATTCATTGAATGGCCCCTTTAAAACTCTCTCCTGAAGTGTCTGTATTATTTAGCCTGCATCTGCTGCTTGCATATAAACCCTTTGACGCATTTAAGATTCCAGATGGCTCTCAGATGTTGTTACTATTCCCGGGAAGCGGTAGTGAAGGAAGGTGGGAACCAATCCAAAGTAAACTTTTTCTTTCAAGTTTTAGAGACAGAGTATTCCCATCAACTTTGCACATGATTGTATGCCCTGCATTAGGAGCCCGGTCAATTTCAATCTCAGTTCTGCATATTGAATGATATATTGAGGACTACAATTGCCGGAATGAAAACTTGTGGATCTGGGAAACACGCAAGATCTGCTCCTGGGAGGACAGCAGCAGAGCACACCAGACTTCCAGAAAGACCATGTCACTGAGAAAGAATGTGCTATATTTGGACTTTTAATGAAAAAACCTAATCATTCTTGGAGTCACACCCTTGATTAATTTCAATAGAACCTTGAATTCCAGATTACCAAGGATTGTAAATTCCAAAACTCTGGACTGGAGCATGCTGTTCCTGGTGACGTGTAACGTGGTATCACCTTAGCTATGCTTTGTTGCTGTAAATATAATGTTAGCATTTTTCAAATGTGCACACACTGAGAGTTAATGGTCATAAAGTTTTGAGAGCAGGAGGTGGTCTTCAATTGTTTTGTGCCGGGTACAAAACTTAACTTTTCAACTTTTAGGTCTTGCTTGCAGATAGCTTAGGGACCTGTTGCAAAAAGATCTTGATTTGCTATTCATATAGGTAAGCGTATTTGTTAGTAAATCTACACATATACATTTACTCTTACACTTTGTACTAAATATACTACGACTTTAGGCTTTTCGCCATTTATGAGTGTAAATTAGCTGCAAAGTAGAAGCTTGCATGTATCCCGACTGAAACTAGGGAGTGAAGCATAATTTATGAGTGTAACATTACTATTGGTAACATTTCACGTGGAAATCTCCCCCAACAGGACAGGGATCTCACTATGTAAAAGTAAGGGGACAATTTTATTAAAGTTAAAATAGCGTATAAATATTTTTAAAAACATAATCAGGTAAATTAATTTTGAGTGAGTGAGATATGCTTTATTTCGATACGTAAATATCTTAAAAGCAATACATACATTTGAGAATTACATTTCTTAAGGCAAGGTAAAAACAGTTTAGAAGTTTATAAAAGATAAAACAGGCAACACTGCTGTAATAAATATTTAAAAAAGAATTAAATTGCAATAGAAAGCCTTTTAGAACGAATCACCCATACCCATTTAAAAAATTTAGTAACACCACACACAATGAGGGATGATGTATCAGTCAATAAAATACGGAGGGCCACCAAATGCTGTCTTGTACCTAGAAGTCTGCACACTGGTGTAAGCCAGCGCCTCCTCGGAGCACAATAGTCCGGGCATTCAAAGAGAATGTGTACCACCGTCTCGACCCGCGTTGAACACAAAGCACAGAAGGGTGAAGACTCGGGAGCTGATTTCCACCTAGACACCAGGTTGCCTAAAGGTAAAGTACCCACTCTAAGCTTAAAGTAAAGAGCCCTGTCCATTGGAATAGAAATGAGGTCCAGATAGGGCTCAAATGCAACCACATCTTTAATTTAATTAACAGAGTTTAAGATCGGGGGGGTCCTAACCTTTTAGGAGGGTTCATGGTCAGAAATTTGGTCTTGTCTACATTTATCTTTAGACCCCTAAGAGAGCAGAACTCCTGGAAGCGGTTGAGGAGCTTTTGGAGACCCCAGGGTGTCCTTGCGATGAGAAGGGTGTCATCCGCAAAGAGCAGGGTGGGGATCCGAGTGCCCGCCAGGGACGGGGCATCTGCTGGTTCTTTAAGCAGGTGCTCAACCACACCATTCACATAAAGTGAGAATAGTGTGGGAGCTAGCACACATCCCTGGCGTACGCCCCTACACACCGGGATCCTGTTGGTTTTCTCCCCATTCGTGCCCCACCGCACCTGCACATAATTGTCAGTATGAAATTTGATCAAAAGCGACAGGATATAGGGGGGCAGCCCCAGCCCATGCAGAACCCTCCATAACTCCTCCCTAGGTACTAGGTCAAAGGCAGTCTTCAGGTCAATGAAGGCCATATAAAGACTGCCCTTGCCCAGCACCACCACCTTCCAATACAGGAGCGTCAGCCTGAAGGCCTGTTCGATCGTCCCGGTGCCTGATCGGAACCCTGCCTGAAAGTCAGACAAAATCTTGTAGTCATCAGCCCATTGAAGGACCCTCCCCAAAATCACCTTCCCAGCCACCTTTTGGGAAGAGTCGATCAGGCTAAAGGGCCTGTAGTTGGCGGGGCTGTCCCGACACCCCTTCTTAAATATCGGGACAACCTCCGCCCCCTTCCAGGAATCAGGCACCAGTGCGCCCCTCATAATTGCGTTTAGAAGATTAGCGACCAAATTACCCCATTCCTTCGGGTCGGCTCGTAGCAAGTCACCTGGTAGCCCGCCTGGCCCAGCTGCTTTTAGTGGGGCCAGGGACTTAATTACAGCCTCCACCTCCCTCGCGGTAAAATCATCACCGCCCCCAACTAAAGCATCAACCTCAAAGGAGAAGGGCTTGCTAAGGACCCCTTCTGGTTGGGAATACAGGGCCTCAAAGTGGTTATACCAGACCTGGGCGGGGATGCTACACGTAACGAGCGATGCGTCGGGCCTATTCCTAGATCTAACCAAACTCCAAAAGCACCTTGCATCCTTTCCCTTACTAGCTACCAACAGGTCTTCCCAGAATTTCTCCTCCCACTCCATTTTCGCTGCCCTTAAGGTGTGGGAGTAGTCCTTCCTTGCTGCCCTGATTGCTAGTTGGGACTTTGATTTAACTGCCCCTATCAGGGCTTTTTTCAGGGACCTGCATTTTGTTGTATACCATCCCTGTCTATTCATGGGTTTAGTCCTGTTAGAAGTGCTAGAAGAGCTAGGGGGTATGATGAAGAGTTTACTTAGGGCCCTGGATAGATCACAAAAAATCAGCGTGGCCTCCTCAGGCGCATGAGACAATGAACCCAGATTACTCTGGGCTGCAGCCAACAGTGCCCCTATAGCTGAGACTTTCTCAGCAGACAAGACAAGTTTGGCCCACTTCAATCGCCTCCCACAGTTAGATACGCTGGCCATCAGGGAGTTAGATGCCGCCAGGGGATGTAATCCAACCTTGCCCCTGAGCCACTCAGGAGATAACACAAGAGAGAGAAGATTGTGATCACTCTCAATGGTCTGAATAATCTCCATGTCTCTCAGAGTACTCCATAGGCATACGTCAAGAAGAATATAGTCTATTCTGGACGTATGGTTGGGCCTGTTGTAGGTATGTGCACCAATCAGATCCGATTTGGACCTTCCATTGACCGCCCTCAGATTAAATTCCATGTTAAGGGCGTTGATTTGCAACGCCACTTGTGTCCACCTTTTGATGGGGGGCAGAGCCAGGGCTGGAATCCCCTTCCTCGAGTCCTCCTCTTCTGTGCCCAGCATGTCATCAGGGCCTAGGGGCTCAAACGTGCAGTTTAGGTCGCCCGCCACCAGAGTGCACGATTTTCTTGGCCGATGCCTAAGGAGATCTTCCAAAAGGGCCATGGTGGGTGACTGTACGCCTCCCCTAGTGCCTCTAGCATAGATGTTGAAAATGTCTAGGAGCAAACAGCCCCGTGAGTCCTTTAACGTGATGTTAAGGATGTCTGGAGAGTTTTTTAGGGTGCTCTTCCACCCTACAATCTAGGGAGACAGCAACCCAAATGAGGAGACCACCCGAAGGGCGACCCCTCCCTAACAAGGGGGAGACAGCTGGGACAAAGTGGGATGAAAAGGACAGGGATCTCACTATGTAAAAGTAAGGGGACAATTTTATTAAAGTTAAAAGACTGTATAAATATTTTAAAAAACATAATCACGTAAATTAATTTTAAATATGTATTACAGGTGTAGAACAAAATAAAAAATGCTACAGCATTATTAACCACATTTTTTATTTTGAATATATTGAATTAGGTTGTAATTATGTACTACAAATTTCAATAAAAAAATTCCTACCTCATTATAAAATGTATATTTATTATATAGTAAAAACATTAAATGACATGTACAGAATCAAGTTAAGTTAGCCTAATTCTTTAAAAATATGTTATGTTGAGTGTAATAAAATGATATTGACATATTTTTTGATAAACTAATAACTATGTTTTATTCATATATAAACTGTTTAATATTAAATGAAATTTTAAAAAGTTCAAGTAAGTGATTTTGATTTAACATTAGTTCCTATGGGTTTCATTTTATGTCCCTGTCTGCGTTATTATCTATGGGACGGTTTTGCAATACCAGTGGTTGCCCATGTGTGGTGCTGCACTCACTCCAGTTCTGGGATGGAGTACATTTAACACTGTTGTGGATCATTATTTCTTTGCTTGTAGTAACTACAGCAGTGCAATTGGTGAATAGCAAGGGGTGAACTCTTTAGTTGGTGGGTGAATGTCCCTCATTGAACACCTTCTTAACTTTCACATAATCCCTATGTACTCCTCCCCTAACCACTCCCATTTAGTCATAAGTATTCCTGATTTTCCAGCCACTCCCCCTTGTCCCTCTCACATTTACTGCTAAAACACATACCTACGCGTCCGGAGATCTGTGCAATCGGGGCGGAGATCTCCTCACATTCAAGGTGGGAGAGATAGAGGCATAGAGCTCCGCATGTAGGTTGGTGAATAGCATTTTGTAGTTTGTAAGTAGTACTACTGTAGCACTATTAAACGTACTGCAGAATACAGTTTCTGAATAGGCCTCTTATTGAGTGAAAACCAATACTTACAGTGGGCTTTAGGTGAGGTCAGGTTTTATCATTGGTTGGCTAGCTTGTCAGTCTCATTTCCTTGCTTCATATTCAATGGACTGCCTACATCTTGTTGTTTTTGTTCCTCTGCTGGAACATTGCTTCTTTACCATGATTTTGATTAGATAACTTGAATCAACCCATCAATTACATTCAGGGAGCAACTTTTTTATTTTTATTTCCCTATTACACATGAATTTATGTTTTTGTTCTCTCTCACCCTCCGTCCACGTTACATCCTCACACCCTCACATGCTTTGTTGCTTCCCCACACCCAATCTCCTTTATTGCTTTCCCCAACCCAACCCACACCATCCAGCTTTGCTTTTGTTTTGTTATTATATCCCTTCTCCATTGCTCCTCCACTCCTCCCTCCTCCCTGCTGCTCATGAGTGGTGTTGACTTGCTTTCCTGTAGCTCCAAATTGTTTTTAGTTTTTTTTACTTTATAGGAGGGTTCAGTCACTTCAATTTACTACCAAGCTGGTCCTTTTACTACCTTCCTTTTTGAATATCTTCGATATTTTTATTGACTGTTCAATATAGGGGTCCTCAATGTTGGTATAGTAAATTAAAAGAAAAAATGCCTACCACGTCATGACGTATGCGCTCATGTATGGTGACACATGCACACCCACAAGTCATCAATCACGATGGGGCCAAAAACAAAAATGACCACCAAGTCATTATGTATGTGTCATCACACAGAGGCTGACTTTTCACTTTTTTTGCCACTACTGTTTACAATCAGCAACAAGCATTTTTTTTCTCTTGTCAATATTGTTCAGAATCAACAACAAGCACTGGCAAAGTCTAAATGTCGGCAAATGTCTTTCAAGGGAGAGGCATATTGGCTTTGCCAAAGCTTCCCCGGCAGGTAAGAACAGTGAGGCCGGGGGGGGGGAGAGGTGGGGGGTGCAGGGATTTCGACAGACGTCGAAGAGGGAAAATTGATTATATATTTAATTTTCCCTCATCATCATCCATCGAAATCCCCTCCCACCTGGCCCCAACGCCCCACCGCTCTTACCTGCATGGGCCACGGCTGAAAGCTTTTTCTTTTTTGTAACTATGAGCTGAATTGAGAAAGCTTTAAAATGGCATTTGTGCACTTAAGTAGCCCTCAGGTGCGTAAATAGCACCATTTGCCATTTCATGAATTTGTCATTCAAGGAGCATGAATTTGGACTCAAAATGGAATTTAGTTACACAAGAAGCTGTCCCAGTATGATATAATTTTATGTGTGTACAAAAATGTTTAGCACAATGTCCCAACCTAAAAACAGCTGGACACTTACTTCTGCCAAAGGCAGGATAAAATATTTTGTAGCATGTGAGAGGGGATGGACACCCACAAAATTGGGGAGGGGGGCATTTAAGAGAACGCCTTTCTTCAAAGCCAAAAGTGTATTCCCTGTGGGGAAATACACATTTTATCAAGTTCAAATGCTCCTATCCATCACATTTTCCTATTTCATTATGTGTATCTCTTATATTTATAAATGCATGTTTACACTTGTGAACACCACTGGGAGGTTGAGAAAGTTAAAGCCTCCCATGAGTACTTCTGGATTCAACGAGAATTCCAAGGAAGTTAGAAATGTATCCCAAATTTGAAGTTTTCTTTGCAAATTGGTGTGCAAGTGTTCTATCACTGTGTTGTATCTATTTTAAGCATAAAGGAGCAGTAACCCTTTTACTCCATTTCTGTCCTAGACACAATTAAATCATGGATACATAGTGCCTGGTTGCTACCAGTAATTAATTGATGAGAACTCCACAGATTAAATAGCTGAAAATGTAATGATAGATTATTTCTGCATGTTATGTTGCGTTGTATTGTGTTGTGTTGTGTTATGTTATGGTTATGCAGATTTGTAGACCTGGGAGGGTGTAATGGCGCTGAGCAGTTGTGATTATAGCCAAACCAAGGGCCTAGTGGGACTACTTGAAAAGCCAGGTCTTAAGCTTCTTAATGTGTGAGGAGCAGGCTTTTCTGTGTAGTGGCAAGTCGTTACACACTTTAGAGCGATGCAGGAAAAGGCTTGACGGCCGGGTCTGTTTTTCTGTAGATGTGGAATGTGTGCAAGTAGGGTTCCAGATGAACTGAGGTATCTGGAAGGTATGTGAAAGCAGATGCTATTGCTGAAGCATGCTTTGAAACTGTGGTTGGGGAGTTTGAAATGTGCTCGTTTATGTATAGGGAGTGAGTGGATCTCCTGAAGGTGTGGTGTGAAGTGAGTGCGAAATTTGAGTTTGAGAGTTATTCTGGTTACCGAGTTCTGAATGAGTTTTTTGTTGATCCCATAGCCCAATTTGCTTACGACAAGGGCATGTGTGACGGTTTTCTGGGTGCTGTTTGGGAACCATTTGAAAATCTTCTTCTTCAGCATCTTCAGGATATGAAGCATGAGGCACTGACGGCGTTTTCTTGAGCTGTCTTGGTGTGGGTGGGCTTCAGTCCTATCTCTGTTGGCCACCAGGTGGAGGCCTGCGGTGAAGTCCTCTTCCTGAAGATCACGATTTAGATCTTGTTGTTGTTCAGCTTCAGACAGTTGGTCTTCATCCAGTGGGTGATTTCAGTCATGCAGGTATTGAACATGATCTGGGTTTTGGGCATCCTTTCCTCGAGGGAGAGAAGCAGTTTGTGTTGTCGTCAAAGAAGGTTGATGTCATGAGTGCGGATGATGCTGCATACAGGGATCAAGTATGCATTGGAGGGTCAGGCTCAGGGAAGATTTTTGCAGAACTCCACTGACAGGTTATGCAGGCGTTAGAGGTGTATGTCCCAGACTGACTAACTTTGTCCTTCCTGGAGGAAGCAGATCAATTGGAGTGTGTGTCCTTGGATTTATATGTTGTGTAGGCATTGGGTGAGGATGGGGTAGAAAGGCCATGTAAAATGCTGCAGAGAGGTCCAAGAGAATGAAAGGTGCTGTGTTTCCTCTGTCCAGAGTCATGTAGATCTCACCCATGGCAGCAATGTGGGCAGTTTCCATGTTGTGGTTGAGTCTGGAACCAGACTGAGTGGTGTCGTGGAGTTGGTCATCGTTGAGGTATTTAGTGATGCATCTGTTGATGATTTTCTCTAAGACCTTGCCAGGAAATGGTAGCTGGGATATCCGTCTGTATTTGACGAGTGTTAGAGAGTACGTGGAGGGTTTCTTCAGCAATCAGAGTACAGTTGTGTGCATTCAAGACTCTGGGAGGTGGAGGCATTCACAATGAGGGAGTATTGCACTGACAGGTTGCCTTCCTTTGGAGTAGGCATGGTTGTAGGAAGCTGCCCCTCTATATGATATACCAAAATGAGGTATATTGTAGAAAGAGTTCAGGTATTCCCTTATGAGTGGACAGGAGCTTGCTGTAGCAATCCTAAGGTGCTCTTCTAGGCTGGAGTGTTGTCGAGCAGCCTTAGGCCTATCAGGGAGGAGTGTTAGACATCTGCAAATACACATAATAGTCAATACATTATGCACACAACCCAATAAGGAGATCCACACCAATTTATACAAAATAACGTGTATCTTCATATATGTATAGGGACCAGAATCAATACGATCAGGTAAGTACATTTTGCAAGAGAAATACTTTTACTTTAAAAAAATCAACAGTACAGCGTCGGGTTCCCAGTGTTAATCTACGGGGTTCGGTCTTCGTGAAGAGAGGCTGCCGGTTTTGACTGGGAGGTGAGTTGGGCTGAACCAACGGAGGAGCTCAGACCTCACGATGCTCAGGGATGGAGTATGCCTTCGGTCCCCTTCTAAATGGACCAGGGGCGTGGAGTGCAGAGGTGTCCTTAGGCGTAGGGTCTTTGTCACCGGGAGCAGTCGCGGTAGTGGGGGCTTTCAATCACAGGCTGCAGGCACGGCTGGACTGGGAACCACAACCGGCCCTGGAAAAGTGCTCGGCCGGCCCCCCCAATCCCCACTTGGGGGGGTTGGTCGGAGGTGCGATTTTGCAGCTAAACAGCCCCCAGGGCCGAAAACCGGCCCCCACCCATGCGGGGCACCGGGGATTGCCCGGTGCCCGCTATGGCCAGTCCAGCCCTGGCTGCAGGCGTTGTCAGGAATTCCACAGGAGGGAAACCCAAGCTGGATTTTGAAACTGGACGTCTGGGGACCACGTTGACACAGTTGACCCACATAAGCTCAGGCTGTGAAGCACGGGTACAGTGTGCTTTCCGGCGTTGCGTTGTCGCAGTCTTGGAGCCTCACAACTCAGTCTTTGGTACCTGCAGGATGCAGGATAGCAGAATCACGGTTCCGCTGAAGTTCTTGATACCCTTTTGGTGCAATTGTCGAAGTCAGCAGGCAGGCCGGCAGTGTTGGTGCCATGTCAGTGACTGGGTCTTCTGTTCTTGGTCTTTGCGACTCTTCATCCCCATCTTCTTCTTTCAGGTTGTCAGGAACTGATTTTCTGGTGCCAGGGGCTCCCCTAAATCCTGAATTTAGGGGTGTTAGGGAAGTGGGCATAACCCTGTCCCAGAGTTCCTAGGTTTTCCATCACCAAGATGGCTAACTCTGAAAAGTTGTATCCAGTTCAGGTAGCCCATATTAGGGGTAGTACTAGCCTGAAGGTGGGCACGCCTATCTGACTAGCTAATGTTCCCAATTGTTCAGGTGCTAAAGGGCTCTGGACAAAAGGGGTTGTCATCATGTCCTGTGAGAGGAGCCGGATTCTCATACCAAAGGCCATGGGCCTCTTTGAAGCTCCCCTACCTTGGAATGATAATCTGCAGGTCATCCTGTGGGAGGAGCGTAAACCCCCCCCCCCCCTGTCCGAGCAGGCTTTTTCTGGCCTCCTGAGAGCAAAGGCCCTCACCCGTGGGGGTCAGAAATTTGTCTCTGGTAGCAAGCTGGTGAAAACCAGTCAGTCAGTCCACCACTAGCTGGTAGGTTTTCAGGGGGCACCTTTGTGTGCATGTATTAATAAATACAACATTGGCATCAGTGTGGGGTTATTAATACGAGATGTTTGATACCAAACATCCCTATTTTCAGTGAAGCCATCATGTAGATAGGGAACTCGTTTTCAACAGTGGCCAAACATGTACTCAAAAATGGCTTCCCTGTTCACTTGTACTGATAGCAACAGAGGTGACCAGCCCAGGGGCATATCTGCTTATGCAGGTAGGCCCTCACATGTAGTATAGTGCACCCTGCCTCAGGGCAGTAAGGCCTGCTGTAGGGATGACTTACCAATGCTGCATGCAGTGTTGGTGGGCTTGGCACACAAGGCTGGGTGCCATGTCATGTTTTCACGTTTGTCTGCACCAAGACACACAGCCTGTAGTGGCAGTCTGTATGTGCTTGGTGAAGGGTCCTTCAGGGTGGCACAATTCATGCTGCAGCTATTAAGGAGCCTAATTAGCTTCCTTGCCCTAGGTACCAGAGGTTCCACTTACTAAGGACTTACAGGGATTGCTAAAGGTATTGCCAATTAGGGTAACAATTGCATTATTTTTGAGAAAGATATCTGGCGCAGAGGACCCGGATAGCAGGAACCCAGTGCACTTCAAGTCGAAATTACATCTAATACCAGACAAAAAGTGGGGGTGACCATGTCAAAAAGGGGCACTTTCCTGAAGCTGTCTGATAGGGTCCCTGAGTGGATGGACTTCATGATGGCAACCGTTTCTTCTGGGGTGATGATGGGCTATGTGGTTAGCACTGGTTCTTAGGATAAGATCAGGAGGCTTCTTGGGAGTCTGTCGGGTCTCGCCGCAGGTTGATGTTGCTGTTAATGATAGTGCTTTTGTTGCTGAAGCATTGAGAGAGATTGTTGAAGAGGTCTTGTGAAGAGGCAAATAGTTGGAGGCGGCTGCTGGTGAGGTGAAATCCTTCATAATGGTGAAGATGTCTTTGCTTCTGTTGGTGCTGCCCTCAAAGCAGTCTGCCAGAGCAGTGGTTTGGTGGTTCGGATCAATCAATCAATCAGAGTTTAGAGTGCACAGCTACCCAACCATGCGCCCAAGTGATAAGAAGCAAAGAATACACATCATACTTAACTTTAATCATCAAGTAACCCAGGTTTGGAGGTGAGATCTAAACACTTTATCCTTATATATTCTACGCAGTGGGAGAATTATTTTGTTCCAGGCCGAGGCGGCCTAATAGGTGCAAGATCAACCTCCTCAAGTGGCATGCCGGAACTTCCAATGATCTTAAGGAACTTACTTGCTGGTAATGAACAAGCCTGTTAGTCAAGTAACTCATGGTGGTCTTATTGAAAGCTTGATGGGCAATAAATAACAAGACTTTAACATGGATCCTCTTGCTAACTGAAAGCCAGAGCAGGTTTTTGAGCCAGTAGGCAATCATTTGTCTGTGAGGAATTTGTTAAATCAGCCTCATTCTGTGCTATTTGCAACTGCTCAGTTAGATATTTAGGAAGCCCCAAATATAGGCCAAGATGGTATTTTTGCATATACAATTGTTTCCCTAATTCCGATAGGGACAAAGTTCAAAGTTTTCCCTAAGGTTCAGATCAAGAAGAAGCAAGAACCTTCTACAGACAGAATCTTTTATCAAATGTAACCCCCAGATTTCTACCTACATTTGTGTGCTCAGGTGCAAGACCTAGCTCCACTGACCACAAGTCCTTGGCCCAGTTTTTAATCATCTGGCCGATTAGTAGCACCTCCATCTTTTTTGTTGCATTTCATGCGACTCCTTCTCATCCATTCAACAACATGAACAAGACATCTCTTGAATGTCAGCTGAGTTGCCTCTGCCCTTTTGCCTAGGGACAGGATAATCTGAATATCATCTGCAGAAAAGAGGACTTGTTTTCCTTAGGATTCAGTGTTGGATGCAAGTGGAGCTAGGTAAACATTAAACATTAAAAAGGGTATGGCTCATGATGAACCCTACAGGACACCATAATTCAGTGCTTTAGGTGCTGATGTAAATGGTTCAATAGACACTCCTTGCACTCTTTCAGTGAGTAAAAAATGCATCCATTGTAAATTGAATCCACCTACCCCTATTGCTTCCAGCCTCTGAAGCAGTATCTGATGACAGACTGTGTTGAACACTGCCCACAGGTCAAGCAAAATTAGAGCAGTCAGTAGGCCTTGATCTAAAAAGGCCTAGGTGGAATTTTAAACCTCTAGCAGCAGTGTTTCAGTGCTGTATTGTGGCCTAAAGCCCAATTGATAATGTGTAGCAGGGAGACCAGGCAGACCAGGCAGAAAGAAGGAATATCCCCACATGCCGAATGGTAGGTCACTGACTCGAATAACCCCCCCTCTTTCCACCCGACCCAGAACGAATGGAATACGGACTCCCAGGCGCTGTGGAAAGAACACATCGACGAAATGGAGAAAGATTCCTTTAACTGGGTGTACCTAGATGAGGAGAATACATCCCCGGATGACGTAGGTCTTCAAGCATTGGTCAAAAGGGAGGAAGCGAGAAGACCAGGGTGTGACGACACAGAGGAGGGTTTGGTTTGCAGTGGAGATCGTGTGGAGTTCGGAGGAGAAGAAGCGAACCGAGCAAAGGAGACAGGAGACGGAAGACCAGAAGCGCTGGCCACGGAGGTTGCAGTGCCTGGAGGCCTCCGTCACCACGAGCTGCCCAGCCACACTCACGGAGGAGTGTGGTTCAGCCAGGTATGACAGCGGATGTCGGGCTGGTTGGGGAGGCGGAGAGATACGGTTTGAAAGTAACCTATCGAACAGGCTACTGCCTGTGGGTCTTACAGTGTAAATACTCTGTTCCTGTTGCTCCCACTCGCCTAGTTATCCATTTCCCTCATCACCCTTTCCTCACAATCCCCACACTCACCTCGTGTATATAGGAATTTGTATATACACTTGTGCATCGGTGTCCTCTCACCTCCCGGTTCCCCTTGGGTGTTACTGAGAAAGAACAAACCATCTGACAGAAGTATTTTCATTTCCGCATGTCCTACGGTGGAGCAACCGAGAAAGAGGAAATTGTAGAGGACCACTCACATACCGCACAGAACCCAAGAAAATCCCTGAACTTAGCAGCAACTACGGATCCTGCTATCTTGGCCTGTGAGAGACTCACTCTGAGAAAGAAAAAAACATTTATCAAAATAAAAACATATATACCAAGGTCCAGTCCCCGAGCCCTTCCTTCAACCCCGCCACAACTGGTGTCAGAAGTTGGAGTCTCCCCTTCCGTCCCGCCACTAGAGATGGATCAGCTTATACAACACCTGATTACAGGGCAGGAGAAGCTGGAGTGGGCCATTGAGCGCCAGATGTCTTCGGCTCAAGCAGACAGAGAGGTATTCAAGAACGCTATGACCGCCCAGATAGAAGGCCTCCAAAAAGCAATGCAAAAACCAGGGATTGCGCCAGGGGCAGAACGGCGGGCACCAGTACCACACCCCTCCGGGGTATCATTACAGAAATATATGACAGACGATGACCCTGATGCCTTCCTGACTAATTTTGAAAGAGCCGCCAGGGCCTGTGGTTTAGCCCGAGGAGAAATGGACGTTCTTTTTGGCCCCCTTGTTATCCGGTGAGGCACAGGCAGCATACCAGGTAGCCAATGCTACCGGGGATACCCCCTACCAGGACATAAAGACTGTAATACTTGACCACCTAGTGCTAGATGCTGAAGCCTACAGGGTCCGGTTCAGGAAGGAGAGGGGGACCCCAGGAGAGAATCCCAAGACTTTGTTTTTTCGCTTAAAAGCTGCCGCTGACAAGTGGCTAAAACCGGAAAGCAAGATATCATGGACTGCATATACTTGGAACAATTTATGGAATCTCTACCCTATGGGACTCAAAGGTGGCTGAAGCAGCACTCCGGTATAACACCGGCCCAAGCCATTGAAATGGCTGCCAATTATTCAAGGGCCCAACCTAGAGCTCTCCCATGGGATACAGAAAAAACCCTAAAATCCACACAGTCACCAAAGGTAGAGAAGAATTACAAAAGCAGAGTCGAGCCTCCCAAACCAAAACCTATCAAGGTAGAATTCCCTATAATGAAAGGGCCCCAGTGCTTTGACTGTGGAGACTGGGGCCACATTGCCCGTTTGTGCCCCCGGAGAAAACAGACGGAAGAACCCATGGAGGTGGGCTACCCCCCGAAGGCAGTGATGTATACAGCGGAGATGGGTCCTTCCTTCTACGTACGTGTCATGGTTAATCATAAATGTGTTAGATCCCTGCTGGACTCAGGGTGCAGACAGTCAGTTATACAGAAAGCATTAGTACAGCAAGATCAGATCCTCCCAGATACCATAGTACACATTAGATGTATACACGGCGATGTGAAGCCTTATCCCTTAGCCAAGATAACCATACACCCCACAGGAAGAGCCCCGTGTACAGTAAGGGTGGGAGTAGTGGAGGCACTACCAGAGGATTTGATCCTAGGAGTAGACAACCCTGATTTTTTGTCCCTATTCCAGACAGAAATAAGGGAGGCAGATAAAGCAAAGAAAACCCCTAAGTCAGCCCTTATAGCATCTGAACCTTTGGTCTTAGACCGTAACTTTCGCTTTGCTCAAGCAAACGATGCTACCTTATTTAATGCTTGGGAACTGGCCCATGTGTCCCAGAATAATCCTGACACACCGTTCCCTAGGTTTGTCATAGACAACGAGTTGCTGTATCGAGAGAGTAAAGCAGGGGAACTCCGTCAGTTGCTGGTGCCTAAAGTCTTTAGGGAACAAATACTCTTTTATGCCCATACTCATTTAACAGCAGGTCATTCTGGGTCAGAGAAAACTATTCAGAACATGTTAAAATGGTTTTACTGGCCCGCCATATACAAAGAAGCCACTGAGTATTGTAGGACATGTGAAATATGTCAAAAAAGGAATCTGTATAAGCCCCCAGCCATACCCTTACAACCCCTGCCCATTATGGGACACCCATTCGAGAGAGTCGGAATGGACATTATTGGGCCCCTACCCCGGACTGCCAAAGGGAATACCTATGCTTTAGTAATAATTGACTATGCAACTCGTTTTCCCGAAGCCTTTGCTCTCCGGGCCCCCACCTCTAAAAACATCGCCGAGAAGGTTCTAGAACTTTTCTCAAGGGTAGGGTTCCCCAAAGAAGTTTTAACGGACCAGGGAACACCCTTTGTCTCGCGACTTATGAAGGAAGTAGCCAAAATGTTGAACCTACGACAGATTCGTACTTCGGCTTACCATCCCCAGACCGATGGTCTGGTGGAGCGGTATAACCGCACCCTAAAAACCACACTAAGAAAAATGCTCTCCCTGGAAAACAAGGATTTGGACCAACTTTTACCTACGGCTCTTTATGTGTTAAGAGCCCAGGTCCAAAGCAGTACGGGGTACTCTGCCTTTGAAATGCTTTATGGGAGGCAACCTAGGTCCCTAAAGGAGATAACTCGAGAGGCTTGGGAAAAAGAGGAACTGAATGCGTCAAGATCCCTCTTAGAGTACACACAACAGCTGAAAAGCAAGCTGGGGAAACTAAGGGACGTAGCGTACTCAAACATAGAGAGAAGTCAACAGCGTCAAAAACAGAACTATGACCGAGTAAAAAATGGAGGAGAATGGTAGTGGGTGAATGGGCGTTAGTATTCTTACCATCATCCTCACAGAAGTTTCAGAGAGAATGGATGGGACCATATCCGATCATAGAAATCCTGAGCCATACGACATACCGACTGCAGATCTCTCCCTCACGGAAACAATGTTTTCACATAAATCTCCTAAAAAAATGGTTGGGACCCATCCCAAAGAATGCCCAGTTCGGATTACCCCCAACCACTAATACGTCTACCTTGAATCTGTTACCCGTGAACGATGAATTAACTCAAGAGATGAAGAATGAACTAGCGACAGTTCTACAAGAGTTTGCCACCATGTTCTCAGACACTCCGGGACGAACTAACTTAATCGAGCATAAGATAGAGACAGAGCCGGGGAAACATGTAAAGATGAGACCATATTGAATATCAGCAGCCAGACGACAAGTAATAAGACGAGAAGTGCAAGAAATGTTACAGCTAGGGGTAATACGCCCATACCGAAACAGCTGGTCATCCCCGATCGTGATGGTATTGAAGCCGGACGGAACAACCCGGTTCTGTATGGATTTCCGCTCCCTGAATACCATTTCATCCTTCGATGCATATCCCATCCCGAGAGTGGATGAGCTAATTGAGCGAATAGGAGAGGCCCGTTTTATTACCATGTTAGACCTTACGAAAGGCTACTGGCAGGTGCCCCTCAGAGAAGAAGATAAACACAAAACAGCTTTTGCTACCGACGAAGGACTCTTTGAATTCAGTGTCCTTCTGTTCAGGCTCCACGGAGCGCCAGCGACCTTCCAAAGGTTAATGAACGAGGTTCTCCAGTCCTATACGTCCTTCTGCTCCATATATCTGGACGATATCGTCATATTCAGTTCCTCTTGGCCAGAACACCTATTGCATATACAAACAATCTTGTCCGCCCTAAAAATAGCGGGATTACATGTAAACGCAAAAAAATCAAGGGCTGCCTATTCTAAGGTCAAGTGCCTGGGTTTTATGTTAGGGGATGGAGTAATTGCCCCTCAGGAGGAAAAGATAAATGCAATAATAGGGACTCCTTTCCCCTTCACAAAAAAAGACTTAAGAGCCTTTCTGGGTTTAATTGGCTACTACAGGCGGTTCTTACCCAACTTTGCAGAGACCGCCAGTCCCCTTACCGACCTCCTAAAAAAAGAAGTACGACCAGCCCAACTACACCATCCCCCTGTAAAAGCAAAACAGGCCTTTAATGACCTAGAAACGGCTATAACAACTAGTCCGGTCCTTATCGCACCTAACTTTGATAACACCTTCTTCTTGGTCACGGACGCTTCAGACACAGGCATAGGGGCTGTGCTATCACAGATGGGAAATGATGATCTTGAACACCCAATCCTTTACATCAGCAGGAAGTTACACCCGAGGGAAGTGAGGTACCCTACTGTAGAGAGAGAGTGTTTGGCCATAAGGTGGGCGGTAGAAAAGCTTAAATATTATCTAGAAGGGAAAGTGTTTGTCCTTTATACGGACCACGCTCCACTACAGTGGATGTACAGACATAAGTCACAGAACCCCAGGATTCTTAGATGGTTCTTGTTTTTACAGCCTTTGTCCTTTGTTATCGGGCATAAGAAGGGTAGGGACCATGGCAACGCAGATTATCTGTCTAGGTCTTGTCCTCTCCCCGATCGGGGAGAAACCAGGGAGGGAGGTGTGTAGCAGGGAGACCAGGCAGACCAGGCAGGAAGAAGGAATATCCCCACATGCCGAATGGTGGGTCACTGACTCGAATAACCCCCCCTCTTTCCAACCGACCCAGAACGAATGGAGTACGGACTACCAGGCGCTGTGGAAAGAACACATCGATGAAATGGAGAAAGGTTCCTTTAACTGGCCGTACCTAGATGAGGAGAACACACCCCCGGATGACATAGGTCTTCAAGCATTGGTCAAAAGGGAGGAAGCGAGAAGACGAGGGTGTGACGACACGGAGGAGCGTTTGATTTGCAGTGGAGATCGTGTGGAGTTCGGAGGAGAAGAAGCGCACCGAGCAAAGGAGACGGGAGACGGAAGACCAGAAGCGCCGGCCACGGAGGTTGCAGTGCCTGGATGCCACCGTCACCACGAGCCGCCCAGCCACACTCACGGAGGAGTGTGGCTCAGCCAGGTACAACAGCGGGTGTCGGCTGGTTGGGGAGGCGGGGAGATACGGTTTGAAAGTAACCTATCGAACATGCTACTGCCTGTGGGGCTTACAGTGTAAATACACCGTTCCTGTTGCTCCCGCTCCCTTAGTTATCCATTTCCCTCATCACCCTTTCCTCACAATCCCCACACTCACCTCGTGTATATAGGAATTTGTATATTCACTTGTGCATCGGTGTCCTCTCACCTCCCAGTTCCCCTTGGGTGTTACTGAGAAAGAACAAACCTTCTGACAGAAGTATTTTCTTTTCCGCATGTCCTACGGTGGAGCAACCGAGGAGGAGCAAATTGCAGAGGACCACTCACATACCGCACAGAACCCAAGAAAATCCCTGAACTTAGCAGCAACTACGGATCCTGCTATCTTGGCCCGTGAGAGACTCACTCTGAGAAAGAAAAAAACCCTTATCAAAATAAAACCATATATACACCAAGGTCCAGTCTCCGAGCCCTTCCTTCAACCCCGCCACATAATGGTTGAGTGGTTCAGAGCATTCTAGATAGTCAGATAGTCGGATATTCCCAAACCTTTCCAACATTTTCTGAAGTGGCTGGCAGCAGAGAAATTGGCCTAAAGTCGGATGGGTTGGCTGAGTCAGCTAAAGGGTTTTTTAATAGTGATATCACAGTTTCCACTTTTTTGGGACAATAGCTTTGAAGATCTGATTCAAGACCATATTTATCAAGTCAATCATCAGGGCCATCATTTGGTGGTAGCTTCTCAGGGCAGGTTTGAATGTGCTCCTGTCTGCATTATCTTGGCTGATTCTCCATTTGGGCTCCAGTTGTTTGCAGAAGTGTTTCATTAGTCTGTGTTCCTCCATGTATCATCTGGCTTGGGGTCTACATTTTGTTGTGTTCCTGTGTTTGAGGGGGGCCAGTGAGTTGGGACAGGAGGTGATCCAATTTTTGAGATTCCTGATGGCTTTGGGGAAGCATGTTCCTGTGTTCGGATCGGTGAGTGTTGAGAGCGGTGTTCCAGTCATTGTCAGTGATGCTGTCCCAGTTTGTTGCCTGATCTGATGGTGGTGCGTGTGCATCGGACTAGGACAGGAATGCAGAACTTGATGAGAATATGGTTTGTGCAGGACACTGGTGAGAGCTTGTTGACTCTGATGTTGTTGAAGATTGTGAAAATAGGGTCCAGGATGTGTACAGCAACATGGGTAGGTCTCTTTACTCATCGGGCGAGGCCAAAGCTTCCATGGTCTTCGATTAGTTCTTCTGAGTTCGGGGTATGAATTGTCTTCCAGGAGGAAATTAAGGGATCTGAGTAGGATGTATTTGCTAGCCTCGACAGCGAGTGGTATGACGAAGTCCTTGATGGTATCAGTGAAGTTAGTGGCCACCTTTAATAGGTCTTGGAAGGGGGAGGAGTGATGTCACTTCATGTGTAGATCGATGATTAGAAATCCAGTTGTGGGATGATGATGGGAAATTCAGCCATGTCCCTTCCTGTGCAGATGGATGATGGGAAATTTAGTGGTCACTTCCTGTGCAGATAAATAAAGTATTCTCTTTGTTTGGTGTCTTCTTTCAAAGACAGTTTTGGCATAAAACCAGTGATGTCACACCCTGTGCAGATGGATGATGGGAAATCCAGTGAAGTCTCTTCCTGTGCAGATGGATGGTGGGAAATCTAGTGATGACACTGCCTGTGCAGATAGATGATGTAAATAAGTCCTCCTTTAGAACACAGAAAGTTGGAGAGCCACCCCACCCGTGGATACCAAAGTGCCAGAGTTACCTTTCCCAGGGAAGCCGGGTGCATAGGGTTGAAGTGGCGTCGGAAACCGCTGTCGTTCTTCATGGGAGTCTTCAAAGAAATGCCACTGCTGGAAAGAAGAAAAGTGTGGGGTGGAACCCACTGGTGGATTCTGGAAGGAAAAAAACTGAAAGCAGAGGGGACAGAGTCTGGGTCACTCAGGAGAGACCAGGGGCTCGGTAGACGAATGCCCATCGAAGTCGGGTTCTTCAGGTGTGAAGAGGGAGACCTTGACTATGCAGCCACGGGGATCAGGAGACGTCGAGGAGGACCAGGAGCTGGATGCGAGCTTTCCCACAAAGGATGTAGAGTGCTGCATGTCGCTGTCCGGAGGGAGCATCAACAAGCCTTAACAGCAGCAACCCACAAAGAAGTTCGAGGCAGGTCACGATCTGGCCCAGCAAGGACCAGGAGACTCACCACAGCAAGGGGAGTCAGGACAGGCCTGGAGCAACCAGGGTAGCCCAAGAAAATCAGTGTTGGTCCTCAAATGGACCCACAGGCCGAAGGCACAGGAGCCGCGAGGCGACCTCTAGCAGTTTCACAAAACAGCTTGCAGGGCACAGAGTGTGAGGAGGCCAAAGTCCTTTATAGGAAATGTGTGCAGAGGTGGGGGCTATCGATAGCCCAATGCACTTGGTTGGGGAATGCCAACAAGCATATGCACTTGCAAATGTACGCAGTGCACAGGGGTTCGCGTTATGCGGTCTCCATGAGGGATACTGGCCTCAAACTCATTGAGAGGGCAGCTTGACCTCAAAAAAGATAGGAACCCTCCTCCTGTGTTGCTGGAGCCTTCGGAATCTGCAGGAGCTCTGGATCAGCAGGCCGGTAATTTGCGTTATGGTGCCTGCGAATGCAGGGGAGTGACTCCTTCACCCCAATGGAGATACTTCAGTTGTCCTTGATGCTCCAGAGGTCCTGCACGGAGCCTGTATAGTGAACGGGCACAGACAATGCTTTGGCCGGAGAGGGAGACGAAGTCGGGCCCAGTCGAAGTCCAGAGTGTCCAGACGGTCGAAGGTCAGTGGTTTCTTGATCAGAATCGTGTCCACATCGAATCTAAGGTCCTACAGCCAGGTAAGCCCTTATGTACCCATGGGAGAGGGTTGGACAGATTCAGGGGACCCTCCTGGGGTAGGGTCAGGACAGAGGGGAGGCTAATCCCATGTCCTTTGCCTGGTTTGTGCCAGAGCAGAAGCCAATGGCTCCCAGAACTGGTTTGAACTAGACTATGCACAGGGACACCACGTGTGCCCCAGATGCAAACTTTCAGGCACTTTGGAATTGCCCCCACCTACCCCAATACACTAAATCCTATCTGGAAGGTGGTCACACCTCCCTGTGACTGGATGCCTATTGTTCTGCCTTCCCCTGCTCGAGCTTGGCTCAGCGGCAGGAGGGCAGAAATGTGTCTCTGGTCGGCAGCAACCATTTTCAGTTGCCCAGGTCGAGAAGACTGGTACCAGTAAGACCACTGACCCCACAAGGCTTGCTTCAGAAGGGTGGGATCATATCTCCCACACCGGTTACTGGTGTGGAGGTATGATTCCAAGGTATTTGATAGCAAACACAACATGTTTCTATGCAGCCGTTTTCGAGATAGCATGTTACGCGATTATATAATGCACCTCTATCTATATGTCAGGCTGCGTCACAGACAACCCCGGAAATTGGACTCCGAAGGCTGCAGAGGGGCTCTGCTCATGCAGGGGCCCCTTCTCACATAAAACCCAGCACCCTGCCTTCAGGATTGTCAAGGCCTCCTATAGGGGTGACTTATAGGTTTTAAGTGTAGTGACCTATAGATATAGTAAACTTATATCTTAAGTAAATGGTGCACGCACCATCTTACACAGGCTGCAAGGGAAGGCCTGTAGTTCCATTTTGCATGGTCTCTCATGGGTAGCATAATAAATACTTCAGCCCATGGGAGGCCTCTGGGGTACCTATGCCCTTGGTACATATGTACTATATACTAGGGACTAACAAGGGCACCCCAGTATCCAATCTGGAGCGTACCTAAGTGCATGCATAACATTTTTAGGAGAAAGCAGATAGACTGGGGTCCTGATTAGCAGGATCGCAGTCAGACTAGTCGAAACAGTGTAACATCAAGCAAAAAGTGGGGGTAACCATAATAAGCAGATTCTACTTTACTACACCAGCTCAATTGTGAAGTTGGATTTTTTATAAATATTTATGAAAATTAACTTTCAGAAAGTTACCCCTTTCCTTCCTAAAGCTCCTGGTGGCTAGTGCTTGACCATAATGAGGTGTGGAAATTGCTCCCAGAGCAGAAACGGCCTAGGTGTGGGGATGTGTTTTACTTCCTCTTGTAGGAAGGCAAGTTAGTGTGGCTGTCCCATTCACAAGTAAATATAAGGTGAGACATGCGGATGGAAAACCTTAGGTCCCCCACTTAGGCTTGCTCCAAAACTATTGGGAGGAAAGATACTCCCAGAACCAGTTTTGATTGGCCGCAAAGGAGAGGGCTACTTACCTCTCTTCGCATACCTCAGGGTGGATACAGGGCTCTTCACAAGGGAATAAAGGTTTCCCCATCTTGGATTTTAGGAGTAAAGTGCACTGTGGGATTGTTTGTAGTTGGGCAAACAGGAACTGGTGAAAATGTAAGTATGTTGCACCTGTGAACCTATACACTATTGTTTATGGAGGAGCCAGGAGGCATCCACACCCACTAGCTTGTGCCAACCATAAATGTGACACCCTTCCTTGATCACTTTTGGTCCTGTGGAAGAACAGAAGAAGGATAGCACCTGCTGTATGAGACCTGAGGACAGCACCCACTATTAGAGACCTGTGAAAACACCTGGAGGGCAGCACCTGCTCACATTTGTACCCACCACAAAAAAATAAACACCAAGGGGTCAGTTGACTGACCTGCTGTTTGGCTCTGGCTACGCAACAAGTTGCAAGAGGCCTTTTTCCTGAAGTGGATAGTGACCAGTTGCAACTGGAAAAGGACTGGACACTGGTGGCAGCATCTGCTGGGGTAAATGCTGTCATTGAGGTTCTGGCAACTTTAGTGGTGTCCAGAGGGTCTTATTCTGGAATCTCAGAAAACTGTGAACTTATAACAAAAATGGATTTCTAGACCACCGGAGAACCGGGAACAACCACCCAAGTCAATCTGTTCAAGGAGTGACGTCACTGGGCAAGAAAATCCGGATGTCCCACTCGAAGCTTTTTGCCACCTGAAAATCCAATTCAGCAGACACTCGCTGCAATCCTATCCAACGTCGGTGTGACCTTCTTGGATACACCCTGCTGCCTTTCTGCACTGGAAGAATCCAATCTCCAAAAGGAGACCAAATGCAAGGGCAGAAATGTTGACATGGCGAAGGTGCCAAAAAGTGTCCACCTGAATAAAGAACTTCCCTGGGCATGAAATTTGGCTTTTTCTGCTCTGAACTTTCCCCACTAAAACCAATGTCTTCAGGAAGACCTCGCTCAAAGTCTATCTTACTTTTTAGGGACTTTACCAAATACAGCCTGCCCCTCTTCCCCCCTGCCCTCACTGGACAATTTTACCTTCCATTTCAGAGTCCAAGTCAGAAGATAAAATATTTGACCCTGACGAACTTACTTTGGTATCCCATCCAAGCTCCATCATGGTCAGTCAGAAATCGAGCCTAGGTCCCGGTCACTCACTAACATCGGTTATGTATTCACGCCTCATTTTTTCTTTGTGTTTTTTCTCTTAAATCCTCAGAAATTCTTATCTCTGGTTCCACGTATTGGATTTTCGTTTATTTTGGTGCAATTTTGTTTATTACATTTGTCTCCATTTTTATCAAGTGGAGTGGGATGAATATTGTGCTGTTTTTTTTTACTATTTAATTGTTTTGGTACTTCTAAATGCTTTGTATAGTTTCTCTAAATTGCAGCTGCCTGCCTGCTCTGTACCATATCGACCAGGGGTGAAACCTAGGTTAAAATAATTGCAACTTTTTTCTGGACCAAACAGGTTAGTGACCTTATTGCTTGTGGTGTACTACTATTACCTTAATTAATAATGTGCTTTCTTACAGACACCCCTCCAATTCTCAGAGACTGTTTCAAACTAAGGGTGACTGCTGAGGTCACCCAAGGATGTGGGAGACCACCTCGAATTCAGGGAGACCTCCTTGTGCTCAAGGAAGCGACCTCAAGATGATGAAAAATCCTCAGAGTTCAGCGAGAGCTCTTCTGTCTTGTGAAGCTCACACAGAGTGGACTGAGACACTTTAGAGGTGAGTGAGACCAGTGGCAGAGTAAGGATATTATGGACCCTAATGCAAGCAAGGACAATGGGACCCCATTCCACGTTTGTTTTGTAAACATTTTTTTAAAAATCTAGAATTTAAATGGATTGCGCCCCTCTGGCTCTGGGTGCCACTGCACCTGCTGCACTTTTGATAGCTATGTGCCTGAGTGAAACCGCTTTGGGTTCAGTGAGACCTACTCAAGATGAGGTACACCACTGCGAACTCAGGGTGACCACTTGCAGCTTATGAACACCCGGCTATCCAGTTCATGTCCAGTTCCTTCAAAGACACGTCCAAATCTAATTCACGCCCTCTCTATTCCCTTAAGGAAGCTCTTTCACTATAGGAAATTCTGTACTCCGTGCCTATAGAAGTGCCTTCCTAGTGTGTTCTCGTTTTTTGAGTGACTGACACTTATTGCAGTATTATACCACTACTTGTATCTTGTATACTTATGTATCATGCACACTTGTCACTTTTTAGGTCTCGTCCTTTACCATTCCGAAGGAATGGGAAATGGCGAGAATTCAAGTGCTCGAACTGATTGTCAAACCACCGCATTTTTTCGTGGCGTTTTCTTCCAGTGCACGTTGCCACAGGCACGCGCTTTTGGCCCATACACTTTCATGGCCATCTGTTCCTCAATGTCCCTCCCACCCTTCGTTTTATCTTGCCGCGAGTTCAGGCTAATGGCCCTCCCCCAGCACAGAGCGCGCATCGCGGCCGCACAGCACATCAAAGGGCTTCTCCCAGCGTGTGCTGTGCGGCTTCTCCTCCCCTAATTATGTGGCCGGCCGTACTTGTGTTTCCCGGCCGCTTCCCGGCCGCTCTTGTATTTAATTAGCAGCAGCAGCATTTCTCCTGCGCCAGGCCACATCAAAGGCTCTGTGCCACTTTCACCCACACAGCAACACTTACAGACACGCAACGCCACTCACACCCACGCAAGCCCACTATCATCCACGCAACACCACACTCACCCACGCAACGCCACTCACCCAAGCAACACCACTCACACACGCAACGCAACTCATCCACGCAACGCCACTCATCCACGCAACCCCACTCATCCACGCAACCCCACTCATCCACGCAACGCCACTCACACACGCAACGCCAGGCTACACATCATAAATAACAATCATTTGCAATGCTATAGTTCTCCCATTTACTTAAATTGAACATAATGGCATTGTAAATGACAATAACTTTAAAAAAAAATTACTTTTACAATAAATTGAAAAGGCATTGTCATTTACTATGCCAACAGCTTAAATTTGCCCAAATGCAAGACTTATTGCATTGCAAATAGCCAATAGGGCTCGCTTTTGGGACCATCTAAGTGTTTATGCATGCGACATTTTATGTTGTTGCAACAAGGAAATTATGCTGCATAACTACTTATAAGGGCCCAAAAGCGAGACCTATTGGCAATGCCAATGCTTGTTCCTCTTGTAACGTATCGTTTGCTACCTCTTCTTGTATCGTTTGCTTTTTTTACATAAACTATTGTCACTTTTGCCTCATGTAATGTAACGTTTGCTTTTGTAACATGCCCACTTGTAATTGTCTCCTCATGTAACGTTACTGTTCCTATTGTGAAGCGCTCTGACACCTTCGTGTAAAGTCCGCGCTATATAAAAACGTATAAAATAAAATAAATAAATAAAAATGTCAAGGTACCTCAAACCCCCTCCCCACTACACATCCCCCTGGGTTTAAGACGAATCTCGCTCAGTTCAGGGAGACTACCAAAAGTGAATCCTTCCAAAACTGAATTCCTCCTCCTCTCCTCCTCACTCTCTCCTCCCCCGGTTCAATCATGGATGGATCAGATGAATCTACTTAACAACAAACCCATCATTGTCGACAGCGCAAAATCCCTTGGTGTCATGCTCGACAAAAAACTCAATCTAATCTCCCACATCAATTCCATTGCAAAGTCTGCTCGATACCAACTGCGCCTTCTTTGGGGAATTTGTCGCTTTTTCCCGGAGCAAGACCTTAAAACCCTGGTGCAACGCTGGTCCTCTCCAGACTGGACCACTGCAATTCTCTTCTTACTGGCCTCCCCAGATCCCACCTGTCCCCCCTTAAATCTGTTCTCCATTCAGCAGCTTGTTTCATTTATGGGGCCAAAAGAAGCGACCACATCACACCGATGTTATCCACCCTCCGCTGGCTTCCCATCGAGGCTAGAGCTATCTACAAGACTGCCTGTATCACCCACAAAGCCTTGCACTCCTCCTCTCCTCGCTACCTGGCGAATAAACTGAAACTCTCTGGAGGCTCTAGACCATCACGTAGTGCGGAAAATTTACTGCTTGAACCGCCCACTTTCAAGAAGGAAAGATCGATGGCCCAATCCTTTTCAGGCAACGCAGTGAGAAGCTGGAACTCACTTCCGCCTCAGCTCCGGACCACCACCTCCTCCCAGGCCTTCAAAACGGACCTCAAAGTTCTCCTCCTCCAAAGAGACTTCCAAACTTAATTCACACCCTCTCTATTACCTAAGGGAAGACCTTCCATTATAGAAAATTCTACTTTCCATGACTATGGAAGTGCCTTCCCAGTGTGTTCTTGTGGTTGGAGTGTTTGCTGTTTATTGCAGTATTATCCTTGTACCTGTGTTTGGTACTCTTTTGTAACATGCACACGCCACTTTTCTCTTGTAACACACTGTTTGCTACCTCTTACATTTTGTTTGCTTTAGATACTTGCACAAGCGCCACCACTGCCTACGTAACGTTTGTTCTTGTGCTTGCGTGTCTGGCATATATTGCAGTATTATACCTCAAATTGTACTTTGTTTTCTCCTTTAACATGCACAGGTCACTTTTTCCTCCTGTATTGCACCATTTGCTACCTCATGTATTTTGTTTGCTCACAACTGTCACTTTTGCTTCATGTAACTTAATGTTTGCTTTTGGAACATGCTGACTTGTAATTTTCTCCTCATGTATCATTATTGTTCCTATTGTGAAGCGCTCTGACGCCTTCGGGTAAAGTCTGCGCTATATAAAAACGCATAAATAAATAAATAAAGGAAGACTTCCTCAAAGTGAAGGATATCAGCCCACTGGAATCGCATTGACATCCACTAAGACCCCTTAGAAGTCAGGGAGACCCACTCTAGTCAGGGGAGGCTCGGCACACACGCCGCCAGAGGCAGCCAGTGGGCCGTCTGCAGCTCCGTCCGCCCACACAAGGAAGTGGCTGCGCGTCTGGAAGAGGAAAGGGGAAGTGAAGCGCTCGAGACTGAAGTGAGCTCGCGCAGCAGACGGACGCCGACCGGGCTGGGTTCGTGTCGACTGCTCAGAGTCCGCGAACCGACTCCCCCCTCAGAGACCCTTCCCGCCTCCACCGCGTGACCGGACTGCGCGCCCAGACCCCAGGTGAGTGCGCGCGCGCTCCTTTCAGGCTCGCTCACTCCAGCGCTTCCTGCAGCCTCAGGGCGCAGGGTGTCTTTCATAAAGTTTCGTCTAGCGCCTGAGGAAATCCCGAGACCGTCCGACGGGCGCTGCTTCTGGAAGGCTGGCGGGGCTGGTACAGATAGGGACGCATAGAGGTTTCCATATGGAGCGGAGGGTGCCGGGGAAAAACTTGCAGAAATGAGACGGGGTCACTGAAAATCCTAAGGGAAGGCGACAAGAAGGTCTCAATAGCGCTCTGAAGTAACACAAGATTTCACAATAGCCTCGTGCCCCTAAAGGGCTGGGCCAGAGTCAGTCATGTGTGGAACTCTTACGTTGTGATGATAACGTGGTTTCACGTAAAGCCCATTTGTGTCTTTTATTTATTATAAAGAAATTACCGCCCTGCGCAACAATAATTTCTTTTTTTTCGTTGCGCTCAGCGGTAGGTGAATCACTTCTTGGCCTAACGGCTGGGGCGCTCGGCCTCGAACCTGAGGAACTGGGTTCGAGTCTCCGAAATAACACTAAAACATCCTTTGATTCTGGACAAATCACGTAATCTCCCGTGTCTAAAATAAATGAATGTGTGTTCTCATGTAACGAAACTGGTGCTATGTAAAGCGCTCTAATACCCGATTCGGGTCAAGTTCCGCTATATAAAACTGCAAAAAAATAAGAGACACCAGACGGGTGCCGAGTTGCCAGCACGACTGAACTTCTTTTGTATAAGGGGCCAGCACCCACAGGCCCTGGCAGGGTGGGGGTATACTGCTGTCAGGGTGGGGGTATTCTGGTGCAGGGAGTGGAACAGAGACACTCCCTTCGCATGTGGCGCTGTGTGTGAGACTTCCGTGTCTACAAACCCGGAAGAAGCTGCTCGCGCAGACTTTGTACCTAAAGGGAGGCGAGGATGTTTTTTAAAGACCAATAGAAGAGCGCTAAGCATCCGACGACATCAGAGACGTTTTAAGACATGGGTAAAGTGAGCAACTGCCCCCACCCCCAAATCTCAAGCACCTCTATCCTTCACTCTTTTTCTCTCTGTACCCAGTGTCACCCTAAGGATTTTTGGGACACTAGGCAATACATATTTCAGCTATTATTGTGAAACCTTCATTTCTGAATGTTTAAGTAAGATTTAATATTACTTGCCATCACGTGGGCTTGAATTAGCAGAAACTGTGTAACAAAATTCGAAGTTCTAATCAGGGCCCAAAATATATCTTGCGCGGGGCCCCAAAATCCCTATGGTGACGCTGTATGTAATTTATTATACACAGAGCCTAATTTGCTATTTTAATCTATTGACCCTTGACTTTCTGTTGTTTACTTTCCTTATGATCAGTGTCAGACATGTACCAACATGCATATTGCTTCTGGAGAAAATGCCAGAATTGTGTTAATGTGCTAGCAGGGCCACTGGAATTATGCAATTCTGCGGCTGCTGTGTTTTATGCATAATTATGGATTTGCCACATAACTTGGCATCTGCTCCACAATCAACACATTTTAACTAAAACATTTGTTTCTAGCTCACTCAAATTCTGAGACCTTTTGTTTTTGAGGCCATCCTCCATACGCCTTATGGGGTCATAACGTTTTTAGGTCTCGCCTGTCGATGCGCATGCGCATCGAGCAAGGCGAGAGTATTGCGAGTTATCCACTCTTTATCCACACTGCAAGGAATCGTGGCGATTCCTTGCAGTGCCCGTGACTTTTAAGCTCAATGCGCATGTGCATTGAGCTTAAAAGCGCGTGCACAGCCGCCCGCATTCCTCCGACACCTTTGAAGTGAAGCTTAGCTTCACTTCAAAGGCCCGGCTTCTTCACACCCACATGCCGCTCTGCCCCGCTCAGCCCCCTCCCCTGAGTCATCCTGCCTGCCCAGACTTCTCCTCCCCCCTAATTACATCCCGCTTTCACACTCGTTCGTTGCATGTGAAAATATTCAAAAAACGTGAAAACATATTTTATTCATACTGTAAAAGCAAAGTAATGCATTTAAAGTTGGAAACCCTTCATTTACATGTTCTAGTAGTTTTGCTGATTTAACTGTTGTGGCTTCATTTGTTGTCCATTATTTAACCATCTTGTGGTCCGGACTCGTAAACACATTCTGCTTTTCAGTAAAACTTAAAATGTGGGAATCAGCCATAAGCAAGTCTGAAAAGCCTCGCGGTGACGTCATCATAAAGCAAAGAGCTTCCAAGTTTAATAGGATTGATTGATGCAACATTTATTAAGACTTGCGTTAAACTTGCTGGTCACAGATGTGTACCATCAGTAGGGCCTGCTCCGCCTTTCATCCATCCTTCTGAGATAGATGTGAGGCACACAGGCAGGTAATATTAACGTGGTATTTACAGTTCTTTTTTAAATTCAAATAGTTTGGCTTTTACAGTTCAATAAAGCAAAAATACACTTTGGAAGCAAACGCTATTTAGAGAAAGAAAAAAAACTTTTGTAGCCTGTGGTCGAACAACCCGTGGCGTTTGTGACCTCCACTCACACCCCCTGGGGCGCAGCACTTCCTTTCCAAAAATGTGAATGAATAAATACGTCCTTCCTGGTAACCTCGCGGGCAGAGGATCCCTGCACAACCACAGAAACAACACAACTTCCGCTGCACGCGCACTTGTGCAACCCGTGCCTGTCCGGGGGACATTGCGTCATCCTGTCACCAGAATAGTAGGCCTGTTTTGCAGCATGAAAATAATTCACAGGGACCCTCGCCTGCCATGGCACAGACTTCCAGAGGTTAGCTTTTTTTTTTTTTTTTTTTTTTTTAAATCATTATTTTGGTGGTTGTATAGCGCTTGTTGTTATTTTAGGCCAGCCTCTAGGCGCTGAAGGCGGGATTAGGGACCATCCGGCTCCGTGGTCTCCCAATGTGGACATAGATAGCCCAGTTCATTTCAGCCCCTCTCAGGACACTGACACGACCCCTGCGCCTAAATACACGCCGCGACGCCCGTTTCCAGGCGCATGCCATACGCAGAAAGACACGTTTTGCATTTTTGAAAGTTCAGCTGCTACTAACATCCCTCCCCCCGCCTCCCCGCCCCGGTGGACCGGGTCCAAATTCACATTAAAGACGCCCAGAACTTCTGTTTGTCAAATGCGCTGGCGCCTCAGGAGCAGTAAATATGTTTACATTATAAAGCGCTTTTACGAACGGGTCGGGGCGGCCCTCCCGCTTGCTGGGAAGTATACACAACACCTAACAAAGGGTCCTGTCATCAGGCAATAACTCCCTAGTGCCAGTTCAATTCACAGTTGCGTCACATCATTCATCACATCATTCATAGAAAGACTTGTCTTGGAAAACAAATAACAAGATGACAATTTGAGGGAAGTTAAGCATTTTAATGTAATCTCTTCAATCAAGCCACTTCGTCTAATTCATGACATTGCTGATTTAGGTCAATGACGACTTAACGTCAGTTTTTTTTTCTCCCCCAAAAGATATTTCACAAATCAGCAGCGAGTTGTTAGGGGTACAAAGGAAATCTTCACACTCTTTTTATACACTTCACTTTTGTGCTAGAAATGCCTGGATTTGACAGACATCTTCCATGGTTTCGTGTAGTGTTTGCTGTAGTGTTATATTATGTTGTTATATATTTATACAGCGGGATCACCAATTCCTTGCCGTCTTGGCGCTCTGTTCAAACCCCAGTCTGCAGCTGTGATTCATCCATCACAGTTTCTGCATTGCAGATTTTGTTGCACGGCCACATTGCTGTGGATAGGTGATTTGGCATAATAAAATCATGTTTTAAAAATATTATTTTATTCTGTGCCAATTGATTGTAGTTTGCACTCGCCACAGGCAGCACAGTCACACACCCAATGCCACTCACACACGCAACGCCACTCACACACGCAACGCCACTCACACACGCAACGCCACTCACACACGCAACTCATCCCCACTCATCCACGCAACCCCACTCATCCACGCAACGCCACTCACACACGCAACGCCACTCACACACGCAACGCCACTCACACACGCAACGCCACTCACACACGCAACGCCACTCACACACGCAACGCCACTCACACACGCAACGCCACTCATCCACGCAACGCCACTCACACACGCAACGCCACTCACACACGCAACGCCACTCACCCACGCAACGCCACTCATCCACGCAACGCCACTCATCCACGCAACGCCACTCACACACGCAACGCCACTCACACACGCAACGCCACTCACACACGCAACGCCACTCACACACGCAACGCCACTCACACACGCAACGCCACTCACACACGCAACGCCACTCACACACGCAACGCCACTCACACACGCAACGCCACTCATCCACGCAACGCCACTCATCCACGCAACGCCACTCATCCACGCAACGCCACTCATCCACGCAACGCCACTCATCCATTTGCAAAACGAAAAAAGTTAAACTCTTCTATTGCGAGACCTATTGCATTTTCAATGCTTGTTGTTGTTGTTTTTAGTTGGTTCTTTCTCTGATCGTAAGGGGGTAGACTTCTCATACTGTTAGGCTCAACTCGCTACCTTCTCTGTCCATTTTGTGCCCCGCTAACAGGCGGGTCTGGGTAGCAAGTGCCACGATACGCTTCGTCCCCCGTTGGCCTACTTACCCTGCCTAATTTAGATATGAGCAGAACAAGGGTTGTTTATGAATACAATACACATTAAAAATACTAATACCTGTTCCCCTCCTTCAGCCATTCCTTTTGCTTAGAGCGCCTGGAATAATCTGAAATGTCACCCTTGCAGGTGAGAGAGATGGTTAGTAGTTGTTTTGGTACCATCTTTGGCAGCGATGACGGGGCAATGGGTGGTGCAAGCTGCAGTGGCCTTCCGGTCGGGACCCTGGCACTTATTATTTTACAAATTAAGCACTGTGCAGGCCTCATGCAGCACATACCGTACTGATGCCACATTCAAGCCCTACCGAAGCCTGAAAAGTAAACAGAACTCATTAATATAACATTTTCCACCTTCTTACCAACCTGCACTGTAGACAGTACATTTTGTATGCGGATAAACGCCTAAATAAGGCAGCGAACTGGAAGAATCAAATTTTACAGTGGTCATTTTCCCGCCAGAAAAGAGACAGGAAACACGCATGAGCTTATGGGCGTGGTCTTCTTATTCATATATATCTCTTTCACCAAACTGCTTTCTGTGAGTTCCATCGCCCCGCCCTCTTTAGAGTTGATTGTGAAACCTCCTGTGTCTGTTCACCACAGGTAATGCAATCAAAAGAAACAAGGGATTACAGGAAGGAACCTTGCGTAATACTGGGCGCTGGTTACCAGCTCCCTTAGATAATGCACGCCTCTAAAATGTAATAAAAACAGCATGTTTCCCATGGCGCTGGAAACTCAGGCCGTTGCACAACTAATGGTTAAACCGTGTTTAAATATCTCTGTTCGCTCACAAAAAGCTGAAGCCTGACTGGCTGTGGCGCAATTTTTAGGTGACAAATGTACATTAAATGATGAGACATTAAAATCTATATCTCATAGATGTGTTTTATACCACAAAAAGACAATTGTTTGATTTGCTTTCTTTTTTCAGCTTTTTTGTGTGTAATATTTTAACCATGGCAGCTCAGACTATTGGCCTGGCCGATGCTTGTTTAAAGTTATCTTATAAACAGTTTGCCTTCAGTTGTTGGAAACTGCCTTTGTGGCATGGGTTTGCTCTGTATATTCTTCTGAACCCCTTGAATATATTTAAAGAATCAGTACTGTTACTGAAAATATCTTCTCTTCCACACCAGAAAAATTAATTTATGTATTCGTGTTTGCCCTCTTTTTTGTCTTTACCTGCAAATCCTTTCTGTTTTGGTATCCTTTCACTATATGTTCTACGGTTATAAAATGTTCACGAATAAAAACAAATTCGTTATTTTATATCGATCACTCTTGCTGCTGTTTAAAAGTTCAGGCTTACTTTGCTCTTACTTGAAATATGTGGGTTTGGTGGAACATGTTTATTTAGACATGACTGGCGAGATAACTTCTGTTCTTTTGCCTGTCATGTCATCCGCAAAAAAATCATATTAAAAATACATACATATAAACATTCACATTGGAGCTGGTGGCCAGGCCTTTTCATCCATTGGTCTGTTCAACTGTCAGTCACATATTGCTTCCACCCAGCACTGCACACAACAGCGGGTCAGCCCTCATCACCCATTGGCTGTCTTGCACTGTGATGGATGGAATGTTCCCCTTTTCACATGTGCACAGTCCCCTGAAAAAAGTGCACCTCAGTGCCAAGGCAGGTGGTGCAAATTTGATGGGCTATGTCTTTATTTTTAAAATGTTATTATTGCCCTTATATTGCATATGTTGGCAAAAAATAGATAACAAATTGTGTGCTTGCCAAGGCCAGATCTATTGGCATTTGCCAATTCATGTTTTGTTTATTCATTTTATATTTCGCAAACATATCTTCAGTGAGGAAGAAAGTGCTATAGCATACTGAAAGCAGGACTTGCATTAAATTCAAAGGGCAGTGGGTGGATAGACCCAGCCTGTGTTACACGCGTGGAAAGGGACCCCTGGAAACCTCTGTGTTCAGCTGCCTCCTGCGTGTGGATTCAGCATTTGATACAAGGCCACCTTGGCACATCACCTGATAAACGTTTTGAGAGATTCCTATGAAGTGAACCACATGGATTTTTCACATAATATGCAACATTTAGGATAGGGCTACAGTCATCATCAGAAGCTGTTTTTTGTAAAGTGCCAACAAACACGCAAAAGGCACCTAAGTGCTGCTAAAGGCAAAGTAACAGGCACAGAATGAGCCAGAAAAGGTAGGTTTTAGAAGGGTTGCTAAATCTTAGAACGCAAGCCATAACATGCTGAGCCGGGGGGGGGGGGAGAATTCTAAATATACAGACTTAATGGACAAAAGACTTACCACATGCATGGGCACTTTTCATTTTTAAGTTAATGGTACATCAAGACAGGTGACTTACTGGACACAGCATAGCATACGCGGATCTTTGCATCCTCTCGTCTTCTCTCTCAATGCACAGTGAGACATCTTCCACAGTGCTGCTCCTGCATGGTCAGCATTTCTGCGGTTGTGCTCGCCCCGAGTAGTGTTCCCTAGCCTGCATGGAGTGTTGGCTCAAGATGGCGGCCGGAAGGGCATGGAGGAAAAGAAGAATGCCAAATGGGAGTTCTTCCCTGCATGCTTGAAAGATAACATCCTTGGAAGAAGTGGGCTTGGTGAGCCTTAGGGTTGCTCTCTTCCAAAACAGTTGCCTTCCCAGTATTTGGTGTCTGAAATTCCCAAAGATGATGCTGAACTGTTACCTCTGACAGCACCTCCTGCCTTGACCCTCTATAAAGAAATCTAGCCTTGAGATGGATGTGTTGCAATGCATGCGCTCCCCTATTTTTGTTGGGTTTATCCCAAAATCTGTAGACTTTTTGTCCTGATTTTTGCTTTACATTTGAACTGGATTTCTGTCTGGAATTCTAATTCTGAAAGACCTTTTATGGGCTTTTTCTCAATCCTTATCAGTGTGGTATTTGGTGCCTTGTTTATCAACTCCTGTAATATTCGTCATATTCAGTCCAAAAATCACTGGTGACTTCCCATCAAGAATTATCCAGTTTGCAATAAGGAGGTTTTGTCTTCCCTTTGTAGCTTTTTCCCCCTAACTGCGACCTTATTAAAGGGACATGACTCAAGCCTGCCGTTAGCATTTTTTTATTTTTTATATTTTTTATTTTACAGCGTTTTATATAGCGCGAACTTGACCCGATTCGGGTATCAGAGCGCTTTACATAGCACCAGTTGCATTACATGAGGACACATTAATTTTTGTTAGGCGCCGGGAGATTAAGTGATTTGCCCAGAATCACAGGATGTTCAGTGTCATTGCTGAGACTCAAACCCAGTTCCCCAGATTCAAGGTCGACCGCCGCTCTGGCCGTCAGGCAAACAAATCTGAATAAACTTCAAGCATCTGAGAAAACGAGGAGAGACGTTGTGCATTATCTTCTAAGGGGATCAAATAGCCTATTGTTTGCCTTGTGTATTGTTTTGAAGATTGAGGAAGGAAAGACTATTTGTGTTCCAGCACTATTAGATGGTAGTGCATGTGGAATGTTTACTGACCATGATTAGGCCCTAAAAATAATATTCCCAGGTGAGATAAAAAGGAGTCTAAGATACTTCAAACTGTTTATGGTACACCGTTAGGTTCAGACACAGCAGGAGAGGTTTCTCTAACATTATGGGTCTACTTTGCAGACACACCGAAGAACTTTATTTTGTTGTAATAACCTATCCTAATTCTGATATGATTTTTGGAATTCGTTGGCTAAAGAGACTAAATTTGTATCTCAGTTGAGCTACTACGACAATATCATTACCTTGACCGTTTTGCCATGATCATGTTATGCTTACCGAGGTTATTTGTCGCCAATTGAGGAGATAAGTACAATTTTCATCAAATTGTCTGCAACACATACCCCTCTCTGTGTAGATGACGGCGCCACAAAACTCCCCAACTGATGCATTCTGCTGCATCTGGTGGGTCATCCTGATGCCTCCCTATGGCATCATTGCAGCATTCCTTTTAAAGTGAGTATTATCCATCTACTGATATTGACTGATCAAGATTAACGCTTCTTTACCATTCAGTAAACCTGCTGGTCTGCTGTGACTTGGCGTTAGAGAATCTGCCACATCGTCATACCGGGAGCCATAAAAAGGAAGTGAATAAGAGCCTTATTAGGTTAAAAATCTGAACTTCTGCTTTGTGTACGCATATTAGATTAACACAAATAAGTTCCTTATCTTGATGTGAGGCACTGAGCCAATAGATGAAGCTCTCTCAAGTTTCCTATTTAGAGCAAAGCTAATTGTCCTACAGAACATATCCCACAGACATGCAGTTTTTCAAAACATTACCCTTCTTTTCTGTCCCACATGATAAAAATTCAGAATTTATTTCCAATTTGAAAGTTGTACCCTCAATGTTAGACTGAGAAAAACAAGACCTTATAGAAAAGAAAGGCCCCAGGAGCATCTGCATTCCCTCTGACCTGTCCTTTGACCAGGGGTTTTTAAATAAAGAAGAAACAGCAATATTTAAATTTCCACTAATATATTCCGCTTTTCGAATAAAAGAATATTTATGTAGCGGTCCTGTGTGCTGAATAAATATTTGTACAACACTGATGGTAGAATTTTTATTGATTTTATATATTTTATTCAAAGTTCGAGTAGATAAGTGCATGCTGAGAGGTGAGTAATTTAACAATGTTACGAAGTAAGGGAACATTTTAGGCACTCTGTACGATTAGCTGGCAGGCTGAAAAGGCGAGGTCTGATCAGGTCCAATTCCCATTCATCCACGCATTTTCTAAGGATGTCAGGCATTTTAATCACCAATGGAATGTATCGTCTGGTCATACCTTTCTTGCCTATCTATTCCAAATTTAACTTGTGCTCTATGGGATTGAAGTCTTGGCGGGCCTGCAGTTTGTCTTGAGGCGGTTCAAGGGCTTGTCAACACTGAAGGTATTTAAAGAGCTGTGTTTTGTGTAGTGCAAAGACATACAGAGAGTTTTTTAAATGATGTGATATGATCCAGAACACATCTGATCCAGGCCCCCCAGCATCGAAATGCCAGTCAAGCTCCATTTTCAGAAACATTCCAGCCTGGCCGTATGGGCGAGCCACCCTGCCACACGGGCGTTTCTCTCGTCGGTATTCCCTGTATTTAACGTGTTTTAGAGGTTTGCGCCAGGGTAGCAGAGCCATTCTGGTAATGGATGGTGGTGCATGGTGGACTATACTTTCATATAGGATGAAATGCAAACTTGGCGGTTTCAGGAGATCCAGCTCCAGCCTGACTGCCACAAATCCAGTTGATGATTGGAATGTCCAGAGAGGTGCAGTAGTACGGGAAGAGAATTGGTACCTCTAACCCAGCAACATGGGTAGCCTGCACACATTTGTTAAATGGCCTCAAAGTGTGCCACCAGCCCATTGAAATTTACTGCCCATTAATTGACGGTCCAAGGAGAATTGGGAGTGACTTGGATACATAGTTATTCTGTAGAATATATAAGAACAGGTGCAGCTGTTTCACTTTGAAAAGAGCCCACCTCCCCTTTAAGGAAATCTGAAGGCAAGCCCATCGCAGCAATTCCTGCCTGGTGTTGTGCCTTATCAGCGAGGGAAACGGCATTAAGAGAGTGGTCGGACCACGCGTGCCATAAGTACTCAAGCGTTACCACGCTTGCCTTTACCACGCATTTACCTTTACCACGCATATTCCTTTACCACACATGCCTTTGCAACGATTTCAATATTCAAGTCCCAACAATTGTGTAGGTCCTTGGTCACCAACATACCTAGATATTTAAAGAGGTCTCTGGCAAGATGCAGCTGAACTTCAGCCAACCATGACTGGCCATGTCCTCTCACCAGGAAGTAAACCAGTTTCCCACAAATCACCTTAAGTCTGGGAAGTAGACCAATTTCCACCAATTCACCTTAGGTCCAGAGGTTTCGCCGTGTATCTGTGGGATCCAAGATAGACTACGAACTGATATGACCAGCTGTTAGATGTATATTAGCATAAAAAGACACACTGTCCTTGGGATCAAAACTCCATTGAAATCCCTCTAGCTGTGGGTCTTACCTGATCCATACTGCTAGAGGTTCAATCACCTACGCAAAGAGGCGGAGAGAGAGCGAACATCCCCAATGGGTGCCTTTCTCCTCTGGAAAGAAAGAAGACGACACTCTGTTTATTGGAACTTAAGTGGGTGGTTAATTAAAGCATTCATGAGTTTGAAATTTCTTTGCTTCTAAAGATTTAGAAATCTGCACTGCATATTTCCATTGGCAGTTGGTTAGTGCAGATGTCATCAGCAGGTATTTCAGAAAGGACACACTATGTTATAACTGGTAAACTGCACATGTTTTCTAATGTCTGGAATACTTTCTTTCTGGATGTGAGTGATTAGTTATCTGGTATGACTTTACTGTAAACCTGTGGAGGGAATGTAAAATTGCGTTTTCGTCATTTACATTGTTAACTTGCCCCTTCCTTATGTTTCATAATTCGATTTTAAAAATAATGTTTTCTCATAGTGCAATGCAAGTGATATACATGCTTTCTCAGTATTCTTTCAGACTGATAAGCCTTTTAGTAAACCTTGTTCCTGTCTTGCTCAGCTGTTGAAGTAAAAAAACATGAAAACTCCTTATGTACGAAAAAGCAGCTTAATGAAGTGCAAAAACCTCACAGCTCTGTAGCTACAAAAGTGCTTGTTTAGGCCTTGAATGTACAAGCTTTAAAAAAGTCAATCGAAGGTAAAATAAAAGTGCACGCTAAGTGGAAAAAGAGAGAAATGGAGAGCTAAAATGGAAGGTTTTCCTATTTTTTTTTTTGCAACATGATTAGCCAGAGGTGGCTGGAAGGCATTAGTCACTGTTTGTGCTGGGCTCAGAGACAGAGTCAGCTATTCTTAAACCTGTAGCCCGGCTGCTGCTGCGCCTGCAGCACAGGAAACCGCCTGACCACAAGAGGATTGATATTTTGAAATGGGTGAGCATGCTCGGTTTGCATCTTTGAGTTAGCAGCTAATCTTTCGCAAGAAACCTCTCAAGAGGAGTTACAACATTTTCTAGCCTGCTCCACCTCCTATCTAAAAATATTAGAAGTGGACTTTCGAACAGAGGGAAACATTCAAACAGTGGAGGAGAGATCCCTTCTTATATTGGTAATGTAGACAGTTGTTGTTACATTTATAATTGGTTTCCAAAGAGTTCCCTGTCTTTTATGTGAAACCGTTTGTGTCCTCCCTCCATAGCACCCGGGTTTAGAAAGTCAATTAAAACATACGAAGCTGGGGGAAATGAATGCAACCGCAGCAGGCTGAGGGGTTGAAGAGTCTGGACAACTCTCATGTTTCAGCATCAGAGCAAAAAATTGTGCTGATGTCTTGGGTCTTCTTCACAGCGTGCTACCCGCCTAAAAGCACTTCAACGCCTCATCAGGGGCAGCAAGCACTATATTAATGCAAACCCTTTTCCTCTTCTATCCCTCCACTATACTTCCCAATCCAAATAACACACTAACATATCCACCTCTCAAATGAATTTAGTATTTCACTATACTAATTCACCACTAATCCTTTATGTGTTCCGGAGTAGCATGCTGCTTGCCGAAAAAGCGATTAGACGCCTCGTCAGGGGTAGTAAGAGCTATAAAAAATGCAATTACAATACAATACAGAGGTAACTATGTGTGGAGGAGATTTACGACTATGCCCCAGCGTAACTCTCTACCTGAATGAATTCAGCAACTCTGGTCTGAGATTAAAGTCAGGCAGTATAGTATGTGTTCATACCGCTTTACAAAATACAACAGTAAAATGACTCCTAATAACTTAACAGCCATGTTTTAGATTTAAATCGGCCACATGCAGCTTTGTATAGTGTACGCAGTGATCTCTGTCTACGCTAAGTAAATCAATGTCTAAGCTATGTAGAACTGCACGCTGAAAAACAATAGAGGAAACAACTATCACCTGAGAAAAATAATACTGACCCGACAAACATTCCTCCTGGGAGCAGATATATAGAGCCCGTACCCTGTGGCAGATGTGGGATGAATTGTGTTTTTTGAAAATTAATGAAAAGAAAATCAGATTGGAATGTTTACATTATAATAATGTGATTTGTATAGGTGTCTGTAATGATTTCAGGTAATTTTCACTTTAATTTTATATATTTTTAATCATATTTTAATATATTTAAAATTGAATGTAAATGAGTGTTTGCAATGTCCAAGTTTGAATTACCATTATTACATCAATTTTATATTTTCATTTTATGTTATTTTTTAATTTTATTTTAATATTATTATGTTTTGATAGATACAGGTGTCTGCACTGTGTTTTGATTCATGCTGTTAATATTATTCGCTGTCTTCATTGATTCCCTTGCAATATCTGTGAGTGGCCAAGTGAGTAGTCTGTTCTACCCCAAAGCTTTCTCAGTGGTGTAGCTAGAGCTAGGCGCGATCCCTGAGTTTGCCGCCCAGTGACGACCGGTGCAGGTAAGAGTGGGAGAGGGTGGCAACAGATGACGATGAGCGGGAGAGCGACAGAAGATGATGGACGAGGAGCGGGGGAGCAAGAGATAGACGATGACGAAGGATAATACATTAAAAAAAGAACTTACCTTGCTCTCACCCCGCCCCAAAAAAGTGCCGCCCGGGGAGAACCGCCAACCCCCAGCTATGCCACTGAGCTTGTTTGGAGTAAATATAAACCTGTTTGGGCTGTACTACTACTGAAGTACATGTGGATTTAGTTTAAGTAAACAGCAGTTGACTGTTGTTGCATTTAAAACGCCTCCTTCGAGCTCCTCCTTAATTTTCTCTTTCCTCCTCTGACTCTGTAGTAAATACTCCCCATTTTCCGGCCACTACCCCTTGCACTCCCACATTTACACCAGAAATGTAGACCTGTGTGTGATAAGTGCCCTGCAACCATGATGGAGAAGTCCACATATTAGACAGGACAGGCATGGGCGTAGATCTGCACCCGTACCTAAAAGTGGATTGCATGTGTAAGTATGTGATGTAATAGTACTGGAGTACTATTTTACATACTCCAATATGCTTTGGTGGAGAAGGCACACGTAATTATGCAAAAAAGTGATGGATAGAAGGCTTGAATTAATATCTATTCCTGGTACGGGCGGAGAGGGTAGGTGATCCAGTGCTGTCCCCCTGCTTGGACATGGCACCTAATTTGGAGGCGCCCATTCAACTCACCGTACCAGCTGAGACGATTTACCCACAATAGGGTGGTCCTCAAACAAACACTACAGGAGCAACCGGAAGTAGTGTCTCCTTGATGTTAGTTAGCTATTAGCTGCACCATTTAGTGTAGATATAATATTTCACTTTTTTACATTATAGGTCCTGAAGAATTGCCACGGTATTTTATAACCAACAGGCAAGAAACATGTCGACTCTAAGAGCTGAGCATAGTTTCAACTGACCACCCTTTCATAGGGGCATTGCCACTCTACACGTTTTTAACAAAGTGGATTACCAACCGGAACATAACTTTATTTGGAATATCCAACCTTTTTTAACACACTCACTGTACTTCACCATATCTACACCTCCACGGGCCACACACCCCCACTTCATCATACGGCAAAGGAACAAAATATCTCCGATAACGAGCCCCTTCGCGGGTGCCCATTGGGCATTGCAGTGCCGGCCCAACGAGGAGCAGGTCCAGATGATGAAGCATGACACCTAGCTTGCTGGGTGTGCGAGGACCCTAGTTCCGCAAAAGCGGGATTCCCACAACCCGCTTTCTCCTAGTGCATTCCTCCACCCCCTCCACCACCACTCAATTGCTGGCGGTTGGCTCCCACACCTAGACTTCCTAGGCACCGCTCATAGAGGAACAGTGTCTACTTTTTTGTTCGTAGGACCTGATAGGGCATGTATGCTGGACCTCTTTAAAAAGCCCTTCTGGCCCCACTTTTGATAAAGAAAAGTTGAATTAATATCAGACACATGTAATCAGACGAGTCACATCCCACTCAATCATTATTTATCCATTACTTTTTGATATGCTACAGTGAGATGATCTAGGAGGGATGGGTATGCCCAGACCTGGGTCCAGTACCCACTGTGCCACTGGAACCAAAGTATACCTGACTGATGAGCCCAAATAAGGGCAAACCGGTTTTGGGTTGTTTATGTTCCAGTAGTGGGAAGACCTGACCTGGCAGTCCGGGCCGGACTTTCCCTAATGGAGCAGGGTCAAGACTGATTTGCACATGGCTGGGTCCAAACTGAGATGGCATGGTGTTCAAACTAAAGACGGGCTGGGATACAGCCCAGAGCAATTACCAGTAGCTGAAAATCTAGCATTCCATGCTTTGAATACTTAAAAGGTTTGTTTTGCAGCAATAAGTTTATACAAAGATAATTTGCATTTAAGTTTCACAACAAATATTATGCACTGTGGTTGTCATTTTTAACAAGGAGTAATAAGTGAGCTTAAACCGAATTCAGGAATTGAATGCCATTTGGAGCATGGGTTTTTGTTTAATTGCTTTTTTAAAAATATATTTTTTGAGTTTAATATTGCACAAGCTCGACACCAAGGTATCACAGCGCTTTACATGAGCACACTTTGCGTTAGAGACGGTCACATTCCTTTTATTAGGCACGGGGGGATTAAGTGATTTGCCCAGATCACAGGATGTTGAACGTCCCTGTTGAGACTCGAACTCCGTTCCCCAGCTTCCAGGTCGACCGGTTCAAAAGTATTATCACAAAAGAATGCCCTGGAAAATAAAATATATATGTGATCAGGGCAAACAAGCATTTGTCAGAAAAACCGGCATGGCTGTACTGGGCCAGTGCAGAATGGGCGTCTTGTCACTTCTACTACTCCAGGCATTATGATGAAGTGCAATAGTTTTAGTATGCAATATTTAACAATATATTTTAGTTGGATATGTATTTTTATATATGGTGCTATTTTTGATATGGTATTTTAATGCTTTCCTATTTAAATTGTCATATTTTTAGTATTGTAAATAATTCTGTTGTCTGTTTTGTATTAGGTTGTGGTATACTTTTTAAGATCTCTGTGATCGAAAATAAAGTTATGATGATGAATCAATGTCCGTGGTGGCACAGCATAAGTGTGGAGACCCTCTCTATCGATTTTGACCCCTGATATCAGCCTATTTCAAAATCTCCTCACATCCTGGGGCTATAAGGAACATGCCACCACAGCCAAGCTCGGGTCTGCTTCAGTGCTGGACGCGAAGTACAGTCTGGATAGTGGGGTGTGCATAGAGGCAGAAATGGGCTCTGAGGTGTAAGGAAATGCAGAATTGCAGGGTGTGTAGAGAACCAGTAATAGACTAGAGGAAAGCATCACTGGCACTGTCAACTGAGTCTCTCTGTGTTTACAGAGCGAGTGGAATGTACTGGTTTGTTTGTTCCTGTTACAGCAGGACTCATTTGCACAAGATGGCCCTTGCCTGAAGTGGCATAGTGGGTGAGGAATGATGGACAGGCATGTAGCCTGAGCGAATGCCAGTGTCTGAGACTTTTACAAGCATTGCACCCATTGCCTCTGTGTTTATTTTTCCCTCGTCATCGTCTGTCGAAATCCCCCCCATCCCGGCCCCACCACTCTTACCTGCACGGGCCGCGGCTGGAACTGAACGCTCCAAGTATTTGTCTCTGTTCGGCGGACTCACCTATTTTCTAGAAAAGTGATAACTCCTACATGCTGACCACCTTATGTGGAGTTTAACTTTATGTCCCTAATTTTCACCAGTGAGAGCATAAAAGTTGATGAATTTGGTCCACAATGCTTTGTGCCCTCTGTTGCAGGGGTTTCAAAACTCTTGTACTGCAGAGCAACTTGGCAACATTCCAGAGGTGAGGCCTGGTGCCCTTGCGGCTGCAATACACCACATACTACCAAGAGCAAAGCCACAGGACTAACATGAAGAACCGGTTTCCACAATTCCCAGGAGTTCCCAATACTCCTCTAGTGGTTTCGATTGCATATTACAGACACAATGTTGGCTTTCAACAAGGAGGGACCAACATACTCCAGGTACAGCCAGAACCCAGCCCATCTCAAGAACTTCCTTGGGGCTCTCCAGTGAAGCATGTTGCAACATGTACCTACCACCAGCGCTGCAAAGCAAAGGTCTAACAAGCCATAGTTGAAGCTGCACTTCTAAAATGGCTTTGGCCACCGTGTGTGCTTGTGCCATCTACACATATTGTATGCTTAAAATCAAAATGATATCTCATTTGTGTTTTCTCTACTTTGGGAAATCTGTTTGTCAAACCCTAGAGGAATGGTCTTCAAACTTTTAATGCTGCTACCCCGGCTTTTGTATACAAATATAATTAATCGGGACCCTGCTGAACTACAAACATATTTTCTCACAATTATTCTATCTATAAAAGTGGAAGTTATTAACTTGTTTAGCAAGCCAAACACTGCAGTTATGTTCAGTTATCCCTTTGTAAAATGTAGTCAAATGCATGATTACCAACATTCTGCTCTGTCTAAAGACATACAAGTATCCATAATTCAGAAATAGGGATGAGGGACTTTGATCCCCATAATTTGACACCTACGTCAGCCAGGACATGAGTGACAAAAGAAATAACTGATGGCCCGTTAGAGAGTGGCACACTGCTACTGCGGGTTCCTTTACTAAAAACACAGCACTGGCGTTGTCTATATTCTCCATCGGTGTAAAAAATGCTCCTTTGGGCCACAGCATGGCTCCGCCCCTCATATTAATTGAGGGTACCCTTAGGGAGACCCACCGCACAGTTTGAAAAGCTCTGCGTTAGAGTATCTCTTACTGGGCATCTGGTGCAACTCCATAACGCTTTGGATAGCCCCTGTCCATATTACCTCATATGTATGTGTGTTTTTATTGCAATGAGGATAGTAGTGGGTTCTATTCGCTAGGAAGGGTCTTGGGGAAACTCTGGACATTTTTGATTTTATCTTTTTTTTTTTTAAATACCTTTTCAATTTCAGGGTTGGCCAGGGAAACAAAGGCAGCCCTGGAAAATGTAGTAATACCAGACTCTGAGTGTACTACATGAGTTTGAACATCGTATGGTGTGTTGTGGCTAAGCAGTGAGAGGAGCGTCTCCATGCTATGCTATAGACAAGGTGCCTGATTCACAGTTCTCTTTGTGTCTGGAGTAGTGTTTTGGTGACTCCTGTTCCAAGTCCCTACTGCTTGAAGTAGACCATCTCCTGACAGTCAAGACCTTCCTAATTCCAGTGCTTTATCAAGAACCCAAGAACAAGTAGATGCCTCCCCTCAGTTCTGCATATTTACTTACACCCTGGGTGTGTGTATGGAAGGATGTGACATAACCCACGTGAACCTAGCCACAAAGTACTGCAGCACTACATAGAGTTTTGCTTTTTAGAGGTAACTACAAAACAAGGGCTTAGCCAGAGTGCACAGCCCTGACAGGCAGGACCATTTTGGGTTGTCCTGGATGGTGTAACTGAAAATTGTCAGCTGCCCAGACTGCTGCGAGACACAAGTGGTGTACTGGTGGTACCGGGTCACTATTTTGCAGGACAAAAATATCTCGACCACTGCTTCGACCTAACCACTGCCTTGCATGTTGGATCTAGTGTAAATGGATGAGAAGTTAGGAGTAGTAAGTATATGCTTGCCCTACGATGTAGTTGTAGAAGACATTTTTAGGTCAATTTTGTCTACTTTGACTTAGGGATGTTCAGTCACATGGGTGATATTACAGCTGTAGCTATCAGTCTTTTAAAACATCACGAGTGGAAGATGTTAGGGTAGGAAGAGAGATGCCAGAATCTCTCGTTCATATGTACTGAACTTGAAAAATGAAGTGTTTGCTGGGTGGTGAAAGAGTGCCTGTATGTAAAGTATTAAGTACGGACTAATTCCTAGATGACCTTCCGGAGAGGTCAGTCAGCCTCCATATTGCTCCCACTTCTCTCGACAAAATGACCTCAACCGTTGAGGACAAAATTGTCTTCTAATCTCTCTTTTTTTTTTTTTTTTTTTATTTGAAAAGGCTTTTATTGGCATCAGCAAGAATAAAAGAAACATACAAAAATATATATATAGGTGGAGTATACATTGGCGGTTTTTATATCTACAGTCCATTTGTGGATGCGTGCTCTTTTCGTTTTTTTTCCCCCAGTTAAGAGGAGGGAAAGAAAAGAAAAAAGGAGAGAAAGGAAGAAGAAAGGGGGGGGGGTGTCTCACACTTGTTGTTGTCCTTTACTGGGTTTTCCTCAGGTGCTCGTCGAGTGGGCCCCCCACATGTGTACTTTGGCGTTGTGTTCTTTCGAGAAGTTGCCTGTTATGTTGTCTGCTCCTCTCAGGAAGGTGACCCAATTAATCCATGTTTTAAAGTTTGCTTTGGCTGTGTTCTTCCAGTTTGTCAGGATTATTTTTAGGGCCGCTGTGAGGAGCAGGTCTAGTAGTTCTCTCTCCTCTCTATTTCTTAAGTTCGCGGTCAGGTGTTCTGTTGCTAGGCTTACGAAGCTGATTGTTAGGTCAGCTTTGAGCATGTCGTTTATGAAGGTGTTGATCTGTGCCCAGAACCTCTTGACTTTCACGCAGTTGAAAATGAGGTGCTCGAGGGTGCCTTCTTCTTTCTGGCAGTTCCAGCAGTTGCCAGACTCTGCGATGCCGACCTTATGGAGCTTGGACGGTGTCCAGTAGGCCCTGTGGAGGAGCCAAAACTTTGTTTGCGCTAGTTGTGGGGTAACTTTGTTTGTTGTCGCTGAGCTCCACATTTTTGCCAGTTCTTTTTCATTTAGTTGCCTGCCCAGGAGCGTTTCCCATGTGTTGGTTGTTTTCTTGTTCTGCGCCAGTGTGGAGGGGCTCAGGAGCTTGTAGATCTTTGCAGTTTGGTGGCCTGCTGAGTTGAGGATTTGCATGTATTTGATGATGCTTGGTTCCTCTTTATGTAAGTTCGCTTTCGTTATAGCTGTCTTGATCTTGAGGAAGTTGTAGAGCTCTTGGTTCGGGAGGTCGTGTAGCTGCTGTAGGTTTTGGAACGTCAGCGGTCCTCGCTTGGTTTCCATCTGTTTGGGGAGGCTAATTCCTTTCTCGATCCATATGTCGTTGTGCATTGTCGCTCCGTGATAAGTTACTTTTGTATTGAACCAGATAGATTCCCATGCTGTACATTTCAACTTCTGCGTCATGCGTCTGTCTATTTTCATCAGCGCTTCCCTCGTGTGTTTCAGTATGGTGTTGGTCCTTTGGGGGTGTCTGTTTGCTGTTAGAAGGGCTACTGGCTTGAGCCCTCCCAGGATGTCCTCCTCTACCTCTAGCCAGACTGGTTTGTATGTTTGTGTGTCGTCTATCCAGGCTATACCCTGTCTCGCCAGGCAGGCCGTTTGGTATGTTTTGAAGTTTGCCAGATTGAGGCCTCCAAGGTCCTTTGTCAGTCTCAGTTTCTGTAGGCTTATTCTGGGTTTTTTGTTTTTCCATAGGAAGACGTTGATAAGTTTGTCTAGTTTCTTGTGGAAGGCTTCTGTCATCGGGAGTGGTAGCATTGTTAGCGTGTAGTTTATCGCCGGCGTTATCATCATTTTGATGGTCTCTATCCTTCCCCACCAGCTTATGTATTTTGGCGACCATAGTTCCAGCCTTTCTTTTATTTTTTTCAGCGTGAGGTCCTCATTGTGTTGGAGCGTTGATGTGAGGTCCCTTCCAAAGTGCAGTCCTAAGTATTTTAGTGGTTTCGTCTGCCATGCCAGTCCGGAATCTCCTAGGACCTCTCTTGTGGTGTGGACATTCATTGGCTTGCACTCCGATTTATCTTTGTTGAGTTTGTAGCATGAGGCTCCCGCGTACTCTCCTATTGTGACCATGAGCGCTTTTATTGACGGAGATGGGTTTGTTGTTGTGATTAGGATGTCATCTGCATACGCCGCTAGTTTGACTGTCTTCTCTTTGATCTTGACGCCTGTTATACCTGTGTTGTCTCTAATTCTGGCTAGAAGGGGTTCCAGAGCCAGCAGGAAGAGGCCGGGGGAGAGGGGACATCCTTGTCTGGTGCCTCTTCCCAGCGTGAGCGTTTCGGATGCACTTCCGTTCACCACTATTTTTGCTTTTGGTTTGTTGTAGAGGGCCATAACCATTGCTATGTATTTTTCCCCCAGTCCGAATCTTCCCATGCAGTTTTTTAGGAAGGGCCACGAGACTCTGTCAAAAGCTTATTCCGCGTCCAGCGCTATCATGACTGCTTGTTCACTGCTCTGTGTTGTGTGATTGATCAGGTGGCATAGTAGCCTTGTGTTGTCCTGCGATAGCCTGCTTTTGATGTATCCCACTTGTGAAGTGTGGATGATGTCTGGGAGAACTCTGTTTAGTCTATTGGCCAGAATCTTTGCGTAGACTTTGCAATCAACATTTATTAACGAGATGGGTCTGTAGTTCTGGGGGTATTGTGGGGCTTTCCCCTCCTTGGGGATTATGGTGATGTTGGCCTCGCTCATGGACTCCGTCATCCTACCGTTCTGTATGCATGCCGAGTATGTTTGTGCCAGTAGCGTTTTTATGTGGTGGCCGAAAGTTTTGTAGAACGTTGTGGAGTATCCATCTGGCCCTGGCGCTTTGTTCTGTTTTAGCTGGCTTATTGCTGTTTCAATCTCTTTTTCTGTTATATCGGCTTCGAGCGATGCCCTCTCCTCCTCTTTGAGTTCTGGCAGATTGGTGTAATTGAGCAGAGTTAGTCCTGCGTCTTTGCTCAGGTTCTTATCCTCGGCGTATAGTTCTTGGTAGAACTGTCTGAAGACTTCTAGTATTCCTTTGTTCGTTGTTTGGGACTTATTCGTTCGGTCTGTTATCGCTGCGATCGTGTGCTGCCTTTGTTTTGCCTTTAGGTAGGATGCCAGCTGTTTCCCTGCTTTGTTTGCTGCGCACAAGTTGACTGATTTGAATTTTGTTAACCAGGACCCTGCTCTCTCGCTTAAAATCTTGTTCAGTTCGTATTTCTTTTTCGTGAGCAGGGTGAGTGTGTTCTTATCTGTTATGTTTGCGCAGTGACCTCTCTCCAGTGCTATTATCTCCTCCTCTATTTCGGAGATTTTCTTGTTTCTGCCTCTGTTCATCCTGGATTTGATGTTGATTAGTTTCCCCCTTAGTGTCGCTTTGAGGGCGTCCCATATGATGCCCTTCCCTACTTCGCCATTGTCATTGTGCTTGAGGTAGTCTTTAATTACGTCTTCAATTTCTTTCACGTTTTCTCTGTTCTGGAGGATGTCGTCGTTAAGTCTCCATCTTCTCGTTGGGTTTTTGTTGTGTTTGCCGCTTAGAGTGAGTGTTATGTGAGCGTGGTCCGAGATAGTTATTGGAGCTATCTCCGTTTCTTCTATAAGGTGCGTGTGGGTATTGGACATCAGTATGTAGTCAATCCTACTGTAGGAGTTGTGTGGATGTGAGTAGAACGTGTACTCACGCGCCGTTGGGTGCTGTAGCCTCCATGGGTCTGCTAGATGCTGTTTGATGCACAGGTCTTTCAGGGTGTTGTTGTTGTTGTTGGAGTCATGGCTTGGTCTGTTCGGGTGCCTGTCTGTTGCCTGGTCCATCGTCTTGTTCATGTCCCCTGCTATGACCAGGAGGTGTTCTTGGGGTAAGCCGGATAGTTTGCTGTCCACTTCCTGCCAGAATTGTTTATTTTCAGAGTTTGGGCCGTATATGTTGACCACATGTATTCTGTCGCTCCCTCTCTGGACGCTTGTTATCAGCATGCGTCCATCCTCGTCTGCGTCTGTTTTTTGTGTTATTAGGTTGGCCCTCTTGCTCAGGATCGTTATTACTCCTCTTTTCTTCCCTTTTGCCGGTGAGCAGAGTACTTCCCCTATCCATCTTGCTTTGAGTTGCTTTGCTTCTTCCTCTGAGAGTTTGGTCTCTTGCAGCGTGTATACGTCCCCCTTTAGTTTGGCCAGGTGCTCTAATATTTTCCTACGTTTGACCGGATGATTCAGTCCTTTAACGTTCATGGATACCACCTTCAGGTCAGTGGACAGGCCAGCTTTTGTTGGGTCTGTCACGGTGGGGCGGTGTTATCGCTGATGCTTTTTTTTCCGTACGTTTTGGCGCTGGCCTGTATGTCCGTTCTCCGTGGTGCGTCTTGTGGCCCCCCCAGGGGTTTGGAATGCACGGTGTGGGATGAGAAGTGAGAGATGAAAAAGGTAGGGGATGAGAAAAGAAAAATGAAAAAGGAAAGGGAATTTTTTTGTTACACAAATGATAGCTGTATCATCTACCGTCTTGTCCACCTGCCCCGCTTTCCCCCTCTGTCCCCCCCCCCCCCTCCCCCCGTCAGTAGAAAACCGGGTGTGCGACAGCAAGGGTCCTCACACTCCCCCCCAAGTCCTTGCATAGTCTCTACTGTTGAGTTGAGCACATGCCATAAGGGTCCATCCGTAGAGATGGGAGAGGTCAGGGAATAAGACGTTAAAATAAAAGGATATGGCTGTTGTTGTTCTCCTTCTTCTTCCCGTAGTTGTGGTGGCACTGCTGAGGTAGCTGCGGTTGCTCTTGTGTGTGTTTGTCTGAGGTAGATTAGTTCGTTTAAGTTCGAGTTTTGTACGTGTACGTTAAACGATTCCCCTTCCTATTCCTCCCCTTCGTTCGTTTCATCTGAGGATGCTCTTCGCTTTGCCCCCGGGCTTGGTAGCTCCATTTCTTCTGGTGCCGGGCCTTGTAGGTATTTGTGTAGGTCGTTGGGGTCGTCGAAGATTCTGCTTCCGTGCCTGTCTGTTACTCTCATTTTGGAAGGACCCGCAAAAGTGAAGGCAATGTTCTTTTTGCGCAGATGTTCTCTCTGGGCTAGGAAGCCTTTCCTCACCTCGACTGTTAGCCTGGAGAAGTCTTGGGTGATTGTTACCTTGCTCCCGTTTATCAGCATCGGGCGGCCCTTCCTGGCTACGGAGAAGATCGCGTCGGTGTGATTGTCTCTTAACGGTTTGGATATTATAGGTCTGGGGGCGTTACTATTCGCTTGCTTTCTGGCAGGTATGCGATATGCTTTGGTGATTTCGAGCGGTTTGTCGAATCTGAGTCCAGTAAGTTTGGGTATTAGAGTTTCCAGCATTAGGGCGCATGCCCCAGGTGTGTCTTCTTCCCCCTCGGGCACTCCCAAGAGTCTTATATTGCCTTTGCGGCTTCTGTCCTCCTGCTCCGCCATGGCTTTTTGTAGTGCTGTGGTTCTCTTTATCACCAACCCCAGGTCTTTGTGTGTTATATTGGCATTGTCCTCCAGCTGGCCTATCCTTTTCTCTGCCTCGTCAATTCTGCCATTGGCTTTGCTTTGCTCTGCTCTAATCGCTATTAGTTCCATCTGGATGCTGTCCACTGTTTTTTTCGTGGCTTTTGCTAGCTCGTTTCCTTCCGTTATTTTCTTCAGGAGAGTTTCAAGTGTGATAGTCCCGTCACCTTGGCTGCTGCGCTCCTTGGCCGGTGAGGCGGGGGTGTCATTTTTGCTTTTTTTCAGGTCGTTTGTGCCTTGTTTGCCATCTCTCCCTGCCATGGCGTCGGAACCTCTTCTAACCTGTTGCGTCTGGGGTTTCCCTTCTATTAGCTGTTGTTTCGTGGCGGCCTTTTTTTGCCCCTTTTCTTCTTTGTTTCTCAGGGTGTTTATTGCCGTTAGGGGGCTGTCCCTGAACCTGGGTGGCCACTTGACCACTCTAGTTTTTGTCCTGTACTCCGCCAGCCTTTTGCAGTGCCCCCCCTTTGTGTTGCCTTTTTTTCACTCTTTCAGGCTCTGTTACTTGTCGCTCTGCTCCTTCTGCTGCTTCTGCTGGGGGTGTCGACTGGTTGGCCGGGGATGTGGGCCTTTGCTCTGGCTTGATGTTTCACGACTTGTGGCAGTTCTGCTTCTCTAAGACACCTAAGTTCTTTCCACCCTGCCCGGGTCTGGCCTGCTGCTCTTTGTGCTTACGGCATGTGGTTTACTTCGGCGTGCGTCTTGTTTTGGCTGCCCCTTTCGCACCTTGTTTCCGTGCTTGCTGCCTTGCGACTGCTGCCTGCACGCTACCCCTGCCGTTTGGGGGGTTGGCCACTCTCTGGGTAGCTCTGCGCTAAGTTGGTGCCCTCGCGCCGCTGCTTCCTCAAGATGGCAGCGCGCTTGTCTAGTGCCTTCCCTGAGATGGCCGCCCCTTCCTTCTGTGCTTCCCAGGGTGGGTGCGTGGTGTTGCCGTCACTGCTTGCACACTTGGGTGTACCCGCTTCCTCTGCTCGCTCAGGTTTGTTTACTCTCCGCTTCTCCTTCTCCAAAATGGCCGCTTGCTCGCCTCAGTACCTCTCCTAAGATGGCCGCCCCCTTCTGTGCCTCTCCCAGGTAGACGCCTCGTACTTCGAGTGAGCGTTTTTGTTTTTCCTCTTCCTTTATTTATTTTATTTATTTTTCCCCTCTGCTGCGCGTCGGCACTTGCCTTCCGCTGGCATGCCGTTTCAGCCTAGAGCGCTCTTGCTTGCAGGCGACTTGGTGGTGAGCTCTGTGCTTCCCGGCTGCCGCTTCCTCTCGGACCTCTTGCGCCCCCTCTGTCTTGCTTGTACTTTGTCTCCGCCGACCGCGCTATCGCCTTGTAGTTCCCCTTTTGCGCCCTGGCGTTGTGTTCCGCTCGGGTGTACGAGCCCCTCGCCTCTTTCCTCACCCAAGATGGCCGCCTTGTCTGCCTCGTCGGTAGGCGGGGGGGGGGGGTTGCTCGCCGCTTCACATGCGGGTTCGAGAGGGTGATGCTTCTACTCCCTTCTATGGGCCTTTGGGGGGGTCTGCGCCTACGTTCGGGTGCTCTTACTTGGTGGCTCAGTGGTCGCGTTTCCGTTTATCCCCTCTCGGGTCCCTCCGCCATCTTGCGCCTCCTCTTTCCTCCTTCCCAGCTCGCTTCTTTCCTCTTTTTTCCGCTTCTTGGTGGATGCAGCTCGACTTGAATCAGCTCTGGTGATGCCCCTTGTGTTCATGCACCTCCTCTTTCGACTGTTGTCGCGTTTCGCCTCTCCTGCTCGCCGTTCTTTGACTTGGGGGTCGGGAGCTCCGGACTTAGGTCTGCTTCCTCCTTGCCATCCAAGCCACGCCCCCCTAATCTCTCTTTTTTTATTCTACATCAATCGCAGATTCATTTTCATGTGCACTAAAACAAACTCACCGGCAGCAGTTGCGTCACTTTTTGTACAAATTTAGTTGCCGGGCAACTAAATTTATACAAAAAATGACAAAAATCTGAGTCATAAGCAAAAACTAGGGAATGCAGACATTTTCCACAGAATGGGCAGGCTAGCAGCTGAGTGATTGTTGGCAGACAGTCAGCTTCTGACAAAGGAAACCCATTGCTTGCCACATCTGACAACACTTAAGGAAGCTGCAAGGACTGTGTTTACCGAAGAGCCATATGCAAGGTCATCCAATGACTGGCTCAAGCAAACGTTCAACAATCAGTGCTGAATTTAAGCCGGTGGTTCCCGGAGCTGGACACTTAATCATCAACACCAGCACTTTTCATGAGCACCAGTTAAGGACTTTCATTTATGGTATGCACAGGGAGATTGAGTAATTTACCCAGAATCACAGGATGTTGAGCCGACACCGAGACTGGAACCTGGTTCCCCAGCTCCAAAGCCGGCAGCTCTTGTCATTATGCCACATCCTCTCCCCACTATCATGGTTAGTAGTTGCTTTGTTTTAGGGGGCGCTAACAGAAGAAGTGGGCTGATGCAAGCTGCCTCCTGGCGAGAGCCCCGGCACTTATTTTGTTTTTACATAATAACCACTGGGCACAATGTACAGTTTGTTTCTTGAATCTTATATCTTTATGCTCTTCCCTGACTCCCATTGTTTTGAAGAAGATGCTGCTGTTCTAGGAAGTAGTCTAGTCATGAGCTGCATGTTGTATCTCAAATATGTGTCTCCCCGAGTGATATCAGCTTTACTATCAGCTTTACTACTATAGCGGATAATGTGATTAAGTTGGATAGCCTGCAATTTTAGGGCCCCCTACTTGCATTTTTATGTCTGGCTTAATACCACAGCTTAGGTGGTGTAACATTAGCCCCCACAGCCCCTGCGGTGCGGAAGGCCCGCGAGCTCCAGTGGGCCCCCGCAGCACAGCACAGTGACTGGGTCTGGGAGGTGTTAGGTGGTGGGTGGGTGTAAAGGGGTTGTACCCTGGTGCACAAGCCGAGCCCTGAAAGTATTTAGCATGTAAACCATACAGCAAACATCTTGTAAAAATACAATATTTTTTTTTAGAATTAAAGTGTCTTTTTTTTACATGCGCAAGTGTTTCACCGTATACATCTGATTGTATCACTGCATCCAATGGCATTTATTAAAAGAGATGGAGTCAGTGCTTAGTTTGTAAAATATTAAAGGGTCCATTAGGATGGCTGGCGTACTTTGCCCGCCCGCCATCCTTGTGCAAAACGGGACCGCCCGCCATAGGAGCGGCGGTCCCGCCTTGGCCATTAGGATGCACCCGCCACACTGGCGGGCGCATCCTGTATTTTTACCATTGCGGCAGTCGGTGCTGAAAGCACCGACTGCCGCAATGGTAATATGGCGGGGGGAAAATGGGTGGCGGTGGCGATCCGCCCGACATCGTAATGGGCCCCTAAGTGTCAGGGCTCTTACCAGGAGGCCGCTGCAGCTTGCACCACCCATCGCCCTTGTCATCGCTGCCAAAACACCTACTATCCATCTCTCTCGCATGTAAATGCGACAGTTGAGATTATTCCAGGTCCCCAAAGCTAAAGGACTGGCTGGGGAGGCAGGTATTAGCACTATTTTAATGTACATTGTATTCATAAGCAACGTTGTTCTGCTCATCTCTAAATTAGATGAGCAGCGCCACCATGTGATAGACTGTTCTAAGTATGGTGTTGACAATTAGGTGCCGAGCACCGGAAACCATTTAAGTGCCAGTGGTGAGCACCGGGACCCCCCAGCTCAAATTAGGCACTGGATGGAGTGATAGCTTTTAAACTTTACTGTTCCCTCCACACTGACAACAATGCCATTGGTGAACTAAGAGGGATGTGTACGCCGTAATATGTGGCCTAGATTCTTGGATGGAGCAACACTACAATGTATTAAATCAAACACAAGAAGTTTTTGTGAAACACACGTCCTAAACTTGCATATTTGAAGCCATTCTCAAATATGACAGCTAAAAAAAGGTTGCTCGGTAAATTAAAATATTTGTCAGGGATCACACAATTTTATGGAGCAAGGAAGCCAGGATAGAGCCCGGGTTTTCTAGTTCCAAACTATACAGCACTGAAAGTGTATCTCTTGCTCTTGCCCACTCCATTTCACTTCAAATGTTATTGCTTTGCTTATAATTCTTGCTGCATGAGGCTGAAGCATAGGTAGTAGACAGAAGACACGTCAAAGCTTGGCTCGCGTTGGGCTCGAGGGACCAAGAGTACCTCGAGCTGAGCCAGAGCCAGGCAGCTGGCAGGAGCTTTCAGTGGCTCACCCAGCTGTAGTGCTTAATTTCTAAAAGTACAAGCACTGGGTCCAAAGAATTTTTCAGAAGCCCTACACTTGCGCTGCCCAATGTCAGGGTTGCTGAATACCAAGGATGTTTAGCCTTAATTCCACCTCATGCCTCTTTCATCTACCACTCTACACCCCCTACCCCTTTAGCCCACTCCTGCAGGTTCCTTTTCATCACTGCTTTCTCCCTCAGACATTGTTTTGCCATCCTTCTTTTCCTAGTTATTTCCACCTATGCTGCCTTTCTCTCTCATGCCCTGGGTCAAAGTCTGCGAAAAATAAGTCCCGGTCCCCAAAAATGAGTGCTGTAGGCCTCACCTGCACCTACCGGCTCAAATTTAGCACTGCTTTAGAAACACAAAAAAGCAGAGCCCTGTTATCTTCATCACTTTATCCACTGAATTTGAAAAATGTTCTGAAATAGTCTAAAGAAAACTTAAAAACTGAGGGTCGTGCGTCACTTTTTTAAACGCACATGTCGCGCTGTGTGCCTGCCTGTATTTACAAGGCCACATAAAGTTACCCTGTGTGACTTTTCATGACCTTGTAAATATGGACCCCTTTCATGCAGTACTTTGCGTAAAAGGGGCGTACCATGGGTGTTGCTGTGGGTGTTCCCACACAACATCCACGGAACCTGACACATTCCCAGATTTTCAAAGTGTTGTAAACCTGGGAATGCGTCAGAATCGAGTGGCGCAATGAGGAGAAATGTTTTAACTTCTACTCATTTTTGCTCTTTCTATGGGGCATATTTACAAGGGCATAGCGCTACCTGAGCGTCACGTTTACTGACGCTCCGGTGGCGCAATGCCCTGCTCCATATTTACAAATCGGTGCTTTTCATGCATCACTTTGCGTGAAAGGTGCGTGCAGTGGGTGTTGCTGTGGATGTTTCCATGCAACAACCATTGCATTTTAACTCTGCCAGTGAAAAGCAGGCGTTAGAGTGATGCAATGAGGAGAAACACTTTTATTTCGCCTTGTTGTTTCCACTTTCTATGTGTGCTGCATTCAGCAGCACTCAGAGAAGGAGCAAAATGCTTTTAATTAATGTTTTTTTTGCACAGGAAGGTGTTCCTTCCTGCACAAAACAATCATTAGTTAATAGTGATTTGCTACTTCTATGTGTGCTGAGTAGAAACAGCAAACCACATTGTTTATGTACAGAGAGGGACACTTTTCTGCACGTAAACAATCATCCCTGCAACACAGGCACCCTTGCAAAATGACAAGGGTGTCTGCGCTGCTCTAGGTTGCTATTGTTAGCAACAGCGCAAGGGAAACCACAGGGGTGACCCGTATTCTTGGGAATACAGTGCATCCCTGCATTTATGAAATGACGCAGCACGGCACTGCAAAATTGCTCACTTTGCCACACTGTGCCATTTCCTAGTAAATATAGCCCTCAGAAGGAGCAAATCGCTTTTAATGATTGTTTATGTGCAGGAAGGGACACAATGGTGCAAGGGTGTCTGCGTTGGCACGCGGTTGCTGTTTGTGCATCGGTGCAGGGGAGAAGGACAGGAATAAGCCATATCTTGCAGATACGGCACATTCCTTCCCTTTTATTTTGACGCGCTGCAGTTCGTCAAAATATAGTAAAATGAGGCCTTCAGTCCCGGGCATCAAGTTTCCACGAGTAGTCTGGTTTCACTCTGGCAAACATGCCAGCCTTCCATGGAGGGCAGGGGCAGATTCAGAGCCTTTGCTCCAAATCCACCGGATTTACCATCTCAAAAGTTATCAAAGTTTAAACCTGGAGAAATCCTTGAACAGTAAGTACAGCGAGCTCTGTACTGCTGCTCGGAGATAGCTGAGCAAAGCAAACAACTCCCTCCTGGGAGCTTGAGAGGATTATTTGGAAAAAATTTCTTATCTCTTAACGAAAATTGTTTTACAGCAATATCTTGGTATCGCCTAAGCTGCACTCAGAACTGTTAGATTGCCGTAGCTCATCGAAGCTCAGTAGCTTACTGAGAGTTGAGTAATATGTGTTTTAATGTGTAGATATTACTCCATGTTCTGGCACAGATCCAGAAAAAGGATGGCTGGCAGATTTCTTCAAGTCCGGTTTATCAGGGTGCACAAGGGAGTCAATCTTCAAAGTAACTTTCAGTGTAAGCTCTCCACATTATGCAAATATCCAGGTTTAGGGCCGGCCTGCTAATCAACACCTCAATTATCAATTTAAGGAACTGTGGCACTGGGACGTAAAACGGGTTGGCCAAGATCACACAGTTGAGGAAGTTGATCACACAGTAGAGCCGGGATTGAAACTGAGACATCCTAGTAACAGAGTCACAACCTTCGCAAACAAATCACGCATCGCATCCTGAGTTTTAAAGTCATGTCCCAGTGCCTTTATGTATATATTCACGAAGCGCCTATTTTAACCCAGGGTGCTGAGCAGGGATTGGGACACACCCAAAGATGTCCTCCTTGCTAGTAAACCTCTGTGTCAGGAAGGGAACCTCACTACCGATGAGCCCTAATGGCCTCTGTCTTTTAACAAAATGCCACACTTGTGAGTCAACGCTTTAGAGGTAACTTTAACCACTACAAAATGCAGTGACAAACCACTGTCAGAATATGTACAGAAAGGACCTGCAAAGACATCCACTGTGTGTGAAATATACAGTTAAAATGTACAATGTCTCAATAAATAATAAAGGGACATAGGTACTTCGAAATTAAAAGTCAATATTAAAATAAAGGAATTTTTCAGTTAAAGTTAAAAATATGATAATAAAAACAGTTTTCAAAGCCTTCATATTTGTTTAGATGACAGACATTCGGCCATGTGTCATATCTAGCAGTCAAAAAGTTTTACATAAAAAATCAAGTTTGTGGACCTAGTTCTAGGTAGTCACGTAGTGCTTCACTTAGAGCATTTTTATTGGGGCAAGGACATTGTGAACATGAGGTGATGTGCTTAGTGTAATGTAGCATGTGACATCCAATAGGGACTGGGTTACAGAACCACAAGGTGCTGGAGAAGCGAGGGACATATTATTAGGACAACATTAGACGGCAACCCGCACATGTTCTTTCTACTTAGACATACTTATATCTTGAGGCACAGCCAGGCAAGTGTATTTAACCTCACACACAATGGTTTGGTTTAGTTCAGGCACCAGACCTTCATTACAGAAAGTGCCTTGGGGCACAATGGACATCTGTGCCCCTTTTTTGCACCCTTAATACTCTTTGGTGTCACCGAAGGGGCTACAGACACTTATCCAGGCCCTTTTGTAACATGGATCGTGCTCGAGGTGTAGCTATCAATAGTGCAGTAGACTCAGTGGCACTGGTGTACAGGGATCTGAGGGGCCCACTGCATTCTAGTTTTAGCTGATTTATTTGCTGCCAGACCAATGGATGGAGGCCAATTCTCCTTGCTTGCATAAGGGCCCACTCATTCTCATTTTAAAACTTTATTTCGGTCAACAGACCATAAAAGTGCAAGTGTTATAATTACATTATTTGCATTATTACATAACAAAATGTAAAAGTTAATGCATTGGTTTATTGAGCCCTTATACAGAATTAGATTAAAAGTGAAATCCAATTAAGATCTGTACAGATAAAAGCTTTTCAACGTATAATGGGAGTAATGACTGCAAAAGCTACTAATGTCGCGAAGCCCATGGCAGTAGGGCCCGCTATGCTCTCTAGTCTTCCTGTATGCATGTACAAGGTCCCTGTCTTTGGCACTTGCTGAATCTAATAAGAATCATACTTTTAAGGCTAACTGTTGAGGCAGCAAGTGGGGCTTTTGTGCCTTCTTCTTGATACCCCACATTTGGCCTAGGAATTTTGCGGGTGCGCAGGCGAACAATGGTCTTGCATCAGATTTGAGGATGCACAAAGCTACAGCATGTTCTCTAGTGCCCAACTTATTGCAGATAGGTGTTAACCATCTGCCTCGTAGGCGGGAGTACGCTTGGCAGTCATAAAGGACTTCTACAGTTTTTTCACTGAGAGCTTGCAGTAGGGCCCATGGCACTCTTCCTATGCCACTGACCTGAGTGGCAACAAGGTGGTGTTCCCTCAATTGCATAAGGGCGTGGCCTCATTAATGAGTAAATCCATTTAATCTCTGTGCTGTATTAGAGAAGCAGGTGCAGAAACAAATAGGCAGATAAGAAATGAATAACCATCTTACCCTACACTCACAAATTAGTTCTGTTGTTTCTTCTTGTTTTCTCACTCTTCGCACTATTCGCACTGTTTCCCGATTTTTTTCCCCCCTGGCACTTAAACTGATCATGTCTGCCTTACTGATCTCCCGGCTGGACTACGCAAATGCCCTATATAACGGCATCCCAGCCTACAGTTCAAGAAAGCTCCAACTGGTGCAAAATCAGGCGGCCCGGCTTGTGTTCGGCCTCTCCCGATCCCACCATTCCACCCCGTTATTGAAGGCGCTCCACTGGCTGCCTGTCAGGGAGCGTTCCCTCTTTAAAACTGGTTGCATGGTTTTCCAGGCCCGCCAGGGCTCAGCTCCTGCTTTTATTGTCTGCCTGATAAAGGAATACGTCCCTGCCAGAGAGCTCCGCTCATCCTCTAAATCTCTTCTGCAGGTACCCCGTTACAAGCGGATAAAATGGGGAGGGGCCAACTTCTCATTCCTGGCACCTACCTTTTGGAACTCCCTTCCCGATCATCTGCGGTCAGCCAAACACTACTCCCTTTTCCGTAAAGGCCTAAAAACCTTCTTGTTCAATCAGGCATTTTTGTAGTAATCTATCCTCTGTTCCTCTTCTGCTTACTCTGCCTCCACAGCGCCAAGAAACCGTCTAGGTGAACGCTGCGCTTTATAAATATTTTAAATTCAAATTCAAGAAATGCACTAATTGTGTGTCACATATAATAGGGGGGTACAATATTTCAGGGACCCCCAAACATCTCCGCAAATGCAGTCACACATGTCACCCCCTCCCTTTATGGGGTGATCCCTCCCCCTTCCTGAAAGAGCTACCAGATCCTTCGCTTTGAAAGATGAGGTGATCTAAAAACTGCTAGTCTAAGTTTCACGTGAGTTTTTGCCTGTACTTGGCACAGCATATTTTTATGCAATATGGCACACTCATGGACGTCAATTCAATAAAATGCCAGGGGTAGCGGAAGTGATATTGCACGCCATTTGACCTTTACTTCAAATTGCACACACATGCTAACACATACTTACACATTCACACACTCTTGCGCACAACACACTCTCATTCGCAAGCATGCATACAACATACATTGAACAGCATTTTTTTCTTACCTTAGCTTCCAGTTAGGGTCATATTCCAGCTAATGTACTCCATTTTTTATTACATTAATAGTGAATATTATTATTCACTCGATCTGTATAATAAAAAAAAATATTGACAGACACCAGACAAGTGGAGCTCCAACCAGCGTCCAATAGGAAGAGCTGAACCTGTGTTTCAGGCACTGAATTTGCCACCTCTAAGGCCAGGGGTCTCAAAAGCAGCGCCAGGGACCAGCCACGGGTCACAGCTACATCTCTCTCGCTAGGAACAATGCCTTTGCTAATGACACCAACTTTCCTCAAACATCCAACACCAGAGTCGTTAATCCTGCAGAGTCTACAGGAGGGGCTAGTCTTGCAGTTCTTTCTCAAGTTATCCTCAGTATGACAGAGCAGTAGAGAGAATCATTACCTCCTCGTTAGTCTTCCTCGCCACATGACTTACATAGTGAGCTTCAGCTCCACACCAGAACCCTCCAAAGCAAAAGTTAGCCTCCCATGCCTCCCAAGATGGCCGACCCATTACCACCTGACCTCTATAAGAGGCGGGCCGGCCCAACCAACAGCCTGTTTTTTTTTTGTTCTGCGCGTCATTACTCTCCAGATGCGTCTTCAGGTAAGTGGTTCCTGCTGTTGCAGGTACATGGGTCCTTGGTTGGTGGTCCTGCGCTAGCGGACTCTGGGGCTTTTTGGACCTCTCCCCTTCCTTCCCCCGGTCTCTTTTGGGGCTGGTTAGGCTCTGCCTTAGCGAGCCAAGGGTCAATAGGGGGGCGGGCGGTGTGGTCTGGGACTCTGTTGTTCTAATGACTCCCATTTGCCCCGCGCCTCGCACTGGCTTTGTCATACACTCCGCGGTGCTGTGGCTCATGTGCCTGGTTTGCTCAGTTGAGCGTCAGGTTTTTGTACTGGGGGCCCAGGGGTTCTTGTCCCTGTTCAGGTGGCTTGGTTTGGGTTGGGGTATGTCTGTTGCATGCTCTTTGTTTTTCCGAGCGCTGTCTGCCCCTCTGCTGCGCGTGGTGTCCCGGCGTGTGTTTCAGCCTTTGCTTTTTTGACCCCCCCCGGTGCTGCTTCGTATGAACGTAGCATGAATGCTGTGATGCTTCTCTTGTCCTCGCCATGGGTAGACGCATATGGGCTTACTGACTGTCTGTACCCTGTGCGCGTGGCCTGCCGCGCTCTGCCTTCTTGATTATGGGGCATTGTATTTTTCGTTTCTACATTGCTGCGGGCACCCCACAAGTCTGTTAAATGGGCGGGTTCCCGCTCTCAGATGCCTATGGCTTCGGATCCATGCGATCCGTCGTACATGGGTTTTAAAGGATCGTAGGCTTTGATGGAAAGCCCGGCGGTTTACCCTGCGTGCCGCGGCTGCGCCCTCATTTAATTTGCGGGCCCCTGGTGCACTCACCGTTTCTGTGTGCGCTTCCTGTCGATGCTCCCTGCGCTCTCGGTCCGTTGGGGCTGGCGGGCGACTGCGGGGCTGTTCCCTGTACTTGCCGTTTGCCTTTCCGGTACGGCTCTTCTTCCCGTGAATTTCCCGCGCTGGGCGGTCCGGGCTTCTAGGGGGCGGGGTGCCGCTTGTCCTCGCCTTTTCTTGCTCTGCCTCCGAGGGGGCGTGGCCACCTCCGTGGCTGTGTGTTCTCCCTCTCGCTTCGTTGAGCACTGTCTCTGCTGTTTGCCTTGGGGATCGGTGTGGGCCATGACGTCCCTCTTTATTGGCCTTCTCTGTTCAACGGCTGTCCTTGCAGTCTGGGGTGTTTTGGGCTCACCACTTCGTTCTCTGGGCCCTGCTGGGCCTCCTACGGGTTTGCGCTCTGCTGTCGCTTTTTATGGGCTCCGTTGGCTGCTTGTGGCACTGCTCCTGGGGTCCTGGTTGGGTGGCCACCTCGCTTCTTCCTGTGGCCTGCTTCGTGTCACGTTGTGTTTGGCCTTGTGTGTTTTTTCACTCTGGTATCACGTGTGCTGGGTTTTCGCCTCCTGCTTGTGCTCCGCTTTGTGGGTGCTCTGTCTTGGGGGGTCCTCTGCTTCCTCCTTTGGTTGCTTGGTTCCCTGGTTTGGCGCTGTGTCCTGGCGGTTGTGGTGGCTGCTCTTCCTCAGGTTGGTTGTTTGCCGCTCCTGCTGTCTCGCTGTTCGTGGCGAGGCATTGGGCTTTTCCGGTGTTTGTTCTCTCTTCTTTTTCTGCCTGCTAGGGCTCCTTTGGGGGGTGCTTCTCGCATTCCGTTGGGGCTGTGTGCTGGTGGCTCAGTGGTTTACTGCTTCCTCTGTGGGGGCCTGTGTTTCGGCCTCGTGGTCACGGGCTCTGCTCCTGGCGGGTTCTCTCTGCCTTTCTTCCTTCTGGGGTCGCTGTTGTGTGTCCCTTTGGATTTGGTTGCACTGTTCGTCTGTTTTTTCAGCGCTTTGCTGGTGCTCTGTCCTGGGTTCGGGTCCCGCTTTTGCTGTGCCCATGTCCCCCATCGTTTGGTTTTCGGACGGTGTTTTCACCTGCTCCTTTGCCGGGCTCCCCTTGCGCTCTCTTCCTCGTGTGTGGTTCGAATACTCGGCGGGTGCTCTTCGGACGTGTTCGCTTCGGCTGCCCCCTGGGCGCTCTGGGGTTGCCGGTTTGCCAGTGGAGGTCACGCATATTCGTTGTGCGTTCCATGTTTCCTCTGTGCTCGCTTCAGTGGCACGTTTCCTGGTATTGGTTTTTTGCAGTGTGGATTTGCATGGTCCCTGCACTGGGTTGACGAGCTATTTCGTGTGGCGTTCCAGGTTTGGAGTCTCCCGGTGGGTTGCTCTCTCTGCTTTTTTCGCAGGGTTCCTTGGTTTGGCTTGGGTCCAGGGTGCTTTGGCTCGGTGGTGTGTCTTGTACCTTGAGTGGTGCCCGCCATTCTCGGGCCGGGGTTCGGTCCCTGCCGTTGTTCTTAGTGTGTCCTTGTGTGGTGCATTTATGGATTGCTTGTTTTTCGGCGCCTATGGCGTTGGGTTGTGGGGCCTTTTGCTTCGTGCTTGCGGTGTTGCCTTCCGGGCTTTGGGCCTGTGGTCCTTTTGTCCTGTGGACTCCTGTCCCCGCTGTTTTGGTGTGGGGTCGGTCCCGGTTAGTTCCTTGTTGTCCGTCCTCTGGGTTTTTCCGGGGGCTGTGGGCTGCGGCTTGTCTGTTATGGGCTTCCTGCTGTTGGGGTCTCTCCGTCCGTCTCTGGGCTGCGTCAGTGTTTTCTTGCTGACTGTTTCTGCTCCTGGAGGGCTCTCCTTGTCTTGTCGGGGTCCGCTGCTTTGCCGCTCCCCCCTGTCTCGGCGGGCGGCTCTTGCGCCCTTTTCCTGTCGACTTCCTGCTGTCTCCTTGCTTCTCCTTGCCCCCTGGGGGTCGGGTGTTTGTTGCGATCCTTCTCTTCCGGACTTTCTGTGCCCTTGGTGCTTTGGCCCTTTGGTGTCTCTGCTTCCTTTGTGTGGTGCCTGCCTGGTCGGTCCGGGGTTTTGGCGCCTGCCTCTTTGTTGCGGGGTCGCTTTGGCGGTTTCGCTGCTGCTTTCTCTCCGGGTCCTGTTCGTGGGTTGTCCGGTTGGGGTTGTCTGCCTTGGTGGGGCCTTCCTCTGGTCGTGGTTTGGGTCTTGTGATCTGGCGGTGGTTTCTTGCCCCTGTCTGTCCTTGCGATGATCCTCCCCTTCCTGTTGGTCTCGGGGCCTCTGGCCTTTTCCTTGGTTCTTTTTCCCCCGACTCTTCCCGCTCTGTCTTCTGGGTGTGCTGGGTTCCTCCTGCCCGTGTGTTGGTGGTGCCTTCTTCTGGCCGTGCTTGGGTTCCCGGTCTGTGCTGGGTCGGTGGTTTCCCTGTGGTCGTTTTTCCCGTCTGGCTTCTATTTTGCCGTTCCTTGGCTTCTCTGGGGTTTTCCCCTGCCTTGCTGGGGCTTGTTGGTCCCTGTGGTGTGTTTGTCCCCTGCCTCGTGCTCCGGGGTGTGTGCGGGGTTCGCCCCTTTTTGTTTCTTTGGCACATTGGTACTGTCCTTGCCTGGGTCATTTTTAGCTGCGGCTTTTCTGGCCCTGGGTGCCCATGTTCTCATCGCCTCTCCTCCGGTGGTTTGTGGGTCGGGCCTCTCTTTGTGCCTGGTTCGGGAGTCTCCTGGGTCCGTCTGGCCCTGTCTGCTTCCTTTGGGTCTCCGTTTTTTTTGGCTCTTCGGCCTTCTCGTTTGGGCTCTCGGCTTTGCGCTTCCTGGGGTCCCTTTGCCTGCTGGCTGTTTTTGTTTCCGGTGTTGCTATGGGATTCCCTGGCGGGGCGCTGCACGTCGCTCGGGCTCGTCTTCACCCTGCCCTTCTGTCCTTCACGCCTTTGGTGTGTTGCTGCCGCGCTCCTGTGCCTGTCGGTTCTTCTTTGTCTCGCTGGGCTGGGCCTGGTTGTGGGCTGGCTGTCTGTTTGCCCGCCTGGGTGCTCTCTTGGGCGGCTCGCTCCCTTCTTGTGTTTCTTACTGGGCCGGTTGCTTGGTCCCTGTGCGAGGTGTTCCTGTTCCTGGCCGTTTGGCTTCTTTCTGCCTCTTCTTCTCCCTTCTGGCCGTGGGCGGGCCTGTGGGGTTTCAGTTTTTTCGCCTTTACCTGGTTGGTTCTCCTCCGGCTCCTTTCCTGGGTGCCTGCCTGGGTTCTCTCCTTGGAGTCGCGGTCCCTTCCGGGGGTCCTTTGTTTGACGGGGGTTGGTCCCCCTTCTGTCCTTTTTCGGCTCCCTTTTCCATTCTTCCGGCTCTTGCCTGTCTGTTGGATGGCTCTGGTGCCGCTTCCCAGTTTTTCTGGTCACCCTTGCGGTGTTGCTGTTTTGGGCGGCCTGGTTGTCTCTTTCCACTGGTGTTTTTTGTTCTTGGGTCGCTGTGGTGGGGATGTCCTCTGTTCATTCGGTTCCTCTCTTGGGCCTTTTGCTCCCCTCTCACTTTGTGTGGCCTGTTGGGCTGCCCTGGTGTGTTGTTCGGGCCTGCTCGTTTCTGTTCTGGCCCTGGTTGCTGTTGCCTTTTTGGTTCCGTGTGGTCCAATCCCGTGCCTTTCTCTGCCTTCCTTCGGTTGGGGCAGTTTTCCTGGCGACTCTTGGTGTCTCTGGGGTCCGGTTTGTTTTTCGGCCTTCCCGGTGTCTTCGGTCCCGGGTTGGTTCTCCTACTCGTGGTTGCCTCTCTCCTGGGTGGTCCTTCCACTCGTGCTGGTCTGTTGGGTTTGCCTCCTTTGTGGCCAAAGAATTTTAGAGTGGCCTGGTGAAACTCACATTTCTCCTTGTTCAATGTCAGATTCGCGTCCAACAGGGCATGGCAGACGCGATCAAGAGCAATGTCATGTTCACGAACATCTGACCCATAGACCAAGATGTCGTCGCTGTAGTTCAAGGTGTTGGGGATGTTTCGGATTATTTGCCGGATCGCCTCTTGGAAGATTTCTGCGGCGGACGAGACACCAAAACTCAGTCTTTTATACCTAAAAAGTCCTAGGTGTGTCGCAAACGTGGTAATGTAGCGAGATTTGGAGTCTAATTCTAGCTGGTGATAGCCTTTGTTTAAATCCAGCTTTGAAAAAACCTTTGCACCATTCAGCGCAGCGATCATGTCGCTCAGATGCGGTCCAGGGTGCCGCTCCCTTTCAATCGCAGTGTTGGGTAGACGCATGTCAACGCACAGTCTCACCTTATTGGGAGTCCCTTTCTTAGGCACGATGACCACCGGCGACACCCACGGGGTCGGGCCATCCGTGCGCTCAATGATGTCCGCAGATAGGAGTTCCTGGATTTCGTCCTCGACGGCACTTTGAAGGTGAAACGGAACCCGTCGCGGGTGCTGTGCAACGGGTCTGGTCTGTTCGTCAATGTGCAGATGGATTTGACGCCCTCTTAGCTTACCCAAACACTGAAATAGTTTGGGAAACTTGCTGACACAGTTCTGGTTGTCGTTGACTTTGAATAGGATTTCCACCAGACGAAGACGCTCTGCGGTAGGGAGACTGAGCAGACAGTCGGCTTCAGGCCCCTTGATAACATGTATAACCGCAGGTATGGTGATGTTGTCGTGAGTTAGTGTCGTGTGGAATTTGCCCAGACAAGGGAGAGGTTTTTTGGACATCCACGTGAAAACACGGACTGGTGCAAAGGTCAATGGGGGCTTCGGGATAATTTTTTCGTGTTCCGTAACTGGAATGTAATTCAGCGAAGCTCCGCTGTCCATTACAAATTTTGTGTCATGGTTTCCCACTTTAATGTCTAGGCGTGGATACCTTTTGAGTTGATCAGGATCTGCAATCATGTTTAAGTACTCCACGGTGTATGCAGAGTCCCTAGATGAAGATGATCTCGAGCCCTGTGACGGGGATCTGCGTTCCCATCACGACCTGCGCGATTCTCGGCTGGAATGCGATGAACCTGGGGACCGCATGGGCTCTCCTTGAACAGCTCGTATGTGATGTTTTCTTGTGTCTGAGCGAGACGATCTCGTTGTTTCACTTCGCCGTTCTTTGTGATAGTCTCCGCACATTGCTTCGAAGTGGTTCGATCGCCCACATTTCCTGCATCGCTGACCCATTGCTGGACAGGTGTCTACATGGGGATAGTCATATCCGCATCGGTAACATCGCTTAGTGCTTTCTGGCTTTTGGTCCCTTCGCCCTGGTTCTCTTCTCCTGTATTCCGGGCGTCGTTGTCGAGATGTCGGTCTTGGCCTCCATTGTTTCTCTTGCGAGTATTTGCGTCTGCTACTGGGTTGTTCTTGAATGCGGTGTGCTTGCTCATGGCTTACGCTGTGTCCTGTTTCGATGGTGGCAGCGTGTTCTTCCGCTTGGTCATAGACACGAGTCATTTCTTCTATTTCCTCCAAACCATGGGGCTTTCTCAGCAGTCGCCTCCTGAGTGTTTCCGAGTGACAACCGGTTATGATTTGCGATTTGATGGCAGCGTCAGGCGAGAAAGTTTCAAACTCGCAGTGTCTCGACAGTCGTCGTAACCGGGTGATGAATGCACTCATCGCTTCTTCTTTCCCTTGACGCGCTTGATGAAATGTATGTCGTTCATAGTCCACATTCCTTTTGTGGAGGAACTTTTTGTTTAACGACTCCCGTACTTTGTCATAAGTTCCAGCATCTGCAGGCGGAAGGTCCTTAATAATCTTGCTTATCTCACGGCCTGCTAAGTTGCGGAGGGCGATTAGCTTTTCCTTGTCTACCGTCACTTTGGATCCCTCAATATAATCTTCAAAGTCTTCTAGCCATTCTTGCCACTTGGGGCCCATGCTCCCTCCAGTGGTCACGGTCAGGGGTTCTGGAGCTCGCAAGTGTGATACTCCCGCGACGAGGGGCTTAACTTCATTCCGCTGTGGTGAAGTGTCGGGAGTCACCATTGTGTCGCTGTTTCCTTCTCACTCTTTCCTTTGCCTTTGCTTGTTTTCTCGCTCTTGCCAATGCTTGTTTACTTCTGCTCGCCAATGCTTGTTTAGTTGCTCTGGTCAATGCTTGTTTGCTTTTCTTCGCCAATGCTTGTTTACTTCTTTTCGCCAATGCTTGTTGAAATTGCTGGATGCCTGACTTCAAAATGGCCGCTCTACAATAATCAAGGGGTCTGTCTTGGAAGGTGCCTGACTCCAAGATGGCTGCCGTCACTACATGCACACGAGGCTTTCTCTCATGTCTCATTCGGTTCCAGTTCACTCTGGACTCACCGGCAGGCGACTTCAGGCGGTAGCACACGTCTGAATTCACTTCTCTCCAGCTACCACTATCACCAGGTGAGGTTGGGGTGGGCTCCCGCCTTACTCGGCAGATTCCCGCGCTTCTTCGGCGACGGCATGCCAGGACTCACGCATCAGGCGTGAGGTTTTTCACCGTCGGCGAGCACTCGAGCTCCGACCTCAACGCGCTCATCAGCGCCGGCCAGCAGATCTTCAGGGACAGCGTCCCCCACGCTGGGAGCGCTTCTCCTTCGCTCTTGGGTGCGAAGCAGGGTCGGAGTGGGCTCCCGACTTCTGCACTTGCAGCACTCACCCAAGGCACACGCTTCTGGCGTGAGTCGCGTTTCAGCGCGATCGGCTTCTTTTCTTCCGAGCAGTTCAGCGCTCGTTCCTGCGGCCCCTCTTGGCTCCCTCTCGGTCTCTGGAGGGGCAGGGTCACCTGCTGCTGGCCTCGTCTTCTCAGGCGGCAGCTTGAGTTCACTCGGCAGCGTTCTCCTCAATGCTGCCTGGGACAGGGTGTTCTCATTGGGTGCTGTGAGCAGTGGGCTTAGGATCCCATCCTCGTCACCAGTTGTAGCATCGTGCTACTAATAAACACAGACACAGTTTGCTATTTATCTGGAGCTTTATTCTATACATCCAGTATCATCCCTGTCCCTACTCTAACTGCTCTCATCCTGTCCTGGCTCCTCCTCTTCCCTTCAACCCACCTAGCTCCGCCCCCCCAACTACCAGACTGTCAACTCGATTACAGGGGCGGAGTTTAGGGCGGGCACAAGGGCGGCGCTAAAGGCAGAACAAGGGGCGGGCTAGGTTTTGAACCTTGGCAATGTTGTATGCAAACAATCTGCATGCATTGTTAAAATATCAGATGTATGTGTCCATTAGTTATCACACTAATAACCATTTATATAGCACTTACTAATAAGTGTTTATTACTACCCAGAGTAACCTTTTATTATCAACCTTAAAATAAGAAAAGATTGAGGAAAAAACAGTGCGGGTCTAAATATGAGCCTTGTTGTTTATATGTGGGTCCTTGCTGCCGGGTCATAACACACTAAGCTATATTACAAGGATGTTAACTTTTGACCTGCAGGTAAGACAAGGCTCTATGCAACAAAAATTGTAGTCTACTGAGCTATGTACATAAAAAAGAAATCTGTGACTTCTATGTTGCATGCTGTACTTTCCAGTAGACACAATGATTCTCTAAGCAATTTTATGGTGAGATGAACCTTTGATTAGAATGTACACAGATGTTTCTAGTAAGTGCATTAACCACAAAGTTATCCACTTCATCACTACTTATGATGTCCTATGCTTACCTACTTAAGAGAAGAAGGTCCTCAGCTTCATGTTTCTCACGATTAGTGAATATGCAACTGCAAAAAGTGAGCAATTCATGGGCACTCTTTTTATGCTCAGAACTAGTGGGTGTTTCTGTAAACCAGAGTTGCTTTCCAAGAGACATCCTTTGTATAACTTTAGTGAGCAGCATATTTTTCTCCCTCTCTCTCTCCCTCTCTCACTCCCACTGGGTGAGAAATGCTGACACAGAGACACTGTTGATATTGCTGTTGGTGGCCCAGCCTTTCAACATTCCATTTTATGCGGTTGAAAAGGAGTGGTGGACCCAATAAACACGCTGCAGAAGTGATATCAGAAAGAGTAAGGTATCTACTGGGCTGACATGGCTGCACTCTGTGTACTAAAAACACACACCATGATCCCATGTGTGTTAATTCAGCTAATAATTTATATGATATGCCCTATATACTTACCATACTAAATGTCAAATATATTCTTGTGTTTGCAATTGTCCATGAAATAAATGTTAATAAGGAACAGGCTTTCAAGTCATGTTACAAATGGCAAGATGGTCTTTCTTTATCGAAATATGTCCATTGACCTGAAGTCCAGGTCAGGAGATGGGGCTTATTACAAATAAAATACGTTTTCTGCGCTTCTAAAAAAATAACTTGCACAGACGACCACCTGGGAGTGCAAAATAAATGAAAGGCTTCTGTTTTCCTGCTTTTGTTATTCGATCACAGTGTGCAGTAAATTGCAACCATGAGTGTGAATAAAACGCACATACCTAGCCATGCAACACATTTATTGGCTTTTGATAAAAATACAGCTCTGTACATCCATGTGGCATGTAAGTCCAGGTGGTTTAGCGCTGTCTGCAAACATCCCTGTTCAAAGAACATATCTCATTTCTCACTGGACTAACCCTCCATCCAAGGTCGATTTTTTGGTAACGAGATACCTTATTGTTTGCACTTGCAAATAGGCAATGGCGTTGTGGATGGATGGTTAGAGAAGGTGAAAGCAATATTAAACATTCTTTTGCTCTGTCCACGGCCTATTCTATCGTGAAGAGTCCGCACCCCAGCTGCCCCAGGATAAACTAAGCCCCCTCCAACTACGCCCCTGCCCTGATGGCTTCCAGAGTAGCACAGCTGTGTCCTGGTGACAAGAACTGCTGTTCTGGCGCTCTTTAGCCTTCTCAGACCAGGCTTTTAACGTGATTAAAATCCGTATTGAAGGTGCTGCCGGGGTACCAGTTGTATGTATGTATGTATTGCCTACTTGTATAGCGCAAAAAACTGTCACCCAAAGGGTATCCTGGCGCTTTAACTTATTCAGACCAACAACAAACGCCTCACTACACTGCTCTGGGGAACAGATGGGACTTTAGATCTTTTTTAAACAAGCGGTGATCCCCCATACTCCTTAGAGTCAAAGGCAAGGAGTTCCAGAGTTTGGCTGCAGTGTATCCAAAGGAACGGCCTCCCATCCGTATCCTCCGGATCTTAGGAACTGTGGATAAATAGGCAGATGAAGAACGGAATGCAGTTGATTGATGTAGGAGTGCTGGATGGGGCGAAGCCAGCCCCTCCCCCCCGTGCCCCCCACCACCACCCCACCACCACCCCATGAGTACCTGTACTCTCCTTGTTTTAGGAAAAGTGCCAGTTCTCAAGAAGAGAAAATGAAAAAGTGCCGGTACACAGGACTGATGAGTGCCGGCCCACTTAAATCAGTGGATATAATGCAAACACTTTTTTTTTACAGTTTTATATAGCGCAAACTCTACGACCTGAAGATGTTGAAGCGCTTTACACGAGCACCTGTTACATTACACAAGGGCACATTCATTTAATGTGAAAACTCCCCTTCAGCCCAATCACAGCATTGAAAGACTCAGAGCTATGCTTCACAAGAATCATTTGCCTCACAGCTTTAAAAAATGCACATATATGGGCTACTATTAAGCAGTCCTGGTTTAGCACTGCCTTTGGATGGATCTTCAAGTAGCCAAATGAAGTGACATCAAAGAAAACTGTCTGAAAAGCCACGTCCGGCAGATAGACTTGTTAGCATTTTTAACATTCCGTTGCTGTGTTCGTGGTGCAGTGCCCAGTGTAATGTAGACGTGCTGCAGCGCTCAGCAGAATAGCTGCAGTGACCAGTAGAAAAGGATCTCTTGCCCAGGATAATGTAAGGACTCTCCAGTGTCCAGCAGAAAGGATCTCTTGTGCAGTGCCCAGCAGAATGTATGTCTGGTGCAGTGCTCAGTAAAATGGATGTGTGGTGCAGTGCTCAGTAGAATGGATGTCTGGTGCAGTGCCCAGCAGAATATATGTGTGGTGCAGTGCCCAGTGTAATGTAGGCATGCTGCAGTGACAAGCAGAATAGATGTCTGGTGCTGTGCGCTGTGTAATGTAGGCATGTTGCAGGGCTCAGCAGAATGTATGTGTGGTGCAGTGCCCAGGATAATGTAAGGACGCTCCAGTGTCCAGCAGAATGTATGTCTGGTGCAGTGCCAAGCAGAATGGATGTGTGGTGCAGTGCTCAGTAGAATGTATGTCTGGTGCAGTGCCAAGCAGAATGGATGTGTGGTGCAGTGCCCAGTGTATTGTAGGCATGCTGCAGTGCCCAGCAGAATATATGTCTGGTGTAGTGCTCAGTAAAATGGATGTGTGGTGCAGTGCTCAGTAGAATGGATGTGTGGTGCAGTGCCCAGTGTATTGTAGGCATGCTGCAGTGCCCAGAAGAATGGATGGGTGGTGCAGTGCTCAGTGTTTCGTAGGCATGCTGCAGGGCCCAGCAGAATAGCTGCAGTGACCAGCAGAAAGGATCTCTTGTGCAGTGCCCAGCAGAATATATGTCTGGTGCAGTACTCAGTAGAATGTATGTCTGCTGCAGTACTCAGTGGAATGGATGTGTGTTGCAGTGCTCAGTAAAATGGATGTGTGGTGCAGTGCCCAGTGTATTGTAGGCATGCTGCAGTGCCCAGCAGAATAGCTGCAGTGCTCAGCAGAATGGACCTCTGGTGCAGTTCCCAGCAGAATGGATGTGTGTGGTGCAGTGCTCAGTAGAATGGATGTGTGGTGCAGTGCTCAGTAGAATGGATGTGTGGTGCAGTGCTCAGCAGAATGTATGTCTAGTGCAGTGCTCAGTATAATGGATGTGTGGTGCAGTGCCCAGCAGAATGTATGTCTGGTGCAGTGCTCAGTAGAAAGGATCTCTGGCTGTGTGGTACAGTGCCCAGTGTATTGTAGGCATGCTGCAGTGCCCAGCAGAATAGCTGCAGTGCCCAGCAGAAAAGATCTCTGGTACAGTGCCCAGCAGAATGTATGTCTGGTGCAGTGCTCAGTAGAATGTATGTCTGGTGCAGTGCTCAGTAGAATGGATGTGTGTGGTGCAGTGCTCAGTAGAATGGATGTGTGGTGCAGTGCCCAGTAGAATGTATGTCTGGTGCAGTGCTCAGTATACTGGATGTGTGGTGCAGTGCCCAGCAGAATGTATGTCTGGTGCAGTGCTCAGTAGAATGTATGTCTGGTGCAGTGCTCAGTAGAATGTATGTCTGGTGCAGTGCCCAGCAGAATGTATGTCTGGTGCAGTGCTCAGTAGAATGGATGTGTGGTGCAGTGCTCAGTAGAATGGATGTGTGTGGTGCAGTGCTCAGTAGAATGTATGTCTGGTGCAGTGCTCAGTAGAATGGATGTGTGGTGCAGTGCCCAGTGAATTGTAGGCATGCTGTAGTGGCCAGCAGAATAGCTGCAGTTCCCAGCAGAATGGATGTGTGTGGTGCAGTGCCCAGTATAATGTAGGCATACCCCAGTGCCCAGCAGAATGTATGTGTGGTGCAATGTCCAGCAGAAACTAGTGGCCGTACAGTCCGGAGCAAGGAGGAGTGGGGGTGCAAGGGTTGAAAGCACACGGAGGGCAGATGTTCGACAGTCCTCACTCAGAACCACCTTGTCACCTCCCCCTTACTTACAAAAGTGGTTCCAGATGGTCCGCCCCCCACCAGCCTATTTCCTTCGTCTGTTTCCGCTCATGAACGACGTTGGAACGCTTCAACTGATCACTGGGGCAAGCAAACATTAACAAAATACATTAAAGAGCAGCATAATTATTTATTCAAAAGCAACAGTTATTAACGTGTGAGCTCTAACCAAGCTGAAATCATTTTCGTTTAAAAAACAATTACAGTGGATTTTCCAGCAAAAACTCGCATTTTAATCGAACCAAAGCTTTCCTCACTCCCCATGGCCCGGTGGTATTAACCACGTGGTGTACGCTGTCCATTTCCGGTCTGTGCTTCTTAGACAGGCTAGAAACAGGCAGAGAACAGTAGCTGACAGACGCTCACCAGAAGACTCTGCTCTAGAGGCTGATGGGGAATCTGAAAAACCGCACACCAAATAAAAGATGCTCCCCTTTATTATAAAAAATAATAATTATAAAAAGTTTTAATATTTTTTTTCTTTATTAAAAACACACGGAACTGCGGTGATTTCTTTGAACATTTTGGAAAATCTAGTCACACTCCTCTGCTCTCAACACCATCCCTATGGCCTTTTCAAGGTACAATTATCTAGAGTACAACTTGGCAATAAACATATATAATTTACGGAGGAAAAGCAATCGGAAGTGAAATTTGAAAGTCCCTTTGACCATCATCGATAGTCTTTTAGGAAGGGGCAAAAAATATACAATGCAAAAATGCAAACAAATTAAAGAGAACAAAAATCCCTAAACTAAAAAAAAGGAAATAATGTATAAATGAGTAACATCCTAATATCAGCACTTTATATTGAAAATTAAACAAGCACCTAAATACCACAGACTTCCTTAAACCGGAATCAGTGATTCATTTGCAAAATGTTTGGGAGCGATCTACAAGAAAGTGCTGCAACACGGCATCGCAAGTCCTTCGGCTGTGCCCCGCTGCGGCACTTTCAGAGCACAGGAATGCGACATACTTTCAATAATATGTCGCATTCCTGTGCTTCGCGCTGCGCTGGCGCACAAACAGCTGCCATGCGCTGGTGCAAGGATGCCTGCGTCATGAGGAGATTGTTTTCGTGCAGGAAGGGGCACCTTCCTGCACAAAAACAATCACTCCAGGCATTTTCCTCTTTCAATGTGTGCTGTAGAATGCAGGAGAGGAGAAATGAAAACATTTCTCCTCGTTGCTCCTCGCTACTCTAGGGCTACTGACGCATTTCCAGGGTTACGATTCCTCGTAAATCTGGAAATGTGTCTGGTTCCATGGGTGTTGCGCGGAAACACCCACAGCAAAACCCATGGAATGCCCCTTTCACGCAAAGTGCTGTGTGTAAAGGGGACATATTTACAAGGTCAGGAAAAGCCATGCAGTGTGGCTTTTCCGGTGCTTGTAAATATGGGGCAGAGAAATGCGCTGCCAGTGCGTCACAAAAAGTGACGTACTGGCAGCGCAAGGGGCTTGCAAATCTGCCCCTAAGAGGCTTATTTACAAGCCCCTTGCGCCGACGATGCGTCACTTTTTCCCATATAAAAAGTGACGCAGCCATGGCGCAAGGGTCTTGTAAATAAGCCCCTACGGTCCAGGTCCGCATCTATTTCACATTTTGTCCACTGCATTTGGCGAAACACACGTGTCATTTAAAACTTCAGTTTAAATTAGTCCGAGTTTTTAAAATGTTCAAGCTGTATTAAAAAGTTAAATGCTCCACTAATGAACTTTGCTTAAAAATTACACACACAACGCCACCATGTTGACAACTAGGTGCCAGTGCCAGTGCCCAGCACTGGAAAACACTGGCACAAATTAAGCACTACCCGGAATCCATTTTATTTGGGGCAATAAAAAAAAACATAATGCCCAACTTTTATATACTAAAATGTAAAAAGATACATAAAATAAAAAAGAGTAACTTTATATCACTCATTGGACCAATATACACTATAACATAACAACTGTGGGTTTATTACAAGAGATTCAGCACATCCTGCTGCTCTTCAATTGGATACGCCTCGACCCTACACTTTTCAAAGAATGAGTCGACTCTTCGGACGTAGAACCAGACACTTCATAATGTCCAACTTAAAAATACATAATGATGAATGACTGTTACTCTCTGCCCCAAAGCACCCCACTTTTAATGTAGTGTTAGGGGCACGGGGAGGTAATGCTAGCTGTAAGTGGTGTAATGTTGAGGAACTACAGAGCAGCGCAGGGATACAGTGCTGTACATATGGTGACCACGTGCCTTTACACAGAGATTTATTGATTGATTTACATGTATGTAGCATTGTTAAACCAAATTCTCTACGTGGAATGAAGAATCAAATGTCACGACAAATAGTGAATTCTGGAGTCATCAAAATAAATATAATAATTAAAGATAAATTAGGGGTTGGTTTTAAATCGTTTGTTAGCTGGCAAGATGGCCCAGCAAGTGGGGTGTTTACTGTTGACATTTGGTGTGATCTGCAGCTTAAATGTTCGAATATTGGGAAGGTCTACTCAACCTGTTAGCCTTTTGAGGCTGGTAGATTGAGTACCATGAAACTGCGTAATTGTACCACCAGTTATTACAATGCTTCGCAATTGAAAAACTGCTGTGAGAGGTTCTATATAATTTATTATGGTCCTTTAGGTGCAATACGAGGAATAGTATACCATCATAACAGACATGGCCATAGGTAAGCAAGGAGGAATAAAATTTCAGGAAGCGCATTCACATTGTATTGTATTGTATCGTAATTGCATTTCTATAGCGCTTACTACCCCAGACGAGGCGTCGAAGCGCTTTTTCGGCGAGTAGCACGCTACTCCGGGACCCATAGAGAATTAGTGTTGAATTAGTATAGTGAAACATGCAAGTACATGTTAAGTGGTGGATAGGTTAGTCAGTTAATTGGATTTGGAATGATAGCGGAGGACAAAGGTTTGTATTTATATAGCGCTTGTTGACGCACGCTATTCAGGAAGCCTACAAAGGATTAGTGGTGAATTATTATGGTGAAATATGAAGTAATTTCAGTGGTGGATATTAGTCAGTTACTTGGAGTGAGAAGGATAGCGGAGGGATAAAAGGGGAAGAAAGAGTGTCCTTCCCAGGTGCATACTACACACAGAGCACATTACAACTTTCTTTGTTACTTTAATTGGGTGCATTTTAAACCTGTGGAGCCTTAAATCCGTATGGCAAGAATAGACTAAAAGGGCAGCAGTTTACAGAGATCTTTTATTCAGCAGGGGGGTCATGGAGAGCAGGGATACACACTAGCCATGGGTTCCTGGCGCACTCAGCAATCCTTTCTGGGAGTGAAATCATTCCAAGATGGTCAGCGATGCGTGCACACGCATGCTCACACATGGCAGTCATTTTGGAATATGTTTGTTATGCTTTGTTGTCCAAACTATTCCAAGATGGCAGACAGCATTTTTGTAATGGTAAATTACGAAATAAAATGTGCATGGGGTGCACACAGAGAAGCAAGCAGCCTGGTGTCAGTGGGCAGATGTGGGCCATCACAAAAACAGAATAGAAGAAATAAATTAACAATAAATAAAGTGGAAAAGAAGTGTAAGCTGTCCATATGCATGGCACCTCAAAATTCACCCCCTCACGACAGCAGTACAAGGAAGCAACTTATCTATTAAGAAATAATACACAAGAAAAAATGCTCCAGAAACGGGACCAACACAAGAATTGAGAGGAAAGCCATCAAATATGGAGCATGGATCTGAGATAGACATGAAAGCCATCAAATAATGAGCAAGGAGCTGACCCATAGCCCACTCGATGTATATTGTATTGAAAACAGTAGGTCTCGACAATAGAAAGGTAAAGCTGTCAAAAATGAGGCCTATAAGAACACCAAGACACAAAGCCAGAAATCCTTATTAATGAATATTAGTTTTCTTTAATAATCATGTGATTACCATGAACAGCACATTCAGAATTAACATCCTCACATCTAGTGTGTACAATAAGACACCGAAACCAATTAATTGTAATTTGAATTGGAGTAAAGAATTAAAAACGCCAATGCATGGTTAATTATGTTCCCTTTGTATGAGCTGGCCTCTGCTCCTTTGGAAAATATATCAATGTCATGGTAAAAACCTTATACGACTATTGTAACTATAGCACTACTAATACCCCTACTAGGAATATTGCTCCTTCTGCTACTGATAATAATTTGAATGTGGCACCAGCCTAACAAATGCAGGTTGAAATTGAGAAGCAGATAAACCAGACTATAACCCCGTTTGTTCAACATATCACAAGAAGTCAAGCATTCGATGTGAGACCAGGAAAGAAATATTTGGAATACAACCCCTGAGCCACCGACAACAGACTTCTTCTGTGACATCAATCATTCAATCAATCAGGGGTTTATAGAGCGCGCTTCTCACCCGTGAGGGTCTCAAGGTGCTGGGGTTGGGGGGGAGCAGCTCCTGATCAGTTGAAGAGCCAGGTCTTGAGGTCCTTCCTGAATGTGTGCAGGGTCGGGGAGCATCTGATGTTCACAGGGAGATCCTTCGAGGTCTTGGGTGCTATGTAGGAGAAGGCTCTCCCGCTTGTTCTGTTTCTGTGGATGTGAGGGACTTCTGCCAGGGCGAGGGCTACGGAGCGGAGGTTCCTCTTGGGTATGTGGAAGGATACTCTCTCGTTAAGTTATTTGGGTCCGATGTTGTTGAGGGATTTGTAGGCTGGGTGAGAAGTTTGAAGGTGACCCTCTTCTCGACGGGGCGCCAGTGATATGAAGCCTATGCTCGCTAGGCTCAGTTCTGAAAGGGGGCTGAGGTGAAAGAGTTCGTAGTCATCAGGGATGACAAAACCTGTTTTGAATTAATTAGTAGCTTTCAGGGGACATTTGTTATTTTCAGGGTGAATTTGTCCTGATGAATGCAAACAAGGGTATCTGACATCAGTTGTCGATTCTTCAAGACATTATTACGATTTAGTAATAACCATTTTTACACGAAAAAGCTTGCCATATTTTACATCACGCGGTTTGCTTTTCGTTCCTTTCTCTATCCTCGCATTCAAAACTAGAATTGGCCGCACAACGCTGACGATTGAATGCCAGTGCATGCATCATGTTGATGTGTACAAACCATGCTAAGCAAAATAGAAAATTGAATCTCAAATGTTAACTGGGAACGAAAGGATTTAGTAAACTACTTTCTCGCTTGTTAGAGGGATGCAAACGTTTCCTTGTGTCAGATTCCTTCCTATAAAATCTCATTAAAAAATGAGGATGAAAAAATCTGCTTGATATCAGTGTAAAAAGTACAAATATCTAAGTGTAAGCAGATTTATTGATTTGTTCTGCTTTTCCTGCTTGATAATATTGCTGCTTTTCTTGGACACAGGTGTTGATTAGAGGCCGTATCTTGCAAGCGTCTTTAATTTTGTAAAGGAGAATAAATTAAAAATATATATATGTAAGTTAGGTTTTGCAGACATCTCCAAGTGAGTCTGTCAGTTAAGTCTAGGTAGTTCCTAAGAAGTCATGTCTCTGGCTCATGTATGCATTCAGTTACAATTTCTGGCCATTCAAACTTTTAATAGTCACTGTACATACATAACCTGGTGCCAGCCATGTAAACAACCCCTTGTTTGTTAATGTATATTTTTGCGAGTAGTTATTCAATGAGATGGATTTCAAACTCCTTTTGTCACTGCAATGTATATTTTCTCGCAATGTCATTTCGAAGGTGTTATCATGGTGGAAACATATGTTGCCTGTCTGATTATGTTCTTATCTCTTCCCTGTTTTTATTTACAGCCATGAGTTTCTACAGCTTTCTTCTGGAGCCTATCAGCTGCCATGCCTGGAACAAGGACAGAACACGTGAGTCTGCAAGCAGATAAGACATGTAAAATAGGAAACTGAGTAAAGCGGGGGGAATAAAGTTCAGAATGATAAGGGTGCCTGAGGGATAGGAAAACGTTCAGATTGATAGGGGTACTGGAAGGGTGAGAACAAAACTTATAATCACAGGGGTGCCAGATGGTTGGGAATGAACTTCAGAATGATATCAACACCAGATGGTCAGAAAAAGTTCAGAATGATAGGGGTGCCAGAGGTGTCAGAAAAAAGTTCAAAATAATAAGGGAGTAGGATGGGTCAGAATGAAAAGTGTGCAAGATGGGTGGGATTAAAGTTATGAACGATATGGGGTACTAGATAGATGGGACTTAAGTTCAGAATGGTATGGGTGCCTGAGGGATAGAAATAAAGTTCCAATTGTCAGGGGTGCTAAATGGGTCAGAATACTGTTCAGAATGATAAGGGTGTAAAGTATAGGAACAAAGGTCCGCATTATAGGAGTTCTGAATGGTTTGGATGTTTTGCAAAGTGTTACTCTTTCTCCTGTAGACAACTGATACATGACCTTCCCGGTTGAGTCGTTTTAAAAAAGTTTTTTGCTTAGTTTATTACATATTTCTATAGCATGGCATGGCCAAAAGGACAATAGAGTGCGGCACATTGAAGCAAGACAGAAGTAAATTGCTATTTGAATAGTAATGAGCAACCCCCTGGTACATTTCAAACACTTCTTCATAGGGAGAGGCGTATTTCAGGTTGATATTTAAACCACAAGCACCTCTTCTGGTTCCTGAAGCTTACAAAGGCGGTACATGTCTAGCTTGGTGAGATTTAGCCATGTAATTTCTAAACTGCAGCTCTAATGGTATCCTGCTCCTACTAGGCTGTAATCAGTGGGCCAGTGACATCCTATTTGACTACACTTATTAGGCCTGCACTGGCCACCTTGTCCCCCCACAGGTCGCAAACCTTTTCATCGCAGACAAGTGTATTATGTAAATAACGATTTATTTCTTACCCCTTCTTTGCTCCCTCATGAACATTTCACTTTTGGTGTTAGTAGAGAACTTGTGTCAATTAAAAACTGCAAAATTTGTTCAGTAATGTCAGTTAGTCCCACAGTGGGTCCTGCCCTTTTCCCTTCAGCACACAACTATCTTTATAGCTCAAATGTATTTATATTAGAGAGGCAACGTAAAATGATTGTACACAGAGAAGGTCAGTCAGTAAGCAAAGCAACTCAGGCCCATCCTTTGTCTTTTGTATCCTTTTATTCTTGTACTTCTACGCTCTACATATAAGCACAGCCAGCGCGTTTCGCCCTATCACAGGCTTCCTCAGGGCATGTCCCAAAACAAAAAGGCGTCAAAGGCTGAATAAAATCATACATTTCATAAAGACCAGCAACCATCCAGGATACACTTAAGTCAAGGTACACTAGCTCGAATTCAATTAGGAGATTTGGCGTATTTCCCAAAGTAAGTGTGATTAAGTCCGGCACAGTGGTCCAATTCTCCAAACTGTGTTCGGCTGTTTCAGCAGTGTTCAACGTCTGAAAGTAAATAGGCATTTCACTATTGAACATCTTTAAGGTTAGTGAGTTAGAGGCATTTGTAATGGGGGGTGGGGGGGCTCGGTTTTTTAGGGTGGTGGTTTCCGTAATATATGTTTAACTTGGACCCATACATGTAGCGTTAGTTCTCGTTAGAATGGACTATGTGCAATCGCTTCTGCAGTTCAGACACTCAGGTGAAATGTTTTTTTTTTTTAAAAAAATGTTTCCAGAAGGAAAAATATACCCCTTATATGAAACCTCATTTTATGGTGAGCTATACCCAATTAAGATTTTTGTGGCCGACCAGATTGTCTTTTTGGGCAAAACCTTGAGATATATGGACAACATCAATAGATAACTCAACCTTTTATGTTAAACAACTTACCTGGTGTCTGGATTACAAAATGAACCCTTGGTTATGTTATTTTCATGCCAGTGATCATTAAAAAGAGGAGTGGGGTTTACTATTATCCCTGTTAATGGCAGAGGTATTTTCAGTCGTTTTCAATGGCATGAGGTATGGAGTTTAGTTTGTCTACCTTTTAGAATTTTTCTTTTTGTGGTGGTGGTTTAAGGGGACTTTGCACATGCTATGTATATCGGTGTTGATTCGGAGAATGCATGATTACCTGTATTCTTCTTGGGTCTAATACTTTGGAGTTGGCTAGTGCACAAGTGGCAGGGGGAGGCTTGTGTTGTTATTGTTGTTTATTATTGGTCATTGTGTTTTTTAGGTTTCCTAGTTATCCTCATTTGGTCTTGAATTGAGTAATGGTCTTTCTGTGCCCTGAGTAAGGTGTACGGCATCCGCCCGGTTACACCGAAACACGCATAGGCCTGAGAATGAAGCCATTATAGGGCCTTTAGAGGATTTGAACACGTGGTCCCAGATGATGTGTGTAAAGGATTAAGAAACAGCGAAGTAGCTCAATATGGTGGACGGTTTTCTACTTTGAATAAGAAACTACATTGATAATTGGTGGACACTGTTGATGAACAGAAATCAATTGAATTGCCAGAGGGATTCACTTCAGTAAGTTCTGATGTTTGTATAACTCTTCTGTACAAACTGGCGTATTCATGGAGATCTTCACTGAGTGATGTTCTGCCCCTGTCAGGTGTGCTGCTGGTAGACCCATCACAGAGGCTTTAAATGTCTGCACAGTTGTAGGAGACAATAGGTTGTACTACTAGACCTTCAATATTTGAATGACATACTTCTGTTCTGCTGGAAGAATTGCAACAGTGGTATTCAATGTCTTCGTGAGACTGGTTGCATTAAAGGTGAAACTCACAGCAGAAGCCTTTGATGTTTACATGCCAATGCTGTGCAATTGGGGTAATGCCTCACGACTCACTGCGTACACCTTTCATTTAGTCAAATTAAAAAAATTCAACATGTATGTTTCTTTTTTTGCAGAAATCGCCTTCTGCCCGAACAGCCATGATGTCCATATCTACAAGAAGGATGGCCCCAAGTGGACCAAGGTTCATGAACTGAAGGAGCATAACGGAGAGGTTACAGGTGAGAGGAGTCTGAGAAAAGCCTCTGCTGCGACTCATTTTGGATTCAGTTTAAGTAGGGTTAGAGAAGCTGCACCCCTCCATTATAGTCTTGTAGGCTAGGACCTATCATGTTAATGCAGCAAATTGACAAATGAGAGGCCCCGAGGTTGGTAGATTACACAAGACACACATCATGGGTTGGAGCAGTATACCACTCATTTGAAATTGCTTCATCAGGGAGATATTTTGTGCCATAAACGGATACATGTTTTTAAAAAAGATTTTAGAACTATTTTATATTCTAATTTATCAGCAAAAAAAAATTAAATCAGTAAGGACATAGTCATAAAATTATAGAATTTAACAGCAGAAAAAAGTTATGGCAAGCGCATCTAGGGGCTTACTTAGTTTGGCAGACAGGGCACACTGCCACAAGAGGGGCAGAGTACCCTGTCTGCCAGAATCGCGGTCCACAGACTCTATTTAGAGTCATATTATTCTCCATGTTTCTGCAGGCATCTCTTTTGATGGTTCCACCAGCTGGAACCTTTAACAGACTAATATTGGGCCATCGGTCAAAGTAAACACAAGGAGGTGATGGACGGTACACTGAAACTTTTGAGACACACACACCCCAGTCACAGATTTGAGTTAAATCCATCCTCGTTCTTTAGCTCACTTTGCCACCCCAGTTCAGACCCAGCCATATGCAAATCAGTCTTGTCCCTGTTCCTTATGGGAACATTCCAGCCTGAACTAACAAGCCAGGTCTTCCCTGGCCGGAAACACGGATCCTGGGACCGGTTTCGGGGTAATACCCCTCATCAGCCAGGCTAGCTTAAAGCCAGTGGCAAAGTGAGCAAGGAACCCACGTCTGAGCACACCCTGCCAATTTAGGGCGAACAAAGCAAACATAAGGAGATGATGGGACGGAGCACTGAAGCTTTTCAGACACTCAACCCCAATCACAGATCTGGGTTGAATCCATCATCGTTCTTTAGCTCACTTTGCCACCTCAGGTCAGCCCCAGTACCTCAGACTATACACCCTATACAGGGCAGATGTTCCTTTAGGTGGTGATCTCTAAATATGGCAGTGGGTCTTCTGCAGGAGAAACAAAGTGAATCCCTCCACTGCCCTTGCGGACCGACAGACTGGCCACCAAACTCTAAATAAGCCCTCAGGTTACCCATCTCCTCCCTACTCTTGACACAAATAGTCCATGGTCTCAAGCTTTAAGTTACTGTACTTTATACTGTTGGCTTCGGGGTTACTGCTGTGTTGGAGTCCATCATTATTGATGGGAGATTCTTCTGTGTGCTCACAGCAGTTTCCGGGAAACAAATATTTTGTAGGTCTCCTACTGAAAGTTTTTTTTCCCCTTTAGGCGTTTTTGTGTCTCTTCTCGTTTGTATACTCAACCCACCTTTGCTCCATTGTATACCTTCAAATTCTAAAGCTTGTCCGAGCAGGGCTTGTGTTGTAAACAAACAGACTGTAGTCGCCCATCTCTGGACTGTTTCAAGTTTTTTTATATCCTCAAGCCACATGCGTCTATTCGAAGAAATGCATTTATATAACTTATGTATGGTTATTTGGGTTGTACAATTTTTAAACTTTTGAAGTTTTTAATGTCGCATGTATTTATTTTTGGCTGCAAGTTTTATGGAAATTATTTTCTGAAATAAAAATTTATGACTGACTGTATGTATGTATGTATTAGCTTGTATGGTGCAAACTCCACCCAAATTGATTTCAGAAGGCTGTATAATCATGGTACAGTTTAACACTGGCACCAGGTTTACACATGATAGAAGTAATCAGGGAATAACAGGCAGTTTACGAAGTTAGACAAATTACATTATGTAAGAGTGAAAAGATGTGCAATAGGCATAATAGGTCAAACAAAGTACATAGGTATGGGTCAAAACAGCAGCACTACAAAAGAATATTTGGACAAAGTTAGCGGCATGTGAGGCAGAGGTACAAGGCATCGAACAGGCAAGGCCAATACTGCAACAAAAAAAGTCAATGGGAGGTGTCGCGCTGCAGCCCGCCCAAGGAGACACAGGACACAGAGCTCGGGTAGGGCAACCTTCTTTATTCCCTGCCAGGAAGTTACTGGCTTACAGCCTACTTACTCCTCCTTTTCCTGTCCCTCATTTCCGCTTCCTCCTCGCCTGACCTGTCTCTACGTGGTCAGGCATGGCGACACGACATCTCCCCCTTTTGTACAAAGAAGTGATGCTACATCTCTTCAACGAGTCGCCGTGGTTTCCTCACCTGACGTCTGGGGCGAGCCTCTCGGTTTGGCGTGTGGCTGCGCCGGTCAGGGTTATTGGTCATTCTCGGAGATGGATGGTAGTTGACCTCGTTGCTGTCACTTTGACTGGCGAGGCACTTGACGTTTGACCTGAGGATGTTTCTTGCCTGTTCACAGGATTGTGTCTCTTGAAGTGTGATATGTTTCTCGTTATTTGCTTATGATCAGCTTTGGCTGTAATCATGGTTCCTTTCCTCTTGTGGACCTGGAGGGGAAGATTCAAATATCGGCTGTCCGCTTTCGTTCGCCGGTCACCTCTTACTATGACCCAGTCTCCTTCACGGATGTCAGCGTCTTTGGCATGTCGGCGACGGTCAGCATACGTTTTCATCTTCTGCTTCTTCTTTCTGTCGATGTCGACCAGCGTGTCGTGGTCAACAGTGACTGTCCGTGGTTGAACCATCGTGTTCATCGTGGGCACTCGTGTCCTGGGTGTTCTTCCCAACATTATTGTGGCCGGGCATTGATTCGTGGTATTGTGGGGAGTGGTCCGGTATGCCCGCAATACTTCGTTTAGAGTTTGCTGGACGTCTCGGCGTGTCACTTCCGCTTGTTGGATGGCTCTCTTTAGCGTTCCCATGAATCGCTCCACCATGCCGTTGGCTTGTGGCCACAGTGGGGTGATCTTTTGATGTTTAAAGTCTAGATGTTTCGCGAACTCTGCGAATTCATGGCCATTGAACGGGGGTCCGTTGTCGGACTTAACTCTTGAGGGGACACCCCATGCTGCGAAGATGTCATCCAGTACGGGAATGACGGCCGTTGCTCTGGTGGATGGTATCATGTGTGCAAAAGGAAATCTTGAATACTCGTCCATGACAACCATGATGTACTGTCCGGATTGTAGTGGTCCGAAGAAGTCAACCGCAACTTGTTTCCACACTCCGTCTGGTAGTTCGGACATGTGGAGTGGTGCTGGGGGTTCTTCGCGACTTACAAGTTGACAAGTCATGCAGTCCCTTAGGGTTGTCTCAACCAAGAGATCAAGAGAGGGGAACCAGACTCGTTCTCTCAAGGTCTTCTTTGTGGCGTTTATGCCTCTGTGGCCTTCGTGGGCTAGGTTGACAATTCCTTGGCGTAGCTTGTGCGGGATCACAATCCTCCCCCCTCTCAAGAGAAGGCCATTGTCACTGATGGACAGTTCATCATGAACACGTTGAAATGCCGTGAGGTCATGGAGGTGTGGTTCCGAGCCAGGAGCAATGTTTTTGGCATGCCGCCAGGAGTTGGCACGCACGTGGGTCATGACCGCTTGGATCAGTGGGTCTGAGGCAGATGCTTCTTGAAGGGCCTCCAGGGGAACCGCAGGAGGGCACGCAGCATCGATGACGAAGTGAATGTAGTCATCAGCTAGCGATTGGGCGGTCATGACACTCGGCAGGGGGTGTCGAGACATATAGTCTGCTGGGTTTTCGGCTTTGCCCGGCTTGTGGATGATCGTGTACACATAGTCTTGGAGTCGCAAACCCCATCGTTCGATGCGAGGCGGCATCTTGGCGTTAGGATTCCCAAATATGGTGAGCAGGGCTTGATGGTCAGTGATGATGGTAAAGTGTTTACCGTACACGAACAGGTGAAAGTGTTCACACGCCCATACTACAGCCAGGCTTTCTTTTTCTGGCTGGGAGTACGCTTTTTCCGTGTCCGTGAGGCTGCGACTGGCATATGCAATAATGTGACGCTGGTCAGAGTGTTCACGATATTGAGCCAGAATGGCGCCCAGACCCACCGTGCTGGCGTCGACGGTGATCTCTGTCCTCTTATGTGTGTCAAAGTAGGCAAGGTTGATGGCAGAACCAACCGCTTGTTTGATTTCATTGAAAGCTCTGGCACATGCATGGGACCACTCAAAGGGTTGGCCTTGACGTGTTAGTTCTCGAAGTGGATAACTGATAGTAGCGTAGTCCCGAATGTATCGCGCACAGTAGCTTGCCATTCCCAGGAAGGAGCGGAGATCACTCACGTCTTTGGGTGTCGGGGTATCAGCAAGTGCAGCTACCTTGTCGGGGTCCGGCTTCATTCCTTCACTTGAGAATGTGTGTCCGTAGAACTTGAGGGTGTTCTTGTGGAACTCGCATTTGTCGGCATTCAGCGTCAGGTTCGCCTTCAGTAATGCATGGCACACTCTGTCCAAGGCAGTGTCGTGCTCAATTTGATCTTTGCCGAAGACCAGTAGGTCGTCGCTGTAGTTGAATGAGTTCGGGATCCCTTGAATGATCCTTCGGATTGTTTCCTGGAATATTTCGGCGGCAGATGAAATGCCGAAATTGAGGCGTTTGTAGCGGAACAGGCCTTGATGCGTGTTAAATGTAGTGATATATCGTGATTGTTCGTGGAGCTCTAACTGGTGGTAACCTTTATTCAGGTCGAGTTTTGAGAATATTGTGGCACCATTCAGTTTCGTAATCATATCACTTATGTGTGGCCCTGGGTGGCGTTCTCGCTCGATGGCAGTGTTGGGCGCTCTCATGTCCACGCACAGCCTGACTTTGTTGTCTTGTCCTTTCTTTGGGACCACCACGACAGGGGAGACCCATGGGGTGGGTCCAGATGTGCGCTCTATGATGTCCGTTTGCAAAAGGTCTTGTAGCTCGTCATCAACAGCCTGTTGTAGGTGGAAGGGCACTTTCCTGTGGTGTTGGGCAACAGGTGTGATGTTTTCGTTGATATGAAGCTTCACTTTGAAGTGATTCAACTTGCCCAGGCCTTTGAAGAGTTTTGGAAATTTCGCCACTATGTCAGGGGCGTCTTCAGTCATGTACAACAGCTCTACCAGTTTCAGTCTTTCAGCTGTTGGCAAACTGAGTAGGCAGTCGGCAAAATCGGGTCTTTCCACTACGTGGACATATGCTGGAATTTTCCTATTTTTGGAGGTCAGTGTGGTGTGGAATCGGCCGAGGCATGGTAGTGGTTTCCGGCACATCCATGTGAAGATGCGAACCGCCGCTGGCTCTAGTTTGGGCCGGGTTTTCATCTTGTGATATTCTAGCGCACAGATGTAGTTGAGTGAGGCTCCCGAGTCCAGGACGAACTTTGCTGGATGGTCTCCTATCATGATGTCTAATTTAGGATATTTTTTGAGCCGGTCCGGGTCAGCCACCATGCAAATGTATTCGTCACTGTCCTGTAGCATTGTTGTGGGTGTCCATGAGTCAATCACCCTGCAGACGTACTCGTCACTGTCTTGTGAGACTGTGGTGAGTGACGACGAGCCACTGGACGAGGATCGGTGAGCTTGGCGTGATCTCGTGGTGTCGAGAGCGAGGCATGCTTGTCGATCTACTTCGCCGTTGGTGAGAGCGAGTTGAGCGAATGCTGGAGCTTGATGAGTCGGAGGAGTGGCTCTCTCTTCTCGTAACTGCACGTGCATGATGTCGGGTGTCAGATCGTGGAGCGGGAGACCGACGAGTAGATTGTCTTGCTTGACATGCGACCTCAAAGTGATTGTCCTTCCCGCAACGGTGACAACGCTGGCCGATGGCTGGGCATTGTCCCGAATGAGGGTAGTCTTGGCCACATCGGTAACATGCTGGTGCAGATCTGGTGGATTTTGTGTGTCGTGATTCACGTCTGGGTGACGTTTTCCGGGAGCTGTGCTGATGCTTGCTTGTCCTATGCGTGCTCATCACCGGACGGGTGACCTTGCGCGTCTGCACTCGAAGGGCGTGCTCTTTGTGTTCTTTGTGGTCGGGTTTGTGTGTTTCTATTCGCTTGGCATGGTCTTCCGCTTGGTCGTTGATCCTTGTGAGTTCTTCAATCTGTTCTAGGGTTTATGATTTTTTTAAGAGACGTCTGCGTAGTGTTTCCGAGCGGCAGCCGTCGATGATGCGGAGTCGCAGTGCGTCTTCCGTTTTGAAGTTTTCGAAATCGCAGTGGCGTGTCATCCTCTTGATGCGTGTAATGAAATCGCCCATGCATTCTCCTTTCTCTTGAGAGGCTAGGTTGAAGACGTAGCGTTCATAATCTACGTTGCGTTTGTGCAGGAATCGCCTGTCAAGGGCAGCCTTGACTTCGTCATAAGTAGCAGTGGCAGCGTCGGGCAGTTCTTTGATTATTTGCGCTATTTCCTGGCCTGCTAAGTTTCGCAGTGCAACCAGCTTGCGTTTAGAGTCTTGTACCAGGGACCCTTCCATGTAGTCCTCGAAATCCTCGCTCCAGGTTTTCCAGGCAGGCCCCATGGTGTTACCAGGCGTCAGCACCAGCGGCTGTGGTTGTCGCATGAAGGGTGCTCCTACGGACGCTGCTTGAGGCATTATTGTTGTGCCGGGTTGCGCAGGTGTGCCTCCGGTCGTGGAGGTGCTCTGGGCGTCGGTATCAGACATGTTGTCTCTGTAGGTTTCAGTAATGAATTGTAGTTGTTCACCTTATTGTCGTTCCAGGCTAGGCATGGGTGTCTTTCACTCGCTGCTGCTGTTCTTTTGCTTGTAAGTGGGTTGAGTGGTGACGTTCCCGCTCTTTTCTGCTTGTTTTTGCAGCTTGGAGTGGTTATTGTCGCGCTGCAGCCCGCCCAAGGAGACACAGGACACAGAGCTCGGGTAGGGCAACCTTCTTTATTCCCTGCCAGGAAGTTACTGGCTTACAGCCTACTTACTCCTCCTTTTCCTGTCCCTCATTTCCGCTTTCCTCCTCGCCTGACCTGTCTCTACGTGGTCAGGCATGGCGACACGACGTGGTTATGCCTGACTCCAAGATGGCCGCCGTAGTGAGAACGTGGGTTTAATAGGGCTGGCGCCTGACTTCAAGATGGCCGCCGTGTGAGACGTCGTCTCCTTGGCCCCGGCAGGCTCTGGCATGTATTATGGACCACGCTTCACTTGTCAGGCAGGCGCTTGCACTGCGGGACTCACCCTCGTGGTTTTCTGGCCTCGGAGGGGGCGGGGCACTCGCGCTCACCGCGATGCCGCTCTGCAGGGCTTTCCGCGTCTTCTCCGGCCTCGGAGGGGGGGGCGGGGAACTCGCGCTCACCGCGACCACGAGGCGCTCACTTTGATGCCGCTCTGCAGGGCTCTTGAGTGTCGCGCGAGCACTGTCCTGGTGTGCGCTTCTGCGAGCGCTTCTTCCTTCGATCCCAGAGTAGCGGTCAGTTTGTTTCGCGCTCTTTTTTAGAGCGGCGCTTCCGGAGCTGCTGGCTTGTCGTTGGGGCCGTTTCTTCAGCTGGGCGGCGCGACGTTGTGTGTGGGGGTCAATGAATCCCACCCTCGTCGCCATTGTCGCGCTGCAGACCGCCCAAGGAGACACAGGACACAGAGCTCGGGTAGGGCAACCTTCTTTATTCCCTGCCAGGAAGTTACTGGCTTACAGCCTACTTACTCCTCCTTTTCCTGTCCCTCATTTCCGCTTCCTCCTCGCCTGACCTGTCTATACGTGGTCAGGCATGGCGACACGACAGGAGGTAGAATCTAGCGCAATAATTATTTTAAGGAAATTGATTTTTAAAACTGTGTGATAAATTTGTTTTTAAACTGCTCACCTTTACCTCGATTTAAGAGGTCCTATCGCTATCCCTGTGCAGCCGAGTTAAACGCTGCCAGAGACAGGCTTCGGTTCCCCTTCGTGCCGCCATCGGCGAGCCTGACTTTAGGCCACGCCCACTGCACGAGGCCCCGCCCCCCGCGATTATATAAACTAAGCGGACCACGAGCCCACCAGAATCACTACTCCTGAGGCTCAGCCGGGAGGTAGAATCTAGCGCAATAATTATTTTAAGGAAATTGATTTTTAAAACTGTGTGATAAATTTGTTTTTAAACTGCTCACCTTTACCTCGATTTAAGAGGTCCTATCGCTATCCCTGACCCTGTGCAGCCGAGTTAAATGCTGCCAGAGACAGGCTTCGTTTCCCCTTCGTGCCGCCATCGGCGAGCCTGACTTTAGGCCACGCCCACTGCACGAGGCCACGCCCCCCTCCTTCTCGATTTAAACATGTGTCTCACACGTACGCGCAGCGGACGGGCGCAGCGGGCGCGCCTAAGGCAAGCCCGTCTGGGCCCGTCCGGGCCCAGCCGGCCCCAGGCCCAGGAACGCTGCCGGTTTCGTCACAGGATCGTGTGGTGTATACAAGTGAAATACTTCGTGCCCTTTACCATAAAAAGAACCAGGACTGTCACTACGTCCACCCGGTAGGTAAACCCTTTGTCAACTGCGCTTGTTGTAACCCAGCGGTACTCTGCTCAGGAAAGCCGGGACTACAGAGTGGCCTCCTTAACTGCCGCTCCCTCCCCAAACATGCGCAGGAAATCAACTTGCTGATACAGGACCAGGGCCTGGACGTCCTGTTCCTCACAGAAACTTGGCTTTCTGCTAGCACTGACTCGGATATTGTCAATGCCCTTCCCCCAGGCTATCTTATCCAAACCCTACATAGACCTAAAGGGAGGGGAGGGGGGTTGGCAATCATCCACAAAGAACATCTTGCCTGCCGGACCAGCAACACCAACATCATAGATTGCGAAAGCTGCCATTTCGCACTCCAAATCTCCCCGGCACACACTATCTCAGGACTGCTGATTTACCGCCCTCCGGGAACATCAGGGAAGTTCCTCAACGCCCTCACTGACTTGGTGTCACAATTAGCCTCCTCTGCTTCGAACCTTCTCCTCGTGGGTGATCTCAACCTTCACCTTAATGACCCCACAGACTCCTTAGCTTCGGACTTCCTTCAGGACCTTAAGTCATTCAATATCCGACTGGTCAACAACGAACCTACCCATGATAAGGGTCACCTCCTGGACCCTGTCCTGACCAACATCCGAGATATTACCTCAGATCCCCCCATTCCTCTCCCGTGGTCAGATCACTGTCTGATCCCCTTTTCCTACCCCCGGGCCATACCACTCCACCAACCGCCCAAAATCCGAGTGACAGGCCGACGTTGGCACAAGCTTGATCCGGTTGAATGGGCCAGCTCGCTCTCAGACTCCATACCTGTCCTCTCCACGGACCCGGCCACGGCCGACGAACAGATCAACTCCTGGGTCACATCCTCTCTGGATAAACTCCTCCCTAATACCACCACTCTTAAACACACAAAAAGAGTGGCCCCGGCTCCCTGGTACACTCCGGCGCTTAAATCTTTGCGTCAGGAATGCAAGAGAACGGAACGCGCTTGGAGGAAGGACAAATCTAATGAAAACAAGGAAGTCTATCAAATCGCCTCACAAAACTATAAAAATGCCCTCCGCAAAACCAAAAGTTTATTTTTCCAAGAAAGAATAGAGCACTCCACGAGCTCCAGTAAGGAATCTTTCACCATTCTAAAAGAACTCCTTAAAATCCCTGTCCCGGGATCAAGAGACCCCCCTGATCCCAAAACTGATGAGGAAAAATGCTACAAGCTAGCCAATTTCTTTAAGGAGAAAATCCCCAAAATCCTCGACTCCATTCCACCTACGAATCTGAGCGTGGAAAAAGAAACTAGCATCTCTCTTACCCCCCCATGTCTCACTTTCTGGGAACAGGTGACGACAAAAGAGGTCGAAGACACACTGCAAGCCATCAAAAGCGGATCACCTAGGGATCCTGCCCCTTTACGTATCCTCAAAATGGTTGCACCCACGATTGCCCCCCTCCTCACTCACCTTATCAATACCTCTCTCCAACAAGGAGTTGTCCCCCCCAGATGGAAGGCGGCAGTCGTCAGGGCACTACTAAAAAAACCCTCCCTTGACCCTACCGACCTGGCAAACTATAGACCTATCTCCCTCCTCCCGGGAACTAGCAAAATTGCGGAAAAACTTGTGAACAGGAAACTGTCACAATTTCTGGAGAGCAACAACTGTCTAAAAAACTCGCAGACGGGATTCCGCCCCGGGCAAGGCACCAACATTGCTCTTCTCATGGCGGTGGAGGAGGCCAGAGCACTCTTAGACGAAGGAGGATCAGTGGCAGTGATCCTCCTCGATCTCAGTGCAGCCTTCGACACCGTCAACCATCAGCTCCTCATCCAACGACTTAGGAGCGTCGGTGTTGGAGGAACGGCTCTGTCCTGGATATCGTCCTTTCTGAGTCAACGCTCCTTTCAAATCTGGGAGAATAACACCTGCTCCTCCGATACCCCCCTCCAATGTGGTGTGCCTCAGGGCTCCTCCCTGAGCCCCACATTATTTAACATCTATATGTCCCCTTTGGAGGAGGTTGTTATCCCGTTCGGAGTGAGCATTGTCAGCTATGCTGACGACACACAGTTAGTGGTGTCCCTCTCTCATCCTAAACAACAACCTGCGGACCTCTACAACTGTCTGACACAGATACAAGGGTGGATGAACAGATCGTCTCTGAAGCTCAACGGGTCAAAGACTGACATTCTCCTCCTTGGTCAGAAGGGGCCCACTTCACTTCAAAACATCTGGCCTCCCTGTTTAGGCTCGCTCCCAGACCCGAAACCGGAGGTAAAAAGCCTGGGCGTTTGGCTCGATAAGGAACTATCATTCACAACACAGGCACATAAGGTAGCCGGGATGTGCTTTGGGTTGATCAGGTCAATTCGGAAGATCCTGCCCCTACTCCCCCATAACTCCCAAAAACTGCTGATTCAAGGCCTGATTCTCTCTAGGCTTGACTTTAGTAACTCCATCTATTTAGGGGCCCCAGAGGCAACCCTGAACAAACTACAAAGGGTCCAAAACACTGCGGCCCGGATCCTTACTAACACCCCCGCCAGAGCCTCGGCCAAACCTGCTCTGAAGCTCCTCCATTGGCTCCCGGTGAGAGAACGGGTGATGTTCAAAGCCCTCTGCCTGGCACACAAGCTGATCCAAAACACTGGCCCCCCAGGCCTAAAAAAATTCATCAAACCATACAAAGCCCCCAGATCCCTCCGCTCCGGCCAGGAACATTTCATCGTCACTCCCAGAGTCAAGAAGGCCCGATCAGGAGGTAGGCGTTTCTCGGTCCATACCGCACGCCTCTGGAACGTCCTACCTCATTACCTGAGAACCGAACTCAATTACTTAAAGTTCAGGAAGCAACTAAAAACCCACCTCTTTCCTTAAACTATCCTTCCCTGCCCCTGCTGACCCGCCAGTCGTATTGATTCTAGCGCTGGGATACCTACGGGTGACTACGCGCTCTATAAAATTAAATAATAATAATAATAATAATAATGCTGTTCTCATAGGTTAATATAAAAAGTGTAAATATAAGAGTTGTAGGAGTCCCTTCTCTAACAGAGGACTAAGTAGGTAAATATGCCTTTTTAATGTCAGCAGGAAGTATGATAACTCGTCTTTATTCCTATGGGGACATGTGAAACCCAGAAATAAAATCTGACCAGTCACTGGGCAGCCGATACAGGTTGCAAGTGGTGTGCACCGGCATCCATTTTATGGGACTAGGACTTATTTTTCATCATCCGACTGACCCAGAGCAAGAAAGAGAAAGGTAGAGAAGGAAGAAAGAAGCAGGAAGAGATGGAAAAACTGATGAAGAGAGAAACCAGGGATATAAAAGAGCACACAAGAGTGAGCTAAAGGGACAGGAAGTGGAAGGTGGTGAATGAAAGAGGCATGAGGTGGAGTCGTGATTAGGGAGACTTATTTTTATTTATTTTTTACAAACTAAGTGCCCAAGATAAGAATGTATCTTTTAAAAGCTCCTAATATGTCCTGAGATCCAAAAGAAGAACAGAACCTTCAGAGCAGCATAGTGGAGGTTGAATGATGAGAGAAAAGCAGCTCATTCGCATGTTGTGTTAGTACCAGGGTTAGACCTAGGATCAGGCCTTCACGGGTTCCACGTACGCCTGATCGACCTAGCTGTGCAGGCAGTGGTGTGCAGGCAGTGGGAGTGACAACCCGCAGGTAAGAAGCCGCCCCTTTCAGATGTTGATTACAACAAAGGGTTTAGGATTCTGCAGGTCTACACCTAACATGTAAAGATCTTCTATTGACTACGGTATACCTGTGAGGACATGCCACACTTTCCAAGCCCAACAATGATGCACTTGATCTATCATGACTAACCTGACACAAAAATGCGCATCATGAATACAAGACCAGGAGCAGAGCACGCTGAAGGACACAAAAGTACAAGTCACAGGCCGCCTATGAGGTAACGTTCAATAGAACTATCATGGCTCATGCTTTGGCTGGTGCGGTTCTGTCTTGGAGGTGGTGTCTGTGACAGAACAAGGACCTTGGCAATGCTGACTTTATTAGCAAGTGGAAGGTCTGGTCTAAAGAAGGTGCCTGGAGGGTGGAGAAGAAAGGAGTGACACACATTAGCACAAGAAATGTACCACTTTCTTCGTTCTGCACCTGTCCTGCAGACCTGAGAGAGCAGCTATTAATGGAAACATGAAGGCTCAGCTAACAAACTAAGATTATGTATTCAAATCATTGAAATGAGAAATCCTAAGATTTAAAATTTTCAAAGCAAAAAATGGCATATGGCGGTATTACTATCATCCTATAGTCGAAAGGGTGGGGTGGGGCTGCTAAAAAAATTATAGCATGAACAGGCTAATGGCAGAACAACATTATTTAAAAAAAATTAACACACACAGGTTGGGAGGGCGTAAGGCGAGGGATGGAGGCTTGAAGAAACAACTAAAGACCCTACTCTTCCCCTGAGCCCTTCCCTCTTGCCTCCTCACCCCTCAGGACAGTGGTCGCTAGCGCTGGGATGCCCTAGGGTAGCTATGCGCTCTATAAAACCCAAAATCAAATCAAATCAAATCAAATCAAGATTTTCCACCTACTAATAAAAGATACACAAGGTTAAAAAAAAAAATCCTTATACCCAAATAAAACCCATACGTTTACAGATATAAGAATATCAGTGTAAAGTGGAACAATAAATATATGTTTGAACCAATTCAGGCAGAGACCTTCCAGAATTAAAGTTGTCAACCACGTGAAACAGTAACTGAAAAAAATAAAGTTGCAGAACCACAAATACACTGCTCATAATAAACCTAACGATAATATGTTCCACGTTGGAAGGTCTTGTATCCCGGTAACCCAGCAAAGCCAAACTAATTGGAGAATGCAATATAAATTCGTCACAACATAACACATCTATTCGTTTCGAAGTTTTGCTAGAGGGCACAATTGCCACTGGTGGGGTTGCGTGGAGCACACACAGACCGGATGGAACGCAGTGCTACTGACTTCCTGTCTCCATCACTGAAGAAGCGGTTGCTTACTAAGCCTTGAGGAGAGTTTCCTCTTTAGATGGATATCAGACTCATTTCTGTGACTCACTCACGCATGGGCCTTTGTCCAGAAGTGGAATGTGTTTTTTTCTGTCAGGCTGGGGCCTGAAATGACCGTCCCTCGGGCCTTGCATGTCCATAATGCGAGGAAAGGCAACCACCGTGTGACAACAGCAGCAGGGGGCACCTAAAAGGATGTATGTCAGTACAACGCGATCTTTTAGATCACGGTACGTTACAACGCGGTTTCTACAACGCAAGTCGTTACAAGGACTTGCGTTGGAGGGCGCGGATTGAGGATTAATTTAATTTTATATTCTAACACCAGCCCACATAACAGTAGGGAAGGTGTTGGAATATAAAAGTACAATATTCCTTAACCAACAGCGCCATCCAGCGCAAGTCGTAGTAACGACTTGCGTTGTAATGGCAGCGTGGTAAAGGTAGTGCTGTGTAAACACTGCGTTGTAAACGATGCTTCCCACCTAAAAGCACCTATAATATAGCGAGGAGCTGCAAATCTGGCCTTTTTAGTTGGGAGAATGGTGTGCTGCAGACAAAAACGCATTTTTAGGTGCGTGCTGTTTATTAATCCTTGCACAGTTCCTGCTTCAGATACGATCTTCACGTTTCGTCATTTACAGATACCATATCTTCTTATTACAAATTCTGTGCTTCATTACGAGATGCTTTGAGTTACAACTGGGAGACCCTGGGACGGATTACTGAATCAGGCTGGTATAAAAGCATTTCTCCTCACTGCGCCAATCTAACGCCTGCTTTTTCATGGTGTTCGTTTTTGCCGCTGCTTCAGATTCACACATCCTTCTATATCTGGGGCAGTGTCAAAAAGCAATGGGTGTTGTGGCAAATTGACCACAGCAACATCCAGTGCACGCCCCTTTCATGCAGATACTTGCATTAAAGTGTACCATATTTACAATGCAGTGTTAAGCCACCCAAAGTGGTTTAACGCCACTTTGTAAGTATGGAGCAGGGCATTGCGCCACCAGAATGTAGGTAAAAGTGAAGCTCCAGTGGTGTAATCCCCTTGTAAATATTCCCACAAGTGTTCCAATACTTAGTAATACCTTCCAACTCATAGTCCTGGGGAGTGGGAGCTATACGGTTGTACCACACTTGTAAGAAGCCTTTGTGTTGTTTTAATTAAAGTACTGGTCGTGTTTGTGCTCTACAAATAAAGGGATTTTTTAAGAACAATTGTCAGAAATGAATTAATTAATTTGGTTGGGGAACAAGTTATGAGTGGTCTCAGAAAAAAAAGCAGTGGATGGAATGCTGAAATTACTCTCTGCCATTGGTAATTACTAATGGCCTCATTACGATGTCGGTCGGAAAGGCTCCGTTTCTGAATCCGTGTTTCCGACCGATTTAGAAACCTATCCGACTGACCGATTACGATAGTCGGAAACCGTTCAGTCGTTCCGATTCGGTTCCGATCAGCATTCGGAGAAACCGAGTCGGTCAGAGCAGAATCGTGCAGGTCTACGGATCGCGTTTCCAACCGAAGCATTATGATGTCAGATTTGGATAGCCTTTCCGAATCGGTGTGTCTGACATGGATCGGCTTTCGGAACCCAACTTTGGGGGCTCATAGCAGTCCCCCTTGACCCAGAGGCCTCCAGTTGGGACCCGTGGGGGCACCCATGGGTCCCCTCTTCACAACCAAGCACGCTTGGAGGCATCATGGGGTGCCCGCCACAAAGTGCAATGTTTTCTGCAACCACCCCTTTTTTCAATGGGACCCTGTGTTGTCAGTCGGAACACAGGCTCCCATTGAAGTCAATGGGAGTCCGATCGAACGGTGTTCGGACACATCGTAATCGGTCAGTCGGACTCCCCAAATTCGATCAGAAACAATTCCGACACTGAGTCATTCAGAATGCTTTCTGACCAACATTGTAATGAGGCCCTTAGTGTTGAAGTCCAGTGCTTGTTTTTTTGCCTTTATGCCACTCTAGATAGAGTCCAGAAATGTGCAAAACAGTCACTCCATTGAGTGACCAATCATAAGCAAATCAGACTGCCCAATAGGAACAGTGCATTTGAAACATCTGCGCCAGAAGTTTACAAGGAAGGACATTTGACTTTCACTCTTCCAATCACTAAATTTAGGTGTGCTTCAAGATTGTACTTGTCAGCACATTACTTAGGCATTGTAGCGACTAGAAAATACCACGTTGTATCAGTGTGCAGATGACCAAACTTCTGAGCAGAATATTGGTAATATGAGGAACATAGTTAAATATCTGACAGTGATGAAGGCAGAGTAGAAATATGACAAACCGTATGCTGATTGGTGTGATCAAAGTGGAAATATTGGATAATATTGTGTAAAAATACAGGAAAAAACAGAACCGGTTGAAATCTAAAATAGCAATACAGGCAAAGCTGAAATATAATGAAATATCAGATAATGAAACAGACAACGTTGAAATATAGAGAAATAACATATGGTGATGTGGGCAAAGTATATACGTAATACAGTATCAGATGTAAAGCAGGCAAAGCAAGAATGTAGCAAAATGTCAATTAGTGATGCAGGCAAAGAAGACCTATAGGGAAATAACAGCTGGCGAAAAAGGTAAATGAGAAATATTAGATGGTGAAGAAAGCAAAGCAAGAAAAAATAAGTAATTAGACAGTGATGATTGAAACAAAGGAAATACATAGTTAAATTAGTGCAATGAAAATGTGTGGTGCAGTATAAAAGAATGATGCGGAAAAAGTACAAATTTTGTGATAAATAAATAGATTTTGAAGGCAAGAGAAATAGTGGGAAATAGCAGATGGTGAAAGTCAAGAAGGGTGAAATATTGAAAATATTGCCAATGGAGGAACACTTTAACTAAATTCAGATTTGCTTGCTGGGTAAACAGTCATATAATGAAATATAGGATCATGATGTAGACAAAGCAGAAATACAGTGAATGGTTTAACGATGATGTGGACAAAGAAGAAATAGACTGGAATATCTAACAATGATGTAAGCCAAGCAGAAGCATAATAAAATATGTCCCGACGGCACAGGCAAAGCGGATATACAGTGAAATATTAGATACTGATCTTATAGATGAGAAGTGTGTGAAAATCTCTGATGATAATGATTTAGTGAAATCATAAATATAGTGAAATATTGGATTAAGACTTTATAATGCTGAGGAAGCAGAAATATGGTGATTAACAAAATGATGATGATGTAGTAAATAGCTAAAAAATTAATATATTAAAAATGGCGCGAGCAGAGAGTAATATACAACACTATCAGTTGGTCATGCAGGCAAAGCAAGCGCACAGTAAGAGATCAGATGATGATGCTGATTAAAGCTTTTGTGAGCTTCACTTCCTGTTCTTGTATTCACCCTCCAATCGCCATCCTACAACACGGAAGTGCTTACTCCGCTCGTTCAGACTCCATAGCTGGAAACTACAGCGTCCTGTTTTGGGGCATCAGTGATCATCCATCAACAGGTGCAAAATTGGTAACCAATATTTTCTGAGTGTACTCAATTGCTTTGTGGGGTTCCAATAATGGATATCATTTGATGATTGTAAAGTGAATTATCTGCAACTTGAAGGACCATTTTGGTGCCTAGGTTTATCAAGAAGTCACATGTCTTATTTGAGGTGTGTCTGCTACCAAATGTCCAACAATATGGCTGCAGATAGGGTAGGCCATCTCGCTTTGCCCAGATTTACTACAGAAACATGGTCCTTTTCCACCACTTTTTTCGCACTCCCCCCTGTAGCACCTCAGAGTTCCTCGCTCACGTCTAACCAACAAGGATAGTACTTTTTTGAGCCATGCTGATTTTCTCCTCACTTTGTAGAAGGGGTACATACAATGTTACAATTGCATTGGGTATTAGTAACACCTGCTATTTACAGTGCTTTACAATAGCTTGAATCGGCCAGTATAAAAAATATTTTCTTATGATTAGTGCATACGCTAGCTGGATGTTTGATGTGGTATTTTTTGCAATTGGTGAGCAAGGACCCCTCCATTTCCAATAAGCAAAAATAGCAGCAATAATTATAAATGTGAGATTTTACAGTTTAATCATGTTCTTTTCCCAGACTGGGTGGGATGGTCACCATTCGAGTTGTGTGATTGTTACAACCAACCTCACACATCTCTAATCAAAATCAAACTGCTTTTTACTTGCTATATTGTGACCTTATTGCTTCTGTTTCAGGAATTGACTGGGCTCCCGAAAGCAACCGCATTGTTACCTGCGGCACTGACCGCAATGCCTATGTTTGGACCCTCAAGGGAAATATCTGGAAGCCCACCTTGGTGATTCTGAGGATTAACCGCGCTGCACGCTGCGTGAAGTGGTCACCAAAGGAAAACAAGTTTGCAGTGGGCAGTGGTTCCAGAGTTATCTCCATCTGCTACTTTGAGCAGGAGAATGACTGGTAAGTCCATTGTCAGAAATTGGCTGCCTAAAGTTTTGTTTGTATGAACAGCCAGCTCTGGAAAACAGACACTAAGGTCATCATAACGAGTTTCCCAGTAATCTCGATGGGGTCAGCAACAGGAGTTAACTTCCTCATCAGGATTACAAGATGAGGTGTTTCACTTAGAGACTTTAGCCGCTAGTAACATCAAGTCAAGTCAAAATAAGCTTTATTCGAAGTCACATAGTGAATCATAAAAGCGACAAAATATGACAATATATAGATTAAAAATCAGTAAAAAAATTATAAAAGCACAGATCTAAAAAAAACATGAATAAAAATGTACGTCCCCTACATGATCAATAAGGTTTCTACAGCTGCTTCCTACATTTTATAACAGCAAATAGAAACCGAGACAATACAGAACATATATACAAGCTCGGAAGCAATTGCAAATACATAAAAGCTGGTCGACATTGTACAAAACCTAGTTGTAATAACAGGTGTTTAATAAGGCATTTTCTCAGACCAGAATAATATTTGCAAAAAAGGGTAATATAAATGGTACTCTGCGTAGAGATATCATCGCCTGAGCATTTCACAAGATCGGGCAACCAGTTATTGATAGTAGGAAAGCTGGTTAAGTGGTGGAAGATATCCAGCCGAAACCGGGTCAGCATGAATCAATGGCGCAGATTGTACACGTTAGCTAAATAGGGCTGGTAACATCTAAAATCTTTGGGTGACACTCAAAGGGAAAAAATGCAGAGATTGCAGTGGAAACACTGATTTCCAAGTGTTAGTCTCCAAAATCCCATTATAGGGAGTACATCTGACCCCTCTTTACTTATGCCCGGAATAACGCTGTCGTAGGGTTGGAGACATGGGGTAGTGGCAGGCTAAATAATGCCTGATGCAGAATCCTGTCCAAAGTATGGGAATGTATAGGTGGGTAGAACTACTTCTGAAATATGCAATAACATTATTGGTAGGGTTGTGTAAAGAACAAAACAATCCACACAAATCCCAATTTAAAAGAAACATGCAAAAGACTTTCTGTACAAAATATCTGCCAACAGAAAAATACAACGTGGATGTCAGTTAACCTTTCTTTGGCAAAAGCTATTTCACTCCATTGTATAGCTAGGTACTGTTTATGTTAAGTGACAGCAGCTTATTGTCCTTCCCTTGGCAGCTTCCCTTAATCTTTTTAGAAGTAAATAACCATGTATTTCAACAGTATATACCAGGTATAATACACCGTATGCAATATTAATTATATTTTATAATAATATAACAATGATAAAATATAAGTGATATACATTTAAAGGTATTTACAATTAGTATGCATTAATATAAAATAATTCAGTGTAATAACAGAATAATATGATTACTAGCATACAATAATAGGAAACCTACTATATGTCATTATAATATCTTACATTATTTTAGATCATATCTAATTATACAGTACTATATTATTGGGAATATGTAAAATCATGTATGGGCTAAAGTATTGCAGACCCCATGTTTTTACAATCCTGCATATTGCAGAGGTGCTCCTTGATAAAAAGGCAGAAGGAAATGTGGCATATGCTTGTTAACTAATTAGAGAGTACATAATGAATGTTAAGCATCTGCTTCCATTCCTCTTGAATGCCTGGCGTCATGCCCCCTCTCTTGCAGGTGATCTTACAAGCCCAGAATTGTAGATACTATTTGAAATACATACTATTGAATTAAAGCCCAATTTGCAGATCATTATTTGTGGCTAACAAATGTTTCAGATATTTATTTTTGGCCACATTCAATTTAGGTTTTTGATCTACGAAACATGCAGAAAGGCCTTTCTTACCAGTCCTGCCTCCAGCACTGCTATACATTAACACAATATTATAAGCTAATACCTCCAATCAAGGGAGATCTCATTTATTAGTGATAAGAACTTCCAAGACCCACTTCCGTAAGGTCTTGATGATGAAGAAAGGTCTCATCTTCACTCCTCTCTCTTCTTTCTGTGCACCGTGTCATCTTCCCTCCTCTCTCCTCTGTATGTGCACCTTCTTGAATCATTCCACTTTCACTATCCTGTCTCTTGCTTAGCTGACTAGTGATCTTTGTATCTGGATACAATGAACAGGGGTAATATCTGTGCATGTAGTACCTGCATCTGATTAACATTGTCCCCTCTATGTGTCTCTGCAGGTGGGTTTGTAAACATATCAAGAAACCAATTCGCTCAACGGTGTTGAGCCTGGACTGGCACCCTAACAATATCCTGCTGGCTGCTGGGTCCTGTGACTTCAAGAGCAGGTAAATAAATTAAAACTAAGAGGTGAATAGAATTTGCTGAAACTAACAAGGGACATCTCACTTTACTCAGAGAAAAATCTCACAGGTTTTCAGAAATTAAAAAAATGTTTTTTGAGATTATAGTTGGATAGCTAGGCTTTGATTCAACTGTTTCTGGAATAGTGGTCGGGTTCTTAAGCAGACCTCTGCAGTGGATGCCGAATCTAAGTATGGTCACTGGTAAGATGCCACAGAGGGTTAAGGCACTTTTTCTAGAGCTCAGACTTCAACTTCTGAGTTCCTTATTCATATCCACTGGAGTGCCTATTCTATCTGAAAGATCTAACTCATAAATCTAATTCATGTTGAGTAATAGTAACACCTATTCTGATGTCAGTAGTCGAAGTGGGCAGTCCACTTCAATTTCTACAAAGTGTTGTGTGGTGGCAATCTCCTACATCTCGATATTCTGCATTTGGTACACTTTTTCCACCATCACAGATCGAATTTTGCAACCATGGCTTTCTGAAGTGTTCTGACAACTTTTTGCGTTTCAGCCATTGGTTCAATTTAATTTGATGAATCACCAGAACGAAAAAGAAACTGTGAAATGTTCCTCACTGCACATCCTGTGAATATTGTTTTAATGGTGAAACGTATCACATGCGCGATGGAGAAAACATTCATTCTCTCTTAAGGTAGATTGCAGTTAATGGAGTCTACGGTCTAATCAGTGATGGCACATTTGGGGAGAGTAAGGATTCGATCACTTAAATTTCACTGGTGGAAGGTGATCTGACGCTAGATTGAGGCAACGTTGCACAGTCCTAGACAATTTTGTGCCGACATTTGGTCTGATGATCAATGAAAAAATGACTTTTGCTCCAAATGACCTGTGCAAAAGGGACAGTTTAGAAAAGTAGGTCAATGTACCTGTTGGTTCAGAACTGGTGCAAAATTGTTGTGTAGGTGCTCAGCACTGTCCACGCATACAAAATACCACTGTATAGATGTTGTAACACATAAAAGTTGGATCCATTAATGTAGACATCACAGAGTCAGTGGAGCTATCTTCATGTGAGAAGGATTGTCCTCATTTAGGATATGACTATGTGAATCCTCAGCCTTTTGCGCGTTACATTGAATTGTAGGTGTCCAGTTTTCATATTATCCATTTGTTTGAAGGGTGTAAACTAGTTGAAGGACTCACACTTGTCTTTCAAATGGGTAGATAGTGGGTATAATGAGCAAGCCTATTTGGTGTCATATTTGAGTTCCAGAAAATAATGGGTGTCCTGTTAGACCTCCATTCCACATGTTAAAAACAAATATATATATATATTCAGTAATACTTTATTCTATGTTCATTCATTGAGTTACATCTTCGCAGTCAAGGCTGACGTGTTTTGCTTGGGCCACACAACCGAAAATAAGGCATTTGTTACAATATTTATAATTGGTGGTAGATGATAAGATATCATCACCTAACCAAGCGCACAGCTTTATTGTTTTTCCACTGTTCGTGTTTATTCAAAAAATACTTCAATGCTCAATTTGCTTGACACTTATCTGTTTTTATTTCACTCGTGTGTCATATATTCTTTTCTTTAATTGATTCTTTTACGCTTTGCGCTTTTATTATTTCTTATCATAATAACTTTCTTATTGGTTACCCATATACAATGATTAACATGTATATTACTGTTCATACATAATCAATACATCATTAACGGCAATTGCTGTTATGATTGCCCCGATGCATTTCGGGACCGGTGTCCCTTCCTCAGGGGCCACTGTAGAAAGTAACAAAAACATTATGTCATTTCTATTATTTACATACATTGTTGTTCATTTCATCATCTTTTTAACAAAGCCACTGCAGTTATGAGACTACCACCATGTTGTAAATATTCAGTCACATAATGACTTATATACCGAATGTATACATTTAGAAACATCTTTGATTATTGTATACATCTGTCCAGTGTGCTTTAATATCAAACTCCAAAACCTGTGTTTGTTTTCTAGCAAATCCTAAATGGTATCACCGTAATATCATAGTTTGATCTATATGCATGTGTATTCCTATAGTCAAAGACTATAGGAATACACATGCATATACACATGGTTAAAAAGATGATGAAATGAACAACAATGTATGTAAATAATAGAAATGACATAATGTTTTTGTTACTTTCCACAGTGGCCCCTGAGGAAGGGACACTGGTCCCGAAATGCATCGGGCCAATCATAACAGCAATCGCCGTTAATGATGTATTGATTATGTATGAACAGTAATATACATGTTAATCATTGTATATGGGTAACCAATAAGAAAGTTATTATGATAAGAAATAATAACAGCACAAAGCGTAAAAGAATCAATGAAAGAAAAGAATATATGACACACGAGTGAAATAAAAAGAGATAAGTGTCAAGCAAATTGAGCATTGAAGTATTTTTTGAATAAACACGAACAGTGGAAAAACAATAAAGCTGTGCGCTTGGTTAGGTGATGATATCTTATCATCTACCGCCAATTATAGATATTTCAGAACTATACCAAGCAGCACGCCACAACACGAGGAATGGAAACTTTCATTTGATAAATTTAAATTATCACATAAAATAGGAAAAGTAAGGAGTGCCAACGGCCAACCTATCACATTTGTTACAATATTACCACACTCAAGGTGAAATAATGTGCTTTGATTATTATAAATTCTGGTATCTGTCATCTAATGACATCCACCGAGCAGTATGGTTCTTTAGCTAAAGTGCACTCTCCAAGGGGCATATCATCAAGAAACAGCGTTAACATTATCGCCGCTTTAGCGGCACAAAACTGCCGCCAAAGTGGCGATAATGGGCTTGAAAATATGCCCTTGTGAATTCCCATAGAAGCCCATGTTCTGGTGTGAACATGGGCTTCTATGGGAATTCTCTATGGCGTATTATGAAGCCCATTATCGGCGCTTTAACTGCAGTTTTCTGCCGCTAAAGCGGCGATAATGTTAACGCCGTGCTTGATAATATGGCCCCAAGTACTTATAGGACCAAGATAATACTGCTTTGAGAACACTCTTCAGCTGATTTGCTGGAGATAAACATATTTCAGATGTGGCGTTGGAGATTTATATCAATACATAAACACACAATCCAGTACAAGTGGATTCACTAGTATTCCTTTTTACTAAGCATATGAAGTGGAAGTGGAGGTGTGTATAATTTTTCATATTGTGCTTAATTCTGGTGTTCAAGTAATCTTGATGGGTAAGAATTCGATGCAGAAGGAGGCAAAGCGATTTGCCAAGGACCAAACAATTTTGCCCAAGTTGAGATACCTGAACCAGAGCTCACAGACTAGATCATGAAACCTTCCCAGTATTAGACTGTTTTGCACTGGTACCTGTCAGTTTTGGGTAGATGCCAAGCAATTCTTGATTGGATAACAGCGAGTGAAAGTAAGTGAAATGTAGTGTTTTATTTCTTGCATCATAACATGGAAGTAATTTCCTCCTTCAGAATTTTCTCAGCCTACATTAAAGAAGTGGAGGAACGGCCTGCCCCCACCCCATGGGGTTCCAAGATGCCCTTCGGAGAGATGATGTTTGAGTCAGGAAGCAGCTGTGGATGGGTGCACAGTGTATGCTTCTCAGAGAGTGGCAACCGCATGGCCTGGGTCAGCCATGACAGCACTGTCTGCATAGCGGATGCCAACAAGAAAATGGCGTAAGGGAATTTATTTATTCATTTATTTATTTATCGTTTGTGAAAGGAGAGAAAGCAGAGGAGCTATGACTGCATCACTTTTTGTTGCTATTTGCAATCACAAGAGAGGGGCTAGAGGTGCAAGAAAACGTATGCCGAACACATGCGCTGTATGAATGTTTGCTAAAAATGAGATTTTGGATTATTTCTTGCCTGTGGTAGTTTTATTTTGGAGGGGATTCAGGACACTGCCCACAGGGAAATCTGAGGTATGTCCAAAACCGGCCCCCCTTTTCCATAGGTAATCTTATGTAGGGGAATTACAAATTAGAATGTGTGTTCATGCTTTTTTGCTCTTAAAATATATATATACCTCAATACTGTTGCCATTGGCATCTATCTGATCTGCAGGTAATCAGGTAATCAGGTACCTCCCAAGGGGATGTGTGTAACTATGATTCTTTCCATGCACCATGAGAGCAACCTGTTTAATGGCCTTTAAACAACCACTTAAACCCACACAAAGGATCTACAGTGAGATGCCCAACCAGAAACGTACAACTCCCTCAATAACATGAAACTCACAAAATAGTTTGTCTGGTACCTAGAGAAAAAGAGATGACAGCAGAGAAAGTCAGTGTCTCCAGGGAAGAGCCCTTCTTTAAGGGCGAGAACCCTCGCTCACCCAAGGCTGACTTGCTTCATCCTTGTGTCCCCTCCTCACAACAGGATCTCAAGATACCCCGTTTGGGCTGCAACTCCCCGATGAGGAGGATCACAGGTGTTTTAGATCAGATGAGCAGATGTTGGTAAGGAGCAGGGCTCGAGTCGGGGTACCACGCGGGTGGACGGCGTACCCCCACTTATTTTACCGGGTGGACGCCGCCCCCTCTGCCAAACAGGTGGACTTCACTCTTTGGCCTCTCTGGGACGAGAGCGGAGCGCACCTTTCGTGACGTCACTTCCTGTCGTGACATCACTTCCGGTGACAGCGTCCCCCCACTTCTCTTTTTAGAACTCGTGCCCTGGTAAGGAGTGAGGGGCAGAATGCAGAAAGGAGATAAAGATAAAACTATCTAAAAAAGGGCTGGACTGTATTTATTTTGATGCCCTCCAGGATCGGGTTAAAACCAAGAAAGGACTGAGGGATTTTCAACAAATATACGCCCTTTGTGTGGTTAACATGTTTCTGTTAATCTTTGACCCCTGATGGGGTTCTAAGGCATTCGTCAGGGCCCAGATGTTAAGTCACTCTTCTAAATGAAAAATAGGAAAATTACCGGGCTCGCAACTGAAAGCCTGGTAGGAACCGGGATGGTCCAACAACACTGAGGTTCCACCGACGTTCAAGAACAGAGAGGTTAAATCCACTCTCAAGTTGAGGAGTTTTCTGCGCTGACACTGCAGCTCTGCGATTAAGGTGGTCTTACAGGCTTAAGAGTGGAGTTTACCTCTCTGTTCTTGAACTTAGGTAAACTCTGAGTGTTGTTGTGCAATCCCCGTTCCAACCTGGCGTATCTTTGCGGGGCTGGTAATTTTCCTACTTTTCGTTTATAAGAGTGACTTAATATCTGGGTCCTGATGAATGTCTTAGATCCCCGATTGGGGTCGACGATTGCCAAAATCATGCTGACCAGACAAAGGCAGTATATTTGTTAACAATCCCTCTTTTCTCTCTTGGTTTTATCCCTATCCCAGAGGGCATCCTAATAAATTCAGTCCAGCCCTACTGGAGATAGTTTTATCTTTATCTTTAGCTTCCTTCTGCACTGTGCCTCTCACTCCTTACCAACATCTGCTCATTTGATCTAAAACACCAATGATCCTCCCCATCAAGGTGTTGTAGTCCACACCAGAAACCTTGCGGTCCTGGTGTGAGGAGGGGACACAATGATAAAGCATATCAGCCTTGGGTGAGTGAGGGTTCTCGTCCTTAAAGAAGTGCTCTTCCCTGGAGACACTGACTTTCCCTGCTGTCATCTCTTTTTCTCTAGATACAAGATGTACTCTTTTGTGAGTTTCACTTTACACAAACACACCACTTTTGCTGGAAACATACATATGGTTTTTTTCTTCCTGGACTACTTTATGTTCCCAAATACTCTTTACATGCGATTGTATGCTGTGAAAAGAACCCAGTGTTGTGGTTCATGGCATTGGTGCTCTGAAATCTGCCAGTCGAATGATTTAATATAAGGTAGAGGAAGTGGAGTGCACATTGCAACCCCCATGATACTTCACCCAGAACAAGACAGATGGTGTGAGGAGGGGTAGGAGGCCTCTGCTGCACTCACATCCACCGGCGTTGCGCAAGCCAAGAGCTACAGGTCCTGTATCAACGCTTCCACTACTTTGCAGTTGCTCATCCATCCTGACCACTATGCTTACAGTGCGATATGCACAACATTAAATTGAGCCATGCCAGTGGTCATACACCCACTCAACCTCATGTCGTTGTTAATCCCTAAATAGCCTGAGCTGCCACTCCTTTGCCTGAAAGACAGAGAGAGAGGCAAATACAATTTTTTAAATTATAATTTCAATTTTAAAAGTTAAGTCTCACTTACATTCACCATCACAATGAAATGACATGCAATAAATCACCTGTTAATATCAGCCATCTTTACCATCCTTATTGCTAATACAAATGAATACTACGATCAACTCTTGACCATCTAACTTGTAGATAAGAAACTACTGCTCTTTGCAAATATAAAAATAGTACTCCAACTAACTCTGAAATCTTCTAGTACAGAATAATTTCCACTGCTTTTCTCATCCAAAGAACCGTAAATCATACCCTACCCACTCTAAAAATAATGTGTACATAGGAAATACTACTGATTTTCCCATCAAAGGAACAATTCCTTTAAAAAAAAAAAAGCATTACTGAAAGAAATACTTCTTTGTGATTCCATTGAAGAGAATTGGACAATTTAGAAATAAATGTGAAAGAAATCCATTGCAGAGACCACAGATGGTATAAGGAATAAAGAGTACGGTCTTTGCGCTCACCTTGAGATTGAAAATGGAATGTCTTCAGGGTAATAATCTGAAGTAATGTCAAGATCATAGTAAAGAAAGAGTGCCCCACTGTACATCCTGGCACGGGCTAACTTTATGTCCATCAAGATGACACATTCAGATGCTCTAACTTCCTGATAACTGACTCTTATTTCTGTACTCCGATATCCTAACCTCTTAAGTCACCACGGTCTGAGCAAGTTATATGGGAAAATATTCCAAGCTTTCACAATGGTCCACCACAGCAAGAATGTCCTTTTCAAGCATCTGGGTAAAGTTTGCCATAACTCACACAAGCTATCCTCCACTCCGAACGTATCAAAGACAAAGAATTTTAAACACAAGGCACATCTATCCCGCAGTTAGGGTTTCCCAGTAACATGATATAAAAGTTGAGAAGTGAGAGGCTGGCCAGAAGTTTTAAAAATAGATAAATTGATTTTGTGTTCCAAATGAGTGGATGACAAAGATACAAACCAACCTTTTCGGAGGGGAAAATAACAGACCAGATCCAAGCATTCCCAACCAGGGCAGGAAAAGTGGGAAGCCAGAGATGTGATAGCGCGGCAAGATTTAAAGATACATTTTTCTCCACCCCATGCCAATTACCATATCCTAATGGAATAAAGAACAGTTATGGGGGCTCAAGTCTGGAAACTGAGCTAGGTTTCAGAGACAAGAAGCAAATCAGGTAGAAGTTATGAGGTGGTGAATCTCCCAATGTTTGCTAACAATGTTAACTAACAGTCATGTGTGGCTCTTTCTTCTAGGGTTGCCTCATTAAACACTGATATTCTACCTCTGCTGGCTGTGACCTTCATCACTGAGAACAGTATTGTGGCAGCTGTAAGTACTAACATTTTACTCTCATGAGGTTGGCAGTCAACACTTGCAATGGGCTCTGTGAAACTCTGTATTTCTTACCCCTGGGACTTCCCGTCTTTTTTGGCACATCTTTACTTATCTCTACAGCAGCTCTTGTTTTGATTTGATACTCATAACTAAAAATCTAGTTGGGAAATGCAATTGAATGTCTACTTTTACATACTATAAATATTACTAATGGTTCCCAGCCTGGCCATTGTGTTATTTAGCAAACCATTTCAAGAATGACCTATCCTGTGATCCACCCCTAGGCATAACTTCCACCATCTCGTAGGCCTTGCTCCCTTGTACATAGGATGCATTCAGAGTGAGGGAATAGGAAAACAGCAAAAGAACCTTAATATATATTTCCATGCGGATCCATAGCTTGTGATGTACAAAAAAGGTCTTCACCATATTCCATGTCAACTTGCAAAATAGGCAGTGAGTCCTGATTTATTTTACACGGTCTGAGAAATATATTGTCATGTGTACAGAAACCTGTATAAATTGGACAGGAATCTGCTTTGATTACACTTCTACATGTTACTAGGTATTACAGGTAGGTCTATATTACTTGCTTCACCAAAGGAAACATGGCACAGTGATCTACTTTTAAGAATCATTTGTTATCCAATTCATTTCTTATCCAAGTCGGAGACAAGTTTCGATAAAACAAAGCCTGGAGGACAGGCGCTCATCATCCTACGTAACATGTTACTCATATGATCTCTAAACGCCGCTTCAAAATCATATTTTCTGTAAGTATGCCCAGTTGTCTAGTTACCATTTGAATTATACATTTCCCCACAAACTATTTATATGAATGTACTTTTGCTTAAACTTAAGAACATAAGAAGAACCTCTCTATTCCTTCCCTAAAGCTCATCCACTAAAATTTCTCAGGTAATGTGGAAACTGATAGTGGAAGTCACCATATTCTGTAGGGTAGACCACTATTCGGAAATGTGAACCACACTTGAAATTACTACTACAGATGGACCAACAGATTGGATATAATAAGAACCTGGTTAAATAGTTCAGGTGAAAGTTTACCTTTTTTCAACACAAAATGGATTGGTATGAAGTATGATCTTCAAACATAGTGGTTTCTAAGAAAGTGTGTGCAAAGATCAAATCTCATGATTTAAGTAGTTCATCTTTCTAAAATCGGTGAACTACATCATGTAAGTGCTTGCAGAGAAGGACTACCTGAAAATAAGTAGAAGAAATAAAGTCAAAGAGAAAATAATCGTAAATGTGTTTCCCTTAAATAAGTTAAACTAACTAGCTAATATGTATGTGAAATTCCCACGAAGAAGCTATTGAGATCTCAGTATAGTTAGATTTAAAAAAAAAACAGTAAGTCCAATCGTGGAATGAAGTCTAAAGGTGAAACCAGCAAAATTAATGAAGGTATGGAAACATTCTGCAGCAGTCTGGAGAGTGCCAACAAGTTTCTTTAATGATCACTGGAAACAGGTGTGGTGTAAAAGTTCAAATGTAGTCAGGCATCATAAATGTTGAACTAATGGTTCAACAAAAACCTACAATAGCTACAGCTATACTATAAAACTGAAGCTGATCCGTACTCGCACATTTCTGTTTAAATATATTTATGATTGTTTTCTTATTTCTTTAATTATCATGCAATAAAAAATTCCTAACGCATTTTAAAGTAAATGTACCCGCTCTTCTGCCCTGTACATATGAAAAAACTATTTCAGTCTTAAGTATTGTCAGGATAATGTGATCCAAAGATTTAAATAACTATTAGAGAAGAGGAGCATTCTTATTTATGTATTTATTTAAGAATTTTATATAGCTCTAGCAAGACTTGAGGTTATCAGATTACTTTACATTAGTACATTAGTACATGTTCAACAAATAACACATATGATCAGAAACAGCTGAGCCGAATCAAGACAAGTCAAAGGTTGACAACTATGGGGGATCATTTGTTTGGGACCTAAATGCTGGATGTTACTCCCCCTGTCTGAGGCTCAAACTGAAAGTGTTACATTTAGGAGTTTTGAAACATGATTGTTTTAGATGGGTTTTATGTTGTTTATGCAGACCTATTGGATGCTCCCTCCATAATTCCATTAGTGAGTTCATAAATGTGAACTAGAAATATATATCACAGAAGGTGTGGTTTTGGAGACCGGTGTATGAGATGGGAGGAGTATGGGCCATTTACAGATTTCCATCACAGATACAGAACAAGTGGAACAGGCCTATCAGGGTAATGTAGGCTTAACAAGAACATATATAAGCTTGGAGCCCACCTGTTGCTTACCATTGGTTGACGATCCTGTCACTATCATTTGCCTGCTTCTAATTCATGTCCCAGCTTGTAAATCTTGAGTTTGTCCTTCCCATGGAACATAGCCTCTTTACCATCTCTTTCTTTTGATTTGATGGCTTCTGTGGTTCCACAGTTTGTTTTTCAAGCATGTGTTTTCCAGCTGCCTTACTCATAAACTCTTCTCCCACTGCATTACATGCTGCTCTCTGGCACCCATGTGCTTCTCCCCGCCCCTCTCCAAGATGTGATCATCCTCCTGTTCCTTTCTTTCCCATGTGCCCTTACCCATTGCTTCTGCTCATTACCTCCACCCTTCATGTTGCTTCCTCCATCTGTACCCTCCTTCTCTCTCACTTGTTGTTTCTCCTCCCCACACCGCTCTGTGTTGTTTCTGTCCTCCGTGTTGGTTCCCCCTCCCCAGCCTTGTTTGCTGCACCTCCCCCTACACGCTCCCTCCAGATTGTTCCCACTTACAGGTTTCAAAAAAGAAAAAACCTATGGACTGCTTTTTTTTCACGGATCTAATTCAGTAGGAAAAAAATCCCTCTAATCATTTTGTAGGTACGAGTAATGGGGTGTGCATGCCTACAAAATGATGTGACTGTCACATCATAGTGCCTTTTTTCACTTTGTTTTCTTTAGGCGAGACCAATTGGCTTTGCAAATGCTTTTTATTTTTTAAAACTAAAATTCAAGTGGCTAACCATTTGGCCCCAGTGTCTTCCAAGACTTTTGTTGTGCTGGGGGCACACTTATAAGGAAGTAAATGTTGAGTGCTACCAGTTCTTATACACGCTTCACTAGGTATTGTTTTCTCTTGCAGACTGTTTTTCTATGTGCAGGCGTAGATCTGTCTTTTTCTCCTGGCTTCCGCTCCGTCCATCTCCCAACCTGGTATCAGAACTTTGGATTCCCATTTGTCCATAGAAGGACATAACTGACATCTTTCTTTCCTATGAGCCGTCAAACCTGCCTATTTAACCACGTCTCCAGGGATGCTGAGGTAAAGGGCAGATAGGTTATGGGCAACTTCCTGTAGAATCTGTGTTGTGCATCTGCAATTTTTAGGTGGATCCCAGAACATGGACTACAGTCATGGATGGTCCTCCTTAAAAGACCCCCAAGAGCATATATTACAGTCTTCTGGTGTGCTCCTTTGCTTTAGTGGGTGGGCCTCCATAGCATAGGCATCGAATGCTGGTCCACATTGTTGCTTTACCTCTACTCCTGTTTAGACCACCAGAGCATATACAAAGACTGGTTGTTTAATGCCTCTTGCTATGGACTTCTCTTTTGCCATTCCTGTATGGAGTCAGAGCTTATTTAGTCACATCTGCATAATGTCCATTTCTGTAGGCTGTTTTGGGGTGGACCATCAGGGAGCACACAGTGGCATAATGTCCATTCCATTGGGTTGCTTCTCATCCGATCCTTGGTAGACACCAGAGCAATGGCGACAGCTGCCATATAATGCCTATTCATATGGGTTGCTGCTCTATCCCTTCTGCCTGGACTCCACAGATTATATTTAATAGTAAATAGAAGCATGCATCCCCAAAAGTAGAACCTTTAAACTCATGACTCGTCGTATGCCTCATTTTACAGATGGTTAAGCCAGATGATACAAGGCACTCTAAAGATTGCAGGTACCTTTTTGCTTTAATGACCGTGCCTGTTCTCACACATGCGAATACGCAGCAACATGCTTGCAGGCTGTTGCAGTGGGATGGAATTTGCCCATTGCAGTTCTTTGGTGCAAACTTAAGTACAAGCTGCACTTGAGCAGCTGGACCTTCAGTCCCAACTGAGGCTTGCCATCAACAAATACAGCAATGACAGTAAAGCACATTAGTCTCTACAATTATGACAGAAAATGGTAGATATGCAAACCACGAAAGTGTATTAGTAGATTAGCAATGTTACAAACTTAAATCATTTACAGTAATTAAATATGTCCTTTGTAAAATTCAGATTGATTCAAAAATAGCAAATACAAAACAGAATACTAAGAGTTTCCATGGACCAAAATCGAGCAAATTCAGTTTCCCCCGTAAAGGGATGATTCCCTAATATGCGAAGAAGAAATGAGGAAGTATGGGAGGAGTCAGGAAAGAGGTATCAGCAAATAAATCCTCTAAGGACAGAATCAAATAATGAATAAAGTGAGAATGGATTTGCTCAGGAGTCTAACTCTTTGAGCAGGAGCAAAGAAGAGCGCCTCATCTCAAGAGAGTGGAAAAGGGCATCTGAATCTAACTAGCTCAACATTGCACTATTAAAATTAATTCAATTTTGGGCAGTAAGCACCACTCCTTGCTGTTCCCATAGAGGGAAAATCAACCAGGATCGAACATTACTCTGTATCTTGGTATTGGCCCTCTTCCTAGCCGTCATACAATGGAGAATTTTACTGCATGACCTTCAAGATATAGAATGATACATCGAGGTCAGCGCATTCCTGGCACAGGTGCAGCAATTTATTACACCTAAACAAATGACACCCTATCTTGACCGGAGATCAGGGGACCGAGAGGAAAAAGTGAGCTGTCTACATTTATATCCTCCATTACATAGTACAGACCACAGAGAAGCGAATGAGACATATGGCCCCAAATGGGGCCCGCAGCTTCTTTAGGACCAGGAATCCCTATTCCCTAGATTCATAGATCACACATGTTAGAATTAGAGCAGGCCCACATACACATCATACCCATTCGTATAAGTATTTTCTCCTGCTAAATGGAACTATGGTGGGCTGAAACTTGTCGACCTAATAGACGCAGGAGTGATGATGACTCCTAGGCATACCTCGATCTTTCAATCATCCAGTCACCTTTTCAATTAAATAAAGGTATCCTCGTAGAAAGGTTTGCTATGATTTTTAATCTTCATCTTTTTGTGTGGATCTCACCACAATCTTCATCCATACAGGCTCCCAATTATTTCATTGGTGAAGCCGACCCGACACTAGAGAATGCGATGGGACAATGGCTGATAATACATGGGTTCAGTGGGCGGAGCCAGGATCATCATGGCTGCTCGGAGCTTCTGCTCCGCTTAAGCCCCGCGTTCAACAACCAGCGCGGCGCTTAAATCCCATTTTAACAGATAATTGACCCACCTCCTGACGTCTGAAGGTCGGGACCGTCTGCCGCTGTGGCCGCCGTACAAAACAGACGCTGCAACACCGAGATTTCGGCAAATGACCTGCCCGATGATATTGCCTCAAGATGGCGCCTAGGATGGAATGGACCCGCTTTTGAAGTACCGGAGCTGTGTGGCCCACCCTCAGCTTGTGGTAAACATCCCTTAGCAGCAGCGGACATGCCAGTTTGTTTGCCCTGAGCCTAGAGACACCTGCTTGCTGCAGATCGAAGTGAGCAGTGCCCCTCCCCCCTGCGCGAGGCAAAATGGCGGCTCCCACAGCGCTGCCCACCGTAATGGGTGATGTGCCCCAGCGCCCTTTCAGGGTCTGCGCACACCTCGAAAGCCTATGGACATCGGGGGTGAGTCCGACCCTTCCCGCCCCACAAAGCTCTGGCGTACTTGGCTCACTCTCGGTTTGGAAAAGGGTCCCAGGATGCCTGACCCCAACATGGCCGACACTGGCGACTCCTTCCCCCTTGCTGAACTTTTACCTTCTCATCCCTTCCTGGACTATGCCTGACCTCAAGAGGACTGCTAGATCTCTTTTTGACCATGCCTCCCTCCCCCACCCGTCCCGTACTACTCTGACATTCCCTCAAGAGGACTTCTAGATCTCTTTTTGACCATGGCCTCCCTCCCCCACCCGCCCCGGCACTACTCTGACATTCCCTGAGGACACATGACCTCTTTCTGGACAGCAGAGTCCGAGGATTATGTCTGACGCCCGGTGGAGGTTCTCTGTTCAACTAATGAAGAGATAGGACTTGGTTCACCCCCTGACCGCCACCTACCCAGCCGTCTCTTGGGCACAGTTTTTATCCCCTTCTCCCTGTCTCACCCTCCCTTCCCCGCGTTGTATTCATGCCGTTCTGCTTTAGCCTTGTTCTCCTTTCTATACACTGGTCTGACTGATACTGCTTGGGACATTCCCGATCTAAAAGCGGTTAAGAGGGTAAAAGTCACAGAGGCGGCAGTGTCCTGGATGGCATTTTGCCTCAATAGGGGATTTCGTGCATGTAACGGCCGCACAAACTCGGACAAAGAGGCCAATTGTACCTTTGACAGTGGGCAGAGACAAAGCCGTATTGACTATATCCTGTTAAATATAGAACATTGGCCTTTATTAATTGACATGGCAGTACTAGAGCGCCCGGAAAGCGACCACAACCTGCTGTCATTATCTCTGATTCTGCCAGGCCTAAAGAGACAAGAGGAGCCTACTACTACTCAAACAGGGGATGTTATTCTAACTAACGACAGGAGGAGACTGAAATGGCCACGGGTCATGGAGGATAAAGCTTTATGGGACAGTGTTAATTCAGTGGCCAATAATGCCTTTAATGAGATGTTGAAAATTGATTTGATGGGGTCTAATTCGGGACTGGGTAATAACATTATGATTCTTCACACTAGATGCTTCGATCAGTTAAAATCTCTACTTTCCCGCCCGTGCCGAAGTGCTTCCATTAAATCTAATCCCTTGCCACAGAAATGGTATAATAAAAAATGCAGGGAGGCACATTCGGCTCTCATTTCATCCATCAAATCACGGGACATGGTCGCAGTCCAGGCGGCCAGGCTCCATTATAGGAAAACCCTCCGAGAATCTAAACGGGAGTGGGAAGATAGGTTTTGGTCTGATCTTCTAGAAGCGTCCATCGCAAATAATCAAAAAAAGTTCTGGGACATAGTCAAATGGGGGAATAACCCGGACTCCTCCACCCCGGCTAATAATGTGCCCCTTGATGAATGGGTTTCATTCTACTCTGCCCAATTCAGAGCAGATGACCCTAAAGTTATAAACCCCTCGGGCAGGACATCCCCGTCGAGCTCTCACGGGGAAAAATTAATCTTCACACTGGCTGAGGCCGAGCTGGCCCTGGCACTGACCTCCCGAGGGAAAGCTCCTGGTATGGATTTGATACCGGCGGATCTATTTAAATCCAATCCCGGCTTGTGGCTCCCGTATATTACCATGATAGCTAACTCCCTAGCTCACGGAGCTACAGTCCCAAAATCATGGAAGGGAGCCGAGATAATCCCGATTCACAAAAAGGGCGACAAGTCCACACCAGGGAATTACCGCCCCATCAGTTTGATTGATTATATACAGAAAATCATAGCTCGTATGGTTTTGGGGCGGGTCCAGGGCTGGATCGAATTAGAGAGCATTCTATCCCCCATGCAGGCGGGCTTCAGATCGGGAATAAGCACCATAGATCAGGTGTTTAGACTCTGCCTGATCTATTGGAAGGTAGTCTGGCTCGGCGGCGGTACCATCTTTGCTGCATTCATCGATCTGAAGTCCGCCTTCGATCTGGTACCAAGGGACAAACTGTGGGGTGTGTTGGCCAAGTTAGGATGTCCTCCGGAACTACTAGACCTCATTATTAGACTCCATGAGGACAACTACGCTAGAGTAAGGTGGGGCAGTCAGGGACAGGTGACGGAAACATTTCCCGTAACTCGAGGTGTCCGTCAGGGGTGTGTCCTGGCCCCAACTCTTTTCCTTCTCTTTATTGACCAAGTTGTCAAATTCTTCATGGATTCCCCCACTGACGCACCGATGTTGGCTGGGATGAGATTCCCCCTTCTCATCTTCGCCGACGACACCTTACTTCTCTCAAGAACACGTAGCGGTCTCCAGCGGGCTCTGGACCGCTTCGAGAAGTATTGTATCATTAACAATTTGGCGGTGAACGTGGGGAAAACGAAGTTTATGGTCTTCACAAAAAACCACCCTGTTCGTATTTCTGTGAGGTTGAACGGTGTAAACCTGGAGCAAGTAGATTCTATGACCTACTTGGGGGTTACCCTTGACAGCCGTTTGAGATGGAAAGACCAAATCAACATCCAACATCTCAAATTTGCAAGGTTGGCTGGCTGCCTTATAAAAGAGCAAAGAGAATCGACCACTAAACGGGTCCTCCCTGCCCTCAGGATCTATGATGGCAAAATCTCCACCACCATTCTTTATGGCGCCGATCTTTGGGGGTATATGGACCTGCGTAACTTATTCAAAACCCAATGTAAGTTCCTTCGTAACCTAGTAGGTCTTCCTCAGTCGACCCCTTCCATCCCCCTCTGTCTGGACCTAGGGTGCCCCCCGATCAACGAGATGGCTAGATTCAGGTTGGTGGCTTTGTGGAGACGTATATGGACGTCCCCAGACCTGTCCCTTTTTGCACGAGAATTGACAGAAGTCAGGTCCATTACCGGATCCGGGAAAATTCCCTGGTTCTCTGCTGTAAAAACCATCCTCATTGATATGGGCTTAGAAAATCTTTGGTTATCCCCCCAATCCAATGTTTTTCCGTCCAAACACGAGTTTAAATCCTTGTACTGGGCCTCAATTCGTCTAAAAAGAGCTGTATTCTCTAGCAATAACAGTCTTACAGGCAGGTTCTTAAGATTCAAACTTGACCTATTGCGAGAGTCCTATTGGGATGTAATAACTAGACCGTTAGACAAAAAACTGTTTCATCAATTTAGAGTGGGGTCTCTGCCTCTAAACTCCTTTTCATACAAATGGTCTACTGGGTCTTCAACCGACTGTAAATGTTGTCCAGGTCATAATGAATCAGAAGGACATTTTCTTTTTGCCTGTCCTAGATATGCTGCACCCCGCAAGAAATGGTTAAAACCACTGTTCCAAAGCTTGCCATTTAAAACATCTGCAGATGCAATTTGGGTGCTAAAGACCAACACCTCCGAACTCTTTGTTGTATGTTTGGCAAAATATCTGGGCTGGGCCTGGCTTTTAAGGCTAAAACATATGTCATAGCCCCTGCGATCCACTTTTATTGTTCTGTTAATCGATTGAATATGCACCCGTTTTAATCATTGGTTATCAGTTCCATCCAATTCGTGTACTTTGAACACTAAGCAAGTATTGGTTCACTGTTAATCCATTTGAACTGTTATGAACTTCTAAAAATAACTTGTGTTTTCTTTTAATACGGGTTTCTTCTTAATTGATATTTAATGCTTGTCATACTTATCTTATTTTATTTTTATTAGTTGGTTCTAAATGTGCTTAGTTTCTGATTAGTGATGTTTGTTTTATTTATTTTTAAACAGTCTTTTTTGTTTAAAATCTTGTCTGATAGATAATTATTGACTTTATAATGTGTCTTTTATGATTTGATAAAAATCGAAATAAAGACTTGAAACCTGACCTGAACCTGACTGATACATGTTGGTGCTTCCTTGAGAGCTGTAGGGGAGACTGGCCTCGGACGACCTCACTGGCCGTCACCTACCTATTCGGTCTTTGGGCTGACTTCTCCTCTGTCTCTTATTCCTTCCTCCCCCTCGTCCTTGTCCTCTCTCTCTCACTGCCCCTCTCCCCCTTCCCCCTCTACTGATCTCTCTTTCTCTCCTGTTAATGTGTCTCATATATTTTGATGTAATGTAAATTGTTATTATTGTTGTAACTTTGCTGACCTTAAAGCGCTATAATACCTACGGGTCTAGCCAACTCTATATAAAACTCTTTAAATAAATAAAGATGATGAAGCATGACATCCAGGTGGTGTGTGAGGCCATACCTTTCATAAAAGTGTAATTGATTTTTAAGTGTTTTGATTAGGTTCCTACATTGACCAATGAAGGATATTACCAAGGTCTTTAGGGTCTCCCACAATTGGAGAATCTCCCAGTTTTAACCTCACTTATGTCTCATTTGCTTTTTTGTGCTTTGCATTAATTCATTATTCAGCACTCCATGAACTCATACATATAAACAATCACACAGAAACCTTAAACAAGAGAACACATTTAATTGAAAGAGAAAAAGAAAAGTGCACAACGTACAAAGGGATACTTCAAGTTAGCATAAATCATTTAAACTGAGGTCTATATTAACTGTGGTCAACTTAAGCCATGAAAATCACACTTTATATATAAATGCATGGGTGCAGATTAATGCAAAGTTGCACATAAAAGAGTGTCACCACGCAATAGTTTGAGCAGTCTCTGACATAAACATAGTACTTGAAAAAACTTTCACATAAGCCAAACTCCACTCACTCTATTATTCATACACCAACATCTAATGCTGATGCATTATTTCCCTCACTTATATTTGCTTCAATTTCATGACTGAAGGAGCAACAAAAACAAGAAGAGTACAACATCAAAACAACACTCGTGTAGGAAACATGACAGACACATGCACACTCTTCTACCCAAAGCACTCCTAGGATTAGCATGCTCCCTGTCCACACATGAGCCTTGGCTCCTTGTCACAAGTATATGACACAGACACAAGGGGCCCGATTCACAGAATGAACTTAAGACTCAATCCTAAACTTACTACTATTTTGGTATTCACAGAATGCACTTACTACTTTTGGCATTCACAGAATGAACATACTACTTTTGGTATTCACAGAAGTTAGGATTTTGTCTTAAGTTTGTCTTAAGACAGACTTAAGACAGACTTAAGTTAGGATGTTGTCTTAAGTCTGTCTTAAGTTTGTCTTAAGACAAACTTAAGACAAAATCCTAACTTCTGTGAATACCAAAAGTAGTAAGTTCATTCTGTGAATGCCAAAAGTAGTAAGTGCATTCTGTGAATATCAAAATAGTAGTAAGTTTAGGATTGAGTCTTAAGTTCATTCTGTGAATCGGGCCCTCTATCAATGCAACTACATTGTTGTACATAACGCGTTCAGAATAGCTATTTGCAAATTTACAAAGTGAACTACCTGAAGTGTGGTGCACAGCAATAGTCATACAACATTTTAGAGTACAGAGTCTGCATAAACACAAAGAAAATGGAAACATAGATCGATCTGGTAACTATTATCTGCCATTAATAACAGGATATCCAATTTTTATCTATTTTGAATTTGGGCACTTGTCCCTTGCTCGCTGCGCCACTGTATTCAAGCTAGCCTGGCTGATGAGGGGTGAAAACCTGAATCCGGTCCCAGGATGCTTGTTTCCGGTCCAGGGAGGGCCTGGCCTGGCAGTTTGGGCTGGACTGTTCCCAAGAGGAGCAGGGTCAAGACTGATTTGCATATGGCTGGGTCAAAACTGGGGTGTTGTGGCGAGCAAAATAACAATAGCTTAAACCCAGATCTGTGACTGGGGTTGAGTGTTTGAAAAGTTTCAACACTGTCCATCATTTTATTTTGTGATGTTGACATGTCCTACTAGCCCAGCTGGGTAGACACAGATCCCATCTTCAGTAAATACCTGTCCCAGAACAGTTCTGCTTCCATATGTTAGAACAGCAAGATAATGAACCTTGAGGCTTTTCCATTGTGTATTGCAGGGTCACGATTGCTACCCTATCCTGTATACCTACGATGAGAGCAAGGGATCCCTGTCCTTGGGAGGCAGGCTTGATGTGCCCAAGCAGAACGCGCAGCGTGGACTTACTGCTCGCGAGCGCTTCCAGAACATGGATAAAAAAGCTAGCTCCGACACAGAAAATGCTAACCTGGACTCCTTACACAAAAATAGCATCAGGTAAGAACTGTGTCTTGCATGAGGAGAGATACATGTGTAGCCTGCAAGTCAGTGCTGGTTGAAGGACTTTGTGATGCTGTGGATGTTTTAATATAGTGGGGCTGAGATCGAACAGATGGAATTTGCCCATGCTGTGGACAGACCTGTTCGTTGTTTTTAAAACTTGTATGCACTGTAACATAATTTGCCTTAGATCATTTAGCTACTTTTGGCCTTTATCATTTGGAAAGTATTACTTTAATTCTTCTACTAGATTTTCACCTTTTACATTCTTCACCTTAAATTATATTTTCCTTCTTATTTTCAAGTTATTTAGGTTGACTGAGGAATTGGACTTATTAGTAGATATCTTGACATATTTAAATGGTGAATATACTTTTTATAATTGTTGTCACAAAGTTTATGGTCGATTTGAAAAACTAACCTACATTTGAAATAAGAAAAAGAGGGGACGTAGGGAGTATTCGGTGCTCCGTAAATGGTGACCACTGCTGGCAGATATATCAGAGGGTTTAATCAGATTCTGTGGGGATCTCATCATAACATCCTTGTGGCACCCATGGTTAAGGGAGATGTGTGGTTCAGGCAAGCATTGTTACTCTTGCGGGGAATTAGCACGCGTGGCTCAGCCCGCGTTGTATAGGCCGTTTCCCCTGTGGTATGAACTGTCACTTAATGGCTCATATCTTTCACGATAAAAGAACAAACAAAACTGACATATATGATTGAAAAATACATCTTCGTCTAAAAATTAAATTATAGTGATTTCATATTTGGGTTACTTCAAACATACTATCTTAAAATGTGTGGTGACAAATCATCCTGGTGTTCCTTGGGGCATGGTTCAACCTGTTTTCCTTTTATTTTGCAGTCAAATATCTGTTCTAGATGGCGGGAAGGCAAAGTGCTCCAGATTCTGCACCACTGGCATGGATGGAGGCATGTGCATCTGGGATGTAAAAGTAAGTATGTTTTTTGTCAGAAACATTCATATTGGTGCTGCAGTCTAATGAGTTAAAGTAGTGAATAGATGGGAGCTTGTCAATTTTGGTACAATTTTTCGGAGTTCTTGTTCTAATATTGCAGCCTTATGCACATAATAGGGAAATGTACCACGAATAAAGGAAAGTAATGAAAGTAAAAGTAGACCTACATTGGGTTATAAGTTTCCTCAATGCACCATCATTTTAAGAGTCCTTAATGCACCTGCTGCTAAAGTATTAGAAGATTCTAAAATATATAATTTCTTTGTACGTCACTTTATAAACCCCTGTGCTACATTATACCTGCGTCATGTGTAATGTATGCATGGTGGGTGTTCTCCCATAAAAAAGGTTCATAGAAGTTGTGCAATGAAATCTATGAAATTTCACTGCAACACTTCTATGAGTTCACTGCGTCAAATCCTTATGCCTGCTTCACAGCAGGTGTAAGGACTGACACAGGCCCTTTTACATGTCTGTTTTGCAACACACTCCAGCAATGCATCATTACTGCACCACCAGATACGTCAGGATTTCTGACGTACCTGGTCAATTCTTGCGGCATGGAGCACCGTAGTGTAAAAACAGCGCATCCAAGGTGTAGCAAGGAGGGCGCAGTGTTGCGTCACTGTTTTCAACCAGCGATGCAATACTTTTCATAAATGAGGCCCGAAGTTTCGAATTACTCATGAATTTACTAGGCCTGGGTGGTTAATTCCCTTCCAGTCATGGAATTTGGATAATTTGGGTGATTTTGCATTCCGCGGTGAACGCGGAATTGCCAAAAGTTCCGCGATCCGCGGCTTCGCGGAATTTTTTGCTTGTTCGTGCTTTCAAAATACGTGTTCGCAAGATATTTCTCCCCGAGCACGCAAACAACGTTTGTGAACAGGAAAAAAGCATCACAAATGGGCGGAACAAGCAATTCCGCGTGTTCGCAGAACTTTTGCGTGCTCGCAGAGATTTTTTACCATTTAGTGGAGCTTTGCGTAGCATGACTACGCAAATTCCGCCCACCCCTAGAATTTACAGGAGTAAGACATGCATATCCACTGAGAAATGCCCCAGGGGGCACTCGTGCCAGGAAGAGCTAAGCCTACAACTAGTGTTATTATGTGTTAGCTAGTCGTATGAATGATTAGTGTTGGTTACGCTCTTCTTTATCCATTATTTGGTGCTACACTGACAGTATGCAGCTTGGTAGTGCTTGGAAACCCCGAGTACCCACATGGCTTCACAACAGACAAAGTTTCCACCTTGGCTCTGGAGAGTGTGCATCCCTTGCTCGAGTTCATCATAGCAAGCGCTGTAGATTTTTTACCACAGCCTCAGCACAATCAACAGTGATACTTGGGCGCTAGACTCATATCATTACCCAGAGCAGGGCTCTTTGGTCTGGGGGGGACATGATCAGTGTCGTCTTAAAGCATATGCATGCTGGGCAGTTGCCAACGAGCATAGGAGCAGTGACGACTCCTCGAGGGAGTGCTGAGGGGCGGTGGGGCAGGGGGTAGTAAACTCCACATACGGCTGAACGGAGTTAAGTAAATAAATAACTAAAACAAATTACTTTGCGCACGCTGCAACGTGGCAATGCAGAGCGCACAATGTAATTTGTTTTATGCCAGAGTTCACTACCCCCCCCCCCCACCCTGCCCATCCCCTGCCCCACCACCCTTCAGCACTCCCTTGAGGAGCTGCTACTGCATAGGAGCTCCATGTAGGCCAGAATTTAATACTAGTTTTCTGTTAAGCATTTTGATTTCTGTGAGGACTTAATAGCTCATTTTGTAGGCAGGCTCAGTGCACGGCTGTGTCCGGGGCCTATAATGCTGTTAAGATGGCCCTGTACACGATGTGCATCTCCTTCCTGAGTGTGACTACCATCAGCTCACCAGGCTGTAGACAACTGTCCATGGTGGGAGTGAAAACAATTGTCCTGGCTACACAGGCCTTTTTGCCTGTCTCTGCCAAGGCAAGTCACATACTGGAATCTTCTTCCATGTACTTAGGTTCTGCGTGTGTAACGTAGGTATGGCCACAAAGGAATTTATCTTGTTTTAATGAAGTCAAGCGATACCGAAGAGCGATAGGTATCGGGAGCCTCAAACAGCAATGTGAATTGCAGGGTTCTGTGGGATAGTCTAGAAAAACCCTTTGTAGTGGGTCAGATTTGTGGTGTGGAGAAAAGGAGGCAGAGGGCTTCATTAAAGTTTAGGGAGTTTCCCCAGCCCTTTCCTGCTCCGTCATGCACTGGAAGGGCAACGCCGACACATAAGCTCATAGTTGGGTGGCAGAGTCTCTCTTTCCTTTGTACCCTGATCTTTGCTCCCCCTGGTAGGAAACTCTCAACCCCACCCCACTTACCTCCTGACACTCAAAGACCAAGGCAAGCCCAGTCTAAGTGGGGAAGAAGAAGGCAAGAACTTCCAAGAACCAGTCTCAAAGCTCAATGTTGGGATATACAAGTACTGTTTGCAACTTTTGGTATAAAGATGGGACAGAAAATGCTAGCCAATGTGCAGGATTTCTGTTCTAGAGTCCGGCACACAAGTAGCAAATGAGAAATACTGTGCACCAGGGTTGAGATGACTACCATCAGCCCCCCTTGCCAGGTTTGGGACTAGAAACCTAAGGACTGTAATTGTAAGTGTGCTTGCACGAGGGAGATGTTGCTCAGAAAGAAAGGGGCTGTGAAGAAGTAAAGGCGGGTGAAACCAAAACCATCCTTTACAATAGGGATAAAGCACCTATATGGATCTGTGAGGGTGATGCCTTGAAGCCCCGAAATGTCGCCACACCATAGACTGAATTATATATGCTTGAGATTAGAGACTACCATGGAACTTGGCCATAACTGACTCTGCAGAAGAATCTGATTGCCATGAAGTAATGGGGTACTAGAAAATCCTGTCTGCAATCTCCATACAAAAAGATCCAGATTGCCTGAGGAAGTGTAACGCCAATGGAGAGGCCTGCCCCAGGTTTCAGAGTACTCACTACTACAACAAGGGGTGGGCATCTAATTGGCTTGGCTGGTGGGTTTTGTGAATTGACCTGAGAAAGAACCTAAGCTACAACATCCACTTAATTAGTAGCTCCATGACCCTAGACTTTCATTCAGCTAGTATTGGCGCTATCACTGCGTAGCTGAAACTGAGCACGCAGACGCACTATTTACAGACTGCAATCATGTCAGCTTGGCCAGAGCAAGAACTCTGCTTCCATCACTCATTGGGCCATGCAGGGCACACATCACTCAAAGCTGCACTCACTAACGAGTGTTGCATGTCCCAACAGAGTTACCGTTTAACTAAGGAAGTTACCGAACATAGAAGGGGGAAGCCTGTACTAACAGGAAGGTAGCATTTGCAAGCTGTTCAATCCCGATTGGCTACTCACTATCCTAGAACACCCCTGTAAGAATCCCAGTGGCTATACTTGATATTTCCACTATAACTACCACTGAATTTTTCCCCCAAGATGCAGCCTAATCTGCCTCTCCAACAATTGTTGAGAGTATTACAGAAGTACAGAGTATACACATCTGGCTTCTAATATATGTACAGTATAGCACTGAGTGTGAATAGTAATGTTCATCCTCTCTTAACCGCATGCGCGCTGCGGCGATTTTCGCGCTACGCGGCTTTTTTTCAAAAAGCCGCGTTACATGACGAGCTCAGCTCGTCATCAGCGTGCGAGCGGCGCAACTGATGACGAGCTGAGCTCGTCATCAGCGCCGAAGGGGTTAAAAGACTTAGCACATTGATTTAATAACCAGTTTTGGGTAGTTTACTGATTCCGGAGTCTTTAACCCCACACTATATCACTGAGTAAACCTTGAACAGCTCAACTACACTACACAGAAGGACAAGTGCTAAAAAGGTGTATTTGGTCCTCACTTTTATACTGACTGCTAAGGTTAAACCCCTGGACATCAGTGGTAATAAGGCCCTGATGATCACAAACTAAGCCCTGTAGCCACTGACTGCGCTGGGACTCCAGGAAACATTTCCACAAATGGGCTACATGCAGATACACAAAGGAGTTTTTGTAGAACTTTTGCATTGGTGCATTCTTAGCATCCTTGTCGGGGGAAATTATATGAATGACATGAAATTATGACTTAAAAGCTCAAAGAGCAATGGGGGGCCTGCTCTAAAAGGCAACAGTGGCTGCACTTAGAGAAACTCCAAGTCAGACCCACTGTGTCTCCTTCTGACTGAATGGCTTTCAATCATCACTATTGTCCACCTCCCTCTTGTTGAGCAAGCAGTGATTGTAGTTTATGGTACCTCTGTTTGCTACAAAGAGACCCACCCTCTCTACAGACAAACTTTATCTATCTGCAGATACAATTTTAACTTGATTAATCTGTGATCTTCTTCACATTGCAGAGCCTGGAATCCAGCCTGAAAGATCTGAAGATCAAGTGATTGAGTCCCTGCCTGCTGCTCCTTGCTTCTAAGCGCTTGCTCCAAGGTTGATGCCAGTACTGCTTACCAAATGAGTTTTATAACTGCAACAGGTGCCACAAAATGTTTAAAAAAACAATAATTGTAGTAGAATAATAAGGAAAGCTTTATGGGGGTTAAATTAGAATTTCCAGATGGCAGTAGCACTTTCTAGAGTATATGCTGTTGGCGTTCTAAGAGAATTTTCTACTTTGTGACTAAATATGCAGGTCATACGTTGCTTTAAAATATTCTGTTAAAAATAAAGTGAGATATTTTCATTTTACACAATGACTGATGATTTTTTTTAACAATTCTGGTGAACTTGTTTATATAAGACAACATCCTTGCTATAATCACAGGTGGGAAGAATCCAATGAATGGAGCCAAATGTTAGTCAATGCTGTTCGACTTCTGGAAAGCGAAAGGTGGAAATTTAGAGAGACTCTTTCCTAGACAGCACATTTTTTCATCTATGTTATGATAGGACCATTAGGAAATCAATAACCTACTTTTGGAGAGTGAGTACACTTTAGATGTACGAAATTGCATTTTAATTAAGAATCATATCTATTTGGGTAAAAAACGTACAAAATGTTGAAAAATTATAACTTTTGCTTACCCTAGTGAATTGTTGTAACCACTCCAATGATTGTACATGCCCTACCAACAGCACAGTGGTGCGCAATATTTCAAAACACAAAGATTATCATTAGAGATCCTGGACCTCCCAGTTTCCATTGTCCGTTTAAGGTCTTGGGAACAAGATGCATGGATTGCCTACCAATGAGTAGGTGCATGACATCAACTCCAACAGAGTTTTTTAGAGCCTATAGTACCAGTGATCACCTTTAGTATTGCTGTCACCATGAGTAAACATTACATACTAACTATTGAGTATTTGGCTCTGCATTTCTTTGGTGATGACTGTCTCTAGTATTTGTTGAAAAGCTGTGGAGGAAATTGATTATTTTTGGAAAATATGTCTTGGCCTTCTAAAAGGAGGAAGCAGGAATTACAAAACTGGTAAGTTGTAGAAACATATACAAGTTCAATCTGGTCAGAGGCAAAGCCAGACATTTAATGAACATGCATGAGAAAAATCAGTTTGAATTTCCTAAAGTATTCTTTAAATTATTTTGATTAACTAATATAGACAAATATGTGTCCTCTTGCTACTCAATACATGAGTTGGATTCTTGTTGGAGCAGAGATTTGCTACTAATATGCCGTCCTGAATTTCTACCTTTTTATAACGCTGTTAAATGCACACATGTCCCATACAAACTCCTAAACATTTCTTGAACAGGAAAATCATCAATATGTACTGAGCTTGTATGGAGGGCTTCCACAGCTGAATGATCTAGGAGATCTAGTTATTTTGCATTGCTCAAACGATTATTATGGCAGCGTGTTCCCTATCAAGGTGACTTTTCATACAGCTTGTGGAAGGCCACCCATTGACCTCAAGGAACCATAGATTATTAGTGTATATTGTTTTGTTGGTTGTTGGTGGTTAGTAGAAAGTTTGTCCAGTGGTATTTTCAAAATCGTTTGTGTGCATTAGCATGTTAGCCAAGTGATATTGATTTGGAAGATCTTTGTGTTTTTTTTATGTGTGCCAAAGGACATTCCCATATTTGCTCTAATGAGGGTGTGATTGTACACTACTTGGCTTGAACTTGTGTTCTTTTATACATGCCTCACAATCCAGGTTGATGTCTCATGATGCAATGTTGTTTGCGTGAAGGTGAATCAAGTATATTGTAATTTAGCTGCATGTTCCTAAAGTGTATGTGGTGGGGTGGGTACTGATGGTGTGTAGTGCTGGCTACAGCACGCTGTCATTTGTCAAAGGATGCTGACATGTGATATATTAGATGGATTTTGAATGTACTTTAAGCACTGTTTGATCTACTGTTTGAGATGATATATGATGAGTCTTGGGTTAGGTGGTATTTTGCACCTTAGATGCGGATGTTTGATTCCATCCCTTATGGCAGGGTTATTTTGTTCCATGATTTGTCTTTTTGATATAATATTTAGTATTTGCTCCTGCAATCAACCTCATTGTTGTCATAGGGTCAGTGTCTCATAATTGTGGTCTCAAGCTAAGAAAGGATTTAATCTAAATATTACTCTTCCATATCTTTGTCCATTTTTGCCAACCAACACAATGCTGTTGAGGGACACGTCCACAACACAGGCCCGATCATCTGGTCAGAATTGATGGATTTCAATTACCTGCCTATAAAATTCTACTCTATTGTCTATTAGTCAAAACCAAAGCTCTACAATTTTAGAGTGACACCTGTAGCTCAATGGTCAAAAGGTCAGGTTTGTCTCAAACAGTTTGATCCTAGAGAGGTCAGAGAGTATGCTCTCCACTGGGATTCTGATATGAGAGCACCTAGAACCCTGCTTGGAGTGTGGTTCCATGATGTTGTTCTGCTCTTTCTGAGGAGGGACCTCCCTTTAGAGCTGGACCTTAGACAGTAGGCTTCAGAGTTAATGTAAAATTACTGCTCTTGTCCCCGAGTTGGCCCAGTGGAAGTGAAGGAACCAAGTTCAAGTTTATAGTTTCAGTTAATTAAAACCATTACAATTTTGCTGCTTTACCATAAAATATTACAACTAATAACATCACAAAATAATACATCCTAAGTAAAAGTGAAACCAATTATTTTACCCTATGATTACATGATTACTTCTATGGTATATCTAAAAACCAATTAGTACACAACCAATGCAAAGTTGCCTATTCCACCCAAAGCAGCTTAATGTGTTTGTTAGATTGTGCCAGTAAACGGACCATAATAATATTACATAAATGTTCGGGGAACATCCCTAGGCAGTTATTAGGGTAAACATCATGCGAGAAGCTGTAAATCATTTTACCCCAAGAAATACATGTTTATTGATATAGTGTATCGTAGAACCAAATTGATTGTTTAAAACTGGTACAATGTTTGTGAAAATATGCAAGGCCATTCAGCCGCAAGTTTGATTGACCGATATTCCAGGGAGTCGGTTCTTTCAAATGTTGACTGACCCTTCCTCTATCCCCGATATTCCAATCATACAATATTTGCCCTGATTTTTTCAATTGGGGCCATTGGCAAGAATTTAAGAAATTTGCCATTTATCTGCTGGTTCCCAGGATAGAAAAAATAACAAGGGTTTGGCTTAAACGCAGCAAGGCCACGCCACAATCTGAGTAAACAAAACAAATTGCCAATACTGCACTGTTACTTGACCATTAATATAAGAGACAATGAATAAAACAATTGCCCTTTCAAAACCAATGTTTCAGTTTGAATTGTATCAAAATGAATTTTATTTATATCTATCAAAAAATCTTTTTAAACCATTTTCACAATTTTCTCTAAGTTCTCAAAAAATAGAATCAACTCAATTTCTTCTTTTTCCTATTTTGGAGCCCCTTTTAGAATTGAAACTTAAAATCATACTCTAAAAACCAACTTTTTATACAACATATATACCGTGTCAGAGTCATACACCTACTACACTATTTCACACATCCGTACATACATTCACACATCATACATGCACAGAATGCCCGCCCTCGGAATGTTTTAGTAAACCCTATTTATGGTGCGGCACTCCAGATTTAGTATACAGAACAAAGGAATTTGCAAAAACAAGGCCATCTAACAATATAACAAAATTAAAATGTTTGGCAAACAAATGAAACAATACAGATTGGCCTAAGAAATGAAAAGGTCTACACGTTTCGAATCACCCTCACTGCGGGGATTCTCCTCAGGACCAAAAATGTTTCTGAAAGACAAAAACAATACAACCTTCTTACTTCCTATACTCTAGAGCAACAGCCCCAACTGTCCACTCACGCAACACTCTCATCTTACCTCTCTATTCTGGAAAAGAAATTTCCATGTCAAAGATCTGAAAGTACAAAAATTAAGGAAGCTATGGTCATGACTGCCCTTAAGTGTGGTCTTTAAATGTAGAGCCCAAATATATGGAAAGGTTCTTACTTGATTAGAGTTCAAGAAGTAGTTACACTTCAGGAATGACGCCGTTTAGATAGGCTTCTCACGCTTGTTTTTATCTATAGGGCAATACATTTTGTCAAAATTCCATTCTGAAAATGCTGTTATTGACGATCTACAGAGACTTGAAATCGGTATACCTTATTCTAGTCGTGTGGTCTTTTTAGTCTTTATGGATCACGTTCAAGTCCGATGACATCAATCCAAACCTGTGACGGGACAAATATATTGTGTCAGACATCTAGATTTTTAATTAGTATGCGCCTTTTCAAAACGCAGTCGAAACTGCCGTCGCTCTCTGGCTACATCGATAAATGGTAAGCAGCTCTGTGACACAGCCGATGTTTTGGTGCATCATAGATGCCGAACCCATAAGTAGGCATCCCGCTAGAGTTGAAGGGGCTTTTTGTTCTTTAGCCGAGACTCTTAATTTATCAAAAGTGTGCACTTTTTTTTTTAAACACCCAGTCGAAACTGCCGACACTCTCGGACTCTGTCAATCAATGTTATCGGGGTTTGACATGATGCCGGTGTTTCATAAATGCAAATTATTTACTCTGGATTTAACGCTCTATTCAGTACACTTAGCAAAAGGTGGAATCGAAGATTTAATAAAGTTTTTACCTTGTTCATAAACCGAGGCTCCCGACCGAGGCAACACAGGTGAACAATCTCCGCTTGTTTGCTCGATAGTGAATTGTGCGCCACGATTGAACGGCGCGGTATTTTTGACGTGATCGCTTAAAAGAGGATGCTGAGAAAAGTGGTTTATCAAGCTCAGGGTTGATATGGCAATTGCTTGTCGAAGTAGTTCAACCAATGTGGCGCTAATGTGGTGATTTTATATCAACATTCCACTATCTTTTATCGGTTGCTTGATGTAGTTTACAAATATGTAAACGATTTTCTAGGGCACTCCAGTATATCCAAAGAATATCCCAAAAATCACAGGCTTGTGATCTAGACGGCTAGATACCGAACAACGATGATGGACTAAATTGTACAGTTCCTAAATGATAAGAGCCATATATAGATGAGACAAGCCAGTGTGTTAAAACTCTCTTATAATTGGCGCTTCTATTGCTGTAAGTCTGCTTCACCTCTAGATGTCTGGGCCACAATATTTTTAACAGAGCAATACTTCTGAATCTAAAGGGGTCTTCGTCAGGACAAGATGTTGTAAGGAGCATTTGAGGAAAGAACTGTCAATGAACGTTCCTTGTTGGCAGTGAACCGCTCCTTTATATTGTGGTGGTCCTAAATATCTGACTGCAAGACAGAAGCAAATGCAGTCGGATATTTAGGACCCTCGTCGAGAGACGGGAGACTATCTTGTTGACTCTCCAGCAACATACATCGGGAGAGTAATGACCCCGTTTCCACAGAGATCTCTGACTCTGTCAGGTTGACTCCCCAAGCAACACGCCATGGGAGTTTCACTGCCCCACATCTCTATTGTCCACCACAATATAAAGGAGCGGTTCGCTGCCAACAAGGAACGTTCATTGACAGTTCTTTCCTCAAGTGCTCCTTACAACATCTTGTCCTGACGAAGACCCCACAATGAGGAACTAACAACCCTTCACCAAACAGGTGTCGAAACGTAGACTTCTACACACCTTCAAACCCATAGAAATTAATTAATTGCGACCTATGTGTTATGATTTTTGGAGAACTGAGGACCTTTTGAAGGCTGTAAAGGTTCTACTGTACATAAATGTAATTGTGCCTATGTCACAACGCCTTTACCCTGTCCCTCACTTATCCATTCACTCCCATTTTCCCAACAAACCTTCTCTCTATCACACTGTGAGCACTGTAAATATCACACAGAATTGAAGTATATTCAAGTAGATACATGAAGTAACATTAATGTTTTGAATTGGAAGAGCATCTAATGAATGTGTCACTTAGTAGAATAAACCCATGTTCCAGGTGAACAGACCATGAACTGTTTCTGTGGTGAACTGTTTGTTAAAGTTTAAGAATATTGATACTACTTCGGCAATGGGAAAATGGATGTTTCGGACTGCCCATAGGGAGGTTGCATTCTAATTCGGCGGGTGGAACCGCCAACTAGTAGGCCAATTCCATACCGCTACGGTGTCGGTTAGATGCCTGTACGCCCAACATTGTAATAGGGGCCTTAGTAGTCTTTTAAAATAGATAAACCTGGAGCTAGCTGCATATCCTCACTATGCTAGTGTAAACACTCATCACAGGATCAAAAAGTATCAAGATATTCTTCCCCATCTTCCATAGTCTCACAATTGTGATTATATATGCTTCGGGAGTATTTAAGTGAGATCAAGTGTAGGGGGGCAGGGAAAGCCAGCAATTTTGTGCCATTGTGGCCTTCCTACCTACACTCATCATCCTCTGAATTTACATCATCCTCACCCTGCCATTCAGAGCGTGGTTCCACCAGAGGGTCTGGAGCATTCACTAAAAGAAAAGATTATATGCTGGAAATATCATGTTCACCAATGGGCACTAAGATCAGTTTTTCGTCTTGCGGGTCCCATTCAGGGAGGGACTCCAAAGAACTAAGCAAACAGGCTTCTAAGCTGTAGCAACTTAAAGAACTGTGAGTTGCGAAGTTCATGTTTGGCTTCGAGCAAATAATATTGTGCATTTGATTCCCAGACCAGACGTCTCCTGATCAAGAAATGGCTAAAAGGTCCTAGCCTCAAAAGTCCATGGCCCTATTGGTGCTGGCCAACCTGTCTGCCGCCCACAAATGAGTCAACTGTGTACGGATCTTGTACTAGTTAACATATTTTAAAGTTTGCTGCCATGCTTTATTGAGTTCGCGGCACTGGGGAGGGCCAGATGGATCCTAGTTCTGTAGATTTAGTGTAATTAAGTAACAAAAAAAAGTGATGGATGAAATGCTTCAATTAATCTCAACTACTGGTAAAATTATTTGGGGTCGCTTTCCAGTCCGTCATTACTTTGCATTCCATGCCACCTCCGTTTGGACCCAGCTATATGCTAATCAGTCTTCACCCTGCTCCAACAGCAACAGCCCAGCCCAAACTGCCATGCCCTCCCTTTACAAGAATACAAGCAACCCAGGACCAGTTTCACCATAGTTAGGTCTCATCAGCCAGGTATAGCTTCGTTCCAGTGACAGTGTGCACTCGACCCATGTCTGGGTATACACTTCCCACTTAGAGCGGCACACTAATGTATACAAAAAAAGTGATCAATAGAATGCTTGTCTCCCACCCACAAATGAGTCAACTGTGTACGGCTCTTGTACAAGTTAACGTATTTCAATGTTTGCGGTCACGCTCTAGTGTTGATTTGGTGGCACCGCGGAGGGCCAGATGAATCTTAGTGCTGTAGTTTTAGTGTAATTAAGTAAACAAAAAAAGTGATGGATGAAATGCTTGTATTAATCTCATTAAATGCAAAAAACTACCAAAGATGGCAGAACACGCTGCGCACTGTGCATGTGTAGTCCGTGGGGACTCTCCAATTGAATCTTCAAGATAAAACAATACGCTCTACATGTGCAACAAAAAATTTCAATCAAACAGTTAATCAGATATTCCTTTATATATTGAATATCTGATGTTGCTTCATATGTTTCAACAATTACTTAATCCTTCTGACATGTCATTTTACTCAAACAAAACATAAATCACTGGTCCATTGAAATCATGAAACCCATTGATTGCTGCTAAACAGTGAGATACATTCTTCCATCAATGAAATTCATAACATAACATTTTATGCAATGCCCGATGCATTTCGGGACAATGATGTCCCTTCCCCAGGGGCAATCTGTAAAAGCAAAAAATGACTATTCAAGGTGAACAGTAAAAAATACTGACAACTTACAAATGAATGCATTATGATGTAAATAGTGACCAAATCCTTAGGCGGGTCGTAACATGCAATAGTGTCCCAAGTCACCAATTGTGTGATTGCTTAAACTATATGATCCAGAGTGTGCTGAATGGTGTGGTGAATTAATAGTGAAAATCAACATATAGACATTCCGAGAATGCAAGAAATGGTTCGTGAATAGTGATAGTGAAAGATGAATACACGCAGCGTTACCCTCTCCAAAGCAGGAAAGTTATAAAAAATGAAAAGAGAGAAAAAAGAAAAATAAGGAAAAATAGAAGAAAGATGGTCAAAGTACCTGGCTGAATGCTTCTGCTCACCAGCTGCAACAAACAGCAAGCAAGTTGCTTATAAATACCAAGGTGTATAGATGACAAACTGATGTATCAACAGTAACTAGATCACCAACTCAATAGCCTACCTGGTGATAGAAACTGGTAAAGATGGTTCAATGGTTTACCGGTTTCTATCACCAGGTAGGCTATTGAGTTGGTGATCTAGTTACTGTTGATACATCAGTTTGTCATCTATCCACCTTGGTATTTATAAGCAACTTGCTTGCTGTTTGTTGCAGCTGGTGAGCAAAAGCGTTCAGCCAGGTACTTTGACCATCTTTTTTTTAATTTTCCTTATTTTTCTCTCTTTTAATTTTTTATAACTTTCCTGCTTTGGTGAGGGTAACACCGCGTGTATTCATCTTTCACTATCACTATTCACGAACCATTTCTTGCGTTCTCGGAATGTCTATATGTTGATTTTCACTAATAATTCACCACACCATTCAGCACACTGTGGATCATATAGTTTAAGCAATCACACAATTGGTGACTTGGGACACTATTGCATGTTACGACCCACCTAATGATTTGGTCACTATTTACATCATAATGCATTCATTTGTAAGTTGTCAGTATTTTTTACTGTTAACCTTGAATAGTCGTTTTTTGCTTTTATTGCCCCTGAGGAAGGGACATCATTGTCCCGAAATGCATCGGGCATTGCATAAAATGTTATGTTATAAATTTCATTGATGGAAGAATGTATCTCACTGTTTAGCAGCAATGAATGGGTTTCATGATTTCAATGGACCAGTGATTTATGTTTTGTTTGAGTAAAATGACATATCAGTAGGATTAAGTAATTGTTGAAACATATGAAGCAACATCAGATATTAAATATATAAAGGAATATTTGATTAACTGTTTGATTGACATATTTTATTGCACATGTAGAGCGTATTGTTTTATCTTGAAGATTCAATTGGAGAGTCCCCACGGACTACACATGCACAGTGCGCAGCGTGTTCTGCCATCTTTGGTAGTTTTTTGCATTTAATGTCACTTAGCGCTACGCTGCGGCACCGTTGCAAGAATTTGTTTGATTTTTTGTGATCAATTCAAATAGGGAGTGCGCTTCAAACCCCCCTTATTCACTGTATTAATCTCAGCCACTGGTAATTACTCGGAACCGCATCCCACTCCACTGTTATTTTATACACAATGCCACCTCAGTTTGAACCCAGCCATATGCAAATTAGTCTGGATCCCGCTCCTGTGGGAACAGTCAAACCCAAAATGCCAGGCCCTCTCTCAACCAGAACAAAAGCAACCCAGGGCCAGTTTCACTTAGTTAGAGCTCATCAGCCAGGTATAGCTTGGTTCCAGTGACACTGTGTGCACAGGAACCACGTAGATGTAGTGAACCCCTCTGTTCTGGCGAGTTGGGATGAGAGTGTGTAGCACAAGGGGGGTACGCCGATCTGTGGTGCTAAGGTCGGAAGGACGATCCGATGTCGATTCCTGCTTCCGGATGCGGAAACAGTGATTCCTGTTCCCAAATAGCCAGTCATCAATCATTATTGTGTGCATCTCAGTAATAGAACTGGATATTCGTTGCATTCATTCCTCCATTGTATGGGTGTTGGGAACATTTGGCAAAATATATTCTAGGCTGCTTGCCTGTCAAGACGAAGGTCCTATAGGACATCTACAGTTTCTTGAAAACTTGTGGTGGGACTGAAATGGAATAGTTTTGCACAATGTATAACCATCAGGGAAGTGCAATCAATTTATGTAAGGTGACAAACTAGAATAAATAACAGTAGAGAAGACCATCTCCTCAAATCTCAGTTTTTCTTTTCTAGAAATCGAGTAATGAAGTTGTCTAGTAGGTCCAAGGATCTACAGAAACCTGAATCTCCAGGTATTTAATAGAATCCAGACACACTTGTAATTGTGCAAGCCATCCCCAGCAGGTGGGTTCATCCATGATAGGGATCACTATGAATTTGAACCAGTTCATAGCTGGAATTATGGAGGTAGAGCAGCCTATCGTCCACATGTGATATGCCATTTTCTCTTTTGATAGGAAGCACCATTACGAGGCACTCCTTTATATCCATTCACCTAGCAGGTCTATATTCAAAGCAAATAACGGGGGAAAGGTGACAGCCCTGTCTAGTTCCTCACTCGATGGGGAATGGATCAGACAATGCGTTGTTTACATGTACTGGCACCCATGGGGATGCATACAGGGTCTTGATGAATGTTATGAACCAGGGCCCAAATATCATTTTAGACGGGACCTGGAAAAGAAAGTTCTAGTCACGGGGTCGAAAGCTTTTTCAAAGTTCAAGAAGGCCAACACAAGTGGGTCCTAAATATCATGGTATTGAGCCAACGTAATATGCAAACATCTGATGCCCCTCCCAGGCATAAAGCTGTTTGGTTCTCATGGATCAAAGACTTGCATCAGTCTGTCGGCCAGTACCTTGACCTCCATGTTTGAAATGGGCATGTAGAGGAGAGAGTAGGAGGTTCATCTTGTTTGTTGATTACCACATTGGCGGCCCCACACAGATCTTTGGACAGCACGTTTACAGCCGTCTCCTAGAAAATCCCCAAAAGATGGGTGCCATGACCGAAGCCAGTGTCTTAACCGCATGCGCGCTAGCGGGTTTTCCCGCTGTGCGCTGAATTTTGAAAAACGCGCGGTTTGTGACAAAGCCAGCTCGTCATCCGCGTAGCGCAGGTAACGCCCATGACGAGCTGGCTTTGTCATCCGCGTCGAAGGGGTTAAGGAGCTCTACCGAAGGCCATTGTGGCTGGTTGTCAAGACCACCTCCTCCTCCGTGATGGCCTGATCTGATTCTCAGTGGTCCTCCTGGCTTAGCTGAATCAGTGGTAAATCAGTAGCCAGGTGACTCATAAGCTTTACCACAAGAACTGGGCGAGAGGTGAACAGTCCTGTAATAGGAGGCAAAGGCCAGCGCTGCGCCCCTAATACTGTAGATCAATCCATGCCTGGGCCCTGGATCACCTAAACAACCCTAGGAGCTTGATCCTTAGATTGAAACCAGTAAAGCAGCTGGCCCACCACGTTACCCAATTCATATAACTGCCTCTGAGGGGCCACACAGAGGCCCCTCGCTGTTTCCATTATAATGTTGGTTAGCTGAATGTGTGCCAGTTCTGCCTCCTCAAGGAGGTCTATCTGACCCATACTGTGGTCCCTATACTCCAACTGGGAGACCATGGCCTTCAGGGTCGCGGTCTTCACCTTTTCACGCCTCTTCCTGTTCATGTAATAGGCCATAGCTCTCCCCGCATCAATGGCTTTGAAAGCACCCTAGAGGCAGGACCCTGACTCCAATGAACCAATTTTAAAGGCAAGGAATTCCTCTTAGTCGTGTCTAAGCCCAGCTGCAAAGTCACTATCTCCCAGCCACGAGGCATTCAACTTCCAGATTACCCGTGGGCGATCCCCACCGCTGTAGGATTGGAGAACTGGTGGCTGATCGGAGACCTGCCTGGAGAGTATGCCCACCCATCGGATATTGCTCATGTCTGCTATGGGGAGGAGCTCTGTGCACCTGAGGAAAAGGTGAGGGCCCGCTGCCTCGATGCAAAAGGCACCAGATATCTTACAAACTCATGCAAATGTAACCGGCAAAGGAAAGCCAGGCCTTGGAAGAAAGCTGGAATACAAGACCCAACAGTCACTCCAACATGTAAATGAACAATTCCTTAAATTACCAGGTGCCTAAAAGTTTTATTTTCTTGTAGTTGCTACTGTGGAGATAGTGGTCAATGAATGATAACTGAACCTTACCAGTGAAGCTTGTTAACCTGCGCTTCCCATGTGCTTAAATTCTGCTACTTTGCAAACTAACGGTAGGCTATACCACAATATATATATATACACTGGGGCAGGAAGGAATGGAAATAAAGCTCCACTTGATCATTCAATGAGGCCCTCGTTAGGGAGGAGCTGCTAATTACTTGCTCTTCCTGAGCATTGCCAGTTTGGCAAATGGGGCGCGTGAAGAGTGGGACTACAGTGTCTATTGCTCAGGTGAGAAGTTTTCTAGGCAGGGCATTTCCTCTGTGTCTGATTACTGCTACAGGAAGGCTGAATGACAGCCAGATACAGGATCTCCCACTTTATTGTGACTATGTTGCGGGTGATCCAGATTAGACAGCCCCAGAGCTGGCTGCCCTGGTAAGCATTACTTTATACAAATTCACTAAAACAGACTCTGTTCTCCTTCATGCCACCTTAATCATCCGCGGGAAAGGAGATTCCCATCTCTAGCACAAACATTTAAATTACAACATTCCTATTTTGTATTTCATTTAATCGCATTATAAGGGAAACTATATTTATTTTAATACTCTTTACCCATAGGTGATGGTTGTATGTGTGCATATGGTGTCCTCATGGCCTACAACGATACTGCAACAAACGCAAATAATGGTATTTCTTTCAAACGGCTTGCATGCTGTCTCGAAAAGCTTCCACACTATTCGTAAAAAGCCTGCATGAAAACGGACTTAAAAATTCGCCATTTTCTTTCAAATGACTCTTTACATCCTTTCCATCCTCTGCATGCCTCCGTTCTTGGAGTACAGCCTACTCTAAATCACATGAATGATTGGCTTAAATCTGACTTTGTGTCTCTGCAAGTTGCCCACACATTATTTCAAAGATCACAACCTACCCTTCAAAAGGCATACCCTATACCCTAAAAATACCCAATCTGCTCTAGCTCATCTATTAATACCGCAAGCCAATACATTAAAGTCCTATATCACCCCATCACCCATAAAAAATTGTACCTAAGTCCTACTAATGTAATTTACCAGAAAGAAACTGAACTGTTGTAAAGGCATGGAATGGTTCCTGTAGAGCACAAGTCCCAATAACCAACAATAACTAAAAACAAAAACACTAACTTTGCTACTTTGGGCAGTGTGCTGCCCAGCGTAAAAGCACAACAATGCATCTTAAGATGTAGTAAGTGCTATATAATGTGAATACAATACAATATATAACCACACTAAAATTAATACCATAACTCTTAGCAGTCAGACAGTCAGGTGTGATTCATATAGGCTGCTTAGTAATTACTTTTACTGCTTGACACTCTTATGCTCTCATATCAATCACCCAGTACTATACCAGTCTGCAGCAATAAAGCACTGATCACCAACTGAACAGGCACGGAATAACTGAAGCGATCTGCCACATACTGCTGGGCAACAGTAGACTTTAAATTTGTCCAACACAGCAGGTCCCAAATACAGTGGAAACTTGAGGGCTCCCCTCCAGCAAAATGCATGTAGGGGGCAACCCATGCTCTGGGCTTGGCCAGGAGCTGTCAAGCCACTTGTACACCGGAGGGGGCCTCCTGGAGCTCAGCCCACCCACAACACATAGAATGTGGGGGCTATTGTTACGCCAGTGCTCAACTAGCAACATACTCCAGCCACTTCTTGGCATTTCGCAATGATAATTTGATTTGGGGTGATATTAACAAAGTCTCCCCAGCACTCCTCTCTTTACCCTAAGCCTACTCAGGACCATAAACTTTAAATAATATATCTTAGAATGGAAAACCCAGTACAGAAAACAGCAAAGTGAACTATGAACAAAAGAAATACCAAATAGGGACCTGCAGAGCTACTCAAAGCTGCCACGTACTGAAAACATAAAACTGTGCATCTATCTCTCACACTGCTAAGCACTGCGTCCCATAACACGATAACCCCACCTCGGTGGTCCTCAAACACAACATGGAAAAACTTTCCACGCAGAATCCAAACAAAGACAATATACTTCCAACCAAAAATCTACACAGTGCAGTGTGCTACCCATGCTGGCAAGTGCTTCGGCATCCTACATGGGGTAGTAAGCGCTATATAAATGTTGCCATACAATAGAGACAGCCCATTTCGCAAGCTATGGTGATTGACATCCAGAAGGTGGACGAGAGCGTCATGTGTCGAGTTCAGGGTCCATAACCACATTTAGGGCCCCCTCCTTTGAATAGCCTTCCCACATCATAAGTGCAGTTATGCTTCTGTAATGTATCCTTGATCATAGTTGGCTGACATAATTCAACACTAATGACGATCGGTGGCCCTGTGGGTACCTCTAAGAAGGATGTAGCTGCTTAGTGTTAGCCTCAGTCTGCTGAATCACCACGGGGAAGGGTGTATGAAGCAGAATCGCCTCCACTCCACTCTGGAGCCAGAGGTAAAGCCTGCATAGAATATCAAATCATGTCTGCCCGGAAAGGTGCAAGGTGGAGATATAGCCAGCAGGTACAATTATTTAAGCACCCCAAAGGAAGGCTCATAACAAAGAAATAGAATTGTGGTAGTGCTAAGTCTACAGCAACCGTCTCCCCATCTGACAGCAGCCGGGGCAGCCTTGGGATGAGAATAGTGGTGTCTTCAAACAGATGTATGATTTGGACTCCACAACACAACTGCCTCCAGGATCCTTGGTTCTCCCTGGCCCATACAGGATCTGCCAGGGATGGTGGGCGGACTTTTTAACCGCATCGCTGCGGCGGCTATTCCGCCGCAGCACTGTGGGCGGGGCGGCTGCAAGCTGGTGACAGGACCGCTCCGTCACCAGCCGCGGTTGAGCTGTGCTCGTGACGGAGCGGTTCCGTCATGGCCCTGCCCGCTCAATAGAACGCGCCGCGCAGGCGCGAAATCAGCGCCGCGCAGGCACGGCCATGACAGAACCGCTCCGTCATCAGCACAGCCCAACCGCAGCTGATGATGGAGCGGTTCCGTCATCAGCATGGAAAGGGTTAAGGTTTGGTCGCTCCTCGACCCAGTCTCAGACACTGTAGGGAAAATCAAAGACCGTCTTAACCCTAAAGACCACCTTCAATTTAACAGGAAGTGGAGCATGTATTTAATTGTTATCACTGTTAAGTTTTGTTTCATCCCAAGGAACGAATGTAGTTGCTACTGGACTTTGAAAGTAGTCCAGGAAGATCATCACCGTTGTAGGGCACCAGTGAAACTTGTTCATTTTCTGGGTTCTCAACATAACGTCCTGGTCTGTTGAAGTTAAGGCTAAGGGCAATGATCAGAAGCAGGGGGTAAAGGATCTGAGCCCTCTCTCGACTAGAAAGCAGGGTGATAATCCTCAGCCAAGCCTTGAAGAATTGTATGGTAACAGGCCCCTCCGATTGCTCATGTATGCTGACAAGTCTGATATTGTTTCTTCATGAGCGTCCATATGCATCTTAGACACGGGCCTCTAGCTAGCAGACTGTTCATTGAAGATCCCTAATTGTTGTCCAGAATGTTTGGATGGAATTTTTGGCCTCCGATACTCAGCCCTCGACCACTGTGACCGGATCAACTGTGTTTCCTAGGTCTTGTTTGAGCAAAGAAAGGCCAACATACAGTTCACCGAGCTTACCCTCTATGGATGAATGCTAGTCCTGTTTCGAAGGCACTGCAAGTTATGTTATGGGTGGTTTTATAGCGGGCTCAATTACTCAAAAGTATCCTGGCGCGTTGGGGGAGTTATGGAGAGGCAACACTACAGAAGAGGAAAGAGAATTACAACACCATTTTTAAAAGATGGGTCTTACGTGCTTTTTTGAAGAGATTAAAGTTCGGAGTAGCACGAAGAGCCAGAGGTAGAGAATTCCAGGCATCTGCCCCTTTCACAGCAATAGACTGTCCACCAAGACGGAAACGTTTGAAGCGTGGACAGCCAGCCGATATGGAGTGGCAGAACGGAGGGGGCGAGTAGGAAGGTAGCAGAGGAATGGCCACAACTCCTCTAAGCGCTTTGCTGCAGTAACTAAGGGTGCAATCTTCCAACACAGGACCCTCCAGGTTAGTTCCAGTTCCCTTGAAGATAGGACCCATCTTCAGGCCCCACATTAAGTAGCTCGCAGATGAGGACCTCCGCCGACACCAGCACTTGAACTCCATCAAGGAATGACAGCACGAAGTCGCGGTCCCTATCAAACACTGCTGAAGGAACACAGTAGCGCCTTAATAGAGGGACAGGAGCCCCCACAATGGGTAGGGGAAGGATTCGCAATTGTGCCGCGGAGCAGGGGGCCAGAGGGGCTGTTGTATACATGAGGCCAGAGTTGTATAGTAGGTTAAGATTATCTCTATTCTTGCACCAGAATACACCCACGACTGTCCAGGGAAGAGGATCATGGTGCAGTGAGTCAACAATAAAGTGCAGCCACCCAGCCCAGGCACCCCAGGGCCTACTCCAATCTCCTTGTTGATAAAAGGTCCGTCCCTCAGCCCCTCAACGGCCCCAGATTCCTAGGTGGTCAAACAACCGCCCCCGCCCCACCCCCAACAGGGAAGCCAGCCTATCTCTTCCTTTTACACAATAGGGCAAGCCTTAATCTGGATGCCCACCACACCCGATGGGTGCAGCCAGCCAAAGACAGTGCTGTGGTCTCCTTTGGACCCCAATTTAGGATTCCACACCACCTCACCAAGCATTAGAATTATGGCAGATAAGGTTGGTTGAACGCACAGCTCCGTGACAATCTGCCATCTTCTGTCATCAAGCCACGCACTTATTGTGGGGATATAGAAGACACTTCAGTAAACCAATGAGTGCCCTATTAGATTGAGATGGCTTGGTATGTACTGAACTTGGCAAGGTTAACGCACACCGCTCTTTCTTCAGTTAAACTGTCAGAAATTTATGTTTTCCTTTTCTTTTTTAAGAGCTCCCTAACAATTTAGAAACGGCCAAATCTATCCCCTTGCAGCAGGAATTGAATAAGGTCAACGGGATCATGCACAACGCACAACACCACGTTTACAATCATTGGGTCCTTCATTGTACTAGTCTCAAACCTTCCCCACTACCATACTGATTTAGGGGACCAAGATTCCAGTGTTTAATTGTGGAGAGGATGAACTTTTCATTTTGTTTAACCGTTTTTTGGAAGTCATTAATGAACCAGACGCCCAGGTATCTGATTTAAAAGGGTTATCATATAAAGACCAGAATTTTGTAGGGGACAGAGGTACCAATATTGTTACGGGATAACACCTCCAGCTTTTCAATATTCAAGGAATACCCCTTATAACTGGATGCAGTTAATTACTTTAGGTACAACTTGCACAGCACCCAAGGAGACTAGGCTAACACCCACATAAGCCACAGCCTTGAAAGAGGCGGATCTAAATGGAGCGCCTTTTGCTTTTATCTGGTAATTCTATCTAATAGTGATCATTAGTAGTGGTTCAATCGCTAGCAGAAAAAAATAAAAAGGGAGAGAGTGGAAGGAGGTAGCTCCGACTTGTGCCTCGTCTTAAAGGAAAACTCTGATAGGAGTCAATTGACTCTAACCCTAGCAATAAGATGCCACATATAGGACAAGGGTCCTATGCATAAAAGTAATGCCCAATTCGAAGCAGTGAATTCAGAAATGATCAAATGGTTTTATCTAAGGCCTTCTCTGGATCCAGTGCCACAACAGTAGGGGAGTGCCAGTTTTATATAGCACAAACTCGACCTGAAGGTATTAGAATGCTTTACATGAGAACCAGATACATTACACAAGGTCAAGTTGTTTTTTTCCAGGTACAGGGAGATTTAGTGTTTTGAACAGAACCATGGACTGTTGAGCTGACATGAGACTCAAACCTGGTACCAGAGTTCCAAAGTCGGCAACCCTTGTGGTACCGCCCCATCCTCTCCACTTTAAATGACATGGCAGAAGGGAAGGGCATGGTCGCACGCAAGACTCCTCTTTAGATTCCCTTCTGGGATGGGATAATTGAATAAGATTGGCTGTAATCTTGTGCCGAAGATTTTTGCATAAGTTTTACATCTGATGCTAATGAAAGAGATTGGACAATAATTTTTGTTAAGGAATATGTTAACCCCGTAAGCATCTGTTTGTAGCTTCTGGTGCTGTAGATTCACATGCGCTGCATACACCTGCTATCTACTGTTGGCCTCGGCCATTGCAAGTTGTTTTTCTTCAAAGAAGTTCTTTTGAGACACAAGATATGCTGACTCCTCCCTTAGCAGTGAATGCACATGGGCCGGACTCCAATGTTAGATTGTTTTATGCCGGGTAAATATAAAGTAGGTGAGCTATTCAGACAAAATAAATCGACAAAACAAATACAGCGGAGCAGAAAAATACAGTTTGAAATATCGTGATGCACAAATATTGTGAAAAAATATTTTGGACAAGAACATAGATTTTAAAGTAATATCAATGTTTAAATATCAATGTTGTTAATTTCTAGGTTAAAAAAAATCTATGTTACTAATATTTACAAAACTATCTAACATTGTTTAAATATTTTGATGTATTTTATGTTTTGAATTGTTTGTATAATTATTGTTAATGATTTTAATATAGTTTGTAAATTTGTTTTTTGATTTTTTTAAATTTGTATTTAGTGCCGTAGCGGTTTGTATGGGTACAGGGTCGAAAGTAAGTTAATTATAATTAATAAATATTAAATATGTAATTGATAATTATGTTAGTTGAGTATTTTTTTTTACTTTAAGTTTTAGGTGTGGGGTTTGTATGGTGGGAAGTAATTCATTATGAATATTTAATAATTACGTAATTGATAATTATGTAAATTGTGTAGTTTCATTTTTTATGAATATTTTTGGTGTGTGTTGTGGTTTTTGTAGGGGTAAAAAGTGTGAAAGAAAATTATAATTAATGTTAATAACTACTCATTATTTAATTGCGAATTATGTAAATTGTTTAGAAAAAGTTATGAGGTGCGGGTTGTATTTGTAGAGGTAAAGGGTGGGAAGTTCATTAAATATAATGTATTAGTTAATTGTTACTGTTTAATCGATAAATATATAAATGTTACGATTTTTTTAATATATTTAAATATATACGGTGCACTTTGTTCTGTTTCTAGTGATAGAGAGGGAAGTTAATTATATATAAATATTTTGTTAGCTAATTACTACTAATTGATAATTATGGAACCTATTTAATTATTTTAATTTCAAGATATATTTCAGGTGCATGTTTACTTTGTGGAGGTATAGGGTAGGAAGTTATTTAAGCAATAATAAATGTAAAAAAGTTATTGTTTAAAAACAAATGTCATTACGCTACGTGTTAAGCTTCTGAATTGCAAATAAAGTGTTGGTTGCTATTATTGTGAAAATATACTGTGGTATTGTAATTATATTATTTGTTTTAATGTAAAATATTTATTAAATATTGTAAGAAATATTTATATTGGTTATTTAATGTAGTTGTTCAAATATTTTATTCATTTGAAGTGAACTTCTCTCTCTCTCCTGTTGCACAGACTGGAGTGGGAATAGAAAATGTTACCCTCCCAAATCCGACCCTTACACTACTGTTGCACAGATTTGAGTGGAAACAGTATATTTTACCCTCTCCGCAATCCAACACTTACCCTACTGTTGCACCGACTGGAGTGGGAATAGTAATTTGTACCCTTCCTGAGTCCAACCCTTTCCCTACTGTTGCACAGACTAGAGTGAAAATAGTAAATTTACTCCTCCGCAATCCAACACTTTCCTTACTGTTGCAGTGACTGGAGTGGGAATAGTATACGTTTTATTCCTACCGCTTTATAGTTTTGTTTATATTGTATACATTTATATTATGATGTTTGTGTATTTATTATATTAATATTTATTAACCCGTTTCATGCGTCTAACGTTCAGCGCCAGTGCTGAACGTTCTAAGAAACGGGTGGAGCCGCGTCGGCCGTTGGACGTGCGCAGCACTACGGAGGTAGTGCTCGCAACGTCCAATGGCCGACGGCAGCACTAAAGGGGTTAAGGTTTGAAATATGTAACACGTTTAGTAAAATGTCGTTTTTTATTTTGTTTACTTTTTTGTGTGTAATTAATTTGGTATGTTTTTTAGAGTTTGTAGCACAAGTTACTACTTGTGTAACGATATATCTGTAAGAGACATTAGTTAGTGATAGATTCCTTACCTTAGAATATCCCCAGGCGTCAGACTGGATCCGGAAATTTTTGCGTAGCAGTACCCTTGCGCGTTGGTAGGCGTCGTCTGCGGCTCCACGTCCGTCGTCGGCATCGTGATGACGTCGTCGGAGTACTTAGACGCCGCCTCCGCGTGCGGACGTCAGTTCTTAGACACAGCTTTTCCGCGCCAGAAACGTAGAGCTATGCTAAAAACCAACACTGGTGCCTTAAAACTAGGGCCCTGAAAGGGGATGACCTTAACCCTAGATATCGGTTCGCAGAACGGGGAGAATGGGTGGGTCGGTAAAGGAATCTATCACTAACTAATGTCTCTTACAGATATATTGGTACACAAGTAGTAACTTGTGCATCTGAAAGAGACAGGTTAGTGATAGATTCCTTACCTTAGAATAGATACCCCAGCAATACCAAGCCCGGTGGTGGGTCTGTGACCCAATAATCACACCAGAAAGTCCTGGAAGACGGAACGGCCAAAGAAGCCATCCCTCCGGACTTGGCTGTCCAGGCAATAGTGTCTTGCAAACGTGTGCAACGAAGCCCACGTAGCAGCCTGGCAAATGTCCTGCAAGGGCACTCCTCGGTCCAAGGCAGTTTTAGTCGCTGTGACCCGAGTGGAATGAGCCCTCAGCCCAGCAGGGGGTTCCTTCTTAGCCAAGGAGTAACACGCCTGGATACACAAGATGATCCACCGCGAGATGGTCCGCTTGTGCACCGCTTTACCCTTCTTAGCGCCCACGTAACCAACAAAGAGTTGGTCATCCACCCGGAACTGGCGTGTGCGGACCAAATAGAACGAGAGCGCACGTTTTGGGTCCAGACGGTGGAGCCTCTCTTCCTCTCTTGAGGGATGCGGAGGCGGAAAGAAGGTGGGCAAGGTGATGGATTGCCCGATGTGGAAGTCTGTGACTACCTTGGGCAGGAAAGAGGGCCTTGTCCGCAACACAACCTTGTCCGGATGGACTGAAAGGAAAGGAGGTTTACAGGATAGAGCCTGGAGCTCACTCACTCTCCTGGCAGAGGTGATGGCTACCAGGAAGGCAGTCTTCAAAGTAAGAAGGCAGAGAGGACAGTTGTGAAGGGGCTCAAAGGGAGCGCACATCAGAAAAGTAAGAACCAAGTTCAAGTCCCACTGAGGCATCACAAAAGGCACAGGAGGGAACGTATGCAAGATGCTTTTCAAGAATCGATTAACAATAGGGGACTTGAACAAAGAAGGTTGATCAGGCAGCTTCAAAAAGGCTGAAAGAGCAGAAAGGTAACCCTTGATAGTGCACAGAGCAGAGCCCTGCTGGGCAAGAGAAAGAAGAAAAAGAAGAACCTCTGAAAGAGGGTCAGAGAGAGGATCCACAGCCTTTGATGTGCACCATGCCACAAATCTGTTCCACCTGCAGGCGTATACCGACTTTGTGGAGGGTCGCCTGGCTGACAGAATGATGTTACAGACTTCAGGAGGCAAGTCAAATGGCCTCAACTGTCGCCGCTCAATCTCCAAGCATGGAGGTGGAGACTGGACAGGTTTGGGTGGAGGACCGTCCCCTGCTGCTGCGACAGAAGGTCCTCCTGAAGAGGCAGATGAACCGGGGGATCGACTGACATACTGAGTAGCTTGGGATACCAGTACCTTCGTGCCCAGTCCGAAGCCACAAGGATGACTTGTGCCCGGTCGCGCCTGATTTTCTTCAGCACTCTGGGCAGAAGTGGTATAGGCGGAAAGGCGTACAACAGACCGCAACTCCACTCACGACGAAAAGCGTCTCCGAGCGAGTGCCGCCTTGGAAATTCCAACGTGCAGAACTGGTGACATTGCGCGTTCTCTTCGGTGGCGAATAGATCTAACCAAGGCTCTCCCCACTGCCGAAAGAGGCCTTGCGCCACGTCCGAGTTCAGACGCCATTCGTGATCTATCATGCATCGACGGCTGAGTTCGTCCGCCCTGGTCTTCAGAGAACCTGCCAGGTGTTGAACCACGCTCTGATGTTCCAGCCATTGCCAGAGGCGCTGAGCCTCCTGGCAGAGGGTCCACGACCCCACCCCGCCCTGTTTGTTGCAGTACCACATGGCGGTGGTGTTGTCCGTGAACACCTGCACTACACTCCCCCAGACAGAGGGGAGGAATGCCTTCAGTGCTAGACGAATCGCACGCAGCTCCAAAAGGTTGATATGGAGCCGGTACTCCGCCGGAGACCAGAGTGCTCTGATCTCCGCCTCTCCCATGTGGCCTCCCCAGCCCTGGAGGGACGCGTCCGTCACAACTACGTGCTCCGGTTGGGGAAGGGAGAGAGATCTGCAGCTGACCCAATCGCGGTCCGTGAGCCACCACTGCAGCTGTCTCGCAGTGCCCTCCGAGATCAGGACATGGTCGGACAGGTTGCCCTGATGCTGGGCCCACTGAAACTTCAGGGCCCACTGAAACTTCAGGTCCCACTGCAGAGCCCGCATCCGCCACCGGGCGTGATGCACCAGAAGGATGCAGATGGCCTTCAGCCCCAGAAGCCGCAGCGTCAACCGGACCAAAACTCGGGATAAAGGCTGAAATATTGGAATCAGAGCCTGTATATCCCGAACCCGCTGTTCGGGTGGGTAAACCCGAAACTGCGCCGAGTCGAGAACCGCTCCGATGAAAACGAACTTCTGAGAGGGACACAGGTGTGACTTCGGCACATTGATGGAGAACCCCAGCTGGTGCAAGAGGTCTGTCGTCGTCTGGAGGTGGCTGACGACTGTCTGGGGCGAGCCCGCCTTCAACAACCAGTCGTCGAGGTAGGGGAAGACTGAAACCCCTAACCTGCACAGATGAGCTGCGACCACCGCCATCACCTTCGTGAACAGCCGTGGGGCGCTTGTAAGGCCGAAGGGGAGCACGGTAAACTGAAAGTGCTCGTGGCCTACCGTGAACCGCAGGTAGCGCCGGTGGGCCGGCAGGACAGGGATGTGGAAATAAGCGTCCTTCAAGTCCAACGCTACCATCCAGTCTCCAGGGTCTAGGGCAGCTAAGACCTGAGCCAATGTCAGCATCTTGAACTTCTCCTTCCGGAGGAAGCCGTTGACGTTCCGTAGGTCCAAGATAGGGCGTAGGCCCCCTTTGCCCTTCTTGGGTACCAGAAAGTAGTGTGAGTAACAACCACACCCTACTTCTGGCCCAGGAACGCGCTTGATGGCCCCCTTGGCCAAGAGGGAAGAAACTTCCTCCAACAGAAGCCGCAAATGATCCCCCGACACGCGGTGGTGTTGCGGTGGCATGGCTTGAGGGGTCGTCTCGAAGGGGAGGGAGTAGCCCCTTCGGACGATCTGCAGCACCCACCTGTCCGAAGTGACAGTGCGCCAGTGACAGTGGTGATGGCGAACCCTGCCCCCCACTGGCATCACATGGGCTGAAAAGCACGGACTAGGAGGGTTTTGAGGCGGATGCTGCGGGGAAGGGTGTGGACTGGCCTCGCCGATGTCCCAGACCGCCTCCACAGCGATTTCCACGGCCGCCACCGCGCTGGATGTTAGTCTGCGGCATGTGGCTGGCAGCACGTGTGGGGGCGCCCCCTCCGGGGCCACGAAAGGAGCGAAAGGCACCCAATTGCTGGCGCGGGGCAGAGAGGCCCAAGGACTTGGCCGTAGCCCTGGAGTCCTTAAAGCGCTCAAGCGCATGGTCTGCCTGGTCGCCAAAAAGGCGACGACCATCAAACGGCATGTCCATCAGTGTGTTTTGGACATCGGCCGAAAAGTTGGCGGACCTCAACCAGGCGTGATGTCTGACCACCGTCGCCATCGCTCTACCTAGTGAGTCGGTGGTATCCAGCCCACACTGGATAGAATATTTGGCTGCATCCCGGCCCTCCACAAGGGCTTGGCCGAGTTTGGCCCGTACCTCCAACGGACACTGCCAGCACTTCCGCAACCGTATCCCACAGAGGGTGGGTGTAGCGGCCCAAGAGGCATGCGGTGTTGGAAGACCTCTTCTCCTCCCTTAGTCCGAGACTAAGGTAGGAGAAGATCTTTTTACCGTACTGCTCGTACCTCTTGGATTCCCTGTCCGGCGGAGCCAACGGGAATGCGGTCTGGGAATTGGACACCTGGATGACCAGGCTCTCGGGAGTGGGGTGGGTGGACAGGAAACATGGGTCGCCCGGGGTCGGGCGGTGGCATCTGGCCACGTTCCTTTCTACAGGCAAACCCGTAGCGGGCCTGGACCAAGTGCCCAAAAGAACGTCGGTTAAGGCCTCATTAAAGGGCAGCAGAGGCTCGGCCGAGCTTGACTGCGGTTTAAGGACCTCAGTGAGGAGGTTTGTCCTCATGGCCGCGACGGGGGAGCTCAAGGCCCAAGGCCTTGGCTGCCCTCATCAGCACCACACTGTAGGTTGCCCCCTCCTCCTAAGCCACGGTAGGAGGTGAGACAAAACCAGTGTCTGGTGAGGTGTCCAGACCACTGGCATCCCCAAGTCCACCTGTCCAGTCCTCTTGAGACTGACACTCTCTGGTCAGAGGGTCCTCAGACCCCTCCCAATACTCCTCATCACCCATCTCCTGATAATCAGGGTTGTCAATGGATGGGGGCCGGCTCATAGAAGGTAAACTCCCCAAACGGCGTCGAAAGCGGCGCCGGAACCGGGTCGAGGGATGCATCGGGGACGGCGCCGCCCGAGGACGGCGCCGGAGGGGACACTTGACGGACCGACACCGGGGGGGTCGTAAGGTCCACCGGCGACGATCCAGATCCCGAAGCGGATCCAGTGGGTTCCTGCGGCGCCGGGCCCGAAGCACCCGACGGCGTCGAGGCCGAAGCCCCCGACCCGCTAGGGGCCCCAGACGGGTCCGCTGGGCTCGGAGGAGAAAGGGACCTCATGGCCATGAGGAAGCACTCGATCTCCTCCGGCGTCGCGTCTCGCCCAGGGACCGGAGGGTGTGGAGCTGGACGCGGCGCCTGCGAATCCGACGGAGCCGCGTGGGCGGTGTCACCAGAACCCCCGGCCGCATCGTGCGAGCGTCGGGGGAGTCAGAAGAGCGATGACGCCTCTTCGACTTCTTGGGTTTCTTACCTGACGACAACTTCGACCCGGAGGAGTGGTGCAGACTCTCGGAGCTGTGGTGGCTCCGACCCCGCGACCTGTCCATCGACCTCCTGTGGGACCGGGACCTCTCGCGGAGTGGGGCCGACTGCCGGAGTTTGAGTCGCCTGCGGGACCGCTCCCACCTGGCTTTCGAAGATAGAGCCCGGCAGTCGGGGCAGGTCTTGTCATCGTGGTCGACGCCTAGACAGAGTAGACACCGGCGGTGAGGATCCGTGACCGACATCGTGCGGTCGCAATCCTCAAATCCAGGCATCCCTATTGCACCGATCTGAGTCGTATGACTTCGAAAAGATGATCAAAATGATCCAAAAAGTGAGTCAAAAAGTGACTAGAAGTACTGCTTTTTCCAGATCTGCGCTTGCTGGCGCGGAAAAAAGAAGAACTGACGTCAGTACGCGGAGGCGGCGTCTAAGTACTCCGACAACGTCATCACGGCGCCGACGACGGACGCGGCGCCGACGATGGACGCGGAGCCGCAGACGACTCCTACCGACGCGCAAGGGTACTGCTACGCAAAAATTTCCAGATCCAGTCTGACGCCTGGGGATATTCTAAGGTAAGGAATCTATTACTAACGTGTCTCTTTCAGATATTGTGTGTGTGTGTGTGTGTGTGTATGTGTGTGTATATATATATATATATATATATATATATATATATATATATATATATATATATACACACACATACATACAAATTTATTTTTTTAAAGTTTACAAAACAGGTAATTGTAACAAATATTTAAACAATAGGTTTAAATAAACATACACATGATTTAGAAAAGATAAGTATAACATTTATATATAATTTTAAGAATATTTAATTCACACTATAGTACTGTTAATATTTAATGCTTACTATGCGTATATTAAAAACAAGATTGGTTTTCAATATTTTTGTTATTTACATTATAAGTATTTGATATTTATGTCCCACAATATTTGCGGTTTCGATATTTTGTCAGTGAACCAGTAGCTGATAGCGAGAAAATTGTAACCATGCAATATTACTTAAAGATGAAATATATAATGTTGCAGAGATGTGCAAACAAGACACTCGCCCCAGGGAAGAGGGTGGGTGCATCTAAATCTACAGCACTGCAAGCTACGAACAGATGCTTACAGGGTGAGTAACCCAGTCCTTTCGAAGCATGTGTGGCTGTATATACACATGCTCTGCATATAAGCAGTACTTCCCTAAGAGGTGGTTAGTCAGTGGATGATGCAGATGTCTGAAACGGAGTTAATACTATTTGTCCAACTCTGGTCTCTCCGCAGGTGAGAATATCCACACAGTAGTGCTTGGAAAAGGTGTGTGGAGTTGACAATGTAGCAGCTTTGCAGATGACAGCTATGGGAACATTCCCTAGAAATGCCATGGTTGCCCCTTTTTTCCGAAGTAGAATGTGGTCTGGGAGTGTACGGAATCCTTTTTGCTTTAAAGTAACGTTTGAATACATTCAACGATCCATCTACCTTTGCCACCTTTAGATATTGGGTCACCTTCACGCCTTTAGCAAAGGCTACAAAAAGCTGCTGAGTTTGTCAAGACTTAGTCTCGTCAACATAGTACATTAATCTTATTTTAGCATCTAGGGTGTGAACAGGTAAAACTGGTAGCTCAATAGTTTGGTTAAGGTGGAACTGAGGATAACCCTATCCTGATGGACCTGGACAATGCAACAGCTCGAATGAGAGATTTGTAAGCCTAGTGAATACTATTTTGAGGTTCCATAGAGGGACAGGTGGCACCTTAGGTGGAATCACTCTTTTAAGGCCTTCCATAAAAGACTTAATGACTAGAAATTTGAACAGAGAAGGCCTATATTTTGTGTATATGTGGCCATTGCTCAAAGATGTAGGCATGTGAGAGTGTATACTAATCTTGATTTTTAAAGGTGAAGTAAACACACACTATCTTGGTCAGCATATTTAAAATTCTTGGGGTAACAATAGTGGACAAAGCTTTTCGAAATAAGCTGCGTAGCAAGCCTTAATAGTAGGCCTTTGTGCTTCTTCCAAAACATCCATTTACTCTTGTTGATGATTTAAGTAAACAAGTCCTAAGACCTCAGGTGCCAAATTCTTAAATGTAACAACAATAGGGCAACCCAATCTTCCCCAAGGAACTGGGTATAATCAATTATATAGTAGAAGATCCTTGAGGATCTTCTACTATATAATACATTGCTAAAATGAGCTTCCATGGGACTGAATGTCTAATTTTTGCCTTGGTCCAGATAATGGGTTCTAGAGGTCTGATTTTGCCTTGTTCCAGAGTGGGAAGGTACTGCCCTGCACGTTAGGGAGCTTATGTGGGCTTCTAGACAACTCGAGGAAGGTGGAGAACTACAGTTGTCAGGCCCTTGTGGAAGCTACCAGGATGAGAGATGTTTGCTGGAGATTCCTGACCACATATGGAAGGAGTGCGAGAGGAAGAAAACCGTAGGCAAAGATCCCTGACCAGTTCATCCATAGGGCATTGCCCATAGATCATGGGTGTGGAAACTGCAAGCGAAGCTTTGTCATTTTGAGTTTCAATGCGTGAAGAAAAGGTATATTTGCAGAAACAAGCACCTCTGACGGTAATACGGTAGGACTTGTGAGTGGAGTTTCAACTAGCGGATGAATTCGTGCCGAGCAGGTCCAGAAAGCCCTTGGCTACTTCCTGGAGGTATTCTGCTAAAAGATGCATCGGATAGTGAATCACCCAATGCCAAATCTTCTGCACAAGATCTGACAGCCACAGTGAGGGGTGGTAACAGGGTGGCACATTATCGGTCTTGATCAATACAACCTCCCCCTAAATATTTTGAAAGAAAGCTTCACTGGTGTGTTTGATTGGAGGAGCATGAGGTAGGTTATGTGAAACCCGTTGCTGGGTGGAAACAATACACCCTGAACTGTGATGTTGAGGTGATGCACCCCGAACCAGAGCAGCATTAATTGGGATGGTCACGTGCAGAACAGGGACCATACAAGGCCTCACCTACAGGAGATAGTTGCTGTTCCACCAATGCCGAAAGTGAGCAGCACTGTTCTTTACCGACACTACACCCAGTAAATTAACCTCCACCAGTGCAAATGTTGTCAATATACACTGCTGTATCAAACGCATGTGTAATCTGTCATTTGAGACTATTGCTATACAAGAAGCCATTACCCCTAGAAGATGCATGACTGTTCTGACTAGGAGAGGACGATTTGGCTGAAAAAGTGGCAATAACTGCTAGAAGGCAAGCACTCTTTGTGGATTGGGGTAAGCCTTGACTGTAACAGCATTTTGAATTGACCGCCAAGAAAGGTTGGATTTGTAGACTTTGGAGATAGGATTTGAGGTATTTATTGTGAATCCCAATTTGTGACTAGCAAGAGGTCTGCCTGAGTATGCCAAGCATTGACGGCCTGCGCCCTTGAACCCTTCCTGGCTTTCCTGTGAAGTGTGCACTCCTGGGCACCCCCAAGGTGAAGCCAGGCATCCAAGCGCTGCTGGGGCCGTTGTGGAGATTAAGCAAGCTATTGCCCAGAGTCACCGAGTGGGACCCATGATTAGACTAGGCACCAAGGCGAGAATTATCAGGTCCGGGGAGATTGAGTCCAAGAGCCGCCGAGGCGGGAATTGAACCCTGGTCCCGGGCCAGACCTCTGCATCAGGGTCTGCTGCTCTAACCATTGAGCCACGCTTCTCAACCTTCATACCTCTCACTCTCTGGAGTCAACTGATAGGATGATGACTAAGCCCCAGAATCGAAGGTCTACGTCCCAATGTCCTAACAAATACTGAAAGTCAATCATGGAAGCAGACAACCAGGATCAACATTTCGACTGCGGTAGCCCGAAAAACAGATGATAAAACGTTGAGTCCGGAGCCTCCTCAGTACATGTCCGAACCAGATGGCAGAGAATAACTATTTAAAAATCGAGTCAGCATCTATGCACATTCCCTAAGGGAGGAGTCACAGCATACCTTGTAACTCAAAAGAACTTCATAAAAAAACTTGCAACGTCCAAGTCAAATACTAGGTGGCAGGAGTATGCAGAGCCACATACACGACAAACATAGGCATTCTCTTTCCTCCATAGGACCACACGGTTTGTCTTTGTTGCCACTCCTCTAACCTCCCGATGTAAAAATATTTGAATAGGTTTGTGAGTTGTTCATAAGCACATTTTTACCAGATTTAAAGACCATT